>NC_140589.1:471045360-480526522 GCF_964204655.1 Triturus cristatus
AATAAATGGACAAGAGTACTCATTGCTTACCAAACTCCAATGTGCCCTGAGCTGATACAAACCCTCAGCCGAGCTGGGTTGAGGTGTAAATCCCATTAATTCCAAAGAGAGTCCAGACTTCAGGACGAGGTACTGCACAAACAACCACCAAGGAGAATAAAACCTAACTAGTCTCACTAACCTGAGGGAACCGGGAAAGTGAGAAAATAATAAAAGGGAGAGAAATAGAATATGTTGCCAAACAAGCTGGAATGGAAAGCCTCACAACAAATGGAAAGATGCCGACAGTTACTGCATACTTTTCTCTAGCTTCAAAAGTCCCACTTCCTATGCTATCCCACTAATGGATTTCATAACTCACAAGTGAGTACACAGATGAATTGGTGGTGTAGGTCTTGATCTGAGTTTCACAACCCAGTCTTTCACAGTTTCAAATACACGTAGGAATTACAGTCTGCCCTCCCACCAATGTCTTCAATCATCTTCCTCTCAGTGATTCATGCCCCAACCCTAACCTGTTGACCTGACTCTCTCCTGAATTGCTTAACAGGTGCACCCTCTCCGGGCTGGACTGAGCACCTTGGTCTGGTCCTCTGGGGGTACGAAAATGACTAAGGTGGCATTTTGTTCCGATCTCAGGAACTCCTGATCATGCGTACAACACTTAGGACTTCAGTTCAGGCTTGTTGGCACCAGGGGGTGTGTTGCATAAAGGGTACACCATACCTCTTTGAGCTACAGGTCATCTTTACCTAATTGTGCTGGAATGAAACAGGAAAAACGCGACCTATTACATATAAGATGCTGCCTCCAGGGCATATGCAAACTCATAGCCTCCCAGGGAGCACAGCCATTAGTGAAATGTAGAGTGGCCATTTGAAGAAGCCTCTCTGTCATTCCCAATGTCATAGTGCAGGCGGTACATGGCCTGCTTTACAAAGGGGGACAGAGATCCTTCTACAAGTCTATTCAGATTTGTGGAGCATTGATAATCAACCAGGAGGGTTTCCAGGCACCAGGTTCTTGTTGAGATCAGTCGAAAAGCCAGGTCTTGAGTCCTTTTCTGAATTCCAGTAGAGGGGATGCTGTTCTCCAAGGGCTTGAAATAGAACTTGCCTCCTGTTCATGAAGTCTCAGGGACAGCAAAGACTTCACTTACTCTTGGTACCACCTCTGGATCCTTGAATTTCAGTTGCCACAGAGGGGGAAAGCAGTCCTGAAGGCACCGTAGAGGGCACCACCGCGCTTCACACCGCAACCCTGGTCTCATCGAGAGAATGACCACCATGCTGCGGCTGGCACCGCGTCCTGTGTGCACTGCACCCCGCACCACCTCGCTTCACTCCACCACCCTGGTCTCACCGATGATGTCGCTGCCTGCTGCCCTTGACACCCGTGGCCGCACAGTGGTTTTGGGGCACCGTTCGTAAGTCACATGATGCACCGCCCCGTCCCACATCACAGCCTGGACTGACCAACATCAGCTCCCATCAACTGGCCGCTGCTGGACGACCGTCACTGAGTCGCTGCCTGCACCATGACTTGAGGGCACAACATGCTGCACCGCTACGCTTCACATTACAACCATGATGGTTGTCACGAGCAACCCGCACCGATGTGTTTGGCCGGAACCGAAGGTACTGTGTACGAGTCTGGTGACACTAATGCCAGTCCGCACTGACGCGGTTGGCCGTAACTGTTGGATTCTGTTGTTTTCAGCTCCGGGATTGCACCGGACGGAGCTACCGGCTTTAAAGAACAGCATTTTAAAGTTATTCTTGCATAGTGCATCTGTTTGATTTCTGTATGTTGGTCTTTTATCGTTTTGGTCTTGTTTCAACAGATAAATATTGGTTTGTTTTCTAAAACTGGTGTGGTGTCCTTTTGTAGTATTTCACTGTATTACTGTTGGTTATGTGCAAATGCTTTACACACTGATAAACCTGACTGCTCGTGCCAATCTACCAAGGGGGTGAGTAGGGGTTATTTAGTTGTGTGTCCCCCGTATCCTGACTAGAAGGAAGGGTCCCTATTTGGACAAGGTGCAAACATTGCCAACTAGGGGACCCCCATTTCTAACAGGTACCAAGGGCACTGTGACCAAGGAAGGACTCTGAGGGCTGCAGCACCTGTTGTGTCACCCTTAGAGCCCTGCACCTTAACCTACACACTGCCATTGCAGGCTACATATTTTGGTGCAGAGAAAAGTAAAGAGACAAAATGGCACAAATCCCTGCCTGCCATGCCTACAATCCACTGCCTAAGACCTAGGTAAGTCCCCTCTCTAGTAGGGTGCACTAGTACTAAAGTGAGGGTACAGAGGCATGAGCCCTGTAGCCCTACAGTGTTGAAGTTCATTTGTCGACATTGGAGGGTGGCATTATAGGGGTTGTACCCACTTTAAGGAAGGGACCCATTGGTCCCCACCTGCACACCCATTTAACACCCTCAAAATTTGTATTTAGGAGTGACCTCGAACCTTGCCTCCTCAGATTCGAGGAAGAAAGAAGAAGGACCGAAGAGCCGTGCTGAACTAGGAAGAAACCGAGGACACCAACTGACTAGCCCCCGACCACGACCTGCCTAGAGCAAGGAAACCAGTATGTCCAGCAGCAACAGACCCACCTGGTCCTGCCCTGTACTCAACTAATGAACTCTGTCTCCCGTGAGCGCCGGACTTGCTCAAACCAAGACTAACCTTTAGAGTCTGGACTCTGTCGACTCTGCAATTCTGCACCACTCTCTCCTGGCTGTCATGGCCGGAGACCGAGTGACCCAATAACCCTAGGAGGTCCACCCAGTGATCCTAATTTGGGATCCGGTGACCCCCCGCCCTCCCACAAGCTTTGAAACCAAACCTTCAGCCTTTACTTGAAGGATCCCCCCGACCGCGACTGAAGGCGGTTAGATGACCTCCAACTTGATCAAAGTGGTCCAGGAAGCCAGACCGCGACGCACCGACCGACTTCGACCGTGACCGATTGCAGCCTAAGGAATTCAATGCCAGGAGACACCCCAGCACCGGACGCCCCTCGGCCTAGGGTGGCCCAACCGACAGTGTCCAGGCATCTTCCCAGTTCCCAATTCACCTCCCCAGTCATTGATCATCTTCCAGAAGTCTCTTTGACCGAGTCTGCAGCATCTTCTGAAACTGACGGTTTCCTTTGGGAAACACAGGGTCCCTGACATCCACTTTGCATCCTGCACCCGGCTGCCCCAGTACCTCTGGCGGTACAGTTCTTATGTCGGTTGTTGGCTCCTGTAGTGCTGACCGTAATCCTAGGAGATTTGCTCCCACACCCAAGTGGCCTCCTTGCCAGCAGTCCCTAACTGAAGACCCACTTAGCCCCGCTGGTACCTGCACTCTGCACCCAGCCGCCCCAGTGCCTCTGGCGGTGCAACGCGAGTGCCCATCCGGACCTTGGGGAACCTTGGTCCTAAACCCCAGAACTCACCCTTGTGAGTCGAATACTTACCTCCAGGACCGATTACCCTTTTTTCTTCCACAGAGATTCATGTGATGAGATTTTGATTCTAGAAATTGTTCTAAGTATAGAAGTGCCAATGTATGGGGGAAAGTGAGAACTATTGCAATTTATGCCAAGTCGTGCTTACCATGTATGTAAGAATCCCAAGGTGTGGTATCTAGACATACCATCTCCAATACTCAAAGTAATCCGAAAATACTGAAAAGTAATTACTGTGCAATTTTTCCTGCATTTTAAAAGTCTTACAAACCTGTAACTATTGATATCGCAAATTCAACTGCATTTCCTTGAACAGTCGTGCAAATTGCAAATATATATTACCTGCCTGTACAAGTCCTGCTTGGTTCTAAAAATAAACCATTAGTAAAACTTTTTTTATACTTACCTAATCAGTCTGAATTCTGTCTTTGAGTGTGTGACATCAGCCTTGATTGAGTGAATACACTGAATGCTTAACACACCCTCCTAATAAAACTAACTGCTCGGCCACACTATCACACCCCATGGAAAACGCACGCAACCTGGGAATCATCCTGGACTCAGCTCAAAATGGACCACCAGATCAACTCTGTCTCATCCTCCTGCTTCCACACCCTCTGCCTCCTACGTAAGACCTTCAAATGGATCCCCCTCGAACACAGAAAGACCGTCACTCACGCCCTGGTCACCAGCAGGCTTGACTACGGCAATGCACTCTATGCCGGAATAAACAAAAACCTCACCCGCAAGCTACAGAACATCCAAAACGCCACCGCAAGACTGGTCCTCAACCTGCCATGACACTGCCACATCTCCCAGCACCTGCGCACACTCCATTGGCTCCCCATCTATGCTAGAGTCACCTTCAAGATGCTAACCCACGCTCACAAGGCCCTCCACGACACTGGACCAGCATACCTGAATAGCTGACTCAAATTCCACGCACCCCAAAGGACCCTACGATCAGCCCATCCCTACGATCAGCCCAGCTCTTCTACGCCATGGTCCCCTGCACCAAAAAGACCAGATCGGGAGGCTGCTACTTCTCCTTCCGCACGGCCAGAGCCTGGAACGACCTTCCGCTCCACCTCAGACAGATAACATCGCTCCCCAACTTCGCAAGAAACCTCAAAACCTGTCTCTTCGACAGAACCCCTCCTTGATGGACTGGAACCTGCAAACCCCCCCTCCCCCCCCCACACCCCCTAGTGCTTTGAGACCCTTACGGGTGAGTAGTCGCGCTTAACAAGCACCTGATTTAATTTGGCAAATAGAGCTGTTGGTGATTATCTAATTTAGCCTCTGCTATACCCCTGGGAACCCACAGAACTCGGAGCACACTATACCTTACTTTGGTATAGTATAAGCAGTACCAGCTTCCTCAAGGTATTAACCAGTTCATGATGAGCATTCCAATTCTATTCCACTCCAGCCTCTAGGTTTTCTTTAGTTTCTGGTTAATCTACCACAGTATTCAACTGTAGTTCAAGGGCCACTTTTCCAGGCTACAGGTCCTTCCTCGCATGTTCTACACTTCCTGCATCCAAATTTCCTTGTTTCTGAAAAGAGCAATTGCAGTCCTAATCTCAGAGCGGGTTCTGACAGCTCTCATTCAGTAGAAAAGGTAAGTCATAGCACCAGTACTCTTGAGACAGAACCCCTGGCTCCTTAAATCAATCAATCAATCACTGCATTTTTAAAGCGTGCTACATACCCGAGAGGGTCTCAAGGCGCTGGGGAGGGGGGGTGCTACTGGTCGAAGAGCCAGGTCTTGAGGAGTCTTCTGAAGGCCAGCAAGTCCTGGGTCTGTCGTAGGATGGTGGGGAGAGTTTTCCAGGTCTTGGCGGCGAGGTAGGAGAAGGATCTGCCGCCGGCTGTGGTTTTTCAGATGCGGGGGACTGTGGCGAGGGCGAGGTTGGCTGAGCGGAGGCGTCCGGTGTGGGTGTGGAAGCTGAGTCGGTTGTTGAGGTAGGTGGGTCCGGTGTTGTGCAGTGCTTTGTGTGCGTGGATCAGGAGCTTGAAGGGGATCCTTTTGTTGACGGGAAGCCAGTGCAGGCCTCTCAGGTGGAGTGTGATGTGGCTGTGGCGGGGGACGTCGAGGATGAGTCGGGCCGAGGCGTTCCGGATGCGTTGGAGTCATCTCAGGAGCTTGTTTGTAGTTCCTGAGTAGAGGGCGTTCCCGTAGTCGAGTCTGTTGGTGATGAGGGCCTGGGTTACAGTTTTTCTCGTGTTGAGGGGGATCCATTTGAAGATCCTGCGGAGCATACGGAGGGGGTTGAAGCAGGACGCGGAGACGACGTTGACTTGCCTGGTCATGGAGCGAGTGGAGTCGAGGATAACCCCCAGGTTGCGTGCGTGGTCCGTGGGTTCCGGGGCTGTGCCTAGTGACGTGGGCCACCAAGAGTCGTCCCAGGCTGATGGGGTGGGTCCGAGAATGAGGACCTCCGTCTTGTCTGAGTTCAGCTTCAGTCTGCTGTCCTTCATCCAGTCGGCTACGACCTTCATTCCTCTGTGGAGGTTAGCTTTGGCGGTGTGGGGATCTTCGGTGAGGAATAATATTAGCTGGGTGTCGTCGGAGATGATGTTGAGGTTGTGTTGTTGTGCGACGTGGGCGAGGGGGGCCATGTAGATATTGAACAGCGTCGGGCTGAGGGAGGATCCCTGTGGGACACCGCAGATGATCTCTGTGGTTTTGGAGCGGAAGGGTGGAAGGCGGACGCTCTGGGTTCTGCCGGAGAGGAAGGATGTGGTCCAGGCCAGGGTTTTCTCTTGGATACCGGCGTCATGGAGGCGTGCTGATAGGGTGCGGTGGCAGACCATGTCAAAGGCTGCTGATAGGACCAGGAGGATGAGGGCGGCTGTTTCTCCTTTGTCCATCAGGGTCCGGATGTCGTCAGTGGCGGCGATGAGCGCGGTCTCGGTGCTGTGGTTGCTGCGAAAACCGGATTGGGAAGGGTCCAGGATGTTGTTAACTTCGAGGTAGCGGGTCAGCTGTTTGTTGACAATCTTCTCGGTCACTTTTGCCGGGAAAGGGAGCAGGGAGATGGGCCGGAAGTTCTTGAGGTCCTTGGGGTCCCCCTTGGGCTTCTTCAGAAGGGCTTTGATCTCGGCGTGCTTCCAGCTTTCTGGGAAGGTTGCTGTCTCGAAGGAACAGTTGATTGTTTTCCGGAGGTGGGGCGCGATGGTTGTGCTGGCTTTGTTGAAGACGTGGGTGAGGGCAGGGGTCCGATGGGGATCCGGAGTGAATGGAGTTCATGGTTTTGATGGTGTCTTCGTCGCTGATGCTGGACCAGACGGTTAGGCGGCTGGTGTGAGTGGTAGTCGCAGGGGTGGTGCACTCGGTGGTGGGTGCTGGGGGGTCGGAGTTGAAGCTGTCGTGGATGTCGGTGATCTTGCGGTGGAAGAAGGTGGCCAGGTTGTCGCACAGGTCTTGAGATGGCGGGATGTCGTTGGTGATGGAGCTGGGGTTGGAGAGTTCTTTCACGATACTGAAGAGCTCTTTGGTGTTGTGTGCGTTGTTGTCCAGGCGGTCCTTGAAGGCGGACTTCTTGGCAGTCCTGATGAGTTGGTGGTGTCTGCAGGTGGCGCTCTTGAGGGCTGTGTGGTTGTCTGGTGTTCGGTCGTGGAGCCATTTCTTCTCCAGCTTCCGACAGGTGTGCTTGGAGATCTGGAGGTCCTCGGTGAACCAGGCGGCTTTCTTGTTGGTGTGGTTGGTTGTAGAGGTCTTGAGAGGGGCGAGGGTGTTGGCGCAGTCGTTGATCCACTGTGTGAGGTTGGTCACGGCGGTGTCTGGGTCAGTGGGGTCGGTGGGTGGTCTCAGGGCAAGGGCGGTAGTCAGTTGGTCCTCGGTGACCTTGCCCCAGCAGCGGCGTGGTAGCTGTTGGGTGCGGTGGTGTGTGGTGGGTTTTCTGAAGGTGAAGTGGACGCATCTGTGGTCAGTCCAGTGTGGTTCGGTGGTGTGGTTGAAGGAGACGTGGGGGCTTGCGGAGAAGATGGGGTCGAGCGTGTGTCCAGCGGCGTGGGTAGGTCTCGTTACGAGCTGTTTGAGTCCGAGGTTGGCGAGGTTGTCGATCAGGGCGATGGAGTTGGCGTCGTTGTTGTTCTCGAGGTGGAAGTTCAGGTCCCCGAGGAGGATGTAGTCTGTGGAAGCGAGGGCGTGGGTGCTGATGAGGTCGGCGATGGTGTCACTGAACTGTGGGCAGGGTCCGGGAGGTCTGTAGATGAGAGTTCCTCTGAGGGTGGTGTTGGGGTCAGTGTGGATCTGGAAGTGCATGTGCTCGGTGGTGGTGAGGGTGTCATCGGTGTTCGTTGAGATTTTGATGGAGTCTTTGTGGATGATGGCGATTCCTCCTCCCACTCCTTTGGTGCGGTCTCTGCGGGAGACCTTGTAGCCCTGTGGGATGGCTGTGGCTATGTCTGGTGCTGAGGTTGTGTTCAGCCAGGTCTCCGTCAGGAAGGCGACGTCGGGGGCGGTGGAGTCTAGGAGGTCCCAGAGTTCGATGGCGTGCTTGCTAGCGGAGCGGTTGTTGAGGAGGATGCAGCGGAGGTGGTTGGGTTCTCTGGCTGGTGGTGTGGAGGGTTGGATGCTGGTGAATCTGCAGTTCCGGCAGGTGAAAGGCCCCTGGGTGCGTTTCGGGGTGGCCTGGTAGCAGGGGTGGTCTCGTCTGGTGTTGAGTGCGTGGAGGGTGCTTGTGTCGTAGTGAAGTCTGGCGTTGCGGAGGGTGCGGGGTCCAGGGGTTCTGGCGCTGGGTGCGGTCCAGGTGCGGACGGGCGCAGACGGGCTTGCCTTAGGCGCGCCCGCTGCGTGCGGCCGCTGCGTGGCCGCTTCGCGGCCTCCATATATGGGCAGAGGGAGGGAGGAGCAGCTGGGAGGTGGGAGCGGGGCAGCCAATGGGAGTGAAGGGGGCGGGGCCGCAGGGGCTCAGCGGCGGGGAAAAACCCAGGGAAAACACGGGGAAAAAACGTCAGGAAAAGACAGCGGGAGAAGGACAACAGAGCACAGGGGTACAGAAAGCAAAACACAGGGGCACAGAATGAAAAAAACAAAGTGGCACAGAAAGCCAAGCGCAGGGGTACAGAATAAAAAAGGGAGCGACCAGTCAGGCGGCAAAAGCGGCAACGGAGGTTAAACCCACAGGGGGCTGCGTGGCGGATGGGGGAAGCGACCTGCCTGTTGACAGGGTCAGAGGTCGCTCTCTACCACCGCTTCGCGGCCTCCATATGAGGGCAGAGGGAGGGAGGAGCAGCTGGGAAGTGGGAGCGGGGCGGCCAATGAGAGTGAAGGGGGCGGGCCGTAGGGGCTCAGCGGCGGGGGAAAACCCGGGGAAAAAACGGCGGGAAAAGATGGCGGGAGAAGGACAACAGAGCACAGGGGTACAGAAAGCAAAACACAGGGGCACAGAATGAAAAAAAACAAAGTGGCACAGAAAGCCAAGCAGAGGGGTACAGAATAAAAAAGGGAGCGAGCAGTCAGGCGGCAAAAGCGGCAACAGAGGTTCAACCGACAGGGGGCTGCGTGGGGGATGGGGGGAGCGACCTGCCTGGTGACAGGGTCAGAGGTCGCTCTGTGCACAACCGAGGCAGGCAACACAGCATACAGAGGCCTATGTCAACAGAACACCCATAACAAGCTACACTCATAGGTTTTGGAATGTGGCCAGGGGCAAGAGGATTCCAGTAATGGGTTCTCATAAAAATGTGAAAAAGGAAAAAATGCTTCAGATCAAATAAATCAGATTTTAGAGAGCATAGGTGGAAACGTTGCAGAAATGTAATAAATTAACAGGCACTAAATGAAATCAGGGCACCAAAGGCAAGACATCACCTTGTACTTTTCCTGTGTAAATTAAAGGAGATTCGAATGAGAGATCTTATTTTTTGCCACTTAATAGCTCCTACATGTAATTTTTTGCCGCAAAATGGATGTTTCCTGCGTTCATTTGCATAGGAATTGTGGTAATGATGTTGTTCTTGAGGACTCTAATCTGAAAGTAAGCTTCTCTCTATTTAAATGAATAGTTAATTGAGTTTGATTTTTCAGTCCTAATTAATTGATTAACATTAATGGACCCATCTGCTTTCCCAATTCATAGTAAAACAACAACGTTTGGAATAATTGCCATGAGGGATGTCTGAGACTTCGCAAGCCGACTCACGCGCCGGTGTAATTAACTCCTCCGCTCTGCACGACGCTCGGCGTGTTTGTGTACATACATATTGATGGCATCTTGCACATCTCTCTTCAGGAAGAAGTAGTTAATCAGTCACTTCAAGGGCGGTACATGGACCACAAACAGACCCAAACATTGACATCACAACATTAGGAGCACATCTTCCCAATATTGATATTTTATGCAATTATTGAAGGGCTTCAGGGGGCTGAGGGGCGGGGGCAACTTGGCACTGATGAAGCACTTCTGGGCGCATGCAAATCATTCAGCCCTTTAGTAATCACCTAAAACATCTGCAGCTCCAACTGGGGAATGCTGGCATATTTAGAGCCTGGCTCACTGATCTTGGATGACCTATTTGCCCCCGTTGGGGAAAGGACCGGAAGTGCCGAGCCCTGAAGACGAGTAATAAGTAGCAACCATGGCTTCCATTAATCTAAAAGTGCAATTACAATAATGTGGGGTTGGAAATCACTCGGGGTTGCCGAGTTCCGCTCGGATTTGCAGTTCAATGGCACCAACCTGGAGACGTTCCAGATATGAAAGCGCGCTTTATGAGGTATGGGCACCACAATGACATTTTCAAAATCGTCATTAACCTTTACTCAAGTTAACGCCACACAGAGTAGGTTTTCCCGAAACTATTACTTGTTTCTATAGGGTTTACTATATCATACAATTTCGTTAATATGTAGAATGCGATGTGACTGGAAATAACAGTCCAAAAGCTGCAATTTAAGCATTATAACCCTCGACTGATCAGTGGTTAACACCCTCAACACAAGGAGTCATTTTTTCTCAATTTCCCATCTCTCTATTAAGGTCCTGAACCTAAAGTGTGAAACCTTATGAATATGATGTGGATTTGCACGTTAAAGCCTAACCTCAAGTGGGCAGTGAGGCTGATAGCTTTTGCCCTACTAACTTCATCCACCATACATGGATAAACAGTTAAACCTCTGTCGCCTTTATGCCCCGCTTCACATCATCACTAACACACCCTTCGTCTGTTCTCCTCATCCTAGTCCTCATGTCTTGAGATGGTCCTGTTTCTGACACAGACTGTTTAATCATGCATACCTTAGGTAAAACACGTCCAAAATAAGTCTTTCTTTTATTTTAATCCTGGTGACAACAGTATAAATTCCCTATTACCACATCCTACAGGTTTTTGTTTTTGACAGAGAATCTGCTCAGAAAAGGTATGTAAGTACCGTGATCTACTTTTTGTTTCTTTATGAGGCATAACTTATGGTGTATACATCCAGTGTCTTGCTAGGTGGACGACAGATGAAGTGCCAACACTCTATAGCACTTTTCCTGTCCATGTGCTAGGCTAGAGTAGGGATCAGCCAGGCCTGGCACTTTGAGTGTTCTAGGCTGGGTCAGGGGGTCTGACGTTCATTGTCTGCGTTCCATGCCTGTTGCAGGGCTTGTGTTGAAGCCTTAAGGATAAGGGAGCATGGGGTTGTTTCCGAGCTCTTTTTGGGCGAAAAGCAGCAATAATTATATCGCAATATCATCAAGGACATGCTAGCGCGTCCTTGATGATATTGCGTGGCATCGCTAATGAGATGCAAAGAAGGCGTGGCTGTGAAAACAACACATGTTAATATCGTGAAGGCAGCTTTGCGATATTAACAAGGAGATGCAGCGATAAAATAAATTGCGCTACTTCAGCCTTAACTCAGGAATTTAACGTCTGTTAAATTCCTGACTAAGGCATACTTTTAATGGGAGATGGATTATGCTGATAGGACCACAGGGTCGTATCAGCAATGTTATCGCTGTTTTCAATGGAACATCACTCGAAAACCAGCGATGTTCCATTGAAAACACCGCTATCGCTGAAAGATTATCGCCATAGTGCTAAGCGTTGTAAATATAGCGTTATCATGGCGATAATATTCAGCAATAGCCGGCGATAATATTTCTATCGCTATGTACAGCCAGCGATAATTATCGCTGGCCTTTGATAATATGCCCCTTAGTCTCTAGGCAACCAGTATAAAGGGAAGTGCTGCTGCAGTAGCTCGATCACTTTCCTTCTTCTGCATGGAGGGCAAGAAATGGTCTGAGAAGCGGCACTATGCTGCTACAGAGACCGAGGAAGAAGAGGTTCTGGCCAAACATAGGGCTGACTTGAGGCAATTCAAAAGGAGGCAGTGGACAGAACCATAAATAAGTCTCAAGCTAAAAAGCAAGAAGATGAGGGCCAGGATAGCAGGTCTAAAGGCAAAAAGGTCCCCGGTGCATATTTGCAGATACCTCTGGCCCATATCAGGGAAGTGTTGGGATTTTAACAAAAGCCTCAACAAAAAGATGGCTTGTATGCACAACATAGTGTGCCCAAAGTAGATGCCTTTCTGTTCCATGGCGTGATCAGGAACATTTCATTACAACGTTGTCCATAAGGTGGGTATTCCCAGATTTGTGTCTAAAAGAGACGTCACTGAAAGTTTTAAGGAGGAGTTCCTATAAACTCCAAAGGTGAATTCTATATTATCAACAATGGATTTGATTTTCTTCCTTAGCCTCAGGTTAATCCAGATTACTTTTCATTGTCGACAGGAGAATGGGCGCCAGCACCTATTCTAGGTTATAAGGAGCTTTTGGTTATATTTCAATCCGATACAATGTTCGCTTTAGTACGGTCTGTGGCACTGACGGCAGGAGCCGCAGTTGCAAAGAGAAGAATACTACAGATGAAACTTGGAACTTAGATGTAGAGCAAAGTTCTTTAAACTATTGTCTTCACTTTCCAGGACCACAGCTTAGTGAATAAAAGAGTCCAAAAATCACAAGAGGAAAAGACAATGTCACAATCCTTCAAATTATCCAAGGGCAGAAAAGCATTTGTCCAAAGTTGCCCCGTTCAGGATCTACAAGAAGCTGAATGAATGGCTTTCACGGCTGAGCATCAGGTAGGCCGCTTTTACAATTAAATCCTTACTTCAACCAGCTCAGCCTGAGAAAGAGCAGCAGCCAAAGATATGATTACATGATCCAGAAAGTAGGCAGAAGGATTAAGGATTTTTTGTTCAATGGACGCTCTGTACCCAAGACAAGAGAATCTTGTCATTCGTCAGGTATGGTCACGCCATAGAGTTCTAACTGCCTCCTCCACAGACATTCTTCAACCTCCTCCTCTGCCCAATGAGAGAATCATGAGAGAAACCATTCTTCACAGAGTTCATTCTCTAATTCATAAAGATGCAGTGGTTCCAGTGCACCAGGGCTAAAAAGGTAAATTACTATATTATATTCTATTCCTGGCAGATAGATAATTTATTTTTAAATTGAAAAATTCAAAACAAATACGTTCTCTACAGACCTTTCAGAATGATTAATAACAGACAGTAATTCCGTTAGTTACAAAGAGGGCTTCTTGGTGACCTTAGACCTACAGGACGCCTATTTCCACATTCCTATCCACCAAAGCAGCCCATGCATTTGAGGTTAGCAGTGGACAACAGGGATTTCCAGTTGCAGGCAGATGGGGTACAGATTTTTCCATAGCTTGATGACTTGTTGTTTGCATCTTCTTTTCAAATTGGAAGAAAAGTGTGAAGAAAGTATATCTGAAAAAAAATGAATCTTCAAACTGAATTTTCAAACTTCCCAGCATATTCCTGCTCAGCTGAGACTTTTCATCAGAGCTGTTTTTCTCACAGAGACAGGTTATGTCCAGCTTCCTCAAGCAAGATTTTTTTCTCTGCGACGCAACAACACATTCTTCTTTCCCTTCAGTAAGCATCAGACAGGACTTGGTTAAAGGTCCAGGGTTTAATGGCAGCAACGATGGCAGAGGTGCCTTGGTTTTGTCAGCATTTAAAGCCCAATTTTAATGACTTGCTAGATCACTGGCCTCTTGTGACTTAGAAACACAAATAAAGATTCCTGTGACACTATACAAAGTGCAGAGATTCTAGTAAGGACATATGGAGGAGAACTTACAGAAAGAATTTCCTTTCCAATCACCAATCTAAATTGCCATAACAATGGATGCAAGTTTGTCGGGATGGAAATAGAGGCAAAGTCTTTGCTTCATTTGCATGGAGCCAAATCAGGGAACGCTCCTTAAGGATAGCAATGACACTATCTGTATTAAAGAAAGAGACGCCAAAGTGCCCTGGTGATGCAGAAAGTGGGCACATATGTCGCTTGCACCCCTGGCACTTTAAGTAAGTTGAATAGCGCTTTCCAATTGTATGTGCTATTTTTTCTTTTCATCGGTTCTTGTATTGTTTATGGTCTTCTATGAGTTTTAGCTAGTGCAGGTATTAACCAGTTCCTGATGAGCATTTGAACCCTATTCCACTCCAGCCTCTAGGTTTTCTTTCGTTTCTGTCTAATCTACCACAGTTTTCTGCTGTAGTTCAAGGGCCACTTTTCCAGGCAACAGGTCCTTACTGGAATGTGCTACACTCCCTCCTTCCAAATTCCCTTGTTTCTAAAAAGAGCAAGCTCTTCAATCATACTAGTTATTGCAGTCCTAATCTCAGAGTGGGTTCTGACAGCTCTCATTCAGTAGAAAAGATGAGTCATAGCAACAGTACTCTTGAGACAGAACTCCTGGCTCCTTCTTGTGCACAACACAGAGGCAGGCAACATAGCACACAGAGGCCTATGTCAACAGAACACCCATAACAAGCTATACTCATAAGTGTCGGAATGTGGCCAGGGGCAAGTGAATTCAAGACAGGCTTCTGAAGACATTAGACTAATCTCCTTCTTTCAAGTAAAGTTGCTGAGTGCTATTGACTCAAGCTTACCACCATAACCTCAAAGGGGGAGAAGGCTGATAATGGAGGAGAGAGAGAGATAACACCACTGATGCGGCCCTCATCTGTGTAATATTAGAGTGCAAAGGTAAGGTCCTTGGCCCAAGCCAGAGAGGTCAATTCTCCAGCTAGAGGGAGTTATTAACAGTTTAGTATACCCAGTAGGGTTTCTATCTCAAGTTAGTGAGGGAAATGTGGTAGTCATAATGGACAAAAAGATAGATATGAGTATTCTTAATCTCCAAGGGAGAATACAAAGAAGAGGAAGGTAAATCAAGTAGCTCACAAGATATTGACGTAAAGATTATAAAGCCTGACTTCATTTTAGGTACTCAAAGGCCTTTGAGGCAGATGCCGTCTGTCCTTATCTTTCCAAGAACTGTGAAAGTGTTGTCATTTAGATACAGACATCAACAAAAAACCTGATGTGACATCAGTTTGGAACAGTTTGGAATAAGTGCCTCGTTATCCCCTTGCAGGTGATCGTGCGCTTCACAAATACAAGTAGCATAACATCTCAATATCAAGGTCTAACAAGGAACAATATTGAACATAGTATAAACTGAATTGTTGTACATTTTCTTTATAACGTTTACTGCTTAGTGTATCTGACCAGGGCTCCATCCTGTAGTGTATCCAACCAGAGCTCCATCCTGGTCCGCCTTAAACTTTGCCTTTGCCCTGGTCAGAGGCGACCAAATTGTCCAGAAGTGGCACTATTGGTTTCTAAGCCATAGAACTGGTTTAATCTTTAAAAATTCATATCTCTATTTCTCTATAGTGGATTATTTTCATTTTGGTGTCATGTTAAAGATAAAACATATTTCCTATTTTTATAAATTGGTGTTGGATTTTTATTGTGTGTTGTGTTTTAATTATTTACTGAATTTATGTTTTTAAATGCTTTACATACCTGTCTCTGAAGTTAAGCCTGCCTGTTCGCAGCCAAGCTACCAAGGATTGAGCATGGAAATAATCTTCTGAGACCCTTCTGAGCCCTAGTTTGTGTTAGTGTCCTTATTGCCAGAGGTAGATGCATATTAACCCCTACCAATAATCCGCTTTCCAACACTAGGGAATTGAGGAAATCCCCCTGCAAACTAGTTTTGAAGTAGGTTTTCCACCCACTGGAATTCATGCCATCCAGAATACCATTAAAACAGAAGGGGCAGGCCTAGGTGTGAGTAGCATCTGCTTGTAACTGGGGATGACCATTTTAAGGTTCTGGAGTTGATGGGCACTTCCCCCAGGTCATCCTGTCAGGAGGAGGTTGCACCTCCTCCCACCCAGTGCCCTTTTATTCCCTTCACTGGGAGCTATTCACTCCTCCTGGTAGCGTATAATCAGGCTGCTAAGTGACAGATGGGGATTAACCTTGAAAAGGCTACCCGAGGCTTCAGACAGAAAAATAATGACTTTCTAAAGTCACTCGTTCTGAAATAGTTAGACAAAATTCAACTTTGCCATTAAGATAAAATTTGTTTAACTATAAAAATTAGTCTTTAAAGTGTTTTTCTAGCTAGTGCCAATCTAAAGTTAGCTTTAATACGTTTAATAAAGTAACCCAGTGTTTTCTATGTCACAGCTAGCCTTGCTACAGTGAAAAACTGGTTTGGGGCTTTTTCACTGTCCGGACATGTTAAACGTGAGTACATATATCCTCCTTTTTGAGTACCATGCATCCCTGTGGACATTTAGGGCCTAATTTTGAGGTGACTTATCAGTATTAAAAAGGAAGGATAATGACTAATTAAAGGTTTATTTTGCCTAGTTGAATTAGCAGTTTGGAAACTGTCGAGCTAGGCTGCGGGGCAGGCCTGAAGACATGCTTTGTATTGTCACTTTAGTGGTGGTTCAATGGGTGCTGTAGTCCACTAGAGACACTTAACTTATTGGTCCTGGCTACATAGAGTACCACATACTAGAAATGTATAGGTAAATTAAATATTCCAATCAGGGAATAACCAATTTGACTTGTACACTGAATGGCAGCGCCCTAGTGTAGAGTCCAAACACCAGCAATAAAATAAACCAAAAAGGGCATTTTCTTACAAACACCTACAATTAATCTGTATACTTGTTATTGGTAGGATGTTGTGGAATAGAGGACAGAATATACAGTGTTATCACTCTCATTAAATGAAAGGAAAGATTTATCCATGAAGTTTTTTAAATGAGATATCCGTGATTAAATAGGCTGCCTAAGAGGTTGAGCCACCTCAAGGCGTGAAGACTGGGATGAGGAGAGCTGTGATTTAAGGTAATGAAGACTACAGGTAAATAATATGAACATTATAATCCAGGTAAAAACAGTAGTGCGTGTGAGCATCTAAGCACTTTAAATATCTGAGCCAGTCCCACCATTACATACAGGGATTATGGTTTTTCATACTATGTCACAGAAAAGTTTGTTTTTTACTATAACTTTCCAAATTAAACACTTTATTCTCATCCAGATACCATTCGATTTATTAAACAGATTTGTACTCACTTCTTTCCCATTCAAAGAGGCACTCAACAGGGATGTCCGCTCTTACCTCCTCTGTTCTCACTTTCCTCACAGTAAACCATTCCTCTCCACAATTAAAACTTATGTCCGACATTGGCACATTCATTGAAAATGTCAAAAGCAACGATTTATGCAGGTGACATTGACAATTTAACTCCAGCTTCCAAATAAATAGGAAGTTCTAGCAAAAAGATTTGGGAAACGACTGGGTTGCAAAGTTTCATTAACAACGCACCAATAAAATAATGTGCCAGCTAATTAAAGGGATGAATTAAGGATCCTACCTGGCTACTAAATACCTTGGGGTAAATGTATGGTGATACAGGAAGTGAATAGGAAATACGTTTTGGGCCACCATTAAAAAAGCCATTGGGTATCTGATCGCACTGGACCTTGACAAAGTCACTAGTTCATGCCATGTACAGAACCACGTTTGGCCTGCTGAGGACTGTCCCTTATGTTCCAAGTGTGCAGTCTTTATGGCGTTGCTTTGTGAGGCTTTGCATTATCAGGTATTGGTTCCGATGAAGCTATGCAGCTAGGAATGTAGGGCTGTGTGTCACTCTGCATCAGTTCTGATGAGCTGTCCGGTGAGGCTTTGTGGGCCTTTGTATTAGTTCAAATGAAGTTGGCAGCTGTGCAGTGAGGCTTTGAAGGGTTTTGCGTGCTCCGCATCAATTTACATGAGGCTGGCAGTTGTGTGGCAAGGTTTTGAGGGTCTTTGCATTGCTCAGTAACTGTTCTAATGAAGCTTGCAGCGGTACAACGAGGCTTTGTGGGGCTTCACGTCACTTTGTACTGGATATGGTGAACACTTCAGTTAGGCCACAATTACCTTTCTCTGATACCAGCCAAGGGCACAGGGCCACAGGAGGCACCAAATGAGGAACAGGAATTCACTCCAGCAGAGTCCATCAAGGCTGAGGCAGGTCCAGTTTCAGATCTGGGCAGATTCATTGCAGCAGGTCAGCTGGAAAGTTGCATGGGGTCCTCTGGAGTTTGATGTGACCCTGTGGGTCAGAACAGGAGGTCAGTCAGCTGACCCTTGGAGTCACTCACACTGAGATGAAAGGAACAGGTCCAGTCTTCTTTCCCAGACAGCAGACAGGAGGGCAGCAGGGCAGTCCTCTGGACGAGATGATTGGGTTACCACCTAGTAGCGGCACCACCTTTTTGACTATTGTTTCATTTCAATCAGGGGTTTGTACCAGAACCACGGGCATTTAATGGTTTAAAGAGGTACACTTCAAGCAATGTTCTTTTGGGGACATCAAATTCAATCCCATGCCATGACGGGAAAATATATTTTTCTGAAGTCACGGGCTTGTCTAAAGAATTTGGATCTTATTATGTCAACCTTGTTAGTTAACATCGGCTCAGGTTTCACATTAACATGGGGATTCTTGAATCCTCCCATTCCGATACAAATATAGACTTTTTGTCTTAGTATACTCTGTAATTATAAAACTAAATGTACGACATCAAACTTTTTAATTTTTATTATATGGTTTGATCATATGCAGGAAAGTTATCAGGGTTTCTCTATTTGGACTGGTCTGGAGTGTTCAACTGTATAGACGGCAAATCTAACTTTTTCAGGTGGACAATTGAACATATGTTTATCTGTTGCCCAGCTATGTGGCATTTCTTACCCACACTGTAGAGCAGATTAAATAATACTATATTTCTCTACGGTAGAACTCTTATGGCCTGCTACTGACGGGAGGTCACCGACTTAAAATTGAGGTACGACTACTTTGCACATATTCGATCCTTTCAGAACATTGGGAACATGGAACAATCTTCCCTTGAACAATAGTAAGCAAAATGTCAACTTTAATGGACAAGATTTTCTGTCCTATGCACACTACAGATTCTCTGTGTCTTATTATGCTATTTTTTAGCTTCGACTATACGTGTTGTTTCTTAAACATTTTTTGTAACCTCTGAGGAATCAACTGTGAATTTCCAATAAAAGATGACTCTTGCGATCTGTTCTCCTTTTTTCCTCTCCTCACAGGTGAAGGGTCAACGTTTGTATTTCTTTTCTATTCCTTACACAACGGGTTAGGTTTTTTCACGTGTCTTAAATTCATGTGTCTTAATTTCTTCCCATTTCTTGGAGGCATGTACATATTTTAATCCCCAGAACACTGGTGGAGGGCCAGATCTATTAATTCTGGGTATATCACATGTTTATACTCATGCTTGGATTATTCTGAATAGATGATGTATGAATTGAATAAATTGTATTATTCCCGCATAAGAGCATAATCAATGGTTTTCTTCCTTCCTTGACGCTCGTTTGCCATTAACTCATCACTCTTTATCTACCCTAAATGTTAATGAATTTCGACACATTGGGGTGATTGTGTAGAAGTTTTCTGATATGAGTCATGGCATTTAATGACAAAGTGAAAATGTCTCCTTTAACTCTCGTATTGTGTTTTTAAAAGTTTTTTGTATGACTGTTTTATTTTATTGCTGTCTTTTGTGAATAACAGATTTCTGTTTTTATTGTGTATGAAACTTTTTTTTTAATTCTTGTATTAATTCTTGCATTACATTTTTAATACATGTATTATCTCAATGCATAACATTTATTATCTCAATGTCTAAGTTGTAGACTGTGCACCAATATATGGTTTGTTGGTTTCAAAAGTGATCTTTTAGGTTGGATGCTTTTTTTTATTGTTGAACTATAAGAGGATTGTATGTGTGGTGGGATATTGCGAAGCAAGAGTTCATTCACTCCTAAAGGACGTTCGTTTTTGAGTTTCTGCTTGTATCCTAGTCCTTTGGGTTCCAAAGGGTCCCTCTCTTTTTTTAAGAAGATTTCTTCCTTCCTAGCATTTTGATATTATAAAGTAATATTATTTATTTTTTGTTGCCAAATAGTGTATGCCTTTAGAACATGTTGCAAATGACTGTAATTGTATATACAGGTTTACAGCCTTGAAAAGGTTACCTTGTGACGAAACACGTGTCAGCTGTTTTTCCTGGTTCTAACACACGTTTAGGGCCTACGACCATCTGGCTTTTGTCTTCAATTTAGAGTCCACAATAATTAGAATACAAATTGTTGTAAAGGTTTAAAACTGTTTCTGTGGACTGCTTTCAGATTGCTTTGGTACTACGGTTTCTCATAATCATCGGGATTTTGACACCACAGAGAGGCAAATATTACAACACTCACTTCCTTTTCATTTAAATCTCTGGCCCTACCACCTATTACCCTTGTTAGGATAGGTCTTCTGAAATACAGTACTGGTTGGTCCTGTGGTATATGACCCAACAGTAACGTTTCCTGAAAGTGTAGCTAGCTAACGCTCCATCAGCAAAACGTGGCACTTTAACCACATCTCATTAGGGCAGATGAATCCCGACTCTGGCTGACAAGGTATATGCTGCTTTTTGACGTGCTCTGCAGCCACCAAACCCTCAATGACCCCGCGCTTAGTGGGTAATGTAAAAATGTTTGTCAAAAACATACAAAAGAAATGCTTTAAATGATAAAGCCTCAGAATACTTGCTTGTTTAACCAAACTAATAGAACGCTATTGTATCACACAGAATATAAAAAACAAACTATGGGGCATATTATCAAGACAGGCGATAAAATTATCGCCGCTTTAGCGGCAGAAAATTGCCGCTTAAAACGGCGATAATGAGCTTGATAATATGCTCTATGGAATTCCAATTGAAGCCCATGTTAGATGTGAAGGACATCTAACCTGAGCTTCAATTGGAATTCCATAGAGCATATTATCAAGCCCATTATCAACGTTTTAGTGGCAGTCTTGATAATATGCACCTATGTCTTCCATCCACTCGGATAAACCACCCAGGTCATAAGAGAGATTGATTTTTAACTTTATAAAAAAAAACATTGATTTTTTTTATCTTTGCAAACTGAAAAAAATCGCAGTCAGCGTCTCGTAATACTTTGGCCTGACTGCTCAGCTGTAATTGTCAGCTTTTACCTGAACTACTGTCATCAAATTGGTTGAAGCATCAGAAATCATGTCAGGCTGCAGAATCCCAAGCGGTAACATGCCTGTGGTAACAGCATCTAATCAATGTAGTGCAGCAGAGATTTCAGGGTTGAAAACATCACATAATAAAAGCATGTGGTTGTGTTGACGCTCCATCTCAATTAACATTAAGGAGGGTCAATTCCGGCTCAAATAATCAGCCAAGACCATCAAAGAAAAATATGCACAACTAGGTTTCTCCAGTTCTCAATTTTGCAGATGCATTTAAATGGCAATGATATCATTACAGAAAAAAGTTAATCATAATCAGGGAATTAGCATAAATCAAACCCTAATAATAAATCCTAAATACAAAAGGCCAACATGTGACTAACCTTTTCTACATAAGTGTAAACAGCAGTTCTCTCTGTTCTGAACAGAGCTAGCAGAACAGAATAATAATGTGAGCAATGCTTCTCCAAAATAAAAAGCATCACTTCTAAAATATGCAACGCAAATGTAAAGTTGTCTAAGGCAGAATTTCAAAATGTTTAAAACAAACACCCATAATAGCTGAAGGAAAGTAGGATCTGCTTCTTATGGTTATCCCCACTTTTTGCTTGATGTAATGCTGTTTTTGACTAGTCTGACTGGGACCCCAGTCTATCTGCTTTCTCCTTAAACTGTTATGTTATGTACTTAAGTACACTCCAGATTGGATACTGGGGTACCCTCGTCAGTCCCTAGTATATGGTACCCATGTACCCAGGGCATAGGTACCCAAGTGGTCTCCAATGGGCTGCAGCATGTATTATGAAACTCATGAGAGACCATTCACAATGGAACTACAGGCATGCCATTGCAGCCTGTGTAAGTTGGGGCATGCACCACTTGCTTAAGATATAGGTTTATTATATATAAGGGTCACTGCACTTAAAACCTGTAAGTCACCCCTAGAGCAGGCCTTTGCAATCCTGAAGGCAGGGTGCTTGTTTCGGAGTGAGAGGGTGACCCTGCATGAGCAAGACACCCCTGCAGCCTATGGAGTCCATTCTACCGGGTTGTCAGTGAAGCAGCCATGTACTATATTTAGAGGGGGCATTATGCGGACGCGTGATGACCATCTCGAAAATGGCTGCAACTAACCCTATCGTGTTTGGAGTCAAACATGTTGGAATCATACCCCCTCACATGGTAACCAGTGTGGGAGGCATGATTCCACCCACCAGGAAGGCAGCACAAAATGGTTGCTGCCGACCTGAGACACAATTCTGCCCTCATGCTGCTGAGCCAAGCTCGAGTGGGGGAAGGCAGAACAATAGGCATCCTGTCATAGGGAGGTGTGACCACCTCCCAGACAGGATTTAGTGTATTATTATGTAATATATACATATTTTTATAAATACCTTGTGTGGTTCTCTTTCATTTCATCTACACTATAACATTGCATTCTGGTAAAACAAGCTGCTTTACACTCCTTCAAGACTAAACCTGAAGGCTGTTCTCCACAGCTACCACTTGGACAGCTTTCTAAGGTTGTCTGAGACATTTTTTTACATTTGTCGCCCCTAGTGGCACGGGTATGCCCAGATGTGGGTCCCGTGCTCTCCATGCCACTGGAATCAAGCTATCCTGGCTGAAGAGGTGTGAAACTCCCAAACCGGTCATAGGATGCTTGTTTCCACTCCAGGGAGGATCTGGCATGGCAGTTCGGGCTGGACTGTTCCCATGAGGCACAGGGTCAAGACTGATTTGCATATGGCTGAGTTCAAACTGGAATGGCATGGTGAGCAAAAAAACGATGGATTAAGGCCCAGATCTCTGTACTGGGGTGAATGTATGACATTGTTCTGCATTCTGTCCATCAACTGTTGTTTTTGCATTTGTCACCCGAGTGGGACGGGTATGTCCAGACGTGGGTCTCGTGCTCTCCATGCCACTGGAATCAAGATATCCTGGCAGAAGAGGAGTGAAACCCCAAAACCGCTCCTAGGATGCTTGTTTCCAGTCCAGGGAGGACCTGGCTTGGCAGTTCGGGCTGGACTGTTCCCATGAGGCACAGGGTCAAGACTGATTTGCATAAGGCTCGGTTCAAACTGGAATGGCATGGTGAGCAAAAAAACGATGGATTTAGGCCCAGATCTCTATACTGGGGTGAATGTATGACATTGTTCTGCATTCTGTCCATCAACTGTTGTTTTTGCATTTGTCACCCCGAGTGGGACGGGTATGTCCAGACGTGGGTCCCGTGCTCTCCATGCCACTGGAATCAAGCTATCCTGGCAGAAGAGGAGTGAAACCCCAAAACCGCTCCTAGGATGCTTGTTTCCAGTCCAGGGAGGACCTGGCTTGGCAGTTCGAGCTAGACTGTTCCCATGAGGCACAGGGTCAAGACTGATTTGCATATGGCTGGGTTCAAACTGGAATGGCATGGTGAGCAAAAAAACGATGGATTTAGGCCCAGATCTCTATACTGGGGTGAATGTATGACATTGTTCTGCATTCTGTCCATCAACTGTTGTTTTTGCACTAGTGGGTCTGCAGCACGCATTGTGCACCCTGTAATGTAGCCTTTTAAATCATGTCCCAGGCCTGCCACTGCAGCCGTTAGTGCAGTTTTAAACTGTCTTTTCGACCAAGCATAGTAAACCTTTTTCCAGGTTCAAACCTTCCTATTTAATACTAATAAGTCACCCCTAAGGTAGGCCCTAAAGACTCCTAGTTAAAGGTGTATTCTATTTGAAAAGTAGGACATGTGAGTTTAAGTTTTAACTGTCCTAGTGGTGAAAAAACCCAAAGTCGCTTTTCACTATCTTTCCCACAAGGTAAAGCTGGGTTACCTTATTACACTTAATGAGTGATAATTTATGTTTGAGAGCAGATAGAAAAATTATTGTTATTCTCAAATGAACTGTAATTTAAAACCCTCTCAATGGTAACGTTCACAGTTCTGAATATTATCTTTTTACAAAGTTGGCATTTTCTTGTCCTAACTATTTTGTGCCCGTGTCCTGTATCCTGGGTCACATGAGAAAGTGAAGTTGGCAGTTCGCTATTGTAAAATCCTCCCAGATAATGAGACAAAGGGGTACCAGGTATTGGCAGGATGGGGGTGGTATAAGCATTTCACCCGCTTCAAAAGCTGCCACCAGGTATAAATATTGTACCTCTTGGAGCATTCATCAGATCGCCTGTGGACCTATGGAAGACTCAGAAGATGGACTGCTCTACTGCCTGAAGAAGGAAGACTGGAACTGCTTCTTGAACCCAGAACTACAAGTGTGACTGTTAGGGCTAGTTGGCTAGCCTCCTGTGTGGGCTGCAGGGACATCAAAAGCTTGTCTGTTCAGCTGCCCAGACTCAACAGGAACTGCCTGAGCACTGCTGCTGGCCTCTGCAAGAGTCCTGATCCCTACAAAGTGCCCCCAGGTCACAGACCCTTGGCTGAAATCAGAGTATATTCCACCTGACACAACAGTGGATTTACTTAAAGCAGACACAGGATGACACATCTCAACACAGGACCTCGCAGGTTAGCACCTCGCAGCTCCTGATCGGTGGCCTCATCTGAATTGATGGAGGACATCGCATCACAGCATCTCGCAACAGCTGATTGGCAGTCTCACAAGAATCGACGCAGCACGACGTATCTTGACAAAGGACCTCAAATCGTAGCTCCTTGCAGATCCTGATCAGAGGCCTCATCAGAATCAACACAGCACAATGCAAGTTGATGCAGCACCTTGAAGTGCGACCAATCAGAAGTGGTGCAATTCTATGCAGCACAACACATGACCTCGCATCTCAGTACAAGCAGGTACATTGTTCAGTGGGATGAAATAGTCCTGCACCTGGCATGGGCTCCATCACGGTTGGTTGGAACTTGAACTGCAAATAACCTTACATCACGAATGACATGTTTTATGGTATCATTATTAACATCACTGCAACAAGTGAAATGACACCATTGATGACAACTCTGTGCATGGGGGGGACTCAAGTTATAATTACTTTGAGGCAAGAGTTATATTTACTTGATATAATTATGTCAGGTGTAATTTAGAGGCAATCTGTAAAGTTTCTATACAGCATACAAATGGTAATAAAGTGAAAACACACCACAAGAAAAATTCCAAACCAATTAAAAAAAATAGAGTAAGTATATTTTAATAAATAATATGGCACCAGAACAACCAAAAAGCAATCATTAGAACCGGAGATATTAGCTTTTAAAGTTTTAAGACAAAACTAGACCCAAGAAGCAGAAAGCACCATCTACGGGTATCTGGTCATTTTGGACCGGAACAAAGTCACAAGTTCAGGCCAACCACAATGGAGCAGAGTTTGGGCATATGACCAACTTTGGCCCGCTGGCGAGTTGTACCTTATGCCCTTCATGCAAAGACTGCATGGTGTTGCTTTTCAAGACATTGCTTCACTCTGATTCGATTTCGATGAAGTGTTAAGTGGTGAGGCAAGGTTTACAGGGACTTGAATTGCTCAGCATTGGTTCCAATGAAGCTTTCAGCTGTGCGGCAGGGCTTTGCTTAGCTTTGCATCACTTGCCATTAGTTCTGATGAAGGTTTCAATTGTGCCACTGGCTATGCGAGGCTTTCTGTCACTCAGCGTTGGTTCCGATCAAACTTTCAGCTGTGTGACAAGGCTTTGTAGGGCTTTGCATCGCTTCCCACTGGATTTCATGAAATCCTCAATTAGGCACGAAGGTTGAAGCCAGCCAAGGGTGCAAGAGATGGGGGGCACCTTGTGGGGTTTAGGGACTCTCTTCAGCAGAGGCCAGCAGGGTTCAGTCAGGCAGATCCAGTCGCAGCAGTTCCGCTGGGCAGTTGCAGTGAGGCTGATGTAGCTTGTTGTGTCTCTGTGCTCACACAGGAGGTCAGTCAACTGACTCTGGGAGCCACTCTGCGTTAGAGTGGGATAAAGGCAAGCATGTCTATCCTTCCTTCTCAAATAGAAAGGCAGTCCTCAAGCAGCCGAGCAGTCCTCTGGCAGCAGGACAGTCCTTTTTTTTGTAACTTTCACAGGTCCAGGAGTGTTCTCAAGAGTGGCTCCAAACTGTCTAGGGATGACAAAAGGCAGGGAGGTCTGATGTCAGACTCCTTTGTGTGTGTGCCAGGCAGATTCTATTAAAGTGCTAGTGGACCTGGGTACAGCTCCTTCCGTCCACATCCGAGACCCCTTTGTGTCACTGTCTGAAATGAATACCCAAACCCCAACAGCAGTGCCATTCACAATTATTTGACCCAGCATACTGGCATAAATGGTTAGGGAGCGAAATTACCAACTTTCTAGAGGTCTTAAAGTGGCATTTTCGAATTGCAATTCAAAATCAGACATCACTTAAAAGAGCGTTTTAAATTAAAATTAATTTGAATGTAAACAGCATATCTGTATTAGCTACCAGTCAAATGTATCGCTTATTAAATGTAATAGGGTAACCCAGCATTGGTTAATAGTAGAGATAGGCCTTGCAACAGTTAAAAACTAAACACACATGTCCTACTTTTTGAATATGATGCATCTTGCCCAATGAGCCTTTGGGGCTTACCTTAAGGGTGACATAGGTACTAAAAAAAAGGAAAGCTTTTTCTCTTAATTGCATATATTGGCATTTATTAAATGAACGGTAGCAAGGTAAGCAATCATAGAAGAGTAACAAAAAAAGGGTGTGTAAACAAGGGTTTAGAGATGACAAGATACATGTAGCAAATGTCAATACAAATCATGTAATTAATTGGCATAGGCAAGGTACCAGCTGAGGACAATAAGCATCCAGGTCAAAACCCCCAGAAATGCACATAAGTCTCAGGGTGCTACCATCCAAGCTCGAAGCAGTCTCATGCTCTCCGCACCGCAGATATGTCTTTAGTGGTTCACAAAAGTTCTTTGAGTGGGATTGCGGTGGCATGAGTTCCCAGTTGTGAGAAAGTTGTTCCTGACAGTACGCTACATTGGGTGGACAGTCTGCCATTTTTGGTGAGACCTGCTTGCCCCAGTGGATGGCCACCCTCATCTTAGCCAGCAGCAAAAGTGAGGTGAGCCATCTGACTTCAAGAGGAATGTCCTTAACATACACCCAAAAAAACACAAGTGGGGTCTGGGCCAGTGAGTTATCAGTGATCAGGCAATGGTGTTATAAACCTGGGCCCAATAATGGCAACTCGCTGGCAGTCCCAGACAAGGTGAAGGAATGTGGCTTATGGGATGGCACATCTCAGGCTATGCACCTGTGCAAGGAGACCCATGTGGAGCAGTTGCACTGGGGTTTGGTAGAGCCTGTCCAGGAATTTGAAGTTGATGATTTCGTCTATTGTTGGTTGATAGAGCTGAAGTCTGGTCTTAGCACTGTACTTCTGAGATAGGAGGATCAAGTTCAGAATTCCATGCCAATTGAGCCGCGGGGTCACATACCGGTGCCCTAATCTACATTATAGTATAGAGAAGTCTGACCAATTTGCGGAGGGGGCTGGGTCCGTGAGTAGGTGTTCTACAGCATGCACTGTGGGGGGTGGAGCTGAGAATGTGTCATGTCATGTAGCACCCTGCATGTCATGCAAAGTTGATAGGGGGCATGAAAAGCTGAAGGAGGACATCCAGACTGAGGGCAAGGGTTCCCACGTTAGTCCCAAAGAGGGGCAAGTATTGATCTACTGGGTATAGGTCATCTAAGGTAAAGAGTCAGCACTGGGGGTCTCACCTCTTAGCACCCTTCTGCTGCAGCGGAGGTAGCACGGGGTTTCACACAAGCAGCACAGAGGGGGTGTGTATGAGCGAGGAGTATTGAGCATGGTGTGTATGCCATCCCACGCCCACTGAACACAGGCCACAGTGTCAATCTCAGCATCCAGGGGTTTATAGGGTTGATAGAGCAGTGGTTAATGGACAAGGAGCTACATGGTCAGTCTCCACTGCTGTGTGAGGTTGGAACAGAGTGGTAGAGAGCCAAAAGTGTAGGTTTTGGGCTTGTGTGCAGTATGCATATAGATACATGCCAGGCATGATCAGGCCGCCTTGCCTGAAAGGCAGGGTAAGGGTTTCCCATGCAATCCGAGGCTGCTTACCCGCCCAGGTGAAAGAGATCAGATTGAATCGTAATCATTTCATGAATGGTGTAAGGAACGGGAGTGTAAGGTTGAGGAACAGATACAGAAATTTAGGCTGGAAAACTATTTTAGCAAGGGCTATCCTCCTCGCCATGGAAAGGGGAAATCAGGACACGGCTGGGACACACTTCTCTAACAAGGCAATAGCCCTTCCATAATTTGCCCACCATAGTTTGCCTAGGTCTCAACTGAGCCAGATGCCCAGAGAGTGAACAAGGCCTTCCGCCTGCTGCAGGGGTTAGTCTGGCACAAACTGTTGCATGCCATGTGGGGAATAAGGTGGATTTAGCACAGTTGATATTTATGTCAGAATAGCCTCCAAACTTGACCACTTCACTGGATTATGGGATATAGATGTGTTTGAGGTTCCTTGACAAACAGCGTAATATTGTCCTGCACAATGAGGCGAGGTTCCACCTAACAGTAAAGTTTAGTCCCCTATAGGCATGGTGCTGTCACAGGTGAGCAGCTAATGGCTCCATGGAAATGGCAAATAGAAGTGGAGATAGGGGGTACTCCTGCAGGGTCTGATGGTTGATCAGAAATGGAGCAGATGTGCCATTGAGGCAAAGATGAACAGTCAGAGCTGTGTATAGGAGGCAGATCAGTAGCAGGAATGGAGGGCTGAACTAGTGTCAGGGGAGGAGGTGGAATAACATCCATTCCAGAGAGTCTAAGGCCTTGGTGGCATCAAGCAGGACATCCACCGCGGCTAGCTGAGGGTCTATGGTATGCATGAGGGCAAACATCTTGAGAAGGATGTGTGCATGAAGCAGCCTGGTATGACTCCCAACTGGTCTGGGCAGACGATATCAGGAAGTCGGGGGATGTGGCGGTTAGCCAGGAGTTTAGCTAAAATGTTGCTATCGGCATTGATTATGGACAACGGGTGAGGTGAATGACAACAATTTGTGGGTTTATCAGGTTTTAGTATTGTGTCGATAACTGCCTCCCTCACGGACTGATGGTGGGAATGTATGGGCCACCAGTGAGTCCTCGTATGCAGCTAAGAGGCGGGGGCAAGGAGCGCAGCCTACTCCTTGTAAAAGAAAGTAGTGAGGCCATCAAGTCTTGGTGTCTTGTTCCCGGGGGGGTTTGTATCACCTGGGTGATCTCCTCTACCATGAAAGGGGCTTCCAGGTATAAGTGGTGGGCATGATCTTGCCACAGCAATTGTATTGTGTCTATGCAAGCGGCAAAAGCCTCTGCATCAGGCATGTTTGCGGCGCTGTTTAGTATGGAGTGGACCAAAGTCATGATCTGCTGTAGGGCTTCAGGGTTCCTGTGGCTAATATTGATGTCATCAACAAGCTCCACCACTTAGGTAAAGGCCCAGGGTTATCGGAGAAGAGCTGCCAGTGTCTTCTCATGGCAATCAGCCTCACCATAGCGCTGCACAGTTGCCTCATGATGAAGAAAAAGGGTTTCACTCTGTGCCTTCTCATCAAAGGCCAGGAGTTTCTCCCTGATATCCACAAGGGCCTATGGATTGTGTGTCATATAGAAATCAAGCTCAAGGGTTCGAATTTCCCCCTCTAGGGAAGTGTGTTGTGCTTGTATCGCTTTGAGGATACCCGATTGCTTCGCGATGCATTTACCGCGGATTACAACTTTAAAAGCCTCCCACAGTATCGTTAGTATCGTTGGGGACTCCACCAAGCCTTCATAGTGGCAAATTAGTCAATGATCGCTGGTCGGACCTCATCTCAAAAGACCCGGTTCAGGAGGGAGTTAGGTGCCAAGGGCCAGGTAAAGGAGCATGGAGTGGCCTGCAAGGGGGTGGAGGGGTGACAGCGCTAATAGAACCATGGCATTGTCCGAGAGGGTGCAGTGTAGATATGCCACAGCTGTGGCCCAGGTGAGGGCATCGCGGGTGAGCCACCAGTAGTCGATTCTCGACCACGTTTCATGTGCGGGCATAATGCAGGTACCCTCAGCACAGGTAGCATGCTTCAGTCGCCAGACGTTAGCAAGGCAGTTGTCATGCATGAGCATGTGGAGCTGCACTGCTGCACTGTGATGGGGTCGACGGCAGGTGCTAGAGCAGTCTGTAGTGTGAACTAAGACGACATTGAAATCGCCTCCCAGATAATGGTGCCGGCACCCATGGTGGTAGTTAGACACCATAGCTCTGTGAAAACTCTGTGCTGTCAGTATTAATGCCATATAGGGATATTAGAATGACTGGGTACTGATGCAGAGTGCCAGCTACTATTACAAAATATTCCTCCTTATCACACTTTTACATGCACCAGGGAAACCCTTCGTGGATGGGAATAGCAGTTCTCTGAGCTTAGTTGGAGAACAGGGACATGTAGGTTTCAACAATCCACCTCCCTTGGATGTGTGAGCAATTGTGGAGCATATGTTGATTTGATGCCTATTAAGGTAGATGTGGATCAGTCTAGCCTTCCGCCCTTTATTCAGGCCATGGATGTTCCAGGTCTGGCAACATGTGGCGGTCATCCTGCATCTAAAGATGGAACTCTGAGTATATTAGGGAGGGTCACAGGGCACCTGGATATCCGTGGATATCCATGGAGGCAAAGTATTGTATGGAGTCTGGATTCATTGCAAAAGCTGGCATCAGAGAAACTGAGAGGGCTGTAGCTGGGAACAGGGTGTTCACAGTGGAGCAGCATCGCTATGCAATGGCATGCAGGGAACTCTCAGTCATTAACGCTCAGAAGTCCAGCATCTTGAGAGGCAGGCCCAGCTCAGGGGCTAACTCTAGAGTTGGTTAGAAGGTGGAAGAACCTTACCACCGCTTGGGGTCAGTAAAATATTGAGATTTGCCATTGAACTGAATTCGTAGTTTGGCCGGATATAGTTGTGTGTAAGGAATGTCAGCTTTCTGGAGCGGATGTTTTACAGGGAGAAACTAAAGTCAGGTTGCTTGCACTGCGAGTGTGAAGTCGGGGTAAAAGGAGAGGTCATTGCCCTGATACTGGACAGAGTGGAGCTCTCAAGCAAGCCCCAGCAACATGTCACGGTCTCTACTATGAAGACCACCAACAGCGCGACTTCAAACAGTGACCGCAACATGCGTTCCATGTAGTCTTCTATTGTGTCAATTGCAGTGGATTCTAGTAACCTAAGGATGTGGAGATTGTTGCACCTGGAAAGCACTTTGAGGTCTTTATTGTTCTGTTTTATGACTTACAGAATTTTATCTATGCAGAGGAGGTGCTCCCCGGAAGCAGTTTGCGTGTTCTCCATATCAGAGGTGTGGATCTCCAGGGGATCAAGGCAGTCATTATGCTTGTCAATCCTCCGCTTGATGTGGTCCATGCGGCTGGTTGTTAGTTCAATTTAGGTGTCGATGGAGCGAAGACAGTTCTTTATGTACGCAGGCATCTCCTTGATATCTAGATCTTGCACATTCACAGTCTGCAATATCCCTGATAGTGGGGCATTTTCCTTGTCGTGGTCTATATGAGGTGTTGGGCGCTTCCCTTCGAACACCAGCTTGGATTGATGAGCCTCCACTTTACACATGGTACACTGTCTGAGGAAAAGGTCATAGTTTTGGAGTCTTTGTCTGCGGCGATCGCGCTCTGATGGCCCAGGGGGCACATTCAGGGTGATTGCTCAGGTAAGTCAGTAGTGGATCAGTTGATGTGGGAGTTGGGACATCCCTCCACAGTGCCCTTGTAAGCAGCCGCCACACCCAGGCAAATGTCCGTATATAGGCAAGCAACGCCACAGTTTCTTAGTGTCTTCTCTGGGTTCTAACTTGAGCAGGAGCAGGCAATATTAGCTGCAAGAGATGGGAGGGTGGTGCCTGTGCCTGCAAGCAACAACCTCAATGGACAAGTGTGATGGCTGCCCTCAGGGGCTCCCCTCTCATGCCCACCAGGCCATTGCACCATCTGGGGGTCTCTAAGATGGTGTCAGCTGTTGGGGTTCAAAATAGCTCATGCAGTCTCCCAGCATGCATTTCACTCCCTCTCACTACAGATCTGCAATGATCAACATTGGATGGCCCCAGCAATCTGATGTCATTAGTGAGTCCTCAGCACAGACATCCTTCAGCATGCATTAGGTCAGGAAGAGGCCTCGCAATGTTTCCACTTCAGTAGCAGTAGGGGGCAGTAGCAGATCAGCCTCAGGGACCATGCTGGGCCCTCAGCCTGCTATAGCCTAGAGGCGTTAAGTATCAAAAGGGTTACCCGAAATGCTACCTGACCTTGCTCAAAACGGCAGTACAATAAACAATTGGTCACAGTAGCAACAATTTAACAATACAAAAGAAATAGTGGCATTCATAGCACCAAATTTGCAAAATTCGCAGTGAATACAATTTATTTTCAAAGCATTAATCACTTCGTATAGACAAGTGATTAATGCTTTGAAAATAAATTGAATTCACTGCGAATTTTGCAAATTTGTTGTTGTGAATGCAACTATTTCTTTTGTATTGTTAAAATGTAGCTACTGTGATCAATTGTTGATTGTACTATAGCCTAGAGACGAGTAGCCAGGCACATGGGCCCACTGAAACATGAGCAGTCAGTGTTCTGTGACATCAAAGTTCCTCCATTGTTAGCGGGGTCCTACCAGCAGCTCGCCCATAAGATAATAAGCTGTCACCTCATATCGCCAGATGTTCCCCAAGTTAGCTGCCCCCAAGTCGACCCCGCTAGCTCGTCGCAGCGGGCCACAGATGAGGACTGCAGCAGCTTGGTCCTGCCATGCCCACAGTCGATTGCTGTCACTGGTACATTGACCCCTGTGCGGGAGCAAAGGATCCATCAAGGGAAGACCCTAGAGGACAGCCCCCAAGGCTGCAGGGCATACAACTCTATTGCAGTGGCAGCTTTGGCCCAGGGCAGGGGTATCTCCAGTTTTCCAGAGGTCTTCCAGGTGGGAAGGAGGGGTCGAAACAACCTGCAAAGCTGTGCAGCTGTGCAGCTGTTCGCCAACTACTGAGCTCCCTCAGCCAGTTCTACTTCACTAGTGGCATCTCCTAATACTTTTTCCAATAAGGACATGTCAGCAGGCCCATAGCGTGATGTCTGGCGCCATGGCACCATGGATATGTGATGGATTGTGCAGTCGGCTAGCAGAGTCTCATTAACTAATAGCCCTCTTGCTGCCAAGCTCTCTAGCGCCCCCCAAAAGGAAGGTTTAGGTCCGGCAAAAAGGTTTATTTTATCAGATCCACACACCAGATTAAGACTGCACTTTTGGCTGCAATGGCATGCCTGAGACATGTTTTAAAAGGCAACTTTAGTGGTTGGCACAATGAGTGCTGCAGGTTCACTAGTAGCATATAATTTACACGCCCTGGATACAGGTAGAAACATTTAACCATGAACTTACAAATACATTTAATGTGCCAATCAGGGGTAGTTCTTTTTACCATGTTTGAAGGTGAGAGCACAAACACTGTAACACTGGTTAGAAGTGGGAAAGTACCTAATCAGGGCCAGACTGTCTACCCGGCGTTTTGGCATGCTGCCGACCTGGGGGCTGATTTTGTTAATGGGGACCTGCGTGTGCTGAACGAAATTCGTTTTGCTTTGTTTATTTCGAAGCACACGCAGGTCTCCATCAACAAAATTAGCCCCCAACGCAGTGACATCAGCCCCCAGCTCGGCAGCATGCCAAAACGGCCAGTAGGCAGTCCGGCCCTGGTCCTAATGCCAACAAAAAGGTTGCATGACGTTACAACGCATGCGTTGCAAATCTTTACCCCGACTTGCTGTCGGGGGAGTGCTGAAAGTTGGACTAGTTTAATTAACTATTCCAACTCCAGTGTGTGCAACAGTAGCTAAGGTGTTGGAGTTAAATACACCTTCTACCCCCTGCTACACACCTTTCACGTTGCAACGGCATGCGGGGTAATGGTATGCGTTGTAACGCTTGCAGTGTAATGCTGGTTTCCCAACAAAAACACATTCAGCAAAACAGGAGGGATGAATGTAAAACGTTTGGGGGGATGCCACACCAAGAATGTCAGGTCTAACACACTCCCACTTTATTTATAATGTGATGGAAGAAGTGACATTGACTTAAATGTAACAGTTTCCACAAGACCTAGCAGTGCCCCACCAAAAAGACAAAATTGATTAAAAAAAAAATTTGTTTTTTTGAACCTGGGAAATGAGAGAGATTTTTCATTGAGTCCTCCATCCGAGCCCTCGCTCCAGAAAGAGGGAATCAGCAGCTTTGTTGGACTAAACCGTCTTGCTCATGGTATAATCATTCCCCCAAAATAACCAAGCTAGAATGTAATCATAAGGAGAGGCAATGGAGGGTGACCTACTGCCCAACAGCAAAACCAGAGTATAAAGCAGCTCTAGTACAATATCATAAAATTTAATTAGTTAAAAAAACTATTTTGAGGCTAAAATTTTAAATGCTGAAAACCTTTTCAGGGAAGCTTTTAAAATTGTTAAATCTTTCACCTCTCCTGAAGCAGGCACAATCCATAAACGTCATTCCCAGGAATAGTGTGAACAACTCGCCCTTTTCTTTCATGAGAAAATAGCTTCTATCCAGGCTAGCCTTCCTCCACTTGAAGTCAAAAGCAACACCTTGGGATATGGCATTGATATGATAATCAGCAATGAGTAAATGGGAGTAGCTAGTCCAGAGTTTGCTCAAACAGTCTCCGTCACTAATGGTAAAGCCAGTTTCCTTGAATCCTTCTCTCCAATTTCCGTAGAAGATTCTCCTCTAGCTTTGAATCAACTCAAATCAGGATCTCCCTCTGATCCAGGTTCCACTTTTATTCTGTCTCGTGAGGAGTAGGCTCTCAACCCCCCGGTAAATCAGCTGCTTAACACCACCCTCTCCTCAGCTACTATGCTAAAAAAATGGAAGCTTCTAAAAAAAACTCAGGCAGACCCCACTGATCCGGCCAACTACACACCAATATCTCTCCTGCCAGCTCTTTCAAAAGTGCTTGAAAAACATGTTAACAAACAGCTATCTTTCCACCTGGAAAGCAACAACTTGTTACTTGTTAGTCAATCGTTTGCAGCACTGGGACCGGTTTGTTGGAGGTGGTCGATTTCATCAGACTTAGCTTGGATGTTGGTGAGCGGGAGCTGCTGATTCAGTTACACCTATCAGCTGCGTTCAACACAATCTCTCACTATTAGCTCGTCTAAGCTCGGTCGGAATTTAGAGGGCAGGCCTGGAATTGGCTCTCATCTTTTCTTGAGAAGAGGAGATAAGAGGTGGGGTGTCCCCCTTTATCCTCCAACTCTCGTTAACTGAAGATTGGAGTGCCACAGGGCTCTGCTCTGAGCCCTACTTTATTTGATATATATCTCACTACTCTGGCCACCCTGGCGGAGTCACTAGGGGCCAAGATCATGTCATATGCTGATGACACCAAAATGCTCTTTTCTTGGAAGCATAATGAGGCATCCCATGTGACAAAATGCGTAAATGCGTTACTGCAGTGTTTAGGTGGCTCTCTTTAAATCAGCTTAAATGAAATGCTGGAAAAAACGAGCTTCTCCTCTTTGGTCTAGATGCCGAAGTACCTTGTCTGTTCTTCTGATCATCTGAGGCCTCCCGTCTGTTGAATATTAATGCCACGGTGAAAAACGTGGGTTTTAAATTTGACGGACATTTGCTGTTTCACACCCAAGTCAATTCAGTGGTGGCTAATTGTTTTGTTCTGTTATGTACGCTGTGAACGTTACTGTATCTTTTGTCCTTTACAGCGAGACAACAAATGATCTAAGCCCTGATCACATCACGGTTGGACTATGGGAATGGACTTTACATGGGCCTACCCAAATACCTGATTGATAGGCTGCAGTTGGTCTAAAATGCAGCAGCTCATACTATATTCGGATTACCTCACAATTTCCATGCCACAGGACTTCTTCAGAGTCTCCACTGGCTCCTGGTGAGGAAAAGGATCATTTTTAAGATTCTGCTCTCTACTCAGAAAGTTCTACACAGAAACGGCCGGTGCTATCTAGGAAATAGAATAAAGTTCTATACTCCTCAGAGACACCTCTGCTCTGCAAATCTATGTTTTGCCAGGGTTCCGCATATTAGAAAGGTAAGGTCAGGGGCAGATCTTTCTCTTTCCTAGGCCCCTCCTTGTGGAACAAACTCTCGCTGACTCTCAGTGCATCAAGGCTACACCTGAGTTTCGGAAAAAAACTCAAGACCTGGCTCTTTTCTAGTCCATAGGTCTCCCCTCACATTTCCCCGCTGACTGCTCTTTCTGCACTAGCGCCAGGACACTCCTTGGAGTAACAGTTGCGCTCTACAAATACATTACATAGACATAGACTATGCACCATGCATTGCTGAATTAGGAATCAATAGGAATGCAAACTCCAACATTGTAACTGGCAAGATGTCTAGTAGTCAGCCTGACAATTAAAGAAACAGAAATAACTATTATTGGTAAGAGGAATAAACTCAAAAAAGGTCAGTAGGAACCATGGGAAGGTAAATCACAAGAAGAAAAAATGTGTCTTGATATTTTTTGTGATATGTATAGCTCTTTGTGAAAAATCAGAAGATCAATTATGGAGTGTGGGCTTAAGACCAAAAATAGAAGGCAGAAAGAACTAATGAATGCTTTTAATAGTGTCCTTCTGTTAATAATAAGCTAGAACAAAAGACTCAAAATTATAGCAGCTCCTTGTCCATCTCAGAAAGTGTTCACAGGTTCTAATTATGGCATTGCAGTTTTCACTTCAAAGGTTATAGTTTAAATACCATTCCCATTCTACACTTTTCAATTAAAGTACAAGATTAGATAAAAGAGCACTGCCAAACCTCTCATGGGAAGGACATTGAGTAAACAACCTACGATTGCCGGTTGCTCAAGAAGGTCAGGTTTTAACAGTTGTGGTCTGCGAGAGGTAAGGGCAAACCCTACCAGTAGCCATGATGACACTGACACTTGAGCAGATGGTGCTTTCAAGAAGGCCCCCAGAGGAGGAAAAATCTCAAGGGCAAAAACCTCCTTAATGGCAGAGAAGACCAACAGGAAGAAGGCAACCAGGTGATGGACCCAACAATGGCCAAAGAAGATTGGAGAAGCAGAAAGGAGTTCTTCAAGTACTACTCCACTAGAGAAGCTGGGAAAACACTGGAGTGAAGAAACACAACCACTGAACAAGGAAGCCTTGTGACACAGGAAGTAAAAGGAAAAATCGTCTTTTATACTGCAGAAAAGGAAGTGCCTCACAGGAAGGTTAAATGTCACCATGAGAGGTTGGGAACTCATAATAAAAGCAGGAGCCGCCATCTTGGATTGGGCTGTCTACAAACTAGAAATTCCGACTAGAGACCTAGAACTTCTCACAGCTTTGTGAAGAAAAAGTGAATAGAAGAACATGGAGACACTGGCAGCATTCTCCTTTCCAGCCCTTCACCAGGAGAAGAATAAATGTACTGGAAGGGGTACAGTTGGACCGGCCATCGAAAGGTGAGTTTACAGTTGAGGAATTGCGGAGGCTCCCCGGCCTCTCCCCCTCTCAGCCTGTATTCTGCAAGCTGCACAGTCTCACCCACCCAGAATCAGAACAGGAGTTGCAGCTAGGTGGGATGCCGGCACAACATGCACTGAATGAAGAAATGAGTCTGTGATCAACTTTTTTGATTCCAAAGGATGCAGTACTTGTGTGAGAGAAATCTGGTTCAGGAGGCAATCAGAAGTTACTGGATCCTAACTATGTTAATAAGGGTCTTTAACCTGTGGTGTTTATGGACTTTTATTCTGATGGCCCTCACACTGAAAACTCAGAACTCAAGTTTTATCATGGAATTCCAAACTGAAATTGTTCCATAAGAGACCTCTCAGAAAAACCAGGGTAAAAAACGTATATCGTAAAGAAATTTCGCAAAGAGTAGCAAACCGCATAAATTTAGTATTTTTCCATTATCTCTGAGGTACCATGTGACTATATGCACAGTAACAGGCCTTAACTCCAATAACCACCAACTCTCTTATACAAGCCTGTTGGAAAAGCATGCATGTTTTCATGGATAAAAAGGAATTCCTTTCGATTGGTGACCTGCAGGCAAATTTATTTTATTTGTGCGCTGTGGAGCGGCCCTGCTAATTTAGCGGCCACCATTTTGTGATATCCCCGCTGACGAAATCACTTTAGCGCTCCGGCTGCAATGTTACACACTCCTCGATTTTTTCATAGTATGAGGTTGCCGTGCATTGATGACTTTTTTTTTCTTCTGCAGTATTAGTGTCTTGCTTGGTAACATACAGGATGAGTTTTTTCTTTTTGCATGTGGTACTCTACAAAGAATGAAGCTTGTGCATGCGACACGTCTTCGTTTGCCTCTCTTCGTGGGATAAAGTCTGCCTTTTACAATTTATGCCAGCTCTCCTCAGTTGTCTTAGCGGAGCTTGTGCCCTATGATTCCTTTCCTCATTGTTTTTGTGGCACACCCAGGCTCGTAAGTCTTTACACTTACTGAGGTTTGTCTGTGAGCATTTTTTTAATCTCTCTTAACGCATCTGAATTTCTGTATTTCATCACATATATATTTATTTATATTAGACCGAGGAGTCAATTATTGGGGAATTGTAGGTTGACATTTCATCATTACTGGTCTTCCAAATACAATTCTGATCCAATACATGGGAAGATTAACTAAGGATTTCTCTCAGCCAAAGTCCTCAGCACGCAGATTCTTAATTCGCACCAGCTCTCGTTTTAGTTGTCTCTCCATGGAGGACTCAACAAACGTTTTGCCTAAAGGCGCTTCGACATCTGCTACCACTATATCCTCTGGTGTTACCAAAGCACTGAGCAAACGGTTGAAGAAGGATCCTCCTTCTCCCCCTAAACAACCTGCTTCAGTCACAATGGACTTATTGTTCGAAGAAATTCGGTCCTTGTGTCTGTTTGTTGAAGAAAATAACTCTAAGCTACAACTCCTCGCTGATAGATGGTCAACCTTGGAAGAATGTGTTACCATACTGGAACAGAACATTGACTTTCTAAATTCCTCTACTTCCAAAGTGGATTCCTTATGCTCTCAGGTGTCAGCGCTGCACAAGGCAAATTGAAAATTTGGATTACAGAAACAGAAGAAATAATCTCCATATTAATGGACTGCCTGAAGGAGTGGAAGGTAAAGGCCCAATTACCTTCTTTAAATCCTTCATTCCAAAAATCATCAAGTTTCCGGATGGTACTCTTCTCAATATCCAGAGGGCTCATCGGTTGGGCTCAGTATCATCTTCAACGTCTTCCACTGTGAAAAAACCGAGGGGATTGATCTTATATTTTCTGGAGTATACTGACTTGATCAAGATTTTATCTGTGGCCAGGGCAATAAACCGCATTACTTGGTCAGGCAACTCCTTATTCTTCTCTCAAGACTATGCCAAACTAACTGCAGATCGACGCAAGGAGTTCCTAGCATTGAGACCGCAACTCCGCTCAATAGGTGCACGATATGGCCTCTTTAACCCCTGTCTGTTTAAAGTGACCATCAATAACAATACTACCACCTATGAAGACCCAGTAAAATTGAAGAGCTTCATCTATTCTTATCACGCTGACTCTATGGATACTTCTTCACCACATACCAAATAGACGTTTTGGACTCTGAAATGCTTCTACTTTTGTTACATGCTTTAAATCTGTTAATGGTTTGCTTGCGTGTTGATACTTAGTAACAATGCTAGTTTTCATTAATATTTTTCAATTATATAATTAATCTCCTTTTTCTCCTCACAGGTTATGTCTCTGTGTCATACTCTCCTTATGTTTCACTATCCGTTGGTTCTGCTCTCCTTCCGGCCTTCCTGCATGGGGTCTGGACACGTCATTGTTCCGTGTGGCCTCGCACCACCCACCTTCCGTATGTCTTGGGATTATTTGTAAGTCTCTAGATTTACTCATGTTCTTTTTCTTTTGTACTGCGCTTATTCTCTTCTAACTTTTCTCTTCTCTGATAGCTTTGTTTCGATATCCTTCCACCTTAACATTCCTCTTTTTTTATGTTGTTCTTTCACATATGAAATGTTGTTTATTTGCTTCAATTATCCTTCCTCTCTCTTTTCTCTTTCATCTCATTTGATTCAATTTACATATAGTCGGTTTGTTATTTGGTATATTTTATGTCATTCAGAGATTTGTTTCGATTGGTGTTCACTATTTATCTACATTTTTGTTCTATGTCTTTAAAACTTGTTTCGTGGAATGTCAGAGGTTTACATTCGCCTATTAAAAGACAGAGAGTTTTGACCCATTTAGCTAAATTGGGGTCAGATATAGCTTGCTTACAGGAATCTCACTTGATGGCTGAAGAGTCTATAAAATTAAAGAGAGGTTGGGTGGGGGAGGTCTTTTTTTCTCCGGGCGATGGTAAACGTAATGGAGTTCTCACTCTCTGTCGTAAATCACCTCCTTTTAAAATGTTATTGCAATGTGCAGATAAAGATGGTAGATGGTTATTTGTTAAATTAATGGTGGGTAATGCTCCGATCTCTTTATGGAATATTTACGCACCCACAGCTGGAGACTCCTCTTTCTGGACTTCCTTGGCCCAACAAATTACACGTTTTGATGATAATTTTATCCTCACAGGAGACTGAAATCAAATCCTTGACCCTTTTTTAGATCGGAATTCTTCAATCCCCTTTGTTCCTCAAAAAACTCATAAACTTTTTACACAAACAATTAAGCAATACAAGCTTATAGATGCATGGAGACTTTGCAGTCGCACATTAAGAGAATACACTTATTACTCTCTGGCACATCACAACCAGTCCCGATTAGATTCTTTTTTTATATCTCATAACATATCTCAATTGTTAATGGCGGTGGATATTGGATCTATTCTAATATCTGATCACGCTCCCATCATTATTCAACTTGACATTTTACAGAAACCCAGTTTATCTCAGAAGTGGCGTTTTAATAATGCCCTGCTTTTAGATTCAGCATTTACGTCCTCCTTTGCTTCTTTTTTTCATGAATATTTCCTCTTGAATCAATCAGATACTTTGCCTTTTCATGTGGTTTGGGATGCTTTCAATGCAACAGCTTGAGATTTTGTTATTAGATATGTCTCTAAAGAACATAGAAAGGCACAAGAACTCACCAAAGCCCTTTTGACCAAAACAAAGAGATTGGAGTATTCTTATTACTCTTCCAAATCGAAAGTTTGTTTGTCTGAACTTATAAATGCTAAATTTCATTTTAACAAAGATACAACTAATAATGCTTCTAATTATTTACTGAAGTCTAGCACAACATGTTATGGTGTCCAGAATAAAGCTAGGGAACTATTAGCTAATTATTTGAAAGTTAAACACAATAAACTCAATACAGAATCTATTTTGGATAAAAATCATGCACTGAAGATCAAGGATGAAGATATTCTAAGTGAATTTCTCCAGTTTTATAAAACCTTGTATACATCTGAAACTCGTTCTTCAGACCATTCTATCTCTCAATTTTTATCCAATATTAGAACATTGGAATGTTGGAAGCTTCATTGAAAACAATGGAGGGCTCCGAGCTTATAATGGCGGGTATAAGCGGGTATAAGCTCCAACATTCCAATGCTACTTTGTTCACAGCTCTGGCTGTGAACAAAGGCTTCAGGGAGCCTGAGGGGTTTGAAACCCCTCACGCACCCTGAAGGTTTCGTTTTATTTGTTAGAACATTCTGTCCTCTAGTGGCAGAATGTTCTAATAGCCTTATAGCCCTTCGTAGCAGGGCTATACCGGCTTTTAAAGTCCCTCTGCTTTGTTAAAGTCCCTCGCCTTTGGCTCGGGCCTTTAACGATGCAGCGGGCCTTTAATAGCCGGTTTAGCCCACTAAGGTAGGCTATAAGGCTATATTCAACACCCTTCTGCCACACGCCCAGATCTTTCATTTTTTTAATTTGACCTTACGCAGAAAGAGCTTCACACCGCCTTACAAACACTCAAGAAAGATAAAGCCCCTGGCCCAGACGGTTTCACTGTTGAATTTTTCACTCAATTTGCACATTTACTAATTCCCAAATTACATATTTTCATAAATGCTTTTTTACAATCAGGTGAATCTTCTGGCTCCTTCTCAGATGCTCTTATTTGCCTCATACCTAAAGATGGCAAAGATCCACAACATTGCAAAAATTACCGACCCATTTCCCTGGTTAATATTGATTACAGTTCTTTTTTCAAAAATCCTAGCCTTACGTTTGGAATCTTAATTGCCTGACCTATTAGGAAAGGAACAATCTGGTTTTGTTAAAGGACGTATTATCACAGATAACACTCGCTTATTTTTTTACATCCTATCCAAAGCCTCACATATTCCACATTCCTTAGCAGCAATTGCTCTGGATGTAGAGAAAGCATTCGACAGAGTCGAATAGCCATATCTTTTTCATACACTTATATGGTTTGGCTTTGGCCCAAAAATTATTGCTCTGATATCTATTTTGTACTCTAACCCAAGAGCGGCAGTCTGTGCAAATGGTGGTATATCTTTCTATTTCCAACTGGGTAGGGGTGTCCGACAGAGTTGTCCACTTTCTCTGTTTCTTTTTAATTTTGCTTTAGAACGTTTTTTGTTGAGAATTCGTCAGAATGATAGTCATCATGGTTTTGATTTCAAAGAGACTAAAATCAAAATGGCAGCTTATGCTGACGATGTTCTTTTATTCCTCTCACAACCTCAATCCTCTCTTCCCGCTTTTTTAGAGGAGGTTGATTCCTTTGCATCCGTCTCTGGTTATAAACTGAACAATGATAAGTGTGAAATTTTGCCTTTTAAGGCTGACTTCACCACTTCAGGTTTCGCATGGAACCCCCAGTTTAGTAAGTATTTAGGTTTACATTTTACTTCCTCTACTTGAGGAACAATATCACGATGTATGGAAAATTGCACACAGAGATTGTCCTCTTTAACGACGAAATGGCACACTCTATACTTATCTTGGAGGGGCCGCCTAGATACTATAAAGATGATGCTATGTCCTATAATTCTGTATACAATTTCTAATATTCCACTTTCTATCCCCTTAAAATATTTTAAGAAATGTAATTCCATTTTGTCCTCCTTTTAATGGAGTAATAAGAAATCACGTATGTCTATATCAAAACTGATCCGTCCAAAATCGGAGGGTGGGGTGAATTTTCCTGATTTTCACACTTACCATAAATCCTTTTTAGGTCTCGCCTGAGACAGCGCTTTAGCGCTGCACTCGCGAGAGCTTTTGTAAATGGGGGATCTGGAAGTGCAAACGAGTGCTTCCAGGCCTCCAAATACAGTGCATGTGCGCCGTGCGCGCGCACCATTTGGCAGCCTGCACACCGTTTGCTTTCACTTTCGCGGCCGCACGGCCGCTTTGATGTGTGATCGCGATCGCGATCACTTTCACACAGTGCATGTGCACCGGGCACGCGCATCATTTGGCAGCCTGCGTGTACATTTCGCGGGCGCTTTGATGTTCTCAGTGAGCCGCGCGGCCACTGCGAACATCAAAGCAAAGCGCTTGTCCAATTTGCAAAGTTTCATTAACTTCACAGCAAGTGTCTTCCTATACGTCAGTATCTCTCTAGTCAGTCCGTCTCTGTCTGTCTCTTCCTGTGTTTCACTATCCATGCATGTGTCTCGCTACCCATCTCTGTGTCCATGCTAGTCATGTCTCTGTCTGTTTCTCAGAGCCCCTCCTCCGTTCCTTCATGGCCCAGTGCTGAGCCTGTGTCTCCAAGCCCCGAGGTCACTATTAGTAGTCCCTGTTGTTAGTGTTAGTGTTTCCCTGGCCTGCTGTAAGTGCCCATATGATTGTCTCCTGCTTCGGTGTTGACGTCCATGTTTCCACGCCTTTGTGTCTATGTCCTTGTTTCTTTCTCGGAGCATGCATATGTGACCCCTGACCCACCTTCTGGCGTCTGAGTCTTCTCGCCTTCTGTTCTGCGTGTTTATGCTGTGAACTCCATGTTCATATGATTTTAATTCCACAAGAGCAATGCGAATGACGTTCCACAGGAAGACAAACAGAAGGGTTTATTATTCCAGGTGAAACAGAATCACATCTTAGGAAAAAACGTCTGCCTTCAGTCCATATATTTGGGTTCGTGCCCCCTATATGAGGGTCTGATGTATGTCTGCACAACCCAGGTTCTGCATCAGTTTAAGCCCTAGAGTCTGATTGTGCCTCTCGCTGCCCTGATGTATGCCAGTGACGCCTTGCATCACTGTACAGGTTCCCAGTGTCTGTAAATCCTAATTGCCTCATGCACCTTGATGACACCATGCCTATTTTTCTTGTTGCATGATTTATTACCTCACGAATGCTTGTGTGCCTGCCGCTTAAACTGAGCTCTCCAGAAACCTGTACTATAGATTGGTTTCGCGCTCTTTAGATCTCTTGGGCTTGAAAAGCCACATATTCCTGCCCATTATGTCATGTTGGAGGAGTCTATTCCTGCCTCCTGTCGTGGTGTTGTATTACTAGCTTCTAGGTCAGGCTGCTGGGGAAGGAAGTCCTTCGAATAAAATAGGCACAGATTTGAGACATTAAACATGCCCCATTTTCAAGTTGGGTAGCTGACACTATGATGTTTATTGTTCCTGACAAACACATTTGAAAAAATGGAAAAGTTAGATAGCTCCTTTTAATTATAAAATCATTATTACTGTGAGTTTCGTTAAATCGATTTCAGTGATCAACGTTTGCGCTGTTCACTGTTCAACGTGTCTGTAGGGGTTGATGCCGCATTTCCGACTTAGCTCTGATGTTTCATTGGATCGATCCGGCTATAAGTTAAGAGGCGAAGAACAGCGATTCAAAACACTTCCTTATCTAACACAAATCAACCATAAACCTCTCCGGGCAGATTTGCCATGCCTGAGTTGGCCTTGCTAGCATTTTAACTTGTGACCTTGCGATTACAGCACAACGACACTCATAGTACAGACGTGTAATATATTACACGTCACAGTTCAGGGACATACACACAGTGCTGCCGGTGAACCTTACTAGGTGACTCCAATTGCTGTTTTACCACTGCAGCTTCCAGATCACCATGCCAGGGCACTCCAGCCCCGACCTGCAGCTCCCCAAGCCCTCGGTCAGCCTGTGCCCCATCGGCTGCACACCTAGCACCCCAGCACTTGGTCTGCGCAGCTCAGCCGGTACACCTCAGTCATGACTGCCAGCACTGTGATCCAGACACAGCTGTGCCACTGCACCTGCTGCACCTTTTGCTATTCCAACTTCCTCAATGCACCTAAGTCCACCCGTGGCACTCCCCGTTCCATCACTGGGACTGGCATATTATGCAGTCAGTACTGCTCAATCAGTGCATCTTTGTCCTGACAGTGTCACTGTTCCCTCTAGAGCCCAGGCACAGCCCAGTCAATACACCTCAGCCCACCGGCTCCCATCTCATTCCAACAAACAAATGATGGACGGAATGCTGACAATGCATACATTCTCCCCCAGTCAAGAGATCTGGGTTAAATCCATCGTTCTTTTGCCCACTACACCACCCCAGTTTAGACATGGCCATATGCAAATCAGTCTTGACCCTGTGCCTCATGGGAACAGTCCAGCCCGAACTGCCAAGCCATGTCTTCCCTGGACCGGAATCAAGCATCCTAGGACCGGTTTCTGGCTATCAGCCGTCATCAGCCAGGATAGCTTGACTCCAGTGGCGTAGTGAGCACGGGTCCCACGTCTGGGAATACCCATCCCACTTAGGGCGAAAAGCGTTACAACAAACAAATGATGGACGGAATGCTGACAATGCATACATTCTCCCCCAGTCAAGAGATCTGGGTTAAATCCATCGTTTTTTTGCCCACTACACCACCCCAGTTTAGACATGGCCATATGCAAATCAGTCTTGACCCTGTGCCTCATGGGAACAGTCCAGCCCGAACTGCCAAGCCATGTCTTCCCTGGACCGGAATCAAGCATCCTAGGACCGGTTTCTGGCTATCAGCCGTCATCAGCCAGGATAGCTTGACTCCAGTGGCGTAGTGAGCACGGGTCCCACGTCTGGGAATACCCATCCCACTTAGGGCGAAAAGCGTTACAACAAACAAATGATGGACGGAATGCTGACAATGCATACATTCTCCCCCAGTCAAGAGATCTGGGTTAAATCCATCGTTCTTTTGCCCACTACACCACCCCAGTTTAGACATGGCCATATGCAAATCAGTCTTGACCCTGTGCCTCATGGGAACAGTCCAGCCCGAACTGCCAAGCCATGTCTTCCCTGGACCGGAATCAAGCATCCTAGGACCGGCAAAAGATCAATGGATTTACCCCAGATCTCTTGACTGGGGGAGAATGTCTGCATTGTCAGCATTCCGTCCATCATTTGTTTGTTGTAACGCTTTTCGCCCTAAGTGGGATGGGTATTCCCAGACGTGGGACCCGTGCTCACTACGCCACTGGAGTCAAGCTATCCTGGCTGATGACGGCTGATAGCCAGAAACCGGTCCTAGGATGCTTGATTCCGGTCCAGGGAAGACATGGCTTGGCAGTTCAGGCTGGACTGTTCCCATGAGGCACAGGGTCAAGACTGATTTGCATATGGCCATGTCTTAACTGGGGTGGTGTAGTGGGCAAAAGAACAATGGATTTAACCCAGATCTCTTGACTGGGGGAGAATGTCTGCATTGTCAGCATTCCGTCCATCATTTGTTTGTTGTAACGCTTTTCGCCCTAAGTGGGATGGGTATTCCCAGACGTGGGACCCGTGCTCACTACGCCACTGGAGTCAAGCTATCCTGGCTGATGACGGCTGATAGCCAGAAACCGGTCCTAGGATGCTTGATTCCGGTCCAGGGAAGACATGGCTTGGCAGTTCAGGCTGGACTGTTCCCATGAGGCACAGGGTCAAGACTAATTTGCATATGGCCATGTCTAAACTGGGGGGGTGTAGTGTGCAAAAGAACAATGGATTTAACCCAGATCTCTTGACTGGGGGAGAATGTCTGCATTGTCAGCATTCCGTCCATCATTTGTTTGTTGTAACGCTTTTTGCCCTAAGTGGGATGGGTATTCCCAGACGTGGGACCCGTGCTCACTACGCCACTGGAGTCAAGCTATCCTGGCTGATGACGGCTGATAGCCAGAAACCGGTCCTAGGATGCTTGATTCCGGTCCAGGGAAGACATGGCTTGGCAGTTCAGGCTGGACTGTTCCCATGAGGCACAGGGTCAAGACTGATTTGCATATGGCCATGTCTAAACTGGGGTGGTGTAGTGGGCAAAAGAACAATGGATTTAACCCAGATCTCTTGACTGGGGGAGAATGTCTGCATTGTCAGCATTCCGTCCATCATTTGTTTGTTGTAACGCTTTTCGCCCTAAGTGGGATGGGTATTCCCAGACGTGGGACCCGTGCTCACTACGCCACTGGAGTCAAGCTATCCTGGCTGATGACGGCTGATAGCCAGAAACCGGTCCTAGGATGCTTGATTCCGGTCCAGGGAAGACATGGCTTGGCAGTTCAGGCTGGACTGTTCCCATGAGGCACAGGGTCAAGACTGATTTGCATATGGCCATGTCTAAACTGGGGTGGTGTAGTGGGCAAAAGAACAATGGATTTAACCCAGATCTCTTGACTGGGGGAGAATGTCTGCATTGTCAGCATTCCGTCCATCATTTGTTTGTTGTAACGCTTTTCGCCCTAAGTGGGATGGGTATTCCCAGACGTGGGACCCGTGCTCACTACGCCACTGGAGTCAAGCTATCCTGGCTGATGACGGCTGATAGCCAGAAACCGGTCCTAGGATGCTTGATTCCGGTCCAGGGAAGACATGGCTTGGCAGTTCAGGCTGGACTGTTCCCATGAGGCACAGGGTCAAGACTGATTTGCATATGGCCATGTCTAAACTGGGGTGGTGTAGTGGGCAAAAGAACAATGGATTTAACCCAGATCTCTTGACTGGGGGAGAATGTCTGCATTGTCAGCATTCCGTCCATCATTTGTTTGTTGTAACGCTTTTCGCCCTAAGTGGGATGGGTATTCCCAGACGTGGGACCTGTGCTCACTACGCCACTGGAGTCAAGCTATCCTGGCTGATGATGGCTGATAGCCAGAAACCGGTCCTAGGATGCTTGATTCCGGTCCAGGGAAGACATGGCTTGGCAGTTCAGGCTGGACTGTTCCCATGAGGCACAGGGTCAAGACTGATTTGCATATGGCCATGTCTAAACTGGGGTGGTGTAGTGGGCAAAAGAACAATGGATTTAACCCAGATCTCTTGACTGGGGGAGAATGTCTGCATTGTCAGCATTCCGTCCATCATTTGTTTGTTGTAACGCTTTTCGCCCTAAGTGGGATGGGTATTCCCAGACGTGGGACCCGTGCTCACTACGCCACTGGAGTCAAGCTATCCTGGCTGATGACGGCTGATAGCCAGAATCCGGTCCTAGGATGCTTGATTCCGGTCCAGGGAAGACATGGCTTGGCAGTTCAGGCTGGACTGTTCCCATGAGGCACAGGGTCAAGACTGATTTGCATATGGCCATGTCTAAACTGGGGTGGTGTAGTGGGCAAAAGAACAATGGATTTAACCCAGATCTCTTGACTGGGGGAGAATGTCTGCATTGTCAGCATTCCGTCCATCATTTGTTTGTTGTAACGCCCATCTCATTCCAGCATTAAACAGCCTTTCCATTCGCTTCAGTCCCGTCCCCACCCGTCACCCCACACCACCCTCGCGGTGTCTCATAAAAAGCATCAAATGTTTTTTAAGGTGGGTTTTGTACACGATGCCTGCTTATTTTGTAACTCTGTTGTTGTGTTCTCAGACTTTACCACCCTGCCTCATTAAAACTATAAACTGCCCCATATGGCGCTCAGTAAACTCTTACGAGATGCTTAATGCTTAGGGGCAGATTTACAAGCCCCTTGCGCCACTTTTGCGTCATTTTTAACATTTGAAAAGTGACGCACAGGTGGCGCAAGGGGCTTGTAAATCTGCCCCTTAGTATTTAGAAACATGTGATTGTTTCGGGAAATCAGCGCTTCACCGCTCTGTCAAGGCCATTTCTCGGTCGAATCTTAACCAGCCACCAGCCCTTCCTGCCTTTCGGTTTTCCACGTTTCTACAAACTGTTTTAAGATTGCTTCGGAATTGGATTGGCCCTTTACACGATGTGAAATGTTCACTCCTCTGTTGTGTAGCATTTAGCCCAAAAGTGCCGCGAGTTTCACAGCCAACCTCAGTCATGGGGAAGATTAGCTGGATTCAAAAGTCCGTAGATTTAAACCGACCTATGGCGTATTTTCTTTTTAATTCTCCCCAAAAGTCTACACATAGTCATGGGAAGCTGAAATACTCGCAGATTTGTAGAACCACTCACTTTGGTAATTCTTTAGGCATGCGTAAATGTGAAGGGATTACATATATGCAGTGTAACCGTTCATCAAAAGGACGTTTGTACTTGCTTTTTTCCGCCAAGCAGAGAATATTTTGCAGTGTGAACCTCTTTCTCAGTATGTTAGTATATAGGACGAAAAAAAGACATTTCAAACACATGTACACTCCCACCCATTAAAAAAATATACATGAATATGCAGAAAGGAGTGTGCCCTCTGGTCCTTCACACAGTTTTTTCTTAATTCGTTTAAAAAACCTAAAGTTATATGATAAATATATGGAAGAACAAATTAAATGAATTGGCAGAAAACTGTTGGCCAGTGGATTAAAAAACCCACAGCATATCAACCCCTGTGACAACAGTTTTTTAATAAAAGATGGCACGTGTATAAACCCCTTGTTTAACTCAGGGTATTTGTTTAAATAACTTAACGTGTATATTTAAACAGCAGCGTTCACCTTGGAGGATATTTTGACGTTGACATACAGGTGTTCATTGATACCCAACAGTACTCATTTAATCAACCTCGGAAGAATGAAAGGCTGAGTGGACCCACGGGGATTTGAACGTGTGTCCATGAGGTCAAACACATATTTCTAGGTGGACACATTAGTCTACTGAGCCATCGATCCAGCATCAATGTTGCACTTTACTATTCTAACGTCTTAATTGTTCGTAATTTCCAGTTTTCTTCATGTTTGTGTTGTTTCCAGTACTCTTTCATGATGTTTTTTCTTCAATTGCTTAAAAATAGATATGGTGAGGGTGCTAGGGCTGAAGCAGGAATGTACAGCGATTGTGACCATTTAAGACAAGATTAGGGGAGAGCCCCAAGACTACAGACACTTTATGACACTTGAAAGGAAGGGGTAAGGGTGATGTGAAATTAAGGACATTGTAGTGTTTGCTTTAACTTAGAATTCTTGAGCCCACTCTGTTCTGGACTCAAGAATTCTATGTGGAATGTTTAGGTTTGAATGTGGGACTGTTGTTATCTGGAGGAGCTGAAGGAGCCGGCTGCTGCGCAGCATCCAATGTATCATTAAAGATATATTTACTTCTCTTCATCGTGTCCTGACCTGGTCACTACAAAATTGGCGACGATCTGGGATTGGATGCTGCAGAACAGAACCCGTAACGTGTCGTGTAAGGAAGTTTAAAAAAAACGAAGAAAAGGAGAAAAATCGGCACCAAGGAAACAAGCAGCAGTTGAACTTACCGCAAAAGAAGGCAAAGATAAGCAGCAGCGGAGCTTTCTGCGAAGGAAGGTGTGACTAGGACGTTCTCCGTGTGTTTACGACTGCCGTTTCGTTGAAAAGCAAAGGAGAAGAGTTGGCGTTCTAGCTGCCTTGACTGTTGGTCTACACGCCATCTTGGGTGAGTACATGCCCGAGGAGAGAGGCGTGAAGCAGTGTGACGTCACCGATTTACGTTGCACGCCATTTTCATAACACGTACCCGTGGAAGGAGACGCATTGGAACAGAGCGTCACTGTCATGGTTACCAAGCCATAGAGGACGAGGATTTCATTGTCATGGTTACCAAGCCATAGAGGACGTGCATTTTACCGAGTCCTGATTGGAAAACGACCAACCAACGAAGCAACGAAACTCGCGGCGGGCTCAGCCGATTAAGACGCGAACATCAAAGCAGCGGACTCGGCGATCTGGTTGTCATTAAAGGAACGCTGTGCAAGTATTGCTTTTATTTGTGGAAGGAACCATACGTGGCATGTACATTGCTCCTTTTGCATAAAGAACGAAGAGGACAATGTGGTTATGATTTACTCTGATTAAGAGCATTTGCGAGACTGTATTTTTTTTTTAAGAAGGACTGGTGGGTCTGAATGTTTACAAACTAGTTTTTTTTTGTGGTGTGTCAAAGAAAAACAACGCACTATACATAAGAAAAAAAAAGAAAGGGGGAAAAAGGTTTTGGTGTGCAAAAGTTTAGTTTAAAAGTGACATATGTTAGTATGTATTTGTGATATATATTAGCATGTATTAATTGTTTTTTTTTTTTTTTCTCTTGTTTTGGACCACAATTAGTTCCTGTTAGATTCAGGCAAAAATGCAATCGGTGTCTCCTCCTCCATCCTTTTTGGAAACACCTGGTGATCCGCCTATCTCGTGGAAAAAATGGTACGACGCATTCTTAACGTATATAGGTGCCATTGGTGGTTCACGGTACAGGGCAGAAAGAAAAAAATGTCTTTTACTAAATGTCTTGGGATTTGAAAGGAGAGAAATTTTTAAACATTTGCCTCCTCTAACACATGTGGGTGGTGAGGAGGGGGACATGGATGAGTTTCAAGAAACAGTAAAAAAATTAGAGTTGCGTTTTGATATTCCACCAAGTTTGGTTGTGGAAAGACATAAATTTCTAAAAAGAGAACAGAAGCCAGGGGAAAAGGTAGAAGATTTTATTTCCGCCTTACGCGTTCTTAGTGCTGAATGTCAGTATGAAATGTTCAGAGATCAATTGATAAGAGATCAGTATATTTGTAAATGTAATGACAAGAGTATACAACAAAAGTTATTGTCTCTTGGTAATCCAACGCTAGAGGAAACAATACGGATTGCAAAAAGCATAGAACTTTCTAAACTGTCGGTAAAAGAACTTGATGGTAAAGTTACTATTTCAAATGGAAAGGAGGAAGAGTGTGTTAATGTAGTGAGAGCAAAGGAAAATAAGAACGCTATTGGCTATCGTGGGGAAAATAAGTTTTTCAAGCAAACTAATATTTGTTTTAAGTGTGGGAATGCTCCACATTTCAGATCTGGTCGTCCGTGCCCTGCTAGGAGTGTAACTTGTAGGGCGTGTGGGAAGTTAGGTCATTTTGCTAAGGTCTGCCAAAATGTGAAGAGGAATTACTCAACCACACAAGAGGGAAGGATGAGCAGCAATGTTCCGTTTTCTTCTGCTGGTTCCTCTGTTGCAAATATTTCTTTGTGTGAAACGAAGTGTGATGAACTAGCGAAAATCCAGGATGATCTCAGAGACATGGTTGTTGTAGTTGTAGATGTGAATCAAATTTGCAGTCTACAAGATGAGTGCGTGGATCCATACGTGGACATGGATATTGGGGGAAAAAATGTGTGTCTGTTGGTTGATTCTGGAGCACGAATAACAATGGTTACCCAAGAAAAGTTTAAAGAGGTTTGGGGTGTGCGTTCGTTATTCCCTCCAGATAGGTCACCTGTCTCGTACGAAGGGAGAACCATTGAATTGGCAGGTTATTTTGAGGATTATCTGTCTTTCAGAGGTAAGAGGATTTTTGGCAAAATTTATGTAGCCATCAAAGGCTTGAATATTCTTGGATGGTTCCATCAAGGGTTGTTCAAAATGGTTTTGAGACCAGGTAGGAAAGATCAGGTCTCCATTCTCCGGGTTGATGATTTTGTTGACTCCTTATCCGAACGTTTTCCTGAGGTTTTCGGTGATGGGCTTGGATGTGTCAAAGGGTTCATCCATACTATTAAAGTGAAAGAGGGTGCTGTTCCCGTTAAGCACCGACTCAGGAATGTGCCATTTAGTGTCAGAGGTCAACTTGAAAAAGAACTTTCTGGTCTTTGCAAGAAGGGGATTATAGAGCCGGTTGAGTCGTCTATCTGGCTTTCTCCGTTAGTGGTCGCTAAGAAGAAGAATGGCGAGATTCGCGTTTGCATTGATTTGCGCAGTTTGAACAGGAACATCTGGATAGATTCTCATCCTCTTCCCAACATCCCAGAGATGTTGTCTTTAATCAGTGGGTCGAAATGGTTCAGTAAGCTAGACCTAGCATCAGCATACCATCAAGTTGTTCTTGATCCAGCCTCGAGGCATCTGACTGCTTTTGTTTCGCCCATAGGAACTTTTCAATATTGTAGGATGCCGTTTGGTTTAGCGTCTGCCGCGGCAGTGTTCCAAAGAATCATGTCTAATTTGCTTAAAGGTATCAAAGGGGTGATCGTGTTTCAGGATGATGTTTTAGTACATGGTGAAACAGGTGAGTCACATGATGAGACCATGTATTGTGTTTTGGAGGCTTTACGCAAAGGAGGGGTAGTTTTAAAGAAAGAGAAATGTGTTTTCAAAGTGAAGAAGATTGAGTACTTAGGACATGTTTTGTCAGAGCAAGGGGTTGAACCAAGACCCGGGTTGGTTAAAGCGATTGTTGACTCCTCACCTCCCATGGATAAAGCTGGACTTAAATCTTTCATTGGTTTATGTGAGTTTTATTCGCGTTTTGTTCCTGGGTATGCGACAAAGTGTCAACCTTTGTCTAACATGCTCAAGAAAAGTGTTCCATTTAAATGGGACGTTGAGTGTGATGAAATCTTTAAATGGGTCAAGAATGAACTCATCAGTCCTAGAGTTCTCAAACCGTTCATTCCAGATGCCCTTTGCATTATCACGGTTGATGCTAGTGGGTTGGGTTTGGGAGCTGTTCTCACACAAATGGTCAATGGAGCTGAGCATACCATTGGATATGCATCAAGAGTTTTGTGTGGGTCTGAACTTAATTTTTCTGTAATCGAAAAAGAATTGCTTGCATGCTGGTGGGCTATTCGTAAGTTTAATCCATATATTTGGGGCAGACATTTTAAACTAAGAACTGATCATAGTCCGCTGGTTTCGATTTTATCTGGGGACAAGATCAAAGAGCACACGCCCAGGATAGCACGTTTTTCTACTAAATTGTTGCAATACGATTTTGAAGTTAGTCACATTCAAGGCTCTAGAAATGTGTGTGCGGATTATTTTTCAAGACATCCTGTTGACTCAAAGCTGGATATGGAGGATGAGGATGAAGAGGAGTTTTTTGTCGCCTCTGTGGGTTTGGAGGAAATGTGCGCTGTCAGTAAAATTGAATGGAGAGATTTTCTAGCTAAAGATACGTTGTTGGGTGATGTCATCAGATGTGTAAAGGAAGGTTGGCCTAGGGAGAAGAATATATCATTTTCTCTTCAAACTTTTGTTAAGGTTGCTCCTGAACTCTCAATAGAGGATGGTTTGCTTGTACGTGGAGATAGGTTGGTCCCTCCTGGCATGTTAAGAGCGAGGTTGATACAGGGAGCACATGAAGGCCATTTGGGTAGAACACTCACGAAGAGGAGACTTCGTGAACGTTTCTGGTGGCCACAAATGGACAATGATGTGGATTTGTTTGTGGGGGAGTGTGCAATCTGTTCTGGTTCAGATAAGTGCTTGAAGGTCCATACTCCACCTTTGCAACCTATCATTCTACCAGACAGACCCTGGGAGAAGATAGGAATAGATTTGGTTGGACCGTTTAATTCTCTTCCTAGGAATTCAAGATTTGCGATTGTTGTTATAGATTATTATTCTAAATGGCCAGAAGTGCGTTTCATTGATGAACCAAATTCTAAGAATGTCATTGACTTTTTGAAAGATATTTTTCTCAGAGAAGGGTTTCCATCCACAATTGTTAGTGATAATGGTGTACAATTCACCAGTCAAGAGTTTGAATCCTTTTTGCATCAGGGTGGCATTACACATGCTAGGAGTGCACTTTATCATCCTCAAACCAATGGTTTGGTGGAGCGGATGAATAGAGTTCTTAACAACTGTGTTCAGTGGGCATTGGCAGGTGGTTGTAATGTGCAGAATGCCGTGAGATCAATGTTGTGGTTTTATCGCACAACTCCGCATTCTTCTACGAAGATTTCTCCTTATGAGCTTCTAAGAGGGAGAAAGCCATGTTCTAAAGTTTGTCCAGGTTTGTCCAGGTTGGATGTCCAAATGGGTTAAGTTGGATTCTGTGAGTGATGTGGATGGTGTTGTAAGAGAAAATGTGGCTGAAGCACAGTTACGTCAAAAGACATATTTTGATTCAAGGAAAAGATCTGTTGATCAGCCTTTGTCTGTCGGAGATGTTGTACGTGTAAAAATTCCTGTTCATTCTAGGAAAGGATATTCTAAATTTTCTGAGCCTCTCACTGTTGATAGGGTTTTCAAAAATGCAGTGAGAGTGAATTCAAAAGACTGGTGGAATGTTTCGAGAGTGGTGAAAGTCAATCCGAGTGTTGTGAAAAACTCGTCTCACTTAGACGGGGCACTGTTGCCGGATGTGAAGGTTTTACGCAGGAGTTCTAGACAACGTTTTCTTCCTGCTAGATTTCGTTAGTTCTTTTTCTTGTTTTGGGTACTATTCACATGTTGGGTAATGTAGTGTTTGCTTTAACTTAGAATTCTTGAGCCCACTCTGTTCTGGACTCAAGAATTCTATGTGGAATGTTTAGGTTTGAATGTGGGACTGTTGTTATCTGGAGGAGCTGAAGGAGCCGGCTGCTGCGCAGCATCCAATGTATCATTAAAGATATATTTACTTCTCTTCATCGTGTCCTGACCTGGTCACTACAGACATCCTTTCAAAAATGTAATTAGTGTCCGTTCACTTTGGCTACGATTCCAAATTTCCTTTGGGCCATCAGATTCTTTTAAACTTCTGTCCTCCGCGCTGCGTTGTTTTCTAAACTCCATAGATAAACATGCTCCATGAAAAGGCCAGAGTGTGGTATGGGTTCCAGTTTTCTTATGCTGCAGGCATGCCACTTGCAGTGCTGTTTATAGTCTAGCTTGACAGCCCAGCTGTGGCCAGACAATTATGTGAGAAAGAATTACCAGGAGAGGGGCTTTGGCTCCACCCACATGTTGGGAGCCAGGAGTACATGTTTTGATTGGGCAGAAGTTGTGTGCTTCCTCAAACAAGCATTTGTAGTGCAATAGGTCTCACATTACTGAAAGTTTGAGCTATTGGCGTTGCATTATTGTTTGCAACAGCAATAGCTCAAACTTAAAAGTAATGCGAGACCTATTGCATTGCAAATGCTTGTTACTTCGTTAGGCTTTGAGATGGCTCTCTGAGTCTCTTATGGATTGTCCTCTTTGGGCCATGCTTGAACAGTCCTTCATTTCTCCATTCTCATTTCAAGAATATTTGTCTTTCACACATAAACCGCAATCCCTGTCCACTCTCATAATTAAACATACTTCCAAGATCATACCATCTGTTTCTTCCTCAAACTCCACAGACTGGAATTCATTTCTCAACTCTACTATATGGCATAACATTTATATATTAATACGTAATAAACCTCTATATTGGAATTCTTGGGGACAACAAGGTCTGATTTGGGTACATCAATTATATGTCCAGGATGAGATTGTGCCCTTTTCACACGGCAGCAGTTCTTTTGATCTGCCTGCGTCTTTCCACTCTAAATATTCCCTCCTAACACAAGCCATCTAGAATGCCTGCATCCACTACACATCTCATCATTCCGCTGACCCTGAGGTTTTTCCTGCGGATAAACTACGTATTCTTCTAGTTAACAACTCTAGGGCTACTGTTATATATACATTTTTACATAGTTCACTTGCTCTAAGAGAAAAAACCAAAGTAGAGCTATCTTGGGAAAAAGATTTAGAAGCCTCTTGGTCCGTCGAGATTTGGGACAGAATTTGGCTTAAACTCAGGAGGTCCTGTAGAGCTGCGAATACTATACAGACACTCTTTTTTATTTATAACAGACTCCTACTTTCCCCACTCACTCAGATAATAGATTTATTGTTAGCAGTTGCCTTTCAGCAAATAACTGGAAAGACTGTACTAAATTGTCGTATCAATCATGGTGGTATGCTGTCTGTTACATTCATAGACTGGACACAACCTTTGAATATCCGATTCATGTGGCATCAAAACGTTCAGATCTATGGTCACCTGTTACATTGTTTATTGATGCTAGTGCCCAACGTTCTCTGTCTTTGATTCCCCTCCAACAAGAAGTGTCTAAACCTCCATGACTTCCCTCACATTGATATTATATTGTTCAATTATATTTCATTTTACATTATGCATCTTAACATAGATTGTAATTTCCATTTGTTCACCAACTACTTGTACATCATTGTCATTTTCCTATATATGCTATGTTTAACTGGCTTACACTTTTATCCTCTTTGTTTATCAAATATAAATTGCTTTATTGTATGTAATTTTTCATTGTTATATTTTCTGTATTATTAATTCCCTTTCCCTCAATAAGCTTACTTTTTGAACTTGAACAGTGGGAAAGAGAATGTTGGTGCTCCTCATGCCCCACAGGATCCCCTCGTCAATGCACTTGAAGAGTCTCAGGGAGAAAGATGTTTTTCTTCTAGTCCTCACTGGTGCGGAACTCCCAAATTGCCCCCCACCAATAAAATACCTTAGTTATGAGGCATGTGCAATTGTGAACAGGTCCCTGAAGGTACGACCACCCATGGGGCAATGTGTTGACAGTGCACGATTGTTCATCACATTTTCTGTCTGAGACCACTTCTAAAGGGCATTATCTTCAGCACTACAGGTGCTCTGCGGCCTTAAGACTAGTCGAGTGGGAAAGAAAAACACAGATATTATGGGTCCAGCTGCACTTATTCTAATGGTTAAGACACCAACACAAGCCTCTACAGGCCTCCTCCCATGATATTTTAATGAGGAATATCAGCTCTTATACAGCCTCTGGTGCAGCTTCTTTCTCTTCCTGTCAACAGCAACATGGATGCAAAGGTCCTTGGCTTGCCCTCGTACCCTACAATGGTATTCTGCTGACATGAGACTTCCTTAGAGGCACTCTGAATTCCTCTACAGCAGACCAATCGCCTTGTTTGCACTTATCAGACTTGCAGGTTTTTTTGACACTGGCAAGGTGACTATGTGCACCAGCAAGAGACTGAAGTGTCCATGTCAAGGTCTCAAAACAGGACCAGTCGAACAGTGGTTCAAGAGATCCTCATCTTCAGAGTGCCTAGCAAGTCCACTCTTTGGGATAGTGTTCGGGAGCTGGTGTCACCAGTCTTTTAGAGTCCATGAAGGATAGAGTACAAGGAAAGGGTGCACCCTCGGACTCTAGGCCAGGGTTCCACAGCTGTGCCAGTCCTTGTTCTGCCCTTTTACACTCTTTCTCTATGTTCTGACCTTGAACAGTGGCTTGAGAAGAGATGTGGAGAATCCTATGTTTAGAAGTCTACCCATACAAGCGGTTCCACATCACTCCTTTGCCACCTGCTGTTATAAAAGCAACAATGTCAATGCCTGCCCCATGCCTGCTCTGGGTTTTTAGTACCACTGCAAAAGATAACTCATAGCAAAACAGAGGCACATCTCCCTTTGAACAAACATCAACCTACCCATGCTTCTCTTCAAAGGAGTCTACTGCTGGGAAGTCGAGACAGAGGTCAGGTTCTTACACTGTCATCACCTGGGAGCACCCCCTTAATGAACAAGCAGTTGCTGAATGATTGCAACACCGCCCTCTTCCTAAAGCATGAGATTCTTTGCCCTCCTGAAATCCACATATTGTCTACTGAGACCTTTGATCTGCCAGCTGGTGCAGCATAAACAAAATGACCTCATATCTGGATTCTCTGAGCCCCCACATTTCTGCCATTAAAGTTAAACATAATTTATACATAAAGTCAAAGAAAAACATTACTCATTTATACAGTGTACCAAAGATGGAAGGTGCAGTTCCTGTAAGTATTGATTTGAATCATAACAATGTTATATTGGACGCTATTAGTGTGCAAATGTTAGGTTGAGTTATAAAACAGCCTTCCATACCTAAACTATGCGAGAGTGTGCACATGTTCTCAAGTAGCACAAGCAACGTTCTTAGGTGTCTTAGCCGAGCCCTTCACATTAGCTGCTTTTATGTTTAAAGGTGAGCACTGAGGGTTGTAGCTCAAAACAGATCTAACACAGAGCATTAGCTGAAGGAGACTTCTATGGAGGGTGGGGGTTTCATGCCACAGCAGAGGTCTAAAAACTAGAGGTAAAAAAATATAAAAGAAATGGTGTTTCAGAGGTTGAGCCGACAGCTATGCACAGTCATTCAGAAAAACATTTTGCAAGATTGGAATTGGATAACTGTCCATTAAAAGCTAATGAGGTAGACCTAAAAGGGAGAGCACAGGCTTTGACTTCAACATTTTCTTTAGAGTTTGACCCAACAGGGGCTCGGTTTCAGCGTTAATTGCCATATAATATTGCTGAATGGTTAAACTAGGAGAAAGGTTATTTTTTGAGAATCATTGAAACTGATGGTGCAACGATCAGATCCAAAATAGAAGGAATGCTCAGGAGCTATATGAGGCCCAGCACGTACAAATGATTACAAACTACAAAATAGTGGATTAAGTCATGTCTCAACTCTTGAATTTTAAATGAATTTCCAATTAATGTTCTTTCTTTTTCTTCAGATTTTATGGACAATGGATGAGTTAAGAGATATGAGTTATTCATGTTTATATCTAATCCATCTTAATGAAACTATTCAACAGTATTAACTGGTATGCTGTTTCGGAGAACTGGCCTTTCTGCCACCTAGAAACTGTAGGCAATCTTGCAGAGAATCTAACTCTACAATGCCTTGTTATTTATCAAATAGTCTGACAATAGGAGAGTTTGGAGAATGCTAACATATGCCTTATCTATTACACCTTTAGCACTCGGATATGGGAAAAATTTGTTACAATCTCTTCTACAGTGCAGGTATAGAATGATGTTTGAAAACTGAAAAATTGATGCAAATAGTGCATTATTATTAGGTTATACTTTTACTAATGATGAACATTTTGGGTATTACTTTCCTTTTACTATTTTAGATCATAGGGAGAGCAGCTATTTTCCTCAGTACTTTGAATGAATGAGTCGGTGCAGAGCATTACATTGAGGACTCAAAGAAAGATGGTGCACTTAGAAAAATGTATAAATCCTATCAATATTCAAGAAACATGGAGACTGATTGTGAGGAATTGGGTTGTTGGTTGACTGGGGTGTCAGCCCTGCTCAAGCAACAGCCACTACCCTTTGCAGAGTGAACCATAAAAAGTCACAAAATTAACCTATGCTTAACCCCTGGGAAATTTGGCACAAAAACCAGTTAGGCTTAACTTAGAGGCAATGTGTAAAATATTTATGCAACACACAAACAGTAATACAATGGAAACACAGTACAAGAAAAATCCGACATCAATTTAGAAAAATAGGGTAAATTCTAATACATCATTTGACATAAAAACAACAAAAATCCAATTGGTAGAACTGGAGTTAGGCATTTTAATGATTTTAGTACACATAGAGTCAAAAAGCACAAGGCGTCAACTGTGGATATCTTTTCACAACTGCAGGCTGACCAAGTGTGCCAACAGAGAAACGCAGAGCCGACAGACACTCCCAGAGAATCAAGGGTTAATTATTGGACAGCATCCTGAGAGCAGCAGCATGCACAGCAACGTCCTTCAGTAGTTTCTAGTAAAATCTAGGGAGGTGCCTATGCGGCAGAGGAAGGCAGACAGCAGGTAATGTATGGGGGCTACAAAGGGTCATGCTAATGCATATAGTCAGATTACGGAGCATTCACTGTCTAATGTCGTCCCCCACTGAGGGATGTGGGTAGCCCATAGAATATGTGTTATGGCTCTGGACCCTGCTTTCCACTCGAGCTTCCGGGATGTGCCACCATACTTGTAGCACTGTCCCCGAGACAGAAAGACAGACATTTTGAGTTCATATCTTCAAAAATGCATATCATTAAAACTAACATTAAAAAGGATATTATATCCCTAAAGAAAGAAAAATATATATTGTGCAGTGTAGGAAGCCAATATTTATTTACTCACTTGTACAAACCAAATTGTACAAAATGTTAATATCCAAGTTTTTTTCCGAATCAGGCATTCAAGGGAGAAGAAAGGTTTGTTACAGAGGGTTGTTGTTTAGTGTAATCCTGTTTTACAACATCTTCAATTAATTGCCTCTCTTAGATTTGCAAGGCAAAAACGTTTCTAAAGGATTATGTTTCATTTTTTATTTTTGTGTACAAGTTTGGAAAATATTTTATTAAGTGTGTAAATTGTCTATTATTTATGGAAAAGCATGGAGGTTTGAAAAGGACGAAGGATAGTCAAGGTACACAATGTCATCATCACATAAATACAATTCTACCAACATAGAAATGTTAGAAATCCCAAATGTTAAAGTCATTTTTTAAATGTTATAGTGTCACAAAATACAACATTGAAAAGCATTTCCAATATGTCATAAGATGACTAGTAAATCCAACCAACTATACAATATACATGCATATTAGTATTTGTAAATGTTCATTGCTTTCATAGCACAACAAGAATGCAGGTTAAATACAACAAATAGAATGTTAGAACAAAGCTCAGACTGCAGACATTAATTGATATCACTCTCAAAACTCATGAAATTTTAAGTAATCATTCAAATATCATACTTCCCTCCTGTCTGGTGTTCAGACATTTCAAGCTAAGCATGGAGGTTCCACCAGCCTGCTCGCTCTTAGGACTCCTACTGTACAGTGGTGTCATTAGGAGTTACTGAGAATGTGACTGGGAAAACAAATCCAGTATGTCTCGGGTCTTATTCCAGGTCCAGCAATGATGGTCCACCCATAGCTTCTGGCATTCTTTCTCCATCTGGAGAAGACACCCACTTCATTGCAGTGCATGTCGATGTTCCTCCAAATTTGAATCCATGCTGCATTGCTCGGCTGGGTCTCTGGACCACCCATAAAGCTGAGGGTGCCTTTTAAGGAAAGGATTTTAAATTTTGGATCAGTAAATGAAGACCATGTCACATTTTGTCTTTCAGCCATGCTGGGATTTCGGAAAAAGAAACGAGCAGCAGGATGGAGGAGGAAGCTGTTGTGGTGAAAAGATGGCTTAGGATGACCAAAAATGGCTGTCATTCTCTTCCTGTACATAATTTCCTGTTTTTTGTAGTAGGTATACATTTCAGTCAAACTCAGAAAATCTCCACTCGGCATGCCGGGCGGAGTTGTCCACATGCGGGCTGAAGGCTCTGCATGCGGGGATCATCACTGTGCATTCAGGGTTCAGGGTTTGTACCTCTGCATGCAGAAGAAGAACCCTGCATGTAGATAACCCCAAAGCGGTTTAGAGGATACCAAAATTATAACAGAGATTTTGTGTGTATGTCATTTATGTGTCAAAAGTAAATTTCTGAGTTTGTATGTTCGGAAGCATGCGAGTACTATCGGAGAACTTCTACTTAAGTGCTCTTATTTGAATAGTATCGACTAGTTGGTCTTAACCTTTTAACTTCTGTGTATCCCTTTGTAATCAATAAGGGAATCTGGAGACCCCCACTGAATTATTTTGGAATTCAGGGACCCCCACAGAGTCATTCTTGAAATCCAGGAACCATAGACTAAGCATTTTTGATGATTTCCACCCAAAACAATATATATAATTATGGGAACAAGCATTCATCAAACATAAATATTATTGATGAAAATATTGTATTTAATTCACAAGCAAATGTAAAAAGAACCACATTTTAAATTAAATGGGAAGGTTGGAGATTTTCTACATTCAATGCAGGCCACCCATGGTCCACACTATATTTTTCATGATACACTTACACAGCTCCCACGAATCAAACTAAGAATACCAACTTAATTTTTAGCCTTCAATATAAAATTCCTCGATATCTACAGAATGGTTTAAAATTTTACATGTTTCCTCTTTTGTTATATATAGTGTATTAATCTGTTAATGCTATTTAATTTTCTAAGCAGTCCCCGACCCACTGAGTAGGCGTCGCAGTCACCGTCACCAAGGGGTCCTAATATCACATGTAAAGAACTGCTGCTATAGACAATGATGCAACAATTTATTTTTTTCTAGAGCATTGCATCTTTGTTGTTGACATTATGAAAATCCAACAGAGTTATCTCAGGATGGTACTTTTGAACATTGTGGTAGTCACTCATTTATCTTTGACAAGAGACTGTCCCACCACACAAATGCAGCAACCAAACTATCAGCTCAATAAACAAAACTTAGTTAACTAGTCGATCCTGCTTTCACCCTGGTTGCCTATTTGTAGATGTAGATCAGGATCATGGTTTAGAAGTAAGCCTCATTGCATGATAATGTTGTGCAACATGTGACAGATAACAAGAATATAAAACGCAACTTCTGGTGAGTACACCAGCGTCCATACCCCATACAAAAAAGGCATCTAAATTACAACATAAGGATCCCAAAAGTGTGTTCAATGTTGTCTGGTGTAAGTAGTGTGGTTGGATGTCATTGAAGAGATGAGGGAGAGAGTACACCTGCAACTCAGGCATGTAAGGTTTCTTAATAGGCCTCTATTCTAAATGTAACTAATTATGCCTACATACATGCTGTGGATGTCAGGGTAATTGAGCTTGTAGTGATTGAGTTGTAGTGATTACTGAGCATGTTCTTCATGCCACCCTCAGAGGCATGTAGTTTCAGCTACTTACCAATGAGCCATGTCACTAAAATCCCCAGCAAGCAAGAGGTGTGCAAGAGGTGACTGAAGGAAGATGTAGCTGTCAAGTGTGCTTCTGGGAAATGCAGCAGACACATCAGTAAGGTAGCCCCTGGCATGAGAGAGTGCTTGCATATTGATAGTGTGGCAATTGTGTCTGTTGCGGAAAAGATGTGCTGTGTAGGAAAGTGGTGAAGTGGCATGTGGGCGCCATCAATGGCACCCACCACAGGTGGAAAGTCAGCAGAGGCATAACATTCCCCTTCGACCCTTTGCCTTCCGGGCAATGATTATGACAAGATGATAAACAGGTACACTCTTCTTTTAAAACATCTCAGTACCTGATGCAAGCATCAAGAGTGGTTTGTCTGTGAGATGCTTATGTTGTCAGAGCTGACCATTTGGAGAATTCCAGCAACCATGAAATGACACCCAATAAATATTTTAATATGAGTAGGTATATCCTGGGAGTAGGATGTAGGTGAATTGTGCCTTTAATCCAGTAAAGGATCATTTCAGATGAGAAGCGATATTTTTTATGAACTTCTTAATGGAAATAAATTATATTTAATCAAATTTCTTGGAAATCAGAAATTCAATGGGAAAAGAAGAATGAGTTGTGTTAATAGGGTTTTGCCAAATCCTTTGCTTAAAGAGATGTTTTGCAACACCTTCAACTCTTTGGGGCAGATCTATATTGGAGATGCGCCACTTTTACGCCACCGTTGCGTCACTTTTGTGACGCAGCGGCGGTGTAAACCCTGCGCCACGTTGCACCATATTTACATCGTGACGCATCTATGGAGATGCGTCACGATGTAAAGCCCTGCGCCACGTAAAACCTGCGTCAGGTTTCACGTGGGCGTGTCGACAGAGGGGGGGGGCCTTCCGTCGCAGGAACGCCCCTGAAAAGTGACTCAGTCAAATCTATAAGATTTGACTGAGTCACTTTCCCAACGCTGATGCGCCAAAACCCTGCGCCTGCTTGAAGCAGGCGTAAGGCTTGAAGCACCATGTTAGGGATAGGGTAGGTTGGAACAGTGCTGGAGTTGCGTCGCGCTTGCGACGCAACTGAAGCACTGCGCCAACCTTACGCCATCGGATGCGTCACGCATCTGTTTATTCCTGCGCCATGATGCGCCGCATTGTAAATGCGGCGCATCATGTGTGGCGCAAGGGTAAACTTGCGTGACACATCATTCCTGGCGCATCCTTGCTGATTTGCAGGGATGTGCCAGGAAACATAAATCTGCCCCTTTGACTAGAGTGTACTTTCACAAGGCAACAAAGCATTCGAAAACATTAAGTCATATTAATGAATTTAGTTAATAAAATGGAGTGCATTGTGATATTTAATGGAAACATGGTGGTTTGAAAGTAAGGTAAAGCTACCTACACAATGTCAGCAACATTTAAACTAAATAGATAAAATGGAAATGGAAAAGATCCCAAATGGTGAAGTTGTGTTTTAACTGTTATGTTGACTCAGAATATGTAATGTGAGCAGCATTTCCATTATGTCCAGAGAAGATAATGAGCAAATCCAACCTAAACAACACCAAAACATCCATGTGAGTATTTTAAAATTGTAATTCCTTTCATAACACATACAAAACACAGATTAAATACAACATGGAATGTTAGAACAAAGCTCACACTGAGCACCTGACTGGACAATACCATCTCAACAACTCACCAGAATTAGCTTTAAAAAAACGGATGTTAAAAAAATATCCTGTAATAACATTGCAGTGAATTGTCTTAAATCTTTCCAAAGTTATTAGATCTTATAAAAAAGGTAACAAAGAGTTACTTTATTTCTGAATATATTTCTGTAGTTATTTGATGGCGCTATTATTTTCTATGTGAGTGTCTTTGTTGGAGTACCACTGGTGGGCCATTTGTGGTGCTGCACTTACTCCAAGGCTTAGAAGGAGTAAGTTTACTCATGTTTTGGACCTTTTGGGCTTTAGTAACTTTAGTAACTTTAGAAGTACAGTTTATCAATTGCAAGGGACCTACTCTTTTGTGTGTGGGTCTTTGTCCCTCTCTAAATGCTCCTTACTCATTCCTTAACCTCTCCTTACCACTTCCTAAACCCCTTCCACTTTGTAGTAAGTATTCTGCATTTTCCAGCAATCCTCCTATATCCTTCCCAAATTGGGTACTCTGCAAAGAGAAGATTAGAGCAGTGGTGTTAGATGTCTCCACAGGTAGGTTTGAGAATAGCATTTTGACATATGTGGCTAGCACTGTTACAGTACTACTAAACATACTACAAAGTGCGGTTTGTGATTATTGCCCTGTAGGAAAGTGGATTATTAGTAGGGGCAAATGTATATCTGCCCCTGGCAAAAGGTCACTAACACAGTATAGGGCTCAGAATAGGTCTTCGAAAATTATTCCCATGCTCAACCCTTGGTAGCTTGTCTGTGAGCAGGCAGGCTTTACTCCATAGACAGTTATGTAAAGCATTTAAAAACACCAATTAAGTAAATAATTAAGACACAATGCACCATAGAAATCCAAAACCAATTTATAAAAATAGGAAATAGTTTTATCGTTAGAATGACACCAAAATAACAAAAATCCAATGAAGAGAACCGAAGATATGAGTTTTTAAATATTTATCATTATATAGCACATAGGAACCTATAGTGCCTTATCGGGGCATCTGGTCCCGATGGACCGGGTCAAAGTCAAAGTTTCAGGCCGACTGGGATGAAGCCCAGCTCGGCTACCTCTCGCGGTAGATCTCGGTCAAAGTTCTTACCTTCGGACTTTTCTGGAGCTTTTCTTCCTGGGGTCTCTCGAAGCTTTCAGCCAATCCGGATTTGGTGAGGTTTCGCCGGATTGCCCAGCGATGAGCTCCCGGTCAAACTTATGGAAGTCTGACCTCTGGAGAGTTCCAGCGGCACGAACCAAGAATCTAGGCCAACTCACGATTGAAGGCAGGCAGCTTGGATCATGAGGATGCGCCCGGTCACCTTTCTTCATTCGGACTTAGAAACTTTTACGGATCTTTTTCTTGCGGGGTCCCTCTATGCTCTTCACCAGGCCAGATTTGGTGAGGGTTCGCTGGCCTCGTATTTCGACTACTCCCGGTCAAACTCTGGAAGTCGGACCTACGGGGCTTTTCAGCAGGACGAACCTGGATGGCAGGCCGGCTTGCGGTTGAAGGCAGGCGGTTTGGCTGGCCAGGTTGACTCGGTCTACTTATGAAACTTTTTTCCCAAAGTTGCTCCAAACTTCTCCAAACTTCTAGAACCTCTTCTTGAAGTTCCCCAAAGTGTCCCAAAGTGTCTCAAACCTACTCCAAGGGTATTGAAGCTCCAAGATGGTCCTTGAAAGTTGAGGACTTCAGTTCCCACAATCCACCTGGACAAAACCCTTATAAGTCCACTGGTAGTGCTCCAGATTGAGGATTCTTAGTGGTGATGTTCCAGGTGAGATCTGTTAACCTTTAGCTTGCAGGTGATGGAGCGCCATGTTATTCTGAAATTTGTTGGGGTGCATCATAATCACTGGTAGTCTGCACCCATATATCTAGTGGGAACCTATTAACGTGTGGGTCTAGAAATTTAGTACTAATGGTAGCACATAATAGTGCAAATAGAAATGTAATCATGTTAGCTATGTAGGTAAATGAAGTGTTTAATCGAAAATGTATTTGAGATGATGCATAATGAGTTAGTCCACGTATAATGTGATGCATTAGGTTTAAACGTGCACCATATAAAAAAGTCTGCATGTGTATGTTTGCTTATTCATGTATGACGTATAATGGAATCAATACTTATAATGTGATTTTAGAAATGTGTGTTAAAATGTGTAAAGGCCTGATCGGATATACGTTTAAGAGAAAGGCCTATTCATTTCTTATGTTAGCTCAATATTGTAGGCCAAAAATTGTTTTCCTTGGAAAGGCTCTGGGTTTCAGGAAAGTTATTAAATCTCACAGAGTGGGTGGAAAGTTGCTTGTTCCCATGTTTCTGTTGCAGGTGCAAGGATACCTAGCTCATTAAAAAGACTAACCCTTTGTTGTAGGAGTTAGGATGGTAGGAGATGCCAACATGGGAGTATACTGGAATGCAGATATGATACTTTCAGCGGAGAAGGTGCCAGGGCCGAAGGTCAGCTCGAACCATCTTGGATGAAGCCAAGTTTCGACGGAAAAGTACAGGAAGAAGACCTGGTTGAAGAGGTATGGCGAGGGTGTGTTCTATGATTTTGTGATTTTGAATTAGGGACAGTACCCCGTGGGTTGAGCAGTCGAGGATTAGGTGAGGAGCTAGAAGGAGCATCTTAGAACGAGCTCTGTAGTTTCGGCTACTGATTTAAACAAAGTGAGTGCACTTTTAAGGAAGTCTCCACTACTGACACCTTTTTACTTTCTTGCCTTTGGGAAAATGCTAAGTAGGGATGTCATCTTAGAGTTAGTGTAGGGATAGACTAATCAGTTTCCTTTTAGGTTAATGACTTCTAATATAGAGATTGGAGCAGTTATTGGTTGTCTAATGCTTCTGGAACTAACTATTTTTCTTATTCTGAGTCGGATGAGACTCCTGCGTAGGAAATTCTTTGTATTAGTGCCCAATAATTTTCTTAACCTCGTGATGAGGTGCTTGTATGTGCAGTTATTTTTGGCTTTCTAATAAACCCCTAAACTTTGAATTTCGGAGTCCGTGATCCTTTGGAGTTTCAAATTGGTCTTGCTTGATTATGTGGTAACATTGGATTGTCTTCCTTTTACACTATTTAGCAGATAGAAAGATCCTGGCGACCTGAGAGGATTCTTGGTGATGATAAGATAGATAAAAAATCTAGCTTTATCAGTTGGTAGCAGAGTCGGATGGTTATCTCTGAGAGTAAGGGGAGATCTAGATCAAGATAAGAGATTACCGAGTCCCATAGAGCTCGAGCGATGGTGATCCATTGGATTGTAAGCAGAGGACGACGGCGGCTGATGGAACCCGACGAAGAGTAATGCTGTGGCGGAAGAAGCAGTTCTTGGTAGTGTGAGTATGAACTGGGTGATATTTGTTAGATTGCGGTGTTGATCTGAGTGTGAGATGTCTTGCGGAGTTGGAATGAGAGTCGTGTGATTGAGGATTGGACCGTGGGCCAAGAGATTTGATTTTGATACCCCGGGATTAGAGATTGTGGTGTAGAAGACACCCAGAGCTGAGATTGTTGACCAGAGATTGTGGGAGTCATGAGACGTCGTTGACAACCCACGGATGATAGGGAGCGTATTTGTGAGTGCGTGAGTGACCGACGCTGGTCGTAGGTTGCTGTATGTGAAATATCAAGAGGTTGAATCCTATTGATTGATTTAGAGGCAATTGTCCGGTCGTTTCGTGGACAGACAGTTTCCAGATTTGAGGTCAACAGTTTCGAGAGACTGTCCGGTCGTTTGGTGGACAGACAGTCAAAGAAGTGATTGTTCGGTCCTTTCGTGGACAGATAATTACTTCAGAGTGTGAATGAAACGCATGCAATAGTGAAGCAAATTGTAAAGAAGGGGAACTGCTGCAAGCGGAGGAAGAGTGACGTCAGACAGTGCCGCGCTGCGATAGGTCGGTTGGTGTGACTCACGCTGGTATTGGTGGATTGACATCAGGAAATAAACGAAAATATTGTGTGCGAACAAAAATCCTTTCAGCATGAAGTGTTTTAAGGTTTTACGAGAACTCTGTAGAGGAGATAGACATGTGGTTACTCGGGGAGGAGAAGAAGCCCCTCCCGAGGATACTCCAGCGCACTACATGGCAAAGAATGTGGGGTTGCATACCATAATTTGGCTTGAAAATTGACATACAATGACTCAAGGAGAGGAAGAATTGACTTTCCTACGATATGGTACCTTCAGGTTAGATGTGTTGTACCAGTTGAAATCTGTGATGTCTTCCTTGCGATCTCTGCCTAGACCGACACAATTCTAGGTGTTACATGCATGGATTAGAGCAGCATACGACAGGAAAAGAGATAGGACTCAGGAAAGGGTGAAGAAGTCAATCAGGGCATTCCAAGATGCAAGATGGGATGCATTGGAGAAAAGGTGGAGAGTGGAGACAATTGAAGGGGATAGATTATATCCACTGATAGAAAAGACAGGAAATGCGCAGGTGAAGAGCATAGAGGAAGACGACAGTGATACGGATGACAGCTTAGTTGAGAGATTGTTGTCAGAAAGACCACCTCCTTTTAATCCAGATTCCTATGAAGGGAAGTCGACATCAGTAGAAGGAATTGGTGGGCCACAGACTCCATCAAGTGTGAGAGTAGTAGGGAAAATCTCAACAGGAACAGAGGACATGAGAATACAGTTGCTAGGAGGTACGGAAACAGTGGGAGTCGCGAGGTTACCGGATGCCTTAACAGTACCGGTCACCATTGGACCCATAGTATCAGTATATGACCCAGAACTAGAGAAAAATGGCAGTCTAGCACAGTCAACTGCAGGAGAGAGGATGAATACTTAAGAGAATGGCACAACGAGTGAAATAGCACAGTTTCCGAGACCTATAGAATGGAGAACGCCATTGCCAGCCACTGCAGATTCCCCTAGAGGACAGGTGGATGCGAGATCAGTGCGACCAAAGTCTTTGGCTGAATTGAGATCAGATCTGAGGATGTGGGTACCACCTGCGAGGTATCAGAATGGTAGGACGACAGGGAATGGGGAGCAAGATGAGCCTCGAAATAGACCAGTCTCTAGGAATATGACGGAGGAGAGTAGGTCTCGAGATCAAAGCTGCGAATATGATGAACGGAATGGCGCAGCTTGTCGAGAATTAATGAAAGGTGCCATGAGGGCAAGAATGTTGGATGTAGTGAGGTTGAAGGCAGAAGTAGATGAAATTATTAATGGAAATCTGCCTCTGGACATGATAGAAATCTATGAACAGGATGAGCTGTTTTTGTAGCAAAGGATGTGACTCGCAAGGCAAGGACTGCGCATGAGAAACAGACAGACTTGGCAAAGAAGTACGAGGTGGATCTATCTAAGACGAAATCATTACAGGGAAGCCATAGGCTGCAGTATAGCAATCAAGAACTGGAAGAAAAGAGGGTCATAGGATTGAGGACACACATCAGAGATTTGATTTTAGGGATGTACGCATGGATCATGCTTGACAAATGGGAGGAAAGGTGGTCTAAGAAGAAGAGCTCCAGAAAGTCTGTAGGAGAGACATCGCCTCCAGGTGGAGGGATGTTAGTGGTAGAGAATTAACCTTTACGAGAGGTAAAAAATGGAGGGTATGTACATGTGCCTTGGAGTAGAGGTGATTTGGCCGCATTTAAGAATGATTTTCCTCGGCTGAGGGAAAAGCCTGTAGAATGGTACAAACAGGTTGACCGGTTTGTCAAAATCTCGAAAGTATTGTGGGTCAATTTGAACACATTGTTTGATATTGTTGTACCAAGCGATGTATGGGCAGCTTGCAAAGTTGTGGTTGAATAGCCGACTTCTGAGCCAGAAAGGGATTCCGTCACGAATGGTCCGTCACCTATAGTTATGAAGAAGTTCAAACAAGTGATTACATGGTTGAAATTGAAAGTCTCACCTAAGGATATTTATTGGGTTACGATAGACCAAACTGTTCAGGAACCAAAAGAGACAGTGCATGAGTATTATGATCATCTTTTGAAAGCCTTCAAACAGCACAGTGGGTTAGACACCTTAGATCCCAAGGATATGGAACAATTTGTTTCAAAGTTTGCGTTGGGATTGAGACCAGAGGTTAGCCTCATGATACAGCAACACTTGATTTGCTGGCAGAACAAGCCAGTAGATGAAAGTTCGTGGTATGCAAGGTACTGTAGTGACGAGGTAGATTCAGAGAACCGGAAGTTGAAAGACAAACTGATGCTTGTCCAGATGCAAACGGCTCAGGTCCAACCTAGTGGAGGGACGCTGGGAAGGAGACAGGGAAGTAATCAAGGGAATCAAAATGTGCAAGGGCAGGGAAATGGAAAACCTGTAGACCCTAAGACGGGAATGGATGTGGCGACATTGAAAAAGACCACTGCGTGTCATCTTTGTCACCAGATCGGACATTGGAAACGTAAGTGTCATTTGAACTCGGCAAACCAGATGCAGCAGGAGGTAGAGATAGCTCAGGTACCTGTACCTGAGGTGGTCAATACAGTGACAAGACCAATATCAATGAAAGGGGGGACGTTCAGTCCACAGGTACAAGTTCCCCAGCCACCGAGGGTCCCACAGGGAACTCGGACCTACCAGCAGATGCCTCTCCTTGAAGGGTATGATGAGTACAGCCCAGACCCGTTGGCATGACGGTGGCTGTGGGTGGAGGAGGACTGCACACTTGGAGCAGTCTTGGAGGTAGACCAGAGGTGACCATTTGTGGAAGCAGAAGTTGACGGTCTCTCTACCACCTTTTTGGTTGATAATGGTGCAACCCGTTCTACTGTAAGATCACCAGTAGTTCCTAAACGACCCCTCTAGGGGCATCAATCCAAGTTGTTGGAGTAGCGAACAAGAAAATGATTAACCCTTTGACAGAGCCGATACCTGTGGGAATAGGAACTTTCCGAGACTGATATGAGTTTGTGGTGTGCGACTCGAGTCCAGTCTGTCTGTTAGGAAGAGGTCTACTGTGCAAGGTAAATTGTACCATTTTTTGCACACCTAAAGCGGTTGAAGTACAGACGAAAGACGACGATGCAACCTTTAAGGTTGCCAATCAGCACTTGTGTATAAAAATGTACCCAGCGCTGACGGTGGAAGAGCTTCCACTTGATCTGAGAGATTCTGTTTCGCAGGATGTGTGGGATTTCACCAGAGAAGAGATTGGATTAATCAAAGGTGTAGAGCCAGTGAAGATTCAGGTCAAACAGAATGTAGGATTCCCTAGAACGCCTCAGTACAATTTGTCATCCGAGACTATTGCAGGGATCAAGCTTGCAATCAAGTCTATAATCAAGCAGGGAATTCTGAAAGAGATCATGGGTAGCTCATTTAATTCACCTATCATGGGACTATAGAAACAGAGTGGGAAGTTCAGGATCGTGCAAAACCTGCGGAAGGTCAACACAATAGTTGTTCCATGTTGCCCAGTGGTACCGAATCCATCAGTGATACTGTTTCAGATCCCATGCGAAGCCGAGTGGTTTACAGTGATTGACCTATGCCAAGCATTCTTCTCGATACCACTCCATGAGGAAAGCCAATTTCTTTTTGCTTCATAGCTGGAAAATCATGTGTTAACGTGGTGTTGTATCCCACAAGGGTATACAGAGAGTCCATGGATTTTTAATCAGATTTTGAAGAAGAATCTTGAGAGTTGCCGCAGAATTCAGTTCTTGTGCAAAACATAGATGACTTGCTCATTGCTTCAGAAACAGACGAAGCTTGCAGGATTGATACTATTGTTTTATTAAATCATTTGGCAGAGAATGGACACAAGGTGTCTCCGAACAAATTGCAGTACTGCTTGAGCGAAGTACAGTACTTGGGTCACAGAATTGAAAAAGGCAAGAGAAAGGTGTCACCAGATCGAATTGAGGCAATAATGAATATGCCTGTGCCTACCATTCAGCGGGAGGTCAGAATGTTCTTGGGGATGGTTGTCTATTGTCGTCAAGGGATTCCCAACTTCTCATTTGAGGCAAAGCCCTTACAGAGGCTGACGCACAAAGATGTGAGTGATCCGGTACCATGGGACAACAACTGTTTGATGTCGTTCTTAAGGCTGAGGGAGGCCATGTGTCGTGCCCCGGTTTTGGGAATGCCTGACTACAACAAGGCTTTCTCGCTGTTCTGTTGTGAGAGAGAAGGTTGCGCATTGTCAGTCTTGACTCAGAGTCATGGAGGTGTCCGTAGACCAGTTGCCTACTTCTCAGCTACTTTGGACCCAGTAGCTTCTGCGTTGCCCGGCTGTCTCAAATCCATTGCCGCAACAGGTGTCAGCATTGAAAGATGTGAGAGTATTGTGATGGGGCACCCTTTAACTGTCTATGTCCCACATTCTATTGAATTGTTAATGACAAGGACCAAAACTCAACACCTGATGAATAACAGATTAACAGGCTACGAGCAAGTCATACTTGCCGTAGAGAATGTGACTTTGAAAAGGTGTTCTGTTTTGAATCCTGCTAAATTGATGCCTATTCCGAACTCAGATGATGAAGATTGTGAGGACCATGATTGTCTCGATGTGACTGAACTATGCACCAAGCCGAGATCTGACATTGTCGATGAACCACTCCCTGACATTGATGAAATTTTCTTTGTAGATGGTTCATGTCTGAGGGACAATGCTGGTCAATTGAGAGCAGCGTATGCTGTATGTACCATCACAGGGGTTGTTGAAGCTGCTTGTCTAGAAGGAGTACACACCGCTCAGGTAGCTCAAATCATTGCTTTGACTCGTGCTTGTTTGGCCACTGAGCAAATCCGAATCATGATCTACACTGACAGCCAGTATGGGTTTGGTGTGGTTAATGACTTCGGGCAGTTATGGTCACATAGGGGATTAATGACATCATCTGGTTCACCCATTAGGAATGGGGAATATGTGAGACAGCTGTTAGATGCATTCAAATGTCCAAAGGAAATTGCTGTTGTCAAGTGTGCGGCTCATGGGAAGGGGACTGATTTTGTCTCTTTGGGCTATAATTATGCGGATGAAGTTGCCCGCTTCTGTGCAGAGCAAGGGTGTATATTTACAGGAAATTACACAGGAGAGAGCCAAGAAAGAACCGAGTTCAACGTGATGTTGGCCATGGCAGATACTTGGGAGCAACTAAAACGATTGCAAGATGAGGTTACTGAACAGGAACGTGATGGGTCGATCAGGTCAGAATGTGAGAAAGGAGATGTGGATGTTTGGGTTTCAAGTGATGGTCGAGCAGTGTTACCGAAAAATGTGTTGAGCCCTATGGCAAGATCGATACATGGTGCAGTACACCTTGGCAGAGAACCAATGGTGCGAGTGTTTCGACAGACATGGTACAACCTGAAAGTTTGTGCGGTTGCTGAAGCTGTGTGTCAGAGGTGTGTTACTTGCCAACAGATGAATGTTGGGAAGAAGACTGTGGTTACCTAGAGTCACATTGGAAGGTCGGGAGGACCTTTCAATAGGATGCAGTTGGATTTCATTGAGATGCCGAAGTGTAATGGGTTGAGGTACATTCTGGTCATGGTGTGTGTTTTCTCAAGATGGGTGGAAGCTTACCCAACATGTAGGTGTGACACTCTCACTGTAGCTAAACTGTTATTGAGGGAGCTCATTCCGAGGTTCAGTTTTCCGACCTCTTTGGAATCAGATAGGGGACACATTTCCACAGTGAAATCATGAAGTTGCTTTGTGCCGCACTGAATGTGGACCAGAGGCTACATTGCAGCTATCGACCAGAGGCTTCTGGGAATGTGGAGCAGGTTAATGGGACTTTGAAAGCACAGTTAGCGAAAGTATGCACATCGACATCTCTGAAGTGGCCTGATGCATTGCCACTGGTGCGCATGATTGTCCGCAGTGTTCCAGACAGTAAAACTGGGTTGTCTCCGCATGAGATCCTGATGGGGAGGGTGATGCGATTGCCAGCAGTACCAGCTACTGCTTTAATTAACATCACTGATGACTTGGTTCTCGATTACTGCAAATGACTAGCTGATGTGGTCCGTTCTGTGTCTCAGCAGGTGCAAGCTGCAACTGTTCCAGCCTAGAGTGATCTGTGCCACGACCTGTGTCCCGGGGACTGGGTGATTGTTCGTAAGCTCGTGAGGAAGAGTTGCCTGGATGTTCGGTGGCAAGGCCCGTACCAGGTGATACTGGCGACAAACACAGCAGTGAAGTGTGGGGGACCGCCAAACTGGGTGCATGCCTCCCATACCCACTGAGTTCCAGCACCCTTGGAAGAAACAGCCCCTCTTGTGAATGAAAATCCAGCTGATGTGGCAGGGCCACATGAGAGGGCAAACCAAGCTGTGAGGATCGCTGAAGCAGCTGGTTGTGCACCAGAGCAAGCTGAAGGGGGTTTCGTCAATCAGAACCCCGACTTTGACTCAGGTGGAAAAGGTGTCACTGTGGGTGGGGTAGAGTCAAATTTAGCAGAAGGAGGAAGTGGTGCACAGGGTATTCAGGGAGAGAGCAGTAGTACGACCAGAGCAAAAGAAGTTTGGCCCGCGAGACAGAGGCGATTGAATCTGCGGTTGGCACCTGAAACAGACCTTGCTCTAGTGTCTGAGACGTCTGAATCGGAAATAAGTGATGGAGAACAGGCTCCAGGAGGTCTGAGAAGGTCGAGGAGAACAAGAGTGCTGTGTCAGAGATACGCCACCCCGGAGTGGACGTACGTTGTGACTGATGCCAGGAGTGGTGAGTTCGGGGAGACTGAGATCCGTGACTGTGGTCAGCAAGATTCCTAACGTGAAAATCGATGTGGGATTGGTGGTCCCGGACTTGAAGGAGTGCTGACTCTAATGGTTCTGAATCCCTCACTTCTAAATAAAGTTTGTGAACTGATACTGCAAAGATTGACCTTTCCAACGTTTGGGTTTGAGCCACCGACTCATGAAACGATAATTCTTCGCCTTGAACTTTTGCAGCATGTTTTAGAAATCCTTGGAGCTGATCTTATTTTGGACTGAAAGGCAACTTGTTGTAAATAAAAGCTTATCAAGAACATAACCTAGGCCCGAGTGGAAGAAGAATACATTTAGGAAATTTCCACAGAGTCAACGAAAGAAGGCTATGGAAGTCTTTTTGTGAAGTGTGTAAATAAGGAACTGAAATGGCAAAGGGGATTTCTAGCTTTCGGAGTGTTGTTCGAACTGGGTAGCAGCTGACTTGTGGAAGAGAAAAGAGACTCTTAATCATTTACTGCTGAAACCAAAAACTTTTGAGAACTTTTGCGAAATCATGGATGCTGGAGATACCCATCGTAGGTCTAAATTAGTAGTAGGTACACTTGTAGGTGGAGTGATAGTTTCCATAATCATAGTAGTTGTGGTTTCGTATATTGTCCCACATGAGCAGGTAGTGGAGGTGCAAGGGACTCCTAGACCCACCACTCCTAGCCAAAAGGAGGTCACCATAGGAGCTGAAAGAGCTTTACTAATGAAAGAGAGTCGTAGATTTCACATAGATTTGTCTAGAGGTGATTTTAAGCTTAACACGTACGCCAGGCTGCTATATGAATATGTGGATGCGATGGATGCGAAAGACTGTTATGTGTGCATGCAGTTACTAGCTTCAGTGGACGAGGGTATTAGGTATCACCACCTTCCACTGACATATGGGATTTCATGTAGTCTGTTGCTTAGCATATTTTATGAAAGAGGTCAGTTTGAATATTTCTTTAACAATTACGATGCAGTGCTTCCTGAGGTTCCAGATTACAAGCATTTGAATAAGTACGATTACTTCAAATCAGAGTATAGGCTTAGGAATTATTTCATACCGTCTTTGAAACTAGATACAGCATATGCTCACCGACATAACTTAACCTGTTCATTGTCAGATGTAGAGAAAAAGTTTGTTGATCAAGTAGAAGATAGATATAGAAAACTAACACAGGCACGAGATACAGGAGATAGTCCAGTAGATTGGACTGAAGAAGAGAGATCTCACAGGGCAAAAGGGAGTTATGGTCCTATAGCATTGGACAAGGTGCAGAGGGGATATTTGTGTGTAAGACGATATCAGCATTCTTATGAAAAGGTCCCAGTGGGACAGAGTACGTGTGATCATGTCTTTACCATGAAAGTTTTTGCCAAGAACTTTCTGCAAGGCTCTGTGCAAGTGATACCAACTGTTTATTACGTGTGTGGGAAGAATGCCTATGTCAGGTTGCCTACCAATTGGTATGGTACATGTTATTTGGGGATTATTTTTCCAAAGATCTACCATGCAGAGGATCTGGAGCTTTTAGAAGGTGGACAGCATTCAAGAGTGAAAAGAGCCGAGAGTGCAGGAGCAGTGATTGGAGATGTTTTTGGAGCGATAATACCGAGTCTGGGAGTAATTCTCAATGATGTGAAAATCAGACGATTGGCGACTGTGGTTGATGATTTATCAATGAATACAGCAAAGTCGGTGTTACTTGTGGATGGAGAGATGTTGTCAATAAGGATAAATGGTTTTGCAGAACCGCCTTGCTTTAGATGTTTTATTGGCAAAAGAGGGTGGGGTCTGTAAATTATTGAAAGTTCAGGAGTGCTGTACTTATACACCAGACCACAGCAAGGATCTGGAGAAAAATATAAGTAACATCACTACAATCCATCATGAGATAGAGGATTTGACTGACGAAGGTGTTTGGGAAAAGGTTGGAAAAGGATTCAGTCAAGTGGGAAGTTGGTTCGCAAATTTGGGGAAAGGGTTCCTTGGCTATGTGTTGAGACCTCTCATCATCATTGTGGTTTGTATGGTTTGTTTGTGGGGATTTGTCATGGCCTATAAGTGGTATAAAGGAAACAGAGTTGATAGAGCTCTTAGAGAGAATGAAATGAGAATGGCCAGACTGCAGGACAGTCAATATCAGAACCTCAAGAATATGGAGAGACTCCGACGGGGGAGGATGGCAACAAGTTCTGTTTAGGTCAGTTCTTTCTCCAAGGAAGTTGTGTGAAGATGTGATGACACTAGTCATCAAAGGGGAGAACTGATAGAGGGCCATGTTATTCTGAAATTTGTAGGGGTGCATCATAATCACTGGTAGTCCGCACCTATATATCTAGTGGGAACTTATTAACGTGTGGGTTTAGAAATTTAATACTAATGGTAGCACATAATAGTGCAAATAGAAATGTAATCATGTTAGCTATATAGGTAAATGAAGTGTTTAATCGAAAATGTATTTTAGATGATGCATAATAAGCTAGTTCACGTATAATGTGATGCATTAGGTTTAAACGTGCACCATATTAAAAATCTACACTTGTGGGTTTGCTTATTCATGTATGACGTATAATGGAATCAATGCTTATAATGTGATTTTAGAAATGAGTGTTAAAATGTGTAAAGGCTTGATCGCATATACGTTTAAGAGAAAGGCCTATTCGTTTCTTATGTTAGCTGAATATTGTAGGCCGAAAATTGTTTCCCTTGGAAAGGCTCTGGGTTTCAGGAAAATTAGTAAATCTCACAGAGTGGAAAGTTTCTCGTTCCCATGTTTCTGTTGCAGGAGCAAGGACACCTAGCTCGTTAGAAAGACTAACCCTTTGTTTTAGGAGTTAGGATGGTAGGAGAAGCCAATATGGGAGTATACTGGAATGCAGATATGATACTTTCAGGGGAGAAGGTGCCTGGGACCCAAGGTCAGCTCCAACCGTCTTGGATGAAGCCAGGTTTCGATGGAAAAGTACAGGAAGAAGACCTGGTTGAAGAGGTGTGGCGAGGGCGTGTTCTATGATTTTGTGATTTTGAATTAGGGACAGAGCCCCGTGGGTTGAGCAGTCGAGGATTAGGTGAGGAGCTAGAAGGAGTATCTTAGAACGAGCTCTCTAGCTTTGGCTACTGATTTAAGCAAAGTGAGTGCACTTCTAAGGAAGTGTCCACTACTGACACCTTTTTACTCTCTTGCCTTTGGGAAAAGTAGGGATGTCATCCTAGAGTTAGTGTAGGGATAGACTAATCAGTTTACTTTTAGGTTAATGACTTCTAATATAGAGATTGGAGCAGTTATTGGTTGTCTAACGCTTCTGGATCTAACTATTCTTCTTATTCTGAGTCAGATGGGACTCCTGCGTAGGATATTCTTTGTATTAGTGCCCATTTATTTTCTTAACCTCGTAATGAGGTGCTTGTATGTGCAGTTATTTTTGGCTTTGTAATAAAGCCTTAAACTTCGAATTTCAGAGTCCGTGATCCTTTGGAGTTTCAAATTGGTCTTGCTTCATTATGTGGTAAAATTGGATTTTCTTCCCTTTGCACTATTTAGCATATAGAAAGATCCTGGCGACCTGAGAGGATTCTTGGTGATGGTAAGATAGATAAAGAATCCAGCTTTATCACAGGGAGTCTACTCTTTAGTCCTTTTACAACTAGGTAGTCCACAGGGCTGTAGTTCCAGATGGTGCAGAAGGCGCGATCTTCAGAGTGCAGGCCTTAGTGATTGCATATCAAACTTCTCAGCATGGCCCTTCTTGCTCTCTTGGGTTTCAAACAGCAGATCTGAGAGGCTCTGCCCATCTCAGATACTTATTTCAAGTTCTCTGGGCCAGGCAGGAGGCCACTCCTGTTCAATGGGGTGCAGGGTACCACCCAAAGGTATGAAAAAATCCTGAAAAGTGTTGCAATATTTTTTCCCAGAGTACACCGATTCTTCCAAATTGATCATGGCTGATTTTCCAGCAGGGAGAGAAGAGCTGGCTAAACACACCCCTAAGATGGCTAATCTCCATAGTCACCCCCTTGTATCTGCTCATTCCAGATGAAATTTTCTTTGTAGATGGTTCATGTCTGAGGGACAATGCTGGTCAATTGAGAGCAGCGTATGCTGTATGTACCATCACAGGGGTTGTTGAAGCTGCTTGTCTAGAAGGAGTACACACCGCTCAGGCAGCTCAAATCATTGCTTTGACTCGTGCTTATTTGGCCACTGAGCAAAACCGAATCACGATCTACACTGACAGCCAGTATGGGTTTGGTGTGGTTAATGACTTCGGGCAGTTATGGTCACAGAGAGGATTAATGACATCATCTGGTTCACCCATTAGGAATGGGGAATATGTGAGACAGCTGTTAGATGCATTACAATGTCCAAAGGAAATTGCTGTTGTCAAGTGTGCGGCTCATGGGAAGGGGACTGATTTTGTCTCTTTGGGCTATAATTATGCGGACGAAGTTGCCCGCTTCTGTGCAGAGCAAGGGTGTATATTTACAGGAAATTACACAGGAGAGAGCCAAGAAAGAACCGAGTTCAACGTGATGTTGGCCATGGCAGATACTTGGGAGCAACTAAAACGATTGCAATATGAGATTACTGAACAGGAACATGATGGGTGGATCAGGTCAGAATGTGAGAAAGGAGATGTGGATGTTTGGGTTTCAAGTGATGGTCGAGCAGTGTTACCGGAAAATGTGTTGAACCCTATGGCAAGATCGATACATGGTGCAGTACACCTTGGCAGAGAACCAATGGTGCGAGTGTTTCGACAGACATGGTACAACCCGAAAGTTTGTGCGGTTGCTGAAGCTGTGTGTCAGAGGTGTGTTACTTGCCAACAGATGAATGTTGGGAAGAAGACTGTGGTTACCTAGAGTCACATTGGAAGGTCGGGAGGACCTTTCAATAGGATGCAGTTGGATTTCATTGAGATGCCGAAGTGTAATGGGTTGAGGTACATGCTGGTCATGGTATGTGTTTTCTCAAGATGGGTGGAAGCTTACCCAACATGTAGGTGTGACACTCACTGTAGCTAAACTGTTATTGAGGGAGCTCATTCCGAGGTTCAGTTTTCCGACCTCTTTGGAATCAGATAGGGGACACATTTCCACAGTGAAATCATGAAGTTGCTTTGTGCCGCACTGAATGTGGACCAGAGGCTACATTACAGCTATCGACCAGAGGCTTCTGGGAATGTGGAGCAGGTTAATGGGACTTTGAAAGCACAGTTAGCGAAAGTATGCACATCGACATCTCTGAAGTGGCCTGATGCATTGCCACTTGTGCGCATGAGTGTCCGCAGTGTTCCAGACAGTAGAACTGGGTTGTCTCCACATGAGATCCTGATGGGGAGGGTGATGCGATTGCCAGCAGTACCAGCTACTGCTTTAATTAACATCACTGATGACTTGGTTCTCGATTACTGCAAATGACTAGCTGATGTGGTCCGTTCTGTGCCTCAGCAGGTGCAAGCTGCAACTGTTCCAGCCTAGAGTGATCTGTGCCACGACCTGTGTCCCGGGGACTGGGTGATTGTTCGTAAGCTCGTGAGGAAGAGTTGCCTGGATGTTCGGTGGCAAGGCCCGTACCAGGTGATACTGGCGACAAACACAGCAGTGACGTGTGGGGGACCGCCAAACTGGGTGCATGCCTCCCATACCCACTGAGTTCCAGCAACCTTGGAAGAAACAGCCCCTCTTGTGAATGAAAATCAAGCTGATGTGGCAGGGCCACATGAGAGGGCAAGCCAAGCTGTGTGGGTCGCTGAAGCAGCTGGTTTTGCACCAGAGCAAGCTGAAGGGGGTTTCATCAATCAGAACCCCGACTTTGACTCAGGTGGAAAAGGTGTCACTGTGGGTGGGGTAGAGTCAAATTTAGCAGAAGGAGGAAGTGGTGCACAGGGTATTCAGGGAGAGAGCAGAAGTACGACCAGAGCAGAAGAAGTTTGGCCCGCGAGACAGAGGCGATTGAATCTGCGGTTGGCACCTGAAACAGACCTTGCTCTAGTGTCTGAGACGTCTGAATCGGAAATAAGTGATGGAGAGCAGGCTCCAGGAGGTCTGAGAAGGTCGAGGAGAACAAGAGTGCTGTGTCAGAGATACGCCACCCCAGAGTGGACATACGTTGTGACTGATGCCAGGAGTGGTGAGTTCGGGGAGACTGAGATCCGTGACTGTGGTCAGCAAGATTCCTAACGTGAAAATCGATGTGGGATTGGTGGTCCCAGGACTTGAAATTGAAGGAGTGCTGACTCTAATGGTTCTGAATCCCCCACTTCTAAGTAAAGTTTGTGAACTGATACTGCAAAGATTGACCTTTCCAACGTTTGGGTTTGAGCCACCTACTCATGAAACGATAATTCTTCGCCTTGAACTTTTGCAGCATGTTTTAGAAATCCTTGGAGCTGATCTTATTTTGGACTGAAAGGCAACTTGTTGTAAATAAAATCTTATCAAGAACATAACCTAGGCCCGAGTGGAAGAAGAATACATTTAGGAAATTTCCACAGAGTCAACGAAAGAAGGCTATGGAAGTCTTTTTGTGAAGTGTGTAAATAAGGAACTGAAATGGCAAAGGGGATTTCTAGCTTTCGGAGTGTTGTTCGAACTGGGTAGCAGCTGACTTGTGGAAGAGAAAAGAGACTCTTAATCATTTACTGCTGAAACCAAGAACTTTTGAGAACTTTTGCTAAATCATGGATGCTGGAGATACCCATCGTAGGTCTAAATTAGTAGTAGGTACACTTGTAGGTGGAGTGATAGTTTCCATAATCATAGTAGTTCTGGTTTCGTATATTGTCCCACATGAGCAGGTAGTGGAGGTGCAAGGGACTCCTAGACCCACCACTCCTAGCCAAAAGGAGGTCACCATAGGAGCTGAAAGAGCTTTACTAATCGAAGAGAGTCGTAGATGTCACATAGATTTGTCTAGAGGTGATTTTAAGCTTAACACGTATGCCAGGCTGCTATATGAATATGTGGATGCGATGGATGCGAAAGACTGTTATGTGTGCATGCAGTTACTAGCTTCAGTGGACGAGGGTATTAGGTATCACCACCTTCCACTGACATATGGGATTTCATGTAGTCTGTTGCTTAGCATATTTTATGAAAGAGGTCAGTTTGAATATTTCTTTAACAATTACAATGCAGTGCTTCCTGAGGTTCCAGCTTACAAGCATTTGAATAAGTACGATTACTTCAAATCAGAGGATAGGCTTAGGAATTATTTCATACCGTCTTTGAAACTAGATACAACATATGCTCACGACATAACTTAACCTGTTCATTGTCAGATGTAGAGAAAAAGTTTGTGGATCAAGTAGAAGATAGATATAGAAAACTAACACAGGCACGAGATACAGGAGATAGTCCAGTAGATTGGACTGAAGAAGAGAGATCTCACAGGGCAAAAGGGAGTTATGGTCCTATAGCATTGGACAAGGTGCAGAGGGGATAGTTGTGTGTAAGACGATATCAGCATTCTTATGAAAAGGTCCGAGTGGGACAGAGTACGTGTGATCATGTCTTTACCATGAAAGTTTTTGCCAAGAACTTTCTGCAAGGCTCTGTGCAAGTGATACCAACTGTTTATTACGTGTGTGGGAAGAATGCCTATGTCAGGTTGCCTACCAATTGGCATGGTACATGTTATTTGGGGATTATTTTTCCAAAGATCTACCATGCAGAGGATCTGGAGCTTTTAGAAGGTGGACAGCATTCAAGAGTGAAAAGAGCCGAGAGTGCAGGAGCAGTGATTGGAGATGTTTTTGGAGCGATAATACCGAGTCTGGGAGTAATTCTCAATGATGTGAAAATCAGACGATTGGCGACTGTGGTTGATGATTTATCAATGAATACAGCAAAGTCGGTGTTACTTGTGGATGGAGAGATGTTGTCAATAAGGATAAATGGTTTTGCAGAACCGCCTTGCTTTAGATGTTTTATTGGCAAAAGAGGGTGGGGTCTGTAAATTATTGAAAGTTCAGGAGTGCTGTACTTATACACCAGACCACAGCAAGGATCTGGAGAAAAATATAAGTAACATCACTACAATCCATCATGAGATAGAGGATTTGACTGACGAAGGTGTTTGGGAAAAGGTTGGAAAAGGATTCAGTCAAGTGGGGAGTTGGTTCGCAAATTTGGGGAAAGGGTTCCTTGGCTATGTGTTGAGACCTCTCATCATCATTGTGGTTTGTATGGTTTGTTTGTGGGGATTTGTCAGAGCCTATAAGTGGTATAAAGGAAACAGAGTTGAGAGAGCTCTTAGAGAGAATGAAATGAGAATGGCCAGACTGCAGGATAGTCAATATCAGAACCTCAAGAATATGGAGAGACTCCGACGGGGGAGGATGGCAACAAGTTCTGTTTAGGTCGGTTCTTTCTCCAAGGAAGTTGTGTGAAGATGTGATGACACTAGTCATCAAAGGGGAGAACTGATAGAGGGCCATGTTATTCTGAAATTTGTAGGGGTGCATCATAATCACTGGTAGTCCGCACCTATATATCTAGTGGGAACTTATTAACGTGTGGGTTTAGAAATTTAGTACTAATGGTAGCACATAATAGTGCAAATAGAAATGTAATCATGTTAGCTATATAGGTAAATGAAGTGTTTAATTGAAAATGCATTTTAGATGATGCATAATGAGCTAGTTCACGTATAATGTGATGCATTATGTTTAAACGTGCACCATATTAAAAATCTACACGTGTGGGTTTGCTTATTCATGTATGACGTATAATGGAATCAATGCTTATAATGTGATTTTAGAAATGAGTGTTAAAATGTGTAAAGGCTTGATCGCATATACGTTTAAGAGAAAGGCCTATTCGTTTCTTATGTTAGCTGAATATTGTAGGCCGAAAATTGTTTCCCTTGGAAAGGCTCTGGGTTTGAGGAAAATTAGTAAATCTCACAGAGTGGAAAGTTTCTTGTTCCCATGTTTCTGTTGCAGGAGCAAGGACACCTAGCTCGTTAGAAAGACTAACCCTTTGTTTTAGGAGTTAGGATGGTAGGAGAAGCCAATATGGGAGTATACTGGAATGCAGATATGATACTTTCAGGGGAGAAGGTGCCTGAGACCCAAGGTCAGCTCCATCCGTCTTGGATGAAGCCAGGTTTCGATGGAAAAGTACAGGAAGAAGACCTGGTTGAAGAGGTGTGGCGAGGGCGTGTTATATGATTTTGTGATTTTGAATTAGGGACAGAGCCCCGTGGGTTGAGCAGTCGAGGATTAGGTGAGGAGCTAGAAGGAGTATCTTAGAATGAGCTCTCTAGCATTGGCTACTGATTTAAGCAAAGTTAGTGCACTTCTAAGGAAGTGTCCACTACTGACACCTTTTTACTCTCTTGCCTTTGGGAAAAGTAGGGATGTCATCCTAGAGTTAGTGTAGGGATAGACTAATCAGTTTACTTTTAGGTTAATGACTTCTAATATAAAGATTGGAGCAGTTATTGGTTGTCTAACGCTTCTGGATCTAACTATTCTTCTTATTCTGAGTCGGATGAGACTCCTGCGTAGGATATTCTTTGTATTAGTGCCCATTTATTTTCTTAACCTCGTGATGAGGTGCTTGTATGTGCAGTTATTTTTGGCTTTGTAATAAACCCTTAAACTTCGAATTTCAGAGTCCGTGATCCTTTGGAGTTTCAAATTGGTCTTGCTTCGTTATGTGGTAAAATTGGATTTTCTTCCCTTTGCACTATTTAGCAGATAGAAAGATCCTGGCGACCTGAGAGGATTCTTGGTGATGGTAAGATAGATAAAGAATCCAGCTTTATCACAGGGAGTCTACTCTTTAGTCCTTTTACAACTAGGTAGTCCACAGGGCTGTAGTTCCAGATGGTGCAGAAGGCGCGATCTTCAGAGTGCAGGCCTTAGTGATTGCATATCAAACTTCTCAGCATAGCCCTTCTTGCTCTCTTGGGTTTCAAACAGCAGATCTGAGAGGCTCTGCCCCTCTCAGATACTTATTTCAAGTTCTCTGGGCCAGGCAGGAGGCCACTCCTGTTCAATGGGGTGCAGGGTACCACCCAAAGGTATGAAAATTCCTGAAAAGTGTCGCAATATTTTTTCCCAGAGTACACCGATTCTTCCAAATTCATCATGGCTGATTTTCCAGCAGGGAGAGAAGAGCTGGCTAAACACACCCCTAAGATGGCTAATCTCCATAGTCACCCCCTTGTATCTGCTCATTCCCTCCTTAAGCCTAGCATCTGGCTGGGTTAAAAAATGTAGAGTTGTAAATGACACTGGTGTCTTCCCCTTCCATTGAAGTCCATTGTTTATGACTCCTCCCCCTGCTCTGGAATTCCTGTGTAACAGAACACTGCCCTCCCAGCAGTGCTGGTTAGGCCCAGGGGCTCTTTATCACCTCTTCAAAGGAGCCTGGCTAATCCACTTAACTCTGACCAATCAGGATAGACCACTGTAAGGCTGAATCTGGGCTTACAGACGACAACATCTTATAACTTCTTGTCTGTTCATTTTAGGAGAAATTCAACAATATCATATTGTTGGATTTATTAATACCATTCTGGGAAGTATTTGAATGCTATTTTATCATTCTCCTAACTGGATCTATCAGTTAATAATTTCTTGCCATGTTAACCTATGTGGCAGGGGATTTGCAATGGGAAAAATAATTTGGACCATTTTTCCAGCACCAGGGCTTATAAAAGCATATTTTATAAGTGCTCTGGCAATATCTACAGGACCCCCACCACGGATCACCTAGGGGAGACTTTAGGGGTTCTGAATATATCACAAAATTGCAGATCCTCCCTCCACAGTGCTCCTAGCACCAAAGTCGATTTTAGGGTGCACTTTATAACAATGTGGGGAGTAAAATGATGTGCAATTTCACTTAACCCAGTGCATATAAAACTCATTTTATAATGGTCCTCCTTATACATACCTGACCCCCCCCCCCACCCACTCCTGGGACACCTAGGGGAGGCCCTGGGGGTACCTAATATGCCAAAGCATTGTAGGGTATCCATTTTTAAGTGCCTCAAACACCAATTTCGAATTTTGGTACACTTTACTTTTTAAAAGCAGTCTTGCAACACAGAGATACTTTTAAACTGACCTCAGGCTTCATCAGTGCACACATGCAAGTGCAGAAGGGGCTGCTGGCCTCTAAACTGCCATGCCCTATTATATACTAGGGACTGAGAGGTAGCTTCACTCCCCCCTTCCCTCTTATGTACTAGGGCCTTATAGAGTAAGTCTTGCCAATCACAGGGGTACCCCAACCCATAGTGTACCCTAGGGTATGTAGGTGTTTTCACTGTATTCTAAGTGTCTCTTTCAAAATAGCACTGGCCCTGGGCCTGGTTAGGAAGAGCCCAGGGTCAGTCAGAGTCAGTTACCACCAGTACCAGTCAGCAAATGTTGGGGGGTGCCCAGGGCACAGGATGACTTTGCAACAATCCCTTATTTCTCTTACATCATTTCCAAATTGGGCTTCCTTTCGCCTAAGAACCACAGGCCACAGAATGCCTACATGGCTGATATGAAGGTCAAGAAACAGGTGTGTTTTCCATCGGAACTCCTCCTTATCTGTCCCTGGTTTCAGATTTGGATCCTTCATATGAAACAGTCTAAATTTTATTTTTAAAGGGACAATATACAGGTGAGAAAACAAAATGATTTTGCAAAAAGAGGTTTGAATCGTTAATCGTGGATGAAAGACAAATATTCTGATGTAGACTAAAGGTTCATAGAGTTGTTCTTATTATAGTTGTGTCAAGGATGAGCAGGATTGTGTGGGCAACTTCAGGTCAAGCTGGCCTACATCCTACCTGTGAGAAGGATGTAGATATCAGTCACAAGCGAGGTAGGTATCAGTCACAAGCGAGGTAGGTGTCGGTCACAATCAAGGTACCTATCGATCAAAAGAATGCAATTATGTACACATTCCACAAGCATTCCTTTATAAGGTAACTTAAAATTCCTCAAAATCAAAAATAGAATCGAATTCTGTCTGTCATCATCCATCCTACAAAGGGTTTATCGACCTCGTCCTATCATCGATACTTTTATAATACATTGCAATTCAAGCAGCAAAGAGGGTTGCTGACACTCGGCTCCGGATTTTGTTAGGATAGTGAACAGTGCACCCATTCAGTTTAAAGGAGCACATGTAAGTTGCTGCCTTTTATCTTGTGGTTCCCTTGGCAATAGAACTACCACAGGGTCCTTCTCTCTGGCAGGCAGATCCTTGGGTACCATGAAGTTTAATGCACCGCAGGGATTGGAAAAATGCCTTTTCTGGCGGCTAATAATGGGCATTAGAAAAACGACTAGACAAATGAAGTGGAGATTTTCACCGTTCACGTTAGTAGAGGTCTGTATTATAGTGCTCAGTTCTGGGGTATGCACTCCAGCGCATTCAACTAAGTGACCCTTTTAACATAAAACAAGGCCTGTGTTGTATGTCTCAACACAGAGAAAGCCGTGCCACGCCCATCCTCACCACAATGTCAATGTATAATTATCACTTATGACTATCAGTGTTGAGATCAGGACATGTACAATGAAAATCCAAGCAGAAAAAAGCAAACGAACGAAGAGCTGACTATGTTAGAACTTCCAACTAACTGGTGCGACGAACATCACATACCATAGCACGACTCGGAAGAAGCAATACCCTTCAGCTAGTGAATGGTAAGGAGGTGTGCCCTACAAATCATACATCCTCGGAATGTCACTCGTCAAAAACTCTGAATTTGTAGGGTGCATTGAAATTTTTTGGAGGTTATACGCTTCCCCTCACAGTAATTATTGGAAATGTAATGTCTATATTTGTTGATAGGTTTTAAGTGTGGGACATAAGTTTCGACTTTCTTTCACTCAGTAGAAATTACTGCTGTTTTCCATGGTTTATAATGAACACTTGTCCAATTGTCATTACAGACACAAAAAAAAACATTGGCAAAGCCAATAGATCTCGGCAATGCCCGACCTATTGGCCTTGTCAATGTGAATGTCTTATAGCCATGTTGTCTAGCAGCACTTCTGCTGTTCAGCATGGCAGAAAGTTACTGAAAGCCCAGAATCACAGGATGTTAAACCGACGTCAAGTCTCTTCACCTCCATTATGTTGAGTTTATGGTCCTGCCCCTCCTAACACTAAAAAGAGTTATGACGTGGGCTGCACTGGCAGTATCATAGCATTTTATTAAGTGACTATCAGCCATGCTGACCAGCAGATGTGCTGCTAGACAACACGTCTAAAAGACATTCACATTGACAAGGCCAATAGTTTTGGGATCCAGAACTTTGCTTTGCTGTCCTGCCCCACACGCCTGATCCGTGGGGTCTGTGCTCCAGCGCCTCTCATCGTGGTGGGAGCCTTACCTTATCTGAGGGCGCACTCCTGACTCTTCCAGACGCCGCAGGCACGCGCAAAACCCTGGTGGTACTCCAAGTCCCAGGGTGCCTTGCGACACAAGATCTGCCTCAGGTGCGTGGGGGAGGAGCCTCGTCTGCCCTAATCAGCACTGCACTCCTACCGCAGTGCGGGATCCAGAAATTTGCTTTGCTGTCCTGCCCCCATACGCCTGATACATGGGGTCTGTGCTCCAGCTCCTCTCATTGTGGTGGGAGCCTTACCTTACCTGAGGGCGCACGCCTGACTTTTCCAGACGCCGCAGGCACGCGCAAAACCCTGGTGGGACTCCAAGTCCCAGGGTGTCTTGCGACACAAGATCTGCCTCAGGTGCGTGGGGGAGGAGCCTCGTCTGCCCTTATCAGCACTGCACTCCTACCGCAGTGCAGGACGCGTGCGGGCCAAGGGCAGCCCGTCCTACGCCCGTCAGCACCAGGTGGAGACAGGGCAGGACCACCCCCCCTGGTCGACCTGCATTGGGTTACAGCAGCCACCAGGATAGGCAAGAGGTACAGAGCTACAGAAACATCATATAACTAACTCTGAACGCTCACAAGTAACCCCAGCTTGCATAGTGACATTGATTCAGAACTGGGAGAGGGCTGTGATACTAGCGAAATTAATGTATGTACTGAGGTGGAAAAGGTGCCCACATCCCAGTCTATTGCCCTTTAACTAGAATTCACTTATTGTTGGCTGGGGCTTTGCAGGAGGCTGTTTGAGGGTCTTCGGGACTACAGTCTATTGTTTTACATCTACTGGCAGGTGTGGCGAAAAGGGTACAGTAGCAGATACTAGCCCTGCTCCCCCTGAGTCATCCTTGGCTTTTTGGGCTGTGTGGAACGAGGTGTCGACTTTGCAAAAGGCATTCGAGCCAAAGGAGTTACTCCCTGATTGAAGGAGGAAAAAGGGCCTCAAAATGGGTAAGAAAGCGCCAATAAGAGTAAAAACACCAATAGTATCCTCACTGCCCCAAGCTTCAACAGACAAAATGTTGCAAAGAGCAATAGGGGTTGTGAACACCGAGATCGAGTTAACTGAACGGCTCTTATCACTCACACCCGATCTATTCTTCCCACCCCCTGAAACCACAATGCTGCGAGAACCCACACAAATTTATGAGGAGGCCCTGCGGTCGCCTCCCCTAACGCCAGTTGTGCATAAGAAAGCAGCACGCAAGAGTAAAAACACCACTTGTGTCACCAGGGCTGTAAAGCATAAACAAACTAGTGAGGCCGGTACTAATAAGAAAAATGAAAGCGAGGTGCACCAAGATAAATTGGGAGGGCGAGTAGACCAGCCAGCGACCATCGATAACCTTTTAGTAATTGAGCCCTAAAAGACCGACCCAGCTTGGGCTGTGAATCTGTTGGCAGACCTTCAGAATAATCTAAGGACCATCATCTAAGGTGAATTGGCGCCACTCATCAATCGCCTAGACAAACTGGAGGGAATGGTGGCGGGAGGGGTTACGAGGCCGGATGCTATACTGCCCCTTATTTGCAATACATCCAGAAATGGGATCACTGTAGGATGTCAGACAGATAGCAAAGGTACACACTTGCAATTAAACCCCAGGAATGAATCTCCCTCCAATAGCCTTGAATCTGGCCAGCAGACCAAGGCTAAGGAACCCCTAACCAGTGCGGACAAAAGTGAGCCGAGAGGGAATTGTAGCCCTGACCCTCAAAGACATGAAGTAGGCCCTGTCATGCTAGTTCAGGGTAGTAATACAACAGATAGCAGGCAGCCAATACAAGAAGGTGGTAGAGATTCGTATACAAATCAAAGGGCTAAACTTTGTACTACCAAGCTCCCCCCGCCCTGCTCGCCCTATGTTGCAATCTTAACAGGCACCCCGCAACTGGCCCATGATGAAAGGGAGTCTCATTTAGAGCTGAGGAACAAGTTCCTGCATTGGCTGAGTAGGCACAAGCACCTCGACTATGCGAAAACAAGAGAGATCATAATGGTGCGTCTTGTTGAGTGGGTGGGGAATCGTAGGAAGGACGAGCCTGGAGACTGCATAGTGATAAACTTTAGCAACCCTTGAACCGTGGAGAACCTGCTAAAATCAATACCCAGCTGTCATAACGCCCCCACTAGAATGAGCTTGCGACCCCTAAGGTTCTCCTTCCCCCAAATCCAGATGGGACAAAGAAGATATGTACCCTTTGTACGAGCAGCATGGGATAAGGGACCACACTTTGAGGGTAGATTGGCTACCTTAAACGAGCCCCCCCGCTTTGGAATCCCAGTGCACAATAGGTACGCTGCCTTGGAGGAGGTAGATTGACTGGGGGAGGGATTGACACAGCTAGGGAACACTAAATTGGTGAGGGAAACTGGAATGAGCAGAGTTGATTGTAATCTAGAAAAAGCAACAAGTAGCGGCAGAACAGATCACATGCTACCATTAGTCCCGCAGGGAGCGAAGCTGCAATGCCCCGAGGTCTTTACCCTCAACTACTCGGCTGCTCAAGGGGGATCAGTAAATAAAGAAGAAAAAGCTATGTGGGCTGATGCGAAGGATAGTGCCCATATGGCCGACTGTATAAATTTTAGGCATGGTAATACTGCAGGTGTGACAGATGAATCAGACCAGGGCATTGGGTTAAAAATTCTGTCATGGAACTTAGCGGGGCTAAAGAACAAACTCCCATGCCCGGACTGGGGGGAATTTGTGGGCAAGTATGACATCTGTCTCTTCCAAGAGACGTGGGCGACAGAGGGTGTGCAGAGGGTGGGCTTTGCCACATTTGATAAGTTAGCAGTTAAGGGGAAGAGGGGGAGACCCTCGGGTGGGCTGTCAATTTGGGTGGGCACATACCTTGGATGTACAGTGAAAGTGTTGACTACTCCCTCCAGGGATATTCAGTGTGCACTCCTCTCTTTCCGCTCTAAGCTAAAAGTTGCCTTAGTCAATGTATACTCTTGTCCGGTTAATAATAGCCAAAAATCGGCTACTATTGACCTCCTTGGCCAATTTATACCGTCGCTGGACCCAGGAATTCGGGTCATTATGGGAGGCGATTTTAATTGCCACTTCGAACCACTCATAGATTCTGACTATTTAGACTCTTCGGAAGAAGACCAATTGTGGCTCATCCCTGACCCACAGATAACACCCATTAAAACCTGGTCTCCTTTGGCCTTGCAGCTGAATGCGCTTACTTTAACCTTGTCGCTAAGAGCTTGCAACGGGCGGACCAAATCAGACCAGCCGGGGAAGTGTACATTTAACAGGATTACATCCTGGTAGATTTTGGAGTAGGGTGCAAGATTTCTACATTATACAGAGGCAGGACAGTGATCATAATGCGTTGAGCTCGATCCTCAAACCCTGCAAGCTGCGGATTGGCAATCCATCCCAACGTTTTGAGAAAGAGACTAGTGCATTGGTTGTAACAAACATTAGAAGGAAAGTTAGATGGGAGCGTATACAGGAGTCTCCACTTAAAATAGCAAAAATATATCAGCTAGTCCTCCCAACGTTAATTAGGATGAGGGATTTCACGTTGGTGGAGGGGCCCAGTATAGATCAGGGTGAGGTAGGAAAAATTCATGCGGAATTATCCTTAAATCTGACAGATATTTTCTGTCCGACGGGGAGCCATAGAAAAAGCACTGGTAACAAATGCTCCTGGTATAATGAGGATTGCCACAAGGCAAAACAAGAACTTTTGAGAGTGGTGAAAGAACAGGATAGGGTGCAAGCAAAAGTAGCAAGGGCCAACTACAAACGGTCTATCCAGAAAGGTTAGAAGGAATGGGAGGAGAGGAGGTGGGATGGCCTTAGGACGGCCCTCAAAGAGAAAGATATGAAATCCTTCTGGGCTATAATGACAACAGGTGACAGGGAGGGGACATTGGCTATTTTACCTAATATAGCTCCAGAAGCTTGGAAATCATATTTTGTGTCACTATATGCATTAAGGGTAGACGAACATGAAAGTGGAGAGTTTAGCGGAGTAGAGTGCACGAGTCCTGAGGGAATGGAGTTCAGTGTGTTGGATGTGAGCAATGCCATTTGCAAGCTCAGTCCCAACAAGGCCCCCGGGCTGGATAGACTGCCAGGGGACCTTTTTCGGGGAGAGCCAAAGATCTGGGCCACTTATTTTTGCATTTTATTTAATGCAATTGCTGGGGGTAAGGATCTTCCAGACACATGGCGTGGGGCTGAGATAGTGCCAATATTCAAGAAAGGTTGTCCCCTCACGCCATCTAATTACAGGCCAATCAGCCTCATTGACATCTCCCAGAAATGTTTTGGGCGAGTGCTCCTGGATCGCTTACAGGACTGGGTGGAACAAGAACAAATACTCAGCCCATATCAGGCCGGCTTCAGATCAAAGATGTCAACCGTGGACAAGATATTCAGGGTTCAGCTGGAAAACGGTTGTCCTAGAGGGTAGCAGCCTCTATTTAATATTCATGGATCTGAAGTCAGCCTTTGATATGGTACCAAGGGTGAAGCTTTGGAGGGTCTTGAGGGATCTTGGGATTCCCCCGTACCTGCTCGGGTCTATCATAAAATTACACACGGATAACTTCGCGCAGGTCTGATGTGGAAAATGAGGTGAGCTATCTGCCCGGTTCCCTGTCTTGGTGTTCGACAGGGATGCGTCCTCGCTCCCACCCTATTCTGTCTCTTTATAAACGGGCTCATTGACTTCCTAAGGAAAATCAAGGATAGTGATGTTCCAAAGTTAGCCACAGGAAGGGTTCCCGCACTAATGTTTGCGGATGATACCCTGTTACTTTCCAAAATTCCAATGGGCATCCAGCGGATCCTAGATGGGTTCGCAGAGTTCTGCATGTTGTGGGGATTGGAGATAAATCTAGCAAAGACTAAGTTTATGGTTTTTAATCCCTCCAAACTGAAGCGCTCCAACCCAATTCTACATGGTATCCCTCTTGAGAGAGTAGAGACGTTTGACTACTTGGGAGTCACCCTGGCTGAGTATTTTAATTGGGAGGCATCGGTGGCAAAAGCTAGCCTTAGGCTAACACAGACGATTGGTGGTATCTTGAAGCTGCATAAAACCTCAGACTCGAAACCCATTGCCCCAGCACTTGAAATGTATACTGCCCAAGCCAGAGGGGCTGCATTATATGGGGTAGAGCTGTGTGGCCATTGCCAGGTTTCCAATATAACAAAGGCAGAATATAATTTTATAAGGCAACTTTTAAGTCTACCGAACAGCACTCCACTTATTCCCCTCCGTATGGATTTGGGACTTAGGCCTCTGGACGAAGAGATAGCACTGAGACCCCTTTCATTTTGGAGGCGACTCTGGGTGACACCTGAACTGTCTGACATTAGGGCTGAGCTAAAAGAGATATTGCCCCAGTGCCGCAATAAGGGAATTCCTTGGCTCTGTCATATAAAGGACCTCACTCTGGAAATAAAGAACCCCGATCTGTGGAGTTCACCTGAAACTTCATGTATTCTGATCTCTAGATTGAAACTAATAAGACAATACAGAGCAATGAAACTCATCCAAATCCAAAACAATTCCGTACACGGGCGCTTCACATCAGAATTTCTCCATATAAAAGATACATACTACAAGGAACCCTTCCTAGATTTTATCCTACTTACCAGGGCTAGGAAATTATATCTGCAATTCAGATTTGGGACCCTCCCAATTCATGTACTTACTAGTAGATGGGCGAAATATTCAAAGAATGAATGTCCTGAAGGTAATGATAAGGAGGAGTCTGAAATCCACGTTCTTTTTCTCTGCCCTGCGTATCGGATACAGCGTAAATGCTGGTTAACACAACTTTGTAAAAACCTGGGTTTCAAGCAATGTATAGCGGCATTGAGAATCTTAAAGTATGATACTAGCCCTCCAATTGTATTTGCGGTTTCTTGTTTTTTAAACAGTATGTGGTACATCAGGCAAGCTGCCAAGTATAATTGTATTGGACTGTCTAATGGCACAGCCTGATGTCCTCCATTTCTACTATTGTAAATCTTCTTGTATCTATTCTTAATGATAGATTTAACATCCTTTTATTCTTTTAACTTAGCAGTTTTTAGGGATTCTTTGATCGTGTTGCTATTGAGAGGCCTGTCATATAAGGATGTAAATGGCTTGTAAATATATTGTTTCTGTGATTTCTTTTTAAAATGTAAGCACTTTTATGGCTTTGCACCAAAAGAAAGTTTTTACTGACTGAATGTCTTATAGCCATGTTGTCTAGCAGCACATCTGCTGTTCAGCATGGCAGAAAGTTATTTAAAGCCCAGAATCACAGGATGTTGAGCCGACGTCAAGTCTCTTCACCTCCCGTATGTTGAGTTTATGGTCCTCCCCCTCCTAACACTAAAAAGAGTTATGACGTGGACTGCACTGGCAGTATCATAGCATTTTATTAAGTGACTATCAGCCATGCTGACCAGCAGATGTGCTGCTAGACAACACGGCTAAAAGACATTCACATTGACAAGGCCAATAGTTTGGGCATTGTTGAGAACTATTCACTGTGTCAAAGCTTCTTCGATGTTGGCGATGTTGGCAGGGTCTAGCTGAGCTTATGTGGAAATGATAGTGAGAAACAGCTGAGGACCTTTGAATAAAGTGAGGATGTGACGTAAAGGCCAGAGCTGCTAACAAGTGAATTATGGAACCAGGTTTGAATCGCGGGTCAGCTGAACAATTTGTGATTCAGGGCAAATCACTTACGCTACCACCTGCATACGACAATGAATGTGTCATTGTGGAATGTAACTGGTGAGCACTGAATGCGCTCCAATACCATCATCTGGTGTTAGCATTATAGCAAGATGGAGGACGGAGCAAGCGCTCCAATCCCATTGGATTGTGCAAAAAAAACACCAGCGACGCGGGAGGTAGTGAGGGGTGGGGCAAGCAGGAGGGGATGGGATGATGGGCAACAACAGGGGAAATAAACCTTAATTAAAGCAGGATCAGCAACAAAAATGAATGTACCATTATGTAATATAACTGGTGAACACCTAAAGCGCTCCAATACCATTGGCTTGTGTTCCTTCTATGGCAAGACGGACAATGGAGCAAGCACTCTAATACTATTGAATCGTGCAAAAACAAATTAACAAGTGCTGTTTGTCTTTTAGCTTCTTTTTACGAAATGTATTTGTTTTTGTACATGCGCAAGCCTCTTTTTAGTATGTGTTTATGTGTACAAGGGAGATGGCCTGAAAACATAAGTAATCCTATGGAGTGTTTGAAAACAAAAAACAAACATTTTCTATGATGGAACAATGCATGTGATTACTTTGAATGCCTTAACAGCATCTTTACCATGCATGCTGTTTACCACAAATGCTGTAAAGGCATGATTAGTAAAGTAAATGAGTGGTAAAAGTTACAACACAACCTCCCGCCCTGAGCCCTAAACCCCGGCCCCCAGACCTTAAAACTACCCTGATACCAGCCCTTAAAACACCCCAGCCGCCTAACCTGAGCCCTAAAACCGGCCACCAGCCCAAAGAACCACACTGACCCGAGGCCGAAAAACAACCCAGAGCCCAGCCCTGAAAACTAAAACTGGCTCTCAGCTCTAAGAACTACCCAGACCCCCCACCATGAGCCCTATAACCCAGCTCCCAGCCCTAAAAACTAGCCCGGCCCCAAAACTACTCAGGCAGGAAGCAGGATGTCCGGGCAGGAAGTCTCCAACACCTCCCACCCCTGCCCATTTGCTCCAAGTCTAAAGCGTTGACTCCCTTTACTAGGTATAGGCCTTTACTGCCTTTACAATGGAAATAATTGTACAGGCATGCATGGAAAAGGAACATGCATGGAAAAGGAACATGCATGGTAAAGGCAAGTGTGGTAACACTTTCATTTGTACGGCCCAGGTGGTACTGACCGCGTTGTTAATGTGTTTCCCAAAGAAAAAGCTCTGCAAATCAGGAGCCGTGTAGGGAGTTATTACTTGGTCCATGTGCTATGGGAGGGGCAAACACAAGAAGAGGGCATGAATCTAGCATGCCGTGACGAATGGCATCAATGAAAATGAGAGCGACTGAAGTTTGCCAATGATAGGAGATAGGCGGCCCGTCAGCCCACAGATAGAACTCAATACGTTTCTTCGAGACAGCGCATGCGCTGTTTATGCGAGACGTAACGATTTGTTGAGGCCTCCTTACATGTGATGGCATAAGGGACAAATTGTTTTAAATAATTGAGAAATGCCAACACCATATTTGTCGGACAAGGAACTGAAGTGTATAAAAAAAAGCCACTTTGTCCACTTTGCTAATCTGATGCGATAACTGCAAATTCAGAAATATATGTTTATACCAGAAAACATCATGCTGGTGTACTTTTATATAGTACACAATGAATCATAGAATGTTGGGCTAATAATTTAAATCAAGGACATACATCGCCTCATACCACAAACATTGATTTTGTGTCTCATGCTAAATTATGTTACCTTATATTGATTTGTATAGTGCACTTATCACAGAGAGTGTATCCGGGTGCATGGGCATGTGTGTAGGTTTGTGGTCCCCAAGGTGCCCATTATGCTTATAAATTATGACATCATTATAATCATGATCTTACAGACGATCCTCTGACAGTCAGAACAAATCTGAACACTCATGACAACAATAAGTAATCTGCCCTTGAAGCCTCAATAACTCATAAGGATTGATTAAATATATGTAAATGAAAGGTATATATATGATGGGAAAATGCGACTTGAGGTCATTCCACAAACTTCCTGCTCAGACAAAAAAGAGAGTGTCAGGAAAAAACAAACCCAAATCTATGTAGAAATATAAAGAAATAAAGGGCAATTTAAATGTGAGCTAAGCATTAAACTGGTGCAGAGTGGGCTGCTGCTTTAAAATATAGACATGTTACATTACCACTTTTAAATATGGATTTTCATATGCGCCCTAGGTTTTACAGCGGCTACCATGTAGGGTCATTGTGGTTACAATATTGTTTGTTGTCTTCATATTTTAGTGACTAAAATCAGTACCAGATGGAAATCCCACTTTAATAGCTCTTGGTCCCCCAGGCTCATCCTCTCCAAGCAGAACAACCTCCTACCTATGGGCTGATCTCCCCTGTCACTTTCCCCTCCCTTCTGTTTGGTTTATTTTCTTAATTTCAGAACCTGGCATCCCTATCTATCGACTCCAACAAATGTGAATTCTCCTCTATAACAGTTGCAGTTCCCCATTTAAGTCTAATGGTGTTTTATGGGGTTATGTGGTCCTTAGATACATTGTCGACATTGCTAAGTTAACATGAGTTTGCTTGCCGTATGCTGCTGCTTTTGAGCACGCCTCTGATAGAGTTTGTTTTTGCGACACTTTGCCTCTGCCCTGTACATGATAACAGATTGTTTTTCACGTTCTCAGCTTTCCCTTCAATTCTGTCTGAACATAATGTGCAAGGCCAATCAATATTGTCTCTTGTTATTCTGTTCTGGTCAGTCCCTATTGCCTAGTCAAAACATGTTACCAATAGCTGCAATATGGAAGAATCGTACTTTGATATAGCATTGTTGCATGTTTTCAAAACACACTCGAAGAAAGCCGTGCCATAGAGTTGAGCTCTGCTGTTCCTATGATGTCAACCTTTGCGGTTAGGCTTTTAGTTAGGGGTCTGCTAACAAGGCCTAGAGATCTTCTGTTATATAACATAACTTCTTACTGTCAAGGGGAGGGTGATTAGGCCTAGTTATTTTGCCTTATTCAGTCTTTATAAAATGATGACTCCTTTTCTATTCTATGGTATTGTAACAATGCTAATGATGCTAGCTTTATGCATTTTTCTGCTGTTTGTGGTTCGCATACTGTTTTATGAATCACTATAGTCAAAATAAACATTTTGAACTTATTTAGTGACTGATTATTATTATTGTGGACAAGTGGAGAAGTGTGGCTCAATGGTTAGAGCGGCAGACCCTGATGCAGAGGTCTGGCCCGGGACCAGGGTTCAATTCCCACCTTGGCGGGTCTTGGGCTCATAATTCCTCGGACGGGATTTCTTGCCTCTGTACCTATTCTAATCATGGGTCCCACGCTGCAACTCTGGGCAATAGCTTGCTTAATCTCCACAACGGCCCCAACAGCGCTGGGATGCCTGGCTTCACCCTGGGGATGCCCAGGAGTGGACATTTCACAGGGAAAAGCCAGGAAGTACAGTGCCGGGAAACCCTGGAATGGGGTAGCTGTGCGCTATATAAGTACAAACACATTCATTCAAGTACGAGAGCGTGAAAGATAGTCTTGTTCCTGCGACTCTGAGGTGAGGCAGGAGTGCTCGTGTTCTGGGTTGTCTAAACATTCGTAGCTTCTTGATATTTGTAGGAGACCGAATGAGACACTATTGCTAGTCGGTTGGGATTTTGAGTACTAATGTGTACACCCCTATTTACTGAGGTCCTGTTTTCTTGTGCATAGTTCTGTGTATGAGCAGAATCCCCGCAACAATGGTGTAATATGGTAAGAAAAGAGAAAAGGCTTTGGGAATCTAGATCAATATTCTTGAGGTATTGTTACAATTTTCATGAAAAATTCCATAAGACCTGCCTGTAGTGAGTTTCTACTTACGCCCACTGTAGATGTCCCTTATTTTAGCCTAACTGCATGGTATAGGCCACATTTGCTTTGCACAGCCACAAGTAACACATTTAATTTCGTGCCACAATATTATTTTTTTTAAATAGGCTGCGCATGTTATTATTGTTATTCAGTTCTTCTGCTGGGATTCAGTTTAAACATTTCATACAAGATCAAACAGTATTGTGCCCTGTTTTGTTGTGTTCAGTAAAGCAAAATCTCCAAACATACAGATGCAACAAAAGTGCAACTTTCCAATACGGCACTTATTATCATATAAACTGAGATGTGCTCTTTGAAAAACAGATAGGAGGTTTCTTGCAGAGGGACAGGTCCCAGGACGGACATGCTAGCTTTGCTCAACGTGAAATCCAGACCTGCTAACTAGAAATGCCAGGCATGGTGGTCAGTTCTAATCCCAGAGATCACTGGTCAATCACTGTGCTCACGTAGTAAGGGTAGGCTTAGGCAGATATATCATTAATTATGAAAGGCTTTTCTTTTTTTACAGTTTACTTGTAATGCTTATTACTCTGCTTAGATGAATATGTTATCTAATTGCAGCACAGTTGGTTCATGATAGAGCACAATAGTTTCAATAAATATTGTAAACTTTCCTTGTGTCTTCTTTTACTTATTAAGGACATGCATAAGTGAGAAATCAAAATGTGACATTCTTTTCTATGGTTCTCCTGGGGATTAAAGTGTTATGTGTTCTGGGGGGCTATTTACCTGTTACTCTAAGAAGGTTAGGAGGGCAGGTAAGGCACTATGAGCTAGTCTTATTTAGGCCCATAGTTACTGATGAGGTATGGTGACTCAGTCCCTACATTCTGATGTCCTGTTATCCTATGCAAAAAGAACAATTGATGGACAGAATGCTGATCAATGTCAAACATTCACCCCAGTACAGAGATCTGGGTGTAAATCCATCAGTGTTTTGCTCCCCTTGTCATTCCAGCTTAAACCCATCCATATGCAAATCAGTCTTGACCCTGTTCCCCATGGGAACAATCCAGCCTGAACTCCTAGGCCACATTCTTCCTGGACCAAAGACAAGCATCCTACGACCGGTTTCGGGGTTTCGCAAATCATCCGCCAGGCTAGCTTGACTCTAGTGGCAAGGAGAGCACGCAACCAACCTCTAGGCACACCCATCGCACTCCGGGTGACAAATGCAAAAAGGAAAAAGGATGGACAGAATGCTGATCAATGTCAAACATTCACCCCAGTACAGAGATCTGGGCCTAAATCCATCGTGTTTTGCTCCCAATGCTATTACCGTTTAAACCCAGCCATATGAAATCAGTCTTGACCATGTTCCCCATGGGAACAGTCCAGCCCAAACTGCCAGGCCAGGTTCTCCCTGGACCAGAAACAAGCATCCTAGGAACGGTTTTGGAATTTCACCACTCATCAGCCAGCTAGCTTGACTCCAGTGGCCTGGAGAGCACGGAACCCACGTCTGGGCATACCCGTCCCACTCCGGGTGACAAATGCAAAAAGGACAATTGATGGATAGAATGCTGATCAATATCAAACATTCACCCTAGTACAGAGATCTGGGCCTACATTCATTGTTTATTTGCTCACCATGCCATTCCAGTTTAATCCCAGCCATATGAAATCAGTCTTGACCCTGTTCCCTATGGGAACAGTCCACCCCAAACTGCCAGGCCAGGTTCTCCCTGGACCGGAAACAATCATCCTCGGACCGGTTTGGAGTTTTCCCCCTTCATCAGCCAGGCTAGCTTGACTCCAGTGGCAAGGAGAGCACGGGTCCTATGTCTGGGCATACCCGTCCAACTTGCGGTGACAAATGCAAAGAAAAATGGATGGCCAGAATGCTGATAAATGTCAAACATTCACCTCAGTACAGAGATCTGGGCCTAAATACATGTTTTTTTTGCTCCCCATGCAATTCCAGTTTAAACCCAGCCATATGAATCAGTCTTGACCCTGTTCCCCATGGGAACAGTCCAGCCCAAACTGCCAGTCCAGATTCTCCCAGGACCGGAAACAAGCATCCTCAGACTGGTCCTTCCCCACATGGAGAGCTGCATTTGTGATCATCTGGTAAAGTCATTCTTAATTTTCTTTAAAAGCGGTAGGATATTACCATTCACCCTATCAATTATCTCCTTATTCAGATAAACCCTTTGATATTCCACTTTGTGTGGTGTCCACTGAAAATTAAAAGCACTCTATTGAGGCTGCCATTGTTATTCTTGATAGAAGCAGAGCCTGAGTTTTTCCCCAATTCACTTTTTATCCCAGTATATGGGAGAATTCTTCTTTTAAGGCCAGTAGCACTGTTGATAAAGGTTCTAAGGTTATGACAGTTAATAAAAAATATATTTTTATATAATAGGGCCTTAATTTGACCATTCTCTATGTCTAGCCCACTATCGCTTCAGACTGATCTATGGCTGCCAGCAGGGGTTCACGCGCCAGCAACAATAATAGGGGATATATGACAAAAATACCTGTCAGATCCCACAGTGTGTCTTAAAGAGTTCTGGCAGAAAACATCTGCGGTTCACTTAAGAAGATAAGATATGAGACATAGACAGCAGACTTTAGCAATAAATGTATCACCCTGACTGATTCACTGTAAAGTGCCGAACATATAATTCCACTTGATTCAGTTCAACATCTTTTCGGCGTCAAGAGATAAGACCAGAGATTCATTATTAGCTTCTTGTATTAGATATACGATGTAGGACAGCAATTGCATGTGGTGCTTAGATGATCTGCCAGGCACAACCCCTACCTGTATTTGATGGTTTAGGGATGGGATCACCTTTCTCAATCTACTTGGGATCATAGTCCTTAGTTTACTTGCCAACACCTTCGCTACTACTTTGATATCAACATTTAGGTGGTGTATCAGGCTATAAAGGCTGTGCTGCAATGGGCCTTGCCCGGTTTAGAGAGGACTGTTATGAGAGCTTTATTTGATAAGGAAATCAATGATTCTTCTGTTTTCGATTCTCTTAATGCTTCATAGAGTGTATCAGTCAGTTCTTCTTTGAACTATTTATAGAAATCACATGGGAGCCCATCTTCTCCAGGCAAGGTACTTTATGGTATAATAGTAATTACTGTGAATCTTTTTTCTTTAGTAATTTTGCCATCTAACAACTTTTTTCTCCCCACTGTAAGCCTCAGGAGGTGCAACCCATTAAAAAAGGTTTCTTCTGCATTGGTGCCATTTGCAGACGTATATAAGTCTCTGAAGTATTCAGTAAAAGTGATGGTGATTGGAAGACAAATCAGAGTGCCCGCTCTATCTCTAATCACAGGGATTGCAGAGAACAGTTCCTGCAGTTGTCATGGCCTGCTTGGAGGCACTCTGGCAACTCGTCCTGCTCCCAATGTCAGAATTTCAAGCGACATAGGGCATATTCGGCCTTTGAGGTGTTTACAGAATTTAGGATTTGTTTTTCTGGGTTTACTGTTTTATATCTTTTTCTAGTGCTCTTGATGGATCTTGTATCCATTACTATTCTATAGCTGCATCACTCATGATTTGTCCCCTATCATGGCTTTTCCTACTGCAAACAGAATCTGGGATGAGTCCACTGAACCCTTGTTCTCATCAAGATAGAATTTAAGATGAGATTTCAGCTGTGCTTTCTCAATGGGCAGTTTGTATCAAGCGTTATTCATTCGCCATGGTTTCACAAGCCCTCTCATTCTCTAATATTTCACGAATCTGAATGTCTGGTGTCATGTTATGTGATTTAAGGAAATAATCTATTCTCAACATTGTGCCATATATACAAGAAAAATGTGTTCTTGATCACCTGGATGTACCAGGCGCCATATGTCCAAGAGGCCATGATTGGTTTGTATATCATCCAGTACAGCCCTATTGCTATATTTTCTCCATCTATTGATCCTGTCTTTCACAGAACTGTATTCGGAACCGTATTCTAATCTCCACCTATTAATATTTTCAGAGATCCATTGAACCTCAAGTTAAATTCTGGATAATTTGTTCAAAAATTGTATTTTGGCGGTAGATTGAGCCCACGATCATGACCTTTGTGACTATTTTTATTTTGACAAAGATATTGCCCCTGTATATCAGTCCATGATTTGAGTATAGTGCCTTTCAAATCAGAATAGCCGCACCACCTCATTTAGTCCTGAAATTGCCTTCTTTTTCCCTACTCTGCTACACCCTCTCTGTGACAACTGTATACTACTTTGCCCAGCATTACCTCTTCAGTTTGATTCAAGGCTGGAAAGATGAGTCTCCTGCAGTAATGCAGTGTCGGCCCTCTTAGACGCTGAGTAGGAGAGAATAGTTTGTCTTTTATACATATGTGGAGAGGCATTTGACATTTAGTGAAACTATCAAGAGGGACACTAAAGTCATAGTATGGTTCTTCACAGGTGTAGAGGGTTGACCTGAGTATATGTGTTTTAGCTTATCCGTAAAGACAATATATTTTTGGTGGATGTAGGAAAGTGTATGGTGTAGCGTTCCGGTATTTGTTTTGTAAATGAGAAGGGGAAAAATCAGGGCTAAATTAGACCCCACTAGTGAACCTTCACGGTACGTCTCTCTTTTGTTGAGGTTCTGTCCACCAAGTGATGTGCCTTAGCTAAGGCCATCTGAGTTTCAGCCTCATAGCCTTTTCCCCTTAAAAAGTCAAGCTATGGGTATTTCAACAATATAAACATATGTCAATATCAGAAGCCAGGCTGTTCTAGCAGAACCTTTTTCTAAAACATTTCCAACTCTATCTTCCAGTAATCTCACATTTCCTTTAAATCAGTGGTCTTCAAACTTTTTAATGCCGCCCCCTCATAAAGTGGGGGAAAATCATCAGGGCCCACTCAAATTCTTTTACAATTACTCTATTAAACTGGCAATGTTTCAATAGGTCTAGACTTATTTAAACATTACAGTTAAGTTCTTTTGCCGTTTTAAAAATACTATCAGATACATGATTGCCAAACATACTATTCTTGTCACACAGGCCTAACTAATGTCTAAAAGTATCCACAGTTTGATCATTAAAAATGGAGGTGGAAGGGTTTTGAATAATATTTGTCCCTTCCCTTTTGCCACCTTCTCCCAGCCAGGATATAAATGACAAAAGATGGTGGTGATGGCCCATGACAGAGCGACTTACCATAGCTAATTTTTTTCCACTGAAAACAAAGCACAGTTATCAGCATAATGCTACATTTGAACAGAGCCTAGTGCCCCCACCCCCGGATCACTTGAAGGACCCCTAGGGGGGCCCGCTCCTAAGTTTGAAAACCAATACTTTAAATTATGTCTATCCCCTTATATGTCAAAATCTTCAATTTGCATCTGCTATCAACATTCCTGTTATAAAACCTGTGTGTAGACCTCCCTTTTAGAAACTATCTGCATAAACTCCTGCCCAATTTCCTGTCAAAACCCCCAGTGATTCATCTATAAGTGGTCCTTCTGATTTGAATGTATTTCATTTGAATTTTGCTTGCCTGCTTAATTCATGTCACCTGTTTCATCTCTTCTACTCCTCATTTCCTATGCACCTTCTTAACTATAATTCAAACTACAATCCACACATTTCTCTCCCTTCTCATTCTCTTTGTGCTGCTTCTCCCAGTTATAACTGTAGACTCACACAATTTCTTTCTTTACACCTATTTTCAGAAAACAACCTTTATACTTTGCCCAGTGGCTGGTCGATTTCACTATTTTATTTCTATTGTCTTGCTTGAGGAACAATATTGTTTCCTACTGAACGATAAGTTAATTTCTGGTAATGCGTGTGAATTCCACTGCTGCTTCAATAATGTGACATTTTGCTATTAGGACTGGCTGTTAGCATAGCAACCTTCAGTTCTAATTTGAATATCAATGACATCGAAAGCCTTTTGCTAAGAAAGGTTGTTATTTGCAGAAAGCTATTTTAAGGTGCTTATCGCCATTTTTCTTGTGGTAAATCTGAGTGGCCAGTGAACACTGTAGGCGATGGGTATGTAGTAAGGTGGCAAGGCAGTAGTTTGTAGCCTTTCTGTGCTCATTGCTTTTATTGCTGCTGGTCAGTGAAATGCGTGTTTTGAATTACTTACGGCAAAGACATGAAAATGTCCACCAAGCCACAATGATACTGTTTGCTACCAGACCTTTTTGAAACCTTCCGCAGTTGCCATTCGACAGGGACTGTACAGTGCTGATATTTAGCAATGACTCACGCATCATTCACAGGCCAATGAGAAATGCATGCAGGCAGTCACACACCCACACATGCACAACAACAGTTTATCCATTAGATCATAAAAAATAAAGCAGGGGCTAGTACCAGGCAAGAAACATTAGTGCTCATTTGAAATTTTGCATTAGTCGGGCGGTGTGTTCAATTGCAGGGATAGAAAAACATTTGTTTGTCATGATTTTTGAAACCACGCAATGTCTCACAAATTCGCCCTGATGACCAGTGCAAACATGACATGTCTATAAATGACATTTTGTATTAGTTGGGCGGTGGGCGGTGCAAATATTGGTTGAACTCTGGTGAAAAATGGACTGGCCACACTGCAATTTGCCAGCCCTTTTTTTCACATAACTTACATACCAAAATGTTCTGCCACGGTCCACAACCATCAAGTGGCAATGACCAAGTAGCAAAAACAGAAATGAGCCCAACCTAGTATTAAAGACAGCAATGTTCCCATAACACAGCTTGTTCTTTAAGAAAACCCATCTCGATTAAGTCTTTAAGTAAAAAAGTAAAAAGCACAGAGGAAAACCCTGAAACGTAACCAGTGAACAAAACCAGTCCAAAATAAGTTATTTTTATATTTCTAACGTTATTTTTTTCCAACTAGTAAAATTAAAGATTGTGTGCTCTCTTTCAGGTTGCTGATAAAATAATGTTCTCAATTTGAACTAAACAGAGCCATAGAAAATTTAATGTAGACCTTAATTTGCCTCCAATAAATATTTTAAAAAAATTCTGCGAAATCTGTTCAGTGCATTCATATTTATACCGTACACACATTGGCTCGATTAGCAAAGCTTTTTATGTCAAGTTTACCAGACAACGCAAGATGTCTGGTTACAAATCATTCATTGTGGGCTTACATGCCCACAATATATGCCAACCCAGTTCTTATCATTGGTAAGTGTAACTGCCACTCTCATTTGCCTGCTTCCTCTTTATGTCCCAACTGTCAACCTTGTGTTTGTTCCTCCCATGGAGCATAGCCTCTTAATCATCTCTTTGACTTTGACTGGTTGACTTCTATACTTCCACTGCTTGGTTTTAGTGAACTACTTGTTTTGATTGTTTAAGCACTTCAATGACAGTGCATATGTTTTCCAGCAAACTCCCTTAGCGTTTTTTTCTATCTTCCACATTACTCTCTCTCGATCATGTTCTCTCTATTCACCCTCACTTGTGTTGCATTCTCTTGCCTCTGTGTGCTTATTTCGCCCGACACCCTTGGTCTATGTTGGTCTCTTTTGCTCCTGTTGCTTCTCCCTCCATCCACTGAGTTGCTTCTCCCCACTCCCGCCCTGTTGATTCTCCCCACTCTTTCCCCAACCTGCTCCTGCAACTCAGTCATCTTTATTAATCTGAATAAAAATGTAGGGGCATATTATCAAGACAGGCGATAAAATTATCGCCGCTTTAGCGGCAGAAAACTGCCGCTAAAACGGTGATAATGGGCTTGATAATATGCTCTATGGAATTCCAATTGAAGCCCATGTTAGATGTGAAGGACATCTAACATGGGCTTCAATTGGAATTCCACAGAGCATATTATCAAGCCCATTATTGCCATTTTAGCGGCAGTTTTCTGCCGCTAAAGCGGCGATAATTTTATCGCCTGTCTTGATAATATGCCCCGTGGTCACTTTAGTGCTCCACTGTAAAACGGCGCTGTTGCAGTCCTTTTTTATTTATGCATCCCTCCTACATGGGTAAATAAAAAAAAAACAACTGCAACATTTTGCAGGCACGTTCATCTGTGTTGAACACATGTGCATGCCTAGAAAAATGACTCAGTGGCCACATCATTGTGTTTAAAAAAATAAAATAACCAAAGCAGCCGCAGTGTTGAACAGCATGGATAAAAATATTGCCAAAGCCAATAGGCCTAATAGGTGAGACCTACTGACTGCACTAATGCTTATTCTTTATAGACGTATGCCTTGTGCTTGGAGATTTAACTGTAAACTACACCCACAGCAGGAGTTTATGAATTGCAAACCCAGTTACCATCGTTCTCTACTAATTTTGAACTCTACCTACACTACAACTTACAATTTTCCACTTCAGCTATGTTTATAATTACAGACACCCCTCTAAATCAAAATGTATTTTGCTGGCTTCCCCTCTTCAACAGATACATGTAGGCTCTTTCACTGTTACCGAGGCTTTTACTCACCTCTTCCCTGCCTCAAAATCCTGCTGATGCATTATTTTTCCTTTCTTGTGCGGCAATTTTTCAGATGAAACAATCTATCTGACACCATTCTTTTCTTAACTTGCGAATGTTTCTGAAAGAGGATTTCCTTCCCCTTGATTTCATTGGCACTGATCATGACTAATGCTGTTTGTGTTTCACAATCAATAACCTATTTTAAGTTTTGTGTTTATAAGTTAGTTCAGCTCCCTTTACTCTTCATGGTTTATGTTATTTAATTTGTTTATACTTTCAAACCACTTTGTGATTATGTACAGACAGGCTGTGAAATTCCCAAAACATTTTTCATGTCCACAAGGAAGACGGCTGTTAAATGCACTATTTGTTTTCTTCAAACTCAAACAGAAATGTTTGGAAAACTCCCCTATGACACAAATGCTCTTTCCAGTCATCCTTATAAGTCTGCCTACATGCAGCTCTAGTACTGTAAGTCCTTGTGTTACAATAAATCATTCAGAAAACTACAATATGATTTATATAGAGAGAGAATAATTTGCTGTTGTGTAATTGATAGAAATGGGTGTCTCTGGCAGAGGTATGTACCTTTGACACATTAGGGACCCTTGCTTCTAGTCAGGGTAAGGGAGATACACACTTTAGATTCCCTCAGCTCACCCCTTTGGTAGCTTGGCACAAGCAGACAGACTTTGTATTTGAACTCAATACACACAGTAACACAATGAAAACACAGCAAATGTACACCACACTAGTTTAGAAAAATAAAGTATCTTTATCCAAACCAAACAGGAACTAAACAACAAAAACCCAGCATAAATGTATCAAAATCTTACTTTAGAACAGTTATTACAAAAATAGAACTTGTAGGAACAAAATAGCTCCACCTGGGGCTATTATGACGTTGTGACAGGCATAAATCCAAACTACTGGTTTACAAACAACAAGGGAAACCCTAGAACAAGAACCAGGGGTAGAATCCACTATGTTCCAAACAATGGTTCGAGAGCTAAAATAACAAACTATTAACCAATTGATGTGGAAAAAAGAAAGGATTGTGCAAAAAAGGGAAAGAAACTTACATTAACATAATTTTGAAATAACCATGTACATAAATAATCACAAAAATAGTATTTAATATAAATTGAATATAATAGAAAAGGAAACCACAATAGTAATGGGAAGGGCGCTCAGACAGTTACACAGACAACAACCAAATTATGAACATTGACAAGTGTAAACTGAACAAACAGTGGCAGAGAAAATACATACAAATACAACAATTGACACAATACACAATATAGCAATAGTGTCCTCTCTTTATTAGGCCACGTTTTTTATGCGTCTACGGCGTTTCGACCCATGATTGCTTTAAGGGTCATCTTCAGGACAGAAGACTTCAAGAGTGAGAGCAACCACTTTTTGTTCTAAAAAATGAAGGATGTACATGGGTTTACAAAAAACTAAATATTTTTTATATTTTTTACTCAACACCGAATGTGTGACCAAGGATCAGGAAAAAGTGAAATAAAATTAAAGATAGAACAAGACCAAAAATCAGAAATACGTGCATCAAAATGAAAATAGAACAAAACCAAATACCCAAGTATTTCACGACGTGTGTGGAAAATCTGAAAGAACTAGTGAAAAGAAAAAAGAAAAGAAGGACAAAAAAGAAAAGAAACGAAAAGAGGCTAAATAATCACCTTGATAGATTTCCATAGTGTACACAAGGAGGCAGCGCCACTCATCCTGTGTAGGGCCAAATTGCCCAAATTCAAAGGGAAATCCTACAACTATCAGAGAGACAATTAAAGACTGCTACACCAAATGTGGAAATGGAGACATACCTAGAATTAGGTGTAAAAAAATTGTAATATCCCCGCAGCTGTAGGTATGCCGAACCGGAATCCAACTGAATAACTTGTATTAGAATAAAACTAAACAGACTCCGGTTGCCAAGTTAAAAGGGAAGATCAGGGTGTAGATGTACCCCACAGTCAGGTCACAAAGTCACAAGCAGGGTTGGTAATTCAATTACTAAAATAAAGAAAATGACAAAAAATGGTAAAAGAAAAACACCACTAAAAGTCCAACTCTCAATGGCACCCCACATTCAAATCCTCACAAATAGATCATGGACGTGGTTCATCAATCTAAGTTAGAACCAAACACCCATGCAAAAAATCATGTGTTTAGGTAGTGTGTGGAAATAAATTACTCAAAGGCTCAAACCGACAGTAAATGAGGAGCAAATGCAAAGGCAACAAGAAATCAACAAGGGTCCCACTTCATGAAAAATACCAACGTTAAAGAGTCCCAACAAAATTTAGATCACTAAAGACAAAAATTCATTGTTAAGGCAATACATCCAGGCCTATTAATTTTACATGACCTAGACGAACGATATCATAAAGATAACAAGCATTTGCAATGCAATAGGTCACGCATTTAAGCGAGTTTGAGCTATTGACATTGCAAATGATAATGCCTTTTATTTTTGTTTTCGTTTTTGAAACATAAATAAAAGGCATAGTCATTTACAATGCCAATAGCTCAAAGTCGCGGAAATGCAAGACCTATTGCATTGCAAAGGCTTGTTTTATATAGCGCTTCATACTACACGTCTGCTGCTTCTAAGCACTGTAGATAACAAGTATTATTAATGCCTGATTTAACAACCATCAGGAGTGCGACAATCAGCATCACTAATGTTTAATCTCTTGACCTGCTGCGCCCTCCTCCCAGCAGCAAACACTCAGCTCACTGGGCTGTCTGCAGCTCGAGGGAGGTTACTGGTGAAAACATCATCAGGCGACCTTTTCACCCTACGCACAACTTAATCCACTTTAATCTCCATAATTTGCAGATTTTCTTTCAGTTGCTTCCAGTCCAACTACTTCAAAGAAAAAGAAAAACAGGCGCAAAAGTGTAATCGACCCTTTCCAAAAATGAACTGTTGGTTATTGACTTTCTCTGGCCTCTGAGCCGCGCTTGTTTCTTGAGGGCAGTCAGATTTTAGAAGACTTACCTGCTGAATGTGAAAGCTCCTTCTAGTGAGACACGTACAACATATCTATAAAGGCTCTATACTGGTGCCCTGCATGGAGTGTCCTATGCCCATGCGTGGTCGCGGCGAGTGCTCTGGGTGCATAATAGGCGAGAGGCGTGAAAGGTGCTGGTGAATGCAGTGTGTACGAGTGGCTTGGAAAGTGCTCTGGGCACAGTGTGTATGAGTGTCTTGTAAAGTGCTTTGTGGTACACTTCATGGGGGCTTGTAAAGTGCTTGGTGGTACACTGCATGGGGGCACATAAAGTGCTTGGTGGTACACTGCATGGGGGCACATAAAGTGCTTGGTGGAACACTGCATGGAGGCTTTTAAAGTGCTTATGAGATTATTGTTAGGAAAGTCCTTTAAAGTGCTCAGGTCTATAGTGCCTCGGAGCTTGTTTGTTTAGTTCAATGAGTTTGCACGGAGGACTTATTGTGTCCCAGCTGTGTTGCCTTGACAGTAGAGGCCCGGCTGCGGGTGCCTGTTATTTGGGGCCATGTCTTAGGTCAGGAGAGGGACTCCCCGGAGGGGGTGGGGTTTCTGTGGGCATTAACTCTCTCTGCTTAAAGAAACCTGTGGAAAGGGGGCAGGTGATGCAGGAGGAGGCCGCAGGGCACTTCATACTTTTCAAATGTATTTATTAGGAACTCCCAGTTCACCACAGGATTGCTCCAGCTTAATGCTTTATTCTGATAGCGGCTGTACACCAATAGCAAGTATGGCAAGCGAGGCAAAAACATTCTATTTGAGACAAAAGCGGCTATTTAGAGCAATATTTGCAAGAAAAAAAAGCCAAAAGTGATAGAATAAAGTTGGGAGAATCAAATGAAATTGAATTTTATTTTACTAAAGACGGAATAACTCCTTACGAGAATAGTCAGTTTAAAATAAATGGAGCGCCTGGATTTGAATTACTTTTGAATTACTTTTGCCACGTACACGAAATTACACTGGTTCTCTTTTTGGGGTTTTAATCTATTTATGAAGGATGTTTTTATCACTGCCATGTTTCAATCTCCAAAGAGGCTACGTTTTTCAGCTGAGAAGCAGAACGTCGGCTTCTGCATTGAGGCATAAACTGAGAATAACATTCAAACAACAAACACAGTCCCAAAAGTGAAAGAGGACTCCGCTGCAGCCGATCTCTTGTCTTTATGGGGCCATATGTTAGAAACACATGGCCCCATAAAGATAAGAAAGTGCTTTGCGACAGACGCAAAGCAGGCAAGCCAGTCTGGGTGGGATGGCACAGAAAGCCAAAGGGAGGCAACCCAAACACCTAATTTCCAATGGCAGGCCACCATTTAACATAACGGTGACGCCAGCCAATGGAAATGAGGGGCGGGGCTTAAAGCCCTCTTCTGAAAATCCTCTCCTACAAAATCTCTCGTGAAGGTGGAGCAGGACTCTGCCCTGCAACGCACGGGAGACCTAAAAAGGAAACAAAGTACCCGCATAGTATAACCATTCACTTACTTCAAAACCCCTGTGTGCCGTGTCGCGTCAAAGGTGCGAGTCCCGGAAATGGTAGCCGACTAAGAACGTGAACACGAACATCAATTTAATGCATGCCGTCAATGATATAGAAAGCGGACTGGGCGCCGATTACGAATTAACATCCGAACACCAGTACGGGGATACATTAAAAAGGTGTGGTTTGTCGTTTACCAAGATGTTGTAGGACTCAAAAAACTAAAAGAAACGTATCAAAACAGCCTTACAAAGCAGATTGAGAACTGAAGAGTGAATCTTAAAAAATCGGCAGCCATTTTTGAAAGGTCAAATTAAAGAAAGAGGACATAGCAAAGTTGAGAGGAGGGAACACAATTAAAACATGTACACACACAGTATTGATATTATTGGCCATGCGATACAGTTTACCCATGCTATTGCACACTAAGTTACTAAAAATATAATTTTTCACAGGTACTATATCCACCACAGAAAGCGGCCAAGATACAAAAGAACCACTTATTCTGTAGACAAAAAATCTCAGGCATACATAAAAAACTTGGTTTGTTTTATACAGTCTTACTCTGTACCAAGATAGAGTATACAAGTGTGTTACATGGTATTCAGAACATCGTAATAGCAAACGTGTACTTATAAGCTTAGTTAGTTTTATACAGTCATCCACAATGCCAGGACAGAGTGTGCAAGTATAATGCATCATATCAAGACCATCGTAATGGCAAATGGGTACCTTTAAGCTTTAACATACTGTACCATAATTCAATATCATATTAAATCAGTGGAGAATTTTGCCTCCATACTGGTGTGTATCCAGACATATCAAATCTCAACAGCTGAACAATATAAATCATACAACCAAAATTCCGAAAAAGTGATACACATGAAATAAATCCTAAGAACATTTTCGTGTGGAGCTGTTAAAACATATATACAGAAAACAGAAATAGATTATTGTCTCCAGATTCACATAACAAACAGTTCAGTTTAGAACATTTCCAAATTGCAGAACAAGTATAGCGGGAACTCAATATATCCATTATTTAACTAAAGAGTACAGCCATACATTCTTCTAGACTATTGAGTCCCTTGTTGATGCGATTACAGCGGAACATGCAACGACATTCCGCTTGATTAAGCATTCGAGTAATGTCACCACCCCTACGTCGGCTTTTAATCAGTTCGATCACCTGCCATTGTAGATCAGAGGGGGTATGATTATGCTCCAAAAAAATGTGACACCAAAGGTGCATGCTCATTTCGGCATCAAATTCGGCTTTTATGTTGGGAAAGCAGGCTCTTTACACGTTGTGTAGTCTGGCCAACATAAATAAGGTCGCATGGACACCAAATAGCGTATACCACATTTTGCGAATTACAGTTAGTGTGGCTACGCAAATCATGTTTTATGTTCCATGTGTGAACTGTTTAGTGTTCATCGTGGAGTCACACATAAGGCAATTTCCCCATCGGTAATGGCCCACGATCTTGTTAAGGCCCCATAAAGTAGTCAAATCAGGCGAGCTCTTCATAGGTAAAGGAGCACGGACCAAATGGTCACGTATATTTTTAAAAGAAAATAGAGGCATTTCTTTGGAAATTCCAAGAGCCTGTACCAAGGGCCAATGGCGTTTTACAATCTTTACAATTTGGTTGCTTTTGGTCCCAAAAGTGGTAACACAAGGTACACGTTCAGACGTTTTTGGACAACGTGGTGTCAACAGAAACTCACGGTGTTTGTATCACACCCTCTTGAGCGTCCGTTTAATCAGTCGTTTGGGGTAACCACGATGTTCCAGTTTTTTGGCAAGTAGTTCGACCTCCCTGAAGTAGTCCTCCTGAAAAAGGCAGTTCCTGCGAATGCGCAGGAACTGACCAAAAGGTAGTCCATCCTTCAGGCCCCTTGGATGATGGCTAGTATATTCCAAAAAGGTATTGCAGGCCGTCGGTTTACTAAAGAGCTTAGTGGCCAACTTTCCTTCACTGGGAATTATAGTAAGGTCAAGGAAGTCAGCACTCTCACTGCTGGCTTGAGAGGTGAACCTAAGATCCTGGGAACAAGTGTTCAGCCATTTCAGGAAGTAATTTGGAATCAAAACATCCCCAGTCCAAATAAAAAAGATGTCATCGATATAACGGCGCCAATGGCGCACATTCAGAAAATAAGCATTATTATCCTGATTGTAGATGTGTTTTTGTTCAAAATTGTCCACATATAGAATGGCAAAGTTGGGGCATAAGAAGACCCCATAGATCTACCCTTAATTTGCAAGTAAAACACACCGTCAAATTCAAAATAATTCCTTGTGAGTGAGATGGTCAATAACTCAATGATAAATTCAATTGGTACTGTCACTGGACCGGGGCAGGTCTCCAAGACCTGTCCAATAACTTCAATCCCTTCCATTTGTGGTATATTAGTGTATAAGGACTCAATGTCCAAGCACACTAATATCTCAGTAAGAGGATCAAATTGCATTTGTTCCAATTGGCAGGTGATATCGCCACTATCTCGCACATAGGTCCGAGTGAGAGGAGCCAGCTCTTTTATGAACACATCAGGTATTTGCAGAAGGGTTCCAGGACCGACTCACAGCCAGAGACTATGGGTCGGCCCGAGGGATTCCTAACATCCTTGCGCACCTTAGGTAAGGTATAAAGCACCGGAGTACGGGGTGCTTTGGCATTCAAAAAGTCAAATTCTTTGGAACTAAGAAAACCAGCTTGTTTGCCTGCAGATGTGGTTCTCAAAATCAATCTCTGCAATTCAAAAAGAGGATTACTTCACAGAGTGATATAATGATTGGAGTTAGCAAGTTGGCGGTGAATCTCAGATTTATACATCTCAATAGGTTGCATCACAATGCCACCGCCCTTGTCGGCAGCTTTGCTAATCACCTCTTGGTTCATTTTCATGAACCTTTGAGTAATATATTTCTACACACTACCTAAACGTGTGATTTTTTGCCTGGGCGTTTGGTTCTAACTTAGATTGATGAACCACGTCCATGATCTATTTGTGAGGGTGCCATTGAGAGTTGGACTTTTAGTGGTGTTTTTCTTTTACAATTTGTTGCCATTTTCTTTATTTTAGTAATTGAATCAACACTGCTTGTGACTTTGTGACCTGACTGTGGGGTACATCTACACCGTGATCTTCCCTTTTAACTTGGCAACCGGAGTCTGTTTCATTCAGTTGGATTCTGGTTCGGCATACCTACAGGTACGGGGCTATTACTACTTTTTTACACCTAATTCTAGGTATGTCTTCATTTCTACATTTGGTGTGGCAGTCTTAATTATCTCTCTGATAGTTGTAGGATTTCCCTTCGAATTTGGGTAATTTGGCCCTACACAGGATGAGTAGCGCTGCCTCCTTGTGTACACTATGGAAATCTATCGAGGTGATTATTTAGCCTCTTTCTTTTCTTTTCTTTTTTTGTCCTTCTTTTCTTTTATATTTTCACTAGTTCTTTCAGATTTTCCACACACGTCGTGAAATACTTGGGTATTTGGTTTTGTTCTATTTTCATTCTGATGCACGTATTTCTGATTTTTGGTCTTGTTCTATCTTTAATTTTATTTCACTTGTTCCTGATCCTTGGTCACACATTCGGTGTTGAGTAAAAAAAATATAAAAAATATTTGTTTTTTGGAAACCCATGTACATACTTCATTTTTTAGAACTAAAAGTGGTCGCTCTCACTCTTGAAGTCTTCTGTCCTGAAGATGACCCTTAAAGCAATCATGGGTCGAAACCCCATCTACACATAAAAAACGTGGCCTAATTAAGAGAGACACTATTGCTACATTGTGTATTGTGTCAATTGTTGTATTTGTATGTTTTTTCTCTGCCACTGTTTGTTCAGTGTACACTTGTCAATGTTCATAATTTGGTTGTTGTCTGTGTAACTGTCTGAGCGCCCTTCCCATTACTATTGTGGTTTTCTTTTGTATTGCATTAAATTTATATTAAATACTATTTTTGTGATTATTTATGTACATGATTATTTCAAAATTATGTTAGTATAAATTTCTTACCCTTTTTTGCACAATTCATTCTTTTTTCCACATCAATTGGTTTACAGTTTGTTATTTTAGCTCTCGAACCATTGTTTGGAAAATAGTAAATCCAAAGTACGGCACCGACCGCGAGTTGCACAGCATCGGGCACGGAGTCACACGGACCCCCGAACAACAGTACCTTATAAACGAAGTCTATGGATGATGCACAGTATCTTGGAAGTGAGGTGTCGGTGCCGATGTTGAGGCAAGTTCTCTGATTGCCATGGGGAGGCGAGGCGTCATGTCTATAAGAAAGTGATGCATCAAGTACAAGCCAGGGGAAGTCGTTGTCAGCGGTGGTGAGGCGTTGGTTCCAGTGAGGTGATGGAAAGTCGATAAGTTTGTGAATTCACCCTCGTCATTTATGGGCTCTGCGATAACAGGATGCTGACGCTGGAGGTGAGTGCATCGATGCGTGTGCTGGCGTAAGGAAGGCTGATAACTACAGGCATCCGCAGGCATCAAAGGGAGTCAGAGCTGCGTGCAGGTGGGGAGGTGCGTCGTGCACTTCACAAGCTATGCCCCCTGCCTCAGTGCAGGTTGCAGCATCACTGGTGTCATCGCTGATGGCGTTGGAGTTGTTTCTTTTGCTTTTTCATCACCAACCACACAATTCTCAGGGCGTAGGAACTCTCTGAGCCCAGTCCAAACCAGTTCTGTCCTCGCTGGTGCAGCATCACTACAGGCGGTAGAGACAGCATTGTGCAAAGGAGACAGAGCCTAATCAGGTGCAAGTTAAACTCCTCCCACCACTCTAAATGCAGTCAAGGTCAATTCAGCTCAGCAATGAGTCACCCAGGAAAGGCAGGACACACCTCAACCCCCGTTTGTGGCTGTCTACAGTGAAAGCACATCATCAGCCCCTGTCACTCCAAAACCAGAAACTCAATACACAAAGCAGCAGAGGCACACAGAATGGTTACTTTCTAAAAGTGGCATTTTCAAACCCACAATTTAAAAACCATCTCCCTAAAAAGATTGGTTATTAAATTCTGAGTTCAGAGAGCCTAAACTCCATTTCTTTATCTGGTCCCAATGGAAAGATATCCTTGTAAGATGTTACAAAGTAACTCCCATGTTAGCCTATGGGACAGATAGCCTTTCAATAGTGAAAAACAAAATTGGCAGCATTTCACTATCAGGACATGTAAAACACACCAGCCCATATCCTAGCTTTAACATACACTGCACCCTGCCCATGGGGTACCTTGGGCCTACCTAAGGGGTACCTCAAATGTAAGAAAAGGGAAGGCTTGGGCCTGGCAAGTGGGTGTACTTGCCAGGTCGATGTGGCAATTTCAAACTGCATGCAGACACTGCAGTGGCAGGTCTGGGATATCTTTACAGGAATACTCATGTGGGAGGCATGACCAGTGTTGCAAGCCCACTACTAGCATTTGATTTACAGGCCCTGGGCACACACAGTGCACTGTACTAAGGACATACTAGTAAATCAAATAGGTAAATCATGGATATCCAATCATAATAACAATTTACACAGAGAGCATATGCACTTTACCACTGATCAGCAGTGGTAAAGTGCCCAAAGTCCTAAAGCCAAAAAAAACTGATCATGAAAAATAGGAGGAAGAAGCAAAACATTTGGAAATAACGCTGTAAAAGGCCATTTCCAAACAGTAACTATGCAAAATTACAGCACAAATTCCACAAGATTACTTGGACTTATCTAGGAAGCATAATGCAGCATTTAGCACTATTTTCTTAGCACACAAATACACTCTTGCATCCAAAATGGTCTCAAGGATGCATTTAGCACTAAGAAAATAGTGCTAAATGAAACAGAACATGAACAGCAGCAGCCACATGCGCTGATTAAGTGTGTTGTTCCTGTACTCCTATGGAAGGATTTTTGTGCTGAATTACTCATAATTATGTGAATGGGCGTAATCGCATTGTTTTTGGCACTTTCGTGTCAAGTAATGCAAAATTACCAATATTACTCAAATTAATTCAGTGTAATTAAAATTTTGCTTTCATGAGTGTTTTAATGGTATGTCATTTGTTGGTTGTGTTGTCCATCAGATCAATGGCATTTTGTGGATGGTTACTTTTTCCCATTTGTTTTCCCACTAGGTTTTGATTGTAGTCCTTTTGTTAGACTGCAGATACGACATTACTTTAGCTCTTAAATTAGACCCAGCATGTGTTCTATTATGCACTAACAGTGCCGGAATCCAGAAAATAGGTACTCCATATCTGAGGTGGGACCTGGGTGTTTAATTTGCTGACACAACATTTTAATTCATGTTTAATTTTTTTTTGTTTAGTTAATGCATGCTGCTTTGATGCTTTCGCCCTTTATAAAGATGCAGTGCTTCTCACTACTTGTTCAAGTGCATTTCTTTGCTGTCATGATGTATGTATGTATCAATATTTACTTTATTATAAAATCCAAAAAAGTATGTATGTATCTATGTATGTATGTATGTATGTACGCAGTATTTACTTGGCAGAAACCTGGCCCAAAAGGCAGTGGAGCCCCATAAAGAGTCAAAGAAAATCATGCAGCCAGTGAGTGGTAGGAGAGGTAGCTGATCTGTGGACATTTACTGCATTGTGCTTTTGTGTTCTTTAAAGAGGTGAGTCTTCAACTCTTTTCTAATTTGGAAGAATATTGTAGCAGTCCTGATAGATACATGAATGTTGTTCCAGATTCAAGGTGCATAGATGAAAACTACACTTATTAGTTGGCAGTCTCTTGGTGTACTGGCTATGGGCGTGTTTGAACGAATCGATGCCCTTAAGGGGTGCCTATGTGGAGTCTAAGAGGCCACCAGCAGAGTAAAAGGGGTTGAACAGCAATTCTGAAGTTGTTTTCTAGAAGAAACTGTATCACTTTGTTTAGAAGGGAACAAGGGTGCCAGAGTGCATTTGTGTTTTGGCAATTTGCTGCTTGATGGTGAGGTTGATGTCAGGTTAAATCCAAGTGAGCTAGAATTCAGTGAAAGTTGGCGTTCAAAGTCATCAAGATTACTGTCATTGTGCCAGGTTTGCACCATTTCGTGTTTGTTGTTTTTGGCAAACAACAGGAATTCTGTCTTGGTTGTAGCTTCAGACAGATCTTGAAACATCCAGATCTAGATGCTGTGCAGGCAGTGTTTGAGGCATTGGAGGCCTGAAACAGAGGAGGATTTCAAGTTGTACATCACTGGTATATTGGTGAATCTTGATTTTGTTATCTGTGGGTAGAAGTTAAATGTGGCAGAGGTCAGTATGGAATCTTGGAGGACTTCTCAAGTGATATGGGATTTTTTGGGACCAGGAGGTCCCTATGTGAATAAACTAGCGCTGATTGGACAGGTAGGAGGAGAATCAGTGAAGGACATTACCAGTGAATCCCAATCAAAACTCCAGGATGCGTATGATAGTGGGATTTTTGAAAGTGTTGAAGGTCTGCAATATCAGGAGGCAGGGGTCATTTTCATCTGAGGTTAGGCGGGTATCACCCACAATGTGTAGGATAGCAGTTTCAGTGCTGCAGCCTGATCTGCAGCCAGACTGGTGGTCATGCAGTAGATGGTTAGCACTGATGTGATCTTGGAGTTCAACATAGACTACTGTTTTGAGTGATGTTGCTGCCGAATGATATGTGAGTAATGGGCCAGTAGTTGACAAAGCCATCAGAGCCTTGTGAAGGTTTATTTACAGAGCATATAGTTCTTCTTGGAAGCTCCTGGGAAGATGCCTTGAGTGAGGTATTGTTGGAACGTTGGTTATTAGTAGTGGTAAAGTTACAATTACCATTAGCAAAAGGCCACTAACACAGTCAAGGTCTCTATAAATTAGCCATATGATCAACCCTTGTTAGCTTGGCTGTGAGCAGGCAGGATTAACTTAGGAGGCAGGTATGTAAAGCATTTAACAGCACCAATTCAGTACATAATTATTACATAACACACAATAAAAATGTCACACCAATCTATAAAAAAAGAAATATATAAATCTTTTAAATGACAGCAAAATGACAAACATCCAATGTAAGTAACCAGAAATATGAATTTCTAAAATATTACCACTTTATAGTGCTTAATATCCAATAGCGCCACTCTGGGACATCTGGTCGCACAATACCGGGACCAAGTCAAAGTTTCAGGCCAACCACGATGGAGCCCTAGCCGGATACACCAAGCAGGAGGCCTCAGTCAAAAGTTTACCTTCGCACTCAGAAGCTTTTCTGGAGCTTTTTGTCCAAAGGTTCTCCAAACTTCAGGAAGTGTTTCCTGAAGGTCTCCATGTTGGTTAAACATGTCTAAAAAACAAATCCAAGCATCTGGAATCTCCTGGATGGTCCTTGGAAGGTTGGGACCACAATTCCCACAATGCACCTGTCACAAATCCTTAAAATTCCACTGGATGCACTCCAGGCTGGGGATTCTTGGTGGTGATGATGCAAGTAACCTCTATTAACATGTAGCTTGCAGAGAGCCCACTCTTTATTAATTTTGAAGCAAGGTACAACCACAGGGCTGTAGTTCAAGATAGTGCAGCAGGCTCAGTCAGTCAGAATGCAGGGCCTGGTGGTGCAATTCAAGTTTCCAGCATGGCAATCCTTCTTCTTCTCTTAGTTTCAAGCAGCAAATGTGAGAGGCTCTGCACCTCTCGCTCATTTCCATAGAGCATCACCCCCTAACATCTGCATATTCCTTCTTTAAGCCTCCCATCTGGCCGGGTCCGAGGAGATGGGGTAGATGAACTCGGTATTCCCTGCAAACCCTTGACCCCTCCCCTCTGCCCTAGCATTCCTATGTAGCAGAGCTCTCTCCAGCAGATAGCCTCTCCTCGGGTGAGCCACTTATCATTTCATCAAAGCAGCCTGGCTAATCCTGTAACTCTGACCAATCAGGGAAGCCTGCAAGAAGGCTGAATTCTGGCTTTCATACAATAAAGTCTTAGAGCTTCTTTTCTGAACAATTTAGGATAAATTGAACAATGTAATATTGTTAGGTTTATCAATACCATTCTCCTAAGTCTTTGAATGATATATGTTTCAATTCCTAGTGTTCATAAGCTATTTCAATGCTATCCTATGGAACTAGGCATCTACAATGGGGAAACTGAAATTAGAAATTTCTCCATCACCAGGGCATAGAAAACATCTTTCATGAAGGGCCTGCTTATAGTTACATGATCCCCCCCCCCACCCCTGGGACACCTAGGAGAGACTTTGGGGGTCCTGAATATGCACAAATAGTGTAGATCCTCACTCCACAGTGCTCATAGCACTAAAGTCGATTTTGGGAGGCACTTTACTACAATGAGGGAAGTGAATTGTGCAATTTCTCAATCCAGGGCATATAAAACATCTTTTAGGACCCTGCGTATAATTACATGATCCCCCACCCCTGGGACACCTAGGAGAGACTCTAGAGGTACCTACTAAGTAAGAATAATGTATGTTACCACTTTTCAAGGGCCCCTACCACCAAAGTTGAGTTTGGGCACAATTTACATTTAAAAGCAGTGTTGCTTTCAAAATGACCTCAGGCACTCAGCAGTGCACACATGCACATGTAGAAAGGCTGATGGCCTCTAAACTGCCATGCCTTATTATATACTAGGGACTTATAGGTAGTTTTAATTAATCCCCCTGCCCTATCATCTACTAAGGACCTACAGGGTAGGTCATGCCTATTGTAATTCTACCCTAATACATAGTGTACCATAATACATGTGTGTGTTTTCACTTGTGTTATCAACATAGCAATGAGTTTTTTCAACATAGCACTGGCCCTGGGCCTGCCCAGAGCAGAGCCCAGGGTACTCTCAGAGTCAGAAAGCCAGCATCCAGCGGTCTCAATTGTAACAAAAAGTGGGGGGACACTGCAAAACGGTCCTGATTTTCAACAGGTATGCAATGACAATGCAGAGTAGGGGTCAGAAAATTCCCCCAGAGAAAGTTTGATGAAGGGTGATAGAAAGACATCTCCTTCCTAAGAAGTGGTTTTGACTGAGTTGAGTATGTAAGCACGATTTGTAAGAGATAGTGCTTTCAAGGCTGAACATTGCAGGATTCTACAGGAAGGGATGGATGTTAAAGATGGAGCAGGTTTGGTGGTTTTGTTTTTCTGTCAGATGTTCTTTAGTTTTTCACTGAAGAAGAGGTTGGTGATATTGTTCATTTCTATGCTGTGAGGAATAGGTTGGCCTGGTTGGGTGTTTATTTAGTGCTTGATTGTCTTAAAAAGCATCCTGCTTCTGTTGGTGACTTAGTTCATTGACGGTGTTGGTATAATACTTTGATTTTGCTGATGTGGAGAGCTGTTCACATGTTGCATGGAAGGGCATCAGTATCATGAGGTCTTATGAAGTTATTTTTTCTTCCATTTTATTTTTGCAAATGAATCCTTCATTGTCAGCAAAGCCTTTACAGCAGGGTTCTCCAAAGTCGAGCCTGGAGGGCTGGATCCATGCCAGATTTTTAAGATAACTACATTTATATAAATGTGGATATGTTAAAAATCTGGCATGGATCTGGCCCTCCAGGACCGACTTTAGAGAACCCTGTTTTAGAGTTTCAGAGTGCTGAAGCCTTTAACATGCACTTGCGTGTTTTAATTGGGGAGTAGATGTTCACATAGTTTTCCCAAAAAAGTGTTGCAGTTGTTAAGAAGGGTGTTGGTGCTGGATGTGGTATTGCTAGGGGTAGAGATGATTTTAAGCATTAATCTGAACCCTACACCCAAAACATATGCTTTCGCCATTGTTTATTAGAATTGTAAATCAGACCCACCCCCCAAATATATGCACATACCCCAATGTTAATTGGAACGGCGTTAGAACAGTAAATCAGCCCCACCCCCTTTTGGTATATTAATTTCCCCAATGTTTGCAGAAGTGAAGTGAACCTTCCTTCTCCTTATATACACTCAACACAATGTTTGTTGTAATGGATTTAAAATACTAAGGGTCTTATTATGATGGTGGTCGAATGAGCATCCGACTGCCATTGCAGACAAGTAGTCAGAGGTCCCACCCACCAGATTAGGCTGTGACTGCTGTGTAGGCGGTCAGAAACATCCCTTTTTCTATTGCGGCTTCTGCTGCGGCCCAGAAAGGGCTGTAGCACAAGCTGCAATAGAAAAAGGGATGTTTTTAAACAACCATGCACCGTGTAGGGGTGGGCGGAATTTGCGTAATCGCGTTACGCAAATCTCCGCGAAACGGTAAAAAATCTCCGCGAACACGCAGAAATTCCGCGAACACGCGGAATTGCTTGTTCGCGATACTTTTTTCCTGTTCGCGATCGCTGTTTGCGTGCTCAGGGTGAAATATCTCGCGAACACGCATATTGAGAGCGCGAACAAGCAAAAAATTTCGCGAAGTCGCGGAACGGAGATTTTTGGGCAATTTCGCGTTCTCCGCGGAACGCGAAATTACCCAAATTCCGCAAATTCCGCGAACGGAACGGAATTTACCGCCCAGGCCTAGCACCGTGTGTCAGGCACCATGTTGTGCCTGGCACATGGTGCATGCATGTTTGGGTGGGACCACGTGTGCCCCACAGGCCACATCGCGGAGGCCTACAGGGGACGGGGCCCAGCTAGGGGCCACCAAATTCTATTTTCCACAGCCTTTCCATGCTGGAGGGACCACCATGAAAAGGATTCAGAAACTGACATCTTAATCCCTATTGCAGTGCCGCTGGAGCCACCACATCCATTGTAGGACTCAGGCTGCGACTGCTGCCTTGATGGGCGCCTTGAGGCTGTCAGAGGTAGCGGTTTTTCAACCCGCCCACTGTGCTCCGACCGCTGGTGTCATAATCTGGTGGTCAGACTGCTGCCCAAGATGTCAGACGGGCCGCCACCAATGGCCTGCCAGTTGGGGTCCGCCTGACATCGTAATCGGACATTAAATGTGCCTCTTCCCTGCCTACATGTATGTATTTTCCTTACTGTTTTTAATGTTGGAGTTAGAGTAATGCATTTAAAATATTTAAAATGTATACAGTTTTATTATATAATCTGAATAAGTTTTAGGTACATTTGCAGACAGAATTGTTCGTGCACACAAGAATGGAGTTCTTGAATCTCTGGGTCTACAGAGTAGAGTATCTCCCCCACCCTATCCCTCAGTTACCTCTATATTTGTGCAAGTTGTCCTAGACATTTTTCCATTTCTAAGGGCAGCCCCAACTCTGATAGACCACCTGCTCTGATCTTTGACACCAGTCTACGTCCGCCTCCCAGTCCGCAACCCACGCTCCTCCTCTGTCCCCCAGGCCCAAGCAATATTTCTCTTGGCAATCTCAGATGCTAACCTACGCCATATTTGCTGATATTTAGGTCATGCCTCATCTCCGGATATATACAAAATGAGCCACTTGACAGACATTGGCACATCTTGTCCAGTGACCCACGACATACATCGTAGCACGCTATTCCAAAATGTTGTATTTCCGGGCACTCCCAAAGTATGTGATGAAATGATTCCACTTCCCCACATCCCCACATCCCCTAGAGCAGAGAGCGCTATCTCCCCTTCCCAATGAAGAAGTGTCCTATAATAATACGACCTGAAGAGTGTGCACAATTGGATAAGGTGGAACTGGGCACATATTGCTAGTTCTCTGTGGCTTTGTATAGCTTCGACCCACTCATCATCTTCAAGAAGGCCTAGGTCTCCCTCCCATGTTTCCCTCAGCTTCAACAAAGGATCTGGGGACTTATTCATACGTTTTGCAAAAGTTAGAACTCAAAGCACATCTGTTCAGACACTTACTGTCCTGGAATAAACTGAATTTATAAGCCTTTCACACATGCATTTTACCTGAAATGGCCACTGTTAATAACAGTTGTGTTTATTACATATTTTAGCTCATTTGGTTAGTTACCACATGCTTCTTGTAAAGCACCCTAACAACTATTAGACCAGGGCCCATATTACAGAGAGTTCTCCAGGAGAGAAACGGGCATGTTCGCCCACTTTATGCTCCACCAGACCATTATGGTTTTACAGAAGGGGTTGCATAAGCCTGTGTGGCACCTGCTGGTATACTGATGGCACTGGCGCCCATGTAGCGCCAATGCTATTTTCAGAGGACATTCTCTTATTTGAATAGGGAGTGGCCCAATGCAAATAAGGGAATCACTTTGACTCTGCACCTGTGCTGTATTATGGACAGGGGTTCAGAGGCAAACATGCCCTTAGGATGCACAATGACACTGTGCCAGTGTGACGCATGCACCACAAAAAGTTGCCACACTGTGAGTGTGCCCTCTGAGGCCAGATCTCTAGAAGGAGGAAAGGGTGTCCCATGGACCCTCCCCCCAGAAACCCCTCTGCAGGCGGGTGCAGTCACTCACTGCACCCACTTGCAGGGGGATATCCAACCCCTCTTTAAAGTGCAGGCGGATTGCCACCTGCCTAGAGATACACAGAGCAGCTTTGAAGCAGCTGTTTTTCACTGAATGCACTACCAGAGGGCAGCGTGAGTTTGCAGCTTCTCTGGGGGCAGCGCATTCATCATACCAGGGCATGCTCTCCCATAACAGGGCATACTCTCCCTGTTTACACCTGACACATCTTCAAGGTGCACTGTGGTGCAAACAAGGACAGTAATGCGGGCCCAGATGTGCTATAAAAGTGTGAAAGTAAATTAAATGAAGGGTGATTTGGCTTAGTGGCTAACTTCCACTGAAAATTGTGCATGCTTGCTAATTCATAAAATGTAGTTTCACACCCGATTACTAGAAGATAACGAACAGACAGTGAGTGGTGCCCTGGAAAACATGGATTTGATATTTTGGTTGTCATATAACCACATAAAAAGTTGCAGAACATGCACCAATATCCATACGTGTGCATTATCTAAAACCAGGACATGCTCTCACAACATCAGAATTCTTCTGTATGCCCTGGAAATTCCATTGCCCTATACAGTAATGCTGCAAAATCCCAAGCGCAAATGGTTGGATCCATCTTATTAGCCACTGAGAACTTACCACTAAGGCAGCATAGCAAAAAAGAAGAGAAAATGAAATGGAATGTTGCCGGAGCCATTAACCCGATAGCTAGGAAATCTCTGCCCTGATTGTTGGGCAAGGAGAAAAAAAGTGCTATGCCACAGCTTCACCCTATTCACAGAAAGTGATGAACCCCGTCTCCCTAATCTACCATATGCCCAATGTGTTGGTAGCTTCATTGAGTTCAAGGCTTATACTATTAAAGGGCCATCCGATTTAGGGAATAAAATGACTTCTTTGACCAGCCTTGCATCTATAGCAATTATCAAAAATAGGAATTCTAGAATGTTGATTTGTTTGATGATGTCAGCTGGTGTTTTGTCATCAATTGTGAAATTCACCGGATGGCCCATTTAAGGGCAAAAAATAATTGATAACCATTTGGCTTATAGCCATAGTTATCGAATATGCTGTAAATAACATCAATGACATTATTAAACGGACTGATAATAGTTTTATTGTCTGCGCCTTAAAATATTACTGTACTGCAAAGAAAAGTTTAAACATTGATCTGACTTCATCTGTCAAACTATCCACCAAAATGGCCATTGCCGAAAATTGAGTTGCATAATGATGGCTCTGTGGACCTTGCAAGCATAGCTCCTAAACATGTGACACCCAATGCATGAGTAAAACAAACTCTATATGAGACTTAAGATGATATATGAAGAGACATAAGTCACGCAGGACCTTTTGAATTTTCGTGTCCGTCGGAGGTCAACCCCTCCCAGAGATGCAGTTAAAACATTTTCCTTTTTTAGGTCTCGCCTGACCCAGCGCATGCGCTGGTTTGGCGAGACTTATTGAGAGGGCTCCAAAAAGTGCTACCAGGCCAGCCTAGAGCTACAGTGCATGTGCGCGGGCGCGCGCGCCGTGCTTTACCGCAATTACTTTCAATCAATCAATCAATCATGGAACTTATATCGCGCACTACTCACCCGTAAGGGTCTCAAGGCGCTTGGGGAAGGGGGTCTGCTACTGCTCGAACAGCCAGGTCTTGAGCTGTTTCCTGAAGGCCAGGTGGTCCTGGGTCATCCGCAGGTGGACGGGTAGGGAGTTCCAAGTCTTAGCTGCCAGGTAGGAGAATGACCTTCCTCCAGCGGTGGCTCTCTGGATGCGAGGGACGACGGCGAGGGCGAGGTTAGCGGAACGTAGCCGGCGGGTGGGCGTGTAGAAGGTGAGGCGGCTGTTGAGGTACCCTGGGCCTAGGTCGTGGAGGGACTTGTGTGCGTGGGTGAGGAGTCTGAACGTGATCCTCTTGTTGACAGGGAGCCAGTGCAGGTCTCTCAGGTGGCACGAGATGTGGCTGCGTCGGGGGACGTCCAGGATGAGTCGGGCGGAGGCGTTCTGGATACGCTGAAGTCTTTTCTGAAGCTTGGCTGTAGTACCGGCGTAGAGGGTGTTTCCGTAGTCTAGTCTGCTGGTGACGAGAGCGTGGGTGACCGTCTTCCTGGTCTCGGTCGGGATCCATCGGAAGATCTTTCGGAGCAAGCGGAGGTTGTGGAAGCAAGCTGAGGAGACGGCGTTGACTTGTCTGGTCATCGATAGGGAGGAATCCAGTATGACGCCCAAGTTGCGTGCGTGGTCCGTCGGTTCAGGTGCGGTGCCTAGTGCCGGGGGCCACCAGGAGTCGTCCCATGCGGAGGGTGATGGTCCCAGAATGAGGACTTCTGTCTTGTCCGTGTTCAGTTTCAGGCGGCTGATGTTCATCCATTCAGCGACGTCTGTCATCCCTTCGTGCAGGCTGGCTTTGGCGGTGTCGGGGTCTCTGGAGAGGGAGAGAATCAGCTGGGTGTCATCGGCGTAGGAAATGATGTTGAGGTTGTGTTGGCGTGCGATGGCAGCGAGGGGTTTCATGTAGATGTTGAAGAGAGTAGGGCTGAGCGACGATCCTTGCGGGACGCCGCAGATGACTTCGGTGGCCTCGGAGCGGAACGGAGGGAGGCGTACTCTCTGTGTTCTGCCGGAGAGGTATGAGATGATCCATTCCAGAGCCTTCCCTTGGATGCCGGTGTCGTTGAGGCGTTGGACTAGTGTGCGGTGGCAGACAGTGTCAAATGCTGCGGAGAGGTCTAGGAGGATGAGTGCCGCTGTTTCGCCGTTGTCGAGCAGGGCTCGGATGTCGTCGGTGGCTGCGATGAGGGCTGTCTCGGTGCTGTGGTTGGCTCTGAATCCGGACTGTGATGGGTCGAGGGATCCGTTCGTCTCGAGGAAGGCTGCCAGTTGCTTGTTGACGACCTTCTCGATGACTTTGGCCGGGAAAGGAAGGAGCGAGATGGGGCGGTAGTTCTTGAGGTCGGTCGGGTCCGCTGTTGGTTTCTTCAGCAGAGCGCTGAGTTCGGCGTGCTTCCAGCTCTCCGGGAAGGTTGCTGTGTTGAAGGAGGTGTTGATGATGTCTCGGAGGTGGGGTGCGATGGTAGAGGCTGCCTTGTTGAAGACATGATGGGGGCACGGGTCGGTCGGAGATCCGGAGTGGATGGTGTTCATCATGCGTGACGTGTCTTCGGGGGTCACCTCGGTCCATGTCTGGAGGGTGGCGGCGGGGCGCGAAGGTACAACCGATGGGTGCGGGGGTGAAATGTCGAAGCTGTTGTGGATGTCGGCGATCTTGCGGTGGAAGTACGAGGCGAGGGAGTCGCAGAGGTCCTGTGAGGGAGTGATGTCGTTGTTGCCGGTGCTGGGGTTGGAGAACTCCTTGACGATGTTGAAGAGCTCCTTGCTGTCATGGGCGTTCTTGTCCAGTCGTTCCCGCAGAGATTTCTTCTTGGTGGTGCGGATGAGCTGGTGATGTCTGCGAGTGGCGAGTTTGAGTGCTGTTCTGTTGTCGGCGGTCTTGTTGAGGAGCCAGGCCTTCTCGAGGGTGCGGCAGGCCTTCTTGGAGTCCTTGAGTTCGTCGGTGAACCAGGGGGCCTTCTTGCTTCTGGGTCTGGAGGGGGGGTTCTTCAGTGGGGCGAGGTCGTCGGCACAGGAGGTCAGCCACTGCGTGAGGTCGAGGGCAGCTGTGTTAGGGTCCGTGGTCCTGGCAGGTGGGCTCTGGCTGAGGGAGGTGGCGAGCTGGTCGGCGGTGATCTTGCTCCAGTTTCTGTGGGGAGCCTGCTTCGGGTGATTGTGGACCGTGTTCTTTCTGAAGCTGAAATGGACGCAGCTGTGGTCGGTCCAGTGAAGTCCGGTGGAGTGGCTAAAGGTGACGTGCTTGCTGGACGAGAAGAGTGGGTCGAGCGTGTGGCCGGCGAAGTGGGTGGGGGTGTTGACCAGTTGCTGAAGTCCGAGGTTGGCGAGGTTATCCAGCAGGGCGGTGGTGTTGTGGTCATTGTTGTTCTCCAGGTGGAAGTTGAGGTCCCCGAGGAGGATGTAGTCGGCGGAGGGGAGGGCGTGAGGGCTGATGAAGTCGGCGATGTCTTCGCAGAACTGTGCGCGTGGTCCCGGGGGTCTGTAGATGAGGGTGCCTCTGAGGGTAGTCTTGGGGTCGGTGTGGATCTGGAAGTGCAGGTATTCGGCGGCGTTGAATACGTCGATGGAGTCAGTCGAGATGCGAATGGTGCTCTTGTGTACGATGGCGATGCCTCCTCCGGTCTGGTTGACGCGATCCTTCCTGATGATCTTGTAGCCGTCCGGGATGGCTATGGCGATGTCGGGGGCTGAAGAGTCGTTCATCCAGGTTTCCGTGAGGAAGGCGACGTCCGGAGATGCGGTGTCGAGGAGGTTCCAGAGTTCCACGGCGTGTCTGTGGACGGAGCGGGTGTTGAGCAGGATGCACTTGAGGTGGTTGCTGTTGTCCGTCTTGGTGGGCGTGGTGCTTGTTTGGAGGCAAGAGAAGTTGCAGGATCGGCAGGTGAAGGGTCCATGGGTGCGTCGCGGGGACGCTCGGTAGCATCCGGGGGCTCGGGCGGTTTTGAGTGCGATGAGCGTAGCGAAGTCGTAGATCCTGCGGGGGGGCTGGCGGGCGCGGGGACCAGGGAGTCTGGCGCTGGGCGCGGTCCAGGCGCGGACGGGCGCAGACGGGCTTACCTTTGGCGCACCTTCAGCGCTCAATCGGCGCTCCCGCTGCGCGCGTCCGCTGCGCGGTCGCGGAAGGGGCGTCATAAGTAGGAGCCCGGAGGGAGGGTCAGCAGGGAGGCGGGAGGCTGGGTAGCCAATGGGCAGTGAGGGGAGGCGGGACTGCGGGGACCGGAACAGGGAAGCGGGAGGAGGGGAAAGAGTGACCGGGGCAGTGGCGGCGGAAACGGCGAAAAAGAAGAAAAACAAGCAGGCAGCGAGCGGAGGCCGGTACCTGAGAGCGGCGGAAGGAGGTAAGTGGCGCCAACGGGGGTTGCAGTGGGTGAAAGGCAGCGGCAGGCGTAGGCAGCGGCAGGCGTAGGCAGCAGCAGGCGTAGGCAGCAGCAGGGGATAGGAGCGACCGCCTGTGGGTCACAGGGGGGTCACACTGACCAGCGCGGTGAGGATCCCTAAGTAGGAGCCCGGAGGGAGGGTCAGCAGGGAGGCGGGAGGCTGGGTAGCCAATGGGCAGTGAGGGGAGGCGGGACTGCGGGGACCGGAACAGGGAAGCGGGAGGAGGGGAAAGAGTGACCGGGGCAGTGGCGGCGGAAACGGCGAAAAAGAAGAAAAACAAGCAGGCAGCGAGCGGAGGCCGGTACCTGAGAGCGGCGGAAGGAGGTAAGTGGCGCCAACGGGGGTTGCAGTGGGTGAAAGGCAGCGGCAGGCGTAGGCAGCGGCAGGCGTAGGCAGCAGCAGGCGTAGGCAGCAGCAGGGGATAGGAGCGACCGCCTGTGGGTCACAGGGGGGTCACTTTAGCGGCCGCATGGCCGCTTTGATGTTTGATCGCGATCGTGATCACTTTCACTTTCGCGGCCGCACGGCCACTTTGCATAGCCAATAGGTCTCGCTTTTGGGACCTTATAAGTATTAAGTTATGCAACTGTTGCATGGCTAAACACTTATAGGGTCCCAAAGCCGAGACCTATTGGCTATGCCAATGCTTGTTTGTTTCTTGAGTTAAATTATCACTGTTTCTTCACCTCCCACCAGCCCTTCCATACATCTTTCTTCTCCTTTTCTCATCTGTCCCCTCTCTTTTTGTTTTAACCTATCCCCAATCCCTCCCTTTTTCCTTTTCCCTTCCACCCGATCTCGTCTCTTTTTCTCCTCCCCCCCACCCTATCGTCCTTGTTTCCTCTCCATTGTTCATTCTCCCTGTCTCTGTTTCTTGCTTCCCGTTCGCCACTCCCACCGGATTGCCAAAGTCAAAAGCTCGCCCATGGGCGAGACCTATTGGCTATGCCAATGCTTGTTTCTTCTCTCTCCTCTTTCTGCCTTCCTCCACCGCTCGCTACACTTCCTTTCTTGGTATCACCAGGTACAGTTCTGGATTACCAAATATACCAGATAGGCACCAGCCTATGGGCACCACTCCTTTTAGGGGCACCGTGACAAGGAATTAAAATACAATGATTTGAACATGAAAGAAAATTACAATCAAGCTTTCGTAAATTGTTTCCAATTATTTTTTGTTTAATAACAATAATTGTTAATGTTTAGTTTCGTGTAATAAAATTGATTTATTATCATTGTTGGTTGTTAAAATTAAAAACGTATTTGGAGAAATTTGAGAGGCAGGCCCCGAAATTTCGACTGCGTAGGGGCCTCCACAGGTTTAATCCAGCACTGACCATGTAAGCGTTTTTTACTTGAGCTTTTTAATGTATATTCAAGTTATGCAAAAGACAGGTGGTTGAAAGCAAATAAATAAAATGACGAATGAAACAGATTTCACTTCAGAACGATGAAGGGCATAAACAGCCCTAGTGGATTTTGACTTGTAGATTACACAAATCAGCACAGAGGACTTCACTCATCAAATTGAGATAAGTGATAGGAGATTAAAGTAGTAATATGTATTTATTACTCTTGACAATTTAAAATAATATTATTCCAAGAGAAGCAAAAAAGAAACAACTCAATTGAACTGTGTATTGTAGTCCCTAGAATATTTATTTCACGAGTAAATAATTGTCTCAAATGATTGATGTGCCATTATGGAAGTGTTATAAGTAGACTTTGGGGGCTAAGATGGGAGATTCTGGCACACAAGAAGCTGGTGGCATAGAGTAGTCCATCTGAACAAAGTTATATGACAACGTAGCCATATACCTCTGACTCAGTAATTGATGCATTAATATTTTTCTGTAAGTGGGCGCTTATTCTGAAAGTATTAAAAGAACATGAGACATCTATAGATTTACTTAGCAGTGCCTACTGGATGGCTTCTATGTTTGGGCATAGGCCCTCATTCCACACTTGTAAGATCTTGGTGGGAGGCTGGAATATGTTTTGGATTTGTCACTGGGAAGAGGATTAACCAACTAAACCAGGAATACTGGTTACTTTTCTGGTCGTTTTCCATGATTCCTTAATAATCCCATGAAACTCCATTGATTTTCTCAGCTGATCTGACCTTTCTAAACATAGCTATTTTTCTGCTACCAGGATGTTGCTGCCAGCATGTTGGCTACATACTTTGAGAATGATCAGTTACATAATCCTATATAATCACCTATATCTTGTTCATATATTTTTTCAGGGCATGCATTAATCTTTGCATAGATCATGTTGTTGAGCACTAATCTTCATTAATATGTGTCCTCCCCCCAGAATTATAAATTATAAATTTGCCCAGATGGTCATTAGTGAAGAAAATTGAGACAGAGCAACTCCATACATTTTTGACATTAATCATATTCATTTTTTATATTAATCATATTCATTGTGCGATAACAAAATTAACCTGTGTGCACTGTATTAATCAAAATGACAGTAGGTGACTGCATTTACCTGTATTGAGAGTCACATATATACACAGTTACAATCATTCAATGTATCAAATTACTTCTTAATAGACTGCATTGTTAGTATCATGTTTCTCTCTCCTCCGCAGGCGCGTTATTGAGTGCTCGCCATTTACAATAATGCTATTATATACTGATGGGAACTGTTAGATTAGTCAGTCTCATTAAACCATGGCCATGGACATGCAGTGCATGGGAATGGGAGAGAGCCTTCTGTAGCAGGCGGACTGGACTGTTTGTAATTTCACAGCCGTACAGTTGCACATTTCTCTGTTCAACGCTAATAGCATGGGGAGTCTACCTGCCCCAGTGAACATTGTCTTCTGACTGGATTTTCCAGAGGAAGTTGGTGGGTTGAAACTTCCAGAACTTATTATTGTGCATTAATTGTGTGTTCCATAGAATAGTGTATCAGATCCTGTCCTGATTTCGCCAGAGAAGACCATTCTCTTACTCTGCTGATCTATTTTTCCAGGGTGTTGAGTTTCATGCTTGAGAACCTGTGTCTCTCCCATGGACCTTACTTTGTTTTTTTCTGATGCTGACACCTTCCTGTTAGACTTGGCTTTTTCAGCGTGTTTATCCCTAGACTTTTAGCTTTTTAGCCTCCTGTTTCTGACCTGTTTTTGTTGGTTTTATGACTCTGGGTACTTTACCACTGCTGAGCAATGGTAAAGTGCATATGCTCCATGTGTAAAATGTGTTATGGATTGGTGTTTCCATGATTTGCCTATGTGATTTATGTTTCAGTCCCTACTAAAGTGTACTGCGTGTGCCAGGGCCTGTAAATCAAATGCTGTTGTTGGGCTGCAGCACTGGATTGTGCCACCCACACAAGCAGCCTGTAAAGTGTGGCTCAGGCCTGCCATTGCTGAGCTTGTGTGCAGTCTGGGACTGTCATGTCGACTTGACAAGTGCACCCATTTGCCAGGCCCTAAACCTTCCCTTTTCTACATGTTAGTCACCCCTAAGGTAGGCCCAAGGTACCCCTGTGGGCAGGGTGCAGTGTATGTGAAAGGTAGGACATGCCCTGGTGTGTGTGTGGCATGTCCTGATAGTGAATTACAGCCCATTTCGTTTTTCACCATTGCAAGGCTAATTGTTCCCCATAGGACAGAATGGGAAGTTTGTTTATAACATCTTATAAACATAACTGACCCTGGGAACTAGGTAAGAAAACCAAGTTTAGTATGCTGGACTCAGAATCTAAATATGCATCTTTTAGTGAAGGTGATTTTTACATTCTGTGTTTGAAATCACCACTTTTAGAAAGTAGGTATTTTCTTGCTCAGTCATCCTGTGTGCCTCTGCTGGAATGTGGATTGCCTGTCTGGGTTTTGGATGACAGAAGGCTGGGGAGCAGGAGTGACTCCAGATAGTCTAGGTGGGTCAGGAAAGGGCTGAATAGACCTGGGCTGCAATTGGGGAAAGGGGACGAGATTTTCTTGCACCTCAAAGGGCCTGGTCTGCCTCTGACAATGCCGTCTCCACCTCCTGCCAGGAAGTCACACCAGAGAAGTCAGAACTGGTTCTGGCTGGGCACAGACACTCTCTGCCTAAGAGATCAAAGGATTTTGGGATATAAATAGTGGGGCCCAGACCCCTGAACTTTAGAACAGTGGCTGCTTCTGTCTTGGGCAGTGCAAGGACTGGACCGAACTTTCTGCAATCTACTTTGTGAGTTTCTCCAAGGGCTTACCCCCTGTTCAAGAAGTCTCAGTAACAGCAAAGACTTCAAGCTCTTCTGCCCTTAGCACTGGGGACTGGGTGTTTTGTGCTGCAACAGAAGAAAAAGCAACCCGACAACGTCTACGACGCCGCTGCCGACTCCATGGCCTGAAGGCACCGCAGAGGGCACCGCCGCAACTCTGCACCGTGACCCTGGTCTCACTGACGACACCATCTGATGTCGCCACCGAGCAGCTGCTCGCACCGCAACCTGAAGACATTGCATGCCGCACCGCTGCACTTCGCATCGCAGCACCCGATGCCTGCCCACGCCAGCGCTCCTGACTCCAACAGAGAGGAGTTCGATCTGCAACGCGTGTGAATTCACGGGCCCCGACGACTCTTGCACCGGCCTCCGTAACCGACGCCTGTGGACGCCGGACTTTCGGGAGCTCAATGAGAGGTCACCAACGCCCTGCATTTCCAAAATGTACTGTTTTTACGGTCTTCCCGACACCGTAGCTGGCCCGCGACGCCACACTCAGCCAGAACTGTTTGGATTTGTTGGCTCACGCCGTGATAGCCCCGGACCGAGCAATCGACATCAAGGAACTATTTTTCAAGCATATTTTGATAATTGAAGATTTTTAAGTACTGTATTGTGGATTTTTATCGCTTTTGGTATTGTCTTAAATATATAAAAATATTGGATATTTTTCTAAACTGCTGTGGTGTCCTTTTGTAGTGCTTACACTGTATTACTGTTGATTATGTCCAAATGCTTTACACACTGCCTCTAAGATAAGCCTGACTGCTCGTTCCAAGCTACCAAGGGGGTGAGCAGGGGTTATTTTAGGAGTGTAACTCCCTTATCCTGACTAGAGTGGTGGTTTCTGCCCGACTTTGAAACATGCCCTAGCCGACCAAAAATCCCATTTGTAACACTTCCTCTTTGTACTTTCTCTTGTCACTTATGATGCTTCATTTAGGGTTGGAAAATTCCATTATGCAACCAATTTATGACTTCATCTGTGCCCTCTACGTCATCATATTTTGCATCTTTTACTTTATAATAAGCAAATTTAGATTGCATATTTATATTGATGCACATGCTATTTGGATAAGTTGACTGGCTAAACGATTGCTTGTGACCTTTGATACATTTTGGTAATAAACCTTCATGGTTTGGACACCATTCTCTGCAGTTTTTGTGGAAAAACACTGGTTTCACTGCTACTGAAAAGAGTTGCTGATGCTAGCTCTTTTTAAACGCTTTCAGTCGACAACTAAAGGTCCCTACGACAAGGTGAGAATCCTATACGGTGACTATACTAACTTATTTGGGTACAGAGAGATCCACAAGATCACAGACAAACACTGTCTTATGACTAAGACCCTCCCAAAACATGGCAACATGTTGCCGGTGGTAAGAGTGGAACATTTTTACTAAATATTTACCCTGCAGTGCTGCAAAATTAGGTTAATCTGATAAGAAGAACCTTTGATCTGAACAGTATGCATGCATGACTGGCTGCAAAGGGCATCAGGAGTCCAAAGCAGGCAGAGTACAAGCAGAGTGTGTATAGGGGCTCCAGTCATTGGACCGGTCAGCCTGACTGAGACTCACAACAACTACAGGGACAGACGGAAGATAAAGCTCCTTCAGGGTGCTCACATAAAAAATATGTACCCGAGGAGGCCACTGCAGATTGCACACCTGAGCAGCTCTGCCAAATGTCAGTGTCACCGTTACCTTTTAAGCATCACACTCCAACAATTGTGACAATTAGGGTTATTTCATTCCACAAATGCTGTTAAAATGGCTTAGAAGAGGTATTATTATTTTTATGTTGAAGTATATTAAATTTCTAAATGCTCTGATAATGTGCCTTTCTGAAAAATATAGACAGTGCTGTGTGACATGTTGTGTTGTGTTATGCTATGCTATGTTATATGCATTTGTAGAGTGCATAACTCACCTGAGAGGGTCTCCTGGCACTGAAAGCAGGTATAGAGTGGCCCATTGCAGGGCCTCAACAGGGAGAAAAGCAAGTCCTCACTTTCTTGTGGAATTCAATAACTAAGGAGGCGGCTCTAATGTGTAGGATGTGGTAATTCCAGGCTTTACCAGTGAGGTAGAAGAAGGTGTAACTTCCAGTTCTGTTTCTGTATATGCAAGGTTGTGTGAGAGTAAGAGTCTGGCTGATCAGAGGTGACTGATAGGTTTGTGGAGGTTTATATCGTGGTTGAGGTGTGAGGGGCTAATGTTGTGTAAACTTTGTGTAAGTGCATGAGGTGTTTGAATAGCAGTCATTTGTGGACTGGGAGCCAGTCGAGTTCTTTGAGGTGTGGGGTACTGTGGATGCAGTGGTGGGGTAGGATGAATGTGAGGCTTGTCACTGAGTTTTGTACAATCTGGTGTCTTTTTTTCACTTGATCATGGAGGGAGTTGCTGTAGTCCAGCTTGCTAGCGATGAGGGCTTGGGTAAAGGTTAAAGGTTCTGCAAATGTTGGTGAGGAGCCATATGAAAATCATTTTGCGCATCTAGAGTGTAGGGATCAGTAGGCAGAGACTGCCTTAATTGCCCTGTCATGGTGAGTTTGTTGTGGATTATTAAGCCTAGGATTCCAGCATGTGTTGTTGGGCAGGGTGAAGGTCTGAGTTCAGCAGGTCCTCAGTTGGAGTTCCAGAGTAAGGTGTCTTAGCCAAAGAAAACGACTTTGGTCTTGTCTTCACTTAGTTTGTGGCAATTGGCTTTCATCCATGTGGAAAACTCACATATATGCAAGTGAATATGTTGGTCTGGGTGTGCGATGTCTTGACAGAAAAGCATAGTATGATCTGGGTGTCATCTGCGCAGGATATGAGGTTGATTCCTTGGGCACGGTTGATGCTGGTGAGAGGGGCCATGTAGGTGTTTAACAGAATCCTTGTGGGACTCTGCAGATTAATTTGGAGGCATCTGAGGTGAAGGAAGCCAGGCTGACCAAATGGTTCCTGCCGGTAAGGCAAATCATTTGAAGCACTGTCCTTTAATGTCGACTATGTGCAGTCATCAGATTTGGATAGGTTGAGAAACAGTGTCGAAGGTTGCAGATAGGTCCAATGGGATGAGGGTGGTGTTGTCTCCTCTGTCCATGATGAGTCTTGTGTATTCTATGGTTATGATGAGGGCAGTCTCTGTGTAGTTGTTGGGCTAAATCCAGATTGAGTGATGTTGAGCAGGTGGTTGTCACTGAAGTAGGCAGCTATGACTTCAACTGGTTAAGGCAGTACTGAGATGGTCCAGTAGTTGGCTAGCATTTTCAGGTAAGCTGAAGTTTGGAAGTAATCTGGTGTGTTTCCAGGCATTGCAGGCATCTGTGAAGGTGGTTGCATTGATCGAGTTGTTCAGGATCAGGGTGAGGGCTGCACTGATGTGGTCAAGTCCTTTTGTGAAGAGTGGTGAAGGTAGAGGTCTGAGGCTGCTCTGGAGTGAATGGACTGCATGGTTGGTGCAGTTTCTTCAGAAGTGATGAAGGGCCAGGTGTTCAGGGTGGTCATATGGGTGTTGGTTGTGATTGGCTGGAGGGCTGAGAGGGTGGAAGAGTCCAGTTGGTGCCCAATGTTGTTGTAGATGTTGGTGCTCTTTTTGCTGAAGAAGTGGAACAGTTTGGAGAAGAGGTCCTTGAGGAGGTGACCCTGGCAAAACCTGCTGCTGGGGGAGGGGGGGGTTAAAATAATTTACAATGGTGAAGATTTCCAGTGCTCTCAATGAGGTCAGTGAGCATGGAGTGTTTGGTCATTCAGATTTGCTGATGGTAGGTGCTCTTGTTGGTGTTGTCCTAACTATGTCTCCATCTGCTTTCTAATTGCTTTTAGTGGGACTTGATGAGTCTGAGCTCTTCCACACACAAGCTTGTGTTCTATCTGGTTCTTGTGGCTTTTCCGGTTTTGAGAGGAACCAGTGTGTCTACACAGGCAGTGATTCAGGTGTCAATGTTAGAGATAGATCTGGGGTGGTGATGTGACTTGTAGTGTAGGATTTCAGAGGGCCAGGATTATTCTGATATTTTATTCCAGTCTCATCATGAAGATTTGAACATAGAGTTTCTTTGGTGGTTTCCCATGTGTATACTAAAGTGGACAAGGACGTGGTCAGACCAGTTAATCAGTGTGGGCTTGTCCACTGTGGTGTTTCTAAGGCTGGTGAAGATGAGGTCCGGTAGGTGTACAATGGAAGGTGTGGGGACTTTTACTCACTGGGTGAGTCTGAGGTTTGACACGTCCTCAAGGAGGTTGGTCAAGTTGGGGTCAGTAATTGTCCTCCAGGTGGTAGTTGTCAGAGGTTGCTACCAACTTGCATAAGGAAGCACAGGAGCAGAATGATGCTAAGCCCCCTATGCCCCGCTCGGAACTTCCCGCCGGATACTAGGACTCCTAGCAGGTAAGTTCCAAAGAAGGGAAAAGGGGAATGGGACGAGAAGAGACAGCTCCAAAAACTCTGCCAGGCCTGCTACGTCTTCTATCGGTCTTCTTTCTGGTCTTCTGGCTAAAACATTTTTATGCAATTTAAAATCTGTACTTCTGTTTAACTTACTGTATTTTAATCTATAGATAACTTATCTTACCAGGAAGGCTTTTGGAGCTTGCTACTCTTCTTACTTCTCTTGTGCGATATTTTACACCAAGTGAAGTCTTCACTCTGTTTCTTTTACAGGCTGTCTCCCTGCTTGATTCTGCACTAAAAGGGAGTGAGAAAAATAGGGTGAGTATGTCGCTAACTATAGGTATGGTTGTGATGCTATAAGTCTTTCTTGTTCCTTCTCTCCACTCACGAGGTTAGAAACTGGTGAAGCCTGGTATATTAGTCTCTGGATGATTGATTCTTGGAGGTCAGTGATTATGAAATCAGGGAGAAGGGTTCTCCGTTATGTCAGCTGTCTTTTTAGTTATTTTTTCCTTAATTGGAGTTTTAGACCTGTAACCCGATTACTGCCTCCTATAAATACATGTAGCGAAATTTTTGGTTCTTCCGCTATTCGGAATTGAGATTTTTAATGCACGCGTTTATTTTACGCAACCGCGTGAGAATGACTCCTTCTTCAAGAATCGAAAACGGAGTGCTAATGAAGTTAGCCTCGTGTTAGTTTCTTTTTCTTTTAACTTGCTCGAGACCGCATTTCCTCGGTTAGCGTGAATGCCTGATTTCTGTGTCACGCTACATGAGAAAAGCCAGCGTCGAGTTAATGGAATACTTGACAGGCTAAATTTAGAACACGTCAGCGGAAGCCTCCAACTGGCGGTTTCAAGGGGTGCCGGTTAGCGCTCTGAAACAATGTTGACGAGAGCTTAACCGGAGTCTTTGTTCCTAGGAATTACATTGTATGCTACGAAGGGATTTCCCAGTCAAGTGCAGCGTCTGAATAGATAACGCTCGCACTTGAATACTCTAGTCAGATCAGAAATTACTGTGCTTGCCAATAATATTCATCACCTATAAACCTACTCTATAATTAGTAGTTTAGAATTTTCTAACAACTGTAAAATCTTTTATGAACTCGATATTTTTTCTCTCAGACAATATTATTTTAACAAGAATGAATTAGGCTGACCTGTTTTCCTGAAGTGTATGTAGACCGGCGCTTACTAACCCCGAGTGAACGCTTCTACCCTAACTATCTTCCACGACGCTTGTAAACAGGTGTTCCTCTCATGAATTCCTCAGTGAAGTGCACCGAGGAATGTTGAAGAACATTCCTCAGGCAGTTGATACAGAAAACACTAGACTGCTAAACAGCGGTATGCTGTAGCAGTATTGGATAATTGGCAGCCATGTTGGAATTTCTGCGATGCCAGCAATTGCTCCAGCTAAAGAGGTCGTTTGTGCTTGAATGGTTTTGTAAAGCAAAAATAGTAGCCACAGTGGAGTTAGAGGGAGGAAACCTCCCGTGATTCCTGACAGTACCCCCTCCCAACGGGGTTTCCTCCAGATGAGGTTTAGCAGGGAATTTGGCATGGAATGCTTTAATTAGACGAGGAGCATGGACATCAGTATTCTTTACCCAAGAGCGTTCATCCGGACCATAACCTTTCCAGTCAATAAGATAAAAAAGGTCATTATGGATGAATTTAGAATCTAAGATCCGTTTGACTTCATACTCAGGCTCACCATGTAAGGTTAAAGGATCAGGAGGAGAAGACCTACGCAACCCTGGGTGAACTGGTTTCAGTAGAGAAACATGGAAGACTGGATGGAATTTGGTAGAACCAGGGAGAGCTAGTCGATAAGTGACAGGATTAATGACCTTCTCAATGGGATAAGGACCCATGAAACGGGGCTGGAATTTACGTGGACCCTTGAGTCTGAGGTTTTTTGTGCACAACCAGACTAATTCTCCCACCTGAAGTTCAGGAGCCTGTTTTCGTTTACGATCAGCAAAGTGTTTGTAACGGGTTTTAGCAGTTGTTAAATTCTGAGTTACAGTGTGGTGAATCCTAGTGAACTGTTGGGCAATGTCTCCGATGGCGGGAGTGGTAGCATTGTCAAAATTAGCATAGGAATTCGGGTGTCTGCCTGAATTGATAAAAAAGGGGGAGTAACCAGTAGAGACATTGAGTGCATTATTGTAAGCATACTCAGCAGTCCATAAATGATTAGGCCAGTCGCCCTCGTCGTCAATCAAATATAAGCGAAGGTGTTGTTCAAGTTCCTGATTGACACGTTCAGTCTGCCCATCAGTTTCTGGGTGAAAACTAGTAGAGTAACGATGATCAATGTGGAGGCCCTTGATATAAGCCTTCCAAAAATGTGAGAGAAACTGGGAACCCCTATCCGAAATGAGGACTTTAGGAATACCATGAAGGCGAATTATATGTTGGTTGAAAAGGTGTGCCAATTGTTTAGAAGTGGGTGTACCTTTGAAAGGGACAAAGTGCGCCATTTACTGAAGGTGTCCACCACTACCAAAATGGTGTCGTAGCCCTGAGATGAAGGTAAATCAACAATTAAATCAAGGGAAACCGTGTGCCAGGGATATGGAGGAGTGGGCATGGGTTGTAATAAACCTTTGGGAGCTTGCCTATCAGATTTACCTCGTGCACACAGCTCACAACTTAGAACATATTGACGAGCATCGCGGCACATGAATGGCCACCAAAAACTTCGTTTGAGTAAATCTTCAGTTTTAAAAATGCCCTTGTGGCCAGCCAGAGGGTTGTCATGGCATTCCTGCATTGCTTTCAGTTGAAGTTCTTTAGTGGGTAAATACAGAGTGGAACCGTGGTAAGGGAGGCCATGGCGGATGGAGCGAAGTGGATCCTCAGAGGCCCAGGTCTCTATATCCCAATTCGACAATGAATCACGAACAAGCTGCTCAAACGGTTCCACTGCGATAAGTCCGATGAATTTTTCTTCTGGAATGATTTGCTGATTTTCAATGAGTGGCGTTTGGTTTTCGGTATCCAATCTGGAAAGAACATCAGCCTTCCCGTTTTTTGATCCCGGACGGAAGGTGATAACGAAATCAAAATCCGCGAAGTACAGGGACCAACGCAACTGGCGTGGAGTCAGAGTGCGAGCTGAACGTAAAAACTTCAAATTGCGGTGGTCTGTGAACACGGTGACAGTGTGTTTAGCCCCCATTAAGTAATGCCTCCAATCTTTGAAGGCATCCTTAATGGCCAGGAGTTCCTTTTCAGTGATTGTATAGTTGCATTCCGCAGGGTTGAGTTTGCGGGAGCGAAAGGCCACTGGATGCAACTGCCCCGTGTCTTTGTGCCTCTGAGAAAGTATTCCTCCAATGGCTAGATCTGAAGCATCCGTTTCCAAATAGAAGGGTTCAGAAGGATCCGCATGGAGTAACACTGGTGCTGTGATAAAGCTGTTCTTCATCGACTGGAAGGCTTGTTCCGCTTCTGCAGACCATTGGAAGGAAACACCTTTTTTCAAGAGACGAGTCAATGGCAAAATTTTGGAAGAGAACCCATGAATGAATCTTCTGTAAAAATTTGAAAATCCGATAAAACTTTGAACTTCCTTGATACAAGTAGGGGATTTCCAATCAGTTATTGCTCGCACCTTCTGTTCATCCATTTGAACTCCATTAGGGGACAACACAAAGCCCAAAAACTCCACAGTATCGGTGTTGAATAGACATTTTTCCAATTTTACGTAGAGCGAGTTCTCACGTAGGCGTTGCAACACGGCTCTAACCTGGTCCTGATGTTCAACGGTCGAATGGGAATATATCAGAATGTCATCGATATAGACTATGACACATTGATCAATGAAGTCACTTAACACATCGTTGATGAAATACTGGAAGGCCGCGGGTGCGTTACAGAGACCATATGGCATCACCAAGTACTCGTAAAGTCCAAATTTGGTCCTGAACGCAGTCTTCCACTCGTCGCCTTCTCGAAGTCTAATGAGATGGTACGCTCCTCGGAGATCCAAACGAGTGTAGATTTTAGCTTCCTTCACTTGATCAATCAGTACTGATATAAGAGGTAATGGGTATCGGTTTTTTACTGTGATTCTGTTGATGGCCCTAAAGTCAATGCAAGTCCGAAGATCTCCTCCTTTCTTCGGAACAAAGAAAAGGGGGGAAGAGACTGGGGACTGGGATGGTCTGATAAAACCGTTCTCCAAATTTTTTGCTAGATACTCCTTCAAATGGGTATTCTCTTTCTCAGTTAAGGCGTATATTCTGCTGCAAGGTAAGTTGGCACCAGGTTCTAGATCAATTTTGCAGTCATAGGGCCTGTGAGGTGGTAGCGTTTCTGCCTTGATTTCATCGAAAACGTCTGCAAAATCTTGATATGCTTCTGGTATCTCCATTGTTTGAATCGCACATACAGAACTGCCATTAGTACACAACGGCGTAACCACTCCGGCCTCCGTATGATTAGCCCATTCTGCAAAACAGTGTTCCATACAATATTCAGAATTCATTTGAATTGTTCGGGCTCCCCAATCAATCAAAGGGTTATGTTCGGTTAACCATGGAAGTCCTACAATCAATTGAAATTGGGGGGCGTCGATCAAGTTAAACTGCAATGTCTCTTGATGTCCTTCGATTGTGGTCATATGTACTGCTTCAGTGTGGCTAGTAATTGGCCCAGAAGTTAACTCCGTACCATCCACTGCGCGGACCTTTTCCACTTTTTCCTTTTTGACTGCTTGCAATCCAATTTGGTCTGCGAATTTGTGGTCACAAAAATTCCCGGTTGCTCCAGAATCCACCATGACAGCCACTCCATTCAAAATGTTCCCTCGGAATTTTAGTGTGACTGTCATAAACAAATGGGGTGAAGAAACTTGTAAGGTGTTCGCCAACTGGTGAGTGTTTGGAGTTGTTGCTCTATTCGCATCCACAGGTCCAACTCCGCTTACCTGTGGTGCCTCTAGTTTCCCTTCTCCTTTGTCGGTAACTTGGGTCTTTTTAGACAATTTTTGACAAAATGCCCGCTTCCTCCACAGTATAGGCATAGTTTGTTTAATCTTCTTTTCTCTTTTTCTTCTTTCGTGAGCGGGCCTCTAACGACTCCAATTTGCATAGGCTCTGTTCCTGAAGCATTTTCTGCCGACCGAACAGGTTCCGTTTTGGTTCGGTCGAAACGTGGGACACTAGATCTAAACTCTCTTCTTCGTTCACCCTTTCGTTCACTTAGCCTATAGTCGATTTCCAATGTCAAGTCCACCAATGCTGAGATGTCGGTAGGGCGATTTGGAATTTGCGATAAGGCGTCTTTCAATTCTTCTCGTAATCCCCTATAATACACTGCCGCTTGTTTATCTTCGGGCCAGCTGGTTTCCACTACTAACTTATTGAACTGAGCTAGATAAGTTACGAGTTCCTTGTTTCCCTGTCTCAACTCTAAGAGCTCATTATCTGAAGCCTGGGAAGCTGTTCTCCGGTCAAATATTCGAAGGAATTCTTTCCTGAAATCATCCAAATTATATAGAATTGGATCATCTTTGGTTACTAATGGCATGGACCATGAAGCTGCATCCCCGCTGAGGTAGGATAACATGAATGCCACCCTGGACTGGGCATCGGGAAATATCGTGGGGCGACACATAAAGTGGAGTGAACATTGAGTTAAAAAAATTTGGGCCTTCTGTGGGTCTCCATTAAATCTTTCTGGTGGGGCTAGGGGAATTACTGGGGACAAGGAGTGTATGACTTGTGTGGGGGCAAAAGACGATGTGCTTGGGTTGGGATTTAGAGTTCCAGAGGATGTGGTACCCTGACTAATTCCTTGACCTGAAGCTCCTATCTTAAAGGTTATCATCTCCTGTCTTAACGCCTTATTATCCTCCCTGACTGCCTCCAAATCCCTTTGTATATTGCTCAGAATGTCGCTTAGCCTCTTTAGATCTAAGCCTTCTGCCATTCTGCTCGGGTGCTAGTACCAACGTGGGCACTTCACTCTGTCAGAGGTTGCTACCAACTTGCATAAGGAAGCACAGGAGCAGAATGATGCTAAGCCCCCTATGCCCCGCTCGGAACTTCCCGCCGGATACTAGGACTCCTAGCAGGTAAGTTCCAAAGAAGGGAAAAGGGGAATGGGACGAGAAGAGACAGCTCCAAAAACTCTGCCAGGCCTGCTACGTCTTCTATCGGTCTTCTTTCTGGTCTTCTGGCTAAAACATTTTTATGCAATTTAAAATCTGTACTTCTGTTTAACTTACTGTATTTTAATCTATAGATAACTTATCTTACCAGGAAGGCTTTTGGAGCTTGCTACTCTTCTTACTTCTCTTGTGCGATATTTTACACCAAGTGAAGTCTTCACTCTGTTTCTTTTACAGGCTGTCTCCCTGCTTGATTCTGCACTAAAAGGGAGTGAGAAAAATAGGGTGAGTATGTCGCTAACTATAGGTATGGTTGTGATGCTATAAGTCTTTCTTGTTCCTTCTCTCCACTCACGAGGTTAGAAACTGGTGAAGCCTGGTATATTAGTCTCTGGATGATTGATTCTTGGAGGTCAGTGATTATGAAATCAGGGAGAAGGGTTCTCCGTTATGTCAGCTGTCTTTTTAGTTATTTTTTCCTTAATTGGAGTTTTAGACCTGTAACCCGATTACTGCCTCCTATAAATACATGTAGCGAAATTTTTGGTTCTTCCGCTATTCGGAATTGAGATTTTTAATGCACGCGTTTATTTTACGCAACCGCGTGAGAATGACTCCTTCTTCAAGAATCGAAAACGGAGTGCTAATGAAGTTAGCCTCGTGTTAGTTTCTTTTTCTTTTAACTTGCTCGAGACCGCATTTCCTCGGTTAGCGTGAATGCCTGATTTCTGTGTCACGCTACATGAGAAAAGCCAGCGTCGAGTTAATGGAATACTTGACAGGCTAAATTTAGAACACGTCAGCGGAAGCCTCCAACTGGCGGTTTCAAGGGGTGCCGGTTAGCGCTCTGAAACAATGTTGACGAGAGCTTAACCGGAGTCTTTGTTCCTAGGAATTACATTGTATGCTACGAAGGGATTTCCCAGTCAAGTGCAGCGTCTGAATAGATAACGCTCGCACTTGAATACTCTAGTCAGATCAGAAATTACTGTGCTTGCCAATAATATTCATCACCTATAAACCTACTCTATAATTAGTAGTTTAGAATTTTCTAACAACTGTAAAATCTTTTATGAACTCGATATTTTTTCTCTCAGACAATATTATTTTAACAAGAATGAATTAGGCTGACCTGTTTTCCTGAAGTGTATGTAGACCGGCGCTTACTAACCCCGAGTGAACGCTTCTACCCTAACTATCTTCCACGACGCTTGTAAACAGGTGTTCCTCTCATGAATTCCTCAGTGAAGTGCACCGAGGAATGTTGAAGAACATTCCTCAGGCAGTTGATACAGAAAACACTAGACTGCTAAACAGCGGTATGCTGTAGCAGTATTGGATAATTGGCAGCCATGTTGGAATTTCTGCGATGCCAGCAATTGCTCCAGCTAAAGAGGTCGTTTGTGCTTGAATGGTTTTGTAAAGCAAAAATAGTAGCCACAGTGGAGTTAGAGGGAGGAAACCTCCCGTGATTCCTGACAGTAGTTGAGGTCGGTGAGCAGGATGAAGACGCTGGAGTTGATTATCTCGGTGGGTGACCAAATCCACAATTTCACTGCTGAAGGTGCGTGGTCCAGGAGGAGGTAGACAAGGGGGCAGCTGAGGATGTAGTTGGCAATAATTAGGATTTTGAAAGTCAGGTGTTCCTGTTGCTGATAGCGCTTTCCAATGATGTGTAGCACAGGATGCATAAAAGGTTGCTGCAGGGGAGAAGGGCATGAAAGAGGAGGAAAGAGAGTAGGTAAGAGAAAGTGGCAAAAATGTGGACACAAAACATAGAAAGGCAGCAAGCAAAAGCACCAAACAAGAGTGGCAAATGATGGCAAAAGAAAGCAGAAAACAGAGAGTGAGAAAGAGTGGTAAAAGGCATAAAATAGCAACACAGAAAGATGAGAAAAAAGAGCGGCAAAGGAGGAGTGGAAGTTAGTGACACGTACACAAACAGCGGCACAAAAAGACACAATGATTCAGTGAAGAGATAAAGAAAGAATGGGAAAATCACACAAGCAGCAAGGAGTGAGTGAGAAAAATGCAAAAGCTGCAGAAAAAGAGTTAGCAAGTAAAGTGAGAGGCACTGAACATGTGAAAGAAAGAAAGAGAAGGCATGTAACATGTCAAAGGAAGAAATAAAAGGCACAAAAAGTGTCAAGTAGAGAGAGACCACAGAGTGAGAGAAAATAAGGAGGTCAATGTGGGGATCCTTGAGTCAGCGCTGGGGTTGGGCTTAAATGGATCGCGCCTGGTCAGAGTTCCATTTTCAGGTAAGGGTGCATGTGCTGGTAAGGGGCTAGGTAATGCCTCCAAGCATGTAGCAAGAAGTGGGCAGGGAGCACGGCACCGGAGAAGAAATTAAAAGCCTGCTGGTAGGGAGGGGGTGCAAAAATGAGAATGGGAGGAAAGATTGGAGGTAAAATAAAGCTGCAAGATTTGGACCAAAAAGCGCAGAAAGGCAGCTGACAACAGCAGCAAAACAAGAGACATAGAAATGGCCCAAGACAGCAGCAAACAGAGAGTTGGAAAGAGTGGAAAGGGGCTGGGCCTGGTCAGAGGACCAGATACAAGTTAGGGCGCAGGCGCTAGTCAGAAGAAGGCCCGTCACAAATAGGTGCCGGTGTTGCAAGTGCCAAACACCATCAAACATTTCCACACAAATAAGCACTGGTCCCTTGGCTGTGGTTTAGACCTGGCAAACATGTAGTGAAGGGAAAAAATAAATATAATATAAATAATCACAAAGCACACAAAAAAACGACTACAACTAGCCCTATCACAGTTATTAGTGTTTTTGTCAGCTAGCTGGATGATGCAAATATTAAGGAGTTTGTAAGCAGTGCCGAATGCACGCCTATGCACCCCTTTACCTGTGGGGCTTCTGAGCAGCACGTTTCCTGGAACAGATGGGAGCTGAAATTTCCGCTGGATTTTTCTATATAAATGAATTAGCACAGAACACTTAACAAAACGCAAGCACACTGAAAGAATGAACTCGACAAAACCTCTATTGATAGTCTCTGTCAGCTCGGGGATGCAAGTAAATAGGTGGGTTACAGACTGAAAGATATACATGTGCATTTTAACAGCACTATGGTTGGTTGAACAATACTATTAGTGGAAATTATGAAATATATTTTCAGAAAATACTATACGGAAGGGCAATTTAGGGTATGATTAAAGTCAAAGGCATTGAACTCTTGCAGAATAGCTTTATATAACACTGATAGGTGAAGCTGCACTGCCTCTGCATAGTGTGGGACAACAGTTGGGGTTGGGTCTTTTGTTGTTCGGAATATTACGTTACAGGGGATTTATTATGTCAGTCACAATTTGTTACAGTAAAATAAACGAAAAATAATCACAATTTTTATTAAAATTGAAAAGTAAAAGATGTATTTCAAATATATCTGCCTTAACCATGCAGTTTTGGGTAAGCTTGGCATGTTTGTGGAAGGGCACACCAAATTTGCTATAAAATGTAATAATCCTGTCTGAAATGGAATAATTAATGTAGGGTGGGGTAACCCCAATAACTCCACAACCCCATTCTGGCCTGGTCAAAACACAGTTCTGAGAGAATCAGAGTTATGAATTTTTACATGTTTATGACAAAACATCACCTCGGCAAAGTCAAGTACTGTGGAAAGAAAACAGTTTTCAGAAGTAGACTGGGACCTAGATTCAATTTTGGGAGCAGAGATAGGATATTCCAATCGGGTTATCTTGGCCGAAGGATTTATCTTCAGAACTAGTCCATAGATGCTGAAAACATGTTCTGTTCTGCAGCTCCTAGTTCCTAATAGCAGGCTTGTGGGAACAAGTTCTCCTTCCAGTCAGGTTCCCTGCAGGGTCTAGTTCTCTTGAATCAGAGGTAGCCTCCTGTGTTGGGACTCCTGATTTTTTTTCCCCTGAATCAGGTTAACTAGAGGCAAATTACTTGATTCTGGGAGATAACTTCCAGCACGATTTAAGGAGTCCTTGAGTCCTTGTGGGAGTCATCTTCTTCCAGCAAGAGTCATAAATCAGGATTCTTCTTCCAGCAGGCTCTACTTCTTCTTCCACTACTACATCAGTATCTGTGAATTGGGACCAAAGTCTCCAAGACATTTTATGGCTTAACAACAAGCTGAGTTACTAAAACAACCATGAAGCAGGTGACCACAAAAACACCAAGCATCAAAGCTAATTCAATGAAAAGCATGTGCAACAATCACACATCGGAAACACAATATTTTATTTCCACAAGACATGATCCTAAGACATCTCATTGTTTTCAGCATATCAGACATAAGCTGGAGTCTTTTTATCTCCATTGACTGTCCTCCTCTCCAAGGTGCTTCTCTACTGATCGGATTCACAATCAAATGCGTAGCTATCATTGGTGCAGCTGGCCTAGAGGCACCGGGACCCAGTGTCCTGAGGGGGCCATTGGACTCTGATAATTGCTGTATTTTACTACCCCAACAGCAGTCCAAGGGGACATTTTCCTTGACTGCAGCAGGGCCCATGGCATCCTTGCTATGCTGCTGGCCACGATTTGAATTATGATCCTTTGGGGCATATTCTCAAAGACACATCACCGATTTAGTGGCACTTTTCCGCCACTAAAGTGGCGATAGATTTATTGCCCTATTCCCAAGCCTGCGCTAACAGCTGACATCGTCAGTTTACCTGCGACAGCTGCTGCTAAAAACATCGCCAAGGCTGACTGCGACAACTAATGCTAATCATATGCAGAGTGGGCATTCCCGTCCAAATACTCACGATAACACCACTTCGCGATATTCTCAACGACCAGCCAGATCAGCGATGCGGGCCAAAAACAGGTGATAAGGCAGGTTAGCCGCAGGAACTTAAGACATTCTTTTTTCTGGTCTTAAGTAGGATGAAAACCTGCAGTAGAAAGGGAACCCAGCCCAGAGCCACAGCTGAAGACCAACAGATGCCATGGAGCTACTGATCTTGCAGCATGGAGACCCAAGAGGGCCACAACAGCAACCACCACCACCACCCGGACCAACCCCAACCCCAGGGCCGCCCCCTCCGGACTACCACCAAGGCAGCGCAGAACAAGACAGCGGACCTTTCGAAAACGCACCAGCCTCAGAGACCTAACGCCAGAGGATGTCATTGCCCACTACAGGCTCAAAAGGACAACCATCCTCCGCATCCTGACCCACATTGCCCACATGCTGACAGTACCAACACAGCGTACAACCAACATTCCTCCGCAGACAAAGCTGCTGGCTGTGCTGCACTTGTTGGCCTCTGGTACCTTCCAACCAACAACTGCCAGAGTCGGAGGAGTCTCACAGCCAGCCCTGTCAAAGTTCCTCACACCTGTCTTGGATGCCATCATCAACTTGATACCCTAACACCCTCATTTCCCCCACACTGCGCAGGAACAGCTGGAGACCAAGCAAGGCCTATACGCCATAGCTGGCTTCCCGCACGTGTTGGGGGCAATTGACTGCACACAGGTCCTACTTGTTCCCACTGCTGACACTGCACACAATTACCGCAACAGAAAGTACACGCATTCCGTCAATGTGCAGGCAATAGTGGACCACCGGGGACTGTTCACCAATGATGTCGCCACCTTCCCAGGCAGTGTGTATGATTCCTACAACTTCCAACAGTCCATCATCAACCAGCGCTTTCAGGACGGCACCTATGGAAATGGACTGCTCGTTGGTAAGTACCAATGGAACACACCACACACCTCAACTCCACAATCAATTAACTCACAACTGTGGGAATGCACATGCAACAAAATCACATACAACATGCCCGAACAACATGCCCACCTACCAGAGACGACAACACAAGTAACTGTGGTAACAGGGGCCAGACATGTAGACAAATCATACACAAAGGCATATCCACTCTGCCACACAATTGCAGAATGTGGGGAGAGGTGCGAACCAAGAATGTGAGAAGGTGGCAAGTGACCCATGAATAAGAATGTACACAATGCCAAGTGTGGCCAAGTGTGGCGGTGATGTGCTGGGCAGTCTTGAGTATGCAGAGCACAGACATGTTCATGTGGACATATACTGCTGGTGTTTGTAGTGTTGTGGACAGTGGAGGCACGGGACGGCCACCAAAGTAACTTCTGCGTGTGTCTTGGCCTACACACATGTGGCCACCCACCTTCAACAGCCCACCTTACAGTGTTGTTGTCAGGCTTGCGGACATGCGCAGAGAGGCATTACAATGATGTGCTGTAGGAGTGCAAGTGATGCAACCGCGCAGTGCACACAAGTGAATAGGCTCGCGGGGAGGGAGGAGGAGCTGTGAGGCTATGTAATACACATTGATCCCGCACATTTGCCAGAAGCAATACATGGCAAACATGAATCCCAAAGTCGCACAAATCACACGCCACACAATTTGTGAGTCTGCCAACACAGCATGCAGCACCACCGATTTACACTAACCTCACTTACCTCTCACAGGTGATCAAAGATATGCACTCTGCCCGTGGATGATGACACCCATCCGAGCCCCGAACACCCCGGCCCAGAGGCAGTACAATGTGGCCCACAAACGCACCAGGGGCATTGTTGAGCGCTCATTTGGCATGTTAAAGTCATGTTTTCTGGTGCCTGGACATCACAGGTGGAAGACTCCTGTACAGCCCAGAAATAGTGCGCAAGATGATCATTGCATGCTGTGTATTGCACAACATATGTGTACGCACCAATGCCCCATGGATCCAAGTGCCAGATGCACCGGACGACGATGAGGAAGATGAGGCAGGTAGACCACACCCCACTGCAGATGCAGCAGGAATAGCCCGAAGGAACACAATCATTAACAATTTCTTCGCATGAGCACGTCACATTGTGACTGTCCTTAGCAATCGTGGAACAGTTCAAAATGACCACATGAACAGCATGTGCAAATAAATTCATTGAAACACACATTCCCTGTGTGCATGTCAGTCCTGTGCATTAGCACATCACTCTGGCTAGTATAAGTGCAACATGAACTGCTAACAATCTCACAAATAGCAAATCGATGGTGGGGATGTCACCTCTGTGCAGAGAGGCTGTTTAGGGTGTCACGTATTCGAAATGCCATTTCAGGGTGTCAAATGTAGTACATAATCCCACTCATCAGCGTATCACATGTGTACAAAAACATGACATGAAGGCTGTCATTGGTGTTCAAAAAAAGACAACAGGGTGTCATTTGGGGTCAAATATGAAATTTCGAGTGTCATTTGGGGTCAAATATGAACCACCCTGATGCAGAGATGCACCCCGTGACTCAAGTCCCACAACACGAGCAACATGGACGTAAGTGGGATGATGTCAGGGGTTGTTTGTCCACAAGGATGTGTCAGAGTGTGACCTGCTCCTTTATGGATGTGGTCCACACTTAGCCACCTCAGTGTCGTGGCGTGCACCATGTCATGATAATTGAACTGCAGCCATGCTAATCGTAATGCAGTGTCACTTGCATTATCAGTGTGGCCCATGGACCCGCAGCTTTGCTGGGTTCAGCACATGTGCATGGGTTTGTTGTGAGATTAGTGATGTGTGGGGAGGGCCCCCTCTGGGCACATTGTCTATGGGGGCCTACTTGGTGTTTCTATGTGTGCTGCAGTATGCCAAGGAGATCAGGGGCATGATCCAAAGTCATTGTGGGTGTGCACTGTGCTATACTTAATTGTGCATGTGTGCCATTGTGCCCATCTCCCCCCGTCCCCCCAGTCCCTGGTCGTTACTCACCCTGTTGCTGTTGGGTCAGGTCATGTTGAGCAGTGTCTGGTCCCCCAACTCCTGCCACCGTCTCCCCAATGATGACTGTGGATATCATTTCCTTCATCTCATCCAGCTCCTGCTGTGGCGCTGGACTCCCACCTCCAGTCTGCATTGCTGCTTTCCGGTTGTTAGTGAGTTTCAGCTTGGTTTTGTGCTTCACATCATTCCAGAGCTTCTTGCAGTCGTCCAATTCCCTTCTCTTCACTCCGACTGCATTCACCTTGGCCAAGATGGACTGCCATATTGCATTTTTAGTTGCCAATGATACAGTGGAGGTGATGAACAGTTGTTGGTGGTGTTCTATCACCTCCGTAATCAGGATCTTGTTTTTGTGTGGTCTGAATCGCGGGTTCCTCTTCTTCTTCTCCTTGCCCTTCTCCTTCCCCAAGGTCCCTGGCTGGTCTTCGGGGAGTTTGTGGGGTTCTGGTTGGCCTCTGTAGTTGCTCCAGCTTCCTCCATGGTGCTTCTCAGTTCTTTGGGTTTTTTTCTTCTTTTTTTAGGCAGCTTTTATGGTGAATTTTCCCACCTGACATGGGAATAGCAAGTCTGGCGCTGATTATCGCTGATATTTTTATCGCTGTTGGGCCCATCGCAACTTTTTTCACGTTCTAGTTTCCTTTTTTATCAGCGTCCCGGTAATTTTAACGTGGACATTTGGCACGTTATTGGGGAACTATCGCCTGTTGCCAGCATGTTGAGAATACGCCGTTAAAACGGCGTTAATTTCCCGCGATAGACAGCGTTATGTAAAATTGCGTTTGCCTAGGTTAGAGATGATTATCGCACAATCTTGAGAATATCCCCCTTTGTTTCTCCATTTAATGGGATACAATCACAAAGGCATCGTGTCAGTTCTACCATCTTAATGTTTTAAGTTATGCAATTGTCTATATCAGATGTAAGTTGCTTCACCAACAGAGTGACATTATAATAATCTGAAGCATATGCAGGTAGTAATTCCCGAGCCTATTCAGAGAAGATATAGGCAATATATGTGTATACATTTTAGTTTTATTATACATTTTAGTTTTTTTGATAAAAAACTATTCCACTCCTGGGCTTTTTATCATGGCGGAGAACTGGCAAGCTGCTTTGTGATGGAGAAAAAGTCAATTGTGCACCTGCCCCACGACAACTGCAGTAAGAATATTTTTCAAATGGAAGTCTGCATGGACTCTGCTGCGGCCCACATTGAAATTACTTGTCTTTGTCTATTCACTTGTCCAGAACACAATCCATACTGTGAACTTTATTATTTTTATTATTCATTCATTGTTTATTTCAAAGGAGAACGTTGAAAAATCATAACTTAGCATGAAATAAAGATTCAAAAAATCTGTTCTAATACAAAAGAATGAATTTAATAATCAGCCGCACTTGTTATCCACTCTAATTTCAATAATCTACGCTGCTGCTAGTGAATTTTACTTTTTGGCAAACCATGAATTAGATTTAGGAATTATCCTTTAGCAATAGTTTAACGCAATGCTGTTCATACAATAGTACATTACTCAAGCTAGTAGTCCATTGGTCAGCAGAATGAACATTTATTAGATTAAAGCGGTGCCGAAAGTTTATTTCCACAGGACTGCTGAGTTATTCTTTGCACAAGTCCTTTGAAGGAGTCTATAAAAGGCAAATACCTCTTTTGTTCTTATTTTGTTTCTTCTTGTCTGAAACTTCATTAACAGAACTACACAGGTTCAGGTTTAGAGTGGTAAAAGTTTTATCCAAGCAGAGTGTTGTGAATGTCATTAATCAAAATATAGTGAAGGAGCTTCGCCTATTGGGTTAAGTAAAATGATGAACTGCAAGCACATGAACCCACTTGATGCTCCCTTTTCTCCCACTCACCCACGCACTATGTATTCCCTTACTAACTCCAATAACCTCGAAGAGACTCCTGGGAGCCAGCTGCAGCAGGTGATCTTTGAAAGAGGGCGACTGTAACATCTGTCCCAGATTGCACAGTGTAAGTGCACGAAGCGAGCACGCTGGACTGCCTCAAGGGCCTTCGGGAGGTGCCTGTCCTGAGAAACTTTTGAACAAAGGAGGGTAAAAAACAGTGCGTTTTATAGCACATTTCCACATAGATTTTCTAGAAAGCAAAGGCTCTGGTGTGGCACTCGTGAAATGCTGTATTCTGATGGGGCACGATTCATAAAGGTAAATTTAGACTTAAATCTAAGTTTACTACTTTTTGCTATTCACAAAGGTAAGTTGCTGCTCGTAGCTGTACAACTAGTATACCCACTAGTAGTACAATAACTAGTAGTAAAGTTACTAGCAGTAACATTATTAGTAGTAAAGAAGCTAGTAGTAACATACCTTTGGGAATATCAAAAAGTAGTAAACTCAGACATAAGTCTAAGTTTCCTTTTGTGAATCGAGCCCATGGCGTGACAACTAAGCCTGAGCTTTCCCAAAAGTGTTGCAGGTCCACTTGCCCTAAAATAATATGCCAATTTACCTTGTGTCTCTGAATGCTAAAAATTACCAGCAATGTATTAGGGCCAGTATTTTGCATAATGAGGGCACCATGGGAAACAAAAGAGTCAAACTATCATCAATATGCAAAGAGCTAGCCAGCTCACTCTTTCACACATAGTTACTCACTTCATTTGAGAAAACCAAGCAATGCTCAAGTCTGGCTTGGGCAAACTTCATGGCTCTGGTTTAGCTCTTTATCAATGGGAACTAGCAAGCTAAAACAGAGGGGACCCAAGCATTTCAATGCAGTATTTATTTTCCTTCTTTGTATACATATATTATGTCAGCTTGAACTAATATGTGTTGAAAGTATTTATCAACAATAGTTTACTATTTTAGGTCATGAAATAATTGAACACAAAGCATTCCCCTGTGAGAATGGGATATTCATTCAGTAGCACAACCACACGATGATTAATCAGGAAACGTGGACTCAAATCCCAGCTTGACCAACTTACTTGACACCAAGCAAATTATTTTACTTCACCATGCATTGTTTTAATTGAGTGATAGTAATAAATCTTGTGAGAAAGTGGATTATTAGTTGGGGTGAATTGTAGTCCACCACAAATAATAATACATTTCTTCATGTTAGTCTAAGTAAAGGTTTCAGTAATTTAAACCTGAGCACAACCACTGGTAGCTCTACCCACAAGCTGCACCTGCTGTTGAGACCTGTGAGGAGACCTGAAAAGCTGGGCCTGTTGCCACTTGTATCTAAAACTAAGAGATGTTTCCAAGAGTCAGTTGGTTGACCTACTGTTAAGTTAAAGGGACACATAAAGATGCTAGAAGCCCTTTTCCTGAAGTGCCCAACTTTCTAAAAGTACCTTTCCTATGATATTTATTACAGATCAGACTTTACTAGAAAATTGAGATTGAAGTAAATATTTTAAAAGAGAATGAACTCTGTAGGTGTTAGAAATTAGGTTTTTGGTTGACAGAGGTATGCACCCTGCCCAAGAAAGAACCACAAATCTAGTCAGCGTAGTCATATACACACCTTAAATTAAGCTGTGCTCCCCCTCTGGTAGCTTTGTACAAGGCAGGCAAAATTAACTTAAGAATAAATGTGTTAAGTAATTGTGCAAACCTTTAAACCGTAACACAGAGAAAACACCACAAAAAGACTCCAGTTTACAAAAATAGATTGTCCTCAGAACTTTGCGGTACCCTGCCTCATTTGGTGCCTTTCTCCCTACCTGGTCCCGGTGCTGTTAATGTTGTTGGACACCTACGCAGCCCTCCTGCCGCCGCCGCACTTCCATCCCCATTGCGGCCGCAGAGCGTAGGAGGGACTACAGCCCCCAGGAGCCTTAGCGGCGGAAGTCCGCTTTCGTCACTTTCGCGCACGGAGGCGCTTAAATTCGAACTCAGCCCCGGCAGAGCGGGCGTCCTCAGAACTTTGCGGTACCCTGCCTCATTTGGTGCCTTTCTCCCTACCTGGTCCCGGTGCTGTTAATGTTGTTGGACACCTACGCAGCCCTCCTGCCGCCGCCGCACTTCCATCCCCATTGCGGCCGCAGAGCGTAGGAGGGACTACAGCCCCCAGGAGCCTTAGCGGCGGAAGTCCGCTTTCGTCACTTTCGCGCACGGAGGCGCTTAAATTCGAACTCAGCCCCGGCAGAGCGGGCGTCCTCAGAACTTTGCGGTACCCTGCCTCATTTGGTGCCTTTCTCCCTACCTGGTCCCGGTGCTGTTAATGTTGTTGGACACCTACGCAGCCCTCCTGCCGCCGCCGCACTTCCATCCCCATTGCGGCCGCAGAGCGTAGGAGGGACTACAGCCCCCAGGAGCCTTAGCGGCGGAAGTCCGCTTTCGTCACTTTCGCGCACGGAGGCGCTTAAATTCGAACTCAGCCCCGGCAGAGCGGGCGTCCTCAGAACTTTGCGGTACCCTGCCTCATTTGGTGCCTTTCTCCCTACCTGGTCCCGGTGCTGTTAATGTTGTTGGACACCTACGCAGCCCTCCTGCCGCCGCCGCACTTCCATCCCCATTGCGGCCACAGAGCGTAGGAGGGACTACAGCCCCCAGGAGCCTTAGCGGCGGAAGTCCGCTTTCGTCACTTTCGCGCACGGAGGCGCTTAAATTCGAACTCAGCCCCGGCAGAGCGGGCGTCCTCAGAACTTTGCGGTACCCTGCCTCATTTGGTGCCTTTCTCCCTACCTGGTCCCGGTGCTGTTAATGTTGTTGGACACCTACGCAGCCCTCCTGCCGCCGCCGCACTTCCATCCCCATTGCGGCCGCAGAGCGTAGGAGGGACTACAGCCCCCAGGAGCCTTAGCGGCGGAAGTCCGCTTTCGTCACTTTCGCGCACGGAGGCGCTTAAATTCGAACTCAGCCCCGGCAGAGCGGGCGTCCTCAGAACTTTGCGGTACCCTGCCTCATTTGGTGCCTTTCTCCCTACCTGGTCCCGGTGCTGTTAATGTTGTTGGACACCTACGCAGCCCTCCTGCCGCCGCCGCACTTCCATCCCCATTGCGGCCGCAGAGCGTAGGAGGGACTACAGCCCCCAGGAGCCTTAGCGGCGGAAGTCCGCTTTCGTCACTTTCGCGCACGGAGGCGCTTAAATTCGAACTCAGCCCCGGCAGAGCGGGCGTCCTCAGAACTTTGCGGTACCCTGCCTCATTTGGTGCCTTTCTCCCTACCTGGTCCCGGTGCTGTTAATGTTGTTGGACACCTACGCAGCCCTCCTGCCGCCGCCGCACTTCCATCCCCATTGCGGCCGCAGAGCGTAGGAGGGACTACAGCCCCCAGGAGCCTTAGCGGCGGAAGTCCGCTTTCGTCACTTTCGCGCACGGAGGCGCTTAAATTCGAACTCAGCCCCGGCAGAGCGGGCGTCCTCAGAACTTTGCGGTACCCTGCCTCATTTGGTGCCTTTCTCCCTACCTGGTCCCGGTGCTGTTAATGTTGTTGGACACCTACGCAGCCCTCCTGCCGCCGCCGCACTTCCATCCCCATTGCGGCCGCAGAGCGTAGGAGGGACTACAGCCCCCAGGAGCCTTAGCGGCGGAAGTCCGCTTTCGTCACTTTCGCGCACGGAGGCGCTTAAATTCGAACTCAGCCCCGGCAGAGCGGGCGTCCTCAGAACTTTGCGGTACCCTGCCTCATTTGGTGCCTTTCTCCCTACCTGGTCCCGGTGCTGTTAATGTTGTTGGACACCTACGCAGCCCTCCTGCCGCCGCCGCACTTCCATCCCCATTGCGGCCGCAGAGCGTAGGAGGGACTACAGCCCCCAGGAGCCTTAGCGGCGGAAGTCCGCTTTCGTCACTTTCGCGCACGGAGGCGCTTAAATTCGAACTCAGCCCCGGTAGAGCGGGCGTCCTCAGAACTTTGCGGTACCCTGCCTCATTTGGTGCCTTTCTCCCTACCTGGTCCCGGTGCTGTTAATGTTGTTGGACACCTACGCAGCCCTCCTGCCGCCGCCGCACTTCCATCCCCATTGCGGCCGCAGAGCGTAGGAGGGACTACAGCCCCCAGGAGCCTTAGCGGCGGAAGTCCGCTTTCGTCACTTTCGCGCACGGAGGCGCTTAAATTCGAACTCAGCCCCCGCGTCGCGGGACGCGCGCGGGCAGCGCCGGGCTAAGCCCGGGTAAAGGGCGGGCCGTCTGTGGCCGTCAGGGGCCAAAGGAGGCCGGGCCGGGCCGCACCTCTTAGTTGTGGTTTTAGGGTTAGTTAGAACTAACCTTCATTGGTTAATGATATTTTATTGTTTACTGTGTTTGCCAGTCATATGCTGTGTATAGAGTGTGTTTCTTCTACCTTTTACCGGTTGGATTTTAGGTATTTGTGTCAAGGGTTCCCCATTGAAAGATACTCGCTGTTGGTTTTGTTGGAGTCATGGGGAAGCAGTCTAAACCTGCAGCAAGCCGCCCTATGACTAGACAGCTAGCCAACTCCAATCCGCAGATCCCCAGTCTCACAGCGATAGATAAAATGCTGCAGAAGACAATCGGGGTGGTGGCTACAGCCATTGAAAACACCGAAAGACGGTTGTCGATTACCCCGGCATTCAATATGGCCCCCCCTCCTGATGGATTGGCTGACTTATCTTCATACCAGGTCGATCCCGATGCTATGTCATCTATGTTGCCCTCGTTTACCCAATTACCGTGCGCTCAGGCACAATTAGACGAGCCCGAACAAGAGGAAGCTGGCCCATCATCATCCTCTTTCGTTTCTATAGTGGCCCCTACGAAGCAGGCAAAGCCAAGGAAAAAAAAAACACAGAAATCTAGAAAAAGGGGTCTTCTTCCAGCCCCCCCTGCAGACAGCCATGCTCCCTCAGCCTTGACCCATCACTCTCCTACTTCTATCCCTCCGACCTGGGTGACTACTTTATTAACTGACTTACAGTCACATATAGATCAGTCCCTAAACCTCCTTTTAAAAACCCTGTCCTCTAAAATTGACAGGTTGGTATCTTTAGTTAATACCAAAGGTATCGGGATGAAGCAGACAAATCATAATCCACTGCATATCTTGGGTAGTACGGAGGGGGTCGGTATTCAAGTAAAGCCCAACATCCCTACCCCCCTAACCCAGACAATTCTACCCCCGAACCATACAGCTACGGTCCCAGTCCAGCCCCCAGTGGTGCTGCCAACTGCCCCTTCCCTCCCTGCTGGTCACCGTATGCCCCCGACTTTGCCCCGAGCCCCTACTGTTGCATCATCACGAGAACAGTCCCTCAGCTACAGGGACTCAGCCCTCCGGAGCTCGGACGGGGATAGGATCCTTCCTCCTGGGGGGGGGATCCGAGCCCCTCGGGGCCCGGGAAGTTCCCTTCCTTATGTACAGCTCCCCCCAGAGGCAGCTCCCTATGTGATTGTGCTCACTGGAGTTCCTCCACTAACGAATGGTAGGGACGAATCCTATTCTGAAGTAAAAAACAAAGTCATCCACTGGTTGTCCAAAAATAGACCATTGGAGGGAGCAGGGAGAGGGGAGATCCTCTTTGTTCGGAGGGTCAGCTGGCTGGGGACCCGCCCACAGGACATCGGTGGAGATTGTGTGCTGATTAATTTTAGGGACCCTAGAGTAGTAGGACACATACTGGAGCAGGGTGGGCACCACAAACCAGGGGCCATTGATACATCGCATTTGGGGTACTTTTATTCCATCCCCAATACTGTGAATCCGGTGGAATTACCATATTTTCATCAGGCCTCTTGTAGCACCTACTTTAATATCCCAGTTGAAAATCGTTTCGACGTGCTCAACTCTGTGGACTGACCACCACCCCTGAGGCTAAGCAAGGGAGGGTATGCGCCTTCGGGGGGGATCCAGGTTAGGGACGATACTGGTGTGGAGATGGCCCCCCCCTCGGCTGTACTTGGCTCGGAGAGTGGCCTTGGGACCACTCCTCCTTTACCTCAGATTTCTAGCGTCATAGAGGGACGCCCCGTGTTGGGCCTCCTTGAGCATTCTGCTTCCCACTGTCCCCCCTCCTCAATCCCTCTGGTGGATAGCCCTCCCCGCACACCCGTTCGAAAACCTTTGGTTGGGTCTTGGAATGTGGCTGGATTGGAGTCCAAACTCTCTGACCCCGAGTGGGGAGAGCTAATGGACAATTACGACATCTGCATATTCCAAGAAACGTGGTTACGTTCCACATCACGGAGGGTGGGCTATGCATCGTTTTCGGCCCCAGCAGTTCAAGGGGCGAGAGGTAGACCTTCGGGGGGGTTAGTAGTATGGGTTGCAACACACTTGGGGTGCACAGTAAAGTCATTAGACACAAAGTCCCCTGACATTCTGTGTTTGATACTTACCTTCCCCGCTAGTTACTCGTTGGTAGTAATAAACGTCTACCTGCGTCCCCACCCGGTACAGTTGGGTCTGTCAATTTTGGGCGCCCTGGAAGATGTATTACATTCTCTTCCACCTGCGTCCCATAAACTAATTGGTGCAGATCTTAATTGTCACTTCGAACCTCTTCCTGGGATCCCTTCCCCCACCTGCGACGAGGATGAAAGCTATCTAATCCCAGACCCTATTATTCATCCCGCCAAACGTCTTTCCCCTCTAGCCCTCGAGATCAATAAGCTCACCATTGCACACTCTTTGAGGGCTTGCAATGGTAGACTCTGTCCGGATGTGCCGGGGTCTTTTACTTTTAATAGACCCGGGAGCTGTTCGACTATCGACTATCTTTTGGTGAACGTGGAATTTTGGGGCCATTTGGCGGCCTTTTCTGTCATTCCACGGGTCGATAGTGATCACAACCTACTCTCACTGGAATTGGTTAACAAGATCGGTGGCAGTGTAATTCATAAGCTCCAATCACCACCAAATAGCGAAAATCTGGTGTTAGCGGCAGGTGGTAGACGGATTAGGTGGGCAAGGGTAGCGTCAGATGACTTAAAACTTGCTGCTATATATAGCAGTGTGACCTGCTCTTTGGAAGCAGTCTCCCACCTTCTGAGCCCGACTGGGGATATTCCGCAGTCCCGCCTTCTCGATTTCCAGAACATACACGAGGATCTCCTTGGCAGCTTGGCTGGCTTCTTCCATAGTCCTACCGCCTCAAAACCAAGGCCCCTTAGGCCTGAGCACTGGTTTAACGGTTCTTGTAGGCGGGCTAAGACTGCCCTGATAAAAGAAGTAAAAGTGGGTACTCAGTCTAGTATCCGGGTGGCGAGGGCCTCCTACAAAAACCTGATCAAGGAGGCAAAATCCGAGTGGGAGGATCAAAGGTGGCAAAACCTATTGCAAGCTTTAGTAGACCGCGACTCGAGGGCGTTTTGGAACATTGTTCGAACGGGCACGGTAGCCAGCAGCCCTGCAATTATTCCTAATCTCAGCGAGGAGGTCTGGCTTGCCCATTTCCAACCCCTCTTTTCGGTCAGTAATTCCAGGGGTGGCCCCGACCAGGGCACCCCGCGGACTGATATTGCAATAGACCAGCTGGGCCAGGAAGAACTAGAGAGCCGTTCCTTTTCTCTTTTAGAAATAGAACTGGCCCTCAACTCCCTATCAGTAGGGAAAGCCCCGGGGCTTGATAGGATCCCTGGCGATTTGTATAGAAGTAATATAAAAATCTGGGCCCCTTATATTTGTGTGTATTTTAATGCCATTTTGCAGGGCCTTAGAATCCCGGAGACCTGGTTGGGTGCAGAAATTATACCCATTCACAAAAAATCTTCCCCGTTGGATCCAGCCAATTACCGCCCCATAAGCTTGATTGATGTCTTACAGAAGCTGTTTGCCCGAGTCCTTTTATCCAGATTGCAGTCCTGGATAGAGGATCAACAAATTTTAACCTCCCTTCAGGCGGGGTTCCGTGCAAAGGTTTCCACCATCGACCAATTATTTAGACTATTATTGATTTATTGGAAGTCAGTCAGCATGGGTGCTGGTAATCTTTATTTGATTTTTGTGGACCTTCGGTCCGCTTTTGATATGGTCCAAAGGGAAAAATTATGGGCACTTTTGTTAGAAATGGGTGCTCCCTCGTACCTTTGCCATCTATTTAAACGCCTCCACTTTGGCACCTATGCAAGGGTGAGATATGGGAGATGTGGGGAAATCTCTGGGCCATTTCCGGTTGAAAAGGGTGTGAGGCAGGGCTGTGTCCTGGCCCCCACTCTTTTCTCCCTTTTTATCAATGGGTTGATTGAGTATCTCTTGCGCACCGCTAACTTGGACTCCCCAGTACTGGCGGGGCGTAAGGTCCCGGCCCTAATGTTCGCGGATGACACGCTTTTGTTATCTAAATCTTACATGGGCATCCAGCGTACATTAGAGGCCTTTTGCTCCTTCTGCAAAATCAGGGGTTTGGAACTGAATCTTTCCAAAACCAAATTTATGGTTTTCGGTTCCAATTCATATAATTGCCCTCACCCCAAGCTGGGAGATGTTGAGCTGGATAGGGTTGCCACTTTTGAGTATTTGGGGGTGACCCTTAATGATAAAATGAATTGGGGGTCCCATTTGGCGAAGGCCAATTTGAAACTAGCTCAATCAGTGGGGGGTATCCTGAAGGTGTTTAACAATACCTCTCTTAAACTCTTGGGCCCCCCCATGGAAATTTATAAATCTCAAGCTAGAGGAGGGGTGCTATATGGCGCTGAATTATGGGGATATTCCATTCCCGCTTCCCTCTCTTCTATTGAGAATTCTTTCATTAGGAGATTGCTGAAACTACCTGTCAGCACTCCATTAATCCCTTTGAGATGGGACCTGGGTCTGGCTCCCATAGAAGAGATTGCCTTGAACCGCCCTCTCCAGTTCTGGAGGCGTCTTTGGTCAACGCCTGAGTTGGTAAGCTATAGGTATGACCTTGGTGATATATTGGCAAGGGGAAAATCGGACAAGATCCCCTGGCTTACCTATATAAAGAACCTCTGCTATTCAATTGGGATGGGGAACCTATGGTCCGCCCCGGAAGAAACCTCCCGTGCACTTTCGAAGAATTCACTGCGGGAGGTCTTGCAATCATATCGGAAGGGAATTCTACTCCACTCCTCTCTGGGTAGGCTTACCGACACCTTTTTGGATATTAAGTTTTGCCCCCAGTTTGAAGCTTTCCTGGACGTTATCCAACCACCTTTGGCAAAGAAACTCTACATCCAGTTCAGACACGGTTCGCTTCCGTTGAGGGATCTTACACATAGATGGTCTAACGCTTTGGATCCCGTTAGCACGTGTCCTTTATGTACTGTTACTTGTGAAACAGAGTTGCATGTAGTCCTTTTTTGCCCCTTATATATCACTGCAAGAAAAAAGTGGATCGTCCAGTTATGCAAGTCTAGGGGTCTCAGGGACCACAAGGAGGTGTTTAGAATCTTGAAATATGACACCACTCCATTGATAGTGTTTGCAATGGCTAAATTTCTTCTCTCAATGTGGTTCACAAGGACCAAATTTATGACCTCTGCCACCCATTCCCCTTGATTTTAGTATTGCCTACATTGCCACTACAGTACTTTGAGATGTAGTGTGTATAGTTTTTGCCCTGGATACATTTTTAACAATTTGTTTTTGTGGAAAAACTATGTTCTTTTACTGTGTATCTTTTATGTAATAATTTTAATGTTTTAATGAATTACACACTATACAATGTCTATTTAATCATGTTTTAATGTATACTACTATTTATGTCTTTTTATGGTATTTTACCGAAATAAAAGCTTTGACTGACTGATTATATTTATATGAACAAAGCAAGACCAAAACTACAAAAATCCAATAAGTGTAACTGGAGTTGCTTAACAGCTCTAGATTGGGTCAAGTTCAAATGTTCATGCTGACTGTGATGAAGCCTGGGACAGATACAGGGACCAACCTTGGCAGGCTAAAAAGTACCTTAGATGCGCTTTCGATGGAGCCGAGATGTAGGAAGTAAAGAAGCATTGCGTCATCATTGAACCGCTGGCTTGAAGGTGATGTCTCACCACTGAGCTGCATAAAGTTAGAGATGCATCGGAAACTGAAGACGATGTGCCACACAGTCGGCAATGCAATGTCCTCAGTCTTCGCAGCACCGGCGATGCGTTGGCATAGAGGGAGATGCACCAGTTCCAATCGGCGCAACAGGGTCAAAGCGTGGATTCTGATAGAAGCAGCACTTTGTACCCTCTTTAAGGGCCCAGGACTGGATTGCTACCACTTGGCTGAGCAAGACATGCAACAAGCAAAGTCCAGGAGCTACTGCGGGATGAGTTGCAGTCTTTGATGTCCCAAAGACTTACAACAGCGGCAAACCAGCATGTCCTTGAACTCACTCTTGGTTCAAGTGAGATGGGTCCATTCCTTCCTCAGTCAGGACAGAGGGTAGCAGGCAGCAGAGCAACAAAGCAGAAAAGCAGTCCTTCCAGAGCAACTGTCCAGCAGAGAAGAAGTGCTTGTAGCAGCACAGCAGTCCTTCCTCCTGGCAGGGTTCTTCACAGGTCCAGTAGCGTACTGGAGTGGTAGGGTCAGAAGTCCCGTTCTTATACCCAGTGGTGCCTTTGAAGTGGGAGTGACTTCAAAGAAGGCTTTTGAAGTGCACAGGAGTACTTCCTCCCAGATATGGCTCCAAATTCACTCCAGGGGGACATGCAACCCTTTGTGTGGACACAGGACACAGCCTATTCAGGTGTAAGTGTCAGATCCTCTGCCCAGGATGGCCCATCAGGATGTGGACAGCCACTTAGTCACTCCTAAGCTGCCTTTATATGTAGCTGTCTACAGGGAATGCATAAAGTCCAGCTGTCACCTACCCCAGACGTGTATTGGAGACAGGCTGCAGGTACACAAGGTTATGAGCAGAAAAGTGCCATCTTACTAAAAGTAGCATATTTAAAAGGGTAATAATAAATTCAACTTTACACGTAAAGGGGATTTATCATTATCATTCCAAAGATATGAAACATGATCAATCTACTCCTTCCCAATCAGGAATAACAGCTTAAAAGTATAATAAGGAATTCCCAATGTTAGCCTAAGAAAAGAGTAGGCCTCACATTACTGAAACATGAATTTGGTGTTTTTTACTACCAGGACATGCAAAACGTAAATGTACATATCATACCTTTTGATTATACAGCACCCTGCCCTCTGGACTACCTAAGACCTACCTTAGGGGTGACTTATTTGTATACAAAAGGGGGGGGGTTAAAATTTGGAAATGGGTTTTAAATGGTAAGTTGACATGGCAGTGTAAACTACACACAAGCTCTGCTGTGGCAGGCCTGAGACGTGCTACTTGTGTGCCTGGCACAATCAGCGCTGCAGATCCATTGGTCGCATTTAAGTTACAGTCCTTGAGCACATGTAGTGTACTCTACTAGGGACCTATAGGTATATTAAACATGCCAATTGTGGATAGGTCAATCAAACCATGTTTAGGGGCGAGAGCACATACACTTTAGTACTGGTTGGCAGTGGTAAATTGCTTAGAGATATAAGGACAACAAAAATAAATCAGCAAAATTGGAGGCAAAAAGGCAAAAAGTTTGGAGGAAACCAACCTAAAGCAGCCAGGTCTAACAGTAGGTGTTTCTTAGGCAGAGAAAACATTATTAAATGTAATATTGTATCCCAATGCTTTCCTATGGAATAGCTATCGCTGCTACGGTAATAATAGATTTTCTCTGTAAGGACATGTTTAACATTAAACTTTTATATATGTCCTACTTTAAAATACCAAGCACCTCACCTTATGGGGTTTAAGATCTCCTAATGTGTGATATTGATTTCTAAAATGAGGCTTTAGACCTGTCAAAAAGGGTTATTTTGACAGGTTGAATTTTTTAAAACTGCAAAGGGAGACTGCGGTGGTAGGCCTGTAGTATTGTATGCACTGTCTCTGTAATGGGTGGCACAATGAATTATGCAATTCACTAGTGACATTTACCTTACAGGCCCCTGGTACACTTTGTACCATTTACTAGGGACTTATATGAAAGGTAAATAAGCCATTTAGGAGCACAGCCAACTTCAACATTCAGTCAGAGATCATGCACTGGGGCATGGTTAACAGAGTTCCACCAAACAGAGTAAAAAAAACAGGAATAATATCTAGCAAAAAGTGGGGTTGACCATGCGAAAATGGGCATTTTTTCTCTAATAATAATAATAATAATAATCATAATAATAATAATAATAATAATTGTGTTCTGCATACACAAATCTTGGCTAAAAACCACTCATGTTAGTACAGCGGATGGAGCGGAAGTCTCATTTCATTTTTGTAGATGTGCATCATAATCATGTGTAGAGAGCACCTCATATAATCCTGCATTTTGTAAATGTGAGTGTTAGGATTGTGAAATATTTTAATGTATCTACGTGGCAAATTTAAAGTTACTGACTAGTAGTATGAGGAGTTAGCATAGGAAATAAATGTAACCAGCAGAAAGAGTGAACATGAAGAAACCAGAATGTGAAGTTTGACACTCTTCGTTTACTAAATGCGCTAATTGTAATACTTTCCATGATTTGTTAAATGTGTTAATCAAAATGTAAATTAGTTATGCAAACTCGTAGTGAATAAGTAATACGTTCTTATGTTAGCCACAGCTGAAGGCCTGAAATGCCAGCCCCTGATACACTCTCGCTTTAGGATTATTGTTCTGAATTTCATGTGCTCAGTGGAAGCTGTCCTTGCTCACATTTTGCATTGCAGGTGGAGAAGCATTCTCTTAGGCAATGAGAGAAGAAGTTGCAGTTTTGTGGCTCAAAGGTGATAAGGGAAAAAAGTTGATTTCACATGGGAGAAGGCTAGGGAACCAAGGACGAATTGTTGCAAAGGATAGATGTAGAACTTCGTGGAAATGTAGGTTCATGACTGTACCCATTGTGGAGTATGTGCGAGAGGTGCATCATGGGAATACTACCTGTGGATAACTGGTTGTTGGAATTATGGATAGCAGCCCACAATCTTTTTTTGCCTTTGGAGAGGGAGCATCTCAGAGCAAGCGTTTCCTCTTGTGATGGTGGCTGTATGATACTTGTCCCATTTCAACAATGGAGAGACTTCTTATGAAGACTCTACGACTGACACCTTTTCCTCCTGATTCCAAATGCTGACTTATTAACATAGAGATGTCATTTTAGCGATAGATTAGGGATAGATTTAATGCTCTTCATTCACCAACCCTCAATGCAGGGAAATTTGGACTCGTCTGAACTGGGTGCGCAGATTTAGCATTATGCTGTTTCCTTTATATGGCTACACTCTTGTGTCTATGTTCAAATATTTTTGGCTTTGTAATAACCCTAACTAACTTTCCTTAGTTGTCCTTTGGTTATTATGTATCCAGAAGAGTTAGTTCTAATTTGACTGTGAATTCATGATTTTCTCCCCTTCAGACTTTCATGCTGCATAAAAGACCCATCGGAGTGTGTTTTGGAGAAACTCTAGAACGGATCTAGACGGCCCCTTTAACAGCAATATAAACTAATGCACTATAATGTAACACAGGTGTTAAAGACATAGGCAATTTTTTTCCTGAAAGTGTTTATTATGTTTTAACAGGGAGTTTGCTGAATCAATTACATGCCAACTCTTTATTGATTGGCTCTTCCTATGGTTTTCCAGGCTTGCCCACTCCAATACACAGGCATGCACAGACAACATTTTCTTTTTTTTTTTTTTTTTGAAACCGTTTATTGCAATCTCAAATATATACAGGTAGGGGCCTACAACCTTCTGGCCGGCCGCTAAAGTGACGATAACAAATGACATACATACAATGAGGCACTTAGCTTTACATAGACACTAAGGCAGGAGGTATCCACAACGCGGGCCATATGGCTCTGAGCCCACAATACGGTTTCATTTTATACAACACAACAACATAAATAAACACACACCCGCAAGGCAACCCACGATCGAAAGTGACAGCACGTGCTCCTCAAATGGGGGACCCCAAACCATCCACTGAAAACCCCCGAGAGGGGAAGGGAAACAGGTCTGGGACCGGGAGAATACCGTGCTCGGAACTGAGGGAGGGAGTAAACTAGGGGGATGGAGCTGGTGAAGCGGGAGGCAACAACGGCGGCTCGCAGATATCCCCGCGGTAGGCGTTCCAGGGGCCCCATAGCTTCACCCATGCCCCAGGCTTACCCCGCGCCACATACACCACCTTTTCTCGGAACATGCACCAATCCATGTGTTCTTTCCAGGCCGACACCGCCGGGGACCTCTGGGATCCCCACAGCTGTACAACGTCCCGTTTAGCCACCATATAGCCCAGAGTCACCCATCGCGTCTGCGGAACCAAGTAATCGGTCGGTTCCCACACATTCAGCAAACATCTCCTCGCTTCAGGCAACAGCGCGACATGCGTAACCGCTCGCAGGACCTCATGCACACCACGCCAGAATCGCTCCACCCTCGGGCATTCCCACAAAATGTGCAAAAAGGTCGCTGAAGCACCACACCCACGCCTACACAATCCGTCCTCGGCATAGCCCATACGCAGAAGCCTTGGCCCCGTCATGTACACCCGGTGGAGTATCTTAAGCTGGACGAAACGAAGGCGAGCCGGGATGGCCACCTCCTTCGGAGAGGCCACCACGGAAATCCAGTCCTCGTCGTCCAACTCCAGCCCATCGGCAACCCAGGCCTCGCGGAGGCCAGTCAGTAAGCCCAAACGATCATTTATCAATTTCTTGTAAATGAGGGAGATCGTGCTGTCCGGAACATGGCCATCTAGCACTCGATCCTCCAGGGGGGAGGACTCCGGGATGGAGGCCACGTCTGGGAAGACGGAGCCCAGCGCGTGTCGGACCTGCAGGTACCGAAAGTATTCACTGCCCCGCAGCTGAAACTCCGCCTGCAACGTCTCGAATGTTTTAAATCCTCCCCTCGTCCAGAGATCCCCCACTGTACTGATGCCTATAGTGTCCCACTGCTCAAAGCCCTTCGAGGTCCACAGAGAGCCCAACCTCTCAGACGCATACAGCGGTGACGCCCGGGTCAAACGGTCCTTCCAGCCCATAGCTGCATTAGCCGCGTGCCATACTCGCACCATGACACGCGTGGGTCCCGTCAAGCGGGAATCGGGCACACTAGCGTAGAGCGCTCGATTGTAGTCGCCACCGGGCAGGAGCATCTTGTCCATTTCAAATGCCGGGTTTAGGGCGGGCCCATAGAGGCCCTGATTAATTGCAGCTAACTGGGAGGCCCAGTAATACCGTTTAATATCCGGGAGGGCAATCCCTCCGTCGTACCACGGGAGCGTCAACTTTGCCAAGGCTATACGCGGCCTCCCATCCCAGAACAGGCGGCGCTGTAAACCTTCCACTTCACGGAAGTAGCGCGCTGGGACCAAGTCCATAGTGTTCTGGAGAGCGTACAGGAAGCGCGGCAGTGACATCATCTTGAACAACGCCGCCCGGCCGAGCGGCGAAAGTGGCAAGCGCCTCCAGCGCGCGACATCCTCCTTCAAGCGCTGGAGGGGGGGAAGCAAATTTCGCTCGTAGCGGGCCACCGGGTCCAGCGTAATGTAGACACCCAAGTATCGAAATCCCTCCGAGGCAATCTGGATCGGACAGCCCCGCGGGAGGACAGGAGCCTGCCCGGAAAGCACATAGACACAGGATTTAACCCAGTTGATGACAAGGCCTGAATTGCGGCCAAAAGAGTGCAGAACATCAACCAGGACAATCAGTGATTTGCGCGGGGAGGCTAAGTACAAAAGGATGTCGTCTGCATAGAGAGACACGCGGTCCTCACACTCAGGGGTCCAACGGAGACCTCGGATAGAAGGGTGCCACCGCAGCCACTCCGCCAGGGGTTCCAAGGCCAGTGCGAACAGGAGCGGCGACAGGGGGCAACCCTGTCGCGTGCCCCGTCCCAGCCCGAATGGGGCCGAGACTCGACCATTCACCACCACCTGCGCAAGTGGGTCCGAGTACAACAATTTGACCCAGCTGATGAAACCCGGCCCGAAGCCAAATTTCGCCAGCATCGCCCAGATGTACGGCCACTCGAGTGTGTCGAACGCCATAGTGGCGTCCAAAGACGCCAAGATGGCCGGCTCCCGCACGAACGGAACACGCGCTAGCACGCCGTGCAGGCGTCGCAGATTAAGAGCCGTATTGCGGTGGGGGATAAAGCCGGACTGGTCTTGGTGGACCAGGTCGCCCACCACGCCGACCAGCCGGTTGGCGAGCACCTTGGCGAGGATTTTAGGTTCCGCATTCAAGAGCGAGATAGGCCGATAGGATGTGACCCGATCTCGAGGTCTCCCCTCCTTGTGGATGACCACGATGGTAGCCAGACGCTGGTCCGGCGGGAGGGAGCCCCGCGAGTGGGCCGCAAGGAACATTGCGCGGAGGTGGGGTGCCAGTACATCCGGTCGCAGCTTGTATAATTCGATGGGAATGCCGTTCGGGCCCATGGCCTTGCCAGAAGCGACCGAGCGGATGGCAAGGGCGATTTCGTCCGAGGTGGGGGCGGCATCCAGCAACTCCCTGTCCTCCACAGAAAGGGAGGGGAGCGCGATGTCACGCAGCAGGGCATGGGAATCCTCCTCCGAGCAGGGAGAAACCGGGGAATATATCTCGCGGAAATAATCCGCGAAGCAAGAAACAATGCCTTCCGGCTCAATGACACGCACACCATCCGTCCTCTCAATCAGCGGGACCACACGACTCGCTCTCTCCTTCTTATCCAACCACGCAATCAACTTGCCCGCCTTATCACCCACATCATACAATCGCCCCTGTTGCTCTCTGCTGAGGCCCCTGGCCGCCTCCGTGACGAGGGCCCTATAGGCCGCCTGCTTAAGGTGCAGAACGTGGAGCGCAGCGTCAGTCACCCCACTCCCCAAATCACCCTCCAATTCAGTAATTTCGGCCTCCACCCGGGTCACCTCCTCCTGTGCGCGCCTCCGGGCATGGGAAATAAAGGAGAGGGCCTCCCCTCTAAGCACTGTCTTGAAAGCCTCCCACAGGGAGATAGCCGACAGGACTGACCCCACATTCTCCTCGAAATACCGTTGCAAGGATTTAATCAAGTCAGTGCGAATAGTGGGGTCGCGCAGGTACCAATCGTTGATTGGAGCTACCCTGCCCTCCCCCCTCGGGAAGACATCAAAGTGCAACAGGAGCGGGGAGTGATCTGAAATGCCCCTCGCCAAATGGCGCACCTCCCCCACCCTCCCGGCATAGGCCGCAGGGACGAGGATATGATCAAGCCGCGAAAGGCTACCATGGGCACCCGAATGGAAGGTGTACTGCAGCTGAGTGGGATGCTTTAAACGCCAGCAGTCCACCAATCCCAGTGTGTCCAAAAGGCCCGACAGCCACGCCTGTGCCCGGGGGAGGTCCCTAGGGGGATAACGATCCATAGTCCCAGAAACCACCGCGTTGAAGTCCCCCCCAGCCACCAGAAGCCCCTCCGGAAGGTCAAGAAGGAGGCGTCCCAGGTCCGCGAAGGTGGTGGACTGTAACCCCGGCGGGACGTACACTGAGACAAAGACGACTACTTTGCCCTCCATTCTCCCCACCAAAACAGTGTAGCGTCCCCTCTCATCATGGCGCACCTCGTCTATTTCTAGCGGGAGCGAGGTCTTGACCATAATGCCCACCCCTCGTGAGCCTGACGTAAAGCCCGAGTGGGCCACCAAACGATAACCATGTCGATTCATGGCACAAAAGGAGTTACCAATAAGGTGTGTCTCCTGCAGAAAGACCACATCAGGCGAAATCCGTTTCAGATATTGCAGGACCACACCCCGCTTAATCCTATCCCCCAGCCCGTTAACGTTCCAGGACAACAAAGTCAGGTCCCTACCCCCCATCACATACAGAAGCCATCATTTGTCCCCCCGAGAGCAACTCAAAAACACCAGTACAATAAAGGGTTTGCCTTGCGGTAGAAACGAACCACACCCCACCCCAACCCACCCATCCCAACAGAACTCCCCCCACCCTGCACCCCTGCATGAGCCCAAACAGCCCCCCCAAAGTGCAGTGTGCCTGTCGCCCCATAGAAAGAAAACTAACTAGTCCCCCAGAGGAGGAGGGAGATCCCCCAAGAGACCCCGCACGACCTCCACAGGAGGGGAACTTACCCTAACAGTCAATGGTGACAATGGTGACAATAACACAGCCCGGAGCAAGGCCTACCATTAGTCCCTTAGTCCTGACCCGGCGGGCCCTCCCCACCAACCGCACCCCCCCCGCCCCCCCGGCCCCGATCTCCGGGCAAAGTGTCCAGCCAGTCCCCGGCCGCCTCGGGACGATCAAAAAAGTGCGTGCGGCCATCTACCTCCACCCTCAGCTTAGCTGGAAAAAGCATCGAATATTTGAGATTCAGGTCTCGTAGGCGACGTTTGACACCCAGAAAGCTCAGTCTCTGCTTTTGGACCGCCGGGGTAAAGTCAGGATAGAAATTAATATCCATGTTGTCAAGTCTGACTGGCCCTTGGAGCCTAGAAGTCTGCAGGATAGCGTCTCTGTCCCTAAAATTGAAGATCCGGGCGATGAGAGGCCTCGGAGGGGCGCCGATCTTAGGCCTACCCCCGGGGACCCTATGGGCCCGTTCCACTGCAAAGAATTTGCTCAGCCCCCGAGGCTGTAGGTGGGTGAGGACCAGGTCCTCCACGAACAGATCCGCTGCCTCCGCCTCTCGTCCCTCCGGCACCCCGATAATGCGGACGTTGTTTCTCCGGGCCCGACCCTCGGAATCCTCCAGACGACGATTCATCAGGGCGCTCGCCTGGCCAAGCCTGCGCACCTCCTGTTGGAGGGCCGCCACGTCAGTTGTGAGGCCCGAGGTAGAGTGGGCCAAAGAATCGACCCGGTCATTCGTTTTAGACAGATCGGCTCTCACGAGGCCCACGTCCACGAGGACCGAGTCGATCTTCTGCGCCAGAGTGTCAAAGCGCTGGTCCACCGAGGCCTTCATCTCGGCGATGGCGCCCATGACGTCCCGGAGGGTCAGGTCCGTGGGCGGAACAGGAGCATCAGTCGGGCCCGTGGGGGACCTACGCAGCACCTCTGGAGATCCCTTCTGGAGGGTGTAGCGGTCCATGTTATTGGATTGTTGTGCCGTGCCACGACGGGTCGACTTCACCTTGGCCCGGTCGCCATCTTGTTTTGTGGCCATGGTCGCAATCCCCAAATCGAGCCAATCTCCTCAGAAAGGGGGCAGACAATCGCGTTCAAGGGCTCCGGGGGGGGGCGACCACCGCCCCTCAGGACGGTTCGCAGCCGGCGGGCCGGCAGGGCAGCCCAACGAGGCCACAGCACCGCACACCGCCCCGCAACCCAACCTCGCCTGGCAGCAAGGAGGGCGCAAAAGCGAAAGTGAAAGTGCGGGGCACGCGAGTCACCCAGCCTTGCCCGCCGCTGTTGTTCACTTTGTGTCCGGATCGCCCCACAACTCCAATACGGGGGGCCGGCGTGGAGAAGGCCGCAAATCTCAATCGATGCTCCTGCCGGTGTCCGAGGTCCGATTTAAAAACGGAAAACGGGCGTCACCTCTGCTCGGGCTCACAAATACAGTCCCCTCATCTGGGACAGGATTCTGTCAGGATTTATGCAGGAGGTCGCGGAGGTCCTCGGGAGCCTCGCACCTACGCGGCCATCTTGGTTGCGCGCTAGGCTCCTCCCCCCACAGACAACATTTTCTAATTATTTGTGCCAGAGCAAAGCAACACAAAGGTTTGCAGGGATATTTTCTATCCAGCATAAAAGGTCTTTTCTGCTCGAAAGGTGCCTATTTCTCAGCACAAAAACCCTTTTGCATTGCTTTACGTCAAGAAGGTATTACTTAGGCACATCAGCACAAATATCCATAGGTTTTGACACAAAGGCCACCCTATTCATAATGCAAGATCATGTTTTGTATGAAAAAAGCTTATGCTGTCGAAAGCAGGCATTAAGAAGGGAAAATGTGATTATTTTTTAAGCAAATATTAATTGCAATTGCACCTCAGTGCACAGCACAAATGCAAGGTGTGGGATTCTTCTGAATTTGCCTAGGCATAGGAATTTACACTGGTAGGGTACTTGTAGGAAACTAGGTTATTGGTTGATGGGGGTGAAACCTACTTGAGCGGCAACTACATTGTCTGTCAGGGTGAGACACAAGCAGACCCCAAATTACCAATGATCAACCTTCAGATAGGTTGGCAGAAAAGCAGTCTGGTCTAACTTAGAGGCAATGTGTAAAGTATTTATGCATCACTTCAAACAGTAACAAAGTAATAACACAACAGATGAAGAATCCTACACCAATTTAAAAAAAACGTAAGTAAAATGTAATCAATAAGTCAATCAATAAAACCATACAATTTTAAAGCTTTTGGTACAAATAGTGCCTAGAAGCACAAAGCGGCAACTGTGGTTATCTGGTCAAATTGGACCGGGTCAAAGTCACAAGTTCATGCCGACTGCAATGGAATGCGAACCAGATACAGGTACCATGTTAGGCCTGCTGAACAAAGTATCTTAAATCCTGTAGAGATTTGCAAGATCCCGATTCGAGAATGCGCCATGTAGCGGTGGTTCTGAGGAAGCCGAGTGGCTGCAGTGCAACATCCTACATCATAATTGCTGTAGATGAGGGGCTTGTAATGTGAAGCCCGGCTTTAAGGATGTGTGACACAGCTGCACTTTCGAGGAAGCTGCCTGGTTGCAATGCGAGGTCCTGCATCGCGGCTTCATCGCAGCTTCATTGCGCAGTGGTGGTGGTTTGGAAGCGGAGCTGCGAGGAGATGTGTCTCTGTCAGTTTTGCCTACAGGACCACAGCTGAGCTGGCAGAGCACCTTCAGGCCCAGTTCCAAAAGTCCAGGACTGAGGTGGCACCACTTGGGGGCAAGACTTACAGCATTCAGAGTGCAGGTTCGGTGTTCAAGGTAGTTGGAGTCGTTCTGCGCTTCCGATCAGGGGGCCAGCCAACTAGCCTTTGGAGTCACTCTGGTGGTCCTTCGATCAAGAGGCAGGTCTAATACTTTTCACTCAAGTGGCAGAGGAACAGGGCGGCAACACCGCAGAGTAGCAGTCCTTCTTGAAGAGCAGCACAGCAGTCCTTCTGAGTCTTCCAGAGGTCCAGAGGTGTACTTAAGAGTTGGATTTGAGGATCCATTATTTATACCTGGCATCCACTTTGAAGCAGGAGAAGGTTCTGGAGGTTTCCACCCCAAAGGGGTTTGGAATTTCCTGCCCAAGCTGGGGCCACAAAGACTAGTGTCAAACCCTTTGTGAGTGTGTTCAGGCTGAGCCCTTGTGATGTGTGAAGTATGGAAGGTGAAAACTTCGAGCCTTCATCAAGGGAGAGATGGCCAAGCCTGCCAACTCCTTTTCCTTCTCTGTCTCCCTGAGTAAGAACAATATATAGAGAGCAACTGCCAACTATATCTAGTCATGTGACCCTGGATACTGGCTGCAGGCACCAACTGTTTACGATAAGAAAATTTCAAATTTCTAAAAGTGACATTTTCAGAATTGTGACTTAAATTCCGACTTTTCCATTAAAGAGTGTTTTAAATTACAATTCTTAAGACACCAAGCTCGACATGTCAGGACCAAAGGCTCAGATTGTGCCTTCTTCCTTTGCTTTATTTTACAGCAGTCAATTTAAAACACAACCAAAAAACGACTACTCCCATGAACACCCGGGAGTAGAACAAACATTTTCACAATAGTCCTTCAGGACTGTCCATTATCCAGCCTCCACTTGGTCCGTCCTCTGTGCTTCCTCTTCCTCTTTCTTCGCTGCTCAACAGCAAGATAAGTCACTTTTCTTTACTTTCTCTGCATGTGGGGAGGTTTGTGTATCTTTGGCGGGCTATTGATGATTCCGTTTGTTGTTCTGATTTTCTTTGCAGATTCCCTAGTCGCAGGACGCTTTTGCGTACCGTACGCAACGTTGCCATAATTGTGGTGTGGTCCTCGTGCTGTGTGTTTTCTTCCGGTCCAGGGAAGACATGGCTTGGCAGTTCGGGCTGGACTGTTCCCATGAGGCACAGGGTCAAACTGATTTGCATATGGCCATGTCTGAACTGGGGTAGTGGAGTGAGCTAAAGAATGATGATGGATTAAACCCAGATCAGTTGACGGGGGGTGAGTGTTTGATTTGCTCAAACGCTCCGTCCATCATCCCCTTTGGTATCGCTGTGTTTTCTCAGGGGCGGCGTGCGCCAGCACTGAGTATAGAGTGCTGCCTGGTGAGGAGCCTCGCCGATCCCCCAGTCTCCTGAGTGACGCCCGGTTCTGGGTCTGTACAGTCACCATTATCATTACGCCCCACCTGGGGTGTGTATTTAGTGCTTTTTGTGACGCCCTGTGGGGTTGTATCGGTGGCTGCAGCGCTGCGGGGGCACTTATCTCGGGAGGCAGTAGCCCGTTTTTACCACAGGGCGTGAGTATCCACAGGGCTCTGCCCGCATTATTGTGTGCCTCCGCCCACCCATATTAGTCTGGGCCCCCTCCCAGCTCAAAATTTGCACAAGCTCAGTGTGAGATTGCAAATTTCAGTGTTCCTGACATTTGAGGGACTGCCTGCTTGGCAAAAGGGTGTATTGGCAGATATGCAAGCCCAGGACCAGGACCAGTACCAGGGGTGGGTGATGATCTGTCCTACCTGCCCTGGGATGACAATTTTTACCAGGCGGTTGATGATTTCATATATAGGGCCGTAAACCAGGCCATGGAACCTCTAGAACACTCCCTCTCGTTGCAAATTGCATGGGAGTGCGGCAAATGGTTAAAACCCTCAGTGATCCCCCTGAAGCCCCTAAGGCAGCGCAGGATGAAGGACCCCCTCCCACTAAGAAGCAGTGCAGTAACTGGGTGGAAGCAGATGCGTTTGCACACCAGAAACAGGCCTTTTTAGTGCTAACTCTGGTCCTGGTGTCTGTGGCCCCCCAGGATGATCCTCAGATACCCCCACACGGTCACCCCAGATCCCCAGGACACCGGGGACTCCCTGGGGGATATGGACGATGACACAGGCCCTTCCAGGCCTTGGCCGCCAATCCCCTCTCCCACCCCAGGTGGCATTTCGGATATGCTGGACCCGGACAACATTGTCCACCCTTGGTCTATGGACTGGGTCATGGTGGAAAAGGTTGCAAAGTATGTGGCGAGTCGCCTTCGGAAGTCAATGGAGAAGGAAGCTTGTAACCGCTTCCGGGCGGAGTGCCCTCGCCCATGCCTAGAGAATAAATTTTCCCTCACTCCAGACATCGACCCTAAAATGGCAACCTTCTTTGCCAAGTTCATCCAGGACCCTAAAAAGGGTATTGACAGGTCCTGGAGCTCTTGCCAGGACAAGCTCCGTGACGCAATGGGGCCGGTCACGAAAATCCTTGACATGGCCGAGGAGGCTAAAACATCTGGTGCCCTGATCACTCTTGAGGTTCTGTCCGGCTAGGCGCAACGGGCTATTTTGTTCCTGGGGAACGCTAATTGCGCGCTCTCCATGGCGAGACGCCGATCGCTGCTGATCAAAGTGGGCTCGAAGTTGGAGGACCTCGCCACTTCAGAGACGGGAGCAGTTGCCCAGGGAAGTCTCCTTGGCGACCCATTCATGAAGGAATTAAGCAAATTCGTGGCCACCTTCACGTCTTTGGATAAGGCCCAATCCAATATTCGCAAGGTTTTTACTGCTTGGGTTTTCCAAGGGGGTGGTCTTATCTGGGGCCGCTCGACCGGCCATCCAAACTATTACAACCCTGACAGGGGGCAAGGCTCTGGACGTGGTAAATACCAGGATGGTTCCCATTTCAACACCTTTTACCCCACTAGAGGACAGAAGTTCCGTGGAGGTTTCAAGGTACAAGCCAACGCTTCTGGCACAGGGGAGTGTGCTGCCTTTGACACACCTGCGAGTGGGAGGTCGTTGAGCACAATTCCTTCCAGCATGGGTCACCCTCATGAATAGTGCTTGGGTTCTGCAGGCAGTTCAGGGCTTTCAAGTGGAGTTCCATGGCTGTCCTCATCAGGTATCCCGTCCTCGTCCCATTTCTTTCTCGCAACACGATGTGGAACTGGTAAGCAAAGAGGTCTTGGCTCTTCTCCAGAAAGGGGCAATCTGTTATTCAAAGGAGCATCCCCAAGGTTTCCTCATCAATCTTTTCCTGGTTGACAAGCCCGACGGGGGTCGCCGGCCAGTGATCAACTTGAAGGAGTTCAACGCGTGGGTGGTTTATCCCCATTTCAAAATGGAAGGTATTTACCTTCTCAGAGATTTGTTGAGGCATCGCGACTGGATAGTCCGGCTGGATCTGAAGGACACGTACATTACTGTCCTGATATTTACCCACCACTGCAATTTACTGCAGTTCGCTTGGGACGGACAGGTGTTCGAGTTTACCACTCTGCCTTTCGAATTTTCCTCAGTGCCCAGGTGCTTCACCAAGGTCCTCCATCTGGCAGTGGAGTTCCTCAGAGCTGAGAGCATTCGTGTGATCGTCTACCTCGACGACATGCTGTTTATGGCCCAATGTCCTAAGACCCTTTCTAGTCAGCTGCAGATAGCAGTTAACTTGCTACAAGGGCTGGGTTTTGTTGTCAATGAGAAGAAATCTCTCCTTTCTCCAGTGCAGAGCGCAATGTTCCATGGATTTACAGTAGATTCCACCTCTTCAACGCTGAGCCTTCTGGCCCGGAAAATGGAAAAGATCAGGCACAAAATTCTCCAAACATTAGCCAGATCACATACCTCGCTGCATCAATTGGCCTGGGTAGGGGGGCTCTTCTCATCCTCGATTCAGGCCATCTTTCCTGCCCCCCTGCACTACCGCGCGTTGCAGCGGCTCAAAGCACACCATCTCCGGAGGGGGCTGACTTATTCACAGTCCGTCCCTCTCACGGCAGAGGTGAAGGAGGAAATTATGTGATGGCTCACCCTCATGGAGGCGTGGAATGGGCGTTCGATCTTCAGGTCCGCCACAGGCATTGAAATAGAATTGGACGCCAGCCGAACCAGCTGGGGTGCCAGATGCTGAGATTTTTCCACCAGTGGTGCCTGGTCAGTACACGAGCAGTCGTTGCACATAAACTGTTTTGAGTTACTGATGGGTTCATTCTCGCTGCAATGCTGGACGAAGGACAGAGTGCAGTCCTGTGTTATTCTCAAAATGGACAGCATTTGGGTGGTCCTGTATATCAACCACCTGGGTGGCACCCGGTTCCGTGCTCTGGCGAATCTCACCAAGCACTTTTGGAATTTTTGCCTGGGCAATTAGGTGTCAGCCACGGTGGAATATCTTCCGGGCCGAGCAAGCGAGGTGGCAGATTGGCACTCTCGTCATCTGCTGGATGCCAGCATTTTGAAGTTGGATCTCCTTGTGTTCTCCCAGTTAGTGGAGAGGTGAGGACGTTTCAGAATAGATCTTTTGCGTCACGGCTGGATCATCAGTTACCAAGGTTTTTCAGTTGGAGGCCAGATCCGTTAGCGGAGGCGACGGATGCGTTCCTTGAGGATTGGCAGCGGGAGCAGTGCTGCGCATTCCCTCCCTTCTCCATGATCACGCAAGTGTCTGCTCATGTTTGCCACCAGCAGGCGTAGGTGGTGTTAGTCACCCCACTTTGGAGGTCTCAAGTGTGGTTTCCAGTTCTACTGGAACTTTCCTGGGATTCTCCAATCCGACTCCCCCACTTTCATCACATTCTTCTGGATTCAGACCTCAAACCCCACCGCCTGGTGGTAAAGGGGTCGCTGCAGCTGATGTCCTGGTGAATCTCAGGCGTCGCTAGTTGCTCCCGGGCCTTTCAGGACATACTGAGTCCTTGCTATCCAAGGCTTGGTCAGACGTTACAACAAAGAGGTACTGTTTCACCTGGAACAGATGGCAGCGTTGATGTTTGCGGCGAGTGTCGATCCCGTGGGCGCAGATGAGGTCCATATTCTCAATTTCTTGGCAGGCCTTGCGGAAGAAGGTTTGGTTTACAGGTTGTTGTATCTACATTTCTTGCTGCTTAGCCAGTATGCATGGGTATGTGAATGGAATGAAGGAATGCATGATGATTGTATGGAATGTTGGTGTGCCTGGCTGACTGGGAGGTATGACAGTTGGAGAGAGTGGGCTGAGCAGCAGAGATGCAGTTCCTGGTGGGACCATATATCTACCTGATCTAACTCATCTACTATGTAACTACCATCCTGTAATCAACTAATAAACATCAACTTGGATCTACCACCTCGATATCATCTTTGATTGCAACATTGGCGACGAGGATGGGAATTTGAAGTTTTGATGCGCAATGGGCAGTGTTCCCTATATCTGAAGTTTGATGCGCAATGGGCAGTGTTCCCTATATTTGAAGGTTTGATGCGCAATGGGCAGTGTTCCCTATATTTGAAGGTTTGATCCGCAATGGGCAGTGTTCCCTATATTTGAAGTTTTGATGCGCAATGGGCAGTGTTCCCTATATTTGAAGGTTTGATCCGCAATGGGCAGTGTTCCCTATATTTGAAGTTTTGATGCGCAATGGGCAGTGTTCCCTATATTTGAAGGTTTGATGCGCAATGGGCAGTGTTCCCGATACTTAAATTATAATTGAAATTGTTGAAATATTGAACTGTTCAATGCACTATGACAATTTATTATTGAATGCTTGAATTGTCAAAATGTTGAGTGCTTATTGGACATGTTATTATTTAATTTAATTTGGTGGTTTTGTCATATTCTCATTTTCAGGGTGAAATTTTCTTTCCATGCGAATTTCTTTCTTTTCCTCAATTCTTTGTGTCATATTTTTCCATTCTTACCTTTTCTAATTTTCTGTATTCTTCTTGAGGTTATTTTTTCCAAGGAAAGGGGATGGGTGCTGTGTAAAATTGTTATATTCTCTTTTGCACTCAATTCTTCTCTATATATATCTTCACTCACTTCGCATTCTCACTATCTTTAATTCTTTTCTATATATATCTTCACTCACTTAGCATTCTCACTATCTTTTGTCATTATACATAATTTCTTCAATTATGATGTATATTTTGAATGTAATGTTTTAACGAGCTTTCTGCATTTTGAGGCTATTCTCATTTAGGCTTGTTTATATTAGTTTTGTTTTTGATTTCGTAAAGGATGAGGATGTGTTTTATCTACATTTCTTGCTGCTTAGCCAGTATGCATGGGTATGTGAATGGAATGATGGAATGCATGATGATTGTATGGAATGTTGGTGTGCCTGGCTGACTGGGAGGTATGACAGTTGGAGAGAGTGGGCTGAGCAGCAGAGATGCAGTTCCTGGTGGGACCATATATCTACCTGATCTAACTCATCTACTATGTAACTACCATCCTGTAATCAACTAATAAACATCAACTTGGATCTACCACCTCGATATCATCTTTGATTGCAACACAGGTCTATTAACACCTTCTGCTCGGTGATATCAGTGGGTCATACCCCCAATCAGGGATCCCCAGTGGGGGAACACCCGTTTGTGTGCAGACTTTTGAGAGGCATTCGCCTATCCCTCCCACCGGAACTGCGCTATTCTGCACTGTGGGACGTGAATTTAGTGTTGAATCTCTTTCTTTCCTGGCAACCGAATAGGCTCTTGTCACGTAAGGAGCTCTCGGATAAGCTAGCAACTCTCTTATGCCTGATTTCTTGAAGACGGGTGTCTGATGTACGAGCCCTTGACGTCTCAGCCAGAATGTTTTCCCCAGATGGGGTCTCTTTCATGGTCAGTAGAAGAACTAAATGTCATACCAGGGTGATCTTATACCCGGCATTTCGAAAATCCCCAAAGTTGTGTGTGGTGCAATGCCTCCTGGCCTATGAAGAGTTGACAGAGTAGGTCCGCCCTCCTGGTGAAAGACAGCTGCTTAGTGCAATTTGAAAGCCATACAAGGCGGTTTCTTCACCAACTATAGCCAGATGGGTGAGTTGGGTGAGGCAGGAGGTGGGGATTGACACCAGGATGTTTGGTGTACACTCAGCACGAGGTGCTATGGCCTCTAAGGCGTTTGCACTTGGAGCACATTTAGAATATCTGATGTGTGTGACTGACTGATCCTCGGATTTGACCTTTAAGAGGTTCTACTTTTAGCCAGTGCTGGAGGTTGCTCAACTGGTGGTGGATAAGCTTTGAACCCGCATAATCTGAGCCTCCGGTCCTGACATATAATGGGAATTTGCCTAGCTCTAGTACAGGTAAGTTCAAATTTTGTTAAGGACAAGGAGGCGAGGATTATCCCTCCCTGCGTCTGCTGGACAAGCGGACCCTCCCCATTCTGGAGTAAGTACTGCTCTTCGGGGTTTCTTGAAATGTTGATCAATGTATTGTTTGAAGTTATATTCATTTATTGCGTAGAACCTTTCTATGGCTCAGCAATGTCTCTTCAGTGTTGCCTCAGTTGCCTGATGTTTTGGGCTTGGTTCTGACACTGCCTGTTTTGCAGGGAATGATGGGTCCAAGCAGGATGCGTGAAGTTCCAAATGAGGCTGTCCACTGAAGAAAGAGGAAGAGGAAGCACTGAGGAGGGACCAAGTGGAGGCTGGATAATGGACAATGCTGAAGGACTATTGTGAAATTGTTTGCTCTAAATTAGCTGCTGTAAAATAAAGCGAAGGAAGAAGGCATAATCCTCGCCTCTGTGTCCTTAATAGAATCGGAACTTACCTGTACTAGAGCTAGGCAAATTCCCATTCTTGCTTGCTCCCAATTGCACTTATTAAATGTAATAATGTAACCCAAAGTTATCCTATGGGAGAGGTGTCCCTTGCAGTAATAAGAAACAAACGTAAGGGTTTTTTCACTACCAACATATGTAAAAGTTAAAAATACATGTCAAACTGTTTAAAATACATTACACCCTGCCATGTGGCTGTTTAGGGCCTACATATGTATTAAAAAGGGAGGTTTAGGCCTTGCAAAAAGGTACATTTTGTCAGGTAGAAATGGCAGTTTAAAACAAATAAGTTTGCTAGCACCTCTGAGATTCCATCCAATGAATCCAAGAACACTCTAATGCATTCAGCTGGATCTTTAAATCGATTTGAGAGACTGGCTCCCATGACAGTAATTTCTGGAATTAATTTCTCTTCTCCAGTCTGAGCCCTCACCCTTGCTTCTGTGTTTTATTTAGAGCGAGCATAGTGCAGGCAGTACAGTGTAAGCTTCACTCATACAAACAGAACATGTGCCACCAGGGCATCATGAAAGCATGTGTCCTCCACACACTCACGCACAGACACAGCCAACCAAGTACCCCATGGACACTAGCAGTGTAAGCTTCTCTTGTACACACAGAAAAGGTCTTGCAAAAAATTGCAATTTCAGGGGCAGAGATAGCCTAAAAAAGGGGAATGTGTTTTAGTTCAAAACACTGAGCATGTCAAGCTAACCAATGCTTTAGCGTTGATAAATTCATTCACACTGGCAAACACTTTGAAGCTCAGATACGGGAAGTTTGATGGACTACCATTGCACCATACTACAGAAATTAGGATTTCATAACGAGGAACTATGGACACATCAAAACCATTTTGAAAGAATAGGCAGATAGTGGGAGTGAGCAATGTTAAACCCTAATCATGTTTTACAGGCGGTCGATTCTACGGGAGACGTGAAGAGAAACAGGGACATGTCTTTTAACAATCTCCTACAGACAAACTTGAAACACAGGAAATTGTTTTTACCAGAAGGGGTGAATAAGGAAGTAGACTCCCTTATTTACGTGCTCACTTATCATGCCACATCTGTGTGCTCTCTCCTGTTGAAACAGGAGTCCAGTGGAAGAGAGGTAGAGTCCTGTGAGTCTCCATGCCAGACATGATTCACTTCTTCATCTCTTATTTTACTTTTTACATTTTGGTAGTTGCAGCTCTACTTTCCCATTGTAAATGCGGGCCATTACGTCTCCACATGCAAAGGTAAGGACAGCCTTTACTCTGACATGCCACTGGAGGACATGAGATGCATCCTTGGTCGCCTCCCTTAGCCACCATCAACATCACTGCGTATATCTCTCATTGTTGCCTGCTGACGTCCTGGAAAGAACTTTCCCCCCTCCAGTCCAGGAGTGGTGCACCCACGGGGACATCCTGGTCAGTGAGAGCCACCGTGGTGAAGCACGTGAGAGAACACATCCTGACAATAAAGACAACACGTTATTGAAGGTCCCAAAGTGTACAAGTGCTCCCTTTGGGATGCGGGTAGTTTATCGAGTCATGGTTTTATAATGTGAATTCAAATATACGCAGTTTTGCTTTTCAGAATTTAAATGCAGTACCACAAGTCCCAGAATGCAAAGAAGAACAAGGACTCGAAATCCTAATCGCACCAGACATGGAAGCAATTCAGTCTGTGCCAGAAGTACAAAATATTTATGGCAGGCATCATTGTGATCGGTTTGTAGGCAGGGCTAGACTGGCCGTAGCGGGCACCGGGCAATCCCCCGGAGCGCCGCACGGGTGGGGGCCGGTTTTGGGCCCCTGGGGGACGTTTTTGTTACAGGGCCGAATCGGCCCTGTAACAAAATCGGCGGAAAAACGGCCCCGGCATAGAGCTCGGCGGCACCCCCAAGCTCCGGGAGGCCGGCCGAGCACTTTGCCAGGGCCGGTTTTGGTTCCCAGTCCGGCCCTGTTTGTAGGTGGCTGTTACTGAATTACTACACAGGGCAGATGCCATCGAGCCGTTCGCATGCTACCATAGTCGTGGGCTAACTTGGACCCAGGCCAGCCACCTGGGCCAGCAACCTGCACTGAGTATACCATAATTTGAGACTGAAAAATACGTAGACTCAGAAAACACAGAGGGGCAGATTTACAAGCCCCTTCCGCCGACTTTACGCCGCCGTTACGTCACTTCTGTGATGCAGCAGTTACGTAAACAATGCGCCATATTTACAATGTGATGCATCTAGGGAGATGCGTCGCGTGGTCAAGCCCTGCGCTACATTATACCAGCGTCAGGTATAATGTATGCAGGGTGGGCGCTCCGTCGCAAGGAAGCCTCGTAAAAGTGACGCAGTGAAATTTACAAGATTTCACGGAGCCACTTTTACGACGCCACAGCGTCAAAACCTTGCGCCTGCTTGAAGCAGGCATAAGGAGTGACGCAGCATTTTAGGAATAGGCATTCCTAACCATTGCTGGAGTTGCGTCGTACTTGCGACACGACTCCAGCAATGCTCTGCCCTTACGCCGACAAGATGTGTCACGCATCTGTCTATCCTTACGTCACATTGTAAATGCGGCGTATCCATGGTGGCGCAAGGGGTTTTTTACGTGTCGCAAATGAACTGGCGCATCCCTGCTAATATGCAGGGATGCGCCAGTTCTTGTAAATGTGCCCCAGAGTATTTTGGAGCATAGCCCATACTTTTGGCACAATTCCTTTTTCATCCACATTCGGGGGAACGTATCCCGTTGTGTGTGGGTAGGATGCAGCCTGATTTGGCACCACTGCATACATACATGGCATGTGAATATTGGAGATTCCACATCTGAGTTGCAACGTACTAAACACAACCTACTTCGGTATGAATAGGCTCTCATCAAGTGCTCAGTGAATTGTTGGTAACTGCACAACATGATCCCTATATCTGGCAAGTATATGCATATGCCTGTGTAGTTTCATACCATAGACAAGGCCAATTGTATTTATATTCCTAGCACGCGGTACACTGTTGTTCTCTGTGACATCTATTTCTCTGTCAGAACTTTCTCAGAGTGTTGAATAGTGAGGGTGAGGAAAGACTAACAAAAGAGCGCAGGGCGTGCCTTGTGTCAGATACCGGTCACCTGAGGGAATATGAAGGCCTTGAAGCGGGCAGCAGCGGCCTGCTCTGCCAGTCCCAAAGCTGCACTCGGTGCAGTGACTTTCTCATCTGGTCCTCAACGACGTGTCATTATTTTGTCAGAGTGGGCAAGTAGGAGGAGAGGTGAGAACCAGGAAATGAGCGAGTAGCTCGGTGCTCAAGGAGATAGTGGTTCTGTGAGAAAGCAGCGATTCCTTGCATTTCAGAGCAGGCTGGTGCGTGGGGCATTCAAAGGGCCTGCAGGCACTGGTGGGCATCTGTTGCCTGAAATGACGGGCCGACACAAACAAGCAGCATGTGTCTTGGGCCCCATAACCAACTGACAAGTGGAAAGGAATTCCCCAGCCAATCCATAACAAAAACTGCGATCGCGTTTTCGTTTTCACGGATTTTGGTGAAAAAAAATAAATATCACGCAAGGTTGCGGGTGTGATGCAATTTGCAAGCAAAACAGTCATTTTTCTTTCAGGATTATTCAAGGTCCTCACTGAGGCACGGCGAACATTTTCTGAGACATGCATTACACTGTTTCTAAGCAAAATTCAGTTTGCATCGATCCATTCAGCTATGCAAAACCTTTTCAGAGACAATAAGATTCAGAGGTCTATTACACAAATGGAGGCACAGGAGCCCTTTGAAACATCATGGTTGTGAGTAGAAGCAGTTTTGAAAGGCTGGGACGCTCAGGGGTGCGGATCACTCCTTGTCAGTAGGACACACTGTACTTAGCCCTGGGTGAATTGTTCCATCGATTTTCCACGTGGCCAACTGAAGACCTTCACATCCCTTCCTCATAGACCTCCTCCAATACATAACAGGCTCCATCACCTGAACGCTCTGGACTTCACTCCAAAAATCACAGACTGCATTAAATCTCTCAGGATCTCTATTAACAAACACCTAAACATGATCGCCCACATTGACTCCACCACCAAAAGTGCGCTATACTAAATCAGGCTACATAGGAAGATGAATTCTTTCAATCCCTTACCTGACATCCAAAATGTGGTACACACTTTTATAATCTCCAGGCTAGCTAAGTGGTGCTTAACGGTACACCCTAAATGTCAAGCAGCTCCACCAAGGGCTATCCTCAGCTCTGCTGCAGACCAGTAGATGGAACAAGTCGCTAAAAGCACAGCGCTCCCTCTCTGATTGCTCTAAAGTGGTTACCTATCGAAGCATGTTGCATTCTAAATATTGCACGTATCACACACAAAGCACTACACTATGGGACCCAAAAATACCTGTCCCAGAAACTCACCATGTCTGGTGGTAGTCACACACCCAGAAGATCAAATTCCCTACTCTCTCTCCTTCACTGGTAGTGCACCCTTGATATGGAGCAGTCTAGTGAGAGAGCTCGGCACAAACTCCTCTTCTCTGGCTTTTAAGAAGAGCATGAAATATCTATTATTCTAATGATCGGAGTTCTGCGAGGGTCAGCCATGCCTAATCCGCCATATTACCTGTATACTCACCAGGGTATGCCTGGACGCCATCAGTGCAACTGTAACCTACCTGCAAACCTCTGTCTACCCTGTAACTCATCTGTATTAATGGTAACCAACATGTTTAAGCTGTAAATTAACTGTAAATATTCTGTTACCTCCCATTCTATATGTTTATCTTATTCTGTACAGAGCTCTGATATTCTCATGTCATGTGTATGTTTCATAAAACCCGCAATAAATAAATACAAACATAAAATAAATCGATGGAATCTAAAGTAGCCAAGATACAGAGCTAACCTGGTGTCTGCTTTTCAAATTCCCTATTTATCATTGGCAAGGGAAAGAAGGAAATATGGGCACTGTCAGGGAAGTGTGTGCAGATAAAAATAGAGCGTGACCCTTCATGGGTGCACCCTGGTTTTGTGGGATTAACCTACATCACATTAGCACACTATCATTATCCATGTATATAGATCATTGGGTTTGACTATTATTAAATGTTTCTAGTGCCGACTGTCGAAGGAATATAGAAATACAAAAGGTTTGAGAGCAGTTTGTATCAGCAACACTCATCACGGATACTGTCTAAAAATCTGCTCTTCAGTCAATAACCAAAAACCCTCTCTAGTGTCAGGAATGCTTTTGGTGGTGAAACCAGGGGGCTACAAGGTCTGCCGGTCTGGAGGTCATGAGATCAGGGAGGACAAGGGCTGATCCAACAATGAAGGGGCACAAACAGAGATGCCTCAGTGCACCCAAAAAACACAGCTGCCTCGGGCACACCATGCTAAAGGCACGGAAGCCTCAGGCTCAGAAGGGTGATGGCCCACTTTTACTGCCAATACCAGCTGATTTTCAGCAAGAAAAACAGTCAAGCTCTCTGTACAAATTTAATTTCCTAAAAAATCCAATGAATGCATTTTTGAAATGGGGGTCTCCAGTTGGCAGAGGTAGGTACCTTTGTCCAAATTGGGACCCTTGATTCTGGTCAGGGTAAGGGGGATACACACTTAAGATAACACCTGCTCACCCCCTGGGTAGCTTGTCACGAGCAGACAGGCCTATCCCAAAGGCAATGTGCAAAGTATTTGTACTCAAATTACACAGTAATACAGTGATAACATCACCACTTCGGTTTAGAAAAATAATGTTTCTTTATCTAAACTCAATAAGACCAATACTACAGAAATCCAACATACATTTAATATGAATATGACTTTAAAAATGTTTCAAACAACTTAGTCCATAGAAAATAATGGATGAGTGATTTCTCTTAAAGTACCTGTAGATGCGACAAAATTCACAAGGCCAAATAGCCGCAGAGATGTGAAGCATTGAAAAACATAGAGATGCGTCAGTTCCTGAGACCCTAGGGAGACAATGTGACAGTTCTGCTGCACGCAGTAGAAATGATGCGTCCAATCTGGTCTGTAGTGGAAAGTGATGCGTTGATTCCAGGCCGATTTTGTTCCGCGGGTGATGCGTCGGGAAAACTTGCCGCACAGGTATGATGCATGGAAATCCGGGCTGCGTCGCCGATCGATGTGTGGCATCAAGTGGCGCTGCATCAGTTTCTTCAGCCACGATCCCTCGATGCGTTGGTTCTTGCAGCAGAAATGGGCGATTGGTCAGTTTCAGCAGCCGCACGGCGATGTGTGGAGATTTTTCTTGCACAGCGGTGCGTCAATTTTCTTGTAGTTGCATTCCTTTTCCATATCCCAACAGCAGGAACAACCTCCAGAGGCCCAACACAGTCACAGACACCTCTTGGCAGGTTGGAACTCCCAGAAAGGAAGTTCAGGGGAGCTGGGGGTGATGTTTTTGTGTCCCTGAGACTTCAGAACAGGAGGCAAGCTCTACTCTAGCCCTTGGAGATCTTCAATAAGCAAGGGGGACACAGCACACAGTAAAGTCCTTCTCCTTTCCTTGGCAGAAACAGCTACTGCGGGCCAACTCCAGACAGCACACAGCAAAGGGGCAGCACTCCTCCTCCAGTTTCTCCAGCTGTTCTCCTTGGCAAAGGTTCCTCTTGAATTCAGAAATAGTCTTTGAAGTCTTTTCTATTCCTGAGACTTCAAACAGGAGGCAAGCTCTATTTCAAGCCCTTGGAGAAAACTCTAAAAGCAGGATGATAAAAGCACAGTCAAGTCCTTTCCCTGAACAAGACAGAAACCAACACTGCAGGCCAAACCCAACAGCACACAGCACAGGAGCAGTACTCCTCCAGCTTTCCCAGTTCTTCGTCCTAGCACGTTCCATATTTCCGTAGTAATCTAAAGTTCAAGGATCTGGGCCCCAATTTTTATAGCAGAAATTAATTTGTTATCTGGTGGCAGAGAAGCTCTTTGCACAGCCAAAACCAATTCTGTCCTCTCTGGTGCAGCTGCCTGGCAGTAGGTGGAGACAGCATTGTCCCAGGTAGACCAGGCCCATTCAGGTGTGAAAGAAATCTCCTTCCCCTACTTTAAATGCAGCCCAAGTCTTTTCAACCCAGTCCTGACTCATCCAGAAAAGGCAGGACACACATCAAACTGCCTGGTGGCTGTCTGAGAGAATTCACATCCCCAGCCCCTGTTGTTCAAAAGCCAGACAGTCAATCCACAAACCAGCAAAGGCACAAAGAATGGCTAAGCAAGAAAATACCCACTTTCTAAAAGTGGTATTTTTATACACACTATATATAAATCATCTTTACTAAAAGATGCATTTTTATATTCTTAGTTCAGGCATACTAAACCCCATCTTTCTATCTTGTCCCAATGGGAAGTTATATTTATAAGATATTATAAACAAACTCCCATTCTAGCCTATGGGACAGACAGCCTTTCAATAGTGAAAAACAAAATTGGCAGTATTTCACTATCAGGACGACAGGGTATGTTCTACCTTTCGCAAACACTGCACCCCGCCCACAAGGGTACCTTGGGCCTACCTTAGGGGTAACTCAGGTGTTAATAAAGGGAATGTTAGGTTCTGGCAAGTGGGTGCACTTGCCAGGTCGACATGACAGTTATAAAAACTGCGCACAGACAATGCAGTGACAGGTCTGAGTTAACTTTTCAGAGCTACTCATGTGGCTGGCAAAATCAGTGCTGCAGGCCCACTAGTAGCATTTGATTTATAGGCTGTGGCACACTTATTGCACTTACTAGGGGCTTACCAGTAAATCAAATATGCAATCATGGATAACCAATCATGATGGCAATTTACACAGAGAGCATATGCACCTTAGCACTGAATAGCAGTGGTTTAGTGCCCAGAGTCCTATAGCCAACAAACACAATTTAGTAAAAAATAGGAGGAAGAAGCAACATGTTTGAGGATAACCCTGCAATAAGGGCCAAGTCCAGAAATGCATTATTCTTGCACAGCAAGGAGTTGAAAGGCCATAAATCTCCTATGCTGCCTCATTCCTCCCCTATAACAGTTCACCAACAGATTGGCTCCAAAGATGACCTATGGCTGCAGAAACTAACAGAACACTTGGAATAGTCTCCAATTCAATGGGAAGGTAATGGGCCATAAAAAGCATGGAAGTAAGAGACAAGTGGCTGTAGCCAGCACCAGACTATTACACAGCAGCTAATTCCACAATGAAAACACCAGGGTAAAGTTTTAAGCAAGTACACTCAGCAAACTCTTTGGAAATATTCCCACTCAGCAGTCCTACCACAAAAGACCCTAGGATATTTCAGTCATAGTCAAGCAAGTCGAAGAAAGGAAGGGTCATTTAGTCATTGCCAAGTTGCTCCATGTCGTAACACAAACAGCACAAGCATCAGCGCCTATGACCTCTCTAGTGGACCTAGACAGTGTTAATGAAAATAGAGGTTCTTCTACAAATCCTACTTGGACTTTAGACCAGCCTCCCAATTAAACAATAGTCCCTTCTAGCCAGCAAAGGAATGGGTCTCCTCTTCTTGAAAGATCTTCAATCCTGTCATTAGAATATATTTCTTTATTACAGGAAAAGAGCTTGGCTCGCTGCGACCCAATAGGCTCTCAGGTCTCCCACCTCTTCATTACAGACCACCTAAGAATCAACTTAGAAGACTCCCAAAGCACATATATACAACGCAAGGAAGGGCCAAGAGACACCTGGGATGTTTTGTTGCACTTGTTTGAATCAGCAGGTAACACACTAACTTACCAGTCAAATAAACTTGACTTACAGGTGGACCTTCTTGAAACCATGGCTATTTATGTCATGGCAATTGGCTCAAAAATTGGTGCATTAAGTACGCTGATACAACGCTGGTAAAGATTGCAGGAATCTGCTAGCATGAGCTGAAAGCCATTTTGTACTTGGCAGCCATTTTAGTTAGCTACATGCTAGCCATTTGCTTTCTCCCTCTTCCAGAACCTCGCACATGCTCAGAAAGGCCTAGCTAGTAGAATGCACCTGCTCCTAGTATAGAACTGTCAGGCTGTTTTAACTGATGTCAGCCCCTCATTACTCCTCCTACTTGTTGACTGTGCATTTTCTGTATGACCATCTATGTGTGTAACTCTTCTCATGTGTACTTGTACCGCCTTCATTGGAGCCCCTGTGTGGGTATATAAGGCCGCTGTTCTCTGTACTCCTTAGAATGCCTCCTACAGTGACTTGAGGGTACTGTGTGACACAATCTCCCTCATGCGAGGTTCAATAAATGCATTGTTTTTATATTACAGCTTCTGTGCCAGTCTCTTCTTTGTTGGTTTGAAAGGACCAGGTGTATCAGTGAAACCCCTGAGAAGGTTTATATTTCTTCAACGCGTGCAAACAGATGCAGGCCAACTTACCCGAGCATGCGCCCCGGCTTTTGAAAATCTTGCCTGCCCACTTGCCAGCTTTGCCTCCATGTTAACTGAAATTCTGGGTGTTCACAGGGGTGGCAAGGGGGGGTGCTTGCCCCCCGAGATCACTTGGGGACCTCGTGCAAATTTCACAGTGCAGTGCAGCTGCAGCATATCGCTACAGCCGATGACCACCATAGTGTTAAGCTGCGACTGCACTAGTCTTATGAGCAGCGCAGCCGGCCCCGGGGCTAGGTCAACTCAGGGCAGGAGGGGGGCTCAGTCCTCCTGGTGGTAGGCAGCTGTAGGCTCTACTGCCATTCAATCAATCAATGCATTTGTAGAGCGCGCTACTCACCCATGAGGGTCTCAAGGCGCTAGTGGGGTGGGGAGTGGAATGCTACTACTGGTCGAACAGCCAGGTCTTGAGAAGTCTTCTGAAGGTCAGAAAGTCCTGGGGCTGTTGTAGATGGTTGGGGAGGGTGTTCCATGTCTTGGCCGTGAGGTGAGAGAATGATCTGCCACCGGAGGTCGTTTGGGCAGATGCGTGGGACGGTGGTGAGGGCAAGGTCAGCGGAGTGAAGCTGGCAGTTCGGGGTGCAGAAGGTGAGTCTTTTGTTGAGGTATGCTGGTCCGGCGTTGTGGAGTGCTTTGTGGGCGTGGGTGAGGAGCTTGAAGGTGATCCTCTTGTTGACCGGGAGCCAGTGCAAGTCTCTCAGGTGGGCAGTGATGTGGCTGTGGCAGGGGATTCCGAGGATGAGGCGTGCAGAGGTGTTCTGTCTGCGTTGAAGTCTTTTCTGGAGTTTGGCCGTGGTTCCCGCGTAGAGTGAGTTGCTGTAGTCCAGTCTGCTGCAGACGTGGGCCTGGGTGACCGTCCGTCTGGTTTTGGTGGGGATCCATCTGTAGATCTTGCGGAGCATGCAGAGGGTGTTGAAGGAGGAGGAGGAGACAGCGTTGACTTGCTGGGTCATAGAGAGCGTTGAGTCCAGGATGAACCCCAGGTTGTGTGCGTGGTTGGAGGGTGTAGGTGCAGTTCCCAGCATGGCTAGTCACCAGGAGTTGTCCCATGCTGAGGGGGTGGAGCCGGGGGGTGGATGAGGACTTCCGTCTTGTCAAAGTTCAGTTTCAGACAGCTGGTCTTCATCCACTCTGCGTCGGCCTTCATTCCTGAACGCTCGCCTGTTAAAAAATCCCATCCCCGATGCTGGGCCTCCTTCACCCAATCAAAAAGCCAACCAGGCAATTCCATCGGTCAGTACGGAGAACACACATGCTCTTATGCCCATAGCAGAGAATAGAATAACAAGGCAATGTGCCGTGAACCGTACATTGCCGTACATTGAGATGGTACGCCTAGTACCGCTACTCTCTGCGTGTCGCAGCATTAAGCATGATCATCACACACTATTAGCAAGCAAATAGCCGTCATACGACTATGAGATGAGCGCGTTACTAAATTACATCTGAGGCAATCTCAAATTAAACTAGAACGCAAAAGCCAGACATACTAGACTCTCAGCCATGGGGGCTTTATATGTGTACGGGACAGCCTTCCTTATTGGCTCACATTACGGCTTTGGTGGGAATATTGGCTATACGGTTGGACTTCGTTAGCATTTATGTTTTACCTGGTGAGCTTACTCACAGGTAGGGTCTTGTCTTGTTTCTTTTAGGCTCGTGTTAGCTGTACTTTGTACTCGCACTAAACTTTCTATGCCAAACCAAGTGTTTGGTTTGATATTCAATTCTTTCAACGGACTTAGTGGGCTTACTTATAGGTAGGGTCTTGTCGTATTTCCTTTGGGCGGCTCATGTTAGCTGTTATATTGTACCCACGCTAAGCTTTCCATGATATACTTAGTGTCTAGCATTGATATTCGATTCCTTCTACAGACCTAACATTACCAGGACTTCTTGGGAACTTTAATCCCTGGTGCACTTTCCTTCACGATTTACGAGCGCTCACATGTTACTCTTCAGTTAGGTGAGTGGATTTTTTGTGTCTCTGGGTCTAAGGAACTTCTGGTCTAATTTTCTTCTTTGGATAATCACTTACTCGTGCCCTTATTTATTCATAGACTCTATCTACAATAAATGACCCAATACCTGTGAAAAATAGTTTCGTGCATCTACGTTGTAAATTCCATGGTAAGCGACTGTTCCCTCGTTTTTTCCTTAAGAATCTATCCTATTTTTATTCATTATCTACTGGGTTTTCTTTGCATCAGATTTTTGTTCACTTGGTGAAAATCCACAAGGTGCTTCTATCAGGACGTCAGTCTCTTCGTTTCTGTGCTTTCTCTTCTGACATTCTGTCAGGTCACATGGTTGATCCAATCACTTGTTGGTAATGTGCTAGTTCCGTTTTTCGTACGCTTTTCTCGGGTCACATGGTTCACTAAGTCATTTGACGGTAATGTACTAGCTTAGTCTTCTCCACTCCTCTTTTCCTAAATTGTTGAAACAATTTGCTGTTTCCTCCCTGTTCGTCATAACTTTTTCTCTTTTCTTTTTCTTTATTCCGACTGTCTTTCCTTCAAAACGTCTCTTTTTCTTACTCCCTTTTGTTTTTACGATGTTTTTAAATTAAATGTTTACTTGTATAAATTAAGGATACATTCCATATCTTTGTATGATCCCTAAACAGCCTTGAAAAAGCCCATGTTTGGGCAAAACGCGTTGGCTGTGAATATAGTTGTACCACGTCTTGGAATAAAGAACATCTGAATACTCCAAAATCTTCGTGTGGATCTAACAATTGGTTTTGAACTGTACTATTACAATATACTCATTTTTTGTGTTGCCTCTCATATCTCTTTGAACACCTGTAAATGATATTGGATTGTATTTTAATAAATCAAAAAGCTAACAGCTGATTTTAAATACAATGGGGCAGATTTACAAGCCCCTTGCGAGACATTTACGCTGCCGTTGCGTCACTTCTGTGACGCAGCGGCGGCGTAAACCATGTGCCATGTTGCGCCTTATTTACAACGTGATGCATCTAAGGGAGATGCGTCACGTTGTAAAGCCCTGCGGTACATTAAACCTGCGTCAGGTTTAATGTATGCAGGGTGGGCGTTCCGTCAGAAAAAGCCTTAGAAAAGTGACGCAGTGAAATCTACAAGATTTCACTGAGTCACTTTTCCGACGCTGCTGCGTCAAAACTCTGCGCCTGCTTGAAGCAGGCGTAAGGCATGACGCAGCATGTTCGGTATGGGCAGCCCCTGAGCATTGCTGGAGTTGCGTCGTGCTTGCGACACGACTCCAGCAATGCACCGCCCTTATGCCATCAGATGCGTCACGCATCTGTTTATCCTTGTGCCATGATGCGCTGCATTGTAAATGAGGCGCATCTGTGGTGGCGCAAGGGTAAACTTGCGTGATGCATCTTTCCTGGCGCATCCCTGCTGATTTGCAGGGATGCGCCAGGAAACATAAATCTGCCCCAAAAATTATACCCCACCAGAAAAGTTTGACTTCAAGAGGGATTCAGTTGGACCACGCTGTTTACGTCATGTGTGCATTAATCAATATTCACCATGGCTTAGCTACTCTCCGCAACTGAAAGGTGCCATTTGAAGTATTGCACAGTGTTTCAACACTCAGTTAATTGTGTGACATACGGAGTATTCATAACTACGCCTTTCACTAAATATGAAGACTTCCTTGAGCGTGCATGCAACCATGTTTTATCGTTTTGGAATAAAATTGATGCAGCCCACTTTTTGGCGATCAGAGAGAAAACGTAAACAAGTATTGTTTGCCAAATGGACAGCGCTGTGACAAGGCATGTTGAAGAAAATCGGTAAAAGTTATTTCAAACTTTGTCCACTATCTTATTTTGTGGGACACATGACATTGCTTTATGTGGGAAAAAACTGCAACCGGAAACGCCTGTGCCAATATCACATAGAAGCAGGAGATGCGATCCTAAAGAACCATCTGGGAAAAGCACCAGTTAATGCACATTATACATAAGTTTGAATTGAACATTAATTGATGACATTATGTGAAGAAACATTAAGAGAAGCTCTCCTCCCTCACTGAGAAAGCCACGCTGACTAAGAGATCACATGCTTGGATGGCAATTGGCACATACGGTCTCCTGAAGCCTTAGCCATACCTAGAAGAACTGTTCAAGGTGAGGGCAAAGCTTAAGTTGCTGAGTTATGCTTTAGGACGTTTCAAGAATGTAACTCCCCTGCCTGGACGAGGCAAACTAATGTGACCTCATGGCGGCTGTGTCAATATGTAAAGGGAGACATCAGCCACATTGTGTACACATGCCTGCACTAAAGACAGAGAGGCAAGATCTTTTTAAATCCCACTTTATAAGGAATTCACACGTGCTGTCAGGCAGTAATAATCTACCTACAAGGACAGCACCTGGTGGCTTTGCGGGAAATTTTAGAAATTCATGTGATTGGAAGAAAGCAAACTGGCAAAGTAGTTTCCATAAGTTATAACTTTTACGGATTACAATTTGTCCATATATCGCCCTTTTTTAACTTAGCATTCATATTGCTTACAGTACTGGATTCTGCTAAATGCACTCGGTTTTAAGTTTCACAGGGGTTTTAAAATTATGATTGCAATTGGTAATGATAAGCCTACCTTATGATACTTTGCTTTCCTCAGTCTAACTCCGTGGCTCGTTCATACTCTCAGGCTAAGCTTTTTATACCTGTGCGCTTTCAAGATCATGGATGTCATTGACTATTCCATTAGGCTTGCACTTTGCCCTCCGTGACTACTTCAACCAAGCACTATAACCAGGCCAGAGCATGAAGCACTTGTGTGTGAGCCTCACGTTTTTGCATGCAATTGCTAAGGCACTAAGGGCCATATTATCAAGGGCGGCGTTAAAAATTATCGCCGGTTTAGCGGCAGAAAACTGCCACTAAAGCGGCGATAATGGGCTTGATAACATGCCCGTGAGAATTCCAATAGAAGCCCATGTTCACACCAGAACATGGGCTTCTATCTGCGGCATATTAGCAAGCCCATTATCGCCGCTTTAGCGGCAGCTTTCTGCCACTAAACCGGCGATAATTTTTAACGCCGCCCTTGATAATATGCCCCAAAGCACTTTAAATTAGTGTACCTCAAGAGCTATGGTTATATATTGTCATTGTCAACGACTTTGTATTGCACCTTGATTTTTCCACCTGCAATAAGCAGTTACTGTTAGTAAGCCTTCAAAGAGTATGGGCGCAATAGTTAGTGTCAATGCTCGCGAGTGCACCTAGTCTAATTAAGCCTAGCACAATAGAGTTCTAGTGAGTGCACCAAGCACTTTACTGTGGTGTGTCTTTAGGATCATAGTTACAACGGCCTTTGAATATGCTTTTCTTATTGCACCTTGTTCACCTCAATATATGCCTGTACTGGCACACATTTGTTAATGCATTAAGCGATTTACAAGAAAGAGGCCTAGACTCTCAATACATTTGTTAATGCAATGCTTACTTTATCATTGTGTGTCTATAAGATGTTGGTTCTAATGGTCATTTGAGTCCCTGATTGTTCCTTGTTGTCCTCAATCTAATCCTGTAGCCTGCTATGCACCACGCACTTCTTCCTTGTTGCCATTCCAACCAAGCACTACAATCAGCAAGAGCATGAAGTACTTTGCTTGTGAGCCTTAAGTCCTTGTGCACAATCTCTATTGTTTACTCATCTTGATTGCTCCCTGTCCTTATCAGCCTTCCTCTGCAAAGCTCTTGCCAAAGCACAAAGCACTTTAACTTAGTGTGCCTCTAAGACCATGGTTATAAACTGACTTTGTCAACGACTTTGCATAGAACACAAGGGCAGCTGGAGTTTTAATATGGTTTTAAACGAAATGTTTTATTTTAAATGCACTAATTGCACATTTTAATTAACTGAACAATAACAAGTATTCATTCATTCATGATTAAATGTATCTGGAGATACCATTTTATATGGTACTAACTGTTCTCCCTAAACAAAGAACACTGGTATATTGCCTACACTAACACTAAAAGGTGGCACCACTCCTAACCAATCAGCATACATTTTTCTAATCTTATGTAGTGGATCAGTCCTTCAGTAATTAAAAAACAAAACACAAATGGTGCCCCAAAATGTTCAGTCAAACATTTACCCATTTCACATTTGTTTCAAGATTTTACGAAAATTATATGTTTTTACCCCCATTGTGATAAGTAAACCTATTTCATTATCATTCAATAAGCTTGACACATTCATCAGGACCATCAAAAACCACTACTTAAAACATAAACGATTTTTTAGGTGGGAGGTCTCAAATGCTTTGCAAACTTCTATGACACTGCTCATAATTATAGTCAGTGTGTGCAGATGTCCCTTAGAAAACGCACCTATCTGAAAAATAATGTTGCCTACGCAATTGCACTCTTTAAAATTTAGAGCACCAACAGTCAACAGTCAGGTGTCTACATGAACTGGGAAGGAGTTGTACAGCACCCTTATAGGACTTTTCACTGCTGCTCCATGCTGTGGAGTTGTGAGGGAAGTAGACAGTATACGTTACTCTATCATTACTGGCTAATGCAAGGAAAGCTGAGGGCTGCTATAAACCCTCTGTTTTAGGATGCAGGCCTAACTTACCAGCAGTGCCAATTAGCAATTTTGATGAAGTTCCAACCCGTATATCGTAATGAGCTAGACATCACCACTACAAGCAATACCTGCATGTACCATTGCTTATGGGCTGTCAGGCCTGGGTCTATAACAAACATCGTTCCATTCCATTCCTATACATGCTTTAGTCAAAATGCTTATAACATACATTTTTTGTGGTGATTATCCCAGGAAGCCATATTATTCTACACCAATATCCCTTTCCCCCGACATCAGGAAAACACAAATGAAATACCTGCCTATGCTCATTCATTTAAATCTATACGGGAATCCTTAGCATTAACCACATCTGCATTCCAGCTCTCATGGTTGAATTTCTATAGAGTGGATTCCAATGAACAGTAACATCACGACCTTTCATCTTGCTTCCAGATTTGGCTTCTGGGGATTCCCAGAAGAAGCATAGTGTTCTGCCTTTTGTCACCGGGACAGTCCCCAATATGGCTCCAAGGTCAACCTAGTGGAAGCCAGAGAACAGTGGATTAGGCTGGCAGAACGGACTATCTTAATGCCCATGCAAATAGAGCCTAATAGAAGTGACTGCTGGTTTTGAATTGAATTGGCTCCTCTTCAACATGTTTCTCATGCTTCCTACTGACATGAGATGAAACCATAGTTGATTGGTGTGACCCTCATAAATGTTCTAAACTTCAACTAACACTAAGGGGCCAATTACGATGGAGGTCGGAAAGCCTCCGACCGATGGTTGGAGGCTTTCCGACCTCCATCGTCGGTTTCGACTACGACTGGCTGATTATGTATCAGCCAATTGGAATTGAAAATGGCTAGTCATTTTGTCTGGCTTCGGATGGGTTCAAGGAACCTGTCAGCCAGTCAGAACCGGCTCGTAATCCCAAAGGGCTGCCCTTTTCGCCCTTGGGATTACGATGCATGGTTTCCGGCATGGTTTCCATGCCGGCCTGTCTGACATGGAAACCATGTCAGAAAGAGTGTTTGGGGGCTCCCAGCAGGGTTCCCGTGCATGTGAAGCCTCCAGTTTGGGGAGGATGGGGCCCCTATGGTGTCCTGTTGATCCCTGCACCTAGTTGCAGGCACCTTAAAGTGCCTGTCACGGGGTGCAAGGGTGAACAGCACCTCCCATTTCCCTATGATAGCATGTATTACGGCTGGTATGTGGCTGTAATGCATGCTCCCATAGGAAAATATACGAATGAGATGGAAGAGTATTCAGTTGCATCCTAATTAAGCAGTCAGGACCGCCAACCAGAGGTCGGTCGGTCGGTCACCCGACATCATAATATGGCCCTTAATGTAAAAAATGCCACCATCTTACTTCAACTTCTCCAACCTAATTTGAGACATCTGAATTTCGATGGTCCATCTAAGGATCATAGTATTTTATGCCAGAAATACCTTTTTGCATACCTGGTCATATGTATATGTGAATATTCAAACTGAAAATAATAGGAAACCTAACACCGATACAAAAAAGGAAACTGCTGATTGCCACTGCCCTCCAATGCTATGCTTTGGACAGTTCTCCTTATGCACGTACTCTTAGCATCATAGTATAGATGAGCCAATACCTCTAATTTCTCCCGTTTCAGAACTGAACTCTCCAGTGCTAAACACCAACACACAACATCTAGGAAATTCCCATGGTATGCATACAATAATCTTCATTGTTATACCTTGCACAATACAAAGACAGACCTTCATTGCATTCAGAGTAGAATGAGGATGGCTTTATGGTAGCTGTAGCAGAGAAATCAAATCAAATCAGGTGTTTGTGAAGCGCGACTACTCACCCGTAAGGGTCTCAAGGCCCTGGGGTGTGTGGGGGGGTTCGCAGGGTCCAGTCCATCAAGGAAGGGGTCTGTTGAAGAGTCAGGTTTTGAGGTTTCTTGCGAAGATGGGGAGCGATGTTATCTGTCTGAGGTTGAGCGGAAGGTTGTTCCAGGCTCACGGAAGGAGAAGGAGCAACCTCCCGATCTGGTCTTTCTGGTGCGGGGGACCACGGCGTAGGAGAGCAGGGCTGATCGTAGGGTCCTTTGGGGTGCGTGGAATTTGAGTAGGCTATTCAGGTATGCTGGTCCGGTGTCGTGGAGGGCCTTGTGAGCGCGGGTTAGCATCTTGAAGGTGAATCTAGCTTCGATGGGGAGCCAGTGGAGTGTGCGCAGGTGCTGGGAGATGTGGCCGTGTCTTGGCAGGTTGAGGACCAATCTTGCGGTGGCGTTTTGGATGTTCTGTAGCTTGCGGTGAGGTTTTTGTTTATTCCGGCATAGAGTGCGTTGCCGTAGTTGAGCCTGCTGGTGACCAGGGCATGAGTGAAGGTCTTTCTGTGTTCGAGGGGGATCCAATTGAAGGTCTTACGTAGGAGGCGGAGGGTGTGGAAGCAGGAGGACGAGACGGAGTTGATCTGGCAGTCCATTTTGAGCTCTGAGTGCAGGATGATTCCCAGGTTGCGTGCGTGGTCCATGGGGGTGGGCGGGCTTCCGAGGTCGGGGGCCACCAGGTGTTGTTCCAGGCGTCTGGGTTTGGGCCCATGATGAGTACTTTCGTTTTGTTGGTGTTTAGTTGTAGGCAGCTTGTTTTAATCCATTTGGCGATGGCTTCCATGCTTTCTCGAAAGTTGTGTCTGGCGGTGTTGGGTTCGTTGGATAGGGAGAGGATGAGTTGGGTGTCGTCTGCATATGACACAGTGTTGAGTCCTTCGGTCCTGACGATGTGGGCGAGCGGAGCCATGTAGACGTTGAAGAGCGTAGGGCTGAGGGAAGACCCCTGGGGGACTCCGCAGGTTGTAGGTCTGAGAGGAAAGGGGGGAGTCTGACCTGCTGCGTTCTGCCAGAGAGGAAGGAGAGGATCCAGTCGAGGACCTTGTCTTGGATCCCAGCGTCATGGAGTCTGCATATTAGGGTGCGGTGACAGACTGTGTCAAACGCCGCTGAGAGTTCGAGGAGCATGAGGGCTGCTGTTTCTCCTTTGTCCAGTAAGGAATGGATGTTGTCTGTTGTGGCGAGGAGGGTGGTTTCCGTACTGTGTTTTTTTTTAAAGCCGGATTGGGAGGAGTCGAGGATGTTGTGCTCTTCGATGAATGTGGCGAGTTGGCTGTTGATGGCTTTCTCGATGACTTTCGCTGGGAACGGGAGCAGGGAGATGGGTCTGTAGTTTTTGAGGTCGGTGGGTTCCACCGAGGGTTTCTTCAGGAGGGGATTGATCTCAGCGTGTTTCCAGTCATCAGGGAATGAGGCGGTTGCCAGGGAGCAGTTGATGGTCTGGCAGAGCATGGGTGCGATGGTGTTGGCTCTGTTGAAAATGTGGTGGGGGCAGAGGTCTTTGGGGGCCCTGGAGTGGATTGACTTCATTGTCTTCAGTGTGTCTTCGGTGGTGAGGGCTGTCCAGTTGTCGATCGCTGGCTTCATGGTGTCGGGGGTAGTTGGTGAGGGTTCAGTGTGTTGGTTGCCTTTGTAGAAGTTGTCCGAGATGCTCTTGATTTTGTGGTGGAAAAAGGTGCTGAGTTTGTCGCAGAGGTCTTGTGAGGGAGGGATGTCGGTGGCCTCGCTGGTGGGTTGGGCGAATTCCTTGATGATGTTGAAGAGTTCTTTGCTGTTGTGTGCATGAGTGGAGATTCTGTCTTCAATCGCTTTTTTCCTCGTTTTTCTGATGAGTTGGTGGTGAGCGTTGGTGGCGGCTCTGAAGTTGTTGTGGGCTTCTGTGGATTTGGTGTTCCTCCAGGCCTTTTCGAGGCGGCAGCAAGTGTGTCTGGACTCTCCAAGTTCGGTGGTGAACCATATAGCTTTCTTGGCGTGGTTGTTGTTGTTTTTCTTGAGGGGGCTATGGTGTTGGCGCTGTCGGAGATCCATCTGTGCATGGTTCGGTCTGCGGTGTTGGCGTCGTCATTTTCCGCAATGGTTGGGGTGGAGTTGCTGAGTGATGAGGTTAGCTGGTCGTCGGTGATTCTGGTCCAGTTTCTTTGTGGGAGCAGGTGCTGGTGTCTGTGGATGGTGGGTGTTCTGAAGGTGAAGTGGACGCATCCATGGTCAGTCCATGGGAGTTCGGTGGTGTGGCTGAAGGTGATGGAGTTTCCTGTTGTGAAGAGGGGATCAAGGGTGTGTCCTGATGAGTGCGTGGGTTCGGTCATGATCTGGCAGAGTCCAATGTTGTGAGGTTGTCCAGGAGGGATGTCGTGCGGGGGTCCAGTTGGTTGTCGAGGTGGAAGTTGAGGTCTCCCAGTAGGGTGTAGTTGGTGGACGCGATGGCATACGGGGAGATGATGTCCGTGATGGAGTTGGCAAAAAGTCCGCGGGGTCCAGGGGGCCGGTAGATGAGGGTTCCTCGGAGGGTGGAGGTAGGGCTGGCCAGTATCTTGAAGTGAAGGTGCTCCATCAGGTCTGTGGGCTCGTCAGGGAGTGTGCTCAGGCGAAGGGTGGATTTGTGGACAATGGCGATTCCTCCTCCTGGGCAAATGGCAATGGCGATGTCCGGTCCCGAGGTGGTGTTGGTCCAGGTTTCAGTAAAGAATGCTATGTCCGGGGTAGTGCTGTCAAGGAGGTCCCAGATTTCAGTGGCGTGTTTGTGGAGGGATTGGACCTTAAGGAGGATGCATTGCAGGGTCTTCGGTTTGGTTGTGTTCTTGCGGGCAGATTGCGCTGAGTCAGTGGTCTTGGCGGTGTGCTGGTGTGCCGGCAGCAGTGACAGCTGAAGGGTCCGTGGGTGTTGGCTGGTGATGCTAGCTTGCAGTTGTTGTTGCGGCCTGGGTTGAGAGTGTGGAGAGCCGCTGGGTCGTAGCGTTGGTGGTGCAGAGATCCAGGGTTCCTGGCGCTGGTCGCAGTCGGGTCGTGGACGGGTGCAGACGAGCTTGCCTTTGGCGCCCCGGCGGCGCGGCCGCACAGAGGCCGCCCAGCGGCCGCCATTAAGTAGGGGTCGGGGAGGGCTGGACAGCTGGGTGGCAGGAGTGGGGAGGGGAGCTGGATTGGGCCGGTCGCACTGGTCGTGATGGGGGGAGGTGTCGCGGGGGCAGCAGTGGCGGGGAAAACAGGCTGAAAAAGGCAAAAGGAAAAATGCAAAAAGAGAGAGAAAAGTGCAAATAAGGCAGCAAAAACGCAAGAAAGTGTGGAGGCAAGACACAGAGGACACAGGAGAGTGAAAGGGGGAGATTGAGATGAGGGTAAAAAACGAGTGAAAAACGGAGGAAAGACACAGAAGGAGAGTGAAGGGGGAGCTTAAAATGAGGGGAAAACGACAGAAAAAGTACAAGAAAGAGTGGAGGAAAGACTCAGAGGACACAGAAGAGAGTGAAAGGGGAGATGAGATGAGGGTAAAAAATGAGTGAAAAACGGAGGAAAGACACAGAAGGCGAGTGAAGGTGGGAGCTTGAAATGAGGGGAAAACGACAGAAAATGGAGGAAAGACCCAGAAGGAGAGACACCTTTTCTGCATGGTCACCCTAGATTTGTTGCCTTTTTCTTCACCCTATTTATACTGGTATTATGACTGTACACTGTGACACTGCTATTTGGTGCCGCCGTGTATGTATTCTGGCCCTAAAAAATGATGTCACCCAGATGGCATGGATATCATTTAGGGGTAACCAAGGGTTGCAGTTGCGCCCCTAGCTTGCCTCTTGTGACTCCTGTCACTGCCTTTGCAACCCCTAGCCTCAGAGGTGGCACTATCAGTGCCAAAAACACAGAGGGGACTGCACACTCCTTTTTTCTGTTGATTTCTCATTACATTAATAGGGAATAATATTCTATTAAATGCAGCACTGGTAGTTGAAACAGGACATTTGATGCCAGTTAAGGTCATTAGGAAATTGCTTTTAAAAGAATGCTATGTGCATGCATGTAGGTAAGAATGTGTATATGTTAAAGAGAGTGTGTGTATATTTGAGCATGTGTGTCTGCTTGAGTATGTGTGTCTATTTGTAAACCTGTGTATGACTGAAAGTGAGAGCCAGTGACAGGCAGTGAATGAGAATGTGTCAGAATGAGTGTTAGTAAGTATGAGTGAGTCGGAGTGAGTGAGTCAGATTACGAGTGATTGCAAATGAGAATAAATAAGAATAAGTGTGAGAGTGTGTTAGAGAGTTTGGATGAGTGAATGTCAGTGAGTAAGAATGTGGTGTTGTGTTTGTGAGTCTGTTGTAGGCCCTGGCATACTGAAGGTAATTCTTGTCCTACAGTAATACCCTTGACAAAGTACTGGTGCTGGTATTCTTGCAGCAATTCTTTGGCCTAACGGCTATGGCGGTCGACCTCGAATCTGGGGAACTAGGCTGGAGTCTCCACAATAACGCTGGACATTCTGTGATTCTGGGCAAATCACTTAATCTCCCTGTGCCTAACAAAAATTAATGTGTCCTCATATAAACCAACTGGTGCTATGTAAAGCGCTCTGATACCCGATACCATCGGGTCAAGTTCACGCTATATAAAACTCCACAAACAAAAAAAAAAGAAAAAGAAAAAAAACATGACATACACCTGTTACAGAATACTGGCAGTAATTATTTGCATGATGGACCCTCATGATTAAAAACTAGTACTGGCATACCAGCGGAAATTATTGCACATGCTGCAACTTTGGAAAATACCTGGTATACTTGGGGGCATCCTTGGCAAAATGTTGGTACTTGCAGGCAATTCTTGACATAAAGGAGGACGACCAGACATATGGGAGGATGGAAACAATTGTGCTCTAAAATGCACTACTAGATCCCTTTTTTCCTAAATTTTCTAGGGGAGCCAAACCCCCTAAAAGAGGTCTAGCGTACTCTCTTTGCTACATTTCAGGGCAAGTACTATGCCCCAGAACTATCAAAGATCAAGTCAGCTCCATAATATAAGCAATGTCTTAAATAGACCTGTCTGTGTTGTGTTGTTACATTAGTCACACACATATTATGGAACTTCAGCAATGTCAGTTATTGAGATGTCATCAAGGTTAAGGTCATGTGACATACTTTCCTGAAACAAAAATCAGGGTCAAGGGTAATGTGATGTAACTTCCTGTGACGTCATTAAAGTCAAAGTGTATATGATTTCACTTCTGCTCCCCCTGACCTTTTGGTGAATCTGCATCAATGCCAGTTGGTCTATTTAATTTTCCTTTAAGGTCATGATGGATGGCACAGGAATTGCACCACAGCTGTGCAAGTAAATTTTCATAGGTGGGCTGCAGTGTGCATTTACACCACATACATATATGAGAAAATATATGGCTGTCAGGAGCAGCACAGTGCACTGTTTGGGCTATGATTTATATGTACTGCTGTGAAACATGGAAAGGAAAAGTGCTTTTAGCACATAGGAAACCTAGTTACACATATTGATAAATCACCCCTAAAGAGTGCCTTGTAAGTTCACAGATAAGATGTAATCAGTGATGTGGTTTAACATCTCAATAGCAATGTAGCTGTGAGGTCATAGGCATTGCATGTTAGGGGCACAAGTTCAGTAGACTGTAAGTGATGAACTTCAGAGTTTCTTGTTCTTTTGACATTTTATGAACATAAGTTAATATCTTTAACAATACCTAATTATGTCACTTTTACTTTTGTTCTTTTAGTGCATATCTGTTTTTTCCAAAGTTAGAAGAGATCATATTACCATACCTAACTACACTGTCATGTTAACCTTTGTTTTTTATTGAATATATAGTACATATGCACAGATTTGATTATGTACTATATTAATTTGAGAATAAACAAGGTTTAGCAGTGTAGAAAAAAAATATATAATGATTAAATCTTGTTAAGTATATGACAATGTGTTTTTATGTGTACCTAAGTTAGCATACACACACCAAGATATATTATCCATTACGGGTTCTTTAGACTTCATAGGTGGAGAGAGGGGTGTGCTTGGTCTAGACTGAGACCAGTGTGGAATGTCAGGAACGGTGTCAGGAGGACTGGCAATGGAGTGGATGTCAAGTGATAGTGGGGTGCATTGGGATTTTTAAAAAAATCACATTGAGTGGACGTCACCTAGGTTGTCAGCTGGCACCATCAGAGGCAGGTATGCTTAGGCTTAAGTGATGGACAGGAAATGGGGTAAATGGGAGGAGCTTAATTGCAGTTGGGTTCCTCCATTATTATCCTGTTGTTGCACAGTCTCCTTCTCAGTGTGGTGCAGTGTATTGCTGCTTTTGTCTGATGACTGTAAAAACACATGAAGGTAGAGGAGGAGCAATATAATTTGTAGTTATAAATAATTTGTATGACAAGCAACTAAACTAGAATGGAGGCTAAAGATGGGAATTTGGACTTGGTTAATTCAAGCAGCACTTTTTTGCCTGTAAATTATGACATGTGCCTAATATTCACCGTCTTCCTTTTCACTTCCTAGCAGAGCACCAAAGAAGAGGAGGCCCTAGAAGAATGAATCTTCTGCCATCAACACATCGGAAGGCCTTCCCTCTGGTGCTAGTAAGTTATGTATAGTTACTAATTTGCTCTACATGATTTTATTTAACAATCTCACCTACAATCATATGCAGCATGGCCTTCAGTTAAAATGCATTTTCCTTTCTTTGCATTTTTAAACCTTTTTCCAACATTACTCTTTATCTATTTTTGTGTCCATGCATTCTGTACTTCTGTTTGTATCACTTTTATATTCCCTTCTGTTTCTTCAGCCTACTTCCTCCTGTGTTCTTTGTTTTTTCCTTCTTTGCCCATTTTTTCTTACAGCGGAATCATCAACCTCCCCATTATCCCTCTGACATTTCTCATCTCCATTCCCGTCTCCTTCCTTTCTTCATTATTTGCTTTTGTTTTTTTAAGGTATTCCCAAGTCCAGTCCGTAATCCTTTTTATGTTATCCCTCTTCTATGTTCCTGTCTCCAGCCTTCTTGTACTTGCCCAGTGCCAGTGCCCACTGCCCACCCATATGTAGCACTCCTCATCTCATTCCCGACATGTGCCATGAATTCTCCTTCAACTTCTTCCTAAATTTCTTTCTTAAATGTCATCTTTTACACCGGTCAATCTTCTACCGGCCATTAACTACCCAAACTAACCAAGACCAAATCTGAATTATCCCTGACCTAAACCATCAGCCTTATATAATACTTATGTGCTCCCTAACCCAGAAATATTATTTGTTGTACTGGTAATTAATTAAGGGTGAGGGGGTCGTGTGAGCAGTGGGACTCGGTCGGGACTCTGGAGTATGGGAAGCGTAGGGTCACTCAATCTATTGTTATGTACCATTAATGGAAAAACTCATGCTGCCCCAATGGGTTAGCTCAATTAATGTTGTATGATATAGCTAACTAAAGTGTGCAGTAAAAACTTAAATCATCAAAGTTTTGATAGCAATGTTTATAACTTTGCAGTATGGTCATTCTTTTAACCATAAAATAATTGTCTGGTGAAAGAAAGTGTCACCCCATAAAAGCATATATTAAAAATGTTTTATTTTACTTTTTGTTCCATTGGAGTGTGGTAAATATTTAAATTACCTGTACTATTTTTTATGCGGTAAAGTCTAGTAAGAATAACTCAGTCAAAATAAGAGGCAGAATCCGTGGTATTAGAGGTTCTGAAAAGGGCTTTATTCCTTACAAAGGAATTATAGTTCGAACTAGGCAATCTTATTCCATCACCACGAAGGTTCAGGAAGGGATAGGCAATACATTATTGACAAGTAACAATATTTATATGAAAAGCATTGCATTAGGACAGATGCAGGAGGCGTAACAGCTGATAATACAGATAAGAATACACATACGTAATGAAAAATAGTCGTACTACTAGAAACGTCATTTAAAATGATGTCACAAGTGGGTGGATCCATAAGAGAATCCTGCAGTGTCAGCAGAAATATTTGGCAGAGATGCGCGCGCAGCCGCATGACGTGTGATTGACGTGCAACTAGAGGGTGAAGGGGAATTGACATTTAGCCCTACATGTGGAGACAGAAGTCTGGGGTGTCAGGACAACCTAGTCCTAAATCATATCTGATATCTTGTGTTTAAGGAACTATATTATCTGGAAGGAAAGGTCTTCTCGGACAGATCCTATTCTATACTGACTGTTAGTGCGTGTACAAGCGTCTATGTGTCTACATGAGATGCGAGGGGCAAGAATCTTCCATGGGCCTACGAATTACTTGCATAAAGACAGCGAGGCCGGGCCCACTGCTCGGTAGCTAGAAGGATGTTTACCTAAACTACTAGACAGGAATGCATTGGATGAGGAGCGGAGCAGATAACTTTGAAGGCTGAATACAGTTTTTGGCAGGCAACAGGCCGCGTCAGGCACCGCTAGCCGCGCAGGGAGTAAGACAAAGTTCATGGACACGGATGTAGGTCCAAGCTGGAGCATTTCAGAGGCAGAAGCAGAAAAAGGCTTGATGGCAGAATTCAGGGCCTACTCGCCCGAACTATAAAACTAGAAAAGTGAACCACATAAAGTCGGTGGCCTTTCATACTTAGGAATGGAATATTCGACCCATTCATGGCGGATCTGAAAGAGGGCATGTTGACGTTGGATGCACATGTATTTGCGTCTTCATAGCTGGAACTGGAGGGAACATACATGTACTTATAGCATGTACATGGAGCCGTTGGGGTCTAAGATAGGGGACACAATTGACCATAAAAATTCATATTTCCACATTCCCTCCTTGTCCCCTACGGACCCTCATGAAATATCCATCTTCATCAATCCATCAATCTGTTCATATAGCATCATTTGTTCTTCTTTCTTCTTCCGGGATCTTGAATGAAAATTTGAAGGCGGGATACACGATGTGGCACACAGACCACAAATCGCTGGCCCACATTGTAGACACAAGCAGCAACTGAATAGAAAGCCAATACCTAGGAAGGATAGGATCCTCCATCCCCAGGCTGACAACACGCTCCAGAACCAACCGGACCAAGTCCAGGTGCCTGGTTTCTGGTGTATCTGGCTTACGATCTTATGAAGTCGAGTTATAGCTTTATATACTGACGGCGCGTTTTCTGGTATGAAAACACAGCAACTTGATCCGATGACCCTACAAGCTCCGCCCCTATCGGCCAGAATGACGTCAAGGACAAGACGATTTTGGAGAACAACAATCCGCATCGCAGACTGCTCCTCTGTTAAGTTGCCCAAAGCGGAAGTAGTTTCATTCACTACTGCTTCAAGGGTTCTAGTTAATCTACGTATCAGCTTACTATTGGTGACTGTACCTATGTAGGGAAAGAAACCTTTATTGAAATCTGTGTATTTCTCCCATGCTGTTTCAGTGTAGTCGACAATCGGGAGATCTCTCTGCTGTCTATTGTGTACTAAATGGGTGTTCCTATGATAATCAGGCGGGGTTAGGAAAACAGGTGGCAGAAGGAATGCAATGTAACAGGTACCATCCCAATCTAGGGGTAGGCGTATGTATGCGGTGTGACCACAGATGAAGTAGGAGTGACGAGAAGCTCTAAATGTAGACTCGCCTTTATCACTGAATTCTATTACAGTGGTACATTTACTATGGCCCATGTGTATTGAACCATTCTTTCTTACACATAATTCGCCTCTAACTGGAAATACTGACATAGCGGGCAAGATTGGTGTAGCTTCGGATTCAACATTCAGGATCATGAGATTAAGTGTAAAGTTACCTAGTCCATATACTTCATTTTCTAGATCAGTTCCTGTTCTTTTGGGAAGTCCCTCCTTGTTAGGGTAGCAGACTTTAAGTAAGACTAGGTTCAGGTTTCCCCAAACCCAGTTGTCTTGATAAACTACTGAATTTGAATCTAGGGAATTAATCAAACTAAACCATGCTCCACAGGAGCCATTGTGTGTGAACGGATACGGAAAGAGAGGCAGAACTCCCTTGTATTTCTGATAGGGAGGGAGTCGGCCACATATCCAACAATTTGTAGCATTGCTGGTCTGATGAGAATGGTGTAGCATACTAATGAATGTGTTGTTGCGCAGCGCAAATCTATAGGACAACTCATGTGGGGGTAATTCGCTAAAAGAATGTTCGGCAGTAGCATTGAAAGCACGCTGGGAGATAGGGTAATACATGTGTAATAATATACTGGAGATAATAATCAGAAGACTTAGAAAAAACATAATTAACAATGTCACTATGCAGTGACTACGAAGTGATTTACAGTACGCCTGTTTCTTGAACTGTTCCTGTCTATTTCTCTCTCTATTTCGGTCTAGAGGATACATGTCAGAGACAAATTCAACCGATTCACCTTGGAGAGGACTTAAACAATCAAATTGTCTGACTTGCTAGACCTTAGTTTCAGTTTATAGTTTTCATTCTTGGTTTTTTCAACCAGGGGTAGTTTTGAATCAGTCTGTGAGGGAATGCAGGGCTGAGGGTTCGCGTCGGACGGTAGTCCATAAAAAATTTTTATGTGGCTCGAGTGCAACCACCCTTTACGTCCCTCAATCTTCACGGCTGTCCTTGTGGTCAATAAGACGAGCTTCGGCGACTGCCACCGAGGCTCCAGCTGGCTCCTCCTGTCAAAATTCCTCACAAACACGAGGTCCCCCGGAACCACGTCGTGGGGCTTCACCTCAGTGTTGTCGGGAAAAGCTGCAGCTACCTGTGAACGACAAGATTGTAGTGCAGACATCAAGGAAGCCAGATAATCTGTCAGCATATTACAGTCAACATCAGTGATTTTACGAGGTATAGGCGTCCCCCACATATTTGGTGGTCTACCGAAGATCACCTCATACGGGGATAGCCCTGTTCGAGAATGTGCTACCATTCTCATATAAAAGAGCGCAACTGGTAAGGCTACTATCCAGTCGACACCTTTTTCTCTACATACTTTGGACAGTCTAATTTTCAGAGTTTGATTATGTCGCTCCACGAGACCTGCTGCCTCGGGATGTCGGACACAGTGGAATTTCCATTGGTAGCCTAACAGAAGTGAAACATGTTTCATTAGCTCGGATGAGAACGGCTGGCCATTATCTGAGTACACGATACGGGGCAAACCATACCGTGGGAAGAATTCTCGAACTAACTGTTTGGCAGTAGTCGGGGCAGTGTAATCTGAGACGGGATACGCCTCTGTCCACCGGGAAAGAGCGCATACAACTACGAGGACATATTTGAATCCTCGACAACGTTCTATCTGGATATAATCCATCTGGAGGACTTCAAAAGGGTGATCGGGGGGTTGAAATCCACCCTGGTCTACAGGTACGCCTTTTCCTGGATTGAACTGACAACAAATCATACAGGTACGTACTTTCTGTTTAGCTGCTGCTCGCAAGTGTTTATTGAACCAAATGTGTTGAATACTGTCTAGCATAGCTTTCTCTCCTAGGTGCGCTGGACTATGTATTGTGTTAATGATGACCTGAACCATTGAGTCAGGGAGAAACCATATAGATTTTCCCTTCGTCATCCATCCTTGATCCGTTTGGATCCCTCCTAATTCAGTCCATCTCTTTATTTCTTCTGGTGTAGCATGTGTCTGTATGTCAATTACATCAAGGGCGGGATCCTTAACTGTCATGCAGTGTGTTGGTGTCGGAACTATTGTCTTTGTCGTGTCAGTTGGATGAGTCTGATTCTGAGCAGTCTGTTTAGCTGTTCTGTCAGCTAGGTCGTTACCCTGAGAAATAATGTCAGTCACTTTTGTATGGGCTTTGCACTTCATAATCGATATTGCAGTAGGCAGATGTATTGCATCTAACAGAGCTTGAATAAGGGGACCGTGCTGGATGTGGGCACCGTGAGAAGTTAAATAACCTCTCTCTCTCCAAAGTACGCCGAAGTCATGGACGACTCCGAATGCATAACGTGAATCTGTGTATATGTTGACTTTCTTATTTTTGGCTTGAATACAGGCTTGTGTCAGAGCGATGAGCTCTGCTGCTTGAGCTGACAAGGTATCGATACAATTCGTTTCAATAATTTCAGTATCTGTTGTGACTGCATAAGCGGCCACTAACTCTCCTGTATTTGTTCTCATGCATGAACCATCTACATATAATGTCAGGTCTGGATCTGATAATGGAATATCTGTCAAGTCTTGTCTGGGTTTCGTCGTAATAGTAATAACTTCAATACAATCATGTGCCAATGGGTCTGTTCCATTTAATGGCAAAAGTGTGGCAGGATTTAATGTACTACAACGTCTGATTTCTATGTGTGGCTGGAACAATGTTAATTCATAACCCGTCAGTCTTGCTATAGTCAAGTGTTGTGTTTGGGTTCGGTTCAGGAGAACCTCTACTGCGTGTGGTACTTGTACTGTCAATTGATGTCCTAATACTATGGCATCGCTTTGTCTGATTGCTAAAGCTGTTGCTGCGACTGATTTCAGGCACGCAGGAAGAGCCTGAGCTACGGGATCTAACGTACTAGAAAAATAAGCACATGGCTTGTGTGATCCTGCTTGTTCCTGCGTGAGCACTGACAAAGCAGTACCTTCACGTTCTGTAACAAAAAGTGTAAAACGTTTGCTGTAACATGGCGTTGCTAAAACAGGTGCTTGGCATAAAGCTTTCTTTAAGTTTTCAAAAGCTTGTGTATGTTCCTGAGTCCAAGGGAGGACAGTCGATGTCGCTGCCTCCTGTGTTGTCAACTGAATGAGTGGTTTAGCTAAAAATGCATATTGGGGGATCCACTGCCTACAGTACGAAGTGAGGCCTATGAAGGCCCGTACCTCCTTTTGTGTCTTGGGTGGTGGCATGTTTACAATTAACTGGATGCGATCAGGTGTGAGCTGTCTCCCCCATTTGGACAGCAAGTGCCCTAGGTACACAACTTGCTGGACACAGAATTGTAATTTCGAAGGGGACACCTTGTGCCCCTTGTCGGCTAAGAAATGTAAAACCGTCAGTGATGCTTTTTCACATTCAGGTTCGCTTCGTGCGGTGATCAGCAGATCATCGACGTATTGAAGCAGGGCAGTGTTAGCTGGCATGTGAATACTGTCAAGTTCTCTTTTCAGTGCTTGGCTATAGATGCTGGGGCTTTCTGTGAATCCTTGAGGTGCGCGTGTGAATTTAAAACTTCGTCCATTTAAACTGAATCCAAACAAATATTGGCTTTCCGGATCGATTGGGACGCTAAAGAAAGCGTTCTTGAGATCAATTACAGTAAAGAACGTTGCTTCTGAATCTATGGCCGTTAATAATGAAGAGATATCTGGGACCACGGGGTATTGTGGTACAATGCATTTATTTAATTCTCGCAGATCAATAACTAATCGATATACTGGTGGTGCTTTTGGATCAGTTCGTTTAAGAATCGGAATTATCGGGGAATTACATACATTGGAGTCGGTTTCTACAACCACTCCTTGTGCAATGAGCTCGTCAATGATTTGCAGTAAAGCCACAACAGCATCTGGCGGTAATTTGTATTGTCGCATTCGTGGTAGTACCACTCCTGTTTTGATTGTGACTCGATATGGTGTAATGTGCATACAACCTACATCAGTGGGACCTTGTGCCCATAAATGTGCAGGTAGATTCTGTAACCGGTGATCCATGTCTCTAGACACGTAGTGACCTTTAAAGTCACGCAAAAATAGTCGTACTCCTTCCGGAGAACAACATATTACAGCTCCTAGAGCTTTCAATGTTTTTATACCTAACAAGTTTTCTGGACATGATTTCGTAAGTAATAGATCTGTAGTCCGTGTTAATGGACCGACTGTAAATGCAAGTGGTTGCGATACTTCGTTAACAGTAGGCTTTCCCGAGAAACCAAGGGAAATATTTTGTGAGCCTGAGAGGGGTACCCCTGGAACTTCGCTGTGACGGATAGTGGTTCTGCTTGCCCCTGTATCGAGTAGAAACTTTCTGTCTTTCCCTAATAACTGACTCTGTACATAAGGACCTTCTTGATCTACTGGAACCTCAATAAGGGGTAAGCCAACTTCCCTCTCTAGGCTATTTCATGTGTAGCGCTGATACTCTGGATAGTCATTTTGTGCATACTGGTACATCTGTTGTGTCGTGTTTTGTGTTGCAGCAATAGGCTGTGGCTGTTGTTGTAGTTGTTGTTGTGGTTGTGGTGTGGTCTGTTGTACAGCTGGCATAGGCTGTATATTCTGAGGTACTTGTTGTTGGATCTGATCCTGTCTAGGCGGACGTGGTCTCTCTTTCGTTATACCCGTAGAGATATTATGTTTCAGAACTGCGCAATCGTGTATATAATGACCTGGCTGTTTACAATAGTTGCATGTCCCTCTAACAGGACCTACTGTATCATTTGACTGTGTCGTACCCTTTTTATGACCGTCAGCTGGAACTGACTGGGCAACAAGCATTTTCATTTTCGTGTCTTTCATACGTCTTTGTTCATGTTCTTGTTCTTCTCTAATTCTATTGTGATGATATTGTAACATTTGTAACATCTGTGACGGTGTGTTACCTTGCCAAGTACTCTCGAATTTTAATACTCTACTCTTAACTTGTGGCAGGGAATTCTCAACTAATTTTGTCACAAACAGATGTGGATACGATTCACTACTTGCTTTTATGCCACTATTAATACCAAAACATTTTTCAAATCGGGAATAGAAATCACTGGTGTCTTCATCTTGTTTTTGTTTACAGGCTGAGATTGCACCCCAGTCTTCCTTTTTCGTAGTTAATAAACGTGGTAGTACCTGCACTAATAATCCTGGTAATGCTGTAGTCCTTTCCCCAAGCCCTGAAACTGCAGCTCGGGCCTTTTCTTCGTTTTCTAATACTGTCCAATCTATCTTTTGGTCTCCCACCTCCCATTCCTTTTCTTTGAGTTTCTCGTAAATACCGGCGGGTAATAGGACTTTTAATATTTTCATAATGTCCGGGTAAGTATACTCTCCCATGAGTAACATGTCTTTTATCTCACGGTGGAAACCTGCTGGGTCTTTGTCATGGCTAGGTACTACTTTCTTCATCTCTAATAATTCAATTTTAGTTATGGGCGCGTACACAAACACGCGTTTAAAAATATTGTCCTCACCTCTAACTGGGTGCACTTCGCGTAAGGGATTCTGTCTGTCTATGTGATACGTTTTTCTTTCCTTGGGGGGAACTGAAACATGTTCTGGGCATATGAAGACAATGTACTGGTATCGATATTCCAGAATTTCTTTAATTAAATCAGTACCTGAACCTCTCCATTTATCCGTGAGTAATTCTATCAATATATCAGGCAGGGGACCGGGATCGGAGTGTTGGCTTCTATATAATATAACGAGATGTTGTATCATGTATATACCAGCTAAACGCTGCTCGTCTGGGGTAAGATTCAAAAACGTGTGTGCCAACGCATCATCACTGTATTTTTCAGAACTGTCAGCCCATTGTACTGCTGACCTGGCTAATTCTTGTTCATCCATAGAATCGAGCATATGATACCCCCTTCGGTCTCGGAGTAATTTATCAGCAGCCTGGAATAAGTGTTCAGGGGACTTCGTATTTAACATAGGGGCTTGAAAATGTCTGTTATATTCTGGACGTATCGGACGTATCGGGTCATTAAAGTATCTGGTATTGTTACAAGGTCTTCCCCTACCTACATAAGCTATCGTTTCTAATTGTCCTGTGGGCATTTCTGATTCTTCCTCCTCCTCTCCCTCTGATTCAGTTTTGTCTGCCTCTAATCTGGCTTTATGTATTCGTTCTACTTCTTTGCGGATCTTTCGGCACATAACTACTATACATGTCTGTTTATCATGTTTTCCCTCTGATATATTCTGACCCCATCGGGTAAGTACTTGCATTTCATCCTGGTCTACCTCGGACCTATCTCTGTCTCTGATCAAGCAGTTTAAGAAGAAACGTAACAGTTGTCTTTGTATATCCGCTTTCTGGTATTCCATGGCTTCGTCAATACTTTCAGGGCCTTGCCCTGTTTGGACAAAGCGATATATATTGTCTAAATGTTTAATCATTCCTGGTAGCGTCGTTAAATATAGTGAAGCTCGTCGTATACGTAGTGATGATAGCAGCATTCTATCATTTTTACCGGGCACTGGATCATATCTACAATCTACAAGATGTTCCTTAAACATGTCGGACGTTGCTATTTGGGGTGTACGTTGGTTTGCTAAATCTCTAAGAGACGATTTACTTTGTGATGGTGGCGTGGCAAAAATTGCTGTCGCACCTTTTGAGGTGCTAGGCACAAAAGGATTTGTGGGGTGTAAGGTAGAGACTGTGGATGCAGGAAAAGCGGTGGAAACAGATGGACCTGTGGGATCGTGCGGAGGAGTTTGTGGTTGCGGAGGTGGGGGCAGATGATCTCGGTGTTGAGCTCCAACGATAGGTGGCGTGTGTGGTGGATCATTAACATATTCGGGAGCTACATCGTCTAAATAGGAGGAAAGGAAAATATCTTTTGCGGTCTTGGGATGTACTTTAATCGGGAGTAATGGGGGTGGCAAATCTTTCGGTATTTCCGGGGTGGCTTTAGGTAAACCTTCGGCCAAAAGAGGATACATACCATTCATAAGAGTGTTTCGTTGTCTGTCTACTTGTTCTGTTTTTACTCGAATACCTTCCTCAACTAATACGCTTTCTCGGGCTCTATTTGAGTTCTCCCTACTTTTCTCTTCCAGTCTGAGCGTTTTCTCTGTGCGCCTATGCGATTCTTTACGCCATAACTCAATGGCATCTCTCTGTGACTGTCTGGCTTTCTTTTTCCATAATTCTTCTTCTACTCTCATGATGCAATCTGCATCCCATGTCCCAGCTGCGGGCCACCTCTGACTTTCTGCTAGATCCTTGGTGTAGTCCACCCATAAGTCAAGATATAACACGGCATCTAAGCCATGTTTATGATACATAAAATACCCTGGAGTATCCCTAGGTGGAATGGGAACAGCTTCTTCGAGTACTCCTTTTCTAGTTTTGATCTGTCTTAATTTTGAAAAGAACGGCATTTTTAAACCTTGCTACTTGATTCTTACTTGAACTGGACTTGAACACAATTAATACGAAAAAAACACAATAATGAACATTCATTCATACCACAATTTTTGAACACAGTAAAACATTTAACATTTAACATTTAACGAACAATTATAATTAAGAGAAAACTAACTACTGACATAATACTAATACTAGATAATACTAAATTATATATACATGAACATACTGGATATACTGCTAAACAGTACAGATACACTGCTAAAACAGTGCAGACCGGATCTGTGTACCCAAACCCGTCAGGACCGGCACGAATTAATGTGCACGTCTAACTGCCTCCCCAGCAACGGTACTCACCGGGTAGCACGGAACGGAAGGCCTCGGAACTGAACTGAACTGGACCGGACTGGACTCGACTGGACTCGACTCGACTCGGAACTTCGGAACCTGGTGGGCCTCTGTATACCTCGGATCTTGCTCTCTCAGCTAGGCTCTGGTCGGGATACTTCGCACTTCTCACCGCCTCGTCTGGGTGTTGATCGCAGCCTCAGTCACCCCCGCTTGGCCGGAGGGAGATACAGGAAATCCTGCGGGTACGCGTTTTTGTCCGTTCAGCTGTGGCAGGGGACCGGGCCTGCAACGCACCTCCGGCGCGTGAGATGAGAAAGTGTCCCTGTTCGGGCGCCAATTTATGTGGTAAATATTTAAATTACCTGTACTATTTTTTATGCGGTAAAGTCTAGTAAGAATAACTCAGTCAAAATAAGAGGCAGAATCCGTGGTATTAGAGGTTCTGAAAAGGGCTTTATTCCTTACAAAGGAATTATAGTTCGAACTAGGCAATCTTATTCCATCACCACGAAGGTTCAGGAAGGGATAGGCAATACATTATTGACAAGTAACAATATTTATATGAAAAGCATTGCATTAGGACAGATGCAGGAGGCGTAACAGCTGATAATACAGATAAGAATACACATACGTAATGAAAAATAGTCGTACTACTAGAAACGTCATTTAAAATGATGTCACAAGTGGGTGGATCCATAAGAGAATCCTGCAGTGTCAGCAGAAATATTTGGCAGAGATGCGCGCGCAGCCGCATGACGTGTGATTGACGTGCAACTAGAGGGTGAAGGGGAATTGACATTTAGCCCTACATGTGGAGACAGAAGTCTGGGGTGTCAGGACAACCTAGTCCTAAATCATATCTGATATCTTGTGTTTAAGGAACTATATTATCTGGAAGGAAAGGTCTTCTCGGACAGATCCTATTCTATACTGACTGTTAGTGCGTGTACAAGCGTCTATGTGTCTACATGAGATGCGAGGGGGCAAGAATCTTCCATGGGCCTACGAATTACTTGCATAAAGACAGCGAGGCCGGGCCCTCTGCTCGGTAGCTAGAAGGATGTTTACCTAAACTACTAGACAGGAATGCATTGGATGAGGAGCGGAGCAGATAACTTTGAAGGCTGAATACAGTTTTTGGCAGGCAACAGGCCGCGTCAGGCACCGCTAGCCGCGCAGGGAGTAAGACAAAGTTCATGGACACGGATGTAGGTCCAAGCTGGAGCATTTCAGAGGCAGAAGCAGAAAAAGGCTTGATGGCAGAATTCAGGGCCTACTCGCCCGAACTATAAAACTAGAAAAGTGAACCACATAAAGTCGGTGGCCTTTCATACTTAGGAATGGAATATTCGACCCATTCATGGCGGATCTGAAAGAGGGCATGTTGACGTTGGATGCACATGTATTTGCGTCTTCATAGCTGGAACTGGAGGGAACATACATGTACTTATAGCATGTACATGGAGCCGTTGGGGTCTAAGATAGGGGACACAATGGACCATAAAAATTCATATTTCCACAGGAGCCCAACAAAATATGCACCTGATGGAGGTGAATTAATTAATACAATGTACTACATATAGTAATTATTTGAAAAACATGCACGTCAAAGGGATACAGAATCACATGAAACATTCCAGTGGAGAGTTAGCAACGCTGTGTGTATGGCTGACTTTACAAATGTGCTTGCAAGGGGCTCTACAATTTATGTTCTTTTTTCTTCTTTCCGCACAAGATCCTGCTGCTGCCATTGGAGGCCCTGCCTCAAGCTCCACCACTACCTCCAGACCCTATCGATCACCTTGCCATCTTGACAATTACTAAGCAAGACGATCACCGGACCTGATTGAAAACTTTCCATCATCACAGCGCTGATGACATCAGGACCATTGTGGACTGAGAAGAAACAACAGTCCTCATACTGCACAAATCTAGACTAGTGTTCCTCCAACAATACAGGTCCCTAATCTTGAACCTGCCCCATGATATCCCCTTGGCTAGACATCTGAGAATGGCCAAAACCTGGGAAAGGTTGGTTAGTCACTTATACTAGCCCTAGATGTCAGTTTTGTCACTCCTCTGCCACTTGACAAGCCAGTCATACAACAGGAGGGAAACCACAGATCCCTTAATGTAAATGCCTGTGGCTGGGACCCCCTTTGAAAGAGTATGGATTGACACTGTTGGTCTCTTGGACCCTCCAATCCCTTCAGGGAATAGGTTCCTGACCCTACGGACTGTAACTATGCCTCAGTCACCAGACCACTGATTGGTAGCTTCACCAGAGCAGGGTTTCCTAAGGAGGTAATATCTGGCAGGAACACAAACTTCATATTTGCCTTCTTCAAGTCTATGTGGGATGAGTGTGGGGTGATTTATAAGTTTACCACCTTTATCACCCCCAAACCTATGGTTTAGTGGAAAGATTCAAAAAGACCCTGAAAGGCACTGTAATGGGTTTGCCTGACAAACTCAGGAAGAAGCTGGATGTCCCACTGCCATGTCTTCTATTTGCATACTGAAGGAACCACAGTAATGTGTGGACTTCAGCCCCTCTGAGCTGTATTGGCACCCTATGTGAGGCCCCTTAAGTCTCACAGGGTGATCCATGTGAACTGGCTACTCCACTATGACCGGGCTGACATGCCCATGCTAATGGTGGCTAATGTGGGGCAGGAAGAGGAAACTGAACCTCATCCAGGACCAATGCTGATTTTCAGCTTCCAGTTAGATTCAACACGCCGCTAAAAGAAGCTGCACTTACAAAAAAAAGTCTGAAGGTAGAAATCTTTGCTGGGAGAAGATGTCAAAAGCACCCAGCCAAAGAGGGACCTTGTCTGGGTGTGAATTTTAAACTTCTCACTCTCAGAGCTTTTCTGCCAAAAGTCGACAGCTTCACCAGGACTTCGTCTAACTGCTATTTAGCCTTGTGGAATCGACCTTGTGTACAGCCTGCTGCCTTTTACCACTGAAGATGTTTTACTTGTTTTCCAGAGGCTAAATCAGAAGGTAAAACTTTTCACCAGACCAAACCTGGTCCATGTATCCAACCTGTGCTCCTTTGCAGTCAACCCTAATGTTTTGCCTTGACCCACTCTAATGTGAACTTCGGTTGGCACTTTGCGCTTTTCCTGTTAGAAATATCTAAAACTTTGAAAAATAATACCTCCAGTGTCCTACATCAGACCTTTGTTGTTTTGGTGTCCATTTGCTCATTACCATTTACTCTATTTTGTTTTATATATTGGAGTGAGTTTTTTTTATTGTTTTGTGTTTTCTACTTTTTGACTGTTTAGGTACTGATAAATGCTTTTCACATTTATTCTAAGTTAAGCCTGTCTGCTCTGTGTTACAGAAGGTTGAGCTCAAGTCTAAATTAGTAACACCTAACTGAATCTGGTAAGGGATAGTGCTATTATAACTTGAAGAAGACTATCACCCACTTCAACTAATAAACCTCTATCTCACAGTGTCAAAACTAATAGATTCAGCTTGAGCTCGACAATGGAGTACCTGACTGCATGGAACCATCATTTTCTTCAGCCATGAATCTTGTCTAGATGGAGGATTCTGACTTTCAAATAGTAGACTAAATCTAAAGATAACAAATGTGACCCCAGTGACCCGCTTTGTACATTTAAATTCCGCTCCAACATGGTCAGCCTAAAGTTTTGACTAGGTCCCTGTCAACCACTAACTGAGACTTCACATTAACACTTTACTTTTTCTAGATAGTTTTTGCCTTAAAAATTGAAAAACTGACTTTAATAATGTTTATGTGTTTTGGCTTATAGAATACATATTGTTTTTTTCGGTGGGTTTGGGAATGTTATTGTCGTGTTATCTTTATAATAAAAATGCTGGTATTGTTTGAACTTATTAGAACAAAGAAGTTGCCCCCTACTGATATGATTTTAGGTCTGGAACAAGGGGGAAATCCGGACCATGAATCCAATATAAATATCTCACTCGACCTGTATTTCTTCCACAATGCCTGTAATGTGCTTTATATTCTGACCCAGTAAACTCCACAAAACCTACAAAATTATTTATAGAACATTTTGTATTGGTTTTTTCTTTTGCAACTACTTACTACCACCAATTCATTCATTAATCACATGCCCACAATAGTTTCACAATATTTGACACATATTTTCATAAACAGCTTATTACATATTAAAACAGACTTGTGTACATACAGAATTTTTTAGTCCCCATCCTACAATCCACTCACTTATACATCCATCAGAAAACATCACCTGTCATACCACCCATACAAGCCAAGACCAAGCCACTCCACACACACAGAGAAAAATCCAGCCTCAGGAGATGTTCAATTTCAACCGTTATTGTGTTGTGAACTGGAATCACTCCTAAAAACGCTCCACACATGTTTTGGTGTGGAAATTAATTTCATCCAAACACCTTCTCCAGGACCACACAAAATGAGACTACTTCAAAGGGTGGCCAATGGGGGCAAATCTACAAAAGAGTATGCAAAACAAACGATCAGAACCTAAAAAAGCTTTCCTTTGAAATTAATATTAGAAGTAGGGGTGGGCGGAATTTGCGTAATCGCGTTACGCAAATCTCCGCAAAACGGTAAAAATCTCCGCGAACACGCGGAAATTCCGCGAGCACGCGGAATTGCTTGTTCGCGATGCTTTTTTCCTGTTCACAATCACTGTTTGCGTGCTCGGGGAGAAATATCTCGCGAACACGCATTTTGAGAACGCGAACAAGCAAAAAATTTCGCGAAATTGCGGAAAGCAGAGTTTTGGGCAATTTCGCGTTCTCCGCGGAACGCGAAATTACCCAAATTCCGCGAGCGGAACGGAATTTGCCGCCCAGGCCTAATTAGAAGTTCCATTGTTGAGAACAATTGAGAAAGCATAGCAATGCAGAGCAATCGTACATCGCACCAGTTGAATGAATCCAGACATAAAGGGGCCCATTAGGATGGCGGGCGGATTGCCCCCGCCGGGCCGGCAGTAGTCACCGCTGGCCCAGCGGGGCAATCCGCCCGCCATCCACACCTCAAAGACCCCCCGCCATATTACGATGGCTGGGGGGTCCGCGGCGGACGGAAAGACCATCCGCCGCTTTTGACGCCGATCAATTCGTCGACCGGGTGGAAAACATGGTTAATATGCCTGGACAGGCATGCGGTCTTTGCTATTGGGGGCCCGTAGCGGGTGGGGGGTGCACATGGGGGATACCTATGGTACCCCTCTGCTTTGGCATGGAGAAGGTGGCAGGCACCTTGTGCATGTCAATGCACAACATACATTCCCAGCATTGTGGCGGGCGGTGCTGTGAGCACCGCCCGCCACAATGCTGGGAATAGGGGATGCCACCGCCACGATGGCGGTGGCATCCTAATTGCAGGTGTGGGACCGCCGCACCCCTGGCGGACGGTCCCGCATTCCGTTATGGTGGCAGGCAGACTTTGTCTGCCCGCCATCGTAATAGACCCCAAAGTGTGTAAAAGAAAGCCAGAACCGTATATCGAAGAACACCTTTTTATCTTAGGAGTATATGCATCAAGGTAGGATTTTGCGAGTCCTTAATTGCAATTATTTAGGAATCGCAATTAAGGACTCGCAAAAGCCTATGCATGTAGGAATCGCTATAAAAATAGAGATTCTAAACATGCCTTAATTGTGACTCGCAAATTGCGATTCGCAATTAAGGAATGGCTTCCCATTCATTCCTAAGGGCCTACAGGCCCATAGGAATGAATTGGAAATTGCATTCGCAATTTGTGAGTACCAATTGGTACTCAAGGATGCAAGGGTGTCAAAAGGGCACCCTGTTGCACCCCTGAAATTGTACTGTGCACCCATGTTGTGCACACACATGCCCCAAGGGGATGTGTGTGTGTAACATGAAACTTTGAAAAATGCACTTTAGCGCATTTTTCAAAGTTTTTGCAAATTACTGACCAGTTTTATTTTTTGGTAATTTGCGGCCCCAAATAGCGAAATCGCTATTTGAAAGTGCTTCAAGCATTGCATTTAAGGAATCGCAAATTGCGATTCCTTAAATGCAATCGCAATTTGGGAAATCGGAAAAAATTGCGATTACCGAAATTGCGCATCCCAAAAGGTTTCTTGCATCGCAAAAGGCCATTTTGCAATCGCAAACGGCCGATTTTAGCGCATCGCTCCGTTTGCGATCGCAGAAACCTTTGATGCATGTGCCCCTTAGTCCCGTATGCAGTGTGTTGTGAGTGAAGGGTTCCTGATTCATACAGTTTCGTATAGCAAAGTAGGGAGAGTCAGAGGGATATATAGGTACAACGAGAAACAAGAACAGACTCCCAGCCTGTTGTTCACATGTAGACACACTACTCGTGTTTATTTTTGCCATCACCCTCCCACTTAAGATATTTAGATCGTACTCACACAGTTATCCAGAGCTGTCAGGAACAGATGTCCGTGTATATATACAGTTTCCTAACTCAACTCCTCGAATCTGATTGGACGCTCTAACAGCCAGAAATGATTCAAATAAATCCTACTGGGCGGGTGATGTAGCGCTTAAAAGTTTGAAAATTGTAGGGGTGCATCATATTCACCGTTAGTTGGCAGCCGCATATAATGAGTGTATCTTTTATTATCTCTGCTTGAACGTATAAAGAAATGTTTTAGCTATATCGTCATATAAAAGTGTTAGAGGATGCGACAATGTATAATGGATATATTTAGTAAAATGTATAACGATAAGTTTTGTATTAATGCAATGTATCAGACTAAATGTGTAACTCGATTGAATTAATTCATGTATGTCGTTTATCCACGTATGTGAAAGCAAAGGTACTAATGTTAGAATGTAATTTAGTAGTGTGTTTAACCTAGTAGAGGCCTGGAGACACATATATCGTTAGGGAGAAAGGCCTGGAATTTCTTATGTTAGCTGAATGCGGTAGGCCGCATGTGATTGATTCTAGTAGAGGTTTTGGGCTGCAGTAAATTGCAAAGTTAAAAGATGCGAAGTATGTCTGCATCCCATGATCTCACCGCAGGTGCAAGGACAGTTGGTTCGTTACTAAAAAGGTCTTTGTTTAACCGTTGAATTATGGAGAAAGCCAGACATGGGAGTGCATTGGAATGTGCCAATCGTAACTCCTCGTGCCGACGGTGTCTGGGACTCAAGGCCAAGCTGATGGACGAGGGAAGATGGACGGAGCCGAGTGGAAAATCACTGGAAGAAGACCTGGTCGAGGAGGTGTGCCAGAGGGCGTGTTCTATGTTTTGGGGTTTCGTATTAGGGACAGCACCCCGAGGGTTGAGCAGTTGAGAGTAGGACAGCCGAGCAGAGAGGAGAGGTAGGCGAGGAGCTAGAAGGAGCATTTTAGATCGAGCTCTCCAAGTGAAGACTTTTTAGGAAGTTCACTTCTGACACCTTTTTATGATTTTCGGGTCTTAAGGGAATGTTTAGCAGGGACGTCATCCAGCATAGAGTAGGGTCAGAAATGCTTTGGTTTAATGATTCCTAATATCGACATTAGCTTGGTAGTTATCTACCTCATGCTTTTAGAAGCTGTATTGTTGTTCATATTCAGTCGTATGCGGATTCTTCGTAGCGTGGCATTTTTATTAGTACCCATTTACCTGCTGAGCCTTGTGTTAAGGTGCTTGTATCTGCAGATGTTTTTCCTGATAATAAAATCCCGATAGAAATAGCAATTGACGTCTGAGTCTTCAATTATGTCAAATTGCGGAAGGTATTCTTTGATAATTGTATTTGCTCCCTCCATGCTATCAGGCAAGTAAAAAGGTTCAGTCGACCAGAGTGGGTTCTTGAGATAAATGGATACAAGAAAATTGGGCCCCAGCAGTTGGTAGCAGAGTAGGATGGTTACTTCCGATAGCGAGGGCTGATTAGATAAGATAAGTGATCCTTGAGACCCATAGACGATAAGTAATGGTGAATCATCAGATGGTGACCAGCAGACGACGGCGGATGATGAACATAGATGACGAGTAGCAGCGCGGCAGGAAGCAGCAGTTCGTGGAGTGAGTATGAACAGGATGAGATGCTGTAGATTGCGGTGTTGATTTTGTGTGATGTCTTGCGGAGTTAGAATGAACGTTGAGTGATTGTGAGATCAGGCTGTGAGCGCGCGCAGCCCGGGAATTGTGGTGTAGAAGACACCCGTGGTAGATTTTGTTGACCACCCAAAGGAGATCGTGAGGTACCATCGATCACCTGGACCGAGATAGGGGGAGCGAATGTGTGAGTGCATGACAACTTGACGCTGGTCGTGGGTTGCTGTATGTGGCTTTGAATATTTGTAACCTATCAGAGGCGATCTGTCTGGTCGGACGGGGACAGACAGTTGCCAACCGAGGTCAACAATTTCGAGTGACTGTGGACGAACAGTCAGAGGCTGTGGACGGACAGCCAGAGAAATAATTTGTTTGGGACAAACGGTTATTTCAGTGTATGAATGGGACGAATGCAGGTGTGAAACGTAAACAGTAAAGAGAGGGAACTGCTGCAAACACAGGAAGGTGACGTCAGAGGGTGTCGCGCTGTGATAGGTCGGTTGGTGTTAGTCGCGCTGTTATTGGAGGGTTTGACATAGAGCGGTAAACAGTGTGTGAGAACAAATTTTATTAATCATTTAGGGCCTCATGTAGGAAGCCAAATACCGGTCGGTAATGGCCGATTTTCGGTAATTATACCGTTACCGACCGGTATTTTGGCTTTTGAGATGTAGGGGGAGAATTTCATGATTCGGTATTTACCGAATCTGTAAAATTACCGAATCGGTAATATTACCGATTCGGTAAATTCCGAATCATGAAATGAGATGTAGGGGGAGTGTGTGGTGGGTGTGGGGATTCGTTATTTACCACCAACTAAAGGTTGGTGGTAAATGACGAATAGGTAAAAAAAGCATTTTTGTGCACGTTTAAGTGTGCAATGTGGCAGACATACATGCCCTTAGGGCATGTATGTGCGCCACATGTGCACACATGGCCGAATCAGGGGTGCAACAGGGTGTCAATGTGACACCCTGCCACCCTTGCATGTGCTCCCCCATTACCGAATCGGTATTTACCGATTCGGTAATGAGGCATACCTTCCCATCAATGGGAAGGTATGCCTCATTACCGAATCGGTAAATACCGATTCGGTAATTACCGAATTTTTCCGATTCGGTAATATTTACCGACTCATTACCTACATTGCATTTACCACTTCATAAATACCGAATCGGTATGATTCGGTATTTATGAAGTGGTAAATGCCAGCCCACCTACATAAGGCCCGAAGTGTTTTAAGGTCTTTCGAGAAATGTGTAGAGGCGATAAGCATGTGGTTACTCGAGACGGAGAAGAAGCCCCTCCCGAGGATACCCCAGCACATTACATGGCAAAGCATGTGGGGTTGCATACGATTATTTGGCTTGAGAATTGGCATAAAATGACCCAAAGTGAAGGGGAATTAGCATTCCCGAGGTATGGTTCGTTCAGGCTAGCAGTGTTGTACCAGCTGAAATCTGTAATGGCGGGGTTACGACTTTTGCCAAGGCCGACACAGTTCGAGGCACTACATGCGTGGATTAGAGCAGCGCATGATAGAGACAGAGGGAGGAATCAGGACAGAGTGAAAAAGTCGATCAGGGCTTACCAGGATGCTAGATGGGACGCAGTGGAGAAAAGATGGCGGGTACAGACACTAGAGGGAGAGAGACTTTATCCCTTATTGATCACATCTGAGGGGGTAAAAACTGTAAAGTCAGAAGAGGAGTATGAGAGTGAGTTAGATGATGATTTTATGGAAAGATTATTGTCAGAGAGACCACCTCCGTATAACCCAGAGGTCCCAGAAGAGACGTTAGTCCAGATAGACGATGACAGGAGAGTGACATTCCGATCAGAGATGAGAGTAGAAGGAAGGCTCTCGATAGGAACAGAGAGTACGAGGAGCCCGTCTGAGGCAAGCGAAAGGGGTGAGAGAGAGGGGAGGTTACCGGATGCCTTTAAAGTACCGGTTACCATAGGACCCATCGTTTTGATTTATCACCCAGATAGAGAGGAGAGTGAAAACCCAGGGCAGACAGCTGAGGGGGTTAGGAGAGAGGTCACTGAGAGTGGCCTGGAGGGTGCGATGACCCGAAACCCGAAACCTATAGAATGGAGTACACCCTTGCCAGCCATGTCAGATTCCTCAGGAGAACAAAGAGAACAGAGACCCGAGAGGTCGAGGTCCCTGATGGAGTCGGGAGCAGATTTACGATCATGGGTACTGCCACAGAGAGGTCAGGACCCAAGGTTAGGAATGGCAGAGAGAGAGCAGGCCAGCTCCAGAGACCAGTCCGCTTCAAGGGAAATGTTCCGAGAATGGAGGCCGCAAGATCAGGAATGTGAAGAAGACGGTAGAGGAGGGGTGGTCTGCCGAGAGGTGCTGAGAGGAGCCCTGGGAGCCGGTAGGATAGATGTAGTAAGGTTAAAAGCAGAAGTGGATGAGATAATAAGCGGAAGCCTGCCCATTGAAAGAGTGGTAACATATGGACCGGATGAAATACTGTTTGTGGCGAAGGATGTGACTCGGAAGGCACGAGCCGCACATGAGAAATTGTCAGAATTGGCTAAGCAATACGGGGTAGATCTGTCTAGAATGAAAGCATTGCAAGGAAACCATAGGTTGCAGTACAGTGACCAGGAATTGGAGGAGAAAAGGGTCGTCGGATTGAGGGCTCATAGCAGAGAGTTGATCTTGTCCATAAGAATATGGATGACCCTTGACAAATGGGAAGAGAAGTGGTCTAGGAAGAAAGGCTCCAGAGGAATGATAGGAGAGACCCCACCTCCGGGTGGAGGGCAGGTGAGGATAGGGAATTTCCCTTTAAGGGAAGTGCAGAATGGAGGATATGTGTACGTACCCTGGAGCAGGGGCGATTTAGCGGCATTTACCAATGACTTCCCCCGGCTTAGGGAGAAGCCAGTAGAGTGGTATAAGCAAGTTGATCATTTTGTTAAGATCTCAAAGGTACTGTGGACCGATTTGAATACCTTGTTCGACATTGTGGTCCCGGGAGATTTGTGGGCGGCATGTAAGACTGCCATCGACTGGCCAACTCAGGAGCCTGAGAGAAATGCATATACGAATGGTCCATCACCGGCAGTAATGAGGTTGTATGATCGGGTGATTGCCTGGTTAAAGGAGAAGGTTTCACCCCAGGACATCGATTGGGTAAAGATAGACAGGACTGTGCAGGAACCTAAGGAGACAGTGCATGAATTTTATGAGAGACTCTTGCAGGCTTTTAAGCAGTACAGTGGTTTAGACGCGTTGGACACAAAGGACATGGGACAGTTTGTTTCAAAGTTTGTGTTGGGACTGAGGCCAGAGGTTAGCCTCATGATACAGCAACATTTGATTTGCTGGCAGAATAAACCGGTTGATGAGATTTTACGGTATTCCCGATATTGCACAGATGAGATTGAATCCAAACATAGGAAATTGAAGGATAATTTGCTGCTAGTTTAGATGCAAACCGCTCAGGGACAGTCTAATGGAGGAGCAGTAGGAAGGAGACAGGTGAATTATCAGGTAGGAAATCAGAATGCTCAGGGGCAAGGAAGGCCGAGGCCAGTAGACCCTAGAACGGGGATGGATGTGGCGATATTGAAAAAGACTACAGCCTGTCACCAGTGTCACCAGATTGGACACTGGAGACGCAAGTGTCCCCTGAACCCGTGAAATCAGGTGCAGCAATAACAAACAGGTAGCTCAGGTCCCTGGGACGGAAGCGGTACAGACAATAACCCGACCTAGGACGATGAAAGGGGGGACTGGCGTCCCGCAGGTGCAGGTTCCCCAGCCACCCAGAATACAGACGATACAGCAGGGAGCTCGCACTTATTTGCAGATGCCAATGTTTGAAGTGAGTGAGGGAAATGATATAAGCTTGGCAGCCCGATTAGGGTCTAGCAGGGATGTGGACTGTATGCTTAGGGCCGTTTAAGAAGTAGATCAAGCGGGACCCTTTGTGGAAGCAGATCTTGACGGTCATCCTACGACCTTTTTGGTTGACACGGGGGCTACTAGATCGACTATAAGGTCGGCAGTGGTTCCACGGCTGGCCCTTTCTGGACAAAGCATTCAGGTGGTTGGAGTGGCAAATAAGAAGCTGGTTAGTCCATTAACGGAGCCAATACCAATCAGGATAGGAAATTTCAGTGATCGACACCAGTTCGTGGTGTGCGACTCTAGTCCGGTTTGCCTGCTAGGAAGAGACTTGTTGTGCAAGCTCAACTGCACGATTTACTGTACCCCGAAGGGAGTGGAGGTACAGACGAGAGACGATGATGCGACCTTCAAGGTTGCGAATCAGCAGGTGTGCATAGAAATGTATCCAGCGTTAACGGTGGAGGAACTTCCAGTTGATTTGAGGGACTCAGTGTCCATCGATGTATGGGACCTTAGTGGCGAGGAGATTGGTTTAGTCAAAGGAGTAGATCCAGTGAAAATCCGGATTAAATCAAATGTAGAATTTCCGAGGACACCCCAGTATAAGTTATCCCCTGAAACTATCGCAGGGATTAAAACTGTGATTGAGTCGATGATTAGGCAGGGAATATTGATGGAGATTATGGGTAGCCCATGTAATTCACCTATCATGGGACTGCAGAAGCCAAGCGGAAAGTTTAGGATTGTGCAAGATTTGCGAAAAATAAACGAAATAGTTGTTCCATGTTGTCCAGTGGTACCAAATCCATCTGTGATCCTCTTTCAGATCCCATGCGAAGCTGAATGGTTCATTGTGATTGACTTGTGTCAAGCATTTTTCTCGATTCCCTTACATGAGGATAGCCGATTTCTTTTTGCATTTAGGCTGAAAAATCGTGTATTAACGTGGTGTCGTATCCCACAGGGGTATGCGGAGAGCCCATCTATTTTTAATCAGATCCTGAAGAAGAATCTCGAAGGGCTTGCAGAATCGACACAGTTGCCCTGTTGAATTACTTGGGAGAGAACGGTCATAAGGTGTCTCCAAGCAAGCTGCAATACTGGTTGAAAGAAGTACAGTATTTGGTGCACCGAATTGAGAAAGGGAAAAGAAAGGTGTCTCCGGATCGCATTGATGTGATTCTAAGAATGCCAGTTCCCTCGACTCAGAGGGAGGTCAGAATGTTTTTGGGAATGGTGGGCTACTGCCGCCAGTGGATCCCAAACTTCTCCTTTGAAGCGAAGCCTTTACAGAGGCTGACGCGAAAGGATGTGAGTGATCCGGTACCATGGGATGACGAATGTTTGAGGTCATTCTTGACGCTGAGAGAAGCTTTATGCAGTGCTCCGGCTTTAGGGATGCCAGACTATAACAAGGCGCTTGCCTTATTCTGTTGCGAAAAGGAAGGTTGCGCATTAGCAGTGTTGACTCAGAGTCACGGAGGTGTCCGCAGACCAGTTGCCTATTTCTCAGCTACTTTAGATCCAGTAGCTTCTGCGTTGCCCGGATGTCTGAGATCCGTTGCTGCAACAGGTGTCAGTATCGAAAGATGCGAGAGCATTGTGATGGGTCACCCGCTTACTGCACATGTGCCACATTCTGTTGAATTGTTGATGACTAGGACTAAAACACAGCACCTCACAAACAACAGGTTGACTCAGTATGAGCAGGTTATCCTTGCTGCAGATAATGTGATGCTGAAGAGGTGTTCTGTTTTAAATCCTGCTACACTGTTGCCTATTCCAAATGTAGATGATGATGAAGATTGTGAGGACCATGATTGTCTCGATGTGACTGAACTATGCACTAAACCGAGACCTGACATTGTCGATGAACCGCGCCCAGTTTCAGATGAGATTTTCTTTGTGGACGGTTCATGCTTAAGAGACAGTGTCGGTCGACTGAGAGCAGCGTTTGCTGTGTGTACTATCAGAGGGGTCGTTGAAGCCGCTTGTCTTGAACGAGTACACTCCGCACAGGTGGCTGAGCTTATTGCACTGACCCGTGCTTGTTTAGCCGCTGATAAGATTCGTGTAACGATTTACACAGATAGCCAATATGGGTTTGGTGTGGTTCACGATTTCGGACAGCTATGGTCCCAGAGAGGGTTCATGACATCTTCTGGTTCACCCATTAGAAATGGTGATTATGTGCGACAATTATTGGATGCCCTACAAAGCCCAGAGGAAATTGCTGTTGTTAAATGTTCTGCACACACTAAGGGAACTGATTTTGTGTCATTGGGTAACAATTATGCAGATGAAGTAGCTCGATTTTGTGCAGAGCAGGGATGTAATTATACTGAAAGTCATGTTGTGGAAAGCGAAGGGAAAACAGATTATACTGTGATGTTAGCTATGGCAGACTCATGGGAGGAACTGAAGCAGTTGCAAGATGGGGTCACCGACCAAGAGCGGGACAGTTGGATACGAGCGGGATGTGAAAAAGGAGAGGTGGATATATGGGTTTCGAGTGATGGACGTGCTGTGTTACCGGAATCTTTGTTGAGTCCCATGGCGAGGCTAATACATGGTGCTGTGCATCTTGGCAGGGATGCAATGATGCGAGTGTTTCGCCAAACGTGGTACAATCCGAAGTTTCGGACAGTAGCTGAGGCCGTGTGTCAAAGGTGTATTACCTGTCAACAGATGAACGTAGGGAAAAGAACCGCTGTGACATTGAGTCACATAGGCAGGTCAGGTGGACCTTTTAATAGGATGCAGCTTAATTTTATCGAAATGCCGAAGTGTAATGGGTTGAGGTACATATTAGTTATAGTATGTGTCTTTTCCAGGTGGGTGGAGGCTTACCCAACACGTAGGTGTGACACACTCACAGTAGCTAAGCTGTTACTGAGGGAACTAATCCCGAGGTACGGTTTCCCGACCTCTTTTGAATCAGATAGAGGAACCCACTTCCACAGTGAAATCATGAAGCTGCTTTGTGCTGCTTTAAATGTAGACCAGAGATTGCACTGCAGCTACAGACCAGAGGCTTCTGGGATTGTGGAGCAAGTAAATGGAACTTTGAAAGCCTGAATGGCGAAAGTATACTCTTCCACATCTTTGAAATGGCCAGATGCATTACCTTTAGTGCTCATGAGTCTCCGGAGTGTCCCTGATAGAAGGACTGGATTGTCACCCCATGAGATAATAATGGGGAGGGCGATGCGCTTGCCAGCAATACCTGCTACTGCCTTGATTAACATCACTGATGACATGATTTTAGACTATTGTAAAGGCCTGGCTGACGTGGTCCGTTCTGTGTCTCAGCAGGTGCAGACAGCAACGGTTCCCGCCGCAAGCGACCTGTGCCACGACTTGTGCCCAGGGGACTGGGTGTTGGTGCGCAAACACGTGAGGAAGAGTTGCCTGGATGCTCGCTGGCGCGGGCCCTACCAAATAAAATCCTCATTACGAATACAGCAGTGAAGTGTGGGGGACTGCCAAACTGGGTACACGCTTCCCATACCCATAGAGTTCCAGCACCCTTGGAAGAAACAGCCCCTCTTCAGAACGAAAATCCAGTTGAGGTGGCAGAGCCATCTGAGAGGGCAAGTCAAGCTGTAGGGGTTGCTGACGCAGCTGGTTGTGCACTGAATCCAGAATGTGAAGAGAACGTTGAAAGAGACTCAGAAGAAGAAGAAAGAGCTGTGGGGAGCAGTACCGAGTCTGATTCTGCTGAAGAAGAAAGCAGTGCACAGGGTATCAGTAGGGAGCGCGGAAGTGCCACAGAAGCAGAAAGAGTTTGGCCCGCGAGTCAGAGGCGGGGAAACTCGAAATCGGCACCAAGAACAGATCTTGCACCAGTTTCTGAAGAATCTGAAGCGGAGCAAGAAGACGTAGATCGACCCCAAAGTGCCTTGAGAAGGTCGAAGAGAACCAGAGTGCCGTGCCAAAGGTACGCCTCACCAGAGTGGGCATACACTGTGACTGATGACAAGTTTGTTGAACACGGGAAGATTGAGATCGATCACACTGGTCAACAGTCTCCCATTTCCGAGAGTGGAAGTGTTGCTGAAGGTTCCAGGTTTGGAGATCGAAGGAGTATTGACCATCAACATTCCGATTCCGCCATTCTTGAGTACCATCCGTGGTCTGATTTTGGAAACGCTAGACTTCCCAACCTTTGCAGTCATACCCACACCCCAAGAACTGACAACCCTTAAGCTCGAAATCCTGCAGGCGGTCCTAGAGCTGTTGGGACCGGCAGTGATTCTAGATTGACTGTAAAGTAGCTGTACATAAAGGTTTAATACGTAGATAAATTAGGCCCGAGAGGAAGAAGAATAAATTTAGGGATTTTCTGTGAAGAAACGAAGAAGAGTTGGGGAAGCCTTCCCAATTAGAAGAAACAAGAATTTGAAATTTGCTCAAGGTTCCCCCGGTTCAAGAGGAAGTAGTTTGAATTGTACTCATTGGATGAGAAGGAGACTTGTATCCTTAGAGACTGTGCTAAGTATCGAGGACATTTCAGAGATGGCGGAACCTGGGCATGTGCATCGTAGAGACAAATTAGTGATAGGCACACTGTTAGGAGTAGTGATAGCGGTCATATTAGTAGTGGTAGTAACTTCATACATGGTGGCCCATAGACAGGAGGGGGAGGTACAGGGAGCACCCACACCTACCACTCCAGGACAGGGAGGGGTCACTATTAGGGATCAATCAGAGAGCTCAGACGCTTGAGGAGAATCGGATGCTCCACGTAGATTTGTCCAGAGAGGATTTTAAACTTAATGCTTATGCGAAGTTGTTGTATGAATACGTGGATGCGATGGATGCGAAAAATTGTTATGTGTGCATGCAGTTGCCTGCTTCAGTAGATGAGGGTATTAGGTACCATCATCTCCCCTTGACATATGGGATCTCTTGCAGCTTATTGCTTAGCTTGTTTTATGAAAGGAAACAGTTTGAGTACTTTTTCTCAAATTATGACACAGTACTTCCCGAAGTTCCGGCATATAAGCATTTGAATAAGTATGACTATTACAAGTCAGAAGATAGGCTTCGGAAGTATTTTAGACCGACTGTGAAGCTGGACACCGCATATGCTCATAGACATAATTTGACATGCTGGTTGTCCGAAACGGAAAAGAAGTTCATAGGTCAGATAGAGGATAGGTATAGAAAACTGACCCAGACACGCAACACGGGTGATAGCCCAGTGGATTGGACAGATGAGGAGAGATGGCATAAATCTAAGGGAAGCTATGGTCCGATTGCATTAGATGAGGTACAGAAGGGGAAATTGTGTGTTGCCCGGCCACAAACTCCCAAGGAGAAGATTCTAGTGGGGCATAGTACGTGTGAACATACTTTTACTATGGAGGACTCTGCCAAGAATTTCTTGCAGAATACGATACAGGTGATTCCGACTGTGTACTATGTGTGTGGGAGAAACGCGTATGTGATATTGCCTGCGAATTGGTATGGTACGTGTTATTTGGTGATTATTTTCCCAAAGATTTATCATACGGAAGATTTGAAGCTGTTAGAGACAGGGCACCATTCTAAGGTGCGTAGAGCTGTGAATGCAGGGATGGTGATTGGGGACATATATGGCGTGACCATACCTAGTTTGGGAGTGGTTCTGAATGATGTAAAGATAAGAAAGTTAGCGACTGTGGTGGATGAATTGTCAATGAATTCGGCGAGGTCATTGCTATTGGTGAATGGAGAAATGTTATCGATACGAAATATGGTTTTGCAGAATAGACTTGCGTTAGATGTATTATTAGCAAAAGAGGGCGGAGTCTGTAAATTGCTGAAGGTCCAAGAATGCTGCACGTATATTCCAGACAATAGCAAGGATTTGGCGAAGTACATTGTCAACATTACCACGATCCATAAGGAAATAGAAGACTTGACAGAAGAGAATGTGTGGGAAAAGATTAGCCAAGGATTTGGTCGAATGGGGGCTTGGTTTGCAAACTTGGGAATGGGATTCCTGGGTTCTGTGTTGAAGCCAATCATAATTGCAGTGGTATGTGTGATCTGTTTGTGGGGACTTCTAAGAGTCTGGAAGTGGTATAGAGGGAATAGGGCCGAAAGAGCCCTCAGAGCGAATGAGCAGAGAATGGAGAGATTACAGGATCGTCAGTATCAGAATCTCAAAAGGATGGAAGGGATTCAACATGGTGGGATGGTAGCGACTGCAGTTTAGAGGAGTTATCCCAGAAGAAATGAGAATGATGGTGTGATGACAGTTGTCATCAAAGGGGGGAACTGATGTAGCGCTTAAAAGTTTGAAAATTGTAGGGGTGCATCATATTCACCGTTAGTTTGCACCCGCATATAATGAGTGTATCTTTTATTATCTCTGCTTGAACGTATAAAGAAATGTTTTAGCTATATCGTCATATAAAAGTGTTAGAGGATGCGACAATGTATAATGGATATATTTAGTAAAATGTATAACGATAAGTTTTGTATTAATGCAATGTATCAGACTAAATGTGTAACTCGATTGAATTAATTCATGTATGTCGTTTATCCACGTATGTGAAAGCAAAGGTACTAATGTTAGAATGTAATTTAGTAGTGTGTTTAACCTAGTAGAGGCCTGGAGACACATATATCGTTAGGGAGAAAGGCCTGGAATTTCTTATGTTAGCTGAATGCGGTAGGCCGCATGTGATTGATTCTAGTAGAGGTTTTGGGCTGCAGTAAATTGCAAAGTTAAAAGATGCGAAGTATGTCTGCATCCCATGATCTCACCGCAGGTGCAAGGACAGTTGGTTCGTTACTAAAAAGGTCTTCGTTTAACCGTTGAATTATGGAGAAAGCCAGACATGGGAGTGCATTGGAATGTGCCAATCGTAACTCCTCGTACCGACGGTGTCTGGGACTCAAGGCCAAGCTGATGGACGAGGGAAGATGGACGGAGCTGAGTGGAAAATCACTGGAAGAAGACCTGGTCGAGGAGGGCGTGTTCTATGTTTTGGGGTTTCGTATTAGGGACAGCACCCCGAGGGTTGAGCAGTTGAGAGTAGGACAGCCGAGCAGAGAGGAGAGGTAGGCGAGGAGCTAGAAGGAGCATTTTAGATCGAGCTCTCCAAGTGAAGACTTTTTAGGAAGTTCACTTCTGACACCTTTTTATGATTTTCGGGTCTTAAGGGAATGTTTAGCAGGGACGTCATCCAGCATAGAGTAGGGTCAGAAATGCTTTGGTTTAATGATTCCTAATATCGACATTAGCTTGGTAGTTATCTACCTCATGCTTTTAGAAGCGGTATTGTTGTTCATATTCAATCGTATGCGGATTCTTCGTAGAGTGGCATTTGTATTAGTACCCATTTACCTGCTGAGCCTTGTGTTAAGGTGCTTGTATCTGCAGATGTTTTTCCTGATAATAAAATCCCGATAGAAATAGCAATTGACGGGGGCGTGGCTAGGCGCCCGTAGGAGATGGCGGCGTTCGGCTAGGAGCTCCGTTCACGCCGGAGTCTACCGGCGGTTCGCGCATCTGTTTCCACCAACGAAGGGCAGTCTTCCCTGTCGGAGCATGCCAGGATCATTTTCAACCCTATTCCGGCGCTGAGGCACAGTTATTTTGGGTCTTACAGCCCATTTTATCTCCGGTCGCGGCTCGTCATCGGCCGCGGCCGCCATTTTTTTTTTTTTTTCGCCCGCAAACGCCTCAGCAGCGCGTTTTATCGCGCATGGATCCCCGGGATGCCTCATATTTACAATTTTGACCCCAGCACTTCCTGAAGCACAGTTGTGGCTGACCAGCACTCTAAGGTGACTTGTTTCTCTTTAATTATGATTATTTTTGTCGCTTCTCTTTTTTTCTTCATGATTTGACTGGAATTTTCAACTCTCCTCATATACGGCGGCCATTTTCATGACTCCAGTCTCCAACACTTATGACTCCAATTTTTCGGCCTGGCATATTTCTGTATTAATTTGCTTTCTGGTCCTTTTTGAGTCGGGCAATAGGATATTTTAAGACCTCACGCTCCATAGGCGTGCTGATGGCGGATTGCTCCAGTAAAGTTCAAAAGCGTAATTTCATTAAAAATTCCAAGTTATTCACGGCACTGGCCCATTTGGAAGCTTCAACTGAGATGACGTCGACTGCGGACGCCTCCCCACAATCTTCGGCAAAAGCGAACTCTAAGAGGTTAAAAAAGGATCCGCCTTCGCCTCCTAAGTCCTCTTCGCCCATCTCTATGGAGTTACTCCTCGAAGAGATACGGGCCTTGCGCCCTTACATGGAAGAGACTAATGCTAAGTTGCAGATTCTCACTGACAATTGGGCTTCGATGGATGAAAGAGTGTCGTCGGTGGAGCGTGACGTCTCCTCTCTTCAGGATTCTGCGACCAAGGTCTCTCACATGCATGCGCAGATTTCCTCTCTCCAGAAGCAGGTGGAGGACCTTGAAAATCGCAACAGACGCAATAATCTTCGTCTTTACGGCCTGGTGGAGGGTTGTGAGGGGAATGATCCCATCAGTTTCTTCAAGTCCTTTCTTCCTAAGCTTCTGCACCTGCCTGATGACACCTCACTGAATATCCAACGTGCTCATAGGCTTGGTCGAGCATCCTCCTCACTGTCCGCGTCAACGAAGCCTAGGGGTGTAATAATGTACTTTTTAGAGTACACAGACTTGTTGAAAGTTCTCTCAGCCGCCAGAGCCTCTCCTCGTCTCACATGGTCAGGTTCCACTCTGTTCTTTGCACAGGATTATGCCAGGACCACTGCAAATCGTCGCAAGGCCTTCCTAGACATGAGACCTGACCTTCGCTCCATCGGTGCCAGATATGGGCTCTTTCATCCTTGTCTATTTATGGTCACTCATAATAATAAGACTACAACATATGAGGATCCTGCGCGACTTCGAAGCTTCCTGAATTCCTGCGGTCAAGCTGATATGGAGCTGTCTGGTCCCTCTTCCCACCCACCATGACTTTTTTCTGTAGTTGCAGTTTGATTCCCCAATTTACTATGCTTCAATGCTTTCATTTTTACTGGTTCTTCTGATTGTATGTTCTCTCGTTAAGATTATATCTTTTATTTTAGCTTCCGATATTGTTGTTCTGGTTCCTCAGCTGATCATATGTTTGTTTTTTATGTTCATTGTATTTGATTGCCTAACTTTGTTCTTTTTCTCCCTTCACAGATCATTGTTTTGCGTTCCGTTTTGTTTTCTCTGGTTGGACGTCTCCTTCACCCCGAATGCCTTGCTTCTCCCAGTTGGCCCTACCTCCCTCCCCTCGTCTCTACGTATGTCTTCGCTTGTTCCCAGTTCCTGATTGTATTTCTCCCATGCTACCCCCCGTAAGTACTCTTCATTCCTTATTTATCATGTCTCTCTTTGTTCTATATTTTCTTAACTTACCCTTTCCCCCGATGCTCTCAGGTTTATTGGTGTCATTACCTTTTCCATGGTTCTTTTTCTCTTCTCTTTCTTCACTCTTTTTTCTCCCCATTGTATATTGGATCTCTTGCTTGTGTTTATCTCTCTTTACTTATCTTTCTCTCCCTTGGCCCTTACTTACCATTATCTCTGAGAATTGCTGTGTCTTCTTATCATTCTTATTATTCTCTTGGCTTTTTCCTATTTACATGGCTTCTCTGGTCCCTCTCTCATTTTTTCTTTTGCTCATGTTTCATCATGTTTGTTCTCACCTCATCCTCTCTTTTTCTCGTGCCCTTTCTCGGTCCGAGGCTTTTCCTCGCTGTCCTATTCTCCATTTGGTCCACTCTTCGATTAACCCTTAATGTCAGTTCGAATTGTTTCCTGGAATGTTAAAGGTCTGCATTCTTCTATCAAGAGACAAACAATTCTCTCTCATTTAGCCAAATTAAATGTAGACATTGCCTTTTTACAAGAAACCCATTTGTCTGATGCTGAAGCTGCTAAACTTAAAAGAGGATGGGTGGGTGCTGTATTTTCATCTCCGGGTGATGGTAAGAGAAACGGTGTGGTTGTACTAGTCCGCAAATCCCTTGCTCATTTGCTCTTGGTTTCTGAATCAGATCCCGAAGGTAGATGGTTGTATGTCAAACTTTCCTCGAAGGGTGTCCCTCTTTCCCTACTTAATGTTTATGCCCCCACTGGTGGTGATCCTGTCTTTTGGCGCGCAATGGCCTCCCGCATCACTGAATATATTGATGATAATTTTATCCTAGCAGGTGACTGTAACTTACCCTTTGATCCTTTTTTAGACAGAAACTCCAAGGCATCTTTTGTCCCTAATAAGTCCCACAAGCTCTTTGCTCAAGCGATATCCCAACAAAAAACTCATTGATGCTTGGCGTCTTTGTAACCCTACTTCTAAAGAATTCACCTTCTACTCCCCGACCCATCATTCGCAATCGCGTATTGACTATATTTTTCTTTCCCATCACATGTCCCAATCCCTCTCCCATGCTGACATCGGTCCCATCTTATTTTCTGATCATGCCCCCGTTTTGATTAACATTGACATTTTACCCAAGTCCACTGGACCAAAGAGATGGCGTTTTAACAATGCCTTACTCCTCGATCCCAAATTCTCCACCTCCTTTGTTGATTTCACTACAGAATTTTTCAACATTAATGACACACCCACCATGCCCAACCATGTTATCTGGGACGCCTATAAAGCAGCAGCCAGGGGCTTTATTATCAGCTTTGTGGCTAGTAAACGTAAGAATGCTCGTAAACGCACTAGTGACCTCCTTTTTACGATTAAAAAATTAGAGCATTCTTTCTATACTTCCCATTCGCAAGAAAGTTTGACTGCTCTCATTGATGCCAAGTTGCAATTTAACAAACAATCCACTGAGGAAGCTTCATTGTATTTGTTGAAATCCAGTTCAAAATTCTATGGGGGTAAAAATAAAGCGGGGAAGGTTTTAGCCAACTATCTAAAAGTCAAGCAAAACAAACTGAATATTGAATCTGTCTACGATGTTAATTCTGTTTTAAAGCATACAGATGTCGATATTTTAGAGCAATTCTCCCAGTTTTATTCCAAACTCTACTCTTCTGAAACGCACCCCACTGTTCACTCTCTTGCTACTTTTTTTGCCAGCATTCAACCACCTTCCAATTTCCCTGTTGATCTATCTGCCCTTGAATCACCAATCTCTAGCGATGAATTACTTACCGCACTTCAGTCACTCAAGAAAGACAAGGCCCCTGGCCCAGATGGATTCACAGTTGAATTTTATTTGCATTTTTCTAAACTGCTATTGCCCAGGCTACATTCCCTTATTGACTCCTTCATATTAAGTGGCTCTTCTTCAGGTACATTTTCAGACGCTCACATTTGTGTTATACCCAAAGAAGGAAAAGATTCCCAGCATTGTAAGAATTACAGACCGATTTCTTTGGTTAACATTGATTATAAATGATATGCCAAATCTCTCGCCATAAGACTAGACCCTTTTCTTCCCGAACTGCTAGGCCCTGAACAATCTGGTTTCGTTAAGGGTCGCTTCATCACAGATAACACCAGACTTTTGTTTAATGTCCTTTCCAAATCTCCACAGTTCCAAGACTCACTAGCAGCCATTGCCCTAGACGCGGAAAAAGCGTTTGATAGGGTGGAGTAGGGGTGGGCGGAATTTGCGGAATTAACCTTCGCAAATTATCGCGAGAATGTTTAAAATTATCGCAAACAAGCAGAAATATCGCGAAGATGCGGAAGTTTTTTTCCGGCATGTTCGCGAGATTTTCTGCATGGTTGCGGGTCGCCAACTTACCCATGTGGTTGCTTGCGGGCGCGGCCATCTTGTTTTGAGTTGTTCTCGCGGTGCATGATCGCGAGAAGAAAGACGTGATCGCGCGACGCATGACGTCACTGCGGGCGCGAACTGTCGCGAGACAGCGCAAATGACTAAAAACAATACAACATCTCATGGAGAACGCGACCGGATCAAGAAAACTTGTCGGCGAACGCAGGGATTCAGGTAAGGCGATCGCGCGCGCGCGAGAATGTATTATTTTACAGCGCGAGCAAGAAACAAATTATCGCCAAGCTGCGGAAACCGGAATTTTTTACATTTTCGCGCTCTCCGCGGAACGCAAAAATGTCAAATTATCGCAATTTCCGCGAACGGAACGAAATTTTTGCCCAGGCCTAGGGTGGAGTGGACTTTCCTTTTCTCCGCCCTTAAGTGGTTTGGGTTCGGTCCGCATTTCATTTCTTTTATCTCCTTCCTTTATTCCAGCCCTGGAGCGGCGGTTTGCGCCAATGGTCTAGTCTCCTCTTTTTTCAATCTAGGCAGAGGTGTTCGTCAGGGTTGCCCTCTCTCCCCCTTTCTTTTCAATCTGGCCTTGGAACCCTTTCTCTCAAAACTTCGTCAAAACCCTAACTTACATGGGTTCCAAATTTCCCAAACTAATATTAAACTTGCTGCCTACGCGGACGATATTCTATTATTCATGTCTAATCCCGCCACTTCTATCCCCGCGTTCCTAGCTGAAGTTCACGATTACTCTCAGATCTCAGGATATAAGCTAAATAATGACAAGTGTGAGATTTTACCCCTTACTAAGTTCACTTTTAAACCAGATTTTATGGCGTCCAAATTTACTTGGAGCCCCTCACACATCAAATACCTTGGTCTGCACATTACCCCCTCCCTTTCCGACACTGTTTCGTTATGCCTTAATAAGTGCATCCAGAAACTATCCGACCTTACTTCCAGATGGCACCCACTGTACCTTTCCTGGTGGGGCCGTCTTGACACGATTAAAATGATGCTCTCCCCATTAGTCCTTTACACCATTTCCAACATTCCAATTCCTATCCCTACTAAGTTTTTTAAGAAAATCAACACTATTCTCTCTTCCTTTCTTTGGTCCGGCAAAAAAGCACGTATGTCCTTGCTCAGATTGCAACTCCCCAAGTCTGAGGGTGGAGTTAACTTTCCGAATTTTCCCGCTTACCACAAGGCATTCCTTTTGCGGCAAGCTTCCCATTGGTTGCAAGACCCTGATAAGCCGTCCCCCTTATGGGTTGTCATTGAACGCCTTTCTTTATCCCCTTTTACTTTTGCTGAATACCTTTCATTTTCTCGTAAGCCCCACTTCTCCTCCATTCCCATTCACAAGTTTACAGCCAAATTGCTTCTTTCCACCTCTCCAGGTCCCCCCTCCTCTGTGGCAGAGTTTCTCAATTCCACTATTTGGCACAATAACAGTATATCCATCATTCGTAAGCCCTTTTATTGGAAAACTTGGAGACAGAGGGGTTTGATCTGGGTATCTCAACTCTTTTCTAATTCTGATTTCTTATCCTTCTCTGTTCTTAGCCAAAACTTCCATCTCCCTCGTTCTTTTGCTAGCAAATATCTTATGCTTAAAAATGCAGTTATGTCCACTTATGCTCTTCTCTCTAACCCCCTCATGCATCCTCACCCTCCCAATCCTACCTCACAGCTTCATTCCTTCCTGCGTACCCACCCTACAGCCTCCTCAATATATCACTCATTTCATACGATCCTCACACCTAGACCAAAATCCAAAGTTGAGGAACAGTGGGAATCTGATCTTGCCATCTCTTGGCCCACCTCTCTTTGGGACAAATTATGGACCAAACTTCGCAAGACATCTAGAGCTGCCTCTCTCACACAAACCCTTTTCTTTATTTACAACAGGCTTCTCTTTTCTCCTCAGGTGTTGAATAAGAGGTTTTCTTCTACCCCGGATCTCTGTTGGTCCTGTTCGACTCCTAAGGCCACTCTTTACCACATGCTTTTTTCTTGCACTCTTACGCATAACTTTTGGACACTAGTTTGGGCCCAAATCAATGCCATATTCCGCACTACATCCCCCTTCTCTTATGTCAATATTTTTTTAGGGAGCCTCTCTCCTTGCTGGGATGATACTGATCTTAATACGCAGATTGTTGATTTGTTGTTAGCTGTTGCATTCCAGCAAATCACTGTCAATTGGAAAAACTTTGAGAATATTTCTTTCAAAGCATGGTGGTACAATGTTTGTCATAATCACAGGCTAGATACTGTCTTCGTATACCCCCTTAGCTTAGCTGCTAAACGGCATGATTTATGGCTTCCTGTAACCTTGTACCTAGATACCTGTGCTAAACGCTCCTCTCATGTGTCACCTATTCAGCAAGAGGTCTCCAAACCTCCTTGATTCACATGGCTTTTCATTTGCATTACTCTTTTTATATAAGCTACTATATTGCTCATTATTATCAGCACTGTCTTTTGTTATTTAGCCTCAAATCTTTGTTATCCTATGATTAATTGTATACTTTCATCACCATGTTTTACTCCTCTCTTATATTGAAGATATGTTTGTATTTTTTCTTATGTATTGACACCTTTACTTATCCAATAAAAATCTTTTGAACTGAAAAAAAAGAAATAGCAATTGACGTCTGAGTCTTCAATTATGTCAAATTGCGGAAGGTATTCTTTGATAATTGTATTTGCAACCTCCATGCTATCAGGCAAGTAAAAAGGTTCAGTCGACCAGAGTGGGTTCTTGAGATAAATGGATACAAGAAAATTGGGCCCCAGCACGGGTAACAATAAGAGACCTAGGTCAAATACACTTGCCTTAAAATGGGGTAGCACAAGAATGTATACCAAATAAATATTACCTTATATGTTATTTTCCCATTACTAATATCACGACCCCAACATCTTTAATGTATCACGGTAATAGCTTAACTGAATTCTGCATCAAGAAACTGAACGTCTTAAAATTGTAAGTGAGGCAACCAGTTTAACCGCTTTGTTTAAAAGGCTTAAAAGAGAGCCTTTTAAATGACGCTGGCCATGTGAATTAATTGTGTGAAGGAAGGGTGCAGCACACCATCGATAGACTCACAAGAGATCAAAAGACCGGGGCATGAGTTGGGGTCTGCTCAGGCATCTCATCAGGAGATTAGTAAACTCCCTCATGGGCGGGGCGGCAACTATTATGCCAAAGACACCAGAGAAGCGGTACCTGGGGAAACTAATCCAGAGCAGCAGCTATTCACAGCAGCAGAAGTTCCACCGAGGATGAGCCCCTAGAAGGACTATTATTGAAATAAGAGATGACAGACATCCCCACTTCAAATAGTGGGATAAATAATTATGTGTCTCATTCTAATGAGGAGGTAAGAACAGTCCGAGTGCCAGCTTCGGATACCTGTGCTGCACCAACGCAAATGCGATTTTACTGATAAGTCGTCCATCTGAAATGCCGAACTTGCAAGCAGACTCCTGGTACATCTGAAAGATTTGGATTCTAAAGTCCGCTGCATACGGAAGTCTATAAGTATGCTGGACTTCACCTGTTACCAATTAACAGAAGTCAAGAAAGTGTGAAAGCGGCACATATTCTGACATCAGGGTATAAGGGGGCAATCTTAAAGTTATTACTATATATAAATAATGCTCTACCTTACTGTTTGAACTTATCCCATATTGCTCCAGAGAACTGCTTGCTGCTTTTCCAATAGCTACTAGTGAGTGAGCAGAGTTTTACTGAGACTTGTGTTGTGTCCATTTAGTTGGCAACCGTTCGCCCTTCACAAATTGATAACCTGCTTTCTGACAGTCATCTTGAGCTTGCTATGCACCAAATGTGAGCAGGTATGCTCATCTCATAGGTACCACTATGCCTCACTTGCTACGTCACCTCATCTCTACCTGTGCCTAGCACTGAGTCCCTGCTCCACACCAACCACATAATTCCCACAATCAGATTTTTCTCTGTGGAGATCTCCTCAACCTATAAAACAAACTTCTGTGACAAGTTTATTAGCCATATCCATCATTTCTTGGCATTAGCTGAAATCAAGCTCTCAGTTGTTTTCAACTCATTAATTGAGCGAACTTTAAAACTTTATGCAAAGAACATAGCCAGTAGAATTTTAGCAGTGTAATAGTTTTTTGCTATGCTATACTGTTAAGTAAGTGATCGGTCAAACCTGTCAATTCTTATACATGGGATAAAGTACCCAACACTGTACATTATCAGGATACTGCAAGTCACTGAGGATTTCAGTGATAATTGTAGAGAAAATAGTCCAAAGGCTGAGTACCGTTATTGGGTCATGGAAAACCGATGTGACTTATAATTCTCAATTAAAACATACTGCAGGGTGTACTTTATTCCTTAAGATACATGGTCAAACCATAACCCTTTCAACAAACCATTTAAATCCTTGATGTGATGCTCCTTCATATAAACAAAATAGGATGTTTGCAAACATGAAGAATACAATTAGAATCTCTAGTAGAAATTTAAGTACACCAAATAGCAATTACATATTTACTGCAAACCGATATGTCAGTTAAAAAAAAAAATCACTATAGTGCAGAATGTGTAGAATTATGCAGATATTTCCTATTTTTTCTATATTTATCTAGAGTGGAAAAAAGAAACATGTTGCTACAAATTGCTCTTTCCTGCTTATCACTGTTCCTTTTGAAAACAGAGCAATAGAAGGAAAAGCCGTGTTTCATTTAATTTTTTTAATATGCATCTTTAATTATGCTCCATGACCTACCTTTCCCCTTGGCTTCTGGCGGCAGGCATTGTGATGCCAGAATTCAACTGTAATAACTTATTGCAATTGAGCAGCTAAGTTATTTCTTTATTACAGGTGACTAGGGACGTCAAATGTCACCTGTAATAAGGAAATTAGAGACGTACTTTCAAATAGGGATTGCAGGCTCCCACGTGTTATAGCACATTAGCAAGAAATAATTGAATAGCTCCTGACCTTTATTTGTGTGTGAAGTACTAAATACTGACAATATATTGTAACCTATCTTTGCTAACAGACAGCATTGGTTTTTATTCCTCAAAAATGTCACAACACACTTAAGAGTTTAATAAAGGCAAAGGCATCCATATCATACAAAAAGTAAACAATCATCACTTTAAGGGGTAAACATGCTGTACCTGGAAACAACCTCAGCGACTTTGAGTAAGAAAATATGAATTCTATTTTCAAGGAAGCAAAACACCCATGAAGCCGCAGTCTCTTTTTGGTCTTCCACGAACTGCTAGGCAACTGGCCCTTGAGAGACTACTCACTTATTCCTTTCTAAATACCACTTTCATATGAACAGGGAGCCAATCCCAACACGACAACATTTTAATGGGCTCATTAAATGTCTCATCTTGAAAAACTTTGGACTGAACTTTGGCATATTAATACAAACCAGATCCCAACCAAGGCTGTATTTATATTATTGACCTGCTCATTAACAAAGTCACCACACCTTGAATAAACCCTTAAAATAATCTTCACCCCTCCCCCCCAATAAGCTAATAAAATTGCTTATGCTTCCATCAACACATCCAAAACATTCATTGGGAATCACAAGCAGACATGAACTTCTAAAGAAAATCGTATTGGGTAGAAAAGTCTTCTCACCACATGCAAACGTTCCACCGAGATAGCAATGAAACATTTTTACATGCTGCTCATATTCTCTCAAAACTACCCAAGAGGAATTATCAGAATCCTGATGGCCTAACTTCCACCTTCACTGCCATAGAAAATCTGTTATGATTATGCAACAGTCTATTGGGAAACACATGAAAGATTCAGGAGAAATTAACTGTCTACTTCATTCCCATTCTCAAGCAAGTCAAAAGTAAGCAAACTAAACCATATCACATTTCATGTACTGCAACATAGATTTTAAGTAGTGGTGGTTGCTAAAGTGTGCTCCACTGGCAGAGTTTGTGGAATTTTGCCCATTTTTTTTCTCCAAGCACGGAGCTTGGCAAAAACTCTGCCAACCGCAGCGTGGCTTCATTTTTATCGCACGCAGCCTGACAACATTAAGTTAGTGAGCGCCAGCGAGAAAAAACGATCACTGCACCACTTCCCAAGACTATAGCCCTTTACATCACATGCGTTTACAACGCAAGCGATTACAACGCGGTTGTTACAATGACCGCGTTGATACAGCACAGTACCATAACAAAGCAAATTGTTACAACGACTTGCTCTAGGGGGCGCGCTGGATTTAGGGATAGTATAATTTACTATTTCAACTCCAGTGTGAGCAACAGTAGGGAAGGTGTTGGAATAGTAAATTATTCTATTCCTCAGTTTAGAGTGCCACCTAGAGCAAGTCGTTGTAACGACTTGCGTTGTAATGGTACTGCAATGTAGCAACGCGGTCGTTGTTTCCCCGTCCCAGTGAGATTTCTCAACATGGGCAGTCACGACAGGTCGCTACCACTCGTGTTGAGAAAGTGCCACTGGCTTTGCAAAAGCTGCCGCTAGAGAGTAAAAAAATCTACTCAAGCAGCAGAAAGAGGTCAGCGCTCTCTGGTGCACCGCATGGTGCAGTTTGCGCTGATTTCACAGCGCGGGAAGAGCTCCTGGTCCTAAAAGGCAGCACGATGGACCGGAATTCTGCTACTTTCCCTTTTTCAAGTAAAACACTGTCATTTCACCCATTACTGCAAACTGCAGTTCCACATATTTCACTAGCCCTTCACTCACACTCGTCAAATCAAGCACTATCACTGTGTTTTAGACCCAGGCGTACTAGTGAGAATGCATGAGAATCATTTTCATACATCATGCCCCTACACCTGTGCCCAATGATAATTTCAAGACTGTTCAATTTATCCAAAAAGTGCGCTTTACCCACTTTTAAGTTTACATAGTAGTACCACAATCTTTTCATGGTATCTGCAAAATTCTTCAAGTGGACTGTAATCACAACAAAACACAACAAATGCTGGTAGTCACTTATTCTAAATAAACATCATGTTCTATTTTAGGTTATTCGATTCTTTACATACAATTAATCACTTGATAAACTAAAGCAGAATGTGAATGGCTAATAAATACGCCTGTGGATACAAGTCATCAAACATTCATTAAAAATAGCCAAATAGAGTTACAGAGAATGAACCACCAAAGTGATTGTCACTAAACATTAAATTCAACTGAATAGCTATTCAGTTACATGTAATGAATTTCCATTGAAAGGTAAATTTAAAGCACATTTATTATGAGCCAACACATATTAATATGTTGTTCCATGCTTACATGTGTGAAATGTCAATAAAATAATTTAAAAAATGATCAGTCCTGCTGACATGAACTTTGATATCTGCAAAATGCTTGATAAAAAAATACAATGTGCAGAGTTTAGGTTGAAAAATTAAATGCTTTAATGCAACAATTGTAGTAGGCTACCATACTTAAACCTATCAGCCTATAAGTTAGAAATTAAACCTGGATTCTTAACTTGATAAATCCGAGGATACCATGAATGAATACGAAAATATATTAATACTAAAAAGCTTATTTTTCACATTAAACGACCGTTGTGCAAGATGTTTCCTTTTCTTTGTTGTAGACATTGCAATTTCGGAAGCTACTGTTTATTAGCTAATGGATACACACTTACTGTATTAGATGAATGATAGTAAGGTTCTCACCGCAAAGATGCAGAAGACAGGGAGGTGATTCATGGGAAAGAGGTTTTGGGAAACAGGAAAGGATGTGCTGCAACATTTAAGGACACATGGTTAAAAGAGGATTGTATTCTGGTGAGAAGATTGGGAGTAAACCTGTTCCAAGGAGCGTGCTTAAATCTTATTGGTAAAAGTATACAGTATGTGGAACCACACTCCCAGCAACCCACTGGAGACACCACAAATGGACTCCACACCAGTTTGATAAAACAAGTATAAACTTTATGTAAAAAGATTTACAATCAGACCACACGATACAAAAGTCAATATATAATAAATGGTAGTATTCGTTCTGGCTGGCTGGTATGTTCAAATACCAACCACCGCTTTCCAAATGATATGCTGGTTGTAATGCTAGAATCACACATGTTGCAATGGACAAACAATAGTGCACTGCGTAATGATACAATCCTGTGCTTGGCAAAGGAGACATAAAACAATGCGTAATGATTAAGGCTCCCTGTTTTCCGTTTTTACTGATTTTTATAGATAAATACAGACAGAAAACATTAATTTTCTTGCCTGTATTTATCTTTAAATGTGTATAAATTAAAAACGGAAATTCGGTTGCTTTTTGAGTAATTTTAAATACTGTCTGCCATGACTGCCAAGCCAATAGATGTGTGGATTGATAGATAAGAAGGTAAACAAGGAAGGAATTTTAGTAAAGAGGCTTTAATGGCAGTTACACAAGGTTCTTTCCGAAATGTGCATATATATGCACTGATTTATGTTCTGTAGATGTTCACAGCACTGACACCTAGCAGACATTCAAGCATAAGTGCATATTTATTGGATAAATAAATGTGGAAATATACTAATTTCACCTTCCTTTTTCCACAAAACCCAAAATAAATATGGATAAATACAGATAAAATGAGCAAAAATTAAATATGGATAAATACAGACGGATATGTCTGAAAAATAAATACCATAAAACCGGGAGCCCTAGTAATGATACACCCCGGTACCTTGCAATGGGAGAAATAATGCAATGAGTACCGCTACAATCATGTACTGTGCAATTAAGGAATATTGCAATGCTTCAAACCCCAATCACATACTTTTCAATGATAAAATAATGCAATGTGCACCGCTACAATCATGTACTTTGCAATGAAGGAATAATGCAATGCGGGCCACTACAATCCTGTACTTTGCAATGAAGAAATAATGCAATGCGTAGTGCTACAATCGTGTACTTCGTTATGCAGAAATAATGTCAGGCGTGATAAGACATTCCAGCAGTTCGTTAGCAGCAATATTGGCAATGTGTATTACGACTAGGGGTGGGTGGAATTTGTGAAGTTGCCTTTCGCAAAATTTCACGAAACGGCAAAAAATCTCCTTGAACACGCGGAATTTCGCGTGCTTGCGGAGATTTTGGGCTGATTAATGCGTTACTGAATTTGAGCTTCAACTCGTGCACCTGCTTTATTTATATCTATAAGTGCTTCCTGTTGAGGTTTAGTTTTTGTGACAGGAGCATCGTGCCAGAATGAATCCTGCCCTGCATATTGATCCATGAAGATGCCACCGTTTTGTGCAATACATCTACTCAACTGGAGTACTTTCTACTGGCTAATCAGTAAGTGCTACCTCATTGGGTAAATGTATAGTGCTTTTCCTACACTACAGCTGCGTAAAGCGCCAGAAGAGTTGTCTCCTGTGACCATTGGTGTGCTACCTCGTTGGGTAAATGTATCGTGCTTTTCCTACACTACAGCTGCGTAAAGGGCCAGAAGAGTTGTCTTCCATGAACATGTGTGTCTGTAACTTTGCCACCACACCGAAAGGCGCCGGGGTCCCTTGAGGGAGCAGTCCATCATAGTGGGGAAGACGTTGCATACCGCTAGGGTGTGTGGGACAGGGCCAAATGGGTGGGGCTTCTATGCAAGTTCAAATGCCTCTTGTTTATAAAGGGTCAGAGACCAATCAGAGCAACAGATGAGGAGAAAGAAGCTCCTGGTCACAGGAACTAAACGGGGATTGCGCTCGAGAAAGTCATGGATGCACAGAGCTCCATCAAGGATCACAGCTAATTTTTGATGGTAGATATGGGGAGAAAAGCACACCTGCCGAGCCTCGACCTAGCTCACAAATTTTTTTGGCTGATTAATGCGTTACTGAATTTGAGCTTCAACTCGGGCACCTGCTTTATTTATATGTGTAAGTGCTTCCTGTTGAGGTTTAATTTTTGTGACAGGAGCATTGTGCCAGAATGAATTCTGCCCTGCATATGTACTCAGGAAGATGCCACCGTTTTGTGCAATACCTCTACCCTCATGCCCCCCCCGAATTCCGTTCCGCTGCGGATCGCGGAAGTTTCGACATTTTCACGTTCAGCGCAGAACGCGAAAATGCCGAAATTTCGCAAGATCCGCGAGTGGAATGGAATTTGTCGCCCACCCTTAATTACGACAATCAGCCTCTTCGATAACAGTTGCCCCCCACACGTATCAACGATGACATAAATTACAGCTTCTCACTCTGGCCCCAGTATGGCCACTCCTTTGGTCAGGACGGGCCACAATTTGAGCCGAAGCAAAGACTCACGTCTCCAGAAGGAATGAGAGGCTGAGAGAATGTCCCTCCGAGACTACACCCCGCCCAGATAGTGATCCACATTACCTGGGGGCGCAACCCCACTCTCCTCTCCTCCTTCAGCGAAATGGGCTATCTGTTCTCAATGGGCCTCAGCGGCTCGACCTGGCAGCTCAGCTCCTCTGGGGCTGCCGGTCCAGGCCGCGACTGTTAGGTAGGCCTCAGGCGGCCACAGGGCACATGTACCCCATGCCTCTCAGGTTACATTACTCCAGGTGCATGTTCACCACAGCACCCTCCGGGTCTCCTCTGGCACGAAGCCACACACACAACGCTGATGGGACTTCACGTCAGCTCTGAGTGCACGTTCACCAGCCACTCCTTCCTGCGGTCTCAGTTGGCACTAAGACATGCACTTCCGGTGCACACAATGATCAGCTGATCACCTCCACAGTTCCAGGTTGCACCAAAGCACGCACACTGCTTCACTGAGACTTACTCCAACTCCGGTGCCCTGACATCCAGGCGCTCTTCACCAACACCTTTGGCCGCACCACGAAACACTCACCGTGTCCGAGCCTCACTTCTCCTCCGGTGCACTTGATGACCAGGCGCCCTTCACCATCGCCTCCGGTGCACCCCGACACGCACCCTGCATGTCCGAGACTTACTCCACTTCCGATGCACACGTTGACCAGGCGCTCCTCACTAATGCCTCCTGTGCACAATGACACGCACCCTGCGCGTCCGAGTCTCACTTCACCTCCGAGGCACACGCTGACCAGGCGCTCCTCAGCAACGGCTGAGGTGCACCACGACACGCACCCTGCATGTCCGAGACTCACTTCACCTTCGATGCACATGTTGACTAGGCGCTCTTCGCCAACACCTTCTGTGCACCACGACACGCATCCAGTGCATCCGAGTCTCACTTCTTCTCTGTGTGTCCAAGATCACAGGGCACACCTTCTGAGGGTCTCAAGCTGCCACAACACGCGCCCACCGTGTCGCTTGAAACTTTTCCTGAAACTTTTATGTTCCTGTATTTCCAAAGAGGGAGACAGCTCATCTCAGGCCCTTGGGGTAACAAGACACAACACAAAGCATAGTCTTCTTCAAGCAGGGGGACCAAGCGCACAAAGCACAGTCTCAACAGCCTCTTCCTTGGTTAAAACAGCAAACTGCAGACCAGCCCTAGATCACCAAGCAAGGGTTGGTCCTTCCCAGCAGTCTCATCAGTTGTTTCTTCCTTAGCAGAGGTTCCTCTTGACCACGAAATGGGTTGAAGCCTTTTCAGTCTCAATCCATTTCTATTCCAACGTTCAGGAGTCTCAGCTCTTATAGTTATACCCCTAAATGTCTTTGAAGTTTGTTGTGCTCAGTGGTCCCTGACCCCTGCCTAAATCAGTTCTGGGTGTCTCCCTCCAAGTGTCACCTTTTCTCCCTTTGATACTGGGGGTCTGTATTCTTAATCACTCAGCAGGATATCAGTCAATTGTTTTATAGCAGCAACCTAGCCCTCTTCACCTCCCGGGCTTCTCCTCCCCCTACGCTCCAGATGCCGGTCAGCCTGGTGCCATCTCAACGCCTCCCTGGGTCAAGACCTCCCCCAGCTCCTCTCACCTCTCAGATCCAGGCAGTCAATCCTCATTCAGCAGAGACACACATAAATGCTTAAAGCACAAAACTCAGCCACTTTCTAAAATAGTGGTTTCTGAACACACAGAGACAAAACCACCTTCATAGAAAGATGTGTTATGACACTGTGAGTTCATACATACTAAACTTCACCTCTCCATTTTGAACCTATGGGAAACTAGGCTAAGAAACACAATACCCAGCCTTCCCCATTCTGTCCTATGGGCAAGATGGCCTTTCACCAGTGAAAACTGAAATGGAGTGCTTTTCACTGTCAGGATATAGCACACACCTTAGTATATGTCCTGCCTTTTACGTACACTTCACCCTGCCCAGGGTTTACCCAGGACCTACCACAGGGGTGTCCACTGTGCATGCAAAAGGGAAAGTAAGACCTGACAAGGGGTGGCATTTGTCAGGGCAACATGCTAACTTAGCAAATTGCACGTAGGCTCTACACTGCAGGCCTGAGTTCCCTTCTGCGCGCACCTTTGCATTAATAGTGCTGGCACCCACAGTGCACATCACTAGGGCCTTTACTAGTAAGGCAAACATACCAATCATGGCCAACCAATTACCATTACACTTTACACAGGGAACACTTGTACTTTGACACTAATCAGCAGTTGTAAAGTACCCAGAGCATCTAAATTGGCAACTCTATGTCAGGAAAACGGTCTATGGGGAAAGCAAAAAGTTTAGGGAACTTTAGCCAAAAAGGCCAAGTCCTACAGTGTGGGTTGGCTTTTCTTAGGAAAACAATATATGCCTAACAGGCCTTGGAGAATGGACTTGTTTTCATGAAAACCAAAGCAATTTTTTCACAGCCATTAGCAAACAGTTTAATACAACGTTTTTGCTATAAACACGAATGAGAAAGAAGGCGGACCATAAACATCCACCTTGATATTTTGAGTGATAACTTAAAATATAACACAGCACCACTGACTTACATTCACTCATATCAAAATGGTGGCCCCCCAAAAGATACCCACAACCCAATTTATCTATCTAGAGCAAGAGTCTGTAAACTATAAAATCAATGAGATTACCAAATCTTCCTTGTGTAGAGCTCTCTCCCTGTTTCTGCTGTCAATTCATATTAAGGCAGCCTTATTCAGGACGGAATTCATGTAACCTGAGTGTATTACAACAATGATCTAATTACATTTGCATGCATGACATATCTCTATCTTATTATTTGTCAAATATATCAACATGGGGTGAAGAATAATAACATAGAAACTGATGGTGTTTCATACTGCTGCCTTCCCAAGCCTCTGGGAGCCATTGCACTTATTTGAGTGTCAATATGATGTCATTGGATTCTGGTGAAACCCCAAAACCGGTCCTAGGATGCTTGGTTCCAGTCCAGGGAGGACCTGGCTTTGCAGTTCGGGCTGGACTGTTTCAATGAGACACAGGGTCAAGACTGATTTGCATATGGCTGGGTTCAAACTGGAATGGCATGGTGAGCAAAAAAACGATGGATTTAGGCCCAGATCTCTGTACCGGGGTGAATGTATGACATTGTTCTGCATTCTGTCCATCAACTGTTGTTTTTGCATTTGATTCTGCAGCACCTGTAGTTTTGCAGTTTACTTCTTAGGACTTCTAACATAAATGAGAAGACTCGATAAGACCAATGCCCTTCTAAGTTCACTGTGGTGTGATACTTGGAGTAAAGGTATTTCCCTTCTTAGAAGCATTAGTTAGAAATTGGTGTTCTAGGCCACCTTTGTGATTTCCCAGCAAAGCAAAAGGTTTTCACAAAACCGTAGTCCAAGGCTACAAGTTCCACAGACCAGGTAGATGAAATTTTGTTTCGTGAGAAACCCCCAACTTTGTGGAATTTGATCTCAGTGTTATTTGTAGAGTTGTCTCAATTACCCACAGGTATCTATCTCTTATAATAAGCAATGGTTAGGTTTTGTTTTTCTTGGTTACCTGGATAAAATTTAGTTATATGACATTCGCATTCATTCATAACTGGATGTGATATTGTGAGATGATCACAACAAGCTGTCTTATATAAATGTTAAATAGGAGGAGGATAATTGAGATTTCTGTGCAACCCTGTATGTGATATGTTTCACTGATAAAAATGCGGAATAAATTATGATATGTTGGATATGATTCAATAAGAAAGCATGGTACCATTGAAGAGCTGCTCCATAAACATTGATCAATGTTTTCAAATCCTCTAATACTGTATTTTTAGTTGGCAGTATTAGATGCCACCAACAGATCCAGTAAGATCAATGTTTCTGATTTACTCTCATCGAGGGAGGTAGGTATGTCTTCTCTAATATTGCCTGTTACAATTTATGTCCCTCTTACTAATCTAAAGGTTGTCTGTCAAATAGAATGCTGTTCAATTCTGCAAATTCATGAAGTTGGCAGGTTGCCTTCACTTACTAGATTTTGTTCAGTAATGGAAGATTTAATTTTGTACAATACATTGCAGGGTCTCGAGGTTTGGCGGAAAGTTTCTTCAGTGGTGGTGTTATTTTATTCTCTTTGTTTCTATTCTTCAGAGGATTGACGCATTTATAGTGCCTATTACCTCTGCACACAGAATAGAGATGTTATCTTTTATTGAAGTTTGACTTTACTTACTAGATTTTGTTCACTAATGGAAGATTACATTTTGTACAATACATTGCAGGGCCCTGAGGTTTGGCAAATAGTTTCTTCAGTGGTGGTGTTATTTTTCTTTTTTTATTCTCTTTGTTTCTTTTCTTCAGTGGAGTGAAGCAATTTTAGTGTCTATTATCTCTGCCCACAGAATAGAGATATCATCTGTTATTGGAGAAGCCTAACATGGTTTGCCAGGTATTGCTTTCAGTTTCAGTACATTTGTTAAGGCCTAATATAAAAAAAAGACAAAGATGCTTCCGTGTGAGGCTTTTTGGTCAGTGTTGGATATATCACCAAGTATCCAAGCTTTTCATTTCCAATGATATTCATTAAGTACTTGCAATGTTGGTCTGGAATACTCAGGGACTCTTGCAGATCTTCTTGCTGTTACTTTTCTAAATAACTTGAACATCTCTTTAGTGTGATTACATGCCTGACTGATTTGAAAAGCAAAATGAGCTTCTTTTGCCTCTTGTACTGCACAGTGATGTAATTTTATATGTATCACACTCAGCTGCTGCTACATCTTTTCCTCACGGTGCTGAATTTCTACCCACTCCAATCATAATGTCTTGTTCGGTAGTTAACCATTTATTGGCTAGCCTTCTCAATTATGTTGACATTTTACATTGAACTTGTGCTAATATGTCCACATAGATTCCTTGTAATTCAAAGGGGCATTCAAGCTTGCCACCATTTCAGAACAGATTCATTGATAAGAAAAGCCCACATGCGTTAGACTAACATTCACAATCATCAGGATCTCTTTTCTATTTTCCCAGAGGAAAAGATCATCTATGTATCCTAACCAAAGAACTAAACATTATTTTTGCTTGTGAAAGTTCACATAAATACCAATAAGGTTCGGTATAAATGTTAAATGACACTCTACTTGTTCGTGGAGAATCCCAGATAAGTTGATACCCAAACCCTAATACAGGGTTAGAATACCATGTGAAAAAAATTATCATTGCATTCCTTGGAGCTATTTTTTTATGATGATAAAAGGAGTAACTATTAAAGCTATGATTTCTCCAGGCATGTTAATGTGTATGTTATCAAAGCAGAGGACTAACTTAAACCATTATTCAATACTTGTGAACTATAAACATTTTTTAGAACAACAGCTACAGAATTGTAGTAGAACACTAATAAAGAGTGCCACACACTTCAAATTAACCAACATTCCAGATTCATGCATTCCTCAGAAGAACATAAAGAGTAAAATGAGACACGATCTCCCTGCCACTCAAAATTACATTTGCTTTGTACCTCACTCATACTCATTCCCTCCCACACCATCATTCAAACCTGGGAGTCATACGTATGTAGTGTCAATCTGAATCATATAGAAAGGCATAACTGGTAGAGTTGGGTCCCCGAAAGCAAGATGGCGGTCGCCTAGACACTCGCGTCGGTGCTCTCCCTGGAGTCTTCATAATTCTTACCTTACTCCTGCTCAGTCTGGCCGCCTGGAGTTCTTTACGGCTCGCGGCTCGCAGCACCTCTTGATCGGTCGATGCTCACGGGATCATCGGTGTGGAGAGGGACGAAGAGCGGGGACTGACGCTCGTTCTATGAGCCTGCTGCTTGCCGGTGTCTCAGTGCTCTGGACTGGTGGCGGGACTTGTCAGGAAGCTCCCACGACTGGCCCTTGGATTAGTATACCGTACTGCCTGGGTGGCTGCCTGCATGAGAATGCCACCAAAACCTGTACAGATCCTGAAAGACAAAGGTGAAGCGCCCAGCATAGCTCTGAACAGATCTACAACTCGAGCTCCTGCTGTCAGACAGGATGGGACTATCGAGCAGCCTGGGCCAGGTAAGGCAGCAGCGACAGTAACAGCCCAAGTGGGGAAAAACAGATTGGGCAGTATTAATACTAGTAAAAGGAGAAATCAAGTCCCTAAATTAAGCAAGATAGGTGCTGGTGTTGGTGCAGGTCTTGAAGAAGGAACAGGGCCTCTGGTCACTGACTTACAATATGCACCGCAGCCCTCAATTACAGAATTATTCACCAGCAAACATACTGAGAACTGGCCATCTTTACCATCTCTGACATTTGCAGGTAAAAAGACTAGTAGGCAGACTACACCGGCAGCGCTAGATGCCAGGCCACAGGCAGACGCGATAGAAGAGAACGGTAAGGATGGGACAGAGGGCAGGGAGCCCCACAGTACTAGTGATCCTTTGCTACCTGAACAAGTAACCGAACCTGTAGGGGCAGGGGGTGGCGTGGATAAAGGCGAAGAGGGTAAGGACCGCACTGCCGGGCTGCACAGTGCTACAGAATTTGTCAACCCCTGGAAGGGGTTGACAAATTCTTCTCTCTGACTGATGACTCGGATTCTGACTCATATAACAGCGAGTCTAGTGGGAATCTCTCAGTCACATCAGAATCTAGCACCCTGGAGGAACCTGAAACAGCGTACAAACGCCCGAAGCAGCAGAAAGTGTGCAAGGGCAGCATTGAGCCTCGAAAACAAAGAACAAAGAAAGTTCCTGGTAGCGGCTTAAAATGGGATTATTCCCACACAAGGATGGCTGGGACTTCGCCAGGGGATCCTACCGCTGATGACTCAAAGATGACTACTCCACAACCTACCAACGCCATCCCTATTAGTCCCGAACTTCGCTTAATATTAGATTCTAATAAAGAGCACCGAGCTGAGACACGGGCGGATAGCAAAAAAGCCAGGCAGGCGACAAGAAAACTAGAAGGGGCTGTACGAAAAGTCGGGAAGACATGCTCGGAGATGGGGGAACGCTTGGCCCACATTGAGGATAGAATGGCGGCCCTTGAAGATGCAGTTACGGAAGTGAAAGAGCAAACCAAGATGCATGAACACCAACTAAGCGATGTACAATGGAAGCTGGAAGATATGGAAAACCGTCAATGTAGAAACAACCTTTGTTTCCTTGGTATAGAGGAAGGTGTGGAGGGTGAGGACATACGAGCATATATGTTGGAGCTTTTGAAAACATCATTCCCCGAATTGGCCGGATGGAACTGGGCCTCGGAAATGCAAAGAGTCCATAGATTTCCAATGTTTAGCAAAAAAACAACATCAGCTGACAGGAATCCAAAGCAGCCATGAGCCATCCTAGTCTTCTTTGGGAATTTTCTGCTGCGACAGGCAATATTTGAAAAAGCCCACCCAGACACTCGACGGACATATCAAGGTATATCATTCTTCACGCGCCCGGACTTCTGCCACACGACAGTTGAACGTAGGTGGCGACTGCGACAGGCTATTAAGCCGTTCCAGGATGCGGGCCATGAAGCATATCTGCTAGCCCCTGCCAGACTGAAAACAATAGTGCGTGGCTCAGTAAATAAATTTACGTCAGAGATTCAGGCTAAAGAATATTTGGGCCAGGTTTCAAAGAGCGATAATAACACTTGAAGACCAGGACTAGGTCGGGATGGGATATAGGGGGGGAAAAACTGAAATTCGTTGGACATTTAGACAATCCTCTTTTTCCTGCTTATGGCAATTGTTTGGTCAATGATTTTTGTCTTTGTTTGAATTGTGCTCTTCTAGGAGCAAAGGGGACAACACATGTTAAGAGGGGGGAGCACCACGATGTTGGGAGACGGCTTCCATCACACAGACCAGGTGGTCTGACTGCTTTCATTAGAGGGGGGGAGGGGTGGTGGGGGGTGGTGGCTGGTTGGAGCGAGGGGGAGGGTTGGGGTTGGGGTAATGGTAGGGGTAATGGTAGACTAAGCAATGGCACATTATATGATATACAGCAAGTAGTGGTAACAGTATTATTGGTGCAGCATTTTATGGCCTTGGGAAGGAAATGTCCTGATGCACATGAAATTAGAGGGGAGAGAGAATGGGTAGCAGGTATTCTAGAAGTAGGGGTGGCCCTAGTGGTATCACACTGGAGTAAGACCTCAGGTTCTAATTGGAGGTTATTTTGTATGGTTGAAACAATCCCCTTGAGATATGGCTAGGTTGCGTATAGCATCTATTAACATCTGCGGCCTGAATGATAAGGCTAAAAGAAGGAGGGTACATGAAGAGTTTGGTTATTTAAAAGCGGACGTGTATTGCCTTCAAGAAACTCATGTCGCCAGAGAAGATAGGGCCTTGCTGAACACTCTAGGTTTAAAGGTTATCTGTCATACAATACAAGAATCCAGGACTAGGGGGGTAGCTATTTTAGTGAAAGGCACCTCAACTATTCCAGGCCGCAGCTCAGTTGACAAGTTGGGTAGATGGGTGATACAGGAATGCAAGGCCGGCAGTGGCTCTTTTACACTATGCATAATATATGCCCCGGTGTTGGATGATCCAAGTGTTTTTAACTATTTGGCCGCTGAATTACTAATGTGGCCTGGTCCATTTGTTGTTTCTGGGGATCTCAATCTAAATGGGTCAAGAGGGGGGGTCTGTAATATAGAAGAAAACTATGCTGGACGAAAGCCACAATCATTTTGGGCACTTGGGCATTTGCGTAAAGAGCTCGGTCTGGTAGATGTATGGCATGCACTAAGTGCACCAGACCCAGGATATACCTACTATTCAGCTCCGCATGGCAGCTTTGCCAGGTTGGACTACTTTCTGGTTACACCTGTATTGGTTAGAGGGGCATGGGTGGATTTATATCTTAGAGTATTGTCCAACCATAACCCGATTGTGTTTGAACTAATAATTGCTGGACTGACTCGAGTACCTAGAAAGTGGTCATTTGAAAGGGGGCTGCTTTTGGATTCTGATTATGTTGAGCATATGCGGTCTTGGATCGTGTTTTTTTTCCCATAAATAAGGGAAGCGCCGAGGAAGGGTTCTTTTGGGACTCCTTTAAAGCAGGTATAAGGGGTGAAACCCTGAGCTTTAGTATCGCTAAACAGAAGAAGTCCTGTGATCGCTGGGGAGAACTATATCAAACTTTAAGCACCTTGGAAATTAGATTAATTGACGCTGCCCAAAATGGAAGAGATTTGGCTCCTGTTTTAAATGAGATAGCTATCACTAAGGCCCGTCTAAATGAACATCTTGCAGAGAAAACAGCTGGAAAACTCCTTGCTAGCGAACAAGATTGCTATGAATATAATGAGCGCATTGGCAGTTAGGTCCAAACAGCAGAGCATGGATTTTAATATCAGTAAAGTTAAGAATATGAGCGGAATTATAGTCACTGAACCTGGGGAAATTAGGGAGGCCTTCAGGGAGTTTTACGCTAACTTGTATAAAGAACCTCTTATATTGCATTACCAGACAACCATTCAGTTGGCCCGCTGGGCTCCCCTACACTCACAGATGAGGACAGGTTGATGATAGGGGGAGAAATTTCATTAGAAGAGCTGCAATCGGCCTTGTTTGCCCTACCCTCAGGGAAGGCTTCAGGGTTAGACTCTATACCATTATAGTTTTATAAAATATTCTTTGCAGAAGTCCAGCAGGAGCTCTTGAACCTCGTAAATGGAGTCAGAAAGGGGATTCCACCGCCCAGATCATGGGATGCTGCCAATATAATTATATTCTTAAAGAAAGATAAAGATCCTATTGCTCTTGGCTCCTACAGACCCATTACACTGCTAAACAGTGACGGAAAGCTATACTCAAAGATCTTCGCTACCTGACTGGCTGGGGTCATACATCAGCTTGTATCAGATAAACAGCATGGGTTTATTCCGGGGCGGGGAACTACAGAACATATCGAAAGGGTTCTAACCATATTCGACGCAACTGAAGTTTTGGTTAAACCAATGGGGGGGTCTGTTTTTGGATGCTGAAAAGGCCTTCGACCGTGCGTCGTGGGCCTTTCTCTAGAAAGTGATGGACGGTGTTGGATCGGGGATAAACTTTATCAACGCAATCCAAGCAATATATAAAAGACCTACTGCCTATCTGAGTATAATGGGACAACAAACCGAACCCTTTGTAATAGAGAGGGGTACCAGACAGGGCTGCCCTATGTCTCCCCTACTCTTCGCGCTATTTATTGACCCTTTTATTAGAATGTTAGAAGCCTCACAAGAGGTTGTGCCCGTCACATTACAAGGGTGGGACACTAAGGCCCTCGCCTATGCCGATGACATCGCCATAATTACAAGTGATCCAGATAGGGCTATAATGGCAGTGGAGGAACTGGCTGAAGTATTCGGAAATGGGTCAGGATTCCTTTTGAACAAAACTAAAACCCAAATTTTAATCAACAGGCACAAGCTAGCATCTGATATTAGGATTACAAATGAGGCTACGTATCTTGGTATTCGTATTACTTCAAAGATAGAATTGATAGTTGATACAAATTTGTCCCCTATTCGGTAGAAAGCTAAGCTTGATTTTAAAAGATGAGATAACATGAGACTGTCGATAATGGGAAGATGTAATTTATTAAAAATGATCTTTCTTCCAAAAATATTATACGTGTTTAGATCTCTCCCATTGGAAATTAATGATGTATGGTTTGAGAAAATTGATCGAATAACAGCTAGTTTTATTTGGGCATACGGGAATACCAGAAGATCAAACGCTTTTATGTGCTTACCTAGAAGTAGGGGCGGCTGGGCACTACCAAACTTCAGGCTGTACTATCTCTCTGCAGTCTTGCAGTGTTATCAGATATTGTTTAGCTGTCGTACAACGGCACAGGATTTCCGCATTAGGTCACCCTCCATCTATGAGCTATTGCTTGGTAAATCTGCTCAGGGTTGTCTAATGATGTTCTTTGAGCAAAGCTATTTCAAACAAACCCGCTTTAAGACCTTGTATGCGGCCTGTAGGAACTGGGTATTGGTTAGGAAAAAAGCAGGGGTGGGGAGGTATAGTCGATATACCCCTCTGATTCAAAATGAGCAACTGCCATGCATCTTTCATAACAGTTGCTTTAAAAGATGGGGGTGTAACAGGGTTAGCAGACTGGGAGATTTTTTGGTGGAGAGTTTGTTTGCTCCTTTTGAATTGGTCCGTAGTAAATTTAATATCTCATCACGAGATTTTTTTAAATATTTACAGATCAGAGATTTCTTTTTTTAAAGTAGGGGGGACTGCTGGCTTTGATCAAATACCGGTATTGGAGGTAATGGTAAAAGAAGCTACTCCTTCCATTTCTCAGATATATGGCTGCTTATTGGAACTGGTCCCTGATGACCTCGAGAAGCAGGATGGGAAATGGAAGGAGAAACTTGGCATGGTCGACAAAGGATTGCAAAATAGGGCAGCACGGTGGGGACAAATTGCCCCAGATGTCAAGCTTCAGGGGCAGACCTGGTTCATATATTCTACTCCTGCCCCAGTCTAAATCAAATAGAGCTAGAAATAGTGGGCTTTTTAGGGGAGATATTAAAAAGCATAATCACTCCTTCCCCGCAGCTTATGCTATTGGGAGTAGACAAAACCTATTTAGGGCCTGGGCTGGAATTGATTTTTATAGCTATGACTGTGTATAGATTGTGCATATCTGCTGCACGGTTGGATAGTTGTTGGGAGCTAATGTGTTTATCCTCGTGGGAATTCTGTTATCAGTGTTCCATGCACGGAACGTGGAATACTTATGTACGGCAGTTGCTGCCGGGTTGACTGTCCTGCTGGACGTGATTAAAGGAGCTGTTCCCTCTTACCTGTTGTCATCTTCCTTTCACTGGCGACGGGCTGGTCCAGCGTTCAGTCTCCCTCTCCGTGAGTTGATAGACGCTGCGGTGGTTTCCCTGTCCGCAGCGGCCTCGAAGGTCGACGCTGAGTCGAGCTCCGCTGAGCTCGGAGATTGTCGGAGTTTGCCTGCCAATGACGTCTTGTGCCTTCGAAGGGCCTTCACCCTGGTGAGACGGTTTTGATTTCTTGTTTCTCTCCGTTTTCTTCATCTTTCCTCCTGCGGCGCTCGAGCTCCCCCCAGCTGCTTTCAGCGCATTCATCGGCGCGCGACGTCACCACGAGCGGCTTACGAGTTCGTCTCCTGTTTGGTGTTGCCTTGGCAACAGTCTTGGCATCGGGCTGTCGTGCACACCAAGCTCAGCGCTACAATAGAAACGGAAGACTGTACAAGGAAGGAAGCGATGTCAAAGCAATTGAATCTACTCTTGCAATTAAAGCATAGTAATTCTAAGCGAATATTCATCTCCTGAGAAATCGTTTGCACACAATCTCATGCCATTGTGCTTCAGTGATACGCTCACTACGCGTGTCACTAATTAAAAAAAAAAAGAAAAAGAGAGAAGGCAAAGACTCTTGAACATTTGGTTGTTTATTGAACATTTGGTCGTTTTTAGTGTGGCAGAAACTCACCCACGCAAGGTTACCAAATGGATAAAGTAATTGCACCACCTCCATTCTTACAGTCACCTGGTGCTCCTCCTATTTTGTGGCAACAATGGAAGGAGACGTTTGAGGCTTATCTAGAGGCGATTGATGGCAATACCTTCACCTCTAAAAAGAAAAAAGCCTTACTGGTTTATAATTTAGGTCCTGAGGCCAGGTCTATTTTAAAAACCTTACCCCTTGAGCTGGTAAGAACGTGCATTAGCGGAGGTGACGATGGCGATTCACTAATCGTCGATGACTATGCTTCATTAATAAAAACCCTAGATAAAAGATTCAACCCTAAGCGTAATGTAGTACTGGAGCGTCATAAATTTTTACAACGCACACAAATGCCTGGAGAATCTATAGACGATTTTGTTGCTGCTCTCAGAATCTTAGCTGTTACTTGTAATTATAGGGAGTTTCGAGATTAAATAATTCGTGATCAGTTGATTGAACGCACATGTGATAAGAAGGTTCAAGAAAAACTTTTATCCTCCGAAGATCCGGATTTAGAGACTGCTCTTATCTTAGCGAGGAGCGTTGAACATTCTCAATTCTGTATGAAAGAATTAAGTGCACCTGCTCCAGCTACGTCTTTGTCTGAAATCAAGCTTGTTAGTACAAAATCTTCTATCAAACCAACCAAGGGCATCAATACGAATGTTCCTCGTGTACCACCTGCACCTAATTGGTCTAAAAGCAAAGCTGAAGGACAAAATCTTTCATGTTATCGTTGTGGCAGCGCGTCTCATTTGGGAAACTTCAAGTTTTGTTTTGCCATAAATCAAACTTGCTTCAAGTGTGGGAAGAAGGGACACCTGGCACGCATGTGCAAAGCAACTGTTGTTCACAAAGTACCGTCACGTACTGTGAGAGCCATGGAAGAGGACAGTGTGCACTATTATGAAGATGATGGAAGCTATGAACTATTGATGTTATCTTCGTCATCTATACAAGAAGAGGGTGTGGTAGAAATTGCTTCCATTGGAGAAACCCAGAAAAAAAAATCTCCTGTGTGCACCATAAGTTTGAACGGCAAAAACATTAGGTTTCTTGCTGATTCTGGTTCCCCTTTTACCCTCATTAATGTCAAGGATTTTGAAAGTTTGGGTGACATTCTTGTAGCTCACTCATGCATAAAGATCTTTGCTTATGGTGGCAAAAGAGTAGAGGTTTTAGGCAAATTTATGGGGAACTTAGAATACAAAGGCGATTGTACTCATTGTACTGTATTCATTGTGAAGGAAGGTGCTAATTTGTTGGGATGGCAAGAACAAGGTGAACTTGGAATCATTCTTGATCCCAATCATGCTGATATGGTTCTATCCAGAAGTGAAGCTAAACAATACTACGCTAATCTTCCTGATGTTTTCCCTGTGCATACTGTTACAGCTGGTTTGTGTGTTGAGAATGATTGGATTCAAAGTGACCCTGAAGCTTTTAGTGGGAAGTTGGGCAAGCTCAAAGGATTTCAACACCGTATTGTTCTTAAAGAAGGTGCTAGCGCTGTCGCACACAAAGTGCTCAAGGTACCGCTTAGCATGCGCAGTGAATTGAGACAAGAGTTAGAGCGGTTGTGTGCTATGGGAGTGATAGAATCCATTGAAGGGTCTGAGTGGTTGTCACCCATTGTTTTAGCGCGCAAAGCGGATAAATCCGTTAGAATGTGTGTGGACTTGCGCGACCTGAATGCTTGTATATGGGTGGACCGCCAACCCCTGCCCAACATCAATGAGATGTTATCAACTTTGGAGGGTGCGAAGTATTTTTCTTCACTCGACATATCTTCCGCTTACCATCAAATTGAATTGTGCAAAGACTCGAGACATCTCACATCATTTGTGACTCCTGATGGGGCGTTACGCTATTTACGTATGCAGTTTGGTTTGGCATCAGCTTCCGCAGTGTTCCAACGTCTCATGGGAAACTTGTTTAAGAGCACTGCGGGAGTTGTGTTCTTTCAGGACGACATTCTTATTCACGGGAAAACCATACAGGAGCACAATACCAGAGTCAGGCACGTATTAGAAATTGTTAAGTCTAGTGGGCTAACATTAAGGAAAGACAAATGCAAATTTCTTCAAGAAGGGGTGCATTATCTGGGTCATCATATCTCTGCAAAAGGAGTTGAACCCAAGATGAAGCTTCTGGATGCCATCCAAAATGCACCTGAACCTCAGAACAAGGACCAACTATGTTCTTTTCTGGGGCTAGTTGAGTACTACGCAAAATGTGTAGCCAACTTTTCTGATAGAACTGTGTGTCTGCGTGGCCTTCTTAAGAAAAATGTGAAATATTTATGGTCTGATCAGTGTGCGTGTGATTTCAAGTTGTTGAAAGAAGCAATTGTGCAGGCACGTCCACTCAAATTGTTCAACATCAATGATCCATGCATTGTCGCCACCGATGCAAGCAATGTGGGTCTTGGGGCTGTTCTAATGCAAAAAAGATCAGACAATAGGGAAGAAATTATTGCTTTCGCCTCCAGAACACTCCGGGGTGCCGAAGGGACCTATTCCACTATCGAAAAAGAAGCTTTAGCTCTATGGTGGGGAGTGCAGTATTTCCGCAATTTCTTGTGGGGCAATGATTTTGTTCTCAGGACTGACCACAAACCTTTGGTGGATCTCTTTACCACCAAGGGTGGTGGAAGGGCTACGCCTCGTATTGCTAAGTGGCAGTACAGACTCAATGAATTCAATTACCGTTTAGAGTATGTCGCTGGTGTGAAAAATTGCGTGGCTGATTGCTTGTCAAGGTTGCCTCTTACTGAGAATGTTTTTGAATCTGAAAGTGATCATTTAGAAATGGTGTGTGCTGTCAGCACTATAGCTGATACTGGAGCCGCCTTATCTGAGGTTGATTGGAAGCTTGCCATTTCTGAGGACGTTGAGCTCAGTAGGGTGATAAACTTTGTAACTCAGGGTTGGCCCGACAGTACTGTTCTTCCTTCTGAGTTAATTCCTTTTTGGAGGGTCAGAGATAAGTTGTCCCTGGTTGAGGGAATTTTGCGCAGGGGTGGGTTACTGGTTGTTCCCTTATCGCTACGTAAAAAGGTTTTAGATTTAGCCCACAAAGGTCATTTAGGCATTCGTGCTATGAAGCGGCGCGTAAGGGAGGACTTTTGGTGGCCGGGTGTTGACAGGTCCATTGAACACTGTGTTAGGGATTGTGGTGCGTGTGTATTGAGTGACAAAACTCAAGTGACCTGTTCATCCCCTATCAGTCCCATTCCTGTCATAGAATCACCTTGGTGCAAACTGGCTTTTGATGTGGCAGGTCCATTCAGGGGCTTGGGGAGTTCTCCTAAGTATGCTTTAGTTTTAATTGACTATATGTCTAAGCGGCCAGAAGTTAGGTTTGTGGAAGGAATCAATTCCGCCACCATTATCAATTTTCTCAAGGAGGTCTTCCTTCGGGAGGGATTCCCGGAGGAATTGGTAACCGACAACGGCACTCAGCTGGTGTCTGCAGAGATGCAAGATTTTCTTAAAAAGCATGGCATCAAACATATTCTCACCTCTCTTTATCATCCACGTAGTAATGGTGTAGTTGAACGTCTTAACCGAGTCATCAAAGATCAATTACAGTTGGCCTTAATAAATAGTCTTCACTGGAAGTTAAAAATTTCTGACATGCTATGGGCAATAAGAACTACTCCACACTCCAGTACTGGAATGTCTCCCTTTACTTTGCTTAGAGGTAGAGTGGCAGGTTCCAAGCTGAACAAAGACTGGATGTTAAGGAAGGAAGTAGACTTACAAAGATTAGGGAAGGTAGCAGATGTCAGAGCTGCCACTCAAGCCAAGTATGGATCTGATCGTCTCAGACTGTCTCCGGTGTGTCAAGGGGACTGGGTAAGATTTAAGAAACCTGTGTTGGTTCGCAAGGGTTTTTCTCGGTTTTCTGCCCCTGTTAAGGTCAGAGAAGTGAGAGATCATGTGGTTGTGCTGGAAAATGGCAAAGTTTGGAAAAAGTCTGCTGTCTCGGTGGTGCCTAAGTCAAAAGTTGAGTTTGTGAAAAACAAATTTGGTGTTAACACCCCTTGTGTGACTCTGGCTACTGGGGCTACTATTCCTGTGGATCGTGCACCTGGGAACAACCTTGTTCCCCGACAAGGTCTTTTGAAGACTAGGGTGCCGATCACGATCCTGTAAAAACCGGGTACGAACCGTCGGACGGAGCATATTCTCCGTCCGACGCGTACCCGGTCATAAAAATATACAAACATGGAAGTACGATTCGCACGGAAATACCATTTCCGTACGAATCGTACAAAACCCCGACCGACGAAAATAAACATTCAAATGTGATCCGGGAGAGCACCGACGTGACGTCGGGATGCACGCAGCCTGCCATTCACGAACCAGGCATTACGATTCGCACCGACGTCATCCCGCACGGACAATATTTTCCGTCAGCCAAAAACTGCCGGAAAATCAGGACGACGCGAACAAGGAGTACCTGCACGCGACGGACAGACATGGACCCGAACCTACGTGTCATCCCGGCCCTCATAGCAGTCGACCTCCTCTACAGGTTACGACGCAGACGCCGCAGAAGGTCAGAACAACAAAGGGAGGGGGGAAAGGGGGGGGCAGGCCACAAAACCCCCACCAAAGTCACACAGCACACATGCCCTGGACATACCTGACCGCCAGGCCCTGGTCACTACGAGGGGGTGGGGGCGTATCCAGCAAAGCCAGCGTCCGCCACAACGGAAGTGCTTGCCGACGCGAACCGGCAACACAACAATACAGGTACGTCCCGTACCCACGCCTTAAGAGCGTGGGTACGAGTCGTACCCCGCCCACACCTACGTCACCCCAACAATGACGGGACGGCTGTACCCACGTGGCAAAGGCCTGGGTACGGCCCGCACAAGCATTCCATAGCGTGGGAACGGATATGTACGGACCGTACCCCCACCCCCGTATGCATGGAGCGTACCCCCATCCCAACAGTGTAAGTCCAACTCGTACCCTCACCCGCATACACATGGAGCGTACCCCCACCCCAACCGTGTATGTACGACCCGTACCCTCACCCGCGTATGTATGGAGCGTACCCCCCACCCCAACAGTGTAAGTACGACCCGTACCCTCACCCGCGTACGTATGGAGCGTACCCCCCACCCCAACAGTGTAAGTACGACCTGTACCCTCACCCGCATACATATGGAGCATTCCCCCCACCCCAACAGTGTAAGTACGACCCGTACACTCACCCGCGTATGCATGGAGCGTACCCCCACCCCAACCGTGTATGTACGACCCGTACCCTCACCCGCGTACGTATGGAGCGGACCCCCCACCCCAATAGTGTAAGTATGACCCGTACCCTCACCCGCGTACGTATGGAGCGTACCCCCACCCCAACAGTGTAAGTACGACCCGTACCCTCACCCGCGTACGTATGGAGCGTACCCCCCACCCCAACAGTGTAAGTACGACCCGTACCCTCACCCACGTATGCATGGAGCGCACCCCCACCCCAACCGTGTAAGTACGACCCGTACCCTCACACGCATACGTATGGAGCGTACCCCCACCCCAACAGGGTAAGTACGACCCGTACCCTCACCCGCGTACGTATGGAGCGTACCCCCCACCCCAACAGTGCATGTACGACCCGTACCCTCACCCGCATATGCATGGAGCGTACCCCCCATGCCAACAGTGTACGTACGGACCGTACCCCCACCTCGTATGCATGGAGCAAAACCACACCCGTGTATGTTCTAAGCGTACATATCGTGAAATAGGAGGGTTGGGTGCAGAGTCCTCCCAGCAGTGCCCAGACACAGGAGGGGTGTGTGCAGAGTCCTCCCAGCAGTGCCCAGTCACAAGAGGGGTGTGTGCAGAGTCCTCCCAGCAGTGCCCAGACACAGGAGGGGTGGGTGCCTAACACTCACAGCAGTGCCCAGTCACAAGAGGGGTGGGTGCAGAGTCCTCCCAGCAGTGCCCAGACACAGGAGGGGTGGGTTCAGAGTCCTCCCAGCAGTGCCCAGACACAGGAGGGGTGGGTGCAGAGTTCTCCCAGCAGTGCCCAGACACAGGAGGGGTGTGTGCAGAGTCCTCCCAGCAGTGCCCAGACACAGGAGGGGTGGGTGCCTAACACTCCCAGCAGTGCCCAGTCACAGGAGGGGTGTGTGCAGAGTCCTCCCAGCAGTGCCCAGACACAGGAGGGGTGGGTGCCTAACACTCACAGCAGTGTCTAGTCACAAGAGGGGTGGGTGTAGAGTCCTCCCAGCAGTGCCCAGACACAGGAGGGGTGTGTGCAGAGTCCTCCTAGCAGTGCCCAGACACAGGAGGGGTGGGTGCCTAACACTCCCAGCAGTGCCCAGTCATAAGAGGGGTGTGTGCAGAGTCCTCCCAGCAGTGCCCAGTCACAGGAGGGGTGTGTGCAGAGTCCTTCCAGCAGTGCCCAGACACAGGAGGGGTGTGTGCAGAGTACTCCCAGCAGTGCCCAGACAAAGGAGGGGTGTGTGCAGAGTCCTCCCAGCAGTGCCCAGACACAGGAGGGGTGTGTGCAGAGTCCTCCCAGCAGTGCCCAGACACAGGAGGGGTGGGTGCCTAACACTCCCAGCAGTGCCCAGTCACAGGAGGGGTGTGTGCAGAGTCCTCCCAGTAGTGCCCAGACACAGGAGGGGTGGGTGCCTAACACTCACAGCAGTGCCCAGTCACAAGAGGGGTGGGTGCAGAGTCCTCCCAGCAGTGCCCAGACACAGGAGGGGTGTGTGCAGAGTCCTCCCAGCAGTGCCCAGACACAGGAGGGGTGGGTGCCTAACACTCCCAGCAGTGCCCAGTCATAAGAGAGGTGTGTGCAGAGTCCTCCCAGCAGTGCCCAGTCACAGGAGGGGTGTGTGCAGAGTCCTCCCAGCAGTGCCCAGACACAGGAGGGGTGTGTGCAGAGTCCTCCCAGCAGTGCCCAGACACAGGAGGGGTGGGTGCCTAACACTCCCAGCAGTGCCCAGTCATAAGAGGGGTGTGTGCAGAGTCCTCCCAGCAGTGCCCAGTCACAGGAGGGGTGTGTGCAGAGTCCTCCCAGCAGTGCCCAGTCACAGGAGGGGTGTGTGCAGAGTCCTCACAGCAGTGCCCAGACACAGGAGGGGTGGGTGCCCAACACTCCCAGCAGTGCCCCTGCAAAGAAAAGGGTGGAGTACCCACAGATCCAATGCCCACAAATGTCAGTCAGGTGCACAAAGATCCTGCAGTACATGTACCACATGTGTGCGAGGCTAGGAGTATACACATGCATAGCGCCAAAAAGAAAACATGTACACATGAAGTCATGACAAAAGTCTACATACACAAGTACAGTGACCACCAAGGACGCCACGAATGATGCAGGTGGAGACATCGCTCAGCATGCATGGCCCAAGTCTAACGAGTCCGTCACACACCCAGCCAATGTAGACACAGCTCAGCACCACATATTGGAAAGACCCTGCAGGGAAGATGTCAGGTTACACAGAGGAAGGAACACACCTTGGGATGATGTCACCATGCAGTAACTGCTTACATGAACAAAGTTATGTAGCCAACAGCTTGTGATGGCACACAGATACCAGGATCCACCCTATGACCAGCACAAGACTACAATTCCCACACACCCAACACATTATCACCACCCAAAATAATGGGGCAGGTCGACCAACAGCAGTACCAGACAGACAGTAGTGTACTAAGGAAAAATAAATTGCTTTATTCAGCATCCAAAAATCAGTTTGTCCCTTGAAAGTTCAAAATGTACAATGCCCATAGGGCAATCCAAAGTTCAAATCCAGGTGGGGGACACAGTGGGACGTGTGTCCCCTAGCTTGCCTGCACAGTCAGACTCCTTTGTCTTCCAGAGCGGGGAGGGCATCATGTGAGGGGGAAGGACCAGGCACCGCAGGGACATGAGGGCGAAGGGTAGGCGTCGTGGGTGCAGGCATGGAGGACTCCACCACAGGGGGTGGGGCAGGGCCAAAGGCGGAGGCCAGGATTTTGCTGCACACCTTAGCAAGGTCCTCCAGCGACTCCCCTGCACCCGAAGGAACCACAGGCCCCAAGGAGGGGGGGGGGGCGGAGGGATGGGTCGCAGCGCCACTGGGGGAGGGTGTGGACAGGGGGGGACTCAACCACCCTGACCGGGGACTCCCTTGACCTCTTGCGGGGTGGTGTCACAGTGGGGCTCAGGGACAGAGCGGCCATGAAGGAGTCTTTTCCGGATATGTGGCCAGGAGAGCTGAGGGGAGGGGATTTGGAGGGAGTGGATTTGGTGGAATGCGGACTCCCACTCTGGCTGCGTGGCTTATGTTTGCCCCCCGACCCAGTGGGTGTGCCTACTTCACCCTGTGTGTACGTGCCAGGAGGTGTGTGTATGACCTTCCCTGCTGGTGTGGTGCCTGTGTCTGTTGTGGTGGGTGCATGCTGACATCTGGGTGTACGTGGGACAGGCATGGGAGTGGGAAGTGTGGATGGGTCAGGGGTAGGGGGTTGGACGTAGCGCTGCAGGAGACCCACTGCTGCAGTCAGTGTTGAGTCAATGGACCTCAGCAAGTTGCGTTGGTCAGCCTGCGATGAGAAAATGCCCTCCAAGTATGCCTCCATGTTGTTCAGCACTTGGCTGTGGCCATGGAGGACATTAAGCATCGCAGCCTGACCAACCTGCAACTGCCGCTGGATGTCCACAGACTCGGCATTGGCGGCAGCAGTGGAGACAGGGGCAGGGGGTGCAGTGCCTGGCAGGAAGGAGACATGTGGTGACCGGGCATGCTGGGAAGGGACACGAGCAAGTGGGAGGTGGCTGATGGCAATGGAGGGGGCGGGGTGAGATGTTGTGCCGCTGTCAGCTGCTGGTGCAGTCTCCGCCCACTCGGAGAGATCATCCTCGGACCCGTCAGCTTCATATTCTGTCGTGCCAGTGGACAGGTCCTCGGCCTCACTCTCCTCCGCCTCAGTTCCACTCAATGTGCCAGCCACGATGTCAACGCTGGCACTGGTGCTCGGTCCCTCCGCTCCGTCTGTGCTCATGTCTCCCTCCGTGTCTCCCGACGATGCTGTGGGCAAGGTGAAGAGACAGCAATTAATCATACACCTGTATACATATGTCACATGAGTCCAATCTACATAGGTTACAGTGCATAGCCTGAAAAGAAAGATCAGTAACATCTACAAAACAAGGTACAGATGTAGGGCATGCAACACACAGTTGGTTAACCCACCATGCCACTGAAAAACCATGGAGAGCATGACACAATAGCAAATGACATGAAATGGAGTTTGACAGAGGAGCCAGGCCCTGCGGACAATCCAGCACTGCATCTGCACCACACAGCGTTGCCGAAAATAGGGATGAGCAGGGACCATATTCATGAACTTGAGGCACATGCTGCATGGGTAATACTGAAAACATGCCCACCATGACTAGCACACTGCACCTTGAGTGTATGACCAGACAAACATCACACACTGGCCAGACCTAGCAAGGAGACATCAGGTTTTGACATGTAGGCTTTGCCCGCACCAACCACCCCCTACATGAGACAATTTGTTGAGACACAGGAAGCACTTACATCTCTTAGTCTGGGTGAAATACACAGGGGCTGCATAAATGCAAGATTGGACACCAAATACCCAAGGTGCGCCTGTCCAAATACTCATGTACAAATGGTCATCATCAGATGATTGTAACAAGACACACAGGCACTGGCCACCGTGAGTATGAACAAGGAAAATCAGGTCAGGCTGTACAGTGGACACTTGTACTACATATTACGTCAATATACATGGTGCCAGGGGACAATGGCACAGAGCACAACCTATGCTGTAGACACTGAGAGTGTCCACATTTTGTGATGACACACATGACACCTAGGAAAATATGCCCCAGGGGACAGTAGTGGCCACACAACTCCATGGTCCTGAATGGGAATGACTGCAACACACGCCACCATCCCTGCACTATGTGTATCGCACACTCATGCACATCATGTCACAGGCCACAACATAGGACATGCGTGCTGTAAGGCATGACACTTGAGAGACTAACTCCCATGTCTGGACTCAGCATCAGTGCCAACTGACATGGAACCCACAAGTACTGAACTGGACAGGGCACAGGCAAGGTCCCAAAACCTGTTACACACCACCCCCACACATGATGCTACAGGCATAGTTCACGTGGAGAAAGTGCCAGCCTACATAACCTTGTGAAGGAGTGACTACACACAGACCAGGGAACACATTGCAAGGAGGGGAAGGGAGGCAGGAGAGCACCGCTATACTGTGGGTAACAGGATCTGCACAGCACCTTTAAACCCTGGCAGTGTATCCATGCAACTGTGCACTTACAAATGCTGGTGACACACAACAAACACACATGTACCTACCCCCTTCCTGCTGCTGCTTCTCCTGTAAGCGCCTGTCCAAGTCTGGAAATACCACTGCCAGCACACGCTTGTGGATGTGGGTCAGACGGCGGCACCCGCGGTTCTTATGGTTCTCAGGTGAGTCCCCCAGCAGGACCCGTGCGATCCTCCGCGTCCAGCACCGGATATCCTGCCAGCGTTTCCTCACCTGGGCCAGGCGCCGCTTGCGACCGTCCGTCCTCCTCACGGCACTGACGGCATTCATCCAGATCTGCTTCTTGGCAGAGGCGCCTACCTGTGAGGATGAACACGTGATACTACATCAATACACCTGGCACATGTCACAGAGACACATATTAGAACAAATTTGCTGTTTACAACAAGGCATAGTATGCATCCAACGCATTGCACCTTTGTCATAGGGACATGATCCTCTGGGGAAGGGCAAAAGCAGTACGTGCCATTGAAAGTACACAGGTGGAATGAGGGCAACGACACAATCAATGATCCAGGCTCACACTGTGCATCACAAGCTACACCAGGATAATGTGCAGCACCTCTAAGCAGTCACATGCCACAGGCCACTGACGCTACCTCAGCAGAGTACACAGACACACACAGGCACAGGACATTCACCTGCAATTGCCAAATGCAGCGACAAACCTCACTCTGCACATGTGCCACTAGACGGGGGGGCTCACAGGTGTGGGGCTGGCTCTGCACGTCAGACACACAGCACTGCTCCCTGCTCACATCACATGGGCAGGGTATATCCATCCCTCATGCAGCCCGGGTGCCACACTCCACATATGCACCCACCCACATGACAGGGGACTTACACACACACCGATGTCCAGGGTACGAACACATCATGTGGACACTCTCAGCACAGGTACACAGAACTAACACACATCTGTGGGTACAGTCACCTGTCACACTGGGCTGACCACATAATCACATGAGGACTGTAGAGGCTACATTCCCAGGAGGACAAGACAGGCAGAATGTGGCATGCACCATGCAGTGATTGTCACAGTAAACACAATGCAAGTGAGGACGGCAGACATGCACCACAGCATGCTCTGGCTGGGAGACATCAGGCATTCCCCCCCCTAGGACCCCCCTACAGTACATAGCATGTGTGTCACACCTGGACACAATGCCAGAAGTCACAGTCACAAACAAGGGACACAGTCTGTGCTAGTAGACTCTGCACTCACCTGATACCCTGGTCGCCCATACAGCAGGGGGTACTGTGGGAGGATCACATCCAGCAATGCCAGGTTCTCCTCCAGGGTGAAAGGCTGTGACCTCTCCACAGACCTTGACATGGTTCCAGGGAATCAGTAGCAGCAGCTGGGTCGTAGAATCCAAAGATGTGCAGGCAAGTGCTCCCTCATGGGACCTGGCTGCCTTATATCTGCCTTGCTGGCCTGTTTCATGCACAGGAGTACAGAGTGATTGGTCACTCACATTTGCATCCTATGTTTCCTCCAATCCCTTCAAACCTAGCACAGTCAGTGTGTTCTGATTGTGTATTTTTCTTGAGCATGATGTCAACTCCAGAACCACATTGCAACAAAGTAGATTTATTCAAACTGACTTCAGCTGTGCACCTGCTGAAAAAAATTCAAACTTTAAACTTGGTCTCCATGACAACCAGCATGCATGTAGGCCTTTATACTTGTCCCTCATGTGTCCCCTATGTAATTTGGAGTTTCACACACATGTACGGTGCGTACCGGGGCCCTAGGGCACCCCAAATGCATAGCAACGGCCCGTACAGGCGTGTGTACGGTCCGTATCACTATGGGTGTGCTCGCATATGCGTACCCATAGTGATAGTGAGCGTACAGGCATGTGTACGGTCCGTATCACTATGGGTGTGCTCGCGTATGCGTACCCATAGTGATAGTGAGCGTACAGGCGTGTGTACGGTCCGTATCACTATGGGTGTGCTCGCGTATGCGTACCCATAGTGATAGTGAGTGTACAGGCGTGTGTACGGTCCGTATCACTATGGGTGTGCTCGGGTATGCGTACCCATAGTGACAGTGAGTGTACAGGCGTGTGTACAGTCCGTACCACTATGGGTACGCATACGCGAGAACACCCATAGTGGTACGGACCGTACAGACGCCTGTACGCTCACTATCACTATGGGTGTTCTCGCGTATGCGTACCCATAGTGATACGGACCGTACACGCGTGCGTATGCTCACTATCACTATGGGTACACATACGGCAGCACTCCCATAGTGATACGGACCGTACACACGCCTGTACGCTCACTATCACTATGGGTATGCATACGCGAGCACACCCATAGTGATACGGACCGTACACACGCCTGTACGCTCACTATCACTATGGGTACGCATACGCGAGCACACCCATAGTGATACGGACCGTACACATGCCTGTACGCTCACTATCACTATGGGTACGCATACGCGAGCACACCCATAGTGATATGGACCGTACACACGCCTGTACGCTCACTATCACTATGGGTACGCATACGCGAGCACACCCATAGTGATACGGACCGTACACACGCCTGTACGCTCACTATCACTATGGGTAGGCATATGCGAGAACACCCATAGCGGTACGGACCGTACACACGCCTATACGCTCACTATCACTATGGGTGTTCTCGCGTATGCGTACCCATAGTGGTACGGACTGTACACGCGTGCGTACGCTGACTATCACTATGGGTACACATACGGCAGCACTCCCATAGTGATAGGGAACGTACACAGGCCCTCTGAGCGAATGTACGGTGCCTTTCACACATCACAGTGGTGACAGGCAGCACACAGGAAGGAATAGGGCTGACATACTTGTCCATGGATGGACATCAAGGCATTGTCTGGGCAGTACTACATGTGTGGGGCACAGGTGTGAAAGGCTGTGATGTGGCACATTACTCCTGAGTCGAGAAGGCACCAGATGTATGATGAGATGTGTACAGATGTCATGTGTGATGGTGCAATGTGTGCCAGGCATCCCCTTAACTCCTTTAACATGTGTGCATGTCGTACTGCACACTTGGGATGAGCGTCACTGGCATGGCACAGTCAACAACACACGCAAGTGTCCCCTGATGCCCGCTACAGGGGTTACCACACCAGACATGTGACTACCCACGGTGCACGATGTGTCTATGTCATGTATGTGTGGGGTGTTCCCATTAGCTTGATGTTGGTGCTCCCTCAAAAGCATCAGCTGTTGCAGCAACCAACATGTGTCTGTGTGTAGATGGACATGGCACACTGTTACGCACACCAGGCCACATGTGGTATCGGATGTGAGGTGCGTATGTATGCATGGTACATGGAGTAGCGTCACAAGGACATGTCTGCATCCTCTCAACACACAGCTAATCCCATGCCATGGCATGTGGAGGTTCACAATCTCCGTGTGTAGCTGGGTCTTGGTAGGAGTGTCACCTGGCAGCCATACGTGTCCAGGGCATGTGGCACATACCTGACTCCGTATGTCGCATATGTGTATTGACAGATTAACATGTGCTCAGTACAAATAAATTGTTGTTGTAGTGCACTCACTCTTCCTTGTCACTTCCCCGACCAATTCCGGACTTGGCTGACATGCGGGAGAATTACTGTATACGCTGCTACCGCTTCCCCCAACCGTTGATTGAGGAGTTGACGGCAAGGCTGGCACCACACCTGCAACCGCTGCACAGGTATCCTACGGCACTGACACCCAAGCTGAAGGTAATGGCAGCCCTACATTTTCTTGCCACGGGTACCTTTCAATATACCATAGCTCATGTTGGTGGCATGTCCCAGAGCATGTTCAGCCGTGTGCTGCATGATTTCTTAGAGGCCATGTTGCTTCACCTGGATGAGTTCATCCATTTCCCAACTCCTGAACTGTTGACTGGGGTCAAGCGTGGATTCTATGCCCTGGGAGGGATGCCCCATGTCATTGGGTCCAAAGATGGGACACATGTGGCTTTGGTACCACCACAGGCACAGGAGGTAGCGTACAGGAATCGCAAGCACTACCACTCCATCAATGCCCTTGTGGGTGTGTCTGTCCAACATGGTGATTTCACATCTCGGTGATCGTTTTCCAGGATCAGCACACGATGCCTACATCATGAGGCGTAGCAGGGTGCCTGAAATGATGACGCAGCTGCGCAACGAACGAGCATGTGTTGTTGGTGGGTACACTCTGTCTGTCCTGTATTTTGCGTAGACTTCCAGCACGACCACTTCTCCTGTCCTACTTATGTCCATGTGGTTTCCATGTAGGGGACGCTGGCTATCCCAACATGCCATGGCTGATCACACCTCTCCACAACCCCATCACGCCGGCCCAGCTCCGCTACAACACCGCCCATGGCCAGACAAGGCGAGTGATAGAGAGGACATTTGGCCTCCTGAAGAGCCGATTCAGATGCCTCCACAAGACCGGCGGCGCCCTCCCATATGCCCCGGCGAAGGTCTGCAAAATCTTCATGGTCTGCTGCATGCTGCACAACATGGCAGTTGAGAAAGCTGTGCCACTCATCCTGGATCAAGATGATCAGGACCATCCACCCGTGGAGGACGAAGGGCTTGGCAATGGGGTTAGTGATTTGGAGGATGTGGTTCCGCAAGAGGACATCCGGAGTCGGCTCATATGCGACTTCTTTGCTTAGTGGTGAGTACCAGTGTCTGTGTGTGCACGCATTGGTCCCCGTGTGGCATGTGTTGCGATGTGTGTGTCCATCTGCATGTATGGCACGTGAGTCAGAGGTGTGTGTGGATGTGTCACTGGAGTGATGGTGCCAGTGATGAGTGTATTTCCCCAGTCATAATTGTGACCTAGCATGTTGTCATCCTTACATGTGTCGAGTACATGCACATGCAAGTGGCTGTGCTTTTTGTGGCTGACTTCTTGTGGGTCTCTCATCCCCAGGTACTTGCGCATGCCGTCTGCTGGTTGAATTGTTGTGGCACTGCTATTCCTCAAGGACACGTCATCGTGTGCTGACTCAGCGTTACACGCACGGACAAGTTTGGAAGTCTCCTTAGGGTAAGGGATGCATCAGGGGTGTATTGGGTGTGGCAGTTGTTTACGATGTGTGCACACTGCCCCTGTCGATGTTTGGTTCCTCTGCAGACATGTCGCATCACCATGGGACACATGACATGCAGCTGGGTACACCTGAATAGATGGTCAGACTTGTTGACAGTCATCTGTGATGGGATTGTGGATTGTGATGATGGCATCAATGTGTGTTACACTGCCCTCGGACACATATGGTTTGCATTGGCTTGACATGGTGTGGGACTTCCACATCAGAGGATCAATGGTGTATGGCAGCCTCTCCGTGAGCAGCAGGGGATGTTTAGCTGTTACCCGACACTTGTGTGCCCGTTCCATGGCTATCACGCTTTTGTGGTGCAGAAGGGGGGTTCCAGTGTTGGACCCACATGTTACTCCACATGACTTGTTCATGTGTACTCCGAGTTGCCTCTGCATTCCCAAATACATGAATAATAAAGGTGTCCCTATGCCTCCAAGGTGCCTCTTCTCAGTCAATGCTGGTGTGTTGCCATGGTGCAGCCGGCATGTCTGGCATGGTTTTCCGTGATAGTGGCTATGTGTCTATGTGTAGAGTAGCAAGATGCTAGCTGTTTGTGTGGGATTAGACTGTGTATTGTGCATGATGTCCATGACTGTGTGGGTATTGTGACATGTGCCATCCCCATGCATCCAACGTTGGCCAGGCCACCATTCTCTGCATCCACCTGACTCAAGCTTGCAGGACATGGTTCTGCAACCTGTCCACACATACCTGGGTGCCCCACAGGACACTCCACATGATCCCTGACCTCTGCGCATGGCTGTCGCTGTACTCAATATGTCTGTCTGCACGGTTGTGCGGCCACCCCCTCAGCTGGTTGGGCCCATCACGGGTGTGTATGGTGCTCCATGTCTGTCTTGCCTAATACAATGTGACCCATGTGTGTCCTGTGCCAGACTCAGGCCCCAGGGTGTGGATGGTTGAAGTCAAATGAGAACTCAGGCATGGTTAGACTTTACAAGACACATGTAAGGTAATAATGCAAAATGTAGGCATCTTCTCTTTATGGTGTAACTTTTTATTTTGGTTGGGGTACGTGGGGGGGGGGTATGACATGAGGGGCTTTCCGGGTGTGTGGAATCCAAAGTTCACTAGGGGAGTTGGTGTCCTTGCCATTGGAAATCCTCAGAGTCCATGCCACAGTCTTTGTCAACATTGGTCAGAGAGTGACCAGCAAGTCCATGTGGCAGAGAATGTCTTTTGCTGCTGTGCTGCTGTTGGTCCAGTGGGCCAGGTGCCAGGCCAGGTGTCCTGGGAGATGGTGCTGTTGCGCTGACCCTCACGGTCTTTTCCGTGGACGACCCGCCCTCCTGCGGGGACCCTCAGAAGCAGGCCGTGACGATGTTTGAGATGCTCCGTCAGATGTCTCCTCCTCCTCCTCATCCCTCCCTGTGGGTGGTGATGTTCTACGCCTGGTGGCACAGGGAGGGTTGCCCATGTTGTCAGCTATCCGACGGAGTGTACTGTGAATTCCCGTGAACACCGTCACGAGCTCAGCCTGTTTGTCCTCCATCCGCCCTTGGTGTCGCAGTAGACAGGCATGTTGCTCCGCATGTTTCTGGGCCTGCTGGGTCTTGATCTCCTCAAGGATGGACACAACCTGGGCCATGCCCGTGGTGTCCTGCCGGTATGTGTCCAGGATGTTTCTGACATGGGAATATACCGGTTCCGCAGCCAACCGGTCAGGCTCGCGCCTCTGCCGTCCTCCACTCCCACCACCCCTGCCCACTTGCACCTGGCCTGCCCTTGTGGGCACATCGGGTCTCCGGGACCCCTGAGGGGTGACATTGGCGTTGTCGCCTGCCTCCTCCTGGGTGCCCGGTACACCGTGTCCCTCCTGGCCAGCCTGGCTGCATTGTGGTGGTGGGGTAGGGATCCTGGGTGTCTCCTGGGATGTGGCAGGAGTGGGGGTGGTGGTTGGCCCAGTTGTACCTGACGCAGGTGCTGCAGGTGGTTGGACACCAGAGGGGCCAGGTTGGTCAGGGTCGGGTTCGTCCACAGAGTGGTGAGAGTCGTCGCTGCCGGTGGGTCCGTCATCCCGCAGAGCCGGGTCCTGTGAGTCTTCCCCCCCAGTGTTGGGGGGTGATCCACAACGTTGACCTGTGTGTGAGAGAGACAATGTTATTTTTGTTCCATGCAACATCCATGTTTCATTCGTTTCAAAGTTGGCACATTTCCTCTGGGTATTTGGATATGTCTTGCATTCCACTCACAGTGCACTTGTGCATGGGTATGTCCCTTGGCCACAGCTTTTGAGACTTTACCTATGTGTGACACAGTCTTACTCGCTGCGTCAATTGTGACTGCAGTCAGCAGTGGAGTGAGCAGGTGTGGCGAGCCATGCATTGGCGCCTTCCGTGTTGCACTGTACGTGGGCACATGGAGTTGTTCCACACACTTAGATAATGCAGGTAGCTGGCTCGTGCACAGGTTGAGACATGGCCCTGTGTTTTGCCATGGAGAAGAGGGGGGGTTCAGGCACTGGCCACCCTTGTCTACATGCACGCAGTCCACCTGCTGACGAGCAGACATTCCCACACCCCCCAAGGCTGAATTGGGCTCCCTGTGTGTCCCTTTCTCACTCCCTCTCTGTCCCCCTCTCCCTCCCTCTGTGTGTCAGCCTCCTCCCTCTGTCCGTCTCCCTGTGTCTCCCTCCCTCTCTCTCCCCCTCTCCCTCCCTCTGAGTGTCACCCTCTGTCACCTCAGCCAAGCTTCCTAGGCACACACTTTTAGCAGATCTTTGAATGGCCCTTGGCTTGTTGATATGAGTTTGTTTCTGATCTCCAGGCACCCATTGGGTGTAGTGTGTGTGTCTGCGCTGCTGCTGTGGTGGTGTGTGCTGCCACTCTTTCACAGTGTTGGCTGTTCATTAGCTGCTGTCATGTGCAAAAAGTGCCTTCACCCCCATGTCTTAATGCAAGGTGTCCGCCATTTGCTGGCAAGTCTTTCCTGTGTGGGGACACACTGTTTGTCTGGCTGTGACCTAGGCTATATGGGCAGAGGGCATTGTTGTCTGCTTCTGAGTTGCACTATGTGATTTTTGGGGCCCACACTCCCGCCATCCGGCTTACCGTGTCTTGTGTTGGTGTTTTCTGTGGCCTGTGACTTGGCATTGTCCAGCTGGGTGCATGGGGCATGGTGGCGCTAGTGGCATGTGCGTGTTCATGGAGTGTGGTTGAGTCATGCGATAGCTTGGGGTGGTTGCGTGACTGATTGTGAGTTTGGTTGTGGATGACGTTCCCTCCATGTGAGGTGAGTTGTTTGTGTACTCACCCGGGTCTCGGAGTCCTTCTAATCCGTCCACTGCCACCACCGGCAGTATGGCCATCACCCTCTCCTCCCAGGGATGGTATTGTACGGGTCTGCGGGGCGGCCCTCCTCCTGTGATGTAGGCCTGGTTGTGGTCGTCGGTCATTTTGGCTCGGACCCTCCTCCGCAGATCGTACCACCTGGCTTGGTTTTCATGCCTGGTCCTTCTGGTGGACTCAACAGCATTGACAGCATCGACAATCCTCTGCCACATGGCTGTTTTTTCGGAAATGCTGGTCTGTCTGACCAATGTTCCAAAGAGGTGTGGCTCGACTCTGAGGATTTCGTCGACAAGGACCTCCAACTCTTGGCTAGTGAACTTTGGATTCTTGTTAGTGGGCATGGTGAGGGGTGTGGGTGTGGATGGTTGTGGGGGGTGTGGGTGTGGATGGTTGTGGGTGTGTGGGTGTGGTTGTGCAGGTGTGTGTGAATGTGATGAGGGGGTGTTTGTGAAGGTGTGTGTGTGAAGGTGTGCAAGTGTAAGGTGTAGTAAAGGTTCAAGTATGGTGCTGTAGGTTGTCTGTGGGGTCTGGCAGCAGTGAGTCTGTTGCAAAGGCTCATGGTTTGTGTGTGTGGGCCCTTTTTATTGGTCCATTGGTGGGTGTGGCTGTGTTTGAACTTTGGGTGGGTGTGTTATAAGGAGTGGTTGTGTTTTGGGCCTCTGTTTGGGATTTTGGCAGTTGCAGGTCAGTGAATGTGTTGTATTTGTGCTTGTTGGACATGTTTTGTGGCTTTGTGCCATTCGAATAGTGTATTCTTGTGTTGTTGTGCTTTGTCCTGGTTGTGTACGTGCATTTTTAGCGTGTGTACGGTGTGTACTTCGCCAATTTTGTTGTACAGTGCTGTCCTTGTGTCTGGCTTGGTACGACTCGTACATGCACGATGTTGGGTGAAGGTGCTGGTGTTGGGGCCTGGGGTGCGCTCCGTACTTAGAATGTTGGGGTGGGGGTACGCTCCATACATACGCGGGTGAGGGTACAGGTCGTACATCCACGGTTGGGGTGGGGGTACGGTCCGTACATACACAGTTGGGGTGGGGGTGCACTCCATACATACGCGGGTGAGGGTACGGGTCGTACATACACGGTTGGGGTGGGGGTACGCTCCATACATACGCGGGTGAGGGTACGGGTCGTACATCCACGGTTGGGGTGGGGGTACAGTCCGTACATACACGGTTGGGGTGGGGGTACGCTCCATACATACGCGGGTGAGGGTACGGGTCGTACATACACGGTTGGGGTGGGGGTACGGTCCGTACATACACAGTTGGGGTGGGGGTACGCTCCATACATACGCGGGTGACGGTACGGGTCGTACATACACGGTTGGGGTGGGGGTACGCTCCATACATACGCGGGTGAGGGTACGGGTCGTACATCCATGGTTGGGGTAGGGGTACGCTCCATATATACGCGGGTGAGGGTACGGGTCGTACATCCACGGTTGGGGTGGGGGTACGGTCCGTACATACACGGTTGGGGTGGGGGTACGCTCCATACATACGCGGGTGAGGGTACGGGTCGTACATCCACGGTTGGGGTGGGGGTACGGTCCGTACATACACGGTTGGGGTGGGGGTATGCTCCATACATACGCGGGTGGGGGTACGGTCCGTACATACACGGTTGGGGTGGGGGTATACTCCATACATACGCAGGTGAGGGTTCGGGTTGTACATACACGGTTGGGGTGGGGATACGCTCCATACATATGCGGGTGAGGGTACGGGTCGTACATCCACGGTTGGGGTGGGGGTACGGTCCGTACATACACGGTTGGGGTGGGGGTACGCTCCATACATGCGCGGGTGAGGGTACGGTCCGTACATACACTGTTGGGGTGGGGGTACGCTCCATACATACGCGGGTGAGGGTACGGGTCGTACATCCACGGTTGGGGTGGGGGTACGGTCCGTACATCCACGGTTGGGGTGGGGGTACGCTCCATACATGCGCGGGTGAGGGTACGGTCCGTACATACACTGTTGGGGTGGGGGTACGCTCCATACATACACGGGTGGGGGTACGGGTGGTAGATACACGGTTGGGGTGGGGGTACGGTCCGTACATACACGGTTGGGGTACGCTCCATACATACATGGGTGTGGGTACGGGTCGTACATCCACGGTTGGGGTGGGGGTACGCTCCATACATGCGCGGGTGAGGGTACGGGCCGTACGTACACGGGTGTATATACACGGGTGGGTGTACGGTCCGTACGTACGGGGGTGTACATGCACGGCTGGGGGTTCGGAGCGTACATACGGGGGCTGGGGGGTGGTTCGGTGCGTACATACAGGGGCTGGGGGGGGTGTTCGGCGCATATGTGGGCACATGTCTCCATGGTTGCTATGGGAGTTCGGTGCGGACGGTGTTTTTTCCATCCGGTTGTAACATCGGACGCACGGGATGGATCGTACTAGCACGGTCGGACTTCACTTTTCACATTTGTACGGTAAATCGTCCGAGGATGTGTCGGACACATTTTCCGACCCGAGGACGTGTGGGGAATAATTCCCAATACGATTCGTATGGTCTTTTTCCCATGCGAATCATAGTTGGCAGTTTGTACGGCACTTGTACGATTCGTACGGTAAAAAGACCGGATACGAGTCGTACGGGGAATTTTTTTACAGGATCGTAATTGGCACCCATGTCTCTTCCCACCAGAATTAGGTCGTCTCCTGTCAGATTACAAGATTATATTAGATTTTAGTTTCCTTGAATTTTGTGATTAGTAGTATTTTTAGGATGGGTTTTAGCAACTGTTTATGTAATGTGAGGGGTGGTGTTTTCATGTGGAGGGAGGGGGGTATGTTGGGAGCTAATGTGTTTATCCTCGTGGGAATTCTGTTATCAGTGTTCCATGCACGGAACCTGGAATACTTATGTACGGCAGTTGCTGCCGGGTTGACTGTCCTGCTGGACGTGATTAAAGGAGCTGTTCCCTCTTACCTGTTGTCATCTTCCTTTCAATAGACTTTCTCCGACATTCCAGCAATGGAAGGGGCGCTTCCTGCATGTATTTCAATTTGAAATGGCCCTATATAAACGTAAGGGTATTCAGGCTAAACGAAAAGGAAGGAAGATCTGGGGATTAATATCTGCATGGATAAATGAGTTTTAAGGAGCTCTAATGTTACTACCTACCCCTAAATATGATTCAAACTGGGTTAATCTTAAGTGGAGTATTGCTTTATCTTAAGATACCAGGATTTGAAGTATTGTTTGTTTAATTCTGTTTTTTTATGCCGAATACTGCCCGTGGATTTATGTGCGTACACTTGCTGAAATCGTATATGTATTTTGTGATATGAAAAAATAAAAAAAATAAAATTAAAAAAGGAAAGGTATAACTATTCTCTAAACCTTAATGCCATTAGATAACGCAGACAGTCCAAACAACAGCGGAGAAGACTGGAAATATTGTATTCACAGTTAACTCAGACATTTCATTAAAAGACTGAACTAATGTTTTACCCCACATACACACACAATTACACACAGACTGCACAATCTACTTTGCATTCAACTACAAAATCACCACTAGGACCTAGACCAATAATGTTGGTACCACACATTAAAGGGACAGTAAATAGAAACCCAGGTAATCAATGCCATTAGCGCCTAACAATAATCTAATTACAATAGGTTCATCAGTAGGGTATAAACTAGACTAGGCAATTTAAATACATTTACGATCTTCCAATAATCACTCTAATAGCACTACACTGACAGTTCAATCAATCAACTATGTATGTAAATGTAGCAGATTGTACCTAGTTATAGAATCAAACTATGAATCAATTTTGCATCACGATCCGGAAACTTAGACGGCCTCTGGAACCTGACTTCCAAAATGTCATATAAATATACATCTGCCCATATTACTAATTGATATACCATTTTAAGGAAACAATTCAACTCTTATTGTGATAAGTTTTAATTTCATTTGTGGTACAGTATACTGTTACTTTACTTGCTGGAATAAAACGTCAGCAGCATTCTATGGTGCTATTCGTACTTTATGTGCAATACAAGTGTACATTAAAAGGATACTGCAAGTCACCAAGGAGCTCGTTAAGCATGTAGTGGAACAAGGCCAAAGGGCAAGTTCATTTATAAGGTCAGAGAATTCTGAAGTAATTTGCAATATCCTTTTTAAAAAGTACAGTATTACATACTCTCCTGGTCTCCTTCCTCCAAAACGTTGAAATACTTGGGTTCTTGAGCTTTCATAGAAAAAAGATAGACTTGTTGTGAAAAAGATAGAATTTGTGTATAACGAATGCAGAATCAGTAATTCAAAATAAATACATTAATATGCAGCTATCAATTTGTTGCAAATATATATGCAGACTGAGGTGTAACTCCAATTTGTGGTAACATGCAGAAAAATTAATTTTATGTAATAAACATACTACCATATGTGTCCCATTTTTTAGAGTTACTGATCACTTCAGGGAAACCAGGGGCCAGATGTACAGCTTTCTCACTGCAAAAATGCTTTTTTAAATGTACAAAAACACAAATAGCAATTTGGTAACATGTTGCTGAATCACAATTTGTGTTACCGATTCAGTATTCGGAAGGGGAGTGTCTAGGTTGTCCCTCCAAAACACCAAAGCGGTATGGTACGTATTGCTCTTTTGCAGCCGAATTTGGGTTGCAAAACAATTAAGACCACTGCCTGCTCTTAAATAATTAAACTTAAACGTTTCATTTTCATTTTTGAAACAAATCTAATTTTATTTTAAGGAAAACAGGCAGCATTTTGTTTTAAAAAGCGTGCTTTTTTGAAAAGCAATCGCTGACATTATGATTTGATGACATGTAGTGAATACTAATGGGTCGCAAATTGTGACCTACTTCAATAATATTCATGAGGTAGGTCGATTTGCGACCTACTAGGAATCACTATTAAGAAATAAAAGGTTTTGTACATTAGGAATGACCGATTTCCTAATTGTGGTTCAGAGATAATCGCAATTAGGAAATCGGTATTCCTAATGTTAGTACATCTGGGCCCTAGTAACAAAGATCTGAAAAGCTAGTTCTGATCTTCATTGCTTAAAGAAATGCTCCATGAATTGATGTTCACATTCACAATCCATTTTAGGTTACAATTGAACTGTGATCCATTTGCTCATTGCAGGGGACCAGTGATGTAACAACAACTGGACTGTAAAAGGCAAATTAGGGACAGATACATATATTGCAGACTTGAATCTAGTATATCACACACTCAGACATTAGCATCACTATAGGGGGATCAGTTGAGACCATGCCCGCTGCTTTATTTGTCCTAGTTCGGGGAAAACACAGCAAAAGACAGACCCCGTACCTTGCCAAACATTAATTTGCACAACTACATTTCACTGCAAGCACGGTTGGTTGCATAAAGAGTTTAACGTGATTTTATATGCATATGTGTACTGGTGCTAAAATCATGTTCTGTTTTGAAATACAGGCAAAAAGTACTGCTGCCTGTCACATACATGGTGTGGAACACTTCTTTTTGCATTATTAGTTTTTAGGTCGAGCCTAGGGCAGCGCGCATGCGCTGAACTAGGAGATGACCTTTAGAAATTGGTCTGCTCTTTTCCACACGCATGCATGTGGCGGCATCCACCTTGCGGGAGCAAGCAGCAGCGGGCAGGGGCCATCTGTTAGTAATTAGCGTGGCCGCTTGCGCTTGCTCTTCCACTGCCTGTCTCACCCTCGCTCTCCCTTGTCAACTTGTCTGATTTGCTCCCGCTCTGTTACTATTGTCGCCTCGCTGGCAAGGGCATTGGTTCTTTTTTTGTGTTAAATGGAGCTGCCAAGCTAATGAAGTGCGCACAACAAATCCCACTAATTATATTTCGCGAGACACCAAAGTTCAGACGAGTCCTTCTCGGCTGCAGCATCCACCACTTCAGAGAAATTATTGTGATTTCATTAGCACATTAATTTTGCAACACCAGCAGCTCGCGTAGATGGCGAGGGTGCGATTTCCATTTCAGATAGGACTCTGGTTTGCACAAAAGGCGGTCCCTCATATGGCATTTCAGCAAGAACTAATGACGGGGATCTTGACATGGCTATGAAGCAGAGAATTCTGGCCGGATATAAAAACCTCACAGCGAGTATTTCTGCTTCTATCTTTTAATGCAGTACACCAGGCAATATGATGCAATATAATGCGGGTACCAGGGATATAAATGAAAGACAGACTCCGGGCGTCGAGGGGCAAAGAGCGTGTTTTAGGAAGAGGTGCCAGTTTTTTTAAACCAGAAACTGAGTGATTTAATAAACATTGAGGTCATGCTCCAATTTATCAGCGATGATAGGTCACAGAAGACAGACTTAAAAGAGAAAGTCTGCCTCTATGATGAGACAGAGGTCTCATGATTGGCATTTTTTGATGCTATGGCAGGGAAAATTATATGCATACCTGGCAAGCAAAGATACATTATCAAATGTGCAACCTAAACTGATTATTGTGCGGCGCTCAGCAATCCTGCAGGGAGCCTCGAGTTCTTTTCGAAACCTGGTCCAGACACCAGAGGCCACCCGTTGGAAGCCACAGCAAGGAACAGCTGAGTGAGGGTGAGGTATGCATCACAGATGCTGTGTTCATAGATCCTAAGCAGGCCAGAATACTGGATGTGGGAGGGCCATGAAGAAGCATTGATGGGCACTGGAGATGCATAGTGGAGTGGCCAAAAATCAGCAAAGCGTATTAGACTCCATTTCAGACGCAGGCAACATTTGACAAAATCTGACACGTTGAAACGCATGTATCATAGGTATGTTGGGTCTGATGGATAAAACCACTGGCCGTAGACTGTGCCCAATGACTACTCCAAGTAGGGGCTGAACTCCAAGAGCGTTGATGAAGATCATTCCCTGTGCCCAGTGCCCATGCTTCCAGCTGACACCCATGCTCAACGGGTACTGGCAGCAGGTTAACTGTGCATAGCTATGTGCAGAGATTACAGCAGGCAGGTGCACAAGATTGTGAAGTAGCTACCTGTAAATGGTGAGAATCATGGATTTTTTAGGTTTAGGATCACAATTATAATGTTTTTTCAGCAGTGATTTCAAAACCCATATTTCACAGAGATGATGTTCATCCCTATGAATTTCTATTCCATACTTCACAGGAATAACTTATCTCTGTCAATTACAGATTTCAACGAAAGATAAAGATACAAATTACTATAGTTCACTACTGCGCTAGCCAGAATTATGTAGTCCTATTTTCAAAACACATTTTTCTGTTTCACAAACATTCAATATAAAAGATAACAGCTACCATGTTCTTGTGTTATAGAGACATTCATAAACCAGCCTTGATCGTGGTTGGTTAGAGAACCTGGAGAGACCCAACAATGCAATGTATAACAAGGGATGTGCGAATCACTAACTTTAATGGCATAGTTTTGTATCACCCTGCTTTTCCTACAGGGAATCCGGCAGAACCTCCAGCTGCTGGAATTGCTTTCTCTACTGTCACTCTGGAGTGTTCGCCCCTGAAGTTCTGTCATAGGAGTTCTAGCATAGGGAAGGGATATATGTGAGTTCTCTGAGGATATCAGTACTTAATTTGTAAAAAAAAATAAGTACCAGGGCTCTCGCCAGGAAGTCACTGCAAGTTGGACCACACATTGTTCCTAACATTCTGCCAACTACAGTACCAACACAAGTACTTACCATCACACTCCTACAAGTGCGGCAATTCAGACTATTTCAGGCCCCCAAAGCTATAAGAAAGGTTTGGGCGGCAGGTAATAGTCATGTTTAATGTATATTGAATTAATAATCAACTGTTCTTGTGGTTAACTCTACATTAATCGCACAGCAACACCTTGTGGCAGGCTGTCCCAAGCGCGGGTGCTGACAATTAATTGCCAGTGCCGAGCACCGGACACCACTGGCACAAATTAAGCATTGGGCCATCTATGTAGATTTGTCAGTAAGGTGCGGCTGACTGGTTGCATCCTTAAGGCCATATGTCGCAGTGGGAACATGCCTTCAAATACACAGGCTACCTTTCTGCTTCTTTTTTTTTTTTTTTTAAACTGTGCCAGCTTCATACTACGCAAAAATGGGTGGGTTGGGGAAGGGGGTTTAGAAAAATATTTGTCAGCCGCTACTAATGAAGAATGGAAAGGAAACCTATTCCAACTTGACAACTCAGTTCTGGGTGCTTAAAAACACTCTACTTAGTAAAAGGTATTCACTGTATACACATTTTTTAACTGGAGAGAGGGTAAAGTGGATAAAGAGGAAAACACTAATCATACATCAAAAATACTCAAATGCATCAGTTTAGTTGCAATGAAACAAAGTTCTGAACCAATTCAGAATCAACACCAATATGCCGCTTCATCACTCCTTGAATCTTCAGGGACAACATAGCGCTGTGATGTGTTTGATTTTAAAAATAGTAAACTAACTGAGGTTATAATTGTTGGCACATTTTCGTTTAATTTGCCTGGAATGGCAACATTATTTTCGGGTTGTTTCAGTCATTTTACCAGCACTGAATCTCAGCTTCCTTCCAACAGACGCATGCGTTCTTTGTCTTTTATTGTAATAGTGTCACAGGACAGCCTGCGGAACAGAGATGGCTTGGATAATATCAACTTCCACAACTTCTGACTTAACACCTATGCACCAGTAACGCCTGCACCACCATTGTTCTCCCCCAAAATGTTTTTGAACTCCTAGAGAAATGCTGCATTTTTAAAGCATGTTGTGACAGTCTCTGGTCAGAAGTTGAGAATACAAGCATTGGCATTGCCAATAGGTCTCGCATTTGGGACCTTATAAGTGTTTAGCCATGCAACAGTTGATGTTGTTGCACCAAGGATATTGTGCTGGATAACTAAACACTTATAAGGTCCCAAAGGTGAGACCTATTAGCTCTGCCAATGCTTGTTAAGACTTTCCTGTGTCACACACAAAAATTAAATGCTTGGATTTCTTGGCTCGGCAAGAATGGCTTTTATTAAAAGCTACCTAGGTCTGCATCTCTTAACAAGAGAAATTCGCTGTATTGTCAGACTCAGTCGTCCATCCCAGAATCAGAATAGACAGTCTGAACATATAATGCAGATAATACACAGGTGCGAAAAACAGGTTGATGCCAAATTAGCAGCAAGAGCCACATCTGCGTAGAAGTCGAGAACTACGACTACGAAGATACCTTATCTGCCGTGTGAGATTCTAGGAAGTGCTCTCTGCTCATCAACCTGTGATTTATCCGTATGTGTAGAAAGCAGCTGCCGTGCTGACAACCGGCACGGGACTTAACATGACATAAGATCGGTGCTAGCGTAAGCCGCTTGACTAAACTATTCACACTTGAAGCGATAAAAATATATAATTTTCTCAGAGGAATTAAGCAGCGTTAATCTGACTACTGCAGAGTGCCTCTTACTGCTTGTCATTTTAAACACAAATTCATATGGCCTCTTCCTGCTGAGGGCAAAGTGATGTGCAAAGATGGTCTGCGGGATAACCGGGTTCGTCTTACCTGGTGCAGGTGCCACCATTGTGACACAGATGATACTGACAAACAGCAACATTGCAGTCCTTGACATTTTTGCCTGCGAGTGCTTCCTCTATGATAAAGAGTTCTTTATTGTTGATTTGCAGCTCTCTGATGCATCCTCTGTACCCAGTCCCTTGCTGTGGGCCACTCTGCCCCTGTGCATAGGAGGGGATATTGCCAAGAAATATGGAACCGAATTTGCTCTACAGTCAAAACACAGAAAATAATTCATTCAGTTCATCTGCAGTAGTACATCATTCTAAAAAGCATGCACTTCATGCAAGTGTGATGGTTTACATGCTTAAGTGCAAAAAAGCACAAATATGAGCACCTAGGTCCCAATTCACCAAAGTAAATGTATGTCTGTATTTTATTACTGTACCTTGTAGTAACTTTAGATTTTTTGGCTCTTCACCATTTGTGAGTGTAAATGTACTATTATGTGCAGATTTCTATGTCTCCACCTCCGCAAAATAGGGGATTCAGAAATACAAATTTACTACTGGTAACAACTACTAGTAACAATGCAGATGTAGGCAGAGATCTTGACACATAAAGTATAGGGAAAAATACTAAAGTCTAAGGGCATCATTAGGATTGTGGGCGGACTTTGTCTGCCCGCCATCCTGATGGAAAACGGGACCGCCCGCCATATGTGCGGCGGTCCCGTGGGGGATATTAGGATGCGCCTGCTTCACGCATTTTTAACATTGCAGCAGGCAGTGCTTTCAGCAGCACCCGCCACAATGCCAAAAATGCACGTGCGGTGCCTGCCATGTTGTGCATGCACATGCAGGGGGGTAGCATAGGTACCCCCCATGTGCCCCCCAACATCCTAGGGGCCCGCAACGGGCCCCCAACTTGAAAATCTGCATGCCTTTCTGTGGCGGCAATGCCGCCACGAAAAGGCTGCCTCCCACTTGCATCCTGATATGGATGGCGGTGTCTAGCAGACACCGCCACCATATGAAACCCTTTTCTGCCCGGTCGACTTCTTGACCGGGCGGAAAAGCGGCGGACGGTCTTCCCGTCCGCCGCGGTACCCTCCGCCATACTAATATGGCAGGGGGGAAATGGGTGGCGGGTGGGGAAGGATGTAGGGCGGATTGCCACAGCTATGTGGGCGGTGGCGATCCGCCCTACATCCTAATGGGCCCCACAGAATTAAAAAAAATGTTGAAATATTTTACTGTAAAATAGAAATGTAACCAAAAGAACTAAATTATTTGCTATTAACCTAAGACAAAAATTACATGAATGGCACATTAGCTTGTTAAACTAAGGTGCCGATTCGGATCCTGGAGAAACCGGGTACGAACCGTCGGTCGGAGCGTTTTCTTCGTCCGACTCGTACTCGGGAAATAAACATTACAAACATGGAAGTACGATTCCCACGGAAACACCATTTCCGTACGAATCGTAAAAAACACCGACCGCCGAAAATATACATACGAATGTGATCCGGGAATGCTCCGACGTGACGTCGGGACGCATTCAGGTTGCGGTTCACGAACCAGGAAGTACGATCCGCACCGACGTCACCCCGCACGGATTATATTTTCCGGCTGCCAAAAACTGCCGGGAAATCAGGACGACGCGCACAAGGAGCACCTGTACACGACGGACAGCCATGGACCCGAACCTACGTGTCATCCCAGCCCTCATAGCAGTCCACCTGCTCTACAGGCACTGACGCAGATGCCGCAGAAGGTCAGAATAACACCCAGGGGCAAAGGGGGGGGCAGGGGCAGGACACATAACCCCCACACAAGTCACAAATTACACATGCCCTGGACATACCTGACCTGCAGGACCTGGTCACCTCGAGGGGGTGGGGGCGTGTCCAGCAACACAAGCGTCCGCCACAACGGAATTGGATGTTGACGCGAACCGGTAACACAACAATACCAGTACGTATCGTACACACGCCTTAAGAGCGTGGGTATGGGCCGTACCACGCCCACCACTACGTCACCCCAACAATGGCGGTACGGCCCGTACCCACGTACTAATGGCCTGGGGACGGGCCGTACCAGCATTGTTGGGGTGATGTAGGGGTACGCGTGGTACGACCCGTACCCACGCACTGAAGGCCTGGGTACGGTGCGTACCCCTACGGCACCCCATTGGGGGTCTGCACCGTACCCAGGCCCTCAGAGCGTTGGTACGGGTCGTACCACGTGTACCCCCACATCACCCCAACAATGCTGGTACGGCCCGTCCCCAGGCCTTTAGTACGTGGGTACGGGCCGTACCGCCATTGTTGGGGTGACGTAGTGGTGGGCGTGGTACGGCCCGTACCCACACTCTTAAGGCCTGGGTACGGTACGTACCCAGGTCTGCAAATCATGGGTACGGGAATGTACGGAGCGTACCCCCACCCGTGTATGAATGGAGCGTACCCACACCCCACCAGTGTATGTACGGAGCGTACCCACACCCGTGTATGAATGGAGCGTACCCCCACCCGTGTATGAATGGAGCGTACCCACACCCCACCAGTGTATGTACGGAGCGTACCCACACCCGTGTATGAATGGAGCGTACCCCCACCCATGTATGAATGGAGTGTACCCACACCCCACCAGTGTATGTACGGAGCATACCCCCACCCGTGTATGAATGGAGCGTACCCACACCCCACCAGTGTATGTACGGAGCGTACCCACACCCGTGTATGAATGGAGCGTACCCCCACCCGTGTATGAATGGAGCGTACCCACACGCCACCAGTGTATGTACGGAGCGTACCCACACCTGTGTATGAATGGAGCTTACCCCCACCCGTGTATGAATGGAGCGTACCCACACCCCACCAGTGTATGTACGGAGTGTACCCACACCTGTGTATGAATGGAGCGTACCCCCACCCATGTATGAATGGAGCGTACCCACACCCCACCAGTGTATGTACGGAGCGTACCCACACCCGTGTATGAATGGAGCGTACCCACACCCCCCCAGTGTATGTACGGAGCGTACCCACACCCGTGCATGTCCCGACCATACATGCCCAGATGCAGGAGGGGTGGGTGTAGAGTCCTCCCAGCAGTGCCCAGACACAGGAGGGGTGTGTGCAGAGTCCTCCCAGCAGTGCCCAGACACAGGAGGGGTGTGTGCCTATCACTCCCAGCAGTGCCCAGACGCAGGAGGGGTGGGTGCAGAGTCCTCCCAGCAGTGCCCAGACGCACGAGGGGTGGGTGCAGAGTCCTCCCAGCAGTGCCCAGACACAGGAGGGGTGTGTGCAGAGTCCTCCCAGCAGTGCCCAGACACAGGAGGGGTGGGTGCAGAGTCCTCCCAGCAGTGCCCAGACACAGGAGGGGTGTGTGCAGAGTCCTCCCAGCAGTGCCCAGACACAGGAGGGGTGGGTGCCTATCACTCCCAGCAGTGCCCAGACGCAGGAGGGGTGGGTGCAGAGTCCTCCCAGCAGTGCCCAGACGCAGGAGGGGTGGGTGCAGAGTCCTCCCAGCAGTGCCCAGACACAGGAGGGGTGTGTGCAGAGTCCTCCCAGCAGTGCCCAGACGCAGGAGGGGTGGGTGCAGAGTCCTCCTAGCAGTGCCCAGACACAGGAGGGGTGTGTGCAGAGTCCTCCCAGCAGTGCCCAGACACAGGAGGGGTGTGTGCCTATCACTCCCAGCAGTGCCCAGACGCAGGAGGGGTGGGTGCAGAGTCCTCCCAGCAGTGCCCAGACACAGGAGGGGTGTGTGCAGAGTCCTCTCAGCAGTGCCCAGGACACAGGAGGGGTGGGTGCAGAGTCCTCCCAGCAGTGCCGAGACACAGGAGGGGTGGGTGCCTATCACTTCCAGCAGTGCCCAGACACAGGAGGGGTGGGTGCAGAGTCCCCCCAGCTGTGCCCATGGAAAGAAAGGGGTTGAGTACACACAGATACAATTGTCAGGCAGGTGCTCAAAGACCCAGCAGAACACGAAACACATGTGTGCGAGGCTGGGAGTACACACATGCATAGTGCGGAAAAGGGAACATGTACACATGAAGTCCTGTCAATATACTCCAGTCACAAGTACAGTGACCCCCAAGGATGACAAAAATGATGCAGGTGGAGACCTTGGCCAGCATGCATGGCCAAAGTTGAAGGGGTCCGTCACACACCCAGCAAATGTAGACACAGCACTGCACAAATGTCTTCACAACACCCTGCAGGGAAGATGTCAGGGTCCACAGAGGAAGGTACACACCTTGGGACAATGTCACCATTCAGTAACAGCTTACATGAGCAAAGTTTGATAGCAAATACCGTGTGATGGCACACAGATAACAGGGTCCACCCCACGGCACACTACAACATATCCCAGACACCTAACACATTATCGCCACCCCAAATCATGGAGCAGCACCACCATCAGCAATGCCAGAAAAGCAGTAGTGTGCCAAGGAAAATAAAATAGCTTTATTCAGCAATGTTCTAAAATGAATTGTATGAAGAGTTCCATATGCACAAGGCCCATAGGGCAGTCCATAGTTCCAATCCAGGTGGGGGGGTGGGGGACACATTGGGAAGCGTGTCCCCTAGCTTGCCTGCACAGTTCAGACTACCTTGTCATCCACAGGGGGGGGGCATCATGTGGGGGGGAAGGACCAGGCACCGCAGGGACAGGAGGGGCAAGGGTAGGTGTCGTGGGTGCAGGGACGGACGACTCCAACACAGGGGGTGGGGCAGCGCCAAAGGTGGATTCGAGCACGGCGCTGCACACTACTGCCAGGTCGCCCAGTGTCTCCCCTGCACCCGAAGGAACCACAGGCCCCAAGGAGGGGGGGGTCGCAGGGATGGGTCGCAGCGCTACCGGGGGAGGGTGTGGACAGGGGGGGGACTCAACCACCCTGACCGGGGACTCCTTTGACCGCTTGCGGGGTGGTGTCACTTTGGGGCTCAGGGACAGAGCGGCCATGAAGGAGTCTTTGGTGGAAGCCTGGCCAGGAGAGCTGAGGGGAGTGGATTTGGAGGGTGGTGGTCGTGAGGAATGTGGACTCCCACTCTGGCTGCGTGTCTTCCGTTTCCCCCCCGACCCAGTGGGTGTGCCTACTTCACCCTGTGTGTGCGTGCCAGGAGGTGTGCGCTTTGCCTTCCCTGGTGGTGGGGTGCCTGTGTCTGGTGGTGTGCGTGCATGGGGACGTCTGGGTGTGCTTTGGACAGGCATGGGAGTGGGAAGTGTGGATGGTTCAGGGGTAGGGGGGGGACGTAGCGCTGCAGGAGACCCACTGCTGCAGTCAGTGTTGAGTCTATGGACCTCAGCAAGTTGCGTTGGTCAGACTGCGCAGCTGAAATGCCCTCCATGTATGCCTCCATCTGGTTGAGCACTCGGCTGTGGCCATGGAGGACATTAAGCATCGCAGTCTGACCAACCTGCAACTGCCGCAGGATGTCCACAGACTCGGCATTGGTGGCAGCAGTGGAGACAGGAGCAGGGGGTGCGGTGCCTGGCAAGAAGGAGACACGTGGTGACCTAGCACGGCGGGAAGGGACACGAGCAAGTGGGAGGCCGGTGATCGGAATGGAGGGGGTAGGTAGTGATGGAGTGCTGGTGTCAGCTGTGGGAGCAGCCTCCGCCCCCTCGGAGTGCTCAGCCTCGGACCCGTCTGCGTCATAGTCGGTGGTGGTTTGACTGGACAGGTCCTCCGCTGCACTCCCGTCGGCCTCCGTGCCACTCGATGTGCCAGCCAACTCAGCACTGCCGGCACTGGTGCTCACTCCCTCCTCACGGTCCATGCCAGTGTCTCCCTCGTAGTCCCCCGACGATGCTGTGGGCAAGGTGAAGAGACAGGAGAAATCAGACACCTGTATACATATGTCACATGAGTCAACTCTACATAGGTCTCAGTGCATAGCCTGAAAAGCAACAAGAGTAACATCTACAATACAAGGTACATATGTAGTCCCTGCAACACACAGTTTGTTGACCCACCATGCTACTGTTAAAATATGGAGAGCATGACACAATAGCAAATAACTTGATATCAAATTGTACAGAGGAGCCAGGCTCTGGGGACAATCTAGCACAGCATCAGCGACACACAGCGTAGCCAAGAAAGGGATGAGCAGGAACCATGTCTATCAACTCTTGGGACATGCTGCAAATGTAACACTGAAAACCATGGCCAACATGACTGGGGCACTGCACCTTGAGTGTTTGGCCACACAAACATCTCACACTGGCCAGACCGAGCAAGGAGACTTCAGGTTTGGACATGTAGGCCTTGCCCGCACCAACCCCCCCCCCCCCTACCTGAGACAATGTGATTGAGACAGAGGAAGTACTTACACCTCTTAGTCTGGGATGAAAACACATGGCCTGCAATTAATCCTGATCGCATACAAACTACCCCTGGTGCGCCTGTCCACATATATCACTGACAAGCAACCATCATCAGATAGTTGTACCAAGACACAGAGGCACTGGCCCCTGTGAGTATGCACCAGCTAAATTAGGTCACCCTGTACAGTGGACACATGTAGCACAGTATACGTGAATACAAATGAGGCCAGGGTACTATGCCACAGGGCCCAAACTATGCTGAAGACACAGAGAATGTCCACATTGTCTGATGACACACATGATACCTAGGAAAAGGTGCCCCAGGGGACTGTAGTGGCCACACTACTCCATGGCCCTGGATGGATATGACTGGAACACAAGCCACCATCCCTGCACTATGCATATCTCACACTCAAGCACATCATGTCAGAGGGCACAACATTCGACATGCAGGCAGTAAGGCAGTACACATGAAACACACACTCCCATGTCGGAACTCAGCATCAGTGCCAACTAACATGGACCCCACAATGACAGAACTGGCCAGGGCACAGGCAACATCCAAAAACCTGTTACACACCACCCCCACACATGATGTTGCAAGCATTGGGCACTTGGAGTAACTGCCAGCCTAGATGACCTTGTGCAAGAGTGATTACACACAGACCAGGGAACACATGGCAAGGAGGGGAAGGGAGGAAGAACAGCACTGCTTTACTTTGGGGAACAGGATATGCACTGCACATTTAAACCCTGGCAGTGTATCAATGCAACTGCGCACTTCCAAAAGCTGGTCACACACAACAAACCCACATGTACCTACCCCCTTCCTGCTGCTGCTTCTCCAGTAAGCGCCTGTCCAAGTCGGGGAAGACCACTGCCAGCACACGCTTATGGATGTGGGTCAGACGCCGGCGCCCACGGTTTTTGTGACTCTCAGGTGAGTCCCCCAGCAGGACCCGTGTGATCCTCCGCGTCCAGCACCGGATGTCCTGCCAGCGTTTCCTCACCTGGGCTAGGCGCCGCTTCCGACCATCCGTCCTCCTCACGGCACTGACGGCTTGCTTTCAGATCTCCCCCTTGGCACAGATGCCTACCTGTGAGGATGCAAAAGTGACAATACATCAATCCACCTTATCAATGATACAGAGACACACATATTACAAATCATGCATGTTTGAACTGGCCATAGTATGCAGCCAACTCATTGCACCTTTGTCATAGTGACATCATCCTCCTGGGAATGGGCAAATGCAGTAGGTGCACTGTGCATCCCAAGCTACAACAGGAATCTGAACAGTACCCCTAAGCAGTCACATGCCCCAGCCCACTTACGCTACCTCAGCAGAGTACACAGACACACACAGGCACTGAACAATCACCTGGCATTGGCAACTGCCGCTTCAAACCTCACTCTGCACATGTGCCACTAGACTGGGGGTGTCACAGATGTGGGGCTGTCTCAGCACGGCAGACATCCAGCACAGCTCCCTGCACACATCAGATGGGCAGGGTGTATCCATCCCACATGCAGCTGGGGTGCAACACTCCACATATGCACACACTCACATGACAGGGGACTCACACACACACACCAGTGTCCAGGGGACGACCACATCATTTGGACACTCTCACCACAGGTACACTGAACTGACACACATCTGTGGGTCCTGGCACCTGTCACCCTGAGCACAGACTCACATCAGGACTGTAGAAACAACATTTCCAGGAGGATTAGGCAGTCCGAAAGCGGCATGCACCATGCAGTGATCGTCACAGTAAGCACCATGCTAGTGCGTTGTGCACACAGGAACTACAGCATGCTCTGCATGGGAGACATGAGCCCTTCCCCCCCCCTGGGAACCACTATGAAGAACCCTGCATGTCTGTCACACCTGGACACAATGCCAGGAGTAACAGTCACAAAAAGGGGCACAGTTTAAGCTAGTGGAGTCTGCACTCACCTGCTCCCCTGGTCGACCATACAGCATGGTGTACTGTGGGAGGATCACATCCAGCAACGCCATATTCTCCTCCATGGTGAATGGCTGGGCCCTCTCCACAGACCTGGACATGGTGCCAGAGGAATGACAAGCAGCAGCAGTGTTGTGGAATGAAAGGGTGTGCAGGCAAGTGCTCTCTCAAGGGACCTGGCTGCCTTATATCTTCCTTGATGCCCTGTTTCATTTACAGGAGTACAGAGTGATTGGCTCAGTCACATTTGCATCCTACGTGTCCTCCAATCATTTTAAAAGTACCCCAGTGACAGGCTTTGCATGGTTTTACAAGTGAGCATGATGTAATGTCAACAACCACATTGCAACAAAGTATATTGTCTCCAACCGACTCCTGCTGGCCACATGATGCAAAATTCAAACCTGAAACTCGGTCTCCATGACAACCAGCATGCATTTAGGCCCCTATACTTGTCCCTCATGTGTCCCCTATGTCAATCCTATGTCACAACACAGGTACGGTGCGTCCCACAGCCCTAGGCCACCCCAAATGCATTGCAACGGATCGTACACGCGTGTGTACGGTCCCCATCACTATGGGAGTTCTGGCGAATGCGTACGCCATAGTGATACGGACCGTACACGCGTGTGTACGGTCTGGACTACTATGGCGTACACGTACGCGAGCACCCCCATAGTGATAGGGACCGACCCTACACACGTGTGTATACGGTCCGGACTCCTATGGCGTATACGTACGCGAGCACCCCCATAGTGATAGGGACCGTACACACGCGTGTGTAGGGTCGGTCCCTATCACTATGGGGGTGCTCGCGTACGTGTACGCCATAGTAGTCCGGACCGTTCACACGTGTGTACGGTCCGTATCACTATGGTGGTGCTGGCGTATGCATACGCCATAGTGATACGGACCATACACGCGTGTGTACGGTCCCTATCACCATGGGGGTGCTCGCGTACGTGTACGCCATAGTAGTCCGGACCGTACACACGCGTGTACGGTCCATATCACTATGGCGTACGCATTCGCCAGCACTCCCATAGTGATAGGGACCATACACACGCATGTACGGTCCGTATCACTATGGCGTACGCATACGCCAGCACCCCCATGGTGATAGGGACCCCACACACGCCCTCGGAGCGTATGTACGGTGGGATTCACACCTGACAGTGGTGACAGGCGGCACACAGGAATGAATTGAGCTGTCATACATGGCCAAGGCTGGACATCAAGGCATTGTCGGTGCAGTACTACATGTGTCGGGCACAGGTGCGTCAGGCTGTGAGGTGGCACCATACTCCTGAGGTGTGAAGCGAATTACAGTATGATGAGCTGTGTACACATGTCACGTGTGATGGTGCCCTATGTGCCACACATCCCCTTCACTCCTTTGACATGTGTGCATGTAGTACTGACTTGGTGGGCCATGGGTCACTGGCATGGCACAGTCACCGACACCCGCAAATGTCCCCTGATGCCAGGTACACGGAATGTTACCCCTGACAAGTGAATGCCCGCGTTGCACGCTGTAGCTATGTCATGTGTGTGTCATGTGTTCCCATAGGTTTGCTGTAGGTGTTTGGTCAAATGCATCTGCAGTTGCTGCAACCAACATGTGTCTGTGTGTAGATGGGCATGGCACACTGTTACGCACACCAGCACACATGTGTAATCCGACGTTAGGTGTGTATGTATGCATCGACACGGAGTTCCAAAACAAGGACAGATCTGCATACTCTCAATGTATGTGTGATCAGTCTTGACATGTAATCCTTCATGGCAAGGTGTGTGGTCTGTCCTTATTCTATGACATGTGACCTGTGCCTCTAGTGTCCCGCAACCTGTCTGTACAATAAACATCCTTCTTCTGCACATATTTGGATGTCTGTAACTCCTGTAATGCGTCAGCCTGCTCACTTACACTGGCCCACAGCTAGTTTCATGGCATGGCATATTGAGGTTGAGAATCAACGTTTGTAGCTGGCTCTTGGTAGGAGTGTCACATGCCTGCCATACGTGTCCAGGGCATTTTGCACAGACCTGACTCTGTATGTAGCATATGTGTATTGCCTGTTGAGCATGTGCGCAGTACATTGACATTGGTGGTGTACTGTACTCACTCTTCGTTGTCCCTTCTAATTCACTGCAGGGCTCCGCCTCTCCTTCGACCAATTCCGGACTTGGCTGACATGTGGGAAAATGACTGTATATGCCGCTACCGCTTCCCCCAATGCTTGATTGAGGACCTGACGACACGGCCGGCACCACACCTCCAACCGCTACACAGGTATCCTACTGCACTGACACCCAAGATGAAGGTGATGGTAGCCCTACATTTCTTGGCCACGGGTACCTTTCAACATACCATTGCTCACGTTGGTGGCATGTCCCAAACCATGTTCAGCCGTGTGCTGCATGATTTTGTAGAGGCCATGTTGGTTCACCTGGATGAGTTCATAAAATTCCCAACTCCTGAGCAGTTGACAGCTGTCAAGCGTGAGTTCTATGCCCTGGGAGGGATGCCCCATGTCATTGGGTCCATAGATGGAACACATGTGGCTTTGGTACCACCACAGGCACAGGAGGTAGCCTTCCGTAACCGCAAGCATTACCACTCCATTAATGCCCTTGCGGTGTGTCTTGCCAACATGGTGATTTCACATGTCTGTGCTCATTTCCCAGGATCAGCACACGATGCGTACATCATGAGGCGTAGAAGGGTGCCTGAAATGATGCTGCAGCTGCGCATTGAACGAGCATGTATTGTTGGTAGGTATACTCTGGCAGTCCTGTATTTAACGTCATCTTCCTGTCTTACTACTTCTCCTGACCCACTCTTGTCCATGATTTTTCCATGTAGGGGACGCTGGCTATCCCAACATGCCATGGCTGATCACGCCTCTCCGCAACCCCAGCACGGCTGCCGATCACCGCTACAACAACGCCCATGGGCGGACCAGGCGAGTGATAGAGAGGACGTTTGGCCTCCTGAAGAGCCGATTCCGTTGCCTCCACAAGACCGGTGGCGTACTCCCATATGCACCGGTGAAGGTCTGCAAGATCTTCCTCGTGTGCTGCATGCTGCACAACATGGCAGTGGAGAAAGCTGTGCCACTCATCCTGGATCCAGATGAGCAGGACCATCCACCCGTGGAGGATGAAGGGCTTGGTCACGAGGCAAGTGATGTGGAGGAGGAGGCGGCAGAGGACATGCGGAGTCGGCTCATACGCGACTTCTTTGCTTAGTGGTGAGTTCCAGTGTCTGAGTGTGCACGCATTGGGCTGTGTGTGGCAAGTGTTGCAATGTGTGTGTCCATCTGCATGTCTTCCAAGTGAGTCGGAGGTGTGTTTGGATGTGTCACTCGAGTGATGGTGCAATAGGAGAATGTTTTTCCAGAGTCATCATTGTCACCTAGCATGTTGACAACCTAATACGTGTCGAGTACATGCACATGCATGCGGATGTGCTTCTTTTGGCTGACTTCTGGTGTGTCTCCCATCCACAGGTACTTGCGCATGCTGTCTGCTGGTGGCATTATTGTGCTCCTGCTATTCCTCATGAACACAGCAACATGTGCTGAATCAGCGTTACATGCACGGACAAGTTCGAAAATCTCCTTCGGGTAAGGGATGCAGCACAGCTTTTTGTGAGTGGTATTTGTTTTGAATGTGTGTGCACTGCTCCTGTTCATGATTTGAAACTTTACATACATGTAGAATCACCATGGGCCACATGACACGGAGCAGAATTCACCTGAATTGATGCTCAGACTTGGTGACAGTCATCTGTAATGGGATTGTGGATTGTGATGGAGCCATCAATGTGTGTAACACTGCCCTCGGAAACATACGGGTTGCACCGGGATGACATGGTGTGTGAATTCCCCATTAGGGGCTCAATGGTGTATGGCAGCCTCTCCGTGAGCAGCAGGGGGTGTTTAGCTGTAACCCGTCACTTGTGTGCTAGTGCCATGGATTTCCAGCATCTGTGGTAGTAAGGGGGGTGCCAGTGTTGGTCCCAAGTGTTCATCCACATGACCTGTGTATGTGTTGACAGAGTTGCATTAGCATTCCGACACACATGAGTAATAAAGGTGTCCCTCTGCCTCCAAGGTGCCTCATCTCTGTCAATGGTGGTCTGTTGCCACTGTGCATGCGGCATGTCTGGCATTGTTCTCAGAGATGGTGCATATGAGTCTATGTGTAGAGTAGCAAGATGCAAGCTGTTTGTCAGGGATTAGATTCTGTATTGTGCATGATGTCCATGGCTGTGTAGGTATTGTGGCATGTCAGTCTCCACGACGGTGAAGTACTGGGTATTTTAGACCCAGCGGTGCAGGGGCACACACCCTATGACTTCTGGGTTTCACCCTGTTCCGGACCTACAGAAACACAGAGTCTTCTGGGTGAAGTCAAAGAATCGTTTATTGGCTGCAGACCAATGACAGGTATCCTAGAAGTACAACAGCGTGTATGTTCTCAGGAGACTGCTGAAAATCATAGGAACGGACTTCATCTTAAATACGCTTTTCCTTGCCTCAAGCATACATTCCTAGGTTTTATGATACGGCAATATACAAGTGTACATTACAAAGAAAAGGCAGAGTCATGATGACCATCCCACATTCCAGTTCGGCCAGCCCACAATGATTTACACAGTAAGATTCAGATCCCATGTTTGATGTAAAGAGACCCCCCAATAAACATGAGCATCTCCTGTTTTGGGAAACAAGTCATAAAGCAGGAACAAGCAGGTGTGGAAGAGATTAGCCGGGGGATTGTGTAGAATGAAAGGGTTTTATGACAGGTCAAGCCCTGATGCTAATCACAGGTGGACGGAGGAAGGGGAGCTCGTGAGACCGGTTTGACCCAGGGCAGCAGAGCCAGCTGCCCAGGTCATAGAGAAGTCAGAGGGAAAGCCCATGTACTGTGAGGCCCGTATTAACTCCATCATAGCCTATGTGAGGGCAATGACAAGATGGCCACTGCTTCCAAAATGGAACCCGCGTAGTTGAGCAGAATAACGTGTGCACAGTGCATTCATAGCTAGAACGACATATAAAGCACTCGTACATGCCGCATTTACCATTTGCGGTTCGCTAATACCAACATAGACAGGGGTAGGGCCCTGTCCCCTACGCGGTCCCGAATATTAAAGTACGACAGACCCTCCTTTTGCCCTTACATAGGCAATCACTATACTCATCTTAATCCGAGTCTAGGTCAATGTTCACGAAGTCATGGAGATGTTGCTGTAGCATCATCCTGTTACTTAGCTCGTCCCTCGATACAGGTTTCCTTACACATAAGGTAGCACAGAGGCCACATATCGCGGGAGCACACTGTATACACAGACAGAACAGGAAAAGAATGGCTAAGATCATTCCAACGACCATCAGAACTTTCCAACCCCAGGCAGATATCAATTCCCAGAACCACCCCATCAGTGACCAATCTCCCTTATCCACGTGTATGGATTCAGATATTTTATGGAGTTTGGAGATGGCTTGATACACTGTTGGAGCATTATCTGGTATGAAAATGCAGCAACTGGATTGGATGACCTTGCATACCCCACCGCGGTCTGCAAGAATAACGTCTAGAACCATGCGGTTCTGCAGAGTCATAAGGCGATCCGCTTGGAGCTCAGCTGTCAGATTACTAAGGGCACCAGCCGTTACATTGACAGTGGATTCAACCACACGAGTCAGCTGTCTCAGGTTCCTACTATTGACCATAGGTCCCCAAAACGGCAGGAAACCCAAGAAGAAGTCTCCCGCTTCCTGACCGGCAGTATCCTCCTTACTAATCACACCTCTCACAACTCTGGTCTTGTGATAGTCAGAGGCAGCAGTAAATGTCGGCGGTAGCAAGTTCGCAATATAACATGTGCCCGAGAAATCAGGGGGCAGCCATGTATATGCTCGGTCATGACAGATGAAATATGTGCCCTTAGCAGCCAAAAACGCAGGGGAAAACTGTGACGGGAAAGTGTACGTTTCAGTACAGTCACTTCTTCCCAGTTGAGCTCTAGGATTCTGACCATTACCCTGTAAGCAGAACCGACCCATGTGGGGTACGACCCAGATTGGAGATGAGATTTTTCGCTGTCTTTCACCCAGACTAATACTATACCCCGTCGCGTTCCATCCTACATAAGGTCTCAGCTCTTCTTTGGGAATGGATGAGTATGCATCAATATCTCTACTCATATCGGCAACTCCTTTCATTAAAGCTTTATTATTGGTGATGGGTCTGATGGAACGCGGTTGGCGAGGGGAGTATGTATCTAGAGCATAGAGAAACATGGTTTGGAATGCCCATGACGATCCATTGTAACTGTACGGTAGCACCAGGTAGGGAATACCCTTGTTAATGGTATGGGGCATTAACCCACACACCCAGCAATTGGTCGTATTCATTACCAGTTGGTGCTGGTGCAAGAGCTGGATAAACGAGTTATTTACGAACTCTGATCGTCTGGTCTGTTCGTGCTCAGGCAAAGGGTAAAAAGAGTGAGAGGAGGCAGTAGAAGGAGATATAGGCTGTTGAGTGGGTTCAATGGGTTTTTGAGCGGAGAAAAACACAAATCCTACAATAAACATTATGATACTACACAGTGTAAAAAAGCACAAAAAGACAAAACATTTACTTTTTACAATTCTACACATCCTTGCGTTAAAGTTCATTTCCTCAATCGGTCTCTCCATCTTAAAAAACTCCATCCTCTACTCGGGCCGCTCGCGGTGGATGAGTTTCTTCTGCTAAGGAGTACGCCTGTCAGTCCAGGAAAACGCCCTAGACTAACCAGAACCGTCGACCTAGCGTCTTCGGCCTGTACCCCAAAGTCTTGGCACCGCGACCCTGCGGCAGAACCCGGATGGTGGTTCGAAAAACAAAAATCAAGAAAGTCCTTCAGATGGGAGAGCAAAAATGTCAAAAGGGAAATAATCAGGAAATCTTTATTTGTCCATGGGCCTAGGTCTCAAATTATAGCGGAAACGGCCAGGTGCTGTTTGGTCTTGAAACAAAAGTTCAGGCTCAGTAGTGTCCAGTCGACTTGATGGTGGCACAGCTTCCTGCAGAATATTGTCACTCTCTTGGTCTGAAACTGTGTCTTTTAGGCGTGCGTCACTGAATGTTACAAAGCGAGGTACAATGTTTGTCTCTGAGTCGGCGATACCCTCCTTGACCCACTGGTCATATGGCAGAGGCAAGGGGACTACTTTGCAGTGGGTACCATGAATCCAGTGCTTCTTCCCTTTCACTCGCACTGCTGATCTTGTCGAAAGAAGAACAAGATGAGGGCCAATCCAGCGAGGCTCGTCGTTGCTATTGCGCTGGAAGTTCCGGACCAGGACCCACGAGCCAGGGTTGATAGGGTGTCCAGGAGGTTCAGAGGCTTGGGGAAGAGTATCATGTACCTGTTGGTGCAAAACACGCAGTTTAACAGTCAAATCATACAGGTAATCGAGCAGTACTGGATGCTCAATCTCACTGAACTTCGTAGGTCTCGGTACACCCCATACGTTGGCGGGACGGCCAAAAACGACCTCGTAAGGACTAAGTCCCACTCGTGAGTGTATGGTCATTCTGGTGGACAGGAGTGCTAAAGGCAGAGCGTCAGGCCATTTAAGACCGGTGCTCGCCTGGATTTTGGCCAGCTTGAGCTTTAAGGCTCCATTGTAGCGTTCTACTAATCCAGCTGATTGGGGGTGATTTGCAGCGTGGAACTTCTGCTTTATCCCTAGCCCTTCACATACATTCTTCATCACTTTACCCACAAACTCACTTCCGTTATCACACCACACCATTCTTGGCATCCCAAACCTAGGGAAAAACTCCTTCACAAGGGCTTTGGCTGTGGATAGGGCAGTGTTATCTTTCAGAGGATAAGCCTCAATCCATTTTGAGAAAGCACAAACAACCACCAATACATATTTCAGGTTGTTGCATCTTTCCATGTGAATAAAGTCCAGCTGCAAAACTTCAAATGGACATGATGGGGGTGCAAAGTGACCAGCCGGAGTTGGGGTTCCCCTACCAGGGTTGTACTTCAAGCATACTATGCAATTCTTGACCACATTCTCTGCACACTTGGGAATCCCAGCATTCTGCCATACTGGAGCTAACAACTTGCATATACCTTTCGTACTGATATGTGCCATTCCATGTGCCATAGTAACTACTGGAAGCACATATGCATCAGGCAACAACCATCGCCTATGTTCTGTCAGATCAATCCAACAACCATTCTCATCCAACTTACCCATACTTTCTCTCCACTTGCTTAACTCTTCCTCTGTGGCTTCAGCTTGAAGCGACTTCACACTCTCTATTGTGTTCTCACACATTCCAACATCTTAACCCATCTTGCGGGACCTGCAACATACATTCTAGTCTTCACATTCTGTGCTGTTTCTCTCGCGGTCTCATCAGCAAACGCATTCCCACGTCCAACATCATCCGTGACTTTCTTGTGCGCACTGCATTTCATGATCGCAACTTGCAACGGTAGGGTCAGTGACTCAAGGAGATCATTTACCAACTTGCCATTCTGAATTTTAGCTCCATGCGACGTCAGGAACCCACGCTCCTTCCACAAACGCCCAAAATTATGAGCCACGCCAAAGGCGTACTGGCTATCTGTGTATATGTTCACTCTCATTCCTTCAGACAACACACATGCTCTCGTGAGGGCGATTAATTCTGCTGCTTGGGCCGAATTATGTGGCACTCGTGCAGTTTCCACGACTGTGTGTAAAGTCGTGATAGCATATGCAGCAGTCGTGTCACCATTAGGGAGCTTGAAACAGGACCCATCTACCCATAAAGTGCCATCACACTCAGTCAGGGGAGTATCTTTTAAATCTACTCTCCCTTTCGTCTCTTCTTCTGTCCTGAACAGACAGTGATGCTGCTCAATCTCATCTGAGTCTGCGGGAATTGGCAACAATGTAGCTGGATTCAGCGTATTGCATCTTTTTATGTGTATGTGATTAGCTAACAGTGTAAGTTCGTAGCCCGATAATCGTGCACTAGTCAAGTGTTGTGTCTTAGTTCTATTTAATAATGTATCTACAGCGTGTGGAACCATGACAATCAATGTATTGTCCATTACCAAACCAGCCGATTGTCGGATAGACATCGCTGCAGCAGCTGTCGCTCTCAGACAGCTTGGCAATGCCCTCGCTACAGGGTCCAAGGTGGATGAAAAATACGCGCATGGGCGCGGTCTGTCGCCAAAAGGCTGTGTTAACACTGACAACGCACATCCATCTTTCTCGTGAACATACAATGTAAAAGGCTTACTGTAGTCAGGAGTGCCCAACACAGGAGCTGAACATAACGCATTACGCAATTCCAAAAAACTTTTCTGGCACTCTTCAGACCATGGGATAGGATTCGGTGTGTCTTTGCATGTTAAGGCTAACAAAGGTTTTGCCAATAAAGAAAAACTGGGGATCCAATGCCTACAGTATGAAGTGATGCCCAAGAAAGCACGCACTTCTCTCTGTGTCTTTGGCACACTCAACTGTGCAATAGCTTGAATTCTTTCTGGGGTCAGTTTCCTTCCCTCCTTCGATAAGAGATGACCTAAGTAGGTCACTTCTTGTCGACAATATTGCAGCTTAGAGAGAGACACTTTGTGATGGTAAGCGGATAAATGGCGCAACAGTGACAATGTGGCTTCTTTACAGATCTTCTCAGTATCCGCAGCGATCAGTAAATCGTCCACGTACTGAATCAGGACAGCGCCACTAGGTAAAACAAGTGCATCAAGCTGCGCTTTCAGAGCCTGACTGTATATTGATGGACTCTCACAGTAGCCCTGGGGAGCGCGTTTGAAGCGGAAGCTTCGGCCTCCCAGACTAAAACCAAAAATATCTCTGCTCTCTTCTGCAATTGGGATACTAAAGAAAGCATTCTTTAAATCGATCACTGAAAACCATGCAGCAGAGGCTGGAATCATCGTTAACAAGGCAGTTATATCGGGGACAACCGGAAACTGTGGCACAACAATCTTATTAACTTCTCTGAGATCGATCACAAATCTGTAAACAGGTGGCTGTGAAGGGTCCGTTCGTTTTAAGACAGGTAAGATCGGACTATTGCAAACGTTGCCTCTTGTCTCTTCTATCACACCCTTATGAATCAAGTCGCTAACAATGTCTAACAATGCTTTCTGCCCTTCATTAGAGATCTTGTACTGGGGAATACGTGGCAGTCTGACATTAGCCTTTAAAGTCACCACATATGGCGGTATCTCCAAGAGGCCCACATCATTGGGACCAATAGCCCAAAGGGCATCCGGAAGGGATGACAATTCAGGTGGCATCGTGTTTTTAGACAAGTACATTGGGGAAATTACTTTCTTGCCTAATGTAAGTTGTACTCCCGAAGGAGAACAATACAACGTGGCATGCAATCTTTTCAACAAATCTAATCCCAGTAAATTCTCACCACAACCTGTTGTCAGGATCAGGGGTGCTTTCAGCTCACAAGGTCCAACAGAAAGTGACATGGGACTAGAAATCGGGTTCCTAACTGGGGCGCCAGAAAAACCTACTGAAACATTTATCTCGCCAGACAAAGGTGCGCCAGGGAGTTTTGAATGCATGATTGAACTCTTTGCAGCACCAGTGTCTAGCAGAAAAGGCTCCGTTACATTGGCTGTAGTCACCTCAACATACGGTCCACTCTGATCCACTGGCACTGAAACAACTCCCTCTCTCTGTCTATGGCTGTCCTAGTAATCATTATTCTCTGCATCACCGTCCTCTACATAATAATCATTATTATAATACTGGGCCGTATTGCTAATCGCGTTAGCTTGCTGATCAAAGCTATTGATGGTACTTTGAGGCGGCAGAGGACGCGCGTTCTGGGGAACACTTCCACGCCCTCTACCTCTAGGAGCTTGCTGACCACCTCTACCTCTTGTGCCATACATATTACCGTTCCGCTGCATTAATTTAGGGCAACTATATTTAAAATGACCTTCCTCTTTGCAGTATGAACATTGGTTGGGACCTACAGGGACACGTGGTTGGTAATACCCGTTCATTTGCTGATTGTTCTGAAACTGTTGGGGTTGGTGATAGACACCTTGGGGTTGCCTATAATTATTCTGACCTCCATGTGGCGGATAGACCTGCTGTAAAAGGACCTTTGTCTTCAGTTCCTTCGTTTTCTTCTCCGTTCTATCTTTCTCGTCTTTATCTCTATTTTCATAATACTGTGCAGTAGCCAGTATTTGCGCTGAAGAAGAAACAGCCCAAGAACTTTCTGAATCTTTCAACTTTTTACACAGGTCAGGAAGTAAATTCTGCACAAACTTGTCCACAAACAACCGTTGGCCACCCTCAGTACTCATATCCTGCCCACTGTGGTCAATAAACGTTTCTTCAAACCTAGTAAAGAAGTCTGACACTGTCTCATCTTTCTTCTGCTTGCATGCAGATAACTTGTCCCAATTTACGCGCATCGCCGGCATTATTGTCTTCATATACGTGATGATTCTACCAGGGAGTTCAGCTACTAAAGGTTCTGGTTTCGCACCACCCGTTTGTCTAGCATCAGCAGCAACAATGTTGGCCCATGTATCTCCTAGTTCTGCATTGTGATCTACATTACGAATTGATCCCCATAGAGGCTGTGGAACAACATTGCCAAACAACATGTCTATGTCGGCCAGATTCATAATGCATGACCCTGCCGTCTGTGACAACTCTTTATAATAACCTGCTGGGTTCTTACGGGGATCAGGTAAGGACTGCTTAAGCGCTAATACTTCAGAGCGCTTCCATGGAACATGCACCCAAACACGCTGGAAATGCGCTGCCACAGCGGGGTTACCACCGACAGCTGCAACCGCTTCCTTCCATACCGGGGGAACTTCTCTCATGGGGTATTGTCGCGCTTTTGCCTTTTTCCCCACAAGGACCTCTTGTTCAAACAATGACTGTTGGCAATCGTCATTCCTAAGTGACAATATAACCGCAACTGCTTTATCTACTTCGCGGTCCACAATTATACCAGTTCCAAAATCGAACCTCACTCTACACAATTCCTGCGGACTCGGATTTTTACCACTATCCTCCAATTCTTCACAGAGAATTTCGCACATTTTCTCAAACACATATCTCTGTTTAGGGGCATCCCATTGATGGAAAGTATTGACAACTGATTCCACATCATAAAGTGAAGGAAAAACGATCCATCTACGCGCCATGTGATCTATTACCTTTTTCTCATCGGGGTTAGGCAATTGGCTGCGCAGCTGCTTACGCTGTAAACCAGGAGTTGCACCAGATGACCCAAAGAGAGGAGACATTAATGTAGTAACCACATTAGCTAAGCGCTGTCGCGTCGAAGGAGAAGCTGAGGCGAGAACAGGGGGAAAAACAGAGGGAAGAAAAGAGGATGTAGAGACAGGTACTGGAGTGATGGAAGGAAGAGTGTTAGGGGAGGCAGTTACTGGATTAGGCAAAGTCGCAGGAAATGCGGGGGCAGTTGGAAGCACCACTGGCGGCGCTTGAGAGGGCTGCGCTACAGGAATAGGAACTGGCTGCAAAGCAACTGGCGGTTGCGGCAAGGCTTGCAGTATATGCACTGGAGGTGGCATATTTACAAGCTGGGGAGGCGCCGTGGCAGTTTGAGCATACGGGGGTGGCGAACTCAACAAATGTGACATCAGGGGATCTTTCTCCTTTTCTTCTGACTCATCCTGCTTAGGATGTGGCAAAGCTGGGTAACATTTGTCAATCCCTAACTTGCGCTGCCTGTGCAATTGCTCATTCATTTGCTCCTCTTCATTGTCTTTAAATTGTACAGCTGCTTGCATTACTGACATACCTCTCTCTCTTTTATTCTTTTTCGCTAACTTAATTTCTTTCTGTTTGGCTTCCTTTCGCCACAAGCGGAAAGAGTCAAACATCGCCGGCCGGGCTTTCTTCTTAAATAATTTAATTTCCAGATTATCTAAAATATCGGTATCAAAACTACCATTTTGGGGCCATTTTAAAACACCATCTTTCCTGGTGTAGTGGATCCACACTTCGTTATATGCAATGGGGCCTACGCCATGTTTCACATAGAGCTCATAAGTTGGAGTTCCAACCGGAGGAACCGGACATGATTCCTCTAGCTGGAAATCTTTTCCACAACCCAAACAAAATAATCTACCAAATAGTCCAGAACCAGGCATCTTCGCTCACTAGTCTAGATCCAAACGTCAAAGGATTATCGAATACGATATTCTCGTGAATACACGAATCCTCTGGCTTTGGGGTTTGCAAACACCAAATCACCAATTACCAAATCAAACCAAACGATCCCGAGGGATACCAAAACAAATGGGAGACGCTCCACTTATACTTAACTGAATATTGCTGATCGATGGCGTCACCAGAAGACTCTCTCGATTGTTTCGCTCTCTCAAACTCGTCAAGGGTCCAAAACAGGTCGATTAATCAGGGCAGCAGTCCTTCGTAGCCGTCGGGACGCGGAGAACCTCGCAGAAAAGACTTTCGGACCACGTCGACATGCAGGGGTCGATGAAGTGGCGGCCTTCCTCCGGAATTTCCACACGAAGCTCCTCACGAACCTCTGGCTTGGACTGGTACCGCTGAAATCGGCCCGAGTTGGGCGCCAAACTGAAGTACTGGGTATTTTAGACCCAGCGGTGCAGGGGCACACACCCTATGACTTCTGGGTTTCACCCTGTTCCGGACCTACAGAAACACAGAGTCTTCTGGGTGAAGTCAAAGAATCGTTTATTGGCTGCAGACCAATGACAGGTATCCTAGAAGTACAACAGCGTGTATGTTCTCAGGAGACTGCTGAAAATCATAGGAACGGACTTCATCTTAAATACGCTTTTCCTTGCCTCAAGCATACATTCCTAGGTTTTATGATACGGCAATATACAAGTGTACATTACAAAGAAAAGGCAGAGTCATGATGACCATCCCACATTCCAGTTCGGCCAGCCCACAATGATTTACACAGTAAGATTCAGATCCCATGTTTGATGTAAAGAGACCCCCCAATAAACATGAGCATCTCCTGTTTTGGGAAACAAGTCATAAAGCAGGAGCAAGCAGGTGTGGAAGAGATTAGCCGGGGGATTGTGTAGAATGAAAGGGTTTTATGACAGGTCAAGCCCTGATGCTAATCACAGGTGGACGGAGGAAGGGGAGCTCGTGAGACCGGTTTGACCCAGGGCAGCAGAGCCAGCTGCCCAGGTCATAGAGAAGTCAGAGGGAAAGCCCATGTACTGTGAGGCCCGTATTAACTCCATCATAGCCTATGTGAGGGCAATGACAAGATGGCCACTGCTTCCAAAATGGAACCCGCGTAGTTGAGCAGAATAACGTGTACACAGTGCATTCATAGCTAGAACGACATATAAAGCACTCGTACATGCCGCATTTACCATTTGCGGTTCGCTAATACCAACATAGACAGGGGTAGGGCCCTGTCCCCTACGCGGTCCCGAATATTAAAGTACGACAACGGCCACTATGCTGCATATGAATCCATTATGTGTGTGTGTGCCATGTTGAACCAGACATTCCTTCCTTGACATACACCTTTTGCATAGTTCCATCCTGAGATCCTTGTCTTTGTGTGCTACTGTGGCATTGTTTCCTTGACATGGCGCATGCTGCTGCAGGCCCTGCAGCAAGGACACCCAGTGTCCACACAAACGAGCTGGTGTTCATCATGCATTGCTTGCTGACATGTGCTATGCTGATCAGCAGCATCTGTGCCTCATGCGGCAGCACACTCTGCATTATGCACAAGATCCCCAGTTCCATCCACCTCAAGGCAAGAGGGAGACCATCCCCCAGGTCAACTACGACATCCGTGTCTAATCCTACCCTGCACTCTACGGACATGTGCATTAGGAATCCCATGATACTTGTCCACATCCAGGGTGCATCTGCACAGCTCTGCTACTACATCCGGCGACCAGGCCACATCAACGTCAAACAGAGATGGGGGGAGTGGATCTTTGCCAGCTGCAGGATGACCTTCTCAATCCACGCACACACTCAGGATGCAGCCCACAAGCACAACACAACCTTGTGGCACTGTGGGCCAACACCCAATTGTGCCATCTCCATGCATCCAACCTGGGCTGGCCCACCATTCTCCACATCCACCTGACTCAAGCATGCAGGACATGGTTCTGCCACGTGTCTACACATACCTGGGAGTAGCACCCCAGGACACTCCACATGATCCCTGACCTCTGCGCATGACTGTTGCTCTTCTAAATAGGTCTGTAGGCACAGTTGTGCGGGCACCCCCTCAGCTGGTTGGGCCCATCACGGGTGAGTATGGTGCTCCATGTCTGTCTTGGATGGTACATTGTGACCCATGTGTGTCCTGTGCCAGACTCAGACCCCAGGGTATGGATGTTTGGAGTTACTTCAGAAATCAGGCATGGTTTGACTTTACAACACACACATGTAGTGGAATAATGCAAAATGACGGCATCATCTTGTGATTGTGATGAATTTTATTTGTGCTGGGGTACGTGTTTGGGGGGGTGACAAGAGGTGCTTGGCGGGAGTGTAGAATCCAAAGTTCACAGGGGGAGTTGGTGTCCTTGCCATTGAAAGTCATCAGAGTCTGTGCCACAGTCTTTGTCAACATTGGTCAGACAGTGACCGGCAAGGCCATGTGGCAGAGAATGTCCTTTGCTGCTGTGCTGCTGTTGGGCCAGAGGGCCAGGTGCCAGGCCAGGTGACCTGGGAGATGGTGATGTTCCGCTGACTCTCACGGTCTTTTTCGTGGACGACCCACCTTCCTGCGGGGACCCTCAGAAGCAGGCCTTGACGATGCCAGGGACACTCCGTCAGATAAATCCTCCTCCTCCTCCCTCCCTGTTTCTGGTGCTGCTCTACGCCTGGGGGCACAGGGAGGGTTTGCCAGGCTTTGGGCGATCTGACGGAGTGATTGGCTCACGTCCCTGTGCACCGCCAGGAGCTTTGCCAGTCTTGCCTCCATCCTGGCATGATGCTCGACCTGCATGGTCTTCATCTCATTGAGGGTCCCCACTACCTGGTCGATGCCTCTGGAGTCACACCGGTATGCGTCCAGGATTTTTCTGATGTGTGACATAGCCGGGTCCTGAGCCAACTGGGCAGGTTCGCGCCTCCGCCGTCCTCCACTCCCACCACCCCTGCCCACTTGCGCCTGGCCTGCCATTGTGGGCACATCGGGTCTCCGGGACCCCTGAGGGATGGCAGTTGCGGTGTCACCTGCCTCCTCCTGGGTGCCCGGAGAACCTTGTCCCTCCTGGACAGACTGGCTGCGTTGTTGTGTGCGGGCAGGGCTCCTGGGTGTCTCCTGGGATGTGGCAGGAATGGGGGTGGTGGTTGGCACAGTTGTACCTGACACAGGTGCTGCAGGTGGTTGGACACCAGAGGGGCCAGGTTGGTCTGGATCATCCACGGAGTGGTGAGAGTCGTCGCTGCCGGTGGGGTCCTCTTCACGCAGAGCCTGGTCCTGTGAGTCTTCCCCCCAGTGTTGGGGGGAGATCGACTACGTTGACCTGTGTGTGAGAGAGACAGTGTTAATTGTGTTACATGCGACATCCATGTTTCCTTCATTTTTGATTTGGCACAGTTCCTCTGGGTGGTTGGATTTGGCTAGCATTCCTCTCACAGTGCACTTGTGCATGGGTATTTCCCTTGGCCACAGCTTTCGACACTTTACCTATGTGTGACACAATCTTAGTTGATGCATCTTTTGGGAATGCAGTCAGCAGTGTATTGAGCGGGCGTAGCAAGCCATGCAGACCCGCCTTCCGTGTTGCACTGTACGTGGCCAAATGTTGTTTTTTCCATGCTATTTGAGAATGCAGGTAGGTAAATTAACAATTTGTGACAGGGTTCTGACAAACACAGTGGGTGGGTATACTGGGTGTAAGGTTCTGTTTGGGCCTGCAGCACGGATGTACTCATGCATAGATTGACACATGGCCTAGTGTTCATCAAAGGTTGAAGGGGGGGTTCACGCACTGCCAAACCTTGTCTACATGCACACAGTCCACCTGCTGACGAGCGGACATGGCCACACCACCCAAGGGTGATTTGGTCTCCCTCTGTCTCCCTTTCTCCCTCCCTCTGTCAGCCTCCTCCATCTGTCCGTCAACCTTTCTCCCTCCCTCTGTCAGCCTCCTCCCTCTGTCCGTCGCCCTCTATCTCCCTTTCTCCCTCCCTCTGTCAGCCTCCTCCCTCCCTCTGTCTGTCTCCCTGTGTCCACCTCTGTCTCTTTCCCACTCTCCGCCCCTCTCCCTCCCTCTGTGTGTCACCCTCTGTCACCTCAGCCCAGCTTCCTGGGCACACACAGTTTGCAGGTCTTTCAAAGGCCATTGGCTTGTTCATGTGGGTTTGTTTCTTCTCTGCCGGCACCCATTGGGCAGAGTGTCTGTGTCTGCGCTGCTGCTGTGGCGGTGTGTGCTGACACTCTTTCAGTGTGCTGCGTCTTCATTAGCTGCTGTTATGTGCAAATTGTGCCTTCATACCCATGTTGTCCTGCAACGCGGCCACCATTAGCAGGCAAAACAGTACTGTGTGGGGACACAATGTTTGTATGGCTGTGCCCTAAGCCATATGGGCTGAGGGCATTGTTGTGTGCTTCAGAGTTGCTCTATGTTAGTTTTGAGGCCCACCCTCCCGGCATCGGGGACATCCTGTCTTCTGTTGGTGTTTTGTGTGGCCTGTGACTTGGCATGGCCTTGCTTGGGGCATGGGGCATGGAGGCGCTAGTGGCATGTGTGTGTTTTTGGAGTGTGGTTGTGTCCGGTGCTGGCTTTGGGGGGGTTGCGTGCATGATTGGTATTTGGGTTGTATATGGCGTTCCCCCCATGTGAGGTGAGTTGTTTGTGTACTCACCAGGCTCTCGGACTCCTTCTAGTCCGTCTACTCCCAACGGCGGCAGCGTGGCCATCACCTTCTCCTCCCAGGGATGGTAGTGTACCGGTCTGCGGGACGGACCTCCTCCAGTGATGTTGGCCTGGTTGTGGTCGTCCGTCATTTTGCGGCGGACCGTCCTCCGCAGATCGTACCACCTGGCTTGGCACTCATGCCTGGTCCTTCTGGTGGCCCCGACAGCATTCACGGAATTGACTATCCTCTGCCACATGTCTGATTTTTCTGATATGCTGGTCCGTCTGACCAATGTTCCAAAGAGCTGTGGCTCGACTCTGATGATTTCGTCGACAAGGACCTCCAGCTCGACCTTTGTGAACTTTGGATTCTTGTTGGTGGGCATGGTGTGGGGTGTGGGTGTGGATGGTTGTGGGTGTGTGGGTGTGTGTGTGTGAATGTGATGAGGGGGTGTTTGTGATGGTGGTTATGTGAAGGAGTGCAAGTGTAAGGTGTATTGATGGATGTAGTATGGTGCAGTGCGTTGTCTCTGGGGTCTGGCAGCAGTGGATCTGTTGCAAAGGATCATGGTTTGTGTGTGTTGGTCCTTTTTATTGGTCCATTTGTGGGTGTGGCTGTGTTTGAACTTTGGGTGGGTGTGTTATAAGGAGTGGTAGTGGTTTGGGCCTCTGTTTAGCTGTTTGTCAGTGTATAGGATGTATTTGGCCTTGTTGGATATGTTTTGTGGTATTGTGTGCCTCGAATTGACTCTCCTTGTGTTTTTTTGATTTGTCCTGGTTCAGTAGGAGTGTTTTTTGCGTCTGTACGGTGCGTACATGGGCCATGTTGTTGTACAGTGCTGTCCTTTGCTATGGCTTAGTACGACTCGTACATGCCCGATGTTGGGTGAGGGTGCTGGTGTACATACACGGGTGGGGAGTGGGTACGCTCTATGCATACACGGGTGGGGGTACGGTCCGTACATACACTGGTGGGGTGGGGGTACGGTCCGTACATACACGGGTGGGGGTACGGTCCGTACATACACGGGTGGGGGGTACGGTCCGTACATACACTGGTGGGGTGTTGGTACGCTCCATTCATACACGGGTGGGGGTACGGTCCGTACATACACGGGTGGGGAGTTGGTACGCTCCATGCATACACGGGTGGGGGTACGGTCCGTACATACAGGGGGGGCTGGGTGTAGGATCCGTACATACACGGGTGGGGAGTTGGTATGCTCCATGCATACATGGGTGGGGGTACGCTCCATGCATACACTGGTGGGGGTTCGGCACGTACATCCGCGGCCGGGGGGCGTTTTGCGCGTACATGCGGGGTCTGTGGTAGGGTGTTCGGCGCGTATGCGGGCACGTGTCTCCATGGTTGCTATGGGAGTTCGGTCCGTACGGTGTTTTTTCCATACAGTTTTGAAATGGAAAGGACGGGAGTGATCGTACTTGCGCGGTCGGACTTCATTTTTCCGATTCGTACGGTGAATCGTCCGGGGATGTGTCGGACACAATTTCCGACCCGAGGACATGTGGGGAAATGTTCCCGATGTGATTCGTATGGAGTTTTTCACATGCGAATCGTACTTGGCAGTTTGTACGCTACTTGTACGAATTGGATGGAAATAAGTCCAGATACAATTCGGACGGGGGAAATTTTTCCAGGATCGGAATCGGCCCCTAAATGTTTTATCAATAATTAAATAAATATAAAATATGGTCATTTAATTTATAATTATTATTTACAATTATTTTTTTTTTAAACTCATCCTCACTATCATTTTTATATGTATTTATTATTTTTTAGAACGTATTTGTTTCATGAATTGTGATTAATTAAAACATTTTAATTAAAAAGTTTTAACGTTTTATTTAATCAATGAGAAGATAAATACATCTTAAATTATTTAAATGAAAAAGCAAAAGGTTAAAGGGATGTTACAGTTTAGTGAAAATGTTGGTTAAAACCTAATGTTTCAAACTAACAAAATGGAAATTCACATGTTATAGTTATTTCAAGTAACACACATGTCCTAAAGTAGCTATAACTCGCAAGCTCGCCATGCATATTGTTTTTCTCAATGTTGACATTTCAGATGCCATTAGGGATGTTATCAAGAACATGTCATGCATAATATAATATGTGAGGGTACAAGCAGTGTATGACGAGGGTGCAAGTTATATTTACTTTAGGGCATGAGTTATAGTTACTTGACATAACTAGAACAGGTGAATTTCAGTGTTTTTTAGGTTAAAATGACTAATTTAACCTAACTATAACATACCTTTAATCTTTGTTTTTTTCAGTGAATTTCTAAGGTTTCTTTAATGTAAATTAATATATTACTACAATGCCTAACTATAACCTAACTTTAATGTGTTTTTCAGTTAATTTCTATGTTTTTATTTAACATAAAGTAGGGTTCCGCGTAGAACATGGCCTATCGCCAGGCCATGCGCTCAACTTTCTGTGGGCACCCAATCCTTTGCAATGCATGGCCTTCTGCCATGCACAGGGTAGGGTTGGACGCAGGGCCTGGCACTGTGCCCAACCTCTATGTGCTCCCAGCTACACAGTGCACGTCTATGAGCCCGATCGGTGTGGGTTTTGGCACAGGACCAGACAGCACCAAGATGCCTGAAGGTGCCCAATCTCCTTTGTTTAGTTTTTTGTAGCGCCATGGATTGACAGTTAAACCATGATCCTCCAGAGGGCCACAGTAGATATTGCGGTGAATCAACAGAATCACAAACTTTATTTAATGCATTTTGACCCCTGAAGAGTCACTTTGGGACACAAGAAGTCAGGGTACTCTTACTCTGGCCACTTATATTTCATTACATTTTATTTTCTAAAACTCAGGGACCGGGCTCCAAGTCCTAAGATGGCAGGTTGTGGATATCCATTCACTATGTGTGGTTGACCTCATGGACCCCCTGCAGTTAATCGGGGCCAATAGTCATAGTGCAGGATGATCCATAGATCTTCAGCTGGTTCTGTGTTGCTATATATACAAAAAGTTTGAATATTAATTTCTCAGAAACTACTTTACAGATTTACACCAGATCTGAAAAGGCAAGCTCTCTGGATAAATTTGATGTAATTCTGTTTAGCCATTTTGGTTGCAGCTGGATATAATTTTCCAACTGAAAATTGCATTGGAAAAATTTGTTTTGGGACCCTTCCTTTTTCTTGGCCCCCGTGTGTTGGATCACCCTGCAACATTCTAGCTAGAACCTGAGGAGGATGAGACTTTATTTTGGCAAGTTTTGTGAAGGTTCTCCCAACAGTGTCGACCTTATTAGCAAAACAAATAATCAATATCTTATGGAAAAGTTTTCCTAACTATAACTACCCCGTTTCGACCGGAAAGCTCTGTACATGGCAAATGTTGTGTGTAGTAGAGTGTGATGAGGGAGTGGCCTCTGCACTGAGAGTTCGTTTCCAGGGTGACAACTGTGCACAGTGGAGTGTGATGAGTGATGGAGCTGTTCACTGAGACCTCTGTGCAGGGTGATGGCTGTGTGTAGTAGAGTGTGGTACGGGACTGGTCTCTGTTTGCTGAGACCACTGTACAGGATGATAGCTGTGTGTAGTAGGCCAAGAAAAGGGACTGGTCTGTCTGCTTATACCTCTCTGCAGTGTGACAGCTGTGCAAAGTAGGGTGTGAAAAAGGACTGGCTTCTCCACTAACATCTATTTCCATAGCAAGGGCTGTGTGTTGTAGGGTGGGCAGAGGGACTGGTCTCTCTATTGAGAATGTTTATCAGAGCAATGGCTGTGCGAAGTAGGATGTGGTGAGGGACTGGTCTGCCCATTCTAACCTCTGTGTTGGGCAAAGACTGTGCATTGTAGGTTCTGCTGATCAATGTTCCTGTCTACTGAGTTGTCTGTGCAGGAGGAAACCCTGTACAGTAGCAAGTGCTGACGGACTGAAGGTTTCTTTTTTTTTACCAATGGTCACACCACTTTAAGTTTAAGTTAAGGAGTAGATATCAGTGACATAGTAAATGTCATTGAACATGTAATGAGTGATGTAATGTGTAGGCCATAAGTAGAAGATGGTGGGTGTGCAAGTGATAATTAGCTCATTTAAATATAACTGCTTAATTTCAGTGCTTTAAAAGTTTTAAACAAATGCAAAATGAGTGATATTTTTACCTAACTATAACATCACTTTAACTGTTAGTCTTCAGTGATTTTCAGAGAGTTATTAACATGAAATCTAGCATCATGTTGAAAGTTAATTATAATGTCAATTTTTAATTTTAGTATTTTCAACTCATTTTCAATACTATTGTAACACAATCTATCTTTTGTTTAAAAAAAAATCTTTTTGTCCTACTGCAGTACTATTCGGGACCTCTACAATCAATGACAAGCCTCCCAGGGAACGCTGATGTACTCTGCATATCTTCCTCTAGGTATAAAATTAAAAGAAAGCAGAGGTCTTGTACCTAGGTCACATTTTGAGGATGCCTTATGTGTTTTATTTGTTATAACTTGTTTTTCTCCAATTTTGATTTTCGTATACAACTGTGATACTGCCATAGCCAAGGACAAGGCTCTGCAGCAACAGAGCTATGTTGGTAAGTTCTGTTCCAAGGCTTGCAGTACTACCGCAAGACCATCATGAAATAATAAATGGTGCGCTTATTATTATGAGTATCTATAACAGCACCTTGTTTTTGTGTTTCAAGGTCTTGTGGCGGTAACACAAGAACAGTATCACAAACAAAAAAACATTTCTGATTGGTTGAAATCACTGTCTTCGTTTCTTTCTACAAAGACGACTCCCTTTGACATTCATTTGGGTAGCACTTAGTTGGGAAGAGTTGCTGTGCTCCTCCCCTCTACAATGTATTGGATTTTTCAAAATATTTTTGGGTCAACTGAAAACAAGAATGGCATCAGGACAATAGAGGTCAGACAAGATAGAGGAGAAGGATGAAGAGCAGAGTCCAAGACCAGAGAAGGAACTGACAGTCTGAGAATTTTTTTCCATACCACCTCGTAAAAAAAATCGAATGCAAAAATCATCACCGGCTGCAGCAGTACGTGACCATATACTGGTGGGCTGGTATTTGATTACTGTTTTGCTAGAGGACATTTGATTTAGGTCTGTTTTCAGCTGTCACTGATCGTCCTGTGCCTGATGTGTAGGCCTCCTCCTCATCTAGCTGATGCTGCCATTGCTTTGGGCAAAAATTCGGGAATGCATGGAGTGCTTATATTTTCCCATCCCAGGCATACCTAAAGAGTGATTTCTGTGACATTTTGTTTTTTTCAGTGAATTTCCAAGGTTTTGTTAATTCTATTTCCTAACTATAATATCCCAGTAACCTTTGATTTTTTCAGTGAATATCTATGTTTTTTTAATGTTATTTCCTTACTGTAACCTGTAACCTTTGAGAGTGAGTGTGTGAGTGAGTGCATGAGTGTCTCAGTAGGTGTGTGAGTGAGTAATGTAATGTAATGTAATAAGCATTTCTAAAGCACACAACTACCACTACGGAGGTGTCCCGGTGCTGGCGGGAGGCTAATGAGAGGGTCAAGCCAGCAGTTATGTCTGCATGAAGAGACAGGTTTTTAATGCTCTCCTAAATTCTCCTAAATTCTATTTCTGACTCCAGCAGACGAAGGTGAGGCGGTAGTAGAGTTCCAGAGTTTTGCTGTTTTTACCCCAAAAGATCTGCCACCTTGCCGGGCTTTGCAGAAGTGTGGATCCCTGAAAAGCTGCAGGTGGTTGGATCTCAAGACCTTATCTTGATGATATAAATGTAGACATTGCCTGAAGAACCTTGGGCCTAAACGTCTAGCAGTTCTAAAAGTCAAGAACAATGACTTGAACTCTAGCCTACTGATAACTGAAAGCCAATGAAGCTGTCTCAGATGAAGAGAGATGTGGTGACGAAAAGGTACCCACCTAATCAATCTTGCTGCGAAATTCTGGATCATTTGTAACCTGCGAGTCAGGTATGCAAGTAACCCCAGATATAGGCTGTTTCCATAGTCCAAGTGTGAGGTCACAAAGCATGGATTGTTGTCTTCCCGTGTTCTTGCAGCAAAAAGTGTATTAATTTCCTAATGGATCTCATCTTTCAGAAACACGTAGAGGAGATGGGTTGTACCCGGGCAGTGAATGATAAGTCCTTATCCAGCCTAATTCCCAAATATCTGGCTGAGTCTGACGGGACTGGAGGTGGATTCTATTATAAAGAGGATCCACACGAAGTCTCTTTAAAGTGTTTATTTGTAACACCCACCAAATATGCAGCGATGACAGCAGGCTTCAGCTCCAACTGTCCCTTCAGTCCCTTCTGACCTCTCGCCCATGTCATCACATTCTAACACAGAACCAGAGCTTAAAGGAGAAGCTACAACACATCTTCCCTTTATAAGAAATGTAAAAGAACACAAAAGAAAGAATAGAAAAGAAGAAAGATAAAATAAAACAGATTAAACAGATACATAAGTAAATCACAAATTTAGGAAAAGAACATATCAATTTCCAGTTAACTTGCAGATACAAAGATAAAACCTACCGAATACTATTTGTACTTTACACAGTAATCTTGAAGATACAATGGTGGTGACCTGATACTGGAACCATGAATAGACAAATCAGCACGAGTACAATTTTGATTACATTTTGGAAATTTAGGCTGATACAAAGAATCTCTGTATCCATTCCTGAATGGGCACATTTTGACAACCGGGACATACTCCACACATCCCCCCCCATCAAGCATCACTACATTCCTCATGACTTTAATGATACGTCTCGGACCAAAATATTTTGTTTCGCCTTTGGGAGACCAAACTGCTTTCTTAACAAACACAAAGTCACCAATTTTCCAAGTAGGTTGACATACCCCATTTTTTATATCAAACCTACGTTTGTAATCCTCTTGATATTTATTAAGTCTCCAATTCTGCACAAAACAACCCCTATCTTTCACACTCAACCAAAGAGGATTTAACTTTGAACCAACTGTTCTTCCCTTAAGTTTTTCAAATGGAGAACACCCAGTCACACTATTGGGTGCATTCCTATGTGCCCACAATTTTTCTCTCAGGATGGGCTTGAGTGGGGCACTTCTCTCCAAGGCATTCTGAGCAGAAGCTCTAACTAATCTATTCATACTCTCAACTAACCCATTTGTGGAGCATAGAGAGCAGTTCTGTGATGTGTAATAGAAAGCTCTTTCAAAAAATCTGCCATTTCTTGAGAGGTGAACTGCACCCCATTATCTGATACAAGAACATCGGGTATACCTTCACAAGTGAAGGCATCTTTAAGAAATGCAATAATGTTCTTAGTTACAACTGAACCCATACAAGAAGCAGACACCCACTTGGATGTATAATCAACTAGTACTACAACAAACCTTTCTGAGGGAGACAAGGTGTCAAAAGGGCCTACAATGTCAACAGCAAGCTTTGACCAAGGGCGCTCAGGTATCGCAACAGGAGAAAGAGGAGCAGTCCTGGCTTTCCTTGACTTGTAATTTCCTGCACACATGACACAATCCTTGACCACTTCTTCCACTTGACGATCTACTTCAGGCCACCAATAAGACTCTCTAACTCTCGCTTTAGTTAAGCTACGCCCAAGATGACCCTCATGAGCAAGATTGACAATTTTCTATCTCATACCAACAGGAGGTATCAGTCTATCCCCCCGCAAGAGTTCACCTTGTAGAATATTCAATTCTTCACGTACATTCCAGAAACCTCTCCCACAATTTGGAACCATAACCAAAGAAGGCCAACCATTGACAATGAAATTCATGATGATACTTCTTGCCTCATCACCCTCACAAGCGGCTTCCCATTCCTTCTTGTCAATAGCTGACTCTTTCACCCAACAAACAGTGCTGTCAAGACTATTAATTGAACCTTTCTCTAAAGGCATTCTAGATACGAATCTAACACAGAACCAGAGCTTAAAGGAGAAGCTACAACAGATTCAATTCTGACAGCCACCAAAAATTAGCTGGAGGGGGGATGCCTGAAGTACAATACTTCCATTTTTTCTGCATTCAATTTCAGGCTCTTCCCTTTCATTTATTCCTAGATTTTTTTAGGCATTCCTAAGTGCGAGAGTGTCTTACTGGGTGTGTGAGTGGGTATGTCAGTGTCTCAGTGGGTCTGTGAGTGTGTATGTGAGTGTCTGAGTGGGTGTCTGAGTAGGTGCATGAATGTCTGAGTGGGTCTGTGAGTGGGTATGAGAGTGTCTGATTGGGCTGTGTGGGCTTACGAATGCTCCATAGGTGTGTCAGTCAGTGAGTGACTGCATGAGTGTCTGAGTGGATCTGTGGGTGCATGAATCTCTGGGTGGGTCTGTGAGTGGGTGTGTGAGTCTCTGAGTGGGTCTTGTGAGTCAGTCGTGAGTATCAGAGTAGATCTGTGAGTGGGTGAGATAGAGTATGAATAATTCTGTAAGTTGGTGTAAGTTGGTGGATGAGTGTCTGTCTGGGTCTGTGAGTGGGTGTGAGAATGTCAGAGTTGTCTGTGAGTGGGTGCATTAGTGCCTGAATGGGTTCTGCTCATTTTCTGCTCATTTTCTGCTCACTTCTGAACTTTATTGTGCCTCTTTCTTCTCATTGCTGACCTTTATTTTGCCTCTTTTTCCTCGGTTCTGACCTTTATTTTTCCTCTTTCTGCTAATTTCTGACCTCTATCTTGCCTCTTTCTGCTCATTTCTGATCTCTATTTTGCCTCTTTCTATTAGTTGCTGGCCTTTAGTTTGCTCCTTTCAGCTCATTGCTGACCACAATTTGTCTCTTTCAGTTCGTTTATGACCTCTACTTTACCTGTTTCTGCTCCTTACTGATCTTTATTTTGCCTCTTTCTGCTTATTGCTGGACTTTATTTTGCCACTTTCTGATCATTTCTGACCTTTATTTTGCCTTTTCTGCTCATTGCTGGCCTCTATTTTGCCTCTTTCTGCTCACAGCTGGCCTTTATTTTCCCTCCTTCTGCTCATTTATAAAAATTATATTGCCTCTTTTCAGTAATTTCTGACTTTTATCTTGCCTCTTTCTATTCATTGCTGACCTCTTTTCAGCCTCTTTTTGATAATTTCTGACCTATTTTGTCCGTTTCTGCTCATTTCTCACTTTTATTTTGCCTCTCTCTGCTGCCTGCTGCTCATTATTTTGCCTCTTTCTGCTTGTTTCTCACCTTTATTTTGCATCTTTCAGCTCATTGCTGACCTTGATTTTGTTGTTTCTGCTCGTTGCTCACCTTTATTTTGCCTCTTTCTGCTAGTTTCAGCACTTTATTTTCTTCTCTTTTACCCTGCGAACGCAGGGGAGCCATGGTTTGGCGGGTGCCAGCATTGCAGCTGCACATAGGGAGCTGCTGGAAAGGCAGCTCCCTCTGTGCAGGAGCAATCTATTTCATCTCTTTTCCTGCCTGCATGTCTGCGGGCTGGAAAGATGATGAAACCTCTGCTTCCAGTGGACGGGATCACTTTGACATCTCCCACCCGCTTGGAATTGGTGTATTTGCTATCGCTTGCCAGGAGTTATCAGCTCCCGCTAATTGAAATCGAACAGCTATGTCTTGGAGATGGGTATCCTGGGACATAGCAGGAGGTGGTCCTGGAGGGTGGTGGACCACAGGGCCATGTATGGCTCCAAGAGGGGTGCTGCACAGCCACTCTCCTTTACTTTTCAGGGCTGTTCTTGGGGAGTTGGTGGTCCTTGGGGCCTCATATGGGCCCAAAGGGGGGTCTCGTGGCCCCACTTCCATTTTGAGGAGGCGGTGGTCCCTGGGACCTAGGGGGGATCTGTGGGGAACCAAACTAGGAGGGTCATTAGGATAGCGGGCAGATCACCACCGCCCATATCGCAATGCCGATCCGCCCGCCAAAAACCACGGCCCGCATAGCAATATCCCCCTGTCACATTACCATGGCGGGGGGAACCCCGCAGACAAAAAGACCATCTGCGGAAAAGGTGTTAACATGGTGGCGGTGTCTGGGAGACAGCGCCATCCATATTAGCATATGTGCGGGGAAATGCCTTTCCATGGCGGCAACGCCGCCATGATAAGGCAGGTGGTTCTCGCCATTGGGGGCCCTTAGCGGGCCCCCAGGGATTCTGGGGGGTGGGGGGTGCACAGTTCCATGCACAACATGGCAGGCACCGCGTGGTGCCTGCCACGTTGTGCAAGCATGCAGGACGCGCCTGCCAGTGTGGCGGGCGAATCCTAATGTCACCAACGGGACCCCAGCACCAATGGCAGGCGGTCCCATTCTACACAGGCGGATCGAGTCCGCCCGCCATCCTAATGGGGCCCTAGATGTTTTTTAGCCCATGTGAGTTTGTGGTCCCTGGGGCTTGGGGGCGATCATGTGCCCCATCAACATTTCATTAGCCTCAGGGAATTGCTTTGAGAGCCCATGGAGGGGGGCCCCATTCCCCCCCTCCTTTTTCACTGATAATGCCCCGGGGGAGGTGGTGATCCTCTGTGCTTAATGAGCTTGAGAAGGGGGCCCCATGTGCCCCCTCCATTTAAAAAAAGAAATGTCCCTGGGACAGGCCAAGCGGGGGCTGTATTAAAATTAAGCGCAGTAGCCAGTGCTTTTTATTTTACATTTTTGCCAAAGATTCACTGCTCTGTCACATTTTCGCAGTATTTTTTTTAAGTGCTTTTTGGCCCTGATGACATCAGTGATGTCGGATCACTGACAGAATATCAAGGAGCAAAATATCGACCTGCCAAAATATCGATGACAAAATATAGAATGACAGAATATCGACTTCCTATCTACAAACAGGTAAGTAAAACAATATTGAATCAAAAATATAGTTGTAAATAGTATAGTTTGTTAAAATATCGAAATTTTTAAATGTCTTAAAAGTAATGTAAAATCATGAAATAATAAAAACATATTTAAAAATACTTAAATAACGTTAAAATTAATAAATAATTAATGTAAATAAAAAATAAACATTCATTTTTATTTTTTAATACATATATATGTTAACTCAATATTATTAAAAAATATTCAATATTTTTAGTGTTGGATAGCGGGAGGGTAAAATTTACTATTCCCACTCCAGTGAGTGCAACAGTGAGGAAAGCGTTGGATAGCAGGAGGGTAAAAATTACTATTCCCACTCCAGTGAGTGCAACAGTAGGGAAAGTGTTGGATAGCGGGAGGGTAAAAATTACTATTCCCACTCCAGTGAGTGCAACAGTAAGGAAAGAGTTGGATAGCGGGAGGGTAAAAATTACTATTCCCACTCCAATTAGTGCAACAGTAGGGAAAGCGTTGGATAGCGGGTAGGTAAAAATTACTATTCCCACTCCAGTGAGTGCAACAGTAGGGAAAGCGTTGGATAGCGGGAGGGTACAAATTACTATTCCCACTCCAGTGAGTGCAACAGTAGGGAAAGCGTTGGCTAGCGAGTAGGTAAAAATTACTATTCCCACTCCTGTGAGTGCAACAGTAGGGAAAGCGTTGGATAGCGTAGGGGTAAAAATTACTATTCCCACTGTAGTGAGTGCAACAGTAGGGAAAGCGTTGGATAGCGTAGGGGTAAAAATTACTATTCCCACTCCAGAGAGTGCGACAGTAGGGAAAGCATTGGATAGCTTAGGGGTAAAAAATACTATTCCCACTCCAGTGAGTGCAACAGTAGGGAAAGTGTTGGATAGCGGGAGGGTAAAAATTACTATTCCCCCTCCAGTGAGTGCAACAGTAGGGAAAGTAATGATTTAATAATTAAATATATATAAATTAATTAGCAATACCAATAAAAAATTATTAAAAATTAATTACCAATGACAAATTATTTAATAATCAATCAATAAACACCAAAAACTATTAATCATTAAAAATTAATTACCTATTAATAATTAATTAACCACACATTATTTTTCAATACCAAAAACGAATAAGTAATACAAAATGTTTACCAATTGATAATTAATTAACAGTAAATTCATTATGAATACACAAAATTATTTCCAATAATTATTTAATTACAATTCAATTACTTCCCACCCTATTCCCCTATAAACCCTCAACCCGCACTGAATAATAAATTAATACAATTAATATAATGATCAATTAATCAATTATTAAAAATTAATTACCAATTAATAATTAATTAACAATATATTAATTATCACTACCAATAAATAAAAATGAATAGTTACTTAATTACAATTAAATTACTTCCCACCCTATTCCCCTATGAACCAACAACCCGCTCTGAATAATAAATAATACAATTAATAAAATTATCAATTAAAAAATTAATAAAAATTAATTACCGATTAGTAAAAACTTAACTACCAATTAATAATTGTTTAACAATATATTTTTTATCAATACCAATAAATAAAATTAAATAATTACTTAATAACAAATAAATTACTTCCCACCTTATTCCCCTATAAACCCACCACCCGCTACAGAACTAAAACGCTAAATTAAATTAAAAATAATTAATAATTCCTAAAAATTAATATTTAATTTACTATAATTAAATTACTTCCCACCCTATTCCCCTATAAACCCACAATCCGCTACAGAATTAAATTACGCAAAAATTAATAACATAAAATTCATTACTTGAAAACAATTAAAACATACATTACAAAAATAATACATACTTTTAACACATATACTAACACTTAAAACACTATAATTTTTTAAATCTTTTTAACAACTATATCATGACTGTCGATTTTACTAACTTCGATATTATGACAATCAATATTTCCTACCTGAATTTCGATATTCTGCACCACTATATTTTGGCATTTCGATATTCTGTCCATTCTATATAAAAAACACGATATTATGGCAATCTGATATTAAAAATTCGATATTATGACTGTTCACCAGTGATGTCATTAGTGATGTCACTGACCATCTCATGAGTGATGTAATATGTGAGGTCAGAAGCAGTGCATTGTGGGGGTGTAAGTTGTAGTTGGCTCAGGTAACTTTAACTGCTGAATTTGAATTTATTTTGTGCAAATGAAATCTGAGCCTAACTATAACATCACTGTAATCTTTGTTTTTTTCAGTGAAAAATAAGTATACACACACACATATCTATACATATATGTATTCTTTTTTTCACTGAAAAAAACAAAACATTATACGGAAATTATTGTTAGGCTCAGATTTCATTTGTACAAAGTCATTCAAATTCAGCAGTTAAAGTTACCTGAGGTAACTCTATATATATATGTATATTCATTTATATCTATATGTATATATATAAATATATATATATACATGCATGTATATATATGTATATATATTTATATATATATATTTATATATATTATGGCTCCATTTCTGTCCCAGAAATGAAGTTGCACACCTCGTGAGGTTTTCCTTTAAAACAAAAGCATACTTTTTGGAAATCCATGCATTTGTTCCTTACACGTTTCGGACTCCCCCGAGTCCTTGATCATAGGCTGCGTATTTTGAATTTATAAACAAATGAAACCTCAGCTCACTTTGATTTTTATTGCCCTCAGGTGGGTTCACTGCCCATTGCATTGTGGCGCTGGTAGTTTCTATATTTGCCTTCCCTCCAGTGGGAGTTTGTTAATGTCGAACTTTATGACATTTTCATCACCCTCCAGTAGGCTGTCAACTTTTCCAGTAAAATATTAATTTTATGTTCTCTCACGTTCCATTAGTGACTTTTCCCAGTCCAAGTCACAGGCCTGCATTTAATGCAGCAGTGGTGCATACTTCCCTGCTGGACTGCTGTTTAAAAAAAAAAAAAATATATATATATATATACATATATATATATGTATAGTGGGGGGAGCAGGTGGTCTGTACGGAAGCCAGTGAGCAGTACACAGTACACCAGTCATATCCCCCAATGGGTGAGATACATTGACAATCTCTTCCTGATATTGGAGGGTGATCCAAAATTAGCAGAGAGATTCATTAACACACCATAAACGAAAAATCCTAATCTCAAATTCACCCATAAAATAATCAACAGGAACAGTGAATTACTTGATATAGCCATCCAGGTAGAGGGCAACATACTAAGAACATAGCTACACAGGAAAGAAAGTGCTGGAAACAGAATTTTACTAGTGGCTAGCCATCATCCCAATTCACTCATGGTGAGTATTCTCTATGGGGAGCTCATCAGAGCACGCTGCAAATGTATTACCAATGAGGCATACAATAAAGAGGAAAAAAACATGATACATCATTTCAGAGAATGTGGGTATCCCTGGAAACTTCTCAATCAAGTGAAACATAAAACTAAAATATTTAAGCATGAAGACATACTGTTCAGGGTAAAAGCTAGAAAACCTGAGAAAGAAAATCCCATACCCAGATTTATCACCGCCTATAACAAGAGTATTCACAGTATCATAGGCTGTCTTAAAAACACTGGGAGCTTATCACTACTGATCCAGTTATTGGCAATACCATAGAAGCCTGGCCTAAATTCACTTTTAGGAAGTCAAGATCAATCAGAGACATGTCAGTCCATAGTTATTCCAACCGTGGGAAAACAAAAAAGTGGTTGAAGGAACAAAAAGGATTTTTCAAATGTGGAGCCTGTAAGGCATGTAAACATTGTGCCAATCATAAACAATGTACACTTCTGACTGGCAAAAGCAGACAGATTAAGTAAGTCATCACCTGCACATCTGATTTCACAGTAAATACCCTAGAGTGTCCAAGCAAACTCATATCTATAGTCAGCACTAAAGTGCCTGTAAAGAAAAGGATATTGGTATATTTGCGTACAATAAAGAATAATGATCACACCTCTCCAGTGGCACGTCATTTCTCAAGAATCCACAAAGGTGATAATGAGTTACTCACCGTTTAGGGTGCAGACAGGATGGAAAAAAACATCAGAGCAGGTAATTGTGAACAGTGTCTGAGAGTCTTGGAATCACGCTACAGCATCAATCCAAATACCAAGTTGCGGGCCGGCATTAATATGGATGAAGGGTTAGTGAGCCATATTGGTCTCTAGGATAATTAAAGTCACTTTATTCACGGAGACATTACTGGTGCTACCTTTTATCTGCCCATGTATATTTTTGATAGCACCAGAAGTCGCACTTCAATTTTCACTACTACCCCCTTTTTATAATATAATTTATTTATTTTAATTTGATTTCACTCACATAACATATCATTTTCCTTCTTAAAAGCATTGCACTTACCAGTATCTAGGATCACAGGCCTTCATCACCTCCTTAAATTGAAGCTGTAAGGGAAGTCCCACCATTTAGACAACATACTACAAGAAAACACCACCTACCTATGGACTAAAGATATATATGGGCCCAGAAAGGGTCAGAGCAATATAAACAAAACACCACCAGAGCTGACAATCAGACAAAATCGAGGCATGACTGCAAGAAGGCAATTGATTACAAAACTTTGGTTTATTTTATTATAGAAATTCGGATAATTAATCAATTCATATCAATTAAATAAATACACAATACAAAACATATATATAGGTCCCACATAGAACAATGAGAAAAGTCAATCATACCAACATTCATTCCCAATTCAACCACAACATACTCATTTGCTCATCATACATTAATAAAAGAATCTGAAATAGTAAACACGCCATGCGGATAAGAGATCATAGAATCTAGTGTTTCCAAGTAGGCATAGATGGAGGCAAGGTTTCCAAAACATACACGAAAAAATAAATGCCAACGCACGTTTCGGTGTTGGGTCCGGGGGGGGGCTACATCATTATCAGGGCAATGGATGTGTAAATAGTGTGGGACACACACTTGCACCTAATGGAAATAAAGTACAAAAAGACAACTTAGATAACACATACAGTTTATACATGCCTTGACAAACCATTTACAGCTATACAAAAGAATCAAACAATGAATTAAATAAGGTCAAAAAAAGCGATTAAAGGATAAAGCCAATGTTAGCCATAGTGGTGTCCAAAAATTATTTTGTCAAAATAATAGTTAAAATTTCAGGATCAACGAATAAAGTGCACCAAAAAAGACCAAAGAAACCTTAGGAGATATTCAAGCCGATATAGAAATAAAGTACAGATACCAGCACACCACCAGTGAGACATATAAGGAATGAACAGCATGCAGATATACAAACAAGAAAGATAAGTTCGACAGCAGCCAGAGGAGAAAGATATATACCTTAGTTGGATATATCGCGTCCGTTTGAACCCTTGGACATAGCATATCGCGGCCACGTTCGGCTCAGAGAGACAATATTCTAAAAAATGAAATAGGCTAATCAAAAAACAACCCTGGGGATGAGGGAATAAATGAATAGATGGATGTATCAAGCTACGCTTACCCAGGGTTTTTTTTTTCAGAATGAAGCCAACTCCTTAGGAGTTCTAAGAAAGAAAGGCTGGACAGGAGATGCTAAGAAGGGAATTCTTCGAATTATTTGTTCAGAAGGTGGACACATGAATTAATCCCTCGGAGGTTCAAGAATTTCAATAAAAAGACAAACAAAAAAACAGAAAATAGGAAGAAATGAGTCAAAACCAATTAATACATAGAAAGTATACAAATAAATAAAAAGAAATGCAGGCGACAATTTTATAAATAGGCTCCCGTCACACAAGCAACCGTAATGAATAAGAAGTGAGAATTCACTTATCAATCCGGTCGGGCAAAGGGGCCGGCCTCCGGGACTATTTAAACGCATATATATAAGATCCCGGGGCAAGCAGATAGTTTAAGCAGGACCGGAACATAAGTTAACGATACAGGTGCCAATTCCGATCCGGTAAAAAAATTCCCCGTCCGACTCGTATCCGGATTTTTTTCCGTCCGAATCGTCAAAGTAGCGTACAAACTGCCAAGTACGATTCGAACGGAAAAAAGTCCATACGAATCGCATTGGGAAGATTTCCCCACACGTCCTCGGGTCGGGAAAAGTCACCGACACGTCCCCGGGCGAAAAACCCACCGTGCGGAAAAATAAAGTCCGACTGCGCAAGTACGATCCCTCCCGTCCTCCCCATTTCACAACCGTACGCAAAAAACACCGTCCGAACCGAACTCCCATAGCAACCATGGAGACATGTGCCCGCATACGCGCCTAACACCCCACCACCCCCCCCGCCCGCGTATGTACGCACCGAACCCCCACCCCAGCAGTGCATGTACGCCCCGAACCCCCACCCGTGTATGTACGCACCAAACCCCCCCCAGCCGTGTATGTACGCACCAAACCCCCACCCGTGTATGTACGCCCCCGAACCCCCCCCAGCCGTGTATGTACGCACCGAACCACCACCCGTGTATGTACGCCCCCGAACCCCCACCCGTGTATGTACGCACCAAACCCCCCCCAGCCGTGTATGTACGCACCAAACCCCCCCCCCAGCTGTGTATGTACGCACCGAACCCCCACCCGTGTATGTACGCACCGAACCACCACCCGTGTATGTACGCACCTAACACCCCCCCCAGCCGTGTATGTACGCACCCAACCACCACCCGTGTATGTACGCCCCCGAACCCCCACCCGTGTATGTACGCACCAAACCCCCCCCAGCCGTGTATGTACGCACCAAACCCCCACCCGTGTATGTACGCCCCCGAACCCCCCCCCAGCCGTGTATGTACGCACCGAACCACCACCCGTGTATGTACGCCCCCGAACCCCCACCCGTGTATGTACGCACCAAACCCCCCCCAGCCGTGTATGTACGCACCAAACCCCCCCCCAGCTGTGTATGTACGCACCGAACCCCCACCCGAGTATGTACGCACCGAACCACCACCCGTGTATGTACGCACCAAACCCCCCCCACCCGAGTATGTACGCACCGAACCACCACCCGTGTATGTACGCCCCCGAACCCCCACCCGTGTATGTACGCACCAAACCCCCCCAGCCGTGTATGTACGCACCAAACCCCCCCCAGCCGTGTATGTACGCACCGAACCACCACCCGTGTATGTACGCACCGAACCACCACCCGTGTATGTACGCACCAAACCCCCACCCGTGAATGTACGCCCCCGAACCCCCCCCCAGCCGTGTATGTACGCACCGAACCACCACCCGTGTATGTACGCCCCCGAACCCCCACCCGTGTATGTACGCACCAAACCCCCCCCAGCCGTGTATGTACGCACCAAACCCCCCCCCAGCCGTGTATGTACGCACCAAACACCCACCCGTGTATGTACGCCCCCGAACCCCCCCCAGCCGTGTATGTACGCACCGAACCACCACCCGTGTATGTACGCACCAAACCCCCCCCAGCCGTGTATGTACGCACCAAACCCCCCCCCAGCCGTGTATGTACGCACCGAACCCCCACCCGTGTATGTACGCCCCCGAACCCCCCCCCAGCCGTGTATGTACGCACCGAACCCCCAGCCGTGTATGTACGCACCGAACCCCCACCCCACCAGGGAATGTACGGACCGCACCCCCACCAGTGCATGTACGGACCGTACTGACGCCAAAAAAACACGTACTGAACCAGGACAAACCATATTTACACAAGGAGAGTCAAGTAGAGTTTCCCCACACCACCAAACATGCCCAACAACCCCACAAACATCACATACACCCACCTGCAACTGCCAAACTGCCAAACAGAGGCCCAAAACTCAATCACTCCTCATAACACACCCACACAAATTTCAAACACAGCCACACCCACAAATGGACCAATAAAAATGGACCACACACACAAACCATGAGCCTTTGCAACAGACCCACTGCTGCCAGAGCCCACAGACGACCCACACCACCATACTTGAACCTCACACTTGCATACCTTCACACAACCACCTACACAAACACCCCCTCATCACATTCACACACACACCTCCACTACCACACCCACACACCCACAACCATCCACACCCACACCCCCACAACCATCCACACCCACACCCCCACAACCATCCACACCCACACCCCACGCCATGTCCACCACCAAGAATCCAAAGTTCACAAAGGAGGAGCTGGAGATCCTTGTCGACGAAATCCTCAGAGTCGAGCCACAGCTCTTTGGGACATTGGTCAGACAGACCAGCATATCCGAAAAAACGGCCATGTGGCAGAGGATCGTCGATTCTGTGAATGCTGTTGGGACCACCAGAAGGACCAGGCACGAGTGCCAATCCAGGTGGTACGATCTGCGGAGGACGGTCAAGAGGAAGATGACTGACAATCACAACCAGGGGAACATCACTGGAGGAGGGCCGCCCCCCAGACCGGTACAATACCATCCCTGGGAGGAGAAGGTGATGTCCACGCTGGCGGTGGAGGGACTACACGGACTGCCAGGACTCCCAGACCCTGGTGAGTACACAAACAACTCACCTCACATGGGGGGGATGCCATACACAATCAATCATGCATGCCACCCCCCCAAGCCACCACCGGACACAACAACACTCCACAAACACACACATGCCACTAGCGCCACCATGCCCCATGCATCAATCAGGGCCATGCCAAGTCACAGGCCACACAAAACACCAACACAACACAGGATGTGGTCGATGCTGGGAGTGGGGGCATCAAAACTAACATTGAGCAACTCACAAGCACACAACAATGCCCTCAGCCCATATGGCCCAGGGCACAGCCATACAAACTGTGTGTACCCACACAGTACTGTCTTGCCTGCAAATGGTGGCTGCCATGCAGGATGACATGGGTCCGAAGGCACAATTTGCACATAACAGCAGACAATGAAGATGCATCGCCCTGATAGAGTCTCAGCACACACCGCCACAGCAGCAGCCTACACTCAGACACACTGCCCAATGGGTGCCCGGAGAACAGGGACTAACTCACATGAACAAGCCAATGGCCATTCAAAGACCGGCTAACTGTGTGTGCCCAGGAAGCTGGCCTGAGGTGACAGAGAGTGACAAAGAGAGGGAGGGAGAGGGGGAATGAGAGGGAAGGAGACAGAGGGGGACACAGGGAGACAGACAGAGGGAGGGAGTAGGGTGACAGAGGGAGACCGACAGAGGGAGGGAGGAGGGTGACAGAGGGAGGGAGGAAGGGAGACACAGGGAGACTAAATCACCCTTGGGTGGTGTGGCCATGTCCACTCGTCAGCCGGTGGACTGTGTGCATGCAGACCAGGTCTGGCAGTGCCTCAACCCCCCCTTCCGTAGATGAAGACCGGTCCATGTGTCAATCTGTGCACGAGTCCATCCGTGCTGCAGGCACAGACCTAACCACACACCCAGTATACCCAGCCACAGTGTCGGTAAGAACCCTGTCACAAATGCTTCAGTCCCCTACCTGCAACATCAAATTGCCTTGGCAAAACACCATTTGGCCACGTACAGTGCAACACGTAAGGCGCCTCTGCATGGCTCGCTACGCCCGCACACCACACTGCTGACTGTGTACCCAAATAGATGCATCAACTAAGATTGTGTCTCACACATGCGTAAAGCCCTGACAGCTGTGGCCAAGGGACATAGCCATGCACAAGTGCACTGTGAGAGGAATGCAGGACAGATCCAACTACCCAGAGGAAGAGTGCCAAATCAGAAATGCATGCAACATGGATGCCACATGTGACACTGTTAACATTGTCTCTCTCACACACAGGTCAACGTCGACGAACACCCCCCAACACTGGGGGGGAAGTCTCACAGGACCAGGCTCCGCGGGATGAGGACCCCACCGCCAGCGATGACTCTCACCACTCCGTGGATGACCCAGACCAACCTGGCCCCTCTGGTGTCCAACCACCTGCAGCACCTGCGTCAGGTACAACTGTGCCAACCACCACCCCCATTCCTGCCACATCCCAGGAGACGTCCAGGAGCCCTGCCCGCACACGACCACCCAGCCAGTCTGCCCAGGAGGGACACGGTCCTCCGGGCACCCAGGAGGAGGCAGGCGGCAACGCAGATGCCATCCCTCAGGGGTCCCGGAGACCCGATGCACCCACAACGGCAGGCCAGGTGCACGTGGGCAGGGGTGGCGGGAGTGGAGGACGGCGGAGGCGCGAACCTGACCAGGCAGCTCAGGACCCGGTAGTGTCCCAGGTCAGCAACATCCTGGATACATACCGGCGTGACACCAGGGGCATGGACCAGATTGCGTCCACCCTCAATGACATCAAGGGGACCCTCCAGGAGATGAAGACCCTGCAGTCCCAGCAACATGCCTGTCAACTGCAACACCAAGGAAGGATGGAGGATAGACAGGCTGAGCTCGTGGCGGTGCAAACCCAAATGACCGGTGTACTCCATCGGATTGCCGACAACATGGGCAACCCTCCCTGTGGCACCAGGCGAAGGCCATTACCAGACACAGGGAGGGATCAGGAGGAGGAGGATTCATCCGACGGAGCGTCACAGACATCGTCACGGACTGCTTCCGAGGGTCCCCGCAGGAAGGTGGGCCGTCCACGAAAAAGACTGTGAGAGTCAGCAGAACATCACCATCTCCCAGGTCACCTGGCCTGGCACCTGGCCCTCTGGCCCAATAGCAGCACATGACATTCTCTGCCACATGGACTTGCTGGTCACTGTCTGACCTATGTTGACAAAGACTGTGGCATGGACTCTGACATTTTGCTACGGCAAGGATACCAACTCCCCCAGTGAACTTTGGATTCTACACTCCCGCTGTGCACCTCTTGTCATCCCCACAAACCCGTACCCCACCACAAATAAATTAATCACACTTACAAGATGATGCCGTGATTCTACATTATTACAATACATGTGTGTGTCGTACAGTCAAAGCATGCCTGATCTCAGAATTAACTCCAACCATCCAAACCGTGGGGTCGCAGTCTTGCCCAGGACACACATGGGTCCCAATGTCTCATCTGATACAGACATGGAGTACCATACTCACCTGTGCTGGGCACAACCAGCTGAGTGGTTCCCGCACAACTGTGGCTACAGACACATTCAGGGGAGCAACAGTCATGCGCAGAGGTCAGGGATCATGTGGAGTGACCTGGCTTGCCGCTCCCAGGTATGTCTAGACATGTGTCCCTACAATGTGCAGCATGCTTGCGTCAGGCGGATGTTGAGAATGGTGGCTAGGCCAAGGTTGGATGCATGGAGATGCCAGAATGCAGTTTAGGATCACAGTGCCACATGGTTGTGTTGGGGTTGTGGGCTGCATCATGAGTGTGGGCGTGGATCGAGAAGGTCATCCTGCAGCTGGCTGTGAAACATTCCCCCCATCCCGTTTGGACGTTGATGTGGCCTGGTTGCCCGACGCAGTAGCAGAGCTGTGCAGATGCACTCCGGATATGGACAAGTACCATGGGAGTCGTAAGGCACATGTCCGTAGACTGCAGGGTAGGATTCGACACGGATGTTGTAGTTGCCCTGGGGGATGGTCTCTCTTGCCTTGAGGTGGATGGAACTGTGCATCTTGTGCATAATACAGTTCCCACTCCCTGACAAACCCCTAGCATCTTGTCACTCTACACATAGACACATATGCACCACCTATGAAAAATATGCCAGACATGCCGCACGCACAGTGGCAACAGGCCACCATTGACAGGGAAGAGGCACCTTGGAGACAGAGGGACAAATTTATTAGTCATGTGTGTTGGAATGACAATGATACTCTGTCAACACATACACAGGTCATGTGGATGAACATGTGGGAGCAACACTGGCACCCCCCATTGCAACACAGATGCTGGTATCCCATTGACCTGGCACACAAGTGACGGATAACAGCTAAACACCCCCTGCTGCCACGGAGAGGCCGCTATACACCATTGAGGCCCTGATGGGGCAATCACACACCATGTCAACCCGGTGCAACCTGTATGTTTCCGAGGTCAGTGTTACACACAATGATGGCCTCATCACAATCCCCAATCCCCTGCCACATGACAGTCACCAAGTCTGACCATGGCTCCAGGTGAAGCCTGCCCCATGTCATGTTCCCCATGTAGGATCACCATGTATGCAAATGGAACACACATGAACCGGAGAAGTGCACACAGACTACAAACAATTCACACACCCAAAACGACGTGAGGCATCCCTTACCCTAAGGAGATTTCAACACTTGCCCGTGCATGTGACGCTGAATCAGCACATGTTGCTGTGTTCATGAGGAGTAGCAGGAGCACAACAATGCCACCAGCAGACAGCATGCACATGGACCTGTGGAACAGAGACACACAAGGATTCAGCACAAAGGAGCACATCCGCAAGCATGTACTCAACACGTATCATGTTGTTAACATGACAGGTGACAATGATGACCCTCAGACAACATCCTTCCATTGCGCCATCACTTGAGTGACACTTCAATACACACCACTGACTCACTTGGCAGACATGCAGATGGACACACACATTGCAACACATGCCACACACGGCCCAATGCGTGCACACTCAGACACTGGAACTCACCACTAAGCAAAGAAGTTGCGTATGAGCCGACTCCGCATGTCCTCCACAGCCTCATCCTCCTCCACATCACTTGCCCCGTCACCAAGGCCTTCATCCTCCACGGGTGGATGGTCCTGGTCATCTTGATCCAGTATGAGTGGAACAGCTTCCTCCACTGCCATGTTGTGCAGCATGCAGCAGACGATGATGATCTTGCACACCTTCACCGGGGCATATGGGAGTGCTCCGCCGGTCTTGTGGAGGCACCGGAATCGGCTCTTCAGAAGTCCAAACGTCCTCTCAATGACTCTCCTGGTCCGCCCATGTGCGTTGTTGTAGCGGTGCTCGGCAGCCGTGCTGGGGTTGCGGACAGGCGTCATCAGCCATGGCATGTTGGGATAGCCAGCGTCCCCTACAAGGAAACATCATGGACAGAAGTGTGTCAGCACAGGCAGTGAGATTGGAAGATGACGCCAAACACTGAACTGCCAGAGTCTACCCACCAACAATACATGCTCGCTCGTTCCGCAGATGCAGCATCATTTCAGGCAGCCTGCTACGCCTCATGATGAAGGCATCGTGTGCTGATCCTGGAAAGCGAACACAGACATGTGAAATCACCATGTTGGACAGACACACCACAAGGGCATTAATGGAGTGATAATGTTTGCGATTCCTATACACCACCTCCTGTGCCTGTGGTGGTACCAACGCAACATGTGTCCCATCTATGGACCCAATGACATGGGGCATCCCTCCCAGGGCATAGAACTCACGCTTGACATCTGTCAACTGCTCACGAATAGGGAATTTAATGTACTCATCCAGGTGAACCAACATGGCCTCTAAGAAATCATGCAGAACACGGCTGAACATCGTCTGGGACATGCCCCCGACATCAGCAATGGTATGTTGGAACGTACCCGTGGCAAGGAAATGTAGGGATGCCATCACCTTCAACTTGGGTGTCAGTGCACTGGGATACCTGTGGCGCGGGAGGAGTTGTGCTTCCAGCCGGCCAGTCAACTCATCAATCAACCGTTGGCTGAATCTGTAGCGGCGTATACAGTCCCGTTCATGCAGGGCAGCAATGTCTGGCATACGTCGAGGGAGAGGCGGAGCCCTGCAGTGAAATGGAAGGAACACCTAAGAGTGAGCACTGTACAACAACATCGTCAATGCACTGAGCACATGTTACACAGCCAATATACATATGCCACGTTGTGAGTCAGGTCTGTGCCACATTTCCTGGACACGTACGCCAGTCAGGTGACACTCCTACCAAGGGACAGCCACTAACGGAGGGGGGCAAGATCACGATGACATGGCATGAGACTAGCTGTGGGCCAGTGTAAGTGAACATGCACACGCATCACAGGATTCACAGACATCCACACATGTGCAGAAGTAGTATGCGTATGGTACAGACAGGTAGTTGGATGCGATATGCACTGGTCACATGTCATAGGAATAGGACAGGCCACACACATTGCCTTTGAGGAGTACATGTCGAGACAGAACATACATAGGGAGCATGTGGATATGTACTTGTGTTGATACTCCGTGTAGTTGGATACATACACACCTCATGGCAAATCACATATGTGGGCTGGTGTGCGGAACAGTGTGCCATGCCCATCGACACACAGACACATGTTGGCAGCAGCAACTGCTGATGCATTGAACCACACACCTACAGCAAAATCATGGAAAGACATGCCACACACATGACATGGTTGCAGCGTGCAACGCAGCCATACACGTGTCATGTGTAATATTCCGTGTACCTGGCATCAGGGGACAGGTGCGGGTCTCCGTGACTGGGACATGCAAGTGACTCATGGCTCCACTAGTGTGTACGACATGCACACATGTCAAAGGAGTGCAGGGGATGTGTGGTACAATGCGCACCATCACACACGACATGTGTACACAGCTCATCGTACATGTGCTTTGCCCACACCTCAGGGGTAAAGTGCCACATCACATCCTGACACACCTGTGTCACACACATGTGGTATTGCACAGACAATGCATTGGTGTCCACCCTTGGCAATACCTGTCCGCTCCATTCCTGTTTGTGTGCCGCCTGTCACCACTGACAGTTGTGAAACGCACCGTACATACGCTCGGAGTGCGTGTATAGGGTCCCTGGGCCAATATTGCCGCAGGCGTATGCGTACGCCACAGTAGTACGGACCGTACAAGCGCTTGTGCGGTCCGGATCACAATATGGGCGCTGGCGTATGCGTACGCCACAGTAGTACGGACCGTACAAGCGCTTGTACGGTCCGGATCACAATATGGGCGCTGGCGTATGCGTACGCCACAGTAGTACGGACCGTACAAGCGCTTGTACGGTCCGGATCACAATATGGGCGCTGGCGTATGCGTACGCCACAGTAGTACGGACCGTACAAGCGCTTGTACGGTCCGGATCACAATATGGGCGCTGGCGTATGCGTACGCCACAGTAGTACGGACTGTACAAGCGCTTGTACGGTCCGTACTACTGTGGCGTACGCATACGCCAGCGCCCATATTGTGATCCGAACCGTACAAGCGCTTGTACGGTCCGTACTACTGTGGCGTACGCATACGCCAGCGCCCATATTGTGATCCGGACCGTACAAGCGCTTGTACGGTCCGTACTACTGTGGCGTACGCATACGCCAGCGCCCATATTGTGATCCGGACCGTACAAGCGCTTGTACGGTCCGTACTACTGTGGCGTACGCATACGCCAGCGCCCATATTGTGATCCGGACCGTACAAGCGCTTGTACGGTCGGTATCACTGCTTGTGGGGTGCCCTAGGGCGTGGAACGCACCGTACCTGTGTGTAAATGTATGAAAACACATAGGGGACACATGAGGGACAAGTATAAGGGCCTAAATGCCTGATGGTTGCCATGGAGACTGAGTTAAATTTTTGAATTTGAGCACCAGGTGCACAGCAGAAGTCAGTTTGAAAGAATCTACATTGTTGCAATGTGGATGTTGACTTGACATCATTATCAAAAATGAAACCATGCAAAGCCACACACTGGGGTAGGTTTGAAGGGATTGGATGAAACGTAGGATGCTAATGTGACTGACCAATCAATCTGTACTCCTATACATGAACAGGCCAGCCAGGCATATATAAGGCAGCCAGGTCCCATGAGAGAGCACTTGCCTGCACATCCATTCATCCATGACCACTGCTGCTGATAGTGATTCCTCTGGCACCATGTCCAGGACTGTGGAGAGGTCACAGCCATTCACCCAGGAGGAGAACCTTGCCCTGATAGATGTGATCCTCCCACAGTTCCAGAGCCTGTATGGTCGACCAGGGGTTCAGGTGAGTGCAGACTCCACTAGCTTAGACTGTGCCCCTTTTGTGTGACAGTGACTTCTGGCATTGTGTCCATGTGTGACAGACATGCACTGTTGTTTGGAGTGGGTCCCAGGGTGTGGAAGGCCTCATGTCACCCATGCAGAGCATGCTGTGTTTCCTGTGTGCACTCCTCACTTGCATAGTGCCTACTGTGACAATGAATGCAAGGTGCATGCCACATTCTGCCTGCATACTCCTCCTGGGGATGTTGTTTCCACAGTCCTGATGTGATCCTGTGTTCCCCCCAGTGTGACAGGTGTCAGTACCCATGGATATGTGTTTGTTCAGTGTACCTGTGCTGTGAGTGTCCAAAGGCCGTGTTCGTCCCCTGCACATTGGTGTGTGTGTTAGTCCCCTGTCATGTGGGTGAGTGCATATGGGGAGTGTTGCACACAAGCAGCATGAGGGATGGATGTGGCCTGGCCATCCGATGTGAGCAGGGAGCAGTGCTGTGTGCATGCCGTGCTGAGCCAGCCCCACACCTGTGACACCCCCGTCTACTGGCACATGGGCAGAGTGAGGTGTGTACCCGCAGTTGGCAATGCCATGTGATTGTCCTGTACCTGTGTGTGTCTGTGTACTCTGCTGAGGTAGCATCAGTGTGCTGGGGCAGGTGACTGCTGTGAGGTGCTGTACATAATCCTGATGTAGCCTGTGAGGCACAGTGTGATCCCTGGTCAGTGAGTGTGTGGTACCCCTCATGCCACCCGTGTGCTTACACTGGCACGTAGTGCATTTGGCCTTCCACAGTGGATAATGTCCCTATGACAAAGGTGCAATTAGTTGCATGCATACCATGGCCTGTTCATAATGAGGATTGTTCTATATGTGTGTCTCTGTGTTTTTGCTCATGTGGATTAATGTATTCTCTCTTTTGCATCCTCACAGGTAGGCGCCATTGCCAAGGGGGAGATCTGGAGGGAAGCCGTCAGTGCCGTGAGGGGTACAGAGGGTCGGAGGCGGAGCCTGTCTCAGGTGAGGAAACGCTGGCAGGACATCCGGTGCTGGACGAGGAGGATTGCACGGCTCCTGCTGGGGGACTCACCTGAGAGCCGTAAGAACCGTGGGCGCCGTCGTCTGACCCACATCCAGAAGCGTGTGCTGGCGGTGGTCTTCCCCGATATGGACAGGCGCCTACAGGAGAGGCAGCAGCAGGAAGGGGGTAGGTACATGTGTGTCAGTTGTGTGTCCCCAGCCAATGTAAGTGTGCAGTTGCATGGATACACTGCCAGGGTTTGATTGTGCAGTGCGTCAACTTCTCCACAAAGTAGCACAGTGCTGTTCTCACTCCCTCCCTTCCCCTCCTTGCAATGTGTTCCCTGGTCTGTCTGTAGCCACTCTTGCACAAGGTTATTTAGGCAGGCAGTTCATGCAGGTGCCCTATGCTATCAGCATCATGTGTGGGGGTGATGTGCCACAGGTATGGGGACCTTGCGTGTGCCATGGCCAATTTCAGTCATTGTGGTGTCCATGTCACTTGGCACTGATTGTGAATCACGACATAGGGGTGTGTCTCCAAAATGTACAGCCTTCCAGCATGCATGTCCAATTGTGTGCCCTCTGTCATGATGTGCCTGAGTGGGAGGCCTGCTAAGTGCAGGGACGGTTGCTTAATTTGCAGTCATGTCCATCCTGGACCATGGAGGAGTGTGGGCACTACTGTGCCCTGGGGCACCTCTTCCTAGGTATCATGTGCGTCATCCAACAATATGGCCATTCACTGTGTCTTCACCATGGGTTGGGTAGGGTGGCATTGTACCCTGGGCTCAACTGTTAGGACCTACAGGTTGCTACATGTGTCCACTGTACAGGGGGACCCATTTTGCTTGTGCATACTCACAGTGGGCATTACCTGTGTGTGTTGTTGAGACAATCTGATGATGTTTGCCTGTCAATGATGTGTGGACATGGCCACCAGGGGCTGTGTGTGTACAGTCATGAATTAGTGGAGGCCATGTGTTTCCATCCCAGAGTAAGAGGTGTACATACTTTCTCCGTCTCAATGAGATTGTCTCAGGTGTGGGTGGTTTGTGCGTACAAGGCCTACATGTCAGAAGCTTCATCCTCCTTGCTGGGTTTAGCCTGTGTGTGATGTTTGACTGGACATACGCTCAAGGTGCAGTGACCCTGTCATGTGTGGCCTGGTTTCATGTATTGCCTTTGCAGCATGCGGCAAGAGTAAATGGATATGATTCATGCTCATCCCTTTTTGATGACGCAGTGTGGTGCAGGTGCTGTGCACATTTGTCCCCAGAGGCTGACTCCTCTCTAAAATTTCAGGTGCAGTGATTTGCTGTTGTGTCATGATCTCCATTGTGTCTCAGTGGCATGGTGGGTCGAATAACTGTGTGTTCCATGGCCTACATGTGTACATTGTTTTTTAGGTGTTACTCCTGTTGCTTTTCAGGCTATGCAATGTGACCTATGTATATTTGACTCATGTGACATAAGTGTACAGGTGTCTGATTTTCTCCTGTCTCTTCACCTTGCCCACAGCATCGCCGGGGGACACGGAAGGAGACACTAGCACGGACCGGGAGGAGGGATTGAGCACCAGTGCCAGCAGTGCTGTCCTGTCTGGCACATGGAGTGGCACGGAGGCCGAAGGGAGTGAGGCAGAGGACCTGTTGACTGCCAACACAGACTATGACGCAGACGGGTCCGAGGCTGAGCTCCCAGAGGTGGCGGAGTCTGCCCCCCCAGCTGATGGCAGCCCTCCACATCCCCCCGCCACCTCAGGTTCCATCACCGGCCTCCCACATGCTCGTGGCCCTTCCCTCCGTGCTCGGTCCCCACATGTCTCCTTCCTGCCAGGCACCGCACCCCCTGCCCCTGTCACCACTGCTGCGGTGAGTGCGGAGTCTGTGGACATCCTGAGGCAGTTGCAGGTTGGTCAGACTGCGATGCTAAATGTCCTCCATGCCCACACCCAGGTGCTGACCCAGATGGAGGCATACATGGAGGGCATGTCGGCTGCGCAGTCTGACCAACGGCAGTTGCTGAGGTCCATAGACTCCACACTGACTGCAGCACTGGATCTCCTGCAGCGCTGCGTAACACCCCCTACCCCTGCCCCATCCACAATTCCCACTCCCGTGCCTGTCCCACGCACATCCAGACGTCAGCGTGCACGCACCCCAACAGACACAGGCACCACACCACCAGGGAAGTCGAAGCGCACACCTCCTGTCACGCACACACAGGGTGAGGAAGGCACACCCACTGGGTCGGGGGGGAAACGTAGAACACGCAGCCACAGTGGGAGTCCGCATTCCACACAACCCACTCCCTCCAAATCCACTCCCCTTAGCTCTCCTGGCCAACAGTCAGTGACAGCATCATCCACTGCGAGTGTGCCCCCCAGCCCCAGGATGACACCACCCCGCAAGCGGTGGAGGCGGGACCCGGCCAGGGGAGTTGAGTCCCCCACCCTGTCCACACCCTCCCCCAGTGGCGCTGCGACCCATCCCTTTGCCCCCCCCCCTCCTTGGGGCCTGTGGTTGGATTGGGTGCGGGGGAGTCGCTGGGGGAACTTGCCGACGTGTGCAGCGCCATTCTGTCCTCCACCTTTGGCGCTGGCACCCCCCCTGTGGCAGAATCATCCCTCCCTGCACCCACAACACCTACCCTTTCCCCTCCTGTCCCTGCGGTGCCTGTTTCCACCCTCCCCCCTGATGCCCCCTCTTCTGTGGATGAAATGGACTTGTGAACTGTGCAGGCAAGCTAGGGGACACACGTCCCGATGTGTACCCCCCCCCCCGGACATTGCTGCTGGGCTGGCCCATGGCCCTTGTACATAGCGGACATTTTCTCAGATATATTTTCCTGCTGAATAAAGCCTTTTCTTTTGATTTTGCACACTGATGCTTTCCTGGACTTGCTGTTGGTGCTGGTGCTCCCTGCGTTGGGGTGGTGATGATGTGTTAGGGGTCTGTGAAATGTTGGAGTGTGCTGCTCATGGGGTGTACCCTGCCATATGCGTGCCATCACAAAGGTCTCTGCCAATGGTATTTGGTCATGTTTGCTCTCACTGTATGGTGACATTGTCCCAAGGTGTGTTCCATCCTCTGTGGAGCAGGCCATTTTCCCTGCAGGGTGTCTCCCAAATGCTGTGCTGTGCTGTGTCTACATTTCCTGGATGTGTGAGGGTTGCCGTTCAATATAGCCATGCTGGCTCAGCGATGGCTCCGCCTGCATCTGGGGTATCACCCTTGTAGGTCACTGAACTTGTTGATGGGGTATATTGTCCTATGTCTGGGCACTGCTGGGAGTGATAGGTACACACCCCTCCTGTGTCTGGGTACTGCTGGGAGTGATAGGCACACACCCCTCCTGTCTCAGGGCACTGCTGGGAGTGATAGGCACCCACCCCTCCTGTGTCTGGGCACTGCTGGGAGGACTCTGCACCCACCCCTCCTGTGTCTGGGCACTGCTGGGAGTGATAGGCACACACCCCTCCTGTCTCAGGGCACTGCTGGGAGGACTCTGCACCCACCCCTCCTGTGTCTGGGCACTGCTGGGAGGACCCTGCACCCACCCCTCCTGTGTCTGGGCACTGCTGGGGGTGTTTGGCACACCCCATTCTTATAGCAGGTTCGGTGCGTACATACACGGGTGGGGGTTCGGTGCGTACATACACGGGTGGGGGTTCGGGGCGTACATACACGGGTGGGGGTTCGGTGCGTACATACACGGGTGAGGTTTCGGTGCGTACATACACGGGTGGCCGGGTGGCGCTTGGGTGCGTACATACACGGGTGGGGGTTCGGGGCGTACATACACGGGTGGGGGTTCGGGGCGTACATACCAGGGTGGGGTGGGGGTTCGGTGCGTACATACACGGTTGAGGTTTCGGTGCGTACATACACGGGTGGCGCTTGGGTGCGTACATACACGGGTGGGGGTTCGGGGCGTACATACACGGGTGGGGGTTCGGTGCGTACATACACGGGTGAGGTTTCGGTGCGTACATACACGGGTGGCCGGGTGGCGCTTGGGTGCGTACATACACGGGTGGGGGTTCGGGGCGTACATACACGGGTGGGGGTTCGGGGCGTACATACCAGGGTGGGGTGGGGGTTCGGTGCATACATACACGGTTGAGGTTTCGGTGCGTACATACACGGGTGGCGCTTGGGTGCGTACATACACGGGTGGGGGTTCGGGGCGTACATACACGGGTGGGGGTTCGGGGCGTACATACACGGGTGGGGGTTCGGGGCGTACATACACGGGTGGGGGTTCGGGGCGTACATACACGGGTGGGGGTTCGGTGCGTACATACACGGGTGGGGGTTCGGTGCGTACATACACGGGTGGGGGTTCGGGGCGTACATACACGGGTGGGGGTTCGGGGCGTACATACACGGGTGGGGGTTCGGGGCGTATATACACGGGTGGGGTGGGGGTTCGGTGCGTACATACACGGGTGGGGGTTCGGGGCGTACATACACGGGTGGGGGTTCGGGGCGTACATACCAGGGTGGGGTGGGGGTTCGGTGCGTATATACACGGTTGAGGTTTCGGTGCGTACATACACGGGTGGCGCTTGGGTGCGTACATACACGGGTGGGGGTTCGGGGCGTACATACACGGGTGGGGGTTCGGGGCGTACATACACGGGTGGGGGTTCGGTGCGTACATACACGGGTGGGGGTTCGGGGCGTACATACACGGGTGGGGGTTCGGGGCGTATATACACGGGTGGGGTGGGGGTTCGGTGCGTACATACACGGGTGAGGTTTCGGTGCGTACATACACGGGTGGCGCTTGGGTGCGTACATACACGGGTGGGGGTTCGGGGCGTACATACCAGGGTGGGGTGGGGGTTCGGTGCGTACATACACGGTTGAGGTTTCGGTGCGTACATACACGGGTGGCGCTTGGGTGCGTACATACACGGGTGGGGGTTCGGGGCGTACATACACGGGTGGGGGTTCGGGGCGTACATACACGGGTGGGGGTTCGGTGCGTACATACACGGGTGGGGGTTCGGGGCGTACATACACGGGTGGGGGTTCGGGGCGTACATACACGGGTGGGGGTTCGGGGCGTATATACACGGGTGGGGTGGGGGTTCGGTGCGTACATACACGGGTGAGGTTTCGGTGCGTACATACACGGGTGGCGCTTGGGTGCGTACATACACGGGTGGGGGTTCGGGGCGTACATACACGGGTGGGGGTTCGGTGCGTACATACACGGGTGGGGGTTCGGTGCGTACATACACGGGTAGGGGTTCGGGGCGTACATACACGGGTGGGGGTTCGGGGCGTACATACACGGGTGGGGGTTCAGGGCGTATATACACGGGTGGGGGTTCGGGGCGTACATACACGGGTGGGGGTTCAGGGCGTATATACACGGGTGGTGCTTGGGTGCGTACATACACGGGTGGGTGGGGGTACGGGCCGTACTTCCACGGGTGGGGGTACGGTCCGTACATACCCCTGCCCATGCTCTGCGTGCCTGGGTACGGGCCGTACCCATGCCTTTGGTGGGTGGGTACGGTGCGTCCCCCCATTGTTGCGGTGCCGTGGGGTCCGCACCGTACACAGGCCTTGGGGGCGTGGCTACGGGTCGTACCACGCGTACCCCTACATGACCCCAGCAATGCTGGTACGAGCTGTACCAAGGCCTTTCTGACGTGGGTACGGGCCGTACCGCCATTGTTGGAGTGACGTAGGGGGACGCGTGGTACGTTCCGTACCCACGCTCTTGCGGCCTGGGTAGGGTACGTACCGGTTCGCGTGACCATCCACTTCCGTTGTGGCGGACGCTTGCGTTGCTGGCCTCGCCCCCACACCCTGGCAGTGTCCAGGCCCTGATGGTCAGGTATGTCCAGGCCATGTCTGATTTGGTACCATGTGTTGGTGTTGTGTGTCCTGCCCCTGCCCCCCCCTTTGCCCCTGGTTGTTGTGCTGACCTTCTGCGGCGTCTGCGTCGGTTCCTGTACGCCAGGTGGACTGCTAGGAGGGCAGGGATGGCACGTAGGTTCGGGTCCATGTCATTTCGTCGCGTCCAGCTGCTCCTTGCGTGTGTCGTCCTGATTTCCCGGCAGTTTTTGGCAGCCGGTAAATATTTACCGTGCGGGATGACGTCGGTTCGAATCGTACTTCCTGGTTCGTGAAACGTAGGCTGGATGCGTACCGACGTCACGTCGGCGCCTTTCAGGATTGGAATTGTGTTTTGTTTCTGTTCGGTCGGTGTTTTGTTCGATTCGTACGGAAATGGTGTTTCCGTATGAATCGTACTTGCATTTTCGGATGGATTTCGCACCGGGTACGAGTCGGACGGAGAAAAGGCTCCGTCCGACGGTTCGTACCCGGTTTTTACCGGATCGGAATTGGCACCACAGTGTTTAATTGCGGCATTAGAAAGAAAGATGTAAAAAAAGTTAAAATACCAGCCATTACAGTCGATGCAACACTTACCGGAAATAATTGGTTGCCGATTCATAGGATTTGGGAGCCGGAGAGTGATATAAGGCACACCACTCCCGTTCACCAATCTCGAAACGCAGGTGAAGTTCGGAGTATTTAAATGTTTTTTTAAAAAGGAATACGAGTCTCGCGTAAGCGGACAGGAGGAAAATAAGGGTCATCGACATAGGACAACCATCCAACCATTGAGATCAGGGGCGATGCGGCGGCCATATTGGAACAGGAAAGAAGGCAATACATACAACAGTGATAATAAAGAATTCAAAAGTTCCAAGCACAAAAATGTATATATAAAAAACCAATCTCACTGAAAATTTAACAAAAAGGTTAGCCTAATTCAACCAAAAGTAGGCCGAATAAGAAGAGGGAGGAATTAAGTCAAATCAGCAGAAATAAACCAAAAGGTTTTTTATATGATCGCATTTTCCCAGGGGCAGACTTCATTAAGGCCTTTAGCTACAGAGTTCAGAAAATAAATCCAAAAGACTTCTCTCTGTTTTCTGATGATAGTGGGATCCTTGCCAGTGGGTGCTCTAATTCTCTCCAGGATGGACCACTTAAGATCGAATTCCGTGTGGCCACATTCAGTCCAATGGGCGACCAGGGGAGCAGCGAGTTTATTGATATGAATGTTGGACTTATGTTCTCCCATCCGGGTTCTGCACTCCTTGCCCGATTCACCGATGTAAGCCAAATTACAGGGGCAAAGAATGACATAGATGATATTGAAAGTACGGCAGTTAGTCATTTCATGCAAGGATATACTGCGTTCCTTAATATTGATGGTATGCCCCACAATGGCATTAGGGCAGGCATGACAGGAGCCGCAGCAATGGTTACCCCTAATAGGTGAAAGACCTGTGATAGATTTCTGGTGAAGAGGCGGATTATCCGCAATTCTTCCTCTAACCAGATAGTTTTTAAGATTCTTGTTTCTCCTGAACGCGAAAAGAGGTTTGGAAAGTTTCTTGTCGCCATCATCAATATTCAAAAGATACCATAATGAATTTATGGTTTGTCTTATTTTGTGATTGATGTTGGAATGTCTGGTCACACAGACCAATTGATCCAGTTGTTTTTCCTCTTTCTGTTGGAACATAGAGTCGCGATTGTAATACCTCGCCCTCTTAAAGGAATTTTTGACCGATCTGTAAGGATGTTCAGAAGTTTATCCTTCAGAGTATCAGCTTGTATAAGGAAATCCTTCATTTCATTTGCCTCAGGAAGCAAGATGGCGGCCGCCTAGGTGGCCGATTGCAGCACTAGCGGGTCACGCTGGGTCAGACTTTTAATGTAAGGTCCCCTACAGGATCTCTGTGTGCAGCGAACCACCGGTGATATTTGGAGATAAACCCCTCCCCTATGTTGGGTCTACGGAGCTCACATGACAGACTCTGGGTGTTTTGGTTAAAGAGTGGACCCCGGATAATTAGGCGCTCTGTCCAGAAATACCTGCTTCAACTGTTAACCAGCAGAGGTATGGCCCCGAAGATCGCGGCGGACCCTTCCGGCTCCAAGGTTGCGGCTGCTCGAAGACCGCGCGGAGAAGCTCTGGTGTGTCTGGATATCCCGGATCAGACGCCCGAGGGAACGCGCCAGACCTTCGCGCTGGACCCGCTGAGGAGGGGAAGAGGCAGGGCTACTGGGAAGAATTGCCCGGCCGGCCCCTCGGTAGTTGACATGCTGATGCGGGGAAAGGAGCCACAGACTGAGGCAGCATCAGCTGCAGCAAAGCCAAAGGCTGAGAAGGGTAGTGTGAAGCAGAGACGGAATAAAGAGGTGAGCCTGGCAAGGATTTCTGGAGCAGTTCAAGGCGTCCCAGTCACTCCGAATATAAGGGTCACAGGGGGTAATGATTTTATCAAAGGACAGGGAGTGGAATCCGAGGGTGAGGGTCCCTGCCCTGACATTGATGCTGATGGTGAGAGGAATGCCTCTATATTGGTTCCCACTGGGGGGGTTAGTATAGCGGACGCATCAAGATCGATATTGGCCCCCCGGCCCCGCCCCCATGTGGTACTACAGAGACACTGACTATGAGCCAAAAAACAGTTATGAATGGCAAGAATACGCAGGACAAAGCTCCTATATCCAGTGGAGCTGAGGGAGATGGAAAGGGATCACGGCATCCTGCGTTGGAGATGAATAGTTTGATTTTGGCAATAGATCAGGGGATAAGAATGGAACTGATTTGGATAAGGAGCCCAGTGACTGCTTCATTTCTGTTTCAGAGGGGGCAGAGTGGTCAGACGATGGTCTAAGCTTATCACCAGGGGCCAGTAATTTAGACTCAGATCTTGAGGATAGCGACCCAGATCTCCCTGTAACGGAAAAAAAATCAAACCTGTGCCCTGTTATACAGAGTCGGGGGAAAAAGGACTTACGGTGGAATTATTCATCTGCTACTCCATTATCAGGTAAATCACCGACGGACTCCGGCACAACCCCCCCCACGCTGGAGGTAATACATCAGGCCATCCTTTCTCATAGGGAAGAAACGCGTCAGGACAGCCGGAAGGCGCAGGCCGCGATCAGAAAAATGCAGGGGGTCGTCAGGAAACTCTCCAAGGCATGTATAAATGTTGGCGATAGGGTGATGAACCTTGAAGAAAGAATAGTTTCAACTGAAGCAGAAGTGGCCAGTGCGTCAACCCAGGCGGTGGCTCAAGGCTCTCAAATCAAGGATATCCAGTGGAAGCTGGAAGAATTTGAGAACAGGCAAAGGAGGAATAACCTCAGGGTACTGGGGGTCCCTGAGGGGGTGGAAGGGTATGATACCAGGGCATATGTAATTGATCTTTTTAAATCGGCCTTTCCGGAGATGTCGGAGAGGAATTGGGCAGCTGATATTCAAAGAGCACACCGCACCCCGTTTAAGCCACGAGCTCAACCTAAAGAGGGGGATAAACCACGGGCAATTCTTGTATTCTTTGGCAATTTCCTTCTGCGACAGGCAATTTCAGAGAATCCCAGACCAGAAGCAAAGAGATCAAGTGGGGGGATTTCATTTTTCGTTCAGCCAGATTTCTGTCACTCAACTGTAGAGAGATGCTGGAGGCTGAGGCTGCTAATAAAGCCTTTTCAGGAGAAGAATATTTAGATTTATCTTATTAATCCGGCGCAACTTAAGGTGATCCACGAGGGACACACCCAGTATTTTGCATCGGAAATAAAAGCTAGAGAATATTTGGATGCTTTGGACAAATAAAGATGACCCGTAATAACACAGGACACTGGACATGTAGGATTAATGATTTACAGTTGGGATGGGTGGAGAGCGATCCTGGGTAGATTTAAAACTATATAATGGATATGGTTCGCGTTTCCTGACCCTTATATTTGTTATTTGATGAGATTGGATTATGGGGTTGCACAAATTTATTAGTGATTGATTTAGGACCCAGGCTGCTAGTGCTGTATACATCACATGCACAGACCAAGGTCTGAGCGCTTCAACAGGGTGGAGGGAGCGTTTGGTGTTGGGGAGGGAGATTTTGGGTTGGGTTGGGCGTGCTGGGGTTGGGGGGGTTGGGGTGGGAGGGGGGTGCTTGGTGGAGGGGAGAAAAGAAATACCTGGTATTATACTGTAATTTGGAATCAGGATTGGTATATAAAACAGATGACTGGTTCGAACCAAATGAGGTGTGGTTATCCTGCAGAGGAAAATGGGGAGGCTTAGGATAGGTACGGTGAATATTGGGGGCCTGAATGACTGGAGGAAAAGGCAACGGCTAGGGCAGTTTGTTCGGTCGAATTATCTAGATTTAAAATGTTTACAGGAGGTCCATTTACCGTGGGCAAAAAGATACTTATTAAACATCAGAGGATTTGACTTGATGGCCTGCTCCTCCCAGACATCTAATATTAGAGGGGTTGCAATCTTGGCTAAATCAGGTTTGGGGGGATTAAGCGCCAATTGTCAGATGCCCTTGGAAGATGGGCACTAGTAGAACTGGGTGTGGGAATATACATTATGTACAATCTATGGTTCGAATCAGGACGATCCCGAATTGTTTGAACAACTGGAAATAGAATTGACTAATTGGCCGAGACCTATGATAGTATGCGGGGACTTTAATATTTCGGTTGATTTTGGTAATAATACTGCTTACGTAGGTCGCAAAACCAAGGTATATCGAGCATTAAAAGCACTAAGGGAATCACACGGGTTGATCGATGTATGGGGGAGTAAAAAGCTGAATAAACCAGGGTTTACCTATTTTTCCCATCCTTTTAGTAAGTATACTAAATTGGAATATTTTATGATCACCAGATCAGAAATTCAGAATGTCACAATTGAGAAGCTCCCAAAAACTTTGTCGGACCACAGCCCATTAATTCTGGAGCTGGCTTTAAATAAAAAACTATCAAATTGGACGTTTGAGAGGAAGCTATTAGCTAATCCTAAATTTGTGGAACATATAAGGAAGTGGACTCAGGATTATTTTTATATGAATCGATACAGTGCATCCCGAAACACTGTATTGGAAGCATTTAAGGCAGCTTTCAGTGGGGAAACGATTAGCTTTTCAGCCAGGGGGAAGAAAGAAGATCGGGAAGAAAATAAGAGATTAGTGGGTCAGCTAGCAGACGCAGAGGAGCAACACATGTTGCATATAAGCCAGGGGAAAGAGATCTCCGGTATCCAACAGAAGATTATACCCATTAAAGCAGAGATACATAAAGGGATAGCTCAAAAATCTGCTGATGAATATCAGACGCATAGGGGTAAGCTCTATGAGACAGGAGAACAGGCAGGTAAACTGCTAGCCCTCTGGATTAGACAGGAAAGCACTAAGAATATAATAACGAACATACGAGAGGGGGATAGGACTTATACAGAATCAGAAGATATTTTAAAGGTTTTTAAACGCTTCTACCAACATCTGTATAAGGAAGAGAATCTGGCAGATGCAGGCAGCTGTGAATTCTTAGATTTAGGTCCACATCTGGGTAGCCAGGATATAGAAGTATTGGAGAAAGATTTTGAAAAGGGGGAGGTTGTTGAAGCTCTGCAGGATTTGCTTATGGGAAAGGCTGCTGGACCCAATAGTATTCCGTATAGTATATAAATGTCTTCAGAATGAGATTATTGCGATACTCTTGGATTTATTTAACGGTATAATGAGCTCTGGGGTGGTTCCAGAATCCTGGAAGGAAACTAATATTATAGTTTTTCATAAAAAAGGGAAACCCTTAGAGAGCCCTGCATCATATCGTCCAATATCCCTCATCAATACAGACACCAAGATCTATGCAAAGGTTTTGGCTAAAAGGCTGGGAAGGATCATAGGCGGTCTGGTCTCACCGTGGCAGCATGGGTTTATCCCAGGTCGAGGGACCACAGAGCATAGCAGGCGGGTTATTACACTTTTTGATGTACAGGCTGCCACCGGGGGACAGATGGCCATGATCCTTTTAGATGCAGAAAAGGCCTTTGATCGTGTCACATGGAAGTATTTATGGGGGATATTGGACCCAAAATAATGAGAGCTATTAAGGCCATGTACTCTGAGTCGAAGGCCACAATTCAATTAATGGGAGCAGCTCGGAAAGAATTTGTATCTCCAGGGGGATGCGCCAGGGCTGCCCTTGTTCACCAATTCTTTTTTGATTTGTACATAGACCCACTAATTCAGAGACTGCTAGGTTGTGATGATATTAGACCAATAGTCAGTAATGGATTTGAGACTAAAGCTTCTGGCCTATGCCGACGACCTGGAAATAATTACCCCCGAACCAGTTAGGGCTATGAGAAGTATTAGGGAGATCGCAAGCGAATTTGGTTGGTGCTATGGTTATATGTTAAATGAAAGCAAGACCCAAAGAGTCTGCACCAGTAATATCGTAATGAATGATATAAGGTGTACTGAATCAGCAGTCTATTTGGGGTTAGAGTGAGCCCTGTACCTGAATTAATCATAAAAGACAACTTTGCCCCGCTATTAACAACAATTGCGGCGGATCTAAAAAGAATAGATGCTCTACATTTGACTATAATAGGGAGAGCCAATGTACTGAAGATGACTATGCTCCCCAAAATTTTATATCTCTTTCGTTCCATACCCTACCTGATTTATGAGGGTTTAATGAAATCAATAGAGGCAACATTTATGAATTTTATATGGCAGTATGGTAAAATAAGATGGTCCATGAAATATCTCTCCCAGCCACAGGCAAAGGGCGGGCTGGCTATCCCCAATATTAGATTTTATCAATGGGCTTGTTTGATCAGCCAAATGGCAATATTATTTGATTCTGCTAAAAATCAGACAGATATCTCATATGGCAATCAGGCTCTTCCATCTATTTTTGAACTGATGATGGGTTGGGAAGCCAAAGGGCTTTTGTTGCGGAGAACCGATAGAAGATATTTTAAAAAAACAAGATACAAATTAATGGATAGTGCCTGGGAGGTTCGGAAGCTGATGCAAAGAACAATCGGAGTCCCTAAAATAAACTTTTACACCCCCCTTTGGAACTCAAGCTTATTTCCTCAATTTAGTCAGGATAGGATGGGGAGAGTGTGGGAACAGCAAGGATTTACAAGAATAGGGGACATTTGGGAAGGGGATCAAATGCTAGGCTTCGGTACTATTCAGCAGAAATTTGGCATACAAGATAATCAAAGCTTTAAATATATACAAATATATAACACTTTAATGGGTATTAGACCTCGGATTTCTCCAGGGAGTAGTATTAATTTGATTGATTATTTATTAAGCGGTGGAAAAAAAATAAAAATGTTTTATAGTACCCTATTATTAAGTTTACGAGATGATATAGAAAAAGTTGAAGCCTCTTGGATGTTGAAATTAGGCGATCCAGATGTGGATGTGGACAAAGCACTGCAAATGGCAGGCAAAATCTTTCGCTCCACAAATCTAAAAACTCAACTTTATAAAACTTTATTTAACCTATATTATACATCTGCCAAATTATATGAATGGAATAAGAGGGATGATGATAAATGCCCAAGATGTTTGGAGGGGCCTGCTAATTTAGTGCCTATGTTTTATCAATGTGATACATTAAGTTTAATTCGGGAAGAGATTGAAAAGTTTTGGGAGGGGCTGCTAGGGAGAAAGATCAACCTATCCCCTACTCTAATGATAATAGGAATTGATAGCAACTTGGGTTTGAAGATGGAGGAGGAAGCCTTTGCTTTTTTATGTGTGGCTGTCCTGCGTATAATGCTAGCGGCAAGTTGGAAAGATGCCCTGTGTTAGACCTGGCACCTTGGCGTGAGTTTCCCTTCCACTTTTTGATGGTGTGCCTCGACTGTTTTGCTGGTGTTGTCCGCTCAGGGCACTGCGCCACGGCTAATCCGTGCCGCGGTGCAAGTGCTCCCTAGGTAAAGTGTACCTGTAATTGATGTTCATGATTGGTTTATTGGATTCACTGTCAGTCCCCAGTAAAGTGCACCAGGGGTGCCAGGGCTTGTGAATGCCAATGCTGCTGGTGGGCTTGCAGCGCTGGTTGCGCCACCCACGGAAGCGGCCTTGTAAAATGTGTCTAGGGTCTGCCACCGCAGACCCTGTGCGCGGTCCGGGACCGTCGCGCTGACTGCGCAAGTGCCCCCACTTGCCAGTCCCTAAACCTTCCCTTACCTACATATTAGCCACCCCTCTGGTAGGCCCAAGGGCAGGGTGCATTGTAGGCATAAGGTAGGACATGCCCTGATGTGTGTGGCATGTCTTAGTAGTGAATTACAGCCCTTTCCGTTCTTCACTATTGAAGGCTACCTGCTCTCCATAGGCCAGGATGGGCTGCTGGGATCACGCCAACGCTGTGACCCCAGTGGACTCAGAGAGCATGGTAGAAGTGTCAAGTTTAGTATGCCTGAACTCAGGATGATAAAATACTTCTTGTAGTCAAGTCTATTTTAGTATCCTGGGTTTGTAAATACTACTTTTAGAAAGTTAGTATTTACTGACCTGACCATCTCAGTCCGCCTCTGCTGTGTGTATGTGTTCTGCCTGACAACAGTAAGGAGCAGGGTTGGGGAATCCCCAGAGACAGGTTGGCTGCGAGGTGGTGGGTAGAGAGATTACACCTGGATGGGTGGGAGGAGTACACCTTGACTCTTGAATAGACCTGTGCTCTGCCACCACAAAGCCGGCGCCACCCCCTGTGGGGCGGCTGATGTCTCTGCCCTGCTGCTGAAAGGAAAGAGCAGAGTCACCATAACAAAGTGCTCCAGAACTGGACTGAGCCAGGCCTAGGCCCCCTGGCGCTAAAGAACAAAAGAATCATGGTATAAAAGTAGGAGCCTGGCTCCTAAGAAATCAGAATCCTGTTTACCACAAAGAACCTCTGCCCGACTAGAAGGAGAAGAAGACGCTGGAGGAGCTGGCCTGCTGCTTGCCTTGCTGAGAAAGGAGAGGAAGAGACTTACTGAAAAGACTTTGCTACTTTGTGCTTGAACATTCTCCAAGGGCTTGATCTGAGCTTGCCCCCTGAACTGAACCCCAGGACCAGTGGGTTCTCTGTGCTTCTTGCTCATCCTCCAATTCGAGCCGTGTGGGCCTCCCGCTGGAAAAGAGACTGCGCCCCTCATCGCCCCTCCTAGGGCCGTGACACTCAGAAGCTCGCCTGCCTCCAACCCGTGAGAGCCCCGCTCCGTCCCGAGCCGCTCTCTGTTCCCGGGCCAGGCCGCCTGCATCCCTGTCACCGCCTGCCATTGGAGTGCGCTGAACGCGCTATCACCCCTCCTGCCGGAAGCCGTCCGACGACTGTGATCTACGCCGGGTCATCCAGCTGCACTGACCGTGCCCTGCGACCCCGCTTCGCTATCCCCGGACACCTCAGGCCGCGCCGCCCCCGCTGTGGAGACCCTCCTGCACCGCCGTGCTAAAGGGTCGCGGGCCGCGCCTGCCTACTTGCCCACACCTGCTGATTGAGGACCCAAGAACACGTCCCAAGCTGAGAGTCGCACCGACCGGTGCCGACTCTCCTAATCACGGAAGAAGTCCAGTATCGGGCTCGGGGCCCGCAACGCCTTATTTCCCCGTTCGCAGGAGCCGATCTCTGTGAGTACTGGAGCTACAAGTAAAGAGACTACAAACTATCCATTTGAAACTACGAACCAAGAACATTTGCCTGCTGTATAACCTGGTGGCCTAGCGAAAACGTTATTGGTCTTGTGATAAGTCTGCTGAGATATATATACCTTATTTTTACATAAAGAATCGTATTTTTATATATATCCAAGGCTGGTGTCCGTTTCTGGGGGGATTGCTGTATTTACTGTGTGTGTGATTGTAAGTGCTTAACCAACAACGCCTGAGGAATCGCCTTGGCTGCTCACGCCACGCACCTAGAGGGTGAGCAAGGGTCATTCGCGAGGGGTTATCCTGCGCCCTGACGTGGAGGAGAGGGTTCCTGCTTGACACAAGGGCAACCTTGCGCCAACCAGAGATCCCCGACTCTAACATTGGTGGCAGCGGTGGGATTTCGGATTTGCACTTGTAATTTGCATACAGTGAATTATTAATCACCAGATAGTGAGAGCAGACCAAATAACGCAACCACAGGTTTTCATTTGCTGAACTTTGTTGAGACATCTGCCATTACTGCAACCATGCCTGGCTCACACTCCGCTGGAAGAGCACTCTCTGTGATTTCTGGAATAGATGAGGTGGATTGGGAGAGACTGGAAGGCTACACGATGGAGCAATTGAAAGGCTACAGTGTAAAATTCAGAGTCCCCCATGCTGGATTCAAGAGGAAGAACCAGTACACCAAGGCGCTGAGAGCCTGGAAGGAGTCACGAGACCCACGGAATGCGGGGGACATCGTTCCACCCGACAACCTTGAGGAGCCCAGCAGAGTCCGGTCGCCAGAGGAGCTGGCAGATAGGACAGCAGACAGGGCGCATGCAATGGAGATGGCAAAGTTGGCAGGACAAATGGAAATGGAAAAGCATAAGTTGGCCCTGGAGGCACAACAACGCCAAATGGATCATGATATCCGATTGAAGGAGTTGGAGCTGAAGGCGAAAAGTTTGGACACCGCTCCTTCTGGTGGCAGCACTCCACCGGTGCAGGTAGAGTCCAAGGTGTACATCCCCAAAGATGTAGTGAAGGAGTATTTTAGAAAGGATGACATAGGGCAGTGGTTTAGAGCCTACGAGGTGGCCATGTCCTCGCACCGGGTCCCTGAGAAAGACTGGGGAGCGGGGTTGTGGGGAAGGTTCCTTGCTGAAGGGCGTGACACCCTGTTAGATTTACCCTTAGATCTCCAAACCTCATACCCCCATATGAAGGAAGCTTTAATGACCAGGTATGGGTTAACTCCGGAGCTATATAGACAGCGGTTCAGGGAGACGAAGAAGATCCCTGAGAGTACGTATGTGGAGTATGTGACCTTTTTCTGCAGAGCGCTGGATGGTTGGGTGAAGGGTAGCAAAGTGGATAATTATCAAGGGCTGCTTGATTTAATTGCATGGGAGCACTTGTCCAGTCAATGTTTTCCTGAGCTACGCCAGCACCTGATAGATAGCAAGCTGTCCAACCCGAGGAAGCTTGCTGAGGAGGCGGACCGCTGGCTCAGCACCAGGGTCCACAAGGGTCAAGTGGGAGACTCCGCCAAAGGTGGGCAGGGTCCCCAGCAGAAGAGTGGGGGGGACAAGGGTAAACAGAAGGGGTTCCAAAAAGGCCCCCAAAGTAACTCCCAAGGGAACCAGCAGAAGGGTTCTCAGCCTCCCCCACCCCCGCAGCAGAACGGGGCCCCGACAGGTAGACCTGTTCCAAAGGGGCCCTTCAATTGTTATAAGTGTGGTGACCCGGGTCACATTGCCTCTGATCCTAAGTGTCGCCTGTTTGGTAAGACCGCACCCACTGGTGCTCCACCCCGGCAAGTAGCTAGTGTTAACTTTGGGGAGGAAGTAGCAGTCCAGGAGGGTGGGGGTCCCGGGCAGATGACCCTAGTCTCGCTAGGAGACAGTGAGATGGTCCCTGTAACCTACCTGCCCTCCAACACTAAGAAATATGGGCAAGTGGTGACCATCAACGGAAAGAAGGTTGAGGCTCTTAGAGATACAGGAGCCAGCGTGACCTCAGTGAGGCAACACCTGGTGTCTCAAGAGCAGATTGTACCCAATGCCTACTGTAGGGTTGTCAATGCTGACAACGTAGAGAGTCGTTGTCCAATGGCTCAAGTTCCCTTTGAGTGGGGGGAGGTTTCTGGTACTCTGCAAGTCGCTGTGAGAACTGACATGCCTGTAGACTGTCTGCTGGGAAACGACCTGGAGAGCTCCCCTTGGGAAAAGGTGGAGAAGACCACGCATCTGAGGATGGTGGGTCTACCCGACTGGGCGTGCGTGACCACCCGGTCCATGGCAGCCAGTAGGGGTGTTGAGAGGGTCCTGGAGCCTGAGGGAGAGGTCCAGGAACCGGCCTTAGGGAGAAGGCGCAGGAGGCGCGGGAAACCGGCCCCCGAAGTTCCCACGGCCCAGGAGGAAGTAGACCCTGAGGGGGATGCTCTGGAGCCTACCGGGGAACAGATTGCCGAACTGGGAGACTTGCCTGAGCTGACCCATTGGCAGCAAGAAGGAGGTCCCTCCAGGGAGGAATTCTGCAGGGAGCAGAAAGAATGCCCTTCTCTCGTGGGTATGCGGCAACAGGCTGCAGACCAGGCCAATGGTGTTCAGGCCAAAACACACTACGTGTACTGGGAGAGTGACCTCCTGTATTCCGAGCCTAAGGCTGCTGAACCTGGGTCAGCCCGTGTGCTGGTGGTACCCCAGAAGTTCAGAACCTTCCTACTGGGGCTGGCTCATGATGTGCCGTTAGCAGGACATTTGGGGATGGACAAGACCTATGACAGGCTTGTCACCCACTTTTACTGGCCCCAAATGCACAAGAATTCAGATTCCTACTGCAGAACCTGTCAGACTTGCCAGGCAAGTGGTAAGAGCGGAGGGAAGCACAAGGCTCCTCTGCAACCTTTCCCTGTGGTCGGTACGCCATTCCAACGAGTGGGTATTGACATTGTGGGGCCCCTGGACCCCAAGACAGCCCTGGGCAACAGGTTCATCCTGGTCTTGGTGGACCATGCCACCCGGTACCCTGAAGCCATCCCTCTGAGGACAGTGACGGCCCCCGTGGTGGGACGGGCACTGATGGGAATTTTCTCCCGAGTGGGATTCCCTCTAGAGGTGGTGAGCGACAGGGGGACCAATTTCATATCCACATATATGAAATCCCTGTGGAAGGAGTGTGGGGTAACTTACAAGTTCACCACTCCTTACCATCCCCAAGGAAATGGGTTGGTTGAGCGATTCAACCGAACCCTCAAAGGCATGATCATGGGCCTGGACGGTCCAATGAGGCGTAAGTGGGACGTCCTCTTGCCATGCCTGCTCTTCGCTTACCGAGAGGTGCCGCAGAAGTCTCTAGGGTTCAGCCCCTTTGAGCTTCTGTATGGTCACCCGGTAAGAGGACCTCTGAGTTTGGTAAAGGAAGGCTGGGAGCAATCTCCCAGGAAACCTCCCCAGAATGTATATAGTTACATGCTGGCCTTCCGGAACCAGACTCGGCGTTTCAGGCAACTTGCTGAGGCAAATCTGGAAGCCAGCCAGGAAGAGATGAAGCGGTGGTACGACCGGAATGCCACTCTGGTAGAGCTTCAACCTGGACAAAAGGTGTGGGTCTTGGCCCCAGTGGAGCCGTGTGCACTTCAGGATAAGTGGACAGGTCCATTTGAGGTTGTGGAGCGCAAAAGTCCTATCACCTACTTGGTGGACATGCAGACTCCCAGGAACCCTTTGAGGGTCCTACATGTTAACCGCCTTAAGCCCCACTTAGAGAGGACCGAAGTGGGCATGCTGCTGGCCACTGATGATGGAATGGAAGAGGAGACCGAGCCTCTCCCTGACCTCTTAGTGGCCTCTGAGAAAGATGGGTCAGTGGATGGAGTTAACCTCTCACCCACCCTGACGCCCGAACAACAGGAAGACTGCCGCCACTTGCTGGGACAATTTTCCGACCGATTCTCCCTGGTTCCTGGTGTCACAGATTGGTGCGTCCATGATGTGGACACAGGAGACAGCTTACCCGTGAAGCACAAGGCTTACAGGGTAACTGACAGGGTCAGAGCTTGCATTAAGGAGGAAGTCTCCAAAATGCTTGCGCTAGGGGTGGTTGAGTCCTCCAGCAGTCCTTGGTCCAGCCCCGTGGTCTTGGTCCCAAAGGCTGCTGCGCCGGGAGCCACACCTGAACTCCGGTTCTGTGTGGACTACAGAGGACTCAATTCAGTCACGAAGACTGACACGCACCCCATCCCCAGAGCTGATGAGCTCATTGATCGGCTGGGGGCTGCCCGGTTCCTCAGTACGTTTGATTTAACGTCTGGGTACTGGCAGATCGCCTTGACCGATGGGGCCAAAGAGAGGTCAGCATTCTCTACACCAGATGGGCACTTCCAGTTCCGAGTCATGCCATTTGGGATGAAGAATGCCCCTGCCACCTTTCAGAGGTTGGTCAACCAGGTACTGGTTGGGCTGGATGCGTTCAGTGCCGCCTACCTGGATGACATCGCAGTGTTCAGTGCCACCTGGCCTGAACACCTGCGCCACCTCTGGGAAGTGTTGATGGCGTTGCGCCGAGCAGGCCTCACGATCAAGGCAAGCAAGTGCCAGATCGGGCAGGGTTCCGTGGTGTACTTGGGACACCAAGTGGGGAGCGGCAAGGTGGCACCCTTGCAACCCAAAATTGAAACCATCCTGGCTTGGGAACCCCCCAAGACGCAGACCGCAGTGAGGGCCTTCCTGGGGCTCACTGGGTACTACAGGAGGTTTGTCAAGGGCTATGGAACGATCGTTGCCCCCTTGACAGAGCTGACTTCGAAGAAGCAGCCCAGGAACGTGATTTGGACTGACACCTGTCAGAAAGCTTTCGACACCCTGAAGACTGCCATGTGCACGGCGCCCGTGCTCTTGGCCCCTGACTTCTCCAAGGAATTCCTAGTCCAGACAGATGCTTCAGAGCATGGTGTGGGGGCTGTTCTCTCACAGATGACTGAGGAGGGCTGGGACCAACCCGTAGCCTTCATCAGTAGGAGGTTACTTCCACGGGAAAGTAGGTGGAGTGCAATTGAGCGAGAAGCATTTGCTGTGGTCTGGGCGCTGAAGAAGCTAAGACCCTACTTGTTTGGGTCTCACTTCCGGGTTCAGACGGACCACAGGCCCCTCAGATGGTTGATGCAAATGAGGGGTGAGAACCCGAAGCTGTTGAGGTGGTCCATCTCCCTACAGGGTATGGACTTTACGGTGGAACACCGTCCTGGTACAGATCACGCTGACGGTCTGTCCAGGTATTTCCGCCTTAGTGACGAGGAACCCCCTGGGCAAGGGTAGTTCTCCCCACATTTCAGCTGGAGGGGACACGTGTTAGACCTGGCACCTTGGCGTGAGTTTCCCTTCCACTTTTTGATGGTGTGCCTCGACTGTTTTGCTGGTGTTGTCCGCTCAGGGCACTGCGCCACGGCTAATCCGTGCCGCAGTGCAAGTGCTCCCTAGGTAAAGTGTACCTGTAATTGATGTTCATGATTGGTTTATTGGATTCACTGTCAGTCCCCAGTAAAGTGCACCAGGGGTGCCAGGGCTTGTGAATGCCAATGCTGCTGGTGGGCTTGCAGCGCTGGTTGCGCCACCCACGGAAGCGGCCTTGTAAAATGTGTCTAGGGTCTGCCACCGCAGACCCTGTGCGCGGTCCGGGACCGTCGCGCTGACTGCGCAAGTGCCCCCACTTGCCAGTCCCTAAACCTTCCCTTACCTACATATTAGCCACCCCTCTGGTAGGCCCAAGGGCAGGGTGCATTGTAGGCATAAGGTAGGACATGCCCTGATGTGTGTGGCATGTCTTAGTAGTGAATTACAGCCCTTTCCGTTCTTCACTATTGAAGGCTACCTGCTCTCCATAGGCCAGGATGGGCTGCTGGGATCACGCCAACGCTGTGACCCCAGTGGACTCAGAGAGCATGGTAGAAGTGTCAAGTTTAGTATGCCTGAACTCAGGATGATAAAATACTTCTTGTAGTCAAGTCTATTTTAGTATCCTGGGTTTGTAAATACTACTTTTAGAAAGTTAGTATTTACTGACCTGACCATCTCAGTCCGCCTCTGCTGTGTGTATGTGTTCTGCCTGACAACAGTAAGGAGCAGGGTTGGGGAATCCCCAGAGACAGGTTGGCTGCGAGGTGGTGGGTAGAGAGATTACACCTGGATGGGTGGGAGGAGTACACCTTGACTCTTGAATAGACCTGTGCTCTGCCACCACAAAGCCGGCGCCACCCCCTGTGGGGCGGCTGATGTCTCTGCCCTGCTGCTGAAAGGAAAGAGCAGAGTCACCATAACAAAGTGCTCCAGAACTGGACTGAGCCAGGCCTAGGCCCCCTGGCGCTAAAGAACAAAAGAATCATGGTATAAAAGTAGGAGCCTGGCTCCTAAGAAATCAGAATCCTGTTTACCACAAAGAACCTCTGCCCGACTAGAAGGAGAAGAAGACGCTGGAGGAGCTGGCCTGCTGCTTGCCTTGCTGAGAAAGGAGAGGAAGAGACTTACTGAAAAGACTTTGCTACTTTGTGCTTGAACATTCTCCAAGGGCTTGATCTGAGCTTGCCCCCTGAACTGAACCCCAGGACCAGTGGGTTCTCTGTGCTTCTTGCTCATCCTCCAATTCGAGCCGTGTGGGCCTCCCGCTGGAAAAGAGACTGCGCCCCTCATCGCCCCTCCTAGGGCCGTGACACTCAGAAGCTCGCCTGCCTCCAACCCTTGAGAGCCCCGCTCCGTCCCGAGCCGCTCTCTGTTCCCGGGCCAGGCCGCCTGCATCCCTGTCACCGCCTGCCATTGGAGTGCGCTGAACGCGCTATCACCCCTCCTGCCGGAAGCCGTCCGACGACTGTGATCTACGCCGGGTCATCCAGCTGCACTGACCGTGCCCTGCGACCCCGCTTCGCTATCCCCGGACACCTCAGGCCGCGCCGCCCCCGCTGTGGAGACCCTCCTGCACCGCCGTGCTAAAGGGTCGCTGGCCGCGCCTGCCTACTTGCCCACACCTGCTGATTGAGGACCCAAGAACACGTCCCAAGCTGAGAGTCGCACCGACCGGTGCCGACTCTCCTAATCACGGAAGAAGTCCAGTATCGGGCTCGGGGCCCGCAACGCCTTATTTCCCTGTTCGCAGGAGCCGATCTCTGTGAGTACTGGAGCTACAAGTAAAGAGACTACAAACTATCCATTTGAAACTACGAACCAAGAACATTTGCCTGCTGTATAACCTGGTGGCCTAGCGAAAACGTTATTGGTCTTGTGATAAGTCTGCTGAGATATATATACCTTATTTTTACATAAAGAATCGTATTTTTATATATATCCAAGGCTGGTGTCCGTTTCTGGGGGGATTGATGTATTTACTGTGTGTGTGATTGTAAGTGCTTAACCAACAACGCCTGAGGAATCGCCTTGGCTGCTCACGCCACGCACCTAGAGGGTGAGCAAGGGTCATTCGCGAGGGGTTATCCTGCGCCCTGACGTGGAGGAGAGGGTTCCTGCTTGACACAAGGGCAACCTTGCGCCAACCAGAGATCCCCGACTCTAACACCCTGGCTCCTACGTTCCAGATGTGGCTGTCTAGACTTCAGGGGATACATAATAGAGAATCTGCTTTATATAGTCGGAAAGGGAGGAAGATGAGGGAGCTGGGGTTGGAAATATGGGCCCCCATTAAGGGTTGGAGGAACTCCCAGCAATAGACAGGCAGGGCTGTATTTAGTTTTTAAATATGTATTAATGAATTGCCTCCTAAATATGTATAATCTTGTACTATATATATAATTGTATAAGGCCACATTCGATTCTGTAATATCTCCGATTAACATTTTAAGAATCTATTTATGTTAGGTTTTTTACTACAAAATGTATTTATTGTTATTGTACCAGGTATATAATAAAATAAAAATTATTTTAAAAAAAAAGGAAATCCTTCATTTCAGAACAGTTTCTCTGGAGACGGAGAAACTGGCTGAAGGGGATACTTTCCTTTTGACAATGAGGGTGATAGCTTCCAAATTGGAGCAGAGTGTTTCTCGCAGTGGGTTTTGTGTATAGGGAAACAAATAGTTCGCTATTTTTGTGCTTAATCCATACATCAAGAAATTCAAATTTACAATTGCTGGGGTGGGCAGTAAACTTCAGATTCGCATCCGCCAAATTAATCCATTGAATGAATTCATCTAAGGATGTCTGGTCCCCCTTCCAGATGAAAAAGATATCTTCAATGAAGCGGGACCAGGTGATGATTGGAATGGCATCAGGTAGTGACAATCAATTTACTTTGTCCAAAGGTTTAGAGGAAGAATGGACCAAACTCCTCAACCTTAAAAAGGAGTCAAAGCGAACTGAAGCCCATGCCAACTTTATGTTGGAACATTTAAAAGCGGGTACCATCCCCATTGGATTAACCCCTTCGCTGCCAGGCCTTTTCCCCCTCCTGTGCCATGCCCTTTTTTGGCTATTTGGGGTAGTGCGCGCTGAGGCCCGTGTAACTTTTTGACCACATAAGGTATCCACGCCAAATTTGCGTCCTTTTCTTCCAACATCATGGGGATTCTGAGGGTACTCAGGGTTTGTGGATTCCCCTGGAGATGTCACAGAAATGAGCCAAAATACAGCAAAATTTAGTTTTTTGGGGGGAGAATGGGAAAAACGGGCTGCAAATGAAAGCATCTGGGTTTTACCCTGTAAGTGTTTGTGGGGCTGAAATCACCATTTTCCCAGCTTTTAGGGGATATCAGACTTTTGTCAGAAACACAACATTTTTTACACAGTTTTGGCATTTTTCTGGGACATGGCCTATTTTTGCTATTTTTTGTGCTTTCGACCTCCTTCCAGTTAATGGTAGAAATGGGTACAAAAGCAATAATGGATCCTGGAAGGCTATACATTTTGGAGAGGTAGAAAAAATTTGAATTCAGCAAGGGGTCATTTGTGTAGATCCATCAAGGTTTCTTTATAGAAACTAACAGTTAAATATAGGATAAATTGAAAATTTGTTGAAAAAAAGCGCCTTTTTTGTCAACGTTTTCACCTGTAACTTCTTCTAATTTTGAAAGCTCTTTGAAAGCAATATACCGTTACATCCGCTGGACATTTCTGGTTGTGGGGATATACAGGACTTGTAGGTTCACCAAGAACCCGACGAACCCAGAGCCAAAAACTGAGCAGCAACTTGCAATGTTTTTTTATTATGTAACGGGTATATAGTAATTATTCTGTAAAAATGTGTACATGGAAAAATCGGTATGAAAGACACCTATGTATTTCTGAAATAGGAACAAAATATAGAGTTTAGAAACAGTAGATATTTGCACATTTCCGAAATTGGGAATACTCATACTAGCATGAGAATTATCAGTAATTTTTTAGAATGACTTCTTTTTTACGCAATGTCTTTCATTTGGAAGGCAGAAATGCATCAAAAGTCAATAGGTAATAACAGTTCCTTTACAAATCTGAATTACCCTAAGTCTCCCGATAAAAATGATACCTCACTTGTAGGGGTAGGCATAGTGCCCACGACAGGAAATGGCTCAAAACCCAACGTGAACACACCACATTTTCTCAATGCAAAATTACCCTTTTTTAGCAAAGTGCCTAGCTGTAGTTTTTAAACCCTAGCTCTGCCGGCACCTAGGGAAACCAAGCAAACCTATACATTTTTGAAAACTAGACACCCAGGGGAATCCAGGATGGGGTGACTTGACTGCCTCCCACCACGTTCTGTTACCCAGAATCCCTTGCAAACCTAAACAATTCCCAAAAAAACACTTTTTCCCCACATTTCTCTGGTGGAAAGTTCTTGAGTCTGCATGGATCCACAAATTTCAACGCACAACGCGTTCCCCAAAGTCTTCCAAGAAAAATGGTACCTCACTTGTGTGGGTCAGCCTAGTGTCCGCGACAGGAAACGGCGCACAACGCAACGTGGACACACCTCAATTTCGCTGTGAAAAATTACCCTTTTTTGGCAAAGTGCCTAGCTGTAGTTTTTGAACCATAGCTCTGCCGGCACCTAGGGAAACCTAGCAAACCTATACATTTTTGAAAACTAGACACCTAGGGGAATTCAGGATGGGGTGACTTGACTGCCTCCCACCAGGTTCTGTTACCCAGAATCCCTTGCAAACCTACAAAATTGCCAATAAAACGCTTTTTCCCCACATTTCTCTTGTGGAAAGTTCTGGAATCTGCGTGGATCCACAAATTTCCACCCACCCCGCGTTCCCCAAAGTCTTCCGAGAAAAATGGTACCTCACTTGTGTGGTTCAGCCTAGTGCCCGCGACAGGAAACGGCGCAAAACGTAACGTGGACACACCTCAATTTTGTAGCGAAAAATGACCCTTTTTAGGCAAAGTACCTAGCTGTAGTTTTTGAACTATAGCTCTGGCGGCACCTAGGAAAACCTAGCAAACCTATACATTTTTGAAAACTAGACACCCAGGGGAATCCAGGTTGGGGTGACTTGACTGCCTCCCACCAGGTTCTGTTACCCAGAATCCCTTGCAAACCTAAAAAATCGCCAAAAAAAAGACTTTTTCCCCACATTTCTCTGGTGGAAAGTTCTGGAATCTGCGTGGATCCACAAATTTCCACCCACCCTGCATTCCCCAAAGTCTTCCGAGAAAAATGGTACCTCACTTGTGTGGGTCGGCCTAGTGCCCGCGACAGGAAACGGGGCAAAAAGTAACGTGAACACACCTCAATTTCACATCGGAAAATGACCCTTTTTTGGCAAAGTGCCTAGCTGTAGTTTTTGAACCATAGCTCTGCCGTCACCTAGGGAAAGCTAGCAAACCTATACATTTTTGAAAACTAGACACCCAGGGAAAACCAGGATGGGGTGACTTGACTGCCTCCCACCAGGTTCTGTTACCCAGAATCCCTTGTAAACCTAAAAAATTGCCAAAAAAACCAAATTTTCTCCATATTTCTCTGGTGGAAAGTTCTGGAATCTGCGTGGATCCACAAATTTCCACCCACCCCGCGTTCCCCAAAGTCTTCCGAGAAAAATGGTACCTCACGTGTGTGGGTCGGCGTAGTGCCCGCGACAGGAAACGGCGCAAAACGCAACGTGGAAACACCTCAATTTCGCTGTGAAAAATGACCCTTTTTTGGCAAAGTGCCTAGCTGTAGTTTTTTAACCATAGCTCTGCCGGCACCTAGGGAAACCTAGCAAACCTATACATTTTTGAAAACTAGACACCCAGGGGAATCCAGGATGGGGTGATTTGACTGCCTCCCACCCGGTTCTGCTACCCAGAATCCCTTGCAAACCCAAAAAATTGCCAAAAAAAACACATTTTCCCCACATTTCTGTGGTGGAAAGTTCTGGAATATGCGTGGATCCACAAATTTCCACCCACCCCGCATTCCCCAAAGTCTTCCGATGAAAATGGTACCTCACTTGTGTGGGTCGGCCTAGTGCCCGCGACAGGAAACGGCGCAAAACGCATCGTGGACACACCTCAATTTCACAGCGGAAAATGACCCTTTTTTGGCAAAGTGCCTAGCTGTAGTTTTTTAACCATAGCTCTGCCGTCACCTAGGGAAACCTAGCAAACCTATACATTTTTGAAAACTAGACACCCAGGGGAAACCAGGATGGGGTGACTTGACTGCCTCCCACCAGGTTCTTTTACCCAGAATCCCTTGTAAACCTAAAAAATTGCCAAAAAAAACACATTTTCTCTATATTTCTCTGGTGGAAAGTTCTGGAATCTGCGTGGATCCACAAATTTCCACCCACCCCGCGTTCCCCAAAGTCTTCCGAGAAAAATGGTACCTCACTTGTGTGGGTCGGCCTAGTGCCCGCGACAGGAAACGGCGCAAAACGCAACGTGGAAACACCTCAATTTCGCTGTGAATAATGACCCTTTTTTGGCAAAGTGCCTAGCTGTAGTTTTTTAACCATAGCTCTGCCGGCACCTAGGGAAACCTAGCAAACCTATACATTTTTGAAAACTAGACTCCCAGGGGACTCCAGGATGGGGTGACTTGACTGCCTCCCACCAGGTTCTGCTACCCAGAATCTCTTGCAAACCTAAAAAATTGCCAAAAAAAACACATTTTCCCCACATTTCTGTGGTGGAAAGTTCTGGAATATGCGTGGATCCACAAATTTCCACCCACCCCGCATTCCCCAAAGTCTTCCGATGAAAATGGTACCTCACTTGTGTGGGTCGGCCTAGTGCCCGCGACAGGAAACGGCGCAAAACGCATCGTGGACACACCTCAATTTCACAGCGGAAAATGACCCTTTTTTGGCAAAGTGCCTAGCTGTAGTTTTTGAACCATAGCTCTGCCGTCACCTAGGGAAACCTAGCAAACCTATACATTTTTGAAAACTAGACACCCATGGGAAACCAGGATGGGGTGACTTGACTGCCTCCCACCAGGTTCTGTTACCCAGAATCCCTTGTAAACCTAAAAAATTGCCAAAAAAACCAAATTTTCTCCATATTTCTCTGGTGGAAAGTTCTGGAATCTGCGTGGATCCACAAATTTCCACCCACCCCGCGTTCCCCAAAGTCTTCCGATGAAAATGGTACCTCACTTGTGTGGGTCGGCCTAGTGCCCGCGACAGGAAACGGCGCAAAACGCATCGTGGACACACCTCAATTTCACAGCGGAAAATGACCCTTTTTTGGCAAAGTGCCTAGCTGTAGTTTTTGAACCATAGCTCTGCCGTCACCTAGGGAAACCTAGCAAACCTATACATTTTTGAAAACTAGACACCCATGGGAAACCAGGATGGGGTGACTTGACTGCCTCCCACCAGGTTCTGTTACCCAGAATCCCTTGTAAACCTAAAAAATTGCCAAAAAAAACAAATTTTCTCCATATTTCTCTGGTGGAAAGTTCTGGAATCTGCGTGGATCCACAAATTTCCACCCACCCCGCGTTCCCCAAAGTCTTCCGAGAAAAATGGTACCTCACTTGTGTGGGTCGGCCTAGTGCCTGTAACAGGAAACGGCGCAAAACGCAACGTGGAAACACCTCAATTTCGCTGTGAAAAATGACCCTTTTTTGGCAAAGTGCCTAGCTGTAGTTTTTGAACCATAGCTCTGCCGGCACCTAGGGAAACCTAGCAAACCTATACATGTTTGAAAACTAGACACCCAGGGGAATCCAGGATGGGGTGACTTGACTGCCTCCCACCAGGTTCTGCTACCCAGAATCCCTTGTAAACCTAAAAAACACATTTTCCCCACATTTCTGTGGTGGAAAGTTCTGGAATATGCGTAGATCCACAAATTTCCACCCACCCCGCATTCCCCAAAGTCTTCCGATGAAAATGGTACCTCACTTGTGTGGGTCGGCCTAGTGCCCGCGACAGGAAGCGGCGCAAAACGCATCGTGGACACACCTCAATTTTGCAGTGAAAAATGAACCTTTTTTGGCAAAGTGCCTAGCTGTAGTTTTTGAACCCTAGCTCCCTCGGCACCTAGGGAAACCTACCAGACCCACACATTTCTGAAAACTAGACGCCCGGGGGATTCCATGGCGGTATGGCTTACGTGGATCCCCCAACGTTTCCTTACCCAGAATGCCCTGCAAACCTCAAATTTAGCTGAAAAAATCACCTTTTTCACACATTTTTGTGTGGGAAAGTTGTGGCATCACGGGGCTGACACAAATTTCCTACCACCCAGCGTTCCTCCGGGTCTCCCGATAAAAACGGTGCCTCACTCGTGTGGGAGGCACAAGTACCCCCGACAGGCAAGGGCCCAAAACGTATTGAGGCGACATGAAAATTGCCTACATCAAAACAACCTGGTTTTGCAAAGGGGGTCACCTGGGTTTTTGGCCCGGTGCTCGGCAGCCACCTAGGGAAACCTACCAAACCCACACATTTCTGAAAACTAGACACCCGGGGGATTCCAGGGAGGTATGGCTTGCGTGGATCCCCCAACGTTTACTTACCCAGAATGCCCTGCAAACCTCAAATTTAGGCAAAAAATACACCTTTTTCACACATTTTTGTGTGGGAAAGTTGTGGCATCAGCGGGCTGACACAAATTTCCTACCACCCAGCGTTCCCCTGGGTCTCCCGATAAAAACGGTGCCTCACTCGTGTGGGAGGCCCAAGTATCCGCGACAGGCAAGGGCCCACAACGTAGTGAGGCGACATGAAAATTGCCTACCTCAAAATGACCTGGTTTTGCAAGGGGGTCACCTGGGTTTTTGGCCCAGTGCTCGGCGGCCACCTAGGGGAACCTACCAAACCCACACATTTCTGAAAACTAGACACCCGGGGGATTCCAAGGAGGTATGGCTTGCGTGGATCCCCCAACGTTTCCTTACCCAGAATGCCCTGCAAACCTCAAATTTAGCTGAAAAAATTCACCTTTTTCACACATTTTTGTGTGGGAAAGTTGTGGCATCAGTGGGCTGACACAAATTTCCTACCACCCAGCGTTCCCCCGGGTCTCCCGATAAAAACAGTGCCTCACTCGTGTGGGAGGCCCAAGTATCCGCGACAGGCAAGGGCCCACAACGTAGTGAGGCGACATGAAAATTGCCTCCCTCAAAACGACCTGGTTTTGCAAGGGGGTCACCTGGGTTTTTGGCCCGGTGCTCGGCGGCCACCTAGTGGAACCTACCAAAACCACACATTTCTGAAAACTAGACACCTGGGGGATTCCAGGGAGGTATGGCTTGCGTGGATCCCCCAACGTTTCCTTACCCAGAATGCCCTGCAAACCTCAAATTTAGCTGACAAAATGCCCTTTTTCACATATTTTTGTGTGGGAAAGTTGTGGCATCACCGGGCTGACACAAATTTCCTACCACACAGCGTTCCCCCGGGTCTCCGGATAAAAACGGTGCCTCACTCGTGTGGGAGGCCCAAGTACCCGCGACAGGCACTGGCCCACAACGTAGTGAGGCGACATGAAAATTGCCTACCTCAAAACGACCTGGTTGTGCAAGGGGGTCACCTGGGTTTTTGGTCCGGTGCTCGGCGGCCACCTAGGGGAACCTACCAAACCCACACATTTCTGAAAACTAGACACCCGGGGGATTCCAGGGAGGTATGGCTTGCATGGATCCCTCAACGTTTCCTTACCCAGAATTCCCTGCAAACCTCACATTTAGCTGAAAAAATCACCTTTTTCCCCCATTTTTGTGTGGGAAAGTTGTGGCATCACCGGGCTGACACAAATTTCCTACCACCCAGCGTTCCCCCGGGTCTCCCGATAAAAATGGTGCCTCACTCGTGTGGGAGGCCCAAGTACCCGCGACAGGCAAGGGCCCACAACGTAGTGAGGAAGACATGAAAATTGCCTACCTCAAAACGACCTGGTTTTGCAAGGGGGTCACCTGGGTTTTTGGCCCGGTGCTCGGCGGCCACCTAGGGGAACATACCAAACCCACACATTTCTGAAAACTAGACATCCGGGGGATTCCAGGGAGGTATGGCTTGCATGGATCCCCCAACGTTTCCTTACCCAGAATGCCCTGCAAACCTCAAATTTAGCTGAAAAAAATCACCTTTTTCACATATTTTTGAGTGGGAAAGTTGAGGCATCACCAGGCTGACACAAATTTCCTACCACCCAGCGTTCCCCCGGGTATCCCGATAAAAACAGTGCCTCACTCGTGTGGGAGGCCCAAGTACCCGCGACAGGCAAAGGCCCAAAACGTATTGAGGCGACATGAAAATTGCCTACATCAAAAAGACCTGGTTTTGCAAGGGGGGTCACCTGGGTTTTTGGCACAGTGCTCGGCGGCCACCTAGGGGAAACTACAAAACCCACACATTTCTGAAAACTAGATGCCGGGGGGATTCCAGGGAGGTATGGCTTGCGTGGATCCCCCAATGTTTCCTTACCCAGAATGCCCTCAAAACCTCAAATTTAGGCAAAAAATACACCTTTTTCACACATTTTTGTGTGGGAAAGTTGTGGCATCACCGGGCTGACACAAATTTCCTACCACCCAGCGTTCCCCCAGATCTCCCGATAAAAACGGTGCCTCACTCGTGTGGGAGGCCCAAGTACCCGCGACAGGCAAGGGCCCAAAACTTATTGAGGCAACATGAAAAATGCCTACATCAAAACGACCTGGTTTTGCAAGGGGGGTCACCTGGGTTTTTGGCCCAGTGCTCGGCGGCCACCTAGGGGAACCTACCAAACCCACACATTTCTGAAAACTAGACACCCGGGGGATTCCAGGGAGGTATGGCTTGCGTGGATCCCCCAACGTTTCCTTACCCAGAATGCCCTGCAAACCTCAAATTTAGCTGAAAAAATCACCTTTTTCACACATTTTTGTGTGGGAAAGTTGTGGCATCACCGGGCTGACACAAATTTCCTACCACCCAGCGTTCCCACAGATCTCTCGACAAAAACGGTACATCACTCGTGAGGGAGGCCCAAGTACCCGCGACAGGCAAGGGCCCAAAACGTATTGAGGCGACATGAAAATTGCCTACATCAAAACGACCTGGTTTTGCAAGGGGGGTCACCTGGGTTTTTGGCCCAGTGCTCGGCGGCCACCTAGGGGATCCTACCACACCCACACATTTCTGAAAACTAGACACCCGGGGGATTCCAGGGAGGTATGGCTTGCGTGGATCCCCCAACGTTTCCTTACCCAGAATGCCCTGAAAACCTCAAATTTATGCAAAAAATACACCTTTTTCACACATTTTTGTGTGGGAAAGTTGTGGCATCAGCGGCCTGACACAAATTTCCTACCACCCAGCGTTCCCCCGGGTCTCCCGATAAAAACAGTGCCTCACTCGTGTGGGAGGCCAAAGTATCCGCGACAGGCAAGGGCCCACAACGTAGTGAGGCGACATGAAAATTGCCTACCTCAAAACGACCTGGTTTTGCAAGGGGGTCACCTGGGTTTTTTGCCCAGTGCTCGGCGGCCACCTAGGGGCACCTACCAAACCCACACATTTCTGAAAACTAGACACCCGGGGGATTCCAGGGAGGTATGGCTTGCATGGATCCCCCAACGTTTCCTTACCCAGAATGCCCTGCAAACCTCAAATTTAGCTGACAAAATCCCCTTTTTCACATATTTTTGTGTGGGAAAGTTGTGGCATCACCGGGCTGACATACATTTCCTACCACACAGCATTCCCCCGGGTCTCCCGATAAAAACGGTGCCTCACTCATGTGGGAGGCCCAAGTACCCGCGACAGGCAGGGGCCCACAACGTAGTGAGGCGACATGAAAATTGCCTACCTCAAAACGACCTGGATTTGCAAGGGGGTCACCTGGGTTTTTGGTCCGGTGCTCGGCGGCCACCTAGAGCAATGTTAGAAATGAGGGGGCTCTGGTTGACGCAGGTGTGCACCCACAACAAGCAGGGACCCTTTACTTCTTGTCAGGGCAAAGGATGACTCCTCAGAATAACCCCTGCTCACCCTCTAGGTGCGTGGCGCGAGCAGTCTAGGCTAAGTCTCAGGCGTACACGGTTAAGCAAGTGCAATCATACATACAGTAAACCCCTTGCATGCACCACAAACGGACACCAATCAGGAAGTATATAAAAATAAGCTTTTATGTAGATTCAGCAGATTCAATTACAAGGCCCAGTAACGTTAAACTGATGGGGCCACAACTCTTAGGAATACGGTAAAGTTCTCTTAGTTACGGAAAGTTCTTTAGGCGGGCAGAAGGTAACTGTAGGCCTCAGCGCACTTCGTGCTGAGGCGGCGTCCGGGAAGCACACGGCAGATGACAGGGAAATCAGAACGTTGCGGACCCTGGATCCGATGCGAGCTCGCGGTCGAGTTCGTAAGTACAGTACCTTGTTTCTTGACGCAAAGGCGGGTGTGGGATTTCAGCGGCTCTTCGACAGAAGGGCGAGGCGGCGTCCGGGGCTCCCGCACTTCACGATGGGGGTCTGATCTTCAGGTTCACAACAAGAGCGGGGTGTTGCAGGTGGCGGGTGAACAAAGCGGGGCAGCCGGGCACGCAGATTACGTCCGGGCCGTCCGAGGCTTGGAGATGCTCACAAACGCCGATTCCGGCGGGAGGGTGAAGGTGCACAGCGAGACTCCAGCGAGCGAGGTGACAGGGGCAGCCCAGCACAGCGTAGGGGGAGCGGCTCCGATCGAGCGAGGCTCTTCCCAAGGTGGGGGCGGCTAAGCAGTCCTGGTCACGGCTCAGGGAGGGACTGTGGCACGAGGGTCACAGCTCCGGCGAGGGAAAGGACACCACAGTCCAGCGGCAGGCGAGTGAAGATCAGGTAGAGCCCAATGGTCCTGGGGCTCAGTTCAGGGGGCAAGCTCAGTTCCAAGCCCTTGGAGATCGTTTTGGAAAAGCACAAGTCTTGAAAGTAAAAATAAAGCAAAGTATTCAGCAACAGTTTCTCTTCTCCCCTTTGGCAGCAAGGTCACCACTGCAGGCCAATCCCCCAGGATAGGGACAGTCTTCCTCCTACAGCTTTCCCGGTGCCTCCTCCTCAGGCAGAGATTCTTCTTGGTCAAAAGCGGATCTAGTTTCTTAGGAGCAGGGCTCCTACATTTATACAGCAAATCTTTTGTTCTCCCAGGCCAGGGGGGCCCTTGCCTAGTCCAGTCCGGTTTCTGAGCACTTTGTTTACGCGATGCAGGCTTCTTCTTTCAGAGTGCAGGGCAGAGTCATCAGACGCTCCACAGGGGGCGGAGCCGGCATTGAGGTGGAAGAGCACTGTCCTATTCAGAGCCTAGGAGCACTCCTCCCACCCATCTACCTGTCGATCGTCCTATTCACCACCAGGCTACCTAGCCCTGCCCATCTGGGTTCCCCCAGCCCTGTCACTCATACCAGCCAGATATCAGATACACATCACGCAGAGGCGGGCTGAAAGGTTTAGGCAAGCAAAGGCCAGCTTTCTATAAGCGGCATTTGCAAACCCGGAATATTAAAATAAACCTCGGGAAAAGATGTACCTTATTATTCCGAGTTCAGGCATACTAAACTCGATCTTCTACCATGTTCCCTGGGTCGGTTAGGATCATAGGGTGTAACAATCCAAGCCGCCCATACTGGCCTATGAGAACAGGGTAGCCTTGCAGTAGTGAACAACAAGATGGCGGTAACTCACTACTAGGACATGCCACGCATCTAGGCGTGTCCTACCTTATGCCCACAACGCACCCTGCCCGTGGGCCTACCAGAGGGGTGACTAACATGCAGCTAAGGGAAGGTTTTAGGGACCGGCAAGTTTGGGCACTTGCCAGTCAGCATGTCAGTACCAGACTGCACGCAGGTTCTGCGATGGCAGACCTTAGACATATTTTACCGGCCGCTTCTGTGGGTGGCACAACCAGTGCTGCAAGCCCACCAGCGGTGTTTGCATTTACATGCCCTGGCGCTCCTGGTGCACTTTACTGAGGTCTGACAGTAAACCAAACGAACCAATCATGGAATCCAACCAACATATACAATTTACATAGAGAGCTCTCGCACCGCGACACTGGTTGGCAGTGGCACAGCGCGCTGAGCGGCCAACACCATAAAAACACATGAGGCACAGCGACAAAAAGAGGAAGGGAGACTCACGCCAAGGTGCCAGGTCTAACACTTGTCCCCTCCAGCTGAAAAGTGGGTAGAACTACCCTACCCCAGGGAGTTCCTCATCACTAAGGCGGAAAAATCTGGACAGACCGTCAGCATTGGCGTGATCTGTACCAGGGCGATGTTCCACCGTGAAATCCATACCCTGTAGGGAAATGAAACACCTCAACAGCTTTGGATTCTCACCCCTCATATGCATCAACCATCTGAGGGGCCTGTGGTCCGTCTGAACCCGGAAGTGAGACCCAAACAGGTAGGGTCTTAGCTTCTTCAGCGCCCAGACCACAGCAAAAGCCTCACGCTCAATAGCACTCCACCTCTGTTCCCGTGGAAGTAACCTCCTGCTAAGAAATGCTACGGGTTGATCTAGGCCCTCCTCATTAATCTGTGAAAGAACAGCCCCCACACCATGCTCTGAAGCGTCTGTCTGAACGATAAACTCTTTGGAGAAGTTGGCAGCCAAGAGCACGGGCGCCGTGCACATAGCAGTTTTCAAGGCCTCAAAAGCTTTCTGACAGGTGTCAGTCCAAATCACTTTCCTGGGCTGCTTCTTCGAAGTCAGCGCTGTCAAGGGGCAACCATGTTGCCATACCCCTTGACAAACCTCCTGTAGTACCCGGTGAGACCTAGGAAGGCTCTCACCTCTGTCTGGGTTTTGGGCGCCTCCCAATTCAGGATGGTTTCTATTTTGGGCTGAAGGGGTGCCACCTGGCCACTCCCAACTTGGTGTCCCAAGTACACCACGGAACCCTGCCCGATCTGGCACTTACTCGCCTTGATCGTGAGGCCTGCCTTGCGCAGCGCCATCAACACTTCCCAGAGGTGTCGCAGGTGTTCTTCCCAAGTGGAGCTGAACACCGCGATGTCATCCAGGTAGGCTGCACTGAACGAATCCAGCCCAGCCAACACCTGGTTGACCAATCTCTGGAAGGTGGCAGGGGCATTCTTCATCCCAAATGGCATAACCCGGAACTGGTAGTGCCCGTCTGGGGTGGAAAATGCTGACCTCTCTTTGGCCCCCTCGGTCAAGGCGATCTGCCAATACCCAGACGTTAAATCAAACGTGCTGAGGTAGTTGGCAGCCCCTAGCCGATCGATGAGCTCATCAGCTCTGGGGATGGGGTGTGCGTCGGTCCTAGTGACCGAATTGAGTCCTCTGTAGTCCACACAGAACCGGAGTTCGGGTGTGGCTCCCGGCACTGCAGCCTTTGGGACCAAGACCACGGGGCTGGCCCAAGGACTGCTAGAAGACTCAATTACCCCGAGTGCAAACATCTTGGAGACCTCCTCCTTGATGCATGTCCTCACCCTGTCAGTCACCCTGTAGGCCTTGTGCCGTACAGGTGGACTATCCCCAGTGTCCACATCATGGACGCACCAATCAGTGACACCAGGGACCAGGGAAAACAGATCAGAAAATTGTCCCAGCAACTGGCGACAATCATTCTGTTGCTCAGGGGTCAGGGTGGAAGAGAGGATGACACCATCCACTGACCCATCTTGCTCCTTGGCTGACAGGAGGTCCGGAAGAGGTTCTGTCTCCTCTTCCATCCCAGCATCTGTTGCCAAGAGCATGCCCCCTTGGGACCTCTCCAAGTGGGGCTTGAGGCGGTTGACATGTAGGACCCTTAAGAGGTTCCTAGGAGACTTCAGGTCCACCACGTAGGTAACAGGACTCTTGCGCTCCACCACCTCAAAGGGACCGGTCCACTTATCCTGGAGCGCACACGGCTCCACGGGGGCCAAGACCCATACCTTCTGTCCAGGCTGAAGCTCTACCAGAGTGGCATTCTGGTCGTACCACCGCTTCATCTCCTCCTGGCTGGCTTCCAGATTTGCCTCAGCAAGTTGCCTGAATCGCCTAGTCTGATTCCTGAAGGCCAGCATGTAACTATATACATTCTGGGGAGGTTTCCTGGGAGATTGCTCCCAGCCTTCCTTGACCAGACTTAGAGGTCCTCTGACTGGGTGACCATACAGAAGCTCAAAGGGACTGAACCCCAGAGACTTCTGTGGCACCTCACGGTGAGCGAAGAGAAGGCATGGTAAGAGGACTTCCCACTTACGCCTCATGGGTCCTTCTAGGCCCATTATCATGCCTTTGAGGGTTCGGTTGAATCTCTCAACCAACGCGTTTCCTTGGGGGTGGTAAGGGGTGGTGAACTTGTAGGTTACACCACACTCTTGCCAAAGAGATTTCATGTACTTGGACATAAAATTGGTACCTCGGTCAGACACCACCTCTAGAGGGAATCCCACTCGGGAGAAAATTCCCATCAGTGCACGTCCCACCACGGGGGCCGTCACTGTCCTCAGAGGAATGGCTTCCGGGTACCGGGTGGCATGGTCCACCAGGACCAGGATGAACCTATTGCCCATCGCTGTCCTGGGGTCCAGTGGCCCTACAATGTCAATCCCCACTCGCTGGAATGGGGTACCGAACACAGGGAATGGCTGGAGTGGAGCCTTCTGCTTCCTTCCACTCTTTCCACTTGCCTGGCAAGTCTGGCATGTCCTGCAGTGAGTATCTGAACTCCTGCGCATTTGAGGCCAATAAAAGTGGGTGACAAGCCTTTCAAAGGTCTTGTCCTGCTCCAAATGCCCTGCCAATGGCACATCGTGAGCCAGCCCCAGTAGGAAGGCTCTGAAGTCCTGGGGTACCACCAGCGCACGGGCTGACCCAGGCTCAGCAACCTTAGGCTCTGTATATAGGAGGTCGTTCTCCCAGTAAACGAAATGTGATCCTGACTGATCACCTGCGGCCTGGTCTGCAGCCTGCTGCCGCATACCCACGAGAGAAGGGCACTCCTTCTGTGCCTTGCAAAAGTCCTCCCTGGTGGGACCCCCTTCCTGCTGCCAATGGGTCAGCTCCGGCAGGTCTCCCAGTTCAGCTATCTGCTCCCCTGTAGGCTCCAGGGCATCCCCCTCAAGGTCTGCTTCCTCCTGGACCGTGGGAACTTCAGGGGCCGGCTTCCCGCGCCCCTTGCTCCTTCTCTCTGAGGCCGGTTCCTGGGCCTCCCTCTCAGGCTCCAGGACCTCTTGAGTACCTCTACTGGCTGCCATGGACCGTGTGGTGACACACGCCCAATCCGGCATACCCAACATCTCCAGGTGGGCACTCCGCTCCACCTTAGCCCAAGGTGAGCTCTCCAAATCGTTCCCTAACAAACAGTCTACAGGCATGGCGGGCCTCACAGCTACCTGAAGAGTACCAGAGACCCCCCCCCCCCACTCAAAGGGAACCTGAGCCACCTTGCAGTGCCTCTCTGTGTTGTCAGCGGCAACAACGGGATAGAATGCATTGGGGACCACCTGCTCCTGAGACACCAGGTGACACCTGACAGCTGTCACACTGGCTCCTGTATCTCTAAGAGCTTCCACTCTATGGCCATTTATGGTCACCCACTGCCTGTACTTCTTAGTGTTCTCAGGCAGCTGGGTTGGAGGGACCACTTCACGGTCTCCTAGCGAGACAAGGGACATTTCTGCGGGACCCCACCCACCTTGGATATCCCTCTCCTCCCCCAAGGCTACACTAGTCACCTGCCGGGGTGGAGCACCAGTGGGTGCTGGTTTACCAAACAATGGACACTTTACATCAGAGGCAAAATGCCCCAAATTGTTACACCTGTAACATCTTACGGGCCCCTTCTGAACAGGAGGACCTGTCGGGGCCCCGGTCGGTTTCTGGGGTGGGGGAGGCTGAGAACCCTTCCCTTGGTTCCCTTGGGGACTTCTTTGGGGCCCTTTTTGGAACTGCTTCTGTTTACCCCTGTCCCCCCCACTCTTCTGCTGGGGACCCTGCCCACCTTTGGCGGAATCTCCCACGGGACCCTTGTGGACCCTGGTACTGACCCAGCGGTCCGCCTCCTCAGCAAGCTTCCTAGGGTTAGTCAGCCTACTATCTATCAGGTGCTGGCGTAGCTCAGGAAAACAATTACTGGACAAGTGCTCCCATGCCATTAAATCAAGAAGCCCTTGATAATCATTTACCTTACTACCCTTTACCCAACCATCCAGCGCTCTGCAAAAGAAAGTCACATACTCCACATACGTACTATTGGGAATCTTAGTGCAACCCCTGAACCTCTGTCTATATAACTCAGGGGTCAACCCATACCTAGTCATCAATGCTTCCTTCATATGGGCGTAAGAATTATGAACATCAGCAGGTAAATCTAACAGTGTGTCCCGCCCTTCACTCAGGAACCGTCCCCACAACCCCGCTCCCCAATCTCTCTCAGGGACCAGGTGGGAAGACATGGCTACCTCGTAGGCTCTGAACCACTGCCCGATGTCGTCATTCTTGAAGAACTCCTTCACTACATCCTTGGGAATATAAACTCTTGGTTCCGCCGGTACTGGCGGTGTGCTGCCACCAGAGGGATTAAGCTCCAAACTTTTTGCTTTCAGCTCCAGCTCCCTCAGATTCATGTCATGCTCTAATTGTAGCTTCTTCCATGGCTAATCTTTGTTTTTCCATATCCATTTGCCCATGAAGTTTTGCCATCTCCACCTCGTGTGCCCGGGTTGCTGCCCTGTCTGCCAACTCTTCTGGCGACAGGCCTCTGCCAAACTCATGGACACTTTCTGGTGGAACCATTTCCACCTGATTCTCTGGTGCTTTTGACTCATACCAGGCCCTCAGCGCCTTCACGAGTTGGTCCTTCTTTTTCAATCCAGTTTGGGCAATTCTGAACTTGGAGCAAAAACCTCTCAACTCTTCATTGGTATGATTCTGAAGTGCGCTTTCTTCCCAATCTATGTCCTCAAATCCAGAGATTATAGAATCTGCCCTTCCGGTGGGAAGTGAACCAGGCATGGTTCTAACAACGGAGATTCTTGGCAAAACAAAACAATGGCTAGTCTGTAGCTGTGTTACTGGTCTGCTCTCACTACGTGGTGATCAGTGGTTCACTATATGCAAACCGCAAATGCAAATCCGTAAATCCCACCGCTGCCACCAATGTTAGAAATGAGGGGGCTCTGGTTGACGCAGGTGTGTACCCACAACAAGCAGGGACCCTTTACTTCTTGACAGGGCAAAGGATGACTCCTCAGAATAACCCCTGCTCACCCTCTAGGTGCGTGGCGCGAGCAGTCTAGGCTAAGTCTCAGGCGTACACGGTTAAGCAAGTGCAATCATACATACAGTAAACCCCTTGCATGCACCACAAATGGACACCAATCAGGAAGTATATAAAAATAAGCTTTTATGTAGATTCAGCAGATTCAATTACAAGGCCCAGTAACGTTAAACTGATGGGGCCACAACTCTTAGGAATACGGTAAAGTTCTCTTTGTTACGGAAAGTTCTTTAGGCGGGCACAAGGTAACTGTAGGCCTCAGCGCACTTCGTGCTGAGGCGGCGTCCGGGAAGCACACGGCAGATGACAGGGAAATCAGAACGTTGCGGACCCTGGATCCGATGCGAGCTCGCGGTCGAATTCGTAAGTACAGTACCTTGTTTCTTGACGCAAAGGCGGGTGCGGGATTTCAGCGGCTCTTCGACAGAAGGGCGAGGCGGCGTCCGGGGCTCCCACACTTCACGATGGGTGTCTGATCTTCAGGCTCACGACAAGAGCGGGGTGTTGCAGGTGGCGGGTGAACAAAGCGGGGCAGCCGGGCACGCAGATTACGTCCGGGCCTTCCGAGGCTTGGAAATGCTCACAAACGCCGATTCCGGCGGGAGGGTGAAGGTGCACAGCGAGCCTCCAGCGAGCGAGGTGACAGGGGCAGCCCAGCACAGCGTAGCAGTCCTGGTCACGGCTCAGGGAGGGACTGTGGCACGAGGGTCACAGCTCCGGCGAGGGAAAGGACACCACAGTCCAGCGGCAGGCGAGTGAAGATCAGGTAGGGCCCAATGGTCCTGGGGCTCAGTTCAGGGGGCAAGCTCAGTTCCAAGCCCTTGGAGATCGTTTTGGAAAAGCACAAGTCTTGAAAGTAAAAATAAAGCAAAGTCTTCAGCAACAGTTTCTCTTCTCCCCTTTGGCAGCAAGGTCACCACTGCAGGCCAATCCCCCAGGATAGGGACAGTCTTCCTCCTACAGCTTACCCGGTGCCTCCACCTCAGGCAGAGATTCTTCTTGGTCAAAAGCGGATCTAGTTTCTTAGGAGCAGGGCTCCTACATTTATGCAGCAAATCTTTTGTTCTCCCAGGCCAGGGGGGCCCTTGCCTAGTCCAGTCCGGTTTCTGAGCACTTTGTTTACGCGATGCAGGCTTCTTCTTTCAGAGTGCAGGGCAGAGTCATCAGACGCTCCACAGGGGGCGGACCCGGCATTGAGGTGGCAGAGCACTGTCCTATTCAGAGCCTAGGAGCACTCCTCCCACCCATCTACCTGTCGATCGTCCTATTCACCACCAGGCTACCTAGCCCTGCCCATCTGGGTTCCCCCAGCCCTGTCACTCATATCAGCCAGACATCAGATACACATCACGCAGAGGCGGGCTGAAAGATTTAGGCAAGCAAAGGCCAGCTTTCTAAAAGCAGCATTTGCAAACCCGGAATATTAAAATAAACCTTGGGAAAAGATGTACCTTATTATTCCGAGTTCAGGCATACTAAACTCGATCTTCTACCATGTTCCCTGGGTCGGTTAGGATCATAGGGTGTAACAATCCAAGCCGCCCATACTGGCCTATGAGAACAGGGTAGCCTTACAGTAGTGAACAACAAGATGGCGGTAACTCACTACTAGGACATGCCACGCATCTAGGCGTGTCCTACCTTATGCCCACAACGCACCCTGCCCGTGGGCCTACCAGAGGGGTGACTAACATGCAGCTAAGGGAAGGTTTTAGGGACCGGAAAGTGTGGGCACTTGCCAGTCAGCATGTCAGTACCAGACTGCACGCAGGTTCTGCGATGGCAGACCTTAGACATATTTTACCGGCCGCTTCTGTAGGTGGCACAACCAGTGCTGCAAGCCCACCAGCGGTGTTTGCATTTACATGCCCTGGCGCTCCTGGCGCACTTTACTGGGGTCTGACAGTAAACCAAGCAAACCAATCATGGAATCCAACCAACATATACAATTTACATAGGGAGCACTCGCACCGCGACACTGGTTGGCAGTGGCACAGCGCGCTGAGCGGCCAACACCATAAAAACACATGAGGCACAGCGACAAAAAGAGGAAGGGAGACTCACGCCAAGGTGCCAGGTCTAACAGGGAACCTACCAAACCCACACATTTCTGAAAACTAGACACCCGGGGGATTCCAGGGAGGTATGGCTTGCGTGGATCCCTCAACGTTTCCTTACCCAGAATGCCCTGCAAACCTCACATTTAGCTGAAAAAATCACCTTTTTCACCCATTTTTGTGTGGGAAAGTTGTGGCATCACCGGGCTGACACAAATTTCCTACCACCCAGCGTTCCCCCGGGTCTCCCGATAAAAATGGTGCCTCACTCGTGTGGGAGGCCCAAGTACCCGCGACAGGCAAGGGCCCACAACGTGGTGAGGAAGACATGAAAATTGCCTACCTCAAAACGACCTGGTTTTGCAAGGGGGTCACCTGGGTTTTTGGCCCGGTGCTCGGCGGCCACCTAGGGGAACATACCAAACCCACACATTTCTGAAAACTAGACACCCGGGGGATTCCAGGGAGGTATGGCTTGCGTGGATCCCCCAACGTTTCCTTACCCAGAATGCCCTGCAAACCTCAAATTTAGCTGAAAAAATAACCTTTTTCAAACATTTTTGTGTGGGAAAGTTGTGGCATCACCGGGCTGAAACAAATTTCCTACCAACCAGCATTCCCCCGGGTCTCCCGATAAAAACGGTGCCTCACTCGTGTGGGAGGCCCAAGTACCCGCGACAGGCAAGGGCCCAAAACGTATTGAGGCGACATGAAAATTGCCTACATCAAAACGACCTGGTTTTGCAAGGGGGGTCACCTGGGTTTTTGGCCCAGTGCTCGGCGGCCACCTAGGGTAACCTACAAAACCCACACATTTCTGAAAACTAGACACCCGGGGGATTCCAGGGAGGTATGGCTTGCATGGATACCCCAACGTTTCCTTACCCAGAATGCCCTGCAAACCTCAAATTTAGGGAAAAAATACACCTTTTTCACAAATTTTTGTGTGGGAAAGTTGTGGCATCAGCGGGCTGACACAAATGTCCTACCACCCAGCGTTCCCCCAGGTCTCCCGATAAAAACAGTGCCTCACTCGTGTGGGAGGCCCAAGTATCCGCAACAGGCAAGGGCCCACAACGTAGTGAGGCGACATGAAAATTGCCTACCTCAAAACGACCTGGTTTTGCAAGGGGGTCACCTGGGTTTTTGGCCCGGTGCTCAGCGGCCACCTAGGGGAACCTACCAAACCCACACATTTCTGAAAACTAGACATGCGGGGGATTCCAGGGAGGTATGGCTTGTGTGGATCCCCCAACGTTTCCTTACCCAGAATGCCCTGCAAACCTCAAATTTAGCTGAAAAAATCACCTTTTTCACACATTTTTGTGTGGGAAAGTTGTGGCATCACCGGGCTGACACAAATTTCCTACCACCCAGCGTTCCCCCAGATCTCCTGATAAAAACGGTGCCTCACTCGTGTGGGAGGCCCAAGTACCCGCGACAGGCAGGGGCCCAAAACGTATTGAGGCGACATGAAAATTGCCTACATCAAAACGACCTGGTTTTGCAAGGGGGGTCACCTGGGTTTTTGGCCAAGTGCTCGGCGGCCACCTAGGGGAACCTACCAAACCCACACATTTCTGAAAACTAGACACCCGGGGGATTCCAGGGAGGTATGGCTTGCGTGGATCCCCCAACGTTTTCTTACCCAGAATGCCCTGCAAACCTCGAATTTATGCAAAAAATACACCTTTTTCACACATTTTTGTGTGGGAAAGTTGTGGCATCAGCGGGCTGACACAAATTTCCTACCACCCAGCGTTCCCCCGGGTCTCCCGATAAAAACAGTGCCTCACTCGTGTGGGAGGACCAAGTATCCGGAACAGGCAAGGGCCCACAACGTAGTGAGGCGACATGAAAATTGCCTACCTCAAAACGACCTGGTTTTGCAAGTGGGTCACCTGAGTTTTTGGCCCGGTGCTTGGCGGCCACCTAGGGGAACCTACCAAACCCACACATTTCTGAAAAGTAGACACCCGGGGAAGGGAATCCAGGGAGGTATGGCTTGCGTGGATCCCCCAATGTTTCCTTACCCAGAATGCCCTGCAAACCTCAAATTTAGCTGAAAAAATCACCTTTTTCAAACATTTTTGTGTGGGAAAGTTGTGGCATCACCGGGCTGAAACAAATTTCCTACCACCCAGTGTTCCCCCGGGTCTCCCGATAAAAACGGTGCCTCACTCGTGTGGGAGGCCCAAGTACCCGCGACAGGCAAGGGCCCAAAACGTATTGAGGCGACATGAAAATTGCCTACATCAAAACGACCTGGTTTTGCAAGGGGGGTCACCTGGGTTTTTGGCCCAGTGCTCGGCGGCCACCTAGGGTAACCTATAAAACCCACACATTTCTGAAAACTAGACACCCGGGGGATTCCAGGGAGGTATGGCTTGCGTGGATCCCCCAACGTTTCCTTACCCAGAATGCCCTGCAAACCTCAAATTTAGGCAAAAAATACACCTTTTTCACACATTTTTGTGTGGGAAAGTTGTGGCATCACCGGGCTGACACAAATTCCCTACCACCCAGCGTTCCCCCAGATCTCCCGATAAAAACGGTGCCTCACTCGTGTGGGAGGCCCAAGTACCCGCGACAGGCAAGGGCCCAAAACTTATTGAGGCAACATGAAAAATGCCTACATCAAAACGCCCTGGTTTTGCAAGGGGGGTCACCTGGGTTTTTGGCCCAGTGCTCGGCGGCCACCTAGGGGAACCTACCAAACCCACACATTTCTGAAAACTAGACACCCGGGGGATTCCAGGGAAGTATGGCTTGCGTGGATCCCCCAACGTTTTCTTACCCAGAATGCCCTGCAAACCTCAAATTTATGCAAAAAATACACCTTTTTCACACATTTTTGTGTGGGAAAGTTGTGGCATCAGCGGGCTGACACAAATTTCCTACCACCCAGCGTTCCCCCGGGTCTCCCGATAAAAACAGTGCCTCACTCGTGTGGGAGGACCAAGTATCCGCAACAGGCAAGGGCCCACAACGTAGTGAGGCGACATGAAAATTGCCTACCTCAAAACGACCTGGTTTTGCAAGGGGGTCACCTGAGTTTTTGGCCCGGTGCTTGGCGGCCACCTAGGGGAACCTACCAAACCCACACATTTCTGAAAACTAGACACCCGGGGGATTCCAGGGAGGTATGGCTTGCGTGGATCCCCCAACGTTTCCTTACCCAGAATGCCCTGCAAACCTCAAATTTAGCTGAAAAAATTCACCTTTTTCACAAATTTTTGTGTGGGAAAGTTGTGGCATCAGCGGGCTGACACAAATTTCCTACCACCCAGCGTTCCCCCGGGTCTCCCGATAAAAAAGGTGCCTCACTTGTGTGGGAGGCCCAAGTACCCGCGACAGGCAAGGGCCCAAAACGTATTGAGGCGACATGAAAATTGCCTACATCAAAACGACCTGGTTTTGCAAGGGGGGTCACCTGGGTTTTTGGCCCAGTGCTCGGCGGCCACCTAGGGTAACCTACAAAACCCACACATTTCTGAAAACTAGACACCCGGGGGATTCTAGGGAGGTATGGCTTGCGTGGATACCCCAACGTTTCCATACCCAGAATGCCCTGCAAACCTCAAATTTAGGCAAAAAATACACCTTTTTCACAAATTTTTGTGTGGGAAAGTTGTGGCATCAGCGGGCTGACACAAATGTCCTACCACCCAGCGTTCCCCCAGGTCTCCCGATAAAAACAGTGCCTCACTCGTGTGGGAGGCCCAAGTATCCGCAACAGGCAAGGGCCCACAACGTAGTGAGGCGACATGAAAATTGCCTACCTCAAAACGACCTGGTTTTGCAAGGGGGTCACCTGGGTTTTTGGCCCGGTGCTCAGCGGCCACCTAGGGGAACCTACCAAACCCACACATTTCTGAAAACTAGACATGCAGGGGATTCCAGGGAGGTATGGCTTGTGTGGATCCCCCAACGTTTCCTTACCCAGAATGCCCTGCAAACCTCAAATTTAGCTGAAAAAATCACCTTTTTCACACATTTTTGTGTGGGAAAGTTGTGGCATCACCGGGCTGACACAAATTTCCTACCACCCAGCGTTCCCCCAGATCTCCTGATAAAAACGGTGCCTCACTCGTGTGGGAGGCCCAAGTACCCGCGACAGGCAAGGGCCCAAAACGTATTGAGGCGACATGAAAATTGCCTACATCAAAACGACCTGGTTTTGCAAGGGGGGTCACCTGGGTTTTTGGCCAAGTGCTCGGCGGCCACCTAGGGGAACCTACCAAACCCACACATTTCTGAAAACTAGACACCCGGGGGATTCCAGGGAGGTATGGCTTGCGTGGATCCCCCAACGTTTTCTTACCCAGAATGCCCTGCAAACCTCGAATTTATGCAAAAAATACACCTTTTTCACACATTTTTGTGTGGGAAAGTTGTGGCATCAGCGGGCTGACACAAATTTCCTACCACCCAGCGTTCCCCCGGGTCTCCCGATAAAAACAGTGCCTCACTCGTGTGGGAGGACCAAGTATCCGGAACAGGCAAGGGCCCACAACGTAGTGAGGCGACATGAAAATTGCCTACCTCAAAACGACCTGGTTTTGCAAGTGGGTCACCTGAGTTTTTGGCCCGGTGCTTGGCGGCCACCTAGGGGAACCTACCAAACCCACACATTTCTGAAAAGTAGACTCCCGGGGGAGGGATTCCAGGGAGGTATGGCTTGCGTGGATCCCCCAATGTTTCCTTACCCAGAATGCCCTGCAAACCTCAAATTTAGCTGAAAAAATCACCTTTTTCAAACATTTTTGTGTGGGAAAGTTGTGGCATCACCGGGCTGAAACAAATTTCCTACCACCCAGTGTTCCCCCGGGTCTCCCGATAAAAACGGTGCCTCACTCGTGTGGGAGGCCCAAGTACCCGCGACAGGCAAGGGCCCAAAACGTATTGAGGCGACATGAAAATTGCCTACATCAAAACGACCTGGTTTTGCAAGGGGGGTCACCTGGGTTTTTGGCCCAGTGCTCGGCGGCCACCTAGGGTAACCTATAAAACCCACACATTTCTGAAAACTAGACACCCGGGGGATTCCAGGGAGGTATGGCTTGCGTGGATCCCCCAACGTTTCCTTACCCAGAATGCCCTGCAAACCTCAAATTTAGGCAAAAAATACACCTTTTTCACACATTTTTGTGTGGGAAAGTTGTGGCATCACCGGGCTGACACAAATTCCCTACCACCCAGCGTTCCCCCAGATCTCCCGATAAAAACGGTGCCTCACTCGTGTGGGAGGCCCAAGTACCCGCGACAGGCAAGGGCCCAAAACTTATTGAGGCAACATGAAAAATGCCTACATCAAAACGCCCTGGTTTTGCAAGGGGGGTCACCTGGGTTTTTGGCCCAGTGCTCGGCGGCCACCTAGGGGAACCTACCAAACCCACACATTTCTGAAAACTAGACACCCGGGGGATTCCAGGGAAGTATGGCTTGTGTGGATCCCCCAACGTTTTCTTACCCAGAATGCCCTGCAAACCTCAAATTTATGCAAAAAATACACCTTTTTCACACATTTTTGTGTGGGAAAGTTGTGGCATCAGCGGGCTGACACAAATTTCCTACCACCCAGCGTTCCCCCGGGTCTCCCGATAAAAACAGTGCCTCACTCGTGTGGGAGGACCAAGTATCCGCAACAGGCAAGGGCCCACAACGTAGTGAGGCGACATGAAAATTGCCTACCTCAAAACGACCTGGTTTTGCAAGGGGGTCACCTGAGTTTTTGGCCCGGTGCTTGGCGGCCACCTAGGGGAACCTACCAAACCCACACATTTCTGAAAACTAGACACCCGGGGGATTCCAGGGAGGTATGGCTTGCGTGGATCCCCCAACGTTTCCTTACCCAGAATGCCCTGCAAACCTCAAATTTAGCTGAAAAAATTCACCTTTTTCACCAATTTTTGTGCGGGAAAGTTGTGGCATCAGCGGGCTGACACAAATTTCCTACCACCCAGCGTTCCCCCGGGTCTCCCGATAAAAAAGGTGCCTCACTTGTGTGGGAGGCCCAAGTACCCGCGACAGGCAAGGGCCCAAAACGTATTGAGGCGACATGAAAATTGCCTACATCAAAACGACCTGGTTTTTGCAAGGGGGTCACCTGGGTTTTTGGCCCGGTGCTCGGCGGCCACCTAGGGGAACCTACCAAACCCGCACATTTCTGAAAACTAGACACCCGGGGGATTCCAGGGAGGTATGGCTTGCAAGGATCCCCCAACGTTTCCTTACCCAAAATGCCCTGCAAACCTCAAATTTATGCAAAAAATACACCTTTTTCACACATTTTTGAGTGGGAAAGTTGTGGCATCAGTGGGCTGACACAAATTTCCTACCACCCAGCGTTCCCCCAGGTCTCCCGATAAAAACGGTGCCTCACTCGTGTGGGAGGCCCAAGTACCCGCGACAGGCAAGGGCCCACAACGTAGTGAGGCGACATGAAAATTGCCTACCTCAAAACGACCTGGTTTTGCAAGGGGGTCACCTGGGTTTTTGGCCCGGTGCTCGGCGGCCACCTAGTGGAACCTACCAAACCCACACATTTCTGATAACTAGACACCCGGGGGATTTCAGGGAGGTATGGCTTGGGTGGATCCCCCAAAGTTTCCTTACCCAGAATGCCCTGCAAACCTCAAATTTAGCTGACAAAATCCCCTTTTTCACATATTTTTGTGTGGGAAAGTTGTGGCATCACCGGGCTGACACAAATGTCCTACCACACATCGTTCCCTCGGCTCTCCTGATAATAACGGTGCCTCACTCATGTGGGAGGCCCAATTACCCGCGACAGGCAAGGGCCCACAACGTAGTGAGGCGACATGAAAATTGCCTACCTCAAAACGACCTGGTTTTGCAAGGGGGTCACCTGGGTTTTTGGCCCGGTGCTCGGCGGCCACCTAGGGGAACCTACCAAACCCACACATTTCTGAAAACTAGACACCCGGGGGATTCCAGGGAGGTATGGCTTGCGTGGATCCCCCAACGTTTCCTTACCCAGAATGCCCTGCAAACCTCAATTTTAGGCAAAAAATATACCTTTTTCAAACATTTTTGTGTGGGAAAGTTGTGGCATCAGCGGGCTGACACAAATTTCCTATCACCCAGCGTTCCCCCGGGTCTCCTGATAAAAACAGTGCCTCACTCGTGTGGGAGGCCCAAGTATCCGCGACAGGCAAGGGCCCACAACGTAGTGAGGCGACATGAAAACTGCCTACCTCAAAACGACCTGGTTTTGCAAGGGGGTCACCTGGGTTTTTGGCCCGGTGCTCGGCGGCCACCTAGTGGAACCTACCAAACCCACACATTTCTGAAGACTAGACACCCGGGGGATTCCAGGGAGGTATGGCTTGTGTGGATCCCCCAACGTTTCCTTACCCAGAATGCCCTGCAAACCTCAAATTTAGCTGACAAAATCCCCTTTTTCACATATTTTTGTGTGGGAAAGTTGTGGCATCACTGGGCTGACACAAATTTCCTACCACACAGCATTCCCCCGGGTCTCCTTTTAAAAACGGTGCCTCACTCGTGTGGGAGGCCCAAGTACCCGTGACAGGCACGGGCCCACAACGTAGTGAGGCGACATGAAAATTGCCTACCTCAAAACGACCTGGATTTGCAAGGTGGTCACCTGGGTTTTTGGTCTTTTGGTCCGGTACTCGGCGGCCACCTAGGGGAACCTACCAAACCCACACATTTCTGAAAACTAGACACCCGGGGGATTCCAGAGAGGTATGGCTTGCATGGATCCCTCAACGTTTCCTTATTCAGAATGCCCTGCAAACCTCACATTTAGCTGAAAAAATCACCTTTTTCACCCATTTTTGTGTGGGAAAGTTGTGGCATCACCGGGCTGACACAAATTTCCTACCACCCAGCGTTCCCCCGGGTCTCCCGATAAAAATGGTGCCTCACTCGTGTGGGAAGCCCAAGTACCCGCGACAGGCAAGGGCCCACAACGTAGTGAGGAAGACATGAAAATTGCCTACCTCAAAACGACCTGGTTTTGCAAGGGGGTCACCTGGGTTTTTGGCCCGGTGCTCGGCGGCCACCTAGGGGAACATACCAAACCCACACATTTCTGAAAACTAGACACCCGGGGGATTCCAGGGAGGTATGGCTTGCGTGGATACCCCAACGTTTCCTTACCCAGAATGCCCTTCAAACCTCAAATTTAGCTGAAAAAATCACCTTTTTCAAACATTTTTGTGTGGGAAAGTTGTGGCATCACCGGGCTGAAACAAATTTCCTACCACCCAGTGTTCCCCCGGGTCTCCCGATAAAAACAGTGCCTCACTCGTGTGGGAGGCCCAAGTACCCGCGACAGGCAAGGGCCCAAAACGTATTGAGGCGACATGAAAATTGCCTACATCAAAACGACCTGGTTTTGCAAGGGGGGTCACCTGGGTTTTTGGCCCAGTGCTCGGCGGCCACCTAGGGTAACCTATAAAACCCACACATTTCTGAAAACTAGACACCCGGGGGATTCCAGGGAGGTATGGCTTGCGTGGATCCCCCAACGTTTCCTTACCCAGAATGCCCTGCAAACCTCAAATTTAGGCAAAAAATACACCTTTTTCACACATTTTTGTGTGGGAAAGTTGTGGCATCACCGGGCTGACACAAATTTCCTACCACCCAGCGTTCCCCCAGATCTCCCGATAAAAACGGTGCCTCACTCGTGTGGGAGGCCCAAGTACCCGCGACAGGCAAGGGCCCAAAACTTATTGAGGCAACATGAAAAATGCCTACATCAAAACGCCCAGGTTTTGCAAGGGGGGTCACCTGGGTTTTTGGCCCAGTGCTCGGCGGCCACCTAGGGGAACCTACCAAACCCACACATTTCTGAAAACTAGACACCCGGGGGATTCCAGGGAAGTATGGCTTGCGTGGATCCCCCAACGTTTTCTTACCCAGAATGCCCTGCAAACCTCAAATTTATGCAAAAAATACACCTTTTTCACACATTTTTGTGTGGGAAAGTTGTGGCATCAGCGGGCTGACACAAATTTCCTACCACCCAGCGTTCCCCCGGGTCTCCCGATAAAAACAGTGCCTCACTCGTGTGGGAGGACCAAGTATCCGCAACAGGCAAGGGCCCACAACGTAGTGAGTCGACATGAAAATTGCCTACCTCAAAACGACCTGGTTTTGCAAGGGGGTCACCTGAGTTTTTGGCCCGGTGCTTGGCGGCCACCTAGGGGAACCTACCAAACCCACACATTTCTGAAAACTAGACACCCGGGGGATTCCAGGGAGGTATGGCTTGCGTGGATCCCCCAACGTTTCCTTACCCAGAATGCCCTGCAAACCTCAATTTTAGGCAAAAAATACACTTTTTTCAAACATTTTTGTGTGGGAAAGTTGTGGCATCAGTGGGCTGACACAAATTTCCTATCACCCAGCGTTCCCCCGGGTCTCCTGATAAAAACAGTGCCTCACTCGTGTGGGAGGCCCAAGTATCCGCGACAGGCAAGGGCCCACAACGTAGTGAGGCGACATGAAAACTGCCTACCTCAAAACGACCTGGTTTTGCAAGGGGGTCACCTGGGTTTTTGGCCCGGTGCTCGGCGGCCACCTAGTGGAACCTACCAAACCCACACATTTCTGAAAACTAGACACCCGGGGGATTCCAGGGAGGTATGGCTTGCGTGGATCCCCCAACGTTTCCTTACCCAGAATGCCCTGCAAACCACAAATTTAGCTGACAAAATCCCCTTTTTCACATATTTTTGTGTGGGAAAGTTGTGGCATCACTGGGCTGACACAAATTTCCTACCACACAGCATTCCCCTGGGTCTCCCGATAAACACGGTGCCTCACTCGTGTGGGAGTCCCAAGTACCCGCGACAGGCACGGGCCCCCAACGTAGTGAGGCGACATGAAAATTGCCTACCTCAAAACGACCTGGATTTGCAAGGGGGTCACCTGGGTTTTTGGTCTTTTGGTCCGGTGCTCGGCGGCCACCTAGGGGAACCTACCAAACCCACACATTTCTGAAAACTAGACACCCGGGGGATTCCAGGGAGGTATGGCTTGCATGGATCCCTCAACGTTTCCTTACCCAGAATGCCCTGCAAACCTCACATTTAGCTGAAAAAATCACCTTTTTCACCCATTTTTGTGTGGGAAAGTTGTGGCATCACCGGGCTGACACAAATTTCCTACCACCCAGCGTTCCCCGGGGTCTCCCGATAAAAATGGTGCCTCACTCGTGTGGGAAGCCCAAGTACCCGCGACAGGCAAGGGCCCACAACGTAGTGAGGAAGACATGAAAATTGCCTACCGCAAAACGACCTGGTTTTGCAAGGGGGTCACCTGGGTTTTTGGCCCGGTTCTCGGCGGCCACCTAGGGGAACATACCAAACCCACACATTTCTGAAAACTAGACACCCGCGGGATTCCAGGGAGGTATGACTTGCGTGGATCCCCCAAAGTTTCCTTACCCAGAATGCCCTGCAAACCTCAAATTTAGCTGAAAAAATCACCTTTTTCAAACATTTTTGTGTGGGAAAGTTGTGGCATCACCGGGCTGAAACAAATTTCCTACCACCCAGCGTTCCCCCGGGTCTCCCGATAAAAACGGTGCCTCACTCGTGTGGGAGGCCCAATTACCCGCGACAGGCAAGGGTCCACAACGTAGTGAGGCGACATGAAAATTGCCTACCTCAAAACGACCTGGATTTGCAAGGGGGTCACCTGGGTTTTTGGTCTTTTGGTCCGGTCCTCTGCGGCCACCTAGGGTAACCTACCAAACCCACACATTTCTGAAAACTAGACACCCGGGGGATTCCAGGGAGGTATGGCTTGCGTGGATCCCTCAACGTTTCCTAACCCAGAATGCCCTGCAAACCTCTCATTTAGCTGAAAAAATCAACTTTTCACCCATTTTTGTGTGGGAAAGTTGTGGCATCACCGGGCTGACACAAATTTCCTACCACCCAGCGTTCCCCCGGGTCTCCCGATAAAAACGGTGCCTCACTCGTGTGGGAGGCCCAAGTACCCGCGACAGGCAAGGGCCCAAAACGTATTGAGGCGACATGAAAATTGCCTACATCAAAACGACCTGGTTTTGCAAGGGGGGTCACCTAGGTTTTTGGCCCAGTGCTCGGCGGCCACCTAGGGTAACCTATAAAACCCACACATTTCTGAAAACTAGACACCCGGGGGATTCCAGGGAGGTATGGCTTGCGTGGATCCCCCAACGTTTCCTTACCCAGAATGCCCTGCAAACCTCAAATTTAGGCAAAAAATACACCTTTTTCACACATTTTTGTGTGGGAAAGTTGTGGCATCACCGGGCTGACACAAATTTCCTACCACCCAGCGTTCCCCCAGATCTCCCGATAAAAACAGTGCCTCACTCGTGTGGGAGGCCCAAGTACCCGCGACAGGCAAGGGCCCAAAACTTATTGAGGCAACATGAAAAATGCCTACATCAAAACGCCCTGGTTTTGCAAGGGGGGGTCACCTGGGTTTTTGGCCCAGTGCTCGGCGGCCACCTAGGGCAACCTACCAAACCCACACATTTCTGAAAACTAGACACCCGGGGGATTCCAGGGAAGTATGGCTTGCATGGATCCCCCAACATTTTCTTACCCAGAATGCCCTGCAAACCTCAAATTTATGCAAAAATACACCTTTTTCACACATTTTTGTGTGGGAAAGTTGTGGCATCAGCGGGCTGACACAAATTTCCTACCACCCAGCGTTCCCCCGGGTCTCCCGATAAAAACAGTGCCTCACTCGTGTGGGAGGACCAAGTATCCGCAACAGGCAAGGGCCCACAACGTAGTGAGGCGACATGAAAATTGCCTACATCAAAACGACCTGGTTTTGCAAGGGGGTCACCTGAGTTTTTGGCCCGGTGCTTGGCGGCCACCTAGGGGAACCTACCAAACCCACACATTTCTGAAAACTAGACACCCGGGGGATTCCAGGGAGGTATGGCTTGCGTGGATCCCCCAACGTTTCCTTACCCAGAATGCCCTGCAAACCTCAATTTTAGGCAAAAAATACACCTTTTTCAAACATTTTTGTGTGGGAAAGTTGTGGCATCAGTGGGCTGACACAAATTTCCTATCACCCAGCATTCCCCCGGGTCTCCTGATAAAAACAGTGCCTCACTCATGTGGGAGGCCCAAGTATCCGCGACAGGCAAGGGCCCACAACGTAGTGAGGCGACATGAAAACTGCCTACCTCAAAACGACCTGGTTTTGCAAGGGGGTCACCTGGGTTTTTGGCCTGGTGCTCGGCGGCCACCTAGTGGAACCTACCAAACCCACACATTTCTGAAAACTAGACACCCGGGGGATTCCAGGGAGGTATGGCTTGCGTGGATCCCCCAACGTTTCCTTACCCAGAATGCCCTGCAAACCACAAATTTAGCTGACAAAATCCCCTTTTTCACATATTTTTGTGTGGGAAAGTTGTGTTATCACTGGGCTGACACAAATTTCCTACCACAAAGCATTCCCCCGGGTCTCCCGATAAACACGGTGCCTCACTCGTGTGGGAGTCCCAAGTACCCGCGACAGGCACGGGCCCCCAACGTAGTGAGGCGACATGAAAATTGCCTACCTCAAAACGACCTGGATTTGCAAGGGGGTCACCTGGGTTTTTGGTCTTTTGGTCCGGTGCTCGGCGGCCACCTAGGGGAACCTACCAAACCCACACATTTCTGAAAACTAGACACCCGGGGATTCCAGGGAGGTATGGCTTGCATGGATCCCTCAACGTTTCCTTACCCAGAATGCCCTGCAAACCTCACATTTAGCTGAAAAAATCACCTTTTTCACCCATTTTTGTGTGGGAAAGTTGTGGCATCACCGGGCTGACACAAATTTCCTACCACCCAGCGTTCCCCCGGGTCTCCCGATAAAAATGGTGACTCACTCGTGTGGGAAGCCCAAGTACCCGCGACAGGCAAGGGCCCACAACGTAGTGAGGAAGACATGAAAATTGCCTACCTCAAAACGACCTGGTTTTGCAAGGGGGTCACCTGGGTTTTTGGCCCGGTGCTCGGCGGCCACCTAGGGGAACATACCAAACCCACACATTTCTGAAAACTAGACACCCGCGGGATTCCAGGGAGGTATGGCTTGCGTGGATCCCCCAAAGTTTCCTTACCCAGAATGCCCTGCAAACCTCAAATTTAGCTGAAAAAATCACCTTTTTCAAACATTTTTGTGTGGGAAAGTTGTGGCATCACCGGGCTGAAACAAATTTCCTACCACCCAGCGTTCCCCCGGGTCTCCCGATAAAAACGGTGCCTCACTCGTGTGGGAGGCCCAAGTACCCGCGACAGGCAAGGGCCCAAAACGTATTGAGGCGACATGAAAATTGCCTACATCAAAACGACCTGGTTTTGCAAGGGGGGTCACCTGGGTTTTTGGCCCAGTGCTCGGCGGCCACCTAGGGTAACCTACAAAACCCACACATTTCTGAAAACTAGACACCCGGGGGATTCCAGGGAGGTATGGCTTGCGTGGATCCCCCAACGTTTCCTAACCCAGAATGCCCTGCAAACCTCAAATTTATGCAAAAAATACACCTTTTTCACACATTTTTGTGTGGGAAAGTTGTGGCATCACCGGGCTGACACAAATTTCCTACCACCCAGCGTTTCCCCAGATCTCCCGATAAAAACGGTGCCTCACTCGTGTGGGAGGCCCAAGTACCCGCGACAGGCAAGGGCCCAAAACTTATTGAGGCAACATGAAAAATGCCTACATCAAAACGCACTGGTTTTGCAAGGGGGGTCACCTGGGTTTTTGGCCCAGTGCTCGGCGGCCACCTAGGGGAACCTACCAAACCCACACATTTCTGAAAACTAGACACCCGGGGGATTCCAGGGAAGTATGGCTTGCGTGGATCCCCCAACGTTTTCTTACCCAGAATGCCCTGCAAACCTCAAATTTATGAAAAAAATACACCTTTTTCACACATTTTTGTGTGGGAAAGTTGTGGCATCAGTGGGCTGACACAAATTTCCTACCACCCAGCGTTCCCCCGGGTCTCCCGATAAAAACAGTGCCTCACTCGTGTGGGAGGACCAAGTATCCGCAACAGGCAAGGGCCCACAACGTAGTGAGGCGACATGAAAATTGCCTACCTCAAAACGACCTGGTTTTGCAAGGGGGTCACCTGAGTTTTTGGCCCGGTGCTTGGCGGCCACCAAGGGGAACCTACCAAACCCACACATTTCTGAAAACTAGACACCCGGGGGATTCCAGGGAGGTATGGCTTGCGTGGATCCCCCAACGTTTCCTTACCCAGAATGCCCTGCAAACCTCAATTTTAGGCAAAAAATACACCTTTTTCAAACATTTTTGTGTGGGAAAGTTGTGGCATCAGTGGGCTGACACAAATTTCCTATCACCCAGCATTCCCCCGGGTCTCCTGATAAAAACAGTGCCTCACTCGTGTGGGAGGCCCAAGTATCCGCGACAGGCAAGGGCCCACAACGTAGTGAGGCGACATGAAAACTGCCTACCTCAAAACAACCTGGTTTTGCAAGGGGGTCACCTGGGTTTTTGGCCCGGTGCTCGACGGCCACCCAGGGGAACATACCAAACCCACACATTTCTCAAAACTAGACACCCGCGGGATTCCAGGGAGGTATGGCTTGCGTGGATCCCCCAAAGTTTCCTTACCCAGAATGCCCTGCAAACCTCAAATTTAGCTGAAAAAATCACCTTTTTCAAAAAATGTTGTGTGGGAAAGTTGTGGCATCACCGGGCTGAAACAAATTTCCTACCACCCAGCGTTCCCCCGGGTCTCCCGATAAAAACGGTGCCTCACTCGTGTGGGAGGCCCAAGTACCCGCGACAGGCAAGGGCCCAAAACGTATTGAGGCGACATGAAAATTGCCTACATCAAAACGACCTGGTTTTGCAAGGGGGGTCACCTGGGTTTTTGGCCCAGTGCTCGGCGGCCACCTAGGGTAACCTACAAAACCCACACATTTCTGAAAACTAGACACCCGGGGGATTCCAGGGAGGTATGGCTTGCGTGGATCCCCCAACGTTTTCTTACCCAGAATGCCCTGCAAACCTCAAATTTAGGCAAAAAATACACCTTTTTCACACATTTTTTTGTGGGAAAGTTGTGGCATCACCGGGCTGACACAAATTTCCTACCACCCAGCGTTCCCCAAGATCTCCCGATAAAAACGGTGCCTCACTCGTGTGGGAGGCCCAAGTACCCGCGACAGGCAAGGTCCCAAAACTTATTGAGGCAACATGAAAAATGCCTACATCAAAACGCCCTGGTTTTGCAAGGGGGTCACCTGGGTTTTTGGCCCAGTGCTCGGCGGCCACCTAGGGGAACCTACCAAACCCACACATTTCTGAAAACTAGACACCCGGGGGATTCCAGGGAAGTATGGCTTGCGTGGATCCCCCAACATTTTCTTACCCAGAATGCCCTGCAAACCTCAAATTTATGAAAAAAATACACCTTTTTCACACATTTTTGTGTGGGAAAGTTGTGGCATCAGTGGGCTGACACAAATTTCCTACCACCCAGCGTTCCCCCGGGTCTCCCGATAAAAACAGGGCCTCACTCGTGTGGGAGGACCAAGTATCCGCAACAGGCAAGGGCCCACAACGTAGTGAGGCGACATGAAAATTGCCTACCTCAAAACGACCTGGTTTTGCAAGGGGGTCACCTGAGTTTTTGGCCCGGTGCTTGGCGGCCACCTAGGGGAACCTACCAAACCCACACATTTCTGAAAACTAGACACCCGGGGGATTTCAGGGAGGTATGGCTTGCGTGGATCCCCCAACGTTTCCTTACCCAGAATGCCCTGCAAACCTCAATTTTAGGCAAAAAATACACCTTTTTCAAACATTTTTGTGTGGGAAAGTTGTGGCATCACTGGGCTGACACAAATTTCCTACCACCCAGTGTTCCCCCGGGTCTCCCGATAAAAATGGTGCCTCACTCGTGTGGGAGGCCCAAGTACCCGCGACAGGCAAGGGCCCACAACGTAGTGAGGAAGACATGAAAATTGCCTACCTCAAAACGACATGGTTTTGCAAGGGGGTCACCTGGGTTTTTGGCCCGGTTCTCGGCGGCCACCTAGGGGAACATACCAAACCCACACATTTCTGAAAACTAGACACCCGCGGGATTCCAGGGAGGTATGGCTTGCGTGGATCCCCCAAAGTTTCCTTACCCAGAATGCCCTGCAAACCTCAAATTTAGCTGAAAAAATCACCTTTTTCAAACATTTTTGTGTGGGAAAGTTGTGGCATCACCGGGCTGAAACAAATTTCCTACCACCCAGCGTTCCCCCGGGTCTCCCGATAAAAACGGTGCCTCACTCGTGTGGGAGGCCCAATTACCCGCGACAGGCAAGGGTCCACAACGTAGTGAGGCGACATGAAAATTGCCTACCTCAAAACGACCTGGATTTGCAAGGGGGTCACCTGGGTTTTTGGACTTTTGGTCCGGTCCTCTGCGGCCACCTAGGGTAACCTACCAAACCCACACATTTCTGAAAACTAGACACCCGGGGGATTCCAGGGAGGTATGGCTTGCGTGGATCCCTCAACGTTTCCTTACCCAGAATGCCCTGCAAACCTCTCATTTAGCTGAAAAAATCACCTTTTTCACCCATTTTTGTGTGGGAAAGTTGTGGCATCACCGGGCTGACACAAATTTCCTACCACCCAGCGTTCCCCCGGGTCTCCCGATAAAAATGGTGCCTCACTCGTGTGGGAAGCCCAAGTACCCGCGACAGGCAAGGGCCCACAACGTAGTAAGAAAGACATGAAAATTGCCTACCTCAAAACGACCTGGTTTTGCAAGGGGGTCACCTGGGTTTTTGGCCCGGTGCTCGGCGGCCACCTAGGGGAACATACCAAACCCACACATTTCTGAAAACTAGACACCCAGGGGATTCCAGGGAGGTATGGCTTGCGTGGATCCCCCAACGTTTCCTTACCCAGAATGCCCTGCAAACCTCAAATTTAGCTGAAAAAATCACCTTTTTCAAACATTTTTGTGTGGGAAAGTTGTGGCATCACCGGGCTGAAACAAATTTCCTACCACCCAGTGTTCCCCCGGGTCTCCCGATAAAAACGGTGCCTCACTCGTGTGGGAGGCCCAAGTACCCGCGACAGGCAAGGGCCCAAAACGTATTGAGGCGACATGAAAATTGCCTACATCAAAACGACCTGGTTTTGCAAGGGGGGTCACCTAGGTTTTTGGCCCAGTGCTCGGCGGCCACCTAGGGTAACCTATAACACCCACACATTTCTGAAAACTAGACACCCGGGGGATTCCAGGGAGGTATGGCTTGCGTGGATCCCCCAACATTTCCTTACCCAGAATGCCCTGCAAACCTCAAATTTAGGCAAAAAATACACCTTTTTCACACATTTTTGTGTGGGAAAGTTGTGGCATCACCGGGCTGACACAAATTTCCTACCACCCAGCGTTCCCCCAGATCTCCCGATAAAAACAGTGCCTCACTCGTGTGGGAGGCCCAAGTACCCGCGACAGGCAAGGGCCCAAAACTTATTGAGGCAACATGAAAAATGCCTACATCAAAACGCCCTGGTTTTGCAAGGGGGGGTCACCTGGGTTTTTGGCCCAGTGCTCGGCGGCCACCTAGGGCAACCTACCAAACCCACACATTTCTGAAAACTAGACACCCGGGGGATTCCAGGGAAGTATGGCTTGCGTGGATCCCCCAACATTTTCTTACACAGAATGCCCTGCAAACCTCAAATGTATGCAAAAATACACCTTTTTCACACATTTTTGTGTGGGAAAGTTGTGGCATCAGCGGGCTGACACAAATTTCCTACCACCCAGCGTTCCCCCGGGTCTCCCGATAAAAACAGTGCCTCACTCGTGTGGGAGGACCAAGTATCCGCAACAGGCAAGGGCCCACAACGTAGTGAGGCGACATGAAAATTGCCTACATCAAAACGACCTGGTTTTGCAAGGGGGTCACCTGAGTTTTTGGCCCGGTGCTTGGCGGCCACCTAGGGGAACCTACCAAACCCACACATTTCTGAAAACTAGACACCCGGGGGATTCCAGGGAGGTATGGCTTGCGTGGATCCCCCAACGTTTCCTTACCCAGAATGCCCTGCAAACCTCAATTTTAGGCAAAAAATACACCTTTTTCAAACATTTTTGTGTGGGAAAGTTGTGGCATCAGTGGGCTGACACAAATTTCCTATCACCCAGCGTTCCCCCGGGTCTCCTGATAAAAACAGTGCCTCACTCATGTGGGAGGCCCAAGTATCCGCGACAGGCAAGGGCCCACAACGTAGTGAGGCGACATGAAAACTGCCTACCTCAAAACGACCTGGTTTTGCAAGGGGGTCACCTGGGTTTTTGGCCTGGTGCTCGGCGGCCACCTAGTGGAACCTACCAAACCCACACATTTCTGAAAACTAGACACCCGGGGGATTCCAGGGAGGTATGGCTTGCGTGGATCCCCCAACGTTTCCTTACCCAGAATGCCCTGCAAACCACAAATTTAGCTGACAAAATCCCCTTTTTCACATATTTTTGTGTGGGAAAGTTGTGTTATCACTGGGCTGACACAAATTTCCTACCACACAGCATTCCCCCGGGTCTCCCGATAAACACGGTGCCTCACTCGTGTGGGAGTCCCAAGTACCCGCGACAGGCACGGGCCCCCAACGTAGTGAGGCGACATGAAAATTGCCTACCTCAAAACGACCTGGATTTGCAAGGGGGTCACCTGGGTTTTTGGTCTTTTGGTCCGGTGCTCGGCGGCCACCTAGGGGAACCTACCAAACCCACACATTTCTGAAAACTAGACACCCGGGGATTCCAGGGAGGTATGGCTTGCATGGATCCCTCAACGTTTCCTTACCCAGAATGCCCTGCAAACCTCACATTTAGCTGAAAAAATCACCTTTTTCACCCATTTTTGTGTGGGAAAGTTGTGGCATCACCGGGCTGACACAAATTTCCTACCACCCAGCATTCCCCCGGGTCTCCCGATAAAAATGGTGCCTCACTCGTGTGGGAAGCCCAAGTACCCGCGACAGGCAAGGGCCCACAACGTAGTTAGGAAGACATGAAAATTGCCTACCTCAAAACGACCTGGTTTTGCAAGGGGGTCACCTGGGTTTTTGGCCCGGTGCTCGGCGGCCACCTAGGGGAACATACCAAACCCACACATTTCTGAAAACTAGACACCCGCGGGATTCCAGGGAGGTATGGCTTGCGTGGATCCCCCAAAGTTTCCTTACCCAGAATGCCCTGCAAACCTCAAATTTAGCTGAAAAAATCACCTTTTTCAAACATTTTTGTGTGGGAAAGTTGTGGCATCACCGGGCTGAAACAAATTTCCTACCACCCAGCGTTCCCCCGGGTCTCCCGATAAAAACGGTGCCTCACTCGTGTGGGAGGCCCAAGTACCCGCGACAGGCAAGGGCCCAAAACGTATTGAGGCGACATGAAAATTGCCTACATCAAAACGACCTGGTTTTGCAAGGGGGGTCACCTGGGTTTTTGGCCCAGTGCTCGGCGGCCACCTAGGGTAACCTACAAAACCCACACATTTCTGAAAACTAGACACCCGGGGGATTCCAGGGAGGTATGGCTTGCGTGGATCCCCCAACGTTTCCTAACCCAGAATGCCCTGCAAACCTCAAATTTATGCAAAAAATACACCTTTTTCACACATTTTTGTGTGGGAAAGTTGTGGCATCACCGGGCTGACACAAATTTCCTACCACCCAGCGTTTCCCCAGATCTCCCGATAAAAACGGTGCCTCACTCGTGTGGGAGGCCCAAGTACCCGCGACAGGCAAGGGCCCAAAACTTATTGAGGCAACATGAAAAATGCCTACATCAAAACGCACTGGTTTTGCAAGGGGGGTCACCTGGGTTTTTGGCCCAGTGCTCGGCGGCCACCTAGGGGAACCTACCAAACCCACACATTTCTGAAAACTAGACACCCGGGGGATTCCAGGGAAGTATGGCTTGCGTGGATCCCCCAACGTTTTCTTACCCAGAATGCCCTGCAAACCTCAAATTTATGAAAAAAATACACCTTTTTCACACATTTTTGTGTGGGAAAGTTGTGGCATCAGTGGGCTGACACAAATTTCCTACCACCCAGCGTTCCCCCGGGTCTCCCGATAAAAACAGTGCCTCACTCGTGTGGGAGGACCAAGTATCCGCAACAGGCAAGGGCCCACAACGTAGTGAGGCGACATGAAAATTGCCTACCTCAAAACGACCTGGTTTTGCAAGGGGGTCACCTGAGTTTTTGGCCCGGTGCTTGGCGGCCACCTAGGGGAACCTACCAAACCCACACATTTCTGAAAACTAGACACCCGGGGGATTCCAGGGAGGTATGGCTTGCGTGGATCCCCCAACGTTTCCTTACCCAGAATGCCCTGCAAACCTCAATTTTAGGCAAAAAATACACCTTTTTCAAACATTTTTGTGTGGGAAAGTTGTGGCATCAGTGGGCTGACACAAATTTCCTATCACCCAGCATTCCCCCGGGTCTCCTGATAAAAACAGTGCCTCACTCGTGTGGGAGGCCCAAGTATCCGCGACAGGCAAGGGCCCACAACGTAGTGAGGCGACATGAAAACTGCCTACCTCAAAACAACCTGGTTTTGCAAGGGGGTCACCTGGGTTTTTGGCCCGGTGCTCGACGGCCACCCAGGGGAACATACCAAACCCACACATTTCTCAAAACTAGACACCCGCGGGATTCCAGGGAGGTATGGCTTGCGTGGATCCCCCAAAGTTTCCTTACCCAGAATGCCCTGCAAACCTCAAATTTAGCTGAAAAAATCACCTTTTTCAAAAAATGTTGTGTGGGAAAGTTGTGGCATCACCGGGCTGAAACAAATTTCCTACCACCCAGCGTTCCCCCGGGTCTCCCGATAAAAACGGTGCCTCACTCGTGTGGGAGGCCCAAGTACCCGCGACAGGCAAGGGCCCAAAACGTATTGAGGCGACATGAAAATTGCCTACATCAAAACGACCTGGTTTTGCAAGGGGGGTCACCTGGGTTTTTGGCCCAGTGCTCGGCGGCCACCTAGGGTAACCTACAAAACCCACACATTTCTGAAAACTAGACACCCGGGGGATTCCAGGGAGGTATGGCTTGCGTGGATCCCCCAACGTTTTCTTACCCAGAATGCCCTGCAAACCTCAAATTTAGGCAAAAAATACACCTTTTTCACACATTTTTTTGTGGGAAAGTTGTGGCATCACCGGGCTGACACAAATTTCCTACCACCCAGCGTTCCCCAAGATCTCCCGATAAAAACGGTGCCTCACTCGTGTGGGAGGCCCAAGTACCCGCGACAGGCAAGGGCCCAAAACTTATTGAGGCAACATGAAAAATGCCTACATCAAAACGCCCTGGTTTTGCAAGGGGGTCACCTGGGTTTTTGGCCCAGTGCTCGGCGGCCACCTAGGGGAACCTACTAAACCCACACATTTCTGAAAACTAGACACCCGGGGGATTCCAGGGAAGTATGGCTTGCGTGGATCCCCCAACACTTTCTTACCCAGAATGCCCTGCAAACCTCAAATTTATGAAAAAAATACACCTTTTTCACACATTTTTGTGTGGGAAAGTTGTGGCATCAGTGGGCTGACACAAATTTCCTACCACCCAGCGTTCCCCCGGGTCTCCCGATAAAAACAGGGCCTCACTCGTGTGGGAGGACCAAGTATCCGCAACAGGCAAGGGCCCACAACGTAGTGAGGCGACATGAAAATTGCCTACCTCAAAACGACCTGGTTTTGCAAGGGGGTCACCTGAGTTTTTGGCCCGGTGCTTGGCGGCCACCTAGGGGAACCTACCAAACCCACACATTTCTGAAAACTAGACACCCGGGGGATTCCAGGGAGGTATGGCTTGCGTGGATCCCCCAACGTTTCCTTACCCAGAATGCCCTGCAAACCTCAATTTTAGGCAAAAAATACACCTTTTTCAAACATTTTTGTGTGGGAAAGTTGTGGCATCAGTGGGCTGACACAAATTTCCTATCACCCAGCATTCCCCCGGGTCTCCTGATAAAAACAGTGCCTCACTCGTGTGGGAGGTCCAAGTATCCGCGACAGGCAAGGGCCCACAACGTAGTGAGGCGACATGAAAACTGCCTACCTCAAAACAACCTGGTTTTGCAAGGGGGTCACCTGGGTTTTTGGCCCGGTGCTCGACGGCCACCCAGGGGAACATACCAAACCCACACATTTCTCAAAACTAGACACCCGCGGGATTCCAGGGAGGTATGGCTTGCGTGGATCCCCCAAAGTTTCCTTACCCAGAATGCCCTGCAAACCTCAAATTTAGCTGAAAAAATCACCTTTTTCAAACATTTTTGTGTGGGAAAGTTGTGGCATCACCGGGCTGAAACAAATTTCCTACCACCCAGCGTTCCCCCGGGTCTCCCGATAAAAACGGTGCCTCACTCGTGTGGGAGGCCCAAGTACCCGCGACAGGCAAGGGCCCAAAACGTATTGAGGCGACATGAAAATTGCCTACATCAAAACGACCTGGTTTTGCAAGGGGGGTCACCTGGGTTTTTGGCCCAGTGCTCGGCGGCCACCTAGGGTAACCTACAAAACCCACACATTTCTGAAAACTAGACACCCGGGGGATTCCAGGGAGGTATGGCTTGCGTGGATCCCCCAACGTTTCCTTACCCAGAATGCCCTGCAAACCTCAAATTTAGGCAAAAAATACACCTTTTTCAAACATTTTTTTGTGGGAAAGTTGTGGCATCACCGGGCTGACACAAATTTCCTACCACCCAGCGTTCCCCAAGATCTCCCGATAAAAACGGTGCCTCACTCGTGTGGGAGGCCCAAGTACCCGCGACAGGCAAGGGCCCAAAACTTATTGAGGCAACATGAAAAATGCCTACATCAAAACGCCCTGGTTTTGCAAGGGGGTCACCTGGGTTTTTGGCCCAGTGCTCGGCGGCCACCTAGGGGAACCTACCAAACCCACACATTTCTGAAAACTAGACACCCGGGGGATTCCAGGGAGGTATGGCTTGCGTGGATCCCCCAACGTTTCCTTACCCAGAATGCCCTGCAAACCTCAAATTTAGCTGACAAAATCCCCTTTTTCACATATTTTTGTGTGGGAAAGTTGTGGCATCACTGGGCTGACACAAATTTCCTACCACACAGCATTCCCCCGGGTCTCCTGATAAAAACAGTCCCTCATTCGTGTGGGAGGCCCAAGTACCCGTGACAGGCACGGGCCCACAACGTAGTGAGGCGACATGAAAATTGCCTACCTCAAAACGACCTGGATTTGCAAGGGGGTCACCTGGGTTTTTGGTCTTTTGGTCCGGTGCTCGGCGGCCACCTAGGGGAACCTACCAAACCCACACATTTCTGAAAACTAGACACCCGGGGGATTCTAGGGAGGTATGGCTTGCATGGATCCCTCAACGTTTCCTTACCCAGAATGCTCTGCAAACCTCACATTTAGCTGAAAAAATCACCTTTTTCACCCATTTTTGTGTGGGAAAGTTGTGGCATCACCGGGCTGACACAAATTTCCTACCACCCAGCGTTCCCCCGGGTCTCCCGATAAAAATGGTGCCTCACTCGTGTGGGAAGCCCAAGTACCCGCGACAGGCAAGGGCCCACAACGTAGTGAGGAAGACATGAAAATTGCCTACCTCAAAATGACCTGGTTTTGCAAGGGGGTCACCTGGGTTTTTGGCCCGGTGCTCGGCGGCCACCTAGGGGAATGTTCGACTTGGCCCTTCTGGCAGGTTCACCCCTGAACTTTTTTTGCTTTTTATTGGTGACTTGGTGTGGTAATTGTTTGGTCTCTGCGCACTTTCCCTGTGTCCCAGGGTAAAGTGCGTGCGTGCTCTGAGTGCATGTGGTGAGATAGGCCTGCCCTCCCATAGGAATGCATGGGGAATGTATGTGTCCCTAGTAGTTCCTGATGCGTGGGGTGTGCAGGCCCGAGTTTGGTATGTGCGGACTCGTGGGAGTGAATGCTGCGCGATGATATGTGCGGCGTGTATGTACCTAGTGTGGAAGTGCCACTTCTAGAAGTGGGCACTTCTGTGTGCAGTGTGTCTGTCGCGTGATTGGCTGGTCATGTCATGTGACGGGCTAGGGATTCCCCAGTGTCAGGATGAGTCACCCAGTGGTGAATGGGGAGATCAGCAGCTAGATGGGTGGGAGGAGTCCACCTGGGTCCTGAATAGGACAGGGTTTTCCAAACACAATGCTGGCCCCGCCCCCTGTGGTGCGACTGACGACCCTAGCCCTTCCAGTGAATAGAGTGAGGGGCTGAGCACATCAAGGGTGCTCCCCAACCAGCTGCGACTGGTTTTCCCCCTCACCCTGACCCCAGAACAAAGGGTTTGCATGTATAAAAATGGGGCTGTGTCCCCACAGAAACTGTTCTCTGCCAGGATCTTACCTGAGGGGGGCTGCTGCTGCTGCTGGACCAGAGGACCGCCACTTGGACTACCTCCCTGCCTGGAGGCCCAGTGAGCTGGCTCTGGGTCCAGCCTTGCCCCCCACCCCTGCCCTGCTGCATGCAGGGAAGAACCTGCTGGACTTCGTGGTGCTTTTTAGGCTAAAGCGCTGGGAGTGCTCTTCCTGTGTCCCTAAGCGCTTGGAAGCGCTTTCATTTTCCTTTAGCGCTCAGGAGCGCTTTATTTCTAACAGCCGGTGCCCACCCGGCGTTTGCCCCGTCTATACAGATCCTGAAATCCCCTGGCAGGTGCCCACCCTGCCAGGGACCTTGCTGTGCTCGTTGGCGGGTGCCCACCCCGCTTATTTGTTTATTTTACGGCGGGTGCCCACCCCGCCGTACATCCACTGTAACGAGGGAGCCTACCCCTCTTGTGACGGGAAAAATCACCGCTGCAGCCCGGTTCGGGACTCACAGGAAGTCAGGCAAATCTCAGAGGGACGTAGGCGGGGCCTCGCCTCAAACAGGAAGCGGACGGGAGCCTACCCCGCCTCCGCCTGCAAAGGAGAGTCCCGCGTCGCCGGAGGAAGCCAGCGGATCCGGGGATCGGTGCTGGCGAAGGATTCCCGAGTCCCTGAGCGGGACTCCACGAAGCGCTGCCGTCGGCCGGGACCTGTGTGTTCACCCGGTGAGTGTCCGCTACTGGGGGTGTGACGGGGCCCTGGGTTCGGTCCTCCCCGGCAGCGCCCAGCGCTGGTCCTGTTGCTCGGCCCCTCCCACAACGGGGGCATTATTTCTGGGGTCACTAGAGCCCCGAGGCTCCACCGACTGGCAGCGATTGTCTTTGAGCGCGAGGCGCTCCAACGTGGGGATTGTGTTTTGTCGAGCCCACGAAGCTCCATCGCTGGGGGCATGATTATCTTGTAGTGTCCAGAGGGACTCCCCCGCCGGCCAGCATTATTTGTTTAGAGTCCAGAGGGACTCCCACGGGCCTGGGTTGCCTAAGAGCTCCGTGTAGCTCCAACGTTGGGGGCATTCTTCCGATAGAGCCTGTGAGGCTCCAACACGTGGGCCCATTGCTTGTAGAGCCTGCGAGGCTCTGGGGGCATTTCTTTTGTGACTGAGTGGCCCCAGATGGCAGCGGGCCACTCCCACCTTGCCCCACAGTGACGTTCAGAGCCACGAAGGCTCTAGGGGGCATTTTGTACAGCTAGAGCCCAGGAGAGGCTCCACGTGAGTACTACATATTTGTTTAGGAAGGCACAGTGGTGCCCCAGCATTTCTCCAGTTGCCCAGCACTTAGTGGGCAACTGCCACGTTTAGGTGGTGCTTTGTGCGCGCTGGTTTGCGCAGCCTGCGCCGGCGCGCCCTGACTTGCTGGACACAGGGCGTCCTTACCCCTCCACGGCCAGTTGGCCTAGGGACTGCCACAGTGGTGGCTGATGTGAGTTTTTGCGCCATTGTTCCTTTCCTGCACCTCTGAATGTGTTTATGCATCATGTGCTTTGCTTTACACCTCTGAATGTTATGCATCATGTGTTTATGTGCTTAGACCCCTACAGGTATAGTAATACTTAGGTGGTTGTTTTCTCCCTAGTACAGGTGGTGCTAGTGAGGTCCTGATTCCCTGCGCAATATTTTCCTAAGGTGGTTAGGGTTGCGTAGGTGGTACTTACCTGATACCAGTAGTGACTGGTTGTGTGCTAGGTGTAATTGTGTGCAACAGTAATTTTATTTCCTATGTTCCAAGTGCTATGTTCTAAGAGTGCTAATTCCGGACAGCGGTCCATGTGGCCCTGTCCCCTGTACATATAATCCCTTGTAAATTCTGCCCGTGCCTGTTGGCACATTGTAGAGTGTGTGTTTTTATCTAATGTGTTGTGTATAATACAAAGGCTATTTTTATAGAATACCTTGTGTGGAGTTTCCTTTGTGGTGGGCCTTGGGTGTTGTTGCTGGGTGCGCGCGCAAACGCTTTACACATCGCCTCAGAGATAAGCCTGACTGCTCGTGCCAAGCTACCAAGGGGGTGAGCAGGGGTTATCTTTGGCGTGTAACTTCCTTGCCCTGACTAGAGTGGTGGTTTCTGTCTGGCTTTGGCGCAAGCCCTAGCCAACCAGAAATCCCAGTTCTAACAGGGAACATACCAAACCCACACATTTCTGAAAACTAGACACCCGCGGGATTCCAGGGAGGTATGGCTTGCGTGGATCCCCCAAAGTTTCCTTACCCAGAATGCCCTGCAAACCTCAAATTTAGCTGAAAAAATCACCTTTTTCAAACATTTTTGTGTGGGAAAGTTGAGGCATCACCGGGCTGAAACAAATTTCCTACCACCCAGCATTCCCCCGGGTCTCCCGATAAAAACGGTGCCTCACTAGTGTGGGAGGCCCAAGTACCCGCGACAGGCAAGGGCCCAAAACGTATTGAGGCGACATGAAAATTGCCTACATCAAAACGACCTGGTTTTGCAAGGGGGGTCACCTGGGTTTTTGGCCCAGTGCTCGGCGGCCACCTAGGGTAACCTACAAAACCCACACATTTCTGAAAACTAGACACCCGGGGGATTCCAGGGAGGTATGGCTTGCGTGGATCCCCCAACGTTTCCTTACCCAGAATGCCCTGCAAACCTCAAATTTAGGCAAAAAATACACCTTTTTCACACATTTTTGTGTGGGAAAGTTGTGGCATCACCGGGCTGACACAAATTTCCTACCACCCAGCGTTCCCCCAGATCTCCCGATAAAAACGGTGCCTCACTCGTGTGGGAGGCCCAAGTACCCGCGACAGGCAAGGGCCCAAAACTTATTGAGGCAACATGAAAAATGCCTACATCAAAACGCCCTGGTTTTGCAAGGGGGGTCACCTGGGTTTTTGGCCCAGTGCTCGGCGGCCACCTAGGGGAACCTACCAAACCCACACATTTCTGAAAACTAGACACCCGGGGGATTCCAGGGAAGTATGGCTTGCGTGGATCCCCCAACGTTTTCTTACCCAGAATGCCCTGCAAACCTCAAATTTATGCAAAAAATACACCTTTTTCACCCATTTTTGTGTGGGAAAGTTGTGGCATCACCGGGCTGACACAAATTTCCTACCACCCAGCGTTCCCCCGGGTCTCCCGATAAAAATGGTGCCTCACTCGTGTGGGAGGCCCAAGTACCCACGACAGGCAAGGGCCCACAACGCAGTGAGGAAGACATGAAAATTGCCTACCTCAAAACGACCTGGTTTTGCAAGGGGGTCACCTGGGTTTTTGGCCCGGTGATCGGCGGCCACCTAGGGGAACATACCAAACCCACACATTTCTGAAAACTAGACACCCGGGGGATTCCAGGGAGGTATGGCTTGCGTGGATCCCCCAACGTTTCCTTACCCAGAATGCCCTGCAAACCTCAAATTTAGCTGAAAAAATCACATTTTTCAAACATTTTTGTGTGGGAAAGTTGTGGCATCGCCGGGCTGAAACAAATTTCCTACCACCCAGCATTCCCCCGGGTCTCCCGATAAAAACGGTGCCTCACTCGTGTGGGAGGCCCAAGTACCCGCGACAGGCAAGGGCCCAAAATGTATTGAGGCGACATGAAAATTGCCTACATCAAAACGACCTGGTTTTGCAAGGGGGTCACCTGGGTTTTTGGCCCAGTGCTCGGCGGCCACCTAGGGTAACCTACAAAACCCACACATTTCTGAAAACTAGACACCTGGGGGATTCCAGGGAGGTATGGCTTGCGTGGATCCCCCAACGTTTCCTTACCCAGAATGCCCTGCAAACCTCAAATTTAGGCAAAAAATACACCTTTTTCACACATTTTTGTGTGGGAAAGTTGTGGCATCACCGGGCTGACACAAATTTCCTACCACCCAGCGTTCCCCCAGATCTCCCGATAAAAACGGTGCCTCACTCGTGTGGGAGGCCCAAGTACCCGCGACAGGCAAGGGCCCAAAACGTATTGAGGCGACATGAAAAATGCCTACATCAAAACGCCCTGGTTTTGCAAGGGCGGTCACCTGGGTTTTTGGCCCAGTGCTCGGCGGCCACCTAGGGGAACCTACCAAACCCACACATTTCTGAAAACTAGACACCCGGGGGATTCCAGGGAGGTATGGCTTGCGTGGATCCCCCAACGTTTTCTTACCCAGAATGCCCTGCAAATCTCAAATTTATGCAAAAAATACACCTTTTTTACACATTTTTATGTGGGAAAGTTGTGGCATCAGCGGGCTGACACAAATTTCCTACCACCCAGCGTTCCCCCGGGTCTCCCGATAAAAACAGTGCCTCACTCGTGTGGGAGGACCAAGTATCCACAACAGGCAAGGGCCCACAACGTAGTGAGGCGACATGAAAATTGCCTACCTCAAAACGACCTGGTTTTGCAAGGGGGTCACCTGAGTTTTTGGCCCGGTGCTTGGCGGCCACCTAGGGGAACCTACCAAACCCACACATTTCTGAAAAGTAGACACATGGGGGGATTCCAGGGAGGTATGGCTTGCGTGGATCCCCCAACGTTTCCTTACCCAGAATGCCCTGCAAACCTCAAATTTAGCTGAAAAAATTCACCTTTTTCACATATTTTTGTGTGGGAAAGTTGTGGCATCAGCGGGCTGACACAAATTTCCTACCACCCAGCGTTCCCCCGGGTCTCCCGATAAAAAAGGTGCCTCACTCGTGTGGGAGGCCCAAGTACCCGCGACAGGCAAGGGCCCAAAACGTATTGAGGTGACATGAAAATTGCCTACATCAAAACGACATGGTTTTTGCAAGGGGGGTCACCTGGGTTTTTGGCCCGGTGCTCGGCGGCCACCTAGAGGAACCTACCAAACCCACACATTTATAAAAACTAGACACCCGGGGGATTCCAGGGAGGTATGGCTTGCGTGGATCCCCCAACGTTTCCTTACCCAAAATGCCCTGCAAACCTCAAATTTAGGCAAAAAATACACCTTTTTCACACATTTTTGAGTGGGAAAGTTGTGCCATCAGTGGGCTGACACAAATTTCCTACCACCCGGCATTCCCCCAGGTCTCCCAATAAAAACAGTGCCTCACTCGTGTGGGAGGCCCAAGTATCCGTGACAGGCAAGGGCCCACAACGTAGTGAGGCGACATGAAAAATGCCTACCTCAAAACGACCTGGTTTTGCAAGGGGGGTCACCTGGGTTTTTGGCCCAGTGCTCGGCGGACACCTAGGGTAACCTACAAAACCCACACATTTCTGAAAACTAGACACCCGGGGGATTCCAGGGAGGTATGGCTTGCGGGGATCCCCCAACGTTTCCTTACCCAGAATGCCCTGCAAACCTCAAATTTAGGCAAAAAATACACCTTTTTCACACATTTTTGTGTGGGAAAGTTGTGGCATCAGCGGGCTGACACAAATTTCCTACCACCCAGCGTTCCCCCAGGTCTCCCGATAAAAACAGTGCCTCACTCGTGTGGGAGGACCAAGTATCCACAACAGGCAAGGGCCCACAACGTAGTGAGGCGACATGAAAATTGCCTACCTCAAAACGACCTGGTTTTGAAAGGAGGTCACCTGGGTTTTTGGCCCGGTGCTCAGCGCCCACCTAGGGGAACCTACCAAACCCACACATTTCTGAAAACTAGACATGCAGGGGATTCCAGGGAGGTATGGCTTGTGTGGATCCCCCAACGTTTCTTTACCCAGAATACCCTGCAAACCTCAAATTTATGCAAAAAATACACCTTTTTCACACATTTTCGTGTGGGAAAGTTGTGGCATCAGCGGGCTGACACAAATTTCCTACCACCCAGCGTTCCCCCGGGTCTCCCGATAAAAACAGTGCCTCACTCGTGTGGGAGGCCCAAGTATCCGCAACAGGCAAGTGCCCACAACGTAGTGAGGTGACATGAAAATTGCCTACCTTAAAACGACCTGGTTTTGCAAGGGGGTCAACTGAGTTTTTGACCCGGTGCTTGGCGGCCACCTAGGGGAACCTACCAAACCCACACATTTCTGAAAAGTAGACACCCGGGGGATTCCAGGGAGATATGGCTTGCGTGGATCCCCCAACATTTCCTTACCCAGAATGCCCTGCAAACCTCAAATTTAGCTGAAAAAATTCACCTTTTTCACACATTTTTGTGTAGGAAAGTTGTGGCATCAGCGGGCTGACACAAATTTCCTACCACCCAGCGTTCCCCCGGGTCTCCCGATAAAAAAGGTGCCTCACTCGTGTGGGAGGCCCAAGTACCCGCGACAGGCAAGGGCCCAAAACGTATTGAGGCGACATGAAAATTGCCTACATCAAAACGACCTGGTTTTTGCAAGGGGGTCACCTGGGTTTTTGGCCCGGTGCTCGGCGGCCACCTAGGGGAACCTACCAAACCCACGCATTTCTGAAAACTAGACACCCGGGGAATCCAGGGAGGTATGGCTTGCGTGGATCCCCCAATGTTTCCTTACCCAGAATGCCCTGCAAACCTCAATTTTAGGCAAAAAATACACCTTTTTCAAACATTTTTGTGTGGGAAAGTTGTGGCATCAGTGGGCTGACACAAATTTCCTATCACCCAGCGTTCCCCCGGGTCTCCCGATAAAAACAGTGCCTCACTCGTGTGGGAGGCCCAAGTATCCGCAACAGGCAAGGGCCCACAACGTAGTGAGGCGACATGAAAATTGCCTACCTCAAAACGACCTGGTTTTGCAAGGGGGTCACCTGGGTGTTTGGCCCGGTGCTCGGTGGCCACCTAGGGGTACCTACCAAACCCACACATTTCTGAAAACTAGACACGCGGGGGATTCCAGGGAGGTATGGCTTGTGTGGATCCCCCAACGTTTCCTTACCCAGAATGCCCTGCAAACCTCAAATTTAGCTGAAAAAATCACCTTTTTCACACATTTTTGTGTGGGAAAGTTGTGGCATCACCGGGCTGACACAAATTTCCTACCACCCAGCGTTCCCCCAGATCTCCCGATAAAAAACGGTGCCTCACTCGTGTGGGAGGCCCAAGTATCCGCAACAGGCAAGGGCCCAAAACGTATTGAGGCGACATGAAAATTGCCTACATCAAAACGACCTGGTTTTGCAAGGGGGGTCACCTGGGTTTTTGGCCCAGTGCTCGGTGGCCACCTAGGGGAACCTACCAAACCCACACATTTCTGAAAACTAGACACCCGGGGGATTCCAGGGAGGTATGGATTGCCTGGATCCCTCAACGTTTCCTTACCCAGAATGCCCTGCAAACCTCACATTTAGCTGTAAAAAATCACCTTTTTCACCCATTTTTGTGTGGGAAAGTTGTGGCATCACCGGGCTGACACAAATTTCCTACCACCCAGCGTTCCCCCGGGTCTCCTGATAAAAATGGTGCCTCACTCATGTGGGAGGCCCAAGTACCCGCGACAGGCAAGGGCCCACAATTAGTTGGGAAGACATGAAAATTGCCTACCTCAAAACGACCTGGTTTTGCAAGGGGGTCACCTGGGTTTTTGGCCCGGTGCTCGGTGGCCACCTAGGGGAACATACCAAACCCACACATTTCTGAAAACTAGACACCCGGGGGATTCCAGGGAGGTATGGCTTGCTTGGATCCCCCAAAGTTTCCTTACCCAGAATGCCCTGCAAACCTCAAATTTAGCTGAAAAAATCACCTTTTTCACACATTTTTGTGTGGGAAAGTTGTGGCATCACCGGGCTGAAACAAATTTCCTACCACCCAGCGTTCCCCCGGTTCTCCCGATAAAAACGGTGCCTCACTCGTGTGGGAGGCCCAAGTACCCACGACAGGCAAGGGCCCAAAACGTATTGAGGCGACATGAAAATTGCCTACATCAAAACGACCTGGTTTTGCAAGGGGGGTCACCTGGGTTTTTGGCCCAGTGCTCGGCGGCCACCTAAGGGAACCTACAAAACCCACACATTTCTGAAAACTAGACACCCAGGGGATTCCAGGGAGGTATGGCTTCCGTGGATCCCTCAACGTTTCCTTACCCAGAATGCCCTGCAAACCTCAAAGTTAGGCAAAAAATACACCTTTTTCTCACATTTTTGTGTGGGAAAGTTGTGGCATCAGCGGGCTGACACAAATTTCCTACCACCCAGCATTCTCCCGGGTCTCCCGATAAAAACAGTGCCTCACTCGTGTGGGAGGCCCAAGTATCCGCAACAGGCAAGGGCCCACAACGTAGTGAGGCGACATGAAAATTGCCTACCTCAAAACGACCTGGTTTTGCAAGGGGGTCACCTGGGTGTTTGGCCCGGTGCTCGGTGGCCACCTAGGGGTACCTACCAAACCCACACATTTCTGAAAACTAGACACGCGGGGGATTCCAGGGAGGTATGGCTTGTGTGGATCCCCCAACGTTTCCTTACCCAGAATGCCCTGCAAACCTCAAATTTAGCTGAAAAAATCACCTTTTTCACACATTTTTGTGTGGGAAAGTTGTGGCATCACCGGGCTGACACAAATTTCCTACCACCCAGCGTTCCCCCAGATCTCCCGATAAAAAACGGTGCCTCACTCGTGTGGGAGGCCCAAGTATCCGCAACAGGCAAGGGCCCAAAACGTATTGAGGCGACATGAAAATTGCCTACATCAAAACGACCTGGTTTTGCAAGGGGGGTCACCTGGGTTTTTGGCCCAGTGCTCGGTGGCCACCTAGGGGAACCTACCAAACCCACACATTTCTGAAAACTAGAAACCCGGGGGATTCCAGGGAGGTATGGCTTGCTTGGATCCCCTAAAGCTTTCTTACCCAGAATGCCCTGCAAACCTCAAATTTATGCAAAAAATACACCTTTTTCACACATTTTTGTGTGGGAAAGTTGTGGCATCAGCGGGCTGACACAAATTTCCTACCACCCAACGTTCCCCCGGGTCTCCCGATAAAAACAGTGCCTCACTCGTGTGGGAGGCCCAAGTATCCGCAACAGGCAAGGGCCCACAACGTAGTGAGGCGACATGAAAATTGCCTACCTCAAAACGACCTGGTTTTGCAAGGGGGTCACCTGAGTTTTTGGCCCGGTGCTTGGTGGCCACCTAGGGGAACCTACCAAACCCACACATTTCTAAAAAGTAGACACCCGGGGGGTTCCAGGGAGGTATGGCTTGCGTGGGTCCCCCAACGTTTCCTTACCCAGAATGCCCTGCAAACCTCAAATTTAGCTGAAAAATACACCTTTTTCACACATTTTTGTGTGGGAAAGTTGTGGCATCAGCGGGCTGACACAAATTTCCTACCACCCAGCGTTCCCCTGGGTCTCCCGATAAAAACGGTGCCTCACTCGTGTGGGAGGTCCAAGTACCCGCGACAGGCAAGGGCCCAAAACGTATTGAGGCGACATGAAAATTGCCTACATCAAAACGACCTGGTTTTTGCAAGGGGGGTCACCTGGGTTTTTGGCCCGGTGCTCGGCGGCCACCTAGGGGAACCTACCAAACCCACACATTTCTGAAAACTAGACACCCGGGGGATTCCAGGGAGGTATGGCTTGCGTGGATCCCCCAACTTTTTCTTACCCAGAATGCCCTGCAAACCTCAAATTTATGCAAAAAATACACCTTTTTCACACATTTTTGTGTGGGAAAGTTGTGGCATCAGCGGGCTGACACAAATTTCCTACCACCCAGCGTTCCCCCGGGTCTCCCGATAAAAACAGTGCCTCACTCGTGTGGGAGGCCCAAGTACCGGCGACAGGCAAGGGCCCAAAACGTATTGAGGCGACATGAAAATTGCCTACATCAAAACGACCTGGTTTTTGCAAGGGGGGTCACCTGGGTTTTTGGCCCGGTGCTCGGCGGCCACCTAGGGGAACCTACCAAACCCACACATTTCTGAAAACTAGACATCCGGGGGATTCCAGGGAGGTATGGCTTGCGTGGATCCCCGAACGTTTCCTTACCCAGAATGCCCTGCAAACCTCAAATTTAGCTGACAAAATCCCCTTTTTCACATATTTTTGTGTGGGAAAGTTGTGGCATCACCAGGCTGACACAAATTTCCTACGACACAGCGTTCCCCCGGGTCTCCCGATAATAACGGTGCCTCACTCGTGTGGGAGGCCCAAGTACCCGTGACAGGCACGGGCCCACAATGTAGTGAGGCGACATGAAAATTGCCTACCTCAAACCGACCTGGTTTTGCAAGGGGGTCACCTGGGTTTTTGGTCCGGTGCTCGCCGGCCACCTAGTGGAACCTACCAAACCCACACATTTCTGAAAACTAGACACCCGGGGGATTCCAGGGAGGTATGGTTTGCGTGGATCCGTCAACGTTTCCTTACCCAGAAAGCCCTGCAAACCTCACATTTAGCTGAAAAAATCACCTTTTTCACCCATTTTTGTGTGGGAAAGTTGTGGCATCACTGGGCTGACACAAATTTCCTACCACCCAGTGTTCCCCCGGGTCTCCCGATAAAAATGGTGCCTCACTCGTGTGGGAGGCCCAAGTACCCGCGACAGGCAAGGGCCCACAACGTAGTGAGGAAGACATGAAAATTGCCTACCTCAAAACGACCTGGTTTTGCAAGGGGGTCACCTGGGTTTTTGGCCCGGTGCTCAGCGGCCACCTAGGGGAACATACCAAACCCACACATTTCTGAAAACTAGACACCCGGGGGATTCCAGGGAGGTATGGCTTGTGTGAATCCCCCAACGTTTCCTTCCCCAGAATGCCCTGCAAACCTCAAATTTAGCTGAAAAAATCACCTTTTTCACACATTTTTGTGTGGGAAAGTTGTGGCATCACCGGGCTGAAACAAATTTCCTACCACCCAGCGTTCACCCGGGTCTCCCGATCAAAATGGTGCCTCACTCGTGTGGGAGGCCCAAGTACCCGCGGCAGGCAAGGGCCCAAAACGTATTGAGGCAACATGAAAATTGCCTACATCAAAACGACCTGGTTTTGCAAGGGGGGTCACCTGGGTTTTTGGCTCAGTGCTCGGCGGCCACCTAGGGGAACCTACCAAACCCACACATTTCTAAAAAGTAGACACCCAGGGGGTTCCAGGGAGGTATGGCTTGCGTGGGTCCCCCAACGTTTCCTTACCCAGAATGCCCTGCAAACCTCAAATTTAGCTGAAAAAATTCACCTTTTTCACACATTTTTGTGTGGGAAAGTTGTGGCATCAGCGGGCTGACACAAATTTCCTACCACCCCGCGTTCCCCTGGGTCTCCCGATAAAAACGGTGCCTCACTCGTGTGGGAGGTCCAAGTACCCGCGACAGGCAAGGGCCCAAAACGTATTGAGGCGACATGAAAATTGCCTACCTCAAAACGACCTGGTTTTTGCAAGGGGGGTCACCTGGGTTTTTGGCCCGGTGCTCGGCGGCCACCTAGGGGAACCTACCAAACCCACACATTTCTGAAAACTAGACACCCGGGGGATTCCAGGGAGGTATGGCTTGCGTGGATCCCCCAACGTTTTCTTACCCAGAATGCCCTGCAAACCTCAAATTTATGCAAAAAATACACCTTTTTCACACATTTTTGTGTGGGAAAGTTGTGGCATCAGCGGGCTGACACAAATTTCCTACCACCCAGCGTTCCCCCGGGTCTCCCGATAAAAACAGTGCCTCACTCGTGTGGGAGGCCCAAGTACCGGCGACAGGCAAGGGCCCAAAACGTATTGAGGCGACATGAAAATTGCCTACATCAAAACTACATGGTTTTTGCAAGGGGTGTCACCTGGGTTTTTGGCCCGGTGCTCGGCGGCCACCTAGGGGAACCTACCAAACCCACACATTTCTGAAAACTAGACACCCGGGGGATTCCAGGGAGGTATGGCTTGCGTGGATCCCCGAACGTTTCCTTACCCAGAATGCCCTGCAAACCTCAAATTTAGCTCACAAAATCCCCTTTTTCACATATTTTTGTGTGGGAAAGTTGTGGCATCACCAGGCTGACACAAATTTCCTACGACACAGCGTTCCCCCGGGTCTCCCGATAATAATGGTGCCTCACTCGTGTGGGAGGCCCAAGTACCCGTGACAGGCACGGGCCCACAACGTAGTGAGGCGACATGAAAATTGCCTACCTCAAACCGACCTGGTTTTGCAAGGGGGTCACCTGGGTTTTTGGTCCGGTGCTCGGCGGCCACCCAGTGGAACCTACCAAACCCACACATTTCTGAAAACTAGACACCCGGGGGATTCCAGGGAGGTATGGTTTGCGCGGATCCCTCAACGTTTCCTTACCCAGAAAGCCCTGCAAACCTCACATTTAGCTGAAAAAATCACCTTTTTCACCCATTTTTGTGTGGGAAAGTTGTGGCATCACTGGGCTGACACAAATTTCCTACCACCCAGTGTTCCCCCGGGTCTCCCGATAAAAATGGAGCCTCACTTGTGTGGGAGGACCAAGTACCCGTGACAGGCAAGGGCCCACAACGTAGTGAGGAAGACATGAAAATTGCCTACCTCAAAACGACCTGGTTTTGCAAGGGGGTCACCTGGGTTTTTGGCCCGGGGCTCAGCGGCCACCTAGGGGAACATACCAAACCCACACATTTCTGAAAACTAGACACCCGGGGGATTCCAGGGAGGTATGGCTTGTGTGAATCCCCCAACGTTTCCTTCCCCAGAATGCCCTGCAAACCTCAAATTTAGCTGAAAAAATCACCTTTTTCACACATTTTTGTGTGGGAAAGTTGTGGCATCACCGGGCTGAAACAAATTTCCTACCACCCAGCGTTCACCCTGGTCTCCCGATCAAAACGGTGCCTCACTCGTGTGGGAGGCCCAAGTACCCGCGGCAGGCAAGGGCCCAAAACGTATTGAGGCAACATGAAAATTGCCTACATCAAAACGACCTGGTTTTGCAAGGGGGGTCACCTGGGTTTTTGGCCCAGTGCTCGGCGGCCACCTAGGGGAACCTACAAAACCCACACATTTATGAAAACTAGACACCCAGGGGATTCCAGGGAGGTATGGCTTCCGTGGATCCCCCAACATTTCCTTACCCAGAATGCCCTGCAAACCTCAAACTTAGGCAAAAAATACACCTTTTTCACACATTTTTGTGTGGGAAAGTTGTGGCACCAGCGGGCTGACACAAATTTCCTACCACCCAGCGTTCCCCCGGGTCTCCCGATAAAAACAGTGCCTCACTCGTGTGGGAGGCCCAAGTATCCGCAACAGGCAAGGGCCCACAACGTAGTGAGGTGACATGAAAATTGCCTACCTCAAAACAAACTGGTTTTGCAAAGGGGTCACCTGAGTTTTTGGCCCGGTGCTTGGCGGCCACCTAGGGGAACCTACCAAACCCACACATTTCTGAAAAGTAGACACCCGGGGGATTCCAGGGAGGTATGGCTTGCGTGGATCCCCCAACGTTTCCTTGCCCAGAACCTCAAATTTAGCTGAAATAATTCACCTTTTTCACGCATTTTTGTGTGGGAAAGTTGTGGCATCAGCGGGCTGACACAAATTTCCTACCACCCAGCGTTCCCCTGGGTCTCCCGATAAAAACGGTGCCTCACTCGTGTGGTAGGCCCAAGTACCCGCGACAGGCAAGGGCCCAAAACGTGTTGAGGCGACATGAAAATTGCCTACATCAAAACGACCTGGTTTTTGCAAGGGGGGTCACCTGGGTTTTTGGCCCGGTGCTCGGCGGCCACCTAGGGGAACCTACCAAACCCACACATTTCTGAAAACTAGACGCCCGGGGGATTCCAGGGAGGTATGGCTTGCGTGGATCCCCCAACGTTTCCTTACCCAAAATGCCCTGCAAACCTCAAATTTAGGCAAAAATACACCTTTTTCACACATTTTTGTGTGGGAAAGTTGTGGCATCAGTGGGCTGACACAAATTTCCTACCACCCAGCGTTCCCTCAGGTCTCCCGATAAAAACAGTGCCTCACTCGTGTGGGAGGCCCAAGTATCCGCGACAGGCAAGGGCCCACAACGTAGTGAGGCGACATGAAAATTGCCTACCTCAAAACGACCTGGTTTTGCAAGGGGGTCACCTGGGTTTTTGGTCCGGTGCTCAGCGGCAACCTAGTGGAACCTACCAAACCCACACATTTCGGAAAACTAGACACCCTGGGGATTCCAGGGAGGTATGGCTTGCGTGGATCCCTCAACGTTTCCTTACCCAGAATGCCCTGCAAACCTCACATTTAGCTGAGAAAATCACCTTTTTCACCCATTTTTGTGCGGGAAAGTTGTGGCATCACTGGGCTGACACAAATTTCCTACCACCCAGCGTTCCCCCGGGTCTCCCGATAAAAATGGTGCCTCACTCGTGTGGGAGGCCCAAGTACCCGCGACAGGCACGGGCCCACAACGTAGTGAGGAAGACATGAAAATTGCCTACCTCAAAACGACCTGGTTTTGCAAGGGGGTCACATGGGTTTTTGGCCCGGTGCTCGGCGGCCACCTAGGGGAACATACCAAACCCACACATTTCTGAAAACTAAACACCCGGGGGATTCCAGTTAGGTATGGCTTGCGTGGATCCCCCAACGTTTCCTTACCCAGAATGCCCTGCAAACCTCAAATTTAGCTTAAAAAAATTACCATTTTCACGCATTTTTGTGTGGGAAAGTTGTGGCATCACCGGGCTGAAACAAATTTCCTACCCCCCAGCGTTCCCCCGGGTCTCCTGATAAAAACGGTGCCTCACACATGTGGGAGGCCCAAGTACCCGCGACAGGCAAGGGCCCAAAACGTATTGAGGCGACATGAAAATTGCCTACATCAAAACGACCTGGTTTTGCAAGGGGGGTCACCTGGGTTTTTGGCCCAGTGCTCGGCGGCCACCTAGGGGAACCTACAAAACCCACACATTTCTGAAAACTAGACACCCGGGGGATTCCAGGGAGGTATGGCTTGCGTGGATCCCCCAACGTTTCCTTACCCAGAATGCCCTGCAAACCTCAAATTTATGCAAAAAATACACCTTTTTCACACATTTTTGTGTGGGAAAGTTGTGGCATCAGCGGGCTGACACAAATTTCCTACCACCCAGCATTCCCCCGGGTCTCCCGATAAAAACAGTGCCTCACTCGTGTGGGAGGCCCAAGTATCCGCAACAGGCAAGGGCCCACAACGTAGTGAGGCGACATGAAAATTGCCTACCTCAAAACGACCTGGTTTTGCAAGGGGGTCACCTGAGTTTTTGGCCCGGTGCTTGGTTGCCACCTAGGGGAACCTACCAAACACACACATTTCTGAAAACTAGACACCCTGGGGATTCCAGGGAGATATGGCTTGCGTGTATCCCCCAACGTTTCCTTACCCAGAATGCCCTGCAAACCTCAAATTTAGCTGAAAAAATTCACCTTTTTCACACATTTTTGTGTGGGAAAGTTGTGGCATCAGCGGGCTGACACAAATTTCCTACCACCCAGCATTCCCCCGGGTCTCCGATAAAAACGGTGCCTCACTCGTGTGGGAGGCCCAAGTACCCGCGACAGGCAAGGGCTCAAAACGTATTGAGGCGACATGAAAATTGCCTACATCAAAACGACCTGGTTTTGCAAGGGGGGTCACCTGGGTTTTTGGCCCGGTGCTCGGCGGCCACCTAGGGGAACCTACCAAACCCACACATTTCTGAAAACTAGACACCCGGGGGATTCCAGGGAGGTATGGCTTGCATGGATCCCCCAAAGTTTCCTTACCCAGAATGCCCTGCAAACCTCAAATTTATGCAAAAAATACACCTTTTTCACACATTGTTGTGTGGGAAAGTTGTGGCATCAGCGGGCTGACACAAATTTCCTACCACCCAGCATTCCCCCGGGTCTCCCGATAAAAACAGTGCCTCACTCGTGTGGGAGGCCCAAGTATCCGCAACAGGCAAGGGCCCACAACGTAGTGAGGCGACATGAAAATTGCCTACCTCAAAACGACCTGGTTTTGCAAGGGGGTCACCTGAGTTTTTGGCCCGGTGCTTGGCGGCCACCTAGGGGAACCTACCAAACCCACACATTTCTGAGAACTAGACACCCGGGGGATTCCAGGGAGGTATGGCTTGCGTGTATCTCCCAACGTTTCCTTACCCAGAATGCCCTGCAAACCACAAATTTAGCTGAAAAAAATCACCTTTTTCACACATTTTTGTGTGGGAAAGTTGTGGCATCAGCGGGCTGACACAAATTTCCTACCACCCAGCATTCCCCCGGGTCTCCCAATAAAAACGGTGCCTCACTCGTGTGGGAGGCCCAAGTACCCGCGACAGGCAAGGGCTCAAAACGTATTGAGGCGACATGAAAATTGCCTACATCAAAACGACCTGGTTTTGCAAGGGGGGTCACCTGGGTTTTTGGCACGGTGCTCGGCGGCCACCTAGGGGAACCTACCAAACCCACACATTTCTGAAAACTAGATACCCGGGGGATTCCAGGGAGGTATGGCTTGCGTGCATCCCCCAACGTTTCCTTACCCAAAATGCCCTGCAAACCTCAAATTTAGGCAAAAAATACACCTTTTTCACACATTTTTGTGTGGGAAAGTTGTGGCATCAGTGGGCTGACACAAATTTCCTACCACCCAGCGTTCCCCCGGGTCTCCCGATAAAAACAGTGCCTCACTCGTGTGGGAGGCCCAAGTACCCGCGACAGGCACGGGCCCACAACGTAGTGAGGCGACATGAAAATTGCCTACATCAAAACGACCTGGTTTTGCAAGGGGGTCACCTGGGTTTTTGGTCCGGTGCTCGGCGGCCACCTAGGGGAACCTACCAAACCCACACATTTCTGAAAACTAGACACCCGGGGGATTCCAGCGAGGTATGGCTTGCGTGGATCCCCCAACGTTTCCTTACCCAGAATGCCCAGCAAACCTCAAATTTAGCTGAAAAAATCACCTTTTTTACCCATTTTTGTGTGGGAAAGTTGTGGCATCACCGGGCTGACACAAATTTCCTACCACCCAGCGTTCCCTCGGGTCTCCCGATAAAAACAGTTCCTCACTTGTGTGGGAGGCCCAAGTACCCGCGACAGGCAAGGGCCCACAACGTAGTGAGGCGACATGAAAATTGCCTACCTCAAAACGACCAGGTTTTGCAAGGGGGTCACCTGGGTTTTTGGCCAGGTGCTCGGCGGCCACCTAGGGTAACCTACCAAACCCACACATTTCTGAAAACTAGACACCCGTGGAATTCCAGGGAGGTATGGCTTGCATGGATCCCACAACGTTTCCTTACCCAGAATGCCCTGCAAACCTCAAATTTAGCTGAAAAAATCACCTTTTTCACACATTTTTGTGTGGGAAAGTTGTGGGATCACCGGGCTGACACAAATTTCCTACCACCCAGCATTCCCCCGGGTCTCCCGATAAAAACGGATCCTCACTCATGTGGGAGGCCCAAGTACCCGCGACAGGCAAGGGCCCACAACGTAGTGAGGCGACATGAAAATTGCCTACCTCAAAACGACCTGGTTTTGCAAGGGGGTCACCTGGGTTTTTGGCCCGGTACTTGGTGGCCACCTAGGGAAACCTACCAAACCCACACATTTCTGAAAACTAGACACCCAGGGGATTCCAGGGAGGTATGGCTTGCGTGGATCCCCCAACGTTTCCTTACCCAGAATGCCCTGCAAACCTCAAATTTAGCTGAAAAAATCACCTTTACCACACATTTTTGTGTGGGAAAGTTGTGGCATCACCGGGCTGACACAAATTTCCTACCACCCAGCGTTCCGCCAGGTCTCCCAATAAAAACGGTGCCTCACTCGTGTGGGAGGCCCAAGTACCCGTGACAGGCAAGGGCCCACAACGTAGTGAGGCGACATGAAAATTGCCTACCTCAAAACGACCTGGTTTTGCAAGGGGGTCACCTGGGTTTTTGGCCCGGTGCTCGGTGGCCACCTAGGGGAACCTACCAAACCCACACATTTCTGAAAACTAGACACCCGGGGGATTCCAGGGAGGTATGGCTTGCATGGATCCCCCAACGTTTCCTTACCCAGAATGCCCTGCAAACCTCAAATTTAGCTGAAAAAATCACCTTTTTCACACATTTTTGTGTGGGAAAGTTGTGGCATCACCGGGCTGACCCACATTTCCTACCACCCAGCGTTCCCGGGTCTCCCGATAAAAATGGTGCCTCACTCGTGTGGGAGGCCCAAGTACCCGCGACAGGCAAGGGTCCAAAACGTAGTGCGCCTCAAAAGGCAAGGGTCCTAAACGTATTGCGCCTCACTACGTTTTGGGCCCTTACCCGTGGCGGGTACTTGGGCCTCCCACACGAGTGAGGCACCGTTTTTATCAGGAGACCCGGGGGAACGATGGGTGGTAGGAAATTTGTGTCAGCCCGGTGATGCCACAACTTTCCCACACAATAATGTGTGAAAAAGGTGATTTTTTCAGCTAAATTTGAGGTTTGCAGGGCATTCTGGGTAAGGAAACTTTGGTGGAGCCACGCAAGCCATACCTCCCTGGAATCCCCCGCGTGTCTAGTTTTCAGAAATGTGTGGGTTTGGTAGGTTCCCCTAGGTGGCCACCAAGCACCGGGCCAAAAACCCAGATGACCCCCTTGCAAAACCAGGTCGTTTTGAGGTAGGCAATTTTCATGTCGCCTCTCTACGTTGTGGGCCCTTGCCTGTCGCGGGTACTTGGGCCTCCCACACGAGTGAGGCACCGTTTTTATCGGGAGTTCCGGGGGAACGCTGGGTGGTAGGAAATTTGTGTCAGCCCGCTGATCACAACTTTCCCACAGAAAAATGTGTGAAAAAGGTGAATTTTTTGCCTAACTTTGAGGTTTGCAGGGCATTCTGGGTAAGGAAACGTTGGGGGATTCACGCAAGCCATATCTCCCTGGAATCCCCCCGGGTGTCTAGTTTTCAGAAATGTGTGGGTTTGGTAGGTTACCCTAGGTGACTGCCGAGCACCGGGCCAAAAACCCAGGTGACCCCCTTGCAAAACCAGGTCATTTTGAGGTAGGCAATTTTCATGTTGCCTCAATACGTTTTGAGCCCTTGCCTGTCGCGGGTACTTGGGCCTCCCACACGAGTGAGGCACCGTTTTTATCGGGAGACCCGGGGGAACGCTGGCTGGTAAGAAATTTGTGTCAGCCCGGTGATGCCACAACTTTCCCACACAAAAATGTGTGAAAAAGGCGATTTTTACAGCTAAATTTGAGGTTTGCAGGGCATTCTGGGTAAGGAAACGTTGGGGGATCCATGCAAGCCATACCTCCCTGGAATCCCCCGGGTGTCTAGTTTTCAGAAATGTTTGGGTTTGGTAGGTTTCCCTAGGTGGCCGCCAAGCCCGGGGCCAAAAACTCATAGGACCCCATTTGCAAAACCCGGTTGTTTTGTGATAGGTAATTTTGATGTCTCCTCAATAGGTTTTGGGCCCTTGCCTGACGCGGGCACTAGGCCTACCCACGCAAGTGAGGTACCATTTTTCTCTGAAGACTTTGGGGAATGCAGGGTGGGTGGAATTTTGTGGACCCATGCACATTCCAGAACTTTCCACCGCAGAAATGTGAGGAAAATGTGTTATTTTGGACTCATTTTTAGGTTTGCAATGGATTCGGGGTAGCAGAACCTGGTGAGAGCCAGTGAAGTCACCCATCCAGGATCCCCTCGGTGTCTAGTTTTAAAGAATGTACAGGTTTGCTAGGTTTGCCTACGTGCCAACTGCGCTAGGGCCCAAAATCCACAGGTATGTACATTGCTAAAAAAAATCCGGAGCCCAGTGGCCTTTCTGCCGCCCTGGGGGGGGGTATCGGGGAAGGGGGTTTCATCCTGATATGCCCCTAAAGGGGCAGAAAGACTGTGGCTATTTTTTGTGGGGGTGGGGGCATTGGTATGACCATTTTGGGCAGCCCCCACCAACATGCATAAAAAAAGCCTGCGTACTCGCTGGCGCCTAGTGGGCTTTCTGCCCCCCAGGGGGCAGATCAGGGGCCACTGCCACCATCTGCCCTCCCGGGGGGAGGAGAAAGACTGGAATTTCTCTGGGCGTGGGGTGGGGTATTGTCATGCCCATTTTGGGGAGCCCCTACCCCATCACTAATAAAACAAAAAAATCCATGGATTCTAGTGGGCATTCTGCGCCCCCAGGGGGGGCCAGATTTGGGGCTACAGCTCCCATCTGCCTCCTGGGGGGCAGAAAGACTGTCATTTTTGTGGGGGGGAGGGTGGGGGCATTGGCGTGCCCGTTTCGGGCAGCCCACACCCTAAAAACAATTGCGCAAAAAAAATCCCTGGTGTTTAGTGGGCTTTCTGCCCCCCCGGAAGAGCAGATTAGGGGCCAATGCCCCATCTGCCCCCCGGGGGGGCAGAAAGGGTGTAATGGTGGTGGGTGGGTGGGGGCATTGGCGTGCCCGTTTCGGGCAGCCCCCACCCTAAAAAAAACTGAAAACAAATCCCTGGTGTATAGTGGGCTTTCTGCCCCCCGAAGGGGCAGATTAGGGGCCAATGCCCCATCTGCCCCTGGGGGGGCAGAAAGACTGTGATAATTTGGGGGTGGGGTGGGGGCATGGGCCTGCCCGTTTTGGGCAGCCCCCACCCCTATTTTGATTGTCAAAAAAATTCCCTGGTGTCTAGTGGGCTTTTTGCCCACCTGGGGAGGTAGATTGGGGGCTACTGCCCCCATCTGCCCCCCAGGGGGGGCAAAAAGACTAAATGTGCCCAAAAGTTTTTGGGGGGAGCAAAGGCCCTTGCCCAAGGGGCCGCTCCCCCCTCCCTGGTGTCTAGTGGGTGGATCCCTGCTTGGGGATCACCCTCCTGTGGCAATCCCCAAGCAGGGATCCACTGGGGAGGGGTACCATTGGAAAGGGGAGATTCTCCCCTTTCCAACGATACCTCTCTCGTCTTTCTACATGCTCAGGGGGCTGAGATAGCCCCCTGAGCACGTACAAAGTGAAACCTGAAATGAGCCTCTTGGCTCATTTCAGTTTCACTTTCACTGTAATGACGTCGGCGCGACGTGCGCGCCGATCGTCATTACAGTGAAAGGGGGGGGGCCTCGGGAGCTGGGGAAGCTCTTGTCCAGCTCCCGAGGCTATTTTGGTTTAAAGGGAATCCCTCTGGTGCCCGCACCAGAGGGATTCCCTAGGGAATGCCTCATGACGAGCTGGACTCGTCATGGGCACAGCGCGACTGTGCTCCATGATGAGTCCAGCTCGTCATGGGCATACAAGGGGTTAAGAGTTCGAAACATCCCGGTCTTTTTATAGAACTTAGACAATTACTGGAGAAATGGGCCTTAATATCCAATAGATGCTCCAGGAATTGGATGATGGTAATTATTGAGACCGCTAGGCAAGTATTAGCCATTCTAAATAAGGAAATAGAGGAGCTTGAGGAAAAATTGAAAAAAGAGAACTCTGTGGAGATGGGGAAAAGAAAGTTGGAAGAAATCCTCCAAGAGCTAGATTCTTTGTCTGAATATCTTCTTAAGAGAAAGGTAGATAAACTAAGAAAAGATATTAGGCTTTTTTCTCAGGAACGTGCCTATCCCTACCTTACATCTAACCTTTATACAACTACTGAGGATAGTAATTCCAGCTACCCTAATAATGCTACCCCTCCATGGGGCAATAGACGTATTGTCACGTTCTCTGACACCACGGATTCGGATAGTGAAGATCCTTCCAATTTTAATACAAATTATAATTCTAACTATCAATCTAGACAGGAACCATTTGAGAGATCTACTACTTCCAATCGTTTTTTAGGGAACCGCAGAGGGAATTTTCGCCCCAGAACTCGGACTCCCAGACAAAGGAGTTTCCATCAGGATAAATGCCAACCTCAGATGTACATACAGACAAGGCAACAACAGTATTGGAAAACATAATTAACATCCCAGTGTTTAATTTATCTACTGTTGATATTAATCCGGAAGCAACTACCTTGTTATCCAGGGACCTCTCTTTTGTTCCCTCTGTGAATTTCAACAAGTTTGAATTAATGAAAGATCTCCATTTCTTCTTCCGAAAAATAAGACTTACAAAATTCTTTCTGACTAGACCAGCCCCTGAAACTACAGACAATCTTTCCGGTTTGAGACCTCCCTCTGAATTTACCCCCGCTTGGGACACCTTGGGAACAGAGGTTCCCATTTTTGAGAAGGCAGTTATCTCCAAAATACAAAAAAATCATTAAACACGTCCCTAAATCTAATTGCAACCTTCCTAAAGCAGAAAATACTGCTCTTGATCTGCTTAGAGAGAATGAATTATTGACAATAAAACCCAGTGATAAGGGAGGGGGTATTGTCATTTTTGACACCCCCACATACATTGAAAAAATGGATAAACTGTTTTCAGTTACCAGATACTACAGACGTATTACTATGAATCCTGAACCTGGATTAAAACATCGAATCCTGATGATGGTACAGACTGCCGTTGATGATGGCTACTTATGTTCCAAGGAAGCTGAATTTCTTACGCCCCTTCATACTCGATTGCCCATCATTTACGGGGTCCCCAAAACTCACAAGAATGTTCTTGATCCACCTCTGAGACCCATTGTGTCTACTATTGGGTCTGCCACTGAGCCCCTTTCAAAATACGTGGATCAATTCCTAAAACCTCTTGTGAGTAAGTTGAAATCTTATGTCAAAGACACTGGTCATTTCATCTCTAAGATTGAGAAGATGCGCTATCTTAGTGATAGGGAACTCCTAGTCACCTTGGACTTGGAGTCCCTATACACTAATATTCCCCAGGAAGGAGCTATGCCTGTACTTCAAGAGATTTTATCTTCAGAACCCGAGATTACTAATGCTCCATTCATTCTTCAATGCCTCAATGTTGTGTTGAGTGAAAATTACTTTGAGTTCAACAATAGATATTTTCAACAAGTACAGGGAGTTAGCTTGGGGGCAGCCTGCGCTCCCAGCTTAGCTTGCCTCTATATGGGCTTTTTTGAGAAAATGAACATCTACAATGAAATGGCCCCTTTCTATGAAAATGTTCGAGCCTGGTCCCGCTTCATTGATGATATCTTTTTCATCTGGAAGGGGGACCAGACAACCTTAGATGAATTCATTCAATGGATTAATTTGGCGGATGCGAATCTGAAGTTTACTGCCCACTCCAGCAATTGTAAACTTGAATTTCTTGATGAATGGATTGAACACAAAAATAGCAAACTATTTGGTTCCCTATACATGAAACTCACTGCGAGAAACACTCTGCTCCAATTTGGAAGCTATCACCCTCGTTGTCAAAAGGAAAGTATCCCCTTCAGCCAGTTTCTCCGTCTCCAGAGAAACTGTTCTGAAATGAAAAATTTCCTTATACAAGCTGATACTCTGAAGGATAAACTTCTGAACAGGGGATATCCTTAGAGATTCATCAAAAATTCCTTTAAGAGGGCGAGGTATTGCAATCGCGACTCTATGTTCCAAAAGAAAGAGGAAAAACAACTGGATCAATTGGTCTGTGTGACCAAACATTCCAACATCAATCACAAGATAAGACAAACCATAAATTCATCATGGTATCTTTTGAATATTGATGATGGCGACAAGGAACTTTCCAAACCTCTTTTCACGCTCAGGAGAAACAAAAATCTTAAAAACGATCTGGTTAGAGGAAGAATTGCGGATAATTCGCCTCTTCACCAGAAATCTATCACAGGTCTTTCACCTATTAAGGGTAACCATTGTTGCGGCTCCTGTCATGCCTGCCCTAATGCCATTGTGGGGCATACCATCAATATTAATGAACGCGGTATATCCTTGCATGAAATGACTAACTGCCATACTTCCAATATCATCTATGGAATTCTTTACCCCTGTAATTTGGCTTACATCGGTGAATCGGGCAGGGAGTGCAGAACCAGGATGGGAGAACATAAGTCCAATATTCATACCAATAAACTCTCTGCTCCCCTGGTCGCCCATTGGACCGAATGTGGCCACACGGAATTCGATCTTAAGTGGTCCATCCTGGAGAGAATTAGAGCACCCACTGGCAAAGATCCCACTATCATCAGAAAAAAGAGAGAAGTCTTTTGGATTTATTTTCTGAACTCTGTAGCTAAAGGCCTTAATGAAGTCTGCCCCTGGGAAAATGCGATGAACCTTTTGGTTTATTTCTGCTGATTTGACTTAATTCCTCCGTCTTCTTATTCAACCTACTTTTGGTTGAATTAGGCTAACCTTTTTGTTTAATTTTCAGCGAGATTGCACATCCTATGAATCGGCATCCAATTATTTCCGGTAACTGTTGCATCGACTGTAATGGCTGGCATTTTAACTTTTTTTACATCTTTCTTTCTAATGCCGCCATTAAACGCTGTATCGTTAACTTATGTTCCGGTCCTGCTTAAACTATCTGCTTGCCCGGGATCTTATATTTATGTGTTTAAATAGTCCCGGAGGCCGGCCCCTTTGCCCGACCAGATTGATAAGTGAATTCTCACTTCTTATTCATGACGGTTGCTTGTGTGACCGGAGCCTATTTATAAAATTGGCGCCTGCATTTCTTTTTATTTATTTGTATACTTTCTATGTATTCATTGGCTTTGGCTCATTTCTTCTTATTTTTCGGTTTTTTATTTGTCTTTTTATTGTATAGAAATTCTTGAACCTCTGAGGGATTAATTCATGTGTCCACCTTCTGAACAAATAATTCAAAGAATTCCCTTCTTAACGTCGCCTGTCCAGCCTTTCTTTCTTAGAACTCCTAAGGAGTTGGCTTCATTCTGAACCCCCCCGCCCGGTAAGCATAGCTTGATACATCCATCTATTAATTTATTCCCTCATCCCCAGGGTTGTTTTTTGATTAGCCTATTTCATTTTTTAGAATATTGTCTCTCTGAGCCGAACGTGGCCCCGATATGCTATGTCCAAGGGTTTAAACGGACGCTATATATCCAGCTAAGGTATATATCTTTTTCCTCTTGTTGCTGTCGAACTTATCTTTCTTGTTTGTATATCTGCATGCTGTTCATTCCTTATATGTCTCATGGGTGGTGTGGTGGTATCTGTACTTTATTGATATATCGGTTTGAATATCTCCTAAGGTTTCTTTGGTCTTTTTTGGGGCACTTTATTCCTTGATCCTGAAATTTTAACTATTATCTAATTATGTTGACAAAATCATTTTTGGACACCACTATGGCTAACATTGTCTTTATCCTTTAATCTCTTTTTTTGACCTTATTTAATTAATTGTTTGATTCTTTTGTATAGCTGTAAATGGCTTGTCAAGGCATGTATAAACTGTATGTGTTATCTAAGTTGTCTTTTTGCACTTTATTTCCATTAGCTGCAAGTGTGTGTCCCACACTATTTACACATCCATTGCCCTGATGAAGGTGTAGCCCCCCCCCCCCCCCCAGGCCCAACCCCAAAACGCGCGTTGGCGTTTATTTTCTCATGTCTGTTTTGGAAACCTTGCCTCCATCTATGACTGGGAGGAAACACTTGATTCTATGATCTCTTATCCGCATTGCGTGTTTACTATTTCAGATTATTTTATTAATGTATGATGAGCAAATGAGTATGTTGTGGTTGAATTGGAAATGAATGTTGGTATGATTGACTTTTCTGGTTGTTCTATGTGGGACCTATATATATGTTTTGTATTGTGTATTTATTTAATTATTATGTGAAAATTGATATGAATTGCCTAATTATCTGAATTTCTATGATAAAATAAACCAAAATGTTGTAATCAATTGCCTTCTTGCAATCATGCCTTGATTTTGTCTGATTGTCAGCTCTGGTGGTGTTTATGGTTATATATCTTTAGTCCATAGGCAGGTGGGTTTTTCTTGTAGTATGTTGTCTACTTTTTCCCCTGCACCATCTGCCTATTAATTTGTTCTCAGGGGTCCCCCTTTATATTGGTGAGTCCCACCATTTCGTCATCAATAACAACATACTTAAGATTCACGCTTTCCATCATACATTATGACGCTTTTTTATAATTTACGATTGTTGAACATGGCCCTTCTTAGGGAGATTTACCAAACACTTTTGCTTTTTGCCCTCCTGGTTTTTGACAACTCTCTTTTTTGTACCATGGAATTCTGGGCACTTTTCACCTGTACTGCAGTGGGAACGTGTGTATACCCTTCCTGCACATGTCAGGATAGGGTGCTTACTTGATTGGGTTATGTGTCGTACCTGCGAGTGCCCTGAAAAAAGATACCCCGCATACCCAGGGCGGGTGCACCACTGGCTACTAGGGGGACACTGCACTGAATGTGCCACCCACCTGAATAGCCATTTTCTTGGCCCTCGCTTGACGAATCACCCTGAAACTTTCAACACAGCAGGTGAGCTGAGTGTCATACATGCCTAGAGGGTAGAGAGCCAGTCCAGAATATTGTGACCAATTTGGATGTTTGACTTATGAACGTGCATCAGTTCTTCATCCCAAAGCCATAGTTTTTCATTTTTTTTTCCACCAGTGTTGTTTTGTTTTTGTTTTAGCACATCTTCGCACTTAGATATTTGTGGGCATTCCACATTTAGGTCACCTGCAAACTTGGAATTTTGGAGGTATTCACAATTTTCTTAAAGGGTGTCGCCCAGAGCCCCAACTGCAAGAGTAAATCCATTTTACTGGTGGGAATACCTCCAAATTGATGCAAGGTGGCAGAAGGGGTTTCCACACATGAAATCATGTGTCTCCATGGAAACAATGAAAATAAAATAGCTTTGAAGGTGCTAATGCGCTTTAGCATTTCTTTTCCACTTGCAGAAATTTACACCCGCATATTGACATGTGAGCAGTGGAAACACGTGTGAGTTCCCTTTGGAATCTTTGACAGTCGCATATTCACAGGTATACTCTTGGAATGCTTTGTGAAGTCCTTTAGGGTTGAGGATGTACTAAACACATAGGTGTTAGCCTCTGTGTAAGGGTGTTACATTTCTAACTTTCAAGCAGAACGGTGAGGGTAGGGTTTACATTTCCAACTTTAAACACAAGGTTCTTGTGACATGGGCCCCTTCACAAGCAACCCAGAGCAGTATCTCTCAGGGAAAAACCTCTCCAGACAACTGCAGGTTTTCCTTCAGTGTCCGGTCTGGAGTTATTGGGTCCCTACCCCAGGCCTGATAATTCTAGGCCCAGAATACCAGCTCAAACTTACTAGCAGAGGTGTTCAAAAAATTATTAGGTTCTGCATCCAGCCTTTGCCCAACCCTAAAAGTTCAGAATCGGAGGAGCTGAAAAAGCTCCCCCTACCTAACTCACTCTGCCCTCCTGCCACACCCCTTCCATACTTCCCTGCCACCCGCCTCCAAAAACCAGAGGAGAAAAAAAGACCTTTAAAAAATAAGAAAAATAACTTTTAATCTCCAGATATAAGTGCAAGGATACAACTGGGATCATATATCCCATCACTGCTGTACCCAGGGAGCTTGTCATGAAGCCCAGAGAGTTTTAACACCTAAAATTTACATGGTGTGATAACAGTCATTACTATTAAACAGTTCAATACTACTCATTTTATTAACCTTGGGAAGATGAGAAACTGAGTGGTCCCACTCGGGTTCCAATATGAAATCTTCCGGTTATGGACAACTGTCTTCAATAGGTGCCTTAGCCCACTTAGCTATTTTGCAGTTAATGGCACTGGTGTGCTTTCCAACAGCCATGTACATATCCATCTAACTAACATTGGACAGTGCGCCACTAAGTGCCTTTATTGTGAGCTCTGAGGAGGCGTACTCAGGCTGAGCCGGGAGCTGATGGGAATCACAAGGCCCTTAAAACAGTAACACTATCAGAAATAACTCCCCAGCCAAAATGTGGCACAATGAGTCTATTGGTTCTTCTGCGGCGAAGAAGACAAAACTTAGGAAGCCACATTTAGAATACCAGCATGACACTAGAATGGAACAAATGATTTTAGTGACCCGTGAAGCAAGCTAAAAAACACAATGTCATAGACTCCGAAAAGGGTTGGTGCTTCTTTTTCAATAATAAAATGTATTATAGGATTAAAGTCAGAGCTCTAGCTGCACTGCTTGATTTAAAGAGTTCATGGAATATTGTGCCCCTTATTAGAGAACACCATGGGGCAGCACTCTCACCAGTGCAAATGTTCACCAAGGCTCAGGGAAGACATTTGAATTCAGAAACCAATTATAAATGGTTTCAGTTGATATTGTGGCTGCAATATTGCTTTTGTGGCATATGATGAGCTGTCATCACATGTGACACTTTTGTGTGAGACACTGCACTCCTTGTCTGGCATGCTTAAATACATGCAAACACTGGTCAATGAAGTGCCACGTGAGAGACTAGGAAGGATCTGGGTGAAGCTGCCCCTCAGAGGTACCCAAAAGTACGCTATCTGTACAAACTCATGAGACACAAGAAAGGCATGCAACTGTGGCCCTTTGTGGTGCTTCACTCCTCGTAAATGAGTATTGGTGACTAAAGAGCATCAGGTGTCAATACAAGATAATGGGCCCAAGTCTCGATACATTGAGAAGACAGAGGGGGCTGAGTGAAAGGTGACTCCAGGAGGCTACCTAGAAGCAAGCAGCCAGTGAGCCATCTGACAGAGACACCAAATACCTCAACAGAGACAGGGGAATGAGGCCTGCATGATGTATCCCAGATATCTCTGGTGATGAAGGGGCACAGCCCAGTGGTGTAGGAGCTTCCAGAAGCACCGTTAAAAAGCACAAGGCAGCACAAATGAGGTTGAACAGGCAGACACGAGGATTTAATTATCTCCCATTACTGAATAAAGCCCTGGGGAGGTGGTGGGCCCCGGATCTCAAACTGGCCTTGGGGCGGATTCCTAACTTAGTCACAACTTTGTGACAAATATATTATTTTTAAAGCTTTTATGCACACCAGGACTGGGCTATAGGGTCAGGGAAATCCTACCCTGCCCCATTTTCTTTTTTTCTAACTTTGTTTTGGGACTCGGCTGAAGCTGACTCCAAAGATGGCTGCCAACACTTCCTGGTTGAAGAGTTGGCAGGCAATCAGATTTCAGCACACAGATTGGTGGATCCTCGGGCACGCATACCTATATATACAAATTCGTTTTTCTTTTAACATCTCAGAAAATACTGCATGGGTTTACACCAATTCACAAAAGGTCATCTTCTGGACCAGGAGCTACCTTTCTACCAAATAATGGTGTAATTCCATTCAGCAGTTTGGGCTGTAGTTATGTCTAAAATCCCTATGGTATGGGAAATTGCATGGGAAAAATGCATTTTGGGATCTCCCTTTTTCTTGGCCACTGCTTGATGAATCACCCTGATACTTTCAACAAAGAATCTGAAGCAGCTGTTGTACCAATTTTGAACATTTCAAGACGATTCGTCAAACGGCAGCAATGTTATTGGCAAAAAAATATATACTTTTCCTAGAAAAACTAGGTCCTAACTATAACTACCTACTCGACCACCAGTGGGTAATATATATATTACCTACTGGTGGTTGCCAGTAGATAGTTATAGTTAGAAGCTAGTTTCCATAGAAAAAATGCTTTTTTACTTGCTTATATCTTTGATGCTGTTTGACAAATCTTCACAAAGTTTCCGAAAGAAGTTCCCTACTGTTTCTAGTTGTGCATGGAACATTTTGGGGTGATCAGCTAAGTGAGGGCCAAGAAAAAGGGGAGTCAATAAAAGTGCCTTTCCCATGCAATTTCCCATAGGGATTTTAGATATGTCTAAAGACTGAACTGCTGGATGCAATTACAACAAATTTGACAAGAGGTAGCTCTTGGTCCAGAAATTGCTCTTTTTGTCATTTGGTGTAAACCCACTATGTAGCTTTCATTATATTAAAGGAAAAACAAATTTGTATATCTAAAGGTGTGGACCCTTAGTGAATCCAACAGATCTCATGCCGAGATCTGATTGGTTGCCAACACTTCAATCAGGAAGTGTTGGCAGCCAACTTGGGACCCAGACTCAGTTGAGTCCCAAACAAAAAGGTTAAAAAAAGAGAAGGGGACAGGATAGGATTACCCTGACCCCCTAGGTTTGGTGTTGGGGTCCACGCGAACCCGGACAGGGCCAAAAAGTATTTTAAAAAAACATTTGTGCCAAAATTGCTAAGATCCATGAATCCCCACAATTTTTTTTTTTTTAAACAAGCATGATCTTCCGCACTTGTTTGTATTTGATTCCCTGTGTGGGCCATGTCCCTGAGCTTATTTTTATATATAAACTATGGGAAGGGGGTGCATTTGGCCCCCTTCCCATTGCTGACATGGGTCCCGGGGATCACCACCTCACCGGGGACAGGCAAATGTAAATACATGATGTGGAAGGAAACTCGGCCCCCATCCGTAGGCCTTATATGGCACCAGGGACAACCACCTCCCCGGGGCTTCATCATAATACGATTGGGGCATGCAGCCTCCCTCCTGAACCATATTCAGCCCCAGGGACCATCATGTCCCCGGGGCATATCAATATTTTTTGTGGGAGTAGAGCCACGTGGCCCTCCCTTTCCAGTCCATTTTGCACCCTGAGGACCAACACCTCCCAGGGGCTGGCCCTAAGTAAACAATAGAGGGAGGCAGCACGGCCCCCCTCCTGGAGCCATTAATCAATCAATGAATCAATCAATCAGGAGTTTGTAAAGCACAGCTACTCACCCGCGAGGGTCTCAAGGCACCAGGGGGGGTGGCTCCGTTGAGTACTGGGGTCATCCGAAGAGCCAGGTATTGTAGCCCTTCCTGAACCTGAGCAGTGTAGGCATCTGACATAGGTAGAGTGGGAGGTCTTTCCAGGCCTTTGCTGTGAGGTAGAAAGACTTTTCTCCCGTTCTGGTATTGTAGATGCGTGAGATGGTGGCCAGAGAGAGGTTGGCTAATCAGAGGTGTCTCTTGGGTGGTGGAAGGAAAGGTGGTTGTTTAGGTATGCTGGTCCGATCTTGAAGGTTATTCTCCTTTCAATGGGGAGCCAGTGGAGACCGCGGAGGTGTTGGGTGATGTGGTTGTCGCAGGGGATGTCTAGGATCAGACTAGCTGTGGTGTTCTGGATGGTCTCGAGTTTGCGAAGAGTTTCTTGTTGATTCCGGTGTGTAGATCTTTGCTGTAGTCCAGATTGCTATTGATGAGGGCATGCATGGCCATTTTTATGGATTCGGATGGGATCCATCTTAACATTTTACAGAGTATGCAGAGGGTGTTGAAGCACATCGAGGATACAGTGTTGATCTGGCGGTTCATCGTGAGTGATGGGTCTAGTATGATGCTGAGGTTTTGTGGGTGGTCCATCAGGGTGGAGGGGTTTCTGAGGGCAGGGGGCCACCAGGTGGTGTCCCATGTGGAGGGGTGGAGCCAAGGATAAGGACTTCTGTTTACTCGGAGTTGAGTTTCAGGTAGCTCTTCTTCATCTAGGTGGCGACGGCCTTCATCCCTTCTTGGAAGCTGTACCTGGTGATGTTGGGTTCTTTGGGGAGGGAGAGGATGTGCTGGTTGTCATCGGCGTAGGAGACGATGATGAGCCCATGGGTTCTGATGATGGCTGCGAGGGGGGCCATGTAAATGCTGAAGAGGGTGGGGCTGAGGGAGGATCCCTGCGGCACTCCACATCTGGTCTCTGTTGGTTCTGAGAGGTAGGGAGGGAGTCTGACTCGCTGAGTTCTGCCTGTAAGAAATTAGCATATCCAGTCGAAGGCCTTTCTGCAGATGCCGGCATCGTGGAGTATGGTGGCTAGTGTGCAGTGGGATGGTGTTGAAGGCAGCTGAGAGGTCCAGGAGGGTGAGGGCTGACGTTTGGCCCTGGTCAAGGAGGGAGCAGATGTCATCGGCGTGTAGGGCGGTCTCAGTGCTGTGGTTGCTGTGGAATCCAGATTGGGAGATGTCCAGGACATTGTTGGCTTCGGATAAGTTTGCTAGCTGGGTGTTGACGGCCTTTTCGATGACCTTGGCGGCGAATGGAAGCAGGGAGATGGTCCTGAAGTTCTTGAGGTCCGTTGGGTCTGCAGAGGGTTTCTTCAGGAAGGGATTGACTTCGGCATGTTTCCAGTTGTTGAGGAATGTGGCCATTTCGAGGGAGCAGTTTATCATCCAGCATAGTTTGGGTGCGATGGCCATGGTGGTTCTGTGGAAGATGTGGGGTGGGCAGGGGTTTCAGGGTTCTCCATAGTGAATTCTCTTCATGGTCTTTATGGTGTCTTCTATCGTGAGCAGGGTCCAAGTGAGCAGGGTCTGTTGGGTGGTGTTGCTGGGTGTGGGAGCTGGAGAAGTGCAGAGGTCTTGGTTGTAGTTGTCCTAGATCGTCTTAATGTTGAGGTGAAAAAAAGGTGCTGAGTCTGTTGTAGAGGTCTTGGGAGGGTGGAATGACTGTTGTTTTGCTCCCTTGATGATGGAGAAAAGTTCTTTGGAGTTGCGGGCATTGATGAGGATTTTGTCTTGGAGGAAGTTCTTCTCTGTGGATTACATGAGCTGGTGGTGTGCTGTGGTGGCTGTTCTGTAGGTGGTGCGTGTTTGTGGGGTTTTGCTCTTCCTTCATGTCTTTTCGAGTCATCGGCAGAGGCACTTTGATTCTTGAAGTGCAGGGGTGAACCAGTTTGCTTTCTTGTTGTTTCGTCCGGGGGCTTTCTTGAGGGGGTGAGTGTGTCTGGGCGGTGATGGAGGTTGCGGGGCGTGGTGTAAGTGTGGTCAGAGATGGGCTGCTGGTGAATACAGAGGTAAGCTGGTCTTTGGTGACTTTGTTCCAGCTTCTATAGGAGAGACTGTGGGCGTGCTTGTGTACTGTGGGTTTTCTGAAGGAGAAGCAGATGCGGTGGTGGTCTTTCCAGGGAAGTTTCATGGTGTGGCTGTAGGAAATGCTGTTTCCTTCTGGGAAGACGGGGTCGAGTGTGAGTCCCACCGTGCCTAGAGGCGTGACAAGTTGCTTCAGTCGTATGTTGGCAAGGATCTCTAGGAGGGCGGTGGTGTTGGGGTCATCGTGGTTGTCCATGTTGAAATGTAGGTCTCTGAGTAAGATGTAGTCTGTGTATGTGTATGTAGTGTGTAGGGCGTGGGGTCTGATGAGGTCGGCGATTGTGTCAGTGAAATGAGCACGGGCACTGGATGGCCTGTAGATGAAGGTTCTACAGAGAGTCATTTTAGGATCGATCTGGATCTGGAAGTGGAGATGTTCCATGAGGGTCATGGTGTTGTCCGCGGCGATGGTTGTCATGCGGAGGGCGCTTTGGTGAACGATGGCAATGCCTCCTCCTGGGCGGGTGGGGCAGTCTTTTCGCAGGATCTTGTATCCATCAGGAATGTTGGTGGAGATGTCGGGTGCGGAGTTGGTGTTGGTCCAGGTTTCAGTGAGGAAGGTCTTGTCAGGCATGTGGGTGTTGAGAAGGTACCAGATTTCTATAGCGTGCTTGTGTAGGGAGCGCAGATTGAGGGGATGCAGCTGGGTTACGGATGCGGGTAAAGGTGCAGCGGCAGTTTCGACAGGAGATCGGGTCTTGGGTGTTGCTCGGTGTTGAAAGCTGGCAGTTGTTGCTGCATCCGGGAGTTGAGGGCATAGAGGGTGCTGGAGTCGTAACGGAGGTGGGTCAGAGGATCAGGGTCCCTGGAGCTGGTCGCAGTTGGGTCACTGATGGGTGCAGACAGGCATGCCACCGTTGCAGCCGCCATTAAACCCACTCACACATCCCTATCTACACACAAACCTACTCACGGACCCATACAGTCACTCACACACCCTCTCAGCAATCAACAAATCTACTTGCACACCCACTGACATACCCTCAAAACTACTCATACACCCACTCATACACCCATACAGATACTCAATCACCAGTTCATTAAGCCATACAGCCCCTCACATATCCAGTCACTCATATAGCCACTCATTCACCCACTCACTGACCTATACAGTCACTCAAACACTCACTCTCAAAGCTTACTGGTTACAGTCAGAAAATACTATTTTAAAAATGTTAGAAATTGACAGAAAAAAACTGATTTTACAGGGACATTATAGTTAGGTTCAGATTTCACATGTACAAAACCGTAGAAATTCAGTAGTTATAGTTAACTGAGTGAACTATAACTTACGCCCTGCAATGACCTCACATATTACATCACTTGTGATATGGTTAGTGACATCACTGATGACATCTCAAATTATATCACTGATGACATCCACAGAACCACTCACAAACCCACTCACCCCATACAACCTCTCATATAAGCACTCACTCACCCATACAGCTATACTTACAGCCACTCACTGACTGATACAGCCACTCACATAGCCCCATACTCATCATACACAACTACTCATACACCCACTTATTCACCCATACAGCCACTCACACACCCACTCACTCGCCCATACAGCCTTTCAATACAGCAACTCACTCATCCATAGAGCCACTCACACACCCACCCAATCACTCATATAACCACTCACTCACTCATACTGCTATACACACAAACACTCACTGACCCACACAGCCACACACTCACCCATACAGCTACTCACACACCCTCTTCTTCACCTATACAGCCACTTACACACATCTCACTAACCCATACAGCCTCTCAATTTAGCCACTCACTCACCCATACAGCTACTCACACATCCACACATACTGACATGCCCACTCATACATACATAAAACCACTTCTACACCTACTCATTCACCCATACAGCTACTCGCACAGATACTCATTCCCCAATGCAGCAACTCACACACCAACTCACTTAACCAAGCACCCAGTTAAACTGCCACTCACTCACCCATACAGCCACTTAACCACATAGTCACTCACTCATACAGCCACTCACACAGCCAGTCAGTCACTCATAGACCTACTCACATACTCACTTACCCACCCCTACAGTCACTCACATAGCCACTCACTCACCCATACAGCCACTAACACATCTACCCATTCACCAATATAGCCACTCACTTACCCATACAGGTACTACACACCCATACAGCCACTCATACACCCACTCACAGACCCCTTCAAGCACTCAAACACCCACTTACATACACAAAGTCACACAGCCCCTCACATATTATATATTAGAAGTAGTATCACTCATTAGTAGTATGCAAAATTTACTAATTTAACTTTTGTCGTTGATTAGTTTATATGTTCAACACTCATACATGTTAAGAAAACACTCACAAAATCACTGCATGATGTCATCAGTGATGGCATTTGAGATGCCATCAGTGATGTCATGAGTATGTCACTGACCATGTCATGAGTGATGTAATATGTAATTTTATAAGCAGTGCATAATATATAGTTAGCTCAGGTAACTATAACTGCATGTCTATCTACTATATATATATGTGTGTGTGTGTGTATATATTTATATATATAACCTACTGGCGGTCGCCAGTAGGTAGTTATACTTAGGACCTATTTTCCATAAGAAATCCGCAACATTCTATTCCCAATAACTTTGGTGCCGATTGACGAATCTTCACGAAATTTTCAAAACTTTTGGCCAGCTCCGGTCCGCTCCTATCCTGAAAGTCTCGGGATGATTCGTGTAGCGGGGGCCCGAGAAAAAAGGGGGTCCCAAAACATGTTTTCCCCATGCAATTTCCAATAGGACTTTTAGCCCCAGCTACAGCCCGAACTGCTGAACGGAATTACACAAAATTTGGCAAAGAGGTAGTCCTCAGTTCAGACTCGTGCCTTTTGCTTAAATGGTGTCAATCTGTTCAGTAGTTCCTGAGAAAATTACAGTTAAAAGTACATCTATATCTATGGCATCTATATCTATAGCATTCAGCGTGTGATCGGGAGGGTGCGCTCAGGGTGCGCACCCTGAGCGCACCCTGAGCGCACCCTCCCAATCACACGCTGAATGCTAATTGGCTGTCAAGTGGTTGTCAACATTCGAAACCAGCAACTGTTGGCAGCCATTTTGTGCCTCGGTAGAAGTGAGGCTGAAGAAGTCTGTGGAATAAGTGGGCAAAACGTATAAAGGGGGCAGGGTAGAAATACACTGACCCTCTAGACCTGCTTAGGGGATCTCAGAAGGACTCCCAGGGCAGTTTTAAAAACGGAAAGTACGCGCAGGGTGCACGGATCCTGCTGTAAAAAAACAAAAAAGAGCTTTTCTTATAATTAGCCCCAGGGGGCCAAATCCCGGGGGCAAAATATTAAATTTAAAGGGGGCCAGAGGGACCCCCCAGCCCCAGGGACCGCCACCCCCTGGGGCTACAAAATAAATTGGGAGGGGCTCAAAAGCCCCTCCCAGTATAATTTGTGGGGGGCTCAACGGCCCCCCAAGCCCTGGGGTCCATCACCTCCCAGGGCTTTATGTATTGAGGGAGGGGGGCTGTGTGGCCCCCCTCCTGGAGCCCTCGAGGGCCCTAGGGACTGCCAACCCCCAGGGCCGGCTCCTGCAGTGTCCTGGGGTGCCCTGTTGTTTGCTATGAGAGGGCGGGAGTCTCCCACCCTCTAATAGCAAACTTGTTTTGCATTTTGAAAGAGAGAGCAGGGAAACCAGCTCCGGAAGGACGCGGGGAGCCGGCTGGGACCGTGGGGGTGTTGGGGCTCCCCCCACGGTCCCCATCATTTTTTATAAGCCCCAGGGATGGGGTACCCGGGGATAATAAAAATTAGTGATAGGGACTATTTTTTTATTCCGGTAAAATTAGGAGTCACGCATCCAGCGCGGAGCCCTGTTGTGCACGCGTTGCATGCATGACTACTATCCTGTGGGGTGCACGACTCCAGCATGTTTGGTGCATGACTTCTATGCGTCGGATGCATGATTCTAACGCGTTGGGTGCACGACTCCAAAAAAAAAGAAAAAAAACAATAAAAAAATAATATAAGTATATTTAAAAGAATATAAAATAATAAAATATATTTTTAAAAAAATATTTTTAAAAAATATGTGGTGCAATTTAAAACATATAAAATAAGTAGATTCAAAAAATGTAGTTAAAGAATATAAAAAAATTAGCTCATGAAATACATTTTAAAAATATCATTTAAAAAACCTTTGAAATTCACTGAAAAAAACATAAGTTTCAGACATGTTATACTTAAGAATTAGCATTTAAAAAACCTTTGAAATTTACTGAAAAAACTATAGGTTTCAGACATGTCATAGTTAGGAATTAGCATTTAAAAAACCTTAGAAATTCACTGAAAAAACCATAGGTTTAGGTTTCAGACATGTTATAGTTAGGAATTAGCATTTAAAAAACATTAGAAATTCACTGAAAAAACCATAGGTTTCAGGGGTGTTATAGTTAGCTGGACATTTCACTCGTACAAAACCATGGAAATTCCTCTGTTATAGTTAGTTCTACTAACTATAACCTGCGCGCCCGCAATCCACTGCTGATGATGTCATATATTACATCATTTATGACATGGTCAGTGACATCACTAATGACATCACTGATGACATCTCAAATGACATAACTGATGACATCACTGATGACATCATCTAGTAGATGTAATATGTGACGTCATCAGCAGTGGATTGCGGGCGCGCGAGTTATAGTTAGTAGAACTAACTATAACGGAGGAATTTCAATGGTTTTGTATGAGTGAAATGTCTAGCTAACTATAACACCCCTGAAACCTATGTTGTTTTCAGTGAATATATATATATATATATAGTAGGTAGGTATAGCTAGGACCTGGTTTCCATAGGAAAAACATCTTGGGCGCCGGTTGACAAATCTTCATGACTCTTCACAAACTTTTCCCAAAATATGTCATAGTAAGTCTTGTTGTGCTTGGGAACATTCAGGGTGATCCGTTAAGCAGGGGCCTAGAAAATGGGGGTTCAAAAACATGCTTTTTCCAATTTGAATTTCAGTATGATGCTTAGTTGAACCTACAACCCGAACCACTGGACGGAATTACACCAAATTTGTGGATGTTGTTATGCAGATTATGCTTTTTGTTATTTGTTCCAAATCTGATGAGTAGTTTTGGAGAAATTCAAAAAGAAAAAGTGAGTGATATTTCCGATCACAAACTCTTCATGAAAAAAAGACGAGCTCGTGCCAGGGTATGCACAGCTCTGTTTGGCTGCCAACACTACAACCAGGAAGTGCTGGCAGCTATCTTGGAACTCAGCTTCACAGAATCCCAAACCAAAAAAGGAAAATAAAAAAAAGGGGTCAGGGTAGGAATACTCTTACCCCAATCCATGATCCCACCATGCAAAAAAGTATTCTTTTTTTTCATTTTTGCCATGAGGTCATGATGAATTTGCGAAATGACAGTAATTTGTTTTTAAAAACTAATTGTAAGCCTGCACTTCTTCCTTATCAGACCCTGGGTGGGCCGGGTCCTGGGGCACCTTTTTAATAATGGAGGGAGTGCATGGGCCCCCCTCCTGCAGCTGAATATTGCCCCGGGGACCACCATCATCCTGGGGCTTGTTTAACAATAAATGCAGGGGAGGCCCATAAAGCCTCCCTTGCTGCCCCTGGGACCACCACGCCACTGGGCCAGCTCCGCAATGTCCCAGGGTGCCCACCTCCGGGTCATTGCATTTGCTATGTTGGTCTTCCCGCCAAACCATAGCAAACTCTGCTCCACTTCGTAAAAGTAGGAGGAGAAAAAATGCTTTCACTTGTATGAAGTGGAGCGAAATTGCTTTTGGACATAGAGAGCTGCATGTTTAGCACCTTCCTCTGTCCAAAAGTAGTGTGGGCTCCCGCAAAGTTTAAAGAAATGGTTGCCTTCTGTCCTGAATTCCAAGAACTTGTTTTAAAAGTTTATGACATTATCACCATTTTTGAAAAGATGAAGGGACACCATTGTTGATTTATTTTTCTTTGTTTTGTTTTGTTGTACAAGGACATGTGCTAATCTTACAGTTGTTAAACTGTTTAAAATGTTTCTTTTCAATTTCCTGCTGTGTTATTATTACGCGAATTGTTCGATAATAAAAAACAAAGCTTTATTTCTATTGATTCCTCTTTAACTACACCCACATTTGGGGAAACCACATCCAAAACAGTCACTTTGAACCTTACTGTTGGTGGAGAAGGGTGCAAAGCTATTTTGTTCCTTCCATTTTGGCAGAAGAAAATGTATCAGCTGCTGTAGCTTCACAAGTGGAAGTAGAAATAGTGGAAGAAGAAGAAGTTACTTCCACTCAAAAGGAGAGTGATGTCTGTTACTGGCTCAGTGTACTTTTTTGAGAAAAGAAAGCCACTGCCATGTATGTTGAATGCAAATTGTGTGGATAGCAGCTTTTGAGAGGTACTATGAAAAAGTACAGTTATGATGAATCCTTGAAGTGGAAGCACATCAAGAGCGATCACGAACAAGCATATTTTAGAAAGCTCAAGGAGAAAGCAACACCTTCTACTGATGCAGCACTATCATCATCTACATCCAAACAACCTTCTGAAAATATCAGCATTCCACGAACTTGTGCAAAGTTTAAAGAAATGGTTGTCCACTGTTCCGAATGCCAAGATCTTGTTTTAAAAGAACATGATAACATTATCACCATATTGGAAAAGGTGAAGAGACACCATTGTTGATTTATTTTTTTTTGCTTTGTTTTGTTATAAAAGGACAAGGACATGTGCTAATCTTACAGTTGTTAAACATACTCGAAGTTCATCAAGTGACAGAAAACCAGGGAGATGTACCATCATCCAACCTTCAATAAAGTTTAAATAGTGGTTTTCCCAAGACGTCATTTGAAAATATGAGAATGTTATTTTCTTATTGAAGATACAGAAGAGTTTCCTTTGGTAATTTCTCTCATTTTATTTGCTGTTTTAAAACAGTAGATTTTTTTATTATGCAAAAGTTTTGCATATAATTCCACTCTTTGGACTTTTACCATAGTAAATAGTGCCTTTTAAAAGAAAATACATTTTCCATATAATTAGTTTTCCATAAAGAGCTTGTCAGTGTTCTCATTATTGTATGGCTGTATCTGTGTTTTGATAGGTGTGTGGGTGTCTTAGTGCATGTGTTACTGTGTGTCTGGGTGTGTTAGTGTATGAATAAAGTCTGTGTGAGAGTGTCAGTGTATGTGTTACTGTGTCCCTGCATGTGTAAGTATATACATCAGTGGGTGCTTTGGTATGTCACTGTATGGGTAAGTGTGTGCATTGGTATGTATGTGTGTGCGTGTGACTGGTTATGTTAGTGTTTCTATTATTGTGTGTTGATGTGTCAGAGAATGTCTTACAGTGTATGTGGGTGTGTCGCTGCAGAGAAAAGTGTGTATATGAGTATTTCAGTCTATCTGTCATTGTATACGTCCTTGTGACAGTATATGGATCAGAGTGTGTTTGGGTCTCTCATTGAATGAATGAGTGTGTGTATGGGTGTGTTAGTTTATATGTCAGTGTCTGTCTGGGTGTTTCAGTGTATGCGTAGGTGTGTGCCTGTCTAAGTGTGTGTATCAATGAGTGTGTTCATAGTTGTGTCAGTCTATACATGACTATGTGCAAAGTCAGTGTATGTGCGTGTGTGTGCCTGCTTGTGTCAGTGTATGTGTAAGTGTATGTTTGGATCTGTCACTACAGAAAGTAGTGTATGCCTGTGTGAATTAGTATATGCATCAGTGAGTCTGTGGGTGTGTCAGTGTATGCATCAGTGTGTCCATGGGTGTGTCAGTGTGTTTATCATTGGCTGTTTCAGTCTATGCATGACTGAATGTCTGAGTCAGTCTTTCAATGCAGGAATGTGTGCAGGGGTTTGTTAGTGTATCTATTAGTGTGTCATGGTGTGTCTGAGTCTATGTATGAGTGAGCGACTGAGTGAGTCAGTGAATGTATGAGTGTGTGCATGAGTGTGTCAGTGTATAAACTAGCAGTCCTATGATGTGTCAGGGTGTGTATAAATTAGTATGTGAATGTATTACAGAATGGATTAGGATGTTTATATTTGTTTCAGTGTGAGTGGGTGAATATGTGACTGAATGCATCAGTGTGTGCCTGAGTGTGTTAATGTATGCTTCAATGAGTATGTGGGTGTTGTAGTGTATGCATCAATGTTTAACTGGGTGTACCAGTGCATACATCAGGGTGTGCAAGCAAAGGAGAAAGTATTACATTTTTGGAAAACTACATTACAAAGAACTAGAAATACACAAAAACAATAACATCAAAGCAGAAACAATCATGAAAAAGGTAAGAAACAATGGAATACATAGAATTGAAAAAATCAATGACAAACGAGTGGCAATGACAACAAAAAATAAACAACAATAAATGTATTTGAAAATAACAATTGAACAACATTATTAATTTACATATAACTATTATAACTCTATATACATGTATATACATATATTATAACTATTATAACTCTATCTATTATAACATATTTGAAACTTTTTTACTGTATCTTTTCAATTTTCTGGTGAAAAGAGCTGTCGGCGGAATTCAATAATAAAACTAAAAGCTTCAGTTCTATTGGTTCCTCTTTAACCACACCCACAGTTTGAGAAAATCACACCCAAACAGTCACTTTTATCCTGTGGAACTGTTTTGATGTGCCTTCAGGAGAGAGGAAAGCAACTGCCAGATATTTTGAATGTCAGGTGTGTGGGAAACAGCTTTTCAGAGGTATACTCGATGTGGAAGCAAATCGTCAGCAACCACAAATGTGCATATTTAAGAATGCTGAAAGAGAAAGCAACATCTTTTACTGAAGTAAGGGGATCATCATCTATGCCCAACCAACCTTCTGCAATTATCACCTTTGCTGCAACTTGAGCAGAGTTTAAAGAAATTGTTATTTACTGTTCTAAATGCTAACAAATTGTTTTGAAAGAAAATGATGACCTTATCACCATATTGAAGAAGGTGAAGGGAAAACGTTGTTAATTTCTTTTTGTTTGTTTTGTTTCATTGTAAAAGTGGACCTCTGGCACTATGATTTCAGAACGTTGCTGGAACTAAGGACATTCTGGCAGGAAGAAGAGCTGCTGTAGGAGGGACTTCCACTTTGCTACCTGCTTTGATGGGTTGGCCTGCTGCCTGCTGCTTCTTGCTTGGGAGTGAGAAGGACTGGACCTTGCTTTCTACATCTTTTAAACCAAGTTCTCAGAGGCATTGCTGGCTTGCCTCCTTGTTTGAAGTCACAGGACCATCAAAGACTTCCATCAACCCTGCTTCAGTTGTAGGACTCTGCTGACTGTGATTCCAAGAGGTGCCAATCCAGTTCTGGGCCTTTAAATATTGTTCTGCAGCTATATTTCTACAACAATTGACGCAGTGAAGACTTTGCGCCAATCAGAACCGATGTAGTGCCCATCGACGCAGCAACAATTCAAGAACATCACTGAGCGACTCCACTATGACACGGTACCTGACTGTGAGGCTCCACAACGAAGCAGCACCGGCATCATAAGTGCTTCGATGCTGACTCAGGACCCAACTGTGAGACTTGACGATGATGCATCACCTGATTCAAAAGGGGTTCAACTACCCAACTGTGAGACTCGACACCGACGCATCTTCCCGACTGCGTTGATAGGAACCGACACATCGAGTTTGCGATGCCAATGCTTGCTCCATCCAAGGTACTTTTTCAGCAGGCCCTGCATGGGTCCTGAAGCCAGCCTGCCCTTCATCGCGGTCGGCCTGAACTTTGGATTTACCGTGGTCCAGCGTGACCTCAAGTAACTCCTAAGCGCTATTGGCTTTTAAGGACTATATTGCAGTTTATTCTTTAAAAATTCACATCCCAAGTACTACTAATTGGATTTTTGTCATTTTGGTCTTGTTTTTCTCAACTAAATATTCTTTATTTTTCTAATCTGCTGTGGAGTCTTTTGTGGTATTTCACAGTGTTACTGTAATTAAAGTGTTGCATAAACACTTTACACATTGCCTCTTAAGTTAGGCCTGACTGCTTTGTGCCAAGCTACCACAGGGTGAGCACAGGTTAATTTAGGTTGTTTATCTGACTTACCCTGAATAGGATTGTAGTTCCTACTTGGACAGCCTGCATACCTCTGCCAATCAAAGACCGAATTTCTAACACAGGTAATAACTGGACCTCCTTATTGTTCCAAATAGTCAGTGTAGTATCTATTAGAGTGCTGTGAAATGTGTGAGATGTAGTACTGTATTTGTGCCCTGCTCCATATGTTTGCATCTCCTACGTTGCAGGGGGAATCAAATAGTTGGTTTTAGTCCGGGTATGCCATTGGCTCTCTCTAAGAACCTCTCCACTCAGTTCAATCCTCCTCCTCCCAGAATGTTTTGTAAAAATAAGTAGGGTGTCTGTATCTAGTCATTTTCTTGACAGAAGAAGAAGGAGAGAGCTTCAGTAACTTGCTGGATGAAAGCTGTACTAGCAGGGTAGTGGGTGAACTTGTTTGAGCAAAACCTGCACATAGAAATGAGTGAAAGTCAAACTATTTTACTCACTTCTAACAGTGAAGTGATGCTGTCTGATCCACCCTGCATCCTGTATTGTGTGCTGTGTTGCAACACACAAAACCAGGAAAATATTTTCAGTAGAAACTGGTTGCAATGGAGATAGGGCACACTGAAGAGAAAATGCACTTTCAGTCCTATGAATCCCTTAAAAGGATTAGGTCAAATAGTGAGTTTGGCAGGGCTTGCTGCCTCCAGTACAGTGTATAAGCTGCTTTTGAAGCAGTTGTCACCTTTCCCTTCTGAAAAGCCGCACACCTACATTGTAGAAGGTGAAGACTAGAGACATCATGGGTGTCTCTAAATCAGGGGTAAGGAATATACCCCTGCATGAGGATGAAACTCTGTTGCTGCTAATGAAGTACAGGTGAGGTAGATGGCCCTGTGAAATGAGCGCTGGCCTTCCCCTGTTCAGCCAGAATCCAAGTTCAGGGTTTAACAACTTGCCATAAGGAGGTCAGAATCATGGAACTTGCCAAGCACAGGACCATGTAACTGCCACATAGCATGACCTGCAATCTCTTGTGAGTTAAATTCATAAGTTGGACTTTGAGTGAGACCCGAGTTGTTACATGCTATTAGATTTGTGGGGCCCTTGTGCAGCGTGGTAACAAACTTTATGTTTTTTATAATATCCAGTTACTCATATATTCACTCTGGAATATTGACTTGCACTGCATCATGATGGTAAATTCATGTGGTTTAGAAAAGTAAATCCATATTCACCTATATATACACTTACAGTGACTGCCATGGCTTGTAAAAGGTGTATGCCTGACTCCCATCCACCTCTGACCCTGGGCATTATTTATCGCCCCTTTCACTGCATGATCAGGGCATTACCACTGAGGATGCAGCTCGAGCTGCGTGACAGGAGTCATGCCATTGCGGTTTGTGTGCTGTCCAGTTGTTACTCCCCACCAATCACCATCACAGCCAATAAATGCAGGTACACTAAAAGCTGTGACTGTATGCATCATCTGTGTGATGCTAGAGCAGGATTTGAGGATCTATTACAGGATTCGAGGATCCCTGGGTTCGAGGTATGACTGAATGATTCGAGATCTCTGGAAGTCAATGATCCTATGAAGAAATCTAGGATCCTGCAGTTTATAAAACCAACACCCAGGGCATGGCCAGGTGCTTTACTTTCCTTACGGTTGATGACAGGGAGCATCTGCTTGGGCTTTGCTCTTCATCTGTGTTCTTCAGTTTTGGCTACACTCTTCACTGTGTTCTTTTGCTTGGGCTCAACTCTTCACCTGTGTTCCTGACTCTTCAGATGTGATTATCTTCAAACCCGACATTGAGATGCTTCAACTATTTTCCAATTACAGTGCTTCTTGAGATTCCTTCTGCAGTGTCACCTGAAAGAATTTCCTTGCATCCTTGGATATATTTGACATTTCCCAATTTTCTCTTCAGTGGCCACAGGTTAAGGATAGCTAGGGAGAGTTAGATATTACCTATTAGGATATTGGGATACTGTTAGATCTGTTCTGTCTCCTGCACCTCTGTATTGGAATTCTGTCCCACTCTCAAATAGGTGTTGCATTAACAACTTGTATAGGACATCAGAACAAGACCAGTCTCGTGACAATTCTGTTGACTGTAACAAGATAAAGGTAATGTGATATGTTAAATGTTTATCAGAGCGGATCAGTTACTCGAGTAAATCTTGTACATGTCTCTTTTTCACTAGTATGTTACTATTGGTGTAAATCTATGTAAATTAGTAATCTGTGCATATTACAGTTGATGTAAGAGTAGACCAGCATGCTGGGGCTATCACTACAAAGTGTGAGACTGAACATTCACTATATCAAAAGGTTGTAGAATCATGGGCCAAGCCTAAAAGACGGCTAAAAGACAAGGTCGCTAATAACTACCACAAGCTTCGGACTAAACAATATGAATATGGTGAAAGAGTCGGTTGGTTACTAGACAATCAAATTGCAGATAAAAATGCTAAAACCCACGTAAAAACAATTAAGGGGATGGACGGCTTGATATACACCAGGTCTGCTCACATCGTCGAACAGTGCAGGTTATTCTACTCTAACCTATATAGTGGCTCAAGTAGTTTAGGAGAACAGATTATCTCGGATTATGCGCAGGAATGTCAGCTGTCAACCCTGTATCCGACGGCTTCTGAGTCACTGGACGCAGATATTGATGCATGTGAAATCGAGGAAGCTATTAAGGCTTTGCCGGCTGGCAAGGCAGTCGGTGAAGACAAGATTCTTTTGGAATTTTTCTGAATTTTTAAAGATATATTGGTCCCTGTCTTTCTTAAGGTATGTAACTCTATTTTTCAAGGAGAAGAGGTTCCTCTCTCGTGGAACGCATCTAACATCGTTGTTTTCCCAAAAAAAGGGAAACCTATTGATGATATGAGTTCATACCGACCAATAGCTCTGATTAATGCCAACGCCAAGCTCTTTTCTAAAATTCTTGTGGCCCGTTTAGCTCCAGTAATTCACCTAATAGTTTCAGAGCAGCAGCACGGCTTTGTTCCCGTAAGAGACACCTCTGCTCATATTAATACTGCATTCGATATTTCTGGTCAGATAGGTCAGCAGATTGGTATGCTGATGTTAGATGCCGAGAAGGCCTTTGACCGGGTGACATGGGAAACACTATGGATATTTATGTCTTGTATGGGCTTTGGTCAAAGGTTTATCTCAGCGATACAGAAAATATATAAGCACCCAACAGCTACAATTAAACTTAATGGGCTTTCTTCTTCATCATTCTTAGTCCAAAGGGGGACCCGGCAGGGTTGCCCTCTATCTCCTTTATTATTTGCTATTTATATCGAGCCTTTTATCCAACATCTACTGACCAATGGCAATATCGATCCAGTCATTCTGAAAGGGACTAGTTTAAAACTAACCGCTTATGCGGATGACATTGCGATTTTTTCAGCCGACCCTGTCCAAGCTATGGTCGCAATCATGAATGAAGCACAACGGTTTGGTTTCTTCTCTGGCTATAAGTTGAACCTACATAAAACACAGACAATTCTTAATTTTCAATTAATCTCTCCCCTAGTAGCTCTTGATGTCACAAAGACAGCTATCTATCTGGGGGTATGTCTTAGTAGCCAAGTCAACGAAATTGTCCCACTAAACTATGACACATTATTGAAGAAAGTAGCAGAGAAGTTACGGAGCTGGCACCGTCTCCCTCTTAGCATCTATGGGCGGTGCAATCTGATTAAAATGAATATTTTGTCAACATTTTTATATCTTTTTCGCACCATCCCACTAATTATACCATTTTCTTTTTTCAAACGTCTAGATAGTGTTTTAGGTAGTTTTATTTGGGGATATCGATGGGCTAGAAGAGCTATACGATTTCTAAAACTCTCATACATACAGGGCAGATTTAAACTCCCCGACTTCAAGTTATACTTTTGGGCAGCATTCAAGGGACGGATACAGAGGAAGGAACTGAAACAAATCCCAATTGGTTTCTATATCAGTTGGCGTGCGGGCCTAATACCGGGTTCTTATTGTACCAAACCTCTGACCCTAACTATTTTTAACAAGTTCGCTTTAAGGTAGTCAGAGACATTACTAAAATATGGAGTGAAATTTGCAAAACCTACGCAATACCCAACTTGCATCAATATACGCTGTTATGGGGAAACCCTTTATTTCCCAATATATTTCACAATTATGTTGGGAAAAAATGGCAAATTAAGGGCATAACGCTGTATGACAATCAGGGTTTTCGATCTTTTTCATCAATAAAAGAAGAATTTGATCTCTCATACACCCACTTTTGAAAATATTTGCAAGTTAGGGACTATCTTACTCGAGGTCGTGGACTATCTGCTCATGCAAAATCTTGTCTACACTTGTTGGCACCAGAGGGCGAGGAGCTATTGGTAAAATTTATCAAAAACTCATCGGGGCCTTCGGTGAAGATGGTCTACAAATTGCAGCTAAACTTAGCCAGGTCTTTGGGTTTGATATTTCTAGGGAGGGAATACAAGAGTCTCTTCAAACTATTGATTCAGCTGTAACATCCGTCAATTTAAAACTACAACAGCATAGAATTATTTTTATGCTGTATTACACTCCAGAGCGAATTTCCAAATAGGCCAATAATTCAACCGCTGCTAAGACCAACTGCCCTAAATGTCATGAATTCGCTGCCGACTTAAATCATATGTTTTTTACTTGCCCTCGGTTGAAGGATTTCTGGTTCAACATTGCTCTGGCTTTGTCAACTTGGGTCGACTATGATAGCCCGGTCTCGGGGAAACAGTTGCTACTGGGACTTTTCACTGATTCTGCGTTTTTTACGAAACCCCTATCCTCCATTATCGCCTCTTGTGCTCGTCTCTGTATAGTTCGTTCTTCGATTCATGTCACACCTCCCAGTATTAACGAATTTTGGTCTCTGATGAGGGAAATCTTTGAAATGAACACTGCACTGGCAAAGGCTAGAGGCCCCCGATCTCTGTTAAAATTGCATTGGGTTTGGTCCTGTCTGCAGTGGGACTAATGATTGTATGTATCCACTTCTTTCTTTTTTTTCTCTCTCTCTTCGTATCTTTTTTCCCCGGGTTTTTCTTTTTTCTTTTTCTTCCTCTTTTCTTTTTTTTTAATGGTTTTTAATTTTTTGCTTCCTTCTTCCTTTTTTTTCTCCATAAATCCTCCTTTATGCTCTGCATAATCACTCATATTGATGTATTTGTATTTGCAAATGTTGCCTTATATTTATCTATTTTTTTTGTGGCAATTGAAAATAAAAAACATTTAAAAAAAGATGTAAGAGTAGACAGTAGCAGAAACTTTGTGTTCTGATCAGTATAAAAAAGCTCTCACTCATTAGAGACTGCAAAAATCCAACAGAGTATGTCTGACTAGACGAGATATGTGACTACAAACCAACAAAGTGTCTTGTGTGCCTTATCTTATATCCTTATCCTCCTTCTCCCCTCTTCATCATCAGTGCAGAGTGCAGTCGAAGTACTGTTGTTTGGAAAGGAGCATGATGGGTTCCATGTTGTTCCCACAGCAATTTACAGGTTAGTGGTGACTCAAGTGCGATTTTGATAATTTAGTGGTAGTTACTTTTTCTGAGTCAATGTATGTTCAGGTCACTATTCTATCCTAGATATTTTGGCATACGACTTTATGTGTCAGCATCCTGAACTCTTTACACATCAGGAACTCTGCACGCAGCTAACTTTGTGAGACTTGAGTGCCAACCCAATACATTTGCTGCATAAGTGATATCGATGACTCTTGAATCAAATTTGTCTTAACCCTGCACTGTCATGATAACCTATCCATACTTTGTGTGACCCTATAGGCACTCCAGTCCAAGTGTCACTGCTTTCCATCATTTTCTACTGACTTCTATTATACACTGGGACTGTCGCTTCTTCTCTCATGCAGCCAGTGGCCCCAAATTGTGCGAGCACTACTGACCATAAAGAGTAAAGTAGCGCAGTCTCAATATTGCGCTCCTTTTGTGCTACCTAAATTGGATCAGCCAAGATAAACTAGCTATCAAATTGTGTGTTAAAAAAGCTCTTAGAAACCGAAAAAAGTTGAGCTTGGCTAACACAGGGAATTAATATTACTAAATGTACCCCCTTGTGTTAGGGAGAGACACAAAGAAGTTACAGAGAAACTGAGATTCTATTTCAGAAATATGAATAATGCCATAAGAACATATCATATTACTAAGAATATATATTTCCCTAATGCCAGTTTTAAGAAAATTCATGTTCATGCCAGGCTTTCCATATTTTCAGCTTTTGTTGGGTTAGATTACCTGGCCAATTTTGACTATGGGAACTGAGTGCCTGCTAACCCCCTTCTAGTGGATGTCCTCTACCCCCTACAACAGTGGCTTATTTGAACTGGCATAGTGAACTCTTCATTAATTTCACAGTAATATGGTGCAGAAGGCAACAGTGGCATAAATGTCAGATCTCACAATTTGTCTGCGGTGTACTCCTTTATCAAGCATATGTGTGAATTTTAAATTGCAGCTTTGAGACTTCTTCTGCAGGCCTAAACTGTTGTTACTGAAGAATGTAGCAATACATATCAATCAATCAAGCTTTATTCGACAGTTGAGTCATAAAAGCACATTACAGTCATAACACAAAAAACATATAAATTACCTAAAATATTTAAAACTAGCATTAAATTCCTATTACAACCGTCGCAAAAACTAAAATCAATCTAAAACCTATACATTTTTTCTCAGGATAAAATAGCGCAGTTTGGAGGGATTACTGTTTGTGTTTCCAGCCTGAAATGAGCTTTAAATAAGACTTATACAATTGCGGATGTTTACGAGGAATTACCATCATATCTCAAGGCTTTGGTCCGTATGTCCCAGGCCCACCCTAGGAACTTAGCCACTGCTATGCAAATAAAAGGAGCAGTATCAGTGCTCAGAATACGAAGGGCTATGGTATAGTTCCTGATACCCAATGATCTACAGACGGGTTTTATCCAGGTTTTCCGGGGGGCCGCATACATAGGACAAAAAAATAACAAATGTTCTACGGATTCACGTTCATCTGTACATCTATAACATTTGTCACGTTTGTTTTGGTAACCCCCCCAACCAGCGGTAAATTCTGCAACTGGCAGGGTGCCCACCCGTAGCTGGAAATACAACTTGCGATCAGAAGACCTCTCAATTATATCCCAGTACCTCTCAAGCGATGGACTAACTTTTAGATCAAGAAAACGACCAGTTAGATGGGAGGAAAGACCTTGCGTAGTTTCTATCATAAAAACCCATTCCCAATATATAGCTTTCAGCTTATCCTTAGAAGGGAAAATAGCGTTTAGTGGGTCATTCCATAGTTCAATCAATCCTATGCTGCCCAAGAGAAACTTGATACTACGCAACCAGTGTATATTGTGTGATAGATCGGATTTTAATATATCACTAAAGCCGCTCTTGTAGTGTATAAGTTCGTCTGTGCACCAAAGCCGGCGCCAGTAGAGTATTGGACGAAGCTTCACAAGGTGTGCTAGTGGCTTTTTTCCTAAATCTAGCAGTAAAGGGCGCAATGGAGTGCTAACAGGGCGGTTTGTAATCTTGCGTAAAAACGCATTTTCAAGCACCGTCAGGTTATTCAGATTACCAAAGCCCCAGAGCTCAGACCCATATAAGCATGTACTCAATACCATTGTCCCATAAACTTCAAGGGCTGGTGAAATTGGTTTTGTACATGAGCTTTTAAATCTGGCTAGAAGAGCACCTGATTTTTGTTTATGTAGTAGTGTGGCTCGATCCAATTGGGAATCCCAACGCATATCCTTCTGCAATGTGATACCCAAGTATGTAAAAGAGGTTACCTCCTCCAGGGGCAGATCATTCATAAGAATTCTCCCCCTGAATGATTTGTGTGCGTTAAAAGACATAAACTTGGTTTTTTCGGTGTTAACTACCAGTCCCCTCATTTTACAAAACTCTTCGAAGCACCCGAGTGCCTTCTGTAGACCACTTGGGGTCTTAGAAATGATCAGCGTGTCATCCGCAAACATGAGGATGGGAACGCGTGATCCAGCCAAAACGGGTGCATCAGTGGGGGTCTGCGAGAGAAAGTCGGCCACCCCGTTGACAAAGAGCGAGTACAGGGTCGGCTCCAAGACGCACCCCTGCCTCACTCCCCTGCCAACCGGGAAGTCTTCCGTCACCTCTCCCACATCCCCCCAGCGGACCCGAGCTACATTACCCTCATGCAAGCGAATAACTACAGAAAGAAGTTCAGGTGCGAGTCCCATTTCCCTCATGACTTGCCAGAGTTTGGTTCGTGGAACCAAATCGAAAGCCGCTTTTAGGTCCACGAACACCGCATATAATGCGCCCTTACCTAAAATCACCGTCTTCCAATGTAAGATGACAAAGCGGAAGATTTGGTCAATTGTGCTTGTCCGCCGGCGAAAACCTGCCTGCATAGGACTTAGAATTTCCTGGTCTTCTGTCCATGATAGAATCTTGTGTAGGAACATACGGCCCACAATCTTCTGTATTGAATCTATTAGGCTAATTGGCCTATAGTTGGCCGCAATAGACTTGTCCCCCTTTTTAAATACAGGGACTATTTCTGCTCCCTTCCACGAGACGGGAATGTCAGCTCCCTGGGCGATTGCATTAGCAAGGCGCATGATATATCTGCACCATAGGTGTCTATCGCCAAAAAATACGTCTGCAGGGATTCCATCCATGCCGGGAGCTTTGCCCCTGATCACTTTATCTAGAGCCTGTTCCACGTCTTTTAGAAGAAATATAGCTTCTTCATAATACACATGGCAATAGGTAACACCAGAGTTTACTTCATCACTGGGAGCTGCATACTGAGGTTTGAAATAGTCAACCCACGCGTTCTGGGCCACGTTGTTCTGAGGGCGCTCTGGTATGCCCCCCCTATCCCATTTGTATATGTCCCAAAATTGCTTGCTGTTCCTACATCTGCAAGCATCAAGGAGATCTTTCTACTTTTCGTTATCCCACATTCCTTTTGCCTCTTTCAGTGTCCTCCTATAATGCAACCTGGCAGATCTTACCGAAAGTACATCTTTCGTCCTTAGGGCGCTACCAAGTTCAGCTCGGGCTTTCCTGCAATCAATATTATACCAACCCACAGTATTGTGGTGCTTGGAACGTCTGTTGGAAGTAGTTTTAACGAAGTATTTCTTCAAACCCTCAAAAAGTTTATTATGTACTTCCACCACAGACTGGTGAGAGCTCATATCTTCTACCATTGTTCCAAGGGGTTGTAGAGCATCAATTACTTCTTTATTTATTACAGTCACAGTTGTTGGATCTTCTATGATCCTATCCCATTTTAGATAACGCATGTTGTTGGACAAAAATTGATCCGACTCAAAATTCACCTTCCGAGCAAGTTGTCTACCAGGGAAAGGCAAATCAAACAATGCTGCAAGTGGATGATGGTCGCTCTCAATACGATTAATAACATTCATATCCATGAGACAGGCCCAGAGCTTTACATGGACAAGTAGGTAGTCTATACGACTCACCCTGCGTCCATTGTCAAAAGTGTTCTTTGCAAGTTTGTCTGACTTACTTCTACCATTTGCTGCCCTCAGATGATTGCCCAGACACAGACCTTTTAGCTGGATCGCTGCCTCAGTCCACCTTTTTATAGGGGCAATCTCTAGGGGAGGAATTCCCCAGCTTGAGTCCTCCTCTGCAGTGAACTGTGGTATATCATGGCCAAGAGGCTCAAAGGAGGTGTTAAAATCGCCTGCTACTAGGGGTAATATATTAGGAGGCAGAAGGTCCAAGGTGTCTTCAAGTTCTTTTACGACTGGAGACTTTTTGCCCCCCGGAAGACCATGTGCGTACACATTAAATATTTCTATTTTGAATCCAGACTGTAGAGTTATTCGTATTGATAATATGTCGTTACTGGTTCTAGGGCCTAATTTTACATGACACCCCATGTCCTGCTTTACCCATATAGTTAGGCCGCCAGAGGGATGGCCTCTTGTACTTTTTAGTGCAGGAACGTTAAAATTAAGGTAACCATTACAATGTATAGGGTCAATTGACCAAGTCTCTTGAAAGAGACAAACGTCATATTTTGTTAGAAAGCCCGTCCAAAGCCCGTCCAATCGGGGTTGTCAATTTTAGAGCCTAATCCAGCAATGTTTCACGATAATATATACAGAATGCCCTTCTCTCTACTTTCCCCCAAATTGTTGACTAGGCTCCCTAATGGAATATTTATGCTATCTCTCTCAGGGTAAACCAGGCTATCTTTCATCCTAATACCCGTATTGGGTTTGGTGCCCTCAATAGTATCTCTTCCTATACCACTTAAACCACTTAAAGGGTATGTCGGACACCCCACCTTATACCCTGTAGATTTTTGGCATACCACCCCCATCTGAGTCAAATCTATTAATGATTGCCCAATTTGCAGATTTGATTCATTGCCAGAACAACAATCTATGTCATGTACATTTGTGTTTGTGCGGTTACGTCTATTACCTTTCTTAAAGGGAGCTTTGCCTAGCTTAGGTGGCTTTTTCCCATCCCCAGGTCTTCGTCAATCACAGTCCTCTAAACCAGAGGACCTAGCTGACCCGTACTGTATATTAGAATGCCTGTAGGACCTGTCTTCGCTAACTATACCATTTTGGCCGCACGCATCTAGGGTAGGCTGTGAATGACCACAATAAAAAAAGGACAAGGGTAATGAAAGAATGGGTGTGTTAGAATTCGGCTTCTGCCAGTTGCATATGTGTTCGACTGCCCTCTTATCTCTAAAGTTAATTACAATGCAGTCTCCCTTGATCGTTTTGCTCTTAGGGCCTACCCAATCAACTCTTCTAGCAAAAAAGAATCTCTGCTAAGACATTCTGAGGTAGGGGGCGGTTTAAGTTGAGCCAAAAGATGCACTTGTTTTTCAATTCCCAATAATCTTCCCCTTTATCTAGACCTAGTGGTTTGACCCCTGCCAAGACCACTACGTAGGGAGTGGACTCAGGAGGAAGGTATAATTTAGTGTTTTTTTTACTACAGTCTTGCTTGATGGTTCCCTCCTCAAAAGCGTGTCTACAGGGCTTTTATTTGCTGATGTCCTCCTTTCACTCTCTGGATTACAAACAATATCCCTACTAGTGACTCGGACTTCCTGCCCTACATATCAAAATAATTATATTTTGACATATTAACAATTGTAGTAAAATGTCCCCTTTTGTGTGGTCACCTCCACTTTTGCTAGATTCTACTGCTGGTACTTGGACCCTGCACACTGGGACACAGCTGTCCAGTTCCCACTGTGTTTGCTTTGACCCCAAAAACATGCCGAAATTGACTATACTCCTAATTGACATGTTTAACTTACCTGTAGCTCCTTAGTGCATGGTTCAAAGTGCACCTAGGTTCTGTAAGTTTAATATCACTAGTGGATTACAACACACATTGTGCCACCACTAGATTGATAGTATAAACCACGACTGTAGGCCTACTAGCCTGTCTGTGCAGTTTTAAAACTGCAAATTCGAACTGTCAGAATAACCCTTTTTGACAGGCCTAAAGCCTTCTTTTAAACATTAATAATTCACCCATAAGTAGGCCTTAATGCCCAATAAGGCCGGGTGCATGGTATTTGAAAGCAGGACATATAAAAGTTTAATCTTAAACATGTCCTTACAATGACAAAGATTTATTTTCACTGTAGCAGGTTAGTTTGTTCCAAAGGAAAGCACTTGAAGACAATATGAAAATTAATAATGATATTGCCACCCGGAAACCAGCTTATTCTTGAATTAAAAAAAAATATTTATTACAAGCCCAGTTCCTTATTAAAATAGATTTGTACTAAATATTTTAGCCCTTTTACCTGCTTAAACCCTGTAGAAGCCCATTTGCATGAACTTCCAACTATTATCCTGGACCTGAATAGCTCTTTGATGAGGTGTGAACTTGTTCCCAGAGCTGAGACAAAGGCCTTTGGCGTGGGAAGTTGTTCTGTTCCTTTGAAAGAAGGACCATTCAAGCTGTGTCAAGGAACTTAATTAACTTTAAAGAGGACTACTGGGTCACAGGCAGATGTAGCCATCATACCCCACCCTTACTTTACCCCTATAGCAAGCCAAGCACCAATCCCAATGGGACAGGATCTGCCCCAGACCAGTTTTGAGTATCCACAGAAGAGGGGTTGCTCATTTCCCTGGCCACCCCTATTGAGTGGGCACAGGAACTCTGCACAGGGGATGGAAGGTTCTGTCATGTTGGATTTAGGTAGAGAGGGGCTGTGTGGGATTGCTTGTAGTGCTGGAGCGGGTGTTACAAAATTTTGTATACCCCCCATTTCTGCATGTTTATATTAATCCGAATAATCAATTAATTGTAATATTATTAATCTGTTTGAAGTGATAACTCACCAATTATATTAATGAATGAATTACACGTGGGATTTGCATTTGCATGGCCAAACTAACTGTATACTAATACATGTACGCATACTAATGGTAGAAAATTAGAATATTGCATGATATATGTTGCTTTTGTGACGTAATTGTAAGTTGCATCAGATGACATCGTTGGGTGATTATAAATGCTTTAAATGTTGCTATCATGCTAGATAATTACTTACACAAAGGGGAATTAGTCAGGGTTTAACATTTTATTAGCCATTTCAATGTTTTAATTACATTTTGTGTTTGTTTTGCTTAAGTTGACCATTTGGGCCGAAGAAAAATGGCTGACCGAGACACACAACGCGACTACTACCGTTTCACGAGGTTTTGGGTGAAGTGCGCCTGCGCCACCGCCAGCAACAAGTGGCCTCATCCTGATGCCAGGCAAGATGTACCCATCAAGGTCACACTGGGAGAATCGCCAAGTTCACGAAACAAAGGACTGTCTTTAAAACCAGAACCAGCAGGTGTGATGACTTAACCTAACAGACTATGTGAGAACGTTACCGAATGACCCCAAACCAGCCAATCAGGACTGCCTAAAATTGATTTTTGTTACATTTTGACGTTAGGTTTATTATCAAAAGTTTGTAGACAAAGCGAATTAGGATCATTTTCTTCCTTCGACTGACAGACTTTGAGAGTGGAACTTTTCTTTTTCCTGACGTTATGCTGACGGAGAGGACGGTGACACTGCTGGACAGCTGTTATCCTGTATCTTTGAAAGACTGAATTGCTGCCTGACTTTGATGAATTAAAGACTTTTCCATGACTTGATTGACTTAGAGGACGACTAATAGCCAGATTAGGTAAATAGGTTGTTCCGTGGTTTGGTTTATGATTTATTAAATTTGCAATTAATTAGATAAACAAAATTATTATTTTAACAAACAAATGTGTTGGGTGATTTATTTGAAGAGAGTCACCAAATATCCAAATTCAACTAACTGATCTATCGGCTAAATGAGGGGAATATCTTGAGGTTCTGAGTTTAATAAAGGTACTTAATATATGTTCAGGTAAATTAGGTTCTTTAGTTGAAAAGATATTCCTTTCATGTCAGCGTTTGGACGATTTATCTCTCCCGTGAGAACGGATCAATGAAGTGTGAGTGTTGGTGTTATGGGCCCCACCAATGAATGTATTGAGTGATTGAGCTAATGTGATATTTGATCTGTGACGAGGGCGAGCACCGGAGCAATATCCGCTGTGGCCGGATCACTACCAAACTAAGTGACCACTTCATTCAACACTATCACACCGCAAACGATCTCAGGTGGACAATAATTGAGCAAGTACAATCAGAACGCAACACCCAGAAAATCCTTTTTGAGAAGGAACAGAGGTGGGTGTACCGGCTGGACACTCACCGCCATGGTTTAAATGACAATATCCCGTGGGCTACAGTTTTGCAACACTAATCATGATCAGCCCATAACTTTGATAGGAAGTTCTCTTCTAGACCAACACGCTCTACCTATCTCCCTTGAATATTACTAGGTGACACCTGACACTTGGTGCCCATGTAACTTAATGGACATTTATCCTTTCTCTCTTTTCTCTTTTCTCTTTCTACATTGGACATTGACCCTCTTCCCCCCTCTTTTTCCTTATCCCCCTCCCCCCTTTCTTTTGCCCCTTTCTTTGATCTTCCTCTGACACTTTGGTATGTGTAATTAAAAATCCTCTTATTAGCAATCTACCCTAGGCATTATATGCACCGTACAACTGACGGTCGTACGGTTGTATCAATAGCCTTGCTCTGTCTCCGTCTTTCACTCTTCCCTCGCCTTCGCACCTCCAAGAGGTCTAATCATTTAACCCTGTACAGTGTTTCCTTTTAATATGGTCTATTTGTCCTAGTCGATATTTACCCCAGTCTGGTTTCCAAACCCCTTTTATTTCTCTATGCAAACCCACTCTTTGGAGCATGTATAACTAACTCGCTCTGAGCAGCATTTTTATCGGCTCTATGCGCACCCGTTATTATGACGGGCACGCAGCGACTCTCTTTGGCATGGGGATTTACCTGACGTGGCGATTTGTTCTGAGTCTCCTGTCTCCATGACAGCGAGCACTCCTCCAGTATTGCGTTTGTGATTGGCCACACAGCACAACGGCGTGATTGGCCACATAGCACTACTCCAGTAGACCGATTGGCGGGGAACTAACACGTCATCACGTACCTCATGATGACACGCCCCCATTTGCCTCCCCTCTCGAGCGCGATCTTCCTTTCTCTTCCTTATAAACATGCCGGCTTCCCGTCCTCACTCACCATCGGGGTCCGGTTTTTTAGGGATCATATAGGTGCCAAGCGGGTGCCTAGCTGAGCGGGCGTGAGTCCTATGGCCAGGCAATTAAAATAAGTACTGGGGAATTTCTCTGCTACTTTTAATTCATTCCCTCCCCCTTCCTTCCCCTCCCTCCTTCTTTATCTCCTATCCCTAGGGTGTGCCATTGTAGCTTCCACCCCCTCCCGAGACCCATGGTGTAGATTTTGACTACACCCCATGTGAGACTTTATTTTCTTTTGTTTATTCAGTGCCCAACAACACTGTGTCTCAAGTCTACCACGCATAGTGTTCTACCACATAGGTTCTTGGGTAATGTTAATGACCGTCTTGGGCTCTCCATATCTTTTATTTGTTTGCGTTTAGATATCGAATTTGTCGTATTATATGCACTTTCTGTCCTCACAGCAGCACAGATGGGCAGCGTTACGAAATAAGTGCACCACGCAGAGTACAAGTATCTGTATGTCCGACGATGACAAACCCATATGACTATGTCTAATCATTGCTTGTTTGTCTCTTTTCTTGTTTGTCTGTGTATGTTTTTTTCTTACCCAGAATAAACTCGGTTCCTCTCCAATGCGGGAGACACCATAAGTATATGAATTCTATATTTTTCACACTTACAACCTCTGGTTAGGGTGGGCCTTAGCGCGCCCATACCACTGAGGTTCTCACGCCTCCTTTGTTCCTGACGAATGCCTGTTTAAACATAACACATAGGCAGAAACATGTTGACCACATTATAAGGGACTTGGCTGAACAATCTATTCAGCTCTTACGTCCTACACTCTGTTTTTATACATGTCTGATTGGCTTTTAATAAAGTTTTTTTTTTACACAAACAAGACATTTTTAACATTCACTTTCACTACCCACCACACACACACTACCAGCTCCGCAGTAATTCTGGCGTCGAAGCACACCGGGGTGGCACTCGGCCTCTCCCGGTGGAGCCCGATGATGAAGCATGTCATCAACCAGGTTGGTGAGTGAGGGCTTTATTAAAAAACCAAGTCGGATTCTACAGTTGTGCTCTATCAATAAATTCTAGGCACACTCTTTTGTTGATTTGAGCATCTCTGTATAAAGCCCACATGAGCACCAGGCTTATTTTGGCAGTTTACTTCCCCACCAGTGACAGTGATTAAACTCCCCAGCTCTGATGAAGAAATAGAAAATGTATCTCAAGGAAGAACAAAGCTAACACAAGGATGCCTACCTCTACTTATTTAGAGATGTGAGGAGAGGGAAAGCCACAGAGAGACACAAGAAAAAGAGCAGAATCATAAAAAAAGCATCTGTGTGAGTTAGCCTTGAAAGAAGGTGATCCCCACACACAACCTGGTTTTAACTGCTACAAGAGGTGGCCTGAGGCCCAAACCAGCTTTGGAGGCTCTCTTTCTGGAAGGGAGGGTGAGGTTCATGATGTACAGCTGGGTCCCCTGCCCCATGTGCACAAATTGGATCTAGGGTTTTTGATTTTGGTCATGCCACACACTAATCATTTATGTGTGCATCGACCTAAGCCCATTCTGATGATAATGTTACGTTTTGGATCTAGTCCTGAATCAGGAGAGACACACCAAGCACACCCTCATAGTGAAGATGTTGAAAATTGTGTTACTGGTTGACGGGGATGAAACACAAACAAACCTCAAATTAGCCTCTGCTTGCTCCTCTGATAGCTTAGTACAAATAAGTCAGGCTTACCTTAGAGGCAATGCAGCACTTGAAGCAGTAATAAAGTGAAAATACAACAAAACAGAAATCCCACCTCAATTTTGAAAAAATAGAGTAAAATTAAAAATAAATATTGAGGTCAAAATGACAAAAATACAATCAATAGAAATAGATGTATGCAATTTTAAGGTGTAAAGTAAAAATAGAGCCTAAAAATGCAATGCAGCAAGTATGGTTCTCTGGTCGAACCAGGCCGGGGAAAAGTCACAAGTTCAGGTCAACCGAGATAGATCGTGGGCCGGACACAGGGACCAATTTAGGCTCACTAAACAAAAGGACCTTAAATTCTGGTTTGCGAAGAGGTGCGTGATCCCATGTCAAGGATGCATCGGGTACCCGTGGTTCCAAGGAGCTGCGGTGCAGGACCCTGCGTCGTTGTTGAGGATGCCATCAAGGAAGGACTTGCATTGCAAAGTCCTGTGTCGAAGATGAACTGATCAGCGGCAGTTCCCAAAAGATTGCAAGCTGTGAAGAGAGATCCGATATCAGGGATGCATCGTGCTATGGCACTTCTGATGCAGCGACAATGATATGCATCAAGAATCATCGGTTCTGCCTTACTGTACTGCAGCCGGTCTGGCAGAGTACCTTCAGGCTGACTTTCAAGGATCCAAGACTGGGATGGAACCACTTGGTGAGCAAGACTCACAGCAAGTAGAGTCCAGGTGCTGGGTTCAAATTAGTTGGAGCCTTTTCTGGTCCTGAGGCTCTGATCAGGGAGCCTGCCAGCTAGACCTTGGAATCACTCTGGTGGTCCTGGGATCAAGAAGCTGGTGAATCCTTTTATTCAGACAAACAGGACAGCAGAGCAAATGGGCATCAAAGTGCCAACACTTTGCAAAGCAGCACAACAGTCTTTCTGAGTCTTTGATAGGTCCAGAGGTGTACTGAAGAGTTGGTTCTAAGGGACCAATATTTATACCTGCTGCCCATTTGAAGAAGGAGAAGGTTCTGGAGGTTTCCATCATTAGAGATGTTTGGTTAATCCTGCCTCCCTGCCCTGGCCCCAGCTTTTCTGAGGTTGGTAAAGGCTACTTCAAACCCTTTGCGATTGTGCTCAGGCAGAGCCTTTGTGATGCGCAAATGTGGTAGGTGACAGATCCTCCCCCTCATCAAGTCAGAGATGGCCCATCCTGCCAGCAGCTATTGCCCTTTGCCTCACTGTCTGGGAGCAATACACAAAGACCTTTCACCAGCTACACCTAGTCATGTGACACAGGATACAGGTTGCAGGCACCAAATGTTTGGGACAAGAAAATGCTACATTTCTAAAAGTACAAACCACCCCTCCAGTTGCCAATACTGACTCTGTTACTAAATACCACTGTTTTTATTCATGATCACTATACTTAATACTAGTGATCACCATTAATGTTTTCATTTTTTAGTATAACAATCATAGCAAAATAAAATGTATGCATTACACATTGCAGTATAAAGAACATCAAATATGAACCTATCATCACTGAATATTACAATACATATCACCCATCCCACAATAGACAAAATCAATTACAAACAAAACCATTACAAATAATCCTATACATTCTCACAAACAAATGAGACAGTTCTGAATTAAATACCCAGTGAGTTCTATCTATAGTGATGGTTGTTTTGGGCAATATGAATGTTGATCAAGTTAGAACTAACTGTCCCAGAAGGCTGTGTTACAAAGACCTCAGTGGTAGAAACAAGTGACACAAGGAATGACCAATCCATGGTCTCTATTGGCGCACAGAGACACGTCATTAACGTCGGCGCCAAGCATTCAGTAACAAATGACCAGATCAAGGTTAGCATCCCGCTTTGCCTGTGGGCCGCAGATTTTCCAGCAAGAAGAATATTGCAGTGGGTACCCTTCATTGATTTTACATGCTTAACGCCGCACCGCTCGCTGGGAAGTTTTACAGTGAGCTTATTTAAGGTGGGTAGTCCTCTATTCTCAGGGTTGACATATTTTTGACCGATTGCCATAATCGGCAAAAGCAGCATAGTAAATATAAAATAAAAGAGTGCAAGTGCAGCACTTCATACGGTCCAGCAATCGTCTAATTGTTATTAACCCCGGGTGACGAACTCCACTCAGTCAGCGGAGTTTGCGGAGTTTTGCCAACTCTGCGCTCCTTTGGGAACGTGGAGATCAGGCAAAAACTCTGAATCTGAGGCATAACGGAGTTAGCCCCTGGCCCATCCCCAAAGTCAGAAAGAAAAAAATCACTGACCTGCTCTGGTATTTCCGGGCTGCCCTCCCCCTCGCCGTCGTCTCTCCTCCTCACCAACCTCGCGTCCTTGCCAGTCGTAAACCCCTATGTTGTATGTCTTGGGAAGACTGCGCATGTGCACGCTTGCGTGCATGCACAGTCCTCACAAGACATACAACGTCGGAGTTTGCCACCGGGGAAGACGGGGAGGAGGAGACCATGGTGAGGAGAAGGGCAGCCTCAAAACACACAAGATGATGGACGGAATGTTGGCAAAACATTCACCCCCAGTCACAGATCTGAGGAGGGCAGCCCAGAGACTCCAGTTCAGGAAGTGATTTATTATTTACCATTGTTTGTTTTTTTATTATGGGGGAGTGGAACGGAGTTCACAAAAGTTTTTTTTTCACCTCCGTGGAACTCCGCTTAGTGGCATTCCGCCAACTCTACCCACACTTAATTATTATACATTGCATGAATGTTCAGTCCAGTAGCCTGGACTGTTTTATGGAATGCACGCCCAGTTTATTTTGGTTCGACAGATAACATGGAGAAAGGCTTTTTCTTCATTAAGAGATTTATGCAAACAACTGGAGCAACACAGATACTGTCATCAGTTGTTAATCCATCACGATTTAGTGACAGTTTAAAGCAAGCGACTAAAGTGCCGCAGTTGTGAATTCTGTGTACCATTCTATTTCAGATTGGTGAGGCTTGCAGCCGGAAACCTTTGAAGGATTCCATTAGCAGAGACATTGAATATGGTCTTGAAAATAATATAAGTTGTCAAAGTAAATATATTTTTGGATTTCAGTCAAGTTATTCAAGTTGAGGAAGTAGAAAATGCTCATTAGGAGTAATAAGGTTGTGTTTGGTTATTGCAGGTAGCAGTGGTCCACTAAGTGGGAAGGCTTGATTTCAAAGTTCAATACTTTCCATTGCTGGAATGGATGTGGGGTAAATAGAGATGGGCTTCAATTGGCTTTGCGACTGTATTGTTATTTGTCCTAATGAGAACCTTGAAATAATAAGGATTTGAAATACGTTGACACATCTACCAATAAGTGTATGATACTAAGGAGTGTTGGGACCTGTGGTAGACAGTATTGACTAACAACAGAGTCACTCCTAGGTTCCCAATTAGCTCAGCATTATGTTGCTGGAAAGCCCAGCAAGGAGGAATTCACATACATGTGGTAGGTGGTTAAAAATAGTATGTACTCTTGGACATTTAAATGCATAACTGTCTCATTTGTTTGTGAGAATGTATTTGATAGTTTGTAATGTTTTTGTTTTTAATTTATTTTGTCTATTTGGGGTGGGCGATCTTTATTGTAATGTACAGTGATGACATATTCATATTTAATGTTCTGTGTACTACAATGTGTAACACAAATTGTTTTTTGCTATGATTATTGTATGAAAAATAGAAAAAATAAAAAGTGATCACTGGTATTAAGTATAGGTATCCTGAATAAAAACAAAGCTATTTAGTAACAGAGTCAGTATTGGCAATTAGAGTTGTGGTTTGAATTTTGAGTGGCCTAGCCGTACTGACTGTTTATGGGCCCATCCCCTATTCCAGGTATTAGACTTGGTGCAAGTTTCTAAAAGTGGAATTTTCCGAATTGTGACTTACAATCCCACTTTACCATTAAAGAGGGTTTTAAATTGCAACTCTTTAGACACTAAACTTGACATTCCCACCTTTTCCCAATTGAAAGTTATCACTTATTGAACATAATAAGTTAACCCAGTGTTATCCCATGGGAAAAGCAGTCCTTGCAGCAGTAAAAAACGAATTTAAAGGTTTTTCACTACAGGAACATGTAAAAGTTAAAAGCACATGTTCAACTTTTTAAATACACTGCACTCTGCCCTATGTGCTATTTAGGGCCTACCCTAGGGGCGACTTATATGTTTTAGGAATGAAGGTTTAGGTCTGGCAACAGGCTTAGTTTGCCAGGTCAAACTGACAGTTTAAAACTGCACATTCAAGCTGCAATGGCAGGCCTTAGACATGTATAAAGGGGCACTTAAGGGGGTGGCACAATGAGTGCTGCAGGTTCACTATTAGAATTCAATTAACAGGCCAAGGGTACATGCAGTACTACTTTACTAGTAAGTAAGTAATTCATTGTACAGTTAATTAAAACTCACCAGTCTAAAACAAACGGGTCGTTAAGAATACATAAAACGATCCTTATCTCAATTTATACTTTGAAATGTTAAAATACAGTCTTCCATACTGAACTTATTAATGTTATACTATAGAAGGAGGCCATATCAAGTCTCAGTTTTATAGTCTATTCAATCCTTTTGAAATGGGTGAAAGCATGGATAAAGTGCTTGGGCCCGATTCACAGAACTAACTTAAGACAAAATCCTAAACTTACTACTTTTGGTATTCACAGAAGGCATTTAGTAGTAGTAAAGTTCGGATTTTGTCTTAAGTCTGTCTTAAGTCAAACTTAAGACAAAATCCTACTTTTACTACTACTAAATGCCTTCAGTGAATACCAAAAGTAGTAGGACAGACTTAAGACAGACGTAAGACACACTTAAGACAGACTTAAGAAAGACTTAAGGCAAACTTAAGACAGTCTTAAGACTGACTTAGGACAAACTTAAGACAAACTTAGGATAGACTTAAGACAAAGTCCTAACTTTACTACTACTAACTGCCTTCTGTGAATACCAAAAGTAGTAAGTTTAGGATTTTGTCTTAAGTTAGTTCTGTGAATCGGGCCCCTTGTGCTTCAGGGTCCAAGCATGGGTTGGACAGGACAGGCCCACATGTAGATTGGCTATTAAAGTGTTGAATAAAAGTAGTCTGGCTGCTTGCTATTCTCCTATCGCCTGTGGCTTGAGCTAGAGTCTTTAATCCACTATATTAAAGTACTTTGTAAGTCGGCAGTTTAGCTGGATATCTTCTGGGTTAAAGCACAATTTTACAGCCTACCTGCAGGTCCTGATGCCCTTCTGGTTAAATATTGGTCAAAGTAAGGCAAGTCTTATGTCCATCAGGCTTGGGCAGATGAAAATAATATGCACTAAGTCCTCATTTCCTGTTCCACAAAGACGGCAGGATTGTTCTTCTGGTCTCCTTTTCCAAGGTGGCAGGTGAGGGAGGATTGGTAAAATGCCAAAGTGCAACTATAAAAAAAATCCTTTATCTTCTTTTTAACTTCCTTTTTTAAATAAGCTTGTGGCATTAGAGCTTTACAGTCATTAAGCACTATCCATCCGTGAGCCCTCTTGGCCAAAGCTTCCTTATCTTCTGTTATTGATATCATTTTTGTTACTTTGGTTACAACCTTTTTAAAGCTCTTATCCTCTATGGAAGATTCCCAGAGATTGGTCAATTCGAGTCTTTTCAGTGAGTCGACCAGGTACTTTCTAGCAGGTGATTTCTCTCGATGTGACAGCTCGGTCCAAAGATGCGTATTTACAGATCCTGGCTTGGCGCCTCTGATCTTGTGCCAGCTTTTTAATATAAGCACCCCTTCTTTCCACTGATTGCTTCTGAAGACCGAATTCCAGGCATATTTGGGCGGGTGACACATAGTTTGGTAGCTGAAAGATTGCTCTGTATGTGCTACCAATTATTTTATCCAAGTCCATCGCATCTTTCCCTTGCATTGGTTCGCCCCCATATGTGAGCATTGGCTGCAATTGTGCTCGAATCACCAGTAATAGGGGATCTAGTGTTCGGTCTGGTAGAAATTTCTTCAGGGGCTTGTGGTTCCCTTTTGAAGCAAAGCCTCCATTTCGGGTTTATATAAGCTTCTGCTGTCACATAGAACTCCAAGGTACTTGTAGTTACTTACCCCGTCTAGGCTGCACCTGTCCCATCACCACGTAATTTTCTTGATCTTATGGTAATTCACTGTCATAATTTTTGTTTTCTTTAAGTTGATGTGTAATGCATTGCGTTGTGATAAGTTATTAGTGGTGTTCAGTAGGTGTTGGAGGCCGATTGGGGTCCAGCTTATGAAACCAAATCATCTGCACATAGGAGATTGGACAGCAAGATTTTTCCCAAACGTGGTGCTTACAATGTACTGTTGTCCAATTCCCCTGTAAGGTCTGCTAAAAAGAGGTTGAAAAGCAAGGGAGCTAGAACACACCCTTGTTTTAGGCCTTTAGAGGTGTTGATTCGACTTGAGAGGTGTGTCTCGGCTCCCAGCTGGAACTTGACCCAGGTGTCAGTATGTAATAAGATCAACTGATTTAGGAGAGTCTTTGGTATCCCCCACTTTTCCAACTTCTGCCATAATCCAGATGGTCAAATGCTGCGCTATAATCTATGAAACATAAAAATAGCAAGCTCTTATCAGCAGAGATAGCGCCATGATGTTAGTCGTGGTTCCCTGTCCTCTGCAGAACTCTGTTTGATTTGCGGGGATGATGTGTTTTGACGATGACCAGGATATTCATTTTTCTATTACTAGCCCCGCGTAATACTTTGCCTCTATGTCAATTAGGTGGACAAGTAGATAATTGTTTGGGATGCTCTTGTCGCTCTGCTTGTAAATTGGACAAATTATTGATCCTTTCCAAGATGCCGGGCTTGTTTTTGTTTCCTGTATGCCCTTGAAGACTGGTACCAATGTTTTGCTCAGGAATTCTGCATCATACTTGTACAATATTGGGGGCATTCCGTATGGACCTGGGGCTCCTTCCAGCTTCCCTTTAGCTATTTGTGACTTAATCCGAGATGCTGTTATTTCATTGCTAAATTCATTACTATTCGATGATGGTTTTGAGCCTGTTCCCCCTTCCACCCCGAGGTTATTTTGTTTGGACAGGATCTCTGGATTGTCTGGTTCTATCTATAGTTTTGTCGCACATATTCTTCTCGGTTTTTCTTGCAGCTGAATTCCCCTCTTGAATTTTAAACTGAAGTGGTTGTGCAGAAGGTGTGCACAATCGGCTTCTGTTATGTGTGAGTTTATTCCTTGGTGGGCTGGCATTTGGAGGCTATTGATTGTTAGCCAGAACCTGGCACTGTTTTTAAGTTTTGAGTTGTGCAATATCTTTGCCCAAAATTCTTCGTTTGCTTGCCTTTTCTTTTCCCAAGTCATCTTTTTTAATGTTGCCTTCAGTTTCCGTAGTTCGCTTTACAGGGCTAGGTTTTGTGGTCTTTTGCAAAGCTTTCTTAATGCTTGATTTATTTTCTGTTTGAGGATATTTCATCTCAGGTGAGATTACCTTTCCTGGTAAAGGATCCAGTGGTTTCCCCGTGATGGTCCTCGTGGCAAACTTTGACCCTTAGATCCATTGTGAAGACCTCCCAGGCCTCTATTAGGTTCGCTATCAGTTTGTTATCCCGGTGGAGGAGTGTCTTCTCATTATTGGAAAGTTCTTCGATCTTACACCTTATTTGTCTAAAATCGGAGGTGTATTCGGTGTTGGTGCTTGTCCTTGCTTCCATATGATTCAATCAGGTTGCACTTAGCATCACGTCTTGCGGTAGGTGGTCACTTTGTCCATTATCGCTCATTCTGAATGAGTCTATGATGTAGAACAGGGAAGAGTTGCCAAGGTGAAATCTAAGTAAGAAGAGATACTTGCAGAGTGATAAGTTGGTGCTGGCGGGTTATCCTCTTTAAATCGGCCGTTCAACGCCCTCATGTTTAGTTGTTCCAGATCTTTAAGTAATTGGATTTAACGTCTTGTTTGTGTAGTTGAAAGTGTTGGGGCTTGGTTTGGTATTCCCCACGCTATGTTTAGTTCCTGTGCCAGCTCGTCTTCTAAGGCTGATCCGAAGAGGTACATATTGAAATCACCTGGCGGGATTATGTTCTTCGCGTCCCACTCTCTATGATTCTTGCCAGTTCGTTAACCAATTCTTTAGCCCATTTAAGCCTGTGCTTCGGATGTATGTACGTGTTAATTATTATAAGTGGCCGGGCTATCTTGTTGATTTTAATTGTTATGGCTGTTGCCTGTATGGCGCTTGGGGCTGCAATTTTTGCCTCAATTTCTACTGTTGTTCCTATTGTAAGTATTGAAGCAAATGTATGATGAACGATGGCCGAAGATTGACCCTTTAGTAGCAGGGACGGTTTGTGATGTGTATCCTTGTAGAGCTTTCTCGTGCTCTTACCAGGTTTCTTGGAATAATATCAGGTTAAATTACCTTAAGTAATTTAGTGTATCAGGATCCTTCATCTTATTCGCCAGACCGTTAAGGTTCCAGATGTATTTTCTGGTTTTTGTTGGGTTGACTAGCAATGTGTTTGGGCTGGGTGCCCCTTGTTACTGCGTACCCACTGTCGTTATTGTTCGCCGCATTTTAGCCCAGCTGGAAACAGATGACTGTGTTGTTAGGCTATTGGTGATTAAGATACTCTGCTGGGATCCCGGAGAGTGGCTGCATGCTCCTTTTAATATTTATGTGACTGTATGCGATGGTTTATTGTTACATTACGTTACAGAGGGGAGTGGGATAAGCTAGTCTTTTTCCTGATTCTAGCCTTATCTCCCACTGAGAAGATTTGTTAGTTTCCTTAAAAATTAGGTCAGCTATCTCGTCTGATTTCCATGTTGTCTTTGTTGCTTCTGGGCATTATTGGTTTGATGTAGGTTGGAATTCAATTGCGAGAAAGTCTGTTGAGCTACGTTTTCCCAGACCTTTGATAGAGTGGAGGATTCTCAATATGTTACCCCTATTTGGTATAGCCACTCTTCCTCTGGATTTATATTCTGGGACGAATAGGATAATATCTGTCTCTTAAGATGTGTTGGCCCGGGTGTCCTGGGGTGAAGTTACATCAAAATGTATTGACCTGTGTGAGAATTGGTCGGCATTTGTATTGTCGTGGGTGGCAATGCTGGCTCCGTGGGTTTCCTCTGGTGCTTGCACTTAAGCCAGCTTGTTCCTACTTTGTATGTCTATCCTTCGCAGATTTTGTGCTGGTCCCCTTACGCTACTCTCTGTGTCACTTTCTGGCTCAGTTCTTTCGCTTTGTTGCGTGCGCGTTGCTGTGCTAGTTTCCTTCAGCATTGTCTGTTTGTTTATCTGGTTAAGCCCTAGGTTCCTATCACATGTTATCTCAAGTAGTTTTGTTGGCTTTGGAGGTTCCGACATGTTTGGGTTTCTTTTGGCTTTCAGTCTCTTGTTTAAGGGTGGTGTATTCATGGCCATGATAGAAGTCGGAGAATTCCTTGTTTGCTCTTTTTCCCCAGGGATTACTGCTGGCTGATTCTCCTCGGTGTAACTCACCGTGATTATATTCCTGTTCCTGCCCTTCCTTTTTTGTTTTCGGCGGGATCTTTCTTCAGTTGAGTTTGATTAGATGGAATTTACCCTACATTTTATGTCTGGCCTGCACATTGTCGCATGCAATTGATCGTTTGTTTAGGCCAGTGCTTCCTGCGTTGACATTAGTTGTAATATGCGGCGTTGTGTTAAATTTGAGGTCTACCAGAAGGTTCCCTAACATTGTCAGTAGCATTGATAATTTGTCAATAATTGGGGTGCAGATGCAGTCGGTTTGTGAGTTTGAGTGGCTTGTGCTGCTTCTTGCCCCCTCTTGATGAAGCCATTAGGATCTGCAAGTTTCCTCTCTATCCCAGAGGTAAATTCTGCTAATGTGTGAAGAACAGTAAGCTGCATATCTAGTTTGTCGATTGATATTGCAGGGCTGTTGCTGATAGCTGAATAGTGTTTAGTAAAGTTGCCCAGAATATGTCTGAGGGGGCATTGCTCTCTTCTCTGTACACACTGGTTGGTTCCGCCACGGGTCGGTTTATGATGGGCTTTAAGTTGTATGAGGCCACTAGTTCCTCCCATTCTTGTGACGCGAGGAAGATCATATCGCTGTCTGTAATGTGCGAATCTTCGTGTGGCAGATGCGGGGGCAGTCGACAGGAGCGGTTTCCTTCTGCTGGTTTAAAGCTGTCAGGATGTCAGCTTGTACGCTTGTTGGCTTTAATGGAGAGCTGTTTTTGGGCTGGGATGTTATAGTCCTGCCATCCTGTCCATTCTGTGGTTTCCGCTTGTGAAAGGGAGCTGATTGGTCCCTCAGGACCCTCAGTTCATTGGATCCCTGTTGTACTGGGGTGCTTGCGGGTTCTATAACCCACTCGTTCTTGATCCTGCTGGGCATTATTTTCTGGTCCTGTGAGCTTATTAGTGGCCTATCTTTTGGGGTGCTAGCCCCCTCGACCCCCTCAGTGGTTTGTCCTCCTTGGGGTCCGTTCCCCGGCGGGCTTCTCAGCCAGCTTGTGCTGCGTGCTCTGTGCCTTTTATCCATAGGCATGTCCGCAACTGTGACCTTTGTAATTCCTAATAATTGGGTTAATGGATGTTCTATTCTCCCTGGTTGTAGTGGGGGTTGCAAGCCCTTGATGTCCTAATTTTTTGTGTAGATTGCTTTGCTAGGATCCTTACAAATGTGAATTTAGTGTGGAATTTTGGCTGGTAGGAGCTTAAGTTCTTTCTGTGAGGTGACTCCTCTATGTTTATAAGCTCTTTTGTTTTGTCTCTTTTGTCCCTTTTTGTTACAATGCTTGATTGATTTGCATTTTTTTGGTCTTTTGTGACTGCTGGGCTACAGTCGTTGCTAGCTTCTGTGCTAACAATAGAACAGAAACTGGTATCTTTACTGATGCTTTTACTGTCCTTGATGTCATTAATATCATTGATGTCATTGTTTGCAGCTGCCATATTTCCACAGTCTTTTAATATAGCCTCCCCTTTTTTCAGTTTTGGTTTTGGCTTTGTGATCGATCTTCTTACTCTGCCCGACCTCATAACTGACCTGGTAGCCAGGTGCAGAGTTGGCCGGTTACTGGACGGTTACTATCCTCTTTGGTTAGTGCTTTGTTTGCTTTAGTCGTTTGCTTTACTTTGCATGCTTTCATTTTTATAGTGGTTGCTTAAATGGTATTTATTGTTTGACTTTCGGCTGTTACTTGTTTGTTTGGGAAGCTTGGGGTGCTATCTCTTGGTCTGTATCCGTGTCAGGTAAAGTGCGGCATAAGTTGGTGTCTGACTCTGCGCCGTTTGTTTCTCCTGATGGGGGTGGTTCACAATATGTTCCTCTGTCTTTATTAAATTGTTTTGTAAGCTCCCTCTGTAGCTCTCCTTCTCTGGTGTCCTACCTTGCTCTGTTATATGGGGACTCCTGCTTTTGAGCTCCTCTAGGTAGCTTAGTTTCTCATGCTCCTCTCATTTTTGTTTCCTTAAGTTTAAATTGGTAGCTACTTAAGTTGCGCTTTAAGTTGTGAATTACTTGCGCTTTAGTTAGTTATCCTTTAAATTTGTCCAGGTCTACTTTTTCCGTTATGGTTGGTTTGATGAGTTTTTGTTTGTTGCTTGTTGCCCTTTTGAACATCCAGCTCCTGTCAAGCTTCCGAGTGCTTCCTCTGGCTCGTCTATTTATCCGTTAAGAGGGGGGACAGTTGTCAATGTTGCTGTGCTGTCTCTATGCTGACTCTATGCTGACTCCTCTTCAGCTGCTCGAGGTGCTGGCCCCACCTGCCTAATGCTGGCCACTTCAGCTCCGCAACACTGCTCCGTGGGGCTCTTGTCTGGACCCCTCCTCCTCTGGTCCCCTCCAACTTGCCCACCCTGCTGGCATTACTCGCCCGATGCTGCTGCTGTTGTTTTCCAAGTGGGTGCCGGCTAGGGGGAGCCAAAAGGCTGTTTCATCAAGCAGCAGATGCAGCTACTGAGAGCTGCAGCAACAAAACCCTGTGAGTGCTGCAGACGGGGGCTGAAATGCAGAGCAGGGACGCAGGTCGGGTGTGGAGGGATGCAGCTGCAGCGTGGCTGGGTTTGCCTTACCCCTTGGGGGCTCTTGTGGGCCGCCCTCACTCTGGTGGACTCCGGCAATGCAGTCGCTCTGGCGGTTCTGACTGCGGGGGGAGAATGGTGAGTCCGAGCAGGGGTAGCTAGTACGACGGGGGTAGTCAAAAACAATTTTAACAAAACCTCACCACTGCTGCTGCTGATGCAGCACTCAAGCCGCCGGTCACACTCTGAATATGGCTCTCAACTATGGTCCTCTCCACAGCGCTTTCACAGCGCTCTCACAGGCCTCTCACAGCCACGCAGCCTCGCACCTATGGCTCACACACTCCGACTCCGACTCTTGACCCGGAACCGGAAAATCTCCTTTCCAATATACACCACTTTACTAGGGACCTTCCAGTAAATTAAATGTGCCAATTGGTTGTAAACCAATTTCACCTTGTTTAAACGAGAGCACACCCACTCTTTAGTACTGGGATGTGGTAAAGTACACAGAGACCTCAAAGGAAACAAAAGTGAATTCAGAAAACAGGAAGGTGGAAGCAAAAGGTTAGGGGATGACCCTGCAGAAAGTGACAAGTCAAACACTATCCTCCTTCACCTAAAAGCCAGGGTAGGCTAATCAATACCTTGAAGGGCTTCCCTGCTCAGGTGATAGAACATGGGTGAAAGTCCTGTTGTGCAGGGGCACTCTTCAGTTCTACACCTCTCTAAATTCAGTTGGATACCTCTGTCTACACTCTCTGGAGCCACTGAAATGACTCATGGGGAAACCTTCCCTTCACTTGTGCACCCCATCTGTGCAATTCCTAACCTTAACTTGCTCACAGAGGCATCCCAGTAGGCAGACAGTACCACCCTGGGCAACAAAGTGATGTAACCCATTCCACCCCTTGGGTTGACTACTGCCCCAAACCCAAGGAAACATGTGCTACAACCAACAGAGGCCACTGACAGCTGTCAGTATCAGGAGCCAGACCCTGGGCCATCTACTGCCATGTGGAAGACTCAAGCTGGGACAATGGGTAGGCCTCTCTTCCAGCCTTGGGGCTGACAAGGAGTGCCCTATGTTCTCCCGAGGTTTATCTGACCTCTGAGCTTTCTCAGAGTGGGAAAGGCAACATCCCCGGGTATTAGGCACCCTACTTCCACTCCGTCTCCCACCAGTCGTGTTGTGGTATTCTGAGACTGGCTATTCAACACAGGGTCTGTACCCTGAAGCTGAAAAGGGAACATGGGTAAGTCCTCCCACATCCTGCCCCTCCATTTGGGCTCCTGTATCCTCTGCTTGGGAGTGGTACCCCAGAAGACTGAACTGTCAGGGCACCCATGGGCAGCTGGCCCTTCCAGCTCCTGTGTCACCTGGGATAACTTGTTCCCAGCAGTCAGTATATAGGGATCTGGGACTAACTATGACCTTCCTCTGGGTCACCTCCCGACCCCACACCAGGGATATAGGTGCCATGGCGTAGAAAAAGTCCTGCTATTGGACCTGAGTTACCCTATACACCTGACGGTGCACTGCTATAGGAAAACAGATTTTCCACTACAATGGTCTGGTCTCTCAAAGCAGTGCTAGGGATCCCATTTATTTCGTCCTGGTGGAAACCACAACTCTCACCCTCAGGAATCAACAGTTCACCCTCTGAGTTCAACCCCCAAATATGCGGGATTAGAGCATGGTCTCTGCCTCCTACCCCAGGGGACTACTTACCCCTAAGGCCACATTGGCGACTCTTGTAGAGGTCCCACCAGTTGGTGGTTTCCTAGGACAGACAGAGTCCACCTGCTTGTGTCCTAGCTAAGATTACTCAATGCAGCAGGGTTGGAAATGTGTGCCCTGGGTCACCGCCCACCAAATCCTCCCCCCTGTTTATCAGAAGGGCCTTGGGAACCCTTTCCTCACCTTACTCTGGTACTTGTCTGGGTCACTTTTAAACTCTCCCTCATTCTGCTAGGGGAAAGCTAAACCACATTTTTAGGGGTCACTCTCAGGTACCTTCTTGAAATGCTGGTACTGATCCAGAGGTCCACCTCCTTTGCAACCTCTCTGAGATCAGTGAGCTTGCTGTCAACCAGGTGTAGGAAAGTGGGTTCCTGTTGCAGTAAGCCCCCCAGACTACTGATGCACTTTTACTTGGTGTGCCCTGGGTCCCTACCAATCAGGTTCCCAGGGCCTGTGTTCTTTCCCCAAAACAAACCCAATTGGCATCTCTGGCCACATGTTAGCCCCTGGTAAATGGTACCACAGGTACCCAGGGCACTGTGACCAGAGAAGGCCTCAAAGGGCTGCAGCACTTGTTGTGCCACCCTTAGAGGTCCTGTACCCTGACACTCACACACTGCCTTTGCAATCTGCGTGTCTTGGTGCCCACAAACCACTGCCCTGGCATACATCAGTCACCCCTCTAGCTGGGTGCCCTATGCCAGTGGTGAGGGTACAGGTGCATGAGCCCTGTACCCCTACAGTGCCCAAGTCCATTTCTGGGCAGTGTAAGTGCAGTTCTGCCAGTAAAGAGTTTATGGTGCTGGTAGTTTGTCATTACAAACTCCACAGCACCATAACGGCTGCACTGAAGACTGGGAAGTTTGGTATCAACTTCTCAGCACATTAAACCCACACTGATGCCAGTGTGGGATTTAATGTAAAATGCGCAACAGAGGGCATCTTCGAGATGCCCCCTGAAATTCGACCAACTACTAGTGACCTGACTGAGTGACTGCTTAGGCTGCCACCACCAAACATGTTTCTGGACCCCTGGGTCGAGAGCCTGCTGCTCTCAGGGGCCTGAAACAATGTACATCCAGGGAGAAGGTGCCAAAGCTCCTACTCCAGGTTGGACAGGGTTCACGAAAGAGAAGCTTCAAAGGCATGCCACCTTTGTAAGCCTCTCCAGACCATTTGCTGCTTTCAGCAACTGGTCCCCACTGGTTCTACCCCCCACTTTGGGCGGGAGAACCGGCAGGAAAAACAAGTGAGGAAGGGAGGTGTGCCCACCTCTGCCAACTCCAACCCTCAGGTGGGGGAGGCGAGGTGAAGCACAACCTTGAATCTCCACCATCTTGAGGATGTGGGACCCAGCTAACCAGGGACAGGCTCCTGCCCCCCTCCCACAGGAGAATGGCAGAATAGGGGGTGTACCCACCCCAGGGAAGGGACCCATTGGTCCTTACCCTTTACCTACCTGTAAACGCCTCTAAATTTAGTAATTAGGGGGCACCCTGAACCTTGCTTCAGCAGATTAGAAACCACAAGAAAAGAAGATAAGAAGAAGGACCGAAGAGCCATGCAGAGCTAACAAGAGGACGACGCCCACTGACTTGGCCCCAGCCCTACAGGCCTGTCTCCCCTCAAACCTGCTTTTGCGAAATCCCGGTGTGTCCTGCAGCCAGCAACCTCACAAACCCTGGATGACCTGCCTGTCTTCACTTCCAGGACTCTATCACCCAAGAACACCGGACGTGTTTAAACTGCAGCTTTTGGTGCCAGCCAGAGACCGCAAATCCAGCACACTCTGCACCCGCCGACCCCAGCCCGAGCACGAGTGAACCAACACCATAAGGAGGTCCCCCCAGCAATCCTGACCCAAGATCCGGTGACCCCTGACCTGCCTCAAGCCTCCAGACGACGCCTGCAGCCTCAATCCAGAGGACCCCCCTACCTCAACCAGAGCAGGAAAGAAAATCTGACGTCCCAAGGCACCCCTGTACCCGACACCCCACAGCCCTGTGTGCCCAACGCAATGGTGCCTAACCAACCCACAACATCCCAACTTACCTCTTGAATTGGTGGTCGCACCCAGAAGATCCTCGTCCCCGCGCCTGCAGTGTTTCTTTGTCCCGGAGGTTCTCCATTGGAAACAAAAGGGCACCCGACCTCAAAACAGCCCCTTGCACCCGGCCGCCCTAGTGCCGCTGAGGGTGCACCTTTGGTGCTACTTTGGTCCCCAACTTGCCCTGAGCTAAACCCTAGGAGCTTTGCTCCCACAGCCACGTGGCCTGCTAGCCAGCAGCCACCAACCGGAAGCCCCCTATCCTCCATAGGATAACATTGGGCCTCAACACTCTGCACCCGGCCACCCTAGTGCCACAGAGGGTGCAATCACAGTGCATCACTGACCCTGGGGAACCCCTTAGTCTAATCCCAGAACCTTAACTTCCACAGTCGTTTACTTCCCTGCAAACCGATAACCTGTTTTTCTTCCATAGAATAACATTGACAATTTTCTTCAGGAAAATGACTACGTGGGGAGTTTTGAAAACTTGAAATATTCCTTAAAAATCGAAACAATAACCAAAACATATTTTCTCAACTGTTTTCAGGGAATGTCCCAGTGCTGAATCTAGGCATCCAGCACTGAGTTAGAAAAAGTATCGTAAAAGTTACTTACCTGCAATTTACTATAGAAGCCCATAAATTTCAATGTACTGCTCCAAAAAGTTTCTCAGTGTGGAGTTTTGAAATCTGAAAATATTCTTTAAAAATCACACAAATAACAAAAACACATTTTCCCAACTGTTGTCAGGAAATGTCCCAGTGCTGAATCTAGGCATCCAGCACTGAGTTAAAAAAAGTAACGTAAAAGTAATTTACCTGCAATTTATTGAAAAAGCCTTTTCATTCCAATGTACTGGATTTGCTAAGTGTTGCATACTACTGCTCCCCTGTAAATCAAACAAAGTACAATTTCTATTGCATTTTTCAACTGTTCTATATCCAGTAACTTATTACTGAAAAGTATTTAATGCTTACCTATACCAGGCTTGCTTGGTTCTAAAAATAAACAACAGTATATATTTTTATACAGCAACAATTGGCCTAGAGTTCAGTTCTTGAGTGTGTGAATTCATTTGCTGACTGAGTGTGCACATCAAATGCTTAACACTGTCATCTGATACTGCCTTACTTCTTGACCAAGCTACCACTTTAGAGAGTAAGGTTCTATCTAACTTTAACCTCTGCCTACCTTTGGGGACCCTTGGACTCTATATACACTGTACCTCACTTTGGTGCAGTATGTATAGAGCCAGTTTCTTACAAACATATACTGAGTATAGGCGGTCCTAGTTTCAGATTAAGCAAACCAGTACAATGATCTATTTTGCTACCCCGCACCCAACCATTCAGTGCCGTGTTGGCATAATCAAGAAAATCGACCCATGACTGTTTCTACATCTTTTGACCATCCCTGGACCTAATGCAATATTTCTCTATGGTGAGTTCAAACTTGGTGACAAGGATGGTTTTCAGTGGGATATATTTCACTTGGCCCCCTACCTCCAGTGTAAGCAAGGTAGCACTTCCACCTGTAGACATGTGTTTTTAGAGGGATGCCCTCCAAAACTCTTCTGGGACCATGTGCATCTTAAGGGCCACCTCATAAGCAGAAAGTCACTTGTCTATGTCATCATCAACCACATTGATGGGTGCCATAGCTTTAGGCATATGGACTTTCTTGTCCCCCTCAGACACTGCAGGAATTCTGCCACGATTACTTCTGAACTCTAATTGCTAGGCTCTGATCTCCAGCTCTCTGAGACTTAGCTCATGGGCCATTCTCCTCTCATCCATGGTTAGTCTCTTTTCCTCCAAGGATCTTCCAGCCTCAGCCTTTTCCTGTGTCAAGGCTCTCTTATCCTCAACTGTCTTCTTCTCTAACTTGAGCATGACCATTTGCAGCTTAAACTCTCTTTCTTCCTTGCTGTCCACCACCTCCTCAGGGGACAGGCCATGTGAAGATCCACAGCTATTCACTCTGGCAGGGAGTTCCAACTCAGGAGACAAGTCATCCTCCTCTCCTGGGTGTTGCATCTCAGAGCTTGCATCAAGGCCCTGCTCCTGCTCGTCCATATCCTCCTCATCATTTCCGCCCCCTGTTGCTGTCACCAACTGATGGAACTCAGTCTAGGCCCTCAGAGCTTTCTGAAGCTCCAACTTCTTGGTGCCTTTCTTGGTTTGCAGTCCCCTTTCCTTACAGAATTGTTTGAGCTCAACCACAGTGTCCAATTTCATTATTGCAGGTATGGTCACACACAGCCAGGTAGCAATGAGAGTGGATTTGTAAAAAGAACAATGGCCAGTCGAGAAAAACTTAAACAAAACTAAAAATGGTCTCAATTTATTTATCTGGGATTTTAGTGTAACACAGAATCACTTTAAGAAACTGTACAAACACAAGTCCTACTCCTCACCACTGAACACCAATGTTGGAAATTGGGTTACTGGTTGAAGGGGGTGAAACTCTACTCAAGCAGTAACCACAATCACCATCAGGGTGAAACACAAACAAACGCCAAATTACCCTGTGCTTTATCCCCTGGTAGCTAGGCACAAAACAGACAGGCTTAACTTACAGGCTGGGAAAAGCAATTATGCAGCACTTCAAACAGATTAAAGTGAAAACACAAAACAAGAAAAATCCCAAACCAATTTAGAAAATAATTAGTAACATTTAATAAATTATTTGAGATCAAAATGACACAAATCCAATCAGTAGAACCGGTGATATGCAGTTTCAGCTCAACCACAGTGTCCAATTTCATTATTGCAGGTATGGTCACACACAGCCAGGTAGCAATGATAGTGGATTTGTAAAAAGAACAATGGAGAGTCAAGGAAAACTTAAACAAAACTCAAAAGGGTCTCAAATTATTTATCTAGGATTTTAGTGTAACACAATATCACTTTAAGGCACTGTACAAACACAAGTCCTACTCCTCACCACTGAACACCAATGTTGGAAATTGGGTTACTGGTTGAAGGTGGTGAAACCCTACTCAAGTAGTAACCACAATCACTGTCAGGATGAAACACAAACAAACGCCAAATTATCCTCTGCTTTACCCTCTGGTTGCTAGGCACAAAAGCAAAAGGCTGGGAAAAGCAATTATGCAGCACTTCAAACAGATTAAAGTGAAAACACAAAACAAGAAAAAATCCCACACCAATTTAGAAAATAATTAGTAACATTGAATAAATTATTTGAGATCAAAATGACAAAAATCCAATCAGTAGAACTGGTGATATGCAGTTTCAAAGTTTTAAGTAAAAAAAGTGCATTAAAGCACAAGTGGCAACTGTGTTTACGTGGTCGCTCCAGAGACCGGGACAAGCTCACAAGTTCAGGCCGAGCAACTGAGAGATTTTTAAAGGGCTTCTTAAAAGGGTTGCACAATGAGTGCTACAGGCCCATTAGTAGCATTTAATTTACAGGCCCTGGATACATGTAGCACCACTTTACTAGGAACGTACAAGTAAAGTAAATGCGCCAATTGGGTGTAAGACAATTCCACTATGTTTAAAGGAGAGGGTACACGCACTTTAGTGCTGGTTAGCAGTGGTAACGTGTGCAGAGTCCGAAAGGCCAATATAAATGGGTTCAGAAACCAAGCGGGTGAAGGCAAAAGGTTTGGGGATGAACCTGCAGAAAGGGTCAGGTCCAACAGAAAAGAACTATAATTTCTGTTATGTGTTTCATGTGCAAAGCATGGTAGTGACATCAGACAATAATGATGAATTTTATTGACAGACATTTTTTGTGAGATATTAATACAGGCCTACCGGCCAATTCATCTAATCTTCTGCTACTCTTGATAAACCCAGAATCCTAAATGCAACATCCCTTGCGTTGTGCCAGTACATGTATACTAGAAGACTGAGCCATGCAATGCATTGTGCATGTGCATATGCTAGAAGCAGTAGTATGCCGTGCAGGAGTGTTTGAAGACTGCATTTCAATTTTAGGAATCTATAGCCTGGACCACAATACTAGATGCAAGAGAGGTTAATTTGTCTTAAGACATCATATGTGTATTGCTGCCATCTCATAGATGGAAGGAGGCACACCAGGCACTATTGTATGGAAAAAGAGGACAGACTTTCCTTGTAAGTGTCAGGGCCCTTCCTGATACATGGGGCTAGAAATAATTTTCATTACAACTGTCATTTGGTGGATGTTAGGAGAGGCATAGCTTGTGCCATAAAGTCAAAGGTGGTGGATCAATTAGTTTCCACAGAGCAGTACACTGAGGTTTAGACCTGCCAAGAAAGGAAAGTCATTTGAGAGAAGAAGGGTCCATCAACTACCATGGACACTTCACACTGGAGCTATTGGTTGACAAAAGGAATGTAGCTTTTGTCCTAAGCCTACTTGCAGATTGCATTATGTTACTAGAGGTCAGAAAGGAAGTTGCAGACACTGTTTGGGAAGTCACTGGGCAAGTAAGAACTACTGGGCCTCAGCCGTGGGGATTGACACCATTTACCTCTGGCAAATTCAATTCCCGCATTCTACTGTGGCTCCACAAACTGGGGCAAGTACAACCCCTTCAGCACTTGACTCTCTGCATTAGCAACAGAAAACTGTCAGAGGCTTCTCATGGAGGTAGTATGGGGGTGCAAACCCAGAACTTAATATTCATCCAGCAGCACAATAACTGAATGTCCTATCCAGTGCTGTACTTTGATAGATGAAAAGTAGTTTAACTACAAACTTAAAACATAGCACACAAAACAGTCAGCATTCCATACTGGCCCTTGGGCCACTGCGCCTTTTATTCTGCTCTACCTAGCCTTTGTCTCAGATGTCCACCCTTTTGTAGATCTAGGTAGGTCTCTCCTTGGGCTCTGAGTGTCCCTTGGGCATGTATCATGATTTATGACTTGGGTACAGATTATACCAGAGTTCGGTTCTAGCTTTCGGTGCTCAAGCAAGTCTGTGCTCCGGCACTGTGTCCTGCACTGTCTCACCACAGTGCAGGCCATAGAGTGGGTTTTCCAGTATACGGGTGGGACCCACAGCATGCATCTTGCTTCACTCCTGCTTAATAGAGGACATGTGCCAGGTGGAGGCTCAACCCACAATCCTGGTGAAGGCGTTAACTGGACGACAGAGGGAGCTACCATCCAAAGTTCTCACAAGTAGGCAGTGAGATGAGATGTGGTAGTCAGGCTGTTAAGGTCATAGGTCACAGCAGCATGAGGGCTGGGACAGTGGGGTCATGGTTACAGATGCATGGCACTTCTCAAGTACAGTCCTGGATGGTGGAAAATGGTCTGTCGAAGAGCAACTTCTGGGTGGTGGAGCACTTTGCCTCAGACACAAACTTCTTGACATCACACTCTGCCTTGGGGAGAAAGCTTCTTGGAGGTTCACGAGTCACTCCACCTTGTGTGCAAACTTCTTGATGGCTGCACGCGCCATATCAGGCACAAACCTTCTGGTTGGCAGTGGCAATGACTGCTGAACATGTTTCATTCCTGGAGCCGCTTTTCACAGAGACTGAGGCCCATTAAAAGTTGGATATGCATATCTCTCTCCCTATTCTTCTTTCCACAAGCAGACCCTGCTCTAGCGCTTCAGGTCAGTTACACTTCTACAGGGTTGGCAGGATCGTTTCTTCTTACAGCAGCAGGTTGGATTAAAGGTGTTTAAGGTCAAAGCCTCTTCTTCTTCCAGCAAGGCCAGAATCCAGATGATGTCCCCGTACTTATGGGAAGCTGGCTATCAGGCAGACACCAGGTCTGGTTGTGCTGTACTCCTCTGAATACGCTGTGGAGCAGTCCCTAACTTGGTTGAAAGGGACATGGAACTGGAACAACAAGTGAGTATGTGGTTCCCACTTTTATACGGGGGATACAGATACACTCTTGGTATTTTCACAACTGGTTTGGGTGGGTTCTTTTTTCATCTGTCCTCTCCATGCTGTTTCCAGACATTGCCTTTGTGTGGATTGATGCTCCTCCCAGAAGGTATGAAGAGATTTGAACTTTCTTCACCTAGCTCATCAACAGCACCACGGACAGTGATCAGGAAAGAAATAAAAGGCTGGCCTCATCCTTCTCATCCTTAATAACAAGAACTGCAATCCCACCCTTCACTATGCACCAAATTGCAGTGCTACAGTCCCTTTCTAACAAAAGGGAAAATTGAATTTTGAAAGGAACTCTGTCATCTCTCTCCCCACTTTGGTGTCTAGGTATCCTTCCACCTTCTTTAAGAGTGCCAGCAATACTCTTCCTCTGTCTAGGAAGACACCCTCATGTCCATCTTGTGGATAGTAACATGCTAAGGCTTCCAAAATGGAACCTGCAGGCCTCCATTATTCTAGCTCACTCATACACAATGCATTCACCACACAGGCCACATACATACATATTACACACTTGGGATTTTAGCGCAAGGATCTAGCTCAGAATATTACATCAGTGAGCCAGAAGGCCTCCACTTCAATGACACAGATAAAAGCTCTGGTTACAACTATGGATTCATAAAACACGGCATGCTGCCACCACTGCCCTAAACACTAAACCCATGGCAGGGACCGTAGTCCACTCTCAGTCCAATGAGATGAATACCTGGTGCACCCCTCTAGGTCACATGACCTTACTCATGTCGCGGTACAGGGTCTAAGCACACTCTCAATTAGCACAAGGCTGGGTCGAAATAAAAAAAACAGGATTCTAATTACTTGCACTTGGGCACTTTTGGAAAGAGACTACAACATGCAAGGGAGATTCCTGTCCCAACAGAAACATTCAGTTTTGAGCTATAATGTTGATCCAGCACTGAGGGTATTGACAGCATGTTTAGAGTGAGGAAGCTCAACTGAACAGTAAGGGTTAGTAGATGGGTGCAACCTACAGTGATAAGTACTGTTGGGCCAGTGCTTCCTACTTCACCTTGAGCGATCCCTGGGATTGACTCCAGTAAGTTTATTTCTACCCTTGTGAAGCCATCTGTGCTGTAAGAGACATAAGTGTATAAAATACTAGAGCTACCGTGCATTTTCAAAAACCTGGGTAAGAAATAAGATGAATACACCATGACGCCATATAATTGAAAATGAATATATTCATGTATCATGAATATTAAGCGTTGGATACATTCTCTTTAACTCGAAAATTATAGTGATTTTGTAATTTTTGTCAAGCACTTGATTTTTTCAGTTTAGAAATGAATTTCCAGATACTGGTTGTTTCATACATGGTATTCACTGTGCCTACTAACAGACTCATTCATACTAATGCATTCAATAATTGTACACAACCATATTATTTTTCCATGTAGTGTCAGAGAGACAAGAAGCTTATTCCAGGCCGAATCATGCTTGGCAGAGAGAGCACATGCCTCCTTTAAGGTAGGTTATACATTCATAATCAAAGTTCTGGACTACTCAAAAAGTTGTTATAGTATGGATCCTAAGCTGAAGGCCCTTTCCCAGGGGGTCACCCCATGAGATGGCACAGGATGTTTAAGCAAGAAAATACCCACTTTCTAAAAGTGACATTTTCAAACACATAATTTAAAAAACACCTTTACTAATAGATGTGTGATTACATTCTGAGTTCAGAGAGCCCAAACTCCATTTCTCTTTCTTGTCCCAATGAGAAGTTACACTTGTAAGATGTTACAAAATATCTATCATTCAGTTCTACGGGACAGATAGCCTTTCAATAGTGAAAAAAAGAAATACACTGTATTTCACTATCAGGACATGTCACACACATCAGTACATGTCCTACCTCTCACACCCTGCCGATGGGGGTACCTTGGGCCTACCTGGGGGATGCCTTATATGTAAGAAAATGGAAGGGTAGGGCCTGGCAAGTGAGTGCACTTGCCAGGTCGACATGGCAGTTTACAACTGCATGCTGACACTACAGTAGCAAGTCTGAGAGCCCTTTGAAAGGCTTTTTGTGTGGGTGGCACAATAATTGCTGCAGGCTCACTAGCAGCATTTGATTTACAGGGCCAGGGCACACACAGTGCACTGTTCGATGGACTTACCAGTAAATCAAATAAGCCAAGAATGGAAACACCAGTCCATAACCACAATTTACATTGGAAGCCTTTGCCCTTTAGCACTGATCATCAGTGGCAAAGGGCCCAAAGCATCTAGACCAGCAAAACAAAATCCAGCACACGGAAAATATACAGGAGGCAGAGGCAAAAAGATAGGGAAGAGCACGCCAAGGATGCCAGGTCTAATAACCACATAACACATAACGGTTAACCATGGGGTAATTATTACTTTATGGATGCATCTAGGCTAGATTTTACTCTGTCACAAGTGGGGACCACAAGGGAGCAGTATATAAGCCCCCTATATATATATTTTTTTGTATTTCTTTATTGCATTTCTCAATAGGAACATTATTAAAGCAATGTGGTAGCAGTGTATCAAGTGTGCCACATTGTATCTGTAATGATGATTACATGTAGAGAAAAAGCAAAAGCATTCAAGACAGAAGTTATTAGTATATTATCAGTGCTACAGGGTATGCATGAATTGAATTCCATAAACTAGGAAGGTAATGAAAAGAGGGGGTGAGTATAGAACAATAACAGAGTCAGGCTATTTAGGACATGTGTGTTTAGCAGGAGGCACGAAAGAATGTATCTTTAGTTCCACTGTTTAAGAGCAAATGTTAGTCAATGTATACACCGAGAATATCACACAAATTGTCATTGGGGTGCCCAGCCAGTAAGTGTCAGTGTAAGGGGACTTGGGGACAGTAGTCAGGTAATATTGTCGAGCAGGGTTGCGCTGACAGGGTTAGCTACAGCAAGGGATGTCGCACTCAGTTCTTTGGGGGGGGTTGGGTCGCATCTAGAAGGAAAGAGAATCATCTTTGGCCAACGCCAGGAAGCTGAGTAGCAGGTAGTCCTGTTCCATGGAGGGTGTTTCCGGAGGCCTTTGCCTCTTCCATTCTCAGGGCAGTTCTCTCTGACCCAGCAAAAACCAATGCTAACCACTGCCATACCGATTCAGCAGAGGAAAGGGAAGTCCTGCAATGGTGTATGACTGTGGGCCCGGCCAGGAGCAGAGCTAGGTCAAGAAAGTGAGTCATTGTTTTCTTTTTCTTAGTGCACAGGAAAGACCTCATGACACAGACCTCACAACTGTGAAGGATATTTATTTCAATCATTTGCGCAAGCTACCAAGTAACTGTTAATCAGTACTGGTAAAGGAATGGACAAGACCAATATTTTGTGCAATTCGGCATCGATAATATGGCAAAGAGGGCAGCAGGCATTCGCCCCAGGTAAAAACTTGGTGATCTTGGCAAGCAGCTGATATACCTATGCAGTATATAGAATTGGATAAGTTTGAACCTTGTGTTTCTAGAGACAGCCACCAGGTAAGCCAGTTTTATTTTGATTACCCTTTTGTCTTGAAGGCTGGCAAGAGAAATCTGGGTGTGCTCCCCGAAAACCTTGGTCAGCCAGCTGATAAGCCTGCAACTGTTGCCCATGGTGTGGAGATATTGGACTAATGCATGAGATGGGTTCAGCCACCTTAGTGTTCCAGCTGACGCACAATGCATAAACCACTGTGTGATACATTAGGAACAGCCCCCTAGGAATGTTAGTTGCTCTATTGGCTCCTCGAAGGGCAGCAACTCCCTGACCCCTAAGAGGTTACCTACGGTTGTCACTCCCCCCAGCATACCAGCTTGGTAGATATGTGGATGTCAATGAACCCAGGATGAGCGGGGATCCTTGGAGGGGAATGGCAGGGCGTAGGGAACGGTTGGGCCTGTTATGTGCAAACTCTTCTAAAAGCAGCAATGTGCCACTTGAAGTAGATATGGCTAAGAAGGAGCTCTGGTCTAAAGAGGATGAAACAATCCTAGAATGTGTTCCAGCTGTCAGGGGGGTAAATTGAGGCAGTGTTGTCTAAGTGACCCTCTGCAAACCAGTGGCTTACCCACTGTAACTGAGCAGCCTGGTAGTAATGCTTGTAATTGGGGGCTCCTGAGCTGCCTTTGTCAGTGGGCAGCCTAAGCTTGGACAACACGGCTTTACAGTTCAATGAATCAAATGCCTTTTTAAGGTCCAGGGCCATGCAAGCAACCCTGGGCCAAGGCACCGGCGCCACTTCCATGACCCCGAAAAGCCAGTGGATATTCAGCAATGTGCTCCTACCTTCACAATGCTGTTCTTGTTGGGATACACTAGATGGGGGACTAGCAGCAGTAGGCACTCCATTCAGAACTGTGTTTAGAATTTTACAATTGGTGTTGATGATTATCAAACGTCGATATAAGGATATGTCCTTTGTGTTGCTTTATGGCTTGGGAACAGATACAAGTAAGGCTTCCCACGAGACCAAGGGGGGTGCCCGTCTTTTGCAGCAGTCTCGTAACCATGTACTAGCCACAGAGACAGGAGGTTGTAGAAAGCCAAATATAACTTCAGTGGGAGTCCATGCAGGCCAGGAGTCTTGTTCATGGCTAGAGAGCATATTACCTCTCTTATTCCCGCTGAAGATGTAGGGAGGTCAAGCTCCTGGGTCTGCTCCAGTGTGACTTAGGGTAAGGGGACATTGCTTAAGAAGAATGCTATATCCGCACTGGAGTTAATCTGGACAGGAGCATATAACTTTACATAGTAATCAGTGAAAGCAGTATGGATTTCAGTCTCAGTGTGCGCATAACAGTCCCGTCAAAGACAAAGGGAAGATATGAAGAGGTGGCGTTGTTCCTGCTTGATCAACCAAGCCAGAAGAGCTCTCGGCTTGTCTGACTCAGTGTGGGTCTTTACTCTGTGTGCAGCGTAATAATGCAACAAAAGCCACTCAAGCAAGTCAGAATGCTTTGCTCGAGCCACCTACCTGTGGGTATCGCTAATGATCGCGCGACCTCACATGTAAAGCAGGGATTCTTCATTGGCCTTCAATTCCGCATCAAGGATCCTACAGGTCCCTATGACTAACTGACTGGAAGTCCCCTGATTGTGACCTAAACGGCCTGGCACTCAATGGCACAGGTTGAGGCAGTGTACTGGGTGGTTGAAATCTGAAAACTTTTTCTGGAGTGTATCGCGGAGTGCCTGATCATTCAACAATGAGGGTTGGAACCTCCTCATGGGTATTAGAGCAGATCCGGTTCCGCTCAGGTAATCAACCAGGGTCAATGAAGAGCTTATGAAGCTGAAGCATACAATCAGATCAAACCGCCCATGGAGGATGTGCAGAGGGGTATAAACAAAGAGTACACCCTGACCAGCTCTGGAGCAATTGGGCAAGATGTTTAGAGTTGTGTATAGTGTGTGCCTGGGGAAGATTGGAGAATGACGTGTCATGTGTGATGTCTAATACACAGTAAAGTCTCCACTGCGGGACTGATTCATAAAGGTAAACCTACACTTTTGTGTAAACTTATGCTTGTTTGCTATTCAGAAAGGGATTTGGAGTAGTATCCGCACATAAAAAGATACTACTCGTAAATCCCTTTGTGAATAGTAAACAATCGTAAACCTACACAAAATTATAAGTTACTGTTGCGAATCAGGCCCTGAGTATCCAAAGAACTCTCACCCATTGCTCTAGGACCCTGTATAAGTGGTCGAGAGAGAGAAGCTTTGTTCAGAGTTGGGGGCATATATGCTGCCTATGATGACCTGTTGGCTATCTAAGGTCTCCTCCACCATAATATATCTGCCCTTCTTATCCTGGATGATGTTGCATGGTTGAAATGAGATCACTGCTTTTATCCAGACAAATGCACTGCGGAAGAAAACAGAATAGTTTGTAGAAAACACCTGTCACCACCAGCGCCTCTGAAGTAGACTCATGTCCTGATCAATGGCATGCATTTCCTGTAAAACCGCTATGTGCACCCCCCCCCCTTTGTATGAAGTAGAACAACATAGCACATCACATGCTAGCTGTCCTCATGCCTCTGATATTCCATGTAAGGAAATTATTCACTGAACAGCATAGGTGTGTTGTGGTGTGTAAGAAGACTCACTATGGTGTCATGGAAGAAAAGGATGCTCAAAAGGGAAGTTGGGATGTCCAGACAGTTCGCTTGCAAACTGAAAGCTCAATGGTAGCCTGCGAGAAAAAAGGAACATCAAAAGTAACAAGAATACATGGGACGGGGTCACATGAACCCCTGTCTAAACCTAATGTAACAAGAAAACAGCATTCTGTGAGGTTGGCTTACTACAATTGATTAGTGAAAGTCTGCTTCAAGCCCAAATTGCTCACCAGTAAGAGAAGAAGTCTACAGGGATGCATGTAGACAATGTTAATAGCGCTGTGGAAGAGAGCATCCTGACATGGGCCATGTACAAGGAAGATTCATTATTAGCCTGTTGTAAAATGATGGTTTTGTCCTGTGCCAGTTAAGAATACAGTAAGGCAGCAGGGGTACACCATCAAAGAATCAGGGATGGAGCCTGGTTGTCTCTTTAAAATTATGAGGCATATGAGGGGTTAAAAAGGTTTGTCAGTAGTTTCAGGTGTGACATCAGGAGGATTTGTGATGCTGGCAGGGAGGTGTAAGATGTATAGGATTCATTGTCACTGGTAGAGTCACAAGGCCATACTTGTGGAAAATTCCTGCCGTATCCAATGCTGTTTGCCTGTCTTCATCCATCTGTGTCTCTGATGGGGCTGAGCCACTGGCCGCAATGTCAAAACGACTCCAGACAGAACAACTCTATCTGTTCCTTCATCTTGGTGTTCTGCATCCTTACTGAGTCAAAGAATGGCCAGTACCCGACAGCTGCTCAGCCCAGTCCCAAGCTACATCAGGATCTTCAAAGAAGTGAGATTTTTTCGCAGTGACAAATCAAAGCTTGGCGGGAAACAGAAGCAAATATGTGAGACCCAGCTTGCGCATTTTGCGATTTACTTCTGTAAAGGAGGCATGCAGGTGCTGCACCTCAAGGGTGTAGTCTGGGAATAGGATGATGCAGTGGCTGTCAATTCTGAGGGAAGGTAGTCGCCAAGGCTCCTCTATCACTGCTTCCTGGTCCCTTTAGTGTAGCAATTTAACCACTGGGGGGTGGGGCGTCATGCTGGGACCCTGTGTGCTCTTTTAATGGTAACGAATGAGATAGCTTGTGTGATGGCATAAAGTTATAGACCCAAGTTTCCAAGTAGGCCGCTGCATCCATTCCTGGCCCTCCTTGCCTTACGCCAGATGCACAATGTGGATGTTGCTCCTGCGGCACCTGCCCTTGGCATCCTCAGCTCACCCCTCAATGTGGCACACCGAATCCAAGAGTTGCGCAAGCTGCCTCAGTGCACCTGTACTCTGCGGTTTGAGCTCCTTGATAATAATCTCTGTTTAGGCAAACCTACTGAAGAGCTTCCTGTGGTCGCCTCTAAGCAAACTCAGATTAGCAGCCACCATGTTGATTTTATTTTCCAGCTATGTCATAGAATGCTCTATTGAAGTAAGGATAGATTTAAGCTTTTCTGAAGTGTCGACTGATGCCAATGGGGCACATTATTTTGCCCTGAAGGTCTAGGCAGTGGCACATTCCACGGCCCTGTGCATCTTAGATGCTGTGGCAGATCTGGCCTTAACCATTGTGGCAAGATTCCTCAGGGATGGTCCAGGAGAATCTACAAGATCAGATCAGTCAGATGAGCACAGACCCGCTTGTAGATACTGCGGGGAATTCAGGCTGCAGCATAAGCAGCCTAGCCACTAAGTTAGGGGCCCCTCAGAGACACCATCAGGGGCAAATGAAGAAGGTCTAGGGGTGGGAGCCACCAAGTTTGCCAATCTGGCCCAATACAGCAGAGAAAAGACAACTACAGAGGGGTGCTACAGTGGACGGAAGTAAGATTTGGGTTGTGGAGATGAGGGCCAACCCTATGATTACTGTGCCAAGGTGGGATGCTTGCTGATCTCAACCTCACTGTGTCTACTCACTGCTGTCAGGATAGTTGACTCAAGTGCTAGTCTCTCCATGTAGACCCTTCTCTGGGGTGTTCCAGGCCCAGCACTTATGTCGCGTAAAGGTCTCCGAGCAGCAATCAAGCACCGCCTTGGAGGTGCCACAAAGGAGAAGAAGCCTCCTAGGTTAGGAGAGAGACCTACCTAGAGCTCATCAGGGAGCAGATGGAGCACTGCAGGGGGAAGGGGGGAACACTGGTGGGCCACCCACTTTTCAGGTCACTCCGCTTACATCGGCGGGGTGCAGGCCTCGAAGCAGGGTCCTATGTTCAGCAATCCCCCTGCCTCGGGTCACTCAAGGGCCACCAGTCAAGGTCCAGTAAATCGACCCTGGTGAATGTCAGCTACAACCCCAGTTCCAGATGACATAGTACATTGGGCTCACTTAATCAATCAATCAGTCAAACAATCAATCAGGGGGTTTATAAAGTGCGCTACTCACCCGTGAGCATCTCAAGGCGCTGGGGGGTGCAGATCTGGTTCAGTCGAAGAGCCAGGTATTGAGGTTCCTCCTGAAAGTGTGGAGGGTGGGGGAGCGTCTGATGTTCGCTGGAAGCTCGTTCCAGGCTTTGGCTGAGACGCAGGAAAAAGCTCTTTCTCCTGCTCTGGTTCTGCGGATGCGGGGGGTCTCTGCGAGGGCGAGGTCTGCGGAGTGAAGGTTCCTCTTGGGTACGTGGAAGGAGACTCTCTCGTTGAGGTATTTGGGTCCGATGTTGTGGAGGGATTTGTAGGTGTGGGTGAGCAGTTTGGAGGTCACTCTCTTTTCGACGGGGAGCCAGTGGAGGTTACGTAGGTGTTGGGTCATGTTTTCATGCTGTGGGGTTCCAAGGACGAGTCTGGCTGCGGTGTTCTGGATTGTCTGCAGTCTGTGTAGGAGAGTTCTGTTGATTCCGGCGTAGAGGGCGTTGCCATTGTCCAATCTGCTGGTTATGAGTGCATGGGTGATGATTTTTCTGCATTCTGGGGGTATCCATTTGAAGGTCTTGTGGAGGATCCGAAGGCAGTTGAAGCTGGTGGAGGCGATGGAGTTGAATTGTCAGGTCATGGACCCGCCATGACCCGCCAGATCAAGGGCAATGGACCCGCAAGGTCAAGAAGCTGTCCCCACGAGCCCCCCCCCCTAAGTATCAATCGCCATGTAGGACAAAACAGGCATATGGGGAGGATTAGCTGCTGGGCCGCTCATTGAGGCCTCTGATGGTGGGAGTGATGATGTAAAGGGCACAGAGGAACCAGGCCCATTCCCCATTCAGGGTCCTCAAAGGTGCAGAACTCTCCAGTGCCGCCCACACTGGAGGCCTCATGGTGCAAACAGGGAGAACTCAAGTTCAGCCAGGACCAGAGCACAACTGAGGGACCAGTCCCCACAGATGTCGCTCTGTTCCAGCAAGCAGTGGAGTTAGTCAAGCAGCTAGTTCTGTCCACAGGACACTCTATAGGGGCAGCAGGAGCGGTCCCTGTGCCCCTCCAATCAGGCTGCTAGGAAAGCTAGTGCTGGCGCTGATCCAGCGAGGGCCTCACCTTTCCACAGGGCCTCCAGTCAGTGCTGCAGCTGTGCGGACCCCTAAATCCGTCAGATTGATGAACAATAGTGTAAGTCTGCCTTCCGAGGTCTCGGATGTCAGGGGCACTGCTCAGCAGTTTGGATAGCATCCTAAATACAAGATATAGACAATTTTATTGACTACCCTGGCGAAGCTGTTAAATTTAGCTGCTGCCATCTTGGCCACTGTAGTCACCAAGTCCCCCAAATATAGTGTTAGTGTTTAGAGAAGATCCTAAGACAGGGATGTTGGTAGTTCCCAGAGGTTATAGAACAGACGAGACTACTGTAAAGTTAGCAACGTTTCCATGTTCGATTACCGGCACAGAGCAGTCTACATAGAAAAAGGTGTAGGCTTTGGTATCTACCTGGCGGTACGCCAGACACCTAAAATACAACATATAAATTAGACAATTCGCCACACAGGTGGCTAAGAAATCAGATGAGAAGTTTTGCTGAAATGCCTATTTCTACTGTCTTCACAATCATACCAGGTAGCCTGGAGGTATAGCAAAGATCTTTCTTATATGAAAGTTTTCTCCAATAAACATGTCCTTCAAGAAAAAAAAGCTTGCCTTTACTATTTTCATGTAATTTCTGTGCACATTTATAAAGTGGATTTGTGGTTCTATGCTTCACACATTTTGATGATTTAATGTAAAGATGCGGTGTAAGCATAAGTTGCCTGAAACATGGGAATGATTACATAGTATCTGTCTGTATTCAATGTCTGTTCCAATTGCTGGGGTACAGATGCAGTGTAATGAACTGGAGCAGTCTTGCACTTGTTTTGACTTCTATTTTTTTTTATGTAATGGACCATTCAACAGAAAATAATGTTTTATGTAGAAGTTTGTGATGGGCATCTGCAGCCCTGGGGTAATGGCTTGTCTCACTTGTTAATTGACTCTGTCATTCTTCTCATGCTATACTGGCAAGCAATGGCCTTAAGGGGACCAATTATGCATAGATTCTGCTTCTAACAGTTCATCTGACCAATGTCACCACTCATGCAATCAATGAAGTCAGCCTCCGAAACCTTCATAGAGCATTCTACTATGTAAGGTTATTTGTTATTTGGAGCATGGGGATTGCGCAGAACAATTAGTTGTTCCAAAACAACACTCTCCCCAGTGTTTTAATGCACAGCCGTGACCACTGTGTGAAGAGAATTAAACCAAGTCACGCCGATATAGCGTATGTGCGTATTAAGTCTGTATTCCATCTCATGCCTCTCTTAATTTTTCTGCAAGGAAATCTTTTAGGGTTTTCAGGCGAGGTAGGAGTTACAAGCCTTTTTGCAGAGATTACCATGTGTGCTCTTAGGGGTAGATCTAATAATATCACACACAACATAGTAACGCAATCTATGTTGCTGCGGTGTGTAAGAGGGAGAGAGCAGGACAGTGCCATATGTACTAAGATATAGTCAGGGCTTTAAGTGGGCCGGGTCCTGCCAGTGCTCAGCACCAGCAGTTCTGAAAAGCAGGTGGTGAGAGAGGTCCCTATTGTGCTCTCTACTTTTGCCCTCACCGTCAGGGTGAACAAAAAACGCTTAACTCTGCAGCAGTACCGTCTTTCACTGCCTGTGAAGTAACTTCAAAGGGACTCATTATAGCTCTTGCCCAGTCTCATCATTTCAGAACAGAAGCATTTTCACTATTATACACAAAGAAGTCATGGTTGTTGCTTATTTATCTTATGCAACTAATAACTATTGGCAAAGCCAATAGTCCTGGTTTGTTGTAGGTGTAATGTTACTTGTTGTATTATATACCTGGATGCAATGACAGAAGCAGTAGAATACCAGTCGGGTGGCACACTATGGTAAGCACAGATTTTTAGCTTACGTGTTTTTAAACAACACCTCAATTACATCGGCAACGCCCCTTTGAGAGACCCCCCAGGTTTTTTCATCCCACTTAAAGTGCTGCTGCTCTATCCCCAAGCACTATCGCACAATGTGGCTGCCTTGGACCATACGCACTGCCTTTGCGAGTCTAGAATAGGTTTTGTACTGAAAATATATATTTCCACTACAAATACTATGATCAGACTTATTTTTAAACGTTTCCCAAAGAACAGCACGCATGCAAAGTTACATGCAAAGTTAGAAATGTTTGGAGAAAATAAACGTGTTTTCCTTCTTTCTTTCTGTCCTGAGGAGCCATATCTTTTTGGCGCAAAACCCTTTGGACAGATGTAAAGAGACTGGGATTTGTGTCAAAAACATGGCTGATTGCAATGAACACCTATGTATCACCAGAAGCGGCTGCTGTTCGAGTGTAGTGGAGGGGCGGGTGGGACCTGGGGGGAGGACAGACGATAGGGAGGTGGGGAGGGGTGAAACTATAACATTAAAAGAATAAAATAAAAAACGTACTTTTTGCCTGCCACCCGACGCTCTTCTCTGTGTCCCCTTCTCATGCAGCTTAGGCTCCCAGCCTCCCTTGCAACCAATCCCGACGATGCTTTCAGGTAAGAAAGCAGCATCAGAATTGGCCTGAGCGCTGGGAATTTGCGCTCTCAGAGAGACTGGAAGCCTCTGCCTGCTCTGTCTCCAGCCCAGCAACGCAGCTGGGTTGGAGACAGCTCAGTGTGCATGTGTTTTTGGCCGGCCTGATATGGCCGGCCAAACCCACCTGTGCACTGATAGCAGTGCTGACCACCACTCCCTCTCCTGACTGCCCCGCGGTGGCCCTGCACCCACCTGTGCACTGATATCAGTGCTGACCACCACTCCCTTTCCTGACTGCCCCGCGGTGGCCCTGCACCCACCTGTGCACTGATATCAGTGCTGACCACCACTCCCTCTCCTGACTGCCCCGCGGTGGCCCTGCACCCACCTGTGCACTGATAGCAGTGCTGACCACCACTCCCTCTCCTGACTGCCCCGCGGTGGCCCTGCACCCACCTGCGCACTGATAGCAGTGCTGACCACCACTCCCTCTTCTGACTGCCCCGCGGTGGCCCTGCACCCACCTGCGCACTGATAGCAGTGCTGACCACCACTCCCTCTCCTGACTGCCCCGCGGTGGCCCTGCACCCAGGACGCAGCAGGGAGAAGTTGAAAAATAAAAAGATAATATACTTGTTTTATTATCATTATATTTTTAAACTCTTGAGGGTTGCTGGGCGAGGCAACGCTCCTCCGCCATAGCGGAGGGGCCGCCACTGTGTATCATCCATGGGACATCTTCTTGATGCAGTGCAATGAAAGAATTCCCTGTGATACTTATGAGCAACTTTCCGTCAATACTTTGAGTTATTTTAGTGACTTGGCACAGCTGCCACCCGACGCTCTTCTCTGTGTCCTGTTCTCATGCAGCTTAGGCTCCCAGCCTCCCTTGCGGCCAATCCTGACGCTGCTTTCATGTCAGAAAGCAGCATCAGAATTGGCCTGAGCGCTGGGAATTTGCGCTATCAGAGAGACTGGAAGCCTCTGCCTGCTCTGTCTCCAGCCCAGCAACGCAGCTGGGTTGGAGACAGCTCAGTGTGCATGTGTTTTTGGCCGGCCTGATATGGCCGGCCAAACCCACCTGTGCACTGATAGCAGTGCTGACCACCACTCCCTCTCCTGACTGCCCCACGGTGGCCCTGCACCCACCTGTGCACTGATATCAGTGCTGACCACCACTCCCTCTCCTGACTGCCCCGCGGTGGCCCTGCACCCACCTGTGCACTGATATCAGTGCTGACCACCACTCCCTCTCCTGACTGCCCCGCGGTGGCCCTGCACCCACCTGTGCACTGATATCAGTGCTGACCACCACTCCCTCTCCTGACTGCCCCGCGGTGGCCCTGCACCCACCTGTGCACTGATATCAGTGCTGACCACCACTCCCTCTTCTGACTGCCCCGTGGTGGCCCTGCCCCCAGGACGCAGCAGGGAGAAGTTGAAAAATAAAAAGATCATATACTTGTTTTATTATCGTTCTATTTTTCAACTCTTGAGGGTTGCTGGGCGAGGCAACGCTCCTCCGCCATAGCGGAGGGGCCGCCACTGTGTATCATCCATGGGACATCTTCTTGATGCAATGCAATGAAAGGTTTCCCTGTGATACTTATGAGCAACTTTCCGTCAATACTTTGAGTTATTTTAGTGACTTGGCACAGGTGCAGTGTTTAATAAATCATGCTCCTGTTTCAATTCATATTTGCATTCACCCCAAGTCAAAATTTGAACCATGAAGAAAAGATAACTAACAGAAATGCCAACCACTCACTAATGCTCTATGCTACTGACATTAAATTGTCAATATTAAGCAAGGGCACCCCACTCTAGACAAAACACAGCAACCTATGGTCGTCCCTTGCAGATAATTACAATCAGCTGCGCCCGCCTGGGTGAAGTAATTGAGTTGCTCACCTGAGAAACACGATGCAACGACGCAGCTTTCTGGAGCACCGGTGGATTTCCTCGCACAGACATTTCAATCACACAGTTTCCTCCTGGACTGCCAACCGGCAACATAAAGCTGTAAGGGAGAACACAAGACCTCGTCATTGCGTCTGCTGACGACAAGCAAGCCTTCTAGCCTTGAACAAAGGGTCACGATGGGGGCGAGGCATCGGAGGCTTTTTTGTGTTTTGACACAGGCTAGTATATATACAATGACATCAGTATATCGCCAATCAGATGGTATGGATGTTGACAACATTTCAGGGAATCGACGATATGAAAACATTTCTTTAATCGACGTTTTCTTCAATCTAGTTTTACTCGTATTCTTGCGGTAGAAAGTGCCGAAATGCTTCCAGACGAGAAATGAGCTCTTTACATGTGTAAGTGGGGGGTTGATAAAAATCGCAAGTGCTAGATGCAGTTGACATGCAGTCTCCCTCGAGCAGGGGGCTTTTGGTCAAGTAACATTAAAGTTGAATGATGCTGAGCTCCACAGGGGGCCATTTGCGGTGTTTGGCCTACGGGGCAGATGGAGATGGAATAGGACATGAAAGGCTGCATACCTCCGAGCTGCACGAATGCAGCGTGATATAGGTGTCTGTACCGCTGCACGTGCAGTCAGTCATGTGCTGAGGGGCAGAGGTAAAGGGCAAAGCTGGCGTCATTATAGGGAGGACTCTATTAATAACCCCACGAGCCACAACAAATGATGCCAGTAGTCTTTTATTGGTTTCTAAAACATTGCTGCACTAAACAATTGTGTGATTTACAATGTGAAACACCCCTAGTGTGGCCCAAGGGCGAGGAGCCAGTGTAATAAATAAGCCCCATAGTCTCAAGACAAAGTTCTTGACTGGGCTGGCCTGCTTGGCGTTGCCAACCTGGAGGTCCATTGCAGGCTCAAGGGGCGCCTGGATCCTGGTCTAACATGACCACAGACTTTCATTGATGCATACTGGTTTTTATGCTATTTCTCTGGTTCTCCTTATTGAATTTCTGTCATTTTGGTGTCATTCTTTTTATTAAAAATCAGCTTTAGTCTGGTTTGGGATTTTTATTATTTTGCATTTTGACTTTATTTACGTTTTGATGATGTATAAATAATTTACACATTGACCTTAAAAAAATCTATCCCCTTTGTGCCATACTTACCAGGGGATAGAGCTCAGTTTAATTTTCAGACTTTGGGGGTTTATCATGACAAGTTAGTGTTATTATTGGGAAACCGCCCACCCCAAATCGTGATCCACTTACTTGCACTATTATTCAAACATGTCGAGTTCTAAGCTGATTCAGGCACACTATTATCAAAAACACTGATTCCTGGGATGCTATCCTACTATCAAAAGCTATAGAGTTATGGACTGAGTCAGGTGTACTATTATCTCAACACACCGAGTCCTTAAATGATTTAGGAATACTAGTATTCCAACTAATCCAGGCCTGGGCTGATTCAAGGTTACAATTACCCAAACATCCCGAGTCCTGGACTGATTCAGGGTCCTCAGGGATACTATTATTTTAACATATTAAGTCGTGTTTTAAGTCAGATAAACTATATTCCAAACAGAGGGAGTCCTGGAGATATTCAGATATACTATGGTCGTTGTTAAATAACTTTTCGATTGAACTTATAAATTGCATAAAACATCAGTTCACTTACTTCTTATGTGATTTAGTATCAACAATACGCAGAGGTGCCTCATATTGCTTGCTTTGGGCTCGAGCAGCCATCATTATACTAAGTGTACATTTTGTGTAAACCCCATCAACCCCTTGCTGAATCTCACGATTTTTGCTTTCTGTAGTTCATATTTTACGGGTGTCTTTTAGTGTGCTTTAGTGTCATTTATGGCAAATTTATTGTCAGTGAGAGAGAAATACACCAGATTTCTGAAATGTTGATGTAATGCATTTTTATTTACGTTCTCATTGGTCCATTGGCACGAGACTTCCTAACTGGTTGATTATGAATGCTTCTATCTTATCTGTCCAGCACGTCATCGCAGAAGAACACACGACCAGCTAGGTCTTCATTTTGGCAGATATTGTGCAGTCATTCCTCCTGGAGGCATAGTTGCTACAACAACAAATACGAAGTCTGATTAAGCGTGCATGTATCTGTGCTGCGGACAGCTCTCCTAGTAAATGTTTCCCTCTAACTGAATAGGAATCAATTTCTTTTTGACTATGGAGTGTTCAGTGTTTATTCCAGTCATGAACGTGCAATAGTCTCCACTAAGTAATTCGCCTCGGCAGCAATGTTATTAACGCTAGACTGAACTATCACACTAATTAACTAAGCTTCGCATCTATTCATGATTGCCTTCATTTAATCAGTGCATCTTCTCTTTGGGTAGCAAATTTTATTCTGAATGCACCAGGATCCTAATTTCTCTAAAAGGCCAAATCTCCCCACGCATATTTATACCTAGATCCTTTCCTACTTTGATGTGGTGCTACTATAATACATTTTGGGCGTTTTTCGTATGATTCAGTGACATACATTCCTGTTTTACTTATTGGTGTAATCTTTTGTTCCACTTTCTCAAAAGAAATGCACCTCCATCATTACACAGGCCTTTATTTAGACATGCCTCCTTTGTGTAGAGATCCTTGTTAGAAATGGGAGTTCTGGGCAGCTAAGGTATGCAGCCGAAACCAGGCAGAAACCCCCACTCTAGTCAGGGTAAGTCAGATACCCATCAAAGATAACCGGTGCTCACCCTCCGGTAGTTTGGCACAGTGCAGGCAGGCTTATCTACAGAGACAATGTGTAAAACATTCGTACAACACACACATAGTAACACAATGGAAACTCCACATAATGAGACTCCACACAGATTTAGAAAAAGAAGTTTCTATATTGAGAAAAAACAAGACCAAAACGATAAGACAACTATGTCAGTAGGTTACACCTGGAATCTTTGGCATTTTTTTCCCATCTTTTTTGCTTCTGACCTTCTGTATTTGACTGTGTGCTGCATTTCGTTTTGGGCACTTTACCACTGCTGGTCAGCGGTAAAGTGCAAGGGCTCCCTGTGTAAATTGGGATTATGATTGGTTATCCACGATTGGCCTATTTGATTTACTGGTAAGAGTAAAAGTGCACTGTGTGTGCCTAGGGCCTGTAAATCAAATGCTCCTAGTGGGCCTGCAGCACTGATTGTGCGACCCACATGAGCAGTCCTGCAAACATGCCTCAGGCCTGCCACTGCAGTGTCTGTGAGAGCAGTTTGAAATTGGCATGTCAACTTGACAAGTGGAACCACTTGCCAGGCCCAAACCTTCCTTTTTACTTCATTGAAGGCACCCCAAAGGTAGGCCCAAGGTAGCCACATGGACTGGGTGCAGTGTATTTAAAAAGTAGGGTATGTACTGGTGTGTTTTTCATGTGCTGATAGTGAAATACTGCTTAAAAAAATGTCACTATTGCAAGCCTTGTAAACTTTTGCAAGTGTAACGTCCAATTGGGAAGAGATAGAGGTTTTGAAATTGAGGTCTCTGAATTCACAATTTAAAAATACATCATTTAGTGAATTTGGTATTTAAATTGAGTGTTTGAAAATGACAGTTTTAGAAAGTGTTTTGGTTTGCCATTCAGTGCCTCTGCCTGCCTGTGGAATCCACATCAGGTTTAGACTGACAGTTAGGCTGTTTGTGCATTCACTCTAGACAGTCATACAAAGGGTGCTGAGGTGTGCTATGCATATCCTGATAGCCCATCACCAGGCTTGTGGGTCTTCCTGGGCTGGAGCGGTGGGAGGATTTGTCACTAACTCATGAATAGGGCTGTGCCTGTACTCGCACGAAGCCGTCTCCACTCCCTGTAATGTGTCTGGAGCCAGGTCTTATACACTACAAAGACTTTCCTTTGAAGCTTGACTACTTCAAAGGCAGAAACTGATATAAGTACTGGAACTGTGACATCATAACTTTGGAACACTTCTGGATTAAGGGGACATTCTGCCAAGAAGAAGTGCTGGAGAAACTGTCAGAAGGGGGACTGCCACTTTTCTGTGTGCTTTGCTGTGTTGGCCTGCTGCTTGATGCATCTGTCTTGGGCAGTGAAAGGATGGGACTTTGCTTACTACATCCTGCTTGCCAAGGTTCTCGAAGGTTCTTGCGTGTGCTTGCCTTGTGTTAAGAAGTCTCAGGGCCATCAACAAGCATCTGCAGACCTTGAACTCCTCTGCCGGGAGTTCTGACCCGCCTAGTGGTGCCAATTCCAGTTCTGGGCCCTTGGAGGCGGATTTTGCTGCAAAGGACTAAGAAAATCCACACATCGAACTCTATTGCCTATTTTTACTGACTCAGGACTGTTGTCCGGCTGAAAAAACAACACATACTGAGCACTGTGTGTCAGACGCCCGAGGCACCTGCTCAGACTCCAACACAGTCGCAGCTGTGAGGCGGAAGAAATCAACGCATCAGCTGTTTAGTGGCTGGAAAAGCCTGTTTCACTGCATCGACCCATCACGTCTGGATTTTTGACGCATCACACCTGTGCACCAAGTTCTTCATTGACATGGCCCAGCAGTAGGGAATCGAGGCCGCATGTCTGGAAATCAATGCATCACCTCTCGTTGCAGTAAGGAATGGATGCATCACCTCCACTCACAGTAAGGAACCAACACATCACCTCCCCTGACAGTAAGGAACTGATGCATCATCTCCCCTCCGCTGCAATAAGAAACCAACACATCACCTCCCCTGGAAGTAAGAATCCGCAGCATCACCTCTCCTGGGATTAAGGAATGAACACATTGCTTTGCTTCTCCAGTGCCTCACCTCCCCAGCGCCTGTTTTCGTCTTTGATTTTGTGCATCCCAGGGACTTCATGATAAAAGTGATGCATCCATAGTTTTTAATGAACTGAACCATTTTGAAGCTTTTGAAAGTGGTATCTTTACTTGTGTATGTTGGATTGTTGTCATTTTGGTCTTGTTTTATTCGAATAAATATTGGTTATTTTTCTAAACTGGTGTGGTGGCAGTTTGTAGTGTTTTCACTGTGTTAGTGTGTGTTAATGTCAAATGCTTAACACATTGCCTCTGAGATATGTTTGACTGCTTGTGTCAAGGTACCAAGAGGGTGAGCAGGGGTTATCTTGGGTGTGTAACTCCCTTACCCGGACTAAAATAAGGGTCCCTTTTTCAACAAGGTACAAGCCACTGCGAACTAGAGAACCCCATTTTGAATACAGTACTTCTCAAGTTATGCCGAATTAAGGTATACAGGTAATTGCAAGGTTCAGGGCACCCTTGTGCTCCGATTCAGGTATTTACTGTAGAGCAAATGTGAAGAAGTATTCCTGCCTAGGTCATGGGGTGCAAACAGGCACCTGAAGTGCAAATGCGGACTTAAGATGTGTTCCTGATCCCCACTGGGTATCGTCTGGTGTGCACAGGCACCTTTTGTTGTCCAGCGGCACTTGTCGATGAGTCTGATGAGACCGACATGTGTAGGGCAAGTCAGGGGCTGCTATAGTGCAGGCGGGAGCAAAATCCTCTTGCTCTAGGTCCAAAACAAAAGCACAGTACTTTTTCATGTTGGTTTAGTCGATATTGGTACCTTTTGCATCAGAGATCCTCACGGTTCTTTCCAGGTCCAGTAGTTTACTGATTTGATAGGGCCAAAGTCAACATTTTCTCTGGTGAGGGGCCCTCAAGCTCCTCTTGAGGAAAGCAGGCTTCTCTCTGCAACTTAGCTTTGGCCCTTGTCCATGCAGGCAGTGTTACATTATAAATTATAAGACTTTCACAGGACATAAATTGTTAAAGGTTCTTCTGCATCAAGCTCCCTGTGCGAAGATGAAGCACTGAGTTTTACAGTAGTCCCATTTACTCAGACAGCACATAGTTGAACACGCATGTGCACACACAATCAAGTGTTATAAGACCAAAGCCTCTTACCTAATTGCACCACAGAAGACCTATTTTAAAAGGCATGCTAAATTGATCAGAACCCCATTCTTCACATGAAGCATCTACAAACCAGTCTCCAAATTAACAGAATTAGGTAACACAAATGGAAAATATCTAATTAATTAACAGCCTACCGTATGGAAAACAATGTATAGGAGGAGCATCTCCAGGTATTTGTAGTGGCTAGAGCACACAATAGAACATTTTGAAAATACTATATATCATGCATCAAATAGTGCACAAAGGTGAGTCACATCTTGCCTTGCTACTTGCTCTGACAGCAGCATTCAACATAGTCGAGCATCAGTAATGCCATGACAAATTGGAACAGCTTCTGGGCTACAAAAAATAAATCTTAAGTTGGTTCTACTCATTTGTGGGACAACCATTACTCAAACTCTTGTGTGGCATATAGATTTCCCAAAGGTTCTGTTCTCTCCTCTAAAGTGTTCAACTTATAATAAGAACCACTGAGTACACATTTAGCATAAATTGGATTAAAAAAAGCATCAGCACACAGACAACGTGCAACTTTGCCTAAAGATTCTATATTTGCATGATTCTTTCACTCTTCAAACTTGCATGGAAACAACTGCAAATTTGGAGACTACACACTGAAGGCGATCCCAAAAAAGACTGCATGAATTGTTTTCACTGAAAGGTTAAATGTAACCACAAATTACTCAATTGAATGGAAGGTTTTGCTCCCTCCTTAACACATTATGTAAAATTATTTGGCATGACCCTGAGTAGTAGCACCCTTTCACTTACGCCCCATATAAACAAGCATTTGCAATGCAATCGGTCTCGCCTTTGGGAACTTATATGTATTTAGCTACGCACACATTAGCCTTGGTGCTGAAACATCTACTATTCTTTAACATGGAGGGAAAATAAGCACCAAACTGCGTGATACACCGGGTATGGGAACACATGGAAAGAAATGTTGCCTTTCAGCAGGAATCATGAAGTCCAAAGCTCTGTTTTTAATATAAAATCAGGGCCTTCGGTGGTCATATCACTGAACATAAAATATTTTGAAAAAAATATTATTTTCGACGGTAGCTCATGGAAGACAATTTCTATGGACTGGAATCTAGGGAATGCTAAAGTAATTCTGGTATTTTACTGACCTCTGCTGGTCGTTTTCTATCAAGAATGTTAGATAGAGGCAGTTGAACAGAAACAAAAAAAATGTCCCTAAGGGGAAGCAGAATAGTCCTAGGGCTGATCTCCAGAGCCCACAAAGTACATACACATATACATATATACTAAAGTATATACAAGAGGTCTCGAATCTCAACCTAAACAAAAAAGGGAAAAGACAGCAAAACAGCAAACTTCTACCTTCATTCATTAACAATTAAAATATATTCTAACCCCAGCACATGCCTTTATAATCTCGTGCTTTGACTGAGAATGCAACAATTCCATGAATTCTAAGTGCTTTCCTCTTTCTAAAGAGATATTTCATTCACTGGTGAGGTTATTATCAGATGAGAGGAAATCTGACTACAACCCAGTGCACCTAAAAGAGCTTCATTGGTTCCGCGTTGACTCCATAATTTACCTTAAATGGCTGTTTAGCTGGACAAACTAAACACCAAAACAGTCCAACATACTCACAATATCAAAAGGCAAATAACCCTCTAGAAGTAAAGAATTGTTTCTGCCTGAAATGCTAACATTTAGAACATCTCAGGCGTGAGAACAGGAATTTTTGGGTGCAACATCCATTTTCTGGAACTATCTCTGCATTGTTGTGAGGATCCACCCACTCTGCTGGGCTTCAGAAATGGAATGAGAACACATTTTTTCAAATTGCATCTAAACAAATCTACTTTTTACTTTAGGTCCTGGTTAATGGTACCGCCTGCCAAAGCTTATTCTAATTCTGATGCTAATTTATCTCTTGACTAGTTCCCTCCTTTTTTTAAACTACAACTGTTTAGCACATGATTTGTCTTTCACACTTGTTCCCTCTGTTGATAACCTCCTCCTCTACCTGCAAATTAGTTTCTTATGTTACTGAATTGTAATTTATTTTTGTTCCTGAGTGAGCGAGTTATTGCTATACAGTGCAGCATCATAATATTAAACTGTTACATAAAATAAAGAAGGGTGACAAGTTCCAGACAGAGGTGCGTTTTACACTGAGCAACCTACCTCAGCATGTCCATGGATCGTGAATAGAGGGGCCGATTACAATGCGGCCCGTTACCGGTCGGAGCCTTCAGGGCTGCATCGTAATCTGCCCCGTGGTTTACTTTCCGACCGCCTAATTATGATCTACACGGTCAGAAAGTAAACTGGCCGGTCATTCCGGCTGGCTTCCGAGCTGGTCTGTAATCTCAAGGGAAGGCCTTTCTGCCCTTGAGATTGCGATGCACAGTTTCCAGCAGGGACCCCTTGTGCTTGTTGCCTCAGTTTGGGGTCAGAGTGGGGCACCTATTGTGCCCCCCTGTTGATCCCTGCACCCCGTGGCAGGCACTTTGCGGTGCCTGCCACAGGGGGCAGGGATGACCTGCACCTCCCTTTTCTCAATGGGGGCTTGTGTTATGGCTGTAAACCGGCCGTACCACGAGTTCCCATTGAGAAAAGGGAGCATGTAACTGAACAGTGTTCGGTCGCATTGTAATGAGACGGTCTGGACTGCCGATCAGAGGTTGGTCAGTCCCAGGACGGAGACGGTGTCAGGCAGACTTTGTAATCAGGCCCTAAGTGTTTATTTTAACTGGCCAGTGCTCAGTAAATTATAAGGTATCAGCTTCGCAAGGAAGCAGTAGCGGCTGGTACCCTAAATATTTGGTGTGGGCAACCAACCAAATAATTAGGGTACCAGCCGCATGAGTGAATAAGCCATGCATGGGAACAAACTATGCCTGTTTTAAGTCAGCTGTCATTAATGTGAGAGGTAGGTCCCGGGGACAGGATCAGCATCCAGCTGCATGTTTGTAGTTGTGTAGCAAAGGGCCCAGAATTAAAAAACAACCAAACTTGCATACAAAATGCTACCCACATGTAAAGAAGATGGCAGATAATTTTTTGTTGTTGTCAACAATGAGTATTTCACCGGTTGGCATCTCAGACACAGGCACCCCACTGTGCCTCTGTCCCTAATCTGTGACTAGAACTAAAGCCTGGCCCTGTGAGACACAATTATAAGTGACTTGTTTGCACCCCTTTTCAGTGTCAAAAAACATCCTTTGAAAGTCATTCTTCAAATAAAAATTGCAACAGCTCATCCATATTTCCGGCTTGGCAAAGCTTCACCAATCCCTAGGGGGAAGGTATTACCGAGCCCAGAAAGAGCAACAGTGGTGCACAATTTCTTATTTTACCAGGGACTCAGAATATGATTTAATTCTCTAAATGGATCCGTTTAGCCACTCCAGTAAGACCAGAAGACCACCGATGGAAGATGCTTTAGACCCAATGGATGCCCTCGCTCCTTCCCTATTACCAGTAATTCCCCCTGCAGCATTCCTCAGACCCCTCTATGTTTACCCCTCTACTCAAAAGCCCGTGAAAGTACATTTCTTGAAGTATGCTGACTACCACAATCCTGCTGGGTGGTACAGTAAATCCGTTTAACATTCACTCTGGCAACCATTTAAAAGAATGTGCCAGGAAAGATCTGCAATAGTACTATAAAACAGTCTGACATTTACCTGTTTCGATGAATGAGGCTGTTCCTAAAATAAGTTCTATTTCACTCGGATCTGGCAGTGCACAAAACCCAAAGGTGGCCAACAATGATAATCTCTGGATGCTAGAAGGCTTTGAATCCCCACACCTAATCAATATTGAACAGCCGCGTGTTTTAAGGTTGTAGGTGACTATGTTGATGGTTTGCATATCTGATCTCATGAATTAAATCAAATAGTGCAGCGCCAAAGCTGTCAGTCATGGTGAACCATGGCTGACAGCTCTGGTGTTTAGGGTGAATAAAATGGGAAAAAAATAAAAATTTTAATGTACTTACTTCAACTGGCTCATCTCCTCCTGTCCTCGTGTCCCTCAGCGCTCTGACAGCGGCAATGGAATTCTTTACACCAATCAAAACACTGCTCTCATGCTAGTGATAATGTGCAGCAGCATGAAAGCTGTGCCAGGATTGGCTGGAGCAGGCTGCCTCGAAGCTCCTGGAGGCACTAGGGGTCTCTGCATGCTCTCCACCTAGCTGTCTTAGACAGCTGGTGGGAGAGGTTTACACTGCGCATGTCAAGATGGCCATCGCAAGACAGCCAGACAAAGTGACATGCACAGTGTAAACTGGTGGAGTGAGCACCACTCCCCTGCTGCCAGTCAGCAGCAGTGGCCCGCCCCCAAACACAGCTTGGCTGGGGAAAGGGAAGCATAAAATGATAATAAATGCATTTTATTACTATTCCGTCACCTTTGCAGTGGATTTGGCAGCAGGGGTGTGACGCTCCTCTGCCCTAATGGAGGGCTGCTACTGGGAAAATGGCTCTCACCCATGAGAAGTCCTTTTGATGAGGCATAGAGCTTTTTGACAAAAAAGGGTCTGGGGTATATGGGGATAAACAATATAAAAAACGAAAACGGAGTGAAATAAATATAAATCACATGCTTTAAAGCAGAGCACAAGGGCCAAAAAAGTTGTGAATGGATTAATTGCCATTTGCCCACCATAATTAAAGTGATATAACATCCCTAGCATGAACCTCGCTTGAATGGGAGGGGGCCTATTTTACCAACAAATCTGGATTCCAAACAATAATGCATGTATGGTCCACATTTAAATACTAAACAGTGTAATCACTTGCATAGTAAGAAATAACAAAAAAATGTACAAGCTAGCTACACAGCTAAAATTAACTATGGAATGAAGAGATTACATATAAGGATCGATGCATTCTAGTTAGTGCAAAATTATCTTTGTGAGTGTGTTAATACCAATGATGACATAAGGTGTCAAAGGGAATTATATGAGAAACACAAAACAATTAGGATTGATCAGTTTATTTTTCTTACTTCTCTGAATTATTGTTTTAGGGGCATTAGCATTGTAAGAAAATAACAAGTAATTATAAATCAGAGATAGAAATTTGAAAACAATATTCATTTGAATTTTACTTTATATAAATCACTTGAATGTTTTCCTTATATAATGGGGCAACTGAGCTTAGAAATAAATGAATGTGACAACAATGTTAAAGAAAGTGGAGTACTTGTTAGGTTCATTTAAAAATTGATGTGCTCACTCATTTGTTTCTTGCAGATTTTTGGGTTTCACCAGCATAGCACATGCCCTACCCTTGCAAGGTATATTGTTTACAATAAGGGACTTGAAGCCCATTCGTTGGCTTCATTGTCACTCTTCTATGCTGCCTCTTAATTGTGCATTGGATGCTGGGCTTCACTTCCTTCATTTCTGTGGCGCATGGACCAAACACAGATTGAGTAGTATCCTTCCGCTGATTGCGCTCTGTTTCAGGTACTACTTCTTTCACTGCCACCACTTCGCTCAACCTCCTTTATTCCTAAATGGTGCAATATACGTTGCTCCCTCACCCAGTAGCCCCTTCCAGTCTAAAATGCATTTATTTGTAAATAAAACAGTTCTTGCAGAAGCGTTGTACATACAAACAAGCAATATGGATTGAATCAAAGGCATCAGATGTTTACATATATTGTTGGTTTTGATAATTGATAACCTATTCTATTTTATTATAATTGCATTTATGTAACACTTACTTGCCCTGACAAGGGTTTGAAGCATTACAGGGTAATTCAGTGGCAACTTGGGCAATTTTCCATAGCACAAAATTGCACTCCACACCATGCTACACAATGGCACTCAACTCCACTCAATGTCAGTCCATGAAACATGACACAGTGTCCCTCCACACCAAAGACTGCCACTCCACTCCATTCCACGCGATGCCACTCAACTCTATGCCATTCCACTTCTCTCCATGCAACTCCACTCTATGCCATGTCACTCTACTCTATTCCACTCTACTTTACAACACTCCACTCTACTCCCTGCCACTCAAAGCCACTCCACTCTACTCTATAGCACCCCACTCTATGTGACTCCACTCTACGCCATTCCACTTTACTCTACACCATGCTTCTGCACTCCAGGCCACTCTACTCCACTTTACACTGATCAACTTAACTTTTCACCACTCTAGGTCACCCTACTCTTTGCCACTACACACTACTCCATGCCACTCCACTCTACGCACTCCATGCCACTCCACTCTATGCCACTCCTCTTTCTGCCACGGCACACACTCCACTCCACTGTAAACCACTCTACTCCACTCTAAGCCACCCGCCTCTATGCCACTCCACTCCACTCAATATCAGTCTACTCTAGGTCACTCTGCTTTATGCCACTCTACTCTACTTTTCTATGCCACTCTACTCTATGCCACTCCATTCAATCACATGTCACACCACACTACACAATGCCATGCCATGCCACTATACTCGATGCCACTCTACTCTATGTCATTCTACCGCAACCCATGTCATTGCAGTCTACTCTACTCTAGGCCCCTCCACTCTCCACCACTTCACCTCACTCTACAACATTCTACTTTATGCCACTCTACTCGATGCCACTCTACTCAACACAACTGCGGAGAGATCTAAGAGAACCAGAATGAATGGAGAAGTGTGGCTCAATGATTAGAGCGGCAGACCCTGATGCAGAGGTCTAGCCCGGGACCAGGGTTCAATTCCCCGGCTCGGCGGGTCTTGGGCTCAAAAATTCCACGGACCTGATAATTCTCGCCTCGGTGCCATTCCAATCATGGAGTCCCACTCTGCAACTCTGGGCAATAGCTTGCTTAATCTCCACAACGGCCCCCACAACGCTAAGGATGCCTGGCCTCCACCTTGGGGGTGGCCAGGAGTGGATGCCTCACAGGGAAAGCCAGGATGGGTTCCACAGCGGTATTCGTACAAGCGCCTTGAGACCCTTGCGGGTGAGTAGTGCGCTATACAAGTACCAATTTACAACTCTACTCTATGCCACTCTATGCCATGCCACTCTACGCAACTCCACTCTATGCCACTCCACTCCACACTACTCCATGACACTCTACACCACTCTACTCCATGCCACTACTCTATGCCACTCCACTCTACACCACTTAACGCTTTGCCACTCAGCGCCCCTCTATGCCACTCCACTTCAGTCCACTCTACACCACTTTGTGCCACTCCACTCTACACCATTCTATGCCAATCTACTCCACACCACTCTGCTGTATGCTACTCCATTCTACTCCACTCCCTTTCACTCTATGCCCCTCTACTCTATGTCACTCTACTCCAATTCACTCTATGCCACACTACATCACTCCAGTCTATTCCTCTCCAGGCCACTGCACTCTATACCACTCCACGCCACTCTCATTCCACTTTACACCACCCCAATCCACTCTACGCCACTTCAGTCTTCTCTATGCCACTCTATGCCAGTGCACTCTACGCTACTCCAATCCACTCTATGAAACTCCAGACCACTTAATTCTATGCCACTCTTCTCCATGCCACTTCACTCTACGCCACTCCACTGTATTCTACATCACACCACTCTATGCCACTCCACACTATGCCACTCTATTTTACACCAGTCCATGCCACTCCACTCTAATATAGACCGCTCCATGTCAATCTGCACCACTCTTCTCTATGCCACTCTACTCTGTGCTACTCTAGGCCACTGTAATCTACTCAACTTCATGCCACTCTACTCCACACCACACCACTTCATGCCACTCTAATCCACTTTATGACACTCAATGCTACTCCACTCCATGCCATCTACTATACGCCAATCTACTCCACTCTATACCACTCTAATCTGCTCCACTTTACCCTATACCACTCTACTCTATACAACTTCACTCTATGCCACTTTATGCCACTATACTCCACGCTACACCACTACACGCACTCTATGTCACTCTACTTGATGCCACACTATGCCACTCCACACCACTCCACTCTGATTTAAAGACATAAGGCCCAACTCTATTTTTAGTAAACTGAGGCTCCATTTTCTGCATTTCTGCGAAATCATCAACATGTCCGCCTTTGGCACAGATGTCGTCTGTCCCTATCTTTCCAAGAACTGTGAAAGTGTCAAGCCATTTACAAATAGATATCAAGATGATGTGACATCATTCTGACACAAGTGCCTTGTTCTCTCAATTTCAAATTTGAATAAGATCATTTGCCAAAACAGTGTTGTCTGAATTGTTGTAGTTCTACCTTATTTGTTAAAGGAAAGCATGTTAGACTAGTATCTTGATGCTCATAGGTTATATCAAAAATTCCTAAGATGATGTTAAAAATGCCATCTTAGATAAGTGTATTCAGACAAAATTAAAAAAAAAATTGTGTGACAAAAATATCCTATTTACAATATTGTGATTTGAAAATATCATGGTAAGTAATGTAGAAGTCAAAAATATCAAAATTAGGTATTTTATTAAATATCGTTGTCGAAAATATAATTGCATAAATATCAATATTTTAGTAAAATATAGTTTATAATAAAAATATGTTTTGTTATTATTAGTAGTAAAATACAAACAAATAATTAAAGCATAGAAAATTACATCTATGCTTTAATAAATTTAAATTGTAGAATTATTTTTTTGTGTTTAATAATATTTTTCAAGAGCGGGATGTTGGGTTTATAGGGGATAAGGGTGGAGAGTAATTAAAAAAATTGTAAAACAATTGAAAATATTATTAAAACAATTTATTGAATTGTTTACATTTATATAGAATTTCTGGATGTTGGATAGGAGTGAAAATTAATTTGTAAATTTATAAAAAATTTGAAATGAAATTGATTACATTGTTTTTTCAAATAGGTGCTATAGGTGATAGAGGTGGGTAGTTATTTAAATTTGGAAACAAATTTAGGATACTTTTTACAAATAAATCGTCAACTTTTAATTATTTTATTTGGGAGTGGGATGCTGGGTCTTTAAGGAATATCGGTGAAAAGGTATGGTAAACGTGTCATGAATGTTTAAACTTATTTTAAATAATAAAAAACATTTTTTTTGTAGATTATGGGCTTTATTATGATGCAGCCCAGAAAGTTTCCGGGCCGCATACCAGTTTAATTTCCAAACGCAGCATTACAATACTGGTGGTCAAAAATTACAAAATGAAACAAGCTGGTCATTACGGCTGGCTTCCGACGGGCCGCAAGTCGGAGCCTGGCCCGTAATCCCAAAGGCTGGCCTTTCTGCCTTTGGGATTATGATACTCGTTCTCCGGCAGGCTTTCCATGTCGGGCTTTTCGAAATAAAAGCCTGTTGGAGAGCAATTATGGGGGCCCCGAGCAAACCCCCTTTGACTCTGCTGCATCCGGGTGGGAGCCGAGGGGGCACCTATGCTGCCCACCTGTTCATCCCTGCACCTTGTGGCAGGCACCCTGAGGTGCCTGCCACACGGTGCAGGGATGAAGACAGACTCCCATTGTTCTATGGGAGCTTGTGTTACGGCTGATTTACAGCTGTAACACAAGCTCCCATAAGGTAAGGGGAGTATGCGACCGAACAGTGTTTGGTTGCATCATGGTTAGGTGGTTGATTCCGCCGATCTGAGGTCGGTCCCTCCCGTTTCCGCAGCGGTGTCTGGCAGACATAAGTCCACCTGATATCGTAATCACACCCGAGTGTATTTATTTTTATTTTGAAATTAAAAGTAATTTGTGACAAAAATGTTAAAATACATTATTTTAGTTAAGGTTAGTTGTTATTTTTTAGACATTTTCTAAATGGTAAGTGAATTTATTTTTTAGTTTAAATATTATCAAATTTATATAACTTTTGGATTATTTTTTATTTATTTATTTTGTTGGATTATTATTGATTTACAGTTATTTATAATGTAAGATTATTGAGAATTTTAAAATGTAGTTTTGCTATTTACTTTTCTTTGTGTATTTACATTGTTATATGTTTATTTAGTTATATGTAATTTATTTGTAATAAATAGGTGATTGTTATGAAATATATTTTGATTTGTATCTTAATTTTGTGGTATAAATTATTTAAATTATTATAATATCTTTTACTTTTTAGTTAATAAAGTGTGTAAAAAATGTTATGACTGAGTACAATATTTGGAAAATATATTACAATTTGTGCTAAAATGTAAGTTTAAATATATTAATTTACTAAACAAATTGAGTTTTTCTTGGGTTTTTTATTATTTAGATTGTGCATTTTTATATTAATGGATGGTTAGGTAGTGTTTTATTTAAGTTATGTTGTGTTTTATTATACAATCTTAAGATTTTTATTTACTCTTAATAGTTTATTTGAATGTATTTATATTGGAGCTGGAAAACCTATTTTTCTGTGTTTCATGTTTAGCATTTTTCAGGAATTGTTTCATGCTTGGAGTGAGTAGAGTATATTTTTAAAGTTTAGTGTCCTGTGCCTTTTCTGAGTAAAGTTATATTGGAGTGGAAATAGTAAATTATGTATGTTCAGTGTCCAACACCTTCCCTGACTTGAGTTATATTGGAGTGGGAATGCTAATTTTTGTAGGAATAGTGTCCTGCACCTTTCCAAACTTAAGTATTATTGGAGTGGGAATAGTAAAATATGTATGTTTAGTGTCCAGCATCTTCCCTGACTTGCGTTATAGTGGAGTGGGAATAGTAAATGATGTATATTTAGTGGCCAGCACCTTCCCTGTCGTAAGTTACATTATTGTAGGAATACTAAATTATACATGTTTAGTGTCCAGCATCTTATCCTAATTAAAACACACATTTTGGGCCTTAATATGATGTTGTGACACCGTATCGGTCTGGAAACTGCCTGACGATTGGTCGGTGGTTCCACATACCTAATTACAATGCGACCGCACATGGTGCAGTTCCGAACTCCCTTTTCCCGATCGGAGCTTATGTTGCGGCCGTAAACAGGCAGAAGCACAAGCTCTCATAGAGAAAGGAGCATTTATGTGAATCCTTGCACCGGGTGGCAGGCACCTCATAGTATAATATACAAAAAATACTGTCGGTCTACTGTTCAGTACGGCTCAAAGACTGAGCTGGGGGTCACGTAACTAGAACCCCAGCTCAGTCTTTGAGCCGTACTGAACAGTAGACCGACAGTATTTTTTGCATATTATATGTCGATTTGGGGATTATATACTGTCCTGGTCTTTAAACCTATCCCTTGGACCCCCCCTTTTGTAGAAAAAGATTTGTGAGTAGGCACCTCATAGTGCCACCCACACAGTGCACGGATTCACAGAGGCACCATAGGTGCCCCCTTGGCCCCTAACCGGAGGCGCGGCCCCCAAAGTCGCTTTCCAACAGGCTTTTCAGGCCAGAAAGCCCTGCATGGAAAGCCTGCCGGACACCGACATTGTAATGTCAATGGCAGAAACGCTGTAAATTGGGATTACGTGCTGGTCTCCGACTGGCCAATGGGCTACTTTGAACCCGTCTGAATCCAGCTGGAAGGACCACCGGTTTCAGCTTCGACCGCCTGCATTGTAATGCGGCAGTCAAAACTGAAAACACGCTGAGGTTAGGAAAGCCTCCAACCTGTGGGCAGGAGGCTTTCTGACCCTCATTGTAATCGGCCCCATAATTGTTAAAAATAATTTTATTTAACACACATAAGCATTCACTGCGCATATTTATAAGATGTAAAAAAAATTTTTTAAGTGAAACAGTAAAATGAAACATTAAGGGCCTGATTACAATGTGAGTCAGAAAGCCTCCGATCGCCTGTTGGAGGCTTTCCAACTCACATCGTAGGTTTCACTTTCGACTGCTGCATTACAATGCCGGTGGTTGAAAATGAAGCCAGCCGTTCATTTGGCCGAATTCCGATGGGCTCAAGGAGCCTGTCGGCCAGTCGGAACCGGCATATAATCCCTTAATGACGGCATTTCTGTCGTCGGGATTACTATGCCGGTTACCCACAGGCTTTCCATGTCGGGCTTTATGATATGGAAAGCAACTTTGTAGGCCCCTAGAAGGGTCCCCTTCTACCTGCGGCCTCTGGTTGGGGGCCGAGGTGGCACCTATTGTGCCCCCCTGTTAATACCTGCACCGCTGAAAACAGCGCAGGGATTAACAGAAACTCCCATTTCTTTATGGAAGCTTGTGCTACGGCTGGTTTACGGCTGCAGTACAAGCTCCCATAGATAAATGGGAGTTTGTAATAGTGGTGTTGGGACTGCCGAGGTCAGTTGGTCCTGTGACCGCAATGGTGCGTCGTAATCAGCCCCTTATTTGTTAAGACATATTACCATTGAACAGGTTTTTGCATTTATTATATGGAATTATTTTTTGTTTATTTTAACATTTAAAACAGAAAATAGTTTTGTATATTTTTAAATATATAGTACATATGAGTAGTGTATTTTTTAAATAAACATTTACATACATTTACAATTTTTAACATCAACATATTTTGTAATAACATAATTTAAATATTATTATTTTTGTTAAAATATTATTTAATTATCACTTTTTAGTAACATTTTTTATTTGTACATAGACACATATATTTTGTATATTTGGGAGGAAAATATTTTTGTTAATATTGCATGTTCACATATAATTTTATATAATTTGTAACATGTTTTGGAATGAATTAGTTTTACTGTTGGTTAAGTAGCACATTTTTAATATATATTAAATAATTTATAAAATATATATTATTATTACAAACATTTAAATATATGATACTGAATTTTTTTCTGTATGTTTTATATTTTTAATACATATTAAATAATATGATATACTTTTATAATACAATTTAGGGCCTGATACAATGTTGGATGGAGTTGCCTCCGACCGACATCCCCGCTGATGCGGAACTGACCGACTGTAGGTCGGTGGTCCTGGCTCCGCAATTATGATGCGAAAGCACATGGTGCGGTTGCAAACTCTCAATTCTCTATGGGAGCTTGTGATGTGGTCGGGAACCAGCTGCAGCACAAAGCTCCCATAGAGAAATGGGAGTTTTTGTTAATCCCCATACCACATGGCAGGCACCTCACTTGCCTGCCACGCAGTGCAGGGGTTAACAGTGCCCCCCATGCCTCCAACCGGAGGCCGCTGAGGCCAGGGGGCCCTGCTAGAGGCCCCCAAAGTCGCTCTCCGACAGACTGAATGTAAGAAAGCCTGAAATAAAAAGCATGTGGGAAACTGACATTGTAATCCCGATGGTGGAAATGCCTTCTTTGAGCCTATCGGAAGCCAGCTGGAATGACTGGTCAGTTTTAATTGGAGGTCAGAATTGAAACAGAAGATGACGGTCGGGAAGCCTCCGACCGCGGGTCTGAGGCTTTCTGACTGACTTCAAAATCAGGGACTTCATATTTTATCCAATTTTGAATCATAATAAGAGAACAAAAAATATACATTTTCAGTACAATATTTCTTTATAATACATTTTTACATTTTGTATGTAATGTTTTATTTTAAATCTTTTTTAACACTTCTACATATATTTTTTACTCTTAAACAGTATAAATTATAATATATAGTAAATATAATTATTATATATTATAATAATATTTACTATATATTGCAATATATTTTGTAATACTTTTTTACATTTTTTTAAACATTTTTAATATACACAATTTTGCTATAGTTAATTTTTACATTGAGTTCAATGGGGAAATAGTCTTTTTTCCAGTTTAATTAGGCGGCCATTCTTGGTTTGACTTGATTACGACCTTGGCGCTGTTGTGCCAGCTGTTCACCAGCGTGCCAGCACCAAAGCCGCGCATGGGCCGCCTGCCTCATTACGTGTCCAACTTATGCAAGTGGACGGTCCTTTTGCCATTCCCACGATGGTGCCCTGAAAAAGGGCACTGCAATAGGTATGGCAAACTTTTTTCAGCACGGCATGGACTGGGAAGTCCTTGCCATGCTGGAACTGGGGGTGCAAGCAGAAAGGGGGCACATTTTGTGCCCCCCTGAATGCATCCCCATGGTGGGGGTCATGGAGGCCCAGTAGGGCCCCCTTTGTTTCCCATGGCCAGCCTTTACGTGGCGGGCTCACTGCCATGAAAAGGCTGGTGGTGGAGTAACTCGACATGGCAGGACTGCGACAGTCTTGCTCAGCATATTATATTGCCCCTCTGCCCCGCTACCACCAGGGACGGCAGTTCCCTGGCTCAGCCAATGGTCCACTGCCAGGATGATGTTGGAAGTCCAAATTCAGTGGATGGACCACCGCCACCGCGAGTCTGGGGGTCCATTGTATTCTATTGCTATGGTTATTTATTATTTGGTCAGTTTAGGAGAAGGAAGCTGGCAGTTAGGAGATGCATCAGAACTATTAAGGTAAGTTTGATTTCACTTATTTCGAAGGTGTTTTTAATGTTGTTGTGCAGTGTAAGGTGTTTGCAGCAGTATGTGGAACAGCTTTAGTGTGTTGTATTTTTAATAATATGTAGTGTTCTAGGTTATTAGCTATGAGTATTTGAGTATGTGTTGTGTAGTTGTAGGTGTTGAATGAAATGTGAAGTATAACAATGTATATGTATGTATGGGAGGGAACTGTTCTTTTTTATAGGTGCTTTTGTTCATGATTTGAAGTTGGTTGGATAACAAATATTTTTATTATGCCACATATTATTGAAATAGATATATTTTTGACATAACATTAATATTTTTATATTTTAAAAAATGTGTAGAAATAAGGATGGTGTTTTTTTATGTTTGCTAAATTACTATTGGTTATAGGATAGATTTAGAGTATGGATTTTGCTATGGTTTCTAGGTGTTCTAGACCTTAAGTATTATGGCTATAGTCTAACTTTCTATTGTAAATGTTCATACATTGTCTTAGTTTGTTTAATTAATTTAGGGCATAGTTACTTATGTTACAGATTGGTATTGTCGAAGTTCCTGGTAGCTCAGTTCATTTTGTATAGCTTCTAGTACTTTTTGTAGGGCGAGTTTACTTCTTCCCATTGTAGATTAGAAGGCATTATGCCATTCTGCCACTGTGTTGTTGGTTTTGGCTTGTTGGGCTAGGATGCTGTTGTACACATTCCAACATGGACTGTGGAATTTTGGTTGGCGCCTGTGCCCTAGATCTATGTAGTCTTCCTATCAGCAGCGGTTTCTTGCTTTGGGCGTCGGGGCCATGCCCTCTAATTTTCCTGCATTATGTACCATCCACCACATTGATAGTTAAATAATCATATTAAAAGCTGTGTATTATTATTTAATTATCTATGCAGATGGTGCATAAAGCAGAGAAACTTACATGTAGATCTAACCACCGTTTTACAACTGCAGCGTCACACTCAGGGGCCAATTCCGATCCTGTATTTTTTTTTCCCGTACGACTCGTATCCGTATTTTTTTACGTACGAATCGTACAGGTACCGTACAAACGGTGAAGTATGATTCGTACGGAAAAAATACATACGAATCGCCTCGGGAAAAGTCTACGAGACGTTCCCGGACAGTTTTACGTACGAGTCGTAAAATTGAAGTCCGAGCGCACAAGTCCGATCCGTACCGGCGTTCCGAATGCACAAGCGTATGGAAAACGTCCCGTACGGAGCGAACTGTGTACGACCCCCTACCTCGGGTACCCTTGTGCCCTAGGTACGACTCATAAGGCCCTCCCACCCCAGCCCCGTATGTACGCGCCGTACCCCCAGCCCCATATGTACGCGCCATACCCCCAGCCCCGTATGTACGAGCCGTACCCCCACCCCAGCCCCGTATGTACGTGCCGTACCCCCAGCCCCGTATGTACGTGCCGTACCCCCACCCCAGCCCCGTATGTACGTGCCGTACCCCCACCCCGTATGTACGCGCCGTACCCCCAGCGACCCAGGTGGCATTAGCACCAGCCCTGTGCTGCCCAGCATTGCATGCAGATTATCACTGCCTAACCCCCCCCACCCATTGCCAAGTTGTCCTAGGGAGGGGTGGGTTCATGAAGCATTATAGACCCAACCCCTTCTTATAACGAGTTGGGAAAGGGTATGGTTACAAAAAAGCATGAGGCTGTTTGTGTACAAGCAGAAGTGTGCGTGTGCACTCACGTCACCCTTTCATCAGGTTTGGGCTCCAAGCATAAGGATTCTGTCACTGTGTGCTCCTTTCACTTTGCCCTTCTGCTCTTTTGCAAGGAAGAGCTATTGTTTTTAAAGTCTGTATGATCTTGTAGTGGCAGCGTTAAGGATGAATTTCTCCTGTGTGAAATTTTTTTGTAGTTTTGAAATAGCGTGAACTCGATCCGCTTTACATGACCTTCAGTTATATTTCACTGGTACACATTCATTTTTGTAGGCCCTGTGAGGTTAAGGGATTTGCCCAAAATCAGAATTGAGCCGACACTGAGACTCGAACTCCGAAGTCAGTTGTTACGCCACATTCTCTCCCCAATCATTTTATTGGGCTGTTCTTGGCACTCTAAAAATCCCTCTTGTCCTCGGGCTCCTTCCTGGGGACACTGACATTTTGTTGGCCATCCTTGCGCTACTTTCTGATGTCATGAAGTGACGGGTTGGAGACATTACTCACCCAGACTCACCACTCTGCCCTTCTTTGGGAACAAGCGGCAGGAGGCCACAGACACTGAGTGGAACACAAAAATCTTTCTGGCTACTGTACTAAGGTGCGTTATATGTGAAGCAATGTCAGTCAGCAAGGGGAATTTGAAAATGGAAGTGCAGTTAAAAGAGGGTGATCTGCGATGGGGCCCAGGGGTGCTATTTGTTCCCATAGAAATGTCAAAGCATTGCAAAATGGGCTAAAGCGTATTGTAAAGTTGGTGAAGGGGCTCATGAAGTTAGCGTTGGCAGCTGACATCAGTTGGTGCCTTCTCCTCATAAGTTCATGGGCAACTCAGCCTTCCATCTTTCCGAAGTGATGAAATGTAGTATCACTAAATCTGAGTAATAGAAGCAGTGTACCCCAGAGCAGTACTCAATGAGAGTCATGAGTAGGCAGAATGGGCATACCTTTGATTCCTGCTGGGATGACTCGGGCATTTAAACATTTGTGAAAAGTGTCATGGGGCCTTTCATCATATTTAGCACTGATATCGAACTGTCCATAGGTAAATAGGTCCATTTATAATAGAATTTGTAGTACATAATGCACCGTTTTTCACCAATTTTCTAAAATGTTCTGGGGGGGAGCAACCCCCGTGCCTCCAAACTCCCTGTATTCATGCCAAACTTTGTTAATTAGTTCTGTGCCACATCACTTTCAATTTTTACCAGGCGCCACTGCTTCCTACCAAGGTATCCTCAAAATAGTCTAGTAGGGGAGCTCATTTATTTTCGTTGGCTTGGTAGTGGGGACTTTCTATCAATAGTTTATAGTGATTTGCCACTTCAATTATGGAGACATAGGCTAGAGGTATTCATTTTTTTATTTCATATGCAAAGGGGCTATTTGTTGCATATTTTACACTTAGGGCCCGATTATGAGTTGGACGGTGCAGCGGCAAGACCGCCCCACTGCCGCACCGTCATACCCGTGTGAGGACCGCCCACCTTACAGTGACTTTTTTGTCATTGGCAGGCATTTTCTTTGCCGTTCCCACGACGGTGCCTATGAGATATAAAATAGGTGCCCGCATTGGGACCATCAAAGGAAGTTCCAGCAAGGCAGGGACTAAGACCCCCTTTCATTCTTCACTACCACTGTTTTCATTGGGCAAAAACCTCCATGAAATAAGTGGTAGTGATGAAAGTCGTATTTTACTTGGCGGAACCATGGCGATCCTGCCAAGCAAATAGATACCTCTGGACCACCACAACACTGCCTGGGAACATCGGTTACCTGGCTGGTGGTTCAGGGGCAGCACGACCACTAGGGTCGTAATGTGGCAGTCGCAAAAACACCACCATCACGCCACCACGAGTCTGTCACTGCTCAGACAGCCAGAATCGTAATCGGGCTCTAAGATTAGACTTGTGTAGGTGCCTCCATATGCTATGATTAAAATGGTACTAGCACCCTTGTATGGCTGTGTGGGGAAAGATTTATGCTTGCTTGTATCATTGATTGTTCAAAGCCAATGATAATTTTTGGGGGGTAATAGTTGTTAGTTTGCTGTTTTATTTGAGTTAGGATGTCTACATATGTAGTTGTTTATTCAGTAAGAACGCATTGATGAAAGGGATATTGTGGTATTTCCCATCAATGGTATAAAGTTGATAAAATGGTGTGGGACATATTTTAAATGTGCATCCATCATCCATGTTTTGCATTACCTTAGTTTTAATAGGTAGGTGGGTATTGAAAAGATAATTATTATTTTTTCATGTCATTTATTGTCATATAAAAGGAATTGTTCCTCTTTGTGAGTTATTGCGAGTTCAGCTGGAATGTCTACCTCGCTGAATGTTTTTGGGGCAGGTGGGGTATGAGTTGTGGCATTTTTAGTTGTGGAAATTAATTTTTTTTAATGTTGGTATGGCATGTAACTGACAGTTACGTACTCTGGGACATGGGGCAAAATGTCTTTGAGAATATCAGTTGTGGGTTTTTGGGAGCTGGTGCTTGCTTTTTTAATATTTTCTAATGCATCTCTGATTTCAGTCAATTTAGGGGGCTGGTTTTGCTCCTTAACACTTAAAACTGTTGTTTCTCTAGGTTTTGCCCTCCCATAGCAAGCATTTGAATATTACGGGGCCGATTCCGATTCCGGCCGCAAAACGAAACGACCAACACGGCCCCGGACCCCCTCACAGGGAAGCAAAGTCAAGAGGGAGGAAGCATGGGCATGCTGGGAAGGGGGGTGTAGCCAAGAGTATGATGGGACTCGCAGTCACAGACAACCTACACCCACCCACATGGCCCAGCAAGATCAACCTGAAACATACTCGCCTCACAGGGAGTGGGAAGGGACTGACAAGATGTCTGACACTGGGCTCTGTTGTGGGGAGTACAAGGCCATGCTGGCAAATGGCCAACATCAAGATCAAACTCTGTCTGTGACAAGCTGGGAAAAATCAGTGTACAGGCAGGCATCTATTAGAAAAATAGAAAATGTCATGTTTGTGAACCAACGATTTATGTAGAAACATAAATCACATTGTGTGTCTCTTCCAAACACAGGTCGTGCTGGGCACCCAGTGACAAATGACGAGGATACCCAGTCCAAGACTCTGTTGGACACTGAGATCTCTGGTTTGACTCTCTCACTGTCCTCTTCGGATGACAACGATCAACCTGACCCCTCCGGTGTGAGCCATCATGCAGCATCAGCAGCAGCAACATCTGCCCCCCCTGTACCCACGCCTCCACCATCCTGACACTGACAGGGCACCCCCGCCAACATGGACAGACCAAGGACAATCAACACCCACAGCACAGGGACACAGGACCCCCCGGAAGCTACAGCCAACACCATCAGCAACACCACCCAAGGGGTCCCAGGGTCACCTGTGCATACCGCCGCTGGTCCTGCCCGTGTGGAGAGGGGTGCTGGGAGGGGTGGGAGGCACAGGGCACGCCTTTCAGAGGGGTCTGGACTGCATGATGATGACCCCAACTGGCACGCATCATAGATGCGTACCAGGATACCACTGGAGGATTTGGCCAGGTAGTGGGGATCCTCAAGGACATGCAACACGAACAGGTCGCCCACAATGCCCGCATGGAGGCAAAGTGGGATGCCCTTACTGCGGTGTATCGGGACATACTACAATGCCTCCGCCAGATCAACACCAACCTGTCCCCACCCCCCTGTGTGCCCACAACATCTGTCGCAACACCATCTGCCAGCGTCACAGGGAGGGAGGAGGACTCTGGCGGAGAGTTCCCTGCACCGCAGAGGCCTGCACATTAGGATCCCCCCCAGAAGAAGAGGGGTCATCCGAAGAAGGACATGTGAGAGGCAGATGTCCCAGCACATCCCCCAGGGCCTCTAAACCTGTTCTGGACAATGTTCTTTGTGCGCAACCCGTTCACCTTGTCCAAACGCACACAACTCGCCCACATGACATGGAGGGTTCGTTTTGGGCCAATGTAGCAGACAACTGTGGACTTTACTCTGGACATTTCATCTACCAGCACTTCCAACTCCAATGTGAACTTTGGATTCCCAAACCACTGTACAGCATCAACCATCCTGTGCACCTCACTCACACATGTTTGTAAATAAACTCAACAGTACACCATACTTGCCTCTGTTGTGATTCAAACTTGTCATGTTCAGGGCGATGTCGATCTGCTACACAACACAGTGCATGCCAAATACTGCAACAATGTGACCAACGTAAGGTCAGTCATGGGGATGTGGCACATGTGAGGGAGACACACCACTTTGGCAACACAAAAGATACTCACCATGGCCATGTTACTCATCACACACAATGATGTTGACCTGAAACACATTGGCATGCACAGACACAACACCAAGCACAGTCAGTGGTAACAAGTCCACAGGTGAGGTAAGCAGATGTCACTCAGATGTGGGAAGACAGACAACGCACATAACAAAGCGTAGCACAGGTTCATTACACATCAGCAACACGTTTATTCCACAATAGTTGCACGGTAATTCTACGTGACAGTGGACACACGCTCAAAATGTGTTGGAGAATGGAAGTCCAGGGATATGTGGTACATCAGTTGATGGGAATTGTCTAGGCCTGGGCGAAAATTTCGTTCCGTTCGCGAAAATTGCGATAATTTGACATTTTCGCGTTCCGCGGAGAGCGCGAAAATGTAAAAATTTCCGGTTTCCGCAGCTTGGCGATAATTTGTTTCTTGCTCGCGCTGTAAAATAATACATTCTCGCACGCGCGCGATCGCCTTACCTGAATCCCTGCGTTTGCCGACAAGTTTTCTTGATCCGGTCGCGTTCTCCATGAGATGTTGTATTGTTTTTAGCCATTTGCGCTGTCTCGCGACAGTTCGCGCCCGCAGTGACGTCATGCGTCGCGCGATCATGTCTTTCTTCTCGCGATCATGCACCGCGAGACAACTCAAAACAAGATGGCCGCGCCCGCAAGCAACCACATGGGTAAGTTGGCGACCCGCAACCATGCAGAAAATCTCGCGAACCTGCGTAAAAAAAGACTTCCGCATTTTCGCGATATTTCCGCTTGTTTGCGATAATTTTAAACATTTTCGCGATAATTTGCGAAAGTTAATTTCGCAAATTCCGCCCACCCCTAGAATTGTCAACTTCAACACTGGTGTTGGCTTCTGGGTGTTGGGGGTCAGTGTTGACCACACAACAGGCAAAGGACCCTGGGAAGGACAGACAAGATACAGTCAAAAGCACAGACGAACGGGAGAGAAATACAATACACATGCACAAAACATATTGCAAAACACCTACACAAACATTAGTTAGCAGTACTACCCTATTGTGGAGTACACACCCGCTGAATGGATACATCACAGCACGCATCCAGTCAAGTGGCACACAGACACACTCAGACAGCAACAGAGCTGGCACAACACATTCCTGGCTACCTCCATACATTCACATAACAACCCTGGAAACTCACTTTCAGGTGAAGAAGTTGTTGATGAGCTGGGAGCGTAGGTCACCCTCATCTTCATCATCACTGGCATCTTGGCCCAGGACGGGATCCTCCACAGGTGCCGGACGTTGGTCGTCGTCATCCTCATCCTGGATGAGAGGCACCTCCTTCCGCACCGCCATGTTGTGTAGCATGCAGCAGACCAGTATTATTTTGCACACCTTTGCAGGCTCATATGGGAGGGCCCCTCCGGTCTTGTCCAGGCAGCAAAAGCGGCTTTTCAGGAGGCCGAATGTCCGCTCAATCACCCTCCTGCTCCGAACATGTGCCTCATTGTAGCGCAGATCGGCTGGTGTCACAGGGTTCCTGAGGGGTGTCAGCAACCATGGCATGTTGGGGTATCCGGAGTCACCTACACACACAAAAATGAACAAGTAGATGAGTTTTGTAGGAGTGCGGAATACAACACTGGCAAACACACACAATGAGAAACAGTCAGTACACACCGACAAGCCAGGCACGCTGAGCTGGCATCTGTGACATCAGCGTTGCAATGTGACTACTCCTCATAATGTAGGCATTGTGCGCAGAACCAGGGAACAGTGCACACACATGTGTGATCAACATGTCAGCAAGACAGACCACCAGAGCATTGATCGAATGGTAGTGCTTCCTGTATGCCTGCTCATGTGCCTGTGGTCGTATCAGGGCAAGATGTGTCCCGTCAATGGATACAATGAAGTTCGGCATCCTCCCCAGTGTATAAAACGCATCCTTAATTTCAGGGAGTTCATCTTGGCTCGGGAACTTGATATACAGGTCGTGGAATTGCAACATCCCCTCCAAGACATCGCGTAGCACCCGACTAAACATTGTTTGCGACATCCCACCAGCAGTAGCCACAGTGTACTGGAAGGCACCAGTAGCAAAGAAGTGCAGGGCTGCCATCACCTTCACCTCTGGCGTCAGTGCTGTAGGGTATGTCTGGCCAGGTAGCAGATGAGGTGCCAACTGCTCCACCAACTCCTCAATCAGTGGCCTGGTGAAGCGGTACCATCTGATGTTGTCTCGCTCCTGCATGGTTGCAAGGTCTGGGAACGGATGATGGACCGCTGGTGCCCTGCAGTACAGAGATGCACAAAGGAAGATTGTCAGTACATCCCCCCATGTGGCCATGTCCACAATCACTCTCACATGCTATTTCATGACATTACACAATGTACTGAGGCGTGTGCTGTTGGTCATGGACACATATGTCACCTACAAGACCACCACCTCACATCTCAATTCCACATGTCCACATGAGTGCCATGTAGTGCAATGGGCTACTCATCTGGCTGTGTCACCCATGTGCTGCTGTAACATTCAAAAAACCCACCCCAGAGACTAATGAGGACTCATGTCTCCCAGGCATCACAGATCTTTGCCATGCAGAAACCCAGGCTCCCTGTATTGCCACATCAACACAGCAATGTACATGGCGTAGCACGTACACACCGCAAGGCAAGCGTAAGTCCCACAGGTAGTGGCCACTGTTGGTTATGCCGGCCCTACATGTCCGTCTCTTAGACACACACCCCATCAAGGTTGATGCATATACCACATGGATGTGGAGACTCTCACTCATTGGTAACATGTGATCAGATACATCTGAGACACAACATGCACACAGAATGTGGGTGCACATCATTATTTGGGCTACAGGTCTCACTGTGACGTACATGCCATCACCTCCAGGACTCAGGGTGTATGTGACATGCCCCAAACATATCCAACCTGACACTGTGGCCTTCACTCATGCCAATTACTGTCCAATTGCACATTACAGTGCTAATGTGCACAACACACAAAGGACTCTCCCCCCATGCACAAGATAACAGCCTGGGAGTGGCTGCACAAAGTGCCAGACAATAAAACTGCTGTGGCCCCCTCAAACACCCAGGGAATGCAGCCTCACATGCCATGGGACACTGTGTGGCAAATGCTATAGTGTGGTAGGTGTGTGCAGGTGTCCGTGGCCAGTATATGTGTGTTGCATCCGTCTAATAGTCACACTAATGCGGTTCGACGCGGGTGACAATGCGTACGCTTTGCACGGGTCATGTCCGAGCCGTGCGTACGCCTTGTCATTGAATGCAATGAGGTCCGACGCAGGTGACAATGCGTACGCATTGCATGGGTCATGTCCGAGCCGTGCGTATGCCTTGTCATTGAATGCAATGAGGTCCGACGCGGGTGACAATGCGTATGCATTGCACGGGTCATGTCCGAGCCGTGCGTACGACTTGTCATTGAATGCAATGAGGTCCGACGTGGGTGACAATGCGTATGCATTGCACGGGTCATGTGATGATGACATGTATATCTAATTGTGTGCTGCACAAATCTAGGGCATGTGTTTTAATGTACTTTTCACATTGTCCTCCTCACAGGTTGATGCCCACCAGAAGCAGGAGATCTGGCTGACCATCGCCTGGGCTGTGGGGGTCTACAAGCGCCGCATCCGCAACTGCCAGAAGAGGTGGCAGGACCTTCGGGCTGGACCCGGAGGATAGCTAGAGTCCAGCTGAAGCTGTCACCTCCACGCAGGAGGGGCGGACACTGGACCCTGACTCCCCACATGCTCCGGATACTGGCGGTGGTCTTCCCGGACCTGGATAGGCAGCTGAAGGCCAGACAGCAGCAGGAAGGGGGTAAGTCCATGCCTGATCTGTGTACTATGTCTGACATGCAAATAGCAGTCTTTTGTCCGGGTCACACTTCCACATTACGTAGGTCTTGTAGTCCCAAAATCAGGTCCCTCATCTGTGTGATGCACCCTCCTCATCTGTTCCACAGATGTGGCCCCTACAGTCTTTTGCTTGTGTCACTAGGGCACTGTGTCCCTGCAGTCAGCTATGTATCAGGTACCAGTCAGCATCAGTTCCCGTGACTCTGTTGTGTTTCATGGGTGGGTCAATTGTTTACACAATGCCTGAGATCTGACATGTGAACTGTGTGTGCCCTTGAGATGTGTACCAATTGCTGGTCTGACTCGCAACATGTTTCTGGGGTATTCAATACAAAACCATGCAGCAGGGTACTCCAATTTTTGGGCATCAGGAGTAGGTATAGCAAGTATGCCACAATTGCTTAGCCACCTGACTACTGTCCGGGACAAAACACTGGTTCACTTACTCCTGCCCAGTCCTGCCCCCTCAAGGGCATTCAGAAACACTCTGTAATCCCACTCCTGTGTGTGAAATTGCAGGATGTGCTTCGTGACATGTGCCCTCGGGTGTGTGCCTCTGTGTCATTAGGGTGTGGCTTGTTGCTACGTACAACAGGGTTGTCCATGATTCAGAGGGTCAGGATGACATCTGCAATGTGACTGTGGGAGACAAGACCTGTGCGACATATAGGTGTGTGATCATCTGACAGCGCACAATGGTGTATGCAACTCTGTCCCTCATGCAGCTGGGTTATATGCATGGCAGACTGTGATGTGTTAATGTACATGGATTTGTGTTTTCTGAGACTCATATGTCTGATTTTCATGATGTGGGGTCTTCTGAGTCCTGGATATGTTGTTTGCATGGGATGGGCAAGTGCGCCGGTCATCTGCAGAGTCAGATTTGCCCCTGAGCTAGGATTGTGAGTCAGTGCATATTGTTGTTGTCTGGATGCCCTGCCCCTGTGACAGGAGACAGTGTTGACTGACTTTCAGGGCATCCCAGTGCCATGGCATTGAACTTGCTATGAGTGAGCCTGCGTTGTGTTCAAGTGTGCACCATGCACCCCATTGTGGCCTTGCCCATCAGGACATGAATACATCATAGTGTGTGTTGCTGGCATGCATCCCAAGCATGTGAAATGAGTCTCTGCCCATCCCTTCATCCGGACACCTGTGCTGAGTCAGTCACAAGAGATGTGCTGTGGGTCTAGTGACATACTCCTACATGTTCACTTGCATGTACAACTAATGTGTGGGTGGTGCATGTTGGCACATTGGGGTATTAACATCCAACATGCAACAGACATATGTGTGCAAGTCAAGGAGGGATATGTGTGCCATGGTTGATGTTGAAAATTACAATTATCTTATTCTAAACAGTGTTGGCACTTTGAGCTGTGTTCAGCTGATGATGCCAGGGCTTGCCCTGTGATGTGATGTACTCACTGTGTTGTGTGCAGTCGGTGCAGGTGACTGATGTTGTTCTCTTACTTCCGATTCCTATGCAGATACATCCATGGCCACAGGAGGGGACAGCTCCACGGATCAGGAGGAGCCACAGAGCCTTACAGGGACAGAAGGAGAGGAGTCAGGTGGACCCAGTGGCACGGAGGGCGATTTGAGCCACACAGAGGAGTCGTCAGCACCATCCCCCCCAGCTGAAGGCCACAGCAGCTCTGAGGATGACTCCCCTGTGGACGCGGGTGTCAGCAGCCACCAAACCCCAGCTAGTGAGGCTGTCTCCGCCACCGCCACCACCACCACCCCCCTCCCATCGGCTCCCATCCCAGAGGTCCCTGTGGGCTCCCGTGTTCGTGAGCATGTCTCCTTTGTGCCAGGCACCACACCCTATGCCCCTGTGTCCCCTGCTGCCCTGAGTGAGGAGTCTGTGGACTTACTTAGAAAGATGCATGTATGGCTGACGTCGATGCTGAAGGTCCTTCATGCACACACAGGTCTGTTAACACAACTGGTGTCATTCATGGAGGGCATTTCCTCGGGCATGTCTGCCCTACAGAGGACAACCAGTCCATGGCCTCCTCCCTGATGGCAGCAGTTTCCCTCCTCCAACAGTCCCACACCCCTCCTACCCCTGCAGCACCCACAATTCCTGGCACACTATCTGTCCAAAGCACAGAAACCCCCAAACCAAGCGCTAGACGTGCACACAAGCAAGCGCAGGGGACTGATTCCACACTCACAGGGGCTGGTTTGCTGACACACACACAGTCATCCACAACCACTCCACAGTCCTACGAGACCTCTCCCTCCCAGCCCCCTTCCCTTGCCTTGGCCTCTTCCCCACCGACCCAGCAGATCCTGATTGCAAGTGGAAGAGGAAGTCCACACACACAGAAGGGAGTGCCCCTCACACCCGGACACCCTCCCCCAGGCGCACTCAGACCGAGACGCCCACCCGCAAGTCCCCCCGGTGCAAGAAGAGCAAGACCCCCCCACCAGCACGCCGCTCCAAGGCAAAGTCTCCGTCCTCCATCCCCCAGGCCACCACTCCAGAGGTTCCCCCACCACTCCCTGCCCCAGGTTCCCCCATACACAGATACACCATCCCCAAAATGCTAAGGCCATCCCCCCTAGCACTTGCTCCTCCACACCTTATCAGACAGTTGGTGCCACTGATGTGGGGACCGTGTTCCCACCCCCTGCCCTGCAGACCTCACCTGTCCCCCATTCCGCTCCCATGGATGTAGGCACTGCTTTGGAGTCCACGCCCACCCCGTCTGACTTGGGCACTGCAGTGGTGAGCCAATCCACTCCATCTGACCTGCCCACTGGAGTTGTGCCGGCACCCACCCCATCTGACTTGTGCCCCACAGTTGTGACAGCACCCACCACTTCAGTCATCTCCACTGCAGTTGCAAGTGTCTCACCTGCATCCCCCACTTCTTCACTGCCTCCTTCTGCTGCACCCTGATCCTGTCCCTGCGGTGCCTGGCCTGCGCCCATGTATGCTCCTCCGAGGGGATGACCCCGGTCCGTAGCAGTGCAGGCAAGCAAGGTGTGACAGTTGTTACTCTAGTTCAATCCCTGGCAATTTGACATGGACTGTCCATTGGCCTTTTGGTTGCACAGACGTTTCGAATTTCATATACTGAATTTGTGACTCTACTTCACTCCTTGCCATTTGAACATGGACTGGACATTGGCCTTGTGTTGGAACAGACGTTTCACTTTTCATATGCTGAATAAAGATTTTTACTTTGTCCCTGTGAACTTGATTTAGCTGTACATCATGTTGAAGTTGTTTTAGATGTCCTTGCACCTGTAATGCTTGGTTTACAATTTTGCATACTGATGTGTTAATGTGAGGTACTCCATGTGGTCCATGAGATATGTATCCTATTCTGGTGGGTATCCATGTCATCCTTTGCAGCAAACTGGGTGTGTCTGGATCAATTATTTGTGTACATCTCTCTGTGAGCATTTAATTGCCATGGTCACATCTATGGCTTGCACCCCTGCACATATGATGTGATTCCCATTGTCCAAATTGTCACCTCCACATACTTCGTGCTCATCACTACTGGCCCTACAGGTGTGGGCATCATTGTAATAGGAGAAACTGGGTCCTCTGTGCAACTTGCTAGACATATGTTTGGGGTATGTGCAGCTGACTTAGGGGTGACTCCCGTACCCAGGCTGTTGTGACCAGAGCCTTCATTGTGTGGTAACTGATGGCTGACTGACCAAGTGTTCTGCAGACATAAGTGGGACTTGCGGTGAATATGTTTGGCACAGCTGGGCTCCCACAGGAGTTGTGTCCCCTCAAGTTAGTGTGTTGTCCAGTGACATGGCCTGGGGTTCATGGTGTGTGTTGTATGTGCATGTGTGTGTGTCCACATCCCTGTTCATACACAGACAGTGTTCCCTTGATATGTTCCTGTTGTTGATGCTTGCTGAGTGGTACTAGGTTAATCCCACTACTTTTCCAATGGGCCACCAGATGTATGGGTGCATGACTCACTACTGTTAATCGGTGTATCATCATTGTGATTTGTCAGTTCTGAGTGTTGATGATGTTGTCAGACACAGATGGGACACAGTGAGGGTTCCTCAAGGCACTTGTTTGTTCGCAATATCATGTAGTTGTCCCTAGGTGGTAGTTTTCAGTGATTGAGACATTTGTATGTGTGTGTGACTGCTCCCACTTGTCGGGTTTACGGCAGCGATGCTGGCAGGTGTCAGCATGGGTGCCTTGTGTTCCTACTTGGCATCTGCATAGTCCTGGGACTGTGGCAGGGATTGTGAAGGTCACATGAGCTTTGAGGTCATGGTCATGTACCGCATACTGTGCAGTGTGTCTATCATTCCCCAGGGTTGTAAACAGTCCTTGTGTGATGTGTGTGTGCACCTTAGTTCCTGCCAACATTCCTGCTTTTGTCATGTGGGCATGTGCAATGTCACCTGTCCATGTGGGCTTCACAGATGCACATTGTTGCAGTTCAGGTGTGTGGTGTTGATGGTGGACTGATATGAATGTTTGCATGGATGGTCCCCTAGCTCCCGTTTGTCCATGGATGAGGGGCCATGCTGAGTGAGTTGTGCTTGTGTATGTGTGATGTACGTTTGTGGCACAGGACACATGTCTGGGTTTCCCAGTTTGTACGACATCTGCCTTTGTCATCACAGTGGAGGGGTCATGCATCCTTGTGTCACCCCAATGTCTTGTCCCTGGGGATTGTGCTGTTGTGTGTCAGTCTCTTGCTGTGTTACTTGGTGTTCATTCAAGCTAGTGTCACATGTCTGTTGTGCTCCCTCTCATCTCACAATGCCTGATTTCCCAATGAGGGTGTCCCAGTGATGGTTTACTTTTGTATGGCACTGTGTCCACATCTGTGTCACTGTGGTTCAGCCCCTCTCATGTGTTGTGTAGTTGCCTGGGGATACTGGGACAGACACACACACATGTTGTGTCCGATGTGCAGTGTGAGTTTGCCTGTTTGTGTTTGTGCATCTGCACCAGTGCATTGGTATTGCTGTTGTGGGCCATTGTCTGGATGCTGTTTCTGTGGTTTTGCATGCTGTCCCTGTGAGTCATTTCACATCATTGTGCACATTCATCCTGGTTGTTGGGTGCCATTGCTGGCATGGAATGTGAGTTAGTGAGCTGACACCTACAGTCTACACATGTTGTTTTGATTGGCGTGTCTATTTTCGAGATGTGTGCATGCTTGGTGATGGTCACTTCTGCTGTTGTGTGATTGTACGCTGTGTGCATTGTCAGCCCCCATGTGTGGTGCTTGTCTGCACATGGCCGAGAGTGTGTTATGTTTTCACAGCACTGTTAGCCTCACCACATCTCTGTGTGTATGGGACACAACCACTAGTTTGCCCCAGAAGTGTTTGATGTGTTGGGAGCAGAGATCATACATGCTGTTTGTTATTTGCAGCTTTGACCATGATGACACTTACCTTTTGGTCACTGTGATGAGGGGGGTTTAGTCCCCATCACCACAATGCTCATCTGCTGCATTTTGGAAGCCCCCACTTAACTTCTGTTCTACACAGTGAGGGGAGTTCTTTTTACATTGCCACAGTGCTATTGTGATGCTTGCCTTGTGTATGTCACACTCATGTGTTGGTCACACATGTGCTGTTACTTACATTGTATGCTCGTAGCCATATTCACTGTTGTGGGCATTTGTCACAGACTATACACTGTTGTCATGATGTCGTGGGGGATGTATTTTGCAGACATACCTGATCTTTGCTTATGCTGGATGTGTTGCGCATCACCCATCCTATGGCTGGGGGTGGCATGGGTGATGTGCAACAGGTCCCCTGTGAGTGGGCGTGGCAGGGGTGATGGCCAACAGGTCCCCTATGGGTGGGGGTGGCAGGGGTGATGGGCAACATAAGCCCTGTGAGTGGGGGTGGCAGGGGTGATGGGCAACAGGTCCCCTGTCAGTGGGGGTGGCAGGGGTGATGGGCAACATAGTCCCTATGGGTGGGGGTGGCAGTAGTGATGAGCAACAGGTCCCCTGAGTGTGGGGGTGGCAGGGTTTATAGGCAACAGGTCCCCTGTGAGTGGGGGTGGCAGGGGTGATGAGCAACAGGTCCCCTGTGAGTGGGGGTGGCAGAGGTGATGGGCAACAGGTCCCCTGTGAGTGGGGGTGGCAGGGGTGATGGGCAACATAAGCTGTGTGAGTGGGGGTGGCAGGGGTGATGGGCAACATAGTCCCTATGGGTGGGGGTGGCAGTAGTGATGAGCAACAGGTCCCCTGAGTGTGGGGGTGGCAGGGTTGATAGGCAACAGGTCCCCTGTGAGTGGGGGTGGCAGGGGTGATGAGCAACAGGTCCCCTGTGAGTGGGGGTGGCAGAGGTGATGGGCAACAGGTCCCCTGTGAGTGGGGGTGGCAGGGGTGATGGGCAACATAAGCTGTGTGAGTGGGGGTGGCAGGGGTGATGGGCAACATAAGCCCTGTGAGTGGGGGTGGCAGGGGTGATGGGCAACATAAGCCCTATGGGTGGGGGTGGCAGTAGTAATGAGCAACAGGTCCCCTGTGAGTGGGGGTGGCAGGGGTGATGGACAACATAAACCCTATGGGAGGGGGAGGCAGGGGTGATGGGCAACAGGTCCCCTGTGAGTGGGGGTGGCAGAGGTGATGGGCAACATAGTCCCCATGGGTGGGGGTGGCAGTAGTGATGAGCAACAGGTCCCCTGTGAGTGGGGGTGGCAGGGGTGATGGGCAACAGGTCCCCTGTGAGTGGGGGTGGCAGGGGTGATGGGCAACAGGTCCCCTGTGAGTGGGGGTGGCAGGGGTGATGGGCAACATAAGCCCTGTGAGTGGGGGTGGCAGGGGTGATGGGCAACATAAGCCCTGTGAGTGGGGGTGGCAGGGGTGATGGGCAACATAGTCCCTATGGGTGGGGTGGCAGTAGTGATGAGTAACAGGTCCCCTGTGAGTGGGGGTGGCAGTAGTGATGGGCAACAGGTCCCCTGTGAGTGGGGGTGGCAGGGGTGATGGCCAACATGAGCCCTGTGAGTGGGGGTGGCAGGGGTGATGGGCAAAATAAGCCCTGTGAGTGGGGGTTGCAGGGGTGATGGGCAACATAAGCCCTATGGGTGGGGGTGGCAGAAGTGATGGGCAACAGGTCCCCTGTGAGTGGGGGTGGAAGGGGTGATGGGCAACATAGTTCCTATGGGTGGGGGTGGCAGTAGTGATGAGCAACTGGTCCCCTGTAAGTGGGGGTGGCAGGGGTGATGGGCAACATAAGCCCTGTGAGTGGGGGTGGCAGGGGTGATGGGCAACATTAGCCCTGTGAGTGGGGGTGGCAGGGGAGATGGGCAACATAGTCCCTATGGTTGGGGGTGGCAGGGGTGCTGGCCATGCAACCCCTATGGTGGGCTGTTGTTAGTGGCCCGGATATGGATCCTCTGTGTGTGTGTGCCATTTTGCGGGTACGTGTCGTTTGTTTATGTGGTAGGTGTCTGACTTACCACCTGCGCCGTCGGCATCGGTTCATGATCCGGTCATAGATGTAGAGTACTGGTATGACCTGCGCGATGGGATTCATGTTGTGTTCGTGTCGTACACGCTGCTTGTTGCTCCGTCTCATACCCGCTGCAAGCTGGTCCGTCTCGTAGCCGTGTATTGATTTGTGGCGCGAATCGTAGCTGATATGCTGGTTTTCCGGATGCTGTGACGTGCCATACGTGACGACCTGTCTCGCGCGTAGGAAGTACGCATTGTACTTGTCATGCCGGAAACTGCTATGGATACTGCTTCCCGGTGACACGGTTCCTCTTTGGGAGTTACGGCTCGGACGGAGAATGGGTCTTGATTCACAGCCTACGTGTCTGTCGTGTTTTTGGCAGTTATGCGCATCGTACTTACTCTGCAGTATGGACCGGCTCCGGGTACGTGCTCGTCGCAGGGTAAGGCTACAGACAGCTGTCCGACCGGCCATCGGAATCGGCCCCATAGTTGTACATTTCCAATTGATGTGGTTAGCTGATGTTTCCTCTTGGCTGTATGTGTTCCCCATATAGCATAACACAAGTTTACCTTTTTGCAAAGATATACATGTTGCCCCTTCTGTGATTTTTGTAATTGTACTGTAATTAAATATATATGTAGAAAAAGTTACATATATATTATATCAATTTTTTACATTTTATAATTTCACATTTGTTAATACACATATATCTGGAGTGCTTAGCATGTTGTTTAAGAGGGTAAGGGGTGTGGGTGGGGTTGGTTTAGATTTTTTTTACATGTTTGTTAGTTATTTTGTTTGTTTTTCTGTGAAGTTGGGATAGTCTGTAGAGAAGAGAAAATGTACAGAGAAAAACCATTCATTATTGTAATTATTTTATATTGCATTTAATTTGAAATTACCTAGTTATTGCATTAAATTAGAAAGTAAACTTACTTTGTAAAGTTGGTGTGTGAAGTATATATTTAAACCTACTGCACTCTGGCAGAAATCTAGCAGAGTTGTGTTCTTCTCCAGATTTTGCAGTTTTAGTGGTAATTTGTCTGCGATATTTGGCAACTTTTATAGTGTTTATTTAATTGGTAAAATATTATTACTGGTTATTGGTGTTGTTTTATTTTATTAGTTGTTTTAGCATCTGTTCAATTGTTTTGTCAGTTATGCCTTTATTTGGAAAACGCTGATTCATTTTTTAAAAAGTTATATGTGGCTTTAAATGTGTATTTATTAAAATATAAGTATTTCTTTTATGTACAATGTAATTTATTTACTGTAAGAAATATATATATATATATTGTTTTCGGATGTTTATATATGATGTAGTTGTATAAAATGTGACGTGATTTTTTAGAGTTGTAAAAATATGATTTATTTAATAATAGCATATTTATGTATATGTGTGATATTTTTCTATATTATATTATAATTGTGAAATGTATCATTTTGTAGAGGTTATTTTTATATGTTTGCACAATATTTAAGTTGTTGATATTTTTAGTTTTAATATTTTTATGTGTTTGTTTATTTATTGTTGATGATATTTTTGTAAACGATATTTGTGTGTTTGATATTAGTGATATCAATGCTATTTTATGATGATTTTTTAAATTGTGATTAGTGTATTTTTTATTAAGTATAGGTTGTTGATATTTCAGTTATCGATATTAGTGTGACAATAATTTTGTAGGTCGATTATCAGTAGTGCCGATATTATGTCAATGAACCCTCAGATAAGATACAATATAAAAGGACTGTCACTTGACTACCTGTGAGGAGAGGTCCTTCGCCCCAGATTATTTCAAGCTAGGTACTGCCAGAACACAATCCAGCCTGCCAGAGATGCTGCCCTATTGCTCTTTCTACTGATGTTTAATACCAAGCCTGAGTCTAGAAGGAGCTGATGCGAAACATTTGCCTTTAGCAGGAAAAAGCCTCCTACATTCCTGGTAATTACAGAGCTTTACTGTAGAAAGGTATGCAGTGTGCTCATTCTCCCTAAGAAAATCTAGATACAAGTTATTCTACTCCCTATGCTCCCCTAGCATATTGCATAGAAGTAGGCTTCAGGGTATTAGGATTTTTATATAACATTTTCACCATGGTAGAAGTTTTCATTTTATTTTTGTTGTTTGCAATGTTCATTTGTCCTGTTAAAATCGTATTCTGTGTGGTTATTTTATATGTGTTGGGTAACAGGGTGTTCCTGTTGAAATAAACACACCTTTTAGTTATAGTGTCCTTTTCTAAGTGCATGTTGTGTGTGATTGAAAAGAAAAAAAAAGGTTTGTTTCTGATCATCACGATGTCCCTGGAACTTTGTTTAGAAGCTCTTGCAACCCCAAAGCATTGATTCCATTTAAATTATGTATTGGGGTGAGTTCTGCGGTGCTACAAAAACCTGTCTTTCACAGTAAAGCGCCGGTGCGTTGAACCAAGTTTACTTGTGTCCAGCGTGAGTTCGAAACAAAGCTTGTAGAGTTGAGCCAGAGACTCTCTTTATGCAAAAACTCCACACATTATAGTTTACAACTCTCCACTTCAAGCCACATTATGCCACTCTATTCTATGCCACTCTGCTTTCTCCATTCCATGCTTTTCCACTCTATGCCACATCGCTCTGCTGTACTCCACTCCATTCCACTCTACGCATCTATGCACCACTCTGTAACCCTCTACACCACTCTGCTCTACCACTCTAGTCCACTCTACTCCACTCTTCGCCACTGCACTCCATGCCACTCCTTTCTATGCCAATCCTTACAACTCTATTCTACACCACTCTACTCCACTCTACCACACTCCATACCATTATACTCTAGGCCATTCTACATCACTGCATCTGTGCCATTCCAGTCTACACCACTCCATGCTATGCCACTCTTTGCCACTCCACTCAAAGCACTCCACTTTAGGCCACTCTACTCAGCACCACTCTACTCTATGTTGGTCCACTATAAACCACTCCACTCTACGCCACTCTACTCTTCACCAATATACTCTATGTCACTCTACACCACTCTAAGCCACTCCACTAACTTTTAGCTATGCTGAGAAGCAGCCATGCTGCTGTACAACATGGCTAAAAGACATTGGTAAAGCTAATAGTTCTTGCATAGGTGAGAACTATTGGCTTTGCCAAGGCTTGTTAAATCAGAGTCTAACTACAAAATCGTCCTTCTCAACGAGTTGGAGCTGTTCTCACATTGTTAAGTGATTAAAGGTTAATTGGTGCGTAGTTCTCTCTGCAAGTAGCAGCTCCAAAGGTAGCCTCTCTGGGATCATTCTCAGAGAAAGAGGGAATGATGAAAGAGGGGGTCTATAAAGTCACATTGAAAGGCAAATGTGTGCAGTTGTAAGACTTCACACAATTCATTCACAGATCAACAACTTTGATAGTTGGTCATAAGAAGATGTGATAACTCAGTTCACAACAAAATGGGGATACAACAGAAGAGGCATGGTATTCAATCTTTAAAAATATTGACTGTGTTATCCTAAAACATGTGTACTGCTCATAATTCTTTGGTTCTCACAACCTGGAGACAAGTCCTAACTACCTGGGCCAGAAATGAGGCAGCTAGGGGCATGCAACATCGCCCAATAGCAAACACATGGGACAATTTTCTCTCAGGTCTGGAGACAATAACATGACGATGGTTTCTCACCCTCTGGATGCCCATCATGTCCGACTCCTCCTTTTGAAGTAGGCAGTTCTCCCTCTCCCAAATCTGACTTGCAGGGCCCCGATTAAATAGACTCCATCTCACACAAACAGCTACCCTTCCACCCCTCAGCTCTTGAGGAACGGCCAATAGATTTGAGCTCTTCCCCATCTCCAGATTGACCGTTTCGAAAATAACCTTTATGTTCCCTATGAAGGCCATGGCCCCTATTCTTTGCGACAGATAGATATGATCATCAGTTTCTCCCTTAAATGCACCAGGCCACCTCCACCTTCACCCTCTGTCCTCCTCCTCCAGTTTGCCTTGATTCAACACACAGATGCTATGACTCCCTGTTCTATCAGCAGTTATTATCAATGTTGTCATCTATTAATGGTTCTCCATTGAGGTCACCAACCATAATCCTGCTAAATGTGTATTTTTTGTTAATTTAACCTAATAATTTTGACATCCTAACCTGATATTCGATCATTTTTTCCAACAATCAAAACATTTTTTTAAAAACAAAACTAGATTGCAAGATAAGGGAATCTGTTGATATAACAGACACACATATAGGCAGTCAGCTTTAAATCAAACATTGATTTTATTCTCATAATAAATAGCCAATGTAAAGCAGTTTTCAACATTATCTCTAAAGAAACAGAAGAAATGTGCAGGTAGCAGGAGAATTGTGTTGTTAAATGTAAAATAGATGGCAATTTCTGTCCCAACAGTTTTAAATCATTTATGGATGAAGGCTTTTCACAGATCTAAGTAAGGTGATAATACCTGTTACGGCAAAAGGTAAGGAAGGATGTAAGAGAAATGCTTTGTGCACCAAATCTTGGTAATTTGGAGCTTTCTGTTTAACAGAATAGGAATGCTGTGCTTTTACTGCCTCGTGATAAGAATCCCAACAAAACACCATGGAGCAATTATTGACAGAGATCATACTATGAAAAGAACATACAATTTGATGAAGATACCTGGTGCAAAGTAATATGAAGACATTGTTCTAATGTGTCAATTCTGCTAATTTCAGATTGGTATTTTGTATGGGCCATTGATGTACTGGCTAGGGCAAGGTTTGTGGATGTATGGTTAAGCGAAAACTGGTTAACTTCATATCGGTAGGCAGGACTGCTTTCTGATTAGAACTGGTAACCTTGGAAGGACTTCTAACATGTGCTCAGTGAGCAAGGAAAAGGGCTTTGGGGTGCATGTCTTGGAGAGAGCATAAGGCATCAGAGCATTGTCACTGCCTGGGAACCCAAGCACGATGAAGAAAGTATGTAACCTTGAACGAGCTGCCTAAAATCATACCAAAAACTCAACGGCACGAAGGCATCTGGGGTTGACTTCCGTCTCTGGGGTGGTGAAAAATCAGCAATGGATTGCATAGTCTCTGACCACAAGCTGGATACCTCCTGTGTGTACAGTTTTCCTGTTGACCTGACTGCTTACCATATGATAAAGTCACTTCACGGGATGCCTTTGTGAAGTATGCTAATACCATGACATACATGGCATCACTTTGTGATTGGCCGGTTAGAGTAACTTAAACAACCCTGCACAAAAACAATTCCCCATTGGCATGACTGAAGTGTCTCCTGTGAACTGCCGGTATTCTCTTGTCAGACCTGGGACCTGATGTTAGATAAAGAGACACTAGAATTTCAATAAAATCCTCTGTAACCATGATTAGATAAACACTGTTATTGTTCTTGCATTACCAAGTGAGCTCCTTCATTTGCTTGCTTATTATTAAGCATTTTTAAAGAGGTAGTAAACAGGTTGGGCCCTATTCGATGCCAGTCGGACATCGTGTTGGGGAGGGGACCACCCTACAAGGCGTCGGAGGTCCCACATTCCGAATTATGCTGCCACTGCCTTCACGGCGGTTGGAAAGTGTATGTTTACTATTGCGGCTTGTGCTGCGGGAAATAACACAAGCAGCAACAGTAAACTTGCACTTTTTAAACATCCCTGCACTGTGTGGCAGGCACCATGCGGTGCCTGCCACAAGGTGCAGGGATTTTAGGGGGGCACCAAAGGTACCCCCAGGCCTCATAGTGGAGGCCGCGGAGAGATGGGGGCCCTGCTAAGAACCCCTAATGTCTGTTTCTGTCTGCTTTCTATGGTGGTCGGACCACCATAGACAGGCAGTCGGAAAGGGACATCGTAATCCCTATGGCAGTGCCTGAGCAGGCACCACCCTTATTGTAGGGAATACATTCCGACAGCTGGGCAGAAGGGCTCCTTGAGCCCATCGGAACAGCAGATGTTGGCCCTGCACCTGCTGCCTCTGACAACTGCATCGTAATGCGGTGGTCAGACCGCAGGGGCAGAAGTCGGTCCGACCGCAACCGATGGCTGGTCGGGTGAGGTCAGACTGACATCGTAATGAGGCCCATAGTATTTAGATGACAGCTAGGGATGGTTTGCTCTATTGTAGACTAACAGTATGACCTCAAACCTAAATTTCCCTTCACTAACACTGCACAAAATTCAACCTGGGAAGAAAACTTTGCAGATTTACAAGTAGTAATCAACTTCAATTTTTCAATGATCAGTCAAACTTTTTTTATTTCATTTAAACAAAATGCTTAATTTTTGGTACAAGAGTGCAAAGAGAAACCCAATACATGTTTTACAACTTAACAAATAATGACTTTACTTAATCAGGGTTAATAGGAATCTGAGTGTATAAATTCCTAATATAACTATTTGAAAAACAAGTTATATTAAATATATACAGAAATGAAAAATGTCTGTGTCAGGAGCAACAACTACATGAAATTTATAGGAAGAAAAGCAAGAGAAAAAACATTAAAAAAGAGAATGACAATTATAATCAATGTAATAAGAACACAAAACATGTTTCTAATACAAAAAAACAATCAATCAATCAATGACAATACATAAAACAAAGGTCATGTTAAACATATGGAATATTTTTCTGTTTTTTTTACATAAAACAAGCCCAATACAGTTTTATTTTGTCATTATTACTTATTATACATTTTACTAATGATTCACAAAAACTGTGATTCCGATAGAGGCAGATTCATCTGTCATTGAGAATTGGTAGCATCCACAATGTATCAATGGAAGTTTTGTAGGCTAATTTGGTCAAAGGAAATGAAATCTTTAGAATGGCACCTTCATAAGTGTGCATAAAGGAATCATTTTCTCTCACACTTTATCAATAAATAAATAAAAGGTGAACTCAACACATGTTTAGGATGAAAGAATACCTAATTTATTCAATCACTTTAAGAATCAAAATTTAAATAGGGATTTTTGTATCATCTTTAGTTCAATAAACATATTATGCACATGAAATGAAAAATTTGTCGTAATTCCAAATAATATTTCGTAACATCAAGCCAATTATGGGGGAAAGCTAGAGAAAAAGAAACAATGTTTAAAGAATTGGGGTTGAAAAACATGCAAAATAACCCGCAATTATCTCAATATCTTAAGGTATGATGATTTGAAAATACCCTATAGTTATGATGGTATATCCTCAGTACAAAAGGATTTAATTGTATAGAGTTACTTTTTTGGTTCGGTGAGAATTAAGGAGGAGTAAGAAAGGTGAATAAATAATTCTCCCAATGGGTTAGTTTTCGTTTTGAATAGAATTCAATGGAGAAAACGGGGGAGTGTCCGCTTACCAAGATTCAGTGTTGGTATGATGGCTATGATGCCATAATGGATAACGCGTTCGAAATACATTGCTCTGTTTATTTTGCAAACTTAGTGCATCTGACAGTGAGGATGCAAACAGTCATGTTGTCATTTTCAAAAAACTATGGGGCAGCTTTACAAACATTTTGCGCGGGGTGTCGCTAATCAGCTCAAAATGTTTTTTTTGCTCTTTACTTTCCAGCGTAATACTTGTTCTGCACTGGAAAGGACTTTCAGAGTAGAGCAAGGCAGCGCAAAGCACAGATTTGCGCAACTTAGCACCGAGTGTGTGTTACATGGGTGGAAAATGGGCGTTCCTTTGCAACCACCGATGTCTTTTGATTCAAAACCATGTTTAAAAAGATTTATAGAGATGGTTTTGAGCCAAAAGTTAACGCCTCTTCAAAGGAGGTGCGAGCAGGAGAAATGCTTTCATTTCTCCATGCTTTTCCGATTTTGCATGCATTCTGCACTGTGCAGCATGCATTCACAGTGGGAAAAGCTTTGCATTGTGTCTAGGCATAGTATTTTGTACAATAGGGGTACCCTTCCTGTACAAAACCTATGCTAGACTCATTAACACACCCTAGCGTTAGGGCACTAAGGTGTGCGTATGGCGAACAGCTGCTGAAATCAGCACGGTGCAAAGGAAAGGGGAGGAGAGAGCCATATCTCTGAAGATATGGCACTCTCCTCTTCCCTCCCTGTCGCACAACACAGCACAGCCTCGCAGGGGCCTGTGCTGCGTTGAGTGACTTTCTGGCAAATATCCCCATTTAATTCATATCAGTCTGTATTGTCTGTGAATTCTTTTGTTGTTCCGAAAAGAGTACATGAACAAAACTATTCCTAGATATTGAGTGCATGTTGTTGACTAAATCCTTCTATGTACAATTAAAACATATCATTTCAACAAAATATTAAAAATGATACCAGGGTTCCTAAGGTTCTGTGCTCTAGCATGTTTTCATATCTGTACAAACAAAATGACTCCTATCTAACATTATAGTTTTTTAACCCTATTTCAAAGTAAACAATATGGTTACTAAATGATGAGTACAATATTTAATTGTGTATACTCATGAACACTTGTTACGGTCTCTGGTCTTCATATATTCAAGTACAGTTGGTTGTCTTTAACTAAATCATGATGTATGATGAGACTTGTCTTTTCATTTTAGTACTTCCCCTGCTACATATAGTAAATGTACCTTGAGTTAACATTATCACATGTTTTCCCATGTAACTGTTCAATCTTTGATTAATTCTTTTTTTATTTTAGTACTTTAAATTGCTTAGTGATAATTAACTGAGAATTCACTGACCAGCACCTACCAATTGGAATTATGCTATTTCTGCTTCCTTCTGCTTAAAAATGTGAGTCATACATCTTGATGCATAAATATAGGGAAATCAAGTTTTTTCTGAACTATACTGTGTTTTATATATGCAAGATCACCCTATCTTACATTTTAAATCCATGTTATTAAAAAAGTAGCTACATGATCCCATGGTTCCTTGTACAATAACAATCAATTTCTATAATTTTGGGCACCTCCATCAATAATATATTTCACATCTATTGATTAAATGCATCACTAACCACTGTGATGTTCTTATATCTAGACTCACTATTAATGTGGTTGAGATTGTTCCACTGAACCAGAGATGCTATTAAGCATGTAACCATAGGTTTGAACTTATTAAACAGTAAAGTTTAGAGTTTGATTGTGAGTTTTTTTCCATAACTAACACTCACGTTCAAATATCAAGAGGCCTGATTCACAGAACTAGCTTAAGACAAAATCTTAACTGACTGCCATTTTGGTATTCACAGAAGGCACTTACTCATTTTGGTATTCATGGAAGGCACTTACTCATTTCGGTATTCACAGAAGTTAGGAGTCCTAACTTTAGGACTGCTAAATGCCTTCTGTGAATACCGAAATTCTTAAAGGTAGGATTTTTATCAGTTTAGGAGTAGTAAAGTTAGGACTCCTAACTTTAGGACTCCTAAATGCATTCTGTGAATACCGAAAGTCTTAAAGTTAGGATTTTTCTCAGTTTAGGAGTAGTAAAGTTAGGACTCTTAACTTTAGGACTCCTAAATGCCTTCTGTGAATACCGACAGTCTTAAAGTTAGGATTTTTCTCAGTTTAGGAGTCCTAAAGTTAGGAGTCCTAACTTCTGTGAATACCGAAATGAGTAAGTGCCTTCTGTGAAAACCAAAACGGTAGTAAGTTTAGGATTTTGTCTTAAGTTAGTTCTGTGAATCGGGCCCTTTATCTTCTTTTCTGTCTGTCATTTTAATTATGTCATTGAATTAACCAATTGCAGACTGCTAAATGGAGGTTTATTTGAATATTTCTGCACTCATCATTCAGTAACTACATGGTTCAATGTATGAAAGGATTAGAAAAAAAGTCATGTTAGACATTATTTTTGGGGGGGATAGATATCATGATTAGCTTTAGAACAGAACCTTAAAGACAGATTTGCTAACAATTTATTTTGAGTTTGCATCACAAAAGTGACACAAACTGGAGAAACTGTTGATTTGGGATTTTCTGTATAAGGGGAAAACTTTATTTGTGCTGGAAAGTAGCCCTAAAGTAAAACAAAGTAGTGCCACATTGTGTTGCTTTGTATCAGGCTGAGTATAATGGGTTGTACTTGGGCGTTTCCTTGCAACCATTTATGGATCTTGATGGAAATCTCTATCTACTAACATATGTGGACAGAGCTTTGCATCAAAAAATAATGTCTCTTTGAAGCTGATGAAAATGTTTTATTTTCTACAAACATCTCCATGTCTGATGCACTGTACAAAACATGTATAAGGAGGGAAAAGTGTTAAACTATACCATACTATAGTATTTTGCACTGAAACGGTATACTTTCAGCACAAAAACTTTAATTACATTACAGACACTCCCTTACACTATGGTGCAAATGTTTGTGTGTGTGTGCATGGCAGCCTAAATTGCACCAGTACAGGGAGAGAGAAAAACAAGGTTATATATTAGTAGATGTGAAATTGTTTGCTCTATCCCTTTCAAACAAAGCAGCACAGCATCTTTGTTTGCTGCACTTGCTGCACAGCGTTTCATGAAAAGTTGATAAATTTGATGATGGACTTTATCCGTTGTAAGAAATTGGGTTATTATTTGAAAGGAGTGAGAACACAACTCCAAAAATGATCACAATCCTTGTCAGGGTAAATGACTAAAGCCACTAAATAAGCCTGAGATAACACCCTGGGCCTCATTTACAAGAAGTGACACATTGCTATACTGCAGCAGCAAAGCATCAAAATAACTTACAAAATGCTAAGTAAATTTTAGAGGCCATGAATGAGCCATACAAACGGTATGGCACACCACGGCATAAAGTGCGAGCTAAGTGAAAAAAAGTTATGCTGGTGCGGGCATTATGGCACACCAGAAACTGACGTATCTGCCAGAAAGTGTCAGAAGGCAGATTTGCGTCATGCATCATGACCCAAACCACTTTAGCATCACTTTTACCTGTATACAATAATGGCCAAGGTTAACTGCGTGGTACAAGCAAAGAGGACAGTAACGGACTTGGAGAAATACTGGCATGACATAAAGCGCAGGATGAAGGAGAAACTAGTCAACAACCTGAAGGCAGCAATGCATACAGGAGGAGGAATCCCAGGGCCATAGGAGGAGGTGGATGACTTGGAGGACCTGGTCATCTGTCATCCCAGAAGAGTTGGTGGCAAGAGTTCCAAGACAGGACAGGCCATGAGGAAAAACAAGACCTACAGGGTAAGTTGCATTAAATGGCAATGTGGGCAAAAAGGTCATGTCGTGCAGTGTAGCTAACTTAGTATGAGAGCTCCACTGCGCCATGGGCAGTGCAAAGGACAGGTATGTGGCTCATGTACTGTTAAGCATCACATAAATGTAAATCACGCTGCACAGTGACATGTTGCACAGCTCACTCCAGCTTCATCATGTTTCTCCCTCCCATGTGTGAAGTGCTGTGCCAGTCTGTGGTGACCTCTGTAAACTGCGACTTGTAGTCGTATGTACAAAATGAGTCACCAGAACTACAAGTCCTACAATACTAGGCCTGGGCTAAATTTCCGTTCCGCTCGCGGAAATTGCGATAATTTGACATCTTCGCGTTTCGCGGAGAGCGCGAAAATGTCAACATTTCCGCAATCCGCATTTTACCGGAAATATTTTGCTTGCTCGCGCTGTAAAATAATACATTCTCGCGTGCGCGCAATCGCCTTACCTGAATCCCCGCGTTCGCCGACAAGTTTTCCCGGTCCGGTCGCGTTCTCCACGAGATGTTGGATTGTTGGTAGCCATTTGCGCTGTCTCGCGACAGTTTGCGCCCGCAGTAACGTCATTCGTCGCGCGATCACGTCATTCTTCTCGCGATCATGCACCGCGAGACAAGTGAAAACAAGATGGCCGCGCCCGCGAGCAACCGCATGGGTAAGTTGGCCAGCCGTGACCATGCAGAAAATACCGCGAACGGGCGGGAAAAAACACTTCCGCATCTTTGCGATATTTCCGCGTGTTTGCGGAGACTTTTAACATTTTCGCGATAATTGGCGAAAGTGAATTTCGCAAATTCCGCCCACCTCTATACAATACCCTGCAAAATCATGGGACTGCAATTACAAGAGCCTCTGGAGTCTCACTTTTAATTACACTCTGGTGGTGCAGGCCTCTCAACCATATCCACGATGCGACGCTATGTCACCTTGCATGGCTTGAAATGACTTAATTGTTATGGATTAAGGCAAAGCAGTGCAAATCGCTGTCTTGACTTACTCTACATCCATGTGGATTAGCCTGGCCTCCTAGAGATGGGCCTGCACTGTGAGCCTCTGGAACATCAAGAAAAGTGAGGTTCTGGAGGCACACTGGGCTTGTAATGCGTACCTGTGTGGGAGGGTAAATGCAAGTGATGCACAACAGAGGACCATCTGTGTTAAAACTAAAGATGGTGTATGGCAGTTGGGGGCCTCTGGTAGTGCAATGCATTGTAGGTGCTGGCAGGGCACGTGCAACTGCGAGTGTGTATGGATCTGGAGACACTGCATAGGAAAGAGATGAGAAGGCATATATGTACAGTAAGGTCGCCTGAAAAATATACCTGCACTTCTTTGTCTGACAATGTCACACTTGTGTCGTAGCTGGGAAGGGATGACAAAGAGGAGCCCATTGGGGCACTAAATCCTACATATGATGTGGCCCTGGGTTGAAGATGTAGATCGTGGTAGGAGGGAGTCTGGAGGCAAAGTGCTTCACCACGCCACATATGTCAAAGTCGGAGGATGTGATACAGGGATCAGTCAATGTATATGAAGAACTAGTTTGCCACAACAAAGCCCTTGAGTCAGGGATGGTAGGAGGCTGAGGTGAATAGGCCCAATTCTGTGTCAAATCTGGGTAGGTACATGTCATCAATTCCAGCACTACTACTGTGTGGAGTTTCGATTGACACAGGGCCCTCAAAAACAGGCTGCCATGTCAGTCTACTGGGACATGGTCACATATATTGTTGGTGTTGTATGCACATAAGAGTCAATGTAGGATCCTGGTTTTATCAGTGTGTGGCAGTGAGTTGTGTCCATGGTCTAAAATAAGAATTGCCAGAGGAGACATGTACATGTACAAGGGTAGGGGCCTGAGTCAAACAATGTGTGATATTCTGAAAATAAAACTACTCTTGCAATGATTAAATGGGGTAAGTGTCTGTGCTAACAATCTACATAGTTTCACTGGGTGCATCCCCTCAGAGTTTCTACACAGTGCTCACTGTCCACTAATATTGAGCCAAGAGTGTATATACTTAAATCATATCAGTATCCACCACTCAGAAAACCACCCTTGGAACATGCCCTCACACTTTACCACAGTATAACAAGGGTGGTAGCTTAGTAGAGGATATGTGTGAATTACAGACCCCCTGGCCTCATTAATGTACAATGTGCATGCAAGACATCACAGCAAGGCGGAGTGCAGTGGTGTACTGTATGAAAGACAGACTGTTGGTACATAACTAATTAATGACCTAAGCCACATCACTTTCACAGGAGCGATGGGCTGAGTACTGGTCACAGTAAGTATCACAGTAAGTAAGTAAGTACATTTATTCTACAGTTAAATAAAACCATTACAAACGTACATCTCATAACACATTTTTGTGGTGACAGTTTGAATCAAGGTAAAAACCATGGTTAAAGAAAGGAAGGAAAAAACTTTAAAATACGGGCAGACATAAAACATGGCCCCCTAAAACCATCATGAATAAAAAATGCAAACTGGTAATATTTAAACATGAGATTAGCAGCTGGACAAACCTGATTAACCTCATTAAGTGCATACTTAGCAGCAGAGTGTTTCCGACCAGCGAGCAACAGGTGCAGTGTGTACCGTGGAGAGTGCCGAGTGCAAGAATAACTCAATGGCCATGAGCAGGGCAGTCAGGAAAAACCCGCTGAGGGTCATTGAGCATTCTTCTTTGTTAATTAAGCCTATGTACTGCAATAAAGCTCACACATTCTTTTGTGACCCTTAGAAAGCTAGAGGGAGCTGAATGTGCAAAATGGCAACGGTTTCTAAAAAGCAATAAAGTTCAGACAACTGATTTTAAAATTCATACTTAGTTGTTCCATTAAAGTGTGTGATGTTCAAAATGTGCGACTGTTTGCCAGTACTAGAGTTCGCGCTAAATTAAGGGCTGGCGACTATTATAGGCCTATGATTAGCGGCAGGGCCGGGCTAATTACCCTCTTTGGTCAAGTGCTTAGCAGCAGTATGGTCAGAGCAGCAAGCAGCAGGGGGAAGGTACAGAGTGCAAGAACGACGTGATGACTGGATGCAGGATGACCAAAAATGACTCGCCAAGGGACCTTGCACTATTTTCTTCTTCGTTTCGATTCAAAGTTAGTTAAGACCTGCGTTATACAGTAAAGCAAATGCATTTGTATAAAAACCATTAAAAGGATACAAAACTGATTATGCAAAATAGCGGTGGTATCTGAAAAACAATGAAGACCAAATAGCTGGATTGAAAGTTCATTGCTGAGTACTGGTCACAGGGAATGCAGGCTCCCTGGGGATTATGTGCAACGTGCATAGTAGACCCCCTTTGCAGTTAGGGGGGACTGAAGTTGTTTCTGGTCCAAAGACTTCATAACAGGGGGCAAGCTAACAAGCCCTTTGAGTTCTTGGGTGAAAAAGAGGTTGTAGAGGTCAATTTCAATTCTCTCTCACTGCAGAGGTAGCAGGCAGTAGGCCAACAAGACAGAGCAAGTTGCAAAGTGGCAGTCCCTCCTGGCAGTACACCCCATCTTAGATGCAGTATCTCCTCAGAAACCCAAAGTGAACCTCTCACGGTCCCTGCCCTTCCTTCCCTGGTTCCAGAAGCACTAGAGGGGAGTATACAGCTCTTTCTTTGGGGACATACACAGCCCTATTCAGGTGTACGTGTCAGCTCCTCCTTCCCAATCTACCTCAGAAAGTCCCATCAGCCTAGTGATGGGCCATCAGAATGCAAATGTCACACCCAAGCTCCCTTTGTGTGACTGTCAAAAGGGAATCCACAAGCTCAGCTTTCACCCTAACCTAGACATGTATTCAGAGACAGCAGAGGCACAGAATGGTTAAAGTAAGAAAATGCCAACTTTTCTAAAATGGCAATTTCAGACCCGTAATTTAAAAACCAACTTTAATAAAAGACACCAAACTCCAAATTTGTATCTGCTCCCATTCGGAAATTACACTTAAAAGATGTTTTAAGGTAATGCCCGTGTTAACCTATTGCAGTAATGAAAAACACATTTAGCAGTTTTTTACTACCAGGACATGTATCCCTGAAAAGTACATGTTTTACCTTTCAAATACACTGCACCCTGCCCAAAGGGCTACCTAGGGCCTATCTTAGGGGTGACTTATATGTAATAAAAGGGAATGTTTTGGTGTGGCAAGTAGGATAACTTGCCAGTTTGAAATGGCAGCTTCAAACTGCCTACACAGGCTCTGCAATGGCAGGCCTGAGCCATGTTTAAAGGGCTAGTCTTACAATCCCCAGAGTTCGGAAGTCAAACTGGAGTAGAAGAAGTTTTGTTACTGGTACTACAAAACTCTGGAACACTCTCCCACCTCATATCAGGTCCATCACTTCCTTTCTTCGGTTCAGGAAAGAACTTAAAAAAGGCTTTTTAATAACTAGGTTCTTTATTCAAAAATTAAAGCATACTGGTTTTAAGCTCTGGTTCAGCTAGCACTAAGCTATCCAAGGGTATTTGTGCGCTGTACATATTGAAAAATAATAATAATATTACTGAGTGGGTGGCATAATCAGTGGTGCAGGCCCACTAGCAGCATTTAATTTACAGGACCTGAGCACATATAGGGCATTTTACTAGGACCTTATAAATAAATTAAATACTCGAATAGTGGATAGTGTGGATAAGCTAATGCAGCCATGTTTAGAGTACAGAGCATATGCACTTTAGCACTGCTTAGCAGGGGTAAAGGCCCAGAATCCTAATGCCAGCAAAAAGGAAGTCAGCAACGCAGGAGGTCAAGAGGCAAATTTTCTGGGGAAACCACCCCAAGGATGCCAGGTTTAACTCGTGTCCCCTCAAGCTGAAGGTGGGGAGAGCTACCCAACCCCTTGGGAGATCTCTTCACTAAGGCAGAAGAACCTGGAGAGACAATCAGCATTGGCGGGTCTGTGCCAAATCTGGGGCATATTTATTACTTGTGAAATCGGTGCATTGACACCTGATCCAGAGCTGTGAGTGGTCCAATACATCCTAATTATGGCTGCCTTTAATGGGCAACCCATGGGGGGTAGAGAACTGATTTCCTTGCTTGCAAAAGCGCCCATGATTAGGCTGGACGAAACTGAAATTACATCAGTGTAAATAACTTAATATTGAGAATTTCGGATTACAACTGGTGAACAAAATTCCTGAAATTACATAATTGTGCTACATGGCGTGAATATTTACCACAAACGCATTGGAACAACAGAACATGAGAGTCTGTTGCTCGCTGTGCTTTTATTTATTTTTTGCACTATTTATAATGTGCAAAACGCACCCTTGTGTGAAAAAAAATAACACAAGGATGCATTTTACATTAAAATATAGTGATAATGACAGATTCACATTTCTAGTAATTATGTGTCATTTCATGTAATTTTGCAATAATTTGGTGTGATTACATGAACGCAAATTACTTGAATTCTGCACACTCCTACCCATCACCCACTTGCTAGGCCACTGTTAATTTAAACATATTTTTCATACAGTGTTTCGTACTACACTTGTGCCATTTCTAAGTCCCTGAATGGATAGGTCGGTCTGTGAGCTTTGTTAGGATTCAAAGTTTTGACCTGCAGTAATGGAAGACTTTAACAGCACAAGTTTAAATCTACAAGCTATCTTCAGTAATCTGAATTCTATCAAAGCATATTAGCCTCTATAAAATTGAAAAACAAGCTATGCAGCACAATCCGCAATTGATAGAAGATAAAGTTCCCAGGCCAATCCAGTCTGCCCATTCCCTTGCCACCCCTAACATTACAGACTCTACTTATTTTACAAGTATATGTTTGCCCAATTTAAATTTTAGGTGCCCTTGGTCTATCCCATAAGTTTATCTTAAACACCATGGGACAATTCAGGAAGGCATTTATGACTTTGAGGTGTAGTACTCCTGTAGTACGTCTTCACATTCTCATGAAAGCAATTCACCAAAGATTTAGGCATAAACCCCAGCCTACTCGTGTAGTACATTTTATGTTTGGGGTTCTTCTTTACCGAGAAGACAGAGAGCTACCAACGCATAAATATACATTTTAGGTTTAACTTGGGAATGGCAATGGGAGAGTGGCTGGGAAATGCAAAATATTGACTGCAAAGTGGGAAGAGCAAAGGAAAAATCATGAAGGGGAATGGAGAAGGGGACACAAATATATGGAAGATCTACAAAAGAGTCAATCAATTACTGTTCACTGAAGTTGCATGCACATCTACTGAAGTAGCAAGTGGCATTACAAGCCGACTAGACTCAAATCTAATCCAGCTTAATCTAGGATAAATTCACACACCACACAAGTCTATTCAAAGCTAATGCAAAGGAATCACAATGAAATCAATACCTTAGTGGCAAAGTATAAGACTACCAGCCCAAAGGCAAACACCCCCACAAAATGTAAAGCAACTTCATACATTGCAAACACCAATACAAAGCATATATGTTAAAAAAAAATTAAATACATTTTCTACTTGTCAGATAACTGTAGCTTTTTGAGGAACACATCAAAGCATATTATAAATATAAATGTAAACATAACGAATGAACATGCATACAAAATGAGAAGCTTGCAAACTGTCAAAGAATTATCAAAACACATATAGTTATTTTCACATTAAACACAACTCTATGCGTACCCAAAGACACCCCATAAAACACTACAGGGCTCATTACGATGTCGGGCGGAAAGCCTCTGCCCGACAGATGGAATATCCCTGTCCGCGTCAGAGCCCTTCTGACCGACTCGGTCGGTTTACAGTTCGACCACCCGATTAAGATGTTTGCAGTCGGAACGTGAATTGGCCGGTCATTCCGACTGACTCTCAGAGTACTCTTGTCAGTCGGAACCACAACGTAACCCCCTATGGATGGTGTTTACGCCATCGGGATTACGACGTCGGTTTCCAACAGCCTTTCCACGTCGGCCTTTCCGACACAGAAAGGCTGTTGAAAGTGACTTCGGGGGCCCCTGGCAGGGCCCCCTAGCCCCCGCAGCCTACGGTTGGTGCCCGAGGGGGTACCTAAGTACCCCCTGTGTAACCCTGCACCCTACACCAGGGGTGTCTGCAAAAGGGTGCAGGATTTTTACACAAAAACCCTATTTCCCCATAGAAGCCTGTGTTACGGCCAGTACTCTGGCATAACATGGGCTCCCAGAGGAAACAATGGGAATCGGACCGAACAGTGTTCGGTCGCATCGTAATCCGGCGGACAAAACAGCCGACAACAAGTCGATTGGTCCCAAATTTGAGATGGTGTTGGATGGAGGCTTTTCACCTGACATTGTAATGAGCTCGTACATGTCCATAAAATGCAGACATCCACACAGAATAACACACAAGCAACATACTTGAAAATAACATGCTATTTCCACAGCATCTTATTAAAAGGGGCTGTATTCATTTGTTCGTATTGTAGTGATTATCCCTACGTTCTGGAGTACTGCCTGTCTGATTTACACCCAAAATACACCCGTAAAGATGAGATTGGAAACGTTACGGTCATATTTCGAGTAGAACATTTCCTTGTCTTCTCGTATAAGGAGGTAGAGACACACCTAACACCAGGCACAAAGCGCCACCTGAGTAATGGAGGATGCGGCAGTGTTACTGTAAAAAATGCATACATTTGGGAAATACAGCTAGCTATATTTGCCAGATGGGCTCAAAAAAAGGTTTAAAAAGTGAGGAAATGTGCGAGAAAAAAATGATGTTCACTGAAGTGTAATAAAGGGAGTTTGTGACATCTACGATGTAGACGCTCATTAGACTGGAATTCCTCATGCAGAAGAGGTCATGACCTCATAAGTGATTGGGGGCTCCGTCTGTGCATAAACTTGCCATTTCCTGGCTCCCTAGGCAGGCGGTGAGGAGAGACTGTGCGTTGTGTGTGGGGAGGTTGGCTTCTGCTTTGCTGCTTTTAAAGCAGACCTATTTAATATTCCATTTCTAGACGGGGGTCCTTTCATTCACTCCCTTTAAAGCCGCTCACAGGGAGCGCATATTGTGCATTTCTCTCTTCATTAGTTTCAAACAGAAACACAAAGAAGTGTCAGTGCCGAGGTATTGTTGTATGTCATCAAAGAGAGCCCTCGGATGAATGAAAGAAAAGAAATCCCGACCCCTTTTGCTGACCTTTCGTGCACATTCTGCTCTCTGGAACTCCCTCCCCTCTGCATCCTCTTATGAGAATAAAGGAGCCCACCGAGAGGCTCGCCATGCCGTCAATAAACGGCCGCTGCACGCGGCGCAAATCACCATTCCAAGAATGGACTCCCGCTAGAAGAGAGAGACGCTGATTGGAAAAGGCAGCCTCCTTCTCGCAGCGGGTCCCGGCTGGATGTTTCTAAATATTATCTTAGCCATACAATGACAGGAGGTGACAACAGCGGTGGTGCAGCCTGGCTTCCTGCGGGTTTGTGCTCTTGCTGCATTGATGAAACCTATATTTAGCATCATGTAGCCAGCATTGCATGGCATGCTTAATCTACGGCTGGCCGCAAGCTTGCGTTTGCCCCGTAGAAACATAAGAGTTCAATTCCTCCGAAAAAAGAGGAACATGCTTGTTTGGTCGCGCGGATCTTCGATGGCATTCTCCCTGCGAGCTTCTGACTGTTTGCTACGTTCAATGCATGTACAGTGAACCGCAGGTCATTACACCCTGGAAACGAAGCTCGCCAGCACACAGTATTGCCTTATGATTTTAACGCAGCTGATGTCAGCTTTGCAAAACGGTGATCTGGCGATGTATAGTGGGTCTCAATTGGGGTAGAATTCATTTTTATGTCTATCCCAATGACAGCTTTAGCTCTCTCTAAAGCTCCATGTTTTCCAACATATTCATAATTCAATGCATTCATATGCATACATACAGGGTCTTCAGGTTAATCCTCTTCAACCATTGAACTCTTTGATCGTTATTCACATATGTTTCCGGGACCACAGCATACAGCATGTGGTAAGTGGTCAGCCCACTTAATCCATTGACTATTTTGATCAATGAGTGAGTTTTTCATGATCAGATGTGCACAGCCACGTGAAAGTGGTGCACATCAGTGCCAGACCTGATGTGTCATTTTATTTTATATAATTGAATAATTGTTTGCATTTTCATCTGTTTGCAATTTTTCTAATGCACACTTGCCATGGCATGAGCTATTGACAATGCCAATGCTTGTTAGTGTGATGAGGTGCGAGTCTGACTGAATAGCTGAGTGCATTTCATAAGCATGTGGTTTTAATGTATGTAGGGCCAGTCCTGGACCAGTGATATGAAACACAGGGAAAACCCCTCCAGCAGCCCTCTGTGCCTGAGTCTATAAAATGGCACGGGTGAAGAGGCAAAAGGATTCCCTCATTTGCATGGGGCCGCGCCCTCTTGCAAATTAGAGAACACTCTCTGTGGGCGTTATATGTGCACCAGTGCTATCTGCAGTGCTTAATTTGTGGCGGTGCTTTCCACTGCTTAGCACCGGCACTTATTTATAAGGGCCGGGTCTACAGCTGAGTGCCAACTCACATCAACAAATGCATGATGTGAAATGACTGCAGTGTTCCCACTCTTTCTCCCGAGTCCCTGGTGAAGAGTGCTGCTGAGGCGCTGCCCTGCTTCAAACATTTGTTATGTTTGGAGCTGCGGTGGGGGCAGGAGACCTTGGCTGGCGGATCGAATTTCACCGGCTGCATAGATTTAACATAATTTTTTGTGCTGCTGTGCACATGGAATTCCAAGATCACTGGAGTTCGGAGAGACTCGTAGTATGGCATTTGTAAGGTACATTAAACTGCAAATATTTTTATTGTTAATACTGGGGCCTAATTGTTTGCATTATCATTGTCGAATGTCAAAAGAATCAAGATGCTGTAACTCACGAAAAGGAGTTTCCAGGCATAATTACGGCCTGTGACTGGAAGGCAGCACACCTGCTTGGAACAGTATATGGGTGTATATTTTAAGATAAAAGACAGTGCCTACAATAATGCATACCAATTTGCCGCTGATTCGGCAGGATTTGGTACTGTGGGCCAGCGGCATCTGCCGCAGCGTGCGTAACCTTTTTCAACATTCCGCGCCCTGCACACACGCGCGAGTCTCGACGCACCAGCACCGCCTCACTCAAACGCCGTGCCGTTTTATGCACATCTTTAGAAGGAAGATTTAAATTGGCAGTTCTCAGCCAAATTCATCATGTCTGCTGGATCTGAGCTTTGGTGAGTGTTGTTGTTTCCATTTTAAACACGTGTGTATTATTCTATTCACTACATCTTGCAGGGATTGATCTGAGAAGGAGGTGCTGTGCTTCACGGTTCTAAATCCCAGCTTCTTGAGCATTCCAATTCCCACAGATAAATCGGCAGTGCAAGTGTCGCGCTGGTTTTCCGAGAATTGTATTGTAAATATATCAGCTGTGCAACGGAGTCTTTCATCACCTGTCACAATTGCGGGGCTCTCATCTATCCCGCTCAGGCAGGCCATGGAATCGGTTTGTCAATCCCTGGGCACAGCTTTTTTGGGGGGGAAATTGGCGTTCAGCAATTCCTCTCCTGACTGAGTGTGCCGTAGCCAGGACGTGCTTTCACAGGCAATACCATGAATTACTAATGATTACAATATGCTGTGCTAGATTTGGGTTTGTGATGCTAGAAGTGCTGTGAGGATGATGGTGGGAATAATAACACTTCTGTAGCACACAGTAGCATTTGTCTGGTCTCTAGGCCCTGATAACTATATTAATACTCATCCCACTTATGTAGCATACAATTCCATTTTTGTATGTTTATTCGTGTCAGACTGTGGCTGGGATCAAATTTCTCTGCCACCTCCTGAAGTAAGTGTGGACTGTTCACTAGCCTCCTTTCTTGCTAATCACGGAGCCCTGTTTGTGCCTAGTTGCTGGTGGGTTTTTCATTCACCAGAGGTTTTTAAACCAAACATATCTTGTCCCCAGCACCAAACAACGCACCAGGGTAGAGCAGTGGTTGAAGCAGGGGAATCTGAGGGGCAACACTTACCCATACTTTTAAAATTTTAGACGAACAGTTCCCCTACTTTTTCTCAAAAGACCATCGTCCTCGGGCGGTTAGAGAGAGTAGGCATTTCCAACCAAAATGAAATGTTTACAGCTGCAGTTCAACGTATGCTATTCACTCAACCTACCCCCCACCCACCACCTCCTCAGCTTGCTTAGTCGTCCATGAGCCCCCTCTGAATCTGAGTGTGGCGTGCCCTTTCATAACTACGTATCAAGACATCACCAAGCACTTCTTTCCTGCAGGGACTGGAATTGGAATAGTAAGTTAGCCTGGTTCATAACGTTAGCCTGGCTGGAAGTGATTTTTATTGAAATATCTAAATTGTTAATGAAAAAAACAATATAGTGATAATTACGGTATGTAAACAGCGTAAGAGCAGGTCGAGTTTATTGTAGTAGATATTTTTGGCACTGATATTTGTATGGTGGATATTTTTGTTGCCTCAGTTAAGGCAGGGAACCCTGTTAGCTGTGTTGCCCCGGTGTAATGTTCGCCTGCGTCATAATGTTGAGTATCGCATTTTGACCTCCCTGACAACTTGCATTCATATTGAGAAGGACAACTGTCCTTCCAATCTCAAAGCAAGGAGGTAAATGCAAATCCCAGAAGAAAACCTCACCATGGTGAAAATAAGACCACACAACATGCCTTAATGCATTGTTAAAAACTCCAGTTGTCTACACAGTTGCCCTTGAGACTGCTTCTTTTTCTTTCTAAATGCACACCCCCCCTCCTCTCTTTCTTACAGCATCACGTTCATGGGAAGTATGTCATGTTGTGATACTGTGTTTAACAAGTAAAGCATAAGTTACACGCCTGAACTGTGACCAACACTCCTTCCGTGGGAAGATAGCTCAGTGATATATGTTCTAGCTGTTGAGAGGGGTGTATATATGTGTGTGTGTGTAATCTGAAAGCATCCCACTTAGTCATTCATCCTTCTGAAGTAGATGCACTGAATAGTAACACCGAGTATTTATAGTGCTTTAAAGTGACAGTGCCCACAGTTAGCTAGCACTCTAAAAGCAAGTTACCACATTATATTGTTCTAACTTTTAATTTGGCCATATAACACTATATGAAGTAAATTGTCTAGACACAGATGTTATTCACTTTTTTGCTTCAGAGTCGGAAGACACCCTTTCAGAAATTCAGGTCAGGGATTACATCTGCCAGTGATAGTTGAGGATGTGGGTGGAGCCATTAGAGTAAGTGGAAGGGGCCAATGGAGGAAGTGGGTGGGGCTGGGGAACGTGGGTGTGGCCTCTGACAAACCTTTGAGCACCTGGACTTCATATTTTACAAATTAAGCACTGGCTATCTGTCTTACAGAAAGGGCCTCACAAGCATTTGCAGCCCCTTCTGTAATACCAAAGTACCCTGGGGGCATGGAAAGTGGGCACAAATACCCATTGCACCCCCAGGGCACCTTGTATAATATGGCCCCAGGATCAGTAAGAGCTACTTTTAGGATTGGATTGGCAGTTGAATCATCAGCTGTCCATCATGGCATACAGCCCTGCTGGAAAAACATAATTTTCTTTTAGAAACTACACAATTACCCCTTCACACCCCAAAATTCACCAGGAGATAGACTCACTGATTACACTCACTTCATACAATGTTTGGTATGAACACATTTTCCACTGCTGTTTTTAGATCCCAGACAGATACTGAGCAGGATCAGATAAAGACTAGGAGGCTTTTAATTTTATTAGCGATGTATGTTTCCTGCTGGTACCTTGATTCAATGCCTGCCCACATGGTCACCGCCAAAACTAAATTGCATTGATGGGCTGTATTGACAGTTACTACCAAAGAGTTTTCCACAGCGAGTGTTGATTTTCTACATTTTGATGTTAGCTAAAGTTTAAGACTCTTGGATTTGCACTCTACTATTTGCAGTGATGGCCCCTTTGTGAAAGCGTTGGGGCATTGCCCACTATGTTTGGTACCCCGCACCCAGCCCCTAAGTTTGGTGTAAACAGAATTACCAAGTATATTTGTTTTCCGGCTGTAGGTGCATTTTTGTTGTTGTTGTCAATGAGCCATGGGGACAGGATGCTTGGTGATGAGTGGGTGGGGCTTAGAAATTCAGTACAGCAAGATTCACCTAGACGCACACTTGCACTTCAAAGTGCACATGTCAGGTTGGCCGACTATCTGTCCGCCTATCCTCCTCTGTGCATAATGCGAGGAAGGGGTGGGAGGCCGCAGCTCCTTGCTCTCAGAATGAGCGTTGGGTTCACCTGCCTGATCCAATCCTGGTCCTCTCTCATCAAGGTAGCAGCATCTGCTTTGGCCAGGACTTGCAGCGCGGATCATTTCTGCATGCTGGGTTGTTCTGTTTTACTGCGGGGTTCCAGCAGTTGCTTGTCACGATTGGCAGTGCAGTGGTTTGGACACCGACAGGTAGTTTAGCAGGCTGATTTGGCTTGTGAGACCCAGAAGAACTGCTGCCCTGCTTTACATTAGCCACTCAGAGCACAAGGTAGGAAAAGAATGTTTAGTAGAAGAAACTTGAGTGGACGTCACTGTTCTGCCACTTCTTGACAGATGAAATGACGCAGGCCCATTATACTTGTAGCTAGAGGGAGATGTGATGCTGATGTACAAAATGTTGGGCCACAGTAAGAGATCATGTCCCTTTACTGGGTGATGTAATACCGCACATGTTAAATACAGATACAGTAAAATTAGGTATTTCCCAGGTGTTGCATAATCTCACCATTCCCAGTTTCACAGGCCAAAATGGGAAATAATGTGAAAATGGATCACATTATTACCCATCCTAAGCTGCAGAACTCGACATACTACATCTTTCCCCCATACAAATTTGGATTGAGCATGAGGCCTGAGGTCGTTCAGCTGCACGTGCAGCCGTGTTTCATAGTGACTGGTGGACCCTTGGAGGGACAGCCAGGTCACAGGGTTTGTGCAGCTCCACACTCAACAATCTAATTCAGCCACAACACATCGACTAAACCCCATTGTACCTTCGCAGCTGTAATGAAGATGCAGGAATCAGGATAAAGGTAGCAATATCCTTTAATAACTCGAAGAGCAGACCAGCATACAAACAGTCCTCCTCAAGTCTAGTAACTGTCTCACAATACAAAAGATACATTCCATAATGACCTAACACGTTCTACCAAGAACACTAAGCTGTCATCATACAGAATTAAGAACTAAGAACACACTAAGAATGTAAACACAACACATCCCCCTTTTTCCCAAAACAAAAACGAAAGCTAAAAAAAAAACATAAAAATAATAATCATAAAAACAACTTAAAAACACTAAAATTCCCTAATAGTTAACACCATAAAAAAATATCAAATGGATATGAACATTTAATAACTTAAGCGATACTAAACCTACTTATTGGTGACAATGTAATCTTTTAACCAGGAAGGCACCACCCTCTTTCTTGACGAACGACGATGAGAAATCGATCCATCCATAGGAGAAGAGGAGTCAGAAACAGTAAAATCTGAGGTTACAAAGGCTTGTGCAGAAACCCCAGTGTTAACATTAACATCAGACATGGTAGTATTTGAACAACTGTCCTGAGTATAGATGGAAGGAACCTCTCCAGAAATACAATCATCTAAATCATCAGGCATCCAATTATAATTAGCAAGGTCATTCTTGCACTTGGCAACTCTGGTTAAATTCCAAACCCTACCATCACTAACCCTCACAGAGTTAAGTAGAACTTCAATTACTTTAATGGGTTCAGAGAATTGAGAAACCCCCTTTTGAACCTTGAACGGTTTTTTAATACGTACCCAATCACCTACATCAATGACAACTTCTTTAGCACTATGTTTCATGTCATAATAAGCTTTGTTCCTATCATGCACACGTTCCATACGAGCACTCACTTCTTCCCTAGACCAAGGTTGCACCTCATTCGAAAATAACCACGTGGGAATAGCCTTAGACCTAGGATTTCTCCCTTTCATAAGTATAAAGGGAGAATATCCAGTTGAGTCATTTACAGTAATACGATAATTCCACACTGTTTTCCCAACTTGAGTTGGCCAATCAAGATTACTCTTCAGTGAAAGTTGAATAGTGTTTTTAAGAACCCTGTTGAATCTTTCAACCATTCCATTGCCACTAGGGTTATAGAGTGAAGTAGTTTTATGTGTAATGCCTAATTTTTTGAAATACATGGTAGCTTTTAAAGATAAAAACTGTACCCCATTATCAGTAAGTATATATGAAGGAATACCCTCAATCACAAATGTCTCATCCAAAAATAGTAGAACCGACTCTGTATCTGCACTTTCCACAATTTTAACAACTGGCCACCTAGAAAATAAGTCAATAAGGACAAGCAAATAACAATGAGAACCATCTCTATTACTAATAGGTCCCATGATGTCAACTGCAATGCACTCCCACGGGTTTTTAGGTACAAAACCAGTAGCCATTGGAGGACGAAAAGTTTGCAAAATTTTATCCGAAGAAGCACAGATGGTGCAATCTCTTACTACTCTTTCAATTTGAGAATCAAAGTTTGGCCACCAAAACAATCTTTTAACCAGTGACTTCGTCCTAACAATTCCTGGATGGCCTTCGTGACATAAATCTACAATTCCTTCACGCAAATTCCCTGGTGGAATTATCCTCTCCCCCCTCAGAAGAGACTTATGAGAAATAGACAACTCAGACCTAACCTCCCAATACGGTCTATAGTCTGCATTCAATAATTTTTTATCCTTAGGCCAGCCATTCGTGATAAAAGAAATTACTGCTTGGAGAATGTTGTCATCCAAATATTGCTTATCCCACTCTTCTCTATCAATTGCAGAAAAACCCTGATCTTGTACAAAGGCAATATGTAATTCATTCCATTCATTGTTTTCACATTGTTCCAACATTAAGGGCATTCTTGATAGAAAATCTGCAACCACATTACTTTTGCCCGGTACATAAACCACCTTATATAAAAAAAATTGCATTCTCATAGAGATCCTAGCTAATCTTGCTGAAGCAGTGATAGCACCTTCTGTAGTTAAGATCTTAATCAAAGGCTTGTGGTCACATCGAAGAACACATGGTTTCCCCCAAATAAAAGATTTGAAATGCTCTAACGCCCATGCACACGCTAACGCTTCTCTTTCTATTATTGGATATTTCTCCTCACAAGGTGACAATGACCTGGATGCATAAGCTATAATGTTTTCCATGCCCTGATTGTCAACTTGAGATAAAACAGCTCCAAGGCCCTGGTTACTAGCATCTGTAGTAACTACACTATTTAACGAAGGATCAAAACTATGAAGAGCAGTAGCTTTTGCTATGGCTTCTTTAATGGTCTTAAAATCAGTGTCACAATCTTGTGACCACACAAAGGTACTGTTTTTTTTTTAAAAGCTGACGAATATTGTATGTTTTTGTTGCAAAATTAGACACATATTTCGAACAAAACTCTGCCATACCTAAAAAGGATCTAACATCGTCCTTACCGGACGGTGTAGGAGCTTCGGCAATGGCAGAAACTAAAGAAGGTTTAGGTTTCACCCCTTCTTCATCAATAATATGACCTAAATAGGTTACACTTTTTTGTGCAAATTTACACTTCGAATGCTCAACCGTAAGACCATTACTTTGCAGAATGCTTAACACTTTTTTTAACCTAGCCATATGCTCTTCCTCATCACAGCCAGAAACAAGAATGTCATCTTGAAAAAACATAACGCCTTGTTCCTCCTTGAAAAGATGGTACATCAACCGTTGAAAAACAGCAGCGGCTGAGGCCAAACCGAAAGGCATGCGTTTATATTGAAAACACCCGAAGGGGGTGATAAAGGATGTAAGTTTCATTGATTCTGGGGACAAGGAGATCTGATGATACGCTGATGACAGATCTATGGTCGAAAACCACTTTGCATTGTTTAAATTAGAAACCATTTCATTAATTTTTGGTAACGGAAACCTGTCCACAACAATATTGCTGTTCAGGTACCTCAAATCTACACAGAGCCGAATTTTTCCGTTACTACGTCTCGCTACGACAATCGGAGAAACCCAATCTGAGGCCTCAGTAGGTTCGATAATATTATTAGACACCAATTTATCCAATTCCTTACTAACTTCCTCCCTAACCAAAATAGGAATATTCCTGCATTTGTGTACTTTGGGAGACGCATCTTGTTTTAGAATAATTTTGTGCTCAAATTTTCTAAGATTACCTAGAGCACTACTAAAAACGTTCGGAAATTCCTTTAAAATTTCCTTACTCACTGTCTTACTGTCATCAACAACCAACACTTGTTCACTACTGTTGGGGTCCAAAATTATATGTAATTGTTTTTGGTCAAACCATCCGAGAACTGGTGGTCCCTTTTTCGCAATATATAATTTCCCTCTGCACTCTCTTCCTTTGAATTTAAAAACAAACCAACGATAACCCAGAAGATCAATGGTTTCACCACCATACCCTTCAGGGTGAATGTCAGGTTCCAATAACTGTGCACCCACCTTTTGTATAAAAGAAGATTTCCATAATTCTTCATTAATGATTGTGAAAGGTGAGCCTGAGTCTGCGTAGATTTTGATATCTACCCCACCAATATCCATCAAACACATTGGTTTGTTGACCATGGTTCCCTCATCAATATTTAGTACTAATTTATCATGTAAATTCATGACCAAATCCCCCTCATCACCATTTCCTTCAGTCTCACTAGCACCTTGATAGCTTTCATCCGAGTTGTTGACAAACCTTACACTGCTTTTACGTCTTCTACAGGCTTTAGCAAAATGACCTTTAAGTCCACAATAAGTACATTTGAATTTAAGTGCAGGGCACATTTTGTTATCTGCTAAATGTTCCAAACTGTTGCATCTATAGCATTTAGGTTTAGATCCATTAGGAGGTGCATATTTAGTAAAAGCAGGTTTAAAACTCGAATTACTTTTCTTTTTTTTCACTCACATTAACCTTACGTACAACATCAGCAATACTATTATCTTGTTTGAGAACAGTAGCACATCTGCCCGAAATTTCTGCTTTACGCACAATAGCCAGAATATCATCCAAAGGTGCGTCACCATTTATCCATAGTCTATCTTGTATTGTGGGGTTAAAGGCATGCATTACTATTTGGTCCCTTATTAGATCCTCTTGTAACACCCCAAATTTGCAATCTAAAACCATTTTTTTCAAATCCGCTAAGTAATGATCAATACTTTCGTCTTTAGTTTGCTTCCTAGAAAAGAATTTATACCTCGTAACGCCAATGCAGACCTTAGGCGCAAAATAGGTATCCAAATGTAGTAAGGTCAAAGCATATACATTCATATCACCTGGAAAACAAGGTTTAGACATTCCTTCATACACTTTTAACCCAACTGGACCCAATGCATGTAACAGTAATCTTTTCTTTTGCGCATGAGACATTTTCCCTTCTTCATCCAATGCATCAATGTAATTTCAAAAGTAAGGTTTCCACTCCAACCATTTCAAAGGAGGTTCTGTTCCTGAAACCCAAAATGCTTGTGGGGCTGTAATATTATAATTGGGTTGATTCATAATGTGTTAGATTATTACTTGCTTAGTCTCAAGATAAAACTTTTAAAATTGTATATAGTACTCCTCGTTGAAACCCGGTTTGATTACCGGCAAGTAGGTACGCTGTTTGTGCTGGAGCAATTGCAAATGAATATCCTTGAAGCAACAAAAAAATATATATATAAACGAAATACTCTAAACTGGATCCACAACACTTTTGATTACTCCTTCCGCTGAAAAATTCAGTGCAAACGTAGCGTTGACTTCTAATTCCTCTGAATCACGATTGCGCTGTGTTAAATGTGTTGAAACGTTGCTCTGCGCGTTATTTCCTTGTTCTGCCACGGAGTGATGGTATCCTAGCAACGCGTACACAGGGTTACGCACGCACGTTGCTACGACGCTTCCGCGCTCGGCTTGATGATCGCGCACAAAATACAGGCAGCAAGGGCGCGCTCGAGACACCGCAATGGCGAAGACGAGCTCGAGACTCAACGGATTCAGGTAGGCTCTCACGTCAATTACTTGACCTCCCAGTCTTACTTTCTTCGTTTAACTTGAAGATTAAGCTCCGTTGTCCGCTCCGCTCGCTCCGGTTCCCTTTTATCTTCCGATGCTCCCGAACAGCATAAGTTCGTAACTTCCTCCCAGCTTGACAATCTTCTTAATAGTGCTTCCAAGGTTAATGTGGGTTCATCCGCTCTTCGAAACTCGTCGCCAGTGTAATGAAGATGCAGGAATCAGGATAAAGGTAGCAATATCCTTTAATAACTCGAAGAGCAGACCAGCATACAAACAGTCCTCCTCAAGTCTAGTAACTGTCTCACAATACAAAAGATACATTCCATAATGACCTAACACGTTCTACCAAGAACACTAAGCTGTCATCATACAGAATTAAGAACTAAGAACACACTAAGAATGTAAACACAACAGCAGCGGACTGCTTTGGGTTGAATAACAGAGGGACTGTTGCTGCATGCTATTATAGTACCCCAAAATAAGTCCGTTGACTCAGTTCATTTAATATACACTGCTCACTTGACAAACTGTGCATATTACCTATTCTCAATGTAAGATTGCGTAACAAACTGTGGGCGGCTTCGACAGCCCACTTTCCCCTAGAGAAAAATAACGTAAATTATAAGGATTTCATTTATACAAAACCTGTATAATGAGAGGAAGTGCCGTGAATATCGCTTCATGACAAATCCAGTTGTCAGGGCTCCCTGATACACAAGCTGTTCATGCATTTGAAGCTTGGTGGCGCTGCGCGCTCCCTCACCCTCGTGAGGTGAGCACAGTGATGTGCCACGGGATCTGTAGCCAAAGTTTACCCACTTTCACTTTGATTATGTATTTGGAACCCGTAGAGTATGAGCTTGGCTTCTACTCCTACAAAGAATACTAACATGTTCAAATGTGCTATCTGGGCTTAAAGAGGCACATCTATCAAAAGCTGTAGTATTGTGCTTAATACAAACACAGACATGGCGCACGGCTGGTGGTAAGTGAGCGTAGGCTAATACCTGACATAAGGGTCTCCTAAACAATTTGGGGTAGAGCCCTGCATAAACTGTTGTTTCTTAAAAAACACACACACCTTGATATATTTCAAGAGAAGGGACAGATACATCTCTTGCTGTGCAGTAGTGCTTTGCGAGTCGAATGTGACAATTTGCTGATCTGCATGTGGTGAATTTTAGTACCTAACATGTTCAACTTTTTTTGTTCAGATTTCGTGGGGGTGGAGGCTATGTGTTTTTAAACCACAGTACACATTGGTATTTAAAGGAATCTAAGGCAGTATTCTTCAGAGGAGATACATTACTGAAAAGGTTGTTGTGTGGCATCCACTGGCAAGATGTTAAATGTTGCGCCTTTCCATTGTCGCCTTTGTACCCCCAGGTGAGGCCATTTGCTAATCTCGCATAATCTGCGGTGTTGATTACAAAAACGGTGAGGATGACCCCCCCAAACCTCGCCTTATGGTGCTCTCTAGGCTCGCTAGGCTTGCTTGCCGACTCGGTGATGGGGCGAGCACAAGGTAAGTGTTTTTCTTTTTTTAAATGTAATTTTAACTCGTCGTTGTCTGTCGACTCCCTCCCCGCCCCACTGAACTTACCTGCACAGGCCGCTCCTGGTTTTTGAGTCATTTTTCTTATACATTTTTTATAGATTTTTAGAAATTGGTTGTGGGATTTTTATTGTGTGGTTGCTTTATTGTGTTTTGACCTCTTAAGTTTTTTTGTATGCTAAATATCTAAAAGGTTTTACTTAAGGTAAACCTGTCAGCTCTGTGCCAGATCTTCCAGGTGTTGATCCAACATTTATTTTACTGAACTTGTGTGATGGACCTGACATGATTTTTGGAATTATTACTTGGGAAGGACTCACAACTTCCCAACTCATAATATTGGAGACCTCTTTTGAAAAGTATAAAAGTTAAATGAAATTTTGAAAAAAGGGCTGTTATGTTTGATCACTCTAATACAAGTCCATATAGTCTTTTAAAATACAACAACCATTATATTAATTTTTTGGAGTGCCCATTAGCTTAGGGTTCCTCAGAGGCTAAGGATTGGAACTTGCTTCGCTTGTTTGTAAAATCTAAGGGGCTCAGAAAGTGGTGGATTCATAGGAAGTTCTAGTGTTGGCAACGCCAATCTCAGATGGGTACGGTTCTGATATCTTTCTTGAAAACATGAGGGAGAAGTAGAATTCTTGAAAAAAAAAAGTTTAAGTGCTAGAAGTGCTAGAAAAAATATGCTTTGTTTTAAAGGTAAAAAAGGTTATGTGCACTCAGTCAGTAAAGGTAAACAGAAATGGGGTGAGGCCCTTATAAAGCCAAAGGAGTTTAGGCCCTTAAATTCTGATGCTAGCATATATAATGTACCCCCAAGCTGATTATTTAGGAAATGGTTTTTAAGCAATAAAATGTGTTAATTGTGCACAATAAATGACAGCACTGCACCAATGTGAACCACATAAAAAAATGTTTCTGTGAATAATGGTAAAAACTGGTACTTTGATTTGGTTGCAGACAAGAAGCGACCCTTATTAATTCCCAGGTGTCCAGGTGTCCAGAGACATTATGTATGCACATGCCTGTATGTGCCAGATTACGCCTGCCAATGCACACGATCATCCAATGAAAGCAGCCCCAATTTATGAGCTTCTTTCACTTTGCTATCCATCAGCATGGAGCTGCTGCATCCACTGAGAGCAGCCTCAGATTGGCAAGCTGGGCAATCAGTAATCGGCCGATAAGGCTCTGGCTAAGGCAGTTAGTGGGCTGTTTTTTTGGTCTACTAAGGACTCCAGCCCTGGTGCACAATATGAAAGGTTGTTGTTATAGCCCTATTAAACATATATTTAGCTTGACCCCATGCACAAGAAGACAGGCCATTGGCCTCATGTCCTAGGCAGAATGACAATGGGCTGCTCCATCAGTCACAGCACGAGGAGTGTCTGGCTCCCTCTTGGTGTGAAAAAGGCCCAAGGAGCTGCTGATGGGAAGCCATTAGCACTTGCTTTGCAGGGGACTGGGGCAGGGGAGAGGACTGCAGGAGTGGTGGGGAGTAAGTGAGAGCCAGTGAGGGAGCTTGTCAGTTTATTTTTTTCCCCATCTACTCCATGCAACAGGCGGAGATAAATCTGTCTCTGCTATTCTCCTGTGTCTGCCAAATATCAATTACTGCAATCAACATTGGCCTTAGTTGACCTTGAAACTGGGGAATGAGGTTCAAATCCCAGCATTAGCTCAACATCTGTGATTCTGGGCAAATCACTTAATCTACATGAACCTGAAAGATGAATGTGACCCTCTGTAATTTTATCTGATGCTGTTTAAAGTGCTCCAATGCCTCTGGGCCAAGTTTGTACTATATAAAACTGCATGTAAGGAAAGTGACACTATTTTTTTTGTTTATTTTTGCATTTACACACTAGCATCATTTCATTTCTCAGAAGGTCATGTATCCCAGCAAACATTAATCATAACACCCACAACAAATCTACAGATAAAAAAGCAATTAGAAGTGAGTTCCTAGTATTTTTGATAATTCTGAGGTTCCAAAGCATATTTTTTCCATTAGGATGTTAATTTCCTAATTACAATACTGTCCCTATAAGATTTAAAATACTTTTATCACTACAAATGTTTGGCATCATTTAGCTCTATGATCCTAACCAAGCAGTGCATTTTGAAAGGTTGCGATCTGCGATTGTGAGCACTTTTTGTACAGTAGTTTGGAGTGCAAGTGTCACACGGCCCATGGGGACATTGTTGTTTTTTCTAAGTTAGCATGAGTACGCTGCAGATTGTTCGCTGTTTTGCACACGTTACTACACAAGTCTATTTTGCAAATGCCTCTTTAGCCGTTTTCACAAGAGAACCTATTGCTATGTTCACACTCTGCAGGTTCCTGGGATTTAGTCTGAACATTGCGATCAACGTCGATCAACAATGTCCCTTGCTATGCTGTTCTGGTCAGGCCAAAGCACCTAGACGAAACATACTGATGCACCTGATGTTTGGGTATATGTACTTTGGTCTTATTGGAATACAGGAATAGGTTGCACACACTTGGAGAGGGACCTTTCCATGGAGAAGAGCAAGACAGCACCTATGATGTAGAACTACCATCTAAAGATTGAGGTACGGGGGTCTGCAGATAATGCCCAGAGATCTTCTGATATATAATCCTTCTACTTCTAAACAAGGGGAGGGAGCATAGGCTACACTGTCTTTTTTTTTATAATGGCAGCTCCTTTCATGATTTACGAACTAATTGTTATGCTTACCATATTAGTGTTATGCATTTTCCTGATTGCTGTGGCACGTATACTGCATATTAGAGCACGTTAGTTAAAATAAATATTTTAAACTTGTTTGTGTCTCTGTCAGATCTTATTGTAGACCAGTACAAGAGTGTGAGCACAAGCGTGTGTCTTGCAACCGCGATTCCTGGGGTGTCTAATCACTTAATCTCTGTGAGTGAGTAGAAGAGCAGGCGAGACACTATAGATAGTCAGTCCTGGGCTCATGGGTACCAAGGTGGTAGGAAGACTCAGTCCCTATACACTAAGGTTCCATAATCCTACGCATAGTTCCGTGTGCACAGAATCCCTGCACCACAAGCTCACAGCTGATCACCGCTTCGGACACATTCTTGCCATTACAACAATCAAGCTGTTTAAGCATGAGTAAGTTCCTCCCAAAATTTTATGTGGGACAGCTGAGTTTTCACTCAGCTTAGGCCAGCAGGTCAAAAGGAGACATCATCAACAGACACACACCACAATTCCACCCCCTCACACTCCTGGGAGAAAGTCAAAGGTTGGCTTGACCCCAGGAAAAGACGAGCTCTGCACCAATAGCACTGCTCCGTTGACACGGATATTGTGTTTATTATCAGGGCATTTGCTGCACCTTAATGGTGTGAAAGGGGCCTGCAACTTTTGCAACTGAAATTCCTGGAAGGAAGATAGGTCTTGCCTTACAGCCAAGGACTGGTACTTGGAAGAGGGTGGTAATTCAGCATGCATATACGGGTTCTCAGTTTAACAACCTCAGACTGGGACAGAAAACAGGCCTTGCCTCCGAATTGAAAGTGACCCCAATAGCAAATCAGATAGCTGATAAGGCGGCCCACATTTGTAAACCAGGGTAGTTTTAAGCTTATAAAGACAAGCTATATAGGCATTTTGCAAGATATGGGAGACTGCATGCATGTATGCTTACAGCTGGCAGGCAATGCTTGTGGTAATATTAGAGAAATCAACGCAAAAAACCGTCCCACCAGACCATAAACCAGACACACAAAAAGCCAAAAAAACAGCCACACACTGATCTGTCAGACCACTTCCTCGGGCACTGCCAGATTACCCCCATATAGGTCTGTCCGACCCTCACCCATCCAGCTGTATGTATTTGCCTTTGTTGCGCACGGCCCACTTAGCCTCACAATGCCACTTTAGCCACCTCATATCATATGAATATCAGATCTCGGGTCTGGAATATATTGTCTTCTACTCTTTGTTTGATTTGCAAAACCCTAGTACTACTGTTGTGCTTTTTTCGATGTGTTGTATTTTACTTACCTCACCAAATAATGAGCATTATTTTCCCCTAGAGTTATATATAGAGCAAACCTGACCCGAAGGTATCAGAGCACTTTACATGAGCACCAGTTGTGTTGCAGATGGACACATCCATTTTGTTAGACATGTGGAGATTAAGGGATTTGCCAGAATCACAGGATGTTGTGCGCCCTTGCCAAGACTCTAACCCGGTTCCCCAGCTTCGGGGGGTGGGGGGGTCTACTGCTCTAGCCGTTAAGCCACATCCTCTCCCCAAAGTATTTATTTTGCTTGACAAGACCAATGCGCTGCTGTCAATTTGATTCTGTGGTGATGAGGTACACCGATCACCCAACATATTCTTATATTTCTCGTGTTGCACTTTCAAGTCATATGTGTTCAATTTAAAAAAAAAATGCTGTGTCTAAAAACATGAGCAGCGTTCTATTTTTTGTTATCATTAGATGGCAGTAGAGTAACATGACTGAAACTCCAGTGGCTGCACACACGTTGAAAAGTAGAAATGGAGGCCAAATTGATGGCACGATTGCCTAGGCTCACAATTCATATCAAGGGATACACCGCAAAAAGTTTTTTAACTGAATATATACTTTACAACCTGAATGATGAAGGTTCCATTGAAATGCACCTTTCATATATTATAATTAAATCGTGTAATTGTGCAAAAAGTCAACGTTGCTGGCCTCGCAAACATGTTTTTTAAAATGTACTCAGAGATATGGTCTGCGTAGAGTGTCGGTCGCATCCTCGCCACCTTCCTTCCCAGAGCACCGCAGGCGCCATTCTAGCAAATTCAAATTGAAAGTCACGCAAACAAGGTTAATCATAACAGCAAAAGCTTTCGACTGTGGCCTCGTTCTAACAGGGAAGACACGAGCCACTTCCTTGTTTCCATCAACATAGATTTCCCAACGGCAGCCAGGTGAAGCAACACACCGCCCCCGGAAAAAATAAAAGAAAGCGTCTAGAGGGTGGGGGAAGAAAGCCGTCAGTCTTCTGCACGCCCCTGCAATTTCTAGGTGAACACCGGCCTCCGAAATATCCCTCAAATCAATGTTTGTTTTCCTCTCTGCCTATTTGGCTTGACAACACCAAGAGAGAGATTGAAAATTCCAAACAGCGTAAAGCTGATCGAGCGCGGCGCTCTACCTGCAAAGTGGTGATAATAAAGAGGGGATCTGGAATGACTCCCGCAGAACCTTGGCGCCGTGGCTTCATTTACACACATGATTAACCAGAGCAGTTGTCAAGGGAACATCTAACCAGCTGTCAAGCCGTTCCGGGGATTTTTCAGGAACAGCGACTTCACTTCTAACCGCACACAAGCGTGAGACGGGCACGCATGGTCCACTTCACAGCGTCTTCCCGTTGCCCTGAAAAGTATAATGGTTTCTATTAATTAAAACATGTAAAATTAAGTTATGATAGTCCAGGCACCTTGAAACAGTACAGTCAGGCATATTTTATAATTAACCACGTGTTTTGAGTCACCTTTCACATTTGAACGCCGCTGACTTCTTACTCTCGTCTGCAACCTTTCCCGCTACGCGAAGAAAGAAGACGTCTGATTTAACATTTCTTAGGCGGCTTCAGATATTAATAAAAGGCAGGGTCATAAATGATTCATCACGTGGCTGGCATTTCAGAAGTGCGTCCACGTCGCAGCCGCTGCGCCGCGCGCCCCTGCCCGCGAACTTTCCTGATTACTGAAATGAATGGTTCCTGACACCCGAGGCCACACGGAGAGGCGCAGCTTACTCCGCAGGACGGAGTCTCCAAAGGCCTTCTTCTTCTTAGCAAACCTAATGGCGTAATTATTTATGCGCCTATCCAGTTTGTAATTAGGGGAAAATAAGCAGCGGGCACTTGTTTCGTATGGTGAGATAGCAGACGCCTCCCAATGCTTGAGGGGCCTCGGGAGGGTTTTAAACAGCCGCGAAGCAAGCCGTTCATTTTATGCTACCACAGTAGGCTTGCATATTTCTTTTTTTTTTTTTGCTTCGACGAGGCTTTCTATTCAGAGGGATATTCCTGCGGTAAATAAGGTGCACCCCGACGGAATCTGGGACTCCATCTAGACTAGAGGTATGCGTAATACCTCCCCTCGCAGTCTTTAATTCCAGAGCAGTGACTGAGGCAGGGGTGACGGTGCAAGGACTTCGAGTATTGAATCGAATTATTATTGCTAGGATGGCCCGGCGGCCCGGGGCAGAAAGAGCACACCTTTTTGAATCCTCGGATTCTTTTACAAATCGCTGTTAGTGGGTTAGTCTAACCATTTCAACTTAATAAAAAATGGATACCAGGCCTTAATTGTACAGTTTGGATAAATAAAACCATATGACGGGAAATGTGGTGTCCAGGTGACATGGTCTCATCTGGTCACCCAGCCTATTTCCACCTCTTGTAACTTCCCATTCCTTGTTTACACGCGGGAGTACAATGAATGCTTCGGTGAAATCTCGAATATATCGTCGTATTGCACAATTCCGTGCTTGACAGTAAGGGCACTGCCTTGCAGTGATGCTGGTAATCTCTGACAGTGGTGAGGCATAATGTTTGCCCTGATTCCAGCGAGTGAGAAAGCTAGCAAACCTGACTCCTGGTAGAATTCGTGGGTGGGTCCCCCCTTAGAAAATGTAGAAAACAAAAACAGTCAAATAGTGCATTGAAAGGGCAATTTTCACATACATTTGCTAAGAAGCCATAGGCTTATACATTTTCTAAAAAGCAATAGGCTCAGAAAGGTGCACTCCAGTATTTTCATGGCGTGTCAATGAAGCGTGGTGTTCCCTAGGAGTTGACATCCCTTTCTTTCAAAATTTTCCATGAAATCTCCCATATTGTAAGATATACCTCTAGTGTGCAACGCATAGAATTTTGCCTTAAGTGTTCAAAAATCTAATGGGGGTCCGTATATGTCAATTATTAATACCAGTAAGCCAGGGCCAGCATTTTGTCAAGTGCGTCCCCTTATATCATCGGTGTCCCATTTATGAAAAGAATAGCTCACAATATGCCAGTTCCAGAAGGTGGCCTTGCATACGCAGTGCTTTAAACGGACAGGCATCTTAACGGCAGGATACTGTTATTCTCCCATTAGAAATGTCTATCCATTTAAAATATTGCATGCGCCCGAATAGGATAAGTGACTCATACTACAACCTTCAGTATGTTAGTGATAGACTTTTGCTATGGGTGCCGCCCCATATGCTATGGCTCTCTCCTAAGCCAAGAGAAATGTCTAATAAACCAGCACCACCTTATTGCTATGAGTGCCTTCAAAAGCCAAACATGACCTTTACTGTGTCAGGGCCAGCTGCACTCTCGCAAGCATAACACACACAAATACATACACTCAGAATCACCAATGCAGTCACACAGATAAACACACACTCAATCACTCCCACTCTCGTACACTCTCATTCACATTTCTACTTTCTGTAACTTACATTCACTTTCGCCCACTTGCACTCAAGTATTTAAACTCGCAATTGCTTTCTCTCTGTCACACACTGACTCAAGTGGACATGCCCAAAGCTCTTATATACCCCCACACACACAGATCAACATTGAACACATTTTTACTGTGCTAACTGTGCTGGTGGCTGCTTCTAATTAGGGAGTCTCCATTCCCCCGTGGCAGCAGTAGGGCAGGAATTTGGAAATGCTGGAAATAGGGACTAGCTAGCCAGAATTTCCAGGCTGCAAATGAGAAGATGGACAGAGCAGCAGGGACACTATTCATAAGAGAAATACCCAACTAAAGCCCTCTCCAAGTTTCTGATAGGACTGGAACATGTAGCACCATTAGAAGATGGTTCAGAGCTTGGGATCCTTACTCTCCTACTCTGTCATTTCTAAGTTGACACAGGAATGCACTGATTGGTGTCCTGCTAGCACCATTTTAGGAGTTAGCACATATTCTGGCGTTCCTAAGGCACATGCAGTATGTCTTCTAAATAATATGAATTGTGTCTATGCGAATATGTCTGAAAAACACTCTCACACAAGCTCAAGCCAGGCATTTCTCTGCATGTTCTAAACCAACTTTTCAGATGAAATGCTGCTGAGCCCCCTAAGATCCAAAGATGTCAATTTATTTCTGTCACCAACTGCAGAGTCTCTATCTATCTATCTATCTGTCTATCTATCTGTCTATCTATCTATCTATCTATCTATCTATCTATCTATCTATCTATCTATCTATCTATCTATCTATCTATCTATCTATCTATCTATCTATCTATCTATCTATCTACCTATCTATCTATCTATCTATCTATCTATCTATCTATCTATCTATCTATCTATCTATCTATCTATCTATCTGTCTGTCTATCTGTCTGTCTGTCTGTCTGTCTGTCTGTCTGTCTGTCTGTCTGTCTGTCTGTCTGTCTGCCTATATAAAACCTACTGACAGTTGCCAGTAGGTAATTATAGTTAGGCCCTACTTTCAAGAGGAAGAGCGCTTTTTGTTTTGCCAATAACTTTGTCACCGTTGGATGAATCTTCACAAAATCTTCCAAACTAATGTGACGCTCAATTCAACTGCTGTTTGAAAAGTTTCAGGGTGATTCGTAAAGCTGGGGCCAATAAAAAGGGGGGTTCCAAAACACGTTTTCCCTATGTTAATTCTCATAGGGACTTTAGACACCACTACAGCCCGAACCCCTGGAGGGAATTACATCAAATTTGGCAGAAAGCTAGATCTTGGTCCAGAGTAGTTTGGTGTAAATCCATTCAATAGTTCTAATGATATTAACCAAAATCCAAATCAGCCTATCTGGGGGCCAGGATCCTCGCAGATCTGACAGTCCCTATGCTATAATCAGGTTGGCTGAAACACTTCAACCAGGAAGTGTTGGCAGCCATCTTGGGACTCAGCTTCAACTGAGTTCCACAAAAAACACAAAAAATATAGAAAAGTGGGATCCTTAGATTGGTGTCAAAATAAAAAAAGAAAACAAGTATGGTCTCCCGCGCTGGGCCAGGTCCCCGGGGCACTTTAAGAAAAAGAGTTGGGGTCACACAGGGCCCCACTCCTAAGGCTCTTAGAGCATCGGGGACCACCACCTCCCAGGGCTTTATTTAAATAATTGAGAGGGGCAAATGAACTCCCCTCCTGGGCTTCCTTGGCATCCCAGGCAACACCACTTTCCTGGAGCTTTGTTTTTAATTATGGAGGGTGGCCACTCTGACCCCTCCTCCTGGACTTATTACATGACCCAGGGACCACCACCTCCCTGGGAATATATATAAAAGGAAGGGTGTGTGTGTACCCCTGGGGGCGGGGGAACACCACCTTTCTGAGGCCGGCCCATGCAGATGAAAGAAGGGAGCAACACGGCCCCCTTCTAGAGTCAATAATGGCCCTGGGGACCACCACCCCCCTGGGCAAGGTCTTTCTATGTCCCAGGGTGCCCACCCCTGGGACATAGCTGTTTGCTCTGACTAGCGAGTTCTTTGACAGCTCCAGCCACATCAGAGCAAACACAAATTCCTCCCTCAGCAAACAAAAGATGTGAAACCGCTCCCGCTTGCTGAGAGCAGAGTTTACATCTGTTTCCCAACCCATTGCTAAGAGAGCAGGTAGACAGCCAAAAAGATTGCTCGAACAGACAGTGAGCTGCATGTTTAGCAGCTCCGTTTCTAAAAGTGGTATTTTCAAACACACAATATAAAAACCATCTTTACTGAAAGATGCATTTTTACATTCCGAGTTCAGGCATACTAAACTCCATCTTTCTATCTTGTCCCAAAGGAAAGTTATTCTTATAAGATGTTATAAATAAACTTCCATTCTGTTGTGCAATTGTGAAAAACAAAATAAATGGATTTTACTATCAAGACTCGTCACCCACTTCAGTTCGTGTCCTATCTTTCACATACACTGCACCCTGCCCACAGGGGTACCTTGAGCCTACCTCTGGGGTGTCTCACATGTAATAAAAGGGAAGGTTATGTCCTGTCAAGTGGATGCACTTGCTAGGTCGACATGGCAGTAGAGACCATGTGCACACACTGCAGTGGCATTCCTGAGACCCCTTTGAAAGGCTGCTAGTGTGGGTGGCACAATCAGCGCTGCAGACCCAATAGCAGCATTTGACATACAGGCAGGCCCTGGGCACATACAGTGCACTGTACTAGGGACTTAATAGTAAATCAAATAGGCTAATCATGGAAACACCAATCCATATTCACAATTTACAGAGGGGACACTTGCACTTTGGCACTGATTATCAGTGGCAAAGTGCCCAAAGCATCTAGACCAGTAAAAACGAAAACCAGCACACATCAAAAACACAGGAGGCAGAGGCAAAAAGACAGGGGAGAGAACGCCAAGGATGCCAGGTCTAACAACCACATAACAAATAACGATTTCCTATGTGGTACTTATTACTTTATGGATGCATCTAGGCTTGATTCTACTTTCTCACAAGTGGGGACCACAAGGGACGAGTGTATAAGCCCCCCATTAAAGTTTTTTACATTTCGTTATTGGATTTTTTAATAGGAACATTAATAAAGCAATGTGGTAGCAGTGTATCAAGTGTGCCACGTTGTATCTGTAATGATGATTACATGTAGAGAAAAAGCAAAAGCATTTAAGACAGAAAGGATGCCATGTCTAACACTTAGTAGTTAGACCCCGGGTTGGCCAGGTCCCATAGGTAGTTTTTATAGTAATGCAGGGGGTGCTCATGCAATACCCCGTGTGCACCGGGAACCTTCACCTCCCTGGGGCAAACATATGTAACCTGAAGCGGGGGGTCTGCATGGCCCCCCTGCAGGCCCAGGAATTGTCACCTCCCCAAGGCAAATGAATAATGAGGGGGCCGTTAGGGCATCTGCAGCCCAGAGCCCACCTATGGGAGCTCAAATTATATATATATGTAGGGGGTCAGTTGCTGACCCCCCAGCCCTGGGCAGCACCAACTCCTGAGGGACAATTTGAACAAAAGAGGGGAGCCATGCTGTCCCCCTCGTGGAACCCTAGATGTCCCTTTGGGCGGCCACCTCCCAGGGCAGGCTCCAGGGTGCCTATCCCCGGCACATTGCTGTTTGCTATGGCATGGGAGGAGCACAGTTTCCACCATACCATAGCAAACAGTGCTCTGCTTTGAGCAAGCGACAGCCTTTTGCACCCGCTTGCTCAAAGCAGAGCACAATTTGCTTTTACACACAGGGAGCTGCATATAAGCAGCTCCGTATGTCTAAAAGCAATGCTGGTTCCTGAAGGATGTGGGGAGCTGGCAGGGACCATGGGTCAGGGTAGAGGTACTCTCACCCCATTTTTGACATATGGGGGTATTATTGACATAAATTTTGTGTCTAAAATTGGTTTTTTTAATCACTGGTGATATTTGCAATGTCTCCGCAACCGCCAGTGCGACCCCCATGTACTGTCACGGGTATCTACATACTTGTGATTCCCATGAAAGATTGATTTTAAAGATTCATTTTATATAAACTACCTTGAAAAATATGATTTTGAAAAGTGAACTAATAAACCCCTAGTGTTTAAAATACTGTAAAATGTGTGCATAAATGTGTTTTACACTTTATAAAAAAAGGCACGATTATCACAGTTACCGACGTCTTCACGATACTCAGAATACTCTTGAACATGGAAAATTGGTATTAAATATTGTTTTTGTATAAACTCCCCATAAAAATATGAGTCTAAACAGTGCAGTAATAAACCGCTAGTGTCTAAACTACTGTAAAATGTGTGCATGTATATGTTTTTTCCCTCTTCAAAAAGGTGCAATCGTCGCGGTTGCCGAAGTCCTCGTGATCATCGGCGTCAACATAAAGACGAATAGTAGGGTTCAAATACAGTTTTTTTTAAAACGTACTAAAAATTATGTGTACTGTTAGATCTGGGGGTCTCTAGTTGGCAGGGTAGGTACCGCTGTCCAAGTAGGGACCCTTGCTTCTAGTCAGGGAAAGGGGGATACACTGTTAAGATAACCCCTGCTCACCCTCTAGGTAGCTTGGCCTGAGCAGTCTAGGCTATCAAAGGCAATGTGTTAAGTATTTGTACCAACACTCACAGTAACACAGTGAAAACACCACAGATTTACTCCACACCAGTTTTAGAAAAATAAGGTATCTTTACTAAAAACTTCACAAGACCAAATACTACAGACAAACCAACATACAATTAAAAAGGTTACTTTAAAAATAGTTCAAGAGTTTGCAGAAAGTACTCCAGGATGTCAAAATCAGTGTCCTGCACAATGCGACTCTCAATGCACAAAATGCGACACTTTCGTGCCCAACAGTACCTGTAGTTGCGATAAGGTTCCCAAAAGCTATAACAAGGAAGATGGCAAAGGCGATGCGATACTCCTGAGATCCTGGGGAGGCTTTGCAGCAGCCCTGTTTCACGCAGCAGAGGTGGATGCGCCGGCTCCGATCTGTAGGGGGAGGATGCGATGACTTTGGCCTTCGTTGCGTAGGTTTCTTGGGGGGAAGCTTCACGCACAGGTTCGATGCGACACTCTTCGATGTGGTGCGATGCGTGGCGCAGCGTTGCCTTCCGGCGCCGCAACTCTCGATGCGCCACGGAACGGGACTCTGCGTCGACGCACCCGATGACTGGAGACTTTTCACGCACCGGCAGTGGTGCGGCTCGCAAACTGGTTCTGCGACAACCCTCGCAATGGCCGGAATCTTCACGCTTCGGGACGATGCTCGACGCACTCGGCGATGCGGGGACCCTGCGTGTTACGATGGTGCCGCGATTAAATTTTCCTCGCACTCTCGTCTTGCGACACGCAATCGGATGATGCGTTGGGTACCAGTCACTCTTGTTCACGCTTCTGTTTCCCAGCTCCCAAACACAGCAAAACGACCTCCTGAGGCCCCAAGACTGGGCAAGCACTCCAAGGCAGGTCAGAACTCTCTCAGCAGAGTTCCAGGGGAGCTGGTGGTGAAGTCCTTTTGTTCCTGGGACTTCTTAACAGGGAGCCAGCTCTTCTCAGGCCCTTGGAGATCAGAATCAAAAGAAGGGGACACAGCAAAGTCCTTCCCCTCTCCTTGGCAGCAAAGCAAAACAGCAAGCAGGCAGTCTTCTCCTCTTCAGTCCTTTTCAGCTTTCTCCTTGGCAGAGGTTTCTTCTTAATTCCAAAGTGATCTAAAGTTTTAGGTGTCTGGGGTCCTCTTCTTATACCCCTCCAAGTCTTTGTCTCTCTTTGTTCCAGTGGGGGGATTCCCCTGCTCAAACCGGTTCCTGGGTGTGCTCTGCTCTGGAGCACCTGGTTCCTTTCAGAGTGAGGGGCAGGGTCGTTAGACGCTCAGCAGGAGGTGGAGCCTTCTTTGTGCCAGCAGAGGCAGAGTCCTCAGCCTGGCCAGCAGGGGGTGGAGCCAGCATTGTGTTTGTCAGGGGCAGCCCTATTCAAACCCAGGGACTACTCCTCCCACCCATCTAAAGCAGATCTCCCTATTCACCCTGCTGCTGACTCCTCCAGGCTCCTGGAGCCACCTAGCCCATCACATGACACCAGTCAGCCAACCAGCACACAGGCACACAGGAAGGTTAAACAGGAGAATAGCTACTTTCTAAAAAGTGCCATTCTCACACAGTGAATTTAAAAACCATCTTGCTAAAAAGATATATAATTAAATTCTGAACACAGAGATACCAAACTTGGATTTTCTATCTTGCCCTTATGGGAAGATAGGCATGTAAACAGCCTTCCCCATTCTATCCTATGGGCAAGATAGCCTCTCAGCAGTGAAAAACGAAAATGGCTATAATTCACTACCAGGGCATGTTACACACCTCAGTACATGCCCTACCTCTCAGATACACTGCACCCAGCCCAGGGGGGTACCTAGGGCCACCATAGGGATGCCTGACATGTACAGAAAGGGAAGGATAAGGCCTGGTCAGTGGGTACACTGGACAGGTCGACATGGCAGTCCTGGACTGCACATAGGCACTGCAAGCAGGCCTAAGACATCATTTTAGCGCTACTCCTGTGGGTGGCACAATCAGTGCTGCAGCCCACTAGTAGCATTTGAATCACCAGCCCTGGCACACGCAGTGCACTTTACTAGGGGCTAACAGGTGAAACAAATATACTAATCATGAATAACCAATCAATATAACAATTTACCAAGGGAGCACTTGCACTTTGACACTGATCAGCAGTGGCAAAGTGCCCAAAACATCTAAACCAGCAAAAACGAAATCCAGCATAGCATCAAAAATACAGGAGGTAGAGGCAAAAAGTCAGGGGTAACCACGCCAAAGATGCCAGGTCTAACATGTACAAACATATTATTTAAGTTAGTAATGTCTGTATTGTTCTAGTTAGAATCATTTTTTTAAAGGTAACGTTTTTGGAATGTGGTAGTGGTCGTTGAATGTCTGCTTTTGTTTTGCGATTTCACAACGTAATCACAGTCATCAAGTCATGGTTGTAAATATCAGAAATTCTTTACAAAAAATATTTTACAAGAAAATGAACACATTTTTCGGCACTTGGGTGGCTCTAACAAGAGCCTTTGTGTTGAGAGTGTGTGAGAGTGTGTATAAGACATCTACAGATAAGACTGTATGCAGCGTATAAGGTTGCTTAGAAACCCTGTTCTGTTCATCTGCAAAGTGAACTCCCCCACTTCTATACTTTCCATGCATGCCAAAATATAGATTGTTGTTGTAGATAGAGTCCCTGCTATGATCTTTGAGGAAAGCAAAAACTGTTTTATTAGCATGTTTCCTGGCTTTGTCAATCTGTGGACAGAATTGATTTGACAACTTCTATTTCTGTCTTTGGCATATATTAAAGTACAATAAGACAGTGTGAAGGAAACACAGCATCAGGTCTGCAAAGGTATCCTTCATTAAGATTCCAACCCTACCCCAGTGAATGTGTTTCAGCTGCTGAAACTCTGTGCCTCTGTGGCCAAACCAACTAATCTCCACATTTGGCAAACCCAAGTCCCTGTCAATGCCTCTTTCTTTTGCAGCCTCTTTAGTCTTTAGCTGTGGCCTACAATTAACATTCTAAGCATTTTGAAATGAATGAGCAATAGTAGCCAGGAGAAGACTGGAGCTGAATGAGCTAGTTTTCCAAATGAAAAGCAGTTAAAATGGAGATGTTTTAAAAAAATATATATATTTCATTGGACGCTGTCAGCATGTAAATGAGTACAATTAGGTAGTGTGATGGATGCATTAGCGAGTTTCCTATTATTGGTTGTTGCTTAAAAAAGAAATGTAATACAGACATGGGATATGCTTTTGAATCTGTGGAGTAAACCACATCTGCTGTATCTCTTTTTGAAATAGCATGTTCCTTCTAGAATGTTCTGTGAAACTGTGATCTACTGGTTCCACTGGGTTGCTAGGTACACTGAGCTAAGAGTGTATTGGGGGGAAGGATGCTAAAGAGACAGAACCTTTTTTTAAAGTTCAGGAGTTATGATACCATTTAAGTAATGGTAAACTTTAATTTCCAACTCAGGAATATTTAATAAACTGTTGTGCAGTATCTAAATTCAATAAAATGAAGCTAAATATAGGTTTGACCTCCCATTTTTTGGGTGATTACTCTGCGATGATCGTGCAAACATCACCAAAACATGGAGACAGGAACCTTGTTTTGAAAGAGATGGAAAGGGTCAACCTATGCTAACCATTCACAATTGCAGATACAGTAGTCTAAAATAAAGGACATGATTTCATTTGCGGCCTTTCTCATGATCATAGAGTGTAAAGTTGAAGAGGTTTCCATTTATAGTTGCTTTCTATGAGAGTGGTGTACCATTCTTGTGCTTAGTTTTTACAAATCTTAACATTGTCACATCTAACCAGAAAGAGCTAAAACAACAATATAATCTAGGAACTCAATTCACAGGTGTGTATATAACTTTTTAATTATTTAAAAAATGTACATTAGAAATAAGGATGTATATTGGAGTTTGATAAAAAAAGAGTATCACAGTGATGTGAAAAAAATATATATCAGTTCAAATGTACCTGGCAGAGGGTATGTGTTCAGGATGTTAGTACTGTTGAAAGTTACCATGCGCAATGCCTTTAAAAATGACACTGTTTTAAATGTCTAAGCATCATGTGTAGAACATACAGATCTATGTTATCTGGGAACTGAAGTACATATAGTCATAATATTAAACAGGAGCAGTGTAATTATGAGCAAACATAAGTGAATGTGTTGTGCCTGTCTATGGATTATAAAGTAGTAATACTTGTTAGGTATGTATTAGGAAGTGTTTTTCAACATGGTTTTTAACTTATACAACAGGTTTTCAAATGTTTAGATGGTGGGATATGGTTTTTATGGTTGCAGATAGTAATATGTACAAATAGACTTGTCAGTTTACTTAAAGATGTAGAGAACTGTATATTTTTGGAAAGATGGCCTGAAGGTGTATATCTATTATGAAATCACATATATGTTTACATGGTGATCTATGTTCTTTAAGGCTGTTGAACATTTCATGTATTTGTTGAGGGTAGTGCATTTCTTTAAAAATGCTCTGTTTAAAATTGAGGTGGTTAATAGTGCACTGTCTCTTGAGAGTTCTTGTGCTAGCTTCACTTGGTGTGTAATGTTGCTTTTTAGACAAGTTCAATATATGTTTTAAAGACACAGGACATATTTGAGAAATTATGTAGATATACCATTAAGAAAAGGTTTTGTGCTTTGAAAAAGTGAGAATTGTTTTCAGTTTTAGAAACTTACCGATGCATGTGCATGTATGCTCCTAGAGACCCATGCATCCAATTATATAACAAATGAGATATCTAGACTTCACTCATACATAGCTCAGTATAAAAGGAGAAATACAGTAAAACAGGTAGTTTCATACTGACAGGAGGACTTTAACAATGATTCATAGATATAGTCATAACTATTATGTATCTAACAGCAATGGCGGTACTTTCACAGTAAGCCAGGCACTACCCAGGCACTCATCCAATCAGCCAGTCACTACTAAGGCATTCATCAAATCATTCACACACTGTCTACGCACTTTTTCAATTACACAGCCACTAAATATGCACTCTCGCAATAATGAAGGCACTAATTATGTAGTCATTGAACTATGAAGGCAGTACCCATGCATTCATCTGATCACCCAAGCACTAACCATTCACTTATACAATCACCAAGGCTACACCTATGCAGTCATTCAAACAACCAAGCACAACATACTCACTCATCCAAACACACACTTACAACATAGTCACTGACCGAAATAATGAGGAACAACCAATGCACTCATCCAATTGCGCAGGCAGTACATGTGCAGTGAAACTATCACCCATCCAGTACCTTTGTACTTATTCAGTTATTGAAGCAATACTGTTGCACCAAAGCAATCACCCCACGCTTGCTTTCATGCAATCACTCAAACTTTGACAATGGAGTCATGCAATCACATTCAGACACTAGTCATGCACTCATCTAATCAGGCAGGCTCTACTAATGGTCTAATTCAGTTATCCAGGCACTATGCATGTACTTATCTAAACACCCAGGCACTAACTGCTCACTCAACCAAAAACACATCAGCATCAGCAATGTACTCATCCAATCACTGAAATACTACTCATGCACTCATCCAATCTGCTAGGTGCTATGTATTCACTTAAACAATCATATATGCACTACCCATGCACTCTGTAAATCACCCATGTACTATGCATGCACTCCTGCAATTATCCAGGCACTAGAGCTGCACTCATTTAATCATCCATCATCCAACCACTAGCTATACATGTATTGAATTATCAAGGCATTAGTGATGCACATTTCAACTTATTTAGGCACTACTCATGCACTCATCCAAGGACCCAGATAGTAGTGATATACTCATGCAAACACACACGCAGTAACTATGCATATATAAAAGGACCCATGGAGTTCTCACATACTCAGGGAATCATTGAGACACCACCTGTATCCTCAGGGAATCACCTAGGCACTACCTATGCACTCATTCAATTATCCAGGGAGTATTCATGTATTCAACCAAAAACACATATATTTATAAGTTTTAGTGAGACATATGTAGTCTTTAAGAACCATCTGGTGAATTATATATGCAATCTGTCACACAATCTTTTGCATGTACTCTGAAGAATTAGTGAGCCAAATGCTCTGCTAGAGATTAATATGCAGATTTTTATATGCACCGTTTCACAAAATTTAAATGTGATACATTTAAGTCGAAAAGTAATGAGCTACTAAATACACAAGTGGCACAGTGGTATAGAGGCACACAAATAGGTGTTATGTTATGTTTTCGGATTTACAGTGTTGAGACACTGTATGAACTTCTACAATCTTCATTTTAAAATGTACTACAGAAGGGATAAACTGGTCTTTCACCACGTATAAGTGAGAACTGAGATATGATGTGGATGTATTGTAGGAGAAGGTGCTTTATTGTTAAAAGGTAACTAATAAATAAAGTTTTGTGTTTTGCTTTCTGGTTGGTATATTGAGGTAAGTGCACAAGAAAGGAAGATGCACTCTGATTGAAGTCAGTCAGGAGACATATGTTATCCAAAATTTCTTCTTTTTATTAGTTTAGTTTGTTTTTAAAACCGGCACACAGCCAATGCGTTTCGTTCCCAAGTGCCACGGGAACGTCGTCAGGGCGTACTCAAAAATTCAAAAACACAGGTGTAACCGAATTGACTCCAAGGTCTGTTAGTATGCGACGTCACATATAGTGGTCGTCCAATACAGATAGTTCAAATATATCTTTAAGAAAAATCAATAGGATTGCCAGAGAGTGAGGCTCCAAGGTAAACAGAAGTCCTAAGGTATGGAATGAATAAATATCAGCAAAAAACAAACTCCATATGTTTCTGGAATAAATAAATAGAACTCCCAAATTATAAGGCCCCAAGGCATGCAGATGTACTCCGATGTGGAACAGGGGACTGTCAACAGAAGACGGTAAATATCTCTCAAAGAAAAGCAAAGGACATCCTATATCTCATGCCCCAGGGCGCGCAGTGCTCCTCAAAATTAGGAATCACGAGCTCAAAGTAATACGCGAGTCCTATCCGGAGTAGTAAAAGGCAGCAGCATGGAGTTTGTTTTTACTAAACTGAATGATGAACTTAATCCCATTACCTCACCTGTATTAGATTTTTCAAATTATATCATGATTAATATAACATGCCTTAATAGCCATGATAGATCTAAGTTTGCTAACGATTGAAATAGAAACTTGGTTCCTCTTGTTTATCACCAAACAACTTTTGAGTATTAAATACTCGTCTATCATCATTTTAAAAGTGCTCTTTCCGACTGTATCTACAGACCCAATGAACGCTGAGTGGCACTGAAAACATGGCAATGGGCATTAGGCAGTAATGCTGAACCTGAGGTGCAGATGGTGTCCCACTTTTTGGGTTCTATTAGATCTGTTTGGAACTTTATACATTTTGGACCACATTAGACTTATTGATCATTGATCATTGTACTCTCTGGATGTGCATCCAGATTGTGATAATGCAATAAAGGCAGCAATCGTTTTGGATGTTGTGCAGTATTACACACGTCAATTGGCTACTCCATGTGACGTCGCATACTAACGGACCTTGGAGTCAATTCAGTTACATCTGTGGCACTAGGGAACAAAACGAGTTGGCTGTGTGCCGGTTTTAAAAACAAACTATGCTAATAAGAAGAAGATATTTTGGATAATGTATGTCTCCTGACTGACTTCAATCTGAGTGCACCTTCCTTTCTTGTGGACTTTATCTAATGACTGACATCCTTCAGCAGCGGATGCCGGGAGTAGCTGCACTCGTATGGGATATGTGTGGTGGAATTTAAGTGCTTGACCTTGGTCAGCTGCTGTGTGCTTTTCTGCATATTGTGGTAAGTGCATGTAATTATGTAGCAAGGTTCATCTGTAGATTTAAAACTGCAACATAACATAAAAAAGTTTTTGTATTATGTGTAAGTCAGTAGTCAATTAGTTGGTATGTTGGCTAAAGTAAAAATTTAAATATACTTATTTTTTTACTGAACAATATATTCATAATTACAGACAGTTAAAATGCCAACTACAGTTTGAAGGAAAAAGCAGCCGAAGCAACTACAGTATCTCTGCAGAGCTGACACACAAAAGGGGAAATTGCAGAAAAAGTGGTGAAAAAAACCAGCTACTGGTAAGAGGACAAAGTCATTTCTTAAAAGTTCATCTGGACCCCTGCAAGGATTTGAAAATAATGCCAATAAAAAAAAAACTATGAGAAACAATAAAAGTGGACAAAATCTATATTACAGGAACAGGAAAAAGTGTATCAAAGATGTACACACCTTAACCAGGAGACAATAGCAACTTAAGGAAATCAAAGGCAAGATCTTTAGAAGTAGGGTGGTTGCAAATATATTGAGAAATATGAAAAAGTATAGAAGAAGAACAGTGGTACGTTGAGGGAGTAGTTAATAAGGCCTTTGCTTTGAAGAGGAAGCTTTTAATTTTTCTTATAGATAGAATGAAGACTCTTGACAAAATAGTGTTGTATAAAAATAGGCAAAACAAAAAGAAAAGATTAGTCAATAGAAATATCAGAAGCATGCTAGATTCGGGGGGGTCAGCGGCAGTGATCCTCCTGGACCTCAGCGCGGCCTTCGACACTGTTAACCATCAAGTGTTGATCCAACGGCTGTCTAACATGGGAGTAAGAGGTGTTGTACTGCAGTGGCTTCGTTCCTTTCTCACTGGCCGAACCTATCGGGTCTGGGAAGGTAGTGCGCGGCCTTCTCCTATCCCCCTCCAGTGCGGGGTCCCACAGGGCTCTTCCTTGAGTCCCACTCTATTTAATGTGTATATGGCCCCCCTGGAGGAAGTGGTGGCACCTTTCGGGATAAAAATCGTCAGCTACGCTGATGACACTCAATTGGTAGTGGCTCTCTCCCAATTGGTGAAGAACCCGGAGGTATTGCACCAATGCCTGTCCCAGGTATATACCTGGATGTGCGACTCAGCGTTGAAACTCAACGGATCTAAAACTGAAATTATGTTACTAGGGCATAAGGCTCCCCCTCTCCCTATGTCCAGCTGGCCTAGCTGCCTGGGAGATCTCCCCTGCTCCAAACAGGAGATTAAGAGCTTGGGAGTTTGGCTGGAGCAGGACCTTTCTTTTAAGACGCAGGCGAAGAAAACGGCAGGGATCTGTTTTGGGCTTCTTCGCTCTGCCCGTAAAATCCTGCCCCTTCTCCCCCCTACTTCCAGGAAGCTACTCATTCAGGGGCTGATTATATCTAGGCTAGATTACTGTAATGCGATCTTCCTTGGCGCCCCAGAAGCCATGCTGAGTAAGCTCCAACAAGTGCAAAATGCCGCGGCCAGGTTACTGACCAATGCTCCTAGGAGGCAGTCAGCTGGACCAGCCTTGAAGACTTTGCATTGGCTCCCAGTACGTGAGAGGGTCAAGTTTAAGTCCCTCTGTATTGCCCATAAAGTTCTGCAGGGCAAGGGCCCCCCTATTCTATCTAAGCTGGTGGTACCCTATAAAGCTTCCAGAACCCTGCGCTCGGACCAGAAATCCCTACTCAAGGTCCCCAGGGTGCATAAGGCCCGCACGGGCGGCAGAAGATTCGCAGTGCATATCGCGACCCTCTGGAATGCGCTCCCGCTGGAGCTGTGTTCAGAAACTGGCATCCTGCGTTTCCGGAAACTGTTGAAAACCTATCTGTTCCCTCTTTGATGCGCACTCTGTGTTCTTGGTTAGGGTATGACTGATCTAGCGCTGGGATGCCCGAGGGTAACTGCGCGCTATATAAAACCGCCTACAATACAATACAATACAATTTTGTACAGTTTTTAGGAGAATGTATACATACTTCTAGTACAGAGCCTTTCTTTATTGAAGAAAGCTATCTCCAGGATAACACATTAGTTCATGGTATAGATCAGGGGTACTCATAGTACGGCCCGCGGGCCGCCAGCGGCCCGGCAAGCCTTCTTTGGCGGCGCGCGGACCGTGTCTCGCATTTTGCATTTCCGGGCCTACGAGTTAACAGAGAAGATGGCCGGAGCATACGTAGTGAATACGTATTCAATACGTATTCATCACGTATGCTTCTGCGGCCATCCTCCGTTTACTGCTGGCCTCTGATTGTGTGCCCGCCTCTGTGACATCACGCACGGCTCCAGCGGGAAGCACAGGCCCTTTAAAAGTCAGCTGTAAGTGCAGCACTTTTACAGCTGACTTTTAAAGGGCCTTTTGAGAAGATTCCTGTGTCCGTGGGGCCGATGACGTCCTCTCCAGGCCCCGCAACCTCTTCTCTTCGGCCGCAGCCTCTTCTCGCCCCTTCACTGCCTCAGTACGGCTGAGGGAGGGGATGTGGTCCGTCGCCTGCGCTGCCGACTTTGGTGCAGGAAACCAGGGTTCGAGCTTCGAGGTTGCGTGCACATCCTGTGATTCTGGGTAAATAACTTAATCTCCCTGTGCCTAAATATGTAATGTAAATACGGTGCTCATGTACAGCGCTCCAATACCTTCGGGTCGAGTTCGCGCTATATAAAAGATGCAAAAAAAAAAAACGGATGTATTAACCCCCATCCTAGAGGCACAAAAGCCAAAGTTTGTACTGTTTGCACACGTGATTTCTGTTTTTTTTTATCTGATGACTGATTAGCGCCAGGTTTAGAATCCTATTTAGGGCGTTAACTCCTGTTAGTGTTTGCACCTGAAATTAAAATTGCACGCACATGGGAATGACAGCCTAAATCATTTCTGCACTACTGTTTTCAATTATCTTCTTCTCGACACCCCATCATTTTCTTTACTTTCATAGGACACTTTGACGTCCAGGTTTCCGTTGCTTTCCCTTCTATGTAGGCAACGTTGAGTCCAGTAATACACGGTCTTTCCTAGGGCACTATCATTAGTTATTTCCAGTCTTTTCTAAATCACACACTTTGTGACCACAATTTTCGGGAGTGATAATGCATCTAAGTTACCGTGCATTCCGAAAAGTTTATCTGACTGGCACAGTGCAAAGACAGAGTGTGTGAAAGAGACATCGGTCCTCCTCCGCTTTGCAATTTGGAATGGTATGTATCCACAGCTTGCAGCCTCAAGTGAGATCGCAAACTAATGAGTGGTGTCTAATACACAAAGTAGACTCTATCCCAGAGAATGGTGGCGGGCATCCGCGGACATAGGGGACAGGGGTCCAGGGGACCACTGCATGATCCCACTAATGCAGTTACCTGCATATGAACATTACAAAAACACTGTGTGCTTAAGGTATGGGGGTCACTTATGAAACACACATATTCACGGAATACAAACACAGGAGTGGAGGTCTGCTGTCTCTCGTAGACCTCCATTACTGCATTTGCAGTGATTCACCAGGGAGTGAAAAATGTCTCCTGCCTAATAAAGATCTAGGAGTCAAGAGGCTTTGCGTCCTTTTGCAAAGGGGCATTTTGGGATGCAATAGATTACAATGGTAGTTACAAGCATACAAGGGACACCTCAGAGTCTCCAGGGACCTGTGGTATGTTAGTTTAGTGTACAAACAATGATCCCTAATGGGAACTATACTGAAAGCCGAATGGTAATTTAATGTACAAATAAAATGCAAAAAAGCAAAAACATAACACACAACAGACTGGGTACTAGTGACAAACATGCTTGGTGGTCTTTGAAGTGTGATTTACATGTGTGATACAAGTGATAAAAGTGCTTATCAATACACACTGGGAGTGGGGAAATAGCTGAGACGGTCGCAACATACTATGAAAACATTTACACATTCATGTCCAGTAGGTCGGGGGGGACTGCATAGAGCTCCTGGCGATCTTGACATTGGAGATCCTCTATTATGAAGAATGGGAGAATCTGGCTCGTGACCTGATGGTAGAATAAATTGAGGGGGCACTCAGGGGGCTACAGTCGGGCAAGAAGGTGGGACCTAATGGCCTCTCCCTTGACTTGTTTAAATGTGTAACTCATAAAATCGCACCTCACCTCCTCAATATGTATCTGGCTGGAAGAGAGGCAGGGACCCTCCAAGCGGACCAGAGAACGGCCACAATTGTGGTAATCCCCAAAAAGGATAAGCCTGCAACGGCCTGTAGTTCGTACCTCCCTATATCCCTGCTCAACATGGAACTTAAAGTACTGGCTAAGGTTCTGGCAAATTGACTGTCGGACGTTATGACATCACTGATCCACAGCACTGATGGGCATGTGCTGAATATCCGGTTACTGCAAATTGCCATGCAATCCCACTTAAGATTGCTATTGTCTGATAATAAAAAAATATAAAAATGTGCTCCTTGTTGTTACATCTGCTTTGGAAATACAGCATTGTTTAGTAATGTTTTGAAATGGTAGTGATTTTTCCCCCTCTAGTTCCGCCCCCACTGACCCCGCCCCCTACTGACCCCACCCCCACCGGTGCTGCCCTCGGCCACAAACCACACTATAAATTTGGCCCCCGAGAGAAAGTTTGTGAGTACCCATGGTATAGATGAAAGAGGATTATTTTATTAAATGAAGAATAGCACTTCTATAGGGAAAGAGGTGATGTGTGGTGTTCTTAGCACCTCTGCCAGCCCGTGGGTTCTGGAATGCTTATGGTCTGGAATGTGGGTCACCTAGTGATGTTTAAATGAATTGTCAGTTGTCTTCAGCTCGCTGCTGGATGGGGTATCCATGTAATGCTTTTACCTGAATAAACTACAATTGTACTACTCTTCACGTGTGAGACAGCTGCTTGATGATGGTATGATGGTATCTAGAAATGTAGAACAAGTTAATGCTGCAGAAGAGGTAAAGGGAAGGCGTAGTCAGGCCCTGTATCCAAATGGTATCATAGTAGTGTTTGTAGTATTTGATAGCAATCCATTGATATAATAGGAAAATGTCTACATAACTATCCAAGGTGAAGTTTAAAACACAAAATAAGTAATTTAGAAGGATTTGATTCTTTCAAGGTTAGAAAGCATACTCATTTGGAGGGACACTCACTACCTTCTTTATCAAAGATAGTGTGGCGAAGCACCAGTCATCATTTCAGGATGTAAGCTGTACACCTCTCAACAATGCGAAGTATAGTTAGGAGGTGTTACTATGTGGACAGTTCTGCTTTATGTTTAGAAGAAATGAATAGAACACTTTTCTATGGTATTGTGGCAGAGGTAGAACAGATTTGTGATGATGTGCAGAACAGGACTATACAGAAAATGAAGAGTTGATAACAGGAGGAGTTGCACAACAGGACACTGGTATTATAGTTGATAGCTTTGAAGAAGCGATTACGAAATTTAACACAGTGTGCTCTGAAAAACCAGAGTATGTTTGTATATGTTGTCGACACACTCACTACAAGATTGAAACACGGACTGTTGACTTGTATGTAAAAAGTGAAAAAGAAAATAATGATAACTGTCAAAAGGTTGCTGATTACTTATTTGTAGAAGAACTCATTGTCTTGTTCACACAGTAAGTTATATGTAAGTACTATTACAATACATTTGAGGAAGATAAAATGCCAGCTAGTGTTGTGCATAATAAGTCAATACTGGTTTCTATTCCAGAACTACTTCAAGGTTTAACATTTTTATGAGACAATTCTTATACAAAGTATACATCCATTTCAGGCTATAGTCTGTATGGAGCCAAAAACAGGCAAGTTAACACTACCAGAGCTGCAGAAAGGTCTAAAAGGTAGAGTACTATACTGGATTTGTAGTGTTTTTTCAAAATGTTCAGCAGGATGCTCAAGAAATTGTAATGGTAATGCTAGAACTGTTAGAGGAAAAGGATGTGAATATGAATTAATTATTTGGTTTAAGTTATAAATGGAACAATGTGAGAAGTTGGCCTGGTATATGCTGTCCACTAATTAAAGTGAGCACCTTGTACCAGTCCAAACAACCCCTTATGGTGATAGGTTAAAGACAACCTTTATTGAAAGCTATCCTAGTGACCACAATTTTCGGGAGTGATAATGCATCTAAGTTACCGTGCATTCCGAAAAGTTTATCTGACTGGCACAGTGCAAAGACAGAGTGTGTGAAAGAGACATCGGTCCTCCTCCGCTTTGCAATTTGGAATGGTATGTATCCACAGCTTGCAGCCTCAAGTGAGATCGCAAACTAATGAGTGGTGTCTAATACACAAAGTAGACTCTATCCCAGAGAATGGTGGCGGGCATCCGCGGACATAGGGGACAGGGGTCCAGGAGACCACTGCATGATCCCACTAATGCAGTTACCTGCATATGAACATTACAAAAACACTGTGTGCTTAAGGTATGGGGGTCACTTATGAAACACACATATTCACGGAATACAAACACAGGAGTGGAGGTCTGCTGTCTCTCGTAGACCTCCATTACTGCATTTGCAGTGATTCACCAGGGAGTGAAAAATGTCTCCTGCCTAATAAAGATCTAGGAGTCAAGAGGCTTTGCGTCCTTTTGCAAAGGGGCATTTTGGGATGCAATAGATTACAATGGTAGTTACAAGCATACAAGGGACACCTCGGAGTCTCCAGGGACCTGTGGTATGTTAGTTTAGTGTACAAACAATGATCCCTAATGGAAACTATACTGAAAGCCGAATGGTAATTTAATGTACAAATAAAATGCAAAAAAGCAAAAACATAACACACAACAGACTGGGTACTAGTGACAAACATGCTTGGTGGTCTTTGAAGTGTGATTTACATGTGTGATACAAGTGATAAAAGTGCTTATCAATACACACTGGGAGTGGGGAAATAGCTGAGACGGTCGCAACATACTATGAAAACATGTACACATTCATGTCCAGTAGGTCGGGGGGGACTGCATAGAGCTCCTGGCGATCTTGACATTGGAGATCCTCTATTATGAAGAATGGGAGAATCTGGCTCGTGACCTGATGGTAGAATAAATTGAGGGGGCACTCAGGGGGCTACAGTCGGGCAAGGCGGTGGGACCTAATGGCCTCTCCCTTGACTTGTTTAAATGTGTAACTCATAAAATCGCACCTCACCTCCTCAATATGTATCTGGCTGGAAGAGATGCAGGGACCCTCCAAGCGGACCAGAGAACGGCCACAATTGTGGTAATCCCCAAAAAGGATAAGCCTGCAACGGCCTGTAGTTCGTACCTCCCTATATCCCTGCTCAACATGGAACTTAAAGTACTGGCTAAGGTTCTGGCAAATTGACTGTCGGACGTTATGACTTCACTGATCCACAGCACTGATGGGCATGTGCTGAATATCCGGTTACTGCAAATTGCCATGCAATCCCACTTAAGATTGCTATTGTCTGATAATAAAAAAATATAAAAATGTGCTCCTTGTTGTTACATCTGCTTTGGAAATACAGCATTGTTTAGTAATGTTTTGAAATGGTAGTGATTTTTCCCCCTCTAGTTCCGCCCCCACTGACCCCGCCCCCTACTGACCCCGCCCCCACCGTTGCTGCCCTCGGCCACAAACCACACTATAAATTTGGCCCCCTAGAGAAAGTTTGTGAGTACCCATGGTATAGATGAAAGAGGATTATTTTATTAAATGAAGAATGGCACTTCTATAGGGAAAGAGGTGATGTGTGGTGTTCTTAGCACCTCTGCCAGCCCGTGTGTTCTGGAATGCCTATGGTCTGGAATGTGGGTTGCCTAGTGATGTTTAAATGAATTGTCAGTTGTCTTCAGCTCGCTGCTGGATGGGGTCTCCATGTAATGCTTTTACCGGAAAGGACTTCAAGGTTTTGTCCGATCACAAACCTCTAAAAGAGGTTTTTACAAAGAAGGGTATTGACTTTGTTTCCCATCGTATTTGCAAATGGGTAGTAGCCCTTCAAGAATTTGAGTTTGAGGTGTCGTACTTACCTGGTGCAAATAATGTTATCGCTGATTGTCTTTCAAGACTTGGTTCAGTTAAAAATGACAAATTACTTAAATGTAGAACTCAACCACTGATTGTTAGGGAGCAAGCAGTTAGTCCATGGTCTGACATCTCGATAGATATCTTGAGGCCTGTGAAGTTCAGTTCTCAAGATAGGTATGTCATTGTCTGCATGGATTTGTTTTCTCAGTGGCCTGTGATAAAGGTGGTAAATTCAGTGGAGGCTGTTGTGGTGATTGAATTTTTGGATTATATTTTTGCGTGTGAAGGCTTCCCACAAACCCTTTTGTCAGACAATGGTGTACAATTTACTTAAAAAATGATGCAAGATTTTATGTCTTTGAGAGGAATTAAGCAAAAGAGGTCTTCTTTGTACCATCCCCAATGTAATGGTGTTGTAGAGAGGTTTATCAAGGTCTCGAAGGAGTCTATGCAACAAGCAAGATCCTGTGGTGAAAATTGTGAGGTGGCGTTAAGAAAGAAGGTCAAGGAGTATAGATTCACTCCCCATTCATCTACTGGCGTGGCTCCTTTTCGTTTGTTCAAAGGTAGGATTGCAAGTTCTGAAACTGTTCCTTTCTGGGTGTGGGACAAGAGGTCCTTGGTGTGTGACAATGTGGGGAGCACGGATGGATGGAGAGAAAAGGAGAAAAGGTTAATGGATGAACGGAAGGTTCAGTATGATGAAAGGAAGGCTGTGAAGAGTACCGTTGTTGGTGATGGAGATTGGGTCAAAATCAAGTCTCCAAGGAAAACAGGAGGCATTCCCAAGTTTAGTAAGCCTTTTCAGGTTAGTAAAGTGTTTAAGAACGCCATAAAGACAAGTGATCACAAGATTTTGAACCTGAGCAGGGTTGCAAAATTTCGTCCTGTAAAATCTTGCGATGGAACTGACGATTCTCCCACACGTGAGGTGGTCCCAGAGTCTGGTGCTGAAGAAAGGGGTTCCAGACCACTTTGTGTGAAGCGAGTGCCTCTAAGGTTACAAAATTGTGTTACTTGATTGTTTTTTTTGTTTTTGCTCTTCCTTGTTCAAAGTATTTTTTTTTAATAGATATATTTGTTTCTACTATATATGTTCCTTTTCTAGGTTGTTGATTTGTGAAGGGGAGGTGATATGGTGTTCTTAGCACCTCTGCCAGCCCGTGGGTTCTGGAATGCTTATGGTCTGGAATGTAGGTCGCCTAGTGATGTTTAAATGAATTGTCAGTTGTCTTCAGCTCGCTGCTGGATGGGGTCTCCATGTAATGCTTTTACCTGAATAAACTACAATTGTACTACTCTTCACGTGTGAGACAGCTGCTTGATGATGGTATGATGGTATCTAGAAATGTAGAACAAGTTAATGCTGCAGAAGAGGTAAAGGGAAGGCGTAGTCAGGCCCTGTATCCAAATGGTATCATAGTAGTGTTTGTAGTATTTGATAGTAATCCATTGATATAATAGGAAAATGTCTACATAACTATCCAAGGTGAAGTTTAAAACACAAAATAAGTAATTTAGAAGGATTTGATTCTTTCAAGGTTAGAAAGCATACACATTTGGAGGGACACTCACTACCTTCTTTATCAAAGATAGTGTGGCGAAGCACCTTTCATCATTTCAGGATGTAAGCTGTACACCTCTCAACAATGCGAAGTATAGTTAGGAGGTGTTACTATGTGGACAGTTCTGCTTTATGTTTAGAAGAAATGAATAGAACACTTTTCTATGGTATTGTGGCAGAGGTAGAACAGGTTTGTGATGATGTGCAGAACAGGACTATACAGAAAATGAAGAGTTGATAACAGGAGGAGTTGCACAACAGGACACTGGTATTATAGTTGATAGCTTTGAAGAAGCGATTACGAAATTTAACACAGTGTGCTCTGAAAAACCAGAGTATGTTTGTATATGTTGTCGACACACTCACAACAAGATTGAAACACGGACTGTTGACTTGTATGTAAAAAGTGAAAAAGAAAATAATGATAACTGTCAAAAGGTTGCTGTGTACTTATTTGTAGAAGAACTCATTGTCTTGTTCACACAGTAAGTTATATGTAAGTACTATTACAATACATTTGAGGAAGATAAAATGCCAGCTAGTGTTGTGCATAATAAGTCAATACTGGTTTCTATTCCAGAACTACTTCAAGGTTTAACATTTTTATGAGACAATTCTTATACAAAGTATACATCCATTTCAGGCTATAGTCTGTATGGAGCCAAAAACAGGCAAGTTAACACTACCAGAGCTGCAGAAAGGTCTAAAAGGTAGAGTACTATACTGGATTTGTAGTGTTTTTTCAAAATGTTCAGCAGGATGCTCAAGAAATTGTAATGGTAATGCTAGAACTGTGAGAGGAAAAGTATGTGAATATGAATTAATTATTTGGTTTAAGTTATAAATGGAACAATGTGAGAAGTTGGCCTGGTATATGCTGTCCACTAATTAAAGTGAGCACCTTGTACCAGTCCAAACAACCCCTTATGGTGATAGGTTAAAGACAACCTTTATTGAAAGCTATCCTAGTGGTAGCTATAGAGAGCAGCCTTCGGGCTAAGTCTTGAAGGAATGTAAAGCAGCTTGTTTTACCAGTCTATAATCTCTTGAATGACCAAATGAAAGGACAACCACACCAGGTATATATTCAAAATATATGTATTTAAGATAAAACACACCCCTCTAGTCTCTTTATGAGGCTGGAGTTCGAAGTACTTAAGTTACAAATCAGTATTCAACAGTAAAAGCACAAATACACATTTGGGCCCTAGGGGCGTATCAAACCATATACCAATAAAGTGGCTAAACTAGACACAAGGCCTAGAGCCTTTAGAAGTGCTTGGGCCCCAAGGAACCACCCAAGGTAGTGGCGTAGGGGACCCACAGGGGACACGTGCAGTGTTAGAACACAGGCGTGAATCGCCGTTAACTTCTATGGGGAAAGTCGCGGTTGGAAAATTACAAGTTAAGGACGCTTAGAGGACGACTACAAGCAAAACCTTTTGGACTTAGAGGTGTCTAGGGCCAACACCCACGGGAGCACAGGAGTACTCATGTTACCTCACCCAGGGAAGCCGGGTGCATAGGTGTCTTTTGGTGTCGGGTTGTGGCATCGTTATCAATGGAAGCTGGCAAAGAAGTGCTGCTGCCGTGAAGAGGAGAAGTGTCCGAAGAGATCCAAGCCTGGATCAAGAATGGTAGGAACCTGAAAGCAGAGGGAACAGAGCCTGGGTCACTTACCAGTGACCAGGGGCACTATAGTCCAATGCCCACAGAAGGTCCAGGATATATGTTAAAGAGTTTCGTCCAGGGTAATCCAAAGTCTCTAGGACTGGGTTCCTATACTTATACTAAGATAGGGGGTTGGACATACTCTGGGGACCCACCTGTGAGAGGGTTTGGAAAGGGGGGTGGTTACACCCATTTCCTTTGTCCAGTTTCACACCAGAGCAGGGGCAGGTAGCCCCTGCAACCGGTTTGAACTGGGCTATGCACAGGGACAGCAAACGTGCCCCCAGTGTAGGACTTCAAAGCACCAGAGAGTGCTCCCGCCCTCTATGTCGACACTGGCGCTCACTTCTAAGACGGTGCGTCCTTTCCGGAAGGGACAAGCCGGTTTCAATTGCATCAAGTATAATTCCGCCGCCTCGCGACAGCTAAATCAGGAGAGGCAAAACGCGTTGGGTATGGCAGCGTTTTTGAAATAAAGCCGCCTTGAACTTTAAACACACGAGTGAGTGCGTCCTTAAACAATAATTTTAGCTGTCGCGAGGCGGCGGAATTATACTTGATGCAATTGAAACCGGCTTGTCCCTGCCGGAAAGGACGCACCGCCTTAGAAGTGAGCGCCAGCGTCGACATAAAGGGCTACATTGTGGCAAAAAAAAAAGAATATATATATATATATATATATATATATATATATATATATATATATATATATATATATATATATATATATATATATTCAGTGAAAAAACCATAGGTTTCACACATGTTATAGTTAGCTGGAAATTTAGTGCAGGCAACTATAACTCACGCGACCGCAATCCTCTGCTGATGACATATGTGTCTTTATGAAAAAAAAATATTTGTAATATATGTATAGCTAAAATTTAATGGAAGAAGACATGGGCAAATAAGTGTCTAAATACAGTATTAGCATCAGCAGAAGATTGCGGTCGCGTGAGTTATAGTTGCCTGCACTAACTATAACGGGGGAATTTCATTGGTTTTTTATCAGTAAAATTTCCAGCTAACTATAACATGTGTGAAACCTATGGTTTTTTCACTGAATTTGCAAGGTTTTTTAAATGCTAATTCCTAACTATAACGTGTGTGAAACCTATGGTTTTTTCAGTGAATTTGTGCGTTTTTTTAAATGCTAAGTTACTTTACGCCATTCGTGGCGTGCGTGCCCACTTAACGCAGTTCGTTCCGTGCGCGCACGGTGCGCTTCGCGCACCGCGCGCCCACTTTACGCAGTTAGTGCCGTGCACGCACGGTGGGCACGCGGTGCGCGTAGCGCACCGCGTGCCCACGTTACGCTAGATGGGCCATGTACGCACGATGCGCTTCGCGCACCGTGCGCACATGGAGGACATATGATGCTCTTCGTTGTGAAAGGTAATATTTTACTTTTTCACATCTGTTATAGGCCATGCTCAAATGGTGCCCTTCGGGCACCATTTGCACAAGGGGTGGTGAGAGTATGGATAATTTTTTATTTTTTTAATAATTTTTACCGTACGCGTACGGTAAGCGTAATCGGCGAAATTATCGAAAAAATTAATATTCCGTTTTTGGCCTTGGGGGATCTTTGAGGACTCCCTTAACATGGCTAGGTGCTTATGAGCTGTCTAAACAGCCCCTTTACATGTTTTTTGCCTTTGTTTTTTAACCCCCACTCAGACTGCGAGAGAGAAAATGGCGGCCGCCGCTTCCTGGTTTCGACCGATTCGAATGTTTACTAAGATCTAACAGCCAATCAGAATCGCGCTCGCGCACGTCACCGTACGCGTACGATAAGCGCACCGTAAGCGCACCGTAAGCTGGCTCAGATATATATATTGATTTAAAGGCTATTTTCTCAGAATCTACTGAACAGATTTACACCAAACCTACAAAAGGCACTTCCTTGACCTGTAGACTACCTCTCTGCCAAATTTCAAGGAACTCTGTTCAGCCGTTCGGGCTGTAGCTGTGTCTAAAGGTCCTATGGAAAAATGCATGGGAAAAACGCGTTTTGGGACCCCCCTTTTATCTCAGCCCCCGCTTGACGAATCCCCCCGAGACTTTCAGGGTAGGAGCGGAGCGTAGCGCCCCATTAGTTTTGAAAATTTCACGAGGATTCGTCGCCCGGCGCCAAAGTTATTCCAAATAGAATGTTGCGGTTTTCCTATGGAAACAGGGTCCTAACTATAACTACCTACTGGCGACCGCCAGTAGGTAATATATGTATATATATATATGTCATCAGTGATGTCATGAGTGATGTCACTGACCATGTCATGAGTGATGTAATATGTGACGTCATCAGTAGTACATTGCGGGCGCGCGAGTTATAGTTAGCTGAACTAACTATAACGGGGGAATTTCATTGGTTTTTTACGAGTGAAATGTCCAGCTAACTATAACATGTGTGAAACCTTTGGTTTTTTCATTGAATTTCTAAGGTTTTTTAAATGCTAATTCCTAACTATAACGTGTGTGAAACCCATGGTTTTTTCAGTGAATTTGCAAGGTTTTTTAAATGCTAATTCCTAACTATAACGTGTGTTTAACCCATGGTTTTTTTCAGTGAATTTGCAAGGTTTTTTAAATGCTAATTTTTTTTTCTTTCTTTTTTTTTTTTTTACATATTTTTATTTTAATTTTCTATCCTTTTTTAAAGACTATGGTTAAATTTTTAAAATTCTATAATATGTTTTTTTTAATATATTTTATAAAATAAACATGTAAAATTTATTAGCAATACATTTTTTTTTGTATTTTTTTTTTTTTTTGGTACGCGTACCGTAAGCTTACGGTAAGCGTACGGTTTACGCAACGTCTGTAATTTTTCTACGCTGTTTGCGTATAGTTACGCAATTTGCGTAGCCGCGCGTACTCCACGTGGGACGCGTACGCGTGTACGCTACACGCGCACGTTACGCGGAAGTGTCGGGTAGTGACTGTTATGCGCATGCGCGCAAGCGCGTGTCTTTTTTACGCGCATGCGTACTTTGGCCGTAAGCGCACCGTAAGCGTACCGTAAGCGTACGGTAGGTCATGTGATCATGAAACACAACTTTTGATTGGATGAAACTACTTTCAGTTCTAGAACTCTCCTACACCACACCCTTTCCCCTCATTTCTGCTTGTGATCCCTTAGGAGAAGGAGCTGGGTTGTCTTTGTGATACGATGGCAGAACAGCAGAGCTCTTCTGAGAGTGAGGCTAGCACTAGCAGCACTACCTTGAGGCAGAGAGCGAGGAAACAAAAGACCTCTTATGTATGGGATTATTTTACTTTTCCTGAAGGCCAGCTAAAGGTAAATGCACCCTTAGTGACTTGCAAGCTGTGTCAGCGTGTACTTTCAAGAGGTAATCCTGACAGGAAGTATTCCTTTGGGAATCATACCATGATGAGGCACCTCAAGGATGTACACAAAAGGACACATGCTCGACTTTTTGGAGGTAACCCTTCATTAAGTCAACCAAGCACATCCACAGCAGCTCAGCCTGGACCATCATCTGCAGGGCTGAGTCCTTCTTCTGCAGGTCAGGTGAGCCCTTCATCTGTGGGGGGAGCATCTCCTTTTGCTGACCCTCAGGAAATTAACCCTCGATTTCTGAGGGTTGATATTCGATGCGCCTCTTGTCATGATCTAATTTGTCATAGGGAGACCAGTGTTTCCCTAGTGAACAACAAAATAGATCAGCACACTTGTCGCAGAGACTAATATTCCCACTCTTTCTTTCCTCTGTCCCTGCATGAACACAACGTCTCTTTTAAGAGCCAACCTTATCTTTCATCTTTTTTTTATATATGTTTTTAAAAACTTTATTTTTTTTTTTTTACCGTACGCGTACGGTGCGCGTAATTTTTTTTTTTTTTTTTAAAAACACTAAAAATCAATTATCACATTACAAGGTCCTTGAGAGACTACAATTACTAATATTGACTTACCATACCCACTCAAAAAAATATTTATTCATTTGTTTTTAAAAAAAATTGCTTTAAAAATGGTTCTAGTTTTCGAAAATTTTCTATATCAATCTGAAAAAAAAGAAAAAAGTATTAATATTTTTAAAACATTTTATAATACAGTACACATATTTACATATTTATCAAAAAATATTTTTGCCTTATTTTTGCTGTTTTCAGAATATATTGCATTTCACTATAAATTGTGAAAGCAATTGCATTCATCATTTTACAGCGGGCAAAAAAAAATAACAATCTCAAAGATTGTATTAAAAAAGCACAGAATCTCTTTTTACTTCAACTTAACATTATAGAAATGCATAATATTCTAAAAAAATATCATCTAATACCAATACTTATTTCTTTAAAATACCGTCTGATATGTTTGTTTCAGAAGTATAATCACAATATTATATCTCAAATAACTCCACATTACATCTGGTTCCATTTCCTTTAGGCCAAATAGTAATTTTAAAATTCTTTTTTGATTAAATTTCCAATGGTAATCCAATAAAATTCTAAAGTTTTATTTGTACAGATCTCACCGATTCTCTGTAACATATTGGTTCCCGAAAGATTTATTAATAATTTATTAAGTCCACAATAGAATTGGTTACCTTTCCACATGGCCAAATAGTAATTTAAAAAATCTTTTTTGAATAAATTTCCAATGGCACTCCAATAACATTCCAAAATTTAAATTGTGCAGATGTTACCGATTTTCTCTAAATTTTTGGTTTTCCAAAGTTTCATTAAAAATTAAAAAAGTCCACATTACAATTGGTTATCTTTCCATTAGGCCAAATGATAATTTATAAAATCTTTATTTTTGAAAATTCCAATGGTAATCCAATCAAATGGTAAAATTGTTTTGTCCAGATCTTGCCAAGTCTCTCTAAAATTCAGGTTTCAGGAAGATTAGATAGGAATTTGCTAAATCAAAAGGCAAACGTTGCTTAAAAACCAATTGGGAATCATTACACAGTGTCCAGCCTTTTTCACATTTAAGATAAACTGTGTAATGTCCAGAAGTAACAGTAGGTCCTTCATGGAAAATTATTGCAACAGTTACAAAAGTTTTTCCTGAAATTGATAATTGCTGTCCTGTAAACTTCTTTATTAAAGTATCCAATTTTGAACCATCAGCTCTACATCGTTGCATCATTAAAATTACATACAGTCCGTATTCCTTTAAAATTAATGTTGAAAACATGTCAGATTGACACTCACCGCATTGCATGCTATGATTAGCATCTTTAACTAATTTAGCAAAAGTGACTGTTTTAGTCTCTGGCAATGTCAAAAAAATAAACCTTTCATTATCAACATTAGAGCCACATATATTATAACAGTTTTCACAACTATGTTCCCATTTATAAGAGAGACCAAATAAATTATCAATTGCAACTTCTTCTTCTTCCAGTACCTGAAGAAAAAACATCAAAAATTCGTGTGCATCTTGCTGTTCATTTTGAGAAAACTGTGTTCGTCCTGAACATACATCTAAAAGTTTTCTAATTTCAGTAGCACTTTCTATTTGAGTTTTATCATTACTCAGCTTTTGAAAAAGGAGACTCAGCTCTGAACAGAATCTTTTTCCCTGATTTACTATTATCTGCTCTTGCAAACTTTCCAGATAAAATGCAACATTCAGCACTACATTTGCGTAGCAGTTGACACCAGAGCTATTTTCAAAATGACATCCTACAACCTGTTCTTCTTTTTCCTTACTCTTTTTGCTTGCAATTACATCACTCCTCTTTTTTTTCCTCCTCTGTACATCTTCATCACAGATATTCTCATTTCTCCTTTTACGAGAAACTACACGTTTCTCCAACACAGGATACTGACCTAAATGAGGAGCATAGCTTCTTCTTAATCTATTATACTCCTTTACACAATTTGTATCAGCACTAACTTTTGAGTCATCCAAGTCTATCATGAATAAACCTGATAATGTTTTCACTCGTGACAAAGCAACATGTGCCATACCTTCTTTGAACACAGTTGAACCAATGTTCACAAATGCACAATCTACAGTCAATCCTTGAGACTTGTGAATAGTTACAGCATATGCTAGCGAAAACGGAAACTGCTTCCTACGTACATATAAGTCTTTCACAAGCATGAAACGAACTGAACAACGACAAATGTCTTTAACTTCTTCTATCTGATCAAATTTTATTTTTAAACATTCAGTTCCATCTTTTTTCTGATAATTAATAAAACCCACAACTCTTCCCATAGCTCCATTAACTAAACCTTTTTCAACATCCAAATTTCTCCTTAAAAATACTCTACAGTTCATGCAAACATATAGATTTTTTTCTAATCCAGCTGTTTTGGAAATGTTCTTCTCTAGTGAATCCAATTTATTTTTCAGTGTGCCTGTTACTGTGACAGTAATTCTTCCATCCTCTATTTTGTCCACTGCTTCTAATTTCCTGATCTCTTCCTTTTCCAATTTCAAAAGCTCCTCATTGAATATTGAGCATTCACGTAGAGTTGGCATTAAGCAGATGATACTTTTCTTTTCTGCAATGTTCTTGTATATCTTCTCTGCAACTATTTCTTCCTTTGGAAATAAATTATGTAGCAGCCGACTCTGTAATGCTTTTTTGCCAACTTCTGTGAGTAGTCCAATTCTGATATCTTTCAGAATACTTCCATATTCTTCATCGCTTGCTTGCCTCATATTAGTAGTAAGTTCCTTGTACTCAAAGAAGGACCAAATATTTGTATTTCCGATGCTTCCCAATGACTTCTTTGTGTCTTCATGTGTCACAGTATTAAACACTGGTTGTCCTTTAACTGGAGTAAGTTGCAAAAGATCTCCAAAAACTATGACGTGTTTTCCACCAAATAACATGTCATAGTCTGTCTTCAGAATTTGCTGCATTCTTAAATGCACAAAGGCAAGCATTAAGTTTGAAACCATGCTCACCTCATCATTAATGAGAACTTGCATCTTCTTCAAGACTCTTGAAACTTCCAAGTATGCTTCTCCAGTTAGCTTGTTGTATTGTATTTTGTTCTCATGCTCCACTGGTAACATTAGCAAACGATGTAAAGTGATTCCTTTTATGTTATATGCTGCTAACCCAGTTGGAGCAGTAACCACACAAGACAAAGTAGAATCCGTTTTTTGCTGTAGGTAGCTTCTGATGACTTTAATTAGGAAACTTTTTCCAATTCCAGCTTGTCCGCTTACATACATCCTGATTGGATGAAATGATGTGCATGAGCACTCTTTTTTTTCATGTAGAAATCCGTGATCAATTTTGTTTCTGATCTCTTCATAAATTTGTTGCTGCTCTTCGTTCAGTTGTCTTTCCAAATTTTGTAAGTCTATAAATTCTTCTTGAGCTTGATTCATAGCCGTTTCCACTTCATTCATGGCTATTGATGCTTCATTTTCAACGATTGGTTGTCCTAGGGGATCTTGACTGAGTGTTTCTGAACTTTGGCTGTCCTGAGAACTGTCTCTAGCTATTTCTGCTGCAATTGTAGTTTCCTGTTCAATTTCTTCATTTAACATTTGCAGATAACTTGAGAATGTACTGCATTGTATGCTGTCTTTGCAAGCATTAAAAGAATCTTCATAGCTTTGAAATTCTCCCAGTAGTTCATCCTCTGTACGCCATGGTTTAAACAACTGTAAAAGAGCCAAGTAGTAAAATTCCTTCTTGTCAGTAGTGTCGCAACTCAGCTTCCTGTGATTTATCAAACTTCCTTTTGTTTGCTTCACCAAACATCCTTCCTCACCAATGACTTTATATTTTCCATTGTTGATGTCTTCTGCGGCTTTCCGTGAATAAATGTAGTTCTGCAGCACTTCATAGAGACACATGTTCTCCAGATGTTGACTTCTCTTGGGATAATATGTGTCCAACATGTTTGATTTCAAAATATCTGTACTTTCTGGGTTATTCTCGGCCAAATATTCAATTTCTCCAACAGATTTTAGTACCCGATTTCTCATTGCTGCAAGGCCTAAACTTGCCCAAATTATTCTTCTTGACTTCGAGTAGAGACTTGCAGAAGATAACCTATCTGAACATTCGTAGGATCCAATTTCTCGATGCGATAACATCTTCAAACTGAAACTGTACAGCTTCTTACTGACAGTCTTCTCGTGAGAAATCTCTTCCCACATTTCCTTCAATTCTGTTTTTTCTGATTTTGTAATGTAAGATGTTACATATCGAGCAACAGCAATGGAATTGTCAGCTACATACTGTATATCCATGTTAGCGTTCCACATGGATAAAATGACTGGGTTGTAGTCATTTATATTTTTTGATTCTTCTTTTCTTTTAAGGTTGTAGGTATTCTTAGGTGATTTTCTTGTGATAGTATGTCTCACAGCTGACATAAAACTGTTTACTCTTCCATTTGAAAGAACAGGTCTAGGAAATCCAAATCGACATTTAGTGTAGTATTTATCTTTGCTCTTGTATTTCCGTCGACAGTATTTTCCACACCGATGACTTTGGAAACGTAAAACTTGCTCCTTTAACTTTTTCTCTTCTGTGCTTTTTGGTATAGCACATGTTGCATATTCTTCAATGTAAGATAACACTGCTTCATCAGTATCTGTTCCAAACTTTGGGGCATCCTTGATCCACAACAGCATATGAATATGAGGAGCACCTCTTGCCTGGTACTCTTTTCTCCAAAAGAAATCTACTACTACTCCAAGAGGTGGATTTTTTTTATTGCAGATGAAGGACATCATAGCCTCAAATCTATGATTGAAATATCTGCAAACATTAACCGGATCCAATGAGCACAGTTCTCCTGCTGTCTTGTATTCGATGTTTTTAATGTTTGAATTTGCCTCTCGTAGAAAATCCAGTAAATCATCCCAAGCGTACTCCGCACAGCTTAGGGTAACGAACCATGTTGGTGTTCCTAAATTCCATAACATGCATTTTAATTCACCATGGCGTCGGTACCAATATTCATTTGTCCCACGCTGACAAGCCATCAGATTGATCAGTTGTGTTTCCAAATGATCATCTCGGTGCTGCACTTTCTCCATAAAATCCTTAGCAGACACATTTTGTAAATGTACTCCACTTTTTAAAATGTGATTTACTGCATAAGACAGTGCAGACAAGTCGCTTTCAAATAAAAGATGGAACAAATAAGGAATACTTTGTCGAAATCTGGGATCTTCAGCATATAGTCTTGTAGTCCGATACTCAGAAGATGGAATCTGTTCCGGACGTTCATCGTATCGTCCTCCTTTTCCTTTAGGAAACAGCTGGGGAAAACATCGAGCTTCCAAGCTCTCCAACCATACACTCACAGGACTTCTTTTTGCTTTCTTCATCTGAAAGAGATCAATATTGTCTCCCATAACGTCTTTTGAATGAAGAGGATGTATGCTAAAATGTTCATAAATTTCTTCTTCCTTTGACTTGTCCACTTTTTCAATTTGTCCAGTTGGTGTTTCTGTGTCTTCTTGTAAATCTTCTTCTTCTTCTTCTTCTTCTATATAAATTGATTCATACCATTTGTTATTCCTTTTCAAATACAAATTTGCTCTTTGTACTTTCCGTACATCTACCAGCTCCTGCCAAATCTTCTTATTCTTTGTAGGTACACCATTAACCAGAATAATTAATGGTTCAGTTTCCAAAGTATCCGCATCAATAGTTTCCATATTTTTTTTCAAATCCAAGGGCAAATACACCACTCTACCTTTTAAACCTCTCAGTAAATCAGAAGGAGGTAATTTACCAGTTTTGGGCTCCATACGTACTATGGTCTGGAACGGATGAACACATTGAATGAGTATAGACTCATATGTATTTAATTCAGAAAGTTCAGCAGGAATAGCATCCAATTCTAAATTATTATGTACTGCTCTGGTCGGCATTCTATTTTCCTCTAACTTGTTGTAACAGTATTTACAAATACGCTGTACTTCACCCAATTCAAAACAATTTTCAAGAAATATATATGTGGCAAAATCCTTCCACTTATAATTATCTTCATTTTCACTCTTTCTGTAGAGATCAACATACCTGGTTTGTTTTCTATAATGAGTTCTGCGGCAACAAATACAAGTAATATTTGGTCTTTCATTAGAGATTATTGCAAATTTTGTTATGTGATCATTAAATGTCTTACTTACAGAGGGTTCTACATTCTCTTCCACTTCTTCCTCATTTACTGTGTCCTTCTCTGCACTGTTTTGTTCAGGACCAAAGTAACAAAACTGAATTTCATCAACAACCTTCTCTACATCTGATACCGTTCCACGGAACAGAGCCCTATTCAATTCATCTAACTTTATTGCTGGACTTTTAGCAAAATACAACCGTCTCACAAACTTTCTCATTTCAGTATGATGAACAGCCAACATCCTAAAATGATGGAAAACACTATTACACACTTTCCTAGATAGACAAGCCAGAGAATGACCCTGCAAACCAGTATTCTCTCTCACTCTGCACGGATCTAGACTTTGAAGCACCTTAATCTTCTGTTTTATACTTTTTTTACTAAATTCTCTTAGAAACTCACGAAATTTGTCAATAGATTCCTGACGCACAGTGCAAATACTACTACAATTCCAAGTGTACACTGGGGCTTTAGGACGTCTCCCCATAGCCTCATCCGCCATCACTTGTACCTCATCTCTTGGAACCATTATCTCCTTCTCCATTATGCAACCATTTTTTACTTCGTAAGCACGACCTCTGGTGTCAACTGCATGCAGCAATCTATTACTTTGAAAATAGCTCTCTTCATTAAAAAAAGGTTCACTACTTGAACTATGCATCCACTTTCCTAAAAACACTTTACAAAAGTTTGTTCTGTTCACTACTCTTTTCCTTTTGCTATGTGAATTCAGTACATTAACCATTTTGTCTAATGTACGCATCCTATTCAAAATTAAAATGAATAGTTTCCTTTTTAATTCTAATGCCTTTGCTGCAATGGCTTCAATTTCTTTTTTTCTTTTATAAAACTTACCCTTTTGCTTATATTTCTTCACATCCTTTATCAAATTGGACATAACTCTTCTCTGAAACATTTTTCTACGTATCTCTTTAAACGCTGTTTTTCTATTTATGTAAATCTTTTCAGTTGCAGAAGGTATATTTGCATTAACTAAATTCTCAATTTTTTCCTGTCCTTTTCTTTTCAACACATTCTTTCCAGTACAGACATTTTGTACATTTTTCATTCTTTTGAATATATTTTTTAGAAATTGTTTTTTCTGCTTACCAGAAGATTTTTTCTTTTTCCCAACATGAGCATCTTCTACTAACTTTGGTCCTCCAGTTGTCTTCAAATATAGGTTTTTTTTGTGAGTTTTTTGAACTCTGGATTTTGTAGGCATCTTAAATTTTGTTCACTGCTCTTCAGCAATACCTGAAAAAAACTAAAAAAAAATTCCTTTATTTTATTTAAATACATTACTACATTTCTTTTCACATTAGTCACAAAACGAAATTTCTTTGCCAATTTGAATGCACACTTACTGCTCTTTTTTTTTGGCAAGTGATAATCACTTTTACAGACTGACACATTATGAATCCACTTGTCAGATTTTTTTAAATGCACATGTCCAAACTGCTTTTTCAGACCACCACCATGTGTATCCTGGGTGACTGCCTACACTCCAGCAAGGGCAACCAGCCTTAGTGATGCTGAATGTCTTTGCATTACAGACTGAAACCTCAAAACCCACTCGCTTGTAAATACTGTGCATGATTATACATGGAAAGGAGCTGGGTGTGTGCTAAGAGTCTGCTTCTGCACCAAAAAATCGCTCCCCCTTTTTCCTACTAATGCAACAGTGAAATCACCAGAGCAAAACGCAATAAATCTCTGCCTGTAATTCCTATTTGCACACAGAGTCATGTTTTCACATTAGTCACAAAACGAAATTTCTTTGCCAATTTGAATGCACACTTACTGCTCTTTTTTTTTGGCAAGTGATAATCACTTTTACAGACTGACACATTATGAATCCACTTGTCAGATTTTTTTAAATGCACATGTCCAAACTGCTTTTTCAGACCACCACCATGTGTATCCTGGGTGACTGCCTACACTCCAGCAAGGGCAACCAGCCTTAGTGATGCTGAATGTCTTTGCATTACAGACTGAAACCTCAAAACCCACTCGCTTGTAAATACTGTGCATGATTATACATGGAAAGGAGCTGGGTGTGTGCTAAGAGTCTGCTTCTGCACCAAAAAATCGCTCCCCCTTTTTCCTACTAATGCAACTGTGAAATCACCAGAGCAAAACGCAATAAATCTCTGCCTGTAATTCCTATTTGCACACAGAGTCATGTTTTCACATTAGTCACAAAACGAAATTTCTTTGCCAATTTGAATGCACACTTACTGCTCTTTTTTTTTGGCAAGTGATAATCACTTTTACAGACTGACACATTATGAATCCACTTGTCAGATTTTTTTAAATGCACATGTCCAAACTGCTTTTTCAGACCACCACCATGTGTATCCTGGGTGACTGCCTACACTCCAGCAAGGGCAACCAGCCTTAGTGATGCTGAATGTCTTTGCATTACAGACTGAAACCTCAAAACCCACTCGCTTGTAAATACTGTGCATGATTATACATGGAAAGGAGCTGGGTGTGTGCTAAGAGTCTGCTTCTGCACCAAAAAATCGCTCCCCCTTTTTCCTACTAATGCAACTGTGAAATCACCAGAGCAAAACGCAATAAATCTCTGCCTGTAATTCCTATTTGCACACAGAGTCATGTTTTCACATTAGTCACAAAACGAAATTTCTTTGCCAATTTGAATGCACACTTACTGCTCTTTTTTTTTGGCAAGTGATAATCACTTTTACAGACTGACACATTATGAATCCACTTTTCAGATTTTTTTAAATGCACATGTCCAGACTGCTTTTTCAGACCACCACCATGTGTATCCTGGGTGACTGCCTACATTCCAGCAAGGGCAACCAGCCTTAGTGATGCTGAATGTATTTGCATTACAGACTGAAACCTCAAAACCCACTCGCTTGTAAATACTGTGCATGATTATACATGGAAAGGAGCTGGGTGTGTGCTAAGAGTCTGCTTCTGCACCAAAAAATCGCTCCCCCTTTTTCTTACTAATGCAACTGTGAAATCACCAGAGCAAAACGCAATAAATCTCTGCCTGTAATTCCTATTTGCACACAGAGTCATGTTTTCACATTAGTCACAAAACGAAATTTCTTTGCCAATTTGAATGCACACTTACTGCTCTTTTTTTTTGGCAAGTGATAATCACTTTTACAGACTGACACATTATGAATCCACTTTTCAGATTTTTTTAAAAAGCCCATGTCCAGACTGCTTTTTCAGACCACCACCATGTGTATCCTGGGTGACTGCCTACACTCCAGCAAGGGCAACCAGCCTTAGTGATGCTGAATGTCTTTGCATTACAGACTGAAACCTCAAAACCCACTCGCTTGTAAATACTGTGCATGATTATACATGGAAAGGAGCTGGGTGTGTGCTAAGAGTCTGCTTCTGCACCAAAAAATCGCTCCCCCTTTTTCCTCCTAATGCAACTGTGAAATCACCAGAGCAAAACGCAATAAATCTCTGCCTGTAATTCCTATTTGCACACAGAGTCATGTTTTCACATTAGTCACAAAACGAAATTTCTTTGCCAATTTGAATGCACACTTACTGCTCTTTTTTTTTGGCAAGTGATAATCACTTTTACAGACTGACACATTATGAATCCACTTTTCAGATTTTTAAAAAAGCCCATGTCCAGACTGCTTTTTCAGACCACCACCATGAGTATCCTGGGTGACTGCCTACACTCCAGCAAGGGCAACCAGCCTTAGTGATGCTGAATGTCTTTGCATTACAGACTGAAACCTCAAAACCCACTCGCTTGTAAATACTGTGCATGATTATACATGGAAAGGAGCTGGGTGTGTGCTAAGAGTCTGCTTCTGCACCAAAAAATCGCTTCCCCTTTTTCCTACTAATGCAACTGTGAAATCACCAGAGCAAAACGCAATAAATCTCTGCCTGTAATTCCTATTTGCACACAGAGTCATGTTTTCACATTAGTCACAAAACGAAATTTCTTTGCCAATTTGAATGCACACTTACTGCTCTTTTTTTTTGGCAAGTGATAATCACTTTTACAGACTGACACATTATAAATCCACTTTTCAGATTTTTAAAAAAGCCCATGTCCAGACTGCTTTTTCAGACCACCACCATGTGTATCCTGGGTGACTGCCTACACTCCAGCAAGAGCAACCAGCCTTAGTGATGCTGAATGTCTTTGCATTACAGACTGAAACCTCAAAACCCACTTGCTTGTAAATACTGTGCATGATTATACATGGAAAGGAGCTGGGTGTGTGCTAAGAGTCTGCTTCTGCACCAAAAAATCGCTCCCCCTTTTTCCTACTAATGCAACTGTGAAATCACCAGAGCAAAACGCAATAAATCTCTGCCTGTAATTCCTATTTGCACACAGAGTCATGTTTTCACATTAGTCACAAAACGAAATTTCTTTGCCAATTTGAATGCACACTTACTGCTCTTTTTTTTTGGCAAGTGATAATCACTTTTACAGACTGACACATTATGAATCCACTTTTCAGATTTTTTTAAAAAGCCCATGTCCAGACTGCTTTTTCAGACCACCACCATGTGTATCCTGGGTGACTGCCTACACTCCAGCAAGGGCAACCAGCCTTAGTGATGCTGAATGTATTTGCATTACAGACTGAAACCTCAAAACCCACTCGCTTGTAAATACTGTGCATGATTATACATGGAAAGGAGCTGGGTGTGTGCTAGGAGTCTGCTTCTGCACCAAAAAATCGCTCCCCCTTTTTCCTACTAATGCAACTGTGAAATCACCAGAGCAAAACGCAATAAATCTCTGCCTGTAATTCCTATTTGCACACAGAGTCATGTTTTCACATTAGTCACAAAACGAAATTTCTTTGCCAATTTGAATGCACACTTACTGCTCTTTTTTTTTGGCAAGTGATAATCACTTTTACAGACTGACACATTATGAATCCACTTTTCAGATTTTTTTTAAAAAGCCCATGTCCAGACTGCTTTTTCAGACCACCACCATGTGTATCCTTGGTGACTGCCTACATACCAGCAAGGGCAACCAGCCTTAGTGATGCTGAATGTATTTGCATTACAGACTGAAACCTCAAAACCCACTCGCTTGTAAATACTGTGCATGATTATACATGGAAAGGAACTGGGTGTGTGCTAAGAGTCTGCTTCTGCACCAAAAATCGCTCCCCCTTTTTCCTACTAATGCAAATATAAAATTACCAGAGTTGTACACAATAAATCTCTGCCTATATTTCCCAACATGTGTAACCTGGGTGACTGCCTACATTCCACCAAGGGCAACCAGCCTTAGTGATGCTGAATGTATTTGCATTACTGAGTCCAACCTCAAACCCTTAAACTATTCATTTTTTATACCAATACACCTTAATTTATCGTGAAAACATAGTCCATATTATTTTACATGTTCCTCACATTTAAATTTCTCCCAAAACAGAAAATAATAAACGCAACTTCAACAAAAAGAATTACATTTCTATTTTTCATTTCTTAATTTACCATATACATCCCCTCTCAAACTCTAACCTCACCTTTTAAATTAGTTAGTTGTGAAAGAAATGTGGCACTCAAACAGCAGATTATCAGAGCCAGGATCTCTGTTCTCTACACCTCTCTCCTCTCAGCAGAACCAGATAATGGCAAACTTTCCCTCTATTTTTCCACACATATACATGTAAGTTTCAAATCTCAGTGCTTCCCCCTTTTTTTCAAATGTAATCACACATTTCTATTGGTTGAAAACCAACCCTTTTCCAAAAGTACCCTGCCCCCAACTTGACTTCTGCCTAGTACCCTTCCCCCAACTTGACTTCTGCCTGCTACCATAGCAACAGCTCATGGAACACTGCTGTGTGGAGTTAGGTCAGAAGTTCGCCACACAATGTTTCAATTCCACAGAGCAAGAGTGCTTGACTTTTCAAACCTAACAGCAAATCCATAGTACTGTTCTTTGGTAACACATTTTTTTGTACCAATACAAAACATGCTTCTATTAATTTACACATACAGCCTAGTTTTTATTCTAGAATGGTATGAAACAGCCAATCAGTTCTTTTTGTTTTGAAAAAAATATGTATGCCTCCATTTCCAAACTGTCTTTCTTTTCATATTGCCATTCTACTGAAAGACACCTCCTGAGTGCATCCAATTCTCCTTTGAAGATGTTCACAGTGTGGATTGTAGGGCACAGCTATGTCTTCTGGAGTGAAAAGTTTGCAGAGAAAACAGGTATGGTGAGAGACCTTGCTTTGCCAAATGTAGACATTAAATGGATTGGTCAGAGAGGGTTAAAGTGGCACCAATTGATGCCATTGGTGAAATCCTTCATGCAAATCCAACACCCTGACCTCATAATAGTGCACTGTGGTGGCAATGACCTAGGCACTTTGACTGGGGTAGGTCTGGAAATGCTTATGAAGGACACCTTTGCACAACTGTTTTCACTTTTCCCTAAAACTGCCTTTGTGTTTTCTAACATATGCCAAAGGCAAAAATGGAACTGGTCCAATCATTTCTGTCCGCAGATTGACAAAGCAAGAAAGCGATTCAACAAATCTGTTTCTGCTTTCCTCCGTGACTATGGTATGGGTTCCATTTACCACAACAACTTGCGTTACGACATGCAAGACATTTATAGAGGAGATGGTGTGCACTTCAATGATGAAGGGAACAGAGTCTTCCTCTTGAACCTTAGACTCTGCATCGGTACTTACTTGTAGGTACCACAAAAAAATCACTTAATAAACACAACGGCTCTTTTTAGAGCCCCCTAATATCTAAACACTTAAATCTGAATTTCATTCTTTTTTTGGTTTTTTTTTTACCGTACGCTTACCGTAAGCTTACCGTACGCGTACCCCGTGATTTTTTTTAAAATCAATAAATGTTTCCTTTGTACTTTTCTGTCTTTCTTTGACCCCCTTACAAATGTTAGGGGGTCTGTAACTCTCTCCCTTGCCCCCTTTTCAAGATATCACTCTTTTTTACCGGAGTGAAATACACAAAATGGCGGCCGCCGCTTCCTGGTTTCGGCCGATTCGAATGTTTACTAAAATCTAAGAGCCAATCAGAATCGCGCTCGCGCACGCCACCGTACGCGTACGGTAAGCTTACGGTAAGCGTACCGTAAGCTGGCTCAGATATATATATTGATTTAAAGGCTATTTTCTCAGAATCTACTGAACAGATTTACACCAAACCTACAAAAGGCACTTCCTTGACCTGAGGACTACCTCTCTGCCAAATTTCTAGTAATTCTGTTCAGCCGTTTGGGCTGTAGCCCTGTCTAAAGGTCCTATGGAAAAATGCATGGGAAAAACGCGTTTTGGGACCCCCTTTTATCTCAGCCCCCGCTTGACGAATCCCCCCGAGACTTTCAGGGTAGGAGCGGAGCATAGCGCCCCACCTATTTTGAGAAATTCGCGAGGATTCGTCGACCGGCGCCAAAGTTATTCCAAATAGAATGTTGCGGATTTCCTATGGAAACAGGGTCCTAACTATAACTACCTACTGGCGACCGCCAGTAGGTAATATATATATATATTATCTACTGGCGGTCGCCAGTAGATAGTTATAGTTAGGACCGTGTTTCCATGGGAAATCCGCAACATTCTATTTGGAATAACTTTGGCGCCGGTTGACGAATCCTCGCGAAATTTTCAAAATAGGTGCGGCGCTCCGCTCCTACCCTGAAAGTCTCGGGGGGATTCGTCAAGCGGGGGCTGAGAAAAAAGGGGGTCCCAAAACTTGTTTTCCACATGCAATTTTCCTTAGGGACCTTTAGTCCAAGGTACAGCCCGAACGGCTGAACAGAATTACTTGAAATTTGGCAGAGAGGTAGTCCTCAGCTCAGGGATGTGCCTTTTGCATATATGGTGTCAATCTGTTCAGTAGTTCCTGAGAAAATCAAAAGTAAAATCACATACATATCTGGGCGGAGCCTAACCACACATCTCATCCTGAGATCTGATTGGCTGTCAGCACTTCATCCAAGAAGTGTTGGCAGCCATCTTGGGACCAATATACATGATAGCACCTCATTAAAAAGCATTGCAGTTAATAGAAGGTTTTAAGACTTTAGTTACATTATAAATCATTTGTTGATGGTACAATACTCATTTTAGGAATTGTGGTATGTTCTAAGGTGATTTCACCATGTGAAAAAGCCTTCTGCTGGGATATCATGATTGAGAGATTGAGGGGCAGCTAACTGACCACACAGGGAAGGTGGGAGGGGCCATGGCAGCACAGAAGACCATGCATGGCAAGTGGGAGGGTTAGTGGCAGCACAATGGCTATGATGGGCAAGAAGGAGGGTGCAGGGGCATGCACAAAGGACGATGGAGGATAGAAGGGAGGGTCAGGACCTGTGCAAAGACACGAAAGTTCAGGGGAAGGGACCTCACAACAGACCACACGGGGCAGGCAGGAGGAGCAGTTGCAGCACAACAGACCAGGGAGGGCAGAAGGGTGTGGCAGTACAATGTACCATGTAGGACAGGAGGAAGAGGATAGGGGCATGGCATGTGGACAGGCAGGGTGGAGGTGGCAGGGACAGGTTACAGTCATCTGACAATGCTAGGCAGGTGGGAGGGGAGTGGCAGCTCAACAGAACACTCAGAGTAGATAGGAGTGGCAGGTCCATGGAACATGGTGGGCAAAAAGGATGGAGCAGGGGCATGCACAAAGACATCGGAGGGCAGGGGGAAGGAGAATAGGGGCAGCAAGCTAAGCACAGAGGCTAAGCAGGAGGTCAATGGTGGGGCATAGAATTGGGCAATGGAGGGCAGGAGGAGTGGACTGGTACATCATACTAAATTGAGGGCAGTGGCAGCACATCAGACCATGCATGGCAGGAGGGAGGAGGCTAGTCCATGGATTCACACGACAGAGGATAGGGAGGAGGGGGATGGGGCAGCAAGCTAACTGTTCAGAGAAGGCGGGTATTAGGAACTTTATTGTTTTTAAAACGTGTGTCTGTGCGAACTACTTAAAATATGAACAAGTATGCAGCATAATCTCACTTTTATTCAGAAAGAAGAGGACGTTTGTGACTGTGACTCCGGGCTCACTTGGCAGAAACACCCCCTGACCCTCCACCCCCTATCGCAAAATGTAATGCCCATGAAAAGGGTAGGTGCACACAGTGTTATATAGAACATAGTCCTGAGAGCACGATTGAAAATGAAAACTAGATATAGTGTATGGTATAAACTATGCACCAAAAAGTGTGATATAAGATGAACCGGGCGTGATATAATATGCAATACATTGTGCGCAGTGACAGATTCATTGGAGAGCACGAGATAGCACAGGCACTAGCGCGTGCTATGCGATATGCGCCTTGGAGTGTAATATGCACAGGGCAGTGTTGTGTAACCTAACTAGTCTCTAAAGTTGTAATATAAAATATGTGCTGTGGAGTGTAACGTTGCATATGCACTGTGACAAAGATATGGATCCCAGATTGTAATATGTATGGCATAGCGCTGTGCGTTATAACATAGGCATCGAGGAAGGCACGTTAGATGGGGCAATATAACCCGTGCGAAGACAAGTGTGGCATGACATATTCACGGGGTGGTGTTACAGTGCACATGGGCTAGAGATTGTCATAGCATATGCACTAGCTAGTGGAATACAACACAGAGGTGTGTGGCACTCGGCAGGCAATGGTGGGTGAAACACAGAATTGGGCTCTGCCAGGAGCACGCTGTGACTCTCAAGTGATGTTCGTCCCCTTTCCAGAGAGTAAAATAAAAAGTATTACACATCCGGCAGTGGATGTGTGTTTTATTAACCGTGAGGGGGGTTTCTTGCATAGTTTTGGTCGAATTTTTGTCGAATCCCCTTTGAATGGCTTGGTGTGCGTGTGTATTAAATGTGCCCGTCAATAGCTACCCATGTTTGTATAAAAAAACGACAAGGGTGTCTACCGGGATTAGGCACGGTAGGGCATCAGACATGTCAGAGCTTCACTAGTGGTGTAAATACATTCCACGTGGATTAATTGTATGCATAGTCGCCTTTTAATGAATATCACGCAAATCGTCATGGTGATAGGTACGTACGGTTTGTCCAGCATGTCCTAGGTGTGTCTATAAATATATATTTTTTTAAAATAATAAAAAACAGTGGCCGGCCCTGGGGATTGGGGTCCCTGGGGCCGATTAAGGCCTTGGGAGGGGGGCCACGCGGCGCCCTTCCAAATTTTTTTTCTCAAAAAAATATAATTAGGAGACAGGCCCTGGGGGATGGGGTCATCAGGGCCAATAAATTAGAATAAGAAGGGGAACCACACAGCCCCCCTTCTTAACAAAATAAAATCAATAAAAGACTGGCATCGTGCCGGAGGCCACGCCCCCTCCTTGCAGCGCTCTGCAAACGCGCCCCTTGGCGAGTTGTAAGTTGGGGAATTAATTCCTCTTCAATACTGAGGGTCCCTGAGGGCCAACTAGCCCAACAGGCATCTCCAGTATGCGCCGGGGAGCTGTGCTGCAGACAGGTGTTCTGAGGCCAAGCCCCTTTTTACAACTCTCTGCAACGCAGCTCTGTGGCGCTTACTGGAGGTACCTAGTGGTCTAGTTTGACCCTATGGACCCTTAGGATTCAAGGGGACTTAATCTCTCAACTTAGAACAGCCACAGGGCACGTTTACACAGTGGTGAAGGGAGGGGACGGGGCCTGAGGTGACGTGTGCAAACACGCACTATGGCACGTTTTAAATTGGGGATATAATTTCCCTTCAATCCTGAGGGCCCCTGGGGGTTAACTAGCCCACCAAGTGCTTCCATTAAGCGCCACTGAGCTGCATTGCAGAGAGGTGGTCCAGGCCGTGCCACTTTTTACACCTCTCTGCAACGCAGCTCTGTGGCACTTACTGGAGGTACCTAGTGGGCTAGTTGGACCCTAGGGACCCTCAGAATTCAAATGAACTTAATCTCCCAACTAAAAACGGGCACAGGGCGTGTTTACACAGTGGTGAAGGGAGGGGATTGGGCCTGAGTTAACATGTGCAAAAACGCCCTGTGGCCCGTTTTAAGAGGTAGTTTTAATCCCCCTGCCCTATTATATACTAGGGGCTTACAGAGGAGGTCATGCTAATCACAGGGGAACCCCAACGCATAATGTTCCCTAGTGTATGTAGGTGTTTTCCCTGTATTCTAAGTGTCTTTTAACATAGCACTGGCTCTAGGACTGCTTAGTCAGACTCAGTTACCACCAGTATCCGTCTGAAAAAGTTGAGGGTACAGGATGATTTTGCAACAAGGCTTCTTTCTGCTCTTCTTTTTGTTCTTTCTGCACGTTATCCTTCTTCCTGCACTTTTCTTCGTCTTTGAGGACTTCTGTTGCTTCTTTCTGCACTTCTTTTTTTTCTTTCTGTGCATTTTTCTTCTTTCTTCACATGTCCTATCTCTGTAGGCATAGTTAGAAATTAGCATTTAAAAAACCTTTGAAATTCACAGAAAAAAACATAGGTTTCAGGCACGTTATAGTTAGGAATTAGCATTTAAAAAACCTCAGAAATTCACTGAAAAAACCATAGGTTTCAGGGGCGTTATAGTTAGCTGGACTTTTCACTTGTACCAAACCATTGAAATTCCCCCGTTATAGTTAGTTCAGCTAACTATAACTCGCGCGCCCGCAATGCACTGCTGATGACGTCACATATTACATCACTCATGACATGGTCAGTGACATCACTCATGACATCACTGTTTGAGAGAAAACTATTTTCTCATGCTTTTCCCACAGATGTTTGGAAGGTGATCTATTAGCTAACTGAGAGCATATTTTCTGTAAATTCACATTATCTTTCTCAGTCATGTGAGAATGAAGTCTGACATTCTCAGTAAAACATGTACATCCAACAAGGGCAGAGACTGTCAGTTGATTCCTTTGGGTTCTACTGCAGCTTCCCAGAGTGTTCTAAAGAACAACTAGAGCGCTAACAGTCCTACTTCTGACAAACGTATGGCACACCTGAAGCCATCTTGGTTGGAATAAAGTGGTAATTCTTAAAACATTTAATTTAAAAAGGAACAAAATGGGGGGGTTCATTTTGCCATTGAAAGTATGATTAGTGCTGCAGAAAGAAAAATTAGGGCACATTTTGAGTGACTTCTCAAATCCTCTTCTATTTCATTAAAAAATTCTGACATGCAGACTGAAACATGCACTTTCAATACCAGCAGCAGACTTCCCTGGTGAGCAGTAGCTTTACTACAGTGATCTAATAAGCAACTAGAGTGCTAACATTCTGAATTTATGGCAAATTTGTGACACATCTGAATGCCTTCTTGATGGAATCAAAGTAGAAAACTGAAAGTATTTCCTACTGAGGAGACTGTAGTAAATGAGGAAATTAGGAAACATCATAACAAATAAGTCTCCCAAAATGGCCACCAGAGACAAAAGAGCCCAAATGTAGCCCAAATATCACCCAGATGTAGCCCAAGTATAGCCCAATTACAGAATGTCCCAGAGTGTTCTAACGAACAACTAAAGCGCTAACAGTCTTACTTATGACAAAAGTATGGCACACCTGAAGCCATCTTGAATGAAATAAAGTGGTAACACTTAAAACATTTAATTTACAAAGGAACACAATGAGGGGATTCATTTTGCCATAGAAATTATGATTAGTGCTGCAGAAAGAAAAATTAGGGCACATTTTGAGTGACTTCTCAAATCCTCTTCTATGTCATAAAAAAATTCTGACATGCAGACTGAAACATGCAGTTTGAATACCAGCAGCAGACTTCCCTGGTGAGCAGTAGCTTTACTACAGTGATCTAATGAGCAACTAGAGTGCTAACATTCAGAATTTATGGCAAATGTGTGACACATGTGAATGCCTTCTTGATGGAACCAAGTAAAAAACTGAAAGTATTTCCTACTGAGGAGACTGCAGTAAATGAGGAAATTAGGAAACTTCATAACAAATAAATCTCCCGAGATGGCCACCAGAGATAAAAGAGCCCAAATGTAGCCCAAATATCACCCAGATGTAGCCCAAGTATAGCCCAATGACAGAATGTCCCAGAGTGTTCTAACGAACAACTAGAGCACTAACAGTCTTACTTATGACAAACGTATGGCACACCTGAAGCCATCTTGATTGGAATAAAGTGGTAACACTTAAAACATTTAATTTACAAAGGAAGAAAATGAGGGGGTTCATTTTGCCATAGAAATTATGATTAGTTCTGCAGAAAGAAAAATTAGGGCACATTTTGACTTCTCAAATCCTCTTCTATTTCATAAACAAATTCTGACATGCAGACTGAAACATGCACTTTGAATACCAGCCGCAGACTTCCCTGGTGAGCAGTAGTTTTACTACAGTGATCTAATGAGCAACTAGAGTGCTAACATTCAGAATTTATGGCAAATGTGTGACACATCTGAATGCCTTCTTGATGGAACCAAAATAAAAAACTGAAAGTATTCCCACTGATGGAGACTGCAGTAAATGAGGAAATTAGGAAACTTCATAACAAATAAATCTCCCAAGATGGCCACCAGAGACAAAAGAGCCCAAATGTAGCCCAAATATCACCCAGATGTAGCCCAAGTATAGCCTAATGACAGAATGTCCCAGAGTGTTCTTAAGAACAACTAGAGCGCTTACTGTCTTACTTATGACAAAAGTATGGCACACCTGAAGCCATCTTGATTGGAATAAACTGGTAACACTTAAAACATTTAATTTAAAAAGGAACACAATGAGGGGGTTCATTTTGCCATAAAAATTATGATTAGTGCTGAAGAAAGAAAAATTAGGGCACATTTTGAGTGACTTCTCAAATCCTCTTCTATTTCATTAAAAAATTCTGATATGCAGACTGAAACCTGCACTTTTAATACCAGCAGCAGACTTCCGTGGTGAGCAGTAGCTTTACTACAGTGATCTAATGAGCAACTAGAGTGCTAACATTCAGAATTTATGGCAAATGTGTGACATATCTGAATACCTTCTTGATGGAATCAAAGTAAAAAACTGAAAGCATTTCCTACTGAGGAGACTGCAGTAAATGAGGAAATTAGGAAAGTTCATAACAAATAAATCTCCCAAGATGGCCACCAGACACAAAAGAGCCTAAATGCAGCACAAATATCACCCAGATGTAGCCCACATGTAGCCCAATGACAGAAGTGTGCAAAACACTTATTTTTTGTGTATTTGCAGTTTTATATAGTGCAGACTTGTCAGGTATTGGAATGCTTTACATGAGCATTGGTTACATCACACAAGATCAAATTCATTTTGGTTGTAGACATGGGGAGATTAAGTGATTTGACCACAATCACAGAATGTTGAGCTGAAGCAGAAACTCCAACCTGGTTCCCCAGTTGCAAAGTCTGCAGCTCTGGAAGTAACCCCACATCCTCTCGCCAAGGTGCAACATTTAATCAAGTGGTCAACTGGATAACAAAAACATAAAGATTACAAATAATTTAAAAGTTCTTTGTCGCTATTTGAAAACTCACAAAATATGTCCTCATTTTAGTTTTTTAGAGCACTAACCATAATTTTGATGCAAATAAGAACCTCTCATATATGTAATTTCTAAAGGAAATACTCTAGGTATTACAGTTTTGATTACATCAAGATGACGTCAGGCGTTCCACACTTTTGTAATAGATATAGAATGTTAGCAATCTAGTTGTTCATTGGGATACTGTTGAGAGGCAGAGGCTAGGGGCACGGTCTCTGACAATTGAAGGCAGGTAGGAGAGTGCAGAGGCAACAATTTGACCACACTGGGCAGGTAGGAAGGACAGTGTCAGCACAACAGACTATGGAGGGCAGTGGAAAGGGGGGCAGGGGCAACAAACCAACAATACAGGACTGGCAAGAGAGGCTGTGGCAATATAATAGACCATTGTGGGCAGAAGGAAGAGGCAGTGGTAGTACAACCATACTTGCCAACAGACCCGTTTCAGCCAGGAAACGTCCAATGTTTTTAATCTCAAATGGGCTTTATTTGATCTGTCTCCTGTCTACAATCTCCTCTATTTCAATGTAACTCAAAGGGAAAAATCAATACCCCAGTTTTTTTTCAAAATCTCCCTCTTACCAAGTTCAAAATGTTCGCAAGTATGGTACATTGAATCATGGCAGGCAGGAGGAATTGGGGTAGGGACATGGACTTGGATAACAGAGGACAGGAGGGACATGGAGAGGTGCACCAAACTGACCCTACGGGGCAGGCATCAGGGTTTGCAGCAGCACAATACACCACACAGCGCATGCGGGACGGGAGTGCAGCACAACAATCCATAGAAAGCAATAGGGAGGGGACAGGACCATGCACATGGACAACAGAGAACAGATGGGAAAGAGGCAATGGTAGCTAGCTGACCATAATGGACAGACAGGAGAGAAAGCTGCAGCATAACAGACCATAAAGGGCAGGAGGGACGGATCAGGGGCATTACAATGGAACAGACAAGCCAGGAGGGAGGGAATAGGGGGTCTGCACATGGAAACAGAGGGCTGGGGGCAAGGTGGCAGGGCAGGAGCAGCAAGATGACCATGGAGGTCAGGCAGGATGGGCACTAGATACAAGACACACCATGGAGAGCAACAATGAGACTATGGTGGCATACACACAGACCATGGAGGGAAGGTGGGAGGGAGTCAGGGGCAGATAGCTGACCACACAGGGAAGGTGGGAGGGGCCATGGCAGCACAGAAGACCATGCATGGCAAGCAGGAGGGTTAGTGGCAGCACAATGGCTATGATGGGCAAGAAGGAGGGTGCAGGGGCATGCACAAAAGACCATGGAGGATAGAAAGGAGGGTCAGGACTTGGGCACAGACAAGAGTGTTCAGGGGAAGGGGCCTCACAACAGACCGCGCGGGGCAGGCAGGAGGAGCAGTTGCAGCACAACAGATCAGGGAGGGCAGAAGGGTGTGGCAGTAAAATGGACCATGGAGGACAGGAGGAAGGGGATAGGGGCATGGCATGTGGACAGGCAGGGTGGAGGTGGCAGGGACAGGTTACAGTCATCTGACAATGCTAGGCAGGTGGGAGGGGAGTGGCAGCTCAACAGAACACTCAGAGTAGATAGGAGTGGCAGGTCCATGGGACATAGTGGGCAAAAAGGATGGAGCAGGGGCATGCACAAAGACATCGGAGGGCAGGGGGAAGGAGAATAGGGGCAGCAAGCTAAGCACAGAGGCTAAGCAGGAGGTCAATGATGGGCCATAGAATTGGGCAATGGAGGGCAGAAGGAGTGGACTGGTACATCATGCTAAATGGAGGGCAGTGGCAGCACATCAGACCATGCATGGCAGGAGGGAGGAGGCTAGTCCATGGATTCAGACAACAGAGGATAGGGAGGAGGTGGATGGGGCAGCAAGCTAACTGTTCAGAGAAGGTGGGTATTAGGAACTTTATTGTTTTTAAAATGTGTGTCTGTGCGAACTACTTAAAATATGAACAAGTATGCAGCATAATCTCACTTTTATTCAGGAAGAAGAGGACGTTTGTGACTGTGACTCCGGGCTCACTTGGCAGAAACACTCTCTGACCCTCCACCCCCATCGCAAAATGTAATGCCCGTGAAAAGGGTAGGTGGACGCAGTGTTATATAGAACATAGTCCTGAGAGCACGATTGAAAATGAAAACTAGATGTAGTATATGGTATAAACTATGCACCAAAAAGTGTGATATAAGATGAACCGGTGCGTGAAATATAATATGCAATACATTGTGCGCAATGACAGATTCATTGGAGAGCGTGAGATAGCACAGGCACTAGCGCGTGCTATGCGATATGCGCCTTGGAGTGTAATATGCACAGGGCAGTGTTGTGTAACATAACCAGTCTCTAAAGTTGTAATATAAAATATGTGCTGGGGAGTGTAATGTTGCATATGCACTGTGACAAAGATATGGATCCCAGATTGTAATATGTATGGCATAGCGCTGTGCGTTATAACATACACATCGAGGAAGGCACGTTAGATGGGTCAATATAACCCGTGCGAAGGCAAGTGTGGCATGACATATTCACAGGGTGGTGTTACAGTGCACATGGGCTAGAGAGTGTCATAGCATACGCACTAGCTGGTGGAATACAACACAGAGGTGTGAGGCAATCGGCGGGCAATGGTGGGTGTAAAACAGCATTGGGCTCAGCCAGGAGCACGCTGTGACTCTCAAGTGAGGTTCGTCTCCTTTCCAGAGAGTAAAATGAAAAGTATTACACATCCGGCGGTGGATGTGTTTTTTATTAACCGTGAGGGGGGTTTCTTGCATAGTTTGGTCGAATTTTTGTCGCATCCCCTTTGAATGGCTTGGTGTGCGTGTATATTAAATGTGCCCATCAATAGCTACCTATGTTTGTATGAATAAACAACAAGGGTGTCTACTTGGAGAGTACCCACCGGCGGGGGCTCCGGGATTAGGCACGGTAGGGCGTCAGACACGTCAGAGCTTCACTAGCGGTGTAAATACATTACATGTGGATTCATTCTATGCATAGTCACCTTTTAATGAATATCACACAAATCGTCATGGTGATAGGTACATACGGTTTGTCCAGCATGTCCTAGGTGTTTCTATAAATATATATATTTTTAAAATAATAAAAAACAAAGGCCGGCCCCGGGGGGTGGGGTCCCCGGAGCCATAAGTGGCCTGAGGAGGGGGGCAACGTAGCCCCCTCCTAAAGAATTTTAATTAAAAAAAGGCCATGACCCGGGGATTGGGGTCCCCGGGGCCGATTAAGGCCTTGGGAGGGCCAAATTAATTTTTTTCAACAGAAAAAATTAGGGTGCAGGCCCTGGGGGATGGGGTCCCCAGGGCCAGTAAATTTGAAAAGGAAGGGGGGCCACACAGCCCTCCTTCTTAAAAAAATAAAATAAATAAAAGACCGGCATCGCGCTGGAGGCCACGCCCCCTCCTTGCAGCACTCTGGAAACGCGCCCCCTGGCCAGTTGTAAGTAGGGGAATTAATTCCCCTTCAATACTGAGGGTCCCTGAGGGCCAACTAGCCCAACAGGTATCTCCAGTGTGCGCCAGGGAGCTGCGTTGCAGACAGGTGTTCTGAGGCCACGCCCCTTTTTACACCTCTATGCAACGCAGCTCTGTGGCGCTTACTGGAGGTACCTAGTGGGCTAGTTTGACCCTAAGGACCCTTAGGATTCAAGGGGATTTATTCTCTCAACTTAGAACGGCCACAGGGCGCATTTACACAGTGGTGAAGGGAGGGGACGGGGCCTGAGGTGACGTGTGCAAACACACCCTGTGGCGCATTTTAAGTTGGGGAAATAATTCCTTTTCAATCCTGAGGGACCCTGGGGGCCAACTAGCCCACCAGGTGCTTCCAGTAAGTGCCACTGCTCTGCGTTACAGAGAGGTGGTGCAGGCCGTGCCCCTTTTTACACCTCTCTGCAATGGCGCTTACTGGACGTATCTAGTGGGCTATTTTGACCCTAGGGATCCTCAGGATTCAAGGGGACTTAATCTCCCAACTTAAAAAACGGCCACAGGGCATGTTTAAACAGTGGAAAAGGAAGGGGACGGGGCCTGAGGTGACATGTGCAAACACGCCCTATGGCGCGTTTTAAGTTGGGGAAATAATTCCCCTTCAATCCTGAGGGCCCCTGGGGGCTAACTAGCCCACCAGGTGCTTCCAGTAAGCACCACTGAGCTGCGTTGCAGAGAGGTGGTCCAGGCCGTGCCACTTTTTACACCTCTCTGCAACGCAGCTCTGTGGCGCATACTGGAGGTACCTAGTGGGCTAGTTGGACCCTAGGGACCCTCAGGATTCAAATTAACTTAATCTCCCAACTAAAAACGGCCACAGGGCTTGTATACACAGTGGTGAAGGGAGGGGACGGGGCCTGAGTTAACGTGTTCAAACAAGCCCTGTGGCGCGTTTTAAGTTGGGGAAATAATTCCCCTTCAATCCTGAGGGACCCTGGGGGCCAACTAGCCCAGCAGGTGCTTCCAGTAAGCACCACTCCGCTGCGTTGCAGAGAGGTGGTCTAGGCCATGCCCCTTTTTACATCTCTCTGCAATGCAGCTCTGTGGCGCTTACTGGAGGTACCTAGTGGTCTAGTTGGACCCTAGGGACCCTCAGGATTCAAGGGGACTTAATCTCCCAACTTAAAACGGCCACAGGGCGTGTTTAGACAGTGGGGAAGTGAGGGGACAGGGCCTGAGATGACGTGTGCAAACACGCCCTGTGGCGCGTTTTAAGAGGTAGTTTTAATCCCCTGCCCTATTATATACTAGGGGCTTACAGAGGAGGTCATGCTGATCACAGGGGGACCCCAACGCATAGTGTTCCCTAGTGTATGTAGGTGTTTTCACTGTATTCTGAGTGTCTTTTAACATAGCACTGGCTCTAGGACTGGTTAGTCAGACTCAGTTACCACCAGTATCCGTCTGAAAAAGTTGAGGGTACAGAATGATTTTGCAACAAGGCTTCTTTCTGCCCTTCTGTTTATTCTTTCTGCATGTTATCCTTCTTCCTGCACTTTTCTTCGTCTTTGAGGACTTCTGTTGCTTCTTTCTGCATTTCTTTTTTTTCTTTCTGTGCGTTTTTTCTTCTTTCTTCACATGTCCTATCTCTGTAGGCATAGTTAGAAATTAGCATTTAAAAACCTTTGAAATTCACTGAAAAAACCATAGGTTTCAGGCACGTTATAGTTAGGAATTAGCATTTAAAAAACCTTAGAAATTCAATGAAAAAACCATAGGTTTCAGGGGCATTATAGTTAGCTGGACTTTTCACTCGTACAAAACCATTGAAATTCCCCCGTTATAGTTAGTTCAGCTAACTATAACTCGCGCGCCCTCAATGCACTGCTGATGACGTCACATATTACATCCCTCATGACATGGTCAGTGACATCACTCATGACATCACTGATGACATCTCAAATGACATCACTGATGACATCATCCTTGTGATAGAGTGGCAGACCTCCTCTCCCCCTAATATAACCTTTGATACACACATTCAAAAATAGAAACTAAAATTTTCAAAACATTGGACATACCAATATCAGTTACAACAACCTATTCAGTAATTCTAAGATCCACATACACATCCACTCCTTCACCAACAGTCCTATACAGTCACTCATACATGTACTCACTCATCATATGTACTCATACACCTATACATCCTGTTACACAACGCCACTCATCCATAGAGTTACTCACACACATAGTTACTCATGCTAATAGAGAATCATACATCCATTTACTTGCATATACAGTTATACACACACCACCACACTTACTTCTACAGAAACTTACACATACTTAGTTTTTTAAACAATCACTTATAGAAACACATACTTATTCATACAGGAACTCTTTCAATCTCTCACTCTCACATATACTCACTTATATACACCAATAGTCACATATACTAGTTTAAAACATATGTAGTTACTCATAAAGACACTATTGAGACAGTCTATCACTCACTAACATACCCATGCACACACTCATCCACCCATACAGTCCTGCATACATGCTGTCTTCAACACATACAAACAGTGAGTCACTCATTCATGCACCTATACACTACGTAATACCCCCACCAAACCATACAGACACTCAGACACTCATACTGATACTCAAAAAAACAACTAATAACCTATATAGACACTCATGTAGCTACTCACCAACCCATGCAGCCACTTATACACAAAGTGAGAGACTGATACAGATATTTACACATTTAAACATTACTCATTAAGCCATGTATTCACTAAGATACACTTAATCAGTCAGTTATACAATCAATTTTTCAAAAACAAATCATCCATTTAGACACTTATATACCCATTTATTCTTCCATCGACCTTGAGAGATACATATATAAAACATATGTAATTTTCAGAAAAACACACATTCACTGGATGATGTCATCAGTGATGTCATTTGAGATGTCATCAGTGATGTCATGAGTGATGTCACTGACCATGTCATGAGTGATGTAATATGTGACGTCATCAGCAGTGCATTGCGGGCGCGCGAGTTATAGTTAGCTGAACTAACTATAACGGGGGAATTTCAATGGCTTTGTACGAGTGAAAAGTCCAGCTAACTATAACGCCCCTGAAACCTATGGTTTTTTTCAGTGAATGTATATATATATATATATATATATAGTCACTGAAAAAACCATAGGTTTCAGACATGTTATAGTTAGCGGAAATTTTACTGATAAAAAACCAATGAAATTCCCCCGTTATAGTTAGTGCAGGCAACTATAACTCACGCGACCGCAATCCTCTGCTGATGCTAATACTGTATTTAGACACTTATTTGCCCATGTCTTCTTCCATAAATTTTTAGCTATACATATATTACAAATATTTTTTTTTCATAAAGACACATATGTCATCAGCAGAAGATTGCGGTCGCGTGAGTTATAGTTGCCTGCACTAACTATAACGGGGGAATTTCATTGTTTTTTTATCAGTAAAATTTCCGCTAACTATAACATGTCTGAAACCTATGGTTTTTTCAGTGAATTTGCAAGGTTTTTTAAATGCTAATTCCTAACTATAACGTGTGTGAAACCTATGGTTTTTTCAGTGAATTTGTACGGTTTTTTAAATGCTAAGTTACTTTACGCCATTCGTGGCGTGCACGCCCACTTAACGCAGTTCGTTCCGTGCGCGCACGGTGCGCTTCGCGCACCGTGCGCGCGCAGTGAGCACGCGGTGCGCTTCGCGCACCGCGCGCCCACTTTACGCAGTTAGTGCCGTACACGCAAGGTGGGCACGCAGTGCGCTACGCGCACCGCGTGCCCACGTTACGCACCGTGCGCACATGGAGGACATATTATGCACTTCCTTGTGATAGGTAATCTGTTAAATTTAATTTGTAAGTGATGACAATAATATGCCATGCACAGAGAGTGTTTTTTTTTTTTATTAAAATTTTTAGCGTAAGCGCACCGTACGCGTACGGTAAGCGTAATTGGCGAAATTTTCAAAAAATAAAAATTTACCGTTTTTGGCCTTGGGGGATCTTTGAGGACTCAACTAACATGGCTATGTGCATGGGCGCTGTCTAAACAGCCCCTTTATATGTTTTTTGCCTTTGTTTACAGCCCCCCCCTCAGAGTGCGAGAGAGAAAATGGCGGCCGCCGCTTCCTGGTTTCGACCGATTCGAATGTTTACTTAGATGTAACAGCCAATCAGAATCGCGCTCGCCACCGTACGCGTACGGTAAGCTTACGGTAAGCGTACCGTAAGCTGGCTCAGATATATATATTGATTTAAAGGCTATTTTCTCAGAATCTACTGAACAGATTTACACCAAACCTACAAAAGGCACTTCCTTGACCTGAGGACTACCTCTCTGCCAAATTTCTAGTAATTTTGTTCAACCGTTCGGGCTGTAGCCCTGTCTAAAGGTCCTATGGAAAAATGCATGGGAAAAACGCATTTTGGGACCCCCCTTTTATCTCAGCCCCCGCTTGACGAATCCCCCCGAGACTTTCAGGGTAGGAGCGGAGCGTAGCGCCCCACCTATTTTGAGAAATTCGCGAGGATTCGTCGACCGGCGCCAAAGTTATTCAAAATAGAATGTTGCGGATTTCCTATGGAAACAGGGTCCTAACTATAACTACCTACTGGTGACCGCCAGTAGGTAATATATATATATATATATATGTCTTTGACGTTTGCTATCCTTTGGGCACAGAAGGAGCAGACACAGATGTGGTTGCTTTGATTTTAGTTGTGCTGTCATCCATAACGCGTTTTGCCCTCCTCGACGGCCTTGGTCACATGACATGTACACGTTGTACAAAGCATTTTATATGCAGTGTTTCAAGCAACATAGAAAACATAGAAGCAAGACTTTTCACCTCAGTTTTTTCCTCAAAACAAATATGATTCATTATTAAATTATCTAATATTCATCTATAATTCATTATTACATGGTAGGACTCGTGTTGGACAATATCCCAAAAATTCTTTAATATATGGGAAAATATATACCAAAAAAGTGCATGAGTGCCAATTTCATGGGTATTCCACTAATACCGAGCAAGCACCCTATTACATACTACATGTATTATCCAAGTCCTAATGCTGGCAAATAACCTTTAATTATTACTGACAATTCATAATGTCTCGGAATACGTATTATTTTGATAAAATTATTATAATGGCCAGTGCTCTTTATGAATATTCTAGCTGCCTGGTTTATACTTGTAGTTTTGTTAACCCTTACATCATGTCATGATTTTGAATTACACGATTCTTGCTTTATTTTCCCCTATTGATTCCTATTATGATAATCACTGTCACTCACAAAAATTCATGGGCTAGTGCCCTGGTATGGATTCTACTAACACAACTAAGCATATTTGATTGCTCATTTGATTATGATGGAAGATAAAAAAGAAAAAAAGAAAATTATACTAAAAAAACTCACCCAAAACATGGGGGATCCTGTCATGGGACATGATTGCAGCCCAGAGAAATCTCATATTCACAAACAGGAATGCAACTCCTCATCATAATTTAGCCCATTGGGTATTTTGCAATCCAACATGATTATATATCTTGTTTCCAATTCTCTCAGCAATCTTGTGCTGTCACCTCCTTCTTTACTTGGGGGTACTGCATCAATTAAAAATACCTTATTTGCTCAGGGTCTTTTTGATGGACTTCTTCACAGTGGTGTGCCACTGGGTAAGTACGATCCCCATTTGTGATCACCCTCATGTGTTGAAGAATTTGCCTCTGGACTGGCAATGAAGTGCTGCCTACATATCTTAGATTAATGTGCAAATTAGCACTGCACAGCAAAATCCGTTTTGAAACTGTTTACCCCATTAATTTTCACCCCTCCTCTACCAATTGGAGGGTGGTATGTCATGGTATTGTGGCCTATGCTGCATGCCCTGAAGTGTGTACACTTCCTAAAGCCTTGTGGTGGTTGTAACCAGCTTTGTTCATGATTTGTCCAACTGCATCTTTTAATGATGGAGTCCTCCTATATGTGATTAGAGGGTGCTTGGATACTAAATTGTCTATGACTGGATCTGCTTTTATTACATGCCAGTTCTTTCTCAACAATCTTCAGAGCTCTTTGTCCTGATCATTATATGTGGTTAAAACACCTTATTGGGGCCTGCTCTTCCCTATCCTTAGTTTTTGCTTTGTAAAATATGTTTTTCCCTCCTCTCTTTTTTCGCAGCTTTCGGAGCTGCCTCTACTACTGTAATGTTGTTCCCCCTCTCTTGGAATCTGCCAGTCATTTCATCCTGACATCTTTTAAAATCTTCTCTAGTACTGCAGTTCCTCTTTGCATGCAGCATTTCACCATAGGGAATGCTAATTTTTGTATGACATGGGTGAAAACTTGAGGCAAGGAGAGTTGTGTTTCCTGCTGTGTTCTTTCTGTGGAGTCTAGTTTCTAACTTGTCTTCATGAACATACACTTTGATATCAAGAAATGTTACCTTTGTTGTACTTAGTTCATGCGTGGATTTTAGATTTAACTCATTATTGTTGAAGAGCTTCACAAATTGTTCTGCCGAATTTACTGTGCCCTTCCATATCTCAAAAAGATCGTCAATAAACCTAGCCCAGATTACTATATGATCTTCCATGCTTTTGCATTTTCCCTGCGGAGCAGCTGTTCCTCCCACCAGCTAACATGCAAGCATGCATTGCTGGGGGCCAAACAGGTGTCCATCGCCCTTCCCATGTGGTTGTTGATACAACTCGCCCCCAAACAGGAAAAGATTTGTATTCAAACATCTCCTAGCCATAGTCATCAACATCTGGGTGTCATTGTACAGGCCTATAGATCTGCTCTGTTGGAAGTGTTGCATGGCTTTCAAGCCATCCTCATGGGCAATGCTTGTATATAACACTGATATGTTCATAGCAATTAATACATCATCTTTTTCGATGGGTATGTCATAAATCATTTTTAAGAAGTCTCCACTGTCTCTTACATATGAGGGTAAATCTTTCACATATTGTTGCAGAAAAAAATCTATATACTTTGATGTGTTCTCCATCATGCTGCCATTCGCAGAAATAATTGGACAACCTGGGGGACAGCTGGCATTTTTATGAACTTTTGGGATCAAGTATAGAACCGGTGTTCTTGGATTTTCATTTTTTAAATACATATATTCATCATGTGATAAAAGGCCATCATTCATCCATTTTTCCAATTCTTGTTTGGAAAGGGAATGAGCCTTGATTTGTGCTGTTTGATTGCATTTCCTATAGCAATCTTCCTGTCCCAATTGAGAACGGGCTTCCTGCAAATACATGTCCATTGGCCACAGTACGACGTTACCTCCTTTGTCAGAGTTTCTCACCACCACATTCTTATTTTTCCTCTATTTGACAACCAGATTATTATACTTTCATTCTTTGGCCATTCGTTTTATGCATCCTTGACCTCCTTATGCAGCTTTTTCAGACCTTCTGTTATCAAATCATGAGTTTGAGTCTTTTGCTGTGGCTAGCATCATCCTCCAGCGTGGCCAAAATGGCGTTGGTGCCGCTTCTCCCACCTCTATACCGTGTTCTTGTATGATGTCCAAATTTGTTAACTCTATGTTTGGTTCCTCATTTTCAGTTTCCAGTTGTCTCAAGGTTCGTAGCAAGGATAAGTCTGTGATGGTTGTGCCCTCATCGGATACTTCCAGCATATGCATTTCCACTCTGGGTATATTGGTGGATTGTTTGTTCAGTATGTGCACTTTTAGAAGCTTCAGTTTCCTTCTATACTTGAAAGTAGTGATTCTTGATTGAGGATAATTCATGGGGCTCTTAGGGCACTAGGATAATCTTAATAATAAAATGTCCTCTTCTGCTTTAGATAAAACCAGGTTTGTTAAGTTTACAATAGTCCCTCCTTTGCTATTTTTAGTATCCCTTATTTCTGCTTCCATGATCTTTTGGTGTTTCTGTTTTGATGGCCTGATTCTCTTCTGTTGTTGGCTCCGCCAGTATCTTCTTCTGCTTGCTCTTGAGGCCTTGGATTTCTGGGTCTTAACGTCTACCGGCGATCCAAGAGTAAAAAATCTAGCTCATCTGAAATTGACATCAGTTTGGCTGGTAAGAATTCACTTGAGCCATTGACTCTGTTTGGTTCCTCATTGTCTGTCTCCAATTCCGATCTCATTTCAGGTTCAGTGTCCATCTGTTGTTTTTCTTGTTGTTTTCTGTTCTCTGTCTCTTGCCGCTGTCTTCTTAAATGATAAAACCTTCTGGCAAATGTGAATATTTGCCTATGCTCATAATCAATTTTGTCCCTTGTAAATTTCTGTACTTTCCTTTGTTTAATTATATCCTCATGTTTTTTCCGATAGACTTCCATCTCTGTCCAAAATTTGGAGATCACTTCCACTTCATATCAGGTGTTTAAACCCATTTCCAATAACACAATTTCCTGCAAAACCCGTAGTCTATCCTTGTCAGCATATTTTATTAGGATTTGGACCATTCTGGCAGAAGCTTCCAGGTTGCTGGCTGACCACTCCTTTAGCATTTCCGGATCCAGATCTCTAAGCGTGGAGCAACCAATACTCTCAAGCCTCAAGGTATCCTACCAACATCCAGGCATTTTGTTAAAGACATCACTCCCCACCATTTGGTGATTTCTCTGTGGTGTAATTTATCTAACATTCTTAAACTTTGCTGTATGTCAGTCTCTTGACTAGAGATTGCACCCCCAAGCTGATCTTGTATCAAATTTTGCACGCTTGCTTCACTGAATATTTGTTCTGCTGCTTCCTCCCTTTCGAGTATCATGTTGGCTGACATATCGGCTATTAGTGCAATTATTGCTGTCAGTTGAAAACAGTTGCCAAGCCCTTTACTGACAGTCTCTACTGCCCCCTCACCCGTACACTTTCTTCCCACCTGGAACCTTCCAGATGTACCAGTAAACCCTCCGGTCCTCCGCGCACCACTGAGATCTTCCAGTTCTTATCTTCAGTATTGGGGGTCTGTGGCTGCTTGCGCTTCGTTAAGAAAGCACCGTATACATATACTGAAGTTACAGGTAGCAGGGACGATATAGTTAGAACAAAGAATAAAAAAACAACCTTAGAAGTTCACTAAAAAACAAAGCTTAAAGAGGTGTTATAGTTAGGTTAAGATTTTACACACACAAAACCATGGAAATTCAGCTATTACAGTTATCTCAAGTTACTGTATCTCATGCCCTAAGTAAACTATAACTCTTGACCCCACCATGTAGTTTTCTCATCAATACTTTGTCAACAAATGTTGCACTGATATTTACAATACTGTCATGGAAGATGTCATGAGTGATGTAATATATGGGGTAATTAGCAGTGCATGTCACAGGCGTGAGCTATAGCTATTTTAGGGCATGGGTTATGGTTGCTTGAGATAACTCATCCCTGTAACCATTTTTTCTCAGTGAATTTCCTTGTTTTTTAATGCTATTAAAACTATAACGTCCATGTAATCTTTGTTATTTTCAGTGAAGTCTAGTTTTTTTTAAACATAAAGTAATAGTTACATGCTATACTCTAATACAACCACTACCACTCTTGGCTGGTTTGCTGCAAGGCATGCCCGGTGGCCAAGTCCTGTGGCCAACTCCCCGCATGCACCCAAATAAATGCTGCACATGGCCTTATGCTGTGTGCGGAGGGTGGTAGGCCACATGGCCTGGTCTGCGATCAGTCCCTGTGTCCAACCACTCAAAGGCAGCCAACATGTGGGCCCCAGCCCTGCGCCGCTTTTGGCTCCAGGGACTTCATCCCCCAAGGCTCAGTGCATTTTTTAGGTAGAGTGGTGCAACAGGGCCCGCCTCCCCGGGCTGCTTTTTGTCCAAGTGACCTAATCTCCCGGGCTCAGTCATATTCTAAAGGGGAGTCAGAAAACAGCCCCCTCTCTGGGCTAATTTTAATCTTGCAAACCCCATCACCTAGGGTCACTGCGCATTTTGTGGGGGAGGGGGGCAATTGTACCCCTCCCTTGGCCTTTTTGGCCCCAGGAATCCCATCCCTCAGAGCTCAGTGCTTTTTTCTAGGAGAGGTGGTGCGTGACCCATTCCCCGGGCCATATTTGGGTATGGGGTCATGCAGCCCCCCACTCCAGGCCAATTTCAGCCTCAGGTGCCCCATCTCCCAGGGCCCAGCCATATTGTAAAGGGGGAGCGGGCCCACAGCCCCCCTCCCCCAGCTTATCTCGGCCCCAGCAACCACATCCCTCTGGGTCTATCAAATTACTAAGGAGGGAGGAGGGTTTCACAACCCCCCTCCTGGGCCAATTTCAGCACCAAGGAGCCCATCACCTGGGTCGCAGCCAACAAACTGTGAGTGCCCTTGGGCCCACCCAGGGCATCTACCATATACTTGTTGAGGATGTGGGTGGAGCCCCAAGGCCCCAGCTGGCTCCCCACATCCAATAAGAGCTGGCATTGCTCCCACCCTCAGAGAGCATCTCAAAAAGCTGAGGCCTGTGGAGAGGGGCAATATTCAGATCTGTTTCCTTGCCCACATCCCTGCAAGCAGGGAAACAGATCTGAAGTCTGCTCCCAGCTATCAGGAGCATTTTTATGGTTGAAATCTTTTTATTGATTTTGAAAAGACAAGCATTACATTAGCTGACACCTACATCCACCTGCCGGTGGGGAACATTTGTTTAAACTAGAAATAAAGATAGAAAAAGAAAAGAGTAAAAAAGAGAAGAGAGGGTAAAGAGATCTATCTCTGTTACTTGTGTGTGAAGCAGCAGGCAAGGGCTGCCTAGATGTTCTAGCTTGGACAGCCGACTGTTATCCCTAGTCCTTGGGGGGAGGGATTAGTGAGGCAGAGCACTCTAAGGTACTTTGGGCAAGTAAGCTCAGAGAACTCATTGGACAAGAATTCTATAGTAGTACCCCATGTTTTATCAAATTTAGAGAGAGTACGGGTGAAGCCCGCTGTAATCTTTCCATCCCCAATATTTCCCATATCTTGTATAGCCAATCCAGAGGAGTGGGGGTTTCTGACATGCCCCATCTAGCCAGAAGTACCTGTTTGGCCGCCCCCAATGCCAGCATAATTGCTCTACCCCTGTCTGATCTCAGAGGGAACATCAGGGCATTCGGGAGTCCCAAAATTATGTATGAGGGGAGTTTAGGTAAATCAGTGTGATATATATCATCTATATGCCGCACAATTACCTCCCAGTAACTCTGTATCTTCGGGCATGACCATAAGATATGGGTGAGCATGCCCGGTAGACCACACTGCCTCCAGCATTGCCCATTCCCGCCCGGTTTCCACTTAATAGTTCTCACTAGTGTGTAATACCAATAATGTGCAATTTTCAAGAACATCTCCTTGCCTGCTGTGCTGCACGAGGTAGCCCTAGCCGTATATATGATGTCCTGCCATTCCTTGGGGGAGAACTCGCGTTCCTATTAGGATTCCCACCTGCGCTGCGCCAGAGATTTATTAGTCTGCCTGGTTGTGTTTAAGAAAGCATAAATGTCGGACAGCAACCGTTTATCTGACATTCTGTTAACATACCACTTCTCAAATTTTATTAAAAAATGACCAGCATGGGGTCTTATCTGTGGTAGTGTGGCCAAATGGCGAAGGGCCAGATATTGCCAATATGCTTTTTGAGAGATCCCAAAGCCTTCTATCAGTCCTGTGAAATCTATTACCCCGTGCTCATCGAATAGGTCCCCAATGCGTTTACAGTTGGCTTCTTGCCAATGGAGACACCCCTCCACTGTGTGGGCCAGTGGGAAGTCGGGCTTGCCTATAAAGGGGGTCAGAGGGGAAAGTGGGTTGAGAGGCCATGTGGTACTTGTACACAATCCCACATACCCAGGGTGGCCCGTAAAACTGGTGACACATATACCCCACTGGCCAGTGTTTCCTGGGAAGCCATGGGATGTTCCAAATGTGCATGCCTGCTGTTGAGCGGTCAATTAAGCACCAGTACTTCTCCGACTCTAACATATACCACTCTAGCATGTACCTGAGTTGCGCTGCCTGGAAATACCGTTCCAAGCATGGGACACCCAAACTCCCTTCCTCTTGCCTTAGATATGACAAGTTGCGGGCTAGTCTCGCTTTCATACCTCCCCAAGCAAAGTTAATAATAAGACGTTGCATCTGTGATAACATATTGGGTGGTGGTCTGAGCAGGAACCTCCACATTACATAGAGGATTTGTGGGAGAGTAGTCCTTTTAACTGCAGCCAGTCTGCCCAGCCAGGATAGGGGGTGTATTTTCCAATTAGAGAGTTCATTCCTGACCCCGGCTAGAATAGTGATGTAGTTCACTGAGGCCGTCATGACCAGGGTAGGGAACAGTTGAAAACCCAGGTACAGGACTCTGTCAGTAGCCCACTTAAATGGAAATTGTGCCCCTAGGGCCTGTTGTTCTGCTTGGGGGAGGATCAGGCTCATAGCTTGAGTTTCATGGATGTTAACCTTAAAGCCCGATGCTGAACTGAAGAGATCTAGTTCTACCATTAGAGGGGGTATCGAGATTGCTGGTTGAATCAGAAATAATATTACATCGTCTGCATACAATGACATTTTATGCTCCCTATCTCCCATGCAGATCCCAGATATTCTTGGGTTCTGGTGAATTTTCTCTGCAAACGCCTCCATATACAAAGCAAAGAGCAGGGGTGACAGAGGGCAACCCTGTTTCATGCCCCTCTGGATCCCAAATGGCTAAGATGTCACCCCGTTAACTCTAATAGGTGCCTGAGGGTCCCTATATATGGTGTCCACCCTTTGCATGAAGCGGTCTCCTGCACCATATTTACAAAGTGTCTGTTGCAGATACGGCCAGTGGACCCGGTTGAATGCCTTCTCGGCATTGCTCGGAGAAGAGCACCGTGGGCGTCTGAGTACGTTGTGTCCTATCCAGCAAGTGGCACATTTGTCGGGTGCCATCACTACAGTTGCGTTCCGGGATGAATCCAGACTGGTCGGGGTCAATCAACCCCTGAATATGGGGTGCCAGATGGGCAGCCAAGATGCTTGTAAAAATCTTAAGGTCCGCATTCAATAATGAGATGGGACGATAGAAGCACACTCCCTCGGGTCCTTACCAGGCTTAGGGTTCACTACCACTTCAGCCATAGTAGTAGTTGGAGTCACTCTACCAAAGTCGCTGAAGGTTTTGTAAAAATTGGTCGAGAAGCCATCCTCCCCCAGAGCCTTCCCTATGGTGAGTCCCGCTATGGCTTTAATAACCTCTTCCAACCGAATATCCGCATCTAGGTTTGCTGCCTCCAAAGGAGGAAGGGGTGTCACCGGGACATCTTTCACGTAATGATGGGCCTCTTCCAAAGCTAGATTGTCTGTCCTGTGCAAATCTGTATAAAAGGATTCAAACCTGGTTGCTATGTCTCCGTCGGAACATAAGGAATGTGAGTACTTCTAATCTCCTCAATGCGTCTACCAGTTATCTGAGCACGAAGCAGAGATGCCAAGAATTTCCCATCCTTATTGCCACCAGCGTAGTAACGCTGCTTGGTTCGCATGAGCGAATATTCCTCCCGGTCATAGTCAAGGGCCTTTAGCTGATGTCTAGCTGCAGTCAGTTGCTACCGAATCTGAATGGCGCCCGTCCTCTTATGAGCCCCCTCCAATTCCTTCACTTGTGATCCAAGCTGCTCCCTCTTTGCTTTCTTATCTCTATTAGGCCTGGGCTAAATTTCCGTTCTGCTCGCGGAAATTGCGATAATTTGACATTTTTGCGTTCCGCAGAGCGCGCGAAAATGTCAAAATTTCCGCATTCCGCAGCTTAGCGATAATTTGGTTCTTGCTCGCGCTGTAAAATAATACATTCTCGCACGCGCGCGATCGCCTTACCTGAATCCCCGCGTTCGCCGACAAGTTTTCCCGATCCGGTCGCGTTCTCCACGAGATGTTGGATTGTTGGTAGCCATTTGCGCTGTCTCGCGACAGTTCGCGCCCGCAGTAACGTCATGCGTCGCGCGATCACGTCTTTCTTCTCGCGATCATGCACCGCGAGAAGAGTGAAAACAAGATGGCTGCGCCCGCAAGCAACCGCATGGGTAAGTTGGTGAGCTGTTAAGAACCAGTCAATATGGGCATAGGTCTGATGAGCCGCTGAGAAGCATGTATATTCCCTGGCTGTAGGGTTTCTGGCCCTCCACACGTCAGAGAGTCCTAATTCTAACAATTTCTTCTTCATCGAATCCGAGAATGCCCCGGTGTGTCCTTGTCTTTGTACGGATCGGTCCAGCTGTGCGTCAGGAGCTATATTAAAATCCCCATCTGAAACCAGGTCGTCGTCTTGGGAATCCAGAATAGTGCCTAAAGCGATATTGAGGAACAACTCGTGGCGCTCGTTTGGGCTGTAGATGGATGCTATATTACATCTCTACTCTCATGGCTAAAGCTAGGGTGACCAGGCGTGCCGGATTTGCCAGGACTTGTCCCAGTTTTAAACCAGCTGTCCCAGGAGATTTCAAGAAATTTAGCTCATGTCCCGGTTTTTAAAGAGCGTCGACTGAAAACGGCGGGAGGTGCTTTTTTATGTTTTACAAAGCAGTGAGAGTTAGCAGTTGTTTCAAGAAAGTAATTTATTTGACAGGCAAGCTACTGGGTTTACAAATTGCATTTTATGTATGTTCTTACTGCCTGTTCTGTAATTCTCTGCTGAGGACCGCTGTCATTCTGTGCGCTCACTTGAAGTAAAATTGTCGTCCTTCTTCTATTTTCATGAAATGTCTCGGTTTTTGGCTTTAAAATTCTGTTAACCCTACTAAAGCCCTGCATGTTACCTCTGCATGCATCCCTAACACCTTGCCTGGGAAGTGTGTAGCGAACAAGACCGCTACCCCACCCTTCTTGTCTCCCGAAGAGGAGAAATATTGTCTGCAAACCACAGGAAGCGGAGGCGCTTCCAATCTGACCGCAATAAATGAGTCGCCTGAATAAGGCAAATGTCATTGCCAGATTCTCGCAAAAGTGCCTGTATTGCCCTCCTCTTCACTGAGGAATTAAGGCCTCTGACATTGAGACATAAGGTAGAAAGTGTGTGGCTAGGCCTAGTCTGCTTTTGGGAGCCAGTCTCAACCACCCACCTCCCCATGCCTCCCAACTGCACCTGCCCACCTCTACCCCCTCCCCCTGATGCAACCCTCCTCCCACACATACGCCATTCTGCTCAGTCACGTTGTTCCGTTATTGACTCACCTCTAACCCCTGTAGGACGGACTGCAAATATACAGGAAAATTACAAAAAGGAAAGATGGGGTTCAACAAGATAGGAAACAAACAAAGCAGGAGTGCATATAGCACTCTCCAGCAGGATTAAAGCACGTCAATGTGCATGGGTCCATTCTGCCTGCATTTGGTTCTCATAGTAAGGGGGGTGTGACTCCAGCTGTGGCCGAGTATTGTGAAGGAGAGGCCGGAGGAATACCTAGCCCATTACATGAGTCTTACTAGGTGCAGGACAATCAATCTCCTTTGGGGTCTCCTGACGCCTCTTTACTCTGCACTTGTTGGAGCAGGGCCTCCCTCTCCTGCTGCTGTTCCTGCTCTGTAGGCTTCCCCGGTCTCTGACGTCTTCTTCTAACGGTCTGCCTCCTGGATGCCTCAGGCCGGCGCTGGCCACAATCAGAGTCCTCCATGATCAGGTTGGCCCAAGTATCTCCTTAGCTTCTCCCAGTGATCGTACCATTCGTAGTTCGTTCTCCCAAGTGAAGGATAAGCTAAATGGATGGCCCCACCGGTATCTTATTTGTTTGTCCCTCAGGAGAGAGGTGAGTGGCTTCAGCTCTCTGCGGCATTGGAGTGTGAGGGGGAGAGGTCTTGGTATACTCCTACCTGGAGACCCTCAAAGGTAATGGTGGCCTTATCTTTGGTTGATTCACAATAAGGTATTTTTGCCTGTATGAGTGGAAACAGGTGAGGATGCCTTGGGGTTGGCCTGGGTTTGAGGCAGGACCCCCGGCGCGATGTGTGCCGTCAAGGATATTTTCTTCTTCCCCGAGTTCTGGTGTTACATGCCTGAGAAAGCGTGGTACCCAGTCTTCCAGGTTGCCCCCGTTGGCCTGCAAAGGTACACGCTTAAGGCGTATATTCAATATTCAGGAGCGGTTTTACAGATCCTCTAGGCGGAAATGCAGTTCCTCATTGTGGTCTCTGAGCTCCAGGAGCTCCCTGGTCTGTTCCGTAATCTCCTCGTCCCTGCGGTCACCTGCTCGCTCGAGGGAGTCGAACCGAACTCTGATCTCTTGAACGTCTGCCTTAAGCTGTTTGACGTCGGAGGCCATCTCCTGGCATAGTGCCGCGAAATCATCCCTGAGAGCACCAAAAAGCTGTTCCATGAAGCACCTTGTTATGGGTTCCATCGTCGGGTCCTGCGCGGGTTCCATTTCCTTCTCCACCATCTGTATGTCTGCCACATGTGAGTCCACCTTTTTTGAGCCTGACTTTTGCAGGAGATCGTTAATGGTGGAGTCTTTCTTGGAATGGAGGCATGACATTTCGAGGACCCAGTTGAGCGGGAGGTGAAGTTTGGAGCCAGGGGGTATACCATCTCCTCCTCAAAGTAGGTGCCCGTATCGGCTCCGACCAACTGACCTTACCGCTCTCTTCGCCAGCTAGTCCATATCTTTAGCGGTCCAGTGGAGAATGCCTGCTAGGGTGCTTGTGGACTCACAGGTACATACACAATAGAACCAAGGAGATCCCGGATCCCAGGTCTGGAGAACCCTCTATGACTGGGCCCTAAGCTGGGCCTCTCCGCCAACAAATAGACTCTGTGTCGCCCTGGGGGCATGGATTGGTAGCAAGTCTCTGTCCACTCGGCTTGATCTCTTCGCCGCTCCTCTCAATTCACTGCTCGCTAGATCTATCTTCCTGGCGCAAGCACTCCGATCCATTTATAAGGCATGTGCTCACTGAGTGCACCAGGGTCCATGCCTGGGCATCGCCGCAGGCCTCATAGCGCCAATCCAGCCATCCGATGCCTCAGGCAGTGTACACTAGCATGCGTGACCGGGCGCTAACCTCCTGCAGGAGATCATTAAGGCTGCACCCTCACAGATGGCGGCTCTAGACCCCTCAAGCCTGGCACCCGCTTCGTTGCGCAGTCTTGGCCTGGGGTTGGGGAGGCCCAGTCACCTACACTGCTGCTCCACTGGGCCTTGCGTGGCTGCCCCCAGGGGATTGCCGCTCTGTTGGTGATGGAGCGGCAAGGAGGCCTCACATGAGCGCCGTCCCACCTGTGCTCTCACAGCCGTGCATGCCGTGACTACACAACTCTGCGGCGTCAGAGATACCAGGTATCTGTTTGCTGCTCCTCAGATCCCCGTGTTGCTTGCAACCCTCCTACGCCACCGGCAGTCACCTCGTGGGAGCCGGCCCTCTCAGGTCGCAATGCTGGTGTGGCTGTATCACGGCAGCAGAGGTCCGCTGATGCTCCTAGTGTGGGCAGGATGGGCACTGGGGTCACTGCACATCGCGGACGGACTCTGGGGACTCCATTAACAACGCTGAACACTGTTCTTCAGCCACAGCAAACGGAGCTTCTCAGGCTAGGTGTTGCTCCACCACCATCTTGGTCACACTCACGCAGGAGCATTTGTAAAGCTCCTGCTAGCTGGTAGTGGACTTCATGTTTGCTTTCGCTTGGTGGGAATTTGGGTGGGTACCTTGGGACATATCAGGAGCTGGCCTTGAGGGATGGGGTCCCCGGGGATGAACTCTCCAAGGGGAGGGGGGCTGCATGGCCTCTCTCCACCTTTTTAAGTGCCGGCAGGTCCTGGGTGAAGAGGTCCCCAGGGCCATTAATGGCTCCGGTAGGGGCCCTTCATCCAGCTCTTTCTTTTAATTGTGACTGGGCCTGGAGAGGGGCGCTGCGTGTCCCTGTGTGTAACTTTGGCCAGGCCCTTATGGATGGGCTCCCCTGGGACCAAATCAGCTCAGGAGGAAGGCCACATGCCCCTGCCCACTTTTGATAAGGGTGGGCCCTCAGGGCCAAAATTGGCCCAGGGATGAAGGCTGCACAGCTCCTCTCCCCTAAAAGTAGCCCGGGCAGGGGGACTTTGTGCGCCCTCCTATATTATTATCATAAACTACCCTGATGTCACTGACCATGTCATGATTGATGTAATTTGTGAGGTCATAAGCAGTGCATTGCATGGATGTAAGTTATAGTTAGCTCAAGTAACTATAACTGCTTAATTTCTATGGTTTTGTTCAAGTGAAATCTGAAACTAACTATAATGTCCCTGTAACTTTTGTTTTTCTTCAGTTAATTTCTACATGTTTTAAATTCTATTTCCTAACTATAACGACCCTGTAACCTTTGTTTTTTCCAGTGAATATATGTGTATATTAACTGGAAAAAACAAAGGTATATATATATATATATAAATATTCTCTGAAATATATATGATGTCATCAGTGATGTCATGAATGATGTAATTTGAGATATCATCACTTATGTCACTGACCATGTCATGAGTGATGTAATATGTGGTGTCATCAGCAGTGAATTGCAGGGGCGCAAGTTAAACTTAGCTCAACTAACCATAACGGCCGAATTTCTCTGGTTTTGTAAAATGTCGAACCAACTTTAACAACCCTGAAACTTGTGGTTTCTTTCAATGAATTTCTCTGTTACTTTTAAATGCTAATTTCTAACTATAACATCCCTGAAACCTATGGTTTTTTTCAGTGAATGTCAAAGGTTTTTTAAATGATGCTTTCTAACTACAACATCACATGGTTTTTTCAGTGAATTTCTAAGGTTTTTTAAATGCTAAATTCTAACTATAACGTCCCTGAAACCTATGTTTTTTTCAGTGAATTTCAAAGGTTTTTTCAATGCTAATTTCCAACTATACCTACAGGGGTAGGACATATGCAGAAAGAGGAAGAACTGCTCTGAAAGAAGCAAGAGAAATGCAGAAAGAGGCAACAGAAGTCCAGAAAGACGAAAACAGGTGCAGAAAGAAGCAAGAGATATACAGAAAGAACCAACAGAGGTGCAGAAAGAGGCCTTGTTGCAAAGTCATCCTGTGCCCCCAACATTTTACTGACTGATACTGGTGGTACTCTGACTAACCAGTCCGGAGCCAGTGCTATGCTGAAAGACACTTAGAATACAGTGAAAACACATACATACACTAGGGTACACTATGGGTTGGGGTACCCCTGTGATTGGCATGACCTCCTCTGTAAGGCCCTAGTACATAATAGGGCAGGGGGATTTAAACTACCTCAAACTCAGAAGTGCAGAAAGAGGCAAGAGAAATGTAGAAAGAAGCAACAAAGGGGTCGAAAGAGGCAGTAGAGGTGCAGAAGGAAGCAAGAGAGGTACAGAAAGAGGCAGGAGGGATGCAGAAAAAAGGAACAGAGGTGCAGAAGGAGGCAAGTGAATTGTTGAAAGAAGCAACAGCGGTGTAGAAAGAAGCAAGAAAAGTGAAGAAAGAGGCAAGTGAGATGCAGAAACATGCAAGAACTTTACAGACAGAACCAACAGTGGTGCAAAAAGAGGCAAGAGAGGTGCAGAGAAAGGTAGGAGAGGTGCAGAAAGAGGCAAGAGAGGTGCAGAAAGGAGGAAGAGAAGTGCAAATAAAAGCAACAGAGGTGCTGAAAGAGGAGCGAACAGTGCAGAAAGAGCAAGAGAAGTGCAGAAAAAAGCAACAGCGGTATAGAAAGAGGCAAGAGAGGTGCAGAAACAGGCAGGAAAGGTGCAGAAAGAGGGAACAGGGGTGCCGGATGAGGCAAGATTGGTGCAGAAAGAGGCAAGAGGGGTGCAGAAAGAAGCAAGAATGAACCAAAAGAGGTACAAAAAGAGGCAAGAGGGGTGCAGAGAGAGGTAAGAGAGGTGCACAAAGAGGCAAGTGAGGTACAGAAAGAGGCAGGAGGGGTGCAGAAAGAAGGAAAAGAAGTGCACAAAGAGGCAAGAGAATTGCTGAAAGAAGCAACAGAGGTGTAGAAAGAAGCAAGAAAAGTGAAGAAAGAGGCAAGTGAGATGCAGAAACAGGCAAGAAAGGTACAGAAAGAGGGAAAACAAGTGCAGAAAGATACAGCAGGGGTGCAGAAAGAAGCAAGACAGATGCAGAAAGAAGCATTGAATGTGCAGAATGAAGCAAGAGAAGTGCAGAAAGAAGGTACAGAGGTGCAGAAGGAGGCAAGAGAATTGCAGAAAGAGGCAAGAGAGTTGCAGAAAAAGGCAAAAGAGGTACATAAAGAGACAACAGGGGTGCTGAAAGAAGCAAGACAGGTGCAGAAAGAAGCATGGAAAGTGCAGAATGAAGCAACAGGGTGTAGAAAGAGGCAAGAAAAGTGTAGAAAGAAGCAAGGGAGAGCGCAGAGCACGGAGCAGAGAGGTCTGAATGCCGCTGGCCATCCCGTGTTATCCCGACGAGCCCAGCCCTCCACCCTGCTGAGTCCCACCACCATCCCGCCGCCCCGCTGCACCCGTGGAAACGTGTAGCGGGAAAGCAAGCAAAAGGTCTGGTCAGGCCCGGTGAGGTCCGGTGAGGGCTAAGGGAGCTCAGCCACCCAGGACTGGACCCGAACTCGGCTCTATGCTCTGGGGCACCAGCGCAGAACCGTGTTGGGAAATTAAAACAGAAAACAGAAACACCAGAAAGAGGTTTGGAGCAACGCGAGTCATCAGGCACCAGAAAGGAGGCTCGGAGCAACACGAGTTTGCAGGCAGCTGGCAACAGGCAAGTGAACAAGTGGCAAGAGGTAGTACCTTTGAGCGTGAGAGCAGTCGCCCTTAGCGGCTGCTGCAGAGTGAAGTGCCTGGGTGTGTACACGGAGCCGGCCCAACTAGGTTGGGTGCGGCTTGCGGCACCCCAGCATGCTCTGCTCGCTCGCTCCTTCCTCTGCCCCACTCGACCTCTCCTGTTCTGCGCTGCCCTAGCCCACGCCACGCCACAGTTGTAGTCCTTTACTGCCTCACCCTTCACTGACTAGCCGAATAGCACATAGCACTTTTTAAGCCCTAGTTAAGTCCTAGTGTTCTGTTAAAGTGCCAATCAGCACGCAATACTTTAACCGAGGACAGTGGATCCCCACTGAGTGTCTCCCAGAAGTCCCAGAAGTCCAACCCCCAGGTTGGTGAGCACCAATTGGGTATGAGGTCAGGGAGAACAAGAGGAGGGGAGAAAAAGAAAATAAATCTCAACCTATGCCCAAAAAAGCAAAGGAGGGCCTCCTGCCCACCGATACGGACCGTATCAGTAACTCTCCCGGAATGGACCTCTCAGTCCAAGGTGTATCAAACAAAGAAGATAAAATAGACCGGTAAGAGCCAACAGGAGCACCCTTAGTAAGAGCAAGTGCTACCACTACAAAAAGAGGTACAGACTCTGCTCCACTCTTCAGCAGTGAATGAAGCAAGGAAGCTACTCTCCTAGCCCCAATAAGGTACAACTCATGCCCAAATAGCAGCAAACGGGCGCTGATTACCGATTTCTTAAAAGTAGCCATCAAAACCACTGAGGAAAACAAGGGCCGCAATGATCCTAAGTCCTCTAAAAATAAACATTCAACCAACAACATCACAGACCTCTAAAGCGAAGCCGACACATTTCCCCCTTGTGACATAGGTTCTAATAGCTGCGAAAACAAAAGGAAAGTACCCCAGGTCACGGGATCAGAAGCTGTACTTGACACAAACAATGAAGTCCCAAGCCTCCAACTTCTAACAACCAAAGTTCTTCACCCCCAGGAAACTCGCCAAAGCTCTAACCACCAAGTCATCGAGGCACTAATTCATTGTCATTTGCCCTCTTTAGACTCCCAATTTCAGCCGCAACAACATTTTTCACCCGAAAATAATGTATACAACAGAGATAACGAAGAAAACTCAACACATCAGAAGAACACAAATATCTTGAGTCCTTTTTGTGTTCAGGGGTTCACTAAACTATACACTAACAATCAAAACAAGCTCAATTCATCATTATTTCTCTTGGAAATGGATCATCAACTCGGTCAGGAACTTTGTCAGTCTGAACCACAAGTTCAGAACCATATCAAAAACTTGGAAACTAAGAAGTCACCTTCCCAAAAACACAATCAATCCAGCATTAGTCAGGGTTCCTTGGGCGACTTAACATCGGAGTACCCATTCCACCAGGAACAATCTGTTCAATCCTACTCTGCAGAACCCAGCACCTCCCCAACACCTTTGGTTTGGCTGCACCTGTTAAACATCATGGACACTATTGGCAAAGCAATCTCCTATCACGCAGACAAGTTAGATACACAAGTCGATCTATTAAAGATCCTAGCAATTCATGTTCAAGGGGTTGAACAAAAGCCGCACAACTTTAACGAGATGATCAAGAAGGTGCAGGGAGATCGGGAAACAACACACCAAATCTGCCACTGCCATTGTACTCAAATAATCGAAAAACTAGCAACAGTTCCAACCTTACTGACACAAATACTGGGGACAACCAGGGACACCCTAATCAAGCCCGTAACACCAGCTGAGAAAGAAAATAAAGCATTAAGAGAGGTGGATATGGTATGCCCCAGCCCTTCTATGGGAAAAAAAATACAAGTGAAATGGGGACGAACCCAGCTCAGGCACAGGCAAGTTCCCCTTCTCTAAATCCACCTATTGTATCTGGGAATCCAGGCGTTCCAGACACGGCCAAAACACGGCATCTCCTGCAAGGCAATCTAAAGTACTAAAGCCACTAACAAAGCGGGAAAGAAAATGCCACAGAAATGCCAGAAAAAGCAAACAAACCAGACAGGCATTCAACTCAATCACCGTCATGACCGAGCAGGACAGAAACCAAAATGAAGATAACACAATTCAAAATATCCTGGAAACAGTAAGCTCCAATGAGCCACTGACTCCACTAACCAACTCGGATATAATCTCAAGTAGACAGAATCAAAACAAAAGGGAGCAATCTCCATCAGAACATTTTTACAGCCTATTCAAGCCTTCTGTAAGGAAATGGAAAAAGAGCTCAAAAGCTCAGGTTACACAAACTGCAACACTAATACCAACATCAGGGCACACCACGCCAGAAAGCAGTACTATTCGCCAACCAGAGGCCACTTTGGTCACGACAAATTATAGCGGGGAAAGATGTACCCCAGAAACAACTCATAGTTATGGGCCAGGAGGCAATGAAGTTTCTCACGCAAGGAACAACGAAACAGATTCACAAAACAACATACATGTTCTCTCAAATCCACCTCCGACCAACGCAGAGCACATAGCAGGAGATAAAGTCACTGTAAGGAGCTTAAGTTATGCACCGCAGCATGATCTTCCTAACAATAACAACACATTTGAGGTATAGAGTTCACACAAAACTCTTACCCCCCCGGTCAAGAAATCACCACAGTTAAATTTTTTGATTACTCCTTCATAGGCCAGATCTGGCAGCAGAAGGACTCATTTGCAAAATGGGGTATTGAGTTAAAAAAGGTCACTCATCCCCGCTATTCAAGCCCAATGCATCCGCCAAACCACACAGAGGGCCTCTTAAAGGGAGCCAAAGGCCCTGATCATCCTAGTTCAATGAAGGGCACAGATCATACAGCAAGGAAAATCATCATCACCGTTGCTCATCCAGAGGCAATCAAGTCTCTGGGTTCCCGGCAGTCGAACACAGCCGGTACTTCCCTTGAAGGGGCATGAAGAAACTCATCATATCTGCTCATGGAATGTGCACGGCCTCAGCACGAAGTTAGAAGAACCAGATTTCATGGAATTTATCATCAAGTCCAACATCCTTCTCTTCCAAGAAACATGGCAGATAAATCCTTCGCCGATTGTAGGCTACAAATAATTTTTTAATCCAGCAAAATACGGGAGAGAAAAATGTGGCCTTTCTACTTTTATTTCAACAGACATCGCATGGCAGGCTTCTGCCATAGAGCTTGACTCTTCCTGGATGTTATGCATTAAACTTGAGTATCTGTCCATCAACAGTTTGTTAATACTGAATATCTACATTCATCCAGCATCCAAACAAAAGAGGTCAAGAATTGAGAAATTAATAGCTACATTAGTAACACTTAAACTCTCCTACCCAGATGCTAATATCATCCTGTTGGGAGATTTTAACATGAATTTATTGCATGACACAAAAAAAAGCACAACAGGCAAATCACCAGCCCCCAATTGACGTGATACACATTGCAAGAGATGTGTGGCCCTTCTTGAGGACCTTTCAATGTGCAAGCTTACGGACGAGACCAGACTGATTGCCCTGCAGCATTCACAAGGGTAACTCAAAAAACAGGATCAACCATAGACTACACATTCACGAATAAGGATCTTTTCCTCCACATCTCAAATTTTCAAGTAATTGACAGGGCGGAAAGTGACCATTAACCGCAAACCTTCACGCTGCAAAGAAATACGGCAATACCAGACAAAAACAACACAATATCCCTTCCAACTAAAAGCTACAACTTAAACACCTCATCTGCAAATGTGAACGCATCAACGATATCATGAGCACATGTATTAGTCTCCTGGAGAGTTTTAAATTAGAACCACTGTGCATAAAGGCCTGGGAGTCTTTTATTCATGAACTAAACAACTAAATTCTGAATCAGGCCAACGGCCGTAAAGTTGGAAGACAAACAGGGGCAGCTTGGTTTACGAACAGCTTGAGGAAACAAAAGCAACAATTGAAAAAAAAACTAAGACAATTAAGAAACCGGAGTACAAAAACCTCCCAGGAAATTCTGTCCTTAATATCAAGAACAAGAAAAGATTTTGTAACGTTTGATCAGTTTGAGCTAGAAACAAGGCTTTTTTTGTTCAAATCTGCAGATTAGGGAGCAGATGATGAATTATGTAGCTAATGCAGAAAATGTATAATTGTGCGAAAGTCGGTGCAGCCAAACAGTCACATAATTCCAGTGGCCCTGCTCATACCTCTGACTAGGTCCACAAGTGCCCCTCAGTGATTTCTTCTTTTTTTGTCTCACTGATTTCATAGTTGAGCTTCTATGAAAATGAGGAAGGCTAAACCTGAGGATAACACTCCACAACACAGATTACCACACCACATAATTACTCTCCATAACACATAATCCCACTCTACCTAATTCCTATACACTAAATACCACATACTTTCTATCCACATAATTTCACTGCACAACATTCCACATAATTCCACTGCACACAACGTACATCCACTCCACTCCAAAACACATTAGTAAAAAAGTTTTGCATTTACAACGCCAATAGCTCTAATTCTCGCAAATGCGAAACCTATTACATTGGAAACACTTCTTTAACTAGTAGTAGTCGCGTCTGCGGAGTGGTGGAAAAAGGGTGCTGGGCCTCGGACCAGCGCTCAGGAATTGTGCTGCGTATGACTTACAGGAGGTATCAGGAGGGTTTCTTGGCCCTCAAAGTCCCTCAGTAGTAAATTGGCCCTCATCCCCCTTCCTGTAGTATGCCAGGAGGTGTGTTTGCAGAGTGGTGGAGAAAGGGTGGCATGGCCTCCGAAGACATTTTAGCAATCCCACTGTGTGGGACTTACTGGAGGTAACAAGAGGGGTAGTTGGCCCCCAAGGACATCCTTGGGTACCAACTACCCCTCCTATTACCTCCAGTAAGTCCCACACAGCAGGATTGCTAAGTTCTCATAGCAGGCCACACCCCCTTTGCCCACCACTCTGCAAACGGGCTCCCTGGTGGACTCTTGGATGGGGATTGAAGTCCCCTTCTCTGCTGGGGCTCCTTTAGGAGCCAACTAACCTACCTCGTACCTCCAGTAAGCCCCACACAGTGGAATTGCTGAGATGTGGACAAAGGTCATGCCCCCTTTCCTCACCACTGTGCAAATGCGCCTCCTGGCATGTTCGAAGTTGGGGTATTAAGTCTCCTTCATTCCTGAGGGTCCCTGGGGGCCAACTAGCCCACCGGGTACCTCTAGTAAGCACCACAAACCTGGATTGCTGAGAGTGGTCCGAGGCCATGCCCCCTTTTTACACCACTCTGCAAATGCAGCTCCTAATGCACTGCTGCTTGGGGGATGAAGTCCACTTGTGTCCTGAGGTACTCAGGATACAAGAGAACCTCATTGCCCCACCAGCAGTGCATCTAGAGGCGTGTTTGCAGATTGGTGTAAAAAGGGGCATGGCCTCGGCCCACCTCTTTTTTTTCAAACAAGCCCCAGGGAGATAGCGGTCCCCTGGGCTGCAGGGGCCAGTGCGGCCCCCGCATACATTATAAATATTGCCCCCGGGACCTGGCCCACCCTGGGGCTTAATTACAACACTTTGTTTTTTTAATTTTCTCGGACGGATTTGCGCACCCAGCGCGAATTCGGATGAATTTCTTTTTTAAATGCTTTTTTGGGCCCTGGGGGTCCTTGTGGGACCTCCTGAGCAAGCCTAGGGGGTCAGGGTATTCGACCATGCCCCCTTTTCTTGTTTTTTTAATGTTTTTCCTACTCTTTTCTTGTGACTCAGATGGCTGCCAACACATTCTGGCTTGGAACAGCCAATCAGAATTAAGCTTGTGCTCGGGAGGGTTCGAGAATCCTCCACGGTGCTCAGATATCGATATTCTTTTTTTTTTTAAATCTCAGGAACTACTAAACGGTTTTACACCATTTAAAAAAAAGTCGCTTTCTGAACCAAGAGCTACCTTTTTGGCAAATTTGGTGTCATTCCGTTCAGCAGTTCAAGTTATAGCCTGTTCCAAAATTTCCTATGGAAATTAGCATGGAGAAAATGCGATTTGGGACCCCCCTTTTTTCTTAGCCCCCGCTTAACAAATCACCCCCAAACTCTCAAGACAGGAGCTGACCTGAGCTGGTCATTAGTTTGGAAAATTTAGCGAAGATTCGTCAAACTGCGCCAAAGATATTGGCAAATCAAAAAACCCACTTGGGATTTACTATGTTTTTAAGTGACAGTAACGAAGCGGACCCACTTGAGGTTATATTGCCGGCACTACATGATCCAGAATGCCTTCGGCCACGCCCACTGGGGCAGGAACAGTGAAAATCAAGGGGTGCCGTCATTCCGCTTTTTTACCAGTCAACAGTTTGCCACTGAGGAAGAGACCAAGTCTCGAAACGCGCCTGGCTGGCTGAATATCGTGATGTTTTTCCACCGTGTCTGACTGCTGCCTTGCACACAATAAAGCGGATTATCACATTTGCAGTGCGGCTCTTCAGGGTAACTTTCTTTGTTGTTTATATATGCGGCCGACCCAGCTGCAAAAGAGCTGCCACTGCGAGGAGCGGGTCCGTGGAGGTGCTGACTGCACTTCCAAACTTACGGAGGCAAGTGGTAGCAGTGTAAGGCACAAACTAAGCAGCATGCCACGTTATGGATTTAAACGTCAACCCACTTGGGATTTACTATGTTTTTAAGTGACAGTAACGAAGCGGACTCACTTGAGGTTATATTGCCGGCACTACATGATCCAGAATGCCTTCGGCCACGCCCACTGGGGCAGGAACAGTGAAAATCAAGGGGTGCCGTCATTCCGCTTTTTTACCAGTCAACAGTTTGCCACTGAGGAAGAGACCAAGTCTCGAAACGCGTCTGGCTGGCTGAATATCGTGATGTTTTTCCACCGTGTCTGACTGCTGCCTGGCACACAATAAAGCGGATTATCACATTTGCAGTGCGGCTCTTCAGGGTAACTTTCTTTGTTGTTTATATATGCAGCCGACCCAGCTGCAAAAGAGCTGCCACCGCGAGGAGCGGGTCCGTGGAGGTGCTGACTGCACTTCCAAACTTACGGAGGCAAGTGGTAGCAGTGTAAGGCACAAACTAAGCAGCATGCCACGTTATGGATTTAAACGTCAACCCACTTGGGATTTACTATGTTTTTAAGTGACAGTAACGAAGCGGACTCACTTGAGGTTATATTGCCGGCACTACATGATCCAGAATGCCTTCGGCCACGCCCACTGGGGCAGGAACAGTGAAAATCAAGGGGTGCCGTCATTCCGCTTTTTTACCAGTCAACAGTTTGCCACTGAGGAAGAGACCAAGTCTCGAAACGCGTCTGGCTGGCTGAATATCGTGATGTTTTTCCACCGTGTCTGACTGCTGCCTTGCACACAATAAAGCGGATTATCACATTTGCAGTGCGGCTCTTCAGGGTAACTTTCTTTGTTGTTTATATATATATTTATATATATCTATATATATATATATATATATTACCTACTGGCGGTCGCCAGTAGGTAGTTATAGTTAGGACCACGTTTCCATAGGAAAACCTCAACATTCTATTTTGAATAACTTTGGCGCCGGTCGATGAATCCTCGCGAATTTCTCAAAATAGGTGGGGCGCTACGCTCCGCTCCTACCCTGAAAGTCTCGGGGGGATCCGTCAAGCGGGGGCTGAGATAAAAGGGGGGTCCCAAAACGCGTTTTTCCCATGCATTTTTCCATAGGACCTTTAGAACGAGCTACAGCCCGAACGGCTGAACAGAATTACTCAAAATTTGGCAGAGAGGTAGTCCCTAGGTCAAGGAAGTGCCTTTTGTAGGTTTGGTGTAAATCTGTTCAGTAGATTCTGAGAAAATAGCCTTTAAATCAATATATATATCTGAGCCAGCTTACGGTACGCTTACCGTACGCTTACGGTAAGCGTACGGCGGCGTGCGCGAGCGCGATTCTGATTGGCTCTTAGATCTTAGTAAACATTCGAATCGGCCGAAACCAGGAAGCGGCGGCCGCCATTTTGTGTATTTCACTCTGAAAATAAAGAGTGAAAACAAGGAAAGGGGGCAATGAGGAGAGTTACAGACCCCCTAACATTTGTAAGGGGGTCAAAGAAGGACAGAAAAGTGCAAAAAAAACATTTATTGATTTTAAAAAAAATCACGGGGTACGCGTACGGTAAGCTTACGGTAAGCGTACGGTAAAAAAAATAAAAATAAATAAATGAAAAGCAGATTTAAGAGTTTAGAAATTAGGGAGCTCTAAAAAGAGCTGTTGTGTTTATGAAGTCATTTTTTTAGTGGTACCTACAAGTAAGTACCGATGCAGAGTCTAAGGTTCAAGAGGAAGACTCTGTTCCCTTCATCATTGAAGTGCACACCATCTCCTCTATAAATGTCTTGCATGTCATAACGCAAGTTGTTGTGGTAAATGGCACCCATACCATAGTCACGGAGGAAAGCAGAAACAGATTTGTTGACGTGCTTTCTTGCTTTGTCAATCTGTGGACAGAAATGATTGGACCAGTTCCATTTTTGCCTTTGGCATATGTTGGAAAACACAAAGGCAGTTTTAGGGAAAAGTGTAAACAGTTGTGCAAAGGTGTCCTTCATAAGCATTTCCAGACCTACCCCAGTCAAAGTGCCTAGGTCATTGCCACCACAGTGCACTATTATGAGGTCAGGGTGTTGGATTTGCATGAAGGATTTCACCAATGGCATCAATTGGTGCCACTTTAACCCTCTCTGACCAATCCATTTAATGTCTACATTTGGCAAAGCTAGGTCTCTCACCATACCTGTTTTCTCTGCAAACTTTTCACTCCAGAAGACATAGCTGTGCCCTACAATCCACACTGTGAACATCTTCAAAGGAGAACTGGATGCACTCAGGAGGTGTCTTTCAGTAGAATGGCAATATGAAAAGAAAGACAGTTTGGAAATGGAGGCATACATATTTTTTTCAAAACAAAAAGAACTGATTGGCTGTTTCATACCATTCCAGAATAAAAACTAGGCTGTATGTGAAAATTAATAGAAGCATGTTTTGTATTGGTACAAAAAAATGTGTAACCAAAGAACAGGACTATGGATTTGCTGTTAGGTTTGAAAAGTCAAGCACTCTTGCTGTGTGGAATTGAAACATTGTGTGTCGAACTTCTGACCTAACTGCACACAGCAGTGTTCCATGAGCTGTTGCTATGGTAGCAGGCAGAAGTCAAGTTGGGGGAAGGGTACTAGGCAGAAGTCAAGTTGGGGGAAGGGTACTGTTGGAAAAGGGTTGGTTTTCAACCAATAGAAATGTGTGATTACCTGTGAAAAAAAAGGTGGAAGCACTGAGATTTGAAACTTACATGTATATGTGTGGAAAAATAGAGGGAAAGTTAGCCATTATCTGGTTCTGCTGAGAGGAGAGAGGTGTAAAGAACAGAGATCCTGGCTCTGATAATCTGCTGTTTGAGTGCCACATTTCTTTCACAACTAACTAATTTTAAAGGTGAGTTTACAGTTTGAGAGGGGATGTATGTGGTAACTTAAGAAATGAATAATAGAAATGGGAATTGTTTTTGTTGTAGTTACATAATGTGTCAGTCTGTAAAAGTGATTTCAAATTGAAAAAAGAGATTTACACTTGCCCCTGAAAAAAAAAGAGCAGTAAGTGTGCTTTCAAAATGGCAAAGAAATTTCGTTTTGGCACTAATGTGAAAACATGACTCTGTGTGCATAGAAGAATTATAGGCAGAAATGTATTGCGTCTTGCTCTGGTGATTTCACAGTTGCAGTAGATGGAAAAGAGGAGCGAATTTTTGGGGGAAGAAGCAGAGGCTTAGCACACACCCATGTGCTTGCCGTGTATAGTCATGCACAGTATTTAGAAGCCAGTGGGGTTTTCAGGTTTAAGTCTGTAATGCAAATACATTCAGCATCACTCAGGCTGGTTGCCCTTGCTGGAGTGTAGGCAATAATAATAATAATAATTGTAGTCTCTCAAGGACAATGTAATGTGATAAATGATTTTTAGTGTTTTTTTTTAAAAAATAAAAAAAAAGGTACGCTTACCGTACGCGTACGGTAAAAAAAAAAAAAAAAAAGTTTTTAAAAAAATGTAAAAAAAAGATGAAAGATAAGGTTGGCTCTTAAAAGAACCGTTGTGTTCATGCAGGGACAGAGGAAAGGAACCATGGGAAAATCATTCAAAGCTACAAATGTGCTGATCTATTTTGTTGTTCACTAGGGAAACACTGGTCTCCCTATGACAAATTAGACCTTTACAAACTGCGCAATGAATATCAACCCTCCGAAATCGAAGGTTCATTTCCAGAGGGCCAGCAGAAGGAGATGCTCCCCCCACAGATGAAGGGCTCACCTGACCTGCAGAAGAAGGAGTCTGCCCTGCAGATGATGGTCCAGGCTGAGCTGCTGTGGATGTACTGGCTCGTCTTTCTGAAGAGTTACCTCCAAAAAGATGACCATGTGTCCTTCTGTGTACTTCTTTGAGGTGCCTCATCATGGTGTGATTCCCAAAGGAATACTTCCTGTCAGGATTACCTCTAGAAAGTACACGCTTACACAGAATGCAAGTAACTAAGGGTGCATTCACCTTTTGCTGGCCTTCTGGAAAAGTAAAATAATCCCAAACATAAGAAGGCTTTACTTTCCTCGCTCTCTGCCTCAAGACAGTGCTGCTGGTGCTAGCCTCACTCTCAGAAGGGCTCTGCTGTTCTGCCATCGTATCCCAAAGACAAACCAGCTCCTTCTCCTAAGGGATCACAAGCAGAAATGAGGGGAATGGGTGTGGTGTAGGAGAGTTCTAGAACTGAAAGTAGTTTCAACCAATCAAAAGTTGTGTTTCATGATCACATGACCTACCGTACGCTTACGGTACGCTTACGGTACGCTTACGGCAAAAAGTACGCGTGCGCGTAAAAAAGACACGCGCTTGCGCGCATGCGCATAACAGTCACTCCCCGGCACTACCGCGTAACGTGCGCGTATTGCGTAAGCGCGCACGCGTCCCACGCGCGGCTACGCAACGTACGTAACTCTACGCAAGCAGCGTGGATAGATTACGGACGTTGCGTAAACCGTACGCTTACGGTACGCTTACGGCAAAAAGTACGCATGCGCGTAAAAAAGACACGCGCATGCGCGCATGCGCATAACAGTCACTCCCCGGCACTACCGCGTAACGTGCGCGTATTGCGTAAGCGCGCACGCGTCCCACGCGCGGCTACGCAAAGTACGTAAATCTACGCAAGCAGCGTGGATAGATTACGGACGTTGCGTAAACCGTACGCTTACCGTAAGCTTACGGTACGCGTAATATAAAAAAAAAAAAAAAAAAATCTAGAATTACATTTTACATGTTTATTTTAAAAATTATATATAAAAAAAATATTTAAGAATTTTTTTAAAAAAAGCATAGTCTTTATAAAAGATACATAAATTAAATTAAAAATTTGTTTGAAAAAAATGAAGAATAAAAAAAAAAATTAGCATTTAAAAAACCTTGCAAATTCACTGAAAAAACCATAGGTTTCATACACGTTATAGTTAGGAATTAGCATTTAAAATACCTTGCAAATTTACTGAAAAAACCTTGGTTTTCACACACGTAATAGTTAGAAATTAGCATTTAAAAATCCTTAGAAATTCACTGAAAAAACCATAGGTTTCATACACGTAATAGTTAGGAATTAGCATTTAAAAAACCTTAGAAATTCACTGAAAAAACCATAGGTTTCACACACGTTATAGTTAGGAATTAGCATTTAAAAAACCTTAGAAATTCAGTGAAAAAACCATAGGTTTCACAAATGTTATAGTTAGATGGACATTTTACTCGTAAAAAACCAGTGAAATTGCCCCGTTATAGTTAGTTCAGCTAACTATAACTCGCGCGCCCGCAATGCACTGCTGATGACGTCACATATTACATCACTCATGACATGGTCAGTGACATCACTCATGACATCACTGATGACATCTCAAATGACATCACTGATGACATCACTGATGACATCATCCTTGTGATAGAGTGGTAGACCTCCTCTCACCCTAATATAACCTTTGACACACACATTCAAAAATAGAGACTAAAATTTTCAAAAACAATGGACATACCAATACCAGTTACAACAACCTCTTCAGTAATTGTAAGATCCACATAAACAACCACTCATTCACCAACAGTCCAATACAGTCACTCATACATGTACTCACTCATCATATGTAATCATACACCTATACATCCTGTTACACAATGCCACTCATCCATAGAGTTACTCACACACATAGTCACTCATGCTAATAAAGAATCAAACATACATTTACTAGCATATACAGTTATACACACACCACCACACTTACTTCTACAGAAACTTACACATACTTAGTCTTTTAAACAATCACTTATAGAAACACATACTTATTCATACTGGAACTCTTTCAATCTCTCACTCTCACATATACTCACATATATACACCAATAGTCACATATACTAGTTTAAAACATATGTAGTTACTCATAAAGACACTATTGAGACAGTCATTCACTCTCTAACACACCCATACACACACTCATCCACCCATACAGTCCTGCACACATACTGTGTTCAACACATACAAACAGTGAGTCACTCATTCATGCACCTATGCACTACGTAATACCCCCCACCGAACCATGCAGACACTCAGACTGATACTCAAAAAAACAACTAATAACCTATATAGACACCCATGTAGCTACTCACCAACCCATGCAGCCACTTATACACAAAGTGAGAGACTGTCACAGATATTTATATGTTTAAACATTACTCACTAAACCATGTATTCACTATGATACACTTAATCAGTCAGTTACACAATCAATTTTTCAAAAAAAAAACAACCATTTAGACACTTATATACCCAGTTATTCTTCCATCGACCTTGAGATATACATATATAACACATATTTAATTTTCTGAAAAACACACATTCACTGGATGATGTCATCAGTGATGTCATTTGAGATGTCATCAGTGATGTCATGAGTGATGTCACTGACCATGTCATGAGTGATGTAATATGTGACGTCATCAGCAGTGCATTGCGGGCGCGCGAGTTATAGTTAGCTGAACTAACTATAACGGGGCAATTTCACTGGTTTTTTACGAGTAAAATGTCCATCTAACTATAACATTTGTGAAACCTATGGTTTTTTCACTGAATCTATATATATATATATATATTACCTACTGGCGGTCGCCAGTAGGTAGTTATAGTTAGGACCTAGTTTCCATAGGAAAAGCGTTTTTTTTTTCCGAATAACTTTGGCGCCGGTTGACGAATCTTTGCGAAATGTTCAAAACTTATGGCCTGCTCCGGTCAGCTCCTATCTTGAAAGATTCGAGGTGATTCGGCAAGCGGGGGCCAAGAAAAAAGGGGGGTCCCAAAACTTGTTTTCTCCATGTTAATTCCCATGGGAAACTTTAGACACGGCTACAGCCCAATCTGCTGAACGGAATTACACCAGATTTGGCAAAAAGGTAGCCCTTGGATCAGAAAGAGACCTTTTTGTTAAATGGTGTAAATTCGTTTAGTAGTTCCTGAGAAATACAAGAAATAGAGATCGGGAAATCAATTTCCCATAGGAAACTTTAGACACAGTAGTTGCTGAGAAAATCAAAAAATAAAAGTTTCAATATTTAGAGGTGCAGTGGATCCGCGCACCCTCCCAACCACGAGCTTTATTCTAATTGGCTGTCAACACTTCAAACCAGGAAGTGTTGGCAGCCATCTTGTGCCTTGGTAACCGAGGCACAAGAAAACAGAATAAGAAACGCAAAAAACAAGAAAAGGGGGCAGGGTAGAAACACCCTGACCCCTAGGCCTGCTCAAGGGGGTCCCACAAGGACCCCCAGGGCACAAAAACGCATTTTTTTTTAAAACAAATTGGCCGAATTTGCAGGCTCCCGTGCTTTGTTTAATTAAGCCCCTGTGTGGGCCAGGTCCCCGGGGCATGTGAAGTAAAATTGTGTGGGCCCAGGGGGACCCCCGCAGCCCCGGGGACCACTACCCCCGGGTCTTTGATAAAATATTTGCGGGGGGCACATGGTCCCCCTGCAGCCCCGGGGACCGCCACCCCCGGAGCTTGTTTTTTTAATGTTTGGAGGGCCTCCAAGGCCCCCCAAGCTCCGGGGACTGCCACCCCCCAGGGTTTTCATTAATTATTTGCGGGGGCACACTGCACAATGCACACTGCACAGTGACATCACTGATGACATCTCAAATGATGTAATATGTGACGTCATCAGCAGTGCATTGCGGGGGCGCGAGTTATAGTTAGCTGAACTAACTATAACGGGGGACTTTCTCTGGTTATGTACGAGTGAAATTTCCAACTAACTATAACTTTCCCTAAAACCTATGGTTTTTTCAGTGAATATATATATGTATATATATATATATATATATATATATATATATATATATTCACTGAAAAAACCATAGGTTTCACACATGTTATAGTTAGCGGAAATTTTACTGATAAAAAACCAATGAAATTCCCCCGTTATAGTTAGTGCAGGCAACTATAACTCACGCGACCGCAATCCTCTGCTGATGCTAATACTGTATTTAGATACTTATTTGCCCATGTCTTCTTCCATACATTTTTAGCTATACATATATTACAAATATTTTTTTTTTCATAAAGACACATATGTCATCAGCAGAAGATTGCGGTCGCGTGAGTTATAGTTGCCTGCACTAACTATAACGGGGGAATTTCATTGGTTTTTTATCAGTAAAATTTCCGCTAACTATAACATGTGTGAAACCTATGGTTTTTTCAGTGAATTTGTACGGTTTTTTAAATGCTAAGTTACTTTACGCCATTCGTGGCGTGCGCGCCCACTTAACGCAGTTCGTTCGCAGTGCTTCGCGCACCGCGCGCCCACTTTACGCAGTTAGTGCCGTGCACGCACGGTGGGCACGCGGTGCGCTACGCGCACCGCGTGCCCACGTTACGCTAGATGGGCCATGTACGCACGATGCGCTTCGCGCACCGTGCGCACATGGAGGACATATGATGCACTTCGTTTTGAAAGGTAATATTTTAATTTTTCGTAATTTTTATAAGCCATGCACAAATGGTGCCCTTCGGGCACCATTTGCACACGGGGTGGAGAGAGTGTGGATAATTTTTTTTTTTATTATTTTTTATTTAAATATTATAGTTTATCTCAGCCGTAATAGGCCATGCATAATTGGTGGCCTTCGGCCACCAGTTGCACACGGGGTGGGGAGAGTGTGGATAATTTTTTTTTATTTATAATTTTTTTCCGTACGCGTACGGTAAGCGTAGTCGGCGAAATTAGCGAAAAAATAAAAATTTCGTTTTTGGCCTTGGGGGATCTTTGGGGACTCCCTCAACATGGCTATGTGTGTGGGAGCTGTCAAAACAGCCCCTTTACATGTTTTTGTGCTTTATATTTTAAACATCTCTCTCAGTGCGAGAGAGAAAATGGCGGCCGCCGCTTCCTGGTTTCGGCCGATTCGAATGTTTACTAAGATCTCAGAGCCAATCAGAATCGCGCTCGCGCACGCCACCGTACGCGTACGGTAAGCGTACCGTAAGCGCACCGTAAGCTGGCTCAGATATATATATTGATTTAAAGGCTATTTTCTCAGAATCTACTGAACAGATTTACACCAAACCTACAAAAGGCACTTCCTTGACCTGAGGACTACCTCTCTGCCAAATTTCTAGTAATTCTGTTCAGCCGTTCGGGCTGTAGCCCTGTCTAAAGGTCCTATGGAAAAATGCATGGGAAAAACGCGTTTTGGGACCCCCCTTTTATCTCAGCCCCCGCTTGACGAATCCCCCCGAGACTTTCAGGGTAGGAGCGGAGCGTAGCGCCCCACTTATTTTGAAAAATTCGCGAGGATTCGTCGACCGGCGCCAAAGTTATTCAAAATAGAATGTTGCGGATTTCCTATGGAAACGTGGTCCTAACTATAACTACCTACTGGCGACCGCCAGTAGGTAATATATATATATATATTGGATTCAAGCATTCACCAACTTTCGCTGTGTGGTGGAAAATGAACGCACAAACTCCTCTTCATCGGTAAATACAAATGTTTTATTGTATTTGTGACTCCCTTCTGTCTGCCATGACGCGTTTCGGCCGGTAAACGGCCTTGATCACATGAGGCTGACTTTGCGAGTGACAGTTTTTAAAGTGATAACACCCAGATCACATGATGGATAGACATCAAAGACATACTATGGTATACATTTTGTATATCCCTGCAAATAGGAAAAAAGATCACATTGACTGTACAATACTGATGCAACATTATCAATCATTTGTATATAGATGAAACATTTCAGCATCCCTCATGTAGAAGTCTCTAAGCTGAATATAATTAAAGCCTGAATGCTGGCAATTAAAAAAACTTAGTGAGCCCTGTATAATCCGGTAATCAGCGCATGATTAAAGCGCGGGCCAGTATAAAATTAGCTGCAAAAATGCAATATTGCTTAGTGCAAACCGGCCAATAATTAGGATGCGAAATGTGCAAATCCTGCTAGAAATGTACCTAAAGGGCTGTCAAAACATGTGTTGCACGAATGAAAACAAATTGCAGGGAAAAAAGTATATCAAAGTTTCATGTCAATCCATTTAAAGAGTGATGTACCTAGTGAATTTCTATCAATGTGTGTGTATTTATTTGTTTATTTGTACTATATTTAGTGCGTGCACGTTGAAGTGCAAAAATAGTTATAAAGTGCAAAGTGCAAATAATGTGCAAATGAGCAATTAATGTGCAAAATATGTAGTGTAAGCACAATACGCACGCATAAATAAATTAAACAAAACATCATGGTAAAATCTAATGTCCATGAGGATGAATTATTTAAAACAGTCATATAGGTGCTATTGTAGGAAATTTGTAAATAACAATGATAGCGAGGTCAAATTACAAAAGAGTAAAAGAGACACAGAAAAAAGACTATGGGACAAAAATGTATCCAGATTAATTGGCATAATGGCAAGGAGAAAAAGGTCAAGGAACATAATGGAACGATATTTGCAAATTCTGTAAAAGTGAGCAATGACGAGGCCAGACATTGTAAGAAAGTTTATAGCAAAATCTATTATAAAAAATTGTGCAAGTCTTCCGTGGTGTTAAGCCCTAATGGTGCCTTACTATCGAGCTCTATTATAAGACAAGTCTCGAGTTGTCTCAACATACGTTCTCTGTTTCCTTTTTGTTTCAATTTGGGGATAGCATCAATCACGAAGTACGAGAGGCAGCTAAGGTCATTGTTGTGGACAGCCTTAAAATGGCGTGCCACTGGGTAGGTGGTATCATTATTGACGATAGCCCTCAGGTGCTGCAGTATACGGGCATGTACCTGGAGTTTGGTGCTGCCCACATAATTGAGGCCGCAGGTACAGGTTAAGATGTAAACTGCGTATTCCGTACGGCATGTATAATGTCCGCCTATGCGGACTGGTGTGGGACTGAAAGGAGTGTTATAGTGAGATTTGTTAACTCCGAATTTGCATGCCCTGCATGATGCACATTTAAAAAAGCCTTTGATGGGATGCAGCCATGACGTTTTGGTTATGCTTTCAGGGTTTTTTAATCACCAGTTGATTTCTCATTGACACTGCCCGTCTAAAGGTAGTAGTAGGTGTGGTTGGTAATCTAGGTGCCAATACTGCGTCTGTTTTAAGAATTGGCCAGTTCTTATTAACTATCGTTCTAAGTTGTTTGTGTTGCTGATTGAACGAAGTAATGAGACGGGGTGCAGTGGTGTTCTCTGGGATATTTACAAGTACAGATGTTTCAGTATTTTTGTTGGAATTTAGTAGGGCTTCTCTAGTTTTGAGGGCAGCCTTATCTCGAGCTTGGTGAAGAATGGTGCCATTGTATCCCCCTGCCCTAAATCTGGTTAGTGACTGCTCAGAACATCTAGTGTATTCTTCATTGGTGCTGCAGATGCGTTTTAATCTAAGGAGTTCTCCATAAGGGATGCTCCGAATGAGGTGGTTGGGGTGAGAACTGGTCGCATGGAGAGTGGCATTCCCTGCTGTGGGTTTTCTGAAGAGTGTGGATTCAAGCCTGTTTTCCATGACATAGATAGTGGTGTCTAAAAAGGCGACCTTGGATGGACTGATCTGTGCAGTGAACTTAAGATTAATGTTGTTGTTATTTAGTTCATTTATAAATATTAAAGCACTGTCTTGGTCACCCTTCCAAATAAAAAACACATCATCTGTGTATCGATGCCAGTGCAATACATGTTCCTCAAATGTTCTGGCCAGGGTGCCATGGAGAGTCTGCTCCTCCCACCAGCCCACGTGTAAACACGCGTAGCTGGGAGAGAAGCAGGTTCCCATAGCCACACCCCGTTTTTGGCGATACACTGTGTTATCGAACATAAAGAAGTTATTGAATAGACACCACCTAACCATTTCTAAAAGCATCATATTGTGATTATAAAGGCCTAAAGGTCTTTTGTCCAAATAGTGTTTCACAGCAGTCAATCCAGCATGATGGTCTATGCTGGTATAGATAGACTCTATATCCATCACCACAAGCAAAAGATTTTCACCCCACATGACATTTTGAATTTTGTCCAAAAAGTCCCCTGTGTCTCTGATGTACGATGGCAATGCCTGTACAATGGGTTGCAGGAAATAATCAACATATTCTGTGATATGCTCGCACATGCCTCCGATGGCCGAAATAATGGGTCTGCCTGGCGGGGGATTAGTCTCTTTGTGTATTTTGGGAATTAGGTACAAAGTTGGTATGATAGGGAAGTCATTTGCCATGAAATTAACTTCTTGATTAGAGATAAGACCTTGCCTTTTCCAGCCCATGGGATCTTTTTTAATTGTGTCTTTGGCTTTATGATATTCGGTCAGGGTGGCTTTGGCATAGCAGTCTGCATTGGACAATTGTTTGTGGGCCTCCTGAATGTGTTGTTCCCGTGGCCAGATGACCAAATGACCTCCTTTGTCCGACATGTTTATCACAATGTCTTTTCTGTCTCTCAATTTGCATATGAGTTTTTCATATTGGATATTCTGATATTTGAGTCTCATTTTATTGTGGTTAGTTTTGTGATATAATATCTTGATGTCATCCACTAATCGTTCGTGAAAAATATCTATGGCATCCTTAGGCATCATGGGGTAAAATTTGGACTTGGCTTTGAAAGGACTTAAACCAGCACTTGATTCCGTTAGGTTGTGCAATGAAAGCCTTTCCTGGGTTGAAATTTGACTGTTGGCCATCATTTCTTCTTGATAATTCTCATTGTTAAACTCACTGATAGTGAGCATGATGGAGGCATCAGATGCTTGGAGATTGGGTAGGTCTCTGGTATTAGAAGTACTGCGGTTGGCAGGCATGGCTGTATGTGTGTTGCCCTCTTTGATGGTAAAAAACTTTTGAAGTTTAAGCTTCCTGATATATTTGTATATATCGATGCGAGTTTTACCATAGTTGAAGCTGCTTTCCGGGCAATAAAATAATCCGAGTGCTAATATCTGCGTTTCTGCTTTGGTAAGTGTTAGTTGCGAGAGGTTGATTCCAGTATTGTTGTCAACTCTTATCTCCTGCGCCACTGCTTCCTTGGCTTTCCTCTTCCTGCATTCGCGCCTCTCTCGGCGCCGTTTGTTTTTCCGTTTGTTGCTGCTTGAGGAACATTCCGGTTCCGCGGCCGCAGTGTCTGTAGACGGTCCTCCGCTAAAAAATTAATTATATATATATGACATTCATTATCTGAACTCCAAAAAGCAGCTACTTGGGCGTCTTTTTCTACCTTCTTTGATCAAAATAAAATCGCGGTGGGAACCGTGATGCTGTGATTGTGACTCTCTGTTACAATGCTCTTCACTTTGATTTTGTATGGTATTTAAACACTGATCCATGATCAGGTCTGTGATATATTTTACTGTTGCAGCCTGTAGTTGAACAAAAGGAACAGTCACTCTCACTAAAGGATTCAGAAGAGGAAGAGTATCCTGGAACAATGCCTGGGTTATTTACTATTAATCCAGATGCAGAGACTGTATTATCCATTAAATGTCTACATCACTTCTCTCAATGTGCCATGTGCATGCAAAATAGTTTGCATAGAACAGTGAGTGAAATGCACAATTCTGTTAGCAGAACTGGTAATGAACTGGAAGAGCGTGCTTAGAATGTAAAAAAAAAGAAAACCATGTTGTTTATTTCACCTCATCTGACCCTCCTACCGAGAGCGTTTATGCAGTGAAGGAAGATTCTTTGGCGCACATGTATCTGTAATCCCGCTTTCTCTAGAGGTGGTGAGAATACCCCATCATCTGAGGATTGCCGAGTCAATATTCATTTGTTCACATTCACAATTCACAACTATGCCTATACATACATGGCAAAGAACTGCACGCGATGCAATAATCTTTGTGGGTCCACAGCGTGTCCGCCACTCAAATGTTTCTGTGTTTCTGTGTGCGATGTCGTATAATAAGCCCCTTTATCACCAAGCTCGACACCAGCAGTTCCGCTATTGATTTAGCTTTTCTACAGGAATGATCGTTTGTATTCACGTCGCATCACTTTCCCGGCAGGATTTCTGTGTTCTTTCCAATCCCAGCCCGCCCGGCACGCAGTGCAAACGTGACCTCTACAGTGCGCACTCACACCGCGGGGATAGAAGCTGGCTGGACGGGAAAGGAAAGGCAGAGGGATGCCAGCTCACTAATATGATATCGAACTGTAATTTCGCAATTAATATTTATATTTGAAAATATAAATTTTTATATTATTTCCAGGGGCGGCTTGTGACATTTGAAAGTGGTGGGGGGTAGAAGTTGCTCGGTGTTATGTCGCAAACGAAGTGATCGAGCCTATCATAAAGCCGGTTTGGGGAGTTCTTTTTTTTTTTTTAGAAGAGTGAGCAAATCGTTGCTTTATAATATCAGAAGTGCATGATTGTGAAAATGTAGGTGCCATTTCAATGGAAATGTGCTATCTGTGAATGACCGTGGGCTACTGCACCATACTTTAGTAATATAATTGCCACAGTGTGCCCAAATAAATGCATCACCACCAGTTACATACTACACCCTTACCACGTTCCTGAACAAATGTAACTCATTTGTGACACAGGTGTTTTATACTACCCTTTGATTTTTGTGCTACCTTTTGATTGTTTACATTCCCTATGATTTTAGTTATGCAACATTGATGGCAGCAGTCCCGCACCCTGACAATTGTTCCAGCACACTACGGCGTGTAAATATGGCACAGTAATCATGTCTTGTGAGCGCGCTGATTAGAGTCCTGTCAACAATCGGGCTGATTCCAGCTAATACCAGACCTCCGTGAACTGGAACAATTTAGACAGACTAGCAAACAGGCCACCAGCATCAAACCCGCTCAACACTCACCTCTCACATGGTAATGCTAGAACTTTCTAGAGTTGTCTGGAAGTTTCTCCTCCTTGCACTGATGGGTACAGGCCACAGGGGCAGCGATGCCAACCATTTGGAGTATGTGTATATGATCTTTCCCGGCCCATTAAAATGTTCAAAGCATGCAGCAGACAAGGAGTAGCAGCCAGTGAGGGCCTCGGAATGCCAGGTAATTACCTCCAGATATGTTCACGGAAGCAACCACACTACGGAGGAAAACCAGCGAGGGGAAGAGATGAGGAAAGGAGAGCGGAGCGCGCACCTCACCGAGTACAGATGGAAAGTCTCCGGAAATTGATCCCTCAAGGCTGATGTCACCTGCACTCACCTGCGTCCTCGCTTGTGCCTCGAGTGCGAGGACTAGTCCTCGCCCAGCTTTGCACATGCACAGCAGGAAGACTCCTCGAGACGACGTGGAGAAAAAAGAAGATTTCACATAGTCTCACGGGGGAGCACCAAGCAGAAACTGCTCTATGGTGTTCATTCTCTCCCTTCAGTTTTCCCCGATGCTGGTAGGTAGGGCAACACCCCCTACGCCCCTTAATACCAGCCGCCACTAATTATTTCACTACAATCTAAATAAAAAGACTCCAATATGGGTTGCCCAAGACAAACGGTCTAAGGGCAGTGCAGTCACTTTGAATCTGGGAACCCTATGGAATGCCGGCCTCGGCTCAGCATCCTGTGACTTTGCAAATCACTTACAGGCACATGCATCAAGCTAGGATTTTGTGAGTCCTTAATTGCGAATATTAAGGATTCGCAATTAAGGACTCGCAAAATCCTATGCATGTAGGAATCGCTATAATAATAGCGATTCCTACACATTCCTTATTTGCGACTCGTAAATAGCGAGTCATAAATAAGGAATAGCTTCCGATTCATTTCTATCGGCCTATAGGCCCATAGGAATAAATGGGAAATTGCAAGCGCAATTTGCGAGTACCAATTGGTACTCGCAAATTGCTCATGCAATTTCAAGGGTGTCAAAAGGACACCCTGTTGCACACCTGAAATTGATCTGTGCACAAAGGTTGCGCACACACATGTCCCAAGGACATGTGTGTGTGTAACCTACAACTTTGAAAAATGCACTTTAGTGCATTTTTCAAAGTTTTTGCAAATTACCATGAAGTTCAACTTCATGGTAATTTGCGCCCCCTAGTAGCGAAATTGCTACTTCAAAGTGGTTCTTGCATTGCATTTAAGGAATCGCAAAATGCGATTCCTTAAATGCAATTGCAATTTGAGAACTCGCAATTATTTGCGAATTCTCAAATTGCGAGGGCCTTGACCGTTGATGCATCGCAAAAGCAAATTTTGCGATCGCAAACGGCAGATTTTTGCAAATCGCACCGTTTGCGATCGCAAAAAGCTTTGATGCATGTGCCAGTTAATCTCCCGTGTCTAGAATGCGGATCGCACTCTGGCTCCCATATAAAGCACTCTAGTGCCCTTGTGCCAAGTTTGAGCTACATACAACTGCAAAAAGTAAAAAACAGTCTTCCCTCCTGCGTCTGGTGGAGGCATAAGCCAACCCCAACTCCCACAAACCTACTCTCAACTGCACATCACCTCCATCTGCAATCTAAGGGGCACATTTACGAAGGGGTTTGCATCACATTTGCACCACACAACGTGATACATGAGCGATGCAAATCCAAAATGCGATTTAGCAAGCCACACATGACCATTTTGCGTGGCCCTGAGTAGCTTGATAAATCAGGGGCAACGCAATGCATCACAAATTGCTGTGTGTCATTACTCTGTCCTGGGAAGGCACTCCATGGACATTGCATGGGTGTTCTCACACAACTCCGATGGATTTTGACGCATTCTCAGCTTTACCATTACTGGTAGACCTAGGAATGTGCCAGGGGAGGCGTAACAAGGGGAAATATCTTTATTTCTCCTTGTTACTTCCTCTTTCTTTGTGTGTTGCAGAATCCAGCACACATAGAGGAATATTCCTGAGGGGATTGTTTATGTGCAGGTAAGGGCACCATCCTGCACAAAAACAATCCTGTATGCAACAAAAGCACCCTTGCACCATGGTGCAAGGGTGCCTGTGTTGGCACTAGGCAGCTCATTCTGCACCAGCATTTGGGGAAAGATAGAAAAGCGCCATATTGGGATAAATACAACGCATCCCTGCCCTTTTCCTGTAACGCAGCACAGCAAGGTGACTTGCTGCGCTGCATTACTTTGCCATATATATACCCCTAACTTCCTTTTCCACTTTGAAATCTGCCCTTGACTCTGATACAGCTTAGACCCCATGGGAAACTTTTACTTAGATTTACTAACACTATTCAAAAGGTTTGCATCACAAAAGTGAAACAAACTGGAGCAAAGTGTTAAATTGAGATTTACTTTTTTTATTGCCGTTTTATATAGTGGGAACTTGATCCAAAGGTATTGGAGTCCTTTACATAAACACCAGTTACATTACATAAGGACACATTTATTTTTTGTAGGCACTTTGTAGGCACTGGGAGATTAAATTATTCGCCTAGAATCTTTCCAGTGCAAAAGCTTAAAAGCAGCCCCAAAGTTACGCAAAGTAGCATTGTGCACTACTTTGTGCTAATTTAAGCCAAGGGGTGCACCATTGGTAGAACATGATATGCCCATGAAATCACCCATGGATTTTGACTGAAAGCCCTGTCTAGTTAAGAAAGTAGACAGGACTTTGCAACAATAATGTAAATCTCTTCGGGGCAGGCATAACAGTAAAGAAAAGTTTTCATTTCCTTCTAATTTTCCCAAATTTGCGTGTTTGCTGCATTGTACAGCACAAATACAACATTGGAAATGTACCAACTATATGGTACTGTTTTGTACTAGAATGGTGCCCTTCCAGTACAAAACCTATGCTTAGTTATCGAGCAAACCCTGTTACACTTAGGTGCAAGCGTGTATGCATATCGCAAGGCAGTCTAAAGTGCGCCAGTGTAGGGGCAGAGCGATTCAGAACCATATTTTAATACATATTCTGCTCTGCTCTCTACCTTTCACGCAATGCAATGCAGCGTGCTGCGTTACTTGAAAAGTTGGTAAATTTGGTCCCAAGTTTCTTTGTCTCTTTTCCCTCTCTAACAGCCAATCTCTGTCTCTTCTCACTGCCACGGTTCTTGATGCATACTACATGTTTGTGATTCTTTTAAATTGAACTTTCTGTGAAGCAGTCGTCCTCTAACATAACATTCAGTCTCCATGTATAGTGATTTCTAGCATTGCTTTCCATGGGTGCTTAGAGGTGGGCAAGCCAACACATTAACAGGAAGAAATAGTCTGTATCTAAATCGTGAAACAAACAGAATGTGAAAATATGATAATCTCTTTAGGATTAAAAGATATTTCTTTAAAAGTCAGATGTCTTTTACCGTAATACATCAGAATATTTTTGTATAGTGCCCTTCTTGAACTAATGTATTAGAATGTGCACTCATATGTGATAATGACGAAAATCGGAGGCCCTATGAAATTAATTACGATATTTGCCTAGGTTCACACATTTTGGTCAAGTGGGAAAGCCAGGAATGGTCCCAGGTGTTCTGGTTTCACATAATGTAATTAACCCACTAGATGGGTACCTATTTCTATCCTTTATAAACACCATAGCTTTATGCTTTGTTTTGACATTCTTGGCACATGATGGTAGAACGTGGGTGGGAGGCAGAAACCACATTAAAGCGCGGGTTGTTTTGGGTTTGAGGGTCCAAGAGGGGCCAAGGGCTTAGCCAGCGCCAGGGATGCAGCTCAAGCCTGGCTCGAGTATTTGAGGCTCGCCCACCTCTATGTATGCCACATTAATAGTCCATGAGTGTGCTCTTCAGGAAATGGAGGCTTCATATACTTTCTCTGAATGCACTGAAGAAGTGAATCCAGTGTTCACAAAAACGTGACTACGCACATAGCGTGTTGCTGTTGCATTTGCACAGAAATAGTCAGTAAAGTAACAGAAGAGAGCTCACAATTTTAAATTGTGATGGTCTATCTCAAGTGCAAATAAAAGCCATTATTAAAACGAAAATACAGGAAGCAAAAATTCACCGACACAGCCAATAGATGCGTGCAGGCAGAGACAGATTCAAGACTCACCAAGTTAAGAAAGAATAAACAATTATTTAACAAATCTTACATTTCCCCAACCCATAGAAAGGCTGTATGAGATGCATAACAATAACAAAGAAGCAAACTCAAAAATATGAGGACAAATCTTGAGTATCTCTAATGTACTCCCTATTTTACATGGCAATAATATCGCTTCCTCTTGTCACGTACCACTTTGCCTTGAGGCAAGTATATATTTAATGTTGTTAATTTTACTATTGTTAATGTCCCGATATAAATGTGGGTTGAAATAAAATAGTAAACCTATATGCACCTTAAAATGTAGTGGTACGTCGATGTATTGGATGTTATATTATTACAAGCCGATATTAACAAACACAGAATAGTGCAAACAACCAGAAATACATGTATTCCATCGAATATTTTAACACAGTTGTACCCTCAAACTCAACCATAGACCATGAGAGAGTCCATGAAAACAATAACTGTTGCTTCTATTGTCTTGTCTGGATTGGACATTGAACATTTTGGAGTTTGTGGGTATGTTTTATGCTTTATTGGGCTTATTTCACATGTTGATTTCCCTGATATTAGAAGAAACATTGCTATCAGTAAGCACAATTCCATACAGCCTTCCATATTTTAAGAAATTGGGATACTGGTTCAGGGGGGTAAAACCCTACACAAAACCTTGTCAGGGTGAATTCACGAGCTAACGCTAAATTAACCTGTGCTCAACCCCCTAGAAGCTTGACAGAGAGCAGTCATGCTTAACTTAGAGGCGGCGTGTAAAGTAGTTGTTCAGCTCTTCGAACAGTAACACAGCAAAGACACACCACAAAAGGATCCCATACCAGATTTGGAAAAATAGATCATTGCTTAATAAATAAAGCAAGACCAAAATAACAAAAATCCAATCAGTAGGATGGGACATTTGCAAATGTAAATATTTCAGTGAAAACAGCGTCAAAAAGCACAAATCGCCACCGGTGGACAACTGGTCGCACTGGACTGAAACAATCAAGTTCAGGCTATTCTCGATGGAGTGCGGGCCAGCTACAGAAACCCTCTGAACAAGAGTAGCTTAAATCCTGGTTTGTGGAGCTTTGTGAGGTCCTGCGCTGAGGATGCGTTGCTCAGCAGAAGTACGATGTAAGGTCCTGCATCCTCGTTGATGGGAGCTTTGGATACGAAGTCTGGCATCAAGGATGCATTGCACAGTCACGGCGATGTGTTGGTTCTGAAGAGCTGCAAGGCTGAGATGCGAGAACCTGTGTCATCATCAATGTTGCTGCCGATGGGAGATTTGCGTTGCAAGGGCGTGCTTAGGAGAAGCTTTGCACAGTGGCGGTTTCAATGCAAGTTGTTAGGTCGATGCAGAGTCCTTTGTGTCAGGAGAACCTTTGCAGCAGATGTGATGAATAGGTTCTGCTCGGGCTTGCGCCGCACAGCAGAGGAGATGCGTTGGTTCTGCTTGATCCACAGATGGGCTGGGAGAGCATCTTTGCGCCCACTTCCAAGGGTTCAGGACAAGGGTGGCACAAATTTGCAGGGTAGAGCTCACAGATGGCAGAGTCACGGGGCTGCGTTCAAGGTTGTGGGAAACTTCTGTCCCTAAGGCTCTAGTCATGGGGGCAATTCAAATAGCCCTTGGAGTCACTTTGGGGTGCTGGGTTCAGCAGATGCAGGTCCAGTCCTTCTAAGCCAGGCTAGAGGGAAGCAGGCAGCAGGTCAGCACAGTAGGGCAGCAGTTCCTTTAGAGCAGCAGCCCGCAGAGTGGCAGTCCTTTCAGCTGCACAGCAGTCCATCCTCCTGACAGAGTAACCACAGGTCCAGAAATGTACCAAAGAGTTGGTGTCTGAGGTCCAATACTTATACCTGGTGCATCCTTTGAAGTGGGAGCAGCCTCTAGAGGTCCTCTTTGAAGTGCACAGTTTTCCAGCCTCCTGTGCCCAGGGTCCAGAGTAACTGCAGGAGATATATAGTCATTTGTTTGGAGGCAGGACACAACCTATTCAAGTGTAAGTAGGGTTGTGCCTGCCTGTGATGGCTCATCCAGGCACACAAAAGCCATCTATTATATGTGGCTGTCTAGGAGAATACATGAAACCCAACTGTCAACTATACCCAGTCATGTGACCCAGAGACAGGCTGCGGGCACTCAATGGCTCAGGCAGGAAAATACCAGCCTTCTAAAAGTGACATTATCAAAATTGGAATTTAAAATTCTCTTTACCATAAAAAAGGAGTTTTCATTACGATTCCAAAGCCACCAAACATGAACTGATTACTTGTTCCAAATTGTAAGGAACAACTTAGTAATTGTAATAAGTTAACTCCAATGTTATCCTATGGGAGAGGTAGGTCTTGAATTAGTGAAAAAACAAATGTATTTTCAGTTTCAGTTGAGTTTTTTCAGTACCGAAACATGTAAAATGTAAAAGTACATGTCCTACTTTTTAAGCACACTTCACCCTACACTCCTGGCTGCCCAGGGCCTAACCTAGGGGTGACTTGTATGTATTAAAAAAGAAGGGTTGGGCCTGTGAAAAAGGATTATTTTGCCAGGTCGAAATTGCACTTTAATACTCCACATAGAGGCCGCAAAGGCAGGCCTGAGACATGTTTAAAGGGCTACTGATGTGGGTGGTACAATCACTGCTGCAGGCCCACTAGTAGCATTTAATGTATAGACCCTGGACACATTTAGTACCACTTTACTACTGACTTACCAGTAAATTAAATATGCCAACTGGGTGTAAGCCATTTCTACCATGTTTACATGAGAGAGCACAGGCACTTAAGCAAGGCTTGCAGAATCCTAAATGCCAACAAAACCAGGTTCAGAAACAGGAGGGTGAAGGCAAAACAGTGTGGGGATGACCCTGCAGAAAGGGCCAAGCCCAACACATACCTTACAAAACATGTACACAGTCTTTATAAGACTGCCCCAATTCGCAAACATGGGCCTCTTTTTAGCTATCTTAATTTACTAATACAGTACACTTTTATTTTGGTGCCGAGGTCTATTTTCTCTTCCAGTCTGACCCTGTTTCTGGGTTTTTACAGCACAGCTCGCAAGCAGTTGTATCACTTACACAGTGAACCCAGTGGACTTTTGGCACACACCTGTCAAACATTGACTTTTTGATCAGCCTCTTTAAGCCATTGCCTTGAGATGTTTGTCAATCACGTCTTGCATCAGCCCAATGGATTTTTCTTCTTTCATCTAATACTATTGGCTCTTTCTGGTTATCCTTCAGCCTTCACATTTGTGTTTTTACTGAACTAGATGTAAACCTCTTTACAATGGTAGTCCACTTTGTCCACTTCTGCAGGCTGCTCCCTGTGTGTCTTGCTCTGGCTGTTCTTCTGTGAAATAGATTCTAACTGTTGTTCTGCAAAAGTAATACAAACATAAGCCATCTAAGCTACTGCAGGGGCAATTGTTTGGCTGATCTATTGTGAAAGAAAAATAAGGGCAATTTTTTTTGCATTCTTTTCATAAATTAATGCAGTAGAAGTGTACAGTGGTATATATTTGTGTGTATGGATATTCATGTGTTTATCCTTTTTCTCATTTATTATTCTAGTTGTTATAACTAGTACCAATACCTGAAATGGACTGGGACTCTGTAACCGTGTTTTTCTACAGTGCTTTTTTTTCGATTTATTGATCATCCGATACTATAATTGACAATTCCAACATTTATAGGACGCAGGGTCAGATAGCCAATTTGCCCGGTTCTCCTGGGTTATTGAGAGTAATACATGCTTTAACAAAGTCTATCTTTTAGATAAGGTGCTTGGTACATATACTTCGCTCTATGTTATCCCTTACAAACTATACAGTCATTTTCAATAATTAAACTAACACTCACATAAGAGAATAGCTAGAGTTAGAAAACAGCATTTCCGGTTAGAATTAATGTATATTGGAGTCACCTTGGACAAATATTTAAAAAGCCCTCACCCACAATTTGTGGGCTTCTTCATCATCGGTCAGTCTACATCTCATCAAATGTCATGTAGGTATGGGCTCAACCAGCAAATATGAGAGCTGTTAATGTTCTGTAAGGAGGACCAAATATAGTGGTTCTATGCAGATTTAACATTGTCTTTAAGTAGCCATCAATATTTATCGCCTATAGGTTCCTCAAACAGAGTTAAAAGGTTATATATATGGATGGACGAGGGAATGTATTATCTCCCCATGCTTGTTGACAAATTTGAGCATTCCATTTTGCCACTATGGATCAGGAGGCTTTCAAGATCCCTACGAGTCTCTCAATTCAATTGAATTATTATTGGTAGTAGACATATAAACACATATACAAAACACACAAATACATTCAATGATGCTTTCTCGAATCTGCTGTCAGAGGTTTTCCTAAGAGAGATCATATAACATGCACTTTATTAACATACAAGGTCTAATCAGCATACAGGTGTAATAAGGCCTGCTGAAAAAACCTAACTTGGATCAGGACAATCTTGCTAATTATTGCCCTATTTCCCTCTTGCCTTGGGTGAGTAAGATTCTAGAGAGGCATGTAAATAACAGCATGGTAGCCTTTCTAGAAACTAATAATCTACTACACCCCTCCCAGACTAGGTTTCGCCCCAAAATGGGTACCAAGACTGCCCTCCTTGCAGTGACTGAGGAATCAAGAAGGATTTTGGATCAAGGGGGCACTGCAGCTATTATCCTTCTTGACCTCAGCGCTGCATTTGATACTGTTAATCATGCCACCTTGCTTCTTAGACTCATGAATCTGGGAGTGTCTGGTATGTCAGTAGAGTGGCTGCAATCTTTTCTCAGTGGCCGCTCTTTTAGGGTCTTTGAGGGAGATGTAGTTTCCGATCAGTATCACCTCAATTGCGGAGTCCCTCAGGGCTCTGCCCTGAGCCCCACGCTATTTAATATCTATCTGAAACCTTTGACAGAGATCGTCCATCCATTTGGCATAAAAATCGTCTCCTATGCAGATGATACCCAGCTCGTGGTAGCTCTCAACCACCCTGAAGGGTCATCTAGCACGCTAGGCTGCTGCCTAGAGGAGGTTGCCAAGCGGATGGAACGATCGTGCCTTAAGCTTAATGGGGATAAGACGGAGCTTATGTACCTGGGCAACTCCCCTGTCTTTAATCCAGCCTCTTTTTGGCCAGACTGCCTAGGCATGGCACCGGCCCCTAAAGATCAAATCAAGAGTTTAGGCATCTGGATTGATCATTCTCTTTCGTTCAGTCACCAGGCAGCAAAACTCTCTGCAACCTGCTTCAGGCTATTAAGGATGCTGCATAAGGTTTTTCCCCTTCTCCCTTTCCACGCTAGAAGGATTGTGGTCCAAGCACTGATCCTTTCTCGCCTGGATTATGGTAACGCTTTATACCTGGGAGCACTGCAGTATACCATCAATAAGCTCCAAGTTATACAGAATTGTGCTGCCCGCAGACTTCTTCAGATTCCCCGTTGGCATTCTGCTAAACAGGCATTAAAGAGCTTGCACTGGCTGCCTATCAAACAAAGGATCCAGTTTAAAGCTGTGTCTGGTCCACAAAGCCTTCTGGAAGAATGGCTCTCCCATTCTTCAGTCATTAATTACCCCTTATAATCCGAAGAAAGACCTTCGGTCATCTGGATCTTTTCTTGCCCTTCAACCCAGAATAAGAAGGGCCAGATGTGGTGGTCGATCCTTTTCATATAATGGTGCCATTGGATGGAGTGCTCTTCCACTTCAACTACGGAGGGAACCTAACCTTTTATCCTTCTGCATGTTACCAAAAACCTGGCTGTTTTAGCTTCCTTCCTTGTCTCCTGTTTCTTGCCTGTCTGTCTGCAGTGCTGGGAGGCCTACGGGTAGCCATCACGCTTTATAAATGTCATTCCATTCCATTCCATAAGCGTCAAACTGCAAACTGTGCTCTGCACTGCACTCTGGTGAGGAATTGGGTTGGGTGATACTTTGTCATAAAACGTCAACAGAGTGCCCCTGATTATCGAAGGGAAAGGCCTCACTGAAGGAGGAACATCTCTCTGTAGTCAATGTTTGTGACGTTTTCTGAACTTTTTCAAATATAAATCAATATTGTTTGGCATCACAAGGGATAACAATTTCTGAAAATTGGTGATTCATTTAAAGTTGCTACGAGAGTGTGCCCAAAAATATATTGCCCAGGGCCCAAAGATCCAGAAAATACCACTGATCTCATCAGTGTATTCATTGCAGTCATCAGAATGGCGCATGTAAATCTTCTGGATATGAACCTTCCGAGTTCAGTATCTGACTCAGATATAGATTGTGCTGAAGCTCTATTTGCTTTCTTCACAAAAATGAGCTCAAAATATCTTATAGTTTTGAATGAATGCTTGGTGCGACATGTATTGCTGTAGGCTGTTTTTTTAATACTGAAAAGGCTAATATGTAAGCTGTGTCGAGCAACTGTTTTTAGATGTGAAAATTCAACCAGGGGAATCGTAGTTGCCTGGGATTTTGATTTAATTTAGCCACATTTCAACTAGTAATACTATTGTAGAACTCCAGAATAAGAATGCTGATATACAATGTGGATAACAAGGACACACTTTCTCAAAATACCCCTCAGAAAATAGTGGCAAAAATGGAGTCCTTGACAATCCTAAAGAAAAGGACACATTTTCCTCTGACTACTCATGTTGTTTTAGTATTCTTGAAGGCAGATAACTTTCACCTAATTGTTTCTGGCCCATATCCAAGTGTCCAAACACATTTCAGAGGGTCATGGGGCAAGCAAGATCTACTGGGCCCAACCGTGGGGGTGAGGCCTTTTACTTTCGATGTTCCAGGGCCCGACCTACTATGGGTCCTTACCAACTGGGCAAAGTACCCCTTCAGCACTTTACTTTCAGTGGTAGAGTGGTTTAAACAGTCCAATGCTTCTCGGGAGGAGGTAGATGCAGGAGGTGAACACACACTCACAGCTCAAAATAAATTCAATCGCAACAATAAATGATTCTCTAGTCAGATACTTGATTTTATGAAGAAAAATAGTATTCATATGCAAAATAAAATATGGCATACACAATTATTAAACACAGTTGTCCTGAGGTCAATATTCTAGTGTTAAATAGGCAGGTCCCCGAGTGCCATATCTCTCTCTCTAATGGTAGTGGTCATTCCCCATTTATGATAAGCGACATTCAGGTTAGGCCCCACTAGAGGTCAAAGTCTTTTGAGTCCAACTCTGAACCCTTTCAAAGACAAAAGTGTTTGTGCGTCCATGGTGCTATGAGGCAGAACAAGTTCCCCTGGGCCTTTTTAGCCCTGTGATCATTTTAACTGCTCCTGTCAGGGTTGCTGTACCGGAGTCCATGGAAGCGTTAATTGCTCGGGCGTCATAGAGATGTGTAGCAGTGGCCGGCGAGATGTAGCACTCCCACCTTTGCAGGGGCATCAGCTGGTTGTCAGCAGCACTTCCTCCAATGATGCGTAGAGTTTCTCTGATGCCTGTCAGAGGTAGGGGGATGAGAGTTTGAGTACTGATGGTTTAGTTAGGGCTCAGGCATTTGCAGGTCACCATGGTGACCTTTCCTCTCAGCATCTGCAAAACCAGAAAATGACCCTTGCATTTCAAGACAACCATCCCTGGCATACCGGGTCACCAACGTTACTCCAAACATGACCTATGACCCAATAAGTAAGTATGGCAGTAAAGCACTCTGCACTGCGGTCCCCTCTGACATACGTAGTCATCGACTTTACCCTACACACAAGCTTTGGCCTGATCAGTGCAGCAAAAACCTAATTCACAGTGCCCCCTCCGCACATGAGCAACAGACCGATCTGTGCAGCAGCTGCATCCTCACTCCTCATTTGGGATTTACTCATCAGGATCCTCCAATGGACCTTGCTCCCTCCAAGTGCTCTCTTCTTACTCACAGGACACACTGCTCATGGCAAGCAGGCAGACGCTAGTGCTCCAGGCTACAGGGCAGGTGGTCTTGGATTTCCTTGGATGATGTCCACCTCACGTGGCTGGGACACTGAAAGACATTTGCCCCCAGTCCTGGTCACAAGTAGAAGTCTTGCAGAGCTTCTCCTTCTCAAATAATCAGCCTGACTGGCTTCCCACCAGATGACAATTTAGGGGGCCTCCAGGTCCTTTCTTATAGTCCAATTCCAGTCACAAAATATGATTTTCGTTGGCGTGGTTGTCCTCCTAAATTTTTGTCTTCAGAGCTCCTGTTTTTGCTGGCTTAGTTTTTGCTGGTGTTCCAGCTCTATACACTTTACCACTGCTAACTAGTGCTAAAGTGCTTGTGCTCCTGCTAAAAAAATGTGTTAGATTGGCTTATACCCAGCTGGCATTTTTAATGTACGTGCAGGTCCCTAGTAAACCAGTACTACCTGTGCCCAGAGCCTGTAAATTAAATGCCACTAGGGCCCTGAAGCACTAATTGTGCCACCCACTTAAGTAGCACTTTAAACATGTGTCAGGCCTGCCACTGCAGCCTGTGTGTGCAGTTTTAAACAGCTATTTCGACTTGGCAAAGTACACCTTTTTAACATGCAGCACGGCAGATTAAAGAAGGCAATGTGAATAATTTAGATGCAGGGACCCCGAGGACATGGTTTAAGTAATTTAGTTTTACCAGTTTGGAGGGATAAACGCTGTTTAAGGGCTGATTGTAGTCCACGGCAGAGGGTTTAAACATGTAATGTTTTTAAAAAAAATACACGCACAGTGTTTGTCACAATGGGTTCGGAATTGTAATTCATTGATATATGTTTTTTTATTTGTAGTGAAACCCCTGAAGAAAAGCTCACCATAGCTCGAAATGCATTGGGCATTTTGATTCACTTCTGAAGATGTGTTTCCGTGTTTTGTGGCGTGCCCTGAAAAAGGATTGGATTAGCATATCTGAGGCATGAGAAGCTATTCAAAATACGCCGTTTCACGTGCGATTAACCATCTGAAAATAAATGAAGTCTTTACTATACAATATTTTGGAGTACATGGATTAATACATTTTTTGACATCTAAATATTAAGATTAAATGAAAGAACATGCTGTGCGCTCGTGCAAGGAACGCGAAGACGTTCCTAATTTTCAAGTTGTTCAAAGTAAGCGTGAATCAGGGTGGATCACGCAATCGGGCTGCACGCTCAGCAGTGCTCAAAACTATGACAGTTTATGAAGAAAAAGGCAAACAATGGTGTGCACAGTAACTCTATGATGGAAAGTACACCAAGTTTTACCAGACCCACACCTTCTTTTTTAATACACATATGTTCCCCGTAGGGTAGGCCCCGGACAGCCCAGAGAGCAAGGCGCAATGTATTTAGGGCATGTACTTTTAAGTTTTACAGGTTCTGATAGTGAAACACTTACATTTGTTTTTCATTACTGTAAGGCCTACCTCTCTCATAGGATAACAGTGCAGTAGCCTTATTACCATTTATAAGTGTAATTTCCTAAAGGGAACAGGTACCCTCTTCATGTTTGTTGTCTCTGGAATCACAATTTAAAATCCTAACTTATGGTGAAGTCACATTTTAAATTTAAAATCTGAAAATGTCACTTTAAGAAAGTTGGCATTTTCTTGTCTCAGCCATTTGGTGCCTGCAGCCTGTTCCTGGGTCGCATGATTGGATATAGCTGACAGTTGGACTTTGTCTATTCCTCCTAGACAGCCACACCCAATGGGGGGCTTAGATGTGGCTAAATGGGCCATCACTGGCAGGATGGGAGGGGGAGCTGGGCCTAACCCCATTTAAACTTGAATAGGCTGTGTCCTATCACCACACAAAGGGCGGCATACTCCCTGTAGTCAGTCTGGGGTCATGAAGGCAGGGCACCTGTGCACCTAAAAGGCATGCCTCTAAAAGCTTCTCCCCACTCCAAAGACACAACTGCGTATAAATACTGTGCCTCAGACGCTAACTCTTGAGTATTCTTCTGGAACTGTAGCTACTTTGCCAGGAAGAAGGATTGTTGTGCTGCTGAAAGGACTACCACTCTGCTGGATTGCTGCTCTGAAGGAACGACTGTCCTGCTTTGCTGGCCTGCTGCCTGATGCCCTCTTGCGTAGGGAGGAAGAACTGGACCTGCAACCTCATTTTGAATGCCGGACACCAGAGTGACTCCAACAGCTGGTCTGCTGGCCTCTTGATCTGTGAGCCAGGAACATAAAAGACTCTCCAACACCCTGCATCAGCCCGTGGACCCAGCTCCTGATCTCCAAGTGGTGCCTCTCAGCTTCTGGAATATTGGTGTATCCCAGTGAGCTGAAATCAAGCTTTCGGGCTCTTTGCAACATCAAATGGGCCTGTTCACACCAAGACCTCGCCACTCGCACTGTGATTCACTGCAAAGCTCCAGCAACACCTGCCTGCGATGCCAGCTGGCTATTTGCCAACAGCCTCCCACAAAGCTTTCTCTGCTCTTCAGGGCCCTCTTCAACACAAACTGGAATTGGCACAGGCATTTATAAGGTAAACTTCAGCGGGCCTAACATGGTGACTGCATCCAACCTGCGCTCCATAGTGGTCAGCCTAAAAGTGTGACTTTGACCTGGTCCAGCGCAACCAGATATCCATAGTTGGCGCTTTGTTCTTTTTAGCACTATTTTCACAAAATCCTTTTAAAGTTCGCATATCAAGTTCTACTGATTGGATTTTTGTCATTATGATCTTGTATTCAATGTTAATCAATATTTCTAACTTGGTGTGGGGTCCTTTTTGTGTGGTGTTTTCACTTTGTTACTGTTTGAAGTGCTGCACAAATACTTTACGCTTTGCCTCTAAGTAAAGCTTGACTGCTCTGTTCCAACCTACCAGGGGGGTTGAGCACAGGTTAATTTGTGGTTTGCTTGTACCTTACCCTGACAATGATTGTGATTACTGCTTGACCAGGGCTCACAACCCAGTCAAACAGTAACCTAATTTCTCACACTATCCTTTCGAATTGTCAATTGTTCCTAGCTCTATCTGCATTCCGCTCGCTGACGTTTCATCCCCCCCTTGCTCAGACCCCCAACATTCTTAAAAAAGAAGGGATGATGCAGATATATACTTACAATTGTCTTTCTGCTCCTATGGCACCAGTATCGATCACCTCTTTTTTTTCCCAAGTTCCTGTTGTTTAGTGCCCTCTTTGTGTTCATGGCCCAGGATCTGGACACAGCCTAGATCATGGCTTGTACATAGAGGCCATGCTTTTCATCATCAAGCTCATTATCCTTTCTGTCTGGTTATTATCCTTTGCCCCATGCTCGAAGAAAGTCTAAACATGATAAAGATAGGACACTCCTTCTTTGGATAAAGGCAGTGATTTGTTCTGAGGTGTTCGGACTCCTCTTCTCGGGGGACCGGTGCCAGCTTCTATTTTACCCGTGGCACCTGATGAAGCCCCTCTGATCTGGTTTTCTCGGCTCCTGCCGATTCCACCAAATGAAAAACTGCAGGCAACATGATCTCTGTTCTTTTAATTTGCTCTAGTAGCCTGTACCTGGCTTGAAGAAACCCACTTTCCGATTTTCGCGGGTGGGCTGAGCCCGCAGAGACATTGGACTTTCATCCGGGGCGCTCCGCTGGTCGAGGGTCTCGTGGGGCGTCGGGCGCTTGCTTGCCGACGGTCCGGGTTGCAGGATGGGAGAGCAGCAGGTGCCGGAACCAAGGTGAGGCGTCATCGGCCGGTGGATCTGCTGGGCCTCCGTGGGACGTGAGAACAGAACCGCCATTTTCAAACCAGGCGCCCTCACGGACTGTGTGAACGGGGTAGCCGCTCTGACTCGGGACTCGGAGGATCGGACAAGGTGAGCGCCCAGCGCTTTTGGCATTGCCTCCCCGGTGCACTGCTGGATTGCTGGCGGGACGTTCTCCGCAAGTGTGGCCAGTGCGTACTCGTGGAGCCGCCTTTGGCCCTGTGATCGCCGATGAGCTTCCTCAGCGGGACGAGACACCAGGGGCGGGGTCGCCCTCGCTGGGCACATACTATTGAAGACCGTCCAGGGCCAATAACCAAGTGCAGCAGTATCCCGTTTTGGGCAGATGGAGTCCTGTGAGTAATGAACACCCGATAGCCTGTGTGTGCAAATATAGACATTGTACCTGTTAGCCACTGTGCAGTAAAGCGGCAAATCGTTGCTTTGCAGCCACAATCTTGCACAGAAGTCACTTTTTAACAGCAACAACAAACTGCAGCACTTTCGCCTGTTGCCAGGAACATCAGACTGCACTTCTGGAACTGTTCAGACTCCATTGTGTTTGAACCTGCTTCTTCTGCTGTTTAGTTAACTGTCTGCTGATGGTTCGTAGCTTAAAGCTAAACTCTGCTTCTCTTCTCGGAATTCATCAAATCACATGAATATTTTCTCATCAGTGATACAGAGCCGCTTCGCCGATTTGGTACCTGACAGGAGCAAAACTACAAGTCCCAGGGGGGTGTGTGCCAGAGCCCACAACTGAGCCTGCTGCATCGGTGCCAATACTGTTACTATATAACGCCTAACGAGATCCGCTGCGCGTGCCGGGCGAAGCCTGGGCCAAGGGTGGGCCAGTTTAAGCCCATCGGAGCCCGGAGAAGACTGGACCGGGCCCCCCCCCCAACATGTAAATCATCGAGGACTGCTCACTGTCATGTAAGTACTCATTGAGTATCAACAGTTCTTTGTTTGCATCTCTATTTATAATGGCGGAGCGTGATGGAAGGGGGAAAAAAGCTATGACGGGTGGCTATGTAGCCGGTCATTAGACCAATTTATTACGAGGGCCACGTCTGTTTTGGCTCATGAGATAGCCATAACAGAGCGTCGGCTCTCTCAGGGCCCAGTTTTAACGAAAAGATCCTCGCTGGGGGCCCTGTCGAAGGCTTGTACACCAGAGCGGTGCCAGCAAAGGGCTGTTGTTGCCGGGCCCCCGAACTGGATTAATTGTCAGTCATTAGAAGATTTGGGCAATATTTCCTTGACCGGAGAGTCGTGCCACTCGGATGCAAATATTGATAGAGTATTGACAAATCCCAATGGCAGTATAGTAACTCTCAATACGGATATCCCTGGTACCTTTTTACACCTACAGGGGCACCCCCAGGAGGTGGTTTCCAAGAGGAAGCAGGGAGGAGTTGTTCAGCGGGGAAGAAAGCCCAAGACTCCAAAACTTAATAATAATAATGACTTGGTTGTTGTGGGGCCTAAAGCCACCGAAGGCCCGTTGGCGAGCCCACCCGTTATAAGCCCTCCTCATGTGGTCAATATTGTGAGCCCACTATCTATGGTGAAAGAGACTTTTTTACTGAAAATAGGTGACCTTATATCATCAGCTTTGCAGCCCCTCGAGGAAAGATTATTGTTAATCGAGAAAAGGCTAACAAAAATCGAAGAACTCTCTAGGTCTAGTTCGGATTTTATAAAGGACAAAATGGTGAAGTGTGGCCAAGTACAAGTAAAGTATGTATCTGAGGGTTCTTTGGTTTCTAATCCTTCATTGACCCGCAGCCGCCCACCAAACCCTATGGACCCTATGGTGACTAGGGAAATTGCAGATGACTCAAGTATCATTATTGGACCAGAGGTACATTTAACCACAGCTTGCAAACCGATAGTAAGCAAAACCCAACAACAATCAGGAGAGGGTCAGTTGAAAACCTCAAATGGAGTGTCGAAGGGGAAATCTAATGTTGAAGATCTGAAGATTACCCCCCCATATATTGACCTACCCCCCGAAAGCTCTCCCTATGCTGTTGTTTTGGCCGGGGTCCCCGAACTGGAAAATGGTGGAACTGAATCCTATGTTGAATTGAAAAACAAATCCATTCACTGGTTGAACTATAATAGACCTCTCCTGATAAATGTCCAATGTCAAATCCTATTTGCCAGAAGAGTGAGTTGGGTAGGACATAGACCCAAAGATATAGAGGGGGATTGCATTGTCATTAATTTCAAGGACAGTAGGGTGGTGGAATATGTTTGTATGGGTTTCCCTAAAAACTTTAGATCTAGTATCCAGACTTTGGATCTAAGTTACTTTTACCCTCCACCAAACTATAGTGCTAATGATAACCTAGGTTACCATGGTAGAATCAGGGGATGGTGAGGCCAACAGGTTAGGCAGGGTCATAGAGAAGAGGTGGGTAGTAATTTCTATCCACCAGGTGTTCCAGTAAGTAATAGATTTAGTGTACTAGATCTTGTGGATTGACTACCTTCCACCGTCCCGCTCACAGTGATAACGCCAAAGAGGCTGAGAGACACCATCAGTGGAAAGGCGGACGGGGGATAAATCGAGCCCCTTTGATTAGTGAAGCAATAGGCCCCATTGATAGTGAAAGAGCATCCCCAGTTAATTTTGATGCAGAGGATGAGAATTCTGTTTTTTTTACGGATATATATATCCCAACCAGTAAAGTCAGATCAGACCCCGTACCAGTGATCCCCCCCCTTTTTGTGCCGAGTTCCCTGGATTGTCAGATAGCGAAGGGTTGGAGATAAATGTAGAGAGTGGTCTGGAACTGCAATCTGGTGGCCCTAGAATACTGTCATGGAATATTGCGGGCCTCGCGGCCAAACTTGATTTGCCGAACTGGGGAGATTATATCGACTCCCATGAGATCTGTCTCTTTCAAGAAACCTGGGCCCTAATTCCCCTCTATAGAGCAGGGTTTGTGGCATATTGTGAGCCAGCTGTCAAGGGCCCTAGAGGTAGACCATCGGGGGGTCTATGTATATGGGTGGGAACCCACCTCGGATGTGTGGTAAAAAGAGTTGACACCCACTCCCCAAATATTGCTTGCGTTCTCCTGACTCACAGAAATCTACCAAAACTGGCCATTATTAATGTTTATTCTCGCCAGTCCAGTACGGAGGGACATCCCCGACTCTAGACTCCTTGGCTAGTCTTCTCAATTCCCTTTCGGGTAATGTATTCTTTTTGATTGGTGGGGATTTTAATTGTCACTATGAACCCCTCAATGGTTTTATGAAACCTATCACCAGTGATGAGGATGCAATCTGGTCAATCCCAGCGCCCAATACATATCTGATAAGGGGGTGGACCCCATTAGTCCTTCAAATGACATCGCTTACCCTTACCTTTTCTCTGAGGGCTTGCAATGGACGATTTCCGAGAGATAATCCAGGGCACTCTACCTTTGAGAGATTAGGCCAGGAATCAGTAATTGACTACTTCTTATCTAGTGTCGAAATTTGGCATAAAGTGGCAGATTTCAGCGTTGATCCACGTATTGAAAGCGACCATAACCCTTTGGTCATATTGTTAGGTTTTTGTATGACTGAATTAGACCAAGGTCTTGTAAACCCCCCTAGAAATGATCTTACAGTGATCGATGGAGGGAGACGTATCCGCTGGGCCACAATAAACCAATCCCCGGAAATAAAGTCAAAAATGTACAATAGTATTATCCCCCTCCTAGAAAAGGCAAGCTCTGCATCCGGTGATCCTGCTAATCCAGGCCGTGGCGAAAACCTGGGGAAAATCCACCAGGCAATGGTTACAACCTTGGCGGACTTCTTCAATAGTAGTAGGCCACCCAAGTGTAAACACAGTGGAGATAAAAACCCCTGGTTCAGCAGGGGGTGTAGGGAGGCAAAGTGAACCCTGTTAGCATCTCTTAAGGGGGGCATGAACCTGTGTATCAGGGAAGCCAGGGATGTTTTTAAGAAAATTCTCCTTAAAGCTAAGTCAGAATGGGAGGCTATTAAGGTTGCCCTAGATTCAAAAGATGCGAGAGCTTTTTGGAATCTGATCCACACAGGAAAAATAGAGGGCAAGACCAATATTGAACCAAATATTGGTGAGGAAGCCTGGCGTCTACACTTCAAGGAGTTATATTCAACTTTGCCAATTCAATTGAGTGAGCCTTCGGTCCGTTGCTCTACCCCTGATCCCCTATGGAATATACCATCATGTACCCTGGTTGAGGTATTATCAGCCTTGGGCAAGCTACAACTGAATAATGTGCCAGGATTAGCCAGAATTCCTGGGGACCTGTACAGAAACAAACAGGTAGTGTGGGCTCCTTATTTCCAATTACTTTTTAATGCAATTCTTCACGGTCTCCCAGCTCCTCCTACGTGGGCTGGGGCAGAGATTATTCCTATCTACAAAAAAGGGTCCGCCATTGAACCGGCCAACAATAGGCCAATTAGCCTCATTAATGTATCCCCAAAAATCTTTGCAAGGGTACTAGTGAAAAGATTGCAGGAATGGATTCAAGACCATGATATCCTGACCCCGTTGCAAGCAGGTTTTAGAGCCAAAACTTCCACTATAGATCAGTTGTTCAGGCTTCAGTTAATTTACTGGAAGCATGTAGTTCTGGAAGGTGGGAGCCTGTACCTAACCTTCGTGGATTTGAGATCAGCATTTGATATGGTGGACCGCAACCAGCTGTGGAGTATTTTGCTGGCCATGGGAGTTCCACCATATCTTTGCTTCCAGTTTAAATGCCTCCACGAAGGTACATTTGCTAGAGTAAGGTATGGCAAGAACGGGCAGTTGACAGCACCGTTTCCCGTTGGCAAGGGGGTGAGGCAGGGCTTTGTGCTTGCGCCAACCTTTTTCTCCCTCTTCCTCAACGGGCTAATTGAAGATCTACTTGCCATCAAGCATATAGACTCCCCAAAACTGGCATTTCGTAAACTTCCCGCATTAATGTTTGCGGATGATACCCTGCTGCTCTCGAAGTCAGCTATGGGACTGCAGCGTGTGGTAAAGGGGTTTAGTCAGTTCTGCAAAAAGAGGAACCTTGTGGTTAACATCAACAAAACTAAATACATGGTCTTTAATGCCACTTCCACCAACTGTCCACACCCGATGATGGATGACAGACCCCTTGAGAGGGTCTCCATATTTGAGTACTTGGGCCTCACCTTGAACGATAAAATTGGATGGGGTCCTCAAATCAATAAGGCTAATCTTAAACTAACCCAGGCTGCTGGGGGAATCTCAAAAGTCCAGAAGAGTTGTATTTTAAAGACTATAAGCCCACTGCTTGAAATTTATAAAGTCCAAGCTAGGTCAGACTCCCTATTTGGGGCGGAACTTTGGGGGCATGTGGTAAATATTTCATTACCGGTACTATTTTTTATGCGGTAAAATCTAGTAAGAATAACTCAGTAAATATAAGAGGCAGAATCCGTGGTATTAGAGGTTCTAAAAGGCTTTATTCCTTTACAAAGGAAATACAATTCGAATTGCAGGCTTCAAATTCCATCACCACGAAAGTTCAGGAAGGAAGGCAATACATTATTGACAAGTAATGGTATTTATATGGAAAGCATTACATTAAGACAGATGCAAGAGGCGTAACAGCTGATAATACAGATATAATACACATACGTAACGAAAAAAGGCGTAAACATGGGTGTAACTAAAATACGTCATTAAACATGATGTCACAAATGGGTGGATCCATAAGAGAATCCTGCAATGTCAGCAGAAATACTTGGCAGAGATGCGCGCGCAGCCGCATGACGTGTGATTGACGTGCAACTAGAGGGTGAAGGGGACTTGACATTTAGCTCTACATGTGGAGACAGAAGTCTGAGGGGTCATGTCAACCTAATCCCAAATCATATCTAATATCTTATGTTTAAAGAACTGTATTATCCAAAAGGAAAGGTCTCTCGGACGGGATCTATTCTATACTGACTGTTAGTGCGTGTACGGGCGTCTAAGTGTCTACATGAGATGCGAGGGGGCAGGAATCTTCCATGGTAACAGGGGCTATGAATTACTTGCACGAGGACAGTGAGGCCTGGCCCCTTGCACGGTAGCTGGAGGAATGTTTACCTAAACTACTAGACAGGAATGCATCGGATGAGGAGCGAAGCAGATAATCTTGAAGGTGAAATACAGTTTTTGGCAGGCAACAGGCTGGATCAGGCACCGTTAGCCGCGCAGGGAGTAGGACAAAGTTCATGGATACAGATGCAGGCTCGGGCTGGAGCTTCCAGAGGCAGAAAGCAGGGAAGGCTTGATGGCAGAATTCGGGGCCTACTCGCCTGAATCTGTAAATGTGGAAAGTGAACCACATAAGGTCGGTGGCCTTTCATACTTAGGAATGGAATATCTGACCCATTCATAGCGGATCTGAAAGAGGACATGTTGACGGTGGACGCACATGTATTTGCGTCTTCAAAACTGGAACTGGAGGGAACATACATGTACTTATAGCATGCACATGGAGCCGTTGGGGTCTACGATAGGGGACATAACTGATCACAAAATTCATATTTCCTCATTCCCTCCTTGTCCCCTACGGACCCTCAGGAGATATCGATCTTCATCAATCCATCGATCTGTTCATATAGCATCATTTGTTCTTCTTTCTTCTTCCGGGATTTTGAACGAAAACTTGGAGGTGGGATACACGATGTGGCACACAGGCCACAAATCGCTGGCCCACATTGTAGACATAAGCAGCAACTGAATAGTATGAGAAAGCCAATACCTAGGAAGGATAGGATCCTCCATCCCCAGGCGGACAACACACTCCAGAACCAACCGGACCAAGTCCAGGTGCCTGGACTCTGGTGTATCTGGCTTATAATCTTATGAAGGCGGGTTATGGCTTTATATACTGACGGTGAATTTTCTGGTATGAAAATGCAGCAACTTGATCCGATGACCCTACAAGCTCCGCCCCTATCGGCCAGGATGACGTCAAGGACAAGACGATTTTGAAGCACAACAATCCGCATAGCAGACTGCTCTTCTGTTAAATTGCCTAAGGCGGAAGTAGTCTCGTTTACTACTGCTTCAAGGGTTCTAGTTAATCTACGTATCAGTTTACTATTAGTGACTGTTCCTATATAAGGAAAGAAACCTTTATTGAAATCTGTGTATTGCTCCCATGCCGTTTCAGTGTAATCGACAATCGGGAGATCTCTCTGCTGTCTATTGTGTACTAAATGGGTATTTCTGTGATAATCAGGAGGAGCTAGGAAAACAGGTGGCAGAAGGAATGCTATGTAACAGGTACCATCCCAATCCAGAGGTAGACATATATATGCGGTCTGGCCACATATGAAGTAGGAATGACGGGAAGCTCTAAATGTAGATTTGCCGTGATCACTGAATTTTATTACAGTGGTGCATTTACTATGGCCCATGTGTATGGAACCATTCTTTCTTACACATAATTCCCCTTTAACTGGGAATACTGACATAGCGGGCAAGATTGGTGTGGCTTCGGATTCAACATTCAGGATCATGAGGTTAAGTGTAAAATTTCCTAATCCATATACTTCATTTTCTAGATCAGTTCCTGTTCTTTTGGGAAGTCCCTCCTTGTTAGGGTAGCAGACTTTAAGCAAAACCAGGTTCAGGTTTCCCCATACCCAGTTGTCTTGATAAACTGCGGAATTTGAATCTAGGGAATTAATCAAACTAAACCATGCTCCACAGGAGCCATTGTGTGTGAACGGATACGGAAAGAGGGGCAAAACTCCCTTATAGTTCTGATAGGGAGGGAGTCGGCCACATATCCAACAATTTGTAGCGTTGCTGGTCTGATGGGAATGATGTAACATACTAATAAAAGTGTTGTTGCGCAGCGCAAATCTATAGGACAACTCATGCGGAGGTAATTCGCTAAAAGAATGTTCAGCAGTAACATTGTAAGCACGTTTAGAAATAGGGTAATACATATGCAGCAATATACTAAAAATGATGATCAGAAGACTTAGAGAAAACAAAATTAATAATGTTACTGTGCAGTGACTACGAAGTGATTTACAGTACGCATGTTTTTTCAGCTTTATCTGTCTATTTCTCTCTCTATTTCGGTCTAGAGGATACATGTCAGAGACAAATTCAACCGATTCACCTTGGAGAGGACTTAAACAATCAAATTGTCTGACTTGCTAGACCTTAATTTTAGTTTATAAAGTTCAGTTTTCATGGGTTCAACCAAGGGGAGCTTTGAATCAGTCTGTGAGGGAATACAAGGCTGAGTGTTCATATCGGTCGGTAGTCCATAAAATTTCTTGATATGACTCGAGTGCAACCATCCTTTACGTCCCTCGATCTTTACGGCTGTCCTTGTTCCTAGTAGAACAAGCTTTGGCGATTTCCACCTAGGCTCCAGTTGGGTCTTCCGGTCGAAATTCCGTACCAGAACCAGATCACCTGGAATCACGTCATGGGGCTTCACCTCAGTGTTATCGGGAAAAGCTGCAGCTACCTGTGAACGACAAGATTGTAGTGCAGACATCAAGGAAGCCAGGTAATCTGTCAGCATATTACAGTCAACATCAGTGATTTTGCGAGGTATAGGCGTCCCCCACATATTTGGTGGTCTACCGAAGATCACCTCGTACGGGGATAGCCCTGTTCGAGAATGTGCTACCATTCTCATGTAAAAGAGTGCAACTGGTAAGGCTACTATCCAATCGACACCTTTTTCTCTACATATTTTGGACAATCTAATTTTCAGAGTTTGATTATGGCGTTCCACGAGACCTGCTGCCTCGGGATGTCGGATACAGTGGAATTTCCATTGGTAGCCTAACAAGAGTGAAACGTGTTTCATTAGTTCGGATGAGAATGGCTGGCCGTTATCTGAGTAGACAACACGTGGCAAACCATACCGTGGGAAGAATTCTCGAACTAACTGTTTGGCAGTAGTCGGGGCAGTGTAATCTGAAACCGGGTAGGCTTCTGTCCAACGGGAAAGAGCACAGACAACTACGAGAACATATTTGAATCCTCGACATCGTTCCATCTGGATATAATCCATCTGGAGGACTTCAAAAGCATGATCGGGAGGTTGAAATCCACCCTGCTCTACGGGGATGCTTTTACCTGGATTAAACTGACAACATATCATACAGGTACGTACTTTCTGTTTGGCTGCTGCTCGCAAGTGTTTGTTGAACCAAATGTGTTGAATACTGTCTAGCATAGCTTTTTCTCCTAGGTGCGCTGGACTATGTATTGTGTTAATGATGACTTGAACCATGGAATCGGGAAGAAACCATATAGATTTTTCCTTCGTCATCCATCCTTGATCCGTTTGGATCCCTCCTAATTCAGTCCATTTCTTTATTTCTTCTGGTGTAGCATGTGTCTGTATGTCAATTATATCAAGGGCGGGATCCTTAACTGTCATGCAATGTGTTGGTGTCGGAACTATTGTCTTTGTCGCGTCAGTTGTATGAGTCTGGTTCTGAGCAGTCTGTTTAGCTGTTCTGTCAGCTAGGTCATTACCCTGAGAAATGATATCGGTAACTTTTGTATGAGCTTTGCATTTCATAATCGATATTGCAGTAGGTAAATGAATCGCATCTAATAGGGCTTGAATGAGGGGTCCGTGTTGGATGTGGGCACCATGAGAAGTTAGATAACCTCTCTCTCGCCACAGCACGCCGAAGTCATGGACGACTCCGAATGCATAACGTGAATCTGTGTATATGTTGACTTTCTTATCTTTTGCTTGAGTACAGGCTTGTGTCAGAGCGATGAGCTCTGCTGCTTGAGCTGACAAAATGTTAATACAATTTGTTTCAATGACTTCAGTGTCTGTTGTGACTGCGTAAGCGGCCACTAACTCTCCTGTACTTGTTCTCATACATGAACCATCTACATACAATGTCAAGTCTGGATCTGATAAAGGGATATCTGTCAAGTCTTGTCTGGGTTTTGTCGTGATAGTAATGACTTCAATACAATCATGTGCTAATGGATCTGTTCCATTTACTGGCAAAAGCGTGGCAGGATTTAACGTATTACAACGTCTGATTTCTATGTGTGGCTGAAATAATGTTAATTCATAACCAGTGAGTCTCGCTATAGTCAAGTGTTGTGTTTGTGTGCGGTTCAAGAGAACCTCTACTGCGTGTGGTACTTGTACTGTCAATTGATGTCCTAACACTATGGCATCGCTTTGTCTGATTGCTAAAGCTGTTGCTGCCACTGATTTCAGGCACGCAGGAAGAGCCTGAGCTACTGGATCTAATGTACTAGAGAAATAAGCACATGGTTTGTGTGATCCTGCTTGTTCCTGAGTGAGTACTGACAAGGCAGTACCTTCGCGTTCTGTAACAAAGAGTGTAAACAGTTTATTGTAACATGGTGTTGCTAAAACAGGTGCTTGGCATAAAGCTTTCTTTAAGCTTTCAAAAGCATGTGTATGTTCTTGAGTCCAAGGGAGGACAGTCGATGTGGCGGCCTCCTGTGTTGTCAACTGGATGAGTGGTTTTGCTAGAAATGCATATTGAGGGATCCACTGCCTGCAGTATGAAGTGAGGCCTATAAAAGCCCGCACCCCCTTTTGTGTCTTGGGTGGTGGCATGTTAGCAATTAACTGGATGCGGTCGGGTGTAAGCTGTCTTCCCTCCTTGGACAGCGAGTGCCCAAGGTAGACAACTCGCGGGACACAGAATTGCAGCTTAGAAGGGGACACCTTGTGCCCCTTGTCGGCCAGAAATTTTAAAACCGTCAGTGACGCTGTTTCACATTTAGGTTCGCTTCGGGCGGTGATCAACAGATCATCGACATATTGAAGCAAGGCAGTGTTAATTGGCATGTGGATACTGTCAAGTTCTCGTTTCAGTGCTTGGCTATAGATGCTGGGGCTTTCTGTAAATCCTTGAGGTGCGCGTGTGAATTTAAAACTTCGTCCATTTAAACTGAATCCGAACAGATATTGACTTTCCGGATCTATTGGGACGCTAAAGAAAGCATTCTTGAGATCAATTACAGTGAAGAACGTTGCTTCTGAATCAATAGCTGTTAGTAATGAAGAGATATCTGGGACTACAGGATATTGTGGTACAATGCATTTATTTAATTCGCGCAGATCAATAACTAATCGATATACTGGTGGTGCTTTTGGATCCGTTCTTTTAAGAATCGGAATTATCGGGGAATTGCATATATTGGAGTCGGTTTCTACAACCACTCCTTGTGCAATGAGTTCGTCAATGATTTGCAGTAAGGCCGCAACAGCATCTGGTGGTAACCTATATTGTCGCATTCGTGGTAGTACTACTCCTGTTTTTAGTGTGACTCGATATGGTGTAATGTTCATGCAACCAACATCAGTGGGGCCTTGTGCCCATAAATGTGTAGGTAAACTCTGCAGCCGGTGATCCATGTCTCTGGACACGTAGTGACCTTTAAAATCACGTAAAAATAATCGTACTCCTTCCGGGGAACAACATATTATAGCTCCTAGAGCTTTCAATGTTTTTATACCTAACAGGTTTTCTGGGCATGATTTAGTAAGCAATAAATCTGTAGTACGTGTCAATGGACCAACCGTAAGTGGAAGAGGCTGTGTTACTTCATTAATGATAGGCTTTCCTGAGAATCCAAGGGAAATATTCTGTGAGCCTGAGAGGGGTGCCCCTGGAACTTCACTGCGTCGTATCGTTGTTCTGCTTGCCCCTGTATCAAGTAAAAACTTTCTGTCTTCCCCTAATAGTTCACTATGTACATAAGGTCCCTCTTGATCTACAGGAACCTCAATTAGGGGTAAGCCAACTTCCCTCTCTAGGCTATTTCATGTGTATCGTTGATAATCGGGATAATCTGCTTGTGCATACTGGTACATCTGTTGCGTTGTCGCTTGTGTGGCAGAAATAGGCTGCGCTGGTGGTGGTGCTACGGTCTGTTGTGGAGCTGCCTGTTGCGGAGCTAATTGTTGCGGAGCTGACCTAGGTTGTGCATGCTGAGGAATTTGTTGTTGATTCTGATCCTGTCTAGGTGGACGTGGTCTTTCTTGTGTTCTACCTGTGGCAATATTATGTTTCAGGACTGGACAATCGTGTATGTAATGACCTTGTTGTTTACAATAGTTACATGTCCCTTTCGTTGGACCTGCGGAATCACCCTTTTGATGACCATCAGCTGGAACTGACTGAGCAACAAGCATTTTCATTTTTGTATCTTTCATACGTCTTTGTTCATGTTCTTGTTCTTCTCTAATTCTATTGTGGTGATATTGTAACATCTGTAACATCTGTGACGGGGTGTTACCCTGCCAGGTACTCTCAAATTTCAATACTCTATTCTTAACTTGCGGTAGGGAATTTTCAACTAATTTTGTCACAAACAGATGTGGATATGACTCGCTACTTGCTTTTATGCCACTATTTATACCAAAACATTTTTCAAATCGGGAATAGAAATCACTAGTGTCTTCATCTTGCTTTTGTTTACAGGCTGAGATTGCACCCCAGTCCTCCTTTTTCGTAGTTAATAAACGTGGCAGTACCTGCACTAGTAATCCTGGTAGTGCTGTAGTCTTTTCCCCAAGCCCTGCTCCTGCAGCTCGGGCCTTTTCTTCGTTTTCTAATGCTGTCCAGTCTATCTTTTGGTCTCCCACCTCCCATTCCTTTTCTTTGAGTTTCTCGTAAACACCGGCAGGCATTAACACTTTCAGTATTTTCATAATGTCGGGGTAGGTATACTCTCCCATGAGTAGCATGTCTTTTATCTCACGGTGGAAACCTGCTGGATCCTTGTCATGGCTGGGTACTACTTTCTTCATTTCTAATAATTCGATTTTAGTTATAGGCGTGTACACAAACACGCGTGTAAAGTTATTACCTTCACCTCTGATTGGGTGCACTTCGCGTAACGGATTCAGTCTATCTATGTGGTACATTTTTCTTCCCATAGTGGGAACTGGAACGTGTTCTGGGCACACGAAAGTTATATACTGGTTTCGAAATTCTAGAATTTCTTTAATCAAATCAGTACCTGACCCTCTCCATTTATTCGTGAGTAGTTCTATCAATATGTCAGGTAAGGGTCCAGGATCGGAGTGTTGACTTTTATATAATATAAGGAGGTGTTGAATCATGTATATACTAGCTAAACGCTGTTCGTATGGGGTAAGATTCAGAAACGTGTGTACTAGTGCATCATCACTGTATATGCTGGGACTGTCAGCCCATTGTACTGCTGACCTGGCCAATTCTTGTTCATCCATGGAATCGAGCATATGGTACCCCCTTCGATCTCGGAGTAATTTATCAGCGGCTTGGAATAGGTGTTCAGGGGACCTTGTATTTAACATAGGGGTTTGAAAATGTCTATTACATTCTGGACGTATCGGACATATCGGATCATTGAAGCCTCTAGTATTATTATGGGGTCTTCCTCTACCTACGTAAGCTATCGTTTCTATTTGTTCTGATTCTTGCTCCTCCTCTCCCTCTGATTCAATTCTGTCTGCTTCTCGTCTTTCTTTATGTATTCGTTCTACTTCCTTGCGGATCTTTCGATACATGGCGATTATACACGCCTGTTTATCATGTTTCTCTTCTGATATATTCTGACCCCATTTGGCAAGTTTTTGCATGGTATCATGATCTGCCCCAGGCCTGTCTTGGTTCCTGATCACGCAGTTTATGAAAAAACGTAGTAGTTGTCTTTGTACATCCACTTTCTGGTATTCCATAGCTTCGTTAATACTTTCTGGACCTCGCCCTGTTTGGACAAAGTGATATATATTGTCTAGGTGTTCAACCATTCCTGGTATCGTCATTAAATATAATGTAGCTCGTCGTATACGTAGTGATGATATTAGCAATCTGTCCTGTTTACCTGGCACTGGATCGTATCTACAATCCACAAGATGTTCTTTAAACATGTCGGATGTCACTAGCTGGGGTGTACGTTGGAGTGCTAAATCTCTAAGGGTCTGTTTATTTCGCGGCGGGGTGGCAAACATGTCTGTCGTACCTCCTGTAGCACCATCTGAGGTGCTGGGCAAGAAAGGATTCGTTGGACGTAAGATAGAAATTGTAGATGCGGGAAAAACAGTAGAAACGGATGGACCTGTTGGAACTAGTGCAGGAGTTTGTTGCTGCGGAGATACAGACGGATGCTCTTGGTGTTGAACACCATCGGTAAGCGGTCTGTGTGGTATGGTATTAGCATACTCGGGAGCTACGTCATCTAAATAGGAGGAAAGGAAAACGTCCTTTGCTGTTTTAGGATGTGCTTTTATCGGGAGCAATGGTGGAGTCAAGTCTTTTGGTATTTCCGGGGTAGCCTTAGGTAATCCTTCGGCCAGAAGAGGATACATACCATTCATCAAAGTATTTCTTTGTCTATCTACTTGTTCTGTTTTTACTCGGGTACCTTCCTCTATTAATAAATTTTCTCCGGTTTTATTCGAATTCTCCTTACCTTTCTCTTCCTGCCTGAGCGCTTTTTCTGTACGTCTATATGATTCTTTACGCCATAATTCAATGGCATCTTTCTGTGACTGTCTGGCTTTCTTTTTCCATAATTCTTCTTCCACTCTCATGATGCAATCTGCATCCCAGGTCCCCGCTGCGGGCCATTTTTGACTTTCTGGCAAATCCTTGGTGTAGTCCACCCATAAATCAAGAAATAACACGGCATCTAGGCCATGCTTATGATACATAAAGTATCCTGGAGTGTCCCTCGGTGGAATGGGAACAGCTTCTTCGAGTACCCCTTTTCTAGTTTTGATCTGTCTTAATTTAGAAAAGAACGGCATTTTTAGATCTGTTTACTTAATCTTAAACGCACTTAATACAAATAAACACAATAATGAACAGTCATTCACACCACAATGTATAGAACGTATTAAAACATTTAACATTTAACATTTAACGTATAATGATGACTAATAGGAAACTAGTTACTGACATAATACTGACACTAGGTAATACTTATTTATATGCAAGACATACTAGATATACTGCTAAACAGTACAGATACACTGCTGAAACAGTGCAGACCGGACTTGTGTACCCAAACCCGTCTTGACCGGCACAGACTATGTGCACGTTTAAATGCCTCCCCGACAATGGTACTCACCGGGTAGCGCGGAACGGAAGGCCTCGGAACTGAACTGAAACTGGACCGGACTGGACTCGACTCGACTGGACTCGGAACTTCGGAACCTGGTGGGCCTCTGTATACCTCGGATCTTGCTCTCTCAGCTAGGCTCTGGTCGGGATACTTCGCACTTCTCACCGCCTCGTCTGGGTGTTGATCGCAGCCTCAGTCACCCCCGCTTGGCCGGAGGGAGATACAGGAAATCCTGCAGGTACGCGTTTTTGTCCGTTCAGCTGTGGCAGGAGACCGGGCCTGCAACGCACCTCCGGCGCGTGAGATGAGAAAGTGTCCCTATTCGGGCGCCAATTTCTGTGGTAAATATTTCATTACCGGTACTATTGTTTATGCGGTAAAATCTAGTAAGAATAACTCAGTAAATATAAGAGGCAGAATCCGTGGTATTAGAGGTTCTAAAAGGCTTTATTCCTTTACAAAGGAAATACAATTCGAATTGCAGGCTTCAAATTCCATCACCACGAAAGTTCAGGAAGGAAGGCAATACATTATTGACAAGTAATGGTATTTATATGGAAAGCATTACATTAAGACAGATGCAAGAGGCGTAACAGCTGATAATACAGATATAATACACATACGTAACGAAAAAAGGCGTAAACATGGGTGTAACTAAAATACGTCATTAAACATGATGTCACAAATGGGTGGATCCATAAGAGAATCCTGCAATGTCAGCAGAAATACTTGGCAGAGATGCGCGCGCAGCCGCATGACGTGTGATTGACGTGCAACTAGAGGGTGAAGGGGACTTGACATTTAGCTCTACATGTGGAGACAGAAGTCTGAGGGGTCATGTCAACCTAATCCCAAATCATATCTAATATCTTATGTTTAAAGAACTGTATTATCCAAAAGGAAAGGTCTCTCGGACGGGATCTATTCTATACTGACTGTTAGTGCGTGTACGGGCGTCTAAGTGTCTACATGAGATGCGAGGGGGCAGGAATCTTCCATGGTAACAGGGGCTATGAATTACTTGCACGAGGACAGTGAGGCCTGGCCCCTTGCACGGTAGCTGGAGGAATGTTTACCTAAACTACTAGACAGGAATGCATCGGATGAGGAGCGAAGCAGATAATCTTGAAGGTGAAATACAGTTTTTGGCAGGCAACAAGCTGGATCAGGCACCGTTAGCCGCGCAGGGAGTAGGACAAAGTTCATGGATACAGATGCAGGCTCGGGCTGGAGCTTCCAGAGGCAGAAAGCAGGGAAGGCTTGATGGCAGAATTCGGGGCCTACTCGCCTGAATCTGTAAATGTGGAAAGTGAACCACATAAGGTCGGTGGCCTTTCATACTTAGGAATGGAATATCTGACCCATTCATAGCGGATCTGAAAGAGGACATGTTGACGGTGGACGCACATGTATTTGCGTCTTCAAAACTGGAACTGGAGGGAACATACATGTACTTATAGCATGCACATGGAGCCGTTGGGGTCTACGATAGGGGACATAACTGATCACAAAATTCATATTTCCTCAGGCACCGCTCATCTAATGCTCTCGCACTAACTGAAAATAATTTCATTAGACAAATCCTGACCTTACCAAAAAATACTCCACTTGTACCGCTAAGGATGGATTTGAATATCCTTCCAAAAGCAGATCTTATCTCATTACGTCCGTTGCTTTATTGGCGGCGGCTATGGAGCACTCCGGAGTTGGGCTGTTACAGGGAGGAATTAAAAGCAGTAATGACATCATTGGGGGCTGGCAGTATACCCTGGCTATCATTTGTAAGGCACTCCTTCCGTGCAATTGGAAGGGAGAATTTATGGATCAACCCAGAAGAATTCTACCCAGCCATTTCTAAAAAAATCTTGGCAACTGCACTGAAAGAGTACAAATTGACAAAAATTTTGCAGTCAGCCAATCCCACGAGTTTAACTTATGGGTGTCTGGATTTTAAGTGTCACTATGAATTTGAGCGGGTGCTGGATTCTATACAACCGTTAATAGCTAAGAAGCTGTTCCTGCAATTTAGGTATGGGACACTACCGCTATATACGATAACAAATAAGTGGGCGGGAGCATCCCGTTGCCTTTGCCCTGGTTGCCACGTGGAGGAAGAAACAATAGTTCATGTTATGCTTTTCTGCGTGGCATACAAACGGATTAGACTGAAATGGATCATCCAACTTTGTGGAAACCTGGGCATTAGGAACTACTGTGAATTTTTTAGGATCCTAAAATCTGACACTGACCCGGTTCATGTGGTTGTAATTTCGAAATTTCTTTTTTCTATGTGGTCAATACGTAGGAATTTGCTAAAACTAGACCAGACTACAAGTAACTCTGAGCCTTCTCCCTTTTTGCACCCGCCACTTTCTGTGTTTTCTGTGATTTCTATGGCCAGTAGGATGTTATTGGAAGCAAACTTAAGAGAGTGGTATAAGTTTTTATTAGTAGGCTGGAAGCCGAGCCCGGGCTTTTTCTTTTAGATTTCTACAATTTTTCTTTTTTCCTTATTGTACGTTCTAACCTATGTAATTTTTTTAATTATGATTTTCTGTTTTTATTTACCGTAATGGCATTTTTATTTATATACGTTTATATCCTAATGTATTTTATGATTTTCTACATTTTATCTAGTATGGATCCCAAATTGATGTACATTTTGTTTATGTGCTTTTTTGGCTGTAACAGCCGCAATAAAGTTTTATGATGATAAAGACAACAATAACAGACTGTTGTAAAGGGAAGAGTGAGGTGATCAGGGTGGGGAGAGAGGCCGCCGGGAGGGAGAGGGGTGTCTGTGATAAACTTGAGGGATGGCTTCTTTCAGAAAGGAGGGTACCTGCCAAGGAGGGGCGCTGCTGATGAGTAGGGGGATTATCCATGACATGTGTGCCTTAAAGAGGACATAAACGAAAAGAGATATGTCATGAAGCAGAAAGCGAATGACAAAGTGTGAAGTAGATGCTATCATTGACAGGATGAAGAATATATCTTAGAGTTAGATGCTGGCATAAAACTGAGGATTGCTTGTTAAGGCAGATAGGAACACTGCATACTTTTATTTTTTTTATTTTTCATCTACTGTTAGTTTATATGTTTTGGTATTGTTTGTGCTGGTATCTGACACCGATTCAGGTGCTCCCAATACTGTTGTGTTCTTTTTGACATCTTGTCCCCTTTCTGTGCCCCAACATCTCCAGTGGTACATGTTACTTCATTGCCTCCATGCTCTTTGGGCCACGGTTACCAGTCTGCATACCCTCCAGCTGTACTAATTTACCTAATACAGTGCCAACATTAAGGGCAATGTAACAGGAATTTGGAGCCTGAAGTGGGTAATGGGGACTGTGATATAGTCTTGTGCAACTCACTGGAAGGTCTCTGTTCTTTTGATGGTCTTCCGGTATCAGCAAGGTACAGACAGTGCAACTGCTTGCATCCATCCCCATTCTGCTGTCCAAGCATCAGATTGACAGAATGGACTGCACATGCTCCTAGCAGTCAGAGTGAAGTCAGTACTCCTTGGCCATTCATAGCTGTTAGCTTCATTTTATAGATCAAGGATGGTGGGTATTGAAAAATAACAGCCATTATCTCTTTCAATAGATGCTTCTGCCTATTTTTGAGGAATATTTAAGAGCACAGAAAGCTGTGGAAATAAATAACTGCACCTCAACCTACGTATAGTGGCTTCCCATAAATATAAAGTAGTGTGTCATGGTGTATTGTCCTAACTATAGGTCTTAAAGAATGAATCATAGACAGAGCAGCCAGAGGTAGCCTGTTCTTAGCTCATCGTACTGCATCAATTGCCACTCCATAGTCATCACTGATATCTCACGCTTCACAATCACATCCAAATAGGATGTACATAAAATGATTGCTCCTCAGCTATCTACTGCATTCTTCCCCTACATGCATCATCAGCTTTGTGGTTGGAATTGATGTGATAGATTTAAGTAATCAAGACAACCGAGCTACCCATTTAATCTGGAGGTGTTTGGGTCAACTATAATTATATATGGGATAAAGTACCCCCTCCCATACATTATAAGGATATTGCAAGTCACCAAACAGTTCAAAGATCATACAGAGGAACAAGGCAGAAGGTCATGTTCTTTTATAATCTTACAGAACTCCGAGGTGACATGCAATATCCTTATCATGTTTGGTAGGGGCTACCTCATCCCATATGATACATGGTAACACCATCACCTTTCCCACAACCCACTTAGATCCTGGGGTTGAAGCTCTTTCATATGAAGTAGAGAGGATGTTTTCAAATATGAAGAATAACATTTGATCCTCTAGTGCAAAATTAATGACATCTAAAAAGCTGTTAGATAGTTGTTGCAAAAATATATTAGAATCAGTATAATGCAAATGGTTTAAAAAGAAAAAAACTGCAGTAGCTCAGAAGGTGTAGAAACATGCAGAAAGATTATAACTTACCTAAGGAGTGCAACAAATGAACATGTTGCCATAAATATCTCCTTTCTGCTTGTCACTCTAAGCCAGAAAAACAAAGCAGAAGAAAGAAAAGCCACCTTTAATTGTGTTCCTTAAACAGCTCCTTTAATTGTGCCCCATTACCTGGCCCTAGCAGCAGGCAATGTACCATTAAAACACAAATGTAATAAGCTATTACAGTTGAGTTATGGAGTCATTTCTTTATAATAGGCAGCTGAAAATGACACAAGTCACCCATTATAAAGAAATGAGAGATGGAAATTTAGTACACCCAATATACTTGCAGTCAGGCACCCAGGGCAAGAGAATACACCGGTATACCATGCAGAAAGCATTCCCCTCCCTTCCGGTACTTCCTTACCCATTATTTCCCATATTCATGCTCCCGCCCCCTGCAGTCCATTTCCATTTCTGCTCTTTGTTGTCTTCTCAGTCTCTCTACCACTACTTGCTTCTCAATACATCTTATCTCACTATCCTGACATACTTTTTCTTACTGACTCTACAAATATATTATCTTTGTAGCTTATCTTTCTATCCTATTTTTGACTACTTCCATCTTTCCACCTGTTGGAAATGACCTTTTTTAGGGTTAGTTCCAGGTTTTTCTGCTTCTTCCTGCTATTTTTTCCTGATCATGCAAGGTAGGGCTTAGATTCTTTGGGCACTTTGCCACTGCTGATCAGTGCCAAAGTGCAAGTGCTCCCTGTATAAATTGTTATTGCAATTGGTTACCCAGGATTGGCATATTTAATTTACTGTTAAGTCCCTAGTAAATTGTACTGTGAGTGCCCAGGACCTGTAAATCAAATCCTACTAGGGGGCCTGCTGTACTGATTGTGCAACCCACCTAAGTAGCCCTGAAAATGTAACTCAGACTAGCCACTGCACTGTCTGCTTGTAGTTTTGACTGCCATGTCGGCCTGGCAAGTGCACCCACTTGCCAGGCCCTAACCATACCTTTTCTCACATGTAAGGCATCCCTCGGGTAGGCCAAAGGTACCCTAATGGGCAGGGTGCAGTGTATGTGAACTGTAGGACATGTGCTGGTGTGTGTGACATACGCTGATAGTGAAATACTGTGTATTTCGTTTTTCACTATTGAAAGGCTATCTGTCCCATAGGATAACAGAGGAATTACTATGTAACATCTTACAAGTATAACTTCCCAGGGGGACAAAATGGAAAAATAGAGTTTAGGCTCTCTGAACTTAAAATTTAATAACACATATTTTCGTGAAAATTGTTTTTAAATTGTGTGTTTGAAAATTCAACTTTTGGAAAGTAGGCATTTTATATTTAACCATTCTGTGTGCCTCTGCTGGTTTGTATATTGACTATCTGGTTTTGGAGTGACAGGGCCTGGGGGTGTGCATTCACTGAAGACAGCCACTGGGGAGGGTGGGTTGAGGTGTGCCCTGCCTTTCCTGGATGACTTGGCTGCATTTAGAGTAGTGGGAGGAGTTTTCATTGCACCTGAATAGGTACAGTCTTCCTTGCACAATGCTGTCTCCATCTCCTGTGGTCATGCTTTACCAGAGAGGACAGAACAGGTTTGGACTGGGTTTGTAGACCCTGGCCACAAAAGAACAAAGACAAAGTGGGGTATAAGTAGTTGACCTTCAATCCCAGAACTTTAAATCACTTTTGAACTCAAGAGGAACCTTTGCCAAGGAGAAGAGCTGGAGAGCTGTAAGGAGTAGTACTGCCCCTTTGCTGTGTGCTGTGTGGCGTTAGCCTGCTGTTGCAGCTTCTGCAAAGGAAAGGTCAAAGACTGGAACTTTGCTGAAAAACCTGTTCGAAGAAGAATGTCCACGGGCAAGTGTGTGCCGGCCTCCTGTTCAAAGACTTCACCTGCAACGCTCTGACCAGCTTCTGTTTGGACTCCTGCATTCAAAAGGGTGGCAATTCCAATCCCTGACAATGGTGTGGTTGGTTTTGCAAAGCAAAGAAAACAATCTCCAATGTTGTCAGTCATGTTGCTTTGACGGCATGACCTGCACCAAGGCCAGGAGCACAGCATGTGAAGTGAACGACGCACTGCCCTGCCAGCACCGCAGCTCCGACACCCTTTAACACCTGCCGACGACTGCAGTTATGGTCCTTCCCAAGGCCATCGCTCACACAGACTCATCACCGCCAATGCCGGCATCCCGTTATCGCAGTGCCGATAACAGCAAAGGGTGACTCCACAAACTTGCTGACTTTAAATCTTCTCACTCGTCCCCTGTCCTGGATTCAACATGTCTCCTCCTCGTGGACACGATGCATTGCCTCTCCTCAGGCAGTCAGGGAGCCGGCCTTGAGCTCAGCACCGACGCCTCACCTCCACTACGCCATGCATCATCATAGATTTCGTTTCCTAAGGTGCTGTTTGTTTGGGTGTCCGTGTGACTCCATGCTCGAAGCCACACACCTCCCAATCGGCGCTGTACTTTGGATTTATTGCTGTCACGACGTTGTAATAGGTGGAGCTATTTGTTTTCTACTAGCTTTATTTTTGAAATATATTTTTTTTCAGTGCTATTTTACTACATATATGCTGGATTTTTTTCGTTTTGATCTTGTTACTTTTAAATAAAGATACTTTAATTTTCTAAACTGGTGTAGTGTCCATTTGTGGTGTTTTCACTGTGTTACTGTGTTTTAAGTACAGATACTTCACACATTGCTTGTGGGATAAGCGTATCTGCTCCTGCCAAGCTATAAAGGGGAGGTGAGCAGGGGTTATCTAAAGTGTGTATCCCCCTTACCCTGACTAGAAGCAAGGGTCCCTACTTGGACAAAGGTACCTACCTCTACCAATCAGAGACCCCCAGTTCTAACACCACCCTTATTCAGCTCAGTGTGTCTTCCCTGTAACTTGCCTCAACCTTTCAAATGTGCATTCAATTGGTTCCGTCACTCCCACTTTGTCTCCTCCTCTTATTGCCACATCTTCTAACCATCACTCTCCATCGTCTCTCATATTGTACTTTTACTGTTAGTAATCTTGTTCATTGATTGACTGACATGCTTAGCACAAGTGCATAAACACTATATTAATAGAGACAACACAAGATAACATTAACAGGACTATAATATATTCACGAGCTATTCCTCAAGACCTGAGCTCAAAATGTTGGCTGTGTGAATGCTTTTATCAGGTATACGCACGGCGGACTGGCCGTTGCGGGCACCAGGTGTTTTCCCGGTGGGCCGGAAGGGTGGAGGGCGGTTTTGGTACAGGAGGCCGGTTTTGCAGCAATGCGGCAATATTGTGTCCCTGTACCAAAAACAGCTGCAGTATTTTCCATGTGCATGCCCTGCCCAGCGCTACCCGTCAGACTCAATTGCCAGGGCCGGTTTGCATTCCCAGTCCGGCCCTGGGCCTATGTGGCTGCTATTCAGAGTGCTGGAGAATGGAGGACATGCACTGGGCAGCTTGGGGGCCAGGACCTATAACATGACATGAAAGCTGTTCAGGAGAATTCGTGACAGCAGAGATTACTTTCATGGCAGTCCTCTTGTCTCTTGCATACAATGATGCTCTGCTATCATTGCAAAATGGCAATCAAACCATGTGCTTGAATGTCCATGTGTGGCCTTTGCACAGAAAGGACACCTCACCTCTGGGCAGAGAATTGGAACCGTTGCTTAGTTATCAATCTGTGTAGAGCAAGGATGTTTTCACACGGAATGTGGCTGGAGGCAAATCAAGGCATCTCTGGCTGGTGGAAACCAGGCCACTTAACTGTAGAATTTGAGAAATAAGATCACACAAACACACAGTTCTCTTTTTCTGGAGGCCAGAAGTGGCATTTAATGACATAGTAATTTGTCTTCTCACTTCAGTGCCTCCCCTGCCCTCTTCATACACCCTTGCAAAATCTTTCCGATGTCTAGAGGCCACAAGACATCAAACATAACAAGCAGTGCCAAATCCAATCAGTCTCGCCTTTTAAAAGCAGACCTACTGGCTTTGCAAATGTTTTTTGGCAATGCTGTTCTTAATTGGCAAAAAATGCATCTTGGCTGACGAGAACAGCTTTGGCAAAAAAAGGAAAATAAAAGTGCAAATATGTGCACGGGCACTTGCATGATCAGACTCATCGGCTTATGAGTCATGATTTGACGGCGTCCCGTGCAATGATACCGTGCATGTACACTGCATGATGCAGATTGCATTTTTGTTTAATTAAGTGCTGCTAAATAGCAGGCACCTATCTTGTGATGGTAATAAAAAAGTGAATACAATAGGAGTAAAAGCTCATGTTAAGATAGGAGCAACCCTGCAGCAAATTGCAGCTGCAGGGAATTCCATCAAAATAAATAAATACATGATAAAATATGATAAAGATAAGATATGGTAGGGAGCAATGGAGGCATGGGGTAGTGGATTAGTATTTAAAAAACAGCCAGCAGCATGAACAATGGAATAGTTGGAGGTGCAATGGAATGGCTCTGAGGCAAGGACCCTACAACACAGATTGTGGGAAGATTTTAGGGGAGAAACAGCATACGATGGACAGAGCCAAAAACACATTCATTCCAATGGACTGTTGGATGAGAATGTAAAGAGTAGTTCTCTGAGTGCAAGCAATGGAAGGACAGTTTTGAATCAGAATAAAGTGAAGAAGAAATGCTCCAGTGCGAGACAAACAAAGAATTGAGAGGAAAGCAATTGAATAAGAAGCAGGGAAGTTAGCTCGATAAAAAAGCTGTTCGATCAAACAAGTGGCTGACCCAAAGCCCACTATCTGAATATATTTTAACGTGTCAGAGAAAATCTAGAGCTGTCTGTAGGTGAGACCTAAAATAATATTATCATATCAAGACACTCTACTCTAGACTCTAACTATTAGGGGTTTACTTTTATTTTCTAAAGTAAAAATGCCACTTGACAACTTCAGCAATAGTCAGCATATCTATGCACTATTTTTAAAGTCGGGGTACTAAAGGTACAACTAGCAGATGGCATTAGAACCCTATCTTTTCGTCTTATTCTTTTGAACCTCCTGTTTTTCTATTTAACAATATGTTTATACTGTAAATTCTGCATGTAGGGGTTCATGATGAAGTTGGTGTGAGAAGAAGACATATTTCCAACATTTAATGACTTTCAAAGTCATGAGGAAAACAAGAAACGAATAGAAAGGTAACTCATTATCAAAGGAACATCTCTTTCCAGAGCTATCGTGCCCATTCAAGAAAAAATTGCCAGTCTGTGGGATAAACCGACACCAGGCTTAAATGGAGGAAAAACAGGAAACTCGATACACTACAATTAGAACAGTAGTGGAGATCTCTTCCTGAGCCATTGTTTGCATAACAATGTGTATGCACGCCTCTATAGAGTACAAAACCACAGCCCACACTCTAACCACTTGTGTGTTCTCATTCCCAACCGAGTGATTATGCTTCAGACAGCAGACACCTTGGGCTGTATTATAAATATGGCACACTTTCCTTGTTTGCCCCATGGCACACCTTTCACAAGGTTTGCCGTAAGTAAACAAGAAACTGCGAGGTATTACAAAGAACGCGCTATTCCAAGGGCAACAGCAAATCAGCAGCGCATTCAAGTGAAAGACAGAGAAGCTGTTAAATAACTGCTCTGTGTTTCACAGTGAAGGGGCATACATCCTGCACTTTCAAGGGAGATATGAGATCTCCTTGCAGGCGGGTACAGTGCAATTGGATGTCTGGAGGGTCATAGAACTTGTTGGACTTGGCCCTTTTTGCAGGGTAATCCCAGAACTTTTTGCCTTCCTCCTGTTTTTTTCTGACCTGTTATTGGTAGTTTTATGACTCTGGGCATTTTACCACTGCTGATCAGTGCTAATGTCCATATGCTCTCTTTGTCAATTGATGTTATGGATAAGTGATTCCATGATTGGCATATTTGATTTACTTGTCAGACCCTAATACAGTGCACTACGTGTGCCCAGGGCCTGTAAATCAAATACTGCTGATTGTGCCAACCTGAGAAACAGCTTGTAAAATGTGACTCAGGCCTGCCATTGCAGAGCTTGTGTGCAGTCTGACACTGCCTTGTCGACTTGGCAAGTGCACACACTTGCCAGTCCCTAAACCTTCCCTCTTCTACATATTAGTCACCCCAGGGTATGCCACGGTACCCCTGTGGACAGGGTGCATTGTATGTGAAAGGTAGGGAATGCCCTGATGTGTGTAGAATGTCCTGATAGTAAAATACTGCTAATTTCGTGTTTCACTATTGCAAGGCTATTTCTTCCCATAGGCCAGAATGGGGAGTTAGTTATGAACATCTTATAAAAATAACTGACCCCAGGAACAAGATAGGAAAATAAAGTTTAGAATGTTAAGATGCATCTTTTAGTGAGGGTGATTTTTACATTCTGTGTTTGAAAATACCACTTTTAGAAAGTAGGTATTTTCTTGCCTAACTATCCAGTGTGCCTCTGCTATGTTTGTGTATTGTATGTCTGGCTTTTGGATGACAGGGGCTGGAGGAGGGTTGTGGCTCCAGAAGTCTGATGAGTGAGGGCTGGGCTGAATAGACCTGGGTTGCACATCTTCACCTGAATAGGTTTGTGCCTGTCTTCCACAATGACGGCTCTGCCATCCTGTGGTGTGTCTGAAGCCAGGGCTCACACTGACAAAGGAGGTTGTTGTGCAATTGCAAAGTGCCCCACAGAGCTGGTTTTTGCTAAGTACAGACACTCTCTGACTTCAGAGAACAAAGGATTTTGGTGTATAAAAAGAGGGGCTCAGACCCCAGACTTTTAGGTCACTTCTGGGAATCAAGAGAAACCTTTGCCAAGGAGAAGAGCCGGCTAAGCTGAGGAGGATCACTGCCCCTGTGCTGTTTGCTGTCTGGGGTTGTCCTGCAGTCACTACTTGCTGCCAAGGAAAGGAGAAAAGGACTTTGCTGTTTGCTTTGTCATCTTCAGGAAGATCTCCAAGGGCTTGAAACTGAGCTTGCCTCCTGTTCTGAAGTCTCAGGGACACAAAGACTTCACCACCAGCTCCCCTGAATTTCCTTGCTGGGAATTCCAACCTGCAAAGAGGTGCCTGCTGCTGTTTGGGACCTCTGGAGACTTTTGTCGCTGGGAGCTGGGAAATCGACGCAACACTGAAGCGTGTTGCACACACACTGGTTTTCCGACACATCACCGAAGAAACCGTCGCAGCACCTGCGCCGGATCAAGAAATCACTATCACCACACCAATCACGACGCAAGCCTGCTGTGTGGCTGCAAGAAGACATGCATCGTACTGGATCGACGCATTGCATCGAGGCGCCAAGACTGTCGCACCATTGGGGTCCCCAGTAAGAAACAGATGCATCAACTTCCCACACAGTAAGGAATCCACACATCACATCACCTCCCCTGTGCTGCAGTAAGGAACAGACAAATCACCACCCCTGCATGTAAGGAACCGACGCATCACTTTCCCTGTGGCCATTTTGTTTGCTTATTGTGTCGTAACTAATGTACTTTTGAGAAAAGTGTCACATTTACAACTTACATTGAACTGAACGTTTTCTACCATTTGAAAGCCTTATTTTTAATACTGTATTGTGTATTTTTGTCATTTGGTCTTGTTTTGGTTTAGATAAAGATTACTTATTTTTCTAACCTGGTGTGATGTCCATTTGTAGTGTTTTCACTGTGTTACTATATGTGTTCACTAATGCTTTACACACTGCCTCTGAGATAAGTCTGCCTGATTGTGGCAAGCTACCAAGGGGGTGAGCAGGGGTTATTTTAGGATTGTATCCCCATTACCCTGACTAGAACCAAGGGTCCCTATTTGGACAAAGGTACCTACTTCTGCCAACTAGAGACCCCCATTTCTAACAGAACCCCCTTTCAATCCTTAAGAGGGTTGCTTTTAAGAGGCGCACTGTGAACTTTCAGTGCGCCTCCTAAAGGCATGTTTGACTCTGCCCCAACGTTGGTAGTACATTGCAGGTGCAGAGGCAAAGTGATGCCTTCATTTGCATGGTGCCATGCCCCCATGCAAATGACAGCGGTAATACAATGTGGGTGCAGAAGCAAAGTGATGCCTCATTTGCACGCCGCCTCATGATAGCGCTGGTGCTACAAGTGCCCCAGCACCACAGAATTACAGAAGGGGACGCACAAGCGTCTGCGGCTCCTTCTGTAATGCCATTGTGTCCCGGGGATGCCCAAAGCGGGCACACATGCTTTTTGCTCCGCCGGGTCACAATGTATAATACAGCCCCTGGTAAGTAGGTGTCAGGGTATTTCATCTTTTTAAATTGAAATGGGTTTCCTGCCTGAAGGGATCCTACACAGAAAAGATTGAAATGCCGGTGAGGCTTTGTTATCAGGTTATCCCAGACGTTATGGCACCTTTCTCATAGAACATTGGCCATCTTGTGATTTGTTAATGTGAAAGGGCCTGGTTCTAGTTCTCAAAATCATGTAGAGCTAGATTCGTTAACTCTAGTGTAATTTGGATGTCTTTTATGATATATTTGCTGCCTTAATTTTCTTTTTAAAGATGAAACAATACGAAATGCTGATGATTTTTCCGATGTTATTTTGACCTGGTCTCGAATCGAAATTCCATCCAGGCCAGCTACAAGTGTTATTGAAATAAAAATGACACAATCAGCTGGTAGAGTGCTCGGTTTCAAGAAAGTGAGGAGAACGCTGTAATTTAAATACTCTATCGTCCCTTCTGCCCTTCCCTTCTTTATCTGTCTGTTTGGCGCAGCCTATTTGCTGACTTCTTTTGCCAGGCTCAGCACGTTTGCAGACACATCATTAAAACCTGCTGTGATGCACCACAAGTATACCTTAAATTATGAGCTCGAGTGGTGATTCTCTTGGCGCATCTGCAGATAATGTGTCAAATAAAACTCTATTTTTAAAAGCAGCCTATAGTTTAGAAGCAGTTCTCATTACTGCAGCTATCTGTGCACGATCTGTGGATGTTTACCACCACCGCGGTGGAAGCAGTGTTATGCAGCTGGCATATCCATTATAATCAGAAAAGTATTATATCCCTCACCACCACTTATAACATAAGCATGTAGACAGTGTGTGGCACAGATCCAGTCACCTACAACATACATTTGGATGTAATTCAATTAGAACTGTATGCTGAGGGAAGCTGGTAGCACAAGGGTAAGCTACTGTGATGAGCACAAAGAAATAACTAAACAATATTTAGAAGAGGTCTCCATCCTTTTCTGTAACAAGAGCTATTTATGTGTAATGACAATCCTCCTGAGCTACTAATATTACATTAGTGGCCACCGTAGGCAAAGATTGCCAGCAGCGAGCACTTCAGTGTATCAAGCATTGTTGCCAGTAGTAATGTAAAAAGCGTTTGTCAGCGTGGCATGCCTTTACATGGACAATACATGCCAGTGATTGCTCTAATGACCCTCGCACCAAGGTAATATCATTGGGAATAAGTCTCTCCAACACATTTTGATTTTGATCACTCAATTATCAACTTTAAATATTTTGGGAAATTAAACCATTTTTCTCAAAACATCAGTTTATGAGTTCTGAAAAGACATACATTTTCATCTCAACTACATGCTTTTAAATTTTGGTATACCTATATAAGTCAACAAAGGAAACACTTCCGAATTTGTAGATTAGGCTGCACACAGGAGAGCTACTTACAAGGAGCTGGAGAGGTACCTGTACCTCACGAGCTACTCATTGTTGAAGCCGGATTTAGAATAATCCGGTAGGCTGTATGTAGTACTACATGCAGCATTTACGGATAAGGATTCCTATGACTTGGAGTAACAGGATGTCTCAAACCATGCAAGATTTTCAGGATATTCGCTTTGACTAAATGTACTCTTTTTTTTAAAATCTCTTTTATTGAATTTATGCATTTTTTTGTAAGAATTTACATACATATACGATGTCGCTTCTATAACAGTTACATTTGGTACAATGTCTACATTTTAACAGGCCATCAGTACATTACAGGGTACACCATTATCAGCTTAGTTCTTGAAAAATATATCTGGTGTATCTCAACAGCAGCTACAAACTTAGAAGTATTTTCATTACTTAACTTTTAGTCATCATTGCACATTATATAGTTGTTGGAGGGAGGACCACCGGGGAGTCGGGGAGACTAGTCCGGCGCACCTTCCTACCGCACAGTTATAGCCGAGCGCCGCTGAGAAGCCCCCTTCGGGGAGGTCTTTCTCCTATAATCGTACTAGGCCCAGTAACACCACCACACAGGACTCAATATCAGTTGCTTGACTTGGTTCTTTATCAGAAGTAGCACGTTTCAATATTTACAGTGGGATCGAGGGATCCAGTAAGAGTCTCAATGTCTGTTAGAGGGATAGGGTAGCGGGACAGTCTTAGTACCAACCAGGTACGGGAGGGCTCTGCGCCAGACCTTGAGTGCTGGGCTCGGAGCGGCTCGGACGTGGGGAGCCGCGACGGCGTCTGCAGGGCTCGGGTGGTAGTTCCGCTTGGGTCGAGCCGCGACACAGTCAGCAGGGCTCCGGTGGTAGATCCGCTTCGGTCGAGCCGCAACGAGGTCAGCTGGGCTCTGATAATAAGGTTCAACAAGGTCAGGCCGCGACAGCGTCAGCAGGGCCCCAAAGGTTCGTGAAGGTCTTTCAAGCACGGGGGAGCCGCGAAGTCGTCAGCAGGGCTCAGAGTGTGGGTTCAGGATGAGTCTTCTTCCGTAGGGTCAGCCGCGATCCGATCAGCAGGGCTCTTGACTCCGGGATACAACTGTTGTCCTGTTGTCGGGTCGCCCCAGATATAGGACTGGAGCCCTTTGATGTCCGGACCCTTGCGCCCGGAGGGGGCGGAGAGGCCGGGTAGGGAGCGGCCAGACGCCCAGCAGGAGAGGCACCAGGCCCCAGAGAGCGGTGGGGTGATCGCTCCTAGGTGTGGAAGGACCTTTGGGGGTCCCATCGATACTGCCCTCCGCCGGGAGTGGGAAGGGTTCACGTGGTATCCCCCGGGCCAGGGGTTGGCGCCTCGATGTCGGGCCTCGCTGGGACAGAGGCCGGGTGAAGCGGGGTCACGCAGGTGGTCACGTGGAGTGACGTATAATCCAAAATGGAGGAGCCCCGAGGTGCATGGGACCTCGTGCGGCTTAGCGAGGGGGAACAGGACCACACCACAAGGCCGGCTCCCACATGCGTCCCCCCCAGCTGAAGGCAGGGAGAGTCACCCATCTCCTTGGGGGTTCTCCTCGCCGAGGCGGAAGAATCGGGAGAGGCCGTCAGCATTGGCGTGGTCGTTGCCGGGCCGGTGTTCAACAGTAAAGTCCATCCCTTGCAGCGAGATGGACCAACGCAACAGCTTGGGGTTCTCGCCCCGCATTTGCATGAGCCACCGCAAGGGCCGGTGGTCAGTTTGGACCCTGAAGTGTGTGCCCAAAAAGGTAGGGCCGAAGCTTCTTGAGAGCCCATACCACGGCGAAGGCCTCCCGCTCGATGGTGCTCCACCTCTGTTCTCGCGGCAGCAGTCGGCGGCTGATAAAGGCCCTTGGCGTCCATCTGGGAGAGGACTGCCCCGACCCCGTACTCCGAGGCATCGGTCTGGACTACAAATTCCTTGCTGTAGTCAGGGGCCTGTAGCACAGGGGCAGCGCACATGGCCGCCTTGAGGGTCTCAAAAGCGGTCTGACAGCGGGGCGTCCAGTGCACCGCCTTGGGCTGTTTCTTGGAGGTGAGCTCCATAAGGGGCCCCACAATGCTGCCATAATCCTTGATGAATCGTCGGTAGTAGCCTGTGAGGCCTAGGAAGGCCCGGACAGCGGTCTGGGTTGCGGGGGGCTCCCACGCCTGGATGGCGTCGACCTTTAACTGGAGGGGCGCCACCTGGCCACTCCCCACCTGGTGGCCCAGATAGGTCACAGATCCTTGACCGATCTGGCATTTACTGGCCTTAATGGTGAGCCCGGCTCTTTGGAGAGCGGCCAGGACTTCCCCGAGGTGTCCTAGGTGCGCGGCCCAGTGATCGCTGAAGACTGCAATGTCGTCGAGGTAGGCCGCGCTGAAGGCTTCTAGTCCGGCCAGGACCTTGTTCACTAGCCTCTGAAAGGTCGCTGGGGCATTCTTCATCCCGAAGGGCATTACCCGAAAGTGGTAGTGCCCATCAGGGGTGGAAAAGACGGATCGTTCCTGGGCGCCGGGAGTGAGCTTGATCTGCCAGTACCCAGCGGTGAGATCAAAGGTGCTCAGGTAGCGGGCGGCCCCCAAGCGATCGATCAGCTCGTCTGCTCGTGGCAAGGGGTGGGCATCGGTCTTGGTGACTGTGTTCAGGCCCCGGTAGTCGACACAAAATCTGAGTTCTGGGGCAGTGCCAGGGCGGCGGCCTTCGGCACCAAGACTACCGGGCTGGCCCACGGGCTGTCGGAAGGCTCGATGACTCCGAGAGCGAGCATCTTGGCGACCTCGGTCTGTATGCAGGCTCGGACTCGGTCAGGTACTTTGTAGGCGCGGTGTCGCACAGGGGGGCTATCCCCAGTGTCCACGTCGTGGACGCACCAGGGGGTCACCCCGGGCGTGAGGGAAAAGAGGGCAGCAAAGGGTTGCAGTAGCTTCTGGCAGTCATGGCGCTGTTCTGGTGTCAGGGTGGCGGAGAGGCGGACGCCCTCCAAGGAGCCGTCTCGGCCCGAGGACACCAGGAGGTCGGGTAGGGGCTCGGAGTCACTTTCACCCCCATCGTCGGTAGCCAGCAGCAGGCTCAGTTCCGTGCGGGCAAAGTGGGGCTTGAGCCGGTTGGCGTGCAGGACCCGGAGGGGGTTCCATGTCGACCAGGTAGGTGACGGGGCTCTTCCTTTCAACTACCTTGAAGGGCCCGGTCCACTTGTCCTGCAGGGCGCAGGGGTCCACGGGTGACATGACCCAGACTTGCTGGCCTGGCTCGAACTCGGTGACGGAGGCCTTTTCGTCATACCAGCGTTTCATGTCTTCTTGGCTGGCTTCGAGGTTGGCTTCTGCCAGGACCCGGAACTTCCGAGTCTGGTTCCGCAGGGTCAGAAGTTACCAGTAGACGTCGGGAGGGGCATCTTGGACTTGCGCCTCCCAGCCCTCTTTGACCAGGCTGAGGGGCCCTCGGACGGGGTGCCCATACAATAGTTCGAAGGGGCTGAAGCCCAGGGATTTCTGTGGTACCTCCCGATAGGCGAACAGGAGGCAGGGCAGCAGGACATCCCATCTCCTCCTCAGGGGCTCTTCCAGGCCCTTGATCATCCCCTTCAGGGTTCGGTTGAACTGCTCGACCAGTCCGTTCCCCTGGGGGTGGTAAGGGGTGGTGAATTTATAGGTGACCCCACATTGTTGCCAGAGGGATCTCATGTACTTTGAAATAAAGTTCGTTCCCCTGTCGCTCACCACTTCTCGGTGGAACCCCACCCTGGAGAAGATGCCCATCAGGGCCCGGCCCACCACTGGAGCTGTCACAGTGCGGAGTGGGATGGCCTCGGGGTATCGGGTGGCGTGGTCGACCAGTACCAGGATGAAGCGGTGTCCCAGGGCGGTTCGGGGGTCGAGGGGCCCCACGATGTCGATCCCCACTCGTTCGAACGGGGTGTTGACGGTTGGAAATGGTTGCAGGGGGGCTTTCACTCGACCCCCAGTCTTCCCGCTAGCTTGGCAGGTCGGGCAGGACCGGCAGAGATGGTCCACGTCTCTTCTCATTCGGGGCCAATAGAAATGGGTCACTAGGCGGCTGTAGGTCTTGTCCCGCCTGAGGTGTCCGGCGAGGGGCACGTCATGTGCCAGGTTCAGGAGGAACTCTCGAAATCGGAGGGGGACCACCAACACCCGGCCGGCCCCTAGTTCGGCGACTTTCTGCTCACTGTACAATAAGTCATTGTCCCAATAGACCCAGTGGGTTCCCGTGGGGTCCCCCGCAGCCTGGGCGGCCGCTTGCTGTCGGGCCCCCTCGAGGGATGGGCAGGCCTTCTGCTCTTGCTGGAATTGTTCGCGGGTGGGCCCCCCGTCGTGGCGCCACTGGGCCAGCTCGGGGATCTCGCTGAGGGAGGCGGCCTCGTCGGGAGAAAGTGCGGATGGCCCGGCCTCCTCGTCAGGTTCCTCCGTGCCGGAGGAGGGTGATAGCTCCGGGCCCGTCGGCTTGTCGGGGGCCGTGGCAGCGGCTGGTTGGGCGGTCATGGACCGGGTGGTGGCGCAGGCCCACTCGGGCAGTCCTAGCATCCCCAGATGCTCTCGGCGATCCACCTGGGCCCAGGGGGAGCTCTCTAGGTCGTTCCCCAGGAGGCAGTCTACTGGGGCGTCATCGCGGACAGTTACTTTTAGGGTGCCGGCCACTCCTCCCCACTCGAAGGGGATCCTGGCCATCCGGCACATGCTCTCGGTGTTGTCCGCGGTCCGGACAGGGCATAGGATATGCGGCAGGATTTGTTCGGGGGTCACTAGGTGGTAGCGGACAGCGGTCACACTGGCCCCAGTGTCCCGGAGGGCCTCGGCCCGTCGTCCGTTGATGGTGACCCACTGTTGGTACTTCTGGGTGTTGCTTGGGATGGCAGCTCGGGGCACCATCTCTCGGGAGCCCAGGCATACAAGCGACATGGCAGCTGGTTCCCACTCGGGGGACCCGTTGTCGTGGTTCTCCTCCTCATCTTCTCCCTCCCCCAGGGCTGCGGCGGCTATTTGCCGGGGAGGGGGCCCAGCGGTCCCGTTCCGTCGGTTCACGGGGCAGGCCGGGTCGCTCGCATAGTGGCCGGTCTGCTGGCAGCCGAAGCAGGTCACTGTTGGTCGTGGTCCAGGCCGTGCGATAGGGGCCCCCCTTCGGCCCAGGGTCGGGGACGTGTGGTTGGTGGCTTGGCCTCGTGGCGGGCTTCTGGGCGGCCTGGCTGGGAATTCTCGACTGCGGTGGGACCCCCCTCCTCCGCCTCGCTGGCGGGGAGGTCCCGTGGTACTTCGTTGGTAGTCCCCCACTGGGTTCCGGGGGACCCGGGGGTTGACCCATCGGTCTGCTTCGGCGGCGAGCTTCCGGGGCTCGGTCAGTTTACTGTCCAGGAGGTGTTGCCTTAGTTCAACAAAGCAGTTGTTGGCGAGGTGCTCCCAGACAATGAGGTCGAACAGTTCATTGTATGAGGTGACCTTGCTCCCTTTTATCCATCCTTCCAATGCTCGGCTGAAGAAGTCCACGTATTCGACCCACGTGGTACCGGGGAGCTTCTTGCAGTCCCGGAAGCGCTGCCGGTACATCTCGGCTGATAGTCCGTAGCGTGTGAGTAGGCTTCTTTCATGTGGTCGTATGATGTCATCACCGCGTCGGGGAGTTGCAGCAGGGTATCCCGGCCCTCGGTGAGGAACCTCCCCCATAGGCCGGCACCCCAATCCTACCGGGGTACCCGATGGGAGGTCATGGCTACTTCGTACGCTCGGAACCATTGCTGGATGTCGTCATTTTTATAGTACTCCTTGACGACATCCTTGGGGATGTGAACCTTTGGCTCGGTCAGTGGCAGAGCGTCCCGGGCTCCGGGGTTGCTGGTCTCCCCCGTTTTAGATTTTAGTTCAAGTTCCTTGAGGCTCCTCTCGTGCTCGAGGGTTAGCCGTCTCTCCTCTAGTTCCCAATGCCGCTTCTTTTCCTCGATTTCCTCCTGCAGCCGTAGTTGCTCCAACGCTATTTTCTTCTCCGCCAGTAGGAGCTCACCGTCCAGCCGGAGTCGGGCGAGGTCCATTTCGTGTGTCCGGACCCTCTCCCGTTCTCGCATTTCTTCGTGGGAAAGGCTGGTTTCTGGGATGGTTCGCCCCCGTCTGTCGGGGTTGGGGTCGGCAGGTTTCCGTCCCGGGCCGAGGTCCCTTCGGCTCGGGGCGGAGTGGTCTCGGGTTCTGTCCAGGCTTTCAGGGCTTTCTGCATTTCTTCCTTGGTGCCCAATCCTGTGGTTGGGATCCCTTTGTCCTTGCAGAATTGTTTCAGTTCTTTGTGGGTGTATTCTTCCAACCTTTCCGGCTGGAAGGTTGCGGCCACGGTTGCCTCTTGGCCTTCGATGGTTCCCTTTTCTTTTTCCGTCTGGTTAGGTAGTGGGTGCGTTACTTGCCTGTACGATTGCGTCTGGCTCGGATCCCGTCGCTGGCCACCAAATGTTGGAGGGAGGACCACCGGGGAGTCGGGGAGACTAGTCCGGCGCACCTTCCTACTGCACAGTTATAGCCGAGCGCCGCTGAGAAGCCCCCTTCGGGGAGGTCTTTCTCCTATAATCGTATTAGGCCCAGTAACACCACCACACAGGACTCAATATCAGTTGCTTGACTTGGTTCTTTATCAGAAGTAGCACGTTTCAATATTTACAGTGGGATCGAGGGATCCAGTAAGAGTCTCAATGTCTGTTAGAGGGATAGGGTAGCGGGACAGTCTTAGTACCAACCAGGTACGGGAGGGCTCTGCGCCAGACCTTGAGTGCTGGGCTCGGAGCGGCTCGGACGTGGGGAGCCGCGACGGCGTCTGCAGGGCTCGGGTGGTAGTTCCGCTTGGGTCGAGCCGCGACACAGTCAGCAGGGCTCCGGTGGTAGATCCGCTTCGGTCGAGCCGCGACGAGGTCAGCTGGGCTCTGATAATAAGGTTCAACAAGGTCGGGCCGCGACAGCGTCAGCAGGGCCCCAAAGGTTCGTGAAGGTCTTTCAAGCACGGGGAAGCCGCGACGTCGTCAGCAGGGCTCAGAGTGTGGGTTCAGGATGAGTCTTCTTCCGTAGGGTCAGCCGCGATCCGATCAGCAGGGCTCTTGACTCCGGGATACAACTGTTGTCCTGTTGTCGGGTCGCCCCAGATATAGGACTGGAGCCCTTTGATGTCCGGACCCTTGCGCCCAGAGGGGGCGGAGAGGCCGGGTAGGGAGCGGCCAGACGCCCAGCAGGAGAGGTGCCAGGCCCCAGAGAGCGGTGGGGTGATCGCACCTAGGTGTGGAAGGACGGTTGGGGGTCCCATCGATACTGCCCTCCGCCGGGAGTGGGAAGGGTTCACGTGGTATCCCCCGGGCCAGGGGTTGGCGCCTCGATGTCGGGCCTCGCTGGGACAGAGGCCGGGTGAAGCGGGGTCACGCAGGTGGTCACGTGGAGTGACGTATAATCCAAAATGGAGGAGCCCCGAGGTGCATGGGACCTCGTGCGGCTTAGCGAGGGGGAACAGGACCACGCCACGAGGCCGGCTCCCACAATAGTGCATATATTTAGGTACATTTAAGTGCAAGTACAATAGATGTGAATTTGTGCAAGAGTCCGTCCAATTCTAATGCATTCAACAGAAGAATAGAAAAAACAACAAAGAACATTGACTCCGCATGTAGCACCCTTCCCGCTTCCCAGCTATATGCTCATGTACTGTTGCCCTGCTGATGTATCTCTCAGTGTCTCCCGATTTTGATGTACGCGCCAGCACAATGTCATGATTAACACATATTTGTCCATAAGATATCGTGGCATGTACGCAAGCGATGTGCCCGTTTATGTCATCCACCCATACGTCACTCAGCCGGGGGGTCTCACAGGTCCCCACCTACATTATGCTGCAACTCGATTAAAAACATGTCCCAATATGTTGCTATGGAACCTGGAGCAGGCCCAATGTTTCCTCATGCCTGATGGTGATGCTTTCTTCCTTGGCCCATGCTAGCAATGAGTGCCGCCATGCCTTTGCATGTGGTGGATCTGTTGCTTTCCACCTTTTAGTTAGTAACCTCTTGGCTACCACCATCCCTAAATCTAGGAACCTGGATGTTTCTTTGGTGGCTGACGTTCTCTGGAATTTGTGCAATAAGTATACTGGCCATTCAAAAGGCAGTTCGCGGCCTGTACAGGCATGCAACATACTGGCTACCTCGCTCCAATATACACCAATCTGGGACAGCTCCATAACATGTGTATTAGATCAGCTCCTAATTCAGCACATCTCAGGCACACTGCGTCTGCTCGATTGAAATATCTATTGATCTTAGCAGGTGTGAGGTAGGCCCTGTGGATTATATACAGCTGAATTTGCCAGAACTGCATGCTTCTGGGTATATGTGTTGGGCTTTCTAGTATCTGAGTCCATTCCTTGTCTGTGATTTGGTGCCATAGGTCTAGCCCCCACTTGCGGCAGAGGGAATCTAGGCTTATCGTTGCATGGGTTCTAAACGAGGCGGTGAATCAGTGTATGAGATGTCTGCCGCGCCGCATGACATGTAGATACTGTATGGTGAGGTGCGGCTGAGGCTCCGTGGTTATGTCACCCCATCTGGTCGCTAGTGTGGTTATCAGCGAGCGGTGCATGAGAAATTGCCTCGGTGGGAGCCCCTCGTTGTCCACCAGAGACGTGTATGGTATAAGTGATCCATCACTATATGGATCCCCAAGAGTCTGAACGCCTCTATCCTGCCACCTCTCGATTATCTGTGCCGTGAGCACTGCATGGCCACTGGGGGATCCTTCTAATGGTATCGCCAGCGCATAGGGAGCAACGTCTCAGGTTACGTATAAACTCCTGTGTAAACATTTGTAAGCCACTGCAAGTAACAATGGCTCTGGTGTCCTTGACTTCGTGGCAGGGTGGAAAAGTCTAACAATCTGTCCCAGTGGGTAGGGTGGTTGCGTGGTTGCCGTGTCTGTACAGTTCCTATCCGCCAGCCACCGTGCTACCCACTGCAGTTGAACAGCTAGGTAGTAGTGCTCAAAGCAGGGTGCTGCTAAGCCCCCTTGAACTGTTGGTAAGTACAGCTTTGTTAACGTCATCCTGTGCCGGGCATTTCTCCATGTGAAGTCTCTAATCTGTTTCTCTAGTGCGGCAAAGAAAAACGCAGGAATATATATAGGTAGGTTCGCAAAGTAATATAAGAGCCTTGGGAGGACTACCACTATGGCTAGTGTCACTCTACCTGTTACGGCAAATGAAACTGTGCCCCAAAAAGGACTTTTCGACATTTATCCGTGACCCGGAGACTGCAGCAAAGCTCCGCAACAGGTGTGCCAGTTGGTTAGGAACTCTCTCAATGTCTTTTATATAAACGAGGAGATCGTTGGCATAGAGCAATATCTGGTGCACGGCATCTCCTAGAGGTATACTGTCTCCCAGCGTGGTACGCATTGCCTCTGCCAATGGCTCTATTGGAGCACGAAGAGGAGGGGGGACAAAGGGCACCTCTGCCTAGTTCCTCTGCGCACCGGGCTAGCATCCGAGATGTAGGGCCTCATTCTGTCCCTGACCGTAGTGTCGGTGTAAAGCAGGTTTACTAATTGAAGGAACCCTGGGCCCACATCATATTTCTGTAGTGTCGCAGATAGATAGTCCCATTCTAGGGAGTCGAAGGTTTTTTCCAAGTCCAATATTAGACATCCTGCTCTTGGCCACTCCTGTACAGCATCCGTCGCTACTCTGAAAAAGCGCCTCAGGTTAAGAGAAGTGCTCTGGGAGGGCACAAAGCCGTTCTGGCCAGTATGGACCAGCATAGGGACCACCTGCCCTAGTCTATCTGCTAACACCTTTGCAAGTATTTTATAGTCTGTATTAAGTAGGGCAAAAGGCCTTTAAGAGCCAAGTTCCATTGGACCTTTATCTGGTTTTAATAAGGACACCAAATATGCTTCTCACATTGAGGGAGGAAGCTTTCGCTCCTCTAAGGTGGTAGTGTATGAGTATGGAGCCGTTGTGTAATCGATACTCAATATGCCTTATAGTATTCCGCTGGTGGCCATCCAGTCCAGGTGTTTTCCTGGAAGCTAGGGAACCGATGGCATCTCCTATCTCCTCTAGTGTGAGTTGGCCATTGAGCACTGCTTGGTGCTTGTCTGCAACTGTGGGCAATTGTATAGAGTCTAGAAACCCCTCTAATCTCTGCTCATCACAGCACCCATGAGATTAATATAGCTGAGTATAGTGTTGCGTCAAAGCTTTATGTTTTTCATGTTGTGTGTATAACACATTCCCTGTAGTTGTTCATATGGCCCCTATCGGAGCGTGGGTTTACTCTTGTTTTATCAGCCAGGTGAGCAGTCAGCCTGCCCTATCGGCTGAGGCATGTGTATGGGCTGTATGTGCAGTATAATTGTGACATCTAAGGCGTTCCAGCAATTGAGAATGATCTGCACGCATTTTCTCTAGGCGCCGCGGATCTTTACCCTTCCCCTCTCCTTCCTGCTCATGTCACAGTAACTGGGATTCTATTTTCGCAAGGGAGGCAGACAACTTTTTGCAGACATTCCATGTGGCTCCCATACAATGCCCTCTGATTGTTATTTTAAAAGCCTCCCATTCTATTAATGCACTACTCGCTGTGTCTTCGTTTAGCGCAAAAAATGCAAGAGTGGCTGTCCCTAATGATGAGCAAAACTCTGGGTCCTCCAACGCACTAGTCTGAAGGCGCCACGTTGGTATGGGCGGGCAATCCTCCTCCCACCCAAGTTGCATCCACAGAGGGTTGTGGTCTGTGTCCGGCCTAGATATTCCGTCTTTTTAATGAATGGGAGTAGTGATTGTGAACCCACTAGTCTGTCAAGTCGCATATGTAGTCCATGCACCGCTGAGTAATGCGAGTAGACTTGTGCTGTGGAGTTGAGAGTGCGCCAGATGTCTGTGTGCCCAGTGTGCAAGCCAGTCTGTAAGAGCCTAAGCGTTGGATTTGGCGGGGGTTCTATGAAGGGGTGGAAACGACCTGTCCAGGTATATGCTAAGTACTGAGTAAAAGTCTCCTCCCACCAACCAGGTAATTCCAGTCCATGGAGCTAGCTTCTCTGATAGGTGCACAAGGAAGGAGGTTTGGTCTACATTTGGGGTGTATACCGATCCCAGCAATATTGTTTGACCATTTAATTGCCCTCTCACAAAAGTGTATCTATCTTCAACATCGGTTATGTCTTCCTCATGCACAAACAGGATTCCCGCTCTCACCCAAACCAGTGTACCTCGCACATGCGCTGAGTACGTGGCGCCGAATACCTGGCTTCTCCATTGCCTAAGGAGCCTTTCCAACTCTGTGTGTGATGTGTGTTTCTTGTAGCAAGGCGATGCCAATCGAATGTTGCTGTAGGTAGGTAAATAGGGAATATCTGCGCGCTGGCGTGTGCATTCCGCGTATATTCCATGTTAAGATGTTAACTTATGTCATGTCTGACTCATACGTTTTTCAAAGGGTTTCTGAGATGGGCAGTGTAATTCCGAGCATGCGGTGTATATGGGGGCCCCGGGCTGGTCGTGTTTCACCAAAACTTCAGTTTAAACCTAAACATTTGTAACTATTGGGGGCGAACTCTTCGAAGATGTCCATCCAAACTTTATGTCCAACAATGACAAAATTATTCCAGTATAGTACCTGGTAGGAGTAAGTGTGGCATGTGCTTGACTACGATATTTGTGTTCCCTTCATGTCAAAAATATAGCCACCCACCATCCAAGTCGGTGTGCAAGGCTGTATATTGTCAAGGTGTGAGTGTTGCTGGCTGGGGATTGCGTGTGAGATTAATGCATGGTCAGCCCACTCGTCATCATTTGGTAATCTAGCCGCGCGCAACCCACACCTCAGAAAATTGTATAACAGCGCATCTACTTGTGTGCACTGTCTTCTGTGCACTGTATAGGCCCAGTGGTAACATAAACTATTCCAGAACACCAGCTGTCTGAGATGTGTGTTGATTGCATTCGACTGGATCGGTGCTGGTGTTGTGTGTTTCCCACGTCAGCGATTTCTCCTACCCTTCAGTTTGGCAGGTTCTGGTGTGCAATGATAAAGTGTTACCACCCACCTACACAGACAGTAAGCAGGTGGGCTTGTTGCGTGGATTGTGTGTTTCGCTCCTGCATCGGGTCCACATGTGAGATGTTCGTGTCTCTAAATAAGGTGTCAGCATTACACAAATCACCAGCACATATATATTTTCATGGACAAACATTTCAATTAAGTCTCTACTTGCGTTAGTAGCGTCTGGCAGAGTTCATGGCATTAGCGTTCCTTCATATAATGTTGTTGGCGTTTTGCCGAGTCACAGCCAGCAGCAGGGCGTCATCGGGGTCATCTGGCCTGGGAGTCAATGAGCCGCTGGCCATTGCAGATTCAGAGGAGCATGCATCTTGGCACTCCCGATACATCGTAGCTCCAAGTGCCGCAACGACCTCGAGGGCACCCTGCCGTTCCATTCTGCTCTGCTCCGGACTCAGTGCCGCTGTCGCTGATTTCATGTATCCAAGTTTCCCACGCCTCACCCGTCGGCGAGTCCTTCTACCAGCAGTCTTGGCTAGTTCCGTAGCTAAGGGACGAATTCCTATCCACAATCCTGACTCCTCCAATCAGTCCCATATCTCTGCAGCTGAGTTGAAGTGGACCACGCCTTTTGCCACTACCCTCAGCTTGGCGGGGAACAGCAGGGAGTAGGTAATTTCCAGCTCGCGAAGCTGACGTTTCACTGTCGTGTAAGTGCTTCTGCATCTCTGCACTTGTGCCGTGTAGTCCGCAAACATTATGATCAGGCTCCCGCCGACCTTGAGATCTGTAATCGTCCGAGTTTCACGCAGGGCTGCATCCCTGTCTCTATTGTATAGAACGGACGCAGTCGGCTCCCGGGGGAGGTTTATGGGCCGGCACTCAATGTGCCCTTTCAACTGCAAAGTGTTTCAACAATGTCCCCAGGGGTAGCATGTCCTGAAGCCAACGCTCGACGTGAAGTTCTGGTTTCCGTCCTTTCTCCCATTCTGGGAGGCCGACTACATGAACATTATTGCGGTGGGGGTGCTCCTCCTTGTCTTCAGCCCTGTCTTCCAGCGCATGCATGCGGTCCAAGATGTCTTGCAGGGCCGCAATGTGGCTTTGGGTGATTGGCTTCAGCTCCCTAAGCGAATGATCCTATAAGTGAACTTTCTCTGTTAGTTTATGATGCGCGCAAATGGGTAAAGTCCGAGATGACCTTGTCAATCCTGGATTCAAGGGACGATCTTGTTTGGTCCAACACATTTCCGATTTTTTCCACTGCTGCCAGCACTGAGTTTAGCTTTGCTGCGAGTGTTGTGCTCAGTGTGTCCCTGGTCGCTTCCCCTCCTGTGTGTGTTGGCTCCAGATTGCCAGTATGCATGGTGCCCTGTTGTGCATTTGTATGCAGACGGCCCATTGCCAGTTGTTGCGCGGTAGGCATTCACTCGCAGCAGGCGGCTTCTGTACGACAGTACGGGTGGCGCTGTAGCGCGGCTGCAAAGCCAGGTTCCATTGCTGCACACCTGGTAGCTGATCTGGTGTTTGGGGCACCTTAGCTCGATATGTCATCCCTAGTATTTTGCTGCTGCTAATGATGTGGGTTGGTTCTCGGTCTATTTCCCGGCCAACTGTAGTTCCATTATGAGTTTTTTCTGAGCCATCTCGGCCTTGTTGTGGTGTTGGCTTTCTGTAGGGTTGTGCCAGGCTCAGAGCGGGGGCCTGTAGGGATGTACCTCTGCGGGTCCGCACCAGACTGTCCCAATTTGTGTCCCTGGCATGTTTTGGGGTCCCTAGCACGTTGGCAGTAGGTTTCACTTACTCCCGGCAGTTCAGCCCGGTGCCTCGCTGCTACTTATGGGCGATCTCATGCTCCACTTCTCAGCTCTGCGTCTGTCTCCACAGCTCAGGGGGTGCAGTGCTTCACACACCTGGGGTCGCTTTTGCTAGCCCGTGACCGGGGGCATACGCCTCAGTTCTACTCCGAGCTTCCCATCGCTACCTGTTGCGTCTTTTCCTGGTGGCAGCCACGTTCATGCTATCTCGGTATGCGGACCGTTTACTACCCCCATTGTCACTGTGGGACTTCCCCGATTGGCGAATGGGTTTGCAGGGGCTAATAAATAGTGCCCTGTCCACTCCCAGGTGCGGGCTCACGCCGATCCTCACTGCTTATCCAACAGGCGTCCCCCCTATATGGCCCGGTGGCTTCCTGCTAGGGAGTGAGTTTTCCAATTGGCTTCCGGGCTCCCAATGGCCCCCAGCGTGCCACAGGCAGCAACTAGGCGCTTGGTCTCGCTGCTGTGTTTTGAGGAGGGGCACCACCAGTGTCAACCACTACTCCCGTGGGCCTCTGACGTTTTCCTTACTGGTGGTGACACCTGTTTGCCGGTCCAGTCGCATAGGCCTCGAACTGTTTACTGTGCCTCTATGCAGTCTTTCCAATCATCAACACTGCTTGCACAGCAATCGCGAAGGCACCCTAGCTTCCCCTCAGTCTCACAGTTACAACTTCAGTCCAGCCGGGTCTCTTCCACCCAGGCCCCATAGGGGGGGGCGCATTGGACCGCCGGTCACTGGGCTCCTGATTCCACAAAGCGTAGCCCATTAACAGCCAGACACGTCTCCAGCTTCGGCGCCAGCGTCTGGTGTCTGCCGCTCAAGCTCCGACCTCCACTTGCGCTGTGGCGGGCGCCTCCCTTCGGGTGCCGCTTTGGCGGGGACTGGCACCGCAGATCACAGACCGTCCTCCATGCCACCACGGGATCCCTCCAGTCGGCGGGGTCACACCTATGTCCACCTTGCACGGCTGTGCCTCCGTCCGCTCAAATCGCTGGTGGGTGATGCCAGGGCCGCCTCCATCAGGCCTTTCAGGGGAGAAGTATTGTGTTCTGACGGCCTCCGGGCATTCCCCTTTGCCTGGGGCACTACCAACGACAGGCAGGTGTCCTCCTTCGCTAGCACTGGTGTTGCTCCTGGCTTCAGATGCATCCCGTTTAGGCTGTAGATGTCACCACTCACTGTAACTGCTCCCACTTGTCGTCCGCCGCGTTTTTCCACGCTCGCTGCCCAGTTGCTGAGGCCGTGAAGCTCTCCTCGGCGATAACTCAGACTTTATCCGGCCACACGATCTCTGCGGGGTCTCTTTAGTGACCGCAGCCCAGCGCTAGTTTATTCCTGCACATTCCAGGCATGGATGGCTCGGGTGCTGGGTGATATTCAGGATAACTAAGGGATTGCTGGCAGAGCACTAGCTGCTCGCGTCCGCCATGATGGCTCGCTAGCCACGCCCCCTCTTGACTAAATTTTCTCTTATAAGTAGACAGTGGTAATTCTGAAGAGTTCGCATAGAGCTGGCCCTTCTGGCCCTAGGCTGGATCCCCAGCAGGTGATAACAGTCTAGACACTCAAATTAGGCAAACAAAGATGTTTCTTTTAAATGTGGAAAACACAGGACAGACAGATTGATGGCCATCTGCAAATTGTTACCGTCGTCTTTCGGATGGTACAGATTGAAATTAATCTAATTCTAACCTTGCGAACAGATTTATTATACAGCAAACATAAAAGTCAGGTTGTGTTTCGCCGTGGAATGTATCTGTGTGTGGGGGGGGGCATTCTCTGTTGTAAAATGGGCCCCATAAACCTTCAATTGGCAGTTAGTAGCGCTTTCACTATCTTGCTATTTGTTTTTAAGATTAAACAGGTTAAAAGTGCCCTTTCACATTCTCATGTTTCTGTTCTGTTTTGGGGATGGCTACACTTAAAGCTTGATGTTTTCTTCTTTTAGTGTATTTAGTATAATATTGCGTATTTTAATACAATTACTTAAACGGATGAAGAACATTGGAGAACACCAAAGGCCACATGAACGTTTCGAATGAATATGATAGCGAATGACGAGTGAACGGCAAGCATGTCTTGAATGTGATAATATTAATACAATTACGTGATAGAAATGAATGATATATTCTGCGTATACATACCCGATACACTCTGCAGTAATGCAAGTCACCTGAGGTTACACTGAGAACATTTCTTATCTTTTCTGATTGGATTCATCAGCCTCTATCTCCTGTGTTTAGTTTTCAATTCTCTAGCTTCTCGGTTCCATGGCGGCCTTTATAGAAAGCTGATCAGTGAATCCCTAGCATATCCAATTACCAAACAGAGATTTCTCCAGCACAACTTTCAACCTGGCAAATTTCCTTCTAATCTCACGCACGTTTCTGAAGTTTTTATTCTCTGTACGCAGAATGATTTCTTTACTCACTGTAAACTTCATGACGCCGAGTTACTGTGCTCCTCATCCCAGGAGATACTTGTTGAGGGGGTCCCAGCTCCAAGTGACCCTTTACACGCGTCTTATCTACAAGTATGCTTCTTGCAGTTCTTTAACTGGGTTCAGTTTTGACTGTAAAGGGCCTCTCAATCCTTCAGGCCATCCTGCCTGTAACAAACTGTTTAATATTGTGGGTGCTGTGAATTAGGAAGAGAGGGAGTGAGGGTCCGACTGGAATGAGGAGCACGGTAACTCAGGCTGATGAAGGTTACCGGTAAATAATCGAATCATTATCCCCTTTTAAGCGTTCCTTGTCCCAGTCGATACTCATAGAGGATGTAGAAAAGCAGAAAGGGCACCTCGTTGTTCACAGATGCCATACTTGGATTTAACAATGCTTTCAATAACGTAATTGCAGCATTAAGAATACCAGATGCAAAATTAAAAGACCTATCTGTCCACAGGTCCAAATGATAATGTGATATGAAAGTGTTTTGAGAGGACCAGATTTCTTGTAGTGAAATCCCTGCCCATGAAGTGGCAAGTGCCCTTCTTGTCATGCTTTGAATTGCCTTGGGTAGGTCAGCACCTGTGACAAGTAGGCTTGCATTATTGCTTGTCTAACTCACCTGCTTAGTGTGGAACCAGATACCTTTTATCCTTTGATGACAATTCCAAGGGGTACAAAAAGGGCACATATTTCTTTGAAATCTTTTGCTCTTTGCATATAGATTTGGATATCCCTTTTAATATCCAGGGTAACAGGAATGTGGTCAGGAGACTCCTTGGTGGTTACTGGTAATATTATTTTCTGGGAGGGATGGAACTTTGTTTGTATTTTGGCCTTATATTTTGATTCTGGCCTAAGAACCTCTGTCTGGTAAGAACGTCAAGCAGGAATAATCAATTACCACCAATGGTCAAATTTCTACTCATCTTTCGGCTGAAGTGATTGCAAATACAAAGAGGCCAATTTTGAAGATACCCATGAGACATCGTCAGAGTCTAATGGCTCAAACGAGGGTACTTGTAATCCTTTCAACACTGCTGACAAGTCCAATTCTGCAATAAGATTTTTTTTCACAACCGATTTCTTAGCATAACACTCTTTAATAATTTTGCTGCTAGAGGAATACACTTTGAGATGTCAGAAGAAGATTCTCTTAAATCTCTTATGGCTGCCCACTGAACTAACAATGTTACATGAGCCAAACCATGAAGAAATCCATCCTTTCAGCAACTCTAAGATTTGAAACTGATCACAGATGTTATGCTCTAAGGGCACCATTTCATGACCATGTTTAGAACATGCTTTGAGTGTAGATTCTTTTCTTGAAGTTTGAATGTCTAGTGCCACCTCCATTGAAGCCTTCAGTCCTTGTAAAGCTGTTAGATGTAAATTGCCCAATTGCTTTTGTGTTGGCAATGGAAACAGAAGAGATAGAAGGTCGTGGCAATGGACTATTGAGAGTCTTGTCAGTAGAGGAAACCACACTCTTCGTGTCCAGAGTGTTGCAATGAAAATCACTTCCATATTCTCTGACTGGACCTTCCCCAGCACCTTTGATTGTAATGGTATTGGTGAAGAGTTGGCCAAACAGCTAGGACAGTCAACCTCAAATCTGGGGAACTGGGTTTGAGTCTCGGCAAGGACATGCAACATCCTGTGATTCTGGGCAAATTACTTAATCTCCCCGTGCCTAACACAAATGAATGTGTCCTCATGTAATGCAACTGGTGCTAAAGCACTCTGATATCCGATACCCTCGGGTCAAGTTCACGTTATATAAAACTCTATAAAAAAAAAAGCATAAAGATACCTTGTTTGCCACTGAATTGAGAGGATGTCAACCACCCATACAGCTGGATACCATTGGTCTAAACAATACTGAGGCAGTAGAGGAGTGGCCTGGAAATGCAAAAAGATCCAGCCGTGGCATCCCAAACGAATCCACCACTAACCTGAATGCATCCAGACTGTGAAGATAGACAGATTTAGAATTCCTGGCTGAGTCTGTCAGTTTATATATTGCCCCTCCTGGACTATATACTGCTTGCAGGGATACTACGTTGTTCTCTGGCCAGGTAAATATCACATTTCCCAACTTTGCTAGTGTTTTGTTTATTTATTAATATTATTATTATTAATATTATTATTTATTCAATCGATCAAAAATATGATCATTCACAGCTTAAAATACAGTACAAAATCAATATACCATTAAAAAATGCAGCAGTATAAAAACCATTAAAGGTGATTTATATAATACATAAAACAGTCTTCTACATTTTCCATAAAAAATTAGCCTGCGTCTGAACAGAATACCACTGAATCTGGTTGGAATTATATTAACAGTGCTACAACACAGGAACACGTTTGCCCATTTTTGACCTTTTCCACCATGCAAACATTAAAAACCTTGAAACAGCAAATACCAGCTTGTGGTATCTGACTTAAATATACGCATGGCTTCCAAAGACAATTAAAAGATAAAATGCGACATACAGGGGCCAGCCAAGTTTTCCTAAGTTCAGCGTAAAAGGAACAGCAGAAGAAAACGTGCTCAGTGGTTTCAGGTGAAATATGGCACAAAGGACACAATGAATTAACAGACAGGTTTCCCCATGAACTCTTCAATGCATTCAAAGGAAGGGTTCCGTATCTAAACTGGACATACAAGGCTCGAGCCTGAGGCGGTTCAATATCATCCAGAAACACTTCAAACGCAAATACTCCTTTGGTATTTAAAAACCCCGCAGTCAAAGTGCCATGTGCAAACCGGTCAACCCTTTCTGAGACCATTAGTTCCAATAACCTTTTTTTGACTAAAGGGATCATAAGTTTAGTCATAGACCCTGGGTCTTCCCAGAGTTGCACCATCCCAATTTTTGTAAACCAGACCTTGATCTTACTAAACCACTTAATGCGGCCTGTTTGATTATGCAGAGCATTCAACTCTACCAAAGCCTCCCTCAGGGGCACCTGTGTTTTGTTTATCCACACCCTGATCCAGAACAGGCTTGACCTCAAAATGGCATAACGGTCAATAGGTTTTAGGCCAAGATCTAATCTAAGTGGCAGCAGAGGTGTATTCACTGGGAGGTTCATAATGGCTCTCATGAATTTATTTGAATGCCACAGGGTGTTCTGGCAATAAGCAGTGTGTCATCTGCAAAAAGCAGACAGGGCACTACCTTTCCAGCCAATTTTGGGGAGTCGCCACCGCAGTTAAAAAGTTCTCCTATTAGGCCATTTATGTAGAGGATAAACAATGTAGGAGCAAGAACGCATCCCTGGTGAGCGCCCTTCTGAACAGCTATGGCATTTGTCAGGGAGCCCTCAGTATTCCACTTGACCCTGGCGAAGGTATCTTGGTGTAACCTAACCAAGAGTCTGAGAAAATAAGCCGGTAGACCCAATGAGCTCAGTGCTAGCCAATGTTGGGACCGATCGATGGAATCGAAGGCGGTCTTTAGGTCCACGAACACTACATATAGGTGACCTCCTCTAATTGTGACTTCTTTCCAGATTAATAGGAGAAACCTAAAGACTTGGTGATGTGTGTTCTCTTCAATAAACCCGCACAGTAATCCAAATGAGCAAGGAGTCTTCACAGTTTCAGTAGATTTATTGTAGATAACAGGATACACAAGTATTCAGTGTAAAGGGCTCAAGGTGGCTGCTCCAACTGATTCAGAAGCAATTCCAGCCTCAAACCCAAACATTCCAAACATGTATTACATAGAATACTTTGACAAGTACAAAGGAACATTCCAATCCTTATATGTAAAACAAGTTCACTGAAAAATAATGCACAGGCACCACATATCTCCCACCTTTTAACGAAAAAAGGAAAATTACACATTCAACAAAATTGTGAAAATAAAATTACATATTTGATAAAACTGCGAACAAAATTGCTTATTGGACATACCTACTAGGAATCCTCCTAATTCTTGAACTCTTTCTGATCTCAGGAGAACTCTTATCAAAATTTACCACTGGATTATAAACAGGATTGATTCTGGCCAAGCGACCAAAATTCCACCATTGGCCATTCTCTAATTTTGCACTGTTACCTTTAATTAAGATTACACGTGCAGGATCCCTGAATTTTGATTTACCTTTTTGTAACAAAAGAGGGTCCTTGACACGAACCAGGTCACCAACAACAAATTTGACTTCTTTCTTGGAGACGGGCACGGAGAGTTTATCACAACTTCTATCACTGGCTTCATCACTACGATTTTTAGCAATGAGCGAATTCTCTGCAACATCACATTTATTGTTCAGACAATTCAACTTCCAAAATGGATTGAGCGTAGACACCACTTTCCTCCCTCTCATCAACTCAAAAGGAACACAACCAGATACTGAGTGAGGAGTAGTCCTATATGCCCATACTATGAGAGGCATGTTCCACTTTCTAAATGTGCTGCAGAGTGCATCACACATGGAAAGAGGAAAGAACGAGGAGAAAATAAACATTTCTCCTCATTACAATTGATCTGGGGAGGCGTAAGGTTTTACCCTTCCCCAGGTTTGCGTGATTAAGTAAATCTGGGGAAGTGTCAAAACCCATGGATGCTTGAGGGAAAAGCCCCTGCAAAGCCCATGGGATGCCTCCCTGGTGCAGAGTAAGGCAATGCAGCAACTTGCGCTGCTTTTTCCTACTCCATATTATGAAGCTATTCAAAGCCAGGCAAGGTGGCGTTGCATGGCTTATTGATATGGTTGAGAGGTTTGCCATTCTGGTGGTGCATGTCTCTCATAAATGAGCCCCTCAGTATGTAATGTTTCTGATAGCTGAAATTATAGTAATAAATTTACATTGTCCTGTAGCTATAACTAACAGACCAACTGGATAGACAGGAACCAACAAGATGCCATGAAGGAGGGACGGACTGTTTATAGTCATAACTAGTTAAGGGACTACAAAAAGCATACATGTTGCTAAATCTCACATTTAAGGTCTTTATGGAGGTGGGGCAACCTCATTGAGTGTCGACTCAGATGAGCAGCACTTAAGAGGGGCTAATAACCACGCATGTGTGTTTAAGGCTTGCTTAGCACTGTTTTTTTCTTCTTCTTATAAACAAAAAAGGACACTGTTGTTTTGCTCCCTTCTACCAAAGCAGTATGAAAAAAGGGACCAATAACTATCATTTTCATGAGACACTTGATTGCGAGGTGTACCAAAAAGTGTGGTCTGTGTCCTTAGCAGTATTTTCCTTCAGTATGATTGGCTAAAATTGAAGGCACAGCAAGCAACCTAACTAGTAATGCTGAGCAGTGTACATGACTTTGACACAGGGGGCCAAAGTAAAGAGTTTACCACATATGTTATCCTCCAATAACCATGGGCGTAGAAAGTGTGGGGGACCTGGGGGATATGTATGGCTCAAATTCTGGAGTGTGGCACATGGGGACAAGGGGAAAAATAAATGTTGCTCTCTCTTTTGTGATTAGCAGGGCTATTAGGGCTACCTATAATAGCTCTGCACTTGATCTATGAACTGCCTCCAGTTAGTTGACCAATCTGTCACAGCATAAAGGTGACTGCACAGACGCTAGCCGTCCTCTGCCTAACAATGCTGTAACGCTCCAGGAATTCCTTATCACCTCACTTCCACAGCGGCCTGTAGTCTGCACTTCTAAGGACAAAGGGAGAGAGGTCCTTTGTTAATTACTATTTGCATCTTGCCCCTCCTCAGCCCCACCGTACCTACAGTGGCATCGTTATTCCCCCCTCTTCACCAGTTTAAGAGGGTCCTTATGTAACGTAACTGGTTGTTTGGGTAAATTTTGCGCTATATAAAATCGCATTAAATATTAGGATGCTGGTGACATACACGTAGGACTAGGAACCAAGGAGCGCTGCCTGAGTGAAAGGCAGGACCAATTACACTTGCATATTGTAATCCACAAGCAGCTTTATTTTGTTGGAAGCCTACCTGTATGTAATAACAACCTCCTGTGGTCCTTTTATGGCAGCTGTTATTGGTGGGGGGACACTGGCTGCACTTCCGTGTTCAAAACTAAAAGTGCAGTGTAAGCGTCATGACAGAGGATGAACTTGAGTGCAGTACTGCAGAGTGCATCAGGGCCCCCCTTGTGCAACCACATTTCAAGCACGTGACACTGGAGGTGAGCGACACTCGTTTGTCCAGTGTTTTCTGTCTAGCTTTAACAAAACATTTTTTTTTATTAAAAAGACCATTAATATATGCCCACCTTGTACCTTGCCAAGTCAGTCCATTACCTGGCAGCAAGATAAATTTTTCTTGCCATAATTCCCCTTGAGCAGCTTGCCCTCTTTAACGATGAGCAAATGGGAGCCATGTATCTTCATAGAGTTTTTATCATCCAGGGTATTAGTTACAAATATGGAGTGAGTAAATTTCCATATGCACTGGATGCTGCATTAGAAGTGCGCAAAACGAGGATGATGAAAGATCTGATGTATGCTGGGAGTGACCTGGACAAGTTGGTTAGAAGCATTATTTAGATCTCAAGTATGTTATTAAGTTACAGGCACCGTAACATTCTTGGAGGGAACCGCAAAACTTCCTGTGGAAGGTTAACCTCAGCAGACAGACCTTGGTTTTTTGAGCACTCCTTAAAGGCTGCCAGGAAAAAGTTTCGGTAAATATTTTAATAATTGTACTTTACAAAGCCCGCACTCTTGCCTGTTCACCCTCTCAAGACCATGCCAAAAGTTGTTCAAAATGGGGGGTAATTTATATTGCTGGCTAATCCCTTGCCTACCTGCTGCCTTAAAGACTGAGCCCTGAAGTCAGCAGGAAGATTTGAAGAAGCAAGATAAGGAGGATTTGGTAAAGACAGTATGTGCCTAGGATTACACGGTTGATTAAACAGAAAAGCCGCTGTGCAATTCATTTACTCAAAGCTATCTCTTTCTTAGATCAAAGGTTAAAGGGAGATATTCTCAAAAATGTGTAATAAATACCGCAAAAGTAACTTAACGCAACTCTTCACATCGCAGTCTATCACGGGAAAATAACACTGTGTTAACGTGGTATTCACAACACGGTGGCACCATGCGATAGACCCAGCACAGCGCGTCAAATGAACGCATTAAAATCAATGCGACGCCGCAAAAATGCGAAACACCAACGCGAAAAAAGAGGCGATGACGCAAATTGCGATATAAAAATCAGCGAAAACCAGCCACAGGCTCGCAATCCCCAATCGACATGCAGGAAAATGCACTATAAAAGTTGGAAAAAAAACACATACAAAAGCCAAACAACAGCGAAACACATTGGAGACAGCCAGAGCAAGTGCAGAGGACAACGAGAACTCCACAAGCCCTCCGGAGGACCAGCCTGGGACCTTGGGGTCAGGGAAGGGCAAGGAGAAGAAGAGGAGGAAGAAAAGGTTCAGTCCGCAGGGAAACAGGATCCTGACAATGGAGGTGATAGAACACCATCAACTACTTTTTGTCACCGCCACTGTGTCACTGGCAACTAAAAATGGAATATGGCAGACCATCGTGGACAAGGTGAATGTAGTCGGAGTGCTGAAGAGGACAACGGAAGAGGTCAAGAGGTGCTGGAATAAATCCAAGCGCAAAACCAAGCAGAAACTCACAAACAACCGGAAGGCAGCAATGCAGACTGGAGGTGGGAGCCCAGCACCACAGGAGGAGCTGGATGCGATGGAGGAAATGGTGTCCACAGTCATCAGTGGGGAGATGGTGGCAGGAGTCGGGGGACCGGAAACTGCTCAACATGAACGGACACAACAGCAACAGGGTGAGTAATGACCAGGGACTGGGGGGACGGGTGGAGGTGGGCACAATGGCACACATGCACAATTAAGCATAGCACAGCTGCGGACAAACCATGCCCCAGACCCCAAACTCCCACCAAGAGACCAATGCATCCAAGTATGCAACATCTCAGCACTGTACAAGCACAGAAGTCAGAGGCACACCGTAGTTAAGGGATAAGGGGCAGCAAAATCAGAGCTGCAGGGGTGACTCCCCCAAAATGCGGCACACACACACCACTTGCAGAGCACATCAACATTGACAACCACACATCCACAACTGAACAGAGGACCCAACTGGTGCCATTTGTGGGCAGAAACTGGCCAATCACATGTGGCATAGCAGGGAGATGTGAGTTGACAATGTACAAGTACAAACACACATCTGTGATGTTGTCGAAATGTCCACTGTCCCGCATCATATATGCAGCTCCCCACAAACAGTCACAATGCACCATGTCATGCAGTCTGTATGTAAACATGTACACTGCGTCAACACACGTGCACGCAATTTTAAAATGCCCTTTATATTGCAGAGCAGAAATTCAACACCTCCGGGGAACCCAACCCCTGCACAGAACACACAGCAGGCAGCAACTACCACCAAGGCTGCCTCCCAGGACCCCCATGACGAACACATGGCCTTCCAACGCCGTGTGTTGGGGTGCCAGGAGAAGCTGGCTGAACAGGTGCAGGTGGGGTTCGACCGCATGGCAGACAAACTAGACACCATATGTGGGTGTCTAAGTCCCATCAGGGACCACTCACAGTCCCTAACGGACACCCAGAGTCCACTCCATGCCCTCCAATGAACCATGGCTGACTTTGTCAGAGTCCTGACTCAGAGACAAGAACGAATGTCTAGTCAGAGTGGCTTCAGTGAGCTCGCCCGGGAGTTGGGACTCATGCGGAGGCTCATGGAGAACATGGAGCAGACGTGGGCGGAAAGATCGGCTGCCATGGCTGCACACAAGCGAGAGGTTGCTGGGTCACTCAATGACATAAAGGCCCTCCTTATGGCATTGCTGCCACAAGGCCTGGTGCATTCCACCTCCGGCCCCTGAGGTGTCAGTGCCACACAGTGCTGGAGACAGAACACCACCACCCACATGTAAGGCACATGAAACAGCAGAGCACAAAGATGCAGATGAGTCTGCCCTCGTGGTCAGAAGTAAGCGATAGCATTCATCTCCGCCATATGGCCTGTTTCTGCTTGGTTCTGCTCTCTGCATCATCAACTTCCACCGTCCCCTGATGCACTCTGCGACACTCACCTTGGACCTCGACATCGACTGCCATATTCTGTTTGGTCACCAAAGACACAGCCATCAGACTGCGGACTAAACTCCTCCTCTTCTGATGTACTTGTCGTTCCCTGAAGGACTCTTGCTGGCCCTTCACAGGCTGACAATGTAAAGTGGGGTTTTCAGGGCCCTGTACTGCTCAAGCTGCAACACTCCGCTGAATGTGCATTAAACATTCATTTTCACACCGATGTGTCATGTCTATGATCTTGCATGTGTGTGTCAGACGTCCACAAGGTGCCTTGACAATAATGAGCACATTGCAAGACAAAAGTCATGGCCCAAGAGAAAGAATAATGACAGGGACCAATGGTTGGACTAAGCTGAACCGAAAAAGGCACTCTAAGATGGCCGCCGCCTTCGAATCGGCGGCGGTCTAGTTTATTTCCCCACAGGTGTTCTGAGGCTGTGTGAAGCGCACGCGCTGAGTCAAACGCGCACTTCACTGAAGATTCAACCGAGTATGCACGTTCAGGAAAGGCTCCACAGAACTTTAGTACCAGAGAAATAATTTGTCGGGAATTCATCCGGTTATCGTCCGCTAGTCCCGTCGGGAGTAGTTTAGGTCAGCGCAAAAGATTTTCCAGCTTCGTACCTGGTTTCTCTTTCTCATAATTCTCGTCAAAGGAAAAAGGAGACCTGGCGGCTAGAAGTTCACTCGAAGTTATCCAGAGGAAAAGAAAGAAGAGAACAAATAAGCTAAGTGAAAATTCAGTTGAATAAAGATAGAATATTTCGTGAGCATAATGTAAATAGAAAGACTTGCACAAGGTTAAGAGGCTTAGACAGATACTTACCCACAGGACGTATTCGACCGTTTCCTCTGCTAATAAAAGGAAGGTTTATTGAACCTGAGACAAAATGTTAGACGATGTATAAGGTCAAAGATTTATAACAGATACTTTCCAGTACAGAGTTGCACAGCAATACCCTACAAGAAAGTAAGAGGAGAGTTACATTTTAAAACACCTGACAGTTAGAACAAGATTACTTAGAAGAATAGAAGCACCACTCAAGAAGTAAGTGAAGTAATAGCCATTCAAATATACTTACCCAAGGTGAGGTAGGAGGTAGAAGGGGCTTAAAGTATAATTTGTTTGATAGGTGAATCGGTCTGGTGTTTAAACAAGAAAACAAGAGCAAGCAACACAACGAAGATAGAGGAGAGGCACAGTACTTGAAAACTTGGGTAGGCATAGACCCTAGGAGAGAAAGGAAAGAGCGAATAAAAGTAGACTAAGTGATTAATTAATCTTGTTTGCTATTTAGATTCTCTCAGACAATATTCAGTCTGCAGTTCGGAAGAAGAAGCAGGCGAAAGAGAGAAGACGAGTTTCAGGACCAGTCTCTTCTTGGTTTATTATTTTATCCACTCCCCCTTCCCCCCAGAGGGTAGTCTTGGAGTCTAGATATCTTACTGGATCTCCGGAGTGCCTTTGAGGGGGAGTTGGGAATCAGCATCTCTGTTCCTGTGTAAGACTCAAGTAAGAATTTCTCTGCATCTTGACAGAGTGAAGTGCCCACATTTTAAACAACTTGCACCCGGACAGAGATGGCTGAAGGAATAAGCTTTCAGACCTTAGGAACGGTTTTAGAGACTATACAGAAGGAGTTGGTGGCAGTAAGAGAGGAAAATCAGAGTCTTAGAGAAGAGGTAGTAAACTCAAGGAAAGAAGCGGTGGAATTGGCTCAGAGATTAAGGCAACCATTTAGTACAAGACAAGAAACATTAGATCCCCCTGTTGAAGGCCCAAGCAGAATAGCAACACAAGTAATCCATTCTTTGTCCCCAGTTATACCGTTAGCCCCCCCAGAGTGATTTAGTGGGGACCCACAAAAGGCGCAGATATTCATCACTCAGTGCTCTTTACACTTCATGTGTCGCCCTTCATTTTCCCAGATGCGCAGTCAAGGGTGGCCTTTGTGCTGTCATATTTGAGTGGAGATGCGGCGTCTTGGTCCATGCCTCTGGTTTCCCGTGATGACCCTCTATTGCAAAATTACGAAGCATTCAAGCAAGAATTTCTTCGGAATTTTGACAGGCGAAGAATCTCTCAAGCAGTTGATAATGAATTACTTGATTTAAGGCAGGGAAACCGAGACCTTGTGGCATATTTAGCACAGTTTAACAAATTGGTAGTGGAAACTGACTGGCCCGAGAGTAAAAGAGCTGCAGTTATTTACAGAGGGCTGAGAGACGAACTCAAAGACGTGCTGGCGCAGATACCAAATCGACCCACGGAAATCTCAGAGTTGGTAGATCTGGTCTTAGAGATAGACTTCCGTCAAGGTGAAAGAAAAGGAGAAAAAAGAAGAGATTTTAAACCAACGATTCCCAGATTTGATAGGGTTCGGTCTGAAGGCACCAGAATTACAGATGGGCAGATGGGTTCGGAACCCATGCAAATAGGAAAGATAAGAGGTCCCTTAACAAGAGAGGAAAAGGAGAAGAGGAGAACAGGCAATTTATGTATGTACTGTGGCTCCAGTGGCCATTTCGTGAGAGGATGTCCAAAGAAACCAAAGACTTCCTTGAAACCGAAGGAAAACTTGCAGCACCACCTGTAGCGGGAGTTGGACCGGTGGATGCTAATAAAAAATCAACTCCACAGGAACATCAAGTAGCGAATACCCTGCAGTCATCGGCCCCACACTTGGTTTTATCCATGGTAATTAAGTTTTGACAAATAACCTTGACAGAGGTTTCAGTAATGATAGATTCTGGAGCCACCGGAAACTTTTGCGATTTAAAGTTTGCAGCCAAGGTGGGTTTGCGAGCAATACTGAAACCTAAGAGTGAACCAGTCCGGGCAGTAGACGGAAAAAACCTCTCCTCCGGACCCATAGTGAGCCATACAGAGCAGGTGCAACTCGTGTCTAGTGATGGCCATGAAGAAGTTATTCAATTCAACTTAATTGACGCACCCCAGTTTCAGCTCATCTTAAGTCTGCCCTGGCTTACTGAACACAACCCAACCATTAATTGGAGCTCCAGGACAATAGAAATGGATTCGGAGTATTGCAAGAAGAACTGTTTTGAAGCGTAGGAAAAATCTAATGAATGTAATCCTGCTCATTCGTTGTGTACAACTGGAGTATCAGAGTCCGTCATCAATTCCCAAGAAATTCCACACGAATATCGAGATTTTGAAGATGTTTTCAATGAAACAGAGGCAGAACAATTGCCACCCCATCGAGTGTATGATTGTAAGATAGATCTTGTACCAGGCACTAGTCTGCCTTGCAGTCGAGTTTATGCCCTAACAGAAAAGGAACATCATCATTTAAAGGAATACTTGGACAAATACCTAGCAAATGGTTTTATCCGGCCATCACAGTCTCCAGTATCTTCGCCTCTATTTTTTGTGCCGAAGATGGAAGGCGATTTGAGGACCTGTATTGATTATCGAGCGATCAATAAGATCACCAAGAAAAATCGTTACCCGCTTCCACTCATTTCGGTTCTATTGGATCAGGTGAAAGGAGCACAGATATATACCAAACTCGATCTTAGAGGAGCTTACCACCTTGTTCGAATGCGCGAAGGAGATGAGTGGAAGACAGCTTTCAGAACAAAATTTGGACTATTCGAATATCAAGTCATTCCGTATGGTCTATGCAATGCCCCGGCGGCTTTCCAACATTTTATAAGTGACATACTCCATGAATATATAGATCAATGCGCGATTGTGTACATTGATGATATTCTGATTTATTCTTCCAACAAAGATAAGCATCGAGGGGAAGTCAGAGGAGTCTTACAGAAGCTCAGAGAAAACAAGCTGTTTGTGAAACTAGAAAAATGTGCATTCAATGTCACACAGGTGGAGTTCTTAGGTTTTGTCCTTTCTCCAACTGGGATAAACATGGATGAACGAAAAATCAAGGCTGTGGTTGAGTGGAAGTCCCCTGAAAATGTTAAGGAGGTCAAGAGTTTTATAGGGTTCGCAAATTTCTACAGAAGGTTTATCAGCGAATTCTCACGGAAAATACTTCCCCTTACATGCTTACACGATTACTCAGGAAAGGAATCCACTTTGAATGGACTGAGGAAACTGAAGAATCCTTTAAATCCCTGAAGAAAGACTTCACCACTGCTCCAATACTCTTACATGCAGATCCTTTGGAACCCTTTTACTTTGAAACTGATGCCTCTGATCTAGCAGTCGGAGGAGTGTTATCCCAGCGGCACAAAGTAACTGGTCAGTTGCATCCAGTCGCCTACAGGTCAAGAAAACTGACACCTGCTGAAGTGAATTACACTATTACGGAGAAGGAGTTATTGGCCATCAAAGACGCCTTCAAAGAATGGCGACACTATCTCATGGGAGCTCAACATCTAGTAACAGTTTTCACCGATCACCGGAATTTAAGATTTCTGAAATCAGCTAGAACGCTGACTCCCAGACAACTTCGATGGTCGTTGTACTTTGCTGATTATGACTTTGTAATCACTTACAGGCCTGGGGCTCAAAATGGGAAGGCTGATGCTCTCTCCAGATTAGGAACTAGCAATCAGAAGAGTCAAACAGAAAATCAAACTATAATTCCAAGTGCGAAAATCATCGGCGCCACCACCTCAGTAGACCTGAAGGAACAAATCACCAAAATCATGAGTCCAGAAGAAATGCAAGATTGGGTCAAAGGATAAGCTGGGAGGGAAATTCAACATCAGCTACCTTACTATAAGGGGGCCTTGTACTTGCCCACCGAAGAATTACAAAATCAAGCTTTGTAAGAGTGTCACGATGCTCCTTTGGCAGGACACAAGGGAGAAGCCAAGACAGAAGAATTGATTAAAAGACATTATTGGTGGCCTCACATGACCAGAGACATTGAAAAGTACGTTAAGACCTGTGAAATCTGCGCTCAGGGAAAATCTGAACAGCAGGCTCCTAAGGGATTGTTACAACCTCTGCCTACACCACCCTTCCCATGGCACACGGTCACGCTAGACCTAATCATATATTTACCTCTTAGTCAAGGTTTTAACACAATTTTAGTGGTAGTAGACGCATTTTCCAAAATGGCACATTTCATGGCTCTAAAAGGGGTTCCCACTGCTAAGCAGCTAGCTAGACACTTCAGTACACAGATAGTGAAGATTCACGGAATCCCAAATGTTGTCATTTCAGACAGGGGTACACAATTCGTGTCTAGTTTTTGGAAGGCCTTCCTGGAAGGTCTGGGGATCGAAGCCAGATATTCGACCAGCTACCACCACGAGACAGATGGACAAACGGAGAGGGTGAACCAAGAGTTAGAGCAGTATCTAAGGTTGTTTCTTTTAAAACAAGATGGTGAGTGGTCAGATTATTTATGGGCAGCCGAGTTTGCACACAATAACGCCAAAAATTTCTCCACAGGCTATTACCCATTTTACCTGAACTATGGCCGACACCCAAATTCCACAATAAGACAAACTGATCTATCGGTCCCAGCAGCAAAAGATTTAGTATCTTACCTAAAACTAGTCCACCAAACAGCTATTCAAAACTTAGAACAGGCCAAAAACAAATATAAGACTTATGCAGATAAAAGGAGACGAGAGGGCCCTCTCTTAAAGAGAGGGGACAGTGTTTGGTTAAGCACAAAGAACCTTAGGTTAAAAGGTAACAGAAAATTTCAACCCAGATTTATTGGGCCCTATCTGATAGAGGAAAAGATGTCTCAAGTTACTTATCGGTTAAGGCTACCAACCAAGCTGAAAATTCACCCAGTCTTTCATGTGTCCTTGTTGAAAAAAGCACCATCAGAACTGCGGAAAAACCTGGCTCCAAAACCCATCCACTTAGAATCTGGAGTTGAGTTTGAAGTAAAAGAAATTCTCGATTCAAAGGAGACTAACGGAAGGTTGTACTACTTGGTGGATTGGAAGGGCTATGGACCAGAGGAGCGATCTTGGGAATTGGAATCAGATGTTCATGCTCCAAGATTGGTGAAATCTTTTCACCAAAAATTCCCTATGAAGCCAAGATTGAGAGGACCTCCTTTGTTGGAGGGTACTGTCAGACCTCCCCAAGGTGCCTTGACAATAATGAGCACATTGCAAGACAAAAGTCATGGCCCAAGAGAAAGAATAATGACAAGGACCAATGGTTGGACTAAGCTGAACCAAAAAAGGCACTCTAAGATGGTCGCCGCCTTCGAATCGGCGGCGGTCTAGTTTATTTCCCCACAGGTGTTCTGAGGCTGTGTGAAGCGCACGCGCTGAGTCAAACGCGCACTTCACTGAAGATTCAACCGAGTATGCACGTTCAGGAAAGGCTCCACAGAACTTTAGTACCAGAGAAATAATTCGTCGGGAATTCGTCCCGTCGGGAGTAGTTTAGGTCAGCGCAAAAGATTTTCCAGCTTCGTACCTGGTTTTTCTTCCTCATAATTCTCGTCAAAGGAAGAAGGAGACCTGGCGGCTAGCAGTTCACTCGAAGTTATCCATAGGAAAAGAAAGAAGAGAACAAATAAGCTAAGTGAAAATTCAGTTGAATAAAGATAGAATATTTCGTGAGCATAATGTAAATAGAAAGACTTGCACAAGGTTAAGAGGCTTAGACAGATACTTACCCACAGGACGTATTCGACCGTTTCCTCTGCTAATAAGAGGAAGGTTTATCGAACCTGAGACAAAATGTTAGACGATGTATAAGGTCAAAGATTTATAACAGATACTTTCCCCCAGTACAGAGTTGCACAGCAATACCCTACAAGAAAGTAAGAGGAGAGTTACATTTTAAAACACCTGACAGTTAGAACAAGATTACTTAGAAGAATAGAAGCACCACTCAAGAAGTAAGTGAAGTAATAGCCATTCAAATATACTTATCCAAGGTGAGGTAGGAGGTAGAAGGGGCTAAAAGTATTATTTGTTTGATAGGTGAATCGGTCTGGTGTTTAAACAAGAAAACAAGAGCAAGCAACACAACGAAGATAGAGGAGAGGCACAGTACTTGAAAACTTGGGTAGGCATAGACCCTAGGAGAGAAAGGAAAGAGCGAATAAAAGTAGAATAAGTGATTAATTAATCTTGTTTGCTATTTAGATTCTCTCAGACAATATTCAGTCTGCAGTTCGGAAGAAGAAGCAGGCGAAAGAGAGAAGACGAGTTTCAGGACCAGTCTCTTCTTGGTTTATTATTTTATCCACTCCCCCTTCCCCCCAGAGGGTAGTCTTGGAGTCTAGATATCTTACTGGATCTCCGGAGTGCCTTTGAGGGGGAGTTGGGAATCAGCATCTCTGTTCCTGTGTAAGACTCAAGTAAGAATTTCTCTGCATCTTGACAGTGTGGTGGTATGGATGCATGTAGGATCAATGAGTTCCCCTTATGTCCATGTTGCTCATGTTGTGGGACCTGGGTCACAGGGTGACACCTTGCCGACTGCGTGCCGGGTGGTGCTGACACTAGAACGGAGACACACGCACTAGTTACTTCCTTGTCCAGCCTAGACCCGAACCACGCCCAGAGCCTGGGGGTCATTGTTCATTCCCTTACGCTGGACTGGCATACGCCAGGCCAGACCACTCTGCTTACGCTCACAGGGGAGGACGACAACGCTACGGGCCCGATTCACAGAACTAACTTAAGACAAAATCCTAAACTTACTACCATTTTGGTATTCACAGAATGCACTTACTGCTTTTGGTATTCACAGAATGCACTTACTACTTTTGGTATTCACAGAATGGATTTATGACTACTAACTTTACGTCTGCACTCGGCCCGGAGGCAGAGCTTCTGGGCCGGAGGCGGAGCTTCCGGGCCAGAGGCGGGGCTTCCGGGCTGGAGGCAGAGCTTCCGGCCCAGAGGTGGAGATTTTGGCCATGGCTAATTCTCCGCCACTGGCCGGAATCCCCACCTCCGGGCCGGAAGCTCCGCCTCCGGGCCGGAAGCTCCGCCTCCGGGCAGAATTTCCGGCCCGAGTGCGGACGTAAAGTTAGTAGTCGTAAATCCATTCTGTGAATATCAAAAGTAGTAAGTGCATTCTGTGAATACCAAAAGTAGTAAGTGCATTCTCTGAATACCAAAAGTAGTAAGTTTAGGATTTTGTCTTAAGTTAATTCGGTGAATCGGGCCCTACATGTCCCAGGTCTACCCTGTAGGGATCTGCTGCTCACACATCTAGGTATCAGCATGCCACAGACACTCCCTCACACCCATCCAGCACAGGCATCAAAAGACATGTGACCCTGTCAATAAAAAGGCCCTGGTGCACGTGCTCAGCACAGCAAAGCATATTGCCCGTTGCCGGGGGGGACATGATGGCGTCCACACCACAGGACTCAATCATAAAGGGTCTATGTCTTGCGGGGCACAGACTTGGTGGCACCGGATACACTGCAGCAGGCACAGGCACACTGCCACGGGACGGTGTCTTTCGGTGCACTGAGGTAGGGGCACCTAAAGTGCTGAGCGGGTGTGCAGCCTGCGATGATGCGCCGTCCAGGCGGTCCGGAATGGAGGCATTATTGTGAGCCCTGCTGGACCGCAGTGTAGGCCTGAGCCAGCGGGCAGTGCTGGCCTACCGCCATGTGGCGTCGCCTCATGGTTCACAGAGTTAGTGGCTCCTTGAGGGCTGAGCAGATGTGCAGCCTGCGATGAGGCCGGATGCACTGATATGTTCACAGCCATAGCGAAATCAAGACCCAGAATCAAGTGTGTGACCTGGTGGCCCACGGTGCGGGGCTTCATGATGTGGAGGGTGCCATGGTCAGTGTGGGCTCAACCATGTTTCAGGGAGCACTTAGAAAGAACTGGCCAGGGGATATAAAGAGTAAAAATCCTCCAGCAGATCCCGGTATCCCTTTATTAGTGGAACTACAGGGGATATTAAAATATAAAAAGGAAAATATGCGGGTCACACAGAGTTTTATGGTCCTATGACCTTAGTGCCAACATGTATCAGTCCGAAACATTTGTGGCCCATTCAGGTCCCGGACTTTCTTCAGGGCAAAAAAGGTCCTCCCTGGTTGAGATAGTATCAGGATATTACCTATCTATACAAATATGAATACAAGGACAGGTAGCGGCTCCGTTGTAAAAATTATCGGACACAGACAACCTATCTTGTTCTCCCGTAGGTTTGTATTACTCCATCTGTGAAAGAAACAAGAAGAAAGGAAAGAAATGTCTTTATATGCCCGTGGGGTACTTATTGTGGTATAAGATTTTGTACGGGAGGACGTTTCCCCACCAGGAATTACCCCTCCGCCCTTACGGCTCCAGAGAAGATCCCCTTCTCCGTGTAGCTATAGTTTATTGCAGGATAGAGATGCCTAGCTTAGAGTGAGCATGCCACTTGCTATTGCAAAGTGCACAGAGCAGGGATACAGCAGAAGTGAAGTGCACCTTGCATTGTATAGGAGCAAAGGACAACTGTGAAAAGCTGCAGACAGAGCCTCTTCCCCTAAAAAAGAAATGTGACCTTGTCAAATGAAACAGGTGCTCGAGAAAAACCTATTAAGTTTGCATGGAGTAAAACTGCAAAAAAATACAGCTGGATTGTGATGGAACCAACCACTCCCACTAATGTTCTATTGCATGAGAAAATCAGAGGTTGCAACCTTAAATAATGATTAGTCAGTGAAATGTTGGGCATGTCATTAATTGCTCTCAATGGCTCTTTGCTTTTCTGCCAAGAAAAGCCCTCTTGAAAGTAGCTTTTAGTCCTTCACTTCTTACTATTAGTTGGCTTCAATGTTGCTCTTATTTATATCCTTTTCATTTGTGAGAACGTCTATGCATGCCATGCATGCCAGCTTCACTTCATTTCCATGTTTTTGTTTTGTGTTCTTCCATCTGCTTGTGCTTGGATTGTGGCACTTTTTTGTGGGTGTCTATTGTTTCTTCCTATGTTCTTTTTAGACACTCTTATGTCACTCTATCTAATATTTTTGTTTTTGTTGTCTTGGGCCTGCCACTCCTGCAATTTGATGTTTGGTTTCCAGATTTTTCAAAGCATCATGTTCCAGTGAGCCACTTTTCTCTGGCCAGTCTTTTCCAAGTCACATAACAAAACAACAACGCAGTTTATTAAATTGGAACCATTCACTGAGGGTGCATTTGTTTCTGGCTTGTCTTCGTGTGGTCAAATGCCGTATAATGATGACGTCCTTCCCAATTTGGAAAGCAAATGTAAGTTATATGTTTTAAAACAGTAACAATTGAGAATATTGGCACTTGCTTACATGCATGTGTATGCTTGCTGTTACTAGTTCAAAGGTTGTACCTCTCAATAGCCTCAATAGCACACCATACCATACTCATACCATGATTTACTATACAATAACAGGCCATTGCATAACACACCATACTATACAATAACAGACCATAACATACCATATTATACAATAACAAACAATAACATCACATACCATGCAATACTATCCATGACAGGCCATACCATTACCATACAATGACAATCCATACCATATTACACCATATTAATCACTAACAGCTCACACCATACAATAACAGTTCATACCATACTATAAAATACCATACTATACTGTACAATGACAGGCCATACCGTATAATACTATTCAATCACATCATCGTCACCTCTTTTCACCTCTGCCCACCCCTGAACTCTCAAGTCACTCTCACCTGCCTTTGCCCATCTCTGAACAATAAAGTCACCCTCACCTCACCTCCCTTTACCAATACCCACCCCGGAACCCTCAAGTCACCTTCACCTCCCATTACGTGTACTCACCCCAAATCTCTCAAGTCACCCTTACCTCCCTTTGCCTCTACCTACTTCTGAACCATCTTGTCATCCTTACCTCCCATTAACTCTCTCCATCTCTAAACCCTAAATTTACTTTTTAAAAAAAAAATAACATGAAATGTTATTTAAAGAAAAAAGGTACCTTTGTGATAAAGACTGTGTGGTAGAGGATGTTTCCCCTCAGGCATGTTACAAATGTTTAGGGGGCACTGTCAATTGTTTTATGTCCTCAAGTATATTTGGCAGGAACATTCATGTCTTTTACAGTTTGCTCTGTCCCTCCACCCACACCCACACCCAGGTCTCGCCTGGCAGCATAGGCGCTGTTGCTTGCGAGACATTTTGTTTAGCTAAGGGGCTAAGAGCCTGCCCATTGGTTGGCTTCATTCTCACTGTCATTTCCTTGCTTCTCTTTGGTCAACAAGTGCCAGATTTACTTCTTCTTCTTTTGTTTATCCCTATCCTGTATCATAGCCCAAGTACTGTTTCTCAATGTCTTCTTTATCCCAGCTCCACCTACAAAAAGTGCTCTTTACTGCCAAGCTGGTCAAAAGGGAAATACATGGTCTTCCCGCTGCTGGATCTCCCTCTTCCCACTTCCCAAAAGTTCCAGGATTACATATATGTGATATTTACTTATAGTAAACTTGATGTACATTTTTCAGCGCACAAGACACAAATCACCAGCCTAAGTACAGGACACACAGTTCTAGACAGAGTTGGTTAAATACACAAGGCCATAAAGTACAATAGCCACAAATAAGAAGTAATTTGGTTGCATCTATAATGCACTACTCCATAAAAAATGGAAAATAAGGTTTCACAGTGGTACAGTGAATCAGTAACCCCTCCATGTCTCAGTGTTATCAGTCCACCACATGAAGGACTTCTTCAGTGAACCTTCTCCAAGCAAGCAAAATATGCATCTCTAAATTCTGTAATCTTTGGGCCAATATTGTCCTCAAAGAGGCCAGGGAACCAGTAATCCTCCCCCTCAGGTTCCAATATTGACTATGTTATCAGAGAAAGGGAGTGTTTTTCTCTGAGTTTCTTAACATAAATCCAAACACATTGACCGTACATAGTCTTTGAAAAAGCGATGTCCGTATCAGAGCTACCAAACCAGGAAACTTCTTTTCTTGGCAGCAATAACTATTCTGCAGAGATTTGTTCACTGTTACTATGCAACTCTCCAAATGTCACTTGTAAATAAATCATCAAAAATCTTGAATAAGGCCTCCGTGCCTTCAATCATTGTTTCAATTAAATGCTGAATATTTTAGCTTGAATAATCTTATCACGACGCATATTTGCTAGTTTTGAGCATTTCATATAACATGCTGTTTGTTTTTTGTGAGCTTCCCACATAACAAAGTTTGTGTGCTTTAGTGCATCCCATTACTCATTTTTGACCTTCCATCTGCTGTATTCATTTGTAAGCTTCACACACAAACACTGTTTCTGGTGTGCATCATTAACACCTCATATCTGAGCTTTGCCCACAAACCTCATTCTGCATATTTCACTATACCTATCGTATGTGAGCATCTCATATGTGTCTCGTACAGCAGACTTTTTTTACATTGGTAAGCATATCTCTTCCACACAAACACTGTGCATCTAATTTTTGCGAGCATCCCACACAAGGCTTATACTTATTGCAAATGTATCTCATCAGACTGTTATATTTTGCACAAACAATGCGATTTGAGTCAACTCCACACTCATATCATCCATCTGCAATAACTCTTCCCATAGATTAAACAACAAAAGTTTTTGTATTGTGTTTTATACTTTGAAATGCATTAGAGTTTCTCCACCCTCCAGCAACATGAATGCAAGCGACAAACATCCAGTATTTGAAAAACTATCATCTCTGTCCATTTTGTGCCCTGCTAAACCAGGGGCTTCAAAGAGGGTTCTTTTAGACTTCAATAGTCAGACACATACACAGAATTCTTTACCATGCATATGTAACATGTTCACTGTACACACATACACACACACACACCTATGACGTGTGCTGAGGATTTCTTTGTATATTCTGTTGGCTTTGGCCGCTATTTTGGGGAGGTTGGTGGTTCTCCTCACCTTACAGCACCATCTTCCAAATAAGTGGTTTTATGTACAAATACATATGTTATTCTCTTGAGTGGTGCCAATATACCTAAGCATTATACCACTGTTCATTAGTAGTTACACACACACCTACATATACACAAACACACACACACACACACTAAACAAGTACATGGGTTGTTGTTTCCTGGTTCTGTGTTTCACCATACTCAATTGCCCTTGAAACTGTGTAGCGATTTAAGTCTGGTGGTGGTTTGGCCCAGAATACTGCTATTGAAATCTAGGTCTCAAGCCCTTAAATTTCATGTAGTTGCACCACAATTTTTATAGCGGACTCGGACGATCTCTGTACGTCCCTTGAGTAACCAGCTCTTCTACCTACTTCAAGTCCACAGGCAGAGCTCTGGCTCATCTGAACTATTACCTGATGGTAATCCTCCAGACTCTCTGAGCAGAAGGAAATGCAGCATCAATAGCCACCAAAATCCAGTATTTAGTCAGACCAGCAACTTACTGCCAGTGACTGGATCGCAAATCGCAAATCGCAAAAGAGGGTCACTGTTACTACTACTGCTAATAAGTAAGTGTATTATAGGGTTGTGTCTAGTGTAAAAAATGAATCATTTCTTGCTCAATCTGTATGGATACTGGGTCAAATTGTGATAATGCATTCCCTTTCTCAGCATTACATAATTTGCACATGTTCTCTTTCTCTGCTGAGTACTGAAGCATTCTGTAGTACTGTACGTGTATTACTGTGAACAAAATCTAAAGCCTTACAATGTCATATTATGTTCCCCAGCAGATTCATTTTTGCCACAAGGACAAAAACACTTCCCTTTTAGAAACCTGCTTGACCGCATTGCCTGTCATTTTCAGCAAAAAGATCTTTCAGGTAGGTTCCTCTGCCACTGTAAAATATATGCTGCAGTGTCATATGTATTGCTGAAACACATTAGTCAGGTAAGGTTTGGGCTAGAATGCTTTTCTTGCTGTGGAAACTGAACAGTGTTATAAAGCACCTAGGTAGACCTTCTAGGAGGTCTTTGCACACACTCACTGTCACACTACATTGGGAGAGAATCCTAATGCTGAAGGCAGGTTTGTCAGGGTGCTAATAAAAAACTGTTTGAAACTTTTAAACTGCAGTTAATTATTCTGTTTGTCCCCAAATTGCAACAGCTAAAAACTTATTTTTCCTTTTCTTCCTAAAATGGGAATTTGGAAATTCTTTGCAAAGAAACAGCCAGGTGAAGTTAACCTATACTCAGACAAATAAAAAATGAATATGATTTATTGGATTGATATGCCAGAGATGCAGTCTGCAATTCAATGTTGTGTTGGGGCAGCATATTTAAAAATATCAAGTGGTTACACACCAGCCCCAGAAACATTTTGTGGATTTGTCACTGCCTCAGATGAATCAAACAACAGTTCTTTTGCAACAACAACCAGTCTTCAGGATAACGAGGGAACTCTTGGAAGTGCAGAGACACCAAACCAAGTATACAACAGCACTGTGCCCATTCAAATCATTATAACACAGTAACAGACTAAGAAAAAGTGCATTCTGCTTTTCAAGACAGATGGTTCCAGGATTTCCCTTGGCTGCATTACAGCGATAGAGTGGCAGGAGTGCTATGCTTTCACTGCATAACAGCTAAGTCACTGAAATTAAGTGAGCTTTACAGGAACACAGAAGAAGAATTTTGCAGCACTGGGTGTAACAACCGATAGAAGGCAATAGAAAGGTTCAAAAAGCATCAGAACAGTTATGCTCATTCATATGCAGTGAGCCAGCCAGCACAGTTAAGAGAAGGCCAATTAATAATCAATCAATAGTTATCACAGCAAGTCCAACACCAGAGAGATGCCTGACTTTGTCTTAACAAGGTAATTCCTACTATAGCTCATCTGGCAAAACAAAGCCTTGCACTTCGAGCTCATGATGACAGCAATGGGAGTTTCCCTCAATGTCTTATTGTAGGAGCAGAAGATGTACCTTCCTTGAAACAGTGGATTACAGCAAATCGAGCACAATATCTCAGCCCAGACATCCAAAATGAAGTTCATCAGTTATCGTCTCATGCAATTTTGCATCAAATTCATACAAATATTGGTTGTAATCCATTTGCAGTAATTGTTGATGGCACACAGGATATATCTGGTCAGGAACAAGAAAACTTTTCTATTTGTTACCCTGACCATGATTTGTACACTCATGAACATTTTATTGGACTATATCAGGCAGATAATACTACTGGTGCTGCAATTGCTACAACTGTAAAGGATGTGTATTGCTGGCATGTTCTTTCTCTGTCAAAGCTGGGAGTATAAACATATGATAGTGCACCAAATTTGTCAGGGACATACTACGGTACACAAGCATTAATACGCTAATAACAACCAAATGCTGTTTATGTCTTTTCTTGAGCACATTGTACAAAACTGGGTATACAGGTTGCTACAGCAAATAAATGTTCCATAATGGAAGATGCACTATTTTATGTCCAACAACTTGGAAATCTGTATTGGCAATCTATGGCATGCCGTACAATATTACCAGACCTCATTCAGCACAGTTTTGAAGGCCTTGCAAATGTGTTAAAAATAAAATCACTGTGTCCAACACGCTGGACAAAGCTGTACAAAAAGTAATGGATAATTTTGCACCTATTCCGGAAACCCCAGAAACAATTATCCAAAGTCCATTGGTGATGTGTGTGCTCACGCTTATGGTTTCTGGCACACTTTCAGAGAGGAACAACTCTCCTAGGTCTTCAGATTGCTCTCCAAGTACTGCAGCTTCTGCAATGTTTGAACATTGCTATGCAAGGACACCACCAAATTTCAGAGCTACTAGATGCTGTGAATTCAGCAAAAAGTGCAATACTAAAGCTTCATAGTGATGAGTCGTTCGACATTCTACTCGATTGCAACAACCACATGACTGCTAAGTACCATCTTAATGCCACTGAAATGCCATGACTGCGGCAAATCCCTATATTGATAAATGATGGAGCAGCAGAAAGTTATCATCCTGCAACCAAAAGGGACAAGTATCCCATCAGTATTTTGAACTTTTAGGTACAGTTTCGATATATCTCTCTTAGCGTTTTGATTAGTAAGGCATCCAAGCCTATGAAAAACAGGCAATGGCACTGAATCTATTTTTTAGTACAAATCTTTTGACTCTTTGCTGCTCCCAGATCAATTAATTATATTATCAAGTATTTCTTGAGTCCCAATACTAGCAGACAATGCGTCAAAAAATGCTTCCAAAAGAGAGAGCTTTTATTTCACAGTTTGGGAAGCTACTACAGATTGTTTTGCGTATTCCAGTATCTTCTTGTGTAGCTGAAAACTTGGCTAAGATCAACTATGTCCCAGAAAAGACTGAATCATGTTGCCATGTGCAACATACATAAAAAGATGATGGACTCAGTTGACCGACAGACAAGAGCGAAATAATTGGTTTTCTGCACTGAATGGCATGAGAAATTATTTAGCTTTCAAATTTAAGTCAATAATTTTATGAAATCTGCCTGCATCAAGAAAAACTGATTAGTCCAATTGCATTTTGAGGTTTTGGAATGTGGCTAAGAGCATATTGTTTATTTTTCCTTTTTTTGTTCTACCTTTCTTTGCTTGATGCATGAAGATGTAAGATTCATAAACATGTTTTTTTCACATTTGGTATAATTACTTTATAGATGTGAAGAACAATAAAGCATACTTACAAACTGTGACAACATGCTGTCTTTCACAATATTTCACTTCAAAAGGACGCAATTGTATTCATTTAACAAATCATACAGTTCTCACACGACGGGCGATTTTTATAGGACCACTGGAAAGTCCCTAAGATTCTTCCTGCCCCCCCAGAAATCGTGTCTCCTATGCACCAGCAATAACTATTTTATTAAAAGCTTTGTGCGAGTCACTAATTGCAATACAATAACTGTAAATGAATGGGTAATGCTATAATGCAAGCGTGTGACAACAGAGTGTCTAGGCAAAATACACAGACGGGAACAGCGCTATCTGTCAGCACTATCTGTCATCTTCTCAGCTTCTTTCCCCAACTCCACATTCACATTAGCCACCAGCCATATCTAAATAAGTCTGAGAACATAGCCCTGAGACTACTTTGAATGACATTTATGGACATGGTTTTAAAGATTATGCAGCATGTATTGGCTGTGAAATCAACTCAAATCTGATCTTGTAGATCTTTCATCCCTGTCAGCTTAATTTTATGATGATGCAATCTCCCATCATCAAACCATGCAATGCTTTCTATTTGTGTTCTGTCCGGCCAAATTCTCCTGAGCAGTTTAGGCATGGGGCCCACCTAGCTCTCCCAAACAGACATAGTTCACAGCCACTAGTAACCAGTGCTCAAGATGTCAAGTCTGCCACAGAGAATGGTACACTGATATGCCTCTCCGACTCTCTCATTATATGCTGACACAACCAGTCAGATATATGTTGAATTTCTTGCATTTGAACAACATCTCTTAGGTGTTTCTTGGACAAATGTTTCCTAGTGCTTGTCCTGCGATTATCGAGTCATTCTGCTAAGCCCACCAATGGGCCATTTGGATTGTCATGGAGAATTCCTCCTTCCAATTCCACTTGCGGTGCTATGCAACACAAGTTCCACACACCACTTTCCAGGACTTTGAGCCAAATTGCAGAGCAGTCTCACTACTTCAGATGAAATGTTTGCACTCTTTTTGTAAATGGAGCAAGGAGACAATCTGCCCTTGATACAGTCTTCGTAGTTCTTTGTAAGAATACACCAAATAACTATAGCCACATGCTTCTCAAAACGATTTTCGCAAATTCGCCTCTGAAAATATTCAGAGGAAAATATTTCCCCCTCAGCTACTCACAATACTCACTTAGCTCTAATCTGAATACGCTGAAACCTGCCCTGCTTTCAGAAAGAGGGAGCATCTCCGCTATGAGAATGTTCTGTTAGCTGGAATGGGATAAGTGTCTAACTGGAAAAAACAAAGTTACAACATTTGTCTTATGTTATTCTAAAACTATACATGAATATAAGATTTGAAAAGGATTCTATTAGTGTTATAGATTCATCACATATTATGCAAACTAGTGTGTATGAATGGGGAATTCTCACTTCCAGACTTAGATTGTTTACTTTGATGTTGTAATCCATCCTGCGATACTTTCACCCTGTGGATGAAACAACATAAAGTACACATGCAGGCTTGTGCAAACAGGGTCTAGCTCATGCTAACAGTGTCTGCTGCAGTCTTGGGAGAAAACTGTAGCCACTGTTAGATACAGTTTTGGCAGATAGCTGATAGCTGCACAGTGTTAAACAACTGAGGTAAGTAATGTACAGGAAAGCAAAGGCTTGTGATTCAATGGAGGGCAGACGAATCTCCCAAAGACAGCATAGTCCTGTAAGCTTAGAAACACCTCATGCCTCTGTCTAAACAAATGGCACAGAGACCTGTCAGCCTTAGGGTGGTCTTCCCCCAAACATTTTGCCATCCTCCTCCATTTCTTTCTGACCCCGTTTTTGCTGGCCTTAGAGCTCTGCACACTTTACCACTGTTAACCAGTGCTAAGGTGCTTGTGCTTTCTCATCTAAACATGGTAACATCAGCTTATATCCAATTGGCATATATAATCTACTTCTAAGTCCCTAGTTATGTGGCATTACATGCACTCAAGGCCTGTAAGGTAAATGCTGCTAGTGGTCCTGCAGCACTGATTGTGCCGTCCACTAAAGTAGCCCTTTAAACATAGCTCAAGCCTGCCATTGCTGAGCCTGTGTATGCAGTTTATATTGCCATTTGAACGTGGCAAACAAACAACTTGCCAGTCCTAAACCTTCCTTTTTAATACATATACGTCACCCCTAGGGTACCACCAGGACAGCCCAGAGGGCAGAGTGCAATATATTTAAAAAGTTGGACATGTACTTTTAAGTTTTACATGTCCTGTTAATGAAAAACTCTTAAATTTGTTTTCACTACGCAAGGTCTATCTCTCCAAAAGGATAAGATTGTAGTTGCCTTATTACAATTTATAAAGCAATTTCCAAATGGGAAGTGATAACATGTTTGGTGTCTCTGAAATTTAAAACCCTAACTTATGGTAAAGTCAGATTTAAAAATTGCAATTCTGAATTCCAGCAGAACCAACACAATTCCTCTGCTGGAGGCACATCCCGAGCAGAATTAATGCATCCCTGCCACTGCATGAATTGGACTCATCGCAAAGATAGGCACTGCCACCGCAACATCTTCGGAACCATCACTGTGCAATGCATCCTCAATGCAGACCCTTGCATCCCTCATCCATGTCAGCCTTGACGACGATGACGGACTCTGCATCGCAGCCTCACCGCTCTTTGGAACCTATGTATTTTCCTGCCTGCATGCTGCATCCGCGACGTGGACTTCGCATTGCAAGTCCCCATTGATGAGATATTTGGCACCGACGCATAGGCCTTCACACTGCAACAGCACCGCACCTCAGAACTGATGCATTGCTTTGGCTGGGTGACACATCTTTGACATGGATCCATAAACCAGGATTTAAGGAACTTGGTTCAGTGAGCCTAACTGAGATCCTGTAGCCGGCTAAAGCTTCATCGCAGTCGACTTGAACTTGTGACTATGTCCCATGTCCGGTGCGACCAGATATCAGCAGTTGGAGATTTATGTCTCTTGGTGTTATTCCACACAAAAAATTTAGATTCAATATCTCCGGTTCTACTAATTGTTTTTTGTCATTTTAGTCTTGCTTTATTTATCAGATTAATCTCTAATGTTCTAACCTGGTAAGGGAATATTTTACTGTCTCAAGTAATACTTTACACATTGCCTTTAAGTTAATTCAGACTGCTCTGTGCCATGCTACCAGGGATTTGAGAAGAGGTTAATTCGGGGTTTGCGTGTGTCTTACCCTGACAAGGACTGTGGTTGCTGCATGACCAGGGCTCACACCCCAGTCAACCAGTAACCCGATTTCTTACAGTACCTTTCAGAAACCTATGAGTGATCACCACAAACAAACCCTTGCTGAATTTCATACCTGTTTATATCAAGAACAGCAAGCAAGTTGAAAACACAAGAAATAGGAAAAATTAACTCCCACTCAGAAAAATAGAAAAGCTGTGGTAAAATATGTTTTTAAGGTCATCTGTGTTTTCTTGAAGACTTTGAATACGAACCATTCCCTTGTTTACAAGTTTGATCCTGAAACCTGGTGAGATTACCATAGCAAACCTATAATAGATGCCATGTATAGGAAACAAAAGATATGCTTTCTTGTACCGCACTTATCCCCATTTTTCAAAAATGAAAAAAGGAAAATTTGAAATATTTGTGTACTTTTTTGTTCCTTCTGTGGGAATCCACATACCCTAGGTATCACCAGAATGTCCAACATGGGGGGCGAAAGATGCAAATTTGGGTAATTATTGTGGGAAAAAAGTTATTAAGGCTTAAACATGAAAATGGCTCAGCACTGGGCGGAAAAGCCTCCACACTTAGAGGCCGAAAAACAAATACCATAGAGTTATTTTCCCAACTGCATAGAGATAACTAGGCAGCAGCAGCCTGTCCTTAAGGGAGGAGGAGTCCCCCCACCTTTTGGCCAATGTAAAGAGACCTAAGGTCAGCCAATAAGGGAAGGCAGCAGTCTCAATCCTCCTGGAACTTCCGAGGTTTCCCTCCATGCATGCTGCAGAAGGAATGTGTTATGTGTTGATTTAATGCTTGGTGCGTGTGTGTGTGTGTGTATATATGAATATGTGTATATGTCAGTGCGAGATTTGAATAGGTGTGAATGTGTGTGTGTGTGTGTGTGTGTGTGTGTGTGTGTGTGTGTGTGAATGCATGGATATGATTCAGTGCACCCGTGTGTGCGTGTGGACCCCACCATCGCTTGCTCTAATTACCAGCTGCCACCGTAACTAGGTGATCTCAGAAGAAGGAATGGAGGACTAGTTTTTATGGTCTACTTGGAATAAAATATACAGCATAAATGAGACATGAATGTTATGGTCAATAATTATTCAAACACTTTTTCGACCTGTTCACCTAACCAGCTGATTTCTGTATTTATAGAAACTGCTGTTGCTGCGTATTAGGATTGTTCAGCATCTTATTGACCTTGTATGCCCCCCAATATTCTGTCTTTCAATTAGGATTAGTGTAGTTCCAATTTCTTTGCCAAAATTAGTAGCCAGTCCTCCTTCTGTTTCTTCATCTGCAACCACAGATTGCAGCACTGGAGCACAATGGTCTATTTTTAGTTTTAACCATGATTCCTTGAGACCACTACTCCCACACCGTAGTTATATGCACTGTCTTTGATTGTGGTGCTACCATACCTGCTGCGAGGGCCGGTGCCACCATTCTAAGCATTCTCGCCATTCTGCTGATGCGATTATCACTCTTGCTATCAGTGAAGTGGTCTTTATGAACAACATAACAATATTACTACCTTTGTTTGAAGAAACCAGCTTCCATGTTCATGTTCACAACTGTGGCTCAAATGTTTGGTAGAAATCCTTCAAAGAACTTATGGGGAATCCTACCATCCAATGTCTTGAACCAGCATGAGCAAGGGGCACGGCTAACCTCTCCGAAGCATTTTAAACTGAGCTTAACCAGCAGTATAATAGAGGAACATTGCAAGTTCAATGAACTGCTGGGTCGAAACACGTCACTGTTTACAACAAACCTAACATATTTTATTGTCATACCCAAACCACTGCCTTGAGGTATATATAGAGGTATGCTTGTTTATGAAATCACTATGGACTAGAATTCTTTGCACCTTAGTAGAGGCGATTTTTATCCCATTATTATTTACCTATTGCTTTGGGAAAACTATCTTCTAAAAACATTGCTTCTAAATTTGTGGAAAGAACAGGCCCCCCAGCTGGAAGAATATTCAGTCAGCAAACACTGAACCAGGTACAGCACGTCAAAGGGCTTCAAGAAAAAACTGCCTTTTTTTGCTTTACGATCCTCAGTTTGTAGCACAGGACAAAATGGCTGGGTGTTTAGTTGCAACTTCTTGTTAGAAGACTCTAAAATATGTTTGATAATAACTTCACGCCTTCATTCATTCCTGGCTTTTAGTTTTCTTAAGTTATGCTTAGATATTTGCATTCCATGCCAGCCTTGGCCTCTACTGCAGGAATAGCTCGCAAACCGTAATAACCCAACAATGCTACAGCAACAGCTCGTCATCCACATACATGCAACATGACCAGCCTTGGAGACCATGGCCGACTCCAGTCGGATTCAACCCTCAGGGGCAACGCTCTTTGCATAAGACATCATTGTGCTAAGGACTTGTTAGATCCACAAACTAGTTCACAAATGAGTTCACCACAATCATTACATAATAGGTCCCTCAAATCAGTGTCTGCATACCTTCTCGTCCTTGGGCTTTCAGGCAGTTGAAGCACAGAGAATGGACATTGAGAGTCCAGGACCCCATGCTGTGGAACATAAGGAACCTAAGACTTGGGCAGTGTCAACCATAGGCGACCCAAAGACAGTTTACAGCACATTACAAAATAAATAAGTAAATAAACTAATAAATGAATGAATAATTAATAAATAAATGTAATATGAATGGTGAAAGGCGTGCTGTATTGCATAGGCCTCATTTGTCCATCACCTGTTTGAAGCCGCAACGTCTCTTAGGGGCTTGCACTCCTCCATGATCATGCAAGATCCCACCACACCAACAGCAGCGAACACACACTGACCACCATCCTCTTGCACCTGAGATGAAACAACTGGTAGGTGTGCAAACCTCTGAAATTACACACCCTTTGTATGCGATTTACACCACACTGAATTCATGTAACTTGGACGACAGACAGGCTGGATGGGGAATAGTTTAATGAAATGATGACCCAAAGGAGAGGTTTAACTACTAAGAACTCTGATTAAAGCAAGCAGCTCCTTAAATAGAAATAGTCCCTGATCAGCAGGCTTGGGATCCTTGAAGCAACGCTGCTGGCGCCTCCGCTCCCTTGCCTGGTCTTTCCCTGCATTCCTCCATGAGTCCTGTGTTTAGAGCTCTTACTTCTGTGCCTCTGTTGTATATAGTTGTATATATGTTCGATAAACCAATATCCAAAACGATCAGTCATGGAAATGTCTTCAACAATCTACGCATATTGTTGCTATTTCTACAATTATTTAATTTTGCATGCGGAATGGTAAAATTACTGAAAAGATTTATGTTAAATTTAGCTCACAAACAGTAAAATCTTATAAAAATTGTGAATATTCTTTCTGTTGAAAACATATTCTATGCAATGTTTTAAACGTGGGGCATACATAGGCGTTCCAGTGACAAATGAACGTGTGAGGTTACAAAATGAAAACCAATTCCAGATAATCTATCAGGTACAACTGTGAGAGTGAGGCATTGCCGCCACTGTTCTAGAGACCGAGTTTCATATCAAGCGTCGGAGTTATTGCTAATCTGTTATGTGATCAATAATTCAAAGGCTGCACAAGGTGTTTGTTTCAGACCGCGGACCGGAGTCACAATATTTGTTGAAGCTGTCTGTAACGTGATGGGAGATTAGCTTATTTATGGTCGCTCCTGCCTGCTTTCTCTTGCAACTAGCAGTTTTCAGCAGCGCCATTTGGTGCTTAATGTTCCGCAACTGGTGTTTTGTGCCGCAGCTCTTCGGTATTCACACTGTCAGCTGAATATATTAAAACATGCCCCTGCTCGTCTTGGACTAAAGGTAGCCTGCTCCATCCTTTCTTCCTCTTCTGAGTGGCACAGATACAGGCGGGTCCGCGATGAAAGCAAGTGATTTAGTGTGGCAGGCTGTTTGTTGATTTAGTTCCAGATGAGCGAGAAGATAAAAGCCAGAAATGAACTGAAGACTAGATAGGAGATATTACACGCAAAGCAGCAATAACCACAGGAATCGCTCATACACAATATAAATTATGATGTGAAATGAACTAAGACTATAATGTATCAAGGCCTGCAGGATTTTACACAGCTGAGTCCCCTGCTCGCAGAAGCCTGAAATGATCTCCGTTTGTAAAGCAGCCGTCGTCAGCAGAGCGGGCTGCACGCAGGGTCTGCTAGACTTGTTTGTGCTTCCAGGGCTCAGAAGAGCCGCACAGCACCAGACAGAGAACAGAGATTCAAGGGCCGCATTCAGGAAAGGTTTAAGAACCATTTTCAATTCGAAATTCCACACCTGCAGTTTTAGAATGAGGATTTTTGGAAATGACAAAGCTTAGACTCTATGCACTGTGACAAAAAATTCAGCAATATTGTTCGGAAATGACCCTTTCAGAAGGTTCACCCCAAACATTGTGCCTTCCTCCTCCTCTTTTTGCTGAATTCTTTTTGTTGGCCTTAAGACTCTGAGAACCTTACCACTCCAAGCCAGTGCTAAAGTGTATGTGCTTCTCCCCTAAACTTGGTGGCATTGGCGTATACCAGATTGGCATATTTAGTTTACCTACAAGTACCTTGTAAAGTGGTATACCATATGCCCAGGGCCTGTATTCTAAATGCTACTAGTGGGCCTGCGGCAGTGATTGTGCCAGCCACAAAAGTAGCCTTTCAAACCTGTCTCAGGCCTGCCATTGCAGTGCCTGTGTGTGCAATTTACTACCACTTCGACATGGCATTTAAAACCACTTGCCATGCCGTAAACTCCCCTTTTATTACACATTGCTCACTCTTAAGGTAGGCCCTAGGTAGCCTTAAGGGCAGGGTGATGTGTACATAAAAGACAGGACATGTACTTTTAAGTTTTACATGTGTTAGTAGTGACGAACAAATAACTTAATTTTTTACTACTGTGAGTCCTACGCCTCTCATAGGCTAGAATGGGAATTCCTTAAAACACTTTTGCGCTGTAATTCCTGATTACAAAGGCGTAGTGTTGTATGGTGTCTCCAGAGCCTTTCGCTTTCTGTGATTCCATGGAACATGGTGATCAGAAAGGAAAGCTTGGGAGTCAGTTGTGTGTGGACAGTTGGATCCTGGCCGGCTGCTTCCTCCTGGCTATCACTATGTAAGTTAATGAAAGAAGAAACGTACCTTGACTCCAACGGCACTTCATTTCACAGGCGACGAGCGGTGTGGAGTTGCCAGGAGGAGAGCACCTGTGGTGGGACACCAGCTATTCTATGTCACGCTGTGGAAGCGTTGTGGTCAGCTTCCCGTTCAGAGGTGAACTGTTTCTCTGGCAGTTCATCCTCAAAGATAAGCAAAAGTAATGGCTGGCCTCCTTTGAAATATTGTGTTTTGGTATTTTGGGGAAACAGACACTGATTGGCACGAGTGCCACTGTGCTCCTGGGGCTCATGCAAGGCAGTGAGGTGCTCACGCAGTATCCAGGCAAGGAGGAGTGGAGCTCCTGGCAACCCCTGAGTCACAGTGCAGGCGCGTTATTCGGCTTAAAGGAATAGCTGATCTCGCTTATCATTTTATGGTCTATGAAGGCGCTGGCAGGCACAGCTTTATACAGCCTCTGAGTATTTCTTTGTTCTGTGAGCGCTGAAAGGCACAGCTTTATACAGCCTGTCAATCTTGATTGTCTGTGCCAGTGCTGACATGCACAGCTCAGCGTCTAGGCCGTAGTATGAGAAAAATTAAAGTAAAGAAACTCAGAAAAGAATATGGTATACATATTGAAGTCCTTCAAAGCATGACAGACTTACTGGATCGGTGCATTATTTTAATGTTGTAACAGTGGTGACTACCTTTATTATTTTAGTTTTATTTTGTGGGGATCAGTGGGTGACATCAGAGACTACTTTCTTTATTTTAGTCTTTTGTGTTTACGCCTTAGTGTGGACCATGTAAATTGTGATGGTTGCCACTCAATTTCTTTTGACACCTAGAGAGCCTATGGTGTTGCAGGAAGATTAGAAGGAAGGATTCCAAGCATATGTGGAGGCCATTGGTGGTGACATATGAACAACTTAATGCAAGTTGGCCATGTTGAAGCATTGTTTAGGGGCTGTGGGTAGGCGTATTTTGAAACATTTACCTCTTTTACTGAAGGAAGATGAGGAGGATTCTGATAGTGATGACTGCGAGATAATTTGGTGCACAGTATAATTTAATTGGAGAAGAACATCTAGGAAATGTTCCACATCGCAAAATATTTGATCCAGACATTAAACTGGTGGCTTATGGAAACAAGCCCATAGAATTGTTGGGGTATTTAGAAGGGGTATTGGAGTTTCAGGGAGTGGAGGCACATTCGAAAGTGTATATTGCTAAGGATGGGCTGTGTTTGCTGGGGTGGTCTCAACAAAGGGATTTGATGATAAAACTGGATCCAAATCATCCTGATTTCAAATATTTTCAAGAGTGAGTTAGGGCTACTCAAAGGATTTTCTCACACGATTGTGTTAAAGAATGGTGTGGTTGCTAAGGTACACAAGGTTCAGACTGTGGCTTTGGTAATGTGGAAGCTCATTAAGAAAGAGTTGAGTTGCAAACATTGTGCGACTCAGGAATAATTGAGACGATTGAGGCCTCAGAATGGTTGGCCTAGTGGTTTAGGCCAAGAAGCCTAATGAGGATTTAAGGATGTGTGTCAACCTGGGGGATCTGAATCAGGCTATTTGGGTTGACAGACATCTTCTACCTTATATTGGGAAAATGTTGGCAAAAATCAAGGGTGAGAGTATTCTCTATCCTGGATCTGTCATCAGCTTATCAACAGATAGCATTGCATTCAGATTCAACACATCTTATATCTTTTGTTACCCCGGAAGGGACGTACAGGTTCAAGCGCATGCCCTTCGTTTTAGCTTCAGCCTCCGCTGTGAGGGCAATGCACCATCTATTTAAAGGAATAAATAACACGATGTATTTCAAAGACAACATACTAATTTTTGCTAAAAAACTGACAAAGCATGATTAAGTGTGGTCTAATCTGACAGGTATTTGCAACACAGTGGGTTGACCATTAAAATGTAGAAGTTTAAGTTTGAGGATAGTGGTGTACAGCACCTAGGTCATTCGCTGGATGATAAAGTAGTGTCTCCTAAATTGAAGTTGGTGAAAGCTTTAGAGGATGCCCCTTCACCTGTGGATCAGGACCAGTTAAGATCCTTTTTAGGGTTGGACGAATATTACTCGCAGTTCATTCCTAGCTTTGCGGACAAACTGTGAGCATGTAAGATTTGATGATAAAGAAGGCTAAGCTTGTCTGGTGTCTCGAGTGTGAGAGTAAATTCAGGCAAATTAAAGAGGAGACAGCGTCTGCGTCTGCTCTCAAGCCTTTTGATACCTGCGACAGGAGTGTAGTGTGCACTGACGCCAGTGCCGAAGGTTTGGATGCCGTATGAGAACAGGTTTGGATACTGTTCTCATACAGCAAAGACAACGGAGAGAGGTGACTATTGCTTATGCATCTAGATCCTTGAAAGGGCTGAGCGCATGTGTTCCACCATTGAGCGAGAAGCGTTGACATGCTGGTGGGGGGAACACAGTTTGTGGTTTGCAGTGATCATCACCCTTTGGTTGAGGTGTTTACCAGCAAATGGACCATTTTAGCTTCGTTTAGGATAATGCTTTGGGTTTTGCGGATGATGGAGTTTTCGTTCACTATGGAGTGCATGTCATAAAGGAAGAAAGTAGTGGCAGATTGTTTATCAACTTTGCCGGTGAAATGTTTAGGTGATGATGAGTTGGATGATGGTGGAGAAAGGATGGTGGTAGTTTACATGATTACAGGAGGTCGTATTGAGCATGATGAGTGGCAGAAAGCCGTGAAGGAGTACCAGTGGGTGGCCTGCCTTGTGGCCTGCCTAAGGAAAGGTTCTGGATGAAGTGGAGTCGTTTCAGAATATAAGTACGGAATTGTCTCTGGAGAATAGTATTCTATTGAGGGGGTGTTAGACTTGGGGGTCTCTAGTTGGCACAGTTATGCACTTGTGACAAATAGGGACCCTCTCATCTAGACAGGGTAAGGGGGTACACTCCTAAAATAACCCCTGCTCACCCCCTTAGTAGCTTGGCATGAGAAGACAGGCTTATCTCAGAGGCAGTGTGTAAAGCATTTGTGAACACATACAGTAACCAAGTGAAAACACTACAGATGGACACCACACAGGTTTTATATAAAAAATAAGTATTCTGTATATAGATTTAACACAAGACCATTAAACGACAAAAACACACAATACTGTTACTTTAGATGGTAGAAGTTTGCTTAGTTCTCTTAAGTTCTTAAATGCGACACTTTAAGTCAATGTACCTTTTAGATGCGACACGCAGGGCAACGAAAGTGTTGCAACGATGTTGATGCGATGAAGTTTTTGGTGCAAAGAAATAAAGACGTGAAGATCTTCCAGATGCGGTATACTTCTCCGATGTTGCGAGAAGACTCGACTCGATGCGTCAGCTGCAGCGGCGACACCCTTTACGCGATGCGACGACAGCGGCCTTGGCAGCGACACTCTTCTCCGACGTTTGCGAGACGCTTCCGCTCGATGCGATGTTGCAGCGGTGACACCGCTTTATGCGATGCGACGACAGCAGCTCCGACGGCGGCACGCTTCTCCGTGGATGCGAGGTGCTTTTCTTGATGCGGTGCAATGCGACAACTACGATGGCTGCGATGGTGACACGCTTCTTCCTCGATGCGAGACTCTTCTCTTGATGCGGTGCAATGCATCAGCTACGATGGCTGCGATGGCGACACGCTTCTTCGGCGTTGCGAGACACTTCCTGGATGATGCGAGACGCTTCCGCTCGATGCGATTCTGCAGCGGCGACACACTTTACGAGATGCGATGACAACAGCTCCGACGGCGGCACGCTTCTCCTTCTTGAGTCACGCTTCCAGCTCCTTGCGACACGCAGTCCCTCAGAAGGCCCAACAACAGCAGCAGGCACTTCCAAAGAACTCTGGGGAGCTGGGGGGTTAAGTCTGTTGTTCCTGAGACTTCAGCAGGAGGCAAGCTCTTTTCCAAGCCCTTGGAGATCCTTCACAAGTTGAGCAAAAGTACACACAAAGTTCCTTTCTCCTCTCTTTGGCAGTAAGGCAACCACTGCAGGCCAATCCCCCAGTTTCAGGGATAGTTTCCTCCTCAGCTCCTTCTGGTTCTTTCCTCAGCAGAGGTTCTTCTTGTTTTCCCAAAGTGATCTAATTTCTTGGGATCAGGGTCCCAATATTTATACCCAGAAATCCTTTGTCCTCTGAAGGCAGAGGGGCCTTTGCCCAGTCCAAACCAGTTCCTGAGCACTCTGTTTACCAGACCTCTCCTTTCCTTTCACAGTGCAGGGCAGAAACATTAGACGCCCCACAGGAGGTGGAGCCAGCATTGTGGAAGGGAAGAACAGCACTAGAGCACTTTGTTGACAGGATTCCTTCTCTTCATTCACTGTGCAGGGCAGAGACATCAGCCGCTCCCCAGGGGGTTGAGCCAGCATTATGGAAGACAGGCACAGCCCTATTCAGCTCCCAGGTGCAACTCCTCCCACCCATCTGGATGCAGATCTCTATATTCACCACTGGGACACCTCACCCTGTCTCCTGGAATTCCCCAGCCCTGTCACTCAAACTCCAGACAAAGGAATACACACAGCCTAGCAGAGACAGGTTTGAATGGTTAGACAAGAAAATGCCTACTTTCTAAAAGTGGCATTTTCCAACACAGAATGTTAAAACCAACTTTACTAAAAGATGTATTTTATCATCCTGAGTTCAGGCATACTAAATTCGAATTTCTACCATGTTCTCTGAGTCAGTTAGGATTATAAAATGTAATAACCAAACTGCCCATTCTGGCGTATGGAGAACAGGTAGCCTTGCAATAGTGAAAAACGAAAATGGCTGTAATTCACTATTAGCACATGCCACACACACCAGGGCATGTCCTACCTTATCCTTACAATGCACCCTGCCCTTGGGTCTACCATAGGGGTGTCTGATATGAAGAAAAGGGAAGGTTTAGGGACTGGCAAGTGGGTGCACTTGCCCAGTCAGCATGACAGTACCAGACTGCACGCAGGCTCTGCAATGGCAGACCTTAGACACATGTTTACAGGCTACTTCTGTGGGTGGCACAACCAGTGCTGCAAGTCCACCAGCAGTATTTGGATTACAAGCCCTGGGCACTCCTGGTGCACTGTACTAGGCTCTGACAGGTAAACCAAACCAACCAATCATGGAATCTCAAATTATACATGAATTTACAATAGGGAGCACTTGCACTGTGGCACTGGACAGCAGTGGCACAGTGCCCTGAGCAACTAACACCAACAAAAATACATGAGGCACAACGAAAAAATGGAAGGGAGACTCACGCCAATGTGCCAGGTCTAACAGGGGGGAATTGTTGGTTGTGACTAGGGTGTTGAGGTCATGCATTCTTTGTTTGGCGCATGAGGGTCATGTGGGCATGAGTGCGTCTAAGCAGAGAATTAGGGTGGAATATTAGTGGCCCAGTTTGGACAAAGAAGTGGAAAGAGAGGTCAGAGGGTGCCTGGCATGTGCATTGAGAGTTAAATCACAGAAGACTGTGACTTTTCCTCCAGTGGATGTAGAGAAGATGGATGCTCTTTGGAAGAAAATTGGAATGGACATTTCAGGGCCTTACAATGTCTTAGATGCTTGTCTTGCGTATGCATTAGTTATCGTTGATTACTATTCAAGGTAGCTGGATGTGGAGTTTTTGAATCATGTGACAGCACAGGATGTGATTAAGGTCGTAGAAAGGTGGGAAACGGAAGGTATTCTAGAGATTATTGTAACTCACAACAGTGTACAATTTGTGTCTCAAGCTATGGGATCATTTTGACAGTTGTGTGGAGCACATCACGTCATCTGTATATTACCCACAAAGTAATCGCCTGGTGGAAAGGTGGAACAGGACATTGAAAGAAGGTATTCAGCTGGCTCTGAGCCAAGGTGAACAATGGAGGATGGCTGTGTGTTAAGCTGGTGTGGGCTTATCGCAAAACGCCCAATAAGGCTACTGGCAAGATACCTTTTGAAGTCATGAGCGGAAAGAAGTCTTGTTCAGTGTTAGTTAAAGGGGTATTGAGAGAAAGCAGTAGTGGAGGGTTACTTGAGGGTTCTAGAGGTGAGATTAAAGCACAGTTGGCTGCTGGTGATTGGGTGCGTGCGAAGAAAGGATTGATGGAAATCAAGGGTATGTCTAAATATTCCAGGCCGCTCCAGATCAAAAAAGTGAATCTCAACAATATTCTTTTGAGTGATGGTAATGTGTGGAATATCAAGAAGGTGGTGAAGGTACCTGATTGTCTGTTAAATGGAGTAATGACTGAAAGTGGTGTGGAGTCTGAATGTGAAAGGGATAGTATGAGAATGAATGTGCTGTCTGAACGTGGGGAGGGGAAACAGAGCAGGACACATCATTTACCAAAGAAGTTTGAGAATTTTTTCATGGACCATTGAAAACCTGTATTTACAGTGTGTTATTCTCATGTTCCCCCTCATGTTGCGTAGTCATCTGGTAACAACATTGTTATGTGTTGATCTCAATTGCCTGCTGTAATCTGTTAGTTATTTTCACATTGACTTATATTATCATTAATTGTGGATGCTATCTTTGTGCATTACTTTTTTGTTGTGTTGAGTGTTCTATTGTAAGGAGGGAGATGTGGTGCATCCTGTCTCGGGAGCCTTCCACTTTCCATGATTTCATGGAACATGGAGATCAGAAGGGAAGGCTCAGGAGGCAGTTGGGTGAGGACGGTTGTATACTGGCTCATTGTTCCCTCCTGGTTATCACTATATAAGTTAATAAAAGAAGAAACTTACCTTGACTCTGACTGTACTTCATTTCAAGTAGCTAAATCATGTTTCAAATCTTTGGAATGGTAATGATCAATCTTATTTAGTGGTTAAGTGTGAGAAGTTGGCATGGCATATGCTGGTCACAAGTTATAGTGGCCACCTTGCAGCAGTCCAATTCGACTCTTATGGTAGATAGGTTTAAGACAACCTTTTAAAGAAAGCTATCCTAGTGGTAGCTGTGGAGAGCAGCCTTCAGGCTAAGTCTCAGAGGAATGTAAAGCAGCTTGTTTTACCTTATAATCTCTTGAATTACCAAAGTAAAGGACACCACACAGGTATATATATCAAATATATATGTATTTATTTCTAGACACACTCTACTAATCTCTTTATGAGATTAGAAGCCAGGAACACATTCAAATATCAACGTTTCACAATAAGTTAAGCACAAACATGGCTGGGGCCCTAGGGGCGTACCAGACTATATACTAAAAAAATGGGTTAGGAAAGTCGACTTGCAAAATGACAAGGCCTAGGGTTTGCTATTGATTATAATGGAGCAAGTCACGGTTTGATTTTTAAAGTTTTAGGGTACTTCGAGGAAGTCTACAAGCAAGCCACTTACAAGGTAAGTAATTTGAGGGCCAACACACACTAGGGCACCAGAGTGCATGAGTTACCTCACCCAGGGAAGCCGGGTGCATAGGTGTCTTTTGGTGTCGGGTCGCGCCACTGTTTTCTATGGAGACCAAAGAAGACTTGCTGCTTGCGGCGACTGAAGAAGTGTCCGGTGGAATCCAAGGGTGGATTCTAGATGCTGAAGACCTGAAAATTGAAGGGACAGTGTTCACAGTCACTTGCCAGTGACCCGGGGCCAGGAAGATGGATGCCCACGGATGTCGGGTGATTTCAGGTGATCAAGGGTGTTTTGACTCTTCGCTCACGAGGTCCAAGAGAGATCGATGATGACCAGCAGCTGGATTCTGAGGGTCTCATAACGTCTGCAGCTGATGGCAGTGTTGGCAACTGGATTGGAGCCAACAAGCCTTGGCAACAGCAAGTCTTGTGTATAGTGAAGAAAGTCGATGGTGCAGACTAGCAAGGTCTGAGGGACTCACCCAGTGAGAGTGAGTGAGGGCAGGCCTGGAGCACCCAGGGGAGCCCTTTTAGTTGATAAGAAAGTCTTCGGGGGACCCACAAGCCAACAGGCAATGGATCGCAAAGGTGCCTCTTGAAGAACTGCTTCACAGGAGCCCACGGTCACTCGGGACAGGGTAGGCCTCTGATTTTTACTGCAGTACCTGCTGGAGGCTTGGGCCACAAGTGGTCTAAAGCACAAGTTCATAGAATGTCGTAAAGGGGTTGCACTTGACAATAGTGCCCGGTACCCGCGTATTGCTGTTGCTCGTCACTCATGGGGTCCACTCGCCTCAGCTCTGCTGGTGACTCACAATGGCCATCGAGAAGTCAGGAAATCTACTTCCAGGGCTGCAGGGACTTCGGACTCCGGCGGGAGTGGGAAAGTTTGTGACCGTTGATTCAAATTTTTGGTGCCTGCCAAGTAGGGGAGTCACTCCTTGACTCCAAGGGAGATTCTTCTGTCTTCCAAAGGTAGTGGAACGTCAAAGGGCCAGGTTTCTTCTTTGTAGAGCATCGTCCATCTACTTTGCAATGACAAGGTTGGCTATCTTATACTGAAGATAGGGGAAGGACTAGCTCTATGACCACTCCTCTGGGAGGGTCAGGGTAGGGGTACTCCCACACCAGTTACAGGTGTGGGGGTATGATTCCAAGATGTTTGACACCAAACACGACATGTTTTGATGCATTCATTCCAAAGTTATCATTAACCGGGAGGTTATAATGCACTTAAGAGTATATGGTTTAACCGCATCCACAAACAGCCACAAGGAATAGACCCTGCCAGCTGCAGAGGGGCCCTGCTCAAGCAGAGGCACCCCCTCACATTGTAAACCAAGCACCCTGCTCTCGGGATTGATAGGGCCTGCCTTAGGGGTGACTGATAGGTTTATATGTGTGTGTATGGTGAGATATAGGAACCTATACCTCTGTGAGGAGTGCTAACACTACCTCACCCAGGCTGCAGTAGCAGGCCTGTGGTGTCAGATTTAGTCTGCTTCCCAGGGGTGGCATAATACATGCTTCAGCCCCTGGTAGGCCTGTGAAGTGCCTATGCCCTTGGTACCTAGGGTACCATATACTAGGGGCTTATAAGGTACCACAGTATCCAATCACTAGTGCATCTAGTATGCACTCAAAGTTGTTTAGAGGGAACAGGGAGACTGGGGCCCTGATTAGCAGGGACCCAGCCAGACTATAGCCAGAAACCAGTGTATACATCAGTAGAAAAAGTGGGGGCAACATAAGTGCAGATCCTACTCTCCTACATACAGTTTGAATTGCCAATACTATTTTGGAAATGCCACTTTTAGAAAGGGAACATTCCTTTGCTGTTAACTTTGCTGTGTGTGCCTGCAGCCTTTATCCAATACACATCTGGACTGGGTGACAGCTACACTTTGCGCATTCCCTATAGACAGCCACAAATACAGGAAGGTTGGGTGTGACAGAGGATTAATATGCATTATGATAGCCTTCCTGGGCAGGAAAGGGGGTGAGAGCTCACACTTACATTTGAATAGGATGTGTCCTGTCCCCACACAAATTACTGATTACCCCCACAGATAGCCTGACAGGTAGGACTGGAATGAAAGGGGATCTGTGCACTCCAAGGAGCTGCTTTGAAGTCCCCCCACTTCAAAGGCACATTTTGGTATAAGTACTATGGCTCAGACTCTCCCACATCAGTATACTACTGGACCTGGGAAGACCTCTGCTGGAGTAAAGACTGCTGTGCTGTAAGGATTGCCACTTTGCCTTGACTGACTGCTCTGAGAAACTGCTTATCTGCTTTGCTGAGCTGCCTTGCTGCCTGCTGATCTTTGCCTTGCTGAGGACAAGGGCTGGACCCATCTCACTTGAACCCAGAGTGACTCCAAGGGCTTGCTGGGTTGCATCTTGTTTTTCTGAAGTCTCAGGAACACAAAAGCCTTCCTACAATCTTGCTGGTGCCGCTGGACTCTGCCATCTGTGAGTCCTACCCTTGTGTGAGGTGTCCCCTCCAGTCCTGGACCTCAGAAGTGGGTTCTGCAGCTAATTGTCTACAAAACCGATGCACCATCACCACTGTGCCAGTCGAAATCAACACATTGCCCTTCAACGCCGACCCATTGCTTGTATTTCAATGGAGCTCGATGACGGCACAGCGACTTGACTGTTTGGAAAAGATCGATGCACGTGCCCTCAGCATCAATGCTTTGCTCCATCTAAGATACTGTTTCAACGGGACCTGCGTGAATTTCATAGCCGGCATGCCCCCCATCTCAGTCGGTCTGAACTTTACTTTTACCCTAGTCCCTCGTGACTTCAAGCAACCTGTTAGCGCTTTGACTTTAAAGCACTGTGTAGTAAGGAACCAGATGAAAGTAGTTATAAGTTGTTGGTTTATTAGCTACATGGACAGCAGAGACAGGACTGCCTCTGACAACAGCTCCAGCAAGAATGTCACAACATGTCATTACTAAGCAACCATCAACATTCTAGATCATTGGGTTACAGTAAAGTACAGTAAGTCAGCTGAAGCATAACAGAGAATACAACACATCTTGTCTTCTCACAAAAAAATAATTAAAAAAATAAAAATTAAAATTAAAATAATATTAAATAAAACAAACATTTTATGACCTGTACCTGGCAGGTTTAACAATGTTTCTAGAACTTTTTCTTGAAGAAAGATGTTTAACACAAGGAGAAGAACTCCTTCTTGAAAGAGAAACAGTGGTACAATCACGAACTTTAACTATTCTGTTGAGATTCCACCAATGCCCCCCATCAACCATAACAGCATTTCCCAAACTTTTGATGACTTTAACAGGTGAACTAAATTTGCTGTCACCTTTCTTAGAGTGTACACCACTTTTAATCTTAACAGTGTCACCCACTTCTAGTTGCGTCATTTTAACACCTTTACGAGCATCAAACCACATTTTTTGTTTGGATTGTGATTCAGACACATTTCCACTAACCAGGGATAGCAAGTGTGCAACATCAGACTCAGATCTCACCCATCTCCTCATCCAAGCTGGTCTGAAACTAGTGTTTGGTTTACGCCCTCTCAATAATTCAAAAGGTGAAATCTTCATAATCGAATGTTGCGTAGTTCTGTAAGACCATATCATGGCATTTAGTGCTTTACAAACATCATGACCACCAGCTCTTGCCCACCTAACACATTCACCCACCACCCTATTCATCCTCTCAACCAAGCCATTACTTTGCGGTGATAGAGCGAACTTTTATGGTGCTTAACACCAGAATCTTTTAGGAATGACTCAAACTCTGCACTAACGAACTGTTTGCCATTATCTGAAATTAAGGTTTCTGGAAAACCCTCTCTCAACCACACACTGTTGAGAAAGTCTATAAGGGCATGTGTATTGGCATCTTTCACCAACTTAATTTCCGGCCACTTTGATGTGTAATCCATTAAAACTAGAATAAAACGAGCCCCCCTGGAAGGACCTCATATGGACCCATCACATCAATCCCAAGTTTTGACCATGGACTTTTAGGACATTCAATTGGTATCAGAGGTGGAACAGACACCTTCAAACTTTTATCAGAAGCCCCACAAACACAACAGCCAGCTACCATAGAATCAATCTCAGAATCCATCCCCGGCCACCAGTAAACATCCCTGATACGATGTTTAGTGAGCGTGGTACCCAAGTGACCCTCATGAGCTCTCTCAATAATAGTTTTACGAAATAGAGCAGGTGGAACAAATTTATCTCCCCTAAGGAGTAGTCCATCTTCGATGGAAAGTTCATCTTCAACTTTCCAAAAAGGTTGCAAAGGAACAGAGAGTGCTTTTTCCCTTGGCCACCCACTCTTGACAAAATGAGCTACTTTAAATGACACACAGTCAGACTCCAGGGCTTGTTTCCAATCATGCTCAGAGCCCAAACTTAGAACGGGTATGTCAAGGACTGCCACTAAACTATCATCACAATCCTCACTTGAAAATTCCTCAAGATTAACGTCATCAATTTCACCTGACTTAACAGAAAAACGGGATAACAAATCTGCTCTCCCATTCTTTCCTCCAGCAATATGCTTGATTGAGAACTGGTACTGTAATAGTTTGGTAACCATACGCATGATCCTAGGTGAACAACACTTACTCACACTTCCTCCCAGAATGTTTACTAAGGGCTTATGGTCTGTCAACAATTTAAACCGTTTTCCCCAAATATAGGGTCTAAACTTCTCGATAGCCCACGTACACGCAAGCAATTCCCTTTCAATGACAGAATACTGCAGTTCAGGAGTTCTCAATACCCTTGACGCAAAACATACCGTGTTCTCACTGTTGTTGTCAATTTGCATCAAGGTAGCACCAATTCCTACCTGACTTGCGTCCACAGTCACACAGCAAGGCAAACTCGGGTCAAACGGTTTGAGTATAGGTCCATCACATAAAGCAGACTTCACTGATTTAATGGCAACCACACAATCTTGACACCAATCAAATTTGACTCCCTTTTTAAGTAGATTACTGATGGGACGGACAACTGTGGCAAAATTAGGAATAAATTGAGAATAATATTCACATAACCCCAACAAAGACTTAACTCCCCCTTTATCTATAGGGTCTGGTGATTCTGCTATAGCTTGAATTAGGCCTGAACGTGGACTTACCCCTTCTCTGGAAATCACATGTCCCAAATATTCCACTTTAGTGCACAAAAACTTACATTTTCCTTCCTTCAAGACTACACCACGTTTCTTGAAAATGGTCAAGACTTTTTCTAGAGCAATGTCATGGGAAGTAATATCTTTTCCAAAAATAAGCACATCATCTTGGAATACGAGGACACCATCAACACCCTTCAATATACTACTCATTATCCTCTGGAAAACGGCCGCTGCAGACGCAAGTCCGAAAGGCATGCGACAATAGCGAAAGGTTTCCAGAGGTGATACGAATGCAGTAAGATGTCGTGACTCATCATCAAGTTCTACCTAATGGTACGCACTCGCCAGATCCAATTTAGAGAAATAGCACGCTCCTTTTGTCGAGGTCAATAAGTCACTAATTTTGGGTAGCGGATGGGAGTCAACCCAAATCTCCTTATTTAGGGACCTCAAATCCACACAAACGCGAAGATCCCCTCCTCTTTTTCTTGCTACGACCAATGGAGAAAGCCACAAGGAAGAGTTTGTGGGTTCAATGATCCCTTTGCTCCTAGAGCATCCAGGCGGTGGTCTCCTACCTGGGTTGCGGATGCCGTCTCTTACGGCGGCCGCATTGCTGCCTCTGTCTGTCCACTCCTGGGCCTCCTGGCACAGGCCGCACTGGGATTGGCTCTTCTTGGGGGGCTGGGCCCGCCCTCTGAAGGCATTGCCCAGCAACGCGTGGGCTTTGGCCCAGTGCCTTCTTTTCTCAATGTAGCCTTACTGACTGATGCCCAGCAAAACACTCCCCACACCAGTTCTTACATAGCACAGGACATGCCAGCAGAGCCCCGGCTATAGGTTTCATTGGTACAGCATGGCACGGGTGGGCAGGCAACCAGCACAGAGCCTCTTAATGAAAACAGTGCTCTCAAAACGCGCTGATCAGGGAGCATAGCAAAAAGTGCTCCTCCCGTCTTGAAAATAAAGTGCTCAACACACTTTACAAATAAAAGAGTGAAGGCCACAGTGCTCACAACGCCTTGCTTTTGCAACTTTATGAAGGAACAGTCCAGTCCTTTCCCTGCCCCAGGCAGGAACAACTATGCAGGCCGTCATATCCCACACAAATTAGGTGCTGCGCACACAGCTTCTCCAGCGTTCCTCACCGGCAGGTTCTTTTGAAGCATAGCAAGTATCCTTCTTGAGGTCTTTCCCTGATACTTCCAACAGGAGGCAAGCACACACAAACCTTTGGATATCCTTCCCAAGAAGGATATCACAGCAGGGCAAACAGAGTCAGTCCTTTCCCTCCACCACAGACAGAAGCAGCAACTGCAGTCCAACCCACCCCCTCACTCAGAAAAGGCAGTGCTCTTCTCACAGTCATTCCGCTCTTCTTCTTGGCAGGGTCCTCTTGTTCCTTGAAGTAATCTTAAGTCCTGGCGTTTAAGATGCAATACTTATATACCTAATTTTGTAATTGTTTTCTCTCCTGTAAGGGTCTCTGAACAAAGTCCAAACCTGGTGCAGCATGACCACAGGGAGCGGAGACAGCTTGTGAAAAGGGAGACACAGCCTGTTCAGGTGCAAGCAAAGCTCCTCCCACACTCCAAATGTAAACCAGGTCTATTCAGCCCTGCAATGAGTCCCCGAAACAAGGCAGCACACGCCTCATTCCCCCCAGTGAATGTCTAGAGTGAATGCACATCCCAGATCCTGTCACTCAAACACCAGACTCAAACAGCCAGAGGCACACAGAATGATAAAGTAAGAAAATGCCCACTTTTTAAAAGTAGCGTTTTCAAACATAGAATTTAAAAACCACTTTTACCAAAAGGTGTGTTCATAAAGTTTTAGCTCATGGAGCCTACACTCCAGTTTTCTATCCTGTCCCTAAGGATAGCTACACCTGTAAAATGTTACAGTGCAGCCCCAATGATTAGCCTATGGGACAGACAGCCTTTCAATAGTGAAAATCGAAATACGCAGTATTTCACTATAAGAACGTGTCAAACACCAGTATATGTCCTACCTTTCACATACAATGCACCCTGCCCAAGGGGATACCTTGGGCCTACCTTAGGGGTGCCTTACATGTAAGAAAAGGGAAGGTTTGTGCCTGGCAAGTCGGTGCACTTGCCAGATCAACATGGCAGTTTACAACTGTGCACGCAGACACTACAGTGGTAGGTCTCAGACACATTTACAGGGCTAATCATGTGGGTGGCACAACCAGTGCTGCAAGACCACTAGTAGCATTTGATTTACAGGCCCTGGCACACACTGTGCACTTTACTAGGGAATTTCAGGTAAACCAAATATGCAAATCATGGATAACCTATCATTGTCGCAATTTATACAGAGAGCATAAGCACTTTAGCACTGATCAGCAGTGGTAAAGTGCCCAGAATCCTTTAGCCAACGGAAAGAGGGTCGAACAAATAGGAGGTAAATGGCAAAAGATTTGGGGATAAACCTGTCAAAAGGGCCAGGTCTAACAATGGTTTGTCATCTTTTTTTTTTTTTGGAAAAACCTTTATTGGTCACAATCAAATAGTACACAGCTTTTTACCTACATCCTGAATGAACAGGCCGGTAGCGACAATGCAGTGTCATGACCAAGAAACATTAGCTGGCAAGTACCGACCATTCAACACAGCTCAACGCCTACAACCCTTAAGGGCCGGCAGCGAAATAGGAACACAAGCTGTTTACGTGTGCAATGGTGTGCAGTTACATAGCAATATAAAGTCAACAGGGAATAGTTGAGGTTTCGTTTATCTGTATTAACCAACTTAAAAAAAAACAACAACATCAGTGCTCTACCAGAATGTGTCCACCATACACAGTATGTGGCATAAAGGACCGTTCAGCGCAGACCTCTCAAGAATATGTTTATTGGCTAATCCCAAGGGATTCGTTTGTAACTTTACATAGCAACTAGAATCACTCAATTGACCATTGATTTCTGCACAGTAATCCAATCTATCCATCACCACAATGTTACCGCCCTTATCGGCTTCACGGATAACAATATTCTTGTCATTCTTCAAACTTTTAAGTGCTACTCGTTGTTCCCAAGTTAAGTTATCTCTAGTCTGAAAATGCCAACCATTGGTGATAGATGAAGCAGAAATTTGCCATCCTACATTAGAGATACTATGGATGTACTCAACAAATTACAGGACTTGAAATGGGAATCAAATATGAGTCTAGTAACACTTGATGTGGTAGGCTTATATACATGTATTGAACATGATAAAGGTGTGCAGGCATTGAATCATTTTTTGAGTAGCCGAAGTGCAAGTTTGAGAGATCATTCTAAGATGTTAGTAGAAATGAGCCAGCTGATTTTGACCAAATTTTTTTTTCTTTTTGAGGATACGTGGTACCATCAAATCAAGGGGACCGCAATGGGCTCCAGGTTTACTCCCTCTTATGCCAATCTCTTCATGGGATGGTATGAGAGGGAGCATGCCTGGGGTAGGGGTGCTGCACAATGGACAGATCAGATTCTATTCTGGGTTCGTTTTATTGACGACGTTTTAATGATTTGGAGGGGGAACTCAGGTGATTTGAATGAATATTTGGACTATTTGAATTCTAATAATTACAATATTACTTTCACTATGAAACATGATTTTGAAAAATTTGAGTTTTTGGATGTGGAACTATTTGTTGAAGGTGAAACCATTAACAGTAGACTATTCAGGAAGAATACAGCTATGAACTCGATACTAAGAGCAGAAAGTGCTCATGCTGGCTCAGTAATCAGGGGAATTCCTTATGGGGAAATGGTTAGAATTCGTAGGAATTGTAGCACTGAAGTAGACTTTACTAAGGAGTTGGATAATCTTCAGAAACGTTTAACAAACAGGGGATATCAGCAAAAGAATTTGATTAAGGCTAGGCAGAGAATTTTGAGGGTGGATAGAATTAATACTTTGAAACAAAAAGAGAAAACTCAGACTACTGAGCGAATTGCATTTGTGACCACGTATTGTTCCCAACAAAATCAAATTTATAAGGCTCTAGGAAAGAATTGGGGTCTTTTGAAAGGAGTGACAGGTTTGATGAACGTAATTGGAGATAAACCTGGGATTGTGTTTAAACGCGGTCCTACTATTAAGGAAATAGTGACCAAAAACTGTATAGAACCAATTGCAGGTGTGGATAGGATGTGGTTACCACCACCTCCGAATGGTTTCTATACGTGTGGTACCTGTAATGTATGTAATATGGGTATCAACAAGATTAAGGAGTTTTCATATAACACAAACAAAAAATACCCCATCAGGGAATTTATAAATTGCAACAGTACTGGGGTCATTTATGTTATAGTGTGCACATGTCAAAAGTCTATATAGGCAGCACTAAGCCTAATTTGAAATTGTGAATACAAGAACACAAACGGTCCATCAATAATGAGGACATCAGATCACCACTTTTTCAGCACATTAAGGAAGTACATCCTACGAGGAGAGATGTAAGATTTCATGGGATACAGAAAATAGAACTAGGACGTAGAGGAGGAAACTGGGAATTAAAGATAAGACAGGAGGAGGCACGTTGGATTAGTAGATGTAGAACAGTGGAGCTAGGTTTGAACAGTGACTCTGAGCTCCACTATTTCTTGGAATAATATGAAATTATTGGTATCCTCTGCAGTGTTGTCTGATGTGTTGCAAATGGAGATGGGATTAGATTGGATTATCGAGTGGAATTTCCAATAGGAATTGTAATAGATGGATGGCATTATTGGTGATTGAGGGTGGTTGTCATAAGTGATTCTGCAGTGTTAACGGAAGGTGCCAAGGTAGGGAACTGTGCCTGTGAATATACCACCTATCGTTGAGGCAGTAACATTTATTTGAACTGGTCTCTAATTGTATTGGGGTCTTTGGATAGTTCAAGTATAAGGTAAAGAATAAAATAATCCCTACACGATTTGGGTAGAGTTATTAGCGTTTCGCATTGATTACACCACAAATCAGGTTGATTAAGGATTGGCCTTTTTTTCGTTGGTAAATGACGGTCGGGGGATGTAATAATTATCGGACTACGCTTGTTACATCACACAGAGTAAAAGGCGATCACATTGGTGGAGTAACTAACGAATAGGAATAGCCGTTCCCTTATTTCCGTTCTTTACGGATGTTAGGAGAAACTTGGTGGACCAGATAGGGAGCTGCTTGAGCCCTTATGTTAATGAGGCTTTGAAATGAGGAACATAGATTGGTTCGGGATCACATGGAACGGTATCCAGACCTAGTTCAGAATTCGTTATAGTAAAACGGGATTTGATTGGCGGTTCGAACTGGTGGACCAGATAGGGAACAGTCTTAGTGATATGGTAATAAGGCCTGAAAATCGGAAGAAATGATTGGTGTTTGAAATCGGAGTAAATGATTGGTGTTTGAATCTTTTAAAAAAGGAGCTTTAGCGGTCTAAGGCTACAGAGCAGGGCTATCGGACCGGCTGCAAGGCACGAGGAAATACTGGTGCAAGGTATGTGTTTAGAATAGGGCGATTCAGTTTACTTTTGGAGGACCAGTAGTAGGGATACTAATTGGGTGCCATTTGGTTATATTTTTAGAGGAATTATTAGCAAACAGGAGGACAATTAATAAGTGGAAATTGCGGAAATATAGATGGATGATGAAATGTCTTAAATAAAGATGGTGGTTTCAAGCTACTGAGCTGGATCATCGGACCGGATGTGGAATATATGAGGATATATTATTGCAAGGTACGTTATGGTAGTTGGGCGCGCTCAGCTTATTAACAGTAGAGACTGAAGGAGGGTTATTATTGATGTGTCTTTTGTTATATATTTTTTAGATTAATTAACTGACATACGGAAGGATCGAATGGGATAAAAAAATCATTGACAAGTGCTAGGAAACGAAGAATTGGAAAGAGTACGGAAGTAAATGAAAGCATAGATTTGCAAGGATTATTCCAAGTAATATTGAGGTGAGAAATAACTAGTAGGGATATGGAAGCTAGAGGATATTATTGGTGAGAGGGAAGAGGTCTAGGGAATTTATGACGTAAGGGTCAACGTTTAGGAAACATTATTTAATTTTTAGATTATACTTTCATGCTTTGGAGAATAAAAGGTGCGCAATTGGAGAAGATACATCACCCTGAATTATTTAAACAAACAGATAATAAATTGGGAGATCTTATAAGGAATATAAACATGGAGGCTATCCTCCTAAATAATAGAATATATAAAATGGATGACAGACCATGGGTGGAATCATGGGCACATTCTTGATAAACAAGTGATAGAGTAACAATTAGATTATCACTAGAACTGCAAGCAACTATTAACACTGTTCTATCATAAAGGGATATTTTTGATCATGATCAACAACATTGTATTGTCAAATAGGTATATTCTGTATACTGTGGATATTTTCCTTCCTTGTACAGATATTGTGGTAGGATTCATATACTGACTAATTTATAGTGATACGATGTTCTTTTTCTTTCATTACAGCCCTGATGATGCCCTAGATAGGACGAAACGTGTTGGCTGTACGATTATATACACTGAGCATTATTTACTGAATGGACTTATTATATGTTTATAATTTTTAATATTGTTTGAACAATGTATATGAATTGGCTGTATGACTGTATACACTGAGCATTATTTACTGAATAGGTTTATTATAATGTTTGTAATTTTGAATATTGTTTGAACAAAGTATATGAAATAATGCAACAGCTTTACATGTGATGGTTGAGATGGAAACCAATGTTACAGTTTAGTGGAATACTATCGAACAATTGATTATTTGAAATAATTGGGAGAGAAATACTCAAAGAATTACAAAGAATAAGAAATAAAAACAAATAACTCAAATTTATTTTGTACTACAACATTTATTTGTGGATAGCATGTAACATTACTCGGCTCCTTTCTATTATACTTCTAATGTTCCATAAAAGAGATTGTCACCATCTAGCTAAATAGCGTAATCTACCCTATGCAGAGAAACCCATGAAAAGTTTATTTTCAGAAAAGCGCAAGATTTCGGAGCATAGTTAAAGACTAGAACTTCCCATAAAGAGTTGTTCTGGAAACTCAGCCAAGTTCCCTACAGCTGCAGTAGCAGCTTTCAGAATATCAGTAATAGAAAAATGATTGTTGCAGTAGCATTGATCAGAGAAAAGGAAGAAAGATAAAGTCACCTTTAGCAGTAGCTGTCGGTAACAAAGGAAAAGTGACTCTCCTGTAGCAGAGTCATAAATTGTTTACTCCAAGTTAGTCTCAGTGGTCAGAATACAGATTCGGCCAAAGAGCAAGCCCATGTCCCTTAACTCACTTGGAAGCCTCATTAATATAAAATCACACAATAATGTAAGGAAACTTAGTAGGTGCTCGAATCTCTCCTCCAATGGAAACCGCTCATCTGATATTCTCATGAGAACCTCATGAGAACCTTCTTACCTGAGTTAAGAGCTGCGCTCCATGTCTATTTTGAATACAAATACGATCAGAGCAAGAAGATATCAGGCAACTTCGCCATGGTATGGACCAGATCTTAAAAGCATAAAGGCCAAATGTAGGAGAATTGAACGACGAACAAGGAGATCTGATTATAGTAAGGAGCACAAATTGGCATATAATCTAGCTTTAGAAAAATACAAGGAGGCCATTATAAAAGCCAAATCAGCATACTTCACATATAAAATTGAGGCGGCTAATAACTCCTCTAGGAAGCTTTTTAAATCCATCCAGCGGTTATCTAAACCGCAACAGGCTAATCAGTATAGACCGGATCAAGCATTCTGTAATAAGCTGGCTAATTTCTTCCAGACTAAGGTACATCTGATCTACAGCGACCTCCTGAACTCAGCTCCTGTCGCGGACGATTGTAACAGGCCGCCACTGGAGGAGAAGGCATTTCAGTGCCAACTAACCAGTTTCAGGTCGCTCATCCACGAGGAAGTCAACAATATCCTTCTTACCATTAAATCAGGATCTCCTAATGATCCCTGTCCACCGGCCACTATGCACCTGGTCTCTGGGAAGATCAGTTTGAATCTAACTCCCATTTTAAACAAAGTGTTAGAGACAGGGATGTATCCTTGTGCCCGGAAAAAATCATGTCTTCGGCCAATCCTGAAAAAGCCTACCCTTGACCCTACCGAGGTAAAAAATTATCGACCTATTTCATGCCTGCCAGTAGCAGCCAAAATCCTTGAAAAATCAGTCAACCGGGAGCTAACCAAATATCTAGACTCCAATAATCTGCTCGACTCAAGTCAGCATGGATTTCGGTCATGTCACTCAAATGAGATTGCTTTGATTATGGCAACGGAGGAAATTCACAGACAAGTGGATGGGGGGCAGAGCTGTCCTGATCCTCTTAGACCTATCAGCAGCATTCGATAGAGTGAATCATACGGTGTTAGTGCAGTAGCTGAAGGCGGTGGGGATTGAGAATATGGCTCTGCCCTTCTCTACTCCTTTCTAGCCTCCAGGGAACAAAACATACAGTGGGAAAATCTACAATCCGACACATTTCACCTTCCTTGCGGAGTGCCGCAGGAATCAGCCTTGTCACCAACTCTATTTATTATCTATGTTACTTCACTGGCCAGAGTCGTCAGACAGCATGGCTTTACTCTAGTCTCGTATGCGGACGATTCACAGCTTGTCATTTCCGTATCTAAACAGCCAGAGACCCACCATTAGCTTTCATGCCCGCTTGACGGAAATTATGAGCTGGATGAGTCAACATTTTTCTTAAGATCAATACTGATAAAACAGAGGTAGTGGAGTTTGGCAAGGGCCAATCCCTGTGGAATGAAACTTGGTGGCCGATTGAGGCTGGTGAATGTCCTTGTCCAACAGCTAAGGCCAAGAACCTAGGAGTGATCTTTGATGATCAGCTTAATTTTGCAGCCCAGATCAATCGGCTGACTTCCTCCTGCTCCTTCTTATTGAATGGTTTACGGAAGCTTTTCCCTTTAATCCCCCAGGAACTCAGGAAGTCGGTGGTAGTAGCTCTTATTCTTTCAAAAATAGACTACTGCAATGCACTCTTTATGGGCATTGACAAGGCTCAGAGGGCGAAACTACAATCACTACAAAATGCATTCCTAAAGGCCATTCCACCTCGGCTGGCATACGATCTCTACACTGGCTCCCTATCCAGCAACAAGTAGAATTTAAAGCCCTCTGTTTGGTGCACAAGGCACTACATGGAGGTGGTTCGGTTGATATACAGAAACTGTTCTACACGCCCACCGGAAATCTTAGATCCACAAACGTGGGTCTTATTAGTGTCTCCAAAATTCGCAGAGCAAGATGGGGAGGTAGGAGTTTATCACATTGTGCAGCAAAATTGTGGAATCAGATGCCTATCGCGATGAGAATGCAATCCAACAGGTAACATTTTAGGAAACATTTGAAATCCTGGTTGTTACCCACCAACTAAGTCGCCGTTGTCAACATTACAGTACCTCTTCACACTATGAGCTCCAAGACGCAGCGGCATTCGAGCGCAATATAAAATGTATCTTATCTTATCTTAGTCAGATGCTCTGAAACAAATGTCAATGATCTTCTCGTTACGCATACATACAGTATCTTTAAATTATTGTTCATTCTAGCAGTCTATTTAATATGAATTCACAGCAAAGCTCTTTGTTTAATATGAAATTATCTTATGTGGTAGGATGAGGCCAAGGAAACATAAGCTTGTTGCTGGTGCTAGTCAAAAAGTGCTAAACAAAAATATTTTTAGCTATGAGGAAGTCTCAAAAGAAAAAGGCTTTGGGCCTAATAAGAGGGGCACATCTAAGAATGTTAGCCTAGCATAAACATCTTTATTCACGTTATTCACATATATAATTAAGCAAGCAAATTTTCCCTACGTTTTATTTCTTATATAAAAACATTATTTTATCAAAACTGAAATGCATCTTAAAGTGGCTCTTTTACACTTTGAAAGCAAGCACATTTTCCTACGTTTTTTTTTGTGCTATGTGAAAACATTTCTGCAACGATTTAAATGCATTCTAAAGTGTAACTCTAATATGGTCTGCACGTCTAAATTTGTTTTAAAAGATTCCTTTCACTGATAAAACCAAATTTACTAATTGATCTTCACCAATTGATCTAGTCAAGTGTTTTATAGGAGAGAATAATGACATAAATACAAAATAAGACCCATTTTCAAGTGAGTCCTTAAATAAGTGTGCAAGACACATCTTTCAAGATAGTCTGTGATTACTGCAATGATTATTTGAACACGATCTACCTGTGAATTATTTGCAGGTGGTGTTTATGTACATTTTTAAAATCCAGTTTTTGAATTTTTATTGCATATTTAAAAGATGTACTATATTTTGAACATCTCCCGTGGATGGGATGTCGCACCTTTCTATTTAATGTTGCAGTAAGTCAGAAGTTGAAGGGCGGGGCTGGCCCACGTGTATTCGCTTCCTGCTTTCCATGGTGGCTGGAGAGGATGGGCACCCACCCTGCACACACCGAGACCGGAGTAATTGGGGACCCTCTGTAGGGTCCGATAAAGGGAGTCTGGGTGTTACTCCTGCATCTGGATCATGGCCGGGCCCTAGATGTGCCACTCCTAGAGCAGGAGAGGACTACCCTGCAGCGCCATTGGAATTAAAGAAGCACTGAGGGGAGCTGTGCCTTCTTCCCTCCGTGTCCTGAAGTTTTGTGTTCGGCAGAGGGGACGGGCTGGGCTCAGCCCATAGAGAGAGATGGCCAGAGGGCTGAAAGACCGCCGGGCTGGGCCTGGAGTAGTTGGAGGCAGAGGAGGAGACCTGCACCTGCAGTCAGAGAGGACTCCAGGAGCAGTAGGCAATCTGCTGTGCAGTAAGGAGAGAGAGCGGCAGAACAGTGATGATCTTGTTAGACTTCAGTGAAGCCCTACTGCAGCGAGAGCAGTGAGGTGAACTTGAGATAAGGGTGGGTGCTCTCGCCCCTTTACGCTGGCCCTAGAGGACAGACCCCATAATTGATTTTCTGGGTGCAAGTATGGGAATATATATATATATATATAAACATTGGCCCACAGATATAAGACCCAGAGGGTCATTCAGAGACTGCACATATTGGGAGCCTGTCCCGGTGGTGCTTCCTGGCAGCCGTGAGTCACGAGTGAGAAGCAACCAAGAAGAGGAGGGGAGGAACTACCCTCCCCAGCCTGCCTTGCGATCATCTTTGCGCTGGAAAGCGCATCACTGTCCCGCGGCATGGGTGAATCCTGTCCACGCTCGATGGAGCCCGGAAGAGGCTGGGCTGGGCCACCCCCCTTGGCTTTCAGCTTTCGCCTCAAAGCTGATGGGAACATGAAGAAGACACCCCTGCTGTAGCACCATTGCAGGTAATGTTGTTCTTGTCCTCCTTTTGTGGACATCACCGCAGGTCAGATGCTTTAAAAACTAGGAGGAAGAATCAAGCCCACATGGCTGGAGTTGTTTCCCTGAGATTTACTCCTTGCTCCACGTCATCTGGCTACCTGACAGGGTAATGGGCAAATGGAAGGACAAGGGTAGCCCCAATGGAGTCCCCAAGCTAGCCAAATGGTCCACATCAAGCACAGCACTGAACTGTGTGGTGGATGACATAGATACACTAATAGAGGAAGTTGAAAGCCTGCTTAGTGGTCAGGATAACCTACCTAAAGCAGGTCGGAAAGTGGCAGAAATCTTTCAGTAGCAAAAATCCTCCAGGAAGTCTCCAACTATGTCCCTGGCCTCTAATTGTAATGTTGTTAGCTCAGCTAAACCCAGAGACACAACTAATAAAAAGCAGTTGGAGCACAACTCCACAATAGTATTACCTGACTCCAAACCAATTAATTCCAATGCCGGGCAAACTGTGGCTCTGGAAATTGTATGCGTGAATCGGTTTGATCCTGTTGCTATTGAGATTGAAGACACTGCCAGTAGGAGCAATAGTGACAATGCATCTACTCAGATAACTTCTAAGAAAGAGGCTAAGGAGAAGAAGGGTGAGAGTATACCGAATGCTGATAATAGTATTTTTCGGAATGAATTGAGTGAGCTCAAATCAACTGTCAAACAATTAGTTTCAGAAGTGCTTTCTCAGAGAATGACTGTAGAGTCTCAGAGACCAGCTAAGCAGGAACCACCTGGGTACAAGCAGAGGGAATGCAGTGGGCAACGATCCTCAACCTCAGAGTAATGAATGTGCGGGTGATGGTGGTGGAATCAGCAGCTCAGGCACTGACATACACCCTCGGAATGTAGTTCCCCGTAACGCCCCTGAAATTCATCGTGACCGCATGCAGCGCTTAAAATCTAACCTAACCCAGGGGGATTGCCTTAAAAGCCATTACACCTTCTAACCCGTATGTCGTCCCGTAGGCACAAGGTAGATTTTGCCATCAAGGTGGAATGAATGAAAAAGCCAAGGTGGTATCCCCTCCTGTGATGACTCCAAAAGGGGTGTCTGGTTTAAACTTACATGATGAAAGACAATGCGAAGATGAGATTAACAGACCTTGGCCGGGGGTCAGACAATGCAGCTCTTTGAAATTGTCCAGAGTGGGTAGAAATATGGGGGCAGATTTACAAGCCCCTTGCGAGACATTTACGCCGCCGTTGCGTCACTTCTGTGACGCAGCGGCGGCGTAAACCATGCGCCATGTTGCGCCTTATTTACAACGTGATGCATCTAGGGAGATGCGTCACGTTGTAAAGCCCTGCGCTACATTAAACCTGCGTCAGGTTTAATGTATGCACTGTGGGCGTTCCGTCGGAAAAAGCCTCGGAAAAGTGACGCAGTGAAATCTACAAGATTTCACTGACTCACTTTTCCGACGCTGCTGCGTCAAAACCCTGCGCCTCCTTGAAGCAGGCGTAAGGCATGACGCAGCATGTTCGGTATGGGCAGCCCCTGAGCATTGCTGGAGTTGCGTCGTGCTTGCGACACGACTCCAGCAATGCGCCGCCCTTATGCCATCAGATGGGTCACGCATCTGTTTATCCTTGCGCCATGATGCGCTGCATTATAAATGCGACGCATCTGTGGTGGCGCAAGGGTAAACTTGCGTGACGCATCTTTCCTGGCGCATCCCTGCTGATTTGCAGGGATGCGCCAGGAAACATAAATCTGCCCCAGAGTTTTTATGACAAATGTTCAAAAACTGGCATGTGTATCAGGAGAGTCAAATGAATGCCGTTCAATCACAAGATCAGACATAATACTGTGAAACGTTGCTCCATAAGTATGGCATTTGATGACATCACATTGCATTGGTTGGTAGGCATATAGTGGATGGCTCGGTCAATTTGAACCTGAGTACTTTACCACCCAATGGGTCTATGATCCAGTTCAAACACTCTCCACCAAGTAAGGTGCTGGTATCTGATCCAAAGAACGGGACTCTTCTTGATGATATCTAGGCCTGGGCGGTGATCTTCACTCCATTCGTGGAGTTTTCTGCACTCCGCACTTCGCGAAGCCTGCGGAGTGCAAAAAACTCTGCTTCGCAATGTGCAACAGGGTTTTTTCCCCGCTCGCGATCGCGAACGGTAAGTTTGCGATCGCGAATGATAAGATCGTGAGCGCGAACTGCTGCTCGGGTAGAATTTCTACCCGAGCGGAAGAAATAACAGCAAAAACTGCAGTTCACACTGCACTCCGCTACTCGCTGAATTTCGCTGAGATTTTATGTAACTTTGCATAGTTCCGCATAGCAAAACTCCGCAATCTACGCCCAGGGTTAATGATATCCACAACAAAACTCCAAAGGGGCAGACAGAGACTGAAGCAGGTCACACCTGACAGGTGCAGGGACTGCCAATCCACCTCATCCAGGCAAGTCTGATTTAGGAAGGTTACTACTTTGGTACACCAACTTAGTTAACACAACAAGTCGGGGTCAGTACAAGCAGGTATGTGGGAGGGCAGTCCCTTGTTTCGATGGTCACAGCACCAATCACTATGGCTAACTTGTCCAGTGTCTAGGAAAGGCAATCCCTGCACTTTTAGAACCTGCTAAGAAACTGGGGATACTGTCTTGGAATTTAACAGGCCTCAGGTCTAAGGTTATATGCGAGGAGTGGGGGAAGTCTGTCGACAATTAGGACATATGCCTTTTCCATGAGACATGGGTCACTGACAAAATGTTCAGAGTGGGTTTTACAAATTACAGTGTTGAAGCAGTACCGTCACCAAAGGGTCATTCTGCTGGAGGGCTCATTATCTGAATAACAACAAATTTGTGTGTTAACATTAAAAAGTATGATATATACTCCAGTAATATATTAACCTTATAGTAACAGATCAGTGCTCTTGGTTAACATCTATAAAAGATTCCTCTCCCAGGATCATGATACTCGCACAATGCTGGGGACCTAAACATTAAAGGGCCTCTCATAACATATTTCTTGCAGGGGACCTAAACATTTCTTTCAAACCCTTGAGGTAACTGTGAATGTTACAGATGAAGAGGATGCTGAATTGGGCATCCCGATCCCGAGACAAACAAAGCCAGTTAAGAATGTGAAGGCAGCATTTCAAGTTGCCTATCTCACTCTTAAATATGGGTTGAGGGCTGGTAATGGACATTCCAACTCCGACCATGTGCCAAGTCACACATATAAAAGAGCGAACTATAAAACAAGGATTGGCTAAATCCTGCTTGATTTACTCCTCTGGTGCAAGCTATTGGAAATGTGAGTTACTGAGAGACTTGACAGTGACCATAGTGCCCTAACATTAGAACTGTCTGATGTGTTTATTTCCCCCAGGAAAGTTTCCTCAATCCATCTATTATTTGCAGTAATAAAAAGATGGGTTAAATGTCCCATGATGAAAAGGAGCACTGACACTCTGGCACAAATATATGGCATTGTAACTCATTCACTGGTAGACCGGAGTACCCACAGATTGGAAGTGCAACTTATGCTAGATATATTCACAAGTTTACTGGGCAAGATCAAAAAGTTTTTTTTATATGAAAGGCTGGGGCAAGGAAATGGGTAATAGCAAGAATGAGTGGTATGATTAGTGTTGTAAGATATCTAGACATGCACTAATGGAGGCTATTAAAACTGGTTTGAGAAGTATGAGCCAAAAAAAGGAAGAAAGCTTATAAAACTTTCTAAATTGAGGCAAAAATGAAATGGCACAAAGGATTTTGGAGAGATCTACTTGTTGTAGTGCAAGCCAAAAATAGCAAACAGTTTTGGCATTGATAGCTAAAGGGTCAAAAACGTAGTTGCAGAGGAAAGCATCCACATACAACCACAGACTTGGGTAGACCACTTTGGTCTGCTTTATGCAGGACTAAAGGACACTAGTTTAGGGACCGCTGAGACCCACGTTAGTTTTTCCTCTGACATAGAATTGGAAACAGATCAAATCATTTCCACCATAGAAGGATCTCAGGGGGCAATTGCCACACTACAATGGGGCAAAGCCCCAGGTCTTGACAGAATTTTGGGTGATGTCAATCCCTCGCACCCAAACACTTGGGGTGTGATTCTTAATCACAGCTTTAATGCCATCCTAAAGTTTTCGCATCCTAAAGGGAAGCAGACATACCTGATTCTTGGTTAGGTGCAGAGGTAGTACTTATATTTAAAAAAGGGCATTAAAGCAGTCCTGCGAACTATAGGCCTATCAGCCTAATCGATATTACACAGAAGATATTCTGTAGTCATTTGCTGGATAGGCTTCTTGATTGGATGAGGGAAGGGAATATACCGTCACCCCTGCTGGCAGGTTTCAGAGAAAATAAAAGTACCATAGACCAACTGTTGCATTTCTTAAAGATTTGATGGAAATATGTGACAATTAAAAAGGAACATGTATCTGTTGTGTTTGTGGACCTGCATGCCACATTTGATCCAGTCCCCTGAGAAAAACTTTGAGCTGCCCTGAACAAATTGGAGTTTCTGAGAAACTTACTGCTGATAATGATAAGACTTCACAAGGACAACTATGCCCAAGTTAGATGGGGGAGGGAGGGAGGGCGGGATGACTGCTCGGAGCAGGGTGAACAGAGGAGTGCGTCAATGATGTGTACTTGCACTGACTTGTTGCAGGGATTCTGCTTATGCACAGAACTATGCTCCGGAAACCAGGACCTCAGAGAATTGTGGTGTACCAGAAACTCCCCTCAGAACCAAGAACCCCTTATCCGACTAGCTTAATATCCCATTCGTTAGCCTAGATTTAGCTAGGCGGTCCCAATGTATAGACAAACCAGAACAAGCGACTTAGATATTTCTCAGGATTGGTGGGAATCCGAAATACCTGTTCGTATCTATTTGTTAGTCCACAACAGAATAATACAGACACGGTAAAGTTTAAAGAGTTTATTTTATAAACCTCGTGTCCTAAGATGCAGTACTTTGGCTAACACTAGCAGACTAATGGTACAGATCAGAACCATAAGCATTGTTACAATACCATACAAAATGAAAGGAGCAATCATACTAATAATGACAGTGGTATACAGCCACACTCCTTTCTCTAGAATCTAATACATTATTATTAGACTATTAGAAGGTCTCTTAGGTTAACAGGGGGGACCCCATACCGTATAGATCAGCTTAGTAGAATCACATCAAAGGATCAGCTAGCTCTCTCATGCATCAGCTCTTCTGTTCGAATGAATGTAAAACCAAACTGTTCTGCAATATTAAAGACGCTTGTCCTTCAGATATTGGCAGCTGTATGCATGATATGTCTAGAAAGTGGTACGATCAATCTAATCACAACACTCTGTACCTTCTAGTGACCCAGACTCGTTCTTTGCATGATGTACAGACCAAGGGCACATTTCACTGTTAAGAATGTGAAACAACAGTTTGTTATCCTGTAAGGCAAAGTCGAGTCAGCATTTCTAAAATGAATAACACATAACAACAGTGTCGTGTGCAGCGCAGCAGAAACGACAAGCTGGCTTGCTAACAATTACCTCGCTTATGCTAACTTAGTGTTGTAAATAGGGCGTGGCTTAACCCATCCCACACCCCCCCCATGATCGGAGCACGAACGCAGAGTTCAAGTGATATAGAACGGAACCAAGGGCATGACCTATAAGTCCATATAAGGTAAGTGTAAAGTCCGAGAATGAAAAAAAAAGAAAAAAATCGTTAAAAAAGTAAAAAAAACATTCGATGGAAAATTTACAGCCCTGGATGCATCCTGGAGCGACAATGTCAATCAGTCAATCCAGAAAGGTATATGCACCGTAAGTTGCAACAGCTTCCAAGAGGAAATCATTGGAGCGTTCCGCAAAAGTATCTGCCATCCAATTTAACAAGGGAAAGGAACACACGTGTGCATCAATTATCGGAGCATCCAGCACCATGATAGGACAACTGTCAGCATCCTCTATATAACTCCTTTCAAGGAATTCAATAGCCGCCTCTCCGATATCCCAGTTACCAAGGACTCCGTGTGTAACACCCAAAGCCATAAACCCGACACCAGAACAATCAAATTCATGAGCCACTAAGGGACACATTAGTTCATCAAAATCCGGGTCAGGTGACGCCAAGTTTGACAGGCACAAGTCCAGAGCCCATTGGAAGGGACAATCTAGGCAATGAAAGACAGGTTGCACACACGTAAAAAAGGGAAACCGGAAAGACAATCCATACTTGACGCTCAAGACCGCCAGAGGTAAAGTGCCGTAGTAATCAAGCATCTGGTTACGAAGATGGAGCAGGCGGAGCATGCTGTCTTGCAACTCCTGGTGTGCAGCCATATCGAAGTGCGCAGATCAACAAGAGGATCCCAGCCACCAAAGCGAGGAGCAAGGGGAACCCTCCGAAGACACTCAAAAAAATAGAATGTAAAAATGCGGGGATCACACCAAAAACAGTCTGGAAAGATGTCACGAGGCCCGAGCCCACAATTTAAAAAAAATGAACAAGGCCAGTCGTAGACGAAGCATTAAAGATAGTTTGAATCAAGGTTCCAAAATGGAGGGGGAGGTCAGTATTTAAAAGAGCTTGTACCTCAGTGCGTGTGTTCGCCACATTAAGAAGAAATGTTTCACGGGACGAAGTCAACGCAACCTCTTTTTTAGACAAAAGAGCCCTTATTCTGCTCATCCTATTGAACTCTGTGTTCAAGGTTGGAATCGCTGGCCAGATGGATATATCGAGTCGGCCTTGCGGGGGTAGGAAAAGGACGTTATTACAGCAAACTACTTTTTGCGAAACAGTGACTATGTAAGGAATACCCACTAGCATCCCACAGCAAGCTTCACTATTTAAAAGCAAATAACTGCCATTGGCAAGCAGCTTAAAAGAAGACGTTATAACTGGCATTGGAATCCCCTTTAGGACACAAGCTAAATTAGGAGCGTGTATATTGCAAGCGCCATGTAATTGTATATGTCTACAAACCACAGAATGATCAGGAGCGTAAGTGCATTCTTCACCCTTTAAGTAAACCTCCTTGCCATCCCTGACGCATCTGTAAGTGAACGGAAGTGACCAAACTTCGTGCAGGAACGCATCCCCAAGTTGTTCATATCTGCCAATGGCATAATGCTTCATGCACGAACTAAATTTGAACAGACTAAAAGGTAAAGTGACTAGTCCGTGTATAAGCCACACGGCTGAATTCAACTCAGCAACAGAAAAAGGTAAAGGTTCTAATTTTTCTATGTGCAACAATGCGTAAGTTGCGTCTTTCATGGACATGAACTGCTGTTTTGCTGTCAAATTAAAAGGAAGGAACAACGATGAAATATTCATGTAATCCCAAGGGACTTTCCCTGCCTTTAACGTTTGTAATGTCCAATCAAACTGCATAATTGAACGCAATTGATTTTGGCCATGATACAACACAGATACATCATCTTGCACAATATCTACGACAGAAGAAACAATATTATCTAATGTATAAATTCTAGAAGACAAAGTATTAATACTATTATCTATCACAGGCAATACTTTTTCCATATTGGCCTGGTCAATAGCACGTAATCTAGAAGCAGCTTCAATTTGCGACAATTTCCAAATTTCATTGTAAATAGCATAAGCCCATCTTTTGGACCTGCCATTTGCAGGATCCTTAATAAAATCATTCAAATCTATTTTGTCATTTAATCGTGATAAATGAAGCTTAACTGAAGTTAATGTGGAATGTTGCAGCCACGACTGACATAACTTACCTACAGAATAGGTAGTCACTGTGTGAAGATGTAAAACGAGGGTCAACCCTAAGTTGTGTATACCCCGGAGCCAAATCCAAAAACCGACGTTGACAGGAGTCTGAGCTTGTTTGCCAAACCAACCAACCCTCAGGATTCAATGTTGAAATATTGAAGGTGCCATTGGAAACAAGGGACTGCAACATAGTAAGGGACAGATCTGAGTGATTCTCCCAACTAGGATAAGCACCCAGATCCGGGATCGAGGGGGAAATTAATTTTTTAGATATAGCCAATCCAAAACAGGTGGTCTGAAAAATAGACGAATTCAAAAATAATATATGGTTTGGGATAAGACAGGCACGATGCAAGGCCTCCGTTCCCTGTACTTGCCACGGTTTAGTTCCCCAAACCGATTTAAGATCGATAGTAGCTTTCCATACTTCATAACCTCCAATAGCCAATTCATCCATAAAGGATTTAGAATATAATAATTTTGTGTCTGTCAATCTAACCTTAGAAGTGGGTTCTACCGCCACCTTAAAATAAAAAGAAGCAGGGTCTGACACACTAAAATCCGAAAAGTATGTGAATTTTTTCAATAAAGTGGCAGAGCTGCCAGTCATAGGGACAGGACAATGTTCCCACTGAGTGAAATTAACAAAATTTCGAAAAGTATTTGCTCTGTGTAGGAAATATGTGCCATAATGTTGAAAACAAAATTGCTCATCATAGTTTGCAGTATTTAAATACAGATCTTCAGCATCAAATGCAGCATAATATTTCAAATCAGAAAATAGTGCTTCTCTTGCTTGTACATCCCAATCATCTGATCGGATGTTTTGTTTAACTACATCACCCATAGAAACACGAAAAACAGTTGGCACATTAATAACTTCGGTGGGACCATGAATTTGAAAGTTCACTGCATCCCACGCAATCCCATCAGGTACAGGCCAGGCGGTGATGTTCACAAACGTCTGGTCTCTTTTCATGATGTGTGATGAGGAATGTGGGGCCAAAGTTCCATCAGTTAATTGAATTGTAGAACGTCCATTCAGGTAGTGTCCATTGATAAGTCTAAAAAACACTACCACAAAGCCAATTGCCATGAATAAAAAAATACAAATCAGCACCAGCCAGATGTAAGTCCAAGGTGCAACCAAAAATGTCTCTTGAACCAGGCAAAAAATATAGAAATTTTGGAAGGGCCAGTGGAAGTCAATGATTCAGTTTCAAAGGAAGAATGGGACTGGGTAAGTGCTGTGGTATGTAATAGGGACAAAGGGACTTCTGCAGGATAAGCATACTCAGGATCATCAGGCAAGCCACCAGCAGTAGATGGCACAGGCGGATCATCAACTGTGAGCATCTCAATGGAAACCTCAGGCACGATGATAGAGGGTGGCACCACAACAGAGTTTCTCAGCATCGAAGGGCAGGAAACCGAAGGTGTCATACTATGGAGAATCGGCCACCCTGTGTAGCTTGACATTCTCAATTGAAATGTACCTGTTATCCTTACGACCAGGAAGTGGAGGCAAAACAACTGTACGTGTACCCAGCACTCCAAGCACCGGGACTGGTGCACGATAAGAGGGGCCAAACTCCTTCTTGTTCTCCACCTTCTCACGGACCAGGTCACCAACTCGAGGTAGCCAGCCGACTACCGGAATCAGGAGCGCTTCTTCGGATGTAGAGGGCACGTGTTCCTTTGCTAGAGTGTCTCTGGCTTCTTGTAGATTCTGCAATACAGCACAGTGGTCATCTAGGTCAAAAGGCGCGGCAGCCGCCGCCATGTCTAGACCGTCAAGGTCTGGAACAAACATTCTCACTCCAAAGAGCATCATGTACGGGGTCCTCCCACCCAGAGACCTTCTAGGGAGGTTATTAAGTGCACGCTGGACGTCATACAAGTGGGCAAGCCAGTTCCGGCCTGTACCTAATACCTTGGCTGTCAATGATTGCTTTAGGTCACGGTTCATTCGTTCCACAACACTATTGGCCTCAGGCCGGTATGGAGACGAAAATTTGACTTGGACCCCCAAACTTCTCATAGCTTCTTTGTACGCCTTAGAGGTGAACGCCGGGCCCTGATCAGAGGGAAGGGTACCACACGCAAAACTCCCTATAAAGATACGCAATACTTTGATGACAGTCCTGGCATCAGCACTCTTTTGTGGCCACACCCACAGAAAACGTGTGCACGAATCCACTGCAACCAAGATGTACTTGTACGCAGTATCAGAGGTAAAAGGACCGCAGTGATCTAAATAAACACACGCAAGTGGTTGATTAGATATATGCAGCTGTGTTGGAGGTGGACGCGCAACAGAAGAAGGTTTAATCTGCTGGCAAATGTCACAATGAAGCACATAAGCCCGCGCTTGTTTATACAAACCGTACCACCAGTAACGCTGCTGCAAAAGTGACACAGTTGCCGACACTCCAGCATGCGCAGACGCAACACCTTCGTGGGCAGCCGTTATCAAAGCTGGTCCACTGTCCACGTTGGGAATCACTCTATCACCAACGTCATTAATCCTCACTAACGGGACTTTATCAGGACTTAAGTGATAATGGTATCGAGAAGGGAAACCTCTAGGGAAGTTTGTCCCAGTCTCAGAAGCAGCAATAGCTGCCAAGATGAAAGCATCAATCTTAGATTTTGATCTTGTAACTGCTGCTACTAAATATGTTGCCACTGCGGTTTTTGCTGCCTCATCAGCCAAACTGTTACCGACAGCATGGACACCAACTCGTTGGTGACCAACAGTGTGAATTACATTCACAAGTGGCAGACTCCCTTTAAGTTCTGCCACTCGAGCCTAAAGCGTTTTATGCTTCACTGTGCCACCTTTGGAATCACGAAAACCATTCATAATCCAAAAAAGTAAATTGTCGTTGTAAGATTGAACACAATAGTAAGAATCACTAACTATAAGAGTAGTGACCCTGTGATCAGCAAACTCAAGTGCAAGCACTAGAGCATGAAGCTCCGCCAACTGCGCGGTACAATCACCCAATGACTGCGTATGCACTGCATCAGATTGGAACTCTCCATTTACGAAAGTACCGACTACAATTGCGCAAGCCGCTGAATAAGCGTGCTTCGATCCAATTGCGGGTTGCGCCGACCCGTCAGTGTATATGACACAATGGTATTTCTCGATGGGGCGCAACGACAGAGGAGCAGGATGAACGAATTCATATTCCAAACTCTCTTGAGTCTGCAACGCCGCGTCAAAGATGTATTCGACGTCAGGCGAAGCCAAGGAGGTCGCCCATTGTATCCACCTTGGATGCAAAGCCTTAGAATTCGGTACACTAGCTTTAGTGACTGCTTCCAGTGCAGGAAACGGTGTTACCACTAGCATGCGCTTTCCTTGTGATAGCGCTCGTTCTTTCAGGATCGCCATCTGAACTGCTGTTAAGACTTTCTCAACAGTGGAAAATCGCAGCTCAGCCGAAGTGTATAGATGAGATTTGTATGCAATGGGGACGGTGTCGCCCTCATTGAACGTTAAGTACGTGAAACCCTCCGCGCCTGGAACAATTCTAATGACCAGGTTGGTGTGGTTATCACGAGTTTTTAAATATTTAGCAGTAAGAAGATCAGTTTGCAAAGAATACAAAGCCAATGAATGCTCTGGCAGCCAGCAAGATCTGGTAAAAGTTGGTTGTATCAATGCATAAAGTGTCTTGATACGCTGGGCATAATCAGGAATGTAGTATCGACCAAAATTCAGAAAGCCCAGCAGGGATTGTAGTCTTTTTAGTGTCGTAGGGATACGAAGGCGTGTGCATTTCTCAAGGAATTGCGGTACCAAGCCTCGACCCTCATTATTGAGTTCGTACCCCAAGAACAACACTGTAAACTCAGCAATGTGGGACTTCTTAAAGTTAAACTTGTAACCGAAGTCTGCAAACATAGTCACTATGTTATCCACACGAGCAAGGTGTGGAAGCAACTCGTCGTCAGTCAGATAGATGTCATCAACATACGAGTATGCCTCCGGGTCTACCATCTCCAAGAGAGAGACCACGCGAGCGGAAAAAACTCCAGGGCTGTTCTTATAGCCCATCGGGAGCCTCTTGAACAATTTTTGTTTTCCACCCGAAGTAGATGCCGTCCACTCATAACTATGAGGGGCCAGGTTATGGCAATAAAAGCCATTGGATAAGTCGAGCGTGGTTTTGAAACGTTTTCGCACAAGACTATCGACGAGAGCCGAACTATGAGTATTTTGTACCGCACACGTCCGGCAATGCAAGTTTAAATGCCGGTAATCCAAAACTAGGCGGTACGACCCGTCAGGCTTCGTCACAGTGAATAAAGGATTATTCATGGGTGACACACATGTCTCAATCACTCCTTGATATTCCAATTGTTCAAGGATGGACGCGACGTGAGATCTTGCCTCGCGACGCATGGGGTATTGGGGTTGAGGCTGGGTATCAGTCCGCAATGGAATCTCATGATTGGGAGAACACTTATGCCAGCCAACCTGATTACGATATAACGCAGGTGCAAGCACCTGTGCCCACTCCCCGGCTAACCTATTAGACTCATCCGTGGGCACTGCGTGCCAAAAGGAAGGAAGAATAACTTCCTCTCCCCTTGGAGTGCCTAAAATGAAAGCCGGAGGCCAATCTTTCTCCGCCAACAGAATATCATAGGTTGTCGTAAGATTGTCCCAAAAAACCACTTTAATTTTGCGTTGTATGTCACCCTCAATATTAAGGACTATTTCAAATAATCTTTCTGGGGGAGCTACGCGAGTATCAGCAGTTTCAACTGTCACATAAATGTCAGTTGCTGTCGCCTCCAGAAATGGACGCAATGCTTGCCGCACTACTGTAACTTCCGCCGCGCTGTCTAGCAGCGTTAGTGCCCATGTCATGTTCCGAAGCTGTGTCCGTACCATATGAGGCATATCTCGCTGAGATTGCAGCAACTTTCTTTTTCTGAAACGGTGGACGTTGTCTGGCAGAGTCTTCCTGCTTGCCTTTACCGTCAGTCTGGCGGGGCTGGTCTCGACCTTGAGTACCCCGTCCTCTCCCACACTCTCCACCACCAGTATGCGAAGTCGATGTTTCCTGTGGAGAACGAGGAGAGCGTTGTTCAGAAACCTGAAACCTATCAGGTGACTTTATACGAGTACGATCGCGCAAATCATAAGTGCGTTCACTATACGACTGTACGGGTGAGGCAGAACGAGAAACCTGTTTCTGTTGCTGTTTTTCTTGTTTTTTGGCTCGCCAACTTTGTTTAGGAAAGTTGGGCTTTTCGTCTTTTGTAGACGAACTCACCTTAGTTTGCTGTACTACATCAGGAATTTTGATGGTGGGTTTCACGCCCAAGGCACTACGTCCAACCATCCTATAGGCTTTTGCAATAATTTTTGCGAACTCCCTGGGTTTATCGGCATCATCCACAAGTTCCAGCATATTACCAACTTGGAACTGCATGGCATCTCCTTTGAGGTTGCCCATAACCATGGAACAAACCACATCGAAACTGTCGACAAGCCTTAATCCTAACTCAATTGCTGCCTCCGCACCATGATTGTCTTGGACTTTCTTGATGACGGAGGGTAGTACAGACATAGACGGAGTGCCGTAGCACTTTGAATAGGTCGTAGCAAAGACTTTGCCCCAATTGTCACAATCAACAATATCAGGGACCAGGTCCTTCAGCAAAGTAATGGTGAGTATCCTGTGTTTATCCACAGGTGTAGTGTTTGGAAACACGGCTTCCAATTGATAACATTTTTCCGCAAGCCAGTAAGGAAATTCATCCTTACTGAGGGGGCGCTTGCTGACAACCGCATTAACCAAAACAGGGCTTATCACCACCGCGTGATGGTGATCAGCCCCGTGTCCCGCAACCGCAGGTGCTCCCACCTGGACTGCGCGTGACACATACTGCACTAAAGCCCTATCGACCGTAATCAGGGTTGTGTGTAGTGTTCGTAACTCACCCACTCCCACCGTTAGGTAGCGTGGGTGTGGTGTATATCCGGCCAGTACCGGCCAAGTGGCCCCTGCAATGGACAACGGGCCCATTCTCGCCGGTACGACCTCATGGGGAGGGCGCCATTAAACCAAATTGTATGCTGCCATGCAGAAATAGGTATTTCTAGCGTCCTATATGGGGCATATACCGCAGGCACAGGCGTCACTGTATATTCGTGGAACAAATTATCGTCCGTATCCACCTCCTCAAAGGTCACCCATGAGTAAAACAACTCATAAGGGTAGGTGGCATCAGCACTGACCACAAAGACCACAGACATCCCGTCATCAGGGACCCCATAAGCCCTCAAATGAGTGCGTAGAGGAACCCTACTATAAGCGGAAATATTAACCGCCATAAGGACACACTAAAGAGTAACAACGATATTTACAGTAGCACTTGGGCTCAAAAGTTGTAACCTTTTTAATTTTCAAGCTTGATAGAACCTTTAGTCAAAACCTAGGTAGGTTAAACCGTCACTCTTGTTTTCCGGAAACGAGAGCGAGGGTAGTTGTGGACTAAAACTCAAGTACTACTAAAGCGTCTCAGATCATAAGACCAAACGTTAGGTGCGCCATGTTGCAGGAATTCTGCTTATGCACAGAACTATGCTCCGGAAACCAGGACCTCAGAGAATTGTGGTGTACCAGAAACTCCCCTCAGAACCAAGAACCCCTTATCCGACTAGCTTAATATCCCATTCGTTAGCCTAGATTTAGCTAGGCGGTCCCAATGTATAGACAAACCAGAACAAGCGACTTAGATATTTCTCAGGATTGGTGGGAATCCGAAATACCTGTTCGTATCTATTTGTTAGTCCACAACAGAATAATACAGACACGGTAAAGTTTAAAGAGTTTATTTTATAAACCTCGTGTCCTAAGATGCAGTACTTTGGCTAACACTAGCAGACTAATGGTACAGATCAGAACCATAAGCATTGTTACAATACCATACAAAATGAAAGGAGCAATCATACTAATAATGACAGTGGTATACAGCCACACTCCTTTCTCTAGAATCTAATACATTATTATTAGACTATTAGAAGGTCTCTTAGGTTAACAGGGGGGACCCCATACCGTATAGATCAGCTTAGTAGAATCACATCAAAGGATCAGCTAGCTCTCTCATGCATCAGCTCTTCTGTTCGAATGAATGTAAAACCAAACTGTTCTGCAATATTAAAGACGCTTGTCCTTCAGATATTGGCAGCTGTATGCATGATATGTCTAGAAAGTGGTACGATCAATCTAATCACAACACTCTGTACCTTCTAGTGACCCAGACTCGTTCTTTGCATGATGTACAGACCAAGGGCACATTTCACTGTTAAGAATGTGAAACAACAGTTTGTTATCCTGTAAGGCAAAGTCGAGTCAGCATTTCTAAAATGAATAACACATAACAACAGTGTCGTGTGCAGCACAGCAGAAACGACAAGCTGGCTTGCTAACAATTACCTCGGTTATGCTAACTTAGTGTTGTAAATAGGGCGTGGCTTAACCCATCCCACAGACTCTGTTCACCCTTTAAATTAATGGACTGCTCAAATCACTAACTGACTGTAGAGGCAATCCCCCTAAGCTTTGCTGGTCAAGTAGTGGCATAATTGCTTTTTGCTGATAATACCATACTTATTCCCAGAACCCTGATGGGGCTTCACAACTTGGGAGCCAATTGCAATCTTAATAGGAAGGCCTCCAGGCAGATTCCGAAACAAGCAAATCAGATTTGGAGCCTCTGTGTTCAAACGAATCTTCCCCTGTTCAAGTACGATGCGAAGATCTCGTCCGCATCAACCAAAACATTTTCGAACCCTGATCCTGTCGTTCCGACTCGTTCGCAGCCGAATCGTGCCACGCAATGGAGCCTACTTCCGAAAGAGCGAGTACGATGCACGATTTGGACAGATGTATTGACTCGATCTCAGAAAGATAAAACGGCTGTGGGAATCAGAGCTTGGGGGCTGTAGCAGGCCCCACTTCACCCGGGGCCCTCCGAATCAGTCCTGTGGGGATACCAATGGGTCCCCCTTTCCATGCATGCACATGGTGTACGCTTTTCCCTATTCACCCCTTTTTGCTATGGGAGCTTGTGTACTCATTCGGTATACAGACTCCCATAGATTTCAATGGGAGTCCGAGCAAACCGAGTCGGTCAGCATCCGGTGCATCGGAATCAATGGCTCGAAATCACAGAGCTCACTTTGTTAGGAAAGCCCTCCGGATCCGAGCTGTATGGAGGGCTTTCCTAGCGAGATCGTAATTGGCCTCTTAGTAGTCTGGTTTGGGGTGGCCTGTGAGGAATTTGTATTGGAAATGAATACCAAGAAAACTAAATTAATGGTATTCAACCCACATAAGTCCTTTAGGGGCGTGATAATGCTGGGCTTCTCTTCATTTGAGCATGTGAAGCAATTCAACTATCTGGGGGCAAGGCTGACTAATGCACAATCATGGAGCTCACAAATTGCAAAAAGCCATTTCTCGCTCCAACACGTAATCTCCAACACGTAAGCTCTGATCTAGTCATAAAATTGAGAAATTCAATCTGTAAACCAGTGGCCCCAGCACTTCAAGTGTACCTAGCTCAGGGTATTGGAGCTGCATTGTATGATGCAGAGTTATGGGGCCAGAATAATGTTTGGCCCATTGAAAAAAAAACGAAAATTCTTTTATGAGATCAGTCCTGGAATTTGCTTGAATTGCCCCCTGACTCCTATGCGCTTGGACCAGGGCATAAAGAATGTAGCACACACCATTGCTTTTAGGCCTCTTGCATACTAAATTCGAGTCTGGTCTAATAATTCACCACTACTTATGAAAGAATCATTACTTGATGTATTAACACTCAATACTAGAGGAGTATACCGTGGCTCAATTGTATCAAATGTCGGGTGTATAGAATGAGCATGAGTGGGCTTTGGAATAATCCCAGCAGTATACAAAAAAGTACCTTGCCCATCCTTAAAAATAGATATTGGCTTTATTTTAATGAAATATGGCGAAACAAAGAAACTGCAGGGGAGTTAACAAGGGGGTTCCTGGACTTTAAAGATAACATGCACTTAGAGGAATTTCTGAACTGTATAGAACCTTCGCTAGCAAAATCATTATACTTGAAGTTCAGATAAAGTATTCTAACAGTTAACAAATTCTGTACTAAATGGAAGGGTGCTAACATCTTGCCCATTTGCCCATCATGTATGGGTGAACATGAAACTGAAGAACATTTCCTGTTCTTCTGTCCCAAGTACACTCAGATTAGAAGAATTTGGTTAATTCCGTTATGCCTAATTTTAGCCACAAACCATTTAAAAGACACTATTAGGATTTTAAAAAATGTGTTACCCCGCAACTGGTCCCAAGATGCTTGTGTCTGGTCCAGGGAAGACCTGGCTTGGCAGTTCTGGTTGGACTGTCCCATGAGGCACAGGGTCAAGACTGATTTGCTTATAGCTGGGCCTGAACTGGGGTGGCGAAGTGAGCTAAAGAATGATGATGGGTTTAACCCAGATCTGTGCCTGGGGGTGAGTGTTGGAAAAGTTTTGGTGCTCCATCCGTAATCTCCTTGTGTTTGGCATTTTGCACTTGCACAATCTGTAGATCGGCCATATAATTAGCGCTATAGCAGGAGGGACAATGTGCGCTTTTATTTAAAAAAAAAATCTTTTAAACAACTACTACATGCCTCAGTGATCCTAATTTACTGACAAATGTGTCACAATTGTGTGCCCCTTGACATGAAAAGTAGGTACTTGCATCTGGTTTAGCAGAGTTTATACATAACAGTTTGCATGCTTATAATTACAAAGAAAATATTGAATGTGTATTGTCAACAGCTATTACTTTCAGTGCCCCATCTCCATCTTTAAAGAGCAAGAAGGAACAAACATTGAATGTTTCCACGTCTGCTCTCCAAGCTGAAAGCATGGCTCAACATAACATTTCACTTGTTCTAAAGAGAGGAAGGAAAGATTTTTGTTTTCCTGAAGTTCCGCACACTTAGGGGCCTATTACAATTTTGGTCGGAAAGCCTTTCCGACCGATATCAATGGTTTCAATCCCAACCGCATAATTACAATCTAGGCGGTCAGAATTGAAACCGGCCGGTCATTCAGACTGGATTCCGATGGGCTCAAGAAGCCCATCTGTCAGTCCGAGACCGGCCCATAATCCCAATGGAAGGCATTTCCTCTGTTGCGATTATGATGCTCGTTTTCTGACAGGATTTAAATGCCGGGTTTTTCGACATAGAAAGCTTGTCGGAAGGAGGCAACTAGCAGGGCCTCCTTCTCCTTGCAGGGTTCTATGGCACCTATGGTGCCCCCCTGTTTTCCCCTGCACTGTATGGCAAGCACTGGCTGGTTTATGTCCATAGCACAAGTTCCCATAGGGAAATGTGAGCGCGCGACAGCACCATGTCTGGTCATATCATAATTATGTTGTCTGGACCGCCGACCAGGGGTCGGTCTCATTTCCGCAATGATGTTGGTCAGAGGCAACTCCGACCAACATCATAATCTGCCCCATTGTCTATCAACTCACCACAGTAAATTCCTTCTTATGACTTTATTGCAATAGTTACAGGTAGTGCAAAAAGAGAGAGCATGGGACCATGTATTACAGCCTGATTAAACTGCAGTGCTCATTTGGTTGCACAGGGATTTATTTTCTATTATCCTCCCTCCCACTCACATGACTTGTAAGCAGCACAGTGGGTGATTAAACTCTTGGAAGGCATGTCAAACACACAGAATTGTTATTTCTACTCGTTCTTGAAAGGACAAATGCTGCAAAACAATCTGGAAAACTAGCGCTTTCCTTTAGCTACATCTTGCATTCGGAACAAGAAAACAGCCGGGTTCTCAATGTTTTAAGCAATGTCTGAGATAAACTTAGCAAACCCTGCCATACAAAGCGCAGCCTAAGTTGGATGATTTGACGAAAAAGATTAAATGACACAGAAATGTAGAACTCTGTAAACGGTGGGTTCATCTTTATAGCGACTATCATTGCTCGAGGTAGCATAATTTAATGTGCGTCCTTGTGTTAGTTTACTTTTGTTAGGAGCTGAATAAAGAACAGAAGCAGGCGAAATTACACACCAAACTCCAATTATGATGATAGTCATTCTTGCTTCAGCAGATGTCTTGCCAGAGGGGTAGCTATAGATTGTCCAGTAAGTGTAGTGGCACCGGGGCATAGAGGCCTTAGGCAGTGGCGGCTGCCTCAGAACAGGGGGGGTGTAGAAAAAATAATAAAAGATAAACCTACCTGTCACTGTCGCATCCCCCACTGCCTCTACTCCGTCCACAGAACCAGAAGCACCCAGCTCCCTGCCTCTCCCAGCCAATCACGACGCTGCACCAGCAGAGTCAAGAATGGTCTGAGTTGCCAAACAAGTCGGCCAGGCAGTGCCTGGGAGGCTGAGTATGTGGAGAACCTGCCATGTTTGCATGATGGTTTGGCCAAACCGTCATGCGCACTTAGGGAGTTCAAAATACTCCTCACTCGGCTCTGATGGTGGCGAGCCTAGCCCCGCCCCGCACGACCTGGCTCCGAGTCCGGCAAAGAAAATGATAATAACTCTTGCTATTATCATTTTTTTTTTGCACTGCTCGCTGTGCAGTGAGGCGATTCTCCTCCGCCTTACCGCAGGAGCCGCCACTGCCCTTAAGGCCCAATGAACCCCAATAATATATGTAGTTTATATCTATAAGGAGGCCCATTTTCCTTCCTTGAACTAGGGCCCATAGCATCTTTGTTACACATCCTTGTTTTGGGGTAGTAGACCTTATTGATGTAAACAGCAAGCTACTTATTTAGCTCAGAAAGCCATTTACCCAGCATCACACAATGCAGCCATGGTGGAAAGAATACATAAGAATCCTGTTTCCTCGGTTTATTTCGGTTTAGCTGCAGGACCAATCTTCTCCATGTAAATGTAAAGGGAAACCAAAAAAGTGCGCAGTGATTAAGGTTTCCAAAGGTTAGTTTTAGAACATTTATTTTTTAACTGTTTTGTTTGTTGAGTGCTAAGTCAATTGGTCAGGTTAAGGGTTCTATGTCGATGAGATGGATAGAAGGTGGTTATAAAAGGGTATTTTGAGAATGTGGACGCAAGTGAGCATGTGTGTGCTGAAACAAGCTGCCAAAATACAAGTGCGACAGTGACATTTCCAACATAATCTTTTGACATAATGTTCTTTCAAACACAGGATGGGAAAGCTTAGAGCCTAGAATTAAAATGCCTGCATCTAATGCATTGAGACATCCACTTCATCTTCCGGCAACCTAATTGCTTTGTATATAAATTAGTGGGCGGCAGAGGATGTGATCTTCTCACCAAATGTTCATCACGGTTAAAAAATGTATTCGTTTCCCAGTATTTGGTGGTATCACGTTCTAAAAATATCCAGCTTGAGCCTAGCTCAAGGGGTGATGGAGCAGAAGACGTGTTGTATCTAATTCTAATTATTGTGTGTCTGGACGTTTTCCAGCCCAGTACTTGAACACTTGTATTGCTGGTTGGAGGAATGACTGAAAATTATTTTATCATCTGTTTCCTGTGGTCAGTAAATATATTTAGCACAAAAGTAACTGGATTAAAGGAAGTGTTAATGCACCTGATCTTGTAGAGCCATCTGTCAAAAGATGTAGAATAAGTAAGTAGATGAAAACAACCTTAAGAAACTAAAGTGGAAATGAGAGAAAAACATTTTTTTGCATGTAACTGGGAGCAGAATTTTCCCACATGAGCTTTGTCACAATCTTGCAGTCTCTGGATGAACTAGACGGTTCTTCTTATGCCCATTCTATACTTTTCTCTCTCATTCTATCCTTTTGCCTCCAATTCTGTCGTCCCACTCTATCCTTTCTTCTGGCAATTCGCCATTCATTCTTCTGTGCCCTAATCACTTCTTATTTATATTTCTCTATTTCTGAAGTCCCTTGCCTATTACCTCTTCCTTTCTTAGGCTCTTTGCCTTTCAATTTCTCGGCTTTATCTTCATGTTTTCTATTTTCTTCAACCTACACACCTTACCTTCTTTTTCCAGGTTTCCCTTCTCTATGCACTCTTCATTTAGAGCAATAATATCCATGTTCTCTTCTTTCTCTGTTCTTCTTTCTCGATTTTACTAAGCTCTCTTCTTAATCAGTCTCCTAATCTCCATACCAATCCTCTACATTTGCCCTCTTTAGTCCACTCTGTTATGAGCTATCATGCCTTGTTCTGTTGCTGTACTAATTATCTTCCCCATTCTATCTGCTGTTGTTTTCTTTGTTCTTGCCCTCTTTCCTGTTCCCTCCAATCATGTTTACTTTTCTCTTTACGTTCTCCTTTGACTGTTACCCCTCCCGTTTTGTATTCATTTTACTCAATTCCTACTATCCATCTCACCTTGTCTCACCTTGAATGCTCACTCACTTTTCACCAACTTCTTTCCCTATTTCGCCATTTGTTGGACTTGGACCTCTATGCTAGGTCACCCCAAAACATTTTGCCTTCACCCCTCCTGTTTTTTTAATTTGTTATTGTTGCCTTTAGGGGTATTTGCACTTTACCACTGCCAACCATTGCTTGTGCTCTCTCCCTAAAACGTGGTAAAATTGTCCTACATCTGATTGGCACATTTAATTCAGTTGTACGTCTCTAATATATGGTACTACATGTACCCAGCATCTGTTAATTACATTTTACTAGTGAGGCTGCAGCACTCATTGTGCCACCTACTAAAGTAGCACTTTAAAACATGTCTCAGGTCTCCCATTGCAGTCTGTAGTGCAGTTTTAAATCCTTTTGCCAGGCCTAAACTTTTTTTTAATTAAGTCGAGCTTTAGCAGCAGTGCACATGCGCTGCTCACTCTGCGAGGCATGCAGTAGTAGAGTATGGGAGACAAGCTACCCTCACTCTCCGCCCATATTTTTCATTGGCTTCTGTCTTTGTCCTTCGTAAATTCTGTCTTCTGATTGATTATGAAGCTTGTTAGTCCTGCCTTATTATGGCATGTTGTCATTTGTACCCTCCCATGGCTATTGGCCCCTTTACTTCCAGTGTTACTCTACAGTATGTATTATTTAGAGCACTATTTTTGCCCCCATCCCCCGTACTCCTGTTGTCCATGCCTTCTTGCACCCCCCAGCCACCCCTCCCTGCCCGCACTACTGCTGTCTGTGCCTTCTCGCACCCCAGCCCCCCACCCCGCCTGCCCACCCACCCACACTCCCGTTTGTAGTGCAATAGATCTCACGTAAGTGCCAGTTCTATTGCATTGCAAATGCTTGTTTAAGTATTGACATGTCTACCTAGCACATGAACTTCTCTGCCTGATGCTGAGGAAGTGAAACTCTGCCATTCTCGGTTGGACCATGTCGCTCTGGCAATACCTTGATTTCTCTGTAGTGCTCGGAGACCTGGGGCGTGGCTTTTCTATTCATTTCTGTGGACCAGCGGGTCCCCGCACGTCTCTGCTGGACAGACAGTGAGTCTGTTTTGAACCTTCTCATATGTGTGTGTGTGGAGGGGGGGGTTGGGGATTGAAAGCCAGCACTTATCTGTAGTACCGTGGGACAGTGCATGTCTTCAGACTTTTGAGAGAACATGTAAGTCTCGTGAGTACGTGAAACTCTTGGCATCTTCACTTACCTGCTGGGGACTGTGAGGCAGCGACTGTGAGTCAGGTAAGGCAACTTTTTGTAGCGCTATGAGGCATTGAGTACGTACGCAACTATGAGACTGTGAGGTGTTGCATCCCTGTCCATGCTGCGAGACAGGGTACACGTGTGCGTCTATAGTGAGGCTAACACTGAGTGATTTCGCTGTGAGAGGGCGAACTTGCTCTCTAAGATAGATGAGAGCGCGCGTACTTGAATTGAGATTTCACTGCCTTCTCTATCCCAACTGCACTAAAACACAAAATGGTTCCTTCTATCTCCCTTACTTCTCACATCTTCTCCACTTTAACACATGCCCTCTCTCTCCCTCATGCTGATTTGACACATCTGTCCCTTTTGCGGTGAATGCGGGCCATTGAATAGCCTCTGTTAGGCCAGCCTCGCTCACATGCCCCCTCTGCCCTGGTTATTTGATTTGCCGGGCCACTTCCACACTTCCGAAGGTAGTGATTACCATGTTGTTATGAAGCGTTTCTTTGGCCCATGAATACAGTTATTGCAAGGTCCCACAATTCACACTGAGGAGGCACAGTTCGACGTAGACACCACAGTCGCACCGCCCCGGCTCAAGGGCACAGTCAGAAAGAAACGATCACTAGACTACTTCCCACATCAACACTACCAGGGCACACCCCTATATACATACTATAGGATCAAAGGCTCCCTCTTCCCCTTCAGTGCAAGGCCCCTCAGTCCTATACAGACATGTGCCACTGTGAAACTGTAGTGTACAAAAAGTATTGGATCGAATGTTAGAAATAATCCCAGCCACTGGTAATTACTAGGGCCACATCCCAATCCATCATTATTTTGCACACCATGCCTCCTCAATTTGGACCTAGCTATAGGCAAGGCAGTCTTCACCCTGCTCTAGTCAGAGGAGTCCTGCCCAAACTGCCAGGCCTGGTCCTCTGTGGTCCAGAATGCAAGCACCCCAGGACTGGTTTAATCTTGTTTGGGTCTTTTCAGTCAGGTGTATCTTGGATCGAGTGGCACAGCAGAGCATGGAACCTACGTCTGGACGTATCTGCCGCACCAAGGGCAGCCCACTGAAATATACAAAAAAATGATGGGTGAACATCCCATAAGTCTGGCTGTTTTTTCAGGAGTTTTGTACCTCTTGCATGTTGTCTTTGTTCAAGGAAAACGTACAATAGTCCATTTGCTCGTTTCACTCACTCTTTAGTGTTTTAGCTAGATGTGTTGTACTTGTCCAGTGTGTGAGAGAAATTACGCGGTGTTCTTTTTGCTACTACCACCTGCCCTTTATTATTTTTTTTGGGTAGGGTAAGGTTGCCCTGCAGCTGTCCGTGGTGTACCTTTGTTGTGTTGTAATGCTTAGTTTAAGACTTTTCATTACACACAAGAAAAAACAACTCACATTGCCTATGGAGGCTTTAATGCATGATGTGATGGAAATTTGATTTGGCCATAGCAACACAAGAGTGGCAAACCATGACCACGAACAGTGCAACTCCCCCCAGCACACCTCCGACTGGCTGGTGCTGCTGGGACTCGACTGAGATTGCCGACTGCAGAGCATAAGAATCCTGTCAGTCAGCAGGCACAAGGCCAAGATCACAGCATGATGGGCCGTGCTAGACTACACCACAGGAGGGGAGTGACATGGAGTGTTCATGAGACCCCACGGAATTCTGGTTGTATAAGTGATCCTAACATTCCAGATAGAAAGACCCTCCCTGACCCTCCCATGGAAACTCGTCTCACCACTTCCCTAAATCGCTGAAAGTGAAAACTTTGCCCACTTGGCTGTATTACACAGCAGTACACTAGCCCCCGATTCACAAAATCATGAAATGGAGAATTTTGTGAGTCACATTTCTTATCCGTTGGTGGAAAAGATTTCTGAATCAATTCTCTTGCACAGGTGGGTGGGTGGGGGGAGGGGAGAGTAAGGCCACCCTACTGCTGCACCAGAGCAGTGTTTGCCAGGCCCATGGGGGTCACTGCGAGCCTGAGACTCAGTGCCAGCTTTCTCCTCTGCCACATACGTTAATCATTTCTCCATGTTGGATGCTGCCAACACTGACCTCTGGAGGTAAAGGTACAGGGTCTGAGGGAGCACTGACTGGCTGGTCTGTGGAGGTGGACGCGGGTGGCAGGCTATTGGGCTGATATAAAGGGGTGGCACAAAGTGGGGGGCAGCTCCGAGTGAAGTGGAGAGCAGTGTGCAGTCTGTAGGGCACCGGTCTGAATATCTGCACTGTACAGCTATTGAAGCTCAGTTATATGAGTATCCGTAAACATTAGTTATTTAAGCTCCTGCAAATACTTTTGTATAGTGTAGGTCTGAGGATCTGTCACTGCTATTACACTACGAATTCATAATTCAAGCCAGGGTTAAAAACAGGACCCTAGACAAATGTGTTCTTCCAGAATCATGGCAGAGGCTGACTAACAAATTTCCAGGTGAAATTTTATTACGTATTCATTTGTGCAAACTACAAACGTCCTGCCAATCCCACATACATGTAAGTGTGACACTAGATTATTTGCAATAATGTTTACTAATTACACTACATTAGTGATTTAAACCATTGTTCATAAGACTAGAATTTATTGCATCATGTATACATGCTCGCGATTAAGAAAACATAATATGCAAAGTACCCTCTTTATGTTTTCTTCAGTATTTGCTCTTTTCTAATGCATTGCACTGCACGCCTTGCTACACACCACAGGAAAAAGTGCATAGATCTGGTGCACTTCTCTTCACCTTCTGCAGAACCTTTGTCAGGGTCATTTAGGTGTAAGTTAGGTGCCCTTGTAAGTGTTAGAAATGCACTTCGAAACACTTGCAAGTTCATTTTTCAGGTTGAGCATTCGAGACCTCCTGTATATACTTTAATATATACTTATATGTGTATGTGCTTTGTGGGCTCTGGAGATCAGCCCTAGGACTTGTCTTCTTCTGCTTAAGGACTTTCTTTTCTGTTCAACTGCCTCTATTTACCTGTCTTGATAGAAAACGACCAGTAAAGGTCATTAAAATACCAGAATTGCTTTCTGCTTGTTCAACTGCCTCTATTTAACTTTCTTGATAGAAAACCACTAGTAGAGGTCAGTAAAAGACCAGAATTGCTTTCTGCTGAGGGACTTTCTTTTTTTAATTTTTCTGGCAACTGCCTCTATTTAACTTTCTTCATAGAAAACGACCAGCAGAGGTCAGTAAAATACCAAAATCACTTTAGCATTCTCTAGATTCCAGTCCATAGAAATTGTCTTCCACAAGCACCCGTAGACAATAATATATTTTTCAAATCTAGTATTTTCAGTGATATGACTACCGAAGGCCCTGATTTTATATTAAAAACAGAGCTTTGGACTATACCATTTCCAGCTGAAAGGCAATATTTCTTTCCATGTGTTCTCATATCTGGCGTGTCACGCAGTTTGGTGCTTACCTTCCCTCAATGTTAAAGAACAGTAGATGTTTCAGCACCCAGGCTAACGTGCAGCACAGCTAAATACATATAAGGTTCCAAAGGCGAGACGAATTGCATTGCAAATGCTTGTTACAGAAGTCACCCCTAAGGTAGACGTTAATGGTCTATAAAACAGGGTTCATTGTATTCAATGAGTAGGACATTTAAATTTAAGTTCTACATGTTCTGGTGGTAAAAAAAAAAAAAAAAGCATTAGCATAGCCAATAGGTCTCGCCTTTGGGACCTTATAAGCGTTTAGGTATGCAGCACATTATCCTATGTATTGTATTGCTAGGAATTGAATAACTGTACAATTACTATATATTGTGTTATGCTGTCTGATTTATGACAAAATGCTTGCCTCTTCCGGGTGCTGTATGCATGCTTTTCAATCTAATAACATGTGTATCTCCCCTTTTGTCCCCATGTGCTGCTGTCAGTGTGTGCTCCCTACAGTGCATTCTTCTGTGCTACTGCTCTTGTGCTCTACTGTACTTGGGACCTACGGCCCATTGCTGCTGCCTGTACTGTCAATTTCATTCCCAGCACAACTACTAAGCATCACACTTCTCTTAGTGCGACAATTCAGACTATTCCAGGTCCTCAAAGCACTTGCAAGGCAGGAATATGCTATTTTAAGGTATATTGAATTAATAATCAATGGTTGTTGTGCTAGTCTCTATGTAAGACAAACAGCACCACCATGTGGCAGACTGGTATAAATTCTGGTGTTGACAATTAAGTGCGGGTCCTGCTCAAAATAAGTATTGATTTTCCATGGTGCAAACTCTTTGTCAATCTGCTACTGTTTTCGTTCAGTTTAATACAACCCGCAAAAAGTCCAAATTCATTTGACCTATTTTTAACACCTAGGCATTTTCACAAATACAGGCTCAGAAATGATTCGCCTTAAAGTTCAGGAGCATAACATAAAGGGGCAGATTTACAAGCCCCTCGTGAGACATTTACGCCGCCGTTGCGTCACTTCTGTGACGCAGCGGCAGCGCAAATCCTGCGCCATGGTGCGGGGTACTAGATGCGTCACGTTGTAAAGCCCTGCGCCACATGTAGGCGTTCCTGCGCAGGGAGGGGCGTTCCAGCGCAGGAACGCCTCCTAAAAGTGGCTGAGTGAAATCGCCAAGATTTCACTCAGTCACTTTTAGACCCATGCTGCGTCAAAACCCTGCGCCTGCCTGAAGCAGGCGTAAGGATTGACGCAGCATTAGCACAATTGGGCCCCCTAGAGCATTGCTGGAGCTGCGTCGCGCTTGAGATGCAACTCCAGCAATGCGCCACTTTTACGGCACAGATGCGTCACGCATCTGTGCCGTTTTTGCCCCATGGTGCGCCGCATTGTAAATGCGGCCCATCCATGGTGGCGGAGCTGTGGCGCACAATAACTGGCGCATCCCTGCTGATATGCAGGGATGCGGCAGTTATTGTAAATATGCCCCAAAGCATTTAAATATTCTCCACGAAACACAGTTTAAGACTGGCTTTTTAGACAAACGCAGCTTCCAGGTGAAGACAATGCCTTTAGTTTGTACATATTCACGGGACTCCTTTATATTTGTTCGATTTGTAAACTAAACGTATCCGTTTCGGCTGCCAGATGTGTCCCAATTCGAGCACAGGGATTAGGCGACAGGTACAAACTGAGCCATTCCAAAGGTAACTTTTTAAGGCATGGACGGGGTTTGAACCCGTGATCTTCGGTTTACGAGACCGACGCCTTACCACTTGGCCACCGCGCCGCCGTTGTTAGAATGCTCGACCGAGTAGAGTCAGATTATATAACGTTTTAAAGCTCATAAAGTACCATTACCCATTGTCGCAGCGGGTGCCTTTGGTCTTCTCCCCAGGGTCCAAGCGTTATCAAGATAATGACAAGTGCGGCTGCAAACGTTAAAGCGACGCACTTGTTTTCCTTCCCAGTAGCGGTTTACATCTTTGCATTTCTTGCTCATACATTAACCTAAGACATCCTACAAAACACTAACAATTCACCTCCACCATGATCTTCATAAACACATTATTATTCCAGGACTGACAGAACCAGTTAAATTAATTATTATTGTTGCAACCAAAAGGGGTTTTCTAGCCTCTTCAAAGTTCAAGGAACGAACGAGAACAGGCGGAAAGGGAAGAGTCGGGGTGCAGGCCAGGGTCTTCCAACAGGGTTGATAGGCCTTTTTGTTTTGGGCTTATGAAAGTTTTGATTTTTCCTTCATTGTTGCCCAGGTGCAGGCTTGATTGGCGAAGAGAAGGTATGCTCTAGCCTTGCATGTCTAGTTAGAGGGCAGGGGCAAGCAAGACCAGTCTAAGGTGCCTGACATGTTGTGAAATCACATGCATTTTTAAGGGTGTAGTATATAGCTGGTGGTGCACTTTGGCGCACACTGTCACACATATATTATATTAATACATCACAGTGTGCCATATAATTCACTTTACAGAAAGCGCACACTGCAGTCAGTGAAAGAAAACACCCATATCCAGGTTAAACAAAACATTTAAAGGCTTCTTTATTGCTCATTCACCGTCCGAACTCCATTATGATTAGTTTGGGGTGCCGCCGCACCTCGCGCGTCCCTACCTCCTGGGCTTATGTAGCAAATAGGACTATTTCCATACTTGACATTTCTGCAATTCGTCAGGGGCTCGCTACATTGATAACCCAGATTCTAAAGCTGGCCGTGTTACGCACTAGGCCAATGACCCCCGCACTGCTACTACCACCGTCAGTACTTTTACCATTTTGACAAACCCAACATAGAGGCCCAAGCCTTCTCACTTCCCTAGACTTGCAACTGCTAAAATACCCCCGGTCTGGAATCATTTCTTACAAAGACGTTCCATTTTTAAATATGACATTCACTAGATTTGCAGGCTGTTCTACCGATAAACTGAGAGTTCACCCCTTTTTGTCGGCACCGCAGTCACAGAAGGAGTGTCTGATGTCGCATTATCAAATGCCTAGAATAGAGGAGACGTTTGCGGTTGCTTTTGCAGATAAGATTACATTTGCCTTTAACGTTCATTGAAAGAAACTAAAAAATGGTACCTGGGGTCCGTGCTGTTAAACTCCGTTTTAGCGAGCACGCTTTTTTTGTTGCACTTGCTGAACAGCTTTGGTTTATTATTGTGTCTTTATAGCAAATCTTAACACCTTGTATGGGGCCATGCACAAAACCAGAAGTATTATTAGTTTCGTAGGCAAGTGACCGCACCACACACATTCCTGCTTGCTTTAAGGGCGGATCCGCGTTTCCACCACATCCCACAATAGACTGGGTGTATTTATCTTGGAATCATGAAGAACCTCGCACCGGCTGATGATTTTATCTGATTATTACGTTTGGGACGTTTAGGTAAAAACCAGAGCGTGAGCCAATGAGCGAACACTTAGCCAGAAAGCAATGCCTAGTAAGTGCCTTTTCGGCACGCCGTGCGCTCTCTTGCTAATGAATCACTCCGAGAATTATTAGAACAAAGATTTATATAGTGCACCTTCCTGGCAAAATATGTTTTGTTCGCCCATCAAACTTGCAAGTTACCGTGACATGAGATGCTTTTGGATAAAATAAAACCTCCGCCGTCATTTGAAATCATGTTTAGTTTTTTGTCAGCCAGCCAGCGGTGGAAATGGGACAGTAAGGGGCTAACAGCACACTGCTGCAAGACTGCTCTGCGATACTCTTATTGAGAGCGCTATTCACACATCACTGATTCAGACACACCAAATACCCTTTGGTCTCCTGCTTCTGTGAGTCCACTGCTGTAATCCACGCCTGCATCACAGATGCGATTACAGCAATATGACCAATGCGGTATTACACACATTACACACCAAAAGGCTGCCCCCCACTACTCACCGCTTATCCCCCCGCATGCTGCACACTGCCTCCCAGAGACCCCCACAACGGTCCGTGATCCACATGAGGCACAGCTGCTCATTTCCCCCAGTGCCGCATGGAAAAAACGTCTTTCCTCCCCCGGAGACATTCCGCACCGCAGCTCCTTTTCTTTTTCCCCCAATACCTTTCTTGTGTGCAGCAGCAGAGAGCGCGCATTACTGGTGCTCGGGCAGACTCCAACGGCTGATCACTCGATTTCCGCCAGGCGCGCCGGAAACAACAGCTGCTTCCCTCGCAGGCACTTCCTGCAAGTCCCGGCCTCACCTGATCGTCACGCCACTGAGGGTGCCTTTGGTCGTCTCCCCCGGGACCAAGCGTTATCAAGATAATAACAAGTGCGGCCGCTAAAGTTAATGTGGCGCATTTGTTTTCCTTCCCAGTAGTGGTTTATGTGGAGTGCGGCCGGAAGTCCATGGACCGCCTTTCCCTTATGGGAACAAGTAGCTAACACATGGCACTAAAGCTCGCTCCCGCAAGGGAATCGCCAAACGTGCAAGCGTTGCCATTGAAAGCAATGCAACGCTTGCACGTTTTTTGGGAGAAAAGCTGATCGATTACAAGAGGACCCCTATGCAGCGCATATGCGCTGAGTAGGTACGACCTAATAAAGTCGTGTATCACTACTGTAAGGCCTATCTCTTAACACTGGATTCCCTTATTACTTTAAACAGGTTCTAACGTTGTGTTGGGAGCAGATGGAGATATTCTGTTTAAAGTCAAATAAATTGTAATTTATAATCCTCCATAGTGGTGAAGTTGGATTTTAAGTCACAATTCTGAAAATCCCCCTTATAGAAAGTTGGCATTTCTTTTCCCTAACCATCTCTGCCAGTATCCAGGGACACATGACCTTGAATGGCTTTGCAGTTGGGGTTTGTGTTTTCCATCGATGCAGTGGCAGGGTGGGTGGGGCGGATCTATTTCCTGCCCCACGTGAATGTCAATGGGATTGCCCCCAGCCACAAAAATGAACTTGACACCAGCATTTCGTCACCCCAGACTTCTTGTATCCTTAACAAGGGAAGGGAAGAACTTTCCAGACCAGATATGTGGGTTGGACAGGGTGTCCCCCCACACACAAAGGGTGGCACCAGGTATTCATATTGAAACCTCAGAACAACTCTTCAGAACACTCATGGACCTGTGGGCATTGCAGACGAAGGACTGTCCTGTTGCTGAGGACTACCTTGGTTAACCTGAGTTAATTGACTGATCTCCTGTGTGAGCTAAAGGAGCATGAAAAGCTCCAGATTCCTTCCTGCAAATGGCAAGGTTATGCTGCACTGTACCTCCTGGACCTGCCCAAACACTGCTGGTCTTAGCTTGAGTGAGTTCCTGATCCCCAAGTGGTGCTTCCCCAGGTCATGAATCCTTGGCTGCATCAGTTTGAGCTTTTCCAAAGAAAAAGAGGTGAAATCCTGACATTTGGGCTCTTCATGACCGGGAACAGGCCCCTTCACGCCAAGACTGCCACTCACGTTGACTGCCATTTCAAAGCTCCAGTGAGACCTGGTCTTCACGCTACACCAACCACCAGCGACTAATGGTAATGCCAGATCTGCACTCCAAACAATAGCACCATTAGCCTGTGGTGGAGGCAGTGTAAAGCTCCAGCTATGACTGACCACAATGCCCAATTGACTCTTCACACTGCCGCGATGTGATGCATGACCTACTCCTCGTGCTACACTGAGAATTTATGGTGCTTTCCCTCAACCTCGTGACCTCCTCCACCATGAATGGAATCCTCCACGAGAGACTTTGAAAAGGTAATATTTTCACCAAGACTAACCTGGTCCCTGTATCCACTGTGCTCCATTGTGCTTGGCCTAAACTTGTGAATTTCCCACAGTCTAGTATGACTAAAAGACCGTGAGTGGCACTTTGCGCTTTTCTGACCTATTTTGCAATTGTATATCTCTGGTTCTACTCATTGGATTTTAATCTATCTGCTATCATTTATTCATTAAAATGTATTCAATGTTTCTAAATTAGTTTGGAATATTTCTTATTTTGTTTTTTCACTTTATTGCTTTGCCTGCGCTTTGTTAATGTGCTGCATGGCAACTTTAGACATTACCTCTAAGTTAAAGATGACTGCCTATGCCAAGCTACCAGACGGTGAGGCATAGGTTAGTTTAGTGACTTTCTGTGGTTCAGCCTGAATAGGCCTGGGGTTTTCACCAGAGTGGGACTCAACCATGAACCAAATTTTGTGTACACCATTCTACTGTAATTACCTCATTTTCTTCATTCTCACAATTCTATATTTCCATTGTTCCTCAAATGTGTCCCTTTTCACAACAAACTTTTCAATGTGTCCATTCATAAATACCAGTTGTTCTTGTCACCTTGCCTTCTATTTCCTTTAATTCTTTACCCCTTCTCTGCTCATTCTTGTTCCTTCTGAATTCATCCCTCTTCATCACTTTTGAAGAAAAATGGAGGCGGCACTAGGAAAGAAGTCACGAACCAACAGACATAAACTTATTCATAAGACGTCTTCCGTTCCCGGATTGTGGGCACGGAATTTTGTAATATGGTTGTGTCGACCGTAACGCCTATTTAAATATATTGAATTATACTCATCGTCTGTTGGTTACTATTGGATGACCTTCGTTCTGGCTATTACCAGTAATTTTTTTTAATTGAAATCGATACTGTATTATGCCCTGATGAAGTTCCACAAAAAGGAACGAAACGCGTTGGCTGTTGTCCTATGTGTCTCCATATTTTACATGAAGAAGAATTAAAAGGACTATTTATGAATAAGTTTACGTCTGTTGGTTCGTGACTTCTTTCCTGGTGCCGCCTCCATTTTTCTTCAAAAGTTGGTCTTTGGGTTTCCAAGTGAGATCTTTCCGCAGCAGCTCACGGAGACGTTTGGCACAGGAGCATCAGGAGCATCAGGAGCATCAGGAGCATCAAACTTATGGGACTTTGATATAGATGTGCACAACATTAGTCGGCTGTGGGATCTTTCCTCTTCATCACTGTGCATTCTCTTCTTTGTCCTTATTCTCTTCTCACTTGTTCCCATCTCTTCAGTCTCTCCCCACTTTCATCTCTTATGTACTTTCTTGTTTTTTTCTCTTCACACCTCGTTTTCTCTTTCTCATAGTGGTGTGAACCTGGGCTTCTATGGGAATTCACAAGGGCATATTATCAAGCCCCTTATCGCCACTTTAGTGGCAGTTTCCTGCCGCTAAAATGGCAAAAATGTTATCGCCTGTCTTGATAATATGGCCCCAGGTTTTCAACTTCCTCCTGAATTGCATTAGATTCTCAATTTGCCTAAAATCACTTGGGAGTTCATTCCAGAGCCGTGAGGCCGCAGAACTAAAGGCTCTCCCTCCAGTCCTGGATCTTTTAAATCTTGTAATGTTCACCAAATTTGCTGTCGACAAGTGAAGATTTCTTAGGGGAATATACCACGTGAATTTTCTCTGCAGTGGTTTAGGACCCAGACCATGTACTGCCTTAAAGGCAATGCAGAGGGATTTAAATTGTATTCACTGTCGAATCGGCAACCAGTGGAGATTCCCCAAGGCCAGAAGTGTGGAGGAACTGCGCTGCCGGTTTAAAGCTAACTTTGCTGCTACTGTTTGGATTCTTTGCAGTTCCAGTATCAAGGAATTTGGTGCTCCAAGGTACAGGGAATTACAATAGTCCAACCTGCTCAAAATAACACTCCTTACTATTTGTGTCCAAGCAGTAGTTGGCAATAGTGGGAGTGGGAATTATGCCTATTCCAGTACTCTCCTCTTTTTCCTTATTCCTTTCTGATATAGTTTTCACTCTCTTCCCCTTCTTTTCTCGTTTACCATACTCATTCTTTTTTACTTTCTCTTTCTTTCCATCTGTCCTTATGCTACCAATCATTTTCTTTTTACCTATCTGTCCTTCTTTAAAGGCATTTCATGCTCTCTACTTTCACTTCCTTTCCAACTGGAAATTGGCTACCACCAAGGATACCGCCATGATGAACACCCACTCGGGAGCCCCCACAGACCCGTGCCCGCTGCACATCTACCAAAGAGCCGCCGACGCCATAGCACCCGAATTGGGCCGGACCATTAACACCTCCTTCAAATCCGGCATCTTCCCCGACGACTGGAAGCAGGCTGAGGTCAAGCCCCTCCTCAAGAAACACTCAGCAGACCCGACGGACCTGAAAAACTGCCGGCCCATCTCTCTCCTTCCCTTCGCAGCAGAAGTCACAGAGAGATTCGTCAACGCCCAGCTGACCACCTTCATCAAAGAGAACACCATTCTCGACTCCTCCCAGTCTGGATTCCGCAGCAACCACAGGACCAAGACCGCCCTAATCGCCGCCACCGATGACATCCGCATGCTGCTCGACCAGGGACACACCGCATGCCTTATCCTACTAGACCTCTCTGCAGCCTTCGACACCGTCTCCCACTGCACCCTCGCTGTCAGACTCCACGATGCCGGCATACGTGGAACCGCCCTCATGTGGATCCGCTCCTTTCTCGCCGGCAGAACCCAAAGGATCAGACTCCCACCCTTCCTCTCTGAACCCACAGAGATTAACTGAGGAGTGCCCCAAGGATCCTCGCTCAACCCCACACTCTTCAACATCTACATGGCCCCCCTCGCCACCATCGTTAGACAGCATGGGCTCAACAGTCTCCTATATCGACGACACCCAGCTCATACTCTCCCTCATGAAGAACAATAAAGACACCAGACTCAGCTTCCAGGAAGGAATGAAAGACGTCGCGGCCTGGATGAGCAACAGTTGCCTAAAGCTCAACTCATAGAAGACGGAGGTCCTCATCTTTGGGCCCTCCTCCACCACCTGGGACAACAACTGGTGGCCCTCCGCCCTCGGAAACCCACCCACTCCGACAGACCACACCCAAAACCTTGGCATCATTCTAGACTCCTCCCTCACCATGACCTGCCAGATCAACTCTGTCACCTCCACCTGCTTCAAATCCCTCTGCATCCTCCGCAAGACCTTCAAGTGGATCCTCCCCGAATGCAGAAAGACCGTCACCCACGCACTCAAAACCAGCAGACTGGAATACGGTAACGCCCTTTATGCCAGAATCAACAAATCCCTGCTACACAAGCTCCAAACCATCCAGAACACTGCAGCTAGACTCGTCCTCGGAAACCCACGACATGAGCACATGCCCCAGCACCTACGAGACCTCCACTGGCTCCCCATCGAGAAGAGAGTAATCTTCAAGCTACTCACCCACGCCTACAAATCCCTCCACAACATCAGACCCAAATACCTCAACAAAAGAGTCCACTTCCATGTACCCAAAAGGAACCTCCACTCCGCCGACTTCGCCCTGGCAGAGACCCTACGCATCCGCAGAACCAGAGCAGGTTGAAGAGCCTTTTCCTACATTGCAGCAGAGGCCTGTAACAAGCTCCCAGTTAACATCAGACGCTCCCCCACTCTGCACACCTTCAGGAAGAGTCTCAAGACCTGGCTTTTCGAATGATCCGGAGCTGCACCTCCCCCCCAGCGCCTTGGGACCCTCACGGGTGAGTAGAGTGCTTTAAAAAGCCCTGATTGATTGATTGACTTCCATTTACCCACTTCTCACATTACTGTCCCTTTCCGTCTTCTCTGTCCAACTATCCCTTACATTAGCTACTCTACTGCCTTCCCATTTTTAGTTTTTTCCTTTCATCCTCTCCTTACCAATAGTCTCACACCACCAGCCTTCCTAGTCTCACTGTATGATTCCTTCCACTGACTCTATTGATTTTCTGCTGCAAAAGGTTCAGACACAATTATGCCGCTCAACAGATGAAAAGTCTTTGCCCTATTTACATTGGTCTGTGCTGGTCCACTTCAAAAATGCTTTGCCACAATCAGTGTTATTGTTCAATGATGAACGATGCTGTTGTTGTACATCAGGCCTTAGAATCCTCCTGAGCAATTCTCTGCAAATCAAACCAGCATTCCAAAGGAATCTGATAGGCTGTATGTCATTATATAAAGGTTTAGAATATCATTATACATGAATAATGCATTGTTAGACCTGTCATTCTTAGGGCGGCCTTCCCCCAAACGTTTTGCCTGCTTACCTCCTCTTTTTGCTGTATCTTTTTGTTGGCCTAGGGACTCTGAGCACTTTAACATTGCTGATCAGTGGTAAAGTGAATGTGTTTCTCCCCTAAACATGGTGACATTGGTGCATACCCAATTGGCATATTTAGTTTACTTACAAGTCCCTTGTAAAGTGGTATACCATATACCCGGAGTCTGTAATCTAAATGGTACTAGTGGGCCTGCAGCACTGGCTGTGCCACCCACACAAGTAACCTTTCCAACCTGCCTCAGGTCTGCCATTGCAAGGCCTGTGTGTTCAGTTTACTGCCACTTTGACTTGTCATTTAAAACCACTTGTCAAGCCTTAAACACCCCTTTTATTACACATACATCAGCCCTAAGGTAAACCCTAGGTAGCCATCAGGGCAGGGTGCTGTGTAACTAAAAGGTAGGGTTTGTACTTTTAGGTTTTGCATGACCTGGTACTGACAAACAGCTAAATGCGTTTTTCAGTACTGTGAGGCCTACTCCTCTCATAGGCTAGCTTTGGGAATCCCTTATCACCCTCTTAAGCTGTAATTCATGATCAGAAATAATGCTTTATATCTTTGTAATGGTAATGATAACTCCTCTTCAATGGTAAAGTTAGATTTAACATTATTATTATTGAAATACCACTTTTAGAAAGTTTCTTGTTGCAATGTTTGTCAATAGTTCCATTGACAAATATGGCAACTAGATAATTTGTTTGTATAAAAGTAGAAGTTGTCTTCTCTAGTTTGCGCAAGGATCCAAGCCTCCCTTGAGTAAAAACTTTTAGAAAGTGGGCATTTCTCTGCTCTTATTGCTCTATGTGCCTGCAGCCAACCTCCAATACACGTCTCAATGGGTGACAAATACACTTTGTCTATTCCTTCCAGACTGCCACAAATACAGGAAGGGTAGATGTGACAGAGAATTCCTCTGCATTCTGATAGCTCTTCCCGGGCATGAAGAGAGGGGGAGCTGAATAAGCAGTGTTCTGTTTCCCACCCAAATGGCTGATTACACCCTATTGATAGTCTGTTGCTAAGGCTCGGAATAACAGCCTGCGTGCACTTCAAAGACCCTTCTTTAAAGTCACCCCCACTTCTAAGGCACAACTGGCATAAGTACTGGGGCTCTGACCCTACCAAGACAGTACTCTACTACACCTGTGAAGAACTCTGACAGGAGCAAAGATTGCTGTTCTACAAGGATTGCCTCTCTGCTTGACTGCAGCTCTGGAAAAACTGCTTTCTGCTTTGCTGTGCTACCCTGCTGCCTGCTCATCTTTGCATTGCTGTGGGCAAGGACTGGATCCATCTCACTTGAACCCAGAGTGACTCCAAGGGCTTTCCTGCTTGCCCCCATTCTGACATCTGAGCGCCATCAAAGACTTTCTCCAACCCAGTACCTGGACTCTGCCATCAGTGAGTCCTGCCCTGCCAAGTGGTGCCAATCCAGTTCTTGGCCCTTGAAAGGTGATTTCTGCTGTATAGAACCATGAAAAATGATGCAATGACGACTTTGCGGTGATCGGAACTGACACATTGCCTATCAACATTGACAGATGAGCCAAACGATGACATTACTTCAACAGACTGCCCAGCTCAACGACAACAGACAGTGTGGCTTGGTGACGACGCAGTGCTTGCATTCTAAAGGGGGTTCATCAATGAAGCCTTCACCACCTAGCTGGATCAGAACCAATGCATCCAGTTTTCGACGTTGACTCTTGCTCCACCCAAGGTACTTTTTCAGCGGGTCCCGTGTGAGTCCTGTTGCCAGCCTGCCCTCCGTCGTGGTCGACCTGAACTTTGGATTTTCTCCAGTCCAGCGTGACCTCAAGTAACCACTAACTGTTATTTTCTTATAAGCACTACTTTTTAAATGTATTCTTTAAAACTTCATAACTCCTTGTGTTACTCAGAAAAATATACTCTATTTTTCTAACCCTGTGTGGAGTATTTTTGAGGTGTTTTCATTGTGTTACTGTGTGTGTGTTTTGCACAAATACTCTACACAATGCCTCTTTAGAAAAGCCTGACTGCTCTGTGCCAAGCTACCAGAGGGTGAGCACAAGTTATCTTTTACTTTGTATCTAGCTTACTATGACTAGAGTGGTGGTTCCTGCTGGGATAGGGTGCATACCTCTGTTAACCAGGAACCCCAGATCTAACATACATCCACTACATTGACATAACCACTACATTGCAGAGAAAGTATGTATTTCTTATTCTTACCACCACAACTCCTTACCTATACTTACCATGCAATATAGATGTTGGATTCATATAGTGAATGCAATTTTATTGTTTTGCAATGTAACCCTTGCTACTTGGTGCCCCACCATCATGTGATGTTGTTCATTCTTTTTTAAACTCTGATTCACCCATCCACAGAGCCACACACAATTCCAAAATGATTGTAGAAACAGAGTTATAGGCCAGATATAATGGCTTTGTCAATGCTAGTTTGTTTTTGTATGGTGGGAGATTTAGTGATGGATGGGTACCCTGTTATTCTGGTGAAGTCATTACCTATTTGGTTTATTGTATGCAATAACACAGAAGAGAAAACCCAATTAAGGCCTCATTACGAAATGTTAGAATAGGGTGGGGTATTTACCAAATGTGTTACCCCATGGTGAGGCACTTACCACATGCGGTAAACATCTTTAAAAAGACTACTAGCGTATCAACCCAGGAGGTTGAGTACCCCTCTCAAATAACCATTAGAGACGGGCTTAACTTAGAGGCAATTAGTAAAGTTTTTATGCAGTACCAAAACATTAAGAAAGTCAAAACATCACACAAGTAAACTCCCAAAACAATTTAGAAAAATAGGGAATATTTGAAACCAAAATAAAAAAATACAGGAAGGGAACCTGGAATTCAGAATTTGTTACGTTTAAATGTACAAAATAGCACCAAAAATCATTAAGCACCAACCATGGGTATCTTGTTGTGTTTGACCGGTACGTAGGTTCAAGTTAAAGCGAACTGAGATGGATGACAGGTCAGGTACAGAAATCAAGTTCTAACAGGTCAGAAATTTTTCTTTGGACTTATGGCCTGAATAAGATCTCGGCAGATGTGTTACTCCATCACAACTGTGACGAATATCCCATTCGCCGAAATATAAATCCCATTATCTCTTACGGGATTTATGTTTCAGTGGATGGGATATCCATCACCTTTGTGACAGAGTAAACTGTCCGCCAAGATCTAAATCAGGCCCTTAGTCTCTAAAATAGATGTAAGAAATCCTCAGAGGGCAAAGTAACAGACTGTGGATGAAGAGTCCTCCATCTCGTCAGATAGTCACAAGACGAGGTCTTGGTCAACACGTTGACCTCTGACGGGAATACTTCAAGTGTGAGAAATTTGAATTTCATGACTAACGGAAGGACCCTCCCTGGCAGGAGGCATTTGGCGCTTTTGCCTGGTGAAGATTTTGCCCTTCAGACTTAGTCACTTATTGGGAGCTCCTATTCTTCCATCGGGCAAGGCTGTGGGCTGTAACTGAGGATGGCTCAACATGGCTGTATACATTCTCCAAGAGATCCTGCTGAATAGGATATCCTGCTGTGGAAAAGCTCAGAGCAATATGAGTCTTTGGCTAGAGGTAGCGCACATTGCTTGGATTAGGGGAACAACCTTTACAACGCAACTTTTACAACGCACTACCATTACAACGGATTTTTTACAACGCATAATCCATTACAACGCATGATATTACAACGCAGGATACTACAACGCATTTTTAAAAACTACCTTTACAACGCATTCCATTACAACGCATACTACCATTACAACGCATACCATTACAACGCATAATATTACATTATACTATCCAACACTTACCCTACTGATGCACCCCCTGGAGTTAGAATAGTAATTTTTACCCCTATACTATCCAACGCTTACACTACTGATGCACCCCCTGGAGTTAGAATAGTAATTTTTACCCCTATACTATCCAACACTTACACTACTGATGCACCCCCTGGAGTTAGAATAGTAATTTTTACCCCTATACTATCCAACACTTACCCTACTGATGCACCCCCTGGAGTTAGAATAGTAATTTTTACCCCTATACTATCCAACACTTACCCTACTGATGCACCCCCTGGAGTTAGAATAGTAATTTTTACCCCTATACTATCCAACACTTACCCTATTGATGCACCCCCTGGAGTTAGAATAGTAATTTTTACCCCTATACTATCCAACACTTACCCTACTGATGCACCCCCTGGAGTTAGAATAGTAATTTTTACCCCTATACTATCCAACACTTACCCTACTGATGCACCCCCTGGAGTTAGAATAGTAATTTTTACCCCTATACTATCCAACACTTTCCCTACTGTTGCACCCCCTGGAGTTAGAATAGTAATTTTTACCCCTACACTATCCAACACTTACCCTACTGTTGCACCCCCTGGAGTTAGAATAGTAATTTTTACCCCTACACTATCCAACACTTACCCTACTGTTGCACCCCCTGGAGTTAGAATAGTAATTTTTACCCCTATACTATCTAATACTTACCTTAAATGTAATTTAATATTATGCGTTGTAATGGTATGCGTTGTAAAGGTAGTATGCGTTGTAATGGTAGTGCGTTGTAAAGGTATTTTTTAAAAATGCGTTGTAGTGTCATGCGTTGTAATGTCATGCGTTGTAATAGATTATGCGTTGTAAAAAATGCGTTGTAAGTGCATGCGTTGTAATAGTGTGCGTTGTAACGTCATACATCCCTTGGATTAGCTTGGCAGGTTAGTCCAAGACCTCCGGAGGTCTTTAACGCCAAAAGGTTTCTAAGTCCAGGTGTGGGGAAAAGTTAGGAGGAGTACGCTTTGACATCAGCCAAGTGTCCAGAACCTTGGAGACAGCACTTGGGGATCAAGATTTACTCCAGCAGCAGGGTGCAGGACAGGTTCAGTTGGAACTGGTCAGTTAGGCTGTTGCAGAAAAGACCTCTTGTAGCTTGTTGTGCTCCTGTAGCTTGAACAGGACATCAGTTTTATGACCCTTGAAGTCCATTTCTTGATCCTGGGTGCAAGAGGGAGAGCAGTCCCAGTCTTCGAGGTTCATCTCAGGTCACAGACAGAAAGTTTAGTCCTTTCCTGTTTTTCCACAGGTCCCAACGTGTTCTGGGGTGCCAACATTTATGCCTAGCACCAGTCTGGGGGTAGGAGAAAATCCTGGTCACTTCCTAACCAATGGAGTAAACGTTTCCAGGGGCATCCCTACCCACTTTAGCAGCATTTCTTCTGTACCCTTCTGCAATAAATCCCACAGTACACTCCCTATCTAAAACCAAGGTGGCAGAACCTTCCTTACCCCCTGCAGAGTTCTTGTGCTCACCCCAGTGGTGCAGCCAGGGAAATGAGCAACCCTTCCTCGTAGTCACTCTAATGCTAGTTCTTCAGGCAGCTCCTCTCTCAATGGTATTGATACCTGGCTGGTTTGGGGGGCAAAAAAGGGTCCTGCCCAGATGCCAGAAGTTCCCAGACACAGCCCACTGACCACCCTGCCAAGGGAACAGCCTCACCTTCCGCAACCAAGTCTCTTTTTCTGTGCTGTGGGAGCAATATTATTAAAGTTTATATTGTATCCCAGTGCTTTACTATGGAACAGCCAAACCAACTACTGTGAAAATAGCCTTTAGGGCCTGTTCACTGTAAGGACAAGTTTAACATTAAACATTTACGTGTCTTAATTTTAAGGACAAAGCAGCTAGCCTTATAGACAGCAAGGCCTATGTAGGGGTGACTTATTAATATCTGAAAGAAAGGTTTAAGCTTGTCAAAAGGGGTTTATTTTGACATATCATATTTGCAGTTTTAAAACTGCACAGCTAGACTACAATAATAGGCTTGCAGTCATGTTTGAACTGTCTCTGCACAATGGGCGCTGCATAGAATAGGGACCTATAGGTAAGTTAAATCTGTCAATGAGGGTTGTGCCAATTTCACCATGTTGAAAGGGGGAGAGCGGGCACTTTATCGCTGATTAGCAGGGGTAACATGCACAGAGTTCTACGGCCAGTAAATAGAGTAAAGGCCAAAATCTGGGGGTACAACACTCAAAAGATGTTCATTTCCAAAACATACATTTTGGCTTTTTTCTTTTTGGACCTTTTCCCTTGATTAATTTAGGCAGGTTTGACCTGGCGGTAAATTTATCCTGCTTAAATTTATCAGGGGAATACTGATGTTGTGATAATTATCACACAACTTGTTATTCCAATCCCTGTTCAAACACATGTTTGCACAGAGATGGAGTTTATCCCTTAACTCTAATAAGGGACTAAGGGCCTTATGTAGGTAAATTACATTTACCGATTCTTAAATACCGAATTTTACCGATTCGGTATTTATGAATCGGTAAATGTAATGTAGGTAAAAAAATACCGATTCGGTAAGTGTCGGTATTTTAGAGTCGGTATTTACCGATTCGGTAATGGCAACCTGTATCTCATTGATTCCTATGGGCCAGGAGGCCCATAGGAATCAATGGGAAGCCAGTTACCATTACCGAATCGGTAAATACCGAATCGGTAATGGGGGGAGCTCAATCAAGGGTGGCAGGGTGTCACATTAACACCCTGTTGCACACCTGATTTCTGCATGTGTGCACATGTGGCACACATACATGCCCTGAGGGCATGTGTGTCTGCCACATTGCACACATCTAAGGGCCAAAAAATGCACATGGATCAAACAGAAAATAAAGAAGTGATTGCATTATTAGATACTATGGTATCGCTTGAGCTGACCTAACACATCTTTATACCCACACATCAAGCAGGCCATGTGCTGGAGCAAGTCTTCTCTAATGTTAGCCAACAGAACAGAGAGCACATTCTGCATGTCTGAAATGATCATTATTTGATTATGTTCATATAGCTTGCCTTACTAAAAGCGTGTCAGAGCTCCTTATGTGTTGACAGCGTTCCGCAGACTGCAGCAATCTGAGTTTATTTGTTCTTTGGAAGAGAGTGTTCCCTGTCTTCCGGGTTTAGGGGAAGAGGACGCAAGCTTGGTAGATAGCTGGATTCTAAATATAACCAACAAGTTGGCGCTCATCTCACTATGTGCACCCTATAGAAATAAGCAATCAGGTCCTTGGTTTACAGACAGACTCAGAGAAGAGAAGAAAATCCGTAAGATTATGGAAAGGCAGTGGCAAAAAAACTATAGAGTCAACTAAAAAATCTTATACAAGTCAGCACTAAGAAAGTATTCTGCCAAGGTCAAAAGAGCAAAGAAGCTCTATTTTGAAGAAAGGATAGAGGTAGCTGAGAATGATAGAGGTAGCTGAGAATAAATTGTGGGAAATTTTTAAAGTGGTAAAAAAATGTTTATGTCTCCCAAGGCCAGTGCTAGAGTTCAACAACCATCTACAGGGTGGTATGAACAGCTGGCCTCCTATTTCCAAAACGAAATCTCTAATATTCAAGCAAGTCTCATCTCCGACATCAAGCCAGAAGAGGGCATGATGGGCACAGTGAATATATATATGGGCACTGTAGTCAAGTCTGCACTACCTAGTTTTGACTATATTCCCATCAAGGGGACACTGGCAGCCAGTTGCAGCCTTAAATAAGGATTACTCATGGATCCTAGCAATCCCAATCTATAAGCGCTAGGGGCACTTGTCATCAACCCGCTAGTTAATAGTGTGCTAAATGCTTCTCTGGCTATAGGATAGTACCATATTCCTGGAAACAGGCGGAAATTCTCCCCCTGCTAAAAAAGCCCATCGCAGACCCCATAGAACAGTCTAACTTTAGACTGATATCTCTGTTGCTAGCTCTGTCTAAATTGCCGGAAAAGTTTGTAAACCAGCACTTTTTTCCAGTATCTGGAAGACAATAACTTGCCACACTCTAGCCAGTCTGGTTTTAGACAACATTTTAGTATGGAGACCTCATTGATGGAGGTCACCAAATACATCAAAGGTACACTGGATGCAGGTGGTGGAAGGCAGTGCTGATCATGTTAGGTCTGTCAGCAGCCTTTGACACAGTCTCGCACTCCAGCCTTCTGGTGCACCTTCAATCGATTGAAGTGGTAGGTCAGGCCTTGAACTGGCTTGCATAATTTTTGAGTGGCAGAGGACAGGAGTTATTGGTCCCTCCTTTTTCTTCAGAGTCCCTGAAACTTACAGTGAGGTTGACTCCTGGCTCTGCCCTGAGTCTCACACTTTTCAACAATTATCTTGCCCCACTGGCTGAATTGGCAGAGCCTTGGTGGCAAAAGAGACATCTTACACTGACAACACACATCTGCTTTTCTCCTGTGAGAAGAAAGTAGAGCTTGTAGGTTAGAGATTGATTCTTCTCTAGTGGTTGTATTTTACTGGATGACCATCAATCAATTAATGTGCATTGGAGACAAAACATTCTGTTCTTTGGTCAAAATTCCCCTGCTACATGACAGATCTTTGAGCCGGATGGTGCCGCCCTCAGGGGGGAGTGGTCAAGAACCTTGGTGTCAAATTTAACAGTCGTCTAATTTTTCAACCACAAATACATTTTCTGGTAGGCTCCTGCTTTGATCTGATTAGCATTCCATAGATGTATATGCACTTCCTCTCATTTTCTGTCCAAAAATCTGTCGTATAAGCATTCATCACATTGAGATTGGACTATGCAAATGCTCTATATCTGGGACTACCTGATGAATAGACTTCAGGTAGGATATAACACAGCCATCCACATTCTTCTCAATCTACCTTCAAGAACATTTGTCTCCTCCCATCTTCGTGCCCATCACAGGCTCTCAGTAAGGAAGAGGATCCTGTTTATAACACTTCATCACTTGGAGAAGGTTATCTGAGGACCAGAATTTGCTTCTGTCTCCCCATCTAGAACCGCTAATAGCATATGGACTAGGATTCTCAAAATTCACCTTTGCAGAAAAAGGGGAAGGGCCTTTTCCTATCGGGGGCCATCAGCATGGAATAAGCTCTTTCTTTAGCTCCGTGCTGTGGAATGAATTTCCATGTTCAGAAAAAGACTGAAAACATTGCTATTCACACAAGAAAAGAGGTCTTGTCAAAATTTGTGACTCTGAGCTGTGCACCGGCACACTCCTATGAGTAGCTGTGCTATATAAATATTGTTTTATTCACTCATTCAAAGAGCTGTCTGAATCACAAGATGTAGAAAAAGTATCTTTTTAAGGTCTTGTTTCTGTGGTCTTTTGCGAGGACATGAGAAACTAGGGAGTTTACCTGCTCAATTGGATGCCGAGAATGGGGAATGCATCACTTGTTTCCCCATATGTTTTAACACAATTACGTTAGCGTCTCTTCCTAGAGTAGGTTGAATTACTCAGGACTCTATGTTCAAGATCTATAAGGTCACCGCTCTTCAGGAGAGATGCCCATTTGAGCTCTTTTCCTTTCAAAACATGTCCGCTGATTTATAGCTTAGAATACTTTCCAGCTTGGAAATAATTTATTGCTTAAGTGTGAGGGCTTCATGCTTTTTCACTCTAATCTCTCATCAGATCTCTTTGTTGACTTTCTGAACTGACACCGTTTTCTCTGCTTAAATAGGAAATCGATATTTTTTTTCCAAATCTTTTTATTAGGAATAAAGTTGTATATGAAACATAGCTAAGCACTGCAAAATTCCTCGACCTTATTATCATCGATGCTTCCGACCACTCCATTTCCCACCCGCAGCATAGCCCAGTGAAAATGTCTTTGACTAATGATCCTACGGGGTGTTGAGGGCTTAGCCTCCTCATATGTTACATCTATATTCTTTTCAGTGTCCCCACATATTTATCCATTTTAGGAGGCAACATCATCCTTCATACACCACTTTCACAACGAGCATGCACCAGTCCAATTGATGTTTCCTACCTCTCAATTGGGGTACCCCATTCACAGCAGGGCCCTTAAGGTTAAGCTGTTGATGGGTATTATAGAGAGCCCTAAGATGTCCTCCCGGTTGCATCACAAGCCTATTTATCCGGGAGGCCAGTTCCTCTGTGGAGTGGTACTCAGCTGCACCACCTATAAATATTTCTGGATGCCTGGTAATGTCACACCACCATCATATCAACTCCTCGTCAATTTGTGTTGAGCTATACTCACAGGGCCTCCATCAGAAATTACCATTCTTATGCTTAATTTATATTGGGGAAATGTGTTTATGGAAAACGCCTATTGTATTACCTCTATTCTATTTCTAAGATGAACTAATTTAGTATTCTATCTTGTTTTGAAATATCGATGAATGGATTATTTGAATTTGTAATAGACTAATGTTTACTAAACAAAACAATTTAAATGTTATGAGAACCATTGATAGAAACTCTTTTACTCACACACTAACACTCTTTATTGATTTTTGTGGAGTCCCAAATGGACTTCACTGTTCAAGGTGTTTAATGTAAATCAATTCTCCTTGCCATTGAACAAAAGTCCATAGACCACTGGCACGGATTATTTAATGATTATACCCGAAGACTGAGATATAAAGATCCCAGCGCTATCAACTTGTAGCAGAGTGACAGCTAATGTCATGAGAAAAGTAGATAGAAACTAAATAATGAACCCACTTTAGAATTACCCAGTCCCGTAAGTCCCATGCCTGAATTTGAAGCCTGAAGGAGGATGCAGTTCCAAAGGAGGTTGCAGTAGTGGAGGTGCGATTATCAATCGGGTTGTGCGCCCCATTTGTCTTTTTTGAGCTTACATTCTTGTAATGAAGTAATATATCTTATGTTTTGGTAAAGTTTACAGGAATTGTGTCTATCCATTTGATGTTGAGCAGCTGAAGTTGTTATTGATTCTGAGTAGTCCAAGATCCTGGAATAGTTACTATAGAAAAATAAGGAGTCTGCAAAGGTTTTTTGATATTGGTTTATGAGGTAACATCGACCGCACAATTGAGATAGAGACTATAAAAAGTTGTTGTGATCATACTAATAGTGATTGGTGTTAGTGGAACCTATTGCTCAAAGGATAAACTATATCAGTCAGGGTGATTTCCCGCTGGTCAAGATTTTATCTATGTGCGTATGTGGGGAAGTCTGAAGGTGCTATTTTCGATTGTTTCTTGCTTGAATGAACTGCTTTTAATTCTCTAATCGAGCAAACAAAAGCTCTTTATTTATTGTGCTTGTGGGGATTGGAAGCAAATATGGTTTCATACAGAATTGAGAATTAAAAAAAAACATTGAATTTAACTGAATCACGTTTTTTTCATTAATTGTTAAGTTGACACAATAAAGAAATGCTTTGAAGCTTTTAGAAATGTAATGAGAGGTGATATGTGAGTCTTTGTTCGTGAAAGCGAGTAGGCTCCACCAGAAGGTAAGCCATGTTATTATATGGTGACAAAAGTAGGGCTTCATCCATGTTTGTGGCTTTGCCAATGGCACAAGATCACGGAAAAATAGGGAGCATTAAGGTTTCCACAATATGGTACTGTGATAGGCTGGCTTAGTATATGGTGCTCACTTATGTAAGTGTAGCACACTGCACTAATCCAGACAACACTTATGGTGATTTTAGTGGTCTTAGACAACCGTAGAAAGCACTCTAAGTGGCAGATGTGGAGAGCAGCCTTCAGGCTTAGTCCAGAAGGAGTGTAAAGCAGCTTGTTTTGGCAGTACTTAATCTTATGGTATAGGTTAAGTGAAAAAGAATCACAGTCTAGCTATAAAAATATGTATTTTATTACAAACACTCACTAACATATTGCAATATCTCCTACCCAGAGATATAAACACAATATACACATTACTTAGGACATGAAACATGAAAGTAGCAAAAATACACAATGGTCTCCAGAGGGAGACCAAATCATATACTAAAATAGTGGAATGCGAACCACGACTCAAGTCAAGAATGGACCCAGAAGACGTAGAAGAGCTGGGTACCCAAGGAACCACCCAAGGTGAGTATCTAGGAGCCCCACAGAGGTTGTGTGCAGAGTGGGAAAACGACTGCATGCTCAATGTTAGTCAATAGGTAAGTCGTCGTTGCAATCTTAAAGAGGAAGGACCCTTCCCTGCGGATCCTGAAGAAACCTTGTGGAAGATGGAATGTTGGAGTCTCACCCCACCAGTGCATTAAACCAGTCACCAGGATACCTACAGCAGGGAAGACGGGTGCATAGGTGTCAAGTGACGTCGGAAACCACCGTAGACCACACTGGAGGACTTCAGATAAGATTCTGCTTGGAAAGAAGACAAAGGAGTACAGTGGAACCCAAAGCTGGATTCAAGATGAGAGGTACCTGCAAGCAGAGGGGACAGAGTCTATGCCACTCAGGAGTGACCTGGAGGCACGGAAGAACAATGCCCACTGATGTCAGAGTTGCAGGAGAGGTTGGGGGAGCCCTTGAAGTTGCAGCTGTCGATGCTGTAGAAGACCAGGAGCCATTCACAAGCTGTCCCACGTTGGATGTCGAGGGCCAAGGGGTCAGTGTCCGGCAGGGGCATCAACAAGCCTTGGCAGCGGCAAACAACATAGTCCACAAAAAGGTGCAGTGACAGGAATAGCAAGGTCCAAGTTACTCACCACAAGCGAGTAAGTTGGAGAAAGTCCTGAGCAAACATAGGAGCCCACTGAAGCCAAAGAAGAACCTCAAGAGGACCCACAGGCCGAAGGCACAGGAGTCGCAGGAGGACCTTGACCAGCTCAATAATGAAGAAGGCCCAAGATGCAGAGTAAGTGGTGAGGGTGAAGATCTTGGCTGCAGGAGTTGCTTATGGTTTAAGCTTCTTGGAGCCTAAAAATCTCTGGAAGAGAGAGCCAACAAGCCTTGGCAACGGCAAGTCAACTCGGTGCACAGGGGTTCTGTTCCAGCAGTTCAGACGAGGGATACTGGCCTCAAACTCAGTATGGAGACAGTGAAGGCCTTGAGGTAGTTGCAGAACCACCACCTGTGTTTCTGAGCCTTTTGGAAACCATGGGAGCCCAGGATCAGCAGACCAGTCAGCTGCATTGCGGTGTCTGCAGATGCAGGGGAGTGACTCCTTCACTCCAAGGGAGATTCCTTCAGGTATCTTCGATGTCCACAGGCCTGGTGAGGAAACTCTGTGGAGCACAGGCACAAACATTGCAGAAGACCAGCAGGACGATGAGACCAGGAGCAGCAGCAATCTTCCCTGTTGCATTCTCGGTTCCCAAAGCGAAGTCCAGCGAAGTCCAGAGAGTCCAGACAGTCGAAGTTGAAGTGGTATGCGATCTGAATCTTGTCCCACAGCGAATATAGGGACCCACCCACAGGTAAGCCCTTAGGTTCCCTTAGTAAAGGGTTGGGACGATTCAGGGGTCCCTCCCAGAGTAGGCGCTGGACATTGGAGGGGAGACTCCCATGTCCTTCGTCCAGTTTCGTGCCAAAGCAGTAGCCAACGGCTCCCTGAACTGGTTTGAACTAGAGTATGCAAAAAGGCCACCAAATGTGCCCTTCAAGCAGTCTCAGTGGCACTGGCAAGTGCCGCCACCCTGTCCCAATACACTAAACCCTATCTGGGATGTGGTCACACTTCCCTGTGACAGGATACCTATTGTTCTGCCTTCCCCTGCTCGAATTTGGCTTCACAGCATGAGGGCAGAAACATGTCTCTGGCTGACAGCAGCCCTAGCTTGCTGTCCGGTTCTGGAAGACTGGTACCAGGAGCTTTACAGTCGGAGGAGCTTTACAGTGCATGGAATCATACCTCCCACACCATGCATGAAATCATACCTACCACACCGCTTACGGAGTAGAGGTATGCTTCCAACATGTTTGATACCAAACATCACAGGGTTCATTACAGCCAGTTTAGAGATGGTCCTCGCATAATGACGAATTGGCCACTCTACACGTCATAATGGCTGATGCACTTAAAACCCGGGAGAATGGACTCCGAAGGTTGTATGAGGTGTCCTGCTCATGCAGGGGCACATTTAGAACCGAGCACCCTGCCTTCAGGATAGAAAGGCCTGCCTTAGGGGTTGACTAATAGGTTTTAAGTGCAGTGACCCCAGATATAAGGAAACATACAGCCGTTGTAAGTGGTGCTAGCACCAGCTTACACAGGCTGCAATGGCAGGCCTGTAGTCACAATTTGAGTAGTCTCTCATGGGTGGCATAATACGTGCTTCAGCCCATGGAAGACCCCTGGTGTACCTATGCCCTGGGTACCTTAGTACCATATACTAGGGACTTATAAGGGTACACCAGTAGCCAATCTGGAGTGTACCTACGTACTCATCATGTCCATTTTAGGGAAGAAGCACAGAGACTGGGATTCTGATTAGCAGGATCCCAGTCAGACTAGTCAAGAAAACATAATGACACCAGCAAAAAGTGGGGGGTCACCATGAAAGCAGATCTTACTTTCCTACATGTACATATAATAAAAACATTATCAAAAATTTGAGGGGAAAAACTACATGAGATGAAGGTGCCTCCTAGACCACCACAGTATGAAGCATTAAATGCACGGGAGTGAGCAGCTCATACCAGAGAAAAAGAGAGATATAAGAATACAGGAAAGAGAGCAGCAGGTAATTATGCTGATGCTAAATGGGGTGAAAACAACAAAGATGGAAGAAAATGTGTAGTTGAGGGAGCTAGAATGTAAACAGCAATAACGAAGGAAGTTCCTGAAAAAGTGAAAGCATGGAAATGAAGATGAGAAGATAGCAAGGAAAATTGGTACTGATAGTAAATCGGGGAATGACTTATTAGATGCTATGTGGTCCTCACGCCCACCACCATATTCGGATCCAATATAAGGTTCAGAAGGTGTTGCAAACACTAGTAGTACAGTGTCTACAGCCCATGTTGACCTGAATATAATTCAGTTTGGGGAACCACTTCCAGCACTCTCAATTACGGCTGCACCTGCTGAAGCACTGACTTCTCCAGGTGTTACAGCTTCTATTGTGACTGTTCCTGCACCAATGTCACAAATTGTATCAACTCAGACATTAACAATTCATGTTGCAACTGCAACAATCAATATTACTCCGAATCCTGTTGCTCGAGGAACTGTAGGAGAATTAGTTGCAACAGGGTTTATTCCAACGTCGCAAAACTCACAAATTATTGCCTGGGCTTGACCACAATGAGTTCAATCATTAAGAGAAGGGAGAATAATTGTTTTTACAACACCAACTGCATGGGGAGAGACAGGGCCAGTCGATGATGGAATTTTTGCCTCATGGTTTGAGAAAACTCCTGAAAATACAGAGGGACCATCTACTAGTAAAGAAAGGGCGATAATCCTAGAAGCACCAACATTTAATGTGGAGTTGTGAGAGATTATTAGGGATGTTTGGATATTTAACATTTGAATCAATATCAGAAGCATGAGGTGATAATTCTGAGTAAGTAATTTACAAGGCGTGCAGCTGCCACTCACAATACATTGGCAGGTAAATATTAGGTATACCTTTCTAAGATTATTCCTTTGAAGAAAAGATTTAGGGCATAGTTAGATGCTGAAGAAATTGTGGCCATGTGATCTTCAGGAATGAGATTGAACATTTCTAAATTTGTGAAGTGCATTCAGAACCAATTTTGACAGATTTGAGAGAAAGTGGGCTAAAAGATATGGGAAGAAAACAAACAACCAGATAGTATAGAGGTAAATGGTAAGCCACCACCAGAACCCCAGATGAAGATGAGGCACTAACTTTCCCTACGAGAGAGATACCAGGTAGAGGGTATGTTCATGTGCAGTGGAGCAGAGATGGTTTGTGACAGTCACACATAACTTTAAAAAATTGAGAGGGAATCATGCCCAGTGGTATACAGAAGTAGACATGTTTGTGAAAATGTTGAAGGTCTTTTTTAACATTGTGGTACTGAGTGATTTTTCAGCTGAATGTAAGATAGCTGTGTGCCGTCCACATACAGAGCCCCCAAGCGATGCACATACTTGTCTACCCTCACCTATGGTGATGACAAAGTATGATGAGGTGATTACCTCTTTAAAGGGAAATGTCCCAGCAAGGGACATTCATTGGGTAAAGATCAATAAAACATCTTAAGAAGTTAAAGAGTCAGTGCATGCTGATTATGAATGATTGTTACCGGTATTCGAATAGCACAGTCTACAAGAAGATTCCAAAAAGGGTGATATGGGCTCCACATGCTGCATAAGATATTCAAATGGCTACCCCAAAGCTCAAAACTCACCATATCCCAGGCCCTCATCTCCAGCTGACTGGACTAAGACAATGCTCTCTAAGCAGGGATTGCAGCTCACCTCTTCCAACAATTATAGACCATACAGAATGCTGCAGCTAGACTCATCCTGGATCTCCCTAGATGAAACCACATCACCCCTTACCTCAGGGAACTCCACTGGCTCCCTTTACAGAAAAGATGCCAGTTCAAGCTCCTGACCAAAGCATAGACGGTCATTAAACAACTATGGACGCACCTACTCAAACCACCGCCTGACCTTCCATCAGCCCACCAGACACCTACACTCTGCATTCTGTTCTCAAACCCTCACCCCTCACATCTGATGTAGCAGATGCAGAGGTCGTTACTTCTCTTACCTAACAGCAAAGACATGGAACAAGCTACCATTTCATCTACAGACCTCCCCATCACTTCCAGAGTTCCGAAAGTACTTAAAACCTGGCTATTCAGCTATTCAACTGAACAATGTCAGTGCCTGGATACCCTCATGGGTGACAAGAAGTGCTGTAAAATCTACTGATTGATTGATTGATTGATTGATTGATTGATTGATTGATTGATTGATTGTGTCACAGTTCATTCTTGAGTAACGGCCAGAAATCAGTATGTACATAAAACAGAATGTGATTTGTTGGCAGACAAAACCTTTAGATGAGATCCTGAGGTATCCAAAATACTCTAGTAATGAATAAGAGATGAAGCAGTAAAGACTTAAAGAAAAATGAAAGCTGATGCAAACAAAGCTTGCTCAGAAAGTGTGTCAAAATCAGACATATATAAGGAACGTTGGTGGAATGCATGGGGTTGGTTTTCAGAATGGAGGTCAGACAGTACAAGAACTTGTTAGTGTTTCACAAGGAAGAGATCAAGGTGTTCCAACTGATCCAAATTCAGGAATAGATACTGCAAAATTGAAAAAGTCGACTCCTTGTCACTATAGTAAGAGGCTTGGGCACTGAAAGAGGGAATGTAGGCAGAATCCTAATAGAGTAAGTGGTGATTAGCAAATGCAAGGTGATCTAATGCTGATGCAAAATATTTCAGTTCAGGTCCCAGTTCAGTGAATGCAAACAACAAATCAGTCACAAATCCCTATGATGCGGGTCACACAAGCTTCAGTGGCACCACAAAAAATGGGCAACCACAGATTTATGATGAATCAAGCACCAAGAGCAAACCAAAATCCTTTCCAAATTCAAAGCCCATTTCAACAGTTCCCTATGTTTGAGAATGAGAGCTTTGATCTGACAATTCACAATCACGGTGCCTAAGGTGGGAGGAAGATTGTATATTTGACACAGTCTTAAATGTAGACCAAAGTGGAAAGATAAATGGTCAAATAAATTTAATTTTTAATTGACACAGGAGCTACCCGTTCCACAGAACAGAGGAAGTTCCAGACCTATCCCTCTTAGGAAAGAAGATTCAAGTTGTAGGTGTTATCAATAATTAAATAGCTAACCATATTTCGAGGTAGATTTCCATAAAAATATGCTCATTTGAGGAAGATCACCAATTTGTTGTATGTGACTCAAGTCCTGTAAATCTGTTAGGAAGGGATCCTTTATGCAAACTGAAGTACACCCCGGAAGGTGTTGAATTTCAAACATGTGATGAAGATCTGGAGTTTAAAATGGCCAGACAAGAAACAATGTTAGGTTGTACCCTATACAAACAATAGAGGATTTACCTTTCAACCTACAAGATACTGTGAAATCTGATGTATGGGATTTTTCAGGAAGGACATCAGATTTATCAAAGATGGAGGACCTGTCCAAATAACAATCAAACTGAATGCAGTCTTTCAGCGAAAGCCACAATACATTCTCACAACTGAGCCAGTGGCTGGAATCACTAGAGTGATTGAATCAATTTTAAAACAAGAAATATTGAGAGAAATAATTGTAAGTCGTTGCAATTTGCTGAAAACTGGCTCACAGAAGCCTAACAGTAAGTATAGAATTGTACTGGATCTTCGAAAAAAAACCATCACATTGAAAAGGGAATGTTAAAGGTGTCAGATGAGAGAACCACAGTAATTTCAATAAGTAATCCACCTAAAACACAGAGAGAGGTCATAATGTTTTTGGGAATGGTGCACTACTCTAGACAGTGGATATCCAACTTTTCCTTGGTGATTAAGTCTTTACTGAGGCTGATGCACAAAGATGTGCCATGTCTGCTTCAATGTGACAGAGATTGCTTAAAAGTGTTCCTAGAGCTGAGAGAAGGTCTTTGTCATGCCCCACCTTGACTGATTACACTGTTCATATTGTTTTAGAAGTGAGAGGGAAGGTTGCGCTCTCTCAGTACTTGCTCAATTGCATTGAGACTATCAACATTTTTCAACTACTCTTGACCTTGTTGCCGCAGGACAACCCAGTTGCCTTAAAGCATTTGCAACAGCTGGCTTCAGTACTGAGAGAAGTAGGAGTATAGGTATGGGACATCCTCGTTCACTGATTGTCCCTGGTTTTGTTGAGATTTTGCTCACTCGTAGTAAAGCTCAATATTCAACAAACAGTAGACGCACACATATGAATAGGTGATTCTTGCTGCAGAAAATGTTGTATTGAGATGGTGTCATACTCTGAATCCTGCTACATTGTTTCTACTGCCTGAAAATGAAAGTGATGGGAAGAGGTTGAGCATGGCTGTCTTGATGTTACTGATCTACGCAACATGCCAAGAACTGACATTCAGGATGAACTCCTTGATGAGTCCGACTATGTAATCTTTGGAGACAGCTCATGTTTGAGAGCCAAGTAAGGGACTTTCAGAGCATCTTATTCTGTTTGAACAATTCAGGGAGTGGTTGAAGCCTCCTGGCTTCGAGGTGTTACCTCTACCATGGTGGTTCAAGGAATTTCCCATACACAAGTTTGCTATCTTTCAACACAAATGCGAGTGACTATATTTACGCATAGTCAGTATGGCTTTGGTGTGCTCCATGATTTTGGACAGTGGTGGTGAAAAAAGAGATTCATGACTTCATCAGGACCTCCAATTCAAAATGGGGAATATGTGATGAGATTGTTGGAAGCATTACAATTGCCACAAGAAATTCCAGTAGTTAAATGCGCAGCCCTCGGGTGTAGGTAGAAATGATAATGTAATTGTTGGAAGCAGGTGTGCAGATGAATTTGCTCGGTATTCGGCAATTGTGGCATGCACATTTAACAGAGAGTATTCAAATGAATCTGCTGAGGACAAAACCTTTTCTTTGCCATTGTCAGTAGCTGATACGTGGGAGGAAATCAAGAGAATGAAGGAAGAAGTGTCAGATGCAGAGCAGAAAGGATGGATCAGAGCAGGATGTGTTAAAAATGGAAATGACATTTGGTTGTCATCCGGTGGAAGACCTGTGTTACTAGATAGCCTGCTATTTCCTATGACTAGACATTTCTATGGCCATGAGCAAATCAGAAGGGATGCAATGGTGAGATTATTCAGACAGAACTGGTTTAATCCCCTATTCAGAGTTTTAGCTGAAGAACAATGCCATAGATGTGTTACCTGTCAGCAGATGAATGTAGGGAGAATAACCCCAGTAACATTGAACCACATAGGAAGATCAGAACCCTTTAACAGGATGCAGTTGAGTTTTATTGAAATGCTTATTTGTAATGGACTGAGTTATAAATCCGGGTTATAGTGTGCATTTTCTCCTGATGGGTGGAAGCCTACCAAACACAGAGAAATGACAGCCTCACTGTAGCCAAACTGCTATTACGTGAACTCATACCAAGGTTTCTCTGGAGTCAGACTGAGGCACTCTTCTTAATAACGAGGTCCTCAGAATGCTGTGTGTAGCACTCCAAGTAGAACAGAGAATGCATTGTAGCTACCTTCCATAAGCTTGTGGCACAGTTGAGCAGCTTAAAGGGATGCAGAAATCACGTTTAGCCAAAGTCTGTGCATCTAGTCCCCTGAAATGGCCAGATACTTTGCCATTAGTATTGATGAGTCTTATAAGCGCCCCTGCCAGAAGGACATGATTATCCCCACATGAGATAAACAAGAGACGTGCTATGTGACTGCCTGCTGTGCCTGAAAATGCACTTGTAGATTCAAGGATGACATGATTCTCGATTTTTGCAAGGGGTTAGCTGATGTGGTGTGTTCTGTCTATCACCAGGTTGGAGCTATCAAAGTCACTCCAACCCAGGAGTAGTGTCACAACCTTAACCTGAGCGACTGTTTCCTTGCTAAAAAAACATGTTTGAAACTCCTGCTTGGAGCCAAGATGAAGGGACCCTACAAGGTGATTCTAATCACCAATACTACTGTGAAATGTGCTGCAATATTTATTTGGAGACATGAGGTGTCCCCTTGATGAAGGAGTTGGCCTAACGGCTAGGGCGCTCGACCTCGGACCTGGGGAACTGGGTTCGAGTCTCGGTAATGAAGCTGAACATCCTGTGATTCTGGGCAAATCACTTAATCTCCCCGTGCCTAACAAAAAATGAATGTGTGCCCTCATGTAACGTAACTGGTGCTATGTAAAGCGCTTTGATACCTGATTAGATTCGGGTCAAGTTCGAGCTGAATAAAACTCTGCAAGTTAGAGACCTCCTGTGTCCATTCGTCCTGAAGGACCAGAGGCGGGAGATGTTCAAAAGAATTACTCATCTGTCTAAGTTCTTGAAATTTCACAGAGAGTTGTGGAAATATCTCCTGAAGACAAAGAACTGAAAGTAGGGAAGTTGTTGGGTTGCCACCAGAACGAACGGACAATACTGGCAAAGAAACAAGTGAGAGGAAGGAAAGACTACAATTGAGATTGGAATGGCCAAGTAGTCGGAAACAATTACAATCTAGGGTGTCAGTTAAATGCATACCACAAACCATCATCAAAGAAACAGAACCTAGTAGTATACGTGGCACAAAAGAAGCTCAATAGACACCAAGGAGATCCAAGAGAGCAAGTGAACTTTGTTGTAGATATTCAGCACCGCAGTGGACTTACTACACAGAGAACGTGCCTATTGCAGTGGATCAGGAACTCAATGAACTGAGATAAGAATCCATTGAACCTTCATGATATGCCATAGTAATACAGCATTTGATTCAAATACTTTGAGACAATACTATAAAAAAGGCTTTACCATTGATATCTTATTGTTTTAAATCAGTGAGATCTGATTCTACAAATAATGAACTGTGTCTAAATCGAACTGTAAAAGACTGTGATAAATGAACATGACAACTAACGACTAAGAAAAAGAAGTGAGAAGAATTCCCCAGGGCCAAGGTTACAGTAGAAGAGTAGGGATAGCCCACTTAGAAGAAGATGGGGTAGGGTAGGATGCCTCACGGAGATTACTGTATGTAAGCTGGATAAAATAACCACAAGTTAACCATTGAAAGTTTTTCTCAATGTGCACAAGTAGTAGTCAACGCAGAATATTGAATCTGCCGGCTGCTATATTCTACTGAAGATCTCACTGTAGACAAGCATGTGCTACTTTACCAAGGGTAGGTGTGGAATAGTAATTAGTGTTACATTAGTAGTCAAGTCAGTCCAGTCATAGAAACTCTTAGACCAACACCTACATCAACTGTGTGAAGTGCGCGCACCGTGTGATCTGCTGCAGAGCGGAGACTTCATTTGGCCATACCTTCTTGTTGCAGCTCCTCGCCGGACCCGCTGCGCGGGTCCCGCTTCGCTGTTCCTGCCTCCCCGACCGGTGGTGAGACTCCCTGCTTCTCCTGAGCTCATCCAGCTGAACTGTTGCTGCGAGCGTGTGTGTGTGAACGGAACTCCAGGGCTGCGAGCTGACCCGCAGGGACTCAGTGTACCAGGAGTCCCTGCGTGAGGTCCAGACCCGCAACACCTGGGTCACTCTCCCTGCCTGCCCCGCCCCCACCGCAGCAAATAAGTGCCGGAAACTTTGTGGAAATTGCTGGGATTATCGTTTTGCCTTGCCTGCATTAGAGCGGAGACTTCATTTGGCCATACCTTCTTGTTGCAGCTCCTCGCCGGACCCGCTGCGCGGGTCCCGCTTCGCTGTTCCTGCCTCCCCGACCGGTGGTGAGCCTCCCTGCTTCTCCTGAGCTCATCCAGCTGAACTGTTGCTGCGAGCGTGTGTGTGTGCACAGGACTCCAGGGCTGCGAGCTGACCCCCAGGGACTCAGTGTACCAGGAGTCCCTGCGTGAGGTCCGGACCTGCAACACCTGGGTCGCTCTCCCTGCCTGCCCCGCCCCTGCCACACCATTACTGTTATTACTGACCTTTGTCCCCGCGGCGCGGGAGCGCCCGGGGCTAATCCCGGGCAAAGGGCGGGCCGTCTGTGGCCGTCCGAGGTCGACTGAGGACAGGACGGGCCACCTCACTAACCTCCACTGTGTGGTAAGACTTGCACCCTCCCATTGTCATAACTATTTATAAATCCTGGATTTTGTACCCGTGCCATTTTGGATTTGTCTAAGTAGGGCTTTTCCTCGGTACTTCTTTGTAGTTTACTAACATGCCTTCAGAAGTGGGGAAATCACGCACTCTAACTGTTAATACTTCCAATGGCCCCGTCTCTGGCACAATAGATACATTTTTTAAACGTGTGACTACTGTTCTGGAGAAGGAAATTGCGGATACAGAAAAGCGTTTATCCCTCGACCTGCTAACTGGCAAACGCTCTTCTTTGGGCACAATTGGGAAAGTAGTGTCCCCGGGGGCGATAATTGAGGGATTAGGTCCCACCCCTGAAAGGGAGGAAATAATTCTCCAGATAAAATCCCCAGGCACGCCTACCCTGTTAGACCATTCAATCAGCCTAACCACATCAGGACTATCAGATTCACCGAACCTGGTTATTTCTTCCCCACCGACTATAGGGCTTCCTGAGAATAGATATACCCCAAAAAAGAGACGAGGTTGTCCTACCATAACACCTGTAGCTAAAAAGAAGATGATTAGATCTTTAGTACAATCCTCGAGTCTTACTGGCTTTTCGGTGACAAATAATCCTCCCCTTAGCATCAACACTACAGGGATACCCACTGATCAGGACCCTGTGATAGAATTACTCACTAAAATAGAGACCATGGTTAAGTCCCTTTTACTCCCTCTCTTAGAGAGGACAAGACTAATAAGTATACACTTGGACGACCTGGGCAAACAAATCCAAGGGAACAATTTGACTCTATCTGAACTTTTAAAAATACAGACTAAAAGCATTACCGCCGATTCAGTTACCTCCCTCTCCACCTTGCTAGAACAACCATCAACCAGTGGTACTCAAAGGAAAAGGTACACCGCTCCGGGGGGAAAATCAGCGGGAAATTATCTAAAAAAACTACAGATATAGGTGGAACTAATCCCCCACCAAATGACAAAGAAATAGATAGGGAGACAAGAGTGGCCAGTAGCTCTAAATCTGGAATGACAGGAAATGTCGAAGACCAAAAAAATAAAAGCAAAAGTAACCCCGTGGGCATAAATAATACGTTGAGAAAAGACATAATGGATAATGGGAACGGCGAATGGCTATCCCAGCCCCAGAACATTCCACCAAATAGAAGGGTGGACCTACCCCCGGAATCAGCCCTATACACGATCATTATGACAGGGGTACCTGAACTTCCAGAGGACACTAGAGAGGACTACTATGCTTTAAAAAATAAAACCATTTATTGGCTGACTCAAAACCGTCCACTTCCCGCACATATAAATGGGGACATTTTAATGGTGAGACGCACGAGCTGGGTAGGAAATAGACCAAAAGAAAAGAAGGGGGATGTGATAATCATAAACTTCAGGGACCATAGAGCTGTCAGATGCATTGGAGACTGGTATGAAGCTAGAGGGGGGGATGCTATTTCTACACATTACGTCAACTATTTTTATCCACGAGAATTGACTTCTCATTTTAAATCCCACCCCGTAAAAGACCTTCTCCTAGATTGGAGGGAAGTAGACCATCAAATTCCCTATCAAAATGCTCGTAACTACCTGTCTAACCCTCATCGTATGGAGAGGCGCTCGATTAATAACCAACACCCATTCCAGCGCCCAAATCCCCTACATCAGAATAATTACGCCCAGTCACACCAGAGGTTCAATATACCCACCCATAATTATTTTTCAGTCCTGTGCGATTTGGAAAACGTAGACTGACTCAGCGTAGAACAGGCTCGAGTACAAAAATCTATTATGGTAAATCAAATTACCCCCAAAGACACTGTTCTCCTAAGCGATAGCGCAGAAATGCAAGTAATGGAAAGTAATAACCCCTCCCCAGTATCCATTCTAATACCGCTTAGAGGATCTGACACTATTATTCCAGAGAACACTTGTACCCATCAATCTATGAAGAGGGGAGACGAAGGGCAAAGAGCCCTAGAGTATCTACTAGAAGCAGAGGTAGTCCGTATAAATAAATACACAGCTCCTAGAAAAAATGATATTACAGTACAAATTATGTCATGGAACATCGCAGGTTTACGCACAAAAATAATGAATGGGAGTGTGCTTGATTTCGTTCAGGATTACCACGTAATTTGCCTACAGGAGACATGGTCTACCAATGAATACCATTTGATAGGCTATAAAACCTATTTTTCATCGGCAGTGGCTGGTCCCCATGGTAGGGCTAAGGGGGGGTTGACGGTGTTCATAAAAAAACACCATATCGGGGTTAAAAGTAACACCTCTTACCCTACATCCTAATTATCAATTATTGAAGCTCTCACTCCCCAAGAGCGGGACAATAATTTTAGTGAACATGTATGACAATTTTGTCAGAAAGTGAGAGAGTAAATTTACTTGGGACTATTCGTAACAAACTTTCAATTCTGACAAAATAAATGCAAGGATCAGATGCCCCAAGTATCGTTTGGGGTGGTGATTTTAACCATCACCCCTGCGATATAAAAAATACCAATATCTGTGGTGTGGCCGAAGAAACAGATAACCACATAACTCACTTCTGCCACACTAAGGTAGGAGACCTGCTAAACGAAACACTGTCAGAGCTAGGCTTAGTGATCCTGAACGAAATTAATACTGTATCTGGGCAGTTACAGGCCACATACTTGGGTAGGGGATGGGAGTCGATGATCGACTATATACTGGTCTCAGCTACACTTGAAAGCAAGGCCCAGAGCTTCAGATTGATAACTAACACCCTAAGTGATCACGTTGCATTGGCTTTTGACCTGGTCATTGACCAGGGGCAATTTACATCTCAATTGATGATGACTACACTCACCCAGAATAACATTTACCTCACAAAATCAAATGGCTATGCCTTAGGCTGGGGAAAGATAGACCCAGCAGTTATGACAAACAAGGTGGTCCATGCGGTATATTCCGCGATTGTGAAATGTCTGGATACCGATATTGGCGAAGAAGAACTCCTATACAATTTTTGCCTAATTATGGAGAAGGTAAAGGACCTCTTAACCTGTAACAAGAAAGGGAATAAGGGCGGAAAGAAAGGGTGGTTCGGCCATAACTGTACCTTGGCCCATAAATCCTTAAAGAAAGCGCTGACAAAACCCGTAAGAGATCAAGAGGAGATCCGTAGACTAAGGAGGTCCTACCGATCAGCCTGCAAAATTAGAAAACAAGAACTGAAAAAAGCGCTCTGGGACCAATTATATGAGAGTTCCCAGAACAGAAATAGCGAGCAGTTCTGGAAGGTCGTGAAGACCCCCTTTCTGAACGATATTCATGACCTGCCTATAGTAGACGTAGCGATCGAGGGCCCAACATGGGCAAATCATTTCTCTAAAGTTTTTGGCAAAATACCAGGAGTAGAACCTCCAGAAGAGAGTGAACAGACCCCACAAGAAAGTTTATTCCCGATTCCTTTAAACTTTGGAATGAACGAAATTATAAATGCCGTCAAAAAGAGTAGATGTGGAAAAGCCCCTGGTCCAGATGGCGTACCGGTCGATTTCTTTAAGTTCAAACTAGATTTGTGGGCTCCAATTTTAAAATGAGTGTTTGATGCAGTAATGAAGTGTGGGTTAATCAAAACTTGGACCCAATCGATTATGGTCCCTATCTTCAAGAAGGGAGACAGGGAAGACGTGACCTGTTATAGACCAATTTCATTATTGGACTCGCTTGGCAAAGTTTTGGGCAGAGTGGTTCTTCAGCGCCTCCAGGAGTGGGTAGATGATTACAATATATTATCTGACATCCAGTTCGGCTTTCGAGAGGGCTTCGGAACAACCGAACAGGCATTGAATCTAGCCCTATTAATGGGAAAATACGTATCTGCAAAGCAAGGAAGGTTATACATGGTCTATGTCGACCTTTCCACGGCATTTGACTGTGTTTCCCACTCGAAACTTTGGTTAGTGCTCGCCGATATGGGCATAGATCTAGACCTTATACATCTCCTCCGTGCACTATATTCCAATGCCTCATCCAGGGTCCGTTTTGGAACACAGGGCGAATTATCCGACTCCTTTAAAGTAGAGCGGGGTGTGAGGCAGGGTTGTGTGCTGGCCCCCTTTCTATTCTCTCTTTACACCAACAGGCTTGAAGTAGAGATGTTGAGAGGGGGTCAGGACCTCCCACGAGTGAAAGATCGCCTCGTCCCTGCACTTCTATACGCGGATGACGCCGTAATATTGGCACGTACCCCGCGAGAGTTGCAGAAAGCCCTAGACAGATACTCAAAGTTTATGGGTAGCATGGACCTCAAAATAAATATAAAAAAAACATATGTGATGGTGGCAGGAAAGGGAAAGAAAAGGGGAAGGATTACCATTCCCCACGATAAAGAGAGAGTTGTCTTGACTACACAATACGCATACCTTGGGGTTATGATAGACGATAAACTCAATTGGAAGGCGGCTATTGAAGCTCGTAAACATCAACTCTTGCGAGCAATAATAGCCCTCATAAAATTCTCCCAGAAGCTAGGAAAGAGGCCTCCATTAGAGCTCCTCCGCATTTATAAAGCAAAGTGCCACTCCATTGCACTCTACGGGGCGGGCCTCTGGGGATACAAAAACACCAATGCTCTGCAGGTAGCAGAGAACACATTCATGAGATTCCTCCTGATGGCACCAAAGCGAGCATCAATTTTTGCTTGCCACGCAGAACTTGGAATGCCCCATATTGAAGATTTGGCCAAAATCCAACCTCTTTTGTTGTGGCGCCATATTTGGACGTCAACAAAAAATTAATTCACAAAAGAGATAGTGGCTGATTGTATGTCCCTAGAACACACGGGGAAAATCGAGTGGTTGCTTTATGTGAAAAACTTCCTCACAGACCTGGGGCTTAACAAATATTTTGTTAACCCCGAATTAATTGCAGAGCTCTCGAAGAAAGATTTAAAAATAAAGGCCCTTAGCTATATGGAAGAATCACGGTTGAGCAAGGAGATAAGCAAAACATCTGTTCAACACTCCTTAGTAGTTATGACCACATTGGAAATGGAACCATACCTGACCTATGTTGAGTCACAATTTGACCGTTTTTTGCTGATACGATTCAGATTGAATGTTTTTCATAGGCTTGTAGCCTTCCCTAAAAATCCTAACTGGAATGAGAGTCTAATGGTATGCCCTTGTGATGAAATGTCGGAACAATCAACCATGCATACTGTATTGTTTTGTAAATACTACTCTACACACCGAAAACTTTGGTTAATTCCATTGTTGAGAACTCTTGGCTTCAGAAGGTGTCGCTCTGCTATGTTATATCTCCAATTCTTGAATACCCCACTGACCACAAAATGCGTTAGCACGTTTTTAAAGTGTATTTTTAAACACAGAGCAAATCTTGGTTAAAGTAAATGTTATCAATACAAGGAACTTTTTATAATATGTATATTGTGTGCGATATGTTTTATATGTACTTTAATGGTTATTATTGTTTTTTATAACCGAATAAAGATTTACTTACTTACCTACATCAACTGCACATACACTAATGAGAGAAAACTGAAAACTTCATTCACAGATGCTTCAAAGGAACATCCAATGTTTATTTCAGATTAGTTCAGTATTACACACAAGCTGTTGATGCAAATTTACCTTCTTAAACTGCTGATGATGTAATATACCTAAACACAGAGAGAGAAATGTAAATGTAAATGTGTTTGTATAGCGCACTGCCACCCCCAACGGGGGCATCCTGGCGCTTTTACTCATACCGCTGTGGAACCCTTCCTGGCTTTCCATGTGAGGTGTCCACTCCTGGGCACCCCCATGGTGAGGCCAGGCATCCCAGCGCTGTTGGGGCCGTTGTGGAGATTAAGCAAGCTATTTCCCAGAGTTGCAGCGTGGGACCCATGATTAGAATAGGCACTGAGGCGAGAATATCCGGTCCGCGGAATTTATAGCCCGAGACCCTGCCGCGACAGGAATCGAACCCTGGTCCCGGACCAGTGCTCTGCATCGAGGTCTGCCACTCTAACCATTGAGCCACACTTCTCCACAGAGAAAGGGTCTAACGGAACCACTCCTGGTCCCCTTACGATATATATATATATATATATATATATATATATATATATATATATATATATATATATATATATATATATATATATATATATATATATATATATATATATATATATATATATATATATATATATATATATTACCTACTGGCGGTCGCCAGTAGGTAGTTATAGTTAGGACCACGTTTCCATAGGAAAACCTCAACATTCTATTTTGAATAACTTTGGCGCCGGTCGACGAATCCTCGCGAATTTCTCAAAATAGGTGGGGCGCTACGCTCCGCTCCTACCCTGAAAGTCTCGGGGGGATTCGTCAAGCGGGGGCTGAGATAAAAGGGGGGTCCCAAAACGCGTTTTTCCCATGCATTTTTCCATAGGACCTTTAGAACGAGCTACAGCCCGAACGGCTGAACAGAATTACTAGAAATTTGGCAGAGAGGTAGTCCCTAGGTCAAGGAAGTGCCTTTTGTAGGTTTGGTGTAAATCTGTTCAGTAGATTCTGAGAAAATAGCCTTTAAATCAATATATATATCTGAGCCCGCTTACAGTACGCTTACCGTACGCTTACGGTAAGCGTACGGTGGCGTGCGCGAGCGCGATTCTGATTGGCTCTTAGATCTTAGTAAACATTCGAATCGGCCGAAACCAGGAAGCGGCGTCCGCCATTTTGTCTACCGCACTGAGTGTTATGTATCAAACATGATGGCCAAAAACATGTTACGGGGATGTTTTGACAACTCCCTCTCACATAGTCATGTTGAGGGAGTCCCCAAACATCCCCCAAGAGCAAAAACGGCATTATTTTTTTTTCGGCAATTTCGCGGGGTACGCTTACCGTACGCTTACCGTAAGCGTACGGTAAAAAAATAAAAATAAAAAAAACACTATCCACACTTTCTCCACCCCTTGTGCAAATGGTGGCCGAAGGCCACCATTTGTGCATGGCTTATCAGAGCACAGAAAATTTTCCCAAAAAATTTCAACAGATTACCTATCACAAGGAAGCGCATAATATGTCCTCCATGTGCGCACGGTGCGCGAAGCGCATCGTGCGTACATGGCCCATCTAGCGTAACGTGGGCACGGCACTAACTGCGTAAAGTGGGTGCGCGGTGCGCGAAGCGCACCGCGTGCTCACTGTGCGCGCACGGTGCGCGAAGCGCACCGTGCGCGCACGGAACGAACTGCGTTAAGTGGGCGCGCACGCCACGAATGGCGTAAAGTCACTTAGCATTTAAAAAACCGTACAAATTCACTGAAAAAACCATAGGTTTCACACACGTTATAGTTAGGAATTAGCATTTAAAAAACCTTGCAAATTCACTGAAAAAACCATAGGTTTCACACATGTTATAGTTAGCGGAAATTTTACTGATAAAAAACCAATGAAATTGCCCCGTTATAGTTAGTGCTGGCAACTATAACTCACGCGACCGCAATCTTCTGCTGATGACATATGTGTCTTTATGAAAAAAAAATATTTGTAATATATGTATAGCTAAAAATGTATGGAAGAAGACATGGGCAAATAAGTGTCTAAATACAGTATTAGCATCAGCAGAGGATTGCGGTCGCGTGAGTTATAGTTGCCAGCACTAACTATAACGGGGCAATTTCATTGGTTTTTTATCAGTAAAATTTCCGCTAACTATAACATGTGTGAAACCTATGGTTTTTTCAGTGAATATATATATATATATATATATATATATATATATATATATATATATATATATATATATATATATATATATATATATATATATATATTACCTACTGGCGGTCGCCAGTAGGTAGTTATAGTTAGGACCACGTTTCCATAGGAAAACCTCAACATTCTATTTTGAATAACTTTGGCGCCGGTCGACGAATCCTCGCGAATTTCTCAAAATAGGTGGGGCGCTACGCTCCGCTCCTACCCTGAAAGTCTCGGGGGGATTCGTCAAGCGGGGGCTGAGATAAAAGGGGGGTCCCAAAACGCGTTTTTCCCATGCATTTTTCCATAGGACCTTTAGAACGAGCTACAGCCCGAACGGCTGAACAGAATTACTAGAAATTTGGCAGAGAGGTAGTCCCTAGGTCAAGGAAGTGCCTTTTGTAGGTTTGGTGTAAATCTGTTCAGTAGATTCTGAGAAAATAGCCTTTAAATCAATATATATATCTGAGCCCGCTTACGGTACGCTTACCGTACGCTTACCGTACGCTTACCGTAAGCTTACGGTGGCGTGCGCGAGCGCGATTCTGATTGGCTCTTAGATCTTAGTAAACATTCGAATCGGCCGAAACCAGGAAGCGGCGTCCGCCATTTTGTCTCTCGCACTGAGTGTTGTTTATCAAACATGATGGCCAAAAACATGTTACGGGGCTGTTTTGACAACTCCCTCCCACATAGTCATGTTGAGGGAGTCCCCAAACATCCCCCAAGAGCAAAAACGGTTTTATTTTTTTTTCGGCAATTTCGCGGGGTACGCTTACCGTACGCTTACCGTACGCTTACCGTAAGCTTACCGTACGCTTACGGTAAAAAAATAAAAATAAAAAAAACACTATCCACACTTACCCCACCCCCTGTGCTTTTGGTGGCCGCAGGCCACCAAATGTGCAGGGCTTATTAATAGAGAAAAAAAACGTAATTTTGGCAACATGAAATTATAAAATCGAAATAAAAAAAACACTATCCACATTGACCTCACCCCCTGTGCTTTTGGTGGCCGAAGGCCACCAAATGTACAGGGCTTATTAAAGTTGATAAAAACCGTGCACGGAACGAACTGCGTTAAGTGGGCGCGCATGCCACAAATGGCGTAAAGTAACTTAGCATTTAAAAAACCGTACAAATTCACTGAAAAAACCATAGGTTTCACACACGTTATAGTTAGGAAATAGCATTTAAAAAACCTTGCTAATTCACTGAAAAAACCATAGGTTTCACACATGTTATAGTTAGCTGGACATTTTACTGATAAAAAACCAATGAAATTCCCCCGTTATAGTTACTGTAGGCAACTATAACTCACGCGACCGTAATCCTCTGCTGATGACATATGTGTCTTTATGAAAAAAAAATATTTGTAATATATGTATAGCTAAAATTTAATGGAAGAAGATATGGGCAAATAAGTGTCTAAATACAGTATTAGCATCAGCAGAGGATTGCGGTCGCGTGAGTTATAGTTGCCTACAGTAACTATAACGGGGGAATTTCATTGGTTTTTTATCAGTAAAATGTCCAGCTAACTATAACATGTGTGAAACCTATGGTTTTTTCAGTGAATTAGCAAGGTTTTTTAAATGCTATTTCCTAACTATAACGTGTGTGAAACCTATGGTTTTTTCAGTGAATATATATATATATATATTGTGCAGACACGCCCAGCAGGCGAGACCATAAACCTGCGACTTGAGTTATGGTATGCTACGAGTCTCACATGAGCCAGATCACCTGTGACCAAGGGCGAGGATGCCCGAAACGCGTAAGGACTTTACTCTGGCAAAGAAATCTCTGTATGTCTGCTGATTCGAAGCAGGGCTGCCTGCAGGAATAAAGCATTTCACAACGTGTGTGGCCTCCAAGTCTGGTGCCTCGTTTTGGATTTAATTGCGACCGACCCAGGGTCGCGGAAGGCCCCCACACGAAAGAAGTGGTGTCCAGCGACGTTACGAAACGACGCAATAAGGAGCGTTGTGGTTTCCGCAATAGGGTGAGAACAGTCCTGCCATACCTGCAACACTACAGAAACCCACTGTGGAACATTATTTTCATGTGCTACCAGCAACTGTTACTGTTGAAAAACTTACTGTGTGATAAAACTCGAAGTCCCAGGATGCATTGTGCAGACACGCCCAGCGGGCGAGACCATAAACCTGCGACTTGAGTTATGGTATGCTACGAGTCTCACATGAGCCAGATCACCTGTGACCAAGGGCGAGGATGCCCGAAACGCGTAAGGACTTTACTCTGGCAAAGAAATCTCTGTATGTCTGCTGATTCGAAGCAGGGCTGCCTGCAGGAATAAAGCATTTCACAACGTGTGTGGCCTCCAAGTCTGGTGCCTCGTTTTGGATTTAATTGCGGCCGACCCAGGGTCGCGGAAGGCCCCCACACGAAAGAAGTGGTGTCCAGCGACGTTACGAAACGACGCAATAAGGAGCGTTGTGGTTTCCGCAATAGGGTGAGAACAGTCCTGCCATACCTGCAACACTACAGAAACCCACTGTGGAACATTATTTTCATGTGCTACCAGCAACTGTTACTGTTGAAAAACTTACTGTGTGATAAAACTCGAAGTCCCAGGATGCATTGTGCAGACACGCCCAGCGGGCGAGACCATAAACCTGCGACTTGAGTTATGGTATGCTACGAGTCTCACATGAGCCAGATCACCTGTGACCAAGGGCGAGGATGCCCGAAACGCGTAAGGACTTTACTCTGGCAAAGAAATCTCTGTATGTCTGCTGATTCGAAGCAGGGCTGCCTGCAGGAATAAAGCATTTCACAACGTGTGTGGCCTCCAAGTCTGGTGCCTCGTTTTGGATTTAATTGCGGCCGACCCAGGGTCGCGGAAGGCCCCCACACGAAAGAAGTGGTGTCCAGCGACGTTACGAAACGACGCAATAAGGAGCGTTGTGGTTTCCGCAATAGGGTGAGAACAGTCCTGCCATACCTGCAACACTACAGAAACCCACTGTGGAACATTATTTTCATGTGCTACCAGCAACTGTTACTGTTGAAAAACTTACTGTGTGATAAAACTCGAAGTCCCAGGATGCATTGTGCAGACACGCCCAGCGGGCGAGACCATAAACCTGCGACTTGAGTTATGGTATGCTACGAGTCTCACATGAGCCAGATCACCTGTGACCAAGGGCGAGGATGCCCGAAACGCGTAAGGACTTTACTCTGGCAAAGAAATCTCTGTATGTCTGCTGATTCGAAGCAGGGCTGCCTGCAGGAATAAAGCATTTCACAACGTGTGTGGCCTCCAAGTCTGGTGCCTCGTTTTGGATTTAATTGCGGCCGACCCAGGGTCGCGGAAGGCCCCCACACGAAAGAAGTGGTGTCCAGCGACGTTACGAAACGACGCAATAAGGAGCGTTGTGGTTTCCGCAATAGGGTGAGAACAGTCCTGCCATACCTGCAACACTACAGAAACCCACTGTGGAACATTATTTTCATGTGCTACCAGCAACTGTTACTGTTGAAAAACTTACTGTGTGATAAAACTCGAAGTCCCAGGATGCATTGTGCAGACACGCCCAGCGGGCGAGACCATAAACCTGCGACTTGAGTTATGGTATGCTACGAGTCTCACATGAGCCAGATCACCTGTGACCAAGGGCGAGGATGCCCGAAACGCGTAAGGACTTTACTCTGGCAAAGAAATCTCTGTATGTCTGCTGATTCGAAGCAGGGCTGCCTGCAGGAATAAAGCATTTCACAACGTGTGTGGCCTCCAAGTCTGGTGCCTCGTTTTGGATTTAATTGCGGCCGACCCAGGGTCGCGGAAGGCCCCCACACGAAAGAAGTGGTGTCCAGCGACGTTACGAAACGACGCAATAAGGAGCGTTGTGGTTTCCGCAATAGGGTGAGAACAGTCCTGCCATACCTGCAACACTACAGAAACCCACTGTGGAACATTATTTTCATGTGCTACCAGCAACTGTTACTGTTGAAAAACTTACAGTGTGATAAAACTCGAAGTCCCAGGATGCATTGTGCAGACACGCCCAGCGGGCGAGACCATAAACCTGCGACTTGAGTTATGGTATGCTACGAGTCTCACATGAGCCAGATCACCTGTGACCAAGGGCGAGGATGCCCGAAACGCGTAAGGACTTTACTCTGGCAAAGAAATCTCTGTATGTCTGCTGATTCGAAGCAGGGCTGCCTGCAGGAATAAAGCATTTCACAATGTGTGTGGCCTCCAAGTCTGGTGCCTCGTTTTGGATATATATATATATATATATATATATATATGCAAAAAAGAAGCAGAGAACTCTGGGTAGTTCTCAAGTTTAGGTGGAAAGCAGTTCCTGTATGGAGCACTCTCAACACCAGCGACACTCTAGATCTGCTCACCTCAAATGTCTGTTTTTCTATCAAAATCTTTAAGCATAGGATTAGCACAGTGCCATCCACGCCGAGATAGAAAAGGACAAAGTCTTTTGCCATTTGTACAGCAAAGTCTTTAAGCATAGGACTAGCACAGTGCTGTCCTTGCCGAGCTGTAAAATGACAAAAGCCAATTACCACTCCAGGCACAGTATTACAGCTTTGAATTGATAAAATACCAATCAAGCCAACCTGAAATGAGTAAAAGCAACCCCTGACACAGTGTTTCGCTCTAATTAGAGCTCTTCAGAGAGGTATAGCTTTGTCCAGACACAAGGGAGCACCCAGTATAAGTCAAAGAAATACCCTTTCAGGCATAGAGTGACAAATAAATTATGCAAAAAAGAAGCAGAGAACTCTGGGTAGTTCTCAAGTTTAGGTGGAAAGCAGTTCCTGTATGGAGCACTCTCAACACCAGCGACACTCTAGATCTATATATATATATATGTATATATATATATTCACTTAAAAAACCATAGGTTTCACACATGTTATAGTTAGCTGTACATTTCACTCGTAAAAAACCAATGAAATTCCACGTTATAGTTAGATCAGGTAACTATAACTTGCGCGCCCACAATAAACTGCTGATGACGTCACATAGTACATCACTCATGACATGGTCAGTGACATCACTCATGACATCAATGATGACATCTGAAATTACACATTGTGGATTGCGGTCGCGCAAGTTATAGTTACCTGATCTAACTATAACGTGGAATTTCATTGGTTTTTTACGAGTGAAATGTACAGCTAACTATAACATGTGTGAAACCTATGGTTTTTTAAGTGAATTTGCAAGGTTTTGTAAATGATAATTCCTAACTATAACGTGTGTGAAACCTATGGTTTTTTCAGTGAATTTGTACGTTTTTTTAAATGCTAAGTTATGTATTTTTTTTTCTGGTTTTTCACTATGCGCACACCCTGCGCACACCCTGCACACCCTGCGCACACCCTGCGCGCACGGTGCGCAAAGCGCACCGTGCGCGCACTGTGGGCGATCGGTGCGCTTCGCGCACCGAGGACCCACGTTGCGCAGTCCATGCCGTGCGCGCCTCTCCTTTTTTTACGCAGTAACATTTGTTTTTTTCTCCATTGTGGGTCCTTTAATTTATTTAATAAATGTGATTGTTACTTCTTTATTTTTTTTTTATTTTTTTTTTGCCGTGCGCGTACGGTAAGCTTACCGTACGCGTACCCCGCGATTTTTTTTAAAAATTATTACATTTATTTTTCGTACTTTTGGGTCCTTCTTGGACCCCCTTACAAACACTAGGGGGTCTGCAACTCTCTTCGCACTGTAGACAAAGGCAGCAGGTGAAAATGAACCCCACTATTCCCAGAAGAATCATAAATAACTTCCATCCCCAGGTGGTCACCAAATCCCAAAACCACCCGGACAAAGACCAAGTACCAGTCTCGGTGTGAATTTCAGAGGCTAGCCGATGCAGTTTCTGAATGGCTAAATGGACAGAAGGGGCGGAGTCAGGTATATATACACAACAGGAACTGCCGATGACTCTACAAGCTCCTCCGCGATCAGCTAGGATAACATCTAAAACAAGACGATTTTGAAGGGTCACAAGCCGGGTCGCCTGGAGCTCCACTGTGATATTAGTTAATATTCCTGCAGTAGTATTAACCACCCCTTCCACCACTCTAGATAGCCTCCTAACTTCTTTACTATTGAGGATGGGTCCCCATATGGGCAACGCCCCTTTTATGATATCAACGAAGTGTTGGGCTGGAGTGTCAGTCTGGTCAGTGGCATCATTACTGGCGGCTTCAGCTTTTAGGCTCCGCCGATTTAAGGAATGAGATTTGTGATAATCAGAAGGAGCTATGTAGACCGGTGGGTAAAGAAAGGATAAGTAACATCGACCTGCCCATCCTCTGGGTAGCCAAGTGTATGCGTTTTCACCGCACACAAAATAAACATTGGGAGGGGTGAGTGTTGGGGGACTACTGAAAGTCTGCAGTTTATAAGTGTAATTACATCTACTATAACCTACGGATAAATGTCCAGTACCCTGCACGCAGAAGGAGGAGGACGTATTCAATACCGGGACCGGAATGATTTTCTCATCTGAGACATTTCGCTCCTGGAAATACTTGAAATACTCAGTAAAGTTAAAAGTCATGAAATCCAATACTTCATCCCTCAACCAGGTATCATTTTCGTGATCAGTGTATACGTTCATACAGGCGGTAGGATCAAGGGTACCATCCGTCCCCTCAGCATTAGGAGTAAAACCTTGGTGTTTCTCTATATAGGCTAGAATCAAGGCATAATCCTTCTCTGAGAATCGACGTTCATCTATAGTGTAGTGTTCATATAGCATGGATAACATTTTGAACCAGGCTTCGCAACTACCTAGATAAGACAAGGGCATTGATATGAACAAATCTTGCTTATGCATCACTGACGGGAGAAGACCACAGACCCAACAATCAGTAACATTTGTGGAACTATGAGTCTGATGTAGCATCTCAATGAAGGCATTATGTACATATGTCTGTCGGTGTCTTTCCTTATGAGGGGCAAAAGTCTGGAAATGATGTTCCTTTGGGGCAGGGGTAGACACTATCAAGGTGTGTACAGGATGGCGGAACTCTAGATATATAAACAAACCTAAGCATAGTACAAATGATACAATCAATATAGAAATAAAAACAATTTTAACACGCAAGCTCCATGAGGAGAACATTGGCAAGTGCGGGGGAGTGGTACGGGGTACTATGGGGCGCCCTTCTTCAGGGACAAAACGAGCAAAAGGGTAAATTTTCTCACTAAAAGTCCAATATAATCTTGGGAAAAAGGGCTACTAGCAGTCCGACCTGCCGGAGGGTGCTTCTTTCCTGTGTCCGTATAGAGCCTCACAGGCAGACTCCTATTGTTCAGAGAAACCAAAAAGGGTAAAAGATAAAAACTTCTCGCGTTGGGGTCGCACTTGACGCAACCCTTGTTGAAAAGAAACTCCACCTGGGCCCCCACCAACCGACCAATGTCTCTATCTTCCTTCTGAACAGAGCTTTACTGAAAGTTCCATGCTCTCAACGAGTTCAGTCCAGTGTTCTACCAATCCTCAGGTCTTTTGCCGAGGCCTCCGACTTCACTTCGCCAAGGCTAGACCTGGGATTCCCTATTTCCGGGGCCGCAGGTGATATCGATCCCTACCAGGGGTTTCAGGATTCACAAACAAAACGGGCACAGTGGGGTCAGACAAGGAGCTGGGCTCCCGACCAGATGCCTCGCTGTTAGCAGTTGGGTGGCCACAAAAAGGTGTTTCCAGGCTCACAGCACTCTCCCCTCGCCCGTCAACCTCTCTGCGGGTGTCCAGGGAAAGTGGTTCTCTAGTGCTGGGTTCGCCCTGAGTTGGCAGGCCTTCCTCCTGGTCAAGCTGCTCCCTGGGCAACGGGAAGGGAACTCGCTTAAGATGGGAGATATGGATCCAGTGCTGCTTCCCCTCGACTTTCACCGCCGTTCGCGTAGCCAGGAGCACCTGGTACGGCCGGGACCAGCGCGGATCCAAACTCGATTTTCATTGGTAGTTTCGAACCAAGACCCACTGTCCAGGTTCCACGCTGTGTCCAGGACCCTCCGGCAGGGGCTGCAGTACGGCAGATATCTGTTGATGAATGGAATGGAGATCTTTAGTCAAAGCACACCAATAATCAGTCAACATAGGATGGTCGATGTCCCTGAAGGATTTGGGCCGGGGTACTCCCCACACGTTGGCAGGTCTGCCAAAAATTACTTCATAAGGGGAGATACCGCTCCGGGAATGGGGAGTAGTTCTTACGGACAACAGGGCCAGGGGCAGGAGATCAGGCCATTTTAATCCTGTCGTGTCCTGAAGTTTAGCCAGTTTCAATTTCAGAATCCCATTATATTTCTCAACCAGACCCGCTGACTGAGGATGTCGGGCTGCGTGAAACTTCTGCTGGATGGACAGACCCTTGCATACATACTTAACTAAGTTAGCATTAAAATGTGTCCCATTGTCACTCCAAATCACCCGTGGCAACCCATATCGAGGGAAAAACTCTTTTACCAGAGCTTTCACGGTTGCCAGGGCAGTATTTTCCTTTGTGGGATACACCTCCACCCATTTACTAAAAGTACAAATCACCACCAGCACGTATTTCAGATTGTTAACTCGCTCTAGCTGTATGTAATCCATTTGGAGTACTTCAAAGGGCAGGGTGGGTGGCGCAAAATTACCCGCCAAGACGGGAATGCTAACCCCAGGATTATGCTGGAGGCAAATCATGCAATGCTGAACCAAGTTCCTAGCTGTCTTATGGATATTAACATTATACCAGACAGGATCCAATGTGGCACAGATGCCCTGAACCCCTACATGTGAAGGTCCATGTGCCATAGTTACTACCGCATTTACATATGCGTTTGGCAGTAACCATCTACACCTCTCTGACAAGTCAGTCCAACATCCATTCTCATCAAGCCTCCCCACCTGGTCTTGCCAGTATGTCAGCTCTTCCGGGGTCACCTCCTTTTGTAGTTCTTTTACACTGTCTATGGTGTTGTTAAAAACCCCTGTTTCTATCATTCTTGTCACTACAAACATGGAAGTGGTGTCAGACTGGGCTGTTTCTTTGGCGATTCTATCCGCAAAGAAATTTCCCCTCCCCACATCATCAACTCTAACCTTGTTTGCACTGCATTTGACTATGGCCAAGGTTTTAGGCAATGTTAATGCAGCCAGTAATCGGTCAACTAATGGTACATTCTTTATCTTTTCGCCATGAGATGTCAAGAATCCTCTTTCCGCCCATAACCTCCCGAAGCTATGTGCTACACCGAACGCATACTGGCTATCGGTGTAGACATTTAGCCTTAAGCCTTTCCCCAACTCGCAGGCCCTGAATAATGCAACCAATTCGGCCGCCTGGGCCGACCGGTATGGTATCTTTGCTGCCTCGACTACCGTTTGCAGGGTAGTGATCGCATAAGCCGCAGCTGTCGTGCCATCCGGTAATCTAAAACAAGACCCATCAACATACAATTCTCCTTGGGCATCAGATAGTGGGGTGTCAGTTAGATCTATCCGGCCCTTGGTTTCTTCTTCAGTTCGAAAGATACAATCATGTATGTCTTGTCCACCATCTCCCGAAGGGAGGGGTAACAACATGGCAGGGTTCAAATTAACACATCTTTTGATCGTTATATGAGGTGCAAACAGGGTCAATTCGTACCCTGTAAGACGCGCACTAGTTAAGTGCTGCGTCTGTGTCCTGTTTAATAATACGTCCACAGCATGAGGCACCATCACTGTCAGATCCGTATTCAGGACTAGCCCTTCCGATTGTCTGATTGCTACAGCCACTGCCACTGCAGCCCTCAGACAACTGGGAAGTGCTCTGGCGACATTGTCCAAAACCGCCGAGAAATATGCACAAGGCCTTTGCTTACCACCAAAGTCTTGTGTCAATACTGAAAGAGAACAACCGTCCACCTCATGCACGTAGAGCACAAAAGGTTTCCGGTAGTCAGGGGTGCCAAGCACAGGAGCAGAGCAAAGAGCAGTTTTCAGAGCGGAAAAGGCAGTCTGGCATTCATCGGTCCAAGGTAAAGGCTCATGCACATCCTTCGTAGTTAGATACAGGAAAGGTTTAGTCAAGAGAGAATAGTTAGCAATCCAATGGCGACAGTAGGAGGTTATACCAAGCAAAGCGCGGACATCACGTTGCGTGCGAGGAACAGGCATGTTAGTTATGGTTGCGATGCGCTCAGAAGTCAACCGTCTTCCCTCCTTCGACAGGAGATGACCGAGATAGGTCACCTCCGGTCGACAATATTGAAATTTAGAGAGCGACACCTTGTTACCATGAGTGGCCAAATGCCGTAGCAGGGTAACCGTGGCATCGCGGCAACCATGTTCTGTATCAGAGGCCACAAGGAGGTCGTCAACATACTGCAATAGGACATTACCTGGCGGCAATTGTAAAGAATCCAATACTCTTTTTAGGGCTTGGCTGTAGATACTAGGGCTTTCGGTATACCCCTGGGGGGCGCGACAGAACCTAAAGCTGCGGCCCCCCAATGAGAAACCGAACAAATGTCTGCTATCTGGATGTATGGGAATACTAAAGAAAGCATTCTTCAAATCAATCACCGAGAAAAATGTTGCAGTGGGAGGAATCATGGTCAAAATGGAATTAATGTCTGGTACCACCGGATATTGGGGTACCACAATCTTGTTAATCTCTCGCAAATCAATCACAAATCGGTAGGTATCAGCATAATCAGGGGACTGGGGTACCGGGGCTCGTTTAAGAATCGGAAGAATTGGACTGTTGCAGATATTGGAAGTCGTTTCCTCCACCACCCCTGTTCTAATCAAATCAGAAATAATGGCCAGTAAAGCGCGTTCTCCCGCGGGGGCTATTTTGTACTGTGGGATCCTCGGCAATTTGGCATTCTGTTTCAGGGTGATGGACACCGGGGGAATTTGTAGGAACCCTACGTCAGTGTCCCCCAGGGCCCAAAGATCCCTCGGGAGTTTTGCAAGCTCCGGGGGTAGGGAGTCCGTTTTTGAAAAACATTGGATGGAGGGGATAGAGGTATTCCGAATGGTCAGGTAAACTCCATCGGGGGAGCAATAGATGCGGGCATGCAATCTTTTTAATATATCCATACCCAGGAGATTTTCCCCACACTGGGAGGTGAGGAGGGAAGGCGATTCTATCGTAACCGGTCCCAGAGTAAGGGAAAGTGGCTTAGAAATGGGGCTCACCACCGGAGTTCCAGAGAACCCCACGGACACATTAGTCTGGCCAGACAGAGCGGCCCCCGGGACCAGGGCACGTGAAACAGAACTGTTCATAGCCCCTGTGTCAACCAAAAACTTACCTGATGCATCCAACAATCGTGCATGGACATAAGGTCCAGCTTGATCTATCGGGATTGACACATGCCCCTTACTCTGCCCTTGGCTGTCCTATGCTTGAGTATACCCGGTGTCTTCGTCCGTTACACGTCCGTCATTGTAGTACTGTTTACCTTGGCTTTGGTCAAAATAATTCTGACTGTTCTCACCTCGGGCTGCCTGTTCTTGTCTCGTGTATCCACCTCGATGCCCACTCATCCTTCCCCGTCCACGACCCCTTGAAGCAGTATTCTGCTCATACAACAACGGGCACTGTGCTCTCCAATGCCCCTCCTCTTTACAAAAAGCACATTGATTTATGCCTAGATCTGTTCGCCCAGCCGTTTGCGTCGGTCCCGCCCCTCTTGGAGCGAAATTCTGCAACCCTCTTCCTCTTCCTCTAACCCTCTCCACTTGCTGCAGTAACACTCGTGTTTTCAACTCTTTCGACTTTCTTTCTGTCTTATCCTTGCTCTCATTCTCCCAATGCTCATAATACTGAGCCATGCTTAGTATCGTGGAAGGCGTGGTGGTCGTCCAGGTACTCTCAGCTGCCTGTAACCGGGCCGATACCTCAGGTAGCAAATTGGTTACGAATCTATTAACAAATAAACGTACACCCCCCTCCGTTGCCAAGTCCTGTCCGCTGAAGTCAATGAATACTCCCTCAAACCTCGTGAAAAAATCAGATACACTCTCGTCCTTCTTTTGCTTACAGGCCGTCAGCTTGTCCCAATCTACTTTCCTGGGTGGGATCAACGAATGCATATAAGTTATTATTTTCTCAGGCAAGGTCAGTATCTCAGGTCGGGGCTTGTTCCCTGGTTTACGATCTCTATCCCAGTTTCTCAGTTGGTCTCATGTCCCACCAAATTCCGTAACATGGTCCTGGTCATGTACCTGGCGCCAAATGTCCACCGGTACTAATAAGGCAAAGAATAATTCAATATCTGCCAACGTCATTACTGCTGACGAGGCGGCCTCGGTTAGTTCCTTGTAATATGCGGTGGGGTTTTTTCTAGGATCTGGCAACTGGCTTTTTAGTGATAGTACCTCACTCCGCTTCCAGGGGGTATAGACCCATTGTTCCTGGAACCGGGCGTCTATTCCCGGGCGGGTAACGACACCGTGGACATCCACCACTGCAGCAACTTCCGGATGGAAGATAGGGTGCACTTCTCGCATAGGGAACTGGGAGAATCCGGCGGGAGTGGCAGACTGCAAACGAGTTCTATAAGAAACCAAAGTCTGCACCTTCCCATACACCTCTTCCGGTGTCAACTGAGATTTGTGGACTTGATCAAGAATATCATATAATATAGCCGGAGCTTTCCCTTCCTGGTGTACCTGTTCCCACACAGAAATAAGACGGTTGGCCATATGCTCCAGGGCATGCTGTTGCATCACCGGTTCATAGTCTCTCATGGTACTCCAAATATCAGCAAGAGTATAAATGGGGTGTCGCATCCACTGGGATGCTTGTGTGGCAATAGTTTCCCTTTCTTCCCTTCCCAAGGCAGAACGAGTGAACAACTTCCTACCCTCCGTTAGACTGGCCGGATGTATTGGAGCAGTCACAGCTGTTACCGGCGTGGTACTGGCAGAGGAGGAGGGCAGAACAGAAGGGGAAGACATTGACCCCGGCAACAGCTGAGGGGTCCCGGCTGCAGCTGCCGTCAATAAATTAGGCAGCATGGCCATAACTTCAGAAACAGATGTCGGTAACCGGGAGAGGTTCGGCAGGGAGGGAGGGGTAGTAGTGGCCGGGGGAGCCGAAGCCGAGGCCCCCAGGGACATATTTGGGGCCGGGGCCGAGGCCCCTGACACCTCCGGATATATCCTCTGCGGTACATAAGGGGGTGGTGGCCTGGTGTCCAATAAATCCTCTATTTCATCTTCCGCATTCGGGCGGGTCACATAGCTCTTATCAACCTTTAATCTAAATTCGCGATTCATGCAATCCAATCCCTTTTCTACTCTTTCTCGGTCATAGGCCATAGCTTTCTGAGTAACATTCTGTCCTGCCTTGGCTCTAGCTACTTTCTCTTCCCTTATTCGCCGCTGTTTGGCCTCCTTCTGCCATGCAATTAGAGCATCGAACATGGCCTGCCTACTTCGCCTACAAAACAGCTGTTCCTGTAGGAATGCAATTTTCTTCTCATCAAACGAACCCGTCTTGGGCCATCGTAACTCCTCATTTCCCTTGGTATACTTATGCCACAGAGTGCAGAACAACGACAGGGAGATCCCATGTTTGACATACATAAAATGGCTAGGACTGCCCTCCGGCGGGGCGGGTTGGCTCTCAGCTAGTCTGGAGTCACTTGTTCGACAGCAGCAGCCAAAACAATTCAATTTACTGAAACAGGACATTTTGGTTAGTTTTCAGACATGTATGCACAAAACAACAATCAACACGAATCATACACAACATACAATCGGTATCAGAGAACCAAGCCCGTCGACTCTGGTTCACAGTCCAAACACCAAACTGCACGCGGGATTCCGGCCACCCTCCTGGCTCACCACTAAGACCAGCCCCCAACGAGGACTTGCCCCGTCAGGAGTATGCCCTGTGGCTACCCAGTCTAGGTCGCGGGTCCTTCCACGTGCAATCCGTTTATAATCCTCCGGCGCGCCGTTTTTACTCAAATCAAATACAACCTGTACGTACTTCGAGTCAAACCACGGTAATGCTAACCCGATCAAGCAAGACACCACTCTCCGGTGCGTGCCTTCAAATCAATGCACCGCTGTCCAGCGCGAGCTTCAAACAAATGCAATCCGTGTTCAAAATCAAAAATGCATCGTTCTCAACGCATGCTCTTAAATCAATCAAATAACACACCGTCTTCAACGCGTGTTTTAACCAATAATGCACCGTTTATAACGCGTGCGTCAAATCAAATCAATACTCACCGGGTGCACCCAGATACGAATGTTCATTCTCCGCTGCCAACTCCTCCCGACCAAATCAGTCCACTTTCTGGGTTAAGCCCGTAGGACCCCGGTGAAGGGTAACTAGCAGCAGGGGACGTACCGAAAAGTCGCGCAGGGTGGGAGAAATCCTCAGGCTCCTCTCCCACCAACCGGTCAGGACGGTCTAGAGGAATTTGCTTGATACTCCCTTTTAGCAGATGTGACCTTGCTTCTCAGCAACTCAGCCTGTCTCCTAATTAAATGCAAGGAAAGGGGGAAGCAGAGGGTGTGCGGAAAAGACCACGTGATTCCCAAGTGAGAGAGCCGCAATCCAAGATGGAGGCGGTTCGGTTCTCGGCCCTTTTTGTCGTGCTAAACATAATTGGGGATTTCGAACCGTTTAATACACCATAACTAGTCAAACTATCATTAGATATACTGCGCTAATCATATCGTAGTGCCTTGAATACCTCACCAATCCCCAATGAGACAGTCAGAATTCCACTCCAGTCCATATTTTGCAAACAACCAGCAATGCATCATGGGAGATGTAGTCCCAAAATCCATATAGCATATCAGTGACAATTGTGAACACAATTGCAGGGGCTACACATCAGTAAATTACCAAGCGGAGGACTGTTAGTGTGAATAGCAACTCATGTAATTTAATGTAACACAAATGTTGCAAGGCAAGTCAGTAAATGGACATTCTATATCCACAGGTGAACCTGCACCCCAGACAGAAGAGAGAGAGATACATGAGGCACCTGGGCAACTCCATATTCAGGAGGAAGATTCCCAGACACCCACAGATGTCACATCACCACCCAGACCTAGGAGGTACACAGTGGGAAGCCTACAGGAGATGGAGGGGCAGAGGAGGAGAGCACGGGAGCTCCACAGACCATGCCCAAAGATCCAGCACAGTCTCCTGAAACACTGTCACCCATGCAGCGTAGCCACACCAGTGGTCTCCGACGCAGACCAAGGGCACACAGTCCATCTGAGCAGGGTGATGAATCCAGTGTCTTTGCAGGTCTTGAGGGCACCATGGTGAAGGTGCAGTGGCTGCAAGCGAAGATAATGCGATGAATGCAATGTCAGATGGTATCCATGAACAGGAACATGAGGGACATTAAGGAGGGCATCAATGGACTAAATAACACTGTTGCTGAGGGCATGAGGAACATGACTGAGGCAGTAAGGCAGTTGTGCAGTAAATTGGACCGTGAACGTGGCACAAGGAGCAGGGAAAAATAGCGCATGGAAAGATTCACAGAGGCGGTCAACCTCCTATGCAATGCCACATCTGTGCTGAGCAGACACACAGTGGCCATGCAGTTGGAAATGGCCCACTGCAGGCAGGATGTAGCTAGGGGGTTGGTGCAGGTCACCAATGCGGTTGAACTGCTCCAGACACCCAACATAGCTGCCACAGGGTCTGGGGTTGGTGGAGACAGTGAAGAGGTCACCAGCCACAGCAGCATATCTCCACCCGTTGCAGATCCCAAACGGCGTAGCGCAAGGCAAGGGCCAGCAGCAGAACAGTCCTCAAGGGAGGGAATTGCGCACAGTGAGTGAAGCACTGATGTGTGTGGCGCAGGAAATGAGTCCATACTGCTGCTGACAGTCGCTAATGGGTGACGTAACCCATGAGACCCAGTGAGAGTGGATGACACTGTGCATGCAGTGTGGTAATGCCACGCTGGGCTACACAAGGCACACAGAGTCCAAAATGGTGAGGCGGTGTGCATTCATATTGCCTGATGTAAGAACAATAAAACACCGTTAAACAATTGTCATTAACCGATTTGTGGCCTTACTTACTTAGAAATAGTTGTGTGTGATCTCAGCATGTCTGTGTCTCCCTTCTGCCACTCCTACAACACCTGCTGCACTGTGCAGTGGCTGTGGCCATTCCTCATCCTCTGAGTCTGAATCGGTGATTTCAACTGGGTTTCCCTTCTGTGTGACCAGGTTGTGTAGCATGGCACAGGTAGCAATAATTTTGCAGCATATCTCGGGGCGGTACTGCCATGCACCTCCACTTTTGTGGAGGCAGCGGAACCTGCACTTCAGGAGTCCAAATGTCTGCCCACCACATTCTGTGTAGACTTATGGGCAGCATTGTATCTCCTCTCACTTGGGGTAGATGGGTTGAGGAATGGGGTGAGTATGAATGCACGCACCGCATATGTGCTGTCACCTAAGTGGGAAAGGATGACACATCAATCACATGCAACAACAGATACATCCAAGGTATACATCAGGGTGTGTCACATGCATTTACCTAGCAGGTATCCTTCTCCAAATTCACCCCCAGTCAGACGTGTATAGATTCCACTGTGACTGAAGATGTAGGAGTCATGCGTGCTCCCTGGGAATTTCGCTCCTATATCAGTTATGATGTGAGACGCAGCACAAATGACCTGAACGTTGATTCAATGATATGATTTTCTGTTCCGATATATGTACTCAGCAGCAGAGGGGTGGCAGGTTGCAATATGTGTCCCATCAATGCACCCTATGACATGTGGGAACTGGGCCATCTGATAGAAATCCATCTTGGTCCATTTGCGTTGTGGGATACCGGATATAATGGTGCATTCTTTGAAGCATAGCATCCAGGAAGGTGTTGAAGAAGCATGACAGGCAACTTTGTGAGAAACCTCCAGCCACAGCTATCACCCCCTGATAACTACCTGATGCAAGTAGGTGCAGGGAACAAAGGACCTGCACATGTGGTGGAATTGTGTGCGCCCTGCGTGTCTTTTGCTCCAGGCTTGGGTGCAGATCACGTATCAGGTCCAGGATGGTAGTAGAGTGAAGCCTGTACCTCTCATGTATTTCTTCTTCTGTCAGTTGGAAAAGGGTGATGCGCACTCTGTATATGCGTTCCTGTTGCCTCCTCATCCTCTGTGCTGCTGCTTGCATCCGCATCCGCCTATCAATGACATAGAGGGCCGCCATTGTGTTGAAACTGATGCATTCTGGGGCTGTTTATATGCAGTGCACCTGGTTACCACCTGCTTTGAGTTGGTGGTAATTTGCGACTCGCAAATAGCGATTTAGCAAAAAATCGCTGTTTGAGACTTTTCTTACATTGGTTTGCGATTTTATTTTTACGATTTCGCAATTTGCGAGGAGCAAGTTGGGAGTCGGTGGGTCAAATTCACAAAATAAGGATTCGCTAACTGACTTCTCTTTTTTTTTTGCTATTCCTTATTTTGCGCTTGGGTTTTTCACTCTCTACATTTCACAGGACTCTTTTGCGATTGCAAACGTAGAAATTCTGTGAATTTCTGCTTTTGCGATCGGTATTTCATTTCCTACATCTGGCCCATAATTTTTGACAAATAAATAAGCATATAAATGTTTAAGAATGCATGACTATAATCAAAACTGTGTAACATGATAAAGTGCATTATATGTGAGATCAACTTCTCTCAAAGGGAGCATAAAACGCCCAACGGATCACACCCCCCATCAAATGTTTTTTATCTGGGAGTATATTCAGAAGTAACTGTAAATACATTAAAGTGGGCTTAACTTGAACAAAGTGCAAAGGTATCAACATGGGGGATAGAATTTATTTTAGGGATCTCATAAAATAAACAGAAAAACGCAAAGTGCAAGAGATCCCTACGAGACAAATCATCACAGGTACAGGCACTGAGCTTTGTACTCCACACACCAGGTTTAGGGAACTGGTTAAACATAAATCTAGTAAAGAGGAATTGATAACGGACATTAAAAATACTGAGTAGTTAAGGTTTAGTGGCGGGACTTGTTACGATCAGTGAATAGCCATGAACCAGGGGTTTCCCCAACTAAATAGCTTCCCTCTTGGTTGTCCTCCATAAGGAAAAATGATCCTGTGTCAAGGCAATATCCGCTTTTTAGATAGATGAAGGCAGCTCAAATAGGGTGGGCCTACCTAATTTGACAAACGTGCCCTATATGTACATTAGCCATTTAACTGACATGAATATTCAAATGCGAGTATACATTTGTCAGTTAAATAAATGTGGAAAAATACCCATCGCAGTTTCATTTCTACAGAGAACGCAAAATAAAAAATTAATAAATACAGAAAAATGAGCAAAAAAGAAATATGGATAAATATAGACTGAAATGTTGAAAACATAAATAACAGAAAACCAGGAACCCAAATCCTAATACTATGGTAGAACTTCTTCTATGCTTTATGCTCATACTCCATAAATACCAGATTGATTAGTATCACTGTGGCTCTGAAATAATGTCTTACTCACATTGTTATAACCTATCACCTACCCGTGGTGAGCTGGCTGCAGGGATCTGTTGCCAGGTCTCACTATACTTACTCCACGCTGGGCTCCCCTAGTCATGTTACTAATTAATATAGGATTTTTGATGGGCTGGTTATGCAGGTCTCATTTTGAACTCACTCAATGACTCTGGCATAATCCCCCTAGCTGGTGACACATTCACAATCTAAAACCGTATTGACCCTATACCGGCCGTTAATGAAGTGCTTCAGTGTCAAAGGCCAGAGCCAAAAGCTTTTAAGAAGCCTGAAACAGGGGTTATCAGGCTATTAGAACATTCATCCCTATGAGGGTAGAATGCCCTAATTAAAAAAAAAGAATGCCCCCCCGGACACCGAGTGGGTTGAACCCCCGTGGCTCCAATGCCTTTGTTTCACAGCTGTTGCCGTAAATGCTCAACAGTTATCAGCCACATGCAGGGCCACTGCTGTTAACTGTTAAATATTCACAGCAACGGCTGTGAAAGGAGGCTGAAGTCAGCCCCTGGCTCTCCCTGGTCCTGACTAAACAGCCTTTTCTCATTAAGCCATACCAGGAAGGCACAGGAGCCCCTTCTCTCCTTCCTTGTCTCCAGTGACACTCTGAGCTACAGGAGGAGGGGGGAGGAAGGCTCTTGTGTGCCTGGCTGGTCAGGTTTTCCCAGTCACATTCCCCTGCATAAATTCATATATTTTGGAGATGCAGGGTACAGAGAGAGTCAGAGACTATGTATTAGGACATTGTAATAGTGAGAACAGTCGGCCTATCCCTGGTTGTATAGGCCACTGCTGCTCCTGTGTCTTCAATGAAACTTTCAAAACTGAAGAGTTCTAAAAGCTGTTATGAGGTTCTAGTTCCACTTTTTGTTTTTTTTGATTGGATGATAGTTTGTGAATCAAATCAATACAGAGAACACACTGGTTGATGAGTTACTCATCTACAGTCATCCAACTCATCTCCCTACCCTTGCGGAGGGTAATTCTTTCTCTATTTATAATGGCCGTTCACCCACTAGAAATGCTTAGTGGCATGCTGATGATTCATCGGGTCCTCACCCAGACACTTACTGTGTCTGGGTGGGCTCAACCTTGTAACCAAGGGAACTCTTTCAAATTTTCAAGGTGGGATCTGGGCATTTAACTAAATTTCCATGGCTTGTTCACCCTAATTGAAATCAGTTGCAGGGTGCCCAGGCAAGGTTAAAAACAGAGGTGATAATCCTGAGGAAAATAAGTGCTCACCTGCATCTAAAGGTGAGTCTACATGTTTAGGTACCTATCTAATCTCAATTGATCTTGTGGCTTTCTTCAATTTAGAAACCTTTCAATTTGTGTGGTCATTTCCCTTATCCAATTCTACTATTTTGGCTTTTATAACATTTCAACACCACATACCAAACGTACAAACCATTAGGGTACATTGGCCCATTCATTTGATGTGGTTTGGGAAGACAACAGAAAAAATACATTAGTCTTGGCCATATTTGCCAATTGCTGCCATGTCACCATTTGTGAGCACTGAAAACTCTATTAAAACAAAGTTTGTGTTGTGTCACCAGGAACAACAAACAACATGCCCCTTTCTCACATCCAAATGGCGGAAATTGGAGAAAAAGGCAGCAACCACAAGGGCCATTCTAATATTAAGCACACCATGTTCATGTGTGAAAATGTTCTTATAATTCTAGCTGGTTGTGATTGTCTTACTTAGCAAACAGAAGTCCCGTGCCCCATAGGATGTTTAGAGGTGGGCAGACACTAAATTAGAAAACAGTAAAATTGTCAAGATAAGATATTTTCTGTCCTCTGCAGATGTTGTAGAACAGATACTGAATCCCCCTCCCTTTCCTTCTAAAAGGTTCAAAGTCCATCCACAAACCTAGTTGGTCCTTGAAATTCCGGCATGCCAATACCTCCCATGGATAACCACTGTTATGAAAAGTCCTCAGTGTGTCACCATGAATCTGCCCCATGCGTGTGGCTGTACATGAAGAGTGTGACTCTTATGTAGTCTTCCCATTTCATTAGGTGGTGATTTGGAGAAAACTATAGTGCCATCAAAAGAATATAAATTGTCATAGACATCTTTCCTGGGAAGGTTAAGGAAAGGATCTATTCAGTCTGCTCTCCTAACGTGGTGATCTAAAATTTGCTTTTTTGGACAAACTTCTAAAGAAGCTACAGTAATTATTAATGATAAATTTCAGTGATCATTAAGTCATAAATTGTGGGGTAATCCACATTTTTAAAAAAACCTCTTCTGAGGGAGCTACTGTAAGGCAGGGATGGATGTTTACATATTTGGGGGCACTGATCTCAGTGTCAAAAGATAAATAACATCCTGTAAGAATTAAGACTCGAGTTGAGCTTTGTTCAATATCGGAGCAAGAGATCTGTTGGTTCTTCCACTCTATACCCAAGGGATAAACACCACATTGATTTCTGTTTGCTACCCATTATGATACCTATATGAAGGATCCAAGCCCCTGGGTTGCCTCCCATCTACTGCAAATGAGGGAATCTTAAAGCCGGTACATGATCTATTATCCCCATCTTCTCAATGACAAATGCCTAAACATAATTAGGAACTTCAAATCTTAAGTGAAATACTTATTGAACAACTTCTCCACAGCCTCCTTGAACTGGTCCATCAGGATCTAAATGGATTAATCCCTAGGCGTAACCCCTCCTTAAATTTAAGGCGTTATTTTATCTTGGAATGGGCATCCCACCTGTGGCCACACACAGGCTGTCTGGCCTTGGACATTTAATCGGCTTTCAGCACCCTAGTTTGGAATATATGGACTGTGTCCTAGAGGAATTTGGCTTTAGTCCCCAGATGGTACAATGGACCAGACTCTTACATTGTAGACCATAAACCAGAGCCAAAACTAGTTGTCATATATTGGAATCCTACATAGTGGCCAGGGGCACAAGACAAGGGTGCCACTAACCCTTTAATTGTTCTCTTTGGCTCTTGAGCCCTAAGTGATAAAACTCCATGCTCAGGATAATGTTTGGGGTGCCCCACTATGAGGATATATTCATGCCAACCCCTTGCCCTGCTCGCTGACAAATTGATACTATCCTCATAAGACATTGATGTTAACCTAGACTTATTGGCTGGAACCCAGAGTGACCGCATTTGCCGCACTACTAGACGCCACTAAGGCATTTGACTTGCTGGGGTGGCCACATTTATTCTTTCTTCTGCCCCGCCTGGGCTTGAGCCCCAGGTTTGTGTGCCTTATCCAGTTGTTTTGCGCCTCCCAATGGCCAGACCCCATTTAAATGATATGATATCAGACATGTTCTCTATAACACGTGGCACTCACCAGGGCTGACCCTTATCCCCTATTCTTGTTGAGATTGCAACTAATGGTCCACCAAGGATTGAATTTCACAGCACAGAAATGTTTAATCTCAATGTATGCTGATGTATGCTGATGACATTGTGCTCTATGTCCGAGACCCACAAACAAACCTTTATCCCATTATATGAGAAGACTTTTAATTTGGAAGTCCCTCAGATATCCACAATAACTGGACTAAATCTACTCTTTTCCCACTCACCGACAAACTCCCCAGGTTGAATCGGATTTTCCATTAAGATGGGTGCTGAGGCGGGTGTGTTATTTGGGGATTTGGCTCAGTTGGGACGTAGAGGAACTCTGATGGATAAACTATGGGAGAGCAGTGGCCTGGCTGGGAGAGAAAATCCCAATGTAGAACAGACTCCCTCTGTCCTTGACAGGATGATTGAACATAGCTAAAATGGTAGTATTACCCACATTTTTGTATTTATTCAATAATGTTTCTATGCCTCTCGCTTCTCCTTTTTTCCAGCACCTGTGCTCTAATTGCTGCTAACAACCCCGTAATTGCCTGGGAGATACTTACACTCCCATTCCGGCAGGGGGGTCTCAATGCACCTAACAAGGTACTGTATGCATTTTGAGAGCAATCTCAATACTTACACCACTGGCTATACCCCAAAAGATTACACCCACACACATTTGTGGAGATGGAAGCTGCCTCTCCCTGGCCACTGCTCTCTACCAGTGTTAGACGCTTTCACGAAGAGAAACTTATATGGGCATAGGATGGCGTGAGCTATCAAGCCAAACTTAACATCATATACACCCCATCTATTCCATTAGTGCGCAACCCAATGCTGACCATGTTACAGGCTGAGTGTGCTAGAGTGTGCGCACACCACAGGAAATTACTCACCTACAAAGACTTAAACACAGGAGGACATTTTATCCCCCCTTTACATCTGACAATTTTCTCAAACCTACTGTACTAGGCACTATGCTCTATCATCAGCTGAGTGCAACATGTACGACTTTACACAACACATTTACCGAGGCACCGCCACAGCTGCTCGCTCTTGAACTCATGCTAGACTGTACAACATAATGCATGACACAGCACCCATTCATACCCCAACCGCCTCTGCATTAGGGGGATGAGATACTGATCCCCCCATTACAGATGAGCATTGGAAATATTGCTGCGAAGATATGGCTGCTCTCTCACCTAATTATTTAATTATAGATTGTGTCTCATTCATTTTAAATTCCTTCATCAACTATACCAAACACCAATACAATAGCAAAACACATGGAGCTCACAGCAGAAGCGTGCTACGGGAGGTGTATAGCCCCTCAAGCCACTTGTAATACACCTCACCTTGGATTGCCCACTGGTGAGGGAATACTGGAAGAGTGTACTTAACACCTTGGAGCAAATAGTTGGGCACTGGGTTCCACAGAGTCCACTAATGTGTCTTCTAGGTCATGTGAAAGACCTCCCACCAAGCACCCACCGCCTAACAGTATGCACTTGCTGCTGGTGAAACGTTGGATCGATATAAACTGGGGACAGAAACCGGCACCCAAAGCCATGTCCTGGTTACAGGACGTGCCTCATTGTCAGTAACAGCTGGCTGCCTATTGGGAACAAATGCGACCGACATCCCTCCTCGAAGAGATCTGGAAACCACTAGTATTATCTTTATGTTCACAGGAATCTACTCCTGATCCGCATACAGTGACAAGCTCTCCTTCTGATACCCAGACCTCGGAGCCCCGACCATTAGCCTCCCAGTAAATTCATGCGTAGATCTGATCTAACTTTCTCTTCTCTTTAAACATGCAGATACCTCCGACATACTCTACGCATTAACAACTTTACTTGTCTAACAGACAGTGATGACTGCCTTTTATTTTCATTGTACTACTTTGCTTTTTCATCGCACCAAGTATGCCAGAAAGGAAAACTCAATTGTTTTGCTGAACCCTCGCTGCCATACCCCTCCCCCATTCACATCCCCCCTTCCCTCTCTATGTTCCACTATTCCTTTTGATTTTTGCTTATTGTTACATGACATGGTTGATCTAATTGTCTCAAGAGAAGGGAAGCGGAAATCTCCGTTTCTGACACGCAGCGCACTGCAATAGTCCCTAAGGTTTCTGTATGAGATTAGAGCAATTATGAATAGTGTACAATGACATGTAACAAACTTTAAACACAAAAGAAATTGTTAAACAGATTTTGATCTGTAATCAATGTTCTCTAATCACATGTATGAAAACAATAGTAGATTTACGAAATTCAAAAGTGTCTGTTTTCAAAATACAATCCAAAAGCAAACATTGTATTTAACGATTCTTAGAATAAGACCCAATGCATTTCGGGTTTTAAAAAACCCTTCTTCAGGGTATTTCACAGAAACATAAACTGATGGAGGGCCTTCTGCCGGAACAGTAAGAAGAGGAGAGAAAACAAACATGAAAAACACATCAAATATGTATATAATACATAATCTTACAAGAAAAGGTTCAAAAGTCTGTGCCTGTGCCCACTGTGCACCAAAACTCAACGTGCCGCTGATGTGTCTCTGTGAAATACCATGCTTCAGAAGTGAAACACACGTGCGTACTAACAAAGGTTACCCTAGACGTGTACAGGCAAGTAATGTAATAGATCAGCGTGCTGACAATCCTCAAGAACACCATGTGACTCGTTGTGTTAACTGCAATGAATCCAGTAAACAGTGGTATGCATGCGTAACCAAAGAAAGAACAAGTACCTCCAGGCAAGAGAGGTACACAAGTGATCTCCCTGTATGTTGGAGCAGTCTATTATCTACAATTAGAACATTAGCTAAACGCTGTGTACAGCGCCGCAATATATGAACAAAAATATGACTGCCACCGCTTATCGGTATCCAATTTCTACGGAGTGTGAATCTGCGCATGTACAAAAAAGTGAAAGAGAATGTCTGAAATGTTTCCCATGCTCCACGCCATAAACAGAGCTCATATCAATGTATAATGAGCCTTACCTTAATGGTGAAGTCAAGTCACCGTACACTGAAGAGTTCTAAAACGAAAAGCCTCAAGTTAAATATGCCCACAAAATGTGGTAAAACGATAAGTAGACCTTGCGATCACTGCATTGCAACTGAAAGGTGCAATGACGCAGCCAGAATCTGATTATTCCAAATCAAAAGAATCCTAAATGAGGAGAATAACCTCAAAGTCATTCAAAATAAGCATCAAACATGTTCACTTCAAAAACCAAATGTGGTCCTTACAAATTACTAATTCATCAGTGGCGGCTGGTATTAAGGGGGCAAGGGGGCGTTGCCCTACCTACCAGCATCGGGGAAAACTAAAGGGAGGGAATGAACACCATGGAGCAGTTTGGAAGTGCTCACTGCTTGGTGCCCCCCCCCCCCGTGAAAAAACAATGTAAAATAAAAATCTTTTTTTTTGTGCTTGTCTCGAAGACTTTGAGATAAGCACACAAAAAAAGAAGTCGAAGAGTCTTCCTGCACATGTGCAAAGCTGGTCGAGGACTATTCCTCGCCCTCGAGGCACAAGCGAGGAGCGAGGAGGCGAGTGACATCAGCCTTGTGGGAGTGGCTGCATAAAGCGGCAGTGCATGGGTTACAAATGGGGCGCTAAGGAATTGGCTCAGGGTGCGGTCAGTGGAGCACCTTTCAGGATAATGGGAAGGGGCAGGGCTGGTGCACAGTGCAGGGGGTGGTAACAATTGCAGCACTCCCTTTCGCCTCCATGAATTAGACTTCCTAATTGGGTAAGGCGAGGCCGAGGCAACCTTAGGGGAGTGGCTATGCATTTCCGGGACACATTTGCTAGAAAAAGAAAGGCGCTGCAGCCGTGGTTTCAAACGAGCGCGCCGCAGGTTGGTTTACTTTTATAAAGTTACCGAGAGCTGAATTTTGGCCCACTGAGCCGACAATATTAATTAACAGGTCTGCACTTTGAAAGAATCACAATTGTGGGTAGGGGCGCGTGCCTAGGCTTGGACAGCAAGCATAGGATAACATAGCTAGAGTGATAGCAGATATGCTGAAGGAAAAAATAGGAGGGTCGAATATTTTTCACCACTGCAATCACAATTGTTTTTACATTGAGATGTCCGGGGGTGATGTGGGCTGCTGAAAAAACACAAATCATGAACACCAGAGAGCGGCATGCGCACGAGGAGTTCCCCGTGGGTGAAGGTGGGACTGATTGTGTCTGCAGAGAAATCCGGGAGCTACAGCAACATTTTGAATGCTTAAATAACTTTACTGAAACTATGAGCAGTGGCAAAGGAAACAAAAAGCTTGCTTTACTTTCTCTGCTCTGAACATGTTGGTGCCTTTCCACATTACCTTTGTTTCCTTCTGTTCTGTGCATAACTCTCTGAAAAATGCCTTTTCCTGCTCAAAGTTTCACAGGCACAGGAAAAGCTTGTTTAACGTGCTGCTCCATTGATCATTTCCTGCACATGTGCTCAGCTCAGAGGGAACATGGCTAACACTATATGCACATTCTGCACACGGAGCTTGCCAATTTTACCACCATCACTAATTTCCTCAGTTGAATTGGGGCACGGGGGCTGCCATTAATTATAACAAATGTACGTAGTCTTCTTGTGATGACCTTTAGCACATCCGATATCACAAGCCGGGGCTAGTTTGCAAGACACAAGAAGGAATAAAATAAAAAGTTGTTACTCAAACGATCAGAATAATGCCTTTGTTTTCCACAGTAATGAGGCTACAGCCTTCGCGCCCCCGCCTTTAGCGTCCCACATTTACCCCAATAGTGAATCTTTACAGCTCCAACCGGATGCTATGCATTATGTATTAATCTTCCACCTCCCCAACCCGAGCTAGGTGTTCTGGAACCCAGCACAACTTGCCTCCCTCCCCGAGCTGGATATTGTATTTTCTATGCCCCTGGTGAAACATTGGCCGTTAGAAGACGAAGGCCAGGGCGAGGTGGCGGCCTGACTGAGAGAGAGTAACTTAATCTACTCTCCTGGCCCGCATTAGTTGTCCATGTTTCTCTGCAAGGAAAACAAGCATTTGATTTCAGCAGAGCTGCTGAGCTGTGAAGCGCCTACGGGGGGTTTCTGTTCTAGTCCAAGGTAAGCCACTTTAAAGTGTTGGCAATTTGTTTGTTTGCAGCGAGCGCCAATGGCATTTGTGAGCTACTTATCTTTAACTTACATTTTCAAGAAAAGCCTATTTGTTGCTAAATGAAGGGTGACGTCCATCAAACTATTCAACCCTACTGTTTTAAAATATTGCATTCAGGCTAAATAGATGGCATGGGTGGAAGCAGGAATACAGTAAGATATGGGACAGTTTTAAATGTGTTTAAATATTTCAAGACTACACATTCCTAATTACTTTATAAATGTTCTCGCTGCCTGAAATTTGCTTTAACTTGCACCATTTGGTCCTTTTAAAAAAAAGAAAATCTCGGGGTGAGAGTCCCTCCATTTCCCCGTTTGTCAATTGGGCTCATTCGTGACACACATTCACAACTTTACGCCTCAACACTTTCAAATGTCACCAGCCGCCACTGTAATTCACTAGTGTAACGATGCCCGAAAAAGACGAAGAAAAAAACCAAAGCACGAGAATGGGTGTCTCATTGCACCTTTCAGGTTTTTAATAAAGTTAGAATACCTTTGTATCCTCCTCGAACTCTGTTACGTTATTTAAGAGGCTTACGTTTAGCCTCCTAGCACACGCCCCCTCTGAGTCAGGTGATCAGGATATCCGGCATACGTGAGATGTTGATGAGTCTTCGTTGGTTCACAGTGATCGCACGGTCTACTATCTTTTTACCACTTTTTGGCGGCATATTTAACGTGAGGCTTTTAGTTTTAGAACTCTTCAGTGTACGGTGACTTGACTTCACCATTAAGGTAAGGCTCATTATACATTGATATGAGCTCTGTTTATGGCGTGGAGCATGGGAAACATTTCAAACATTCCCTTTCACTTTTTTTGTACATGCGCAGATTCACACTCCTTAGGAATTGGATACCGGTAAGCGGTGGCAGTCGTATTTTCATTCATATATTGCAGCGCTGTACACAGCGTTTAGCTAATTTTCACTTTTCAATTGTAGATATAGATCGCTCCAACATACAGGGAGTTCACTTGTGTACCTCTCTTGCCTGGAGGTACTTGTTCTTTCTTTGGTTACGCATGTATACCACTGTTTACTGGATTCATTGCAGTTAACACAACGAGTCACATGGTGTTCTTGAGGACTGTCAGCATGCTGATCTATTACATTACTTGCCTGTACATGTCTAGGGTAACCTTTGTTAGTACGCACACGTGTTTCAATTCTGAAGCATGGTTTATAACAGAGACACGTCAGCAGCACGTTGAGTTTTGGTGCACAGTGGGCACAAGCACATACTTTTGAACCTTTTCTTGTAAGATTATGTAATATATACATAGTTGATGTGTTTTTCATGTTTCTTTTCTCTCCTCTTCTTACTGTTCTGGCAAGAGGCCCTCCATCAGATTATGTTACTAGGAAAGTTTCCCCTGAAGAAGGGTTTTTTAAAACCCGAAATGCATCTTGTGTGTTGCAAGAATCAGGGTACAAGAATCAGTAGCGTACAGCCTCCATTTAGCAGAGCACAAGATTGAAGATGAACATAGCTTCTCCATAGAGTGGAAGTGTATTATTTTCACTCCTGTAGCTGGAAGGTGGAGATCCCGATACTGACATGAAGAGTATTGCGAAATGGCTACTTTTAAAAATTCAATGAAGAACTTGTTAGCAAAAGGTTGCTGATAGATTTTCTGCACATATGAAATAATGAGGCGACCCAGTGTCCCTCAGAGCCTGGGTAAGTTTGCAATTGCTACAATAGGTTCTGTCGGGTAGAACAATTAATTTGTATCGCAGACAAACTAATCACGGTATGTACTTTCAAATTCAAAAATAACTAAATTACATTGATTAATCAGAGACACACCAAATATATGTTGCTTAATCAAAGACACACCAAACAATACACCAACATTGATTTATAAGACTTTATATATCCAATGGTTGCTGCATGGAATATAAGGCTGTTGTAAAGCGATTTGTCAAGGACAAAAAATATGATAATTACAAAATGACATAACATGTGATGTGACAGTGCAACATATACATATATATATTCAGTGAAAAAACCATAGTTTTCACACACGTTATAGTTAGCTGGACATTTCACTCGTAAAAAACCAATGAAATTTCCCCGTTATAGTTAGTTAAGCTAACTATAACTCGCGCGCCCGCAATCCACTGCTGATGACATCACATATTACATCACTCATGACATGGTCAGTGACATCACTCATGACATCACTGATGACATCTCAAATGACATCACTGATGACATCACTGATGACATCATCCAGTGAATGTGTGTTTTTCTGAAAATTACATATGTTTTATATATGTATATCTCAAGGTCAATGGAAGAATAAATGGGTATATAAGTATCTAAATGGATGATTTGTTTTTGAAAAATAGATTGTATAACTGACTGATTAAGTGTATCTTAGTGAATACATGGCTTAGTGAGTAATGTTTAAATATGTAAATATCTGTATCAGTCTCTCACTTTGTGTATAAAAGGCTGCATGGGTTGGTGAGTAGCTACATGAGTGTCTATATAGGTTATTAGTTGGTTTTTTGAGTATCAGTGTCTATATGGTTCGGTGGGGGGTATTACATAGTGCATAGTTGCATGAATGAGTGACTCACTGTTTGTATGTGTTGAAGACAGCATGTGTGCAGGACTGTATGGGTGGATGAGTGTGTGTATGGGTGTGTGAGTGAATGACTGTCTCAATAGTGTCTTTATGAGTAAGTACATATGTTTTAAACTAGTATATGTGACTATTGGTGTATATAAGTGAGTATATGTGAGAGTGAGAGATTGAAAGAGTTCTGTATGAATAAGTATGTGTTTCTATAAGTGATTGTTTAAAAGACTAAGTATGTGTAAGTTTCCGTAGAAGTAAGTGTGGTGGTGTGTGTATAACTGTATATGCAAGTAAATGGATGTTTGATTCTTTATTAGCATGAGTGACTATGTGTGTGAGTAACTCTATGGGTGAGTGGCATTGTGTTACAGGATGTTTAGGTGTATGAGTACATATGATGTGTGAGTACACGAATGAGTGACTGTACAGGACTGTTGGTGAATAAGTGGATGTTTATGTGGATCTTAGAATTATTGAAGAGGTTGTTGTAATTGGTATTGGTATGTCCATTTTTTTGAAAATTTCAGTCTCTATTTTTGAATGTGTGTATCAAAGGTTATATTAGGGTGAGAGGAGGTCTGCCACTCTATCACATGGATGATGTCATCAGTGATGTCATCAGTGATGTCATTTGAGATGTCATCAGTGATGTCATGAGTGATGTCACTGACCATGTCATGAGTGATGTAATATGTGATGTCATCAGCAGTGGATTGCGGGCGCGCGAGTTATAGTTAGCTTAACTAACTATAACGGGGAAATTTCATTGGTTTTTTACGAGTGAAATGTCCAGCTAACTATAACGTGTGTGAAACCTATGGTTTTTTTCACTGAATTTGCAAGGTTTTTTAAATGCTAATTCCTAACTATAACATGTGTGAAACCTATGGTTTTTTCAGTGAATTTGCAAGGTTTTTTAAATGCTAATTTCTAACTATAACGTGTGTGAAACCCATGGTTTTTTCAGTGAATTTGTATGGATTTTTAAATGGTAATTCTTAGCTATAACATATGTGATTCCCATATTTTTGTTTATTGATTTTTTATGATTTTTTTTTATAAATTCTTATATTAAATGTGTTTTTTTTTTAAAAAAAACAAGTTTTTTAAAAACTTTTTATTCTCTTAAAACATGTTTTTTTTTTTTTTTAAATTCTGCAATATTTCAAGTTTTCTCTTTTTTTTTTTACCAAACAGGTAAGATATATTAGTATAACTTTGAAATTTTTTTTTTTTTTTTAGTGCGCGTACGGTAAGCTTACGGTAAGCGTATGGTTTACGCAATGTCCGTAATTTATCTACGCTGTTTGCGTATAGTTACGCAATTTGCGTAGCCGCGCGTACTGCGCGTGTGGCGCATACGCGTGTACGCTACATGCGCACGTTACGCGGAAGTGTTGGGGAGTGACTGTTATGCGCATGCGCGCGAGCCTTTTTTACGCGCATGCGTACTTTTGCCGTAAGCGTACCGTAAGCGCACCGTAAGCGTACGGTTGGTCATGTGATCATGAAACACAACTTTTGATTGGTTGAAACTACTTTCAGTTCTAGAACTCTCCTACACCACACCCATTCCCCTCATTTCTGCTTGTGATCCCTTAGGAGAAGGAGCTGGGTTGTCTTTGTGATACGATGGCAGAACAGCAGAGCTCTTCTGAGAATGAGGCTAGCAGCACTACCTTGAGGCAGAGAAGGAGGAAAGAAAAGACCTCTTTCATATGGGAGTATTTTACTTTTCCAGAGGACAAGAAAAAGGTAAATGCACTTAGTGACTTGTAAGCTGTGTGGCCGTGTACTTTCAAGAGGGAATCCCAACAAGAAGTATTCCTTCGGGAATCACACCATGTTGAGACACCTTAAAGATGTACACAGAAGGACACATGCTCGACATACTGAAGGTAACCCTTCAGTAAGTCAACCAAGCACATCCACAGCAGCTCAGCCTGGTCCATCATCTGCAGGACCGAGTCCTTCTTCTGCAGGTCAGGTGAGCCCTTCATCTGTGGTGGGAGCATCTCCTTTTTTTTCTCCTCTGGAAACCAACCATCGTTTTTTGAGGGTTGAAATCCGTTGCGCCACTTGTCATGATCTAATTTGTCATAGGGAGACCAGTGTTTCCCTAGTGAACAATAAAATAGATCAGCACATTTGTCGTAGAGACTAATATTCCCACTCTTTCTTTCCTCTGTCCCTGCATGAACACAACGGCTCTTTTAAGAGCCAACCTTACCTTTCATCTATTTTTTACATATGTTTTTGAAACTTTTTTTTGATTTTTTTTTTACCGTACGCGTACGGTACGCGTAATTTTTTTTTTTTTTTTTAAAAAAACACAAAAAATCAATTATCACATTACAAGGTCCTTGAGAGACTACAATGAAAAACTGAAAATGTGATTGTGGAGAAGTGGAAAAAAGGGACCTTGAAATTTTTGACTTACCATACCCACTCAAAAAAATATTTATTAATTTTAATTGCTTTAAAAATGGTTCTAGTTGTCGAAAATTTTCTATCTCAATCTGAAAAAAAAGAAAAAATTATTAATATTTAATAAAACATTTCATAATACAGTACACATATTTACATATTTTTCAAAAAAAAATGTTGCCTTTTTTTTGCTGTTTTCAGAATATATTGCATTTCACTATAAATTGTGAAAGCAATTGCATTCATCATTTAACAGCGGGCAAAAAAAAAATTAACAATCTCAAAGATTGTTTTAAAAAAGCCCACAATCTCTTTTTGCATAAACATAACTTTATAGAAATGATTATGATTCTTAAAAAATATCATCTAATATCAATACTTATTTCTTTAAAATACCGTCTGACATTTTTGTTTCAGAAGTATAATCACAAAAATGTATCTTCAATAACTCCACAATACATCTGATTCCATTTCCTTTAGGCCAAATAGTAATTTTAAAATTCTTTTTTGATTAAATTTCCAATGGTAATTCAATAAAAATCTAAAGTTTAAATTGTACAGATCTCACCGATTGTCTGTAACATTTTGGTTTCCGAAAGAATAATTAATAATTAAATAAGTCCAAAATAGAATTGTTTACCTTTCCGCATGGCCAAATAGTAATTTTAAAAATCTTTTTGGAATAAATTTCCAATGGCAATCCAATAACATTCCAAAATTTAAATTGTGCAGATGTTACCGATTTTTTCTAAATTTTTGGTTTTCCAAAGTTTCATTAAAAATTGAAAAAGTCCACATTACAATTGGTTACCTTTCCATTAGGCCAAATGATAATTTGTAAAATCATTTTTTTTTTAAATTCCAATGGTAATCCAATAAAATGGTAAATTTGTTTTGTACAGTTCTTGCCAAGTCTCTCTAAAATTTTGGTTTCAGGAAGATTAGATAGGAATTTGCTAAATCAAAAGGCAAACGTTGCTTAAAAATCAATTGGGAATCATTACACAGTGTCCAGCCTTTTTCACATTTAAGATAAACTGTGTAATGACCAGAAGTTACAGTAGGTCCATCATGGAAAATTATTGCAACTGTTACAAAAGTTTTTCCTGAAATTCATAATTGCTGTCCTGTAAACTTCTTTATTAAAGTATCTAATTTTGAACCATCAGCTTTACAGCGTTGCATCATTAAAATTACATACTGTCCGTATTCTTTTAAAATTAACGTTGAAAACATGTCAGATTGACACTCACCGCATTCCATGCTATGATTAGCATCTTTAACTAATTTAGCAAAAGTGACTGTTTTACTTTCTGGCAATGTTAAATAAATAAACCTTTCAGAATCAACATTAGAGCCACATATATTATAACAGGTTTCACAACTATGTTCCCATTTATAAGAGAGACCAAATACATTTTCAATGGGAACCCCTTCTTCTTCCAGTACCTGAAGAAAAAACCAAGAATTCCTGTGCGTCTTGCTGTACATTTTGAGAAAACTGTGTTCGTCCTGAACATACATCTAAAAGTTTTCTAATTTCAGTAGCACTTTCTATTTGAGTTTTATCATTACTCAGCTTTTGAAAAAGGAGACTCAACTCAGAACAGAATCTTTTTCCCTGATTTACTATTATCTGCTCTTGCACACTTTCCAGATAAAATGCAACATTCAGCACTACATTAGCGTAGCAGTTGACACCAGAGCTATTTTCAAAATGATATCCTACAACCTGTTCTTCATTTTCCTTTTTCTTTTTGCTTGCAATTACATCACTCCTCTTTTTTTTCCTCCTCTCTACATCTTCATTACAGATATTCTCATTTCTCCTTTTACGAGAAACTACACGTTTCTCCAACACAGGATACTGACCTAAATGAGGAGCATAGCTTCTTCTTAATCTATTATACTCCTTTACACAATTTGTATCAGCACTAACTTTTGAGTCATCAAAGTCTATCATGAATAAATCTGATAATGTTTTCACTCGTGACAAAGCAACATATGCCATACCTTCTTTGAACACAGTTGAACCAATGTTCACAAATGCACAATCTACAGTCAATCCTTGAGACTTGTGAATAGTTACAGCATATGCTAGAGAAAACGGAAACTGCTTCCTACGTACATATAAGTCTTTCACAAGCATGAAACGAACTGAACAACGACAAATGTCTTTAACTTCTTCTATCTGATCAAATTTTATTTTTAAACATTCAATTCCATCTTTTTTCTGATAATTAATAAAACCCACAACTCGTCCCATAGCTCCATTAACTAAACCTTTTTCAACATCCAAATTTCTCCTTAAAAATACTCTACAGTTCATGCAAACATATAGATTTTTTTTCTAATCCAGCAGTTTGGGAAATGTTCTTCTCTAGTGAATCCAATTTATTTTTCAGTTTGCCTGTTAATGTGATAGTAATTCTTCCATCCTCAATTTTGTCCACTGCTTCCAATTTCCTGATATCTTCCTTTTCCAATTTCAAAAGCTCCTCATTGAATATTGAGCATTCACGTAGAGTTGGCATTAAGCAGATGACACTTTTCTTTTCTGCAATGTTCTTGTATATCTTCTCTGCAACTATTTCTTCCTTTGGAAATAAATTATGTAGCAACCGACTCTGTCTTGCTTTTGTGCCAGCTTCAGTGAGTAGTCCAATTCTGATATCTTTCAGAATACTTCCATATTCTTCATCGTTTGCTTGTCTCATATTGGTAGTGAGTTCCTTGTACTCAAAGAAGGACCAAATATTTGCATTACCGATGCTTCCCAATGACTTCTTTGTGTCTTCATGTGTCACAGTATTAAACACTGGTTGTCCTTTAACTGGAGTAAGCTGTAGAAGATCCCCAAAAACTATGACATGTTTTCCACCAAATAACACGTCATAGTCTGTCCTTAGAATTTGCTGCATTCTTAAATGCACAAAGGCAAGCATTAAGTTTGATACCATGCTCACCTCATCAATAATGAGAACTTGCATCTTCTTCAATACTCTTGAAACTTCCAAGCATGCTTCTCCAGTTAGCTTGTTGTATTGTATTTTGTTCTCATGCTCCACTGGTAACATTAGCAAACGATGTAAGGTGATTCCTTTTATGTTATATGCTGCTAACCCAGTTGGAGCAGTAACCACACAAGACAAAGTAGAATCCGTTTTTTGCTGTAGGTAGCTTCTGATGACTTTTATTAAGAAACTTTTTCCAGTTCCAGCTTGTCCGCTTACATACATCCTGATTTTTCATGTAGAAATCCGTGATCAATTTTGTTTCTGATCTCTTCATAAATTTGTTGCTGCTCTTCGTTCAGTTGTCTTTCCAAATTTTGTAAGACTATAAATTCTTCTTGAGCTTGATTCATAGCCGTTTCCACTTCATTCATGGCTATTGATGCTTCATTTTCAACGATTGGTTGTCCTAGGGGATCTTGACTGAGTGTTCCTGAACTTTGGCTGTCCTGAGAACTGTCTCTAGCTACTTCTGCTGCAATTGTAGTTTCCTGTTCAATTTCTTCATTTAACATTTGCAGATAAGTTGAGAATGTACTGCATTGTATGCTGTCTTTGCAAGCATTAAAAGAATTTTCATAGTTTTGAAATTCTCCCAGTAGTTCATCCTCTTTACGCCATGGTTTAAACAGCTGTAAAAGAGCCAAGTAGTAAAATTCCTTTTTGTCAGTAGTGTCGCAACTCAGCTTCCTGTGATTTATCAAACTTCCTTTTGTTTGCTTCACCAAACATCCTTCCTCACCAATGACTTTATATTTTCCATTGTTGATGTCTTCTGCGGTTTTCCGTGAATAAATGTAGTTCTGCAGCACTTCATAAAGACACATGTTCTCCAGATGATGACTTCTCTTTGGGTAATATGTGTCCAACATGTTTGATTTCAAAATATCTGTACTTTCTGGGTCATTCTCGGCCAAATATTCAATTTCTCCAACAGATTTCAGTACCCGATTTCTCATTGCTGCAAGGCCTAAACTTGCCCAAATTATTCTTCTTGATTTCGAGTAGAGACTTGCAGAAGATAACCTATCTGAACATTCGTAGGATCCAATTTCTCGATGCGATAACATCTTTAAACTGAAACTGTACAGCTTCTTACTGACAGTCTTCTCGTGAGAAATCTCTTCCCACATTTCCTTCAATTCTGTTTTTTCTGATTTCGTAATGTAAGACGTTACATATCGAGCAACAGCAATGGAATTGTCAGCTACATACTGTATATCCATGTTAGCATTCCACATGGATAAAATGACTGGGTTGTAGTGATTTATATTTTTTGATTCTTCTTTTCTTTTAAGGTTGTAGGTATTCTTAAGTGATTTTCTTGTGATAGTATGTCTCACAGATGACATAAAACTATTTACTTTTCCATTTGAAAGAACAGGTCTAGGAAATCCAAATCGACATTTAGTTTTAGTATTTATCTTTGCTCTTGTATTTCCGTCGACAGTATTTTCCACACCGATGACTTTGGAAACGTAAAAGTTGCTCCTTTAACTTTTTCTCTTCTGTGCTTTTTGGTATAGCACATGTTGCATATTCTTCAATGTAAGATAACACTGCTTCATCAGCATCTGTTTCAAACTTTGGGGCATCCTTGATCCACAACAGCATATGAATATGAGGAGCACCTCTTGCCTGGTACTCTTTTCTCCAAAAGAAATCCACTACTTCTCCTAGAGGTGGATTTTTTTTATTGCAGATGAAGGACATCATAGCCTCAAATCTATGATTGAAATATCTGCAAACATTAACCGGATCCAATGAGCACAGTTCTCCTGCTGTCTTGTATTCGATGTTTTTAATGTTTGAATTTGCCTCTCGTAGAAAATCCAGTAAATCATCCCAAGCGTACTCAGCACAGCTTAGGGTAACGAACCATGTTGGTGTTCCTAAATTCCGTAACATGCATTTTAATTCACCATGGCGTCGGTACCAATATTCATTAGTCCCACGCTGACAAGCCATCAGATTGATCAGTTGTGTTTCCAAATGATCATCTCGGTGCTGAACTTTCTCCATAAAATCCTTAGCAGACACATTTTGTAAATGTACTCCACTTTTTAAAATGTGATTTACTGCATAAGACAATGCAGACAAGTCGCTTTCAAATAAAAGATGGAACAAATAAGGAATACTTTGTCGAAATCTTGGATCTTCTGCATATAGTCTTGTAGTCCGATACTCAGAAGCTGGAATCTGTTCTGGACGTTCATCGTATCGTCCTCCTTTTCCTTTAGGAAACAGCTGGGGAAAACATCGAGCTTCCAAGCTCTCCTCCCATACACTCACGGGAGTTCCTTTTGCTTTCTTCATCTGAAACAGATCAATATTGTCTCCCATAACTTCTTTTGAATGAAGAGGATGTATGCTAAAATGTTCATAAATTTCTTCTTCCTTTGACTTGTCCACTTATTCAATTTGTCCAGTTGGTGTTTCTGTGTCTTCTTGTAAATCTTCTTCTTCTTCTTCTTCTTCTTCTATATAAATTGATTCATACCATTTGTTATTCCTTTTCAAATACAAATTTGCTCTTTGTACTTTCCGTACATCTACCAGCTCCTGCCAAATCTTCTTATTCTTTGTAGGTACACCATTAACCAGAATAACTAATGGTTCAGTTTCCAAAGTATCTGCATCAATAGTTTCCATATTTTTTTTCAAAACCAAGGGCAAATATACCACTCTACCATTTAAACCTCTCAGTAAATCTGAAGGAGGTAATTTACCAGTTTTGGGCTCCATACGTACTATGGTCTGGAACGGATGAACACATTGAATAAGTATAGACTCATAAGTATTTAATTCAGAAAGTTCGGCAGGAATAACATCCAATTCTAAATTATTATGTACAGCTCTGGTCGGCATTCTATTTTCTTCTAATTTGTTGTAACAGTATTTACAAATACGCTGAACTTCACCCAATTCAAAACAATTTTCAAGAAATATATATGTGGCAAAATCCTTCCACTTATAATTATCTTCATTTTCACTTTTTCTATAGAGATCAACATACCTGGTTTGTTTTCTATAATGAGTTCTGCGGCAACAAATACAAGTAATATTTGGTCTTTCATTAGAGATTTTTTCAAATTTTGTTATGTGATCATTAAATGTCTTACTTAAAAATGGTTCTACATTCTCTTCCACTTCTTCCTCATTTACTGTGTCCTTTTCTGCACTGTTTTGTTCAGGACCAAAGTAAAAAAACTGAATTTCATCAACAACCTTCTCTACATCTGATACTGACCCACGGAACAGAGCCCTATTCAATTCATCTAACTTTATTGCTGGACTTTTAGCAAAATACAACCGTCTCACAAACTTTCTCATTTCAGTATGATGAACAGCCAGCATTCTAAAATGATGGAAAACACTAATACACACTTTTCTAGATAGACAAGCCAGAGAATGACCCTGCAAACCAGTATTCTCTCTCACTCTGCATGGATCTAGACTTTGAAGCACCTTAATCTTCTGTTTTACACTTTTTTTTACTATATTCTCTTAGAAACTCACGAAATTTATCAATAGATTCCTGACGCACAGTGCAAATACTACTACAATTCCAAGTGTACACTGGGGCTTTAGGACGTCTCCCCATAGCCTCATCCGCCATCACTTGTACCTCATCTCTTGGAACCATTATCTCCTTCTCCATTATGCAACCATTTTTCACTTCGTAAGCACGACCTCTGGTGTCAACTGCATGCAGCAAACTATTACTTTGAAAATAGCTCTCTTCATTAAAAAAAGGTTCACTACTTGAACTATGCATCCATTTTCCTAAAAACACTTTACAAAAGTTTGTTCTGTTCACTACTCTTTTCCTTTTGCTTTGTGATTTCAGTACATTAACCATTTTATCTAATGTACGCATCCTATTCAAAATTAAAATGAATAGTTTCCTTTTTAATTCTAATGCCTTTGCTGCAATGGCTTCAATTTCTTTTTTTCTCTTGTAAAATTTAGCCTTTTGCTTATATTTCTTCACATCCTTTATCAAATTGGACATAACTCTTCTCTGAAACATTTTTCTACGTATCTCTTTAAACGCTGTTTTTCTGTTTAAGTTAATCTTTTTAGTTGCAGAAGGTATATTTGCATTAACTAAATTCTCAATTTTTTCCTCTCCTTTTCTATTGAAAACATTCTTTCCAGTACAGACATTTTGTACATTTTTCCTTTTTTTGAATATGTTCTTTAAAAAATCTTTTGTTTGCTTACCAGAAGATTTTTTCTTTTTCCCAACATGAGCATCTCCAACTAACTTAGGTCCTCCAGTTGTCTTCAAATATAGGTTTTTTTTGTGGTCTTTCTTTACTCTGGATTTTGTAGGCATCTTAAATTTTGTTCACTGCTCTTCAGCAATACCTGAAAAAAACAAAAAAAAAATTCCTTTATTTTATTTAAATATATTACTACATTTTTTATGTTCTTTAGAAATCTTAAAATACTATAAACCCCTTTCCTATAAATGAAAATCACAATAACACCTTCACAAATTAAATTTCTAAAAATAATTCCTGTGTGCACACAAAGTCATGCTTTGAAATTAGACAGAAAACGAAATTTCTTTGCCAATTTGAAAGCACACTTACTACTCTTTTTTTGGCAAGTGATAAACACTTTTACAGACTGACACATTTTGAATCCACTTTTTAGATTCTTAAAAAAGCACATGTCCAAACTGCTTTTTCAGACCAGCACCATGTGTAACCTGGGTGACTGACTACACTCCAGCAAGGGCAACCAGCCTTAGTGATGCTGAATGTATTTGCATTACTGACTGAAACCTCAAACCCCACTCGCTTGTCAATACTGTGCATGATTCCACAGGGTAAGCAGCTGGGTGTGTGCTAAGAGTCTGCTTCTGCACCAAAAAATGGCTCCCCCTTTCCATCTAATGCAACTGTGAATCACCAGAGCAATACGCAATAAATCTCTGCCTGTAATTCCTTTTTGCACACAGAGTCATGTTTTCACATTAGTCACAAAACGAAATTTCTTTGCCAATTTGAAAGCACACTTACTACTCTTTTTTTTGGCAAGTGATAAACACTTTTACAGACTGACACATTTTAAACCAACTTCTTAGATTCTTAAAAAAGCACATGTCCAAACTGCTTTTTCAGACCAGCACCATGTGTAACCTGGGTGACTGACTACACTCCAGCAAGGACAACCAGCCTTAGTGATGCTGAATGTATTTGCATTACTGACTGAAACCTCAAACCCCACTCGGTTGTGAATACTGTGCATGATTCCACAGGGTAAGCAGCTGGGTGTGTGCTAAGAGTCTGCTTCTGCACCAAAAAATGGCTCCCCCTTTCCATCTAATGCAACTGTGAAATCACCAGAGCAATACGCAATAAATCTCTGCCTGTAATTCCTTTTTGCACACAGAGTCATGTTTTCATATTAGTCACAAAACGAAATTTCTTTGCCAATTTGAAAGCACACTTACTACTCTTTTTTTTGGCAAGTGATAAACACTTTTACAGACTGACACATTTTAAACCAACTTTTTACATTCTTAAAAAAGCACATGTCCAAACTGCTTTTTCAGACCAGCACCATGTGTAACCTGAGTGACTGACTACACTCCAGCAAGGGCAACCAGCCTTAGTGATGCTGAATGTATTTGCATTACTGACTGAAACCTCAAACCCCACTCGGTTGTGAATACTGTGCATGATTCCACAGGGTAAGCAGCTGGCTGTGTGCTAAGAGTCTGCTTCTGCATAAAAAAATACCTCCCCCTTTCCATCTAATGCAAATGTAAAATCACCAGAGCAATACCAAACAGCTTTCTGAGACCAACAACATGTGTAACCTGGGTGACTGACTACACTCCAGCAAGGGCAACCAGCCTTAGTAATGCTGAATGTATTTGCATTACTGAGTGCAACCTCAAACCCTAAACGTATTCCTTATTTATACCAGTACACCTTAATTTATCGTGAAAACATAGTCCATATTATTTTACATGTTCCTCACATTTAAATTTCTCCCAAAACAGAAAATGATAAACACAACTTCAACTAAAGGAATTCCATTTCTATTATTCATTTCTTAATTTACCATATACATCCCCTCTCAAACTCTAAACTCACCTTTAAAATTAGTTAGTTGTGAAAGAAATGTGGCACTCAAACAGCAGATTATCAGAGCCAGGATCTCTGTTCTTTACACCTCTCTCCTCTCAGCAGAACCAGATAATGGCAAACTTTCCCTCTCTTTTTCCACACATATACATGTTAATTTCAAATCTCAGTGCTTCCCCCTTTTTTTCAAATGTAATCACACATTTCTATTGGTTGAAAACCAACCCTTTTACAAAAGTACCCTTCCCCCAACTTGACTTCTGCCTAGTACCCTTCCCCCAACTTGACTTCTGCCTGCTACCATAGCAACAGCTCATGGAACACTGCTGTGTGGAGTTAGGTCAGAAGTTCACCAAACAATGTTTCATTTCCAAAGAGCAAGAGTGCTTGACTTTTAAAACCTAACAGCAAATCCATAGTACTGTTCTTTGGTAACACATTTTTCTGTACCAATACAAAACATGCTTCTATTAATTTACACATACAGCCTTGTTTTTATTGTAGAATGGTATGAAACAGCCAATCAGTTCTTTTTTTTATAAAAAAAAATATGTATGCCCCCATTTCCAAACTGTCTTTCATTTCTTTTTACCATTCTACTGGATTACACCTCCTGAGTGCATCCAGTTCTCCTTTGAAGATGTTCACAGTGTGGATTGTAGGGCACAGCTATGTCTTCTGGGGTGAAAAGTATGCAGAGAAAACAGATATGGTGAGAGACCTTGCTTTGCCAAATGTAGACATTAAATGGATTGGTCAGAGAGGGTTAAAGTGGCACCAATTGATGCCATTGGTGAAATCCTTCATGCAAATCCAACACCCTGACCTCATAATAGTGCACTGTGGTGGCAATGACCTAGGCACTTTGACTGGGGTAGGTCTGGAAATGCTTATGAAGGACACCTTTGCACAACTGTTTTCACTTTTCCCTAAAACTGCCTTTGTGTTTTCTAACATATGCCAAAGGCCAAAATGGAACTGGTCCAATCATTTCTGTCCACAGATTGACAAAGCAAGAAAGCACGTCAACAAATCTGTTTCTGCTTTCCTCCGTGACTATGGTATGGGTTCCATTTACCACAACAACTTGCGTTACGACATGCAAGACATTTATAGAGGAGATGGTGTGCACTTCACTGATGAAGGGAACAGAGTCTTCCTCTTGAACCTTAGAATCTGCATCGGTACTTACTTGTAGGTACCACTAAAAAATCACTTCATAAACACAACGGCTCTTTTTAGAGCCCCCTAATATCTAAACTCTTATATCTGCATTTCATTTCTTTTATTTTATTTTTTTCTACCGTACGCGTACGTTAAGCTTACCGTACGCGTACCCCGCGATTTTTTTAAAAATCAATAAATGTTTTCTTTGTACTTTTCTGTCCTTCTTTGACCTCCTTACAAATGTTAGGGGGTCTGTAACTCTCTCCCTTGCCCCCTTTTCAAGATATCACTCTTTTTTTTTTCTGAGTGAAACACACGAAATGGCGGCCGCCGCTTCCTGGTTTCGACCGATTCGAATGTTTACTAAGATCTAACAACCAATCAGAATCGCGCTCGCGCACGCCACCGTACGCGTACGGTAAGCGCACCGTAAGCGCACCGTAAGCTGGCTCAAATATATATATTGATTTAAAGGCTATTTTCTCAGAATCTACTGAACAGATTTACACCAAACCTACAAAAGGCACTTCCTTGACCTGAGGACTACCTCTCTGCCAAATTTCAAGTAATTCTGTTCAGCCGTTCGGGCTGTAGCTGTGTCTAAAGGTCCTATGGAAAAATGCATGGGAAAAACGCGTTTTGGGACCCCCCTTTTATCTCAGCCCCCGCTTGACGAATCCCCCCGAGACTTTCACGGTAGGAGCGGAGCGTAGCGCCCCACCTATTTTGAAAATTTCGCGAGGATTCGTCAATCGGCGCCAAAGTTATTCAAAATAGAATGTTGCAGATTTCCTATGGAAACAGGGTCCTAACTATAACTACCTACTGGCGACCGCCAGTAGGTAATATATATATATATATATATATATATATATATATATATATATATATATTCACTGAAAAAACCATAGGTTTCAGGGGTGTTATAGTTAGCTGGACTTTTCACTTGTACAAAACCATTGAAATTCCCCCGTTATAGTTAGTTCAGCTAACTATAACTCGCGCGCCCACAATGCACTGCTGATGACGTCACATATTACATCACTCATGACATGGTCAGTGACATCACTCATGACATTACTGATGACATCTCAAATGACATCACTGATGACATCACTGATTACATCATCCAGTGAATGTCTGTTTTTCTGAAAATTAAATATGTTTTATATATGTATATCTCAAGGTCGATGGAAGAATAAATGGGTATATAAGTGTCTAAATGGATGATTTGTTTTTGAAAAATAGATTGTATAACTGACTGATTAAGTGTATCTTAGTGAATACATGGCTTAGTGAGTAATGTTTAAATATGTAAATATCTGTATCAGTCTCTCACTTTGTGTATAAGTGGCTGCATGGGTTGGTGAGTAGCTACATGGGTGTCTATATAGGTTATTAGTTGGTTTTTTGAGTATTAGTCTGAGTGTCTGTATGGTTTGGTGGGGGGTATTACGTAGTGCATAGGTGCATGAATGAGTGACTCACTGTTTGTATGTGTTGAAGACAGCATGTGTGCAGGACTGTATGGGTGGATGAGTGTGTGTATGGGTGTGTTAGTGAGTGAATGACTGTCTCAATAGTGTCTTTATGAGTAAGTACATATGTTTTAAACTAGTATATGTGACTATTGGTGTATATAAGTGAGTATATGTGAGAGTGAGAGATTGAAAGAGTTCTGTATGAATAAGTATGTGTTTCTATAAGTGATTGTTTAAAAGACTAAGTATGTGTACGTTTCCGTAGAAGTAAGTGTGGTGGTGTGTGTATAACTGTATATGCAAGTAAATGTATGTTTGATTCTTTATTAGCATGAGTGACTATGTGTGTGAGTAACTCTATGGATGAGTGGCATTGTGTAACAGGATGTATAGGTGTATGAGTATATATGATGAGTGAGTACATGTATGAGTGAATGTATAGGACTGTTGGTGAATGAGTGGATGTGTATGTGGATCTTAGAATTACTGAAGAGGTTGTTGTAACTGGTATTGGTATGTCCATTGTTTTGAAAATTCTAGTCTCTATTTTTGAATGTGTGTATCAAAGGTTATATTAGGGTGAGAGGAGGTCTGCCACTCTATCACAAGGATGATGTCATGAGTGATGACATCAGTGATGTCATTTGAGATGTCATCAGTGATGTCATGAGTGATGTCACTGACCATGTCATGAGGGATGTAATATGTGACTTCATCAGCAGTGCATTGCTGGCGCGCGAGTTATAGTTAGCTAACTAACTATAACGGGGGAATTTCAATGGTTTTGTACAAGTGAAAAGTCCAGCTAACTATAACACCCCTGAAACCTCTGGTTTTTTCAGTGAATTTCTGAGGTTTTTTAAATGCTAATTCCTAACTATAACGTGCCTGAAACCTATGTCTTTTTCTGTGAATTTCAAAGGTTTTTTAAATACTAATTTCTAACTATGCCTACAGAGAGAGGACATGTGAAGAAAGAAGAAAAAATGCACAGAAAGAAAAAAAAGAAGTGCAGAAAGAAGCAACAGAAGTCCTCAAAGACGAAGAAAAGTGCAGGAAGAAGGATAACGTGCAGAAAAAACAAAAAGAAGAGCAGAAAGAATCCTTGTTGCAAAATCAACTTTTTCAGACGGATACTGGTGGTAACTGAGTCTGACTAACCAGTCCTAGATCAGTGCTATTTTAAAAGACACTTAGAATACAGTGAAAACACCTACATACACTAGGGAACATTATGCGTTGGTGTCCCCCTGTGATTAGCATGACCTCCTCTGTAAGCCCCTAGTATATAATAGGGCAGGGGAATTAAAACTACCTCTTAAAACAGGCCACAGGGCGTTTTTGCACACGTTAACTCAGGCCCCGTCCCCTCCCTTCATCACTGTGTAAACACGCCCTGTGTCCGTTTTTAGTTGGGAGATTAAATTCATTTGAATCCTGAGGGTCCCTAGGGTCCAACTAGCCCACTAGGTACCTCCAGTAAGTGCCACAGAGCTGCGTTGCAGAGAGGTGTAAAAAGTGGCACAGCCTGGACCATCTCTCTGCAATATAGCTCAGTGGCGCTTACTGGAAGCACTTGGTGGGCTAGTTAGCCCCCAGGGGCCCTCAGTATTGAAGGGAAATTATATCCCCAATTTAAAATGTGCCATAGTGCGTGTTTGCACACGTCACCTCAGGCCCCGTCCCCTCCCTTCACCACTGTGTAAACGCGTCCTGTGGCTGTTCTAAGTTGAGAGATTAAGTCCCCTTGAATCCTAAGGGTCCCTAGGGTCAAACTAGACCACTAGGGACCTCCAGTAAGCGCCACAGAGCTGCGTTGCAGAGAAGTGTGAAAAGGGGCTTGGCCTCAGAACACCTGTCTGCAGCGCAGCTCCCTGGCGCATACTGGAGATGCCTGTTGGGCTAGTTGGCCCTCAGGGACCCTCAGTATTGAAGAGGAATTAATTCCCCAACTTACAACTCACCAGGGGGAGCGTTTGAAGAGTGCTGCAAGGAGGGGGCGTGGCCTCCGGCACGATGCCAGTCTTTTATTTATTTTAGTTTTTTAAGAAGGGGGGCTGTGTGGTTCCCCTTCTTATTCTAATTTATTGGCCCTGATGACCCCATCCCCCAGGGCCTGTCTCCTAATTATATTTTTTTACTCCAATCCCCAGGGCCGGCCACTGTTTTTTATTATTTTTAAAAAATATATATTTATAGACACACCTAGGACATGCTGGACAAACCGTACGTACCTATCACCATGACGATTTGAGTGATATTCATTAAAAGGCGACTATACATACAATGCATCCACGTGGAATGTATTTACACCGCTAGTGAAGCTCTGACATGTCTGATGCCCTACCGTGCCTAATCCCGGTAGACACCCTTGTCGTTTATTTATACAAACATGGGTAGCTATTGACGGGCACATTTAATACACATGCACACCAAGCCATTCAAAGGGGATTCGACAAAACTATGTAAGAAACCCCCCTCACGGTTAATAAAACACACATCCACTGCCGGATGTGTAATACTTTTTATTTTACTCTCTGGAAAGGGGACGAACATCACTTAAGAGTCACAGTGCGCTCCTGGCAGAGCCCAATACTGTGTTACACCCACCATTGCCTGCTGAGTGCCACACACCTCTGTGTTGTATTCCACCAGCTAGTGGATATGCTATGACACTCTCTAGCCCATGTGCACTGTAACACCACCCCGTGAATATGTCATGCCACACTTGTCTTCGCACGGGTTATATTGCCCCATCTAACGTGCCTTCCTCGATGCCTATGTTATAACACACAGTGCTATGCCATCCATATTACAATCTGGGATCCATATCTTTGTCACAGTGCATATGCAACGTTACACTCCCCAGCACATATTTTATATTACAACTTTAGAGACTAGTTAGGTTACACAACACTGCCCTGTGCATATTACACTCCAAGGCGCACATCGCATAGCACGCGCTAGTGCCTGTGCTATCTCGCGCTCTCCAATGAATCTGTCATTGCGCACAATGTATTGCATATTATATTTCACGCCCAGTTCATCTTATATCACACTTTTTGGTGCATAGTTTATACCATACACTATATCTAGTTTTCATTTTCAATCGTGCTCTCAGGACTATGTTCTATATAACACTGTGTTCACCTACCCTTTTCACGGGCATTACATTTTGCGATAGGAGGTGGAGGGTCAGGGGGTGTTTCTGCCAAGTGACCCCGTAGTCACAGGCACAAATGTCCTCTTCTTCCTGAAAAAAAGTGAGATTATGCTGCATACTAGTTCATATTTTAAGTAGTTCGCACAGAAACACGTTTTAAAAACAATAAAGTTCCTAATACCCGCCTTCTCTGAACAGTTAGCTTGCTGCCCCAATCCCCCTCCTCCCTATCCTCTGTTGTGTGAATCCATGGACTAGCCTCCTCCCTCCTCACATGCATGGTCTGATGTGCTGCCACTGCCCTCAATTTAGTATGATGTACCAGTCCACTCCTCCTGCCCTCCATTGCCCAATTCTATGCCCCATCACTGACCTCCTGCTTAGCCTCTGTGCTTAGCTTGCTGCCCCTATTCTCCTTCCCCCTGCCCTCCGATGTCTGTGTGCATGCCTCTGCTCCATCCTTTTTGCCCACCATGTTCCATGGACCCGCCACTCCTATCTACTCTGAGTGTTCTGTTGAGCTGCCACTCCCCTCCCACCTGCCTAGCATTGTCAGATGACTGTAACCTGTCCCTGCCACCTCCACCCTGCCTGTCCACATGCCATGCCCCTATCCTCTCCCTCCTGTCCTACATGGTCCATTGTACTGCCACACCCTTCTGCCCTCCCTGGTCTGTTGTGCTGCAACTGCTCCTCCTGCCTGCCCCGTGCGGTCTGTTGTGATGCCCCTTCCCCTGAACTTTCTTGTCTGTGCACAGGTCCTGACCCTCCCTTCTATCCTCCATCGTCCTTTGTGCATGCCCCTGCACCCTCCTTCTTGCCCATCATAGCCATTGTGCTGCCACTAACCCTCCCACTTGCCATGCATGGTCTTCTGTGCTGCCATGGCCCCTCCCACCTTCCCTGTGTGGTCAGTTAGCTGCCCCTGACCCCCTCCCACCTTCCCTCCATGGTCTGTGTGTATGCCATCACAGTCTCACTGTTGCTCTTCATGGTGTGTCTTGCTTCTAGTGCCCATCCTGCCTGACCTCCATGGCTATCTTGCTGCTGCTCCTGCCCTGCCCCCTTGCCCCCAGCCCTCTGTTTACATGTGCAGACCCCTACTCTCTCCCTCCTGGCTTGTCTGTTCCATTGTAATGCCCCTGATCCGTCCCTCCTGCCCTTTATGGTCTGTTATGCTGCAGCTTTCTCTCCTGTCTGTCCATTATGGTCAGCTAGCTACCATTGCCTCTTGCCCCTCTGTTCTCTGTTGTCCATGTGCATGGTCCTGTCCCCTCCCTCTTGCTTTCTATGGATTGTTGTGCTGCACTCCCGTCCCGCATGCCCTGTGTGGTGTATTGTGCTGCTGCAAACCCTGATGCCTGCCCTGCAGGGTCAGTTTGGTGCACCTCTCCATGTCCCTTCTGTCCTCTGTTATCCAAGTCCATGTCCCTACCCCATTTCCTTCCATGATCCAATGTACCATACTTGCGAACATTTTGAACTTGGTAAGAGGGAGATTTTGAAAAAAAACTGGGGTATTGATTTTCCCCTTTGAGTTACATTGAAAAGAGGAGATTGTAGACAGGAGACAGATCAAATAAAGCCCATTTGAGCTTAAAAACATTGGACGTTTCCTGACTGAATCGGGTCTGTTGGCATGTATGGTTGTACTACCATTGCCTCTTCCTTCTGCCCACAATGGTCTATTACATTGCCACAGCCTCTCTTGCAAGTCCTGTATTGTTGGTTTGTTGCCCCTGCCCCCCTTTCCACTGCCCTCCATAGTCTGTTGTGCTGCCACGGCCCTTCCTGCCTGCTCAGTGTGGTTAAATTGTTGCCTTTGCACCCTCCTACCTGCCTTCAATTTTCAGAGTCCGTGCCCCTGGCCTCTGCCTCTCAACAGTATCCTAATGAACAACTAGATTGCTAACATTCTATATTTATTACAAAAGTGTGGAACGCCTGACGTCATCTTGATGTAATCAAAACTGTAATACCTAGAGCAAAATTATGGTTAGTGTTCTAAAAGACTAAAATAAGGACATATTTTCTGAGTTTTCAAATAGCGACAAAGCACTTTTAAATTATTTGTTATCTTTATGTTTTTTTATCCAGTTGACCACTTGATTAAATGTTGCACTTAGGGGAGAGGATGTGGTGTTACTTCCAGAACTGCAGACTTTGCAACTGGGGAACCAGGTTGGAGTTTCTGCTTCAGCTCGACATTCTGTGATTCTGGTCAAATCACTTAGTCTCCCCATGTCTACAACCAAAATGAATTTGTTCTTGTGTGATGTAACCAATGCTCATGTGAAGCACTCCAATACCTGACAAGTCTGCACTATATAACACTGCAAAAACACAAAATAATAAGTGTTTTGCACACTTCTGTCATTGGGCTATATTTTGGCTACATCTGGGTGATTTTGGGCTACATTTGGGCTCTTTTGTCTCCGGTGGCCATCTTGGGAGATTTATTTGTTATGAAGTTTCCTAATTTCCTCATGTACTGCAGTCTCCTCAGTAGGAAATGCTTTCAGTTTTTTACTTTGATTCCATCATGAAGGTATTCAGATATGTCACACATTTGCCATAAATTCTGAAAGTTAGCACTCTAGTTGCTCATTAGATCACTGTAGTAAAACTACTGTTCACCATGGAAGTCTGCTCCTGGTATTAAAAGTGCATGTTTCAGTCTGCATGTCAGAATTTTTTAATGAAATAGAAGAGGATTTGAGTAGTCACTCAAAATGTGCCCTCATTTTCTTTCTTCAGCATTAATCATAATTTCTATGGCAAAATGAACCCCCTCATTGTGTTCCTTTTTAAATTAAATGTTTTAAGTGTTACCAGTTTATTCCAATCAAGATGGCTTCAGGTGTGCCATACTTTTGTCATAATGAAGACAGTAAGCGCTCTAGTTGTTTTTAAGAACACTCTGGGACATTCTGTCATTGGGCTATACTTGGGCTACATCTGGGTGATATTTGGGCTACATTTGGGCTCTTTTGTCTCTGGTGGCCATCTTGGGAGACTTATTTGTTATGAAGTTTCCTAATTTCCTCATTTACTGCAGTCTCCTCAGTAGGAAATACTTTCAGCTTTTTACTTTGATTCCATCAAGAAGGCATTCAGATGTGTCACACATTTGTCATAGATTCAGAATGTTAGCACTCTTTTTGCTCATTAGATCACTGTAGTAAAGCTACTGCTCACCAGGGAAAACTGCTGCTGGTATTGAAAGTGCATGTTTCAGTCTGCATGTCAGAATTTTTTAATGAAATAAAAGAGGATTTCAGAAGTCAAAATGTGCCCTAGTTTTTCTTTCTGCAGCACTAATCATACTTGTTATGGAAAAATGAACCCCCTCATTTTGTTCCTTTTTAAATTAAATGTTTTAAGAGTTACCACTTTAATCCAAGCAAGATGGCTTCAGGTGTGCTATACGTTTATCATCAGTAGGACTGTTAGCGCTCTAGTTGTTCTTTGGAACACTCTGGGAAGCTGCAGTAGAACACAAAGGAATCAACTGACAGTCTCTGCCCTTGTTGGATGTACATGTTTTACTGAGAATGTCAGACTTCATTCTCACATGACTGAGAAAGAAAATGTGAATTTACAGAAAATAAGCTCTCAGTTTAGCTTATAGATCACCTTCCAAACCTCTGTGGGAAAAGCATGAGAAAATATTTTTCTCTCAATCATGATGTCCCAGCAGAAGGCTTTTTCACATGGTGAAATCACCTTAGAACATACCACAATTCCTAAAATGAGTATGGTACCATCAACAAATGATTTATAATGTAACTAAAGTCTTAAAACCTTCTATTAACTGCAATGCTTTTTAATGAGGTGCTATCATGTATATTGGTCCCAAGATGGCTGCCAACACTTCATGGATGAATTGCTGACAGCCAATCAGATCTCAGGATGAGATGTGTGGTTAGGCTCCGCCCACATATATATGATTTTACTTTTGATTTTCTCAGGAACTACTGAACAGATAGACACCATACCTGCAAAAGGCACTTCCCTGAGCTGAGGACTACCTCTCTGCCAAATTTCAAGTAATTCTGTTCAGCCGTTCGGGCTGTACCTTGGACTAAAGGTCCCTATGGAAAATTGCATGGGGAAAACGCGTTTTGGGACCCCCCTTTTTCTCAGCCCCCGCTTGACGAATCCCCCCGAGACTTTCAGGGTAGGAGCGGAGCGGAGCGCCCCACCTATTTTGAAAATTTCGCGAGGATTCGTCAACCGGCGCCAAAGTTATTCCAAATAGAATGTTGCGGATTTCCTATGGAAACACGATCCTAACTATAACTATCTACTGGCGACCGCCAGTAGATAATATATATATATATATATATATATACATATATATAGATATATACAACACGTAACTACTACAGAAATTAAAGAAAAAAGGGTGATTTGTTTTAGCTATCTGTCCAAGTTGTTAAAACAATGTTTCAGCTAAACCCTGTGGTTTTATTCACATTAATTCATTAGGGTGTAGTGATTCCGGACGTGATATTGATGGATGTCGACGTTTCTACCCTGGATGTAAGTGTCAATGATGAAACATCATGCCGGTCTTCCTCAGGACTCTGTGGTGTCCTGTCAACAGCCTATGTGGGTACAAAAATTGAGCCCACTTTAGAAGGTTTGTCAAGAGAATTATGATGGACAATGGGGAGTCTGTAAATTAACTCACCGTGACAGATGCAAATAGTTTAATTTGGCCTGGTCTTGAGATCCTAGAGGACAACGCTGCATGAGTTCATGTCCTGGGGAGTAAGTAGGGGATAGCTGTTAGGACTGCACAAACATGTCTGGCCGTGCAAGGGGTGGTGCATCATAGGGATAAGCAATTGACACTCACCCGAAAGTGTTCCAGAGGGTAACACTACTCCGTATGATGACTTCGTATTGTCCTGCTTTTAGTTAGGGGTTCTGTTTGTGAAAAGGAAGGTAGGAAGTGAGGCGGGGATTAATTGTGATGTTAGAACGGATCATCGTTTTTAGAAGTGGCAACTACGAGAATTAAACTCACCCTTGAAAGTCAATTTCGGTCCTGGCTGGGTTGCTGAGTGACCTAAGGAATTTAGAGGAAGGGGGATATAATCCCGGAGCTCGCCTTGTCAGAAGACGGCAGCAAATGCAGGCGTCCGCAGCTTGATGATTGAAGGTAGCACAACACGAGTGTCTGCTTTTAAACGTGAAAGGAGACAGCTGCTACGTAAGTGTGCACGTCCCTATGGAGCGCCAAGAATGTATGACTCATCGCAGTGTCTCAGTGATTCAACTATTTCATGACATGGCGTTGCATACACACGGTCTGTTTTTAATTGAAAGCTTGGGTTACCCTGGCTGCACAGTGGGTTTGAGTGAAAAACTGAATCTATGCGTGCCTTAAAACCTCACAGTTTGTGGATGACATGATGTTACAGTTACTCAACGTATATGATATACAGTTCTAGCATGATTGTACTATTTAACCTGCAGTAGACGTTCTGTTACAATTGACATTCTGTTATAACTGTGAAATCATTGTGACTTTGGTGACATCATGACAATGGGCTCGATTTGCAGACATAGAGCACTCTATTGGTGACAATGGGACTAATTATTCACTGGTGATTAATAAACTTTGAACAATTGGATGGAAAAGTGACAACATGACTTCAGATTCACTATTGAAATAAGATAATGCATGTATTGATATTAAGTGATTTTGAAGTGGTGGTACATCTTATAAAAATATATAACAAAATATACAATTGTGGGGAATCTTAAATTCTCAATAGGATGCAGTCATAGCTTGGTCTACTTTAGTCATATGACATTTAACAATGCAACGACTAATACAAAAAGTGTCTATCTTTGAAAGTTGGGTGTAGTTGTGTTCTGGCATGTTGTGCTATGGAATAAAGAAATGTGTCTGGTTTCTAATGGCCCTACCGATGGTTAAGCTGTCAACGACCTAGAAGTGCTATCCGTCTATTGATTTCTTTAGACTCATTCAGACCATTTGCAACTGTGCCCAAAGTATGTATCCAATGGCACTCATTTGTGTTCAGTCTGGTTCGTAGGTCGCCACCCCTGGCACTCGGTTCACATTTCTCCAAAATCCACCATTTTATATCTTTGGTGCTATGGCCTTTTAGCAGAAAATGGTCAACCAATGGGGCGCCTGCTGTCTTGCATCGAATCCTACTGCAGTGCTGTAGGATCCTTGCTTTGGTTGTTTGTGCTGTTTGGCCCACATATATCATATCACATGGGCATGGGATCGCATAAATCATTCCTGTCGAGTTGCAGTCCTTTTTTCTTTAATTTGTGTAGTAGTTACGTGTTGTTTATATATATGTTGCACTGTCACATCACATGTTATGTCATTTTGGGCCAGATGTAGGTAAAACCCAAATTGCGACTTCTCAATAGCGATTTTTAACGAATCGCTATTAAGAACTCGCAATTCCCGATGTAGCTAAAAAATTGCTAAAAGATAGTGATTCGGTAATATCCGCTAAAATAAATACCGAATCCGTATTACCAATTCGGCATTAGCGATTCCTTATTACCGAATCGGTATTCAGAGAATCCGGTATTTAAAAAAATCGCACATCTGTGAATCAGCCAATCCTGTGCTTCCTGATGACCTCACAACAAGGAAGTGGCCACACCCATGCAGTTACACTGATCCTGAAGCTGTGGGAGAGGCAGGGAGCTGAAGCAAACCCCAGGTGCTGCACAGCAACCACCTTGCTGACCCACCAAAGATACCATGGACACACAGGAGAAGGGAAAGGATGCTGGAGAGAGGAAGAGGAAACGCAAGTTCAGTGTGAGGGAGCTGGAGGTACTGATTGAGGAGGTGGTGAAGGATCACGACCAGCTCTTTGGGAAAAGATCACTGCACGGAAAATATGGCTGGTGATCCAGCAGAAAATCAATGCCATCGGCGGGACCCAGCGCTCGATAGAGGAACTTAAGAAGCGCTGGTACGATCTCAGGAAACGTGACAAGGAGAGGGTGGCTGACAGGCTCAAACAAGCCAAAAAACAGGTGGGGGGACATCAACAGCGCCTGCACCGACTGCCTTGGAACAAATGGTGGAGTCCACCCTCCAGCTGGAGAGCGTCAGTGGCATTGGAGACGTGGACAAGGTAAGAAGCATGCAACGCATGCTGTGCCCCCTCCCTAACTCCAATCCCCAATTACCCTGCAAGAATCCCACTCCAGTCCATGCTTTGCCAATATTCAGCAATGCATCATGGGAGATGTAGTCCCAATCAACTGATAGCATAGCAGTCAGTCCACTGAACCCAAATGCATGTCATACACATCAATAGATAAGCAAGTGGGGGCCAGAAAGTTAGATTAGCAGTCATTAATGTATTGTAAGGCAAATGCTGCTACACAAGTGAGTAAATGGACATTCTGTATCCACAGGCGAGCCATGGTGCCAGACTGCAGGAGGGGAGACAGATGGGGCAACCAGGGAGCCCAACACACTGGAGGAGGATGTCCTGTCACCTGCTGAGGTCACACCACCACCACCATCACCACCACCACCATCACCACCACCAAAACCACCACTGAGAGCCAGGAGGCACACAGTGGCTAGCCTCCAGGAGATTGAGGGCTCAGAGGAGGAGAGCATGGGAGCCCAACAGACCCTGTAGGATGAGGATGGACACACAACAGGAACACAGTCCCCCATGGAGCTTGGCAACAGAGGTGCCTGAAGACGCCGGCCAAGGGCACACAGTCCTGAGGTAGAGGAGTCCAGTGTCTTTGCAGGTCTGGAGGGGAAGATGCTGAAAGAGCAGCGCCTGCAAGGCAAAACAATGAGGGCAATGCAACGCCAGATGGTGGCGAACAAAAAACACATGCACAACATGAAGGAGGACATATACTGCCTCAACAACACCGTGGCTGAGGGCATGCGGGGCATGTCAGAGGATGTTAGGCTGTTATGCAGCAAGATGGAAAGTGAGCATGGGGCAAGGCGCAGGGACAGGCAGAGGTTGGATGGGTACACCAAGGCAGTGATCCGGCTATGCAATGCCACCCATGTACTCAGCAGGCACTCGGTGGCCATGCAGCTGGAGATGGCCAAGTGCAGTCATGATGTCATGAGCAGATTGGTCACAGTCACCAGTGCCCTGGAGGTGCTGCAGACCTCGCAAATCACTGCCACAGGATTGGGGATGGGGGTGAAAGCGAGGAGGCAACAAGCCGCAGCAGCATCACTCCCCCATTACAGGAGTCCAGGAGGTGCAGTGGGAGGCACGGGCCAGCCGCAGGACAGACCGCTAGGGAGGACAGTGTGCTTAGTGAATGCAGCAGTGCTGCATGTGGGCGCAGAAAATAAACCAGGCATCGCCTGGCATTGGTAGATGGGTGAAGTAACCCATTTGACATAATGATGGGATTGTGAACATTGCATGGGGAGTATCTATGCCATGTTGGGGTTGTTGAGGCACTGTGAGGCCATCATGGTGTGGCGGTGTGCTGTCCTACTGCTTGACTGAAGGTCAATCAAACACCGTCACGCTATTGCAGTTACTCGCTTTGTCTCATTACTTACTCAGAAATAGTTGTGTGTGATCTCAGCCCATCTGTGTCTACCATCTGATGCTGCTGCGACTGCTGCTGCGCTGTGGACAATCCTCTTCCTCTGATTCAGTCAGTTCCACGGGTGTTCCTTTCCTTGTAGCCAGGTTATGCAGCATGGCATATGTTGCTATTATTTTGCAGCAGGTCACAGGGCGGTACTGCCGTGCACCTCCACTTTTGTGCAGACAACGGAACTTGCTTTTGAGGAGTCCGAATGTACGCTCCACCACATTCCTCGTTGATTTATGTGCAACATTGAATCGCCTTTCACTTGGGGTAGATGGGTTGAGGTACGGAGTCAGGATGAATGCTCGCACCGGATATGCGCTATCACTTAGGTGTTAAAGGAAGAAAGATTATTCGCAGTCAGCAATAGATACATCAAAGGTAGACATCAGGGTGTCACATTTATTTACCTAGCAGGTATCCTTCTCCAAATTCACCCCCAGCTAGATGGGTATAGATCCCACTGTTCCTGAAGATGAAGGAATCATGCGTGCTCCCTGGAAATTTTGCTATGATGTCCGTAATACTGTGGGACACATCACATATGATCTGTACGTTGATTGAATGTGTTGATTTGCGGTTATGGTAGATGTACTCAGTAGCAGCGGGGGGCAGATTGGTATGTGGATCCCGTCAATGCACCCTATTACATGTGGGAACTGGGACTTCTGATAAAAGTCCATCTTTGTCTTGTGCAGTTCCGCCTGTGTGCTGGGGAACCGAATGTAGTGGTGCATCCTTTGCATCATGGCATCCAGGAAATTGTGGAAAAAACGCGACAGGCAACTCTGTGACACACCACCAGCTACAGCTATTACCCCCTGGTAACTACCGGATGCTAGTAGGTGCAGGCAACAGAGGACCTGACATTTGGAGGTATTGCGTGCGCCCTTGGTGTCTGGTGCTCCAGGAGTGGGTGCAGGTCACGTATCTGGTCCAGGATGGTGGTTGGGTGGAGCCTGTACCTCTCATGGATTTCTGCCTCTGTGAGTTGGAATAGTGTGATGCGCAATTCCTGTCGTCTTCAGATCCTTTGAGCTGCAGCTTGTATCCGTATCCGCCTTGCAATGACATAGAGGGCCGCCATTGTGTTCACGCAGATGCATTCTGGGTCTGTTTATGTGCTGTGCACCTGGTTACTACCTGCTTTGAGTTAGTGGTAATTTGCGACTCTTATTTAGTGATTTTTAATGGAATTGATATTAGCGATTTTAGGTACATTGTTCTGCGACTTTATTTAGTGATTTAATAAATAGTGAATCGGTGTGGCATAATCGCTACATAAGGAATCGCTAGGTTCATTCCATTGGTTTTAGCGATTCCTTATTTTGTGATTCAGTGTTACTGCCTCTACATTACGCATGGGGTTTTAGCGATCGCTAAATCACTACCTTCATCTGACCCTTTGTAATTAATATATTTTTTGTCCTTGAAAAATCGCTTTACAACAGCCTTATATTCCATGCAGCAACCAATGGATATATAAAGTCTCATAACTCAATTTTGGTGTATTGTTTGGTGTGTCTTTGATTAACCAACATATATTTGGTGTGTCTCTGATTTATCAATGTCATTTAGTTATTTTTGAATTTGAAAGTACATATCGTGATTAGTTTGTCTGTGATACAAAGTAATTGTTCCACCGGATAGATTTTTCTGAGCACTGCCATTTAGTAGATTGTAGGGGTGAAGGATGCAACTGCACTTTCTGTTGCTTGAGGAGAACACATTTCTAGGCAGGACTTGCCCTTCTGTCTGTCCCTGATTACTGCGGATCACAGTCAGGTACAGAGATTTGACACCATTGTATCCTTGTTCTGGATACTCCTACTTGAAACCAGCCCCATGGCTACCTGCTGTGAGAGCAATCATCTTGCACAAAGGCTGTGTCTGGAGAGCAGACAGAAAATTATATTTGAAAGAGAACCATCCCAAACTGATTCTGAAACTTTAGATAGCAGAGCCACATCCCCTGTCTTGAAAATGTGCAGAGAATTGAGACCCAAACCAGCACACTTTGTTCCAACTCCAAGTTCTTCATAACCAAGAAGGGATTTCAGGGCAGATTACTCACGGGAGTACTAAGTGGCCAGATCAAATATCTTCATGATAGGCAGTATCCCAGAGGTGAGAGTGCATTGCCTGAAGTCTGCATGTTCTGCTAGAGAATCTGAGGATCTGCCTAGTGCCTATAAGCCTGTCTGCCTGCTGAGAAAGGGAATGGGATTGCCTAGCCCTAGCCCTGCAATAGGACTGACAGTAGAGGGGAGAAGCTCAGCATATTCACCAGGTGAGGAACACCCAGAGAAAACTGACTGTCCTGGAGAATGAAGCCAGCAGTGAAGTGTGATTTGACAGAGACTCGTCTCTCTGAGCCGTTCCCATGTGAAATGCACCAAGTTCATTAGAGTTAAAGCACCACTGTGTCATCTAGAAGGCCACCAATGGAGGGTCCAATAACTGGTGCTGCCACTACCAATACTACCAATACTATCGAAGAGATGCATTGCCCTTCAAGAGGAGCTAAAACTGCTGAAGGTCCATTACTGATAAATCGTACCAGAAGTAACAACTTCCATGCCTGGGTACCCATCTACACTTGCCCGGAAGGGCTGCAACTGCTGAAGATGCCATGATGCTTTGTAGGATCTGCTGTATCAATTTGTCCAGTGATTTCTGTTCTTTAGGGAGGTAGTCGCTGAGTACCCCGCTGTGTGAAAATGCCACTGAAAAGAGTCAGGACACAAGCTTTGCCCACCTCACCAATAGATCTGCAGAAACTGTGGAGTAGGTATAGTGGAGCATGACCTGCAAAACTAGAAGGGGACTAAAGGCATTCAGAGAAATCTGGAATTTGGACTTAAGACTTTTTATCTGAGAAAATGCCTGGGGTAAGAACTCTTGAATTGCGTGGCGCAACTAACAAGTTGGGTGTATAGAAATGACGTTTGCCTGCGCCTAATTAATGGCAAACCGCAGATCATCCTGGGGGAAGCAGAAATTAGAGACCTCGAGTGAAGAAAGGGTATTGAAAGGAGGATTAGCACTTTGCTGATGATTGTAACTGAGATTAAGATTTGTAACTGCAATTCCAATTGAGTTTCCTAGTATTTCATTTATATGTGAGAGCATGTAAAAAGATTAGCAATGGGCAATAATATACAGAATCGTCTCTGTTGTTTGACAGTTAATTTCTGAGTTTTTGTGCCCCACTCTATCTACCTAATTAGTCTTTGACTACTGACCCTTTCTCCCCAGAGCGTGAAATGTGGAAATGTTTGTACTTGGTCCAGTTTGCAGTGCCATAGTAGGAACGACCGCGAGACACCATAGGCAAACTACCTCAACCACCACTGCTGGGGCCTAGTAGCTCAAGTCTGTCTTGTGGCCTACTACAAGGAGTGTGACATGCCTAAATATTTCCTTACAAATTTCCACACTAGTCCTATCTCAGCTTTGCACAATTTTATCTCAATTATGGCTAAGTCCCCTTAGAATGCACTATTTCAGGGTTTCCTAAGATGCAAGATGACATTCTCATTTGCTAGAGTTCCCTAAACATTCCAAATGGATTTTCTATGGAAAGAGGGTTCCCAACAAGTAGAAATCTCAATCATAGTGGCCCTATTCCTGAGTGAAAGGTGACAGTATGTCAGATGCGTAACCAGGCTGACATAATGACTTTCCTGTGACATAAATATGAAACTTTCAGAGATTCCTGCCTTTCCATTATTATCAGTTTGTCTCAATTTCCCTCTCCCTTGCTCACATTCCTCTCATAAGTGCAGATGGGTGTTTTATGAGTGTGCGAGGCCCTGTTGTTATCTTTACCCTGTTTTGCTGATAGAAATTCCCCAGCAGGGCAGTTGACTCCAAAGTCTCCTTTGTTCTTAAGGTATACCCTGGTGACAGCCATTCACTCCATTTTCTGCTAGCTCTGGGTTACAGGATATCTGATTACAGACACTGCAGAAGGTGAGAGTCTGGCATAGCCAGTTTATGGGGCTACAAGTGCTTAGACAGAAATAATCAACATTCTAAAAGATATCTTTGTGATGTCTGGACCAAAATTCCAGGCTCACCATTGAATTTTAGTCTAATAACTAGTAATATGCCTGAAAGATTCAATATCTATGAAAAGTTTGGATTTTAGCATTGTATACAAAAAGCAAGTCATGAAAGTAAAAAGGTTGTTTTAGCCTGTGTAGTAAGTAGCACGTTTTGTTTTAAGTTTAAAAACGCTTTATTGAAGAAAATTAAGGAACAGATGGCAATTACATCAAATAAAAGTAATCATCTGAAGGACAATCCAAGTGAATATATGAAACAGAAAAAAGAATAATACAACAGTCTGATAATAGAAGGAAGATAATAAACGTACAAGAATTTAACAAATTAAGCATATCCTATATTAATAGATTATGAACATAAGAAACTTGAATTGAAATACATACCTGTAATGCTAAAACAAGTGCATTTTAATCATTTTATAAGGAAAGAAAGAGACAAGGCAAAGACAAAGGGAGAAGAAGGAAAGGAAAGGTGAAAATATAATGTACCACAAGGTTAAACAAGCGAATAACTAACAACTATGTGGCACTATAAATGGATAATAAATAAACTATTCTAATTTTAAGGAGGTTTGTAGTTACAAACTTTAGAAACGGATCGAGTTGTGCATCTAGATAGAATTGAAGTAAGGGGTGACCATAATAAATCTTTTTTAATTTTTGAAGGAAGTGAGGTAGCATGGGCTCGATCTAAACAATGATGATGACACAACAGGTTCCACCAAGCAATATAGAACATTCTAGTTGTATCTTTCCATCTGGATGTGATTATTTGAAATTTTAAAGCAAGCATCAAGTCAACAAATTTCCCAACCATACGCTGAGAAGTCCAAAGGGGGGAAGCACCCCCCAAAAAGATGCGTATAACATCAAAAGGGAAACATACGGATAAAATGTGATTCAATTTCTACCATACTTGTAACCAAAACTTTTTGGCATGAAGGAGACTTATAGGAATTTTATGTCACAAGAGAAACATGAAGCTCCAAACTTATGTAACTTAGGCTCAGGTACACTAATAAAAACACATTTGTAGATTGTAATTAATTTGACCATCTTTCTTAGGTCTAAAAGAACCCCAGGATGGATAAATGCTATGCTTTACACAGTTCCTACATTATTCAATATATCCGAAACTGTTGCTCGGCACCCACTGTGATGCGATGATGCTATGAATGCGTGCCTGAATGGAAAACATATGTTTCTTGTTTTGTTTTCAACAGTGCAGGCATTGATAGAGTTAACTAAATGCTATCTGGGAGACTCATAAGTATGAGAGAAATACAAATAATTAAAAATAATTCAGACTTGTTTCTGGACTTATTTGTAAGATATGTTTAATACATTTTACATTTGTATTTCTTTGATTGATATAGGTAGGTAGAAAAGAGGCTTTGCCATTTAGTTTTTAGTAAAGAATGGTAACACAAATCTCGTTACTGCAAATGTCTCTCTGCCATTTATTTATTTTGTTCCAAAGTGTTAATTGAAACATTGATTTTCCACCCAGTGCTTACCGAAGCATGTTACATTCTGGAGGTTTCATAGGAGGGCAAACTTGATGGCAGAACAGTATGCTAATAACGTTTACCAAGCCATGCAGTTTTGCATTAGATCGATTTGTGAAATCCTTTTATTTTAAATAGGAAGAACTCATCAAGTATTACTGTATTTTACGTTAATTCATCTAAAGCTGCCATATACTACTGAAACTGCTTTATCATACATTTCAAAGCCAGAAAGAGCAGAAACATCTGGGTGAATACTTCTGATTATGGAGAATACAATTCTTACTTCAATCAGGAATGATGTCGGCAATAAAGAAAGTCACCCGAGAAGTCTCAAAAAAGAACATTTCATTCATATATAGATACTTGCAGAAAAGGTCACCATCTCCGGCAGTTCTCGCGACACCCGCAGCGAGGACACTATCAGACTGCAGACTAAGACATGGGAAAAACTAAAAAAAAAAATAAGACCGCATGCCTTTTCCATTTAAGTACCCAGGTTTGGGATCAACATTCTTGTATCCATCATGGCCAACCCAACGCCGCTCCAATTTAAGAAAAAGGTGAAGACAAACCTATTAAAAGTATACAAATTGAAAATGTATTAATCGTCCACAACTCAATAACTCTCCTAACATTTGGGACCAGGGCTTTAAGTGGGCCGGGTCCAGATGGTGCTCAGCACTGGCAGTTCTAAAAAGCAGGTGGTGAGACAGATCCTTTAGGGGTCTCCATGTTTGTCCTCAACCTCAGGGTGAAATCAATAAATCTTTACTCTGCAGCAGTACCACCCTTCACTGCCTTTGATGAGACTTCAAAGAGACTCCCTATTGTTCTTCCACAGTCTCATCATTTCAGAATTGAACATGTACAACAAAGCCACAGTTGTTACTTATTTATTTTATGCAACTAACAACCATTGACAAAGCCAATAGTCTTGGCTTCCTGTAGGTGCAATGTTACTTGGTGTATTATATATCTAGATGCAATCACAGGAGCAGCAAAATACCAGTTGGGCGGCTCACTATGCTAAGCACAGATTTTCAGTTCACGTGATTTTATGTCGCACCCTTAATTACATCGGCCACGCCGCTTTGTGACACTCCCCAGTTTTTTCATCCCACTTAAAGCTCTACTTGTGTCTCTATTGGTCAATCCATTGCCTTTTAGCTTTGTTTACGATGGAGAAAAAAGTTAGACATTTATGCATTTCAAGATTAACACATAATTATTAGATGTTTAGTGCAGCGCCTCAGGAGACTCAACAGCGCTGCATGATTAGTAAAAAATTATGCGGTGTCATATTATAAAAAGTCATGCTCCCATGTTGTCATTCGGTGCGATTACTCTGAAAAAAGGTGCCTTAGGATGAGGTTAAACATGTTGCTCCACCGCTGCTAGAGCGGGTCCTGTCCTGGGGGTCCTATCACTGGGGAATTGGCAGCCATTTTAGATTGGGAGCTGTCGGGAGGCTTTTGGGCGCCATCTTTAGCGTCCTTGCGGTGCTGGCTATTCGCTGCCACCTTATTTAAGGCGGTACTCTAAGGGGGTCAGCCCTGACAAGATATCCTGGCTATCAGCGCGCAGTGGACTCGTGTGTCTGTTCTGTTGAAGGCGCGCTTTGTATATGTAACTTTTTAAAATTACCGTGTTTCGTATTTTCGTTGAGTTTATTTCTTTTTCCCCTGTTTTTATTGCGGGGGGGTTGCCCTCTTACCTGCACTCTAATATTGTTGCTCCACCGCTGCTAGAGCGGCACCTGTCCTGGAGGTCCGATCACTGGGGAATTGGCGGCCATTTTAGATTGGGAGCTGCCGGGAGGCTTTTGGGCGCCATCTTTAGCGTCCTTGCGGTGCTGGCTATTCGCTGCCACATTATTTAAGCCAGCCCTCTAAGCGCGCAGCGGTTACGCGCAGCGGAAGCGCCCTCCCTGAGCCGGATTCGTGCCAGAGTCCTGCCCGTCTGCGCTCGTCCGCGTCTCGGAGGCGACCGGAGCGGCGGACGGGGTTGATTCATTGCGAATACCGGCTCCTGCCGTCACTATTGTTTGTTATTCGGCGCTTGAGCTTCGATCCTTGCAAAAGGCTTCCTGTGCCTTTCGTAAAGTCTTTCCCGGCCGATATAGGGGTAAGAGACGATGTCCTGGTTGTGGTTGGTTCCCTAGCAATGCTCCGGCCACTATACCAAATAGGGAGGTGGACAGTGTGAAGCATCTCTGCCTGCTTTTAAATACCAGATCAGTGCACAGACATGCTCAGGATATCTATGATCTCCTGGCCACAGAAAAACCGTTATGTCTGATGCTGAGAGAGACATGGCTAGGGGATTCCTCTAATCCCGACATAGCTACAGCTATTCCCCCAGATTACAACATCTTTAGGCAAGATAGATTGGAGGGGAGGGGTGGGGGCGTGGCACTGGTAGTGAATAAGCTCGTCGCATGCTCTATCATTCCCATGGATGCCATCACAGGATCTGAATCCCTTGCTTTCTCTATAGCATTGGCGCCTCAGCAATCTCTTAAAGGGCTTTTAGTTTATAGGCCCCCTGGACTGGCTGGATCCTTCTTTGATGAGCTCCAGTCGGTAATTGTGGGGCTGGTTCTGAGAGCTGAGCACTGTGTATTGGCCGGTGATTTTAATTTTCACATGGATGAGGGACTGGACCCTGACACGACCAAATTGTTTGATGTCACGGCCCCCCTAGGTCTTGCCCCCTATCTCTCTGGTCCTACGCATGACAAGGGTCATACCTTGGATCAGGTCTTTTCCACGTCCCCCATTGAGGTGCTGTCACTTTTGCCGGTGCTCTGGTCTGACCATAGGCTGGCCAAATTTTATGTACTGGGCACAAAGAATCCATCGAGCATTGCTCCTAGGCAGCTGCGACGCACCCTTAGGGCGTATCATCGGGTGACTCCTGAAATGTTAGCTCAGGCATCTTTTGATCATCCCTGCCCTCTTACGGGTGACCTGGAGAGCGATTTAGAGTCCCTGCAGGCATGGCTAACGGATAGGCTGAATGATCTAGCCCCTGAGATGGCCCCCCGATTAATATCTAAGCGGGTCTCGGCCCCCTGGTTTCCTGAAGCACTGTCGGCTTCTCGGCGGCAGTGCAAGGTGGCTGAAAGGGCTTGGCGGTCACAGTATGATCCCGCAGCCAGGCTTGTTTATAAGACACTGGTCAAAACATACCACCGGGATATCCTCCTTGAAAAAAAAGGCTACCTGGCAAGGAGGATAGAGGCTGCCTCTAACTCCTGTAAGGAGATTTTCTCGATTGTTAGGGAATTTACGGTCCCGCGACTTAATACAACTCAGCCCGCTCCTTCTGAGTCGTGGGTTTCTGCCCTTGCCAATTTTTTTACCACCAAGATTAAACTGATCCAGGACTCCTTTCCCTTGAGGGTGGCTGAAGTTCCTCCCAGTTCTGAGGACAGCTCAGTTTCGTCGGCCCCTTTGGGCCCAGTTCTGGCAGATTTTCCGCCAATTTCAGTTGTTTCGTCATTAGCACTTATGGCCAATCTTAAATCTGGGTCGCCTCTTGACCCATGCCTGGCCAAATTCTTGGCAAAAATGGCTGAAGTTGTAAATCCATTGGCGAACCCACTTTTGAATCTCTCCTTGAGTCGGGGGGTGGTCCCGCAGGCTTGGAAGCAGGCGATGGTTATCCCCCTTCTTAAGAAGCCCGGCTTGGATTCTGAGGTTTTGGCCAATTATAGGCCCATCTCTCTTCTCCCTGCGCTGGCTAAGATCTTGGAGAAGCATGTTCACATTGTGCTCTCCAATTTTTTAGAATCGCACAATTTGCTGCACCCTACTCAATCCGGCTTCCGCCCCAATTTAAGCACCGAGACGGCGCTTTTGGAGGTGTCGGAAACCATTAAGGAGGCACTGGACTAGGGGGGCAAAGCTATGCTTGTAATGCTTGATTTGTCGGCGGCTTTTGACACCGTCCCCCACGAGGGTCTCCTCTCCAGACTTTATGAGATCGGTCTGAGGGGGACGGTGTTCAGCTGGTTCAGATCATTTTTGGCTGGCCGTCGACAAACGGTCTGGGTCCCACCCGGCTCTGCCGGGATGCCGCATTTGGGAGTCGGAGTTCCGCAGGGCTCTGTGTTGAGCCCGACTCTTTTCAACATCTTTATGACCCCTTTGGCGGCATTGGCGGAGTCGTTCGGGGCCCAGATCGTCTCCTATGCCGACGATACACAGCTCCTCTTTTCGTGCAGGAAAGGAGAAGATTTTGATGGAGAGAGTATCCGTGAGTGCCTTGGGGCTGTTTTTAAATGGTTCCAGCTTAACAGCCTCAAGTGCAACTCAGATAAATCTGAGGTACTCTTTTTCGGATGCTCATCTGACCCAGACTGGCAGGAGTGGTGGCCTGTTAATATGTTTCCTCCAGCATGTTCGTCCCAGCTAGCTAAGAATTTGGGGATCAGTATTGATAATGGCCTGACGTTAAGATCTCAGATTCTTGGTCTTACGGGAACATGTTTTGGCCTCCTTAGGATGCTCCGCAAGTTTCTTCCCTTGCTGTCAGAAGATCATAGGAAGACGACGGTGCAGGCCTTAATTGGTTCAAGACTGGACTACTCCAACGTCCTATATCTTGGCCTACCGGAATATCTCCTGCAACGATTGCAGGTGGTCCAGAACTTGAACGCGCGGGCCATTTTTGGCCTACATAGGCGAGCCAGAGCATCCGGTCTTTTGCAGTCACTTCATTGGCTGCCTATCCGGAAACGGATAGTTTTCAAGGCCTTGACTTTGGCTCATAAAGCTCTCCATGCTTCGGGAGCAAAATACCTCCAAAGGAGGATTGCCTTTTATCATCCGGCCCGATCTTTGAGGTCTGAATCGCTGTTTCTTGCTGTGGTTCCCCGAGTAAAAAGGGCTCGCATTGGAGGTCGCTCTTTTAAGCTGCTGGCGCCACAGTGTTGGAATACTTTGCCTTTGGCATTACGCAGCACTATTAATTTACTGACTTTTAGGAAAGGCCTTAAAACTTGGCTTTTTGCCCCTTAATTCACTCTTTTTCTCTTTTGTTGGGTTTGTTCTCATCTTTTTTCTTTATTTGAGTTGTGTTACTTTGCCATAGGTTCTGTCAATAAAGCGCCGGGACACTCTATGGAGTAGCCGTGCGCTATAAAAGACTATATTAACATAACATTGCACTACAGCAGAGCGGTGACGGCGCTCCACTCTCTTCTGTCAGATATGTATTCCAGGAATGCTGTCTAGTCCACATTTTAACACCTGAATCACCATTTAAGTGTCAGCCACGTAAAATGTGCAATTTCATTAGAATAACACGTCTTACATATTGAAATATCACACAGTATTTCTCTTCACCCCGGTTTGTCCCTGGTTTTACTTGGCCTAAACAAATGTACACATAGACACGCCTATTTAGCACACACTCAAGTTATGCGTTAAAACCTATAGGTGATTGCTCTGCTCCTGTTCCATTGCATCCTTTGCATGGACTATAGGGGCCTTGCCGCTCCAGGAAACTAAGCTATATTGAGTGAGCTGCGCTCGTGTCAGCTTTTCAATGCAAAATATATTTTTTGCTGAAAGTTTGTCAGCTGTTTGCACCTCTTACTGTCGCATGCGCGTCGCGCTAATTAGAGGTTCGTCTGGGCCAGCCAGCAGCTGTATGTCTCTAGCAATAACTCTTCCTGTGGTGTATGATGTCTACTAGCGACCATAAAATGTTTATGCTTTTGCTGTTTGATCTCACCCCAATGCACAAAACTCGAATGGACAGAGTACACAAGCCGGCATAAACATTTTACGAGTCTAGGGAAAAGGAAGAAAAGGGAAATTGGTTTGGAAGAGACGGTAAGTCGGCTTGTTTATTTCAGCAGTTTGTTTGTTCAAGCGATTTAGATATCTTCTATTTAATAATGTATGCAACAACTCTGATAAATGTAGCTAAGAACAGGGGATTTACTAACCGTTGAAAAATCATCACATACACTGCGTTTTCTGCACAATCTATTGCATTATATTGCACTGCAGTTGGATTTTATCCCAATGCATGTGTATACATTCAACTGTAACAGTGCTTAATATGTAAAAGTGGCAGGGCCCTCGTTAGGAGGCCACTGCAGCTTCCACCACTCATTGCCCTTGCCAGCACTGCCAGTGACAGTACCAACGCAACTACTAAACGTCACACTCCTACAACCATGACAATTCAGACTATTACAGGTCGCCTAAGCTTTAAGAATGGCATGGGAGGTAGATATTAGTCATTTAAATTGTTGGATTAATTAGTAAACAGCTGTTGTTGTGCTCAGCACTAAACTATACTAACACTACCACCATGTAGCAGACTGTTATGAGTGACAACGCTGACTATTAAGTCCCAGTGCTGAGCACGAGAAGCCAACGCATCAAATTAAGCACAGAAGTACACCCTTGAAACAACTAACGCTAGCCTGGTTTAGGAAATGGCCCTTGCTAGCGTGCTTTCCCTTGACTTTTTGCTTTTGTTCTTCCCAGTTTTCTGCTGATCTATGTGCTAGCCTTAGACCTTTGAGTGCATTCGACACTGCCATTCAGTGCCAAAGCAATGTGCTTGTCATATACATACTGGTGATTGGTGGATACATAATTTGCTGGTTTGAGTTGGCTGTAAGGCTCTTGTTTAGGGGTAAGACATATACTTAGGGCATGTAACTCAAATGCTTTTCCGTGGGCCTGCAGCACTGGTTGTGCTACCTGCAGAAGTAGCTCCTCAAACATACCACAGGTTTGCCATGGCTGGGCCTGTGTATGCAGGTTACTGTTACTCGGCTTGGTATATAAAAAGCTACTTGCCAAGGTTCTGCATGTCTCTCGCTACGTCGGAGTACTCCCTGGGAAGTAGCGGCCGTCACAATAAAGTCGTGGTGGGATGAGTGGAGGGGGTGCGTGGAGCGAGGAAGGGGGTTATAATAAAAAATTAATGGAAAATAACAACTTACCTGGAGCTGCCTCACGCGTTGCAGTCGGCATAGTCCTTACTGGTCTCAGCCAGCACTAGGGCCAGGTCACGGACTCCCTGTAATCCCACGCTGCTCTTACGTAAGAGCAGCCTGGGGATTGGTCTGAGCAAGCAGGAAAGACACCCTGCCCAGACTAGGAAGTGCGCATGTGTGTTTTGGTCGGCCTGAGATGGCCGGCCAAAACACATATGCGCACTTAGGGAGTGGAGTGCACGTCACACTCGTCCTCCCAATGCCTCGCCCCTGCCTTCGCAAGCTGGCTCAGTGCCGGAAAATGAAAAATAAAACATTAACATGGTTTCATTTTTCATTTACTGGCTCTGAGCCAGGCAGTGGGGTTCACTCTCCTCCGCCATTGCTTAGGAGCAGCCACTGCCCTGGGGGCAGGATGTGTTGTCGGGATTAGGTGGGCATGTGTGCATATGTGCTACATGCCGCAGTAGTGAATGGCACCAGATGGAGTGTTTGGTATGGTAGGTTCTGCTTCTTGCATTGGATTGACATGAGGGATCTGTGGAAAGGCTATTGAGCTGTATTTCCTACCTGCAGAAGAGTGGCAACATAGGGGCATATTCTCAAGGAGCTAACGCCGAGTTAACAATACTTTATCGCAGCCAAAGTTGCAATCCATTTTTCGTCCCACTCACAAGCTGGTGTTAACAGCCCATAACACCAGTTTACACTCAATAGCAGCCGCAAAAAACATTGCCACAGATTACCCCAGCAACTATCACTAATGAGATGCAGAGTAGGCGTTCCCGTGCCAAAAGCTGTGACAACACCACTCCGAAACATTCCCAACGACCAGCCAGATCGGCGATAAGATCACAAAACATGCGATAAGGCGCATTAGCAGCAGGAAATTAACACCTGCTCTGACCTGGTGTAAAGTCGGACCACAGCTGGCACCCCAAAAGGGAGCCCAGCCCAGAGCCACACCTGAAGAACAACAGATGCCATGGAGCCACTGAACATGCAGCTCAGAGCCCCAACAGGGCCACAACACCCACCGCCACCCCCCCCAGGACTCCCCTACCCGGACACCCCCCGCCCCTGGCCAAAGACATGCCACATCAACTACGCAGAATCATGTACCAAATAATCCACCTGATGTCACACAATCACATTTGGTGACATGCACGTGTCGTCACAAAAATTTGTATCACACATTCACCTACGATGTAACAAATGAAAATGTATTCAAAGAAACACAGAACCGAAATGAAGACACATGGCGGCTCCCCTCGGGACAATCCATAGGTCACAACCTGCAAGACAAAAATCATGATGAGAAGGTGTGTCTTGCGCACATCAAAGGACAGAGAGAGAGCAAAGGAGAGAGAGAGCGCAGGAGAGGGAGCGAGAGAAAGATGGACAAAGAGGGGGAGCGAGAGAAAGACGGACAAAGAGGGGGAGCGCGAGATAGACGGACAGAGGGGTAGCAAGAGAAAGACAGACAGAGAGGGGGAGCGAGAGAAAGATGGACAGAGAGAGGGAGTGAGAGAAAGACAGACTGAGCGGGGGAGCGAGACACAGATAACAGAAGAGATGGACAGGGAGAGAGAGTGCTGACAATGCGCACCCAGGCCACACTGCTCACCTGCGGCCACCGGTGTGTCTCCAACCACGTGCCGGTATGTAGTGCAGTTCACCAGGTCACACATCTGAAACAGACCCATCATCTGAAACAGAGTCCAGATACATGAATGACAAAGTACATACAATTGCACAACACATCATCGCCTGACTGCTCCTGCGCACCCAAGCAGATGCACCCCAGCGCCTCCCGCCACCCAGCAGTGCATGCCCACCCCTGCACACCCAGGCAGATGCACCCCAGCCCCTAAAGCCAGCCAGCGGTGCATGCCCACCCCTGCGCACCCAGGCAAATGCACCCCAGCCCTCCAGCCGCCCAGCAGTGCATGCCTGCCCCTGCACACCCAGGCCTCACTGCTCACCTTCCGCCCTTGGCGTGTAGCAATGAGCGCCCATCACGTGCTGCTGCAAGCCACATGCCCGGGGCCCGCGTACATGGCACCCTCAACATCATGTAGCCCCGCTCCGCAGGCCACCAGGTCTCACATTTCATTCTGGGTCTTGATTTCGCCATGGCAGAGGACATACCAGTGCACCCGGCCTCATTGCAGGCTGCACACCCGCTCAGCCCTTGAGGTGCCACTAACTCTGTGATCCGTGATGAGATGCCACATGGTGGTAGGCCCGCGCAGCCTGCTGGCTCTGGCCTACACTGCGGTCCAGCAGGGCACACAAATCCTGAGCAGTCCAGACCACCGGGACGGGGCATCATCGCAGGCTGCACCTTAAGGTGCCGCTACCTCAGTGCACCCAAAGTCACCGTCCCGAGGCGGAGTGCCTGTGCCGGCCGCAATGTAGCCGGTGGCACCAAGTCTGTGCCCCAAAGTCATGGACACTGTATGATTGGGCATCGTGTTGCGGATGCCATCATGTCACCTCTGGTCCTGGGGAATGTGATGTTGCAGGGCCCAAGGCCCTCATGCCTACATTAACACCACACGGATGCCCCCAGGTAGAGAGTGGAAATGGTGTCGAGCATGTGCGCATGGCCCTTTTTATTGCCAGGGTCACATGTCCTTTGATGCCTGTGCTGGATGGGTGTCGTATGGGTGTAAACCAGCCATGAGCGAGTGGCTGTGGCATGCTGACAACTTGACCTGTGAGCAGCAGATCACTACAGGAAAGACCTAGGACATGTAGCGTTGCCGTTCCCCCTGTGAGCGTAAGGGGAGTGGGCTGGCCTGGCGTATGCCAGTCCAGCATAAGGGTTTGTAAATGACCCTGGGGCCCTGGGCGTGTTTCAGACTGGGCTGGAGAAGAAAGTAACTCATGCGTGTGTCCCTGTTGTTGTGCCAGCGCCACGCGCCACCCAGACAGCATTTGGCAATGTGTCACCCTGTGACCCCTGTTCTATGACATGACCACATGGACGTAAGAGGAGTCCAGTGAGCCTACATTCATCCATACTTCCAAACTTGAAAGACCATAGACATGACACATCTGTGTGAATATGAATGTTTAATGCACATTCAGTGGAGTGTTGCATCGGTAGCAGTACAGGGCCGTGCATACCCCACAGGACGATGTTGGCCCGTGGAAGGCCAGCCAGAGTCCTTCAGGGAATGACAAGTCCAAAGGAAGAGGAAGAGTTCAGTCTGCAGTCTGTTTGCTGTGTAATTGGCGATCAAACAGCATATGGCAGTCCATGTCGAGGTCCAAGGTGAGTGTTGCAGAGTGCATCGGGGGACAGTGGAAGGTGATTATGTAGAGGGCAGAACCAAGCTGAAGCCGGCCCTGTGGCGGTGATACATGCTACTGCGTCCTTCTTACCACAAGGGCAGAATCATCTGCATCTTTGTCCTCTGCTGTTTCATGTGCCTCACGTGTGGGTGGTGGTGTTCTGTCTCCAGCACTGTGTGGCAGTGACACATCAGTGGCCGGAGGAGGAAGGTCTGCCGCACTGTGTGGCACTGACACTTCAGAGGCCGGAGATGCGGATGGAGTGGTAGCAGTAGCATGCATCAGCGCCAGGCCTTGTGGCAGCAATGCCATGAGGATGGTCCTGAGGTCATTGAGGAACCCAGCTGCCACTCGCTGGTCTGCAGCCGTGGCAGCCGCTCGTTCCGCATTTGCCCGCTCCATGGTCTACATTAACCTCCGCATGTTTCCTAACTCCCGTGTGACATCGCTAGAGCCACTCTGACTGGACAGTTGTTCTATTCTCTGAGTCAGGGCTCCAACAATGTCAGCCATGGTCCATTGGAGAGCATGGAGCAGACTGTGGGTGTCCGTCAGGGACCATGAGTGGTCCCTGATGGGACTTAGACACCCACGTATAGCATCCAGTTTGTCTGCCATGCAGTTGAAGCCCACCCGCACCTGTTCAGCCAGATTCTCCTGACACCCCAACACACGGCGTTGGAAGGTCATGTGTTCTTCGTGGGGGTCCTAGGAGGCAGCTGTGGTGGTGGGTGCTGCCTGCTGTGTGGTCTGTGCAAGGGGTGGGTTCTCCTCGTAGCAGCTGGGCTGCCAAAGCTCCTGGAAGTGGGCTGTGTAGGCTCTCCACGAGCAGTTGAAGGACATCGGAGTCGAAGCTGTGGTGGTCCTCTTCGTCATCAGAGAAGAGAGGGTCGGGCTGCTGTGCAGGAGGTGTTGATTCTCCCTCTGCAATGTGAAGGGGAGATGCAGTTCAACAATGTGTCCACATGTATGTTGTCACATTGTACATGTTATCATACAGACAGCATGACTGGGTACATTGTGGCTGTTTGGGAGGAGCTGCCTATTTGATGGGGCACAGTGGAGATTTCGACAACAGATGTGTTTGTGACTGTACTTGTACATTATCAACTCACGTTTCCCTGCAATGCCAAATGTGATTGGCCAGTGTCTGCACCCAAGCGGCACCAGTAGTGTCCTGTGTTCTGTTGAAGGTGTTTTGCTGTTTGTACAACATTGTTGTCAGTGTTGGTGTGCTCTGCATGTTATGTGTGTGTGCTGCATTTTGGGGGAGTCACCCCTGCAGCTCAGATTTTGCTGCCCCTTATCCCTTTCATGTGGCGTGCCTTTGACTTCTGTGCTTGTACAGTGCTGACATGTTGCATACTTGGGTATATTGGTATCTTGGTGGGAGTTGGTGGTCTGGGGCATGGTTTGTCTGCAGCTGTGCTCTGCTTAATTGTGCATGTGTGCCATTGTGCCCATCTCCCCCGTCCCTCCAGGCCCAGGTCCTTACTCACCCTGTTGCTGTTGTGTCCAGTCCAGTTGAGCCGTGCCCGAGCCCCCAACTCCTGCCACTGCCTCCCCACTGATGACTGTGGACCCCATTTCCTCCATGTCGTCCAGCTCCTCTTGTGGCGCTGGGCTCCCACCTCCAGTCTGCATTGCTGCCTTCCGGTTGTTGGAGAGTTTCATCTTGGTTTTGCGCTTGACATCATTCCAGCGCCTCTTGGCCTCATCCATTGTCCTCTTCAGCACTCCGACTGCATTCACCTTGTCCACGATGGACTGCCATAGTCCATTTTTTGTTGCCAATGACACAGTGGAGGTGACGAACAGTTGTTGATGGTGTTCTACCACCTCCGTTATCAGGATCCTGTTTTCCTGCAGACTGAACCTTTTCTTCCTACTCTTCTCCTTGCCCTTCCCTGACCCCGAGGTCCCAGGCTGGTCCTCCGGGGGGCTTGTGGATCTCTAGTTCTCCTCCGTACTTGCTCCGGCAACATCAATTGTGCTTGGCTGTTGTTTGGCATTTGTTTGTCTGTTTCTTTTCTACTTTTATGGTGATTGTCCCCCCTGACGAATGTGATTTGCAGGCCTGTAGCTGGTTTTCACTGATTTTTGTATCGCGATTGGCCTCATCGCAGCTTTTTTTGCATTCGTTTTTCGCATTTTTGCGGCATGCTGTTGATTTTAACGTGGTCAGTTGAAGTGTTATCTGTAGACTATCGCATGGTACCTCCGTGTTGTGAATACATGGTTAACATGGCATAAGTTTCCCGCGATAGACTGCGATGTTGAAGGTTGTGTTAAGTGACTTTTGCTATGGTTATCACACATTCTTGAGAATACGCCCCATAGTGTTTAATCTCGATGAGTTGGTAATGGCAAATCCTCTCCGTTAGTGCAAGCGGATTCGACATTAGTAACGTGAAAATACCACTTTAGGAAAGTGGACATTTCTGTGCTCGTTGCTCTGTGTGCCTGTCAGCCTTTCTCCAATCTGCATTTGGGCACTGGGGGGACAGCTACATCTGTGCATTCCTGATAAGACAGCGATAAACTAGGGGCACAAGGCAACCTGCAGACCTCTGACTCTGAGGGGCCTTCTTGGGAGGGATATGGGGGGGGGGGTAGAATTGGAAGCTGCATTTCAAGGGGCAGGGTCTTAGCCCCACTAAATATATTGATTAAGATTCCTGAAGTAGGATGGCAGACAGGACAAAAATTAGCGAGGGCCAGTGCATTTCAAAGGTGGCCTTTCAAACTGATCTCATCTTCAAAGTACATTGTGGGTATAACTGCGGGCGCTTTGCCCTCAGGAGTTAGAGACGCTTTTGGGATTATAACCATGCTAAGCAGGTACAATGCTGGGGCATCGAAAACAGGAACTATTGTTGCAGGAGGGACTACTGTCTGTTGTCGACAATCTTAGGATGATACTTGACCTTCTTGATTAGACACTGTGGACCATTCTATTTTAAATAGGCATTTGGTATCCAAGGAATGGTCTGAATTGGCTAAAATCTTTTCTTGCAGAATGTCCATATGCCAATTTCCCAATCCAAATTGAATCATATTCATGGAGTGTAGTCCAAGGATGCTCCTTAAGTCTCACTCTTTTTATTGTTTATGTTCTCCCGTTGGCTAAGCTCATTGTATCTTATGGGTGGGCTGTGATACCCTAAGCAGACGACACCCAAATTGTCCTACACCTTCAACTTCCCCAATCCAGTTTATGCTTCTGTCTTCTCAAGGTTGCCCTTTGAGTAAACCAAAATCATATAAAGTTGAAGCACAAAAATACAGAATCAGTCATTCTTCTGAAATGTAGACATCAAATTAGTGGCCACCCGAGTTAGATACTCTGCCTAAGCCAACTACCTCTGCTAAAAATATGGAAGTCTTTTTTGACTCCAAGTTATACTTTTTGGTTGAGAACCGACATCTCTCGTTGTTTCTTGTATTAAAGACTGATCAGGAAAATCATCAACCTTCTTCCTGATCGTGGGACAAAAATCAGTCATTCAAATCGTTATACTTTCAAGGTTTGACTATGCCAACTCTCTTTATCTGAGATTTCCACAAATACTTACTTAAACATCTGCATCTGCTTCAGAACTTAGCTGCCAGACTTCGTATCTGGGTCTCTCATCAATCAAATTCTCTCGTCATGCTCCTTCAAATTACACAAATACAAAGGAAATGCATTTTGTGGTAGAGCATTTTCCTTTATTACATCAAGTGACTTGAACTGTCTTCCTTTGTTTCATCTTCTTTACTCTAATGATCCACGCTGTTGCAAGTAACTCAAACCTTTTCTTTACTTCTTCTCTTTTGTTCTTTAAGTTGTCATTTCATTTGTTCTTTTCACTCAGCAACAGGATGTTATATGGCCATTAGGGTCATTGTCAACATTGCTAAGTTAGCATGAGCTCAGCTGACATGTTGCTGCTTTTGCGCACTTTACTACACGACTCTATCTTGCAAGACTCTGTTTGTGCCTTTCACATGAGAACTGTCTGCTTTCTGTGTTCTCTGCCTGCTCCTGGAGTTTAGTCTGAACACGATGTGCAAAGTCGATAAACAAATGCCCCTTGTTATTCTGTTCTGGTCAGTCCCTAGCACCTAGCAAAAACATGCTAACACAGCTGGTGCATGTTGTTCAAAAACACACTTGGAGAGGGACCTTTCCAGGGAGAAGAGCTATGCTGTTCCTATGATGTAGAAATACCATCTATGCACTAAGGTATGGGGTCTGCTGACAAAGCCCAGAGATCTTCCTTTATATAATAAATCTTCTTCTAGGCAAGGGGAGGGTGGTTAGGCCTTATAGTCCTTTATACACTGTCTTAGTATATGATGGCATACCCCTTTATGATCTATGGAATTGCAACAATGCAGACTGTTTTAGGTGTATGCATTTTGCTGCTGGTAGTGGCTTGTGTACTGCATTATAGAGCACGATAGTTAAAATACACATTTTGAACTTTAACAGTGACTCAGTCAATTTTTATTGTGGACGAGTACGGGTGAGTGAGCGAAAGGGTGTGTCTTGCTACAGCGATTCCTGAGAGAGTCGGGAGTGTTGTTTTCTGGATTATCTAATCATTTGTAGCTTCATGATTATGATGGAGAATGAATGAGACACTATAGCTAGTCAGTTTTGGGATTTTGGGTACTTAGGTTGTAAGAAGGTTCAGCCTCTATACACCGAGGTCCTGTTTTCCTGCGCATAGTTCTGTGTATGTGCAGAATCCCTGCAACAAGGACACACCTTAGGGTAGAAGCGCGTTTTAAAGGTCAATATTTTCATCATTCTCAAAGTACAAATCTGTACGTGCTGAAAACTGGGCAAGGGGAAGCTGTGTAACGTCTAAATTTAAGGGAATTTACACATGCTGTTCATGGACTTATCGTGATATTGGGCTTGCCTGTTGTGCTTAATTCCATTTGAAGAAAGAATTTAACACAAAGGCAGGTCATGTTGTTTTTTTTATAGAATGTTTGTATTGTGCCTGCTCTATTAATTCAGATTTACATCCATTGCTGGGGCTTTGTGCTCTGTAATACAAAGGCATTTGGTGCTGCACTTATGTCCATTTTCAGTGCAAAAACTTAACTTGCATGCAAAGTTTATTACTGCTGGTATTTGCACCACTGTGAATCACAAAACACTGTTTAGCATTGCACGCACACCTGCACAAACACTTAATAAATCCTGGTGTAATTGTAGTGCCACAGAACAAATGCAAATGAGCGGTGTTATGCATCACAAATGAGTAGTGATGTGGATCACATATAATCTCGATTTATACTCTCCAATACCAATTTGTATGTGGTTCGACCTGCCAAGGGTAAAACATGTCAAATCTGTAATTTTGCAGAAATTATGCATGCTGAGCATGGCACTATCATGCAATATCCTACTTGCCATTTTTTGCATCTGGTTTGGCACTAGGATTCAATGCAAAGTCTGTTCAAGCCAGTTTGGTCTATATGGATTCCTACAGTGGGACTTGTGCCGATCCTGCCCTGTTACATTCCTATGGATACATATGGGCAGTTTGGTGATCAGCAGAACCAAGACATGTGATGCTGCAACTGCATGAACTTTGTACAAAAATACCTTTTTGAGTGAAAGTTGATCAGCAACGCCATTAAAGCTTACATTTTGTGCAAAAATGTTGAGTTAAAAGTAAAACAAAATAATGTTTAACACAAATTAGCAGACCTCAAGCAAAGGATCAGAGAAAACCAGTGCACTAACTGGAAAATGGTGAGTTGAAGCACATTTCTAAAAATCATGGACACTAAGTCTGGTGTCTAAATACTTTTTCTCAATTAACATCAATGAAACTTGATCATGTGACACAAACATTTTACTATCAGTCACTTCGTATCTAACTAGCAGGTGACAGGATCTCCCCTAAGGAATTACTAGATGTCCTTGAGCAGAAAATATCATTCATATATACAATACTGTTGTCTTTTGTGAATCTTCTTCCTGGTGCTGGATGCTGTCTGTCGGCAAATGTGACTTCCACTTCTAGAATCTCGGTTGTGGATTGCTGTGAAGCTGGAGCTTGTAGGGAGTTGCTGAGGTGCACAGACGGAGCAGAGGTCATTACAGATATGCATAATAAAATCTTCATATCTTGCCTTCTCAAAAGTGGCAAAGAGGATGGGAACCTGAGAAGTGGACTTTATTGGCAGAAGGTGTTTAAGCGAGGATAGACGCTGAGGGTGTCATCGTGCTATGCTGTAATTTTCCAACCCCTGGTCAAAATTGTGAAGTGCGACCCAGAGCTGCGAGAATACCTTTAGAGCAGCATTGACATTGTGCAGGGGTTACTACCAAAAAGCTGCGCTTTTGCCACTAGTGAGCTACTGTGCGCGAGGACTGAGGGTATTCAAGGGCACTGATTGGGCCTCGGCGTGTGTGTCGGTCGGAGTTCTTTGGGAGCGTTTCCTGTCCTAAGCTGCTGTTAATGCTACAAGCTCACCGGCGTTGTGATGGTTTAACGGTCTGAAGAGTCGCACTCAAATGCAGGAGCCGGCATTGTACAGAACATCGCCGGCATGAAGACTGCTGTGACGTGTGAGTGGCCTGTCAAAGGACCACGGCACTTGAACATCATTGTGCATGTCCTACTGAGTGACGAGGGCACCGGCACACAAAGTAGCTATGAAAGTGGTTCATGGTGAGCATTGCAAAAGCGTATCCTAGCAATGTCTATATAACGTTATGACACAACGAGGAGATAAAGTGTCAATTACTAGTAGTGCATTAGCGTACATACATTATGACGACGGGAGCTCATTCAGAGAGGAGCCACTGATGCGCCCAGCTTGGATGCATTTTTTTTGCATAACTCATTCGGGCGTACAGTCTTTCAAGAGAAGATCTGCTGATGTGCACAGCTTGAATGAAGTTTTTGTCGCATTGTGTCACGCTGAAGCGGAGTAGTTGAAGCCGCTGATGCACACAGCTGATCGTGTGCATAGTTTCTAAAGAAAAATAATAGATTGGTATGCAGTGTCATTTCATCGTGCTTTAGTGACATTACTATGTTTTATACAATCAGGAAAATGGTATAGAGGAATAAATACAAAATTATTTTTGAGTAGAGCACGTTTAATTACTCTCTCTCTAATTATTACTTTAGGAGAATTATATCAAAACATATTTACACTCTACATAGATAATGGCACCTAATCAAGAAGAAAGCAATATGTATACACAAAGAATATACATACACAATAACATGACATAAATCGCAACATACAAAAAGACATCAATATATAATACAATAACCCCAAAGCAAAATAATTTCCACTAGTGTCCTCCTTGCAACTCTGGAAGGACCACTAAGAGGTATTCTAAATAAATGTTAATATCCGTATATTGGTTCTAATAGATACGCATTTTTTTCATACTTTGTACAAATTCTGTTTTTCAAATATTTTTTATATATGTGTAAAGAATGTTATATTTCTGTATGATTTGGATTGTTTTGTATAAAAAAAAAAATTCTTTAAAAAAAGGAGATGAATTTCACTCATATGCAAAAATGATGAAAAAAGAAATAAAATGTAATAAAAAGACATAATAGTAATGCGTATATCAGGATGTTGTGTGCTTTCTATATGTGAGCCTACATAAATTTGACATAAAGCAATATAGGTCTAGAGGGATATTGTGTATTTAATTCTCCACTAACAGGTAGTCCAGATAGTACACTTAAAGTCTTTTAATTAGTCTAGGCCATCCCAGTGTACCATCATGCAATGTCAAATCATCACTATATTTCCAACGACTCCTCCTTTTGAAATGTCTACGCGACCACGTTTCGGCCTTAATCCTTCTTCGGCCGCCTCAGGACAGGGTTAATACATTACTGTACAAACAATATCACAGATTAGTCCCGCTGCCACAATTTCACTAGAGGCGGCAATTTCTAATTAACAAGGTGCTGGGGAAGATTATACACCTCCCTAGCCCAATGGCGGACCTCCCTAGAAATTGCCGCCTCTAGTGAAATTGTGGCAGCGGGACTAATCTGCGATATTGTTTGTACAGTAATGTATTAATCCTGTCCTGAGGAGGCCGAAGAAGGATTAGGGCCGAAACGTGGTCGCGTAGACATTTCAAAAGGAGGAGTCGTTGGAAATATAGTGATGATTTGACATTGCATGATGGTACACTGGGATGGCCTACACTAATTAAAAGACTTTAAGTGTACTATCTGGATTACCTCTTAGTGGTCCTTCCAGAGTTGCAAGGAGGACACTAGTGGAAATTATTTTGCTTTGGGGTTATTGTATTATATATTAACGTCTTTTTGTATGTTGCGATTTATGTCATGTTATTGTGTATGTATATTCTTTGTGTATACATATTGCTTTCTTCTTGATTAGGTGCCATTATCTATGTAGAGTGTAAATATGTTTTGATATAATTCTCCTAAAGTAATAATTAGAGAGAGACTAATTAAACGTGCTCTACTCAAAAATAATTTTGTATTTATTCCTTTATACCATTTTCCTGATTGTATAAAACTACATCCTTTACCCAGGTTTATAAAGGGTTAATTGGGTATACCCCTGTTGATTGTTAGTGACATTACTAGTCAATGACTAGTCAAAACATCTTGCGTGCAGTGCAAAGCCATTGTGTGTGCCATGGGAAGGATGGATTACTGAGAGCCCGAAAGACAAGACAGTTGCATTTTGTGGAACTCAGCACAAGACTATATGTATAATTGTGAGTGAAGTTTTCAGAGCACATCTTTCCAGGACAGTGAGTGTGTAGTTCAACCAGAGGACATCATTATAGGGTTTTTGTGATATTGTTTGGTTGAGCACACTTGCATTAATTTGAGTTGCAGTGTGTATGGGGTGTATTGGTTATGGCGCCACAATCAATACCTCTCCCCCGTTACTTTTTAAGGATCCTCAGGAACCAAGCATGACATGGCGAAATAGAAAATTACCTTTGTGACTTTTTTGGTGGTTATAGGGGAAAATGTATATGTTGCAAAGAAGAAGTTGGCAATTCTTAAACACAGTGTGTATACTGAAGGAAGAAAGGTCTCAAAAACCCTGCCTATGTCACGAACAGGTGACCGAGGTTGAGATGGGGGGGGTCTGACACTGATGAGTAAGATGTGTATAAAAGGGCTGCTTTAGAGGAGAATTATGGGAAGGAAATTAGTATTGTTGTCAAAAGACAAATATTTTTTCCCCTCGTTCAAATACAAAGTAAAACCATAGACCAATATTTGGCAGTTTTGAGGTGTCTAGCATTTTTATGCATGTTCAGGGATCTCAGGGATGAGATAATTAGAGATCAATTTATTAATAGATTACATAACATGAATAATCAAGGAAGATTATTGGGCCTAAAAGATCCACGTAGAACAAAACTATTGATGTGGCCAAGCACTTTGTTAAGGAGTTGGGGGATGCTGGATCCAAGGAGAAAGTATTTGAGTCTGTGAACAAGTAAATGCTGTAAAGGAGGAATGGAAGAAAACTGAAGACAATGACGTGGAAAAGATAAAAAAGATACATGAAATGGAAACAAATAAACCTGATGTGACAGTTCCAAGCACACTGTGAAGGCAAGTTATTGCCCAGCTTCCAAGAGTAGGTGCTTCAAATGCAAGAAATTGGGTCACTTTTTGAGAGTTTTTAAGAAGTCCAGTGTGGGAGGATTTAAGAAATCTGTAAATTTGGCAGAAAGGCACGATACAGTTGGTGTTGAAGGGACGTTGAGTGAGAGTGGAGAGGATGATGTTGATGTTTTAGTAGTGTTTGGGAAGGAATCAAAATTGAGTAATCAGGTGTGTGCTCAGTCTTTGGAAAAGAATGTTTATCGTCCACCCAAGTGTATGATCGAGTTGAATGGAAAAAATATGCACATGTGGGCGGATTCATGTTTGCCATTTACTTTAATTAACAAGCAGGTTTGGGAAGATCTGAGGATGTGTGAGTTGAGTTCCACTGATGTGGAACCTGAAGGATAATGTGGGAGTAAACTACCTGTTTTGGGATATTTCATGTCAGAGCTAAAATTACAATGGAGGAAAGCCACTAAAAATATGTACGTGGTTAAGAAGGGAAGATCTTCGTTTAGATGGAAAGAACAACGTGCGTTGGGAATTGTATTGAACCCAAACCACCCCAGGAATGTTTTAACAGAATCTCAGAAGTGAAGCAAGAGGCCAACAGGTTTGCTCATTTTTCAGAGAGGAATTCGGGTGTCTTAAGAAATGTGAACACCCCATAGTGCTCAAAGATGGTGTTGTGGCTGAAGTGTACATGGTTTGGAATGTTCTGCTTGCCCTGAGAGGATTGCTGAAGGAGGGGTTACAAAATTTATATAAAGAACGAATGTAGTTGAGCCTATCTAGGCGTCAAAATGGTTAAGTCTGATTGTGATCACAAGAAAACTCAATGGGAAGATCCGCATGTTTGTGGACTTAAGAGGTTTGAACAACTGTATTTGGGTTCACCATCATCCCCTACCTCGGATAAAGAAGATGCTGGTGAGTATGTAGGGTGGAACATACCTTACCATCCTAGACTTATCCAGTGCCTAACATCAGATATGATTGCACAAAAAATCCCACCTTTTGTTGTTGTTCTTTACACCAGAGGGAGCATTCTAGTTAATTCACTAGCCCTTTGGTCTGGCCTCTGTCCCTGTAGTGTTCCAGAGGGTCATGCACGGCGTCTTGAAAAACATATCAACCTGCTGGTATTTCAGTATGATGTATTGATATTGGGAGAAAGTGAACAAGTCCAAAATGAAGTTCTGTACATGGTGTTGAAAAGGCTAGAGAGGGCAGGGCTTACTATTGGTATGAATAAATGTAGATTCTTTGTAGGCTCCCCCTCCAAAAGATAAGGATCAGTTAGGATAATTTCTGGGATTTGTAAAGTACTAAGATAAGTTAGTTTATCATTTTGTGGGTAAATTACATGCATTGTTTCATTTAATGTCAAGATACATTTGAAGAAGTGAAAATGTACATTGTGAAAGCTGTGACTTTAAAGCCATACGATCCTGCTGGCAGGACAATATTTGTGACAGATGCTAGTACTTATGGTCTTAGGGCAGTATTACCGCAGGAGCATGAAGGCAAGGAAAGGGTGGTAGCATTTGGATCGCACACTTTAAAGGGAGCAGAGAGTACCTATTCAATGGTAGAAAAGGAGGCATTAGTAATGCTGGTTGGGGTTGTAGCACTTTCGAATGTTTGTATGGGGTGTGAAGTTTGAGCTTCGCACTGATCCCAAGCCATTGTTGAGAACTATTTACGATGGCGGGGACTGGTAAAGCCACACCTTGTCTTGCAAAGTGGTTGTATCGGCTGGAGGAATACCAATTTATGGTGAAATATGTGCCTGGAGTAAAGAACATCTATGCTGACTGTATGTCAAGATTAACATCCGATAAAGCAATGGTGAACGAGGAGGAGGAGTGGATGGTAGCTGAAGTTTCAGAGGTATTTGAAGATATTAAGAATGATGTGTGGAAAGAAGCTGTATTTTCGGATCCCTTATTGGAAAAGCTAATGGAGTTTTTGCCACAAATGAGGAAATGTAAAATGGTAGGAGATTTGGAGGTATTCAAGAATGTGCGGGAGGAAATGTCAGTTGTAGATGGCATAGTGTGGAGATGTGAAAGGCTATTGGTACTGAGAAGCTTAAGAGAGAAATTGCTAAAGTTGTTGCATGAAGGTCATGGATGGATGTTGGTGATGGTAAGAAAGGCACAAGAGGATTTTGGGTGGCCTGGAATGGATAGATAGATTGAGGGATTTGTCAGGGAGTGTATTCTATGTAGTGCAGTGATAATTTGCATCTATTGCAGGAACTGTCTATATCTCCTGTAGCATTACCAGAACATGCTTAGAACAAAGTGGCTACCGATATTTGTGGCCCAAGTAAACGTTTGAGTATGGGTGATAGGTTTGCTATTGTCATGATTGATTATTTTTCAAAATGGCCGGAGGTGGCATTGATGAGAGAGGTGAAGACTAACTATGTGGCAGCTTTTTGTGAGGACGTTTTCTAGAGGGAGAGATGTCCTGCGAAAACAGTGAGCGACAATGAACCTCAATTTGTTCCTGAAGTGTTTGCAAATTTTCTGAAGAAACGGGGACTAAAATATTATAAGACACCTGTGAATCATCCCAGGGGAAGCAGCATGGTTGAGAGCTTTAATGGTGTGCTGGTGGAAAGCAATCAATTAGCCATTTCTAGCAGCCCTGGTTGGAGGAATCAAGTCAGGACCACTCCACACTCTGTGATGGGGAAACACCATTTTGTTTGTTGAAAGGAAGTGTGCTGATCACTGTGGATATGCAAGCATGGGTGGAAAGGTCAGGGCAGTGAAGGATTGATTGAGGCAGAATGAATGAAAAGGTGGTGAATTATCAATCACAGTATGAGTAAAAGCACAATCACAAAGTGAGGAAATCATTTTGAGCTATATACAAGGAATGTTGGTGCGAGTGTGTTTGGGAAACAAACTATCTGAACTAAGAGAGGTGATGGAAGTAAAAGGTAACACATTGAGATTGTCCGAAGGCATGTGGTGGAATATAAGAAAAGTAGCTGAATGTAATGTAGTGAAGTGGCAAGAATGGTTCAAGAAAGAAGACAGTAGGAGTGGGTCGAGTTCTGGTGTGTCAACTGATTCAGGTTCAGAGGGGTCGAGCAAAGTGTACTCTGATGATGAACTTCATGTGGGGGAATCAAGCACACATATGAGGATGAGACCTCAATGTTTGAAAGAATATGTATTTTCTGAAATTGCTTACATTTTTACATTATTGTATAATACAGTAGTCTTGGTAATTTTAGTTTAGTTTGGTAATGAAATTTGTTTAAGGAAAGGGGATTTGTTGTATTCTGTGCATCTTCTTCCTGGTGCTGGATGCTGTCTCTTGGCAACTGTAGCTTCCACTTCTACAATCCGGGTTGTGGATTCCTGAGAAGCTGGAGCTTGCAGGCAGTTGCTGAGGAGCACATTACATATATGCTTAATAAAATCTTCTTCAGATCAAGCCACTGTGTCTTGCCTTCTCAAAAAATACTAAGTTCCTTATTCTCCTGAAATCTTGCTTGCACTTGCCAATTTTGAGTGCAAAGTAGCGCTATCAGGAAATGTGAAGTTCTCAAACCTTAAGCTGTATGGTTTCCGGGTCTAATAGAGCCATGACATTATTAGCAAACATATTCAGTGCCACAAAATCTTATACATTTCAAACATCTTACAAAACAACATTCTTGTTTGGTTAAAATTGTTAATACATTCTATGCTAAGTACGTGATTGCTACCACTTTATTACATAGGAGTATAGGAACATATATTCTACATTACATAGGAGTGTATGAACATGATGTAAGCAAGATTAAAGTTTTCACAGTTGACTTCACAATCTACAGCAAGGAAAAGAAAAAGTACTACCCCATCTTGTCCAAGCCCCCTTCTGAATTTTTGGACATGGGTTGGACCCTGGCTGAGTCTGAGACAAAGGAAAAAAAGGAAAGTTACTGAAAGCCTAGGTAGTGAGGAAGGTGGTTATGATGACGATGAGCCAGTGATTATCAGTGTGGAGGGTGGCACAGAGGAGGTACAGATCACCTCTGTTCAACCAGGTCAGAGGTATGATGTTCCACCAACGCTGCCGGCGCCAATATTTGCACAACCCTAAAAACCTGCAGTTGCCACCATCCCTACCACAGTCGCAGCACACTCTACAGAAAGGCAAACAACAACACAACCACAGCCATTACTTCCAGTTCTTCAGACTTTGGCACATTCAGAAAGCTCTGCTCTCCTCTCCATTGTGGTACTGCTTTATGCTAGCCAGCATGAGGATAACATTGCAATATACAATGTTTGGCACAAAAAAAGTGCATCGTGGTAAGTCAGGGGGGGCACTACAGTATTGGAGGACAACTGCTCCACTTGAAAAACCATCATGTGGAAAGAGCACCTTAAAATCATAGCTGCTGGTGATAAGAGAGAACCAGCAGCTGGAGTTATAGAAGAAGTTGGTCAGGAGAAGAATAGGAAGATGCCAGCAGCAGCATCATGCAAAGCAGTCCTGTAAGCTTTCCTCCTATTATGCAATCCTCACCGCTGCACCCTCTGTATGGCATAAGGCACAGTGGGGTGTAGAAACTTTCACCACTGAATGCCCAGGCAACCTAACTGCTGCTGATAGCAGTAGGATACTTGTGTAGTTGTACAATAAGGTAAACAGCCTATTATTAAGACTATGCCTACCAAGCAGTTTTCGTACCAAAGGAACCACAAAATAGCCAATTTCGACTGGAAGCTGGCTAAAATACTAGCACTTTACTTTTTTCTCTTTTGCTTGTGTGGATGAGTTGACTTTCTGCAATTTGTGGAGGCCCTCTGCTCAAAATGGAAGGTTCTGAGCTGGACATATTTTGCCAGAGAGGCTCTGCCAGCACTGCAACATGAAGTGCTGCAATTTCTTTGTAATGCAATGAAGTAGTGTGCTGTTCAGTCCATCCACTTCACAACGGACATATGGAACGATTGTCAAGCAACAGATCACATGTGCATCACTGCACAGTGTATCTCTTTACAGGGAGTTAGGCAAAGGTTAACTGCTGGCCTCTCGCACTACTAATAAAGCTCTTTAGGGCATTCAATAGCATGATAAACTCTTTTAATGTTATCCAAGGAGAAATCATAGAGCAACAAACATCTTGGAAGAATTTAATACCAAGGTATATGAATGGCCTAAACCAAGGGGGTAGATCTACAAGAAAGTGCCGCAGTGCGGCACCAAAAGCCCTTTGGCTACGCCACGCTGCGGCACTTTCAGAGCATAGGAATGCAACATATTTACAATGATATGTGGCATTCCTGTGCTCTCTCCTGCGCTGGTGCACAAATAGCTGCCTGCGCCATGGGGAGATTGCTTTTGTGCAGGATGAGGGCACCTTCCTGCACAAAAACAATCACTACAGGCATTTTCCTCTTTCAATGCGTGCTGTATTCTACTTCAGCACGCTTTGAAAGTAATATAGTCAAAGCAATGGCTGACAGTAGATATTTCAGAATCTTGTGTTTAGTGCACTGCATCAATCTAATTGTGCAGGACTTTCTCAAAAAAGGAGAGATAATCAGCAAAATACTTGTCACCTGCTGAAGAATATGCATTCATTTTAATCGATAATTTATAGCTCTGAAGAAGAAGAGGATCCTTCAGCATACTAATATTCTACCTGTAAAAGCCCTTGTACCACAGGTGCCAGCATGTTGAAACTCAACCTACTACATGCTGGAACACCTGTTTGAGCAGTACAAGTCTATCAACAATTATGTAATTCAAAGGAGAGTGAATGCAACTGCCAACCCCATGAAAATGGAGGTCAACAAATGAGGGCTACTGGAGGTCCTGATACAAATGCTACTTCCTTTTGAGATTATAACACAGGAAGTCAGCAAGGACGACAGTACCATGAGCCAAGCAATTGTGTTGATGCATCCTCTACAGAATCAGTTTAAAAATGTGAAATAAGCGTTCAACAGTGTTAAAGAAGAAGTGCCTTCATTGGTGGATAGATTAATTCTTCACTTGAACACCAATCAAAGGATGCAAAAAAAGACTATGCTCTACAAAGACTACATGTGTGCTATGATACTGGATCCACTATACAAAAAAGCGCTGACCACTATCATTCTTTTTATTAAAATCGATGTTTTAGTTTACAAGACTTGGAATGTCAGTAAAGTGAGTGATCCTGAAGAAGAAAGGTTACAAATTCAAGGCAGGTGAGAGGTTTTGAAGTGCATGCTTCAACCTCTGCACAAGGTTGTATAGGTGAGTCTCAGTCTCTGCAGTCCAACATCATTGCCAGCTACTCCAAAACCCACAGCAACAACCACTTTAGGTTCCCCGCCATCTTCTGCAATGGGTTGATTTCATTCATCAAGACTAACTTTGTTAAGAATTCTCCGAACCTGTTTCTAGTGAAAATAACATCACACCATCACAGGAGCTATGCGACAACCTCACCAACTTCTTTAACAACAAAATTGAAACCATATACAGAAACTTCAATATCCAACCCACACCAATGGACTTCCTTCACAGATACACCACCACCGTAACCGACACAAACGACTCACAGACCACCTGGAATATCCTCCCCACCCAGTACACCACCTCCATCATGAAACCCATCCAATTGGAAGCTCGCACAGACCCATGCCCATACCAAATATTCAACCACAGATACCAAAGGATCGGCCAGGACCTTACCACCCTACTCAACATCTCTATTACTGAGGTTCTGGACTTTTAAGAGTCCAGAGGTGTCAGGGAAACAACACCCGAAGACCCCTGAGTTCCTCCTGTCCCGGTGCACAAATAAACAGAGACACGGGCTTCTCGATGGCGGCGTCAAAGACCAAGGTTTATTTACTGCAGGGACACAGAAATCATAGGAACCACACAGAGGCAGAATCTACGAGACTGTTCAAATTGCATTAAGTGGGTTACTCTTTAAATACATGCAAAATGTCTTTGGGCTACATTACACGAATATTTCTCATGCCTAACCCGGTATCCCAAACAAACAGTAAATTTGACATCAAACAATAATTAGTCGCAGGTTTTCGGTATTCGATCAGGCCCTCTCGACAGTTTTCCATTCTTTGCCCGATCCTCCCCATCATAAAAATCGTAACCTCCCCATTGTAAAAGCCCAGAAGGTAAGGAGCAGAGCCAGGTGCAAAGGATTGAAATGTAGGATAAGAGGTGTTTATGGATCATAAACGGGCATGGCTACCGTCTTCGGCCTTTCAGTCAGGACAACGGACACGAGAACCAGTATAGCAGGACTGGCCTTAGGCAAGGGAGGCAGCTTGATTCTGCCTAGTCATGTAGCGTCAGCCTTTCTCGGGCTCGAGCTTACGTGTCCTTAACAAGGTGACTCTGCCGAGGTCATCGTCCGTTCATGGACTATGTGAGGGCAAGAAACAAAATGGATGCCATAACTAAAATGGGTGCCATGACTTTAGTGACAGAATGCCCTATTTTCCAGTGAATTCATGCTAGTTGCGCAGCGAAAACACTGTCATGTATATAATGGATCATTTGCGGTTCATTGGTACCAAAATCGTGTCAGTACTACGATACCGAATTCACGGGTTCGGATCGCTACAGAACCTCAGACCGTCCTTTTGCCCTTACATAGGCAATAACTCACTCTATGTCAGAGTCCATCTCTATGTTCATCAGGTCACTGATGTGTTGTTGGAGCATTACTCTATCCCGTGGTGTATCTCTAAAAACAGGTGGTCTTCTTACGCATGTAGAAATGTAGAGATTACATAAGGCAGGACCACACTGAACAATGAGACAGCACGAAAATAAAAATACTAATGCAACACCAGTGACTATCAGAACCTTCCATCCCCACGCAGACAACAGGCTCCAGAACTATCCCATTAATGACCAGTCACCTTCCTCTACATGAATAGAGTCAGAAATCTTATGTAACTTAGAGATGGCCTTGTATACTGTTGGCGCATTATCTGGAATAAAAACGCAGCAACTTGATTGGATCATCTTACATACTCCACCTCGATCTGCAAGTAATTTTTGACAATTTTAATAATAAACTGCATGATTACTTAAAATCTTTACAGTATAAGATAAAATAAAAAATAAAAAAAAGAAGCTTTATGAACGTCCCGACTCACCCCCTCACAAGTCCCATCCACACATAAAAGTGAAAGTCACTTTGGGTTAAATATTAACATATTAGTCCTGATTAGCTGTCCAAAGCAGAGTTCTTTTAAAAGGAGTGATGTATAGGTTGTACCAGTATTTCCCAACTGATAAGGGGAGGCACATGAAAGTTCGGTAGAGTCAATTCATGTACCAAGGGCTGTTGACGAAAGATGGATTCTTCGTGGGTCTTTAAACCAGCCCAGGTTAGATAACTGGGGCGGAAGGCTTCCAGTTACTTTACAGACAATGCCGTTAGGTGGGAGTCGAGTGCCATTTTTACCTGGTGTATAAATTTCGCAACTCTGGCTATCAAACAGGTCGTGGAGACTGAGAGGCACCAGTCCGAAGCCTCTCTGCAAGTTCTATAGTCCGTATTCCGTAAAATCGGAAGCAGCAAGCGATGGCGATCATTGGCCAGCTTTGTGCAGCAGCACAGCAAGTGTAGCCAGGATTCTCTGCGGTAATTGCATAGACGACAGGCCAGGGTGCCATCCGTACGGGCCCATTTGGGGTTGAAGTCCATGATCCTGAGGGCCAAAAGTCGAAAATACAAAATTTTCTTTCTCGCGCAAGTGGATACTGGATCTTGCAGGTAAGGTTGGGGTTTACCTGGAATATATGATTTGTCCAGGGCCTGAGTTAGTGCATTTTGCCGAAGAGATGCAAGGTCAAGTCCAAAGGAGATGATCCGGACTTGGCGCTTAACTACTTGGGCCCAGGCTGAGAAAGGAATTTCGTGCAGGGGCAAACTCCTTCTTTCGATTTTCAATGCTGCAATAGCTTGTCCTACCTTTGAGTACCAGGGGGAGCCCACCTCGTCAAAGATTGATTTTAGGGAGTGCTTTAGCGAATGTTCTGGTGCTTTCAATACTCTAATATAGAGCAAGTAACACGTCAAGGACCATACGGTTCTGTAACGTCATGAGGCGATCCGCTTGAAGCTCAGCTGTCAGGTTACTAAGAGCACCCGCCGTTTCAGTGATAGTGGATTCAACTACCCGTGTTAGTTGACGTAAGTTTCTACTGTTGGCCATAGGCCCCCAGAATGGGAGGAAACCCTTGAAAAAGTCTCCTGCTTCTTGGCCAGCAGTATCTTCTTTACTGAAAACACCTCTCACAACTCTAGTTTTGTGATAGTCTGGTGCAGCAGTATATGTCGGAGGTAACAGTTGAGGGATGTAACATGAGCCTGAGAAGTCAGCAGGCAGCCATGTGTATGCTCTGTCTTGACAAACAAAATAGGTACCCTTAGCGGCTAAGAATGCCGGGGAAGACTGTGACGGAAAAAACATATGTTTCGATACAGTCACTCTTCCCTAGTCGAGCTTTCGGATTCCTCCCATTTCCTTGCAAACAGACTTGACCTTGGTGGGGTACGACCCAGATCGGAGTTGAGCTCTTACGTTTGTTCTCACCCAGAGTAATGCCATATTCCGTAACATTCCAACCCATGTAAACTCGCAATTCATCCTTGGGAATGAACGGAGTATTATTGACATCTCTCACCATGTCAGTGATTCCTTTTACCAAGGCTCTGTTAGCAGAGCTATACCGGGTGGAACGCGGAGGTCGTGGAGGATAGGTCTCTAGGGCATAAGCGAACATGGTCTGAAATGCCCAGAATGATCCATTATAACTAAAAGGCAGAACCAAATAGGGGATGCCTTTGTCCATGGTATGTGGTATCAAACCACACACCCAGCAGTTTGTTGTATTAACCACTAGCTGATGTTGGTTCAAGAGTTGAATGAAAGTGTTATTTATAAACTCAGAGCGTCGAGCTTGCTCGTGGGCAGGAAAAGGATGGAAAGAATGAAGAGAAACAACAGTCGGAGAAACAGGAGCATGGGGAGATACTGTAGATGCAACAGGTGTAAAGATCAACTGAATACCAAAAATAATTCCGCCTGCCAAAGTTATTAAAACAATTAGAAGTGTCAGAGTACATTGCATTAGAAAACATTTGCTATACAATATGTCATATAGCTTTGTCTTGTGCACATTTATGACATTAACCCGTCGTAATTCAGGAAGCTCCATCTTCTACAACCGTTCGCAACGGATGGTTTGTACCTGTTAAAAACTTGCCTCTGTTTATCCTGGGAGTTCCCAAGACAAACAGAAGAAACCGACCTAGTGTCTGATTCCCTGCAAATTAAAACAAGGCACACGTTACGACCCTACGGTAACCCAGATGGCAAGGTGAGAGAAATAATAAAAAAAACAAAAAGATAAAAATTTTGAGCAAACTTCCTGACTGAATGGAATGCAGTAAGATCAAAACAGTTTTCAAACAGAATGGTAATTATGCAATGTCATTAGTTCATAACATGAGAACGTAGATTATATCTGTACTTTCCGGGTCTTGTCTGGTCTTGAAATAGCTGGTCTATAGGTGCGGAAATGTTCGACTCCACAGGCGACAAATGTTCACTTTGTACAGTACTTGGTTCGGGATTCAAAGGAGTAGTTGCTGCTGGGGTGTCAAAGTTCTGTGTTTCCGTTCGTGGGTGGTCCGTTATGTATTCTGCATCACTGAAAGGGATGTGCCTAGGAACAGGTTCTGTCTCAGATATACCAATTCCCTGTCTAACCCAGTTATCATAGGGGAGTGGAAGAGGGACACGCTTCGTATGGCTGGCGTGCACCCAGTTTTTCCTTCCAGCTAGGCGTACTGCAGTTCTTGTTGTGAGGAGGACCTGGAACGGACCAACGAATCTTGGCTGGAGGTTTTGGGTACGTTCAAAGTTCCGAACCACCACTTGGTCGCCTGGTTTCAACGTGTGGCCTGGACTCTCCGGCAGTTTAGGCAAGGATTCGAATACCTGTTGATGAATAAGGCTCAATTTAGCAGTCAGATCATGAAGGTAATCAATCAACATTGGGTATTCAATCTGTTTGAATTCCTTTGGCCTAGGGACTCCCCAAACATTAGCAGGGCGGCCGAACACAATATCATATGGGCTAAGCCCTACTCGAGAGTGTACAGTCGCTCTGGTGGACAGTAAAGCTAAAGGCAGTGCGTCTGGCCAAGAGAGACCAGTGGAAGCTTGAATTTTCGCAAGTTTCAGCTTCAGGGTGCCATTGTACCCTTCAACCAAACCCGCTGATTGTGGGTGATTCGCACTATGGTATTTTTGGGAAATACCCAGTCCCGCACACACACTCTTCATAACTTTCCCTACGAACTCACTTCCATTGTCCGACCAAACAATCCGTGGCATACCATACCTGGGGAAGTATTCTTTGAGGAGGATTTTGGCAGTGGACATAGCAGTGTTGTCCTTTAACGGATATGCCTCAATCCATCTTGAGAAGGCACAGACTACCACTAGGACGTATTTGAGATTGTTACATCTATCCATGTGGATATAGTCCAACTGAATCACTTCAAAGGGACAAGAAGGGGGAGCAAAATGGCCAGTTGGGGTTGGGGTTCCCTTGCCAGGATTATGCATCAGGCATACCATACAATTTTTCACCACTCTTTCTGCACACTTAGTAATTCCATCGTTCTTCCATACTGGAGCTAACATTTTACAGATCCCTTTCGAACTGATGTGCGCCGCTCCATGCGCCATCGTGACTACTGCAAGTACATACGCATCAGGTAACATCCAACGCTGCTGCTCAGACAAATCGACCCAACATCCACTTGAATCCATTTTACCCGTTTTCTCCTTCCATTCATTCTTCTCATTTTCAGTTGCTTCATTCTGGATTGTTTTCACACTTTCAATCGTATTCTCACACATTCCTGATTCAGCAATCCATCTTGCAGACGTTGCAACATACATTCGGCTCGTCATGTTCTTGGCCGTCTCTTTGGCGACCTCATCAGCAAACGCATTTCCACGGCCAACATCATCCGTAATCTTCCGATGTGCACTGCACTTCACAATTGCAACTTCATTCGGTAGAGTCAGGGATTCCAATAGATCGCTGACTAACTGTCCATGTTGGATCTTAGTCCCATGGGACGTGAGAAAACCTCTTTCTCTCCAGAGACGCCCAAAATTGTGTGCGACGCCGAAGGCGTACTGGCTATCAGTAAACACATTCACTCTCTTTCCCTCAGCTAAAACACACGCTCTTGTTAATGCAATTAATTCTGCAGCCTGGGCAGAATTCTGACTTACTCTTGCAGTCTCAACAATCGTACTCAAGGTCGTAACTGCATACGCGGCCGTCACATCACCATTCTGTAATTTGAAACAAGAACCATCGACATATAAAGTGCCATCTGGATCTAGTAATGGAGTGTCTTTTAAATCAATCCTACCTTTTGTTTCTTCCTCAGTTCTGAAACAACAATCATGGGGCTCTGAATCACTCGACTCTTGAGTAATCGGCAACAATGTTGCTGGATTCAATATGTTGCATCGCTTGACCTGAATATGACTTGCCAAAAGCGTCAGCTCATAGCCTGATAGTCTAGCACTGGTGAGGTGCTGAGTTTTCGTTCGATTCATGTGTGTATCCACAGCATGTGGAACCATGACTACTAACATGTTGTTCATGACTAGTCCGGCAGACTGTCGAATAGACACTGCAGCTGCTGCTGTAGCTCTCAAACAACTTGGCAATGCTCTGGCTACCGGATCTAATGTGGATGAGAAATATGCACAAGGCCGCTGTTTGTCACCAAATTGTTGCGTTTATACACTCAAAGCACAACCTTCTCTTTCATGGACATATAGAGTAAACGGCTTACTGTAGTCAGGAGTACCCAACACAGGAGCTGAACACAGCGCATCACGTAAGTCAGAGAAGCTCTGCTGACATTCATCAGACCATGGCAAAGGGCTCGGAACACCTTTTCCAGTCAGGGCTACCAATGGTTTCGCCATGAGAGAAAAATTTGGGATCCATTGCCTACAGTATGACATAATACCCAAAAACGCACGCACTTCTCTTTGTTTGCTTGGTACAGTCATCTGTGAAATTGCTTTGATTCTCTCTGGGGTCAACCTTCTTCCCTCCTTTGACAAAAGATGACCTAAGTAGGTCACTTCTTGGCAACAATATTGCAGTTTAGAAGGTGACACCTTGTGATGTAAGTCTGACAAATGACGTAATAAAGAAATTGTAGCTGCTTTGCAAGTTTCCTTGTCATCAGCAGCCAGTAAAAGATCGTCTACGTATTGGATCAGAGCAACACCATGAGGAAGTACAAGGGCATCTAATTGACTCTTCAATGCTTGGCTGTAAATTGAAGGGCTCTCACAATAACCTTGTGGAGCGCGTTTGAACCTGAAGCTGCGACCTCCTAAGGAGAAACCAAAAATGTCTCTACTTTCCTCGGCTATGGGAATGCTGAAAAAGGCATTTTTCAAGTCGATCACTGTAAACCATGAAGCTGAGGCAGGAATCAACGTCAGTAATGCAGTGATATCTGGGACTACAGGAAACTGTGGAATCACTATTTTGTTGACTTCTCTGAGGTCAATCACAAATCTGTAAATTGGAGGTTTGGAAGGGTCAGTACGTTTCAAAATCGGCAGAACAGGACTATTGCAGACGTTCCCTCTAGTTTCCTCAATCACATCTTTCTGTATCAAGTCTTTCACAATCAATAAGAGTGCTCGTTCCCCTTCATTCGAAATCCGATACTGTGGGATTCGTTGGAATTTAACATTAGCTTTCAGACTTACCACATAAGGGGGAATTTCCAAGAGGCCTACATCGTTAGGACCAGTCGCCCAAAGAGTATCAGGGAGAGAACGCAGCTCCGGTGGGAGCTTATCCATCGACATATACATTGGAGAGATGACTCTTTTGCCTAATGTGAGCTGTACTCCTGAAGGGGAACAATACAGCGTCGCGTGCAGGCGTTTCAACAGATCTAAACCAAGCAGATTCTCATTACAACCGGTTGTTAAGATAAGGGGTGCTTCTAGTTCGCATGGCCCAACAGATATTGACAAAGGACTAGAAACAGGATTGTGAACAGGGGCGCCTGAGAAACCTACTGAAGTGTTCGTTAAGCCAGACAAAGGTGCGCCAGGGAGTTTCGCATGCATAATTGAACTTTTTGCCGCACCAGTATCCAACAGAAACGGTTCGACCACGCCTGAGGTAACTACTGCGACATAAGGTCCACTCTGATCAACTGGAACTGATACTACTCCCTCTCTTTGCCTGCGGCTGTCCTAGTGCTCGCTTCATTGAATCTCCTCATTATGGTCATAGTAATCTTCAACGTGGTACTGTGGAGATCTACCTGTTTGCGCAGATTGTGCATTTCGCTGATCGAAATAATTCGATTGGCGATCGGCCTGTGGTGTCATCGTCCCACGTCCTCTACCTCTAGGAGCTTGCATAAACCCTACATTACCTCTCTGGGCTGGGATACCACTAGTTTGTGGGTGCAGTACTGGACACTCATTCTTATAATGACCCTCCTTTTTACAATAAGCACACTGATTCCATGCTAACTGTTGTCGCGGAAAACTATAATTAAATCCTTGGGCCGTCCCTTGCTGGAATTTTGGTTGTGGCTGAAACTGAGGTTGCTGTCGTAAATCTGACTGATTCGAACGAGGCGGATACGCCTGTTGCAGAAGAACTTTAGTCTTTAAATCTTTTGTTTTCCTTTCTGACTTTTCCTTCTCTTCTTTCTCTCTATTCTCGTAATACTGAGCAGTTGCAAGTATCTGTGCTGTTGTCGACACTGCCCATGCACTTTCAGAATCCTTTAACTTGTTACTAAGCTCAGGTAGTAAATTAAACACGAACTTGTCGACAAACAATCTCTGGCCTCCCTCAGTACTCATATCTTGCCCACTGTGATCTACGAAGGTCTCTTCAAATCTAGTGAAGAAGTCAGAGACGCTTTCGTCCTTCTTTTGCTTGCATGCCGATAATTTATCCCAATTGACTCGTAACGCTGGCATCAGCGTTTTCATTAGAGTAATTATTCTGCCAGGTAAAGCAGCAATCAGAGGTTCAGGTTTAGCACCGCCAATTTGTTGCGCATCTGCCGCTATAATAGCGGCCCACACGGAGCTCTCCCTAGCGAGGGTAACTGGGGCTGCGAGCTGCGTGTTACCAGAACTTGGTGACTATCTCCGTAACTGCCACGATCTTGATTGCATTTTAAGAAACGTTTTTATATTTGTTATCTTCGTGACTGCTACGACCTTGATTGCATTTTAAGAAACGTTTTTATATTTGCTATGATTGTATCTTTGGGGGGCTTTCAATAGCATTAAGGGGAATTTTAAACCAGGCACTCTGACACCCTTACCATCTTTCACCTTCTTTCGCCTTGCACAGCCGCTTTTCAGCCGATACTCGGCGGCGGTGGGCGCCATCTTTGGTGAGGCTGGGGGAGCGCTCTAGTCGCGCCGTCCTCACGCCCTCCTGGAATATTTAACAGGGTCTGTCAGCGATTTCGGTGCCCACACGGAGCTCTCCCTAGCGAGGGTAACTGGGGCTGCGAGCTGCGTGTTACCAGAACTTGGTGACTATCTCCATAACTGCCACGATCTTGATTGCATTTTAAGAAACGTTTTTATATTTGTTATCTTCGTGACTGCTACGACCTTGATTGCATTTTAAGAAACGTTTTTATATTTGCTATGATTGTATCTTTGGGGGGCTTTCAATAGCATTAAGGGGAATTTTAAACCAGGCACTCTGACACCCTTACCATCTTTCACCTTCTTTCGCCTTGCACAGCCGCTTTTCAGCCGATACTTGGTGGCGGTGGGCGCCATCTTTGGTGAGGCTGGGGGAGCGCTCTAGTTGCGCCGTCCTCACACCCTCCTTTCTCTCTATATTATGTACAGACCGGCCAGACGGCGCAGCGGGCTGGCGCAGCGGGCGCGCCGGATGCGCGCCGAAGCCGCGCCAAAGCCAAGCCCGTCTGCGCCCATCCGCGCCAGGACTGTGCCGGCTGCGGGACATGCTGGGCAACAACCACTGATCATCAGGTATGACAATAAGGCCCTATTTGCATTACGCCCCAAGATAGGTGCACTGTGTAAGGGTTGTCCACCCACTGATTATCTCTGGGGTCCCTTCTCATGTGTACACTGTAAATGGACCCCTCCCGAGATGCCCTTAAAGACGCCAAAAAATCCCGTTCCCTCAATGTGCGGAGACAATAACTTCAAAGGAGGTCTGATCAATGCCCGCTCGTTGTGTGGCCACAGCCAAGACATCCACGATCTAATAATGTGTCACAGTCTTGACGCCCTTTTCATAACAGAAACATGGCTTAACGATTCATCCAATCCTGATTTGGCCATTGCCCTTCCTCCGAATTTTACCATCTTTAGGCAGGACAGACAAATCGGGCGAGGAGGGGGGGTTGCAATTATTGTCAGAGGGTCATTTTTGTGTCATACATTCGATCTGGGCCCTCTCAAAGGAAGTGAGAGCATTGGCTTTTCGATCAGACTTAATGCCTCTACCTCCTTTTCGGGAGGCCTAATTTATCGCCCTCCAGGCAATGCCACTCCCTTTCTAGATTCCCTAGATGAAGTACTCGGGTCACTTATGCTACGCTACCCACAATTTACTTTATTAGGAGATATGAATTTACATCTGGAATCAGGCACAGACCCTAATGTTACTTGCTTCCATCATACTCTGAATATTTTCGGACTGGCTCAATTAGTGACTACACACACCCACCTAGCCAGCCACACTCTTGATGGCATTTGTTCTAACTTAATTACCTTGACTACGTCTCCCCCCATTCTGCAAATTTGGACCGACCACATTTTCATTCCCTTTGTCATCAAGAAACAAGTTCTAGCTCCATTAATAACAAAGCACCCTCAATCATCCCCCTCGGTAAATTGGAGAAAAGTGATTGATCGTATCCAGTTGGATACCCAGTTATTGGTTCAGGCCCCTGAACTGAGAGGAGATGTAACGACTGATTCTCGTAACTTTCACGTCTGGATGGATCGGATTATTTTAGAAAATTCCGACCCCAAAGGTGACTGCGGGAACTGGCCTAAAAGGAAGTTAAGGGCCCCATGGTACACTCAGGCCTTAACTGAGAGCCATTTACTTTGTAGAATTAGAGAAAGGAAGTGGAGGAAAACATATGATGAGGTCTCAAGAGCCCTTTATGTTCAGCAGAGGAAATTATACCTCTCTAGCATAAAGGCTGCTAAAAAGGAGTATTACACCAAAGCTATTAATGATGCCCATCAGAAACAAAAAACTGTTTTCTCTATAGTTAAATCCTTTACCCACCCCAAAGCCCTCCAGCCCGAAATTCCGCCCTCCGAAAGTTTGTGCAACCAAATTGCGGATTTCTTTGAGAAAAAGATTGTAAACATCCAAAAGGATTTCCCGCCTCCTTTGCCTTCTCCTACTTTAGGCCCCCAAAAGCTTGTAGCCGAAAATAGCCATTCTCTTGGAACTTTCCAACCGGTCTCCCTCCAGCAGACCCGCAAGGCGATTTTGGCATGTAAGTCCGGAGCACCTACCGACTCCTGTCCCCCCTGCATTCTACATCATCTAGTTGAGGTAGTTAATCCGACCATCAATGCCATCATTAACGCATCCTTAGCATTGGGGATTGTGCCTAATGAATGGAAAAAGGCTATTGTAAAACCCCTCATGAAAAAGCAGAACAAATCGCCAACTGATCTGACGAACATGCGTCCCATCTCACTCCTGCCTGTTTTAGGAAAGATCACTGAACAGATGGTGCATCTGGAACTAAAAACATATGTCGAGAACCATAACATCTTGCATCCCCAGCAATCTGGGTTTCGCCCTGGCCATTCCCCTGAAACGGCCCTGATAGAACTCTCTGACTCCATCAAGTTCCTGCAGGATGAGGGAAAGCAGGCTGTCCTCATCCTGCTCGATTTAACAGCAGCTTTTGACACTATCTCCCATGTCATCTTGAATGACAGGCTGCGAGAGATCGGCGTGACAGATACGGCTTTGGCATGGGTCACATCCTTCTTGTCCAATAGGTCTCAAACTGTATCTTTGGGTCACTACCTATCCAGCGACAAAACCATTACATCTGGTGTACCGCAGGGATCCATATTAAGCCCACTTCTTTTCAACATCTATATGGCACCCCTCCTCGCTGTGATAGAATCACACGGGATCCTCGTTACGTCATATGCTGACGACACTCAATTGGTCGTCTCCATTGACAAAAACCGCACGGATACAGAATTGCGTTTTCAGAAATGTCTCACTGAGGTATTTCAGTGGTTAAACAAAAACCACTTGAAGTGCAACAGTGAGAAAACTGAAATCATACCATTAGGCCGGGATCTACTTTTCCGCCCGAGAGATTGGTGGCCCAAAGACTCTGAGGCTCCCCCCAGTGCTGTGTTTTCTGCGCGCAATCTGGGCGTACAATTTGATGCTACCTTATCTTTTGATGATCATGTTAGGATCACGGCTGGCAGCTGTTTCGGTCTTATTAAATCCCTAAAGAAATTTTTCGACTTCCTCCCCATTGCCTCTAGGAAATCGGTCGTGGTCGCACTGATACTCTCCAGACTCGATTATTGCAATGGGTTGATGGCAGGAGTGAAAAAGTCAACTTTGAAGAAGTTACAAAGTGTACAGCACGCGGCGGCACGGTTAGTGTTAAAACTTCCCAGGAAATCTTCAGCCTCAACTGCATTGAATTCTCTACACTGGCTGCCACTGCATAAGAGAATCCTTTTTAAACTCATACTCACAGTTTTCAAATCTTTGAAAAATACAGGCCCTAAATACTTTGTTAATCGTTTCATTCATTACGATCCTGTACGATGTCTGCGATCCTCAGGGGCCAATCTTGTTATGATCCCGAGGCATAAATATAAAACTAGGGGCGGAAAAACGTTCACAGTTCTAGCAGCAAGGGCTTGGAATAACCTACCCGTAAATCTTAGACTGATTGGGTCTGAGTGTCCTTTTAGGAAACAACTGAAGACCTGGGTCTATCAGCAATCTGATACCTATGTATTGGCAGCTATCTAGATTTTTTCACCCCATATTCTTTATACGCATGCTCAGCGCCAAGATGCTCCTTCCGGAGCGAAAGTTGCGCTTTACAAATACCCTATTAACAATAACAATAACAATAACAATCACCTCCTAAGGCGACTGGGTGGTTCTCTTGCCGAATTTTGGCCCATATAGGCTGTGGCACCACATTACCAAATAGCATTTCAATGTCTGCTAAATTCATGACACACGCTTGAACTGTTTGCGTTAACTCTTTGTAATAACCAGCAGGATTTTTACGTGGGTCTGGTAATGCTTGTATTACGGCTAATACTTCGGCCCGTTTCCAAGGGATGTGTATCCACACTCTCTGGAAATGTGCCGGAGCAGCTGCAATACCCAAGTTCCCATCAGCTGCAACTGCATCACGCCATATCGGTGGAACTTCCCTCATCGGATATTGACCTCGTTTTTTCCTAGTAGTAATCGGTGAACCATCAGGGTCTCTTGTCGCTCGAAGAGGGGACTCATCCCTATAAGCTAAAATCAGTTCTATCGCTCCCCTTACTTCTGGACCTATCACCATTCCTGCGGCAAATTTCCGTTAAATATTTATCAGGTCAGAGGGGACGGAGTCTAAATCATCATCTTCCCATTCTTCACGTACAAGAGAACACATCACGTCAAAAACATAACGTTGGGTTGGTTCATTCCATTGCATAAAGGTATCTAACACTCTTCGTGCATCATACTTCGCAGCTTTCGACATCCACCTAAGAGCTGTCGAATCTAACGTGTCTCGTTCCTGGGGACCAGGAAACTGGCTATGTCTCTGTATAGAGTCAGAAACGGGGGTCCCAATTAAAGACCTGTAGAGAGGAGTTAAGATATTAGTTGCAGAGTCGGTTATTTTCCGACGAACGGAAAGCGGAGTCAGAATGTTCACAGGGTTCGGGGACAGAACAGCTGAAGCAGATGAAATAGTAAGGGTAGGAGTAGCAGGTAAAGCAGTTTGCGAAACGACAGGAAAAGGCGGAACGGGCGCCCCAGGAAGAGGGGGTGCCGAAGGAACATTAACCACGGGAAGGATAGGAGCTGGAATCAAAGGAAGTGGAGCAACTATTCCAGGCTGACCAGCAGCTGGCTGTACAACAGGTAGCAACTGTGGTACTGTAATACCCTGTGCATACGGTGGAGGTGAATTCAACAGGTAAGACAACAGAGGATCCTTTTCATGATCCTCCATCGGCTTAGTTGGACAAGATGGCAATACAGGGTAACATTTATCAATTGCCAAATTATATTTTCTATTCTCCATCTCCATTGCTTTCTCAGTCTCGTTGACATGCAGCTGCCTAGCAGACTCCATTAAAGTCAACCCTTTCTCTTTCTGTTCTTTCTTCGTTTTCCTAATTTCTCTCTGTTTGGCTTCTTTGCGCCATACGCGAAAAGAATCAAACATTGCCGGCCGGGCTTTTTTCTTGAACAACTTCATTTCTAGATTGTCTAGTATTTCCGTTTCGAAACTACCATGCGGTGGCCAACTAAGGACACCATCTTTTTTGGTATAACGGACCCATACTTCATTATACGTAATAGGACCAACACCATGTTTACAATAGAGCTCATATGTAGGAGTTCCAATCGGAGGAACCAAACACGAATCCTCCAACCGGGAATCCCCGTTGCAACGTAACCAGGACAAAAAACAGTTACTACTGGTAGTCATGACAACAAAGACAAATTCCAACCAAAATGCGCAGAGAACTTAGGCCTACCAAAATGAACCAATACCAAAACAAAGATTATCTAAACAAGAGCAACCAATGATAATCTACGAATTAAACCAAAGCAACAAGGAACAACCAAACTGAGCGTAGCCCACTTAATACTTAACTGAAATGTGGAAGACGTCACCAAGGAGAACCCGTCTACGTCTCGCCGTACTAAGGTCTGCACCTCGGGTCCAAGACAGGGCGACAGTCAAGGCAGCGGTCCTCTGTAGCCGTCTGGGAACGGGAACCCTCGTGGAAGAGATCGTCGGGCCACTTTTACGACATGCAGGGATCGATGAAGCGGGGTACCTCCCTCCGGAATCTTCACACGAAACTTCTCGAACTTTTCAGGCTTTGGACCGGTACCGGATGACGTCGCCGCACGTTGGGCGCCAATTTGAGGTTCTGGACTTTTAAGAGTCCAGAGGTGTCAGGGAAACAACACCCGAAGACCCCTGAGTTCCTCCTGTCCCGGTGCACAAATAAACAGAGACACGGGCTTCTCGATGGCGGCGTCAAAGACCAAGGTTTATTTACTGCAGGGACACAGAAATCATAGGAACCACACAGAGGCAGAATCTACGAGACTGTTCAAATTGCATTAAGTGGGTTACTCTTTAAATACATGCAAAATGTCTTTGGGCTACATTACACGAATATTTCTCATGCCTAACCCGGTATCCCAAACAAACAGTAAATTTGACATCAAACAATAATTAGTCGCAGGTTTTCGGTATTCGATCAGGCCCTCTCAACAGTTTTCCATTCTTTGCCCGATCCTCCCCATCATAAAAATCGTAACCTCCCCATTGTAAAAGCCCAGAAGGTAAGGAGCAGAGCCAGGTGCAAAGGATTGAAATGTAGGATAAGAGGTGTTTATGGATCATAAACGGGCATGGCTACCGTCTTCGGCCTTTCAGTCAGGACAACGGACACGAGAACCAGTATAGCAGGACTGGCCTTAGGCAAGGGAGGCAGCTTGATTCTGCCTAGTCATGTAGCGTCAGCCTTTCTCGGGGCTCGAGCTTACGTGTCCTTAACAAGGTGACTCTGCCGAGGTCATCGTCCGTTCATTGACTATGTGAGGGCAAGAAACAAAATGGATGCCGTAACTAAAATGGGTGCCATGACTTTAGTGACAGAATGCCCTATTTTCCAGTGAATTCATGCTAGTTGCGCAGCGAAAACACTGTCATGTATATAATGGATCATTTGCGGTTCATTGGTACCAAAATCGTGTCAGTACTACGATACCGAATTCACGGGTTCGGATCGCTACAGAACCTCATTACCCAATCAACATTTCCCGATGCCTGGAAACGCGCTGAAGTCAGACCACTACTCAAAAAACCCTCCGCTGACCTCAGTAAACTCAAAAACTACTGGACAATCTCCCATTGCCAGCAAAGGTACTGGGAAATATCATCAACAATCAACTCATGGCACACCTGTAGCAGAACCAGCTACTTGATGCCTCCAAATCTGGCTTCCATAGCAATCACAGCACAAAAACCACCCTGGTTGCAGCCACCAACGACACCCAAACCTTCCCCAACTGAGGAGAAACAGCAGCTTTGATCCTCTTTGCCCTCTCGGCACCCTTCGACACCATTTCCCACCAGACACTGATCGAAAGACTCCACCACATTGACATCAAAGCAGATGAGCTCAGATGGATCACCTCCTTCCTCACCAGAAGAACCCAGATGATCCACCTCTCACCTTTCACCTCTGAACCCAAGAAGATCACCTGCGGTGTCTCCCAGGGCTCATATCTCAGCCCCAAGCTCTTCAACGCATATATGAACCCACTGGCCAACATCATCAGATCTCATGGTCGCAACATAATTTCCTACTACCCCACCACCACCGGCACCAAATTTCATTAATGCGTGACAAATGTAACCGACTGGACTAAGAACAACTGCCTGCAGCTGAACACAGACAAAAAAGGAAGCAATACATGGAATGACTCCTGGGGTCGTATTACACATTCTCATTGGTTGCGTCTGTCGCACCTTTCTAAAAGTGCGCCCGGCACAAACAATGTTAATTGCCCTATTTTGGTGAATTTGGCGCTCCCAGGGCAGCCATAAACTCGCACAGCCCCAGGGGCATCGCTTTCATGTGAAAACAGGGAGCAGCCGCTCTGTGTTTTCACAGTGCACTCTCAAAGGGGCTTAGAGATCCCCTTGCGGGCGCGTGTAGTCAGTGACTGCACTTGCCTGTGAGGGATGTCTGGGGGGTCCATGGGACTCTCTTTACCCCCTGCAGAGGGCTGCTCTCAGGGTGTGCACTGACAGTGCGCCACCTTTTAAGTGGCACACTGTCAGTGCACCTCCTGCGGGCTTCTTTGACTCTGCGCCCTGTCTGTAATATGGCACAGGCACAGAGTCAGAGGAATTTCCTTGTTTGCATAGGGCACGCCCCTATGCCAATGAGGGAATACCCTCTGAAGGTAGCGCTGGCACAATTAGTGCGCCAGCGCTATTGGTATTATAGAAGGGGACGTACAAGTGTCTGCGCCCTCCTCTACAACTCCAAAGTGCCCCGGGGGCACGCAAAGTGGGCACAAATGCCCTTTGCGCCCCCCGGGACACCTTCTGTAATATGGCTCCTGGTGGCCATCAGACTTAGGGTCCGTACCCACTTCTTCCAACCACCCCAGAAACCTCTAAATCATCATTAACAACACACTCACCATGAAATCACAGAACAACGCAGTGTGCTCTGCCTGCTTCCTCATTCTCCGCATGCTACTTAAGATCTTTCAGTGCCTACCCCTACACATGAGACGCACCGTGACATTAGCCCTCATCACCATAGCTGGACTACGTAATGCCTTCCACGTTGGTTTTATTAGATCTAGGTGCAGCCTTCGACACTGTGCTGCACTCAATGCTGCTGTCTCGCCTCTCAGACATGGGAGTGGAGGGATCTGCACTGGAATGGATAAAATCCTTTTTAGAAAACAGGAGCTTCCAGGTACATTGTCCCCCTTATAAGTCTTCCCTCAGAAAGCTCAGACATGGAGTTCCTCAGGGCTCCAGTCTGAGCCCTACGTTGTTCAATCTTTATATGGAGCCTCTGGCTCATATTGTGGAAGCTTTTGGAGTGGATATCGTCACATATGCTGACGATACCCAACTTATTATTAAACTCACTCATAATCAGGCAGAGGCGGCCACTAACTTTTCAAATTGCATGCTTTCCGTGGCAGGGTGGATGAACAACAACTGTTTGCGCCTAAATGGCGACAAAACTGAACTTCTAGTGGTTGGTAAATCCCCCTCCGCCTGGTCGCAGGCTTGGTGTCCTACGGAACTAGGAGTAACTCCCCATCCAGTGGAGTCAGTCAGAAATCTAGGGATCATGTTGGACACGGAGCTTTCCTTTAAACAGCAGATTAGTAAAATCACGGGTAAATGCTTTGGAATACTCAAAACACTCCGTAAAGTTCTCGATCTACTTCCCATCAGTGCTAGAAAAACACTTATTCATGCCTTAGTCACGCCTCATTTAGACTATGGCAATGCTCTTCTCTTGGGCCTTAGCAAAAAAGGTATCCACCAACTGCAGTGCGTCCAAAATGCTGCTGCGCGTATGGTGTTAAACCTCCCACGCAGAGCATCAGGTAAAATGGCACTATTCGAACTTCACTGGCTCCCTATTGAGGAGCGAATCAGGTTCAAGGCTCTCTGTTTTGCCCATCGCATTGCCCAGGGAAAAGGCCCTGGCTATTTGCGTAACCTTCTTACTCTCCACCGTCCCATCCATAATCTTAGATCTGCTGGAGTAATCTTGTTCCAACTTCCCCGCGTTCGTAAGACCAAGATGGGAGGTGGTTCCTTTAGGTTTCTAGCCAGCAAGCACTGGAACAGGCTTCCTCTTGATCTTCGCATGGAACCCTCTGAAGCAAGATTCAGATTAAAATTGAAAACCCACTTATTCCCACGTAAATAGTAGCCTTTTGTCCAGGGATCTAGGCGTGCCTCAGACTCTGGCCTTTCAGGGAGCAGCGGCATTCGTCAGCGCGGGGACACACTGTGCTAGTGTAACCAGGCGCTTTTAGAAATGGTTTTATTATTATTATTATTATTAATTGCCACACACCTCCTACGGAGACTTCAGACCATACAGAATGCCACAGTCAGACTCATCCTCAGCCATCCCAGATGAACCCACATCACACCTCTCCTCAGGAAACTACACTGGCTCCCCGTACAGAAGAGATGCCAATTAAAGCTGCTGACCCATGCACATATGGCGCTACACAACCAAGGATCTGCCTATATTAACCACCATCTTAACTTTTACCAACCATTTAGAAGACTACGCTCTGCCTCCCTTTCACTTACCCATAGTCCCTGCATCTACCAAATCAGAAGTGGAGGACTCTCCTTCTCCCACATCGCAGCAAAGACCTGGAATATCTACCCCAAGCATCTCCAGACCATCACCTTGCTTCCGGAATTCTGAAATGCCCTCAAGACCTGGCTGTTCGAATATGCCTCCGGGACCTGCAATGGCCTAGATTCCCTATCAGGTGATTAGCCATGCTTTATAAATCCTGACTGATTGATTGGATTGCCCGTGAATATTTAAAAGGCTGTCCTATAATGTGTATGGCTTCAATGAAGAAGACAGTCACATAGGGGCACCACACTTGAAAAAGGTACCTCACTTGCACTAATGAGCATTACTAAATAAATGATTCATGTTGTGGTGGATGGGAGAGTCTGGTATCCTATACTTGATAGTGTAATGTTTGGGGGATCATACTGCATCGTGGGATATATACTTTGATTTTCTTTCATAAGTCCATCATCTCTCTGTTCTTCTACGGCCATTCAGTTTATATACCATGACTAAAGTAATCCTCAAGATCTTTTTATTTTCTTGTCAACAGTGCAGGTGGATCTCTTTGGAAGAAATAAATGTTAAAGTAGATCTGATAATGGCCAAAAGAAATGGCACTGCCTATCTGCTTCAGTGAGAAGCAAGAAGACTCAAAGAGGCCTACTCCTGTGGAATTTAGAGGTGTGTTAATTAGAAAAATGCAGAATAGTTACTTAAATGGCAAATTTCAAATAAGTAGTTGACGTGTGTTCTGCTTGACTGGGCACAGCAAAATGTTGTGTTTGATACAGTGATCATCCGGTTACATGACAGTTGTCTGAGATTGGTGGTACAAGATTGATTCTTTTAACATCTTAGTTAATTGCATGTCCCTGCAACAGCCTGTATCCTCTTCCTCCTTAGGTACCATAATGCTTACCATGACTCTCCAATATTGATATTTTAATTTTGCACTCCGTAGGTCATCTTATCTAAAGAAGAATGCTCCATAATGCTCCATCTTTGTGGTTCAGCCCTGCACCCAAGACAGACAATGAAAGAAGAAAGGAGATGCACTATCCATTATTTTTCTTTTCCTAATTATAACACTTTTGTTAAATGTGTGGGGCCTCCCTATTTGCATTTTTCAAGCCTAGGTAACACATTTATTAGATAACATGGGTGTCTGAGGGCTTACAGACTGTTTGCTTTTGGTGATTGAACTGTCATCCTTCTACATCTGATGGGCTAGACTTAATGATTTTTGTGTTTTTTTGTCTCCCACCTTCTCCTAATTAATTACCCCTACCAATCCATTCATACAGACCATAACCCTCTTCCCCTAGGATGTGTGATCAGTTGAGTTATGTGTTAATTTCCACCATCAACAGATCTCACACTTAACAGATCTCACACTTGGTAGGGGGATATAGCTAAAGTGATGCCAAGTGTTAAAGGAGGTTGTTACCAAATTTGATATTTGCCCACACCACCTCTTCTACCCAGGAATGAAAGGGACATCAGAGTGCAGAGTCTTAATTACAACAATGTGTGTCCAATGATAGGTAGTCGGTACTTTTTTCCACAATCTGCGCCCCACACATTCTACTGAAGTAACCTTCTACTGAGTCCTGCTGACTCCTTCTGAGACTTGAGGGGTTCATTATGCTTAGTTTAGTAAGTAAGTCAACACAATGCTGCTAATTGATTTTTCATCATGGTAGTCACAATCTTGGATTTTCCGCTCTTTCTGTGTTTTCTTTTGGTCTAGTTCCTGGCTGTGTTGCACTAGTTCACTTAACTAGATACTTTATGGCAAACCTAACCATATGATTTTTGAATAAAAATGATGTTCTGATGCAAGTCCTGTGATGTTGTCCCTGTTAGCGCTGTTGGTCTGCCACCACTGGCATTAAGGTTTTCCTTTGCAAAAACCGTACATTAAGGTGTTTACCAATTATAGGAGGGGTAAAAGACATCACTTTATCACTGCAGGTGTTGCAGCGATTCTGCACATACACAGAACTATCCACAGGAATATGGGATCTCGGTATATAGGGGCTAAGCCTTCCCACCACCTCAGTGCCCACGAACCCAGGACCTACTTTCTATAGTGTCTCACTCTCTCTCCTACTCACTCATGAAGAAGCAAATGACTAGACACCCCAGAACACAACACTCCCGGATCTCTCAGGAATCGCTATAACAAGACACACCTTTTCGCACACTCTTGTACATGAACAGAACAAGAACTGACCGAAACAACGAATATAGTTTAAAATGTTTATTTTAACTATTGTGCACTAAAACGCAGTATACGAGCCACAACCAGCAGCAAAATGCACAAACCTAACACAGTTAGCATTGCAGCAAGGCCATATATCATAAAGGGAGATGCAATTATAAAAAGACAGTGGATAAAGAACTATGGGGCATATCAACAAGGGCTTTATCTCTGCTTTTTTGGCTTTAAAATCCAAAAAAGCAGAGATAAAACTAGCACCCTATCAACAACAGGGTGCTAACATGCAAATTTGCATGTTAGCACCCATTTACTCTACACTTCCCCTTGCATCTCTAATGAGATGCAAAGGGGGCGTTCCAGAGTACAATAATAGGAGAAATGTCGCTAAGCGACATTTCTCCTATTATCAAGAATGTCGCTAACCCTGTTAGAGACAAAAAAAGCAGCGCTAACCGCGGTTAACGCTGCTTTTTTACGTCTGGTATTTTTCTGACTTAGCCATGATATCCTATGGAAGGAGGATATCATGGCTAAGTTTGCCTGTCCCTATCAACAAGGTAACGTGAGATTATCGCTGGGTTTCCAGCGATAATCTCACGTTATCCTGTTAGCGTGAGGATTTTTATCGCTATTGAGATGAGTGTTGCTAATAGCACACTATCTCAGCGATAAAAATTCATGTTAGCCGGCGATAATTATCCTAGCGCTAAGTGCGCTTAGAGATAATTATCGCCGGTTGTTGTTGATATGCCCCTTTATGGTCTAACCACCCTCCCTATAATAGAAGATCTCTGGCCTTTGTCAGCTGACCCCATACTTTAGTGCCTAGATGGTATGTCTACATCACAGGAACTGCTTGGCTCTTCTCCCTGGAAAGCGCCCTCTCCAAGTGTGATACCTAAACATGCATCTCCATAGTATCAAAGCATGAGTTTCCAGCAGCAGCAGTGTTAGCATGTTTTGTCTCGGGGCTAGGGACTGTCCAGGACAGAATAACAAGGGCATTGTTTATCGACCTTGCTCACAGTGTTCAGACTAAACTCCAGGAACAGGCAGAGAATGAACCAAGCAGACGGTTCTCATGTGAAAGGCATAAACAGAGTCTAGCAAAATCAAAGCCATATAGTAATGCACGCAAAAGCAGCACCACGGTTGCAGGGCTCATGTTAACTTAGCAATGTCGACAATGTCCCTATCGGCGAAGTGACACCCCCCCCCCCCTTGGCCAGGTCAAAGCATATAGGAAAACAGAGTGCAATGTTAAGCAGAGTAAAAACAAATTGCTAGTATAAGAGCCAAATTGGGAAGATGCAAGAAATGTATTTTAAAATGTTTCCAAGGCGAGTCTGGAAAATTCATGATAGTACGTGAACTGAGGAATGCAATTCGTTCCAAAAGGTCATCCCTGTCCTTCATAGAAAAGAAGGATGCCATCCAGTTCAGCAGATCAAAGGAACACATGTGCTCCTCATGATCCGATGGTTCCAGGAGCATATCCAGGCAACTAGCGTGATACTCGATAAAACTCAGTTGCAAGAGGCACTGAGCAGCCTCACAGGTATTCCATTCTGCAAACACTCCAAATGCAGCCGCACGCATCAAAAGGCAGTCCCTAGAACAGGCCTGGTCATGGGCCAGTAACGGACCCATTAACAGATCATAATCCAGGTCAGTGCCGGATACATTGAAGAGGCATATATCAAAGGCCCAATAGAAAGGGCACCGCCGGCAATAGAACACAGGTTGCATGCAGGTGAAGTAGGCGAAGTGAAAAGTAAGTCCATAACTCACACCAAGCACCGCCAATGGCAAACATCCAAATAGTTGTTGCATTCGGTCATGGTGCAGTTGCAATTGGCCAGGTCTGTGCAGTACCACAAGTTGGGCAGCTATTGCATAACAGGAGCAGAAGTACCAGCGTGCCACATGCCAGCAAGATGATCAATGGGAACCCTTTGATTGCGCTGGAAAAAATAGAATGAATAAATGCCGGTATTACACCAAAAATCATCTGCAAAGAGGACACAAGGCTGGATGCCATAAGTTTAAAAAAATGAGCAAGGCCTTCAGTATCAGGCCCATAAGATATATGGTGTATTAATTCTCCAAAATGGATTGGGATATTGGTATTTAGTAGTGAGTGTATCTCACTTGGGGTTCTCGCCACTTGCAATTTGAAGGTCTCTCACGCTGATGTGAGAGCCACTTCTTGTTGAAACAATAGATCTTTGAGTCTGCTTACTTTACTGAAATCTGTTTTCAAAGTTGGAATGGAAGGCCAAAGAAAACTCTCTATAATCCCATGCAGGGGTGGAAAAAGGACTTTGCTGCAACAATTAACACATTGCTAAACTGTTACTATATACCGGATGCCGGCCCATAAGCCACAGCAGTCGTGGTTATTCAAACTAAGATAACTACCATTTGAAAGCAACGTTAGCGCTGGAATAATTGCTGAGACGGGCGTACCTTTCAAGAAATATGCCAGATTAGGTGCCGACACGTTACAGGTGCTATGCAATTTAACTTGTTTGCAAACTATGGAATGTCCTACTGTGGAATCGCAATCCTCCCCTGTCAGAAAACCCTGTCAGGAAAACCTCCTTATCCGCGCGCTGACATCTGTAAGTGAAAGGTAAGGACCATAATTCATGAATAAAAGCACTTCACAAGGGCTAAAAGCGGCCAACCAGGAAGTGTTTCATGCAAGATGTGAATTGAAATAGTGAGAAGGGTAGTGAAATATCGCCATGTATTAGCCACACAGCGGAATCAGTCTCTGCTACAGAAAAAGGTAGCTGTTCTAATTGTTCTATATGTAACAGTGTATAAGTTGTGTCTTTCCTAGACATAAATCTCTGTCAATCAGTTAAATTAAACAGTAAAAACTGTGCAGAAGAATTAAAACAATCCCATGGAACTTTTCCCATTTTGAGTGTTTGTAACGTCCATGCAAATTGCATAACGGAGTGCAATTGATTTTAACCATGATACAACACATATACATCATTCTGAACAATGTCCATAACAGATGACACAATTTTATCCGAGAGGATAACGTATTAATGCTATTATCCACTACTGCAAGAGCCTTTTCCAAATTAGCTTGGTCAATTTGGCGCAAACGCACTGCAGCCTCAATCTGCGACAGTTTCCATAATTCATTATATGCCTCATAAATAAAAAGCTTTGACCTAGGTGATTTAGGACCTAAAATAAAATCAGCAAAATTAATGTCACTCGATAAGAGGGACAGGTGTTGTTTCACTGACGACAGTGTGGAGTGTCCCAACCATTGCTGACACAATTGCCCCACCTTATACGTGGTGACTCAATGAGAATGTGGGTAACATGGATCAGGTCTCGTTTGAGTGAAAACTGATGATGCATTAAGAAAACACAGTTGACATGCATTGGAACTTGTTGGCCACAGCAACCACCCCAAGGGGTCTACATCAGAAACATTTATACTGCAGTTTCTAAACAGGGCAATACATCAACCATATAATTGGTGTGTTTTCGCCACGTATCATACTCAGCCAAGGAAAAAATGGAAGGAACATTCAAATTTTTGGCTGTAGCCAGACCAAAACAAGTAGTCTGCTGCACCATGTCATTTAAAAACAATATTTGATTCAGAATCAGGCACGTACAATGAAGAGCTTCAGCACCTTGGACCTGCCAATCTTTAGTGCCCCAAATAGATTTCAAATCAATGGTATCTTTCCAGTGTTCATAGCCATGTAAGGCCAAATCAGTCCTAAAGGAATTAGACTAAATACATTTTGTGTGAGTTAACATGAATTTAGATTGGGATGGCAATTTTAACTTATAGAAATAGGACTCTGGATTGGATGCATTGAAATCTGAAAAAATTGTGAACTTACTCCAGAGAGTATTAGAACTCCCCTGTAAAGGAGTCGGACAATGTTCCCACTGGGTAAAACTTAAAATCGGTCTTAACGTGTTTGTTTCATGCAAGAAATGATGGCCATAATGTTGGTAACAAAATTAATCTGCATAATTGGCCAAATTCAAATACAAGTCTTCATCATCAAAAGCAGCATAATATTTTAAATCAGAAAACAAAGAATGAACTACCTGAACATCCCAGTTGTCTAAGTGTATGTCCTGTGATACAACATCTCCTAGTGAAACGCAGAACATGTATGGAATATTCAGGACCTCTGTCAAACCATGGATATCGAATGCAACTTTATCCCAAACGATGCCATCAGCAGCAGGGAAATCTGAAATGTTCATTAGGGCTTGATCATGTTTCATGATATGAGACGATGTGTGGAGAGCAAGAATTCCATCAACCAACTTCACAGCAGTGCGTTCCGGCAAATAATGACCATTGATGTGCAAGAAAAGCACTGTCACAACCAATGTTCCCTGTAATTTTTTTCCTCTGTGTGCGGCAGTGTAGGGTCTCTGTGCACCAGGAACCAGACCGTGCATGTGTGCAGCGCCAAATATCACTCCAAACTTTTGCTTAAAAATCTGAGAAGATGGTGCATTTCCACACATACAGTGCCACGTTAAGGGTCTTAAGGCAGATTTGCAATTTGGATACACCCGCCATGACATGAATTGGTTACACAGGCAAGTATACTTCAGGTTTACAAAAGCACAAGACTCCAATGGTGGTGCCATCATAAGAGTTTACTAAAGATTCTTAACTGGAGCACTGTTCATTGGGTGGGTACATTTTGAGAGCCTACACAAGATTACATATACACAATAAGTTGTGGAATGGAATCTTTTTGCTGTAGCCTGCAGCGTTCATCTTCATTTAGCAATTTCAACTATTGCCAAATACTGCGGGATAAAATTGCTTAATTTGTAAAACAATAAGTGCCATTCTCTGTCCCCTCGCTTTTGTCAATAACTCGACTAGAGATAATTTAAAGATAATTGTAGCCCCCTATAGTGTTGTCATATGCAATATTAGAACGCTGGGAACTTGAGAGCTTTATGGAGAAAATGGGAATGTCAGCTAGTGGTAAACTGTATTTTAAAAAAACCTGCGCCTTGAAAGTTCTAACACTGTAATGCGTAGAACTGCAGAAGACACCCTTTTGAATTGCTAACGTGCCCTAAAGCCAGGGAAACGATGTGGCTGGGTTGGCGGTAGAACATGATTTGGTGAAGTTGGCGGTCTGATGGCAGGCCGAGTGAGTGCCTCGAATCTTCACATCTTGCCTCTGTAAAGGTTGGGCATAGCCCGACGTCCTTCCCAGCCATGGATCGTATTATTAAAAAAAACAAAAGAAAGTGACCCTAAATTGTGGTATCCTTCAAGCATGCCGCAAGAGGCCATGTGGACCGTTTCTGGTCCCCTTCCTTAATTTTTGCTCTTGCCTTCAAATTAAACCTAGCATGGCGAAGCAAGGCTTTAGTTAAAGGCTTAGACCATAGCGGCAGGTTTTAAGACTATATCTTATCTGCTGTGAGCTCAGCCAGGTGGCGGTAAAAAATGCTGCTGTGATGTCCTCCTGTGGCATTGGGACAGATTGGCATAGTGTTATAAAAAGTTTTGTCTTGATATGTAATGAAAGAAGAAGTTGAAAATAGTGTTTGTAGGTGTCACAAAGTTGTTGCAGAAAATTCCTGATCTGAACAGGAAGGTAACGGACAGGGTTGCGTTTGTGCAACAGCTAACTGCTATAAATGGATGCTCCTTTCTTCATTTGTGGAAGGGCTGGAAGACGGAAACAAACACTGAAAGGTTCCGTTCCTATTCTGATGAATATTAGGATCAAAACTGTCCCAACAAGTATTGATTCCCCAGTGAACTAAATCCTCTGTACAGGAAACATAAACCGTATTTTGAGTACTTCGATAGTGCAGAGATGCCTAAGGGTTTGTATGGCCTGGAAAAGCTGCATTCGTTGAAACCGGGTGGTAAGACGAGGTGTTGTTCATGTCAACGCTTTCTTGGATCACCAGGCATTCAGGGTTCATCTCAAAGTGAAACTTTCCATTATATTCCGTAGCAAATGGATACCCAGTGGGGTGATTAGCGCGCTCTACAAATACTTATTGATAGTTTTGCTGGAGGTCTTTCACAATGCGTGACCCCTGGTCGAATGCCATTGTCTTGTTAGGCTCGTAGATGTGAACTGGGGAAGAGTTCCTTTGTTCAGAGAGACTAAAGACATTGTCATACATATGGTCTGTGGTCCAACATTTAAAAATTTAAAGGTAGCTAGTTGCTACTCCTTTTGTTTCCACGCTTGCAACCTTGCCTGGTCGCTTCTTATGCACCAGCAATCAGTGTGACTCTTTCGGCAGATTGACAGTTCATAATCTGGACTAAATATTCTGATTGAAAACGGTCTTCCTGCAGAGTCTTGTGGAACCTGCAGTTTTGTGACGAGATTTCCCAATTTTCCCTCTTGTAAAGCACTGCAGTAATCAAAATGAGTGCAAATAGCACTTTGCCTCTGAACATGCAAATCGCTTTCAGATAGGAAGTGGAACATCTCGCAAAGATATTTTAGGATGAAACTTCCAGAAAAATCCGTCTTGGCTCGAACATCAAAATCAAGGCAGTGAACACGAACACACAGTTTTGGCCCAGTATAATGTGAGATCAGAGCACGGGTGCGGCTTTGCTTTGACAGAGTAAGTGCTCTGGTGATTCAGTCTGATCTGTAGTAAAACACACTCTTCGCGCAATCTCACTATGCATAGCCATCTTGAAACGGTAATAGTGCTCATTTAGTGCAGTGCAGAAAACTGTGAAAGTAACGCTAGATTGTCTTTGCTGTGAGTTTACCAACTGGTTCTCTTAATTTTTCAATAAGTAAAAATGTGTTTGTTGCTGGGAGCCAAAGCACGAAACAAAACTATGGCTATGCTCTGTTTACCTGATTGAATTTAACTTTCACACTGTAGTCCTCTGTCTGTTTTGGGAGCAGAGAGCAGGGAATCCGCGTGTGTCAGGAAAAGGCAGGCTGAATGTGATTGGTTGCTGATTTCGATTATGCAGATTTTTAAAGCAGTGAATCACCCAGGATCTACTGAGAATGCTTTATTGCGAAGAATGCATCTGCCTGTGCATCTTTAGATTGTTATTTTGTGGTGTTATACAGCCATATGTTTTTGTTGTAGTTGACGATGCCGAACCTTTTCTTACTGTACGTAAGAATGGTTTTTACTTTTTCTGTCCGTGTGAGCTGCAATCATTTGAAATAAGACTAAACAGACAGTGTTGCGTTTACACAGGTGCCTTCGTCTCTTCCTTACAGGAGAGCTGGAGGAAGGCAACACAAAGGATCATAAGTATCCCCGCAGTTGTGCACAATAAAAAAAAAAAGCTAAGTCTCTAACACGACGTGTGCTTTAACACACGCAGTGTTTGGCACTGCATTATTTTCTTACAGTGCAACAGCTGCGGGGCTAATTGGGACCCTTTGAGTTAGTATTCATGTTAATCGCAGCGCCCGTGTGTGCTGCAATTAACACGAATACTAATTCAAAGGACCACAATCAGCCCCGCACCTGTGCACTGTAAGAATCGTCGTCTCCCGCAATGAGGAAATGGCAGTTTTTCACGCCGCTCGCATTTTAAATGCAGCGGCGCGAACGGTGTCGCGGGAGTGCGTGCTAAATACAGCACACTGGGCACTTAAGGTGACTTCTGTACGCGTGCGCTCACACGCGCAGCTTATTGGGAACAGTGGTCACAACCCCAATCCACATGAAAAGGAAGATAAGTCTGAGCATGATCTAGATTTATGTTCAGGGAGGGACCAGGTATGTCTTTTTGAACCAGGTGATGAAAAGGCTAGTTCTCGTCGGTTGAGTTGTCACAGATAAGGAGGAAGATGATGAATCGTATGAGAAACTTGTACGATCCATGTCATAACGGTTTTCTCCCAAGCGCAACATTGGTGGCTGTGCAGCATCAGATAGAGGGTGTATAGTACTGTGAGGAATGTCAACAAGGACCTCAATAGGGGGAGAATCATACTCAACATTTGCAATGGAAAAAGATGAAGGGACAACAGGCAAGAAGTCAATAGAAGTTTCCAGCTCCCCCTCCACAACGCTGGTACTAGTCGAAGAAGCTGGAGCCATCTGATTCAGCAAAACAGCTTGGCTTAGAATACTGGGAGCCACACTATTCAGTATCAGCCATATGGTGTAGCTTGACATTGCCAATTGAAATAAATCTGCTTTCCTTGTGGCCAGGCAAAGGAGGTAAAATGACTCTACGACTACCCTTCCATTCAAGAACAGGGACAGGTGCTCGAAAATAGGGACCAAATAATTTTTTGTTCTACAGCTTTTCTCGTACCACATGGCCAACTTTAGGAAGCCAGCCAGGAACAGGAATCAGCATCGCTGCTCCAGTGGATGAGGGTGAATGATCTTTAATGAGTGTGTCACGGGTATTTTGTAGTTCCTGCAACATAATAGAATGGTTATCTACGTCAAATGTTGTGGCAGCCGCCACAACGTCTAGACCATCAAGGTCTGGCACAAACATTTTAATGCCAAAGAGCATTTTGTATGGGGTCTGCCCACCCAGAGATCTTCTTTGGAGATTATTTAGTGTGTGTTGAACCTCATACAAATGAGTCAGCCAACCCCTGCCAATACCTAAGACTCTAGCTGTCAAAAATTGCTTTAAGTCACGGTTCATTCACTCCAATATAGAATTGCCATCAGGACTGTATGGAGATGAAAACTGCACAAACACCTCCAGAGACCTCATTGTGTCCTTGCACGCCTTAGAGGCAAACGCTGGACCTTGGTCTGAATGGAAGGTGCCATCTGCAAAAGTCCAGACAAAGACGCGCAAATCTCTAATGACATTTCGAGCGTCAGCACTGCATTTCGGCCTAACCCAAAGGAATCCAGTGCACGAATCAACTGCAACCAAAATATGTTTATATGCAGTGTCAGAAGTCAAATGACCGCAGTGATCAAGATAAATGAAACCAAACAGTTGGTTTGAAATGTATAGCTGTGTATGTGGTGGATGTGCAACCGTAGATGGTTTAATCTGTTGACAAATGTCACAAGACAGCACATAATTACGTGTTTGTTTGTATGAACCACGCCACCAATAACGTTGTTGTAAAATAGAAACAGTCTCAGAAACTCATGCATGTGCAGATGCCATGCTTTTGTGTGTGCCTATGATCAAAGAAAGTCTGTGGTCCTCGTTGGGAATCAGCCAATCCCCAACAGACAGCATTGTAGCAAACGGGGCATGCTCAGGTGACAAATGATAAGAATAATTAAAGGGACACCTTGTGAGAAATCTAAACCACCCTTCGTAGCAGCTATCGCCACAAGAATATCATTATCAATCATAGTCATGGACCTAGTAACTGCTGCTACTAAACATGTGGCTACTGCAGATTTGGCTGCCCCATCAGCCAAAGAATTACCAACAGGATGTGTTCACACACACTGATGGGCAAGAGTATGAATAACCAGTGAGAGCGGCAAATGTTCTTTAAGTTCCACCACTCGAACCCAAAGCATTTTTTGCTTAATTGTGCTGCCTTTAGAGTCTCGATAATCATTCTGAGACCAAACGAATAAGTTGTCATTAAAAGCCTATACACAGTAGAAGGAATCGCACACAACAAGAGTGGTTACATCAGGATCTGTGAAATCTAGATCTAAAATCAAAGCACACAGCTCCGCCAATTGAGCCGTACAGTCTCCTAGTACCTGCGTATGAACTATAGAAGACTTAAATTCACCATTTACCATTGTACCAGACACAATAGTGTAAGCCGCTAAATAAGCATGCTTTGACCCGACTCCTGGTTGAGCAGATCCGTCGGTATAGATGATACATTTGTACTGATCCAAAGGAAGCAACGACAACGGAGGAGGATGGACATGTTCATATTGTAAAAACTCCTGTGTCTGCAATGAGGGATCAAAGATAAAAGTGACATCAGTCAATGTCAAAGAACTCGCCCATTGTATCCAACAGGGATGCAAAGCTTTAGAATTCGGTACACTCGCCTTAGTCACTGCTTTCAGGGTAGGGACTGGCGAGACCATAAGAATGCATTTACCCTGCGCCACAGAGGGTTGTTTCAGAATCGCCATCTGGTCCGCTGTCAAACTTTTTTCAACTGTGAAAACTGCATTTCCGCTGCTGTGTACAGATGTGATTTGTATCCGATTGGTACTGTGTCACCTCATTGAATTTCAAATAAGTGAAACCTACTGTCCCTGGCACAATTCTTATGAACAAGTTTGTAGAATTATCACGTATTCACAAGAAGTTAGTCGCAAGCAGATCAGACTGCAAAGACCAAAGAATCCAGGTATGTTCCGGGAGCCAGCAGGCAGATGAAAAAGAGAATTGTATCAATGCATAAAGCGGTTTGCTACGCTGGGCATAATCGGGAAAGGAATTCCTCCCGAAATTCAAAAATCCCGGCAAAGATTGTAATGTTTTCAATCCAGACGGTGGCCGCAAATGTGCACATTCCTCCAGAAAGTGGAGGGCCAACCTCCAACCTTCACTATTGAGCTCAAAGCCCAAAAAGAGAACCGCCAAACAGGCAATGTGTGACTTGGCAAAATTAATTTCGTATCCCAAGTCAGCAAAAGAGAGAAGTATGTGATCTACTCACACAAGATTTGGGATCAATTTGTCATCAATATATGAGAACGCGTCAGGGTCAATGTTCTGTAATTGAAACACAACACATGCAGCAAAAGCCCCGGAACTGTTCTTATATCCCATAGGCAAATGCATAAATCGCTTCTGATTGGGGTCAAATCACGGCTACCAGGAGCTAAATTGTGACTATAAAATCCATTGGAAATATCCAGTGTTGTTTTGTATTTTTTACAAACAATATTACTCACTAACGCAGAGCTGTGTGTGTTCTATACTGCGAATGTACGAACGTGACTGTTTAAATGTATGTAATCCAAAACTATATGATATGAACCATCCGGTTTCGATATCGGAAAAAGGATTTTTCATGTATGAAACACAGGGTTCAATGACACCCTGATATTCCAACTGGGTCAAAATTTAATTTATGGATGCTTTCACTTCATGTCTGATCGGATATTGAGCCTGCGGCTGTGGCATAGAACGTAAAGGTATTTCATGTGCCAGCAAATCATTATCCCAGCCCACCTGATTTCCATACACAGCCGGCACAAGGGCCAAAGCCCATTCTACAACATAAGCTTGTTTCGCCTCTTCAGAGACGTAACCGGAAAAACTAGGGAGAATAACATCTTCCCCTCAGGAAGAAGACAAAACAAATGGAGGAGGCCAATCTGTCTCCGCCAACAAAATGTCATAGGACAAGGTAAGGTGGTACCAAACGATTCCCTTAATTGTATGTTTAATATCACCCTCAATTTGTTATCTCATAAAGCCTATCAGTGGGTGCAACTCATATATCTGCTGTTTCACCTGTGATGAACATATCAGTTGCTCTCACCTCCAGACATGGATGGAGTGCATCCCACACTATGGTAACTTCCGTCGTGCTGTCGAGGAGTGTCACCACCCATCTCCAATCAAGGAGCAGGGTTCTCACCGTCTGAGGCATACTTTGCTGTCAAAGTGGCAACTTTCTTCTTTTGAAACGGGGCATTAAAAGGAGGCAATCCCTCTGGTTTGGCTTTCACGTCAAACTAGCGTGGCGGATCACATCTTTGCTGAGTGGTCTCGCCTTGTCTGTGTTCCTGGCGCTCCCCACCACTGAACTGCGAATCTGACGGATCCTGTAATGAATGAGGAGAGCGAAGATCAGAAACTTGAAACCTCTACGGTGTCTTAATTTTTGAGGGGTCGAGCAAATCATGTCTACGTTCAGAAGTGTCAGGTGTCAGGTGTCGGTGAACCAGCAAGCAAACCTTGCTTCTGCTGTTGCTGCCGCTGATTTCTATTCCAAGTCTTTTTAGGAAAGACTGGATGCACAGCCTTGTCAGGTTGGGTCTTCTTGTTGTGTTTGTGTAAAAGGTTTAACCCATTGACCGCGGCGCGAATTCCACCGCGGTGCGGATGAATTAATGAGTGGGTGGAGTTTGGACGGCGCCCGGCCGTCCTCCGCACACGCCCACTGTGACGTCGGACGGCTAGGGGCCGTCCGACGCATACAGCGGGTTAATACCCAGATTATTGCGCCCCAAGGATTTATATACTTTAGCAATCACCTTAGGCAAATCATGTTGCTTATCCATGTCAGCAACCACCTCTAGGCGCTGATTCACCTGTAAGCTAACTACTTCCCCTTTGACATTAGCAAGGATCATATCAGAAACAATAGAGAACACCCCCACCAATCTCATTCCCAACTCGAGGGCATCCTCAGCCCCGTGTTGATCTTGAGCCTTTTTAAGTATGGACGGAAGAACGTCATGGAGGGGGTGCCAAAGCACAGCGAATATATTGATGCAAACACTTTCCACCAGGGGCTGAAAACAGCCAAATTGGTATTGAGTAATTCAGAGGTAAACTCATAGTAAGGATCCTGTGTTTCTCCACAGGCGTAATACGTGGAAAAACAGCTTTGAGTTGCTTAAATGTTTCTGCAAGCCAGTAAGGGAAATCATCCCTATTCAAAATACGTTTACCCATCACTGAATTAATCATGATGGGACTAATAACAACACCACCACCATGTCCCGGTGGGTGTGCAGCAGCTCCAGGCAGAGCCACCTAAGCATTACATGACATAAACTGTATTACAGCCCTATAAACATGTATCAACGATGTATGCAATTGTCTTAACTCTAAGACTGGAACAGGAAGATACTTTGGATGTGGTGTAAACCCAGCCAAAATGGGCCACGTGGCCCCATCAACTGAAAAGGGGTCTAAATGGACCACAGAAACAGGGTGCGAAAGGGTGCCATTAAACCATATGGTGTGCTGCCAAGCTGTCAACAGAACTTCAAGTAGTCAATAAGGGTGATAATCCCGCGGGACAGCGGAGGCAGTATATTCGTGAAACAAATTATCATTCAAATCCACTGCTGGAAAGGTAACCCAGGAATAGAAAACCTCAAAGCGTTATGCTGCATCCACCCACCTCAACTACAAAAGTAAATTCAGCCCCTCCATTAGGGACTCCATGCTGAGACAAATAAGCTGTGAATGCAGCGCGGTTCTGCGCCGCAATAGTGACAGCCATAAGAAGAGTTGTATAAAGAACTAATGAATGGTAGCACAAAAGTGAGCCAACATAGAAAGAAGAACCTTTTAAAATCCAAGCTTGAAAAACCTATAAACATCACATATAGGAGGCTAAGCCCTCACACCATAGACATCTCTGGAAACTGGTGAGAGGGTATTGTGGATACACACAAGCACTACTCAGGGGTCTCGTGAATATTTACCAGACCAAACGTTGGTGGAGCCACGTTGCAGGAATATGGGACCTCAGTGTATAGAGGCTAAGCCTACCCACCACCTTAGTGCCCATGAATCCATGACCTACTAGCTATAGTGTCTCACTCGCTCCCCTACTCACTCATGAAGAAGTAAATGATTAGACACCCCAGAACACAACACTTCCGGATCTCTCAGGAATCGCGGTAACAAGACACACCTTTTCGCACACTCACTCGTACATGTCCACAACAAGAACTGACGAAACACGAATATAGTTTAAAATGTTTATTTTAACTATCGTGCTCTAAAACACAACCAGCAGCAAAATGCACAAACCTAAAACAGTGAGCATTGCAGCAAGGCCATATATCATGAAGGGAGATGTAATCATATAAAGACCGTGGATAAAAGGACTATATGGCCTAACCACCCTCCCATTGGTAAGAAGAAACTTTATTATATAATAGAAGATCTCTGGGCTTTGTCAGCATACCCCATACCTTAGTGTCTATATGGTATGTCTACAGCATAGGAACCACATGGCTCTTCTCACTGGAAAACTCTCTCTCCAAGTGTGTTTTACCTAAACATGGATCCCCATAATATCGAAGCACGAGTTTCCAGCAGCAGCTGTGTTAGCATGTTTTGTCTAGGTGCTAGGTACTGACCAGAACAGAATAACAAGGGGCATTGTTTATGGACCTTACACACAGTGTTCGGACTAAACTTCAGGAACAGGCAGAGTCGAACCAAGCAGACGGTTCTCATGTGAAAGGCATAGACAGTCTTGCAAAAACAAAGCCATGTAGTAACGCGCGCAAAAGCAGCATCATGGTTGCTGGGCTCATGCTAACTTAGCTATGTAGACATTGTCCCTTTCGGCCGTGTGACACAGGTAAGAATCTCTTGGGAAGCCAGGATTAGTATTTGTTGCTGTGTTGACGGACCCCATTAGCGGTTACTAGTAACAGAGGGTAGGACAGCGTCAGTAAGTAGTGATCAATTATTACTGACACAGATGGCACCCTGCACACCTTCAGTAGGAGCCTCAAGACCTGGCTCTTTGGCTGAACCAGAGTTGCACCTCCCCCCCAGTGCCTTGAGACCCTTATGGGTGAGTAGCGCACTTATCAACCCCTGATTGATTGTTTGATGGCAGGGTGGGTGCTGCTTAGCATGGCAAGTAAGGGTGGGGTTAAGTCAATGAGCTCACGTATGGATGGTATTACATACTTACACTAAGCCTGAGCCAGCGGCATACCTGGGCCTTGCCTTTTCCCCTTATCTAAAAACCAAGTTCCTAGAACTGCGTATGGGGAAGTTGCCCTCCAATGCCGACCTTCCTAGCTGGAAGTTCAAGGGCTCAAAATCATGCAGTCTATGTGGGTTACCAATACAGGACTTCAGACATCTAATATGTATTTGCCCAGCTTTAGGTTCCTACTGCCGTCATCTGTTGAGGAGACAGTTTAATGAAAGAGGTATCCGCACCTGCAGATCCGCTATACTATAAAGTCTGGACTCAAAGGACCCACAACTAATCTGCCTATTGATAAAAATGTTAATCTGTTATTAGAAATTTATGACACAGTGATACTAGTCATAACATCGTTTAGTAGACCCTCCCTGTCTTTTAATAGTTATAACATTGTAAATAGAAATATTGAATCCAATTTTAATATATTGAACAAAAACGGTGGTGTATCAGCTCTTTATACTAACTTTTATTTTATTTTTATGTCAAAGAAACGGGGATATTTGCAAGCTTATAATGTGGATACAATGTATCTTATGTATTGGAATATTGTGTTTGTTTTAATTACCAACTATACAATAAAGAATTTTTCTCCTTTATTTTCAAGTAAGGGTGTGAATGGTCACTCATATTCTGTTTTACCACACTGTTTGCAGGGATAGGCTCTGGACTAGAGGAGGGAAGTAAAGTACTAAATTAAAAGGGGGATCAGGTGGATAAATATTAAAAACTTGAATGTGGAGGACACAGTGGGACAATTGGTTTGCGATGGAACAGATGCGTTGTTGCATTTCCTCTTTAACCATGCTACTCTAACCAGTAATGCAAAGGCAGATGTTCATGATAATAAACAAACCCATACTCATGTCCCACATCAGGCCTATCCCTCACACAAACCCCAACTCCCCCACAACAAAAATTGTTCCCAACTGTCCTTCTCACCCTCCCCACCCACAACAGGCCTTTCCCACCTTATGACTCTACAATCTCCACCTGAGACAAACGGTCCTGCTGGCCATGCTTTATCTCCTAAAGGTCATGCACATTTTGCTGGAGGAGGGCTGAATCCCTGGTGATGGTAGTAGTTGAGGGGGTGGCTGGTGGCAGGGGATCTCAACTGCCTGTGGTAGTGGTAATTTTTTGCAAATATCCCTTCGGGTTGAGGCCATGATGGTTGCCTCCTCTTCCTCCCTGTGCACCACCGGGTCATGGTAATTCACTGGAGTTGTGTCCATTTTGAGGAGGCACAGCTGAGCGACTGGGTTCTGTGAGGAGTGGGCCTCCAGGACAGGTCCTCCAGCAGGAGCAGCTAGAGGATCCAAATAAAAGTTAAAGGAAGACATGAATTGTAGTACTCAATGCATCGAACAGTAGAAACAACATTGAAGTTCCCCTGGGTCCACTGGAATTTTTTTATTACTCTTGGCCAGAGGGCAATGTTTTTTTCCCATACATACTCCTCATAATGCAGTAGCAGTGCACTGTATGAATTAATCCATGATCACATCCTTAATCAAAAATAGATTATTATTTTTTGACAAAAAAGTATAAATAGTTAAAATTATTTTACGTGGTTACACCTGCAACACACACTTAATGTGTGTTAATTAATGAATGAGCTACCCAATATAAATATATATTGCTATTGATGAATATGGCACATGAAATTAATGCTGAACAATTTACTTGACTATAACTTGCAACATTAATGGAGACCTACTGGAGGGGCTGCATATGCTATGTGTTATTTAGCACAGCAGGTGTGCCATCATAAATTCCAATGGCCCTCTCCTTCCTACTCCCTCCTTAGTCCCAACGTCGGTATGACTCCAGACTGAGTTCCACACTACACTCTCCATCCAAAATAATGCTCTACACATTATTTTATTCCACTGCTTCAGACAAGTAAACAAGCGTGTAGGGTAAGGTAAGCTAAACAATAGACCTTTGGTTGGGTTTATGTTTGGCAATGGACTGGTTAGGTGTCAAATAGTAGTTGGCTTGGACGCACGGTTAATTAAAGATGTACAATAATGGAAGCCATGAAAGTAGTGAGTTACACAGAAACTATAGACGAAATGTGGCACATGCAAACATAGAGTATAATTTATGGGCTCAATGGGACAGGAAGAATTGTGTTCATTGTTAGCAAGTGGGTGCTGGGCACCACACCTTTTCTTTGAACAATTGAATGGTTGAGAGGATGCAATAGTTTTCATTGAGAAAGGAAAGTGATTTAACAATGTTTCCAGCAGCCCTTCCTTCCCCTCAACTGGATGGTCTTCCTCAGGAGCCTGGAGCACTTCTTGTACTAGATGAAAACATAATGCACATATGTAGTTTGTGTCTAAAGCTCATGCTAATTGAGAGTGTTTTTTCTCAACACCTAATCTGAAGTCTGTATTTGATGGATACACATGCAATAAATTCTGGGGCTTGAATATTTAGCAAAAACTCAGGTTTATGAGTAGTTAGTGATACATTTTTAGGGCGGTAGACTCGGTCTAAGTTCATGACAATCAAGAGCGTCTGTTCAACAACTAATTTATAATCATTTGTGTTTGATCTGCACCCTTTCACAATTAAATTTCATTTCAGAACACACATATATTTGTACTTTTTATTATAAAACACAGTTTTAATTTTGCAATTAATAATGAGATGGTATAAGTATTGTTTTCATGTCTATGAACTGCAGTAAATGACATGGCGAGTCCATTGGGCACCTACTTGAGAAAGGCTCTGGAGCTGAAACGGGTTGTCCTTGACACCTGGATTAAACTAAATATAAAATATAAATACATCTATCTATCTATCTATCTATCTATCTATCTATCTATCTATCTATCTATCTATCTATCTATCTATCTATCTATCTATCTATCTATCTATCTATCTATCTATCTATCTATCTATCTATGTATTCACAGAAAAAACCATAGGTTTCAGGCACGTTATAGTTAGGAATTAGCATTTAAAAAACCTCAGAAATTCACTGAAAAAACCATAGGTTTCAGGGGTGTTATAGTTAGCTGGACTTTTCACTTGTACAAAACCATTGAAATTCCCCCGTTATAGTTAGTTCAGCTAACTATAACTCGCGCGCCCGCAATGCACTGCTGATGACGTCACATATTACATCACTCATGACATGGTCAGTGACATCACTCATGACATCACTGATGACATCTCAAATGACATCACTGATGACATCACTGATGACATCATCCAGTGAATGTGTGTTTTTCTGAAAATTAAATATGTTTTATATATGTATATCTCAAGGTCGATGGAAGAATAAATGGGTATATAAGTGTCTAAATGGATGATTTGTTTTTGAAAAATTGATTGTGTAACTGACTGATTAAGTGTATTATAGTGAATACATGGCTTAGTGAGTAATGTTTAAATATGTAAATATCTGTATCAGTCTCTCACTTTGTGTATAAGTGGCTGCATGGGTTGGTGAGTAGCTACATGGGTGTCTATATAGGTTATTAGTTGGTTTTTTGAGTATCAGTCTGAGTGTCTGCATGGTTCGGTGGGGGGTATTACGTAGTGCATAGGTGCATGAATGAGTGACTCACTGTTTGTATGGGTTGAACACAGCATGTGTGCAGGACTGTATGGGTGGATGAGTGTGTGTATGGGTGTGTTAGTGAGTGAATGACTGTCTCAATAGTGTCTTTATGAGTAACTACATATGTTTTAAACTAGTATATGTGACTATTGGTGTATATATGTGAGTATATGTGAGAGTGAGAGATTGAAAGAGTTCCTGTATGAATAAGTATGTGTTTCTTTAAGTGATTGTTTAGAAGACTAAGTATGTGTAAGTTTCAGTAGAAGTAAGTATGGTGGTGTGTGTATAACTGTATATGCAAGTAAATGTATGTTTGATTCTTTATTAGCATGAGTGACTATGTGTGTGAGTAACTCTATGGATGAGTGGCATTGTGTAACAGGATGTATAGGTGTATGAGTACATATGATGAGTGAGTACATGTATGAGTGACTGTATAGGACTGTTGGTGAATGAGTGGATGTGTATGTGGATCTTAGAATTACTGAAGAGGTTGTTGTAACTGGTATTGGTATGTCCATTGTTTTGAAAATTTTAGTCTCTATTTTTGAATGTGTGTATCAAAGGTTATATTAGGGTGAGAGGAGGTCTGCCACTCTATCACAAGGATGATGTCATCAGTGATGTAATCAGTGATGTCATTTGAGATGTCATCAGTGATGTCATCAGTGATGTCATGAGTGATGTCACTGACCATGTCATGAGTGATGTAATATGTGACGTCATCAGCAGTGCATTGCGGGCGCGCGAGTTATAGTTAGCTGAACTAACAATAACGGGGGAATTTCAATGGTTTTGTACAAGTGAAAAGTCCAGCTAACTATAACACCCCTGAAACCTATGGTTTTTTCAGTGAATTTCTGAGGTTTTTTAAATGCTAATTCCTAACTATAACGTGCCTGAAACCTATGGTTTTTTCTGTGAATTTCAAAGGTTTTTTAAATGCTAATTTCTAACTATGCCTACAGAGATAGGACATGTGAAGAAAGAAGAAAAAATGCACAGAAAGAAACAAAAGAAGTGCAGAAAGAAGCAACAGAAGTCCTCAAATACGAAGATAAGTGCAGGAAGAAGGATAACGTGCAGAAAGAACAAAAAGAAGAGCAGAAAGAAGCCTTGTTGCAAAATCATCCTGTACCCTCAACTTTTTCAGACGGATACTGGTGGTAACTGAGTCTGACTAACCAGTCCTAGAGCCAGTGCTATGTTAAAAGACACTTAGAATACAGTGAAAACACCTACATACACTAGGGAACATTATGCGTTGGGGTCCCCCTGTGATTAGCATGACCTCCTCTGTAAGCCCCTAGTATATAATAGGGCATGGGGATTAAAACTACCTCTTAAAACAGGCCACAGGGCGTTTTTGCACACGTTAACTCAGGCCCCGTCCCCTCCATTCACCACTGTGTAAACACGCCCTGTGTCCATTTTTAGTTGGGAGATTAAGTTCATTTGAATCCTGAGGGTCCCTAGGGTCCAACTAGCCCACTAGGTACCTCCAGTAAGTGCCACAGAGCTGCGTTGCAGAGAGGTGTAAAAAGTGGCACGGCCTGGACCACCTCTCTGCAATGCAGCTCAGTGGCGCTTACTGGAAGCACTTGGTGGGCTAGTTAGCCCCAGGGGCCCTCAGTATTGAAGGGAAATTATATCCCCAATTTAAAACGTGCCATAGTGCGTGTTTGCACACGTCACCTCAGGCCCCGTCCCCTCCCTTCACCACTGTGTAAACGCGCCCTGTGGCTGTTCTAAGTTGAGAGATTAAGTCCCCTTGAATCCTAAGGGTCCCTAGGGTCAAACTAGACCACTAGGTACCTCCAGTAAGCGCCACAAAGCTGCGTTGCAGAGAGGTGTAAAAAGGGGCTTGGCCTCAGAACACCTGGCTGCAGCGCAGCTCCCTGGCGCATACTGGAGATGCCTGTTGGGGGCGCGTTTGCAGAGTGCTGCACGGAGGGGGCATGGCCTCCGGCACGATGCCAGTCTTTTATTTATTTTAGTTTTTTAAGAAGGGGGGCTGTTTGGTTCCCCTTCTTATTCTAATTTATTGGCCCTGATGACCCCATCCCCCAGGGCCAGTCTCCTAATTATATTTTTTTGACCCCAATCCCCAGGGCCGGCCACTGTTTTTTATTATTTTTAAAAAAAATATATTTATAGACACACCTAGGACATGCTGGACAAACCGTACGTACCTATCACCATGACGATTTGCGTGATATTCATTAAAAGGCGACTATGCATGCAATGAATCCACGTGGAATGTATTTACACCACTAGTGAAGCTCTGACATGTCTGATGCCCTACCGTGCCTAATCCTGGTAGACACCCTTGTCGTTTATTTATACAAACATGGGTAGCTATTGACGGGCACATTTAATACACATGCACACCAAGCCATTCAAAGGGGATTCGACAAAAATTCGACCAAAACTATGCAAGAAACCCCCCTCACGGTTAATAAAACACACATCCACTGCCGGATGTGTAATACTTTTTGTTTTACTCTCTGGAAAGGGGACGAACATCACTTGAGAGTCACAGCGTGCTCCTGACAGAGCCCAATGCTGTGTTACACCCACCATTGCCTGCCGAGTGCCACACACCTCTGTGTTGTATTCCACTAGCTAGTGCATATGCTATGACACTCTCTAGCCCATGTGCACTGTAACACCACCCCGTGAATATGTCATGCCACACTTGTCTTTGCACGGGTTATATTGCCCCATCTAACGTGCCTTTCTCGATGCCTATGTTATAACGCACAGTGCTATGCCATACATATTACAATCTGGGATCCATATCTTTGTCACAGTGCATATGCAACGTTACACTCCCCAGCACATATTTTATATTACAACTTTAGAGACTAGTTAGGTTACACAACACTGCCCTGTGCATATTACACTCCAAGGCGCATATCGCATAGCACACGCTAGTGCCTGTGCTATCTCGCGCTCTCCAATGAATCTGTCATTGCGCACAATGTATTGCATATTATATTTCACGCCCGGTTCATCTTATTTCACACTTTTTGGTGCATAGTTTATACCATACACTATATCTAGTTTTCATTTTCAATCGTGCTCTCAGGACTATGTTCTATATAACACTGTGTTCACCTACCCTTTTCACGGGCATTACATTTTGCGATAGGGGGTGGAGGGTCAGGGGGTGTTTCTGCCAAGTGAGCCCGGAGTCACAGTCACAAACGTCCTCTTCTTCCTGAATAAAAGTGAGATTATGCTGCATACTTGTTCATATTTTAAGTAGTTCGCACAGACACAATGTTTTAAAAACAATAAAGTTCCTAATACCCGCCTTCTCTGAACAGTTAGCTTGCTGCCCCATCCCCTTCCTCCCTATCCTCTGTTGTGTGAATCCATGGACTAGCCTCCTCCCTCCTGCCATGCATGGTCTGATGTGCTGCCACTGCCCTCAATTTAGTATGATGTACCAGTCCACTCCTCCTGCCCTCCATTGCCCAATTCTATGCCCCATCATTGACCTCCTGCTTAAACTCTGTGCTTAGCTTGCTGCCCCTATTCTCCTTCCCCCTGCCCTCCGATGTCTTTGTGCATGCCCCTGCTCCATCCTTTTTGCCCACCATGTCCCATGGACCTGCCACTCCTATCTACTCTGAGTGTTCTGTTGAGCTGACACTCCCCTCCCACCTGCCTAGCATTGTCAGATGACTGTAACCTGTCCCTGCCACCTCCACCCTGCCTGTCCACATGCCATGCCCCTATCCTCTTCCTCCTGTCCTACATGGTCCATTGTACTGCCACACCCTTCTGCCCTCCCTGGTCTGTTGTGCTGCAACTGCTCCTCCTGCCTGCCCCGTGTGGTCTGTTGTGAGGTCCCTTCCCCTGAACTTTCTTGTCTGTGCACAGGTCCTGACCCTCCCTTCTATCCTCCATCGTCCTTTGTGCATGCCCCTCCACCCTCCTTCTTGCCCATCATAGCCATTGTGCTGCCACTAACCCTCCCACTTGCCATGCATGGTCTTCTGTGCTGCCATGGCCCCTCCCACCTTCCCTGTGTGGTCAGTTAGCTGCCCCTGACCCCCTCCCACCTTCCCTCCATGGTCTGTGTGTATGCCATCACAGTCTCACTGTTGCTCTTCATGGTGTGTCTTGCTTCTAGTGCCCATCCTGCCTGACCTCCATGGCTATCTTGCTGCTCCTGCCCTGCCCCCTTGCCCCCAGCCCTACTCCCTCCCTCCTGGCTTGTCTGTTCCATTGTAATGCCCCTGATCCGTCCCTCCTGCCCTTTATGGTCTGTTATGCTGCAGCTTTCTCTCCTGTCTGTCCATTATGGTCAGCTAGCTACCATTGCCTCTTGCCCCTCTGTTCTCTGTTTTCCATGTGCATGGTCCTGTCCCCTCCCTCTTGCTTTCTATGGATTTTTGTGCTGCACTCCCGTCCTGCATGCCCTGTGTGGTGTATTGTGCTGCTGCAAACCCTGATGCCTGCCCTGCAGGGTCAGTTTGGTGCACCTCTCCATGTCCCTCCTGTCCTCTGTTATCCAAGTCCATGTCCCTATCCCATTTCCTTCCATGATCCAATGTACCATACTTGCGAACATTTTGAACTTGGTAAGAGGGAGATTTTGAAAAAAAACTGGGGTATTGATTTTCCCCTTTGAGTTACATTGAAAAAGAGGATATTGTAGACAGGAGACAGATCAAATAAAGCCCATTTGAGCTTAAAAACATTGGACGTTTCCTGGCTGAATCGGGTCTGTTGGCATGTATGGTTGTACTACCATTGCCTCTTCCTTCTGCCCACAATGGTCTATTACATTGCCACAGCCTTGAAGGAGGGTAGATTTTGTATCACAGGGGGCCCCTGGCCCGTTCTGTCCACACCTGAAGTATGAGACCCTTGTCCTTGCCCTGCCAGCTGCATTTGTAGGCCGTATTAAATTGACCAGAGGGTCCTGTGTTGCTATATAATTATCCTGAGACATCCTTACCACTCAGCCAGCATAAAACCCCTGTGTAGGCCCTTCTGTTCAATATGTAGGCCTCTTTGTTAAATTGACCATAGCTCTGCAATTTTAGTGTATAGCAGTCTGAAGGCAGGTCTGCGAGGCCTTCTGATCCAAACTAGTAGCCCCCACCCTACCCGAGTGCTCCGTGCTCGGTATCAAAGTTCAACATCCCCCTGAAGCTGTCGACATACAGTAGGCTGCATCCTGGACTGGTACTTGCTTCCTGGGCAGGTTTCCCGCTTTTAAGGAAGTGGCAACCGCAGAGCGTCAAGTTAGGAGAACTGAGGAGATTTTATACATGAATATATTGAATTCCCGTACAATACCCATTATTTTCTGCTTGCTCTATGGAACTTACGATAAGCGATTGGCCTGAGAGACTGACCTTTTCACCCAGTCCATTGTCAGCATTAAGTGGGTAAATGACGAAATGTCTGGTAAAATCTGCAGACGAAGCTTTTGGGTAGCATACGTAGGTAGATGTAGCGTGCAAAGGAGCCCACAAAATGATATAAAAAGGGAGCACCCACAGATATCGACGGACTACCTCGCCGTCTGTATGTAGGTTAACAGGCAGTGCAGGTTTTCCCCAAGAGCTGGGAGCTCTTGTCTTCCTTTGCTTAAAATGTCTTGCTCTGCTTTGCTTGAAGTATCTTACTCTATTTTACCTATATGAAATGTCATGTTATGTTTAACCATTGTTCTCTTTACTTTTGCATTTAAAAGATTTTGTATTGTAATTGCAGGAATGCTTGCTCTAAGAGTAAACGTGAGTGTTCCTAGGTAACATTTTCCTTGGTGTAACTTGTTTCTCATGATGCATTTATAGATGTGTTTTCTCTCTCTCTCTGTCAGTACATTAATTGAGATACAGAGAATATTATGACAGCTGTATGATTATCTGGATTCTGTATTTTGTACTTTATGTCTCTATTCTGCGGTTTCTTTGAAGTTGCATCTTCTCATTAAACTGCCATTGTATTCTGCCTCCAATTCCATGTCTCATATGTCTGTTTTTTTCATTTTTGGAGCAAGCGTTCCTAGGCACCCCGGCTCAAATTAAGGTGCCCCTTTTGTCCCTGACTCACTCTCCTGCTCAGTTCTGTGGTGGCTCCCAGGGATCTGGGGACCGCCCCTAGCTTCCTTGACCCGTAATAGATCTTCCCTCCAACAGCCTCTCTTGCAAGTCCTGTATTGTTGGTTTGTTGCCCCTGCCCCCCTTTCCACTGCCCTCCATAGTCTGTTGTGCTTCCATGGCCCTTCCTGCCTGCTCAGTGTGGTTAAATTGTTGCCTTTGCACCCTCCTACCTGCCTTCAATTTTCAGAGTCCGTGCCCCTGGCCTCTGCCTCTCAACAGTATCCTAATGAACTAGATTGCTAACATTCTATATTTATTACAAAAGTGTGGAACGCCTGACATCATCTTGATGTAATCAAAACTGTAATACCTAGAGCATTTCCTTTAGAAATTACATATATGAGAGGGTCTTATTGGCATCAAAATTATGGTTAGTGCTCTAAAAGACTAAAATAAGGACATATTTTCTGAGTTTTCAAATAGCGACAAAGCACTTTTAAATTATTTGTTATCTTTATGTTTTTTTATCCAGTTGACCACTTGATTAAATGTTGCACTTAGGGGAGAGGATGTGGTGTTACTTCCAGAACTGCAGACTTTGCAACTGGGGAACCAGGTTGAAGTTTCTGCTTCAGCTCGACATTCTGTGATTCTGGTCAAATCACTTAGTCTCCCCATGTCTACAACCAAAATGAATTTGTTCTTGTGTGATGTAACCAATGCTCATGTAAAGCACTCCAATACCTGACAAGTCTGCACTATATAACACTGCAAAAACACAAAATAATAAGTGTTTTGCACACTTCTGTCATTGGGCTATATTTGGGCTACATCTGGGTGATTTTGGGCTACATTTGGTCTCTTTTGTCTCCGGTGGCCATCTTGGGAGATTTATTTGTTATGAAGTTTCCTAATTTCCTCATGTACTGCAGTCTCCTCAGTAGGAAATGCTTTCAGTTTTTTACTTTGATTCCATCATGAAGGTATCCAGATATGTCACACATTTGCCATAAATTCTGAATGTTAGCACTCTAGTTGCTCATTAGATCACTGTAGTAAAACTACTGCACCATGGAAGTCTGCTCCTGGTATTAAAAGTGCATGTTTCAGTCTGCATGTCAGAATGTTTTAATGAAATAGAAGAGGATTTGAGAAGTCACTCAAAATGTGCCCTCATTTTCTTTCTTCAGCATTAATCATAATTTCTATGGCAAAATGAACCTCCTCATTGTGTTCCTTTTTAAATTAAATGTTTTAAGTGTTACCAGTTTATTCCAATCAAGATGGCTTCAGGTGTGCCATACTTTTGTCATAATGAAGACAGTAAGCGCTCTAGTTGTTTTTAAGAACATTCTGGGACATTCTGTCATTGGGCTATACTTGGGCTACATCTGGGTGATATTTGGGCTACATTTGGGCTCTTTTGTCTCTGGTGGCCATCTTGGGCGACTTATTTGTTATGAAGTTTCCTAATTTCCTTATTTACTGCAGTCTCCTCAGTAGGAAATACTTTCAGTTTTTTACTTTGATTCCATCAAGAAGGCATTCAGATATGTCACACATTTGCCATAAATTCAGAATGTTAGCACTCTTTTTGCTCATTAGATCACTGTAGTAAAGCTCCTGCTCACCAGGGAAAACTGCTGCTGGTATTGAAAGTGCATGTTTCAGTCTGCATGTCAGAATTTTTTAATGAAATAGAAGAGGATTTGAGAAGTCACTCAAAATGTGACCTAATTTTTCTTTCTGCAGCACTAATCATACTTTTTATGGAAAAATGAACCCCCTCATTTGGGTCCTTTTTAAATTAAATGTTTTAAGAGTTACCACTTTAATCCAAGCAAGATGGCTTCAGGTGTGCCATACGTTTGTCATAAGTAGGACTGTTAGCGCTCTAGTAGTTCTTTGGAACACTCTGGGAAGCTGCAGTAGAACACAAAGGAATCAACTGACAGTCTCTGCCCTTGTTGGCTGTACATGTTTTACTGAGAATGTCAGACTTCATTCTCACATGACTGAGAAAGATAATGTGAATTTACAGAAAATAAGCTCTCAGTTTAGCCTATAGATCACCTTCCAAACCTCTGTGGTAAAAGCATGAGAAAATATTTTTCTCTCAATCATGATATCCCAGCAGAAGGCTTTTTCACATGGTGAAATCACCTTAGAACATACCACAATTCCTAAAATGAGTATGGTACCATCAACAAATGATTTATAATGTAACTAAAGTCTTAAAACCTTCTATTAACTGCAATGCTTTTTAATGAGGTGCTATCATGTATATTGGTCCCAAGATGGCTGCCAACACTTCTTGGATGAAGTGCTGACAGCCAATCAGATCTCAGGATGAGATGTGTGGTTAGGCTCCGCCCACATATATATATGCTTTTAAATGCTATTTTCTCAGGAAATACTGAACAGATTTACACCAGACCTGCAAAAGGCACTTCCTTGACCTTATGGCTACCTCTCTGCCAAATTTCAAGTAATTCTGTTCAGCCGTTCGGGCTGTAGCTGTGTCTAAAGGTCCTATGGAAAAATGCATGGGGAAAACGCGTTTTGGGACCCCCCTTTTTTCTCGGCCCCTGCTTGACGAATCCCCCCGAGACTTTCAGGGTAGGAGCGGAGCGTAGCGCCCCACCTATTTTGAAAATTTCGCGAGGATTCGTCGACCGGTGCCAAAGTTATTCCAAATAGAATGTTGCAGATTTCCTATGGAAACAGGGTCCTAACTATAACTACCTACTGGCGACCGCCAGTAGGTAATATATATATATGCCACAATAGCTTACTCTGTGATTGTGATGTAATGCTGCCTGAAAGTTATTAAATATCAATAAACATAATATTAAGACACATTTTACAAAACATCACTTACCTAGACTTGCCACTTCCACTACCACATGGTCCAGTAGGTGCTGCTTATGTCAATCTCGTCAGAACAGCTGTGTGTCACTTGTTGCTGGGTGCCGCGCCACACTAGCATTTGTTCCGCTTCGCTGTAGCCCTAGCTGGGCCTGCCACTTGCTGCCAGAATGAGGGAAGGTGGTCCTGTGCTAAAAAAACTAGCGCCATCTCCCCTGCCTTGCTAAAAAATATGGCAGGGCATCATCCCCTTGTGCCGCCATCAGCCACAGGGGGTGCGAGACATGATGGCGCTCTATAGCTAGTGCTTGGGTGGGACGAGCACAAAACAACCGACTGACCAACTGAGGAACACAAATGTAAAATAAACACAAAGGAGAAGAGGAAACTAAAAAAGAAATAAAAAAATATTTGTTTTAAAAGTGTGACGTCAGATGGAGAAGAATGGGTGGATTTGGTTGGATAGGGCATATGGAACAAGAAACATACGAGGATGGCTAGGCTGTGGAAGAAGGCCTAGGGAAATAAAATTGATACACGCTTGCACACCACGACATACCATTCATTCTGCTTTTGAGTGCGAACAGCCTCACCGCTGTCTTTTTTCTGACACAATGTGCACGACGCATTGCGCTTAATTCTGAATAATCTTGCGGAATTTGTAGGCGATTGTGATTGATTGTGCTACATGGAATTATGCAAGTTATGCCCACTCCTAATTACTAACTTTTTCAACAGAGAGCAGCGGGGTTGTAGTTGAGCTGGGCCCCACAAAAGAAGTACTCACAGAAGTTAAAGAAAAAAACACTAATTAATCTTCTGCCCCTGAACCGACATCGATGTGTGTTTTTTTCGGATAAGTGTCGCGTCATTTCATGTGCCATAGCCCCTTCTGCAGCTGACCTTCATTACAAAACCTCGCAAAGTTTGCAGAGGAGCCAGCGTGTGTCCTTGCGGTCTCCCGCGTCTTTTTTAGACTTTTTCAACATACGCTCTTGAAAAAATCTGCATTAGGTTAGCTTTTCGGCGCTGCAGGGGCCTCCTCTCCAGTGGGAGATAGAATTATATTCTGTACTAAGGATTCCTGCTGATGTGAAGCCACCACCCTTGGGATTTGCTGTGCGATGAACCAGCGTTTGGTATCAGTAACCTTGAGATGAACAGAGCATAATGCAAAATTACTTCTCGCTTGTGGCGCTTAAAAGGCTGCAGGGTTTGTGTTCGCTTCGTAAATGACAAATCCCCTGCCCCGTGGCTATTGGACCCACATCCTCGCCCTGCGGGAATCCCCTACCCTTTCACTTTCGGAAATGTTAAATTATTAATGATGCTTATTGCAGTGCTGCAGTTGAGCTGGATTATACAGATACCAAAATGTAAGTGCATACTAAATATATTGAAACACGCGGGCCTGTATGTACTACAAATGAAGATGCACGCTTAAAATGTTTAAACATACTCGCGCTGGACATACATGAAGTGCGTTGTTTGTTTCTACCATCTCTATGGACAACAAACAGTCAAGTAAATCTTCCTCATGCACACTTCCACAACAGTGCAAGCAAGAAAAACAGCACATAAAGTGCCATGTTTATATCAACAGATTAACTTTTAAGAGCTCCACAAACTTTCCCAATCTTGCAAACAAAATAATTTCTGTATTTAAAGCTGGCGTTAGTATTGTACATTTCTATACGTGTAATAAGTGCTGCGTTGGCTTTGAAGACAATCATCCTTATTAAAAATATCGACCCGTCTACACGTTTTTGTTATGCTATTTTGCGCACACAGTCGAATTTACACTGAAATGAAGTTGATGCCGAGCCATATACTGGTGTTCTCTGACAATTCATTTACTTTTATTAAAAGTAAGAGTACACACTAATATACACCAGAGGCCGTACTATGCATTGTGATTGTTAAAAGGTGCGCTGGGCGCAAACAATCACAATGCTCTGTATTATGTTGTATGTGCTGCCCCCAGGTCAGCAGCGAACTTGCGCTGGCCTGGGGGCCGCGCACTCCTGTGAAAACAAGGAGCAGCTGCTCCGTGTTTTCACAGTGTAAGGCAACACCCGCCTGCACTTTTACAGGGTGATAGAGATCCCCTTGCAGGTGGGTGCAGTCAGTGACCACCCGCTTGCAGGGGATGTCTGGGAGGTCCATGGGACCCTTTTTACCCCCTATAGAGGGCTGCTCTCAGGAGGCGCACTAACAGTGCCCCACCTTTTAAATGGCGCACTATCAGTACGCCTCCTGAGTGCTGCTTGGACCCTGCACTCACGTCTGTAATATGGCATGGCCGCAGAGTCAAAGGAATCCCCTCATTTGCATAGGGCATGCCCCTATGCAAACGAAGGAACACCCTCTGAAGGTATTCCTGGCGCTTTAAGTGCGCCAGCACTATCAATATTATAGAAGGGGACGCACAAGGGTCTGCCCCCCTTCTATAATACCAAAGTGCCACCAAGGCACTTATGGTAATATGGCCCATGGTGTTGTACCATTCGATATTAACAATGTTTTAAAGAGAACATATCCATATTTAAATTAACGTGTTGGTTGCATTATTCACCGAAAACCACAAGAAGGTAACTGAAGGACGAAGAGAAGGGGTTGAAGCATTCCAGGTGTACTTATATACTTTGTGGATATAACGATGTAGGGCCTGATGTGCTAAATTCCCATGTGCAACACGAGGTTACAAATTGTGACCTGAAGTTTTGTGAACAGAAAATAATTTTGCCAACTGAACTATACACTAAATTCCGAATTGGAGTGGATCACAATCCAACCTATCTCATCAATATTTATGAGGTAAATGGCACCTCACCATGAACAAATACTGTCACATCAAAGTGGCCTGCAGGAGCCAGTAGACCACCATTTTTTGGGATCGCATTGAAGTAATTGCTGTTCATGTGGCCCGTTTTCCGAAAACTAGCATTAAAAAAAGGAAAGTTTTTTTTATAACTTCTTTTGGAGTTGGCATTGGTTGCCTGGACCACTGCCTACTCCCAAACAAACTTTTGTTTCACGTTCAAAAATAGAAGGAAACCCTGGGGACCCCTTCACTTTTGCGAATGTGCTACCACCTCAACTCAGGAGACAGGAACCTTTCAATGTTTTGCAAGCAGATTTGAGTTGCAGAACATCAATATCTACCATAAGGAATCACTGTGTGGAAGGGACAATGTAACATGCCCGTTCCAAATTTCAATTTGTTATGATTTTCTTGAACAATTTTATGATTTGGCAACCAGCTATTAAATCACAAAATGGGTTTAGAACATTAAAAAATCCCACAGAGTGAGTGGGGATACTGAGGGAAAACAGAGATGTGCATTGAGTTAAAATACTATTTATTACCACTGCTGAGTGTGAATGCAGAGAGGGACCACTACTCACAGGAGGCAAAGCCTCAAGTGCGTCATGATGGCTCTCTGTCCACTCAACAGTTGTTATAAATAGCGATTAGCACCTCCTCAGTAAATTTGAATTCATGGTTTATATATGGTTCTAAAATAAATACAATACCAGTGGATTTGTTGTATATATTTTTTTATTTTTCTGTTTTAGGTAAACAGCTTAAAGCCCTGCTCAGGCAAGTATTGACTAACAGGAGAACCTATGGAGCAGAGAGTGAAGAAAATATCAAATGTGAGGGACGCAACACTCAGTGAGGAAGGAAGTGAGGTGAAAACTGAAGAAGTTAAAATATTGTCAGAGAAATGACACAAGTGCCCTGCTTAACTAAAATCCATGCAGTGCATTGCTGCATGAAAATCTTCTGTTCTACATTGCATGTATGAGAAATAATTGTACAGCCATAGATTTATCAAGCGCTCTGACAACATTTAAGCTAAAGGAGCCATATTATTTTGATCATAAATATCCTGTTACACTGCTTGTAGTCCACAGGTTCTTTGCATGAAATTTGTACTTGAGGTAAATTTCCTGTCCACATTTCAATCTGAAGATGACTGCCCAAGTGAAAGGCAGGTAAAATGTGTAAAAATGTGTAATTCTGCAATAATTATATATCTTATGTAGGAATATCACCCAATATTCTGCTTTGCCCTCGTTTGCGCCTGGATACATTTTTCATTAGGATTGCACCGAATCAAGGTCAGGCTTTGTTAGAAGATCTGTCTTTGGTCCTTTTTATTATTTGCACAGTACTGGTGGCTGCAAACTCCACACCCATAATTACCAGAACAATGTGACAATTCTTGACCAGTACTGAGCAATTACAAGGTAACCCCCACACAATGGGCATTAATAGTGAGGCCCTGAATTTACAAGGCAGAAATCCTCATGAATTCCCAATTCTGTTGAGTTTAGAGCTTCCATTTACCACTTGCTCCCAGCAAGTGGTAAATGGGAACAGGAGGAATGGGGAAGGGAGGGTGTTCAGGAACAGCAGCATGTCAGAGTCAAGTGGGTGTTGGGCTGTATTTATGTACATAGCCCGTTCTTGATGCTTAAGTGATTTTACTGACTAGATTTTCCTTTTCAGCTTGTAAAAATGAACCTAGTGTTCTAGCACCCCTATAATTCCAGGACACAGAGCTAGCTGAAGTGGATACTGCACCGCCAATGTGTGAAAATCTATGGGTGTTTTTGTTTTTTCTACCCTGTTACACGCCTTTTGCATCGTTCATAGGGCTCCTGAGTAAAAACTTGGTACAAAATAATTTTTATGAACAAACGTTGATTAACATTGCTGAGTCATTATGTACTTCCATGTTCAGCTGTGCATCAGTCTCAGCACAAATGTAGTAGATGTTAGAACATAGTATCTAGAACAAACAAAATATAATAATGAGATGCAATATATCACAGAGAGTAAGTCACATTGCTTACTATAGCCCGTCACATTACTGACTATAGCCACAATATACCACAGTGATAAACATAAGAAGAAAATCAACCACCAATAAGGAACACCAAGGAAGGCAAAGGAAGGCACAAGCCATTCATCAAACAAGATGTAACACCCAGCATGAAAACATGGAATACAGAGTGCCGAAAAAGAGGCACAACAAAGTCACACATTGAACCAAAACACTTGGACCTGGAGTTACTAACAGTTCACACAACACAATGCAACGCAGTAAGGCAAAAAGGGAGAGAGAAGAAATGCACCAAATCTACCAAGATATTGCACACTTCTGCCCCTTCATGCCGCTGGGCATCTTCAGGCAGCCTAGTGCCAAAGCAGGCAACCTCGTGCCATGGTGAAAGGGTCTCTGCGTTATGGGCAGAATTGTTTTTGTGCAGGAAGAGATTCAAAAAGCAAGATCTTGAAAACCTTTTTCAATTGTAGCAGAGGCCTTCTATAGAATAGAATATGACTGGCTGGAGAAAGAGAGAACATTTCCAGAGCCAGGGCATCTGCTTCACAAATCTTACATTCACTGTTCATTAGTCATTGTTCATTCAATCTCAAAGAACATTCATGTTAGTGAGGTAGGAACATTTTTATTATTGTGAAGTAATTTGATTAAAGACAAATTCAACAGAAAGCCTTAAAACATAATTCTCTTTGGTTCACAGTTTACCAGTCACTGGAAGCACTACAGGAAAATGAATGACCTGTTTAAGTCAAGTGTTAAATATGCTTTATCATTTAGGACCCGCTATAATGTAGCCATGTGGTATGCTGATAATGTCAGCTAGAGAGCCTAAAAAGCATGTTTTCAATACAGTTTGGCATTCACCATGAAGGCAGTATTCTGCTCAGCTCAAATAAACAGGAGAGTATTCTTTTTTTGGTATCACCAAAAGAAGGAACTTTCAATCACCAATTGAAGTATTCAATTTCAGCTGATCATCACAAATAACAAGAAAATTAAACAACATTCTTAAGAATTAATTCTTTAAAAAAGTGAGGCACTTTTAATGCGCACTTGAGGAGAGGATGAGGTTCCACAACAAACATCTAGGTTTTTGTCTCCATTAAACGTAATTCTCCTTTAGTTAATAACGCTTGCCACCACATGTTGATCCTCTGCCATCATTGAAAATAATTGTGCAGTCATTGGATTCAGACTTTGCTAAATCATTAATGGGTATCAAATAATACCCAATGCAAAGGAAAGAGGTACCCTCAAAAACCCAAGACCTCCAAGCAACCAATTGCAAACTAAAAACGTGATTGATCTCATTGTGTGATCAAGGGGAACATCCTTTACAACAATACTTGTACCAGAGATGATAAATATATTTAGGGTATGTACATACACACACACACACTCACATGCATGCATGCCCACATGCCCGAACACACCCATCACTCGGTATTTATAGTTAGGACCTTGTTAATGTAGTAAGTTGGTTTCTTTGTTTTCTAATAAGTTTGAAGCTGGTTGATGAATCTTCACAAAATGTACCCCAAAAAAGTGCATCCACCTCAGTTCCCCCCTTGAAAGTTTTAGGGTAATCCATCAAACCGGGGCTAAGAAAAAAAGGAAGGTCCCTAGACACAATTTCCCCGTGCTATTTCGATAAGGATTTTTTAACAGTGGTGCAGCCAAAACAGCTGAAAGGAATTACACCAAATTTGTCAGAAAGCATGCTTCTTTTGATTTTATGTAATTCTGTTCAGTCATTTTTGAGAAAGTAAAGTAAAAAATGTATGTATAAATGGAAGTCACCACTGGGTAGTTATAGTTAGGACCAAGTTCCCTTTCCACAGGAAACTGATTTTTGGTTTGCTTATAACTTGGATGCACTTGATGAATCTTGACAAAACGTCAAAATAAAAAAAAGTTTATACACCCTGGGTTCTGCCTGGAAAGCTTTGGGGTGATCCATAAAGCAGGCGCAGAGAAAAAGGAGGCTGTCAAAAGCCATTTTTCCCATGTAAATTTCCACTCGGAAATTGAATAGCGATATCGCAATATGGCAGAACGCAATTGCATTTAATTTGAGAGAAAGCAAGATTTCAGGACAGAAAGCTTGTTTTTTGGTATTTGGTATAAACCTTTTTGAAAGATTAGGATTCAAAATGTATTAATATATAGGGATACAGATTATTTGCAGATACAACAGATCTAAAGATAAGATGTGATTGGCTGACACCAAATCAACAAAGATGTGGCAGCAGCTATTTTAGGGCTCAGGATCTCAGTCCTCTGTCATGGTAAGATATTCAAAATACATATGGAGGAGCATAGTAGGGACACCCTGCCCCCTTAGGCCTGGTGGAGGGGTCCCAGAGGGACCACCAGGGTCAAAACCATATATTTGCCTTTAATAGTAACACAGATCTGCGGTCCCATTCAAATACAAAGTGTGGGCTCCTGCCCTACAGGTTGGGCCAGGGTTTGAGAGGCCGCCAGAACCCTTTTATTTGGAGAGGAGGGCATGGGGCCCCATTCATGGAGCAATCTTTAGGCCCTGCAGGCCCAATCCCCGAGGGCCAGAATACTAATTTATGTGGTGCTTGCAGCATCCCTCATCGAGCATTCAGAAGGCCCAAGGGACCCTATCCCCCGGAATTGATATATTTATATATAGGTTGGGGGAATGTGGCTGCCCTTACTGAGTTGTAGAATGCCCCAGGGATCCACCCCCTAGGTCTGCAATAAAAAAGGGCAACTGTGCCCTGTATCCACCCAAAATACCCACAGCAAATGCAGACCATGGGGCTGTGTGGTGAGACCCACTGTCCCCAGAGCCCTTCTGCCCGCACCCATCCCAAGCAAGAGCAAACCTGTGTCCCCTGCCCACAAGTGTGTGAGTAAGTGGAAGTTCTCCCTGGCCATGCTTGTGCATGCAGACAACTGCAATGTCCTGGGGACGTTTTTTTTTAATACTGCTGCCCTTAGGCCCTGGAGTGGTGTCGCTGGGGCCACTGGAGGGCTTAGGGAAGGGAGCCCCATGCCTCCCTCCCCACAAAAAAAATTAATCAGCCCTTAGGGGATGGTGTCGTTGGGACCCTTCTGAAGCTGAGAGGAGGAGATGTGAGCCCCACAAGCCCCTGCCCAAAAACATTTTAAGCCCCGGGAATGGATTCACCAAGCCACATGCCCCCTCCCCATTAGACAAAGTTTTAAAAAAGTGATCAGCCCTGGGTGATGGGGTCTCCAGGGCCATGGAATTACTCATGGTGAGGGCTGCATGCCACCTTCCCCAAATTAAAAAAAACAGTCAATGTGAAATGAGCAGAATGGCCACTCATTGCACATTTACTGCTCCAGCTAGGGAGGGCCCCATAATAGTAAGCAGTGGCTTGTTTAAAAATCATATATTTTGATGCTCATAGTGCCTCAAGAAGGAACAGGGGCACATATGAGCTTAATTTTTTTTAATTTTGCAGGGGAGTTGTAGGGAGCACAGCAGCCTACCTAACAACATTTAAAAAACACAGTAAGTCTCCTGGGTCCTTGATTCCAGGACCCCAGGAGAGTTTACCATCATTTTTAAAACATTCCGAGCTGTTTGTCCTTTAACTGTAGAGCAGGGACCCCTTGTGGCGGGTGCTATGGATGCATTTCATTGGCCTGAACACAGTTAAAAATACATTTTAATGGTTTTTTTTCAGTGCTTTATTGATAATCTTTTATGACAATTACTGTTATTTAATATTGCAATGTGTGAAATTATAAAAGACACATTTTATTATAATTATTGGTGACATTTTGAAAAGGACAACAGGTCTGCAATATATGTGGATATGCTGACTTCTTAATAAAGCCAATAGGCCCATTTTTTAGATTTTGGCGTTCTCACTCTTTGACAAAGTCAGTAGGTCTCCCTTACTTAAAATGACACCCTTTCTATTATTACATGACATGGTCAGCTGTGCATGATGGGGGTTGGGTGCTCTGGGGGTGCTTAGGGTGCAGCATGCTACCAGGCCTAACACCAAAACCCATGCCACGCATTACGATGGACATATTACTTTATGTTAAAAAAAACACCAAAATTCACAGAGAAAAAGTGACATTATAGTTAGGAATTGTAATAGTATCTTATTTTACTTTTAAAAAACTTTGAAATGCACTGACAAAACAAAAGTTGAAAGGGACATTATAGTTAAGTGGAAATGTTGCTTAAAACATCATTTTAAACAAAGAAAACCACTGAAATAAACCAGTTATAGTCATCTCATGTAACTAAAACGTGTATCCTAAAGTATCTATAAATCAGGCATTCACCATGATCTGCTATTCCCTTTATATAGTACATCACTCATGACATCTATGACATCATTGATAAGATCACTGCAACATCTGAAGCTACATCATTGATAACACTGTGCATGGTGGGGTGAAAGTTATAGCTACTTTAGGGCATGAGTTTTAGTTACTTGATATAACTGGTGAATATGCATATACCTTCAAAATCATTACCATGTGTGTAAAAGGCATGCATGGTAAAGGCATGCATTGTAATGTCATGCATTTGTGATCAAGACAGAGCCCCCATCAGACACAGCTTTAATTAGTAGCAGATATTCTACTGTCTGTTGAGAGGCACTTCTCTTTAGTCAATCTCATACACAACAAATACTAAAGAACAGAGAATCTGGTGGGCCTCTTGGCAGTGTCTTAAAACACCAAAACCCATAGGCTCTGTTCTCCACAGTTACCAGAGACCAACTACAGCTTCCGGATCACCCAGGGACTAAATCAAATTCCACATGTACTGCATAATTGTTGATAGAAATGAAATGATATAGAAGAGGGATTTTGTTAGGGCAGTGCGACTTAGACTCTTTCCCATATTTACAATTTTTTAAGAAATAAATTGATAATTATAATAGTGTGTACCTGTGCAAGGCAGTGCAGTATCCACATTCCACACTTACACAGTGCAAGGAAGTATGGACAAATACTACCAAAAATGTATTCACATCACATTTTGCAATAAAAAGTAGCCAAAACTCAAGGGTCCAAAGACTCTTTTCCTCATTGAACATGGTTACACATGACATTACGGATGATCCTTTCCCAATTCAGCGAAAATCTCCCTACAATCCTGCAACTCTTAGAGGTACCTAGTTTACTGGAGGATCTGCTGCCAATATGCATCTAAAATACACAACCTGATCGCCAAAATTCCACCTACTTCATGACCCTATATGACACATGACTAAACAAGGCTGATACTCATGAACTCATAGCTCTATTACCAGCGGTGGTTGATGAGCCCCTAAAGTGATTGGGCATAATACTTGCTGAGGGTTCACCTCATAGGTTTCAAATTTTGCCTTTGGTGCCCTTGTAGCCAAATGTTCCCATACACTAATACTTACTGTTTCTTGCACATAGTCACGTTTCACAATCACTGACCCTCACCCATAACTACTGGTATACAGGGGCTTTTATTCGAACTCCTGGAGTACAGGTGTTCTGCTGTAAAACTGCAGCAGAACACCTGTGCCATGGTACAACTGCACCTGTGGCACCATAGATAAAGACAAGACGGCCATGACTCACTCCTATTCCTCTCTCAATCTCCCACTCATTTACTCATTCTAACTAACTCACAGTGTTTTACTCACTCTGACGCTTTCCCATATTAACACTCACTCACTCACTCTCACTCATTCATTCATTCTCACTCTTTCGTTCTCATTGACACTTTCAACTAATACACATTAAACAAAACACTAAACTAACACACATTTTCACTCTATCTCATTCTCTCTCAATCACTTACAAACTCACCTTCATTCACATAAACACAGAGAAATAACACTGTCTTTTCTTTACTTACCTTTCTTCTTTTTATGGCGGCTCAGAGGCACCATGCCAGCAACAGGGCAGGAATCTGGTGCTGGACATAGGAACCAGCAAGACATATGTCCTAACGAGAAGCCAGCCAGAATAGCAGGACTAGGTTTCAGAGAAAGACCCAACTCAGGCCCTCTCCCAGCTTCTTGTGAGGTCTCAAAGCACAGTTCTTTCAGAAGCTAGGACAGTGCTGGGTGTCCTGCCCCTGCTGTTCTGGGTGACTCCTCATTGACCTCAGTGATACAGTAATGTGTGCCCTGACAGCCACATTTTAGCAGATATACTGTGCTGCCGGAGGCATGCACACTATGGGGCCGATTCCGATAGCCGGTCGGACAGCTGTCCGTAGCCTTACCGTGCGACCGACACGTACCCGGAGCCGGTCCGTCCTGTAGAGTAAGTACGATGCGCATAACTGCCAAAAACACGACCGACACATAGGCTGTGAGTCAAGCCCCATTCTCCGTCCGAGCTGTAACTCCCAAAGAGGAACCGTGTCGCCCGGAAGCAGTATCCATAGCAGTTTCCGGCATGACAAGTACGATGCGTACTTCCTACGCGCCGGATGGGTCGTCACGTACGGCACGTCACAGCATCCGGAAAACAAGCATATAAGCTACGATTCGCGCCACAAATCAATACACGGCTACGAGACGGACCAGCTTGCAGCGGGTACGAGACGGAGCAACAAGCAGCGTGTACGACACGAACACATCATGAATCCCATCGCGCAGGTCATACCAGTACTCTAAATCTATGACCGGCTCAGGGACCAACGCCGACGGCGCAGGCGGTAAGTCAGACACCTACAACACAAACAAATGACACGTCCCTGCAAAATGGCACACACACACAGGGGATCCACATCCTGGCCACTAACAACAGCCCACCATAGGGGTTGCATGGCCAGCACTACTAACACCCCCATCCATAGGGGGCCTGTTGCCCATCACTACTGCCACCCCCACCCATAGGGACTATGTTGCCCATCACCCAAGCCACCCCCGCTCACAGGGCTTATGTTGCCCATCACCCCTGCCACCCCCACCCATAGGGACTATGTTGCCCATCACCCCTGCCACCCCCACTCACAGGGGACCTGTTGCCCATCATCCCTGCCACCCCCACCCACAGGGGACCTGTTGCCCATCACCCCTGCCACCCCCACCCATAGGGACTATGTTGCCCATCACCCCTGCCACCTCCACTCACAGGGGACCTGTAGCCCATCAGCCCTGCCACCCACACCCATAGTATGGGTGATGCGCAACACATCCAGCATACGCAAACATCAGGTATGTCTGCAAAATACATCCCCCATGACATCATGACAACAGTGTGTAGTCTGTGACAAATGCTCACAACAGGGATTATGGCTACGAGCATACAATGTAAGTAACAGCACATGTGTGACCACCACATGAGTGTGACATACACAAGGCGAGCATCACCATAGCACTGTGCCAATGAAAAAAGAACACCCCCTCACTGTGTAGAACAAAAGTTAAGTGTGGGCTTCCAAATTGCAGCAGATGTTGAGCATTGTGGTGATGGGGTCTAAACCCCCCCTCATCACAGTGACCAAAAGGTATGTGTCATCATGGTCAAAGCTGCAAATAACAAACAGCATGTATGAACCCTGCTCCCAACACACTAAACACTTCTGGGGTGAAGTAGTGTTTGTGCCCCATTCCCACAGAGATGTGGTGAGGCTAACAGTGCTGTGAAAACATAACACACTCTCAGCCATTGGCAGACAGGCACCACACATGGGGGCTGACAATGCATACAGTGTACAATGACACAAGAGCAGAAGTGACCATCACAAAGCATACACACATCTCAAAAATAGACACACTAACCAAAACAACCTGTGTAGACTGTAGGTGTCAGCTCACAAAATCCCATTCCCTGCCAGCAATGGCACCTACCCTAACAACCAGGATGAATGTGCACAATGATGTGAAATGACTCACAGGGACAGCAGGCAAAATCACAGAAACGGCATCCAGACAATGGCCCACGACAGCAATACAAATGCACTGATGCAGATGCAGAATCACAAACAGGCAACCTCACACTGCACATCTGACACAACATGTGTGTGTGTGTGTGTCTCAGTATCCGCAGGCAACTACACAACACATGAGGGGGGTTGAACCACAGTGACACAGATGTGGACACAGTGCCACACAAATGTAAACCATCATTGGGACACCCTCAGTGGGCAATCAGGCATTGGGAGATGAGAGGAAGCACAACAGACACATGTTACAAAAGCTGGAATGAACACCAACTAACACAGCAAGAGACTGACACACAACACCACTACCCCCAGGGAACAGACAGTGGGGTTACACAAGCATGCATGCCACCTCCACTGTGATGACAAAGGCAGATGTCGTACAAACTGGGAAACCCAGACATGTGTCCTGTGCCACAAACGTACATCACACATACACAAAAACAAATCACTCAGCATGGCCCATCATCCATGGACAAACGGGAGCTAGGGGACCATCCATGCAAACATTCACATCAGTCCACCATCAACACCACACACCTGAACTGCAACAATGTGTTTCTGTGAAGTCCACATGGACGGGTGACATTGCACATGCACCCATGACAAACACAGGAATGTCGCCAGGAACTAAGGTGCACACACACATCACACAAGGACTGCTTACAACCCTGGGGAATGACAGACACACTGCACAGTATGCGGTACATGGACATGACCTCAAATGTCATGTTACCTTCAGAATCCCTGCCACAGTCCCAGGACTATGCAGATGCCAAGGAGGAACACAAGGCACTCATGCTGACAACTGCCAGCATCGCTGCCATGAACCCGACAAGTGGGAGCAGTCACACACACATACAAATGTCTCAATCACTGAAAACTACCACCTATGGACAACTACATGATATTGCGAACAAACAAGTGCCTTGAGGAACCCTGACTGTGTCCCATCTGTGTCTGACAACATCATCAACACTCAGAACTGACAAATCACAATGATGATACAACAATTAACAGTAGTGTGTCATGCACCCACACATCTGGTAGTCCATTGGAAAAGTAGTGGGATGAATCCAGTACCACTCAGCAAGCATCAACAACAGGCACATATCAAGGGAACCCTGTCTGTGTATGAACAGGGATGTGGACACACACACATGCACATAAAACACACACCATGGGCCCAGGCCATGTCACTGGACAACACACTAACTTGAGGGGACACAACTCCTGTGGGAGCCCAGCTGTGCCAAACACATTCACCGCAAGTCCCACTCATGTCTGCAGAACACTTGGTCAGTCAGCCATCAGTTACCACACAATGAAGGCTCTGGTCACAACAGCCTGGGTATGGGAGTCTCCCCTAAGTCATCTGCACATACCCAAAACATATGTCTAGCAAGTTGTATAGAGGACCCGGTTGCTTCTATTACAATGATGCACACACCTGTAGGGCCTGTAGTGATGAGCACGAAGTATGTGGAAGTGACAATTTGGACAATGGGAAGCACATCATATGTGCAGGGGTGCAAGCCACAGATGTGACCATGCCAATGATATGCTCACAGAGAGATGTACACAAATAGTTGATCCTGACACACCCAGGTAGCTGCAAAGGATGACATGGATACCCACCAGAATAGGATACATATCTCATGGACCACAGGGAGTATCTCACATCAACACATCAGTATGCAACAGTGTAAACCAAGCATTACAGGTGCAAGGGCATGTTAAACAACATCAACATGATGTGCAGCTAAATCAAGTTCACAGGGACAAAGTAAAAAGCTTTATTCAGCATATGAAAAGTGAAACGTCTGTTCCAACAAAAGGCCAATGGCCAGTCCATGTCCAAATGGCAAGGAGTGAACTAGAGTGACAACTGTCGCACCTTGCTTGCCTGCACTGCTAAGGACCGGGGTCATCCCCTCAGAGGGGCATACATGGGGGCAGGCCAGGCACCGCAGGGACAGGATCAGGGCGCAGCAGAAGGAGGCAGTGAAGAGGTCGGGGATGCAGGTGAGACACTTGCAACTGCAGTGGAGCTGACTGAAGTGGTGGGTGATGTCACAACTGTGGGGCACAAGTCAGATGGGGTGGGTGCCGGCACAACTCCAGTGGGCAGGTCAGATGGAGTGGATTGGCTCACCACTGCAATGCCCAAGTCAGACGGGGTGGTCGTGGACTCCAAAGCAATGCCCACATCCATGGGAGCGGAATGGGGGACAGGTGAGGTCGGCAGGGCAGGGGGGACACGGTCCCACATCAGTGGCACCAACTGTCAGACCAGGTGTGGAGGAGCAAGTGCTGGGAGGATGGCCTTAGCCTTTTGGGGATGGTGTATCTGTGTGTGGGTGAACCCGGGGCAGGGAGTGGAGGGGGAACCTCTGGAGTGGTGGCCTGGGGGATGGAGGATGGAGACTTTGCCTTGGAGCTGCGTGCTGGCGGGGGGGGTCTTGCTCTTCTTGCGCTGGGGGGACTTGCGAGTGGGCGTCTCGGTCTGACTGCGCCTGGGGGAGGGTGTCCGGGTGTGAGGGGCACTCCCTTCTGTGTGTGGGGACTTCCTCTTCCCCTTGTTATCAGGATCTGCAGGGTCGGTGGGGAAGAAGCCAAGGTCACAGAGGAAGAGCTTCTGGGGGGATGGGGTTGCAAGTGAGGCAAGGGAAGGGGGCTGGGAGGGAGAGGTCTCGGAGGACTGTGGAGTGGTTGTGGATGACTGTGTGTGTGTGTCAGCAAACAAGCCCCTGTAAGTGTGGAATCAGTCCCCTGCGCTTGCTTGTGTGCACGTCTAGCCCTTGGTTTGGGGGTTTCTGTGCTTGGGACAGGTAGAGTGCTAGGAATCGTGGGTGGTGCAGGGGTAGGTGGGTTGTGGGACAGTTGGAGGAGGGACACTGCTGCCATCAGGGAGGAGGCCACGGACTGGTTTGTCCTCTGTAGGGCAGACATGCCCGAGGAAATGCCCTCCATGAATGACACCAGTTGTGTCAACAGACCTGTGTGTGCATGGAGGACCTTCAGCATTGACGTCTGCCCTACATGGATCTGTCGAAGTAAGTCCACAGACTCCTCACTCAGGGCAGCAGGGGACAGAGGGGCAGGGGGTGCGGTGCCTGGCACAAAGGAGACATGCTCACGAACACGGGAGCCCACAGGGACCTCTGGGATGGGAGCCGATAGGAGGGGGGTGGTGGTGGTGGTGGTGGTGGTGGCGGAGACAGCCTCATTAGCTGGTGTTTGGTGGCTGCTGAAACCCGCCACCGCAGGGGAGTCATCCTCAGAGCTGCTGTGGCCTTCAGCTGGGGGGGATGGTGCTGACGACTCCTCTGTGTGGCTCAACTCGCTCTCCATGCCACTGGGTCCACCTGACTCCTCTCCTTCTGTCCCTGTAAGGCTCTGTGGCTCCTCCTGGTCCGTGGAGCTGTCCCCTCCTGTGGCCGTGGATGTATCTGGATAGGAATAGGAAATAAGAGAACAACATCAGTCACCTGCACCGACTGCACACACCACAGTGAGTACATCACATCACACGGAAAGCCCTGGCACCATCAGCTGAACACAGCTCAAAGTGCCAACACTGTTTAGGATGAGACAAATGTCATTCTCAACATCAACCATGGCACACATATCCCTCCTTGACTTTCACACATATGTCCATTGCATGTTGGATGCTAACACACCAATGTGCCAACATGCACCACCCACACATTAGTTGTACATGCAAGTGAACATATAGCAGTATGTCACTAGACACACAGCATATCTCTTGCGACTGACTCAGTACAGGTGTCCGGAAGAAGGGATGGGCAGAGACTCATTTCACATGCTTGGGATGCATGCCAGCAACACACACTATGATGTACTCATGTCCTGATGGGCAAGGCCACAATGGGGTGCATGGTGCACACTTGAACACAACGCAGGCTCACTCATAGCAAGTTCAATGCCATGGCACTGGGATGCCCTGAAAGTCAGTCAACACTGTCTCCTGTCACAGGGGCAGGGCATCCAGACAACAACAATATGCACTGACTCATAATCCTAGCTCAGGGGTAAAGCTGACTCTGCAGATGACCGGCGCACATGCCCATCCCATGCAAACAACATATCCAGGACCCAGAAGACCCCACATCATGCAAATCATTCATATGAGTCTCAGCAAACACAAATCCATGTACATTAACACATCACAGTCTGCCATGCATGTAACCCAGCTGCATGAGGGACACAGTTGCATACACCATTGTGCGCTGTCAGATGATCACACACCTATATGTCACACAGGTCTTGTCTCCCACAGTCACGTTGCAGTATTCATGCTGACCCTCTGAATCATGGACACGCCAGTTGTACGTAGCAACAAGCCACACCCTAATGACACAGAGGCAGACACCTGAGGGCACATGTCACTAAACACAACCTGAAATTTCATACACAGGAGTGGGATTACAGAGTGTTTCTGAATGCCCTTGAGGGGGCATGACTGGGCAGGACTAAGTGAAACAGTGTTTTGCCCCGGAAAGTAGTCAGGTGGCTAGGCAATTGTGACTTTGAATACCCCAGAAACATGTTGCGAGTCAGACCAGCAATTGGTACACATCTCAAGGGCACACACAGTTCACATGTCAGATCTCAGGCATTGTGTAAACAATTGACCCACCCATGAAACACACAACAGAGTCACGGGAACTGATGCTGACTGGTACCTGAAACATAGCTGACTGCAGGCACACAGTGCCCCAGTGACACAAGAAACAAACTGTAGGGGCCACACCTGTGGAACAGATGCGGAGGGTGTATCACACAGATGAGGGACCTGATTTTGGGACTACAAGACCTACGTAATGTGGAAGTGTGACCAGGACAAAAGACTGCTATTTGCATGTCAGACATAGTACACAGATCAGGCATGGACTTACCCCCTTCCTGCTGCTGTCTGGCCTTCAGCTGCCTATCCAGGTCCGGGAAGACCACCGCCAGTATCCGGAGCATGTGGGGAGTCAGGGTCCGGTGTCCCCCCCTCCTGCGTGGAGGTGACAGCTTCAGCTGGACTCTAGCTATCCTCCGGGTCCAGCCCAGAAGGTCCTGCCACCTCTTCTGGCAGTTGCGGATGCGGCACTTGTAGACCCCCACAGAACGAACAGCCCGGGCGATGGTCAGCCAGATCTCCTGCTTCTGGTGGGCGTCAACCTGTGAGGATGACAAAGTGAAAAGTACATTAACACACAAGGCCAACATTTGTGCAGCACACAATTGGATATACATGTCATGATCGCAAAGGGAAATAAATTACACAGGAAGTGCAACCATGGGGAATGAAAACTCACATGCATGTCTGACATGTTAACAATGCCTGGATAATTTAAGCTTGCAACAATGCACTTTAGTAGCAGGAAAACTATTCATTACATGTACCTACACACTTTGGTGGATGAAAGTAGTCAGTGAGAATGCTTGCCACTGGTGTACACACTGCTAGTACTGCTAGTCAGACAACATGCATAATTAGGAAGGCAGTGGACAGCACACTCACCTGCTCCCCTGGTGTCCCATAGAGCTTTCTGTACTCTGGAAGGAGCCCGACCAGCAGGGCCTGGTTCTCCTCCTCAGTGAAGGCTGGGGCCCTCTCCAGTGTACGTACCATAGCAGGAGCCAGAGGATGCATAGACAGCAGCAGTGGTAGTAGGGATGTGGTCCAGTAGCATGTAGTGCAGGCAAGTGAGCTCCCTGGGGGCCAGCCAGCCTTATATCTGTGCTGCAGAGGCAGACTCTGTGCCATGTGTCCCAAGTGATAGGTCCAACACGGTTGCATCCTATGAATCTGGCCAATCCTTTTAAAAGTACGACTCGTACACGCCTTCGGCATCGTTCAAATCTTCATCTTCATGGAACACTTGAAATTGCAACATTGTTGTAGGCATCCAACTGAATTTCCAGTGCACAACTCGTACAAGTTTTGAATCCGCATCCGTCTCTGTGACAGTCCTGAGCCAATGGGTGCGCCCGGCTCGTTCAACTGACTGTACAACGCGTATTTTGAATATACACATGCACCCGTCTCCATCCGATTCAATGGCCAAGGCATACGCCTGTCTCGGACCATGCCTGTCCGACGCGTATGCATGATAGTCACCCGTGTCGGACCTCATTGCATTCAATGACAAGGAGAATGCACGGCTCGGTCATGGCCCGTGCAATGCGTGTACATTGTCACCCGCGTCGGACCCCATTGCATTCAATGACAAGGCGTACGCACAGCTCGGTCATGACCCGTGCAATGCGTACGCATTGTCACCCGCGTCGGACCCCATTGCATTCAATGAGAAGACGTATGGACGGCTCGGTCATGACCCGTGCAATGCGTACGCATTGTCACCCGCGTCAGACCCCATTGCATTTAATGACAAGGCGTACGCACGGCTCGGTCATGACCCGTGCACAGCGTACGCATTGTCACCCGCATCGGACCTCATTAGTGTGACTGTTATACGGATGCAACACACATATACTGGCCATGGACACCTGCACACACCTGCCATACTATTGCATTGGCCACACAGTGTCCCATGGCATGTGAGGCTGCATTCCCTGGGTATTTGAGGGGGCCAGAGCTGTTGTTTTTGTCTGGCACTTTTTGCAGCCACTCCCAGGCTGTTATCTTGTACATGGGGGCAGAGTCCTTTGTGTGTTGTGCACATTAGCACTGTGATGTGCAATTGGACAGTAATGGGCATGAGTGAAGGCCACAGTGTCAGGTTGGATATGTTTAAGACATGTCACATACACCCTGAGTCCTGGGGGTGATGGCATGTATGTCACAGTGAAACCTGTAGCCCCAATACTGATGTGCACCCACAGTCTGTGTGCATGTTGTGTCTCAAATGTGTCTGATCACATGTTACGAATGGGTGACAGTCTCCACATCCATGTGGTATATGAATCAACCTTGATGGGGTGTTTGTCTAAGAGACGTACATTTTGGGCCGGCAGGTACAACAGTGGCCACTACCTGTGGGACGTACGCTTGCCTTGTGGTGTGTACGTGCTACGTCATGTCCATTGCTGTGTTGATGTGGCAATACAGAGACCCTGGGTTTCTGCATGGCAATGATCTGTGATGCCTGGGAGACATGAGTCATCATTTGTCACTGGGGTGGGTTTTTTGAACATTGCAGCAGCACATAGGTTGGGTGACACAGCCAGATGATTAGCCCATTGCACTACATGGCACTCATGTGGACATGTGGAATTGAGATGTGAGGTGGTGGTCTTGTAGGTGACATATGTGTCCATGCCCAACAGCACACACCTCAGTACATTGTGTAATGTCATGAACTAGCATGTGATAGTGATCGTGGTCATGGCCACATGGGTGTATGTACTGACAATCTTCCTTTGTGCATCTCTGTACTGCAGGGCACCAGCTGTCCATCGGCCGTTCCCAGACCTTGCAACCATACAGGAACACGACAGCATCAGACGGTACCGCTTCACCAGGCCACTGATTGAGGAGTTGGTGGAGCAGTTGGCACCACATTTGCTACCTGGCCGAACATACCCTACAGCACTGACCCCAGAGGTGAAGGTGATGGCAGCCCTGCACTTCTTGGCTACTGGTACCTTCCAGTACACTGTGGCTACTGGTGGTGGGATGTCGCAAACGATGTTTAGTCGGGTGCTACGCGATGTCTTGGAGGGGATGTTGTAATTCCTCGACCTGTATATCAAGTTCCCGAGCCAAGATGAACTCCCTGAAATTAAGGATGCCTTTTATACACTGGGGAGGATGCCAAACGTCATTGGATCCATTGACGGGACACATGTTGCCCTGATACCACCACAGGCACATGAGCAGGCATACTGGAACAGGAAGCACTACCATTCGATCAATGCTCCGGTGGTCTGTCTTGCTGACATGTTGATCACACATGTGTGTGCACGGTTCCCTGGTTCTGCGCACGATGTCTACATTATGAGGAGTAGTCACATTGCAACGCTGATGTCACAGATGCCAGCTCAGCGTGCCTGGCTTGTCGGTGTGTACTGACTGTTTCTCATTGTGTGTGTTTGTCAGTGTTGTATTCCGCACTCCTACAAAACTCAGCTACTTGTTCATTTTTGTGTGTGTAGGTGACTCTGGATACCCCAACATGCCGTGGTTGCTGACACCCCTCAGGAACCCTGTGACCCCAGCCGAGATGCGCTACAATGAGGCACATGGTTGGAGCAGGAGGGTGATTGAGCGGACATTCGGCCTCCTGAAAAGCCGCTTTCGCTGCCTGGACAAGACCGGAGGGGCCCTCCCATATGAGGCTGCAAAGGTGTGCAAAATAATACTGGTCTGCTGCATGCTACACAACATGGCGGTGCGAAAGGAGGTGCCTCTCATCCAGGATGACGATGATGACGACCAACGTCCGGCCCCTGTGGAGGATCCCGGCCTGGGCCAAGATGCCAGTGATGATGAAGATGATGGTGACGTCCCTTCCCAGCTCATCAACAACTTCTTCACCTGAATGTGAGTTTCCAGTGTTGGTATGTGAATGTATGGAGGTAGCCTGGAATGTGTTGAGCCATCTCTGTTGCTGTCTGAGTGTGTCTGTGTGCCACTTGACTGGATGCGTGGTGTGATGTGTCCATTCAGGTGGCGTGTACTCCACAATAGGGTAGTACTGCTAACTAGTGTTTGTGTAGGTGTTTCGCAACATGTATTGTGCATATGTATTGCATTTCTCTCCTGTCCGTCTGTGCTTTTGACTGTATCTTGTCTGTCCTTCCCAGGGTCCTTTGCCTGTTGTGTGTTCCAACACTGACCCCCGACACCCAGAAGCCAACACCTGTGTGGAAGTTGACAATTCCCATCAACTAATGTACCACACATCCCTGGACTTCCATTCTCCAACACATTGTGAGCGTGTGTCCACTGTTACATAGAATTACCGTGCAACTAGTGTGGAATAAACGTGTTGCTGATGTGTAATGAATCTGTGCTACGCTTTGTTATGTGCGTTGTCTGTCTTCCCACATCTGAGTGACATCTGCTTACTTCACCTGTGTACTTGTTACCACTGACTGCGGTTGGTGTTGTGTCTGTGCATGCCAATGTGTTTCAGGTCAACATCATTGTGTGTGATGACTAACATGGCCATGGTGAGTATGTTTTGTGTTGCCATAGTGGTGTGTCTCCCTCACATGTGTCACATCCCCATGACTCACCTTACGTTGGTCACATTGTTGCAGTATTTGGCATGCATTGTGTTGTGTAGCAGATCGACTTCGCCCTGAACATGAAAAGTTGGAATCACAACAGAGGCAAGTATGGTGTACTGGTGAGTTTATTTACAAACATGTGTGAGTGAAGTGCACAGGATGGTGGGTGCTGTACAGTGGTTTGGGAATCCAAAGTTCACATTGGAGTTGGAAGTGCTGGTAGATGAAATGTCCAGAGTAAAGTCCACAGTCGTCTGCTACATTGGCCCAACATGAACCCTCCATGTAATGTGGGCGAGTTGTGTGTGATTGGACAAGGTGAACGGGTTGCGCACAAAGAACATTGTCCAGAACAGGTTTGGAGGCCCTGGGGGATGTGCTGGGACATCTGCCTCTCACATGTCCTTCTTCGGAAGACCCCTCTTCTTCCGGGGGGGGGGATCCTCATGTGCAGGCCTCTGCAGTGCAGGGGACTCTCCGCCAGAGTCCTCCTCCCTCACTGTGGTGCTGGCAGATGGTGTTGCAACAGATGTTGTGGGCACACAGGGGGGTGGGGACAGGTTGGTGTTGATCTGACGGAGGCATTGTAGTATGTCCCAATGCACCGCAGTTAGGGCATCCTACTTTGCCTCCATGCGGGCTGGTGGGCGACCTGCTCATGTTACATGTCCTTGAGGATCCCCACTACCTGGCCAAATCCTCCGGTGCTATCCTAGTACGCATCTAAGATGCTTGCCAGTTGCGTGTGATCATGCAGTCCAGACCCCTCTGCAAGGCGTGCCCTGTGCCTCCCACCCCTCCCAGCACCCCTCTCCACACAGGCAGGACCAGCGGCAGTGACACTGGGACCTCTTGGGTGGTGTTGCTGGTGGTGTTGGTGTAGCTTCCGGGGGGTCCTGTGTCCCTGTGCTGTGGGTGTTGATTGTCCTTGGTCTGTCCGTGTTGGCGGGGGTGCCCTGTCGGTGTCCAGATGCTGGAGGCGTGGGTACAGGGGGGGCAGATGTTGCTGTGCTGGTGCTGCATGATGGCTCACACCAGAGGGGCCAGGTTGGTCGTTGTCATCCGAAGAGGACAGTGAGAGAGTCAGACCAGAGAGCTCAGTGTCCACCAGAGTCAGGGACTGGGTATCCTCGTCATTTGGCGCTGGGTGCCCAGCATTGTAGGAAGGTGGATATCTGACTATGGTTACCCCCAACTTTTTGCCTAGTGTCTAGCTGGTTTTTCGACTTAGTTGGCCTGAGATCCTGCCATTCAGGGTCTCAGGCTGTCTGCTCTCTCTTTAAAATGGACTCCATGTACCCTAGGTACATAACCAATTGGTAAGGATCACCTTATTGGACCCTGTACAGTGTACCCTAGGTACCCAGGGCATAGGTGTACCCTAGGCCTCCCAGGGGCTGCAGCATGTATTATGCCACCCCTGGTCTGGCCTTCCAATCAGACACAACTGGCTGATCACTCAGCTGGGGCAAGGTCGTGTAATCACCCCTTGCTTAGATATAGTATGCCTATATCTACCCTTATATATAGACACATGTGTACCTATCAGTCACTCCTATGGCAGGCCTTAACAATCCTGGAGGCAGAGTGCTTGGTAACATGTGAGATGGTGCTCTAGCATGAGCTGAGCCTGTCTGCAGCTTTCGGAACCATGTCCTTATAGCTGTTCTATGATATAGCCTACCATATACTCTTAAAGTGCCTTATAATCTTAAACGGTTATGGTAACTATGGTTTGGCTTTATCAAAACATGTCGTGTAAGGTGTCTAACACTTTGGAATAATACCCCCATACCATTTCTGGTGATGAGGATATTATTCCTCCCTTCTAGAGGGAGAGACATGTTAAAATCCTACTTTGCTGTTTAACTCTAACCAAAGCCTCAGCATCACAAAATGGATGCTGCTGCCACAGACACAAGTCTGACCTCCTGCTGCTGGGAGTGATCCCAGCCAGGGAGGCCTGGACAATAGGTTTCCTGCTTGGGGAGGTGCTAGCACCTCCCCAGACAGCCTTTAGTGTATTGGGGCAGGGTGGGCTGAAAGGAATGAGACATGCCTGGGGCACACAAGGTGTTCCTTGCATAGTCCAGTTCAAACCGGCGCTGGGGCACTCCAGCCCCAGCTCTGGCGCGAAACTGGACAAAGGGAAGTGGGTGTAACCACCCCCTCCCAGGTCCCACCCATAAGGCGTGACCTAGCAGGTATCCCAGCCCCCCAGATTAGTATAAGAGTGGGAGTTGGGCCTCAAGACTTTAGATTATCCTGAACCTGCAAAACTGAACAGAAACTCTGGACCTTCGACATTCGACGAAAGAAGAAGACTGAAGAATCTCCCTTGTAGCCAAGGAGTGGCTACCCTGTGCAAACAGGCACCATCAAGAGACTACCCTTTGCTTTGCGACCGTTCTACGAGGAACCGACTGCAGAGCCCGACCAGAGCCTTGACTTCCAGACTTCTCCGACCCTCATCCACATCTGCAGCAGAGCTGAGATCCGTGGAGGCGACGAGCGACGTGGGACCGGCTACCTGGGAAAAGTGGCTAGTAACTTACAGCGCAGCTTCTGAGGTACCCTCGAAGTTGTGCACCGGGGATTGAGAAGCCCCAACCCCAAGCACCATCTGCACCGAAGACCAGCCCCCCACACTCCACGAGTCCTGCGTGGGGCCCTTCAGCATTTTCCTGCTTGCCGCGTCTGTCCGGTTGCTTGCCCGCTGGCTAGTGGCCTTTGTGACGACGCTCCCTGAAATCTTCTGCGCTGGTTTGGCTCCTCCAGACTGGCTCCCACTTCTCTGCAAAGAAGAAGCACCCCAGACCTTCCTGGTCTGCACCAGAAGCAAGTCCTTTGTTCTTCGTGGGTTCCGCTTGCCAAGGCTTGGTGAGTCCTAGTCCAACTTCGACGCCGCCGACAGCAAGAGCCTTCGTGGGACAGCTCGCCTCCTGGTCCTGGTCGTCCTCGACGCTTCCTGGTCCTCCTGGCTGCAGCGACAAGCTTCACCTTCACCTGCAACTCTTCACGACATCGCCTGGTTCCTTCCTGGTTCCACGTGGTCACTGGCTAGTGACCTTGACTCTGTCCCTTCTGCTTGCAGGTTTCTTCTCTTCTAGATCCCAGCCTTGGGATCCACCGGACACTCTCCCCTGACTGCCTGTCAGCATCTTTCTTCAGGCATCCATAGGAGTCGACGACGAAAACGACGCATCTTCACCCCTATGCACCCGCAGCCTGTGGGCTAGGTAACTTGGGTACTCCGGTGCTCATCAGGATAGTGACTATCCTAGTGTCTAGTTTTCAAGTCTCAACTTCCTAGCTACTCCGGAAGTGTCCTAAATCTACCGTTTTCTAAACTGTAATATTGCTATTGACTTTTACGCATTACGCGTGAGTGTTTCCACTCTGCATACGAATCCCGTGGGCCTCCCACTTCCTAACTAACGCTAGTGTAGTGTAGCCCCAGCGATTCCCTAGGCCTAGGCCTATTCTATTTCCGTGACAGTGGTTCTTATACCACTTATTTAGTATATGGTTTGCGTGGCCCCTAGGGCCTAACTGTATTACTTACCTGTGTGACTTACTGTATGCATTAATAAGACTGTGTTGTACTTACCTCTAATCTCATAAAGAGTGCTGAGGGTTTGCTTAGAATAAATACACTTTATTTTATATATATATCTGTTGTGGTGTCCTTTCATTTGGTATTCAAGGGATTATATATGGTATCACAGCTGGCTTCACATGCCATTCAGAGTTTAGCCTAAGACTGCTCTTGTCCATGCTACCACTAGGATAGCTGGTCTATAAGGTTGACTTTACAACCAATCACCATAAGGGTATTTGGACTGATATAAGGTGTACACTATAACTAGTGACATCATACATCAGGCCAACTTCTCACATTGGTGAGCAGCGGTTGGGATCTGAGCTTGCTGTTGTAATACCATTGTAATCTTGAGATACTAAATTGAAAGATCACACAGATATTGTCTAGGTACATATAACATAGATTATTATACTTAAGTCCTACTGGACTTTGTAGTTGTAGGTTGAAGGGAGTAACACACCCTGACTACAACTACTAGGGAGGTTTAGTAGATACAACTAGTGTAGGTAGGTGCACACACCACACCCTCACTAGATCATGTCTCTGAGAGGAGATCAAGTGGATGCTCTCTCAGGAGGATCAGGTCTGCAAAAGACCCCCTCTAGATATGATACCTTAACATTCCAGGAGATGAGACACTTGTGTACCTCCAGAGGAATAAAACAGGGTGCAAACCCTACCCTCCTTCAGTTAAGACAACTCCTAGAGGAGTATGACATTCTTAAGGCATCTCAGGCAGGTGCCCTAGGCACAGAGGAGGGTCTACCCACCACAGAGGAGTCAGAGGAGACTTCAGATGAAGAGGTAGACAGCCAGGGCCAAGTAGGCAGACTTAGCCAGGCTAACCTAAGCTTACATGGGAGTTTGCATGGGGTCCCCCCATACAGACCCACAAGTAGGCTTACACAGAGAAGCAGGAGGGACAGATCCCCTTCAAGGGAATCCATCCACTCCCATGTCTCTAGCATCTCTAATGCTTCCTCTCACAGGGGAATGACTTCACCTGAGAGAAAGGAGCATAAAGCCAGAATGAGGGAAGCTAATCTGAGGATTCAGAGGGAAGAAATTGCCCTTGCCAAGGAGAAGCTTGCTCTGGCTAGAGAGCAAAAATTGTGTGGGTCAGAACCCACTGGTGGCAGCAACATCCCTAGAGATAGGGATAGGTCTTATGACCATAGAAACCTAAGCAAGATAGTCCCCCCATATCAGAATGGGGATGACATCCACAAATGGATGACTGCTTTGGAGAGGGCCTGCAAAGTACAGCAGGTACCCCAAAGTCAGTGGGCAGCTATCTTGTGGCTCTCCTTTTCTGACAAAGGTAGAGACAAGCTCCTCACAGTCAGTGATGAGGATGCAAACAATTACAAAGTCCTGAAGAGTGCTCTGATAGATGGGTTTGGCTTAACCACTGAGCAATATAGGTTGTTGTTCAGAGACACCCAGAAGACACAGACACAGGACTGGTCTGATTTTGTGGATTGTGCCACTAAGGCTTTGGAAGGTTGGTTAAATGGCAGCAAGGTGCAGGACTATACAGGATTGTACAACTTGATTATGAGGGAGCAGATCCTTAGTAATTGTCAGAACCAGCTTCTCCATCAACACCTGGTAGACTCAGATTTGACCTCTCCCCAAGAATTGGGAAAGAGGGCAGATACATGGGTCAGGACCAGGATTAGGCCTAAAAATCAGGGTGGTGACCAAAAGAAAGATACCACCAAGCCTCAAGAGAAGGGTGGGGATAAAGCAAAAGAGAAATCTTCCTCAGGGCCCCAAAACTCCACACAGGGTGGTGGGTCCCAAGCTCCCTCCTCTACCACAGTTAAAAAGCCTTACTGCCATGTGTGTAAAACACCTGGGCATTGGAAAACTGACAGCAGTTGCCCACAGGCTAAAAACAAAACTGTTCCTCCAACTACTCCTGTCACACCACCTATTACTGTCAGCAGTAATCCCCCAGGTGGTGGGAGTGCCCCCAAAAATTTGGTTGGGTTTTCTTGGGGAACACAGGGGGATCCTGGCTTAGCCAATTCCCCTACAGCAGCTACTCTTGTCTGTGATGGTGGCATGGGGTTTGCCAACTTCACTGCCTGTCCCAACACTTTGGGTAGGTACAGACAGGAACCCTACATCAATGGTAGAAAAGCTGAGGCCTACAGAGACACTGGAGCTAGCATCACTATGGTGGCCCATAGGCTAGTTCCCTCTGAGCAGCTTTTGCCTGGTTTCTCATACCAGGTGACTAACATTGATGGCAAACAGAACAGTCTTCCCATGGCAGAGGTATGTCTCAGCTGGGGAGGTGTCACTGGCCCTAAAAGGGTGGCAGTGTCTCCAACCTTGCCTGTGGACTGCTTGCTGGGGAATGACTTAGAACTCTCAGCTTGGGCTGGAGTTGAACAAGACACCCATTCCAAAATGGTAGGCCTTTCCCAAAAGGGTAGTGGGGTTGTGCCAGTCACAACCCCTGTCCAAGCAGATTTCCTCCCTGAAAAGGTTGGAAGGGCAGTGGTAGCCACAGCCCAGGCACAGACAGACTTCCCTGTAGAAATTGGCAGAGCTGTGACAGTCACAGCTCAAACACAAACTGAGTGCCTTCCTGAAAAGGTTGGCAAGGCTGTAATGGTCTCAGCCCATACTCAGACTGATATAGGTGTAGTGAAGCCTGAAACTATGGATCACTCCACACAAACAGAGAGTAGTGGGGAGGAAGAAAAGTCTCCCTCTCCCCAGACATTAGGAAAAGGTCAGCCTCCTCAGGGATCTGACCTCACCCCTTGTGAAGGAACTGCCCCAGAGGTAGCCAGGCCTGGCCTGGCAGAGCCTCTGATGTCAGTGGCCCCTTCCAAGGTGGGACCCAGTCTGGTGCAGGTAGCCTGCCTCTCTCTACCCTGCCTCAGTCAGCCCAGGGCTGCAGAGGTCAGGGAGGCCAGTGGACCCCCAGAGGGCCCCTGTCCACAAGAACCCCCCCATCAAAAGAATGAGGATTGCCTGGCTAGTAGCCCTAGCCAGGTGATGGGTAAAAACATTCCTGAGGGATCCCCTTCACAGGTAGTCAGGGACCTCCCCCAGAGGGATTCTGTTGGGCACAGGCAAACATGGGACCTTAGGGCCCCAAACCTGACCTGTCCCTCCAGTAAGCCCACAAAAGGGACCCAGCCTCCAGCTTTAGGTAGCCAGAGGCTGACCCTGAGAGCACAGTGCAACTCAGTTAGAGAAAGAAAGGCATCCATGGTGGAGGATGATTGGAGGAAGCTGAGGCCTCACTTTGAGGACATTCACTTCAGTACTCCATCTCAACACCAGCCTTTTACTTTGCAAAGACACACCAAAGGTAGAGATTCCCTATGGTGGAGACCCTATGATATCTTTAGGATGAGGGATTGCTTAGTGGACCATGAGACAGGGGGTAACCATGCCAGTGCTGGTTCTTCCTTATATGGCCACTCAGGCAATAGAGGCTTACCTTGTCAAGGCCAGCCTTATCTCCTTTCGTTTGGGGGGGGTTGTGTAGGAAGGTGGGTATCTGACTATGGTTACCCCCAACTTTTTGCCTAGTGTCTAGCTGGTTTTTCGACTTAGTTGGCCTGAGATCCTGCCTTTCAGGGTCTCAGGCTGTCTGCTCTCTCTTTAAAATGGACTCCATGTACCCTAGGTACATAACCAATTGGTAAGGATCACCTTATTGGACCCTGTACAGTGTACCCTAGGTACCCAGGGCATAGGTGTACCCTAGGCCTCCCAGGGGCTGCAGCATGTATTATGCCACCCCTGGTCTGGCCTTCCAATCAGACACAACTGGCTGATCACTCAGCTGGGGCAAGGTCGTGTAATCACCCCTTGCTTAGATATAGTATGCCTATATCTACCCTTATATATAGACACATGTGTACCTATCAGTCACTCCTATGGCAGGCCTTAACAATCCTGGAGGCAGAGTGCTTGGTAACATGTGAGATGGTGCTCTAGCATGAGCTGAGCCTGTCTGCAGCTTTCGGAACCATGTCCTTATAGCTGTTCTATGATATAGCCTACCATATACTCTTAAAGTGCCTTATAATCTTAAACGGTTATGGTAACTATGGTTTGGCTTTATCAAAACATGTCGTGTAAGGTGTCTAACACTTTGGAATAATACCCCCATACCATTTCTGGTGATGAGGATATTATTCCTCCCTTCTAGAGGGAGAGACATGTTAAAATCCTACTTTGCTGTTTAACTCTAACCAAAGCCTCAGCATCACAAAATGGATGCTGCTGCCACAGACACAAGTCTGACCTCCTGCTGCTGGGAGTGATCCCAGCCAGGGAGGCCTGGACAATAGGTTTCCTGCTTGGGGAGGTGCTAGCACCTCCCCAGACAGCCTTTAGTGTATTGGGGCAGGGTGGGCTGAAAGGAATGAGACATGCCTGGGGCACACAAGGTGTTCCTTGCATAGTCCAGTTCAAACCGGCGCTGGGGCACTCCAGCCCCAGCTCTGGCGCGAAACTGGACAAAGGGAAGTGGGTGTAACCACCCCCTCCCAGGTCCCACCCATAAGGCGTGACCTAGCAGGTATCCCAGCCCCCCAGATTAGTATAAGAGTGGGAGTTGGGCCTCAAGACTTTAGATTATCCTGAACCTGCAAAACTGAACAGAAACTCTGGACCTTCGACATTCGACGAAAGAAGAAGACTGAAGAATCTCCCTTGTAGCCAAGGAGTGGCTACCCTGTGCAAACAGGCACCATCAAGAGACTACCCTTTGCTTTGCGACCGTTCTACGAGGAACCGACTGCAGAGCCCGACCAGAGCCTTGACTTCCAGACTTCTCCGACCCTCATCCACATCTGCAGCAGAGCTGAGATCCGTGGAGGCGACGAGCGACGTGGGACCGGCTACCTGGGAAAAGTGGCTAGTAACTTACAGCGCAGCTTCTGAGGTACCCTCGAAGTTGTGCACCGGGGATTGAGAAGCCCCAACCCCAAGCACCATCTGCACCGAAGACCAGCCCCCCACACTCCACGAGTCCTGCGTGGGGCCCTTCAGCATTTTCCTGCTTGCCGCGTCTGTCCGGTTGCTTGCCCGCTGGCTAGTGGCCTTTGTGACGACGCTCCCTGAAATCTTCTGCGCTGGTTTGGCTCCTCCAGACTGGCTCCCGCTTCTCTGCAAAGAAGAAGCACCCCAGACCTTCCTGGTCTGCACCAGAAGCAAGTCCTTTGTTCTTCGTGGGTTCCGCTTGCCAAGGCTTGGTGAGTCCTAGTCCAACTTCGACGCCGCCGACAGCAAGAGCCTTCGTGGGACAGCTCGCCTCCTGGTCCTGGTCGTCCTCGACGCTTCCTGGTCCTCCTGGCTGCAGCGACAAGCTTCACCTTCACCTGCAACTCTTCACGACATCGCCTGGTTCCTTCCTGGTTCCACGTGGTCACTGGCTAGTGACCTTGACTCTGTCCCTTCTGCTTGCAGGTTTCTTCTCTTCTAGATCCCAGCCTTGGGATCCACCGGACACTCTCCCCTGACTGCCTGTCAGCATCTTTCTTCAGGCATCCATAGGAGTCGACGACGAAAACGACGCATCTTCACCCCTATGCACCCGCAGCCTGTGGGCTAGGTAACTTGGGTACTCCGGTGCTCATCAGGATAGTGACTATCCTAGTGTCTAGTTTTCAAGTCTCAACTTCCTAGCTACTCCGGAAGTGTCCTAAATCTACCGTTTTCTAAACTGTAATATTGCTATTGACTTTTACGCATTACGCGTGAGTGTTTCCACTCTGCATACGAATCCCGTGGGCCTCCCACTTCCTAACTAACGCTAGTGTAGTGTAGCCCCAGCGATTCCCTAGGCCTAGGCCTATTCTATTTCCGTGACAGTGGTTCTTATACCACTTATTTAGTATATGGTTTGCGTGGCCCCTAGGGCCTAACTGTATTACTTACCTGTGTGACTTACTGTATGCATTAATAAGACTGTGTTGTACTTACCTCTAATCTCATAAAGAGTGCTGAGGGTTTGCTTAGAATAAATACACTTTATTTTATATATATATCTGTTGTGGTGTCCTTTCATTTGGTATTCAAGGGATTATATATGGTATCACAGCTGGCTTCACATGCCATTCAGAGTTTAGCCTAAGACTGCTCTTGTCCATGCTACCACTAGGATAGCTGGTCTATAAGGTTGACTTTACAACCAATCACCATAAGGGTATTTGGACTGATATAAGGTGTACACTATAACTAGTGACATCATACATCAGGCCAACTTCTCACAAGCATGACCTGTGTTTGGAAGAGACACACAATGTGATTTATGTTTCTACATGCATCGTTGTTTCACAAACATGACATTTTCTACTTTTCATACAGATGCCTGCCTGTACACTGCTTTTTCCCAGCTTGTCACAGACAGAGTTTGATCTTGTTGGCCATTTGCTAGCATGGCCTTTTGCTCCCCACAACAGAGCCCAGTGTCAGACATCTTGTCAGTCCCTTCCCACTCCCTGTGAGGCGAGTATGGTTTAGGTTGATCTTGCAGGGCCATGTGGGTGGGTGTCTGTGACTGCGAGTCCCATCATATTCTTGGCTACACCTCCCTTCCCAGCATGCCCATGCTTCTTCCCTCTTGACTCTGCTTCGCTGTGAGGGGGTGTGACATCAATGGCAAGATGGCTGACTGTGAAATCCTGGTGGTTGTTTGGCTACCAGTCCCAGCATGGCCTTGTGCTCCACACAACAGAGCCCAGTGTCAGACATCTTGTCAGTCCCTTCCCACTCCCTGTAAGGTGAGTATGGTTCAGGTTGATCTTACAGGGCCATATGGGTGGGTGTAGGTTGTCTGTGACTTTGAGTCCCATCATACTCTTGGCTACACCCCTCTTCCCAGCATGCCCATGCTTCCTCCCTCTTGACTCTGCTTCCCTGTGAGGGGGTGTGACATCAATGGCAAGATGGCTGACTGTGAAAGCCTGCTGTTTGTTTGGCTACCAGTCCCAGCATGGCCTTGGGCTCCCCACAACAGAGCCCAGTGTCAGACATCTTGTCAGTCCCTTCCCACTCCCTGTGAGGCGAGTATGGTTCAGGTTGATCTTGCAGGGCCATGTGGGTGGGTGTAGGTTGTCTGTGACTGCGAGTCCCATCATACTCTTGGCTACACCCCCTTTCCCAGCATGCCCATGCCCCTCCCTCTTGACTCTGCTTCCCTGTGAGGGGGTGTGACATCAATGGCAAGATGGCTGAATGTGAAATACTGGTGTTTGTTTGGCTACAAGTCCTAAGTGAGCCCCTGTGCTTCACACAGCAGCACCGAGTACAGGGTATCTTTTGCTGATATTTCAATGAGGTGTGTGTCAATTCATTGTACCCGGTGAGTTGTGTAGAGTTTGTGTTGGGGGGTATCTCCCCATGCTGATTAGTATGGTCAAGTCTGTCAGTCCTCCTTCCCATCATGAAACGTGCTTCCATTGTAGGGCGTGCAAGTTGTCTTTCAGGATGTCAGTCAGTGTTGTCCTGCTTCTGATTTGCACACAAGCCCTAGCAGGGCCTTGTGCTCCCCACAGCAGGAGCCAGTGTCAGCCATCTTGCCAGTCATTTTCCACTCCCTGTGATGTGGGCATGTTTCAGAGGGGTCTTGATGGGCCAATCAGGAGGGGGAGCATTATCTGTGACTACAGGCCCCATCATGCTTTTGTCTACACTCACGTCACCTGAATCCCCACTATTCCTTCCTGACAGTCAGCTGCACTGTGAGGTGGTGTGTTTGTGGTGGCAAACTGTCTGTCTGGGTGTATTTGGCATAGTGCCACTGGCTTGCTCTATTTGTTTGTAGGTTGGTGCTTGTCATGACACAGTTCCCAGTCACTCTGAGATGGCAGGTATTGTGTTTGTGTGACTGGCATACACATCTTGGGTTGATTATCTATTGGTTAGTGTAGCTTTGCTTGGGGTGCATGGTTTCACTGTCCCCTTGCCACACAATCTTGGGTATGTTGTTTGTGTACTCACCAGTCTCTGGGATGTGTGTTAGGCCATGGATGCTCTCTGGTGGTAGGATGTCCTGCACCTTCTCCTCCCAGGTCCTGAAGTAGACTGGTTTGGCAGGAGGGCCACCGCCGGTGCGCTGACTCAGGGCGTGATCTTTCTCGATGAGTTTCTTGACCCTCCTGCGCACGTCATACCACCGGTTCTGGATATCGTCCTTTGTGTGCAACGTTGGGGCTTGTGCGTTCACCTTGTCCACAATCCTTGCCCACATCTTGGTTTTCTGTGAGATGGGGGTCCTTTGAACTAATGTACCAAACAAATGTGGCTCTACTCTGATGATCTCATCTACCAGCACTTCTAACTCACTATCGGTGAACTTTGGATTCTTCTTTGGAGGCATGGTGATGATTGGTGGTGGTGGGGGATTTGTGTGTGAGGGTGCAAGTGATGTTGGGTTGGTGTTGGTTTTGCTGTGTGTATGTGTGTGTGCTTTTGTATGAGGTGCTGATGGTGTGTGAGTTGTGTGATGGGTGAGTTGTGAGTGTGTCTGTGGTTGCTGTTTACTGGTGGTTTGCTGCTGGCTGTGTCTCCTGTTTGCAAGGGATGATGGTAGTGATTGTAGTCCTTTATATAGTTAGAGTTGTGGGTGTGTCTTTGTCCAATTAATTTTTTTAGGGTATTTATTGGCTTAGTCATTGCTTGTTTGGTCCTTTTTTTGTGTTGTTTCCTTTGTGTTTTGTAGGTATGAAGGAGACGTTCATGTGACAGAAACAGACCCTGCTGTTGTCTCGTGTGGGCTTCTCCGCCTCATTCACGCTGCCTGTCTTCTGTGTTTGGTACGCGTCATTCGCGGCGGTCTCTATTGCTTGTGTGCCGGGTTGTCTGTGCGTGTCGGTCGTGCGGCTTGGTCTCCATGCGAGTCGGTCTAGTTTTACACGCATTGCATCGTACTGCGCTGAGCGTACATCGCAGGTACGGGTTGGTCGGGTTGATTCCAGGTTCGTGTCGGTCGGTGAAAATCGCATCGGTTTTCTGGCTGGATCACTATTTTCCCTCCGGCTCGGTCGTACGGCTTGTATTCCGCACGTGTCGGTTGTAATTCACTCGCGTTGCATCATACTGCACGGGTCGTATGGCGCTGGTCCGTGTCGGTCGGTATTCGGTCCGGGTCCGTGTCGGTCGGTTCGTTTTGCGGGCGGAATCGGAATCGACCCCTATATCTGCTAAATAAAATGGATTGTGTTTGTGTGAAGAGATCGTAGTTTGCTACGCCCTTCAAACCTGCGCAATCCACCTACAGAGTTTTGTGTTTTTAAACAACACTCCACATCTGGGTCATCGCTCAGCCTCCTCAGCCCCTCCTCCTCCTCCTGACATCAAGAGCCCACAGGAGAGGCTGAGAGGGCTGTCCTGCACAGTGCAGATTTCATGTAAACATGAAAGTGTTTACATGAACACTGCTAAATTAAATCATCACAAGTGTATTAATTTACCAAGCAGGGGCTACTTGGGCTCACAAGTAGCAGAGCTTCTTCCTAGAGCCCCTGAAGAGGAACCACCCTTATCTAATGCCAATGAAATATAACATCGGGTGTAAAAACAGAAAAAAAAGTAGAGGAAATTAATCCATTTTGCTTTTATCACAAATCATCCCAAATAAAGCCCTGGAAAACCTAAACTAGAAATTCTTCAAATATCTTCTGATAAAATGTGGCACTAGCCTTACTTCAAACTACATCTTCACCTTCATCTATGATTCTCCGAAAAAATGTCACTACACCTTCCCCACAGACATCACTTAACTGCAAAACAGACAATGCACACATGTCCCTCCTTGGAGACTTGGCCACCTAAACAGATTCTATCTACAGTATGGTAAATGGGCAGAGATCACCTCCAGGGAGCCCCCATAGTAAATCACTCCATTCAAACCTACTACTACTAGACCTCAATCTTCTGTCTTCTGGCTTTCCTACATCCTCCATGGCTCATACCGTTGTTGCTACTGAGCAACCAACCAAAGACCAAAGCCTCATCAGATGCCTGTGAGATGGATTGCTCCAGTTCTCTTGATCAAGGAAGCAATTTATAGTCAGCCTACCTACACCAGACATTGCGTTCTGTGTCTGCTGCTATTGAGTACATTGTGGAAAGTGCCACGTAAATGGCTTCTTTGCATTTCCCAATGAGGTTGAAACAGGTGCATGCACCAGTGCCAGTCATGGAGAGAGGCAAGAATCCTTCCTACCAGAATCAAGGCGATGACTGACAACTTGTGAGGGGCTGAGCAGAAGACCCGCATTAATCCACAGTGAGGACAATGTACTGTATTGCATTGTGTCGTAGTTGCCTTTATGCAGTACTTCATAGCCATGACAAGGGGCAAAGGTGCATTTGAGTAAAGATACAACACTAGTATGTGGAAATTATATGGTTGTGAGAGTGTGTGTTTATTGTGTAGCCTTTGTGGATAGTGCTTTTATGTCGTGCCAGAATTGGTCTCATCTGTGCTTCAGTGTAAGCCTGAAGTAAAAGTTAATGTGGAACAAGAATAAAGCCAGTGAAAGATTGTGTTTGGAATGTTTGACTGCATTTCTGGCTAAGTGGAACAATTTATGTCTTGTGTGCAACAGAAAGAAAAAGCTCAAGTCATGTTATCATAAGCCTGATCCTGTATTTATCTAAATGGTTTAGGAAATGTGTGAGAGTGTACAGGGTTATGCAAGCAGACAGATATGCACTATCTGCTTATGGTCTACATCCTTCATTAAACTGCATTGAGTGTAAAATGCCCCTTGGTGGTGCATCATTCTTTTGGCCATACCAAAGCTGGTGTTCTGATAGGAGTGGCAGAGGTGGGTCTTTGGCTGTGAAGTTGCAAAGGGGCAGTTGTGTTTTAATGGAGATTATGCTACCAGCTTCCCTCCATGCTTTGGTGGATCTACCCAGGGCCAGCCAGAGTGCAAATCATATAAATGGGGATTATATAATCAGCTGTATTATGTTCTTTAAGTATCTTTGTCATCGTTTTTTTCCAGTACATCCTGCTGTGTTGCTGGAAATGCCAGCTGTCATTGGGGTCATTCTGTTTTAGACAGTTGTGTTCAAGTGTTCTATTTTCTGACCTTAGTATAATTACATCTAGGTAGAATCAGGTGTATCTGATCAGTCTTACATGAATGAGGAGGATTTGAAGAATAAACATTTGTTACAGGGTTCAGAGATCCATAGATGCAATTATTTAATTTTGGTAATGCTGATGAAATGTGATGAGTTGACCCACTAATTTGGAGGGGGATGTGGTTTAGATCAGTACAAGGTTTGTAATGGGTGTTTCTTGCCTTTGTTACTGCAGGAGGGTCATACAACAAATGACCTGATTATGGGGGAACACTATACTTTTTTAGAGTACTAGGGGCAGTCTGAATCTCATGAGCAAAACCAACAAAAGGGGTGCAAGGTCAGAAAGTACCTCACTTAAGCATAACCAAAATAGCTGTTGGTTGGTACTCACCAGTTTGCTCACACTATCATCATTGGTAACTTTCATGACCGTAAAGAAAGAAAAAAGATGGCACCCTAGTTTTTAAGAGGTGAAGAAAAGGAAAAAACAGAGAACTAGAAAGTGGAAACAGAATGAGATGTTGGTGTGCCTACTAGAATTCACAAGAAGGTTCCACAGGAGGTTACGCCAGCTTCTTATATGGCAATGAAAGTAGGGCCAAGTACTGGCATTTGTCTTACGAGTTGGCACAAGATCAGAGAGAAAGAAGGTGCATTGATGTTTTTATGCTACGGTATTCAAATTGAGAATAATTGATCATTTGAAAGGGATATTGTTTGCAATCAAACCATTACCTAGACCTACACTGTTTGAAGTGCTTAATGCATTGGAACGTGCAGCGCATGTAAAACAAAGAGACAAGTATCAAAGGAAGATGAAGACAGTGATGAGTGCATGCACAGATGTGAGGTGGGATGATCAACAAAAGGAATGGAGAGTAGACTTGATTGAGGGGGCAAGAGTATAGCCTGCCATAATAAGTGATGGAAATATTGCTGAGAAAAGGACAATGGAAAAGAAAAAGGAGGGAGAGGGAATTTTGACAGTGACAGTGATGCAAGTGACAGCATTTTGGATTGACTGGTAGCTGAAAGTCCGCCCTCATATAATCAGATGCAAATGGGAAGTGGGGGAAATATGAGATTTACTTGTAGTTCTGGAAGTGCTTCTGCACTAGTTACTACTAGTCCTAGTGTTTTAGGGGTTATATCAACTGGCAGAAGATGGACTACAGCTGGAGGAAATGTGGGAGCCTGTGTCCCAGGTATTTCTGGATATTGTTACACTAATTTGGCTTCAAAACGTCTGGGTGCTCTTCCAGTACCGGTTGCTATTGGACCTATAGTCCCTATGTATGATCCTAGTTCTCAAGAAAATGAGAGTCAGAAGGTGGCTGCTTCAACAGAAGCAAAGATACCAGAAGGAGGAGCAGACGACCAGAGAATACAATTTGTCCCGTTGGTTCTAATGAATGAGAGCTCACCATGTGCAGCGAGTGCAAATTCTTCTGTGCTACAGAATGGATATAGACCTATAAGGCCTTTTTCAGGACTGGCATGTATGGAGTCCCCTGTATGGGAGACTTTCCCAAACACACAAAATATTTAGGCGCGGGCGGAGAACTTTACTTTCATTAGCAAATCTTTTGCAATGCAGTACAAATGGTATGGTTTCAGAAATCTTATAAGCATTTTAAACTTTTTTCCTGTTCTCTCTCATTTTCTCATGCTACTTCCCTGGTCTGCATAGCAGTTCCTACCGATTATGCAGAGAGTAGCAGCCCCTCCCCCTTGCGTCATGAACTTCCGGTTGGTGTAGCAGTATAGTGTTCTGTCATACACTATAAAATAGCATGCTCGGCCGCTGGCACAAAGGCAAGCCCGTCTGTGACCGTCCGCGCCCAGATCGCACGAGGGCCGGAGACCCTGTCCTTTTTTAGTCAGGAAAGGGAACTCGCATCACCTTTTCAGCTAAAGACCTTCAAACCTTTAATAAATTTGACCACTGCTGCACGCAAGTTGACCCTATTCAGGAACGTTTAACACCAAACACGCAATGAAACAACTGTGGCTATCATATCCCCTGCTTTAAAACATTGTTCAATGTCAAAACCACTTCAGTGAAGAAAGTTTCCCAGAAGACCTCCCCATAATTTTGATGTTCACCTATTAACGCACAGTCATTGGTAAAACGCACACGCGAATTCGCTGAATTCATAGGGAGTCATCAGCTAGACATTATATTCATCACAGAAACCTGGGCAAACAACTCCTCTAGCCCTGACCTTTTAAACACAACACCTCTAGGATACTCCATGGCCAGAGTGGATAGACCAGTAAAAAGAGGAGGAGGGCTAGGAATTTTTACAAAAATTATTTTAAATGTAAACTGACCCCATGCCTAACCTGGGACTCTCTCCTTTACTTTGAAACTAACTAACAACTACTCGTTCCGAGGGCTGCTTAGTTATCATCCCCCTGGCCAAAGAAGTGCTTTCATCCAATCTGTAAATACTCTGGTTGAGGTTGGGGCCTGCAACAGTGATTTCACAGTACCAGGTGACTTTAACTCCCATTTGAACTGCTTGGAGGACAAAGATACTGAGGCCATCCTAGATATCATGAATGCCTTCGATCTTCCGCGAATATTACATTAGTCCAGCCACCTTGCTGGTCATACACTCTATGCCTTTTTTCGAATAATCAGTTTATCTCTGTTAAGCAGTTTCTCCCTCTCACATGGTCCGATCAAAAAGCCATTAGCCATTAGCTTCCCCCACCCAAAACAGACCAGTAGATTTTAATTCTACTTCACTTCAGCTCTGGACTAGCATTCCGTCCATCATTTGTTTGTTGTAACGCTTTTCGCCCTAAGCGGGATGGGTATTCCCAGACGTGGGACCCGTGCTCACTACGCCACTGGAATCAAGCTATCCTGGCTGATGACGGCTGATAGCCAGAAACCGGTCCTGGGATGCTTGATTCCGGTCCAGGGAAGACATGGCTTGGCAGTTCGGGCTGGACTGTTCCCATGAGGCACAGGGTCAAGACTGATTTGCATATGGCCATGTCTAAACTGGGGTGGTGTAGTGGGCAAACGAATGATGGATTTAACCCAGATCTCTTGACTGGGGGAGAATGTATGCATTGTCAGCATTCCGTCCATCATTTGTTTGTTGTAACGCTTTTCGCCCTAAGCGGGATGGGTATTCCCAGACGTGGGACCCGTGCTCACTACGCCACTGGAGTCAAGCTATCCTGGCTGATGACGGCTGATAGCCAGAAACCGGTCCTGGGATGCTTGATTCCGGTCCAGGGAAGACATGGCTTGGCAGTTCGGGCTGGACTGTTCCCATGAGGCACAGGGTCAAAACTGATTTGCATATGGCCATGTCTAAACTGGGGTGGTGTAGTGGGCAAAAGAACGATGGATTTAACCCAGATCTCTTGACTGGGGGAGAATGTATGCATTGTCAGCATTCCGTCCATCATTTGTTTGTTGTAACGCTTAAGTTACACTCTGACAAAACCGAGGTCATCCTTTTCAGTAATAGACCACATTTTTGGAGTCCGTCTTGCTGGCCTTGCGAGCTAGGAGTATTTCCAACTCCTGTTCAAAAAGTGAAAAATATAGGAATACTGATAGATAATAAGCTGGATTTTAGCAAACATATTAGCTCAGTTATCTCCTGTAGTTTTAACACCCTGAGAATTATCAGGAAGATTCTTTCTTTTATTACGCTTAACTCAAGCAAACAGATATCAGACTACTTATTCTCATCAAATTGGACTATGATAATGGACTATATGTAAGGCTCAAAAAACAGTATTTGAAAAAATTACAGAGTGTGCAGAATGCAGCAGCTAGACTTCTCCTCGGCTTTTCAAAATATCAGTCAATTTCCGCGTCCATCAAGGGACTCCACTGGCTTTCAGTGAGCAACCAAATTACATTTAAGGCTCTTTGCCTTCCCTACAAATCTTATCATGACTCAGGCCCCCTCCATCTCAAAGAGTCTCTTGCATGGTATGCACCATGTAGGGACTGATGATCTAAAAGCTCCATGATGATTACCCGCCCCAGATTCAAGAGACTCAAATGGGGAGGTAGCTGTTTTGCCTCAGAAGCCTCTACACTCTGGAACAGTGTGCCTATAAAAAATAGAGCAGACTTTTTAACATCTATTCTTCCTTTCATCTTTCCTGAGCTACTATTCAGAATCAGCGCCAAGTCACCCACAGGTATTCATGCGCTTTTGAAATTTATTAACATAACATAACAGTATAGTGGGATGAACACTGTAGAACCCAAGGATATGGAACAGTTTGTGTCCCGATTTGTGACTTGGTTGAGACCTGAAATTAGTATGATGATACAGCAACATTTGGTCTGTTGGCAGAATAAGTCTGTTGATGAAATTCTGCATTACACAAAGTACTGTTGTGATGAAATTGAAATAAAGCACAAAAAGCTGAAAGAGAAATTGATGGTACCAGAGATAAAAGCTGCTCAGAGGGGTCAGGGACAGCTTTATGTAGGGGATACTATCCCTATGCAAGAAGTCTACCAGTCTGGTACTCTGATGCAACAAGTTGGAGGATTTCAGGGACAAGGAAGTTGGAGAGGTATTCCTATAAGACTGGAGTTGATTTTGCCACTTCAAAGAAGTCAAACCCATGTCACTATTGCATTAAGATGGGGCATTGGAAGCACAAATGTTGCTTTAATCCTGCAAATCAACAACGGAATGGAGGGTTAAATCAACCTCCGGGCAATGTTATGAAACCCCAGTATGTGCCCAGGTCGAGATTACAAAATTCGGCTGGTTCCCAGGATCCTATGATGCAGGTACCACAGCCTGGAATGCCACAGCAAGCTACAAGTAGCCGATTTAATGTTTCCCCACTGCCCTATGATGCAGGTACCACAGTGCCAAATGCCACAGCAAACTACAAGTAGCCATCAGAATGGAGACATGAATGGGAATCAGAATATGTCCCATCAAAATGTTTGTCACCAACAGTTTCCCAAGTTTGACGCATCAAATGAGTACAGCTCAGATCAGTCCTTATGATGGTGCCTGAGGAGGGAAGAAGACTGTATGCTTGGTGCAGTGTTAGAGGTAGACCAGAGTGGACCATATGTTGATGCTGATGCAGATGGCCACAATGCCATCTCAGGAAAACAATCTAATTTGAAGCAGTATCAAACAAATGATTGTCAAATCCCCTTACTGAAGAGGTACCTGTGAAGATAGGGACATTTGAGGATAATCATCAATTCCTGGTGTGTGATTCTAGTCCTGTGTGCCTGCTAGGACATGACTTGCTGTGCAAGTTAAATTGCACCATCTAAGCTACACCGAAGGGTATTGAACGTCAGACAAACAATGAGGACATTGCCTCTAAATTAGCAAGGCAGAACCTATGTGTCTTACTGATCACCATGTTGACAGTGGAAGACTTACCATTAGATATCAGAGACAGAGTGAGAGATCTAGATTGGGATTTTTCTGGAAAGGGCATCAGACTCATCCGAGGACTTGAGCAGGTTAATATCCAGGTCAGACCAAATGCTGAATACCCAAGAACATCACAGTATAACCTGATGCCCGAGACAGTTGCTAGAAGTCCCCCTATGGTTGAGACTATGATTGAGCAGGCATTTTGAAGGAGATCCTGGGGAGTCCGTTTTATTCACCCATTATGGGCTTGCAGAAGCTGAGTGGTAGCACTGCATTGTGCAGGATCTTCGCAGATTAAATAGCTTAGTGTTCCTTGGTACCAAAGTCATCTGTGCTATTGTTCCAGATTCCATGTGAAGCTGAATGGTTCACCGTCATTGGTCTTTGCCAGGCCTTCTTTTCTATTCTCCTCCATGATGAAAGACAATTCTTGTTTGCTTTCCAGCTGAGGAATCAAGTTTTAACATGGTGCCATATCCCACAAGGGTACACGGAGAGTCCTTCCATTTTTGACCAGATCTTGAAAAAGAATCTGGAAGTCCAGGTTATGCTCTGTAATTCTGTCCTAGTCCAGTGTATCGATGACCTGTTGGTTGCATCGAATACTTAAGAGGCCTGTAAATCTGATACAAGAGCCCTGCTGAACCATTTGGCTGAGAATGGGCATAAAGTGTCCCCAAGGAAGTTGCAGTACTGTGTGACAGAAATTGTCTACTTAGGAGGTGAAGGGTGAGAGAAAGGAGTCACAAGAAAGATTCTCGGCGATTATGCAAATGAATCCACCTCACACGCAGAAAGAAGTCAGGATGTTACTGGGAATATTAAACAAAAACTCTAAGAGGCAACATAAACAAGCAATCAAAGTATGAACAACACAAATGGAAACTACAAGCACTTGGGACTAGAGGAAGTCTTTGAATTTTTTGATCCTTTATTTAAAATGTTTAAGAGAAAAGTCAATACAGCCAACGCGTTTCACCCTGTGGCGGGCTTCTTCAGGGCATCCAGAATGGAGAAATACTCCTCTGGAAATACAAGTTCTATTTTCGTACAGGTAGCTGGGGAAGACGGACAACTCACTGTATGTGCCAGGGGAAGTCTTTAGTATGAACCAATCCAGGCAAGAAAAATCTTATTGGTGGATGTATTTCTAAAAAAGAACCTTGCGATAATGCTGCAGTAATACAAATTTTCAAGCGGAGAGCCTGTTCTGGCTGAGGTATGGCCCAGGCAACATTAAAGGTGTAGAACCGTCCTCCACATCTTAGAGCACACCCAACAGGTTTTTGGGCATCACAACGCGTCAGAGTCAATTCAAAAGTGTCAGCCCACTGGGAATGTTGGGCTACTGTCTCCAGTGGATACCTAACTTTTCCCTAATGTCCAAGCTTTTACAGAGATTGACACACAGAGATGTGTCCAATCAGGCTGTTGGACAATGATTGCTTGATAACATTCCTGGAGCTCAGAGAAAGCCTTTGCCTTGCTCCTGCATTAGGAATGCCAAATTACAACAAAGCGTTTTTGCTCTTTTGTAGTGAACGTGAAGGTTGTGCGGTCTCAATATTGACACATAATCATGGAAGTGCCCTTGGGCCAGTTGCGTATTTGTCGGCAACTTTGGATCCAGTAGCATCTGTGTTTTCCGGATGTCTCAAATCCTTTGCTGCAACAGGTGCCAGCATAGACAGATAAAAAAGCACTGTAATGGGTCACCCTCTGACTGTCTACATTCCCCACTCTGTTGAAATAATGTTGACTCAAACTCGTACTGAGTACCTAACTAACAGTAGGCTCACAAGGTATGAGCAGACAATTATAGCAGCAGAAATTTTCCCCTGAAGAGGTATTCGGTCCTGAACCCTGCTACACTGTTACCTGATTGTGATGCAGATGAGATCGAAGTGAGGTATTACTGTATCGATGTTACTGAACTATGCACCAAGCCCTGTCCCGATATTTCTGATGAGCCATTGTCTGAATTTGAATACACCCTCTTTGTGGATGGCTTTTTCCTCTGGGAGAATGAGGGAAACTTGAGGGCTGGTCATGCTATCTTTACTGTTACAGGAGTGGTGGAAGTTGCCTGGCTTCAAGGACTTTCCCACACAGGGTACACGGAGAGTCCTTCCATTTTTGACCAGTTCTTGACAAAGAATCTGGAATCCCTGGTTATGCTCTGTAATTCCTATAACACTGGAATGAGTCTTTTATGGCTTGTATGGCCTACTACTGTGGGCTGTAACGCTATAATAAAACATGGACTTCCAAAAGGAGCAACAGCATGTAATTTTATTCCCCAGTTAGATACTGATGATTCACCACAGAATTAATGAATAATAAGAGTGCTGGCATTTTATATACCTGACACATATGAGACACGCCTGAACACCATGCTGCTGGAATAGGAGCTGTAGGATTGAAAGCATTTCAATTGGAAGAGAATGCATTGAACAAACAACATGAGTGATTTGATTTTATCTTGAAAAATACGGTGGGTGCCCCATAAAGTTAAAATGAGGATATATTTTCCAAATAATTCTCAATTATCCTTTTATCAAAGTGTGAACAAAGTCTGGCATGATGAGAGAAAACTATACTTCCACCAGAAGCAGTAGTCTGTCAGTTGACTCTCCAATGTTCTACTGAAGCTTTACCATAGAGCTCTAAAGACAACCTGAGTGCCTACAATCTTTATTCATGATAAAAAATAGGCATGCCTGAATGCCACATTGTTAGAATAGAAGTAGTGAATTTAAAGCCATTCCTACAGAGCAAGCGGAAGTAAGCGAGCATTATGGGATTCATAATTTTAATGATAAAACTTGTAGCAGCAGAAAGGAGAACCATTTTCATGTACATATTCAGCATTCTGTACAGGAAAGTTAATGATTCTCAAGATGTCTTCTCATTCTGTGCGCCTGGTGAATACTCTAGTTCTTAATTAGAACTCTATGATATTAACGGACATCTGTAAGGGGCAGATGGTGCAGTGATGTGAGAGTTGGTACTGTGATGAGATTTGTCTCAGGTGCTAGCTATGAATCTCCTAGATAGGTATTGCTCAGCTAGAACACAATCCAAATGAAATATTTTGGTAGGATACAACTGACTGATTTACAATGTCCAATAATCGCAACAGATATTGTAGTAAGACTGTATTAAGACCAGATTCACATACGGTCAACTCGATATTTCTTGGGTGCTTGCTATTTCTCAGTGAAGTATGCTTATATTAAATTAAGTGAAATACAATTTCTTGGAATTTCGAAATTATCAATTATATCTATTTTTTGTACCTGGAGCTAATTTTCAAAAAATACCTCTTCAAGAGGCATTTTGTGCTCGAGCCGGATAAGATGCCACAAACCATAGATTGCTCTAAATCTGTAATTTCGCAAGCGCTTTATGACTTTTCTTGAACTTTCACAATAAATTATACGATTTAGAATGTCCCTATTTGCACAAATCTGAAATGAAGCTAAATTCAAATGTTAACAAGAACATCGTTCTATGGACTAATCTCCAGCTTCCTGTTTGCCATGCCAGTAGAATGGATAAGCAATGCACTTTGCTTTCTCATGCCAATCCTATATTAGCAACGGTATCCATGCTGGAATGGTGTTTGCATATTTTGAATATAAAAGACAACACATTTCCCCTTCAAAGAAAACATTTATGCAGTTCTTGGCAGCAGAAGAGAAGGAACAATAATCCGCAGCGTTAATGCCTAAACTAGTAAATAAAATACAAATAGAAGGTATCCCTGGAGGCCCGATCATAGCCCCCGGAATAGAATTTTGTTGAAAAAGATACCTTGGTCTGGTTGATAATTTTAATCGTGTGTGCTTGGGATGAGGACGTGTTTCTTAGAGGACTACAGAGATACCGCTTTTTTATGATGGTGTATATATCAGTAACTGGTTAATATGATTTCAATATTATTTCTTAAAAAAGAAAGAGAATAACTATAAAAATACATTACTTTGAAACTGAGAAGAAATATATTTTTTTAAATATTCGTGCGATTAAGAATCCTAGATAAGGCCAAATGCAAATGTGAAAAGGTGACTTCACTGATAATAACAGTACGGAAGCAAACTACTACGTAATATACAAAGACAGAACACCTTTCTAAAGCGTGCAAACCTTCGGGAAATAGCATCGATGTAAATCACAATCGACTTGTTTCCCTATACATCTGGACTGTACTCACAAACGGAATGCAATATTAAGGCACTGTTGCTGACCTGAAACAAGATCAGGGCATTGCTGGGATTCAATGTGTGCAGTGGAGACAATGCTGTAGGAAGCTCAAAAGAGGGTGATCGAGTGAAAACAGTTTTTGTTCCACTAGCCTGAGGGTAACATGGTCTCCATTTCTGAAGGCAGTTTGAAGTCTTGGGAAAATAATGACAGCAGAAACTTTCAAAGAATAATATAGAGAATACATGTAAGAGAAAAGATAATCAAAAACACTGGGTGCAGAAATACAATTTTCAGTTTCAAGATATCGTGAGAAGCAGTGAGGGAAAAAGTTGATGTGGAAGATTATATTTCAGTAATAAACCTATAGAAATTGATTTACCCATCTGCAGACTTTTCCAATTTCAACATGCCAGGTATCAGATCTATTTCACTGCTATAAAGCTTGAAGGACATGCATTAAATCAAAACTTCTCCTTCAATATGCAGTAATCTATTGTATCGTAGCTTTGAAACTCTTCTGCACATCCTCTCTTCAAAGAGTCATGTGCGTGCCACTAGTTCAAGTAGACTTTTGCGTCGCAGGGCTTTTAATGTATCACGCCGCTCCAATGTAAACATGTCTTGATCTTTCCCAATCTCTTGCAATGACAGCTGCTAAGCATGTGTTATAAAGTACCCAAAAACGCATTGGCAAAGCCAATAGGTATTGGTAAAATGTGCAACGCATGTTAACACAGGCTTTCGCAAATGCTGTTTATCTGTTTTGCTTGCACGAATGTTTCTTATTACATGAAAGTCTATTGACTCTGACTTTGCTGGGGAAAATGTTTATGTCTATAAAATCCATACAGAAAATAAATAAATACATGTGACAAACAGCATGATGATCAAGTCTACTTTTCAGATGTAAAATAGAATGTTATGCATTTCTGTGGAATCACACGTTGGAAGGCAGAACTATGCATCAAGTAGCCAATAGCATGAGGTGAGAGAACATTATTTCTCAGGGTGAAACCAAAGTCCGCTTGTGGGACAATACCTCTTTTTGCATGATCAGCCCCAATTTTCATGGACTGATGCTGCTGTTGTTTTGACTTTGTGCACTGGGACTCTGCTAAACAGGCCCCAATGCATGTGCTCTGACCCCTAAAATATTTTAAAATTGGTTATACTCCCAAATGACATATTTAAGCTACATTTAAGTCCCCAGTATATGGTACAAAGTTCACACAGAGCCTGTAACTTAATTGGCACTGGTAATCTGCAGTGCCCATTGTGCTATGCATTACAGTGACAGTGCAAAACATGACTAGGCCTGCTATTGTTGCCTGACTGTGGCAGTGTCAAACTTCAAATTTGAATCGTCAAAATGACACCTTTTGACAGGCCTAAACCTTCCTTTTACATGTTAATCAGTCAACCTTATGTAGGCTTCACTGCCCAAAAGGCAGGGTGCATGATATTTAAAAGTATAATACAAAAATGTTTAATGTTCAACATGTTACAGAGAACTAAAAGCTATGTTCACTGTAGCAAGATTGGCTGCTTGATAGGAGCTCCATTTGCATGAGCTCCATTTGTTACCTGGCAGCTGAATAGCCCCCTTAATGAGGTGTGAAAACTGCTCCCAGAGCAGGACAAATGCCTTGGATGTGGAGGGCTGCTTCTGTTCCTCGGGCAGGTTGACCACCTCGGCTGTGCCTAGGAACCTGATTAACTTTAAAGGGGTCCACCCTGTCACCGGCTTCCATCTGTACCCAGGACAAAGAAGTGGACTCAAAGGGCCAGTTGCCTGACATCCTGTTAAGCTTCAATGCTACAAAAGGCTGCAAGAAGTCCCTTTTCCAGAAGCGCCTCACTGACCAGTTGCAACTGTACCTGCCCTAGATCCTGCTGGTGGCTTCTGTTGGAGTGAGTCCAGATCCTGAAGTGCTGTTTCTGAGGTCTTGGGGCACTTGGGTATATCAAAGTGTACTCCTCCTCGCACCCTCAAAAGCCTGGGACTTAGAAACATTTTGGCTCTAATGACTTCTGGAGGATCAGGCCAAACCTATCAAGTCAATCTGGGGAACATACTTTGCCATTGGGCCAAATGTTCAGGTTGCTCCTGCTCAGAGCTATTCAGCAGGAGAAAATCTGTTTGAGCAGGGTTTCACAGAGAGGATACTCTGCCTTTTTGAGCCCTGTTAAATCCCAACTTGCAGCCCTGCCCAGCTGGAGGAATCCAAACTCCAAAAAGTGACCAAGTCTGAATGTAGAAATCTTCACTGGGTGAAGGTGACAAAAGTATCTGACCAGGAAGGAACCTTCTTTGGAAGTGAGTTTTTTAATTTCTCTTGCTTGGAGCTTTATCAATAAAAGTGAGCACCTTCACTAGGATCTTGTCTGACGGTAATTGGGCCTTGTGCAGCCCCTGTCATCCACAGTCTGCTTCCTTGCCCCACTGAGGATTTTTGAATTCCATTTCAGAGACAAAAGCTGAAGGTAAAACCTCTGGCCGGATCAAACCTGGTTTCTGATCCGACCCCTGCTCCATAGAGATCGGTTTTAAATCAAGCCTAGGTCTTGATATATTGCAGCCAGATGACTATGGTTGGCACATAATGCCTTTTGGTGCTGTTTTTATTTAAAACCTAAAAAAATTCATATCTCTAGTTCCTTTTATTTGATTTCATTTTTGCCATTTTGGTGCCCCCTTTGTTTATTACATTATTCCTTATGTTTGTAAATTTACACATTTTATTAAGTTAAGCCAGTCTGCTCTGTGCCACAGCTACCAGGGTTTGAACTCATGTTTACAATACTAAACCTTTTACTGGACCTAATAAGTACTGTGACATTATCATGTGTGGTGTACTATCATCAACCTCAAATAATAATCCACTTTCTTACACCACTCGAGGCATATTTTAAGGTGCCGATTACGATCCGGTAAAAAAATTCCCCGTACGACTCGTATCCGGTCTTTTTACCGTACGAATCTTACAAGTGCCGTACAAACTGCCAATTACGATTCGCATGGTAAAAAGTCCATACGAATCGCATTGGGAATTATTCCCCACACGTCCTCGGGTCGGAAAATGTGTCCGACACGTCCACGGACGATTTACCGTACAAATGTGAAAAGTGAAGTCCGACCGCGGAATTACGATCCATCCCGTGCGTCCGATGTTACAACCGTATGGAAAAAACACCGTCCGCACCGAACTCCCATAGCAACCATGGAGACATGTGCCCGCATACGCGCCGACCCCCCCCAGCCCCCGTATGTACGCGCCGACCCCCCCAGCCCCCGTACGTACGCGCCAACCCCCCCAGCCCCCGTACGTATGCGCCGACCCCCCCGTGTATGTACACCCTTGTACATTTCGAACCCCCCCGTGTATGTACACCCTTGTACGTGTCGAACCCCCGTGTATGTACACCCTTGTACGTGTCGAACCCCCGTGTATGTACACCCTTGTACGTATCGAACCCCCCGTGTATGTACACCCGTGTACGTGTCGAACCCCCCGTGTATGTACACCCTTGTACGTGTCGAACCCCCAGTGTATGTACACCCTTGTATGTGTCGAACCCCCGTGTATGTACATCCGTGTACGTGTCGAACCCCCCGTTAATGTACACCCTTGTACGTGTCGAACCCCCCGTGTATGTACACCCTTGTACGTGTCGAACCCCCCGTGTATGTACACCCATGTACGTGTCGAACCCCCCTGTGTATGGTCACCCGTGTACGTTTGAGTCGTACCCCCACCCGTGTATGTACGGTGCGTACCCCCATCGCTACGTAGGGTCCATTTTGAATTCAACATAGGCATACCACTTACCCTACAATCACACAGTCACACTTCTCACCCTGCACTCAACAAACACACTTCTCATCCCAAAATCACACAGACACTCCTTACTATCCTGCACTTATATGGATGCACTTCACACCCTAAACTCCACTAGGCAAACAGCTCACCCTGCATTCACACAGGCAGCACACAGACCCAAGACCCACTCTGCACTCACTAAAATCTCACCCTGCACTCATGGAGGCAAACTCCTTGTAGGCACACACAACCACACCCCACATATGCATACTCACAGGCACAAGACTCACTCTTCATTCACACAGGCACAGACCTCACCCTAAATTCATAGTACCAAAACTGACTCTGCACTCAGACAAGCACAGTGCTAACCAGATACACACACAGGCACACTAATCTTGCACAAGAATAATTCTATCACATCTTCTATAAGATCCCTGCCTATATCTACATGGCCCCACACCCCTGGTATACATAGGGGAGACCTTAGGGGTTCTAAATATGAAAACATATTGCAGATCTTCACCCCAAAGAGCTCCTAGAGCAAAAGCCGATTTTGGGAAGCAATTCACTGCAATGAGGGGAGTGAAATGTGCAATGTCACTAACCCCAGGGCATATAAAAACTAGGCCTGGGCGAAGCACTACGCTACGCTCGCGTAGTTTGCGAAGTTCGCGCTACTTCGCACTACGCGAACTGCACGTAGCACAGTGCGAACACGCGTAGCGTAGTGTTGCGTAGTGCTGCGGTCATTTTTTGCTTGCTCGCGGTCCTCAACATCAAGTTGGCGACCGCGAGCAAGCAAAATGACATCCTGGCGAGACTTTTTCCTTGTTCGCGATCGCGAGCATGGAAAATAAACCTCCCGGCGAGATTCCCAACGCGAGGAGGTCAGGTTTCTCATTGCGAGGGGTCACGTATGCTCGCGACCGCTCGCGATGAGAAACTACCAGTTCGCGTTGAGAAAGCTGCCGCTCGAGTAAAAATCTACTCGAGCAGCAGAAAACTACAGCTCGCACTGTGCAAGATGCCATTTTCAATGATTGTACAGTGCCGGTTGCTTGTCCGCACTGTGCAATCATTGAAAACAACATCTTGCACAGTGCGAACATGTTACTACGCAGTTCGCGAAGTGCTACGCGTAGCTCGCGTAGTGCGAACTTCACTTTGCGTAGCTTCGCGAAGTGCTACTTCGCGAACTACGCCCACCCTTAATAAAAACCATATTGTAAGGACCCTCAGTATAAATACTTGACCCCCTCAGCCATGGGACACCTAGGGGAGATCCTGGGGGAACCTACTATGCCAAATCATTGTTGTTTATTAATTTTTAAGTGCCCCAAACACCAAAGTCGAGTTTGGGCACTATTTGCATTTTAAAAGCAGCCCTACAATACAGGGCTACCCGAAAACCTAACCCTACTCTAAACGTTAAAATTACCCATGCCACCCTAAAACCCAAACCCGCTCTAAATACACCCTTGCTACACTAAAACAGAAACCCACCCCAAACTCTAAAAGTACCCTTGCCACCCAAGAAACCCATACCCACCCTAAACCCTAAATATACCCTTGCCACCAAAAATCCCATCCTCAACATCAACCATAAAATTACTCTTGCTACCCAAAAACCTAAACCCACCCTAAACCCTAAAAAGAGAACCTTTCCCTAATATATATATATATATATATATATATATATATATATATATATATATATATATATATATATATATACATACATACACACACATACACACACACACACACACACACACACACACACACACACACGCACACATGCATACATATAAAACATATATAAAACATATCACCTTTCTCTCACTGGTTTAGAAACATTCCAATTTTGCTCAACCTGCCACTAACTCAAAATAAACCCTTCGAAAAACCAACATTTTTACTTCTTCCTTCTGCGAACTGCTCAATAGAACTACCCTGTATTACACCCTAGAGTGCCCAACATCCGTCAGTAACAATGGCAATCACTAATTTCACTCTGGATTAGAATCTTAATCTCCAAAACTACAAGAAAAATTTAAAGGATCACAATTCTAAAATAAAGCCTTTTCTGGCATCAAACATTTCATACCTTTTGAATAATGCAAAGAAGTGGTCCGATCATCAAGATCATACTATGGTAACTCTTTCCTTACCAGAATACAAAGACTACATGCTGCACCCCTTCAGTCTCTCCACACTTCAATGGTGCTGAAAGGAGTGAGATTAGCTCCACCGGGTCTTGTTGTAGAATAAATTGCCCGGTTACTCACCGGTAATCTTCATTACTCTGAGTCCTGGTCTTCCCATTCTATTCCTAACAATGAGCAGCTTGCCTGCTCTACAGAAACCTATTACCAGTGAGTAACTGGGCATTACCTCCGCGTCCGTCTTCCCGTCCCATTCTTAACAATAAGCCCATACCCAAGCACACGGTGATTGAAAAACAGACCAGAAGGAGGTAGTAAAAACCAACATGTCAGTGCAATGACAAAAGAAAAGAATACAAACCACAAAAGATGTACAAAAGTCAGAATATGGGCGCCAAAGCATCAGAAGTCGTCAACCCCAACAAAGATAGAAAGGGGAAATAAAAGCGTTGGGAGAGGCCTATGTAGCCACACAACAAACCTCATGGAAGGAGGCACCCAGAAAATTGGCCCAAGAGGAAGAAACCACCATCCAACGAGCCAGAAGGGAAAAGGAAGGCACAAAACCCCATTCAGAGGGACCACAGGTGACACATAAGGAAGTCACCAGGTAAATGCACAGGAACGGCCTAGGGAGATGCACAAAGTCCACAACATATCCAGAGAACGGCGTACCCCCAATACTGAAGAAGATGAAGCAGGACAAAAACCAACAAGACCACCTGAAAACAGGAACGCAAAGGAGGATCATTCAAAGCCAGAAACACCAAAGGAAGGCCTCGGGCGGGAACCACAGAGCAGGGGACAGGAACCAGAAGCAAAAAGACCCCGCAAAAAGGGAGCCACCATGGAAACAGGAAACAAGCCTGTCCCCCACACCAAGAGTCAAAGCACCCCCAATGAGGAGCGCAAGGTTGCAGGGTCAAAGGACCATGAGAGAACTGGAGGGAGCATGGCATTGCAAGGGAACAACCCAGAGCCAAGAGGGACAATAGGAGAGAGGATGAGCTGAAAAGAGTAGGAAGCAGCAGAGAAGGGTGTCCAGGAACCAAAGAACTCAGACACCCAGGCTGAACCGCAAGGGAGCAAAGTCACAGATAGAGGGAGGAGGGCTAACTCCATAAAGGCAAATGGACCCAGACAGGGAAGGCCGAACCAGGAGTGAAACGGCCTAAAGAGAAGGTGTAAACCCAGGGGCAAAGAAACTGAAGGCCCCTCACCACAGCCAAGGGAGAGAGGAGACTCCCCAAGGCCCACAAATGGCCAAGCCTCCGGCGAAACAGCAAACAGAAACCAGCACAATCCACCATACCAGTAGAGGCCGGCAGAGACAGGCAGACCCCCAATGATGGAGAAAGACCCAGGAAGCACGTCGGAACAGAGGGAAAGGGCCCTGAAGAAACACAGAGCCATCAGGGCTAAGAGGGTCAGAAAAACCCACATCCAGCAAGAGGAGGGATGTGATGACTGGGAACACGCAATAAGGAAGAGGACAAACATTCCTCCACCATGACACAATAAAGAAACCTGCCAACTGGTGGGCAGCCGGTGTGGCACATCCCCAGCAACCAAAAACGGATGGGAAGAAACCAAAAGCTGGAACCAGGGCCAAATCCCGAGGAGTGCAACATAAGGAAACACAGAGTGCATACACACCCAGAAGGGCATCAAGGTGAGAGTAACAAAAGGCACAGTCACCCAACAAAATGGGAAACATCATAAAGATCTCAGAAGGAAAAAAGACCAAGATGGTCTGCCGGGATCCAAACCAGTGACCAGTGACCATGAGCCCAAACACCGGCCCAAACTTTGGAAGCAGGAAACCACCAATCAACCAGACTTGGCCAGCCCAACGTCGGAGACACCCCTGAGGCCATGGGCCCAACGTCGGAGATGCCCCTGAAGCCACGGCTACTGAAAACATGCCAACAGGAGAACATCATGACAGAAAAAACCAGGGAAAAAGGGACCTGGCCACCACAAGCCCAAAACGTGTCAAGTGGAAGTAGAAAGTGCACACACACCCAGAGGGCATCTTGGTGCGAAAAATAAAGTGCATCGCAACCCAAGCTGACCAAAATAAAGCCCACAAAAGAATGAAAGGCGAAGGGGATTGGATCAAAATAAGCATCAGCAGTTTGAGAGGAGTCACAGGGGTGAGAAAGTCCAAAAGACAAGAGACCCCACGCACCTCCTCCGCAAGTGAAAGAAGGAAAGACCAACAGTCAATCAAAAATGCAAGGGGCTGAATCACAAGAGGAGTGGAGACCAATAGGCATCAAGACCCCACAGCAGGCCTGCTCAATCAGAACCCCCAACACAAAGCGACACAGCACAGAGGAACTTGACCAATAACCCCAAAAGAAGGAAATGCCAAGAGGGCATGCAGAGAGCCGAAGCAGAGTGCCACCCTTGCCAAACCACTCGAAGGCAACCAGCGAGACAGACCAGGGACGGTCAATGTAACCCCCATACAAAAGGAAGGAAAAGAAACAGGCCACAGCAAAACTCAGCTGCCCTGTCACAAGACCTCTGTGCAAGCCCTGGCAAGAGGCAACAACTAACACAGCCAGGACAGCAGGGCAAACAGTGCAAGGAAACCCCTAAACCCTGCCCCCAAACGGCAAGTGCAAAAGGCGAGGGACATGAAAGCTTCAAACCCTAAAACCCCAAACCATGCTCGCTCATGCAGAGCAAAATGGGCCGGGATCACCAAAAACATAGCAAAAAACCCCAGCAAGAATACATGGGCGCCAGCCCGCCCACCGAGGCAGGGTGTGGCAGGCAGGAGCGACCAGGCAGAAACAGCATGCAAAATTCACAGGCCCAAAGAGGACCCCATCCAGCAAACCTGCACACCATAGCAGAGCAAATGGCACAACAGTGGGAACGCCCCAGCAGAGATAGGCAAACAGGCCCTGCGGAACAAAAAACATAATTCAGGAGCCCTGTAGAAAAGGAGCCGGAAACCAAACAAATCAGGCAGGACTCGGAAGGGCTGACCAGCAGCAATTGCTCGAATAACATAGCTCACTGCATCAGGTGCAAAGGCACTCGCAGCACAGTGAGGCGTAGCCATTCAGCCGAGGGTATTAGTTGCGCATCAGCAGCCTTTATTCTTCAATACCGGTGCAAAAGCACCAGTTAAGGATGCAATAATTCATGGGAGGCACAGGGAGATTAAGTGAATTGCCCAGAACACAGGACGTGGAGCTGACGCCGAGACTTGAACCTGGGTCCCCAGGTCCGAAGTCAGCAGCTATGGCCATCATGCTCTCTCCCACTGAGATAGCGTGTCCACAACGGCTGCAAAAAAAGCTACCAACACCCACAGCGGGACTGGAACCCTTGCCGACAAGGGGCCAACAAAACCACAGCACATGATAGCTCACAGCACCTGGTACACCCAGGCAGTCAGCCAACCAGCACCCAACCCTGCACAACCTCTGAGATCGCAAGCAATAGGGTGGTATGGCAGTAGGCCACTCTGCTGCTTGCTGCAGGACTTGAACCCCGACAAAGGAGGAGCCTGGACCAAACAAGATGTCCTCCCCGATGCAGCCCCTGAGCTACAGCCCCTGGCAATGGGGGACTAGAACGGGCATCAGCACTCTCAACACCGCCACCCGGCCCCAACAGCAAATGCCTGCTGAGCAAGGCGTATATGCAAGCAATGGAAGAAAAAAACAGCGTGGCTGCTAAACCAAGCCAGTGGCGTAAAGAAAGTTCAAGGGGCCCCCCTGCAATGTACATGGAGGGGCTACCTCTCCGGATTTAAAACAGAGCGCTCAGGTTTAAGTACTGTGCTGAGGGGGCCCCCTGCAGCATGGGGGCCCCCCACACTGCGGGGAATGCAGGGGCCTGTGTTACGCCCCTGAACCATGCCACGAAAAACACACAAGGAAAAAGAAAAAAGAACTTACCCGACTCAGCTAGGCAATCGGTCTGCAGCATGCAGAAAAAAAAGAACAGGATGTGTGGATAACTCACTTCCCCCTTTAAGCATGCTGGGCCAGGTAGACCAAAGCGATACCAAAGGGGGTGATGGATGGAGCTCTTGAGCAAATCAAACACTCACCCCCAGTCAACTGATCTGGGTTTAATCCATCATCATTCTTTAGCTCACTCCACCACCCCAGTTCAGACATGGCCATATGCAAATCAGTCTGCCCCTGTGCCTCATGGGAACAGTCCAGCCCGAACTGCCACGCCATGTCTTCCCTGCACCGGAAACAAGCATCCTGGGACCGGTTTCGGGTTCATAATCCTCATCAGCCAGGTAATCTTCAATCCAGTGGCAAAGTGAGCAAGGGACCCACGTCTGGGCATACCCTGCCAACTTATGGCGAACAAAGCGATACCAAAGGGGATGATGGACGGAGCGCTTGAGCAAATCAAACACTCACCCCCAGTCAACTGATCTGGGTTTAATACATCATCATTCTTTAGCTCACTCCACCACCCCAGTTCAGACATGGCCATATGCAAATCAGTCTGACCCTGTGCCTCATGGGACAGTCCAGCCCGAACTGCCAAGCCATGTCTTCCCTGGACCGGAAACAAGCATCCTGGGACCGGTTTCAGGTTCATAACCCTCATTAGCCAGGCTATCTTGAATCCAGTGACAAAGTGAGCAAGGGACTCACATCTGGGCATACCCTGCCAATTTAGGGCGAACAAAGCGATACCAAAGGGGATGATGGACGGAGGGCTTGAGCAAATCAAACACTCACCCCCAGTCAACTGATCTGGGTTTAATACATCATCATTCTTTAGCTCACTCCACCACCCCAGTTCAGACATGGCCATATGCAAATCAGTCTCACCCTGTGCCTCATGGGAACAGTCCAGCCCGAACTGCCAAGCCATGTCTTCCCTGGACTGGAAACAAGCATCCTGGGACCGGTTTCGGGTTCATAACCCTCATCAGCCAGGCTATCTTGAATCCAGTGACAAAGTGAGCAAGGGACTCACGTCTGGGCATACCCTGCCAACTTAGGGTGAACAAAGCGATACCAAAGGGGATGATGGACGGAGCGCTTGAGCAAATCAAACACTCACCCCCAGTCAACTGATCTGGGTTTAATACATCATCATTCTTTAGCTCACTCCACCACCCCAGTTCAGACATGGCCATATGCAAATCAGTCTGACCCTGTGCCTCATGGGGACAGTCCAGCCCGAACTGCCAAGCCATGTCTTCCCTGGACCGGAAACAAGCATCCTGGGACCGGTTTCGGGTTGATAACCCTCATCAGCCAGGCTATCTTCAATCCAGTGGCAAAGTGAGCAAGGGACCCACGTCTGGGCATACCCTGCCAACTTAGGGCAAACAAAGCGATACCAAAGGGCATACCCGTCCCACCCCGAGTGGGACGGGTACGCTCAGACGTGAGTCCCGTGCTCTCCATGCCACTGGAATCAAGCTATCCTGGCTGAAGAGGGGTGAAACCCCGAAACCGGTCCTAGGATGCTTGTTTCCAGTTCAGGGAGGACCTGGCCTGGCAGTTCAGGCTGGACTGTTCCCATGGGGCACAGGGTCAAGACTGATTCACTAAGGGCTGGGTCCAAACTGGAACGGCATGGTGAGCACAAAAAAGATGGATTTAGGCCCATATCTCTGTACTGGGGTGAATGTATGACATTGTTCTGCATTCTGTTCATCAACAGTTCTTGTTGCATTTGTCACCCCGAGTGGGACGGGTATGCTCAGACGTGAGTCCCGTGCTCCCCATGCCTCTGGAACCAAGCTATCCTAGCTGAAGAGGGGTGAAACCCCGAAACTGTTCCTAGGATGCTTGTTTCCAGTTCAGGGAGGACCTGGCCTGGCAGTTCGGGCTGGACTGTTCCCATGGGGCACAGGGTCAAGACTGATTTGCTAAGGGCTGGGTCCAAACTGGATTGGCACGGTGAGCAAAAAAACGATGAATTTAGGCCCAGATCTCTGTACTTGGGTGAATGTATGACATTGTTCTGCATTCTGTCCATCAACAGTTCTTTTTGCATGGGCCAGGAAGACAGCACCATATTGGGGGAACTATTCAACTTTTCTAGGTAAGAGGTTTCTGTAGAGCAGACAAGCTGCTCATTGTTAAGAAATGGGACGGGTAGACGGACGAGGAGGTAATGAAATCACAATTTGGGGAAGCTCAGACCTTCCTGAAATGGCTCCGGACTGAAACAAGAAAAACTCTTAAATTGGTATGCATCATCCATAAAACACCTTATCAGAGACCACACACTACCCAAGACAGAAACTGGAGATCAAATGTGACCGAAGGAAACTATGAAGCTCAGGCACGTGTGAACACTTGAATTAATTCCCAGTCTGCCGGAAGAAAAGCACCTTCAGACAACGCTTTTCAGGAAGTTCACCCAAACTGTAGAATGTAATCCTGCTCGCTCTCATAACAAACCCCTCCTATGTGTTTTCGAGCAGTATAACCCCACTTGACAGCGAATCCTTACATCCTTACTAATTGAATGTTACAGCGTGAGCCTTGGACAAAGATCTTAACATGTTATGTTTGGTGATGGGCCTGTTTCCGGCAATGTCACCTGTATTAAGTGTTTTTTATTTTAGTTTAACAACAGTTTTATTTCGAAAAAATGATAAGAAGTATACAAAGGTTCGTAATAAGCAAGATAAAACCAATAAGAATTGAGAATAAATATTTATGAACAAAAATATAATGCAGAAATAACACATTTAAGTAAGCATGTAAGGTGGTATTATTTGCTTGTTTTCTCTTCCTTTCAAGTTATTAGTTTGCCCATTACGTTATCTCTTCCTTATACGTTACATGAGAACTTGTAAAAGCCTGTCAATCACTTTGCCACTGTTTGGGGTCATGGCTACACTATATGAAACAATAAATAAATAAATAAATAAATAAATAAATAGAAAGGAAATAAATGGATCACCACATCCCGTAAAAATACAAGAGTCATAGCACTGAGAGGCGGCAAAGAGCGAATCACATAAATTACTGCTTTAATGTTCATGAATTAAAAGCACAGATTTATGTGTGTGGCTTAATCGCGTAAACGTCTTGCCTTCTCTGGAAAATCAGGTTTGGAAGCGGATTTGAATAGTCCCTATATTTTGATTTTTGGAACATGGGCGTCTAGTATTTACATATTTGGGCAGCTAGAGCCTTCAGGTTAGCTCCCAGCCACAGACGTACTTATCTAAAAATTAAAACTGACTGTGATTAAAGTAGTTTATTCAACACTTTCTTAAGTCAACTGTAATGTGTGCATATGTTTGGTGCAAGCTGCATAAAGGACCAATCTCAGATGTAAACCTGCAAAAGATTTTCCCTACTTACATAATACGTGATTAAGGAGCACATGTGAGTGCACTCTACTAGGGAAACAGCCTTTACCACGAAGCATTTTCTACGCGTTACGTTTACAACGGTACACTTACCTCGTAAACGTCTTCACAACGCATATTGCTTCAACGACGTCTTTAGCACGCAAGCAACGTCATCACGGAAAAACGTCTTCCTGGTCGGAAAAAAAAGCGTCAGTCCTTCGTTAGTGTCGGCGAAGACCTAAGAAAAAGGAAAAAAAAAGAAGAAAGGGGGCTTGGGGGGGGGGGGGGTCTCCCCCCCCAAAAAAAGAAAAAGCGGGGTAAAGGCAAGATCGAGGTAAGGGCAATGCGAAGAAAAAACATTCCGTTGTAACGCATGCGTGGTAAAGGCATGCGTTGCAACGGAATGCGTAGTAACGACATATAATCCTCTACTATAGGTCTGTGCTTAAAAAAATGGAACACCATTTTATGATTAAAAGCAAGATTAATTGGCCTCGTGTGTACACTCAGGGCCGGACTGGGAACCAAAACCGGCCCTGGCAAAGTGCTCGGCCGGCCCCCCCGGGGCTTGGGAGTGCCGCCGAGCTCTTTGCCAGGGCCGGTTTTTCGGCCGATTTTGTTACAGGGCCGATTTTTCGGCAAAAACGGCCCTGTAACAAAAACGCCCCCAAGGGACCCAAAATCGGCCCCCACCCGTGCGGCGCACCGGGGTTTGCCCGGTGCCCGCTACAGCCAGTCCGGCTCTGTGTACACTTTAAATGTGTGCAACTCATTTTGCAAAGCTGCACCGGTTCAAATATGATATGTATGATGGATCTTCAATTATGTTTAAACGGGTAACATGCCTGAAAGCTCATGGTTTCTGCAGAAATAGCAACAAGATATGTTTTAGAATACAATATTTTAGCCTAACTCTTGGTCTAACACTTGATAAGATGTTACCGAAAACTCCACTTTCCCTAAATGTAAATTACCATGCTAAAATCTTTGCTAATGTTGGTGTTCATTATCTACTATTCTTATGTGAGTTTTATAATTTGTCAGATTGCCTGTCTGAATTTTACTTAGCATTAATGATTAGGTTGAACGCTTTTCTTTAGTCGAATTTCCTGTGGCTCACTGATCATTACCATAGCTCACACCACTGTCTCTGAAGCCCTATGGCCAACTGCCGGCTTCAAAGTTTTATAGTAGAATAGGTTTGAAGAGGGCCCTCTATTACATCCAAAGCCCATCTCTCCAGTAGTAGTAACAGTACAATTCCGCCTTTAGAACCCAACTAACTCTCCTTTACTTGTTGACTGTATGCTTTTCTTTGAGCCTGTTGAGCACACTGTTGCTTTTTAGCTACATCTCCACTATACACATACCACATACATATGTACATACATAGCTATAGCATTTGCTCCCTTCATGTAGACGTGACCTCCCCGACACATGAGAGCCTGTCAAAGCACGCGGTATGGAGCAGATGTGTCTTAGATGGTTGGGGTTTTCTGTGATCCATTGGAGGTAGGGGCGGGTTAGCCATGGGCAGGGATTGAAAACAGCCAGAGAACAGTTTGTGGTAAGCTTGAGGCTACCATCTTTGTTGACCGAAGCACATAAAACCAAAAGGTAAGTTTTACAAAAAGCACCCTTTAGAACCAAGGAACTGGAACTCACCATGGTATAACCTTGGTGGGAAACTGCAAACATTAGTTTGATTTTACCTAGGAGTTGTTGCTATTCATAATCCAGTTTACATTTTGAAAAAATGCTGCACACCCTCTCCAAGGTTAGAGCTGACTCACACTTAAGAAAATAAACTTGCTGTACTTTGTTTACTGAGAAAAATCTTGTCTGCCTAATAGGGACTGTCGGGAGGAATGTCTCTAGCGTTATCTTACATCTCTGGGAGAAGACAGCTAATCAAATAAATAGCAAAGAAAGATAGTGTATTTCTGAACCCAAAGAACAAAGGAGTGCCGGTCTTTTCCTAGGGAGTCTACACTTCCTATTGGAACTTCTTTGTTGAAGTGGTAGAGTGATGATGGTCCTAAAGATAAAGGAAGCTGTGTCTTCCTGGAAAAGAAATAGTAAATAAGTGACAATTATATAATTTCTTTAGTAAATCTGTGCGAATAAACCTACTTGTGTTTGGGAAGTAAAGACGACCTGACAGGTGTGCGGAGTTGCCGCTGCTGTAAACAAAACCCAGGAACAAATCACAACTATACATATTACTAACACACATTGTGAGGCGGCTTCTCAAAACATGTTCAACTGGTCTTGTGTCTATTACAACGTTGCTGGAAACCTGGACATTTGCAAAGCACCTGGGGTGCAGTTGCAAACCTATTCATAAAAGTCAGGACTAAGAAAAGTTAATCTCTTAATGATCACTACAGGGTGCCAACACTGTCTGAAATGGTATAATCACGGTAGCTTCAATTTTACATTTGAGAAGTTTAAGGTATTTGGACTTATGAAGCTGATGCCCATAGAAGATTTCAGACCTCCAGAAAAATTCCTTACTACAAAGGCAAATCAGATAAACGTCTAACACCTCTCTGATCTTGCTCCATCACTATTAGCCACAAAGGGTACCTACATTTCATTCCTCCATAACTTTTGACATGAGAGGACAATCAATTTGCAAGTGACTGCGAGCCATTGAGAGATGGACACCGAGGGTGCCTAGGTCATGGTCAACTGCACCTCATTGACACAATCTAATTTTGTCCTTTCATTGGCCTAGAAACAGATGAAAAATACTGCTAGTTTCAGGCAACAAAATGGACCTCATTTAGAGTTTAAAGGGGGGAAGCACCCCCATAAATTGGTTGTCCTGCTGCTTCATTAACACTGTGTGTTTCAGCTCAGTTTACAGTCTGAGAAAGCACTGGGCTTACACTGGTATAGACTCCACAGCTGCCAGTTTAAACCTGTCTTCAGGAGGCCTATCTGCACAGAGATACCAGGTCACAATGATCATATAGTGAAATATAGATCCATGCAGTGCATGCATTGCTCTATTAAACCACTAAACCCATGCATTAGAATCATGAACTTTAATGTAAGACTTTTATCTGACCTGTGTGCATATTTCACCAAACTCCAAACTTGAATATGTTCTGGATAAACTATAGTGTATTCAGTGGTAGAGTGCAAGAAGTATACTTCACCACAGTGCATTGTGATGGTGCTGAAGGGGAAGGTCAGTCAGTGGAAGCTAAGTCAGTATGGTAAGTGTTGGGGTAGTAAAGAATGTGATTCGAAAGCAGAAAGGTAAAGACCAGGACAAGAGACTGAACAAAGTCTCTCGAGTATAACTCTGTGGATTTAAAAGGAAGACTGGATGGAGATTTCCCTCCTTTGTTGAAGTATTTTTAGTGGAGCATGGGGTTCTTACTTGACTAAATGTTTGAAAATTAATGTGTTTCCAGAAGGATTTCAATTGTTGGGTAAATATGGAAAGTGGCAGTGACCATGAAGTTTAAGTTGTAGGAGTAAATTGTAATTCAATGGAGTGAAATACATTGGAGGACTACACTAAGAGGATCCAAGTGCCCCTCATTTGACCAATGATAACAGAGTAGGTGTTGAAAAGTGTTCTGAGGGAGGCTTTTTAAGTACTTGTCAGGTGGTGCTCTAGATAGTAAAAGGTCCTATATAAAGGCTTCCACATGATATGGAAGGTGTATCAAACAGTTTAACAGTAAGAGTGAGACTAATGGTCTCATCAAAAGTTATGACTGTCTAGTTTAAATAATGCCTTTAGGATATCATGTGCCCGATGGTACCAACGAGGGCTCACAATAGTATAAGCATTAAACCTGAATGATAGGATACATTGGGAAAATAGCTAATGCAGGCCATGAAAGGATGAAACCATAGAAAAGTATGTCACTGCTTAGTGAAAGATGAGGCTCAAGTAGTGGTTTTGCAATTGTCAGAATAATGTATAGTAAATATGCCATGAAGCTGCATATTGCAAACCAGATGAGGTGTGGATACCAGGGAAGAGCAATGAGGGATCTCATTGCTGCTATCAAAAAATGATGGTGTTTACAGTTTAAGACAATGATGGCAATCAAAAGGAAATCTTTAAAAAGAACCCTCATCAATGGGTATGTTTACTGGCACCACAAAAATCCTCTTTAGCAAAAGGTAAATCCTGACATATGGAAAGGTTGGCTTCTAAAATTAATATTTAAAAAAGCTTCAATCATTGAGCAAATCACAAAGAGGTTTATATTTTCATGAATAAACAAGTCTTACTGTGGAAAATCCTTCATACTACAAATATAAGCCTGCAGGAGGACACTTATACTCAAACTGCTTTGTGAACGAGGGCTGGATATCCAAGAGTAATTAGCATTTAAGAAAGGAGTGAAGCACATCTACTGATAAAAAAACGTTATGAATGATGGGTGTAGGAACTAAAGGGTTAGGGGGGTGATTATGCCCCCCAATTTGGATTGGGGGATTCAGGAAATAACATCGCCCAGATTGTGGAGAGGAAACTGAATATGTAATAGTAGCTGAATACATCTCCACAAGCTAAGACTGTACATTGCATGAGTCTCATTGAAGCACTGTAACCTGAGAAGCAAACTCTGTAGGGGCTCTGTGAACTCTTTGTTTTCTATTTATTTACCCTCGGTCATCATGGTATTGAGCCGTTCCTAAAATTGTTCAGCAGCAACATCAACCTATAAATTACACCTTTTGTCTTCCCTTACCCTTACACTATATTATATGTATGCATGTATGTCAATCAATCTATCAGTGATTTGTGAAGCGCTCTACTCACCCGTGAGGGTCTCAAGGTGCTGGGGGGATGTCATGCAGCTCCGATTCAGCCGAAGAGCCAGGTCTTGAGGCTCTTCCTGAAAGTGTGCAGAGTGGGAGAACATCTGATGTTGAGCGGGAGTTCGTTCCAGGTCTTTGCTGCAATGCAGGAGTAGGCTCTTCCACCCATTCTGGCGCTGCGTATGTGCGGGGTTTCGGCGAGGGTGAAGTTGGTGGAGTGGAGGTTTCTCTTGGGTGCATGGAAGGAGTCTCTTTCGTTGAGGTATTGTGGTCCGATGTTGTGGAGGGATTTGTAGGCGTGATTGAGTAGCTTGAAGGTTACTCACTTCGCAACGGGGAGCCAGTGGAGGTGTCATAGGTGCTGGGTGATGTGTTCATTTCGTGGGATGCCAAGGATGAGCCTGGCAGCAGTGTTCTAGATGGTATGGAGTTTCTGGAGCAGGGATTTGTTGATTCCGGCATATAGGGCATTTCCGTAGTCCAGTCTGCTAGTTATGAGTGCGTGGGTGACAGTCTTTCTGTATTTGGCGGGAATCCACTTGAAGGACTTGCAAAGGATGCAGAGGGTGTTGTAGCACAAGGAAGAGATGGCGTTGATCTGTCGGGTTATGGTGAGGGAGAGGTCGAGTATGATGCTGAGGTTGTGGACATGGTCCATGAGAGGAGGGGGGCTGCAGAGGGTGAAGGGCCACCAGGTGTTGTCCCATGCTGAGGGGGTGGGTCCAAGGACAAGTACTTCTGTCTTCCCCGAGTTGAGCTTCAGACAGCTGCTGCTCATACGTTCCTTCCTGGAAGCTGAGTCTGGTGATGTCGGGTTGCCTCGTGAGGGAGAGGATGAGCTGGGTTACATCAGCGTTGGATACTATGCTGAGCCCATATTGTCTGACAATGACAGCGAAGGGGGCCATGTAGATGTTGATGTGCGTGGGACTGAGTGAAGATCCTTGGGGTACTCTGCAGTTGATCTTTGTGGGTTCAGAGAGGAAAGGTGGGAGTCTGATTCTTTGGGTTCGGTCGGTGAGGAAAGAACAGATCCAGTCGAGGGCAGTTCTCTGTATGCCAGCGTCGTGGAGTCTGGCGGTGAGAGTGTGGTGGGAGACAGTGTTGAAGGCTGCAGAGAGGTCAAGTAAGATGAGGGCTGCCATGTGGCCCTGGTCAAGAAGAGTGTGGATGTTGTCTGTGGCAGTGAGGAGGGCAGTCTCAGTTCTGTGGTTGCTGTGGAATCTGGATTGGGAAGAGTCGAGGTTGGAGCTGGCTTCAATGAAGTTCCTGTGCTGGCTGTTGAAAATCTTCTCGGAAAATGTATCTGTGAAGGAGAGGAGAAAGATGGGTCTGCACTTTTTGAGGTCCATAGGGTCTGCAGAGGGCTTCTTGAGGAGGGGCTTGACTTCAGCGCATTTCCAATCATCTGGGAAAGTGCCTGATTCAAAGGTGGCATTGATGGTGCATCGTAGCTTTGATGGTATGGCGGCAGCGGCTCCGTGGAAGATGTGTGGCAGGCAGGGTTCCATGAGGGCTCCTGAGTGACTGCTCTTTGTGGTCATAGTGGTGTCTTCGGTGGTGACCGGGGTCCAGGCGGAGAAGGTAGGATGGCTGGCATTACTGGGGATGGGCGTGGTTTTGGCATCAGGTGTCTGTTCGTTGAAGTTGTTGTAGAGGGAATTGATCTTGAGATAGAAGTAGGATCCGAGTTTGTTGTAGAGGTCCTGGGAAGGTGTGACGTACGAGGATTCGCTTGGGAGTTGGTGAATTCCTGAATAATGCTGAATAGTTCCTTCGAGTCGGTACAGTTGGCGAGGATTTTGTCATAGATGAAGGTCTTTTTGGTGGATCTGAAGCATTGGTGGCATTCTGTCATGGCGTTCTTGTGGGTGGCCCGAGCTTCCGGGGTTTTGGTGTTTCTCTATACTTTCTCGAGATGTCTGCAGGTGCATCTGGATTCTCGGAGGTCGGTGGTGAACCAGGTTGCTTTCATGGGGTGCTGTCTGTTGGAGTCACAGAGGAGGACGAGCTTGTGTGCGCAGTTGGTGATCCATCTGTGTGTCATGCCCCGCGGTCCGGCCCCTGTGTGCAGTGTGTATTTAAACGGCGAAGGGCGTGCAAACGCCGCTTCGCGTTCTAGCACTGAGCCCCAGTTCCGTCTTGATTGTTGTTGCCTGACTTCCAGTTAAACGTACTTCCTGTTTTCCAGTGCGAAGCCGCGGACGAGTCGAAGCAGACGAATCTCGGCTCCGGGGTTGTTATCGCTATTCCCCCTGGTGAAGCGTAGAGGCGCTCCATCCATCCGAGCAGCCGAGCGTGTTGGCGCTTCTTCCATCTGAGCGGCCGAGCGTGTTGCGCCTTGCCAAGTAAGGTCTAAGTGTTAATTAGCAGTGCGGGGTTCGCCCGTCACTCGTCTCTCCTTACCTCGGAGATTGAGGTTGGCTGACGGTTGGTGAGTCCCCATCGCCTGCACTGCTCCTTTTGATATCCCTCTCCAGAATCAACCTCTCTGGCTAGAGTTGTGTTGTGTTATATGTAAGCCTGCTAATTCCAAATCCTGCAGTTCAGGCTTGAGTTGTGTCGTGTTGTATGTAAGCCTGCTAATTCCAAATTCCTGCATATCAGGCTTGAGTTGTGTCGTGTTATATGTCAGCCTGCTAATTCCAGTTTCAGGCTTGTATTGTGTTGTGCTTACGCCTGCTGTTAAGGCGACTCCAAGTCTTGTGATTTGGTTGGAGTCATACTTTGTGTTCTTACCCCAGTTCAAGTATCAGTGGCCTCTTTGGCGCATCCACTACTTGTCCCTACCCTATGTTCTCTTGAACACGCATCAGGCATCCGAGGGTGATTATTGCGAGGACCATTGAGCAGTGGATTAGGTTTGCCACCTTCCTACATAAGAATCACGGTACTTGTTCTTCCTACACATAATATAGGCATATGGGGAATCGTATCCTTCCATCATTTATGAACCCTGTCTTTGTTGTTCTCAGCCTGTAAGGTGACTTACACATAGTGAAACTGAGTTCTCCTCTGGGAATCGATCATAAGTGGGTCGTGCAGAGTTATTCCTACTTATTCCTGCAGGCCATAATCCAGGAGGCTGGCGTTAACCTCGGTAGGTGTCTGGGGGGAATGAAGTGAAGAAAGCTCCAGGGTAGTGCTGTACTAATATTCATATACCTACCTTTGTGTTACAGCTGAGGGGCCCTATCATTCCTTCCTGTCAAGAACCATCACCTTCCTGCTATTTCGCCTGCCAGAATCATCCATCAAGACCTGCCTGTTTTCCCCACCTATCCTTGTTTTGTTTCCCTGTTTTCCCCAGCGGGTCCTTCGTACTCTAGAGTTTGATAGAGTCGGAGGCGCGTGGGGGACGACTGTGGACTTTTCTCCAACGTTCCGGACGCTCCTGCAGAACATCCGCGATCATTACACTGTGGAGTTCATTGGCTGCAGAGTTCACGTTGGTCGTGGTGGGAGGGGGATTGTGGTTGAGGGTGGAGTTTAGGTGCTCCTGGGTGACCTTGCTCCAATTCCTTTGTGGAGGGTGTGGTGTAGGTTTTTGAGCTGTGGTTTTTCAAAAGAGAAATGTACGCTGTGGTGGTCCGTCCAGAGGGGCTGTGTGGTGTTGCTGAAGTGAATGTTGTTTCCCCCTGTGAAGATGGGATCGAGGGTGTGTCGTGGGGCATAATGAGATTTGTGATGGTTCTGATGAACACGGTTCGTGGTCCGGGAGGTCTGTAGGCGAGGGTGCTGCATAGGGTAATTCTGAGGCTAGTCTGGATCTAGAAATGGAGGAGTTCTGTGGGGGACAAGGAGTCGTTCGTGCTGGAAGTTGTGAGTTGGAGGGAGTTCTTGTGCACAATGGTGAGTCCTCCTTCTGGGTGGTTGGGGCAGTCCTTCCTCTGGATCTTGTATCCGTTGGGGATGGTGGTGGCAATGTCGGGGGCAGAGGTGGAGTTGGTCCAGGTTTCCGTGAGGAAGGCGACATCTGGAGAAAGGGTGTCGAGGAGGTCCCAGATCGGCCGTGGGGGTGCGGAGGTCGGAGAAGGATTGGCTGCACTGTCGGCAGGAAAACAGGCCGTGGTTACTGCCCGGGTCGACAGCTGGCAGTTGTTTCTTCCAGGGTTGAGAGTGTGGAGGGCAGTGCTTTGTGGTGCTGGGGAGTCAGAGAACCAGGGTTTTTGATCTGCAATATAAAATACCCTCACTTGTATACTGTTAACATAAAACAATGTGTCTTCATATTACCCATATTGGCTATATAAACAGAGTACATGTTACATCTAGGGTAATTGCTTGCAATATTGTAATATAACATCAAGTTTCGGAGTTAACCCAGTAACCCTAAGAACCAGGGTAATTATATATCATCAAGTAAATGCGGTTCACTTGGGATAACCTCAGCCAACAGAGTACTGGAACTATGAACATAAATGAGAGCACATATTGAATAAAAATGTAGGTAAGCCTAATACACAGATAACCCCAAACACCATACAAATGTAAACACTAAACAGAAATGAGAAAAATAAATACAATTATTCCCTTAGCAAATTATGACTAAAGATTATGCTTAGAGAATTAAAAATTGGTCATAAGAGAATTCTAATGAAAAAATAGTCTGAAAGCAACACATAAAATGGTGATGGGAACTATACAAAGCAATAGGCTTGCATTAATTTCAACAAAAAAACACCATCCATTAAATCTCACAATAAAATGGACTTAAAGTACATTTTCCCAAGTCAATCATCAGTTCATATTACATAAGTACATGTCAACGTTACAGCCAAGAGTTAAACTTGACCAGAGCCATCATCAGGACAATGTGCCGCAAAAAACTAAATGACCACACAGGGAAATTACCGACCACATAACCTCATCCCTGTGACCATTTGTGTTACAAGAGACACAAGCGTTTGGTTCCCTGATTTTGGATGCTGCTGGTATCATAACTGATTGTGCGTCACTACTGCAATTACATTATTTAAATGCTATTTGTCCCCCCCCACCCACCCCGGGAGATGGACCGGTATTTGCCTTTCAGTGTTCTGAAGTCACATATTAGTTGCTTGGTCCTATTTGGCATTGTCCTATTTGGCATTTTAACGGTGTACTTTCCTTTTGTTTTCAAAAGCCTTCATCATATTTTTTCATGACATGTATTGCCTAATTTGCATCTTTTGACAGCTAAATTTATACTTTGGCTCTTAAACCATTGACAGACCTTGGCTCAGCTCTCCCCAAGCGTATACATGCCCTGTAGCCTCAGAATGTAATGTCTTCAACACCCTTGCTGGAATCAAGCCCACACAATAGGTTTTCCAGAAGATCCCGCTGTGGCAAGTCAGTTAAACAACCAAACTGACCACTAAAAGAAACTTCGCTACATTTGAAAATAGCTCTGCCACTCTTAAGGAAAATATTAATTTCTTTAAATAGTTTTATATTTCCTTATGTTGTTAGTGAGAATAAAAATAAAATGCACATGTAAACAATCTTTGTGCAACTATAAACTTCCATTTTACAGAGAATGCTTCAAAATTAAAGGTAAGCAATTAGCCAGATGCGTTTGGTATGACATTCTGTCATTTGTCTTCTGGTGCAGACTTATAACTTTTTCCCAACTAGGAGCCATGCTTGAGAAATATAATCAGTATTAATGAACACTTTGTCCATGACACAACCTTCCATGAACATTCATGAGAAATTTAAATGGGAGACTTAAGAAAATGACTGCAACATTTCAATTATTTCTGATACAAATTTGAACCCAGTTTCCTACTTATTTAATGCATGAACTAATACACAGCTTTGCTAGAATTGCCTGGTTTGACTGCATCTCCGCTGAAGTCAGTGAGTAAGTATGAAAGGCTGTCATCTGTGACAGGGTTACTACCTGTGATGCACTCAATTCTTGATTGATGTAATCCCACTCACTGAACTAAGAATAGTACTGTAGCAATGCAGCAAACCTTTTCTGTCCAAGGAACACTCTCTAAGTAACATAAATCACATACCCAGTGCAATTTTAGTTAGATCTACTCTATGCAATAGACAATAGAACATCTTTACTGGTGAGAGATCAAAACCACTACAATAACAATACACATATACATGTTTCGTACATTTAGACCAATACAGCTTACTTTCAGTAATCAGTTAGTTATTGAACCATCTATCAAAGCCTTCAACAGGAATTAACTAAAACATGTAAAATAATTCCTGTTGATGCCTTAGCATAGGAATCGAAAACTAACGTTAGTCAAGCAGCTGTTAATTCACTAAACTTATACCAGGGGCTTTCCTATTACATACAATCTAAGATTGAATCAAAATCAATTCCCCATAAATTCCTATACCTAATCATTATTAACTATCAGTCAAAATTGCCTTTTCTCAAAAAGGCCTATTTTCCTAATCTGACAGTGGATGCAATGTAGGAGCGTCCCTTTACTCTTCAATCAATTCATTGTTGAGTGAATAAACCTGGCGAATCTACCCACTACCTGTCAAATAGTTTCTCCTACTAAAACGTATGCTGCTGCCCTAAGCATTAACAACCCCAATTTCTGACAGAAAGTTCTTAGTTGTTTAGCTCGATGTATCTATTGGTCAGGACAAATACAGAGGCGGCAACAATCACAAATAAATGTTGCTTTTTTTCACCATCCGACCCTCATATTTGCTATTGGCAATAATAGACATCTACATTGGCTTGATTAGACAGCTAAAATTGCGATTATGGAGTTTTATACATTTCTGTAATGAAGTGGGCCTGCAGTTATAAGTTCTAAACATGTGAACATCTTTCTGAAGTCTTTATACTGTTAAAAAGGAGCTCTAATCTCACCACTCAGCATCAATATCCATTTTGTTACTGTGGGACTGTGAGTGGGTATGTGAGTCTCTGAGTGGGTCTGTATTTGGGTGTGTGAGTCTGTGAGGGGGTATGTGACTGGGTGCATAAGTGGGTATGTGAGTGGGTGCATGAGTGTCTGAGTGTGACTATAAGTGGGTACTTAACTGTCTAAGTGGGTCTGCGAGTCGGTGTGTGAGTCTCTGTGTGGGTCTGATGATGTGTGAGTCTGTAAGTGGGTCTGTGAGTGGGTGTATAAGTGTCTGAGTGGGTCTGTGAGTGGGTGTGTGAGTGTCTGAGTGGGTCTGTGAGTGGGTGTGAGAGTGTCTTAGTAGGTCTACCAGTATGTGTGAGAGTGTATGACTGGGCTTCTGATTGCATGCATGAGTGTCATAGTGATTTTATGTGTACATATTTTCTTTTTTAATATTTACAAGAATTTGTGTATCCCCGTGAACTTACATGGAGGGCCTCGGTGAGTGCTGGGACGGATTCGCGAATACTTGCATGTGAAAAAAATATTGTTTCTGGGTAATTGCTTGCCCATCAGGGGTCCCTCACAGACCCTTTATATTGCTCCTAGGGGGTCAGAGTTCCTCCATCCTGGCCCCTTCCACTACATTCCATGTTTTTTCTTGTTGCCGGGGACCATTCCCCGAAGTCTAAAATGGCAGTCACAACTTTCTACTCAGGTTGTGACCACCCAATCTCTGCATTCTAGTTGGCATGTAGGTCCTAAATATAGCTGCCTACTGACAAACTATATATATATATTCACTGAAAAAACCATAGGTTTCAGCGACGTTATAGTTAGAAATTAGCATTTAAAAAACCTTAGAAATTCACTGAAGAAACCATAGGTTTCAAGGACGTTATAGTTAGTTGGACATTTCACTCTTACAAAACCAGAGAAATTTGAACGTTATAATTAGTAGAGCTAACTATAACTCGCGCCCCCGCAATGCACTGCTGATGACGTCACATATTACATCACTCATGACATAGTCAGTGACATCACTGATGACATCACTGATGACATCTCAAATTACATCACTGATGACATCATCCAGGGAATGTGTGTTTCTGTCAAGTTTAAATATATTTTATATATGTTAATGCCAAGATGTATTGAAGAATGAGTTGGTGTATAAGTGTGTGGGTGGAGGATTTAATAGGTGTGTGACTGACTGTATAAGTTAGTGATTAAATATGTCTTACTGAATGCATGGGTTAGTGACTAAACTGAGTGAATGTCTGTATCAGTCTCTCAGTTGTTGTATAAGCTGCTGCATGGGTTGATGATTAGGTACATGACTATCTATATTGGTTACTTATTGGTTGCATGGGTATCTGTATGGGTGCCTCAGTGTTTGTGTGTGTGGGTTGGTGGGCGGTGTGTGAATGTATGTTTCACTGGTATATGTGTGAGTAACTACATATGTGAAAGGCAGTATATGTGAGTGTTGGAGTATATAAATGACTATATATGAGAGTGAGTAATTGTGAGAGTGGCTGTACAAATGAGTGTGTGCTTGTGTCAGTGATTGTATAAGAGAGTAAGTATATGTTAGTATCTGTATGAATAGGTTAGATAGTGAATGTATAACTGTATAGGTGAGTAAATGGCAGTGCTATTGATTGTTTACATGACTAGCTAGGTGTGTCAATAACTCTATGGATGAGTGACGATGTATGAGTGTTTGTATACGTGTATAAGTACATATAATAGTGCTGTATTGATGAGTGACTGCATGTATGAGTAACTATATGGGTGAATGAATGAATGTGTGTGTATAGCTAGGAATTAGTCAGGGGGTACATAGTAACTGCTATTGATTTGTCTATGGTCTCGAAAATGGTAGTCTGTATATTGTGGGTGTATCAAAGGTTATATTAGGGTGTGAGGACGTGCATCAGATTATCATGTGGATGATGTCATCAGTGATGTCATCAGTTGAAGAACCAGAACCTTTTGGACCTGGCGGCGCAGGGTACGCCTTAATCTCCTGGGTTCTCCTGCTTAGCTACACAGAGACACGGGGACACTCTGTCGGCGTAAAAAATCAGATTTATTAGCTGCAGCTAGTACAGTTGTCCTAGAAGTATACACAGTATGTTCTCAGGAGACTGCCACTTCACTCCGTGGCGCACAATAGTACATAGGTGACATATACATTAACTAAGAACACACCTAAAACATATAAAAGGAGCCAATAAGAAAAGTTGGAAAACAGAACAGAACCAATAGGAAAGGTTTGAAAATAAAGTATCGAGTAACTCGAATAAGCCTCTCCTCTAACTGTGTTTGTCACCCCTCCCCACAAGCTAATTCATTAACTGACTTGTAGCTGTCTTGCAGGTGACGAGATACGTTTGTGTGTTTTGGAGGACAGTTGTGAAACAAGAGAATACGAGCAGAGGACACCGAAGGCCAGACGATAAGATAAAATCAGAAGAGAATAGTGTGAACCAACAGATAGTTGAGACAGGGATTAGGAAAACCAGACAGGGATTAGTGTACTCGGCCAGTCTCTAACACCAGCTTTTGTAAACAGAGGCACAAGGTTATTTCGACACACTATTGCAGGAAAAGCAGAAAAAGACTTCGATCGTCGTGCTGCCTGAGTGAGGGCAACACAAAATGGCGGCGGAGCACAAAATGGCGGGTCGATACGATCACGATCGAAAATCGAAGTTCCTCAGCCCCTCCTTTTGCCAGACCTCAGGCAAGATACACAGACTCACATTAATCTGAGTCAATGTCGATGGCCATGAGGTCATCGAGCTGTTGCTGTAGCATCATTCTGATATTCTCTGTTCTTTGTGACTTGGGTTTAGGGATGCACATAATAGCACAAAGGTCGCAAATGGCGGGGCCACAGTGCATACAAAGGCAACAGAAGAATACGATGGCTAAAATTACTCCAAGGAATGTCAATACCTTCCAACCCCATTTGGACAGTAGTCCCCAAAACCACTCCAATAATGACCAATCTCCTTCGTCCTGATGAATCGACTCAGAGATTATATGTAATTTAGAGATAGCTTGGTATACTGTCGGAGCGTCATCAGGTATGAAAATACAGCAACTTGACCCGATCAATCTGCACACTCCACCACGGTCTGCAAGAACAAAGTCTAAGGCAACTCGGTTTTGTAAAGTCATAAGACGATCTGCCTGTAGTTCTGCCGTGATATTACTTAAGGCTCCTACATTGATGTCTATAGTGGTTTCTACGACACGAACCAGTTGCCTTATATTTCTGCTGTTGGCCATTGGACCCCAAAAAGGAAGAAATCCTTTGAGGAAATCTCCTCCCTCTTGTCCTGCTGTGTATTTGGAATCAATAATTCCTCTGCCATATCTGTTTCGATGATGATTTGCAGGAGCGGTGTATGTAGGGGGAAGAAGGAAAGCTATATAACAGGTACCAGAAAAACCAGTTGGCAACCATGTGTAAGCCCTATTATAACAGATGAAATATGTACCCTGAGATGGTACTAGAGGCGGCGAATTCTGAGAGGAGTAAACGTATGTGTGGGAACAGCTATTTCTTTGTACGGTGTCAGCAGACTGACCATTTATCTGTAGACAGAAATTGCCCTCATGTGGTATAGTCCAAATCAGTGAAGATTTTCCTTGTTTAACTTTGTCACAACGGCTAGTGACATAATGGGTGACGTTCCAGTTAGTGTACGCTTTTCTTTCATCAATGGAAATCTTACTATTTTCCATGATTTTAGCCATAGCTACCATTCCCTTTATCAATGAACTATGACTAAAATCCGGACCACCAATATATGAACTAACGGATCGTCTGAATTTGCTTTGATAGGCATTGGAGAAGATAACAAAATAAGCCCAAGCAGAACCCTCATAAGAGAACGGAAGAACTAAATACGGCATCCCTTTTTCTACGGTATGTAGCATAAATCCACACACCCAACAGTCAGTTGTATTGATCACTAATTGGTGCTGATGTAACAACTGGAGAAATGAGTTATTGTAATATTCAGTTCTTCTTATGAGTTCATGTTGAAGAAGTGTATGAAATAGATGTGGAGAGACAGTAGAAGAAGACGAGGAGGTAGACGGAAAGACAACTTTTCGCTGCAGAGCAATAACAATCCAATTTATACACACCAAAAGAATACACACTAATATAATAATACATAAAGCTATACCACAAAGACTATACATTGATTTGTGATGTTTTTCCTTCATCTTATCCTTTCTCTCTTTTTCGCCAAATGTAGTCTCCATCTTTCTAAGTGGATGCTCACGGCAATCTTCCTCAATCACTTAGTCACGATTGTCTGCCGTCCTATGACATTGCAAGTCCTGCAGGCCTATTGCCACTACTCAGGTCGCAACCAAGACTCCTACCGTGACCCTGCAACCGGGATAGAATACTACATAGGAGAGAAAGATCTTAAGTGTTCTTTAGTCTAGGTCTTAGGTTATAGTGTTCTTTATCAGGTACAGTTTGGTCTCGGAACAATGTTCGCGGATTGGTCGTATTCAAGCGACGATGTGGTGTTATTGCTTCTTGAAGAATGTCATTGTCCTCTTTTTCAGACAATGTTCCACTCAGGCGTGCATCACTAAAAGGTACAAATCGTGGAACCTTTTCGCTCTCAGAGTCTCTAATGCCCTTACGTACCCACTGATCAAACGGAAGAGGCAGAGGCACTTTCTTGCAATGCACACCGTGAATCCAATTTTTCTTTCCTTCGACTTTCACTGCTGTTCTCGTGGTGAGCAAAACCATTCGGGGCTCTCTCCACCTGGGTTCCAAATTTTTCGTCCTTTGGAAGTTCTTTATGCAGACCCAGTCACCTGGCCGGATAGAATGACCTGGGTCTGTGGAAACCTCCGGCAAAGCACTCTGAACCTGTTGATGGAGAACACGCAATGTAGTCGTAAGGTCATGCAAGTAATCAATTAACATTGGATATGGTAAGTCTGAGTATTTCTTAGGGTGAGGGACTTCCCATACATTAGCTGGGCATCCAAAAACCACTTTGTAAGGGCTAAGTCCCAAACAAGAGTGTACTGCTGTTCTGGTGGACAGAAGAGCCAATGGTAAAGCATCGGGCCAACTAAGTCCTGTACTAGCCTGCACTTTCGCTAGTTTGAGTTTTAGTGTACCGTTGTAACATTCTACTAAACCCGCTGACTGTGGATGATTTGCCACATGGAACTTTTGCTTGATACCAAGACCCGCACAAACTTTTTGCATGACTTGGCCCACAAATTCGCTCCCATTGTCACTCCAGACAATGCGCGGCAAACCAAACCTGGGGAAAAATTCTTTTAGCAGAACTTTAGCTGTGGATAAGGCTGTATTGTCTTTTAGAGGGTATGCTTCTATCCATCTAGAAAAGGCACATATTACCACCAGAACATATTTGAGGTTGTTGCATCATTCCATATGAATGTAATCGATCTGCAACTCCTCAAATGGATATGTCAGAGGAACAAAGTGACCTGCCGGAGTTGGGTTTCCCTTTCCCGGATTGTACATCAAACAAACAATACAATGTTTCACTACATTGTCTGCACACTTTGTGATTCCTTCATTCTGCCACACTGGAGCCAGAAGTTTGCATATTCCTTTCGCACTTAAGTGGGCTGGACCATGCGCCATAGTGACTACTGGCAGTACATAGGCATCTGGTAACAGCCAACGTTGGTGCTCAGACAATTCCACCCAACATCCCATCTCATCCAACATTCCTGTACTTTCTTTCCACTTGCTCAATTCTTTCTCTGTAGCCTCTTTCTGAATCAACCTTACACTTTCTACTGTATCCTCATACATTCCTCTCTCTCTAACCCAATTCGCAGGACCCGCAACATACATTCGATTTGTAGCATCTCTCGCTGTCTTTTTCGCTACTTCATCTGCAAATGCATTACCTCGACCAACATCATCTGTAATCTTTTTGTGTGCACTACACTTCACTATTGCTATCTGAGCAGGTAAGGAAAGTGACTCAAGAAGATCAGTCACCAACTGACCATGTTGTATTTTAGTGCCATGTGAAGTAAGGAATCCCCTTTCCTTCCATAAACGCCCAAAATTAAACGCTACACCAAAAGCATATTGGCTATCGGTGTACACGTTCACCCTTTTTCATTTGGACAACACACAGGCTCTCGTCAAAGCTATCAGTTCTGCTGCTTGAGCTGAATTATGTCTAATGCGTGATTTTTCCACAACTGTATGTAAAGTAGTAACAGCATAGGCTGAAACTGTATCTCCATTAGGAAGCTTGAAACAAGAACCGTCCACCCATAGAATTCCATCCGGATTTTCTAGCGGTGTATCTTTTAAGTCAATTCTTCCTTTTGTCTCTTCCTCAGTACGGAGGAAACAATCATGTTGTTCTTGGTCATCTTTGTCTACTGGAAGAGGCAACAAAGTAGCTGGATTTAAAGTATTACATCGTTTGATATGCACGTGACTAGCCAAAAGCGTCAGCTCATATCCAGACAAACGAGCACTCGTAAGATGTTGTGTTTTTGTTCGGTTTAATAAGGTATCCACTGCATGCGGCACCATAACAATGAGTGTATTATCTAGCACTACTCCAGCAGACTGTCGAATAGAAATTGCTGCTGCTGCTGTTGCTTTAAGACAACTAGGCAATGCTTTAGCTACTGGATCTAACGTAGCCGAAAAATATGCACATGGTCGCTGTTTATCTCCAAATCGCTGTGTTAAAACTGACAACGCATAACCTTCTCTTTCATGAACGTAGAGCGTGAACGGCTTACTGTAATCGGGAGTACCCAATACAGGAGCAGAACATAGTGCAGTACGCAAGTCAGTGAAACTCTTCTGACATTCGTCAGTCCATGGAAGGGGCTGAGGCGTATCTTTCAAAGTGAGTGCCAACAGAGGTTTAGCCAACAGAGAAAAGCTCGGAATCCACTGCCTATATTAAGAAGTAATACCCAAAAAGGCACGTACCTCCCTTTGTGTGGATGGCACAGACATTTGCGCAATCGCCTGAATTCGTTCTGGGGTTAATCGTCGTCCCTCCTTTGATAGGAGATGACCCAAGTAGGTAACCTCTCGACGAACATATTGTAGTTTAGAAGGTGAAACCTTATGATTCAGATTAAACAGATGGCGTAACAATGCAACAGTCACATTTTTGCAAATATCTTCTGAATCAGCGGCTATCAACAAGTCATCCATGTATTGAATAAGAGCAGCACCAGACGGCAAATGAAAAGCATCAAGATGACATTTTAAAGCTTGACTGTAAATAGAGGGACTTTCACAATAGCCCTGAGGTGCGCGCTTAAACCGGAAGCTTCGGCCTCCAAGAGAGAAGCCAAAAATATCCCTACTTTCTTCTGCAATGGGAATACTAAAGAAGGCATTCTTTAGATCGATAACAGAAAACCAAGTCGCTGTGGAAGGTATCATCGTCAACAGAGCAGTGATATCTGGGACTACAGGAAATTGTGGTACAACAATTTTGTTTACCTCCCGAAGATCAATTACGAAACGATATACAGGAGGCTGAGAAAGATCAGTGCGTTTAAGAACAGGAAGAATAGGACTTTTGCATATGTTACCTCTCGTTTCCTCAACCACACTCTTCTGAATCAAATCGTGAATGATTTCCAAAAGCGCTTTTTCACCTTTAGTGGAAATTCTATATTGCAGAATACGTGGCAATTCAACATTAGGCTTAAGAGTGACAACATAAGGTGGAATCTCCAGACAGCCCACATCGTTCGGACCCGTGGCCCAAAGCTTTGCCGGAAGAGAAAGCAATTCAGGTGGAAACTGATCTTTGGCCAAATACATTGGAGAAGTCAGTTTCTGTCCTAAAGTAAGATGTACACCAGAAGGAGAACAATATATCGTAGCATGCATTCTTTTCAATAAGTCCAAACCCAACAGATTTTCACCGCAACCATTCGTCAAAAGAAGCGGAGCTTCCAAATCATAAGGGCCAACTGAAATAGGCAAAGGGCAAGAAACCGGATTACGAACAGGGGCGCCAGAAAATCCTACAGAAACATTTGTTAAGCCAGACAAAGGTGCCCCAGGGAGTTTGGAATGAATGATAGAACTTCTCATCGCACCAGTATCTAGGAGAAATGGCTCTGAAACACCCATTGTAGTGACATTAACATAGGGTCCATTCTGATCTACTGGAATCGACACAACTCCCTTACTTTGTCCATGGCTGTCCTAGTTAGTATGAAGACTTTCATTCTCGCCTTCAACATAACAATCCTCATTGTAATACTGTGTAGACCTAACATTTTGCTGATCAAAATAATTCACGGAATTAGAAAGAGGAAGGGAAGGCTGTTCTTGAGTCGACATACCTCGACCTCTACCTCTGTTTGTTGACTGGAGGCCACCACGACCTCGTGGAGCAGATATTGCTCCATTGCGCTGCAATAAAATCGGACAACTATTCTTAAAATGACTTTCCTCTCTACAATAGGCACATTGATTAGGTCCTAATAAAGGTCGCGGAATATATGACTCAGGTTTTTGATACAACCTCTGAAACTGCGGAGGCTGTTGAAACTGAGGCTGAACATAACGAGGAGGATAAGCTTGTTGCAAGAGAACCTTCGTTTTCAATTCTTTCGTCTTTTTCTCTTGTTTTTCTCTTTCTTCTTTATCTCTATTTTCATAATATTGTGCAGTAGCCAATATCTGGGCAGAAGAAGAAACAGCCCATGAACTTTCAGAATCTTTCAATTTGTGTGACAACTCGGGAAGCAAATTAAATACAAATTTGTCCACAAATAACCGCTGGCCACCCTCTGTAGCCATATTTTGACCACTGTGATCAATAAATGTCTCCTCGAAACGAGTAAAGAAATCAGAGACACTCTCATCTTTCTTCTGTTTGCATGCTGCTAATTTATCCCAGTTAACTCTCAAGGCAGGCATCATCGTTTTCATTAATGTAATAATCCTACCAGGGAGTTCTGAAACCAAAACATCAGGCTTAGCACCACCCACTTGAGCTGCATCCGCAGCAATTATAGCAGCCCAATCACCACCTAATGCTTGAACATGATTCTCTCTACGAATCTTAGCCCATAATGCTTGTGGAACTACACTTCCCATCAACATATCGATATCAGCTAGATTCATGATGCAAGCATCAACCGTCTGCGATAGTTCTTTATAATAACCCGCAGGATTCTTACGAGGATCCGGTAGAGTCTGCTTAAGGGCTAAAACTTCAGATCGTTTCCAAGGGACATGTACCCATATACGTTGGAAATGAGCAGGAATAGCTGGATTATTACCTTGAGCCGCAACTTCTTCCTTCCAAACTGGAGGAACCTCTCTCATGGGATAATTTTTCAGTGTCAGTCTAACCGACGGATCGGAATCAGAGAAAGTCTGAGAGGACAACAAGGATCAAAAGGAAATAAGTGTCCTTACAGCTTTCTCAACCTTAGAACCCACAACAAGTCCTTTATCGAAATCAGTCTGAACATCTAACAGACCCTGTGGAATCGAACTCGAATTCACATCCTCCCATTCTTTAATGAGAGTATCACACATTACATTAAAAACATATCTTTGCGTAGGCGCATTCCATTGTGAGAAGGTAGACATAATATCGGGCACACTATACTGGGGACCCCTCTTGATCCATTTACGTGCGAGAGAGCAAAAGCCGGAGACACATTTAAAGCTTCAAAGAAAGGAGATAGAATACCAGTGACGGTGTCCGTGAGACGCTTACGCACAGACGGAGAATTGGACATAAGAATAGGGGACATGGTATTAGGCGAACTAACAGAAGGAGAACCGGTAGTTGCAGGAGGAGCAGAAGGCAAAGGAGATCGAAGATCAGGAGATGAGGGCAAAGAAGTTGAAGTTAAAGGCAAAACTGGTGGAGGCGAAGATACTAAAAGGGGCAAAGGCGGAAGAGCCGGAACAGGCGGAGGTACTGCTGGCGGCTGAACAGGCTGTAACAACTGGGGTGCATTAGCACCTTGTGCATAGGGCGGAGGCAATCTCAATAAATGGGATATTAGGGGATCTTCTTCTAAATCTTTCTTGTTATCGGAAGGGGAAACAGGCAACACCGGATAGCATTTATCTATCGCCATACGATGCTGTCTTTCTGAAATTTCCATCGCATTATTAATTTCATCATCTTTGAATTGTTGGGCCACCTGTATAATTGTCATACCCTGTGCTTTCCTATCTCGTTTTGCTTGTTTAATTTCTCTCTGTTTGGCTTCCTTACGCTAAAGGCGGAAAGAGTCAAACATTGCCGGCCGGGCTTTTCTTTTGAATAAAACTGCTTCCAAATTATCTAGCACATCAGAATCGAAACTACCATTTTCTGGCCATTTTAAAACACCATCTTTCTTCATGTATCGGGTCCATGTCTCGTTAAAGGCCATGGGCCCAACACCATGTTTAGAATAGAGCTCATATGTGGGAGTTCCAATCGAAGGAATCGGACAGAATCCCTATTACCAAAGCAACAAAATTTTCCAAACTTAGTCAGACCAGGCATCTCGTGATTTCACCTGACTGTTCACAAACTTCAAGGGGGTAAAACTCAGTTTACGCAGCACAAATGCACTTACCCTCGGCTTCGGCTATTGCAATAGTCGAATCTAAGGACCAAAGAAACTAAGGAACAAAGAACCAAAATTGTGGGTGCGACCCACCAAATACTTAACTAAGGACGTCTTCTTACGCCAACAGAGGCCCGTCTATCATCTCGCCTTACCATACATCACCAAAGGAAGGGCCAAAGCAGGGCGGCAGTCAGGGCAGCAGTCGTTAGTAGCCGTCAGGAAGGAGTAGCCGCGCTGAAAAAGACCTTTGGACCACTTTCGACATACAGGGGTCGCTTGACGTGGCTCGCGATTCCTCCAGAATTTTCTTGCGGGGTTCCTCATGACCTTCAGGCAGAACCGGTACCACTGAAGCCGCCGTACGTTGGGCGCCAGTTGAAGAACCAGAACCTTTTGGACCTGGCGGCGCAGGGTATGCCTTAATCTCATGGGTTCTCCTGCTTAGCTACACAGAGACACGGGGACACTCTGTCGGCGTAAAAGATCAGATTTATTAGCTGCAGCTATTACAGTTGTCCTAGAAGTATACACAGTATGTTCTCAGGAGACTGCCACTTCACTCCGTGGCGCACAATTTTATATAGTACATAGGTGACATATACATTAACTAAGAACACACCTAAAACATATAAAAGGAGCCAATAAGAAAAGTTGGAAAACAGAACAGAACCAATAGGAAAGGTTTGAAAATAAAGTATCGAGTAACTCGAAGAAGCCTCTCCTCTGTGTTTGTCACCCCTCCCCACGAGCTAATTCATTAACTGACTTGTAGCTGTCTTGCAGGTGACGAGATACGTTTGTGTGTTTTGGAGGACAGTTGTGAAACAAGAGAATACGAGCAGAGGACAGCGAAGGCCAGACGATAAGATAAAATCAGAAGAGAATAGTGTGAACCAACAGATAGTTGAGACAGGGATTAGGAAAACAAGACAGGGATTAGTGTACTCGGCCAGTCTCTAACACCAGCTTTTGTAAACAGAGGCACAAGGTTATTTCGACACACTATTGCAGGAAAAGCAGAAAAAGACTTCGATCGTCGTGCTGCCTGAGTGAGGGCAACACAAAATGGCGGCGGAGCACAAAATGGCGGGTCGATACGATCACGATTGAAAATCGAAGTTCCTCACAGTGATGTAATTTGAGATAACATCAGTGATGTCATCGGTGTGCTTACTGACCATGCCATGAGTGATGTAATATGTGACGTCATCAGCAGTGCATTACGGGGCGTGAGTTATAGTTAGCTCTACTAACTATAACGTTCAAATTTCTCTGGTTTTGTACGAGTGAAATGTCCAACTCACTATAACGTCTCTGAAACCTATGGTTTTTACAATGAATTTCTAAGGTTTTTTAAATGCTCATTTCTAACTATAACGTCCCTGTAACCTATGGTTTATTCAGTGAATTTCAAAGGTTTTTTAAATGCTAATTTCTAATTATAATGTTCATTAAACCTATAGTTTTTTTAGTGATTTTACATTATCATTCCATTCTCAACCTGGTGAAAACAGCCGGTATCACCATTTTTCCAGCAATAGCTTCCCCCCCCAAAGCTGAGTTAGCGGTAGCAATGTAACATCTGCCTTTTACTGGTGTAAAGTAGGACGACTACCTACAGTGTGAAAGGGAACCCAGCCCAGAATCAGATCTGAAGACCAACAAATGTCATAGAGCTACTGATCATGCACCTCTGACACCCAAGAAGGCCACAAAACCCACTGCCACCACCCTCAGGACCTCCCCGCCGGACCACCCCCCCATTACTACCGAGGCAGCATGCAACAAGACAGCGGACCATCCAAAAATGGCATGGCCCCTCAGCCACACAATAGCTGAATGTTGCGAGATGTGGCAACCAAACATGTGTGAAGGATGCAAGTCGCCCACGAATAATAATGCACACAATAGTAAATGTAGCGATGATGTGCTGGTCAGACCTCACTATGCAGAGCACAAACCTCTCCATGTGTTCATATACTGCTGGTGCTTGTAGTGTTGTGGACAGTGGACGCATCCATGTTACCTCAGGCAGTGGGGAAAATCTCGGTCATGTGCCGGTGTCGTCGTCCCCTGTAAGCGGAAGCGCAGTGGGCTGGTCCAACGTCCGCCACTCCAGCGTAGAAGTGTGAATAAATAGGCCAGGGTTCTGGGCGTGGTTCACTTGTGTGAAGGCCAACATGTCTGCCAGCGCGGCGGCCCTCACCCTGCCACGTGGCTGCCGCCATAACCGTGGGCCTCCTCCACAGCACCACAGAGTTATGTCTGTACAGACTACTGCCTTCGATCTACACTGCGGACAGCAGGGCTCACAATTCAGATGAAGTCACGATTGCAGATGACGCAGTCCAGTGGGCAAGTCACATTGCTCCCAGTGCGGCCCGCCCGGACCACGCATCATCGCAGGCTGCGTACACGCTGAGTGCCAGAAGTACCACTAACTCAGTGTACCACAAGTCAATGCCACATGGCCTAATCAAGGCAGAATTCATTAGACAAAAGACATTGCTACCGGTGCGGCTAGCCCGGACCACGCATCATCGCAGGCTGCGCACACGCTGAGTGCTTCAGGTGCCACTAACTCAGTGCACCACAAGTCACTGCCACGTGGCCTTACTAAGGCAGAATTCATTATACAAAAGACATTGCTTCCAGTGCGGCCCGCCCGGACCACGCATCATCGCAGGCTCTGCACACGCTGAATGCTTCTGATGCCACTAACTGTGCAGCTCAAGTCAACTCCACGTGGCTGTCTGTCCTTGCTGGGCGCTGCCTCCGGCCTACTCTGCGGTTACCAGGGCTCACAATTCAAATTTAGTCTTGATTCATTAATTTGACAGTCAAGTAGGCAACTAACTATAACGTCCCTGAAACCTACATATTTCGACAATGTAGTCCATACATATTTCATCTTTTGTTCCATACGCCCACACTGTGGTCAGCAGAAATCACAATTTACATTGAGACATGATTTATTAATTGCAGACAGAATTATAGTCTATGTCCTTGGATTTTGTCAAGAGGAAGTGGCAAAAAGCATTCCTCGATGTCTGTGCTGACTACTGCCTTCGATCTACATTGTGGATAGCAGGGCTCACAATTCAGATCGAGTTGTGATTGCAGATGACGCATTCCAGTAGGCAACAGACATTGCTATCAGCGCGGCACTCCCGGACCACGCATCTTTGCTAGCTGTGCACACGTGGAATGCTTCTGATGCCCCTACCTCAGTGCACCACATCTCCTCATGGACCCTTTATGATAGAATCTTTTGTGCATGATTTCAGATCTGCTGCCCCTACCTCAGTGTTCCACAAGTCATTAACCCTTTACGATAGAATCTTTTGTGTATTATTTCACATCTGGTGCCCCTACTTTGGTGCAGCACAATTCATGGACCCTTTATGATTGAATCTCTGTGTGTGATCCGATGATTACTGTTCTACTTGTTGCCAGCACCAACCATTCCCTGAGGGCTGGCTTACACTCAACCCACACGCATCCAGCACAGACGTCTCTGGACATGTGACCCTGGTAATAAAAAGGGGCTGAGCGCACATGCCTGTACCCAGTTCCACTATCTATCTGTGTCCGTTTGGTCATTATGTATGCATGATGCTGCCCCTGGGCCCTACCACATTATATTCTGCTGTGGACAGCGCTCGCAACCATGTTTCCTCTGGCAGTGGGGAAAACTTTGGTTATGTAACTTTGTCTCAGTCATTGTATAAGTACATAGGTCGAGACTGAATAATTAGAGTACTGCAAGGAGAGTGTATAGTGAATTTATAAGTGCTTCAGAATTGGCAGAGTTACTGGATAAGTACATATGTTGGCGGAGCCTAACTCCCGAGCACAAACTTGGCTCTAATTGGCTGCCCTCTATGTGCCAAAAACGGAAATTTGGGCTTTTATGGCCCTATTTTGCTACAGCTGCAACACGCCACTGAATGTGCAATAAACATTTATATCCACACAGATATGCCATGTGCACGATCTTTCATGTGAGGAAGTATGGATGAATGTAGGGTCAGTTATTCCCCCTACCTTCCATGTTGGCCATGTTTTGGGACTTGGGTCACAAGGTGACACATTGGCGCTTGCGGCCCGGGCGGCGGCAGCACTACAAAAGGGACACCCGCATCAGTTCTTCATACAACCCAGGAAGGAACCACGCCCAGAACTCAGGAGTCATTGTTGACAGCCTCACGCTGGACTGGCATTCGCCAGGCCAGCCCACTCCGCTTTTGCATACAGGGAGGGACAACAACGCTACATTGCCCAGATTTTCTTTGTAGTGATCTGCTGCTCACAGATCTAGTTGTCAGTATGCCACATCCACTCCCTGATGGCTGGTTTACACCCACACCACACCCATCAAGCACAGGCATCACAGGACATGTGACCCTGCCAATAAAAAGGACCGGGCATACATGCTCCACGCCGTTTCCATTTCAGACTTGGTGGCACTGGATACACTGCAACCGGCACAGGCACACCACCACGGGACGGTGACTTTCGGTGCACTGAGGTAGGGGCACTGTAAGTGCTGAGCGGTTGTGCAGCCTGCAATAATGCCCTGTCCCGGTGGTCTGGACAGGTCAGGTTTTGTGTGCCCTGCTGGACCGCAGTGTAGGCCTAAGCCATTGAACAGCGGAGGCCTACCGCCATGTGGTGTGGCCTCACTGGGAGCGGATCTGGGCAGTGAGAGTGAATGTGGTGCAGCAGCCTGGGTGCACAGCTTCGGGCAGTCACCTCCGGGTAGTGGGAGTGGATGTGGTGCAGCAGCCTGGGTGCGCAACGGTGGGCAGTCACCTCTGGTCAGTGGGAGTGGATGGGGTGCAGCAGCCTGGGTGCGCAGCAGCGGGCAGACACCTCTGGGCAGTGGAAGTGGATGGGATGCAGCAGCCTGGGTGCGTAGCGGCAGGCAGACACCTCAGGGCAGTGGAAGTGGATGGGGTGCAGCAGCCTGGATGCACAAAGGCGGGAAAGCGATTTAGGCATGCGCAGTTGTATGTACTCTGACATTACTGATTCTGTACTATGTTTCAGATGAGTGAGCTTGAGGGCTCCACTATGTCCCGGCACGTGGTTGGAAAAACACAGGTGGTGGAAATGTGAGCTGTGAGGGTTTTATCCACAGTGTGGGTACTCACTGTCCCTCTCCATCTCTTCCTTTCTCTACCTCACACTCTTTCTCTCTTTCTTCCTCTCTCTCACACTGTTTCTCTCTTTCTCTCTTCTCTTCCTCTCTCTCTCACTCTTTCTCAATCTCTTTCTCTCTCTCACTCTTCCTCTGATTCTCTCTTCCTCTTTCTCACACTGTTTCTCTCTTTCTCTCTCTCTTCCTCTCTCTCTCACTCTTTCTCTCTTTCTCTCTGTCTTCCTCTCACTCTTTCTTTATTTCTCTCTTTCTCTTCCTCTCTCTCACTTTCTCTCTCTCTCTCCTTTGATGGACGCATGACGCACAATCTTATCTTGCTTTTTGTCTAGCAGGCTGTGATTCCCAGATTGACGACCAGAGGTGAATGCGTGTGCAGCCTGCGATGATGCATGGCCATCCTGGCAATCAACACCCAATCTGAATTGTGAGCTCGGCTTGACTGCGTGTACTCAACGGCTGAGAAGGTTGCTTCGGCATGTGGTGGACCCTCTTACACACAAGCCGGTGGCGGAATGTGAGAAGAGAGGCTTGTTTCCGCAGCAGCGGGCAGTCACCTCTGGGCGGTGGGAGTGGATAGTGTGCAGAAGCCTGGGTGAACAAGAGCGGGCAGACACCTCCGAGCAGTGGGAATGGATGAGGTGCAGCAGCCTGGGTGCACAGGAGCGGGCAGACACCTCTAGGCAGTGAGAGTGGATGGGGTGCAGCAGTCTGGGTACGCAGGAACGGGCAGTCACCTCCGGGCACTGGGAGTGGATAGGGTACAGCAGCCTGGGTGCGCAGAGGCGGGCAGACACCTCTGGGCGGCAGGAGTCGATGGGGTGCAGCAGACTGAGTGCGCAGGGCAGACAGACACCTCTGGGTGGTGGGAGTTGATGGGGTGCAGCAGCCTGGGTGCCCAGGGGCAAAACAGAGAATTATGCATTTGCAGTTGTATGTACTCTGCCATTACTGATTCTATACCACGTTTCAGATGACTAAACTTGAGGGCTGCACTATGTCCCGGCACGTGGTTGGAGACACACCGGTGGCAGAAAGGTGAGCTGTGAGGATTTTCTCCACAGTGTCAACACTCACTCTCACTCTCCCTCTCCATCTCTTCCTTTCTGTCATTCATACTCTTTCTCTCTCTCTCTCACTTTCTATCTCTTCCTTTCTCTCTCTCACACTCTTTCTCTCTTTCTATGTCTCTTCCTCTCTCTTTCATTCTTTCTTTCTCTCTCTCTTCCTCTCTGTCTCACTCTTTCTCTCCCTCTCTTCCTCTCTCTCAAACTGTTTCTCTCTTTCTCTCTCTCTTCTTTGTATCGCACTCTTTCTCTGTTTCTCTCTCTCACTCTTTCTCTCTTTCTCTGTCTTCCTGTCTCTCTCATTCTTTCTTTCTTTCTCTCTCTCTTCCTCTCTCCCACTCTTTCTCTCTTTCTCTCTCTCTCCTTTGATGGAAGCATGACGCACAATCTTATCTTTCTTTTAGTCTTGCAGGCTGTGATTCACAAATTGTCGAGTGATGACACCCCATGCCTGTACCTACTTTTATTTTCTTGTTTTGTTTAAATAAAATGTTTTATATGTAAATCCATAGATGACTGAGATTCTTATTTGTCCAACCTCACATGCATCTTCTTTATTATAATTCTGCATCATCAGTCAATTTGTTACATTCCAGATTTCCTAAGGTTGCTGTCACATTTGTTTGTGGGAGGTGTGGGTGACGGGGGATGGCGGACAAGGGGCTGGTGGTGGGTGGTGTAGGAGCAGTGTTGGGCGTCTGAGCTGCATGATTGTTGGCTCCATTGCATCTGTTGTCATTCAGACGTGGCTTTGGGCTGGGCTCCCTTTCATGTTGCAGGTTGTAGTCCGACTGTACACCAGCTCAGAGCAGGAGTAAACTTCCTGCTACTAACCCACCTTATCGCCTGTTTTGTACTCTCTTCAACGATCTTGCTGGTGGGTGAGAAACTTACGAAGTGATGTGTTTGCTGCTTTTTGCACGAGAACGCCTACTCTACATCTCATTAGCAATATTTTCCGGGGTCATCCGTGACGATGCTTTCTGAGGCTGCTATCGCTGGTAAACTGGTGATATGGGCTGTTTGCTCCAGCTTGTGAATGGTGCGTTAAATCTATCACCATTTTGGATGTGATAAAGTGCCGTTAAATCGGCGATGTGTCCTTCAGTAAATACCCCTCGGTGTTTGAAAGACTTAAGAAGTACTCGAGTGCCGCGTTGGAGCCGTGCACCCATCGCTTTCACATGGGGGCCTCGATGAGAGCCGCGCTAGAGTTGCGACTCCATTAAAAAAAATAAAACTCGGGGACCCCATTCCCCAAAGCATGCCGACATGTTCATTATTTAAAAAAAAAAAACGAGAGGAGGGCTGCCTCGGCCCCCCTCCCGTGGCCAATTCTGGCCCCAAGGACCTCATCCCCGGGGCCTGGCCTCACCGTTGGGGACAGTGGGGGGAGCCCAATGCCCCCACGGTCCCACCGACTCCCCACTCCTGCAGCAGCCGGCATTGCTTTTTCACACGGGGAGCTGCTGACATGCAGCTCTCCATGTGGAAAAGCAATCAGCTTTTGATTTTGGAAGTGAGAGCAGGTTTCCCTACTCTCACTTCCAAAATCCAAAGCAAGTTTGCTGTGACATGGCGGGAGCACCCCGGGACACTGCAGGAGCCGGCCCTGGGGAATGGCGGTCCCCAGGGCTATCCCAGGCTCCAGGAGGAGGGCCGCGTGCCCCCCCCCTCCCAACATGAGTGAAGCCCCGGGGAGGTGGTGGTCAAGGGTCCCAGCTATTATTTTTTAAGAAATGCCCCCGGGACCTAGCCCACCTGGGGGCCTCATTAAAATAAAATGCAGGAACCCGCGCTTCATTGTTTTTAAACAATTTCGGCGGAATTCGCTACCCCAGTCCTTCTGGGACCTCCTGAGCAGGCCTAGGGGGTCGTGGTGTTTCTACCCTGCCCCCTTCTCTTGTTTTATATCTTTGTTTCTCTGTTTTCTGGTGGCTGCCAACACTTCCTGGTTTGGAGTGTTGACAGCCAATTAGAATGAAGCTCGTGGTCGTGGCAGCCAATTAGAATGAAGCTCGTGGTCGGGAGGGGTCGCGACACGACTGCTGCCCTAGATAACAAAACTTTTATTTTTTTAATTTCTCAGCAAGTACTGAACGGATTTACACCATTTAAAAAAAAGGTCGCTTTCTGAACCAAGCACTACCTTTTTGCCAAATTTTTGGTAATTCCGTTCAGCAGTTTCGGCTGTAGCCTTGCCCAAAGTTTCCTATGGGAAATTGATTTTTTGACTTATTTTTTGAATTTCTCAAAAACGACTTAATGGATGTACACCATTTAAAAAAAAGGTCGCTTTCTGAACCAAGCTCTACCTGTTTGCCAAATTTGGGGTAATTCCGTTCAGCAGTTTGGGCTGTAGCCTGTCTCAAAATGTCCTATGGAAATGAACATGGATAAAACATGTTTTGGGACCCCCCTTTTTGGGAGAATTTTGCGAAGATTCGTTAAACGACGCCAAAGTTATTAGCAAATCAAAAAATGCTTTTCCTATGGAAAATAGGTTGTAACTATAACTACCTACTGGTGACCGCAAGTAGGTAATATATATATATATATATATATATATATATATATTACCTACTGGCGGTCGCCAGTAGGTAGTTATAGTTAGGACCCTGTTTCCATAGGAAAACCGCAACATTCTATTTTGAATAACTTTGGCGCCGGTCAACAAATCCTCGCGAAATTGTCAAAACTAATGGGGCGCTCCGCTCCGCTCCTACCCTGAAAGTCTCGGGGGATTCGTCAAGCGGGGGCTGAGATAAAAGGGGGTCCCAAAACGCATTTTTCCCATGCATTTTTCCATAGGACCTTTAGACACAGCTACAGCCCGAACGGCTCAACAGAGTTCCTTTAAATTTGGCAGAGAGGTAGTCTACAGGTCAAGGAAGTGCCTTTTGTAGGTTTGGTGTAAATCTGTTCAGTAGATTCTGAGAAAATAGCCTTTAAATCAATATATATATCTGAGCCAGCTTACGGTGCGCTTACGGTGCGCTTACCGTACGCGTACAGTGACGTGCGCGAGCGCGATTCTGATTGGCTGTTAGATCTTAGTAAACATTCGAATCGGTCGAAACCAGGAAGTGGCGGCCGCCATTTTCTCTCTCGCACTCTGAGAGGGGGTTAAAAAACAAAGGCCAAAAACATGTAAAGGGGCTGTTTAGACAGCTCCTAAGCACCTAGCCATGTTGAGGGAGTCCTCAAAGATCCCCCAAGGTAAAAAACGGAATTTAAAATTTTTCGATAATTTTGCCGATTACGCTTACCGTACGCGTACGGTAAAAATTAATTAAAAAAAAATAAGTATCCATACTCTCCCCACCCCATGTGCAAATGGTGCCCGAAGGGCACCATTTGTGCACGGCATGTAACAGCTCTAAAAAATTAAAATATTACCTTTAACAACGAAGCGCATCATATGTCCTCCATGTGCGCACAGTGCGCGAAGTGCATCGTGCGTACATGGCCCATCTAGCGTAACGTGGGCACGCGGTGCGCGTAGCGCACCGCGTGCCCACCGTGCGTGCACGGCACTAACTGCGTAAAGTGGGCGCGCGGTGCGCAAAGCGCACCGCGTGCTCACTGTGCGCGCACCGTGCGCGAAGCGCACCGTGCGCGCACGGAATGAACTGCGTTAAGTGGGCGCGCACGCCACGAATGGCGTAAAGTAACTTAGCATTTAAAAAACCGTACAAATTCACTGAAAAAACCATAGGTTTCACACACGTTATAGTTAGGATTTAGCATTTAAAAAACCTTGCAAATTCAGTGAAAAAACCATAGGTTTCACACATGTTATAGTTAGCTGGAAATTTTACTGATAAAAAACCAATGAAATTCCCCCGTTATACTTAGTGCAGGCAACTATAACTCACGCGACCGCAATCTTCTGCTGATGCTAATACTGTATTTAGACACTTATTTGCCCATGTCTTCTTCCATTAAATTTTAGCTATACATATATTACAAATATTTTTTTTTCATAAAGGCACATATGTCATCAGCAGAGGATTGCGGTCGCGTGAGTTATAGTTGCCTGCACTAAGTATAACGGGGGAATTTCATTGGTTTTTTATCAGTAAAATTTCCCGCTAACTATAACATGTGTGAAACCTATGGTTTTTTCACTGAATATATATATATATATAATTTTTTCACTGAAAATACCATAGGTTTCAAGCACGTTATAGTCAGTTGGTCATTTCATTCGTACAAAACCAGAAATTCCGGCGTTATAGTTAGTTCAGCTAACTATAACTCGCGCCCCGCAATGCACGGCTGATGACGTCACATATTACATCATTACATCATTCATGACATGGTCAATGACATCACTGATGACATCATCCAGTGTGTTTCTATAAAGTGTAAATATGTTTTATATATATGCCAAGGTGTATTGAGTGTGTAAATGGATGATTTAGTGTAACTGATTGTATATGTGACTGATTAAGTGTATCTTACTGAATACATGAGTTAGTGAGAAAACTGTGTAAATGTCTGTATCAGTTTCTTAATTGGTGTGTAAGCGGCCACATGGGTTGGTGAGTAGCTACATGAGTGTCTATATGGGTTATTGTTTGGTTGTCTGAGTATCTGTATGGGTGCCTGAGTGGGTGGGTGGGGGTGTGACTCTGTGCATAGATGTGTGAGTGGCTGATTCACTGGGTGTATGGGTTCAAGAGTGCATCAGTGAAGGGCTGTATAGGTGGGCGAGTGTGTGTATAGCTGTGTTGGTGAGTTAATGGATGTCTTAGTTGTACATGTGTGAGTAACTACATATGCGAAAGGCAGTATATTTGAGTGTTGGAGTTCTGCAATAAGTTAACATCTCCCCCGATAGACTTTTCTCCAACCTTTAATGGCCGTGGTGTCTTGTCCACAATTGACTTTATATTAATGTTTAACAGACATTCCACCAGAGTAAAGACATTTAATACGCACGACTTGGCCTTGAGCGATCATTTCCCAATAAGCTTAAGCCTGATGACACAATGCCAAATTTCAAAACCAAGGGGCAGAAATAGTAATAACATTAATAATATCAGACTTAATAGGCAAAATGGCTATGCATTAAAGTGGGAATGTGTAAATTATGAAGATCTCTTGAGTAAAATAACCTCCGACTGCTATAGCAACCTTATGTACTGCTTAAAAGACGATGGCGAGCCAAGCGAGATTGTAAAGAACTATGCAATTATCGCTGCAACTATTAAGTCGGCCCTCTTCGTCGAAACTAATAAAAGCAAACCTGTGAAGTATGGCTGGTTTGATCACTCATGTACCCAAGCTCACTCAAATCTGAAGTCTGTCCTCCATGCTAAAATTAAAAATACTTGTAACATTGCAAATGCCAGAAGGGAGTATAAAATTGCCTTGAAAAATAGGAAACAAGAGTTAAAGAAGACGATGTGGCTGGCCCTACAGGAGGCAGCCGCATCTAAAGATTCGGTAGCATTCTGGAAGGCCGTTAACGCTCCTTTCTTAGTTGACTCGGATAGAGCTAACATAGAGATCGCAATACCTGAAAATGTTTGGGTTAGTCATTACACTCATCTCTATGACTGCCCTGCCGATGTATCGACTCCCTCTGAATACCAAGTACTCGAGCCATTTCACCAGGGGCCCCAACGGGAAAAGTATTTGGTCTTCGAGTTACAGGAAGTAAACGAAGCCATAATGACCAGCCAATGGGGCAAGGCACCAGGCCCGGATGGTGTTCCTGCAGATCTTTTTAAATCCAACCTTGAACTATGGGGACCACTTTTAACTTCACTTTTTAATGCATCTGCTGCAAATAGCCTTCCTCCAACTTGGCTAGTTTCCATTTTAGTTACTATTTTTAAGAAAGGTGACAGAGATAACCCGGCTTGTTATCGCCCTATCTCCTTGCTTGATTCATCTATGAAAATTGTTGGCAGAGTTATTTTAAACAAGCTACAAGACTGGGCTGAGGATCGAGGAATTTTATGTGATATTCAATATGGTTTTAGAAAGGGCATGGGGACTGTGGATCAGAGTATTAACTTAAATCTTTTAATGAACAAATATATGGTGGCCAAAAGGGGCAATCTATACCTAACTTTTGTTGATTTATCATCAGCCTTCGATTGCGTTGTACACGCAAAGTTATGGGAAATTTTAGAAGAGCTTGATGTGGACATTGTTTTAGTCACTTTTTTGAGACAACTTTACGCAGGGGCCAAGGCTAGGGTACGATATGGGTTGGGGGGACAATGCACAAAGGATTTCAAGATAGGAAAAGGAGTCAGACAGGGATGTGTCCTTGCCCCCTTCCTTTTTAATTTATATATTAATGGTCTTGAAAAATATTTAATCCAAAACTGCAATGACCTCCCTCAAATAGATTTTAGAACAATCCCTGCCCTTTTATACGCAGACGACGCTGTGTTAATGGCTCGCACCCCTCTTGCCCTGCAACGTGTCATTTCCTCATTTGAGAAATTTATGACTAACCTGGGGCTTACTATTAATGTCTCTAAAACCTTTGCTATGACTAGTGGCAGTGGTGGTAGCAGGGGTTTAAAATCTATGTATGTGTACGATAAGCCAATAGAATATACCAATTCGTTTGCTTATTTGGGCATTTTATTTGACAATAAACTGAGTTGGCAACTCGCTGTGAAAACCAGAAGGGCCCTGTTCGCGAGAACTGGGACTGCCCTTCGCAATTTTAGCAGAAAACTGGGAAGGAGGCCCCTGTCTGAATTGCTGAAAATTTATAACGCAAAATGTGTCTCTGTTGCCACCTATGGTGCTGGGGTGTGGGGGATTGTCGATGTTTCTTCCTTACAGATGATAGAAAACAAATTTTTACGGTTCCTACTGTCAGTACCAGATTCTACATCTACCTATATATGCCATGCAGAATTGGGTACTGGTTATCTAGAAGATACAATTAAAATACAACCAATACTCGAATGGCATAGGATCTGGACTTCTGATAATCTGGACCTGAATCGCAATATTATTAAGGATGTTTTAAAGTTGGAAGGGGCGCCTAGGATAAGATGGTTAAGTTATATTAAATTGTTTTTCTGTAAATTGAATCGCCCTGAATTTTACGATGATCCTACCTCTTTGACTCTGATTGCGAGAAAGGTTCTAAAAGAAATGTGCCTGGACTACTTAAATGATTCTAGACTGTGCACGGAAATGAAGAAAATTACTGTACAGGTACACCAGTTGATCTCCATTCATTTCTTAATACAACCATATATTACAATTGTTACTGGAGATTTTGACAGATTTCTGTTAGTCCGTTTCCGCCTCGGCATTATCCATAGGCTATTAAGTTTCCCTGCTTGTAATGATTGGTCTAAATCTCTTTGCCTCTGTCCGTGTGACGATGTATCAATCCAATCTACACTACATGTTGTCTTTTTGTGTAAATTTTATAGCATTCCCAGAAAAAGATGGATCCTCCCAGTCCTGAAATCCTTTGGGGTTAGGCAGTGTCGCCCCGCACTGCTAGCCCTCCAAATGTTAGATTCACCCTATGTTATAGCCTCTGTTACTGCATTTTTAAAATTTATTTTTAAATCAAGAAATCAGCTGCTAATGTAATTATGTTTAATGTCTTTTTATGCATTGTGTCTCTGCTTTTATGATTAATGATTTTTAATCGAATAAAGCTGAATTGAATTGAATTGAGTGTTGGAGTAAATAAATGATTATATGTGAGAGTGAGCGATTGTGTGTATGGATGAGTTTGTGCTTGTGTCAGTGATTGTATATGAGAGTAAGTATGTGTTAGTATCTGTATGAATAAGTGAGGTGGTGTGTGTGTAACTGTATAGGTGAGTAAATGGGAGTGTGGTTGATTCTTTGCATGAAAGGTGGTGTGTGAGTGTCTGTATAGGTTTATGAGTGCATATGATAGTGCTGTATTGATGAGTTACTGCATGTATGAGTGACTGTATGGGTGAATGAGTGGATGTGTGTGTGTAGACCTAGGAATCAGTGAGTGGGTATGTAGTAACTGGTATTGGTGTGTGTATGGTTTCGAAAATGGTAGTCTGTATTTTAGAGTGGGTGTATCAAAGGTTATATTAGGGTATGAGGAGGTGCATCAGATTATCACGTGGATGATGTCATCAGTGTAGTCACCAGTGATTTCATTTGAGATGTCTTCAGTGATGTCACTGACCATGTCATGAATGATGTAATATGTGACATCATCAGCAGTGCATTGTGGGGGCGCGAGTTATAATTAGCTCAACTAACTGTAACAGCAGAATTTCTCTGGTTTTGTACAAGTGAAATGTCCAACTAACTGTAACGTCCCTGAAACCTATGGTTTTTCCAGTGAATTTCAAAGGTTTTTTAAATGATTATTTCTAACTATAACGTCCCTGAAACCAATGTTTTTTTCAGTGAATATATATATATATATATGTATATAGATATAGATATAGATATGTGTGTGTATCACATAAAATTATCAGTGATGTAAAGCTTCCTGAAAATGAACAAGTGTAATATATATATGTATATATATATATTTTTTTTAAGTTTGAGTTTATTGAAGAAATAAAGAAGGGAAGGAGAAGGGAGGGGAACGGGGTATAATCATCATGATAAACATATACAAAAAATAAGCAATTCAATAGAAACTCTCATTAAAAGCAATTATAACAAGCATGAAGCTTACATGAACAGAGCCTACGTATAGGAATGAAAAATACCATATAGTATAGTAGAACGTGATATCATAACAAAAAAGGCATTAAAGAAAGAAGAAAATCATGGTGGCTTATGCACCTCAACTGTGTTAGGATCTGGAGAGGCGTGCACTGGAGCAAAGGAGGAGAGATAGGATACCAAAGGGAGCCAAATCAGGTCGCGTTTAATTGCCAGGGAAATGGGAGATACGTAATTAGTATCTAGGCGATGATGGAAGCAAACTGCATTCCACCAAGATTGGTAGGAGACATTTGCAGCCTGTTTCCAATTAGAAGTAATGGTATGGAAAGCCACAGCAACTAGAAGGTCAAGTAGTAGATAATGGGAAGGAGATTGTGGGAGTGTCGGTGATAGGGAACCTAGAAAAACTTGCGAAGGGGAAAAGGGAATTTGAAGTTGAAATATCTTTTGTATTTGCGTCCATACTAGGTGCCAGAACTTGGAGATAGGAGGGCATTCAAACAACATGTGTTTGAGATCTGCGACGGGACAGGAACAGGACCAACAAATAGGGGATGTGTCAGGTGAAAAACGGGATAAAGCTTGTGGAGTACATAAAGTTCTGTTATAAATGAAATATAAGGTTTGGGTAGTATTAGCAGCTCTAGAGGCTTTATGAAGCTTAGCCCATATTTTGTCCCAAAAAGGTATTGGCCAACCCTGAGAAAGATCCAATTCCCATGCATTCTCGATTTTAGATTTTAGTCTGTCAGTGGAGTACCGAAAAGAGTTATAAATAGCAGAGGCTGAGGGAGACGTCTCCAATAATAAAGAAGTAGCTTTGCGGTCCAAAGGAATATCGGTAGATGGCGCCAAAGAGCGAAGATATAAGATCAGGACTGGGAGAAGGGCATTGTATTGCGAACGAGCAGAAGAGGGCAGTGAGAAAGAGGATTGAAGTTCCTGGAATGAGAGAGGGGTATCTTGGGAAATTAATTGAGAGATCCAACACAATCCTCGAGAATGCCATGTCTTCCAAAAGATGGTGCGATTACGAATTTTGAAAAGAGAGTTGTGCCATATCGGTTGTTCGTGAATGGAAAGGAGGGAGGGATAAGATGATATTATGTAAGGGAGAAGGAGAGTGCGGCAATGAGAAATAACAGGCGTACGAAAGCGAACTAAAGAAGACGTGAAGGATAAGAACTCGCGAAAGGTAAAGGGGGATAGAAAGGAAGATTCCATACTTAACCAGACGGGCGGATAGTGCGGAAGATCAGAAGAGAACCAACGGGTCGATTGTTTCATAGAGAAAGCTCGATGATATTCTCTGAAATTCGGAAAGCGCACACCAGACTGAGCCTTATCCTTGCGCAATGAAGCCAAAGCTATCCGAGACCGCTTGCCATTCCATAAGAATTTCAGCACCAAGGAATCAATCCGTTTAAAGAAGGAAACTGGAATGTGTACTGGCAGCATGGAAATGGTATAAAGAAGAAGAGGGGATAACATCATTTTTATAGAATTGAGCCGACCCCACCAAGACAGAAAGAGCGGGTTCCAGCGTTGAATAGCCGTGTCCATTTTCATGAAGACATAATCAAAATTAAATTTGAGTGTATCAGACAAGAGAGGAGCGAACCAAACACCCAGATATTTGATCCTAGATGGTTGCCAGGAGAAACTCGTTTGGGAAAAAAGATGCTTTTGACAAATAGGGTTTAAAGGTAGAATCTCGCACTTATATGTATATTTTTTTAAATGAACATCATCCCTTACCTAGCTATGCCCCTTTCACATCAAGCAGATCCTGCTCCTGATCTATGAATTAAGCCCTGTGGAGCGTCACCTGCGGCAGGTTCCCAACCTGGCGCACAGGGCCATGCTGCCTCACACTCTTTCCCACTGCAGCATATGCTCCACAGTGCTGTAGCTCTTGTCGGGCTGCTCCTAGAAGCATGGGAAGGTGGTGCTGTGCAAAGAAATTACCCATTCTTCTTCCGCCTCGTTAACAATGCAGTGATGCTCTACTTCCTTGCACAGGCATTGACCACAGAGGGGCTTATTTACAAGACCTACCAACGGCGCAAGGGACTTGTAAATAGGACTCAGGGTTTATGGGACTCGGAGACGGCAGAGCTGCCTGCTTTTGCCATACCTGAGTTTGGGATACCAAAGAAAAAGGGAAGATAGACAAAAGTAGAGTAATAGCTAGCAAAAGAGGAATAGTAAACAGTGAGGGACAGTGAGAAAGTAACAAAAGGTGAAAATATAGGTTAAAGAAGGAGAGAGATGTACCAGGAGGTGGTGGATTCAGATGGATGGGGCCTATGGAGTTGGACACATGAGAAATAGCTAGACAGAAGCAGTCAGGAGCAAACAAATTGTCCTTGCCCTTGTGTAACGCAGATTACTATAGGACTATTTTATGGGCACGAAATGCGACTCCTGCGTAATTATTTGGGGTGAGCAACCGGAGATGCATTTTGTGTAATTGCGTATGAATTTGTCTTTTTTTTTTTTTTTTTGGCGCAAGTATACGAAAGCAAATTGCATGAATTCCGCACACCCCAGGTTAGATCATTTACATGTCTTATTGACTACTGAGTCTACAAATATCTGCTCATTCGTTTGAACATTACAAGTAATAAACTATACAATACAATACATACCGCAGCCTCAACAACAAAAAATACGTACATCGACCCATGATGTGTCTCGTGCTCGGAGACACCCACTGCACATTTGCTCTTAGCTATTTGTGTGCAATATTACCATGGATCGAGGGACCCATCTTTTAATTAGAGGAAAAAAATGATGACATGCACAGTGCAACTTTAGCCCGGAGCTATATCGTGGCAGACTTTTAACAGTACAAATCTGGTGGTTTGTATCATGGGAAGCTCAGCAGCTCTGCAAGGGGGACAGTGGCGTCTGCAATTGACAGATGGTAATATTGGTGAAAGCACACATTGCAGCAGGCAACGATTCCTAGTGGAGATGCCACGGGCGGCACGTACTGTACAATTAATCTAAGTTCTTGCCGTGCGAGAGCATCACTTAATCCTTTTAATCAGTGCAATTCAAATATAAATATTAAAGTAAAATCCCACTTCATACAGCTTACTTTCGTCACGAAAATGAAATAAAAAACTGTACAGATATTCTCCACTGCAGAGTGCAGACACTTCTAGAAGTGCTGTGTGAAATAAGATGAAATTGACTTAGGTTTGCAATCCGTTAGTTTCTTCTGCCGACCGGTAGGTTGAGCCGGCTCTAACAGTTTAGGACTGGGAGGCAGGTATTGAATTCTTGGAGTGAAGTGTTAATGTGGACAATATATTTACACAAACAGCTACGTTTGAAATGTTATGTCATGTTTCTATTGTTTTAAAGTCATCCCAAGTCGCCGTTAATGTATTAAACATCAGCTGTTCTGAGACCGCTAGAAAATTGATGACAGCTGGTTCTACAGGTAAATCATCCGTCTGGAGTGCACTTTACCTCTCACATAAGCTGACGAAAGTAAAGTACTCTCATCAACGTGTCTGAAAAACACCTTATTGCCAAAGCAAAAGTCTACTGCTGACGGTTGTCAGGGCCTATAAATGGGGGCAAGTGGAGCAGGGCATAGAGGGACACACAGACTCTTGCTGGGCTGGTATGGGCCGGAAGTCACGAGCGACCGTTTATTTAAAGCCTTCTGGCCACGCCTGGCCAGAAGGTGATACAATGTATGCATGATGTTCCGGGTTGGGGTCTCAGCTCCCTGAGGCGGCTAACTAGGCCGCTACATCCCATCCCAAATCAGTTCAAAACCAAATACCAAAAGTAAAAGTTACCACACATAGTCAGCAAGTCTTTGATTTGGCCTTGGATGAGGTCTCAGATTGTACCAATGCTGCTGGGTGCCTCCTCTTAGGCTAGCGCTATCTTCCTTGATTGGCAATTCTTCTGTTCTGGGATCACCGGGTATCTCTGGAGCTGCCGGGATCAGGTTCGGACTACCAGTGGCGTTAGGGAATCCGTCTAGGCATCCACTTTCTTCGTCATGAGACACCTCGGCTCTTGGTCTCTTCCTTTCTGAGACAGATACTCTCTTGAACCATGAGATGTTCCGAGTGATGACCTCTCCATCCTTCTCGGCTGTCACGGCAGTGCCCTTAACCGCTTTGACAAGCCATAGTCCTGGTTCATAGTGCGTGCGGAACTTGCCTCAACTGCGACGGTTTCTCACTAGGACAACACATCCCGGCGTCATCAGCCAGATCTGTGCTCTTCGCCGTCTGCTCGCTCTCGCGTTGTTGGCTGACCTCCTGGCCTGAGCGCTCACCGGGTCATAAGGTTCGGGTTCCCAGTTATCTGCTATTGGGATGTTGTCCCGTCTCTGCCCAGACAGCATCAGCGACCATGGGGACCTTTGAGTTGTGCAGTGTGGAGTGCTCCGGTACTCCCGCAGAACCCTCTAGAGAGCGACCTCTGGGTCTGACTGCTCGGCTACGGATATGCGTAGAACCTTGTTCAATGTCTGCATGAACCGTTCTGCCTCGCCGTTCGCTTGGGGCCACTGCGGCGTGATGCGGTGATGTTTTACGCCTAGACGTGACAGAAATTTGTTGAACTCGTGCCCTTGGAATGGGGGCCCATTGTCTGTTTTGATGACGTGTGGCAGACCAAACAGTGCAAAGGTCTTATCCAGCATTGGTAGCAGGTGGTCGAACGCAGTTGACGGTAGCACCTCCACAACTTGGTATTTTGTATAGCCATCGATAAGGACGGCGGTCACTCGCCCGTCCGGCAAACTTCAAAAATCCAGACTGATCCACGACCAGGGTGATGGTGCGGGGTCTTCCGTTATCACTGGAGCTGGAGCTTCCGGGCCGCCAGTGAGTTGACATGCTCGGCACCCACGTACGAAGTCATCCACGGCTTCTTCTAGGTTAGGGAACCATATCTTCTCCCTCATCCTGGCTTTCATCCTTCTCGTTCCTTGATGACCTTCACGTGCTAGAGCGGTCACCCGATCCTGGAGGTTCTGGGGTACAACGATGCATGAGCCTCTCAATACTACGCCGTTGGCTGCGGCGCTCAGTTCCTCATGGACCTTCCCCAAACGGGACCGGTCTACTTCGTTCCATCCACTCACGTCGTGGAGGAAACCGGCCCACGAGCCTTTCTGTATTGCTTCCAACACCTTCTTTAGAACTATGTCAGTCCGTGTATGAGCCTCAATTTCTGAGATGGTGAGGGCTTTTGGGCAGGCCCACTGCGTGATCATGTTGACAAAATCTTCCGTCAACTTTTCTTGGTTGAGGGTTTCTTCCGTGACGGCTGCCGGATGTCGCGATAAAAAATCCGCTGGATTTTTGGCACCTGGCCTGTGGACTAGATATAATTGGTAGTGCTGGAGTTAAATCGCTCATCTCTCAATCCAGGGCGGCGGATGAGGTGCGGTTCCCTTGAACAGCGGGATGAGCGGTTGGTGATCTGTTACCACGCGGAATGGATGCCCGCTCAGGTAGAGATGAAAGTGGTTGCAAGCCCACTTGATTGCAAGTGCTTTGCGTTCAATTTGTGAACATCTTGTCTCTGTTGCTGTCAGTGACTTGCTAGTGAACGCTAGCGGGACCTACGTTCCTTGGTCTGTTTCTTGTGTCAGCAGGGCTCCCAGGCCCACGGGGCTGGCGTCTACTATCAGTTCCATTGGTCGTTTGGTATCGAAGTAGGTCATGGTCGTCTTTTCCAACAAAGCTGACTTCACCTTGCGGAAGGCTTCCTCCTCTTCTGGGCCCCATTTCCACCCAACGTCCTTCTTTGTCAAGTTTCGCAACGGCTCCACAATGGTCGCGAAGTTGGGTATGAATCTCCCACAGTATGTTGCCATACCTAAGAAGCTTCGAACTTCTGACGCTGTTGTGGGGGCTGGGGCTAGTTGGATTGCCTGTGATTTTCGGGGGTCTACCTTCACACCGTCCTGGCTGAAAACGTAGCCGAAGAATTCAATGGATTTCTTAAAGAACTGGCACTTCTCCTTGTGGAGGGTCACCCCATGTTCTGTGAGGCACTGGAGGGTGGCACTGAGTTGGCGGTGATGATCCTCTAGGGTCGCTGAATGTATTAAAATGTCATCGCTGACGTTCAATACTCCTTGGAGTCTGGACAAGACTTCCCTCACAGCGTTTTGGAATATTTCGGCGGCCGATGATATTCCGAAGTTTAGCCTTTTGTAGCGTCTGAGTCCCAGGTGTGTCGAAAAAGTGGTTATATAACTACTTTCTTCCGCCAACCTCAACTGGTGGTATCCTGCAATGAGGTCTAGCTTAGAAAACCACCTGGATCCGTTTAGATCAGCCAGAATGTCCTCCACAGGTGCCTTTCTCGTCGTATCGCCTGATTGGGCTTGCGCTTGTCTATGCAGAGTCTGATCTGTCCAAGCTGTTTTGGTTTTTCGGCTATTACCATGGGGGATACCCAGGGGGTTGGTCCAGTTACCTTCTCTATCACCCCTTGTTGTTCCAGATTAAGTAGTTCTTGCTCAACTAATGGTCGTAGGTGAAATGGGATATGTTTGTGACTTAGGGCCATGGGCTTTACTGAAGTGTCAATGTGCAATCGTATGGGAGGTCACTTCATGCTCCCTAGCCCTTTAAACAGTTGTGGGAACAGTTCTAGGATGTCTTCTGTTTGTAGTGTCTTCTCCGCGTTTGCGAACGTCACCAGGTTTAGGTCTTCAGCGGTGTGACTTCCCACTAAGATGTCTGCTTCTCTATCGACCACATGGAATGTTGCTGTCACTTCGTGGCTCTCCGACTTTACTTGAACAGTCATTTTACCTTTTAGGGGTAGTGGCGTTTGACTACCATATGTGAGGATTCGTACTTTGGACGGTGTGAGCTGTGGTCTTGGGTTACATTTCTTGTAGTGTTGGCTACCCATGACATTAAGTGAGGCCTCGGTGTCAATGAGGGCCATGACGAGGGATCCTGCAATCTATATGGCACATGTCGGCTGAGGGCATCGCCTTCGTTTGAGGTCACTTGCAAACGATATGAGGAGGCACTCTACTTCTTCATCAGTGGACGGGTCCTCGAGGTACTCCCTATGCTGGGGAGACGCCTTCAGCATTCGTGCCATATCAGGCTCATCTAGCGAGAGGTGCCTCACCGCTTTGGTTAGCGACCGTCGTCCCGGAATTCCTCTGCTCCGCATACCCCCTCGGTATACACTGGAAAAATGATTGGGGATTCCGCACTTCGAGCAGGTCTTCCCTCTGGCTGGGCAGTCGTTTGGGGCATGTTCTTCTCTGCCACAGTATCCACACTGCGGCTGGCGCAGTCTTCTAGTGGGCCATCGCCCTCGGTTGCCACAACCTGGGGTGTGGGCTGCGTCCACCCGCTCTGTCTTGACTGTCACGGCTTGACCAGCTGTAGGCTTGAGCGTCGCTTCCATCGCTGTGGATCTAACTTCGGACAGGTCGTGGGATCGTGCTAGGACAAGCATATCTTCTAGGGAGATCCGGGCTTGCCGAAGGATGAGAGTCCTCAGGGTTTCGTTTCTGCTCCCTTGGATGAGTTGCGCTTGCACCTCTTTAGCTGGATCATCTTCAGTGCATGTGCTGGCCAGCTCCCTCAGGCGTGCATGGAAAGCGTCCATAGACTCGCCCTCTCTTTGACGGGTTTGCCGTAATTTAAAATGTTCGTAATCGGGATTTAGTTAGGGGTTGAAAAGGGCACTGAGCACACTTACTGCCGCGTCATTATCCGTGGGGGCCCCAGTGTTTGGTAGATGCGTGAATAGTTTGTAGATCTCATCCCCTGTGAAGTGCAACAACAACGACCTCTTGACGGCACCATCTGTCTCTTTGGTGGCGATAAAATAGTTGTCCAGACGGCCGACCCACACGGTCCACCTTGGGGATGCAGTCGCGGGATAGATCAGTTCACTGAAGGGCGTAACGCACTGACTTGGGAATGTACATGCGCTGTTTGAGCTGCCGGACGGCTGCTGGCTGTGGAGCTGCTGCTGCTTGATCTGTCATGGCTGAGCGTGGTGAATCGGCCTTCTTGCTTCCTAAGAGCCACTGTGAGTGCGCGATTTGGTGGACCTCACCAGTGCCTGGCTGCTGTCACCGGGTTTTGCCAGTGATTGTTTGAGGACCAATGCTTGTCTGGCCTTCCTTAGTTGGGCTTTACCAGTGCTTATTTACCAGGCCAATGCTGGTTTGCTCTTCTTTTGATGGGCTCTGCCAGTGCTTGTTGGTTTTCTGTGGGTGGGCCTTGCCAATGCTTGTTTGTTTGGCTAAAGCTTCCGTGTGCCGGGTGCTGTCACTCGTTTTGATTAATTGCAGCCTGGAGGATCTGGCCCGTCCGGTCTGCACATGCGCGCCTCCTTGATCTCAGCGTGGTCTGGCTTCCCCTGAGCGGCTCACTCATGATGCTCGCTCGTGTGCAGCCCTGAATTTCAGCGTGGGCTCAGGCAGGATGTTGCCGGGAGTACTGGTGCATCGCTGCATGGAGCGGGTACTCCTTCGGGCGCTGCTGTTGAGGGTAGCGGTACTTGTTACCACCGGCCGGTGGCTTGCCGATTGATCTTCCGCTTCACTGCACGCCCTTAATCACTTCAGCGGGGCATTCAGAAGGATCGGCGGCTGGATCAGACGACTCCGGCTGACAGAGGGGAGCGGTGAGGTTTTCTTGCATCCCACCCTCGTCGCCAGTGTCAGGGCCTATAAATGGTGGCACATGGAGCAGGGCATAGAGCAGAGGTCTTCAAACTTTTGGATGCCGAGACCCCCCTGTCAACATTTTGAGGCGTAAGGACCCCCTCCTGACAAAAATGTCTAAACCTGTTGACTAAATTGCGTGGGATGAAAATGTAAATGAGGTTATGTGATGCCGCGTATTTTGTGATAGCATTGCTTCATTATTTTGATATTTGTTACACACAGTAACGCTGAGGAAAGATTTCACCCAATGAGTACCCATTTATAACCAAAATACAGCAATTATCATCAGAAAGATTTCAAGTCAACCTTTGTGAAGGGCCTTCCACTCTGCAGCAATACGTGCTGCCACATTAGAAGCTCACCTGGCCCTGACCGGAAGAAGCAGGGGTCCCTTAAAACCCTGGCGGTTTTGTGTAGAGTTAAGCCGTTTACCCATGCAGCTTTCCTCTCACCCCCTCCCTTCCATCCCTCTCTCCTCTCCTAACCCCGGATCCCTCTCTCACTTTGCAGGTCATTTTCTTTCACCCCTTTTTACAACTTCTGAACTCTCCCCATTCAACCTCTCACTTCACCTTTAATCACCTCTTGCCATTCTGTCCTTTCACTGCCCTCATCTCTAACGGTCTCTCACATTTATCTCATGGCCTCTCTGGCCCTGTCACCTCCCGTGCCCCTCAGCACTTCTCATTCACCTCGTCTCTTCATTCAAATTTTTGTCTATTTGTATCTTACACCTCTCCAGTCCCCCCATTCCTCTTTCACATCTCCCCTTTGTTCTAACAGAAGCCCTCACCTTTGGATCACACTCACTTCTTGCGTGTCCACACTTCTCTTCGGCAATTCACATTTCTCCTCATCCCTGACCTCTTCAATCAAATTCTCTCACTCCCTTGCTGTCCTCTCTCATTTTGGGTGCGGATGCAAGTTCAGAATGGGATGAATGAATGTATGATTACTGATGGGCTTGTTTGAGTGAGTTGCATATTGAGTAGTGAGGGGGACAGGTGAGTGAAGTGTCACATGAGTGCAGGATGAGTAGTGTACTCGTGTGACTGCAGGTTGAGGTATAGTGTGAGCAGGACAAGTGCATTTTGAGTGCAGAGTGATCACTGTGAGTGCAAGGTGAGCGGGTGAATGGTGCAAGTGCATGGTGATCAGTGTGAGTGCATTGTGATCACTGTGAGTGCAAGGTGAGCGTGACAATAAAGGGCGAGAATGAGGAATGAGTTGTCTGAATGCAGGGTGCATTCCCAGACCCATGAAGTAACTCAGCATGTTATTGACGGGGGCGTAGACTTTAAGATCTAAGTTAAACTATTGCGGCATTAATCGGGGATCGAGGGTGAAGGAAATAAATAATGTGCTGATCCTGCAACAAACTTCCAGTCCTATGGTTAGGGTTACCAGCAGATTATTTTGATGGCCCAGTCGGTACAAAAAAAAGCAGTCACCTAAAGCGGTATTTTCAGCGCTTATCTGTGCATACTTCCCAGGGCTGGCTTTAGTGCTGGTGGTGCCCTGTGCGACAATGTTTGTTGGTGCCCCCCCAATGACCACCCCCACCACGGATTCTCTCACTAGCACCCTTTAACAGTGACCAAGTCTCCATAACCCCACACTCTCAGATGCATTGAATTAGTTATATAGTGCCACTCATACCAGTGTAGGGTGTCCGAGCACTTTGCATCACACACACATTACACAGAGACAATCAATCATAAGTGTGTAAATCAGTGTATAGGAAATGTTACATAAGCCAAAGGACTAAAAGTATAGGAGTCACATGTCATCCATACTGGTAGGCAGTATAGTTCAAGAGTGCTTGGTGTGGAGAAGCACAAACTCAGAGTCGAAAAAGAAACTGCATAGTTGGGAGTTTCCTTTAATAATAAGAATTGATTTCTAGCCAAATTAACCCTTTTTGCAACATTAATCAATGGTCTAATAATGTATTCTTTGTAGTGTGCATGCTGTTCTAGGATGAAAGTTAATAGCTCACTATTCTATATTAGGACTTTAAGTTATAAATTGCAAGTAACAAAAGGATGTCTCTTTTGAAAGCAGTAACCTGCTGATCTCTTCACATCATACACACTCTGTAATCTACTTGGTACACGTTCTTTGCAGCAGGCATATTAACCCTCTGCACTAACTTCACCTAAGTCAAAACCTCAACTATACAAAATTCTGATCTCTCTCCAGGAAGATAATTAATCACACAAGTTATCTTGACATTTATGTGAGGCCTGGTAATTGCCAGGAAAGAAACGCTGCAGCAGGTGCTTCAAAAGCACAATAAACTTTCACACACGGCCCCCCAGGAAGCCAACTTTGTATTCCTTTCCATGAAATGCATTCTCACACTACGGCAGTGAATGTAAAATCCAAATGTAAGAAATAGGCACAGTGGGGACCCAGGGGGTACTGGAACCAGCAAAAAAACCTAAGCCTCTGTAACCAGTTTACAAAGGCATGTTAAAATGCAAATGGTCTTTAAAGACCTGTGAAAAAACACGGGGCTGCCGGAGATAGGAATCCAGACACTGCCCAGCTGAGCCCCCAGCAGCTCAAGTTTCACTGCAGCAGCCCGGGCTGAGACACAGGACGGGGGAAGTGTGGGGGGGGGGGCTGAAGCCTTTGGGCCTGGGCAGAAGTGTGACTGGGAAGGCGCGACCCCCTTTGCATCATTCCACGGCCCCCCTGGGGGTCGCGCCCCACAGTTTGAAGACCCCTGGCATAGAGGGACACACAGACTCTTGCTGGGCTGGTATGGGCCGGAAGTCACGAGCGACTCCGGCCCGTTTATTTAAAGCCTTCTGGCCACGCCTGGCCAGAAGGTGATACAATTTGTGCATGATGTTCCGGGTTGGGGCCTCAGCTCCCTGAGGCGGCTAACTAGACCGCTACAACGGTCACCGCAAAAAAAGTTAATTGGCAAAGTTACTACTTATGGCGTTTTGGAATATAATATTGGGTTTCAGGGTTTCCACCTTACGGATGGATGCTTATCAGTGATCACCTATTTGCCTGTTGTTACTTTTTCTCAACTTATATAGTGATGAATTTTCAGTATACTAAACACACTTAAATTAATACAGTAGTATTGTCACTAGAACTAACAATCTATGCTCTTGTATTTAATTGCTTTATTTGCTTCAATACTAATGACATGAGTGACTAAAAGTGACTTTTAAGTGTTGGTACTCCCTTTATCTCTCGTAAAGACCTATATAGGAATGTCTAGGTTTGGGGCATGCAATTATCAAATAAATAATACATTGACCAGTAGGTCATGAATGCATATTACTTTAGCAAAAATAACACACAACCCTTTTTTCTAGAACTTATATACTCATTGTTTACTCATGCTTTTCATCATTAGTGATCGAAAATAAAGACCCTTGATTGCCTGCCAGCAGTTTCCCATTTTAGTGACTGATCACCACTTTAGTTTCAAGCATACCCATAGAGACAATTCCAAAACATGTAAATATAAACTATTCAACAGTTATCATGGTTCTAAAAGAAGAGAGAGAACTTCATTGCGCTTACAATTAATTATTAGTGTGTTAATCAGTACGCCCTTGTGAGCAATTTGGATCTGGTCGAGGGGGTTGTGAGCCTTTCTCAAGCAACAGCCACAATTCTTGTGAGGTTGATTGACAGTCATTAAATGAACTTGTGCTTCACCCTATGGTACCTTGGCACAAAGCAGTCAAGCTTAACTTAGAGGCAATCTGTAAAGTGTTCATGCATCATACAATGGGTAAGAAGTGAAAACACAACCCAAGAAAAGCCCACACCAATTGAAAAAGATATAGTAAAATCTATAACATTTATTTGACACCAAAACAACCAAAATCCAATTAGTAGAACCGGATATATGCAATTTTAAAGATCTCAGGTAAGTATATGGCCTAAAAGCACAAACCGCCACTCAAAGTTATCTTGTTGTGCGAGAACGGGCAAAAGTCACAAGTACAGGCACAATGGCTTGTGGGCCGGATACAGGGACCAGGTTAGTCGAGCAGTAAAAGTTACCTTCAAAAGTCTAGAGCGTAAAGAATTCTGTTTGCTCTGGATGAGGCCGAGAGGAGCAAAGAGAGTGTTGAAGATAGTCATTGTTGTAGTGCTAAGAGGATGCCGAGTGTGTCACAGACGGTCATAACTGTATTTATTTATTTAAGAGGTTTTATATAGCTCTGGCTCCACCCTGGGGTATCAGAGCGCAATACATTGCAATGACGATAGTACATGGAATATAAAACAATACTAACGAAATGCAGCATTGAGATATGGTATACTTAATGAGTAATATATCTTGATTCAGATAAAAAGTGCAGCAAAGATGTAGCTATTTACGAAACAACATATAAATAAAATAATTACAAATTATTAAACAGTATAAAGGAGGTAGACTCATTTTTTGTCAATAAGTAAGGGTAAGGCGAGTGTGGAAAGGGGGGGGTGGCAAAGTGCGCGAAGAGCGGTGGAAGGGGGGAAGAAAAAGGTGAGGATGGGTAAGGCAGGGGGTGAATAGGTGAGGTAGAGCACAGGAGGGGTGAAAGAGAGGGGGGAAGGTGGGAGAATCAAAAGGAAGAGCGTGTACAGCAAGTATGGTAATAGAAGAACTAAGGACCCCAATATTTGTTGAGCAGGTGAATTTTAAGGTCTTTTTTTAAACTGACGTATGAAGGGTTAAGTTGTAGATCTTTAGGGAGGGCATTCCAGATGCTGGGAGCCTCACCAGAGAAGGAGAGAGATTGCGCTGCTTTTTTAACCGAGAGGGGACGAGGAGGAGAGAGTTGGTTCTTCCCATCGGTCAGGCACTGCCCGCTTTTTGAGTTTGTTTGAGAGGTAGAGCGGGGTCTTTTGATGGAGGGCTTTGTACGTAATGCAGGCTATTTTATAGGAGGATCTACCTTCAATAGGAAGCCATTTAAGGGTCTTAAGAGCCGGCGAGATGTGGTCAGAGCGTTTGCAGTCAGTTGTAAGCCTGGCCGCTAGATTGAGACAGGTGAGCTTTGGGAGATCCGGAGAGTTGGGCGTTACCATAGTCGATTTTCGAAAGGACAAGGGATTGGACAACAGATTTGAAATCTTCCGCTTGAATGAAGGATTTGATTTTTTTGAGATGTTGGAGTGTAAAAAGTGCTCTTTCTGCCGAATTCTTTATATGGGAGTTGAGCGTAAACTTACTGTCGATGGTGATGCGAAGGGATTTCACTGATTTGGATAGGGAGAGTGGACAGTTTAGGGCATTTAGATCATTGATCCATGCTTGGATGGGGAGAGGGTTGTTTTTAGCAGAGGAAAGAATGATTTCAGTTTTTTTAGGATTAAGTTTGAGATGATTGGAATTAAACCAGGTTTGAATAATAGTCAGGGTGATGTTAAGGTGCAGTACATCAGAGTGGGATTTAATTTTATAGTACAGTTGGATATCATCGGCATACAGGTGATAGTTAATACAGGCTTGTTTGAGAATGAGGGTAAGGGGTTCCATGAACAGGTTGAAGAGAGCAAGAGAGAGGACAGATCCTTGGGGGACACCGAGAAGACAGGAGTGGGGCTACAGAGGCAGTTTTGGATTTTGACTTGTTGGGTTCTGTGTTGGAAATAGGAGTTGAACCAGTTGAGGGCGGTGCCATTAAGGCTGAACCGAAATGTAAGTGTATTGAGTAAGGTTGAATGTTTAACTGTGTCGAATGCCGCAGAGAGGTCAAGGAGAATGAGTAGGCAGGTCTCATCATTATCTAGGGCATGGTGGATGTCAGCAACTATATTTAGCAATGCAGTTTCAGTGCTGCAGCCTTTACAGAAGCCGGATTGTAGAGGGTCGAGTAGGTTGTAAGTGTCAATGTGTTTATCCAATTGAAAAAGGGCACATTTTTCAACGGCTTTTGAGAGAATAGGAAGGTTTGAGATGGGGGGAGGTTATTGGGATTGTTCGGGTCGGCCTTAGGGTTTTTTGGAATGGGTGTGATTTGTCTGAGTTGGAGGGAGACAAGGACGCACCCCGAGGAAAAGGAGAAGTTGATGATATTGGTCCAATAAGGGCCAATGACATACTTTAGATCTTGAATGAGGGAAGATGGGAGAGGGTGTTTAGTGTGGGAGGACGGTTTCAATTTGGACAAGATGTAAAAGACTTCTAGTTCGGAAACAGAGTGGAAATTCTGCAGGAGGCGTTGTTTTTGAGCTGAGTGTTGTCAGTGAAAGTTTCAGGAGGGGTTGAGGAAAGTGAGGGGGGAGGAAGCAGTCGGTAAGATCAGAGGGGAGGGTGTTGAAATAGTTTCAGGGGGACATAGGGGGTTGGGAGGGATCTGAGTTGGTCAATTTTGGCGATTTTTTCAGAGAAAAAGTTAGCAATTTCTTCGCATTTGTTCGTGGTGGCTGTCATGTTGGGGGGGAGGGTGAGGTTTGATTTCTAATAATGTTGAACAGTTCTCTGGGTCTATTTTTGGCACGGGTGAGTTGTGAACGGAAGAAGGAAGCCTTTTCAGAAAAAATCTGCTTCTTGTACGTGGATCTAGCGGTTTGAAGGGGGATGAGATTGGAGGGGGAAGGGTGTTGTCTCCAAGTTCTTTCTGCCAGTCCAAGTGCTCGTCTTTCATTGTTGATGTCTGAGTTAAACCATGATTTGGAAGGGATATTTTTTCAGTTTTCAGTTTGGGTGGTGCAGGTTGATCTAGAACCTCAGAGACAGTTTTATTATAATGCTCAGTGGAATCATTTGCATTGAGAGAGGGAGGGGTGCAACTGAGTTGCTTGGAGTTTGGCCTCCAGTACACCAGGGGGGATAAGATTAAGGTTTCTGGATAATATTGTGGTTTTGTTGTTTTTAAAAAGGGCAGGCGTGGCTAAGGGTGAGATCATGAACAGTATGAGGTGGCGGTCAGACCAATCGATAGGGATGATGCTGGATAGGGATGCCAGATCATTGTTTGCAATGATGGCGTCAAGAGTAGCCCCATTAGAATGGGTTGGGGAAAGGCAGAGTTGTTTGAGGTTGCTTATCTCAAGGAGGTTATTAAAAAGTGTGATAGTAGAGTCTTCGGGCATGTTCCAGTGAAGGTTAAAGTCTCCTAGGTAGATATTTTTAGAGCTCGAAAGTGATGATTGCAAAAGAAGGTCAGATAGTTCCTCAGCGAAGAGAAGAGGATCACCTGGAGGGTGATAGATGTTATGTAGTCGTATTGGGGGGGGCGCCTTGAATTTTAAGTTCCGCTCCAAGGTACTCAAATGTTACAAAGTCTGTGTTTTTGGCTAGGGAGAGCTGGAGTTCGTTTTTAAAGATTATTGTAGACCACCTCCTATTCTCTTTGGTCTGTCTTTTCTGAAGATAGAGTAATGGGGGGGAGAGTAAGTCAAGGATGGGTGTGGAATGATCGTTGAGCCAAGTTTCCGTGAGGAAGGCAACGTCTATATCTTCACTAAGGATGGTTTTGGAAATCTCGGTCGCATGTCGAACCGCCGAACGGCTGTTCACAAGCATGCAGGTCAGGGGCTTAGTGTTGTTTTTGGGGAGGGAGAACGAGTGGATGGCGGAGAGCAAGGAGAGGAGAGAATTCTGCTGGTCCCAATAATAACAGGGATGTTAGAATGAGAAAAGGCCGCATCCTTAAGTGGGGTCTTAGGTGGATAGGAATTGCAGATGTTGGAGAAGTTAGATGTGGAGTAGTCATTCAAGGTGCGAAGAGGTCCATGTGAGCGGCTGTAAAGTAGTGTGTTTTCCAGAGTATGGGATTAGTGAGTTTTGGTGGGCCAGTGCGTGGCGAGGTGGACCAAGAGGGGCGGGTTTTAGGGTTAGAAGATTTGAAGTCTATGAAATCCTCTCTAAGTCGGGCTAGTTCGGATAGCAGGGAAGAAATGTTGCAGTCAATTTTGCAAAGTGTCTGGGTTAAAAGAGTGAGGTGGGCCATAGTTGAGGCAGGGGGAGGTATGTTCTGAGTTGGTTAGAGGAGGAGGTCTGGCGTTCGGAGATGGTGAGAGGTCTAGGGGGCTAGAAAGGTGTTGAAGCTGTGAGGGAGGTCAGTGGGGAGAGATAGGTGAGTTCCGGCAGTCAGTGGGGGAGGGGAGTGGGGAAGGACTGGGTAGATTTAGAGGTAGTTGGGGCAGGGGGGAGTAGGAGAGTTCGTAGTTGGTCGGGGTGGAGGTCTGTTATTTGGAGAGGGTGAGAGGCCTGAGGGATGGCAAGTGGAGTGCTGCAGCAGTGGTAGTGGGGTAGGCCTGGGGGAGGAGAGAGGGGTGATCTGGCAGTGTGAGGGAGGGATGGGCATGGAGAGAGATGTGACAGTTAAAGGGGTAGAGGACGTGATAAGAGGAGAAGAGTGAGTGTACAGGGTTAGCGGAGAGGCAACATCAGCATTTGGGGCAGGGGATACATTCGGGGAGAGGGTAGGGTCAGGAGGGGTTGTAATGGTGCAGGCTAGGAGGGGAGCTTGGGGGAAGGCGAGGGGTTAGAAGTGGGGCTTGGGGTCAGAAGGTAACGGTCATTGGAGAGCACAAGAGTTTGGGAGATAATGAGTGGGTTTGAGATGTTTTGAGGGGGGTCCGGGGTTGAGTGATGGATAGGAAGTCAGAGTATGTGATATATCCTTAAGGTTAGCGATGTCTAGGGGAAGAAGGGCATTTGTCGGGGAGGAAGGGGAGCACAAGGATGGGTTTAGAGGTTGGGGGGTAGAGGGGAGAAGAGTAGGAGAGGAGAATTGGTGGGACATAGTGCTGAAATGATGCTCGAAGATGTTGAGGTGGTGTTCAGAGGCTTGTATGAGGATATTTCCAGTTTTAAAGATGAAGATGTCAATTTCACAAGGAAAAATGGGGGAGGAGTAGCAGAGAGTTTGAAATCGTAGAGAATATTGTTTGATTTAGTAACTGGGAGGTGGCATAGGAATGTGCTCCTCCATTTGAAGGGGCGTTTAGAGTAGAAAATGTAGTTGGTTTTAATGGGGAACGTTAGCAGAAGTAGTTATCCACAATTAAGGTTTCGGGATGCCGGATTAGTACTTTATGTTCAAAAATCTTCTTGGCGTTTTTTGAAAGTTTGGGAGGGTAGGGAATGGACCAAGAGTTAGGGCCATGTCTTCTGAGGGGGGTGCTAAGGGGTGAGGGAGCTGGGTTGGTGCGGGATGTGGGGGTGGGACTAAGGTGGGACATGATGGTCAATTAGGTTGGAGGAGAAGGGGCAAGAAAAAGGGAGCGTGGGAGGAGTGGAATGGAGCTATTAAGGGGACAGCATGGAGTGAGGTGAAGGAGGTTAAAGTAAGATGAGGGAGATTATGGAAGAGGGGCGGGATAGAGAGAGATTTAGTGATGAGGGCAACATGACAGGTGAGAGTGAGGGGTGAGAGAGGTCAGAAGAATACAGGGGGGGTTGGATTAATAGGAAGTGTCAGTAGGTGAGACGAGTGGCAACATTAAATTAATAATGTATAAAGAGAACAGACACAAATCGGGTACTTTGTAAAAGGGTATTCTGGCAGCCATCGGATGCTTACAGGTAGCTTCAGGTGTTTAAAGATGAGGCTAATTAGCCATGTGGCAATAAGTAAGAAGGAGCGGCATGACAATAAAATAAGTAATGGATAAAAGGAACTGTAATCTTTAGATGTTTAGTATAGATTGAATAGAAATCTGTCAGCGGATTGCGGGCGGTTGTCAAGGAAAGCGGGTTAATCTGTGGGCTCACATGGGAGTCCAGACTGTGTTGGCATAAAATAGCTATTGAGGAGGGGAACCCAGTGACAAAAGAGAAGGATGGAGATCCAGGGAGGAAATTTGTGTCGCAGCAGGATAAGAGTGCGGGACGGAAAAGGATCGTATTATGTTTTTGAGAGATTAGACGGTCCTGAAAGGCATGCAAGGGAGGCAGGTAGCACGAAGAGCCTGTCAGGCATTGCTGGAGATTCGATTTGGAGGTCACCTCAGGCTCATGATCATGTAGTGCGAAGTGTAGATCTCGTGTTGCTGGTCAACGCTGGCAGTTGCTGTAGTGTTGATGAGTTGTGTTTACTAGATCTTTGAGTAGGCAATTGGTATGAGTGGCAAGATTTTGGTGAGAACTGGCCATGAAGCCCAAAACCTCTGGATTTCTCCTTTCGTTCAAGGAAGAGCTCAACTGATGACATACATAGTAACCAGGATCTGTGAGGCACTTCTTGGGGTTAAGAAAGTCACTCCAGCAAAGGCCATCTTGGCTTTGGCAGTCCATTTGTGGCACAGGAAGGTCTAGGTGCAGCAAGTCAACTGGGCAGTTGCAGAGAGTCATCTGCAGCTTGTTTTGTCCCTGTGGCTCAGACAAGAGGTCAGTCAGCTAACCTGTGGAGTCACTTCAGCTTGGGATGAAGGGTGCAGGTCCAGTCTTCCTTCCTGGGTAGCAGGGCAGGCCATAAGCAGCAGGGCAGTCTGCCTTCTGTGGTATACACAGATTGCGGTGCTTACTTAAGAGTGGGTCTGAGGGTCCCATTTTTATACCTGATGCCTACTTTGAAGTATAAGAAGCTTTTGGAGTTTTAAACTAACAGAGGTGTCTGGAATGTCCTGCTTTCCTGTCCTTGCTCCAGTCTGTCCGGGGGTACAATAGGTAGGTTTGAAGTTCTTTGTGAAGGTGCAGGGCCAGTGCCTTTGAAGTGCTAGTGTTGTAGGTGACAGCTCCGCCCTCTCATCAAGTCAGGATGGCCCAACATGCCAACAACTAGACCCTCTATTTTGATACTGTCCATGAGGAACACAGGAAGGCCATCTGCTAACTACACCTCATCATGTGATCCAGGAAACGGGCTGCAGGCCTGCAGCCTAAGCCCATACCTGGAACACAGTCAGGAATCAGGCTGTAGTGTGAATGGTGATCCTCTCAGGAAGCTGGTAGATTAGCACCAGGTGAGCTGCATTGTATATACAGCTCTGGTCCCTGGATGGTCGTGGCCGCAATGTCACTTTGCCCCTTCTGGGTCCATGTATCATTTATATAATAAAAGCCCTGATCTACAAGAAGCACACTTCTGATATAAAGCTTTAGAAACTTGCTCCTGAACAGGAAACATAGGCACTAGGATATTGTGCACACAAAAATGATGCTCCCTGCATTCAGGAGCAAATCTTTAATCTGTTTTCCTGCCAGCTTAACAACGGGACTAAACATTCTATAAGGTCGCAATATTATATATCCCACTTTTATAAAACCTGGATTAGCAAAGGGAAATTCCACTATCTGATTGACAGGTCTGGTGGAATTGTGTGCTTGCAAGGTAAAATCCCCAATAAGTCTCTTTCATGTTTTTACTCTTGAGGTGATTTTGTGGCAATTTGCCAAATTACTTTTCTTACTTTCATATGTAGCACCATTGCTGCAGCTTTCAAGGCAGCACTTCCGGGTGGGGTGGTGGCTTATTTTATGGTTCTTTGCACCTCATACAGACCTCGGTGGAGGCATCGCCTCTGCGTCTGTCCCATCCATAATACCACCAACACCCCTTTGATTCTCCCATCACGACAGCAGGCAGTATTTGTTCTTGTTCTGGAGTTGTTGGACCTTAGCTGGAGGATGGAGGCGAAGTGGAGAATATCCACATGTCTGTAAACGCACCACTCTGCGGATGTCCCTGTTCATCCCGTTGTCGCTACAGGGTGAACCCCTATTTGGATTTTGAGCCTCACAAAAGCTTCCAGGTCCTCAGGATTCTCTATTGGTTCACTTTCTGGAGCTCTGCATGCATGAGACATCAGCAATGACATCAATGTATTCTGGCCCATAGAGCCATTTCAGGCCTTAACAGACCAAACAAGAGGCATATTCTTGTCTCACTTTACCCTTTAGGTGATTAATGTCCTGGGATTCTCTATAAGAATGGAAATATGGTTGTAAATCGTATATCAGGCTATGTCTTTAATATCTGCTTTCGGTTCTTTATATATAAGACTCTGTAAAATTCAACCTGGTGGTGAATTCTTTGTTGACATTACATAATATTATCATACTCATCTTTATTTGATTATTTAAAAAAAGCATCATAAAATAATAATCATCATGTTAAAGTACACTGTAACGCATCAGATAAATTCATCAAAATATATCTATAAAAATAGATTAAAAGTTCACACAAATACGTCATTGCAGGGCATTTTTTTTTAAAAGGCCTGCACTTAAAAACACACTACAGGATTAGATAACATACAGAGATAATAAAAGGCTCCAGCAATGCTCTGGGGGGCCCTATCTTGTTAATGCTGTGTCAATCCTTACGTCTGCTTCAGGCAGGCGCAGGGTTTTGACGCAGCATGGGCCTAAAAGTCACTGCGTGACATCTTGTAGATTTCACTCAGCCGGAACGTCCCCCAGATGCGTCACGTTGTAAGTACCCCGCACCATGGTGCGGGATTTGTGCCGCCGTTGCGTCACAGAAGTGACACAACGGCAGCGTAAATGAGGCGCAAGGGGTTGTAAATCTGCCCCTATATATTCACAAAGAGGGTTTCTCCAGTCCCTTCACCTCTGTAGCATCAGATACAAATCTCACAAACTCCTCCTTAACAAAACCTCTCTTCCTTTATGTCAACAGATGTGGGGACAAATATAACTCCAGTCTCCTAAGGTTTCTCCTGTTGTCCTGATATAACTTAACCATGGAATAATTTTTTGCCCCAGATCACAAGATAAACAATCTGTAAAAAGGCACCCCCTAGATAGCATACATCAATACAGTTTATTGGCACATAGGGAACTGAGGTTTCAGAAACAAGTACACATACTAGACACTAGTCCCCCATCACACGGGGAGCCCCAAAACCAGGCCACATTTCTTTTGGCCACACCGGCCCCAACCTCCAGCAACAACTTTGAGTATTTGAGCCAGCTACACCCTCCGTGTATATTCAGGAGATTCATTGGAACCTTCAATTCCACAACCCTGGACATCACTCCCTCCTAGAAGGTCTGGATAACTGGGCACGTCCACAGAATATGTGTAAAGGTACCCTCCTGCCCCTAATTCTCAAGCAGTGAGAGGTGGCATTACTCTGTATCCCGTGTTCTAGAGTAATAGGACCTGTGTAGTATACAGAGCTGAACCAATCTAATCCCTGCTCTTATTGCAATGACTTGGGGGCCAAGCAGCATCTCCCCATTCATCACTGTCACAACTCCCTAAGGTCAGCCACCCACTAGTCCCTCAGGGTGCTCAGTGTATCTGGGGTATTATTCATTATCTTCCTGCAGGTTAGCGAGATGGCCTTGTTCAGCACAGGATCAAGCAAAAGCCTATTCTTCAACGGGGAGGAATCCGCCTGACTCCTCATCGCCAGCAATGTGCACCCTTAGGTCTAACACCATAAGTAGGTAGTGATACCACTCCGCATCAGCCAAGCTATATTCACCTTGGAGTGTCTCAAATGCAAGGGGCGCACACCCTTTCCACAAGTTTCCCATATGGTCAATGCCTGTGAGCCCCCACCTATAGAAACTTGTCGGGGTGCCCTGCTTCAAGATTACATCACTGTCCCATTGATTTCCGAGCCCATCCCAGGATTTTGGTGGCCTCCAACCACACACCCACAACTTTTCAAGTATGGACTGGTAAGGCCTCCCTCTGCCCTCGCCTATATACAAGTGCTAGTTAGTCACTGGGGCCCATCGCTTCCCTGTCCACCCATAGCGCTGGCTCCTGCTGATTGGTGTAGACTCAATTGTTTATTGCTATTAGTTGCGAGGCCCAATAGTATTTGAGAATATCTGAAACGACAATGCCACCATCATAAATCTCCCTCTGTAGCTTGTGGAGAGCTATTGTGTCTTCTGAGGCATTTTGCAGAAGTAAGTGTACTTCGTGATCTATTTAGTGAGAAAAGGATGGCAGTATTGGAAATGGAATATCTTGAAGCACATATAAAAATTGGGGCAGAGCAATCATCTTTTATAGTCAATACACGAAGAAAGACCCCCTACACCATAAATTGTTCAGGAATTACTGAAGCTGCATGAAAATGCTGAGCCTGCTCTTACAAAATAACATTTTGCATTATTCAGAAAGTTATTTCGAGATCATCACATACTTGTACCTACACCTAAAAATATACTAAATACTTTTAGTCCGAAACATAACAAATTGAAGATAATCAGGATAAAAACATAATGAACAGACAAAAAACATTACGTCTTGTGAACATATAGCACATACCCAAAAAAAACTTTAATTATATATTAGTTATGGTGCATTTCTCATTAATATTCAATACATTTAGGACAAACAACTTAACAATCAAACACAAAAAATGACATTTACATTGTCATCATGTATCCATACACCAAAAACAAATGTCCAACATAAATTCCATTAGCAAGGGGATACATAAATGTCCTTATTATGTGTTGTTGTGAATGCAACAAAGTAACCTATGTGGTTGGGGCTTAATGTTACACCCTTGGTTGGTTGTTTAAGAAGCTTCAATTGTTATGATTACAGTCCTCTGGCTTCTGTTGGCCTTTGTGGGAGTGTGCCTTCAAATGCATTTTATTATGCTGACGAGTTTCAACCTTCTATGGGCCTAAAAAATAGTTGTGAAGGTCTCTATCGGTGCTTTCATGAGATAATAGCAAACACTACATATGGAACAAAAAGCGAAAACTATATGTTACATGAACCTCACAGTTTTTAAATCATTGAGTTAAAGAGGGTGACCCTAGCTGTTTATGTACCATTCTTGATGTGATGTGACACCATGGAGCAAAGTATTTGAAAGGTGGCATCCCACAAGGAAAATGGGTGTCAACCTGCAGTCTATAATTGGTGGGTGTGCCTGCCGCTTTTGATTTACTTCTTAAGAGGGGTAGAGTGGGGAACACAAATCCACATGATTAGCTTTGTACCTCTATTTATGTGAAAAGGTTGGTGAGTATTTGAGGAGTGCAAGATGGCTTTGCTGTCTATTCTAAAGGTGGCTTGTTTTTCCTCCACTGGGCTTGAGTGGAAGGCAGATCTTTTCATGAAGACTGTCATGGTGGACCCGTACAGGTGCACTCGGCCAGGTGCTGTCTCTAGAGAGATATGTAAGGCATGTGCTTGATCAAAAACAACATAGCCTGGAAGTGGGGCAGAGTTCACACATGCAGGACTGCTTTGCTCAGTATCCTACCTTGTTAAATTGCCATGACATACGATGCGGGGCTTGGAATCTCATGGCATGTGATAAAGGGCTTGGAATCTGCCTCTGCACGTGGAGGGAAATATATAAGGAAAATAGTTTCACACTCGATAAGCGGGTGCATGAGTTCATGCTGTCAATCAGGGCACATGGCTGACTGACATACCTGAAAAGTATCGCTGTTCGAGGGTGGCATTACCAGTGCTCAGTAGATGCACAGGGATGCTGTGGTGCTAGGCGTCTAATATCGAGTGCATGGGAGATGTGGTTCTCCATGGCTCGTGCGGTATCAAAGAGTCACATAGAATCAGGACCTTGTTTGTCAGTTCAAATTGACACTAACGATAAGGGGGCCTTTTAGTGGCTCATGTTTTGGTATGGAGCCTGACTTTTAACTTGTGTGTGACTACAGTGAAAGCCTAGATAAGGCTGACTACTTCATTATGCGTCATACTGGTAAATTTAGTGATTGTGTGACTGACTCAAAGCACAGTAAAAAAATCTCAGCACAAAATCACTCATGAGGGAGCCCCTACCTTTAGGGCTAGTTTCCTTTGCCCCAGCATTGTTTCGAGTGGGTGGGGGGGCACAAGGTGTCTTCAATTAAAGACACTATGTATGTAAGTACCTACACTGTGCCTACATGTGTTGCATGTTTGCAGTAAATGTCAAATACTAGAATGTCAGAGCCCAAAATCCTCAGTTTTAGAGAAGAAGATATTGAAGAACTACTGAAAAGGCTGTCTACCCTAAATATAGGTACAAGTTCACAGAGTATTGCCCAACAATGCGAGTAGAAAACAATCACACAACTAAAAAAACAAATTAGATCGTCAATACACAGTGAGGTCTCATTAGAACATTTATTAGACCTGGTCCTTTTGACAGGTTTAGCTCTAAACCTTTTGTCTTTTGCCTCCTATTTTGCTGACCCTGTTTTCATTGGCTATAGGATTCTGGGCACGTTACCAGTGCTGATCAGTGCTAAAGTGCATATGTGCTCTGTATAAACTGTGATATGATTGGTCAACCATGATTGGCATATTTGATTTGCTGGTAAGTCCCTAGTAAATGTGCATGTTGTATGCCAGGTCCAGTAAATCAAATGCTACTAGTGGGCTTGTAGCACTGGTTGTGCCAACCACAGGAGGAGCCTTGTAAATGTATCTCAGACCTACCACTGTAGTGTCTGCGTGCGCAGTTGTAAACTGCCATGTAGACCTGGCCAGTGCACCTACTTGCCAGGCTCAAACCTTCCCTTTCCTTACATGCAAGGCACCTCTAAGGTAAGCCATGGGCAGGGTGCAGTGTATGTGGAAGGTGGGACATGTACTGGTGTGTGTGACATGTCATGATAGTGAAATACTGCCAATTGGTTTTTAACTATTGCAAGGCTATCGGTCCCATAGGCTAACATGGGAGTTGCTTTGTAACATCTTACAAATATAACATTCCATAGGGACAAGATAGAGAAAAGGAGTTTGGGCTCTCTGAACTTAGAATTTATTAACACCGCTTTTGGTAAAGGTGTTTTCAAAGCTATGTGTTTGAAAATGCCACTTTTAGAAAGTGGGCATTTTCTTACTTTACCGTCTTGTGTGCCTCTGTCGTTTGCGTATTCAGTGTCTGGTGTTTGAGTGATAGGAGCTGGGGATGTGCATTCACTCTAGACAGTCACTAGGGGTGAATAGACCTGGTCTTCATTTGGAGTGGTGTGAGGAGTTTTCACTTGCACCTATATAGGCTGTGTCTCCTTTTCACAATACTGTCTCCACCCCCTGTGGTCATGCCGCACCAGGAAGGACAGGACTGGTTGGACTGGGTTCAGAGACCCTTGTCACAAAGAGAACAATAATATAATGGGGGTATAAGTATTGCACCTAAATCCCCAGGACTTTAGATTATTTCCAGGAACAAGAGAACTCTGCCAAGAAGAAGAGTGTATGGACTGTGTGTGGAGCACTGCCTTTGCTGAGTGAGTGGTGGCTCGTCCTGCAGTTGCTGCTTTTGTCTGTGGTGGAGGAAAAGGACTGGCTCTTTTTGCCCTACTGTGGTATCCTGCTTGGGAAAGAAATCTCCAAGGGCTTGTGTATGCAGGAATCCTATTAGAAGTCTCAGGGATACAACAGCCTTCCAGAAAGATACTTGCTGGATTTAAAAAGAACCTGTCTGGAGCAGTATAAGGACTGGATTGTTCTTCCCCTTTTTAAAAGGAAACCTACAAGAGTGCTTTATGATTTTCTTCCTGGCAAAGTGTGCATGGAGCACTTTGTTTTTTCCTTCACGTTAAGGAAGTTCTGAAACAAAACCAACCACAATAATAAGTGTGTTGAGCGCTTTATTTTAAAACGTATGGTCAGTATTTTGGGTTGTGCTCCCAGGTCAGCACATGTTGAGTGTTGATTATAAAAAGCTTGATGTGGGCTCATGATAGCGCATGAAGCGCTGCACTGTCATTGAGGTGAAGGCCAGGGAGGAAGTGCGCCACCCCTCCCTCGCAGCCGCTGCATGTGCCCGGTAGACGAAGACAACACAGGAAGCCCTAGACTGGAGCACTGACTACATGGGTCTGCAACACGGCTGCCTCAAGGCAGCCTGGAGAAGGCCATGAGGCAGCCAGGAGTAGCCCGGATTCTCCAAACATGCTCACCCTGCCGCCCAGAGTTCAGTGTAAGCAGAGAGAGAAGCGGCCTCCACAGCAGCACTGCCCTGCTCCAGCCCTGCCCACTGCCGGACAGAGCTGCGCGGTCTCGGGTGAGCTGTGGGCAGCTGGGGGATGAGCAGAAGGACAGAGGAAATGTCCTGTCACCTGTGGACCGGCTGATGTGGGCCCCTTTGTTTTGCACCCAGGCCAGTCAGCCAAAAGGGGAGGAATCCTCAACAGAGGTCCGGCTTGACCCCAATGTTAAAAAATACCACCACTGTGGCCCTTCCTTCAAGCCGTAGTAGCGCACCCGGACAGTGTTCTAAAGAAACGGTTAGCACTGCCGTGCTGACCAAAGGTGGGGACCTGAGCAGTTTTCTTACTGGAGCTGCGCATTGCTATAACGCAGGCAGCTGAAATCTCACTTACTGTTGGGGCATTGTTCTCACAGGCATCACAATGAAGACCTAGAGGGAGACCCCCGCTCTATGAGGATTAAACCATGTCTTGCTACAGCATAATATGTACTGTGATTGTTTTTATGATGTTGGAATAACCAACAAATTTATGGTTTACAATGACACTTGGTGATTTATGATCTGCATCTAACTACTTTCTTGTCAGGCCCTGGTGTAAGGCCACATATAGCATGAAATGTTCATGACATGTGCAGCTTTTAGGTCTTCACTGTTTAAAAGAACAGGGAGGTTAGGCGTAATATGTGCTTATGATATGAGCAGTATATGTGTCATTATGTTATTGCCCTACCTGTGATATGATCACAAGTGCCTGGTTGGCAAGGTGATTGATGAACTATGTTTTTTATATGCATTATTATCACAAGTGCTTAGTGGCACAGTGATTTATGTGACTGTGTTCTAATGTGTTTTATGAATAATAAAAAGGATATTCTTATATAACCTTGTGTGGAGTCTCTTTCTGTGGTGTGCCTAGTGTGTCACTGGTGTGTGTGTTGCACAAACGCTTTACACATTGCCTCTGAGATAAGCCTGACTGCTCTGCCCAGCTATCAAGGGGGTAAGCAGGGGTATTCTTGTGTGTGCAACTCTATAAACCTTATAGAGTGGTGGGTTCTGCCTGGCTTTGATGCACACCCTGGCCAGCAAGCAAATCCAATTCTAACAAGCAGGAACAACAACCTTAGGACTACAAGTGAAAAATGTGGCTGCTATCTTTTTTGCAGATCAAGAATACATCAGCGACTTCAGCCACAGTGGCACAAAGTGCTCTTGGGACTAGATGTTCCAGTCTATTAAAACTGTGGAGAGGTTAAGGGTACTAATGTTAGTAACATGGAATGTATGGGGTCTGTTAGACAAGATCAAACATGGTGCAATCCACAAACAAGCGAAACATACAGGGGCTGATGTCCTGCTCATACAAGAAACCTACCTAATGGGGACTAAGGCCCCATGTTTGGACCGCTTTGGTTGTACGAATGTCTTTCATTCTGGCATCACCAGAGACTCCAGGGGAGTCACAATATTGATCCATTGAAGAATGCCCTTCATACATACTTGCACATGGGCTGATACACTGGACAGGTATCTGTTTGTTCAAGGCAGATAAGTGGTGAACCTATAGTGTTGGATAGCATATACGTCCCCACCCCGCAACCAAACATCCATTGAATGTATTCTTGACACTTAAGCATAGCTACCGGATGTCATTGCATTGATTGGTAGGGATTGGAACAATGTCATTCACCCAGATCATGATAGATGGCGTCACACTCCCTTACACTCTACAACAAGGGAATCTCATATAGGACCCTTGGTAGAGGCACAGGGCTGGTCAGACTTATGGATGACCCTACAGCCCACAGATGTGGGCTACACATACTTCTCAGCTGTTTATGGATCGTTCTCTGGACTAGACTACATCTTATCACCAGGGAACACATCCATAGAGTAGTTAAACCAGAGATCTTGCCTAGAAGTTTATCAGATCACTTCTCCATTAAACTATGGTTACTAATCGGTCCCAGGCAATTCCTGTTCCACTGAAGACTTTCACCCTGGCACATTCACAACCCTATTTACAAAATCAACCTACACTAAGCTCTATTAGAATACTTCTCATTTCATGAAGAGCCGACATGCTCCGTTACTACACTATGGGAAGCAATGAAACCAACCATTCGGGGATTCAACATCAGTCACTGCATAGTGGCTAAACGTCAGAAAAGGCAGACTCTATTACAGCTCAAAGCACAGATCACAAACACTGAGAGACACGCTCTAGAAAAAAATGGTAGTAGTGCTCGCAGACAACAAGTTATGTTGCAGCGATGAAATCAAAGCGAGCTAGTAGATGAGGCCAAACATACATGGTAGGCTATGCAAAGTAGGATATATCAGTGGGGGGACAAATCAGGGACACTTCTACATAGGCTGTACCACTACATCCTGAAATTGGTGCAGTCACTGACAATTAAATCACACACGATGTGATACTCACCAACCCACCTGAGGTCGCCCACCACTTTGCCGGATTCTATCAATCCCTCTATACCTCACATGAAGTCCTAACTGAATCCCAGATAGAAGACTTCTTCCAGATTATACCAAAGGCATTGTCTGACACCGCGAGTGAATAGCTAGAAACCCCATCCTGCTAGAAGAATTAACCTCAGCCGTTTTTTAAATGACACCTTGGAAATCGCCAGGACCCAACGGTTTCCCATGTGAATTCTTTAAAGCATTCACATCTATACTGGTGCTTCGGTACCTCGCTACCATGGGCAAGGCCATTAAAAATAAATGTATGCCTCCAGATTGGAGACAAGCGGAAATCGTGGTCTTTCTTAAGCCTGGGCATCCTCTTGAACTCTGCTCATTCTTTCGACCAATCTTCCTTTTAAATTTCAAAGCTACGTTGCTGGCTAAGGTGCTGGTGAATAGACTGATCCCACATCTCGGGGAACTGATCCACCTGGACCAAGCTGGCTCCATGCAGCAAAGAGCATCCTGGCATAATATATGCAGAGCCAATAATGTGATTGCCACAGTGGATCGACTAGATAGACCAGCAGCACAACTTTTGGTGGATATTGACAAGGCCTTCAATTCAGTTAGCTGGACGTAGAGGTTCATCCTGCTCATACATCTAAACATGGTCCCACAGGTTTATAGCTCATGAGAAATTATTATATACTGCCCTTACTGTTTCCATTAGGGTGGCAGGACCTACATCAACCCAATTCCCAATCAAACGGGGGACCAGACAGGGATGCCCCCTCACCCCCCTTTTATTTGCCCTTGCCATTGAATCTCTAGCTACCTGGGTGAGACGTGACATGATATTTTGCGGCTTTGAATGAACTCTAGAGATTTCTGATTGTATAGCACTATACGCAGACAATCTCATATTCTTCCTCACTGACCCCTACAGATCCGGTACCAAAATCCTTCAGATAAAGCGTATTTTTGGAGAGACATCCGGCCTTTACATGAATAGACCAAAATCGTTGGTCTGGCCATTAAGTGGGACCTTGGGGAGTAGCCGCTGGTCAGAAGACCTTACAATGGATACACACGGCTTTACTTACCTGGGTGTCTTAGTGTCGGACAGCTAAGGAGTCTCATGGACTCAAAACCTGAAAGCAATGACAGAACAGGTCAAAACTGAGGTGAAGACCTGGTCTCACTCCTCTTGTCACTCTATTGAAGATCAGCCATCTTCAAGATGGTTTCCTTACCTCGATTACTAAATCAACTACAGTCCTACCCCCATCCAATTCCTTTGCCCTGGTTCTGTCAAATTAATGCAATACTACACCATTTCCTATGGGGAGGTAGCATGGCCCGGGTTGCCCTATGCACATGCTGTGGTATAGCTGCAGCCGACATACAATCCTACCATGCTGCAGCACATCTGCAGCTCCTGAAATAATGGTGGTATGGGCCCATAGATGACCTTGCATATAGAGTGGAACAATGGATAATGGGAAAATCCTCCTTACACACACTCCTATACAACAGGTAAGACCCAAAAAACCTTCCCCCTGTGACACCGGTAGTGATCCTGGCCTAGCGATAATCCCTCCATTGAATGGGATGGTGGGGTCATGTAACAAGGGAGACTCCAATTTGGTGTAATCACTTGCTCCCATAAGTTGCAGACCTTCAGGGATTCATTGGCTGGGATCAAATTGCAATCTCAACCCTGGGCGATGTCATGAAGGGACACTTCCTGAAATCCTTCTAGGACCTCCCCAAAACAATTCTATGCCCCACAAGCAATTTTACAAGTATTTACAATTTAGACATGCCCTATATCCATATATTAGAGACCTTAACAAGTTTCTGGAATTCAGCCCAGGACGGCAAACTTCTGATTGGGGGCCTAGGAGACCACAAAATATCGAAAATCTACCAAACCCTGATTACTAATAACCCGTCTACCCTGGATACCCTAAGAGCAACATGGAATACTGATTTAGGACCTATTGATGACAAAGTCTGGGCTGAAGCACTCCAATCACCGCCAGAGGCGTCAATATCTACCCAGCTCCGACTTATACAATTCAAATAACCACACAGGGTGTACTATGTTCAACATATATTATGGAAGGGATTGTTTATCGCTTCCCCACAATGCCTATGGTGTCAATCAGATGAAAGCACACTCATACACAAGATCTGGTCATGCCCAGCCCTAGATTGCTTCTGGCAAGGTGTCTTAAATTGCCTGACTGAGGTGCTGGCATGGGAGTTACCTAGATCCCCAAAACTCACATTCCTATATTGCACAGAAGGAATCAGGGGAGATAGATACAAAATACACCTGCTATTTTTAGGCCTCACATTAGCAAAACGTGACATTGCCAGACAATGGAAAGCTGATACCCCACCCCATGTAGCAATATCATAAAAAGGTATAATCTTTAATATGGAGTTGGAACTCCCTGACTTTATTGCATGCGCATGCCCACAGAAACACCTTAAAATAGGGCAAAGATGGGTTGACTTTAGAAAACTTCCCCTGTACTCACACACTACAGTAGATTATCAAATAGAAGAAGAGATAATGACATATGAGGATGAATAACTTAATAACAAATCTGCCAAGATCCGTAAATGCTGGGGAAGCGATGGACAAGATAATAAATGTACTATTGTATGGTGCAAAGTTCTGTTTGGTTTTGATACCTTTCTTTTTGTATTGTGTTTCATTCACAAATTGGTGCAATATTGGTAGGGGGATGAAGTCCCATTGGCTGTTGAGAGTCATTGGGGCCAAGAACCCCTATTGTCTTCACAAGTAAGACCCCCCACAGCGGGATTGCTGAGATGTCATTGGAGGCCCCGCCTCCTTTATAAACCCCTCTGCATAGGGGCATCCTGGTGCACTACTGGTTGGGGGATGAAGTCCCTTTGGCTGTTGAGAGTCATTTGGGCCAAGAACCTCTATTGTTGCCACAAGTACGCCCCCCACAGGGGGATTGCTGAGATGTCGTTGGAGGCACCGCCTCCTTTATAAACCACTCTGCAAAGAAGCTTTTTGATGCACTACTGGTTGGAGGGTGAAGTTCCCTTGGTTGCTGAGGGTCATTGGGGGCCAAGAACTCCTATTATCTCACAAGTAAGTCCCCCAGCGTGGGATTGATGAGACTGGTTTGTTAGCACACCGGTAAACTCTGCTCCATAGAAGGGTTGGTGGAGTTTTTTCCTTATTCCGCATTTGCAGGCATAACTCATCCATTGCAGGGCAAAAACATTTAATTCACAGCCCTGACAAACAGGAAAACGACCAGCAAAAGACCTCCAAAAACACCTCCCAGCACAGAGTGAATAAATGATGTAATGACTCCAAAGACTGTCTGGAAGGTACTAACCAAAGCAAAAGCTAAATTCCCAAATAAAGTGTGCTACCTCAGCAATATGAGACATGTTAAAAATGTGGTGCCGAATAGCAACTGTATCTCAGAATAAGACCTTGCAAATTGAAGATCAAACGTCTCCATTGCAAGTGTTAAGGCCATATCTTTCTGAAACAGGAAGGCTTTCAGTCTGCTCAGGGCATCAAAGTGCACATTCAAAAGCTTTATCGAAGGCCAAAGCGTCCCCTCCCTAACTGTATGGGCAGGCAGAAACAATACTTGTGTACAGCAAGTGGCCATGGAGGGAACCATGACAAAATAGGCTATGCACGGTCTCATCCTGCAGCAACCTTGAGAGTTCAACATCAAATAACTCCCATTCTAGAGTAATATGAGAGCGTGATAAATCATAGCCTCTGGGGAACCTTTCAAGTAGCCAGATACGTTTAATACAGAAACATTACAAGAACTATGGAGGAAAACCTCCTTGCACACTTAGGAACCACTTACAGCATTCTTGCAGTCGGAACCACTAAGAAAAACGTCATTTTCTTTATTCTGCCACTGGATTTTGAAAGGTGATTCCCAATGCTCATGTGCATATCCTTCCTCTAATGCTTCATATATGCCCACTTGATGGTTATCTATGCAGTATAGGAAATAAAATGTTGAAACCAGCAGAGTAATAAACCCATGGATTATCAAATCCGTGAAAGGTGTTTCAGCAACAGTGAAAAGCAGCCTCTCTTATTTTCCTATGTGTAACATAGTGTATGTCACATCTTTGTGTGCTATGAGTATTTGCTGTTTCGTGAGTTGGTAAGGTGAAAACAGGCTTGTTGTCATGGAACCAGATCAGAACAAGGTATCTGAAGTGTTTAACTCAAAAGCAGAATGGATCTAAGTAGCAACTGCCCATGTTGTAATAAGGACATGCCATTTTGTATACTGTCTATTGCCAACGATACTATGTAACCCAGGGAGTACTTTCTAGAAGACAAGGTTGTCATGCCATTGTCAACCACTGCTAGAGCCTTTTCTAACCCCTTCAGTGCCACGCCCTTTCCCCCTCCTGTGCCGGGCGTTGTATTAGTGGGTGGGGTTCATGACGAGATAGTCTCGTCATGGGCACAGCGCAACCGTGCTCCATGACGGGCACTGAAGAGGCTAAATTATCCCTGTTTATGTCATGCAGCCTTTCAGCAGCTTCCTGCTGAGAAACATTCCATATTTTATTGTATATTGCATTCAAGAAGGGTTTTTTATGTGGTTCTCAGGGACCTAGCAAGAAGTCACATTGTTCCAGGTCATCAGAAAGAAGGGCAAGTGTTATGTTACCTGGGACAATGTTTAGATTTTTAACCAATCAAGACAAAACTTCCCAACACTCTAAGTGGTCACAAACCCAGATTGTTCTGTCTGCACGCAACGCAGGTCAGGCCTGCTGATCTTAAAGCCCTCAGTGTTGTCTAAGAACCGTGCTTACCATCCATTATTATCTTAAAGCCTTACTAACCATACCCTCCAATTGGTATCTGATAAATTGTACGTGCCATTGTGCAGCATGAAGTCTAGTGGTTCCTCATTGTATTTTATAAACTGCTGCCAGTTTTCAAAATGTGCAAATGTTGGAATGCATGGTGTGCTCAAAACGTTTATCTTAGGTAAGCCAAGATATGTTGTTTGTTGCACAGTTTTGTTCAGGAAAATCATTTGTTGTGGTATAAGGCATGCTCTAAACAAGGCCTTATTTCCCTGAGCTTGCCAATCCTTTGTCCCCCAAATTGAATTGACATCAATAGTGTCCCTCAAAAAGTCGAACTCTTGTGTGGACAGCTGGAAAACAAAGGATATCAGCTTGGTGTTAGTTATCATATTTTTCTTTGCAGGTGATGGTGCAAGTTTATAGTAATAAGACACTGGGTCTAATGTATCATAACCAGAAAAATAAACAAACTTTTGTGCAAATGTTTTTCAACTACCCTGTGGTGGTGTAGGTCAATGTTCCCCTTGTGTCTAATTGAAAACGTAGCGTACTTGTTTTATGCGAAAAATAATGACTGTATCGTTGAAAACAGAACATTTAATCATAATTAGATGTGCCTTTGTACAGTTCATCAGATGAGAAAACAGTAGAATGCCGTAAATCTTCTAGCATTTCATGCGCTGTGTCTACATCCCAATTATCAGAGATAGTACTAGGGGTGACAATGTCATTTAAAGATAATTTAAACAATTATGGTTTTTGTGAAAGTTCTGTTGAGCCATACACGGCATACAATACCCTATCCCAATCAATCCTGCCTGGAACTAGAACAGCTGAAATCTTTACCAGGGAAAGGTCTCTTCATTCTTTGTGTGATGATGACTTTAGTTTGGTAACCAAGTACACCAGTTGAACTGCAGACGTTCTGGGAGATAGTTTCAATTAAGAAGCAAGAAAAAGAATGTTACAAAACCAATTCAAAAGACCAGGAAAAGTAAAGCAATTGTAATGCAGAGGTGTAACCATGGAGGAACAAAGTATCCCTTTTTCAGCTGAAAATAGAAAACATGTCATCTAAAACGGTAGAGGTAGAAGTGCTGCTAGATCAGATGAATCTGAGGAAAAGTCATCAAAGTTGAAGAAATAGCCAGAGGCAATTTCATCTATTATTGGCAGCTCTGCGGGTTTCATAGAACTGGGAGCTGACTTGATCTGTGGTACATTGATGTAAACGAGATTTGCATCACAATTTCACATTGAAATCTGTGTTTTTCTACTAGACGATTTTACACTAGTTGTTGGAGGAATACGCAGAAGAGATACTCCATTGTTTGTTACTGCTATCTCCCATTAAGGAGAGGCTGCTTCATCAGTAATTAAAGTTTCCATCTGAACTTCCTGTATGGTAGTGAGAGGAGGAGGTAACTACCTAGAAGTCCATGTGACCTACTGTTGAGAGTCGACCACATATTGTGGTTTGATCCTATCAATGAAGTTGAATCTCTTGTTTTTGCAGCCAGCAAGACATTGAAGAAGTACTGTTCTGGTACCTTCAACGGCACGGACAGGTACAGGTACAGGCGCTCTGTAGGATGGCCTGAATTCTTTCTTATCCACAGTTTTCTCACTGACCAGATCCTCAATCCTCTGGATCCAGCCAGGCCTTGCTGGTACTTGCTTCCTTCACCAGTGGGGGTGCGTTTTACTTGGACGTTGCTTTTTTCATCCTGGAAACAGGCAGACATTTGTTTAGATCAAATGGTGTTCCTGGGACTGTCGAGGTCTGGGACCCACATTTTTTAACCCAAACAAAATTTCATAGGAAGTCAAACCACCCAGGGATTTTCTATGCAGAATGTTAAGTGCCCTCTGGACCCCATATAGATGATTAACCAGACTTCAACCCGAACCTAGTACCCTAGCTGTTAAAGATTGCTTTAAGTCAACTTTTTTTTTATCTCCACGACCACATTTCTGTGTGTTATGGGTAAGAATATAGCAGGGTCACACCCACCCTTCCCATAGTATCTTTGTAAGCCCTGGAGGAGAAAGACAGACCTTCGTCAAAATGTAGTGTGCCTACTGCGTATGTCCTGATAAAGACTACCAGATCCTTTATACCAGTCGGGGTGTCAGCCAATGATGTGGCCATACCCACAGGAATTGAAAGAAGGAATCCACTCGAACCAAAATGTACTTGTAAGCCCCATCTAATAACAAGGGGCCGCAACAGCCCTGATAAACACAAACCAGAGGCTTTTGGAAATCAGTAGAGGTGCCTGATCTGTTCATAGATACCTGGACACCAGTAGCATTGCTACAATAGTGATACATGAGCTGCAATAATCAATAGCCAGAAGCATAGGAAAGTGATTAGCAAGTAAGGACAGTGAAAATAATGAACGATTCCACTATCAAGCTAAAACAGTGTATATATTCTGGCGCATAAGCATAGGGTATAGTGTACTCCTACTATGCGCTCCCTACCCTAGTTGCCTAGTGCTGGTGTTCTGTCAAGAATCCCCTACTCAATGTTCTAAGCCCCCATTACCTTAAGGCAAGGTACGTAGGTGCCCGTCTTGGTCACAGCGACAACCTCGCAATGACAGCAGAGTGCTTCTCTAATTTGAGCAGGGAACTGCGTGTGTATTTTAAATAAAATCCTCCATGCTTCCATGTTGAGACTTCAGGCAGGCTGACATCGTTTTTGTGTTTGTGATAGCCATGTCACCTCATGGACGAAGAACAAACAACAACATTTGAGCAATGTGTGTCTAGGTTTTGTACTAAATGTTCTAGGTGTTGTGATAGTATACTTACAAAGTGGAATTGTAATCAATGTTGTTTCGGAGAAACAAATCCTACACTGTCACGCAAGCTAATGTGTGTCAAAAGGCAACATATGAAACGAGCACATGTAAAATGGTAATGTTTCTTCTCAGGCCTAACTTAGCCACATGACACTCTCACTGCCCCATCTTTGCGGCTTCTCAATGGCTCTCATTCTGCTGCACCAACTGCCACTCCGCATCCAGTACAATGATTAGTCCGCAAGCACCCCAACGGTCTCACAGCTCCTCCTGATCCACTGTTGCCTCCAGGTGATCTAAGTGAGAGAAGCTCAGTTTGTTGCACCAGCATCTTCAACCGGTGTCCTCTGGCTCCGGCCTTCTGGGGCACGCCAGCTTTCTAGCTCGTCCCACACCTCTTCCAGCATGACAAAGAGCCTGGCTTTGCCCTCCGCAATGACTCGAAGCCTGCCTGGGAGCAGCATTATATATTTAAATTCGGCTGCACGTAGTGCTTTTTTCACCGCAATAAAACTGCACTGCTGCCTCTGCAGCAAAATGTCTGTAAAGAAGTATATGGTGGCATTTTTAAATTGTAGATCACCCTTCATGCGGGCTAACTGTAGGATGGCATTGCAATCCCTATGATTGAATGCTCTTGCGCTAATGGTTCTTGGTGGGTCCAGGACTTCGGGGGAGGGAGGGTTGTGCACTGTGTGCTGCTCGATCATGAAAAAATGGGAGAGTCTCTTTGGCCTGAGTTGCTTTGTTATAAAGTCTTCCAAAATAGCTCAACATTGGGCCCCTCTGCCTTTTCAGAGACCCAAACGACCCAAACATTGTTCCGTCTGGCCCTCGGCTCCTGATCTTCTAGTTTAGCCACCATGAGAACATGCTCCTTCACCAGGCATTGCACCCTGTTTTTGAAAGTTCCAGGGGTGACCTGTAAGGACACCACCAGGCATTGCACCCTCACTTTGAGGGACTTAGTGGTGACCTGCAAGGACACCACCAGGCATTGCACCCTCTCTTTGAGGGACTTAGTGGTGACAACGTTGATTTCAGCCACTGTCACCTATTCTGTTATTTTCTGACAGTCTGCCCTGAGGAGGGCAACATCTACTGTGACTGCATCCAATTTAGGCTTGATTGTTCCTTTAAGTTCTCACATGGCAGCCATCATCTTACCCAAAAAAGGTTCCCAGCTAGGTATCTCCCCTCTCTCTGGGTCCCCCACAGTCCCCCCACTCCAGCCCCAGCCACAGGGGCTGCAAGCATGACAGGATACTTATCTGTTTTATTAAGCTGTGTTGGGTGAAAGCCACAGCCCCCAAACATGTCCTTCCTCACACCTTGCAGCCTCTGTCAGTCCCAATGTTACACTGCCACCACCTCCACTGACCCTCCCAAGGAGCCAGCTGTGTCAATTGCGGTAACAAACACAGCTATGCACCGCAACGGGTCCACAGCTGGTGTGGTCATGGGTATGCACAGAGTCACCTTAAAGGAGTACAGCCCATTAATAAATAAAAGAAAGAAAAAGGGGCTAAAACACATCCCTGGCGAACACCCCTGGACAAGTTTAAAGATTCGGAGCACTCGCCCTCCACACCATACCTTACTGATGCACTGGCCCCTGCATATAAAGCCTGTAGAAATTCAACTATTGGATGGGACAGACATAATTTGGATAAAATGCACCAAAGTGTAGAGTGATTAACCCCATCAAAGGTGCTGCTAAGATCCATAAAAGCAAGAATTAATTAGATATTTTTAGCAATTGTGCACTTCCCTATTAAAGGATGTAAATTCGGACACTATTCTTGGGTCCCAAGACCACCTCTAAACCCATATTGCACAAAGCTAAGGATATTGTTTTGTTTGTACCAATCCTTAATCTTATGTAAAACAATAAGCTCCACAAACTTCACTATTAAGTCCACCAGAGAAATAGGTCTATAAAACTGGGAATTCTTCCTGTTGCCTTTCTTAAAAACAGTGTGTTGTATGCTGTTCATGGTAATGTACTGCCATTATCCTTCCCCCTGTTCAGCCAGTGTGAATGTGCTGTGTGCTGCATGGAATGTTGGAGTAAAGATGCTTATTAGAATGTTGGGTGCCTGTGAGATGAAGTGTGACAGTTGGAGAATGGGTAGGGCTGTTTCACTACAACTCTTCAACATATAACCTACTTCAATAGATCAACTTGAACTACATTCTACCTGCGTGGACCTCATTACTACACAGGTATTATGCAAGCCATTTGCCATGAGGCAGGTTTTTTCTGGGAGACTGCGGCATTAAGAACATTGGTGATGATGGATACCCACAAATGGATGTTCTCTTTATAATGGTCCATCAGTACCCCATCTGGGCTCAATACCTTTTTGGACGGACAATCTAGAATAGCTGCTATGACTTCCTCAAGGTCAAATCTACTCTCTAAAGGGAACTGTAGAGCTGCAACTGTCTCGTTTTTTTCCATGATTTTCCCCAAAGGAGTAAATCTGCCTGAAATGGCCCAACCAGCCCTCCAGACTCATATTGGACACGTCTGTCATAGAAGTACCCTTTTTTGACAATGTCTCAAAATCTTGAGGTATCTTTCTCTCTACATGCTTGAACAAGGTTCCCCACATTTCACCCTTGAGTCCTAATTTCCATATTTGTAATGGATTGTTTGTATTCCAGCCTAGAGGCTGCTACCAGTACCTTATTCCTGGGTTTACAATTTAGAGCTAGGTGTAAAGGTTTGTTCACAGCTCTGCATGTGCTATCAATCCAACCTGGATAGTGACTCCTTGCTGGTTTATGATTACTGTTAATAAGGTCTCTAATCCCACTCCGGTTATCCTTTATTCCAAGATTTGTAAGCATCAGAGGCTTGTATGTTTGTCTGCTATTAAGTAGATGGCATTGTAGTCAATATGCTCATTATCACTTCCCCCCCCCCAGAGAATCAGCTGACCTAACTCCTTAGTAATACAAATATAGTCAAATACAGAGTCTTGACCCCAGCCCACAAAAGTGGGTGTCTGTTTAAATAGATCATCCACAATTTCAGCTGTATTAACTAATCCAAAATTTGGGGGGAGGGGCGGCTGTGGAGGTTTCAGCCCCCTGTGATCAACAATCTGAGCCTAACGATACGTTTGGTTATCATGGAAAGTGATATTTGTGTCTATTTTAGCATTAAAATCTCCACCTATTATTGCATTAAAATCATTAGATACACCACCTGATGTATCCTTTAAAGTAATCAGATTATAAAATAGTGTGTAGATCTGACACACTACTAGCTCACAAACTGGAATATTAAAATGAATAGCAAAAATGTAACTTATTTATAAGAATCTTTCATAAAATAATCATCCCTTGATGAATATTCGATTGGAGCAACCTTAAAAACCTTTAAAATACACGGCCTTGTCACTAGCACCCCGTGCTTTGTGCCCAGGTGTTACAATAGCGGGGTCTGAAAAACTCTCACAGCCAACCCAAACAATATCTTCCATTGTCCAAGTTTCATGAAGCGTCATTATATCTAATTTAGAGATGTACTCAATTAAATTTATAATCTTGTAGCTTTGAATGATAGCCAGCAACATTCCAGATTATTAAACCAAAGAGTCTATCTCATTAGCAGTAACCAAGGACAAAGAACTTCCAAGGTCAGAGCAAGATTTGACCAGGTTCTCGTGACCTTCGATGGGTTACTGTTAGATGATGGTCAGTCAGTATCAGCTAATCCCGACAGGATGGAGAACCTATTGGTAACTGCAAGGCGAAAAAAACATATCATATGTCACCGTCCAACTTTTGTAATAATCTCCTTCTCAAGAAAGTTTTGCTCCTGATCCAGTCCAGTTTTTGCCGGTGTCCAGAGTGAGCGTGAGCAGAAGCGGCGGTGAGGCGGTGAAGCGGCGCAGAGCAAAGCAGAAGGAGGCCGGGGTACAGCAGCCCGCAAAAACCATAACCGTAAACCGCCGCGCCAAAGAAAAACAAACGCGGAGATCGAGGAGAATGCGCGCTAGTAGCAGGCTTGTTGAAAAGACGCTTTGGGGCAGCAGCGCTACCTGATATGTCTTCCTACCCGCCTCGTCTGCCTGTGCCTACACCTGTGGCGGTGCGGTAGTCGCGGCAATTTGCATGACCGCGGGGAGCTGCATACAGGCATACAGGCTGCACACAAAGGCATACAGCGGCGTACAGAGGCGCAAGCGGACCGCGTGGAGGCTTCGGAGGCTGCGAGGGTCTCTGGGACTCAGGGACTCCAGGACTGCAGCCTCTTGGGGCAAGGCGAGGAAAACATTCATCAACAATATGTGGTCCAGTCCTGACTTTCTGAGAGAATCGGGAAAGAATCCAGGAGGAAACTGGGAGCAATAGTGAGCTCCAGAGAGCCCCAGTGAACCCCGGTGAGTTGTGCGTGTTGCCAGTAACTGCGAGTGGTGAGCAGTGTGCAGTGAGCAGTGAGCCACAATAACTCCGCTGAGAGTTGACGGATTTTGGGAGAACGAGGGGCTTTGGAGACCGTACAGACCTCGGAGACCAGGTCCTTTCCTGATCCTTTTTCCCCTCTGCACCTCAAGCACCCTGAGCAGAGCGGAGCAGAGCAGAGCAGAGCTTAAGCTGCTGATCAAGTTTGTGGATTGTGGGTTGCGCTTGCTCCTGTCTCCAAGCCGCCCGCGCTACTCTAGTGCCTCACCCCCACCATTAGGTTTGTTTAATTGGCACCTATGCACCTAAGCTCCAGGGGACACTTGAGGATAATAGGTGCAATTGGGCTAAGGTTTGAGAATGCAGAGTGGGCAAGGTGTTGGGAGTTCCGGTGCTAGTTTCAACGAATACCTATAGAAGACACCCTGCAGGAGGCATCGGATATAGACATATTACAAGTATCACACCGCGCCGCACTGCTATCAATATAGACAAGGATAACATTCAGCAGTATCATGAGGTCAGGTAGGACAAGAAAAAATCTGCCACAACCCACAAAACGGAATAGCAAGGCTAAAATAGACATCAAAGGGACTGCCTCACCCCAGAGTAGTATAACCAAACTTCTACGAAATCAAGGAAATGCATTAATACCACCTATTTATTCAATTTTCGGCTCAATGAATTCAACTGGCAAATTCACATTTTTAAAAGATCCAGTTGCAACCATCTCATCAATGCCGGAAAAGGTAAATGGACTCCTAAAACCATTGAAGCTGCACAAGTTAAACCCCGCTCAGAAGGAAGACAAAATAGCCAATATGTCGCCCATAACAACGGCACAACCCGCAAATGTTATACCATATACTTTTGAAGAAAAAGAAGCACCAATTATGAGCAAGCTAACAGCACAAGAGGTCTAAAAGTCGCTTAGTTGCGGCAATAATAAGCAAACAATTCAAATACAAGCACAAGTACACATAAAATTGGGAGATAATGGTCTTGAGGAAGAACGAGCACAGTGCAAGAGTCCAGACAGTATTTCGGACAGTATTCCGGATAACATCCTGGAGAATACAAACACAAACACAAGTCAAGCTATAATAATATTAACATCTACATCAACATCAATTTGTGAGACGAACTTGGCTCAACCAATGGAACAACCAGGGGTAGCAAATCATCATTCTCCTGATAACCAGGACTTAATGCGTGAGACAGGTACAAAAGCCTATAGTAATACGGACGCCAAAAATCACTCCACACCGAGACAACAGACAAAGCAATTCAATAAAAATGAAGAATTCTGTAACACAGGTGATTTCTGCGACTCTTGGATGGAGCCACAATCAATATTGAACAATAAAGAGATATTACAAGTAATAAGCACAACATGCAAACCCATCAAACAAAGAAAGAATATACCAACATCAATGCATCAACTAGGAACACTAAAAACAACAGAAGATTTATCATGCACCTCAGCACAGGTAACATCAAGTGGAAGAAACTTAGTAAGCAGCTATGTTAAACAAATAAATAACAACACATTTAGTAATGAAGTAACAAAATTGAAAGGAGAAATAAAATCCCAGCAAACCAAATCAATTCATAACATCTCAGTACCAGCAAACGGTTCATTAGATAAAAACCTAACAGAGGGTTATCAAAGGAAAAAACTGACGTCTGTACCAAAAGGCAAACAGCAAACAATAATTGAGATATCAAGTTCTTCTGAACAGACAATGCAAGAACACATTGAATCATCTATCAAAACACACAATAAAAAGAAACCAAACCCAGAACAGAGGGCTCATACGGAAATGGACAATACTGTGGAAAATAAAAAAAGTACTGTTTTTTTAATTTTTTTTTTTTTTATTCCTCATATACCAAAGCGGGCATTCTAGATGGGGAGACCCGCCCACTCTCCTCTTCCCGAATTGTTCCAATCCTAATATTTAGGGTCTGAGGAGAGATGGGAAGGAAATACCCCTCTAGTAGCAACTGTACTTTTCCACTCCATTCCGTTCAATCTATTTGATCCTTAGATGTTTTGGAGACAAAGAACCAACAGTGCCCAAGTGAAAATCATTGGAATACACTCATCTGTTCCGCCATGCCACAGGGGCCGCCCAGATCTTATCATGGCTTGTGCTATCACAGGCCATATCGGATTCACTTATGTATATGAGGTACTTCAGACAATCTGCAAAATTGGGGGCATTTTCACTCTTCCAGGCCTTACATATTTCCCGTCGTGCCAGGATGATAACGTAAAAAATAAATTTAGAAGCCAGATCATTCTGTTCGAAATGCGGTGTTAATCCGAACATAATCATCCCAGTAGTGACTACTAATTGTCTGCCTAGTACCTCAGCCAAGAACCCTTGTATTTTAAGCCAATTATTCTTTAACATTGGGCATTCTACAAACATATGCAGATCATCTGCGGCCAACAGTTTGCATCTCGGGCAATAGTATTCTAAGCTTGTAATTTTAACTAATTTTTTGGGTGATACGTACACTCTATACATTGTAAAAAGGTGATTTCTTTTTAGGGGGGCAGTCTTAACCACCATGTGGAGCAACGTGAAGGAATCCGCCCATAAATCTCGCGAGATGTTGACATCAGTATCTATGACATTGCCCCACAGCTTTTGAAGTTCGGACTCCGTCACCCCCTCCACCTCGATCAAAGCCCAATACCAGTAAGAGAGCTCTTTTTGCCATCTGCCCTTTTTATTTACTAGATCAAACTTCGGGTTTGGGATGTTAATATTCTAATCGAATGGTGGCCCACCAACCCGAGAGCTGATAGTATTTGAATCTAGTAAGTGTTCCCCCGGTCATACTCGAGAGGGATTCCCAATCGAGGAGCTCCGAATCTCTCTGTATATCGCTCCAATATACTAATCCTGCTGTTTTGAGGGGGGATGAAAGCTTATCCTTGAGGCAGTCTGGTGTCCCCGGTGAATCCCATATAGGGGCATTAGGAGCGTAATAAGGGATGCCCAATCTTTTCCTGATATACATCCAATTTTTTAGTGCCGTACCTAAAAGTTTTAGTCTCACCCTTTTGTAGTATTTGGGGTCTCCATATTTGAACAGAAAGTATTCCTGCCCTTGTGGGATACCATGGAGGAGTGCCTGGAACAAAAGACCTAAAGAGGAGGCATCTGTCTTATCCGCCAGGAGTCTGACGTTTTTAAAATGGAAGGAGTGGCAGTATATAAGTAGGTCAGGTAAGGCTAACCCTCCCATTTTCAGGGTTCTCCTCATTTTCTTCCAGGAGATTCTCGATGTCTTTGTGTTCCAAATAAAGGAGCCTATTTTCCCCTGGAATTTGGCTATATCCAATGGGCTGAACATTAGTGGAATAGAATTAAACAGGAAAGTGATTTTAGGTAATATAATCATTTTGATTAGGTTCACTCTCCCAAAGATGTTCAACGGGAGGCCTGACCACCGTTGCAAAAGGTTACTCACATCCTTATGGACTCTACTTAGATTTACTTTTGGTATCTCTGAGATATCCTGAGCTAGATGGATTCCGAGATATCTCATACGTAGTTTTACGTCTGGGGCTACCACCTCCTGGTTCCATTGCATGATCTCAGTCTTTTCCTTATTGATCTTATAACCTGAGATCTTCCCAAAGGACTCTGCCTGGTCAAATAGCCTTGGGATGGCTTCTACCGGGTTAGATGTAAACAATAGAAGATCATCAGCATATAGGGCAAGTTTTAAGGTGAGATCCGCTATATTAAAGGGTTTAATTACCGGGTCAGCTCTCAGCTGACAAACAAAGGGCTCAATATAAAGATTAAACAATAGAGGGGAGAGAGGGCACCCCTGTCTTGTTCCACGCGAGATATGAACCCAGTCAGTAAGTGAACCATTTATCAAGATTTTTGCCCTGGGTGAAAGATAAAGTGATCTAATTGCTGTTACAAAATTTTCTGGAATTCCAAACCTGGACAGAGCCAGCCATAAGTATGACCAATTAACTTGGTCAAAGGCCTTAGCTGCATCAATAGCTACAATAGTCAAGGGAAGTTTTTTATCAGTAGCAACGTCTATGGCAGCGATAGCCTGAAAGGATAATTCATTTAGCTGCCTGCCTGGGATAAAGCCTCTCTGGTCTCCATGGACTATAGATTTTATGACTTTAGCCAGACTCGCCGCCAGAACCCATGCAAAGATCTTATAGTCCACGTTCAGCAGTGAGATTGGCCTATACGACTCAATTTTTGCAGGGTCCTTGTCAGATTTCAGAATCAACGTGACTGTCGCTTCTGACCAGGTTTGTGGGGTTATCTCACCTGATATCAGTATCTTATTAAACAATAATGTGAGAGCCGGGGCAACCTTATCTAGACCTAGATGGTAGATCTCTGCAGGAAGTTCATCAGGACCCGCTGCCTTCCCTTTTGTCATTTTTTTGATCTGGATATAGACTTCCCCCTCTTGTATTTCAGAGCTCAGATAGCCTCTATCAGCCTCTGATAGTTGTGGTAATTCAAGCTGATTTAACCATTCTTCTGCGTCGTGTATTGAGGGACCGCTCTCTTCTGCATTGAGATCATGCATGAACAGTTTTGCCTCCCCATAAATTAGATCATTGTCGTGGGAGATGACCCCAGTGCCACACATAGTTAGACCCTTGATCAGGTTTCTGGCCCTATCTGACCTGGCCTTCCAGGCTAGTAGTCGACCGCATTTTTCCCCGTACGAGAAGTTTTGCAAGATACTTGCATCCCATCTATCCTTGACTATTTTGTTAATGCTAGCCTGATATTCAGCTCTCAAAGAGTCCAGTTCATTCTGTATAGTGGCTACATTAGCCTGATGGTCTAGTTGTACAATTGGAGGAAAAAACACCCAAAACATTGCCTCAAATAATAACATAAACAAAACAGAAAACGACATAGAGAAAAAGACAAGAGAAAGAACTTCTTAAGACGTTGCTCCAAGCAAAACAGAACAGATCAACTTACAGCAAATTGAAGAAAAGCCAAAATCAGGAGACCCAAATGAGGATTTAAGTACAGCAGACCATCCGACGTTAGAACCGATCAGAAGTAGACATACTCCTTGTACTGAAGCAAACCAACAAATGTATGAGCAGGGAAATCAATCTTCCACCTGCCTTAACAAAACAACAAATAAAACGAGCTAGGAAAGCTAGAAATCGTTTGCACAACAGTAAAACATTAAATAAATATGCACTGGATAACTACCCAATCTGTATTCTTCGCAATGGTAAACAGAGATCACCATTGACATCAGGGAAACATCGAAAACAAAATGAGGAAGAGGAAGAAAATCTAACAGACCAGTCAGTATCAACTGAAACATCATGCCGAATGAACAAAGCTCTGCCGGTAGTAAATAGTCTAGTGGTGATAAAGAGGAGCCTCGAGTGTAGTGACCTTGATTCAACTACAATACATACACTCAAGGGGAGAAGTATAAATCGGAACCTCGAGAGTAGTGATCTTGACTTAACCACAACAAATAAACCCAAGGGGAGCACAATGGGACAACAAGAGGGCACTGGAAATAAAATAAAACAACCCGCTAAGTCATCAAAGCTCCCACAGAGACAGACTTTGATCGCACAGGTAAACAGTGATCTTCCAAACAGAAAAATCAAAAAAGATCCTAAACCAGGGGTGTGCAGACAAGGATCCCCAAGGGAAACGATAAATAAATGTAATAATGTTAGAGGAACAACAAGCCTCGACCAGAAACGGACCATCCAATCACAAGAAAGTGACTTCCCTTACAGGAACTCCAGCTCCAATTTAAAAGTTTACAATAGCGACACCAAACAAGATAGGCAAGTCATTGTGAAGATAGATCAGAGTTTGGGAAACATTAAGGAAGATCTGCTATTGATTAACATAAAAAGGGAGCGTGACGATGCAAATAGGAACGGCAAGAAAGATCAGCGACTGATTATCACAAAAAGGCAGTGTAATGACGCAAATTGCGGGGACATCGAAGAGCCAGGAAGAAATCAAACAAACGAGCAGACATTATCTTCTTACATGCAAAAAAAGAGAATAAATCAAACCGAACAAATAGGATCCTATTTACGCCACATTATTATTCACAGGGCCCTCAAGATTATCTGAACAGAGCAAACATCTTACGCCTAATGGCAGAATTACCAACATTACAACATTTAACGTCTGCAGACTTAATAGCAATAGAATTTGTTAATCCTGGAAACAACATAGGAAATGAAGGCACCTTAGCAATATGGAGGAATGAAGAAATAGTAACAGACATTTTACAAGAAATCACAAAATTTGAGGACGGGGGACTATCACTTACCATCTCACCAATACAACGTTATCCGTCTCCTTTTCTAACGTTAAGCACTCCCCAGACAGCAAATTTAACAAAAAACATAGTCCCCATTGCGAGGTGCCAAAGGTACAGATGGCATAAACACACATCAACAGAGAAAAATAAACTTAAGGTTGCCCACTCCCGGGTGGACCGGAGAATGAAGCTATAGTACATCAGGCAAAACAGAGCTTTCCCCTATAAAAATCCTATCCTGGAACATCGCAGGAGCAAAAGGAATCCTACAGGATAAAGGAAAGACAGAGTCGTGGGACAGCTATGAAATAATTGTGCTCCAAGAAACCTGGCTGACAGCCCTGGTAGAGGTCCCAGGTAGGATAGGTCACCACGTGAACGCAACAAGAACACAGCAATACGGTCGAGCTAAGGGGGGCCTCGCTGTTTACATCTCTACAGCATTAAAAATCTCGTCAACACAGCTGTCATTAACAACCTCAGCCTTGCAAATAATAAAAATGGACCTGGGGACACACTCAGGGGTAAGCACCATCATCCTAATCAACATCTATGCACATTCGAATCTAAGATAAAAAAAGATCTTTTCAAGAAAGTTACTGATGCCATCGCGGAATTCCGTTTCAAACAGCCAACTTGGGAGATAATCCTCACGGGAGATTTCAATGCAAATCTACTACATCTTCAAGAAGAGGAAGATATCATCATTGCAGCAAACGAAACCTGGGCTGTAGAACTGCAGTTGTTTCCGTCCAAAACCGCAATGACAAAGTGAGCCAGCGATTTATAAGGGACCTCGAACATCTAGGCATGCGTAAATTAAACAGGAGAATAAAACAGGATAAACCTGCCACCTGTACGTATATTGGCCCCCACTCAAGTTCAGTCCTGGATTACACAATAGTAACCCTCCCTCTTCTAGTGCAAATAAATAGTTTTCAAATCAAATGCTCCATCGATAGTGATCATTCGGCTCAGCATATCGAACTTAAAATAACATCTTTTGAACACCCAGAAGCTTCAGTAATAGAGGGGGATATATCAACAATCAATTTGTAGTGTCTGAGGTGGACATGCACCACATTACCGCATATAGCTTCAAAAGCTAAAAATCTAATGACAATCCTCGAGTCAGAAAACAAAATGACTATAGAAACATGGACCACTTTTTTGGCAAGTCTACCCGATGCAGGAGCGTCCACCAAACAGACAAATAAAAACCGTGCAGATAACAACAGTCATCTCAGTCAAACATCACAAAGCTTAAGAAAGCTCCTGAGAAAGGCACTTAGGAAGGCTCAATATCATAGTCCACAGTCTAAAGTTTGAGAGGAGGTACGTCTTTTAAAGATAAAATATAAAAATCAAATTTGGATCGATAAAAAAACTGAAGAAATCAAGTTTTGGACAAAATATTACATAATGCAAAGAAATCTGACGCTAGAGCTTTCTGGGAGCAGGTGAATTGCATGAACAGAACCTCCAAAATCATAAACATGACCTGCGTCGCCGAGCATGCATGGGTACAGTACTTAATTTCCACATTTTCGATAAACAATTTGGATCAGCCGCCCTCTGTTGCAACTATTACACATGAAAAGCAAAAAGAAGATACACCACAATCTACTTTCGCCCATTCTGAAGTTGAAATTTTACATTTCATAAGAAAACGTCGGCTTGATAGTGCACCAGGCCCAAACGGTGTGCCACAGGCAATTTACAAACAAGATCCCAACTACTGGGCAAGTAAGATCTGTAGTCTGTTCCAGTTGATCTGCACTACCAGTTGTATCCCAGAAAGCTGGAGAAGCGCGATTATTAATCCGATATATAAGGGCGGGGAGCGCACAGATCCAGCAAATTATCGCCTGATCCCGTTGATAGATGCAGAGGCCAAATATTATGCATCTCTGATCTTAACCGATTTGATAAATTGGTCCGATGAAAATAAAAAAATCCCTATAAACCAGTCAGGCTTTCAACGTGGCACGGGCACAATTGCAAATGTACTAGCAATAGGACTAATCACCGATAAAAGTCTACGACAGCGACAGGCACTCCATCTATGCTTCGTGGACTTCAAGACGGCCTTTGACCGTGTTAGCTGACACACATTATGGGCTAAACTGAAGCACCAGGGTCTACCAGACGATTTTAAATCCAATCATGGATCTCCACACCGATACCTGGATGCAGGCCAAAATCGCCGATGGCCAGAGGCTCACAAGGAAGATCCATACCAACGAAGGGCTAAAACAAGGCTGTGTCTTGGCCCCGCACTTGTTTAATTTATTCATGGTCGATCTAACACCAAGGCTACACGGGGTTAATTCACACCCGCCACGGCTGGGCACACTGCCTTTAACACACCTGTCCTACGCAGATGATGTTGTACTTCTAAGCCAGACGAGAATCGGACTGCAACGATCAATCCATGAGTTAGCTGATTTCGCTAAAACAAACCTGATGGAAATAAAAAAAACGAAGGTCATGATTATAACACATTGTCTTGCCAAACAGCCGAAATTTACAATCGACAACACTAAGTTGGAAGTAGTCGAGAGCTACAAATACTTGGGGATATACTTGGACCGAAGGTTTTCATTTGCCACGCATTACAAAACAATTAAAAAAAAGGGAACCGCTTTACTGTTTGCATTCTGCAGTATATCAAAACAGTTAAAAGGCCCGTTGTTTACTCCACTGCTTGCAGTCATCAAAGCAAAACTACTACCAACAATTGCCTACGGAAGCGTGGTCCATCATGGAAACAGTGCACCAATTCTAGATAAAATTCAAACATGAGTGTACAAAAGAGTATTTCGCTTGCCATGTGATGCCTCACCAGCTCAGGTACGTCTCAAGTTCGGATTACAGCACCAAACACTCCATAAAAGGTACAAGACAATTACATTTTGGTACAAAATATAGCTAAATCATGACCTAGAAATCAACTCGGCACTTTGGGAAGCCTTGCAAAACGACCGAAAATCACATTACACAAAGTACCTAAATGCTTCTTTGAAAATAACCAAGATGGCAGATCTCTGGTAACGGAAACTTCCCCTGACATCATTCCAGCTGATTATGAAAAAAGCAGCAAAATCGCATTCACTAATTGAAGACAAAGCAAGTCAACGCGCGCACGCATGGATGGTTTTACAATCCTACACGAGGTTTGAGCCAGCGGCAAACCTGGACCTCGCTTTACCCCCTCACCTAAAAACCAAGTACTTGGAGCTGCGCATGGGGAAATTGCCTTCCAATGCTGATCAACCTAACTGGAGGACCCCTGGCCCAAAAGATTGTAACCTATGTGGAGCATCAGTACAGGTCTTTATACATGTAATATGCATTTGCCCGGTGTTAGGATGCCGCCTCCGGGATTTGCTTAGGAGGAAGTTCAATGAAAGAGGTATCCGCAACTGCAGATCAGCAATACTAAAAAGTCTGGACTCAAATGACCCACAGTTAATTTGTCAACTAATTACATTTTTTACCTATTTTGAGAATTTAACAAAATAATAATATAGGTTACAACCATAATTCAGCAATTCCTGCTTGTTTTTTTTTTAAAGTCACGCATCTTGTAAATTGAAATCAAATCTTAAATACGATACTAATTGTTTATATTTATTCTATTATAGCATGTGAAGGAAATATATTTTATGCTTTGGAATATAATGGTTTTAATTAACTATACAATAAAGAATTTCTACTTCTTCTTAAACTGCAAGGGGTGATTAACCATCATCCACCCTGGCATTCAGCAATAATTGCTGGGGTGCAGACTCCTCCCTAGGTTGTAAATGTTTGGAAAAAAAAATCCCACGGAACGAGATTACTGCCCCATGTCATCTGTCTCTGTCGGTTGGTGGAGAAGACCAGGCAGTGAGCTAAACTTAGATAACAACTGATGATAACAATACAAACACCCTTCAGCTGCTTAGTCGAAAAAGCTAATCCATCCTACCTTCGTGACAAGTAGGATATTCTTATGCTACATGACATGAAAATCAGTGTTGTGACCTAACTAAAAGTGTTGTGTAGTTCCTATAAACTTATATAGGATCTGCACGTTTAGACAACATACACTTTAGGATTGGTGTCAGACTGATTCTAGACACCCCTACCGGGTATGTTTGCCTGTGTATCAGCTGGCTCACAGTGCCACTAGAAACCCCTCTTACCAAGGAGAGAATAGTTCTTGGCAACTATCAAACATGACAACCCTGTCCCACCAGGGATCGTGGAAACAGTGCGATACTTTTCGTCGCTCAGTCACTCGTGCTCACTTTGTCTCAGAGAGATACAAAGAATAAACTATGGGGACGTTTTTCAATAAGTATTTATTGAACCAGCATCATTCTAGTGTAAAATAGGTGTACTGAAACAGCCATTCGACAGTAACATACATAAATTATTATAAGCACTAACAGAGTAAAAGGATGGTAGATTTCTACCATTGTGCTAAAACAATGAATACAGGCAAGTATATAAAATACATGACAGTAAAATGCTTTCTCCTACGATGTGACCCTGACTAGATGTATGTGGGTGTAAAGCCAAGAATCCCTCTAGGATAAAGTCAACCCCATTACCTGAAGTGAGAGCCTGTGGGACCCCATCTGGGTCTCGAGATGGACACCCCGCAAGAGGTGTCAGACCACTGCAAGCTGCAGTGTCTGTGTGTGCAGGAACATCAGCGTCTCACGTCAGTGTGTCAGCATGGAAGTCCTTTCTCCTCTGACTATCTCAGCAAGAGATAATGTATATATACCCAAACCAGTACCCCCTGGTGATATACCTTGCTGTGTCATGTCGGACTGGGATGACGGAAGGATTGACCCTTATACATAATTATTATGAAGGAGGTGGTAGGCCTGCTGTCCTTCTGTGATTCTAAAAATCCTCATGCATAATGAATGAGGCTTAAGCTTTTCGGAGAAAACCCCATGTCATCTTTGGACATTACCATAACTAGGTAAAAGGTCTGTACTAAGAATCGTTATTTAGTGTAATGGTAGGGGAGAATAGAGGTAAAAGGTTTGGTGACTACGTAAGCATATATTGGGGTACCTATATGGAATATAACAAAAGCAAACTTTATTTTTAAGGTGACATCTAGATTCCTCAGCAGAAGAAGAGAGGGTTGGCACATTTGTTAAAATAGCAACGTATGTACATTACATATTAAAGGGTTTTAGCCAATGGTTAATTTGAGCCGGTGGGAGCAATGGGGAGCACAGGGGGTATCAGCACTTATTCTGTGGCTTCTGTAGGCACCAGTCCAGTTATTTAAAACACACTCATAAATATTTGTTTTCTAAGAATCCCCAGTTTGTTCTAGTATTGTCACATTGGTATCACGTGCAGATGCCTCTGATAGATAATATGATAACAACTCTTCAATATTCAACTGAGTGTATTTCTTCACCATGTGGCAGCTGTGTACTTAGGTATTTTATATTTAATCACTCAATCGAGAGGAATATTTCAAAAGTGATGTTTCTATGCACTTAGAAGCATTCATACCCACCACAGCCCGATAGAGAGCAATCAATATTTGTATAGCATTGCTATTTCACATGTTAGGGTATCCAGACACTAGGTTGCAGGGCTCAGTTGAACATCTAGGTCTTGAGTTTCTTCCTGAAATCCACCAGCAAGGGTGATGTACGGAGGTGGAGGGGAAGGTTGTTCCAGGACTTGGCAGCGAGGTGGGAGAAGGAATGTGTTCTGCTGCGGCTTCTGTAGATTTCCAGTGTCTGCAGGAGGGTGAATGTGGCAGAGTGAATGCCTCTGTACAGTTGGTGGGAGTTCAGGCCGTGGTTGATGCATGGGTGATCCTAGGTTGTGGAGGGCTTTGTAGTTGTGTGCCAATATCTTGAATTTGCATCTTTTCTGGACAGCAATCCAGTGGAGGTTCTTAAGGTGTGGGGTTATGTGAGTCCTAATGGGCAGATTGAAGATCAGTCTGGCTGCTGAGTTTTGTACCATCTGTATTCTCTTCTAGGTATGGGGGTGGTTCCTGCATACATTGTGTGCCATTGTCCAGCTGGCTGGCTACTAGGGCTTGAGTGATGGTTTTCCGTGTGTTGATGGGTGGCCACTTGAAGATTCTTCAGTGCATGCAGAGAGTGTGGAAGCAGGTGGCGGAGACTGAATTTATCTTATGCTTCATGGTGAGTTTGCCGTCCAGAATGATGCAGAAGTTACAGGCGTGGTCTATCAGTGTGGGAGTGGGTCCTGTCATGTCCTTTAGGATAGCCCTTGTTTTCAAAACATTTATGATTGTTTTCAAAACATCCATGGTTGTTTTAAAAACATATTGATTTTAGAAAAAAACCTGGAGTGACCACTTTAGTATAAAAGACCCTCACTCCCCCCTACAAATTAGAGGAGAATTCCTTCCAAGCTGAGACTGGGGTCCTGCAAGCCGAATCGCCGACAAGCAGCGGTCTGATATCCCTTGCAGATTGTCATCCTTGATGCAGAGGCGGGGTCCTTCGTTCTAAATCATCAGGTGAGGGGCTGGTTCGTCCCTAAGGGTTTCTTGGCTGCCCATACATACACCTACACATCTTGGTTAGGCCAGGAAAATGTTACCAAATTACTTAGGGCGTGCATTTTAGGAATATGCAAGTGCTACTGTTTTTATCTGAACTTCTTCTGTTCATCTTATTTGCACTATGGTAGAAATGTATCTACTAGTCACTATATTGGCAGTAGCAATCTCTTTCATATGCTTCTGTCTCCTGATTGTTGCAGCACATATGTTTTACCCAAGCCTGTCGCTGGACCAATAAATTCTTATTGAAACGTCCTAACTGCCATCCTGTGTGTTCTCTGATAGAAAGCAAGAACGAGTGTCTGAGCGAAAACGTACTGTACTGTTTTCCATGAATCCTGAGGAATCAGGGTTGTCATGTTCAGTGATTGCCAGAGACTACCTACACCACTGTAGAATACAGGGGGTGGTAGTGGCACTGTAGAGCTAGCTGGTCTAACGGCTGACATATCCTGTGGGGGTGTCTGGAAGCGGTCGGGACAACAAGCCCTCAGTTTAGGTCTTCCAAAATGCACACGACGTGGGTGACTCCTAGGAACTACACGACAGTTTGAGTTCGGCAGGCCACCAGGTGTCATTCCAAAGAGAGGTGCTGTTGCCAAAGATCAGCACTTTGGTTTTGTCAGTGTTGAGCTTCAGACAGTTAGTCTTCATCCAGTCAGCGACGTTTTTCATGAAGTTGTGGAAGTTGGCCTTCGTGCTGGTGGGATGTGCTGAGAGTGAGAGGATAGAGTGTGAAAAGTCAAATGTTATGCGCACCTTAAATGTGGCCTAGGTTATTATTATAGATGACGCACCATTATATTATGTGAGGTATATATAGGAGAGGTTTTCATATGGGTCACATGGTGAGCTTGTGTGAAATAAAGTAATTGTCTAGGATCACACAGTTTGGCCAAGTGGAGAAGGCGGGACTGCTACCAGGCTTCTCATTGTGCACTTCAACCACTAGATGAGTATTCCTTTTACGTTTTACATCAAAGAGTAATACTTTCTATCTTGTTCTGTGTGGGTACACATCATTACACTATGTTAACTTCAAATACATCCTACATGCTAAATTAAGTTGAAAGGAGAAGTCTTTCTGAAAAAAATACAAATTTAAGTTAAGGGAATGTTAGGTACACTATTTAATGCTGATATTACCTACTTCTTCTGACATAGGGGTGGCACATGAACAATACACAGATAATGTAGGCAGGATGGGGCCAGGGTTAGAGGTGGGTGGTGTCATTAGGGAAAGTGGGTGTTGCCAGTGAGGTAGTAAGCAGCGTCCTAAAAAAAACCTTTTCTTTACACCTGCAATTTAATCCACAAATTACGCACTGGTTGGAGCAATTTTTCCTAGATAGTTATTCAGAAATCTTTTTAATTCACTCCTTCTACTAGCAACCTCTGTGATTATTATGGAGCATACGGTAAGGTGCCGACAGTCATTTATGGCTTTTGTCTTGCAATGGGTGCCACGGTTTCTGTTTGTCTTTGTTGGCTTAAGTGGTGTTGCTTCTTTCCTGTGTCAACTTTGCTAACCCTATAGCGTTTTTGCGAGATGTTAACATTTAAAGGGCTTCACTTTAATCAAGTTATGTGTTTTCAAGTATACTTTTGTGTGTCCTAGTTTTGTAGTTTTGAGAACCTTATAGACTACCCAAGATACTGCAGAAATTGAAAAAACACATGGTGGCTAATTTGATCTTTGCCACAAATTCCAGGTTAATTCTCTTGGGGGCATATCTACAAGACGACGATATAAAATTATCGCCGCTTTTGCGGCCGTTTTCGGCCGAAAAGCGGCGATAATTTTATCGCTATATTAGCAAGGTCACACTATCCTGTGAAACCTTGCCTTAGCGCCTGAATTCCTAATGCCCATCTTTGCATCTCGATTGAGATGCAAAGTGGGCGTTCCTCGCCAGGATAACGGGAGAAATGTCGCTAAGCGACATTTCTCCTATTATCAAGCCTCACGCAAAGCAGCATAGCGACAAGGAAAGTAGCGATAACCTCTGTTATCGCTACTTTCCTTACGCCTGCTTTGAAACTGACTTTGCCATGATATCCTATGTAAGGTGGATATCATGGCTAAGTATGTGAGGCCCTATCAGCAAGTTATCGCCAAACTTCGTGGGATTATCGCTGGGTTTCCAGTGATAATCTCATGTTTGGCAGTTAGCGCTAGGATTTTTATCGCTTTTGAGATAAGCGTTGCTAATAGCACGCTATCTCAGCGATAAAAATCCACGCTAGCCGGCGATAATTATCCTAGCGCTAAGTGCGCTTAGCGATAATTATCGCCGGTTGTTGCTGATATGCCCCTTCGTTCCTGCACTGCATGTGGGGTTTTAGATTGTGTAAACGGTGTGATGTTTCTGGTTTCTGCATTCTGGAAGCTTTCGGTTCGCAGAGAGTTCAACGTCATTGAAATTTCCTTCTCTGTCCAAACAAAAGCAGGAGCATGCAGTATTATGCAATTCCAGTGCTTCAATGGTATTTGATGTATTAACTCAAAACGCACTGGCAGACCCCTGGGAGGTTCCCTGCTTAAAAGGACTTGCTGCTCTCCTTGCTTGCTGGTGCTAGTACATTGAGATATCTAAGAGATGTCAGTTCTCATAGATCACTGGAGGGGGACACTACTTCGGTACATGGTTTGTAGAAGTGCACCCTGAGCCTCCAGCTTTGCCATCAGATCTATGCTTTGCAAACCATACTGAAGGACCATTTTGCTTTTATGAAGTACATGGAGGCAAATAATATCTCAGCTGCATCGTATGTAGGCCCTCCGGTATTGTATGGCATTTTTATGGCAGCATCAATTTCTGATGTCAGCAAAGAGATTCTCAAGAGCGACTGTCTTGTTCTCCTCACTGGTTTGTCTTACGATCTGTTTAAGTAAGGACTTGTTTGGATTTGCCTGCCATACGCATAACGGTGACTGCAGAGGTTAATTACAAGTTTCAAGTTTGAGTTTGAAGTTTATTTTTTATTAGCGTAGTCACTTAAAATCATTGCTACAAAATGTGTCGATAAAAAGTTTCATTATAAGTTGTTATAAGAAAAAGATAATAAAGGAGTTAGATTAAAACAGATGATCGTTGGTTTCTAATGCAGTGTATGGTAGACGGCTCGTTTGCTGGGTGACTATTAGCTGGCATGCATTTGGGTGAAGACGTTGCTCTGCCCGGTGTAATGTTGGTGCTGGCACATTCCTCTTGCAGTTATGGCATTTCCTTCCCCACCTGCCTCAAGACCTTCACCAAGCGTCAATTCAGCTGCGGGTTCTCAGCTGCAAAACAGGTTAATTACAAAGATATAGGGCTTTCAATAAATCCATTTCACAGATAGGCAGCCAGTGTAGGGAAGACAGGAGGGGTGAGATACCGGTTCCCTTGTTGAGACCAATAACAAGGTCTCAATACGGTGAGTTCTGTACGCACTGTCGTCTACTGGGGAGAGAGTTTGGCAGCCCAAGGTAGAGTGATCTGCAGGAGTCCAAGCACAAGTGTATGGGCCACTGAACAACTGTTCTTCTGGGAGAAGCAGGTAGGAAACGGATGATGCTCGTGATTGCATTCATTATAAAGAAAGAGTACTGGAAAGCCTGTCTGCGTGGACTCTGAAGATGCCATGGTAGATGTACAGTTAGTTGGGGCTGGAGAGGACCAAGCTGTGGCGCAACTAGAGCCAAATTTCGGGGGGGGGGGGCGCTAAGAAAAAATTTCGGAGGGGGCTGAATCTTTTAAGCCATAGGCAGAGTGGAGCTGCAGGGGCTCTTAGAAGGGGTGAAGCAACAGCGAGGCCTCATTAACATGCAAATGGTCTTTTAAAGACCTGTGAAGTGCTCGGGTGCGGCTGTGTGTGCGCCGGGAAGCTGTCTCATCCCGGGCTGCCACACACGACGGGGGGGCTGAAGCCCTTTGAGTCCAATGGGTGTTGCGCGCCTGGTGCCACCAGTTATGAGTCCTTGACGGTTGCTTTCTGAACACTATATGTTTAAGAGGATTAGAGTTCATCAAATATTCAAGCACACACATGCACTCTCTGAAGCAGCACTGAAGGTGCCTAGCGTTCACATTTAGCAATAGTATTGATTGGGTGTCATCTACATTCGAATAGACACTAAAGAAAGCCAAAGGTTTAAAGGGAGGTAGCCAGAGCAGCTACATAGATACTGGAATGGTCGGACGTATGGCATTGCCTGTGGCAACTTGCACGAAATGATATTAAATTCTGAGAGAAAAAGGGCCAAGGAGACTGCTTTAAAATGGAATCCAAAACATGAGCTAGCCAGCCAGAAGCACGATCTTTTATGCCGATGCCAGCAGAGAGACGCAGATGAGCAAACACTGCAGCTTCTCCTTCACCACGAGGCATCAGACTGTTCACGGCAGGGGCGGATAGAGCTGCACTGAACGACAAACGGGAGCCTGGTTAGGACACTTCCAGGACTTTGGACTTGCCTATGATCTTTTCATTTGTCAATGTTCTTTTCTCGGTTAGTCATGTTAAGAGTGGCTCTTGCTCCTGTTTAATAGCGCAAGAGATGAAGTAAACGACATGCCCCAATGTCTTCCATAGCACCAAGGCGTTCCTTAGTAGTTAGTAAAATCTGAATTACACTTGCATTGCTCCTGTTTAACACTTTGGAGGGATAATTACAGATAAGAACACGGGCCTTATAATGTAGAACTGCGCTGGCTCAGTGCTTAGGTGCTTGTCTGTTTTCTTTGCGTGTGTGGTGGCTAAAGTTCATGCATTTAACTTGCAAATGTTCTCAGTTCAGTGGTGTAACACACAATGATGCGGACCCCTTGCAGAATGTGAAGAGGGGCTCCTGAGTCTCCTATATCTAGCTGAATAGGACCGCCCTGAAGGGTTGATGGGGCCCCTGAAGACTTGGGGACCCTGTGAGCAGCAGGGACTTGCATTACACCCCTGGAGTTTAATGCATGAACATTGATACAATCGCTGCTCACTGTTTCCGATTTGTGATGTCTGCATTTCGTGCAAGAATTGTGAAAAATTCCAAGTTAAGTTAGTAACGTTAAAGACCTCAAACGAAAAACAAGCATTGGCATAGCCAATATGTTTCGCCTTTGGGACCTTATAAGTGTTTAGTCAGAGCTACTGGCTTTGCTAATGTGTCTAATCTATGTTGTAAATAGTGTGGCTTGTGTGCAGCAAGTTGCAGAGTTATAATAGGAGTGTTATAAGCATTTTGGTTACCTTATTTATAAATGAGATATTATGTATAATTGAACAACTTATTAAAAAGCATTGGCATAGCCAATAGTTCTCACCTTTGGGGCCTTATACGTTTTTAGCCAGAGCTATTGACTTTGCCAATGTCTTTAAGCTATGTTGTAGAGCAGTGTGGCTGCTGTGCAGCATGTTCAAAAGCTATATTAAAAAAGTGTTATAAGCGTTTATGTTATCTTCTATATAACCAAGAAGACATTATGTATAACTGAAAAACCGTATTAAAAAAAGAATTAGCAAAAAATAATATCTTCTAGATTTTTTGTCCTTGCAATGCTAGCAACTTCTTCCTTCTTGTTCTAATGCTTGTTTGTTACATTTTTTTTTGTTATTGGCGGTGGTACATAAACAACGGAATGGCTGATGTTGAGAAATAGCACCTGAATTACAACATGAGCAGCAGATGGACACTAGGGGAGAATGTGCTGGTGCGGAGGTGATGCTCAGTTGACAATGAGTTATACGGAGGTGGAGCTGAGTGATGCTGAGGTGGTGCTGAGTGATGCTGTGTTGCTGAGTCATGCAGAGGTGGTGGTACTGCACTGGTGCTGAGCTGGTGCTCAGGTGGTGATGAGTGATGTTGAGCTGGTGCTGTGCTGAAGTGATGTTGCGCTGATGCCGAGGTGGTGCTGTGCTGATGCTGAAGTGGTGCTGCCTTGGTGCTGCACTGCTGCTGCCGTGGGTCTGAGCTGCTGCTGAGGTGGTGCTGCTCTGGTGTACTGATGCGAAGGTGGTGCTATGCTGATGCTGAGATAGTGCTGTACTGATGTTGAGGTGGTGCTGTGCTGGTGCTGAGGTGGTGGTGAAGCGCTGGTGCTGAGGTGGTGCTGTGCTGGTGGTGGTGCAGTGACAAGGAGGTGGGGATGTGCTGATGCAGAGATGGTGCTGTGCTACGGTAGTGCGTAGGTGATGAGAGTTATACTGAAGTGGTGCTGAGTGATGCTGAGGTAGAGGAGGTGCTGAGTCATGCTGAGGTGGTGGTGCTGAGCTGGTGCTCAGGTGATGCTGAGTTGGTGCTGTGCTAAGGTGATGCTGCCCTGATGCAGTGCTGCGCTGATGCTGAAGTAATGCTGTGTTGGTGCTGAGGTGGGACTGTGCTGGGACCGAGTTGTTGCTTCACTGGTGGTGGTGCACTGATGCGGAAGAGGTGCTGTGCTGATGCAGAGGTGGTGCTGTGCTGATGTTGAGGTGATGCTGTGTTGATGTTGAGGTGGTGATGCGCTGGTGCTGAGGTGGTGCTAGGCTTGACCTAACAAGCCGGCCATATTACCAATTATTGTGTGGAAGAAAATCGGGACAAGTTAGAGCTGTTTAGCATATAACCAAAAATGTAGTTTATATTTCTAAATGGAATAATAATACAATAAAATAAAGAATAAAAATGTGAAATTGTGTTGGTTGCACAATAAAAATATACCAACACTGAGCAGTGGCCTTGTAGACCTTGTATTTCAAAGACATGCGATAAAAATCACCTATTCCAAGAATGTTACTTTTCTCTAGGAAGAAGTTTATAAAGTATGCTCTGGAGAAACACATAAATCATTTACAATCTTGACAATTTAATGTGATTTGAATCCTTCTTCATTTAGAGAGGCTCATATGGTCTGCATTTTGAAGAATGTTGAACTTTTTGCTGCACTGGTTGCCCTATTTTCTTCATTCTTGCACTTATCGCGACCCGACCCCCACTCGAGGAAAATGATGCAGACACTACAAAACAAAATGGACAGCCCCAGTGCTTTAAATGGACCGGTACTGTCCGGTACAGAGTACCAGCACTTCTATTTTTCCATTTCAAGCACTGGGCAGCCCTGGAAAGATTCATGGTGTCAGCACTTTCCATTAAGCGAGATGCCACCTGCAACCTACACTATAATCCGGAATGCCTTTAAGAGTTGAACTATGGTCTAGGACAGCAGCGCCACACACTCCTGGCTAGTTTTGACTCACTTCTGTGACCTTGGGCAAATACATCCGTCAGTCCCTCACTTTTGCAACTCTTCTCAAATGAGCACCTTTACTGGGCAAAACCAACTGGAAAAACGAAAAGGATTTTCTTGTGTTGCCTTGTTCTTTGAAATACACACTGCAAGTAGGATTGTGTTACATAATAGTATTTCCATTTTATTTAAGCCAACAAAAGGGTTAGCAGTCTGTAGTTCTGCTTTTAAAGAGTTGAACAGAAGCAGAAAACATTGCTAGCTCACCCCTTCCACTGTGGATCATTCGCAGAGTCTCACAACAGTTCATTTACAATCACAAGCGCTGCCATTCATCGGAGAGAGTGGTGGTTATAGGATAGTTGTTTGGTGCAGGGCAGCAGGGACAGAAAGAGGAGGGCTCAGGGAAAGTAAGGAGAATAATCGGGGCCAAGAGTTGCTGTAGCTGAGAGCTAAAAAGTTAAGGGAATCCCCAAGCTAACTTCCCACATCAACTTCTAAGGCAAGTGTTACGCGCTGAAAGAATGAATGACACGCATGACTTGCCCAGCAGATAATTCACACACTGTGCCACCAAACAGGGGAAAAACCTTGAACAAAAGTTTAAGTATGTTGGGGCAGATTTACAAGCCCCTTGCGCCACTTTTGCATCACTTTTAACATGGGAAACGTAACGCAAAAGTGGCGCAAGGGGCTTGTAAATCTGCCCCGTTGTGTGCTTTTAAACTTTGCGGGGCATCTCAGACCAATACAGCTAGTGCAGAAATATACCTTCACATCATAGCGGAGTGTCATTTTCTGATTTGCGTGAACCATGTAAAACAGGAAACGAGACTTCAATCCAGACACTGACCCGCAGGCAGCTGATCGCGCTGCTCTTTGAAGCTAGTTTGTGGATTAACACTTGGTCTCACAGTGACACTGTCACTTACCTGTGAGGCTTGCCACGGCAATACGATTTAAAGGTCAGCTGCCCGCCCATCACCGCAGAATCCTGGCCACTGTTACAGTTACTTATGACTCCCTCTGCACACTTGTACGAGTCCTGCATCACGTGGGTCATATCAACATGACCCTGGCAACATTTTGTGTGGAATAATTTACTGCGTGTTTTTTCAAGAAGCTCAACTCACATGGTGCCCCGAGAAGGCAATAAAACAAGAAAGGGAAGAAATAAAGCATACCTACTTCTATTCAAGTAAACACAGGCACAAGTCACAAACCTGTGCTGGTGTCCACCCACAAAAATTCATAGTCCTGGAGAGGAGGAGAGCTGTGGGAGCACAACGAGTGTCCCGCCTCGGCAGCCGGCACCGTGCGCACCCCTGCTCGCACCCGCAGCAATACTCCGTGGGAGTGAAATTTAAAAATCAGCCGTGGGTGCGAGCAGCACTGGACTGCAGAGCTACGGTCGGACCGAGCACGGAAGTGATTGTAAATATAAAACTACCAAACAAACTATAAAACTACGAAAACAGATGGGAGGAGGGAAGAGAGGCCATCACTTGCTGTACTGTGTGATGGCATACCAAAATGCACTCTGAGTAAAATCGCCGAAAGAGAGCTAGACACACAAAGGAGGTGTAGGAATGTGGAATCTGACTGAATAGTTACCCCCACTTTTTTCCTGGTCTTTTGCTGGTTTTAAACTAGTCTAACTGGGATCCTGCTAGTCAGGACCCCAGTTTATCTCCTTTCTCCCTAAATGAATTGCATGTACTGTAGGTACACTCCAGATTGGATTCTGGGGTACCCTTATCAGTCCCTAGTAAATGGTATACTATGCACCCAGGGTATAGATATCCCAGAGGCCTCCCAGGGGCTGCAGCATGTATTATGCCACCGCTGGGAAACCATTCAAACTGACACCACAGGTCTGCTCCTGCAACCTGTGTATGGTGGTGCATGCACACCTTACTTAGATATAGGTTCACTATCTCTAATCTAAATCACTGCATATATAAACCTATCAGTCACCCCTATGGCAGGCCTTATCAATCCTGAAGGCAGGGTGCTGGGTTTTATGTGAGAGGGTGCACCTGCATGAGCAGAGCCCCTCTGCAGCCTTCGGAACCTATTTTCCGGGGCTGTTTGTGATGCAGCCAACCATATATATTTAAGTGCATTATAACCTCGCAGTAAATGTAACTTTAAAACGGCTGTTTCGAAACATGTTGAGTTTCGTGTCAGACCCCTTGGAATCATTCCTCCCCGCCAGTAACTGGTGGAGGAGGTATGATTCCACCCTTCTAGAGGGACATATGTGACACACCGGGCTACCCAGTACCAGCTTTCTCGACCTGGGCATCACAAAATGGATGCTGCCAGCCACAGACACGAGTCTGCCCTCCTGCTGCTGAGCCAAGCTCGAGCAGGGGAAGGCTTGACAATAGGTTTCCAGTCACAGGAAGGGGTGACCACCTCCCAGACAGGATTTAGTGTATTGGGGCTGGGTGGGTGCAGTCTGAGAATGCTTTGAAGTCTACACTGAGGGCACATTTGGTGCCCTTGTGCATAGTCCAGCTCAAACCGGTTGCAGGAGCCATTTGCTCCTGCTCTGGTGCGAAACTGGACAAAGGACATGGTTGTAGCCACCCCTCTGTCCTGACCCTCCCATAGGTGGGTCCCCAGAGTTTGTCCCCCCCCTTCCTTGGGTATAAAGTAGGAACCCCTGGCTGCAGGACTTTAGATTTTACCTGGACCAAACTCTGCTACAGAAACCAAGTACTTCAACGATCTACACTACGCTGGATGACTGAAGAATCTCCCTTGAAGTAAAGGAGTTACTCCCCTGCAAGGCAGGCACCTTTTACGCCTCTGACCGGTTTGCATCTCCCACGCTCCTGAGGAGTCCGAAGATTTCAGCAACACAGGAGGTGGGTTTCCGTGTGAACCTGAGGTTCATCTAACCACTCAGCAATTCTGAGACCAGTGTCCCTCGAGAGGACCGTGCAACCTGAACCCCTGTGCACCGTGTTCTTATACAGCAGCATCTGCTTTTCAGCAATCCCTGAGGCTGTGCTTTGGGCTACTTGTAGTCCTGACCATGAGCAGTAATTGCACCGAAGATTTCCGGCCTACACTCCCCGAGTGTTCCGTGTGCTGGTATTTTGTGATTCAGCTCGAGGCCCCTTCGCGATCCCTGGTCCTTTGGCCTTTGGGTCCCTGTGAAGGTAACTTTGACTTTCAGTGGGCTTTCCTGATTGCTCCAGACGTGCCCTGACTCTCCATAGCTTGGAGAGCCCCCAGGTCCTTGCTGGTCCTCACTGAAGCTTATTTACTCTGCTTGTGTGGGTTGCAGTTGCCAAGGCTTGTTGGTGTTCCATCCGGACACTGACCCCCCCAGCACTCGACATCCTTTGTGGGACAGCTCGCCTCCAGACTTAAGTCATCAACGATGTCTCCTAGTCCCCGTGGCTGCAGAGTCAAGCATCGCATCTTCTCACATGAAGCACCTGACATCGGTAGGCATTCGTCTATCATGCCCCTGGTCACCCTGAAGTGACCCAGACTCTGTTTCCTCTGCTTTCAGGTACTTCTCACCTCGGATCCAGGCTTGGATCCCACCGGACACTTTTCATCTTCCCGGCAGCAGCACTTTTCTGCATCACGCCATTGAAAACGACGAAGGTCCCCGACATCACTTGATCCCTATGCAGCCGGTTTCTCTGGGATAGGTAACACGTGTATATCGGTACTCTCAAGGGTGCTGGCCTTAGAACCTTCTATGTTTGAAAGGGTTTGCTTAAAGTCCTCTCCGAAGTGTCCTTAATCTTTAAAATTCCAACCGCGACTTTCCCATAGGTTTGTACTGAGCTTGCGCCTGTGTTCACACACTGCACCCGTCCATCGTGGGTCCCCTGTGTCACTACTTTGGGTGGGTCCTTGGGGTCCCAGCAATTCTATGTGCTCTAGGCACTGTGTCTAGTTAAGTTGTGGTTGTTATACCACTTTCTTAGTATAAGGTTTGGTCTCTCGCTGAAGCCCACTGTGTATTGTGCTATTTACTGTCGTTCTAGTGATTTGACATTGTGTGCTTTGTGCTCTAATCTCATAAAGAGATTAGTAGTTAGTGTTTAGTAATAAATGCATATATTTTACATATCTCTTGTGTGGTTCTCCTTTCATTTGGTCATTCAGGAAGTTCTGATCTGGTAAAACAAGCTACTTTACATTCCTTCGAGACTTAGCCTGAAGGCTGCTCTCCATAGCTTCCACTAGGATAGCTTTCAATAAAGGTTGTCTTTAACCTAATCATCAATAAGGGTTGTTTGAACTAGTACAAGGTGCCCACTTTAGTTAGTGGTCAGCATATACCAGGCCAACTTCTCACAGGAGGGACTTTAATAGAAATACACCAATAGGAAACCAGCATTTCTGAATGCTGCAGCTAACAGCCAATAGCAATGGGTGGGTTTGACAAAGCCACATATAGAGACACAACAGGTCATCGCTGATGCTCGACCTAAAAACAGGATCTCGGCTCTACCTTAGCCAGTGCAGCTGTACATGCAAAGGCCCGCTATTCCAAATGTATGTGCATATCTGGGGTGCATCTACTTCAGTGTCAAAAGTAAACAAAGTTACAATTATAAACTACTGTATAAATACTTGGAAATAAGGATGATGTTCAAATTGCAATGCATTTATTTTGGTCTAAAGATATTGCATGCACAGCAGAATTATGATTGTGTATTTAGTATACAGTACATTTTTAAATGGAATATACATTTATTTTTGTTTGGCGTGCGAGCATGCACTCTAAAGCTAGTATTAATCTTTCTGGAGTAGTTAAGTCTCCTTACATTTCGACTACACATCATTGGCTGCATTATCATGTGCATATTATACCATAATTTTTCTCAGCACGAGGTCAGGATTTTACATAAAATATACTGCAATGAACAAAGCGTGCTTCAAATGCATTGCCCAATATATCATTAGCCTTTAAAGCTGCAAGCGCATCTTTACTTCGTGTATGCAAATATTGTTCTATTTTTCCTGGTTAAACACTAAGCACTTTAGAGCAACAAAAAAAAGAAAAAAAAATCGGAGCTATTGTCAGGTGCAAGGAATTTACTGGGTGTAGAGAATATACAGTATCCCACATGCTGGCGAGGTAGGATGCCACTGTGAAGCTGCGGGTCAACTAAAGACAGCGGTTTCCATCCTCCTGGCTTCTAATGCACAGGCATCACCAGACATACACAAATATTTTGACTTCGAATCTTGTGCAGAATGGAGAATCTGGAGACATGCTCTGCTGTATATTTTTTCCACAAATTATGGGCGAAATATTCTGCCGGCTTAATTATAATCCGTTGTTTCATAAGAATGTATTTAATACTACAAAAAGCCACTTTGAGTAGTCGAGTATTGAAACGACCACTCAGTTCTTGAACCATATCCAGCATCTCTGTTTTGGAGGTCTGTCAAGATGGTGTTACATTGCTCCAGTTAGATGAGGAGGAGGCAATCTTTTGGCTAAATGTATCTTTGGCGAGGCTGTGGAGCTGACTAGCAGAAATAGTTTTGAAGTAAGCCCTTTGTGTGAAAGAATCAGTAGATGGCTGGACAAACAGTGCAGAATCAATGCTGACCTCCGAGTACAGATTGTAGTAAATGGTATTTATGTTCATACGGACCCTGATTCCATGGTGTCAGGAATGGTGACTTTGACATAGAATTTGTTTGTGCCTGAATCTACGTTACACGTTTTACACACATTTCGCAGTTAATATGAGGTGAAATGTATGCATAGGAAACTGCATGATTCTCAGTTTTTTCCGCTCCGAAATTGGAACCATGTGAAAGGTGCAAACTCGAAATGGAGAGGTAAGGCAGCACCATGGAACAAATGCACCTCATAGCATTAGCATTAGGAAATGTACTGGAGAAACCGAAATGAGAGCCAATGTGATCCATTGAAAAATAAATTGCGGATTTTATGATTTCCAATAAAAGACATCTGTCTTCAACCCCTTGATTCATAAGAGGCTTTGGTGAATTCATGCATTCATGTACACCTGAGATCCAGAGGGGTAATGCTTCACCGAGTTTGGTCGTGAATGTCTAAGATGCCCTGCTTTCCTTGGTTGATCCCTCTGCATTAAATCAAACCACAAAGAATAAATACATCTCTGGTACATACTTATTACCCAACACAATAAACAAGATGTGTTAAACTTAGGGCGATGTCAGATGTTCTAGATTCAAGCGGGTGGAAGAGGGACTAAAGAAGGCAACAGATCAATATTTACCATGGAAAACATGGATTGAGAAATATAATTCCAAAAACTAAAATGTACAGCAGTGGTAACTGGACCTCCAATCATAAAACACCAAGTAATGTTGTACTTCATTGTTAGGTTTGAAAACTCCATTCTCTTTATACACCTGTTCCATGTTATATTAGGTTAGCAGTGTGCGGCTAAATTAGACACCATTCGTATCCACGTTTTGCAACCCACTGAGTTACCTGTAATGTGCGAGCTTCAGTTAGCGAGTGTGACTCCATTTTGTATTTCGTAATCCCTATCAGGCTGTGTCTGAACTATGCCTCGTTATTCATCTTGCTTGCCTCAGCCAAGCACTGTATATATTTGTTATTTTATTTTCTGTTCAAGGTTGCTTTCTTACTTACTAATGAAAAGGCCATTCTGACTTCGCATACCTATCTGTGTGTGTAGTTCTGCTCCCATGTTAGGAGACGCTGAAACCCAGCACGGCAACCTTGAGACTGTGATAGTGTGTACCCATCTAGCAGGTGGCAGCCCATCCTTCTGTACCTCCTTTGTCCTTGTTCGGCCTAAGCCGGTAACTTTCCACTCTGGGCATGGTTGGAGGTTCTTTGGAGGAATGGGTATGCGTTGCAGACTGTTTTGGGGGGCCAGTCCCTCGGCAGACATTTTAGTGTACAGATCAGATTGGACTCCTCTGCAGAATATTGCTAATAAACAACTGTTTGTATTCTCTACTGTCTGACCGATTCTTCATTTTGGTAGAAGGCGAGTAGGCAGTTGTAGATAACCGGGTGGCCCATAAGGGCCACTTCATCATGACTGAAGGAAACGTTTATTTTGGCTGGTTTCAAATTTGTGAATGAGCTAGATTATTTCACAACACAGGAAGGTCTTGACAAGAGTAATTGGTTGAAAATACATTTATATTTCTGATTATGTTTTGGCAATTCCTAGATCCCCTCTGATTTTAATTTACACAGACATATTAGCTATCCCCATAAACCAGACTGTTTCTATGTGTGAAATTTAAATTTTAGACATATCTTATTTGACAGGGGTGATATAACTGGCTTGGAAAGGAACATAACAAATTCATCAATTGACTGATAAAAAAACACATTACATGGATTTGCAATTCTAAGGTGAAAACGATACCTTCTTTGATTCTTGGAAACACTGCCTCCTTTAAAGAAAAGAAAAACTGTCTACCTATCTGGAAAGGGAATCAACTAAGCAAACGTTTTGAATTTCCACAATCGTTAAATAGTGGCTGAACTTCTAAGAGGAATCATTTTTCCAGTATGGAACTGCCACACCACTTTTAATGTCCTCATGGTTGGTTTCCAATTAATGCAGAAACAGCGATGTATTAATCTTCAGGAGCAAGATTAACAAAGGCATTGTTAAAAAGATACAATGTACTAAATGTATCAGTTTGGTATACTTATTTTAGTATAGTTCTATTTGTTTCTCATTCATGAACACTTCCTTTGACGATAGATATGTTTGCTGTTCACAAAAATAGATGACATAAGTCGGAACATGCATTTCTACTTACGTGTACCATACTCCTGTAAAAGGTACTCATGCCGATCATAAGAAATTAAACTATTTCTTGGAATAAGCTTGAGTGAAGGTGACAGCTTGCTTCCCTTTGGATTTGATTTCAGAAAAAGAAGATGTCACAGCATAGTAAGAAGCTATAAAATGTTAGTTAAATCATCAATTCCAAGAGACAAAATAAAGCCAATGCTTCACCTCTTGGCCTCAGAGAGGCTATTTTGGGTAAGCTGGAAAACATGCAAGTGCAGACTCATAGAGTAGGTCTGGATCAATCTCCATGAAAGTCAAAGGTCTACTGGAAGGAAAATAGCTCAAATGTAGAATTTCGCACTTTGCTGGAAACTGTCTTGTAGAAACCATTCTGACAAGGTATCATTGGGAATCCTGCTACAGGAATAGCTTACAGGATTGTCAATTAATACGCAAAATAATATAGCACCTCAACACTGTTATCTATTTTTTTTGATTCTCTGAAAATGATAATTTGCTGCGTTATGCCATCGAACGAAACTGGTTCATGGAAAGGGAATACAAGAATACTATATGAGGATTTCTCTAAGGAGGAGGCAGAAATGAGAAAGACTGAAAAATGATTGGAGCAGTGCACCACCAAATATTCAATTGCAGTCACACCAAGTGGTCAATTTTGTTCATAGAAAAAGTCTTTATTGTAGTTTTCCAACCATATAAGTGAAGAACGTCTCAGCCAACGCGTTTCGTTCAAAGAATTGAACTTCGTCAGGGCGTACTCAAGAATATGTCTCAATCCCACAGTAGATCCACTATTTGTATCGTGGGTGGTCCGCCTCAAAATAAAGAGCCTATAACGTGGACATGGTGTTTCCAGGTGAAATCATAATATCCGGTGTGTCTCGTGTACAGGCGAATGCCTCCTTGATAAGGGCACCACAATAGATTCGCGAGCCTGCGACCGTCCGCGCTCCTTCCTCAACACTCCAACGTTAGCTCTTGTCATTTTAGAAATGAGAAAGACTTCTAGAGGTGACAGAAAGTTGGCAGGCGATTACAACACAAAGACTATCATGCTCTACCCAACTCTACCCAACTGCTCTAAATTAATCCTTCTTAAATTGGTGATTGTTTCCACTATCCACACAGAACCTATTGTGTTTGGTTGTTGAAGTAAATTTCAACAATTGTAACTTAAATATTCAATGTATTGAAACCTGTGCTGATTTAAAAACATGCAAAAATAGAAGGCTCGGGAGGGGATGTCTAAGATTATAGGAAGATGAGGAGAACATAATTATTGGCCACCCTGTAGATGGAGCTAATAGAAAATGGAGAAACCTGAAAGCCTTTTGCATTATAATGAGCCTACTTTCTGCCATCCAATCTGCACCTCTGGACCTGCCATCCGTCTCCTTTTTTTGTAATTGCCGAATCTCCGAGGCCCCTATCAGCATGGTCACAGTTCAATGAAGCGCACATATGCCAAGTAGTAGTTCTTTACCTGTGGTCCCGGGACCCCTGGCGGACCGCCAAGCCTACTTAACAGCTTAATAAACTGTATATAAATAAGGAAACAAGATGTTCATGTGACATTTTTTAAATCATACTGTAAGTATGAAGGAATTTATAATTGAAAGCTAAAACTTAACGTAGTATGCTCAGATTGATTCATGGCAGCAGTGCAATTGCATCAATTAATATCTGTTTGTGAATTAAATACAACATTTCATCATTTGTATATTTGTTTGATGAAAGCTTGTTTCTATATTTTGTCTGTATTTTTTTGCAGTTCAAATTTTCTAAAATGCTTTGGCTGGGGTGACCTGATTCCAGTAATTACTCAGTGGGGGGGGTCACCTGATTGCAATAACGATACAGTGGGGTCCCCAGGTTCCAGTAATGATTAAGCGGAGATCCACAGAAATCAAAAGGTTGAGAACCACTGTGCTAAAGGGTAGAAAGTGATTATGATATGATAAGTCCGCTGAGCATAGCAACTTGTGGCTCCAGGGAAAATGTTGATGTTTCTGGCTCTCACACCAAACTTAAGTGGGCTAGCATGAACAAAGAAGAGATGAAAACATTTCAGGTGTCACAAGAGGCACAAGAGGCACTGCAAATGAGCTAAGCCATACACAAACTCACATGAACCGACCACCCCACTGTCCACTTCAGCATCACCAACCCCCGCACTGCCACCCCCAAGCTGCAATGAAGCTGGAGAAAATTTCAGAGACCAGCTCTACGGACGCCCTCAACACCTCCATCCCAGCCACCGCCACCAATGTGGAACAGGGAATCAAGAACTTCAATGCCTGGATCACCAACTGCACCGACAGCATCACCTCCTGCAGAAGCAACACTCACAAAAGATGCTCCAAAAAGGCTGGCTGGTAAACGCCAAGAACTCAGAACAGTGAAACATTACAGCAAACAGCAGGAAAGGAGATACTGCATAAATATGGACACCACCAACAGGACAGCCTTCAAGACCTCCCTCAACCTCTAATATTACCTGCTGAGGGCACCAAAGAAGACAGCCCAAGCCACACACATCAAAACCAGTGGCAACAACAAAAGGGAATTTTTCAAGATTGTTAAGGATTATTTCCTACCCAGTTGACATTGTAAACAACATAAAACCCTCACAGGAGCTGTGTGACAACCTTTCTGACTTCTTCCATGACAAGATTACAACTATATGCAGAAACTTCGCACCCCAACCTAAACCCACGTACTTCATCGACCGATACACCATTACTGCAACCTAAATGAACCATAGACTGACCACCTGGAACCAATGCTCCACCTACTCAGATCACTACCTCCATCATGAAATCCATCCATGTGGGAGCTCCCACAGATCAATGCCCACGCCACATCTTCAACCTCAGAAGCCAAAATATTGGCCAGGAACCGACCACCCTGCTCAACACCTCAACACACGTCAAAGTCAGACCACTACTCAAAAAACCATTGACGACCCCAGCAAACTCAAAAAAACTACAGGCCAATCTCCTTGTTGCCATTCCCTATCAAGGTACTGGAAAGACTATCAATAGAAAACTCCAAACATACCTAGAGCAGAAGCAGCTACTCTAATCCTCCTAATCCAACTTCAACCACAATCACAGCACCCACACTGCCCTGATCGCAGCCACCGATGACATCTGAACCCTCCTCAACTGAGGAGAATCAGAGTCCCTGATCCTCCTCAACATCTCAGCATCCTTCAAAAACATATCCCACCACATTCTGATCAAATGTTTACACCACATTGGCATCCAAGAGGATGCACTCAGGTAGATCAGCTCATGTCTCACCTGAAGAACACAGAGGATCTGCCTACCATCTTTCACTTTCAAACCCAAGGACCTCATCTGCGCTGTCCCCCAGGACTCCTAAAAATATACATGATGCCACTTGCAAACATCGTTTGAACATAACATCCTATGTAGATGACAACCAACTCATCCTCTCCCTCACCAATAACCCGACTACAACCAGGACCAACTTTCACTGTCCCAGGTGTGAAGGCCCATGAATGTATCTTGCTATCTGCTACAACATGGAATCAGGTAGTACAACCCTTCTAACTCTTAACAGCAAGACCTCATTTTTGTCTTTTAACATCCTGTCTTTTTCCATCTTTTCTTTTCTTCCTCTGGCACCTCATTTTACAGTTTCTTCAACTACTTGAGTGCAAGATCTGTCATTGACAAAAAACTATTGACATTTTAGATTTCACATTCTGATTTCTCATTTGTTCCTGATGTAACAGGCAGAAAAGAAAAGTACTTCACAACTGTGACTACAAAATATTAACCATTGAAATTATGTATTCTCTACTCTTATGTGTGGCATATTTTATAGTGAAACGTTTTTTGGGGAAAGTCTTTAGTAAATCCATAATTTATGACCCATTTCTTATAGTGTGTCAGTGGATGCCAAGAAACCTATTTATGATCACAATTGGCCAATGCCAACAAAACCATATTGGGTATCTGTATAGATTGTAACACTCAATGCACTGGCTACAAACAATGCTCTTCTAATTGCGATCAATTCTGCCACTTGTGCTGAAGATACATTACTCAAGTATGATGCTTCCACAATCTGCAGTCCAGTCAGAGAGTTGTCATGGAGTAATATATTATCCCCATAAACTATGGATCGCACAGTTACCAAACTGCATCTTGGGGAAAACGATCAAGCAATCCGTAGCTATCTACTGAGATAAAAGGCATAGAGGTTATATAGCAGGGAAGAGAAGAGCAATCCTTGTCTCACCCCTTCACCTCATCTGCACCTCACTCTAGGCTATATCTGGTGCTTCAACAAATAGACTAAGATGATAGAATAGCTTGCAAGCACCACAAAATTCCTCAATTTTAAATTGAAGTAAAACACAAATAATGAGCTTTGGTGCAGGAGAGGAAACATAAAGGTGTTTTTTAGTGAAGGGGCACAACGGCCTACTGAGGGATCAAATACAAATATCATGGTATCATGGAGGAACAATGAATCTGGACCTCCCAACATGCATAGAAAGTAACAATTAAATCATATGTACCTATACAATAGGTCCCTTTAAAACCTAAAATTGGAATTACACTCCAATACTGATATTAAGGGTGTATAAAATGAAGAATGCACCAATGCTTGTGGATAGTGTTCTGATACTGATTCGGCTTATACATTGACTTAGATAAAACTGACACACTGATAATAAGATGCTTGTATCCCATTCCCAAATGGACTGCTGTCGAGGTAATTCAATGATCACCATTGAGTGATGCATTTCTTAAAATCTACATTGCTCCCATGATTCCAAGTCTTCAGGAATGATATTAGAACATTATTATATCTCATATACTATGAGTTAAGTATGCAAGAACAGTTGGTTTATAACCAGCATATTACATTCTGTAGGGACTGGAAAATGATGCTAAAATCTAATAAAATATTCAGCATTGCAACAACAACTCTATTGATATTTATATGCATAGTAGGCTGCAAACTGGAATAGGTTACAAATGGGGCTGATCAATATGTGTTAGCTGAAGAAGCTGCTAATGGTGTGTACACTAGTTTAGCATATACAACGACTCAGTATATTTCTCTAGAGCAAAGCCTGATGCAGCAGATTTCACAAATTTGCTTTGGACAAATTATATCACTGGAGTACATGATGCCTGACCAGAAATGTGACAACAGACAGGTAAGCCACATTGTGCACTACAGTTCACTTAGTATATTTTGCATGTTTGAATGTGCGTATTTATACTTGCACTCTTGGCTTATGAAATTGATACCCTAAACTGAGTGGCTTAAAATATTGTTCTTGAATTCAGATGATAAGGACCTGCTTAAAGCAATACTATTGTTTGTTTTATTCAAAAGGTTCCTATCAATTTTAACTCACCTACATTGAAAAACATGAATGTGTATTTTTATATGTTCATATAGATTATTTTACCCATTTGTAAACTAATAATACATGTATTTGTAAATAGATTCTAATAACTTCCTTTCCCATAATCTTCTTTAGATATTATCACTAGAACTATATGCAAACAAAGATGTCTGGTTTTGCTAACACGTCTTATTATGTGCACTTCCACCTACATCTTTCTGGTCCTGGCTCAGTTCCTTTGACAAATGTGCATGAAGTCCAGTCTCTTGTTTCTCATCCCTTGTCAAACAGAAAGTTGATCAAAATGTCAGTCATCTAGATGTTGGCAACGCCCTGCTTCCTGGCCTATCAAACTCCACAGTAGCATCACTTAAGCGCAACTTGCACACCACATCTCATCCAAGACTTTAACCTCTCTCCCCTAGATGTTGGTTACACCCTGATTCATAGCCTCCCATATTCTACAGTAGCACACCTTAAGTGCATCTTGCACACTGCAGCATGTCATTCAAAGCCTAAGGAAATATGATTGCTTTGCTCCAATCCTGATAGAACTCAATTGGTCCCCCTTGATGGCCCGCACAACCTTCAAAACCAGATGCATCATTTACAAAGTCATCCCAGCCAGCACTCCGTTTATCTTTCACATAAGCTCTGTCGGAATTGGCCCTCTCTGCAGGGTCATAACAAACCTTTTGACTTTTTGCCTTCATGCTCCTGAGTTCTGAACCCATTTTTATTTGTTTTTAGGACTGCGGGCACTTTCCCAACACTCAGTTCTAAAGTACTGGTGCTCTCTTCTCTAACCATGGTATAATTGGCTTACAATCAATTGGCATGTTTTCATTTACTTGAAAGACCCTAGTAATGTGGTACTACATGTACGCAGGTCCTGAAAATTAAATGGTATTAGCTGCTCTGCAGAACTTCTTATACCACCCAATAAGTAGCCTTTTAAAAACATGTCTCAGACCTGCCATTTCAGCCTGCTGGCAATTTTCAATTACCATTTTGACCTGGCAAAATAAACCTTTTGCTAGGCCTAAGCCTTCCCTTTTAATACATGAAAGAAACACCTATGGTAGGCCCTGCATAACCCAGAGGGCAGGGTGCAGTGTATTTAAAAAGTTGGACATGTACTTTTAAGTTTTATATGTCCTGGTAGCTACTGCACAGCCTACCCTTCCCATAGGATAACATTGGGTTGCCTTATTACATTTAATACTTGATAACTTTCAATTAGGAGCAGGTAGGAATATTGAGTTTGGTCTCGGACAAAGAAGGAATCATTGTTGTCTGGATGGGCCATCTCTGTCAGGATGAGAGGGTGGAGCTGTCACCTGCCACACTTGCACTTCACAAACATTCTGCCTCAGTGCACTCACAAAGGGTTTTAGACTAGTCTTTCATGCCACCAGCCAAGCTGGGGCCAGGGCGGGGGGGCCAGGAAATTTCAGACACCTCTGTAGGGGAGGACTCTAGAAGCTTCTCTCATTTCAAAGTAGGCACACACCAGCTATAAATATTGGACCCTCAGACTCAAGTCTTCAGTACACTTCTGGACCTGTGGCGGACTGTGGTGCTGAAAGAAGGACTGTCTTGCTCCTCTGCAGTCCTGCTGCCTGAGTGAGAAGGACTAGACCTGCATCTTGAACGCAGGATCAGACTGACTCCAAAGGCTAGTTGGCTGGCATCCTCATCAGAGCCTCAGGCGCAGAAAACACTCCAATGATATTGACAACTGCACCTGGACCTGGCCTGCTGCGAGTCCTAACACCCCATGTGGTGTCCCTTTAGTCCTGGGCCCTTGTAAGTGAGGGTAAAGTTGCTCTTTCAGCCTAGCTGTGGTCTCTACAAGAACTGATGCAGTGCAACCCAAACTCAACACAGCTCTTTACTGTGCCCTATGGGAACTGATGCAGCATGACGTAGCCATTACTTAAACCTGCATCACAGCTCTTACAGCTCATTAAAACTGCCACTACGTGATGCAGCCTTGATGTGCACGTTGCAGCTCCTCAGGACAGCCGCTGCAGAGTGCAGTGATCCGTAACCAGGATTTAGGGTACATTTCTCAGCAGGACTAACTTGTTTCCTGTACCTGGCTGTTCTTCATTGCAGTCAGCCTGAACTTGTGACTTTATTCTAGCCGGGCGTGACTAGACAACACAGTTGGTGCTTTGTACTTCAAAGCATTATTTTTACCCAAACCTTTAAAATTGCATATCTCTGCTTCTACTGATTGGATTTTTGTTGTTTGGTGTTAAATAATTTTTAAACATTTTTCTCTTTTTCTAAATGGTTGTGGTATTTTCCTTTTTTTTAAACTTTCTTATTGTTTCTGTGCTGCATAACTACTTTACACATTGCCTCTAGGTTGAGGCTCCATTTTCTTAACTTTTTCAAAATCATCAACATGTCTGCCTTTGACACAGATGTCGATATCCTTGTCTTTCCATGAACTGTGAAAGTTTCAGGTAAATTAGATATTGACATTAACAAAACACCTGATGCTAAATCAGTCATGAACAAGTGCCTTCTTATCTTAACCCCTCCCCCACTCATGACGGAACCACTCCGTCATGAGCCACGGTCGCCGTGTGCTCATGACGGAGTGGTTCCGTCATGCTGCGGCCGTTGGTGGCCGCGCCGCCCACGCGGCGCTAATTCCCCGCCTGTCCGGGCGATTAGCGCAGTGGGCGGAGTCATGACGGAACCACTCCGTCATGAGCACAGCTCAACCGCGGCTCATGACGGAGTGGTTCCGTCAGGAGCACCGCGCCACCACGCTGCCCCCAAACCCCCCCTAGCGCTGCGGCGGAATTCCCGCCGCAGCGAAAGGGTTAATTTCAAGGCCAAATATACAATAACCAAAACAGGGTAGTCTGAATTGTTGTACTTTTAACTTAAATGTTGAAAGGAATGTGTCTTAGACTATCATCTTGACGCAGTTTGGTCACATCAAACACTCCGAAAGTGATGTTGGAAAGTCCATCTTAGATAAGAAACAGTTTAACAGGACTGCCATTTGACTGCTTGTCAGTAGAGGTTGTTCGCCCCAGATTATCACATTTTATTCTGACATAGAAGATTCTGCTGAACCACAGATGTTGCTGTATCACATTTTCTACTGACAGCTGAAATTAAGCCTGAGAGGAGTTAATGTTGATGCTGAACACGTGTTTGCCTATTGCAGGGAACACAGCCTTCATGACTCCTGATAATTGCAGTGTTCACTTCAAACAGTTTACGTAGTGCACTCATCCTCCCTGAGAAACTCTAGCTGCAATTTGTTCTACTCTCCGTGCTCTCATAGTAAGTTTTAGGTTTTTAGATGACATTTTAACCTTGTTAGCAATGTTCATTTAAATTTCATTGTTTGAAACATGCATTTTTTGTTGTTTTAATTGTATTCCCTGTGGTTATTTTAGACATGTTCTGCAACAGGGGGCACCTGTTGAAATAAACAAACTGTTTAGATAAAGTATTTTATTCTTAGAACCTCTTGTGTGTGTGTGTGTTTGGAGAGAATGAAAAAGGTTTATTTCTGATCACCACAGTGTCCCTGAATTCCAGGTTAGGGACTGATAGTAACCCAAAAGTATTGACGCCACTCCAACTATGTATCGGGTTGGCTGCCGTGGGCCTTTAAATACCTGTTTTTCACATTCAAGGTTTAGTGCCTTAAACTGAGTTTACTTGTGTCACCCGTGGGTCTGAAAGCAAACCTTGTAGAGTTGAGTCAAATACTCAGGGCCCTAGTTATGACCGTTGTGGCACAGGTTAAGGCAGCACAGCAAGCCACCTTGCTATGCTGCCCTCCATCACAGATAAAGGACAGGAATGTACCGTATTTCACCAATATGGTGCATTCATGTCCTTTCCTCTTGCGGTGGTGCCGTTTTGGCAGCCTCGCACTAATGCAGGCACCCTTGCACCATGGGGCGAAGGTGCCTGTGTTGTAGGCAGGATTGTTTTTATGCCATATAGGACAACTTACTGTTCAAAAACAATCCTGGGAAGCTTTTTCCTTTTTCTATGTGTGCTGCAGTATCCAGTGCACATAGAAGGAGGAAAAACGAGGAGACATAAAGATATTTCTTTTTGTTATGTGTCACCTCGGGAGGCGTATATTTTTGGTGCATTCCCAGGTTTACCAGGTTTTGTAAATCTTGAAATGCGTCAAAAACCATGGGAGTTGCATGGGACCACCCAGACAATGCCCATGGAATGCCTCCTTTGTACAGAGTTATGCAACACTGTGATTTGTGCTGCGTTGCATTACTCTAATATCTTTGAAGCCATTCAAAGTCACGCAAAGTGGCTTTACAAAGCTTCAAAAATATTACTTTTGGTTTGCGTCTTTTCTGCACCTCCACAACCGGGTGATACATATGGCCCACAGTTTACACAATAAAATATTGTGTTAGCTAACTAGATACATTGCAGTGTTTTTCTCTGGCAGCAGCACTGGTGGAACGAGGGCAGTAATAACCTATGTGAATTTGTAGGTATGGCTTGACAGTCAAACTGTCACCTGACCTTATACAATCAACAAAATTAGAGTCCTACTGAGAGAGGGGCTTGGATTCTACTCACATGCTGGTCCCCCTGAGTACAGATTTTGATTGGGCTGAATTGACATGCTTTCGCTAACAAACTGCATGTATTGCACTTTTTGGCTTGTTTCAAAGTTTATATTTGAAGCAGCAGGGCCTAGTTGGTTATGGTGTCAAGCCAATGACAATGGCTGTAGGCTTGATCTGTTTATTATAAAATGTAACCATAAAGGCACTAAGCCTCATGCATTTATTGTGAAAGCATTTGTTAAAGTTCATAGGCATTTAGGAGTGAATTGATATTACTCTATATCAAAGCCTACTTATAGGTATTTGTTGCATGGAATCCCACAGATTAATGTAGTAGGCAAGTATTGTGAATTTGGCCAGCCACTCTGACAGACTCTAGTGGGCTTCTCTGTGATGATTGTTGTAAGGCCCTATTGAGGAGGGCTGTCTATTGTTTTGCAAGCTGTAGTTCTGTACCTCTTTGCAATTTTATAGCTGTATGCATGATGATTTAAGTTTATGTGCACTTGAATGGGTTGCTGTTGGGTAAAGAGTAAAGCCAATGTTTAAGGGTAAAGGCGGGCGTGGCCAACCATCATGGCCGATCGGAAGTGAATCCGATTGGCTCCTTCCCAGGCTCTGCTGAAACTCATGAACCAAGGCATCTTACCGGTCTCCGAACCACTGCCCAGCGATGCCCAGGAGGCGCTGACGAAGGAGAGGCGGCCCACCAAGTGAGGAGCCCCGGAGTGCTGGGTGGGAGAGGCCATGGTGCGAGGAAAGCAGCGAGGCGGTGCAGGATAGAAAATGGCGGTCGCCCGGGAGCCGGCCTCTGGAGTGCGGAGGCTCTGAGTCCTGGCAGTCCCCCACATCGAAGGTGCCCCGGGGTCTTTGGCGAGAAGTCGAGCAGGGGAACACACCAGATTGCTGCGGCCCCCTGATGTTGTCGGCTTGAGATGGAAGGCATATCGGAGCCATTCCGGTCCGGACGCGGGGCCACGCAAAATGGCGGGCTGCCGGTGTGCAGGAGCTGCGATCCGCAAAAGAAGGGGGCCTTGATCCTGGCGGCCTGCCTCCATCGGAGACCACCGCACCTCCTGCCCGAAGCTTAACACCTGCTTGGACGGGGGAAGCTAGGTTGATAGCTGCCGTTGGCCTCTCTTTACCAGCCCTATCACCTGAGACCGACCGACCGAGAGATCCGTGGGTGCTTCTAGAGGTGAACGTCCCTTCCCCTGATTCAGTCACTGTAAGGTAAACTGCCAGTGATCCGGGAGGTGGCGGAGGGGTCGAAGACCCACGCGATTGAGAGTTGATGAGCGTTGCCTGACCTTAACATGGCTACCGGGACACTTCTTATTGACCTGTAAATGCCACAAGGCCCCTGAGTCGAAGGGTGCTGGGAACGCGGGGGAGACCACCAGGGAGTACAAGAGCGCATATTGGCTGGCACCAAGTGGGCATCTGGCTGAAGCGGCCACGCTCGTCATCCTGAGGGGTGCCCGAATCGGAGAGGCCCAGACGAGCGCCTGGAGGTGAGGTGGACCAGGGGCCCAGGAGCGGCGGAGTAAGTGGAGGGAGGCCCCAGAAGTGGACAGCTGCAGTGCACTGGTGCCAACTACCTGAAGGGGCAGCCGAGCGCTGTCCGAGCGGGGGGTCTCCCTATGCCACCCAAAAAGACCCCCAATAACAGGGTCTCCAACTACTTTGCATCAGCCGGAGCGGGGGCGATGGGCGGTGAAGCAACGCCAAGACTGGCAAGTATGGTGCTGACTCGTGACAACCTCATGGCTTCCCTTCGCGAGTTCAAGCAGGAGCTGCATTCAGACCTCAGGGCGGACATCAATGCGGACATGGAGGCCTCCTTTGAAACTTTCTGCGCTGAAGTAAGAGAGAAACTGGTAGTGGTTCAGGCGGATGTCGAAGCAACAGGAGGTGTCCGACAAGATTAGGTCCCTAGAAGACAGAACACCCGAACTTCGTGGCCAACTAAGGGACTCACTAATCAAGTGCGAAGATTTTGAAAACCGCTCTCGTCGCGACAATGTAAGGGTCTGAGTCCATATGGAGGACTATGAGGGCCAGGACCTGTAGGCATTCATGGTGGGCCTCTTCTCCTCAGTCTTAGGGCAAGATGGCCCTGAAGTTCTGTTGGAAAGAGTGCACAGAGTGGGTCCACGAATGCCGGGGGAGAATCGGCGCCCAAGAGATATCCTGGCAAAGTTCAGTTTCTTCAAAGTCAAAGAACTGGCCCTTCAGAGGGCGAGGGTTACCGACACGTTCACCTTTCAGAATGCCACCTGCTCACTGTATCAAGACGTAGCTCCGGCCACCCTCCAGCGACGCCAGCAGTTCCGTCCAATCACCGATCATTTGCGGGAGAAGAAAGTCAGGTACAGGTCGACATACCCCTTTGGGATCGCTTTCCACTGGCATAACAAACAACACCACTGCGTGGAGCTATCGGAGGTGGCTGATCTGCTGGGCTTGGAACTCTCCACAACCTCGTCGGACAGGATCAACCAGAAAGATGCAATAGGGGTCAGGGCGGGCAATGGGCAGGAAAAACGTAAAATCACCAGACTGAGGCCCCTGACCAGGGGGCCTCATGGGCCCTTCACTTTGCATCATTAGACGTGCTCTCGCCCGGAATGTCCTCTGACTGATCCCGCCGCCAATTTGACATGGTTATTTTTAAGTATTAAGGAAGTACTTGATGGTAGAAATGCAGGGAGGCTTATTAGGAAACAGGATACAACCTCCAGAAGCTGTCTTCCTTGCAATGCCTGCCCTCCGTCTCTGCTGGACTCCACATCCCGGATTCCAGAAGTGGAAGCCAGTCGTTGCTAAGCAGCATAAGCACATAAACACATTTAACTATATACAACATATCCTCCTTTTTTCTTTTTTTCTTTTTTATTATATTAAATGCCATACAACTTTAAAATCAAAGATGACCCCGTATTAGACATTAGTGAATCAAATTGCAAATATAATCAGAAAATTTTCTTGGTGGTATTCTGACACGTGTGCTGGATTCCCTGGCCTTGGACTGAGATTTGGGTTGAGTGTCTACTCCCTTGATGAGACCTTCTTTAGGACTGCGGTTAACTGAATTAAACTCTGTAGAGTTTGATGAACATTTCATCCACTCACGCACTTCAGTTTTGTTACATATGGATACACGATTAGAATTCCACCATTTCCCATCTGAAAGTTTTAGGAAATAACCATTCACAGAAAGAATCTTCTTTGGATCAGAAAACTTTGAACTACCTTTCTGCAAAACTGTCCCCAATTTTACTCTCACAAACATACTTCCAACAAATACCTTGGGATTTTTTACCAACTTGTCATTGTGCCTCCGCACATAAGAACTTTGATAACATTCAACATTGGATCTAATGACACTATCATCAATGAATTTTTTACCAAATCTGCCCATCCATCCTGGAACATCAATGGGACATGGAACCCTGCCCTTGAGTAAACAAAAAGGAGTTTCACCAGTGACAGAGTGAGGGGTGGTTCTGTAATTCCATAACATTTGTTTTACTGAACTCTTCCAATCAAGATCATTGTGCAAAGCCATCTGTACACATTCACCCAAAACTTGGTTGAACCGTTCAATTAAACCATTTCCCCAGGGATGATAAACTGGAGTCCTTAAGTGTTTTATACCCCATTTCTTGAGAAATTCAGCAAACTCATTAGATGTAAATTGGGTGCCATTATCAGTTAAAATTTCTGCTGGACATCCTTCTCTTCGAAATACTTCTTCGCAAAATTCAATTACATTGTTGGATTTTACCTCACGCACAAAAGTCACTTCTGGCCATTTGGAAAAGTAATCCATTAATACTATGGCAAATTTGCACCCAACACCAAGAATTTCAAAAGGGCCGCAAATATCGATTGCTAACCTTTCCCAAGCCTGCTTCGGCCAAACCACTTGATGGATGGGAGTTTCTTGAATTCCGTGTGTTTTGTCACTACGAGAACACAAAACACAATTCCTAACAAATCTTTCAATGTGTTTGTCCATTCCTGGCCACCAGAAGTCTTCTCTGGCCTTCCTCTTCATGGAGGACATGCCGCCGTGTCCCTCATGAAATAATTGCGATAATCTCAATCTCATAGAAAAAGGAACCACTAATTTATTGTTTCTTCTTAAAATGCCATCCACTACGGACAATTCGCACCATACTTCCTTGTAAGTTAGTAATTCATTATACGACTTCCAACCTTCATTCATTGGAAGACACTCTACAATTTTTTTTAGTTCAACATCTTCTAAAATTGCTCTTCTCCAATCAGATTCATCTATAGCGTGACACACATCGTTTATCTTGGCTACAATCCAGTCCTCTTCTTCTGAATCACACCCATCATATTCGCTACTCTCAGATTTCTCAATAGAAAGACGTGACAAACAATCTGCATTCACATTTCTTACACCAGGTACATACTTAATGCAGAAATTATACTCTTGTAGGTGATAAATCCATTTAGCTATGCGTGGACTAGCCCTAGCTGCACCAGCAGTAGAGAATATGTCCACTAATGGTTTGTGGTCAGTATGTAACTCAAAAGGTGTGCCCCATATAAAATTCCGGAAATGTTGTACTCCCCACCAACATGCCAGCGCCTCCTTTTCTATGGTGGAATAAGTGCCTTCAGCTCCCATAAGAGTTTGTGATGCAAAAGCTATCACTCTTTCCTTGCCATCATGGATTTGTATTAACACTGCACCTAACCCATACCCACTAGCATCTGTTACAATAATGCATTTATCACTGACATTGAAGGGTTTTAAGGAAATCGCATTTGCTACTGTTTTTTTTATTTCTTCGAAGGCGTATTGACATTTGTCAGACCATTCGTATGTTGCTTTTTTTGTCATCAATTCTCGCAGCAGAAACACACAATTGGAGAAGTTGAATATAAATCTTGAGTAATACTCAGCAAGTCCCAAGAAAGATCTCAGTTGGTCTTTGTTTTGGGGAACAGGTGCATTCTCTAAATCTGCCACTAATTTTAATCTAGGTTTGATCCCCTCTTGATTTAGGGTATGGCCTAGATAGTCTACCTCAGATTGACAAAACTTACATTTTTTTAAACTAATGGTCAATCCAGCCAGTTCCAATCTTTTTAATACTGTGTTTAATATACTATTGTGCTCTATTTTATCTTTTCCCCACACTAAAATGTCATCCTGAAACACAAGAACTTTAGAAATGCCTTTTAAAATTCCTTGCATGACTCTTTGGAAAACTGCTGAGGCAGAGGCTAACCCAAAAGGCATGCGAATAAATTGAAACGCTCCTTCAGGAGTAATAAAGGACGTTAAGTGCTTGGATTCTGGTTGCAATAAAATTTGATGACATGCACTAGACAAATCTAAGGTAGAAAAATACTTCCCATCATGAACAGAGGATAGCATATCATTAATATGGGGAAGAGGGTGGCGATCAACCCAAATACACTCATTAAGATCTCTTAAGTCCACATACATGCGGATACAACCGTTGGGTTTGTGTGCGATTACAATTGGACTAAGCCATTCAGAGGTTTCAATTGGCTCTAAGATGCCTTCTTGGCATAATCTATTCAATTCTTTTTTAAGCGGTTCCCTCAACACTAATGGCACCTTCCGCACTCTGTGAACCTTTGGTATTGCACCTTCTTTGAGAATAATATGATGTCTAAATTTTCTCAAGCATCCTAGACCTTCTTTAAAAAGGTTGGGATATTTTGACACCCATTCACTTTCTTTTTGCGCTTCAGTTAAAAGCACTTGCAAGGGATGATTAGGGTTGAGAATTATATTAAGGGTCTTTTGTTCCCTCCACCCAAGTAAAGATTTCTTTACATAAAGTTTTGCTATTGCTTCTCTACCTTGGAACCCAATTTTTGAGGAAAAGTAACCTATTACTGGTAATTTCTGACCACAATAACCTACTGGACTGACATCAGGAATTTGGAGATTCTTAGAACCTAAGTCCATCCAATTCTGTTTGTTAATTAAAGTGAATGGAGAGCATGAGTCTGCCCACATTGGTAGTACTTTATCATCAACAGATATGTTACATTTAGGAGGATTGTAATCCTCGACACAGACAATGTCATAAACTTCATCAATCATATAAACCTCAATATCACTTTCACCTGACACATTGGGTGCTGCTTCAATAATGACATTAATAACAGGTTTCGAATGAAAGAAATTGGATGACTTACAGACTCTGGAAAAGTGACCGATTCTTTTACATTTATAACATCTGCTTTTAGCTGCAGGACAATGACTAGTATCAGATGTATGTCTGTTACTTCCACATCTGTAGCATATCTTGTTGAAGCTTGTTACCTTTTTCTTCTTATCGCGATTTACTTCTTCTGTTTCTATGCTTTTTTTGTTTTTATCATTTATTTTACACACTTTGACCAAATTAGATTCAACTTTACTTTTGACCTCCGTTAATTCCTGAACATATAGCGACGTATTTTCAATACGTTTGGCTATACTTATAGCTTTTTCCAAAGTGGGATCAATCAAATCTAACAATTTTTCTTGAATTTTTTTGTTGTTGGTGGCATTAATCATTTGATCTCTTATTATTTCATCTCTGAGATCTTTAAACCTACACGTGGTTGCCAGTCTTCTTAAGGCTGCAACATATTGTTACATTTTTTCACCATGTAGTTGTTTGCGGGAATTTTTGTTATGTCTTTCTACAACGATACTTAATTTCTTGCCATAGTTCTCTTCCAACATTGTCAGAGCTAATTCATAAGAATCCTCTTCATCATCAGAATCGGTACTATCATTAGTTAGTAGGGTGGAAGGTTTGGGAAGTGTCTTTAATACGTTTCTACCTTCCACACCCAAATGATGCTTTAAAATGGCTAATTTCCTTTTATGTGCATAATCCTCTCCTCCAATTGCTTCCAAGTAAGTGGTAAAAGATTCCTTCCAGTCCTCCCAGGCCATGCGCGGTGAACCGGGTTCTTGAAGAAAGGTAGGAGGTGGAGCAATAACTTGAGAGGTCAAGTTTATATAATATTTGCCACTACAATGTTATCGCTGGTGCCACTTATCAATTGAAAGAGACTTTCCAAAATAATATATTATAAATATATATATATTTTTTATATTTGCTTGTTAAACTTACTTTGTGCTACTTGAATGCATTCACAGGGATAATAACTTTTCTGGCGTTCAAAATAGCTCCCTTTGCTACAAAATGCGTGAAATTGGCATTAAATACCGTTTGTCCACTGTATTCTCCGCTTCTGTGCTCCGTTTAATGAGTCGATGCAACCGGTTGTCAAACACCGATGTCCGCTACAGTGCGCAGCTCACGTAGCTTACAACGATGTGGATAAACTGGATAATTTCTTGAAACAAAATGGCCGCACGTTCATCCGACCTTGAACGCGAGGTCACGTTGAAAACCTGTGACGATCCTGTACGCAAAACAAAGGTTGACGCGCTTTCCTTCGTCGCGCATGAAGAGAACGCGTCTCTTCAAATGATGCCGGACCTCGCGTCTCCATTCTTCTCGCTTCTGTCGCCCGTTGAAACGATAACGTCAGGAGTGCAATCTTGTAAGTAAACGTTTGTTCCTTACTTATAAACGTAGTGAAGACTTCCAAATCTCATGCGTAAGGGATCACTACAGCTGCTGGAGGTCTTCTACTTTAAAGGAACCTTCTTTCCGTGCTTCCAACACCACAAGACTTCACACAGATACGCCGAGTGCAATAAAATCATAACTCAGCTGAAATCTTGTGTCTTTGACTTCCAGCTTGCCTGCATCCCATACTGGTGGCCATTTTTTAAGTATTAAGGAAGTACTCGATGGTAGAAATGCAGGAAGGTTTATTAGGAAACAGGATACAACCTCCAGAAGCTATCTTCCTTGCAACGCCTGCCCTCCGTCTCTGCTGGACTCCACATCCCGGATTCCAGAAGTGGAAGCCAGTCGTTGTTAAGCAGCATAAGCACATAAACACATTTAACTATATACAACAGTTATGCCCACCCTTCCCCATCCCCCCAAAGTGCACATCCGGCCGAAGACTTGGAGAGATGGTTGGGGCAGAGGACTTGCATCTGCCATATTGGGAGGGGGCTGGGGGGTTCAGGAGCTCCTGGTTACTTTCCCCTCAGGGTATGGCACGAACATCACGAGAGAACTTTGCACGAGTGGCGACGAGAGAGAGGGACATTCTTATCCATAAGGTGGTAAGAGGGCTCAGGGTGGAGGTGGCTGGAGGCAGAGATCTTGCAAGCTCCTAATCGTTAGAGTTATAGCTGGGGGTGTTTAGCTTAGGTTATCATCGGCAGTGGTCTAGTTTCCATTGTTACTTGTTAATCAGTTGGGGGAGAACACAGTTTTCTATGTAACACGTGCCTTGTTCTTCATTATGTTAAGGGCTGGGGGAATGGAAATAGTGATGCTCCTTGAGTTTTTTTTGGTACTGGGATTCCCCTCTAGGAGGGGGATTCTACACACTCATCTTAAGTATTTGTTCGGATTTTTTACTTTTGTTAGATGTCATGGTGCTTTTATTTTTTTCTATTGTTGGTGGGCGGAGGGAAAAGGGGGGGTCACACAGGGGATTTTTCAGCGGTGCCTGTCACCAAGAGGATGACGTCCCCCTATAGGACCAAATGCAATTAGAGCACTGACATGGAACACCCGGAGACTAAATTCCCCTAACAAGCGCCAGCGCTTCTGGAAATACATGCTAGATCACAATGTCCAAATAGCGGCTCTACAGGAGACACACCTCAAAAAGTCTGACGAGCACAGGTTACACCACAAAGCTTATCCCCTCATATTCCGATCTTCACACTCCTTGAAACATAACGGGGTTGCACTGTTGTTCCACTCAGTGGTCCCCTTTTTTTCAGGCTCAGGATACCAAAACAGACAAAACCAGGAGGTTCCTAATGGGTAAGGGGGAACTAAGAGGCCGCCAGTGTTTATTTCGCTGTTCTTTATGCCCCTAACAGAGGTCAACAGGACATCGTTCTTTTCTTCCTTATGAATCTGGAGAACTTTGCTCAGGGAGACATAATCCTCATGGGGGATTTCAATCTAGTCTGGGATCTTGACATGGACATGACACACTCACACAGGGCTCCGGGAGGGGTGTTTGGAAAGGCGCTGCGTTCACAGCTCCAGCTAATGGGGTTGGTAGATGTCTGGAGGGATACCAATCCCACGAAGCGAGATTACTCATTCTTCTCTCATTCCCACAGGACGTATTCCTCTATCGATCATGTCTTTATGAGCCAAACCTTGCTCCCCTCTTTACTGCAAGCCCAATTTCACCCAATCTGCCTGTTGGACAACAGCCCCCTGGAGGTGTCGATCACCTGACCCAATCCGCGCCCGAAACAAGCTCAATGGTATTTCCCTAACTTCCTCTGCAGGGATAGACTCCTCCGCGATGACCTAAGAATGATAATTAGAGACTTTCTCGAGCTAAACGTGCCAGAGGCTACTTTCCATGCAACTACTTGGGACTCTCTTAAGGCAGTAGTTCGAGGCAAGTGCATTGAACTTGCCACTAATTACGAGCTCACTAATGTGAAGATCGCCTCCAACTAGAATGATAACTAACAGCGGCAGAGCAGACCCATAAGGCCAACCACTCAGCTCCAGCCCTACGGAAAGTTACAGCCCTAAAAGGAAAATTACAGGCTATTTATACCAACAGAGCGGAGAAAACCATCTTACGTTTACAATTCCGGGGGTATGAGGGTGGAAATAAAGTGGGATCCTTGTTGGCTTACCGATTAAGGGCCAAGCAGAAGAGAGGGTATGTTAAACTAATAGTCGACCAGAAGGGCTTTTCTCACAGGTCAGAGGATGGGAAGGTGGGGGCCTTTGAGAATTTCTATAGAACTCTTTACACCTCAGAGCTTCCAGGGACGCCTGATACATCGGGGTATTTGGATTCTCTAGATCTCCCTCAGGTAGGGCTCCAATGAAGAATTGGCTAAACCCATAACAGCTGAAGAAGTACAGAAGGCAATCGATTCTCTCAAACTCCAGTAAGCTCCAGGGCCGGATGGCTTCTCGGCCCACTTTTATCGTACTTTTGCACCGGAGCTCGTTCCCTTCTTAACTACATTATTTAATATCATTGCCACAACGCAACAAGTTACTCCTTTCATCGGGGAAGCCATTATGGCTGTGATTCCTAAACCGGGTAAGGATCCCTCAGCCTGCTCGTCTTATCGCCCGATTGCTCTTCTCAACCTCGATTACAAAATTGACTCCAAAATTCTGGCCAATCGTCTCAATGAAATTCTCCCGGGTCTCATAGATCTGGATCAGTCCGGTTTTATTAAGGGACGTCAAACCCACGATAATACGCGGCGTATCATCCATATCATCGAAAAGGCTCACAAGAAAAACATCCCAGCAGCGCTTCTTTCGCTAGAAGCGGAGAAAGCTTTTGACCGCGTAGAATGGTCTTTTCTATTTAAAGTGCTCCAGCGCTTTGGCTTCAACGAAACTTTTATTGGAATGGCACGCGCTAATTATCATTCTCCCAGCTCTCGGGTCCTTGTTAACGGGGTTGCTTCTTCCTCTTTCAGACTGGCTCGCGGGACAAGATGGGGCTGCCCCTTATCCCTCCTTCTTTTTGCCTTGAGCATAAAACCCAAGGCCCACAGGATCAGAAAGAATCAAGAGATCCAAGGAATATGTTTTGGCACAGACTGTTAAATGGTAGCTGGCAGTTCAGTCGATAACCTTTCAAGTATTGCCCGGCGGTAATCGCCTCTCATACCATTCGATAATTTACCAATGAAAGAGGCAGGCGCCGGAGACTGGAAGGCAGGAAACAAAGTTTTATTCCGTCGGAGCAGAACACATCAGATCAGACAGCAAGGTATCGTCACGAGGTGCTCTAACTGCATCTCTGAGGCCTGGCCTCTTATACACAGGTTTATGACTTTATTGCAGGGTTATCATACATGGCACATTCTTGAGATTGTCTTGGAACATGAAATAACATCCTCAGAATCCCCACTTCGAGCTCGTTCCCACACATATCTACAGTGGAAGTCCCCACCCCACCCACAGTAGGAGATGGCTATCACACAGCAGGATATTCCGCCAATTCCCGGGGGTGTGTGTGACCGGTCGGGTCTCAGGGGGTGAGGGCCTTGATCTACTGTAGTCTCTTTGATGTGGGGTGTTTCCCTTACAGTAGGGGCAATAAACTGCATCCGCAAGGCTAGGTGATGGCCTGGGATCGGTTCGGACAATGGGGCGCAGAGGAAGGGGGTTTATCAAAGAGATGCATGACCATGTATGGGATGTCGGTCAGGCGTGGGATGTGGTTCCATGGCAGGGTCGCGCAGAAGGAGAGGGTTTATGGCCCGTGTATGAGAGAGCGGGGGTGGCCGGCGCGCGGGGGATGCTTGCAGCACCAGGGGGACGCGCTGGCGATCGGCAATGAGCAGGGCCTAAAATGGCTGCCGTGCGCTTTCCTGTGTGTCGCGTTGGGGAGAGACAAGATGGCGCAGATAATGTTCAGTTTGCAAGCTAAATTTCCACAGTCCTCCCTTTTAACATATCTCGCCAGCTTGTCTAGTTCGGATCTATCCCCATAATACTACGAACTTCCACCTCATACAGAGCTTTCATTCGCTCCGCTTCAAAGTTCAAAGTCTTAGGGCAGATGCAGTTCATAAAAAGCGAACATAAAGGTGGCAGACACTGAATCCCCAAGCAACATCCACATAGTATCACAATTGGTATTAGGATAAATGAAAACAGCCTCCATCCCCAACTTCTAATAGTGTCCCAAAACCAACTCCCCAGTGACCATTCTTCTTGCTCCTGATGGACCTCTGCGGAAAGTCTGTGGAGGTGTTCAATTGCTTTGTAGACTGAGGATGAGTTATCCGGTACGTAGGTACAACAGCTGGACCCAATGATGCGGCATGCTCCTCCACGATCAGCCAGAACCACATCTAGAACGAGGCGGTTCTGAAGAGCCACTAGGCGGACGGCCTGGAGCTCGGCGGTGTTGTTGGCGAGGATGCCAGCCGTAATGTTCATCGCCGTTTCGACTGCCTGGGTTAAGTGGCGGATGGCACGGCTGTTTGCCATTGGACCCCAGAGTGGAACAAGACCTTTTACTGCGTCCATGAACTGTGCTCCGGCGGAGTTGGCTTGCACAATGTCTTTGGCACGTTTCTGTCGGTGGTGGTTTGCTGGAGCCACATATGTCGGAGGAAGGACAAAGGCGATGTAGCAGGTGCCTCCCCAACCTTTCGGAAGCCAGGTGTAGGCCTTAGTACCACAGATGAAGTACATATTCGGGGAGGCAACAAAGGAGGGTGGATCAACTGAGTCCAATGTTCGGGTGATGAGGCAGGAGCTGTGGCCCACCAGCTGCGCCCCCAGGCCTTCGAGGTACACAAATCCAGTGATGTTGATGACGGATAGGGCCACTGTTAGGGTGGCGGCCGTCCGTTTCCGGAGGTAAGAGAAGGTGGGTCTGGCTGGGTTGTTGAACACTTGCATTTCAACTCGTTCTTTGGCAGGGATGTCCATGTGAAAGGAAGTGTTTGATCTCAGAGGACAGAAGGGGGCAGAAGTTCTTCCAGTTTTGTTCAGCCAGAACCCATGGTAGATGTGTGACAAAGTTCTACCGAAAGTGGCATTGTCCTTGTAGCTTTCTTGCAGGAGGATTAGCCAGGCGAGGCAGGAACCATGGACAGAAAAAGGTGAAGGGATGAAAGGGATAGAGTGTCCAGTGGCATGTGGTAGCAATCCACAGATCCAGCAATTAGTGGCATTGGCGGCAAGATTATGTTGGTGGAGCAACTGCACAAAAGAGTTATTCCAGAACTCCTTACGCCTTTCTCGGAGTTGGGGTGAAAGTGAGATCAGATGGTGTTCTTTCATGGTGATAGGTTGAACGGTGGTCAGCAATGTCTTATGAGCGGGTGTGCTCTCCTCCATGATCCAGAAGGTGACCACGAGGAGAAGGCAAAAGAGAAGGGTAATGAAAAGTGCAATAGTCTTTGAGCTGTGCATTCTGTCAGTCTTTGGATTTTTGTAGTGGATCTTCGGACGTCCGGTTGCTTCCATCATCTTCGTGTCGGACGCTTCCATCACCTTCGAGGGACTCGGTAGCGGGCAGAACCACAGACTTTGTTTAGTTTCTCTCCTGGTGGCCTTTGAGGTGACTAGGCTACCGCTCTGAGATTTCCACTTAGTTTGTGGTCTGCTTAGCCGAAGTTCTCTCCTTTCGTCGCAAGTTATACCCTTCCTTGGATGGCACGGTGGGATCGGGATATTTCACTAACTCAAGTGTCTCTGTATCTGGGCAGCGGCTCAGGGATGGTCGGTCTTTGTCCAGAAGTTCTTCTTGGGCGGTGATGTTGTCCGTGGTCGTCAGGGTCGGTGATACCTTCTTGCAGTGGTGTGCATGCAGCCAATTGCGTTTCCCCTCCACTCGAAGAGCTGTTCGGGTGGTGATCAGGACTTGCAGGGGGCCCGTCCACCGGAGCTCCAGACTCTTGGTGCGCTGGAAGTTACGCACTAAGACAAAGTCACCGGGTTGGATGTCGTGTCCGGGGCCCCTGGAAACATCGGGAATGGCTTGCAGCACCTGCTGATGGATAACAGACAACGTTTTAGTTAGGTTATACAAATAGTCAGACATGAGGACGTCCGGGGCGTCGTGGATGGATGTTGGCTTTGGTGCAGTCCAAAGGCTCATGGGCCGTCCGAAAACGACCTCGTAGGGGGTTAAGTGGTGTTTAGTGGGGGTGGAATGCATTGATAGCAATGCTAGCGGGAGAGCGTCTGGCCATTTCAGTCCTGTGGTGGCAACTATTTTTGCTATCTTAAGCTTCAATGTGGCATTATGTCGCTCAACCAAGCCTGCATATTGGGGATGGAAGACCGCATGGAATTTCTGTTTCACACCCAGCCCCTTTAAGATGAGTTGGATAACCTCGGCTACAAAGTGGGGGCCGTTGTCGCTCCACAAAATTCGACAAAGGCCGTATCGGGGGAAGAATTCTTTCAGTAGTACTTTTGCGGTAGTCATAGCGGTGTTGTCGTGGGTTGGGTAGGCTTCCACTCACTTGCTGAAGGCACACACAACGACAAGTACGTACTTCAAACCTCGGCACCTTTCTAACTGGACATAGTCCATTTGTAGGACTTCAAAGGGGTGATTGGGAACCCCAAACACTCCCCGGGGTACAGCAGTTCCTTTCCCAGGGTTGTGTTGGAGGCATATCAGGCATTGTTGGACCAGACATTTGGCTGAGTCTGGGATTTTGTCGTTGTGCCAGACTTTGGAGATGAGTTCGATCATGGGAGCAGACCCTATGTGTGCGGGGGAGTGTGCCATGGTCAGCATGGGGAGCAAGTATGAGTCGGGCAGCAACCATTTGTTCGAGTCTTTAGTTCGCCAGCAACCGTCATCGTCCTTCAAACCCACCCGTGCCCATTCAGTCAATTCGTGAGGTGTGCTAGCTAGTTGGATATCCCTAATCGTTTCCCTAGCATCCTTCCATTTCTCAGTTTGTGACCTGGTCACGTACATTTGGGTCGTGGACCTGTTCTCGGCTGTGGTTCGGGCAGTAATGTCAGCTAGTGCATTTCCCTGTCCTATAATGTCTGTCACCTTCTTGTGTGCCTGGCATTTGATCACAGCCAGCCGTGTGGGGAGGAGGACTGCTTCGGTCAGGGCAGAGACTAGGTCTCCATGCAGGATGGGTGTGCCATGGGAAGTCAAGAATCCCCTCTCTTTCCATAAGAGCCCAAAGTGGTGAACTACCCCGAAGGCGTACTGACTGTCTGTGTAAATGTTTGCGGTTGTCCCTGCTGCCAGGATGCATGCTCGTGTGAGAGCAATTAGTTCCGCCGCCTGTGCGGATCGCTGTGTGATGCGGGCTGTCTCAACAACTGTTCGGGCTGTGGTGACTGCATAGGCAGCTGAGGTGGTGCCATCGGGGAGCTTGATACATGAGCCATCCACCCACAGTTCTCCGTCAGGGTCCGGGAAGGCAGTATCCCGGAGGTCAACCCTACTCTTGGTCTGTTCGTCGGTGAGGGTCACGCAGTCATGTATAGGGGACGCATTGGGGTCAGCGTCAGGGAGAGGTAGTAGAGTAGCTGGATTCAGAGTGGTGCATCGTTTCAATGTGATGTGGGGTGCAAGCAGAGTCAGTTCGTAACCAGTCAGTCGTGCGCTAGTCAGGTGTTGGGTCTTGGTTTGGTTCAGGAGGGTGTCAACCGCATGGGGTACCAATACTGTGAGGGGGTTCGAGAGCACGATCCCCTCACTTTGCCGGATAGAGACAGCAGCGGCGGCTACTGCTCGAAGGCAGGCGGGCAAAGCTCTGGCTACAGGGTCAAGAGTGGCAGAGAAGTAGGCACAAGGGCGTTGTTTAGGGCCTATGGACTGGGTTAGGACAGACAACGCACATCCCTCCCTTTCGTGGGTGTAGAGAGAGAAAGGTTTAGTGTAGTCTGGGGTTCCTAGGACTGGGGCCGAGCAGAGGGCGTCTCGTAATTCTTTGAAGGAGGATTGGCATTCGGGTGTCCAGGGGAGGGGGAAGGGGACATCTTTAGCCAGCAGGGAAAGCAGAGGTTTTACAATAAGACTGAAGTTTGGCAACCATTGTCGACAAAAGGAGGTGAGGCCTACTAGAGACCGCACTTGCTTCTGAGTTTTGGGAACAGGGGTTTCTAGGATGGTCTGAATTCGGTCAGGGGTAAGTTTCCTCCCGTCTTTGGATAGTAGGTGGCCTAGATATGTCACTTGGGGTTGGCAGAATTGCAATTTCTTCCTGGAGACCTTGTGACCGTTTTCCGCGAGGAAGTGGAGGAGGTGAATGGTGGCTGTGACGGCAAGGGGAGTGGTGTCGGCCGCCAAAAGAATGTCATCGACGTACTGTATTAACACCACTCCATCGGGTAGTTGGACTGCATCTAGTTGTCTCTTGAGGGCTTGGCTATAAATGCTGGGACTCTCAGTGTAGCCTTGGGGTGCCCTACAGAATCTGTACGAACGGGCTTTTAAAGTGAAGCCGAACAGGTAGCGGCTGTCTGGGTGGATGGGGATGGAAAAGAATGCGTTCTTGAGATCAATAACGGTAAAGGTGGTGGCAGTGGACGGAATCAGGGTGAGGATGGTGGTGATGTCTGAGACCACGGGGTACTGAGGTATGACTACTTTGTTAACTTCTCGCAAGTCAACAATAAAGCGGTATGCTTTCTCATCTCCCTCGCCTTGCTTTTTTACAATGGGTAGGATAGGGCTGTTGCAAACATTACTGACTACTTCTTCTACCACTCCTGCATCGACTAGGGACTCGATGATTTCCACCAATGCCTTCTCGCCTTCGGGCGATATCTGATACTGTGGAAGCTTTGGGAGCACTGCGTCCGGTCGGACGGTTATGTGTACTGGGTCGATCACCATGCGCCCTACATCTGAGTCGGTTTTAGCCCATAGATGTGAAGGTAACGTGTTGAGTAGGGACAGGTCAGCATCGGTTATAGAGAGCATACGTCGTGTGTGACAAGGTCTGAACAGATCTGGGTTATCGTGCAGGATGACTCGAACTCCGTCTGGGGAGCATCTGATGGTAGCTCGAAAATGTTTTAGCAAATCAAGTCCCATAATAGCATCGGGGGTGTTGGAGGAGAGCAGAAAGGTCGTGTCAGTGGCGTTATCTTCTACGTCAAAGGAGATTGGTGCTGATAAGGGGTTAGTGGAGGGCGTTCCATCGAAGCCTATTGAGGTTACGTGTGAGCCAGACAAGGGTGCCCTAGGAATCAGTCGTTTAGATAACGCACTACGTGTCGCCCCAGTATCTACCAGGAATGGAGACTTTGTGCCCAAGACCTTAGCAGTGACGTAAGGACCTTGCTGGTCAACACGGAGTTCGACTGGATCCCTCCCTTGCCCCTGGCGGTCCTATGCGAAGTCACGGGTGCTTTCGTAGTCAGACTGCTGACACTGGTTTTGTCGGGGGCGATCAAAGGTGTTTGGTCTGCCTGGCCTGTCGTTGATGGCGTCGTTCGTGTACCCTCGTCCCTGTCCTCTATTTCTGGGGTCATATGCTGTGTCTCTGGGGTCCCTATTTTTGTTCAGTTCCAGAAGGACCGGGCACTGGGATTTCCAGTGTCCGAACCCTCTACAGAACGCACATTGGTTCCCATCTAAGTCTCTCCGTCCATTGTAGGGTGCAGGTGTATGGTCTCTAGGGGGTAGCTTTCTAGGGGCGGTTGGTTGGTAATTCCCTTTCGGGGGTTCCCTTCCTATGGTCACCCCTTGCAACTGTGCTATCATTACCCTCTCCTTCAGTTCCTTTTTCTTCCTCTCTGACGCCCTATCGTTCTCATTCTTTTGGTTTTCGTAGTATTGGGCCATCTGGAGGATTGCTGTGGGTTTGGAGGCTGCCCAACTACTCTCGCTGGTCTGTAGCTTCTGGGAGACTTCTTGTGACAGACCCTTCACATAATTCTGGACAAAGAGGTGATGTCCGGTTGCAGTGGTCATGTCCTGGCCACTATAATCGGAAAACACAGTCTCGAATCGGGAGAAGTATTCAGACACATCCTCCTGGGGTTTCTGGCGACAAGCCGTCACTATCGACCAGTCTACCTTTCTTTCTGGGATTAGAGTCTTCAACTTCTGTACAATCTTGTCTGGGAGCTCCAATATGGCTTTCGGGGGTTTCTGTCCCGGTTCTCGCTGTTTATCTATGGTATCGAGTTGTACCCAGGTATATCCGAACGGCTCAGCGTGGTCAACTTTCCGGATTTGCTTCCACACATCAGCCGGCAGACATAATCCGAAGAACAAGTCGATATCTGCTAAAGTCATTATTGTTGAGCCTAAGGCTGTACCTAGTTCGGTGTAGAAGGCAGTCGGGTTCTTTCTTAAGTCGGGTAGAGTTTTTCTAAAGGTCAAAATATCTTGTCGGTCCCATGGCTGGTAGACCCAATTATATACAACCCTTCCCTTCGCATCTTGGTGGTTGATGTCGTCATGTGTTCCCTGACTTCGTGGGGGGACCCAGTAGGGGGCGGCCTCTTTGATGGGCATCATGGTATCAGTCCTTCCTTCCTGGGGCTTAGTCGCTATGGGGGTTTCTGCTTTGGTTGTCTGTCTGTGTTCTTTAAGGTGTCGATAGACCTCGAGTGTACGAGTGAAGAGGTTTGTCACATCGCCCTCTCCTTCTTCCCCAATGTCTACCTTCCTATATAGGGCTGCTAAGCCTTCGGGACATTTATCGTGGTACCTATCCTCATATGTATTCAGGGCGTGATAACAAAGTCGTACGACAAAGTGTCGTCTGCGGCTGTCGGCATACGAGTTGTACACGTCTGTTATATACTCCTCACTTTCCTTTCGCTCCACTAGTGTCCCTACTATCTTGTCGATTCCTGCTCGTTCATCCTTTGTTAGTCGATTCATTCTGGTGGAATCTTTCTTTCTCATCTCAGGGTCATCCAACGTCATTGCCGACGTTGTGTTCAGTACAAGAGGCTCGGCCGGCGCGGAGGCCGTGAGGGCCGAGGCCCCTGTACTGCTTTTGCTCGTGTTTGGGGGTTGTGGGTGTTGCACTACTGATTGGGAGGGCGCGTATGGAGGGGGCATGTAAATGATCGGGGGACCTAATAGTAATTCGTCATTCGTTCGTTGCTTAGAGGACAACTCAGGGTAGAGCATAGAGGGGGTCCTAACAGCGTACTGGCCTGATGTTTCGGGCTCCTGTCTTAGTTTAGTTTCCCTTCTCTCCTTTATTTCTTCTTCTAACTTTCTAGCGGCAAGGTGAGCTGCCTTTCGTAATTCCTTTTCTGCTTTTACTTCTTCCCTCTTTTTCCGTTGTGTTGCTTCTTTGCGCCACATGCCGATACTGTCAAGCATAGTAGGCGTCGTCTTATTGCTACGCAGAGCTATTTCTAGCATTTCTATCTTATGGTCGTCGAAGGATCCCATCAGTGGCCACTGACTCTTGGGGTCCTGCCTTGTATATTTATGCCATAGCTTGCTATAAGCTACGGCGACTAGTCCATATTTAGTGAACATGTCCTTATTAGGGGTGCCTTCCAGTGGAGCCGGATGGTCCACCTCTAATAAGCGGTCCGGGCAGAACCAACTACCAATCAGTGGGGAGAAGATAGGCATGACGGGTTTCAACGGGGACAAAAGTCAGCACTACCTATCCTTTCACTGCTTGCAAAGACTAGACAGAATATCTCTATTCCTCGTTATTTGTAAGCAGAGAATACCTCCAAAGAACCAATATCGAACAACTAGTGTTCGGACAATCAATCAATCAATGGGGAGATAAAGATAGGCACGACGGGTTACAATGGGGACAAAAGTCTGCGTTACCTACCCTTCACTATTTGCAAAGACTAGACAGAATATTTCTATTCTACGTTATTTGCAAACAGAGAATATCTCAAAGAGCACTATTCTTCAAAACAATCAATGTTCGGACAATCAATCAGTGGGGAGATAAAGATAGGCATGACGGGTTACAACGGGGACAAAAGTCTGCGTTACCTACCCTTCACTATCTGCAAAGGGAGAGAGAGAGTATTTCTACTCCTCCCCGTTTGTAGGCAGCGAATATCTCAAAGAGAACAATCAATAAGCAATACTAGTATTTCAATCAATCAATCAATCATTTCGCAATTTGTCGTGTTTCACGACCTTACCCGGACCGCGTGGACAGTTTCTCGTCTTCCGCCTCCAGCGCCCGATCGTCCTCTACTCTCCGTATTTGCCGCGGCACTCCTGATGGTTCCCAGTCAGGACCGTAGATCTCTCGAGAGAGGTCTGCTCGGAACCAGTGAAGTTCGGATGATCGGCTGCCAGACGAGGGTCTATCGGGCAGGAGCTCTCCCGATCGTTGCAGTCGTTCACTCTGTCGTCGGGACCTCTCCCACTGGATCCACGTGTCGCTGATGGGCCCCACGCTTGGGACGCCAATTGTTAAATGGTAGCTGGCAGTTCAGTCGATAACCTTTCAAGTATTGCCCGTCGGTAATCGCCTCTCATACCATTCGATAATTTACCAATGAAAGAGGCAGGCGCCGGAGACTGGAAGGCAGGAAACAAAGTTTTATTCCGTCGGAGCAGAACACATCAGATCAGACAGCAAGGTATCGTCACGAGGTGCTCTAACTGCATCTCTGAGGCCTGGCCTCTTATACACAGGTTTATGACTTTATTGCAGGGTTATCATACATGGCACATTCTTGAGATTGTCTTGGAACATGAAAGAACATCCTCGGAATCCCCACTTCGAGCTCGTTCCCACACATATCTACAGTGGAAGTCCCCACCCCACCCACAGTAGGAGATGGCTATCACACAGCAGGATATTCCGCCAATTCCCGGGGGTGTGTGTGACCGGTCGGGTCTCAGGGGGTGAGGGCCTTGATCTACTGTAGTCTCTTTGATGTGGGGTGTTTCCCTTACAGTAGGGGCAATAAACTGCATCCGCAAGGCTAGGTGATGGCCTGGGATCGGTTCGGACAATGGGGCGCAGAGGAAGGGGGTTTATCAAAGAGATGCATGACCATGTATGGGATGTCGGTCAGGCGTGGGATGTGGTTCCATGGCAGGGTCGCGCAGAAGGAGAGGGTTTATGGCCCGTGTATGAGAGAGCAGGGGTGGCCGGCGCGCGGGGGATGCTTGCAGCACCAGGGGGACGCGCTGGCGATCGGCAATGAGCAGGGCCTAAAATGGCTGCCGTGCGCTTTCCTGTGTGTCGCGTTGGGGAGAGACAAGATGGCGCAGATAATGTTCAGTTTGCAAGCTAAATTTCCACAAGACGATCATAGGATTTCGTTATTTGCCGATGACGTGCTTCTGCCAGTGACAGACCCTATCGTCTCTCTTCCGGCTATCCAGACGGAGTTGTAGTCGTTTGAACTGGTAGCGGGATTTAAGAACAACCTGACCAAATCCTTCCTTATGAATCTAACCATTCCAAAAGAAGACTGACAAATGATTGAAGAAGGGTCACCTTTTCGCTGCACTAGTAGGGAGATCACTTACTTGGGAGTTAAGCATACTCCTCGAATATGAGATTTGTACAAAGCCAACTTCCCCCCTCTTCTGCGACAACTAAAGTCGGACCTGGGAAAATGGAGTGTGGCTTATATCACCTGGTTGGGCAGGATCAATGCCATTAAGATGAATGTTCTCCCTTGCTTACTTTATCTTTTCCAGGGCCTCCCTATTCCAGTGGAGGGAGGGCTATTTAAGGAGCTGCGGCATATGCTCACCAAATTTATTTGGCAGGGGAAACGGGCACGAATTCCCTATATTTGCTTATTAGACCTTGCAAAGATGGAGACCTGGCTTTACCGGACTTTCAGTCCTACTACCAAGCGGCACAAATGCGAATAATCACGGAATGGTCGCTGCGGGCCTCGGAGAAGCATTGGCTTCATATAGACAGACAGATTACAGGGCGTACCATTTGGGATCTTCTCTGGAAGCCAAAGCAAGACAGACCTCTCAACCCCTACATTAGCACACCCACGTCCACCACACTCAAGGTTTGGGATATCCTCACTAACAGATTGCATCTCGCGACCTTCCCCTCCCACGCCTATACATTTTAACGTTGCATTCCCCACCACACTATCAGATGGTCCCTTTGAAGCCTGGAGGGAGGGCGGTTGTCACATGATCTCTCATTTATTTGACAAAGGAGAATTCCTCACATTTCAGGAATGCAAGAAGCAATTTGCATTAAACGCCAAAGAAGAATACCACTACTTGCAGTTGAAACACTGGGTGTTGCGGCCCTTGGTGCGGCTCGCCGCCACCAGGGAGTTGCTCCCTATAGAGAAGTTTGCTCTGTCCAGATCCTCTTCCAAGGGATGTATCTCCTATCTATATGCTCTCATCCAATCGATGAGTCCCAGAGCGATGCCGCGCTGCAAACGCTTTTGGGACTCTATTATAGGGGCTCCTCTGGAAGATAAGCAATGGGAACACTTAGGTAGGGACATTGTGAAGTTCAACCGCTCAATGTATCTCAGGGAAGCACACTATAAAATCATGTATGATTGGTACCTGTTCCCACAGAAACTTCACAAGATCTTCCCTGGCTCGTCGGATAGGTGCTGGAGGGGGTGTGGGTTGTTGGGCAATTTCAGGCATATATGGTGGGATTGTCCCGCCATTTAACCTTTCTGGAATGAAATCTTGTCCCAAATCAAGCTTATCTTAGGTTATCCCATCCCCAGGTCAATGGAACAGGTTCTACTTGGGGTCCGAGATCCAAAGTTGAAACGACAGACGCAGGGGGACAAATCAGTGATGTGGCTTTGTTTGGGAGCCGCCAAAATGGCAGTTGCTGCGGCCTGGAAAAAGCACAAAGCCCCGTCCTTAACCCAATGGAATGTGAGACTATGGAGGGTTTTGTCTCTGGAGTGCATGACCGATATAATCAAAGACACCAGGAAAGGTTTTGATTACATCTGGTCCCCGCTGGTCACCTATTTATCGGAGTGTCTCCCTTTGACGACTTGCAACCCGAGGCTCAGGGCCCTCAATTTGTTCCTTATCTAATTACTCCAAATTTACGGGTTCTCCGATTGGCACGGCGATCACCTGAGTAGAGGCCCGGTAGCTCACTTCTCGCGCTCACCTTCTCCTTTTCCTTTTATGTCTTTTCTTCTCTACATATCACCATGACATCACAGTTAGTTTTTTTTTTAGTTTCTTTTAGACACGATTAAGTTTCCTTTCTTTGTTCCTCTCCAGGGAGGGTAGATTGCAACTCAGACGCAGGGGTTTGAAAGCAACACGGCACGATGATGCAGAGTCATATTTCAACGTTAACTCACCACGGACCTTTTGTGAAAACTGTATCCTTCAATAGCGAGCTGTATAACTGGGCGAAATGTATTTATGACGAATGTTGCTTCTGTAATGCTTTTGTTGCACTCCCTGAGAAAAATGTCAGTAAAGCAGATTTTGACGTAAGGGTAAAACTTCATCATTTGATTGGGAATAGCATGCCAGATTTCATAGGTTGGATCTGTTTATTGTGAAACATTATGAGAAAGCCAGTAGGACAGACCTACTTATTGTGAAAAGCATGTGTTAAAGAGAACAGGCTTTTAAAGATAGATTGTTGTTACACTGTGCCAAAACATGTAGGCAGGTACTTTGTTACATGGAATTTCCCAAAGTACTGTAGTAGGCAATGGTTTTGGTGTTGGTGATTTACCTGAACAATATATGAGGATAGACGTTATGCACTTCAACAATCATTAATAGGCTTTCCAGAGTGAGATAATATTTTGCCTTGCCTACTGTTAATCTGTATAATTTGTATTTTTATGACTGTTTTCTGGATAGGTGCTTGCCAGAAAGCTTACACTCAGTGCAATGGGTTTAAGTTGGTTGAGGTGACAGCCAATGATAAAGGCTATGCCTAATTGTTTATTAAGAAACGTTATGATAAAGACTGCACACCTTTACATATTGATTGTGAAATGTGCATGCTAAAATCAAGAGCTACGTAAACAAATGATGGACGGAATGCTGAATAAATCATACATTCACCCCCAGTCAAGAGATCTGGGTTAAATCCATCATTCTTTTGCGCACCATGCCACCCCAGTTTAGAACCAGCCATATGCAAATCAGTCTTGACCCTTTGACTCATGGGAACAGTCCAGAATGAACTGCCAAGCCAGGTCCTCCCGGGACCGGAAACAAGCATCCTGGGACCAGTTTCTGGGTATTACCCTTCATCAACCAGGCTAGCTTGAATCCAGTGGCACAGTGAGCAAGGGACCCATGTCTGGGCATACCCATCATGTTCTGCATTCTTTTGTTGTTTATGCATTTGTCACCACGAGTGGGACAGGTATGCCCAGACATGGGTCCCGTGCTCTCCATGCCCCTGGAGTCAAGCTATGCTGGCTGATGAGGGCTGAAAGCCCGAAACTGGTCCTACAATGCTTTTTTCCAGTCCAGGGAGGACCTGGCCTGGCAGTTCGGGCTGAACTGTTCCCATTGGGCGCAGGGTCAGTACTGATTTGCATATGGCTGGTTCCAAACTGGAATAGCATGGTGAGCAAAAAAACAATGGATTTTGTCCCAGATCTTTGTACTGGGGTGAATGTATGACATTGTTCTGCATTCTGTCCATCAATTCTTGTTTTTGCTCAAATCAAGAGGCATTTAAGGAGTTAAAGGATGAAACAGACAGTTAATACTCTGAATTAAAGCTACAGACATTTGTTTTGGAATCTCAAAGATTACATTAGTAGGCAAGGGGTTTGGTGTTTGCCTCTTTTGACAAGCCATGAGTATAGAAGATTTGCACTGTGAGAATCCTTATTAAGACCTGTTAGAAGAGAAACTATTTTGCTTTCACTACTGAATTTTTGCATACATTTGCAATTTTATGACTGTATGCATGTTGGTTGCCTTGTGGGAAAGCTTATGCTTAGTGCAGTAGACCTGAGTTTGTTATGGTGACAATCCAATAACTAAAGGCTTGATTGGTGTGCAGGAAAATGTTACGCCCGATGCTGTAAGGCTGGCCTGTTTATTGTGAAAAGTTATTAAGAGGTCTGTATGCCTGGCTTATTTAGATGCTCATCACAGCAGGGTTGTCTCCAGCCTTGAGGACCCCCAAGAGCGGCACAGAAAAGTGTGAACTATCTGCTCCTGGCTATGAACAGACAAGAAGACAGTGATCAGGAAAGAGGCTAAAGGCTTTTATCACGTAAAGAATCCTTCAGACTCCACACAACGGAGACTGCAGCCCCCTTGTCTTCTCTGTCTCTTATCTTACAATTGACAGTGCTACGGGAAGATTATTAAGGAACTCCTCTCAGTAAAAGGACCTAATTGCATTTCTATAGAAGCCCAGTCTCCTTTGTCCCCAATTCAGTTACTTAGGCCTCCTCCCTCCTGCTACAGGATTATCCGACAAACAAAATGACCTCCATCTTGTTCACAGGAAAACGCCAGGAAATTTTTAAATGGAACATACATGCCACCATCACTCTTTATTCCTTATTTTTACAATGTGTATACTACACTGGCCACAAACATACACATGCACAACATACAGTTTGGATGTTAGCTATAAGTACCTTTCATAACAGTGGTTACTCTGCTGTGCCATAGAAACAACCTAGAATAGGAGTAAGTAACAAAACAGGTGTACTATCTGTATGTTCATTAATGAGATGCTCGCAGCCAATGTCAAATTACTAATTTTTAGTGTGTGAGTAAAAAAGAAATTAATTAAATAAATACAAAAAAAAACCTTTAATACAAAACAGTGAGGGAAGATCTTTAAATGAAACCTTTTGTTTCTCTACACCAACTCCTCTTGTGCAGTGTACGAACCCTATACCAAGGTTGTCTTACTCAAGACTACCTTTAAAACACTGAACTAGGATTGGCACACAGCATGCCAGACTCTTTATGTGATGTGTACACTCAAACGCACATGATTTCAGCTGTCTGCCCTGGATATTGAGCACTATGTTCAATGTTTTTTTCTTTTTCCAGCTTACATCCACACATTCCTTTCTACAGCTTACAGCCTGAGTGCAAGAAATTGGGTTACTGGTCAAGGGTGGTGAAACATGAACCACAATCCTTGTCAGGGTGAAATCACAAGCAAACACCAAATGAACCTGTGCTCATCTCTCTGGTAGCTTGACACAAAGCTTAACTTCGAAGCGATGTGTGAAGTATTTGTGCAACACTTCAAACAGCAATAAAGTGAAAGCACAACAAAACTGAAAATTCCACACCAATTTAGAACAAAAGAGTATATTTTAATTTTAAAAAATTGATTAAAAATGGCAAAAATCAAATCAGGTGAACTGGAGATTTCACATTTTCAAGATTTCAGTCAAAAAAGCTCTAAAAAGCACACACGCCAAACAGGGTTATCTGATCTTGCAGGACCAGAACTAAGTCACAAGTTCAGGCCAACAATGATGCAATGTGGGACCGCTACAGGGACCCACTTAGGTTCGATGATCACAGTGCCTTAATCCTGATTGTGAAGAGATGTGGTGTTTCATGTTGAGGATGCATCACATAGCATCACTTACGTCCGGGTAAGAGGATGCGTCACGCAGCAGCATTTTCGATGAGCTGCATTGGGTGAAGCAATGTCCTTTCGTGGAGATGTGTTTGGTCTGATCGGCTGTGATGGGTCGATGCAAAGTCCTTGCGTCAGGGAAGTCTGTGCATCAGAATTAATGCATCGGGTCCAAGGGCGATGCGTTGAACAGCAAGGCAACATGCTGGTTCTGCTGGAGAAGCTCCACACTGTAGACAAGATGCATTAGTTCTTTTGGATCCGCAGATGGGTTGGTGGATCACCTTCAGGCCCACTTCCAAGTGTCTAGGACTGTAGTGTCACCACTTGTGAAGGCAGAACTCACAGATGGGTTCTGGGCTCAATGTTGTTGGAAGTCTGTTATGTCCCTGAGGCTTCTGACCAATCTTCCCTTTGTTTTACTGTGTGGGAGCAATACACAAAGACCAACTGCCAGCTTCACCTAGTCGTGTGACCCAGGATCAGGCTGAGGGCACTAAATGGTTAAGACAAGGATATGCCAATTTTCTAAAAGTCATACACAAAGCGGGGTTGGGCTTTTGTCGTCAGAATGGCTGAGCCACCTCGAAATCCTAAAATAACACCAATGCCAAAACTGACCCTCTTTTAAACACTACACTTAATCAAACACGCTATAAGCTATAAAAGCGGTTGCTATATTAATATTTTACACATAGTTTTTTGGTTTTAATCTACCTTTTTGTCATACATAGAGAAACATACACAAATTGTCAATGATATTTGTTCCTCTCACCAACATTAATTAATGCCTAACAATCAATACAAAACATACATTATATCACATTCAAACATACAAAACAACATAAATCCTATACATCAATGCATCAGTTCTTACTTCAAACAATATCCTGAGCGTACTCATAGGGAAAATAAATTATATCATAAAGTAATTCTAAAGCAATTTGCAACCTCCCTAATTTTCCAGACACTGGACCCCTATCAGAGCATGACTGTGTTCCCCAGGTACATATTTTATGCAATCCTCTTTGAACACTCTGTAATATAAAACAATTTTCAATTGCAACAGTGGGTCCACTGAAAATGGTCGACACGTTTCCAACCCCCTGATCCTCATTCATGGGGTTCCCCTCGGGGCACAGAACTGATATCCACTCTCAGATGGCTCGAAGTACAGGCACAAACCTTGTTATTTTGGGTCAAAGATCGTTGACTATTCATGTATGGTTCTCTCTGTATGACAAAAAGGTAGATTAAAACCAAAAAACAATGTGTTAAATATTAATATAGCAACCGCTTTTATTGATTATAGCATGTTTGATTAAGTGTAGTGTTTGAAAAAGGGTCAGTCTTGGCATTGGTGTGATTTTGAAATTTTCTAAAAGTGGAATTTTCAGAATTGTAAATAAAAATCCAACTTTACCATTAAAGAGAGCTTCTAATTAATTTCTTTTAGATACCGAACTTGAACTGTCAACCTGCTCCCAATTGGAAGCTACAGCGTATTAAATTTCTTGAGGTACGTCCATTGTTATCCTATGGAAAAAGTAGGCCTTGCAGTAGTAAAAACCAAAAGAAAGAGTTTGTCTCTTCCAGGATATGTAAAACTTAAAAGTACAAGTCCTACTTTTTGAATGCATGGCACCTTGCCATCTGGCCTGTTCGGGGCATACCTTAGGTCTGACTAATATGTAATAAAATACAAGGTGTCGCACTGGCGAAAGGTTTAGCTTTGACTGTTTTGCCCAGTGAATAAAGGCATTTTCTACTCACATATGTACAACCACTTGAAAATAAGTGTGCTTCGGTATAAGGATTGGCTGACCAGTCCTTTAGTTTTGAAGTTTCTCCTTTTATAGTTCCCCTTTCGATATTTGTTTCTCCTCATTTTATGTTAAAGTTTCTTAAGATGATAATACAGCTCACAAGCATTGCTAACTAGTTCCATGTTTAGCTGTCATTTCGCCTGCAGCGCGCTGCATTTCACATGGCCTTCTTCTCTAAACCAAGTGATCATTATGAAATGCTGTTTTTCATAGCGTGTCATTGACTTACCATTGTAAGACACATTGGTTCTAAATGCGGTTGCTATGCTTGAACTTTAAACAATGATAGACTATTTACGATACTTTTGCAAGACGGGCACCGGCTGCTATGTTTAGTTTGGTTATGCTCGTCGTGTTTAGAAGGCATCACGTTTTCTTTTTTTACTTGTACTCTTTTATCTTGCAAAATGTATTTTTGTATGTCTTTTATTGCAGTTGCATCAGAGTGTAAATGGAAGGATAAGTTGGTCGAATGATGAATAGATGACTGAGTGCAAAGCTGAATGACAAAGTACGTGTATGATGACATTTTTAGTGTCTACACCAATCAGTGACACAAAATCCACTTTCATTGAGAAGCCAGACTTGTTTGCATTGCCAAGGCTTGTTATCCACATTAAACTGTATATTACTTGTATGTGGTAGTAGCTCAATGAGCAACACATTATTTCGTAACAGAACATCGAGGTATTTAGCATTATTGTTTTTTCATCAAAAATTAAATCAAATTTATTTTGTTGGGTTCAGTGTTCACATCCAACTGTTTTCTTTTATTCAAGAAATGCCTGGCCCTAATCCAGTTCATCGCCTTTTTTGACTTGAGTGGCGTTTTTCCATTCAGATTCTTCCTGTCTGTACATTTAAAGCATTTTGTTCCTTTTCTATTTTGATGTTGTTTGGCACCAGAAATGGTTTTCTTGTTTTCCCTCTGAATTTTAGATCTTGCTGCACAAAAAAGCTGTAGTGTCAAAAATCTGGCCTTTGAATTTTTTTAAATGATTTTCTATTTGATGTTATTATGTGTAGGTTTTTGACTAGGTACATAGTCGGAGTACATAATTATTTTCCTTTTTGCAATTTTGAACATTAATAGTCTGCATGATGCCAAGGTAGCTATTTTCTATTTCATGTTCCAACTTGAACGGTTCTGGTTTTCTGTGTACTTCGACTGCGGCAGTGATAACATTGAAACCTTACAATTAATGTCATTTGTAAAAGCGCTTTCAGGATTTTTAGCATGGTGATCATGTAATAACGATGAATGTCTTGGTTTTAATGTTTCCTATCAATCAATTCCACTTTTTGCTGCTGAAATAAAACGTTAGAACATAAAACGGCTTCAAAATATTCACCATAAATTATGAGGAATTCGTGTTTAGCCCATCAGGCGCAATGTTTAAATTACCCTAGCTCCTAGATTGGCCTCATTCATACTTATAAAACTGTCTGGGTTTTGAGTGTATTCAGATTGGTTCATAAACTGCAGCAGCAAAGCACATTCATCTTTCTGTGATGAGCTGTTCTGCATAGCAGAAGCTCATTGTGAACATGATGTACTTACCCTGCCTGTATGCCTTTAAGAACTGTTCCTCCTTCATAAAGAAGCAGGGTCGGAGTTGGACAAAACAAATGGGCCGGGTACCAAAATAAAAGTGACCCCCCCCCCACCTTAGTGAGTTGTAAAGCTAAAAAAATGTTGTTTGCAAAGTGGGGCAGTTGTGAGCCTGTAAAGACACTCAAGGTATAGAAGACTGCCCGGGTGTGGGCCTGCTGCAGGCAATGTTTCTGTTGATATTAGGGAAATCAACAGTAAAATCCCACCAGTAGACCATAAAAGATGCCCACAAACCTTAACAAAAACAGCCCACTGACCTCTCAGGCTGGCTCACCATGCACTGCCTGTTTGCTCTATAGGCTAGTCTGAGTCTGTAAAGAAGCAACTGTCTTATTCCTGAAAAGATGAATGGTGATTTGAGGAATGCTTGCAATAAGCCTAACCATTGGTAACTGCTCAAGATAGCATTGAAACCCATTGTTATTTTGCCCACCATGGCACCTCAGTTTGGACTCAGCCATGTGCAGGTCAGTCTTGTTCCTGCTACAATAAGACTAGTGCAGCCCGAACTGCCAGTTCAGGTTCTTCTTGAACTGGAACACAAGCAACCCATGATTGTTTTTTCACTGATTATGGCTCATCAGTGGGTCTAGCTTGATTCCAGTGACCCAGCGAGCGCTGGAACCCATTCAAGGATTCCATATTCACTTTTTTTTGTATTCTTCAGTATTCCTATTCCTGAGCAAAAGGAAAGGGCAGGCTTTATACAAATACAGACCAAAATTCATAAAAGCGAGAATGAACCACATGTATCTTGACACCAGAATCTCTGAAAAAAGTGTTCTTGATCTGGCAGATAGAGTCATCATTGGGTCTTTATCAATTGAGTGTCCTGTCCTCTAAGTGATACTACATCCGCCACTAGGAGGGAGACTGTCTGTGTAATGACAGCGGCATGTGTTTAAAATTATCTCTTGTTCAGTTTGAGACATTTTAATTAAAAGCATTGGCATAGCCAATAGGTCTCGCCTCTGGGACCTTTTAAGTGTTTAGCTAGAGCTATTGGCTATGCCAATGTGTTAAAGTTATGTTGTAGAAAAGTATGGCTGCTTTCTAGCATATTGAAAAATTGTAATAAAGAAAAACAATAAAAATGTGTTGGTTCCTCTGGTCCACTTCGTAAATGGAGACCCTGACTTTGTCCTTCTGGCTTCTGCTTATGTTACAGTACACTGGTGTACATTAGTGTAACAATTGGTGGTGCAACAGCAAAATGAAATATTGTCTGTTGAAGCGCTCCATTACATTGGATTGTGGCTGTTCCTGCCCTATTCATCCAATTCTGCAGCCAGTGCACATATTTGTAATCGCCCTCATTGTGTTTATTTAATTTATGTATTTTGTTGTGAGAGTTTATTTATATTTTAAAAATCACCTTTTTAATACATTTTGTGCACTCACTGTCAATCATGCATTTTGTGGTTTTTGTCTTTTAAAGCTGGGGTACGGAGGGGGAAAGAGTAGTGCCTAGAACGCTTCGCCTACCTCTGTTTTGTCACACCAAACCTGATAAGACAAGAGGGTTTGCGCCTTGCTTGGTGCCCCCACCCCACCCCCTCCAGTTCATCCATATAAGGAGAGAGTTGTAACCAAGCAGAGCAGGAGGTTTTCTGATTTCAAAGTAAGAGTAATAATATATATCGCTCTCACTGATAGACTGCTAGTCAGACAGTAATAATAGGATGATCCATAGTTTAAGCCATATAGTGATTGGCATACAAGGTCATTTTTTTTTGTCGCTTCAAGGTTGAGAAGGTAAATGGGCAAAAGGCATCAGCAGCAACCCCCAAGTCACAGATTAAGCAAGGTAGGGAGTCAAAGGCCCTTTATTGCAGTCAATAAGGTACTGTTAATGGGACGGTGGTAGGGGCAAGAGGCACAGACTTTCTGCAGAGAGCAAAGAGGCCTTTGAAGAAGTTGTAGTTGAGCCGGAACTAGATGTACAATGTCAAAGAGGGTAGAAGTCCTACACCCACAGCTCGTGAATTACATGTACCACCCTCTGTGAAAACGTAAAGTACACAAAAGCCATAAAACATCCTCATCTCCTGACTTTGATCTTCGGTGGTAAGCCCCAAAGCATATGGAATGGCATAACAGAAGCGGAGTGTGCAATATGCAAATGTGTATAGCATAACGTGATAGATATAGCTTGGCATCTATTCTTGGCTGACTTTTTCACTTAAGTCCAAGTGGAAGTGCTTGACATTGGATTCTAAGTAAATGGAACTGCTCTACGGCAAGGGTATGGAATAACAATTCGGGGCTTTGTGTCAGAACACGACAAGGTGGTACTTCACGGGCAAATTTCTCCTAAGTGAAGAATGGGTGTACTGGAGACTTTTCAAGGAGCCGAAGTGAAACCTACACCATACGTTAAATCATAATTAGTACAATTGCGTAGACCTCTTTATAACTGCCTCTAGTTGATGATACCAGGTGTTAACTATTATCAAACTCAACGGTAGTGTTTTTAATGATCTCAGGAGGATGAAAGGCTGAGTGTGTATTATTTTTTTTTACGTGTGCTTGGATTTTCACGTTTAAATTATGTATTGTGTACTAAATAAAAAAAAAATCTGGATCTGTGGCTCAGACATCAATGCAGGTGCACCACTTTTAGAGAGGTCAGGAGGTCACCACATTGCTACGAGTCCATGAACTGGCCTTTTATGACCAAGCAATGGGAAAGGAGGCAGGGAGCAGGACATGGTGGTTCACGTGGGGGGGGTTCCAAAAGCATTGGTTCGTTGAAAACAGCAACTACGAAAGGGGTGGGGGTAGTAAAGTCGACTGCAGATGCACTGGTAGCTGCGTGTCCCTGTGTAATGTAAGTGGTGCTCATGCAAAGCACTTCAGTCCCTTCAGGCACTGCACCTCGTGTCTTGGATGTACTTTTCTCAACAAGATGTACTGCACGACTCGCTCTGCTCCTCCTCGAGTCTGTGTTTATACTGCTTCAAGGTCCTAAAATAAATCAACTTTTGCCGCTTGCAGAAAGAATGTGTGGGAGAACGGAGAGTGAAATCCACCAAGGGACGGCTGGAATGTGCGTGTAATGCCGGAACAGGGTCTTACTTCAGAACAGTTCCCGAGTCTAGGGCAGGAGTTATCTTCAAATCTTTAAAGTAATGGTGCCACCAAACTTTTTTTAGACAACAAACAGCAAAATATTTGAATTTCCAATGAATAGTTTACAAACGTTGCTGTTTATTTTAAACAGTACAGTTTTCTGATTTCTTTCTTTAAACGTTATTCCGGCAACATAGTACAATCCTGGGTTACCACGTTGCACGTTTGTGGTCCAACACGTCTTTCATTTCCCCAAGGGGTGTACTCTGAGTACTAAGATTGAGTTTTTGTTTATGTGCTACAAATCGGGAAAACTGCGGTAGCTAGCACTATTTGAGAGCAGGTAAAAAAATAATATTTGCAGACTATGCATTCAGCTAAGACAACAATGAACTATTGTCAGCACTGCAGCAGAAAAACGTTTTTCAACAGTAAAGCAATTCGACGCATGTGGGGCTGTAGTACTGCATTTAAGCACAAGCGCAAAGGTGAGCCCTGGATTGGTGCATGCATGCACGTGCAGCCTGCTCTTTTTAGAAGCACATACTCGTGCATGAGTCGTGCCGCTGTGTGCTCCCGCAAGGTGTATGCCTCCACAAGCACGAGTATGTGCTTCTTAAAAGAGCTGAGCGACGGCTAAAGGTCCTCCTATGCAGCGCATGCACGCTGCGTAGGCGAGACCTAAAAACGGGATGAGGATAGATTTAAAAACTGTTTGTTGATATTGGCAATTTATTAGTCCACAACACCTGGTGATCAGGTCGACATGTTTCTGCCAATTTAAACCTTTACATGTCTTGTGGCTTTCTTCAGGACCATTGTTGTTGAAGGCCTAAATTTGAGGGTACTTCAATGTTGTGTTTAAGTTTGAGCGAGTTTGGTCACTCACTCATCTTCTTGGAGCACACTGTGCTCCGAATATAATACAGTTACAGGCTTAACCTTAGATCAATAGCTGAAAAGGAATAACAAAAGAAGAAAAACATATTTAATAACATTTGTGACTTCTGACATTTATGGTGATCCGTTTTGCACCAGGTGTGACCTTAAAAATGTAACAAAATTGCTACTGTGTTCTGCTTGTTATTTTTTAATTTTATTTAATAATTTGACTCTATTTTGCGGCATAGCTCCTTATTTACAAGATATAAAGTGTTTGGTGCAATGTATAAAATATCTGCTCTTTTTTTTGCTAGTTGAAATATAAGGATATCACCATGCTTAAGTTGAGTTCATTTTTTGAATTAAAATATTATGTAAGGTTTAATAGAATTTAAAAAAGGGTGCACCTGTTAAGGGAATAGGTATAACACCCATGGACATGGAGAGCGCTCAGTACATTATTATGCAGGCTCTAAAAGATTAAAAGAACCACAGGAAAAGATAGAAAGAATGAGGAAGAGTTTAGAGACTTGGTGGCGGTTAAAGAAGTTTGTCGGTTCTTATATTACTCACCTCGCCGGCCACTGCATTTAAGTTGTTTCTATGTCTCCCGCATGTTCTGAAATGCGACGAGGCAGTGGCTCGGAGGTGGCTTTTTGTAGTGTTCTCTTAATTAGATAATAGGGCTCACTCTGGTGTTTTCAAGGTGCATGACATGTTGCACCTAATATCATCACCGGCGTGTTTTGGCGCAAAAGTCTCACAACAATGTGGGGTATTTCTGATCCTACGGTTGATTAGCCAATGCGGATGGAAAGGTCTTATATAAAGTTTTTGTGGGGGTTTACATTTATGAAATTTTAATTTACTTTGAGAAGAAATGTATTCTTATTTAAAATGAATGAGTAGAAAAAAAGGAAGAAAAACATGGGGAGAAATACTGCCGTTGTATGTGCTCACGCTGTAGCTCAATTTTTGAGGGCTTACTTTTACCATTAGAAATTGAACAATGCAGCAAAGTATTTGTGTTTACTGCTAAAACGAGAGTAAATACAGTGAGAATACTGCTGCTCGGTATAGTGAGACTGCTGTATGATGTTGTAAAATTGCACACTCTGGCTGATCTGTAATATAAAGTAGTGCTTGGTAAAATAGGGGAATTACAAGTTGCTAATCATTGTGAGATGTTGGTGCTTCATGATGGGCTGAAGGTTGCTTTTTTAACTCACTGTGATTTTGTTTATAGAAGCACAACAAAGACCAAGTTAGAGGCGCTATGCATTACCAAGCCTTATATTTGTTAATAATGTATGGTTCTTGTGTTGTTAGTTAAGAACTAACCAAGGGATAGTGTAATTTAATCACTTATCAAACGTTTTAAGATAGTGTGCCAATCTAAGCTCTTTTGAAAACAGAACACGCCTTGCTTCACTTGGTATGTTGTCCCAGGTCTCAACGATCACTCATCCCAAATCGTTGGCTGTGTGTTGCATGGATAGATTTACATAAATACAGTCCGGCATCAAATACATTATAATTTGTAAACAATTTTTCAAATGCAAAAAAGGCAGGAGTCTTTTTTAGGTCTCGCCTGACCCAGCGCATGCGCTGGTCTGGCGAGACTTATTGAGAGGGCTCCAAAAAGTGCTACCAGGCCAGTCTAGAGTTACAGTGCATGTGCGCGGGCGCGCGCGCGCGTGCCGCGCTTTGCCGCGATTACTTTCACTTTCGCGGTCGCACGGCCGCCTTGATGTGTGATCACGATCGCGATCATTTTCACTTTAGTGGCCGCACGTCCGCTTGGCATAGCCAATAGGTCTCGCTTTTGGGACCTTATAAGTATTTAGTTATGCAACTGTTGCATGACTAAACACTTATAAGGTCCCAAAGGCGAGACATTTTGGCTATGCCAATGCTTGTTAGTGACTTGTGCTGGAGCTATTATTATGGTGGTTCACCTATTTATTTCCAAAAGGTCCACTTTGGTTTCCCAAATAGAATTGTCTAAGATTCCTTTCGTGCTGAAACCCAATGATTACTGTTTAACTAAAAATGTTAGTCACAAACAGTTTAGAAGTATAAGTAATGAAACGTAAGTAAAATTACTACAGTTCTATCTATCTATCTATCTATCTATCTATCTATCTATCTATCTATCTATCTATCTATCTATCTATCTATCTATCTATCTATCTATCTATCTATCTATCTATCTATCTATCTATCTATCTATCTATCTAAAGGAAATCCACCTTTTCAGTATGGTAATCCCTGATTTTTGCCCTTTTGCTGGACCCTATTTTTAGTTGATATTAGAACTCTATGGCGTGTGACACTGCTGTAAGTGTCACAGTGTGTGTGTGCTGGCCCCAAAATAGTATTGGTAAATGTTTTTTACCTGATTGGTCTATTCAACTCTCCAATAAGACTATGGTAGATGTTGCAGTAATTGCACCAGTGTTTTGGAAGTTAAAGGTTGCTGTAAATTAACATCTTTTGTGTGATATGCCCCCAGATTATTTCCTTCCGTCGCTGGACCTGTATAGCTGGCCCTAGGGCTCTGTGCACCTTACCAGTGCAAACCAGTGGTAAAGTGCATGTGCTTCCCTTTTCAAACCTGTTAAAACTGGTGAAGACTTTCTAATATGGAGTTTTATCTCAGCCTGTTTGCCGGACAGAACACATAGCATCTAACGTGTATAAAAACTCACTACTTATCTTCCCTTTGTATGATTCTAGATCAAAAACGGACATAAATATACAATATACTACTGTTCAATGGAAATCTATTTGTTATATAAAATTGATAGCTATCTTCCAAGTCACTTTTATACAAGCTACTATATATCTATTACATCAATGCTATTGTTCCCCCATTAAATTATTTAAAGTAAAATTGTTAGATACACCAAACTGTTGGTACTGTAAAACTACACTAAGAGATTTACAACATATACTACATAACTGCCCTGTGAATTTTAAAATTTGGTGTCATGTTTGGCATACTATTGACTAATTATTTAAAATCCAAGTACCTTTAGCATTTCCTCTACTAATCTACAAATCATATGCTTTTAAGGTGGTATTGTCTCCTGATGATTGTAAAAGATTTGACTTCCATATCTCTACTGCAATTAAATTAATTACTTAATATTGGAAGGATGCAAAGCGAATATCGGTTGATGCTTAATACTTGGGAGGAATGGAATATTTTCCTGAGACATGGACATTCCTTATTAGTATGTACTCGTAAAGACTGTTCTGTACTTATATCTAGCAAGCAGTGTACTTTAGACAGATACATTACCACCTGTACCTCAATATAAGATATATTCTATTTAGTTTAATCATTTCTTACAATAGCCCATCTTTGTTTTCATTTCTTTGTTTTTTGATAATAGGACAGTTTAAATACGTTGTTGTAGGTGGTTGTTCACATATTTCTAATGTACTTGCACCCATCTTTCATTACTTAAATATAAAAGATTGGTATAGACCTGATTGGCATGTTTAATTGCTTATAAATAGGCCTGGGCAGAAATATAATTCTGCTAGCGAAGTAGGCCGAATTCGGAAACTCCGCGCTATGCCTGTAATGCGAGTTCCCAATAAATTCTGCCATCCTGTGCGTGGCAGGATTATTTTTCCATTGTCGTGTGCAAGGCGTGTTTTGATATGTGCTCGGGAGTGCAGCGGGATTTGCTGGGCACTATTGAGCGCACACACAATTTGCTTCAGCTAGTGTGGCTTCCATTCACCCCGGATCCTTCCGGAGCCATTTTCTTCATGCTGGTGAGCACGAATGGCCACAGCTGCATCTCGAGCAGATTCTCCACTCAAGAAGCATCTACATCTACTCGAAAAGACACTCAGGTTATTTTGTAGTGCGAGAAGCATTTTTTAATTATTATTTTTTCAACAACAAGGAAGTGCTCCAAATTCCTCTTCCTGCACAACAGGCACCTGCCAGTGCTTTATCCAACTCCTTGTCACTTTTCAGTTAGATTTTGAGGTAGAAAGATCACTCTCTTTGTCTGCTTCATATATAGCATTGGACTTAAGGACTTTGTTTTTGCGATATCACAAGTAAGTTCAAAAAACATTTGTATAAGGGTGTTGTTCGTTTGATTGACAGCATGCTACAACATTTATTTCTACTTTTATTCTATTGTTTAATGTTATTGTTGTGGGTGAACCTGAAGTTTCAGTAGGGGCCTAGTTATTTTATGCATTTGATTTTATATCTTTTGTAAGGGAAAGAGGTTGCACAGTTCAGTAGATTTTCTCCATTTTGGTAAATCTGGATATTCATTTATTTTACTATGAGGCCTAGTCAGCACCAGGGTTATCCAGCTAGTAGGCCCAGTACCAGTGATAGATACATGAAGCAACTGTTTCTGTGTATTTGCTTTTTAAAACATTATGTATGCGGGGATAGCACTAGATTAAATTAAAAATGAGGGTTTGAAACTTTCAAAAAATGTTTTTCATGTACTGTTCAATATATGCCAATAACCTTATACTGATTACCAGACCAGAAACAGGCCTCTGCAAACTACTGGTAGTTTCCAATCAGCATTGCTATAATAAAATGATTATAAGCAAATGCAAAGTGCTCCCAATTGGAATGAATATAGGCAAAAAGACAAAGTTCATTTTCAATGGCAACATTTTTGAGGTTGTCATAAAAATCAATTACTATGGAGATCACTTTTGCAACTTGGAGAGTTCCTCTATCTAAATCTTTTGATTCTGGCAAATATCTTATGAATACCAACGGGTTATAATTTTAAACTTGGGCCTGTGCTGTATTATTCCTATTGCCTACTTCCACAAATTGAGACATGCAGTTTATGGAGATGAGGTGTGGGTGGTAGGAAAACCTCAAACCTTTAAATATATTGAAAACCTTCCGGTCCAGTGAGGCTCCAATGAGGGGCATAAGGCATTTCCCCAGCTGCCCAGTACTTAGTGGGCAGCTGCTACGTGTAGTTTGTGCCCAGCTGCTCCTGCCTTGACTGTGTGCGCAGTCTTGCCCTGACTCTGCTGGACGAAGGGCGTTTGAGCCCCTGAGAGGCCAAGTTGGCCTGGGGACAGTTTTGCTGTGTGTGCCCTCCCCTAGGGTGCCTGGTTATTGTCGCATGTGTTCTTATGCGTCATGTGCCTTGTTTTTACACCGCTGAATGTATGTTATGCATCATGTGTTTTCCTTCCCTACACCTCTGAATGTGTTGTGATGCATCATGTGTAATGTGCTTATACCCCTACAGGTATTGTGATACTTAGGTGGTTGTTTTTCTCCTAGTACAGGTGGTGCTAGTGAGGTCCTGGTTCCCTGCGCAATATTTTCCTAAGGTGGTTAGGGTTGCGTAGGTGGTACTTACCTGTTCCCAGTGGTTACTGGTTGTGCGCTACATTTTCTAATTGGTGCTACAGTGATTATATGTGCTCTGTTCTAAAGTGATATTTCTACAACGTGCTAGTTCCAAATGTGCTTATTCCTGACAGTGGTCCAGGTGGCCCTGTCTTGTACATATCCCCTGTAAATTCTGCCCGTGCCTGGTGGCACATTGTAAAGTGTGTGTTTTTATCTAATGTGTTTTGGTAGAATACAAAGGCTATTTTTATATAATACCTTGTGTGGAGTTTCCTTTGTGGTGGGCCTTGGGTGTTGTTGCTGGGTGCGCGCGCAAACGCTTTACACATTGCCTCCGAGATAAGCCTGACTGCTCGTGCCAAGCTACCAAGGGGGTGACCAGGGGTTATCTTTGGCGTGTAACTCCCCAGCCCTGACTAGAGTGGTGGTTTCTGCCTGGCTTTGGCGCAAGCCCTAGCCAACCAGAAATCCCATTTCTAACACCGTTCACAACAAGCAAAAAGTGACAGTTGTCCCACCCTGGAAGTGATGCTACTTCTGTTACTGGGACTGCCGACCCCCTGGAGTCATCCCTGGCAGTGAGGTCTTTTCTGGGAGTCTCGTGACCATTTTGGGTCACATATATTGCGACATTACCCTGGTCACATGCTAGTCACATGCTTATGGTTCTACCATATGGTTAGGAGGCTGTCATAACAGGTATGGGCCCTAGTGCCCCATGTTTAGGGCTTTGTCACAGGAAAAATTGCAACATTCTGGGGTTGCACAGCATGTGAGTCTCTAACAAAGCAAGTCCAGACATGTTCAGAAAGCCGCAGTCCTGAATCCTTGATGAGCCAGATGGAGAGTTCCTCATCGAGAGGCTCCGGAAATACACAAATGGTAGCCCCAGCCCAACTGTTTCCCTAAGCCATCTGTTTTATCTTGGATGATGCATATTTTACCTAAAAAGGTCTTTTGTTAGAAACGCCTAGACAAATTCCTAATGGAATCAAGACTGCTATGAAATGAAACCCAAATGGCTGCTACTTACCTTCCCCAAAGTGGGCCTATCACATAATTAGCAAGCTCTACTAAGTATAAAATGTCGTCCCAAGGCCACACACAGAATCAGAAGCAGCCATCTGCTCTGAAATTGAACAAAAACACAGGTGGCTGCTCTCCCTCCCTAAAGGGGGCCCAAACTCTTTGTGTTGGCTTTCCAATCACATAATTAGCAAGCTCTACTAAGTATAACAAGCCATCCAAAGGCCGCACACACCATCAGAAGGAACCATCTGCTAAGAAATGGAAGGTAAGCGGAGTTGCTGTTCCCCCTCCCCAAAGTGGGCCCATGAATAATTAGCAGGCTCTACTAAGTTTAAAGTGCCACCAGAAGCCCACACACACACAATCAGAAGCAGACGCAAAATGCTTATTTTAAGTCTCTGGACAGAGGGCCCGAGCAACTTGGAGAAAAGCTTTGAACTGGATTGCGGTGAGCACCCAGCTGATACAGGACAACTTCTGCTGCATGTAAAAACAATGACAGCTTGTATCATTTGAAATACTTTTCTCCATTCAATGTGTTGCATAGTGAAGTCTAGTTTCTACCTTTCATGATCTGAAAATGTCTGCTTCTATTTATGATTTGAAGAAAAAAAAAGTGTTACAGTGTCCCCCCCACAGCCGGTCAATCCAAAGTACAGAATAAAAAGCTAATGTGTGCAATTAAGTGCTGCTTACAGGGTTATGCGCAGATGGTCAGTACTAGTCTTATGTAAAACTGTCTGTGCCGACAAGGCAGCCCTTGGGAATATCCTGTAATTATTAAAGTGCATGTGTAAAACAGGGGTGTCAGAAGGACAGCTATTTCTTAACTGCAACGGATCAAGCACCTCTGTTGCGGTTTAGGGAATAATACCTGAAGCACATAGTTTGTTCCATCGGGTTGCATTTGCTTAGGAGGCTGCAGGCTACGTGAAAATCTGTGTTTACAAAATGTATAAAATAAAATTGGTTGTTTAGACCATGGTTTGCCTGGGGTTAAAGGTCATCAGCAGTATTTGAACCGGTCTGCCATGCAGGCTGCAACAGACCACGGCCTGAGTCTTTGGTTGGGAAAAAAGTCTCAGCGCGGCGAACCGGATAGCAACATGAGGGGCTGAAAGGTAGGGGTTGAGGGGGGGCAGGCTCTCTAGTCAGAGTTGAGCCAGTTCCAATGGTTGACGCCAATGTGGTTCAGAAATAGAGCCATGTATACACTGTCCCCAAACAGTTGCAACTGTAAGGATTTCAAAAATGAAAAGATTGTGCTGGTTTATTGTTTGCTCTAGCGCTTGAATACTTACTTGCAAATGTTTAGTGGTCTGTGCAATAGCATAAATTGTCTGAGGTGCAATGTGTATACTCACACCTTGCTAAACCGTGATGTGGTTGTTCTGAATAGGCTTTGACTCAATTCTGTGAGAGGGTTAAAGATCTGGAGCAGCATCCAGGGCTTGGATGCCAGAACTGTTTAGCTTCGTTTCAAAGCCCTTACTTTAATTAACCCTGCTGGCCCCATAGCTTGATGATGAATGTTCCAACAACTGTAAATTATTTTATCATATTGTGAACAACAGATATCTAGATTTTTTTTAAATGATTCAATCAACTAGGACAGGCGATGTTTGTTAGAGCTGTTTTAAACCAAATCTGTCTGCTATGCATAAATGATCTGCCAGAATTAACATGGAGCCATGAGGAAACAGTTGAACTTCAGCAAGGTGCTATAGGTCTGAGGCCCTTGCTAACCTTATTATCCCAACACCGAAGACTTTTTTATAAAAGTGTATTCTTGTGTACATGCTTTTACAGGTTATGAAAGGGAAGTGCAGCTAGCTATTGAAGAGCTAAAATAAATCTTAGGGGCACATGCATCAAGAATTTTACCAGTCGTAAACGGGCCGATTCACACAATCGACCAGTTTGCGACCTGGTAAAATGCCTTTTCCGATGCATCAAAGGGATTGCATTTGCAAAATAGGTAATCGCAATTTTTGTGATTACCTAATTTGCGAATGCATTTAAGGAATCAAAATTTGAGATTCCCTAAATGCGATGTATGTAGCATTTCCAAAATGCGACTTTGCATTTAGGAATTGCAAATTGCCATCAATTTCAAATTGATGGTAATTTGTGAATGCTTTGAGAAATGCCCAAAAGTGCATTTTTCAAAGTGCCATGTGGCGCACACACATGCCCTTAGGGCATGTGTGTGTGCCACATGTGCACACTTACCTTTTTTGGGGATGCATCAGGGGGGCCTTAAGCCCCCTAGCACCCTTGCAATTGCATTCGCAATTTGTGATTACCAATTTGGTAATCATAAATTGCAAATGCATTGCTATTCATTCCTATGGTCCTACAGGCCCATAGGAATTGAAGGGAATGCATTCCCTAATAGCAAATCGTAATTTGCAATTCGCTATTAGGGAATGCTAAAATTTTGCAAAAATATTAGCAAATCTTTCATGCATAGGCATATGCGATTACCAAATAGCGAATCCTTAAAATTCGCTATTTGGTAATCACAAAGGATTACCTTGATGCATGTGCCTCTTAGAGTCAAAAGATGCATCGGATAGCGTCCAGCATAATTCTGCTATTACAGATGAATAAAGGGATGGCCTTTATTGTATATAGGATCTATAATGATTATCCAGTACAGTCCAATACCCTTAAGTTTCCATCGTGCCCTCAGAGAGTGTGGTAAATCAGTGTATTATATTGGAAATGTGACAGTGATTCTTTTTTGCCACAGTTTTGCTGCAAGCACACAAACATGCCAAACCTAAGCAAAACGTAGACGCCCGAACAAAAGTGGTCCTGGAAGGGTGGCGACCTCGTTCAAAAAAAGGAAGTCTTTGGGTCCTATAGACGGTACGGCTACAAAGAAAGGGGTTACGCAAAGGGGCAAAGCAGGTATGTTTTACAAACTGTAGCTCCAAAAGAACCCTAACGTATTTCTGTCTCAAACATCATGTTCCTCCAGCATCTAGTAAGGGCTATAAAAAATGTAAAGCAATAGTTAGACAGGTGGTTGCAATCATACGTTTGTAAAGAGCCGCCCAAGCTTTTTTTTAAACTGATGTGTATTTTTTTGTTGGTTCCATTGCAGATCCAACACAATAGTCCAGCACCAGAGTACCACAAAAGGTTAAGCATCCGCTGAAGCCGCTAAAGGACATCACACAGATCCATCAAAACGACTGTACACCAGCAACCGGTGAGAGATGCCGAACGACTGTACGCCAGCAACCAGTGAGAGATGCCCAATGCATCATAACAAACCATTCGGGGACTCTGCAAACACAGAACTTAGAGACACTTGTTACCCTAACCCCTACACTGCTTTACCAGCAATACCTACAACCAGTACAGTGTACACACATACAGGGAGGCCATTTGTGACCAGGGGTGTAGACCTCAAAGTGTGCACACTTCCAGCCACAGGCACATAAAATCCAGGCTCATGTAAAAACCAGGAAGTAGATCCTATGCTAAACAAACCAAAATCGATTCGCCTTCCTTAAAAGAAGAAGAAGAAACCCATGGTCCCAGAACTACAAACCTACCCTTGAACAACACAGTTACCACACAGCCATGTCCCCATAATCTTCATGCATGTAAATGTTCACCGTCTGAGAGGGTGAATGTTGATGTGCTCCCCAGAAGATCCCCAAAACTGATTATAAATATCTCACATAGCCTTTGGGAAGCAGGGCTTGAAAACGATCATCCAAAAGCAGACACACCTACAAAAATCGCACATACTCTATTTGACGTAGGGCTTGAATACAATCATCCAGACCAGGACCTGTATCCTGCATGTATATGGCTTCTCAGGAGGCTGATCGGTGAGCCACAACTGTGTATAACAATCTCAAGAACACTAGTTGATGGAGACCTTGAAACCCATCATCTAGACCAGGACCCATATTCTACATGTATAGGGCTTCTCAGGGGGTTAATCAATGAACCACAACTGCATATAAATATCTCACAAACTCTAGTTGATGAAGGACTTAAAAACAATCATTACTAAACGAACACATCTTATGTAGCTACATGGTTTCTCAAGGGCCTCATTGAGTTCTGAAACACCAGCTGGCACCGCAGCTGCTCACAGTGTTCCTTCTAATGTAGACTTCAAGGGGCAGCAGACTCCTGTTCCCAGCCCTAGTGTTTCCTACACCTCTACTGTGCCGAGCTTTTATGACCAACACTTAAATTCACCATATCCTATGTTACGGTTACATCTACAGGCGCGTAAGATCCCACCAGCCTAGCATCAAGTGTAAAACCTCAATCACTGACCTCAACATACTCTGACTGCAGTACAGAATGGAGCAGATTTCATAATCAGAGCAGAGTATAGGAGTGAGGCTTCCTTCAGAATGGTGTCAGTAGGTGGAGACAGAGAATGGTGCTTGGGTAAATTCAGGGTAATATATGCCCCACCTCTACTGTCACAGATGTCCCAGAGTATGGCTTTTTAGCCCAAAAAGCTGTACTAGGTTCATATGTGAAATAAATACACCAGGTTGTCAGAAAACTAAAATCCAATCTGAACTCTAAGGCCATAGGACTGTGGAAGACAGAAACCGAGAACCGATTCTTGAGGAATGTACAGAGGGAGAAAATCCAGAGGGTACAAAGGTGTAGAAGGAGGTGTTACAATCTTGTGAATCAGCAATTGCAGACGTATACGTTATTTCATATTGATGAATTTTGAGTCAATATCTAAAGAGTGGGGATCCATCTTTATTAATAACTCAGTCCAAAGTTCCAAATATAAAAAAAAGGTACAAGACTTCCTTACTAAAGCACAACAGTTCTTATGAGTCCACACGGCCAAAAAGAAGTAAGAACCCTGCAGACAGGGCATCCTAAAATGGCATGGATTTACCCCCAAACGCAAATTTAGGAGAAGGACGCAGGTATTCTAGGTGTTTCAAATGTTCACGGGGCAAAGCTGAGAGACCCGAATCCACCAAACTCAAAGCCAGTCTCGAAATAAAGGCTGTAGCTGGGGAATTAGTGAAGGTATATTCAGCAAATATTGCAGAGATCATTCAAACTTACTCTTGTGGCTTCCCAAAAATTGGTGGGACGTTAAGAAACAAAAGTGGGCTTATAGAACCAAGCAGTGTAGGTTTTTAATCAATAATTTAAAGAACGCTAGAATTTGCAACAATCTACAATGAGGCTTAAAATACACTGCCTCAGAATCAGAGTCAGCCACTCCAAATTTAGCTGGAGATCTCAGCATCCAAAACAACCCCCCATCTGAGGATTCAGGGATGGTGTTTTTAGAGAATGTCAGAAGGTACTGGCAAAAGGTAGAGAGATTGAGCGCTAGAGTATTTCAAAGAATTAAGGTTTTGTTAAATTAGAACATATAAACTCATGTGCTCATGTGCTTTTAGCTATCCACCAGGCTGTAAAAGTGCTCGTAGAGTGTATTTTACACAATGTGGGGCCGAATAATTTCTTTCAGCTCCAATCCCACTGGCAGTATATTGACAGCCCTTTGTTCACCAGACAAACACCCCCCAATGTGTTTGATGTTGTGGATTTTTTCGAAAGCCTCTCCAAACCTTTACAGTGTAAAGCAGGAATAGCAACATTTGGGACCTTCAGAATAGTCTCCTTTGTTGTTAGGAGTCATGAGGGGGTGTTTCCAGACCTTTAAAGAGTATCTTTTGCAGTAAACTCATTGAAAAAAACCAGAGGTGTTTGCTCAACTTTAACACCGGCACAACCAACATGTGTCTGGCAGCTAGCTGGGTTACTAATGGATAGCAGAACTACCAATGAGGCCATCCTGTCTAAAGAGCTTGAAGCCAATGCTGCCCTTGAAATACCTCCTGACAGACTGGTAGGCTTTGGGTAAGTGGGTCTTTATGAGATCTATTGTGCGATCACGGTACAAAAGTTTTACTACAGACTATTGTTGAAGTACTTCACATCCGGAGAGCCTGTGAAAAGTATGACAGTTACATTCTCCATCATGAAAATCACTTTTCCTGTATCTTGCCAAGTATGTGTTCACCCATTGCGATCACATCTACAACATACAGTCAGCTAATCAATGTGTAATGTATTGTAAAATGTTTCAAAGGGACGGTTGCATTGTAGTTGCAGATTAGAAGGTGTGATGTCCGAGATGTAATCTATTCTGTTGCTCACAAAACTGCTTGAGCATACACACTGGGGTTACTCATTGCATCCCTAAAATAGACTGTGTGGGTGCTACACAGCCACTGATCAGGAATGGAAAGGTATGAAAAGCACCCAGTGTAGGGTGTCTTTTCTTTTGGAACAGAACATGTTACATGACTAAAGGTTGGGCCAGACCAAAGCAGAAGACTGCATAGTATTCAATATAGAGTTTAACCAATACACTGGTGTGCACCAGCCTAACTATATTTTCATGCAACATCTATCTGCCAATGAAAACTGGGAGTTTGAAGACCCTTTTTGCATGAACAAGTTTCTTAGCACATTCATGCATACAAAATTCAAAGGGCATACCCTGATGGCCCATAACTCAAAAGAGTATGATTCATTCTCTTTTTTGCAAAATATGATTTGTGAAAAGATCCCTGTAGAACTCATCCCCCAGGGTTCCATACTGATGCTGCTAACGGCTGTATTTTTACATATAAGGTTCATAGATACATTACATTTTCTGCCCATGAAATTGAGAAAGTTGCCAAAAGCCGTTGGTTTTCCAGGTTGTGAAGGTTATTTCCCCCACTTTTTTAATACCTGGGTGAATCAGAATTATGAGGGTCCCATGCCTTTGCCCCAACAGCTACGATGTTGATTTTATAATGCCGGGGAGAAAGTTTCATTTTCAAACTGAGTTGAAAGCTTACTGTCAGGCTGATGTAATGACCATGGGAAAATCTTGCAATCTCATCAGGGACGTTGTTGTAGAGATGACAAAACAAGAAAAGCTTCTGAACACCACACGTCACACTGGCTTCTATGTATATGTCTATCTACAAGTTGTTGCTTATTTCTTGTTTATACAACCTGAAAGCTTAGCTCTAATGCTGCCCAACCTCTATATCGGTAAACAGAAGCATTGGTCTAACCCTTCCATTCAATGTCTCATGTACATCTCTGGCAAGGAAAACATCTTCGTCCAGCATGCCTTGCAGGGGGGTGAATACTGTGTGGGTCCTTATTTCCTAAATGTGTACGCTGTAATTATTGGTGTGCCAATGGCCTTTGAATACAATGGTTGCTTTTACCATGGTTGTCCCCACTGCTACAACGTGAGTTTAGTAAGCTACTGGGTACCAAATTTGAACACTTGCATAGGTGCAATATGTTGAAAATTGTGGTTTTGGTCTAAGGTTCTCCTGGGATCATGAGTGGCTAGATATGTTAACATCAGATGGTGAGAGGATATGGCCTAACTGCTTGGTCGGTCCATCTCAAATCTGGGAAACCGGGTCCAAGTCTTGGCAATAACACTCAACAGTCAGTGGTTCTGGGCAAATCAGTTAAAAAATGAATGTGACCTTGTGTCGAGCCAGAGGCACTTTTGTGGTCTGAAACCCTGCGATGACCTTTGACTACCATTATATTAACTGACTTTGGTGTGTTATTTTATCCTAGCTTGACTGTACGACATCCTGCACATGCCTTGCTTCTCTTAAAAGTTTCTTTCTTGTAATCTTGCAGTCTTTCAGTAGGAGCTGTCATGGAGTAGAAAAGCCTTACCAAGAACAGAACGTGTGGGATGTGCATTTGAAACCATGAGATAGAGAGAGAGAGAGAGAGAGAGAGAGAGGGGTGAGGAATGTACTTTTTGGTCTTGAAGTGCAGTGTTGTAAGCAGTGGTGCACAAATGTGCACTGTGTTGAAAATTGAGAGATGAAGTGTGTGATGCCATGAGCAGTGGTGCACAAATATGCTCTGTGTTGTACATTGAGAGATGAAGCATGTGATGTTATAAGCAGTGGTGCACAAATGTGCATTGTGTTGTACATTTATAGGTATTATGAAGTTCTTACTATTGGCTTTGAATAGGCCTCATGTCATCCTGAATTCTGACTCTGCCTGGCTTGAGCTTTATCTGCGCGCAAAGCCATTCTTGCAAGTTGTTTGGGTTAATCACGTTCAAGGATTGCTTTTGTGAGAGATTGTTTAATGTACCCTGGAAGGCTTCCGTGATCTTTGACAAGATAAAGGCTGGAACATGCAAGACTGTAGAGGGAATGTGGGAACTCCTTCCTGCCATGGAATGCTTGCTTGGAACCTGGCCAGTCCTAGTAAGATTCCTTTGGTGCAGGGGTAAGGTTTCTCGAACAGTCTAGTGCGAGGTTTGAGACTATAAAGCTGGGGTTTGTTGACAGTTGAGTTTGGGAGCTCACTTACAGAGTAAACATACTGCTGTAAGACAAACGGAACTTGAGTCCCGGTCGAGAGTCCAAGCCAGCTGTGAACGCCCCCCCCCAGCGAGAATTGGCAAGGATGTTGAGTGAACGATCGGGTGAGGTGATTTGTTTCTGACTAGTACCATTGTGATGCGTGGTTCCAGTGGCTGTGTCATTTGAGGTGTTTGAGCTTTGATTATTGCCACTGTTATGTGTGGCCAATGGCTTTGAACATTTGAGGTGTTTTCTTTGTGATGTGTGATTGAGTGAGGTGCACATCCAAAGTAATATTTTGATGTATCTAGTGTATATATATCTTTCTGGTCTCTTGCAGGACGTCCAGCATATTATACTTGCTTTAGTCTTATCTCATATTATTTTCTGCTTGCTTATTCATGATATTATTCATGCATTTAACTGTTGCATTTACCAAGTGTGGTATTATTTCATGCATATAAACATATATATCTCTAAATATATTTGAATGTTTTGCATATGGCATCTGGGTAAGCCTTTCTGTTAGAGAAAATTATGTAAAATAAAACCCTAAGCCTTATTCTAAAAAGAGAGCCTTTGCATTTTTTAAAATAAAACCCTTTTCTAGGTTTTGTTTTGTGTTATGTCTCTTGCTTCGCCGAGTGTTGAGCCACCGTGTGGGAGATTCTGTTTTATCTGGAAGGCAAAGCAAGACACCTTGTTTAATGCAACTGGTGCTCATGTAAAGCACTCTGATAACTTTGGGTCAAGTTCGCCCTATATGTAACTCTGAAAAAAAAAAGAGATGAGGAACTCTGCACCTTCATTAAGAGCAATGAGTTAGCCAAACCTTTGGAGCCCGCGACGTCTTATTTGGGGGTCGTACAAATGCTATACAGTTGTAAAGGGCCATGGGAGATGGTGAGAAAATACATTACTATGATTTCATGAGTTTGTATCCATTTGTGGACAATATGAAGTTCTACCCCTTAGGTCACCTCAGCATCATATATAGGGACTTTAAAGCCATAGACAAATACTTTGGGTTAGTTAAATGTCAAGCCTATCCATCTCGTAGGCTTTACTTCCCTGTACTACCCCACCAAGTCAACGGTAAGCTATTGTTTCCCCGCATCGAACATGCACTGAAAGCAAAGAGACTAGTGAGTACAGACACACACATGAGCAAAGGTTGCTCAGTGGGACCTGATGTAGCATTGAGGTACAAGCAGCCCTAGAGAAAGGATACTGACTTGGAATAATACACACAATTTGGCACTTTGACTGGAATACAACTCAACTCTTTTCTGAGTATATTAACCTCTTTCTCAGAAACAAGCAAGAGGCATCAGGGTTTCCCGAATGGTGCATTAACAAGGCCTCAAAACAAAAATACATCGAGGATTACTACTCTCATGAAGGTATGTTTGAGACCTGAGTTCATCAAAGTCAACACTGCCAGATGACAGCTAGCCAATCTGTGCCTCAATTCCTTGTGGAGAAATTTTGCACAGCGTACACACTTGTCAAACACAATCATCATCACATATCCTGATGAACGGTTTAAATATCTTCCTTGCGACATGTTGCGAGATGTCCAGATGTGAGTTTATTAATGACAAAACCACAGCGCTCTGTTGGAAATAAACAAAAGAGTATCCCACAACTTGTAATAACATAAACATCTTCATAGCCTGTTTAATAACTGCTCACACTCATTTAGAGGTTTAGCAATGTTATAGATAAACTTCAGGAACTGTGTCTGTATCATGATATCGACTCCTTTATTTAGAGGGTGAAGATCCCCAACTCGGTGATTATCTTGGCAATTTGACCAGAGAGCTAGAAAAGGATGAGTACATAGTTCAATTCATGGCATCCGGTCCCAAAACCGTTTCTTAGAGAACTTCTAATGTATGCATGAAAGTCAAAGGCATCCCCTTAAATGTAAGCAACAATGTCAAAATCAATTTTGACAGTCAAAGAATCTAGCGAACAAATCCTCTACCTCCTTATAACCCTGGCTCTTTTTTCTTTAAAACATTGCGCACAGAACTCATTAGGTTCCTATGGGGAGGAAGACAACCTAGACTCCGATGGTCAGTGCTCATTAGGCCATATGCTCAGGGAGGATTTGATATCCCTGATTTCGAACTCTACTACCTTAGTGCGCAGGCACACTATGCTTACTATTGGGTCAAGCCCCCTAAAAATATGCCACAGGTGGCTGCAGAAGACTGGCTTGCCGATCCTATACCACTGAATGGCATTATATATGCCCCAGTCCGGCCACGCTCGACTCCACCCACCACGGTCACATGCACAGTTGAAGCCTGGAGCCGTGTTTTAGGTCTGCTTAATTCATCTTTGTGATATTCGCCGCGAATGCCTTTGACATATCATCCATGCATGTCGCTATTACAAGAAGGGGGATTTCATAAGTTATGTCAGCGGATTAATGTAGCTACATGGGGGGACCTATTTCATGATGGGTCATTCCGTTCTTCGGATCACCTCCTTCAGGGAATACAACCGTCACCTCTAGATATATTCCTATACGTGCGCTTACGTCAGGGGCTCCGGGCGCTTCTTCCTGATTTCCCGAAAGAACCCGCGCAGTTTGCCCCGCTACACTATTTGTTAGGATCTACAGATGGAAAGCATTTAGTGTCAGGACTCTATCTGTGTATACGTACACAACAGGCAGGCATTACTAGTCCGGCCCGTGCACAGTGGAATGAGGACTTAGGGTAGGGATGGAGGTAACTGATGAACAATGGACATACTGCTGCCTCCAAACGGCACAGATATCCGCTAGTTGTAGACTACGGGTGTTACACTACAAATGTCTTCATCGTTTATATTACACACTTGTCAAAAAACACAGATTTAACCTCACTGACAGTGATAGCTGTGAGAGATGTGGGAGGCAGGGGGCGGGATTCTTACATTTGGCTTGGGAATGCCCAGCAGTGCAGGAGTTTTGGGGACAAATATTCGTGGCACTAGAGGCCATGACAAGTAGCACATTGGCAAGGACTCCCGTGTTGGCACTGATGGGGTATACCGCACAGATACCTAACTCCTACCGGAAGCTGCTTGCCATTGCATTCTTGCTTGCCAAGCGGCGGGTGGCCTGCAGGTGGGGCCCCGAAGTTCAAGGATTGGCTGACAGACTTGCTTTATTGCCAGGAGCAACTGACCGTTTATGCTGAGACACTTCCCCGGGCCTCTCGTCCGAGGGACATATGGGGGCCTCTTCGGACCTATGTGCTTGGGGGGGGGGGGGCTCGGAGGAGCCGGAAACTTCTTCCCCGGAATGAGACGCTTCGTTGTTTTTTACATGTGGGGTTTGTTCGTCCTGCACAGGTGCATTGCTGATTGGCGACAGAGATTGATCTTACCACTCACTATTATGTTAGACTCCTGGGGAGATGTTTATCTTTGTTACTGCTGCTTCCATGAAGGGTCGGGCCAGGAAACTGGACTGGAACACAAGGCTCTTTACAGGGGATGCCGTCCCTGGGACCCTGTAGCTGGGCCGGTGCCGCATAAATGCAGCTTTGCTCCCCTGGGGTTCCAGGAATGCTACTGCTATCGCAGACTTGATTATGCCATCTACTATGCCTATGTGTCGTATAAGGAGGACCTATTGGATGTATTAGTGTTGCGGGGTGGTTAGGGAGTGTGCTATCCCAGACAAAAACAGTATATATGTGTAATGATTGAAAGCTGTCATGTTGTCATTTCTATGAAAAATGATAAATAAAAGGTTTAAAAAAAAAACAAAAAAAACAAATCCTCTACCTCAAGCAACTGAAAATGATTTTAAAAGTGTTGTAAAACAACCTAGCATAGTCCGGTTAAAATAAATGCGGGAAATTACAACCCAGCCATTGCATAAAACCTTGCATGTAGTGTTTAATAAAAGAGTCCTGACGGGAGACTACAAAAGCCTGCGGTACGATTATTGAAAGTGCATTAGAGTCTAGCCATCCCGACTATGGACACCAGGTTGCAGTACCCATTTTCCAGCGTTTTAGTAGGCCCCTAAAATTGTGGTAAAAGCTATTTTATAAAGAAAATATTAGAAAATGCTCCTAGGTTCATCTCAAACAATATTGTTTTGCTTTATTCGTGCTGGCAAGATATTTATTATGAACTATCCCCAAGGTTTCCACATATCAAATTTATAGAAGGCATACCAAATAATCTCAATGATGATGCATTGTTACCTACAGGCCTTGTAAATATGGTGATTGTAGATTACCTAATGAGCGAAGGTCCTGATCATCCTGAGATAGAGAAAGATTTTACTCAATATTCACACCATCACAATCTAAGAATAGGTTACATCATACATCTTACAAGGGTAAGAGCAGTCATTCTACAGCTCTCAATGCCTCATACCTGGTTTTATTTAAAACCCTCCAAGACAAACAACAGATACCCAATATAGCTAAACTGATGTACCCCAGACTCAACCAGTTTTTTTGGAAGACTCTAACGATGCTACAGCGAAACCCCAACCTTACTTACTGGTTGACTTAAAACCCAGTATTCTAGAAGATTACAGACTGCGTGTTGATATTTTCCTACCCGATCTCCCCGTTGCTTACACACTTAATACCAAGTCCAAAGCCTCCATATAGAATTGTTAAAGAGTCTCCTATAAAATCAACACTCTAGACGTTATAATACCCAATATTGGCCATGTTGGTGCATCTATGCCATAATCTAGCCCTCCTACAAATGCTAGTCACAGATAACCCCCAGCAAAGGAAGGCCATTCTATGTGCAATTTCGGAAAGTTTAGTGTCTGCCATTTCAGAAATCACCCTAAACACACCAAAAAGTAATGATCCTATATCAGCACTTTTGAGGAAGAAGCTCTACCTTCTCAGAATGCTCAGTGATAAAAGGGCTTCCCTCATTTCTAAGAAGAACCTGGCAAAGCAGTCAGGAGGTTTTATAGGTTTTTTTGGGGGCATAGCTACACTGCTAATTACCAGCCTCCTAATCAGGAACTGATTGATTATGCCCAAAAGATGTACTTGGTACCACGGCAGCAGCTGGAACAGTTGGGGACATCTATGGGTGATGCGTGGGATATCCAGAAACATGAGAGACAGTGCCTGGATGCCGAGATTAAAGAAATTTTGAACCGTACTGATTTAAAACCTCACAACAAAGCAGGTCTTAACTCCAGTGCTCTTCAAAACATTAAAAAATATTACAGACAGGGGAATGTTGAAATAAACAAGTTGACTCCACATTCTCCTGATAATAAAAGTCAAAGGTATAGAGGGGCAGCGCAAAGGTTGCTAAATAAGATGTCAGCTTCTAAAGACTAGTTCTCATAGAATGAGAGTGGCAAAGTCCTCTACGTAGGTCAACCGGTTGTTGAATCTCACTTGTAGGACCTAATCAAAGGTCTTACACACCCCAAAACAATTTCGCTCCAGAAAACGCCTAGAGGTTGGGAACAGCTTATTCGTGCGTCTGAGGAACTTAACATTCCTTCGACAATCATCGGTAATGCTGAACACAGGCGTTTGCTTGAAAGATCCAATTTACAGCCCCCAAGTACTCAAACACCTGCTGTTTTTAACCATCTGCCTAAGAGGCCAATATCCCATTTCTTTCAGCGGCTATGCCACTCTTGGATCACTGAGGCTCTGCCTCTTGACCGTAAAATAAAAGACATTGTCCAAAACAAATAAGTGGTTAAATGTCTTATGTTTCTTCTGACTTTTGAACCAAGTATATGTGGGCCTGTGTTTGCCATAGTTAACAATTTGAAATTTTTCTTCTATTATTTCTTTAGTAAGTTTATCAGTGTGATTCTTGTACTGTGAAAAACTGTTTTGTAAATAAACCTTTTAATTTTTCAGTGTTTCTGTCATCTTTTAAAACATTTTAATTGTGCGTCAGAATGTAGATACTGAGACTGCATTCAAGTTTTTATTCTTTTATTTTAGACAGTCACCATTACACCTAAGAGGTGTTACATAACACTTTTGACAAACTGCATTTTCTGTTTAACAGCGTTTGATGCAGACCTAGAGTTTTCTTTCACCTATTTCAAAACGAAACTGTAATTGCTAACTAGGTAATTTGAAAATAGATTTAAAACATTTCTAAACATCATGCACTCAAATATTTTATTAATAGAATATATACAATGCTCCCCACATGTGACGGTGATAGAATCCAGTACATGTACTTTATTATACTCCACCCTTGCAGCAGCTTTTTTTACATACTTGAATATCGGTTTTGTATAGATGCGATGCTTGGTGAACGCCCCTGCTCTGTGAAACACTGTAACCTTGTCTTTATATGCAAACATGGCCGCCCAGTGAGTTTGTTTCATGTTGTGTGGATCTGTTTTAAATATGAGCATGTGGGGTCTTTTGGACACTATTTCACCAGGTAGCGTATCGCTTGGAAAACCACCTAAAAAGTATTTCTTAGCATATTTATGGCGGCTTAGAAACCCCGGATCAGAACAATGTCCATTTTACAATATTTCAAAGATTCTCAAACAAAATATGCTGGGGATGGTTGATTTGAATGACGTTGTCGAATACAGAGAATACAACCATGTTCAGAGATTTTCATTTTTGATCAAGCTGTAGTGGTCGCTGGCTTCCATGTCAGGGGTCAGATCGAAAGTAAACAGAATGAGGCCTGTCCCATATCTTTCTCTTGACACAATGACTCCCTAGTCATGCAAGTGCTACCTGGTTATTGAACCCAAGCTCATATATTCCCTAATGAGAATTAGCATCTACAAAGCTAGGTGTGTATGGTTTTACAGGAATCACAGCCCCCTCATGGAACAGTGCCACGTAGTTTATAGTGTAGTGTTTGAAATTGAAGGTTTGAGGTAAACGCGAAAAGCCGTGTTCTCAACAAAAGCTATGATAATAAGTTTTGGTAGTTGCCCCAAAAATAAATTTTGCTGCTTGGTTAATCTGGTGCGGGCTGGGATACTGAATATCTTCTGAGCTGCTTTTTTAACGGCGCACTTGTGTTCAATAGCTGTAAAGCTCCAGCGTGGGGATACTTCCACACTCTTTACACTCTTTACAAACAAAGTAGCAGACAGAATGACCAATTTATACTGTTCCACCACCCCGCTGATGAGACAGAATGAGTCCTTGTTGCGGTTAAGTTTGATCTTAAGATTGATACCATTAATAGCAGTTTATCGTGGAAGAAAAGGTCTGAATGTATATGATTGATGAGGTCAAACTATCTCATGCCGGTGGAAAAGCTTGCTCTTTTTACAAAACCTTGATTGTCACCATCTAGCTCCTTGTCTTCAAAATGTGCATAACTATCTTTGTAGAAGAGTCCTGCTGAAAGCTGTGTGTCAAGGGCATCGCGGCTTTAACTCAAAATACTTTTGATGTAGGCTCTGTAGGTATACATGTTATCACTTTGCGTGATGAGTCGATCGATAAGGGTAATGCCCACCTTGATTAAACATGGTTGCAATCGGGTAAGAGATCATCACCACTTTAGTGTCGACCGGTATGTTGGCCCTGCCCACTTCTATGATTTTACAAACAAGATGCAGCAGAGCATTGTTGAGATACAAATCTGTGGACCTTGACACAAAATATTCTGTCAGCGCCAATGGCGTCAAAGTGGCTGGACGCGATACTTCAGTGAAGTGTTTTCGATACTGGTCTAAGTGGGCTTTAGAGAAAACAAGTCTAACTCTGATTTGTTGAATTCTCCTGATGCACAATGTACAAAGGCAGTGTTTCAGGTTGTTGCATTAAAAAAAATATTTACAAGAGGTGTTCTCTTGTGCTTCGAGGCTCTCTTCCGCCTGTGAGTGCTTTTTGAAGAGTGCCTCCTTATTTTATTGGGTTCCAGAGGACTCCTACGCCTCAAAGATCTTTGCTTCATTTTAATACTTGTGCTTGGCCTGTACACAGATCCCCCTCCTTCTTGGTGTTGTTTGTTCATGTGTTCAGCGACAGCAGAAGTCACAAAAACCACCACATCCTGGGCAATGTTTGAGGCTGCTGCTTTAACGTGGGGTTTTGCCGTTTCATAGCCTCTTCTCAAGAAAGTAAAGTACTGAAAAAATGCCCAAGTCCCGCCCCATGCATAACATGGGCCCCTTGAAAGAATAACTGCCACACTGTTACCGGCTTGTTGTCTGTAATAGTGCCTGCACAGAGCGTATGTTGTCATGATCACCATGATGACTTCTCAATATTCACTGTCACGTTGTGATTTTAAATGAAGCTTAACAATAACCTGCCTGTATTTGAAGGGCACTGTCTCAGATTGATCGTTGAAGATCATGATCGACATATTGTAAAAATGGGTTTTAGAAATTGGTACGTAGTCATGTTTGATATATTGAATATTAATCACTGTGTTATTTTCCCCCTTCACCTGAACCCATCGCAACAATAGTGAACAACTATCCCTGACCATCTAAGGCATTATAATGTCACTATACACATAGAGTGTATAGAACCCTCCATTAATATCATAGTACGCAGCGTCCGACTCTACCTGGCTTCTTATATGGTGTACTGTTCCTAAAACTCTTCTTAATTTACCCATCCAGCTCAACTCTCCATCGCGATTTGGAGCTTTAAGAAACACCTTCCTTCTAACCTTATCTAATAATAGTTGAATACTTGAATACAATTTAATGCTGGCTAGGCATTTGTTGAAGGCCTCGGCAGCCACTGCAAACCTGGCGTAATAGCTGTGAGGAAAGCCAGTGTGGATGCTCAAGGGATCCTGTTCATGCTGTAGAATAAATTTGCAAAAAGAACAATTGATGGACAGAATGCAGAACAATGTCATACATTAACCCCAGTACTGAGATCTGGGCCTAAATCCATCATTTTTTTGCTCACCATGCCATTCCAGTTTGTACCCAGCCATATGCAAATCAGTCTTGACCCTTCACCCAATGGGAACAGTCCAGCCTGAACTGCCATGCCAGGTCCTCCCTGGACTGGAAACAAGCATCCTAGGGCAGGTTTCGGGCTTTCAGCCCTCATCAGCCAGAATAGCTTGATTCCAGTGGCATGGAGAGCACGGGACCCACGTCTGGGCATACCCGTCCTACTTGGGGTGACAAATGCAGAAAGAACAATTGATGGAATAAATTTGGCCTCAAGCATTGTAAATATATTCCACTTTCTTGCGTATTGGATTTCGGTTAGGGCTAGCTCTCATTCCCTTTTTAGCTCCACAGGTTTAGCCAGTTTCACTGTATAATTAGAAATTTGATTCTCAGTGAACATGTCCTTTGAGGCTTTGGATTGCAAGATAATATAAAATTACATTGTCTCCATATTGTCACTTTCAGAGAGCCCCCCCCCATACTCACACACCCTGCAGGGAGCTGGCCATCACCCAACTGTTAAATTTTGTGGGCCACCCCCTCCATTTGACAAAGGCCTGTCTGTTAACCCTGCTATCTTTCCATTCCCGAATCTTTTCAACCCTGTACACCTGGTGTGAATTGTCCAGTAACTTTTGTAACTCTTCCTTGTAAACAGCACCCAACACCGTTTTGTCATCGTTGTTCTTTAACCTGTAAATATATATACCTTCTTTGAGTTCCACACTCTCCACTATAAATATTTAGTCACTGCAAGTCTGCTGGTAGCACTTCGTAAAGGCCACTTTCAATTTTGAAACCCTAACATGATTGCCTTCTTTAAAAGAGGCTTCTTTACTTTTGCAGCAAAACTGCTCTTGAACACTGTGCTCCGCACCGCTAAGTAATTATCGGTTGTTACCTCTACAGGAGACGTTTTGATGGTTCTGTGAGAACTGTCATTTTTAGCATCTACAAATGCCTATAGAACATCCAGATACTGGTAGGTGTTGTAGGCCGTGAGATATCTACACATCCTAGATTTTACAGTTCTGAAAAATGCTCTATAAAAGCAACTTTTATTTATGTGTATTACAAAATAATGAACAGCGTGCTGTTTTAATGAATTCAGACGCACATTGAAATTCTTCTCCAATATCTGTTGACAGTTTTTGAAGGGTTTGTCCTTTCCTGAAGATGGCTTTCAAGTCCATTGTGATGGTGGTACCACTTTTATCGCTTTTCGCTACTACAAAGTCATACTTGGACAAAACATCTATTACTGTTAATATATACCGAGCTCCGTAATTATGCTTGGCTAGATCTTGAAGACTGATTATGTCCACCTGCCATTGATAATCTAGCTGTGCATTAACAATGGCTGGTGTCCTCTTAAAACAACTCTTTTCTGGCTTGTGGAGTGAATATGTCCTTTCCCTTGATCACCAGATCTTCACCTGCGCTCTGTTTACTGACTCATTTTCCTCTAGAGCCCTTCTAAACAGAGCTTCAGTGCTTCAGAAGCTTCCAACCCTGCTTTTATCATAATAAAGTTCCCTTAGCCCATCCCCCAACATGTTATCAGCCTCTGTATCCCATGAAATGAAAGACAGTGGTTTTGTGTAAGAGTATTGTATTAAGAATGGTAGCAACACATGAACAGTTCATAGTTCCATTGTACACATCTTGTCATTGTTGTTGGACAGTTTTCTGACTTTTCACTACATATACATAATGTGACAGATGCTACATACATTACTAGGTGTCCGGCAGATAATTTGCCTCAGCATCACAAAGTTTGATAATTTTACAGCTATAAACTCAATGGCTCTGGACAGGACTTCTCGCTCACCCCTCCTATAACTTTGTACTCTCAAGATACTGACGGCATTCAAAAGATCGAACAGTTCTCTGTCGTACATTACATAACCTTGATTTCTGAAATAATTCTCAGTCAGAAGCTCACAGGCGATTGTCGGTGATAGTATTAACTCCCTCAGATGGCATTTGTACGGGGTTCAGTATTCATCCATTGCAGGTAGCCATGGATTGGTACACCAGTTGGCTATGCATGTAGGACTGTCACACTGCATCTCCATGGTCGGCTCACCAAGTTTCAGATAGCACGGAGTTACAGGTTGTATTTCATCTATTCTTTCGTTAACCAACACATCTACCAATCTGGGAATACATACGTATCCTGTACGGAACTCAGAAGCATCTTGCGCACTGTTATTCTTATATTTGTCCTAAATATTTGTCCAAATAGTAAGTAAGTATGTAACAGTAATTGATGCAATAATGACATGATACCAGAAGGCTCAGAATGTTTTTTTTACAGTTTTTGTGGGGCTAAAGAGCCAACTCATCTATTTTTAAAATAAATATCGCTGATATGTCTTACTATAGCCCTTTCTGCTATCCTTCTAACAAAATGTGTACACAAACCTTGCATACAACAGAGTTTTGAGCTTGGCTCGCACGAGCATCTGTTCTCTTAAAGTGTAGTAGAAAAGACCTTAATCATATAAGGGTAAACATTTTTCTTTTCCTCAGACAAACCATACACCAACCTTAAAAGTGTATATGCTTGTTTGGGTCTAGAAAGCTACATCTATGATCGACTGTTCTTGAAGTGTACAAGTCTTATAGACGCTAGTGACTCTCCTGCTGCAGATCATTACTTTTATGGCCCTAACTGTGGTTATAATATTCATGTTTCACACATGCATTCAAAACAATCGCAGAAAAACGTTAACATGCCATATCGCGTGGTAGGGTTTACCTGGAGCATCCTTTTCAAAATCTGCAATATTATATTTACAAACAAATTTCCTACGCAGCTCTGTGTTTTGGATTGTGGAATTTTCAGTCTGTGTTGAACAGCATAGGTAGTAAAAATTTACAATATTAACCTTCAGGGGCATCCTCTACCAGGGCTCTTTTTGCTCATGCTTTCTACAGATGAAAGAGAAATAAAGACAGACTATTAGTTAAAAATAAAATATAGCCTTATATAAGGTATAAGTAATTGTCTATAACGATTTTTCCTAACCTCGACATGTTTGTGGGACTCAGCGGCAGCTCAGAAATCCAGAGAGTCACTGAGGTCCATTGAGGCATAACCGGCGTCGGAGTTTGAATGCAGCTGATGTGCAATGATAGCCTCCGGAGACAATTCCTGCAAAAACCTCATATCTTCTTAACATGGGACATCACTGGTGGCAAATCCTTGAGGCTGAGTGTTTCCAACCACTGTTTACCTCCTTGTAAAAACCGATGAAGTTGTGACCACACTCTTTAAGGTCGATCTGCTGCATGTTCTGCTCCATTGCTGCTGGTGTCAGGCTATAATATTATCTACCGATAGAGTTCAAACCACCATCAGATGGTGTCTTTTTGATGAAGCAGCTGTATCTCTTCATAATGACCGAGCAAACTCTTTTTATTCTGAACATCAAAAAGGGAGGGGGGTACTCCTCTATATCACATCATGGACACCTGATCTCCCAGGGCTTTGGTTCGTTGTGGGCTTTTGCATTGCCTTAACCATGTGGTTGAACATGTGACTAGCATGTGACCAGAATGATTTCACAAAACAAGTGGCCCAACAAAGTCACTGGACCCCCCTCCCCCTATCCCTCCCCCAGAAGTTACGCCACTGCGGCCGAGGGCCCCCGGAGCCTGAATCCCAGTAATGGAAGTGACATAACTTCTTAGCCAGGAGAACTGTCACTTTTTGCTTGATGTGGAAGTTTCCTTCATTACTGCCCCCATCTATATATTCATTTTACTTTACTGGAGAGGCAGCAGGCAATAAAGTAGTGGAAGGATTCTTCAATAATTAAAATCCATTTTGGGACTGCTAACTATATTTGGTGAAACTGGAGACTTTATTTGTCAATTTAAATTTGGCTGAACAGTTCATCTTCCCGGAAATGTGAGATGCTTCATTAACCTCCGGGTTGAGCCAGCGCTAAAGAAAACCTTTCAAATAAATAAATAAATAATAAAATCAATCATATGGTTTCCCCACTCATTTACATTTGGGGAAACCTGCTGCTGGAAACCTTTGACCTGACCCTATCCAGGTCCCACAGCTGAGACATGGCAGTCCTCAGTATTGAACTAGGACAATGGCCCCAACATACAGGGAGAAAGCATCAGCCCACTGCTATTTTGTTCTGAGAAAACAAACTCCTACTTTGGGAGCTTTTACTTGCACAATAAAATAATCAGCATAGCATAGTATCAGTGCCTTCACTGGAGCTGTGCTCATGGCAGCTGCACGGAAGGCTCTGAGATCTGAGCCAGGACAGGCAAGTGTCTATAAATCTGGCAGGCGTTCTCCAACAGGAGAGCAGAAGCCATTGCCTTTCATGATTCCAAATGCAACTCTTAGGGCCATACTTGTGACAATTGTAACTCTTTTAGCTTCAAAGGGTCTACACTACAATTGTTTTATATCCTGTAAGCAGATTGAAGTAGGATACATTTCATCCAATGGGGTTTACTGAGGGTATGTTAGTGCCTTCCGTGGTCATTGCTCACAAACCGGTTAGGTTTCATGTTTACAGAACTGTGTTCTCTAAAGGAATAAAATGTATATAACTTTGCGTCTAGTATTTTAAAAATGAAGTTTCTTCATTTACTTCTTTGATTTCATGCATTTTCTCCATAGAAAATCAAAACAATGAATCACACAGTGGCGGCAGGCATGGCAAAGCAGCATTTTGATTGGTTTTGGGTGTCCTGGTTTGATGCTCACCTAAGGTATGGGGGACTGGGTACGTTCTACATACAGGCTGTAATGCAGCCTGCATGGAGAACAGGGAAAGTGTGCATGACTGGTTTGGGCGGCCCCAGAGGGCAGACCAAACTTTCCTAAAGCACTTAGGAGTGTGCAAACCACTCCTCCACTTCCCTAAGAGCAGAGCAGCCCCGCCCACAAAGCAGCACAAACATAAAATGATAAAAACTGAAATATGCGCCAGATGGGCAGACCTCACTTTCATAAAGTTAGTGATAACTACTCGGAATCATACATATACCCAATGCTCCCTGTATATATTACTACACTACATTGTGATGTGATGTTTTTGTCTTTTGTTTTACCTTGTTCAAACTGTACAACTATAAAATGCCAATAATAATTTAAAAAAAACATAGCTACTATCATGGAGCAGAACATACCTGTGAACACTGAGGCCAGCTAAGACGCATTTAAATGGGAACAAATCAGAAACAAATAGTATTACCCCATTCCATGAAGATGTATCTCAATTAGCAAGTTTCAGTAGGTAGAAAAAGAGGTGATAGGTACGACATTGCCCAATCCAATGTGTTCCCTGAAACGAGAACACCTTAACAATCTTATCCTGCTAGATCCTTTGTAGCATGATCTAAAGAAATATCAGTGACATAAATCAAATGTTGAGATGTCAAAAACACAATAGTTAACAGGGGTAAAGCAAGAGAGTTTGTGGTAGAATCCTCAGGTGGACTGAAAAAAAACAGATGCTCTTATAAAACTTACGTAGAGTCTACTTATTTTTTAAACAAAGTTCAGCTGGCTTTGCAACTTTTTTAACTTGGGTAAAGAATCTATGTGAAATAAATATCTTTACTAGGTTTAAGTTAGGTATCGGAAATCATATGCTAACCTATTTACCTACTTCGTGATCAAATCAATTTAAAATTGATACCTGTATTTAGAAATATAATTACATTCCTATATATAGTAACAAATGAATTATTTTGATGTACTTATCAGCTAACTATATATCTATGCGATTATGTTACATCAAAGAAACAAATTTGTTACCTGATTTTGATTAGGCCGAACTACGAGGTAGCACAACACAAGTTAAAGATTCGGAAAAGAAAACTCTGGTTGCAAGGGCATTACCAACCCATGTTTTGATTTTAGTGACAGATTATATAATTTTTCAAAACACTTTATGGACATTTGTCTTTCTTGATCGATTATAGAAAATTCCCTGCACCTTGAAACATGCCTCACACTGATTTTCGATTCTTTCTTTTTTAGCTATAAACGTTAGGTAATCTGAAACTTTATTGCTATTTCTGAGGAATCTCATGGGCTCAAACTTCACAGCCTTTTGAAGTTTACACCAAACTCCAACATATTTCACGGCACACTTCAATGTCAAGTGTTCAATAAATGCCAATGACCATTCACTGGCAGCAAAAAAAAATGAAGATCTAACATTACCTGCTATTTTTAGGTCGAGCCGAGCCTAGAGCAGCGCATGCTTTGCAGCTCGACTTTTAGTAAGGGGCTTTTCAAAGTGCTACACTGTGGCCTAGAGCTTGCGTGCATGTGTGCAGGCACGCGATTACGAGCAGAGGCGCCATATGGCTTTCCTCTCTCGTCATGGGTCATCAGCTTTCAAGATACAAGAACTTTCTTTCACATTCCTAAAGTCGATAGCTTCCTTGTTGCTCTTTGTTACAACTGTCCACAAGGTGATGGTGTTCCCACATTGTATATGGAAGCTACTTAATATAGACAACATAGAAGTTAATACGGCATAGTGTTGCTTCCTGGCCAGTATTGTATCGACATGGCTGGTGTTTGTATGTCACAACCATTTAAGAAAACAAGCATTGGCATAGCCAATAGGTCTCGCCTTTGGGACCTTATAAGTGTTCAGTTATCCAGCACAATATTCTTGGTGCAACAACATCAAGTGCTGCATGGCTAAACACTTATAAGGTACCAAAGGCGAGAGCTATTGGCTATGCCAATGCTTGATTGGTTTATGTCAACGACCGTATGCCTAGAAGGCCTGCTTAGTTTCATTCTTGACTAACCAGGGAAAATGTGACTACTCCCAGTCGCCCTGGTGTACCCTGCACAGACAAGTAGAGCTGAAAGGTGTGAAGGGTCTTCTTAAGAGGATCCCAGTATGGAGGTAAAATATTCTATATACTACTTGGCAATCTTATAGCTGTTGATTGGAGATGAAGATAGACAATAAAGCGATTAGAAAGTCAATAAATTCACCCTACCACAAGGGAGCAAAGAAGAGCCAGGCTTGACATCGAGAGGTAGAATAAAGAAGAATATGAAACGGCTGGAGCGAATAACAGGGATAAAAACAGTAGAAAAAGGGTGAATAACAATATGAAAACTGATAGACTAAATGAATTCTGATGCATAATTCTATTGTGGTTTCATCCTTTATATATGGAAAAGACAAATCTACTTCTTGAACTGGGAGCCTCAGATAACCATCAGTGGAAAGAGCACGATCTCGCAAAATGCTGCATGTATTTTCTATCCTCGCCCTTTCTTGGACCTCATGGCATGCATTCAGCAAACAATGATGCAGCCAAAGTTTGAAACTTTCCATACTGTCCTAAATCCTGCGGTCGTGTGGCTGCCTCTTTTGTTCTGCATTTCTAACAGCTCGGAGAACACTCCTCTGGGAAACCATGAGTGTGAAGGTTCCACAACAAGGAAGCTTTAAATGGCACATTCCTCCTTTGACAGCATAAAGCCTCTTGTAAGCTCCGGGTACTGTTCTCAGCAAAGGCATCGTCACAGATCTAGCAATTTGTGTTAATGAAGCTTCGGCCATCATGGCAACGTATTGCATCCACCATTCAAGAGGGGACTATGCTGCAGTGGTCTCCAGTCTCTGTGATGCTATGTCTTGGGGGATCAAGGCTCCGGCCAAGAGGAGCATTGAGCTTGTCCCTGGGAAATGCAGGCAAACAAATGCTGAAAATCAGTGACTGAAAAGAGAACAGCGAGGCCGAGGCACTCTGTAATGAGCTCTCAGTTACATCATTTGACATTCATGCACTGTCTGGAAAGTAGTTTTCAAAGGAAGGCCCCCAACAATTTTCAAATTCTTGCCACCAGTGACAGTTGTATAGTGACAGGTCTACAAGAAGCATCTCGACAATCTTGTGTTTGAATACACTTCTCAAAGGGATACCTTGGACATGAAGTTCAGTGTTCGACGTGTTAAACATGTTCAGAGCTGCCTGGTGGCCCCATGTCTGAACACCTTCAACCAGTACAGGTATTGCAGCCCAGAACACATTGCTCTTTTGACTTGTAGTTTACATTTTAACATTGCTATGTTGGTCTAAAAAACTTCGGCATGCGAAGTTGTGTGGGCTAAAAAGTCAGAAATGACTGCAGGTGTCACATATGACCTGGAACCATGTGATTTAGGGTAAAGTAACTCAATGAAAGGCAAGAATAAACACACATTTGGGCAACATTCTTTGATGCCCTCTAAAGTTCATTACGCATTTTGATGCCTTTTCATACAATATATTTTAATTCAGATACGAGATTTATTATGGCAAAAGTGGGAGAGAACATTGCATTTAGAGAATTCCTCTAATAGTACCCATATACCGCTTGCTACACGTGACATTACACTGCATATATTTATTAGAATAAACTGAAAGTGCAACGGCAAATCAGATGTTACCATATTTATTAGTGCATGTGCCCTGACATGCCATTAAAGTACTTTAGCTTCCTTGCAGTTTTTAACGTTTTAATGATATTTAATTTAATTGAATAATAGTTTGAAGTCCATTGTACGTCGTACGATAGGCAGACTTGGTGTATAGAAGTGATTGGCTGTTAATTGAGAGAGAGAGAGAGAGAGAGAGGGGCGTTTGCAAGCTTTCCTGCTCATTATAGAGTTCAGCTTGAGCTTTCTCAAATACTAATCTCTGTTTTGCTATTTTCGTTGATGGTTGGCGAGTTCTTCTAACACAAAGTGTAGTTTACACCGTTGCAAATATAGGACAGACATTCATCGTGAGACTGCTAAGTGATATATAAGAATGTCCACTTGCAGATGGTGCATATTAAAGTGCCCTCCTCTCATTACAGTGGCGTATTTAAGCAATTGTCAGCAAAATAAAAACAAAACAGGTGCACATAGCTATAATTGGTAAAAAAAAAAGTTAAAACGAGTTTAGGCAGCAGTTTCTAAGTTTCTTCCAACTGCCTATCAAATAGCAAACATTAGCAAAATAAATCTTCATTTGCATCTCAAGTGAAGAAAATAAAAAGATTCTAAGGGATTTTTTTTCAAATCTGCATTAAGTTTGTTTCAAATTAAGTTATCATTTTGCTGGCGTGAGCTACGGACTCCAGGCACCTTGTTCATGTAACTGGGCTTTTATTTAACAAACCAGTGAATTCAGTGCATTGCGTAAATTGCAGGTGCTTATTTCAAATAACCAAGTGAATCAGATAACAATGATTTATAAAGGGGAACTACATGTCTGAATAAAGAGTGTTTGATGTACATAGGGCGAGCTGATAAATCAAAGAGTGCCTGACAGTAACAAAAATTCAAGATATAGAGCAGTAATGACATGCATTTGTGGATCTCACTTAGGGGCCGAGCAGGAATGGTATGCCTCAAGTGAAAGGAGAAGGATGATTCCAAAGAAGGCGGTGACTGAGAGGGTATGAGGACTGACCACTATATCCCTAAGTAAGGAACCGATGCTCAAATGGGCACTGAGGCCAATTTTTACTCCACTTCAAATCATTTGTGCCAGCAGAGAGTCTAATGACTGAGAGGACCGCAGTCGTGCATTCATACATACGTCAATTTGTCTTTCTATCTTTTCATGCCTGGTCTCTCTTTGAGGGCCTTCTAGTGTGTTGCATGACTATAACTATGTGATGCACAGCTGTGGAGGTGCCTGTACGTTCAGTTGTCCGTAGATGTCAACCTCTATGTGTTGGTTTATAAGCCTGGGTTGTTGGATCTCCTTGGCTTGCTAGATCATGTCTACACCACCTTGCATGTTCCTCAAGTTTCCAACAGGCCGGGGTTTCTCACACTGGCCCTTCTCAAGTCCTTCTAAATGCCCTGTTTTCCATCTTTTTGCTCTTCAGCACTTTGAGATGTCCTAGCAATACCAGAAAGAGAGAAAAACATTACAGCTGCCACATTCCTCTTGATATGTCAGTAAGGGTGACTTCTTGTCAGTTTGTATATGCACATGCTTATTTAGTTACGTATGTATTGGTCTGTTTTGCATGGACGTCTGTAGGTATTGTTTCAATACATATTTGTATTATGTGTCATGATAGCATGGTGGTACAGTGAGTTAACCGTTTGCACTGACATTTGTGGTGATTTCCACATCTTACATTTCAAACTCATCAGGGATGACTCGGCCTTGCAGTGTTCTGAGGTTAGTGAATTGTGCACACCAAATTAGGTAATACTAACACATTATTTACAGTCAATAGAAATTTCAGTGTGGTATGAAGTGCTAAAGCATGCAATTATTATCATTTTTTTATCTATGTCAAAGTGTATGTGGATGGTGTGCGTTTGCGGGCATTCACTATACAAAGGCTAAACCTACTGACTTTGCCAATATATGATTGTTTTCAAACACAAGACAAAGATTATAATAACCTTGCAGGACACAAGCACATTTTTAGGTTGAGCCTCGACCTGTTGTATCTTCTGTGGTCTTTGGCACACCCACCAATTGCCATTGGTTGTTATCTGTGGCATTCAGAAATGCTGGCTTTTTATTGGTGCATATGTGTAAATATCCCTCCTTTGTGTGCTTAGTTCCCTCCCAAGCATTTCACTAAGGGAACATTTTTGTTGGCCATCACACTGTACAGCATGTGATGGCCCCTCGTCCCTCCTATTGGCTCTTCCATTGGGCATCCTTCTGACACATGACATTGGTGTTCGTCGATGGGCATTTCCTCCCACGGCACTATTGTTTATGGGTCAAATTTGTGCTATGTGAAACTGCATTAACAAAAACCTGCATTAGATAGGCACTTTCATGGTAAAATAGGCTGTACTGCTGGCCAAGGATTCCTTCTGTTAAGTTCCAGGCTAAGAGGCTAGAGGGGCTGTGGCCTGTGCAACTATTTGGTAGGGACCTAAAGGGTGCAGAGGTCATTGTGGACAAGATTTGGACAGTTATGCAATGTGTAACATGTCCGGCAACGCTCAGGACAGCTGCATGTTTTTCTCTCCTCTTATGATGCTATAGCCAACTCAAGAGCTCACACACAGTGGGGCATAGGCGGAGCTGTCTGAGTCAGTGAGGTAGGCTTGTAAAAGGCAGGCTCTTGGATTGGGCAAGAGACAAAGCATGTGCTGCGGCACTGGCAGATGTAAACAGCTCCGGTTACCCCAGTGACCCACTCTCGCAAAGTTCCCTACTCTTACCTTGAGCTCGGCTTCCTCAGAGGTTGAGGGCTCCAGGTTTTTCAGCAGGTCAGCACTCAAGTCCAATAAAAATTTGACCCCGAAAAAGGGCGGCACTAAGGTGCGCGAAGAGCAGCCAGTATCAGGGGACAGCGCTTATAGTGAACGGCGGTCCTCAGCCTGCAGCACAGCAGTAGTCCTGCGGTCCTGAACCTGCAGTACCACAGCACACAGTTCGGCCACTCTGCTGTGCTGTCTTCTGAAATTCGCCGGCAAGGTGCGCAAGAGCTCTGCGCAGACAGCTGGCTTGAGCGTTCTGTAACTAGACATGAAATCCTGGCTTTGCAGTTAGGGCGCACACAGTGGCACAGAAGTTCGTCATTGGTCAGGGAGCAAAGTTAGGGCAATGTGCCTAAGAGCCGACAACACGGTTTACAGAAGATCAGCTGTGTCCTGTGTGGCTTCCTGGTCCACCATTACCGAATGGTCAAAGGTGTTGCTCAGCTTCAGCCAATACACTGCAATGTTTTATGCATGTTGCGTACTCGTATCCCCCATGTTGAGTAGTGTACTCTCTATAGGTGTGATATTGAAACATACTGCTTTTGTGTTAATGTTTAATGTTTTATACCTGCCCCTGACAATATTCAATGCGGCAATGCCAGTCAAGGAATGCATAATTCTTTCTATAACACCATAGTTATTTTACAGACTGCCTAGTACCTTGGTTAGTAAAGCAATACTAGGTGTATAAAGGACAGGGAAATAGTACCCAGAAATTTTAAAGTGTAACTGAATCCATACGGAAATTTGATGAGTAAGCATCTTATGCATAGCTCCCACCATTGGACCGGCTTGGAAGGTGAGTGCAAGATTGGACTAAGTTTACAAGTTTGAACAGCAGTTACTGAGCAGCAACTTCCATAATACTAACAATGTGCATATACTTTAAAGTCTGGAAAGAAAGTCAACATAAGCACACAGTCACTTAGCGTAAAGGAGGAAGTGGCAGCACATTGACAGTATTTAAATGTGCAGACAAGGTGAGCACAAAACTGTGGGCCCGATTCATAGAACTAACTTAAGACAAAATTCTAAACTTACTACCATTTTGGTATTCACAGAAGACACTTGCTCATTTTGGTATTCACAGAAGGCACTTACTCATTTCGGTATTCAAAGAAGTTAAGAATCCTAACTTTAGGACTCCTAAATGCCTTCTGTGAATATCGAAAGTCTTAAAGTTAGGATTTGTCTCAGTTTAGTAGTAGTAAAGTTAGGACTCCTAACTTTAGGACTCCTAAATGCCTTCTGTGAATGCCAAAAGTCTTAAAGTTAGGATTTTTCTCAGTTTAGGAGTCCTAAAGTTAGGAGTCCTAAGTTTACTATTCCTAAACTGAGAATAATCCTAACTTTAAGACTTTCGGTATTCACAGAAGGCATTTAGGAGTCCTAAAGTTCGGACTTCTAACTTCTGTGAATACCAAAATGAGTAAGTGCCTTCTGTGAATACCAAAATGAGTAAGTGTCTTCTGTGAATACCAAAATGGTAGTAAGTTTAGGATTTTGTTTTAAGTTAGTTCTGTTAATCGGGCCCAGAGACAGTAGTTCTATCTTGATTAGTTTTTATGGGAAAACTCCAGCGCTCCACTACATTGAATGTCACTAATACGAGATGCCGCAAACTTGATGCAAAAAATGCAATAGTGTGCCACAAAATGTCTTTCTTTGTGCCACAAAATTCCTTAATTTATGCTGCAATATTCTGGGGGGGTCTGATGAATGTGTAATTTTATTGGTGCTCATGTAAAGTGCTCAGGTTGAGTTTGTGCTATGTAAAACTGCAACAACAAAAACATTGCATTAGATCGTCAGTTTCATGTTTTTGCTGGGTCAAAACAGGCTCTGCTGCTGACCACGGATCACATATTTTACAGAGGGTTATCGCTCGTTTTCCCATTCTTCCTGTGGCAATTTCCTTTAATTACAGCCCCTTTTAGGTCGATGTGCTTGTTTGGCATAGCGTGCTCTTATTTTCTAAATGAATACTCCACAACAAACCAAAAAAAAGTTAAAAACATTACCATTTACAACACAGTTAGTGTTTGGTAGTTGTTCTGGTACTTATGCTCACTGTTCAAATGATTGTTTTAAAAACCAATCACACGACGTCCTAAAATACAGAATGATGCACATATGTACTGCTTACCTTATTGCGATAGCTGTAAGTTCATCTTTAGGAAGTGTGTGATTTAAAGAGAGGGAGAGAACATTGCTTAGGCCACCACAACCAAGAAGGACCACCGGTCTCCCTTCCAAGAGGAATAGATGAAGAAACTGTTCTTCAAAATGACTTCCTGAGACTGCAAAACACAAACATATACAATGAATTTCACTCAGGGCACCAGAAAACCCTTTCAATGGTAAGGGGACTGTAAGAAGTTTGATTATTAGTTCAGAAGCATGTGAGTCCTTTGCAAGAAGTACGTTCTCAATTACTGGGGGCGAAGAAGTGCCCCATTGTAGCTCTTGTCTCTCTGAGGGTAGCTGAGCAGCGATGCAAAGCCTGCTCAGGGGAGGTGGTGTGGGCTAAAACTCCCAGCTCACTGGTACGCAACAAAACACTCAACACATCATTACTAAATCAGTGCCTTTTTTTTAATAAAAAGGAAAAGTACTTTGATAACATACACCCTAATGAACACTATGTATTAATTTACAAATATTCACAAACAGGCAGTTTCAACGTTTTAAATACCTATGGGACACCCTGATGGCACATTACTCCCAGCCGCCACTGGTGCAGGCGGGCGCCCCACCAGCACCTGCACCTGCAGAAAAAGAAACTGCCCACTGCACCTTCGGGCGGCAGAACAGTAAGTAGACGAATTGACAGCTTTATCGGCTCGTCTGTTTATGTTTCGAGGCTTGTGCTACAGCCAGTAGAAAGTGCGCACGCTCATGTACAGGGCAGGAGGGAACAGCAATCCGCTTGCACTGCACGTGAGAGGGACGCGGTGCATTTCAGCTCCCATCTCACATTGACTGTCCCTTAGACATGCTGCTCACGCGCAGTGCAGTGCAGCATGTCCAAAGACAGCAACCTGCTCGGGCAACCTGCTCGGGCGGTTGGCTGTCTTTAGCACAGTCTGCCAGTGGCTTGTCAGAAGCCAGGATACCGTAGGAGTGCAGAAGGGTCAGCCCCATACGTTTCCTGGCTTCTGATTTGGCAGTCAGGCCTTTATCCAGAAATGCACGGACTCGTAGGGCCTGCGGAAGAAGAGAGGATCCACAAAGAAGCTTGCCTGCAAGGAAGTTAATTGGAAAGGTGACCTTTGGGGTCAGTGGTAGTCATCTTTCATTTCATTTCTATTCATTCCATGAGTTTTCCTCATCAATGATTGGGGCATAACAACTACATGTAGTTGTTATGCCCCAAGTTACTTTTCTTTTTCTTAAATGTACGTGTTTGTGCCTTGTCCTTTCCGTTCTATTATCGGTGTGTCGGATTGTAGAGTGCGTTTCGGGGCTTCTAATAGTCTTTTGAGTAACGTTCCACCAGCCACAGTCACCCTTTACTAGTTTTTTACACTGTACCATCATATAAACTATAGTTGGCGTCGTGTGTCTGCCGTGACCCCACTTGACCTTCATGGAGCGCTATGCCCCTTTAGCTTTGGTTCTCCAATTTTGATGCACCAAGTTAAGTTAGGCAAAGTCTAGGTTTCACTTCACTGATAATGTTCAATATCTACACAGTGCGCATCGCTGAGAGGGAAGTCTCCTGGCTCATGCACAACAGCCATTGTTACACCTTCAGGCAGCTGAATGGCTGAGTCAGTCCTGCTATAAACCGACCTGGTGAATGACTAAGAACACAACCAGTAGTATTATGCATCTAGTGCACTGAGCTCTCTCATCAGCAACAATCAAACATCACAAGTGAATTGAAGTGAGGTGGGAATGTTTGAAAGTACAAATACAATGTGCCTCGGCACTCTGGATATTTTTTAATTGTCAAATAACTTAGACAGAGTAATACATCCAGGATCAATATGTAAACTCACAGGAAACCAAACTAAATACTCAGTATACTTCAGACTGTTATTTAATGTAAACAAAATTCAAGAAATCACACAAATAAATACAATAGAAGAAAAATCGGGGTCTGATCCAAAGCATCAAGATAATCCTTAGATTTCCACGGAGGTCGAGATCATATTGCCGTCTTTTGTTGGCAGTGATGGAAAAACAGCCGACACGTGTTCCGTTGCAAAGTAACTTCTTCAAGGCTTTCGGTATATTAGATGCAAATATAAATGAATGCTCCAAAGTCTCCACGTATTAATGTCCTATTCCTTTTGAGTATTTGGGAATATTGGAACAACCCTTGATTTGGAAGAATGTGCGAGTCAAAATTCTTACATGCGTAGGAGTTCCAAAATAAGATCTTGTATAAGAGTAGAATTCATTCATTGTTTGAAAATCACCAAGGGCGCCAAACACAATATGACATTCTCTCACTTGAACATCAAGTGTGTTTGAAAAAGTATGGTCATCTAGTTATCTTGTACGTGCACAGTGTTTGTCATCAGCAACTGAAGTTGTCACGTTTGCTTCGAACGATATTCTGTACGATTGTGAGTTGTAAAAGCAATTGCCTGTTACCTCAGCTGGAAATTGTGATCTCTTACAAGCTGACCTATGTGCACTGTTTGGATGTGCTTCTTATGTTTTGTGGGGCACCAACGCTCTGGCTTGGACTTGATTTAAATGTCTTTAGTGGCATGTTCCCTGAGTGAACTTGAATAATAATAACAACGGTGATTTATTTGAAGAGCATATGCTAAAATCTGATGTACATTTAGATGCTCAAATAACAAGTGTTAGTATCATCCCAATATATGTTGCAAATGTTATCAACCTCAGAATGATGAAAGGCTGCGCTAGGTCAGTGGAACATATAACCTGCAGACACACATCTTAAATATTGTGCAATAGTGTTGAGTTTTGTTCTATTACATTGTTCTATAGTCTACGTTTGTTGTATTATGTACATCTTTTCCCGTCATATTGTTATGTTATGTTATGTTATAGGGTATTTCTTAAGCGCACGGCTACTCCACAGAGTGTCCCGGCGCTAGCCTGACCCCAGCACAGAGAACGAACCAAAGTAACTGCCACATTATTTTTGGAAGAGCCAAGTCTTTACTGACACCTCCTTCTTGGTGCTTTATGCTAACAATTCAAGCTTTTCAGGATTCCTTTGTATGGGTTCTGTTCTTTCAAAACCACTACCACAGTTTCAAAGCAAAATTGATCGCAGGATAAAATGCAGAAATATGTCCCTCTCCACCAATATTTACAACAGAGATTTCAGCAGTTTTATATTGCGTAATAGGTGAATATAAGGGTGAAAATGTGTTATCTAATTCCAGTGTAAACCAAAGACAGCTGAGCTGATTCTAATATTTGCGATTGAAGAGATAAATCCGTCGAGGTTCTAGTGGTGTGTGCTGGAGCAGAGTTTTCAGTTTGAAAATTCAGTGGCTTTTGAAGCTCTGGCATGTCTATTTGTTGTACTAATTTATTAATAATTAATAATTAATAATTTGTCTTGTGCAAGTGTGTTTATATTAATCAATCTGTTTGTCCTAACAAGAGAGAGTTACACGTGGGTGTGCATAAATGTGCTGATTAAAAAATAACGTGCGTGTTTTCATGTTTAAATGTTGCTATGTGCTGTTTATTTTTGAGCACAAAATGCTTTTCGAATTAATGCTTTCCTATGTTGCAAGTGCTAGATAGATGCATACATATAAGGGTATTAGTGGGGTTAACACTGTTTAATCACTATGCTGTGGTAACGTTGTTTTTGTTTCTTTTAATTAAGATGGTCTATTGAGGCCTATGATGGCCTAGAAAAGATGGCCGATTTGTGAGCCTGGCTGTGATTTATAATATGAAAACTGTGACGAGGGAGACCCCTGCTGGAAATGGTCCTGAAGCTAACTGACCATGGTCCTTGCTTGCTTATTTGAAAACTTTCCATGAGGACAGCAGCAGTTTTGGGAGATCTCCAAGTGAAGTGAAAATGTCCTTGGCAGCCTTGGGAAACAAAGGAGCCTTAGAGAGAAGCTCTGAACTGTGGCTTGATTGCCGAGGAGAAGTAGAACTAATATGATACATGTTTTATTTCTCGGTTCCTGTTCCGTAGTCTTCATTATGTGAACTTTTCCTGAGCGGAGATTCTCAAATGTAGCGATGTTACATCCTTTCCTTCTCGCTCTGCTCAGCAGGTCCGGCGGACATTACAGTTTTTTCTATGTTTCCAATGTATCTTTCCATTGTTTAGAAACTATAAGAAATGTTAGCCTAGAGAGGGTTCTTGCCACTTGCTATTTTGCCTTTGCCGCGTACCGAATCTGCGTTGCTGAGGATTGATGCTGAAGGGACTTCGTCTTGAGAGACATTTACCGAGAGACTTGTCCTGACCCGTTCTGACATTTATCTAGAATAGGTAACTATGAGAAATGATTTACTCTGATTGATTTTTCTTTTGACTAATTCTAGATAAAGCAATATAATTTTAAACATGGTGTTGGATATTCTTTCTTGTCAATTATTGGGTTTATATTTTTGATTATTGCTGTATATGTTGTATAGATTATGTTTAAGGACAGTCACAAAAACCAGGTCTTATCGACCTCGGTATAGATGCAGGGTGATTAGGAGTTTTTCTTTCCACAGGTTTATTGCTGGTAGAGTATTTGAACGTATGTTAGTGTAGTGAAAAGGGCCCTAGCGTATGATGTATGCATGTGTGTGTAACTGTGAGATTACTCTATCCGTGGTAGTGAGAATATTATACACACCCTGATCTCTATCAATTTCCTGGTAGCAGAGGATGGTTTTTGATGAGTGTCTTGATCTGATAAGATTGTATTGATTATTGATTATTGATTCATGTTGGTATATGTACTAATACTATATGTTGAAGTCGTAATGTTGAGTTATATGTAGTGCTTCTGGAACTTGGAAGCTGTAGCAGTTCCGTAGTAGGGCAGAGGGAAGTATATGCTGCTCTCGGGAAAGACGGAATTGTAAGGAATAACGTGTGACAATTGAAGTTGCGCGTCACATTGTCTGGGTTCGGAATCAGTGACATCGTTGTATGTTACTATTAGATATTTCTGGTATATAAGGAGTGTGTATGATAGTGAAGGTTATCTGTGAAACTCTGGTCTTAAGTCCCAGGGATCCGTAAGGATTTCCGTTAAAGCTTATCGCGGGAGGAGTAATAGGTATTCTCTGAGCTTGTTTGAAGAACTGGGCAAAGAAAGCTTGTTTAGTTGATGTATGTTATAATTCTGTAGTGGAGCAGATTGTCTGTTCTCGGGAAGCAGGATTCTGTGCGTATGTACTATATTTCCTTGTATGAATGTGCGTGAATGTTTGTACATTTAGTTGATTGTAAGACTCTTTGGACAAGTCCTAGAGGAAACAGTTAATGAATGTATGTTAGTAGGGCAGAGTAGAGGAAGTGCTACTGTGTCAATGAAAGGTCTCTTATGAAATAGACTCTCTTTTACTATTCTGTGGTTAGTGAAGCAGACAATGGAGATGTTTTTATGTTGTAACTAATAGATTTTGTAGAAATTTTGACACGAAGTCTACTGAAAAGATTTTGTAAAGGAGGGGTAGATGAGTGACAGAAGACAGGAGACAAGCGACTGCAGCGACTGTTGACGTCAGAAAGACCGCGCTCTGATTGGATGGTAGATCAGAATAGTACTCGCGCTAGGATTGGTGCGTTAGTGTGAGCCGCGCAAGGATTGGAAGGGCTATTTAGTGACGTAGACGTTCCAGGATTGGTGCGTTAGTGTGAGTCGCGCTGCAATTGGTTGAAAAATTCGTATTGTATATTTATAATACGGAAGGAGTAGAGAGTTCTTTGTAAACGCTAAAATGTATTACCAAGAAGAGAAAAAGAAGAAGACATTTTTTGGTAAAATTAAAAAGTGGTTTAGCAAGGATAAAGATGTTAAAACAAGAGAGGGTGAGTTGTTACCTCCACCGAAAACACCTGCATCCTTCATGGCTGCAAGACATGGGTTTCATACCTGTATATGGTTGGAGAATTGGGTTAGGTATACTAAAGAAGATGGTGTTCTAGCATTTCCAGAACATGGTTCATTTAATCTGGCCGTGTTGAGAAATTTACGGGAAAAGATGCTATGTCTTGACCCGAAACCGAGACCTACACAGTTCGAGGCTTTAGTGGAATGGGAAGAGGAAGTACATGAGAGAGAAAAACAGAGATCTGGAGGGTACTATAGGTATATGTTTGGGAGGAGACATGATCGTGAGACTCATCATGATCGAATGAAAAGGTGGCGAGATGTTAGTATGTCAGAGGGATTATATCCGATGAGAACAGTTGAAGGAGGAGCAGAAAGGGTTCCTGAATCAGAAATAAGAAAATATGGAGTTAATGAGTATGAGGATGAGGTCTTGAATGACATGATTTACAAGAGACCACCTCCATATAGACCAGAACCGGATAAAAGTACACCAGTTGTTTCTCCGATAAGAGATACAGTGTGTGTTAGTGAGACAGAAAATGAGACACCTGAGGTAAGAAGTGATCATTACCTTGATGAGAATGCCAGACAATTAGCCAGAACTACAACAGAGTTGACAGAGAAGATTAGGGAGTTAACGAAGAATCTAGAAGCTGTTACGGTGCCTGTAACAATAGGTCCGGTTATGCCTGTGTTTGACAAACAGAGGACAGGTGAGAATGGACTGGTGATTCCATATGTTGGGAATAATCTGACAAATTCAGTTGGTCCTTCAGGAGACTCAGGCAAAAGAGCAGAAAGAAGTGACCTGAGACAATCAAGACATGACACATGTAGTGAAATATTGGATGCTAGTGAAGCTAGTTGTTCAGGGATGCCAATTTTAGAACCGCAAAAGAGAGTGGTTCCAGTGAGAAAAACTGCTGAAATAACAGTTGATGATTTGAATGATTGGATGAAGGTTCTACAGAAAAAGGATAAAGATTCACAAGTAATTGATGTAGCTAGGTTACGTGTAGAACTAGAAGAGCTTGTTACAGGAACAGTTCCAACAGAGATTCTGAAGAGTCATCATGATGGTGAACTAATGTTTATGTGCAAGAGTGTTACTTGGAGAGCAATAAATACACATGACAGGCTAAGAGCAATAGCAAATGAGCAGGGAGTTGACATTGATAAAGTGAAAGCTTTACAAAGAACTTACAGGATGGATTTTACAGAGAAGGATATTGAAAATTTGAATGCTACTGGTAGAACAGGACAGATTAAAGAAATGGTAGCATTATTGCGAAGATGGGGTGATGTAGAAAAGTGGAAGGATAGGTGGTACAAGAAAAGAGATGAGGCTGAAGATAGAACAACTTATTCAGCATTTCCAGTGAGAGAAAAAGAGAAACCAGTGGATAATTATCCTATGAGAGAAATACCTGGAGGAGGATATGTACATGTTCCATGGACTAGACAGGATATTTTATCATTCACGAATGATTTCCCTCGATTGAGAGAAAAGCCCGTCGAGTGGTATAGGCAGGTAGATAGGTTTGTGAAATTGTCAAAAGTGCTGTGGGTTGACCTGAATAGTCTGTTTGATATAATTGTTCCAGCAGACTTGTGGACTGAGTGTAAAATAGTTGTGAGTTGGCCTACTGAGGAATATCCAAGAGACCCAAGAACAGGGGCACCAGATCCAGAGGTAATGAGGAAGTATGATCAGGTGATGGTATACCTGAAGAGTAAAGTACCTGCAAAAGAGACAGACTGGGTAAAGATAGATCGAACACAACAGGAAGCAAAAGAATCAGTTCATGCTTTTTACGAAAGGCTGATACTGGCATTTAAACAATTCAGTGGAGATGAACACCTGGGTGACAAAGATTTGAGTCATTTTGTATACAGATTTGTATATGGCCTTAGACCTGAAATTGGTGAGAGAATTCGTGAGCACACAGTGGATTGGCAGAGTAAGAAAGTAGATGAGATCCTGAGGCATGCAAAATACTTCAGTGATGAAATTGAAGCAAAACAAAGAAAGCTGAAAGAAAAAGCAATGTGGGCACAAGTGAAAGTTGCGGAGAGACAGGAAGCACAGTTAGTGGAACAGGCGAATAATCCAGGAAACAATGCAGGGAATAGACCTAGATATGCAGGGAAAGGAAAAGGAAGTCTTGAGGAAGCGAAGAAAAAGTTTACTTGTCACAACTGTGGCCAATTGGGGCATTGGAGATCGGAGTGTCCTAATCCACCATTAGTGAGTAATGAAAATAAATCCTTAAATCAACAGGTGCAGAACGAAGGAAATAATCAACAGCAGCAACAACAGAAAGTTGTGAGACAGCAGAGTCAAGAGCCAAAACCGCCCTTGCCGCAGAATGGAGGGTTACAAAAGTATAATCAGGATTCAGGATTCTACAATGATGAGCAGGTAAACAAACCAAGGCGTTCTAACAAAGTACAACAGTACTTGTTAAAGAGTGAAGGGAGTGAGTCTGAGGGTGATTATTGACGGTGCCGAGGAGAGGAAGAAGAGTGCATACTTGGTGCAACTCTAGAAATAGACCAGGCAGGACCATTTGTGGATGGGAAAATAAATGAGGAGAGTGTTACTTTTTTGGTAGACACAGGTGCGACAAGATCAACTGTCAGGTCAACAGATGTTAGAAATCTTCCTCTCTCGGATGAAGCAATCCAAGTAGTTGGTGTAGCCAATACGCAAATCAGAACACGTCTTACTGAACCTGTAAGAGTACAGATAGGGAAATTTTCAGACATGTACAGATTTATTGTCTGTGACACGAGTCCAGTGAACCTGTTGGGTAGGGACTTGTTGTGCAATGAACTGCACAATTTTTTGTACACCGGATGGAATAGCCTTTGAGACACCAGATGAAGATGTTTTGTACCGAGTGACTCTAGAGAATAGAGAAAGTGAGTTAATTGGTGCATTTGCTGTGTTTAATCCGGAGGATTTGCCTCGAGAGCTGAGAGACACAGTGAAAAGGACAGTTTGGGATTTTACTGGAGAGGATGTGGGATTGATGAATAATGTAGATCCAGTGAAAATTGCAGTGAAAGAGGGAATCACATATCCTAACATTCCTCAATACAAAATGACACCAGAAATAATTGAAGGGATAACTCCTATAATTGAGAAAATGATTCAGCAAGGAGTCCTGAGAGAACTACTGAGTAGTCCGTGTAATTCACCGATAATGGGATTAAAAAAGCCCAATGGGAAATTTAGGATCGTACAGGATTTGAGAAAAGTTAATCAAATTGTGGTGGCATGTTGTCCTATTGTGCCAAATCCATCAGTGATCCTGTATCAAATTCCACATGATGCTGAGTGGTATACAGTGATTGATTTGTGTCATGCGTTCTTTTCAATTCCATTGCATCATGATAGCCAGCCGATTTTTGCATTTAGGTTTGGCCAGCGTATCTTAGCATGGTGTCGAATCCCACAGGGGTATACGGAGAGTCCTTCGATATTCAATCAGTTATTGAAGAAATCGTTGGAAAGTTTGATCATGCCTGAGAGTTCAGTGCTAGTGCAGTATATTGATGACCTACTGGTGGCATCAAAGACACGTGAAGCTTGTGAAGTAGATACCATAGCTTTACTGAATCATCTGGCAGATGGAGGGTTAAAGGTATCTCCAGCCAAATTGCAATTTTGCAAAAAAGAGGTGCATTATCTTGGACACAATATTGAAAAGGGTCTGAGAAAAGTGACTAATGACAGGATCAGAATAATCAGAGAAATGAAAGCTCCAAAAACCCAGAGAGAAGTGAGAATGTTCCTGGGTATGGTGGGTTATTGTCGTCAGTGGATAATTAATTTTTCCTTGATAGCAAAGCCACTGATTAAACTGACAAGAAGTGAAATGACAGATCCATTGGATCTAGATGCAGAACAAATGGCAGCATTTGAAGAGCTCAAGAGTAAAATGTGTGAGGCCCCAGCTTTGGGTATGCCTGACTATGAAAAGGAATTTGAGCTGTACTGCAGTGAAAGAAATGGATGTGCACTTTCAGTGTTAATTCAGAAACATGGATTACTGAGAAGGCCTATTGCGTACTTCTCATCGACACTTGACCCTGTAGCTGTGGGTTTACCAGGTTGTCTGAAATCTGTGGCTGCATCATGCAGGAGTCTGGAACAGAGTGAGGGAATCATAATGGGATATCCTGTAAGGGTATTCGTACCTCACAATGTGGCAATTCTTTTGACAAGAAGTAGAACTCAGTACATGTCACATAGTCGATTGACTAAATATGAAAAAGTGATTCTGGGAGCATCAAATGTGACTCTCGAGAGATGTGTAAATGTGAATCCAGCGACACTTTTGCCAGATATTGAAAATGTGGGTGTGAAGATGGAAGATGATCATGATTGTTTGGATGTGCTTGAGTACTGTACAAAACCAAGACCAGACATAAGGGATCTACCCTTGAATGAGAGTGATCATGTGTTGTTTGTGGATGGATCATGCCTGAGAAATGATGATGGTGTGCTATGTGCAGCATATGCGGTATGCAAAGTTTCAGAGGTCATGGAAGCATCACCATTGAAAGGAGTGAAATCTGCGCAAGTTGCTGAATTGGTGGCGTTGACAAAAGCTTGTGAAATTGGGAAAGATTTGAGGACAACAGTAATGACTGATAGTCAGTATGGATTTGGAGTGGTGCATGATTTTGGCCAACTTTGGCTACAAAGAGGTTTCTTGACATCGAGTGGAACTCCGATAAAGAATGCTGAAATGATTGGTAAATTGCTTGAGGCGATACAGCTGCCTAAGGAGTTAGCAGTTGTAAAATGTGTTGCCCATGGACAAGGGGAGGATTTTATAACGGTCGGAAACCGTTATGCCAACGATGTTGCGCAATACTGTGCCAAAACAAATCAGTCCATCAACAGGGACAGAGAAGGGGAAATGTCTTTACTCTCTGTGATGTTTACTAATGTCTTAGAAACCTGGGATGAAGTGAAACAGTTGCAAGATGAGGCAGGAGAGGAAGAGAAAAAAGATTGGATTAAGGCAGGATGTGCTCCAAGGGAAACAGACCATGTTTGGGTCTACAGAGATGGCAGACCAGTAATGCCCAACTCCATCTTGTCGTCAATGGCAAGGATGTATCATGGCCAGGGACATTTGGGGAGGGACGCGATGGTTAGGTCGTTCAAGCAGACCTGGTACAATGCAAAGTTCAGGACAATTGCAGAAAGCATCTGTCAGAGGTGTTTAGTTTGTCAGCAATTTAACACTGGGAAAAAGACAGTGGTGAGTCTGGGAACAATAGGCAGAGAAGGAGGTCCTTTTACAAGAATGCAGATTGATTTCATTGAAATGCCCCAAGTAAACAGACTGAGGTATGTTCTAGTGGTAGTCTGTTTGTTTTCAAGGTGGGTGGAAGCTTACCCGACTAGAAGAAATGATGGATTAACAGTGGCAAAGTTACTGTTAAGGGAGTTGATTCCTAGGTACGGGTTTCCAGTAACAGTTGAGTCTGATAGAGGTGGACACTTTCAAAATGAGCTTATGAGTTTGATTTGTGAAGCATTGAAAATACAGCAGAAGCTACATTGTGCATACCGACCAGAGGCTTCTGGTGTGGTTGAGCAGATTAATGGCACAATTAAGAATAGGATTGGAAAAATGTGCTTAGCCACTGGTATGAAATGGCCAGATGTTTTACCTCTAGTTCTGATGACTATGAGATCTACTCCAGATAGAACTACTGGTTTGAGTCCGCACGAAATAATAATGGGACGTGCAATGTGCCATGCATTCGTGCCTGTCAATAAGTTGGTGACAATAACTGATGACATGATTTTGGATTACTGTAAAGGCCTGGCTGACGCAGTTCATTCTGTGTTTCACCAGGTTGGAGAAGAAGCTACCACACTTGAGAAGAAGCAAGCCCATGATCTGAGTCCAGGAGACTGGGTGAGGATAAAAGTTCACAGAAGAAGAAATTGCTTGATTCCAAGGTGGGGAAGGCCGAGACAAGTTATTCTGACTACGACGACTGCAGTAAAGTGTGCTGGAGTGAAGCACTGGGTACATGCGAGTCATACTCTGAGAGTTCCAAACCCAAAAGAAGGGACTGGTAAAGAGTATTTTGAAGAGTCAGATTCCAGTGATGATGAAGATACAGAATCAGTGGGGAAAGAAGTAGGAAAAGCTTCGAATGAACCACTGCGAGTATCAGAGAAGAGATCAAATACTGTAAGAGAGCCTGAAGTTTCAAACAGCAGTGAAGGAAAAAGAAAAGAAAAGAGAAATCACACAGAGACTACTCCTGAATCAGAAGAGGAGGAGATTGAAGAACCACTTGAGATTATACTTGAAGAAGTAGGGTTAGAAGAAGATAGAGAGGGACAGATTGCGGAAGACCCCCGAGGAGGTGTAGGGAACATTCTTGATGAGCCAGGTGAAGGGACAAGTAGACAGCAAGAAGATTGCGTGTCGGAGACTCGAGGAGGGACAGAAGTAGGGAAGTCTCAAACAGTGGTGAAAAAATCTGTGGAAAAGAAGAAAGCTGCTGGAAAACGGAAACAAGAGGCACTTGAAACAGATGATGAAGATGAACAAACAGAGGGTCGAGTTCTGAGAAAGAGAACTTGGATTGGAGAAAGAAGTAATAAAGAAATAAAGCCGAAAAAGGTGTTAAGAGGAGATCGTTGGCCTAACAACAGAGTTAAGAGGCTGAGATACAAAATAATAAGATCAAGTACATCGAAAGCTGAACAAGTGAATGAAGTTTCGAGTCAAAGTTCAAAAGCTGAAGGAGAAGAATCAAAGGAGTCAAACGAACCAGTGGAAATAAAAAGAGTAAGAAGACCCAACCAAAAGTACAGATCACCGGAATGGTCTTATGTGGCACTGTCTGAAGGAGGAAAAGTAGAAACAGTGACTCAAGATAATCCGGAAGAGATCTTGAGAGAAGTGGTTGAGGAAGATACTGGTGAAATTCTGAAAGTACTCTTGACTGACATTGGAGAAGAGTCGAGTACTGAGGATTTTGATGTTGGAGATCTGATACAATTTGATGTTGAAGAAATTGAAGTGAAGAATGACAAGTATCCAAACTGAATAAAGGAAGGATTCACTTGGATTAAGTGAACGAAAAGATCATTTGGATAAACTGAAGGTTGAAGAATTGCTGAAGAATTGAAGAAGTTCCAACAGTAGTGGAGTAGTAGAGGCTAAAACTAAAGTAGTAAAATGGCTAACATAGAGGATAATAGAAATAGATGTGCCTTCTTTAAGAGGTGGTGTAGGATGTGCTGCTGCTGTACTGGATTATTAATGCTTCTATGGGGTGTTTTAGTTTTATTAGTTACTTTTAAAGTAGAGTTTGAAATGCATACAGAGAATGTGACAAATGTAGAAAAGAATTCGCAAAAAGTAGTTCCAGTTAGAATTAGTAATACTTACATACACAAAGATAGGTCAATAAATAACTTTTCTAGTAATGTTTTTTCAAAATTGTTATATGAATATGTGAAAACAATGGAAGTAAGGGATTGCTACGTCTGTATGCAATTACCTGCATCCGTTTCAGAGGGTGTTACTTATCATCATTTACCAGCTACATATGGTATTTCCTGTAGTATTTTAAGTAGTGTTTTTTATTTGTTAGGGAAAGTAGATTATAAGATGTCTAACAGAGATAGTATTTTTGGGCACTTGCCGATGAACAAAGAGCTGAATCCAGCTAAAGAAGCTAACACTTTTGGTGAGATTTTTATTGAAGAAAAAGGATTAACATTAGATTACATTTTTGAGAATAATTTAACTTGCAGTTTGAAAGGAGAGGAGAAAGCTTTCCTGGATATGGTAGAAGAAAGGAGATTGAACATGCAGGAAAAAGCAGGAAAATATAAAGTGAGTGAGACAATTTGGGACATTGAGATGGGAAAAGAATTGAAGAATGGGGCTAGTCCAACTTTAGCTCTAGATGCACCGCAGAAGGGTAAACTTTGTATTACAAGAAGGAAATCCCAATATGATACATATTTTGTTGGGACTAGTGAGTGCCATGATACATACTTCATTGCAACAGGTTGGGGTTTCAGAGGTGGAGAAGATACAATTTTTCCAGGAGTATATTATGTTTGTGGGAATAAGGCTTATTACAAGTTGCCTGACCATTGGTATGGCACATGTTATGTGGGCCTGGTTTTTCCAAAGATTTTTCATATAGATAAAATAACAGATGTAGAACATATTAACTTACTAATGCGTTTTAAGAGAGAAACTTGGTCTGAAATAGTGGGTGACATTTTTGGGGTTTTGATTCCAGCAGTGGGAATTTCTTTGAATGCTTATGGAATTCCGAAACTGTCCACAGTGGTTGATCGCTTATCGACAAATACCGCTGGAGGGTTTCTTTTGGTGAATACGGAATTAAGTGCCGCACGTGCTATGTCTATGCAAAATCGACTTGCCCTTGATATTCTATTGGCCAAGGAGGGTGGAGTCTGTGGAATGCTGAAAGTTCAACATTGTTGCACTTACATTCCAGACCAAAGCAAAGACCTGAAGGTCTATATCAAAAATATTACTGATTTGCATGAAGAATTAGTACCACTTGAAGCTGAGAATTTATGGACTAAAATAGCTAATAAAATGATAGCTGTTAAGGATTTTATTGCAAAAATAGGTAGTACTATTAAAGGTAGAATATTGTTTCCCTTAACTTGTATAATTGTTGCTTTATTGATAATAAGATTGGTGTGTGTGTGTTGTAAAAACAGGGGAGGGAGGAAGAAATTGAATAAAGAAAAGAAAAACAAGAGGTTGAAAAGAGAACCGCAAGAAATTGAATTAGAAGAATTGAGGGAGAGTGTTTACTTAGAGACAAAAAGGGATGATGAAAGAGTGACTGGTGTGTAATGTTGTGTAAGGGGAAAAAGACATTTCCAATTTCTCCTAAAATGGGACTAAATTTTCACTAATTTTTTTTTTGGGTTTATTTGGTGATAAAATCACCAAAGGGGGGATTGCTGGAGCAGAGTTTTCAGTTTGAAAATTCAGTGGCTTTTGAAGCTCTGGCATGTCTATTCGTTGTACTAATTTATTAATAATTAATAATTAATTATTTGTCTTGTGCAAGTGTGTTAATATTAATCAATCCGTTTGCCCTAACATGAGAGAGTTACACGTGGGTGTGCATAAATGTGCTGATTAAAAAATAACGTGCGTGTTTTCATGTTTAAATGTTGCTATGTGCTGTTTATTTTTGAGCACAAAATGCTTTTCGAATTAATGCTTTCCTATGTTGCAAGTGCTAGATAGATGCATACATATAAGGGTATTAGTGGGGTTAACACTGTTTAATCACTATGCTGTGGTAACGTTGTTTTTGTTTCTTTTAATTAAGATGGTCTATTGAGGCCTATGATGGCCTAGAAAAGATGGCCGATTTGTGAGCCTGGCTGTGATTTATAATATGAAAACTGTGACGAGGGAGACCCCTGCTGGAAATGGTCCTGAAGCTAACTGACCATGGTCCTTGCTTGCTTATTTGAAAACTTTCCATGAGGACAGCAGCAGTTTTGGGAGATCTCCAAGTGAAGTGAAAATGTCCTTGGCAGCCTTGGGAAACAAAGGAGCCTTAGAGAGAAGCTCTGAACTGTGGCTTGATTGCCGAGGAGAAGTAGAACTAATATGATACATGTTTTATTTCTTGGTTCCTGTTCCGTAGTCTTCACTATGTGAACTTTTCCTGAGCGGAGATTCTCAAATGTAGCGATGTTACATCCTTTCCTTCTCGCTCTGCTCAGCAGGTCCGGCGGACATTACAGTTTTTTCTATGTTTCCTATGTATCTTTCCATTGTTTAGAAACTATAAGAAATGTTAGCCTAGAGAGGGTTCTTGCCACTTGCTATTTTGCCTTTGCCGCGTACCGAATCTGCGTTGCTGAGGATTGATGCTGAAGGGACTTCGTCTTGAGAGACATTTACCGAGAGACTTGTCCTGACCCGTTCTGACATTTAGCTAGAATAGGTAACTATGAGAAATGATTTACTCTGATTGATTTTTCTTTTGACTAATTCTAGATAAAGCAATATAATTTTAAACATGGTGTTGGATATTCCTTCTTGTCAATTATTGGGTTTATATTTTTGATTATTGCTGTATATGTTTGTTAGAGTCGGGGATCTCTGGTTGGCGCAAGGTTGCCCTTGTGTCAAGCAGGAACCCTCTCCTCCACGTCAGGGCGCAGGATAACCCCTCGCGAATGACCCTTGCTCACCCTCTAGGTGCGTGGCGTGAGCAGCCAAGGCGATTCCTCAGGCGTTGTTGGTTAAGCACTTACAATCGTACACACAGTAAATACATCAATCCCCCCAGAAACGGACACCAGACTTGGATATATATCAAAATACGATTCTTTATGTAAAAATAAGGTATATATATCTCAGCAGACTTATCACAAGACCAATAACGTTTTCGCTAGGCCGCCAGGTTATACAGCAGGCAAATGTTCTGGGTTCGTAGTTTCAAATGGATACTTTGTAGTCTCTTTACTTGTAGTTCCAGTACTCACAGAGATCGGTTCCTGCGAACGGGGGAAATAAGGCGTTGCGGGCCCCGAGCCCGATACTGGAACTTCTTTCGTGATGTGGAGAGTCGGCACAGGTCGGTGCGACTCTCAGCTTGGGAAGTGTTCTTGGGTCCTCAATCAGCAGGTGTGGGCACGTAGGCAGGCGCGGCCAGCGACCCTTTAGCACGGCGGTGCCGGAGGGTCTCCACAGCGGGGGCGGCGCGGCCTGAGATGTCCGGGGATAGCGAAGCGGGGTCGCAGGGCACGGTCAGTGCAGCTGGATGACCCGGCGTAGATCACAGTCGTCGGACGGCTTCCGGCGGGAGGGGTGATAGCGCGGTCAGCGCGCTCCAGTAGCAGGCGGTGACAGGGATGCAGGCGGCCTGGCCCGGGGACAGAGAGCGGCTCGGGACGGAGCGGGGCTCTCACGGGTTTGAGGCAGGCGAGCTTCTGAGTGTCACGGCCCTAGGAGGGACGATGAGGGGCGCAGTCTCTTTCCAGCGGGATGCACACACGGCTCGAATTGGAGGACGAGCAAAAGCACAGAGAACCCACTGTTCCTGGGGTTCAGTTCAGGGGGCAAGCTCAGATCAAGCCCTTGGAGAATGTTCAAGCACAAAGTAGCAAAGTCTTCTCAGTAAGTCTCTTCCTCTCCTTTCTCAGCAAGGCAAGCAGCAGGCCAGCTCCTCCAGCGTCTTCTTCTCCTTCTAGTCGGGCAGAGGTTCTTTGTGGTAAACAGGATTCTGATTTCTTAGGAGCCAGGCTCCTACTTTTATACCATGATTCTTTTGTTCTTTAGCGCCAGGGGGCCTAGGCCTGGCTCAGTCCAGTTCTGGAGCACTTTGTTATGGTGACTCTGCTCTTTCCTTTCAGCAGCAGGGCAGAGACATCAGCCGCCCCACAGGGGGTGGCGCCGGCTTTGTGGTGGCAGAGCACAGGTCTATTCAAGAGTCAAGGTGTACTCCTCCCACCCATCCAGGTGTAATCTCTCTACCCACCACCTGGCAGCCAACCTGTCTCTGGGGATTCCCCAACCCTGCTCCTTACTGTTGCTAGGCAGAACACATACACACAGCAGAGGCGGACTGAGATGGTCAGGTCAGTAAATACTAACTTTCTAAAAGTAGTATTTACAAACCCAGGATATTAAAATAAACTTGACTACAAGAAGTATTTTATTATTCTGAGTTCAGGCATACCAAACTTGACACTCTACCATGCTCTCTGAGTCCACTGGGGTCACAGCGTTGGCGTGATCCCAGCAGCCCATTCTGGCCTATGGAGAGCAGGTAGCCTTCAATAGTGAAGAACGGAAAGGGCTGTAATTCACTACTAAGACATGCCACACACACCAGCGCATGTCTTACCTTATGCCTACAATGCACCCTGCCCTCGGGCCTACCAGAGGGGTGGCTAATATGTAGGTAAGGGAAGGTTTAGGGACTGGCAAGTGGGGGCACTTGCGCAGTCAGCGCGACGGTCCCGGACCGCGCACAGGGTCTGCGGTGGCAGACCCTAGACACACTTTACAAGGCCGCTTCCGTGGGTGGCGCAACCAGCGCTGCAAGCCCACCAGCAGCATTGGCATTCACAAGCCCTGGCACCCCTGGTGCACTTTACTGGGGACTGACAGTGAATCCAATAAACCAATCATGGACATCAATTACAGGTACACTTTACCTAGGGAGCACTTGCACTGCGGCACGGATTAGCCGTGGCGCAGTGCCCTGAGCGGACAACACCAGCAAAACAATCGAGGCACACCATCAAAAAGTGGAAGGGAAACTCACGCCAAGGTGCCAGGTCTAACACGTGTCCCCTCCAGCTGAAATGTGGGGAGAACTACCCTTGCCCAGGGGGTTCCTCGTCACTAAGGCGGAAATACCTGGACAGACCGTCAGCGTTGGCGTGATCTGTACCAGGACGGTGTTCCACCGTAAAGTCCATACCCTGTAGGGAGATGGACCACCTCAACAGCTTCGGGTTTTCACCCCTCATTTGCATCAACCATCTGAGGGGCCTGTGGTCCGTCTGAACCCGGAAGTGAGACCCAAACAAGTAGGGTCTTAGCTTCTTCAGCGCCCAGACCACAGCAAATGCTTCTCGCTCAATTGCACTCCACCTACTTTCCCGTGGAAGTAACCTCCTACTGATGAAGGCTACGGGTTGGTCCCAGCCCTCCTCCGTCATCTGTGAAAGAACAGCCCCTACACCATGCTCTGAAGCGTCTGTCTGGACTAGGAATTCCTTGGAGAAGTCGGGGGCCAAGAGCACGGGCGCCGTGCACATGGCAGTCTTCAGGGTGTCGAAAGCTTTCTGACAGGTGTCAGTCCAAATCACGTTCCTGGGCTGCTTCTTCGAAGTCAGCTCTGTCAAGGGGGCAACGATCGTTCCATAGCCCTTGACAAACCTCCTGTAGTACCCAGTGAGCCCCAGGAAGGCCCTCACTGCGGTCTGCGTCTTGGGGGGTTCCCAAGCCAGGATGGTCTCGATTTTGGGTTGCAAGGGTGCCACCTTGCCACTCCCCACTTGGTGTCCCAAGTACACCACGGAACCCTGCCCGATCTGGCACTTGCTTGCCTTGATCGTGAGGCCTGCTCGGCGCAGCGCCATCAACACTTCCCAGAGGTGGCGCAGGTGTTCAGGCCAGGTGGCACTGAACACTGCGATGTCATCCAGGTAGGCGGCACTGAACGCATCCAGCCCAACCAGTACCTGGTTGACCAACCTCTGAAAGGTGGCAGGGGCATTCTTCATCCCAAATGGCATGACTCGGAACTGGAAGTGCCCATCTGGTGTAGAGAATGCGGACCTCTCTTTGGCCCCATCGGTCAAGGCGATCTGCCAGTACCCAGACGTTAAATCAAACGTGCTGAGGAACCGGGCAGCCCCCAGCCGATCAATGAGCTCATCAGCTCTGGGGATGGGGTGCGCGTCAGTCTTCGTGACTGAATTGAGTCCTCTGTAGTCCACACAGAACCGGAGTTCAGGTGTGGCTCCCGGCGCAGCAGCCTTTGGGACCAAGACCACGGGGCTGGACCAAGGACTGCTGGAGGACTCAACCACCCCTAGCGCAAGCATTTTGGAGACCTCCTCCTTGATGCAAGCTCTGACCCTGTCAGTTACCCTGTAAGCCTTGTGCTTCACAGGTAAGCTGTCTCCTGTGTCCACATCATGGACGCACCAATCTGTGACACCAGGAACCAGGGAGAATCGGTCGGAAAATTGTCCCAGCAAGTGGCGGCAGTCTTCCTGTTGTTCGGGCGTCAGGGTGGGTGAGAGGTTAACTCCATCCACTGACCCATCTTTCTCAGAGGCCACTAAGAGGTCAGGGAGAGGCTCGGTCTCCTCTTCCATTCCATCATCAGTGGCCAGCAGCATGCCCACTTCGGTCCTCTCTAAGTGGGGCTTAAGGCGGTTAACATGTAGGACCCTCAAAGGGTTCCTGGGAGTCTGCATGTCCACCAAGTAGGTGATAGGACTTTTGCGCTCCACAACCTCAAATGGACCTGTCCACTTATCCTGAAGTGCACACGGCTCCACTGGGGCCAAGACCCACACCTTTTGTCCAGGTTGAAGCTCTACCAGAGTGGCATTCCGGTCGTACCACCGCTTCATCTCCTCCTGGCTGGCTTCCAGATTTGCCTCAGCAAGTTGCCTGAAACGCCGAGTCTGGTTTCGGAAGGCCAGCATGTAACTATATACATTCTGGGGAGGTTTCCTGGGAGATTGCTCCCAGCCTTCCTTTACCAAACTCAGAGGTCCTCTTACCGGGTGACCATACAGAAGCTCAAAGGGGCTGAATCCTAGAGACTTCTGTGGCACCTCTCGGTAAGCGAAGAGCAGGCATGGCAAGAGGACGTCCCACTTACGCCTCATTGGACCGTCCAGGCCCATGATCATGCCTTTGAGGGTTCGGTTGAATCTCTCAACCAACCCATTTCCTTGGGGATGGTAAGGAGTGGTGAACTTGTATGTTACCCCACACTCCTTCCACAGGGATTTCATATATGTGGATATGAAATTGGTCCCCCTGTCGCTCACCACCTCTAGAGGGAATCCCACTCGGGAGAAAATTTCCATCAGTGCCCGTCCCACCACGGGGGCCGTCACTGTCCTCAGAGGGATGGCTTCAGGGTACCGGGTGGTATGGTCCACCAAGACCAGGATGAACCTGTTGCCCAGGGCTGTCTTGGGGTCCAGAGGCCCCACAATATCAATACCCACTCGTTGGAATGGCGTACCGACCACAGGGAAAGGTTGCAGAGGAGCCTTGTGCTTCCCTCCGCTCTTACCACTTGCCTGGCAAGTCTGACAGGTTCTGCAGTAGGAATCTGAATTCTTATGCATTTGGGGCCAGTAAAAGTGGGTGACAAGCCTGTCATAGGTCTTGTCCATCCCCAAATGTCCTGCTAACGGCACATCATGAGCCAGCCCCAGTAGGAAGGTTCTGAACTTCTGGGGTACCACCAGCACACGGGCTGACCCAGGTTCAGCAGCCTTAGGCTCGGAATACAGGAGGTCACTCTCCCAGTACACGTAGTGTGTTTTGGCCTGAACACCATTGGCCTGGTCCGCAGCCTGTTGCCGCATACCCACGAGAGAAGGGCATTCTTTCTGCTCCCTGCAGAATTCCTCCCTGGAGGGACCTCCTTCTTGCTGCCAATGGGTCAGCTCAGGCAAGTCTCCCAGTTCGGCAATCTGTTCCCCGGTAGGCTCCAGAGCATCCCCCTCAGGGTCTACTTCTTCCTGGGCCGTGGGAACTTCGGGGGCCGGTTTCCCGCGCCTCCTGCGCCTTCTCCCTAAGGCCGGTTCCTGGACCTCTCCCTCAGGCTCCAGGACCCTCTCAACACCCCTACTGGCTGCCATGGACCGGGTGGTCACGCACGCCCAGTCGGGTAGACCCACCATCCTCAGATGCGTGGTCTTCTCCACCTTTTCCCAAGGGGAGCTCTCCAGGTCGTTCCCTAGCAGACAATCTACAGGCATGTCAGTTCTCACAGCGACTTGTAGAGTACCAGAGACCTCCCCCCACTCAAAGGGAACTTGAGCCATTGGACAACGACTCTCTACGTTGTCAGCATTGACAACCCTACAGTAGGCATTGGGTACAATTTGCTCTTGAGACACCAGGTGTTGCCTCACCGAGGTCACGCTGGCTCCTGTATCTCTAAGAGCCTCAACCTTCTTTCCATTGATGGTCACTACTTGCCCATATTTCTTAGTGTTAGAGGGCAGGTAGGTTACAGGGACCATCTCACTGTCTCCTAGCGAGACTAGGGTCATCTGCCCGGGACCCCCACCCTCCTGGACTGCTACCTCCTCCCCAAAGTTAACACTAGCTACTTGCCGGGGTGGAGCACCAGTGGGTGCGGTCTTACCAAACAGGCGACACTTAGGATCAGAGGCAATGTGACCCGGGTCACCACACCTATAACAATTGAAGGGCCCCTTTGGAACAGGTCTACCTGTCGGGGCCCCGTTCTGCTGCGGGGGTGGGGGAGGCTGAGAACCCTTCTGCTGGTTCCCTTGGGGATTACTTTGGGGGCCTTTTTGGAACCCTTTCTGTTTACCCCTGTCCCCCCCACTCTTCTGCTGGGGACCCTGCCCACCTTTGGCAGAGTCTCCCACTTGACCCTTGTGGACCCTGGTGCTGAGCCAGCGGTCCGCCTCCTCAGCAAGCTTCCTCGGGTTGGACAGCTTGCTATCTATCAGGTGCTGGCGTAGCTCAGGAAAACATTGACTGGACAAGTGCTCCCATGCAATTAAATCAAGCAGCCCTTGATAATCATTCACTTTGCTACCCTTCACCCAACCATCCAGCGCTCTGCAGAAAAAGGTCACATATTCCACATACGTACTCTCAGGGATCTTCTTGGTCTCCCTGAACCTCTGTCTATATAGCTCAGGAGTTAACCCATACCTGGTCATTAAAGCTTCCTTCATATGGGGGTATGAGGTTTGGAGATCTAAGGGTAAATCTAACAGTGTGTCACGCCCTTCAGCAAGGAACCTTCCCCACAACCCCGCTCCCCAGTCTTTCTCAGGGACCCGGTGTGAGGACATGGCCACCTCGTATGCTCTAAACCACTGCCCTATGTCATCCTTTCTAAAATACTCCTTTACTACATCTTTGGGGATGTACACCTTGGACTCTACCTGCGCTGGTGGAGTGCTGCCACCAGAAGGAGCGGTGTCCAAACTTTTCGCCTTCAGCTCCAACTCCTTCAATCTTATATCATGATCCATTTGGCGTTGTTGTGCCTCCAGGGCCAACTTCTGCTTTTCCATTTCCATTTGTCCTGCCAACTTTGCCATCTCCATTGCATGCGCCCTGTCGGCTGCCCTGTCTGCCAGCTCCTCTGGCGACCGGACTCTGCTGGGCTCCTCAAGGTTGTCGGGTGGAACGATGTCCCCCGCATTCCGTGGGTCTCGTGACTCCTTCCAGGCTCTCAACGCCTTGGCGTACTGGACCCTCCTCTTGAATCCAGCATGGGGGACTCGGAATTTTACACTGTAGCCTTTCAATTGCTCCATCGAGTAGCCTTCCAGTCTCTCCCAATCCACCTCATCTATTCCAGAAATCACAGAGAGCGCTCTTCCAGCAGAGAGTGAGCCAGGCATGGTTGCAGTAATGGCAGATGTCTCGACAAAGTTCAACAAATGAAAACCTGTGGCTGCGTTACTTGGTCTGCTCTCACTATCTGGTGATTAATAACTCACTGTATGCAAATTACAAGTGCAAATCCGAAATCCCAGCCGCTGCCAACAATGTTAGAGTCGGGGATCTCTGGTTGGCGCAAGGTTGCCCTTGTGTCAAGCAGGAACCCTCTCCTCCACGTCAGGGCGCAGGATAACCCCTCGCGAATGACCCTTGCTCACCCTCTAGGTGCGTGGCGTGAGCAGCCAAGGCGATTCCTCAGGCGTTGTTGGTTAAGCACTTACAATCGTACACACAGTAAATACATCAATCCCCCCAGAAACGGACACCAGACTTGGATATATATCAAAATACGATTCTTTATGTAAAAATAAGGTATATATATCTCAGCAGACTTATCACAAGACCAATAACGTTTTCGCTAGGCCGCCAGGTTATACAGCAGGCAAATGTTCTGGGTTCGTAGTTTCAAATGGATACTTTGTAGTCTCTTTACTTGTAGTTCCAGTACTCACAGAGATCGGTTCCTGCGAACGGGGGAAATAAGGCGTTGCGGGCCCCGAGCCCGATACTGGAACTTCTTTCGTGATGTGGAGAGTCGGCACAGGTCGGTGCGACTCTCAGCTTGGGAAGTGTTCTTGGGTCCTCAATCAGCAGGTGTGGGCACGTAGGCAGGCGCGGCCAGCGACCCTTTAGCACGGCGGTGCCGGAGGGTCTCCACAGCGGGGGCGGCGCGGCCTGAGATGTCCGGGGATAGCGAAGCGGGGTCGCAGGGCACGGTCAGTGCAGCTGGATGACCCGGCGTAGATCACAGTCGTCGGACGGCTTCCGGCGGGAGGGGTGATAGCGCGGTCAGCGCGCTCCAGTAGCAGGCGGTGACAGGGATGCAGGCGGCCTGGCCCGGGGACAGAGAGCGGCTCGGGACGGAGCGGGGCTCTCACGGGTTTGAGGCAGGCGAGCTTCTGAGTGTCACGGCCCTAGGAGGGATGATGAGGGGCGCAGTCTCTTTCCAGCGGGATGCACACACGGCTCGAATTGGAGGACGAGCAAAAGCACAGAGAACCCACTGTTCCTGGGGTTCAGTTCAGGGGGCAAGCTCAGATCAAGCCCTTGGAGAATGTTCAAGCACAAAGTAGCAAAGTCTTCTCAGTAAGTCTCTTCCTCTCCTTTCTCAGCAAGGCAAGCAGCAGGCCAGCTCCTCCAGCGTCTTCTTCTCCTTCTAGTCGGGCAGAGGTTCTTTGTGGTAAACAGGATTCTGATTTCTTAGGAGCCAGGCTCCTACTTTTATACCATGATTCTTTTGTTCTTTAGCGCCAGGGGGCCTAGGCCTGGCTCAGTCCAGTTCTGGAGCACTTTGTTATGGTGACTCTGCGCTTTCCTTTCAGCAGCAGGGCAGAGACATCAGCCGCCCCACAGGGGGTGGCGCCGGCTTTGTGGTGGCAGAGCACAGGTCTATTCAAGAGTCAAGGTGTACTCCTCCCACCCATCCAGGTGTAATCTCTCTACCCACCACCTGGCAGCCAACCTGTCTCTGGGGATTCCCCAACCCTGCTCCTTACTGTTGCTAGGCAGAACACATACACACAGCAGAGGCGGACTGAGATGGTCAGGTCAGTAAATACTAACTTTCTAAAAGTAGTATTTACAAACCCAGGATATTAAAATAAACTTGACTACAAGAAGTATTTTATTATTCTGAGTTCAGGCATACCAAACTTGACACTCTACCATGCTCTCTGAGTCCACTGGGGTCACAGCGTTGGCGTGATCCCAGCAGCCCATTCTGGCCTATGGAGAGCAGGTAGCCTTCAATAGTGAAGAACGGAAAGGGCTGTAATTCACTACTAAGACATGCCACACACACCAGGGCATGTCTTACCTTATGCCTACAATGCACCCTGCCCTCGGGCCTACCAGAGGGGTGGCTAATATGTAGGTAAGGGAAGGTTTAGGGACTGGCAAGTGGGGGCACTTGCGCAGTCAGCGCGACGGTCCCGGACCGCGCACAGGGTCTGCGGTGGCAGACCCTAGACACACTTTACAAGGCCGCTTCCGTGGGTAGCGCAACCAGCGCTGCAAGCCCACCAGCAGCATTGGCATTCACAAGCCCTGGCACCCCTGGTGCACTTTACTGGGGACTGACAGTGAATCCAATAAACCAATCATGGACATCAATTACAGGTACACTTTACCTAGGGAGCACTTGCACTGCGGCACGGATTAGCCGTGGCGCAGTGCCCTGAGCGGACAACACCAGCAAAACAATCGAGGCACACCATCAAAAAGTGGAAGGGAAACTCACGCCAAGGTGCCAGGTCTAACAATGTTGTATAGATTATGTTTAAGGACAGTCACAAAAACCAGGTCTTATCGACCTCGGTATAGATGCAGGGTGATTAGGAGTTTTTCTTTCCACAGGTTTATTGCTGGTAGAGTATTTGAACGTATGTTAGTGTAGTGAAAAGGGCCCTAGCGTATGATGTATGCATGTGTGTGTAACTGTGAGATTACTCTATCCGTGGTAGTGAGAATATTATACACACCCTGATCTCTATCAATTTCCTGGTAGCAGAGGATGGTTTTTGATGAGTGTCTTGATCTGATAAGATTGTATTGATTATTGATTATTGATTCATGTTGGTATATGTACTAATACTATATGTTGAAGTCGTAATGTTGAGTTATATGTAGTGCTTCTGGAACTTGGAAGCTGTAGCAGTTCCGTAGTAGGGCAGAGGGAAGTATATGCTGCTCTCGGGAAAGACGGAATTGTAAGGAATAACGTGTGACAATTGAAGTTGCGCGTCACATTGTCTGGGTTCGGAATCAGTGACATCGTTGTATGTTACTATTAGATATTTCTGGTATATAAGGAGTGTGTATGATAGTGAAGGTTATCTGTGAAACTCTGGTCTTAAGTCCCAGGGATCCGTAAGGATTTCCGTTAAAGCTTATCGCGGGAGGAGTAATAGGTATTCTCTGAGCTTGTTTGAAGAACTGGGCAAAGAAAGCTTGTTTAGTTGATGTATGCTATAATTCTGTAGTGGAGCAGATTGTCTGTTCTCGGGAAGCAGGATTCTGTGCGTATGTACTATATTTCCTTGTATGAATGTGCGTGAATGTTTGTACATTTAGTTGATTGTAAGACTCTTTGGACAAGTCCTAGAGGAAACAGTTAATGAATGTATGTTAGTAGGGCAGAGTAGAGGAAGTGCTACTGTGTCAATGAAAGGTCTCTTATGAAATAGACTCTCTTTTACTATTCTGTGGTTAGTGAAGCAGACAATGGAGATGTTTTTATGTTGTAACTAATAGATTTTGTAGAAATTTTGACACGAAGTCTACTGAAAAGATTTTGTAAAGGAGGGGTAGATGAGTGACAGAAGACAGGAGACAAGCGACTGCAGCGACTGTTGACGTCAGAAAGACCGCGCTCTGATTGGATGGTAGATCAGAATAGTACTCGTGCTAGGATTGGTGCGTTAGTGTGAGCCGTGCAAGGATTGGAAGGGCTATTTAGTGACGTAGACGTTCCAGGATTGGTGCGTTAGTGTGAGTCGCGCTGCAATTGGTTGAAAAATTCGTATTGTATATTTATAATACGGAAGGAGTAGAGAGTTCTTTGTAAACGCTAAAATGTATTACCAAGAAGAGAAAAAGAAGAAGACATTTTTTGGTAAAATTAAAAAGTGGTTTAGCAAGGATAAAGATGTTAAAACAAGAGAGGGTGAGTTGTTACCTCCACCGAAAACACCTGCATCCTTCATGGCTGCAAGACATGGGTTTCATACCTGTATATGGTTGGAGAATTGGGTTAGGTATACTAAAGAAGATGGTGTTCTAGCATTTCCAGAACATGGTTCATTTAATCTGGCCGTGTTGAGAAATTTACGGGAAAAGATGCTATGTCTTGACCCGAAACCGAGACCTACACAGTTCGAGGCTTTAGTGGAATGGGAAGAGGAAGTACATGAGAGAGAAAAACAGAGATCTGGAGGGTACTATAGGTATATGTTTGGGAGGAGACATGATCGTGAGACTCATCATGATCGAATGAAAAGGTGGCGAGATGTTAGTATGTCAGAGGGATTATATCCGATGAGAACAGTTGAAGGAGGAGCAGAAAGGGTTCCTGAATCAGAAATAAGAAAATATGGAGTTAATGAGTATGAGGATGAGGTCTTGAATGACATGATTTACAAGAGACCACCTCCATATAGACCAGAACCGGATAAAAGTACACCAGTTGTTTCTCCGATAAGAGATACAGTGTGTGTTAGTGAGACAGAAAATGAGACACCTGAGGTAAGAAGTGATCATTACCTTGATGAGAATGCCAGACAATTAGCCAGAACTACAACAGAGTTGACAGAGAAGATTAGGGAGTTAACGAAGAATCTAGAAGCTGTTACGGTGCCTGTAACAATAGGTCCGGTTATGCCTGTGTTTGACAAACAGAGGACAGGTGAGAATGGACTGGTGATTCCATATGTTGGGAATAATCTGACAAATTCAGTTGGTCCTTCAGGAGACTCAGGCAAAAGAGCAGAAAGAAGTGACCTGAGACAATCAAGACATGACACATGTAGTGAAATATTGGATGCTAGTGAAGCTAGTTGTTCAGGGATGCCAATTTTAGAACCGCAAAAGAGAGTGGTTCCAGTGAGAAAAACTGCTGAAATAACAGTTGATGATTTGAATGATTGGATGAAGGTTCTACAGAAAAAGGATAAAGATTCACAGGTAATTGATGTAGCTAGGTTACGTGTAGAACTAGAAGAGCTTGTTACAGGAACAGTTCCAACAGAGATTCTGAAGAGTCATCATGATGGTGAACTAATGTTTATGTGCAAGAGTGTTACTTGGAGAGCAATAAATACACATGACAGGCTAAGAGCAATAGCAAATGAGCAGGGAGTTGACATTGATAAAGTGAAAGCTTTACAAAGAACTTACAGGATGGATTTTACAGAGAAGGATATTGAAAATTTGAATGCTACTGGTAGAACAGGACAGATTAAAGAAATGGTAGCATTATTGCGAAGATGGGGTGATGTAGAAAAGTGGAAGGATAGGTGGTACAAGAAAAGAGATGAGGCTGAAGATAGAACAACTTATTCAGCATTTCCAGTGAGAGAAAAAGAGAAACCAGTGGATAATTATCCTATGAGAGAAATACCTGGAGGAGGATATGTACATGTTCCATGGACTAGACAGGATATTTTATCATTCACGAATGATTTCCCTCGATTGAGAGAAAAGCCCGTCGAGTGGTATAGGCAGGTAGATAGGTTTGTGAAATTGTCAAAAGTGCTGTGGGTTGACCTGAATAGTCTGTTTGATATAATTGTTCCAGCAGACTTGTGGACTGAGTGTAAAATAGTTGTGAGTTGGCCTACTGAGGAATATCCAAGAGACCCAAGAACAGGGGCACCAGATCCAGAGGTAATGAGGACGTATGATCAGGTGATGGTATACCTGAAGAGTAAAGTACCTGCAAAAGAGACAGACTGGGTAAAGATAGATCGAACACAACAGGAAGCAAAAGAATCAGTTCATGCTTTTTACGAAAGGCTGATACTGGCATTTAAACAATTCAGTGGAGATGAACACCTGGGTGACAAAGATTTGAGTCATTTTGTATACAGATTTGTATATGGCCTTAGACCTGAAATTGGTGAGAGAATTCGTGAGCACACAGTGGATTGGCAGAGTAAGAAAGTAGATGAGATCCTGAGGCATGCAAAATACTTCAGTGATGAAATTGAAGCAAAACAAAGAAAGCTGAAAGAAAAAGCAATGTGGGCACAAGTGAAAGTTGCGGAGAGACAGGAAGCACAGTTAGTGGAACAGGCGAATAATCCAGGAAACAATGCAGGGAATAGACCTAGATATGCAGGGAAAGGAAAAGGAAGTCTTGAGGAAGCGAAGAAAAAGTTTACTTGTCACAACTGTGGCCAATTGGGGCATTGGAGATCGGAGTGTCCTAATCCACCATTAGTGAGTAATGAAAATAAATCCTTAAATCAACAGGTGCAGAACGAAGGAAATAATCAACAGCAGCAACAACAGAAAGTTGTGAGACAGCAGAGTCAAGAGCCAAAACCGCCCTTGCCGCAGAATGGAGGGTTACAAAAGTATAATCAGGATTCAGGATTCTACAATGATGAGCAGGTAAACAAACCAAGGCGTTCTAACAAAGTACAACAGTACTTGTTAAAGAGTGAAGGGAGTGAGTCTGAGGGTGATTATTGACGGTGCCGAGGAGAGGAAGAAGAGTGCATACTTGGTGCAACTCTAGAAATAGACCAGGCAGGACCATTTGTGGATGGGAAAATAAATGAGGAGAGTGTTACTTTTTTGGTAGACACAGGTGCGACAAGATCAACTGTCAGGTCAACAGATGTTAGAAATCTTCCTCTCTCGGATGAAGCAATCCAAGTAGTTGGTGTAGCCAATACGCAAATCAGAACACGTCTTACTGAACCTGTAAGAGTACAGATAGGGAAATTTTCAGACATGTACAGATTTATTGTCTGTGACACGAGTCCAGTGAACCTGTTGGGTAGGGACTTGTTGTGCAATGAACTGCACAATTTTTTGTACACCGGATGGAATAGCCTTTGAGACACCAGATGAAGATGTTTTGTACCGTGTGACTCTAGAGAATAGAGAAAGTGAGTTAATTGGTGCATTTGCTGTGTTTAATCCGGAGGATTTGCCTCGAGAGCTGAGAGACACAGTGAAAAGGACAGTTTGGGATTTTACTGGAGAGGATGTGGGATTGATGAATAATGTAGATCCAGTGAAAATTGCAGTGAAAGAGGGAATCACATATCCTAACATTCCTCAATACAAAATGACACCAGAAATAATTGAAGGGATAACTCCTATAATTGAGAAAATGATTCAGCAAGGAGTCCTGAGAGAACTACTGAGTAGTCCGTGTAATTCACCGATAATGGGATTAAAAAAGCCCAATGGGAAATTTAGGATCGTACAGGATTTGAGAAAAGTTAATCAAATTGTGGTGGCATGTTGTCCTATTGTGCCAAATCCATCAGTGATCCTGTATCAAATTCCACATGATGCTGAGTGGTATACAGTGATTGATTTGTGTCATGCGTTCTTTTCAATTCCATTGCATCATGATAGCCAGCCGATTTTTGCATTTAGGTTTGGCCAGCGTATCTTAGCATGGTGTCGAATCCCACAGGGGTATACGGAGAGTCCTTCGATATTCAATCAGTTATTGAAGAAATCGTTGGAAAGTTTGATCATGCCTGAGAGTTCAGTGCTAGTGCAGTATATTGATGACCTACTGGTGGCATCAAAGACATGTGAAGCTTGTGAAGTAGATACCATAGCTTTACTGAATCATCTGGCAGATGGAGGGTTAAAGGTATCTCCAGCCAAATTGCAATTTTGCAAAAAAGAGGTGCATTATCTTGGACACAATATTGAAAAGGGTCTGAGAAAAGTGACTAATGACAGGATCAGAATAATCAGAGAAATGAAAGCTCCAAAAACCCAGAGAGAAGTGAGAATGTTCCTGGGTATGGTGGGTTATTGTCGTCAGTGGATAATTAATTTTTCCTTGATAGCAAAGCCACTGATTAAACTGACAAGAAGTGAAATGACAGATCCATTGGATCTAGATGCAGAACAAATGGCAGCATTTGAAGAGCTCAAGAGTAAAATGTGTGAGGCCCCAGCTTTGGGTATGCCTGACTATGAAAAGGAATTTGAGCTGTACTGCAGTGAAAGAAATGGATGTGCACTTTCAGTGTTAATTCAGAAACATGGATTACTGAGAAGGCCTATTGCGTACTTCTCATCGACACTTGACCCTGTAGCTGTGGGTTTACCAGGTTGTCTGAAATCTGTGGCTGCAACATGCAGGAGTCTGGAACAGAGTGAGGGAATCATAATAGGATATCCTGTAAGGGTATTCGTACCTCACAATGTGGCAATTCTTTTGACAAGAAGTAGAACTCAGTACATGTCACATAGTCGATTGACTAAATATGAAAAAGTGATTCTGGGAGCATCAAATGTGACTCTCGAGAGATGTGTAAATGTGAATCCAGCGACACTTTTGCCAGATATTGAAAATGTGGGTGTGAAGATGGAAGATGATCATGATTGTTTGGATGTGCTTGAGTACTGTACAAAACCAAGACCAGACATAAGGGATCTACCCTTGAATGAGAGTGATCATGTGTTGTTTGTGGATGGATCATGCCTGAGAAATGATGATGGTGTGCTATGTGCAGCATATGCGGTATGCAAAGTTTCAGAGGTCATGGAAGCATCACCATTGAAAGGAGTGAAATCTGCGCAAGTTGCTGAATTGGTGGCGTTGACAAAAGCTTGTGAAATTGGGAAAGATTTGAGGACAACAGTAATGACTGATAGTCAGTATGGATTTGGAGTGGTGCATGATTTTGGCCAACTTTGGCTACAAAGAGGTTTCTTGACATCGAGTGGAACTCCGATAAAGAATGCTGAAATGATTGGTAAATTGCTTGAGGCGATACAGCTGCCTAAGGAGTTAGCAGTTGTAAAATGTGTTGCCCATGGACAAGGGGAGGATTTTATAACGGTCGGAAACCGTTATGCCAACGATGTTGCGCAATACTGTGCCAAAACAAATCAGTCCATCAACAGGGACAGAGAAGGGGAAATGTCTTTACTCTCTGTGATGTTTACTAATGTCTTAGAAACCTGGGATGAAGTGAAACAGTTGCAAGATGAGGCAGGAGAGGAAGAGAAAAAAGATTGGATTAAGGCAGGATGTGCTCCAAGGGAAACAGACCATGTTTGGGTCTACAGAGATGGCAGACCAGTAATGCCCAACTCCATCTTGTCGTCAATGGCAAGGATGTATCATGGCCAGGGACATTTGGGGAGGGACGCGATGGTTAGGTCGTTCAAGCAGACCTGGTACAATGCAAAGTTCAGGACAATTGCAGAAAGCATCTGTCAGAGGTGTTTAGTTTGTCAGCAATTTAACACTGGGAAAAAGACAGTGGTGAGTCTGGGAACAATAGGCAGAGAAGGAGGTCCTTTTACAAGAATGCAGATTGATTTCATTGAAATGCCCCAAGTAAACAGACTGAGGTATGTTCTAGTGGTAGTCTGTTTGTTTTCAAGGTGGGTGGAAGCTTACCCGACTAGAAGAAATGATGGATTAACAGTGGCAAAGTTACTGTTAAGGGAGTTGATTCCTAGGTACGGGTTTCCAGTAACAGTTGAGTCTGCTAGAGGTGGACACTTTCAAAATGAGCTTATGAGTTTGATTTGTGAAGCATTGAAAATACAGCAGAAGCTACATTGTGCATACCGACCAGAGGCTTCTGGTGTGGTTGAGCAGATTAATGGCACAATTAAGAATAGGATTGGAAAAATGTGCTTAGCCACTGGTATGAAATGGCCAGATGTTTTACCTCTAGTTCTGATGACTATGAGATCTACTCCAGATAGAACTACTGGTTTGAGTCCGCACGAAATAATAATGGGACGTGCAATGTGCCATGCATTCGTGCCTGTCAATAAGTTGGTGACAATAACTGATGACATGATTTTGGATTACTGTAAAGGCCTGGCTGACGCAGTTCATTCTGTGTTTCACCAGGTTGGAGAAGAAGCTACCACACTTGAGAAGAAGCAAGCCCATGATCTGAGTCCAGGAGACTGGGTGAGGATAAAAGTTCACAGAAGAAGAAATTGCTTGATTCCAAGGTGGGGAAGGCCGAGACAAGTTATTCTGACTACGACGACTGCAGTAAAGTGTGCTGGAGTGAAGCACTGGGTACATGCGAGTCATACTCTGAGAGTTCCAAACCCAAAAGAAGGGACTGGTAAAGAGTATTTTGAAGAGTCAGATTCCAGTGATGATGAAGATACAGAATCAGTGGGGAAAGAAGTAGGAAAAGCTTCGAATGAACCACTGCGAGTATCAGAGAAGAGATCAAATACTGTAAGAGAGCCTGAAGTTTCAAACAGCAGTGAAGGAAAAAGAAAAGAAAAGAGAAATCACACAGAGACTACTCCTGAATCAGAAGAGGAGGAGATTGAAGAACCACTTGAGATTATACTTGAAGAAGTAGGGTTAGAAGAAGATAGAGAGGGACAGATTGCGGAAGACCCCCGAGGAGGTGTAGGGAACATTCTTGATGAGCCAGGTGAAGGGACAAGTAGACAGCAAGAAGATTGCGTGTCGGAGACCCGAGGAGGGACAGAAGTAGGGAAGTCTCAAACAGTGGTGAAAAAATCTGTGGAAAAGAAGAAAGCTGCTGGAAAACGGAAACAAGAGGCACTTGAAACAGATGATGAAGATGAACAAACAGAGGGTCAAGTTCTGAGAAAGAGAACTTGGATTGGAGAAAGAAGTAATAAAGAAATAAAGCCGAAAAAGGTGTTAAGAGGAGATCGTTGGCCTAACAACAGAGTTAAGAGGCTGAGATACAAAATAATAAGATCAAGTACATCGAAAGCTGAACAAGTGAATGAAGTTTCGAGTCAAAGTTCAAAAGCTGAAGGAGAAGAATCAAAGGAGTCAAACGAACCAGTGGAAATAAAAAGAGTAAGAAGACCCAACCAAAAGTACAGATCACCGGAATGGTCTTATGTGGCACTGTCTGAAGGAGGAAAAGAAGAAACAGTGACTCGAGATAATCCGGAAGAGATCTTGAGAGAAGTGGTTGAGGAAGATACTGGTGAAATTCTGAAAGTACTCTTGACTGACATTGGAGAAGAGTCGAGTACTGAGGATTTTGATGTTGGAGATCTGATACAATTTGATGTTGAAGAAATTGAAGTGAAGAATGACAAGTATCCAAACTGAATAAAGGAAGGATTCACTTGGATTAAGTGAACGAAAAGATCATTTGGATAAACTGAAGGTTGAAGAATTGCTGAAGAATTGAAGAAGTTCCAACAGTAGTGGAGTAGTAGAGGCTAAAACTAAAGTAGTAAAATGGCTAACATAGAGGATAATAGAAATAGATGTGCCTTCTTTAAGAGGTGGTGTAGGATGTGCTGCTGCTGTACTGGATTATTAATGCTTCTATGGGGTGTTTTAGTTTTATTAGTTACTTTTAAAGTAGAGTTTGAAATGCATACAGAGAATGTGACAAATGTAGAAAAGAATTCGCAAAAAGTAGTTCCAGTTAGAATTAGTAATACTTACATACACAAAGATAGGTCAATTAATAACTTTTCTAGTGATGTTTTTTCAAAATTGTTATATGAATATGTGAAAACAATGGAAGTAAGGGATTGCTACGTCTGTATGCAATTACCTGCATCCGTTTCAGAGGGTGTTACTTATCATCATTTACCAGCTACATATGGTATTTCCTGTAGTATTTTAAGTAGTGTTTTTTATTTGTTAGGGAAAGTAGATTATAAGATGTCTAACAGAGATAGTATTTTTGGGCACTTGCCGATGAACAAAGAGCTGAATCCAGCTAAAGAAGCTAACACTTTTGGTGAGATTTTTATTGAAGAAAAAGGATTAACATTAGATTACATTTTTGAGAATAATTTAACTTGCAGTTTGAAAGGAGAGGAGAAAGCTTTCCTGGATATGGTAGAAGAAAGGAGATTGAACATGCAGGAAAAAGCAGGAAAATATAAAGTGAGTGAGACAATTTGGGACATTGAGATGGGAAAAGAATTGAAGAATGGGGCTAGTCCAACTTTAGCTTTAGATGCACCGCAGAAGGGTAAACTTTGTATTACAAGAAGGAAATCCCAATATGATACATATTTTGTTGGGACTAGTGAGTGCCATGATACATACTTCATTGCAACAGGTTGGGGTTTCAGAGGTGGAGAAGATACAATTTTTCCAGGAGTATATTATGTTTGTGGGAATAAGGCTTATTACAAGTTGCCTGACCATTGGTATGGCACATGTTATGTGGGCCTGGTTTTTCCAAAGATTTTTCATATAGATAAAATAACAGATGTAGAACATATTAACTTACTAATGCGTTTTAAGAGAGAAACTTGGTCTGAAATAGTGGGTGACATTTTTGGGGTTTTGATTCCAGCAGTGGGAATTTCTTTGAATGCTTATGGAATTCCGAAACTGTCCACAGTGGTTGATCGCTTATCGACAAATACCGCTGGAGGGTTTCTTTTGGTGAATACGGAATTAAGTGCCGTACGTGCCATGTCTATGCAAAATCGACTTGCCCTTGATATTCTATTGGCCAAGGAGGGTGGAGTCTGTGGAATGCTGAAAGTTCAACATTGTTGCACTTACATTCCAGACCAAAGCAAAGACCTGAAGGTCTATATCAAAAATATTACTGATTTGCATGAAGAATTAGTACCACTTGAAGCTGAGAATTTATGGACTAAAATAGCTAATAAAATGATAGCTGTTAAGGATTTTATTGCAAAAATAGGTAGTACTATTAAAGGTAGAATATTGTTTCCCTTAACTTGTATAATTGTTGCTTTATTGATAATAAGATTGGTGTGTGTGTGTTGTAAAAACAGGGGAGGGAGGAAGAAATTGAATAAAGAAAAGAAAAACAAGAGGTTGAAAAGAGAACCGCAAGAAATTGAATTAGAAGAATTGAGGGAGAGTGTTTACTTAGAGACAAAAAGGGATGATGAAAGAGTGACTGGTGTGTAATGTTGTGTAAGGGGAAAAAGACATTTCCAATTTCTCCTAAAATGGGACTAAATTTTCACTAATTTTTTTTGGGGGTTTATTTGGTGATAAAATCACCAAAGGGGGGATTGCTGGAGCAGAGTTTTCAGTTTGAAAATTCAGTGGCTTTTGAAGCTCTGGCATGTCTATTCGTTGTACTAATTTATTAATAATTAATAATTAATTATTTGTCTTGTGCAATTGTGTTTATATTAATCAATCCGTTTGTCCTAACAAGAGAGAGTTACACGTGGGTGTGCATAAATGTGCTGATTAAAAAATAACGTGCGTGTTTTCATGTTTAAATGTTGCTATGTGCTGTTTATTTTTGAGCACAAAATACTTTTCGAATTAATGCTTTCCTATGTTGCAAGTGCTAGATAGATGCATACATATAAGGGTATTAGTGGGGTTAACACTGTTTAATCACTATGCTGTGGTAACGTTGTTTTTGTTTCTTTTAATTAAGATGGTCTATTGAGGCCTATGATGGCCTAGAAAAGATGGCCGATTTGTGAGCCTAGCTGTGATTTATAATATGAAAACTGTGACGAGGGAGACCCCTGCTGGAAATGGTCCTGAAGCTAACTGACCATGGTCCTTGCTTGCTTATTTGAAAACTTTCCATGAGGACAGCAGCAGTTTTGGGAGATCTCCAAGTGAAGTGAAAATGTCCTTGGCAGCCTTGGGAAACAAAGGAGCCTTAGAGAGAAGCTCTGAACTGTGGCTTGATTGCCGAGGAGAAGTAGAACTAATCTGATACATGTTTTATTTCTTGGTTCCTGTTCCGTAGTCTTCATTATGTGAACTTTTCCTGAGCGGAGATTCTCAAATGTAGCGATGTTACATCCTTTCCTTCTCGCTCTGCTCAGCAGGTCCGGCGGACATTACAGTTTTTTCTATGTTTCCAATGTATCTTTCCATTGTTTAGAAACTATAAGAAATGTTAGCCTAGAGAGGGTTCTTGCCACTTGCTATTTTGCCTTTGCCGCGTACCGAATCTGCGTTGCTGAGGATTGATGCTGAAGGGACTTCGTCTTGAGAGACATTTACCGAGAGACTTGTCCTGACCCGTTCTGACATTTAGCTAGAATAGGTAACTATGAGAAATGATTTACTCTGATTGATTTTTCTTTTGACTAATTCTAGATAAAGCAATATAATTTTAAACATGGTGTTGGATATTCCTTCTTGTCAATTATTGGGTTTATATTTTTGATTATTGCTGTATATGTTGTATAGATTATGTTTAAGGACAGTCACAAAAACCAGGTCTTATCGACCTCGGTATAGATGCAGGGTGATTAGGAGTTTTTCTTTCCACAGGTTTATTGCTGGTAGAGTATTTGAACGTATGTTAGTGTAGTGAAAAGGGCCCTAGCGTATGATGTATGCATGTGTGTGTAACTGTGAGATTACTCTATCCGTGGTAGTGAGAATATTATACACACCCTGATCTCTATCATGTGCACCGTAGTACATGTAGAATCAGCTCTCTCAGATGCCAGTTGAGTTCATGTTGGCACTTCACTGAGCTCAGTCGATCAACTGAGCTTCTGATGGAACAGAACAGAGCCGTTGCAGGCACCAATGAGCTTTACAGGACACCACTGAACAATTGTAGGCATGTCACTGAGCTACTCTAAGGAACTCACTGAAAATCCGGCACTCACACAACTGTGTGAGGTGGAGGTGAAGTGAGTGTGTAAATATTTGGTGTTCCTGGTGCAAGGGTATATGAGGTTTCACCTGCAACTACTGAGGCCTATAGGGGACATATTTGTGAGCATTCTTGAAAACACAAAGTCCCCTCCTGATATCCTGGTGCTCGATCAGTGACATATTGTCTAAAACAGTGGCCCATCCGATATATAGTGCGGGCATTCATCACAAATGTCTGGCAACCCCTGGAAGAGCAGTCGCTCATCCTTGACTTATAAAGGATGTTCTTGATATAATTGTGGCTGTCACTGACATGATTATGGAGAAACTCTGTGCCGTGTTATTGGTTCCTTGGGTATTTGATGATGTTAAATGGACATGAAAGATTGTGGACCAGCTGTACGATGCTTTTTAGCGTGCACAAATGGGTCTTAGACCCGTTTGCGCACGCTAAAAAGCATGTGTCCATGTATAAACAGTATTTTGCGACTCGCAAATAAATTGCAACTCGCGACTTGCTATTAGGAAGGAGCGTTTCCTTCCTAATAGCAATCGCAAAGCTATGTACCAATGTTTTGCGACCCCTTGGGCAATGGTCGCTCCCCTCGGGGGAGCAATTTTTGTGGATGGGTCTGCCCCCCCCTGGGGGGGGGGGCAAATCTATTAAAAAATATATATATGGCAATATGAGACCACTAGGCCAACAGTGATTTTGTTTTTTTTTTTTTTCAAAGGGCCTTTGTGTTGGGGAGCGGCCCCTTAGGCAAGGGTCGCACCCCTTTGGGGAGCATTCATTTGGGCCATTTCTGCCCCCCTGGGAGGGCAGATTGGCACAAATAAACTATAAATTGTATTGTATGCCCACTAGGCCACCAGATTGTGTTAGTGTTGTTGGGAGCAGCCCCATGGGCAAGGGTCTCTCCCCTTTATGGAGTATTTATTGTTGCCGTTTCTGCCCCCTTTGGGGGCAGAGCAGCCATATGTTTTCAGACCCATCTGTCCCCTAGGGGGGAGGAGCCACTAGACACCAGGGCTTTTTAAATGTTGGTGTTGGGGAGTGACCCCTTGGGCAAGGGCCGCTCCCCCTTTATGAGGGTGAATTGTTTGGCTGTTTCTACTCCAAGTGGGGGCAGATCGCCTTTATGCTTTTAGGTCTACCTACCACCTTTGCTTGGCTGGTGGATAGTGTGTGGACTAGTGCATTATTTGCATATTTGATTGTAACGTTTTATTTCTCCTTTTTATTCTAGGCGGAAGCTTTTGATTCTTGTTTGCGGTTTCGGCAGTGGTTGATCTGCAGTTTTGCGTAGTTGCATTTTTTTGGGAAGAAAAACATTTTTGTTGTGTTAACTCGAAATGAGTATTAATGTCATACATGAACGATTTTTTTGTAAGTGGTGACATAATAGCAGCATATTTAGTTAGTGTTTTGTGCATGAAATTCTTTGTGATGTGTTTTGCGTTGTCTTATGTGTAATTTTCTTTTTTTTTCTTTTTTTGTGGGATACTGTTGGTCCTTGCTGTGTCTGTGCAGAGTAGGTGGTGGTGAGTCTAGCTGCTTCTGGCAAGTGAGTGGTATAGTGTTGGAGTCTATAGGTCTTTGTGATAAAGCCACATTTTGTTTATTACTTATCTTACAAAGGGTTTGTTGTTGTTGACTTGTTTGACAAGTTACCTTTTTTAGTAAGCAATATGGCTGGCCATAGAATTACTGCTCTGCAGGTGGTTGGTATGCTTTTTGAATCTTCCTCTGAGCAGGATTATGAGACTGACAGTTCGTCTGAGGGAGAGGAAGGAGTGCAAGATTCTGGCAGTGAGTTTTCTGTCCATGAGGAATCATCTAATGATGAAGCTACTCTCAGTGCTGATGAAGTGCCTGTTTTAGAGAAGGACACTGAGGTGCCAATGGTGCAGCAAGAGACATCGGTGTTGCAGCCTGAGGCTGCAAGGCTTTATACTGGAAGTGCTGGACTCTGGGTCGATCCAAACATGGTGCAGCCAGTGTTGCCTGCCTTTAGTGGGGATGCAGGGTGTAGAGTGAATTGTGAACATTTATTGCCTATATAGTTTTTTCAGTTGTTTATGGATGATGTATGATTGACTGAGATTGTTGAGCACACTAATTTGTATGCTGATTGCTGAACTGTTTTTAAGGGACACTAGTGCCAGACTTAGGCCCACTCTAGAGCTACCCGGTGGACTCCCACAAATCTGGATGAGGAGAAGAAATTTTTGGGGTTGACTTTTTTGATGGGCTTGATAAGGAAGTCGTTCATGACTTCATATTGGTCTACCAGTCCCTTGATGGCAACAGCCACATTTCCTGCAATTATGAGTCGTGATCGATAATTACTTTTGCTTCGGATGCTGCATTTTGTTGATAATGCTTTGGCGTTGCCACGAGATCACCCTGATTGTGACCCTCTTTTTAAGATTTGGCCTGTTCTTGATCACTTTGTAGATCGATTTTCAGAGATCTATACTCCAGGGAAAGAAATAGCTGTTGATGAGTCTTTGGTCCTGTTCAAGGGCCATTTGGTTTTTAGGCAGTACATTCCTAGCAACAGGGCACGTTATGGAATTAAGAAGTAAATGTTGTCTGAGAGTACGACAGGATATGTCAATAATTGTTGGGTGTACACTGGTAGGGATGCCACTATTGACCCCCCTGGTTGTCCGCCTACTTTTGGAGTCACAGAGAAAATTGGGTGGGATCTTGCTAGAGGACTGTTTAACTGAGGCCACCATTTTTACCTTGATAGCTTCTACACTGCTGTGCAATTGTTTAAGGAATTGTTCAAAGCGGACACTTTTGCGTGTGGCACAATCCTCTCTAACCGTAAAGGTTACTTAAGAGAGCTTGTTTGCAAAAAGTTTCAGAGGGGACAGTGCAGTGCCTTGCATAGTGAGGAACTGCTTGGTGTGAAATTTGTGGACAGGAGGGATGTCTACATGCTAACTACCATTCATGATGAGAGTACTTCACCTGTGACTGTTTGGGGTCAGGTTGCTGAAGTGCGCAAACCTACGTGCATTTTAGACTACAATAAGCACATAGGTGGTGTCGATAGAGTAGATCAGAGGTTGGAACCTTACACTGCTGTTCGTAAGGCTTGCATTTGGTGTAATAAGGTGGCCATCCATCTTTTCAATTTAGCAACTTTATTTTTTTTTTATTAAAATTTTTTATTTAGGACATTAGAAAAAGAATAACATATTACACATAATAGCATCACATAAATAATAAATTTCCGATGTACAAATTTCAGGTTTTCACCCCCCCCCCCCACACCCCGGTGGATCCCTGCAGGAACAAAAAATTACACCGAAACAGACAAACAAACAGACATGGGGGTTCTTCACTTCACAATGACCAATTAATCCTTATTTAGCCATTTAGTGAATGGTTCCCAAATCTTCTCCCCCTTTACCCTTGCCCTACTTCCCCTTCTCCTAAACACAGAAATCTCCCAGTTATAAATAAATAATAGTTTACTAAACCAAACATGTATCGAAGGAGGATTCTGATCAAGGCACGCAGTGGCTAGACAGAGCCGGAATACAGCCATTGCTATATACACCAATTTCCTATCGGCTTCCTCCATTTCCTGATTACTGATCCCCAACACTATAACCTGAGGGGTCAATACAACAAAATATCCCAATATAGATTCTAAACGTTGTTCAATTTTAGCCAGCAGCTGCAGGAGGCCAGGGCAGGTAGCAAACATATGCGTACTGTCTGCTGCGGGTAGCCCACACCTAGAACAATGTATCCCCGAAGTCCCTCCCCATCGATGAATACGAGCCGGGGTTATATATAGGTTACACCATGTCTTATAGCATTGTACCTGCAGACTTGCTGAGATACATACCGTTTGACTAAACATAAGGGAATCTTCACACTCTCCCTGCCCGGCTTGCAAATCGTTTTCCATCTATCAAAATGTTTGGCTAAATCATCGCCCATTTTTTCATTTATGAGTTTATATAGGGTAGATGTTGTGGATTGGCCCCCTAGGATCAAATCCATTAAAGGAATTCTATTCTGGGAAATACGTTTTTTGGTGAAAAAATCCCTTATCTGCAAATACTTAAACAAAGTTTGTTCTCAATCCCAAATTTTTCTTTTATAGCCTCAAAAGTGACAATTTCAGCATTAGATATAAAATCCCCTATACAGAAAAAGCCTTTCTCAATCCAGTATTTAAAATATGCATCTTGAAATATCTCTGGAAGTAATGCATTATTGACTAGAGGGGAGTATCTATGTAGCTGCCCAATCCCAAACTTTTTCCTGACAGCTGTCCAGACCATGAAAGCACCGAGCAGAACCTTAAGTTTAACCCTCTTAAAATAGGCAAAATATATATGACGCAGTAGTAGTCCTCTTGCTTCTGTCCCATAAATTAGATGGTAAATTGATATTTCCCCACATTCCAGGTTACCCCCTTTCAGCAGCTCCCCATCTGTTTCAGGGCTGTTGCCCAATAATAAATGTGAAAATTAGGCACAGACCACCCTCCCCTATCTCTATTTAGGGTCATGTATCTGAGAGCCCTTCTTGGGCGCTGCCCAGCCCATAGAAACCACAAGACTATCTGATCTAACTTCTGGAACCAGGTTTTATTTATCTCTAGAGGAATCGCTCTAAAATAATATAACATTTTAGGCAAAAATATCATTTTGATGAAATTACTTCTCCCAATTAATGTCAAGTGTAGGTTGTTCATTCTCCGGGAATCTAATTTAATTTTCTGTAACAATGGTTTCAGATTAATGTCAACAATATCCTCGGGCTTAGAGCTTATTTCTATACCTAAGTATCTGGCACTTTGTACTATCCGCCGATCCACTAATGTGATTTTATCATTAATAACAATTTGAGTTTTATGTTCATTCAAGTGATATCCAGATATGTTTCCAAATTGCAGCATTAAGTTGTTTATTTCTCGAAGAACAGAGCGGGGATCAGATGATATAATAGCTAGGTCATCGGCATATGCCAAAATTTTTAGGCCTCCCCCTTTCTAGCCTAAACGGGTTGAATTATTTGGTCTTCCTGAATCTTCCTAATTAAAGGGTCAATATAGATGGCAAATAATAGAGGGGAACACGGACAACCCTGTCTCGTACCTCGTGCTATATTAATTGTCCCGGACTGAGCTCCCATCAATGCAATCCTCACACTTGGGTCCTTATACATACTTTGAATAGCTCTTATGAATCCTTTCCCTATACCGTTATGTTTCATAACAACCCATAAAAAAGGCCAGGAGACCCTATCAAATGCCTTTTCTGCCTCCAGCAGAATGAAGGCCAGAAAAGCACAAAGTGCCACTCACGGTCTTTTGGTCATACTAGACTGTGGGAAATTCACTAGTCACAGTGTGTGTGGGCTGGCGCTTGGCTGGCAGTGTGGGTGGGATGGTGCTTGGCTGGCAGAGTGCGTGGACTGGCACTTGGCTGGCAGTATGTGTGGACTGGCGATTGGCTGGAGGTGTGCGTGGACTGGCGCTTGACTGGCGGTGTGCATGGACTGGTGCTTGGCTGGTGGTGTGCGTGGACTGGCACTTGGCTGGTGGTGTGTGTGGACTGGCGCTTGGCTGGCGGTGTGCATGGACTGGTGCTTGGCTGGCAGTGTGTGTGGACTGGCGCTTGGCTGGCGGTGTGCGTGGATTGGCACTTGGCTGGTGGTGTGCGTGGACTGGCGCTTGGCTGGCAGTGTGCGTGGACTGTCACTTGGCTGGCGGTGTGTGTGGACTGGTGCTTGGCTGGCGGTGTGCATGGGCTGGCACTTGCCTGGAAGTGTGCGTGGGCTGGTGCTTGACTGGCAGTGTGGGTGGGATGGTGCTTGGCTGGTGGTATGCATGGGCTGGCATTTGGCTGGCAGTGTGTGAATAGTGACTTGCTTCTGATCATTACACACTCTGCTTGTCAAACGCCACTGCAGACTCTATGTCAACCACCAGCCGGTGTGATTGATGTGTCAGTCATGTGGGCGTATGAAAGTGATGGGCCCTTGAATGGCGCTGTCTGTTGATGTGAATGTTTTAATGTGCTCGGCCTGCGGCTGGTGGTGTGAATGGTCTTGTGTGTCACGTATTAAAGGTGTGTGAATGGCCTATAAATAGGTTGGTGCCATGCCGTAGTTTTATAGCTCACAAGGTTCAGGTTTTTAACCTTTTAAATATTAACAGTGCATTTCCTTTTTGTGAAATCTCTTGTTAATAGAATTTTACGCTCTGAACATTCACTCACCCTTGTGCCAAATCCAACCAGTATGTGTGAGTACTTATGGAATTGTTCATTTTGAAGGAATATTCGTCTTTTTTGTCTCTCTCTGCCAGGGTGTTCATTGTCGCCACATTGTCTGTGAACGTGAGTGTTGTAATGTGCTGGGGCCGCAGCTGGTGGTGTGAAAGTGTGTGTCAAGTATGAAAGGTGTGTGAATGGCCTGTAAAGAGGTTGGTGCCTTGCTGTGGCTTTACAGCTCACAAGCTGGGAGTCATGGGTTCAGGTTTTTAACCTTTTAATTATTAACAGTGCAGTTCCTTTATGTGAAATCTCTTATTAATACAATTTTGAACCTTTCACTCACCCTTGTGCCAAATCCAACCAGTATGTGTGTGTACTTGAGGAACAGGTGGGTAGGCAGTCATATTTGTCTCATTTGTCTTTCTGTGCTAAGGTGTAGTCTGTCTCTAGGGAAAATGTACCAACTTTAGATATTTCTGTAAAGTAAAAAACAAATGGGGAGTGCTGAGTGGTGTGCCACTCATGGGTTGCAACACGTTTTTTTACTCACGCCATGCAAACCTCAAAATGTGACTATAGTCACTCATTTTCCTTGCATTACTGTGTCATAATATTCTGTTGTCAGAAAAACAAAAATTTTCCTACCACCCTGCAATCACCCCAAAATGGTACCTCACTCGCGTGGTTGGGTAAAGTACCCGCGACAGGCAAGGGCCCAAAACGTATTGAGGCGACATCAAAATGACCTATCACAAATCAACCTGGTTTTGCAAGGGGGGTCACCTGGGTTTTTGGCCCCAGGCTCGGTGGCCATCTTGGGAAACTACCGAACCCACACACTTCTAAAAACTAGACACCCGGGGGAGTCCAGCGTGGTATGGCCTGCGTGGGTCCCCCAACGTTTTCCTACCTAGAATCCCCTGCAAACCTCAAATTTATCTGAAAAAATCACTTTTTTCTCAAATTTCTGTGTGGGAAAGTTTTGAAATCTACGTGGATCCTACCAGCCAGCGTTCCCGCAGGTCTCTGGATAAAAATTATACCACACTGGCGTGGGTGGGTCAAGTACCCGCGACAGGCAAGGGCCCAAAACGTATTGAGGAGACATCAAAATTACCAATCCCACACAAGTGAGGTGCCATTTTTCTTAGAGGACTTTGGAGAACGCGGGGGTGGAATTTTGTGGATCCACTCAGATTCCAGAACTTTCCACCACAGAAATGTGAGGAAAATGTGTTTTTTTTGGACAAATGTTTAAGTTTGCAAGGTATTCTGGGTGACAGGACCTGGTGAGAGCCAGTCATGTCACTTCATCCTGGATTTTCCTGGGTGTCTAGTTTAAAAAAAATGTGTAAGTTTGCTATGTTTCCCTAGGTGCCGGCAGAGCTAGGGTTCAAAATCTACAGCTAGGCACTTTGCAAAAAAAGGGTCAGTTTTCACTGTGAAATTGTGGTGTGTCCACATTGCGTTTTGGGCCGTTTCCTGTAGGGTCACTAGGCCTACCCACACAAGTGAGGTACAATTTTTCTCAGAAGACTTTTGGAAATGCAGGGTAGATGGGATTTTGTGGATCCACACAGATTCAGAACTTTCCACCAAAGAAATGTGATGAAAATGTGTTTTTTTGGACACATTTTAGGTTTGCAAGGGATTCTCGGTAACAGAACAAGGTGAGAGCCAGTCAAGTCACCCCTTCCTGGATTCCCCTGGGTGTCTAGTTTTCACAAATGTATAGGTTTGCTAAGTTTCCCTAGGTGCCTGCAGAGCTAGGGTTCAAAATCTACAGCTAGGCACTTTGCAAAAAAAGGGTCAGTTTTCACTGTTTAAATGTGGTGTGTCCACATTGCGTTTTCGGCCATTTCCTGTCGCGGACACTAGACCTACCAACACAAGTGAGGTATCATTTTTATTGGGAGATTTAGGGTAACACAGAATTGTAGAGCAACTGTTATTACCTATTGACTTTCAATGCATTTCTGCCTTCCAAATGAAAGACAATGTGTAAAAAAGAAGTCATTTCGAAAAATGACCTATAATTCTCATGCTAGTATGGGTACTCAAAATTTCAGAAATGTGCAAATATCTACTGTTTCTAAACTCTATATTTTGTTCCAATTTCAGAAATACATAGGTGTCTTTCATACAGATTTTTCCATGTATATATTTTCCTAAATGAATTGCTATATACCTGGTACATAATGAAAAACCATTGCAAGACGCTGCTCAGTTATTGGCTCTGGGTACGTCGGGTTCTTGGTGAAACTACAAGTCCTATATATCCTCACAACCAGAAAGGTCCAGCCAATGAAATGGTATATTGCTTTTAAGTAGATGTCACACTTAGAAGCAGTTACAGGTGAAAACGTTGGCACAAATTGCTGTTTTTTTCAACAAAGTTTTAATTTTTCCTATTTCTAACTGTTAGTTTCTATAAAGAAACCTTGAAGGAGCTACACAAATGACCCCTTGATGAATTAAGAATTTTGTCTACTTTTTTAACCTGTATATCTTTCCAGGATCCATTATTGCTTTCATACCCATTTCTACCATTAACTGGAAGAAGGTTGAAAGCACAAAAAATATCAAAAATAGGCTATATCCCAGTAAAATTCCAACAATGTGTAAACAATGTTGGTTTTCTGCCAAAAGTCTGTCAGTCCCTAAAAGATGGGAGAATGGAGATTTCAGCCCCACAAACCCTTTGTTGATACCATTTGCAGGGAAAATAGAGACGCTTTAATTTGCGGCACTTTTTTCCCATTTTTCCCCAAAAAAACAAAATGTAGCTGTATTTTGGCTAATATCTGGGTCCCCACCAGGGGAATCCACAAATCCTGGGTACCTTTAGAATCACCATGATGTTGGAAGAAAAGGACACAAATTTGGCATGGATACCTTATGTGGTCAAAAGGTTACTTGGGCCTAAGCACAAACTACACCAAATAGCCAATAAAAGGCTTAGCACAGGGAGGGAAAAGGCCTAGCAGTGAAGGGGTTAATACAAATAACACTTTATTGATATTATCCCTACTGCTCTCTGAATACTCAGTATGGAAGATTGATGCAACTGAGTCTTCACAAGTGTTGTGTCAGTCTCTAAGATCTGTCTACCTTTCTTCTCTATGATGTGTGTTTGTATCATGTATAACTTTGATTTTGTCACCCTGACCTTTTAATGTAGAGTATGTTATAAAACATGACTTAGCATCCACTTAGAAGGACATGGTGGAAACCTGAATAATGATGATAAAAATATGTGAATCACCTTGGCCCATGTTGCCTTACATACATTTATTTTCTGACCAGTCTCTAATACAGCTCTTTAGCCAACTTTTAGGAGATATAGGGCCATATGTAGGTAGCTAAATACTGGTCGGTAACGGCCGAAATTCGGCAAATAGCCCGTTACCGACCGGTATTTAGCGAATTGAGATGTAGGAGTCCAAAAAGAAGGATTCGGTAATTATGAATCGGTAAATACCGATTCGTCTTTACCGAATTCTAAATTTCCGATTCATAATTACCGAATTCATATTTACCGATTCGGTAAATATGAAATGGTAAAACGAGAAAAGAGATGTAGGTAAATTTGGTATTACCGAATTCCATGAAATTCGGTATTTAAGAGTAGGTAATTAACACTGAGTGAAAGCAGGTGGTAATCAGCCACAGTGCATATAAGCAATCCCAAAATTCAACAGCGTGAACACCATGGCGGCTCCGTATGTGATTGCAAGGCGCCTACGTCTACAGGCAGCAGGTCTGAGGATTTGGAGACGGGAGGAAGGCATTTACAGACAGCGCATCACACTCTTTCAACAGACTGAAGCTGAGATACATGAAAGGTACAGGCTACACCCCCAAACCATCATGGACCTGATAAGGGACCTGCACCCACTCCTGGACCATCCAACAACAAGGGCGCATGCCATACCACCACATGTGCAGGTGCTCTGTAGCCTACATCTACTCACATCTGGCAGTTACCAGGGGGTGATAGCTGCGGTAGGCGGGGTATCCCAGAGTTGCCTGTCCTGTTTCTTCAGGAAGTTCCTGGATGCAATGATGCAGAAAATGCAACACTACATTAGCTTCCCAAACACACAGGCTGAACTGCTGAAAACAAAGACCGACTTTTACCAGATGGCACAGTTCCCGCATGTCATAGGCTGTATTGATGGCACACACATTCCAATCTGCCCACCAGCAGCCACTGAGCACATCTACAGGAACAGAAAGTCCACCCACTCCATAAATGTGCAGGTAATCTGCGATGCAGGCAACATAATCACTGATATCGTAGCTAAGTTTCCTGGGAGCACCCACAACTCCTACATCTTCCAGAACAGTGGGATCTACACACGCCTGGTTGCCGGAGAATTTGGAGAAGGATACCTGCTAGCTAAATCACTGTGACACTCCCTAATACTTACCGCATATGAATGTGGATTGAGGTATGTGACTAATGGTACTCTCTTACTCACCTAGGCGATAGTGCATATGCCGTGCGGTCATTCATCCTCACTCCCTACCTACACCCATCAACCCTGAGTGAGAGACGATATAATGTGGCACACAAATCAACACACAACGTGGTGGAGCGCACGTTTGGACTATTGAAAAGCATGTTCCGCTGCCTCCACAAAAGCGGAGGCGCACGCCAGTACACACCCATCATCTGCTGCAAGATCATTGCCACTTGTGCAATGTTGCACAACCTTGCCACAAAGACAGGTACAGAGGTGGAAATACCAGATTTTGAGGACAATGATGATGAGTTTGCACAGCCAGAGCCCAACGCAGCAGGAGTGGCAGCAGCAACAGATGGGAGAGAGAGACGGGTAGAGATCACATACAACTATTTCTAAGTAAGTAAGGGGACACAGCCAGTAGTTGGATGCTATGACGTAGTTTTATTTAGCCGGCACTACGCCACAACACAACCGCAAAACTGGCCTATCAAATGGGTGACATCCATAGTTGGAAGTCAAGGGTTCCTTCACCCAACTGTGTCCTGTAATTGTGTGCTGCATCAGCATCTGCGCCCACGCACTACAGTGCGGGATGCCAGTCATTGAGTGTTCTCACTGGCTGTGGGACCAGTGGCAGCCCCATGCCATCTGATGCTCCTCCGTGTGTCTGTGACAGGGGGGTAATGCTGCTCCTACTGGTGGTGTCCTCGCTGTCCCCAGCATCCACAGCACTTGTTGTGGCAGACTGGCTTGTAAGCAGCACCTCAAGTGCACTGGTCACCTTCACCAGTGCCCTTGAAACATCATTGCTGCAGTGTGCAAGCCCCTCCTGCATTGCCACGGAGCGCCTGCAGAGCAGAGAAGTGGCAGTCGCTAGGCGGTTCACTGCCCTTGTGTGGTGATCAATTTTCTGCCTCTCCCTTCGCCGTGTTGCTCTGTCCTCATCCATTTTTGTGCACAGCAGCATGACGGACTGGGACATGTCCCACTTGCCCGCAGCCATCTCCCTCATGCCCTCAGCCATTGAGCTTATGCCCCTGTCAATGTTGCCCATTGTGTCATTGAGGCCCTTCATTTGGCGCTGTACTGACTGGATTGCCTTGCCTTGTAGGCGCTGCACCTTTACCATGGTGGCCTCCATCCCTAAGAATACACCATGGCTCTCACCCTGTGGAGGTGGACTGGGCACCCGAGCCCTGCGGCGGCATCTGGCACCTGTGTGTGCTCCCTCAGAGGCGGAGGGCAAACCGGCATTGCTACCATCCAGTGGCACAGTGGATGTTTCCTCCCCACTCGAGTCTTCTGATGAGGACTCTGACACATGCAGTCTGGCAACAGCACGCCTCCTAGACCTGACCAATGCAGGTGGTGTTGATGCGGGTGAGGCCAGCAGGAGTGGCGAGGCTGGATGTGGTGGCGAGGCTGGCTGTGGTGGCGTGGCTGGCTGTGGTGGTGAGGCTGGCTGTAGTGCTGTTGTCTGCCCAGCACTCGTGGTGGCCTTCTCTGTGCTGTCCTTCCGGGGTGCCCTCTCTCCCTTCTCCTGAGCAGTCCTGCGCGAAGTATCGCCTGTGGACAGAAATTCAACATCAGCTCAGTGTACCTGCAGCCCTGCATTGCTAACATCATAATACATTTCTGCAACACTATCTCATTGTCCTCCGCCTGCTTATCGCTGATGTGTGTCACATGCCTTGTTGTTCTGTGCGATTCTTGTCATGATAGGGGTTTCACAGACTACATCTCCCATAATGCATTGCTGGTATGCACAAACACCTGTACTGGAGTGGGCTTCACATTGCCCAATTGGGGATTTGGGATAGGGGAAGGGGGGGCACAATGCTGTGCGTGTGTCTTACCTTGTTTGGTAGCAGCTCTGGCAGAGCTGTCTGCATCCCCAATCCCAACGACACTTTCGGGCTCAATCGTGGACTCCACGAGCTCCTCAAGTTCAGTCAGGGCAGGTGCCCTGTTCCTTCCTCCTCCTGTCCGGCTGGCCTGTTTCTTCAGATCAGCCATCTTCCTCTTTGTGATGATACGAATGTCGTACTACCGCTTCTTCAGCAAATCAATGTCCCGGGGGGTCACTCCTATGGCATTTACCTGCGCCTGGATTCCAAGCCAGATCCTTCTTTTCTCTGATTCTGCCACTTGCAGGGACTGCTTTCCAAAAAGCTTATTGTGCTGCTTCACCACCTCCTCCACAAGTACCTGCAGTTCCTTTGGACTGAATTTGAGTTTCCTCCTCCTTTCCCCTCCATCTCTCTCTGTGTCCTGGCTGGCCATTGTGTCAGATTTCTTGTGCAAGTTCCGCCACTGGCTCTGTTGCTCTCCTCTGCACTCCCAGCCTCTCCAGAGTCAGCTGATTGTGTGAACCTGCCTGGGTGTGGCCACTTCCTGGTTGAGTGGGGTGGGGTTTGCACAGGATTGGCTGATTCCTCAATTGCTGTTCATTTGAATTACCGAATCCATAAATTCCGAATCGGTATTTATCGAATCGGTAAATACCTAATCGGTATTTACCGAATCGATAAATACCGGTTCGGAAACACCGGTCGGTATTGTAGAATTGGTAAACATTTACCGATTTTTACCGAATCGGTAAGAGTTACCGAAAAATTAGGTACATAGGAAATACCGATTTCTAAATACCAATTCGGTAAAATTCAGTATTTAGGAATCGGTATTTCTAGGTTACCTACATATGGCCCATAATGTTCAAAACATGCCTTTTTTGTAAACATATTGCTTTGTTTTCTTTAGAAGGTGATTCCCAAAAAACCCAGGAAAAGCAAGGATTGCCCCACACATCACAAGTATTTGAATATATCATCAGTGCTCTTTCAAAACCTCTAGATTTCAAGGTAATGTATGTGGATATCGGGCTTCAAAATGAACAGTTTGGCACGATGTGTTAAAAACTTTTTCAGGGGAGAACCATTGAAGTAGGTTGGGGTCTAGCTTTGTGTGCTCGCTTTATGACATTTGAAGATGGTATTTATGCCTCACCAATGTCAAAGTTCACCAGCTGACACTGGTTACTCCTGTAGTAGTTCCTGAACCTATTAACCATAATTCTCCCATCCTACATTAGATCCAATATAAAGGGGTGGCCTTAGCTAAAAGCCAGGCCTACTGGCTTTGTCAGGGTGTTACTACATTTTCAGTGAGTGAAAGATATGCTAATTTGGGAATTGATCCCATTTAAAAATGTATATATAAAACATCATTGCAATTACATTGTTGGTATCACCATAATACAAAGTTCATAAACTATAATGCAAGAATATATGTAGAACCATCAATAAAGGCAAAAATGTCATAATTGTTTAAACACAATCACTAGAGCAAAATGTCCCCTTCTGTGTCATGTGGATGTTAGGAATCTAGATATTCTAAAAACAACTGACCATCCGGTGTCTGTACTTTAAACTCTGAGGGCTGTGCTATATTGTGTCACTCCAAGCAGCCAACAGATTGGAATGATCCATTTCCTGCAAGGGTATATATATGCAGGCAAAAAACATAAGAGTTGAGGCACAGATTCGCATGCTGATTTGCATGCTGTTTATATATCATCAATTATTGGAACATCTGACCATTTGCTAGTTAAGCCTTTACCTGCTAAATTTCCTGGCCTCATTTTAAAATAAAGCTGTCTCGTAGTCAATGCAGTTATAAGGTCTTAAAAGGGCTCAACACTAATTGCACATTTAATATTTTCAAAAGCATTAGTAAGAGATCCATGTTTAGAATACATAGTCCTTTATCAGTGACATATAACCAATACTTTTATATTATGTGATTTGTGGATACTTGTTTGGCCTCACTCAAATTATTCCACATTTCATCTAACCCGAGGGTTTCTCAGTTGGGTTTCAAACATAATTAAGCAATGGGATTCTGCAATAACCATCAAGATTCAGTACCTCTTCATGGGCCATTTTAAATGCAGGCAGCTCCTCTGTATGTCAGATTCACCTCTACTACAACAATGACCTTAAGCTCTCTGTGCAATGGATGTAACACCCATTTCAATGCAAAAGGGAAGCGTTGGCCTGTTCTGTGGAAAGTTTACCAATTACCACAAACATATCCTTTCTATTATAGCCAATTCAGAGATGTTTGACTATCCCCACAATCCTCCACTATATAATGGTGCTACTACATTGATAACAGCAGAAATGTGGCATAATACATCAATTCAACTTCATTGAAATCAATGGGGAGGGTGCATTCTTTCAATGAAATTTCTTAAGGCCTGTCATGACCTACTGTTAACATTAATGTTGCCAATAAAGCATTTCAAAATATGTCAATACCCATTACTTAAACATATAAAGCTTGTTAACTTTGTATGTATCATCAAAACATTTTCATTGCCATTGCATTATAAATATTGTCATTTTAAATAAAAAGATTTGCAGTTCAATCTGTTCCTTAATCTTTCTTATACTTTTTAAATGCTGTTACTGGCGTTCAAAACGGTGATCAGAGGACATGCCAAGGCCCAGGGTGGGGCCAATAGGAATGAGATGAGGCTGCAGAGTCTCACTTAGGAGATATCGCTCACTTGGAGTCTCTTGTCGCTGGTGGAGAGATGACTTTGCTTGAGTTGGGGCATTAGTTAGGATTGCGCCAGCATGAATTACGAACGTTGATGGAGGATAGCGCCAGGGCCAAGGTTCTAGCCGCACAGCAACACCTATACAAAGTGGGAGATAAAGCCAACAAGCTGCTGGCATAGCTTGATAGGAGGGATGAGGGTAGTAGATGGGTTCTGGAGATAGTGGATGGAGAGAGGAAGCGACACGCCCACGAAAATGAGATCATCGAGGAGTTCGCAACTTACTATGAGACACTGCACACATCCTCATCCGAGATAACAGAGATGGATTGTGAGGACTTTTTAACGGATGTATCCCTCCCCAGTTGCTGACGGAGACCAAGAAATGTTCAAAGGAGACCTGACGGTAGAAGAAATAGGTACAGCAGCGCGTGCCCTACAATCAGGAATGGCGGTGGGGCCAAATGGCCTACTGGTTGAATTATTTAAATGTATCTTAGATATTACAGATGAACATCTTTTGAATATGTTCCAAAGGGCCAGAAAAAATGACACTTTACCCACTGAATAAAGAACGGCAGTGATAGTGGTGATTCCTTAAGAGGGTAAGCCTCCAACACATTGTGGTCATAGAGACACATTTCGTTGCTCAACTATGAGACCAAGGTTTTTGCCAAGGCTTTATCCCTGAGCTTGCGAACAATGATCAGTTCACATATTCATCCAGATCAATCCAGATTCATGCTGCATAGAGGAATGAGATTGAAGTTACGGAGGTTGTTAGGGTTTATGCATGTGACAGATTCCACTTTTACAGACCTGGCGGCACTTCTGTCCCTTGATGCACAACTGTCATTTAATAGCATGGAATGGTGCTATCTCTTTGCTGTCCTAAAGCATCTAGGCTTTGGACCTAAATTCATTGGATGGGTTAAACTCCTATATAGCCAGCCGTACGGGTGTTCCCCCTTCGGAAAGGGACAAAGCAAGGGTGCCCCTAGTCCCCTGTGATTTTTGCCTTGGCCCTTGAGTCACTGACGGCCTGGAGGCATCAAGATCCATGTTACTAGGACAAGTCCTTGATGTTCCCACTGGTGGGGGGAATACAAAATTTGACATCAAGATGCAAGGTACCGTTTGAGATGACTGGTTCTAAATACCTGGAGGTGTATGTGACCAGGAGGGCCCAGATTTTCCATGCGAAAAACCTGTCCATCCAGAGATGCCCAGCGCTGGCAGACAATTCAGCTCTCATTAATGGAACTTGTGGCCAGATTTAAAATGGTGCCTGCTATGTATTTTGAAGAATGCACCATTTCCAATTCCATAAGCCTTTTTCAAAAGGTAAATGCTGAGCTGAAGTCCCTGATGTGGAGTGGTGGAGCCTGCCGTATAGCCCTACACAAGCTGTAGAGAGGGGTTTATGATGGGGGACTGGTGGTCCCTGATATTAAGAAGTACTATTGGGCCACCGAATTGGTTACACTGAAGAACTGGATGTTTGGGGACCGGGCGGACCCGGCTTACAGAGTAGACATAAGGGCCATGGGTGCCAGGGGATATCATCCCTACTGTACTGTGGTAAATATTTAATTACCGGTACTATTTTTATGCGGTAAAGTCTATTAAGAATAACTCAGTAAATATAAGAGGCAGAATCCGTGGTATTAGAGGTTTTAAAAGGCTTTATTCCTATACAAAGGAATACAATTCGAATTGTAGGCTTTCTATTCCATCACCACGAAAGTTCAGGAAGGAAGGGCATACATTATTGACAGATAAGCAGTTTTATAGAAAATGCATTACAGTGAAACAGATGCAAGAGGCGTAACAGCTGATAATACAGATAAACTGTGCATACGTAACTAATAGAGGCGTATACATGGGTGTAACTAAAATACGTCATTAAACATGATGTCACAAGTGGGTGGATCCATAAAAGAATCCTGCAATGTCAGCAGAAATATTTGGCAGAGATGCGCGCGCAGCCGCATGACGTGTGATTGACGTGCAACTAGAGAGTGAAGGGGACTTGACATTTAGCTCTACATGTGGAGACAGAAGTCTGGGGGTCATGTCAACCTAATCCCAAATCATATCTAATATCCTATGTTTAAAGAACTGTGTTATCCAAAAGGAAAGGTTTCTAGAGTAGAATCTATTCTATACTGACTGTTAGTGCGTGTACAAGCGTCTAAGTGTCTACATGAGATGCGAGGGGGTAGGAATATTCCATGGTAACGGGGCTATGAATTACTTGCATGAGGACAGCGAGGCCTGGCCCTTTGCACGGTAACTGGAGGAATGTTTACCTAAACTACTAGACAGGAATGCATCGGATGAGGAGCGGAGTAGATAATCTTGAAGGTGAAATACAGTTTTTTGGCAGGCAATATGCTGGATCAGGCACCGTTAGCCGCGCAGGGAGTAGGACAAAGTTCATGGACACAGATGCAGGCTCAGACTGGAGCTTTCAGAGGCAGAAGGCAGAAAAGGCTTGATGACAGAATTCGGGCCTACTCGCCTGAATCTGTAAAATGTGGAAAGTGAACCACATAAAGTCGGTGGCCTTTCATACTTAGGAATGGAATATCTGACCCATTCATGGCGGATCTGAAAGAGGACATGTTGACGGTGGACGCACATATATTTGCGTCTTCAAAACTGGAGTAGGAGGGAACATACATGTACTTATAGCATGTACATGGAGCCGTTGGGGTCTACGATAGGGGACATAACTGATCACAAAATTCATATTTCCTCATTCCCTCCTTGTCCCCTACGGACCCTCAGGAGATATCGATCTTCATCAATCCATCGATCTGTTCATATAGCATCATTTGTTCTTCTTTCTTCTTCCGGGATCTTGAACGAAAACTTGGATGTGGGATACACGATGTGGCACACAGACTACAAATCGCTGGCCCACATTGTAGACATAAGCAGCAACTGAATAGTATGAGAAAGCCAATACCTAGGAAGGATAGGATTCTCCATCCCCAGGCTGACAACACGCCCCAGAACCAACCGGACCAAGTCCAGGTGCCTGGACTCTGGTGTATCTGGCTTATAATCTTATGAAGGCGGGTTATGGCTTTATATACTGACGGCGAATTTTCTGGTATGAAAATGCAGCAACTTGATCCGATGACCCTACAAGCTCCGCCCCTATCGGCCAGGATGACGTCAAGGACAAGACGATTTTGAAGCACAACAATCCGCATAGCAGACTGCTCTTCTGGTAAATTGCCTAAGGCGGAAATAGTCTCGTTCACTACTGCTTCAAGGGTTCTGGTTAATCTACGTATCAGCTTACTATTAGTGACTGTACCTATATAGGGAAAGAATCCTTTATTGAAATCTGTGTATTTTTCCCATGCTGTTTCAGTGTAATCGACAATTGGGAGATCTCTCTGTTGTCTATTGTGTACTAAATGGGTATTTCTATGATAATCAGGAGGAGCTAGGAAAACAGGTGGCAGAAGGAATGCTATGTAACAGGTACCATCCCAATCTAAAGGTAGACATATATGCGGTCTGGCCACATATGAAGTAAGAATGATGGGAATCTCTAAATGTAGACTTGCCTTGATCACTGAATTTTATTATAGTATTGCATTTACTATGGCCCATGTGTATGGAACCATTCTTTCTTACACATAATTCCCCTTTTACTGGGAATACTGACATGGCAGGCAAGATTGGTGTAGCTTCAGATTCAACGTTCAGGATCATGAGGTTAAGTGTAAAATTACCTAATCCATATACTTCATTTTCTAGATCAGTTCCTGTTCTTTTGGGAAGTCCCTCCTTGTTAGGGTAGCAGACTTTAAGCAAAACTAGGTTCAGGTTTCCCCAAACCCAGTTGTCTTGGTAAACTGCGGAATTTGAATCTAGGGAATTAATCAAACTAAACCATGCTCCACAGGAGCCATTGTGTGTGAACGGATATGGAAAGAGGGGCAAAACTCCCTTATAGTTTTGATAGGGAGGGAGTCGGCCACATATCCAACAATTTGTGGCATTGCTGGTCTGATGGGAATGATGTAACATACTAATGAATGTGTTGTTGCGCAGCACAAATCTATATGACAACTCATGCGGAGGTAATTCGCTAAAAGAATGTTCTGCAGTTATGTTGTAAGCACGTTTAAGAATAGGGTAATACATATGCAATAGTATGCTGAAAATAATGATCAGAAGACTTAGAAAAAACAAAATTAATAATGTTACTGTGCAGTGACTACGAAGTGATTTACAATACGCATGCTTTTTCAGCTGCATCTGTTGATTTCTTTCTCTATTCCGGTCTAGAGGATACATGTCAGAAACAAATTCAACCGATTCACCTTGGAGAGGACTTAAACAATCAAATTGTCTGACTTACTAGACCTCAATTTTAGTTTGTAAAGTTCTGGTTTTGATTTCTCAACCAAGGGGAGCTTTGAGTCTGTCTGTGGGGGAATACAGGGTTGAGTATTCACACTGGATGGTAGTCCATAAAATTTCTTGATATGACTCGAGTGCAACCACCCTTTGTGACCCTCAATCTTCACGGCAGTCCTTGTAGTCAGTAGAACCAACTTAGGCGACTTCCACCTAGGATCCAGTTGGGTCTTCCGGTCGAAATTCCTGACCAAAACCAGGTCACCAGGAACCACGTCATGGGGCTTCACCTCAGTATTATCGGGAAAAGCTGCGGTTACCTGTGAACGACAAGATTGTAGTGCAGACATCAAGGAAGCCAGGTAATCTGTCAGCATATTACAGTCAACATCAGTGATTTTGCGAGGTATAGGCGTCCCCCACATATTTGGTGGTCTACCGAAGATCACCTCGTACGGGGATAGCCCAGTTCGAGAATGTGCTACCATTCTCATGTAAAAGAGCGCAACTGGTAAGGCTACTATCCAGTCGACACCTTTTTCCCTACATATTTTGGACAATCTAATTTTCAGGGTTTGATTATGACGTTCCACGAGACCTGCTGCCTCGGGATGTCGGACACAGTGGAATTTCCATTGGTAGCCTAACAAAAGGGAAACGTGTTTCATTAGTTCGGATGAGAACGGCTGGCCGTTATCTGAGTAGACAACACGTGGTAAACCGTACCGTGGGAAGAATTCTCGAACTAACTGTTTGGCAGTAGTCGGAGCGGTGTAATCTGAAACCGGGTATGCTTCTGTCCAACGGGAAAGAGCACAGACAACTACGAGAACATATTTGAATCCTCGACATCGTTCCATCTGGATATAATCCATCTGGAGGACTTCAAAAGCATGATCGGGAGGTTGAAATCCACCCTGCTCTACGGGGATGCTTTTACCTGGATTAAACTGACAACATATCATACAGGTACGAACTTTTTGTTTAGCTGCTGCTCGCAAATGTTTGTTGAACCAAATGTGTTGAATGCTGTCTAGCATAGCTTTTTCTCCTAGGTGCGCTGGACTATGTATTGTGTTAATGATGACTTGAACCATAGAGTCGGGAAGAAACCATATAGATTTTTCCTTCGTCATCCATCCTTGATCCGTTTGGATCCCTCCTAATTCAGTCCATTTCTTTATTTCTTCTGGTGTAGCATGTGTCTGTATGTCAATTACATCAAGGGCGGGATCCTTAACCGTCATGCAATGTGTTAGTGTCTGAACTATTGTCTTTGTCATGTCAGTTGTGAGAGTCTGATTCTGAGCAGTCTGTTTAGCTGTTCTGTCAGCTAGGTCATTACCCTGAGAAATGATATCGGTAACTTTTGTATGGGCTTTGCATTTCATAATCGATATTGCAGTAGGTAGATGAATCGCGTCTAATAGGGTTTGAATGAGGGGTCCATGTTGGATGTGGGCACCGTGAGAAGTTAAATAACCTCTCTCTCGCCACAGTACGCCGAAGTCATGGACGACTCCGAATGCATAACGTGAATCTGTGTATATGTTGACTTTCTTATTTTTGGCTTGAATACAGGCTTGTGTCAGAGCGATGAGCTCTGCTGCTTGAGCTGACAAAATGTTAATACGATTTGTTTCAATGACTTCAGTGTCTGTTGTGACTGCGTAAGCGGCCACTAACTCTCCTGTACTTGTTCTCATACATGACCCATCTATATACAATGTCACGTCTGGATCTGACTAAGGGATATCTGTCAAGTCTTGTCTGGGTTTCGTCGTGATAGTAATAATTTCGACACAATCATGTGCCAATGGATCTGTTCCGCCCACTGGTAACAGTGTGGCAGGATTTAACGTATTACAACGTCTGATTTCTATGTGTGGCTGAAATAATGTCAATTCGTAACCGGTGAGTCTCGCTATAGTCAAGTGTTGTGTTTGTGTGCGGTTCAAAAGAACCTCTACTGCATGTGGTACTTGTACTGTCAGTTGGTGTCCTAACACTATGGCATCGCTTTGTCTGATTGCTAAAGCTGTTGCTGCCACCGATTTCAGGCACGCAGGAAGAGCCTGAGCTACTGGATCTAATGTACTAGAGAAATAAGCACATGGTTTGTGTGATCCTGCTTGTTCCTGAGTGAGTACTGACAAGGCAGTACCTTCGCGTTCTGTAACAAAGAGTGTAAACTGTTTACTGTAACATGGTGTTGCTAAGACAGGTGCTTGGCATAAAGCTTTCTTTAAGCTTTCAAAGGCGTGTGTATGTTCTGGAGTCCAAGGGAGGACAGTCGATGTGGCTGCCTCCTGTGTTGTCAACTGGATGAGTGGTTTTGCTAGAAATGCATATTGAGGGATCCACTGCCTACAGTATGAAGTGAGGCCTATAAAAGCCCGCACCTCCTTTTGTGTCTTGGGTGGTGGCATGCTAGCGATTAACTGGATGCGGTCGGGTGTAAGCTGCCTTCCCTCCTTGGACAGCGAGTGCCCAAGGTAAACAACTCGCTGGACACAGAATTGCAGCTTAGAAGGGGACACCTTGTGCCCTTTGTCAGCCAAAAATTTTAAAACCGTCAGTGACCCTTTTTCACATTCAGGTTCGCTTCGGGCGGTGATCAGCAGATCATCGACATATTGAAGCAAGGCAGTGTTAACTGGCATGTGGATACTGTCAAGTTCTCGTTTTAGTGCTTGACTATAGATGCTGGGGCTTTCTGTAAATCCTTGAGGTGCGCGTGTGAATTTAAAACTTCGTCCATTTAAACTGAACCCGAACAAGTATTGACTTTCCGGATCGATTGGGACGCTAAAGAAGGCATTTTTGAGGTCAATTACAGTGAAGAACGTTGCTTCTGAGTCAATAGCTGTTAGTAATGAAGAGATATCTGGGACCACGGGGTATTGTGGTACAATACATTTATTTAATTCGCGCAGATCAATAACTAATCGATATACTGGTGGTGCTTTTGGATCCGTTGTTTTAAGAATCGGAATTATCGGAGAATTACATACATTGGAGTCGGTTTCGACAACCACTCCTTGTGCAATGAGCTCGTCAATGATTTGCAGCAAAGCCACAACAGCATCGGGTGGTAACTTGTATTGTCGCATTCGTGGTAGTATTACTCCTGTTTTTAGTGTGACACGATATGGTGTAATATTCATGCAACCAACATCAGTGGGGCCTTGTGCCCATAAATGTGTAGGTAAATTCTGCAGTCGGTGATCCATGTCTCTGGACACGTAGTGACCTTTGAAGTCACGTAGAAATAGTCGTACTCCTTCCGGAGAACAACATATTATAGCTCCTAGAGCTTTCAATGTTTTTATACCTAACAAGTTTTCTGGACATGATTTAGTGAGCAATAAATCTGTAGTACGTGTCAATGGACCAATCGTAAGTGGAAGAGGTTGTGTTACGTCATTTATTATAGGTTTTCCTGAGAATCCAAGGGAAATATTCTGTGAGCCTGAGAGGGGTGCCCCTGGAACTTCACTGCGTCTTATAGTTGTTCTGCTTGCCCCTGTATCAAGTAAAAACTTTCTGTCTTCCCCTAATAGTTCACTATGTACATAAGGTCCCTCTTGGTCTACAGGAACCTCTATAAGGGGTAAGCCAAATTCCCTCCCTAGGCTATTTCATGTGTATCGCTGATAATCGGGATAATCTGCTTGTGCGTATTGATACATCTGTTGTGTTGTTGCTTGTGTTGCAGCAATAGGCTGCGCTTGCGGTGGTGCTACGGTCTGTTGTGGAGCTCCCTGTTGCGGAGCTAGTTGTTGCGGAGCTAACCTAGGTTGTGCGTGCTGAGGGATTTGTTGTTGATTCTGATCCTGTCTAGGTGGACGTGGTCTCTCCTGGGTTCTACCTGTAGCAATATTATGTTTCAGGACTGGACAATCGTGTATATAATGACCTTGTTGTTTACAATAGTTGCATGTCCCTTTCGTAGGACCTGCGGAATCACCCTTATGATGACCATCGGCTGGAACTGACTGAGCAACAAGCATTTTCATTTTTGTATCTTTCATACGTCTTTGTTCATGTTCTTGTTCTTCTCTAATTCTATTGTGATGATATTGTAACATCTGTAACATCTGTGATGGGGTGTTACCTTGCCAGGTACTTTCGAATTTCAATACTCTATTCTTGACTTGTAGCAGAGAATTTTCAACTAATTTTGTCACAAACAGATGTGGATATGACTCACTACTGGCTTTTATGCCACTATTTATACCAAAACATTTTTCAAATCGGGAATAGAAATCACTAGTGTCTTCATCTGGCTTTTGTTTACAGGCTGAGATTGCACCCCAGTCTTCCTTTTTCGTAGTTAATAAACGTGGCAGTACCTGTACTAGTAGTCCTGCTAGTGCTGTAGTCTTTTCCCCAAGTCCTGCTCCTGCAGCTCGGGCCCTTTCTTCGTTTTCTAATGCTGTCCAATCTATCTTTTGGTCTCCCACCTCCCATTCCTTTTCTTTAAGTTTCTCATAAACACCAGAGGGTAATAGGACTTTTAATATTTTCATAATGTCGGGGTAGGTATACTCTCCCATGAGTAACATGTCCTTTATTTCACGGTGGAAACCTGCTGGATCCTTGTCATGGCTGGGTACTACTTTCTTCATTTCCAATAATTCTAGTTTAGTTATAGGCGTGTACACAAACACGCGTGTAAAGTTATTACCGTCACCTCTGATTGGGTGTACTTCGCGTAACGGGTTCTGTCTATCTATGTGATACATTTTTCTTCCCATGATGGGAACTGGAACGTGTTCTGGGCATACGAAATTTAAATATTGGTTTCGGAATTCTAGAATTTCCCTAATCAAATCAGTACCTGACCCTCTCCATACGTTCGTGAGTAGTTCTGTCAATATGTCAGGTAAGGGTCCTGGATCGGAATGTTGGCTTTTATATAATATAAGGAGGTGTTGAATCATGTATATACTAGCTAAACGCTGTTCGTATGGGTCAAGATTCAGAAACGTGTGTGCAAGTACATCATCATTGTAGTCGCTGGGACTGTCAGCCCATTGTACTGCTGACCTGACTAATTCTTGTTCGTCCATGGAATCGAGCATATGGTACCCCCTTCGATCTCGGAGTAATTTATCAGCGGCTTGGAATAGGTGTTCGGGGGATTTTGTATTTAACATAGGATTTGGAAAATGTCTATTATATTCTGGACGTAGTGGACGTATCGGGTCATTAAAGCCTCTAGTATTATTATGGGGTCTTCCTCTACCTACATAAGCTATCGTTTCTATTTGTTCTGATTCTTGCTCCTCCTCCTCTTCTGATTCTACTCTGTCTGTTTCTCGTCTTTCTTTATGTATTCGTTCTACTTCCTTGCGGATCTTTCGACACATGACGATTATACACGCCTGTCTATCATGTTTCTCTTCTGATATGTTCTGACCCCATTTGACAAGTCTTTGCATGGTATCGTGATCTGCCCCGGGCCTGTCTTGATTCCTAATTACACAATTTATGAAAAAACGTAGTAGTTGTCTTTGGACATCCACTTTCTGGTATTCCATAGCTTCGTTAATACTTTCTGGACCTCGTCCTGTTTGGACAAAGCGATATATTTCATCTAGGTGTTCACCCATTCCTGGTATCGTCATTAAATATAATGTAGCTCGTCGTATACGTAGTGATGATATGAGCAATTTATCCTGTCTACCTGGTACTGGGTCGTATCTACAATCCACAAGCTGTTCTTTAAACATGTCGGATGTCGCTAGTTGGGGTGTACGTTGGAGTGCTAAATCTCTAAGGGTCTGTTTATTTCGCGGCGGGGTGGCAAACATGTCTGTCGTACCTCCTGTAGCACCATCTGAGGTGCTAGGCACGAAAGGATTCGTTGGATGTAGGATAGAGATTGTGGATGCGGGAAAAACTGCAGAAACGGACGGACCTGTGGGAACTTGTGTAGGAGTTTGTAGTTGCGGGGATACAGACGGATGCTCTTGGTGTTGAACACCATCGGCAAGCGGTATGTGTGGTATGGCATTAGCATACTCGGGAGCTACGTCATCTAAATAGGAGGAAAGGAAAACGTCCTTTGCTGTTTTGGGATGTGTTTTTATCGGGAGCAATGGAGGAGTTAAGTCTTTTGGTATTTCCGGGGTAGCTTTAGGTAACCCTTCGGCCAGAAGAGGATACATACCATTCATAAGAGTGTTTCTTTGTCTATCTATTTGTTCTGAGTTTACTCGGGTACCTTCCTCGAGTAATAGATTTTCTCGGGTTTTATTTGAATTCTCTCTACCTTTCTCTTCCTGTCTGAGCGCTTTTTCTGTACGTCTGTATGATTCTTTACGCCATAATTCAATGGCATCTTTCTGTGACTGTCTGGCTTTCTTTTTCCATAATTCTTCTTCTACTCTCATGATGCAATCTGCATCCCAGGTCCCTGCTGCGGGCCATCTCTGACTCTCTGGTAATTCTTTGGTGTAGTCCACCCATAAATCAAGAAATAATACGGCATCTAGACCATGCTTATGATACATAAAGTATCCTGGAGTGTCCCTAGGTGGAATGGGAACAGCTTCTTCGAGTACACCTTTTCTAGTTTTGATCTGTCTTAGTTTCGAAAAGAGCGGCATTTTTAGACCTTATTACTAGAACACACTTTATACAATGAACACAATAATGAACAGTCATTCACACCACAATGTATAGAACGTATTAAAACATTTAACATTTAACAGTTTTAACGAACAATGATAACTAATAGAAAACTAGTTACTGACATAATACTGACACTAGATAATACTTATTTATATGCAAGACATACTATATATACTGCTAAACAGTACAGATACACTGCTGAAACAGTGCAGACCGGATTTGTGTACCCAAACCCGTCTTGACCGGCACAGACTATGTGCACGTTAAGTGCCTCCCCGGTAATGGTACTCACCGGGTAGCTCGGAACGGAAGGCCTCGGAACGGAACTGAAACTGGACCGGACTGGACTCGACTCGACTGGACTCGGAACTTCGGAACCTGGTGGGCCTCTGTATACCTCGGATCTTGCTCTCTCAGCTAGGCTCTGGTCGGGATACTTCGCACTTCTCACCGCCTCGTCTGGGTGTTGATCGCAGCCTCAGTCGCTCCCGCTTGGCCGGAGGGAGATACAGGAAATCCTGCAGGTACGCGTTTTTGTCCGTTCAGCTGTGGCAGGAGACCGGGCCTGCAACGCACCGCCGGCGCGTGAGATGAGAAAGTGTCCCTATTCGGGCGCCAATTTATGTGGTAAATATTTAATTACCGGTACTATTTTTATGCGGTAAAGTCTATTAAGAATAACTCAGTAAATATAAGAGGCAGAATCCGTGGTATTAGAGGTTTTAAAAGGCTTTATTCCTATACAAAGGAATACAATTCGAATTGTAGGCTTTCTATTCCATCACCACGAAAGTTCAGGAAGGAAGGGCATACATTATTGACAGATAAGCAGTTTTATAGAAAATGCATTACAGTGAAACAGATGCAAGAGGCGTAACAGCTGATAATACAGATAAACTGTGCATACGTAACTAATAGAGGCGTATACATGGGTGTAACTAAAATACGTCATTAAACATGATGTCACAAGTGGGTGGATCCATAAAAGAATCCTGCAATGTCAGCAGAAATATTTGGCAGAGATGCGCGCGCAGCCGCATGACGTGTGATTGACGTGCAACTAGAGAGTGAAGGGGACTTGACATTTAGCTCTACATGTGGAGACAGAAGTCTGGGGGTCATGTCAACCTAATCCCAAATCATATCTAATATCCTATGTTTAAAGAACTGTGTTATCCAAAAGGAAAGGTTTCTAGAGTAGAATCTATTCTATACTGACTGTTAGTGCGTGTACAAGCGTCTAAGTGTCTACATGAGATGCGAGGGGGTAGGAATATTCCATGGTAACGGGGCTATGAATTACTTGCATGAGGACAGCGAGGCCTGGCCCTTTGCACGGTAACTGGAGGAATGTTTACCTAAACTACTAGACAGGAATGCATCGGATGAGGAGCGGAGTAGATAATCTTGAAGGTGAAATACAGTTTTTTGGCAGGCAATATGCTGGATCAGGCACCGTTAGCCGCGCAGGGAGTAGGACAAAGTTCATGGACACAGATGCAGGCTCAGACTGGAGCTTTCAGAGGCAGAAGGCAGAAAAGGCTTGATGACAGAATTCGGGCCTACTCGCCTGAATCTGTAAAATGTGGAAAGTGAACCACATAAAGTCGGTGGCCTTTCATACTTAGGAATGGAATATCTGACCCATTCATGGCGGATCTGAAAGAGGACATGTTGACGGTGGACGCACATATATTTGCGTCTTCAAAACTGGAGTAGGAGGGAACATACATGTACTTATAGCATGTACATGGAGCCGTTGGGGTCTACGATAGGGGACATAACTGATCACAAAATTCATATTTCCTCATTACGACAGGAAGAGGGAAAAGGGTCTGTCTGTACATACGCGAACAGTGTTGAAGGCATGGCAGGAGGCCACAAATGCTTGTGTTGGCAGGGTACATTAATGAGGATGACACAGCCCCAGGATAGTGATGTTCGCTGAGTGGGGAGCTGCGGGGTTTGGCAAATGGGAACTGATTGGCATAGAAAGACTGGGCGACATATGGAGGGGGCGTTTTCTACTTTACAACAAGAATACGACCTGGGGAAGGGGAGTGGCTCCAAATACTTACAGTTGGGACAGTCACTTCAGGATAACATCCTTGAGGGAGAGGAGTTGGTTGAGGCGGCCCCACTGGAAGATCAACTGCTGACAGACCCACTAACTGACAAGGCAATTTTGCTAATTTATAGAAGAAAACTGGTGAATAACTCCCCAGATCCACTGGGGCCACTGAGGGCAGCGTGGGAGAAAGATCTTGGTCCAATAGATGGTGAGGACTGGGTAGTAGCGATACAGGGCCCAAGAGAGTTGGCCATACACTTCCGTATCTTTCTGATTCAGTTAAAGATTTTACATAGAATATACTACTCCAGGCCACTGTTACATCATTTGGGATAAGCTGAAAATATACTCTTTCAATGGGGTTGTGGGCAAAAGAGGACCTTTTATCACCTGTTGTGGGAGGGTTGGAGGTACTTTTTGAAGTGAAATGGTATCTGCTGCATATCCCGGAGGAAGAGACTTGGCATAGATATAAAAAGATATGGTCGGCGCTTGCCGCGGTTGTGGGCAAGCGCAATATAGCCCGGAGCTGGAGAGTGGCTTCTCTACCAAGGGTGGCTGACTGGGAAACAGATTTGGATTGCTGCTGGCGATCTGAACATATAATCTACATGAGCAGAGGGTTCCTGCATTAATGGGAAAAGAAATGGGGGGACTGGCAGAGGTATCGGGGTCTGCAGGGAGGGATAGTTAGTTATAGGGAAGAGCAATAGGTAAAAAGCGGTTATGCTGATTCCAACAGGTGATAGTTGATATAACTATTATAATTTTGATTTACTGATTGATGATATACTGTGTGATGTATCCTCAATGTACTGTTGATTGAGCACTTTGAAAAAAAAACAGTTTTAAAAAAGAAAAGAAAAATGCTGCCACCACATCTTTTAAACCATCCAACAGAGATACCCCCCACCCCACAGCCTTTGTTCAAAAGCACAAGTTCCAGGAGTGCTTGAAAACATAAAAATCCTCTCCCAGGGTCATGAATAGAACCCCCTGGGAGACTCAGGGTGACTTTGTGGCAAACTTGTGTGAGGTTCTAGTGGGTGTTGTAGAACTCCTTTGAACCCCCAAAACACTTTACAAAATATTGGTATTTCTAGGGCACAACAAAGCAAATGATGCAAATAGATTTTGAGCATGCTGAGTCCTAGGGGGCGTTTCCCCACCACATGGCAGGCATATTTGTGTGTCAGCTTTTTTATTCATAAAGTTGGTTTGCACTGCAACGTTTCTTACTTGCAGAAGTTCAGGGGTCTTCCTCCTTCCAGGTGGGCATTGCTCCTATATTATAGCTCAAGTTCTACTGTCTTCTTAAGTGCCTCTTCCTTGTGCCAAGATTTTTAGGTGAGGGTTGAAAGTTCTGGAAGGTAGGTACCTCTGCTTAATACTTTGCAGAATTCTGCAACATTTAAAGATGGCAACTTGAAGAGGTATATGAAATGATCTTCGCTGGGAGACTCAGACTCACTTCCAATTGACTGTTGCCTGATTACTTTCCACCAAAATTTCAAAGAGGAGCCCCACCTGTGTTTGACTCCGGAGGTCTGGCCTTCCTCATTCATTTCTGTGGGCTTGTCCCAGCACATGCATTATGAACCATAATTATCACATGCAGATTTCCTTCCCACCCCTCCCTTTCTCAGGAACTTAAAAGCTCTGCTAAAAGGCGTGGTATGGCCTTTGATTCTCCTACTGACAAGCATTGTAATTACCATGGCCCAGTAGAAGGTATAAACACCTGGAATCTGATTATGGCTGAGCCAGGGAAATATAATAATTCTTCACGTGCCATAAAGAGTAAAGATATCACAAAGGGGGCAGTACATTTGCACTTTCTGTACATTTATACCTCAAAATTGAGACCTGACCAGTATCTCTAGGCCTAAGTATGACAAAACTGTGTTGTGGCACAGATGTTTCCCATAGAGCATGAGGCAGTCAGCGCACTGCCTTTTCATTAATCAATACAAATGTAAACTATGAATGCCCACTCACGTTATAAGGCCTATATCAGGTCAGCACCAATCCCTAAAAGGTCTCTTCTGTGGCAAGCTATTGGTGCACAGGTACCGGGCTGAGCTAGACAGAAGCCTCACATGCTCAGTTCAAATATGTGTGCACATGCAAGCATGCATGCACATGTTCAAGCAGAGCAAGCCCAGAGCCTCATACCCGCTGTGCAGCAGTGGCCCTTAACTTAAAAGGCAGACAAGGGCGGTTAGCACTCTCAGTCCATTTCCACAGAATTTACAATGAGTGAGAATCAGTTGGTGAGACTCATTCCCTGTAAAAGTCTAAAAGTCTAAAAACAGTTAAAAGCAGTTAAAAACCAAACAAATCCAGGGGGATTAGACAGGCTGAACCTATTTCCTACAGGGAATGATAGTGGATTTTTGAAATATCACATGACATCATTGGTTAATCAATCATGTACACTAAAAAATCCACAAACAATTAACAATAGAGTCAATAATGGTGCTACATAAATACACATGGTATAAACATAAAAACCATAATAAAATTACATATTCACACTTAAGAACAGGAGGAATTATCAGGATTTGTGCATTTTTTTACAAAATCGCAATTATGGAAGCCTACTACACCTTTCACAGTAGCCTTCTTCCAGAAGATTCTATTTGTATAGTAGAAGCCAGTGCTCTTTTACCGGCATCTTCCAATCACTATCTATGAGATCCTACAGGTGACTTTTATTGGCATAAACAACTTACCCAGACACAATTATTTAGACTGATCTATACTTATCTGCTTATTTCCTTGACGTCTCTAGTAGTTGCTCCTATGTGTTTCTGTAGTTTGGAGACAATGTTGTAACTTTGCATCTCAGCTAGAAGCACTACATGAAACAGTTAAAAGGGAAATCAAAGGCTAGCTCCTAGTGAGCATGTTATTCATATCTAAATTGCACTGGTCATGACTACAGAATTATTTTTCATGCTATTGAAGGCGCTAAATACATGATGGTAACATTGCTCAATGACCCATGATTAGCTCCATTTACCATGTCCCCGCAGATACTCCTGCAACAAGAAACGTCACACATATGGGTGCATTTTGGTGTGAATAGGGAAAAGGAAAAGGGTGACATGGCCGTACACCTCACTTTGAAAAGGAAAGAACACCTGGCACTTGTTTTAAGACGTACCTATCTGCTGCACCAGTTTTCCTATATCTGGAAACAATGCCTAGAATAGTATCCAGGCAACCCTGAATGAAGATTTCAAATGGAATTTTCTCTATGTGGTGCTTCCTTTAGAATATGTATCTCTGTCATTTATATTTACCATAGGATTAAAAGTTACTAAAAGTAGGTTTCAACAACCTCAATAACTGCTTTAGCACTTATCCTTTGACAGATTAACTATTGAGATATAAATCTGAAATATGCATTCACATGAATTGCCCTCCATTGTAAAGATGCCTAAATCATTGGTGGTTGGATCTCCGGAATCAGACAGGCAGGAACTCCTCCACTATTTGGTCAAACATATTGACATGTGCGAGACGGTTCATTATTGTACATGTTCTGCTACTGTTGAAAATCTTTTGATGGGGAGATACCTTGGCTGTTGCTGTTAGGGGCATTCCTAACTTTAATTCATTTTTCCCTGTCCCTGTGCTGCTTGGGGTATTTATATTTTAGCATATTTGAATATTTTTTTTCCATTCTCCCTACTGGTGGTGTCTACTTTCTCCTCTAACCGGCCCTAGAACAGTGGAAAAAATCATCATCAATACTCGCCGGACTGGGACCCCTGGACCTAATGGCATCTCTGAAGCGTTTTATAAACAGAAACCGCAGTACTGGGTGGAGAACCTGGCCAATTTATTCAATAATATCCTTTTCAGTCAAGAAATAACTGACAATTGGTGGGGATCAATACTGGCCCCAATTCACAAAGCCAGCCTATCTACAGATCCCGCCAACTATCAGTTGATAGCTCTTATGGACTTTGAGGCCAAGTTCTTCGCCAAATGCCTACTGGCAGAGCTTACGGTTTGGGTGGAATCTAAAAAATCTGTTGCCCAGAAATCCGACTGAGTTTATCAAAGGCCTAGGTACATCCATCAATACTCGGATATTGGCCCTCATAACAGAACAAGCAAGGCGGCGTTCAATCAATCTCCACTTGTGTTTTGTTGCAGTGCAGAGAAATATTCTCTGGGGTAAACTGTTAAATTGGGGTATTTCACCTACTCTCCTTCGAGCAATTCAATTATTGTACACAGATACTTGTATTATAGTTAGACTGGGACGAGGCGCATCAATCGAAAAAAACGTTCTAACAATGAACAGCCTAAAACAAGGCTGCGTCTTTGCCCCACTCTTGTTCAATTTGTACCTCGCAGATATTACACCATCTCTGAGCGGAAATCATTCACATTCCCCGCCGGTGGTTGGCTTTAACAGTTCCCATCTTTTGTTCTCCATCGATATTCTCTTACTTAGTTACACCAAGGTGGGGCTCCAGAGGCTAATTAGTGAAACTTCCCAGTACACTTTGATCCATGGGTTAAATGTCAATTTAAATAAAACAAAAACCATGCTAGTGACACAGGGTATAGTAATACGACCAAAATTCTGTATAAAAGGCCTAATGTTGGAGTCAGTACAAGAGTACAAATATCTGGGGGTTATGTTTGATGCGCGAGGCTCATTTAAGATTCACTGTGCGGCGATGCAAAGAAGGAACAACGCATTAACAGTAGCGTTTGCCTCACTTCGGAACACTCTAAAAGGCTTGCCCCTAAAACCATTATTACAAATTATGGCAGCCAAACACTCTGACTTAAGACGTGGAGATCCTGAAAGCAAAAGCGGATAAAATAATGGACAAACTCAAAGTAGGGACCTACGCCGCTTATTTAATCTCCCAAAACAGGCCTTGCCTGCACACATTCGACTAGAGTTTGGTTTTAGGAGACAAAATATCAATACCATCAGGGCATTTTTGAAATTCTGTCATAAACTAAAAAAAGATAATTCCACTCTGATGACAACCATATGGCAGGCCATAAGCGACCCTAGAAATATAGTAGCCCATGAATATTTTAATCTGGCAATGACTACTTTTAACGCAGCACAATTATGGGCTTTACCCCTCTCACAAGTCGCACTTAATAGAGTGATTAACGGGACCAGAAAAAAAGTTTCATCACTGTTAGAATGATAATTTCATCATACGTCCAATTAAAACCCCAGAATTATCTCGGGGGGTTTGATTAGTCTAGAAGCAAAATTAAAGCTTATGAGTCTCCGGTTAGGCAATTTCCAATTCCGTAGCAATTTGTCAGTTTGGAAATGTTGGGAAATCCAACGTCATGTTGCCTCTGTAATTATCACAGAGAAGACGTTTGTCACATATTTTGCAGAAGCCTGCTAAGACAGGGCTTTACCCAATATGTCATTCGCACATGTCGTCAAGCAGTAATAGTTGATCTGCTGTGAGAAGATTTACCATTCACTCGCAAATATTTTAAGTTTATTGAGGTAGTGGGGGGTAAACTAGCTAAATGTGTAGAATAAAGATTTACTCTGCTTATTATGCTATTTTCCTAAGCCCATACTGAAAGGAACGAGACACATCAATAGTAACGGTTGTCGCCATGTAAATGGTTTGATTCATGATGAAAAAACTTTGGGTTTGTTAAGCCTTTTAATTACAAAGTACTGAGACAATATTTACAAAATTGGCACATAACACTTTAAAATCCTTAAAGATGGCAGATACAGGCTTGTAAATGATAGAATAGTCTCTTCTCATTTTACACCTTCAATAAATATACAAGTGCATTTTATGACTTTGTTACTATGTGATTTTAAGAATGGAATGTGTAAAATGGTATTTTGTAAGTTTACTATCGGAACAAATTATTATTTATTTACTTGCTTACTTTCCGTGGATATATATGCTGAGGATATACATATATAGTAGTCTTCTGCTCTTATAATCAGTTTGTATATGAATGCATGTACTAATTAGGTTGGTCTAATCCATGACTATTAATTAGTATTAGTACAATAGAGAATTCCAGCAAGGCACGTTGCACTTTGTTAATTGCTTTGCACAAATTGAATTGTGGATTAAACTTCAACAGTGTAAATAGGAAATCTAAGGTACATTGGTCCTATTGAGTGCAATAAGACTTTAAGAAATGTTAAAATTGTAGAACGATGCTGTTAAAAACAGTTTTCACCTTGTAGCTTGGAATACATCATGATGGTTTTAATTGTATTTTAAAATATTTTTTTAAAGGATAGTTATTCATGAAGTGTCACATGGTAATCCAAGAGTGTCATATTGTAAGTTTAAATTAAATGATCAATAAAGTATCATTCATTTATACTTTCTCCACTTCACTGCTGAGATAGTTGAAAAGGCCCTGTTTTAAGTCAAGGACACGTTTCAAGCCAAGGATGTCAGCCCTGTAGAGTTGAACCTGCCAATGGGAGCACATGCTGACAATTTCCTTGCCTGTGGTCTAAAGATCTTACTAGGTTTGATGCATGCCACCAACATGAAGAGGAAGTGTCTTAGCACATAAATGCAAGGTTTGACACCTTCTACTCTGAAAAAATGTTGTGTTGTGTGACACTAGTGTGACCCTAGAAGGACCCCTTCACACCCGGTCATGTTCAATGTAAATCAAGGGCGGTGGAAGTGATAAAAAAAAACCATAAACAATAAAATTAAATCTGAGAAAAAATTTAAAAAACTGCATCAGGGAGAAAACAGGAGAGAAATGAAAAATACATACATAATGACAGATGGCAAGGAAAAGGGTGAAACTGGAGTGGGATGGGTGGGATTCAGAATGCAGATGGGTGCAGGAGTTACTGTTGCATGCCCTATTTCAAAAATGGCTGATTCGTGCATATCAGTGATTGCATCGATCTGCTAGGTTTTGTTTGTGTGCAAGGTGCATGGTCATATGCATTTTTGACCAAAAGTACCACACTTTTCACTACTTACTTTCACGTACTTTTGCAAGAAACTTGGATACTGATTGACTGGGGTGTGAACCCTGGTAATACAGAAACCACAATCCTTGTCAGAGTAGGGTACAAGCACACCCCAAATTAACCTGTGCTCAACCCCCTGGTAGCTAGGCACAGAGCTATCAGGCTTAACTTAGAGGTAATGTGTAATGTATTTGTGCAACACTCCAAGCAGTAAATTAGTGAAAACACCTCACAAAAAGATACCAAACCAAGTTACAATAAAAGAGCAAAACTGAATAAAACAAGACCAAAGCAACATAAATCCAATCAGTAGAACTGGAGTAATGAATTTATAAAGAATAAAGTGTAAAATAGCACCTACATGCACAAAGTGACAACCTCGGCTATCTGCTTGTGTTGGACTTAGTCAAAACCAAAAGTTAACGCCAACTGTTATGGAGCGTAGGTCAGACACAGTCCCTGGTTAGTCCCACTGAAGATTTATTTTCTCAAATTTTGTGCCAAGAGTACTGTTCATGTTGGAGCGGGCCATGAAAAGTAAGGAGAGCATTGCAGGAGGCTGTTGGCAGGGAGAAAAGAGCAGGCCGAACATGGCAGATGGACGGGCTGGAGCTTCACATTTGCACTTCCCGGCAGGTGGACGATGCTGGGGTGCGAAAAGATGGGCTGGCGTCAGCTTGCGCTGATTCTCGGTATGAGCAGCTCAGTCTAAGTGTGAACTGGCCCTTTCATGGTCACAAAGAGCCCAAAAACTTGATTTAGCTTAGCTGAGACACACACAGGCTCAAGGACCTGAGGGGCACCGCTCGTGGATCATGAGCTTGCTGCAGATGGGTCCAGTGGCTGCTTTGGAAGCCTTTTATTTCCCTGAGACTCAGATCAGGAAGCCAACAGAGTAGCCCGTTCAGTTACTCCTGAATTCAAGATGACATTGCAGGTACAGTACTTCTTCCCCAATAAAGTAGGCGGCTGGCAGCAGGTCAGCACAGCAGGTCAGCAGTTCCTTTAGAACAGCAGCCCAGCAGAGTGGTAGTCCAGTAGCAGCATAGCTGTCCTTCTTCCTGTCAGAGTATCCACAGGTCCAGAGGTGCACTGAAGAGTTAGTGTCTGAGGTCCAGTATTTATACCCAGTTGTGCCGTTGAAGTGGGGGAGAAGCTTCTAGAGTTTTCCTTTTGGAGTCCCCAGGCATCCTGCTACCCCTGCCCTCGTTTCAGACTAACTATAAGGGGTATGCAGCCCTTTGTGTGAAGGTAGGACACAGTCTATTCAGGTGTAAGCGTGGCTGTGCCAATCACCTTCCTCCTATCCTGACAGTGATGGCCCATTCAGTCACACCTAAGCTCCATATTGTCTGTGGCTGTCTAGGAGCAAAACACAAACTCAACTGTCAGTTACACCCAGTTATTTGACCAGAGATAGGCTACACACAGTAAAATGCTCAGGTCGGAGAATACAACTTTCTAAAAGTGGCATTTTCAGAATTGCAATATAAAATCCGACTTCACCCTAAGTTAGGATTTTTAATTGTGACTCCAAAGACAACAAACATGAACTGGTCATCTATTCCCATTCAGAAATTACACAAATAAAATGTAATAAGGCAACTCCAATGTTATCCTATGAGTGAGCTAGGCCTTGTAGTAGTGAAAAATAAATTTAGGAATTTTTCACTACCAGGACATGTAAAACCTAAATGTACATGTCCTACCTTTTGGATACATTGACCCCTGCCTTCGAAGATGTCCAGGGCCTATATTAGGGGTGACATATGTGTATTAAAAAGAAAGGTTTGGGCCTGGCAAAAGGTTTATATCACCTGCTCGAAATGGCAGTTTATAACTGCACCCACACAGGCTACAATGGCAGGCCTGGGAATTAATTTAAGGGATATATAATTGGGTGGCACAACCAGTGCTGCAGACCCACTAGTAGCATTTAATCTATGGGCCCTAAGGCACATGTAGTGCCACTTTACTAGGGGCTTATAAGTAAATGAAATATACCCATTGAGCGTAAGCCAATGTTACCATGTTTAGAGGGGAGAGCACAAGCACTTTAGAGTCCTAAGGCCAGAAACAACACGGTCAGTAAAAAATGGAAGAGAAAGGTAAAATGTTTGGGGGAAGACTTCCCAAAGCCAGACATGTCGAAACATACATCAGATCAAGAATTTGATGGGGGTTCTTCAAAATGTTCAAGCAGCATCACAAGGGGCTGACGGCCAGCTGGGAAAAAATAAAAATCTACATGTGTTTGATCTGGAAAAAGATTACCAGGAAGTGGTCTACAGTGAGCATGCACACCAGAAGAGTCAGCAAAATTAGGACATACAAAGAAGACCTCAACCACTGGGCCAGAATCTTGTCCCAGTACATGGTGCAGAGAAATATGCGTAATATTGTGTTATAGGCTATCTTGAGGTCTCATTCATATTTAAAAATGCTAGGACCCAGCCTCATGGTTTATGTCATCACCAAACCCTGGCTGGACCATATTATATATATATATATCTATATCTATATCTATATCTATCTATCTATCTATCTATCTATCTATCTATCTATCTATCTATCTATCTATCTATCTATCTATCTATCTATCTATCTATCTATCTATCTATCTATCTATCTATCTATCTATCTATCTATCTATCTATCTATCTATCTATCTATCTGTCTGTCTGTCTGTCTGTCTGTCTGTCTGTCTGTCTGTCTGTCTGTCTGTCTGTCTGTCTGTCTGTCTGTCTGTCTGTCTGTCTGTCTGTCTGTCTGTCTGTCTGTCTGTCTGTCTACCTACCTACCTATCTATCTATCTATCTATCTATCTATCTATCTATCTATCTATCTATCTATCTATCTATCTATCTATCTATCTATCTATCTATCTATCTATCTATCTATCTATCTATCTATCTATCTATCTATCTATCTATCTATCTATCTATCTATCTATCTATCTATCTATCTATCTATCTATCTATCTATCTATCTATCTATCTATCTATCTATCTATTTCACTGAAAAAACCAAAGGTTTCAGGGGCATTATAGTTAGGAATTGGCATTTAAAAAACCTTAGAAAAAAACCTTAGAAATTCACTGAAAAAAACCATAGGTTTCAGGGGTGTTATAGTTAGCTGGACATTTCCCTCATACAAAATCCTAGAAATTCCCCTGTTATAGTTAGTTCAGCTAACTATAACTCGCGCCCCCGCAATGCACTGCTGATGACGTCACATATTACATCACTCATGACATGGTCAGTGACATCACTGATGACATCTCAAATGACATCACTGATGACATCACTGAATGTATCAGTACCTCAATGGATGATTGGCGGTGTGTGAGTGTCTATATAGGTGTATAAATGCACAGAGTGACTGTAAGTATGAGTGACTGTACAGGTGAGTGAGTGGAGATGTATGTAGACCTAAAAGTCAATTAGTGGGTGAGTAGTTATTGGTATTGGAGTATCTATGGTTGTCAAAATGGCCGTCTGAAATTTTGAGTCGGAGTATCAAAGGTTATATTAGGGTGTGAGAAGATGGACTGATTTATCACATGGATGACGTCATCAGTGATGTCATCAGTGATGTCATTTGAGATGTCATCAGTGATGTCACTGACCATGTCATGAGTGATGTAATATGTGACGTCATCAGCAGTGCATTGCGGGGGCGCGAGTTACAGTTAGCTGAACTAACTATAACAGGGGAATTTCTAGGGTTTTGAATGAGGGAAATGTCCAGCTAACTATAACACCCCTGAAACCTATGGTTTTTTCAGTGAATTTCTAAGGTTTTTTAAATGCCAATTCCTAACTATAACGCCCCTGAAACCTTTGTTTTTTTCAGTGAATTTCAAAGGTTTTTTAAATGCCAATTCCTAACTATAACGTGCATGAAACCTATGGTTTTTTCATTAAATTTCAAAGGTTTTTTAAATGCTAACTCCTATCTATAACTTATCTCTGAAGATATCATGAAAAGCATTCTTTTTTAAAAGTAGGGTGCACATTAGTTTTGTGGAAAAGCATCTTTGTGATTGGTTAAGAAAAAGCAGTTTCAACGTGGAGTACATATCATAGGATAAAATTTGCTCAGCTCAACCGCACCTGCCACTTGCATTTGGAAGGCACTGTTCGAACTGAAAACAATCGTCAACTTTTAACCTGCATGTGTCGTTAAATGTTCAAGAAAATATTACAAAAAAATATCATAAAGTTTTAAAACATTTATGAACTTTTAACCTGCACGTATTGTAGAATGTTCTAGAAAGTGTGTTGATAGAAGACGTTGAACTTCTGACTTCTATGTGTTGTTGAATATTTAAAAAAATGATTCATATGGAAAATTAAAAAGAAACCAATAGAGAAGTTTTGAAACCTAAAAGAATCAAGGAACTATTCTAATTTATTCTTTACATGTATTTATGTGTGCAGCAACAAAATTATAGTCACAACAGCACTAGGAAGAGGAAGAAGCAGGGAGTGGGGGAGGAGGGGGAGATGGGCAGAATGGCACACATGCACAATTAAGTACAACACACATATAGACTAACAATGGCCAAAATGAAACACACCAACAAGGAGCACAAGTCACACAACCTGCCATCATCACACCACTGAACGAGCATAGAAGTGAAAACCATGCTGCATTCATACAGGATGTGTACAAAGGCCAGTTGTTGGTGTTGTGGGATGTCTGCGACCGTGGTCATCATGGATGAGATGCCCAGCATGTGGCACATGGTCGAGTTCACTGTGTGTTATGTTGCCAAACGGCTGCTCCTCCCTCCCACGAGCCCCCACACTTTTGTACGGTGAGCTGTTGTATCTCGTGCACTCGTACAGCATGCCATTGTAATGCCTATTTGCGCATGTCATGCTACAATCCAACAACAACATCACAGTGCCGTTTGGAGGTGGTGCATGCCACTTTACAACATCGACTGCTGCCGCTCTTGTAACAGGCCACACCAGAACACAGAGACACACTTACCGCACTTCCTGTACACGGACATGTCCGAGACACCCCGTTCCCCTTACCGGATAGGCACACCCCTGCACTGACCTGTGAACCCCAGACCAGCACACGCCAGTTGTGCATGTAGGAGGATGCGTACGTAGCTACACATTCAGGCTCACTGCCAACGCTGAGGTGACAGCACACTATGATGTTGCAGGGCTCGTGCCTATCATGCTAAGACAATGACCACAGGGACACACTTACTAAGATGCGGGTTTGGGGGGACTTGGCGGTCCTGGAGTTGTTGAGATGAGTCTTCTGGCCCTCATGGGTATCCCTGTATCATGCTCATTGGCTCTATGGCACCTGTGGGTGTTCTGGTGTGGCTCGTGGCTGTGTTCCCTTTCATGGTGCAGGTAGTTGTCCTGCTTAACACCAGCAGAAAGCAGGTGTAAAATCCCTGGTGCTAACGTGTCTTATCGCCGAAATTTGTTTCGCATTGCAATTGGTGTGAAAGTTGTGATGTGATTATTCTCGTGTGCACAACAATATACGAACTGAGCAGTGTATCTCGTCAAGATCCAGCACCTGACGCACTATTCCCAATCAATATAAATACAATGAGATTTCTAAATAGATTTTGTGTGTACACTGTAAGTGCAGCCAATACCTCAGTGCAATACAATACACGATTTTAGTATTTAGAATAAATCGCAAAGGTGCACCTCATGACTATTTGCACGGGAACGGCTACTCTCCATTTCATTATCAGCACTTTAACGGAAGTAAATTTGAGATAAATCTAACACACTATTCAGAAATTGGTGCAAACTGCAGATATCACTAGTATTCCAGCGATAAGTGCCCCAAAATTTAACACCATGGTGGACTCCATCAAATAACAATAATAAGAACAAGAAAGAGTCACACAGCAGTTAAGAGAACAACCAAAAACATTATTAATTGTTTTTTCAAACGTTATTTTGCATAATAATAAATATATAAAAGATAAACTATTTTCAAACTTTATTTTTTTATTAACATAAATATAAACAATGAACTAATAAACAAAATGTAACAACAATAATACAAAAGAAACAAAGCGGAACACTCCTGTGGGAACCACGGATGTCGACGAGAAGACCTGGAAAATCAAAAAGATTGTTAAAAAAAACCCAACATGGTATTCTCAACAAAATACCACAAGAAACACATCACAGATATATAAAATGTATACAGCTAACAAAATTTTATAAGTTTAACTTACAAAAACTGTAAATGTTGCCGCTTTAAAATATTTACCGAATCAGAGGAATTTTTTTTGCAGAAGGCACCACGCCCACAACGTTTTTCTTCAGTGGTGAAGACATTTTTTACTTTTTCCAAGGGGCAAACAAAGACCAATGCCACCTTCTTCATTCGCAAGATTTGCCAAAGAGTTCTGTTACGAGGGGATCCTAACAAAAAACTACTCGTGCGGCACAGCAAGTATGATGAAACACCTAAGGACCCTTCATCCAAACAATCTTGCACGAGAAGAGTGTAAACAGATGAGAAACACTCCTGTTCTGTATCTGTGAAAAAGAATCAGAAATAAATGTATATTAATAACTTTCAAATGAATACTATTCCATTACTGTACAAACACATTTTATATAAAAACTGACTAAGAAACTATAGCCCTGAACCACAAGTGTGACGATCGTTAAAACACTACATGCATAGTGCATACTACTTTGAAGCAGTTCATGCCCTAAAGCCTACCTCACTAAAAGACTACGGGCCAGATGTATCAAAGGTTTTTACCCATTCTGTGTCTATGGGAAAATGTGTTCATACATATGGCCCTACATGCTAACTGACTAAATGATTACAGTACTATAAGGAGACACACTGGGTGAGTGACAGGGTGTTTGCTAGAAGAGTATGAATACTAACTAGGGAATTGAAGGTGTGAAACACAACTGTGTAGGTGATTAGAGGACTGCATCCATACTGCATAGGCATTTAAAGCAGTCCATGTGCTAAGGCCTGGCTCACTGCATGACTACTTGGGTACTGACTGAATGATTAGAGTACAGCAAGGAGAGTGCCTAGGTGAATTTATAAGTGCTAGGCTTTTCGCACAGGGAATGGATTAGTACTTGGTACTGAATGGGTCACTAGAGGAGTGCAAAGGCAGTCACAAGTGCTGGACTGTATAGATACTGACTAGGAAATTGAAAGTGTGAAAGACAAGTGTCTAGGTGGTTAGAAGACTGCATGCATAGTGCATAGGGGTTTGAAGCAGTCCATGTGCTAAGGCCTGGCTCAGTGTATGAATACTTAGGCAGTGACTGAATCATAAGAGTACTGGAAAGAGAGTGTCTTGGTGAATTTATAAGTGTTTAGGTTTTGGCATAGTGAATGGATTAGTACATACTGTTGAATGGGTCTCTAGAGGACTGCAAAGGAAGTGACAGGATGTTTCCTGGAAGTGTATGGATTCTGACTAGGGAATTGAAGGTGTAAAAGACAAGTCTATAGTATTTTAGAACACTACATGCATACTGCATAGACATTTGAAGCAGTCTATTTGGCACTTAGAAACTGACTAAATAATCAGACTACTTCTAGGACAGTGCTTAAGTAAAAGTTTACATTTTCAGTTCTGCCACAGTGAACAGAATAGTACATGGTACTGCACCTTAGTGTCAAACCCTGACTCATTTTATCAATGCATAAGCAAAGACTAGCTTCTAATGCTACTAAAACTTGACAACATGAGAGGTTTTAAATTAGTTATCTGTCAGCAAATACACGATGTTGCCAAATGCTTCTCTCACAGTGGTTCTCAAATGCACACAGACTCACAGTGTAATTCTAGACAACAACCACTATACCTAGGAGGTTACCAAAAATCATTCACTACTGTGGAAGTGGTAAGCAAATTGCACACAATCTTCATATTTCAGGACTGCACTTTTGTGTCAAAGCCTGACTCATTTAATCAAAGCATAAGCAAAGACTGGCTTCTAATGCTACTAAAACTTCACAACATGACCGGTTTTAAAACAGGTATATGTCAGCAAATACACGATGTTACCAAATGCTTCCCTCACAATCTTTACTCAAATGCACACAGACTCACAGTGTGATTTTAGACAAGCAACACTATCCTAGGAGTTTACCAAAACTCATTCACTACAGTGCAAGTGGTAAGGGAACTGCACACAATCTACATATTTCACAACTGCAATTTACTGTCAATGCCTGACTCATATACTGAGATCATAAGCCATAACTGTCTTCTAATGCTACTAAAACTTGACAACATGACATGTTTTACAACACTTATCTGTCAGCAAATACACGATATTACCAAACACTTCTCTCACAGTGGTTCCCAAATGCACACAGACTCACAGTGTGATTCTAGACAAACAACACTATCCCTCCCTAGGAGTTTACCAAAAACTCATTCACTACAGTGGAAGTGGTAAAGGAACTGCACACAATCTACATATTTCACAACTACACTTTAATGTCAATGCCTGACTAATTTAATCAACGCATAAGAAAAAACTGGCTTCTAATGCTACTAAAACAGGTTTTAAAACAGTTATCTGTCAGTAAATGCACGATGTTACCAAATGCTTCTCTCACAATCCTTACCCAAATGCACAAAGACTCACAGTGTGATTTTAGACAATCAACACTATCCTAGGACTTTACCAAAACTCATTCACTACTGTGGAAGTGTAAGGGGACTGCACACAATCTACATATTTAAGTACAGCACATCAGTGTCAAAGCATGACTCATTTAATCAACATATAAGCAAAGACTGGATTCTAATGCTACTAAAACTTCTCAACATGACAGATCAGCCTTCTGCATGTTACCATAGAAACAGGTCATGGAACACTGCACTGAGCTCACAGGTCACAAGTTCAGCACACAATGTTCCTACACAAGACAGGAAGTGTGTTTGACTTTTCAACATATCAGCTAGTAATACTGGTTCTTGTCTAGAATTAGACTGTGAGTCTTTGTGCATTTGGGAACCACTGTGAGAGAAGCGTTTGGTAACATCGTGTATTTGCTGAGAGAAAACTGTTTTAAAACCTGTCATGTTGTCAAGTTTTAGTAGCATTAGAAGCCAGTCTATGCTTATGTGTTGATTAAATGAGTCAGGCATTGACACTAAAGAGCAGTCGTGAAATATGTAGATTGTGTGCAGTTCCCTTATCACTTCCAGTGTTGTGAATGAGTTTTGGTAAACTCCTAGGGATACTGGTGCTTGTCTAGAATCACACTGTGAGTCTTTGTGCATTTAGGAACCACTGTGAAAGAAGCGTTTGGTAACATTGTGTATTTGCTGACAGAAAATTGTTTTAAAACTTGTCTTGTTGTCAAGTTTTAGTAGCATTAGAAGCCAGTCATTGCTTATGCGTTGATTATGTGTTGATTAAATGAGTCAGGCATTGACACTAAAGTGCAGTCGTGAAATATGTAGATTGTGTGCAGTTCCCTTATCACTTCCAGTGTAGTGAATGAGTTTTGGTAAACTCCTAGGAATACTGGTGCTTGTCTAGAATCACACTGTGAGTCTTTGTGCATTTGGAAACCACTGTGAGAGAAGCGTTTGGTAACATCGTGTATTTGCTGAGATAAAACTGTTTTAAAACCTGTCACGTTGTCAAGTTTTATTAGCATTAGAAGCCAGTCTTTGCTTATGTGTTGATTAAATGAGTCAGGCATTGACACTAAAGAGCAGTCGTGAAATATGTAGATTGTGTGCAGTTCCCTTATCACTGCCAGTGTTGTGAATGAGTTTTGGTAAACTCCTAGGGATACTGGTGCTTGTCTAGAATCACACTGTGAGTCTTTGTGCATTTGGGAACCACTGTGAAAGAAGCGTTTGGTAACATTGTGTATTTGCTGACAGAAAACTGTTTTAAAACTTGTCATGTTGTCAAGTTTTAGTAGCATTAGAAGCCAGTCATTGCTTATGCGTTGATTAAATGAGTCAGGCATTGACACTAAAGTGCAGTCGTGAAATATGTAGATTGTGTGCAGTTCCCTTACCACTTCCACTGTAGTGAATGAGTTTTGGTAAGCTCATAGGGATAGTGGTGCTTGTCTAGAATCATACTGTGAGTTAGTGTGTATTTGGGATCACTGTGAGAGAATCATTTGGTAACATCATGTATTTGCTGACAGATAACTGTTTTAAAATCTGTCATGTTGAGAAGTTTTAGTAGCATTAGAATCCAGTCTTTGCTTATATGTTGATTAAATGAGTCATGCTTTGACACTGAAGTGCTGTACTTAAATATGTAGATTGTGTGCAGTACCATTAACTCTTCCAGACTAGTGAATGAGTTTTGGTAAACTCCTAGGATAGTGTTGCTTGTCTAAAATCACACTGTGAGTCTGTGTGCATTTGGGTAAGGATTGTGAGAGAAGCATTTGGTAACATCGTGTATTTGCTGACAGATAGCTGTTTTAAAACCTGTCATGTTGTCAAGTTTTAGTAGCATTAGAAGACAGTTATGGCTTATGCTTTCATTATATGAGTCAGGCATTGACACAAAAGTGCAGTCATGAAATATGAAGATTGTGTGCAGTTCCCTTACCACTTCCACAGTAGTAAATGATTTTTGTTAAACTCCTAGGTATAGTGGTTGTTGTGTAGAATTACACTGTGAGTCTGTGTGCATTTGAGAACCACTGTGAGAGAAGCATTTGGTAACATTGTGTATTTGCTGACAGATAACTAATTTAAAACCTCTCATGTTGTCAAGTTTTAGTAGCATTAGAAGCTAGTCTTTGCTTATGCATTGATAAAATGAGTCAGGGTTTGACACTAAGGTGCAGTACCATGTACTATTCTGTTCACTGTGGCAGAACTGAAAATGTAAAAGTTTTACCTAAGCACTGTCCTAGAAGTAGTGTGATTATTTAGTCAGTTTCTAAGTACCAAATAGATTGCTTCAAATAAAAGTGTTCTGACATACTATACACTTGTCTTTTACACCTTCAATTCCCTAGTCACTATCCATACACTTCCAGGAAACATCCTGTCACTTCCTTTGCTGTCCTCTAGAGACCCATTCAACAGCATGTACTAATCCATTGACTGTGCCAAAACTCGCACACTTATAAATTCACCTAGACACTCTCTTTCCAGTACTCTAATGATTCAGTCACTGCCTAAGTTTTCACGCACTGAGCCAGTTCTTAGCACATGGACTACGTCAAACCCATATCCTCTATGCATGCAGTCCTCTAACCACCTACACACTTGTCTTTCACACCTTCAATTCCCCAGTCAGTATCCGTTCACTTCCAGCAAACACCCTGTCACTGCCGTTGCACTCCTCTAGTGACCCATTCAGCATCATGTAGTAATCCATTCACAGCGCCAAATCCTAATAAATTCACCCAGGCCCTCTCCTTGCAGTACTCTAATCATTCAGTCAGTACCCAAGTACTCATCCAGTGACACAGGCCTTAGTATATGGACTGCTTCAAACCCTTATCCTCTATGTATGCAGTCCTCTAACCACCTACACAATTATCTTTCACACCTTCGATTCCCTAGTCAGTATCCATACACTTCCAGGAAATACCCTGTGACTCTCTTTGCAGTCCTCTAGTTACCCATTCAGCACCATGTACTAATCCATTCACTGTGCTAAAACCCAAACACTTATAAATTCACCAAGATACTATCTTTGCAGTACTCTAATCATTCAGTCAGTGCCTAAGTATTCACACACTGAGCCAGGCCTTAGCACATGGACTGCTTCAAACCCCTATGCACTATGTATGCAGTCTTCGAACCACCTAGACACTTGTCTTTCACACTTTCAATTTCCTAGTCAGTATCCATACAGTCCAGCACTTGTCACTGCCTTTGCACTCCTCTAGTGACCCATTCAGTACCAAGTACTAATCCATTCCCTGTGCGAAAAGCCTAGCACTTATAAATTCCCCTAGGCACTCTCCTTGCTGTACTCTAATCATTCAGTCAGTACCCAAGTAGTCATGCAGTGAGCCAGGCCTTAGCACATGGACTGCTTTAAATGCCTATGCAGTATGGATGCAGTCCTCTAATCACCTACACAGTTGTGTTTCACACCTTCTATTCCCGAGTTAGTATTCATACTCTTCTAGCAAACACCCTGTGAGTCACCAAGTGTGTCTCCTTATACTACTGTAATCATTTAGTCAGTTAGCATGTAGTGTTTTAGTGAGGTAGGCTTTAGGGCATGAACTGCTTCAAAGTAGTATGCACTATGCATGTAGTGTTTTAATGATCGTCACACTTGTCGTTCAGAGCTATAGTTTCATAGTCAGTTTTTATATAAAATGTGTTTGTACAGTAATGGAATAGTATACATTTGAAAGTTATTAATATACATTTATTTGTGATTCTTTTTTACAGATACAGAACAGGAGTGTTTCTCATCTGTTTGCACTCTTCTCGTGCAAGATTGTTTGGATGAAGGGTCCTTAGGTGTTTCATCATACTTGCTGTGCCGCACGAGTATTTTTTGTTAGGATCTCCTCGTAACAGAACTCTTTGGCAAATCTTGCGAGTGACGAAGATGGCATTGGTCTTTGTTTGCTCCTTGGAAAAAGTAAAAAATGTCCTCACCGCTGAAGAAAAACGTTGTCTGTGTGGTGCCTTCTGCAAAACATTTTCTTCAGATTCTGTAAATATTTTAAAGCGGCAACATTTACAGTTTTTGTAAGTTAAACTTATAAAATTTTGTTAGCTGTATGCATTTTATATATCTGTGATTTGTTTCTTGTGGTATTTTGTTGAGAATACCATGTTGTTGTTTTTTTAACAATCTTTCTTATTTTCCAGGTCTGTCGTCGACATCCATTATCCCCACAGTAGTGTTCCGCCTTGTTGTTTTTTATTATTGTTGTTACATTTTGTTTATTAGTTTATTGTTCATATATATGTTAATAAAAAATAAAGTTTGAAAATAGTTTTTCGTTTATATATTTATTATTATAAAAAATAAAGTTTAAAAAAAAAATTAATAACGTTTTTGGTTGTTCTCTTAACTGCTGTGTGACTCTTTCTTGTTCTTATTACTGTTATGTGATGGAGTCCACTATGGTGTTAAATTTTGGGGGACTTATCGCTGGAATACTGGTGATATCTACAGTCTGCACTAACTTCTGAATAGTGTGTTAGATTTATCTCAACTTTACTTCCGTTAAAGTGCTGATAATGAAATGGAGAGTAGTTGTTCCCGTGCAAAAAGACACGAGGTGCACCTTTCCGATTTATTCTAAATACTAAAATCCTGTATTGAATTGCACTGAGGTATTGGCTGCAGTTACAGTGTACACACAAAATCTTTTAAGAAATCTCATTGTATTTATATTGATTGGGAATAGTGCATCAGGTGCTGGATCTTGATGAGATACACTGCTCAGTTCGTATATTGTTCTGCACACGAAAAAAATCCCATCACAACTTTCACACCAATTGCAATGCGAAACAAATTCCGGCGATAAGACACGTTAGCACCAAGGATTTTACACCTGCTTTCTGCAGGTGTTAAGCAGGACAACTACCTGCACCATGAAAGGGAACACAGTCAAGAGCCACACCAGAACACCCACAGGTACCATAGAGTCAATGGGCATGATACAGGGATACCCATGAGGGACAGAAGACTCATCTCAACAACTCCAGGACCGCCAATGCCCACCAAAACCACATCTTAGTAAGTGTGTCCCTGTGGTCATTGTCTTAGCATGATAGGCACGAGCCCTGGAACATCAGTGTGCTGTCACCTCAGCGTTGGCAGTGAGCCTGGATGTGTAGCTACGCACGCATTCTCCTGCATGCACAACTGGCGTGTGCTGGTTTGGGGTTCACAGGTCAGTGCAGGGGTGTGCCTATCCGGCAAGGGGAACGGGGTGTCTCGGACATGTCCATGTACAGAAAGTTGGGTAAGTGTGTCTCTGTGTTCTGGTGTGGCCTGCTACAAAAGCCGCAGCAGTTGATGTTGTAAACTGGCATGCACCACCTCCAAACGGCACTGTGATGTTGTAGTTGGAATGTAGCAGGACATGCGCAAATAGGCATTACAATGGTGTGCTGTACGAGTGCACAAGATACAACAGCTCACCGTACAAAAGTGTGGGGGCTCGTGGGAGGGAGGTGCAGCCTTTTGGCAACATAACACACAGTGAACTCGACCATGTGCCACATGCTGGGCATCTCATCCATGATGACCACAGTCGCAGACATCCCACAACACCAACGACTGGCCTTTGTACACATCCTGTATGAATGCAACGTGGTTTTCACTTCTATGCTCGTTCAGTGGTGTGATGTTGGCGGGTTGTGTGACTTGTGCTGCTTGTTGGTGTGTTTCATTTTGGCCATTGTTAGTCTATATGTGTGTTGTACTTAATTGTGCATGTGTGCCATTTTGCCCATCTCCCCCCTTCCCCCCACTCCCTGCTTCTTCCTCTTCCTACTGCTGTTGTGTCTATAATTTTGTTGCTGCACACATAAATACATGTAAAGAATACATTAGAATAGTTCCTTGATTCTTTTAGGTTTCAAAACTTCTCTATTGGTTTCTTTTTAATTTTCCATATGAACCATTTTTTAAATATTGAACAACACATAGAAGTCAGAAGTGCAAAGTATTCTATCAACACACTGTCTAGAACACTCTACAACACATGCAGGTTAAAAGTTCATCAATTTTTTAAAACTTAACGATATTTTTTTGTAACATTTTCTTGAATATTTAACGACACGTGCAGGTTCAAAGTTGACGATTGTTTTAAGTTCGAACAGTGCCTTTCAAATGCAAGTAGCAGATGTGGTTGATCTGAGCAAATTTTATCCTTTGATATGTACTCCACGTTGAAACTGCTTTTTCTTAACCAATCACAAAGATGCTTTTCCACAAAACTAATGTGCACCCTACTTTTAAAAAAGAATTCTTTTCATGATATCTTCAGAGATAAGATATAGATAGGAATTAGCATTTAAAAAACCTTTGAAATTCACTGAAAAAAACATAGGTTTCAGGGGCGTTATAGTTAGGAATTGGCATTTAAAAAACCTTAGAAAGTCACTGAAAAAACCAAAGGTTTCAGGGGCGTTATAGTTAGCTGGACATTTCCCTCATACAAAACCCTGGAAATTCCCCTGTTATAGTTAGTTCAGCTAACTATAACTCGCGCGCCCGCAATGCACTGCTGATGACGTCACATATTACATCACTCATGACATGGTCAGTGACATCACTCATGACATCACTCATGACATCTCAAATGACATTACTCATGACATCGCTGATGACATCACCCATGTGATAAATTAGTGCATCTTCTCACACCCTAATATAACCTTTGATACACCGACTCAAAATTTCAGACGGCCATTTTGAAAATCAAGATACTCCAATACCAATAACTACATACCCACTCATTATCTCTTAGGTCTACATACACCTCCACTCACTCACCTGTACAGTCACTCATACTTACAGTCACTCCGTACAAGACTATCATATGCATTTATACACCTATATAGACACTCACACACCGCCAATCATCCATTGAGGTACTGACACACCTAGTCAGTCGTGCAAGTAATTAAACACAGTCCAATTTACTCACCTATGTAGTTAAACACACTCAAGTTCACTTACTCATAAAAATAGTACCACATTCTTACGCTCTAATAGAATCATTGATGCAAGCACACACTCATCCATACAGCCACTCTCACAATCACACACTCTCACATATACCCACTTATATACTCTTACACACATATATACTGCCTTTCACATATGTAGTTAGTCACACATGTACCACTGAGATATACATTCAATCCCTAACACACCCATACATACACTCACCCAACCATACAGTCCATCACAGATGCACTCTTAAAACCATGCACCCATAGAATCACCCACTCACACATCTATGCATAGAGTCACACACACCCTACCCACACAAACACTCAGGCACCCATACAGATACTCAGAAAACCAATTAATAACCCATATAGACACTCATATAGCTATTCACAAAACCATGCAGCCACTTATACACCTACACACAGACACATACAGACATTCACTCAATTTAGTCACTAGTCTGCAGTAAGATACATTTAATGACTCACTTAAAGAGTCAGTTACGCACCTACAAAATCATCCATTCACACACTTGTACACCCACTCATTCTTCAACAGACCTTTCCCTATATATATTAAACATACTAAAACTGTACAGAAACATGTACCTACTGGATGATGTCATCAGTGATGTCATCAGTGATGTCATTTGAGATGTCATCAGTGATGTCATCAGTGATGTCACTGGCCATGTCATGAGTGATGTAATATGTGACGTCATCAGCAGTGCATTGCGGGGGCGCGAGTTATAGTTAGCTGAACTAACTATAACAGGGGAATTTCTAGGGTTTTGTACGAGGGAAATGTCCAGCTAACTATAACTCCCCTGAAACCTTTGTTTTTTCAGTGAATTTCTAAGGTTTTTTAAATGCCAATTCCTAACTATAACGCCCCTGAAACCTATGGTTTTTTTTCAGTGAATTTATATATATATATATATGTATATATATATATATATATATATATTCACTTAAACAACCATAGGTTTCACACACGTTATAGTTAGGAATTAGCATTTAAAAAACCTTGCAAATTCACTTAAAAACCATAGGTTTCACACATGTTATAGTTAGCTGGACATTTCACTCGTAAAAAACCATTGAAATTCCCCCGTTATAGTTAGTTCAGATAACTATAACTCGCGCGCCCGCAATCCACTGCTCATGACGTCACATATTACATCACTCCTGACATGGTCAGTGCATCACTCATGACATCACTGATGACATCATCCTTGTGATAGAGTGGCGGTCGCACGAGTTATAGTTATCTGAACTAACTATTATTTACGAGTGAACTACCTCTTTGCCAAATTTCAAGTAATTCTGTTCAGCCGTTCGGGCTGTACCTTCGACTAAAGGTCCTATGGGAAAATGCATGGGAAAAACGCGTTTTGGGACCCCCCTTTTTTCTCAGCCCCCGCTTGACGAATCTCCCCGTGACTTTCAGGGTAGGAGCTGAGCGGAGCGCCCCATTAGTTTTGAAAATTTCGCGAGGATTCGTCAACCGGCGCCAAAGTTATTCAAAATAGAATTTTAAGATTTCCTATGGAAACACGGTCCTAACTATAACTATCTACTGGCGACCGCCAGTAGATAATACATATACATATATATATTAAAAAAAATTGTGAATAATTTTTAGTTAGGAAAACTATATTATTTTAAAAAATATATATTATACAGAAGTCGCACACCCTTCGCACACCCTACACGATGTCTGCGCGCATTCCGGTAGCCATTTTGAAAAGTCGCGCTGGGTTCGCGACTTTGGCGTAATTTGTAAAGTATCAAATATCTTTAAATTAATTATAAATAAAAGATTTCCTTTAAGTGTTTGTCTAAATTTATTAATAAAAGTATTTTTAAAGTATTATTTTCAATATAATTTCAACTAAAAATGATTAGATTATTATTGGATTCAGAGGTTAGGAGGGATGGCCATTTTGCTCGATCTGTTTTGCAAGATTTTTTGGTCTAGTCAAGTGGACACCCTCCTCTGGGTGAGGTACGGCTTGAGGATTCTTTTCAAAAGGTGAGGAATCAACAGGCAGAAGTATCCATCAGAAGAGCAAGTTACTTACCTTCAGTAACGCTTTTTCTGATGGATACAGTATCTGCCTGTGCATTCCTCACTGTCCCTCCCGCTTCCCCGTTGTCCACCTGTTTCTACCAAAAAGATGCTTTTACTGTTTGGCATGAATGTTTTTAATATGTCTCAATCATGCTCATGTTTTAATAGCGAGAAATGCTTGATCTGTTGCTATTTCTTTATGCCTTTATTGGTTATGCATTTATATATATATATATATATATATATATATATATATATATATATATATATATATATATATATTCACTGAAAAAACCATAGGTTTCACACATGTTATAGTTAGCTGGACATTTCACTCGTAAAAAACCAATGAAATTCCCCCGTTATAGTTAGTGCAGGCAACTATAACTCACGCGACCGCAATCCTCTGCTGATGCTAATACTGTATTTAGACACTTATTTGCCCATGTCTTCTTCCATTAAATTTTAGCTATACCTATATTACAAATATTTTTTTTTCATAAAGACACTGTAGTAATGAAAAGTGACACAACCAGTAGAAGTGCAACTGTCACTTTATTCAAGCCATCCGCTCTCTGACATGAGCAGGTTGTCAACATTCTAAGGTGAGCTTCGGGAGATACCAAGGTAAGAGGGACGGAGGGGGTGGACGGAAGGTACCAAGGTGGGGAGAAAGAAGGGAAGATACAACACATCTCCTTACCCAACATAACCAAATAAACATGGAGGGAGCATTACCTAGCTACTCTGTCCCCACTCCAAACTTGACCATCCTCCAATTCCACCACATTCTTCCCCCTACCTTTGACATTCTGAGAAGGAAAAAATTTACTCTGTCCCGCTTTAACCCTTGTGGGTTTCTTTATCAACACAGCATCATTAACCAAAGGTTTCAACTCCTTCACACCATGTTTCTTATCATACCAGCCTTTGTAGCGGGATTGATGTTGCTGCACTTTAATCTGACTTTCAGACCTGTCATAGACAACCTTCTTACCCCCCTCTAGCCAGAGAGGGTACATCTTGGTGCCTGGTTCTCTCCCTCTTAACATTACGAAGGGAGAGATCCCTGTTACAAGGTTGGGTGCAGTGTGGTAAGCCCACAAACAGTTTTTAAGAGAATCATTTACGTTGAATCCATTAGACATTGCCAGTTGAATATGTTCCTTAATCAACCGGTTCATCCTTTCTACTAAGCCATTAGCCTTAGGGCAGTAGAGGGCCGTTTTCTCATGCTTGATATTGTGTTCCTTTAAGAAAGTCATCATTTCATCTGATGTAAACTGCACCCCATTGTCAGTTACTAAAATAGATGGAATTCCTTCAAATGAGAACACAGATTCCAAAAATGCCACAAGGTTCTTGGTCGTGGTGGAAGGGGTGAATTTGACATTGACCCAATGGGAGGTGTAGTCCACGAGTACAAACATGAACCTTCTCAGTGGGCCTAGTGCATCCATGGGGCCAATTATGTCCATGGCCAGTTTAGTCCATGGAACAACTGGTACCTCCACCGGTGAAAGAGGGACCTTACGTAAGGACTTGGATTTATCACTCTTTGCACAACTAAAGCAGTCCTTTACCTTTAACTCCACTCTAGAATCCATCCTTGGGAACCAAAAGCTGGTCCTTACTTTGCTTTTGGTGAGACTTCTCCCCAAATGGCCTTCATGGGCAAGGTCTACTATTCTGTCTCTCAAAGTCTCGGGTGGCACAATTTTAGAATTGCGGTAGATTCTGTTCTCCTGAATGGTAAGCTCATTCCTGACTTCCCAGAAATCTTTTAACTCTTCTACCACATCCCCGCATTTATCTGGCCACCCCTTTATGATTAAATCCTTTAGTGCCTCCATTATTGGATCTTTTCTCATTTCGTTATTCCATTCTTCTTTGGAAAAGGAAGGCAGATGAATCGAAAGAATGGGGATATCCAAAGGGTCTTCCTCGATGTTTGTTTCTACAGGGGACCTGGATAAATAGTCTGCAAGGACGTTGTCCTTCCCCGGCAAGTATTCAATTCTGAAGCTAAATTTCTCCAGCCCCAAAACCCATTTGGCTATCCTGGGTGACTCACAGAGGGATTTCTTGGCTGAAAAAATGTGCGTTAGGGGTTTGTGGTCCGTGCGGACTGTAAATTTACTGCCCCACAGGAAAAACTTGAAATGGTTGATGGCCCAGTAGCAGGCCAATGCCTCCCTCTCAATTACGGAGTAATTCCGTTCAGGTGGACTTAAAGTACGGGAGGCGAAGGCAATGATGGTTTCTCCCCCTCCCCTTTTTGAGATAGGGTGGCCCCAAGACCTTTGTTGGATGCATCCGTGCATAGGATGGTCCTCTTCCTATGGTCAAACGGTCCCAATGCACGTGAACCCACGATCTCTTTTTTCAGGGCATTTACAGAGTCAGAATGTATCTCTTCCCATTTGAATTCACTCTTTTTCTTTAACAGTTCCGGTAGGGACTCGCATTTTTCTGAAAACCTGGGTATGAACTTGGCCATATACTCCACCAACCCTAAAAAGGATTTGTGCTCCTCCTTGTTTGTGGGGAGAGGAGCGTTTTCCACTGCTTGAACTAAGCTCATTTTGGGTTTTATCCCTTCAAAGGAAAGATTGTGTCCCAGATAGTCTACCTCCATGACTTTGATCTTGCATTTTTCCTTTTTAACAGATAACCCTGCATTCGACAACCTGGAACATACTTTTCTGAAAATGATGTCATGCTCCTCCTCATCGGCACCATAGACTAGAACATCGTCTTGAAAACACATGCAGTTAGGGATGTCCTCCAATACCTTTTGCATCATTTTCTGGAAGACAGCAGCCGCCGATGCAAGGCCAAAAGGCATCCTTAGGAACATATAAGTGCCAAACGGTGTTGAAAATGCAGTCAGAGGTCTAGACTCAGGGTGAAGGTCTACTTGGTAATATGCCATTGAAAGGTCTATGACTGAAAAGAACTTGGCCTTCCCCATGGTACTCAACATTTCATTGATGTTGGGAAGCGGAAACCGTTCGACCCAAATGTTTTCGTTGAGACTGCGTAAGTCAATGCAAAGACGAATGCCCTGTCCATTGGCCTTAGACGCTATCACAATGGGGGACACCCACTCCGAAGCGTCAATGGGTAGAATAACACCTAACTGGCAGAGTTTGTCAAGTTCTTCTTTAAGAGGCTGTCTTAACAGTAAAGGAACTTGGCGAGTCTTATGTACCACAGGTTTCGCCCCCTGTCTGATCTTTATTTTATGCTGAAAGTGTTTCAAAATCCCCAGCTCATTAGAGAATAGGTGAGGGAATTCGTCACATAGGGGTGACTCCCCCGTGGCACCTTTGACTACGTTGACTTGTTCCTTACCATTAGGATCCAGAATTACACCCAGTTCTCTCTGGTGACGCCACCCAAGGAGGTTAGAACCCGAGCTGACAAGGTAGATCTTGCCCACCGTGGATCTCCCTTTGAAATTTATTTCGGTCTCCACCATGCCTACCAACGGAATAGGGTCTTTGGTATACCCCTGGGGTGTGATGTCAGGTTTAGAAATTTGCATACCTGGATCCCCTTTAATTTTCATGTAATCTTCCATGTTTAATAGGGTGAATGGAGAGCATGAGTCTGCGAACATTTCAATACATGTGTCGTTAATTGTAATGCTGCATTTTGGGTATTCGAAAGGGATACTACCACACGTACTTTTTACTTGGAATGTAAATCTAGGCTGCTCAACGTTGGTTTCATTGATGGCTTTGACTTGGGTGCTGTCACTGTCCCTGCACACCCTGGCTAAATGTCCTCTTCTGTTACACTTCTTACAGTGGGCATTGCGAGCTGTGCAATTGGGATTGTTGGCCAAGTGATTGCTGCTCCCACATCTGTAGCATTTGAGGTCCGAGTGATCTCTTTGAAACTTACTGGATGACTCACCCTTACTTCTGATTTTAGAGACATTCCTATTGGGAGATTCTACCCGAACTGCCGCAACCACTTCTTCTGACACTTTTATTTCTTTCATGCACTTTGCCGTATGTTCAATAGACTGGGAAATAGACACAGCTTCCTCCAACGACGGGTTTTTGGATAGCAACTTCTCTTGGATTTTACTATTGCTTGTGCATCTGACTAATTGGTCACGTATCAAGGAGTCATTGAGATCCCCAAAATCACACCTTTGAGTAAGACCTCTCAAATTGGCAATGTAGTTTTTTACCGATTCATTCTTTCCTTGTGATCTACTGAAAAACTTATGACTTTCCAGAACTACATTTATTTTATCCCCAAAATGATTACTTAATTTTAGCATGGTAACCTCTTACACATCAAGGTCCTCTTCTTCATCCAACTCCGGTTCTGGGAGAGTCTCATATACCTTTCGACCATGTACCCCCATGTTGTGTAGGAGAATATGCTGCTTCCGTAAGGCAGAAAATCTTTCCCCCCCCATGGCAATCAAATATGACTCAAACAGCTTTGTCCATTCCTTCCAATGGATATCAGGATCGCCACATTCATTGAGAAATGAGGGAGGTTGACATATTCCCGGGGTACCCATGGTGAAGGGAGAAAAAAAATGACCTCCCAACTTGCAGGAAGAGGTGTAACTTGAGAGGAGTAGAATATCTGGTAAGGTGCCTGGAAGAAATATGAAGGTAGCCCCAGAGAATTCAATTCAGCTTACTAAGACCAGGAGCCTCCATAACATTGAAAGTATGGCTGCCAGTATCCAACCTTCAAATACCTGGCTATTTCCACAAAGCACTCAGCCCAAAAGTACAGTTCCAAAGAAGCACAGTAATGCCTTACAGGGCTGGGGCAAAGTACTGTATAAGGTAACCGCCGAGTACCATCAACTAGTTGGCCCAGGAGGAGGAAGTCACTGAATGCCCAACCTGAGCAGTGGTTAACGTAAGGTAAAAAGTACCCGAGCCGGACTGGCAACCAGGTGGCCCAGAAAGGGAGAGGACTCTTCCGTCCCTATTACTACCACTTCCTGACTGGAATTAAACCCAAAAACGGAAGGAACTTGCTGGAACCACCACTTGACGTACCTCAGAACTCCAGTCATTCATCGGCTGCTGATCTCCAGGATGTCGCTGCCGTTCCTGCCATCCCCGGATACGAGCACAGCGCCTGCAGCTTAATGAAACCTGACGAACTTGCCAGGAGCGACAGGACCCAGCGGAACACTTCTGCTTCCCGCCCTCTTGTGGGCGTGTGGAGGCGCGTCGACAGTCAGTCCCCCGGAAGCTGAAGGAGCGCAGGAGTCCACCAGGGAACTGTCGTGGAAGAATGGCCAGAGGAAACCTGACGAAAACTTGCCGGGAGCGACAGGACCCAGCGGAACACTTCTGCTTCCCGCCCTCTTGTGGGCGTGTGGAGGCGCGTCGACCGTCAGTCCCCCGGAAGCTGAGGGAGCGCAGGAGTCCACCAGGGAACTGCCGCGGAAGAATGGCCAGATAAAGTGCCCCTCAGGAAGCTTGTAACGCTGCAGTGCCAGTAATCTACAGTTTGCCAGCCATCCAGAAGACGCCAACCAGCCACAGACCTCGCTGGTGAGGAGAATCCTGACTTGTGCCGTTTCACTCGAGCAGGAGCACAAGGAACACCAGCGATGCGCCTACAGTGGGCGGTAGAGGACTTGTGCCGTTTCACTCGAGCAGGAGCCCACGGAACACCAGCGATGCGCCTACAGTGGGCGGTAGAGGCGTGGACACTCGCGTCTACTATCGAGGAACCCTGCCATTCAGAAGTCGCCAACCAGCCACAGACTTCGTTGGTGCGGAGAGTACATCCACACGAAAGGAGTCGGGAACAGCCACAGCAAATTGCCAGAAGTCCGCTGACACCAGCAACGCCAGCCCGTAGACTGTCCTCCTTCAAAGTACGGAACACAGCAGGCACACAGCTCATCCCGCACCGCTTGAGAGCTACACGGAAAGGGGAGATGACTTGTCCTGCCCCCCTCACAGGGTCGTCGCCAGTGTAGTAATGAAAAGTGACACAACCAGTAGAAGTGCAACTGTCACTTTATTCAAGCCATCCGCTCTCTGACATAAGCAGGTTGTCAACATTCTAAGGTGAGCTTCGGGAAAGACCAAGGTAAGAGGGATGGAGGGGGTGGACGGAAGGTACCAAGGTGGGGAGAAAGAAGGGAAGATACAACAGACACATATGTCATCAGCAGAGGATTGCGGTCGCGTGAGTTATAGTTGCCTGCACTAACTATAACGGGGGAATTTCATTGTTCTGAGCAACTTGTGGGATAATCAATATCGCGGCGGCTCCGGCCGTGGAGGGATCGCGCTGCCTGTAATCGTATCAGGACCTACAGAGAGGTAATGTTCCTCCCTGAGTGGCGTCAGCAGGTAGAATAATTGACATTGTTCGAATCTCATCGGGGAGCCCACTGGAGGGCTGGAAACGGGTCCTAAAACACATGCAGGAACGGAACCCATTTAGGGTAATGAATTGCCTAGTGACTACATCTCCCAACATGCTATGTGTGAAATTGAACTTTACTTAAAGAGGGGACTAATGGCGGTCTCATGAAAGCATGCTGGGTAAATGCGGCATAAATGTTCTGATTTCCTGCGTGGGGCCTCTGAGGAGAAGCGCAAAGGCTTCGAAACGCGTCAGGCCGAAGGACAAAATACTTGATGGGAATCTGCAATGATCTTTAAAATGACTTTGTGAGTCACCTGCTGGCGAGTTGCGGCCTCAAATCTGAGCAACTTGTGGGATAATCAATATCGCGGCGGCTCCGGCCGTGGAGGGATCGCGCTGCCTGTAATCGTATCAGGACCTACAGAGAGGTAATGTTCCTCCCTGAGTGGCGTCAGCAGGTAGAATAATTGACATTGTTCGAATCTCATCGGGGAGCCCACTGGAGGGCTGGAAACGGGTCCTAAAACACATGCAGGAACGGAACCCATTTAGGGTAATGAATTGCCTAGTGACTACATCTCCCAACATGCTATGTGTGAAATTGAACTTTACTTAAAGAGGGGACTAATGGCGGTCTCATGAAAGCATGCTGGGTAAATGCGGCATAAATGTTCTGATTTCCTGCGTGGGGCCTCTGAGGAGAAGCGCAAAGGCTTCGAAACGCGTCAGGCCGAAGAACAAAATACTTGATGGGAATCTGCAATGATCTTTAAAATGACTTTGTGAGTCACCTGCTGGCGAGTTGCGGCCTCAAATCTGAGCAACTTGTGGGATAATCAATATCGCGGCGGCTCCGGCCGTGGAGGGATCGCGCTGCCTGTAATCGTATCAGGACCTACAGAGAGGTAATGTTCCTCCCTGAGTGGCGTCAGCAGGTAGAATAATTGACATTGTTCGAATCTCATCGGGGAGCCCACTGGAGGGCTGGAAACGGGTCCTAAAACACATGCAGGAACGGAACCCATTTAGGGTAATGAATTGCCTAGTGACTACATCTCCTACCATGCTATGTGTGAAATTGAACTTTACTTAAAGAGGGGACTAATGGCGGTCTCATGAAAGCATGCTGGGTAAATGCGGCATAAATGTTCTGATTTCCTGCGTGGGGCCTCTGAGGAGAAGCGCAAAGGCTTCGAAACGCGTCAGGCCGAAGGACAAAATACTTGATGGGAATCTGCAATGATCTTTAAAATGACTTTGTGAGTCACCTGCTGGCGAGTTGCGGCCTCAAATCTGAGCAACTTGTGGGATAATCAATATCGCGGCGGCTCCGGCCGTGGAGGGATCGCGCTGCCTGTAATCGTATCAGGACCTACAGAGAGGTAATGTTCCTCCCTGAGTGGCGTCAGCAGGTAGAATAATTGACATTGTTCGAATCTCATCGGGGAGCCCACTGGAGGGCTGGAAACGGGTCCTAAAACACATGCAGGAACGGAACCCATTTAGGGTAATGAATTGCCTAGTGACTACATCTCCCAACATGCTATGTGTGAAATTGAACTTTACTTAAAGAGGGGACTAATGGCGGTCTCATGAAAGCATGCTGGGTAAATGCGGCATAAATGTTCTGATTTCCTGCGTGGGGCCTCTGAGGAGAAGCGCAAAGGCTTCGAAACGCGTCAGGCCGAAGGACAAAATACTTGATGGGAATCTGCAATGATCTTTAAAATGACTTTGTGAGTCACCTGCTGGCGAGTTGCGGCCTCAAATCTGAGCAATTTGTGGGATAATCAATATCGCGGCGGCTCCGGCCGTGGAGGGATCGCGCTGCCTGTAATCGTATCAGGACCTACAGAGAGGTAATGTTCCTCCCTGAGTGGCGTCAGCAGGTAGAATAATTGACATTGTTCGAATCTCATCGGGGAGCCCACTGGAGGGCTGGAAACGGGTCCTAAAACACATGCAGGAACGGAACCCATTTAGGGTAATGAATTGCCTAGTGACTACATCTCCCAACATGCTATGTGTGAAATTGAACTTTACTTAAAGAGGGGACTAATGGCGGTCTCATGAAAGCATGCTGGGTAAATGCGGCATAAATGTTCTGATTTCCTGCGTGGGGCCTCTGAGGAGAAGCGCAAAGGCTTCGAAACGCGTCAGGCCGAAGGACAAAATACTTGATGGGAATCTGCAATGATCTTTAAAATGACTTTGTGAGTCACCTGCTGGCGAGTTGCGGCCTCAAATCTGAGCAACTTGTGGGATAATCAATATCGCGGCGGCTCCGGCCGTGGAGGGATCGCGCTGCCTGTAATCGTATCAGGACCTACAGAGAGGTAATGTTCCTCCCTGAGTGGCGTCAGCAGGTAGAATAATTGACATTGTTCGAATCTCATCGGGGAGCCCACTGGAGGGCTGGAAACGGGTCCTAAAACACATGCAGGAACGGAACCCATTTAGGGTAATGAATTGCCTAGTGACTACATCTCCCAACATGCTATGTGTGAAATTGAACTTTACTTAAAGAGGGGACTAATGGCGGTCTCATGAAAGCATGCTGGGTAAATGCGGCATAAATGTTCTGATTTCCTGCGTGGGGCCTCTGAGGAGAAGTGCAAAGGCTTCGAAACGCGTCAGGCCGAAGGACAAAATACTTGATGGGAATCTGCAATGATCTTTAAAATGACTTTGTGAGTCACCTGCTGGCGAGTTGCGGCCTCAAATCTGAGCAACTTGTGGGATAATCAATATCGCGGCGGCTCCGGCCGTGGAGGGATCGCGCTGCCTGTAATCGTATCAGGACCTACAGAGAGGTAATGTTCCTCCCTGAGTGGCGTCAGCAGGTAGAATAATTGACATTGTTCGAATCTCATCGGGGAGCCCACTGGAGGGCTGGAAACGGGTCCTAAAACACATGCAGGAACGGAACCCATTTAGGGTAATGAATTGCCTAGTGACTACATCTCCCAACATGCTATGTGTGAAATTGAACTTTACTTAAAGAGGGGACTAATGGCGGTCTCATGAAAGCATGCTGGGTAAATGCGGCATAAATGTTCTGATTTCCTGCGTGGGGCCTCTGAGGAGAAGCGCAAAGGCTTCGAAACGCGTCAGGCCGAAGGACAAAATACTTGATGGGAATCTGCAATGATCTTTAAAATGACTTTGTGAGTCACCTGCTGGCGAGTTGCGGCCTCAAATCTGAGCAACTTGTGGGATAATCAATATCGCGGCGGCTCCGGCCGTGGAGGGATCGCGCTGCCTGTAATCGTATCAGGACCTACAGAGAGGTAATGTTCCTCCCTGAGTGGCGTCAGCAGGTAGAATAATTGACATTGTTCGAATCTCATCGGGGAGCCCACTGGAGGGCTGGAAACGGGTCCTAAAACACATGCAGGAACGGAACCCATTTAGGGTAATGAATTGCCTAGTGACTACATCTCCCAACATGCTATGTGTGAAATTGAACTTTACTTAAAGAGGGGACTAATGGCGGTCTCATGAAAGCATGCTGGGTAAATGCGGCATAAATGTTCTGATTTCCTGCGTGGGGCCTCTGAGGAGAAGCGCAAAGGCTTCGAAACGCGTCAGGCCGAAGGACAAAATACTTGATGGGAATCTGCAATGATCTTTAAAATGACTTTGTGAGTCACCTGCTGGCGAGTTGCGGCCTCAAATCTGAGCAACTTGTGGGATAATCAATATCGCGGCGGCTCCGGCCGTGGAGGGATCGCGCTGCCTGTAATCGTATCAGGACCTACAGAGAGGTAATGTTCCTCCCTGAGTGGCGTCAGCAGGTAGAATAATTGACATTGTTCGAATCTCATCGGGGAGCCCACTGGAGGGCTGGAAACGGGTCCTAAAACACATGCAGGAACGGAACCCATTTAGGGTAATGAATTGCCTAGTGACTACATCTCCCAACATGCTATGTGTGAAATTGAACTTTACTTAAAGAGGGGACTAATGGCGGTCTCATGAAAGCATGCTGGGTAAATGCGGCATAAATGTTCTGATTTCCTGCGTGGGGCCTCTGAGGAGAAGCGCAAAGGCTTCGAAACGCGTCAGGCCGAAGGACAAAATACTTGATGGGAATCTGCAATGATCTTTAAAATGACTTTGTGAGTCACCTGCTGGCGAGTTGCGGCCTCAAATCTGAGCAACTTGTGGGATAATCAATATCGCGGCGGCTCCGGCCGTGGAGGGATCGCGCAGCCTGTAATCGTATCAGGACCTACAGAGAGGTAATGTTCCTCCCTGAGTGGCGTCAGCAGGTAGAATAATTGACATTGTTCGAATCTCATCGGGGAGCCCACTGGAGGGCTGGAAACGGGTCCTAAAACACATGCAGGAACGGAACCCATTTAGGGTAATGAATTGCCTAGTGACTACATCTCCCAACATGCTATGTGTGAAATTGAACTTTACTTAAAGAGGGGACTAATGGCGGTCTCATGAAAGCATGCTGGGTAAATGCGGCATAAATGTTCTGATTTCCTGCGTGGGGCCTCTGAGGAGAAGCGCAAAGGCTTCGAAACGCGTCAGGCCGAAGGACAAAATACTTGATGGGAATCTGCAATGATCTTTAAAATGACTTTGTGAGTCACCTGCTGGCGAGTTGCGGCCTCAAATCTGAGCAACTTGTGGGATAATCAATATCGCGGCGGCTCCGGCCGTGGAGGGATCGCGCTGCCTGTAATCGTATCAGGACCTACAGAGAGGTAATGTTCCTCCCTGAGTGGCGTCAGCAGGTAGAATAATTGACATTGTTCGAATCTCATCGGGGAGCCCACTGGAGGGCTGGAAACGGGTCCTAAAACACATGCAGGAACGGAACCCATTTAGGGTAATGAATTGCCTAGTGACTACATCTCCCAACATGCTATGTGTGAAATTAAACTTTACTTAAAGAGGGGACTAATGGCGGTCTCATGAAAGCATGCTGGGTAAATGCGGCATAAATGTTCTGATTTCCTGCGTGGGGCCTCTGAGGAGAAGCGCAAAGGCTTCGAAACGCGTCAGGCCGAAGGACAAAATACTTGATGGGAATCTGCAATGATCTTTAAAATGACTTTGTGAGTCACCTGCTGGCGAGTTGCGGCCTCAAATCTGAGCAACTTGTGGGATAATCAATATCGCGACGGCTCCGGCCGTGGAGGGATCGCGCTGCCTGTAATCGTATCAGGACCTACAGAGAGGTAATGTTCCTCCCTGAGTGGCGTCAGCAGGTAGAATAATTGACATTGTTCGAATCTCATCGGGGAGCCCACTGGAGGGCTGGAAACGGGTCCTAAAACACATGCAGGAACGGAACCCATTTAGGGTAATGAATTGCCTAGTGACTACATCTCCCAACATGCTATGTGTGAAATTGAACTTTACTTAAAGAGGGGACTAATGGCGGTCTCATGAAAGCATGCTGGGTAAATGCGGCATAAATGTTCTGATTTCCTGCGTGGGGCCTCTGAGGAGAAGCGCAAAGGCTTCGAAACGCGTCAGGCCGAAGGACAAAATACTTGATGGGAATCTGCAATGATCTTTAAAATGACTTTGTGAGTCACCTGCTGGCGAGTTGCGGCCTCAAATCTGAGCAACTTGTGGGATAATCAATATCGCGGCGGCTCCGGCCGTGGAGGGATCGCGCTGCCTGTAATCGTATCAGGACCTACAGAGAGGTAATGTTCCTCCCTGAGTGGCGTCAGCAGGTAGAATAATTGACATTGTTCGAATCTCATCGGGGAGCCCACTGGAGGGCTGGAAATGGGTCCTAAAACACATGCAGGAACGGAACCCATTTAGGGTAATGAATTGCCTAGTGACTACATCTCCCAACATGCTATGTGTGAAATTGAACTTTACTTAAAGAGGGGACTAATGGCGGTCTCATGAAAGCATGCTGGGTAAATGCGGCATAAATGTTCTGATTTCCTGCGTGGGGCCTCTGAGGAGAAGCGCAAAGGCTTCGAAACGCGTCAGGCCGAAGGACAAAATACTTGATGGGAATCTGCAATGATCTTTAAAATGACTTTGTGAGTCACCTGCTGGCGAGTTGCGGCCTCAAATCTGAGCAACTTGTGGGATAATCAATATCGCGGCGGCTCCGGCCGTGGAGGGATCGCGCTGCCTGTAATCGTATCAGGACCTACAGAGAGGTAATGTTCCTCCCTGAGTGGCGTCAGCAGGTAGAATAATTGACATTGTTCGAATCTCATCGGGGAGCCCACTGGAGGGCTGGAAACGGGTCCTAAAACACATGCAGGAACGGGACCCATTTAGGGTAATGAATTGCCTAGTGACTACATCTCCCAACATGCTATGTGTGAAATTGAACTTTACTTAAAGAGGGGACTAATGGCGGTCTCATGAAAGCATGCTGGGTAAATGCGGCATAAATGTTCTGATTTCCTGCGTGAGGAGAAGCGCAAAGGCTTCGAAACGCGTCAGGCCAAAGGACAAAATACTTGATGGGAATCTGCAATGATCTTTAAAATGACTTTGTGAGTCACCTGCTGGCGAGTTGCGGCCTCAAATCTGAGCAACTTGTGGGATAAATATATATATATATATATATATATATATATATATATATATATATATATATATATATATATATATATATATATACATAGCACCACTGGTGTTTTAGATGCACTCCGGCAACACCACCAAGCCAGAGCGCAGTAGTTTGATGACTGGAGAGCCCCCGAGACGTACATTGGAAGAACCTTGTTGGATGGGGCGGATGCAACAGTGCAATTTTGGTGCTGGGAGCCCTTGGCTACCCTTGGCGGGTACTCAAACTTTGCATAAAGCCCTCCACATGCATTAATGGCAGTTTCGGAGTCGGGCACAGCGCAAGGCACATGCCAAGCTGTAAATCGATGGGAATTCAAATTGAACTTTCATCGTGTGTAACAGTGAAAGTGCTAGCATTTTGGACATCTAATATAAAGGTGAGTTCATCTACCAGACATTTTGTGTATTAGCATTGCGCTAAAATGACTACGAAGATTCTAGGAAGCAGATTGTAGTGTACAGAAGGTTAACAAGGAGCTTATAGGAATGCTCTCCACATTATAAAGAAATTTCAATTATATTGCTAGAAAGTGAAAAACCGAAAATGATTTTATATTTTTCAAAAAGTTGTTGCGCAAAAGAAAATATTGGTAACTTTAAACATGAAGGACAAAAGACTACAAAAGTAACTCTTTCATGTTTATTAAAGCGACTACTCCTGTGGAGAGAGTTTAAAAAGAGAAGAAAAAATCAGTGTATTTTAATGGTTGAAAAAGGCTGCATGACAGCCGAAACGCGTACCAGTTCTTTTACACATGCTGTTGGTTAATAAGAGTTAACTCCAAGATTCGAGTCCGGATTTTCTCAAGAAGAAGGGAAAAATGTTTGTATATATATATATAAATTCACTGAAAAAACCATAGGTTTCGGGGGTGTTATAGTTAGCTGGACTTTTCACTTGTACAAAACCATTGAAATTCCCCCGTTATAGTTAGTTCAGCTAACTATAACTCGCGCGCCCGCAATGCACTGCTGATGACGTCACATATTACATCACTCATGACATGGTCAGTGACATCACTCATGACATCACTGATGACATCTCAAATGACATCACTGATGACATCACTGATGACATCATCCAGTGAATGTGTGTTTTTCTGAAAATTAAATATGTTTTATATATGTATATCTCAAGGTCGATGGAAGAATAAATGGGTATATAAGTGTCTAAATGGATGATTTGTTTTTGAAAAATTGATTGTGTAACTGACTGATTAAGTGTATCATAGTGAATACATGGCTTAGTGAGTGATGTTTAAATATGTAAATATCTGTATCAGTCTCTCACTTTGTGTATAAGTGGCTGCATGGGTTGGTGAGTAGCTACATGGGTGTCTATATAGGTTATTAGTTGGTTTTTTGAGTATCAGTCTGAGTGTCTGCATGGTTCGTTGGGGGGTATTACGTAGTGCATAGTTGCATGAATTAGTGACTCACTGTTTGTATGTGTTGAAGACAGCATGTGTGCAGGACTGTATGGGTGGATGAGTGTGTGTATGGGTGTGTTAGTGAGTGAATGACTGTCTCAATAGTGTCTTTATGAGTAACTACATATGTTTTAAACTAGTATATGTGACTATTGGTGTATATAAGTGAGTATATGTGAGAGTGAGAGATTGAAAGAGTTCCTGTATGAATAAGTATGTGTTTCTATAAGTGATTGTTTAAAAGACTAAGTATGTGTAAGTTTCCGTAGAAGTAAGTGTGGTGGTGTGTGTATAACTGTATATGCAAGTAAATGTATGTTTGATTCTTTATTAGTATGAGTACATATGATGAGTGAGTACATGTATGAGTGACTGTATAGGACTGTTGGTGAATGAGTGGATGTGTATGTGGATCTTAGAATTACTGAAGAGGTTGTTGTAACTGGTATTGGTATGTCTATTGTTTTGAAAATTGTAGTCTCTATTTTTGAATGTGTGTATCAAAGGTTATATTAGGGTGAGAGGAGGTCTGCCACTCTATCACAAGGATGAGGTCATCAGTGATGTCATCAGTGATGTCATTTGAGATGTCATAAGTGATGTCATGAGTGATGTCACTGACCATGTCATGAGTGATGTAATATGTGACGTCATCAGCAGTGCATTGCGGGCGCGCGAGTTATAGTTAGCTGAACTAACTATAACGGGGGAATTTCAATGGTTTTGTACAAGTGAAAAGTCCAGCTAACTATAACACCCCTGAAACCTATGGTTTTTTCAGTGAATTTCTGAGGTTTTTTAAATGCTAATTCCTAACTATAACGTGCCTGAAACCTAAAGTTTTTTCTGTGAATTTCAAAGGTTTTTTAAATGCTAATTTCTAACTATGCCTACAGAGATAGGACATGTGAAGAAAGAAGAAAAAATGCACAGAAAGAAAAAAAAGAAGTGCAGAAAGAAGCAACAGAAGTCCTCAAAGACGAAGAAAAGTGCAGGAAGAAGGATAACATGCAGGAAGAACAAAAAGAAGAGCAGAAAGAAGCCTTGTTGCAAAATCATCCTGTACCCTCAACTTTTTCAGGCGGATACTGGTGGTAACTGAGTCTGACTAACCAGTCCTAGAGCCAGTGCTATGTTAAAAGACACTTAGAATACAGTGAAAACACCTACATACATTAGGGAACATTATGCATTGGGGTCCCCCTGTGATTAGCATGACCTCCTCTGTAAGCCCCTAGTATATAATAGGGCAGGGGGATTAAAACTACCTCTTAAAATAGGCCACAGGGCGTTTTTGCACACGTTAACTCAGGCCCCGTCCCCTCCCTTCACCACTGTGTAAACACGCCCTGTGTCCGTTTTTAGTTGGGAGATTAAGTTCATTTGAATCCTGAGGGTCCCTAGGGTCCAACTAGCCCACTAGGTACCTCCAGTAAGTGCCACAGAGCTGCGTTGCAGAGAGGTGTAAAAAGTGGCACGGCCTGGACCACCTCTCTGCAATGCAGCTCAGTGGCGCTTACTGGAAGCACTTGGTGGGCTAGTTAGCCTCCAGGGGCCCTCAGTATTGAATGGAAATTATATCCCAATTTAAAACGTGCCATAGTGCGTGTTTGCACATGTCACCTCAGGCCCCGTCCCCTCCCTTCACCACTGTGTAAACGCGCCCTGTGGTTGTTCTAAGTTGAGAGATTAAGTCCCCTTGAATCCTAAGGGTCCCTAGGGTCAAACTAGACCACTAGGTACCTCCAGTAAGAGCCACAGAGCTGCGTTGCAGAGAGGTGTAAAAAGGGGCTTGGCCTCAGAACACCTGTCTGCAGCGCAGCTCCCTGGCGCATACTGGAGATGCCTGTTGGGCTAGTTGGCCCTCAGGGACCCTCAGTATTGAAGAGGAATTAATTCCCCAACTTACAACTCGCCAGTGGGCGCGTTTGCAGAGTGCTGCAAGGAGGGGGCGTCGCCTCCGGCACAATGCCAGTCTTTTATTTATTTTAATTTTTTAAGAAGGGGGGCTGTGTGGTTCCCCTTCTTATTCTAATTTATTGGCCCTGATGACCCCATCCCCCAGGGCCTGTCTCCTAATTATATTTTTTGACCCCAATCCCCAGGGCCGGCCACTGTTTTTTATTATTTTAAAAAAATATATATTTATAGACACACCTAGGACATGCTGGACAAACCGTACGTACCTATCACCATGACGATTTGCGTGATATTCATTAAAAGGCGACTATGAATGAATGAATGAATGAATTGAGTTTTATAAAGCGCACGTAGTTGCCCTGGGGCGTCCAAGCGCTGAGAAAACCGACTGGGCTAAGGTTGCTTAGGAAGAATATCTAACCTACTACTGATTAATGAACAAAAGCGTTTTCAGCTGTTTGCGGAAGGAACTGAAATCGGGGTTGGACCTTAGATGTTGGGGAAGAGCATTCCACAGCTTGGCCACATTAAAGGAAAAGGAGCGGCCACCCGATCTTGACTTCTTTATTTTCGGCACAATGGCCAAATTGGCAAAGGTTGAACGCAGATGTCTAACGGGCTGATAGGGTGTAATGAGGGGGAAATTAATTGCTGGGCCTGAGGACCAAAAGGCTTGATGTGCAATACAAAGTGATTTGAAATTGACTCTTTCCCTAACGGGAAGCCAGTGCAGTCTCCTTAGGCCGGACTTTACTGATGATCTGCGGGGGATTTGTAAGAGAGTCCGTGCGGCGCAGTTCTGTATCAACTGCAGTTTGCGTAGAGTGGAGTCGGGAGCTCCCAGGTATAAAGCATTCCCGAAATCCAACCGTGATTGGATCAGGCCCAGAACCACGGTCTTACTTGCTTTGAAGGGGAGTAGAGGAAGGACCTTCCTGATGACTCTAAGGATGCCGAAACAGATAGCAGATAGTCTTTTTGCCTGCTGGTCAAATGACAGGGACCTGTCCAGCCAGACACCAAGGCTCTTAATGGTATCTTTAGGCACCGGGGCAGGTCCCAAACTGGATGGCCAGAGAGTATCGATGGAAGAAGGTATGAGACGACCTAAGAGCATAAGCTCAGTCTTGTCTCCGTTGAGTTTGAGACAAGACTTGGTCATCCAGCTCTTAACCATCTCCAGACAGCCTGCTAGATCCGCGCATGCTGAGGATCCCCCTTCCTGTGCCAGAGAAACCACCAGCTGAGTATCGTCCGCGTAGGTAATGATCTTAATACCATACGGATGGACGATCTCAGCTAGTGGCCTCATGTAGACGTTAAATAACGTCGGGCTCAATGATGATCCCTGCGGGACTCCACAACCCAGAGTCTTACTGATGGAGGTGACATTGCCCTCATATACCTGGAAAGATCTGTCATTCAGGTAGGACCTGAGCCACTCCAAGGCCCTGTCAGATATTCCGGTGTCCAGGAGACGCTGCACGAGGATATCGTGATTGACGGAATCAAATGCAGCGCTCAGATCGAGGAGGATGACTGCCACCGATCCTCCCCGATCTAATATCCTCCTGGACTCCTCTGTCACGGCCAATAGTGCAGTCTCGGTCCCATGCTTGGGGCGGAAGCCTGTCTGGGAGGGATCGAGCAGCTGGTTTTGTTCGAGAAAAGTTGTTAATAGGCCGTTTATATATTTCTCCAAGATTTTAGCTGCCCAAGGCAGCAAGGAGATCGGACGAAAGTTGTTAAGATTCTTGGTGTCCAGATTGGGTTTTTTAATAAGGGCCCTCACCATGGCCTGTTTCCAGGACACTGGGACTGTGCTGGTAGAGATCGAGGTGTTTAATACAGCTAGCAGTGTAGGAAGAATGGTCTGAGTGGCAGAGAGTAGAATGTGTGGGGGTGCTGGGTCCCTAGGGGACCCTGATTTCACCTGATGCATGAGGGAGGTGAGATGGTCTGCATCCATCTGGGGAAATTCCGCCAATACTGGAAGGCAGTTGGATATGTTTTCTTGTAGGGGACATAAAGGTGACTCCTTCAAAGTAGTCTGCTCTGAGGATGGAAAGGAAGAGTAAATGAGATTTATTTTCTGGAAGAAGAAATTGGCCAAATCTTCACAGCGGAGCCGAGGATTTTCATCAGTGAGTGGAGGCGTTGGGATGTTAATAAGACTTTTTACAATCTTATAGATCTCCTTAGAGCTGGAGCTGGCCTCTGCAATTTTGTGTGCGTAATATAAAGATTGTGCGCTCTTTATGTCTTTTTTGTATACTCTGATAGCCTCTCTATAGATGGTTTTGTCTGCTCCAACATATCCTAATCGCCATTTACGTTCCAATCTCTTACAGTGGCACTTTTTCATTCGTAAATCATTCGAATACCAAGGAGCTGAAATCCTAGATCTTTTTAAGGCAGTTTTCTTCATAGGGAGCGTAGCATTTAGAGAGTTGTTTTATCCATTCGTTGAACATTTCATTGGCCAGTGATGGAGTCTGACCAACTGAGGGAATTGAATTTTGTAATTCCTGAGTCCACTGAGCCAGCGGGATTTTTGACCAATTGCTTGTTTCTCGCACTATAGGTGCGAGGGACGGAGATTTGTCAGTTTTCCATAAAAGCGGGATTAATGTATGGTCTGTCCAGGGAAGTGCTATAGGGAGGCATGCTTTCAGGTTGGGACAGTTGCTAAACACCGGATCCAGCAAATGACCTTTGGTGTGCGTGGGGGATGAAACCAACTGAGACTGCTGTAAAGCAGAAAAGTCCCCAATTAATTTATTGGCGATGGAATCATCAGGTTCATCGAAATGAATATTAAAATAGCCCAATAACGTAAAGTTGGAGGGTGAGACGGCTAGGTCAGCGACCAGCGAGGGCAGCGATTCGTGAAACTGTTTGGCTGGGCCCGGAGGGCGATATATAAGTGCACCAGAAAAACTTATATTAGGAGAGAGTTCCAAGGAGAAAGACAGGCTTTCGCAGTCCGAGAAGGGATTAGGGGTGCAGCGACAGGTGAAACAGTCTCTGAAAATGATTGCCAAACCACCCCCTCTTTCCTTCACGCGGTCCTGTCTCACAATTTGGTAACCCTGCCCCAGGGTTTGAACCAACTCCGGGTCGGATTGCGAAGTTAGCCATGTCTCGGTGAGAAAAAGAGCATCAGGTTTTCTCTCCTCGAGTAGCAATGATAGTTCTGTGCAGTGTCTAGGCAGAGACCTACAGTTTAGAAGGAACATTCTAAACAATTGTTGCCTGTGTGTGTGGGGCTTAGTAGTGAAAAGTGTATTACAGTCCCTACATTGAATAGGTAGGTCAAGCGGAGAGTACTTATGTACACAAGACAGATTTACCTGTAAGTTAATCATTCGTAGTTCTGTAGAGGTATATCTCCTGATATTGTTAGTAAAAATAAAGGTGGTGGCCCCTGGTCCCGGCCCGTCGCGGACGGGCGCAGTCGGGCTTGCCTTAGGCGCGCCTTCGGCGCACCATCGGCGCGCCCGTTGCACTCGTCCACTGCGCCTCTTGAAATGACACATTTTTATGTGTGCTGGATGACGGCAAGGGGGGGCGTGACCTCAAAAGGGGGCGTGGCCAGCGATCTCGCCTGTGATGGCGGCGGGATGTTTGCCTCTGCCCAGGGTCCCGTGTCAGCGCTAGATCCGCTGCACGGCAAGAGGAAAGCGTGTAACCCCAAGAGGAGCAATTAATGCGGTAAGTAAAGTAAAAGCAAACAAATAGATATTAAAATCAGTAACAAGTAATAGCCTACTCCCGGCTTCCGCCTCAGGAGGTATAGTTTATAGACTATGCATACAATGAATCCACGTGGAATGTATTTACACCACTAGTGAAGCTCTGACATGTCTGATGCCCTACCGTGCCTAATCCCGGTAAATACCCTTGTCGTTTATTTATACAAACATGGGTAGCTATTGACGGGCACATTTAATACACATGCACACCAAGCCATTCAAAGGGGATTCGACAAAAATTCGACCAAAACTATGCAAGAAACCCCCCTCACGATTAATAAAACACACATCCACTGCCGGATGTGTAATACTTTTTATTTTACTCTCTGGAAAGGGGACGAACATCACTTGAGAGTCACAGCGCACTCCTGGCAGAGCCCAATGCTGTGTTACACCCACCATTGCCTGCTGAGTGCCACACACCTCTGTGTTGTATTCCACTAGCTAGTGCATATGCTATGACACTCTCTAGCCCATGTGCACTGTAACACCACCCCATGAATATGTCATGCCACACTTGTCTTCGCACAGGTTATATTGCCCCATCTAACGTGCCTTCCTCGATGCCTATGTTATAACGCACAGTGCTATGCCATACATATTACAATCTGGGATCCATATCTTTGTCACAGTGCATATGCAACGTTACACTCCCCAGCACATATTTTATATTACAACTTTAGAGACTAGTTAGGTTACACAACACTGCCCTGTGCATATTACACTCCAAGGCGCATATCGCAAAGCACGCGCTAGTGCCTGTGCTATCTCGCGCTCTCCAATGAATCTGTCATTGCGCACAATGTATTGCATATTATATTTCACGCCCGGTTCATCTTATATCACACTTTTTGGTGCATAGTTTATACCATACACTATATCTAGTTTTCATTTTCAATCGTGCTCTCAGGACTATGTTCTATATAACACTGTGTTCACCTACCCTTTTCACGGGCATTACATTTTGCGATAGGGGGTGGAGGGTCAGGGGGTGTTTCTGCCAAGTGAGCCCGGAGTCACAGTCACAAACGTCCTCTTCTTCCTGACTAAAAGTGAGATTATGCTGCATACTTGTTCATATTTTAAGTAGTTCGCACAGACACACGTTTTAAAAACAATAAAGTTCCTAATACCCGCCTTCTCTGAACAGTTAGCTTGCTGCCCCATCCCCCTCCTCCCTATCCTCTGTTGTGTGAATCCATGGACTAGCCTCCTCCCTCCTGCCATGCATGGTCTGATGTGCTGCCACTGCCCTCAATTTAGTATGATGTACCAGTCCACTCCTCCTGCCCTCAATTTCCCAATTCTATGTTCCATCATTGACCTCCTGCTTAAACTCTGTGCTTAGCTTGCTGCCCCTATTCTCCTTCCCCCTGCCCTCCGATGTCTTTGTGCATGCCCCTGCTCCATCCTTTTTGCCCACCATGTTCCATAGACCTGCCACTCCTATCTACTCTGAGTGTTCTGTTGAGCTTCCACTCCCCTCCCACCTGCCTAGCATTGTCAGATGACTGTAACCTGTCCCTGCCACCTCCACCCTGCCTGTCCACATGCCATGCCCCTATCCTCTTCCTCCTGTCCACATGGTCCATTGTACTGCCACAGCCTTCTGCCCTCCCTGGTCTGTTGTGCTGCAACTGCTCCTCCTGCCTGCCCCGTGCGGTCTGTTGTGAGGCCCCTTCCCCTGAACTTTCTTGTCTGTGCACAGGTCCTGACCCTCCCTTCTATCCTCCATCGTCCTTTGTGCATGCCCCTGCACCCTCCTTCTTGCCCATCATAGCCATTGTGCTGCCACTAACCCTCCCACTTGCCATGCATGGTCTTCTGTGCTGCCATGGCCCCTCCCACCTTCCCTGTGTGGTCAGTTAGCTGCCCCTGACCCCCTCCCACCTTCCCTCCATGGTCTGTGTGCATGCCACCACAGTCTCACTGTTGCTCTTCATGGTGTGTCTTGCTTCTAGTGCCCATCCTGCCTGACCTCCATGGCTATCTTGCTGCTCCTGCCCTGCCCCCTTGCCCCAGCCCTCTGTTTACATGTGCAGACCCCTACTCCCTCCCTCCTGGCTTGTCTGTTCCATTGTAATGCCCCTGATCCGTCCCTCCTGCCCTTTATGGTCTGTTATGCTGCAGCTTTCTCTCCTGTCTGTCCATTATGGTCAGGTAGCTACCATTGCCTCTTGCCCCTCTGTTCTCTGTTGTCCATGTGCATGGTCCTATCCCCTCCCTCTTGCTTTCTATGGATTGTTGTGCTGCACTCCCGTCCCGCATGCCCTGTGTGGTGTATTGTGCTGCTGCAAACCCTGATGCCTGCCCTGCAGTGTCAGTTTGGTGCACCTCTCCATGTCCCTCCTGTCCTCTGTTATCCAAGTCCATGTCCCTACCCCATTTCCTTCCATGATCCAATGTACCATACTTGCGAACATTTTGAACTTGGTAAGAGGGAGATTTTGAAAAAAAACTGGGGAATTGATTTTCCCCTTTGAGTTACATTGAAAAAGAGGAGATTGTAGACAGGAGACAGATCAAATAAAGCCCATTTGAGCTTAAAAACATTGGACGTTTCCTGGCTGAATCGGGTCTGTTGGCATGTATGGTTGTACTACCATTGCCTTTTCCTTCTGCCCACAATGGTCTATTACATTGCCACAGCCTCTCTTGCAAGTCCTGTATTGTTGGTTTGTTGCCCCTGACCCCCTTTCCACTGCCCTCCATAGTCTGTTGTGCTGCCACGGCCCTTCCTGCCTGCTCAGTGTGGTTAAATTGTTGCCTTTGCACCCTCCTACCTGCCTTCAATTTTCAGAGTCCGTGCCCCTGGCCTCTGCCTCTCAACAGTATCCTAATGAACAACTAGATTGCTAACATTCTATATTTATTACAAAAGTGTGGAACGCCTGACGTCATCTTGATGTAATCAAAACTGTAATACCTAGAGCATTTCCTTTAGAAATTACATATATGAGAGGGTCTTATTGGCATCAAAATTATGGTTAGTGCTCTAAAAGACTAAAATAAGGACATATTTTCTGAGTTTTCAAATAGCGACAAAGCACTTTTAAATTATTTGTTATCTTTATGTTTTTTTATCCAGTTGACCACTTGATTAAATGTTGCACTTAGGGGAGAGGATGTGGTGTTACTTCCAGAACTGCAGACTTTGCAACTGGGGACCAGGTTGGAGTTTCTGCTTCAGCTCGACATTCTGTAATTCTGGTCAAATCACTTAATCTCCCCATGTCTACAACCAAAATGAATTTGATCTTGTGTGATGTAACCATTGCTCATGTAAAGCACTCCAATACCTGACACGTCTGCACTATATAAAACTGCAAATACACAAAAAATAAGTGTTTTGCACACTTCTGTCATTGGGCTACATGTGGGCTACATCTGGGTGATATTTGTGTTGCATTTAGGCTCTTTTGTGTCTGGTGGCCATTTTGGGAGATTTATTTGTTATGAAGTTTCCTAATTTCCTCATGTACTGCAGTCTCCTCAGTAGGAAATGCTTTCAGTTTTTTACTTTGATTCCATCATGAAGGTATTCAGATATGTCACACATTTGCCATAAATTCTGAATGTTAGCACTCTTGTTGCTCATTAGATCACTGTAGTAAAACTACTGTTCACCATGGAAGTCTGCTCCTGGTATTAAAAGTGCATGTTTCAGTCTGCATGTCAGAATTTTTTAATGAAATAGAAGAGGATTTGAGAAGTCACTCAAAATGTGCCCTAATTTTCTTTCTTCAGCATTAATCATAATTTCTATGGCAAAATTAACCCCCTCATTGTGTTCCTTTTTAAATTAAATGTTTTAAGTGTTACCAGTTTATTCCAATCAAGATGGCTTCATGTGTGCCATACTTTTGTCATAATGAAGACAGTAAGCGCTCTAGTTGTTTTTAAGAACACTCTGAGACATTCTGTCATTGGGCTATACTTGGGCTACATCTGGGTGATATTTGGGCTACATTTGGGCTCTTTTGTCTCTGGTGGCCATCTTGGGAGACTTATTTGTTATGAAGTTTCCTAATTTCCTCATTTACTGCAGTCTCCTCAGTAGGAAATACTTTCAGTTTTTTACTTTGATTCCATCAAGAAGGCATTCAGATGTGTCACACATTTGCCATAAATTCAGAATGTTAGCACTCTTTTTGCTCATTAGATCACTGTAGTAAAGCTACTGCTCACCAGGGAAAACTGCTGCTGGTATTGAAAGTGCATGTTTCAGTCTGCATGTCAGAATTGTTTAATGAAATAGAAGAGGATTTGAGAAGTCACTCAAAATGTGCCCTAATTTTTCTTTCTGCAGCACTAATCATACTTTTTATGGAAAAATGAACCCCCTCATTTTGTTCCTTTTTAAATTAAATGTTTTAAGAGTTACCACTTTAATCCAAGCAAGATGGCTTCAGGTGTGCCATACGTTTATCATAAGTAGGACTGTTAGCGCTCTAGTTGTTCTTTGGAACACTCTGGGAAGCTGCAGTAGAACACAAAGGAATCAACTGACAGTCTCTGCCCTTGTTGGATGTACATGTTTTACTGAGAATGTCAGACTTCATTCTCACATGACTGAGAAAGATAATGTGAATTTACAGAAAATATGCTCTCGGTTTAGCTTATAGATCACCTTCCAAACCTCTGTGGGAAAAGCATGAGAAAATATTTTTCTCTCAATCATGATATCCCAGCAGAAGGCTTTTTCACATGGTGAAATCACCTTAGAACATACCACAATTCCTAAAATGAGTATGGTACCATTAACAAATGATTTATAATGTAACTAAAGTCTTAAAACCTTCTATTAACTTCAATGCTTTTTAATGAGGTGCTATCATGTATATTGGTCCCAAGATGGCTGCCAACACTTCTTGGATGAAGTGCTGACAGCCAATCAGATCTCAGGATGAGATGTGTGGTTAGGCTCCGCCCACATATATATATGATTTTACTTTTGATTTTCTCAGGAACTACTGAACAGATTGACACCAGACCTGCAAAAGGCACTTCCCTGACCTGAGGACTACCTCTCTGCCAAATTTCAAGTAATTCTGTTCAGCCGTTCGGGCTGTACCTTGGACTAAAGGTCCCTATGGAAAAATGCATGGGGAAAACGTGTTTTGGGTCCCCCCTTTTTTCTCAGCCCCCGCTTGACGAATCACCCCGAGACTTTCAGGGTAGGGCCGGAGCGGAGCGCCCCACCTATTTTGAAAATTTTCTGAGGATTCGTCAACCGGCGGCAAAGTTATTCCAAATAGAATGTTGCGGATTTCCTATGGAAACACGGTCCTAACTATAACTATCTACTGGCGACCGCCAGTAGATAATATATATATATATATATGTATGTATATATATATATATATATATATTACCTACTGGCAGTCGCCAGTAGGTAGATATATTTAGGACCTATTTTCCATAGGAAATCCGCAACATGCTATGGTGCCGATTGGCGAATCTTTGGGAAATTTTCCAAACTTTTGGCCAGCTCCGTTCCGCTCCTATCCTGAAAGTTTCATGGTGATTCATCAAGCGGGGGCCGCGAAAAAAGGGGGTTCCCAAAACGCGTTTTCGCCATGCATTTTCCCATAGGACCTTTAGCCGCAGCTACAGCCCGAACTGCTGAACGGAATTACACCAAATTTGGAATATATATATATATATATATATATATATATATATATATATATATATATATATATATATATATATATATATATATATATATATATATATATATATATATTAGCTACCGACTTTCTCCAAAATCAGACACCGACACTCAGGATGTTTTCAGCCGTCCGGCTTGGGTTTTATTTTCTCACGTAACGCGTTTCGGGACGTATCCCTTGCTCACATATATATATGTAGGAGAGCCCACACAAGGAGGTAGGTATGCCTTTCTTTATTGAAGGATGCAGCAGAGAAAAACAGCACGTTGTCTTCCAAAATTCTTTTGTCTCGCCCGACGCGTTTCGTTCTTTCATCAACACTTCTTCATGGGCTTCCGGCAATCACACTGCGAGATGGCACAATAGTTATTTAAACACCCTGTAATTGTCCAAGTTCCCGCCTCAGTGGGCGCGGCCACAGCACATGGCATCATGGTAATTGTGGTGCCTCTTGTTACCCATGTGGGTCGCGTGTCATCTCAACAGTAATTAAAGATATGTTTGACCCCAGTGGGTTGCAAGGCACAACAGAGCTGGCTCCCCGCATACGTTCAATCCTTCAATGGCTTCCTCGTCATAACGCCGCCTCGTCGCTTAACGGGGCAGCAAGACTACATGAATGCAGCGGAGCATCTCCTGCGGCTCAGGCGAAGCCGCTCACATCAAACCACACAAGTTGCCTGCTGTAGGAGAGCCCACACAAGGAGGTAGGTATGCCTTTCTTTATTGAAGGATGCAGCGGAGGAAAACAGCACGTTGTCTTCCAAATTTCTTTTGTTACGCCCGACGCGTTTCGTACTTTCATCAGCACTTCTTCATGGGCGTCCGGTGATCACACTGCGAGATGGCACAACAGTTATTTAAACACCCTGTAATTGTCCAAGTTCCCGTGTCAGTGGGCGCGGCCACAGCATGTGGCATCATGGTACTTGTGGTGCCTCTTCTTACCCATGTGGGTCGCGTGTCATCTCAACAGTAATTAAAGATATGTTTGACCCCAGTGGGTTGCAAGGCACAACGGAGCTGGCTCCCCGCATCCGTTCAATCCTTCAATGGCTTCCTCGTCATAACGCCGCCTCATCGCTTAACGGGGCAGGAAGACTACATGAATGCAGCGGAGCATCTTCTGCGGCTCAGGCGAAGCTGCTAACATCAAACCACACAAGTTGCCTGCTGTAGGAGAGCCCACACAAGGAGGTAGGTATGCCTTTCTTTATTGAAGGATGCAGCGGAGAAAAACAGCACGTTGTCTTCCAAAATTCTTTTGTCACGCCCGACGCGTTTCGTACTTTCATCAGCACTTCTTCATGGGCTTCCGGAGATCACACTGCGAGATGGCCCACCAGTTATTTAAACACCCTGTAATTTTCCAAGTTCCCGCCTCAGTGGGCGCAGCCACAGCGTGTGGCATCATGGTATTTGTGGTGCCTCTTCTTACCCATGTGGGTCGCGTGTCATCTCAACAGTAATTAAAGATATGTTTGACCCCAGTGAGTTGCAAGGCACAATGGAACTGGCTCCCCGCATCCGTTCAATCCTTCAATGGCTTCCTCATCATAACGCCGCCTCGTCGCTTAACGGGGCAGCAAGACTACATGAATGCTGCAGAGCATCTCCTGCGGCTCAGGCGAAGCCGCTAACATCAAACCACACAAGTTGCCTGTTGTAGGAGAGCCCACACAAGGAGGTAGGTATGCCTTTCTTTATTGAAGGATGTAGCGGAGAAAAACAGCACGTTGTCTTCCAAAATTCTTTTGTCACGCCCGACGCGTTTCGTACTTTCATCAGCACTTCTTCATGGGCTTCCGGCGATCACACTGCGAGATGGCACAACAGTTATTTAAACACCCTGTAATTGTCCAAGTTCCCGCCTCAGTGGGCGCGGCCACAGCGTGTGGCATCATGGTACTTGTGGTGCCTCTTCTTACCCATGTGGGTCGCCTGTCATCTCAACAGTAATTAAAGATATGTTTGACCCCAGTGGGTTGCAAGGCACAATGGAGCTGGCTCCCCGCATCCGTTCAATCCTTCAATGGCTTCCTCGTCCTAACGCCGCCTCGTCGCTTAACGGGGCAGCAAGACTACATGAATGCAGCGGAGCATCTCCTGCAGCTCAGGCGAAGCCGCTAACATCAAACCACACAAGTTGCCTGCTGTAGGAGAGCCCACACAAGGAGGTAGGTATGCCTTTCTTTATTGAAGGATGCAGCGGAGAAAAACAGCACGTTGTCTTCCAAAATTCTTTTGTCTCGCCCGACGCGTTTCGTACTTTCATCAGCACTTCTTCATAGGCTTCCGGCAATCACACTGTGAGATGGCACAACAGTTATTTAAACACCCTGTAATTGTCCAAGTTCCCGCCTCAGTGGGTGCGGCCACCTGCGCGTGGCATCATGGTACTTGTGGTGCCTCTTGTTACCCATGTGGGTCGCGTGTCAACTCAACAGTAATTAAAGATAGATATATATATATATATATATATATATACATATATATATATATATTTATTTATTTATATTTAGTATACTATGCATACATGTGAAAATGTGTCGGTCCACCTGTTTACCTCAGTGGCACGGAAAAAATGGGTGGAACTGACGTCAGCACGCCGACGAGGTCCTCTTATGGCTCCTATGCTGTCATTCGGTGTCACGAGCGGAGCCGTGCTATTATGACATCGTCATCGACATGGGAGAGCTAGGAAAGAATTTCCGTGGAATGCTGGTGCAGGGGATATTCACCTAAGTGTTCAGGCCAGTACTTTGGGAGCAACTGTTTATGTTGCCACTCCAGAAACCGAAACCAGTGATCTGAGGGCAGAAGCCCTGCAGATGGCACACAAGGTGGGGAGTCCAGTCGTGTGCACCGGTGGAGCAGTGAAGTGACAAGCACCACTACCCACAGAAAACATAACGAGGGCACTGAAAAACACAGGATCTTCTCTTTGTATCTGGCAGGAACAACAAGGTTAAAATGCCATAGTTCCAAAATGTAGAATTAGTACTACAACGGTCTTGAAGAGGACCTGCGATGTATGCCACTTCTGCCTTCCGTACAATGGAGGCGGCACATGGGTCACGCGGCACGGTAATACTGCGGTGGAACGCACACTCATTGACCTCTCATGGCACTGCTCCACACTTCAGGGACAACGCTTTAAATTAGCTGTGTTTTCTGATGATGTGTTGCGCCAGCCCCGTCCAACAGCAGAACCCCTTTAGATCCAAACAGATTCTTCCACTCTCTCACCGGAAGTGAAACCAGGCCACGCGGACACTTTCACAATACAACAGCCGGGACTGCCCTTTTAGGTAAAAAAAACACATTCCTTCCTCCTAATTTATCACATAAATGGCTCACTGAAGAACAGGGGCCAGCTTCTATCGGTAAATAGCTGTTACAATGACTTTTTACTTCGCTATACTATTACAACGCATGCATTACCACGCATGTGTTGTACATCGCCAAGTCATTACTACGCATTTTTTTAGAACGCATGGTCATTTACCACGCATGCCTTTACAACGAATTTTGTTGTAAAGGTATGTATGTTAAATGACCATGAGTTCTAAAAAAATGTAGACGATCCACGTCGTTGTAAGGAAACACCGCCCCTCAGAGACGACATGAAGCAGAAACCACAAGGAGAGGGAACCATGAGGAGTGAAAGGTAAGGAGGATTGGGCATGGGGTGGTGGATACTTTTCTAGGGTTTAGGGTAGTGCAGTGGTGTTTGGGTAGTGTAGGGGTTGTGCTGAGGGTAGTGTTTTAGGGTTTAGGGTAGTGCAGTGGTGTTTGTGTAGTTTAGGGGGTCATGCTGGGGGTAGTGTTTTAGGGTTTAGGGTAGTGCAGTTTTGTTTGTGTAGTGTAGGGGGTCATGCTGGTGGTAGTGTTTTAGGGTTTAGGGTAGTGCAGTGATGTTTCTGTAGTGTAGGGGGTCGTGCTTGGGGTAGATTTAGGGTTTATGGTAGTGCAGTGGTGTTTGTGTAGTGTAGGGGTCGTGCTGGGGGTAGTGTTTTAGAGTTTAGGGCAGTGCAGTGGTGTTTGTGTAGTGTAGGGAGTCGTGCTGGGGATAGTGTTTTAGGGTTTAAGGTAGCACAGTGGTGTTTGGGTAGTGTAGGGGGTCGTGCTGGGGTAGTGTTTTAGGGTTAAGGGTAGTGCAGTGGTGTTGGTGTAGTGTAGGGGGTCATGCTGGGGGTAGTGTTTTAGGGTTTAGGGTAGTGCAGTGGTTTTTGGGTAGTGTAGGGGCTCGTGCTGAGGGTTGATTTAGGTGTAGGGTCATGCTGTGCTGTTTGGGTAGTGTAGGGGGTCATGCTGGGGTAGATTTGGGGTTTAGGGTAGTGCAGTGGTGTTTGGGTAGTGTAGGGAGTCGTGCTGGGGATAGTGTTTCAGGGTTTAGGGCAGCGCAGTGGTGTTCGGACAGTGTAGGGGGTCATGCAGGGGGTGGTGTTTCAGGGTTTAGGGCAGTGCAGTGGTGTTCGGGCAGTGTAGAGGGTCTTGCTGGGGTGGTGTTTCAGGGTTTAGGGCAGTGGTGTTCGGTCAAGGTAGGGGGTTCATGTGGGGGTGGTGTTTCAGGGTTTAGGGCAGTGCAGTGGTGTTCGGGCAGTGTAGGGGGTTGTGCTGGGGGTGGTGTTTCAGGGTTTAGGGCAGTGCCATGGTTTTCAGGCAGTGTAGGGGGTCGTGCAGGGGGTCGTGCTTCAGGGTTTAGTGCAGTACAGTGGTGTTCGGGTAGTGTAGGGGGTCTTGCTGGGGGTGGTGTTTCAGGGTTTAGGGCAGTGGTGTTCGGGCAGTTTAGGGGGTCTTGCTGGGGGTGGTGTTTCAGGGTTTAGGGCAGTGGTGTTCGGGCAGTGTAGGTGGTGTTGCTGGGGGTGGTGTTTCAGGGTTTAGGGCAGTGCAGTGGTGTTCAGGCAGTGTAGGGGTGTTGCTGGAGCCGGTGTTTCAGTGTTTAGGGCAGTGCAGTGGTGTTTGGGCAGTGTAGGGGGTCTTGCTGTGGCTGGTGTTTCAGGGTTTAGGGCAGTGCAGTGGTGTTCAGGCAGTGTAGGGGGTCTAGCTGGGGCTGGTGTTTCAGGGTTTAGGGCAGTGCAGTGGTGTTCGGGCAGTGTAGGGGGTCGTGCTGGGGCTGGTGTTTCAGGGTTTAGGGCAGTGCAGTGGTGTTCGGCAGTGTAAGGGGTTGTGCTGGGGCTGGTGTTTCAGGGTTTAGGGCAGTTCAGTGGTGTTCGGGCAGTGTAGGGGGTCGTGCTGGGGCTGGTGTTTCAGGGTTTGGGGAAGTTCAGTGGTGTTCGGGCAGTGTAGGGGGTCGTGCTGGGGCTGGTGTTTCAGGGTTTAGGGCAGTGTAGTGGTGTTCGGGCAGTGTAGGGGTCATGGTGGGGCCGGTGTTTCAGGGTTTAGGGCAGTGCAGTGGTGTGCGGGCAGTGTAGGGGGTCATGGTTGGGCTGGTGTTTCAGGGGTTAGGGCTGTGCACTGGTGTTCAGGCAGTGTAGGGGGTTGTGCTGGGGTGGTGTTTAGGGCAGTGCAGTGGTGTACGGGAAGTGTAGGGGGTCATGCTGGGGGTAGTGTTTCAGAGTTTAGGGCAGTGCAGTGGTGTTTGTATAGTGTAGGGGGTTGCACTGGGGGTACTGTTTTAGGGTGTCGGGCAGTGCAGTGGTGTTCGGGCAGTGTAGGGAGTCATGCTGGGGGTTGTGATTTAGGGTTTAGGGCAGTGCAGTGGTGTTCGGGCAGTGTAGGGGGCCATGCTGGAGCTGGTGTTTTAGGGTTTAGGGCAGTGCAGTGGTGTTCGGGCCGTGTAGGGTGTCATGCTGGGGGTGGTGTTTCAGGGTTTAGGAACGTGCAGTGGTGTTCGGGCAGTGTATTGGGTCGTGCTGGGGATAGTGTTTCAGGCTTTAGGGCAGTGCAGTGGTGTTCGGGCAGTTTAGGGGGTCTTTCTGGGGTAGTATTTCAGGGTTTAGGGCAGTGCAGTGGTGTTCGTGCAGTGCAGGGGTCGTGCTCGGGTAGTGTTTTAGGGTTCATGGCAGTGCAGTTGTGTATGTGTAGTGTAGGGGGTCATGCTGGTGGTAGTGTTTTAGGGTTTAGGGTCATGCAGTGATGTTTCTGTAGTGTAGGGGGTCGTGCTTGGGGTAGATTTAGGGTTTATGGTAGTGCAGTGGTGTTTGTGTAGTGTAGGGGTCGTGCTGGGGGTAGTGTTTTAGAGTTTAGGGCAGTGCAGTGGTGTTTGTGTAGTGTAGGGGGTCGTGCTGGGGATAGTGTTTTAGGGTTTAAGGTAGCGCAGTGGTGTTTGGGTAGTGTAGGGGGTCGTGATGGGGTAGTGTTTTAGGGTTAAGGATAGTGCAGTGGTGTTTGGGTAGTGTAGGGGGTCATGCTGGGGGTAGTGTTTTAGGGTTTCGGGTAGTGCAGTGGTGTTTGGGTAGTGTAGGGGGTCATGCTGGTGTAGATTTGGGGTTTAGGGTAGTGCAGTGGTGTTTTGGTAGTGTAGGGAGTCGTGCTGGGGGAGTGTTTTAGGGTTTAGGGTAGAGCAGTGGTGTTGGGTAGTGTAGGGGGTCGTGCAGGGCGTGGTGTTTCAGGGTTTAGGGAAGTGCAGTGGTGTTCGGGTAGTGTAGGGGGTCGTGCTGGGGATAGTGTTTCAGGGTTTAGGGCAGTGCAGTGGTGTTCGGGCAGTGTAGGGGGTCGTGCAGGGGGTGGTGTTTCAGGGTTTAGGGCAGTGCAGTGGTGTTTGGGCAGTGTAGAGGGTCTTGCTGGGGTGGTGTTTCAGGGTTTAGGGCAGTGGTGTTCGGTCAGTGTAGGGGGTCATGCTGGGGTTGGTGTTTCAGGGTTTAGGGCAGTGCAGTGGTGTTCGGGCAGTGTAGGGGTCGTGCTGGGGGTGGTGTTTCAGGGTTTAGGGCAGTGCCATGGTGTTTGGGCAGTGTAGGGGGTCGTGCTTCAGGGTTTAGGGCAGTACAGTGGTGTTCGGGTAGTGTAGGGGGTCTTGCTGGGGGTGGTGTTTCAGGGTTTAGGGCAGTGGTGTTCGGGCAGTGTAGGGGGTCTTGCTGGGGGTGGTGTTTCAGGGTTTAGGGCAGTGGTGTTCGGGCAGTGTAGGCGGTGTTGCTGGGGGTGGTGTATCAGGGTTTAGGGCAGTGCAGTGGTGTTCGGGCAGTGTAGGGGGTGTTGCTGGAGCCGGTGTTTCAGTGTTTAGGGCAGTGCAGTGGTGTTCGGGCAGTGTAGGGGGTCTTGCTGTGGCTGGTGTTTCAGGGTTTAGGGCAGTGCAGTGGTGTTCGGGCAGTGTAGGGGGTCGTGCTGGGGCTGGTGTTTCAGGGTTTAGGGCAGTGCAGTGGTGTTCGGCAGTGTAAGGGGTTGTGCTGGGGCTGGTGTTTCAGGGTTTAGGGCAGTTCAGTGGTGTTCGGGCAGTGTAGGGGGTCGTGCTGGGGCTGGTGTTTCAGGGTTTGGGGAAGTTCAGTGGTGTTCGGGCAGTGTAGGGGGTCATGCTGGGGCTGGTGTTTCCGGGTTTAGGGCAGTGCAGTGGTGTTCGAGCAGTGTAGGGGTCATGGTGGGGCCGGTGTTTCAGGGTTTAGGGCAGTGCAGTGGTGTGCGGGCAGTGTAGGGGGTCATGTTTGGGCTGGTGTTTCAGGGGTTAGGGCTGTGCAGTGGTGTTTGGGCAGTGTAGGGGATCATGCTGGGGGCCGGTGTTTCAGGGTTTAGGGCAGTGCACTGGTGTTCAGGCAGTGTAGGGGGTCGTGCTGGGGTGGTGTTTAGGGCAGTGCAGTGGTGTACGGGAAGTGTAGGGGGTCATGCTGGGGGTAGTGTTTCAGAGTTTAGGGCAGTGCAGTGGTGTTTGTATAGTGCAGGGGGTTGCACTGGGGGTACTGTTTTAGGGTTTCGGGCAGTGCAGTGGTGTTCGGGCAGTGTAGGGAGTCATGCTGGGGGTTGTGATTTAGGGTTTAGGGCAGTGCAGTGGTGTTCAGGCAGTGTAGGGGGCCATGCTGGAGCTGGTGTTTTAGGGTTTAGGGCAGTGCAGTGGTGTTCGGGCAGTGTATTGGGTCGTGCTGGGGATAGTGTTTCAGGCTTTAGGGCAGTGCAGTGGTGTTCGGGCAGTTTAGGGGGTCTTTCTGGGGTAGTATTTCAGGGTTTAGGGCAGTGCAGTGGTGTTCGTGCAGTGCAGGGGTCGTGCTCGGGTAGTGTTTTAGGGTTCATGGCAGTGCAGTTGTGTATGTGTAGTGTAGGGGGTCATGCTGGTGGTAGTGTTTTAGGGTTTAGGGTCATGCAGTGATGTTTCTGTAGTGTAGGGGGTCGTGCTTGGGGTAGATTTAGGGTTTATGGTAGTGCAGTGGTGTTTGTGTAGTGTAGTGGTCGTGCTGGGGGTAGTGTTTTAGAGTTTAGGGCAGTGCAGTGGTGTTTGTGTAGTGTAGGGGGTCGTGCTGGGGATAGTGTTTTAGGGTTTAAGGTAGCGCAGTGGTGTTTGGGTAGTGTAGGGGGTCGTGATGGGGTAGTGTTTTAGGGTTAAGGATAGTGCAATGGTGTTTGGGTAGTGTAGGGGGTCATGCTGGGGTAGTGTTTTAGGGTTTCGGGTAGTACAGTGGTGTTTGGGTAGTGTAGGGGGTCATGCTGGTGTAGATTTGGGGTTTAGGGTAGTGCAGTGGTGTTTTGGTAGTGTAGGGAGTCGTGCTGGGGGGAGTGTTTTAGGGTTTAGGGTAGAGCAGTGGTGTTGGGTAGTGTAGGGGGTCGTGCAGGGGGTGGTGTTTCAGGGTTTAGGGAAGTGCAGTGGTGTTCGGGTAGTGTAGGGGGTCGTGCTGGGGATAGTGTTTCAGGGTTTAGGGCAGTGCAGTGGTGTTCGGGCAGTGTAGGGGGTCGTGCAGGGGGTGGTGTTTCAGGGTTTAGGGCAGTGCAGTGGTGTTTGGGCAGTGTAGAGGGTCTTGCTGGGATGGTGTTTCAGGGTTTAGGGCAGTGGTGTTCGGTCAGTGTAGGGGGTCATGCTGGGGTTGGTGTTTCAGGGTTTAGGGCAGTGCAGTGGTGTTCGGGCAGTGTAGGGGGTCGTGCTGGGGGTGGTGTTTCAGGGTTTAGGGCAGTGCCATGGTGTTTGGGCAGTGTAGGGGGTCGTGCTTCAGGGTTTAGGGCAGTACAGTGGTGTTCGGGTAGTGTAGGGGGTCTTGCTGGGGGTGGTGTTTCAGGGTTTAGGGCAGTGGTGTTCGGGCAGTGTAGGGGGTCTTGCTGGGGGTGGTGTTTCAGGGTTTAGGGCAGTGGTGTTCGGGCAGTGTAGGCGGTGTTGCTGGGGGTGGTGTATCAGGGTTTAGGGCAGTGCAGTGGTGTTCGGGCAGTGTAGGGGGTGTTGCTGGAGCCAGTGTTTCAGTGTTTAGGGCAGTGCAGTGGTGTTCGGGCAGTGTAGGGGGTCTTGCTGTGGCTGGTGTTTCAGGGTTTAGGGCAGTGCAGTGGTGTTCGGGCAGTGTAGGGGGTCGTGCTGGGGCTGGTGTTTCAGGGTTTAGGGCAGTGCAGTGGTGTTCGGCAGTGTAAGGGGTTGTGCTGGGGCTGGTGTTTCAGGGTTTAGGGCAGTTCAGTGGTGTTCGGGCAGTGTAGGGGGTCGTGCTGGGGCTGGTGTTTCAGGGTTTGGGGAAGTTCAGTGGTGTTCGGGCAGTGTAGGGGGTCGTGCTGGGGCTGGTGTTTCAGGGTTTAGGGCAGTGCAGTGGTGTTCGAGCAGTGTAGGGGTCATGGTGGGGCTGGTGTTTCAGGGTTTAGGGCAGTGCAGTGGTGTGCAGGCAGTGTAGGGGGTCATGGTTGGGCTGGTGTTTCAAGGGTTAGGGCTGTGCAGTGGTGTTTGGGCAGTGTAGGGGATCATGCTGGGGGTGGTGTTTCAGGGTTTAGGGCAGTGCACTGGTGTTCAGGCAGTGTAGGGGGTCGTGCTGGGGTGGTGTTTAGGGCAGTGCAGTGGTGTACGGGAAGTGTAGGGGGTCATGCTGGGGGTAGTGTTTCAGAGTTTAGGGCAGTGCAGTGGTGTTTGTATAGTGTAGGGGGTTGCACTGGGGGTACTGTTTTAGGGTTTCGGGCAGTGCAGTGGTGTTCGGGCAGTGTAGGGAGTCATGCTGGGGGTTGTGATTTAGGGTTTAGGGCAGTGCAGTGGTGTTCGGGCAGTGTAGGGGGCCATGCTGGAGCTGGTGTTTTAGGGTTTAGGGCAGTGCAGTGGTGTTCGGGCCGTGTAGGGGGTCATGCTGGGGGTGGTGTTTCAGGGTTTAGGAAAGTGCAGTGGTGTTCGGGCAGTGTATTGGGTCGTGCTGGGGATAGTGTTTCAGGCTTTAGGGCAGTGCAGTGGTGTTCGGGCAGTTTAGGGGGTCTTTCTGGGGTAGTATTTCAGGGTTTAGGGCAGTGCAGTGGTGTTCGTGCAGTGCAGGGGTCGTGCTCGGGTAGTGTTTTAGGGTTCATGGCAGTGCAGTTGTGTATGTGTAGTGTAGGGGGTCATGCTGGTGGTAGTGTTTTAGGGTTTCGGGTAGTACAGTGGTGTTTGGGTAGTGTAGGGGGTCATGCTGGTGTAGATTTGGGGTTTAGGGTAGTGCAGTGGTGTTTTGGTAGTGTAGGGAGTCGTGCTGGGGGGAGTGTTTTAGGGTTTAGGGTAGAGCAGTGGTGTTGGGTAGTGTAGGGGGTCGTGCAGGGGGTGGTGTTTCAGGGTTTAGGGAAGTGCAGTGGTGTTCGGGTAGTGTAGGGGGTCGTGCTGGGGATAGTGTTTCAGGGTTTAGGGCAGTGCAGTGGTGTTCGGGCAGTGTAGGGGGTCGTGCAGGGGGTGGTGTTTCAGGGTTTAGGGCAGTGCAGTGGTGTTTGGGCAGTGTAGAGGGTCTTGCTGGGATGGTGTTTCATGGTTTAGGGCAGTGGTGTTCGGTCAGTGTAGGGGGTCATGCTGGGGTTGGTGTTTCAGGGTTTAGGGCAGTGCAGTGGTGTTCGGGCAGTGTAGGGGGTCGTGCTGGGGGTGGTGTTTCAGGGTTTAGGGCAGGGCCATGGTGTTTGGGCAGTGTAGGGGGTCGTGCTTCAGGGTTTAGGGCAGTACAGTGGTGTTCGGGTAGTGTAGGGGGTCTTGCTGGGGGTGGTGTTTCAGGGTTTAGGGCAGTGGTGTTCGGGCAGTGTAGGGGGTCTTGCTGGGGGTGGTGTTTCAGGGTTTAGGGCAGTGGTGTTCGGGCAGTGTAGGCGGTGTTGCTGGGGGTGGTGTATAAGGGTTTAGGGCAGTGCAGTGGTGTTCGGGCAGTGTAGGGGGTGTTGCTGGAGCCGGTGTTTCAGTGTTTAGGGCAGTGCAGTGGTGTTCGGGCAGTGTAGGGGGTCTTGCTGTGGCTGGTGTTTCAGGGTTTAGGGCAGTGCAGTGGTGTTCGGGCATTGTAGGGGGTCGTGCTGGGGCTGGTGTTTCAGGGTTTAGGGCAGTGCAGTGTGTGTTCGGCAGTGTAAGGGGTTGTGCTGGGGCTGGTGTTTCAGGGTTTAGGGCAGTTCAGTGGTGTTTGGGCAGTGTAGGGGGTCGTGCTGGGGCTGGTGTTTCAGGGTTTGGGGAAGTTCAGTGGTGTTCGGGCAGTGTAGGGGGTCGTGCTGGGGCTGGTGTTTCAGGGTTTAGGGCAGTGCAGTGGTGTTCGGGCAGTGTAGGGGTCATGGTGGGGCTGGTGTTTCAGGGTTTAGGGCAGTGCAGTGGTGTGCGGGCAGTGTAGGGGGTCATGGTTGGGCTGGTGTTTCAGGGGTTAGGGCTGTGCAGTGGTGTTTGGGCAGTGTAGGGGGTCATGCTGGGGCTGGTGTTTCAGGGTTTAGGGCAGTGCAGTGGTGTTCGGCTGTGTAAGGGGTTGTGCTGGGGGTGGTGTTTCAGGGTTTAGGGAAGTGCAGTGGTGTTCGGGCAGTGTATGGGGTCGTGCTGGGGATAGTGTTTCAGGGTTTAGGGCAGTGCAGTGGTGTTCGGGCAGTTTAGGGGGTCTTTCTGGGGTAGTATTTCAGGGTTTAGGGCAGTGCAGTGGTGTTCGTGCAGTGCAGGGGCCGTGCTCGGGTAGTGTTTTAGGGTTCAGGGCAGTGCAGTGTTTTTTGTGTAGTGGGCAGCGGATGCGCTGCATCGCTAGGCGAGACCTAAAAAGCATTGCACCAAGATGGCTGCCAACACTTCCTGGATTGAAGTGTTGGCAGCCAATTAGAGCCAAGCTCGTGGTTGTGTAGTTAGGTCCGGCCCAGATATATTAAGATTTCTTTCCTTTAATATCTCGAAAACTACTAAACGGATTTACACCATTTACAAAAAAGGTCTCTTTCTGAACCAAGGGCTACCCTTTTGCCAAATTTGGTGTAATTCCGTTCAGCAGTTCGGGCTGTAGTCGTGTCTAAAGTTTCCTATGGGAAATACCATGGACAAAATGCGTTTTGGGACCCCCCTTTTTTCTCGGCCCCCACCTGGCGAATCACCCCGAAACTTTCAGGATAGGAGCTGACCGGAGTGGGACCAACGTTTTTAAAATCTCGCGAAGATTCGTGAACCAACGCCAATGTTATTGGGAAAAGAAAAAACGCTTTTTGAATAGAAACACATGTATGACATAAACATTTTAAAATAATCTTACGTCTGAATTGAAAAAGCCCAGTAAATAAAAGCCTTAAAGCCTACCTTAAAACTTACCTTTCGTTTGACTTTTGCTTTAAAAAAAAATATTTTTACCGTTTGACCATCGCTGGCATGAAAGAAATACCAATAAGCAAGCTTCGCAAAATCTATCAGCAAAAATGTTCATTCTCTCCAATCAGCTGTTCAAAGTACTTGTAGTGACAGTTTATTTATGTACAAACTTTCCAGGTTAACCTTTATTGTCTCATCTGCAAAACTCATTATTAAAGTACTTTCCATATTGCACTGCATATTTTAATGAAATGTAGATGACTGATGAGGCTAGAACTAAAATCCCAGTCAAGTACATATTGAATTACCTTTTCATTTCATATTACTCTTCCCATCAATCAAAACTCATAAGAGCTTTGTATTATCTCTAGTGGGTACGAGAGGTTGACATTCTACTTAACGTATCTAAAAAATCACATATTGTATCCCTATGTATAGCCTTTCCTGAGCGTCCACATGTCTCTCTGAGGAGAGAAAGAAGCCTTCAGCTTTAGCTAATCAGGTCAAGCTTAGAGTGGCCTCCTGCCAGCTGAAGCCGGGATACTGGAGCCCTCCCTTATGTGGTAACCTAAATAAAATACTAGGTAAAATGTTCCCAGGCAAGAAACAAGTGTTCTTTCCATTATATTTCGAATAAAAACTTGTTCCATAGTAGATTTTAAATCCAACCAATTGTGGTCACTCACTCAAGACACTAGCTGTTAATGGAATAGAAAAACAGATAACTTATTTTTAGATCTGTTTCCATTTCTCGCACACAAGATTCAAGTGCTCATGCCTGATGTACATTAAATATGTGCCGGCTTTCTCTTATGGGCTTATGGGCTCCAGAATATACGCCTCATTGTTTTATTGGCCATTTGTATTATTCCAAGACTGACTAATATTCTATGATTCACTCTTGGTATAGCTAAAATCCTAATTCAGCCAGTCAAACTGTCTGATGACTGGCGCAGGTGCATGAAGTAGCCTGCACTTGCCATCAGAGAGATTGTCCAGGGCTGGTGAAATCCCAGTGCTGGCCTCGGAGCCCTGGCAGTCCTCAGTTCCTCCTCCATCTGTGACATAATAAAGAGTCACATTTGAATGTAGCTATGTACACTGCTGGCACAACCTCAGCAGCATCTGTAACTACACACCAATCAGTCTGTCATCCCACCCATTCCTAACTCGTCACAGAGTTGGGGGCAGTGGCGGCTGTTGACATTTGAGAGTGGTGAGGTGGTAAAAGTTGGAATGAGTCCCCTTTGGCGAGCGAGCGAGCGCGGCCGTCAAAAGAGGAGTTTGGGGGAAGGGGTTGAAAAGAGAGTGGGCAAATGGTGCTTTTTCATGCAAATGTGAGAAACATAGAACGTAAATAAAGCGATGCAGCAGGTGCATGGAAGAGCACGAAGCGCACATACCAGTCCGCACAGCGCAACAAATACAGCACGTACATATCACATCATGTGCATTCCTAAAACAGAAAATAGAAGAAGCTTGCATAAGAAATAAAAAACAGCAAATACATACCAGTGGTATGATACCACTTGCGCCTTCCTACCACAGAAGATAGACAGAAGCATGCACAAGAAAAAACACAACGAGTTGTGTAGGGATACAGGAAATCAGGCAACATTGCAATAACTAGCCCCTTCCTGCAATGATGGTTTCACAACGCCTCACACAAAAGCATTGTGCACCGATTATTCATAAGTCCTTGGGCGTGGAGGGAAAACTGGTGAAAATACCTGTTATCACTGGAGTACCCTCCAAAGAGAACTGTTGTGCTTTCCACATACACTAGACATGCAGGTACATATACGTAACTGAAAGGTTTGTGCGATCGCACTTTTGGAAAATATACTGCACACCAAATATATATAGCTCCATGTATATGTGCTCCTGCTACTAAAATGAGATTGAATCATAAGAGACAAGGGTGTTCATTCTTTTTTGTGAAATGACCCCCCCCCAAGAGTATAGCATAACCGATTGCCTTAATGGTCGACATAATGCGCCCCCTTCCCTGACCTCCACCCCCCTCCACCACCAGCAAACACTTAATCGGCCTACTTCGAGGACTATGGTGAGTGGCAGGTGACAGGGGCAGCTGTTGAGGTGCTCCTGCAGCCAAGGTCTGGCAAGAAGGCACTGACCAAATCCCCTGCGGCGCTCCCTGATGGATGGCATGACTCACGGGTAGGGGTCGCAGGCAGCGGGGTGTTCGAAGGGGGGGGTTATAATTCAATCTAAAAAAACTACCTTACCGGGTCCCGCAACGCCTCAGCTCCTGGCCGGGTTCTGCTGCCGTGTTTGCCGTTTACCCAACAGGAAGCAGGCACAAGCGGCCTCCCTCCCCTAAGCTAATCACAATGCTGCAATGGCAGCGTTGTGATTGGTGGGGACAGCGCCCAGCCGGGCACCTATGGGGAGGCCATTACCTCTATGTAGGCGTTACAACGACCGCATTGTTAGAATGCAATACCTTTACATCACAAGTCATTTTATCGACTTGCTGTAGGGGGCGTGCTGGACTTAGGAATAGTATAATTTACTATTCCAACTCCAGCTTGTGCAACAGTAGGGAAGGTGTTGGAATAGTAAATTGTACTATTCCTTAGGTTAGAGTGCCCCCTACTGCAAGTCGATCTAATGACTTGCAATGTAAAGGTGTCGAGTTCTAACAACACGGTCATTGTAACGACTGCGTTGAAAAAGGAAAACGATGTAATGGCAGCGTTGTAAACGCTGTTTCGCATAAAATGGATTTGTGAATATTATATAACTGGCATCCTTAGAGAAAAGTCAGAGAGTGCACAGGACTGGTTTGGTCAGCCCCAGAAGGCCAACCAAACAGTTAGGACCCACAGCATTGGGCAGCCACTCCTCCCCGAACCGCCCACCTGCCTGCCCCATCCAGGCATACCCTTCTGCTCACTCCTCCCCGACCCGCCCACTCGCTCGCCCTCAACCAGGCATGCCCTTCTGCTTTCTCGCAGTGCGAGAAGCAGAAACATAAAATGGTATTTAAAATACCATTTTATGTTTCTGCTTCTTACACTGTGAGAAAGCACTGGGCAACACCCCTGCGCCCTAATGGAGGAGCCTCTCCTGGTTGGGGGTATGAAAGAGCAGAGACTGAAAACCTGGGCTCTGCGAATTGGACATTTTCGAATTGTGCAGTGTCATGTTTCAGTGCTGGTAGGAGCAGGAGTTCAAACAGGCCCTTCACAGGCAAGTAAAAACAGTGTTTAAATCTGATGTGTGAGAGGAAGTGTCCATGAGGTAGAGCTTGTATATGTGTGAATATGCCTTTGTGTGTGTGTGTGTGTGTGTGTGTGTGTATGTGTGTGTGAGAGAGAGTCAGTGAGTGAGTCAGAGTGAATGAGAATGGATGATAGGAATAGTTAGTATGAGTGAGAATTAATTTGAGTCAACAAGAGATAATTACTAGAGAGTGCAACTGAACGTTACTGTGTGTGAGACCGAGTGAGTAAGGGTGAGATTGAGTATAAGTCTGAGTCAGATAAAGTGAGACTGAGTATGAATGAGTGTGACTGATTTAGTCAAAGTGGCTTTCAGTGAGACTGAGTAAGTCTGAGAGAGCAATAATGAATGAGACTGAGTGAGAATGAGAACATCTGAGTGAGACTATGTTAGTCTGAGTGATACCAGGTGAGTCAGAGTAAGACTGAGTAAGAATGAGTAGTATGAGTGGGACTAAGTGAGAATGAGTGATAATAAGTGGGACTGAGTGAGGACGAATAAGACTAGAAGACACAAAGTGATAGATTTAGTGATAATGAGTGGGATGGACTAAGAATTAGTGGGAATGAGTGAGAATAAAAGAGACTAAGTGAGACTGAATGAGCCAGAAGGAGAGTGAGTGAGTCAAAATGAGTGGGAATGCGTGGAATTGAGTGAGACTGAGTGAAACAGATTTAGACTAAGTAAATCAGAGAGAGATTGAAAAATCAGAATAAATTAGAGTAAGTGAAACTGAGTGGGTCGGAGTGCGACCAAGTGAGATTGAGTAAATCAGAGTGAGCAAAAGTGCAAGTGACAGTAATGGAATGTTCGTGAATGAGACAGAGAGAATGCATGAGAGAGTAACACTGAGTGCAAGCAAGTGTGAGGAAATCCACTGAAACCCTCCGGAACAAGTTGGGCTCACTCACTGGAATTTGAGTCAAGGTGTACACCCCTTCATTTTTACAGGTCACCCGTCACCACTGCATCAGATGAACTAACGTGTAACCTCACCGAATTATATCAATTTTCAGACATTAGTAGCCCTATAATTTATATATGTGGAAGTATGTAAAAAATCGAAAAGGTATTCATTTGGATAATCTCCCAAAGATATAAAAGGGTCAAACAAAAAATGAGTCTGCGTTTAGTGTACATAGATCTACATTGTTTTTCAATTTTTTTGCAGATTTTGATGGCACTTTTAAAAAAGTGAATGGTATTGATTAATTCTATGAACAATAGTACTTACTAGTGTGGGTCTAATTTACTAAGGGTTTGCCCTGGGGGAAAGTGATGCAAACTCTTGCAAGGGTATTTACTTTGAAGCGTGAAAGATATTATACACTGGAAAGGTGCCCTCATCTCAGCACAAAACGTGCTTTGCATCACTGCATCAAAGGTGTATTATTTGGGTTTTCAGTGCAAGTATTCATTGATTTTGACATAAAGCCTCATTTACTGAGATAGCCAGACCCAACTTTGCATAAAAACAATGCCTTTTTTAAACTGGCGCTAACAGGGATAAAAGCTTTGATTTCTGCAAACATTCCACACATTGAACATGTACGGCACTGTAGAGCACACAAAATATGTGAATGTTTAAAAATGTGTCGAGGCAAATATATTGAAAGGGTATGCTACCAGTATAAATCTTATGTTAGACAGCACACACTCCTCCACACCATGCTGCAAACGTTGAGAGTTGTGCCAGGTAGCTTGTTTGTGCACCTGTGGAGGGGTAGTTAGCAGCACTGTCTTCCTCTAAAAAATTGAAAAATCTACCCTATGTTTTATAGAAATTAGTTATAAATAGGAGACCGGAACGCTGAATTGGCCTGTTTAGTGGCTATTGTCTAAAGGGGTAATTGAAAAGCAGCCACCTACTTAATTCAGTAAACACGTGTGACTAATTCATATATAGGCTGATTGTGATGCTACCAATACATGCACCTATCCAAACTTTGTTCAATTGCGAAGGTGGGAAAGTATACACAGAGATTGGCATTACCAGTTTTGCATGGCAAGTTGGAGACAGAATATTTTTTGAAACATTAAATATTCTGGGTGATAGAAGCAGAGATTTCTGCTCGCACAGTCAGAACTTCGTAGGATTAGGGTTAACTTTAATAGCTGCACAATGATAAACCATGCCTACTATAATATACAGGGCAATCCCAAAATAAATATGCTTTGGCAAATTCAATCAATTTCCGCTCTGTCAAAGTCTTCAATTCGCTATTCCTTTTTGCCGATTACATGAGTATGACAAATACGTTTTTTTGTATAAAAGTGAAGGTGTCAACGAGTCAATAGCTGAATGAAGGTATGAATGATATTTGTCTGAGTGCAAGTATGGTTGAATGCACTCAGTTGCCACTGTTTGAATGAAGTAGACATTACTCTATTGATTCAGCCATCCTGCCATGTATTCACTCATCTATTTAGCCATGCACTTCCTTAGTGATACGCCTGCTCACTCATCCATTCACATATCCAACCATTATTCCATTCACCCACCCAGAGAGAAAAACAATTCAATGAAAAATAACATATTTATCAATTTACACCACAAAACAGTTTCCTTTAATCTGAAAGACATAGATAAATAGTAGACGGTCTAGTGACCTCAAGACAAATTCCATTTACTGAGCATAACTTTGTACTTTCATGTCTGACTTCAAGCAGCGAAAGACGTAGCAAGAATGGAAGAGCAAGATATGTCTACCCGGCGCTCAACAGAGGGTGAAAAAAGGAAAGAAAAAGATGAAGGAGGAAGAAAGTGAAAAGACTGAGCCTTGAATTGACAGAGAAAGAGAAAGGGAAGGACCAAATAAGAGGAAAATGTCGCAGCAAATACAAGAAAAAGAAAGAGAAGAGCAACTGTGTAAACTAGAGAGTAGAAATAACGGGAGAACTTGTTGCACAGCTTAATAGTTGGGTCATAGAAAATAGAGGATTACCATTCACAATAAAGCAGACACACAAACTTAACACACATATTGATGATAAATTAAAGGAATAAAAGTAGAAAAAAGAAAACACGCCACAACCTAAACTTGGCGAGGATATGCTTGTGATACAAAAATAAAATTGAACAAAGCAGTGGGCAGCAATCTTACAATGGTATTGTACATAATGTGTTGTTGTTTTAAAGTTTCTACACAATGGCCACATTTAGAAACACCGTGCCGGCCACCTTGGAGCATTAATTACAAGGATATTCAATGATGGTTGTCAAACATCGCAATGGGTGGCATCCAAAAAGTCTAAAAGGCATCACTGTTGTACTGATCCTAGGTGCCCAACATGATGCTTGTAAACATGTTGGCTATCTTGGAATGGTAAAAGAATGACACACTACGGGGAAGTCTTCATGCAGGGTTGATTCTCAGGTCCTTCATAGATATTTACAATTGGAGCAGCATTGCTACTTGCTTAACCAGAGTCCAGGTCAGCATTTCTTGAGAGAGCCAAGGACTGTTCCCCCTGGATGTTTTTGATGTCTGAATGCAAATGTTTGCTATCGGGTTAGTGGTCATATTAAGATTTAAATCTTTGGCTTCCCGTATAAGGTACTAAGGTCAGGGTTTATTCCATTTGTAGTAGATCTCCTGAACAGCTTTCTTTAAAGTGTTTGGGTTTGGCTTGCTGAGTTGAGTAGTAGTATTTGAGAAAGGACTGCTTGCATTTCAAATCCTTCCCCCTCAAGCAGTACTCCAAATGGAGGAGCGAGCAGAAAGTGTATTTTGGGAGGTGAAAAAGTCTTCTAGAAGTGATAGATTGGATTTTTTCCAGTAGAGAAGACGATTTCCTGGGTTAGGCCTGGTGCCCATATGAGAAGGTTGGTATTACCTTGGTGCATGTGACTCGAATAATGCCCCCAACTGATAGAGAATAGATATGGGAATTTAGTTAGGGTAAGGTAAATGACTTCCATGAACTTCCTTGTAATATGTTTTAACTGTAAACTGGGCTTGCCATTGTCAGTGAACCATACACCTAGATAGTTGTAGGTTGCTCTTTGTGTAGTAGTTAGATCCCTTACGTCCACTGCAAATTTAGTTTCTTTTTATATCCGCCCCAAGATAATCACTTTTGTTTTTTCAGCATTGACCATCAGTTTGTTGTCCTCATTATAGCTGTTTAGCGCACCAAGGGCATGTTGTATGCCTATTGGGTGTGATCAAGGATGAGGAGATAATCAGCATATTGAATCAAGGGTAGTCTGTATAAACCAGTCATCAGAGGAAGGAATTTGCCGTTGCAAATGTGTAGCCGATGATGGCTGTGTAGAGTTTGAACAACATAGAGCTAACACACACCATTGTATTAGGTTACAATTTGTTGTAATTTTGTTTGTAATGCAGTTCTGCTTACCTGTCTTGATACTGAGTCATTTGTCTAAGTAAAGCAAGATTATGCCCAAAGTAAAGTGGGTGAGATGTCCCAATGTGCAAGTTTAGCCCAAAGTTTGTTAAGAACAATTTCGTTGAAGGTTGCTGAGTAGTTTACAAAAAATGCAAAAAGGGGTGACTGAGGTAGCAGAGCGGTATAATGTAAATGTAAATGTGCAGATATTTATATAGCGCAAATCACCAACCGGTCTCTAAGCGCTTGCTTAGGGAACCCGTCCTGGTATTCCCCTGTGAGATAACCCAGCAGGGCATCCACAAGGTGAAAGCCAGGCATCCCGCCGCGAGGGGCCATTGTGGAGATTAAGCAAGCTATTGCCCAGAGTCGCAGAGTGTGAACCCATGAATCGAGTATGCACTGGAGCGAGAATTATCGACTCCATGGACAATTTATGGACTCAAGACCCAGCCGAGCCGGGAATTGAACCCTGGTCCCGGGCTGACCTCTGCTTCCAGGTCTGCCTACTCTAACCAGTGAGCCACACTAATGGGCCAGGTACTACAAGGCTACAATGTTATCAGTTTTAGACGAGTGTCTAAAGCCTGTTTGTTAAAAGGGAACTATCTTTGCACCATATTCCAAAGCTTTCAAATCCTGAAGTAAAATGTCTGTGTATGCTTTCGCTTCAACATCTAATAAAGCAATTAGGGAATATTTGCTTGGGATGGAGCTATTCCCTTACTTGCAGATTGGATGGAGAATTGACCCCTTTCAGGAATGTGGGACTTCTGCGGATTGAAAGCAGTCCACAAAAAGAGGGGTTAACAAAGTCTGTCCAGAAATCCATGTCCAATTTAAAAAGTGACCCTGATAAGCCATTGGCGCCTGGTGCTCTGTATGCTCTGACAGATGTATTAGTTTTGTGAACAATAGCCTTATCTATCTAGACACCACACACACACCAAAGCCCACGTATCCAGTTAGTGATGTTTATGATGTGTATTCTGAAACAAAACAGGGCAAACCCAGTAACACCGGGGCCTAAGAACAACAATTTATATAAGGACTACACTTACCCTGTAGGGACTACCTCTGCTGTTAAAAAATCTTTTATGATGTAGATCTAGTCCAAAATCAGACAGAGAGGTGTCATGCAATAGACTTTCTGTTTGAGTTTGGTAAATGGAGGAACATTACACTGTAGAAAAATGGCTGAGTCAGTGAACTGAACGGTGGCACTAGGGGAGCAGCAAACAGGTGTGCAATTGGTGCACTGGCCCCAAAAACCCATCTTGCACCACACTGGTGCAGGTCTTTTCAAACCACCAAGTTCATATTTTTGTTTCCAGTGCCTGATTGGTGCCTTGCTCCTTGGGTAGATAGTAAGTAAACAGACACGGCACAGCTAGGCAGCAGAGGAGCAGCAACTTAAGGTTTATTTTAGGGACTCTAGTTTGGTGGTGGGGTGGGGTTCCAGTGCTTGCCGTGAGCTCAGTGGCTTTGTAATTGGGCAATTGCAGCGCCAGTCCTGCAAATATAAAAGATCTCGCTCAGCCTCAGGTCACAACTAGAGAGGCACACTTGGCATATCAGATATTTTCTTTGCTTGGCTCTAATTGTAAGACAGCCTGCATGCATGTGATGTGCCTTGATCATCAATGAGACATAAGTGCAGGCATCTGTTAGTATGTGCGGCAAGGAAGTACTGCATGCGCGCTGTTATAATGACAGAAGGAGCCAGAGAATGGCTCTGGACTTGTCTGCCTTTAACCCCTGCCTGTCAGTCAGAATCAGGTATGAAAGAGGTGGGGACCATGGAACTTCTAACTTCACAACATTAGTGAAGCAGTTTAATGTTTAGTGTATCAGAGTGGGACTTAGCCCAAAACGAGTAAACAAATTCACTGAAAAAGGGTAGCTCATCTTCAATGCTTTTATTTATTTTTATACTTCTAATCTCAGACCTTCAATTGGCATAGCACAAAAATACAACCTGCATGGATTGATGCAGTTTCATAAGGATTTTTCCTGTAATGACCTGTGTAAAAATATAAACAATTTTCCATGAATTTCTCATTTCTGCCGATCATGGTTCTTTCAGAGAAGCGGATAATAAGTAGGCCTTGGAAAAATGCTAATTATCCCAACACAATTTGTCAAATTCACTAGTTGCAGAGCAGGTGGCATTCAAGAAATTTCTTAAACTTACTTATTACACAATTTCAGAGCACTTTTTATGCCAAAGCAGGTCATCTGGTAGAGAGTGAGAGAATTGTGTTCCAAAATAAAATTTAGTCTTGCAGCCAATGTTAGAATTGTGCTTTAGAAATGCATTTAGACTGCTGTAGAAATGTTTTCACTTAGAAAATTACACACATTCAGAATGGGCACAACCCGTAATGTGAAGGAATCCTTATTGATGATGCAAATAGATATATTAATCCTACATATTTAAATACATTGGCAAGCGTGCATACAAAAAGTCCATCAAATATTATAATTTTTTTAATTTTTATTAAGCTATCATTCTTAAATCTGCACATTTAGTTTAGGCCCCAAAGCCTTTTTCTATCGAATCTTGCTCACTTTTCTGACGTGTATTAGAATATTTTCACTAGCACCAACAAACTGCTTAGAATGTGCTGACTTCAGACGACCTGTGTTCCAATTAGTTTTCTCCCCCCGTTAGGCCATTGACTATAATACAGTGAGATATTGCTGCATTTGTTATAATAAATAATAATTTAGAAGTTTATGAATGCTTCATCAGAATAGTATTGATAGTTTACCTCTGCATCTCTGAAAACTCTTTGTCTCTGTATTGAAACTCATAGCACATTTTCTAGCTTAGGTAAGAAGGTTCTCATGAGAACTTTCTTCCATTTAACAACATTTGAAAGTATTATACTAATGTATCAGCATGAATGTTTACCTTGGGAATCGAGTGAAGAGACATCAGAAGTTTCTGATGCCATCAGATGAGCGGATCCCATTGGATGGATGAGTGGACACCTAATAGAGTATAGATACAATAATCTAATGAATTTATGATAATGAGTGTTCCTAGAGAGACTGTAGGAATTGCACTTGGAGTTCGACCAAGAGGGAGACTCCAGGCTCAAACTCATTATTCCTGCCTTGCGACTCTTCTCCTGGAGAGTTGATCTCTTTACTCTGTTACCAATAGCTACTGCTAAAGGCTACTTATTCTTTTTATCTAAGGACTTTACCCTGATCGATGCTACTGCAGAGATCCTTCAATTATTGACGGTTGGTACTGCAGCTGTGGCAAACTCGACTGAGGTTCCACAATGACTCTTTATGGGAAGTCTATCTTTTATTCTCAGTCTTGCTCTTTTCCGAAAAGGAATCTTTATGGGATCCCCTTTGAATAGGTCCATTATATAGTTTGGTTATGCTTTCCTTTATGGAACACTGTGTATTGATTCATGCTCAATATTTACTGATATTTCTGTAAACTGGCTAATCCATATAATATGAAAAAAACAATACTATCCTTCAAGAAACATAAAGGTGTTGAAACTTCACCCATGTCTAATCATTGACTGGATAAATAAAGTACCAAGATTAGCCCTTGGCACTTTAAATTATCCTGTTATAGATGGAGGATTATCCCTTCCGAATATTAGAAATTATTACTATGCGACATTTGCACATCGCAGTTTTAGATTCTTTTTTTCAGATCCTCAAGAGGTGGATAACTTTTTTATGAATAAGATCCTAAGGGGGTGCAATATAATAGACCCAACGAGAGTGACTAAATATCCTAAAAAAGTCCGTTATAAGACCCTACAATGGTTACTTAGACTAAAAACTCAGTTGTTAACACAGTACGATATTTTAAGAATTAATATTTCAACAAGGCTTTCAACATATGTACGGGGGAAACAGGTCTCTTGGAGAATAATATACTAAGGTTGTGGGAAGAAAATGAGTATGTTCAAATCCAGGATTTTATCAAGGGGAACTGTTGGAAAAACTGGGCGGAAATCGAAATGGGACTTCAAAACTCAAATATAATTTTGAAAAGGTCATTTATTAAATTGAAATCCATATTGGAAAAACTAGATATGGAAAGTCTGCGTTATAAAACTATCATTAGTGAAGCCCTTAATTCCCCCACACATTGGAAAATTAGTAACTGGATTAAGATCTTTGAGGACAGTAAATCTCTCTCATTGTACGAAAAAGTCAGGGATAGATGGAAGAAAAGGGAAGATATGCAGATCCTTAAATCAACCTGGAATAGGCTTAACAACTTAATGCAGCCATATTCAAAGTGGCTAACTTCAAACGCATGCAATATTATGCAAAATGGTTGATATATAGGACACCGTCTTTTCTTCATAAAATATACCCGCACATAGAAGATAAATGTTTTCGTTGTGCAGAGAAACGAACCTGGACGCATTTCATCTGGGAATGCCCAAAAATCCAGAGTTTCTGGGAGGAGATTGAGAAATATCTTAAATATATAATTGATCCTTGTATTTTGCTTGATAAATCGACAGCGGTTTTGGGCTGCTCTCCTGCTACCTCTGCACATGAGGAAGGCTTGTTTGTTGCAGTTTCAATAGCAAGATCCCTAATTCTGCAATTGTGGAGAACAGAGAAGGTACCCACTTTTAATACATGGAGGGCAAAGTTGTCTAGAATACAAGAATTGGAAAAAAATTATGCAATAAGATCAGGAGCTGTAAGAAAATATGAGAAATATTGGAGTGTGTTTGAGATATAGGATAATATTTTGTAGTGGATATAAAAGGAGAGAATACATATCTTGGTATATGTCCGGTTATAGCACTTTGCACTTTAGATTATGTTGATTCTTTGCACTTTGCACTTTAAATTGTTAGGTTCTTTTTCTGTATTGTAGGAATATTGTGATTGCACTACTGAGTATTTTCTGATATGGATATTTATCAAACTGTAATACATTGAACTTTAGATTTATTTAACTTTTCCTTTTCCTTTTCAATATTTCGAAATATGTATATATATATGATATTATTTTATGCTGATTAAGTCTATGAACTCTCAATAAAAATATTAAAAAAAAAAAAAAATCCTACATACAGAACTTAAAATATTACTTCTAAAAGGTTTCAAGCAATTCTGTCCATAGAACTCTATGGATGCAATGATTTTACACAAATTACCTCAGATACGTCAAAATCCACGATGTGAAACAGCCGCAGAGGAGGGGAGCATCAGAAAACACAGCAATGATTCAGTGACTGAGTCCATGCAGAGGCGATGCGTCAGTTCTGCTGCACGCAGGACAAGGGTTGAGCCAAATCCAGACTGTAGGAAGAAGCAATGCGTCAAAATCCAAGGAAGTCCTGGTCTGCGGTTGATTCATCTGAAAATCATGGTGAACAGGTGCAATCCATGGAAATCCAGACATGCTGGAGGTCAATGCGGTGGCGGCAAACAGGCAGTGTGTCGATTTCTTCAGCCACGGTCCCACGATGCCTTGATTCTTTCAGCTGCAAAACTGGATTTGGCACCATAAAGCAGGTCAGAACTCCCAGCAGTGGATATCAGGGATGATGCTGGTGAAGTATTTGCTGGCCCTGAGACTTCTTAACTGAGGCAAGCACACACATGCCCTTGGAGAAACTTCACAAGAAGGATCACAGCAAAGGTCCAGTCACTTTCCTCTCTAAAGCAGACGTAGTAACTGCAGCCCAACCAGCAAAGCAAAACAAAGCAAAGGGGCAGTACCCCTCTTCATAGCTCTTCTCCATGAAAAGGCTCCTTTTGATCCAGAAGTATTCTAAAAGTCTGGGGTTTTAGATCTAATACTTAGACCCTTTTTGGCCTTTGAGGTAGGGATACTTCAAATGATTTATTTTGTAGTGCATAAGTTCTTTTTCTGCCTTGTCTTGGCTCCAGAGAGAGTCTAGGAGAGTGGGGACAGCATTGTGAAAGGCCAGGCACAGCCCTATTCAGGTGCAGGTGACAGCTACTCCCAGCACTCTAGCCCAGGAAGGCCCATCAGTCCATAAGCTGGGCCATCAGGATATTTGGGGCACACCTCAACTCCCTTTGTGTAACTGTCTAGAGTGAATGCACAAACAGCCCAACTGTCAATCTAAACCAGAAGTTCAGAAGTTGATTCCCCAGGCAGGCAGAGGCACAGGATGGTTAAACAAGAAAATGCCCACTTTCTAAAAGCTGCATTTTCAAACACACAATTTAAAAACCACCTTCACTAAAAGATGTGTCATAAAATTCTGACCTCAGAGAAATAAAAAATTACAAGCTGGCAGCTCCAATGATAGCCTATGGGAGAGCTAGTTCTTGCAATAGTGAAAAACGAAACTGGCAGTATTTCAGGACATGTAAAACACACCAGCATATGTCCTACCTTTCATATACACTGCACCCTGCCATAGGGGTACCTTGGGCCTACCTTATGGGTGACTTACGTGTAGTGAAAGGGAAGGTTTCGGCATGGCAAGTGGGTGCACTTGCCAGGTCGACATGGCAGTTTAAAACGACACTCACAGACACTGCAATTACAGCTTTGAGACAAGTTTGCAGGGATACGCATGTGGGTGGCACAACAAGTGCTGCAGGCCCACTAGTAGCATTTAATTTACAGGCCCTGGCATACTCAGTGCACTTTACTAGGGATTTATCGGTATATCAAATATGCCAATCACAGATAATCAATCAGTGTCACAATTTACAAAGGGAGCTCATGCACTGATCAGCAGTTGTAAAGTGACCAGAGTAATTAAACCAGCAAAAACGAAGTGCAGCATAATAGTCAATATATTACAGAAGGCGAAGACAAAAAAACACAGGAGAAACCACGCCTAGGATGCCAGCTCTAAAAAGAATGACCACAAGAGCTAGAATTGGTGAGGCTAAAATCTGCAGCAAGTGCATGTGACTGATCTGTCTAACTGACGGTTACTATTAAATTAGGGCAGTCCCGTTTTATCAGCTCTAGTTGTTATACCTCCAAAAGACAAACTGTCAAAAAAGGCAGCAATTTAGATAGTGTTCCTACTCACAAAAGCTTTGTTTCCCACGAGGGTTTACAAAAGATATTATACTAATATCGGATGCTCTTTGTAAAGGGGGCATACGTCTGTAGATGGGGTAATTACTGCTGGCATTTAACGTTTCCATCAAGTTTCGAATTAAACTGTACATGTACAAGACGCTGACGTGGGCGCAGCCACAGCTAATTCTGCAAGAATGTCTGATAACCTAAAGGCAACCTAGCACTTGATTAAAAACCGAGAGATGTGAACGCAGACGCGCTATTCTCCGGGCAGAGATTGACATAATGTGTTCTCTCCTTAAACACAGCAGAAACCTCTAATTATTAAGGAGCTCTGCGGATGTCCCCGTGCCTTCACATTAAAACGGAAGATGCCGGATCATCTATTACTGGTGATATACAAACCAATCTTTTCTGAATTTGCTTCTTGTACCTTTAGGCTCACCATAAATTATGCATAATGTCTCTTTCTCGTCCCAGTTTTAACATCCAATCTATTCCTTTGGCAGAAGCTATAAACAACAATCAATTAGCTGTTAGGACATGGTCTGTGCAGCCAGCTTACAGGGGAAGTCCTTGTTAATAAAGGTTCTAAAATATTAAGTGTATTTTCTGCAGAAAAGCTTTAGCCTTTCAACAAAATGACAGAACCTCCAAAACGCCCCACAAAACATTTCCCCCATTAATAGATGGCTATATATTTTCTTAGCTGCAGTTTTATTTGAAGCGCTGGCCGTGTCAGCAGAAAGGTTCACGTCCAGTCACCCAGCTTGGCTTTTGAAAGCCTCTGCACGCGACGGCGCGTGCACTCCGTTGCATTGTGAAAGCCCAGTAGAACTGAACAGCTGAATAAAGGGATTCCACCAACAATGAAATTGCTTCTTTTATAAGCTCATATGCTCCCTAGAGCTTGAAATGAAGACTGTTCTCAATTACGTTCTAGTCGGGAAACGGCATATTTTGCTGAACACGTCGCCTGTGTGCATGGGAAAATGTTCATTTCAAGTTAGAAACACCCGAAAAAACAGAATTAAAAAAAAAACAGTATCAAAACGGGGTTACATTTTCTTGGTTCATTAGTCATATTCTAAGATTTATTTTGCAGTTTGTTGGACCTGGCTTCGTTTGGCGTGGACTCCCCTGCCCTTTGGCTTCCGACCTCCTGTTTGGACCTTGTTTTGCTGGCTAAGGACCTTGCATGCTTTGACTCTGTCATTCAGTGCCAATGCGCTGTGGTTGTCAAATACAAACTTGTGATTGGAGCAGAGCCGTATTAAACCCTATGGAGGACCTTAGGCTATCGAAATTTCGGAGCCCCCCTTTGCAAATTATCTCCTGAAACCCAATGAACCAGGTTTTTTACAAACTGACAGCTGCCTGAAGATGAGTTTTTAAGAGACAAACTATTACGTGAATCTAATGTTTCTGGTTTATGTACTTTAAGTTGTATTTTGATCTGTTGTCGCGGGCCCCTATCAGGAGTGGGGCCCATAGGCTGGTGCCTACTTTGCCTATTTGGTAATCATGAACTGGATTGGTGTATACATAATTGGCTGATTTTAGTTAATTGTAAGTCCCCTTGCCCATTGGTAAGACATATGCCTAGTCCATGTAACTCAAATGCTACTTAGTGGGCCTACACCATTGGTTGTACCACCCAAGGAGGTAAGTATTCAAAAGTACCACGTTTGCCATGGCAGGGCATCTATGTGCAAGCTACTGTTATTCAGCCTGGCATTTAAAAACCTACTTGTTAAAGTTTTGCATGTTTCTCGCTACATCTGAGTACTCCCTGGGACAGGGTGAAGTGTAGGGAAGAGGTAGGGCATGTGCACCTATACGCCATATGCGCTAGTAGTGCGTAACATCGAATGCTGTGTTATATTCTGTGAAGCCTGCTTCTTGCATTGATTAACATTAGGGATCTCTGAAAAGGTTATTGAGCCGTATTTTCTGAATGCAGAAGAGTAGCAGTATAGTGTTTAGTATCGATGGATTAGTAATGGCAAATCCTCTCATGTAGTGAGAGTGGATTTGACATTTCTAATGTGGAAATCCCACTTTGTAAAAGTGCGCATTTCTATGTTCGTGGCTCTTTGTGTGCCTGTCACCTTGTCTCCAGCCCACATCTGGGTCCTGAGGGGACAGCTATATCTGTGTATTCTTGATAGATGGCCATAAACTAGGTCCACTGAAGGGAAACTGTAGAACTCTGACTTGGAGGGGCTTCCTGGGATGGATAAGAGGGGGTGGATTTGGCACCTGTATTCCTAGGGGCAAGGTCCTGACCCCACTAAAGACTTTTATCAGTCTCCCAGGGTAGGATGGCAGACTGGACTACATTTTGGAGGGGGGCTGTGCAATTCAAATGTGGCCTTTTGAATTGATCTCATCTCCATTGTGGGTACAACTACTGGGGATCTGTCCTCAGGAGTTTAGAGACTCTTTTGGGATTGGAACCGTTCTATACTGGTTTGACACTGGGAAATCGAAAAGAAAAACCATTGGGTCAGGAGGGACTGCAACGCGAGTATCCACAGACTTGCGGTAGCCTGGGGCTTGTAGTGCTCTAGGAAGGGGACTATCACTTGTTGGATTTTTGGCTGGATGCTGCTGACCTGCAGTCAGTCACCACGTGTCATGGCCCGAGGTCCTAAGCACACTACAAAGGCTGGTTGGCTGGCCTCCTGTCCATGAGATCCAAGGGACATAAAGGATCCCCCCATTTCCATGAGATCATAAGGACTATGCAGGTTGCGGTGGCAGTGGGTGTAAGTTATCGTCTGTTGGGACAAGGACCATCATAACATATGCAGTAATCACACTGTGCAGAGGAGTGTGCTCATAAAGATTAGCGGCCCACCTGTGGTGCCATAACATGCTAGCTCGCACTTCAGAGCGTGTGGTGTCCGAGGGGTGTTGGGGGATGTTTGCTGAGTCTGCGGGGCCCGAGAAGAAAGCTTGGACTGTCTCTGACCTCCAGATCTGGAGGGCGACAGTGCCTGACATTGCAGCCTCAGTCCGAGGTCACTGACTCCTTCTCTCCAGACCCATGCCACAAGGTACTCTTTTGTTGGTAACATCATGACTGGACCCGAGTGGTCTTGTTGTGCCTTGTGTGCACCCATGGCTGGCTGTCTGGAGCAACTGCGACTAGCACCTCCACGTGGGGGAAACATTTCTCCAAATTGGAAGTGCATCAGCTTCTGACGTTACAGTCTTTTGCCTACGTGGGATACAGATCACATACGCATGAAGGTGCCTTGATGGCCTAATCTGGATGGATGAAACCAAGTAACCCTTTCCTTCCGCTTAGGTGGTCCTGACAATCAAATTTAAGTGTTGCCAGCGGGTATAAGTGTATCATTGACTGGTGTAGTTTGAGTGACTGTGAGGCTGGGGCAGGAGGCATAAGGGAGAACTGTGACTTCTTGACCATTACAAGCTGTGAGGGGTATGCAGTATTGGGATATGTTGTGTTTTATGCTAATGTGATAGGGGGAAAGTGGAATACCTCTGAACAAGCTTGCATATATTTTCTGTTGTTTCGATGTGGGAGGGATAGCTTGGATCGTGACTACTCCTCGAAAGTATGCACATGTATTTATGTCACTTTCGAGGCTGAGGGGTTAACGGGACAATTGAATACCTATGAATGGACATATATGTTCATGCCGTTCTGCTGCTGATCAACTCGGACTCTGGTCTGCCACAGACTCCTCAGAATCGTGCCCTGAAGTAAACCCAGACAGTATGCAGTGTACTACGAAGTGCGCTTATTAAGGAATATACGCTCTACAAATGCCCACAACGTAATATAACGTAGCATAACATAACATAACATAACATAACGGTTGCATGTGTATGTTTAGCCCTAGTGGAAATTTCAATTGTTTCCTAAATAGAGCCTTATTTGATTCATTCCAATTGTACTATTTTTCCACCACACTGATGACATGCTTACAGTATCAGAGTGAGTACAGTAAGTCACACACAGTGATTCCATTACAAAAGTAACAAGGGTGTGGCAGTGTTAGCTACGGCCAATAAAACACATGCAAACATCGTACTGCAGCATGCTTTAATAAAGAAAATATTCAATCATTATACTAGAGAAGGGCAAGCAGGTTAAATGGCCAGTAATTTTTATTTGAATTTAGGTACTTGCAATGTTTCATTTTCCAATGTAGTTCTATGACTACACCAATTAAGACTACACTTAGCAGAATGTCTAGAATGTCCACCCTGCTTATGGAAACTTCAGATATAATGGTACAGACTATAACACAAGTAAATGGAGAAGGCATACTTCTGGTGCTCATGCATATTACATTTATGATGGATTAGATCACACAAACCACAGGCGACACATTATCTATGTGAGTGAGCAATGTCTGAAATTTACGAAAACAATCATCTTTAAGGTTAACAGTCACTTTGAACTTTAGTAATAATGGTGTTCGCATGATGCCTGCAGCCGATCCAGAAGAATTCTCCAGAAATGACACATGACTTTCACCCCTGTGTGACAATGGAACCATTTATCAAAAAATGAAGAAGTATACCTAGACTTAAGTGTCAGCATATGACATGACAGATCTAACACGAGAACAGCCTAGTCTCACACATAACTCTGTCAGCTCTGAAACATGAATACCCATGCACACTAGATTTTGCTAGGTTTAAAGCAAATGATGCTGCTTTACATTTTAGGGTAAGTTCAGACACTTATTAATGGTTACCTTGGTGTCATAGTGGTACTGACTGTTTTTATAATGTTCACTTACCCCCTTCCTTTACCACTACGATATTGTCTGTATTAGTAAAAAGGTTAGGAAACATTTAGACCCAGAGTGAGAGCAAGAATAGGAGACCTTGGTAAGAGTTTTTGTAGTTAGGGAAAAACATCACATCATTCTGGATTCATTTGACAGTATCTGGAAATATTAGAACAATGTGATATGCTAGATAGAAGAACGTCGACATGCATTCTCAAAAGATGTGAATTTGCAGCAATAAAAGACTGCCTTTGACTTTTAAGCAACTTTTCGTGTTAAATTGAGGTGGAGACACATATGCTGACAGCAACAGCAGCGTTCTGCAATTATTGGGATTTACCTTAGATAAATATTATAATCCACCTTGGACAAGCACTCTTGCTACTTGTTTAGAGCCAGTTAAACAACAAATGGTTCTGTCGGGTAGAACGTACGGTACTTAATGGTGCTAATAATGCACATGAAAAATATAGTAGCAACCTTTATAATGCGCCTGTAAGGGAAAACAATTCTCTTTGAAAAAATTGAAACAGAGTTCTAATTGCTTTTTGCTGTTTCTTTTTATCTGAATTACTTCATTCATGGATAATCACAGTAGACAAAAGCTGTCAACATATAATAAATACGTGGATAAGGGTGATTTTGTGACATAGGTGCTCAGTGCTATACAAGTGTACAATATATACAAGGTGGTTGCGGTTTTTATACAAGTGAGAGATAGGCCAGATATTGCTTGTGCGCCAAAGACTTCTTTCTTTCGTTGTGTGGAGTCTTGGTTGGTCTGGGCCTTAGGTAAGCGTCGACGTTTCGACCCTGAATGTTCCCCAGTCGGTGGTCACGTTGGGTCTTCTTCAGGACAATGTGTCTGGGGGGAGGTGACAGCCTAAAAATGTAAGAGGAGGCGCATGTCAATGGGATGGGGTTGCTAGGGTGCTCGAACAGATGCACCAGACAGTAAGGGCGAAATAACTCACACTAGGTTGGCTGGAAGAGTCTCAGTCAGGGTCAGAGGACACTCGAGGAGATTCCGGGTCCAAGCGGTGAATGCTCTACGAGAGTAAAATCAGTGATTCAGGAATGGGTCCCTGGGAAGTACAAGGACTAAAATGGCACTCCGGGGATGACATGCAAGTTAATTACGTGAAAATACGAGGTGTGCATGTGGATATTAAGTGATTGTGCGTAGTGGGGCATAACTTACGTTTGAGTGGTGCATTAATGGTGGGGTGGTGACTATAAGGACCGAAGTAGTATCCAGGCAGCACTAGTATTACGGTATATAAGGAGCACAAGGCGGACTGGTTGTGTGCGTGATTTATCGAGTGATCCCAGTGCTTGCATATTGCGCGTGCAATATACCAAGATACCGCATGCTTGAGTGATGTTGTATGCGCCCCGGTGCCATTAAAAACCGGACCGAGTCCTGGTGCATGTTCCGAACGAACAGCCTTGTGATTAATATAATAAAGCGCACGGGTGAGGTACACGCCGAGCGGTGCAGACTCCACTGGCTAGCAACTATGCGGCTTGACATTGTGAAGTGTAAGCCTCGCGGGTGAGGTACACGCCGAGCGGTGCAGACTCCATTGGCTGGCAACTCTAAGGCAGGATATTGTTGAGTGTAAGGTGAAAGGAGGCTCGGCTCTCCATGATCGTGAATATACACGGTGATCTTGTGAAGGTCAGATCACATGCTGGTTTATATTAATTTCGAGCAGAGCATGGGTGAGGTGTGCGCCCGACGGTACAGACTCTGCTAACTGGAAGATTTAGGCAGTGTTGAAAGGAGGCACTGCTCCCCGTGATCGTTATACTACGAGACCGTGTATGTTACCCGGTGATGTGTGAGGCCAGAGGTCCCTAGTTCCAAGTCTGATTGTGTGGTGGGGTAAATTAAAAAGGGGAGGCCCTATCAATAAGCCAGTCGGGGGCTACATGAGCGCTCGCCTGAGTTTAGAAGAATTTGGTAGAGGGGGGTTGGGCAGGCGTGCCAAGGTACCGTCTGTCCACTGCTTAGAGTCAGGGCGAGTGAGGTGAGGAGACCTGCTATACGTAGGGCCGTGCTGGCGTGACGTGTAGCGTGCACGATACTGTCAAGAGCCTGGTTGCCTGGCAACCGCACGATTCTGAAACTGATAGGCTTAATTATGTAACATGCAAAACGGGTGAGTTAATAGAAACGTAGAGAGTGATTCATATTCTAGCCCATACGGAGCATCTTACGGTATACAGTCTATGACGTGTCTCACGGTAGACAGTCTATGAAATGAACGTGTATCACAACAGGATCACAGAAGGAAAAAAAAAAATTCTCGAGATTGCCAGTACATGGTGGCTAGCAGTATATAGTTAGGTAAATCGTGTATTAAAACATTGAGTTCTCGAGATTGCCAGTACAATATGGCTCATAGTATAAAATCATTTGCATTGGAGCATGTAACACATGATGGACATTATGCAGATGACATAGACTTTTGTGAACATCGTAGGAAAAGTCATGGAATTCGGTTTAAAAGGCAAAGATAAAACAGAATAACCAAGATAGACCTTAAGTGAATGACTGCATGGTTACCCACTAACTTGGGGAGCATGGACATTGTAAAACATATCTGTCAGGGATGTGGAGCAATCAACAAAACCCGCTAGATGCTGGTCACTATGGTAGAGGATGTGGCATGCATGTCTCCATAAGTATGTGACAAGTGCACAATTACAAGTTGGGTGGTGGATGCTGCAAGGTAGCTCAGGGGGACATAAACTGCCTGGAGCAGACCCATCTGTTTGGCAGTCTCCTCATGCTCATTCAATCCAGTGGTTACTGCATTCAATGTGTGTATCCATTTGCACTCCTTCCGGTTTAAGGACAATGAAATAGAGCCGCGACTGGGATTGGAACAGATCTTCTCCACTACTCTCCATCTAATGCTTTCAGGAGGGTGGTTCAAGGATAGGAAATGTTCTACTAAGGGGGCTCCCTGTACCTTGCATCTGATTCTACTCATGTGCTGCAGGATTCTTGACTTCACCTTTTGTGTCATTTGTCCTATGTATGGTGCGTTACAGGGGCAGAGAATGATGTAAATAACGTTGCTGCTGTTACAGTTCGTAAATAAGGGCAGTTTGTATGTTTTATTATTGTGCGTCTGTGTGGGACCCTCCATGCAGGAAGGGCAGGCTTTGCATGTGCCACATTTAAAGTGACCCACTATGGGCGGGAGTCCCAGTTGACTCCGCAAGTCAGGTTGTTTCGGTGGTTTCAGGTAGGCCTTCACTACACTGTCATTAACATTTCTGCCTCTTTCGAAAGCAAATAGGGGATTCTCAGTGGTGTTGAGTTCCGTGGACACTAGATTCCAGTATTTCTTGACAATCTTTTTAATCCCATTACTTTTGGAGCTGAAAGTAGTCACACACACAATGTTCTCAGCACCATTTTTCTTGTCTTTTGGTTGCAGTAGTTGATCTCTGGGGCAATACCAAGCCCGTTTACGGGCACGTTTCAGTAGTCCTGTGGGGTAGACACGCTCCCGCAGCCGTTTCGTCAAGACGTCCGTCTCTCTGAAAAAGTCTTCTCTTCTTGTGCAGTTTCATCCTTAACCTTAAATATTGGCCATAGGGCAAGTTGTCCCTTAGGTTACGTGGGTGGTGGGACTCATATTTCAGCAAGGTGTTTCTTTCCGTAGGTTTCCTGTATAGATCACAGTACAGGAGACCCTCGTCCACTCTGAATGTAAGGTCGAGGAAGTCGATGGTGTTCCTGTTGTAAGTCATGGTGAATTAGATGTCATGACTTCTTCTGTTGAGCCATAGACCAAACTCCTTCAATTGATCCTCTGGGCCTGATCAGATTATGACCACGTCGTCTATATACCTTTTCTATACTGCTAGGCAGTCGATGAAGGGATTATCATGGCTGTATAGGTGTTCCTCCTCGTAATCAACCATGTAGCTGTTTTCCAAGCTGGGAGCGTAAGTTGCGCCCATTGCTACTCCTTTGCATTGGAAGTAGAACTGTTTGCTAAAGATAAAGTAATTCTTCTTTATGGCGATTTCCAACAAGGCAATTAGAAAGTCCATTGGTATCCAGTGCGGTTTGGGTCATTTTTCTAGTGTGGAACGTACCACTTCTAGCACCTTGCCTTGTGGTATGGATGTATATAATGGCGAGACATCCAGTGTCACTAGAAACTGCGTCTGGGTGTCACAAGGCTGGCCTTCCAATAGTTGGATGATGTGCATGGACATAGGACTTAGTGTCTGTGACCCATGGTTGTAGGAAGTGGTCGATAAATTGGTTGATGGGTTCTATAATTGGTCCGCAACCCAAGACAATGGGTCTCCCAGATGGTTTTTCCATGCGTTTATGTACCTTGGGTAGTGTGTATATTGTCGGAATTCTTGGTTCCTTTTTGTTCAAGAATTCCTTCTCCGGTGGACTCAGGAAGCCTTTTCTCAGTCCATCTTCTGTGAGTGCTTCAATGAGCAACTTGATCTCCACTGTGGGATCTCTTGGTGTAGGTAGATGACTTTCCCGTACACCCAGTTGGTGCTCAAATTCTTCCACGTAGTCTGAGATGTTTTGACCACTACTGCACCTCCCTTGTCTGCAGCCTTGATGACAATTGAGCTGTTCTCGCGCAGACCGTTGATTGCCAGATTTTCTTCCTACTGATGTTATGTTTGATATATTGTCTTTCTTCAAGTGAGCCCATCACCACTTGTAGGACAATTTGTTCAAAGGGCAGTATGCGTTGGCTCATCAAGTAGGCTCCCGGTGTGAAGGTAGAAGGTGGCTTGAATGGTGTTGCTGTGGCGACTGGTTCATAAGTGTTTCTTCCAAAGTAGTACTTCAGTCGTATTTTGTGGAAGAAGTTCTGCAATTCAAGCTTTGTGGTGAAAGGATCCGGCCTGTTCGTCGGGACGAACGAGAGTCCTTTGCTCAGTACCTCTCTTTATGCCATGGTCAAGGTGTGGTCCGAGAGATTGATGATAGGGTCCATTGCCTGGTTATTCCTTTCAGGAACTGGAGTGGCTACCCCCGATGTGATTCCTATGTTGGTAACGGAGGTTTCCAGTTCAATGGTAGAGCTGGGCGTATCAAGTGTTTGGTTCTCCTCAGCTAGTGGGTAAATGGGTGGTAAGCAAGTGTGATGAGAGCTGTGTGGAATAGCCTCTACCACCTGTAGGTTTGCCTTCGTGTGGAGATCTCCCCATGTGTTTCTGCTGGGAAGAACCTCACTCATAGGTTGCCTCGCTGTATGCCCCTGCCCTTGTTCCATTCCCTCGGGCGGTCCCAGCCTTGTTCCGTACCACCACCCCGGTTGGATTTGCGGTAACCTTGCTCTAAAAAATGCTGTTGACCCTGGTTACCCTGTCTGCTAGTTGAGGGCCTCTCAGAGTCCGAGTCGGACCCACTGCCGAAGGAGCAGTCTGAGAAGGTGTTGAACCTCCTTTGTCCCTGCCTACTTCTGTTGGTGAAGAAGCCTTGGCTGTCCTGCTGGTAATACTCGTCAGCCATGTAGGGATATGTATATTTCTTGTCGTAGTTTCTGATGTCTTTTGCAAGCTCATCAAGCTTCCTATTCAAGGTTATGGTGTTAAACTCTGTTAGTGCTTTTTCGGCACGGTCTAGGGCCTCCTTTGCGTTTAAGAGAGCGCTGTCCTCTAGTATCTCCTTTTTTAAGTCTACTATCTCCTGAGTAAGCTTTTTGACGTATTCGATAGCTGTCTCAACCCCTAGGCTTGTTTAGAGCCAACCTCACTTTAAGAAGGAATGGCACAGTTCCATAATATACGTATATACATCAGGTGTTGTTTGAGTTCAAATGTCCTCTTACATGAGATAGTGCGCAAACGTAAACAATACCCTCTCTGCTGTAATTTTATAAATTGCATTACATTAAAAAATTTGCAGAAGTTTCAGTTCCCTTGTCCTCTGTTCTCATAAAATACTGATTGTCATTGTTGCAAAGGAAAAATGTAATTTATTATTTTGATCAATCTCAATCTGACTCAATTTAATCAATGAAAACATCAATCTCTCTCCCCACAAACACTAAATGCAATTTCAGATATTCATCTGCGGAACATTTTCGCCAACACAATAACAAATATTAATAACTTCTAAATATTTCAATAGATTTACTGTTGTACTGTAAACTCAGTTTTCTCTATTTTGCCGGTAATTGCTTATGCATTCCTTTATATGTTCTAATGATTTGCAGGCAAGTTTTAAATAGGCAGTTTTTCTATCAATGCAAATCTTTAGGCGGCAGAGGCTTTTGGGAACACCCTAATTGTCTCGTCTAACATAACATCTTTAGTAATCAGTCTAGCCAGACATCTGCCAGCTTAGTTTACCACCATTCTCCAACATGCTTTGAAAAAGCAATACATCCAGGCTGTAAAAGGCAGAGGTACTAGCTTTGCCAACGCGTGTTTGCATTGGCACAGTTAACTCCAAAATGGCTGACAAAAGATCACAATGAATATCAACCCATAGGTGGCCATCTCGAAATAAATGGATTTTCAAACCTGCATAATTAATTATTACAAAATTTCAAAAAATCCATGAAAATGTTGATAAACTAACACTTTTGAAGCAGAATGTGGTTTACCAGAACTTCTCATTACTTTTGAGTGTGCATACTGTGTAAAAAGTCTCTCAAGATATCAGCAGAAGACTGGTGCGCACAAAAAATATCTGGTCATGAGACATTTTTTATACGCACTGATCCCCCTGGTATGACACTCGACTTTTCTTTGCAAGGTTCTCGTTCAGATAAAAACAGAACTTAGGCAAAATACAAGAATAGCTCAGATTTTACTGGTGTAATCTAACTTTTTCAGTAGCCTAATATTCAATAAATGAAAGCCATTCCAAGATGGCTGATTGTGTGTCCGCTTTTATCTTGATGCATGTGCGCACATGCATTGGGACATATGCGTACGTGTGTAGCCATTTCAATGTGATTGCCGATGTGTACACATTCATGCACATGTATCATTGTGTACAAATGCTGTAGATATTGTTGCACAAAATGCAGATCTCACACTGCCAGGTGTCGTTGGCAGCCGCTATAGTGCAAAGAGTTGGGTTTGCCTAAACTTCGCGTTGGCGTGTAGTGCAGGTGCAAAGATCTTTGCCCGAATGGGCTTGTTGGTGTTTTTGAAGAGCCCAAAATCTTCAGGGAACCACAATTGAGACCACACCAAGGGTCCAGGACCTGAGCGGCACCACTTGGGGATCAGGAACTCACTGAAGCAGAGGCCAGCAGGACTCAGGCAGTTCTAGTTGCAAGTCCAGACAGCGGGTAGCTGGGCAGTTGCAGGGAACCTCCAGAGCTTGTTATGTCCCTGTAGCTCAGAATAAGAGATAAGCTGGCTGACCCTTGGAGTCACTACAGGCTTTGATGAAGAGTAGAGGTCTAATCTTCCTTCTGAGAAATCAGAGCAGCAGCCAGAAGAATAGCAGAGTAGCGGAGCAGCACAGTGGCAGTCCTTCTGGCCGCAGACCACCACAGCAGTACGTCTGTATTATCCACAGGCCAAAAGGTGCACTGAAGAGTTGGTGGGTGAGGTCCAATTTTGAACTCTGATACCTCCTTTGAAGTGTGAGAAACTCCTAGATGATTCCCATTGAAGTTTCCTTCCTCCCTTGCCTTTGTTCCAGACTAACTCCAGGGGTTATGCTATCTTTTGTGTGAAGGCAGGACACAGCCCATTTAGGTGTAAGTGGGGCTGCGCCTAACCCCGTCCTCCCATCCTGCCAGTGTGTGGCTGTCAAGGAGGAGTGAACAAATGCCAACTACCAACTACACCCAGTTATGTGACCCAGAGACAGGTTGCAGGCACTACACGGCTAAGGCAGAAAATGGCAAGTTTCTAAAAGTGGCATTTTCTAAATTGTAATAAAAAATCCGACTTCACCATAAAAATAATTTTTCATTACAATCCAAAAGACACCAACTGTTTACATGCTCCAATGTGAAAGTTACAGCCTATTACATGTAATAAGGTAACTTCACTGTTTTCCTGTGGGAGAGGTAGGTCTTGCAGCAGAGATAAAATATTTTAGGAGTTTTTCACTTTCAGGAGATGCAAAACTTAAAAGTACATGTCCTACTTTTAAAATACATTGCATCCTGTCTATTGGGCTGTTTGTTGCCTGCCCTAGGGGTGACATATATATTAAAAAAGGAAGGTTTGGGCCTGGCAAAAGCTTTTCTTTACTAGGTTGAAGTGGCAGTTTAAAACTGCACACAGAGGCTGCAATGGCAGGCCTCAGACAGGTTTACAAGGCAATTTAAGTGGGTGGTACAACAAGGCTGCAGGCTCACAAGTACTGTTTAATTTACAGGTCCTGGGTACATACAGTGCCACATTACTAGGGACTTATAAGTAAATGTATTATGCTAATTCGGAACAAGCCAATAACACCATGTTTAAAGGAAAGAACACATGCACATTAGCACTGTGTACCAGTGGTAAAGTGCACAGAGACCTAAGGCCAAAAAAACAAGAACAGACAAATATGGAAACGTAAGGCAAACATTTTGGGAGAAACACAACCTTAATGTTAACTAGTCTAACAGTGGATTCACAATGAGTATAATTTGTAATATGAAATGCATCTTTTGATAATATTGCTTCTTTGATTAATGTTATCATTATGATAGTGGTTAATCATGTCTTGCATTATTGTTTTTAGGACGGTCCTCAGCCATTTAGCTCCCTGATTGATTTAGAACCCCAAAATGCATTGCAACATGAATATTTATTAGAGTTTTTAATGGAATAAATATTGATCTGTTGCAATTTGGATAAACAGGTGAACACGTATTTTATAAAGAATGCCTTTAACAATGGAGAAGCATGTGTGCATGAGATGCTGTCCTGTGAGTGACGCACATCTAGATTGAATTGAGTGTGATTCCAATTGCAAGAACACGGGAATGTTAGAGGTTGCTATTGATCGAATAGCCATGTTTATTATTTCTTTCTTGGGCGAGATGATTTTTTAGATTTTCAATGAAAGAGTTAAGGAATTCCATAATTTGTCAGCCAATCCATTAATGCAGAGTTTGAGCACCAAACGATATAGAGAGCAGATGTACCTCTATCTTTTTTTATAAAGGAAACTAAGGTAGCAACCAGTTCTGTATCTTTTTCTTGGCAGACTCCAATGTGACAGGGCTCTATAATAGAATGAAGTTCAACAAACTTTTGGAACTAGTTGCAACTGTTCCCAGCAGTAGGACTGGAGAGGGAAGTAAATAAATCAGGTGAAATTGTTCTGCCTCCAATGCATTTTTTTCCCCTTCATTAATGGGGGTACGATTGCCGTTTATAAGGCTCTCAGAAAGGGGGCTATATGAGTTCATGTAGATGGTACATGGGATTAATATATGAGCTAGAGGAGATTAATTACTGTTAGGTTGAGGGGAAATGACGTGGTGAGGTTGGGATTTATAAAATGAGGTGTGGGAAATTTGCAGAAATATGATAGAGATTTGTAGCAACACCTTCAGTTATTAGCCAGATGCTTTGATTTTGTTGATAGTTCGTGAGGAGTGTGAGAGTGCTGTTGGTAGAGTCTGACTGCTAGTCAATGAAGGATGTGACAATACTTCTGGACGTGTGTGATTACTAGTCTATGAGAGGTATGAGAATGCTCTCAGTTATGTGAGTCTGCTCCTCTATCATGGGTAGCAGAGTGATGTTGACAGCTAGTGTGTGAGGGGTGTTAGAGCGCTGTCAGTAGTGGCACCCTGCTACTCTGTGAGAGGTGTGAGTGTACCTCCTGCAGTGTGTGACTGCTACTCTGATGGACGTGGGAGTGTTGCTGTTAATGTAACATTTCTAGTATGTGGGAGGCAAAAGAATGCTTCCAGTAGTTCATGAATGGTACATTAGAGGTGAGAGCATGATGCCAGTAGAGGGTGACTGCTAATTTGCAATGGGTATGAGTGTGCTGTTGGTATTTAAAGTGTATTGCTTTTGAAATATAAGGGGCTTAACTATGGATGAGTGTTACCCTTGAGACAATAATTCAGCAATAGAGGATGTGATTTGACGGCTAAAGCTGTCGACCTCGAGCCGGGGGAACATCGTTCAAGTCTCGGCAGGGACGCTCAACACCCCGTGATTCTGGGCAAATCACTTAATCTCCCTGTGCCTAAAAAACATGAATGTGTTCTCTTTAACGCAACTGGTGCTAATGTTCAGCGCTCTGATACCTTCAGGTCGAGTTCGCGCTATATAAAAAGCTCAAATAAATAAAATATGTAGAATCCTATTCCTCTTCTTGTGAACCTTGATGGAAAAGGATGATATTCTTAAAAGGCCTGCACAAAAATATATTTACTTTCAAGAACTCCTGACCAGTAACTGTTTGCAGCCCAACCCTGCCAACATTGATCACTGCCCTCTACATCAATTACATAACTGGATATATTCACAAGCTGAACCAAGCCAAAATGACAGTACTGCAGAGGGATTAATAAACCACTTTTAACCTCCTAGAGACATTGACTGTCTGCACCTAGACTTTGCCTCCGAGCTCCAGTAACAGCTCCAGAACTGTTTCTATCAGTTGTTCTCCCTGGCTGATGCCCATCGCTACACCAACACTGAAGACACTCCAGTACCCCTCCCTAAATGGACATAGATCCAAATGCTGCCAGTCGCCTAGCAGTTTCAGCGGGGGGCCAGGACTCAAAGCCCCAGAACTCCCCACGCTTCTCCATAGAGCGCACCGACATCCTCGCGCCTGGAGGTGCTTTATTTAAATGTATGTGGGTTCCCACAGCGCGGGAAACGCTGCCAGTCGCCAAGCAGTTTCAGCGGGGGGCCAGGACTCAAAGCCCCAGAACTCACCACGCTTCTCCATAGCGCGCACCGACATCCTCGCGCCTGGAGGCGCTGTATTTAAACATGTGTGGGCTCCCGCAGCGCGGAAAACGCTGCCAGTCGCCCAGCAGTTTCAGCGGGGGGCCAGGACTCAAAGCCCCAGAACTCACAGCGCTTCTCCATAGCGTGCACCGACATCCTCGCACCCGGAGGCTCTGTATTTAAAAATGTGTGGGCTCCCGCAGCACGGGACGCGCGCAAGCGCCAAGGCCAAGCCGGGCCCGTCCTGCACCCGTCAACGCCAGGAAGAGGCAGGGCCACCCCCCCTTACGCTGCTTATTCGCCACCCGAAGGAACTACTTGATACAAAACAAGGTACTGTGATGATCCGTGCTGCGCATCATTCTTTTGAGTGAAACCCCGGCCCAAAGACACTTAAACACTGATACTCAGGACAGACTGTGCTGCACCCCTGTTGTATTTTTTAAACATTGCTTCCCAGCCCTTGATTCCCTCCCACTACGCTTAATTAGTCTACTGCTAGAGTAACCATGGGCAAAAGGAAAGTCATGGAAGGTTCGGGTGGCAAACGGAGCACCTGGCGGGGCGGGAAAGGTGAAAAAGGCAAGGAAAATTGCTAAGCATAGTGGCAATAATTGAGACCCTAATCACAGAATGCGAAGGGATTCTAGTAGCTGAGTTGCCGGTGGCCACTGGTATCACCAAATCCCCATCAGGGAGCGGCCAGGTGCAACTCCACCGAACCACAATACCCCCAATGTTCCAGAAACCTCCCCATAGCAGTGCCTCATCTAATAGTGACGCCGACCATTATGTGTTAGGGCAGGGGGAAATTGCTTCCACACAGTGTAAGAACAATCAATTGACTAGAGACTCTGTAACTTATTTAGAGCCCTCTGTTATTATATGTTCTAACCACTTTGCGGCGCTGGCCTAGGCTCCTGATCTTCCGGAGGAACCAGCACATCAGTGCCAAATTTTATGCCCTAGCACCACCGAAAGCTCGTCTGAGTCAGCAGAGACTGGCGCTTCAGAACCTGAAGATCCTATGCAGATTGCCAGCGCGCTTAGGTTAGAAATAGGTGCGATTAGGGTTTTGATCGAGGAGCTAGTGGCAGTAGTTAAATTAATAAATCCAAGCAGCATGGTACATCAGCCGGCAGTTAGTAGCACACTCCACACCTCCATACTGCACATACAAATGTACAAAATGAACGATCTATTGCACACAATGGCTCTCTCACCTCCCCCAAACCACTTGCTACCCAGGTCACTAAGGTGCCCCATTACCAACAGATGGCTTCCTCCCAAGTCTCTGTTCTCACTGGCCAGGCAAAACATCTTCCTCTACAATCTAACACAAAATACGCCAGACCTCCTAATACACTAGTAGATCCCTATCAGCGTTCTAAAGACCACTTTTATTCAGAAAAATCCTTGAATTACCCCCAGTACAGACGCGTACAGTCTATATGGTCAATGTTCCCAAGCTTAAATTGTATGATGACCATGAAAACGAAGACTCCTTAAAAATAAGGCTATACACTGGATTCGTCACGTCAGGGGTTGTCGATCGCTGATACGGGACGATATAGCTAGGGCGCGGAGATGTATATATCATAACCGATTCCTGGACTATATTGAACTCACCCTGACAAAGCCTGATCTGGCAGCAAATTTGTTAGCACTAGAATATTGAACTTGTCCTTCAGGGTCTTCAGCTATTCAATTTAGAAGCTCCCCAATAACTACCAGGGCACAGGGCACAGGGAAAAGTAGCAGAGTCAAGTGCTGAGGGTGGGACCACACTAGATGCCAACGACTGACTGAGAGTAGCCCCTGTTTTATACCCAGAGCTTAGGGAGACCTGTCATGAGAGCAACACAAGAACCCTCTGCACACACCTCTCAATTGCGCCTGGCCAATTATCGACAAACTTAATCCATACTGCTAATACTGGCCGCAACGTTGACGAACTGAGGGACCAGCTTATAGTACCAAACATGGGCACAGATAGGGCAACTCCTATTGCTCTATATGCTTTACCACTACAATCACAAGTAATATCCTTACGAGAGGTAGCTCCCGCTTTGACCCCACACCTGCAGCTCAAGATTATTTCCTGGAATGTATCCGGACTTAGCATTAAATTGTTATTACCCGACTGGAACAAACATATAGAAGGCCAAGACATCTGCCTCTTCCAGGAAACCTGGAGCCTAGTCCCCCTCTATAAATATGGCTATACCTGCTTTTTCTTGCCAGCTGTCACCATAGGGAGAGGTCGCCCTTCAGGAGGCCTGATTGTCTGGGTTAACATTGCTCTGGGTTGTAGAATTATCGAACGCAACTGTGCAAACCCCGATATAATGAGGCTCACTATTACTGGGAAAAAGGAGCTATATCCCTTGAGCTGTTTAATGTATATGTAAGGGGGACGAAAGGGGGTGCCTCATCAGCTATTGTTTCATCTCTGGAGCAAGAGCTGTCTAGCTGCCACCCTGACTCGCATCTCATGATAGCAGGAGATCTTAACTGTACGTTTGAGCCCCTCAGCTCGGGGGATATGTTGGGGCTAGAGGAAGATGATACTAGATGGGGTATTCACCCCTAAGCATTTCCCCTATCAAAAGATGGTCACGGGTTGCAATACAGTTAAACGCACTTGTCCTGGAATTTGGGTAAAGGGCTGCAAATGGCAGAACACCATCAGACCCTGAAGGAGCTTGTAAAAACAATAGAATTAGCTGTCCATCTCGCATTGATTATATTTTAATAGATGTAAGATTGTGGAGAAGTACAATTGATATGGAAGTTGTCCCCACTATCGACAGCAACCATAATCCCTTTGTATGACCATGAAGGCCCTTTGGACCTCCTTCTGCTCTGCCCCTGAGGCACTTAATAACTTGGCGACCAAGGAAGTAGTCCCCTCTAATAGCATAAGACATCTTAAGTGGCCTAAAGTAACTGTTAATGAACTAAAAATGGCTGGAATTAACAGATTACTGGCTGAAAGCTTAACAGACCCACAAGAAGCCTCCCTTAATCCTGATGCCCCAGAGAAAGCTTTGGACATATATATGAGAACTGTAGAACAGATGGGATCTTTTTTCAAAACAACTGTTGGTCCCAGAACCGAAAAAGCATGCCCAAAAAGCGGCCAGGCCTGGTTCTCAAAAACCTGTAGACAAAAAAGGAAAGCTCTAGCCTTAGCTATTAAAAGTAAAAATATTCCTCATGTCCAGTGTGTCAGGAAGGAGTACAAAGTGACGTTGCAACGCGCAAAACTAAAATGGGAAGAATCACATTGGCAGAACTTAAAAGATGCTAGTTTAGCAAATAATGCGTATTTATTCTGGAATCTCGTTAGGGGGGACAATAGGAAAGATGCAGATTTAATTCCCAACCACATATCAAGCCAAGATTGGTTTGACCATTTTAGGAATCTATACGCTGGGACAGATACAACACATCAGGGAGGACTTTGTGTCCAGCCAAGTTTCTGCCCAATCCCTAATACTGATGACCATTTTAGTCTAAATGAAGTAGAAGGAGCAATCATAGGAATAGTACCATTAAAAGCCCCTGGACCGGATGGTCTTCCGGGGGACTTACTTTCTGCGAGCCCCAGTGATTGGGCGAAATACATCATGCTTCTAATGAATTCTATTTCTAAAGGATGCCCCAAACCAGAGTCGTGGAAGAGGGCCGAAGTAGTGCATATTTTTAAGAAGGGGGCTAGGGAGGACCCTGCCAACTACCGACCGATTAGTTTGATTGATGCTATTCAAAAAGTAGTTGATAGGGTATTTCTGCAGAGAATCCACTCCTGGGCTGAGGATGAGAACATTCTTCCCAATATCAGACGGGTTTTAGGACCAGAACTGGAACAATGGATCAGGTGTTCTGGCTGCTCCTTATCTATTGGAAGGTAGTCGTGATAGGTGGAGGCAGTCTTTACCTTGCCTTCATCGATCTAAAGACTGCCTTCGATCTGGTTCCCCGGGAGCAACTATGGAAAGTCTTGGGCGAGATGGGTATGCCCGTGTTTATTTTGAATCTGCTTGTCCGATTGCACGAGGGCAACTATGCCCAAGTGAGATGGGGGTCACAAGAACAAAAAACCGACAGAATCCCAGTGAATAGAGGAGTACGCCAGGGCTGTGTTATGGCGCCCACCCTGTTCTCCTTATATGTGAACGGGGTGGTTGGTTTCCTCCAGGAAACTCCAGCTGATGCCCCGGCCCTGGCAGGAGACAGGGTACCTACACTTCCCTTCGCAGATGATACCCTGATGATTTCTAAGACCCCGGTTGGGCTGCAGAAGCTTTTAGAAAGGTTCCATCTCTTCTGCTCCTTAAGGGGGTTGATTATTAAAACTACGAAGACTAAACTAATGACATTCAACCCCTACAAGCCCTTTAGGCACATTTTCTCTCTGGGTGGAATGCCTCTGGAAAGAGTTAGCACTTTTGACTATTTGGGCATTCGACTTTCTGATACAATGTAATGGAATCCCCACATTAACAGTTTAGGGTTGGTTCCCTTTTAGTACATGAGCTTACTGCAAAATGGAGCCCTTCGCGCCAGAAAATCGCAGATTGCCCTTACTGCGAGGCACCCAAAAAGAGCGTGGCCCACCTTATGTTTGAATGCCCAGTATACTCAAGGGCCAGATCAAAGTAGCTCAAACCAATTTGCAGACAGCTGGGCACTACAGCTAATATTACTGCCTTACGGATTTTGAATCAGACTCTAGAGCTCACTTTTTTTGTGCCGTGGCAAAGTACCTCGGCTGTATCTGGCTTGTTAGGTCCAAGGTCTTGCATAGGGAGGTTTAAAAAGGAAATGTGAATGTATTTTCATATGTTGTTTTCCTCTTTTTTTTTAAAAATGATATCAAAGAGCTGCATAAGAAGTATCCTTTTTTACTCTGTTTTTAATTAAATTCACTTACCAAATTGCACTTTAAAACCCACTAAGTAAACACATGATTTTTTTATTTTGGGTCAGGTATTAGTATACTACTGTTAATATTTATTTATTAACAAGATGATACATTTTTTGTATATTATCCCTGGATCTAATGTATATACTTGTTTTTATTATTGTTTTTATGATAACTCTTATCTTTTGTTCTTGGTTTGTATGAATGAAATTGCTTTTATGATACTTGTTATCGAAATAAAGCTATTTGACTGACTGACTGACATAGATCCACATGTGCACATGTGCAGCAAAGGATCCTCCATGCATAGGGTGTATGGGAGATATAGCAGGCTGTATGAGAGTAGCTGGTTTCCCACTAGGCAAGATCAATACTGCACAAGTACTGAAGAGGACATGCCCATACATGCACTCAATTCCATAATCACATAGTAGATAAGCACAGCACAGATCTCCTAGGCACATAATATGATCATCCTTGAAATGGAGGATAGGTGGCTCCAGTTTTGGGTGCAGCTTCCCCTCCACTGGGATTAGAGTCTGAATGGCAGGAGGAACAAAGGACGGGCCTGTTTCGGGTCATCTACCTATGATAGAGCTAGCCCCCTTGATGTAAATTAAATTCCTAGCACTTCCAAAATGGTCATCCCGCCAGATGAATAGAATAAATCTCCCTGCACTCAGGCCTCTGCTCCGGGAGCATTTCTCTCGCCTCTTTCAGGGCTTGACCACTCAGAGGCCTGCAGCTGGACTCTATTGCAAAGTGGGCTTTCAGAGGTTTAGGCAGGGAAAAGGTAGTTTTTAAAAAAAACACTTTATTCATTAAAATTTATTACAAATGTACTTCAACATTGAATGGGGCTTTTAATTAATATTCCAAAGAGTCCAAGAATGAAATGTGTCGCTGTTTCATAATTTAATATTGCATCCAGGTGTTTTTCTATAGAACAGCCAGCTTTGCTGCAAAGAAAATAGCTTTAGGGAGCTACTCACTGTATGGACATGCTTAACATTGAATGTCTACAGGTCTAGGTTTTAAATATCATGCACTCTGCATTACAGGCTATGTGGCCAAATTAGGGATGATATATTAATATTTAAAAGAAAGGTTTAGACCTGTCAAAATGGTTTCTTTTCACAAGCTGACTTGCAGTTTAAAATCTGCTTTAGTTAGGCTTCAGTGATAGGTCTGAAGCCATGTTTACACTGCCACTGTAGTGGATGGCACAATAGGTGCGGCAGTCCACAAGTTATACCTAAGTTATAGGCCCTAGTTACATTTGGTATCATATACTGAGGATTTATTTGATAAATTTAATATACCAATTAGATCGACCATGTTTAATCCCTTCACTGCTGGGCATTTTCCCCGCAGTGCTGAGCCCTTTTTTTGCTATTTGGTGTTGTTTACGGTTGGAGCTCCATACATTTTTTTCCACATAATGGGTCCATGTCAAATTTGTGTTCTTATTCCCAAAATTCTGGGGATGTTAGAGGTCCTTCATGTTGACCCGAAACAGGCCCGTCCTTTGTTCCTCCTGCCATTCAGACTCTAATCCCAGTGGAGGTCATGTTTCTGGATTTCCCTGAAGGAGACTGAGAAAACAGGCAAAATATAGCTGAATGTTGGCTTTTTTGTGAAAAACCTGGAAAAGTGCTTTGAAGAAAAGTTTTTTTCTTCCTGAAAATGGCATAAACAAAAGTTTACTGTGCTATAGTCACTATCTTCCCATATTTAAGGAAAATGCATAGCTGAATTAAAAACATAATTTTGTACCATCATTTTGGCATTTTTCAAAGAGGTAGCCCATTGTTCCTTTTTTGTGCTCTCAACCTACTTCCAGTTTGTGGTGGAAACCAATGTTAAACCCATGGGTGATCCAGAAAAACAGTTGATTTCTGAAAATAAGACAAAATTCCAAATTCTGCAAGGGGTCATATGTGTAGATCCCTCAAGGCTTTCTCAAATAAACTGAATATTGAAAATGAGTAGAACAAAAATGCCATTTGCGCAGATGTATTGATCTGTAACTTTTTGTCGAAATGGCCAATTGGTAATAACAAATGTTTTACTATTCTATGCTCCCACATGTCTTCCAATAAAAGTGGAATCTCACTTGTGTGGATAGGCCTTGATTCTGTGGGAGGGCGCAAAACGCAACATGGACACATTACATTTTTCCACAGAAAATTTATCCTTTTTTGCAATATGGGTAGCTGTGGCTTTTTGTCCCTAGCTCAGCCGGCATCCAGGGAAACCTAGCAACCTTGAATTTTTTTTAACTAAACAGCTGGAAGAATCCAGGGTGTGGTAATGTGCGCCTCTCACCAGGTTTTTTATTTACCCAAAATCCCTTGTAAACCTCAAGCTTTGACTAAAAAGCTAATTTTCCTGACATTTTTGGGATGGAAAGTTCTGGAATATGAGGGGAGCCAAACACTTCTTCACACTCAGCAGTCCCCAAGTTTCCCAATAAAAACTGTACCTCACTTGCTTGAGTACGCTTCATGCCTGTGACAGGAAGCAGCCCAAAAGCAAGAGGGATACATCCCATGTCCCACTCAAAAATGACCCTTTTTTTAGAAAGTGGGTAGCTATGGATTTTGGACCCGAGCTTAGCTGGCACCAAGGGAAACCTAGAAAACTTGCACTTTTTTAAAACTAGAATCTAAGGGAAACAAGGATAGGGAGACTTATGTGAATCTCACCTCGTGTTTTTTTACCTACAATCCATTGCAAACATCAAACATTGACTGAATAAATACATTTTCCTCGCTCACATTACTGTGATGGAAAGTTATGGAATATGTGGGGAGCCACAAACCTCCTTCCACCTTGCATTATCCTATGTCTTCCGATAAAAATGGTACCTCATTTGTGTGGGTAGGCCTAATGACCACAATAGTAAACAGCCCAAGACACAACAAGGATAGATCACAGTTTTCCACTCATAACTGACCCTTTGCTGTTGGCTAAGTGGGTAGCTATGGATTTTGGGCCCTAGCTCAACTGGCACCTAGGGAAACCTAGCACGCTTACATGTTTGTGAAAACTATACAGCGCCTTGAGACCCTTACGGGTGAGTAGTCGCGCTTAACAAACACCTTGAGATTGATTGATACACCAGGGAGAATCCAGGGTGAGGTGACTTGAGTTGCTCCGAGCAGTTTCTTTTTACCCAGAATCCTTTGTAAACCTCAAACTTTGACTAAAAACGCATATTTTCCAGACATATGTGTGATGGAAAGTTCTGAAATCTGCAGGGAGTCACGAACTTCCTTCGATCCAGCACTCCCCCAAGTCTCCTGTTAAAATCAGTACCTTACTTGCTTGGGTAGGCCTACTGCCTGCAAGAGCAAATAGCCCAAAATGCAACATTGATACTAAGGGTGGGCGTAGTTCGCGATGAGAAACCTGACCTTCTCGCGTTGGGAATCTCGCCTGGAGGTTTATTTTCCATGCTCGCGATCGCGAACAAGGAAAAAGTCTCGCCAGGATGTCATTTTGCTTGCTCGCGGTCGCCGACTTGACGTTGAGGACCGCGAGCAAGCAAAAAATGACCGCAGCACTACGCAACACTACGCTACGCGTGTTCGCACTGTGCTACGTGCAGTTCGCGTAGCGCGAAGTAGCGCGAACTTCGCAAACTACGCGAGCGTAGCGTAGTGCTTCGCCCAGGCCTAATTGATACATCACATTTTCTAACTCAAAAAAGTTCTGGATTTTGGGCCCTAGCTCATCCGGCACCTATGGAAACCTAGCAAACTTGCACATTTTTGAAAACTCGACACCTGGGGAAACAAGGGTACGGTGGCTTGCATGGCTGTCATTATGTAATTTTACCCAGAAACCCTTGCAAAAATCAAACTTTGGTAAAAAAGACACATTTTCCTAAAGTCTCTGAAATTTAAAGATCTGAGATCTGTGGGAAGCTACACATTTCCTACCACTCTGAGTTCCCACTTGCAGCTGATGATAATAGTACCCCGCAAGAGTAGGCGACAAAAACACTGCACAAAAAGGCCCGAAAATGCTTTATTGAGAGATAAGCAACTAGGGTAGCTGTGGTATTTGGGGCTGTGCAATGGTGCCACCCAAGCACACCTACCAATAACAGGCATTTCTGAAAAGTAGAGAACCAGAGAATTCCCGGGTGGTGTGCCTTGCATGGATCCCATGAGGTATTCCTACCCACAAAGCCCTGCAAACCTGAAGCTTTGCCTGACATCCCTAATTTTTCTTACATTTCTCTGAGGGAAACCTTAAGAATCCCAGGAATCCACATAATTCCTATCAACCAGTGTTATCCCACTTGTGCTCATGAAAACGCTGTGCCACTTGTGTGGCTGGTACTACTGCCTGCAACAGGAATGGATCAAACCAAGGTCAATGAAAGCCATTGCGAGGGGACTCCCATTGACCTTGGTTTGATATGTCTCCAGGTGGCAGAAGGGGGGTAATCACCACCATGTGTCCCCCTAGGCATGGCTGAAGACTGCCAGCATAGATTTTGTTGAGGTGATAGCATAGCCATGCCCATGGTGGGCAGCCCCCACCACTATATATTTTTGTTAAATGTCCCTGATGACTAGTAGACTTTCTGCCCTCTCACCACTGGTGGGGCAGATTGGGGGTGACCAACCCCATATGCCCCCTAGAGTGGAAGAAAGACTAACACCATATCTTTTTTTTGGAGTGGCGGCATAGCCATACCCATGATGGGAGGCCCCAACCCATTAATAGTTTTATATGTCCCAGGTGTCTAGTGGGCTTTTTGCCCCACTGGACAGGGAAGGTTGGTGATAATCACACCCTTCTGCACCTCAGGGAGGGAAGAAAGATTGCCAGTATATTTTGTTGGGGGATGGGGTATGGCCATGTCCATAATGGGGAGTACCCACCAATGACATTTTTTTAAAGTAAGCCCTGGTGTCTAGTGGGTTTCCTGTTGCCCGGGGAGTCAGATTGGGGTAATTACCCCACATTCCTCCTAGGGCAAGCAGAAAGACTGTAATCATCAAATGTGCTAGGGGGCACAAGCCCTTGCCTAAAGGTCTGCAGTCCCCATCCCTTGTGTCTAGTGGGTGGATCCATGCTTGGGGTTTTCTCTACTGTGGTGATCACTAAGCAGTGGTTGACTGGGCATAGATATTATTCTAAGGAAGGGGACATTCTCCCATTTCCAACGATACCCCTAAAACCCCAAGCAGTGCTCAGGGAGCTGAGATGTGCCCCTCATAGCACTGATGCAGTGAAAGTAAAACAAGCCCATCAGCTTGATTAAATTTCACATTAGTGTAATGGCACCCTGAGCTGAAGGGGGAGCACATGAACTTTACTATTGCTAGCAGGAATGAATTGCACAGCTAGGAAAAACAGATAGGGTAAACATCTGAGGCACACCATGTGAAGGTTTGTCATTCCCTACATGGGTTCCCACTCGCAGAAGGTGGGAAGAACACCCCCCAGAAGTGCTCACCTTTAAGGTAGAAAAACCCTGGAAAAACCATCACCATTGGTGTGGTCGGTCTTATCAATGTTCCACCATGAAGTGCATACCCTGTAACTAGATGGACTAACCATTTGTACTGACCACCAGAGAGGACCATGCCCTCTCTGAATTGGAAAAAAGTCCCAAACAAGTATGGTCTCAGTTTCTCCAGTGCAAATGCACACTTTGAATTGCACTCCACACTTGCTCCCTGGGCAGCTGCTGCCTGCTAATGAAGGCTACAGGCTAGTCTAGGCCCCAATCCCATGCTCTGTAGATCTGACTACACATCAATTTCATTAGAGAAGTCATGTGCATTGAACACCTCATCCTTAATGTTGCATGTGTACATGGCCTCCTTCATGGTGTCACATTTTTTACACACCTCTGTCCAGGTCACCTGCCTGTGCGGCCTTTTGGAAGTCATCTCAGTTAAGCGCTGTAAAGATTGAGACATATCTCTTCATAAACTTCCTGTAGTGTCCAGGTAGGCCTAGAAAGTTTCTGACTTGGGTGTGTGCTTCGGGGAGTCCCATGCCATGATTATCTAAATTTTCACATGAAGAGGCTGTACATGTCCTCCTCCACCTTGGTGGCCCAAGTATATCTCAGAACCCTGTTCTGTCCGGCACTCACAGGCCTTGAGAGTCAGGCATGCTCATTAACCATGAGCATGGTGTTTACAGACCTCTCTAAGCGTGGCTTTCACCTTGTCACATAAATGACCCTCAAAGTGTTCCTGGGAGTCTATACATCCACCAGGTAGGTGACCTTCCCCTTTCTTTCTTTCACCTCAAATGTCCTAGTCTCTCAGTCCTGGAGGGTTTGGGGCTCTGCGTGCACCGTGACCCACCCATTATGGCAAGGTTGGTATTCTACCGGAGTGATTGTCTGGTTAAACATCTGTTTTTTATTTTCCTGGCGGGCCGCTCTGTTTTCATTGGCCTCCTTTATGTAGTGTCCCATCCAGGCTCTGAGGGAGAGCATCTAATCAACAAAATCCTGGGGGGAGTCTCAGAAGTTTGCTCCAACCCCTCCTTCACAAGATTGAGAGGTCCTCCGCCATGGTACCCAAACAGAAGCTCAAAGTAACTGATGCCCCATCCCTTCTGTGGTACCTTCCTGCACGCACACGGAAGGCATTGCAAAAAGACATCCCAATTAGACAGGCTCAGACAGGCCCATAACCATGCCCTTCAGGGTCTTGTTGAATCTCTTAACAAGCTCAGACAGGCCCATAATTATACCCTGCAGGGTCTTGTTGAATCTTTGAACAAGCCCATTGGTGTTAGGCTAGTATGGTGTGCAGAACTTACAGGTAACCCCATACTCATTGCCTACATGAAGACTACCATGAAGCTGGATTTTCAACAGACTCTACCTCCTTAGAAAGCGCTACTGTGGTAAATATCCTCATCAGCACCAAACCACACATCCATAGAGCCACTCACACAATCTCTCACACACCCATACAGTTACTGATACATCCACTCAGAGAAGTTCTCACATACCAACTACATACCCACATAGGCACTCACACACCCACTCACACACCTTCTTACCCACACCATCACTCACACACCCATAGAGCGACTCACTCACACACCCACTGTATTAAATGTTTTGTTGTTTTGTACTGAATGTGTGCTTTTGGTTGGGAATGGATCTGCCTGCAACATAGCCAGCAGACCTCCTATTTGGCCGAGCATTTGTGTCAGATCCAGGGATACAAGTTAGAAATTAGAAAAAAAGATTTAAAAACAAAATGAATCAGTGTTTGGGAAAAGTGTTGGCTCTGAAAAGAGTAGGCGATAACTACACACAGAACATGGTGCAGTATTTTAAGGTGTTGAAGAACACCTAGTTGCCAGTGAAATGGACTTGATCTTTCCAATATATTCCAGCCATGTTCGAGCCTCCATTGTTATGGTATATAGAACTCATATTGTGGTCTCAGAGAAATGAAAAAACAGCCTTACTAACATGTTTCCTGGATTTCTATCATTGTGGACAAAATTGGGGTGACCACTGGGATCACTGATTACATCACTGATGACATCATCCAGAGACTGTGAGTGTTTTTAAAACGTTCATGAGTGTTAAATAGATATACCAAGGTATATCGATGAATCAGTGTGTGTATGAGTGCCTGTATGGATGATTCAGTGGGTGCATGACCAACTGTATAAGTGAGTGATTAGGTGCCTCAATGGATGCATGGGTGAGTGACTTGTTGTATGAATATCTATATCTGCCAGTTGGTGTTTAGGTGGATACTTGAGTTTCTGTATGGGTGTGTGATTGGCTGTCTGAGTATGTGTATGAGCGTCTATATGTCTGTGGGTGGGTGAGGAGCTGTGTAACTGCCTGTATGGATGAGTGAGTGGGTGAGTCAGTATCTCTATGGGTATGTGTAAGGGCTGTATGGGTGAGTGAGTGTGCTTATGGCTGTGCCGGTAAGTGAATGGATGTGTGAGATTCACAGATGATGGTGATCTGAAAGAGGAGTTCCAATGCCGGGGAGGGGTGCGGCAAGGCTGCATCCTGGCCCCTTTTTTATTTACGCTCTACGTAAATGGGCTAGATAAAGCACTGGGAGGGCTGGAGGCAGACTGCCCTTCTATAGGGAAGAGATGCATACCAGTCCTCCTATATGCAGATGATGCAGTCCTTTTGGCCCGCACAGGAAGGAGCCTGCAGTTGCTCATCAATGGGTTTGTCAGGTTCATGGCGGACTTAGACTTAGTGCCCAATTTATCCAAATCTTATGTCATGGAAGTAGGTAAAAAACCGGCCAAGAACTATAGCTTCTCAATAGGTACCCATACACTGGAAAAAGTAAAAACTTTTAATTACCTGGGGATTGTTTTTGATCAAGATCTCAGTTTTAAACCCCTAGTAAGTCTTAAATGCAGTCAACTTCCGAGTGCTGTGGGATCTATTATGAATTACGCAACAAGATTGGGTCGCTGGTCCCCGCACGAAATTACCCATTTATATAGCCCAGAATGCTGCTCAAAGACCCTTTATGGAAGCGAGGTTTGGGGCTTTCGTGACATGGGAAACATTCAAAAAGAAGAAGATACATTTCTAAAAAGGCTCCTGCAGGTGCCCATAAGCGTCTCTTCGTATGTTGCCCACGATGAACTGGGCATAGACTATCTTACTGATCTGGCTGCCTCTAATCCAATTTCCTGCTGGGTAAAAATATGGACTAACCCGGAGGCAACCCTGAGTAGATTAATCATACAGGATTGCATGAAAGGAGATAAGTGGTCTAGAATAGCATGGTTAAGATATGTAAGGGATGCTCTGACCACGCTGGGTCACGAAAAATGCTTTAATGACCCAAGCACGCTGACCAATAGAGACAAGGGTAGCATAAAGAAAGCATGTAGGCAGTACCTGGCTAGGACCAGAGAGGCAACAGAAGGGTCCAAAAGTACAGTGAGATCACACCAGTTCATTAAAATTAAGCCGGGCATGGAATTCTATTTGGCCAACATGTACAATAGACATGATAGATTTCTAATGTCTAGATTTAGATTAGACTTGCTGCACCACATTCTGGCCGTCCCAGCAGGTTTTGTACATGAGGTAAGCTCAAAAGGGTGCTGCGGCTGCGATCTTAGATCTCCGCAAGACACCCTGCATTTTGTCTTACTGTGTCCCTATTTTGCTTACCCACGCTCACTGTTTTTAAAAACAATACTGAAATGAGCCAATATTGGACAGGCCAAAGTGGCCCTTTTATTTCTCAAGCTTGCCGCTGATCCTTTTACATTGTTCAGCATGGTACACTTCTTGCGCCTGGCAGTCAAGCTGAGAAAAACCAGGGGAGAGGAGTAATTGGGTTGACCGCATCAAAAAGGAGCAGTAATAAAAGAATTAAAAACCCTGAAATGAATCGAGCACAAGTGTACAGCTTTTCCGTTTAAGGACGACATCGATTGTTAGCTTTTAAGATGCTTGTTTTAATATGAATTATTTATTAATGTATGTAATACTGTGTTTTTGAAGGCCCGATTGTAAATTATGTATCTTTTATGGCTATTTTTTAATATCCGAATAAAGATTATTTGAAATTGAATGGATGTGTCAGTGCTACATGGATGAGTAACTGCATATGTGAAATGCAGTATAGGTGAGTTTTGGAGTATATGTGTGAGTGAGTGTATGTGTGACTGAGTGATTGTTAGAGTGACAGTATGGGTGAGTATGTGCTTGTGTCAGTGACTGTATAGGTGAGTGAGTATGTGTTAGTATCTGTAGGAATAAATGAGTGGGTGTGCGTGTAACTGTATATGTGAGTAAATGGCTGTGTGATCGACTCTATAGGTCAGTGGGTAGGTGTGTGAGTAGCCCTTTGAGTGACTGACTGTATGTGAGTAGCTGTATGGGTGCATGAGTGGATATATCAGTGCCAGTATTAGTGAGTGAGTTGGTGTATGAGTGGCTGTATGGGTAACTGAGTGGATCTGTGTGTAGACCTATAAATCAGTGAGTGGGCATATAAGTAGTGGTGTGCCAATGGTTTTGAGAATGCTAATGTAGAAATTGGAGTGAGTGTATGAAAGGTTATATTGGAATGTCGGAGTAGGTGCATCAGAGATTCTGTGCATAATGTCATAAGTTAAAACTTTACAAAACCACAAAAAAAATCAAAAACAAAACAGAAAATCACGTCACTGGGAAAATAAAGGAATATCACTGGATAATACACTTTTCAACTAAAAAAATAAGAACACGTCCATTTACCTATTTATCTTGAACATTCTTTTAGAGGAGTTCATAGTGAGTAGATTTGCACAATGCACAGTATGTCACAAGACATTGTCAAGGGGTACACATTTTTTTTTTCCGGGACTACGTCTTTACTTTATGATCTACAAGCATACCAAAGCAATAGTGTAAAAGCAGCAAGAAGGCAGCGCATGGTTTAAGGACCATGCACTTTAGTTCGAGCCACAACAACACTGGGGCTGAGAGTCCCTTCAGAGGTTCAATCTCAACTTCCAGATTTGGCTCCACAGTTGTCCTGGATGGCATCATACTGCATGGACTGTGGAGTTGTAGTGAGTGCTGGAGAGCAGTCCATAAGAGCCCTTCGCAATGCTGCAAAGAATCATAAATGTGTTTTTTTTTGGCCCTTCATAGTTTTTAGGTCTAGCCTAGAGTCAGCGCACAAACGCTGCTCTGTTGAAGATCTGCTGTAGTTCAGTACATGAGGGAGGGCCAACCCCCACTCCCCTGTCCATATCTTTCATTGGCTTGTGTCTTCGTCCTTCATAAATGTTGCCTTCGTATTCGTTTATAGGCTTGTTAGTCCCTCCTTATTGTGGCCATGTCATCATTTGTATCCTCTCATGGCTACTTTCCCCTTTACTTCGAGTGTTACATGGTACGTGTTATTTAGACTGTAAGCACTATTTTTTTAATGACATTTTCCTACTACCTTTTCTACTCCCCCTCCCTCCCTTTGTCCGTGCCTTCTCGCCCCCTCCCCCTCCCGCATTCCTGTTGTCCTTGCCTTCTCCCTCCTCTCCCCGTCTGTACTGCAGTTATCCTTGCCTTCCCCCCATCCCCAGCCTTCACTCCTGTTGTCCTTGCCTTCTTGCACCCCCACCCGCACTCCTGTTGTCCCTGCCTTCTCTCCCCCTCACTCCCGTTGTCTGTGCCTTCCCCCCTGCCCTCCCTCCCATTGCCTGTGATGACTACCGTTTGCAATGCAATAGGTCTCGCATACATGCTATCTCTATTGCATTGCAAATGCTTGTTTTTCTTATTGCGCGGCACATCGGTAATGGCGCAAGTGCATCTTTTTTTAAAAATGTGGGCAATGCTCTGGATTCATGTCAAATGGATGCCCTTTTGTAACATTTGGTTTCTCCTCTACCCTGTACAGTCTGTTTCTCTGGGTTAGGCTGGAATCTGTTCTTAGTTCGCAATTGAATTTAGACTACATTACCCAGGATGCACTAGTATGTATGTTAAACATCACGGAGATCACTCCTGGAGCCATGGGCATGTATGGCCATCCTTTATATTGGGATCATCTAGTTTGAAAAGTATATTTTGATTTCTGCTCTACGCTTCTGACTGAGTATGATTTGTAATACCTCGAGTTAACCTAGCCTACATGAGCGTTGAACTGTGTTCTGGGAAGAGGATGGGCACTCAGGACTGTGGGAATCTTTGGGCGGATTCAAGCACGCTGTGGGAATTGAGCAAGTGTTCTCATGTTGGTGTTGGCGGTTCAGGGGATTGTATGAGGCCTGGGGGTCGGTGCTGGAGCGAGTCATGTAGTTGTGCAAGAGTTCAATGCAGGTCACTTGTGTGTTGCCGTGCAGTGTGTTCCACCTCCTGCTCACGGTGGCCAGCCTTGCTCAATCTGCATTAGTCACATCTTTCAGAGGAAGCAACACAGTGGCTGCCACGAGCAGCATTGAGTTTGGAGTTACATACTAGTGCTTCTTGTACTGAAATTCACAACAAAAACAGATTTCTAGGTCACCGAATGTAAAGAATGACCAAGATGATTGAGCAAAACCTCTTAAACATGGTTCCAGACCGCTTTGAAAGTAGTGTTTTGTTTTTTCAGACTATTTAGTTTTCAACAGGAGCTTGGCCATTTTTGACTTTTTTAAAGCGAGGGCCAAGGGGGCTTAAAATGTCAGTTTTACATTACAACTATTAACTGTAGAACAACACCTCCGTCCATCCAGGGGCGAGCTCTAGCACCCTTCGCCCCTCAGGGATGTGTGTATTATCTTAGGCCTTGCGGGAAATGCCACTTTGAAGACCTCACACTATTACCAACAACTTTCAGAACAAGCGCTGTCAAAGACAATAGGTCTTGCCTATAAAGTGTTTTTACAGAGTCACAGCTGCTATGTAGCTTGGCTCGAATTGCTATGACGCAGTCTATGTGCTGATAAATCCTAAAGGCCTTTTATTCACATTACAGTGAACATTTACTCACTCTCCATATGTTTTGAAGAAACAAGCTCAATTTCCCTCATCTTCCTTTACTTTTTTATGTTTCTGTACAACATGCTGAAAAATATAAGTTGCCAAACATAGTTTTGCTTTGTTTCCCTACACCAATTCTTTTTTCACTTCATACCTGCAGGATCCCAACCTACAATTGTATATAGAATAGACTGTCAACTTTAAAAGACAAATGGCATGAGCAGCAGAGCATCCTGTTCCTACATTTTCCATGGCTGTCACAAACATCTGAGGTTTTGAGCATTGGACAGCTCGCTGGGATATACATTCCTTATTAAATATAGTTTGAAGTGATTGCTAGACTGCTATGACCTTATTGGTACTTCTGTTTTTTGAAGCTGGCGATGTCTGGACACAAAGTTTGTCTGCTTTTTGTCTAAAACCTTTAAAGAAAAACTGATTTTTATTTTCCTCCAAAAGAGAAACCCCGAATGTGCCCAGCTTTTCATTTGAGACTCTAACTTAGTGCATGAATCTTTGGTTTGAGACCCTAGTTCTCCCGAACCCTGGGGTACCAGGCTGGAAGTGTAATTTGCAGAGGTCAAAGTGAGAATGTTTTACAGGGGAATTTGTGTGGGTTTGAAATTCTGTCTAGTATGGCCTAACTTTTTTTTATAGAAATAGAAGTCATAAATCCTTAGCCACAAGGATATGCCTCACTCTGAACTTCTGATAAGTTGGACAAATGCACTCATGCATTGGTCAATTTTTTGTTACAGTGACTGCTTCCACCACACATAAGATATCAACTGGAGCAGCGAGGAAAACACCACCTAGGAAAAAATGTTCCTTTAAAGATAATTGTTAAATTAATTAATTTACTTATTGTCAGGACCCCTAAAATTATGCAATTCTGCTGCTGTGGCATTTTCTGCAAAATTACATATTTGCTGCACTTGCTACAGTATCCAGCATCTTCTGAATAATGCACAGATTTGCAAAAAAAATAGTGAACAATCATTTGCAATGCAATAGGTCTCACATTTACACAAGTTTGCGCTATTGGCATTGTATATGGCGATGCCTTTAATTTATGTTTTGGTTTTCAAAACATAAATAAAAGGTATTGTCATGTACAATGCCAATAGCTTAAACTTGTGTAGATGCGAGACCTACTGCATTGCAAATGCTTTTTCTACATTAGAAAGCATTTTATTATCTTACAAAATAGGTATCTAATGTCCATGTGTTGTTCATTTTATTATATTCTAATTTATTGTAACACTACTTCCATATAACTTGCTGAATGGACTTATTTTGTGTTTTAACCTTCACCTTGGAAGGTATGTAGAAATGTACTTAATATGCAATGGATTGCTGTAGATTAATACATATACTGCTTCAATTCCATTTCTATACAGGCACCTGACTCCGCCTTCCTTGTATCTGTTCTCCAATAAGTTTATAAATAAACAGCTAAACTGTAGAAAAGCAGTAAAAAAAAAATAGATATAACTACTATCACACTTAAAAGTTAGCATTTAAAAAACCTTTGAAATGCACTGAAAAAAAACATAGGTTTCAGGGGTGTTATAGTTAGCTGGCCATTTCACTCGTACAAAACCATAGAAATTCCTCCCTTACAGTTAGTTCTGCTAACTATAACTCGCACGCCCGCAATGCACTGCTGATGATGTCACATATTGTATCATTCATGACATGGTCAGTGACATCACTGATAACATCTCAAATGACATCACTGATGACATCACTGATGACATCATCCAGTGAATGTGGTTTAGTTTGAAATTTAAATATGTAATATATATATACCAATCTTTATTGAAGATTGAGTGGATATATAACTGTCTGGATCGAGGATTTAGTAGCTGTCTGACTGTCTGTTTAAGTGAGTAATTAAAAGTGTCTCACTTAATACATGGATTAGTAACTAAACTATGTGAATGTGTCCAGCACTGTCTCTGTTGTTGTATAACATGCTGCATCAGTTGGTCACTAACTACATGAGTGTGTATATTAGTTATTGATTAGTTGGGTGAGTATTTGTATGCGACACTGAGTTTGTGTGTGGTTGTATGGGGTGTGTGTAACTATGCATAGATGTGTAAATGGTTGATTGACTAGGTGTATATGTTTAAGAGTGCATGTGGAAACAGTTGTTTGGGTGACTAAGTGTATTTATTTGTGGGTTCGTGAGCGAATATATGTTTTAGTTGTACATCTTCAACAAAGTAAAAAAATAAAAGGCATTGTATGTGAGAGTTGGTGTTTATAAATAAGTATGTATAAGAGTCAGTGATTGTGAGAGTAACAATATGAATGAGTTTATAATTGTAATGGTGATTTTTTAACATATTAACTATGAGTTACTATGTGTTTGAATAATTGAGGTGTTATTGGATAATTGTGTAAGTGAGTAAATGTAAGTGTGATGAATTTTTTTCATGAGTGAGTAGGATGTCTGCATAACCGATTAAGATGACTGCTGATGTGTCAATGTCTATATATGTGTATAAGTGCATTTGATAGTGTTCTATTATTTAGTGACTGCATGTATAAATGATTCTGTTGTTGAATGGGTAGTTGTGTGTGTAGACTTAGGAATCAGTGAGTGGGTATGTAGTAACTGGTATTGGTGTGTCAATGGTTTCAAATATGGTACTCTGTATTTTGCAGTGAGTGATGAAAGGTTATGATAGTGTATGATGATGTGTATCAGATTGTCACGTGGATGATGTCATCAGTGATGTCATTTGAGATGTCATCAGTGATGTTATCAGTGATGTCACTGACCATGTCATGAATGATGCAATATGTGACATAATCAGCAGTGCATTGCGGGCGCGGAAGTTATAGTTAGCAGAACTAACTATAATGGGGGATTTTCTATGGTTTGGTACAAGTGAAATGGCCAGCTAACTATAACACCCCTGAAACCTATTGTTTTTTCAGTGAATTTCTAAGGTTTTTTAAATGCTAATTTCTAACTATAACGTCTCTGAAACCTTTGTTTTTTTCAGTGAATTTCAAAGCTTTTTTAAATGCTAATTTCTAACTATAACGTCTCTGAAACCTATGTTTTTTTTCAGTGAATTACAAAGGTTTTTTAAATGCTAATTTTTAAGTGTGATAGTAGTTATACCCATTTTTTTGTACTGATTTTCTACAGTTTTTTAACTGTTTATTTATGAAAATGTTATTCATTAAATAATGTTATATATTTTTCTGAAAATTGCAAACAAAAATAAAAAAATAAAATAAATTGAAATATTGATTAACTTTTTTTCGGAGTCGCGCACTCAAAGCATACACATCACAGTGGGTGTGCGCACTCTAGCCACCATTTTAGAAAAGTCGTGAAGGATCCGCGTAAGGTATGCGACGGCTGCGTGTTTTTCAGTTACATCATATATATTTAATATTACGTGATGTGCGCGATTGGTATGCGACCAGTCCGCGAATCCTGCTCCTGTGCATTCGCGACACATGCGCATTACGGTACGAGATGCTTGCGCGGTTGCGGGTCCCGCGTGATGTCATATACGCGCTGGGGCGCGCTGGGTGCGCGATTCCCACAAGAAAAATGTGTGTTCCAAAATGATATGTATGTGTCTTTAATATACATATTAGGGCAAGAGATTATCTAAGATATTCATAAAAATAATATATTTGTACTTATAATAAACTTATATTATTTTTAAATATATTTTCGCGAAGTCGGGTGCGTGCATCGTGAGTGCAGAGAACCAGGTCAGCAGAGCTGCTGTAGAGCCAGAGAAACCAGGTCAGCCGAGCCGTTGTAGAGCCAGAGAACCAGGTCAGCAGAGCTGCTCTAGAGCCTAAGAAGCAGGTCAGCAGAGCTGCTCTAGAACCAGAGACCCAGGTCAGCAGAGCTGCTCTAGAGCCAGAGACCCAGGTCAGCAGAGCTGCTCTAGAGGCCGAGAACCAGGTCAGCAGAGCTGCTGTAGAGCCAGAGAAACCAGGTCAGCAGAGCTGCTTTAGAGCCATAGAACCAGGTCAGCAGAGCTGCTCTAGAGGCAGAGAACCAGGTCAGCAGAACTGCGTTAGAGCCAGAGAACCAGATCAGCAGAGCTCTTTAGAGGGAGAGAACCAGGTCAGCAGAGCTACTTTAGAGCCAGAGAACCAGGTCAGCAGAGCTACTTTAGAGCCAGAGAACCAGGTCAGCAGAGCTGCTCTAGAGTCAGAGAACCAGGCCAGCAGAGCTTCTTTAGAGCCAGAGAACCAGGTCAGCAGAGCTGCTTTAGAGCCATAGAACCAGGTCAGCAGAGCTGCTCCAGAGGCAGAGAACCAGGTCAGTAGAGCTGATTTAGAGGGGTAGACGTAGAGAGTGAGAAGTCGAGAGAGAGTACTACTCAGTGAGTAGTAGAGTTAGTAGTAGAGAGTAGTAGAGAGAGAATAGTGGAGAGTGAGTAGTAGAGAGTAGTAGAGAGTGAGTAGTAGAGTGAGTAGTAGAGTGAGTAGTAGAGAGTGAGTAGTAGAGAGTAGTAGAGAGAGAGTAGTAGAGGGTGAGTAGTAGAGAGTAGTAGAGAGTGAGTAGCAGAGAGTGAGTAGTAGAGAGAGAGTAGTAGAGAGTAGTAGAGTAGTAGAGAGTGAGTAGTAGAGAGCGAGGTAGTAGAGAGTAGTGAAGTAGTAGAGAGTGAGTAGTAGAGTGAGTAGTAGAGAGTGACAGAGAGTAGTAGAGAGTGAGTAGTAGAAAGTAGTATAGAGTGAGTAGTATAGAGTGAGTAGTAGAGAGAGAGTAGTAGAGAGTGATAGAGAGTAGTAGAGTGAGTAGTAGAGAGTTGTAGAGAGTGAGTAGTAGAGAGTGAGTAGTAGAGAGAGAGTAGTAGAGTAGTAGAGAGTGAGTAGTAGAGAGTGAGTAGTAGAGAGTAGTGGAGTAGTAGAGAGTGAGTAGTAGAGATTAGTAGAGAGTGAGTAGTAGAGTGAGTACCAGAGAGTAGTAGAGAGCGAGTAGTAGAGAGCATGTAGTAGAGAGTGTGTAGTAGAGAGTGAGTAGTAGAGTGAGTAGTAGAGAGTAGTAGAGAGTGAGTAGTAGAAAGTATTAGAGAGTGAGTAGTAGAGAGTGAGTAGTAGAGAGAGAGTAGTAGAGAGTAGTAGAGTAGTAGAGAGTGAGTAGTAGAGAGTGAGCAGTAGAGAGTAGTGGAGTAGTAGAGAGTGAGTAGTAGAGAGTCAGTAGTACAGTGAGTACTAGAGAATAGTGAAGAGCGAGTAGTAGAGAGCAAGTAGTAGAGAGTGTGTAGTAGAGAGTGAGTAGTAGAGAGTAGTAGAGAGTGAGTAGTAGAGAGAGTAGCAAAGAGTGAGAAGTAGAGAGAGTAAGAGAGAGTAGTAGAGTAGTAGAGAGTGAGTAGTAGAGCGAGTAGTAGAGAGTAGTTGAGAGCGAGTAGTAGAGAGTGAGTAGTGGAGAGTGCGCAGTAGAGAGTGAGTAGCAGAGAGTGAGTAGCAGAGAGTGAGTAGTAGAGAGTAGTAGAGAGTGAGTAGTAGAGAGTGAGTAGTAGAGGGAGAGAACCAGGTCAGCAGAGCTGCTTTAGAGCCAGAGAACCAGGTCAGCAGAGGTGCTCTAGAGCCAGAGAAACCAGGTCAGCAGAGATCCTTTAGAGGGACAGAACCAGGTCAGCAGAGCTGCTTTAGAGCCAGAGAACCAGGTCAGCAGAGCTGCTCTAGAGCCAGAGAACCAGGTCAGCAGAGCTGCTCCAGAGGCAGAGAACCAGGTCAGTAGAGCTGATTTAGAGGGATAGACGTAGAGAGTGAGTAGTCGAGAGAGAGTACTACTCAGTGAGTAGTAGAGTTAGTAGTAGAGAGTAGTAGAGAGAGAATAGTGGAGAGTGAGTAGTAGAGAGTAGTAGAGAGTGAGTAGTAGAGTGAGTAGTAGAGTGAGTAGTAGAGAGTGAGTAGTAGAGAGTAGTAGAGAGAGAGTAGTAGAGGGTGAGTAGTAGAGAGTAGTAGAGAGTGAGTAGCAGAGAGTGATTAGTAGAGAGAGAGTAGTAGAGAGTAGTAGAGTAGTAGAGAGTGAGTAGTAGAGAGTGAGGTAGTAGAGAGTAGTGAAGTAGTAGAGAGTGAGTAGTAGAGTGAGTAGTAGAGAGTGACAGAGAGTAGTAGAGAGTGAGTAGTAGAAAGTAGTAGAGAGTGAGTAGTAAAGAGTGAGTAGTAGAGAGAGAGTAGTAGTGAGTGATAGAGAGTAGTAGAGTGAGTAGTAGAGAGTTGTAGAGAGTGAGTAGTAGAGAGTGAGTAGTAGAGAGAGAGTAGTAGAGTAGTAGAGAGTGAGTAGTAGAGAGTGAGTAGTAGAGAGTAGTGGAGTAGTAGAGAGTGAGTAGTAGAGATTAGTAGAGAGTGAGTAGTAGAGTGAGTACCAGAGAGTAGTAGAGAGCGAGTAGTAGAGAGCAAGTAGTAGAGAGTGTGTAGTAGAGAGTGAGTAGTAGTGAGTAGTAGAGAGTAGTAGAGAGTGAGTAGTAGAAAGTAGTAGAGAGTGAGTAGTAGAGAGTGAGTAGTAGAGAGAGTAGTAGAGAGTAGTAGAGTAGTAGAGAGTGAGTAGTAGAGAGTGAGCAGTAGAAAGTAGTGGAGTAGTAGAGAGTGAGTAGTAGAGAGTCAGTAGTACAGTGAGTACTAGAGAATAGTGAAGAGCGAGTAGTAGAGAGCAAGTAGTAGAGAGTGTGTAGTAGAGAGTGAGTAGTAGAGAGTAGTAGAGAGTGAGTAGTAGAGAGAGTAGCATAGAGTGAGAAGTAGAGAGAGTAAGAGAGAGTAGTAGAGTAGTAGAGAGTGAGTAGTAGAGCGAGTTGTTGAGAGTAGTTGAGAGCGAGTAGTAGAGAGTGAGTAGTGGAGAGTGAGCAGTAGAGAGTGAGTACCAGAGAGTGAGTAGCAGAGAGTGAGTAGTAGAGAGTAGTAGAGAGTGAGTAGTGGAGAGTGAGTAGTAGAGAGTGAGTAGCAGAGAGAGAGTACTACTCACGTTACTACTCTCTTCTACTCTCTGCCACTCACTCTCTACTACTCTACTACTCACTCTCTACTACTCTCTCTCTACTACTCACTCTCTACTACTCTTTACTACTCACTCGCTGGTAGAGAGTGAGTAGTAGAGAGTAGTAGAGAGTGAGTAGTAGAGAGTGAGTAGTAGAGAGTAGTAGAGAGTGAGTAGTAGAGATTGAGTAGTAGAGTGTAGTAGAGTAGTGAATAGTAGGGAGTGAGTAGTAGAGAGTGTGTAGTAGAGAGTGGGTAGTAGAGAGTAGTAGAGAGTGAGTAGTAGAGAGTGATTAGTAGAGAGAGAGCAGTAGAGAGCAGTAGAGAGTGAGTTGAGTAGTGGAGTAGTAGAGAGTAGTCAGTCAGTGTCAGTCAGTGTCAGTCAGTCAGTGTCAGTCAGTCAGTGTCAGTGTCAGTCAGTCAGTGTCAGTCAGTCAGTCAGTGTCATTCAATCAGTGTCAGTCAGTGTCAGTCAATCAGTGTCAAATGCAAAAAGAACTATTGATGGACAGAATGCAGAACAATGTCATACATTCACCCCAGCACAGATATCTGGGCCTAAATCCATTGTTTTTTTGCTCACCATGCCATTCCAGTTTGGACCCAGCCATATGCAAATCAGTTTGGACCTTGTGCCTAATGGGAACAGTCCAGCCCGAATTGCCAGGCCAGGTCCTCCCTGGACTGGAAACAAGCATCCTAGGACTGGTTTCGGGGTTTCACCCCTCTTCAGCCAGGAGAGCTTGATTCCAATGGCATGGGGAGCACGGGACAAACGTCTGAGCATACCCGTCCCACTCGGGGTGACAAATGCAACAAGCATTTACAATGCAATGGTCTCGGCAATATTATAGGTAGAGCTATTGGTATTGTTCATTATTTTTTTATCATTTTTGTATCCCTAAATAAATGGCATTGTCATTTCTATTGGCATTAGCTTTTTTTTGCATATGTGATACCTATTGCTTTAGCAGAGAGAGAGTGAGGTAGTGAGAGAGAGAGAGAGAGGTATTGAAATAGAGAGTGAGGTAGTGAGAGAGAGTGAGGTAGATAGAGAGTGAGATAGAGAGTGAGGTAGATAGAGAGTGAGATAGAGAGATAGAGAGAGTGAGGTAGTGAAAGAGTGAGGTAGTGAGGTAGAGGGATGTTGAGAGGTAGTGATATATAAGCATAGAGTGTTGTTGTGATGTAGTGAGATAGAGAGAGAGGTAATAAAAGAGAGTGAAAGTGAGTTAGTGAGATAGAAAGAGTGAGGTAGTGAGAGAGAGTGATTGAGGTAGTGAGTGAGAGAGAGTGAAGTTGTGAGGTTGTGAGCTAGAGAGTGCGGTAGTTATGTTTTGAGAGAGAGAAGTTGTGAGATAGTGAGTTAGTGAGATAGAGTGGAGTAGTGAGGTAGAGAGAGTTATGTAGTGAGAGAGAGTGAGGTAGTGAAACAGTGATGTAGTGAGGGAGAGGGATGTTGTGAGGTAGTGAGATGTAAGCAGAGTGGTGTTGTGATGTAGTGAGATAGAGAGAGGTAGTGAAAGAGACAGTGAAAGTGAGTTAGTGAGATAGAAAGAGTGAGGTAGAGAGATAGAGAGTGAGTGATGTAGTGAGTTAGAGAGAGAGTGAAGTTGTGATATAGAGAGTGAGGTAGTGAGAGAGTGAGGTAGTGATCTTTTTAGAGAGAGAAGTAGTGAGATAGTGAGGTAGTGATATAGATAGAGGGGAGTAGTGATGTATAGAGAGTTATGTAGTGAGAGAGTGAGGTAGATAGAGAGTGAGGTAGTGAAAGAGTGAGTTAGTGAGTGAGAGGTATTTTCTGACGTAGTGAGATAGAAACAGTGAGTGATGTTGTGAGGTAGTGAGATAGAGAAAGATTGAGGTAGTGAAAGAGAGAGTGAGGTAGTGAGGGATGTTGTGAGGTATTAAGATAGAAACAGAGAGTGATTTAGTGAAGTAGTGAGATAGAGTGAGGTAGTGAAAGAGTTAGTGTAAGTGAATTAGTGTATTTGAGAGAGAGAGTGAGGTAGTGAGATAGAGAGAGTGAATTAGTGAGTTAGAAAGAGAGTGTGAAGTTGTGAGGTAGTGAGACTGGTGTAGTGAAGTTTTGAGAGAGTGTGTTGTGTTATAGTGAGGTAGCGAGAGTGAGATACAAATAGATAGTGATGTAGTGATAGAGAGTGAGGTAGTGAGATAGAGAGAGAGTGAAGTTTTTAAGTAGTGTGTTAGAGTGAGAGATAGTTACTGTGGTAGTGATATTGTGTTGCTGTGAGAAAGAGAGAGTTGAGTAGTGAGTTAGAGAGTGAGGTAGAGAGTTAGTGAGAGAGAGTGTAGTATAGTGAGAGATAGTGAGGTAGTGAGAGATAGTGAGGTAGTGAGAGAGAGAGAGAGTTAGGGAGAGAGAGTGACGTAGTGAGAAAGCCAACCCCACACACATACAGAACCACCCACACAGAGCCACACACATACAAAGTGTATCACCCAGACATACATACAGAGCCACACATACAGAGTCAGCCAGACACAGATAGAGAGCTATCCACACAAATATTCAGAGCTACAGAAATCCACATACAGAGCCACTGACTTACACATACAGAGCTAGCCAGAGACATAGAGTCACTTAACACACATACCGAGCTAGCCATCTATACACACACAGAGGCACCTATGCACTTATTGAGCTACACATACACTGAGCCACACACACGCACAGCTACACACATAGAACCACACAGACATGCACAGACTTACACATACTGAGCCACACACACAGAACCACCAACACATACAGAGCCACACACACAGAGCGCCACAAACACAGTTACACACAGAGCCACACACATATATCCAGCCTAAACTTAGGTACACACAGACAGAGCTACTTCTAAATAGCGACACTTAGCCATAAAGCAATCTACACAGACACATGTGTACACATAGATCTATATACATTCACACAGTGCAATATAGAGTGGACGCCGTGTACCTGCGTTTAACCCTGACTCGTGCCCTGGTCTTGCCTCAATTGTGACGGCCCTTGTTCCACCAAAATCGGCTCTTTTGATTCACTTTAATTTGTGTGCACTACACCGGGACATATGTCATTTGCAGTGGGTCTAAGAGTGGGAGCTAAAACCTGCGCAACGTAAGGTAAGGCCTTGGTAGTTTGACAAAAAGAACGAGATGGGAGTTTAAAATGGTAACCAAATCCATGCATGAAAAGTTATTGCATCTCCATGACATCTTCAAAGAACTACCAAAAAAGAGAGAAGGGGCTGGAAGATTACCAACAGGTCATCGAGTCGACACAACATCTCAACACTTGGCTCCTTCACTTCTCTAACTTTCCGTGAACATGTGTGCGGTGTCTCTTATTGGGTTTTAAAAGCAGGCAAACACAAACCACTACTACACAAACATACATGCAGTACAGAAAGCACGAGTAAGAGTGGTGTGGGGAGGGGAGGGAGTTGTTTAAAGTATGGAAGAAAATAAAGAATTTGAGATAGTAGGCAGGACGATGAAGATAATGAGGACTAGTTCTTTTAGAACCTGCCATTCAGGTTCTGCACTGGGAGAATGTTCCTACCCCTCTGGGCATGAGATGAGCTCAGGCAGAAGCGTGAGGAATGAGATCGAGCAGGCTATGGCTCCAGAGGTCAATTACGTCAGACTGGTCGGACAATAGAGAGGAGGTGAGCGTTTCAGAGCGAAAGAGAGGTTTAATTTTGATTCAAGAAATGTGTTTACTACTACCGTTTGTCGACCAATTTGGAAAGTTGGCACTAACCTTACCTGCTGGTAATAGTACTTCTTCTCTTTATTCACCCATACCTTGAAAAGGCCTCTTAATTTTGGGGCAACCACTATTAGCTTCTCGAGCAGGGGGAAAAAGGACTTTTTTATGTTCTCTGTATTCAGAATGATTTAGTTGACGTACTTATGAAGCACAGGAGACTAGCTGGCCCTCAGTACTAAGCCGGGACCTCTACTTCACAAGAAGACCTCCGTAGGCTACACCCACTCCTTAATCCACTGATAGATCCCTCCACTTTTCACATACTTGAAGCACTCAGTGGGGGGGGGCACGGGGTTGCTGGTTGGGATTAAGGTGTATTGACAGAGGCAGTCTGGGAAGCTCGCGGTACATCGCGCCCTGCACCTCTCGCTGTGTTACCCTCCGCTTTATGCTCCTAACAGGATGTAATACAGCCAGTGGCACAACAGTCGAGCCACATAATTTTATTAGGAACGGGGAGATTAAGTGCTTTGCCCAGAATCACAGGATGTTGTGTCCCTGCCGAGACTCGATTCTGGTTCCCCAGCTTCGAGCTGGACCACTCTGGCCATTATGCAACATCCTCTCCGTGTAAATTATTACTTCAGGTGCACCTGTCCAGTCGTTTAATTCGGAGCAAATCGTGCCCATAGCTCCTGGGGTGCCGTGTGCTGGCTGAACAAACCGGCCCCTGTCGACTTACAAGCCTGGCATCCCGAGCTGGCAGTGTTTAATGCCACTCTCGCACTGACCGGCCCAGAGTCTCGTGCACCTACTTAATGTGCTGCTGACCTGTGCGCTCGTCCTCCAGGCGCTGTGCAAGCTCCTATTACATGCCCGGTCTGTTAATGCTGGAAGGGGGTTGGTGAAGCTGCGCCATAGAGGGGTGCAAATTCGGAGCAAACCCTTACTGTGTTTCACAGGTAAAGACTCACAAATACATTGCACTCTCTGTGGCAGATAAAGCGCTGCGGGTTGAGGTCGGGCTGTGGGCGCATTCAGGAAGTTTTTCGGCGGCCAGAAGATCGATGCGTTAGCTGAAATGTAAAACAAAAAAAAGTGCGTCAGAGTACCAGTCCGGTCTGTTAATGCTGGAAGGGGGTTGGTGAAGCCGCGCCATAGAGAGGTGCAAATTTGGAGCAAACTCTTACTGTGTTTTACAGGTAAAGACTCACAGCTACATTGCACTCTCTGTGGCAGATAAAGCGCTGCGGGTTGAGGTCGGGCTGTGGGCGCGTTCAGGAAGTTTTTCTGCGGCCGGAAGATCGATGCGTTAGCTGAAATGTAAACAAAAAAAAGTGCGTCAGAGTACAAGTCCGGTCTGTTAATGCTGGAAGGGGGTTGGTGAAGCCGCGCCATAGAGAGAGGTGCAAATTCGGAGCAAACCCTTACTGTGTTTTACAGGTAAAGACTCACAGCTACATTGCACTCTCTGTGGCAGATAAAGCGCTGCGGGTTGAGGTCGGGCTGTGGGCGCGTTCAGGAAGTTTTTCTGCGGCCGGAAGATCGATGCATTAGCTGATATGTAAACAAAAAAATAGTGCGTCAGAGTACGAGTCCGGTCTGTTAATGCTGGAAGGGGGTTGGTGAAGCCGCGCCATAGAGATAAGTGCAAATTCGGAGAAAACCCTTACTGTGTTTTACAGGTAAAGACTCACAGATACATTGCACTCTATGTGGCAGATAAAGCGCTGCGGGTTGAGGTCGGGCTGTGGGCGCATTCAGGAAGTTTTTTGGCGGCCAGAAGATCGACGCGCTAGCTGAAATGTACGCACAACAGCAAGAAGATCCTCACGGCCAGACGATACCTAAAAAATGGCGGATAGAAGCTTCCAAACTTTTTCGGATTCCAGGGCGTGTTCCTGCTGTTCTAAAGAGGGCGTGGCTAAAAAGTGGAAAGAACAGCAAAAACACGCCCCCGAATCTGAAAAAGACGGAGCCTATTTGGAGGGACGGCTCTCTCCTCCAACGGCGGCCCTCCGTTTAGGAAGCCAGCCAATGGAGGAGAAGCAAAAAGAGAGGCGGGCTAAATAGCCACTCTAGGAAACATTAAATCTCGACTTCCGGTTCTGCCTTCGGCAGACCGGTAGTCCTCGACCTAAAAAGAACTATTGATGAACATAATGCAGAACAATGTCATACATTCACCCCAGTTCAGAGATCTGGGCCTATCAATCAGTGTCAGTCAGTATGAGTCAGTCAGTGTCAGTCAGTCTGTCAGTGTCAGTCAGTCAGTGTCAGTCAATCAGTGTCATTCATTGTCAGTCAGTCAGTTTCAGTCAATCAGTGTCAGTCAGTGTCAGTGTTAGTCAGTGTCAGTGTCAGTCAATCAGTGTCAGTCAGTGTCAGTCAGTCAGTGTCAGCTATAGCAGCTCTGCTACTACTCTCTGCTACTCTCTCTCTACTACTCACTCTCTACTATTCACTCTCTACTACTCACTCTGTACAACTCACTCTCTACTACTCACGCTCTACTACTCTCTACTACTCTCCCTCTACTACTCACTCTCTACTACTCACGCTCTACTACTCTCTTCTACTCACTCTCTACTACTCTCTACTACTCACTCTCTACTACTCTCTACTACTCACTCTACTACCCACTCTCTACTACTCTCTACTACTCACTCTCTACTACTCACTCTCTACTACTCACTCTTTACTACTCACTCTCTGATACTCACTCTCTACTACTCTCTCTCTACTATTTTCTACTACTCTCTACTACTCACTCTCTACCACTCACTCTCTACTACTCACTCTCTAATACTCACTCTCTACTACTCACTCTCTACTACTCACTCTCTACTACTCTCTACTACTCACTCTCTACTACTCACTCTCTGATACTCACTCTCTACTACTCACTCTCTAATACTCACTCTCTACTACTCACTCTCTCCTACTCACTCTACTAATCTCTACTACTCTCTCTCTGCTACTCTCTCTACTACTCTCTACTACTCTCTACTGCTCACTCTCTACTCTCTGTTACTCACTCTCTACTCTCTACCTCTCTACCTCTCTCTCTACTGGCATGTTATGTACATGAAAGTTTGAAAAACACTAATACAAGCAAAGCTAAAAAGCCACCTACTTACAAACAGAATTACATTAACTTAAACGAGGGCGAGACCTTTTGCATTGTCAATGCTTGTTTACTTTGGTTCCATCAAGAAGGCATTCAGATGTGTCACACATTTGCCATAAATTCTGAATGGTAGCACTCTAGTTGCTCATTAGACCTCTGTAGTAAAGCTACTGCTCACCAGGGAAGTCTGCTGCTGGTATTCAAAGTGCATGTTTCAGTCGGCAAGTCAGAATTTTTTAATGAAATAGAAGAGGATTTCAGAAGTCAATATGTGCCCTAACTTTTCTTTCTGCAGCACTAATCATAATTACTATGGCAAAATGAACACCCTCATGTTGTTCCTTTGCAAATTAAATGTTTTAAGTGTTACCACTTTATTCCAATCAAGATGGCTTCAGGTGTGCCATACTTTTGTCATAAGTAAGACTGTTAGCGCTCTAGTTGTTCTTTAGAACACTCTGGGACATTCTGTCATTGGGCTATACTTGGTCTACATCTGGGTGATATTTGTGCTACATTTGGGCTCTTTTGTCTCTGGTGGCCATCTTGGGAGACTTTTTTGTTATGTAGTTTCCTAATTTCCTCATTTACTACAGTCTCCTCAGTTGGAATACTTTCAGTTTTTTACTTTGATTCCATCAAGAAGGCATTCAGATGTGTCACACATTTGCCATAAATTCAGAATGTTAGCAATATAGTTGCTCATTAGATCACTGTAGTAAAGCTACTGCTCACCAGGGAAGTCTGCTGCTGGTATTCAAAGTGCATGTTTCAGTCTGCATGTCAGAATTTTTTAATGAAATAGAAGAGGATTTGAGAAGTCACTCAAAATGTGCCCTAATTTTTCTTTCTGCAGCACTAATCATACTTTCTATGGCAAAATGAACCCCCTCATTTTGTTACTTTTTAAATGAAATGTTTTAAGTTACCACTTTATTCCAATCAAGATGGCTTCAGGTGTGCCATACGTTTGTCATAAGTAGGACTGTCAGCGCTCTAGTTGTTCTTTGGAACACTCTGGGAAGCTGCAGTAGAACACAAAGGATTCAACTGACAGTCTCTGCCGTTGTTGGATGTACATGTTTTACTGAGAATTTCAGACTTCATTCTCACATGACTGAGAAAGATAATGTGAATTTACAGAAAATATGCTCAAAGTTTACCTTATAGATCACCTTCAAAACTTCTGTGGGAAAAGCATGAGAAAATAGTTTTCTCTCAAACACGATTCATGATATCCCAGCAGAAGGCTTTCTCACATGGTAAAATCACCTTAGAACATACCACAATTCTTAAAATGAGTATGGTACCATCAACAAATCATTTATAATGTAACTAAAGTCTTAAAACCTTCTATTAACTGCATTGCTTTTTAATGAGGTGCTATCATGTATATTGGTCCCAAGATGGCTGCCAACACTTCTTGGATGAAGTGCTGAGAGCCAATCAGATCTCAAGATGAGATGTGTGGTTAGGCTCCGCCCAGATATATATGTGATTTTACTTTATATTTTCTCAGGAACTACTGAACGGATTTAGACCATTTAAGCAAAAGGCACGACTCTGAACCAAGGTCTACCTTTCTGCCAAATTTGGTGTAATTCCGTACAGCAGTTCGGGCTGTAGCTGCGACTAAAGGTCCCTATGGAAAATTGCTTGGGGAAAACACATTTTGGGACCCCCCTTTTTTCTCGGCCCCCGCTTGACAAATCACGCTGAGACTTTCAGGATAGGAGCGGACCGGGCCACGTGTTTTGAACATTTCGTGAATATTCGTCAACCGGCGCCAAAGTTATTCTAAATAGAATGTTGCGGATACCCTATGGATAATAGGTCCTAACTATAACTGCCTACTGGTGACCGCCAGTAGGTTTTATATATACATATATATATATATATATATATATATATATATATATATATATATATATATATATATATATATATATATATATATATATATATATATATTCACTGAAAAAACCATAGGTTTCAGGCACGTTATAGTTAGGAATTAGCATTTAAAAAACCTTAGAAATTCACTGAAAAAACCATAGGTTTCATGGGCGTTATAGTTAGCTGGACTTTTCACTCATACAAAACCATTGAAATTCCCCCGTTATAGTTAGTTCAGCTAACTATAACTCGCGCGCCCGCAATGCACTGCTGATGACGTCACATATTACATCACTCATGACATGGTCAGTGACATCACTCATGACATCACTGATGACATCTTAAATGCCAACACTGATGACATCACTGATGACATCATCCAGTGAATGTGTGTTTTTTTGAAAATAACATATGTTTTATATATGTGAATCTCAAGGTCGTTGGAAGAATAAATGGGTATATAAGTGTCTAAATGGATGATTTGTTTTTGAAAAATTGATTGTATAACTGACTGATTAAGTGTATCTTAGTGAATACATGGCTTAGTGAGTAATGTTTAAATATGTAAATATCTGTATCAGTCTCTCACTTTGTGTATAAGTGGCTGCATGGGTTGGTGAGTAGCTACATGAGTGTCTATATAGGTTATTAGTTGGTTTTTTGAGTATCAGTATGAGTGTCTGAGTGACTGTATGGTTCGGTGAGGGGTATTAAGTAGTGCATAGGTGTATGAATGAGTGACTCACTGTTTGTATGTGTTGAAGACAGCTTGTGTGCAGGACTGTATGGGTGGATGAGTGTGTGCATGGGTGTGTTAGTGAGTGAATGACTGTCTCAATAGTGTCTTTATGAGTAACTGCATATATTTTAAACTAGTATATGTGACTATTGGTGTATATAAGTGAGTATATGTGAGAGTGAGAGATTGAAAGAGTTCCTGCATGAATAAGTATGTGTTTCTATAAGTGATTGTTTAAAAGACTAAGTATGTGTAAGTTTCTGTAGAAGTAAGCGTGGTGGTGTGTGTATAACTGTATATGCAAGTAAATGGATGTTTGATTCCTTATTAGCATGAGTGACTATGTGTGTGAGTAACTTTATGGATGAGTGGCGTTGTGTAACAGGATGTATAGGTGTATGAGTACATATTATGAGTGAGTACATGTATGAGTGACTGTATAGGACTGTTGGTGAATGAGTGGATGTGTATGTGGATCTTAGAATTACTGAATAGGTTGTTGTAACTGATATTGGTATGTCAATTGTTTTGAAAATTTTAGTTTCTATTTATGAATGTGTGTATCAAAGGTATATTAGGGAGAGAGGAGGTCTGCCACACTATCACAAGGATGATGTCATCAGTGATGTCATTTGAGATGTCATCAGTGATGTCATGAGTGATGTCACTGACCATGTCATGAGTGATGTAATATGTGACGTCATCAGCAGTGCATTGCGGGCGCGCGAGTTATAGTTAGCTGAACTAACTATAACGGGGAATTTCAATGGTTTTGTACGAGTGAAAAGTCCAGCTAACTATAACGCCCCTGAAACCTATGGTTTTTTCAGTGAATTTCTAAGGTTTTTTAAATGCTAATTCCTAACTATAACGTGCCTGAAACCTATGTTTTTTCAGTGAATTTCAAAGGTTTTTTAAATGCTAATTTCTAACTATGCCTACAGAGATAGGACATGTGAAGAAAGAAGAAAAAACGCACAGAAAGAAAAAAAAGAAATGCAGAAAGAAGCAACAGAAGTCCTCAAAGACGAAGAAAAGTGCAGGAAGAAGGCGTGCAGAAAGAGCAAACAGAAGAGCAGAAAGAAGCCTTGTTGCAAAATCATCCTGTACCCTCAACTTTTTCAGATGGATACTGGTGGTAACTGAGTCTGACTAACCAGTACTAGAGCCAGTGCTATGTTAAAATCCTCTCAGAATACAGTGAAACCACCTACATACACTAGGGAACACTATGTGTTGGGATCACCGTGTGATCAGCATGACCTCCTCTGTAAGCCCTAGTATATAATAGGGCAGGGGATTAAAACTACCTCTTAAAACGCGCCACAGGGCTTGTTTGCACATGTCACCTCAGGCCCCGTCTCCTCCCTTCACCACTGTGTAAATGCGCCCTGTGGCTGTTCTAAGTTGAGAGATTAAGTCCCCTTGAATCCTAAGGGTCCCTAGGGTCAAACTAGCCCACTAGGTACCTCCAGTAAGTGCCACAGAGCTGCGTTGCATAGAGGTGTAAAAAAGGGCGTGGCCTCAGAACACCTGTCTGCAACGCTGCTCCCTGGCGCATACTGGAGATACCTGGTGGGCTAGTTGGCCCTCAGGGACCCTCAGGATTGAAGGGGAATTAATTCCCCAACTTACAACTGGCCAGGGGGCGCGTTTGCAGAGTGCTGCAAGGAGGGGGCGTGCCTTCCGGCGCGATGCCGGTCTTTTATTTATTTTATTTTTTAAGAAGGAGGGCTGTGTGGCCCCCTTTTTCTAATTTACTAGCCCTGGGGACCCCATCCCCCAGGGTCTGCACCCTAATTTTTTTTGTTGAAAAAAATGAATTTGGCCCTTCCAAGGTCTTAATCGGCCCCGGGGACCCCAACCCCGGGTCATGGCCTTTTTTAAAAAAAATTCTTTAGGAGGGGGCTGCGTGGCCCCCCTCCTCAGGCCACTTATGGCCCCGGGGACCCCATCCCCCGGGGGCCGGCCTTTGTGTTTTTATCATTTAAAAAAAAATATAAGTATAAAAACACCTAGGACATGCTGGACAAACCATATGTACCTATCACCATGACGATTTGCGTGATATTCATTAAAAGGCGACTATGCATAGAATGAATTCACATGGAATGTATTTACACTGCTAGTGAAGCTCTGACGTGTCTGACGACCCACCGTGCCTAATCCCGGCGTCCCCGCCAGTGGGTACTCTCCAAGTAGACACCCTTGTCGTTTATTTAAACAAACATGGATAGCTATTCACGGGCACATTTAATATACACGCACATGCCACTCAATGCTACAAGCTTGCACACTCATACCCAGTGACTCACCATTATGAGAAGAAGTTGCGTATGAGCTGACTCCGGATATCATCCTCCTCCTCCTCCTCATCACTAGCCTCATGAGCAAGCCCGTGATCCTCCACGGGTGGATGTTCCTGCTCATCCGGATCCAGGATGAGTGGCACTGCCTTCTCAACTGCCATGTTGTGCAGCATGCAGCACACGAGGAAGATTCGGCAGACCTTCTCCGAGGCATAAGGGAGGGATCCGCCTGTCTTGTCCAGGAACCGGAATCGGCTCTTCAGGAGGCCAAACGTCCTCTCAATCACTTGCCTGGTCTGCCCGTGTGCATTGTTGTACCTGTGATCTGCAGCTGTTCTTGGGTTGCGGAGAGGTGTCATTAGCCATGGCATGTTGGGATATCCAGAGTCCCCTACATGGAAACATCAAGTAAAAAAGTGGGTCAGGAGATGCCGTAAGAGCCAAAGATACCGCAACACACAGGACAAACAGAGTATACCCACCAACAAGACATGCTCGTTTGTTGTGCAGCCGCAGCATCATTTGTGGCACCCTGCTACGCCTCATGATGTAGGCATCGTGTGCTGATCCTGGAAAACGTGCACAGACATGGGAAATCAGCATGTTAGCAAGACACACCACAAGGGCATTTATCGAGTGGTAATGTTTTCTATTGCGATAGACTTGTTCCTGTGCCTGTGGTGGTACCAAAGCCACATGTGTACCATCAATGGATCCAATGACATGGGGCATGCCTCCCAGGGCATAGAAATCACCCTTGACATCTGTCAACTCCTCAGGAGTAGGAAATGTGATGAATTCATCAAGGTGCTCCAACATGGCTGCTAAAACATCACGCAGGAAACGGCTGAACATTGTCTGTGACATGCCACCAATATCAGCTATGGTGAATTGAAACGTACCTGTGGCAAAAAAATGTAGGGCTGCCATCACCTTCATCTTTGGGGTCAGCGCAGTAGGATACCTGTGTCGCGGTTGGAGGTGTGGCACCAGCCTGTCGGTCAAGTCCTCAATCAACTGTTGAGTGAATCTGTAACGTCGGATGCAGGCACGTTCCCTCATGGCACCCAAGTCTGGCATTGGTCTTGGGACAGGCGGTGCCCTGCAAGACATTGTTTGTAAGAATGAAGATTGAGAGTCTGCCAATATCAATGTCAATGAACATAGCACATGCTACACTGCTAATACACATCAGGTAACTATGGAGTCAGGTGTGTGCAATACATACAGGACACATATGCCAGTTTGCTGGCACTCCTACAAAAAGCCAGATACACCTGTTGATTGTCAAGTCAACATGACATGCCCTGAAATGATTTGGGGGCCAGTCTGAGTGAAGAGCAACAGATATCACCGGAGTGACACACAACCACATAGCTGCATTGGAAGGATGTCATCTCATCCAGACAGCTGACGGCAAGGCCACAGGTCACATAGAATGTCAAATGTACATATCAAACACAGTGCGATGAAGGGGTACACGTGACAACACAGAGACACAGCCATTGAGACAACGCAGATATGTATGACTGGGAAAATATGATGTCCGATGCACACAGACCCTACAGCCGTGTGAATCCACATGTGGCATGGTGTGCGTCGATGTGTTCCATGCCCATCTCCACACAGACCCCTGTTGGATGCACCAACAGCAGATGCAGTTGACGGGCCACTGACATCAAGCTCATGAGAACACATGACACATACCTGACATAGTCCCAAAGGGGCACGCTGATCGTGACAGGTCAGTTGATAGAGTGTCCCTCTCCCTAGCATCAGGAGACAGGTGCGGGTGTTGATGACTGTCCCACTGCTGCTGTGCATGACACAGTTGGACTACAGACACACATGTGGCATGTGTCAAGGTGATGTGTGCCACATAGTGCCCCATCACACATGACATGTGTCCACAGGTCATCACACATCAATTGTGCAACTAGATGAGATGACCTGGGCAATATCACTGGCTAACACACCTAGGGCCTGCACATGAAAGTATGCAATGACAAGTACCTGATGGACATCCTTGTGCGACTGGTAGCCCTCCATTCCTGGCATGTGTATGCCTGTATTACCATTGTAAGCGTGTGAAATGCGTACTCGTACGTGTGTACTACTAGTGCGTACCCGTAAGGGGATCGCAATAGTAGGACACATACGTGTACACACTAGTAGTACACATACGTGTACTACTAGTTCGTACTGTAAGGTTATCGCAATAGTAGTACACATACCTGTACGCACTAGTAGTACACGTACGTGTACTACTAGTGCGTACTTCTAGTGCATACCGTAAGGTTATTGCAATAGTAGTAGACGTACCTGTACGCACTAGTAGTACACGTACGTGTACTACTAGTGCGTACCCGTAAGGGGATCGCAATAGTAGTACACGTACCTGTATGCACTAGTAGTACACATACGTGTACTACTAGTGCGTACCTGTAAGGGGATCGCAATAGTAGTCCACGTACCTGTACGCACTAGTAGTACACGTACGTGTACCACTAGTGCGTACCGTAAGGGGATCGCAATAGTAGTCCACGTACGTGTACGCACTAGTAGTACACGTACGTGTACTACTAGTGCGTACCCGTAAGGGAATCGCAATAGTAGTACACGTACGTGTACGCACTAGTAGTACATGTACGTGTATTACTAGTGCGTACCGTAAGGGGATCGCAATAGTAGTACACGTACCTGTACGCACTAGTAGTACACGTACGTGTACTACTAGTGTGTACCCGTAAGGGGATCGCAATAGTAGTACCCGTACGTGTACGCACTAGTAGTACACGTACGTGTACTGCTAGTGCGTACCCGTAAGGGGATCACAAAAGTAGTGCACGTACCTGTACGCACTAGTAGTACACGTACGTGTACTACTAGTGCGTACCGTAAGGGGTTCGCAATAGTAGTACATGTACCTGTACAGACTAGTAGTACACGTACGTGTACTACTAGTGCGTACCGTAAGGGGTTCGCAATAGTAGTACACATACCTGTACAGACTAGTAATACATGTACGTGTACTGCTATTGCGTACCCGTAAGGTTATCGCACTAGTAGTACACGTATGTGTACTACTATTACGATCCCCTTACGGGTATGCACTAGTAGTACACGTACATGTACTACTAGTGCGTACAGGTATGTGTACTACTATTGCGATCCCCTTACGGGTACGCACTAGTAGTACACTAATGTGTACTACTAGTGCGTACCCGTAAGGGGATCGCACTAGTAGTACACGTACGTGTACTACTAGTGCATACAGGTACGTGTACTACTATTGCGATCCCCTTACGGGTATGCACTAGTAGTACACGTACGTGTACTACTAGTGCGTACAGGTACGTGTACTACTATTGCGATCCCCTTACGGGTACGCACTAGTAGTACACATACGTAGTAGTGCCCCACATGAGACGTGTCCTGACGGTGGTCTTCCCTGACCTCGATAGGCAGTTACAGGAGAGACTGCAGCAAGGAGGGGGTAGGTACATGGCTTTTGCTCGTGTTATGTGTCACCTGCTTATGTGCAGTGCATTTTCTGTTCCCCATTGTCACCTGGGGCTCTTTTTCATCCCTTCCCCTCCTTGACATGTGTCCCCTGGTCTGTGTGTAATCACATTTGCACATGGTCATCTAGGGTGCCAGTGAATCTAAGTGCACATAGCTTTCTGCATCATGTTGGAGGGTGGTCTGTGACTTGTGTTGGTACCTTGCCTGTGCCATGACCTGTACACTATGTTGGGGGTCCATATTTGTTGTCACTGATGATGATTCTCAACATAGGAGTGTGAGCTTTCAACTGAACCCCCTTGCAGCATGCATGACCAATGTTGTGGCCTCAGACATGATGTGCATGAGTGAGAGATATGCATAGTGCCATGAGGGTTGAACATGGTACAGTCAGCTCATTCCAGGACCACGGAGCAGTGTGCCCACTACAGTCCCCTGAGACACCCTGGCCTCCTAATCATGTGTGTCATCCAACACTGTGCACATTCACTGTGGGTTCAGCATAGGTCTGCCTCTGTGGCATTGTTACCTGGCCTAGTTTGTATTTTTCAAATATGTGTTACATGTGTCCACTGGACAGGGATACATCATTTTGCTTGTGCATACTCACACTGGGCAGTGCCTGTGTGGCTATTCACAACAATCTGTTGATGGTTGTTTGTCACAAATATGTGTTGCCAGCCCCACGAGGTGATGTTGTGTCAATGAAGCAAGTTTTCAAGCACAGTTATTGTAACCTTGAATAAGAGGTGTCACTTCTTGATCTGTATCAGTCACATTGACTCAGGTATGGGGGGGTGTGCGGGAGGGGCATACATGTGCAACCCTGAATTTTCATTGCCAGGTCTGACTTGTGTGTGATAATTGGCTGTACAGAAAATCAACATGCAGTGCCCCTGTGATGGTGGCCAGTGCTTAATGTTCGTGCTTTGCAGCCTGTGTCAGTTTTTTACAAACATGTATCGTGCTCATACATTTTTGGCACCTGTGTGTGGTTCAGATGCAATGCAGTTTTGACTTTGTGTGCTGACATCTGTGTGTACATTCTGGCTTGCCATGCGGTTGTCCCCACAGTACAGCTAGGCTCTTTTTCAAAACAATTGCAGGCCCATTAGCTTATGCATTGTCCTGGGTGTGGACATGTGTGCCACTCCAGATGGCAGGCAGTAGGTCATATGTGTAGCCAACTGTGTAATCAGGTGACGGATAGCCATGTGACAAATGACATAATTCAAGTTGTTACTCTAAATAAATTGTACCTTGGCCCTCACAGCACTTGTCAACAGTTCTTCATGTTTTAAATGTGGTAATTTGATGATTTGTGTTAAGAACAATGATGTGCCTGCATGAAAGATATCTCCCGAGGAAGTGCACACCAAACGGCATTTCCACTTTCATTGAACACACTGGCACCTTTTCAAAGAAGCCACTGTTAGAATTAATTGGTGTTGCGGATTCTCCATATACATGTTCCCACTGTGGTCTGGATATTGTGAGACTCCTTTGTTGTTGGTGATACGAACTAACGAGCGTCAAGACATCAAGACCTTTGTGGGCATATGTATATGTACTTTCTGCAACAACATTTATTTCTAACTGTGGCTTCTTAGAAATGGTGTCAGCTTCTTCAATGACAGGGTAAATGTACTTTTGTGTGCACTGCCTTGTGCGACATATTTCATCCAGGCACATGAGTGTTCTTTTCACATGATGGCGAATTTCCACATTCAAAACACGTCGATTGTGTTAAGTATTGTGAGTCCCAAGGTAACCACATTTTTTTGTTTTGTGTTCCAAAGTACTTACAGGTCTCTGAGTGTGGTGACACCTTGAGTATTGAGGTGTGTTAGTTTACCTTGGGTGTACCACTACTTTTTCTTTCAGGGTAAAATAGAGGTGGCATGACTTCATTGTATTGCTGTGCTCACAGGTTCACAGACACTAGCTTCTCAGTGTATTTCTCATTCAAGTTGTGGCCTGGTGTGTTCTTTTTTTCATGGTGTCCAAGTGGCATAGTGGGTCTACCAACTGGGCAGTACAGGGCATACATATGTGCGGAGTAATGTAGCTGTTACTCATGATGCATTGCCGGATATGCACTGTGACCAATTGTTTTGTGCTCATGTGTCAGATGTATACAGGTGACTGATGCATTTTGGTTTCTTATCCTTGCCCACAGCATCATCAACCGAAAACGAGGGAGACACCTGCATGGACCTGGAGGAGAGACCCAGCGACAGTGCCGCCAGTGCTGTGGAGTCAGCAGGAGCCAGTGGCATGGAGGGCGAGGGGAGTCAGTTGGAGGACCTGTCTGGAGGCGAGAGCAGCTACGACACCGACGGGTCCGAGGCTGAACTCCCTGAGGAGGCGGAGGCTGCAACACCAACTGGCAGCATCCCCACATCTGTCCCCGCCTCCTCCATTCCCATCTCCGCCCTCCCAGTTGCTCCCGTCCCTCCTGTCCGTGCAGCGTCCCACCTTGTCTCCTTCGTGCCAGGCACCGCACCCCCTGCCCCTGTCACCCCTGCTGCCCTCAGTGAAGAGTCTGTGGACATACTGCAGGAGTTGCAGGTTGGGCAGGCATCGATGCTGAATGTCCTCCATGACCACACTAGACTGCTCACGCAGGTGGTGTCGTTCATGGAGGGCATGTCAGCAACGATGTCTGACCAACTCAGGATTCTACGGTCCATGGACTCTTCACTGACGGCAGAAGTTACTGCCCTGCAGTGCTCCGTCCCCCCCTTACCCCAGACTCATCCACACTGCCCTCTCCCATGCCTGCCCAACGCACACCCAGACAGTCACGGGCACGCACCCCAACAGACACATCCAGCACACCCACAAGTAAGGCACAGCGCACACATCCTGGCACGCACAGGGGGATGTAGGCACACCCACAGGGTCTGGGGGAAGATGACATACACGCAGCCGCAGTCATAGTCCGCAGTCCTCACAACCCAGTTCCTCCAAAACCACTCCCCTTAGCTCCCCTGCCAAACTGTCACCCACTGTGACGTCACCCCACAAGCGTGCGAGGAAGTCCCCGGGCAGGGGAGTTGAGTCCCCCCATGTCCACCCCCTCCCCAAAGAGCGCTGCACCCCATCCCTCGGCCACCACACCCTCCATTGGCCAGCGGGTATCTTCAGGTGCAGGGGTTAGGATGGAGGCCCTAGCAGAAGTGTGCAGCGCCATGTTCACCTCCACCTTTGGTGCTGCCCCACCCCCTGTGGTGGAGACATCCACCCCTGCACCCACCACACCTACCCAATCCCCTCCTGTCCCTGCGGTGCCTTGTCCTGCCACAGATGATGCCCCCCCCGGTCGACAAACCTTGAGGTTCATTTGTGCAAGCAAGGTAGGGGTGGACACAGTCCCCTAGTCCCCTACGTCCACCCTTGGACTCGAGAAATGGACTGGCCATTGGCCTTTGTACATAGTCTTATTAATTTATTATTTTTCTGTGCTGAATAAAGCCTTTTCTTTTACTTTCAACACTATTGCATTTCAGGTACTTGATGTTGGTGATGAGGCTCATGAAGTTGGTGTTCTGGTAATGTGTTAGGGTTCTGAGATATGTTTTTGTACGATGGTCATGAGGTGGACCATGGTATCTGTGTGCCATCACAATGTCTGTGCAAATAATCATTGGTAGTGTGTGTTCAATTCCTTTGGAGACATTGTCCCAAGGAGTGTTCATTCCTCTGTGGCACCTGGCATCGTCACTGCAAACAGTTGCACAATTGTTGTGCTGACCTGTGTCCACATTTCCTTTTGTTGGTGACGGATCCCTTCAACAATGGCCATGCCTGCTCACTGATGTCTCCTGCTGAATCGTCTGTGCCATCCTTGCTAGTCACTGTACTTGTGTTTTGGGAATGTAGGAATGGCATCAGGGACAAATTGTCCCTTTTCAGCACTATGCATGTGTGTAATCACGGCCTAACACACAAATGGTACGTGTTATGCAGGGTATTTGGGCACCTGACTCACAATTGTGGGCATTGTATCTAGTGGCATTGAACCCTATTCCTTCCATGAGAGACAACATCTTGGTGGCTGGACCAGCACCTGGACATTCCTATCAGTCCTGGGATGTGCGTGACAGTGTGTTACCTTTGGCTATATTAATTTTGTATGCAGTTACATGACTATACAGTCTGTTGGCATGAAATCAGGGTGTGTATTGTGCTGCATCTGCCATGGGTGGGTATGCATGTGTTATATGTCCTCACACCCACATGTGGTGTGTCATGCAGTGTGTGAAAGACATCCATCCTCCTGGGAGTTTGACATTGCTGGGAGTCCTCTGCACCCACCCCTCATATGTCTGTCCACTGCTGGTAGTGATATGCACCCACCCCCATATGTCTGGAAACTGCTGGTAGTGATATGCACCCACCCCCATATGTCTGGACACTGCTGGTAGTGATATGCACCCACCCCCATATGTCTGGACACTGCTGGGAGTCATATGCACCCACCCCCATATGTCTGGACACTGCTGGTAGTGATATGCACCCACCCCTCATATCTCTGTCCACTGCTGGGAGTCATATGCACCCACCCCTCATATCTCTGTCCACTGCTGGGAGTCATATGCACCCACCCCCATATGTCTGGACACTTCTGGGAGTCATATGCACCCACCCCATATGTCTGGACACTGCTGGGAGTCATATGCACCCACCCCATATGTCTGGACACTGCTGGTAGTGATATGCACCCACCCCTCATATGTATGGACACTGCTGGGAGTCATATGCACCCACCACCATATGTCTGGACACTGCTGGTAGTGATATGCACCCACCTCTCATATCTCTGTCCACTGCTGGTAGTGATATGCACCCACCCCTCATATCTCTGTCCACTGCTGGTAGTGATATGCACCCATCCCCATATTTCTGGACACTGCTGGTAGTGATTTGCACCCACCCCCATATCTTTGTCCACTCCTGATAGTGATATGCACCCACCCCCCCATATATCTGGACACTGCTGGGAGTCATATGCACCCACCCCCATTTGTCTGGACACTGCTGGTAGTGATATGCACCCACCACTCATATCTCTGTCCACTGCTGGGAGTCATATGCACCCACCCCATATGTTTGGACACTGCTGGTAGTGATATGCACCCACCCCCATATGTCTGGACACTGCTGGTAGTGATATGCACCCACCCCTCATATGTCTGGACACTGCTGGTAGTGATATGCACCCACCCCTCATATGTCTGGACACTGCTGGGAGTCATATGCACCCACCCACGCACCCCCTTGGAGCTGTACACTGCTGGCCTGGACCTACACACACACCAATATGATGTTAACATGCTGGGCCAGTCCTCTGAGCCCACATTCATGGCGTGTGTACGCCTCGTATCCAAAATGTACTGATGCCGTAGGGGTACGTGTGGTACGCACCGTACCCATGCATTAATGCGTGGGTACGGTCTGTACCACTGTTGTGATGGTGCCGTAGGGGTACGTGTGGTACACACCATACCCACGCATTCATGCGTGGGTCCGGTCCGTACCACTGTTGTGATGGTGCCATAGGGGTACGTATGGTACGCACCATTCCCACGCATTCATGCGTGGGTACGGTCCGTACCACTGTTGTAATGGTGCCGTAGGGGTACGTGTGGTACGCACCGTACCCACGCATTCATGCGTGGGTATGGTCCGTACCACTGTTGTGATTGTGCCGTAGGGGTACGTGTGGTACGCACCGTACCCACGCATGAATGCGTGGGTACGGTGCGTACCACACGTACCACACTGTTGTGATGGTGATGAAGGTGTACGTGTGGTACGCACCGTACCCACGCATTCATGCGTGGGTACGGTCTGTTCTTGAGTTGTAATGGTGCCATTGGGGTACGTGTGGTACGCACCGTACCCACGCATTCATGCGTGGGGATGGTCCGTACCACTGTTGTAATGGTGCCCACGTACGGTCTTTTGTACGATTCATACGGAAATAGACTTTCTGTACGAATCGTACTTCCTAGGTTGTAGGGACAGTTTACTGGGTGCGAGTCGTACGGAGAAAACGCTCCGTGCGACAATTCGTAGGGCCTTTTTACAGGATCGGAATCGACCCCTAAGTCTCTACTTGGTTATTTCTTTCTTGTTTTCTCATCTCCTTTTTCTTTTTTTCTCAGAGGTGACTATACAGCTCCTCACTTTGATTTAACCCGTTGGGTGTTAGCGTTCTTAGGTTTATGATGTGGCGTGATTCCTTCTGGCGTAGAGTTCTTTCTCTATTGCCACCCCTGTCATTCAGTGGTACTGTTTCTATGCCTTAAAATTTCAAGAGTTTCCAATTGCTCATGTGGGATTACTCCATGTGCCTTGCCACTGTGTTTGTTTTATCCTTATTAGATGTTGCCCGAACATGTTCTAATATTTGCTTTTTGAGTTGGCAAATTGTGCTGCCTACATATTTTAGTTGGCACGGACATTCTATGACATATACTGTGAATTGGCTTTTGCAAGAAATTAATTTTTGGATTTTCCACCTTTTGTTGTATGCTAGTTTTATTTCTGTTGTAGGTTTGCCGATTTGACAAACCTTACAGTTGTGATATTTGATGAACCCTTTTGTATTAAGCCATTGAGTGTTCTTTGTCCCTTTGTACTGACTATGCACTAGACGATCTTTCAGGTTTCTGGCTCTTCGATATGTGATCGTTGGATATTTTCCTACGAGTTTCCCCACAGTTTCATCCAGCTGAAGAATTTTCCAGCTCTTTCCTATGATTTTATTTATCTCTTTAGAGTCTTTTGAATAATCCGTGATCATCCTTATGGGTTTCAGTCTTTCAGGTTTGGTTCTCTGTTTTGGGGTTTGGCAGTCTTCCCTGGATCTTTCATTTGATTTTTTCCAACATCTCTTCACTATGCTCTTTTTATACTGCCTTTGTTCAAATCTTATAGCCGTTGCGGTACAGTGTTTTTGCCATTCCACTTCTTCAGTACAGATTCTTTGAATCCTTAAGAATTCACCGTAAGGTATACTTGCGATGAGGGAGGGCTGATGGAAACTTATGGCTTCCAGTGTTGCATTTGTGGCTGTTATTTTGTGATGTAGAGTTGTTTGAATTTGATTATTTCTGATGTATATTTCATTGTCCAAGAAAGTCACTCTCTCGCCACTGATCTCATAGGTAAATTTTAGATTTGTTGAGCTTGTGTTTAAAATTTTGAAATAATCCTGGAATTCAGCATTTGTTCCATCCCAAATGATCAATAGGTTGTCTATGAAACTACTCCACATCACTATCTTGTTCACAAATTTGTCATGTCGCGGATGCCAAGCCACCTCTTTTTCCCACCACCCCATTGCTAGGCAGGCATAGCTTGGGCTAAAGGAAAATCCCATCCCGTCCCCTTATTTTGGCTGTATATCTCTTCGCCAAAGATATTTTGTGTAAAACAAATGGAGATTAATTCCAATAGCATCTTGTTATGGTCACTGTAATGGATATTTCTTTCCTGAAGAAAAAAAGGGAACAGGCTTTCATGCCCATCTCATTCTCAATGTTGGTGTAGAGGGCTATGACATCCATCGTGACAAGATGGTATGTTTCTTGCCAAGGTGTATTTGGCAAATTCCTCAGTAAGTTGTTAGTGTCCTTTATGAAGGAGTTCAATTTGGAAACATAGGGTGCTAAGAAATAATCAATATATTTGGCAATCGTCTCCAACAGTGAGCCCTTTGCAGATAAAATTGGTCTGCCCAGTGTTTTTTTGGAGTCTTTATGCAGCTTAGGAAGGAAATAGATTGTCGCCGTCATTGGAAATTGTACAGTGAGATATTTCCACTCTTCTTCATCAATCAGATTTTTTGATGCCCATTCTGAGAGTTTTTTATCTAGATTCCTTTTAATATCAACAGTTGGATTGAGTTTCATTCTTTCATAGTATTACACATCTTTCAGTTGACGATGTGCTTCTGTGACATAAGCGCTCCGGTCCCAAATCGCCACATTCCCACCTTTGTCGGCAACTTTGATTTCAATTTGGTTGTCCCTTGTGAGGCACTCCAGAGCTTCTCTTTCTGACTTTGTCAGATTATCCGTATACTTAGATCTTTTTTTTTGTATATGTCTTGAACCACTGCTTCCTGGAATAAGTCCACCTTATTTCCTGGTATCAATTCCGGGTAGAGTTTTGATTTTTACTTTTTTGCCACTCAAACCCACTCCCATTTGAGTACATGCCGATTGGAGGGATATGTTTTCATCTTCCTTTTCCAAATTGAGATTTAGTAGAGTTAAAAAACTTTCTGAATCTTGAAGTGAGCCTGAATTGGAGAACGTTTTCAAGTCAGGTCGGTGACCGCTGGCAAAACGAGGACAAATTGCATTCTGAGAAGATGGACACAGACACGTTAGCTGCAAACCGGAGGGTCGAGGTAAGTGTGCCAACTGCTAGCATAATGATTGTGAGCTTTACACTGAAGCGCATGTAAGCGCGAAGCCGGTTAACTAATTAAACTGAAGAAACTGATTTCAAAAGCACCGCAATGTGAGTTTAAATGGAAACGAGCAGATAGAAACTGAACTTGATACTTTGATTCAGGAAAGTTTAAACGTAAATGCACATTTGGAATGCTTTATGGGAAACCCAGGGCTTAGCAACAAAAAATACCTAATCAGCTGGTTGAAAGCAAGCTCAAAAACTAAAAACAACAACATTAAAAGTGAAAGCTATTAACATGGAAAAACGAGAACCCAAAAGGAATGAATTCATGACAAGAATGTTCGAAAAAGGCAGTTATGTTGAAAATGAAACCCAATCGAAAACAATTGGGGGAAAACGGATATAAAGAGCAAGCTGAGAATGTGGGAAAAGTTGAATAGGAAAGAAGTTAATAAATCATGGCAGCTGATCACATTAAAAAAGTATCTTGAAGTACAGAGAGTCCCCAGAGGCTTAAGAATAATGCTAATGCAAATTGATACTGATTGTGTAATTGATTTAGTTTGTGTCTGCATTTCCTGGTTTTCACAAAAAATCTTCTCAAGTTTAATTTTTCTAACATGTTTGTAGAAATCAATTCTGGGCTGTGCCACATCCATCTGCTGTGTTGGGCAGAAATTTATCCCACATTTGAGGAGAGAAATTTCAACATCTGTCATTATTCTTTTGGATAAGTTTACCACTTGCAATTCATCCATTGAGTTTAGTGGTTTTTTCTTTTGCCGCATGCTCCTCGTTGTGGCTCAGATCTTCTCTGAGGTCTCATTCAGCTCTTTTGCCTCTTCTCTTTGATTTCTTGGGGTCCAATAACGCCCTCTTCCTCTGCCCCTTTGGTGCTGTTGACTCATTCAGTTTTGCTCCCATTGTCTTTGCTGTAATACAAAGCGCATGTCACCTAAAAAAGTAAGTGTGATGGGGTCTGTTGATGTTTCTGGTTCACTCTCGCTTGCATCTGTTGATGCTAGCGAAGAGAAACTGCTGGAGACACCAGTTGCACTATTCATTCTGTCCTGTTGCTTGACTGGATCAAATTTTCGGGCACATGTGAATATACGTCCCTCCGTGTAATCATTCTTGTCCTGCAAGAATTTGATTTGTTTTCATTTTCTTACTGTGTCTTCATGTTTCTCTATCTGACCCTCCAATTCCTCTTTGAACTTGGTCATCTCAGATGTCAGTTTGAGTCTTAGGAATTCTTTTTCTCCATCCTGTAATTGTTCCTTGATTTTGCTTAGGCTTATTTCGATGTGTTTGATCAATATATTCATTAAACCCAATGATGAGTTCAAGATAAATTCTCCCCATTCTTGCAGGAGTTCATTAGTTGAGTCTTGATTGCTGGGCATTAGCATTATTCTTAAGCCTCTGGGGACTCTCTGTACTTCAAGATACTTTTTTAATGTGATCAGCTCCCATGATTTATTCATTTCTTTCCTATTCAATTTTTCCCACATTCTCAGCTTGCTCTTTATATCCGTTTCCCCCCAATTGTTTTCGATTGGGTTTCATTTTCAACATAACTGCCTTTTTCAAACATTGTTGTCATGAATTCATTCCTTTTGGGTTCTCGTTTTTCCATGTTAATAGCTTTCACTTTTAATGTTGTTGTTTTTAGTTTTTGAGCTTGCTTTCAACCAGCTGCTTAGGTATTTTTTGTCACTAAGCCCTGGGTTTCCCATAAAGCATTCCAAATGTGCATTTACGTTTAAACTTTCCTGAAACAAAGCATCAAGTTCAGTTTCTATCTGCTCGTTTCCATTTAAACTCACATTGCGGTGCTTTTGAAATCAGTTTCTTCAGTTTAATTAGTTAACCGGCTTTGCGCTTACATGCGCTTCAGTGTAAAGCTCACAATCATTATGCTAGCAGTTGGCACACTTACCTCGACCCTCCGGTTTGCAGCTAACGTGTCTGTGTCCATCTTCTCAGAATGCACTTTGTCCTCGTTTTGCCAGCGGTCACCGACCTGACTCGAAAACGTTCTCCAATACAGGCTCACTTCATCAGGCTGCTCGGCGCTCTATTGCTAGTGCGGAATCCTCGCAGTCGAGCCAGACCACTACTTATAACACATAACTCCTCCTAAACAGAAAGAACAGGGTCACACTCCGTAAATGCAAAGCAATTCTTCTTGTATTCATTGAGTATTCAGCTCATTATTTCAAATGAAAGCTACAGATCAAAGTGTTTCGGTCTTGTCACAAGACCTTGCTCACGATCATAGTTCGAGCTCAAACAACCACTGTTAAAGTACTATTTTGAAATTGACATGTCATTTCCTGTGAGGTACCTACAAATAATAAGGTTCCTGAGTAGTACGGCCACAAATGCGGCTTAACTACCATTGGCATGCCTCAATCGGCATTGAGAATCAAATAGCAGTAATCCCTCTGTTAAGGTCCACATTAAAACTGTGAGGTGACACTAACTCTAAACTATGAAAGTAAAATGACTTAAAACAGTGAAACGGCAGTCAGCTTTGGAGGGGTGTGGTTTATCGGCCTGTGTGAGTGGCAAATTCCTCCCCTCCGCTCAAACCCTTCGGTATTTTGCAATCCAAATTCAATGATTTACTTGGACTCAAGAATCCTAAGATTTTTCTCCCTGTCTCCTCCCCGTATATGTGCTGGAATTCTATCTATTCCATAGAATTGCAGCTGACGGTTGTTGCTTTTGTGATTGTCGGCAAAATGCCGGGCCACCAGGTAGTTGAAGTCACAGTTCCTTACAGCACGAAGGTGCTGCAATATTCGCAATTTTAGTGGAAGCTTGGTGCTGCCTACGTACCGGAGACCACAAGGGCACTCCAGCACAAAGACAGCAAAATCACTATTGCAAATAATAATTTGGGGGATTTTCCTCATTCTGCCAGCCCCTGTGACATACTCTTTACAATTTCTGCCATTGTGGCAAGATTTACACGTACCATACATGGTAAAAGCCATCTAATGCCTTTAACCAATGTGTGGCTGTGTTATCCTGGGGGTAGCTATGTACTAGGCGGTCCCTCAACGACTTGGTTCTTTTATATGTTACCTGTGGGCTGCCGCCCACACAGTTGCCTATTATGGGATCTGCCATTAGTAAGTTCCAATGTGCTTTCATGGCTTTCTTCAGGGTCCATGCATGACTACTGAAGGTGGTAATCATTCTTGATGCTAAATTGCCTTCCTGTGCCAGTTTCTTGACTTTGCTTGTGGATGGATTGAATAATAGCTCGCTTTGTGTAATATCCTCACCTTGTCATTAGCTTTTCGTAGGATATTATCCCTGTATCCTCTGTTTCTATTGCGTGTCATGATGGTATTTTGTTTGGTCTGAAAGTCTTCATTTGTGCTGCAATTGCGGCGAGCCTGCAACATCTCCCCATATGGAATGCTCTGCTATACACTTACAGAATGTTTAAACGACTTTATTAATATACAGATGTCTAGCTAGTAAAGGTGGTGTAGTGCCACTGGGTCCATTCATAAACATGCTATGGGATGGTTTATGTTTTACCCGCCAATTTGCATGTTTGAATACTTCTTGCTGATAAGACGCCTGTTAAAATTAAGCCGGTGTATGGGTACAGTGGCGCTACTAGGAATAGTGGGGGTTTCTGTTTGATTTCATACAGTTAAGCAAGGGCGGGGGTGGGGGAGGGGGTATGTTGGTGATTAAAACACAGACTTTAGTAACATGCAGATGTCTAGCTACTAAAGGTGATGTAGTACCACTGGGACCATTTATAAAGCACCCTATGGCATGGTATATGTTTTACCCGTAAATTTGCATGTTTTAATACGTTTTGCTGATGAGTGTTTCAGAAGACATCTGTTGAAATTAAGCCTCTGTATGGCTATAGTGGTGCTTCCAGGTTTGCTGGGACTCTTTGTTTTATTGCGTAAAGTTAAGCAAGGGAAGGGGGTGGAGGTGGTGTAGTGGTACTGGGACTATTTATAAACCGCCTTATGGTATGGTGTATGTTTTACTCGCAAATTTGCATGTTTTAATACCTTTTGGTGATGAGTGTTCCAGCAGACAGCTGCGCAAATCACACAACATTTCTGTGGATAACAAATCTTCATGCTGATAGACACTCTTGCACTGTGGCAGAAGGCTGCCAGGGTTGATGGCAAATTATGAAACTTGGTGCCATTGTACATTAAAATGGAAGCTTGGACCATTTCTTTGTTACTATGGTGCAATCAGGGCTTTAAGTGGGTGTGGGCTATCCAAGCAGGGGCGTGGTCTAAATCAAGATAACTAGCATTGTGTCCTTTAGAAAATCCGCTCCAATTATCCTGCGTTCAGAAAACACATTCTTTAAAGGATTTCCCTTAGTCCTACAATGTGGCTCACCTAGCATGATGTCTCCACTTCTCAGTAGTGAGCAAAATGAGCATGCGCACATCAATGTGCAAACTCTCACTGCAGTCCAATAAAATAAAAAAAAGAAAACTGACTACCTTTTCGAGGGCCGAAAATAGAGCCCAATAGAGACCGGTTTCGAGGCCTTCTGAAAATAACTGCCGGTGCTCAGAACCGGCCCACTTAAAGCCCTGCATCCATCCATCCTAAGCACTGCGTCATCCAACCATCTTTCAATTCATCCATACATTCCTACCTACATACATACATACATCTGCCCATGCACTTATTCTAAGCATCTATCAGCCCACTCGCCTATGGTAAGCACTGTGCCATCCATCCAGTCATACGCCCATATATCCATACATACATCTGTCCCAGAACCAATCCTAAGCATCTATCAGCCCACCCATCTATCCTAAGTACTGGTCCATGCATCCATTCATCCTTCCATCCATTCATACATCTAGCAATCCATTCATCCATCCACTTGCACTTTATTCAACTATCCGTCCTTATTTCCGTGCACCCTCCGCCTCCGATCCTAAAAACTGTGTGTTATACTCATCCACCCAGTCTCTTAAGGGGGCCGAAAAGGCTGGCGATAAGCATTGACAGGCAGATGTTTCTGATAAAGAACAAGAAAGCTTTGAGTTGCTCTTTGTGGACCATAGTTCACCACCCTTCTCTGGTGGTGTTTTAAACAAAGGTGGACCCAGCAAAAGAAATGTAAAGCAGCTTTTCAGTGTAAGACGTTAATTTAGAAACATAACGGGGCATATTAATTATCAAGAACGGCGTTAAAATTATCGCCGCTTTAGCGGCAGGAAACTGCCACTAAAGTGGCGATAATGGGCTTGATAATATGCCTTTGTGAATTTCCATAGCAGCCCAGGTTCTGGTGTCAAGCTGGACATCTATGGGAATTCACAAGGGAAGCTCATTATCGCCGCTCTAGCGGCAGTTTCCTGCCGCTAAAGCGGCAATAATTTTAACACCGTTCTTGATAATATGCCCCTAGGTGAGCCAGGCAAAGCGTGTGTTTTCGTAGCACTAAAACAAGACACTCTGAAAGGTTAGGGCAGGGTTGTGCTGGAGTTGGCTGCGTGTGGTCGTCTCCATAGACGCAACCAGAGCAAAATTTCGAGGGAGGCTAATTCTTTCAGCAATAGGCAGAGTGGGGATGAAGGGGCTCTAAAAAGGGGTGAAAAAGAACAGAGCATCATTTACAAGCAAATGGTCTTTTGAAGACCTGTGAAGTACTCGGGTGCGACTCTGTGTGTGCTATTAGGAAGCTGTCTAAGGGAGTCCGGGGCAATGGGCGTTGCGCGCCTGGTGGTCTCTCTGCTAATCACGCCACAATGATGTTGCTCCTGCGCTGCAAAAAGAATAGGGAAATCCCGAGAGAAAATGGCACTCTATAGAGGATTTATTTTCTCCTATAATGCGACTCACCTGGCATTATGTCTCCACTTCTCAGTAGTCAGCAATGTGCATGCTCTCACTGTCTCACTACAGTCCAACAAATAGACCCCCCAAGATCCATTTTGAGGGCCCCAAAAATAAACTGCCGGTGCTCAGACCCCCACAGACCCCCCCCACTTAAAGCTTTTGGTACAGTGTTATGTTTGCGAAGTTGTAGATAAAATTGTTAGGCTAATAATGGTAATTTTTTTGTGTGCCGTTTGGTTGACAATATCATCCTAAGTACATAGATTACAATTTATAAAAATACTATCTATAAAGTTGTCTGCTGTGTGTTGCAGAGGGAGTGCTATGGGGTGATGGGGTGCGGTGGAGAGGTGAAAAGTACGAGGTAGTGCAGTTATATGTAAATTGTAAAGGTGTATGTAAATAATTAAATAAATACTTGCTGTATGTTCTACGGCACTGATGGAGCAGGTAGTACAACATTTTGTATACCCCCCATTTCTGCATGTTCATACTAATTAGAATAATCTATTAATTGTAATAATATTAATGTGTTTGAGTGATACTTAATCAACCTTACTAATGTATAAATTACACGTGGGATTTGCATTTTGCATGGCTAAAATAATTTGTAACCTAATATATGTACGCATACTAATACTAGAAAAATAGAATATTGCATGATATATGTTGCTTTTGTGATGCTATTGTATGTTGCACCAGATTACATCATTGGGTGAATATGAACGCTTTAAATGTCGCTATTATGCTAGATAATACATACACATAGGGGAATTAGTGAGGGTTAAACATTTTATTCGTTATTTCTATGTTTTAATTACGTTTTGTGTTTGTTTTCGCTTAAGTTGACCAATTGGGCCTAAGACAAGATGGCCGACTGATACACACGACGCGACAGCTACCATTCCACGAGGTTTAAGACCGAGTGCGCATGTCCCAGGCTCCTGTACAAGTGGCCTCAAGATGACCTACACTCTATGTACCCGAACAAGGTCATGACTGGACTTCTGCCAAGAGCTTTGACAATGGACAATTTTAATAACCAGATGGAAAATGCCTGACGGTGTGACATCATAGACTTTGGAAACCAAAACAGACGATCTTAACCAACCAATCAGAAGATCCCAAACTAAGCAAATGTTACATTTTGACATTAAATTCATTATAAAATGATGGTAGAATAGTGAGTTGTGCGGACCTTTTCCCTTTGCCTGACGTTATGCTGACGGAGAGGACGGTCACACTGCAGGACAGCTGTTTCCCTGATTCTTTGACGGACTGAATTGCTGCCCAATTTCCTGATGAACGGAAGACTCTTTGAATTGATGGGCATTGATTGATGCGTACATGCTTATGGTCTCGACCAAATCATTGGGACTGTAGCGTGCTGCATGACGACTTGATTGACTTTTAGGACGACTAATAGCCAGATTAGGTAAATATGGTGTTCTGTGATTTGAATAATGATTTACTAAATTCTTACATTAATTAGATAAACGATATTATTGATTAACAAGCAAATGTGTTGGGTTGTTTATTGAGAAGGAATAGATTAAGATTTGAATGTAAATGAAAGAGGATTAAAATCACTTCTCCAACTCAACTAATTTGATCCATCGGCTAAGTGGAAGGAATATCTTGAGATTCAAGTTTTAGATGTGCTGGATTAAGGATATTTAGTGTATGTTTATGTAAATAAATTTCTTTTAGGTTATAAGGTATTCCTTTCATGTCAGCATTTGGAACACTCATCTCTCCCGTAAGAGCAGACCAATGAAGTGTGAGTGTTGGTGTTATGGGCCCCACCAATGAATGCATTGAGTGAATGCGTTAGTGTTATATTTGGTCTATGACGAAGGGAGGATTTGAAATTCCACGCTGTAGCAGCACTACCCGTCATCCTACTGCTCCCCTGCCCTGTTCCATCACGTTGCAGCACTGTCTCTGGAAGCCATAAGTAGAACTTATGTAATTGTATGGTATTATTTTAATATATTGAACAGATGTAAAAAATGATTGAATCTATTTTTTTTTTCCAGAAAATTATTTCGTTTGGATTAAAATTTGAAAATGCGTAGAAGAACTAAAAAAAAAGAAAAGAGCAAAAAATATATATTTGAACAAAATGAAAGATTTTTAATTAGAAAAAAATGAGAGTACTATACAAACAGTTTCTTCTGGTAAAAACACTAGACAATGTCTGAAAAAAATATTACGAACATTTAATGAAAATAACATCACACAGAGGAATAGGAAGAATTTTTCAAGTAAGGAGAAGGACACTTCCATTTCAAATACCAGGAAAAGAAAACATGATAAAGAAACAGTATCTGTTACCTGGAGTCAAAAACTATTTCAAGAAATTCGTCTGAGACTTTTTCGAACTAGAGTGATTCAGAATTTAATGAAAACATGCTGCAAATATAAAAAGAAAGTGATGCAATTCAAACAGTAGCAGCGTATTGAAAGTATGGTGGATATTGCTTTCAATTTAAAACAGAAGTTATTCATTGTGATTTTGAAGAGGATCAAAGTGTTGGATAAAATAATCAAAGTGTTGAAAGAGAAAAGTAGAAGAAAAAGACTTGTGAACAGAACCAACTTTTGCAAAATCCTTAGTGGACATTGTATTCATACTTCTACTAGTGAGCCTTTTTTTAATGAAGAAAGTTACTTCCAGGAAAATAGTTTAACATTTGCAGTTGATACTGGAGGTCATTGCTACGAAGTTCAGGATGGTTGCCCCCTTCCAAAAGAGTAATTGGTTGGTAAAAGTGCAGAAGAGTTAATAGCTGAAGAAGTGCAAGGGAAACGTACACAAGCTTCTGTGTATAAGTGGGGTTGTAGCAGTATTTGTAGTATTCAACAGGAATCTATTGATATAATGCAAAATTTGCTACGAGAATATACACATAAAAGTATTAAACAGAAGATTAAGTTGTTGCAAGGACTAGATCCATGTAATGTAAGAAAATATGCTGAGAAGCATGGGCATTCTCTGGCTTGTCTTTCACGAAAAGTGTGTAAAAGTGTTTTTCATCACTTGAGAATGTTAGCAGTACACCATTCATAAATGCGAAGTTTGTAAGGAAACTGTACTGTGTAAAAAGTCCTGCATTATGTTTCAGTGAACTGAATACAGGTATTTTACATGGTTCTTTATCATATGTTCAAAAAAGTGTGAGGATATTGAAATGCGATATTTTGGTTCAGAAGAGCAGTCCTTAGAAAGTGAAAGTTTGACAATTACAGATGTTGAAGGAGATGGGAAAGTGATTAGCACTGATCAGTTTGAAGAAGAAATTGGAAAGTTTAATATAGTGTGCTCTGAAATACCCAACTATGTTTGTGTTTGTTGTCGACGTACTCATTATAAAAGTCAAACTAGGAATGTTGATTTGTATTTAAAAAGTGAAAAGGAGAATAATAGTAAGTGGGAAAAATGTGCAACTTACTTCTTGGTGGAAAGTCGATTTGAGTTAGGTAGTGATCAACGTATATGTAAATATTGTTACAACAAATTAGAAGAGAACAAAATGCCTGCTAGAGCAGTAAAGAATAACTTAGAATTAGTAGCTATTCCGGAGGAACCGGCAGAATTGAATACATATGAGTCGGTTCTAATTCAATCTGTTCATCCTTTTCAAACTATAATTCAGATGGAGCCTAAAACAGGTAAACTGCCACCAATAGACTTGCAAAGAGGGCTGAAAGGAAGAGTGGTGTACTTACCTTTGTATTTAAGAAAAATATTGAAACTATTGCTGGATAGAAAGAGGAAAATGAGGCAGTAGTCATTCTAGTAAATGGTGTACCAACAAAGAGTCGGAAAATATGGCAAGAATTTGTGGATGTTAATAAAGTTGAAAAGGCTACCTTATATCTTATAGGGAACAATATTTATTACAAAACTGTAAATGTGGATAACCAGGTGATAAGTTTGGAAGATGAATGTGAAATTTCAAGTGGTCAAATAGAGAAAGTGGGCAAGTCAAGGACTGAAGAGATTTATGAACATTACACAATATGTCCTTTGCATTCAAAAGAGGTAATAGGAAGCAGTATTGAGTTATTTCAAATGAAAAAAGCACAGGGAACTCCAATGAGTGTATGGGAGAAGAGTTTGGAAGCTCGTTGTTTTCCACAGCTGTTTCATCAGTGATGTCATTTGAGTGGTCATCAGTGATGTCATGAGTGATGTCACTGACCATGTCATGAGTGATGTAATATGTGACGTCATCACCAGTGCATTGCGGGCGTGCAAGTTATAGTTAGCTCAACTAACTATAATGGGCGAATTTCTCTGGTTTTATATGAGTCAAATGTCCAACTAACTATAACGTCTCTGAAACCTATTTTTTTTTCAGTGAATTTCTAAGGTTTTTTAAATGCTAATTCCTAACTATAACGTCCCTGAAACCTATGTTTTTTTCAGTGAATATATATATATATATATATCTATATATATATATATATATATATACATATATATATATATATATATATATATATATATATATATATATATATATATATTATCTACAGGTGGTCGCCAGTAGATAGTTATAGTATAGTTGGGACCTATTTTCCATAGGAAATCTGCAACATTCTATTTGGAATAACATTGGTGCCGGTTGACGAATCCTCGCGAACTTTTCCAAACTTTTGGCCAGCTCCGCTCCGCTCCTACCCTGAAAGTTTCGTGGTGATCCGTCAAGCGGGGGCCGAGAAAAAAGGGGGGTCCCAAAACGCATTTTCCCCATGCAATTTCCCATAGGATCTGTTGTCGCAGCTACAGCCCGAACCGCTGAACGGAATGACACCAAATTTGGCAAAGAGGTAGTCCTCAGTTTGGACTCGTGCCTTTTGCATATATGGTGTGAATCTGTTCAGTAGTTCCTGAGAAAATTAAGGTAAAAAAGTTAGTGATATCTATGGCCGCGGAGGATCCGCGGACCGTACCCGCACCGTAAGCCCACCCTCCCCGAACCGACCGCGCACCCTCCCAATCGCGTGCTGAATGCTAATTGGCTGTCGAGTGTCTCTAAATTCGAAACCAGGAACTGTTGGTGGCCGTTTTCTGCCTCGGTACAAGTGAGGCTGAAGAAGCAAGGGGAATAAGTGTGTAAAACATATAAAGGGGGCAGAGTGGAAATACTCTGACCCTCTAGAGGTGCTTAGGGGTTCCCAGAAGGACCCCGTGGGGCCCCCCTTTTTAAAAAAAAAAAAAACGGTGTAATGCGCGCATGGTGCGCGCATCCTATCCCGTTGGATGCACGGATCCTCTCGTGATGGGTTCGCGGATCCAAAAACATGGAAAAAAATATTTAAAATAAAGTTTTGCACATATAGTTAAAAAAATATTTTGAAAAATATACAAAAATATGTTTGAAAAACCCATTAAGTTCAAATAATATTTTTAGAAGAATTAATTGAAAAAATACATTTAAAAATGGTGATAAAAAAGTATTTTAACAAAAATGTAATTAATGAAATGACACACTGAATTTGAAAAATATAGAAATCCAATCAAAATCATTAAACATGATATCTTCAGAGATAAGTTATAGATAGGAATTAGCAATTAAAAAACCTTTGAAATTCACTGAAAAAAACATAGGTTTCAGGCCTGATATGGCTAGGAATTAGCATTTAAAAAACCTTTGAAATTCAGTGAAAAAAACATAGGTTTCATGCACGTTATAGTTAGGAATTGGCATTTAAAAAACCTTTGAAATTCACTGAAAAAACCAAAGGTTTCAGGGGCGTTATAGTTAGGAATTGGAATTTAAAAAAACCTTAGAAATTCACTGAAAAAACCATAGGTTTCAGGGGCGTTATGGTTAGCTGGACATTTCCCTCGTACAAAACCCTAGAAATTCCCCTGTTATATTTAGTTCAGCTAACTATAACTCGCGCCCCCGCAATGCACTGCTGATGACGTCACATATTACATCACTCATGACATGGTCAGTGACATCACTGATGACATCTCAAATGACATCACTCATGACATCACTGATGACGTCATCCATGTGATAAATTAGTGCATCTTCTCACACCCTAATATAACCTTTGATACACCGACTCAAAATTTCAGACGGCCATTTTGACAACCATAGATACTCCAATACAAATAACTACTCACCCACTCATTGACTTTTAGGTCTACATACATCTCCACTCACTCACCTGTACAGTCACTCATACTTACATTCACTCCGTGCATTTATACACCTATATAGACACTCACACACCGTCAATCATCCATTGAGGTACACTACTGACACATCAAGTCAGTCATGCAAATAATTAATCACAGTAAAATTTACTCACCTATACAGTTAAAAACACTCAAGTTCACTTACTCATAAAAATACTAACAAATTCTGTGTCTTCCTGCAGAAAAACAAACAGCACATGACACAGATATCCTTGCACTATGGTGCATACAGCCACTCCCAAAATCACACACTCTCACACATAGATAGTTATATACTCTTACACACATATACACTGCATTTCACATATGTAGTTACTGCCACATGTACAACTGAGATATACATTCAATCACTAACACACCTATACATACACTCACCCAACCATACAGTCCATCACAGATGCACTCTTAAAAACATGCACCCACTGAATCACCCACTCACTCATCTAGTCACAGAGTCACACACACCCTACCCACACAAACACTCAGGCACCCATACAGATACTCAGACAACCAATCAATAACCCATATAGACACTCATATAGCTATTCAAAAAACATGCAGCCACTTATACACCAACACACAGACACATACAGACATTCACACAGTTTGGTCACTAGTCTGCAGTAAGATACATTTAATGACTTACTTATAGAGTCAGTTACGCACCTAGAAAATCATCCATTCACACACTTGTACACCCACTTATTTATCAACAGGCCTTTCCCTATATATTAAACATAATACAACTGTTCAGAAACACATACTCAATGGATGATGTCATCAGTGATGTCATTTGAGATGTCATCAGTGATGTCATCAGTGATGCCACTGACCATGTCATGAGTGATGTAATATGTGACGTCATCAGCAGTGCATTGCGGGGGCGCGAGTTATAGTAAGCTGAACTAACTATAACAGGGGAATTTCTGGGGTTTTGTATGAAGGAAATATCCAGCTAACTATAACGCCCCTGAAACCTATGGTTTTTTCAGTAAATATATATATAGTTAACTGAAAAGCAAAGGTTTGGGTGAAGTTATAGTGAGCTAAGATTATAAAAGCCTATCTTGTGTTAAATGATACCTCAGAAGGTAACATTTAAAAAAGACAGTTCAACAGTTCAAGTGCAGATACTGTCATAACTTTAAACTGAAAAGGAATTAAATTATCAAAGTTATGGTTAGGAACACAATCCATTACTCACACAACAGAGATACAAATCATAACTCGTAGGTCAAATGCAATGCTCAAGACCTTATCCTTAAGCACAAGATGAATATACAAATGTAATCAATTTTCCTACAGATAATCTAATATATCACATTAACTTTACCACTTTGAGAGAGATGACTATGAATGTAACTTCATTAACTGATTGATTATGTTTTGTTGTTTAATTACATTGAACTTTAGGTGTTGTTATGTAGTGGTAAAATATTTTGAAGTCTTAAACATTCAGTCAATCAGGATTTGTAGTGCATGGCTGCTTCACCCGTGAAGGATTCGAGGCCCTTGGAGAATATTCTGCCTGTTCTCCTATTGATTGACCATCCAGGTCTAGAGGTCCTTCCTGGACTGCTGGAGCAATGGTGAGGTTCTGAGGTGCAGGTGGAGGTTGTTCCAAGTCTTAGCCACCAGGTGGGAGAAGGAGTGCCCTCCACTGTTCGTTCTGCAAATGCTTTGGTGGCTGCTAAAGAGAGGGACTCAGAGTGGAGTTTCCTGGTAGGCTGGTGGAGTTCATTTGATTGTTGAGATGCACTGGTCCTTTGTTGTGTAGTGCCCTGTAAGCATGGGTCAGCAGTTTGAACTGTCATCTCTTCGAGACTGATATCCAGTTGAGAATCCAGAGGTGTGAGGTGATGTGAGTCCATCTGGGAGGTCCAGGATGAGTGAGGCTGCTGTGTTCTTGGTCGTCTGAACTCTTGCTTTGAGTTAGGCTGTTATTCCTATGTAGAGGGAGTTGCCATAGTCTAGTCTGCTGGTGACAAGAGCTTGCGTGACTGTTTACCTGGTGTTAGGTAGGAGCCATCTGAAGACCTTCCTGAGCATTCGGAGGGTGAGGAAGCAAGTGGAGGAGATGGAGCTGACATGCTTCTTCATGGATAGCTGGCTGTCAAGGATGATGCCAAGGTTGTGAGCGTGTTCGGTGGGGTTGGGGATTGAGCTCAGCTCAGGTGGCCGCCATGCGTTATTCCAGAGAGTTTCCTTTCCTTTACCAAAGTTGAATACCTCTGTCTTGTCGGCATTGAGTTTTAGACAGCTGTTGTTCATTCAGGCTGCCATGTCTTTCATGCATCTTTGGATCTTGTACTTAGTGGTCATTGGGTCATTGATCAGAGAAAGGATGAGTTGGATGTCGTCGGTGTTGGAGTGATGCTGAGTCTGTGGGTCTTGACGATGTTTGCCAGGGGTGACAAATATACATTGAAGAGGGTTGGGCTAAGTGATGAGCCTTGAGGTACACTGCAGGTGTTCTTAGGGAGCGAGGAGTAGGGATAGGAGGATGGCCTTCTGTATTCTTCCTTTGAGCTAGGATGCAATCCACTTGAGGACTGGTCCTTGGATTCTTATATGGTGGAGTCTGTTTAACAATGTGTGGTGGGATACAGTTTCAGAGACTGCTGAGATGTTGAGGAGGAAGAGGCCTGCTGTTTCCCTGAGGTCTAACAGCATTCATATGTTGTCTCTGGTGGTGGCTAGGGCTGTCTCTATGCTGTGTTTAGCCCTGAACCCTGTTTGGGAGAAGTTCAGAAGGTGTGGTTCTCCGGATATCTAGTGAGCTGGACGTTGGTGGCTTTCTCGATGACCTTGGCTGGGAAAGGGAGCCGGGAGCTAGGTCAGCAGTTCTTAGGTTTCCCTGGGTCTGCAGATGGCTTCTCAGCATCTACTTTAAGTTGGCATGTTTCCATTTCATGGGAAAGTGGGCCATGTTGACAGATGAGTTTAAAACCTTTGTTAGCTCTTAGCTGATGGGTTGATTAGCGAGGTTGAATGTATAATGTGGGCAGGGGTCTGCTGGGGCTCTGGAGTGGATGGATCTTATGATGGATGCTGTTTCTGTCTTATTGGGAATGTTCCATGAGGTGAGCTGGTGTGTGTGTAGGTCGGTCGGGTGATGCTGGTGATGCGGTCCTCGGCGGGTGCTTGGAGTGTACAGTCTTGTTAGATGGTGTTAATTTTGCTGTGAAAAAAGTCTGCAATGCATTTTGATCCTAAAAATAAATATGTTACTTACCTATGGCAATGTAGTTGTTTAGGTGGAGAATCTATGCCATAAGTACATGGTGTAGGTAAGAACAAAGGTATCAAGATGTACCCTGGTCTGGGATATTAGCATCACGTTTTCCAGAATACTGAGACTCGCATCTACAGCGCTCCACGGCAATGCACCTCAAACGTGTCATGGCAAAGCCTCTGCTGTTATGCAAACTCACCAAGTGCCTTTAGATCTGCCAGAGTGGAACACTTCATACTCCTGTGTCAACTTCCTTTCTCATAGTGAGATTGTGACTAGAGGGACTGCAGCCAACAGTGATGTTATATACATAATGCATTATAGGACAGCCATTAAACATGTTTCAGTCTCTCACAAATATTTGCTCTTCTATCCATTTACTGCATGTTTATGCTCTCTCACTCTTTTTATATTTCTCTATCTCTCTCTTCTTTATTCCTCTGCTTTCATCTTACAAATTAATCTCCTCTCTATACCCTATCTAACTCTCTTGTCATCTACTTGTTTTACCTTCTTCTCTCACTCTGGTCTCTCACAACTCCATTTCACTCACATTTCCCAACACACACAAAGCAAAGTTATTTGCTGCTTAGAGGAACAATAGGAAGCCTCATAGTGAAGACCGGGCTCAGTGCCATACCTTTCGCAAAATATAACTTGTAACCTTTCAGCTCTTAATTGATGTATTCAAGTTTTCAACTGAAACTCATGAGCTGAAATATTTAACTACACATCATTAATGCATGCTAAAATAAAAAAAAATAGAGAAGTAATACTGCGACATAATGTGCTGTATTAAAATGCATAATTTAGTCAGCCCTGCCACATACCTGCAAACTCACATGGGGGGCATATCATCAACGGCCAGCGATAATTATCGCTGGCCGTGTTTAGTGTGCACAAAATTAACGCTGCCTATCGCTGGATTCTATCGCCCGGTGAGCGCACTATCAGCGAGGCGATAGAATTCACGGCAATAGCGGTGATAAGGAGCACTAACGCAGGATAACCTGCGATGAAAAAGCAGTGATATTCAAAAAAATGGTGATAGGGAGAAGTGGACTCAGCATGAAGATCCACCTCCCATGTTAAACATGGCTAACTCAAAGATTTAGCAGGCGTAAGGAACCGGCGATAAGCCGGTTAGCGCTACTTTTAATGTCGCTAAGCAGGTTAGCGCTTACCTTGTTAATAGGGAGATCCTTCATTAGCGATTATTTTTGCTGTATTTCTCACGGGAACGCCTACCTCGCATCTCATTAGCGATGCAAGGCGAGGCGATAAGAAAATGGGCATCGAAGCATGGAATCACGCGTTAGCGTGTCCATGCTAATAGGGTGAAAAATGGACGCAAAAGCGGCGATAAATTTTTTCCGCCGGCTTGTTGATATGCCCCATGGTGCCATCGTGTGAAACAATATCGGCTCCCAGCACACAGTCTTCCGGTGAGGAGCCGATATCACTTGTTGGTGGGAACAGGAGCTGAAAACCACTGTAAATAGTGGAGTCCCAGCTCGGTTTCTGAGGTTTGGAACTGCCAACGTCCATTAACTGGTGTGAAAACATGGGCACCGGCCTCAGCAAGCTTTTTATTTTTTTTGTAGGAGGTGGCATGGGAGGGTAGGGTTCAGAACTGCATCATACGAACTTCTCGGCACGAGGCCTCACCCCTTCAAGACCTCGCCCCTCCTCACAGAGATTATTCTTCAAGTTTGCAGGTATGCTGCCACATCCTTTGGTCCTCGGTTGCAGTATACTTACAGTAAGCCCCTGTCGACCATATACGACGAGTTCACAGTAAACGTGATGAAGAAGACTGACACAGCCAAGTGCGGACAGATTGCAGTTTACAGTCTTTGGCACCACAGCAAAAGGTTTATCATTTGCATCCACTGTTAAAGAAATATTCAAAAAGGGAAACACAATTTGAAACACTATCCATACAGTAACAACATATTACCGTTTTATTACGTTTTGGGAGCGGGCCTGAATGTTAAAAACGCCTAGTCCCTTTGCAAAGCAGTGGTGATAGTCGAGTGATACGTCTTTCAACTTCAATTTAATCCGCCTTTGGTCGGTCTTTCTCTCAGCGTGCAGGGGTGAGCATCAAACAGAGGTTACAACCAAGGTCACAGGCGCGCACGGCAGACGGGTCAGGTCGCTCACCCATGATTCTCAGGTTGCTGTGTCCAGTAAGGGAATATATTTTTAAAGCAAGTCTTAACCTGTTATTTCCAGCAGGGCCCGCACCACGGTTTCAATCGATGATTATTTAAGTAGCTGTTTTGCAGCAGAGTCGAAGAGGTGCAGAGCGGTTCTGGAATATTCTTCGTTTCTTTCTCGAGCTTCACAGTGAACGCTCCGTCTCACATTGATGTGACCCTGACAAAAGCAGATTGGTGGAGCTAATAGAATGCTGCTCAATGCCGTCTGCTTTCTTCTCCTCATGCAGTTGCCTTTGTCTAATTACTGGCTCCTTTGTGTTATTTCAGGGTTTGGGAAGGCTCATTCAATGTTCTGCGAGCTTTCCTTTTCATCTGCAAAGATGCTCGACTTGTGTCCCCCTCCCACTGAGGGTCCGTTCCCAGCTATCATTCTTAAGGCTCGCTCACTTTGTTCGTCTGTCTGCGGAGACCGCTGTGAGCAGCCCAGCCGACCGCCTTTGTTCTTCCTGTACATCACCTGGCAATTCAGGAAGAAACATTTATTTGCAACTTTTAATAAGAGTGAGAATCAAAATACACTTCGGGCCCGGGAGAAGCGATGGACTTGTGCATAGACAGGACAGCATAGACTAGAATATATGTGATGCATTGTCTATAAACATCAGCACATGAAAAGACACACACATAAAGGCGCATACAGAGTTGACAATAACGACTCTAGTGCTGGCTAAGCTTCTACGATGAAAAAGGTGTTTTTGCCGTGTCTGAGCTTCGTTGTCTCTGGAAATGGGGGCATTTTTTGTTCTAGCACTGAGCTTGCAGTCCAGAGGTGCATTGGCCACTGGTCCAGAGGGCAACCACAAGTTTGGCAGGTGGCAGCACTGCCAATTTGTGACAGTCCTGCCACCCTGAGAACCTCTGAATGAGCGTCTTGGTTTTTTACACATTTAGCTCAATAATAAATCAAGCATTTCTACACTGCGAGCATTTGCACAAAGTACAAACTATACCCTTTAATATTTTAACATATATTCATCCAATCGTATTCATGACTCATGTAGGAAATCTGCACGTTTTCTGTGGTCTCCCCTGTTTTTTCATTTTTTTCTGGATTCTATTTTTGCTGGTCTAAGTCATCTGCTGTGACACCACAATCCAGTTCTACAGTGCATGTCCCTAAAATAATACTGGAAAATTGGTTTCATTCAATTGGTGCATTTAACTTTGCAGTAAGGTCATTGTAATTTGGCAAATAAATTGCACCAGAGGCATGGAAGGCAAACATCAAATGTGGCCTGCAGTGTTCTTTTATGCCACCCTGGTACAAGTCAAAACTGGAAGACTTCCATAAATACCATGGTGCTCTGGCTGGGATGCAGATTAAATTCATTGTAGTGACACATAGCATGGAAAAGTGTCTTTGCCATCTAGGAAAATCTATTTTATATATATTAATAATGTTACCCGTAAAGTGTATGTTGTAAGCCCACAGGGCTGGGTGCTTAGTATATATAAAATCTGGCATACTTACTGCATATTGGAAATTATATAACCCTCATTGTGAACAACAAAAGCTACTTGCACAACATGGGTAAAGGTACAATTTCCAAGAAAAGACCCAGGTGTCAATAAAACCGTTATTTTATATTCAAACCTGGGAAAATATGAGGAGATTTATTCAGTTATTTTTTATTTAGTTCAACAGATCTAATCCAATAGCAGATTTCTGATAACTACAATGAAAAAGTAACTTTTAAAAATGTACTTTATGTTGCCTTAAAGAAAACTGGCTCTGGACCAGTACATTTCTTAGCCCCATTCCAGAGGCCTATTAGACATTCCTGACAGGGATTTTACAACCTTGCGTTCAGAGGACAGTGGCTTCTCTGGGCCCATAAACACTGGGGCGTTATCAACAGCAGGCCAATTAACAGAGATTAGTCATCTGGGAGCAGGACAGGAACAGTCGGCAGAACCAAGAACTTCCTTAATGCGTATTCTTTTGACGAGTGATGCCAGATGGGGCTGGCAGGAACTAACCCCGTTCATGCCCACCTCCATTCTAGACTTTCTGGAACTAACCCCAGCAGTAGGTAAAACCAAATTTGTCAAAGACAGAGGAGAAGGGCACCTCATCCGAATAGGGAGAGCCAGAGCCCCTGTATCTGGAGGAAGGGGGTAGCTGATTTGGATTTACGGCTTTTGTACATTTTGCAGTAAACTAAAGAGGAAATGCTGAAAAAGGATAGAAGGATAGGGTGAGAGAGTAGTCAGGATTGGGTGTAGGACATTTTTCAATCATAGGCAATGGGCTAACATCTCATCACCACTTCCCCAGAATATTCCTGAACTTGGGAAGACAATCCCTAAAGAAAGAAAACTCCGCTAAAGGAATAAGAACTCAAGGACTCCTGCTATGTGCTGGCACTCAAGGACTGGAACAGATGATCTGATTGCCTACTCAGGGAAACAAATAACAGAAGGACCCCTGACTCAAGCAAGGCCAAGATGAACCACTAAGGACTGGGATCTGCAGGAGCACTGGCTGGAGTGAGACCTTGAGCCTCGAAACTTGTCATGAGAACTGGAAGGCTGCAAGAGTGACAAGAAGGAATGTTTCTAACAGTTGGAGAAAGTAGGACTTCATCTTTGTTTCTTCATCCAGAGGACCACAACAAGGAACTGAGGCTTGTCCAAGGAGAATGCACCCCTACTGAGAAAGAACACCAGGTTTCTTCCATTCAAATCCTTTTCCTGTGCTAAAATCTGGTTCCGCTGGACTTCGTGGTAAAGGTATTTGGCTTTGTCGAGCTCTACCAATATGGAACGTCCAGCCTTGTCCCCATGGTGGATTTTAAGAACCAAAAAAGAGATAAACTCTGAAAAGTAGAACCCTGGACTGGGGTGAGGTGACAAATGTATCCCAGTAAAGAAGCTAACAGCTATGAAATCAAACTTTTTCCTGCTCAGAATTTTTGGTGCCAGGTTTAATAAAGCAATGGGTTTAACAAGAGTTTGGTGATGGTGTATCCGACTTTAATGGACACTATCAGTTTAGCCTTCACTTGCACCTTGTCCCACTAGAAGATTTTGTTAATATGAGATGCATGATCTAAATTGACAATAAAATTAAGAAATAAATCCAGTTTCTTCTGATTTCTGCTTCCAGAATTTTTCTCATTTCTTTATTTCTTCATATGTTCACCTGGAGAATGGTGTCAGTGACCAGAAGAAGGTTTGCTCTGAGCAAAACACATAAATAAAAGCACAGGTGTTTGAAAGAACTATACTAATTTTCTTTCTTTCTTCCTTTCCCTTTTTCCTTTCTGTCTATTGACTCCTCACCATTTCTTCTTTTGCCTTTTGGCTTTCTTCTCATACCTCTGTGACTTTTTTATCCGGTAATTTTTTTATTTTTTCCTTCTTCCTTCTGATCTCCTTTCTTGTCTGATATCTGATTTTACTCATGTGTCACCTCTTCCTATATGTGAATAAAATTGCACAAGAGCAAAAAAAGAAGTTTGGCTACCAAAATCCCATTCAACAATAATTTTGCTTATAAACAAAGCAACACAATAATCTGTCAGATCTTTTTCCTAAGGTTTACGTGATTCAATTGTGCTCCCAAAAGAAGATCGTAGAAAATACTTCATTATTAACCTCTTGCATCACCTAAAAACCTCCCTGCCAACCCTTAACCGTGACAACGAACCCAAAGAAAACAAAAATACATTTCTGGCCTCTTTTTTTCCCTTCCCCTTCATTTGCCAAGTGTGGCCTGTCTGCGGGACAAATATTAGCTAACTGGTTTTCTTCTGGCTTGCGATGAGCAAAGGAACCACCAGTCATGAATAGAATCCTAATGCCTTTTTTAAACTTTACCTACTCCAGCTACTTTTTCCATGGGCAAGACCTATGCGGGGACGTCAGGCTCTCCTCTTTGGTACTTTGCATGGATTTCCTCTACACGCAGTTTCATATCCCTCCCATTTCTTTGCAGCTCTGCCTCGTGCAACTTCTCCTCCTGTCCCCGACTCATGTCTGTCTGGCCTTTCTCTCTCCTGCTGCCAAGATTCACCTCCCTTCTACTGTAACTGTCTGTGTACTCCTACTTTACGCTCCCTAGCTGTTTTGATGATTATGAAGCCCGCCACAGCCACAGGAAACAGGGATTGAGCTGAAAGTCTCTAAGAACTGTGTTTTTTAGCATAACAAGAATGCATTTATTAAGCTGGTAAGTATAACTCCGCCACAAATGGATAACCTCCTGTCTGACAACTCTTGTTTAATGCGCTGCAAAAATGCTTTTTGGACACAATGTGAATACAATCACATTTGCTGGAGAAAATTGGATCTATCAAACGAATACAAATAGGTATTATAACATTTCTACAAAATCACCAAAGATTAGTGATGGAGATACTCCCCAATGGAAAATACAGTGTCTTAAGCCATACATTACACAGGGCCTTGGTCCTTATAGGTGCAAAGGAGACGCATCCCACAATATATAAAGCTTCCTAAAGTAAACCAATAGAGATTGCCAACCCTATGAGTCCATCTGGAGTGAAACCATTATTTCCCATGAAAGTCAGAGTATTCGAAAAGCCCCCAGTGATTGCAAAGTGTGTGGGCCAAGGGAGATGAAGTCTTCAGAAGGGGCTGCTTTTTTAGATATCCAGTAGAGATGACTGAGTCCTTTTGATCTACCTAGAAGCGAAGGAAGGAGGGTGCAGCGGGGTCCAAATGGGCAGGATTTTTGGCTAACTTTGTGGGTACTGGTGGAAGTTTTACAAACCTGTGCAGTAATCGGCCAACCTTATTTTCTCCAATCGGTTTTTAATGATGATGGTCCCTACAGGGGCTGTGTGAAACACGGATATGAAGATTATGTCAAATCTTTATGCATTCCCTCTTGAATGCATTATTATGATCACGAAACACACCCAGGCAGGCTTTAAAGGTGCTCAATACAGATCTTCAAATGTCAGAATACCTCTAGATAATAGGAAAATGATCATATTAAATAGGAAATCAGTAATGATCTCAATGATATATAATAAGGAGGTTTTAACCTGGGCTCTTCCAACATGTTCATCCACCCTTTTCTTATTTCTCATGAATGAAAGATCCTTTCTTATTCTGTTAATGTTCACAAGAAAGACAAAATGTGGAAATGATCGGTTTTCATTTCCCACACTGGTGGGAAAGTTTCGCCAGACCTGTGCTAGAGTAAATCTGGGGTGGAAATGTGCCACATTGTAGTTTGAGAATGCAGATAAACTTCCATGTCTGTGGGTATTCCCAGACTTTCACACGAGCCAAGCGTTGAAATGCAACTTCAGTTGATTTACTGCTTCAGAGACCTCATTTTGAAGATCTCTGCATCTGTAAATGGGCTTACAGCCTTTGTGAAGGTACATTTGATCATAAATCTAAGTTTACTACCACAATTACTTTTGAGATTAGGTCCCTAAGAGCAGCAGTGTAATTTTATTAAGAATTTGTATTATTGAAATAATCTGAATATACAAGTGTGATCATAAAAAATATTATAGAATTCAAGGGCTAATGATTGGTTGTCTCCAGTAAAGGGAATTTCACCGATTTATCTATGTGATCCTTTTTCACTTTTGAGAGAAGTATATAATTTACTTGGTAATGATGAGGCACAGCACTAGTTTTTATACAATGCTCATTATTTCTTGGAGCTAGTTGGGGAGGAAGAGGGTCTGAACAATCTCACGTTTTCCTACTTTACTTTCATGTTGAGAAGTGCCCATCACCTTTATTATTATTATTTTGTTTTTATACAATTGACTAAGTTTATCTCACTGCACACAGGACTCATTTGCCTTTAAGGACATCTGCAAGAGGAGGAAGGTGTAGGTTTATTTCAAAGCTGGAATGCTGGAAATAAATGGTCTTCTCTTTTGATTTAACATTAGGTCCTGACCTGGCACTAAGTTATAAGAATGATATGTCAGAAATACTGCACTTTGATTAAAGAAATCAAGTTGCTTGTGATGTATGATTGGTGGAATTACAGTGAACAATAGGTTAATTGGTGCATTTGTATTGGTCTTGTAGCAGATTCGTAGCATATTTAAAATAAACGTGTGAGAGGCTGCACTTAAAATCTGACATTTGTCTGACGGGGGACCCCTTATTAACAATTTTATACATTTATAAGTCTCTCCTTAGATGTAGAAGTCAACTAGTAGACCTAAAATTAAATACTGGCTGGTAGATTTGATGAGGCACGCACTATAAAAAAGGAGCCTGTATGTTCTATGTATGTATATATGTGGTTCTATGTATGTATATATGTGGTACTTGTATGTATATATGTGGTACTTGTATAACACAAATCTAGCCGAAAGGCAGTAAAGTGCTTTACGGGGTCAAAGACTAAAGTAGAGTCAATAATGAATTAGAAGGGTGGTGGGATTACCTTGTTTTATTTCCTTTTATGCGCTTCTTAATCTCCAGTCTGATGGTTTCCAAGCTGCAGGTGTATTCAGCAAGATAGAGATGGGGGCCCTTTTCTTTATGGCTTATGATGCAGCAGGCATTGATGATGGTGTTGGCTGGTAGGATCCAGGGGAGGTCCATATATTTTAGGCCCTTGTCGAGGTATGTTGTGGCCTTTGGGTTGCCCTTTAAGGAAAGTTAGCGTAGAATCTGGAAGATTTTCAAGACAGTGACATTGCCACCAACCAAATGTGAGACCATGAGGATTGAATGGCAGTTTGAAGTCACTTTATGGGAGGAATTGATTTACTTTCTTTAGTAGTGAGAGCTAGAATTGGGTCCTCTTATTTTCTTGTCAATGTACCCCTTAAGGGAGAGGTGTCAATTGTGAATCTTAGTGATTTGCTGTTGGATAAAAGCTGTGATTCAAATCATCCCAATTCATTTTTTTGTGCGTCAGATTACGACTAGTTTTTACTTATTGTTCTTGGTGAATAGCAGGAATTCTGTTTTGATGGTTTTGAACTTCAGATAGTTACTCTACATTCAGGTCCAGTGGAGCCGTATTTGAGAAGTTGGATGTCTATTCTAGAAAATACTTTTAAGTAGAGTTGTGTGTCAGCGCTCTTAATAGTTAGTAACATTCCATTTAGAGGTTTAAGATTCTTCAGGTGCTAAGGATCTTCTCGGATCTAGTGAGGGTAAGGTTAATGAACTGGAATTGGTTGGATATGTAAGAGGAAAATCAGTGAACGCTGTTGCCAGTGTATTTCATTCAAGCTTTAAAGATGTGGATGATGATGGTATGGCTGACAGTGTTGAGGAGGGTGAAAGGAAAGTCCAGCAATATCAGGAGGAAAGGTCATCTTTTTCTGTGATTAGAAAGGCATCACCTATGATTTGTAGGCTAGCTGTCATTCTGCTGTTGCATGAAATGAAGCCATATTGGTAGCAGTGTAGGAGATGATTGTTGTTGATGTGTCCTTGTCAAAGAAGGGCATTTAAATGAGGGCTGATAGTTGGTGAGGACATCGAGGTCTAATGTGACTTTGCATAGGAGTAGGAGGATCTTGTCTGGTTTAAGGTCTTCTGGCAATATTTCTTGAATGATAGAGATTTTAACTGGTATGAGTAGATGTGGGAATACTTCTCAAGAAAGACATCATCTTTAGACAAGGCGCATGTGAGGCAATTCAGGATTTCAGTAAGTTCTATGAGAGTAAAGTATGAGATGAATTGATTAAATGTGACTCAGTGAGGAAGGTATTATATTATAATGTTAGATTTAAGTATAAATTGAGAAAAGTGATTAGTGAACCAAAGACCTATTATGATAACAAGTATAGGAAGAACAGGAATGATACACATTCTTTACAGATAATAATGGAAAACCTGAAGAATGCATATCCGCAGAATTAAGAACTGTTCCCCAGCTGGATTCTATAACATGATTAAAAATTACCCAACCAACCTCTTGACCTGTCAATCACCCAGATAGTCCAATAATAGTCAATAGAACAGGGAAAGTTGACCCAAGACAAAGGGGGGTAACATTGGGATCAAATAGAGAAGAAACCATGCAAGCAAAAATTATGACACTGTACACAAAATTAGGAATATGTGGATAGAGCCAATGCAAAATCAGATGTTCATCAAGCAACAATTGAAGTACAATAAACCCAAATGAATGTTCAAAATCAAATACATTGTAATTGTAACATTTCTAGAGTATGTTAGTTAAACCAGGAGGCATCAAATCGCTAAACTGGAAGAAAACCGTGGATATGATGAGGACCCAAACCAGAGGCAATCTCAACAACCAGGCAACTCTAAGGGAGGCCTAATTTGAAATTAACTATGTTTGCTCCTGCTTACGAAAGATCAGGTACGAGTTTAAACTCCTAATGTGTTCCAGGAGGGAGTTCCACACCTGGCAGCCTCGACTGTGAAAGCCTGTTCTTCCCACCTGGTTTCCTACGCCTAGATATCGCCACCTTACTACATTCAGCTGATCTCTGAGGCCTGGTAGGAACATACCAATTAAAGGATGTCCTGAGATAATTCGACCCCTGTAAATAGAGAGGCTTATGAGCCAAGCAAAGGGCTTTAAAAGACACCCGCTTCTGCACTGGCAACCAGTTAAATTATCTCAATCCTTCCCTGACTGAGAAGTGTTTTGGTAGTTGCAGGATCAAATGTGCTGCTGCATTTTGGATAATTTGGAGCTTATTTAGTGAGTACTGGTTGACATTTAGATAAAGGGCATTGCAGTAGTCCAAGCGAGAAGTAATAACCGTGATCACAACTCCGATGAAAAGGCAGGATTTTCTTCAAGATCTTAATGGTCCAGTAGCAGGATCTCACAGTTCTATTAACCTGGGTGTTGAAAGTCAAGGTGGTATAAAAAATCACACCCATATGTTTGGCCACAGCCACCGGAACAGGTAATCGGCTGTCTGGATTGATCTATACATTATGAAAACCACATTTTCTGTTTTGTCCCAGTTCAATTTGAGCCAGCTCTCGCTCATCCACCTGCTGAATTCCATCATGCAAGCCCTAAACCTGCCAGTCACCTCATTTTAGTCATCGGAGATGGAAACGATGATCTGGGTGTCATCCACATACGACGACACCTGGAAAATGAAATATACACAAGCTTCACCGGAGGGGTGATGTACAAATTAAATAGTTTAGGACTGAGGAGGGCCCTTGTGGAACCCCACAAAGGATTTGGAATTGTTTTGCCCTGAAATCTACACAGCTAACTGCAAGACTTCATTCCAGCAGGAATGACTCCAACAAATTAAGCACCTCATATTTCAGCCGAGCCTGACTCAGCCTTTGCTCCAATAAAGATGGAGATATGGTGTCAAAGGCTGCGGAGAGGTCTAAAAGTACCAGAACAGCCACACCTCCCTGGTTGACATGCCTGCAAATGGAATCAGCAGTCACTATAAGTGCTGATTCATCACTGTGACTCCTTCTGAACCCATTTTGAGAAGGGACCAGGAGTTCTTGATCTGATAAATACTGGGTCAATTCCTGGTTGATGTGATTCTCTAGGGTTTTAGCTGGTGCAGGCAGCAAAGAGAGTGAGTTCAAATTGTTTTAAATGTCTGAATACCCATCTGGCTATTTTCTTCAGAGGAATCACAACTGCCTCATTTTAGTCCTGCGGATACACACCAGACTCCAAGACCTGAGAACAGAACATCTCTAAGGCCTCCACTATAAGGCCAGAGACCAACTGCAGGACCCTGGGTGGGCAAGCATCATTCGGGGACCAAAGCCATAGGTTGTTTTTCCTACCAGTGTGTTAATTGCAGACAATGGGGTGAACCTGGCTAAACTTCTGAGATTAGGCATTTCTGGGGTAACACCTTTCCCACCGGAAGTAATAGACCTCTCCATGCTGCCATCCTGAAATCACTTGGGCTATCAGTATGTACCAGAAAGTCTGCAAAGATCTTCATGATCTTGTCTCTGAAGAACTCTGCTACATTATTGCAAAAAATGTGAGAGTTTACATTTTGAAAAAAATATGGATATTACAGAAGGATTCAAAAACTTGAGTATAGTTGATGAAAGAGCAGTAGAAGAGCAGAGAAACACTAGCCACATTAGTATAAATGAGAGGAGATACTGAAACAAAATGTATAGAGGTTGTAAAATGTTTCTTGAAGAAGTAATTGGAGTTCTAGCATCAAAGAAAGTTTACATAGGTCATAATCCTTTCATAGTTAAGTTTATTTGGGATAATATGCCTAATCTTGATACCAACATTAATTTGTATAGGGAAACTTAGTGAATTCCTAGAAAATCATCATTAAAGTGGCCATAACAATATTGTCAAATGCCTGGAAACAAATTCTTTGTAAAATTTAAGACATTTTGATTAGGACATATTTGCAAAGATGATGGGAGCTGTGTCAGTATATATCAAAGAGAAATGTTCAATTTGAAATGTCATGAAGCGTAAATGCAGTTCCTATAAAGGCTAAAAGTGATAGTAAGTAATTCAGCTGTTTGTATTTTCCAATCAAGAAGCCAAAGGTATTATTGTTGCTAGAAAGAAAAAAACCAAATGTTTAAGGCCTATTTACTTCTTATGTCTAACTTGTGAGTTTAAAAAAGAGAGTGAATAGGAATCCATTAGTGCCCATTGGCACCAGATAAGTAAGCCTGTTTCCCTGGGAATGAGTGGGCCAAAGGTAGAGAGTAGTATCAAATGGGAGGTGGTGAAAGGAGTGAGAAAATGGTCTATATAATGTCTTGCAAGAAAAATTTAAAACTGGAGCAGCTAATATTTTGCTTTAGGACAGTTGCATTTCATGTCAGGCATGTCGATTGCTAAAGAACTATTGGGCACTCGATGTTTCAGTCTCACGTTAGGGCAGTGCATCTAAGAGGACAGCAAGCTATTCAGAAATTCAGCACACAGTACTGCGATTATTACCAAATCTGATAGGGCTGTAGCAACTTTACAAATAAAAGAAAATAGATTTATGTTAATTAGTGTATGAGGGTCAAACTCAGAAGATAATAGCAGATTGATGGAAGTGGAAATGCAAGCACCAAATCATTTCAGCGAGGACTCAAATATTGCAATGTAACAAATAGTTAGAACCACTGTGGAAAGGCACACTAATGGTTCAAGATCTATCCTGGAATTTGAATTTATGTGACTCACATCAAACTTTGGATGCAGACACATTGGACTATATTTTACATTCAGAATACTAGGCCAGTCTGATTTATCTCTGATCTCTGGAGCAGTTTCAGATAAGATCTCTAAAGGGCATAATAACCATGGACATAGGTCTGAGCATCATATGTTAGGTATACAAGTAGGGATAGATCATCATTCGAAACCTAGCTACTGCATTTAATATATCATTCCTAAAATATTCACACTTCTAACATCATATTAATAGTAGTCATGATGATTTTGTAGAGGATTTTATATTTGACTCACATGTTTAATGTAGGGGATGCCTATAGATATATGAGAGGCAATATTATAAAACACTAGTCTAGTCTGAGAAAACAGTGCAAAGAAATGTCCATGTGACTGTCCAATAATATTCCTGGCAATGGGTCTGATTCAATTGTCACTCCATATGGAGATTAGCAACCACCCTGAAAAGCCTATACTCAATCGCTGTTTGAACTTAATATAACTAGGAATGTGGAAGTGAAAGAGCAAGTATATGAACTTTGGGAAAAGTGGTAGATTGCTGGCATGGTAGGGTGCTGTTAAAAATAATAAACCCAAAATCAAATATATTAATATTGATGATTCTAAATATCCAACACACTTGATGATGAAAGAGCTATGCATAGTTTTCTTTGAAATGCAAAACCAGTCACCGTCCCAATAATGCGTTTAAAGTCCTGTCTAAACCAATCAGGGCTTCCAAAGCTATCTACATTGGAATAGGAGGTTGTTGGTCTTGGTTGAGGAATTAACTGAGTAACAAACAGGAAAACTGGGAAGGTGGCAGGTCCAGACTAAAGCTGAGCAATTTTTTCATAATTTGCTTTTGTGAAATTAAGCATAATTATGTGAAATTTGAATCAATCCTTTTGCACTATATTGCAGTGCAAAATATATTGCTGTGATGATTTTTGGCATCAGGATACATTTATAGGAAGCCCCGTAAACAGAAGTTGCTGGGGATCTGTTGTTCCCAGCATTTGCAGTCACTTTTTACAATGAATGACACCATTCATGGTAATTCTTTTTGCCACAAATGGTGCATAATTACTTTTTTTTTTTTTTTTGATGTTTCAAAAACCTTTATTTTCACAATAAAACGTACACTGCTAATCAGCCAACAACCCGGGGGCAGGCAGCATGGGTTCAGTGCAATAAATCGCAAAATCGTATCCACGGTGTACAGTCGTAGGAGGTATAATAACATCTTTTTACATAAACAGAAAAACAATACCAACTGGAAATCAGAGTCAGGAAGGAACCCTCCAACAAGAGGGGGAAAGTTCGCAGCTGCCCTCCATCGTGTGGTCCCGCACCATCCGAGTATTCCAAACGATACATCTCTCATCCACACCATACCCATCAGCAGCCAGAAGTGGCGTTCGGACCAGGCCGGCGCCAACAACACCCGCGCGTTACACAATCCGACCCATGCAATCATGAACCATTCAGCAGCCATTCACCCAAGTGACTCAGTCCTCCTCCTCAACTGCCGTCCCAGCCAACCAATCCACCAGCGGCTGCCACACATCTACTGGTCTGGATCTCTGCGGCAGTTGGTCCCAATACGCTGTCAGTTGCTCTCTACAGTATGTCGCAGAGCCCATCCAGCCAGACACCCTCGGGGGGGCCCTCTTCTTCCAGTGGATCGCTATTTGGCGCTTGGCAAGCAATAACAAGAGGGCAACAAGCTTACGCGAGGTCCTAGGCACCCCCAGCACGAATCCCAGGAGGGCAACAAGCGGGTCTGGTACCAACGCCGCTCCAATTATCCGCCCAATAATGTTGAAAACTTTGTCCCAGTATGTGCGTAACGGGCCGCACAACCAGACAATGTGGAAGAACGTGGCCTCGCTCTCGCCACATCTCCAGCACGTCGTGTCGGCCTGGAGACCCATCCTAAACATTTGCATGGGTGTGCGGTAGGTCCTGTGCAGGTAATTGAAGTGTATTAGTCGCAGTCGGTAATTAGGCGACAAGTGTTCTAGTTGGGTGCAGCAGAATCCCCACTGTTTTTCTGTGATACTTATGCCAGCGTCTTCCTCCCATAAGGCTCTGGAATCAATGTGTGCGACAGGCGCCGTGAGTTGCGTGGCCCTGTATATGCGTGTAATCGATTTGCACGGGGAAGAGTTCGAGAGAATATTTTCCAGAGCTGCCAGCGTTGGCGGAGCCCTAGGGAACATGGGGTATCTGTGTTTGCAGGCCGACTGCAACTGATAATACAAGAGGAGCTCCGAGGCCGTCGGCTCAGGCGCTGCCGTCAAGGCCGGCAGCGTGATAAAGGTGTCATCCGGATTTAAGTCCCCCGCCACCTTCAGGCCACAGGCGTGCGCATGGCGTGCAACCGCCGTGTCCGTAAGTGGGCCCAGCAGGGGGTTGGCCTCCAGGGGCATACTTGGAGCATACAGGTCCACTACGCCCGCTCGCTTCGCGATGTTTGACCAGGCCCAACGCACCATTTCCACGGTGTCAATGTCTTCCCTCTGCCGCTTATATTTTTGGTATACCGCTGTCCGCAGGGGACAGGGAACCGCCACATCTGTTTCTATTGCCACATGGGGCTGGTACGGTATCGGATGATGCCAATAGTGTAAGTATTGGGCCTGTGCACTGTATGCATACAATTCTAGGTCTGGGGCAGCGAGACCTCCCTGCTGGAAGGGGAGTGTAAGAAGGTTCCAGGCCACCCTGGGCTGTTTACCTGCCCAAACCAGATCAAGCAACGCCGAGCGGAGTCGCCGAAAAAAAGCCTTCGTTAACGGTACGGGGACATTGGCGAACAGGTAGAGGAATTTAGGCGCCACGACCATTTTTGCGATGGCTATGCGGCCCGTCAGAGACAGCGGCAGCGTCCTCCACCTCTGCACTTTGCTCTCCAACCATTCCATAGCCACACCGAAGTTAGCCAATAATATTTCATGAGTGGAGCGGCTCATCTGTATACCCAAGTATTTAACCTCGTCCGTAACCCAAGCGATCGGGAATTCCGTGTGACACTTCTGCGTGCCGTCCGTTAGGGGGAGCATTGCCGACTTTGACCAGTTGATGTCTATGCCAGTAAGTCCACTATACCGTGTCACCTCTCGCATTAATGGATCAAAATTGTCCGACGGGTTCATCATATATATTGTGATATCGTCGGCATACATAGAAACTAGTAGGCCTCGCGACGTGAAACCAATGCTGCGCCCAGTATGGTGCTGTCTCTTGCGGGCCGCCAGCGGTTCCGTCGCAATCGCAAACAGTAACGGCGACAGTGGGCATCCCTGCCGGGTCCCCCTGGTTATAGAGATCGGGGCAGACGTCAGGCCATTCACCCGCACCCTAGCCGTTGGGTCATTATACAATACGCCTATCCTCCCGGCAAAGAGCGGACTAAATCCCATCCGGGTGAATAACGTCCGTAAAAACTTCCACTCCAGCGAGTCAAACGCCTTTGTCGCATCTAACAGTGCCGCAGCGGCCGGGACTCTAGGATCCAGGTAATGCAGGAGTCCAAATAGCACTCTTAGGTTATGGGAAGTGGAACGTCCCATCACAAAACCCGATTGATCTGACAGCGCTATTTGTGGCAGCATGTATTTTAAACGGTCAGAGAGCAGTTTGGCATATATTTTGGCGTCCAGGTTTATGAGCGATAGTGGGCGATAGGAGTCCGGGTGACTGGGGTCTTTGCCAGGTTTAAGCAGTGTAATGATCAATGCTTCCCGCAGTGACGGAGGGAGGACTCCCTTGTCCACAGCCTCTTCAAACACCCCATGCAGCCTCGGGACCAGTATGTCCGCATATTCCTTGTAGAAGGCTGCCGTCAGCCCGTCTGGGCCCGGCGCCTTACAGAGCGGAAGTCCAGCAATCGTCGATCTTATGTCGTCTTGCGTGAACGGCAAGTCCATATATTGTCTGGCGCTATTACTGAACCACGCTAAGGCTATGGTATCCAGGTAGTCGTCTAGCACTTTATCGTCAGGCGACACCTTTGTGGTGTATAGCTCTCTATAATGGTCGGACATTGTGTCCAGTATGTCTTGCGGCTCACGGACCACGTCCCCCTCCGCACGTCGTAGTTCCAGTATGTGCTCCGACCCACGCGGCCCGCGAAGCATATAGGCCAGTGTGCGTCCGGCACGATCCCCCTCGCCATATCGCCTAGCCCGACTGTCCTTGGACAGGTACGCGACTTCCCTGTCCGCCTCCTCCTGGTATTTAGTGAGCTTTGAACGCAGTTCGGCACGTACCCTATCCGTGGGCGCATGGGTCAGTTCAGACTCTAGACGAGCCAGGTCAGTTTCTAGTTTGCTCAAGGTATCGCGGATCGAGCGCAGAACGCCCGTCTTCAGCGACATGCAGTGCCCCCTCGTCACCACCTTACAAGCCTCCCAAAGCGTACCCGGCGAATCTACGGTGCCCTCATTAAGCTCAAAGAATTCCTCTAGTTTGTCGCGCAGTCCCTGCTGGAAGACCTGGTCTCGCAGCGCCCGAGAGGGAAACCTCCAGCTAAATGGTTTGACATATTGAGATGGTGTGACTATTGCGAGGAGCACCGGGGCATGGTCGGACAATGATCTCGGCATATGCGACACCGATCGCACTGACGAGTGCAGGTCTCTGGAGAGCAGCCAGTAATCCAGCCTGGACCAGGCGGCTCTGTGAGCCGTGATACAGGTGCCCGCTCGATCCGCGGGGTGCAATAGTCGCCAAGTATCCACTACTCCCGTTTCCTGCATAATACAGCCCAGCATTTCTGACGCCCGAGGGTGGTGTTCTCTCGCAGCGCCCTGCCTATCCATATTACCTGAAAGCACCACATTGAAGTCCCCCCCCACAGGATCGCCGCCGGGCCCCGCGCCCGCACTACATGCCATAACTCCCCGAAGAAATCTGGGTTATCGTCGTTAGGACCATACACATTCACCAATATCAGCCGCATGCCACACAGCGTGCCCACAAGCAACACATACCGGCCTCCCTCATCCCTGAGCACCTCATGTGTCGTCCACTGGAGACCCCTCCTTATCAACACCGCGACTCCTCTTGAGTAGGTGGAGTAAGAGGCATGCACTATCTCCCCCCATCTGTGATGTCTCAGCATTTGGGCCGCATTGTCCACTAAATGAGTCTCCTGCAAAAGACAGATATCTATTTCTTTTCTATGCAGGTATGTCTGCACCAACCTAGCCTTGCGTCTATCATTCATTCCTCTCACATTCCAGGTAAGGCAGTTTATGTTCGCCATATTGACAGGGACCTGAGACAGCTACAATCAGACAGTGTATCCAAGGCACACGACATACCCTCCAACCCCCTCCAGACGAGGCGCACAGTAGTACACAACAGGACAGCAGGCCACACGGTACGTGGGCAATCATAGTACAATTAGCAGCGTGGATTTCGACAGTGCAGCACAGCATATTTAGCATTCGGTATAGTAATCACATTCCCTTCCTCTGACTCTATTCTACAAAAAAAACCTACCCCATGACCACCCCCCAAACTCCGGTGATCCCACCCCCCGCCCGCTCCAACCCCCCAATCAGGTTGTGCATTAACCCCCCAAACTACCCGCCATGGCATAAAACCCACGACTAAACCCAACAACAATAGCAAGTGATTGGGAATCATCCCCTGAGGTACGCAGGTTGGCCGTCTACTAACCCTGTACTTATGCCAGGGTGATCGAGTGCCGGCTCAGGGTACCGGCTCAAAGACCCCCTCCCCCCCGGAAACGTAGTGAGTTATATGACCCTCACTGCCCAGGAAGCGGAATACAGCCCACAACGGACAAGTTATGCGCCCCAAATCGGTGCATCTCATAAGCCAACAACAGAGCAGCAACAGATAACGTATGCATTTACTCAACGTCACTTAGCCTGTCCTGACGATCTTGGCCCTCAGCAGGCGGTTGATTACGCTGCTCCCTTGCAAGTTGTTTAGCGTATTGTAGCGCCGCCTTCGCATCTAGGAAAAAAGACGGTTTGCCAGGGCCCTGCACCCGGAGCTTCGCAGGGTAAATCAGGGAGTATTTTGTTCCTGTTTGTTGAAAAAGTTTTTTTGCAGGCATGAATTCTCTGCGAGCCGCCTGCACCTGCATAGTATAATCCGGGTAGATGGCGATGTGATTGCCCTTGTACTGCAGGTCCGGTATGTCTCTAGCCATACGCAACACCGTGTCATGGTCCCTGTAATTCAGGACGCGCGCAATAATTGGCCTGGCCGGCGCTCCTGGCTTAGGCCTGGGCCCCAGTGTCCTATGCGCTCTCTCCACAAGGAACATCCCGGACAGGCCAGATCCGAACAAGTCCTTCAGCATCTGTTCTATATACTGCTCCATATTGTTAATGTCTGTTGTTTCCGCCACACCTGTGATGCGAACGTTGTTGCGCCTCGACCGCGCCTCTAAGTCCTCATTCTTCCTTTGTATTAGCTCCAGAACTTTGTCCATACCGCGCATTTGTTTAACCATGTCGGTTTGACCCTCCTCCGTGTCGGCCACACGGGTCTCGAGCGCTTCCACTCTACTTTCATGCTTGTCCATACGTGCTGTGATGCCGTCCATTCGTGCCGCCAGCGCGTCCATTTTGCAATCGATGCCCCGCAGGCCCTCCTTCAGTTCTTGGAACATAGATTTAATGTCAGCCTCAGGTGGGCCATTCCTCTCCGGGTGCGCCGCTTCAGAGTCTCTAGAGTCTTGGTCCGAGGCTTTTTGCTTTGTCTTGTCGAATGTGATTTTCGGTTGGCGTGTATCGGGTTTGCCCATGATCGCCTCCCCGCTCGGCCAGCGAATAATCACCAGTAGGCCCCAGGCTTCTGCCCCGTACCAGGCACCCCGCTCCACGCACCCGCAGCAGAGTATACGTCGGGCAGGCCCCTACAGCAGGCCAGAGAGCCACCGCCCCCGCAAGTTAGGGGACCAGGTCAGACAAGGTGGTCTAGCTACGGGGCGCACCCGCAAGCCCAAGTCGCCTCTCGTCCAGTCCACGCAGTCTCAGCAGGCAGACCCACGCGGTTCGCTCACCCGCTCATATCAGCGCTCCAGCGCGGGCAACCATCGGTCCAATCGATAGCCAGTCTGCGCCAGCTCCATCTAGCCTTTGCCCAACCAGCGGGGTCACCGCAGTGATCGGGTCCTCAGAAGCAGCCCGTGTCCCAACCAGACCCCGCGGAGGGGGGCAGGTAGGCCCCGCGGTCCACCGCCTCCTCCGGGCCCCCGTCGCAGGGCTCCCGCTCGTCGCGGGCAAAACGCCGTGTCGTTGGATCTTGGAGAGCGGGCACCTCGCAGGCACGTGGCAAGACCACGTCGCTCCAGGCCAGGCACGGCAACAACCCGCTCAGGGCACCGATCCGGGGTCCAGCCACTCCGCCCTCTGGAAGTCCACGTGTCCGCAGCGTTCTGGAGTCGCCGGTACACTTCCCCGCGTCACAGCAGGCAAAGTCCCAACACTATACTTGTGCCTGGGCCGTATCACCACTCCGCCAGCTGGGGGGTTGCGGGCAAGGGAACAGCGCCCTCAGCAGCGGCCCGCACACCGCAGCGCGCCGTCACCCCGGAACCGGCCCTACGCAAGTGCCCGGCATCCGCGTGCGTAGCAGGCCGCACCACCGCCGACCAGCTCCACGGCAGATCTGCGCCGTCGCTCCAGTCTCGGGCCCAGGCACTCCGTCGGAGAAGGCAGCTACCAAACGCTCTTGATCGGGGTCGAAAGGGCCGAGCTCCAGCACCTGCAATGCCGATAAATGAAGGATTAATTCACTCGATCGGCGGAGCTGCGCGTTCAGGCAGCCATTCCGCTCCGCAGCCAAGCCACGCCCCATAATTACTTGAAGTGATGTTATGGCATAAAAAGTGTAACACAAATTTTGGGACATTATCTCAGCATAATTTACATTTATCCCAGACCTAAACTGAATACCTAGAACAATTTGAACGTATTTGTGAATCAGATTAAGATACCTTTCCTGTTGCTTGCTTGGAGATATATCATTAGGTATAACTGCAAAGTCATAGCAAAAATCTCTAAGTATGATGTTCAACAATCCAGGCAAAGATCCATCCTACTTTAGCTTATAGCACCCTAATTCTCTTTAAACATTATCAGTACATATAGGCCAATCTACTAGTGGACCATATCCAAATTGTAATACCGGAGGTGACCTATTCTGCTTCTGCTTTTTGTCCTCTTCATTAAAGCTTTGACAGCTTCATTAAGGGCCAACTATTCAATCCCTGGGAATCAATAAAGGAATACGTTGAATCAAGTACAACTGTATGCAAATGAATGTACTTAATTAATTGATGTTATTTATTTATTTAAATGTATTGACTAGAAGTCCACTAGCAATAAAAAGTACATTGGTACACTGAAAGCATTTGGTATATTTCCAGGATACAACATTTAAATTAAGTCAAAATTATTGATCTGGAATATACAAAGTTAAACAAGCAATCAGATACCAGAGGTGTAGCAAATTTCCCTTTTCTGCGAGGTTACTGCAGATTTTCACCTTTTTCTGGACTCTGTATTTGCTGGTACTAGGACTCTCTACACTGTGACAGAGCTATTAAGTGTTGCAGTCTGCGTGTGCTCTAGCCCTAAACTCATATTTGTAAACATTGTTTCGCCCATTTCGTCTATTTAATATTCATGTAAGACCACTATAAATGGCACAGAACATGAATTAATGACATTGGACATAACTGTTATGCATGGGATGCAGTGAGTATGTAAACCACCACATATGTGGCAAAATATATGGCTGCCATGAGCATGACTGTGCTCTGGCTGGGCTGCAGTTTAGAAACTCATGGCTTTGTCACGAAAGAAAACCTATTTTGTATATTATTAAGTAGCCACCTAAAAATCACCTATAACCCTACAAGGATGAGTGCCTAATACAGAAAAAGCAGGACACTATATATTTGTAAAAGTTTGAACTCACAGTGACTGAAGGCCTGAAAGCTATTTTAACTTTTTAGGTTCAATTGCATTTTCCATGAGAAAAGGCCTAAGTGTGATTATAATATTTATATTGGCTCTTCACTTGGGAAGAGAATAGAAATGTCATGCGCAATATTTTCCTTCAGTTTTAAAAATCTGCTTTCATGGTGCAGTAAAAATTTACTTTTGGCCACCTGAGTCAGATATGGCTTCAGCCATCTATGCCACTCATCACACTTCTTGAGCTAGAAAATATGTTTTTGCCTGTAAAAATTAATTACTCTACTTCAGAAGACAATAGCCTGCATCTGAGCCCAAAAAGAGCAGGGTGATGTTAACTACTGACTGCTGGCCAGGGAATAGACATCGGGTGGGGTGCTAAACAGCTGATGCAATAAAGGGAAGCATTAACACTTATTTTGACTTGATGCTTCCAAATGCAGTTGGTTGGATTTGTTCCCTGTCATTCCCAGAGATCCTTTGGGCATAACCCCTATGGGAAAGAGAACATGGTAAGGCTATGAAAAAGGGAAGGAGAGATCTTCTAAATTGGTGTGTGGCTAGGGAAGGGAAGAAAGGCCTGCCTCGTAGCAGAAGTGTTTTGTTGTTATAAAACAGTGGCCCTTTGGAAATTTCACAATAAAGCTAAGAGGAATACTCCAAAGGTAGGTGGGTATAGAGTTATAAAGTATTGTATAACTGACTAGTGCACAGAATAAGTTGTGGCACCTCACCTGCACATCCTCAGAATATGCCTGAACCTGGAAAGAGTCCAACTGAAGAAGAAGGTCTGGTGGTAGGAAATACAACTATTGATTCCTGCTGGAAGAAGAGAGCCCAAGGACTCCTAATTTCCACAAGCACCAAGGTACAGGAACTGCCCTCCAGTGGTCAACTGATTGCACATGCCTCAAAGAAACAAAAAGCAGGAGGACTCCTGACTCCAGGAAGGGCCAGCTGACAACTGAGAGTTGGACCCTGTAGGAGTCATAGCTCAAGAGTGACCTGCTGTCTAGAAACCTGTCCAGAAGACCTTGGGGCTTCAAAAGTTACCAGAAGGAACTTCTTCAGCAGTAGGTGAAAAGTGGAACTTTTAGACATCCAGAGGAGTGGGATAAGTTGCTGAGGCATGCTCCGGGAGGTTTCATCCAAGAAAAGAAAATCAGGTTTGTCCTGCTCAGAGCATGTTGCCACACAGAAAACAGATTCACAATAATTTTTCAGAAAACATAAGCAGCCTCTTGGAGTCCTGCCTAGCTACAACTTTCAGCTTTACAGGAGGATACTGAGATTCTGAGAATCAAAAAGTGACTAAGCCTGAAAGCAAAACCCTGGACCAATTCAAGGCGGCAAGTGTATCCAAAGCGTGAAGTGGCCTCAGTAGAAACAAAATTAATCTTTGCACCACTCTGATCTTTTGGTGCCAAAATCAACAGCTTCAGTGGGAGCTTTAGGACCTGTCCAGCTTAAGGGGACTGTACCCAGCCACAGCTTTGGACTTTGCCCTTCTGAACGATTTTGAATTCCATTTCAGAAACGGAGGGCCCGATTCACAGAACAAACTTAAGACTAAATCCTAAACTTAGTACCATTCTGGTATTCACAGAATGCACCTAGTACTTCTGCTATTCACAGAATGAACTTACTACTTTTGCTATTCACAGAATGAACTTAGTACTTTTGCTATTCACAGAATGGATTTACGACTACTAAACTTACGTCCGCACTCGGGCCGGAAATTCCGGCCCGGAGGCGGAGCTTCCGGCCCAAAGGCGGAGCTTCCGGCCCGGAGGCGGAGCTTCCGGGCCGGAGGCGGAGCTTCCGGCCCGGAGGTGGGGATTCCGGCCGATTTAGCTATGGCCGAAATCTCCACCTCCGGGCCGGAAGCTCCGCCTCCGGCCCGAAAGCTCCGCCTCCGGCCCGGAAGCCCCGCCTCCGGCCCGGAAGCCCCGCCTCCGGGCCGGAAGCTCCGCCTTCGGGTCGGAAGCTCCGCCTCCGGGCCGGAATTTCCGGCCCGAGTGCGGACGTAAGTTTAGGAGTCGTAAATCCATTCTGTGAATAGCAAAAGTACTAAGTTCATTCTGTGAATAGCAAAAGTAGTAAGTTCATTCTGTGAATACCAGAAGTACTAGGTGCATTCTGTGAATACCAGAATGGTACTAAGTTTAGGATTTAGTCTTAAGTTTGTTCTGTGAATCGGGCCCCAAGTACCTAACTTGGACGGACTGAGAAGTGTCTATTGGGACGGCGGAGGACATTACCTCCTTCAACTCAACGGTAATACAGCCATAAAATTGATAGAGATGACCAAGTAGTCATCTTTGTACCTTGAATGAAACCCCATCGCCGTAGATTCCTTCAAGGTGAAAAAGGTTTGGTGGGGTCCGAACCAAACTTCAAACGCAGAAGTTTATTTCTAAAAAACCTAAAAAACTCAAATGGCCCCCACACCCTAAATTAAATATTTCTGAGTAAATGTTCTAACAAAACTGGATAATTTATATAAACTGAACCTATTGAACAAACTGGCTGAGATGAAACAAGATCTGACTCATAATCAGATGTCGTCACTTTTAGTAGATGGAAGGGGAGGTTATATCAAATTGGCAGTCTTACATAAATTTGTATACCTATTTCTACAGTTGACCATCTATAGATCAGAATTTTTTTACAGGAATATCAAATTATTTTAAATGGCAAAATCAACATCCTGTGATGCTGGGCAAATCTCTTAATCTCCCCGTGCATAAAAAACTAAAACAAAAATCAAAGTGTCCTTATGTAATGTAGCTAATACTCAAGTAATGCTCTACAGTGTCTTTGGGTTGAGTTCACACCATATAAATGTGCAAAAGAACAAAAGTCCCATGATAGCAGGGAACTATAAATAGAGGATTAGAAGTTGGCCTCCGACATCAGAATTAATCAAAAATAAAAAAAACTATTGGTCTGCCTGACTGAATGATATTCATTTTCTCTTGGCTCATACGCAATTTAATACAATCACATCACCTTGACGGAAACCTAACAAAATATAACCATCCAAAGTCTTTTAAAACAAAGTAGTTGGAGATCAAATATTTAGCACATTCATGGCTTCACATTCAAATCTAAAATTCCCTCATTTCACTCATGTACTGTTATGTGGGAGATACACAGGTTATCATATCTGTCCAGTTCACTCTAATCCAATTAATAAATTGTATGACTTGAAGAATTTATCGAAAGATAACAGTACAATACGAATTTTAATTGAGCTAGCTCATGTCACCCAAAAGTAGCGTAATAGATTGCTTTACCACAGTGTAAAACATAACTCGCTGACAAAATTTGTTACCCATGTCACACGTTTGAAACTGTGATTTATTTATCAGGGTAGCTATTTAAGATTAAGCTCAACTTTTATTAAAAGTAAACGTGGATAAAAGGTGTATGTTAGAACTCCTAGATTGGTGTGAAACTATGACAGTAGTAAGCTTTCACAGCACAGTCTAATTGTGTCTAATACGATGAGAAGGATACTGCCCACTTTCTTTTCCTTGTAGGTATGATTGTACCATTGTTTGTGGAGTTGCCTGGCTCCAGATAGGTTTGGGCGCCATATTAGAAAGGGTTGTTTTTCTCTTTCTCAATTTATTTTATGCGTTTGTTTTTCTCATAATTACTTTCGTTCGCTTTCATTTACCAGTTTAACTCTGTAGAAGGGGAGCCCGCTACAAGGTTAAGGGGTTGCTGGACCCCAGTTCCGATAAATCATTTACCCACCTGTTTTCTCCTGATCACGCTTGAATCAGAGCAGAGCCACACCCCCTTGTGCAATGCCCCCTTACTCAAGCGGGCAATCTAAATAACATGGAAGCCCGTCTGCGCTCGGCTTCTTTTGAACCGCACCCATCGCCACAATCCCTGCCTGTTTGGCAACAGGATTAACTCACATGCTCAAATACTCTAGAGACGAACTCCTAGCATTTAAATCAACAGGTAAGGACACTGACTAAAATATTTTAGAACCGTAGTTTCGCCCCACACAAAGCGTTTCCTGTAATCTATCCTTCCACACATGTCCCTGTTCCCACAAATATGTTCAGACATCTAGTGGGATCTCCCCTAAACAGCTCTCCTGAGTCCTGCATCTTTTAAATGTGCACTGATTGATATGTGCTCTTTAATAAAGCATAAGCTTGAATTTGCTGAACTCATCAGTTCATACAATCTAGATATTATTTTGCTACAGAAATCTGGGCGGATCAATTGTCCGAACCAGATCTAGTTCAAGCACGACCAGCAGGATATTCCAAACTTAAGGCAGATAGGATGGAAAAATGTGGAGGAGGGGAAGCTATAGTCCACAGAGATCAGCTGCCAGTCTCAGGTGTGCAGGTTAGTGGAAAAACAGATGCTGAAATGCTCAGGTTGAAGATTGAACTCAGCAACTGCTATACATTTAAGGGTTTGCTTGTCTATTGCCCACCAGGCTCAAAAGTTTAATTTCTAGAAAGTATGAACCCATTAATTAAGGCTGGAATTGATACATCAGATTTTGCAATCTTGGGAGATTTATATTTTTATCTCGAAAAATCGGACGAGTACAACACCGCTTTGGCGATCGACACAATGAATAATATTAAGTGAAAATAGAAGATTCAACAACCCACCATATAGCAGGTCACACTCTCGATGCCATTTTCACTAATAATTCTCTATTGAATATTTCAGCGCCCTTACCAGTTCTGTGGGCATACCAAAGTGTAGTTATGTTTAAGATCAATATTCCCCACTCACAATCTAGATCAAACAAGGTTCCTGCGGTCACCATTGGATGGGCTTGGAATAAAATAGATCACTTAGATTTCTAAGAAACTCTCTCCAACACTAAACCTTCTACCATTTTAGATGTGATTCAAGCGGCACATGATTATTCTTCATGGATCAGTGATGCAGTGGAATCATTAGCCTCTGAAAGCTCATTCTAACCAGCGAAAAACCCTTCCGAACCCTGGTTTACTGAAAAACATTTTTTTAAAAGCAGCTCTGCATAAGAAAGGAAATGCAATGGAGGTCCAATTATGAGCCCCAGCAAAAACTAAATATTAGAAATCCATATCTGATTATAAAACATTAATCATGGAGTAAAAAAGCTAATATTATTCTTCAAAAATCTTACAACCTAAATTTTTTTGCAAATAACTCTTCCGCACAATTACAAATATAGATAAATTACCAGAGCCTACTAACGACTATAGTAACCAAAACTTGTGTAATTCAGTTGCAAAATTATTTCAGGGTATAGTCGAAGAAATGTATAATTCTTTTACATCCACTAGCTCTCAAAGTGAATCTGTAATGAAATCACTGATACTACACACTCACTAGCAACCCTAGAATCCTTTTCTCCGTTAGATACGGAACAAGTCTCAAGGCTTATAAATGGAACCAAATCTGTCTCACCAGCTGACCCTTGTCCTCCACGAATAATCCATCTTGCACCGGCAATTATAAGTGGCCAACTCACATAAAATTCCTAACAGATTTATGACAGCACTTTTTCCAGCTGAATGGAATATGGCTTTTACATCTCCATTGATAAAAAAAAAATCAAAACTAGATCCATTAGTGCCAAGCAGCTAGAGACCCAGTGCCAAGTTACCTTTCCCCTCTAAAATAAAGAGCATTAAACATTGAATTAACACCCTTCATAAATAACAACAGTCTCTTGGATTCAATGCAGTTTGGATTTCGAGGTACTCACAGCACAGAGACTGCTTTAGTTGAAGCCTCTGCAGAGCTACGATTGTTACTGGATAAGGGAGGGAAGACTGCCCTAATCCTATTGGATTAATTGGCAGCTTTTGATGCGGTCAACCATGACATCCTAATCAACCATCTCTCTCAGTGTGAAATAAAAGGTGTAGCACTAAAAACTCTTAAACCTCTCCTGTCAGATAGAGTATAAAACGTAACAATGGGATGCTTCTCCTCTGATCAATATAGGTTGCCAGGAAGGGTACCACAGGTCTTGACCCTAAGCCCTACCCTTTTTAATCTCTACGTAAAACCACTGGCAAGCTGATAAAATCTTGTGGTTTCTCAGTCATATCATATGCTGATGACACCTAGCTAATTGTCTCAATGTCTAGCAACCCAAATGAAATAGTAGAACGCTTTAACGGTTGCATGGCCCAGAATAATAAATGGATGAGAGCCAAGTGCCTGCAAGTTAACTCCGGGAAGACATAAGTTCTTCTTTTAGGGAATGACTGCTTGTTCTGAACACCTAACTGGTGTCAACTGACATGGGCACTTCTATATTTGTGCAGAAAGTACAGAACTTAGGTCTCCTAGGAATTGGTTTATTTACACTCACTTCCAACTTGCAGAAGGATCAAGTTCAAATAATTATGCATAGTTTTTAAAGCATTGAAAATATTGGCCCAGATTTTCTGAAAAAGTGCTTCACTTGGTGTCTTCCATCTACACAGTAAAGAATATCCAGTGTAAATCTTCTTATTGCCCATGTGATAAAAAGAGCTCAGGGGGGAGGAAGAAGCTTCATTGCAGGAACAGCTAGACTCTGGAACTCTCTCCCACTTGAATTTAGAGACAGTCCAAATCTCCTGTCTTGTAGGAAGTCCCTGAAAACATGGCTTTTCTACAACTAGTCATCTTTAGGGAAAATAAAGTATTAGACTTGTGCCGGGAGCAGGGCCAAGTCACCCGAGGGCATTCAAGCGCTATATAAAATTCAAATCAATCAATTATTATAAGCCAGGTAATGTAAATGGCACATATAGCTACAGTTTATTATGAGGCAGTGGGAGCTATATTACATAAGTAGTACAAAATTACTAATTTAAAAAACTGTAAAACTGTAAATAAAAAGAAAATTAAAATATGGCACACAATTTGTTTTTGAATGGCAGACAATAAGGATTGATTCTGTAGAATACTATTAGAACAGTATATATCGTATGTCTAAATGGCTGAATTAAAACCCATGGCAGTCGATATGTGCTTTTTTTTTTTTTACAGAGTTTTATATAGTGCAAACTAGACCCGAGGCATCGGGTAACATAGCGCTTTACATGAGCACCAGTTTCGTTACAAATGGACGCATTCATTTTTTTGTTAGGCACGGGGAGATTAAGTGATTTGCACCAGAATCACAGGATGTTGGGCGTTGTTGCCGATACTCGAACCCGGTTCCCCAGCTTCAAGGCCGACCGCTATAGCCATTAGGCTACATTGTTTTTGGTATGTTGTAGCCAATATCAAAATTAAACCGATCCTATACTGGGGTTTTATGTCTCTCTAAGATTATTATTTTTCACTATTATTTCACAATGGTAAGGATGCTGAAAAACAGTAACACCATAGGACTCAATCAATCAAATAATTTTTATTCAAATTCACATTTATATCATAAAAGCTACATAAAAACATTGATTAAAGGGTTACAAAGCAGTATAACATTTTAACATGTTAAAAAAGAAGTAAAAACTACAGTACCTAAATACTAGTCCAAGTGCGATCATCAAAAGCACAGTCAGTGCATGTACATGTTTCACTATAGCCTCTGCCTAATATTAGCAACGTCCCATAAAAATCGAGCCATGACAGTGCATAAATAAATGTTAGGCAACATTTGCAGATGCAGAAAAAGCTGGTCGGCATTGTACAAAGCCCAATTGTCTTAACAAGGGTTGAACATATTTTCTGCTGGCCTCAGAGAAATGCTTACGAAACAAGACAGTATGCAGAGTGCTCTGCAGAGAGATTTTGTCACAGGTACATTTCCCCATATCAGTCGACCAGTTATTGATAGTGGGGAAGCGGATTAAATGATGGAAGATTGCCAAACGGAATCGAGTCAGGTCAAACCTGTGGCGTGCATTAAAAACATTGGCTAAGTAAAACTGAATATTAAAACTGGTCAAAATCATCTGGTTCCTCTGAACAGATGGTTTCAGTATTTCAGATGCTAGTCTTGTTTCCTCTAATACACTTAAACATTTAATTTTGAGTACTTTTCTACCAGATTCTCGGGGTGATTAAAATTATCAGGGTGACAATATCTGCTAAAAAGTTATGTACGAATTTGAGCCAGGGAATTTTAATGGCTGAAGTGGATCTGAGACAATCAATAATAATTGATCAGTTTAATGTAGTGTGTTCAAAAGGAGAATGTTGTGCAAAAATTACACTGGCTGTATCCTGATCAGATCAACAATATAGGGGACTTCTAGTTCTGTGTGACAGATATAAGTTGAAGCGCTTTTTGGAACTGCCTAGAGGTTTCTCAAAAAAGCATTTTCTTCAAGTTGGAGACTATCAGTCTGCCCATAACCCCACAGTTCAGCCCCGTACATAGCAGTAGGTCTACATTTGGCCTTGTAAATAGTCAACAGTTCCCTCGGGTGTTTAATACCTTGGGTGCTAGCGAACTGCAGCAGGGCCCTCGTAGTCGGAATAAATTGAGATAGTCTAGATTTTATTGTCCATTGCCACTTCCCAGTACGACTAAATACTATCCCAAGGTAGGAATAAGATATTGTGTATGTTATTTTTTCACAATCATTGAAGATGTCTCGGCATCAAGAGGTCATGCGTCGAATGTTCATAGCAAAAGTTTTACCAATGTTAATTTTAAATCTATGGTCCCACAGGACTCTTCTTCTTGGTATTATCTTGATATGGTGGTGTTGGTCATGTAGTTTCTAGGACCCCTTAGGACCTGCACGTTTTGGATGACCTAAACTGAGGGCTTGGTGTGCAGACAGACTCTGCCCCCCTCCCCACAGGATGAGTCAGCCATTAGACTAGCTAGCTCTACGGTGCCACTACCACCCCTATGTGTTCTATAGCGGTATGTGTAGTTTCTGGCAACCACTGAACATGACAACCCTGATTCCTCAGGTATCGTGGAAACAATACAGTGTCTTTCACTCAGTCACTCATGCTAACTTTTCTCAGAATACACATAGAATGACAGTTGGAACGGTTTCAATCATTATTTATTGGTCAAGCGTCAGTCTAGTGTGAAACCTATTAGCTGCGACAATTAAAAGACAGGAGCAGACAAAAGTGATCGCAAGTACCAACATCATAAATAGCAGATACATTTCTACCATAGTGCTAAGAAGATGAATATAAACAGATTATATAAAAAAATATAATTGGAGTACTTCTACAATGCGTAGCCTTCCTAAATGTACCAGGCCTAGATATGTAGGTGAATCATGTGTATGTAAACGTCAGGAAAGATCCTAATGGGGCCAAGAAACCACCAGGTAAGTACTAACCCCTCACATGATGGTTCTGAATGAAGGATCCCGCCCCTGCGTTGAGGATGGCACCCCGTAATGGATGTCAGGTCTCTGACTGTCAAAGGATCAGCCTGCAGAGTCTCGGGCCAGCCTGGATGGAATTCTTCTCTGTTCATAAGGGGGAGTGAGGGTCTTTTATACTAAAGTGGTCATTCCAGGGTCACTTCTAGAATAAATATGTTTTGAAATCATTCGCTAATCCTCCGCTAATCCTTTTCTAAACAAACATGATCATGCACAGCTGGCTGTTGACCATGGATAAAAAAAGTGGTGACCCTTATACAGAATAAATCTGCCGTACCTGGGGACATGTTTATGTATGTCAGGTACAGGGATTAAGATAGGGTACAGAGATCCTGATGTCAGAGAGACAGAAGAAAGCTATTAGGTAAAAGGTCACCGGTGTAGAAACGTTATGTTGTGTTGATGAGACAAAATGTATGTAATTTGGTATGTACATGATGGGTCTATCCTAAAGGGCATGACACCCACTCCTCATCAAAACGTCAACAAGGTCAGCTCGGTAATGATAGAAAATGCTAAAAAAAAGCATAAAATCATGAATTTCAAAAAATACAAAAAAAGGAATTTTTAAAGGTCTTAAAAATGTCCTTAAAAGCAAAGTCTATATTGAAAGCATTCTTCCCTAGAAAAGCCTTCATTAAAGGTCCTCTATATGTTTGCATTGTTTTTCTGAGCACCTTGAAAGCCACTATGTTCAGATAGAGCGAGATGAAAAACAAAGTCAGTTCAACTTTCAATATGGTACATGTTTAAAAATTGTCCAAATGGTTTCCAACACAGGAGAGACCAGATTGTTTAATCACATCGATGCGAGTCACGGAGCGGTTCCGTCATGCGCGTCGGTTGCGCTGTGCATATGATGGAACCGCTCCATCATGGCCCCGCACGCGCAATAGAACCTTCAGCACAGCGCGGTAATCCGCGCCGCGCTGAAGGAGTTAAGAATCCTGCGCTTAAGACTCAAAATCACTGAACATGTCATCCGCAGGAGGCAGTCCTTCTAGTACCTCTAGTATGATGTCAAGTGAGCAGAGGTGGTCATCACTGGTTCCCACGGCAGCCATCGGGGAAGAATTTGATGCCTGTGTGCCTGAGACTGATGCCTGCACATCCATAGTGGAGCGGATCTCTGTTCTAACAGGAGCTGAAGCATCCTGTGGAGGCTATAGGAACACCATCATCAACATGGTAATACGCTGGAGAACTGTGCACATGGCCAATAAAGGTGCCAGGAGCATGCCTATATCTGACGGCGCAACCGATGGAAGTGTCAGACAGAGGCCCAACACGCATCCAAATCCGCAAAAGAAGCAGAGGAATACTGGCAAACTGCAGTCAAGCCAGGCCGCTCTGAAGACAAGAACCAATGCTTACTCAGCTCTCGAAGCCGAGGTATACCCAGGAAGAACACCCATCGCTCACAGCTACGGAGTGTATGAATGATGGAATCACTCTGAAAACTGTTTGACAGGTGGTTAACACACCTTATCCAATGTTCTTAAATAAGTGTACTATCCCACTTGTATCAGACATGTTAAAGATACGATGGACTATTTCTTCGAAATAGAGCGGGAAGTTGTAATGACCAGAGCCTGTTTCTCTGCCATGGACCTTGCAACTCAAAGATCTCTTGGGCTGAAGTTAAGACCACATTTTGCAGAAACAGCATGGCTTTCAGTCTGCTCAGAGAATGAAACCCTATGTTAGAAACATTCAGTGAAGGCCACAGTGGTGCTTTTCTAACTGTGCGAGCTGGGGGAAACAATACTTGCTTACAACAAATAACTCTGGAGTTGATTGTCACTAGATAAGCAACGCTGGGCATCACACCCCAACAGCCTTGGTCATTCAGCATCAAGTAACTCCCATTGGAAAGTACCTCAAAAACTGGATGAATTACAGCAGCTGGGGAACCCTTCAGGTAGCAGGACATGTTCGCTATTGACACATTACACGGCCCGTGAAGGGACACTTCTTTACACACTAAAGACCCACTTAAGGCCTTTTCGCAGTTCGAACCACTCAAGAAAACTTCCTGGTCCTTATTCCTGCACCTATATGTGTATTGCAACTCCCAGGTTTCTCGTATGTACTCTTCACCCAACGCTTCATACCTGCCTACTGGGTAATACTTCTGGCAGTATTGGAATTGGAATGTTGTGATTGGTAGTGTGATATAGCCATGGTGAACCATTCCGTGAACAGTGAATCTACTACAGTAAAAGGTAACTTCTCTAGTTTTTCAATGAGCAGCACGGTGTACTTCGCATCTCTGCGTGCCATGGTCAATTGTCTTTCGGTCAGATTGTAGGCTGAGAACAGATTTGCATCTTTAATGTATCGCCCGGGAACGCGGCCAGAACAAAATGATTGAATCGTCCAGCTTAGAAACATAATAGGACGTAGCTGAGATGGCCCATGTTGAAAATAGACAAATCTTATTCCATTATGTTGATAGCTGAGGGCACAATGTTGCCCAGTGAATAAATACGAGATGAGAGTGTGGTCATGCCATTGTCTACCACAGCTAAGGCCTTTAGTAGGTTAATTCTATCTATTTCACAAAGTCTCTCATCAGCTTCCTGTTGGGAGACTTTCCATACCTCATTATAGATAGCCTGGGTCATCTGTGTGGGTCAGGCCTATGCATAGTAAACCCTACGGTGGTACCCTTGAATCTTGAGTTACACATGTTCGTGTCTACAGGCCATACCAACCAACCCTTCCAATTGGGAAATGACGAATTGTATGCATTTGTACCATGTGTCCCTTCATTTGTTAGTGTGTTATTTGAGATACCCTTAATAGGTGTGGGTGAAGGGATGCTCGGTGTTTTAAGGTCTTTAATTTTTGCAAACCCGTAACAGGTAGTCTGTTGCACCATTCTGTTCAGGAAAATCATCTGTAATGGTATGAGGCAAGCTCTGGATAAAGCCTCAGTTCCCTGAACCTGCCACTCTCTTGTCGCCCAGATGAATTTTGTGTCTATGGCGTCTCTCCAGTAGTCGAAACCCTGTAGAGACATTTGGGAGATAAAAGATGCTGAATACATCAGCTTTGTGTTTGTTAGCATAATTTTCTTTGTAGTTGCATTAGTCTATGCAAGTTTGTAGTAAAATGATTCTGGGTCTGATGTATTGAACCCTAAAAAGTATGCAAATTTCTGTGTGAATGTGGCAGAACTACCTTTTGGTGGTGTCAGGCAATGTTCCCATTGTTGGTAAGTCTTAGCAGTGCGTGGTACACTTGCTCTATGCAAAAGATTATGACCATAATGCTGATAATAAAACATGGTATCATAATCAGTTGTATCTTCATACAATTCCCTGAAAGAAAATACATCAAACTGTTCTAAATCTGTGAGCATAGCATTTATAGCCTCAATGTCCCAATCATCAGAGAGTGTACTGGGGTAATGAAATCATTTAAGGAAATTTTAAACAAATGTGGGATTTTCAAATGTTCAGTAGGACCAAATACATCATATGAAACGTTATTCCAAACTATACCATAAGGTACTGAAATTGCTGTAATGTTCACCAGGGACAAGTCTCTTTGTTCACGATGTGATGACGTATGTGGGTTCAGGACCAGGTGCACAGATTGCACTGCAGAGCGTTCTGGGCGATAATGTCCATTCAGTAGCAGCAAAAAGATAGTTATTGTGCTGATCCAAATTAACAGGTATACAACCCCTATTGCAAACCAAATATGCAACAAAGGTGTCACTAAGTAAGTCATTTTGAGCAAAAGATAGAATTGTAGAAGTTTATCTTTCTTTGAAATGGGTGGCATTTGATCAGGTTTACTTAGATCTGAGGAGAAATCATGAAGTTGATGAAGTAGCCAGACGCAGTTCAATCTATCTTTAGTAACTCCACAGGTTTTGTAGAACTGGCAGATGTGTTGTTTGAAGTAGGGGTGGGCGGAATTTGCGAAATTAACTTTTGCAAATTATCGCGAAAATGTTTAAAATTATCGCAAACAAGCGGAAATATCGCGAAGATGCGGAAGTTTTTTTCCGGCATGTTCGCGAGATTTTCTGCATGGTTGCGGGTCGCCAACTTACCCATGTGGTTGCTTGCCGGCGCGGCCATCTTGTTTTGAGTTGTCTTGCGGTGCATGATCGCGAGAAGAAAGACGTGATCGCACGACGCATGACGTCACTGTGGGCGCGAACTGTCGCGAGACAGCGCAAATGGCTAAAAACAATACAACATCTCATGGAGAACGCGACCGGATCAAGAAAACTTGTCGGCAAACGCAGGGATTCAGGTAAGGCAATCGCGCGCGCGCGAGAATGTATTATTTTACAGCGCGAGCAAGAAACAAGTTATCGCCAAGCTGCGGAAACCGGAATTTTTGACATTTTCGCGCTCTCCGCAGAACGCGAAAATGTCAAATTATCGCAATTTCCGCGAACGGAACGAAATTTTCGCCCAGGCCTAGATTGAAGGCACATTAATGTAGACATCATTGTTGGACTGAATTGCAACTTGCATTGTTGTTTCTTCTTGATGTATTTCGATTTCAACTGGTGTGATTTGTACTCCATTATTCATTACTCCTTTACATTGTGCAGTGAAGTCTTGAAAGGTTATTAGCCTTTCCATCTGAACTTCCTGTACAGAAGTAGGAAATCTGCTGCTAGTCAGGACCCCACATAGCCTACTGTTGTGAATCGGCCACATGATGTGGTTGGAGACAAATCTTTTTTCTTTTTTGCCGGCAAGAGGCGGAAGAAGTACTGTTCTTGTTCCCACTACCGCCAGGACAGGTACAGGTGATATGTAAGATGGCTCAAACACTCTTCTGTCCACGATATTCTCCCTGATCAGGTGCCCAATCTTTGGGACCCAGGCAGGTCTTGCCGGAACTGGTTTCACTTCCCCAGTGGTGGTGCGTTTGACTTGCACATTGCTTTGTAACGCCTGGAGTTCATTGAGTGCCTGTAAAACAGCCAAACAGTCATTCAGTTCAAATGGTTTTGCATCCCCCACTGTGCTGGCACAATCGAGATCAAGTACCCACATTCATGTCCCAAACATGATTTCAAAAGGGGTACGGCCTTCCAAGGATTTTCTTGGCATTTTATTGAGTGCCCTATGGAACCCATATAGGTGATTGACCCTACTACCACCCGCACCTAATACCCTAGCTGTTAAGAATTGCTTTAGGTCCCAGTTTTTCCTCGCCACCACCTAATTTGCCTTGAGATGGTAGGGGGAGGAGTACCGCAAGGCCACGCCCATACTTTCCATGGCTTCCTTGTAAGCTATAGAGCTAAACGCAGAACCACCATCATAATGTAACATGCCAATTGCATATGCCCCGATGAAGACTGGCAAATCCTTTATAACAGTTTGAACATCAGCCGAGCACTGAGGCCAAACCCATAGGAATCTAGAGCATGAATCCAGTTCCACCAAGTTATACTTGTAAGCCCCGTCTGAATTTAAGGGGCCGTCGTAGTGGTCCAAATAGACACATGCTAGAGGTCTGTCTGAACTCAGTAGTGTTATTTGTGGTGGCCTCTGAACAATGGAACCCTTCTTCCGCTGGCAAATATCACACTTCAGGACATGGGCCTTTGTTTGTTTTGTCAGCCCCAACCACCAGTAAAGCTGCTTCAATAATGAAATTGTTCCAGTGACTCCTGTGTGTGCTGAGCCCAGACCCTTGTGTGCAGCTAGTATTAAACCTAATCTGTGATCTTTGTTTGGTATTACTCTATCCCCTATTCCTGGAATTTGAGCATATGGTGTGTTATGCACATCTAACTTGCAGGAGTACTTGAGTGGAAAGCCTTTTGGCACTACGGCAGAGCAGTTCTTTGTGGCATTGATAGCTACTAGTATATCTCCGTCTATTCTCGTGTGTGAACGAGTGATTGCGGCAATGACAGCAGTTCGCACTTGGTGGCTTCATCAGTCAGTGAATTCCCTTCAACGTGTATGCCAACATGCTAATGACTCAAGGTGTGAATAACTTGAGCCCGTGGCAGGCATGCTTTCAGCTTTGCCACTTGTTCCCATAACAATTTATGTTTTATCTTGCTACCCTTGGAGTCTTTAAACCCATTCTGGCCCCAGTAGTGAAGATATTCATTGTAAGATTGCACACAGTAAGATAAATCGCACACAGTGTGGGGAATTCCCGATCCATATATGGTAGTGCTAGTAGCAGGGCTTTCAGTTCTGCCAGCTGTGCAGTACAATCTCCCAGAGATTGCGTAGTCGTATTGCTGGGATAGAAATTACCATACCGCATACAACCTGTCAAGAATTCCTGTCATGCGAGGGGAAGAAAACGGTAACCAGCGAAAACGGACTACATCTCCCAGGATGCTTAGCGGTTGAGAGGTTATGTAAACAGGAGAGCTGTTACATAACTCCAGGAAAACACGCCCTTATGTAAACAGGAGAGCTGTTACATAACTCCAGGAAAACACGCCCTTATGTAAACAGGAGAGCTGTTACATAACTCAAGGAAAACACGCCCTTATGTAAACAGGAGAGCTGTTACATAACTCAAGGAAAACACGCCCTATAAAGGGAGGAACCGGGAGGCACAACGCTGTCGGATATTGTGTTTACACCGACGTACCTGCTTCGTGAAGAGCAGTGTTCCGGAGTGGTGCTCCAGTAAGGCAAGAACGGAGGTAGGTCGAGTCGTTACTCCCTGGGCCGTGTCTTGCCCCATCGTCACCTGTGAAGGACCCGGAAGCTCTACCGGTCAACCATTGAGCTTCGCTTTTTGACTCGGCTGAGTCAAAGCGCAGTGGCGCTTTTGCTGGTTGGAGTCGTAACTCCCAGCCAGACCAGAGATACGGGGACTGCCAGCTGTAACGCACACCAGGAGGTGTTTGCCGCGTTACAGACTCGGAAGTCCACAGGATCGATCGAGCGGCTGCTCTCGGTTCAGTCTTCTTGCTATTTGATTGGGGTATCGGTGACGCATCACCAGGAGGTGACTCCGCGTCCCGGTGCAGTCTGAGGAAGAGGTTGAGCGGCTGCTCCCTTCGGGTAGAGACCCCGGCTGGGTGTTTCCCTGACTCCTCGATTCTCCCCAACACTCTTCGTGCCCCTCACAGCCTACCGATTGGCATTGTCGGCCATTTCATTTCTGCCCTCTGTTGGCATACGCCGGGATCGGCGTATATGCAGAGGACGGTTAGGACCATCCGTGCGGTGGGCTGGTAACGTACTTAGCCTGGAGGATTCCAGTGACTATAACTTTTGTTTATCTTTGTATTATTTTTGCCTTCATTAAAATAACTAACCCTTCACAAGTGGTTGCGTCCTCCTTATCGTGTCTGTTAAACGATCCTGAGGCGTTCAGGGCGTTACACAACCTTTCACTATAGCACATGCGGCGTTATATTGTTGTTTACTTTCAATAGCTGGTTGGGCAGAACTATCAGTGTAAATGATGTATTCATCCTGATCAAGAGGCAAGATTTCATATTGGAGAAGGGATTCATGTTCGTACTGCAGAAATGCTTGAGTTCTCAGTGTAGGATCGTATCTATATTCTACATCTGTTGCAATTAGAAATTTAGAAATCTTAAAATGGATTGTAAATCCTTCAGAGTCTTTGGAGGCTGGATTAGCACATACTTTTCTAAAAGGTTAGTGAAGAGGCTTTTACCTTCACTTGACAGCTCATATCCCAAAAATAGGACGCTGAGATGGGCAGTTTTTGATTTTTTGAAGTTACATTTGTAGCCCAAATTGGGGAAACCAACAATTATGTTGTTCACCCTGCACAAGTGTTCAAGTAATTCATTGTTAGATAAATATCATCTACGTACGACCGTAGGACACTGCCTCCTCATTGCAAGTTTGTGATAGCTCTGACACTCTTGCTGAGAAAAGCCAGTGGCTGTTTTTATAGCCTTGAGTCAGATGACAAAATTGATGCTGAGTACTGAGGGCAGAAAAACCTGTCAATTATTGGCTTTCAGGGGATATATTTTGGCAGAAGAATCCATTCGAGATATCTAGTGTTGTTTTGTATTTCTTCCGCACAATGTTATTCATTAATGCGGCACTATGTGCATTCTGAACTGCAAATGATTTTGTGCATGTGTTCAAATGTCTGTAATTTAAGCCCAAATGATATGGGTTCTCAAGTTTTATGACAGGAAACAAAAGGTTTTTCATTGGCGAGGTGCAAGTTTCAATCACACCTTGGTATTCAAGTTGGTCTAGTATTTCTTTGATCTGTTTCTTCACCTCATTTTTAATAGGGTATTGTCTCTGTAGAGTTGGAGTAGTTTTCAATGGGATTTTGTGGTGTTTGTACTCCACGTCCCACCCTACATGGTTGCGTTATAATGCCGGAGATAGCGTGTGCGCCACTCCTGCGCATATGAGTGCTTTAAGGAAACAGGAACGAGGTTGGAAAAAGCAGAAAAAATGACGCTTTTACCTTTTGGGCAATCCATTATAAATGCAGGCTGCCAATCTTTTTCTGCTAACAGGATGTCGTATTCAAATGTCAAATTTTCCCAAAAGAGTCCTTTAATTTTTCTTGAGATGTCCCCCTCTATTTGGAGATTAATTTTGTGTAGACGGTGTGGGACACTCACTCTTGTATTAGGTGTTTCCACTGTGATGTATTCATTCAGTACAGCTGTCACCAGAAATTCCTTCAGGTTCTGGTGAGCTATTGTTACTTCTGTCGCACTGTCTAGCATTGTCAGAGCCCAATCCCTGTTCAGAAGCTGAGTCCTCAGTAACCTGGGCATTTCTAATTTTTAAGCCAGTTACTTTCTTTCTTTTTGAATTGAGGTTTAGCTTTGTGTTGCTCTTCCTGTTTAAATCTGAAATGCGATGCGTTTCCCTTTTTCCCTTTTGGGCGTCTTCATTTTTTTGTTCTGACAGCCCTTGCCTCTCCGAGCTAAAAGGAACGAAAGGTACGTGTATCAGCATCCTGATACCTGTCAGGTTTCCTAATTTTATCACTATTCCTAAGGTTGTACCTCTTTTCAGAGGACTCCCATTGGTGAGACCCACCCCTCGACCATGAACTGTTTTCTTTATTATTATTTTTTTTTTGGGGTTGATTGTTATTATCCCATTTCTTTTTAAAAGAAGTGGGTGCTTGATTTGAGTTATCCCTATCAGAACTACTCACCACGTGTGGTTTCCCTGGTTTGGCTCCCAAACGATCTCTACCTAGTGAAGCACAGGTTTCTTCGATAATTTTTGGTAATGCACACTCCTGATTGGCAGGAGCTGTTTCCCTTAAGCGTTGGCATATTGCCACAGCTGCTGCTTCTCCTTTAATGTTGCACAGCATAATGGCTAAGTGTTGGACTTGGCCCTTTTCCCAGAAGTTTTTCGCTTTTCTGTGGAACCACATATGAATGCTGTATGAATGTGTGCAGACTGAGTTTCCCCATTTTAAAAATGTAATTTAAGATGGATGCCAAAGCTGTGTGGTTGCGCCGTTTGACTGAGCTAGGTTGACAGTCTAGGCGTTATTTCCCAGCAGCCCCAGCTTTTGGAGGGAAGCCTGGCACCCAGGGTGCTCTACCCCTCCCCCTAGGCCAGTTAGAGCCAGTTTCCCCAGACGCTTCTAGAAGCTTCTGGAACTGTCTGGAAGGTGGGGTGAGGGGCGTCTAAAGGGAGGAGCTGGGTTGCCATGCAGTCAGTCAGAGGGTGGACCTGGGAGAGAGGGGACCTGCTGCCAGGGGTTACCGCCAAATAGGCCTGTGTGCTGGGCCCTGAGCCTACCTACCCCCCCCTACTGTCCACAGGGCGAGGGAAAGATATAGTTGGGGCAACGCAAACCTGGAGAAGCCCTCACAGGAGTTTTAGGCGGTAGGATCAGTCAGGGACCTATGCCTCTGAAGGTGACAGGGTTTAGGCACTGCCCTTTAAGTGAGTGAGGGATCCTGAACTACCCACTGATCTGGCCCGGCGAGATGAGAATCCAGGGACGACAGGCAGAGACTGAGTAGTCCGCCTGCAGCCACCAACGCAACTTCCCCCCCCTCAAGAAACCCTCAATCAAGGGGCAGGGACCAGAGAACGCTATCTACAAGCTCCCTGGAAGGAGAGCGCTAGTTACAAGCCCCTGGAAGGAGAGCGCTATTTACAAGCCCCCTGGAAGGAGAGCGCTAGTTACAAGCCCCTGGAAGGAGAGCGCTATTTACAAGCCCCCTGGAAGGAGAGCGCTAGTTACAAGCCCCTGGAAGGAGAGCGCTATTTACAAGCCCCCTGGAAGGAGAGCGCTAGGTTTGGTGAGCGCTATCTTGGAAGTGACTGTGCACTGCCCCTAAAGCTGGTGGGACCGCCTAGCGCCTGCAAAACGCTACACCTCGTGGCCCAAAGGAGGTGAGGAGTGTGTGGCCAGGGAGAGCTGGGCGCTGAAAGACATATCGGGAGCCTACCCCGTGTGCCAGCCTACTGAGGAGCCCAGCGGGAGCCTACCCCGCGTGTGTGCCACCTTTGGAGGGTTAATTACCACATCGGGAGCCCACCCCGTGTGTGTGCCGCCACGCGGTGTTGGTGTTTGTGCCAGCGGGAGCCTACCCCGCGGCTCTGATGCCCAACGCGGGTGCCTACCCCGCAAGCGTCTTCAGCTGAAGGCGGGAGCCTACCCCGCACTTCCAAACTGCCCCGGAATCCCCGCCGCGACCCGAGGTAGTGTTGGAGGCCGCCGCGCTGCCTGCGGCGACCCGGAAGGTGTGTGGATCACCGGGCGGGGGCGGAGCCGAAGCCGGAAGGGATTCCCCAGTCGAGCGGGGCTCCCGGGAAGCTGGGAGAGCCCCGTGTGAAGCCTGCCCTGCACGGAGCCTCGCCGGCTCAAGAACGAAGTCCCGGGTCCCAGGAGGGGGCCCGGGCGAAGTTGGAGGACGCGCTGATGTGGTCGGGGCTCTTCTACGCTGAAGAGAGCCCCGCGTTTGCAGCGGAGAGGCGGAAGGAGGGGCCCGAGGCGCATAGTCGGCGCCTGCCCTCACCGCCCAAGTGAAGCCGGAGAGCGTGACAGTTTGCTGCCGAGAGGCCGAGAGCCACACCGGAGCAGGCAGAAGAGTCCTGGTGAGTGGGGCCACTGAGGAGTGGGGGGAGTGTCGGGGCACGTTGCCGGTGCTCGCCCCCAGGGTCCGTATTCTCCCGTGGGGCCTTGGTCCGCGCTTGCCTTGGTGGGGAGGGGCGAAGTCGGGGCACATAGTTGGTGCCCGCCCCGGTGAATGCCCGGAGGGCCCCGTGGGGCCCATACTTACTGTAGGGACACCCCCTGCCTTCCAGGTCCTGGCAGGGACCTCCACCTCGCCGGAAATGGCTGGAATCGGTACAGCTGCCCCGACTGGCAGTGGGCAGCTGCCACATGTGCCTAATCGGCCCGGGGAACTCTTCAGTAAGCCGGTGAGGGGGAATATAATGCCGAGTGATAGGGGGTGAATTCGGGGTACATGGCCGGTGCCCGCCCCCAGTGTCCCTTCCTCATCACAACCTTGGATGCCCTGACCTACTGGAATGCCGGGGACTATAATTAAATGCATTTCTGGCCTAATGTTATGCTATGTGCAGCGCCAGATTTACATGCCATATTTAAAGCGCTATGGTCAATGCTAGTTGTGCAGCGCTATGTTGAAGGTTATAATCTAAAGTGCTATTCAGATGCCAGGGTTTAATGCATTGATGCCTGTTTTCACGCGCTATGTTTATTTGCCATGCCCTGCTCGCTAAGGCTTGTTTTAACGCGCTATCGCCGTGAAAGGTGCGGCGCTATATTCAAATGTTATGTTCTCAAGCGCTATGTTAATGGCTATGTCTAGATGCCAGGTTAAGGTGGTGATGCTCTGCCTACCCTAATTTCCTGCCTCAGGGGATGCCCAGGCCGGTCAGGTATATTGTGATGCTGTGAGGTTTCCTTTACAGGTGTGCCGGCCTAATGCTCAACGTAATGCCCTGATGTATTTTATTACAGGTTGCAGCTAATGGACTTACGTTTAGTATCTGCTAAATCGCAATGATTCCGGCAGGGGCCCGATTGGCCCTGCCCTGTATATAATTCCCCCCTGTAAATTTGACCCAGCGCCAGTTGGCGCAGTGTAGAGATTACCTGACACCTTGTGGTTTTGGACAATACAATAGTTCTTTTACCTAAACTGGTGTAGTGTCTCTTTTTGTAGTGTGCCTTGTGTGTCGCCTGTGTGTACTGCGTGGATGCTTTGCACATTTCCTCCGGAGTTTGGCCCGCCCGCTCTGCACCACGCTACCCGTTTTCAACATTGGTGGCAGCGGTGGGATAGGACTTGTGTTTGCGCAGTACCACAGCGACCGCGGGTTGCACTGCAAATTGAGCGTTTAAAGTGATCTCAGCTTTTGGGGAATTATTGTTTTTTTCCTTAATTGTGATTTCCTCCTGGAAGTGTGTTTTTAAATTGTGTTCCCTTGTTGCACTGTGGGTGGTGTGTCCCGGGTGTACGGTGCCAGGATGGGGTCAACCTACAACGAGGATGATCTTAAGGAATACACGGAGCAGGAAGTAGTGGATTTCTGCAGGGAGAGAGGGATACCCCCAGTAGGCAACATACGCAGGAAGTTATTTCTCTATGAGGCCCTCAAGAGGGGGGAACCCTTAGAGATCGGTGGGGACCTGTCAGATTACCCCTCCGCAGATTTAAAGGGTGGATTTAGTGGAGACCCGGAGGAGGACCTCCAGTGTAGGGAGGACTCCGAGAGTGAGGGGGCCCAGTCCATAACCCAGGAGGGGGGTGACACTGACGAGGAGGAGGAAGATGACCGGGGGGAGACGCCAGTAGCGAGTGAGGACACCAGAGTTAGGGAGTCCCGCGCTGGGTCCAGTCCCGGGGGCACTGCCCCGTCCCTTTCCCTGTCCCCAGAAGAGTGGGTAGATAGGAGGGAAGAGAGGGAGCATCAGCTGGCGCTGGGAAGGCTCAAGGTGGAGCTAGCGCGGCTGAGTGTGCAGGAGAAGAGGCTAGAGACGGAAAAGGTCCTAGCGCAGGAGAGGATGGCGGAGGCAGAGAGGGCCTTTGCCAGGGAGAGACCAGCTCGGGAGGGTAGTTTGTCCCCTGAGAGTGGTTTTTGTGGTCTGGATTCACCAGTAAGGGTGGGATCCAGTGGTGGCAGCGAGAGTGGATCCAATGTAGGATGTCCCACTCCCAGAGCCCAGGAGACGGTGCCTGATTCCCAGGAAGAGGGGGACAGGTTAGAGTTCAGGGGCAGGGGAAAACTGTCCCACCAGTCCTGGGGGGAGTTTGCGGAGGTGTGTGGGACTGCATTGGAGGATTGGGTGGTGAGGAGTGCAGTGAATAAGTGGGAAGGGCTGTGCCAGGTAGTCATCCGGGAGCACATGCTGAGGAATTGTTCCCCAAGGTTGCGTCACCACCTAGTACAGTGTGGGTTCTCCGACCCCAGGGAGCTTGCACGGGAGGCAGACCTCTGGGTGAGGGCCAGGGTGTCTGAGGAGGCATTAGGGAGTGATCCTAAAGGGGGTGGTGCAGGGATCTTCCAACCCAGCGAGGTGGGAGAGGTGGCGAATAGCCCAGCTAGGTCCCCGGGAAGAGAGAGGGTTGTAGGGCCTCACGACCAATCCATAGGAAGGAGTGAGACGGGGAGGTGTCCCGAGGTGCCCCAACCGCTGTCTCAGGGCCTGGAGAGTTCCGTAAGGGAGCCCCAGGTTGGGAGCCTAGGCTGTCCTGATGTGCCGCCCGGTGAGGGGGAGCCCCTAGTGTCAGGAGGACCCGGGGCATCTGTAATCAGAGCTCCTGAGGTCCTGGGGTTGGCCCAGTTGCAGGGTTTAGATCCTGGGCTGGGATGCCAGGTTCAGGGGTTGCCTGACCTGGCGGGTTGGACATCTGTTAACAGTGTCCCCCAGAATTGACTTCCAGGGGTACTTCTCCAGGTGGGAGGGTGCGGAACTCTGGAAGGGGGTGCAGAGGGAGGAAGGTCTCACCTCGGGCACCGGCTCAGCCACAGGGCTTAGATCCTGGGTTGGGAGGCCAGGGATGGGTACTGCCTGACCTGGCGGGTGGGACATCTGTTAGCAGTGTCCCCCCAGAATTGTCTTCCAGGGGTGCTACTCCCGTTGGGAGGGTGCGGAACTCTGGGAGGGGGTGCAGGGGGAGGGAGGTCTCACCCCTGGCACCGGTGCAGCCTAAGAGTTTAGACCCTAGGCTGGGGAACCAGTTGAAGGGTCAAGGCCCTGGACTGGGGAGAGAGTGGTGGTCTGAGGGTGCCTCGCATGGGAGCAGGGTGAGGAACCCCAGAAGGAGAGGTAGGGGGAGGAGAGCCTCGCCCCTGAGGGCTGGTCAGCCTGAGGGTGCGGACACCAGGTGGGAGGACCAGTGGCAGTTCGGAACTGCAAGGAGAAGGAGGAGAGTGGTCAACGGGTACTATGGGCCTGGGGTTACTGCCCCCCACTCTGTGAGACCGCAAGGGCCAGAGACATCTGGGTGGCCTAGGGGCCAGTCCTGGCCACAACCAGCTAGGGGACCCCCGGGTGGTGGCTCAGTCGGTCGAGGAAGGTTTGAGAGAGGGAACCTTCGGGTTCCAGAGTGGAGGAGAACCTGCGGGTGCTCCTGCAGTTGTGGGCCTGCGTCCACCTTTTCTCGCCCTAAGCAGGGAAGCCCATCAAGGCATTGATCGGTCTACCCTGGCTTTTGGCTGGAAGGGGGTTGTGTTGGACTTGGCCCTTTTCCCAGAAATGTTTCGCTTTTCTGTGGAACCACATATGAATGCTGTATGAATGTGTGCAGACTGAGTTTCCCCATTTTAAAAATGTAATTTAAGATGGATGCCAAAGCTGTGTGGTTGCGCCGTTTGACTGAGCTAGGTTGACAGTCTAGGCGTTATTTCCCAGCAGCCCCAGCTTTTGGAGGGAAGCCTGGCACCCAGGGTGCTCTACCCCTCCCACTAGGCCAGTTAGAGCCAGTTTCCCCAGACGCTTCTAGAAGCTTCTGGCACTGTCTGGAAGGTGGGGTGAGGGGCGTCTAAAGGGAGGAGCTGGGTTGCCATGCAGTCAGTCAGAGGGTGGACCTGGGAGAGAGGGGACCTGCTGCCAGGGGTTACCGCCACATAGGCCTGTGTGCTGGGCCCTGAGCCTACCTACCCCCCCTACTGTCCACAGGGCGAGGAAAAGATATAGTTGGGGCAACGCAAACCTGGAGAAGCCCTCGCAGGACTTTTAGGCGGTAGGATCAGTCAGGGACCTATGCCTCTGAAGGTGACAGGGTTTAGGCACTGCCTTTTAAGTGAGTGAGGGATCCTGAACTACCCACTGATCTGGCCCGGCGAGATGAGAATCCAGGGACGACAGGCAGAGACTGAGTAGTCCGCCTGCAGCCACCAACGCAACTCCCCCCCCCTCAAGAAACCCTCAATCAAGGGGCAGGGACCAGAGAACGCTATCTACAAGCTCCCTGGAAGGAGAGCGCTAGTTACAAGCCCCTGGAAGGAGAGCGCTATTTACAAGCCCCCTGGAAGGAGAGCGCTAGTTACAAGCCCCTGGAAGGAGAGCGCTATTTACAAGCCCCCTGGAAGGAGAGCGCTAGTTACAAGCCCCTGGAAGGAGAGCGCTATTTACAAGCCCCCTGGAAGGAGAGCGCTAGGTTTGGTGAGCGCTATCTTGGAAGTGACTGTGCACTGCCCCTAAAGCTGGTGGGACCGCCTAGCGCATGCAAAACGCTACACCTCGTAGCCCAAAGGACGTGAGGAGTGTGTGGCCAGGGAGAGCTGGGCGCTGAAAGACATATCGGGAGCCTACCCCGTGTGCCAGCCTACTGAGGAGCCCAGCGGGAGCCTACCCCGCGTGTGTGCCACCTTTGGAGGGTTAATCACCACATCGGGAGCCCACCCCGTGTGTGTGCCGCCACGCGGTGTTGGTGGTTGTGCCAGCGGGAGCCTACCCCGCGGCTCTGATGCCCAACGCGGGTGCCTACCCCGCAAGCGTCTTCAGCTGAAGGCGGGAGCCTACCCCGCACTTCCAAACTGCCCCGGAATCACCGCCGCGACCCGAGGTAGCGTTGGAGGCCGCCGCGCTGCCTGCGGCGACCCGGAAGGTGTGTGGATCACCGGGCGGGGGCGGAGCCGAAGCCGGAAGGGATTCCCCAGTCGAGCGGGGCTCCCGGGAAGCTGGGAGAGCCCCGCGTGAAGCCTGCCCTGCACGGAGCCTCGCCGGCTCAAGAACGAAGTCCCGGGTCCCAGGAGGGGGCCCGGGCGCAGTTGGAGGACGCGCTGATGTGGTCGGGGCTCTTCTACGCTGAAGAGAGCCCCGCGTTTGCAGCGGAGAGGCGGAAGGAGGGGCCCGAGGCGCATAGTCGGTGCCTGCCCCCACCGCCCAAGTGAAGCCGGAGAGCGTGACAGTTTGCTCCCGAGAGGCCGAGAGCCACACCGGAGCAGGCAGAAGAGTCCTGGTGAGTGGGGCCACTGAGGAGTGGGGGGAGTGTCGGGGCACGTTGCCGGTGCTCGCCCCCAGGGTCCGTATTCTCCCGTGGGGCCTTGGTCCGCGCTTGCCTTGGTGGGGAGGGGCGAAGTCGGGGCACATAGTCGGTGCCCGCCCCGGTGAATGCCCGGAGGGCCCGTGGGGCCCATACTTACTGTAGGGACACCCCCTGCCTTCCAGGTCCTGGCAGGGACCTCCACCTCGCCGGAACTGGCTGGACTCGGTACAGCTGCCCCGACTGGCAGTGGGCAGCTGCCACGTGTGCCTAATCGGCCCGGGGAACTCTTCAGTAAGCCGGTGAGGGAGAATATAATGCCGAGTGATAGGGGGTGAATTCGGGGTACATGGCCGGTGCCCGCCCCCAGTGTCCCTTCCTCATCACAACCTTGGATGCCCTGACCTACTGGAATGCCGGGGACTATAATTAAATGCATTTCTGGCCTAATGTTATGCTATGTGCAGCGCCAGATTTACATGCCATATTTAAAGCGCTATGGTCAATGCTAGTTGTGCAGCGCTATGTTGAAGGTTATAATCTAAAGTGCTATTCAGATGCCAGGGTTTAATGTATTGATGCCTGTTTTCACGCGCTATGTTTATTTGCCATGCCCTGCGCGCTAAGGCTTGTTTTAACGCGCTATCGCCGTGAAAGGTGCGGCGCTATATTCAAATGTTATGTTCTCAAGTGCTATGTTAATGGCTATGTCTAGATGCCAGGTTAAGGTGGTGATGCTCTGCCTACCCTAATTTCCTGCCTCAGGGGATGCCCAGGCCGGTCAGGTATATTGTGATGCTGTGAGGTTTCCTTTACAGGTGAGCCGGCCTAATGTTCAACGTAATGCCCTGATGTATTTTATTGCAGGTTGCAGCTAATGGACTTACGTTTAGTATCTGCTAAATCGCAATGATTCCGGCAGGGGCCCGATTGGCCCTGCCCTGTATATAATTCCCCCCTGTAAATTTGACCCAGCGCCAGTTGGCGCAGTGTAGAGATTACCTGACACCTTGTGCTTTTACCTAAACTGGTGTAGTGTCTCTTTTTGTAGTGTGCCTTGTGTGTCGCCTGTGTGTACTGCGTGGATGCTTTGCACATTTCCTCCGGAGTTTGGCCCGCCCGCTCTGCACCACGCTACCCGTTTCCAACACTAAGACTTGGTCAAAGTTACCCATCAGTTTCATCCCCAAGTCCAGTACTCATTCTATATCTAGAATGAATGTATAGAATGTACTCATTCTATATCTGTTTCGATACTTCAGGAATAACTGATATGGTTGGGGTACCGTGTATTCTAATGTATACTGCAGCAAAGATTGTTACCCATGTGGTAACATCCTCAAGTGAGGGGACCATTCCCATTGGCAAGCATGTTGTTCGCATTCTGTGTTTTTCATGAGGACCCGTTTGGGGAAATACTGCTCCCAACTGTGCTATTTTTTTAGCAATCCAGAATTCTATTTGATCCCTTTTGATGGGAAAGCACACATTATTGCTTTTCGTGTCTGTGGACTAATTATTGGTGTGTGTTGAGTCTGAACTGTACCATGTGGAGCAGCTCTCGCAGGTTGTACTGTGAGTGTTCGCATGACAAACTGGACAATATGTCAGTATACCCTGACTACTTCTTTGTAAAGTGTACGCACTTTCCCCTACTTGGAGTGTGTCTATCTCAGGACATGGAGCATAAGTTGCTAAGACCGGCCATGTAGCTCCTCCTATGCTTAGCGGACTGAGTCTTACGACCGAAGTTGTGTGTTTGAGGACGCCTTTAACCCAGATTTTATGTTGCTGGTAAATTAACGGGACTTCAATGACCTCATAGAGGATGTATTCTTCCGGTGGATCCACTTCAATGTATTCATGGAATAAATGTGTCTGTGGATCTGCAGGTGGGAATTTTACCCAGGAATAGAATACCTGTGAACCGAACACCTCGTGTGCCTCAATCACAAAAGTAACATGGCCACCTGTTACAGGTACACAATGTTCTAACAATCTCAGAGTTACTGCCTGTCTGCAGTTTTCTGTAATGTTAAGAGCATTAGCAAGTTTGTCTCCTTCCGTGCTTCCACTGCAACTCACAGTTTCAGTCATTTTGAAAGGAGAAGAAAGTAAAGGTTTAGGAGGTAGGGTTCAGCACAATATGGGAACCTTTAATCCCATATACGCTTGTCTAAACCTTCAGCCAATACACAGGCGGATCGTCCTTCCCACGTATCTGAACAATGTGAGTAGGGATTTCTGAGAATGCACGACTGAACTGCTCAGATTTAACTGTTAATATAAGAACTAAACCAACATTGGGTGCCCTGTCGTGCAGTTCCTAGGACCCCCAGGACCTTCTAGTTTTGGATGACCTAAACTGAGGGCTTATTGTGCAGACAAACTCTGGATACCCCCACAGGATGAGTCAGCCGTTAGACCAGCTAGCTATATGGTGCCACTACCACCCCCTGTGTTCTACAGTGGTGATTGTAGTTTCTGGCAACCACTGAACATGACAACCCTGATTCCTCAGGTATCATGGAAACAATACGGTATCGTTTGCTCAGTCAGTCATGCTTACATTTCCCAGAATACACATAGAATGATGAATGGAACAGTTTCAATAATTATTTATTGGTCAAGCGTCATTCTAGTGTGAAACATATTAGCTGTGACAATCAAAAGACAGGGCCTGCAAATGGGATCGCTAGTACCAATATTGTAAATAGTAGATATATTTCTACCATAGTTCTAATTAGATGAATATAAACAGATTATATTAAACAATAGCATTGGCGTACTCCTATAATGCGCAGCCTACCTAAATGTACCTAGTGTAGATATGTAGGTGAATCACGTGTTATGTAATGTCAGGATAGACCCTAATGGAGCCAAGAAACCACCGGGGAAGGACTAACCCCTCACCTGATGGTTCTGAATGAAGGATCCCGTCTCTATGTCGAGGATGGCACCCCGTAAGATATGTCAGGTCTCTGCCTGTTGAAGGATCAGCCTGCAGAGTCTCTGTCCAGCCTGGAAGGAATTCTCCTCTGTCTGTAAGGGGAAGTGAGGGTCTTTTATACTAAAGTAGTCACTCCAGGGTTTCTTCTAGAATCAATATATTTTTAAAACATTTGCTAATCCTCTGTAATCCTTTTCTAAACAAACATGATCATATTGAAGATTTCTGCAAGGACCGTGGCCTTGTGATAAACGCAAACAAAACAAAATTCACGGTCTTTCACAAACATAGAGCAGTAAAGGTTAGGGTACACTTAAACAAGGAACAACTCAAACAAACTGATGTCTTTAATTATCTAGGGATCACCCTAGGAAGAAAATTAAACCGGAAACCCCAGATTGAAATTATGGCTCTTAAACATCGCCAGTTGGCCGGAGCACTGCTGAGAGAACATAAGTTCTCTGTAAACTAAGCCGCTAGGCCCATCATTAAAGATCTACAATTTCAAGGTTATGGCCTCGAAACTATAACTGAACTCCGGGGCTTCGACAATCTGACACCGCCAGTCATAGTCCAGAATAAATTTGTGAGAGGCCTCAGAGGTCTCCCGCAAAACACTCCACTAAAGCCCCTTTTATTATGACCTGGGATGCAACCGTCTGGATGAGGCACAAGGTTTAGACCGATAGCATTTTGGCGCAAATTATGGTCCACTTTGGAGCTATCGCATTATGCTAAAGTGCTAAAGGATGTCAGAGAAGCCGATAATTTGGTTCCAAAAGGAGGTGAAGAGCACATTGGTTAATATGGGCCTGAGCCATCTATGGGAAGATCCAGCTGGCCATAGGTTCCCTTCTAAAAAATAATTAAAGGAGCTTTATTGGTCTACGGTTATCACAAATAGCATATGTACCATTGGGAACACTACACTGACTGGTATTTTCATGGAGTACAAGCCAAGTCCCATGTATGAAACTTTCTGGGATGCTATAACCAAGCCCAGTGATAGGAGATTATTCTTCCAATTCCGGATTGGCACGCTTCCGGTTAAGTCCTTGTTCTGCTCGATTTTCCCGGCCTTCTTGTGTGGCACAATGATGGAATGTGACTTCAGTCTCTTATCATTCAAGTCTAAGGGTTAGAGTAGTGAATGGAGCCTATTTACTAGGCACTTCGACATGATTCTGTGCTCTTCCCCATAGATCAGGGCTTGCACACATAGCCTAGGGGATAGATTCGTTAGTATTAGGGATAACCTGTCCTGTAGTGAGGGTATTTCATGGAGCCGTGCTGAATTCAGGCCTGGTAGGCCTCAAACGGGAGAGACTCCATCTTTCTTTCTGCTCCGGCAGCTTGGGATGCTTCTAGGTCAAATGTAATGTTTTAGTTATGAGGTGTTATTCGCTTGGAGAGAACCGGTTCAGGCCGGCCCTTATCGAAGGATTGTATTTTTCTTCATGCCGAAGACACTACATCAGGCCGGCCGGCTGGGAACGTGTCCTTGGTACGGGGAGGTACAAGAATTTGGTGGGCGGCAGGTTACAGGCCGGAATTTTCCATGAGGAAACGCACCTCTATATTAGTGAAAGTCTGAGGCAGTTACATGTTCAGTCCGTAGGCGGCATCTAGCCGTTAGCAGTAAAGCTACTACTTATTCCAGGGAAGACAGACGCCATCTTGAAGGCGGAGAGGAACCGAGAGACAGATGCTCTCCTAGCAGAATAGCCAGAGAGGAGAGAGTAGCCGATAAGGAAGAGGTCCCAGTGACTCGGAGAAGGGTGATTCCAGGCGAGCCGAGGCACAGACGAGAAGGGAACCTAGATGACCACTGAGTGCAGGCTACATACTACTAAGGTGATGTCGACCCTTTCTTATTAGAGTGTACAACTTAATCTTTCACTTTTCTTTGCAGGTTATGTGTTATATCGTAATGTTATGTGATTGTGTATGTAATGAGTAATAAAGTACCCAGTTTGTAGTGAACCAACATGTGCTGCGTGTTCTTGTATGAGAGGGTAGCCTATTCTTCTAGTCAGCTGCGGCTACATGAACAGATGTTAACCCTGATCAGGTAAGTGGTAACTGAATAAGGGAAAGAGAAGCCCCTCGAACCTGAGAACAGGCTATGCTCGAACTGGCAATCCTTGTGTGATCTGATGAATAGTGAGACTGATTCCCTTTTTGTATGTTATGGTGATCATAGGATGAACTGTCATATGAGACTGCCGTCTAGGTAGAGAGGTCTGGATTCGTATAGGATCGCGAGGCCGCCACTTGTGATACTGTCGTATGGGCAGAGAGGTCTGGATTCGTAGGGGATCGCGAGGCCGCCGATTGTGCTGAGACTGCCGTCTGGGTAGAGAGGTCTGGATTCGTATAGGATCGCGAGGCCGCCACTTGTGATACTGTCGTATGGGCAGAGAGGTCTGGATTCGTAGGGGATCGCGAGGCCGCCGATTGTGCTGAGACTGCCGTCTGGGTAGAGAGGTCTGGATTCGTATGGAATCGCGAGGCCGCCACTTGTGCTGAGACTGCCGTCTGGGTAGAGAGGTCTGGATTCGTATGGGATCGCGAGGCCGCCACTTGTGAAACTGTCGTATGGGCAGAGAGGTCTGGATTCGTATGGGATCGCGAGGCCGCCGATTTTGCTGAGACTGCCGTCTGGGTAGAGAGGTCTGGATTCGTATAGGATCGCGAGGCCGCCACTTGTGATACTGTCGTATGGGCAGAGAGGTCTGGATTCGTAGGGGATCGCGAGGCCGCCGATTGTGCTGAGACTGCCGTCTGGGTAGAGAGGTCTGGATTCGTATGGAATCGCGAGGCCGCCACTTGTGCTGAGACTGCCGTCTGGGTAGAGAGGTCTGGATTCGTATGGGATCGCGAGGCCGCCACTTGTGATACTGTCGTATGGGCAGAGAGGTCTGGATTCGTATGGGATCGCGAGGCCGCCGATTGTGCTGAGACTGCCGTCTGGGTAGAGAGGTCTGGATTCGTGTGGGATCGCGAGGCCGCCACTTGTGATACTGTCGTATGGGCAGAGAGGTCTGGATTCGTATGGGATCGCGAGGCCGCCGATTGTGCTGAGACTGCCGTCTGGGTAGAGAGGTCTGGATTCGTATGGGATCGCGAGGCCGCCACTTGTGATACTGTCGTATGGGCAGAGAGATCTGGATTCGTATGGGATCGCGAGGCCGCCGATTGTGCTGAGACTGCTGTCTGGGTAGAGAGGTCTGGATTCGTGTGGGATCGCGAGGCCGCCACTTGTGATACTGTCGTATGGGCAGAGAGGTCTGGATTCGTGTGGGATCGCGAGGCCGCCACTTGTGATACTGTCGTATGGGCAGAGAGGTCTGGATTCGTATGGGATCGCGAGGCCGCCACTTGTGATACTGTCGTATTGGCAGAGAGGTCTGGATCCGTATGGGATCGCGAGGCCGCCGATTATAAGAGGTCTTGGTATGTATAGTAGGAATCCCCTGCCCTTAGGTGGTAGATATATGTGGTTGCACTATTGTAAATAGGTTCTAGGGAGGGGGTAACGTTCTGGCTGGGTTAGTGAGGCTCTGATGAGCGGGTTCTATCTGATCCGAAAACCCAAGCAGAACATTTGGCGTCACGAACCGTTTACGAAACCTGTGTGCGTTGTGGTTGTATCGTGTTTGCTTTCGGCGCGTGCGTGGTTTCGTTTGTATATTATTTGTATATAATTGTGTGTAGTTTTCTTTTCTCTTTCTTTTTTTTCTTTTTCTCTTTTTCTTTCTTTTCCGAGATGTTTTCTAGAAAGTCGAAATCTACTTTTAAGTTGCCCGTTGATATTCCCGGCTGGGATTCAACGCCTTATGAAGCCTTAGCCCGTGAGTGGGCTGATTCTACTGGTTTGAGTGTGAATTGGAATTCTTTTTTGGAGCTGGCGGAGCCGGCTAATGTGATTACTTGTTTACAGAAGGCGCCGATATCTAAGGGTGATGAGCTTCCCGTTTTGGGGCGCAGAGGTTGGATTGTTCTGTCTGCGTACAGGATTCTGCATGAGAGGTTGTTGAAGTTACAGAACTTGCATAAGGATTTGGAAGCGAACTTTGTTGAGATTCAGAATGCTCATACTTTGTTGCGATGTCAAAATAAGTTGCTTGCTGATAAACTTGAGACGTACCAAACTATTGCCGAGAGGGCGGCTGTGCGAATTGCTCGTTATAAATACAAGAATCGGCGTGGTCGGGTTTCGACGCGAAAGGTGCGTCTGGTCGTGGCGAAAGCCGGACTGGATTGGAATCCTGATGAATGGGATGGTAATATCTGGAACTCGAGTGATTCTCCTTCCTCGGGTGAGGAGTCTGCCAAGCGCGAGTCCTCTCGCTCCGGCCGTGATTGTAAGTCTGCTTCTTGCGCCTCTGATGGTGCACCCCGTGATTGCGCTCGTCCTTCGAGCGGGGTCGATGCTTCTTACACTGATTGTTCCTCTACGTGTACTGGTCGAGCTCCATGTGATGCTCGTCCCGCGGTCTCGGTGCATCCAGTTTTTCGGCGGAAGTTGCAGCAGGCTCCCGGTGTTCCGAATGGTATTGCTTTAGAATCTTTGGAGGATTTTACTCAACAAGAAATTAGTGATATTTTGCAGCGATTTCGGCAGCGAGCTGGTGAGACCTTACTCATATGGATGGTGCGCCTTTATGAACTGGGCGCTGCTGGCATTATGTTGGATGCTGGCGATTGTTTGAAGTTTTGTTCCTTGAGTTCGGATTCTACTGTACAGGATCATTTTCGTAACTTTAATGTTGGTGGTCAAATTTCTTTGCTTCAATTGGCGACTGAGGGTTGTAATCAAAAATATCCTACTGAGTCTGACTGGCCTGTGAATGACAAACCGTGGTATACTTTGCGCGATGCTGCGCAACGTCTCAAAGAGGAGGTGATGAAAACGGCAATTTTTCTAAATACTGCTGACAGGTTGCTTGATGGTTTCTTGACATCTTCTGTGCGGAATCGTATTATTCGTTCTTCCCCTGTTGCTTATAAGCAGGTCATGATGACTTTATTGATTAATCAGACTGGTAACATGTTATCTGTGGTGCTGGAATCGGTACGCCAACTCGGTGAGTTGGGTGAGTGGTTTAAACCTGAACGGCAGTCCCGGCCTGACACTCGTACTCCTGGTGACAATAAACTTACTAGACGTGATATGTTTTTTGGTCTTATGGCCGATGGTGTGCGGAAGGAGGACATTGATGGTGAGACTACTTCTCGTTTGTGGGAAATGTTTCGCAAACGTGGCTTGGATCGAAAGGAGGGTGCCCGGCGTGTTCGGACAACTGAGTGTGATCGTGGTTTTTCTGACGGTAGCGGTGATGACGACCGCCGTGGGCGCTCTGATCGTCGTGATGATCGACGTTATGTACGTGATTTGTCCCCCCGTCGTGAGAGAGACAGGGAGAGAGAGGGGGAAAGAGAGAGGGGGAGAGATGATTATGTTAACAGCAGACGTAGAGATGATAGGGATCAATCCCCTGAGTTGAGAAGGAGAGAGGATCGACACATATTGGCCGATCGAAACCCGCAGTACAATGCAGAGAACAGTAATCCATTTCGTAATGGAGATGGATATGAACAGGAGGTATCGATACCTGGGAAACGTGAGAGTCTTTATCCTGATTTATCCTGGTACACAGAACGCAGTAAAAAGGACTAGGAAATAGGTCAAGCTCCAGTACACAGATGGGCTCACAGAGATAATAGACCCTATGTAGATATTGATATTTATTGGAGACATCGTAATATCCAAAGGGCCCGAGCATTGGTAGATACAGGAGCGGAGGCCACTCTTATTCATGGAAAATCAAAGAAGTTTAAAGGTCAGCCTTTTACAATTACCGGATTAGGTGGAAAGGAAACTCCCGCAGTTCAAACTTTACTTGAAATGAGAATAGGTAGAATTCCTAGAAAAGAATACTCTGTATTAGTGGTGCCACTCTTAGAATTCATAATTGGAATTGATATTTTGAAAGGAATGACTTTGCACTTAGATGATGGATGTTACCAATTTGGAACTAAACATTATATATCGTCCAGGCCTGTACGGGTTGGTCGTTTAAGAATGCCCCCCATAAAAGTTCCCCAGGCGACAAAAGTGGTTCGTCAGAAGCAGTATCGTATTCCAGGTGGTCATGAAGAGATTAGTACCACTATTCAGGAGTTGGTGGATGCAGGAGTTATAACCCCAGTTACTTCTGCTTGGAATAATCCTGTTTGGCCTGTACGTAAGAGTGATAATTCTTGGCGCATGACTGTTGATTATCGAGAATTGAATAGACACACACCCTCTTTGACTGTTGCAGTACCGGATGTTATTACCCTAATTGAAAGAATCCAAAAACATCCAGGTACATGGTATGCGTCCATTGATATTGCTAATGCTTTCTTTTCGATTCCGATTGCCCCTGAGTGTCAGGAACAATTCAGTTTTACGTGGAACGGGCGTCAGATGACGTTTAGAAGTCTTCCCCAGGGCTATGTGCATAGTCCTACGATATGTCACCGGCTGGTGGCCGAGCATTTGGCTGAGGTACCGGTTCATCCGCAAATTCAGATATGTCACTATATTGATGATATTTTGATCCAAGGCGAAACACAAGAGGAAGTTCAGACTCAATTGGATAGAGTCATTGAGTGCTTGCGTGAGAAAGGTTGGGAAATCAACCCGGATAAATGACAAGGTCCGTCCCAGGCTGTGAAATTTTTGGGTATTAATTGGCATGAGGGGCACCGAGAAGTGATCCCTCAGGTTAAACAGAAAATTCTTGATTTTGCAGTTCCGAGGAATAGGAAAGAAGCCCAAAGCTTCATTGGTTTGTTTGGTTTTTGGCGCCAGCATATTCCTCATTTGAGTCAAATATTGGCCCCTTTGTACCAGGTCACTCGTAAAAAGAATGCATTTGAATGGGGTAAACCACAGCAAGATGTGTTTAGTCTGGCAAAAGAAGCAATTCAGCATGCTCTGGATTTATGGCCTGTATGTGATGGTGATGTGGATTTGAATGTGTCTGTACAAGGCCTTTATGCGAATTGGAGTTTGTGGCAGAAACAAGGCAAGAGTAGAGTACCGTTAGGTTTCTGGACAAAAAAGTTACCTGATGCTGGTGAGCGTTATACACCTTTTGAGAAACAGTTACTTGCATGTTATTGGGCTCTGGTGGATACCGAGCAATTGACTTTGGGACATGATATAGTTTTGCGACCTCAAATTCCTATCATGCAGTGGGTTATGAGTTCGCCGAAAACTCACCGAATTGGACACGCTCAAGAGGCGAGTGTGATTAAATGGAAATGGTATATACAAGACAGGGCACGTGTGGGACAAAAAGGATTGCATCTTTGCATGAGCAGGTGGCGCGGGCGCCATCGACTGAGACTGAGAGTGAATGTTCCGTACCTTTAGTACAGGAGTCTCCTGTTAAGTGGGGTAGACCTTTTGATGATTTGTCCGCAGAGGACAGAAACCATGTCTGGTTTACGGATGGTTCAGCAAGGTTCATAGGGACGAAACGACATTGGAAGGCAGTGTCCTATAATCCGATCACACAAAAATTGCTGAGTACAACTGGTGAGGGTAAGAGCAGTCAATTTGCTGAACTCTATGCTGTTTATCAAGTTCTGAAACAAGAGTTACCTGGCACATGTCATATTTTTACCGATTCTTGGTCTACTGCCAATGGACTGGCAGTTTGGTTACCGACTTGGCATTCCCATAGTTGGAAAATCCATTCAAAAGAACTGTGGGGAAAAGAATTATGGCAGGAGATTTGGGAAATGCTCCCACAGAGTACTGTTACAATCTTCCATGTGGATGCTCATACCCCGATAGACTCTGTTGACAAATTCTTTCATAATATTGCAGATGAGAAATCTAAAATTGCTGAGGCAGTGGTGGACACGCAAGATTCTGATATTGCGGGATTGGCGAAATGGGCCCACCAGAAAGCAGGACACTTTGGAGAGAAAGCCACTAGCAGGTGGGCTGCTGATCGAGGAATTTATATTCCCCTAGATTTAATCAAGAATGTTATTCTACATTGTCCCATTTGTCAGCATATCAGGCAGCGAAAAGTGCCCCAAATTGTTAAAGGTCATTTACATCGCGGGAAATTGCCCGCTCAAATTTGGCAGATTGATTACATCGGTCCACTTCCTATGAGTAGGAATTGTCAATATGTTTGCACTATTGTTGATACATACAGTGGCCTGTTGGTGGCCCTTCCCTGTAAGCAAGCTACCCAATTGAATACTATTAAAACATTGGAATTGATTATGATGTATTATGGTGTGCCATTCCAAATTCAATCTGATAATGCATCCCATTTTCGTGGAAGATTGGTACAGGAATTCTGTGTGGAAAACAATATTGAATGGGTGTTTCATATACCATATTATCCACAGGCCTCGGGTCTTGTGGAGAGGTTGAATGGACTGCTGAAAAATCAGTTGCGTAAATTAACAGATGACAAGTATAAGAATTGGCGAGACTTTTTGCCTCAAGCGCTATTGATTTTGAATAACCGTCCTTTTCTAAATGCTGAATCCCCACTTATGCGTTTGTTTCCTCCGAATGTTGATGCTAAGCCCAATGAAATCAGAGAGACTGTGCTGTACTGGGAGATTACTCCCGGAGCTTTGGCTCCATGTAGAGCGACCCCAGGGTCGGCAGGTTTAGACTTGCATGCCATGGATGACACCGTTATAAAAAGTAAGGATCGAGTCATCATTGAAACTGGTGTTGGTGTTCATATACCAACTGGAAATTTCGGATTAATCGCCCCTAGATCGGGGCTGGCTGTAAAAGGCATTCAGGTGCTTGGAGGAATCATTGATAGTGATTATCAGGGAGAGATTAAGGTGCTCCTGCTGAATAGCAGTGAGGTTGACTTACTGATACATCAAACTGACCGAGTGGCTCAATTGCTAATAATGCCTGTTTTCAGTGGTGAGATCACAAAAGGCACTGCCCCAACGTTGCTAACTGTACGAGGCCAGAAAGGTTTTGGCTCCACAGATAATCCTGGGGCCAGAGTTTGGGTGCAGTCGCCTAAGAATCCCCCTGAACAAGCAGAAGTCATTGCAACCGGTCAAGACAACACCATTTTAGTTATGAGACCAGGGAAAGATAGCTGGGAAGCAGTCCCGGCTGACAAATGTTATTTACGAGAATGAATAATGCTTGTATTTGATTCTCTTTCAGATCATTCTTTGGACTGTTGCTGCAGGATGTGTCGGCGTTGGACTCCTTTTGGGCTGGTACGACGAGAGAGGAGGGATCCCATCAACCCGGGCTGAGTTGAGAACCCGAGTGTCGCGTTCCTTCGCTGCGTGGGATTCGTCGTCGAACTTTTGGACTACGTTAGCAAAACGGGTGACTAAAGCCCCTCATTTCTGCTTGACACCGATGAGATCGGTGTCTGACATTCTAGCGACTTGTTTAGTTGCTGTCCCTGCTTCATTGGAGACTTTGACTCATATTTTCAATTTATCAAATGCTCGCCCCAATGTTCTTCTGGGCGATTTTGCCACCCATGAGTATTGCCCCTTGTGTACTGTACTGTCAGACCCGATACCCCCCATCCAGTCCCAAATAGTTACCTATAATATCACACAGGGTGATTTGTGTTTCTTCCTTACTTGTGATCCTAGTGCGATTTCTGAATGTACGCGTTTAAGATTGAAAGGTGCCCCTTCATTCACCGCTCATGAACGAACTTTGTGCCTTCAAAGGACACCGAAAACATGTACTTCTGTTCAGAATGACATGACTTGCAAGAGTATGGTAGTTACCCCCAGTCACTATCGCACGATGTTACTGCCTGCCGGATGGCTTTTCTCATGTGGTAATACTTCCTGGCCATATATTCCCGCAAATATTTCTGGAGGCCCTTGTGCCATTACTAGACTGAGCTTATTAATGTTTTCATCACATCCGAATGCCAACTCTCGTGTGATTTGAGATACAGTGAAGTTACAGGAGGATTGTGACTCATCTTTGCATTTATATTCCAAGTCTGAATACCTTAGCCTGGCTATTTCAATTGTTGGTGTTCCTGCTTTGGCAGTTTATAATGCCAAATCTATTGGGAAAATGGCCTGCTGGATGGTAAAATCCATCAATCATACTTCTACAGTCCTGTCTGACATGCTATTAGACGCCCAGGGTGAACGTAGGGCTATCTTGCAAAATCGAGCGGCCATTGATTATCTTTTGCTTAAACATGGACACGATTGTTCTGATTTTGAGGGTCTTTGTTGTTTTAACTTGTCGGATCATACAAAATCCATTCAAGCTCACATTGATAAACTACATGACTTGACAGAAGAAGTTAGAAAACACATTGACCAGGGCTGGTTTGGCTGGCTCTTTAATTGGTTACCTGATTTGCATATGTTACGTCAGATATTAGGAGGTATTCTGATTACTATCGGCATTTTGATTTCTATCTGTTGCTTTATTCAGTGTATTCCTTCACTACTTCAATTCTGTACACCTGGTACTAGACATAGATCAGTTAGTCTTGTTTCATATTATTCTTCCACAGATATTAGTTCTGTTTAATGAATGTATAATAGACTGAAGTCAAGGGCTAAATGTTCTGCTCGATTTTTACGGCCTTCTTGTGTGGCACAATGATGGAATGTGACTTCAGTCTCTTATCATTCAAGTCTAAGGGTTAGAGTAGTGAATGGAGCCTATTTACTAGGCACTTCGACATGATTCTGTGCTCTTCCCCATAGATCAGGGCTTGCACACATAGCCTAGGGGATAGATTCGTTAGTATTAGGGATAACCTGTCCTGTAGTGAGGGTATTTCATGGAGCCGTGCTGAATTCAGGCCTGGTAGGCCTCAAACGGGAGAGACTCCATCTTTCTTTCTGCTCCGGCAGCTTGGGATGCTTCTAGGTCAAATGTAATGTTTTAGTTATGAGGTGTTATTCGCTTGGAGAGAACCGGTTCAGGCCGGCCCTTATCGAAGGATTGTATTTTTCTTCATGCCGAAGACACTACATCAGGCCGGCCGGCTGGGAACGTGTCCTTGGTACGGGGAGGTACAAGAATTTGGTGGGCGGCAGGTTACAGGCCGGAATTTTCCATGAGGAAACGCACCTCTATATTAGTGAAAGTCTGAGGCAGTTACATGTTCAGTCCGTAGGCGGCATCTAGCCGTTAGCAGTAAAGCTACTACTTATTCCAGGGAAGACAGACGCCATCTTGAAGGCGGAGAGGAACCGAGAGACAGATGCTCTCCTAGCAGAATAGCCAGAGAGGAGAGAGTAGCCGATAAGGAAGAGGTCCCAGTGACTCGGAGAAGGGTGATTCCAGGCGAGCCGAGGCACAGACGAGAAGGGAACCTAGATGACCACTGAGTGCAGGCTACATACTACTAAGGTGATGTCGACCCTTTCTTATTAGAGTGTACAACTTAATCTTTCACTTTTCTTTGCAGGTTATGTGTTATATCGTAATGTTATGTGATTGTGTATGTAATGAGTAATAAAGTACCCAGTTTGTAGTGAACCAACATGTGCTGCGTGTTCTTGTATGAGAGGGTAGCCTATTCTTCTAGTCAGCTGCGGCTACATGAACAGATGTTAACCCTGATCAGGTAAGTGGTAACTGAATAAGGGAAAGAGGAGCCCCTCGAACCTGAGAACAGGCTATGCTCGAACTGGCAATCCTTGTGTGATCTGATGAATAGTGAGACTGATTCCCTTTTTGTATGTTATGGTGATCATAGGATGAACTGTCATATGAGACTGCCGTCTAGGTAGAGAGGTCTGGATTCGTATAGGATCGCGAGGCCGCCACTTGTGATACTGTCGTATGGGCAGAGAGATCTGGATTCGTAGGGGATCGCGAGGCCGCCGATTGTGCTGAGACTGCCGTCTGGGTAGAGAGGTCTGGATTCGTATAGGATCGCGAGGCCGCCACTTGTGATACTGTCGTATGGGCAGAGAGGTCTGGATTCGTAGGGGATCGCGAGGCCGCCGATTGTGCTGAGACTGCCGTCTGGGTAGAGAGGTCTGGATTCGTATGGAATCGCGAGGCCGCCACTTGTGCTGAGACTGCCGTCTGGGTAGAGAGGTCTGGATTCGTATGGGATCGCGAGGCCGCCACTTGTGATACTGTCGTATGGGCAGAGAGGTCTGGATTCGTATGGGATCGCGAGGCCGCCGATTGTGCTGAGACTGCCGTCTGGGTAGAGAGGTCTGGATTCGTATAGGATCGCGAGGCCGCCACTTGTGATACTGTCGTATGGGCAGAGAGGTCTGGATTCGTAGGGGATCGCGAGGCCGCCGATTGTGCTGAGACTGCCGTCTGGGTAGAGAGGTCTGGATTCGTATGGAATCGCGAGGCCGCCACTTGTGCTGAGACTGCCGTCTGGGTAGAGAGGTCTGGATTCGTATGGGATCGCGAGGCCGCCACTTGTGATACTGTCGTATGGGCAGAGAGGTCTGGATTCGTATGGGATCGCGAGGCCGCCGATTGTGCTGAGACTGCCGTCTGGGTAGAGAGGTCTGGATTCGTGTGGGATCGCGAGGCCGCCACTTGTGATACTGTCGTATGGGCAGAGAGGTCTGGATTCGTATGGGATCGCGAGGCCGCCGATTGTGCTGAGACTGCCGTCTGGGTAGAGAGGTCTGGATTCGTATTGGATCGCGAGGCCGCCACTTGTGATACTGTCGTATGGGCAGAGAGATCTGGATTCGTATGGGATCGCGAGGCCGCCGATTGTGCTGAGACTGCTGTCTGGGTAGAGAGGTCTGGATTCGTGTGGGATCGCGAGGCCGCCACTTGTGATACTGTCGTATGGGCAGAGAGGTCTGGATTCGTATGGGATCGCGAGGCCGCCACTTGTGATACTGTCGTATGGGCAGAGAGGTCTGGATTCGTATGGGATCGCGAGGCCGCCACTTGTGATACTGTCGTATTGGCAGAGAGGTCTGGATCCGTATGGGATCGCGAGGCCGCCGATTATAAGAGGTCTTGGTATGTATAGTAGGAATCCCCTGTCCTTAGGTGGTAGATATATGTGGTTGCACTATTGTAAATAGGTTCTAGGGAGGGGGTAACGTTCTGGCTGGGTTAGTGAGGCTCTGATGAGCGGGTTCTATCTGATCCGAAAACCCAAGCAGAACAGTCCTATCCCCAAAAATAGCACAACACCACAGATAGCAAAATACATTTATGTATAGAGCAGGAGGAGACAGTCCCACACATCCTTTTTGCATGTCCTGCCTATAAGGCTCCGCGGACAAATGGTTAAAACCCTTATGTATTAATTTGGGCACAAGGTCCAGTGCTACAGCACTAAGAATATTGAAGACAAATACCAATGAGCTCTGTGTGATATCCATCGCCAAATTTATAAGTTGGATGTGGTGAATCCACACCAAATCTCTAAAGATGTTGGCGACAGCTTAAAGTAGTATCACACAGTAAGAAGAAGTTGCTATTGTTCCGACAGGCCATAGACAACCGCCTGGTAAAAGTGACTCAACACCTAGTCGTAATTACGAATAGATTAGCCATAGTAATGGTTAAAATAAGTGACTTAGGGCCATATGTAGGTAATTTGGAAATACCGATTACTAATTACCGAATTTTACTGAATCGGTATTTAGAAATCGGTATTTCCGATGTACGTAATAATTCGGTAAATATTACTGAATCGGTAAAAATCTGTAAATATTTACCGAATCCACAATACCGATCGGTTTTTCCGAATCGGTAAATATTACCGAATCTGTAAATATTACCGAATCGTTAAATACCGATTCGGTAAATACCGAATCGGAAATTCTAAAAAACTGCAATTGAGGAATCAGCAAATCCTGTGCAACCACCACCCCTCCCAACCAGGAAGTGGCCGCACCCAGGCAGGTGCACACAATCAGAACCTTCTGGAGAGGCTGGGAGTGCAGAGGAGAGCAACAGAGCCACTGCCTGAACTTTTTCTGCAAATCTTGCACAATGGCCAGCCAGGATACAGAAAGAGAAGGAGGGGAAAGGAAGAGAAAACTGAAATTCAGTCAGAAGGAACTGCAGGTCCTTGTGGAGGAGGTAGTGAAGCAGCAAACAAAGCTGTTTGGAAAGCAGTCCCTGCTGGTTGTAGATTCAGAAAAAAGAAAAATCTGGCTTGGAATCCATTTTCAGGTGAATGCCAGTGGAGTGACCCCCCCCCGGGACATGGATGTGCTCAAGAAGCAGTGGTATGATATCAGGATCGTAAAACAAATAGAGAGAGAGAGGGATTTTATTAATGGAACACCATTAACAGGGGGATCACTCCCAGTCCCCTAATGATATACTATCAAACAAAATAAGGGAGTACTTCCCAGAAGGCAGAGAACTGTCTATAGGATATTGGCATGAGGAGTAGGTGAAGAAATAATCTTTCTTTAGAAGACCCCTCACTCACCAACCTGGTTGGTGACATGCTTCATCATTGGGGTCCCACCCAGATAGCCGAGTGCCATCCGGGTGTGCTGCGACACCTGACTACAGTGGAGCTGGTTTTTTTGGGGGGTGAACAGTGAATTTTTAGAATAAAAATTGGCCAGATTTAACCCAATTAAAAATAATTTATTCTAGGGTAACTTGGACAATGGTTAAAAATTAGTGAAGATACCACGAAAGGTTAGATTGACCTATGGTATCTTAATAAAAATTGTGAAAAAAGTCTGTTGCAGGTCTACATGTTTCAACCATTAATTCGATATTACTAAGGTTTTCGTCAGGACCATAAAAAACATGACCCGGGAGGTACACACTCGCTAAGGTGTGCCCTGTCCATGGTCAGTAGTAGAAACCTAACCCGTTACTCACGGTTAGGAAAACTTTCCCCAAGTCGTTGAAAATGAAAAATCTGTAAAAAAAAGCACAGACGAACACAAGACAAACACATAAAAATACATACAGTCGTCATTCTGTTCGCACAATCAGTACTCATATTAGTTGCCAATAATAACCGTTTCGATGCCACATACGTGAAATATTAGACGAACTCCATCGATGGTAAATGTTTGTGTTTTCACGCAATCACAAACATAATTAACGCAGGCGGTCAGTAATCACACATCAGGAACAGTAGTGAATATGGATCAAACACAACTATTCAAACCCACTCATACGAGTCTCAAAGGAGGGGGTGTCTATATACTCTAAAAAGAGTAAAAGTGTACTAGTGCACCAGTAATACCATAGGGTAAAACGGGAAATATCCCGATAGCCATGGTTACAGTGAACCCACGCAAAACTAAAATATAGTGGTGGGTAACAAGCTACAACCTCGCTTGATGCGGAGGGCGTGTCGCTAAAAACGACGTGAAATCCAAGATCGCATAGCGTGGTGAAACGTTAAAAAATTGTGATAAACCCACGATCGAAAGTGAGAAGGGGGAGGGGAGTGCGCTTACTTAGAGAGCAGGAATTGTGCACCTCAAGGGAGACGGGATCACTCGATTTGTGATTTCAAATCTAGATAGAAGAAAAATTGTAAGATGTACATACAGTGGAATCAGGCGTGCTTAAGCCTGCATGGGGAGTGGCTACCGCACCAATGTACTCACTCAGACCCACAAATCGAAAAGCGTATTAGCCTAGCGGTGATCAGTCCAGTCCCCCGATGGAAAAATCCCCGGACAGCGTCTCACTATTGAGGGAATAGTTCCGGGTCACGTGGGGGCACGCTTGCGTGAAGGTCATGTGGTACGCAAGTCAGCCGCTTGTCTTAGGTAGCATGAAGCTGAACAATAAAGTTACAATTACAATATACTATTGACAGCAAGGAATGTACTTCAGCAATGGAGGTAAATCAACAAGAGTGATACTGCTTGTTTGTACACCCGGCAGGCTGAAAGCGTATATATGATGTCAAAAACCAATTGTTCTAAAACATGACAGAAACGCTCGATAATAAAACATTCTGCATGCTGGGAAACAAGACTAAAGCTGGGAAAGAGAAATAGTATGTTTAACTCAACACAACAATAATAAAGGGAAAATCTTTAGAGATCCAACAAGGAATGAAGTAAATCCATGTAAAATTACCGAAGTCCTTGGCTAAACTCAACAGTACTACAGGAAAAATATTCAGAATTGGATGGCAATACAACGACTACAGGGGTGTAATATAAAACTTACAGCACACCATATAGTACAGATGAGGAGGGAGATCCAACGCCGTTCAGTCACAACTGGTGGTGATCTGGGACAATTAAACCATGCATAGAATAACCGTGTGGAATGGCTTGTTGTTTCTAAGGTGGATATATACTGTCCAGTCTAACGCATCTTAGCCTGTGAAAATAGATTCATACCAGAATGAACTTAGGAATCATATACTAGAGTAGTGTACTTCAGATAATAGTTAAGTGACACGTGTAATAGTTGAGTAGCAAATAACATAAGTCAATATAGCAGTCTATATACTCATCTTGTTAGTACAGTATTCCAGGGAATATTCTCATTAAGGCCATTCGTGTGGGTTAATAACCTATACTCCCACCTTTGTTCCTTTTCAAAAAGCCTCTGTTGTATATTACAACCAGCCTTTATTTGTTCGATGATGGTCCATCGCATGTCGTTTGTGGTATGGTTATTCGCAAGGAAGTGTTCTGTTAACTTGGTCGTGACCCTTTTATACCTAATGTTACTACGGTGTTCACAGATTCTCTGTTTTACCTTCCTTGTTGTCATTCCAATATATCTGAGGTCTCACGGGCACCTGATCAGGTAGACCACGTTGGTACTGTTACAATTCGTGTGCGTCCTTTGAGTCCAAGTCTTGCCTTGTTCCAAATCGAGAGTTTTTGTATTACTGGTTAGGTGGCAAACACTGCAGTTACCACACAGATAGTGGCCTAAGATGTCTGGTAGTCCCCAGGCATTCAATACAGTTGGTCGATTCAACTTTCCAGTTGTAATAGGACGAGTATTCACCAACGTATCTTTTAAACTCCTTGCTTTTTTGAATGAAAAAAGGGGCTTCTCCCAATGTAAGTTGCCAGTGTTAATAATTGACCAGTGCTTGTTGCTGGATTTTGTCATCATATTAGATGCTGTATTGTAAGTCGTTACACAGGTCAAGGGTAGTTCATTTTCTGGGAGATTCTTTGGTTCCAGGAGGATTTCTCTCGGTTGGTTTCTTGCTCGTTTTTGGCAATTGTAGATGATTCTCTTAGGGTAACCTCTTTCAGTGAGTTTTTGAGTCAGATCCCTGGCTTGACTACGATAGTCCGTGATCTTACTGCAGTTCCTACGTAATCTTAAAAACTGACCATAAGGCAAATTTTCCCTAAGTGCTCTAGGGTGAAAACTCTCAAATCTTAACAGATTATTCTTTGCACTTGGTTTATGATGAGTTCTTGTTTCAAGACGGCCATTCTCTTTCGTGATGACCACATCTAGGAAGATCATTGTCTTAGGGTCCACATTATATGTGAACCTGAGGTTGATATCACAAGTGTTAATCCAACAGAGGAAGTCATTCAAAAGTTCAGTTGGTCCTTGCCAAATGGCAAGGACATCATCAATGTATCTCTTCTAAAAAATGATATGTGATCGGAAAGGGTTATTGTTGGCCAATATGAACTTGGATTCAAAATCAAAAACATAAAGTCCCGCCACACTAGGGGCAAAGGTACTTCCCATTGAAGTACCCCCTGTCTGTAGGAATAGGCTCCCTTCGAACTCGAAGAAGTTCTTCTTCAGAGTTAGTTTGGCACATTCTAATATAAAACTTTTGGGAGTTCTATGTGTCCATGTAGCCATGTCAAGAGATTTTCTAAGGACTTCCAAGGTATCATCTTGTGGGATACTCGTATAAAGACTTTCAATGTCTAGGCTAACCAAGATTGTGCCTTCATCCACAGTTAAGTCTTCGAGCAGTCTCAGTAGGCTCTTTGTATCCTGGAGATAGGTTGAAGTCTCCTGTACCAGTTCTTTTAAGAAGTAGTCACAAAATCTTGAAAGGGGTTCAGGAGGGATCCTATTCCTGACACGATCGGTCTCCCTGGTGGTGGAATCTTATTTTTGTGCATTTTCGGGAGGATATAGGAATATGGGATCTTGCCTTCACTGTTAGTCAGAAAAGTAGCTTCTTGTCTTGAGATGAAACCCATTCTTTCGGCATGTTCTACCAGCAGGGAAATTTCTTGTCTCAACTTATTAGCAGGATCTGATCGAATGGGCAGGTAATTCCTGTTATCAGATAGTAACCTTAAACCATCAGCTTGGTAGGCCTCTTTGTCTTGGACTACCACTCCACCGCCTTTATCTGCCTGCTTGATCACTATTGTGTCATAGGATTTCAATTTTTTCAACGCTTGATCTTCTTCTTTGTTCATATTAGTAAAAGGTCTCTTCACGGTGAGTTGTTCAATGTCTTTGTAAACTGCTTGTTCGAATGCTGCCAATTCGACAGGGGTGGTATGGGGAGGTGGAATAAATGTGGACTTTATCCGTAGTCCTGTTTCGTTATACTCCTCTGTGTTGGTTGACAAGTCATTTTTTTCGAAAAAAGACTTCAATCTTAACTTCCTAAAGAAAGCGGCTAGTTCACAATGAAGGTGAAATTTGTCAAATCGTGTGGTTGGGACAAAGCGGAGTCCCTTATTCAAAACCCTTTCTTCAACTGGGCTAAGGGGTCTAGTTGCTAGATTCGTCACTAGACTCTGCTGGTGCTCGGTCCTGGCTGGGGTGCTTGTGTCTTGCTTCTGGTGTTGTTCCCCACCGGATCGTCTTCTTCCCAATACACTTGACTCGTGCCTCTTCTCCTTCCTCTTCCCCTCCTGCCTCTGCCTAAAAAAGGCGGTCTGTAGGTAGTGGAAGGGAATATTTGTTGCGGGAATGGAGGCTGCCAACCGTAGACGGGATAAGGTTGATGATGTGGGTTAAATGCGCCCTGAAATCCTGATGGGATAAAGGGCGTATGTGGATTAAACCCTTGCCAATTGTTCTGAGTTTTGTTTCTTCCCCTTTGCTGTTGTCTCCCGCTTCCTGTGCTTGAGTTACTACTACCTGTAGAGTCGGTACTTGAAGTATCTAGATCTTGTTCATTTTTCGTGGAAGGAATAAAGTCTGGGTCTGAATAGGGATATACCTTCGTGTAGGAGAAACGTTTAAGATCTTTCTGGAACTTTTGTACTTTTTGTTGAGTCAGATGACCTCTGTACTCATTGATTTCTTTATTAAATTCATCCAGTCGTTTCTTATATCCAGATATTGTGGTCTTAATCTGTCCTTCTGTTAATTGTATCTCAATCATTATAGCATCCGACAGACGTAGAGCTGTCTTAATAATCAGTACAATCCAATCGCTTGTACAGTGCCACGCGATTTGGGCCCAGTCTTTCCTGAATGTTGCATCATCAAGGAAAATACGTGGAGCGTTTGTAACAAGGAGGCCTTTGGGTGCCATGTTGTTTCTCAGATATTCTTTTAATATTGTCCCATGTAATATTGTTCTTATACGGTCTCTTTTCATTTCTTATAATTTTTCCCAGTCAGTAGTCTGTGAGATGGTTTGTGCGATACTCGCATCAGCAAATAAAGAGGGATCTCCTAATATAGCTTCTACCTCCTCAGAGGAATACGATAGTCCTTGATTCTCCCCCATCGTCTCAATAGAAGGGTTTATCACACTAAAAATGAAAAGCTCTCACAGCTGTGCGCTGCCATTAATTGTAAAACAAAAAGAGAGAGAGAGGGATTTTATTAATGGAACACCATTAACAGGGGGATCACTACCAGTCCCCTAATGATATACTATCAAACAAAATAAGGGAGTACTTCCCAGAAGGCAGAGAACTGTCTATAGGATATTGGCATGAGGAGTAGGTGAAGAAATAATCTTTCTTTAGAAGACCCCTTACTCACCAACCTGGTTGGTGACATGCTTCATCATCGGGGTCCCACCCAGATAGCCGAGTGCCATCCGGGTGTGCTGCGACACCTGACTACAGTGGAGCTGGGTTTTTTTTGGGTGAACAGTGAATTTTTAGAATAAAAATTGGCCAGATTTAACCCAATTAAAAATAATTTATTCTAGGGTAACTTGGACAATGGTTAAAAATTAGTGAAGATACCACGAAAGGTTAGATTGACCTATGGTATCTTAATAAAAATTGTGAAAAAAGTGTGTTGCAGGTCTACATGTTTCAACCATTAATTCGATATTACTAAGGGTATCGTCAGGACCATAAAAAACATGACCCGGGAGGTACACACTCGCTAAGGTGTGCCCTGTCCATGGTCAGTAGTAGAAACCTAACCCGTTACTCACGGTTAGGAAAACTTTCCCCAAGTCGTTGAAAGTGAAAAATCTGTAAAGAAAGTATAGACGAACACAAGACAAACACATAAAAATACATACAGTGGTCATTCTGTTCGCACAATCAGTACTCATATTAGTTGTCAATAATAACCGTTTCGATGCCACATACGTGAAATATTAGACGAACTCCATCGATGGTAAATGTTTGTGTTTTCACGCAATCACAAACATAATTAACGCAGGCGGTCAGTAATCACACATCAGGAACAGTAGTGAATATGGATCAAACACAACTATTCAAACCCACTCATACGAGTCTCAAAGGAGGGGGTGTCTATATACTCTAAAAAGAGTAAAAGTGTACTAGTGCACCAGTAATACCATAGGGTAAAACGGGAAATATCCCGATAGCCATGGTTACAGTGAACCCACGCAAAACTAAAATATAGTGGTGGGTAACAAGCCACAACCTCGCTTGATGCGGAGGGCGTGTCGCTAAAAACAACGTGAAATCCAAGATCGCATAGCGTGGTGAAACGTTAAAAAATTGTGATAAACCCACGATCGAAAGTGAGAAGGGGGAGGGGAGTGCGCTTACTTAGAGAGCAGGAATTGCGCACCTCAAGGGAGACGGGATCACTCGATTTGTGATTTCAAATCTAGATAGAAGAAAAATTGTAAGATGTACATACAGTGGAATCAGGCGTGCTTAAGCGTGCTTAGGGAGCCGCTACCGCACCAATGTACTCACTCAGACCCACAAATCGAAAAGCGTATTAGCCTAGCGGTGATCAGTCCAGTCCCCCGATGGAAAAATCCCCGGACAGCATCTCACTATTGAGGGAATAGTTCCGGGTCATTTGGGGGGACGCTTGCGTGAAGGTCATGTGGTACGCAAGTCAGCCGCTTGTCTTAGGTAGCGTGAAGCCGAACAATAAAGTTACAATTACAATATACTATTGACAGCAAGGAATGTACTTCAGCAATGGAGGTAAATCAACAAGAGTGATACTGCTTGTTTGTACACCCGGCAGGCTGAAAGCGTATATATGATGTCAAAAACCAATTGTTCTAAAACATGACAGAAACGCTCGATAATAACACATTCTGCATGCTGGGAAACAAGACTAAAGCTGGAAAAGAGAAATAGTATGTTTAACTCAACACAACAATAATAAAGGGAAAATCTTTCGAGATCCAACAAGGAATTAAGTAAATCCATGTAAAATTACCGAAGTCCTCGGCTAAACTCAACAGTACTACAGGAAAAATATTCAGAATTGGATGGCAATACAACGACTACAGGGGTGTAATATAAAACTTACAGCACACCATATAGTACAGATGTGGAGGGAGATCCAACGCCGTTCAGTCACAACTGGTGGTGATCTGGGACAATTAAACCATGCATAGAATAACCGTGTGGAATGGCTTGTTGTTTCTAAGGTGTATATATACTGTCCAGTCTAACGCATCTTAGCCTGTGAAAATAGATTCATACCAGAATGAACTTAGGAATCATATACTAGAGTAGTGTACTTCAGATAATAGTTAAGTGACACGTGTAATAGTTGAGTAGCAAATAACATAAGTCAATATAGCAGTCTATATACTCATTTTGTTAGTACAGTATTCCAGGGAATATTCTCATTAAGGCCATTCGTGTGGGTTGATAACCTATACACCCACCTTTGTTCCTTTTCAAAAAGCCTCTGTTGTATATTACAACCAGCCTTTATTTGTTCGATGATGGTCCATCGCATGTCGTTTGTGGTATTGTTATTCGCAAGGAAGTGTTCTGTTATCTTGATCGTGACACTTTTACACCTAATGTTACTATGGTGTTCACAGATTCTCTGTTTTACCTTCCTTGTTGTCATCCCAATATATCTGAGGTCGCACGGGCACCTGATCAGGTAGACCACGTTGGTACTGTTACAATTCCTGTGCGTCCTTTGAGTCCAAGTCTTGCCTTGTTCCAAATCGAGAGTGTTTGTATTACTGGTTAGGTGGCAAACACTGCAGTTACCACACGGATAGTGGCCTACGATGTCTGGTAGTCCCCAGGCATTCAATACAGTTGGTGGATTCAACTCTCCAGTTGTAATAGGACGAGTATTCACCAACGTATCTTTTAAACTCCTTGCTTTTTTGAATGAAAAAAGGGGCTTCTCCCAATGTAAGTTGCCAGTGTTAATAATTGACCAGTGCTTGTTGATGGATTTTGTCATCATATTAGATGCTGTATTGTAAGTCGTTACACAGGTCAAGGGTAGTTCATTTTCTGGGAGATTCTTTGGTTCCAGGAGGATTTCTCTCGGTTGGTTTCTTGCTCGTTTTTGGCAATTGTAGATGATTCTCTTAGGGTAACCTCTTTCAGTGAGTTTTTGAGTCAGATCCCTGGCTACAAAAACTCTCAATTTGGAACAAGGCAAGACTTGGACTCAAAGGACGCACACGAATTGTAACAGTACCAACGTTGTCTACCTGATCAGGTGCCCGTGCGACCTCAGATATATTGGGATGACAACAAGGAAGGTAAAACAGAGAATCTGTGAACACCGTAGTAACATTAGGTGTAAAAGGGTCACGACCAAGTTAACAGAACACTTCCTTGCGAATAACCATACCACAAACGACATGCGATGGACCATCATCGAACAAATAAAGGCTGGTTGTAATATACAACAGAGGCTTTTTGAAAAGGAACAAAGGTGGGTGTATAGGTTATCAACCCACACGAATGGCCTTAATGAGAATATTCCCTGGAATACTGTCCTAACAAAATGAGTATATAGACTGCTATATTGACTTATGTTATTTGCTACTCAACTATTACACGTGTCACTTAACTATTATCTGAAGTACACTACTCTAGTATATGATTCCTAAGTTCATTCTGGTATGAATCTATTTTCACAGGCTAAGATGCGTTAGACTGGACAGTATATATACACCTTAGAAACAACAAGCCATTCCACACGGTTATTCTATGCATGGTTTAATTGTCCCAGATCACCACCAGTTGTGACTGAACGGCGTTGGATCTCCCTCCTCATCTGTACTATATGGTGTGCTGTAAGTTTTATATTACACCCCTGTAGTCCTTGTATTGCCATCCAATTCTGAATATTTTTCCTGTAGTACTGTTGAGTTTAGCCGAGGACTTCGGTCATTTTACATGGATTTACTTCATTCCTGGTTGGATCTCTAAAGATTTACCCTTTATTATTGTTGTGTTGAGTTAAACATACTATTTCTCTTTCCCAGCTTTAGTCTTGTTTCCCAGCATGCAGAATGTGTTATTATCGAGCGTTTCTGTCATGTTTTAGAACAATTGGTTTGTGACATCATATATACGCTTTCAGCCTGCCGGGTGTACAAACAAGCAGTATCACTCTTGTTGATTTACCTCCATTGCTGAAGTACATTCCTTGCTGTCAATAGTATATTGTAATTGTAACTTTATTGTTCGGCTTCACGCTACCTAAGACAAGCGGCTGACTTGCGTACCACATGACCTTCACGCAAGCGTCACCCCACGTGACCCGGAACTATTCCCTCAATAGTGAGACGCTGTCCGGGGATTTTTCCATCGGGGGACTGGACTGATCACTGCTAGGCTAATACGCTTTTCGATTTGTGGGTCTGAGTGAGTACATTGGTGCGGTAGCGACTCCCTAAGCACGCTTAAGCACGCCTGATTCCACTGTATGTACATCTTACAATTTTTCTTCTATCTAGATTTGAAATCACAAATCGAGTGATCCCGTCTCCCTTGAGGTGAGCAATTCCTGCTCTCTAAGTAAGCGCACTCCCCTCCCCCTTCTCACTTTCGATCGTGGGTTTATCATAATTTTTTAACGTTTCACCACGCTATGTGATCTTGGATTTCACGTCGTTTTTAGCGGCACGCCCTCCGCATCAAGCGAGGTTGTGGCTTGTTACCCACCACTATATTTTAGTTTTGCGTGGGTTCACTGTAACCATGGCTATCGGGATATTTCCTGTTTTACCCTATGGTGTTACTCTTGCACTAGTACACTTTTACTCTTTTTAGAGTATATAGACACCCCCTCCTTTGAGACTCGTATGAGTGGGTTTGAATAGTTGTGTTTGATCCATATTCACTACTGTTCCTGATGTGTTATTACTGATCGCCTGCGTTAATTATGTTTGTGATTGCGTGAAAACACAAACATTTACCATCGATGGAGTTCGTCTAATATTTCACGTATGTGGCATCGAAACAGTTATTATTGGTAACTAATATGAGTACTGATTGTGCGAACAGAATGACGACTGTATGTATTTTTATGTGTTTGTCTTGTGTTCGTCTGTGCTTTCTTTACAGATTTTTCACTTTCAACGACTTGGAGAAAGTTTTCCTAACCGTGAGTAACGGGTTAGGTTTCTACTACTGACCGTGGACAGGGCACACCTTAGCGAGTGTGTACCTCCGGGGTCATGTTTTTTATGGTCCTGATGAAAACCTTAGTAATATCGAATTAATGGTTGAAACATGTAGACCTGCAACACACTTTTTTCACAATTTTTATTAAGATACCATAGGTCAATCTAACCTTTCGTGGTATCTTCACTAATTTTTAACCATTGTCCAAGTTACCCTAGAATAAATTATTTTTAATTGGGTTAAATCTGGCCACTTTTTATTCTAAAAATTCACTGTTCACCCCCAAAAAAACCCAGCTCCACTGTAGTCAGGTGTCACAGCACACCAGGATGGCACTCAGCTATCTGGGTGGGACCCCGATGATGAAGCATGTCACCAACCAGGTTGGTGAGTGAGGGGTCTTCTAAAGAAAGATTATTTCTTCACCTACTCCTCATGCCAATATCCTATAGACAGTACTCTGCCTTCTGGGAAGTACTCCCTTATTTTGTTTGATATGATATCAGGATCATCACCAAGAGGAAGATGGCTGATCTTAAAAAACAAGCCAGCCAGACAGGAGGAAGAAGGAACAGGGCACCTGCCCTGACTGAACTTGAGCGGCTCATGGAGTCCACGATAGAGCTAGAAAGTGTCTGTTTTCACAATTTTTATTTAGATACCATAGGTCAATCTAACCTTTCGTGGTATCTTCACTAATTTTTAACCATTGTCCAAGTTACCCTAGAATAAATTATTTTTAATTGGGTTAAATCTGGCCAATTTTTATTCCAAAAATTCACTGTTCACCCCCCAAAAAAACCAGCTCCACTGTAGTCAGGTGTCGCAGCACACCCGGATGGCACTCGGCTATCTGGGTGGGACCCCGATGATGAAGCATGTCACCAACCAGGTTGGTGAGTGAGGGGTCTTCTAAAGAAAGATTATTTCTTCACCTACTCCTCATGCCAATATCCTATAGACAGTTCTCTGCCTTCTGGGAAGTACTCCCTTATTTTGTTTGATTAGATATCAGGATCATCACCAAGAGGAAGATGGCTGATCTTAAAAAACAAGCCAGCCAGACAGGAGGAAGAAGGAACAGGGCACCTGCCCTGACTGAACTTGAGCGGCTCGTGGAGTCAACGATAGAGCTAGAAAGTGTCTGTGGAATCGGGGATGCAGACAGCTCTGCCAGAGCTGCTTCCAAACAAGGTAAGAAGCATGCACAGCATTGTGCCCCCCCTTCCCCAATCCCAAATCCCCAATTGGGCTATGTGAATCCCACTCCAGTGCAGGTTTTTGTTCAGACCAGCAATGCATTATGGGAGATGTAGTTAGTGAAACCCCTATCATGACAGGAATCGCACTGAACAACAAGGCATGTGACACACATCAGCGATAAGCAGGCAGAGGACAATGAGATAGCGTGGCAGAAATGAATTTTGATTTTTGCAATGCAGGGCTGCAGGTACACTGAGCTAATGTACAATTTCTGTCCACAGGCGAGACATTGCGCAGGACTGCTCAGGACAAGGGAGAGAGGGCACCCTGGAAGGACATCATAGAGAAGGCCAGCAGGAGTGCAGGGCACACAACACCACCACAGCCAGCCTCACCACCACAGCCAGCCTCACCACCACAGCCAGCCTCGCCACTACTGCTAGCCACACCAGCATCAACACCAGCTGCAGTGGTTAGACCTAGGAGGCGTGCTGTTGCCAGACTGCAGGAGTGTGAGTCCTCCTCAGAAGACTCGAGGGGGTGGAAACATCTACTATGCCACTGGATGGCAGCAATGCTGGTTTGCTGTCCACTTCTGAGGGAGCACACACAGGTGCAAGACGCTGCCGCAGGGCTTGTGTGAGCACTCTACCTCCACAGGGTGAGAGCCATGGTGTCTTCGGAGGGCTGGAGGCAACCATGGTGAAGGTGCAGCTCCTACAAGGCAAGGCAATTCAGTCAGTCCAGCGACAAATGAGGCGCCTCAATGACAACATGACCAACATTGACAAGGGCATTAGCACAGTGGCTGAGGGCATGAAGGAGATGGCTGCGGGCATGCGGGACATGTCCCAGTCTGTGATGCTGCTGTGCAGCAAAATGGATGAGGACAGAGTAACACGCAAGCAGTTTACAAAGACATTGAACAACTCACCGTGAAGAGACCTTTTACTAATATGAACAAAGAAGAAGATCAAGCGTTGAAAAAATTGAAATCCTATGACACAATAGTGATCAAGCAGGCAGATAAAGGCGGTGGAGTGGTAGTCCAAGACAAAGAGGCCTACCAAGCTGATGGTTTAAGGTTACTATCTGATAACAGGAATTACCTGCCCATTCGATCAGATCCTGCTAATAAGTTGAGACAAGAAATTTCCCTGCTGGTAGAACATGCCGAAAGAATGGGTTTCATCTCAAGACAAGAAGCTACTTTTCTGACTAACAGTGAAGGCAAGATCCCATATTCCTATATCCTCCCGAAAATGCACAAAAATAAGATTCCACCACCAGGGAGACCGATCGTGTCAGGAATAGGATCCCTCCTGAACCCCTTTCAAGATTTTGTGACTACTTCTTAAAAGAACTGGTACAGGAGACTTCAACCTATCTCCAGGATACAAAGAGCCTACTGAGACTGCTCGAAGACTTAACTGTGGATGAAGGCACAATCTTGGTTAGCCTAGACATTGAAAGTCTTTATACGAGTATCCCACAAGATGATACCTTGGAAGTCCTTAGAAAATCTCTTGACATGGCTACATGGACACATAGAACTCCCAAAAGTTTTATATTAGAATGTGCCAAACTAACTCTGAAGAAGAACTTCTTCGAGTTCGAAGGGAGCCTATTCCTACAGACAGGGGGTACTTCAATGGGAAGTACCTTTGCCCCTAGTGTGGCGGGACTTTATGTTTTTGATTTTGAATCCAAGTTCATATTGGCCAACAATAACCCTTTCCGATCACATATCATTTTTTAGAAGAGATACATTGATGATGTCCTTGCCATTTGGCAAGGACCAACTGAACTTTTGAATGACTTCCTCTGTTGGATTAACACTTGTGATATCAACCTCAGGTTCACATATAATGTGGACCCTAAGACAATGATCTTCCTAGATGTGGTCATCACGAAAGAGAATGGCCGTCTTGAAACAAGAACTCATCATAAACCAAGTGCAAAGAATAATCTGTTAAGATTTGAGAGTTTTCACCCTAGAGCACTTAGGGAAAATTTGCCTTATGGTCAGTTTTTAAGATTACGTAGGAACTGCAGTAAGATCACGGACTATCGTAGTCAAGCCAGGGATCTGACTCAAAAACTCACTGAAAGAGGTTACCCTAAGAGAATCATCTACAATTGCCAAAAACGAGCAAGAAACCAACCGAGAGAAATCCTCCTGGAACCAAAGAATCTCCCAGAAAATGAACTACCCTTGACCTGTGTAACGACTTACAATACAGCATCTAATATGATGACAAAATCCAGCAACAAGCACTGGTCAATTATTAACACTGGCAACTTACATTGGGAGAAGCCCCTTTTTTCATTCAAAAAAGCAAGGAGTTTAAAAGATACGTTGGTGAATACTCGTCCTATTACAACTGGAAAGTTGAATCGACCAACTGTATTGAATGCCTGGGGACTACCAGACATCTTAGGCCACTATCCGTGTGGTAACTGCAGTGTTTGCCACCTAACCAGTAATACAAAAACTCTCGATTTGGAACAAGGCAAGACTTGGACTCAAAGGACGCACACGAATTGTAACAGTACCAACGTTGTCTACCTGATCAGGTGCCCGTGCGACCTCAGATATATTGGGATGACAACAAGGAAGGTAAAATAGAGAATCTGTGAACACCGTAGTAACATTAGGTGTAAAAGGGTCACGACCAAGTTAACAGAACACTTCCTTGCGAATAACCATACCACAAACGACATGCGATGGACCATCATCGAACAAATAAAGGCTGGTTGTAATATACAACAGAGGCTTTTTGAAAAGGAACAAAGGTGGGTGTATAGGTTATCAACCCACACGAATGGCCTTAATGAGAATATTCCCTGGAATACTGTACTAACAAAATGAGTATATAGACTGCTATATTGACTTATGTTATTTGCTACTCAACTATTACACGTGTCACTTAACTATTATCTGAAGTACACTACTCTAGTATATGATTCCTAAGTTCATTCTGGTATGAATCTATTTTCACAGGCTAAGATGCGTTAGACTGGACAGTATATATACACCTTAGAAACAACAAGCCATTCCACACGTTTATTCTATGCATGGTTTAATTGTCCCAGATCACCACCAGTTGTGACTGAACGGCGTTGGATCTCCCTCCTCATCTGTACTATATGGTGTGCTGTAAGTTTTATATTACACCCCTGTAGTCCTTGTATTGCCATCCAATTCTGAATATTTTTCCTGTAGTACTGTTGAGTTTAGCCGAGGACTTCGGTCATTTTACATGGATTTACTTCATTCCTGGTTGGATCTCTAAAGATTTACCCTTTATTATTGTTGTGTTGAGTTAAACATACTATTTCTCTTTCCCAGCTTTAGTCTTGTTTCCCAGCATGCAGAATGTGTTATTATCGAGCGTTTCTGTCATGTTTTAGAACAATTGGTTTGTGACATCATATATACGCTTTCAGCCTGCCGGGTGTACAAACAAGCAGTATCACTCTTGTTGATTTACCTCCATTGCTGAAGTACATTCCTTGCTGTCAATAGTATATTGTAATTGTAACTTTATTGTTCGGCTTCACGCTACCTAAGACAAGCGGCTGACTTGCGTACCACATGACCTTCACGCAAGCGTCACCCCACGTGACCCGGAACTATTCCCTCAATAGTGAGACGCTGTCCGGGGATTTTTCCATCGGGGGACTGGACTGATCACTGCTAGGCTAATACGCTTTTCGATTTGTGGGTCTGAGTGAGTACATTGGTGCGGTAGCGACTCCCTAAGCACGCTTAAGCACGCCTGATTCCACTGTATGTACATCTTACAATTTTTCTTCTATCTAGATTTGAAATCACAAATCGAGTGATCCCGTCTCCCTTGAGGTGAGCAATTCCTGCTCTCTAAGTAAGCGCACTCCCCTCCCCCTTCTCACTTTCGATCGTGGGTTTATCATAATTTTTTAACGTTTCACCACGCTATGTGATCTTGGATTTCACGTCGTTTTTAGCGGCACGCCCTCCGCATCAAGCGAGGTTGTGGCTTGTTACCCACCACTATATTTTAGTTTTGCGTGGGTTCACTGTAACCATGGCTATCGGGATATTTCCTGTTTTACCCTATGGTGTTACTCTTGCACTAGTACACTTTTACTCTTTTTAGAGTATATAGACACCCCCTCCTTTGAGACTCGTATGAGTGGGTTTGAATAGTTGTGTTTGATCCATATTCACTACTGTTCCTGATGTGTTATTACTGATCGCCTGCGTTAATTATGTTTGTGATTGCGTGAAAACACAAACATTTACCATCGATGGAGTTCGTCTAATATTTCACGTATGTGGCATCGAAACAGTTATTATTGGTAACTAATATGAGTACTGATTGTGCGAACAGAATGACGACTGTATGTATTTTTATGTGTTTGTCTTGTGTTCGTCTGTGCTTTCTTTACAGATTTTTCACTTTCAACGACTTGGAGAAAGTTTTCCTAACCGTGAGTAACGGGTTAGGTTTCTACTACTGACCGTGGACAGGGCACACCTTAGCGAGTGTGTACCTCCGGGGTCATGTTTTTTATGGTCCTGATGAAAACCTTAGTAATATCGAATTAATGGTTGAAACATGTAGACCTGCAACACACTTTTTTCACAATTTTTATTAAGATACCATAGGTCAATCTAACCTTTCGTGGTATCTTCACTAATTTTTAACCATTGTCCAAGTTACCCTAGAATAAATTATTTTTAATTGGGTTAAATCTGGCCACTTTTTATTCTAAAAATTCACTGTTCACCCCCAAAAAAACCCAGCTCCACTGTAGTCAGGTGTCACAGCACACCAGGATGGCACTCAGCTATCTGGGTGGGACCCCGATGATGAAGCATGTCACCAACCAGGTTGGTGAGTGAGGGGTCTTCTAAAGAAAGATTATTTCTTCACCTACTCCTCATGCCAATATCCTATAGACAGTACTCTGCCTTCTGGGAAGTACTCCCTTATTTTGTTTGATATGATATCAGGATCATCACCAAGAGGAAGATGGCTGATCTTAAAAAACAAGCCAGCCAGACAGGAGGAAGAAGGAACAGGGCACCTGCCCTGACTGAACTTGAGCGGCTCATGGAGTCCACGATAGAGCTAGAAAGTGTCTGTTTTCACAATTTTTATTTAGATACCATAGGTCAATCTAACCTTTCGTGGTATCTTCACTAATTTTTAACCATTGTCCAAGTTACCCTAGAATAAATTATTTTTAATTGGGTTAAATCTGGCCAATTTTTATTCCAAAAATTCACTGTTCACCCCCCAAAAAAACCAGCTCCACTGTAGTCAGGTGTCGCAGCACACCCGGATGGCACTCGGCTATCTGGGTGGGACCCCGATGATGAAGCATGTCACCAACCAGGTTGGTGAGTGAGGGGTCTTCTAAAGAAAGATTATTTCTTCACCTACTCCTCATGCCAATATCCTATAGACAGTTCTCTGCCTTCTGGGAAGTACTCCCTTATTTTGTTTGATTAGATATCAGGATCATCACCAAGAGGAAGATGGCTGATCTTAAAAAACAAGCCAGCCAGACAGGAGGAAGAAGGAACAGGGCACCTGCCCTGACTGAACTTGAGCGGCTCGTGGAGTCAACGATAGAGCTAGAAAGTGTCTGTGGAATCGGGGATGCAGACAGCTCTGCCAGAGCTGCTTCCAAACAAGGTAAGAAGCATGCACAGCATTGTGCCCCCCCTTCCCCAATCCCAAATCCCCAATTGGGCTATGTGAATCCCACTCCAGTGCAGGTTTTTGTTCAGACCAGCAATGCATTATGGGAGATGTAGTTAGTGAAACCCCTATCATGACAGGAATCGCACTGAACAACAAGGCATGTGACACACATCAGCGATAAGCAGGCAGAGGACAATGAGATAGCGTGGCAGAAATGAATTTTGATTTTTGCAATGCAGGGCTGCAGGTACACTGAGCTAATGTACAATTTCTGTCCACAGGCGAGACATTGCGCAGGACTGCTCAGGACAAGGGAGAGAGGGCACCCTGGAAGGACATCATAGAGAAGGCCAGCAGGAGTGCAGGGCACACAACACCACCACAGCCAGCCTCACCACCACAGCCAGCCTCACCACCACAGCCAGCCTCGCCACTACTGCTAGCCACACCAGCATCAACACCAGCTGCAGTGGTTAGACCTAGGAGGCGTGCTGTTGCCAGACTGCAGGAGTGTGAGTCCTCCTCAGAAGACTCGAGGGGGTGGAAACATCTACTATGCCACTGGATGGCAGCAATGCTGGTTTGCTGTCCACTTCTGAGGGAGCACACACAGGTGCAAGACGCTGCCGCAGGGCTTGTGTGAGCACTCTACCTCCACAGGGTGAGAGCCATGGTGTCTTCGGAGGGCTGGAGGCAACCATGGTGAAGGTGCAGCTCCTACAAGGCAAGGCAATTCAGTCAGTCCAGCGACAAATGAGGCGCCTCAATGACAACATGACCAACATTGACAAGGGCATTAGCACAGTGGCTGAGGGCATGAAGGAGATGGCTGCGGGCATGCGGGACATGTCCCAGTCTGTGATGCTGCTGTGCAGCAAAATGGATGAGGACAGAGTAACACGGCACAAGGAGAGGCAGAAAATGGAGCACCATACGAGGGCAGTGAACCGCCTAGCAACTGCCACTTCTCTGCAGGCGCTCTGTGGCCATGCAGGAGGGACTGGCGCACTGCAGCACTGAAGTCTCTAGGGGGCTGTTAAAGGTGACCACTGCTCTTGAAATGAAGCTTACGAGTCAGTCTGCCACTACTGGTGCTGTGGAAATTGGGGACAGCGGGGACACGACCGGTCGGTGCAGCATTACCCCCCCCTGTAACAGACACCCGGAGGAGCAGCAGACGGCATGGGGCTGCCACTGGTTCCACAGCCAGTGAGGACAGTCAGTTAATGGCATCCAGCACTGTTGTGCGTGGCCGCAGACGCTGATGCAGCCCACACTTTCAGGACAGAATTGGGTGAAGTAACCCATGACTTCCTACTATGGATGTCACAAATTGGACTGCCAAGTTTGCCCGTTTGTGTTGTGGCGTAGCCCAGAAATTAAAACTACGTCATTACATTCAACAACTGGCTGTGTCTCCTTACTTACTTAAAAATAGTTGCATGTGATCTCTTCCCGTCTCTGTCTCTCATCTGTAGCTGGTGGCACTCCTGCTGCGTTGGGCTCTGGCTGTGCAAATTCATCATCATTGTCCTCAAAATCAGTTAATTCCACTTCTGTACCTTTCTTTGTGCCAAGGTTGTGCAGCATTGCACAAGTTGCAATGATTTTGCAGCAGATGATGGGTGTGTACTGATGTGCGCCTCCGCTTTTGTGGAGGCAGCGGAACCTACTTTTCAATAGTCCAAACGTGCGCTCCACAACGTTGCGTGTTGATTTGTGTGCCACATTGTATTGTCTCTCACTCAGGGTTGATGGGTTTAGGTAGGGAGTGAGGATAAATGACCGCACGGCATATGCTCTATTGCCTAGGTGAGAAAGAGAGTGCCATTAGTCACATACACCAATACACATTCATCTGCGGTAAGTATAAGGGAGTGTCACTGTGATTTACCCAGCAGGTATCCTTCTCCAAATTCTCCCGGAGCCAAGCATGTGTAGATCCCACTGTTCTGGAAGATGTATGAGTCATGCGTGCTCCCAGGAAATTTGGCCACGATGTCAGTGATTATGTTGGCAACATCGCAGATTACCTGCACATTTATGGAGTGGGTGGACTTTCTGTTCCTGTAGATATACTCAGTGGCTGCTGGTGGGCAGATTGGAATGTGTGTGCCATCAATACAGCCTATGACATGCGGGAACTGTGTCATCTGGTAAAAGTCTGTCTTGGTTTTCAGCAGTTCCGCCTGTGTGTTTGGGAAGCTAATGTAGTGATGCATTCTCTGCATCATGGCATCCAGGAACTTTCCGAAGAAACGGGACAGGCAACTCTGAGACACCCCGCCTAACGCAGCTATCACCCCCTGGTAACTGCCAGATGCAAGTAGATGTAGGCTACAGAGCACCTGCACATGTGGTGGTATGGCGTGCGCCCTTGGTGTTGGGTGCTCCAGGAGTAGGTGCAGGTCCCTTATCAAGTCCAGGATGGTGTGAGGGTGTAGCCTGTACCTTTCATGGATCTCAGCCTCAGTCTTTTGGAAGAGTGTGATGCGCTGTCTGTAAATGCGCTCCTCCCGTCTCCAGATCCACATTCCTGCTGCCTGTAGACGTAGACGCCTTGCAATCACATAGAAAGCCGCCATAGTGATCACACTGTTGCATTTTGGGATTGCTTATATACACTGTAGCTGATTACCACCTGCTTTCAGTCTGTGTTAATTACCGACTCTTAAATACCGAATTTCATGAAATTCGGTATTACCGAACGTACCTACATCTCTTTTCTCATTTTTACCGTTTCTTATTTACCGATTCGGTAAATAAGGAATCGGTACTTCAGAATCGGTAATTTTGAATTCGGTAATGATGAATCGGTATTTACCGATTCATAATTACCGAATCCTTATTTTTGGCCTCCTACATCTCAATTGCCTAAATACCGGTCAGTAATGGTACATTTTCCGAATTTCGGCCGTTGCCGGCTGGTATTAGCTACCTACATATGGCTGTTAGTCCTGTTTAGGAATTTACATATTTGATAGTTATGGTCACACAGACTCACATACATATTCCTCCTTGTGTTCCAATGGTTGGAGTATTAATATTTTTATCATTGAGGCTTCTTACATAAAATTAAGTTATCTGTAAATTCAATTGTATTATAAGAAGACTAAGAACACAATGGTTTTATGAGTAACTTTTTTACTGATATTTTTTATATCTTTTATGATCCCGCACTGAAATCACCTTTTATGCTATTGTATAATGATAAGCACTGAAGTCTTAATGAATGTTTTATCTTTTTAAAAATGGTTCTTTTCTTTTTTACCTAATATAATATTGTGAATGTCTTTTATGATCTGTGCGATCGAAATAACGATTATGAACTGAACAGAAACATGATCATGCACAGCTGGCTGTTGGCTATGGATAAAAAAAGTGGTGACCCTTATACAGAATAAATCTGGCGTGCCTGGGGACATGTTTATGTACATCAGGCAAAGGGATTAAGATAGGGTATCGAGAGCCTGATGTTAGAGAGACAGAAGTAAGCTACTAGGTAAAAGGTCACCTGTGTAGAACCGTTATGTTGTGTGGATGGGACAAAATGTATGTAATTTGGTATGTACATGATGGGACAAGCCTACAAGACATGACAGTCTCCTTCCCTCTACATCTTTCTTTACTATTACTTTTCTGGTGAGAATTTAACACTTCTTTTCTGTTTGGTTGAATGAAGTGGATGGACAGAAGGCTAAGGAAAACATGTGAAAACCGTTTAGTTGATGTATAAAAACTTCTAAAATAAAGTAATAAATAAAATAAGTAATTAACAAATAAGAATGTGTGATAAAATTGATTACATAATTCACTATAGATGTCCCATCTGAACCCAATGAGAAAGCCAATTAAATGTCTTTATTTACACACAAATATTACAGTGACTTAAGGATTTTGGGGACCCTGTGCCAAACAGAATTTGCAAGGACCCTGTTTCCATTTCTGATCCATTTAATCTAATTCTCGCCCATTAAATTATATGTTAAAATTTCAGAAATTGTAAAAGAAAGAAGACAAATGAGAGCCAATTACCTATGTAAAAGCTGCAGGTTCTCATCCATTGGCTTTACCATCTCTCCTGTTTTAGATCTCACTTTGGGCTTTCTTGATCCCCATATGCACACCATTGGCAGCATGAGGTAGCTCACTATGAGCCTGTGGTGTATTTAGCAAATTTCTATGACCAAAAGAGGTCAAATTCTTCAGATTTCAAATATGCTGATTAGCATAATGATTACGTCACAGGAAATGATGTCACATGAACTTCAACATGACCATGAGATCACAGAAAAAGACCACATAATATGTGACTTGAAACAGACCGCAGGAAAAGATGGTGTGATCTTGTGAGTGTTAGGCTAAATGTGATGGTTACCAATGTGAGGGTTAGTCTAAATGCATATAAATATTTCATGGTGCACAACAGAAATACGGTGGCAGATGAGGACTGTAAGCTCATCCAGTCTCACCATGTCCTGCCAATTGTTCATTTACTACCTTAGATAGCCTCCCGCCACACTTTTGTAAGATTTTTTATCACACTTTACAAGGGCACCTTACACCTCTTTGCACCGCCTTCACTTCTGACACAAGTCTCACTCCTTCAATGTGTGAGACTAACATATGCATATACCAAAACCAGGCAAAGATCCAACAGAATGTGCATCATGTTGTCTCAATAAGGATGATAAGCTTTGCACCAAAATATTGGCACAGCACCTTGATCCTCTCCCTCCTACCTGTTTCAGCGAGGGTAAATGACATGTTTTGTGAAATGCAATGCAATTCAAATTTCTGAAAAACCACACCTTCAAAGCTGCCAACGTAGACAGTTGACTCCTTACCCTTCCAATGCCATTACTGCCAATCGACATAAAACACCATTTGAGAGGTGAATTCATTGTTTCATCACACAAAAGGTCTTATATCCAAACCTCATCGTGCTATTCAGGACTCAAAGCACCGCACCAAATAACCATACCAAGACCACTGGATGACTGACTTGAAACTGCGGATTTCAGATTAACAATGGGAGGATGTCTGGCAAGATATTTCTAAAATGCACAGAAGAATCCCATATAGGGTACCTGCCTATAAAGTGATGTACCAATAGTACCTTACCCTGGTAACACTAAGCAGAATATATCCTATGATGACAACATATTGCTCTGTTCTGGGAAAAGAAAGAGCCATCGCTTATCTCCCTATGGTTTCACAATGATCATTAAGTCTAATGTGGTCCAGGGTGTATAAAGCTGCAAACAGATCTAATAGAACCCAAAAAGTGGGACACCATCTGCACCTCAGGTTCAGAATTACTGCTTAATGCCCATTGCCATGTTCTCAGTGCCACTCTGCGCTCATTGGGTCTGTAGATACAGTCAGAAAGAGTACTTTTAAAATGTTGATAGACGAGTATTTAATACTCAAAAGATGTTTAGTGATAAACAAGAGGAACCAAGTTTCTATTTGAATTGGTAGCAAACTTAGATCAATCATGGCTATTAATGCATGTTATATTAATCATGATATAATTTGAAAAATCTAATACAGGTGAGATAATGGGATTAAGTTCATCATTCAGTTTAGGGATGGCTCCAGTCAGAAAATGGGCCGCTGCATTCGAATGTGGGTACCCTTACCAACTTAATAAACACACACTGGCTACGTCTCAACACAAGTCCCAGTGAAACTTTGCTCAACCCCTCGTAGATGTGTACCAAGCAGCAGACGATGTCTCAGAGAAATGCATGTTAAATTTAAGCAGTAACAAAAATGTTTAATGCATGACATCCCCAGAATAAAATTCCTTTACAAATTTAGAAACATGGGGGAATGTTTAATTAGCAAAGAGACAACAACTCAATACAAATTATATAACAGATACTAATGTATGTATTTTAAAATTGGGATGCAAAAAGTGCTTAGAAAAAGTTAAGCATCATAGCAAAATAACAGTTGATGAGTGACCAGGACCTTATCTGAGTGTGATGAGGTGGAAGTTGGATATATCAAATGGGCCATCCCGATCCTACGTTTTACTTTAATGCGAAGTGTTTTTATGTAAGATCTTCAAACTGCCATGTTAAAAAGCTGGAGCTGGCAATGGTCCTTTGAAGTAAGTTATGTTGTTGTAAAGCTCCTTTTAAATCTGTTAGCATTGGGAACAACTGCTCATAGCAGGCCAAAGATCGATTTCCAAGCTGCAAAAGTTACTTTGCTGCTTGGAAAGACTTGTCACCTCACCCCGGGCCAAGGATTTATCTTTGAATTTGAGCAAGGCTGGAAGCTGTACTTGGGCAAGGACAGAGCAAGATAAAGATGTTTTTTGTGTCTGTCTTGACTGATCCTCCCTGGGAAAGTGACAGCACCTAATCCCATTTCTTCATAGGTGAGAAAAATGTCCCACTTTTCTCCAACTTCTGGTAAAGTTCTTATTTGTCACTCCAGCTGACCGAAGATCTGCAGGGCAGGCTCCTAAGCACAAAATCCACCTTCAATCAGAAATCCTACAGAGTCCAGTTCTTTATAGTCAGATAGAGTCTGTTGGAGTAAAATGTCCTTCGGATTTGTGTGTCTCTGGAGCAGAAAATCAGCCAGCTGACACATGGAGTGCAATCTTAGGGCATGCCTGCCATCAGGCGATAGAAGTCCTTGAGTTGAACTTCTTCTATCACAGCCTTTTTTCTTCGGGTGTAGTCCTCCCAGGTCTGCGATATTCTGAGGTGGTGTTGGCGAGGTGCCAGTCTTATAGTGTGCACTAGTTAGCGATATGAGAATATTTCCTACCCAATCCTCTCTACATTCTCACCCTACCCTCACCTCCTTCTTCAGCACCTCTTCGCCTTACTATAAACATTTCCAGGAGCCCTTAATCTAAAATCAGTAACTCCTTATTCCATCAGAATTGTTTTTGACTCCCCATAATCCACTCTGCTGTTTGAATGAGGGATAATTGCTCAGGTCCATAAATTGATTGAGGAAGAGGCTCTAGGAAGGGCCTTGGGAGTAAATGGAAGCAGATCCTGTCAGCCTCATTTAGCATCTTCATGTCAAAATAGGTAGTGTGATGGCTGTACTTTGTTCTAACAGTCATTTCTATAACCATCCCAGATGGCTAATCTCTGTTAAATGCCCAGTTGTTAGCAACAGCACAGCCTTCCTCGACCCTGATCAATGCAAGTGCCTTCTGGACAAAAGGGCTGTTAAGTCTGCACAGGTTGGTGTATTGTTTGCTGAGTAGCCACAGTATTGACTTCACATGATTATTTTCTTTGGCAGAGCAATCGCTAGGTAAGTTCTTGAAAGTTCCTACCTGCACATCTAAAAGAGCTGGTTTTCTGCACATTTGCTCCTATAGAACGACAATAACATTAAATAGATTGTGATGCTATCTCTTTTTCAAGAGATTAGCTCACAGGAAAGGAAGCTAATCTAGCATTCGGTAATTTCTAAATACGTACTCCATCCATGCAAGTTCCCAAACCAAATAGCAGTCTTTGAGCTATTATGGTGGACTTAGTAATGCTGTAAACCAAAATATTAAGAAGGGTAACTATTCACTAATTATATTTACTCAATTGTGCTGCAAAGGAACACACTAACCATTAATGTAGTTAACCATGCATTATGTATCTACACAAGACCTACCATACGAATACAAAAATTGCGAATAAATTCAGAATGCGTGTGTGATCCATACAGGTGAATAAGCGCACTGCATTCATAAAGCAGCTACCTCCCTTCACTTACAAATATCAATATCTGGTTACCAACGTCTTTATTTAATATGAAGGCTAACATGCGTGTTTTTGTTTAACCTGCTGAGTAAAAATGGACTGTCAACTTTGCATCTGGTTTTAAGTCTCATAATGAGATAGATGCTATATTTGTTGCCTTCGTGGAAGTGTGTGCCTAAAGTATCTTTGTCTGATGGCAAGTATGTTGTGCTCTTCGCAGAATTAACTATATCAGTATACCTCTCAACTGAAAGATGACGAGAGTCAAAGCATAGAACAACAATTAGGGGTGGGCGGAACTTGCGAAATTCACTTTCGCAAATTATCGCGAAAATGTTAAAAATCTCCGCAAACACGTGGAAATATCGCGAAGATGCGGCAGTTTTTTTCCCGCCTGTTCGCGGTATTTTCTGCGTGGTCGCGGCTCGCCAACTTACCCATGCGGTTGCTCGCGGGCGCGGCCATCTTGTTTTTACTTGTCTCGTGGTGCATGATCGCGAGAAGAAAGACGTGATAGCGCTACGAATGACGTTACTGCGGGCGTGAACTGTCGCGAGACAGCGCAAATGGCTACCAACAATCCAATATCTCGTGGAGAACGCGACCGGATCGGGAAAACTTGTCGGCGAACGTGGGGATTCAGGTAAGGCGATCGCGCGCACGTGAGAATGTATTGTTTTACAGCGCGAGCAAGCAAAACATTTCCGGTAAAATGCGGATTGCAGAAATTTTGAAATTTTGGCGCTCTCCGCGGAACGCAAAAATGTCAAATTATCGCAATTTCCACGAGCGGAACGGAATTTTAGCCCAGGCCTAACAACAATAAGCCTGAGCGAAATTTAGATTAAACTGGTGTCATTGAAAAATACCCCAAATTATGCCACTTTGCTTAATTACATGCAATTCGTGGTAAAACATTTCTGCGAATGGTTCCAATTGTGGTAAAAATTTGCCACAAAACATAGCCAGTAATATTCTTACAGAACTCTTTTTGAATCTGTGAATCTTTTTTGAACTCTGTCTATACTTCGAAACACTTAGCACAGTAAAAGTAAACTGTGAAATAAATTGAAAGAATTATACTATAAACTGTAGTTTATCCTCGAATAACCACTGAAAGTAGCAGGGGCAGTGCTTAATTAAAAAAGGCATTTGAAAAGGAGAAAAAAGCATATGTGTACTCGATGGCAACAATAAATGTACTTAAAACTGGGCAGGAAACACATTTCACTGACTGCATTTACGCAAGCTGTTGTAGGCATGAGTCTTGTCAGAACACTGAGCCAGCAATAGCACACAAAAAGCCTCTTAAAGATGTCAGCTATTTTGATGCACATCACTCCTACTCATCTAGAGGTTGGGCAATGATCCTATGCCTACTTTGCAATTGTTTTAGATAGCTTGACCTTGTCTGATATCGTCTACATGCTGATGGAACTTCTTTCTCCAGTATTCATGTCTTACAAAATTTAACTGTTTAGGTCAAAAATCTGATAGAAAAAACCATCAAATTGATTCGATAACACCCAAAACTCTCTTTCTGCTCAAATACTGTGGTGGACGAGAACTTGTATCATTGTACTAAGCTACCCTTTCCATCCTCATGCATCAATAGATGCTGGTGCTTACCTACTCCTTTGAGTACTGCAAGGATTAACATCTTGTTAGAAATTGGGTTTCTGGTTGGAAGACGAATGCACCCTATCCAAACAGTAATCCACAATCCTGGTCAGAGTTAGCATAAGCAAACCCAAAATTAACCTGTGCTCACCCCCTGGTAGCTCGGCACAGAGCAGTCAGGCTTAACTTAAAGGAAATGTGTAAAGTACTTGTGCAAAACTTCAAAGAGTAAAACTGTGAAAACACTACACAAAAAGTGTCCCGCACCAAGTTAGAAAAAATTAGTAAAATGTAACAAATCAAACAAAACCAAAACAACAAAAATCCAATCAGTAGAAATGGAGTTCTGAATTTTCACAGAATAAACTGCAATATTGCACCTAAAATCAGAAAGCGCCAATGGCGGCTATCTGGTTGTGCTGGACTGGGTCAAATTAAAAAAGTTCAAGCCAACCGCAATGGAGTGTAGGTCAAATACAGTCCCAGTTTAGTCCCGCTGAAGGTTTACCCCCTCAAGTTTTGTGCCAATAGTTCCTTATGCTTTGAAAAGGGTTGAGTGGAGAAAGAATAGCTTCTCTGGCAGTGGTCGGTGTAGCATGAATAGCAGACTGGGCATCATGGATGGGCGGGCTGGAATTTGTGTTGACAGTCCTCTGCAGTGCTTTACTTGCTGTGTGAGGAGACGGCGGCAGCTTGCTCTGAATTTCTGTGTGAGCGGCGTGGTTCCGGTGCGAACTGGCCTATTTGCTGTCTGGAAGAGCCTAAAAGCTTGAATTTAAGAGCTCTAGAGCCACAACAAGGGACCAGGGCCTGAGAGGTACCTCTTGGGGTCCAGGATCTCACTGTGCATGGGCCCAGGAGCTGTTAGGGAGTCTGCTATATCCTTGAGACTCAGATAAGGAGGACAGCAGACTAGCCCTTTGAGTCACTCCAGGGTCCTAGATTCAAGATGAAGTTGCAAGTCCAGTTCTTCTTCCTCAAACAAGGCGGCAACAGGCAGCAGGTCAGCACAGCAAGGCAGCAGCTTCTTCAGAGTAACTGTCCAGTAGAGTGACAGTCCTTGAGGCAGCACAGCAGTCCTCTTCCTGGCAAAGTATTGACAGGTCCAGAAGTGTACTGAAGTTGTGGTGTTTGAGTATTCTTATATACACAGTTGTGCCTTTGAAGTGGGGAGATAGCTTCTAGAGGGATACCTTTGAAGAGCACTGATGCACTGACTTCTTGGTCCTAGCTCCAGACTAAGTAGGTAGGTTTGCAGCCCTTTATGTGGGTCAGGACACAGCCTATTTAGGTTGCAATGAGTCCAGCTCCTCTCTCCCATCCTGCCAGTGATGGCCCATCCTGTCACACCTAAGCGTCCATTGTGCGTGGCTGACTAGGAGAAGTACACATAGCCCAACTGCCAAATACACCCAGTCATGTGACCAGAGACAGACAGCAGGCACCAAATGGCTAGGACAAGAAAATGCCAGAATTCTACAACTGCCATTTTTGGAATTGTAATTTATAATCTGATTCCATTATAAATTAGGATTCCAGAGTGACCAAACATGAACCAGTTTTCGCTTCGTGTTAGACCTGGCACCTTGGCGTGGGTCTCCCTTCCATTTTTGCTGTTGCCTCATGTGTTTTTGCTGGTGTTAGATGCTCAAGGCACTGTGCCACTGCTGTCCAGTGCCACAGTGCAAGTGCTCCCTATTGTAAATTGATGTATGAATTTGTGATTCCACGATTGGTTGATTTGGTTTACCTGTCAGACCCTAGTACAGTGCATCAGGAGTGCCCAGGGCTTGCAAATCCAAATGCTGCTGGTGGGCTTGCAGCATTAGTTGTGCCACCCACAGAAGCAGCCTGTAAATGTGTGTCTAAGGTCTGCCATTGCAGAGCCTGCGTGCAGTCTGGTACTGTCATGCTGACTGGGCAAGTGCACCCACTTGCCAGTCCCTAAACCTTCCCTTTTTTTCATATCAGACACCCCTATGGTAGGCCCAAGGGCAGGGCGCATTGTAAGTATAAGGTAGAAAATGCCCTGGTGTGTGTGACATGTTCTAATAGTGAACTACAGCCATTTTAGTTTTTCACTATTGCAAGGCTACCTGTTCTCCATAGGCCGGAATGGGAAGTTTGATTATTACATCTTATAATCCTAACTGACTCAGGGAACATGGTAGAAATTCAAATTTAGTATGCCTGAACTCAGAATGATAAAATACATTGTTTAGTGAAGTTGGTTTTAACATTCTGTGTTTGAAAATACTACTTTAAGAAAGTAGGTATCTTGTCTAACCATTCAAACCTGCCTCTGTTAGGCTGTGTATTCCTTGTCTGGAGTTTGAGTGACAGAGCTGGGGAATTCCAGGAGACAGGGTGAGGTGGCCCAGTGGTGAATAGAGAGATCTGCATCTAGATGGGAGGGAGGAGTTGCACCTGGGACCTGAATAGGGTTGTGCCTTCCCTCCACAATGCTAGCTCCACCTCCTGTGGTGCGTCTGATGTCTCTGCCCTGCACTCTGAAAGGAAAGAAGGAATCAGGTAAACAAAGTGCTCCAGGACTGACCAGAACTGGTTTGGACTAGGCAAAGGCCCCTCTGCCCTCAGAGGACAAAGGATTTGGGGGTATAAGTATTGGGACCCTGATCCCAAGAATTTAGAACACTTTGGGAAACAATAAGAAACCTTTGCTGAGGAGAGGAACCAAGAAGAAACTGAGGAGAGACTATCCCTGAAACTGGGGGATTGACCTGCAGGGGTTGTCTACTGCCAAAAACAGGAGAAAGGAACTTTGTGTGTACTTTTGCTCAACTTGTGAAGGATCTCCAAGGGCTTGGAAAAGAGCTTGCCTCCTGCTGAAGTCTCAGGGACAACAGACTTCAACCACCAGCTCTCCAGAGTTCTTTGGAAGTGCCTGCTGCTGTGTTTGGGCCTTCTGAGGGACTGCATGTCGCAAGGAGCTGGAAGTGCGACTCCTGAAGAAGAAGCGTGTCGCCACTGCCGTCGCATCACTGAACAAGGGTGTCGCCGCTGTAGCAGTCGCATTGCACCGCATCACGAGAAGCGCCCCGCAACACCAAAGAAGCGTGTTGCCATCGCAGCCATCGTAGCTGACACATTGCACCGCATCAAGAGAAGAGTCTCGCATCGAAGAAGAGGCGTGTTGCCGTCGCAGCCGCTGCCGTCGCATCTTGAATGATGCCGCTGTAGGTGTCGCATTGCACCGCATCAAGAAAAGCGCCTCGCATCCACGGAGAAGCATGCCACCGTCGGAGCTGCTGCCGTCGCATCTCTGAACAAGGGTGTCGCCGCTGTAACTGTCGCATCGAGTGGAAGCATCTCACATTGCTGGAGAAGATTGTCTCCGCCAAAGCCGCCCTCGTCGCATCACTGGACAAGGGTGCCGACGCTGTAGCTGACGCATCAAGCCGAGATCTCTCGCAACATCGGAGAAGCGAGCCGCATCAGGAATATCTTAAAGTCTTTATTTCTTTGCACCAAACTTTCATCGCATCAACATCGTTGCAACACTTTTGTTGCCCTGCGTATCGCATCTAAAGGTACATTGACTTAAAGCGTCGCATTTAAGAACTAAAGTGAACTAAGCTAAAACTACCATTTAAAGTAACAGTATTGTGGATTTTTGTCGTTTATGGTCTTGTGGTAAATCTATATAAAGAATACTTATTTTTTATATAAAACTTGTGTGGTGTCCATCTGCAGTGTTGTCACTTGATTACTATATGTGTTCCCAAACGCTTTACACACTGCTTCTGAGATAAGCCTGTCTGCTCGTGCCAAGCTACCAAGGGGGTGAGCAGGGGTTATTTTAGGAGTGTACCCCCTTACCCTGACTAGAGGTGAGGGTCCCTATTTGTCACACGTGCATACCTGTGCAAACTAGAGACCCCCAAGTCTAACATTGGTGGTCAGCAGTGAGGATTCTGGACTTGCATTTGCGACTCATGTACAGTGATTGGTGAACACTACTAGTGAGTGCAGACCAAAACGCAACCACATACTTTTGGTAGATTGTTTTTCTGGGACTTTCTATTTTTGAGTACTACCAAGCTTAACCATGGTGGAGAAAGCAGCATCCATAGCATCTGATGAATTTGAATGGGAAGAAGAGAAACTAGAAAGCTACAAAGCTACACACCTGAAGTACTTCTGCAAGAAATGTAATGTTTCCACTGCTGGGTTCAAAAATAAGGCAGAGTTCTACAAGGCGCTGAGGGCCTGGGTAGAATCAAGAAATGCCCTTGATAATGAGAATGCAGAGGAGCAGCTGGAAGGGCCATTGGGCCCAGGGGGAAGGAAAGCAGTCTCCCCAGCAAGTAGCAGTGTTTCTTCTAGAGGCCGGTCTCCAGAGGAGTTGGAGGACATGGAGAGATGTAGGGTGCATGAGATGGAGCTGACCAAGCTCAAGTTAAATGGGCAGGTACAATTTGAAATGCAAACTAGAAAGTTAGCCCTAGAAGAGAAGAAAATGCAGTTTGAACATGAAAAGGTTTTGAGGGAGTTGGAGTTGAAGCCCAAGAACTTAGATATTGCTCCCTCTGGTGGCAGCACACCGTCATTGCCTGTTGAATCTAGAGTGTATATTCCTAAGGATGTGGTTAAAGAATTCTTTTAAAATGATGATATTGGGCAGTGGTTCAAGGCCTAGGAGGTAGCCATGTCTTCCCACCGGGTCCCTGAGAAGGATTGGGGAGCGGGGTTGTGGGGGCGGTTCCTTAGTGAGGGGCGGGACACACTGCTAGATTTGCCTGCTGATGTCTATAATTCTTATCCCCACATGAAAGATGCATTAATGTCCAGGTATGGTTTAACTCCTGAATTGTACAGACAGAGGTTCAGGGGTTGCAAGAAGATAGAGAACAGTACCTGGGTGGAATATGTCACTTTTTTCTGAAGAGCATTGGCTGGTTGGGTGAAGGGAAGCAAAGTTGATGATTTTCAGGGACTTCTTGATTTGATTGCATGGGAGCACTTGTCAATTAACTGTTTTCCTGAGCTACGCCCGCACCTGATTGATAGTAGGCTGACTAATCCTAGGAAGCTTGCTGAAGAGGCCGACCACTGGGTCAGTACCAGGGTCCACAAGGGTCACGTGGGAGACTCAGCCAAGAGTGGGCAGAGTCCCCCAGCAGAAGAGGAAGGGGACAAGGGTAAACAGAGGGAGTGCTATAGAAGGCCCTAAAGTAGTCCCCAAGGGAAGCAAGGGAAAGGTTCTCAGCCTCCCCCCCAGAAACCGTCAGGAGTCCCGACAGGTCCACCTGTTCAGAGAGGATCCCCAAAATGCTACAAATGTGGAGACCTGGGTCATTTAGCAAATGATCCCAAGTGTCGCCTGTTTGGAAAACCAGCACCCCCTGGTGCAGGCCCCCGGCAGATGGCTAGTGAAGCCCTGGGTGAGGAGATGGGTGCCCAAGGTGGGTGGAGTCCCGCAGAGATGTCCCATGTTTTATTAGGAGACTGTGAGGTGGTCCCCAGGACCCACCTGCCTGATAACACTAAAAAATACAGGCAGTGGGTGACCATCAATGGCCATAGAGTGGAGGCTCTTAGAGATACAGGAGCCAGTGTGACAGCTGTCAAGTGTCACCTGGTGTCTCAAGAGCAGGTTGTCCCTGGTGCATTCTACCCAGTTGTTGCCGCTGACAACACAGAGAGTCAGTGCAAGGTGGCTCAGGTTCACTTTGAGTACGGGGGTCTCTGGTACTCTTCAGGTAACTGTGAGGCCCGCCATTCCTGTTTACTGTTTGATGGGGAAAGATATGGAGAGCTCCCCTTGGGTGAAGGTGGAGCGGAGTGCTCATTTAGGTTTGCCTGACTGGGCGTGAGTGACCACCCGGTCCATGGCAGCGAGTAAAGGTGCAAAGGTGCTCATGAGGACCTGGAGCCTGAGAGGGAGGCCCAGGTACCTGCCGTCAAGAGTAGAGGCAGGGGGTGTGGGAAACCGGCCCCCGAAGTTCCCACGGTCCAGGAGGGAGCAGACCTTGAGGGGGATGCCCTTGAGCCTACAGGGGAACAGGTAGCCGAACTGGGGGACCTGCCTGAGCTGACCCATTGGCAGCAAGAAGGAGGACCCTCCAGGGAGGAATTCAGCAAGGAGCCCAAAGAATGCCCCTCTCTTGTGGGTCTGCGGCAATAGGCTGCAGACCAGGCAGCAGGTGATCAGTCTGGGTCACATTGGATTTACTGGGAGAATGACCTCCTTTATACAGAGCCTAAAGTTGCTGAGCCTGGATCAGCCTGTGTGCTGATGGTACCCCAGCGCTTCAGAGCCTTCCTACTGGGGCTGCCTCATGATGTTCCATTGGCAGGACATTTGGTGCAGGACAAGACTTTTGAACGGCTTGTCACTCACTTTTATTGGCACCAAATACGCAGGAGTTCAGACACTCGCTGCAGGACATGTCAGACTTGCCCGGCAAGTGGAAAGAGTGGGAGGAAGCGCAAGGCTCCTCTCCAGCCATTCCCTGTGGTCAGCACCCCCTTTGAACGGGTGGGTATTGACATTGTGGGGCCACTGGACCCTAAGACAGCAATGGGCAACAGGTTCATCCTGGTCTTGGTGGATCATGCCACCCGGTACCCGGAAGCCATACCTCTGAGGACAGTGACGGCCCCCTTGGTGGGACGAGCACTGATGGGAATTTTCTCCAGAGTGGAATTCCCTCATGAGATAGTGTCTGACTGAGATACCAACTTCATTTCCATGTAAATGAAGTCCCTGTGGCAGGAGTGTGGGGTAACTTACAAGTTTACCACTCCTTACCACCCCCAAGGAAATGGGTTGGTTGAAAGGCTCAACCGAACTCTGAAGGGCATGATTATGGGTCTTGAGGAACCCTTGAGGCGTAAGTGGGATGTCCTCTTACCATGCCTACTCTTTGCTTACCGTGAGGTGCCACAGAAATCTCTAGGGTTCAGTCCCTTTGAGCTTCTCTATGGACACCCAGTGAGAGGACCTCTGAATTTGGTTAAAAAAGGCTGGGAGCAATCTCCCAGGAAACCTCCCCAGCATGTATATACCTACCTGCTGGCCTTTAGGATCCAAACTCGGCATTTCAGGCAACTCGCTGAGGCGAATCTGGAAGCCAGCCAGGAGGAGATGAAGCGGTGGTACGACCAGAATGCCACTCTGGTAGAGCTTCAGCCTGGTCAGAAAGTGTGGGTCATGGCCCCAGTGGAGCCCTGCACGCTCCAGGATAAGTGGACCGGACCATTTGAGGTTGTGGATCGCAAAGTCCGGTTACCTACTTGGTTGGAGAGGTCCCAAGTGGGCATGCTCTTAGCGACAGATGGTGGAATGGAGGAGGAGACCGAGCCTCTTCCAGACCTCCTGTCGGTGACAGAGCAAGATAGGTCAGTGGATGGTGTCAACCTCTCTTCCACTCTGACCCCTGAGCAACAGAATGACTGCCGCCAGTTGCTGGGACAGTTTTCTGATCTGTTCTCCCTGGTTCCCAGTGTCACTGATTGGTGCGTCCATGATGTGGACACTGGGGATAGTACACCTGTGAGGCACAAAACCTACAGGGTGACTGACAGGGTGAGAGCTTGCATCAAGGAGGAGGTCTCCAAGATGTTTGCGTTAGGGGTGATTGAGTCCTCTAACAGTCCTTGGGCCAGCCCAGTGGTCTTGGTCCCAAAGGCGGCCGCACCGGGTGCCACACCAGAACTCCGGTTCTGTGTGGACTACCGAGGGCTCAATTCAGTCACCAGGACTGACGCACACCCCATCCCCAGAGCTGATGAGCTCATAGATCGGCTAGGGGCTGCACAGTACCGCAGCATGTTTGACTTAACGTCTGGGTGCTGGCAGATCGCTTTGGCTGATGGGGCAAGAGAGAGGTCAGCATACTCCACATCAGATGGGCATTACCAGTTCCAGGTGATTCCCTTTGGGATGAAGAATGCCCCTGCTACCTTTCAGAGGTTGGTCAACCAGGTGTTGGCTGGACTGGATGAGTTCAGTGCCGCATACCTGGATGACATCGCAGTGTTCAGCGCCAGTTGGGAAGAACATCTGCGCCACATCTGGGAAGTGTTGAAGGCGCTGCGAAGGGCAGGCCTCACGATCAAGGTGAGTAAGTGCCAGATCGGTCAGGGTTCCGTGGTGTATTTGGGACACCAGGTGGGGAGCAGCCAGGTGGTGCCCCTGCAGCCCAAGACTGAAACCATCCTGGCTTGGGAGCCGCCCAAAACCCAGACAGAGGTGAGAGCCTTCGTAGGACTCACGGGTTACTACAGGAGGTTTGTCAAGGGGTATGGCAACATTGTTGCACCCATGACAGCGCTGACTTCCAGGAAGCAGCCAAAGAGAGTGATTTGGACTGACACCTGTCAGAAAGCTTTTGAGTACCTAAAAACTGCAATGTGCACGGCGTCCGTGCTCTTTTCACCCAACTTCTCCAGAGAGTTCATAGTACAAACAGACGCTTCAGAGCATGGTGTGGGGGCTGTTCTGGCACAGATGAATGAGGAGGGCCTAGATCAACCCTTAGCCTTCATCAGTAGGAGGTTACTTCCACAGGAACAGAGGTGGAGTGCTATTGAGTGCATTTAAGAACTAAAGAGAACTAAGCTAAAACTACCATTTAAAGTAACAGTATTGTGGATTTTTGTCATTTATGGTCTTGTGGTAAATCTATATAAAGAATACTTATTTCTTATATAAAACTTGTGTGGTGTCCATCTGTAGTGTTGTCACTTGATTACTGTATGTGTTCACAAATGCTTTACATACTGCCTCTGAGATAAGTCTGTCTGCTCGTGCCAAGCTACCAAGGGGGGGAGCAGGGGTTATTTTAGGAGTGTACCCCCTTACCCTGACTAGAGGCGAGGGTCCCTATTTGTCACAAGTGCATACCTGTGCCAACTAGAGACCCCTAAGTCTAACACTTCTCATTTAAAAATGACACTTATAAAAGGTAATAAATCAACTCCAATGTTATCATATGGGGGAGATATGCCCTGCAACAGTGAAAAACTAATTTTTTCACTACCGGGGCCTGGAAAACTTAGAAGTACATGTCCAACTTTTTATATATATTGCACCCTGCCCTCTGGGCTGTCCAGGGCCCACTCTAGGGGTGACTTATATGTATTCAAAAGGAAGGTTTGGCCTGGAAAGAGGTTTATTTTAACATGTCGACATGGCAGTTTAAACTGCATACAGAGGCTCTGCAATGACAGGCCTGAAAAATGTTTATAGGGCTACCTAAGTGGGTGGCACAATTAGTGGTGCAGGCCCACTAGTAGCATATAATATACATGCGCTGGACACATGTATTGCACTTTACTAGGGGCTTATAAGTAAATTAAATATGCTGATTGGGTACAAGCCTATTCCACCATGTTTTAAGGAGAGAGCACAAGCATTTTAGCACTGGTTGCCAGTGGTAAAGTGCACAGCGTCCTCCCTGGGCAAACAAAAACAAATTCAGCAAAAATAGGAGAAGGAAGGCAACAGGTTGGGGATGACCCTGCCGATAAGGCCAAGTCCAACACATCTCATCAGAGCTAAAACTGTAGATAACTTGAAATACAGGAGCCTATGGGGTTTGGTTTGGACCTTTAAGTTAATGATGTAGTTAACCTCATGTATTGTATACAGTGCTGTAAGGCCAGACCACTTGTCCTGAAGTGCGCTGGTATTCCAGACTACACAACTGAGACCCAAATTCCTGGACGATATTAGACAGGTTTGCCTTAATACCACACAGCTCCAAATCAACTCACAGCCGACATCTAGGATTTTTGCTTCCTATTGATGTTAATGTCTATTATTTGCTGGAGCCCACTACTCTACAATATCATACATGTGTCTTTTAGGTTTACCCTCCATCCTTGCTTTTCAAGGCTTCGAGGGTATCGAATTTTCCGTTTCACCATAGAGAAGTAAACGTTACCAGGCAACCTCTTTGCTATCTTCTTCACCAAAATGCGTCTGCCTTAGGCACATTTCAAAGACAACTGAAGGGAAAAGCTTCTGTAATCCTGTACAGTCATTAGAAATGGAGTGATCCTAATTTCAGTGGCCTCTGGCTCACTGTACACAGCCATTTTGCAGGTGCATCTTTAACAGCCTTCTCCTCTTGAGCTGACGGTCCATGGCATGTCCTTCATTCCAGAGATCTCTCTGCAGTTGCCCATGTCCGCTACACGAACTATCTGTTAGTGAATGTTAACGTCAGAAATATTTACTTTGCAGCTCTACTAAGTGCGTCATAAAAGCTGCAAGTCTGCTATCGTTCTTGGGCTCCTGCATGGATGGTGTACGGATTTAGGCATTACTTAATGACAGATTGGCTTCCGGTGAGCTAACCTCTTGAGAAGGAAATAACACCACCATTTACTCTGGTTCTACAGGAGCAAACTATAAAATCAGCTGTTTGTTTTAGTTGCTTAGGGAGGAATTTTCTGCTACTTTCCTTGCAAAGGAACACTTCCGTAACTTAGTCAAATTAAGGCAATACCGTGGCTACTCAGCAACACTGATTTGGGTTACCATTTGTAAACAAAGGGTTCTGAGTCAGCCTGCTGTGCACCCTGAATTTGGGCTTTCTACCCTAATGGAGATACTGAATGGCCATATTTCCAGAATCTAACAGAAAGTTAAATAGAGATTTTTAGATTAATATGTTGATTCTAATGAGTGTGGCTAATGTTTTTCTAAAACTTTCAATAATAATTATACATTTTCCAATGACCCGGTAAGTTTTAAGTAAAGAAGAGTGTGTGACTTTGCGGAGTTGTGATTGTTTTTTCATTTCAAAAGAATTTTATTATTTTAAAAGCGCAATATGAAACATAAGATACAGGCCAAAGTGATACAATTGATATCGGACAATAAGGTAATAAATACATTATGATAAAACTAATTAATAGGGAAACAAATCAATGTCATTCATTAATCTGCAGATATCAGATAAATAAGTTACTTAAGGAGGGAAGACCCAAAATGATATCTGGCAAAGAAATATATCAAAAGTATCACCCACAGATGGCAAATTAGGGAAAAGAGGGAAGAGAAGAAAGGAAGAAAGCAAAGGCGGAAAGAGTAGGAAAGAGAAGAAGAAAGAGAAAGAGAGACAGAGAGGAGAAACGGAAGAGGAGAGGATTTCCAAAGGAATCACCCAACACAAGACAACACTAACCAGACAAATCAAAGGGAAATTGCGCCACCAACCCTTCAGAGGCCAACTCCATGTATGAATCTAAGGCTTTCCAAACACCAGAGGAAATAGAAGGAGAAAGATGAGCATGGTCCACTGACGTATGAGCACTACGTAGAAAGGAAACCCAAGCCCACCAAGTATGATAAGAGACGGACGAAAAGGATTTCCACTCCATGAGAATTACTTTGACTGCAATAGTTAACAAGAGGTCCAACAACTGTAACTCCATGGGATCTAAAGGCAGAGGGACTGGGGACGCCAACGGACCCAAAAGAATTAATGGAAAAGACAGCTGGAATTTGATGTTAAAGATGAGCATGAGGTGTTTGTGAACTAAATCCCAAAAGGAATGGAGAAGGGAACAATCAAGGAACATATGTTGAAAATCACCTGGTAAAAGCCCGCAGCTCCAGCACAAATTGTCTTCTTTAAGATTAAGTGAATGCAGACGAATGGGAGTCCAGTGAAGAAGATTAATAGAGAAAAACTTAGACTGCGTTAGGGAAGGGGCAATTTTGTTACGAAGAGAAAATTTACCAATATTTTGCCAGGTATCAGGAGAGATATGAGCAGTAACACTCTGATCAAAATGATGTACCCATTTTTGCTGTGTGACAGTTTGGGAGGGGAGTGAAGAGGATGATAAAAATTTGTAAATCCGAGACGCAACGTGACCAGTCCTAATCCAAAGCTGAAAAAGCGTAATCGTAGGGGAAGAAGGATGAAGGTGTAATTTAGCAAGTGCAACCTTAATCTTAAGAAAAGTATAAAAATCTAAATTAGATAAAGAGAAATGTTGAGCAAGGGATGAGAAAGGGGAAGGATCATTATTAGAATCATAGAGATGTTTAACAAGTGAAACACCCTTCCCAGCCCAGTAAGACATCAACTCAGGGTCAATATTAATTTTGATTTTAGAATTGCGCCAAATAGACGACCATCTAGTTTTATGTAATGGAATTGCTACTCTCTTATCAACCTTACGAACCGCAGCAATAGTGTCTAAAATAATAGAGCGAGAGAATGGAATAGAAAGGGTGTTTGTGGTTAAAAAGGATGCAGTCGGCAGTGGGGAGGCCAATTCCTGTTCTATTGTCAACCATGCTGGAGCATGAATAGATGTAGAAGAAAACCAAAGGGCACCCTGGGACGCCAGAAAAGCAGTTTGATACTTCCCCCAATCAGGAAAATTACAGCCGCCCATATCATAAGATTTCCGTAAAAATTTATAAGCAATCCTAGCCCTTCTATCATTCCATAAAAATTTAGAAGTAAGCAAATCAAGTTCATGAAAGAAGGAATCAGAAAGCCTTACTGGAAGCATAGAGGAAACAAAATTAATAATAGGAGTGATCATCATTTTAAGGGTCTGCATACGGCCCCACCAAGAAATATGCTTCGGAGACCAATTTTCTAAGAGACGTCTCACCTTAAGAATAGTTTGGGATTCATTGTAAATAGCCGTAGCATATAGGGTGGAACAGAAATGGATACCCAGATATTTTAGCTGTTTAGATTGCCATTTAAAGCCCGCCGAACCCATATGAGAGGAGAAGCAATAAGCATTTAAAGGAAACATCTCTGTCTTATCTTTGTTCAGAGTGTATCCTGAGACTTTTGAAAAAAGAGCAATCGTATCCGAAATAGCAGGAATGGCCAGTGCAATATCATCAGAAAAAATGAGAACATCATCTGCGTATGCAGCTGTTTTTAATTGATGAGACCCAAAAGAGAACCCCTTAATATCTGGATGCGAGTCAATCATTCTGAGGAGAGGATCAATGGATAACAAAAATAAGAGAGGGGACAAAGGACACCCTTGTCTAGTGCCCTGACACAGGTTAAAAAAGGAAGACGTAGCACCATTCACCCGTATACTAGCCCTAGGACGGGAGTAAAGAGACATAACCATACGAATAAAGGACTCACCAAGATTATGTGCACATAGAACAGCTCTTAAAAAAGGCCAAGAGACCTTATCAAAGGCCTTTTCAGCGTCAAGGGCCAAGGCTGCCGCCGGAAGATTAGATCGCTTAGCGGCACCAAGAATATGACAAAAAGTACGAATATTATCCCGTGCAAGACGCCCCTTTACGAAACCTGTTTGTGAAGGATGAACCAATTGGGGAATAAAGGACTCTAAACGTTTAGATAGAATTTTAGCAAAAATCTTGGCTTCCATGTTAAGAAGGGAAATGGGACGAAAATTTTTGGGATCTGCGTGATCCTTCCCTTCTTTGGGGATAACTACAATAGTAGCATCAGCCGCGGAACCAGACACAGAACCATCCTTAATAAAAGCATCAAAAACGGATTGGAGTTTCGGGACAAGCACGGGAATAAAGGTTTTATAAAACGCAATAGGATAACCATCAGGACCAGGAGCTTTACCAGACCGAGTAGTTTTGATCGCGGAAATGATTTCATCAGAAGTAATCGGGCAATTTAATGATTGATTATCTTCCTCCGAAACAACTTTCAAAGGAACCGACTTCAAGAACTCCTGACATTGTTCAAAAGAAGCTTGAGCCGACGGGGTATATAAGTTATTATAAAAATCGCGGAAAACATCAAGGATTTCTGCAGTTTGAAATTTTTTCTTACCAAGCTGGTCAGTAATAGAAGGAATTTGGAAAGTATTACAAGAAGATTCCTGAAACTTTAAAGTGGCTGCAAGAATCTTGCCCGCACGATTTTTTAACAACAGTCTCTTAGATTTCTGAGCCTGCAGGCCAATATGAGCTCTCTTAGTGACTATAGTATTGTACGAATACTTTAAATTCTTAATAGATTGGAGGCAGGTCTTGTCCTGAGAATGTCGAAAAAGGGATTCCTGACGTTTGATCTCATCTGCTAAGTCCGTGAGTTCCTTTTTAATGGCTGCATTTCTCCTTGACATACATTTAATGACCTGACCACGGAACGTACATTTGAAAGAGTCCCAAAGAACAACAGGGGAACTGACCGACCCAACATTCTCAATAAAAAAAGTCTCAATGTCATTAGAAAACTCTCGCACCAAGGACTCATCATGTAAGATTTCTGTGTTGAGTCTCCACGAACGAGCTCGTGCCCTAGGGACAAAGGACGTAAGAGTAAGTGTCACTGCGGCGTGATCAGAAACTAAAATAGGGTGGATAAGCGGAGAAGAAGAAGATTGAACCAAAGAAGAGTGATCCAAAAGATAGTCAATGCGTGAAAAGGACGAATGAGGGGAAGAAAAAAAGGAGAAGTCACTACCAGTGGGATTATGAAGACGCCAAACATCCTGAAGATGGGTAAGAGAACACATATTAGTCATTTGTTTGTGTGCTTTAGGGGGACGAAAGTTAAAGGCAGAATTCCTATCCAAGATAGGGTCCATTGGCAAGTTAAAGTCACCACCTACAATAAGATTGCCAGAGTGAGGGGTATCCTCGAGCTTTTTGGTGATAGCATTCCAAAAGGACGGGTCATCCTTGTTGGGGGCATAAATATTCATGACAAATAAGTCAGCATTACCATTGGACACCTTAGATAGTAACCAACGTCCCTCTGAATCCTGTTCAGAGGAAACGATAGATAACCCAGAGTGTTTAGAAACTAAGGTAATTACCCCATTCCTTTTACCACAAGCATCCGAACAAGCAATATCAGAGACCCACTCTTTCTTCAGAAACAACGCCTCCTTGGCAGAGAGCTTTGTCTCCTGAAAAAGGACGAGATCCGAAGAAAGAGACTTACAGTAGTCCAAAATCTTTGACCTTTTTACTGGATGATTTAACCCTTTAACATTAAGGGAAAGTATATTTAGTCCAGACATAGAACCAATATTAGGAAAAAAAGATATTCCATATGTGACATATGAAGCGCAACAACCAGGAGAGCTAACCAGCAGACATCAACAGCCAACACACAACAGGGTGAGACCAAAGAGGAAATCCGAAGAGAAAAAAGGAAAGAAGAGGAAAAGGACAGCAAGAGAATACGCAGAAAGAGAGAGAGAAGGGCCCATCCGGCAGGTCTGGACGAGACCAAAATCATACAAGGGGGGACATGGGAAAAAGAGCGAGGGCCAACAGGAGGAGTAACAACAATGGCATAAAAAGCCCCAGAACAGTGCATAACTGATTATACATTAAAAGGGAAGACTATCTAAAAGCTAAGAACTGGAATTAATGATAGCTACTTAGAAAACAAAGCTAAATGAGAGACTATAAAGGCAACACGTTTGACCAAATTAATGTATACATAACAACTAAAATGAATCATAAAGAACGGTAAGAGCAGGAAAGATAGAGAAAGAAAGCACTTTCAGGCAATAAGAGCTGATGGAAAGTGAACTAAAAAATAACAATATTATAGGTAGAACCATACCAAAGCAGACTCTATCAAGAGAAAAAGGAACATAATGAAGAAAAAGAAGAAATACAATCTAAAGCATACTATATGATACAATATGAGAAAAATAAGTGAAACATAGTAAAAAACGGTATATAACCTTCTATCAATATTACAGTCAATGAATCCCTATGGCAGTTAAATAAGAGACCTAATACTATATATAAATGTGTAAAATCTATATGCAATCTTATAAATAACTGATCATGAGTAAATAAAGCCATATACACACAAATTAGCAGAATAAATATGCTTGCCTAAGTAAGAGAACATGTAGATAAGAGAGGCATAAATCTATCAAGTACAAGGCATCTATAAAAAACTAATCTACTCGAAAAAGACAATTAATAACACAATGTAATCAAAACACTCAATGAAAAAATCAATAAAGTAGGTATAACTAGCAACTATATGAACATCACATATTAACTCTAAATATAGCCATAAATAAACACCTAGTAAACATATATGCTTAAAACACCTAGACACACCATACAACAACACGTTGATAACGCAACGGAAAACACAATGACCTACTCCGTAAAATACGGAATAACAGGAAACAAACATGAAGCAAAAAGACCGACCACAAAGGGATAAGATAAACCAACTTTACCACAAAAATCGACGCACCTAACGAAGACATGCAACGGGAGAGGAAAAGGACCATGACCTAATACGTCGAGAGACAAACCGGGGAGGCAAGGAGTAACAAGACGACACGCGAACAGGAGTGAAGTCAAGCCAACAAGAAAAGCTACCACAAAAAATTAAAAGGTTTATACAGTAAAACTAACAACACTAAAGACCAACACATCATACCGATAATAGGGAAACACCAAGAGACGACAAAAATACGTCAAACCCAATGAGCATAAAGACCACCGCGCAGATCTAAAAGCAGCTAGACTTAATAGATCTGACAAAGACAAAAAACAACGCAATATATATAGCCACATCAGGTGCCAGAAGAACCAGGAACATGTGAAGCCCCTGTTTGAAGATCCATCTGCAACTCCATCTGATTATCCAAAAACGAGGCCAAATCCGCAGGTTCGTCAAAAATCCTGACACGACCTTTGAAAGTAATGCGGAATTTTGAGGGACCAGCAAAAGAGAAGGGGATATTCATCTCAGACAAACGCTTCCGGAGATTAAGAAAACCCTTTCTCCTTATCACCGTGTCCCTGGCAAAGTCTTGAGAAATTGAGATACGATGGCCATTCCAAGAGACAGCTCTAACCTTCCGCATATGGGCCAAAATCTGCTCTGTATGTTGATGACGCAGCGGTTTAAAAATTATCGCCCTTGGTTGCGTAGCAGACTTGGGGCGAAAGGAGGGGACACGGTGTGCCCGTTCCAGTTCAAAATCTTTATTGAAAGAAATTTGTAGTGTAGATGGAATCCATTGATAAAGAAACTCAATCATGGAAGATGCATCTTTCTCAACATCCTCTGGAAGACCAAAAATACGCAGGTTGGATCTACGATTACTATCCTCTTGTTCAGTGAGGTCTTTCCTCAATGCTGCCATGGAACGCTCTATCTGCGTGAGAGATCTAGAGTGCTTCTGCATGGTATCCTCTGCGCCACTAATCCGTGCTTCTGTACCTGAGACACGAAGGGAAAGGGCCTTGAAATCATTCCTGATGGCTAATACCTCCACCTGCAGTAAATCTGTATTTGTCTTAGTAGACTGCGCAATTTCATAGACCTCATTAAGGCGCGTCAGGATGGACTCAAGAGTCGAATTAGTGTCTTTAGGAGCAGACTCAGGAGTTGGGGATACCTGTTTGGACCTCTTAAGAGATGCTTTAGAGTCCTTAACGTCTTTAGCATTCGGTGAAGGGGCCATATTCTCAGCCATAGGGCAAACCACCTCCACAGGAACAAAATACACCTCCACAGATAGAGCGAGAGCAAGAAATGTCAGGGGCTGTAAAACACTCAATGTGCGAGAGGAAAAATGAACAGGAAGGAATAATGTACTTGCATCAAAAGAGCCGAGTAGAGATTATGGCAGGCGATCCCCGTCAGAAAAAAACACCACACAAAAAAAAAAAAAAAAACTCACGTGCTGCAGGCGCCAGTAGGCACACACCGACACCTGAAAACAACCAAAATCAGGCCAAGAGCAAGGAAGTCTCACATAGGGAAGTGGCAGTGCGTCTGATGAAAAATAAAGTAGCAGAACCCACAAAAAAAAAACACGCAGTGGGCAGCACTACAATAGGCGGCAGAAAAAAACAAAATAAACTCAAGAAAAGTGAAAAAACGTCACCAGCTCCTGTATGCCTCCATTCCTGACAGGACAGACCAGTAGCGTCGTCGTGAAGAGGTGATAGTACAAACTCCCTCACAGAAGAAACAAAATGGCGGCCGCTCGTGCAGACATGAAGCGCCACCTCAAAATGACGAAATATGGAGTCTGGCCACTCTTCATCACCAGAAAAGACCCTCGTGGCGTACACAGCAGTTTCCCAGGCAGGATGTCATCCTCTGCGCTGAACAGGGCATTCCTCAGCGGCAGAAATGTCTCCGTCGGCCCCTGCTCTTTACGGAGCTCAAGCGCGATCCGCCATCTCGCAGCGGCGCGCAAGCCACGCCCCCAAAGTTGTGATTGTTTTTGACTTCGAAAAGCAAAGTGGGATGTCCTACGAATTATAAACACACATCAAGAAAGTCTCTGGCAGATTCTAACCTAAACTCTCAAGTGATCTATCCGGTGAACTAAGCCCATGCGTAGACTCTTGATCTCCCTGTCTGTACTCTACAGATATCCGTATACATGACTCTGAGGGATAATGGGCATCCACCCTAGAGTAGTGGTTTGGCGGCATCTAGATTCTTGTCAACTTGCTGTAGTCGAAATGTGATGTCATGCTATTTTATTTTGGATTTGTGGACTCCAGCCTTCACCTATAAAGGGTATTATGATGATGTTGAGAAGCTACAGAGGCTAAAATTTCCAACTAATATCCCCCCATAAACATTCATTGTTTGAGTTGCTTCTGGAAGCTAACAGAGTCCTTTTCGAATTGGGCTCTAGGTAGAGGGGTCTCTATGCAAAAAAATCTGAACCTTGGAAATTATGTACGATAGAAGGGAGGAAACACGAGAAACAAATGATGTGTATTAAATGAATACACTTCATGCAGCTTCAACCATTCTTTGTGCCAAGGCGAATCAAGAAGGGGTGCCAGCTACATTCTGTACGAGATTATTGGGGCTTATCCACAAAAGCAGATTGCAGTATGTAAAGAAGTACTACTTTAGCACTGCTTTACCTACTCTTACATGTCTTTGTGAACTAGCACCAAAACTTCTTGAATCAGAATGCAATGGAAATATTTATTGATAATTAGTACACATAGAAAGAACTGTGCCCTCTTTGAACTTTAATTAATATAGAGATGAACGCTTCAGGGTCGATAAACGGAGATAAGAGAGAACGTAAAACAGTAAGCATCATTCTATAAAACGTAAGGTAAGTAGGTTGCACTCATATGCCATGTGATGAGCTTTTCTGAAGTAGAATTTGGGGCAAACTTTGCTTCAAACAAATGCGCATTTCAATCTCATCTGTAAACACACATTATCCAGATTCCAGTGGTAGAAACTGAAAGAACGAAAAAGAAATACCAGACGTTGCGAGAACATTAGATAACGAGGAAGTGAAACAAAAAGCCAAACGCAGCGAGACTCACAAGGACGAAGCATTTTTTAATTAAGGAAAGAAGCTCTTGGGTGTGTGAATGCAAAAGAGACCAGGTGGTTTTCCTGTGTCCCCGAGCTTAATTTGATGATTTGGCTCCGTTTTTCATAAGGGAACTTCTTGGATGCAGTCCGTAAGCCAGTCGAAAGGAAAGAAATACATTATTACAATTTTAATTGCAGGGAGGACATGGGCTCTTGTTATCTCGGCACAACACACATTTGTTTTCAATGAGCGTTACCTAGGCACGTCTGTATCTGATCATTTTAAAGGTATCGTTTTTTTTTTTTTGTGAAGGGTGAGACGACTGATGAAGATGTAGCAAATTAAATTTTAAGCCTAGCCATAACACAACTAAAGACGTGAAACGACTACTGTTGCAGTAATTTATAGAATGAATAGTAATGTGATTAAATATGCGATTCCAGGCAAGTTTGCCAGTCCTAAACTTTGCAAATAACAACAGACTGCTTGATGCAGTGGCGAACATAAGTTCAACTCATGGGGCCATCCTACGACCTGGCGGAAAACAGAGTCAGGACATACAGGTCAATGGAGAACGGACATATGGGAAACTCCATCATCCTAGCAGTCGTGTTTTATATGTCACATTGAGCATATAGGGTGTCGTTAGGACCACTCAAAGGTTGTTCGAAGATATACCAGAGGTTGTAGTGCATGGAGGCCTGGTATTGCTGTCCTCTGATGAAGGTGGCTTCTTGGCACACTCCCTGCCTGTATCCGTCTCCACTCTACCTCCAAAGCACCATAATAATGCTTCTTCGTTATTGCCTTGACATATCGATAGATGTAAACGGGGACAGGCTCTAACACAAGAAACACCTGATGCCCGTAATCTTCCCCCCCCCCTCCTCCAGAATACGTAAACATTTGAATTTGAATCAGTAATTGGACTAAAAATGCAAATCAGCTCCGAAAAGATGTTTAATAGCAGGCCCAAATGCAAGCAAGTTTAGAAGCATAACTGGATCTGTCCAGTGTCTTAGACTCTGAATGTTTAGACTCTGGATCTGTCCAGTGAAGTTTTGTGTATACATTCTGTAAAGCACAAATGTGTGTATCCTATGCCACAATTCAATAAATGTATTGGCCAGAAAGGGATACGTTTTACCGGAGGTTTTGAAGGAGAACTATTCACCTAGTGCAATGTCATAGAGTTTAGCATCATAGACAGACCAATATGAAACTGCAACTGCAGGAAGCTCCACAGTCAGGCTAGGTTTAACAATGCACCAGTGCAAGAGATTTGGTTATTAGTTCTGAAGGAGGCGAGTCCTTGAAAAGGCCTCAATTTTCTCCTTACTGGGAATCAAGTACATCAGTATACCACTTGACTCAAGCACTTAACTCCAGCTTTCTGGTACACAACAGCAGCACTCAATAAATAATTGTCCAGCCGGTGCTTTTTTCTTTTAAAAGGAAAATTAATTTTATTACACACACACACACACACACACACACACACACACGCAGACACACGCACGCACACAGACACACACATGCACACACACACACGCGCACACATGCATGCACGCGCACACACACACACACACTATAAATTGGAGCTGGCACATGCCACCTCCCCATTTGGTTTTAGAAAGGAGGTTTGAGGTGAGGCCCTGGGGCTTGGCACTCCTGGGGGATTTTTGGGGGATATTCTACAAAGCACCATGCTGTGTGTTTTCTGCCCTAAGGCCAGATGGACCAGGGTATATCGCAGGCCCCATAGGACCAAGTTCAAAGAGGGAGAGGCCATTTTCTCCTGGTGCAAATCTGTAGACACCGGGAGAGTCCCCTTTAGGCCTTCTGGACTTTAAAGGTAATTTTTGCAGGGAGCTAGCTGGGTTTTAAGGGCTCCATTTGACAGACCAGTGTTCTGCTTGGCTCCAGATGCTTTTCTCCTGCTGATTGTGGCATTATGTGCATCCACTCCCAGCAACCAGCCAGGTAAACACCATCTCTGCTGCACTCTTCAGGTCCAGAGCCTCCTAGCTTTTTAAGGACACTTTTGGGTCACTGGAGTCCAGGACCAGTTCACCGAAACCCTTGGGGATTCATCCAAGGCCCCTCAGAAGGTCCATTCTCCCAATTGTTCCTCCGGGATATAAGAGGGGCAGTGCCACTGGCCCTGGAGAGACCCATCCTTGTACTGGGATCCAGGTGGAGTCAATGTTCCAAATTTCATCCTTGTAGGGCATCAGGAGGCTTCGCTTTGCAGCTGGGCATCCTTCCACCGTTTCTTCACCCCAGGGTCTTCTTAACTGTCTCTCCCTTGTGTAGAGGCTTTTACGTGGGAGTGAAAAGTTCTAGAAGTATGTACCCTTGGCCAACCCTAGGATGCCACATCATCACTCCACCCCTGCCCTAACCCTCCTGCACATAATTCTGAGAAAAATACATTTAGTGGTTTCAAGTTGTATGTGGAAAGAGCCCTCCTGAGAGTCTCAAGCTCCACCACTTGATGACACAGTTGCTTGATCCCTTCCCACCAAAAGTTCAAAGGCAAGCTTCTCCTGCATTGATTCCAAAGACCTGTCTCTCCTCCTTTGTTCTAGCGGGCCTGGGCTGTAACTGCCCAGGTGCAGTGCGAAAAGCTAATTATCAGATGCAAATCTTCTTCCCACACATTCCTTTGCCGAGAACTTCACCAAGCACTGCTAATTGCTCTATTGTGTGGGGAGATCTTTGATTCCTCTGCTCCAGAGAATTAACTTGGCCTAGTAGGAAGCAAAAAGGCATGGAATCTAATACTGAGTGGAGTCAGAAAAAATTGTTGAATCGTAAAATGCCATAATAATTGAATGTGGTATGTTGGAGACTGCACTTTCACACATGTTTATCCCCAGACCGCCACCTGGCTGGACACTGTAGTCTGTAGGCTTAAGTGGTTACAACACTGTAGTTTAGGGCAGATTTCACCTGTAATGTGTGCACTGTGTAAGCATCACAAACCCTCAGTAAGCACTACAGACCTACACTTTGAATGCTCACTCAGGTCAGTACCAATCCTAGAAGAGTCCCTTTTGTGACTAACTATCTTTCTTTACATCTGGCTATTGTTATGTATGATATCCAGGTAGTGAATATGCACATTTACTCATTATATACAGCCAGATAGCTAGACCACTAATTTTCCAGTAAATAAAGCCCCAGAGCCAGGCCAGTATTGAAAATATATGTAAAGCACCACAGGCATACCAGTACAGGCATATAACGCGTTTTAACAGGCCACAATCCACTTTACTTCAGTATGTTAAGACACATAGCTAGTCCAATAATATTGTCTCAGTATGGAAAGCTTAATAGGCAGGCCAGTGTCTAAAGCACCATTGTGAGGAATCCTGCTGTTGGTTGTGGGGATTGTGAACCTTTCTCTAGCAACTGCCATAATCCTTGTCAGGATGAAAAAGTCACTAAATTAACCCAGGCGTAACTCTCTGGTAGGTTGACATGAAAGCAGTCACACTTAACTTAGAGACCATGTGTAAGGCATTTATTCTGCACTTGAACAGTAATAAAGTGAAAATGTAACACCAGAAATATCCCACACCATTTTAGAAAAATAGAGTACATTTAAATTAATAATTTGACATCAAACTGTTAAAATCTAAATCCGATCAATAGAACCAGAGTTATTAAGTTTTAAAGTTTAAAGTAAAAATTAGCACCTAAAAAATCAAAGCACCAAACGCAGACATCTAGTCGTGTGAGACTGGCGCAAGGTTGCATGTTATGGCTGACCGAGATGAAGCGTCTTCAGACTTAGAAGAAAATTTGAAGAAAAATGTCATAGAAAGGAAAAGTTCAGCGGGGCAAGTCAGTTGGGAGTGCCTGAGAAGGAGGAGGGTTCATCATCGGGGGGCTGCTGGACATAGTTGCGGTGAAGATGTCTACATTTGGAATTAGTCTCTTTTATGGATGTTGAAATTCTCCAGTGGGATGAAGCTGCAGGGTGTAGCCGACAGAAGGCTCGATGAGGCCAAATACAATTTCTGCAAGGAGTGATTGAATAAGATGTGCTGCTTCGGAGAAGAATGTAGCGAGAGCTACAACGATGTCAGGCCAACTGGTAATGCATCTTGGGTGGATTGGTGAGCAGGTAGATTCCGGTCTCTTCTGGGTTCTCAGAGCACTTTTTGGCTGTAAATATTTAAAATCCCAAGTTTTGGATACAGAGTATCTGGGCACATTTGCACCACTTCAAAGGATTCAGGACTGGAGAGACACCATTTGGAGGGTCAGAAATCACACAGGCTGGGTCCAGATGCAGGCCTTTTCTATCACTGAGGCTCTGATCAGAAGTCCAGCTGGCTATCACTTGGAGTCACTCTGGATGTCCTGGGATCAAGCAGAGAAGCAAGTCTCAAGCAGCTGGGCAGTCCTCTGAGGGCAGAAGGAAGGCTTCGGTAGCAGGGAAGTCCTCTTGGTTCAGCAGGGCTGTCCTCTATTCTGCAGTTCCAAATGTGAACTGAAGAATTAGTCTGTGGGTCTTCATTTTATATGTGGTGCCAGCTTTGAAATGAAAGTCACATCTGGCGTCCCCCCCTTCCCTGGAGAATTGTCTAGAATGTCCTGCCTCTCTGCCCTGGTCCGGGGATTTCTGTGGGCACAAATATCTAGAGTGAATTATTTGTGTATGTGCTGAAGCAGTGTCTTTGAAATGCAAGTGAGGCTGTCCACAGCTCCACCCACTCAGCCTGCTTGGATGGCCCATCCTGCCAACACCCAGTCCCTCTATTGTGTGACTGTTTGGGAGGAATACACAAAGGTTAACTGCCAACTATTTCTAGTAATCAGACTCATGGAACATGTTGCAGGCATCAAGTGGTTAGTAGAAGAAAATAGTGGTATTTGCAGAATTGTGACTTAAAATCCGACTTCCCGATTAAAGGGATTTTTAAATTATAATGACCTAGACACCAAACATGTCCCTTCCACCTGCTCCTGAACAAAAGTTGTCACTTATGGAAAGTAATAAGGTTACCTAATTTTATCCTATTTGAGGGTTAGGCCTCGCAGTAGTGAAACACAGTTTTGTGAGTTTTCAACTACCAGGATATGTAAAACTTAAAAGTACAACATTTTAAATAAAGTGTATCCTGTTCTATGGTCTATTTAGGGCCTAACCTATGCGTGTCCTTTATCTAATAAAAATTGAGTTTTAAGCTTGGCAAAATGTTTTTTTGCCAGTTTAAAACTGCACACAATCTGAAATTTCAGGCTTGAGGCATGATTTAAAAGCCTACTTAAGTGGATGGAACTATGAGTGCTGCAGGCCCACTAGTAGCATTTAAATTACCGGCACTTTGTATATGGTATATCAATCTACTACGGATTTATAAGTAAATTAAATATGCCAATCAGGTGTAAGCCAGTTGTACAATGTTTTAGGGATTGAGCACAAGCGCTTTAGAACTTGTTTGCAGTGGTAAAGTGCACAGAATCCTAAGGCCAGCAAAAACAAATTCAGCAAAACAGGAGGAGAGAAGGCAAACGTTTTGGGGGAAGACCACCCTAAGGCTGACAGGTCTAAAAAGTATAGTTATGCAAGTTTTCACAATGTGTTATCTTATTAAGCACCATGTCTGGCAAATTTTCACAGTATCCCAGTACGTAAAGGATCATATTCAGTTCAATTTTCAAAATTGCACTTCATGTAAAAAGTCATAACAAGATCAGAATCAACATTACCACAGTATGTGCATTACAACCATGATCAGGGCAGTTTACATAATGTCCCAATATCCAAAACAAAACAGCCAGTCCATTATTGTCCCACTATTTATTTAACTACTGGGGTAACACTGGAATCAATATTGTGTTTTGCATATCCTGTGCCAGAAGAAATCCTTCTACACCCCCACCAGACATCTCCGCTCCACCCAACTGGCCTTGGCCACCGTCCCACGGATCCGCAAGACTACGGATGAAGGAACCAGGAACTCCCTGCCTCTGAAACTCAGGCAATCACCATAGCTGCTTCAATTCAGGAAGGACCTCAAGACCTGGCTCTTCGACTGAATTGCAGACCCAGCCCCCCTCTTAGCACCTTGAGACCCTCACGTGTGAGTAGTCACACTTTATAGGTTCCTGATTGATTGATTGATTGAATAGATACGGAACTAGTTGTGTTGTTTTTCACATACTATGGCACTATGAAACCTGCTTGTCAGTGGTGCTACTGGCCCACATAATAGTCAGGTGGTCCAGTACCCAAAATACCTACCTTGCAAAGCAATATAAACAATCTGAATGTCACATTGATGTATTTTGAAAGGCACCATGACTATAGCCATACTAGTGGCACCCACCTGTGCAGTAAAGCACCATAACTGAATCTGTTTCCACATTGACCCAATTTAAAGAACTTGTTGCATAGTGGGAAAATAAGATATATGCAGTGACAAATTCTTCAATGAAGAAACCCTGCTATGGTGCAATTTACTACAGTGATACTTTGAAGTCCTGTCTGCAGTGGATTCAACTTTATGGTGGCGTCTTCCAGAAATGGTGGAAAAGGAAGTTATGGCTGGGGTTGAGAAGGGTGGCATCATCTAACTCTGTTCTTAACATCATGTGTGCAGCTGGTACTGTGCATTGATAAAGTCTATTTACATACTGCACACAATATAGGCACTCCTTCAAAGCCTCCTCTATTCAAAGGTGCATAAACAGGGAGCACATACTCTAAAGAGGTTACTTCACTTGCATGGCTGTGTGCTGAGCTGCAAGACTGAGAAGTGGTTGTGAGTGACAGTGCACCTAACCCTACAACCAGCTACAAAAGCCTACAGCCTACTGGTGAATCTGAGGTGTGTTCACTGCCCACTCCATCACTGCTATGTCCCTCACATAAAAAGAAGTGTCTGCAACACTTCAGCACCTGTAATAAGAACACAATGTTAGTGCTAGCAGCGGAATGCATAATGTATTACAGTCACTTTCCTGAAACCCAATACATCCCTGCTAGTTGCAGACGCACATTCGTGCATATGTCTGTGCAAGAGAAAAAACTCAACACTCAATAGTCAGCAGCGCTTACTCTACCAATTGTGCAAAAATGTAAACTTACATGACTCTCAGCTGTGATTCAATAAGAGTGCAGAATGAACTGTTGCCATATCTGTTTGAAATATGTGCTAGTGCAACAAATAATAAAGTCAGTGAAAAATCTCACACCAACTAATTGTGGCTAAGCAGCTTGTATTGAAAAAATGATAGTCATAAAAAAAGAAAGGGCAGTAATTCTCTTTATTAGCTTCTTGCATATGTGTATTACAAGTGAAGGTTTAATTTGTAGTGACGTATTGTGTGCATAGCTTATGAATGTATTGTGAGAATATGTTAAACTCATACTTCATGTTACAATGGTACTTATATTATTTTAGGAAGACCCCAGAGTCTATTTTATTACTCTGCTCCTGTGAAAAAGAAAAGTATTGGATTAATATAAGTTAAATGGTGTGTGCAGAGGTGCATGTGAAAGAGTGAAAAAAGGAAAAGCATTTAGATTCCTACCTATTTTGGCGTGTCTTCCCTAGCATTCTTTTCTGTGGGTGCTGGCTTCATCTTCCCCTCTGGTTCTCACCCATCCTGCACCTCAACAACATCTCAGGCATGATTCGTGTAGGAAATTAGATAATTATTTGAGTGGATGACTTCCCACTATAGTCACAGTTCTTGTCAAGGTGAACAATTAAGATCACTAAATTAAACTCAACCTCCAGGTAGCTATGGCACAGAGCAGACAGGTTTAACTTAACACAATGTGCAAAGTATTTATGCAGTACCAAAATAACACTAAAGTCAAACTGCTGAAGAATACAAATCTCAAACCAAATTTGAAAGCAAAGTTTATCAAACAATATGACACAAAAATGGCAAGAATAAAATAAGGGAAACCAGAGATATGGATTTTTGAAGTTGCAAATAGAAATAGAACCAACATCCACTAAGAAACAATGATAGTCAGTGGTTATGATAGACCTGGACCTAGGAGCGATTTCAGGCTGATTGTGATGGTGACTTGCTGGATGAGTCACCAATTCCACCCACCGCTGATATGAGTGTTTCTGGCTATCCCAGAACTTCAGGCAATGCTTTTCCGGGCTTAAACCAAATTTGCATAGGAGATCTTTATTCATAGGAGTATAACTAACCTGGTCAGCTGCATCTAGGCTGATAGGGTGTCCCTCCATACAATGGGCATGTGCTGCATCAGGCTAACCACTAGTTCTCTTCTGGGAGTCTGTGTATACACAGGGACACCTCATAGGCTGCACACCACTTATCAATGTCATCCCCCACCACATAAATAGGCACCATATTTTGGGGGATGTGGACCCTTTGTTTACCTCCCCTAGGCACTACTGGAGCACTGCCACCAACATCACTTCTCTTCTGGACCTCAAATCCATCTTGTGTTGGCTCCTTTCATGGGCTAGCAGGGTCTTCTTCTCTTCTAAGGCTAAGGTCAACTTGTCTTCCTCCAATGCAAGTGGTGCAGCTCTATCTGCCTTCCTCTCCCCAGCATCCAAGGCCAACTGAGTCTCCTCAAGGGCAAGAACACCCAGTTGCAATTTCAAGGTTCTCTTCACCTGCGAGTCCTCCAGCTCTAAAGGCCACAAACTCCTAGAGGACACACTGCACCCTGCCCTTGACACTGCTCCTTGGGAGGAATACTTCCCTAGCATGGGGCTTCTTCAGTGTCCTTCTCACTTCCCCCTTCAACGTTGTCCTCATTCTCCTCTGAGGTGGACTGAAGCTGATGGACTTCCTATCAGGCTATGATGGCAATGGGCAATCTTCCTTCCTTGACTCCTTGATCAGCTAAAGTTGTCGTTGCTTGCACATGCTCCTCATCTTTACCCAGCTAAAGCGCTCCACAATAGCCAGATCCATCTCCAGGTTCACAGAAACATACAGTGCAAGAAATCAGAGCAAAATGAATTACAACCAATCACCAATTAAACATCTATAAAGCCAATTTATGGTTTCAATTAAGAAAGAGATTTTTATTTTCAATTTAAAGTTCTGTGTGGCACAGTAAAACACAAATACTGGAGCATACCACTTGAGCACCAACATAAAATAAAATGTTATTATTTGTCATGGACGACTGCCTACCTCAAGGAATAATCACAGCTCTTGCCAGGGTGATCCCTTAATGTCATTAAATTTACCTGAGCTCAACCCCTGGTAGCTATGGCACAGATCAGGAAGACTTAAGAGAGAGCAGTAATAAAGTAAAAATGCCAAAAAGACTAAAAATCCCAAACGGAAATTGAGAAAGAAATTTAATAAACAAAAAGACACCAATATGACAAAAAGCCAAAAAGGAAATCAGAAATATCAATTCCTATTGTTTTAAGTGAAATAGTGCCAGGTTTGTCCTTTGGCAAATCTTTACCTCTGACTTTGTTGTTTAGGTCACAATCAGCCACAGGAACAAAGGGGAGGACACTTAGAGACTATCAGGGTTATCAGGTTGTGGCCAACATCACATCCAAGTTAATACCCAGGTCAAATTGCCACTGATCAGCTAGACACTTCCAGGAAAGGGTGTCTTTCAGCTCGTTGTGTCCCTGTAGCCACACAGTAGTCCAGCCAACTGACCCTTGGGGCACACATCTTTGTCCTAGGTACACAGGGGAGCAGTTCCAGTCCTCCAGGGCTCTTTTTAGGTCCCAGAGATCAGGCCCAGTCTTCTTCTGATCTTCTGCAGGTCCAAAAAGTGTTCCGAAGATGGGGGCTGGGAATGCCACCTTTAAGTCTGGCACCAGGAAGTGGGCAGAATGACTCCTGCCTTCTTCCTAGCCAGTGGGGTACACATGACCAGGAGTAACCTTACCCATTTATGCAGCAGTTCCTGTTTCTCTTACTACAAACAAGTCCAAAATGTCATGTGTGAGGCCATTTTTAAGATAGCCAAAGCCTTTGGCCACAATAAACTTCGGCACATAGCAGTTGTTGAACTTTAAATCTATCAATTTAAGTTTTGGTTGCTGTGCTCTTCTATTCATCTGTAATGCTGTTGTTTTGGGCCTTTTTACTGCTATGGCTCTGATTACAAGTTGAACTAAGTAGTATCCTGAATGGGTTACTGTTCAGCTCAATAATTAGCCTGGTGTTCCCAAACCCAGATTTCTTAGCTGTAAGAACACCAGATCTTTTTTCCATCTATTGAGAATGCTTTAGTCTTGGGCTGCAAGTGCAACCAGGCCAGGCGATTGACCTATCCGACCCCCTCCCATGCCATCAGCAGAGCACATCCTCTCCTGCCCATTGCTCCCTTCACTACCCCTCCCTCATGCCCAATGCCGTGCCATCCCTTCAAATCCTTTTTCACCTGGTATTGACAGGTGGTAAATGACGTTAATATACATGAGAAAAGGAATACCTTGTATATTTTCAGCTAACTAATGGGTCCACGTTGTTATTCCCCATTCCATTGGGATTCATTTGTAATAGGAGTTGGACACAGTGATACTAGATGGAATCGTGAATTTTAGCTATCCAGCACCTTCGCACCTAATTCTGGCTAACTCTTTCTTGGAGCCTTTGTGTCTATGTTCACCTGAATTCACAATTTTAGCAGTATTATTATTAGGTCGAGCCTAGAGTTAACGCACATGCGCTGCTCTGCGAGGCATGTTAGATTAGCGTATGGACTTGAAGCAACACCCATTCTCTGCCCATATTTTTCATTGGCTTGTGTCTTTGTCCTTTGTAAATGTTGGCTTCTGATTCAGTAATTGGCTTGATAGTCTCTCCTTAGTACGGCCTTGTCTTCATTTGTAGCCTACCACGGCTACTGGCTCTTTTACTTCTGTTGTTACATGTTAGACCTGGCACCTTAGCGTGGGTCTCCCTTCCATTTTTTGCTGTTGCCTCATGTGTTTTTGCTGGTTAAAGATGCTTTGGGCACGGTGCCACTGCTGTTCAGTGCCACAGTGCACATGCTCCCTATGGTAAATTGATGTATGGATTAGTGATTCCATGATTGGCTGGTTTGGTTTACTTGTCAGACCTTAGTACAGTGCACTGAGTGTGCCCAGGGCTTGTAAACCAAATGCTGCTGGTGGGCTTGCAGCACTGGTTGTGCCACCCACAGAAGCAGCCTGTAAAGGTGTGTCTCAGGTCTGCCATTACTGGGCCTGTGTGCAGTCTGGTACTACCAAGTTGCCTGGGCAAGTACACCCACTTGCCAGTCCCTAAACCTTCCCTTTTCTTCATAGCAGACACCCCTATGGTAGGCCCAAGGCCAGGGTGCATTGTAAGTATAAGGTAGGACATGCCCTGGTGTGTGTGGCATGCCCTAATAGTGAATTACCGCAATTTTTGTTTTCACTATTGCAAGGCTACTTGTTCCCCATAGGCCAGAATGGGTAGTTTGATTATTACATCTTATAATCCTAACTGACTCAGGGAACTAGGTAGAAATTCGAGTTTAGAATGCCTGAATTCAGAATGATAAAACGCATCTTTTAGTGGAGTTGGTTTTAACATTCTGTGTTTGAAAAAAAACACTTTTAGAAAGTAGGTATTTTCTTGTCTAACCATCCAAGCCTGCCTCTGCGAAGTTGTGCATGCCTTGTCTAGAGTTTGATTGACAGGGGCTGGGGGATTTCAGGAGACAGGGTGAGTCAGCACAGGGCTGAATGGAGAGATCGGCATGTAGATGGGTGGGAGGAGTTACACCTGGGACCTGAACAGGGCTGTGCCTTCCCTCCACAATGTTGGCTCCACCTCCTGTGGTGCGTCTGATGTCCCTGCCCTGCACTGTGAAAGGAAAGAAGGAGTCATGTAAACAGAGTGCTCCAGGACTGACCAGAACTGGTTTGGACTAGGCAAAGGCCTCTCTGCCTTCAGAGAACAAAGAGAAACTGTGTTTAAAAAGGGGGACCCAGAACTTTAGATCACTTTTGGGAAACAAGAAGAAACCTTTGCTGAGGAGAGGAGCCAGAGAGACTGAGGAGAGACTATCCCTAAGCTTGAGGGATTGGCCTGCAGTGTTGCCTGTCTGCCAGAGAGGAGAAAGGAACTTTGTGTGTACTTTATTCAACTTGTGAAGGATCTCCAAGGGCTTGAGATAGAGCTTGCCTCCTGCTGAAGTCTCAGGGACAACAGACTTCACCTACCAGCTCCCCAAGAGTTCTTTGAAAGTGCCCTCAGTTGTGTTGGGCTTTCTGAGGGACTGCGTGACGCACGAAGAAGAAGCGTGTCGCCAAACTGCCGCTGTTAATTCAGAACGCAAAAATCTTGCATTGCCGGAGAAGAGGATCGACGTCGCAACATACGCCGCTGCATCATCGGAGAAGCCTGTTGCAGCCGCAGCCACTGTTATCGCATCGCTGGGAAAGCACCTCGCATCACCGGAGAAGAGGATCAAAGTCGCATCAGACGCCACCGCATCACCGGGAAGCGTGTCGCAGGGCCTGTCACGGCTCAGAAGAATCGTGGAGTCGCCGCACGGCCTTCGGGCGTGCACGCATCATGTCGCATCAAGAAGAAGACGCCATTTTGTTTCATCGCATCACGGTTGTTGCGGGTCACATCGCCATGGAAGCGTAGTAAGAAACCGACGCATCACCTCCCCTCGCAGAGAGGAACCGACGCATCCCCTACGCATCAGTAGTGACCAAACGCATCACCGTTCTTGCGTGTAAGGAACCAACACATCACCTTCCCTGCACCATTTTCGTGTAGTGCATTACGCATCCTAAGGTACATTCAACTCAAAGTGTCACATTTTACATCTTAAGAGAACTAAGCTATTTCTACCATTTTTAAAATACAGTATTGTGGATTTTTGTCTTTTGTGGACTTGTGATAAGTCTATATAAAAATCCTTATTTTTATACTGCAACTTGGGTGGTGTCCATCTGTAGTGTTGACACTGGGTTACTGTATGTGTTCACAAATGCTTTACACACTGCCTCTGAGATAAGCCTGTTTGCTCATGCCAAGCTACCAAGGGGGTGAGCAGGGGTTATTTTAGTAGTGTACTCCCTTTGCCCCAACTAGAAGCAAGGGTCCCTATTTGGTCAAAGGTACCTATCTCTGCCAACTAGAGACCCCAGTTCTAACATTAGGCAGTAGGTGTTATTTGGTCTGTAAGCACTACTTTCTTTAATGAGTTTTTCCTACTGCAGGCACGTCATGCTTTCCTGCAACATTCGGCATGCCATGCGTGCTTTCCCTATCCAAGCAGCCCCTCACTTGTTTTTTTAATAAGTGCTGCTCACCCAACTCGATCTTCACTGAACACAACATTATATATATTTAAATGCAGCTTGTCAAGTATTTCCGCAGGAACGAGCAGCGATGCAGACGCTGCATGTTCTCTTTTGTCAAATTTATGTTAGGCCGGTCCCCCTGTACCGTGTTTGCCCGCCCCCACCACTCCAGCAAGGTCGCTGTTTTTTTCCTAATAGCACGCGCACAGCACTTGTTTATTTTTTTTAACAATCAGTCAAGGCGGCAGCGCGTCTTGCTGCGCGCCGGTCGCCCAAAAATATACCTTGGTGTTAGTAAACCATGCCATTCCAATTTAATTGATTTTTTGAAAAGCAAGTGCTGCTCAAACTAAATCACGATGTGGGAAAATAGATATGGGAAATACGCCTTTCCGTAGCTTTCAGTAATTGCCTGTTACTTTCATGTTTTATGCACTGCTTCTTTTAACGTTTTTTTCTTCTTTTGAACTGGCACTCCAAAGGTATCAGAGCACTGGCTTGAACCCAGTTCCCCCACATTAAAGTCGCCCGCTCCAGCCATTATGTCAGAATCAGATCCTCTTCATTGCCCTGTTCTGCCTGATCCCTCCTCTCCCGAACTAATGACAGGGTCACAGGCATAATGGGACCAGCATTTTGGTGAAGACCACTTTATCCATTGTATAAGGAGGACGCTTTTCAGATGAGTATTGAGCTGCAAATAGTCCCCAATACCATAGATGTTGTGAGTGATGATACAGCAAAGATTTCATGTTGCTGAGAGTGACATTGGTACTAAGTGAGATTCCGCTTTTTTTGCATTTATTACAGCGCAAACCCGAACTGAAGGTATTTCACTGGAAACATACACTATGTAAAATTGCTCATATTAACAATAGCCTAGTTCACAAAATCCACCTACAGTTTAATAAATATCCGACTTTTCAGCAACTCACTAGATTTTCTACCACACTCATTAGAAGTTGTTACTGCCAGGCGATCCCAGGAATAGTCACATTTTTGTCACTCTGCACTTGTGTACACTTCCTCTTCCTCTTCTAAAACTTAATGCAACGTGCATTTGTAATCGTTTTTTTTATCTCTGTATTAAAATTTATTTTGTATTATTGTCCTGTTTTGCCTGATTCCTCCTCTCCTGAACTAATCACAGGATCACAGGCATAATGGGATCAGAATTTTGGTGATCACTTTATCCATTGTATATGGAGGACGCTTTTCAGAGGAGTATTGAGCTACAAATAGTTCCTGTTGGAAATGGCCCTTTTTGCAGTGTTAGCCCCAAACGTTTTGCTTCTTCCCCCTGCTTTTTCCTGACCTGTGGTTGTTGGTTTTAGGACTCTGGGCACTTTACCACTGCTGATCAGTGCAAAAGTGCATATGCTCTCTGTGTAAATTGTTATTGTGATTTGTTATCCATGATTGGCATACTCGTTTTACTAGTAGGTCCCTAGTAAAGTGCACTGAGTGTGCCAGGGCTGGTAACTCAAATGCTACTAGTGGGATTGCAGAACTGATTGTGCCACCCACATGAGTAGCTGTGAAAAGATGTCTCAGGCCTGCCACCGTAGTGCCTGCGCACAGTTGTTAACTTGCCATGTCGACCTGGCAAGTGCATCCACTTGCCAGGCCCTACCCTTCCCTTTCCTTGCACATAGGACACTGCTTTTGTAGGCCCAAGGTACCCCCCCTCCCCCCCCTAGGCAGGGTGTAGTGTATATGAAAGGTAGGACATGTACTGGTGTGTGTAACATGTCCTGATAGTGAAATACTGCTTATTTCATTTTTCACTATTGAAAGGCTATCTTGCCCATAGGACAGGATGGGAAATGCTTTGTAACATTTTACAAGCATATCTTCCCATAAGGATAAGATGGAAAATAGGAGTCTGGTATCCCTGAACTCAGAATTTAATAACACATCTTTTAGTAAGGATGTTTTTTAATTAAATGTTTGAGACTAGCACTTTTAGAAAGTGGCTATTTTCTTGTTCAACCTCTCTGTGTGCCTCTGCCTGGTTGTGGATTGACTGTCTGGCTTTGGGATGACAGGGGCTGGGGAGTTGCAGTGGCTCCAGGAGTCTGGATGAGTCAGCACTAGGCTGAATAGGCCTGATCTGCATTTGGAGTGGCGGGAGGAGTAGCACCTGTACCTGAATAGGGCTGTGTCTGCCTCCCACAATTCTGGCTCCACCCCCTGTGGTGCGTCCGAAACCAAGGCTCACACTGACAAAGGATTTTGCTGTGCACTGGCAGAGTGCCCCCAGAACTGATTTGGACTGGGCTCAGAGCCCCTTGCACAAAGAGATCAAAGACATTTTGGGGTATAAGTATTAGACCTAAAACCCCTGAACTTTAGACTGTTGATGGAATCAAGAGGAACCTTTGCTGAGGAGAAGAGCTGAAGAAACTGAGGCAAAGTACTGCCTTTGCTCTGTGACTGGGGTTGGCGTGCAGTTGCTGTTTCTGCCAAAGAAAGGAGAAGGACTTTGCTGTGTGCTGTGTCCCCTGCTTAAAGAAGGACTTTGGTGTGTGCTGTGTCCCCTGCTTAAAAAAAGTCTCCAAGGGCCTGAAGAAGAGCTGGTCTCCTGTTTTGAAGTCCCAGGATCAAAAAGACTTCACACCCAGCTCCCCTGAACTTCCTTGTTGGGAATTCCGATCTGCCAGGAGGTGCCTGTAACTGTGTTTGGGCCTCTTGAGGTTGTTTCTGCTGTTAGGAGCTGGAGGAAACTAAAGAGAAGGAAGAAATCCTGTTTCCGTCGCTGTCGACACCACTGCTGTGACGCCGCGACCTGCACCGAGGCCCGGGGAGCCACTAGTGAAGTGAATGATGCAGAGCCCGGCCTGCTCTGCAGCTCTGACGCCCTACGATCCCCGCCAACGCCGGCAGTGATCGTCCGGGACCGATGTCAATGCTCACATCGACTCCGTCTTCGTCATGGCCTGCATCTTGTTTTCGCGACGCCGATAACTGCCGAGGATGACTCGAGAAACTTGCCGACGTCGCATCATCACCGGAGCCGCCATCGCCCATCTTCGATGCCGTGCATCATGACCGACTTCATTTTCCGAGGTACTGTTGTTTGGGGGTTTGTGTGACTCCATGCCCGACGTTCTCTGGATTTTGTGCTGTACTGACGTCTTGATAGCCCCAAATGGTGCTATTTGATTTCTACAAGCTTATTTTTGCAACATCTTTTTTAAAGACATTTTTCTGAGTATCTGTATGTTGGATTTTTTGTCTTTTTGGTCTTGTTTAGCTTAGATAAAGATACTTTATTTTTCTAAACTGGTGTGGTGTCCATTTGTGCTGTTTTCACTGTGTTACTGTGAGTGTTTGTACAAATACTTTACATATTGCCTTTGGGATAAGCCTGTCAGCTCATGCCAAGCTACCAAGGGGGTGAGCATGGGTTATATAAAGTGTGTATCTCTCTTATCCTGACTAGAAGCAAGGGTCCCTATTTGGACAAAGGTACCTGCCTCTGCCAACTAGAGACCCCCATTTCGATATGGGGAACACGCTTTTCCGTAGCTTTCAGTAATTGCCTGTTACTTTCATGTTTTATGCACTGCTTGTTATAACGATTTTTTTTTCTTTTGTACTGGCACTTCAAAGGTATCAGAGCGCTGGCTTGAACCTGGTTACCCCGCATAAAAGTCGTCCGCTCCAGCCATTATGTCAGATCCTATTCATTGCCCTCTTCTGCTAGATCCCTCCTCTCCCGAACTAATCACAGGATCACAGGCATTACGGGATCAGCATTTTGGTGAAGAGCACTTTATCCATTGTATATGGAGGACGCTTTTCAGATGAGTATTGAGCTGCAAATAGTCCCCAATACCTTAGATGTTTCAGGTGATGAGACAGAAAAAATGTTATGTTGCTGAGAGTGACATTGGTACCAAGTGAGGCGCAGCTTTTTTTGCATTTATTTACAGCGCAAACCCAAACTGAAGGTATTTCACTGGAAACATACACTATGTAAAATTGCTTATATTAACAATAGCCTAGTTCATAAAATCCACCTACAGTTTAATATATATTCGACTTTTCAGCAACTCACAAGATTTTCTGCCATACTCACTTGAAGTTGTTTCTGCCAGACGTTCCCAGGAATAGTCACATTTTTTCACTCTGCACTTGTGTACACTTCCACTTCTAAAATTTGATGCGACATGCATTTGTAACAGTTTTTTGTCTCTGTATTAAAACTTATTTTTTCCTTTTGAGAATCCGCCACTCCTACACCTCTGCCACTTCGTAAGATGTTCTCACCCAACGCCCACCTTTAAAATAGATTTATTCCTGCCTTTCACATTGCTATAGCTAAAACATTTAATGTGGGAAACACCCTGCAATAACATTCAATACTAAATGACTAGCAAACTAGCCAGTATTGCAACAAGAGCTGTGCTAAATACAGATAAAATAGTTGTGTGTTTGCTTGCGAGTTGCGACTGCATGTTTTTTTAATTTTATTTTTTGAACTTTTTTACCTTCACTCTGATGTTATTGGAGCAGCTGGCTCAAACCTGTTCCCTATCATCAAAGTTAGCCACTCCAGCCATTACGCCATATCTTCTTCATTGCTGCGTTCCACCTGCTCGGCCCCCCTCTCCCCCCCACCCCCAATCACAGGATGGACCCTCTCATAAATACCTTCCCATTCCAAGTCACTTCCTGCTTTTAAGTTGTGCAAACATTTTTTTACTCTACTCCTTCAGGGGTTGCAAGGGTACTCCTTATTTAGACGTCACAATTCGTGGGTTTTATTCTCTCAGTGAAGAGCGGGAGATTATTGTAATCGTGTAGCGTTTAATGTGTTTAATATTTATGCGCTGACACTGCGCTCCCTGCAGTGGAAAGAAGACAAACCATGCCCTTAGAGGCACAGAAAAATCAGAGGCGGCACTGCTGGGGGAAGGATTGTTCACGGTGCAGTGGCCCAGGATTTTGGCTTTCTTCCAGCAAAAGTATAAAAGTAAGCTCCATAGTCTTTTTAAATAACTATTCTGTTGATAAGAACACTAGAGGTACGCCTACCTCCTTGGCAGTGATACCAAGTGGCAGCTCTTTGGATATTGTATTGCACGATTGTTCAGACGAACAGAAGGAAGACAGAATAAAATCTTAAATTGCTGCAAAGCTCAGCTCCCAGTCTGATATTGCTTAAAATAATACCTACAATCTCCCACGTGAAACCTAATCTCTATCATTGCAGCATCATACAAGCAGCATCTTGCGAATCTTCCCCCTTGTTGGAGCCATGCAGGATGAAAGGCTGAATGCTCCTCTTCTGATTAGGGTGCAGGCGCACCCACTGAGGACAGGGGGAAGACTTCTCCACTTTATCTGGAAGTGAGAGGAACAGAGAGGCTAATTGCCTCTTCTGCGCTGCCTCATTCTTCTATGAGCACTTAATACGCCTTGCACGAGAGCGGCAATTGGCTCCTGAAGAAAATGCCTCAAATTTATTGCAAGCTTTCATATTGCGCTCTCATAATGGCTGCACTATAGTCATTGACTCAACTCTTCTGCACTGCTCCCTACTCGCAGCGCCTGAGGCGAAAGACTATGCACCCTTTCCAAGGGAAATTCTTTTGGTAGGTATTTAGACGGGTTACCCCGGTGTCACTTTACCATATTTTGTTGTGAAATGTTTCTTGTCAACTGTTTGATTAAGGAGATTTTAATAACAATGTGAATGTGAGCAGTAGAGGTAACAAGAGTACAGAGTCAATACGTCTAGCGTGTCACTTTAGTTCCATTTAAAGTTATGTAGTGTGTTATGTTACTGATTATTTGTAAAGGTCGGCACTCGCTTATTGCTTAGCCTCCAGGTATTTGTCAAATTTAATGGGCCAAGGAGTGCCATGAATGTCTCAAATGCTGTATGTGATTTAACCCGTTTGCTGCGGTGCAAATTTCCTGCGGGTGGATTTTACACGTGCGGAAATCGGACGGCCCCCAGCCATCACACGCCCACCATGACATCAGACGGCCGGGGGCCGTCCGACGCATGGAATGCGTTAAAAGCAGGTTTTGGGCATCGGGGGTTAAAGCAGTGGGTTTTGCTTCACTAACAATCCTTCTGTGTTTTGATACATGTGTACCCTCTTCATATGAATAATTATTTTCCTTCATTGTCACATCCACAAAGGTTGTTCTCTGTTTGCCCCAATGTCCGACCGATCAGATCTACTTCTGCTATGATGAAACTGTATGCAAGGGACCCCTGTCAGAGGTGGAGGAGGGTAGTTCCAATACCATGGATGACTTGGAAAGGCTCCTATGTAGAGTCTACTTACATCTGGCCACTCGAGAGGATTTGCTATGATCAGAAAGGTCTCTCAATCTTAGGAATTCTGGTTTGCGTTTTCGGCCTGTCCAGGCATAGGTAGTCATCTGTCTTTCAGGCCACTTGAAATGATTTTGCTGTGTTCCCTGTGTTGCACACTCAGATATCCATTTGGATAAAAACGTATATTTTAATTATGTTTTTTTTCCCCTGTTCAATATTTTGAACTTGTTCTTATTCTAAAGCGATTGCCCACCTATTGCCATTGGTTCTTTACTATATTTGTCTTAAATGATTTGACTTTTGCGGCTTGGGAAGTAGGGTTGAGGCCAGAGGGTGGGTTGGAGTACTTTTTAGGGCCAGGGACGGTGGTAGGGCTCAGGGTGGAGGGTTTGGGGTCACTTTTAGGGCTGGTGGGGCAAGTTATAGGGCCCAGGGAGGGGGAGAGCCGGTTTCAGGGCTCAGGGTGGTGGGGGCTCGACACAAGGTAGTTTATAGGGCTGAGGTCAATTTTAAGGCTCAGGGTGGGGGTGGTATAGTTTTTAGGGCTGAGGCGGGTTGATTGCAGGGCTGGGGAGCGGGTTTTAGGGCTATGGGGAGGGGGGGCTGGGGTGTGATCTTTACCACTCATATACCTTTACCAATCATGCCTTTACAATTAAATACACTGTAAAGGCATGCTGGGTAAAGGCATGCATGGTAAAGACGCGGTAGTTTATGAGACCACGTTGTTAAGGCATGCATGGTTTAGGGAGTCATTGTTCCATCATACAACCCCTCCAGACAGCTAAACAAAGGAAAGTAAAGAAAGATCGGATTGTCGTTTGTGGCCATCAATCATCTTCCATATTGAAAATGTAACTTATAAATTACAGTCAATGTTCTCAAACAGCCATGGGTATCTGAAAAAGTAGGTGCACTTGTACTGTTTGTAAAGCTTTTTACCATAATTCAAATACTCTGAGGTTTGCAAAGGTTTGCACCAGTATTAACTGTAATTAATGTCCATAAGCATTATTGCAAGAAATAAATAAACATGATGGGTCCTCCCTTGGCTCAACCCCCTGAACTTCACTTAACATGGTTAGATAAAGAAGGCAGTGCTCTGGCTCAGTCCAAGATGTTGAAGAAGGACTTCCCCTTGAGCTTAAGCATGGGGAGTCCAATGTGATCCACATTGTAAGGCCTTACTAAAAGGGTTGCAAAGAAAAGCACAAATTCACACTCTGAGGTGTCTCTAGGGATTAGTGGCCTAACAAACTATTGCTAACAATAAAAACACAGGAAACTTTCAGGGATAAATTAAGAAATGGTGATCTGCCACATCTATATAATACTAAACAAAAGAACAATGTTCACAAGGAACTCGTTTAAAATTGACAATATACGCTTATGCAAGGCAGTTATAAGTTGCTCGAGTTAATCAAAAAAGGAAAATACAGGATGCGATCTTTCAAATGTTTTTGTAAATATTTAAAACATAGACCGGGGCCGATAACTAAGCGCCTCACGAAGATCGACTCGTGTGACCGATTGCCACGTAATTTAATTATTGACTACCGATAACCTAACTCGGAAAATATCTATTTATAATATACATGCCTAAGCGGTCTGGTGGTCCCGACAACTGATCACAGTGGATCGGCCAAGACTCTCCTAATTACCGCACAATTCCCTGCTTCACCTTGATTGCCGTAGTTGTAATTTCGGGTCTATCCCTATCTGCTGGACCATGTGGGAATTGTTACCTTCAACCAGAAGACCCTCACCTTTTCCATTCATGTCTGACTAATGACCCCAGCACTCCTGTCCTGAAGAGACCCCGTATCGAGACAGGGTCGAAACATCGTCGACTTCATAAAGAGAGAGCTTGAAAATGCCATAAATGTTATCCACTGTATCACAAATGCCAAGCTCCTCTTTTGACTTCCAATAACCCTTAGGTCATGGTCACTCCACTGGGGCACACTAAAATCAACGTAATATGTACATATTGTATATACTTTGAAAAGTATCTTTCTCTTTATTTACTTTGTGGTACATTTTTGTTTACTGTGATTATGAAATAAATTACGCTCACTTCGGCTGAAGTGAGCCAGATTGAGATTTATTGTTCTGGCGGCTTTCTATGTTTTAAATATTTACAAAAACATTTGAAAGATCGCATGCTGTGCTTTCCGGTTTCACTTTTTAGATTAACTCAAGCAAGTTATAACTTCGTTGCATAAGCGTGTATTGTCAGTATTAAATAAGTTCCTTGTGAACATTGTTCTTTTGTTTAGCATTAATAACTAGTTCACAAGGACATATGGGTCGCTCTTGTTGCTGTATGAACAGCTATATAATACATCAGATAATTTCTTCCTTACATTGCAATACATGTTTTCGCAAAAAATAGTTATTGCTTAGAATTAATGTTACAGTTCCTTTATCTCTATTAATTATAAGGTTTATTATCAAATATAGCATATAACATTCTATGTGTTGCAACTTTGCTGCTTGTACACAAGTCCACTCCTACTTTCCTTTTAAGTGAAACAAACTAGTGCAATGACATCAATAGTATGTGTACCTTATAAAATATCAGCAAATAAAATATAAAAAGGAGATAAATATAAAACCTCACCCACAAAACACATTTTAAAGAAAGCAATGTTGTTTTACAGTAGGGTAAAAAAAATTAAAAGGGGGAAGGAGTTACATATATCAGGGGGGCACATTAAAGAAAAGCACACTGGGCCAATTTCAAATGGAATACCATGGGTCATTGAACATAAACCAGACCCCAGGCCCATGCTCCAGCTTCTTCAACACCATCGTAGTCTTCTTTATACCCCTAGCCTTGGACTCCAAGGATACATCTTCCTTACTGATCTACATTTCCACATTCACAACCCCAATGATAACCACTCCGCATACTCAACAGTATGAGCAGCCTGAGCAGAAGCTCTGATTTTCTTCGACCTCTTGACAGCCGTCGACACTGTATGCCACCACACACTGATCAAAAGACTCCACCACATCAGTATCCAAGGCGAAGTGCTGAGATGGATCATCTTCTTCCTCACCGGAAGAACCCAGAAGATCCACCTTTCACTTCCAACCCGAGGATATCACCCGGATGTCCCTCAGCCCAATGCTCTTCAACACTTATAGGACCCCACTAGCCAACATCATCAGATCCCATAGTCTGAACATAACTTTCTACATAGACGACACACAAATCATCATCTCACTCACTGATGACCCCACCACCACCAGAACCAACTTCCGCCGATGCATGACAAGTGTCACTGACAAGTGTCACTGAGAACAACTGCCTGCAGCTGAGCACAGACAAGACAGAAGTACTGATCTTCAGCAACAGCAGCAACACATGCAATGACCCCTAGTGTGCTTTCAGACCTGGGATCTGCACACACTTCCTCCGACCACACCCAAAACCTCGGACTCATCATTGACAACAAGCTCACCATGAAATCACAGATCAATGCTGTCTCCTCTACCTACTTCCTCTCTCTGCACATGCTATGTAAGTTCTTCAAGCGGCTACCCCTACACATGACACACACTGTGACACAGGCCCGCATCACCAGCCAACTGGACAATGGCACTGCCCCTATGTAGGATTCGCCACACACCTCCTACAGAGACTTCAGGCCATACAGGATGCCACAGCCAGACTCATCCTTGGCCTTGGCAAACCCACATACAACCCAACCTCAGGCTACTCCATTGGCACCCCATACAGAAGATAAGCCATTTCAAGCTGCAGACTCATTCACACAAGGCTCTACACAAACGAGGACCTACCTACTGACTGGGCTTCCATGAACCGTCTAGAAGACTATTCTCCATCTCCCTCTCTCTTGCCCATACTCTCCGCCTCTACCGCAGCAGAAGTGGAGGAAGTTTCTTCTCCCACATTACAGCAAAGACCTGGAACAGAGCCCCCATGCCACTCAAGATCATCACCTCACTTCTGTAACTCTGAATGGCCCTCAAAACCTGGCTGTTCTAATAAGTCTCCTGGACCTGAAAGCGCACAGTGAATCACCTACCGGGTGATTCACTGTGCTTTAAAAATCCTGATTAATTGATTGATATTCTACCTCTCTCTGGCAAACAATGTGGTAAAGAACTTGTAGATTTGAGAAGCTTGAATTAAATTGTGAAGATTACTTACCAGTCAGGGAGGATGTTGACATTGCTCTCCTTGGTAAACCAATAGTGGCCAATAGCTTATGCTATCTTGCTATTTCCTCCATGTACTGTCAAGCAGCTCTCTGATCCGTCATTTACACATTATGCTGTGGCTGAGTGTAGTTTACGTCTATTTTCTCCAGTACAGATTGCCTTCAGGGCCAACCAAGGTGGCCAACCCCGTAAATATGTTAATTTGGGTCTTTTCAGCCAGGATATAAATCTAAGTTGTTTGTGTATATTAACAGTGGAGGAGGAGCGTTACATCACTGCTGTCAAGCAGTGCAACAAAGGAAACATAAAATGATAATAACTTTAAGGTATTTTCATTTTATATTTCTGTGCTGCTTAGTTTGCAGGTGGGGTGGGCTGGGCTGCTCTGCTCTCAATGACTGTTTGGTCTGCCATCTTGTGCCTCCCAAACCAGTCATGTGCACTTTCCCCATTCTCCCTGCAGGCTGTATTATAGCCTGCATGGAGAATAGGCCCAGGCCCCCATTCCCTGGTTGAGTGTCGAACCAGGATGCTCAAAACCAATCACAATGCTGCATTGCAGCATTGCGATTGGTCAGGGGAGCCTGGTTGTGTTTCCTGTACTTCAGAAGCCGGAGGAGGAGCGCAAAGAGCGGGACCTGGCGTGGCAAGGGATGTGTTAACCTTGCACACCATTTTCCCCCTCGTCGTGCTCCCCGCGCCCGCTCTGTTCCCGCCACCCACGAACAATGCGTCTGCCTATGTATATTATTCGCCCTGAAGAACATACAATCAATTGATATCTGCCAAACGTTTAACACATGTAATGGACTGTTACGGGAACAGTGTTCACCTTCAAAGTACTCCATAAAAACCGAGCCCAACAATCATAAATCAAAATGTGTCACTACCTGCTGGGTCCAACTGGAGAGCAACTGTATCAAAGTAGTTCTACCAAAATGTGTTTTAAGCACCGGTTACATGGACATGGGATGCTAGGGGAGATTTCTTCTTAAGCCCAGCTCTAAATCATTACCACAATCCTTACTTAAAATTTGGAGAGTACTAAAAAGCCTCCAATTTCGGGAGAACATTCTAAGTAGCTGAATTTCCTCTACAACACTATCCCTAATGCAGAGGATATTCAGCCATTGAATCCTACCCCATATCCAGAGTTTACTCAATTAAAGATTTTTAATTTTTCGCCAAATTGTAAATAAGTTATTTTGTAACTGAGAAGAATCCAGTCCACTATAGGTAACTCTTCAACAGCACGAGGTCTACCTTCTCCAGAATTCTAATCAGAAATTGCAGTTGAAGTTGGGCCTCACACGTATTAGGGTACTAACATTTGATTCCATGTTTTTGGTAGTGGATGAACCACTACCTGAATAAAGGATACTTAGAGTGATTCCACACTTGCTTCTATCACCAATATAGATGTTGGTTCAAGTGTTGTTGACAGATAGGTGCCCAACAAAAATAATTCTAATTTGCTAATATTATATTTTGATGCTTTCTCATATCTGCAAAATCCCCTCTCCTAAAGAATCTGTGTTGATATATGAGGCACTGCAAAATGCTAACTATCCTCAATTAATGACAACCAGAATGAAGGAAAGAACAGCACAAGTTCCCATGTCCTCATTACTCGCCTGCTTATCGGAGGTGCAAGAAAACTGCACCAGAATTCCACACCCATAAATATGATAATGTGGGAATCTGTATTTATAAGACATAGGATTACTTTTGGAGATATAAATAGGAAATAACCTTAGACAGCCACACAGATTTTATGGCATGACAGGAGACTAACTGTTGTAATAACTTCCACCACGGTTGGTTTGTCAGGAGATGGGAGTTTATTGTATAGATCCTTCAGCCTCTCGTAGTGAGAATGCCAACATTCTAACAGGAGCTCCAGCCCCAACGTTCTAAGGCTGGGCAATACCAATTGGCGGAGGAAAGGAGGGGGGAAGGGGGGAAAGGAGGAGGGAAGGGAACGGGAGCAGATTATAACACATCTCCCTGCGGAGCAGAGAAAAATATACACAGCACATGAATTCCTCAGATAACATTGCCTAACAAAGCAAAGAGGAGAGAAACCAACAATTCAAACGTTCCAAGTACATGACTGTAAGGAAATAAACGTTTTCCACAATATACAGCGATAGAGAAGTACATAAATAGCAATCCCCCCAAGTACCCTACGGAAAGGAGCCTATATGACACCAACGGGTAAGGAGATGGGACAAGGTGGAACAATTAAGATCCCATTCTGTAGTCGGATTGCCAACTTGGGGGTTTACGTACTCTAGTCACCCTGAGTTCACTACCACTGGGCGTTTCAAGACTTAGGTCCATTTCATAAGTGGGTTTGAAACCAGTAGTGCTTGGACAACTCGCTATGTTGTCCATACTCCACATGCCACCGTCTTCCAGGACAACTGAATTGTTGTTGACCCGCGTTATCCTCAGTGGTTTGGAAAATGAGGAGATCTTTGATTTGGACAGGGACGGCCTCTTAACAACCACCCACTGGCCTTCTCTCCACCTTTTGTTCGATGCTCCCCAACGACTGTCGTACCTGAGCTTGTACTCTTGTTGATGTTTCTGAGTTTTTTCCCGCCCAACGTCTCTATCCACCCACACCGGGGATCCACCATTTAGCCAGTTAGGAGTAAGTTTGGAACTCGGGTTCCTGCCTTTAAGAGAGACAAAAGGTGACACCCCCGTGACAGCATTGGGCGATGTATGATACGACCACAGCATTTTCCTTATGGCGCCTTCCACTGGAACCTGGGAATTCAATGCGAGCTGGATGGTGTCCTTTATCATCCTGTTCGCCCTTTCCACCAGACCGTTGGCTTTGGGACAATACAGTGGGGATTTGAGATGTGTGATGGCCAGCGTGGACATAAACTGCTTCATGTCCTCTGAAGCGAATTGAACACCATTGTCCGTTATTATGACCCCAGGAATACCTTCTTTTGAAAAGGTGTCTCTCAGGAAGTCCAACAGCGACGCGGTGGTGATGGAAGATACCATTCTTGTTACAATCCAATGGGAGTGGTAGTCTATAAGAACAAACATGAATCTATTGGATTGGTTTAGCAGGTTTAAGGGACCAATTATGTCCAATCCCAGCTTCTCCCAAGGTACAGTGGGGACCTCCACCGGGAATAGTGGAGACTTCCGGACAACTTTGGTTTTGTCGCAGGAACCGCAGGCTGAACAATTCTTTACTTGTTCCTCCACCCGCGAATCCATCCCGGGGAACCAATAGTGTTGCCTGATTTTGCTTTTCGTCATGCTCCTCCCTGGGTGGCCCTCATGGGCAATCTGTATTATTCTTTCGTACATGTTTTTCGGAGGAATGATCTTGCTTCCTCTACAAATGTGGTTCTCAACGATGGATAATTCATCTTGCATCGGCCAAAAATGCCGAACAGACTCCGGCACCTCCTGCTTGTTAACAGGCCAACCACTGTGAATCATATTCCTTAATGTGGCTAAGTCACTGTCCTCACTCATGGATTTTTCCCACTCCTCCCGGTTGATGGCCGGGATTTCCACCAGAAGAATAGTCTCCTCCGGAGGGTTTTGCATCGGGTTCCCATTGGTGATTGGTAGTCTGGAGAGACAGTCCGCAACCCTATTCTCACTTCCTGGGACGTATATCATGGTGTAGTTGAACCCTTGCAGACTCAGCACCCATTTAGATATTCGTGGGGTGGTATTTTCCAGGCGCTTAGGGGAGAATAACGGAATTAAGGGTTTGTGGTCCGTTCTCAGCACAAACGGGATGCCCCACAAGAAATATTTGAAGTGGTTTATGGCCCAATAGCACGCCAATGTTTCTTTCTCTATCGTCGAGTAGTTCAGCTCGGCATCTCTCAAAGTTCTGGAAGCGAAAGCAATCACCGTCTCTTGACCTTTCGTCCTCTGCGTGAGTGAAGCACCCAATCCCTTAGCGCTAGCGTCTGTGGTGAGGGTAGTTTTAGCATTAGGATCGAAAGCACTCAAGATAGGTGCATCAACGATGGCCTCCTTGATGAGTTGGAAGGCTGATTGGTGATCTTGCTTCCAAACAAATTCAGACCCCTTCTTCAGCAACTCTCTGAGGGGACACACCTGATCCGCAAAGTTTTTGACGAACTTTGACATGTATTCCACCAGCCCCAGGAACGATTTGAGTTCATCTTTGTTTGTGGGTGCCGGGGCTAATTTAACGGAGTCCACCAGACTGGATCTGGGTTTGATTCCCTCACTTGAGATGGTGTGACCTAGGTATACTACAGATTCCACCCCGATTCTGCATTTGTCTTTCTGAGTGGTGAAACCTGCCTTACTAAGTCTGGTCAACACTGCTTCCAGAGTCTTATTGTGTTCTTCCTCAGATGAGCCATGAATCAGGATGTCGTCCTGGAAACAGAGAACTTTTTCCAGACCTTGCAGGATATGCTGCATGACGCGTTGAAATACTGCCGCAGCAGAAGCCAGGCCAAAGGGTAATCTGGAAAATTGATAAGCTCCGTGCAGGGTTATAAAAGAAGTGAGGGGCTTGGAATCTGGGTGGAGAGCGACTTGGTGGTAAGCCGAGGATAGGTCTAGAACAGTAAAGACTTTAGCTCCATGGATGGCTGACAGCATTTCATTAATGTTGGGGAGGGGGTGTCGATCCACCCAAATGTTAGAGTTCAAATCCCTAAGGTCAACACATAGGCGGATCCCCTTGTTTCCACCTTTGGCTGCTACGACGATGGGCGCCAACCATTCAGAGCTCTCAATCCTCTCTATGATTTTGCACTCCTCCAACCTGTCCAGCTCCTTCTTAAGCGGTTCTCTGGTCAACAGCGGGATAGACCTTGGTTTGTGGATGATAGGTCTGGCATCGGCTTTAAGTTTGATTTTGTGGAGGAAGCCTTTTAGGAGTCCGAGTTTGTCTGTGAACACCTCTGGGAACCGATTGCAGATTTCCATCCCAATGTTGGTCCTGTCGATAAGATACACAGGTTCCGACGCGTTGGGGTCCAGTCTGATTCCTAACTCTTTTTGGTGTTTCCACCCTAGTAAGTTGGAACCATTCTTCGTGATGTAGACTTTTCCCACGGTTGACCTATCCTTAAAATTAATGTTCATGAGTAACATTCCTACTAGTGGTATGGGATCTTGATTATAGCCCCCTGGTTTGACATCAGGAGGTACGAGGGTATACTCCCTTGTCCCCGAATTGGCCTGAAATGTAGCTTCATTCACAAGTGTATATGGGGAACAGGAATCAGCGTAGACCTCATACTTTACATTGTCCAGAAATATTTCACACTTGGGGTAAGGAGTGCTGTTGCCTTCTGAAAAATTAGATACTTGAAAAACAATATCTTCGCTAGGTAGTTGAGGATCCAGATCACTGCCTATCATGTGGGTGACACTGTTCGTTGCGTTGTGGCATACTTTAGAGAAGTGGCCTCTTTTCTTACACTTGCTGCAAACAACGCCCCTTGCAGGACAGTTAACGCTGTTGGCCAGATGATTTGGATTTCCACACCTATAACATTTTGGCTTATTCCCTGATGCTGTAGGTGCTTCCGGATTGGAAGGTGAAGGTTTGTGTTTGTGGACTTTACTGGAGATCTTGTGTACACTGTTCTCCGCCACTTGTTTTACTTCCCCCGCTTCCTTCATTTCATTCATGCAGTACGCTGTATGCTCTATGCTTTTAGCTATATCAATGGCATGTTTTAAATCAGGGGCTTCTGCTAGTAGTCTTTCTTGTATCTTCTTGTTAGAGGTACATCTAACTAGTTGATCTCTGATTAGTGATTCAGTTAATATCCCAAACTCACACGTAGAGGCTAAACCTCTCAGAACAGCAATATAATTTATCACTTTTTCATTTCTTCCTTGAATGCGCAAAAAAAATTTGTGGCGTTCTAACACAATATTAATTTTGTCACCAAATTGAGCTTCCAGTTTCAATAATGTTAACTGATACACATCATACTGGATATCACCCTCGCCCCCAGCCCCCTCATTAGCATTTTCTACATTATAATCTGGCAGGTCATCAAAAATATCCCTCCCTTGCTTTCCTAGATTATGCAGTAGAACATGTTGTTTGCGCACCGCCGAAAATCTGTCTCCCCCAATGGCGATAAGGTAAGATTCAAACAGGTTTACCCATTTTTTCCATGGGATCACCGGATCTCCACTCTCATCCAGGAATGGGGGGGGTTGGGACATAGCGAATGCCGACATGGTGGAGAGTAGTGGGAGAGGAAAATGCAGGAATAGGGAAGAAAAAGGCAAGAGACGGAGATAGGGGTGAGGATTGGGAATAAAAGCGTGAGGGAAAGCTAAGTGTGAGATTCACAGAAAGTTGCAGTAGCAGTAGAAATGACAAAAACCCACCAGTACACCCCCACCGTATAATGGAAACATTCAAACGTGGGAAGTGTTAAATAAAACACAACATTTCCATGGGCTGAGCCTGTCAGCGAAAATTTCGAAGCAGGCTGGATGAGGGAAGACACGTGCAATATTATTTTCCACCAGCAGGAGGAGCAGACGTAAAAGCAACAGGGAGTAGTGTCTCTCTGCGGAGCGTCCTCTGTGGAGAACAGTCTGAGGAGAAGCGGAAACACCAGGAACCAGCAGTTTGTGAGGAGAGTTGCTACGTCACCTCAGCCACACACGAAGAGCAGTACTGTCGTCCCCGACCATCCGCAACACACTTCCCTTCACAGCGCTCAGTCTGAGGAGAGGCGGAAACACCAGGAACCAGAAATTTGTGAGGAGAGTTGCTGCGTCGCCTCAGCCACCCACGAAAGGCAGTACTGTCGTCCTCGACCATCCGCAACACAACCTCCCCTCACGGCGCTCACTCCTCAACGACGGCACACAGAAGACAACAGGCGATCTCTCTAGGGGAGAGTAGGCGTCTCCCTGTCAGTCAGGACGGACAGCAAGTCCGTGGAGCAGCGCCGAGCAGCAACGGCAGGGACTCACCGGGGGGATGATCAGAACATCAGAAGAACCGAAGAACTCCCGCAGGCAGCGAGCTCCGGGGGAGGCACGAAAGAGCCCAGCAGTCGGGAACTCCCATCAACGGAGTCCGGAGGAGGCGTGAAGGAGCCAGCAGCCGGAGACTTCAAACGGCGGAATGAAAAGGGGAAAGCTCCCCCCCAACGCCGGCACTGGGACCGATGGCAAGAAAGATGCCAATACTGCCTGAGAAGTCCAACGAGAGGCGGTAGGGCACTGGGGGAAGGATCCAAACCGTCCCCAGCACGGTAAGACAGCTCGTCGCCAAATGAATGTTGTAATAACTTCCACCACGGTTGGTTTGTCAGGAGATGGGAGTTTATTGTATAGATCCTTCAGCCTCTCGTAGTGAGAATGCCAACATTCTAACAGGAGCTCCAGCCCCAACGTTCTAAGGCTGGGCAATACCAATTGGCGGAGGAAAGGAGGGGGGAAGGGGGGAAAAGAGGAGGGAAGGGAACGGGAGCAGATTATAACACTAACGTTATGCAAATCTCCTTTATTGCCAGCTCACAGCAGCAACAATTGAAGAATATAGAACTTTAATAACATTCTAGTAGGCTATAAGATCCCCCACACACAATATTTTTCTTTCTTTGTTGCTGCTGGTCACAAGACAAGTACAGCCTTTACATCCTAAGAATTATTCAGTTTTTACATATTGTATTTAACTATCCCACCATCACCTATAGACACTAACTGTTTTCCACCTGGTACTAATAACTTAACCAAGTTATCTGCATAATTAGTCGTTATTAACTATAATCCTAATTAAATAGTTAATTTGGAAAGGAGGTTGGTTGATGTTACCATTTATGCTTTTTTGTTTCAGTGTCGGCCGGAGATCCTTTTCCTGTGCACCCAACACAATTCAGGTGTTTCCCGCAGCTCCTTAAGGCCATGAAATATGCCCTTGCAAGGTATTGGTGTTTTCTTTCGAGACCGGCCCGCACGCCTTTCCCACAGTGGGCCGGCCTCCTTTGAAAACCTGAACTTGCGCACAGCTGCCATGACAACACCATAACAATGGCAACCCCACAAGGCTAATAAACTGAGCCACGCCCTAATGATATAGCAGTGGAGCTCATTAGTATTCCCACAACTTTCCAGCGAGCTGGCCTTACTTGTAGACCAGCTCACGAGAGAGAGAGACCATTACTCCCCCCCAGAGACCATCGAGCACTCCCTCTCGAGGCCACTAAAGAACTCGACTCACATCGTGCACAGACTTGTGGGAATTAAAGATGTTGTCAGGGATTCCAGCAGCCCTTCTTCTTTACAGTGGCTGCTGGAGTGCATACTAAGCAAAAATAGACAACACAACACACGTCGCTCAATAAAGAATACAAAAAAGTGTTGCAAACCAAAGGGCAATAAAACAAAGAAAGGACAGAGAGATTTAAGGAAAGGCCCTTAAGAAATGGGCAATCACACTCAACCCAAGCTGGTACCTATGTTAATAGATTGGGAAAGAACAATTCTCGAACTAGAGCGGCCATCTTACCTTGTTGGGCATTATGATTGAATTCTGGCAGTTGTAGTTTGATCAACTGCGAGAACAGCTGCATACTTGCAAAGAGCCTCAGGAACCTCAACATACTCACTTCCTACAATGCTATGGAAGACAAACTGGAGGGCCTCATAAATAAAGCCCTAGATAAGGTAATGGGGTCACTTGACGACATAATTAATAAAAAATTGGAGATACTTACAAGAAAGGTTGGCCAGTTGCTGGCACTAGACACCCCAAGCGGACAGAAAGGGCATTTAAGGCCCAGAGGAAAGAACTGGAGGAGGAAAAGATCCAAAGGGGGCTAAAAAAATTCAAAAGGTCAAACAAAATTACATCATGTTCTGACGGTGACATAGATGGCGCCTTGGGCACTAAAGGTGTCAAGAGTAAGCCCCAGTGTTACCCATTCCCATCAATAGTGAATAGGGGTTAGAAATTAACCTTTCCTACTCCTCTGATTTTGACATGGATGTTGAACAGATAGAGGTGTGAAACATGGGTACAACTGATGAGGCATCCAAGGTCTCTGGGTCAAAAATGGGCATTATGGACCCATTCGGAGAAAGCATGTTTGATCCACTCCTCATTAAACAACCCATACCCCCAGAGTGGACCCCCTCCCAACATATTGTAGAGTACCTATCTTTGTCTATACCTTTTCTTCCCAGTTAAGGTTGCATCAACACCAGACCTAGATGCCAAGGTGGTGGCATTCACTGCCAAACGAGGGAAAGACCCTAGAAAAGGTCTGGATAAAGGACTTGGGGGCATATGTATCAACATCACCATTTGCGATTCTCATATAGCGATTTTTAAAGAATCGCTATTTGAGAATTGCAAAACGGGATGTATTTAAAAAATTGCAAACTTTTTGCGATTTCTTAAAATTCCTTAATTGCGATTAGCAAATTGCGAAATCGCAATTAAGGAATACCTGCCCATTCATTCCTATGAGCCAGGAGACCCATAGGAATGAATGGGAAGTAATTCTCAAATAGCGAATCGCAATTTGCTAATCGCAATTTGAGAATAATTTCAAAGGTGCAAGGGTGTCATGATGACACCCTGATGCACCCCTGAAATTAGCATGTGTGTGCATATGGCGCACATACATGCCCTAAGGGCATGTATGAGCGCCACGTGGCACTTTGTAAAATTCAAAAAAGTGCTTTTTGAAAGGAAATCGCAAATTACCACCAACTGGAAGTTGGTGGTAATTTGCGATTTCTTAAGGATAATTCACACCACTTGGGTGCTTTTTACATATCATTTCAGAAATCGCAATTTGCGATTTCTTAAATGCTTACGCAAAATTAAGAAATCGCTAAATTAGCAATTCCTTAATTTTGCGATGGGATTTGCCTCATACATCCCGATTACCGATTTTTTAATCGCAAACGCTGTTATTTTGTGAATCGCAGCGTTTGCGATTAATAAATCGTTTGATACATATGCCCCTAAAGTCCTGCCAGGACAGCTTACTACACATCACAGGGCCAGTAGCAAAGATGTTTTAAATGGCTGAGGCAACCTACCTAGAAGACACACTCATTGACCCAAAAGAATTGCACCAATGGACACAATGAGCGATTTGCCTTCTATGGAAAGCAAATACTGCCCTGTACAACAAGAGAAGAAAGAGTATACTTCTCAAAATAGATCCCAAGTTAGTCGACTGGCCACTAAAGAAGGAGGAGCTACCTGCCAGGGCCTACTCTTTGGGGACCCGTTCATCAGAGACAGGGCCAATTATGTGAGAGCATTCAGTTTAATCAAGAAGTCCCAGAAACACATCAAAAAAGTCCTCCATGATAGAGTGTTTTGGCACGGTGGAGAGAACACGGGGTCGGTTCCCTGGCTATGGCCAAAGTTCCTCAAGAAGCTACCTGGGTCGTGGCCCAAGATTTTCAAAACTGAGCTTTGCTTCAGCCTTCGTCCCCCAGAAACAGAGGTTCCATGGGAGAGGCTTCAGAAGAGAGTAGAGATATAGAACCTTCTCAACAGGTAGGAGTTACGAAAGACCCTTTAGATACCAATATAAAGGTGGGAGGCAGACAAGCCCAATTCTGTGGAAATCGGAACCTTGTGAGTCAGGACCCATGGGTTCTAGAGACAATGAAGTGGTATGAGATAGAATTCATAGGTACACCAATACAAAGAAAAGTTCATTCGGAAATGATCTTCTCACAGGAAGACTCAACCCTAGTTTCACAAGAGGTAAAGGACCTATTGACCAAATAGGCAATATGAGCGGGGACAGAGCTAGGCTTCATCAGCAACATCTTTTTATCTAAATCTAAAAGAACTGAAAGAATGGGTGACCTACCATCATTTCAAAATGGAAGTAGTGCATCTCCTAAGAGATATATTATGGAAAGGGGACTGGCTAACCCAACTTGACCTAAAAGATGCATACTTGACTATGCCAATTTGGCAACCCCATCAAAAATACCTCCAACTTCTCTGGAAGGCAACCTGCGGTGATTTTGCAGCCTGCCCTTCAAACTCTTCTCAGCCCCCTTGTGCTTCACCAAGGTACTTTGCCCCGTAGCGGATTGGCTCAGAGCAAGAGGTATGAGACTAGTCCTATATCTAGATGATATTTTATATCTAGATGATGACCCAAACGAGGGATATGGTTTCATGTCGCACAGAAATTACCATAAACATCTTAGACCACCTAGGTTTTGTCATAAACAAGAAACAATCTTGAGTAATAGAATGTCAGGAAATGCAATTCTTGGGATTTATGGTAAACACTATAAGGACAGAATTGACATTACTAGGGAAGAAGCTACGAAAACTTTGCAAGGAATTGAGAAAAATCCTAGCGAGATAGGAATTCTCCCTAAGGGCTCTAGAAAGGATCCTAGGCCTGCTGTATTCAACAATTCAAGCAATCTACCCAGGTCCATACACTACCGAGCACTACTAAGACTCAAAGCAAAAGGTTTGAGAACAAACCAATTCTATTCTCAAACAGTGTGTCTAGACACGCACTCCAAGAGGGAACTAGTATGGTGGCTGAAGAATGCAGAAGCATAGAATGAGAGAGCCATTTTTGGAGAAGAACCAGAGGTGATAGAATCGGATGCAAGTTTAGAAAGATTGGATGCAAGATGTGGCGACTCACCAACAGGAGTGCGCTGGAGCGATCAGGAGAAGATTTGCAAATCAACTGCTTAGAACTAGCAGGTTCTTTTGCAATTCGTTACTTCACCAAAAACACAATGAAATGTTCTGTGATGTTACGCATGGACAATGTCTCTGCGGTCAGATATTTGAACAAGATGGGAAGCCCTTACTTCAAGGGACTAGCATACATAGCCAAGACCTTTTAGGGGTACTGCTTAAGGAAGGGGATTTCAGTAGTGGCAGAGCATATCCCAGGGTTAAAGAATGGTGTTGCAGATTGGTTTTCCTGAAACGTCAAGGACTCCGGGTATTGCAGACTGATCAGGGGAATCTCCCTCAAGATCCAAATGAGATAGGGACCTTTTGGGGTGGACCTCTCTGCAGACAGACTGAGCACCCAACTACCAGACTTCTTCAGCTGGAGGCCGGAGCCTCAAGCCCAGGGAGTAGATGCCTTCCTTCAGGATTGGAAGGGGTCAGCACCCTATGCCTTCCCTCCATTTGTCATGCTACCAAGACTCCTGTTACACGCACGCAGTAGCAAGGAAAACCTGGTAGCGATAACTCCTCTCTGAATGTCACAGGCCTGGTTCGCAAACCTTTTGGAAGTGAGCATAGATCCACCAATCCTAATTTTCAGGGAGATAATTACAGACAGAGAAGGAGAGCCACACCCTCTTGTAGAGCAGGGCCTTCTAACAATGATGGCCTGGAGGAATTCAGGCGACAGTGGCAAATTCCAGGACTTTTAGCAGACACTTTCAGCCTTGTATTGGAGTCATGGGCCCCTGGCACAAGGTTAGCTTATAGACTGGCCTGGGAGAAATGGGTTTGCTGGTGTCTTCAATTGATCTAGTATATGTAATAAATTGCTTATCCAAACTATTCAAATCAGGACTCTCTTATAGAACAGTTAATGTTTACAGATCAGCTATTGCAGCAGGTCACAACCTTATAGATGGAAAATCTATTGACTAACAAAATCATGAGAAGTATGTGGGTACTAAACCCACCGTCTGCAAAATACACCCTTTTATGGGACATTAGACATTAGAGACATCCTATAGGTCAAATTAAGTTAGGGAGAGAATGTTGGCTTATCCTTAAAATGTATTTCCTATAAATTAACTGTCCTACTCTGTGTAGTAGCATTTAGAAGGACCTCAGATGTGAGAGCACTAGACATCACCATCAGTCTACCAACCCGAAGGGGTTTGCTTCTATCTAAAAAGATGCACAAAGATCATGCTAACTTTCGTTTTCTACCCTTTCTTTGCATAGAAAGAAAGACTTCGTGTTGTGAAGTGCCTGATGGAGAATGAGAGGAAGATTGTGAATCTGAGAGCAAATGCTAATATCTCATAGAACGCTTAATAAAGCAGTCTCTTCTCCCAACTTGGCATGATGGGTGACAGAGGTAATGAAAGAAGCAGGTGTGGATATTTCTATTTTTGAGGCACACTCCCTTAGAGGTGCTTCAGCCTCCAAAGCCTTCTTCCTTGGATGAGGTTTACAGGATACCCTTTAGGCAATGGATTGGTCTAATCAAAGTATCTTTAAATCTTGCTATTTTAGACTTGTTACAAGTGCAATTGAAAATGTATTAAATGCATGTCAAACTTGCATGATGTTAGCCTCTGTGTCATGCCATAAAATTTAGATTTTTCACTGGTGGACAGAAAATCTAGATTTTATTAAGGACACGGAGGCTAAGATTATCCCTCCTCATTACTACCTTCTCTAGTGGAGAAAAGGAACTAAATATACAGATTTTTTTCTCTTCCAGAGGAAGAGACTTCTCCTTCAGCGATGGAAAAAAAAATGTTGTTTGGAAGTTAACGACCACAGAAGTTTTCTTGTTCGCAATGCAAAGAAGGGAGAATACTGCTGGATAATACTACTTGTGATGGGAGCTAATAGCCTACTAGAATGTTATGAAAGTTCTATATTCTTCAATTGTTGCTGCTGTTAGCTGGCAATAAAGGAAATTTGCATAACCTTAGCCTCTGTGTGCCTAATAAAATACACATTGTCTGCCCACCAGGCAGTGAAAAATCTAAATTCTGGGGGGCACTAGAGGGCGCCAGGCAAGATGGCTGCACCTTAGAGTAGCTCTGCCCGGCTCATCTGCCATCCGCCCATTATCCGCTGTTAATCTCTGCATCCACTTTGATCAAATGACTGCCCTGCATGGCGATATACCCCCGACTGAAGATGACCTAGTGCAGGGGGACCTGTAATTCTATAACTGATGTATTGGATGTAATTGGATAACGTATATGTTTCTTTTCATCCTAGCACAGGTACTAGACCTGATCAGCCAACTCCTACATTGTGGGAGGCCAGTAGCACTCTGACGCCCCCTCTATGGGAGTTCCCCACATTTTGCGACCTTTTAGATGTTTAGGTTGGGGTCTGTTTGGTAAGGGATGGGATGGCTTTGGCAAGTTGGGCAAGCCAAAGTGGGTGGGGGGTGTGTGGGGGGTGGGGTGGGGAGATGGTTCTGCTAAGTTGGATTTACAAAAGTGGGTGGGGGATGGTGGGGAAGTGGGGGGGAAGGGATGGCACTCTGTTACTGCATTCACTCTGAGCCCCGGCGACACAGTGCTGTAGTTGGACATTACACTGCTTTGCATATCCTGTCAACTGTAAGGTACCGGTGTTAATATGAAGATCCTTACATGGAACGTAAGTGGCTCAAATAGTCCTAAAAAAATCCACTCTGTCTTGGTCTATCTGGACAGGATTGATAGGTAGCATTCCTGAAAGAGACACATCTTACACAGTTATCTGAGAAAAATGTGGGCACGCAGTGGGCCAGTGTCAGGATTGCCTCCTCCTACTCCTCCTGTTCTTGAGGGGTGTTAATTCATGTTAAAAAGGGGGTTCCCTTTACTGTACTCAGCTCAGAGACGGAAGACCAGGGCAGATTGGCTATTGTGAATGGAAAGCTTGGTGGTATGGGTGTGCTACTGGTTAATGTGTATGGCCTGAATGCAGATGGCCATTCCTTCTTTGCTGATGCGTGGCGCCGTATATCCAGGATTCCACCTGCCGAAATCCTGTGGGGGGTGATTTCAACACCTGCCTTGATGTAACTCTTGATAGAGTGGGGAGTGGGGCTCCGTGACACAGACTGGCGATATATGCTTTGCTTGGGTTGTTAGAGGCTGGGAAAATCCATGAAGTCTGGCGAACGTGGCATCCTGGGACACAAGAAAATACCTTTATATCTACAGTGCATGGCACGTGGTCCCGCTTCGACTACTGGCTCATCTCTGAGTTTGCCTGTACCTGGGTGGTTGATGTTAGCCATTTAGCGAAAACTCTGTTGGATCATTCTCCAGTACTACTTGAAATGCGTGTTCCTGAATGTGAGAGGCTCCCATTCACGTGGCGATTGCAGCAGGCTTCACTGACTGATCCAGTTTTTAAGTGCACTGTGGGTGAGGCGATCAGTAACCTTTTCAAGGAAAATAACAGCACTGTAGATAGCGCAGGAGTCCTGAGGGAAGCATTTAAGGTCACAATACGGGGTGTGTGTATTAGTGCGCAAGCTGGGGTCTTGAAAGATATACGTCGCAGAATTAGTAAACTTGCAACGGAAATATCTGTTATGGAACGTGACTATGAGCAGGATATGTCCCAGAAAAGCTGGCTAAGATACGGGACCTTGTTTCAGAGCACTATGAGATGGTAGACTAGGAGATGGTACATAGATCGCGTCAAAGCACGGAACGTTACTATGCGGAGGGGGGGAAGACCCAGTCGTGCAGCGGCTGGCTGTGCCCCGGAGTCAGGAGTACATAACTGAAATGCTAGATGAGGAGGGTGAGGCACACTTCACCACACCAGAGATTAGTAAAGTGGTGCTAGACTTCTACTCTGATCTTTATGGGAAGCGGGCTCATGCCCCGGCAATTGACATCAACTCTTATCTAGATGATATCGCGTTAGGTTTGTTGTTGGTCGACCAGCAAGAATATCTCACGCAGCCATTTGATGTCGAAGACGTCAATTTTGCTATCTCATCCCTCCAGAAATACAAGGCAGCAGGCCTTGATGGACTCGCGAGCGTGTTCTACAAGGCTTTTGCCGAAGACCTGCCCCCTAGATTATTGGACGTATTTGCGAAGGCGTTTGAGGCTGGAACCCTTCCTCCCACACTTAGAGAGGCGCTTATTGTCATGCTCTTGAAACCAGACAAAGCAGCAAATGCTTGCGACTCCTATAGGTCCCTTTCCATGATTAATATTGACGCCAAAATCTTGGCAAAAAGGATAGCCTGCAGGCTTCAGCCCCTTGTTTTCAACTTGGTACTCCCAGACCGGTCACGATTTGTGCCCACCAGGAGACGATGCATAACTTGCGCACTGTTTTCGCCACTTTGCATTACTTCAAGTCCAATTTTCAGGCGGTAGCGGTGCTGCTTGATGCCACAAAGGCGTTCGACTCTTTACAGTGGCAGAATATGTTTACTGTGTTGCTGCGCATCGGCCTGCCACCTTTCTTTCTCAAGTGGATCTACCTCCTATATGATGCGCCAGTGGCACGGATACGAGTGAACGGCTAGGTGTCTGAAGTTTTCACGATTCATAGAGGCACGCAGGAGGGCTGCCCCCTGTCGCCAATACATTTTGCGCTCGCATTGGAGCCTTTGGCCTGTAAATTGTGCCAACAGCATGCTCAGGAGTCGTTGCGTTTCCGTCAGCGGCCGCTGGTGGTTTCGCTGTACGCAGACGATATGCTGCTGTACGTCTGTGAGCCGGCTACGTATTTACCGGAATTACTCCGCGAGTAAATGAAGTTCAAAAGGTATTCAGGTCTAGGCATAAATTGGGCAAAGTCAACGGATCTCCCGCTGACGACAGGGACCTGTTAAGTGGAGTTGGACTTTCCACTACGTGGTCCAGTTACCCGGTACGGTATCTGGGTGTGTGGGTGCATAGAGACCCCGATGTGGTGATCTCTATGACTATGGACATGTCATTACTCAGGTTTCGGACCAGGCGTCAAGATGGGCAAAGCTACCGCTTTCACTGGCGGATCGAATTGCAGCAGTCAAAATGACGATTCTCCCAAACTTCTTTATTTGTTTATTAATATCCCAATTTGACTGAATATCGCATTGTTAAATACGCTTCAATCAGTCCTGCTCTCCTTCGTATGGGGAGGTAAGAAGCCCAGATGCAGCTAGGATGTCCTGGTGCAGCCATTGAGCGAGGTGGCTTTGAAGCTCCTGACATGAGGCTATACTACTTGTGCACTCAGGCTCAGTTTGCGCACTTCTAGTTCTTCCCGCAGCAGTTCTAGCCTCACATTGCCATTGAGGCAGACTCGGTGCTCCCTGTGCCGCTAGTAGTGGCTGCGCTGCTGGGTGCACAGGGAGGGTCGCGGACCGTAATCAACCCTGTCCACTGCACTGCGTGTGCATGGAAGTCTTTGGCTAAAAGAACACAACTCGACTACCTCTATGCCCCGGCGTTGCCGCTTGCTGCACACCCAGATATTTCTGCTGCAAAAGAGCAGGCTGCATTGCAGTCCTTGGGAAGAGCGGGAATTGCACAGATGGGCGATCTCTACAACCAGGGTCAGTTCTGAGCACTTTGTGACATACTGGGCGGACGGAATTACGACATGATGCTGGAGTTCACATATGTGCGTGTAAGGCAGGCTGTCCGAGCTATATATCCTAACTATCCAGCAGAGCCGAAAACGCTACTGGCACTGCAGGTGCAGTGCTAGTAGGTAAATCACGTAAGAGGCTGATAACCAAATTGTATAATGCCTCCCTGAGGGGGGGGAACCTTCATGATAACCCCTCCTACAATAAATGGAACACGGCATTAGGGGCCTCCTTGTCACTGGATGCCTGGAATTTTTGCTGTACACTGAAAGGTCGCTTGAGGGCAATTATTCACTTCAAATACCTGCACCAGCTATATTACACACCCCTTTAATTGCGTAGATTTGGGCTTCAAGAGAGTGCTTGCTGTGTGCTGTGTGGCAGGATGAAGCGGATTTTATGCACCTTGCATGGCACTGTGCTGGTATACATGCCTTCTGGCTTCAGGTCACAAGAGTGCTCATGGAGGTGGTGCTGGAAACTGGTATGTGCGCCTGATGTCTGCCTATTGGGTTGGGTAAAGAACCTCAAGCCATGTAATTGGAGACTGCTGCCTGTCTCTACTTTATTTGCCAAGTGGGTGGTGGCGCAATGCTGGGGGGCAAAAACTTTCCCGACAGTAAAAAATGGGTCAGAGACCAATTGAGGATTTATGCGGAGGAACTGCCTGAGGCCTCATGGCCCAAGGACTTTTGGGCTCCACTCACAGGGTACCTGCTTGGAAATCCAGGTCTGCCGTAGACAGTCGTAATGATGTGCAGCCTTTTTTGATGTGGTGGGACTGGGGTCACCATCTAGGACTGCTCTGTGTCGAAGGTTATCCGCAACACTGGGCTAAAATAACTCATTCAGTGCCGGGGTGTGGGGTGGGGAGGGTGGTGGGTCTGTTCCGTTTGGGGATTGTTTTATATGTAAAATGCTTGTATTGCCCATTTGTACCAACTGATGTGCTTGGTCCCATTTGGGGCTATGTACCTGCTGGATAATAAACAGAAATTTTAGAAAATCTAAAGTCTTCTGAGTTTTTCTGCAACAGAAGCCCAGTCTTCCAGTACAAACCTCACAAGAATTTTCCTGGTGAGATATGAGCAGGGAAAGAAAATACGCTGTGCAAAATAAACACCTAACTTGAAATTCCAGTGTGAGTAAAAGCTGATGTTTCTGCTTGCATCAGGTATATTATGAAGTCCACACTGAAGGCCTAAAAAGGATCCCACACGTGCAATAGATAATTGGGGAAAAGTATGAGTTTCAGACTCTTTCAGAACAAAAATGTTACAAGTATCGGCTTACTCAAGAGTGTATTTTAAAATAGTATTAAATGACCAAACTAAGAACAGTTACTCCACCACTGACTGTTGTGGGGTCCCCAACTCATCATGCCACCCTTCAAGATTCCGGGTCGCAAGGCAGTGGGCAGGATGCAGAGTCCACAGCAAGTCTTACCTGCATGTTGTTGTGGCTATCCAGCTGGAGTTAGAGGGCTGCTGTGTAGTGTGGCATGCTGGGCAAGCAGCAGGGGAGGTCATTCCTTCTTCCATTTTTGGTATCTGAGGCTTTGCGAGCACCATCTTGAATTTTGCTTATACAATCCCAATTTCAGATGGGGCTTTTCTGCTCTCCCACGGTTGGTTCCCAAAGAAATGTTGTAACCTGTTCTCTACCTGTTGCTGTGCTTCTGCCTACTTGCATTATTTTGTTATGTAATAGGGGCAGGGCAGCAAGATAATGCATCACAATGTTGCTAGTTGCTCATGTAGGACACTCTTTGTCTTTACGATGGTATTGCTATTTACTGCAATTACTAATCAGTTCTTCTACCTTGTCAGCTACAGGCTACTCAAATTCCAGTATCAAGGGTCCTCTTCCTGTGTCCATCCTATTCTTCAATTCCACCTGGAGGTCTTTTAAGCACACTTCACAAGAATTGGTTTCTTTTTTAGAACACTTCCCGACTCAAGTTTACCCTATCAAGTTGGTAAAGTCAGTGGGGAAATGAATTCCCTGTGCTTCGGACTAAGATATCCCTGATTAAGGTACGTCCGTCATGACCTGCCACTGAAACTGACAGGTATTGGTATCAGAACTCTCTTATGTGTTTGTAACGAATTTCGGAAGAATTCAAATGTATTTATAAATTTAGGGACTATTTTGTAGACACCAAAATAAAACATTGTTATTTGTAAACATTTCTACAGAATACATTTGTGATAATAGCCTATTTCATTAGTTGCTTATGGCTTTTCTGGCAACATAAGAGTTAAGCCAATGAGGAAAGGAGGGTTTACATGAGGTAGAAAAGAATTCTCAGGGGAAAAAACACTTTTCAGATACTGTTTGAGATTCTTTTTTACAAGGACAGACATTGTATCTAGGTGCATTGACATTTATGACAGATAAGAAATGCAAATGCATGTAATTAGTTTCTGTCTATAACTCCAAAAGCAGAATATGTACCATCAAACCATTAGCATTTGCTTTCCTATTGCTTAATTATATCCCTCCTGTCTCAGAATTGTTGTGCATTTCAATTGTTTCTGGTCATAATGGAAGCCAGTTCCTCTCGTTTACTTTACTCTCTCTAAAGAAGACTTAATTTTTGCAGCCTTTCTTTCTACCCCATGGTCAAGTCATATTGGTTTGGCAAATAACCTGGGGCCTTATTATTGAGGCCTTGCGACAGTTTTGCGCCGCCATTGCGTCACTTTTTGTGACACATCGACGGCGTAAAACATGCCCCCTGTTGCGCCCTATTTACGAAGTGATGCATCTAAGCAGATGCTTGACTTTGTAAACCCCTGCGCTACATTATACCTGCATCAGGTATAATGTTTGCAGGGGGGGCATTCCCACGCAAGTAAGTTTCGTAGGAGTGACGCAGTGAAATCTATGAGATTCCACAGTGCCACTTCTTGGACGCTAAAGGCACAGGAGAAATCCAAGAGGGAAATAGCATGCCGGAAGTGGGCTGGCTTTTCTCAAGATAAGTTTAACAGTGCTCTCTCGCAGGGTGGGTTGCTGGGGGGCTTAGATGTCGAAAGCGCTTGCGAAAATTTGGATGGCCGCATTTTGGAGGCACTAGACAGCACCGCTCCCTGGTCACAAAAAATGCCGGGAAGAGTACAAAAGTCTGCTCCCTGGTATAACACCGCCTTGAGAACTGCTAAAGCAGACTGTAAACGCCTAGAAAGGTGGTGGAGGAAAGACTTCTTGGACCAGGTTAGGAGAGAGTATAAAGTCACTCTGAAGAGCTATCACGGGCTCATTAGAAGGGCTAAGGCAGCCTACTACCAGGAGAGAATTGGGGGGGCGGAAAACCTTGCAAGGGAATTGTTCAGGGTCAACAAGGAAATATCCTCCCTAGCAACAACGGCAGTACCTGCAACTGGCTCAGAGGAGTCGTGCAACCGTGTGGCGGATTTCTTTGCAGATAAGGCGGATACAATTTACTCCACCTTCCCGGACTCTGCTTGAGTAGTCCATGAGACCGCGGGGGAAGCAGGGAATGTTCTAGAGATAGAATGCATTAATAGATTTACCATTCCCCCTCCAGAGCTGTTAACTAAAATCTGTATTAGTGTCAAATTGGGCTCTCCAAGAGACCCTGCTTCCCCTAAAGTGCTGGGTGGGAGCATCTCAACTCTTGAGCCATGTACTAGACACCTCTTGGAGTTATGTTTTAGGACAGGAATAGTGCCAGCTAGATGGAAGGAAGCAGTGGTCCTTCCGCTACCCAAGAAACAGCACATCAGCCCAGATCAACTGGAGAATCTGCGTCCAATCTCCTTACTCCCTTACTTCGCAAAGGTTGCGGAGAAAGTGGTAAACACGCAACTTACTGGGTATATTGGAAAATACAATCTCCTGCATCCCACTCAGTCGGGTTTTTGGGCCCTCCACTCGACGGAATCAGCCCTGCTACTCGCCACTGAAACCATTAGGAAATATGTGGACGAGGGACATACGGCGGCCTTAATCCTGCTGGATTTAAGTGCTGCCTTTGACACTGTTGCCTATCATACCTTGTTGCAGTGTGTGAGAAAAGGAGGGGTATCTGGCAGTGCATTGAGCTGGATGAAACCCTTCTTGTCTGAGCGCAGTTTTAAGGTGAGGCAGGATTCTCATTATTCCAAAGTCATCAAACTGAAACAAGGGGTGCCGCAGGGATCGACCCTGAGCCCGACCCTGTTCAATCTCTCTCACGCCGTTAGCGGAGTTTGCAGATGGTGGTTTCCCTGACACAAGCACAGGATACAGCAGCCTCCAACTTCGTGGCATGCATGCAAGAACTTGCATCATGGATGGCTTATAACTGCCTGAAGTTGAATGGCAATAAGACCAAGGTGCTTGTGGTGGGGAAGGCCCCATCGGTGTGGTCATCGGCATGGTGGCCCCAGAGTCTGGGACCCACGCCCTGCGCTCAGGCTAATAACCTGGGGGTTTGGTTTGATACTAAGCTCTCTTTTGAGTACCATACCAGGCGGGTAGCAGGGGCCTGTTTCGGAGTCCTGAGGGGCCTTCGGAAAACTCTGGACATGCTGCCTACTGCAGCCAGGAAGACCATGGTGCATGCCCTGGTGACATTGCGCCTTGATTATAGTAATATACTGTATCTGGGTGTCACGGCTAAATGCATGCATTGACTCCAAGTCATACAGAACGCAGCAGCTCAGCTGGTTCTTATGCTTCCGAGGAGGGCCTCCTGGGGGATGGTGTTGGTTTCCCTCCACTGGCTGCCGATTAGGGAGAGAGTCCTGTTCAAGGCACTGTGCATATCCCACCGTATCATTCAGGGTACGGCCCATCCTACCTGTTTGATTTACTTACTCTCTACTCCCCAACACGCCAACTAAGATCATGGGGGATGGGCCAGGTGTGTGTCCCTGCCATTAAGAGAGCTAGGATGGGCGGCCGCTCCTCCCGCTTTTTAGCAACACAGCAATGGAACAAGCTCCCCATGAGGCTCTGGTTGGAGGGCTCGGAGGGTACCTTCCGGAAAAATCTGAAAACGAATCTTTTCCCCGCTGGATAGACAAGCCTGGGTAGGATAGGGTGTTGTTCCGAGGCAGTTTTTGCACCGCAGCACGGGGACACACTGGCCGAGTGTAACCAGGCGCTTTACAAATGTGCTTATTATTATTATTATTAAATGTGTCAAAACCTTACGCCTGCCTCATGACAGGCGTAAAACTGACACATGCCCTTTCACATGGGGCTCGCCCCATGTGAAAGGAACATTGCTGGAGTAGCGTCACACTTCCGACACAACTCCAGCAATGTGTAATTTTTTGGCTGACAGATACGTCAGTAAATTTTACGTATCTGGCGTTCCTTGCGACATAATGAGTCATACAGTAAATATGACCTATCTATTATGTCGCAAGGAGGACGCAGCGAAAAGTGACTCACTGTCGTTTTCATGCAGCTATGCGTCCCTTTTCATAAATGAGGCCTCCGATATCTACGAATACCAATAACCACATGTGTGCTTAAACAAGGTGTAATGTATTACTTTCAACGACCAAACAAGAAATGTATTTAAAACGCAAATATAATGGTAGCTATTCAAGCACACCATGTTACACCACTAACTACCTCCAGACTCAGACTTCCTGCTGGGTTTTTGCATCTCATAAAAACACGAACAGATTGGTGCAATGTCATGTCTTTACAACATAAAGGTTAGAGCAATTTATCGCTGTCTATCCATACGAGCAGATCTACTGCTGCCTACTTCTGCTTGGGGAGCTGCTGTAAATACATCCCATACATCCCTCCTTCAAGGCACCGTGTAAGTGCGGAAGCAAGTTTGATGTACAGATGGATAGGTGAACAGAGATGATTTACCACATCTTGAACATCTTCTCGCTCACCTTGCACCCACCTTTGTCTTTTTTAAACAAGTGATAAACTGCCATACTGAACAACTTTATTTCTTTTTAAAGGGTTCCTTGAAATGGCATAATAAATCATAACACACTTGCAAAAATATACCCACAAATATGCAGTACTGACGTTTTTACTCTGTGTCATTTTCAGTAAGGTATGTCAAATGAACTGAACTATTTTGAACACGGTTGTCCAGGCGAATGTTTGTGTACCAGTACAATAAATCAGTTTATATTAAATTGGTTGCAGTAAAGCAGGTAGCATGTTGAGTTAATAGCCACTATAATAAAAAATAAAAGGGGTTGTCTGACATCACACACAAATTAAACAATAGCATTAAAATAAAACTAAAAAATATTTCCCCACACTATTTCCAAGTCAACCAAGTGTAAGGGTAGGGGCCCTAGGCCCCCATTCACTTAGAATAAGCACACAGACACCACTGTGTTATAATCTGGAACTGGCCCAGGTCCCGTGTCCCGGCCATTTTTATTTGCAGGGTCACCTGACCAGTGACACCTGTGATGAATTGATGTGGGGTGAAAGTGGAAGCCAGTCCTCAAGAACTGGCTGGTGGAAACACAATATTCTGGAAAGTGAGACCGTGACCAGCCGGTCAGTACACCATGGAAAGACTATGACCTTGGTAAATCTGATTCGGGTGCAAATGGGTGTTTGCATCCAAATTTAGGGGCAGATTTACAAGGAACTGACACATCTCCATAGATGCGTCAGTTTCCTTGCGCCAGTGCCAAATGTCCTTGCGCCACGATGGATGCGCTGTATTTACAATACAGTGCTCCATGGCACAAGGATTAACAGATGCGTCAGAAATACTGACGCATCTGTTGGCACAAAAGGGACGCATTGCTGGAGTTGCTCATGAAAGTGAGCCAACTCCAGCAATGTGCCACAACAGATAGCTGAGTCCCATACAAAAAGCCATGCACCATTCCTAACGCCTGGTCTGAGCATGTGTAGGGCTTTTGACGCAGTGAATACGTAGAGTGCCGCAGTGAAATGTTGTAAATTTCACTGCGTCAGTTCTACATGGCTTTTTCCTTTGGAACACCTAGCCTACATGCATTATACCTGGCGCAGGTATAACGTGACGCAGGGCTTTACAACGTGACACATCTTCCTAGATGTGTCACGTTGTAAATTGGCCACATTGTTTGCGCCGCCGTTGCGTCAAAAAAAGGGACGCAATGGCGGAACAAGGAGGCGCAAGGGCGTTGTAAATCTGCCCCTTAGATCATAACTGGTGAGCAATGCCGCACAAATCTGGTATGTTTTTTCTATGTTCAAATTTCAGCAAGTACAACCATACCAAGTTTGTGTTCGGTTTTTTACATAGACTAGGAGAAAACCTGGAATATTACCAAATGGTCTCATATCCTGAATAGGAGAACTCAAATGGAGCAGGTAATACTTCATCAAGGGTAAAAACAAACTCTGCGCTATTTCCCTGATGCTATTAGCTCACAGGGTTACAACACATCTAGGAACAAAGACAATATTCAGAAACTACTTGATAATATTAGGCTAAAGTGACGATGTACGTACCAACAGACCAAGTACATAAATTTAATGAGTTAGGTGGCAAATGCAGTACAGAAGTACAAATCAAGAAGAACGTACACTAATATGAGAGTGTAGAAACCCTCCATGCCACTTACACTTATGTGATGCCACTTTTCCAAAGAACAAAATTTTTTCCCCACATCTTTTTTGAGGTTTCAGACAGTGCAAAATGCTGTTACATTTTGACAGAAATTATAAACATTGTCCGTAGTATTGCATGCAGAGCAAATGACACCACTACGAAGTCAAAGGCATTGGTTCCATGGCAAGTCATCTTTGCAAATATGGGATTTTAAGAAACATGACTTACATTCACATTTATGTTGGTGTACGGCTTACACATGCACGTAATGGTGGTGGCTATGAGTCTGAGTCAGGGTCACTCCAAAAAGCATACAGGAAGTCAACCAAGTCAGTGGATATGGTACATTGGGGGAGGCCCCGCAACTCCTCTCTGCGCAACATTGCCCGTTCCACATTGACCCATTGCAGCACTGCCACCTGCCATGTTGTTGGCTCAGGAAGTGGTACTGCCTTCCACCTCATTGTGATTATATATTTGGCCAATATGAGTACCAAGTCAATTAACTGCATTGCTGCTTCCTGTGCCCTTCAACGACCATGAAGTCCAAGGAGGCATAGCTTCAGTCTGCATATGACCAAACGAACCATGATTCTGTAAAGTATTACATGCTATTCCTCCCAGAACAGATGCGCTATAGGGCACTCCCAGAGCATGTGTAATATATCCGTGCAAGTTTGTCTGCATCTGAGGCACTCTCGTGATGATGATGGATACAATCTTAGAAGCTTAGCTGGGGTCAGATATGCATGATGCAAGATGTTAAATTGAATGTATTGGAAATGAGTGTTCAGTGAGACTTTACATGGGTATTGGAGTATCCGTTGCCATTCCTCAGGAGTCAGAAGGCAGCATAGGTAGTGTTCTCACTGGCCCTTCAGCCCTACTAATAGGTCTGCCCTGAGGTCAGGAATGGCCTTCTCGATCAAGGAGACCAGCTGTCGTCCAGTTTCCAGGGTAAACAAAGCCTGGGTCAATGATTGTATGATTGGTTTAGTGGCTACTGTGTCCCAGAGGCATTCTATATCAGTAGTTAGTTGCTGGTGCAGTAAGAACTGACCAGCTGGAAGTTTAGTCTGCTCTGACAGTATGTCAAATGTGACGAAAGTGTGTTTTTGGTTCAGGTCCCACAAGGTGCACACTCTTAGGGATTCCCAGAACTCAGCCCCTACCTGCCCGCAAATGTGCAAAAGTCAGTGAGAAAACTCAGAGGAATTTTGGGTGTATATTGCAGGGTGGTCGTTGAGCACCTCAAGGCCCTTCAATAGCAGTCATAGGCTACGCAGTGGAGGCTAGAAAAACAGTCTAGAGAAACCCAAGCTGCCTGAAAACTGATAGAGTGCTCATAGATTCACTGATGTATTAAAACATCGCCATACAAACAGAAACGTTCCCCCAAATGAATAAACGAAAGAGGATAGAGAAAATATATATATTTTTTATTATTTCCTATATTTTATCAAAATTCATAAAAGTAACAAGCGATAGAAAAATGTTTCAATGTACATAAATATACATAGAGTCCCACAAACACATACTCAATACATTCTAAAAACCACAAATTCAGTGGGTTCAGTGGCAGCCCCAAAGGTGGACACAGCGGAGGATCGCATTCTTCTTTTACCATTGTTGACTAACTTAGATGCCCTTTATTCACGTATATATATATATATATATTTTTCTTTGTTCTCAAATTTTGTAACTCTCTTAAACCCACCCTATTTCACCATATTCAGTCTCTTCTTTTTCTCACTATGGGTACATCGGGTGATTGTTCTGTTAACATACCAGTCCTTTACCCATGCCATTTCTTGGATTTTTCCTGTAAGCTTTTATTTATCTATGCCTATTTCTACTGTGCACATCTCTCCCCCTTTTTTAATTTAATCGAATTAATACTTTGTAAAATGACCTACGCTAATAATGTTTAAGTTTCCCTCTTTCATGCTCTATATCTAGGAATTGTATTGTATGATACCCCATGCTTATTCCAATTCATTATCCTTTTTAGGCGCATCTATTCTTTTGTCCCGCAACTGATTTGACCGCCCTGATGAAGGTGTGACCCATATTGGGTTAGACACCGAAACGCGGGTTGGTGCTAGAGAACCTAGTGCCTCCGTTTATTTCCACCTTCTGTATCTAGAAGACACATGAACGACTTTTGACTACTTGATGCCCATCCTGCATCACGAATGTTAACCAATTTGAGCTTTGACCATAGCACAAATCATGAATTTCTCTTGTGTGTGGAGAGTATATGAGTATGGCTGTATTTGTGGTTGTTAGGATGTATTGAGTGTGTGTTTGTGGGACTCTATGTATATTTATGTACATTGAACTATTTTTCTATCTCTTGTTACTTTTATGAATTTTGATAAAATATTGGAAATAATGAAAAAAATATATATATTTTCTCTATCCTCTTTCGTTTATTCTTTTGGGGGAACTTTTCTGTTTGTATGACGATGTCTTAAAACATCAGTGACTCTAGGAGCACTCCTCTATCAGTTTTCAGGCAGCTTGGGTTTCTCAAGACTGTTTTTCTGGTTTCCTCCCCTGTCCGACATGCCTGCCATCCGTTCTCAGGGGCCCCCGTCCGTAGTAGTGGTTACGCAGAGGAGGCTATTGGAATATGCCAGCAGTGATCTCTGTGGAAGAAACAATTTACGCCCCCTGTATCCTACCTTGCTGCTCAATTTGGGTGATATCTCTGCCAAGTTAAGACCCACAAGACATTGAGCTGGCCATTGGAGTTGCACCGCTAGGTAGTAGTGTCCAAGGCCCCTGGCAGCTGTGGGCAATTTAAGCTTGGCCAGAGCAACTAAGCACCTGCTTTTATTCTAGAGTAAGTCCCCCAGCATGCCATCCAACATGCAGAGCATTCTACGATGGATAATAATAGGCAGGTTCGTGAAAAGAGTCTGGACAACATCACCATTTTTGAAAATACAACCCTACTCTGCACTGTGAGAGGGAGTAAGCATCAAAAGGTAATTTGGGGACAAAGGGAGGCCACAGCCCTCACAAGAGTGACCGCCAATAGATCCCTGGGGTAATTAATATATTAATGCCCAAGTAACAAAATGTGCAAGATTCCCACTTTATGCAGTGGGAGTTCACAAGCAGCCACTGTTTCCCTGACTAGACGCCGCCTTAAATACAATCAGATCTCCCAGTATTGAATCCACTCCATATCATATATCTTTCACATAGTCTAAGACATCGTCTACATATAGTGAATCTGCATGCTTCTGGCCATGGAGTGTCAATCCCCAAACCCATGGTAACTGGTTCAATCTCCGCACTATGGTCTCTTTCACCAGCATAAAAAGCAGTGGCAACAGTGAGCATCCCCATCACATTCCACGCCACACCAGGAAGAAGCAGTAATCATCGATCCAATTTTGACTGTGTCTATTGGCTCTGTGTAAAGTAACTTGACCCACCAAAACAGTCCTTTCTCTAGCTCTATCCTCCTCAGTACAGCGAACATGTATTCGTATTCCAGCATATCAAGGTCCCAAACCAGAAAAGCAGAATGGGGATGAAGTGCTGGGACCCCCTCAAGAAGCAGATGGGGCCGCTTTAAATTGCGTGATGTAGATCTCCCCAGTATGAATCCATTTTGATTTTTGTGGATTAAACGTAGGATACAGGCCAGTAAGCATGTGGCCAATATTTTACTGAGAATCTTATAGTCGGATCCCATCGAGGCCAGGGCCAATAGGAGCCCACTTCCAGTGGGTCCCTGCATGGCTTTGGCAATGAAACCAGCAGTACCTCCCTCATGCAGCCAGGGAGAATGCCAGTGTCAAGCGCACTGGAATACTTTCCTGCTAGCTTGGGGATCAACAGGTCAGAGAATGTCTTATAGAACGCGATGTGAAGTTCATACAGTTCTGGGGTTTTACACGTGGGTAAGTCCCATATAGCACATCGTATCTCCTGTTCTGTGATGGCGGCAACAGTCACAGGGTCGTTCTGTTTTGCATTCACTGGTGTGGCAGCAACCTCAAGTATCAGGAGCCACACAAGTAGGCAGCCCGGCTTGTCTCTCTCGGCATGGGTTATAGCCTTGTACACTTTGTAGTCCAGGCAGTAGAGGGAGTCAAGGAGACGGGTATGATGATCCTGTGCTTTGAGTAGCACATCCAAACGCTCTTCAGACAGTGGGGAATTTTAGAAGAGGTGGATATGGTAGGGCCAGTTCAGGATATGCAGGCCCACTGAAATAACTGGGAAGAAAGGGGGCAAGAAGAGTAGATTGCTTCACATTTGGTACATAGATGCAAACCAATAATAATAGTAGGGCCAGTGCAGGGTCAAGACCACAATTGCAATCTCCCCCAACTATCCAGAGCATGCTAGCCAACTGTAATAGTTGGAAGAAAGGGTGCAAGAAAAGTAGATTACTCCACATTTGGTGAGTAGATGCAGACCAATAATACTGGTAAACCACCCAGAACCTCCTGCACCAGAACATATTGCCCTTCAGGATTCGATTCTATGGTCATGGGTAGAAACAGGATAGATGACCAGATCCAGATAAGTATCTCAAGTAGCTGGCTAAAAAACATTGGCCTCACCAGAGCCTCTGCAGTTGAGAATTCTCCCCCTTGGCTAGGTTCTTTGCCTGCAAAAAGGCTATGTTGGCCTACCTCCCTTATATGTATTGATATATCGAGTTCAGTTTTTTGATCTTGGTCATGCAATGAATATTCCAGATCATCATGTGTAGCTTACCCATATTGATAGTGTTGGAAGATGGGTTACTGGTAGGGGTATTTTGTACCTACCACTAGCAATAAGTCCACCATGCAATATAAGGTCCAGCAACGGATCAATACATTAGCCTCTAGCTAAACCCTTGGTACTGGCTATGAGCAGGCAGACTTAACTCAGGAGACAGATATGTAAAGAATTTAAAAACAGCAATAAATTAAATAGGTAAAACACAATATACAATAAAAATCCAAACCAAATTATAAAAATATGAAATATTTTTATCCATGAAATGACCCCAAAATGACAAAAATTCAATATAGGGACCCGGCGAAATGAATTTTTAAAGATTAACCAGTTTATAAGGCTTCAAAACAAACAGTGCCAACCTGAGACAGCTGGTTGTGATTGACTGGGACAAAATCTAATTTTGAGGCCAACAGCGATGAAGTCCAGGTCAGATACACTAAATGGGAGGTCCCGGTCAAAATGTTATCTTTAGACTTAGAAACTTTTCTGAAGATTTTTCTCTCAAATTTGTGCAGTTCCCTCCAGCAGGCCGATTTCGATAGATTGCTTTTTTACCAGGCCCTGGTCAGCTCCCGAAAGTCTGGGGCTCTGGAGATTTCAGCAGGGAAAACCTGAAATCCAGGCTGATTGTGGTTGAAGGTAGTAGGCTTGACTGTCAACTTCCTCTCAATCCATTTATGGAGCTTTTTCCCAAAGTTCCTCCAAACATCTCCAAACTTCAGGAACTTCTTCCTGAAGGTTCTCCTGAGGGCTCAAAGTGTTCAAAACACACATCCAAGGGTCTAGAAGCTCTGAGATGGGACTTGGAAGTTTAGATTACAGTTCCCACAATGCACCGGGCCATTTTCTACAAAGTCCACTGGATACACTTCAGCCTGCGGTTGTCTTGAGGGAGATGGTGCAGGGAAGCTCTGTTGACCTGTTGGTCTCAGGGAGTCCACTGCTTAATCCTTTTTGAAGAAATGCAAAGTCCTCAGGGCTGTAGTTCCAAGTGTGCAACAGATGCAGTCTTTCAGGGAGCAATCTTGTGTGGTAAAGACAAGGGTTCCAGCACGGCAGTCCTTCCTCTTGTAGGGCCCGATTCACAGAATTAACTTAAGACAAAATCCTAAACTTACTACTTTTGGTATTCACAGAATGCACTTACTACTTTTGGTATTCACAGAATGGATTTACGACTACTAACTTTACGTCCACACTCGGGCCGGAAATTCCGACCAGGAGGCGGAGCTTCCGGCCTGGAGGCGGAGCTTCCGGCCTGGGGGCGGAGCTTCCGGCCCGGGGGCGGAGCTTCCGAACCCGGAGGCAGAGCTTCCGGCTCGGAGGTGGAGATTTCGGCCATGGCTAAATCTCCGCCAACGGCCAGAATCCCCACCTCCAGGCTGGAAGCTCCGCCTCCGGGCCGGAAGCTCCGCCTTCGGCCCGGAATTTCCGGCCAGAGTGCGGATGTAAAGTTAGTAGTCGTAAATCCATTCTGTGAATACCAAAAGTAAGTGCATTCTGTGAATACCAAAAGTAGTAAGTGCATTCTGTGAATACTAAAAGAAGTAAGTTTAGGATTTTGTCTTAAGTTAATTCTGAGAATCGGGCCCGTAGTTTTAGGCAGCAAATTTGAGTTGCTCTGCAGTTCTCACATTTTTATGGCAATGATCTGGATGACAAGCAGGAGTCACACCTGTCCAATGAGTTGCAGGGTGTCACACAAAAGCATGACATCTTTCTCCAAAGTGTGGAATATCCTTGTCCCACAAAGCACTGTATTGTAATATTCAAGATGGAGGTTTTCTCTCCTTTGGAGTAAGAGCTGGTGAAACCAACCTACTAGTCTGGCTCATTTCCATTAACACTTTCCCTCCACCTCCTGCAAATTCTATTCCCGGACCTGCTACCTGGTTTGAGGTTCAGGAAGAGGGGGTAGGCCTATCTGGCATTCCTTACTGTCCTGCTCTCTTTGAAGCCCAGTTTGATTAGCCCTGCTGAGTTTTCTGCAGCAGCAGAGCTCTCCCCATCAGACAACTTCTGCTCTCTGCAGCCCACTTATCACCTCATCAAAGCAGCATGGCTAACCTTGTTAAGGTTGACCAATCAGAAAAGGCTGCTTAAAGGCTGGATTATGGCTCACATAAAAGAAAGTTTGTTAAATTATTTTCTGCACTAGTTATGATACATTCAACAGTAGCAAGTTGTTGGATTTATTATTGCCTATCCTTTAAGTCTTTGAATTACATTTTCAGTCCCTTCCTAGCAATATTTATACAGATATAAAATATTCCAATGTTAGTATGTGGAGCTAATAATCTACAATGGGGAAAACGGAATTGGCGGTTTTTGCCTCATCAGGGTTTATAAAACATATTTTATAATGTCCCTACTTATACTTAAATGGCATCCCACTATTGGGACACCTAGGGGAAACCTTATGGGTGACATCTATAAAAATAAGGTAGATTACCACTTTGGAAGTATTTTTTATTCCAAAGATGAATTTGCATTTAATTAACTTTTTTAAAGATAATTTTCAAAGCAGAACTGCCTTTAAAAAGGACATCAGGCACCACAGTAGTGCACACTCCAGTGCAGGAAATTTGCTGGGCCTCTAAACCCCCCTTTCCCTACTATAAACTAGGGACTTACAGAGTCTGTCAATACCAATTGCAATTATACTTAATTACCATATACCTTTTTCATCAGAGCACTGGTCCTGGGCCTGGTTAGCAGAGCCCAGGGCACAGTTAGAGTTAGTTACAACCAGTATCAGTCAAAGAATGGGGGTGAACAGGGCCTAAAAGCATAACTTTCTCACAGATACCGTGATGTGGTGCAATGCAGGGAGGGAATAAGAACCAGGGCAGCTAACCAAATTCCAGTGTTCAACTGTCACACCAACCTGTGGCATCCAGCACCGTATAATGAAATAAAGGCCTATTAACAGAACTTCCCAATGCCAAACACCAGAGCGGCAGAGTAACATCTTTCTGTCCTAAAAAAAGCCCCAAGAATAACAACAAAGCAATACGGTTAAATTGGCCCACAAGATGACCCACATTTCTATGAGGCAGCACTGCAGGGAGGGCATGGAAGTGACCACAAGGCATGAGTCAGCAGTCTATGCATCCAGGAAATTATTGGTGGAGATAACCCCATGAGCAAAGGGTTAGCAGCAGACCAAGGTCCCCAGGGGCAGGGACAGTAAACGAAAGGAGGCCATGATGGGTGTGAAGAATGATCCAAAGAAACACAAGCGGATCACCCCCACAGCTAAGCTAATACAACCAAACATTTACAGCTGAAACAAAGGGTTGAAGTGAAGAGTTCCCTCCCCAGTCAACAGTAGATCTGGAGTGGCATGTTGATGATGAATAATACTGCAGCAGAAGAAACAATCAGATGATTTCAACAGCTGTTGTGGTGTATCTGAGGGGAGTGGAGTAGACAATGTGCTAAGCCCACGTAAGTCAGAGTCTTTAGCTCAGGAGGTTTCGTCTGAACCACCATGCACACGGGTACCGGCAGAGTTTCGAATACGCTCTGCAGACGTTTGAGGCCCTCTTATGTAATGTCAGGCATTTTTGGTCATGTTACTCGAGTGAAAGTTAATAAATGTGAGCTCTTACCTGTGCAGCACAACATCACCAGACTCCAGAGAGTCCTGCATCCACTGTTCAACTCAGTCCTAAGTGTTCCCGGGCTCAGAAAAAAAATAAGTGTTTCTGTTCGTCATCGCCTTCAGTTTTGCTGGTAATCGTAAGAAGTACTTGAAGCCCGCATTTTGTAGTTTACGTTTCACTTTTGCCAAGGGCCTCTGCCTATGCTCGACCACAACAGTGTAGTCTGGAAAAAAGTAGATTCATGCATTTCCGTAACTAATCTGACCCAAGCTTATGGCGGCTCTGACCCAGAAATTGAGTAGCTTGGCCACCACTGGTCACGGGGGAAAACCAGGGTGGCTGGCATGCAGGCAACCTGTGTGCCCATTCCACAGTGAAATGAGACAACAGTCCCTTAGGAGCACCCTTAGTGGAGAGGCAGTTCTCAAAGCAGCTTCATCAGGAAAGTCAAGATGGAAAATATTTTTTTTCTTGATTTTTTTCAGGTGGAGATTACTGAGCATTTCCACCTGAACCGTAACCTTGCAAGTGAGATCCTCCACCTGCTTATTGAGGGGTTGTGTTTGTGGATGGAGGTTGGAGATGGATGTCTCTGTTGCCTCAACCCTGTCTGAGAGTTTGTGCAGATCATCTCATTAAAGCGCCAACTAGAACACCACTGCATGCATCCGTCCTCCAAGATTTATCCCGTTCTCAGTTATGGTGTGCAAAATGGAGTCCAATTTTGCCATCGCCCCGATTGAGGATACCAACGAAGGCAGGTCATTGCCAACAGGATCCATCGCAGCCATAGTGGATGATTTCTCAGATGACGAGACTGGCAGTGTGTGTCTCCCAGTCTTAGGCCACACCATACTCTGTATCTCACCAAGATTGATCAGGCCAAACACAATATGCAATGTTCCCTGCCATCGTGGCTGAGGCCCTCTGTCCCCCAAGGTCACTCTCTGGATACACCAATCCTGGGGAGGCACGTGCAGCTCTGGCTCAGTTGATAGCAGTGGCTCCTCATTGGGTGCTGCACCCTTGCTCAACCGGTAAGACAAAGAGGGTAGCGTACAGGTGTATCACAGGTACCCCTCCTAGACCAGCACATTGGGAATACAAGCAATGAACCCACGAGTTCTGCTCCCTGAAAATTAGAGGTAATGTGTGGGCAATAAGGCTAGGGGAGAGCGCCACCAAAGCCTCAGAAAGCTCCTGCTTTGCTAATGTGTCTCTTTCACCTCTCTATCCCTCTCCAACCTCCAAAGGGGGTGCTTAAGCCCACAAATGTCTCCGCTCGTATCAGGGCCCAGCACCACCCCCTGAACAGCATGCTCTCTTGCCCACCCCCTCCGAGCCATCGACCTTGCCCGGTCCACCGTATCCAGCTGCAGTGTAGCAAAGGGAGCCAGAGAGAATTTATCGGGTTCCTGGCCACTGCCCAAATGATTATCCTGCCAGGTTAAAAGAAACACTTCTCCACACCCAGGCATTTGTCTCTGCTGTGGGAGCAGTCTTTATACCTCATTCAGGACTTGAGGGCTCAGCGGGCTGCAGCTGGAGGCTAATGCAAATTAGTTTCCAGAGGCCTTAGGTTTGAAAAAGAAAACTTTCTAAAAGTAGCTTTTCCTTCAGGTTTATTAAAAATCATGCTTCACCAGTAAATTTTGCTTTTCATAAATATCACAAAGAACCCAAGAATGAATTTACCTTTATCCAATTACGCCAGCTTGAGTACTTAAGAGTAATGTGGGGTTAAAATCCTATCTCAGAAGCACAGCAACAACAAACTAACAGCTGCTGGCTACTGCTGTTCATATTATATAGGATTTAGTGCTATTTTCCTAGCGCAAAATTCATCCTCAGGCCCATTTTGGATGCAGGGGTGCATTTTACTCTAAGAAATCAATGCTAAATAGAAGATTACACTTCACACATAATTATGCATAATTGCGAATAGTTCTGCAGTAATACCGCTAGAGAGAATGATTCCGCTTACCCCTACCCATATATTTAACTTTCCATGCCATCTGTGTTCTTTAGACACCGTATAATAGTGACTTCTAGGGGCACAAAATATACCAATTATGTGTTAGCCAATTTGATATGTACTTTCTCACAAGGGTACTTTAGGGTAGAGAATGATTGAAGTAAGCCATTAACGGATATTTCTGGAGATCAGTATTGTACTGTTTGAGTGACTAATAAACTATCTTACAAATTTGTCTAATGTAAAATCAGAAAACTTCACGAGCACTGAAAACATCAGTGTTACAACAGGAAAGTGACACTTATTTGTGACAGGTGTCCATATACAATATCAGAATTGCTTTAGAACTAGTTTTATTGCCAAAAATATGTTCCGTACATAAATGGTGAATAATTCATAGCTTTTAGAAATATTAGCATAACAACATGAAGACGAAGTTGCATAAACATCTAGCTAGTCTATTACCATGAATGCAGCTTCAACATGTTTCAACGACTTTCAGGAGAGTGTCTATTCTATCTGCATTGATTTGTCACCTACACATTAGTACTACATATGTAATTATATTACCGGAGCACAATAAATTAATAATGTTTTCTCCATGCTGCAATGTAAAAGAGGAGGGGTAGCACCTAGAACCCACTCCTGGTTAGGCCCGGGAGCAGAGCTGAGATCTCTCAGTACATTACTCCTGATAACTAGTAAGTAGTTTGTGTATTAAAGATGTCACCTGGCCAGTAGAGGGCCCTGCACATGTTAATGAGGTAAACCTATAGATATATTAATCAGATTTACATCTTTCAATACATAGTGAATATAAACATGAAAAATGTATTGCAAATGTATGGATATTATTTTTATAATATAGTAGTCACAGATCCTTCAATACGCGACTGTGAAAAAAGAAAGACAGTTTCATTGAAAAATCAGTTTCTACCATTCAGAGAGTCCTCTAACACAAATATGTGACTTTGTATCCATTTCTTCTCTTTTACTGTCAACACGCTAACTTTGTTTCCAATTCAAGGACTGTTGGACTTGGCACTCTCTGCAGGGTCATCCCCAAAAGTTTTCCTTCACCCTCCTTTTTTCTGAACCCATTTTTGTTGGCTTTTAGGACTCTGCACACTTCACCACTGCTAATCAGTGCTTATGCTCTTTCCTTTAAATGTGGTAAGATTGGCTTATTCCCAAATCACAAATTTAATGTAAGTCCCTAGCAAAGTGATACTGCATGTACCCAGCGCCTTTACATTAAACGCTACCAGTGGGCCTGCAGCACCAATCGTGCAACTCACCTAACTAGCCTTTTAAACATGCATCAGGCCTCTCATTGCAGCCTGTGTGTGCATTTTTAAACTGCCATTTCAACAAAGCAAATTAAACCTTTTGCCAGGCCTAAACCTTCCTTTTTAATACATATTGTAGGCCTTAAAAAGCCCATATGGCAGGGTACAGTGTATTCATAAACTTGGACATGTACTTTTAATTTTTACATGTCCTAGTAGTGAAACTCTTACATTTGTCTTTCACTTCTGCAAGGACTACCTCTTCCATAGTATAACATTAGGTTACTTTATTATATTTAATAAGTGATACGTTTAGTTTGGGAGCAGGTGGAGAAGAGGAGTCTGGCCTCTAAAGAGTTGTAATTTAAAACCCTCTATAATGGTAAAGTTGGGTTCTAAGCCACAATTCTAAAAATGCCACTGTTAGAAATGTGGTATTTTCTTGTGCTAACCACTTGGTGCTTGCAGCCTTTATCCTGGGTTCCATGACAAGGTGTAGCTGACAGTTTTTTCTTTGAATATAACTCCCAGACAGTGCGACAAACTCAGAAAAGGTGCTGTCACGTACCACGCTTTTATATCACAAGGACCCTGCCCCAGCACACTCACAAAGGGGTTCACACTATTCTTTGTGCTCCCAGACAAGCTGGAGCCATGGCAGTGAGGCTAGAAATTCCAGACACCCCTTTGGTGGGAAGGCTTTAGTAGCTTCTCCCACTTCAAAATGGGCATCAGATATAAATATCGGACCCTCAGACCCAACACTTCAGTACACATCTGGACCTGTGAAGAACTTAAAAGGATGCTGTGCTGTTCTGCTGCATGAAGAACTGCTACAGTGCTGCTCTGCTAATATGTTGCCTGAGTAAGAAGGACTAGATCTGCATCTTGAACCCAGAACCACCAGAGTGACCACAAGGGCAATATGGCTGGGCTCATGATTAGAGCATCATGGGCAGAAAAGGCTCCAACCACCTTGAAACCTGCACCTGGACTCTGCCTGTTGTGAGTCCTACCTCCCAAGTGGTCCACCCCAGTCATGGATCCCTGGAAGTGGGCCTGAAGGTGATCTACCAGCTCAGCTGTGGCTTTCTGGGGCATAATGCATCTTCCCACAGCTCTGCATCGGAACCAGCGCTGCGTGGCCCATCCTGGTTCAGGACCCTGTAGCGCTTTGAAACTGCCCCTGCGAAGCGCTTCCTCAATGCAGGACCTCACATTGCAGCTTCACAAACCCTCGGAACTGTAGCAGCGAGATGTGCCCTCAGTGCAGGACCTCGTATTGCAGCCCTGTAACTTGCCGAAATCACTGGTGCACATGCATGATTGACGCAGGACCTCATGTCTCAGCCCCAAGCTCATCGCAACCCCTCTGCGGAAGCCTCCTCAACTCCCCAGCATCTCCCACTGCTCCACAACCAGGATCTGAGGTACTTTGTTCAGAAGGCCTAATTTGGCCTGTGTATCTGGCCCAGTCTCAATTATGGTTGGCCTGAACTTATGACTTTGCCTCGGTGCAGTGTGACCACACCTCCATAGTTGGCATTTTGTGCTTTTCAGCACAATTTTTACATAAATATTTAAAATTGCTGCTTGGGAAGAGTTTCACCCACCCCAACAAGTATCTCAATTTACCACAAGGACCAAGATGATTGTTTAAAGAACAATCAGCTTCTAATAATTTTTTGCATTTCCAGTCATGAGGAAGTGCTTGATCTTTGAAGCTCTATTTATTTTCCTAGATCCTGCGTGAAAATGATCAGTCACAGTTATCATGGTTCTCGATGTTCAGGTAGTAAAATGAGATTGATTTTAGGTTATATGTTCAGGCTTAAGAGATTTATTTAGATTTTGATGGATGTGGAACGTTAATTAAAAAGCAGGTGTTCCTCTGCCTTATTTAGGGTTGTTTTAGGTAATTATTGTAATGATCTATGTAAATGGAGCTTCCTCACAGCATGTCATGGTGTGAGCTTTGTTGGCCAATGGATTTGTCTAACCCGTTTGATCATTTACTTGAGGATGTCCTTAGGCAACTAATTTGTTGCAAATAGTTTATGAAAGTCTGTAAGTGTGTAACTTATGCAACTTATATAAGTTTGTACACTTTCTCCTATACTTCATTTTATTCCAATCAATCACTATTCAGATAAAGCAAATTCATACAAAAACACAAACTAAATAATTTAGAATTACTACTTCGACGTACATGGATTTTACAGCAAGAAAATTAAAATGTTAGTTAAATAAATTCTTCCAAATCTGAGGTACTGTAGATCAAAACTGTAAACCTTGGATAAAAGGTTATATTAAAATACATAAATCTATAATATGCCTTAAACTTTCTTTACATGAAATATCAAAAGCAGTTAATTTACTAATAGACTTCAATTTTTCCCCCACAAATAAGGTTATAATGATTGACTAATGGCATGTTTCTTTTTTACCACAAAAAAGGTTGGAAACACTATTCCACAGCTTATAGTTTAAAGCCCACTTAAGTTCACTTACGCACCTGAAAAATAAATTCTTGCTATAATAAATTAAAAACTTCTATGTAATTAGCTGTTAAAATCTAACCAATTTTTGGGGGACAGAATAAGAAATTGGTGATAGCAAATTGAATGCATGAAAAATTAGGCATTATCTCAACCATGATCATTTTATCACCATTACTTCTTAATACTGTCAGCATGCATATCCTCCATATATATTTATAGAAGTGACAGAACACAATTAATTGCTTAATTGTCTCTAATGCAAATCCAATATATAAAAACTGAGGTTCTAATTTGCAAAGATAAACATACACTTTTGTGGAAGTTTACGTTTGTTTGTTATTCGCAAAGGAATTTACTTCAGACTAAGGAGTCTACACACATAAAAAGATAGGACTGTCCTATCTTTTTATGTGTGGAGAATCCACAGTCGTAAAGATACTACTAGTAAATACCTTTGTGAATAGCAAAGAAACATAAACTTACAAAAAAGTGTACATTTACCTTTTGAGAATCAGGCCCTGGGTGGCCCTCAGTGAGACACATTAAAAAAATTCATTCACAAGGTGGGTATGGTTCCCAAGCAACATGCAATTTGCACTCATAATAATGTAGATCCATTAAGCTATAACATACAAACAATAGAATATGTTCCTGTCTTGACATTCACTATAAGTCAGAAATATATATTGCATGAATTGAGTAAAGTCTCAGTGACCCTTAGAGACCCTCTGAACATAATCCAACTTCAGAGATACTACAGGGCATTAATACTAACCAAGCAGGTGTATTGGCATGCATAAGCACATCTCCTGTTCTCACAAGGAATCTTTCCCACAGAGGAATACCTTATGTGATGCTATGCCCTCATCTGACCTCAGGATGGCCTAAGAGCACTTCAAAAGCAATTTACCCGCCACTCCCATTTTGCTTATAATTGTGGCTGTCATTTTCCCGGCATGTTTTTACCTCAGAGAGGAGTGCGTCCATTCATAATTACTGACTCAAGAGGCATAAGGTGAATTTCGTAATTTATACTGGTCACATGTACTTTATTCTTATTTTTACAGGTAGCATTTGCACTTTATTTTAGTGAGTTTTGTTTCCTCTTTTTTCCTTAAGGAGCTTATTTTACAATATGCAGTTTTACCAACACACCGCTCTTTAAGGATTCAGCATTTTATGAGGATTTGTAAATTATTGTTTGCCCTCTTTGATCGAACAATATGCTACTTTCAGCAAATTGTGAAACTCTTCAAGCTGTTTTTGTTTCTCACCAGCCTCCCCTATTCTGCTGAGAATTTTAAAATATTTATCAACTCTCGTTATCCTTAGTTGACTCTCAAAAATAATCTTTAAGCACCGCATCTCTTCTTATACAAAATACTCGTCCAAATCACAGGCTTCTATTGCCTCTCACATTAATGGATGCAAAGTCTCTGGTGGATATGCTAATAAGAGGGTCAAGAAAGATCCATCTTCTCCTAACAAATCACCATTGCCTTTGACACTAGAAGATATTATGGATTAACTTAGAAACATGAGACAATTTACGGTTGAGACACTTTAGAGAATTGATGAGAACTGGTGTCATCTGGATTCACAACTTACAGAGGTGCAACAGCGAGTTAGTGATGCTCTGGATGTCGTTGCAAAAGTTGACTCAATCGCTAATGTAGTAACTCAACTGGAAAAATTGACAGACAATCTAAATCAGTGTAACAATTCTGCGCATTATGGCATACAGAAGGGTTCTGAAGGGTTTTACCTTATCAACTTTTTGAAACGACATATTCCTAAAATAGTAGAACTACAAACCTCTGTTGACTTTAACATCCAAAGGACACATCGTATAGTTCCTTTAAATGCTTCAAACTCTACTAGACTTTCTTTAATCAATATACTGATGTCAGGATGGATCTCACAACAGATAAACAATGTAAGCACATGCTTTGGTCTGGTCAAAGGAGTTGTTTTAGCCAGGATGTTTCCAGAGTCACTGCCAATCAAAGGAAGGAATTTTAGATCTCAGACCAATGCTAAGATCTATAAATGCTCGTTATGGCCTCATCCATCCTTGTTTGTTAACGGTTACACACAAAGACAAATCAATAACTTTTGAGGATCAGGCAGAACGTAGGAAATGTATACACACCCATAAGGGAGAAGATATGGAACTTAGTAAATCTTGATATGGATTTTGTATAACTCCATAACTTTGGTTTTTTTTTTCCTTTCAGGTCTTTAGTCTCCCCTTGTGTATTGGATGTCCTATCCCCTAGTGTTTATTTGTTTCAGTGTTAACGTCTTGCCCACCATTTTGCTTCTCCTTTTGTGTTTGGTGTGTCCCCTTTTGTAATTTGTAGATATGCCTTTATCATTTTATTTTTAATATACTTAATGTTCCTCTTATAACTGTTCTCACTATATTATCTACTCCTCAGTGGTCTTCATCTGGAATGGCCTATTTTTTCTCACTCCCTCCCTTTCCATTCATATTATATGTTTTATTCGTATTTCCTATGACTAAAGTCTTTTGGCTTTTCATCATTTTTTAAATGTATTTACTATTGGGGAGTTTTCTTCCTTCCTATTGCCTTCCTTCCTCCTTCTTCACATTACTTTATATATTGTTGTTTAAACTGTTTACTACATTTTTTATGCAGAACTTTTCTCCTTATGCAGACTGGTCCAGTATTGTTTTCACCAGTTCTTCATTTACAACTTTCTCTAAGTTGTGCTCTTTTTTAATAGGTTTATAAATGCTTGCTGTTTGATGGTTTTTGTATATTTCTTGAATGAGTAGTTTAAGTATGGTTTCATGGAATTTTAAAGGCCTTCACAATCTAGTTAAGAAGCAAAGGGTGATAACCCACCTGTCAAAACTAAATTGCCACATTTATTAAAATAAGGAAATCTTAAGGAAAAAATACATTGTTTGTTTGCGTAGTTGATGGGTGGAGAATTGTTTTAGTTCTACCACTGTAAATAACAAACATGGTGTTATAATATTGTTACATACATCTTCATGGTGTCAATTGTTAAATGAAGTCAAAGATGATGTTGGAAGATGGCTTTTACTCAATATTAAGAATAACAATACCCAGTTTTCTCTTTGTAATGACTATGGTCCCAATTGGCATAGACTTGTTATTTTTGGAAAACCTTTCTTTATTTCTGTCTTCTTGTTTGTCAGAAAATATTATAGTAGGTAGTGACTTTGATGAATTAATGGATCCCTTCCTTGATAATCATTCTCAGACAAAGTTCATTCCCAACAAAATGCATACAACTTCAGAAAGCTATTTCCTATATTTTAGCATTTACTTTCTTTTCTCCTGTTCACAGTTCACATTCCATAATAGATTATATATTTCTTCCTCAGGCTTTCCTCCAATTCATGACTCGTGCTGAGATAGACTCTGTCCTTATTTCAGATCACGCTCCAGTCATACTAGATTTAGATACTCCTACAGATATTCCACATTCTTACAGGTGGAGATTAATTAACACCCTATTGCTTGATGAACAACTTACTGAACAATTCACAAATTTCTTTCACATATACTTTACAGTTAATCTCTCATCTGATGCAAAGAGGAATTGTATTTGGTATGCCTTTAAAGCTACTTCCAGTGGTTTCATAATAGATTATGTTGCAATCAAGAAGACAAAAGCTCTAAAAGAATCTTCACACCTTTTAAAACCAGTTAAATCTTTAGGGAATGACTATTACTCTTCTAATACTTCTAATAAAACTGATACTGTGCCAAAACTCATAAATGCTAAAATGCAATATGTTACGCAATCTTGGGACTGTGCTTGTGGCAGCCTTCTTAAGTGGAGTGCTAAAATGTATAGTGGCTGCAACAAAGTGGGAAATCTGTGGCTAATTACCTTAAAAAAAGAAGCAACAATCAAAATAGCAGCCATAACAGATAATAATGTGTCAAACAAAATACTAGACTGTTATACAGAATACTATACCAAATTATATACTACTGACTCTACTCCCAGCAATGAAAACGTGGACACCTTTTTTCAATCAATCCCCAATCACCTGATTGCACAGTAGATCTTTCATCTCTTGATACTGCAATCTCCTAGCAAGAGAATATAACAGCCATTACTCAACTGCCGAAGGATAAAGCTCCTGGGTCGAATGTTTTTTCTGTTCCATTCTACTTTTATTTGAAGCATCTTTTAATTTCAAAGCTATTGCTCCTAACCTCCCACTTCTTAACCAGAGGGCAGGCAGAAGGTAGATTTTCACAAGCTTTGCTTTGCCTGCTAACGAAAAAAGATACAGATGTATCTCAAAGCAGTAATTATAGACCTATTTCCTTCATTAACACTGATTGCAAGATCCTAGCTAAAATATTGCCTTATTGCCTTTATGTATCAATCAATTAGTGGGCCTACATCAATCATGGTCTGTGAAGGGAAGCTATATATCAGACAATTGCAGAACTTTTTTCAATATCATACATATGGCCTTCCTAGTTGAACTCCACTATAGCAGCCATAACTCTTGATGCTGAAAAAACTTTTGATCAAGTCAATTGGGAGTTCATGTTTGGAGCATTAAAATGGCATGGTTTCAGTCCCAATATCCTTCAATATATTTGTTTACTATATTCTGAGCCCTCCACCTCTATATGGTTTAATGGTAATCAGTCTTGCAATTTTTCCTTCACAAATGGACCAGAAGAGGCTGCCCATTATCCCTTTTTGAAATCATTTTTGGAAAAATATTCGTAGGTCACCAATTTATTCAGGTTTTCAGTTTAAGAATATGAAGATAGCAGTCACAGGTTATGCAATCTAATCCAACCACTACACTTCACAATTTCTTTCAATTATTAAATGAATATTCTGAGGTTTCAAGATACAAACGTAATGTAGGAAAATCAGAGGTTATGCCTTTGAATAAATATTATCCCCCTAAAATATTTAAGACACTGGCTTTGCATGGAATTCTAAACATATTATATGTTTAGGTATTCTATATTCAAAAATGTTTAAAGATCCAATTTAAATTAATCTGACTTAAATTCATTCATAAATTTGTGAACTTTGGCTGAGGGTTGGTCCCCTCTATATTTGTACTGGTGGGGTAGATTAGCCACGGTTAATATGATGATGCTACCAGTAATCAGTTTCTATTTGTCCATGCTCTCAATTACACTTCCGCTTAGATTTTAATAAAAAACAATTAATCATTCTATGATCAGAGTCCTATAAAATAAACGTAAGCCACTAATTTCACTAGCAAACTTCAGCAATCCAAGGGTAATGGGGGATCAATTTCCCTAATCTTACGCAATATCACTCTGCTTTCACACTTTCACACTTAAGCAAATTTGGACTTCCCTTTTGGCCACCCCTCCACTTTCACTGACAATTTGAGGCCAATTGGAATGTGCACAGATTACACCAATTTGATTGAATGAAGCTGTCTATATTCCTTAGCCCCAAAAGCTTTTTTCACACCCTTACATACTCATTCCATTTCCATTGCCACACCTTTGATTACTAATTCTAATTCCAATTCAGAAAATCTTGCACAAACTCCTATATGGTATAACAAGCACATTTAATTAAAAAATAGCTTTTCTTTTAGAATTCCATGAAATTCAACAAAAATATGGAACCTCTTCTTATTATGGCACTCAATATCATCACCTTAAGACTATCTTTTCTTTCTCAATCCTCTACTCCTCTATCTCACATACATCGCTCCTCTTTCAACCCGGATTTTTCCTCACAAAAGAAAGCATCTTGCATATATATAATTATGGGCCCGATTCCAATGCGGTTTGAAAATCATTCTGACCGAATCGGTTTGGAAATGGGTTGTCAACTGACTTGGATTGGGAGAGTCCGACGGAGTACGTTGCATCCGGATGTTTTCACAAACGATTTGGTTGGACTCCTATTGACTTTAATGGGAGCCTATGTTCCGACCGAATGCATAGGCTCTCATTGAAGAAAGGGATGGCTGGGGAAAATCGGGCACCCTGTGGCGGGCCCCCTCGTGTTTGCCACACTGTGCATGGCTGGTAATGGGGGGCCATGGATACCCCCACTGGCCCTGATTGAGAAGGCTCTGGTGCAGGGGGGCCTGCTACAGGCCCCCAAAGTCTGATTCTGACAGCTGATTTGAGTTGGACGGCACGTTTCGGAAAGGCTGTCTGAATCTAGCATCGTAATTGGTCGTTTGGAAACACGTCCCATGGTGATGTACGATTCTGCTCCGTATGGCTCGGTCATTCTAAACGCCATTGGGTTCGGATTGGGATTTTCCTGATGCCTAACTCGCATCGTACTCAGCGGGTTGGAAAACTTTCCAATTTGGTTGGAAAGACACGTTCCTGATCCGATTTGGACGGAGCAAATGCCGTTAGGAGGCCTTCCTAACTGCATCAGAATCGGGCCCTTTGAGTTCTTCTTCCATACAAAGAGCAAACTCTAATATTGAATTACAGTGGGAGACTTTCACCAAGTATTTTATCTTCAAACATGGAAATCAGTGTGAGCCACAATACATAATACTTCTCATTCTGCCAGCACAACTCAAACCTTTTATTTCTATAATATATCTGATTCGATGGTGTCTCCATAAATATAAACGTTCCAACAATACCAAGGGCTGGTCTCATCTTCATGATATTAGCATTTTTCTACATATGTTTTTTGAATGTCTCTTGGTTAAAGATTTTGGTTACTCATTTGGGATAAAGTAAACAACATTTTATCTATGGCTATACCTTTCAATATTTTACATCTTTTTTAGATAGTTAATCTCCACTACAGAAATCCCACTGTATGGTTGGAAAATGTATTAATTTGCTAATTGCTATTGCCTTACAAATATTCACATTAAACTGGAAAGATACCACAAAAACGACTTTCCTTGCCTGGTGGAATTTACTCTGCCATCATCACAGATTGGATAGAGCAAATGCCACTTCTCCACCTTTAAATGATGAAAAGAAATTCGTTATAGTTACCACTCCGACACTGGTATAACGAAAGCTAAGGGGGCCACCCTGCAAGGTACATGTAAGGGCCCTGCTCCGAATTGAATCTGGAGATCTGTGCAGAGGGGGCCCCCGCACCGTGAGGGATGCATGGGCCTGTCTTATGCCACTGCACTCACATCCTAGTTATCCTGACAAGCTACTCATGCCTTATCTTCAGTTACCAATTCTGTTCTCTGTTGTCCTTTTGGTTGCAATTCTGATGCAGTATCACATATTGTTGTGAATCCTGCTCCAACTGTGCATTATGCCTTTCTTTATATAAATGATATAGCTTCACACACACCTACAAACCTGCCACAATGTGTCCTACAATTGTATTCGTCCAATAGTTTTTTCAAACTATAAGCCTATCGTGCTCTCGTGTATGTTTACTCTAGTGTTTTGTGTGCTGCAGAAGCCTTCCACAGGGCCTCGAACAAGTGAAGAATTCCTTGGTGGCATCAAATGATTAGTCCACTCTGGATTCATTACAACATTTTATTTGCCCTCTTGACTTCTTCAATTTGGAGTCTATTATTTCTGTGCGAGCAGGTGTTATTTCTCCATTGAACTGTCCACGCGCCTCCACCAGCACTGTGGGCTAGCAATGCAATTCCATTGTGTGCCCCGGGGTTCAGGCGCTGACATCTATCCATCCATAGTTTAGTTTTCGGCCAGAAAGCACTAATCTTGGGAGGCTCCTTTCTTCCTCCGCACCGGCTGCTGATGAAGTCTAAAGGCATTTTCAATCAGCGCACCTACCCTGCCTTGTTTCCTTTTGTCGAAGTTGGCCAGAGCTATAATAGGCAATTTCTAGGCTCGTCAGAAGGATAAAGGGCCTAACATGCTTTTTCCAAAGCCAGGGAAAATGTTCCGAATACACAGTTGTTTGTTCCAAAACTCACACTAAATGCTGATCAGCAACTCAGCAATTTCGTTAGAAAACCAATTATTTCGCTGTGAAACATTGGAAATATGCAAGAGGAAGCTCTGGACAAAATAACTGATTCTTTCTGAACAAATAGTTTACTTGTAATGTTCTCAGTTTGTTGATTTTGTTGAAGCAGACACACTAGAATCAGCTAAATACTTTGAAATATATTGAGCCAAGGTGGCAATAGGTATGCCTTGTTGTTGCAGTTTCTTTTTTATGTTTTTGTGCACATTCAGCATTCGATGTCTTAAATCGTGGGCATAAATTGTGTGAACTGTTTGCAGTGCTTGTGTTTTACAGCTACGAGCCTTCGCCATTTGGGCCATTTATAACCGCACTGCTTCCCTTCACGTGGAGCGTTTCACCTGTAAATTATGTTGCATCGAACAAGCCATAAATGTATGTGTTCAAAGTGCACAAAAAGCGCGTCTTCTATTTTCTGTTCTTACTATTAGACCTCACACGGGCACAGGGTCCAAACCGGAGATATCACGAGGAGTCACTGAATGACACCCATTGGCTCTGGGTAATGGGTGGGCACAGAAGAAAATGCGAATTACACAATGTAAAATGTGCAAAATGTATGACATTTTGCATAACACAGTTTTCCCAATCACAAGAGACTGGTTGGAGCAGACAATGTTTGGCGGAGAAGCATTCTTTGTTCATACCAGTGGCCTGGAAACTTACATACAAGATACTAGCATATCATATTTTGCGCTCTTTTCATATCATCACATCATTTTCGCCTAAATTCACATAGCTTCCGTGAACTTTTTAAATGAAATATGTGTCCGTGCAGGCCCGTGGTCATGGGTACTCACTGTAGAGGATCGTCCCACTTGGAGATGCAGTTTTCACAGTGATGAAAAGAGTTGTCACCCCCAGATTGTTCTCCACTGCTGTTAAAGGAGGCAGCTCCAGGTACGAGTTTCCATTGAATGATGGAAAAAACAATGTTGTGTCTACAAAATAAAATGGAAGAGACAGATCATCAGTTGTATCAGTAGTTGGTTGTCATGCAGTTTTCATCAAAAGCAGGCACCGACATGTTTTGAAAGGCATACTACATGTGAGTCTAACCAATCCCGATTCCTCAAGACTTACACTACAGTGTGTCAACACTCAGTCAAGTTGGATGAATCAAAACCTGGTTTATCGACTTCAAAACAACTAATCAATGGATTTACTGTTGCAAATATACTTATATCCAGTTACCAGATAAAGTGTACTGCGCCCATTTCATACTCAGATGCTCCAGGCAAAGTACACATCAGCTCCTCATTGGCGTGTTTATGTACAATAGGGGTGACCAGTGAAAATATTACCAGTGCATCCAGATTTGCAGCAAGAATGACTTGCACGTAGCTTCAAACTGAAAAGTAAGGTTGCCATGTGTTGGCAGTCTGCTCACACTAAACACTTGTCCACATTGACTCAGGGCCGCAAGTGCATGGTATGGTCACCAGACACCATGATAGGGATTCTCAGCCTAATATATCTGCATTGCACTGAACAAAGGAGCCGTACCATGCCGCACTGTAATTTCCAATAAATTACATGCTATTGCTTTATACTGAATATGCAACAGTCACGTGCCACGAATACAAGCATTTCCTTTTTTATTTTTTTTATTTTCATTATCCACAGTATCAAAATATCAATAAAATACATACAAATCTGATAACAAGGCATAAAAGTAATTAATTGCATTCAGTTATACCACAAGATGAAAGTTAGATTGGATTAGGTTATCCTTCAACAATTCATATGATGAATCATTGCCCCCCCCCAAATGTATACACCTAATTTGCGTTTCCTTGATCCTTTCACCGAATACAGACTATGCTCCAAATTATATATATTATAATACCGGGCTCGCCACATTTCAAAAGTTGGCGCTTCCAGCTGAAGCCAAGAAGAAGCTAGACATAGTCGAGCCACCGCCAAAGCGAGAAAGAGCAGAAACCGGAATTTATACATGCGTCTCCCTTGCTTGAGATCCTCGCCAATCCCCAGCAACATCACAGAGGCAGAAATTTTAACGCTGACCCCCAAGATTTCTGTCATGAATTTCTCTAAATGTTGTGTATATGGCTCTAGTTTAGCGCAGTCATAGAAAATATGGAGACTATGATCGTTATCTGTGCCACATCGGAAACATTTTTCATCATTGCCCCTCCCCCATTTCATCATCTTGGCCGGAGTATGATAGAGATTAAATATGGTTTTAAAACACTGGGCTTTAAGGTTCACCGACAGACAGATTTCCCCGGCAATAGCAATTGCCTTCTCCATAGACACCCCTGGCTCTCTCACTTTTGCTGCCCACTTACAATTTTGGTTTTCCAGATCATCCCTTCTTGAGGCTAATAGGATTTTATAAATAACCCCTATCTTTTCTTGGCCCCTAATAGCTCCAACTATTTTAAGTGGTACCATCACCGTGGGTAATTTGCTCAGGAAGTCTCGTATTTGTAAGAATTAAAAAAACTGATTTTTATGGAGAATTTTTTTTTCTGCTAAATCTGTAAAAGCAGCCTAAAGCCCCCAGCCTCATAAAAGTCCCCGATTTGAAAAATGCCATTCCGTCTCCAGATACTAGCGACTTGGTCATGAAATATTGATGGCAATATGCCTACAGCCTACAGCCGTGGTTGGAGTATAAAAATGTAATCCCTGAATTTGAAAATTTTCGGACTACAGTACTGAAGGCTGCCCCCAGAATTTTAAAATGTGTTCTTTTATAAGAGCTCCTATTCAATTTCTTGAACAGACATTTCTTGACCTCTTTACCTAACACCATCTGATAAATTGAGGGAGCCTCGCCATATTGCTGACATCTTCTCCAGTCAGCATTATCCGCATATTCAATAACAGGCAAGAATAGTAATAGAGTGTGAAGTCAGGGACTGACCAACCCCCTCTCTCTGGGAAGAGTCATAAAGTGCATTGCTCTCCGAGGTTTCCCAGGAGCCCACAAGAACTTAGCGCAAAGTGCCTGCAGATGTAGTAGCTGGGCACGGGATACCTCCAGCAGTACTGACCTAAAGAAATACAACACCTTAGGGAGTATATTCATTTTAAGGATGTTAGCTCTACCCACCAAGGAAAGATGTAGGCAGTCCCAGCTATCTAACGACTGCTTTACCTAGGTATTAATATCCCCCCAATTAATGTCAACCAGATTTTTCAAGTTCTCTCGGATCTTAATTCCCAGATACGTGACCTCCTTAACCATCTAAGATCGCTGGCCATAATCTGTTTAGTACCCAAAATCTGGGTTTTAGATGTATTCATTTTATAGCCCGAAACCGCGCCGAACTCGCATGCTAGGCAGTCTACTTCAGATATAGCCGTGAGAGGATTCGATGTTATGATGGCAATGTCATCAGCATATGCAAAGACACGGAACTTGTCTTCCAAAACTCAAAAAGGTTTAATCTGGGTGCTTTTCTCTAGCATTATCAAAAAAGGATTAATATATAGGGCAAACAGCAGGGGAGAGCAGGGGCAACCCTGCCGTGTACCTCTAGAAATTCTTATAGGGTCTGATACCAGACCCATAGAGCAGATCCTTGCCGAGGGCGATCGATATAGTAGTTTTACAGCCTGGATAAAACCCTGACCGAACACCATCCGCTGCATAACCCCCCAGAGGAAATCCCAAGCCACACGTTCGAATGCCTTCCCGGAATCAGGTAGGATCAGCCCTAGGTCCCTGGCTTCGACCTGAGCGATGTCTAAGAGCATCACAATTCTGGTAATGTGATTCACAGTCCCTCAGCCAGGGATAAATCCATGTTGTTTGGGGAGACCAGGGGCGAAATAACCTTTGCTAACCTGTTCGCCAGGATTTTGGCATAAATCTTACCATCACAATTGACGAGAGAAATCGGGCGATATGACCCAGGCAGATCCGGTGGCTTATCTTTTTTCCTGAATATGACAATGTTGGCCTCGTCCCAGGATTGCGGTGCCATTTGGGCGGCTTGAAGGACGGCCAACAGATCCATTTTAATCTCCTGAAAAAAGGCCTTATACACCTCTGAGGGAAGCTTATCAGGGCCCGCTCCCTTACCAATTGCCACACTATTTATGGCAAGTTCTAACTCCTACATAGTAATAAGGCTTTCCAAGATCTCTGCCTGCTCCTGACCAACCAATTCCACCAGCTGTTGTATTGCAGTGTCCCCTGTATGCAACCCTGTCTCTTTCTCCAGATAGAGATTTTCATAAAATTCATAAAAAATCTGAAGAATTTCCTGGGGGTCATAGACCATATCACCTGACTGATTCTTCATACCGGCTATTCTATGAGCAGCTTCGTTAGAGAGTAGTCTTTTAGCCACGCAAAGCCCTACCACTTCTCCATACTCATAACATTCCTTTTAATATACTAAATATTTAGCTGCGATTTCCTTGCTCCAGGACAAATTAATGTTAGCCTTACACCTAGCAACCTTAGTTTGTAAATCAACAATGTCATTATTGGCCCGGATCCCTTGCGACAGATTTTCTTCTGCAGCCTTAAGTCTAGTATGCAATTCCTGCATTGCAAGCATAGCTTTCTTTTGCTGGTACAATCCATAGCTCAGGACCTCCCCTCTAAGGCAGGCCTTAAAAGCATCCCATAGAACCCCAACGGAAGTCGAGTACCGATTATCTTGAAGAAAACCCTTGATCAAGCTCTTAATATGATCTTTAAAAGATTTTTCAAGAAGCAGTTTCCTGTGGAAGGTAACATTTCGTGGATTTACGTAAGAGCCTAATGCGGGTAAATCCAGGACTACTGGTGCATGATCAGATGTGATTCCTGGGAAAACTAGGATTTTGGCTTCTGTGAATAATACAGGCAAAGCAAAAAAATTATCGAGTCATACTAACTTTTGATGGGGGCAGGAGTAAAATGTAAAGCCAGGATGGAGTGGACAGAGATAATCCCATACATCAACCAAACCATGATCCATAAGTAAATAAAATAGCGCCTTGAAGACCCTAGGTTTCCTACCATTGTAATTTTGTATGCCCAGTTGAAGTTCCTTATTAATCAAGATAATATTAAAATCTCCACATAGCACCAAGGGGGTGGGTCATAATGTGAGCTCCACATTGAGTTGTTCCAGAACCATGGCTTCATCAAAATTGGAGCCATAAACAGTACAGAGCCTACATTTTTTCTCCCCATCATACATTCTACAATAAGCCATTGCTAATACCCGTCCCGAGTTTTATGTAGCAGGTTTGGCTAGCACCGCCACTCCCCATGTCATTGTAGATTGCTGAGAAGCTGCTAAAAGCACGAAGCCCAGTTTTGCTAATATTTTCTGCTTTCCCCAGGGTACATGGGTTTTTTGTAAACAGACCACATCTGGTTGAATCACCCGAAGTTCAGTGGCTACCCTTTGTCTCTTGTTATAACTATTTAGGCCACATACATTCAATGAGCATATTCGGAGCCCAGATCAAGCCATTAGATAGATAGGGGGCCAATCCAATATTAAATTCTCTGAAAACAAACATTAGATCTATTAAACTTAGACTCAAACTCAAAATTATATCGATACTGTGGATTATTTTCTTTATTTTACCCCACCAAAACCATCCAAACCACCCAGCCCCCCTGTCCCTCCCCCAAACCCCACCCACCCCCGCCTACCCGTACCCTTCCATGAGGCTTTGGGACCGATAGTCCCTGGGATGACAAGCTCCCACCACCCAGGTGAGCACCCCCACACCACACAGTCACCCTATGAACTAAACATGGCATCATATAAATCATGTTAAATTCAAAACATCCTTAAACCATGAACATGTTGCTGATGCCAACTAATCCTTAATTACATCACCAAATTTTCACATAGGGTGAGACAGCACACGAGAGAGAGGTGAGAAAAAAAATAATATTAAGCAAAAGAAGAAAAGAGGGGAAGAAACAGGTAAGGACAGACAGCAGATATAGTTGCAAATCAACATCTTGATTCATGCCCTGATCTTCAATCTACCAGATTCCAACTAAAACCCCCAAATTAAGCACATTTTACAGAGATTGTAAAAACTCTTTTGCTAGTATCTCAGAGGTAAAGAACCGGGTTTGATCCTTAACTATAACTTTAAGCTTAGCCGGGTTTAACAGAAAAACTTGAGCCCCTTTGGCCTGTAATGGTGCAATAAGCTGATGTAAATGCCAGCGCCTTTCCACCGTTAGATGGCAGAAGTCAGGCCTTACAAAAAATTCTAGCCCTTTCCCTGCCCTTTTTCTGTCAGGGCGTGCCAAAGAGTACACATCTTCCCTAGCCAAACAGCTGTACAGAGATATTAAAATCACTCTGGGTCTGTCCAAGGCTTGACCGGGTCTTGGGCGAGGATTAAATGGGAAGCGATGCGTTCTCTCCACTTCTCTTGCCCAATCCCATTTACCCAGGTCTGGAAAGGCTTCCGTAAATAAATCAATAATAAATTTGCGAGGGTCTTGTCCTTCGACCCCCTCTGGAATTTGCAAAACTCTAAGATTGTTCCATCGTGACCGGTTTTCAATGTCAGCTGGTTTCCATTGCGTATCATCTTTTAGGGACCTAAAGAGTCGGTTAGAGCCTTCTGTGCAACCAGTTCGTTTTCGAGAGAGGAAATTCTTGCTTCTGCTTCATTAAATCTTGTTGTGAACTCTGTACAGGTCTTGGCTATATGTCGTACAAAGTTCTGTAATTTACAACATGAACCCTGTACTTTCTGGTTCTCTACTCGGGCCTCCTCTCTATGAGTAACCATAGCTTGATAGATCAGTGTTAATGATATATCCTCGGAAGTCTTAGTTAACAGTTCTATACCAGCCCCCGTGAATCTCCCACTCTCAATGCTTAAATCGGTTGAGCAGAAGTAGTCCCACTGCAAGGCATTACTTTAATTGCCACCATTACCACCATTCCTAGATTTGGCACCGCTTTTCAGATCCAATTTTTTACGCACTGTGCGAGGACTGCCATCTGATATATCACTGGAGTCCTCCAAGTGTACACTACCATCACTATCTCCATCATCCTGTACACCAGACCTAACTGAGGCCCCTAGAATAGACTCGAGGTCGTCATTCGAGGAGTTTGACTGGTCAGATAGTGAAAACAAATAGTCCCCAGTCTCTATATCCTGCATTGTAAACTTAAGGCTCGTGGTGTCACTTATTGTATGCCCATTTACAGCCACGTCGGGATCATTGGCACCGATTAAATTGGATTTGGAACCAAGGCCAACCAAAGGTGCCAGGGTAGGGGATTCGCGTAGATGAATAGGTAAGCTACCCTCCCTGTTTGCATCCTCAACTAATTCTCTGACCATGTTGGAGTTGTCAGCATCAACGGCATCAACATCACTAAGATTACTGACTCTTTCTCTTTCCCTCTGGTTCTGAGATGAGTCCTATTGCCACAGCTTGAGACACAAACTGGGGAGATTGGAGGAGTTGGGAAGCCTCCCCCTTATCTTTTACTTTGCCAGCAGAGAATAATAGTGGTATAATACGCTTTCAAGTATTCCCCGTCGATTTAACGCCTTTTCCTCTTTTTAAAACAGTGTCTTTATTTGGTGATTTAGAGCCACTCACTGTGCTTAATGTATTCTTTATTGCAGTTCCAACATTATCCACCAGAGGTCGAGTCCTCCCTCTCGCTACCTTGGGAGGCATTGTTGACGCGTCCCGATCCAGCCCTCTGCGGCCGCCATAGTGTGCAGATGCCGGGGGAGAACACCGACTCCAGCTCTGGGCGTACCGCCACTAACAGCGATATTGCATGCAGCGCAGTTTTGCCAAAAATGTTACGGCCACGGCAATCAGCATCCCGTACCGGCCTTCCCACGACTCCTTCTCTCACAGGTATTCAATGTGGTGTGAGCATGACGTGGGGGTTTGATCACCCGGGAGCAGCCAGCTTTCGCGTCCGACCCCGCGGACGCCATCTTGCATCAGCATTTCCTAATTACATCTTAAGAGATGCTCACTACTAGCAATTATGCAATGAGTAATTTGATGAATATGTGAGTCTATCTAGGTGGTTGGATGACTACATGGGCACTGCCTGGGTGATTGGATAAGTGCAAGAGTACTCTCTGGATGATTGAATCAGTGGATGAGTAGAGCCTGGGCCATTGTATGACTGCATGAGTAGTGTCTAAGTTATTAGATGAATGTATAGGTTTTGTGTGGGTGACAGCATGACTGTATGGGTACTGCCTAAGTGATTGGCTAAATACCTGAATACTGACCGGGTGATTGTATCGCTGCTTAGGTAGTATCTGTTTTTTTGGATGAGAGAATGTGTACTACCATGTTGATTGTAAGACTGCAATGGAAGTGTTTTGGTGTTAGGATAAGTGAATGTGTAGTACGTGTCTGATTAAATGAGTGTAGTATTAGTGTTTGGGTGATTCTAAGAGTACATAGGTACTGTTTGGATGATTGTATGACTGTATATATAGTGTCAGAGTGATTGTAAGACAGCTTTGGTCACATATGTTTGGTTATATGAGCTCATGGGTCCAGTCTGGGTGATTGTATTCATGGACAGATTGTATAAGAGTGCAATAGAAGTGCATTAGTGATTGAATGAGTGCATGAGTAGTGTATGTGCCGTTGAATAACTGCACAAGTAGTTGAGGGGTAGAATCCTAGAGCATGTGAGCAATGTTTAGCTAATTCTAGAACTGAATGACTAGTGCCTGGGTGATTTGATGAGTGACTACATAGCAGGTGCACCACATGTCTTACATTACATGTAGACGTTCAGCCATATCTAACTCATGGTAGTAGTCAGAAATTCAGACTTGACATAATACATTTTCAGTTACAAGCACAGACATGTATGAAACTAATGAAACTGTGTAGTCTTTTTTTGTACCTTTGATCGAGTATTGTGGAACAGATGTACTTTTTGGAGGACGCAGTTTTTTTTAGCAGTCTTCGATGTGTATTCACATGAAGGATTAGGCTTGTGACAAAGGCAGCTGCTTCTTCATTGACATTTGTGCATGTGTGTTTTATACAATGTCCAGTAGCATGTGCAACAATGGAATGGCTTGGCTCATGGTGAAATGCTCCTTAGCTATCTTTCTGCGTTAACATCTCAAAAGGCAGTGACATTTGGAGCCGGCACTACACTAGCCTGTGTTTACCCGCCTCCACCACTTTGGAATTGGCAGTTGCATCACCTCTCCTTTGTAATATGTGATCATTAAGAACTTGCAAGGTGCATAGCACAACATTTGTCACCTCTTAAGTCTGCCGTTTTAGGTACCTGTTCGATCACATAATTGTTGTTATAACGTTGTCTTAATTTGATGTTTTAATCCCATTGGCCCTTATGATGTAGACATCACTCTACTGGATTTTTAAAAGTGTATTTTGAATCTTATCTTAAATGCAATGAAATGTTTTCTTTATTTATTGTATACTTTTATGCATTGTTAAAATGTGTAATAAAGTCGGTTGATTGATTGATTGATCATTGATAGACCTATACTGCTTAAATCGGTTTTGAGCCATGTAAAGTATAGAGATCTAATGCGCTGGGACCTCATGCCTGATGGGTCTTACAGTGACTCTGTTAGGATGCTGAATGACCATCAATTGCTTCCGGGCCTTGAACGAATGACTGACCTAAGTACAAATTCTGTGACAGGTGACCAGTATTTTGTTGACTACTACTACTCTTTGAAGATGGCCTATACATTGAGGTTGATGCAATGAGCTAACTATAGGACACTAAAGTGTTGTACATCAGGTATGACTTTGACCACATTACTGCCATTTAGTCAGTGGTTACGCATCAAATTCCGTGATATCTGGTTTAAAACCATTCATAATGGTACTAATCTCCTATAGGATATTGGCAGGTACATGTGATTTCCTCTTGTAGAACATTGCAACTGTTGCATGCTGACAAATCCCTTAAAAAGCATCAGAATTAGTGAGACCAGTGGCAAGCCTTTGCTTAACCCCGTTGAAGGAGACCCAGTGTGCAGTGATGCACATGTAGTTTGTAGCTTGACAACTGGTTCCAATGTCTGTTGTGAGGTGAATGGATCGAACAGAAGTCTCCTTAATTGTTTCACCAACCAGTCCCAGCACTTGATGGTAAAGCGCTGGCACAACAACAGTTGAAAAATAGGACCCTGATGGAAACGTTTCATTTTGGACAGTCCTTTCATTTTGGACAGAGAGTCTTGACAAATTACAGAAACCAGTCTGGTTTCAACAATAAACAAGGAATGAGACCAAGTGCTAAAATTGTGGCTGGCTTCCCATGGTCTGCGGAACCACCATCTCTTTATTTCTGTTGAAACACTGCTTCGCTCTCTGCATCTTCTGTCCTTTTCCGATACTGTTCCCACACAATTGCATGTTGTATTTTTATGATGACCTAGTTGTCCCCTAGTATCATATAGTCCACCTGGATTTCTCAACGCACTGGTTTGTGGCAAATTGCGTAAAGTGCTATGTTATTTTCAGAAGGAAAGTGTGGAATTCTTGTGATTTGCTTTAGCGCAATACATTTTTGAAAAATTATGCAAAATTAAAATCTATCATGTAGAGCTTTCTTTTAGCAAAAAATATGTTCTTGCTTCAATTTCTGTTGTGAGAAGGCATTTTGCTCTAATATATGGTGCATGAAGAGCACTGTGAACAACAGCTTCTCACGTTCTACTGTTTCTGTGTGTTTGTTGTAAATTTACACAGTAAAAGCTGTGTTCCCTGTAAATTATTACAATGAAAGGAACGTAATTGTGTGGAGTGGCATAATGGCATAGTTTCAGGAATTTCACTTTACAAGCAAAGGGCAAAATTCTCCAAATAAAGCAAACTAGGCTGGTGTGAATTCTTTAAATTCTTCACGCTGTCAAAGTGTAAAATAAACTCAAATCTTGGAGAAGTTTCCTTGCAGAGCCAACGTCTGAAGCACCTGTAGTGGTGGAGCTAGATGGTTGTGTTTGCCTTTCCCAGGTGTGGGCTGTGACTGCGTAAGGATGGTGGTTCATGCAAAATTCATAGGGTCATATTATCAAGCACGGCGTTAAAATTATCGCCGCTTTAGCGGCAGAAAACTGCAGCTAAAGCGGCGATAATGGGCTTGATAATATGCCGCAGAGAATTCCAATAGAAGCCCATGTTGACACCAGAACATGGGCTTCTATGGGAATTCTCACGGGCATATTATCAAGCCCATTATCGCCGCCATAGCGGCAGTTTTCTGCCACTAAAGCGGTGATAATTTTAATGCTGTTTCTTGATAATATGCCCCTTAGTTCCTTAAAAGATGGGGCAGATGGTATTGGTAGTACTGTGTAACTCAGAGCAGGTTGAATAAAACTTTTCGCATTTGCTCTGTGCCACTCATGACATAAATAATCACTGGTTCATCTTCCTCACTTCAAATTAATCTTTCTGGAACCCTTCATTCTCCGTTGTCTTCCCTGGCAGAGATTAGGGGTCCAATTGATGTCACAATCATCCGATGGGGGCCTTAGAGAAGATGGGGGTGTGCACTTTTGTATCCCTGGAGATAGTGAAGATGACACATCAAATGTAAGACCATCTACAACTTGCTGCTCTGCAACAAGCTCAACTTCCTGCTCTGATCCAGGATCTGGGAGATTTGTTGTAGTAGGTTCAAGTTTGCTGTTGAGTTTTGTGAGAAGATCTGTTTTGCTGTGGGGACAGTTTGAATTTAGACTCACTGCTCTCAGATTCTTTTTACAGGAAATACATAGAAAAAAATAACAAAAATAACATGGGTTACTAAAGGTCTTAACAACAATGACCCTAGCAAAATGCTTTTCAAAGTGGCCCGAAATTAGTAATCATCAGAAACACCCCTACACACACTGGTTCCACAAACCAGTGGTCGCCCACACTGCAGGCAAAGAAGGAGGCATGGAAAACAAAGACACAATGGTTTTATATTAGAATCACACACTGGCTCCACAAAATGGTGATCAGCCTCATGGCAACCAAAAAAGAGGCATGAAAAAGAGAACATTTTTGTCCTTCTGTGGATGGAGCCCCCTATTTCCCCAATAAAACTAGGGGTGAGTGTAACTTGCATAATTGCATTTAGTGACACCACATAGAATTACCTAACAATCATGCGAGATTCCGTGTAATGACTCAAGAAGAGCAATTTTGCAGTTAGCAGTATTTTCCTAGCGCAAAAATGTCCTTTCTCATCCAAAATGTATGCAAGGATGCATTTTGCACTAAGAAATAAAGCTAAATGCAACAGAACACAAAATGTAGCACAAGCAGGCCATCATGCTCACTGTATGTGCTCTTGGGATAAAAGCAAACAGCACTAACAGAAGTAAGAGCTTACTAAAATTGTTGTTTCTGTTCTAATTTTTCCTCATACCCCAAATTACTCTTAATTACGTGGGCGGGCAACATCCTGTAATTATTGATAATTCTGCATGAATGACCAACACAGAATTACTATAAGAACTCTGATTACTCTAGCATAAATAAAATTACCCCCAGGTATACATTAAACCTTGCACCATTGCTGGGATTGCACAAATATATGCCAGAAATGTAACAGGGCCGATATTCTAACCTTTTCACACCAGCAGTAACACAACATATAAAAAATGCAACCAAGATCTTAAAAAAAACACAGCAGCATGAAAAATGTCATAGAAAAACAACTTTAGGACTGCCCCAAACACAGACAGAAATGAACAATAATCCTATTAAACGTTGTAGAAAATACACACAGACAAAATTGTTGTCAAGCACATGAAGAACAAGGTAAATGAGTATAAAGGAACATGTTTATCGGCCTCTGAGGGATCCTCACTGTCTTCAATTTCTTGCCTTACCCACTGGAGGATTTGGAGCTCCAAAAAGTAGACTAAGGGCTTAATTTAATCACAAACATGACAGAGTGCCCTGTCTACCAAACTCTTGGATCCGCTCACCCTATTTGGAGTTGGGCTGACCATCGGCTTTCCTTAGGCAGTGCTCTTGCTGGCTCTGTCCGGAGAAGGCTTACTCTGCCAGCCTGCCAGAGAGCAGGCTGATGGAGTAAGTGCATGAGACTACCTGCCTTTGTAAGGCTGACAGTCCCTTTTTAATATTCATAGAGGGAAAAGCAAGCAGTGCAGAACATAAAATTACTTAACTCCATACTGAGGGAAACAAATTGCCTGTGACTGGGGGTCATAAGGTTTTGAAAACAAACTTTTGGTGGATGGTCACCAAAACCGATAGCAAACACTCACCAAACCTTTTTTAAATTCAGAGGGGTCACCGTACTTGTGGTTACTCTTAGCGAAGACCGCTAAATTTGGCAGGTGGCAGTCCATCGGTGGTGGTAGACATAATAGCCTTCACATTGGTACAGACGCACTACCACCTGCAAAACTCTAAATCAGACCCATAAACCATATGGTAAAAAATACATTGAATGGGATGACTCATTTGGAATACCGGACCTCTACTCAATCACGATTGGTATCTAATCATACCTGCATCAAGATTAACAGTGAAAGGTAATTTCTAATGGGCAGAATGCATTTTCTAGATGCTTTTTGTCTCTCTCTCTCTCTCTCTCTCTCTCTCTCTCTCGGTCTCTCTCTCTCTCTCATCTCTCTCTCTATATATATGTGTGTGTGTGTGTGTGTGTGTGTGTGTGTGTGTGTGCGTGTGTGCGCGCGTGTGTACGTGTGTGTGCCAACGTGAGGAAAGCCTCTCATAAATATGCCCCTTAATTTTTAAATTGTCTGGTACTGCTTAAACATATCACAAACTACTCTGGGGAACTGCATGAGCAGATATTTTTTAAAGAATTAAATTGTATTTATTCAGTTTCTAAGTGTAGCTGCTCCCCAGTAATAACCCCCTTACTAATATCATCCCCTAGTGTTAAAGCTGTAGTGCTACTCTCATTGTGCCAGTGTTAAAAAAATTAGATATATTCATGATGTGGATTGATTTAACTTTGAATTGCATTCTGCTACCATATATTGACGAACAGCTGCTGACAGGCTAATGCTAATTGGCCTACTGGCGAGTCTCTCAGACTAAGTATTTTTACACATTACTTTTCCTATATATTTATAAAACATCCAAGTTCACCATCGAATTGGATTTCAATAAATATAAAAACTAGCGAATTAATCTCTTTAGCAACTTGCCCCAAACCAGAGTAAGCAAAAATAGTATTGGATTTGCACTTCAGGTTTCCTCATGGGATCAACTATAGCACTGTATATTGAAGCTACATTCTGAGTGATAGTTATCATAGGAACATGCCATCATTAAAGTCTAACATTTACCACGTTTAAGTACCTGGGACCCTACTGTGTGGCCTACAAAGACCTACTTATTGTTTAGTTATTAAATATTTAAAAGTAGTGACCTGTAATGTTGAAAAAGGTTTTTATGACAGGTTCACCTGTATGTTTAAAAGCTGTAGCCATCAGACTCTACAGCTATGCCTGAAGCCATATTTTCTTTGTCAGATAAGTGTATGTCAATGTGCTGCAGTTCACAGGTGACATTTAAGTTTTCAAGATACTGGTGTATGTGTGTGCATTACTGGTAAACTAAATATTGGATATTTTGCCAATTTTGCCATGTTTAGTGGTCAGAACACAAACACCGGGGACTGGACAACAGTGTCCTTGGATGCATAGCTGAAAAACCTGCAGCACCAGTTCACAAAAAATGTGGGTGACTAAGCAAAAAGGAGTACTGCACAAAAGTGTGTATCTGAGGGCAATGACAGTATTGTTGAAATGTATATGTCCATTTCCTATGCACGGAATAAGTAACTTCAATGACATAGCAGGTCAAAACAACTTTATTGAAATTATGGCTGCAAGCAACATTATGAAAATAGACCCAGCCAATGCCAGTGGTCAATAAGGCCCGCAAAGATCATCAGACAAGGAGGAATGTCATGTAACAGAGGTCTTAGTCATTTACAATCCCTGCACAGATTTGGAAGATACCTCAAATCCACTATGATGAATCTCTGTAAAGCTGGGTATACAGGTGAATGTACATTAACTATTTTGCAGGCAGTCGACCAAATGTGTATTCACTTTCACCAGTTGTTATTGTAAGCACTGATCATGATTTGTTTTGTTAATTTTAATGTACTAATTGAATAATGCTAACCAACTCTAACCCTTACACCCATACAGATTGTCCTTCAGAAATATCTGCAGCAACCTGCTACAATGAATCAACTTACCAGTGGGTTGTAACACTCTTTCACTCTATTTACTTTCACCAGTCCACAGAGATGGCAACAATATCTCGATGAATGCCCTAACACCTCACTGGAGGCTGCTGGAAGGGCAGAAACATCTTGAATTTTGCCAGTGGGTTGATTTACTGAATCACATTCCATTTAACCTAACCTTTATTAGTTTTAATTATTACCCCTTCTCTTTGCACTCTCCTCTGCTAATTGGCCCTCTTCACTTGTCACTCCAGACCCCTATCACTTGACATTAATCCCATATTTCATTGGTAAACATAGAAAATCCTCTGGAGCTTCCCAGCTTTGTGGGTAGTAGCTTGCACCTAGATTTTCCTGACCAGTGACAAGCGGGCCAATGATGAAGCTACCCATCAAATCAGCGGATCAGGGCCTTACGTCCTTTGAACATGAGTACCTGGAACTCTGCGTCACATATGTGAAAGACCCCTCTGAGAATGCAGTACTCTTAGGTGTATTATTCATAGTTGGGAGGATGTTTTGCTTCTACTTTCATCTCCATGACATGTGTTGCTATATAAACACTTCTCACTTCATCTTTTGAAATGGCCTCACAATCACAGTTTCAATGAACATCTAACATACACAATTTGGTGCGCATCACACAATGAATACACAAAACCTACTACTCTCCAATCTGGTGCACTACAATTGTTACAATCTAGTTTAACACTGCTACGGTTGGCAGTGTTTCTCAGATGAGGCATACAAATGTGCCAGGACTGCAAGTACAGAGAAGAACCTCTCACTCAATTCACATATTGTAACAAACTGGACTTGGAAAAGCTTTGACGGACCGACCTGCCAATTGTGGGCAAGTCCCTGTAGGTAATCTTGATGTGTTACTCAGTGGGTGAAGATTAAGGGGTCCATTAAGATGTAGGGCAGATCGCCACCGCCCGCATGGCGATGGTGATCCGCCCTACATCTTTCCCTGCCCGCCACCCATTTCCCCCCGCCATATTAGCATGGCAGGGGTACCGCGGCGGTCGGGAAGACCGTCTGCCGCTTTTACGCCCGGTCAACGAGTCGACCAGGCTGAAAAGGGTTTAATATGGTGGCGGTGTCTGCTAGACACCGCCATCCATATTAGTGTGCAGGCAGGAGGCAGCCTTTCTGTGGCGGCGTTGCCGCCACAGAAAGGCATGCAAATTTGGAAGTTGGGGGCCCGTTGCAGGCCCCCAGGATGTTGGGGGGTGGGGGGGCACATGGGGGGTTTCTTATGGTACCCCCTGCATGTGCATGCACAACATGGCAGGTACCGCATGGTGCCTGCCACGTTGTGCATACATATGCACAACATGCATTTTTGGCATTGCGGCAGGTGATGCTGAAAGCACCGCCCACCGCAATGTTAAAAATGCTGGATGCGCCCGCCAGTGTTGTGGGCGCATCCTAATCACCCCCACAGGACCGCCGCACTTATTGAGGGCGGTCCCTTTTCACGTCGGGATGGCGGATGGACAAAGTTAGCATTATTAAAGAAATGAATATTCATGGAATTTGATATATGTTACTGGATATGTTCCTCGGGGTCATGAGGATATTCTTAAAAATATTAAATGTCCTCAGAACTATACAATCACATGAACTCATGTTCACATTGAAATCCTCAGGTCATAAAATAGTGGGGTTTATGCTGTTGGATTATATTTCCATCAAGGATAAACCATACACAACCTGGAGGGTTGAGTAAACAATACATTTAATTACAAGAGAAAGAAACTATTGCCCACTGGTTCACACCTATTTTTGCAATTATCCCTGAACTTTATCATGTAATGATCCTTTTACATACCAATGGCCTTAGTGCTAACAAGCTTGATCAGGGCATAATGCTGGACAGGATGACCCTCGTTTTGAGGCACGCTATGGGGTCGACTTATCACGCAAATGGGTTATATTCAAGTATTCTGTAACAAAACAAAGGCAAATCAGGGCTGGGGCAATAGGATGAAGCTATATTACCCAGATGGCTTTGTTTGGATAGATGAGGATCTTGCCTATCAAGCCACAAGCATGTTGTTATCTCGCAGCTCAGTAGCGACCATGTCATTTAAAGTCCTAGATCCTTGGTGAGTTAATATTTATTTTAGAATCTGCAAGTGTGATTATATTGAAAAAAATATTAACAGGGAATTATTAATGTAAATTACAGCAGTTGCCAAATGGATATGTTGGATCGGATTAGCAAGATTAGTATTATTTTGGGTGAACTACATAGTCTTATATTTAGTGTGCTAAACAGTAGGACATTACAGCAAAGACTGCTCTCTTACCCATATACCTTGACATCTAGTAAATCTTTCTTGGACTTTATATTAATTTTGGCCAATTTGTTTTAATACAATTTTGACTATCATATAGAGCCAATAGGCGGACGTGGCCATTTGCCCCTGATCGAGCGGTAATTTCACGGTAATATCTTAATGCAAAACCTCATTTACCTCTAGTTTACAGCTGTAAAGGTGGTGGATCCTTGCCATCGTGTATTACTTTCAGGAGACTTTACATAAACATGAAAAATCAAAATGTAATCAATATTTAAGCCAATAAAGAGAATTGTAAGTATTTTCAAAGGGTTTTATTTTTTAGTTAAAAGTTAAGGTTCTCTGACCCTTCATTCATTAGTCAAATATCAATCAGGTTACAGAATTGAAAATAGGAAAAACAGAATTAATACAAAACATATTATAGGTTGCATACAAAGCACTCCATAAAGGAGGAAAAGCCCCTAATTCTATGTCAGTCAGAACTCTTTAAAGAGTTTCAGGAAAAATATAATTCAATAGAGAGTTTGCAAGGCTAATCAAATAATTAATAATTGGCAAAAATCTCCCATAAAGAGAACTAAATGCATAAGACAAATAAATCTTTTTGAAACTAGTCAAAGCATAAAACTTGAAATGATAGCATCTAAATCTAAACCTGTTCCATCAGCTGTACTCTCTGCCCTGCTCTGATCAATCTGCCTCTCTGTGCTTCACAGAGAGAGGCTGCCTGCCCTTCACAGGACCACAGAGGAATGTGATCTGCCTTGCTAAAAATATGACATGCAAGGACTCTCTAAAAAAAAATATGAACAAGACCCCCACCTCCCTCTGTCTCTCCTCGGATGCAATCTCCTCCCAGGCTGCACCCGCAACATTCACGTACCTAACCCATATGATGTTTGGTCTCATCTGCTCACTCTCCTCTCTCCTCCTATCTCTTCTAGTCCGACACGCCCCCTAAGGGGTCATTATTTACACTCTAATTCTTGGCTGACTACACTAATAATGTTGCAGTTTCAGTAGAAACTCGCACTGTGATTGGTTAGCATAGGAGACATGAGGGTCTCACCATCCTGTTCTCATTGCAAATCCAACTCATACCGGTTTTAACAAAAAAGAGTTAATGCTTAATACAATCACAGGTTTCACCATCAATAATTATCCATTATTGAAACATTAAATAGGAAAATATTTATCAGTCTATTTCCTCCTTGCTTTCACATCGCACACAGGAATGACACTTTTACACAAACACTGGTACATTGGCACGATGACCAGAATGTACAGTTCACTGTGGCCTTGACCAATGTGTCTTCACTTGAGGCACTTGGCAGTTCATGCAGCTGTCATAATCATCTGTGCATGCGTCTCTCATACAGCACAATTCTCGGCCATGCTGGATTCCCGGGCAGCCATTTTAAGGTAGGCCCAAAAAACAAACACAAAAGAGTAATAATTTATTAAATAAAACCTATTGTGTTTACCTCCCCCATACTAGTACCCTGTATTAGTTATTACCTAGCAAATGATTTAAAGCAGATGTTCTATTATTTGTGCACAACATGCAAAAATGTGCAATGTACAACATAGCATAAACATGCACCAGTGCAAATTTTCAAAGCGCAAACAGTTAATACATCAACATGCTCTAATGTTTTAGATAGCTTTTCATGCAAAATGCTTTTGCCCCACGTGTAGTGTTGATGCATGGTTGATTAATTAATACGCATTATAAAAAGATGTGTTATGAACTGAAAATGCTTTCTCTAAATATGCAACAAAGCCAAAGTCTCTTGAGAGGGGAACAGGGAGTGTAGATTATAAGGGAAAGGAGCTGGGAGGAGAGAAAATATTCCATGCTTATCTTCAAAGCAAAAAAGGAAACTGCAATCACGAGTTTCTCTACACTGCAAAAACACATGTTAATTCAGCACAAGTATTTCAGACTGAAAGCATTTTCACCAGTCCTCATTTCATGTCTTTCACTTTGCATGCACCAAAAGTGCCCTTTATAAAAAGCATTTGACCAGGCCTTATTTTATATTTTAGGTGCCATGTGTTTCACTTGCACCAAAATCTGCGTGCCATTTTTAAATGCAGTCTGTCTGAAACACAAAACAGAGCGATGCTGAATCTTGAGAAATCTAGCTCTATCACCCCATAATATAAGATTGGACTTAACATTGCTAGTGGCCCTCAGAATGTAGAACTTTGCAAGTATGGAATGGGTAGCACAACTGAAGGGAATTCAATGTGTGATTTAACAGCTAGAAGGATTGCTATTTGGAAATCAGAGACTGTGACAAACCTTTTATTGGCTGAGTTGTAATGCAATGCTAGGGCAAATAGACCAGTATGTCCATGGGGCACATCACTTGGATCTTTAGTAAACACACTGCAATTTTTACATACAATAAAGGAAATAGATGCACCTAATACATGCTTGTAAATCAGCTGGCAAATGGGTTACCTTTGGTGTAAGAAAAGGACTGTCATGGACCTCTTGAAGTTGCTTGCATTACATTATGCCCTGTTTTAATGACTTAAGAAGTAGTACAGGAAATATAAATGGAAACAAGGAGTAGGTAGAAACCTGCAAATATGTATTCATGGGGACATTACAAATGTTGACTAAAATCTCTTGAGCATCCAGCTTTCATGCACAATTCTAACCATGTAGCTCTGAATGATTGGATAATTCACATTGAATGTGTGTATATATGTCCAAATCAGGCACTCAAGTTAAAAGATAAAATGATCCCTATAATGGCACACATAGTTGTTGCTCTTGTCTATGCAGATCCCTGGGTAATATTTAATCCAGTTCCAAGGTCACTGAAAAGTGAATATGCTGTCATCACCAAGTGTCCAATAGATTGACCTTACCTTAGTGGTGCCAGATTGAAAATAGCAAATTCAGAAAAAAAGAGAACCTCAATTAAAGATGCAAGGGAAAGCTGTGCCCTTGTACCACCTTGTACCTCCTGTTTTGTAATCACTTTAGTTCCTGATATGTGAAGAGGGTCCATTTTTTACTCAGGCAGCAATAGTTTTTTTTACTTGATATCAAGGAAAATTGCTTGCTTATTTACTCCTTGATGACGTAGAGGCCTGGATAGAAGCAAACATTATAATTCCCTTTCTACAAACAGGATTTCACCCGTAAGGAAGAATCCTGGAAAAGATCACAGCTCTTTCAATGCTGATTTAAAGTAAGGTCCATCAGCAGCACTGACTCTTAAATGCATTTATTGTGGATTTTAGCACAGTTTTGATGGTGATCACTATCGGAAAAGCAGTCCGAACTATGGCCCTCACCATTACGTTTGAGAGAAATAGCAAGGCTATGCTCTGAAAAATGGATCGATATTACGATTGAAGAGTGCCTTGTCTTACTTAATGGCTGAATTAAAATCCATGGCAGTCAATCTGTGCTTTTTTTTTTTACAGAGTTTTATATAGCATGAACTAGACCCGAGACATCGGGTATCAGCGCTTTACATGAGCACCAGTTTCATTACAAATGGACACATTCATTTTTTTGTGAGGCACGGGGAGATTAAGTGATTTGCCCAGAATCACAGGATGTTGGGCGTTGTTGCCGAGACTCGAACCCGGTTCCCCAGCTTCAAGGCCGACCACTATAGCCGTAAGGCAACATTAATTTTGGTATGCTGTAGCCACTATCTAAATTAAATCGATCCTATACTGGGGTTTTATGTCTCTCTAAGATTATTATTTTGCACTATTTTTTCACAATGGTAAGGATGCTGAAAAACAGTAACACCATAGGACTCAATCAATCAAATAATATTTATCCAAATTCACATATGAATCATAAAAGCTACATAAAAACATTCATTAAAGGGTTACAAAGCAGTATAACATTTTAACATGTTAAAAAAGAAGTAAAAACTACAGTACCTAAATGCCAGTCCTAAACAACTAGGGCTTGAAATTAGGTGTGTTCTGGCACCCTTAGAATTCAGCCATTCTGCTGCTGATATAGGTAGCACTTTGGGGTCGAAAAGAATGGAAGGAATTGGGTTGTGTTAGTTGAGAAAATTGGAGGTTCAACTCAGGCAACAACCACAATCCTTATCAGGGTGAACCACAAAAAGTCATTAAATTAAAATGTGCTTAACCCTCTGGTAGCTTGGCGCAAAAGCTGTCAGGCTAAACTTCGAGGCAATGTGTAAAGAATTTTTGTAGCCCACAAATAGTAATAAAGTGACAACACAACACAAGAACAACCAAAACCCAATTTAGAAAAATAGAATACATTTTAATAAATATTGTGATAACAGAGCAACAAAAATCCAATCAGTTAAACCGGAGATATTAAAGGTTCTAAACGTTTTAGTGAAAATAGCACCGAAAAGCACAAACTGGCACTTTGCAAATCTGACCACGCTTGTCCAGGGTAAAGTCAGAAATACAGTCCAACTGCGACGGAGGGTGGTCGGTTACAGGGACCAGGTTGGTCCTGCTTAAGTGTTACCTTCTTAAGCCTGGCACAAAGAGTTCCATTCGTGTTGGAAGAGGTTGTGAGGAAGTGGCTTTTCGAGCGAAAAGCAAGTCAAGCATTGCAGATAGCCACTACGGATACGGAGACGGAGATGCAGGGAGAGAGAGGGAGAGGGAGACAGAGGGAGAGGGAGGGAGGGAGGCAGAGGGAGGGAGACGGAGGGAGGGAGGGAGACGGAGGGAGGGAGACAGAGGGAGACAGAGGGAGGGAGGGAGATGGAGAGAGACGGAGGGAGACAGAGCGAGACGGAGCGAGATGGAGGGAACGGAGGGAGACGGAGAGGGAGTGGGAGGGAGAGAGACAGAGGGAGAGGGAGGGAGACAGGGAGGGAGATGGAGGGTGACAGAGGGAGGGACGGAGGGTGACAGAGGGAGGGAGACAGAGGGAGAGGGAGGGAAACAGAGAGAGATAGAGGGAGGGAGACAGAGAGAGACGGAGGGAGGGAGATGGAGGGAGGGAGACGGAGGGAGACAGAGGGAGGGAGATGGAGGGAGAGGGAGGGAGAGGGAGACAGGGAGAGATAGAGGGAGGGAGGCAGAGAGAGACGGAGGGAGGGAGACGGAGGGAGGGAGATGGAGGGAGACAGAGGGAGGGAGGGAGATGGAGAGTGAGAGGGAGGGAGATGGAGGGAGACAGGAAGGGAGACGGAGGGAGGGAGATGGAGGGAGACGGAGGGAGGGAAAGGGAGGGAGACAGAGGGAGAGGGAGGGAGACGGAGATGGAGGGAGAGGGAGGGAGAGGGAGACAGATGGAGAGAGACAGAGGGAGAGGGAGGGAGACAGGGATCGAGACAGGGAGAGAGGCAGAGGGAGAGGGAGGGAGACAGGGAGGGAGACAGAGGGAGAGGGAGGGAGACAGGGAGGGAGACAGGGAGGGAGACAGAGGGAGAGGGAGGGAGACAGAGGGAGGGAGACAGAGGAAGAGAGACAAAGGGAGAGGGAGACAGAGGGAGGGAGACAGAGGGAGGGAGACGGAGGGAGGGAGACGGAGGGAGGGAGACAGAGGGGGGAGACAGAGGGGAAGACAGAGGGGGAGGAGGGAGACAGAGAGGGAGGAGGGAGACAGAGAGGGAGGAGGGAGGGAGACAGAGAGGGAGGAGGGAGACAGAGAGGGAGGCAGGAGACAGAGAGGGAGGAGGGCGACAGAGGGAGAGAGACAGGGGGAGAGAGACAGGGTGAGAGAGACAGGGGGACGGAAGGAGGGAGACAGAGGGAGAGAGACAGAGGGAGGGAGACAGAGGGAGGGAGACAGAGGGGGAGACAGAGGGGAAGACAGAGTGGGTGGAGGGAGACAGAGAGGGAGGAGGGAGAGGAGGGAGACAGAGAGGGAGGAGGGAGACAGAGGGAGAAGGGACACAGAGGGAGGAGGGCAACAGAGGGAGAGAAACAGGGGGAGAGAGACAGGGGGAGAGAGACAGGGAGAGAGAGACAGGGAGAGGGAGGGGGAGAGAGGGAGAGGGAGGGGGAAAGAGGGAGGGAGAGGAGGAGGGAGTGGGGGGGAGGGAGTGGGAGGGAGGGGGAGAGGGAGTGGGAGGGAGTGGGAGGGAGGGTGCGAGGGAGAGAGAGAGAGATGTGTGTATGTTGGGTGTGGTGGCTCAGTGGACGAAGGCATCTGCTGCAGGGACCTGTGTTCAACCTCATGGTCATAATTATTTTTTGCTTTAGCTCCGCCCCTCCCCCTCTGACACCGCCCCCACTGGTGCGGCCCTCGCCCACAAACGACACTGTAAATTTGGCCCCCGAGAGAAAGTTTGTGAGTACCCATGGCCTATCCTGTCCACACCTAAGTCCCCTTTGTCTCACTATCGGGAAGTAAAACTCAAACCTAACTGCAGATCCATTCAGTCATGAGACCCAGGACATTGAAAGAAAGGCACAGTTGGTTGGGACAAGAAAATGCCAACATTCTAAAATCAAAAAGAACAATTGATGGACAGAATGTAGAATGTCATACATTCACCCCAGTACAGAGATATGGGCCTAAATCCATCGTTTTTTTGCTCCCCATGCCATTCTAGTTTGAACCCAGCCATATTTGAATCAGTCTTGACCCTGCGCAGTGAGCTAAAGAATGATGATGGATTCAACCCATTTCTGTGACTGGGGGCTAGTGTCTGAAACGTTTCAGCACTTCGTACACCATCTCCTTGTGTTTGCTTTGTTCGTCCTAAGTTGTCAGGGTATGGCCAGACATGGGTCCCTTGCTGACTTTTCCACTAGATTCAAGCTAGCCTGGCTGATGAGGGGTGTTACCCTGAAACTGGTCCCAGGATGCTTGTTTCCGGTCCATGGAAGACTTGGCTTGGCAGTTCGGCCTGGACTGTTCCCATAAGGAACAGTGTCAAGACTGATTTGCATATGGCTGCGTCTGAACTAGGGTGGCGAAGTGAGATACAGAACGACAATGAATTCAACCCAGATCTGTGGCTTGGGTGAGTGTCTGAAAAGTTTCAGTGCTCTGTCCATCATCTCCTTGTGTTAACTTTCTAAAAGGGGCATTTCCAGAATTGTAACTTAAAATCCCACTTCATCATTAAAGAGGACAAGAGTAATACAGTAACCCAGTGTTGGCCAACACTGAAAAAAACTAGGATTTTTTTCTACTGCCAGGACATGTAAAAGTACACATGTCCTACTTTTAGAAAACAATGTGCCTTGCCCTATGAGCCTTTAGGGCATACTGTAGGGGGGACTTATATTTATTAAAAAGAAATGTTTAGGCTTGGCAATAGGCTTATTTTGACATGTTGAAATGGCAGTTTAAACCTGCTCTGCAGTTTGCAGCGGCAGGCCTGAGACATGTTTTAACAAAGCTATATCAGTGGGTGACACAAGGAGTGCTGCTGCACACCAGTAGCACTTAATTTACAGTTCCTGGGTACATGTGTCACCATTTACAAGGGACAGACAGGTAAATTATATGAGCCAATTAGGGGCATTACAATTGTACTATGTTTTAAGGAGAGAACACACTTACTTTAGCACTGCTTAGCAGGGGTAAAGTGCACAAAGTCCTAATGCCAACAAAAATGACTTCAGTCAACATCAGACAGTGAAGGCAAAATGTTTAAGGGAATACCATGTTAAGAATGGCAGGTGTAACAAAGAGACTAACTATCCAACATAGGATCAACACACGTACCAATAGTGCAATACATTGATGATTTATTTGATTGTGCTAGGATTAGGATGTGTCCACATTAGAATCTCCTTGTAACTCTAACTAAACATACATTGTAATCTTTACCCAGAAATCAAACAATAGAATAGTAACTTTAACATATTGACAAAAGCTTCAGGACACAATTACTGTGAGTTCGTTTTTGTGAATTAAGGCGCTTCTTAAGTCCCACACGCGATAGAACTGGTGCCGCCAGGACGCACAATCGTTTCCCAACTCAAAAAGACATGGGGAACACACACACGTGTTCTGCCCGTTCTTGACAATCGTTTTGACCTAATACTTTACCGCATTCTGGTTTGATATCTACTTCGTAGAACTTTAACTGACTTTCATTTCGACTCTTATTCATCCCCTACTCGCTGCACTATTTCGTTGTGATATTAGAACCAAGCCCACCACATCAGATCCGTTTTTCATCATTCATGACGTGTGCTGACTGCCGGGTTGGAATTATCATCGGCTTTCCGAATAGAATACGCTACCAAGACTCCTTGCAGACTAAGTTTGCTGTATTATAAATTCTACTTTCCAATTGTGTACCCAGCCGGGCTGGAATTATCACCGGATTTGGGACTTTACTACATTTATGCAACTTTCTACAGCCCTGAAGAGTCGTGGGATAACTTTTCCCTGACGAAACATGTGTCGGCTGGTTGCATTTCTCAAAAGAATAAAGAATATCCAGCATCACTCAAGAACTCTGTACATATTGCTTACGTCTACTGTTGTATCTACTTGTTTCATGTTGTATGTGTGCACAGGATATAGCTATGCTTCTTAAGTCCCATCAAGTGACAGTGAAAAATAAATTTGGAACTCTATTTCAAGCATGAAGAATGTCATATAAACATCTTGAATGCTCCCTTGGTAACAGCCTCTTATGTAACATCCAGCCGTCTTAATTAGTTACACAGGTTATTTATTGAAGTTGAAGGCTTAAAGCAGGACGTAAATAATGAGGGCCCAGAGGATCAGCACCAACTGACTCTGGTGTTCTAATCCTTTGCCCAGCACATTCCAAGCACTACATTATACATAATTCAGGCTTCTATGTAACTACACCCCTACATTTTATACAACATAATGTTAAATAAGCTGCATACTAAATACTACCTACCACCACACCATAACACTACATATCTCCCCTCTTTAAGGAAGAACCCCCTTTACAGCTATTTAAAAAAAAAATAACAATACAATAAAATAAATTATGGATATAAATAATCCAAAACAATAAGACATGGAAAATGTATGCAGAAAATACAATTCAATCATAAAAGTTATAGGGAACTCTTCTAATCCTTGTACTTTTCCATCGAACTTGTGTACCTACACTTTCTTTTTGTTTGACAAGCTCAGTATTACTTTTCTTTATTTTAGCTAAGCCAGACACATTCCATAACAGTTCATTGCTCATTTTCACTGCCTGACCCTTAATGTCAATTATACAAATAGTTTCCTTAAATGTTGATTTATCTTATAGCAACAACAAAGGATCTTTGACACAAACAAACTCGCCCACTGAGAATTTACTTCTCCTATTTTTCTTTGGTGACTCACTCTTTCATATCACCGGCACATTTGGCTTTGCTGGCCTCATTCAACACACTACACTCACCACCCAAAGCATTAATTCTCCAAAATAGGTTCAATGTTGACACCACCCGTCTCCCTTTCATCATTTCAAATGGCACAGATCCAGAAACAGAATGTGGAGTGGTTTTAAATACCCAAATCACATCTCTAGCAGCTGTCTCACAATCTATTATCACTTTTATTGCACTCCGGATACACCCAACCAACACCCTGATTAATCTCTCGACTTTTCCGTTTGCTTGTGGGTGATATAGTGGAGTGCATAGATATTTCACTCCCACCTTTGTCAAGAATTCTTGCATACTGGAAGACGTGAATTGCACACCATTATTGGTGAGTATTTCTTTGGGAACTCCTTCTCAACTGAAAACATGTTGTAGAAAACGGATGACAGATTTGGTGTTGGGTTCCCAAACTCTTCTCACCTCTATCCATCTAGACAAGTGATCTATTAAAACCACAAATATTAGTACATGAAAAGGGACTAAAACATCCACAGCTCCCCTTTGACAAACCCTGTCTGGTACAGGTGTATATGTAGACAGGTGCTTATCACTGTAAGAGCATTGTACACCCTATCTCACTAATGTCTCTACTTCACGATCCACACTAGGCCATCAAAAATCATTGCAGATTCTACGTATAGTTGCTGTCTTTCTTTGATCAACAGCATGGGCAGTTATCAATTATTCCTTGATCTAGAACAGCTTAGAGGAATTTATTTCCCCCCCCCCCGACCAGCAAATTATTCTCAATAGAAAGCTATTCAGCGACTTTGCAATAGGGTTGTAAATCAACTACTACAGATCTCTCTTTGGGCAAGTCCATGACCTGCTTCAATATAAGATCACTCTCAAAAGTGTTCTGCCAATCTTCCATAATGGGACAAATCACTGTATCTTCCACACTTGCAATAATACATTCTTCAATGTCCTCTTGTTCTTTTGAATTTAGATTACAATCCTCTATGGGAAGTCTAGACAAAAAATCTGCCTTGATATTCTTACCACCCGCAATGTGATACAAATGAAAGTTAAACTCTAACAACTTGGCTGCTAACCATGCCAGTCTAGCCATAGCCTTATTTATCTTATTACCTGATAAAATTTCCACTGAATATTTATGGTTCATGTTAGACCTGGCATCATTGGTGTGGATTTCCCCTGTATATTTACCTTTGCCTCCTGTGTTTTGCTGTGTGTTGAACTTCGTTTTGCTGGTCTAGATGCTTTGGGTACTTTGCCACTGCTGTTCAGGGCCAAAGTGCAATTACTCCCTTTGTAAATTGTTGTTATGGATTGTTTTTTCAATAATTGCCTTATTTGATTTACTAGTCTGTCCCTAGTAGAGTTCACTGTGTGTGCCCAGGGCATGGAATCAAATGCTGCTAGTGGGCCTGCAGCACTAGTTGTGCCACCCACATAAGCAGCCTGTAAATGTAACTCAGGCCTGCCATTGCAGTGCCTGTGTGCAGTCTAATACTGATGTGTCGACTTGGCAAGTGCACCCACTCGCCAGGCCCTAACCTTCCCTTTTCTTACATGTTAGTCACCCCTAAGGTATGCCCAAGGTACCCCTGTGGGCAGGGTGCAGTGTATATGAAAGGCAGAACATGCGCTTGTGTGTGTGGCATGTCCTGATAGTGAAATACTGCCAATTTAGTTTTTCACTATTGGAAGGCTATCTGTTCCCATCGGATAGAATAGGGAGTTTACGTATTACATCTATAAGCCTAACTACCCCTGGGAACAAGAGAGGAAAATAAAGTTTGAAATGCATCTTTTAGTGAAGGTGATTTTTACATTCTGTGTTTGAAAATTCCACTTTTAGAAAGTAGGTATTTTCTTGCTTAGCCAGGGTGACAGGGGCTGGGGAGGAGCAGTGGCTCCAGAGAGTCTTGATGAGTTACCGCTAGGCTGAATAGGGCTGGTCTGCATTTGGAGCTGTGGGAGGAGTAGCACCTGCACCTGAATAGGGCTGTGTCTGCCTTACACAATAATGGCTCCAGACACCCCCTGTGGTGTGTCTGGAGCCAGGGTTCACACTGACAATGGAGGTTGTTGTGCACTTGCAAAGTGCCACCTAGAACTGGTTTGGACTGGGCTCAAAGCTCTGGGCCAGGAGAGAACAAAGAGATTTACTGTATAAAAAGAGGGACCCAGACCCCAGACTTTTAGATCACTTCTGGAAAATCAAGAGGAACATTTGCCAAGGGGATGAGCTAGAGAAACTGCGGAGGAATACTGCCCCTGTGCTGTTTGCAGTCTGGGGTTGGCCTGCAGTGGCTACTTTCTGCCAAGGAAAGGGAAATAACTTTGCTGTTTGCTGTGTCCCCTGCTTGAGGGAGATTTCCAAGGGCTTGAAGAAGAGCCTGCCTCCTGTTCTGAAGTCTTGGGGACACCAAGACTTCACATCCAGCTCCCCTGAACTTCCTTGCTGGGACTTCTAACCTGCCAAGAAGTGCCTGAAGCTGTTCTGGGCCTCTGGAGGTTGTTCTGGCTGTTCGGACCTGGAAAACCCATGCAACAACAAAAAGCATGATGCATCCGCACCGATTTTCGATGCATCACCAAAGAAATTGTCGCAGTGCCTGCCCGCTGCTCGAGAAATCGCTGCAGGCTGCATCGAGTGCACCGAACTACGAAGTCCAAGATCACTACACTGATTGTGACCCAAGCTCTGCTGTGCACCTGCAAGAACCCACTCATCGTCCTGGATCGTTGCATCGCATAGAGGCGCCAGGTCTGTGGCATCGTTGGGGGACTCCCTATGCAGTAAGGAACCGATGCATCACCTCCCTGGAGCAAGGAACCGACACATCACCTTTCCTGAGTGTAAACAACCGATGCATCCCCTTCCTTATGGCCCTTTTTGTTTGTGTGCGCGACACATCCAAGGAACTTTGTGTGAAAAGTGTTGCATCTGCAATTTGCTTTGAACTGAACTATTTCTAACATTTGAAAATCATATTTTTATTACTATTCTCTGGATTTTAGTCGTATGGTATTTTTTGGTTTAGATAAAGATCACTTATTTTTCTAAACTGGTGTGGTGTCCATTTGCAGTGTTTTCACTGTATTACGGTATGTCTTCGCACATTTTTTACACACTGCCTCTGAGATAAGCCTGTCTGCTCATGCTAAGCTACCAAGGGGATGAGCGGGGTTATTTTAGGAGTGTATCCCCCTTACCATGACTAGAAGAAAGGGTCCCTATCTGGACAAAGGCACCTACCTCTGCCAACTAGGGACCCCCATTTCTAACACTCCCTCCTCAACCACAACTTCCTTCCCCACACGTAAGATCTAAACTTTTCTTTTCTCCACATACATGCAAGCATTTCCTTTTCAATTGCTGAGTATCTCAATTCCACACCCTTCATCCTTCTAGAAGCAAACTCTACTGTCATTTCCTTATCTCCAAAAATTTCTGACAATACTGCACCCAATCCATATGAACTGACATCCACTAGCACACAGGTATCCAGACCCTACACATATGCTTGAAGAGCCTGGGTTACCAAAACGCTCTCCTTGATAAGATGAAAATGTACCTGACGAATATATGATGTTACAACGCATGCAATTGATGGAGCAGGTAGTGCAAAATTTTGTATACCTCCTCTATTCTTGAATAAAAATGCTAATTATATAATCTATTAACTATAATATTATTAAACAAATGTTTCATGTATATTAATCAACATTATTAATACTTAAGGTACATGTGGGATCTGCATTTTGCTTGGCTAAATAACCTTTATAACTAAAATCTGTACGCATATTAATAATAGTATATGTGGTAATAGAATACTGCATGATATATGTTGCTTTGTGATGTTGCATCCTTGAGGAGGATCGAAAAAGGTGAATATAATGGCTTTAAATGCCGCTATATGCTAGATAAATACAAACACATAGGGGGATTAGTATGGGGTTAACATTAGAATCACTATTTCTATGTATTAATTACTCTTTTGTGTTTGTTTCGCTTAAGTTGACATCTGGGCCTAAATTTAATATGGCCACTAACATCGCACGTAGAAGTGGCCACTGTCTCGTGAGGCGCGGAATCAATTGCGCATGTGCGAGTGTGTATCCTGAACCTCTTGGCGACCTTTGTACAACATGTCCCCGGTCAAGGATATGGAACGGGACATTCGCCAAGATTGGGGAACAATCAACCTTACAGAAAACCGGAACAAGCCGACTCTTCTCGGAAAAATGACCTCACCCCTCGAACTGTACTGAAAATCTGGGAATATAAATCGTACTATCCCAACCAGCCAATCACGACTGTCCTAGAGCTAAAAATTGTATCTTCTTTAACTTTCTTTTATTATAAAAGAGTGGTAGAATAGGGAGGGGTGTTCGTTCGTGGGTTGGTCATCTTCTTCATTATTTGGGAGAGAGCTCGTTTTCTACCTTCGTTGTGACACCTTTCCTGATGACCCAGATGCGGCCCGACCGCTTGATGACAGCAAACTTTTCTGAATCTACGAACTATGATAGATGCTTGCACGATTTCTGGTCCTTTGAGAAATTGGGACTGTAACGTGCTGAGCAAAGAACTTTGAGCTTTGGCCTGCTTTTCGGACTATTTACGACAAAATTTGGTTATGCAGAGCCAATGAATTAGAGGACTTCAAATAGCCAGATTAGGTAAATATGATGTTCTGTGATTTACTTGAAATGATCTAGAAATTCTAAACTTTGACGAGGTGAATGCGAATATAAGTAATTATGAAAATTTAGATAAACAATTATTGGTTTACGGGAAATAATGAGTTGTGGTTTTTCATTAAGAAAGTTAAGGATTCCGAGTCTTAAAATGTGTTTTAGCTGGTTCTAAATCACCATTAACCAATCCAACTAAATTGGTCCATTGACCAAGTGGGAGGAGTGCCTTGATGTTTAGGATTAGGGATCTATAGGTGAAGGATATTAATGTATATTTTGTAAAATAACTTTTCTCTCCCTAGAGGTAACAAGGTTTTCCCCCCCACATGTCCAGTGCTTGAATTACTCATCCCTCCTGTGTGCAGACTCGTGAGAGAGACGTATGAGTGTTGGTGTTATGGGCCCCACCAATGACTGCGTATGTGAATGAGCTAGTGTGACATCGGGTCTGCGACGTAGGGAGGGTATCGGTAAATGCGCGAGCTGGATCACAATTACAACACATGTTTTTACAACGCAGTCTTTACATCGCAACCACCATTACATTACATGATTTTACAACGCATGCCATTACAACGCATTTTTAAAAACTACCATTACAATGCATTCCATTACAACACATACCATTAAAGCGCATACCATTACAACGCATATTACTTTTAGGGCAACAGTAAGGTAAGTGTTGGATAGTGTAGGGGTAAAAATACTATTCCCACTCCAGTGAGTGCAACAGTGGGGTAAGTGTTGGATAGTGTAGGGGTACATATTACTAAGTGTTGGATAGTGTAGTGGTAAAAGTTATTATTCCCACACCAGTGAGTGCGACAGAAGGGATAGTGTTGGATAGTGTAGGAGTAAAAAATACTACTTCCATGTACCCCAAAACCCATACCCACCCAAATACAAAAAAAATCTTCATTACTTACCTTATAATGCGTTGTATTGGCATGCATTGTACTGCTTTGCGTTGTAATGGCATGCGTTGTAGTGACATGCGTTGTGATGGCACGCATTGTAATGGCATGTGATGTAAAGGCAGTTGCTTTGTAACAGTTGTGTTGTAAAGGTGGGTCATTGTAATTACTGCGTTGTAATGGATGTTGACCGTTCTTGACAGGTAGAAGTACATATGAAATCTGCTCCTTTTTTAACAAGCCTCTAAAGAATTCAGTGAAACTGGCAACGTTTTTTTAAAATTTTGCATAAAATTCACACAAGCCAATAAAGGATCGTAATTGATCTTTATCAACCGAATATGGAGCATTAATAATTCCTTTCACAATGCTGGGATTAGGTTTGACCCCATCCTTAGAAAGAATGTGGCCTAAATACTCAATTACTGCAAAGACACATTTTTCTTCTCTAACCATCACACCTTTCTTTTGCACAGTTAATAGAACTTGTTCCAAAACCTCAGTATGTTTGTCTTCTGAGTCAGTGTGTACCAATATGTCATCCTAGAACACGACCAAGTTTGATCTTGCATGTTGGTCATAATTTTCTGAAATACTATAAGCAGCCAAGGCCAGTCAAAATGGCATGCGGCAAAATTGAAAGGTGCCATCAGTTGTGACAAAAGGAGTTAAATGATGAGAACGTTCAACTAAAACCACCTGATGATACGCTGCATGCAAATCCAATGTGGAAAACCACTTGGACTAACCTAAGGCTGTGATCAGGTCATCAATGCATTGTAACAGATAGTTCTCTACCCAGATAGCTCTGTTAAGGTACCTTAAGTCCACACATAAAAGTAGTTCACCAGATTTCCTTTTGGCTAAGATAATGGGAGATCGACTTTTTCAATAATACCATCACTTTGCTTTTTTTAACATCAGTGTCAGTTCACTCCTTATACTGTGTGGAACATTGCGAACATTAACTTAAATAAAATGAGAAAAATATTTAATTTGACCAATTTTGTTGTGAAACACACTTTCAAATTTATTTTTCCATTGTGTATGGTCAGATGCTGAATTTATCAAAGACACCGGACATTTCTGGCCATGTTTGATGACCATATCAAATTCTGCTTGGAGCCACCACCCTAACACGTTTATACTTTTATAAGCTACATGCACTTTTACATGAATAGTTTTGTTTTCAAAAGTGATATCTCCCTAGAAGTACCCTCCCAGATTTATTCTACTTCCTTGAAATGCAGTTGTAACCACATCTGGAGGCAATAACATTTTGTGTGACTAAGACTCTTTATACTTGTCAATCGAGATGGTGGGAATCCTGGCTCTTGAATCAATAAGTAGAGGAATTTCAATTCCATCAATTTTTATCCGTACCAATGGATCACCATATTTCTTTTCAGTTTGAACATTGTTGATTTCCACACAACCCACCGACAACACCAATTCTTCTACTTTCTTCTCAATACCCATATGTTCATCACATACCACATAATCTTGAATGCTCCTGATGGGGATGTGTCTGCCACCCCTACATACATTTCCCAAATTATCTAATTTCTTACATTTCCAGCATTCCTGTGTTGCAGCTGGACAATTTTTATAATTTGACACATATGTATTTGAGCGATATATAAAACACTGCAATTTGAGGTAGGTGCGTCCAAAGACAGTACTCTTCCCACCTCTGGTATTTGTATCTACAGTGCTTTTTCCCCCCTTTAGAACTGGAATAACTGATGCCAGAACCATGCAAAATATTAAATGATAAATTAACATGTGCCACACCTGTAAAAGGGGTTTCAGCTTCTAGTTGTTCAGCATCTAACAATAAACATTCAAAAGTTTTTGATATGTCAATAGCCTCGTCCAACTATGGATTCTTACACGATCAACTTTTGCTGAATCTTTTTGGAATAACATTTGCAAAAACTTTTTGATCTGTGATTAATTGGGACGTACAACTCTCGAAGTTGCAGTAACTAGCCAACACTTTCAATGCAGTAACATAAGAATCAATAGATTCATTTGGACCATACACTGGAGTAAAACACTTGTGCTTATGCACCGCAAGAATAACTTTACCCTCAAAGTAGGGGCTTCAACTGTTTCACCTCTAATTGATATTCTTCAAGGTCTTCACTGTCTTGGTCAGTGTATTCAGGTAGAAAACATTTTGACCTTCAACACCCAAATAATAATAAAGCAGACTACGCTTCCTATCTGCTTTAAATTATTCCAATCCATCATTTGCCCCTAAGTAAGCATTAAAAGATCTGCACCAGAAATGCTATTTTACAGGTGGTTCCCTGGTTCCTGCAAAAAACAATTAGGAGGAGTAACCATTTGCATTGTAACCAAATACAGCAGGTGTGAAAATAAAAATGAAGACAAATTAAACACCCAGTAGTCACTTTGATAATAAATGTCTCCAACTGCCAATTTTGCTGTAAAAAATAGCTGGAGTATCTTGCTTTTTTATTTTTATGAATATATATAATAGTGCCTAAAATTAAGAAGAATAAGAGGAAAAAGAAAAAAAGAAGTGTCCCAAGTGTCATGACGCAGTGAAATTAGTAAACTGCATTAAATTCACTTGTTAAAAACTGTCAAAAGAAACTAAACTTTGTTGTGCTGCAGCATCACTTCCATGCGCTGTGACCCAAAACAACACAGTAGCCGCTTTTGCATAGGAAGGTTCTTGATGAAAATTTCTCAAATCCTTATGGTAGCCACAACACTCTTGCCTGGAAGTTGTAGTCTTAGAAACTGCCGTAGATGACAAAGCTCTTCCTGGGATGTTGCAGACTCAGAAACAGCTATAGTTACCTTCATCAGACAAGGTAAGTACAGTGCATTTGTAAATGCGACTTGTTCGTGAAGGAGAACAATCTTGAAACCTGTTGAAAAAATGCAAGTAAAGAAATGTTTCTACTCTGTGCACACGCTAGTTGTAAAAGCAGCGCTACCAGTGCCCAGAGTCTCGGAGTCATGGAAACCATTCACAGCGCCGGAGTGAGCTAATCCTTAAGCTTCCTGCATGCGCTGGTAACAGCAGAAATGCTCGCGATCTTGCTGGTAACGGCAACGTTGGCCAGTACAAACACACAGAATGTTTGTAAACAGTACCAGGCCAGAAATAGACCTAAATGCTGACATTTGTTTGAGATTACAGGTAAACAGGTTGTAGCAAGTGACTGGATACTCCAATATATTGATCCTGGCGCCCTCTACTGTACCTTTGAATAGCTTGAAGTTAAACAACTCCTGCTGAGCTTTCTTTTAGAAAAGAATTATAATCCAGACCCCATGATTGTCGCCATACCTTTTATATAATATCCAGCAGTCTTCAATAGTTTCACAGGTTATTTATTGAAGGTAAAGGCTTAAAGCAGGATGTAAGTAATAAGGGCACAGAGGATCAACATGAACAGACTCTGGTGTTCTAATCTTTTGCCCAGCACATTCCAAGTTCTACATTATACATAATACAGGCTTCTAAGTAACTACACCCCCACAGCCTATATAAGACAATGTAATATAAACTACATATTAAACACTACCTAACACCACTACATAACACCACACAGCCATTCAGGAGGTCATGGGTTAAACTGTTTTGCCCATATTAACATGTGGGGCATTGGTTTTCCCAAGGTGGCTGAATCAGCCATTATTACATGTTGGTCCTGTCAATTCATGACAAAGGGCCTTATTCAGGGGTATAGCTTGGGCTGTCAGACTGGGAAGGTGTGAGCTTCAGATTTACAAACAATCAGCTGGCGTTTAATGTTTAATACATTATACGACAAGCAGGGTGCCTGAGAGGGGCCTTTGCGGCAGTGGGAAGTGAGAAGAATGGGGGGTAGGAGAGCTGAAGAGAAAACACAATATTATGTAAAGTAACCAATATTTTTGAAGGCTTTCAAAACATGGAGGGGGACAGTGTGTGTGCATTTTTGTCTGTGTGCATGTAAAAATCCCTGGTGAAATCCAGCTGGCCTCTCACAATACCCAACTGAAAGCACTTGTAGCCGACTATTTATCAGAAAATACATTTATTGGGGGTGTAACACCCCCAATCTCCCCTCTCTCTGGCCTTATTTAGAGATTGGCAGAAGAGATACTTGTCACAAACATGGAAGATGTCCCATCCGCCATCTTACAATGTAATTTTACCTTGTGGCACTTTGGCAGACAGGATATCATTACAGTTTGACGGACTACCTCACTCACCAAACTCTAAAAAAGGCCTGGCGTTCCTGATACATATTTGACGTCTGTGCCTTCATTTTCTAGCTGCACAAAAGTTCAATTTTGGAAAGATGGAAAAGTCTGATCAAGTAAAAATGCAGTCCACTTACATTTTGGAGGATTTTTTTTTACATCTGATTGGTCTTGTGGTAAAGTGTTTGGAGTTGGTTGATAAGTGTTAACCATTTGAGAAACATTCTATTGTAAATTAAAATATGTGAATTTACATGTTAGCAGGTCTTTACCAAGGTTTAACAGGAATACTAATTTCAGGGACGTTCATCCGAGGTTTGCCTGAGTTCCACCACTGTGTTGTAGAAAAATATGTTAGCAAGTCACAGCAAAATCCACATGAGAAATTGTTAGGCAAAATGGATACAGTCTTACACATTTCCCAGCCTCATAACAGGCAGTCATTATGACCAGACATGATTGACTGACAACGTCAGTGCACTGGTTAGTAACAGTTCATACCTCAGAGTTAATCTCAGGGCACCAGGCCAATTTTCAGGCCAGTCCCACAGTAGTATCAACTGCAAAGTAGATCTAGAATAGAAGCAAATGCAATTTTAAAAAAAGCATATGAAAAATGAGGACTTATGAAGAGGCTTCAGATCACAGACAGCCATTAATGGCTTAACAGATTGATAAGCAGTACGCGCTGTCACAGTGGCACACAAACAGCAAGACCAGGTATGACAGTACAGCAACACACCTTAAAAAAAACTTGACATCCATTTTTTTTTTTGTGAAAATGTAATCCATTGCACTGTGTGGATTATAAACTGCCCGTCCATCAAGTTAGCTGTGATTCGCCCAAGCACATTTCCAGCACCATAAACGTCAGTTTGAGTTGCTGGAGCCACACACCTCGAAGTACAGCCTACTCTACTACAAACATTTTCACTGCCCCTTCCATAGACACAGACTTTGTAGTCCTTCACATTTGAAGAGATGTGAAATCGCTAATTCAACAAGCATTGGTAAATGCATTAGGTTTCCCCTAAGTGATTATTAGGAATTTTTGTTGTTTTTGCAAGTTTTAGCTTGGTGAGCAGGTGGAAAACTGATATGGTAAACTAATATTTGAACTGGGGTACCTGAATTCAGGATGGTAAGGGTGTTATATGCAACAGGTGTACATGTTCACCAATAGATGTAATACAAATAATATTGCCTGTCTTTGGGACACTGCAGGAGAATAAGGGACACTATTACAATTGGGTTAGGAAAAAACAATAACATTTTTGTGAGGAAAGAGACATTTAATTCCCATAAGCCTCCAAAAGAGCAGGCTAGGGCGAAACAGAGAGTGGTCTTAGAAGAAAACCGCATGGTGTAGGAAAGAAAAAGAGTGAAATCACAGAAACATCCGCCTTTGAAGCAACATCACAAAGATCAGATTGAGCACCAGAAACTGAGATATCAGACGATGGTGATGAAGAATCACAGATCATCAGTATGATGGTAGATGGCTTGATCTAAACCTATTTTAAAAGGGTATCCCAGAGCAACCATGAAAACATAGCTGGTAATATGGTAAACAGAAGGTGTTAGCAGGTCCCACCAGTAAGACTCCGGTCATACCCAATCCATAAGCAGATCCAAGAGTGGTCCACATGCACTTAGAAATAGGTTATGGTTTGAGAAGGCTAAACCTAATCATAAACACAGCACTGTTCAGGCGAAACCAAAAAACAGCCTTCTAATGTCGCAGATAGTTCAGCATTGATGGGGGTTCAACAGGGAGAGGAAGATCACCATACCTGTGAAAGGACTTGAAGGATATCAGTTCTGGATGGTGGGTTTTAGGGTGGCAGCGCATGTCACATTTTCAACTTTCTGAGAGAGAAGATGAAACGGGGGTAGTAGTGCTCCTGAGAGGAAGAAACAGTGCCAGGACAAGTATGATGATTTGGGGGGCTGGAATACAGAAGAGGTGCAGCCTGCATTATAGAAGTGTGTGCACTAGCTCATAACAATGTACTACTTTCCCAACAGTGCCTCCCAGATGTGAGACCTGGGCTAACCCAACAGGAACATTTAGTGAATGTGGCTGTATAGGTACAGTCGTAGACTACATTGTGAATAAGCTGCAAGGGAAGCATTGGTAAAGTACTTTGCAAAGGAAGGACAGACAGAGTCATAGTCGATATCTTTGAGGAGGCACACATATTTGTGGGACAGGAGCCTTATGGAGCAAGAGGCCTTAGGGATGTCATGGGTTCAGCGGCGGAGTTGGCTGTTTAGTCACCGAGTAAAACTGAATTATACATACCGCAAAACTAATGTTGCATAAATATGTTTGCAAAAATTGCATACCAAAATTATACATTATACATGAAGATAATTGTTTCACTGCACGAAAAGATGTAACCAACTACAATAGCCTATAAAACCCGAACATAACAGGCATTTTGCTGACGAAATGTCATACATGTGGCCGGTCGTCTCCCCACAGAAAATCACAGTCGGTGCAAAAAACTGATACCAGATGGAAATAATCTTAAATCCAACCAGAGATTTTCAGATGTAGAAAAAAGTGTAGTGAGCACTCTGCAGTTCAGCAGCCGTTAGATGCCACTGACGAAGCTAAACTTTCTGAAAGGATATTTGTTTGCTACATACCTCTGCATTCTGTCAAACATTTGGGCGGTAAAAGCTCTGCTCTGAGCTGGGACGCAGAAAATGTCCGTGACTTGTCTGCCACTTTCAAATCAGGAGTGGGAGATATTTCAAGCCTGGCCCAGGAACAATAATTTGGAGAAAATGTGTTCAAATGTTTGCCGACGTCTTGCATTCCAGCTCACTGGCTGCATGGACAAAGCCAATTTTGTGCAGTAAAAGCATCCAGCATTCAGCACATTGTGCTGGATTAAGAACCGTCAAATCACTATCCTTATTCTTCCTTAAACTGAAATTGCTGTTATACAGAAGACACTCAAGCAGTAGGGACATGATATATGCCGATATCTACTGTATTCCGCCTCCAGAGTACGTACTCCAGCTATCCAGAGAATGTTGTTCTCTTTAGAAATGCATATACATACAAAGAAGTCTTTCAATTGCGATTTCTCTGTTGAACTGTTTCAGCCTTTTGCCATACTTGCATTTTCAGATCACCCCGAAAAGTTAACTAGAATTGACTTAAACCTGGAATATGAAATGGCAAGGCCCTTTTGCTGTTCTCAATTTACCACTTATGAGGTATAGAAAGAAAGGTGAAAGTTTGTTAACTGATTATGCCTCAGTCTAGGCTGCTGCTTCATAGTTTAGAACCAGGAAAATTCAGAACAGAACATGGGGTATAAAACAGTGAGCTTGAAAGGCTGATCGCAGGGTTGACATTTTGAGGCAACTTTCGTAAGAGAGCAGATTATGCCTACGTTAATTGCTTATGAATCACAAAAAACAAGACATCACCACCCTTCCATACTGGCATTTGGAGCAGAGAAAAAGAACACAGATGCAAAGGAATGAACTATAGCAACATGGCAGATGGCCGTTCCACAGCATGATTGGATCTGAGGTTAGGAACAGGCGCAAGGCTGAACGTCACAGCTTAGTTTACATATTGGGAGTTCCAAGCGATTATTGGTTTTGATGGTGAAACCTGCAATTTTAGATTTGATAGAGTGCTTTTGTCACATTGTAGGTTAGTACATTGCTGCAGAATTTGTAAGATAATTATATTTTCCACCCTCAGTTAATTATTAGCTAAAATCGACACACATATAAGAAACAGGGGTGGGGGTTTGATATTTTAAAGAGCAGAGTAAGCGCATTACAGAGTGCGTCTGTCAAAGTGGTGGGTCGGGTGAGCACTAGGAGATCCAAGCACTGGTAGATTCAACACATCTCAGTTTAAGGTACTGATGACAAAGCACGTAGGGATAATGGATTTAAGCAAAGGCAGAGGGCGGGTGAGAAAAGCAATACCAGGTCTGAGGGGGAGGTAGGAGGAGCTGATGTGGTAAGAACTGGACAGCCATTGTGTCAATAAAGAAAACACAACCCAGTCAGAAAAAATGGATTAGCATCTACCTGTGACGTGTTTGTATTTCTGTTTGTATTTCAATGCTTCTTGAGAAAGGACTCCCATTCTCAAAAACATGCAGCCCTGCAGCTGACAAACATCTGTGCTGCCACAGAGACATTGAACAAACAAGCACGCTTGAAATGCATGCAATCCAGGGAATTTTGAAATGCATGCAATCCAGGGAATTTAGAGGGCAAAGGTAAAAAAAAGTTCAGAAATGTGGATGAAAAGGAGCACTTGGGGCATGGGCTAATGTTTAGAAAAACACAACAGGAAGAACAACAGGAAATGGCTTGTTACAACCAAAAGAAAGAGAGGAAAAGTAAGTGGCAACCACACAAACCAGTGAAAAGTGAGGGCGGGCTGTAAGCCCCTTTTAAGATTGATATTTATTACTATAGATTTCAAAAGCACAGTGCAATTGCTGTGCAGGCAAGACCTAAAAAGCATGTGACCCATTCCACCATTGACCATTTTCAAATAATAAAGTTGAACCGTTGACTTTACAATACCTTGCCATCTACTCAGATTGCTTCCATTTCTGTTCAAACCGAAAGATTTAATAATCATTCAAAAAAATGTCATTTCGCAAAACCTTTCTTCTTTCATAAAGTATTTTCATGAATGTTTGTTAGCAAATAACTTCTTTGCATAAACATTTCTTGTCATTTGACTGTTTACATTTTGCCACCTTTTTAACACATTACACCAGAGTGCATGTAATCAACCTTCTTCCAAGTAATTAAAATTGTGTTTTCTCTATGTGTGTGTGTGTGTCTGTGTGTCCGTGTGATGGAAGTGCAATATGCCCACAACTAGCAAATTTCCTAATCTAAAACCCCCTTTCCTAGACAACTGAATGGCTTCCCTGATAACCTTTGTCCAGTGGGACATACACATCATTTTAGTGAATGTGTACATTGCATCTAGGATGGCTTTTATCATCTTCCTCCCATAAGGATGCCACCTTGAGATCAAAGTCATCCATGTGTTTATCTGTATCACACAGCTCTTCATCTTCTTGCCCCATATATTCATGTTTCAACCTTTCACCATATACACTCAGGAAAAATTACTTTTTCCATATTTCATGCATTTTTGCTCTCGGCTGGGCAGTTCATGAATTTAGCAATTGTGCCAGGTTGATCCACATCGATATTAAGATCTCATGCCTAAACTATATAATTTCTATCAATTTGAGTCAAGCTATTGCAAATAATCTGAATTGTATGCTGTGAGGGCGAGGTTACTTTCTAATACAAAACGAGGATGAGCTCCCCATGTGATTAAAAAATATAAAATTGTTTGAGGAATATGCTGCTTACCCTTGCTTATCTAAAACACCATTACCCTCAGAGAGTGTATGTGATCTTTTTGCCACCAATAGCCAAAAAGTAGTAATGTGAAGAAATAACTCTAAATGGCAATAAACGAATAAGTAAAATGTTACGAAAATAATAAATATACATATATATATGAAGAAAACAAAACAAAAACACAAGTGAAGATAGCATTTGAAAAACTGAACAGTATTATACTATGGAAAATGCAAAAAACACTGTCCCCAATTTAGTTGATATAGACTTAGGTATCTTGTCTGACTAAATTGTTAGTGAAAACCGTTAAACAGAAGTTTGTGGTTAGACTCAAAGAAAGTGTGTATCTTCGGACATAAATGCCTTTCTGGTGGAACAAAACCTTCAGTGTGGCAAACCTGAAAGCTGTAGCTGGAAAGAGCTCCATAAGGTAATATTTGATCTCTTTCCAGTCCTTACATGACACACCAGTCATCACAGAAGTCTTGTCTCTTTCAGTCAAAACTGGCAGGTTTTTGAAAGATACATTTAGATTATAAATTTAAAATTCCTATGGGTAATATGTGATGAACCATAATGTTAGGGAATAGCCACATATTGAGCAGCTTCTCACTCAAATGTATAATAATTAACAAGACTGTGGGCTAACTCAACCACTTTGCAACAGTTTCTATATATGAGGGGTTTAATAGGCCCAATTTGGTGGCCACAGCTGTTAATGTACACTGACAACTGAAGGCTAATTTATCATCACCCCACCCATTCTTATGTGACAAAAGTGCCTGTGTCAATGTGATGGAAGAGACAAAGTACTAACACCTGGGGTTGCATTATACATATTTGACCAGATTTTCAATGGGTGATTGGACTTTCTTTTTGTGCCCTGGGGCACTATGGCATTACAGAAGGGGTGCAGACCCTTTGGTAACATATATCACGCTGACAATAATTGTGGCCTGGTGTGATACCAAAGGGGCAAATAGTCCTGAGAGTGTGAGATGCAAATGAGGAAATCCTTTTCCTATGCACCGATGCCATATTGAAGATGCATGCACAGAGGCAAATAGGTCATTAGGAAGTGCACTGACTGTGCACCACATAGAGGTGGTCTACAGCCAGTGTGTCCTTGAATATGCCCCTGGATGAGGGACCCTAGAAGGATCTATTGAACCCTCAAGCAACACCTTCGGCAAGTGCAGTCGCTCACTGCCCCACCTGCAGGGAGATCTCAGCCCCCTCTTGAAATGGAAGATGGCTTGTTGCCCCCAGTAATAGGTAGATCAGCATGTTCAAATAATTTGTTTGTCTTTCACTAATGTGTGTTTCTCAGTGCCAATACATGTTGACACCTACACTGGGAACAGTACTTTTGCTGTTATATGGTGCACTGTCTTCATCTGCTTTTGGCTCAAACAGGTGTGCCACACTGTAGAGTGTGATTGTGTGCCATAGTGCCCAAAAGTGTGGGTAGTTCTCCCTGCTTTCTGCGGGGGGGGGGCACACACTTTAGACATGACATCCATGGAGTGGTATTCTCCCAACCATTTTTGCCCTCACTCCCTTACTTCACACTACTCATTTTTTTAACATTAGGACTCTGTGTACTTGACCCCTGCTAACCAGTGCTGAAATGCTTGTGCTATCACCTCAAAACATGGAAAAATTGGACTAACCCAAATTGGGACATTTAATTAACTTTTACGTCCCCAATAAATGGTACTACATATGCCCTTGGCCTGTAAATTAAATGTTACAAGAGGGATACAGCACGCATTGAGCCACCCACTAGCCGTTTAAACCAATTCTCTGGCCTGCCTCAGCAGTCTGTAGTGTAGTGCAGCTTCAAACTGCAGACCTAACCTTTCTTTTTAATACTTGTAAGTCATCTCTAAGATAGACCTAAATGCTCAAAGGACAGCGTGCATAGTATTTAAAAAGTAGGACATACGTGTTTAAGTTTTGCATGTCCTGACAATGAAACACTTCATCTCTTCCATACAGTAACACTGGGTTTCCTTATTACAATTAATAACTACTAGGTTTAGATTGGTTACAGACAGCGATATGCTGTTTATGCTCAAATTAATTGTAATTTAAAATCATCTTTAATGGTGAATTTGGATTTTACATTCCAATTTTAAAAAGGCCACGTTTAGAAAGTTGACATTTTTCTGCCTGGGAATGGCTATGCTGTAGGGATTGTGTATTGCTTCCAGATAGCGGTACAAAGGAAACCTAGTTGTGAGGGGAGAGGGACTTTATGACACGATAGCAGGGGGAAGCTGTAACCTGCCCTGATTGAACTTGAAAAGGTTCTGCCTGCAGCACACACAAAAAATCCTCACACAGCCCTGGGCTCACCTTTGTCACCCTCAAATATGTTTGATAACTTCCTTGGACTTTGAACTTCTTAAACTTAGCACGTGGAGACTTTGAAGCCATTTACCTGAGTGAGTCGTGTAGCTGTAGACTTACATTGTTCTGACTAAGTTCTACTAAATGTATTGTGAGTCTAGTTAAGCTACATAGTACAAATGAGTCAATGCTCGTTGTTGAAATATTAAGTCAATATTTAAAACAATCCCTCAAGCCAACAATTAGGAAGAGGTAGCAAGCAAACTTTTGAGGCGTTATAGTAGGTGGAAGAGACCTTGGATTACTTCTGTTTTATACTGAACATACTTACACAACACCTTTGAAATTTTGAAAGAAGATGGATGCAAAAAATCTTTTAAAATATGGGGCATCTTAATACATCAGTGTGAAATTACAAACGGAACCTTTCTCTTTCTATGTAGCTCTCTCTTTTTCTTTCTCTCTGCCTCTTTCTTTTTCATACTTTTTTCCTCCTTCTGTTTACTCATTGACTCACTCTCTCACACATACGTCTCCAACTACCTACTTTACTCTCTCTCACTCTTTATTACTTTCATCCTTGTGTTTCACGCCCTTAACAAGTATGATTGACTACTAGTTTAGTAATCAGTGAACCAGGTTCACAATTATGGGCCTCATTACGATGTGGCTTGGAAAGCATCCAAACTGCATTCAGAGGCTTTCCGAGTTCATCGCGGTTTCAAAACCGACAGCCTCATTACAATGAAGGCTGTTGGTTTTGAAACAGCCTGACATTCTGGCTGGCTTCTAACGGGCTCAAGGAGCCTGTCTGCCAGATAAAACTGGCACATAATCCGTGTGGACAGTGTTTTACGCCATCCAGAATACGATGTGGGTTCCGGCAGGGTTTCCATGCCAGGCTTTCTGACATGGAAATCCTGCCGCAAAGTGACTTTGGGAGCCCCTAGCAGGGCCCCCTTCAGCCAGCTGCCTCCGGTTGGGGCCCGAGGGGGCCTCCCTGTTCATCTATGCACCGTGTGTGGTGCCTGCCACGCAGTGCAGGGATGACCACAAACTCCCTTTTCTGTATGGGAGCTCGTCCTATGGCCGGTTTCTAACCACAGCAGAAGCTCCCATCCAGAAAAGGGAGCCTACGACTGCACCATGTGTGGCTGCATAAGAATTTAGTGATCGGGACCGCCGACATGAGGTCGGTTGGACCCGTATCTGCAATGGTGTCGGGCAGACGCAAGTCCGCCCGACATTGAAACAAGGCCCTAAGTGTCTGTACTTGAAAAACCTATTAAATCATTGCTTTAGAACATTTGCCAACCTCTGAGGTTTCTTGCTTCTTGTGAGGTGAGGTTTTTGACTTAGCACTGAGTAGTTTTAAAAGTAATTTTGACAAGGTGTTTCGATTTTCTGTGTGGTATATAAACACTTTAGATGCGTCCTACTTTTTTGACAGTTTAATACTTGACAGATGACATTGCATGGTCATGGGAGGGATGTTTGATGTACATTTAGGTGCTGTCAGCAAGAGCATCCTCTCTAGAGTACTTTGCTTATTTCTACCTATATAGGAATAGGTATTGATAAAAGTCATAAACAATCTAATCATGTTCAGAAATATTTCTCTAAATATTCATGCTGATATCCTCAACATTTTCTAATGCAGAGTGCACTAATGTGGCCGCTGACACTTTTATTGCAAATTATACTTTCACATTCTTCTAAGACATGCAAATTGGGGTTTCTGTCTATGCCTGGGTGGAGTTCAGGGTGCGGAACTCCGCGAAGTGCAAAAAAAAACTCCGCTGCACTACGCAGAGCTCTGCAAGTGGAGGAGTACGTTAGATAAATGCCGTTCACAGTGATTTTCAGCACCAGGTGCTTGTCTTCACTGTGCAATCATCGCAAATGGCACCATGCACAGTGCAAGCGGACGCTTCTTCCTTTCCGCCGCTCAAGTAGATTTCTTACTTGAGCCACAGCTTTCTCAATGCAAAAAGATGGTTTCTCAACAGGACAGTCGCGAGCATATGCGACCGCTTGCAATGAGAAGTCTGACCACCCGCGTTGAGAAATCTCACCGGTAAGTTCATTTTCCAGGCTTGCGCTTGCCAACCCAATGTTGACAATCTCAAACGAGGTAAAATCTCGCTGGGAAGTGGATTTTTCTCAATCGCCCTCGCCAACTTTACATTGATGAACGCGAGTGAGGAAAAAAATTCTGCCCTTCTACGCGTAGCAGAGTTTCTTGGAAGTCTGTGACCTCCGCGAAATGCGCAGTGCGCCAAACTCAGCGAGCGGAGCGGAGTTCACCACCCAGACTTAGTTCTGTCCTGATATTTCACACTTAGACTGAATCCCATTTCTGTTTATGTGATTTAGTGAAATCTGGAATCTTCTGAGAAACATAGCAGCGTGCATGTATATAAAGCCATTCACAGCAATCATGTCAATAATACAAACAGGGTAATGTAGTACCCTTGTGTTCTACAAACTGATGTTGAAATCCTGATGCTAAGAAAGGAAAATGACAAAGGGTGATTCACTGAAGGCCTTTACTTTAAAATATTGACAAGCCAAAGGCCCCCTAGTCTATCAGCTCCTGGTAAAATGATATACACCTGGCATCCCCCAACACACTAGTTTATGACAAATTATGCAGTTTGCAATGGTTCCTCATTTGGCCAATATTTTAGTAGGCTCCTAACCAGTGATAAGTGCTGCTTTATAGAGCCAAACCTACCACTTGGGTTGGAGACAGGTGTAGGTTGCTTTTCAAGTGTCGTACTTTAAAATTTGGGACCGCGTAGGAGGCAGGGCTCTACCCCTGTCTATCCCGGTATTAGCGAACCGCGAATGGTCAATGCGGTATGTACAAGTGCTTTGTGTAACGTTTTAGCTATGAATGCACTATGTATACGTTATTATACATTTGACTCCGTGGGTTCCATCTTGGAGCGGTGGCCATCTTATAGTTGCCCTCACATAGGCTACACTTTACTTTGACTTCTCTGTGACCTGTGCAAACTGACTCCACTGCCCGAGGTCAGCCCTGGCCGGCCGGTTCCTTTTACTGCGGCCAAATGGGATTAGCATCAGGGCCCGAGGCATCATAAATTCCTTCTTCCCACACGAACCCTGACTAATCTCTTTCTCACCTGACTCTTCCTGCTTTATGGCTTGTTTTACAAACAGGAGGTGCCCGTGTTTATTGGGGCCTGCTGATATCTGATGAGGGATCTGAGCCTTGCTGGGTAAAAAATTGCGGGCTGGCTGAACTGAAATGTGGGATTGTAATCATGACTCTGCTTGTTCTTTGAAGTAAAATATGTGAATGACCAACTGCAAGAGAAGGGCGGTGTTGCCCAGAGCGTAACATTCTCCATAAAAGAGGAGACTGGTTTCTGTTCTGTGGACTGCCTCATTCAGTTGCTAAGGCTTCTGTGCGACGTAGTCCCACTCATTTGAGTTTAATAAAGATGTCTTTTCATATTTCAGCTTCTGTTGCCAAGTTCTTTGTTATATTATCAAGATATGCAGAATTTTATAATACCACATCAGGAAGTACTCGAAGTCATAGGGTGCTACCCCTAGCACCTCTGGGGTCTCAAAAATTGGAGTACTTCAGTTGGCGCCCACCAGCGCGGCCTCATCAGAGAAGTGACTTTCTGTGGGAGTGATCTTGTCAGGAGACTGAAATCTACTGAGGAGGACAGAATGGGATTCTACCAAGAAGGTACTCTGTGAACAGGGATTCTGGAGATTCTTTGATTATGTAGCCCGGTATATTTCTGCTCTTCCTGATTTTGATCCTCCACATGATGTCACTCAAAAGGTGAGAAAAAGAACCCTTTTGGCGTGAGTATTATAGAAGACGTTTGGTCATGTAGAACTTGACAATTAGAATTTGGATAACCTTTTGATTATTAAGAATAAGAATAAGAATTAAGTATAAGTGGGTCGCTCCCAGTCCTTTGGTTCTTTGGGTCTTTACTTTGGTTATCGCAATTACCAAAGCCGAGGGGTTGGTTTCTTGGTTTCTGATTTGGTCATTGCACTTACCAAAACCGAGGGTCTCGCATATTTGCGAGTGTATTGGTAGAGATAACCCCTTGAAGTTTGAAGCTAGATTAGTGAGCTATAAGATGCCTGATCTTAGCAAATTTGGAAATGTAGCTTTTGGTTTGTATAGGTTTGGATATGCGAATTGCAATTTGTGTAGGCAGGTAATGAGGAGATATTTCTCCATTTTGGTTTTGATTATAATACTTGCGTTTTCCGCAGTATTTTTGGCATGCCTGTTTGTAAGCTCACATGGAAAAATGTGTTGCTTTTTGTTTTGAAAGGTACCATAGTGTGGGAAATATCTAAATAGGTTAAATTTAAAAACATATTTCTTCCTTGGTGATTTTGTATCCCCAGGGAATTAAAATATGACATAATACAAAACAAGGATCCTTCGTTCTGCGCAGTTTCATGAATAAAGATATGCAGAACGATTTTGTGTGGTGTTCTGCTAGGCAAAGCTAGTGAATTGAGCGCATTCACTACTTCTTGGACATGCATCTGTCTGTGGGGCTGTTTATGCAGCCTTTTGGAACACTATTGAGAAGCGTTTCTTGTAAATATGACTTACAACTAGTATTTGCAAATGGTTTGTTTCAAGTATAGTCTGTGAGCTGTTCTTTCTTTCTGTCATGCGTATTGATTTGTAAGTCAACTGTGTGTTTAAATGTCTGTGTTTTTTTTTATCATTAGTGCAACTTCCGTAAGTAAATTGCGACGGCGCTATTTATGAAAAATGGCTAAAGCACGCTGTATTGTCTGTTTGACCCCCCTTTCTGTTTATGTCTGAAATGAGCTCAATATGTGTTTGTGGGTCTTCTGATGTTTTCAGTCTGTTAAGCAAATTGTTGGTTAATTAATATCAAGTAGAAACTTAAAAAAGAAATCCAGAAACGAACCATGTGACGTGCTAAAATAGCTATATGGTGCTCTTTAATTTATAGAATGAGCAATTGTGCACATACACAAAACTGCCGTTAAATGCTTAAAGGATAAAATTAGAAACACATTCAATAGATATAAATCAGGCCCCAAAAACGAATTTATCTATTTTTGCAAAAGTAAATAAATTTACAGCATTTTCCTTAGATGCATTGTATTAGATGTTCACAGGCAAAATTTTCAGCTGCAGTTTATTTGAGAGAAATGTTCATTCAGCCAGCACCTTCCCAGTTGAACACGGGTGGAATTTTGCAGAACCGTCCTTTTAAATGAAAGTGGCGCAAAAATGTGACGCGTTTCAAGTTGGGCTTATGCGCTTAGGCGTGTGAGTTAATGTGTCCAAAATGATAGGCAAGAGATGCAGCTTGTTTTTTATACATGGATTTATCACAAAAACGAATAATTGGGATTTTTTTAAAAAGAAAATGATTAATCATGGAAAAATTATTTTAAAAAAAATAAGTGCTTTTCAAAATCGTTTTTTGATATTTATAAAGCTTAATACTCATACTATGACCTCCTAGCATTAAAATTTGATTTAAGTTGTGTTGCATCACTAAAATGACAAGCATTCGCGTGTACAATTTTCCCTTGGCGCAGGCGCAATCAAGCTCATTTTTATAAAGTATAAGTTATTATTTCCAATGCCTGACTCATGGGTTATGTAATAAACATTCTGGTAATGCATATTATGCAAAAAAATTGTAGGATATTCATGTTTTAATGCCAAAAAAATGAAAGTCGAATTTGGGTAGAAAACACTGTTTGAACTGCATTTTCTTCCATTCAGAGTACTTTTTAAAGTGTCTCAGACTTCAGTAAATGCATACGTTTAGGTTTGATATATATTTACAGGTTGTGCCTTCTTATGATTCAGTACAAAGGCTTGTTTTAATATCAGGGTTGAAGGTTCTAACTTTAGCTGTGTCTGTCACGATACTACTGAACACGCTATGAAAAACAGGACCTTTTTAAAACTTGGAGAAATTAAATAAAATATGGTGTCGCAACCCGCAACTATTTGATGTTAATAAAAAACGGCCTTAATGGAGTTAGCACCCACATAGAGAAAGAGAAATGGAGAATTCTTTTTTGATGAAGGAAAAAGAGGATGTTTGTGAGCAGGTACGTGATGAAGTCAGTAATGATAGAGGGGTGGAGGAATGTAGAATTACGGTTATAGGAACTGGGTAATACGTAGAAAGGAGAAGAACAATTGGGAAAATAGAATGCCGTGGAGGGAAGAGAGATGATGAAGGGGAGTAATAAAGACATGAAGAGTAGCGTGAGGAAGGTTGTATTGACGAAGGGAATAAAAAGGAATGTGGTATCGGTTTGAGTAAGTGGGAGGGGAAAGATGAGATTGCAAGTTCTAGCAGTAGGGGTGAAAATATTGTAATTACCTAACGGGAGGCACTGAGTTTCATATGCTAATATGAAAGCGACGAACAGAGCTTGAATAAAGGCAAGTGACTAAATGATGAAGAAAATATCAAAACTCATTGCGAATGCAATTCGCAGTGCCAGTGGACTGGGGCAGAAAGCGGTCCCAATTGCTGGAGTTCAGTCTAACTTTAGCTGGGCCTACTGAGACGTTCATTCATTTAAGGTTGTTGAAATGTGTACCATTACATAGGATTGTAACAAGGATTTATTCTAAAAAGTGGTATGTGTGTTATTAAGTTTCCTGAATTATTCACAGTAAATGTAGTTTAATAATCTGGGAATAGAGATAATTTTTTTAGCGCCTAAAAAGGAGAAATTATTTTTCAAAATAGAGTGAATTATTGCAAGTTAGGAGGAATTAAGAAGGCCTTCTGGCTTTGACAAATTCAGAGTGGCAGAAGCCGGGGGGAGAGCTGCAGAGGCTGGCTCAAGTTACGCTGCTTAGATGTTATCTTTGGTTTTCCCGTAGGCTGCCACGTTGACATTTATGACCTTTTAATTAGGGCCTTGCCTCTGTGGAATGCAGAATGACCTTGCTACACGGGCCTCTGAAGGTGGGGTTTCTGGTTTCTCCACAAGAACATCAATAAAACTAAAGAACTTAATTCCAAAGGGAAAATATAGCAAAGGGGTTTCTTTGGAAGCCCAAACATCATGTTAAATGCTTTGCAGAACTGATACATTTGCGTCTCGCTCTAAAAAAAAATTAAAAAAAAAAATGATGCCTGCTATTAGCTCTTATTTAACAGAAAACGGAGTGTTGCATTAAGTCTTAATCAGACAAAAAGATTCTAAAATTTTTTTAAGGCTACATGCCTAAATGTGAACGAATTGACAATTAAGACTTAATTTTCACAGTGGAAATTGTAGGTGCCAAATTAATATGGAGTGTCAGTGTAACGATTTTTTTAGAAAGGTAAAACTTAAGTGGCTGGATGTTGCAAGGACTGACAAGGGGGTACAGTTAAGTAATGGCAATTTATTTTTGTGTATTTGGTCCTATCATGAATTGTTCTTGCTGGTCCTGTATGTTAGAAGAAAGACAGTATATTTGACAGCAGATTTCCATTGCCTGGTGATCTACTGTCAAAAAGGAGGGTAAGGATTTTAAACCTGACAAATTAAACAGGCCCGTATATTGGGTTTTGGGCTGCAGGTTTACAGTGCATAAGAGTACATGACATGGTGTTGTGTGTCACCGCTTATTTACATATGCTATTGTTTTGTCTATGCTTTTTGTGCTTGATATACAGCAAGTATATCTGATGGCTTGACGTTTTGTGCGTTTTTATTATTTTTTGCATGTTTTCGTTGTTTTTGTTGCTGCTTTTTGATACTATTACAAGTTTACCTGTGTTGTGAGGGGATGGTCATGACGATGCCCATCGCTACGCAACAGTTGGTTGAACTTGTTCTGGTTACTAAATTCCACAGCTAATGATATTTCATGCTGTGAACATGAGAGACAACACTTCACCAGTGCATGTCTAAATTGGCTATAATGGTATTACAGAAAACTAAAGGAGATCTACAGGATCAAAGTGTGTCACCTGCAGTTAGTCACTTACTGCCCTTTCCCTTAATGGAACAGGCAGCCTTACATTTATTTATCCTTGATTGGACCTAAGGATGAAATTATAGATCTGTGACTCAAGGTGGCCTAATTTCTATATTACATTAGTTAATGATGTTTTGCTTCCTAAGTACCCTATGGCTTTTGTTCCTTAAAAGAAAACTAGGTTTTCATTTTTCCCTGAAGAAGGAACTGGAACATTACCTAAGATTACCGTATATGGTGTAGTCACCAGCGGTAGAGTTAAAATGTATGTAACTTTGGCCTTTTGTGTATCACCCGTACTCTTGGTGTAGTGTCACATGCCTGACTATCACCCAAGTAAATTCTTGTCCTTCCTATAGATTTTTATTTTTTTATTGCTTTTGTTGCTTCTTCCCTGACCGATGTCGCATCATGCTTAGTTATTGGGGATTTTAGTTGTGTCCTAGTTCCAATTCCCTTTTCCGTATTCCTTTCACCAGTCAGCCCATTTATTATTGTAGGTGTATTGTTCAGGTACAAACTTCCAGACTGCAGTGATACACCAGGAACCTCCATATTATGTATAATCCCCTCTTGTATGACCAGACTGGTTTTCAAGAATTGTCCCTAGGCCTGCTTCAATGTTTTCCAGCCTGACTGTCAAGTATATTATATTATAGTAAGACAAGTTTTCCATCCCGATAGGAGATAACTTACGTTTACCTTTTTTTGAACATGACGAATTTTCAATGTCAATTTTTTAATGTGGTTTTTACCCTTTTTGTTCCTGCTGCTTTAATTTTCGGTGGGATCAGAAGTTTCTAATCATGCAAATATCAGGACCCTCTAGTTCTTGTCTTTTGTTTTCATATCTGACTATTAGCCTGTGTATTGTCTAGTGCACCTGATGTGAAAGGTTTCTACATACCTATGATAATCTGTACCATGTGATTTCTCTATTGAGACGTCCTAGATAAGGAATTTAGAAACACTTATATGTAATCATTGAAAAAAAAAATGTGTTTGCCCTATTAGACAATGCCACCATATGTGAAGACATCCATTTAGATAGAATTCTCGTGTAGTTATCTACCCTTAGATGATGGAGGCTCTCACACGGAAACCCAATTGAAAAGCTTAGAGGCACTGTTTTGCCTACTGCCTTTATATTTGTATTGCTTCCTGAGAAAGACAGTGTATTCTAGATGAAAATTGTCCCATGGCGTGTGGCCACTCCTTTGAAAATCACAGGCCACCTGTTTACAGTCCCCTTGTTATACAACGAACTGTTTAAAGCATCACACTTGCTTCATCAGAAGGCGTTCAACATCAGAAAAGAAGGAGGAGCTGGTTTTGCCACAGAACCAGAATTCCAGTGCAAAAGAGCGCCTGTCATGTGCTGGTAACCTCTGACAGTGTGCAGTCCCTTGAGCCCCTTGGCCTGAGTTTTTGGGCACACACCCCCCCTCTTTTCCTTTGCTTCAATGGAAGTGCAGTGCACCGGAGGATCCAAGATTGACAGAAGGCACTACATTCCAGTGCCCATGGAAGAGCAGCCTGAGCCTCCTCTGACACTGAATGACGAGTGTTGGAGTCTGAGAATGGTCCCGAATCTGCACGAGATGACCTGTGCCCTTGATCAATGGAAAGCACACTACCTGTAGTGCCTGCCGCAAAGGAAAAATACTGGCGCACTGCCTTGAGACATTGAGACTTTTTCGAGTGAGCTGTGGGTGTTTGCCAGGAGGGCACTCCAACTAAGCAGTACTTTTCTCATGAAAGGCTTGAATGAAGAGGCCCAGGCAAAAGAAAACAACAGAAGAAGATTTGATGGACAATAGAAGCCTGCCAGAGAGGCTTTTTGAACGGACTCTGGGCATAGGTGGTTTCACAAGAGGTTTCCGTGTGATTGTATAGACTAGGTGTTAGAAGACTGTTTGTTTTGCTGGCATTGTCTAGTATAAGCAGAATAAAATCCATTTTCTGTGGAAGAGTACCCCCTTTTCACCTCAGAGCATTGATGAGGGTCACCACTGTTTCACCTGAACATACAAAATGTATAGGAGCCCTAAAAATGTTACTAAATAATTTTAGGATTTGCTTTTTGCTCAGGGTTGTAGACAATTATTATTTCATTTGTAATAGTGGTCGCTACTTTCTCCCGTTGTCTATATATTCTTAATAACGTGTTTTCTAGTGTTTTTTTAAACATGACGTTGTCATTTATGGGTGGGATTGATTTTCTCTACTCAATTGACTTCTGCACCCTCTTCCCAACCTATGTCTTTCCCTACCACTGTTTCTTTGCACTCTTTTCACCCTTTTCCTGAACATGAGCAGGTTAAAAGATCAGAATTCGTAAGCAATTCTTTTGAACAGCTTCTGCATCGACACTAGTTAATAGTAAACATCACTAATTGTTGGGGGTGTGATCTTATGCCACCTAGATAGAGGTATTCCTTATTTTGTCCTGCTATATGTGGCCTTTGTGCTACTACATGTGTAAGGAGACGTGTCCCGTGAGAGTCGCTAAGTAATAGGATGATACTACAGCAACATCTCCATGACTTCATGTCTGTAGACCTGGACTCGGATTGATGAGAGTATAGTTATTGCCTATGTAAGGGCAAAAGAAGGGTCTGTCGAACTTTAAAATTTGGGACCGCGTAGGATGCAGGGCCCTACCTCTGTCTATCCCGGTATTAGCGAACCGCGAATGGTCAATGCGGTATGTACAAGTGCTTTGTGTAACGTTTTAGCTATGAATACACTATGTATACGTTATTATACATTTGACTCCGTGGGTTCCATCTTGGAGCGGTGGCCATCTTATAGTTGCCCTCACATAGGCTACACTTTACTTTGACTTCTCTGTGACCTGTGCAAACTGACTCCACTGCCCGAGGTCAGCCCTGTCCGGCCGGTTCCTTTTACTGCGGCCAAATGGGATTAGCATCAGGGCCCGAGGCATCATAAATTCCTTCTTCCCACACGAACCCTGACTAATCTCTTTCTCACCTGACTCTTCCTGCTTTATGGCTTGTTTTACAAACAGGAGGTGCCCGTGTTTATTGGGGCCTGCTGATATCTGATGAGGGATCTGAGCCTTGCTGGGTAAATAATTGCGGGCTGGCTGAACTGAAATGTGGGATTGTAATCATGACTCTGCTTGTTCTTTGAAGTAAAATATGTGAATGACCAACTGCAAGAGAAGGGCGGTGTTGCCCAGAGCGTAACATTCTCCATAAAAGAGGAGACTGGTTTCTGTTCTGTGGACTGCCTCATTCAGTTGCTAAGGCTTCTGTGCGACGTAGTCTCACTCATTTGAGTTTAATAAAGATGTCTTTTCATATTTCAGCTTCTGTTGCCAAGTTCTTTGTTATATTATCAAGATATGCAGAATTTTATAATACCACATCAGGAAGTACTCGAAGTCATAGGGTGCTACCCCTAGCACCTCTGGGATCTCAAAAATTGGAGTACTACACAAGGGGCTAGCAGTAAATAAAATTGGGGTTGCTGGTGTATAATTTTGGAATTTTGAAAAATGGGAGCAGTTGTTGGTGGTAAAGGAGCAGACAGAAATACGGTGATTTGCGCTTTGCCACTCATAACATGAACATCGTTGTTTCATCTACATTTTTGCTAAGTAGTCTTTCAGGAATCTTCCTTTTACCTTGTCCACTCCATACCACCCTCACCTGAATGGGGGTCAGCAGATTAAGTGAAATTACCCTTCCTTTCCAGATGACAATGTTATGTTGCTTGCATCCTATACTGTAGCAAGTGCAACAACATGCTGGGCAGCTAGTGCATCATGTGTATGAGCTGCAAGCTCAACTTCCTGCTCTGCTCCTATTCAGAATAATACAGTGGCCAGGCAGAATCCCTTTAAGGAACACAAATCAAATAAATAGTACATTTAAAAAAAAATGTTTATGCCTACCCATCAAAATGGAAAAAGTTTGCAAAGAACTAAACTGAACTCGATTTTACCAAAAATACTAATAAACCAAGAGTGGATTATCCATTAGAGATTGAAGACAAATGATGATTGATGGTGTCCCTCCATATCCAAATCCAAAATGACCAAGGGCTAGATAAATCGCAGGGAGGAATCTTCAGGATAGGAGGAGAAAGTCGCTACTATATGTATAATAGCTTTACTCTATATGGCACAAACCCCTGGAAAGAAAAATATGAATTTTGTGTGCAAGAAGTTACCCAAACAGTGCCCATAAGTAAGAAAGGAACTTGAAATTAATTTTATCAATGGTCAGTTATTGGTAACAAAAAAACAGCATGTATAATCACCATTTGCAAAGTAAGTTTTATAACATTGTTTAGGTGTTTTTTGTTTACCCTAACAATATCTCATTGATGTTACATGGCACATTGGCATAATATTAGCCATTTACTCTCACAAGGGTAATGGGAACATGATAAATAATGTTGCCCGGGCTTTAATTCTCATCCCTTTAGCTCTAACCTCAGCTGGAAATCACAATTGGACCCCATGGAAATGAATATCCTCATTGAGCAATAATCATGTTGGAGCATAAACTGCTCCAATCCGAAATGGAAAACAAATGTAGTACAGTGGTGTGGAATTCCTAAAGCCCCAGCCAGGACATATTGCTTGGGGTCAAGGACATCATGTTTACATGTTTATTTTGTCCTTAAGACAAGTAGGCCCAAACCTCTACAGCACAAGCCCTTTGGCTGCCAGTTTACAGTAACACATTATGGAGCAGTGAAGGGGATTGTCAACAGTTGAGGTAATATTTGGATCCAGCTATTGCTGTCTGAACTTGTATTTATTGTTCATTGATGAAAAGCCTTTATTATTAGGGTGAGCCCTCTAAATAAATGTTGTAGTTTTGGACTGCACTACTGACAGTGGTTCCAATAAAAAAAAGGCTACCAACATTTGCAAAATTTAACAACATGTGACTATGTCTAATATACCCCAGAATGTTCTCTGCTTAGATGCAGATATTCGCACAAGCTTGAAAGCAAGGTTGAGGACTTTTTGCTTCCAAAATAAAATGTTCACACAAAAACATGCAACTTGGAAAAAATTATTTTAGGTACCGTTTTTTGATGCATCATTTGTAAAATGTGTTAATGTATGCTAGTATCTCCCAAATATATTCATAATGGAAAGTTAGTGTAACCAGTTTCAACAAGGTTATGGGAAACATGAAAATAAACAAGCAGTGGCAAAGCTAATTGGTCTGAAATTGGTTTTCAGTCTTTTGGGTTTGTCAATGCGTGCCTTGTTTTGACATGGCTTGTGCAAAGCTTTATTGTTGTGGGAGCTGCTGGACTCTCACTATTGTGGACAAGGAATAGTAGAATGCCAGGTGATACCTGTAGACCATAGCATAAATTCACTGTTGAAGCTTTCCCGGAAGTTTTTCACATGAGCATGTCACAAAATAACCCAGAGGACTCAGAGCTACTGGAATCATTTAACTCTGCTTTAACTGTAGCATTGGACGTAACCGTCCCTCATAAAAACTACCATTCTGCCCATCACCGACCCTGGGGCCCCTGGTTCTCGCCAGAGTTAAAAATCAAGATGTAAGAATCTAGAGAGGCACTGGCATAGAAACAAAGGACCCCTAGATAAGGATCTGTATAAACAAGCTCTGCCTGCTATCACCATAACATCAAACTGCCAGACGTAATTTTATAATCAATCAAATCGACCGGACAGGCAACTCCTCCAAATCTCTTTTTAATATAGTCCATGATTTTATTACTCCCCATGCATGCACTCAGTCCCTTTCTGAATCCCAGAATTTCTGCAATTCTCTGGCCAATTTGTTTCAGGATAAAATCTCCCACATTTATTCATAATTTCACATTGTCTCCCATAAAGACTCAGGGATTCCTACCCCCAAGCAAACCATTCAAAGACCACATCTCATACTCTTGGTAATTTTGAGCCTTTCACTATGGAAAAAATTCATAGTGCCTTGGTGTCAGAGGAGTCTGGCTCTCCCTTGGACACATGTCCACCCAAGAAAATATCTTTGTTGGCCACTCTCTATGCCACATGGATTTTAGAGATTTTTAACTGTTCAATCAAAACAGGCGCTATCCCACCAGAGTGGAAGGCGGCAAGCATACGTCCCATTGTAAGGAAACCTACACTGGACCAAAGATCGCTGAGTAACTATCGCCCTATAACTCTGTTACCACTCCTGGGCAAACAGCTTGAAGGTCTTATCAATAAACAACTAAGTTCCTATCTCGAACTTAATTATATCCTTGATCCCTCCCAATTTGGCTTCCGCCCAGGCCATAGCACAGATTTGGCGCTCTTGGCTGTGACTGATTCTCTGCACCAGGGGTGGATGCAGGAAACCCAGTGATCCTTGTATTTCTAGACCTTTCTTCAGCCTTTGATACTATCTACCCCATAAGGTTGATGGAAAGGCTTCAAGAAATTGACATTCAGGGCCTGGCACTTAAATGGCTCCATCATTTTTTGACAGACAGACATCAAACTGTCATTTTGGGTCCATACTCTTCACGTAAGATAATCTTTGACAAGGGTATTCCCCACCTTGCTTAATATCTATATGGCTCCCTTGGCTGCGATTGCAGAGCACTTTGGCTTTGATATTATCTCATACGCAGATGACACCCAGTTGATGTTCAAACAGGGTCAGGATCTGAGGGCGGAAAAACAGCGTTTCTCCTCAGGCGTGTTAGCCATCTCAGACTGAATGAACGACAACTATCTCCAGCTTAATGCAGATAAGACTGAGATCAAGCTGTTCGGCAAAGCCTCTTTGATCTGGATGGATGACTGGTGGCCTCATCAACTGGGTACCACTCCTGTGCCGAAGCAAGCAGTAAAGAATCTAGGTATAAAACTGGACAAAGCCTTAACAATGAGAGATCACATTTTGGCCACCACTGGCATATGCTACCAGCACCTACGCTTCTTATGCAGAATTATTCCCTACCTCCGCCCGTAGAACTCTGGTTCAGGCCATTGTAATAAGCAGACTAGACAATGGTAATGCCCTTTTGGCAGATGTCAGTGAAACGTTGATCTCTAAACTTCAGGTTGTTCAAAATACAGCAGCTAGGCTTGTCCTTTACTGCCCTTCAGGCACTTAGTCAGCACCTCCGTTGAAAGAACTACACTGGTTGCCAGTGAAGAAACGCTCTTATTTTAAAATCTGCTGTCTCACATATAATGCCTTAAAGAACAAAGGCCCATTTTATATTCAGAAAAGAATAAAAGCCTATACGCCCTGTCGTATTCTAAGATCTTGCTCGAAAGCCTTGTTGTGGGTCCCCTGCATTCGCTTAACACGTAGCGGTGGAAAGGCTTTTTCCTATCTCGCCCCCATGTACTGGAACAAGCTTCCCTTTCACGTTTGTTCCTGCCCAAATTACTGTAAATTCAGGAAACATCTCAAAGCCCACCTATTTTAATCACCCTCTCCACCTTCTGATTTTGTTCTGCCACAGCGCCGAGATGCCCTCGGGTGATTTGTGCGCTACATTACGTCAAATTAACATAACATAACATAACACCCATGGTATATGTCTTTGCATTAGTGCAGATTTACATATTTCATGAATATACAAGAATTTACAGAAGTAGACCATGAAGTTGTATAAATTGTAAAATATTTGTGAACTGTATATTAGCACGAGCAAATATACATGTGTAGATTCCAAGGTCACTTCTCTCCAACCATTTTTGTCCCAACCCTTGAAGAAGTTTTACTTCTGACCCTTGTCAGGAGTACATTTCCAACCTTTCTCAGGATGGGAAAAGCTTAGAGAAGAGTTAGTGAAAGCTCTTACAAAATGCAAGGTAGTTGGTTTGCACAGACTCAAAAGGGCATTCCAACCGTGAAACTAATGCTTATCGCTACCTCCAGCCCAAATATGTAGATCTGCAGAAATGTGGCAAAATAAGGAAATTGCCAGTATTCAAGCCCAACTATAGAATTTGTCCTGGCATAATCAGAGTGGCTATTATCAGAGCTCTTATATAATGAGATTGCTGGCATAATTGTTCGCCACACTACATTACACCAAGGAACAAGTAGATCTTTTTTTTAGTAGATTTATTAAGCAACCTGCCCCATTGACAAGAAGACATTTTATTAAATTCCGCAATCCTGGTATGATAAATATTTCTACCATTTAAAAAATGTGAGACACAGGAGGAACTTTATGTACTGCTATTCAAGTAGCAGTAAAACAGACAATTCTTACAAAATGTTTAACTAGCGAGAAATGTAATAATTGAATGTATAATGAAAAATATCAAAGAATTAGAGGGTTGTGCCTTTTCTATTCCAATTTAAAATGAAATTGTCAGTTCAAAATTGAAATAGTGTGACAGTTAAATGAATTAAATTAAGTGCTATTTTAAAAAGCAACAATTTTTTATAAACCGACTGTTAACCCCTTCAGTGCCCATGACGAGATAGTCTCGTCATGGAGCGCGGTTGCGCTGTGCCCATGACGAGACTATCTCGTCATGAACCCCACCCGCTAATGAAACGCCCGGCACAGGGCGTGGAAAGGGCGGGGCACAGAAGGGGTTAAAAAATAACATCAACATAACATAAATTGAACACATTTCCAGCAGTAAACAAAACACATGAAACTATAGTAATTAACCCTTTGCTGCTTAACCATTAGCCTTAAAGCCCATATAACCTATATCCTTAATCCCGTACCCTAACCACTGTACCCAGATTGTCAACCTTATACCCTAAAACCTTAACCCTTTGCAATAAAAACTATACCTTTCACCCATAACCCCTTAGCCTTACCCCATACCCTAAACCAAATTCACAAACGCTTAATCCAATAAATGTATTCCTTTTCCCATAGCTCTGTACTTTGTAATCTCAAAGCCTATTCTATAATCCCCCTAAATCATTTACAGCAAACCCCTAAGCCTACATCCAAACCCTCAGCCCAAACTCTAACTTCATACAAGCAACCCAAAGACTGACAACACTTTTCACATTAATTCCTGTGCAATAAACCATTACGTTTGAATCATATACCCAAAACCCTGAACCTTAATCCCTAAATGCTTAACTTTATACCCTTAACTCTTTACCCCTTCCAGTTTACCCCATACCCTGGACGCACACAGATCTTTCTTGCTCTTGCCACTACACCTTAAGTCAGCCGTGAGGGGAACGGCCAGCGTTGGGGGCACTGCAGGCTTGCACAGAGTAAAATTTCCACTACAGAAATCGTCGCCGTGAGGGGAACGGCTCCTGGGCTCAACTACATCTCCCAGCATCCCTAGCACCCGGCGCCTGCCGTTGACATCACAGGGCAGCGCCGGGCACCATTTAAGACACTCAGTTGCCCCGCAGCGCGGGATGCGCACTGATCTTTCTTGCTCTTGCCACTACACCTTAAGTCAGCCGTGAGGGGAACGGCCAGTGTTGGGGGCACTGCAGGCTTGCACAGAGTGAAATTTCCACTACAGAAATCGCCGCCGTGAGGGGAACGGCTCCTGGGCTCAACTACATCTCCCAGCATCTCTAGCACCCGGCGCCTGCCGTTGACATCACAGGGCAGCGCCGGGCACCATTTAAGACACTCGTTGCCCCGCAGCGCGGGACGCGCGAGGGGGCCGGCGCCCGGGCAAAGCCTGGGCAAAGGGCGGGCCCATCCTTGCCCGTCACTGACAGGAGCGGACTGGACTGGGCGACCCCCCTAACGCTGCATCTCCTGCATTTATCTTAAGGTACCGTAGCCATCTCTCCCCTTGTATGAGAGCTTTGCAAAAGATATTTTGTGGGAGTTATTTGGATTATTGGTATCATTTGTCCTGCTCACTTCCTGCCTGACTTGTGAAGCACACTGTGCCTAATCTTGTTATTGTGATCCGTTGCCTTTATTATGCCAGCTAAAGATATCAAGGGTAGAGTGCCAAACATCCACCGCTCTGGAACTATGGATCAATTTATTACTAAGGTTAACTGGGACAGTTGCTGTTACTATGGAAGAACAATTAACGGTCTATGACTTATTGTTGACTTCCCCCTGTCCATTGCCGTCTGTTCATAGCATAATGCCGGAGCCAAGCACCAGGCAATTGCGCGAGAGGCATCCTGGGGCTGTCCCCAAAAATAAGCAAGGGTGTACCCCCATGAATGGCGGGAAGGGCAAGATAATGAAAAAAAAGAAAAATCCTATGAGCCATCCGAGAAATCTCAGAATGCCCCCCGCTCCTTCGGAGCAGCTCTCTTTGACCGCACTAGCAAACAAAGACGCACCCCCAGTTTATTCATCACCTGTTAGAATGCTGCGCCAAGAAGCTAGTGGGGGGTCTAATGTTATAGACGGGGATGAGGGAAGGATCCCTGATATATCTATTATTTACGATGCAATCAGGTCTCTCCTCCACCCTATAGAAGAAAGAATACATATGATCGAACTTCACCTACTTAGGATTGAACAAGGGCTTCGGGGTCATATTGATTCTGTAAATAACACTGACCAACCCGGGGCCTCTAAACAATTGGATAATACCAGAGCAGAAAATGCCCCGGCTGCTCCTCATGACCAGCCAGCACGGTCTTTCAACAACCAGGTGTTAATTGCAACCAATAAACCCTCAGTAGTGCCTGATCATATACAACCTGCTCAGTCTAATACAACCCAGCCCAAACAGGATGCTAGGCCTCATACATCCCAGTCTCCAAGGGGAGAAAACATCCCAAATTTGCCTCCTGAAGTCTCCCCACTTGTTGTAATCCTAACAGGGGTCCCCGAATTGGGTAAACACGAAGTTGAATCCCCCATAACTTTAACCCCTTCCATGCTCATGACGGAACGATTCCGTCATGAGCATCGGCTGAGCTGTGCTCATGACGGAACCGTTCCGTCATGGCCCCGCCCGCGCTCGAACCCTTCAGCACCGCGGGGGAATCCGCGCAGCGCTGAAGGGGTTAAGAAACAGGGTTGTGCACTGGCTCAACAAAAACAGACCACTTCCATTGCACAAAACCTGCAAGATACTCATGGTTAGGAGGGTGCCATGGGTTGGCCACTTGGCGAAAAATATAAGGGGTGATTGTATTTTAATCAACTTTGATGACCCCAAAATAGTTGATTACATTTGCAACTGGAGTCATCCTAACTCAGGTGCATCTATTTATGCTCTTCCCTTGACTTATTTCTATCCCCCTGGCCACTTTGCTATAAAACAGGATGGATGGACAACTGTCCATAGGAACGGGAGGGGACTGCCACAAGGGTGTTGCTCTAGACCCCCTCCTCACCTAGACCCTATTTTTACGCAAAACCGGTTTAGCAGTTTAGAGGCCGTCGATTGACTTGGGGACAGAGAAGGGGAATTAAGTAGTTCCCTGCCCCCCTAGGTTGCTGTATATCTGATAATACATTTATTTTACATGGGGTAATTGGCGACCATAATAGTTTTACCACTAACAGGGAAGCACTATCAGGGGTTAGAATGAGTGCAATTTTTAGAAAACCCCATGCAGAACAAAACATCCCTGTGGCGGAGGCCATTGACATACCCCTGAGGATACTAGCAGCAGAACAAGACATTCCTGAGGTAGGTGTTGTCAATTCGACAACTAGTCAAATTACATTTAAGAATGCTATATTACCAGAGGCAGGGCTTACCATCACGACCTGGAATATAGCCGGTCTCAGTGCGAAGTTGAATACCCCTTTTTGGAACGATTTTATTCTGCAAGGGTTAGACATTATATGTCTTCAAGAGACTTGGTATAAAGAGCCAATTTATGTGGAAGGTTATACATCCCATTGGGTATTGGCAGTGAATTCAGCAGTAGGAAGGGCGAAAGGCGGCCTTTTAATTCTAACATCAACCAAGCTAACTAAGTTCAAACTAAATACTTATCATGAGGTGGCCCCCTATGCCCAGTTATTACGCCTGGAGCATGTTACGGGCAAGGACTTAATTATAATTAATTATTACAATAATATTTTTGATGCACGCAGGGGTCCTATAGTATATGAAATTGGGAGAGAGATCGATAAGATGTTGGCCCTATCTGGGAGCCAACCGGTCCTCTTATTGGCAGGTGATTTTAATATTCAGGCCTGCCCATATGCAAAACACAGGACATGCGGTTTCTTAGGGGAACCATACCTTAATGTTAGTATTCCATATATCCATTTTCCACATAACAATTATGGAACTGCACTTAATAACTTGATAGCCAAACTGGACCTAGAACTACTTGACTGTTCCATGAAAAAGGGCAATATTAAATGCCCAACTTTCAAAGGTAGGGATGCCCACTCTAACATCGACCATATCCTTGTCTCCTGCAATACTGCGTATTCCGACCTATGGATAACAGAGCAAGCAGTAAGCGACCATAACAGTATCTCTGTAACATTACTGACCTGGGGGCACATACATTCAGACCCCAGCAGCTGTGTCAGAGATATAGTTGCAGTGAGACCTAATGGGGCAAGAATTAAGTGGGCCAATGTTAATTCTGTTGTACTTTTGAATGAGATTATAACTAAATGTACAACAGAAATTGATTATTGTTTAAGTAATGAGATAGTACCTGCCACACTGCTCTCTAAATTTTATAAAATTAACACTGTGATTGAGGGCTTATTGACAGGCAGAGGTAGGCCAATGAAAACTAAGTTGGCTGGTTTGACAGTAACTGTACTCAGGCCCTGTCTAAATTAAAGGCCGTCTTGGCCGCCAAACCCAGGGATACCACACGCATCAAGGCCGAACGCCTCAATTACAAGATTTCCTTGGAAGTTCGGAAAAAGAAAAACAAGAGGAGTTATGGCATAAACTCAGTTTAGCGGCAGATACAAATAACATTAGATTATTTTGGGAGACCATTAACTGCCCCTTCCTAAAGAATGACAACATTCCTGAACTAACATCGCACGTAAACTGTAATGCCTGGATAGACCATTTTACTAATATTTTTAACCCAGATAGTCTGGTTTTAGATTTTGTAACGAATCACAATTCTGTATGGCTATCGTCACCTCTATCCATCAGCTTGGACGAGGTCTATTTGGGGCTGTCAAAGAGTAGCGGGGGTAAAGCCCCGGGTCCTGACGGTGTTCCCGTGGACCTGTACAAACAGGAGATGAACTTATGGGCACCAATCTTAACCTGTATTTTTAATGCCGCTATAGAAGGCAACCTTCCCTTGACCTGGGGACAATCTATAATTGTCCCCTTATTTAAAAAAGGGTCCAGGTCAGTGGCACGTAACTATCGCCCAATCTCCCTCTTGGACTCATCAATTAAAATTCTGAGTAGAATCCTCCTACACAGACTAGAAACATGGGCAGAGGATAATACCATTTTATCGCCAGTTCAGTATGGGTTCAGGAGGGGATTAGGTACAATGGAGCAGTGCCTGAACCTCGACCTCATCATAAATAAATATACTACGGTCAAAAAAGGGAACCTATTTTTATGTTTTGCTGACCTTAGCAGCGCTTTCGATTTGGTCGAACACTCAATCTTATGGCCTACATTATTGGAGATGGGTGCACCAAAGGACATCATACACTTTCTGGCTAGATTATATGAAAGGCTATCCAGTAAAGTACGTTTCGGGTCTAATGGGGAATCTACACCTTTTTTAGAGTGTCTAGAGGTATCAGACAAGGTTGTGTTTTAGCCCCCTTGTTATTCTCTTTATTTATCAACCAAATTGACACAATCCTTAGACAGGTCCCAGCCGATGCCCCTCGAGTGGATGGCGATCCAATCCCAATACTGTTGTATGCGGACGATGCCGTCCTCTTGTCACGAACACAAATCGGCCTCCAACGCTTGATTGACAGCTCCCTGCAGTTTATTGACGGCAGGAAGCTGCTAATCAATAAAGAAAAAACATTTGTCATGTCTTGTGGGAGGAAAATTGGGGTAAAAAGGACCTTTTACCTGGATGAGGCAAAAATTCAAACCACTAATAAATTTTGCTATCTCGGTGTTACATTCTCTGGTGATGGGAGATGGGACAATGAGTGCGAGAATGTGCGCCTTAAAATGGTAAGGAATAACAATGGCGTATTTAGATTTGCCTCAAAGCTTGGGAATAGGAGAATTAAGGAAATGATTTTGATTTACAAAGCCAGATGTCTATCCTCCGCTTTGTATTGGGCTGGTGTATGGGGCCACCATACCCTTTGTGATAATCGTATCCAACTTGACGAAAACTCATTTTTGAGACGTCTATTGTGTGCCCCTGCATCAGCCTCTACAGAGCTAATTCACAGAGAAGTGGGCCTAGATCATATCAAAGATCTTGTAGCTTTACGGCCACTAGCCTTATAGCGATCTATTTGGTCTAAAACCGAAACCATATTTACCCAAAAAGTAATCAGAGACTGCCTAAGGTTGGACCATTGTTTGCACATTCCCTGGCTCAGACATATTTATCACTGGTATAAGCTTCTTTTTAACCTGGACCCATTTTTAATGCCGGACGAAGCTGCCAGTATATCTAAATCAGAGCTTAAGGTGACCTTTCTATGCCATTCAAGAAAATCTAGAGAACCTGATTGTGCAAAACAAAGTACTTTTGTTTTTTATTGTGAAAACAATGCGAGTGAAGGTTTTCAGCCATACTTAACGGAAGTTTCAAGAAATTCTCACCGTTTTGTCCTTACTCGTTTAAGGTTTGGTATTGTACACCACCTTGTGTCCTTTCCTATTATTAGGCAGCATAGTAACACTCTATGCCCCTGCGACGATATATCCAAACAGTGTTGTTGTCATTTTATGTTGTTCTGTAAATTTTATAAATTTTTAAGAAGACAATTTTTAAAACCTATCTTTTTAAAGTATAATGTTCGGTCTACTAGGAATGCGATGCAGTTAATGTTTACTTTGGGAAGTGTAGATATATGTTTTTATGTAGCTACTTATATTTTAAAATGTATGGCCGCTAGAAATTCTATTGTTATCTAATCACTCGGTATTCTAGCAAGTTGCAGTCGCCACTTTGTCAAGTACAGTGATATTTGTATATGTTCCAACACGAGAACTGCACCTCATATAGTGTATTTTGCACATCACCTAGCACTTTAGCAACTAGCATACGCTAATTTATTGAGTTTATCAGAGCCTTCTCTTCTTGTATTCATATCGACAATTCCAATATGTATTGGTATGTTTGAGGAGATTGCATCTTAGCTAGCATGATTTGTGTACATTTAATGTATTTGGTCTATATTCCTCGTCCCTTTTATCGTTTTCTTATATGATTGCTGTATGTTTTATATTTTATGTCTGCTATATGGTTGTGCAAACAAACCGAATAAAGCATTATGAACTGAACTGAACCCCATACCCTTAACTCTGAAATTCCAAACCCTTAACCCCATACCCCAAACAGGTGGCATTATATTTTAATTCTACATCCTTTACCCCAAAACATCTAACCCATGCCTTCTTACATGAATCCCAAACACTTTACCTCTAAGCCCTTATCCCCTGCACCTTCAAAACTAACCTATACCCCAAACATCTAAACATATATCCCCAATTCTATACATTTTGCCCTGTGCATTTAACCCATACCATCTTACTTTGCATCCCTGAACCTTTACCTTATACTCTTACCCCTCAACTCCCAACTCCTCACATCAAATAACAAAATCGTCACCCTATACCCACACCCTTAAATGTTCTCCTGATCCCTAAACCCTGTACCTTTAACCCCTATCCCCCATACCGTTACCCCTAAAACCTTAACCCCTTTCTGAGTGCCCTTCTTTAATATATTTTGAGAAAAAGCACATTGTAAAGCGTTTCTCTTTCAAAGTGTTTCTTTTTAGAACAAAGAGCTGAGAAGTCTTATTCTTAGAACTAATGATTTTGAAGTTCTCATGTAATAGAAACGTCTTGAGAGACATTTTTGTTCTTTCAAAAAATTTTAATGCAACAAAAAAATTGCGATATTACTCAGAGCATAAATTGCATACCTTCAGTGGTATAGATCTTGTATGTGCCACTATATAAGTAATGCCAAATGCATCCCAATATCAGAATATTTTTTGATCCATGAGCCAGACGTACACAAGGACAAAGTAGGAAATAATTATTGTGTACAAAGGCATATTGCATATTTTTATACCCAGTTAGCCATACTTTTGGAAGTTCTTTTCATTTTGCAGATTTTTTCACACTTGTATGTGCCATGTGATATATGAGACTGTCAGGCACGAGGACCTGGCTTGGTTATGTTAAGCTATAATATTTTAGGAACACTTCTAAAGCACCAACCCACAAAATAGTTTGCTTGATGGTACTAGGAGTAGAGTTGATTAGGAAGTTACAACGTAGTATGCAAGGTGTTTTGGAAGCAGTAAAAGACTTCAGACTGCATCAGAATGACATGTAAATGTGCTTATAATTTCATCAGTGAGTGGAGGCAGTGCTAAAGTTGATCAGCCCTCAATGAGAACGATTTTATTCCCAGTAAACCTTTTTGGCCTCTCGGGATCAGGAATTGCTGAAATTAGGTCATTCAGAAATGCATGGGAGGCTGGTAAAATATATAGTACTGTGAACATATTACAGGCCCTCCAAAAATTCAGTGATTTATGTACCAACCAGAGAAACCTCAGTACATTTTCTTTGCCACATGCACCCAGAGAAAAGCATAGGAGACCATGATTTTTCTATTTTAGTACTATCACTCTGGGAGCAATGCATTTTGTAATCTTGGTAACTCTATCTAAAGGTTCTTTACCATCCACACAGAAACCTGTATGTTATTGAGGTGTCTATTATCATTAAGGTAAAACCATCAAAGATTACAGACTGCACCCATCAAAGTCTATCAGCTCTAGATCTCTCTCCAACATTCCAGAACACACCATAATAAAATAGCTGTATTCGAAAGATATGCTCAGACTACAATGCTCTCCTTCCTACTAATAAAAACAAATAATTAGATGATAAGAAAATCAATATAAGATAACGTAAATGCATAACAGTATGTACAGAAATTGTCAGGTATTCAAAATTAAAGGTGTGGAAAACAATATTCATGAATGAATAAAGCCTGTCATCCATATAGGTAGGGACTAGAACCATTTAGAATGAGAAGAAAATTGAGAACCATGTTGAGAACTGCTTTTCAAAAGAGCATTCCCATCCGACTCAGATTCATTTGACGATCTAACAAAATGTGGCATGTGCTCCTTAGGTGCATTAGAAACCTTTCGAAGATGTGACATAATCCAAACTTCACCGGAATCCAAAAGCACAACATTTTTCTTTATTTTCTTAATCTTAAATGGACCAATGAAATTAGCTGAGACCCTCTTCATAAACCTAGGCTTCTTTACCCACACACCATCACTACCATTTCAGTGTCTCTGTCCAAAGCTGTGATGAAAATATTATCTGTCTTTATACCTCCTCTTATATTATGCAATCCTTTCTTTTGCACACTTGGAATTTAAACCCCCAAGTCATCTACCGAAGCTCAACCATCCAGGAACTAATTTAGATCCAGCTTTCCTCCCTTTCAATTGGAAAGATGCCCATGCCTGAATGGGGCATGGTGCAATGAGCCCAAGAAGTCCCTCTCAAAATTTCCGCAAGAGACTCTTCATACATCGCTGCTCTCTGCACTCAAGCCTTCACCATTTGCTTCATTACTTCTGCAAGACCATTGGCTTGGGGATGGAAAGTTGCTGTACATGGATGTGTATTAGACAGACTGTTGATGAACAACTTAATTTCCTGAGACACAAACTGGATATTACTATCCATCACAATAGTAAACGTCTCTAGAGAACCCTTCTTTCAAAGACACAGGGCCTGATTTAGGTCTTGATAGGAGCATCGCAATCCCGCTGCGGCGGCGGTCCAGAGTACTCTGTCAAGCTGATGGCAGACCATCAGCAGGATTTAGATGTCTGTGGGCTAACTCACAACCACCATCAATAGAGTGGCAGCTGTTGTGGCCGCGGCTCACCACAGCCAACACGGCAGACACTAATGTTGGCGAATAGTACTCTTTCACCATCAGGGTGGAGAGGTTGCACTGAGTCTATTTGGATAATCCAGTTGGCCCGGCCGTCTCATCATGATGTTCTGCTGATGGAGTGAGTCCATCACAGGATGAGGTATGTACTGCTTCTGTGGCTGTAGTGGTGATGCTAGCATCACACACCTGATGTCAATTGCATAATTGTGAACACATGGCTACTACACTATAAAACACACCCAATTTCAGACCATTATCCTTTGCCATTCCACAGCACCATGACACTGAAGCTGATTCCCAAGAGTCGAGCAGGATTTTTTTGCTGTTCTCCCCCTTTAAATATTTCAGTGTTCATTTTATATAAATTAAGTATAGAATTTTCTCCATAATGCCTGGCCACAAAAATCCCCATTTTAAAGAGGGAAAATTGTCGGTCATGGTAGATGAAATCACGAAAGCAGAGCCACAATTTTTTGGAGCACAAGTCCAAAATACATTGTTGTCTCAGAAAAGGGTAATGTGGACCAGAATAGTTGACAGAGCGAATGCTGTAGCTAACAATCTGTGGACACAGGAGGAAATTAGGAAGCAGTGGAACTACGTGTACCGTGGCTTCCAAACAGCATATGCTGGCCAAGAGGACTTGTGGTGGTTCTCTCAGGCCCCCATTACAGCTTTCATGGTTACCTCCACTTTTTGCGTGATGCTGTTTTTGACTAGTCTGACTGGGATCCTGCTAATCAGGACCCCAGTCTATCTGCTTTTTTCCCTAAACTGTTGTGTTCAGTACCTAGGTACATCCCTGATTGGATACTGGGGTACCCTTGTCAGTCCATAGTATATGGTACCCATGTACCCAGGACATAGGTACCCCAGAGGTCTCCCATGGGCTGAAGCATGCATTATGCCACTCATGAGAGACCATTCAAAATGGAACTACAGGCCTGCCATTGCAGCCCGTGTAAGTTGGTGCAGGCAGCACTTACGAAAGATTAGGTTTACTATATCTAAGGGTCACTGCACTTAAAACCTATAAATCACCCATATAGTAGGCCTTTACAATCCTGAGGACAGGGTGCTTGGTTCTAAGAGAGAGGGTGCGGAGTCCATTCTCCCGGGTTGTCAGTGCAGTAGCCCTATACTGTATAGAGGGGCATCGAGTGACCGCACAATGATCTCGAAAACGGTTGCAACGAATCCTATTGTGTTTGGTATCAAACGTGTTGGAATCATGCCCCTACACCATAAACGGTGTGGGAGGTATGATTCCAAGCACTGTAAGAGCCCTCTGTTAGGCTCTCGGTGTTCCCGGTACCAGTCTCTAGTCCTGGACAGCACAAAATAGTTGCTGCCGACCAGACACACATTTCTGCTGAGCCAAGCTTGATTAGGGGAAGGCAGAACAATAGGCATCCTGTCACAGGGAGGTGTGACAACCTCCCAAACAGGATTTAGTGTATTAGGGCTGGGTGGTTGCGCTTGCCAGTGCCTGAAAGTCTGCATGAGGGGTACATTTGGTGTTCCTGTGCATAGTCCTGTTCAAAACAGACCTGGGAGACGTTGGCTCCTGCGCAAAACTGGACAAAGGACACCCCTGTCCAGACCCTGTCCTGGGAGGGTACCCTGAACTTTCCCAACCCTTTCCCTAGGGTACTTAGGGGCTTACCTGGGTGTAGGTCCATAGATTCATTGTGGGATAAGATTCAGAACTAAAACAACTGCAATTATACCGTCTGGGCACTCTGGACTTTCTGGACTTCGTTGGGCCTGGCTGTGTCTCCCTTTCAGTCTGCTGCATGGTCTGTGGCCGTGCATCATAGAGGAACCTTCCAGGGCCGGTAAAGCATCAAGGACAACCAAAGTAATCTCCCTTGGAGTGAAGGAGTCACTCCCCCTACATCCGTAAGCACCTCAAGACTGCTGACAGGTCTGCTGATCCCAAACTCCTGTGGACTCCGAAGGGTGCAACAACACAGGTGGAAGTTATCCACATCTCCTGAGGCCCAAGCTGCCCTCTCTCCAAGTCTAAGGTCAGAATCCCTCGTGGGGGCTGCAGTAACCTAACTTCTGTGCAACGTGTACTTTTGCAAGTGCATATGCTTTTTGGCAACTCTGCGACAAGTGCATTGGGCTCCAAGTAGCCCCAACCTCCAGCAACTTCTTCCACCAAGATCTTCAGCCACATCGCCTCGTGGACACACCGTGGCCTGCTCCTTTTGGTGAGCTGCTTGAGGTCCTCTGCGAACCCTGTGCCTCTGGCCTGTGGGTCCAAATGAGGGTCATCTTTGTTTTTCTTGGGCTCTCCTGAGTGCTCAGGCCTGCCCTGACTCCCCTTCTTGTGGTGAGTCTCCTTGACCTTGCTGGTCCCAACTCTGCACCTTCTTGACTTCCTGTGTGGGTTGCCTTTGTGAAGGCTTGTTGGTGCTCCCGACGGACACCGACCCCTAGGTACTTGACAACCTTCATAGGGAAATTCGTTTCTGGGTCCTGGTTGTCCTCAGCATCACCTGGCCCTCGCAGCTGCAGAATCAAGGTCATCGTCATCTTACCTGAACCACCTGACATCAGAGGGCATCCGTATTCCAAGTCTACTGGTCACTCCTGAGTGACATAGAAACTGTCCCCTCTGCTTTCAAGTACTGCTCTTCCAGAATCCATGTTTGGATTCCTCCAGACACTTTCTCCTCTTCCAGCACCGGCACTTTCCTGAAGTCCTCCATTGGGTTCAACAGTGGTTTCCGACGCCACTTAACACCTGTACACCCGGCTTCCCTGGGATGGGTAACTTGGATACCACGGTATCCACGAGTGGGGTGGCTCTCCAACCTTCTGTCTTCCATGTGGTTTCTTCAGGGTTCACTGGGAAGGGCCCCTAATCTTTAAAAATCCAACTGCATCTTGCACATAGACTTGTGTGGAACACACGGTCGTGTTCGCAAACTGCACATACTCTCCGTGGGGTCCCTATCTATTCACCTTGGGTGGTTCTGTGGGTCCCCAGCAATTCTACGTCCTCTCGACATTGTCCTGACTCGAGTCATTGTTCTTATACCACTTTCTTAGTATATGTTTTTGTCCCCCCCTTGGGACCACTTTGTATTAGTTCTATTTATTGTGATTTCTTTGCTTTAATATTGTGTGATTTGTGTCTATCTCCGTGTAGGAGATACTGTAACGTACTAGATATAATAAATACATATTTCTATAAATACTTTGTGTGTTTCTTTTTTATTTAATCTATACTATAAGATTATACTCTGGTAAAACAAGCTGCTTTACACTCCTTCAAGACTAAGCCTGAAGGCTGCTCTCCACAGGTACCTCTTGAATAGCTTTCTAAGGATGTCTTAGACCTCTTAAATCACCATGAGGTTTGTCTGGACTGATGCAAAATGCCCACTAACATTAGTGGACATCATAGACCAGGCCAGCTTCTTACACTATCAATGTGTCGCCAAACACAAATCTCCTACTTGCTTTGACGTAAGGTGTTGCTAATGTGCCATGCACAATATTTTTTGACATAGAAACCTTAATATATCAGTACCATCTACTGTGGCTTGTTTGTCTGAATGTATTCAGTTGTATTTAAGATGATAGCTTTTAATAGCCATCACATTGCACATGATGTTATATTGCTCCCAAATTACACATGTATTTTTCCCATAGTTAATGTCTGCTCTCTTACCAATGCAGATTTACACAAGGTATGTTCAAGTTACAATTTTGTAAGTGTTTTAACGAGTGAGGTACACGCGAGCAGTGACGTTTGACGCCGGAGCAAGGGGGCGGGGGTTCTCAGCGAGCGGCAGCCGAGCAGTTCGGAGCTCGGAGCTCCTGTTAATCCTGGTACTCCGGATTTTCGAATTCCTCCGAGCCTCCGATGTCCCAGACCGATGCAGGCTCTTGACCTCTTTGCACTCTGGGTCGCGGGTGGCCTTGGCTCTACCGCGGGTGGTGGTGGCCCTTCCTGCTGACCCCCTTCCTGTTCTCAATGGTGGTTTGGCTTGGCGCAGTGAATGGCATAGAGTTATACGCAGAGTACTGCGGTCCGGCAGCCCTGAAGACGGAACCAGAGGGCGGTGAGTGAGGAACTTACATTGCTTGTGGTTCCCTCTGAATTTCCTCACATGTCACAGCACGGGCATTCTGCTGTCACAGTCGACAAGTCTAAGATCTTTCTTTGGGAAGTGGGCATCGTGTGTGGCGGCGGTCTAGGACCGGACGAAGGACTCAATTTTAAGGAGTAAAATTGGTGGGATACCACAGCCTGCACTCCCTCCCTTTCATTGCTACAGGAGAGTGGGTTCTGTCACTGTGTTTTCCCACCTTGTTTTGAACCGGGGAATCTTTAAGACTTGGTATGTGTGAATATTAACAGCTCCAACACCAGTAGCAGCGTTAGATGCTGGTGCCGTGGTATAGCCCGTTCTCGCGACTTGCGAGCCAGAGTGTCCACCTAGTTCCCGGAAGTCGTGCTCATGCCCAGAGTCGAAATTTGGACCCTCCAAGCCTCCTCTCTCTAGTAGGCTCCTGGAGTGTGGGGCCCTCTGTCTTGCTCGCCATTGCTGTGAGTCTACTGATGGTAGGGGCCATAGTTGACTAAAACAGAATGTCTCTCCAAGGAAGTATATGGGATATAGGATCGCCCCAGAGAGGCATAGCAGTTTGGCATGGTGGCATCCAGTGGAACACGGACAACTGAATCTGAAGTTTGTCAAAGCTCTATCCCTCTCCCATTATTTAATTTGAGCTTTATTTAGAATTATGACTGCAAAAAAACTACATTCAGGAAAATTGGTACTTATAAAAGCATGTAAAAAAAACAAAGCCAACTTTCTGAGGAATAAGTCAATACAGATAAATACTTTAAAAGGATTTAATGCCATCTCCACCTTTTTTTCAAAAAAAGAGATAAGTTAAAATAAAGAGGCAAATACGGAGCCTAAATCAGACACTTTACTCCAAAGGTAGAAGGAACAGTGGAATCTATACCTCTGGCTACCGTTCCTACTCCTGGAAATAGAATGACTGGGGTAAGAAATGTTGTAAATTCTGAAATCAGAGTGGAAGGCTCTTCACGTGAAATCTACACTATTCACTCTACTGAAAATAGCGTGTCTCAGTCCATAATCGATTTGTGTTCTGAGTCTAGAGTGGATGGCCTTATATTGGAGGATTTTACACTCCCTGACTTAAATATTAATTTAAACCACTCCTCGAGGGCTCCACAATTACCTAAGCCTTGCACTTTTGATATCTCACATCTTCCAAACTCTCAAGATCATCTTCCTGGTTCTTCTATTAAATTGCAACTCTTCAGTAGTACGCCTAGTGGAGCGGACTCAATAAGTTCAAGAGCATCTATCACTCCTGATTTGCCTTTGGATTCTGAGCCCCCAAATAAGAAGTCTTCTATTTCAGCTCTTATGGAAAGATCTGTAAACAATTCAGATTATATTTTGGATTCACTTTTGTCATTGACCAAATCAATATTTTCAGACCATATACAGCCTAACAGTAAGGTTTCTCTAATTCTTGTTTAGAGACCCCTCCTCTACACCCATAGGCACTTAATTTGAACCTAATGAAATCTACCCAAATGAGCATTGTTATAAATCTGAACTATCGCGACTTTGGTACACAGGAGGACATGCCTGTGGTATACTGTATTATCATTATTTTACTGTTTCTTTAAACTATTAGAATCTCCATTTAGAATGGTGGTATGTCATGTAAGATTCTACCCTCTCTGTCAGTTGCCTTTCTGTTCCTGCTCTCATGACTGCTGTGACCGTGGGCTCTTTCTTTCATTCAACCTTACTCCTGTGCAATATGCAAATAAAGGACTGAATCATTAACAGAGAGTTTCCTGATATTGCTGGCGTTCCCCTACTACAATGCCCCTTGGGTCCTCAAAACATAAAGATAAAGAAAGTGTGGACTTATTTGATGAATCTCAGCTCTTTTAGCTACAGCGATTCTTTGAGCCTGAAGCTTCTATGTCTCTCCCTGCTAATTCACCACTTCTAATCACAGGAAAGGACAACATTATTGTAGAACATAAAGTTTATCCAATTTTGTTTTTAAAAAAACAGGGATTAATACAATTCTTCATCCCTCTATGAAGGAACTAAAATCTGACCATATTTCACCAGAAGAAAAGTCCTTAGAAAATGAAAGAAAACTCATTAGCAGAAAGAAAAAAACAACAAGGGGAAATACCCGGACGATTAAGAAGAAAAGGGCTAAACAAATCCGGTTCGACCCTAATATAAATCTACCTTTGCCTCCGATCCCTGCTCTAAAGGTTCAGAAGAGGGTAAAAGTTCAAGGGGAAGTTTCTTCAATGGACTTTAACTCACTTCAGCTGAACTCTAGTACTGCAATTTCAGCTCCTCAAGAAGCCACTACCGTAGATTTAAATACTGCAGCAGGTGCAAAATGTAGTTTGAATCCTGACGCTGTACTATTTTCATCCGCTATTGGCAGTGATGTGATCCATAATCATAGAAAATTGTCTAAGGGAGACTATTATGTTAGCATTCAGCCTTCCGTACCTCTTTCGTTGGATTTTGTCTTTATATTTGATTATTAGCTATATATGAATAGGTCTTATTTATTGAATTGTTTCGCTGAAATATATGATTTGCAAATGATTCAGAGTAGTAATTTGGCTTTGGTTCAAGTTTTAAAACATGGCAATCTTGGGGGTGCCAGAGTGACATTTGGGTCTCAGGTGATGTCCCATTTAATTATCACTAATTCTGATAAATTACGGTGCTGTGGTATTGATGTTCTGGTCCCCAATGAGGAGAAAGCCCCTGAAAAAGAGTCCATTAAAAGGCAGCTTACTACCATACAAGATCTATCGTCTCTTGATGCTCACCATTTGGAAAGAGAAAGGGTATTACAGATCTCTCTCCGCAAGGATGGAAGGAGAGTCTCTCTCAAACCAGAGAAAAAGAGTGACGGAGTATTATCTGTAGATGATGAGAACAAGAAATGGAGCTGGGTGGCAGGGGCTCTGAATGTAAAAAGTTCAGTTGGTCTAAGGTTTGGGAACTCTTCCTAGCAAAGGCCTTAAATTGATCTCCTGGAACGCAGCCGGCTTAAGCACAAATACAAACAAATGGCTGTTCTTAAAAGAACAGAACGCCGATATAATATGTATTCAAGAGTCCTGGATTATAACAAATTGGTCCATGGAAATTATTATGTGCTTAGCCACCCTGCGCTTCCGGTGAGCAGGGGACATGCGAAAGGAGACATTGCCATCTTGCTTATATCAAGACTCAAATGGACATATAAAACAATCCCACAAGCCTCTAATTTATTTGAGGCAATTAAGCTAGAGACCAAGGAAGATTCTATTAATTCTGAGTCCCTTCTAATCATAAATGCATACATTCCACCGGGCTCATCTAATACATACCTATTAAAAGATCTGCTTGCCTTTGTCTCGTCTATCCTGGAAAATTCCGAATGTAAGAACCTAATGTTGGTTGGAGACCTTAATGCTAAGGTTTCCACACATAGTATGGGGCTTTTTGCTAACTCCACCAAGGATGAAGCATTAAATATACCTCCTGCTCAATTCCCAAATCATAGTCGAACCGATAAAAGAGGAACAATTTTACTAGAAGGCTTAAGAAATTTGGATGTATTGGTAGTCAATGGGAGACTAGAAAAAGATATCCCAGCGAAAAATACATATAAGGGACCGAATGGTGGATCCATTATTGACTATGTAATTTCCTAGGCAGATTTTTTAATAGGCTATCAAATATGGAAATTGTAGAAAATCAATTTAGTGACCACCTGGTAATTAGTTTAAAAATAGAGTTGTCCTGTGTTGGAGAGAGCTCTTGGAATTTTAAGGATAAAGCGGTAGCTTCCAATAGAGCAAATGGCTGAATATACTGGAATTCTCTGTTATCCTTAGTTATTGCCCTACACTCGCAAACATGGTGTCAGGTACTAATGGGGGGAACTCAGGGCCTATCTTCAGTAATTTCTACGGAAAATGGCTTGAAGCAAGGTTGCCTATTAGCACCTCTATTGTTCTCTTTATATGTAAGAGATCTACCGGATTGTTTTTCCTTAACGGAAGGGGACACGCCAAAGATAGGTGGCCTCTCATTTTTCTGCCTTATGTATGCAGACAATATTGTAATTATGGGCCTGACTCCTATTGGTTTAAACAAAAAACTGTCACAACTGCAAAATTATACTTCTGCACAATTTCTGAAGATTAATGTTTCTAAAAGTAAAGTTCTGATTATAAAAAGAGGTAAAAAGAGAAAAGTCTGTAATTTTAATTGGAGAATTGGTCCCGAAAAATTGGAGATTGTAGATTCCTACCTCTATCTGTGGAAAGTTATTTCAAGTAGTACAAGGATTAGTCCCCATACTGAACATAGCTCTTGTAAAGCGACATCGCATGCAAATGGCCTTCACCTATTCTATAGTGCTATGGGTCGAAGACATTTCTCACATCTACTTTTAGTTTTTAAAGCCAAAATTCCTCCCACCTTGTTATACGCGATTGAATCCATACCAGTAACCGAATGGAGCTTCTTGGATAAGATCGAAGGTCAAATCTTCTGTAAATTATATAACCTCAAAACTCTTGTCCTAATAGCCGCCATTAGGCTAGAATTTGACTTGGTAAGTTCATTTATACAAGGTTTAGCTAGGGTAATACGTTGGGGTTACCAGCTACAGAACAGTGAGCCTTTTTCATTGAGGAGTTTTATGCGTCAGGAAATTGTTGTAGGACAAATGTATAAATACTCTTTTTTAAGTGATTTCTTCTTGGCACTGCATCATTTTAATGTGTAAGTGGATTTGGTGCTGTCCTTTTCTCTCTTTGATTTCAAGTGGCTTAGTTAGCCGTCAGAGAGATGTCAATATATGTAGAGCAAGGGCCAGACTGGTAATAATGGTCAATGATTCCTCCCCGAGAGTTTTCCAGAAGTACCTTTCCTGGAATTTAAGCCACGGTATTTGCCGGTGGCTCACCCTCTGTCGCATGAACCTTTTACCATTAAATGATTTAACCGTAAATTGGTCACTTAACAGGAAAGGTGGAAAAAACTGTAACTTCTGTAATCAGGGTATCCAGAACCTTGATCATATTTTGTTTGTATGTCCGGCTTTGTCTTCATCTCAAATTAGGTGGCTTCGGCCAATGTTTATTTAGAATGGTATTACAAATGTTTTGTCTGCTCGAGAATTTTTGTTTTGTCCCAAAAATTAAACAGTATGCATAAAACTTTTTAACTTTTTTAGGGAGTTTATGACTATATTATAAATTTTCTTAATTAGTGTTCGAGTAGGGTTGGCTATGCATTTACCTAGTTTTCTTATAATATTTCTCTCAAAGCCCCAAGCTCTTATGTCTTCTCGACCTTCTGTATCTTTTTCTCACCTGTGGAAAATATATACTTATGACTGTTGTTATCCTATTGCTGTTTGCACATAATTGGGTTTTATCTATTTTAAATGAGTTCTAAGGGAAATGATTTTGCTGCTTTATGATGCACTTTATATAAAATATATGGTGCTGCTATGATATGATAAACATCCAAATTGTACTTATATTTAACAGGATTTGATCCTTTTCCATCTCAGTATAGGATGTAACTGTACGACTGCTGCTATGTTGTTACTGCTATATGATGCACTTTATTTAATAATTTGCCGCTAGATGAAATTGCTTCCTTATGTTATTCTATTCAATTGCACATGCTTTATAATTATATACTGTGTCATTTTTCGTATTTCTCTACTGGAGGGCCCCTACTGCTGCCTAAAGGATCCCCCAGAGCTGATTTCAGAAATCTTTGATGTCTTTTGATGATCTAAATCTCTACAAATCAATGTAGTGATGTAGATATAATGTTTTTAATGAAGTGTTTTTTGTAAGTATTGCTGATATTTTTAATATGTCTATTTATGCACGTCTTAAGTGGACGTCATTAGAGTTCCAAATTCTTAATAAACATATTGAATTGAATTGAATAAAGTGTTTTGAATAATAACTTGAAAAATATACAACTGCCATGATGCCTTGTTTCTGTCTAGAGAAAAAATACTGCCATGTAATTTAGATAATTCCCCCTTTTTCAACAAATGTTCCCATATGCAAAAGTGTTATTCATTCATCAATCTCTTGTCAATGCTCTCCTTTGAAAACAGCTTGTGGTGTTTTTATGATCATGTCATTTTCTTGTCATGTAACTGAATTGAGGTCATTAGTAACACAAAACAATGTTTGTTGACCTCAGCAATATATGTCATCTAAGGTTTTATGTGGAATACAAGCCGCATATCTGAAAACTAAACTCGAAACTGTTCATATGTGGACTAATGCTAAATATCTCTCTGAGTTGTGTAAATGTTTGTATTTTAGCCTTCTATGCCTTGGAATGCTGAATTTCACATTTCGCCACTCTACTGTGTTGTGTTGAATACTTAATACATTTCAGTCATACTTACTGATGCTTCTTTTTAATTTCAGGCTATGTTATTATCAGTTTATCACAAGTACTTTTGTATAAAACATAAACTTTACACTGAAAGGTTCAATCATGATATTCAAGTCCTTTTCCCTTTTTGGTGTCTTCATTATAGTTGCTCAAAACTAATTGGATGTGCAATCCATACTTTTACTTACACATTTTCTTTTACATTCCTAATAGGCCTATCTGCCACAGTATATGGCCAAAACATCTGCCACACAAGACGACTCCACTCCAACCCACGAGCAAGCCTCCAGAGATGTCTCCAATGCAGAAAGTCCAGATCAACACAACACTGCTGGTCCCTTGGATCAGCACGGGCAGACCACTCCAGTGGATCTCATGGGGCCCACAACTACACCTTCCACCCCAGCTGTAACAACACCACAGCAAACAGATACCTCCACTTCCTGTGGACGAAGTGCAAGAAGCACAATCTTGTGCCCCCTAGTCCTACCTGGTGGTGAGACAACACCACCACCCCCTCCAGTCAGCCCGGAACCATTGATATAGGGCACACTGTGCAAGGCCACGGGTTAGTGGGGCTAGGAGTAGTGGCAGTGGATCTGTGGGCCAGCAGGGTGAGGCCACATGGGCCAGTGTCAACCAGGCAACAAATCACCCAGTTCTTGGATTCATCACAGCAGTCCCAAGAAATGAGGGGCCAGGCCTTTTCCGGGGAGCAGGAGATGACACAGGTGCTAAGGGAACAAAATGTTGAGATGCAGAATCTGTACTCCAATGTGGGTTCCCTCACTGGGGTGCTGCTGGACATTTATACCCATGTGTGCAGTGCTTTTCCTGCACTAACTTCCCCTTACTGTGAGCAACTCCATATGGCCCTACTCTATCAGCCTCAGCCACATAAAGGGAGGCCCTGCCACCAGAGGCAATATCTACGGCCACCTCAGTCCCTGCAACTGTTGATGCACCAACCACCCGCAGGCACACATGTTTAATCGGACCATCAGGAGAAGATGGTAAGAACCTCACCGCCAGCAAAAAACCGCAATCCTAATTTCATCCAGTGTGTGACTACAATTCACTTTGTGGACTATTCCTGGTTACATTTACTCTTCTTAGGACATATGTATTTAGGACATTGGACTACAAATAGTTTTGGCTCAATAAATATAATTGTATTCACTATGACTGGAATTTGTTTGCTTTATCCCCATGTTTGATTCATTTTCCTTTTAACAAATTAACAAAATAGAAGACTTGTGTTGAAGTCATTGTTTTGTATTCATGACATTGTAAAAAATTCCATCATACTTTTCATAATGTTTACACTAAAAGGTCTGTGTATTTATAAGTAAATAACAAATACGTAAGGTTTCTCACTAACTTCTACCACGACAACCAAATATAAATACCAAAAAATAATAAACTAGTGTTTAATTTCATTTGAAACAGATTGTTCTGTGAAAGTTGTATCACACATACCAATCTATACATAACACAAATTATCAGTGCCATTTTGACATTTCCTGTTCCAACCCTTGCCACCATGGAAGAAAGGTATATTTAAAAAAAAATACGTATTGAATAGGCAAACTATGCAGGATTTATGTAATCAGCTGGAACCTGATATTTTGTGGCCAAAGGATCATTTCAAAACACTGTGACAGTATCTGGTGTGATGTCATAACCAACGTTCATTGGTGTGCTACATGAAGTTATTGCGTCAATGATGAGATATCAACATATTCATCCACTTAACACAAAGAGAGCATTTACCAATGTGATGGGGGATGGTTATGCTTTTGGTTGACTACCACTTGTGGTTAGACCAAAACAAAAAGCACATATTGGCTTGGGTCCACCATTCAATAAACAACAAGTCCAATGCAATTTTCAAAACTTCCATTTAATCGCTGTGCAAGTTGTATCAGTACAAGATATGCAAACCCAAGGTATTTGTGACCAGCTCATGTTCCCTTTCTACTTCCCAGCGGCAGCATATATCAGAAAATGTCCCAATGTTGAAATGTCCAAAAGAAGATGACATGGTGAGGATCCTAAAAAAATGCAAAATAAAAATGTTCAATGTAATTACATAACACATTAGACACATTACAAATGAGTACCTTTGAGGTCACATTTCAAAGAGAATAATTTGAAATGAAACAAGTAGTCAATGTGTTAACACTTTGAACAACAAACATCTTGAGCTTGGACTTCATAAATGTGCAAAATGTGCCCTCTATAAAAAATGGCCCAGCAAAGACCGTACTCCTCATGACATTAAAAGTTGATTTAAGCTTAATCTCATGAAATACAGATGTATACTTACTCTCAGGTGAAGAAGTTGGTAACAACATCTTGATGTACGTCAACTTCTTCTTCACCACTGATACTAATTAGCCATTTCAACATACTCACCTGGTGCCTCTGCATGCTCTCCCTCCTCTGCGATGTAGGGGATGTTGCATCAGAAGGCGATGTTGTGCAACAAGCAGCAGGCCACAGTGATTTGGCACACCTTATCTTGTGAGTAGAGGAAGGCTCCACTGGATATGTCCAGACATCAAAATCTGGCTTTCAGGAGCCCAAAAGCATGCTCAACAGGCTTCTGTGTACTTCCATGGACCTCATTGAAGCAGACTTCCCCTGGCATTATTGGATTCCTCAGTGGTGCCAACAACCATGGTTGGTTAGGATACGCTGAGTCACCTAAATAGAAATGTACAAATTAGGCTAAATAAGTAACACAATTATAGATGACTCACCAACCCAAACAATGTCATGTCGGATTATACTTACCAACAAGCCAGGCCCTCCCAGGTCCAAGATGGGACATTTGCTGGGGTGTGCTGCTGTTCTATATTAAAACAGAATCATGGGCCGGTCCAGGAAAATAGGCACAGACACTTGAGATGTAGAAAAATCAGGAAAGCAGAAACCTTGCACATTGATTTAATGGAAGTGCTTCCGATTGCGGTAGAATTGTTCCGTCAAGCTTGGTGGCACTATGGCAATATGTGTGCCATCAATAGCTCCAGCCACATGTGGCAGACTAACCAAACCATAGAAGTCTCCCTTCACATTAGCCAAATCCTCATGTTGTGGGAACTGGATGAAGCTGTTGATGTGTGTCATCATTGACAGAAGAACTTCTTGTAGCTCACCATTGAAAGTTGGTTGTGACATCCCACCAGATACTACCAGTGTATTCGAATGATCATGTGGTCACAAAATGTAGTACTGCCACGACTTTGACAATTGGTGTAATAGCTGTGGCATTTCTGTTGATTGGCTGAAGATCAAGCTCCAGCTGATTTAAAAAATCCGGTACAGTCTAAACATTTGTATAATATCTCTTTCGTCCATGGAAGCCTGGTCTGAAAATGGGCAGTACACTTGAGGCTGTTGTCTCCTACCTCTCCCTGGGTTAAAATGTCTGTAATTGAAAAAAGTTATGACATTTTCGGAACATTTTCCACATATACATTTATGCTAATTCACACAAATGTCATGGTGTGCACAACATATATATACTTTCACTATATAATTTTTTACTGTAAAAAAAAAAGTGTAAAAATATGATTTTGAATATAATACATTTGTCATTTATAATTTACACAACCTTTTAAAAAAAGGTACCAAAAATAGCGTCTACTCTACTGAGATGTTAACACTGCGCTACTCTCACATGTCACAACACTGACGCAATATACATAGATGTAGTTAAAAATAAAACATGACTGTCCTCCAATCTTTTAAATGTGGGAAGAAGGTAGCCAACATATTGAGAGGTGGTGACACACTTAACCATCACCAAAGCTTTATTTGGAGTCCTAAAATGGCTGATGCCTGAGCTTGCAGCCAGGAAATTTGTAGGCCCATGTTCATGGCTGAACTGGAGCACCTGCTGGGTGTTGTACTCCACGACGGACACAGCCATAGGCAAATGTGTGTGAAAGCAACCAATGGCTCTCTCCGTCGCCGCTGATGATCACGCCCACCGCGTACATGTACAGGGCAGTTTTGAAAAACTTCACTTGCCTCCTAATACTGCAGCCATCAAGACCTTCTCTATTTTTGCTGCTGTTTCTGACCTCTAGGGGCTAATGTGGCACAAGCTTGGGGGGAAAGGGCCCCTGTCTTCATGTCTGAGGAGCAGGAGAAGCTGGCCCACCAGAGGAACAGGTACATGTTAGACATGTGTATGTGAATCTGTCTAACTGTTACAATATTTCATTAAACACAGATGCAACGTGAAGTAGCATATATTTAGTTAATCATATAGGACAAGGATCTTGTAAGCACTTTCCCATAAAAATCAAAAGGCCCAGTTAAATATTATGTGTTGTGTGTTCCAAGCCCAAGCAAAGTTTTTGGCTGTACATGTAGTGATATATCCATGGATACTTTTAAATACGTGTGAAATACATTATTGTCACTTTATGGACATCTGAAATTGCATTTTAATGTGATTACAACTTTACATGTAAATGTTTTGTGTAGCTACCAACTTTGCCATGTGCATAATGCCACAAGACACTGACCCAAGATCTGGGGTATCAAACCAACAGCAGTTTGATAGCTACCTGTAGCTCAAGAGTGGCACAGAGCCTTGATGTAAGTCATTCGATGGGCACAAAGTCAGTTTTCCATATGAAAGTAAAGTGAATGCTGTGTTCATGTGACATTATGATCAGCACGCTGCTGAAATGAGGCCCTGACAATGAACAGTGCTTAGTCAGAATCATGGGCAAGGCTGGGGTTGAGTCACAAACTCAAAGCACTGAAGCAATGAGGTATTGGTGTCTTTGAAATCGGTTCCTTGAAAACAATAGTTTGGAAGTGTGTGCCAAAAAATTGCCCTGTATGCCAAGTTATGAGAACATTTGAGATGCAGAGTTACCACACTTCTTGAGGTAACACTTCATTTCAGTTAGACTCCCATTCAGAAGTGGTTCCTTTCCAAACTGCAGGTCCCTTACTCCCAGTGGCTAGTATTCATTGTGCCATACATACTAATGCAAGACACAGCCCTGTGTTAGATGTGATTTTTAATTACAGAGAAATGTTCTGTTTAACAATTCTTATCATGGTACATCTTTTGCACTTTCAAAGATGTCACATCTATAAAAAACGGTGTCTTGCATTTGTACTGATGGCACAGTGAATACTGGCCACTGGGAGGAAGTGGGCTGCAATCAGGCAGTGAAGACAGTGAGTCTGTGTGGTAACATCGCGTGGAACAGGACACGCTTTTTCCCATATGTGGTACTGTTATATGATAAACACACACTAAGAATTTTATGTCCATTTGATTTGGGGCAATTTCTGGTGCAGAGGAAATAATATCAAACACTTCTTCACATGGAACCATTTACATCACCTTCATAGTCTCCTAAAACAAATAGACATACACATTTTTGTCTGTGTCTTCCATGTAACAGTACTATGTATGGAACAACATGTATCCTGTGCCCCAAGAATTTACCACTCAGACTGTGTCATCTGTACAATGCCCATCCGCAGGTACACATGTTAATACATCCACAAGGAGCAAACTCTCACTGACACTCAGGGCAGACATTTTATAGTGCAAGTTGCTTGTCTGTGAGTAGCTCACAATGTTTTGCAGTGATCTGAAGTAGCTCACATCACTGAAAATGTAGGTGACTCTGGCCTACATATTGTCACTGTTCTGGATTTGCAAGTGTAGGAAGTGAGAAGGGATGAGCGTAGTCAACAGGTCACTTCAAATGTGTGCATTTAAATATTTACTTTGGTCAGCATGTGAAGATGCTCATGTGGTTTGTTAACTTATGAGGCATATTGGGATAGTGTAAAGAAATTGCGTGACATAACTTTAGATAAACAAAAACTCACAAACCCATTATTTGTACTTTCTTTTCTTGTATCCATACAGGTCAATGCCCATCAGAAGCGGGATATCTAGAAGGCCATTGCCAGGAAGGTGCAGATGCTGGGGATATACAAGCGGTGCAGCATTCACTGCAGAGAGAGATGGACCTCATTTTTGCTCAGTCTGAGCACATATGCAATTGAACTTTATTAGGTGTTGTGACTATTGAATTGGGATATCGTGCAGGACTTCCAGCAGACAAAGGGTAAAGTTCCATGAATGTATATGTTGCATACTTTCAAATTGAAACTGACTTTGATTTTAGTTCTAATGAATCAGGTACATTTTCAACTTATGTAGTGCAATTTATGCATCATGTTACCTTGCACTTCTGTGAATTTGTGTTGCATATGTTTTTGATGTTAGTTTTCTTATTTTTTTAAAACCCACCTGTATGTATTTTTTAAATATTTTGGTTTGTTATTCTTTTTGTGCAAGTGTGAATTTATTTGAAGGCAGCTTGCACCAAATCTTTATATCCAATGTGCTGATTTTGGTGTTTCTTTACATTTTTTAAATGTAAACATTTTAGACACATGCATTGCACATTGGTATGCTATTGCTTGTAAGTACGATTTTCTGACACAAGATTACAGCACTTCAGTTATGTGGCAATCGAAAAGGTAACAGTTTAAGGTGTTGCCTACCATCAATTCCTTCTGCAACTGTGCTAATTTTCTTTGTCTGCAATCGGTAGGATCAGAGGCAACAACTGGTAGATCGGGTTCATGGTTGTGAAACAGAATAAACATGAGTAAAGGTGAGTTTGTGCCTTATATTCGTGTCCCAAACAGTCAGCTCAGGAGTGGCCACAGACACGTCTGCGGGGAGGCACATCATGATTGTGTGGGCAGTGAACTTGTAGGTCCGCCCTCCGACAGCCGCTTTGGCCTATTGCATTGTCGATGCAGGCAAACATTCCTGGTGAAGTTGCGTGACCGCAACAGTCTTTACTCCCTCAAACCACCAGCATTGTAATAGAGCAAGCGGATCACTGGGTAGGCGTGTGGGTAGACCACCAAAAAAGCCCACTCCGTCGCCGTCCTGCCAACATCTAAATCAGGCCCTCAGTTACAGTTCAAGATGTTACTGTGTTGAGACATTTTATCATCACCCATTGAGCGGTGTAATTCACAAAAAGTATCACAAATCTCTCTATGGACACAAGAGTTTAAAAGGCCCTACAATGTCCAGGCCTAACTTCTGCCTGGGTTCATCAGGAACCTGGATCAGCGATAAGGAAGCATGTCTAATTTTCTTGCTCTTATCAGCCTATGCACACAAGAAACATTCTCTGGCTACCACTTTAAACACCTTGCCTATTCCTGGTCATCAATATAATTCTCTCAAGCTGTTTTTCATTAAATTCGTTCCAAGATGACCATATGTGCTAAGTTCACCAATTTCTCCATTACACCCTACGGTTCATCATTTGTGTTTTTTCTACACAAAATCTCACCAATTATGCACAATTCATCTCTAATATGATCATACTGTATCTTATGATCAGTTAGACTCTTTCCCACAGACTACACGTTAATGACATAATTGAAAATGTTGACATAATCAGTGTCTTTCGATATAGCTTCCTTCCAATACTCTTCCTTCAGGGCTTCCCAGCTGACCCACATTGTCTTCCTTTCCACCTCCACCTTCTCTATTACTCTGTTATTGTCAAAAGACAACCTGGACAAACAGGCCGCAGCTTTATGGTTAGAATCACACATATACTTTAATTCAAAATTGAACTCTCTGACACCTGCTATCCACCTACTGATTCTAGGAGTTGAATGCTCGCTTCCTTTTCAGGAAAAGATATACACCAACAGCCGCGGCCCGTGGAGGGAGTTCCGTGGGGCGGTAAGGCGGGGCGGGGGAGGGGCAGGGTGGGGGGTTCTAAAAACCGGAATATGGATAATTGCAGGTAAGTAAACAATTAAATAAATAAAACGAATTTCGTAGCGCGCGTTGCATTGCATTTTGCGATGCAGCGAGCGCTACGAAATTCGTTTTATTTATTTCATTGTTTACTTACCTGCAATTATCCATATTCCGGTTTTTGGACCCCCCCCCCCGCCCCGCCTTACCGCCCCACGGAACTCCCTCCACGGGCCGCGGCTGTACACAAAAGATGTGTGATCACTTTTGCCCCCCAAACAAAAACCCCAAAGGTAATACTCAAAATGAATAACCATTCATATACAGGCTAAGTCTCCCTACTCAGTACTTAAATTCTGCTCCCTTGAAAAATCATCAGTCTAATGCCACAACTTTTTCTTCACCATATAGTGCTTGTGTTAACACAGCACCTAACACCGTCAAGCTGACATCCGTGTTTAGAACAGCTCTGCTGCTCAAATCTAAATGCTCCAGCATAGGCAATCTTCCCAATTGTAACTTCACTTCAATAAACACTTCGAAACATTCAGAATGTCAAACAAACGTTGCATCTTTCTTCAAAATAACTCTCATAGGGTGAACTAATGAAGCAAAGGTCTAAACAAATTTAGAATAATACTCAGATAATCTTACAAATGAGCTTAAATTATCCTTATTTTCAGGTGGGGGTGTTGCACAATTGATTTTGTCAAATATGTCTTAAGATTTACTCCTTCTCCCAAAATAACATTTCCTAAATGTGGGAAAGTGGGTGTTTGTTGCAGTACCCCCCACCCACTTTTTCTCTGGATTTTGATGCCATTTTGACTGTAGAGTACTGGGTCCCTTCTATCCAGGTTCTCAGTACCAGTATTATTTCCCTAAAAGTTTACCACAATTGCCTCAACTTCAGCTACCCTGTAAGCCCCTAGTAAGTGATATCCCTGGTACCTAGGGCATAGGTACTGAAGAGGGTTTTCTCGGGCGGCAGCACTGATTGTGCCACCCCAAGTCCCTCTCACCAAGGCTATGCACTCTGCCACTGCATTCTGCGTGTCTTGTGCAGGAAAATCCGAAGAGTCAACATGGCACACAGTCATGCTTGCCATGCCAACCATACACTGAATAAGATATAGCCAAGTCAACCCTACTGCAGGCCTTTAACCCTAGCACAGGGTGCGCTCTATCCTATGTGTGGGTATATCAGCATGAGCAGGTGTGCCCCTACAATGTCCAGTCCGTTCTGTAATGTTGTAAGTCAACAAGGAATCCATAAAGAGTACAGGGGCTGGATAGTTGTCAACACAAGTTTCCTAGCTCCATGATGGTTTCACTGATTTCTACAATGTTTGGTACCAAATATCTTGTCTTGATACACCCTCACTGTTGCCATTGTTGGATATATTAATAATTTCACACAGGAGAACCTTTTAAAGGTTTCCCTTAAACTTAACCAAACACTAGTGGGGTCTCTGTGTGGTAAATAATTTAATTACCGGGACTTAATTTGATGCGGAAAATCTATAACAATAGCTCAGTAAAATAAGAGGCAGAATCCGTGGTATTAGAGGTTCGGAACGGGCTTTATTCCAGAATCAATTTAAATTGAGGAGCTCCATATTCCATCACCACGAAGGTTCAGGAAGTGAAGAACACCACTTTATTGACAAGTAATCATTTTTATACAATAGGCATTACAGTGAAACAGGTGGAGGAGGCGTAACAATTGATAGTAAAGATAAAACATACATGCGTAGCAAAAGTGGGTGTAACTGGGTGTAACTAAAGAACGTCATCAGATATGATGTCATAATAGGGTGGTTCCATGAAAGAATTTCGCAATGTCAGCAGAAATACTTGGCAGAGATGCGCGCGCAGCAGCATGACGTGTGATTGACGTGCAACTAGGGGGTGAAGGGGACTTGACATTTAGCTCTACATGTGGCGACAGAAGTCTGGAGGGTCAAGTCAACCTAATCCCGAATCATATCTAACATCCTATGTTTAAAGAACTGTGTTATCCAAAAAGAAAGGTCTCTTAGGATAGAATCTTATTCTATACTGACTATACTGACTGTTAGTGCGTGTACGAGCGTCTAAGTGTCTACACTAGAAGCGAGGACAGAAATCTTCCATAGTAACAGGGCTATGAATTACTTGCATAAAGACAGAGAAGCCGGGCCTTTTGCTCGGTAGCTGGAAGAATGTTTACTTAAACTACTAGACAGGAATGCATTGGATAGGGAGCGGAGCAGATAATCACAAGGTGAAATACAGTTTTTGGCAGGCAACAGGCTGGAGTCAGGCACCGTTAGCCGCGCAGGGAGTAGGACAAAGTTCATGGGTTCAGATGCGAGCTCAGACTGGAGCTTTCAGAGGCAGAAGGCAGAAAAAGCTTGATGGCAGAATCAGGGCCTACTTGCCTGGACTGTAAAATGGCATAAGTGAACCATATAAAGGCGGTGGCCTTTCATACTTAGGAATGGAATATCCAGCCCATTCATGGCGGATCTGAAAGAGGACATGTTGGCGGTGGACGCACATGTGTTTGCGTCTTCATAACTGGAACTGGAGGGAACATACATGTACTTGTGATTTATACATGAAACCGTTGGGGTCCAAGATAGGGGACATAACTGACCAGAAAAATCCATATTTCCACATTCCCTCCTAGTCCCCTACTTGCCCGTCAAGAGATATCAATCTTCATTAATCCATCGATCTGTTCATATAGCATCATTTGTTCTTCTTTCTTCTTCCGTGATGAATGAAATCTTGGTGGTGGAATACACGATGTGGCACACAGACCACAGATCGCTGGTCCACATTGTAGACATAGACAGCAACTGAATAGTATGAGAAAGCCAATACCTAGGAAGGATAGGACCTTCCATCCAAAGGTAGATAATACACTCCAAAACCAACCGGACCAAGTCCAGGTGCCTGGATTCTGGTGTATCTGGCTTACAATCTTATGAAGGCGAGTTATGGCTTTATATACAGATGGCGAATTTTCTGGTATGAAAATGCAACAACTTGATCCGATGACCCTACAAGCTCCGCCCCTATCGGCCAGGATGACGTCAAGGACAAGACGATTTTGAAGCACAACAATCCGCATAGCAGACTGCTCTTCTGTTAAATTGCCTAAGGCGGAGATAGTTTCGTTCACTACTGCTTCAAGGGTTCTGGTTAATCTACGTATCAGCTTACTATTGGTAACTGTACCTATATAGGGAAAGAGACCTTTATTGAAATCTGTATATTTTTCCCATGCTGTCTCAGTGTAATCGACTATTGGGAGATCTCTCCTTTCTCTGTTATGTACTAAATGAGTATTTCTGTGATAATCAGGAGGAGCTAGGAAAACAGGTGGCAAAAGGAATCCGATGTAGCAGGTACCATCCCAATCTAGTGGCAAACGTATGTATGCCGTCTGACCACATATGAAGTAGGAATGGCGAGAAGCTCTAAATGTAGACTTGCCTTGATCACTAAATTCTATTACAGTGGTGCATCTACTATGGCCCATATGTATGGAACCATTCTTTCTTACACATAATTCACCTTTTACTGGAAATACTGACATGACGGGCAAAATTGGAGTAGCTTCGGATTCGACATTCAAGATCATGAGATTGAGCGTAAAATTACCTAATCCATATACTTCATTTTCTAGATCAGTTCCTGTTCTTTTAAGAAGTCCCTCCTTGTTGGGGTGGCAGACTTTGAGTAAAACTAAGTTCAGATTTCCCCATACCCAGTTATTCTGGTAAACTGCAGAATCCGAATCTAGGGAATTAATTAAACTAAACCATGCTCCACAGGAGCCGTTGTGTGTGAACGGGTATGGAAAGAGAGGTAGAATTCCTTTATAGTTCTGATAGGGAGGGAGTCGGCCACATATCCAACAATTTGTAGTATTGCTAACCTGATGGGAATGATGTAACATACTAATAAAAGTGTTATTGCGCAGCGCAAATCTATAAGACAATTCATGCGGAGGTAATTCACTAAAAGAATGTTCAGCAGTAATATTGTAAACATGTCTAGAAATAGGATAATATGTGTGCAACAATATACTTGCAGTAATTATTAAAAGACTTAGGAAAAACAAAATTAATAACGTCACTGTGCAATGACTACGCAGTGATTTACAGTATGCATGTCGTTTCAACTTTGTCCTTCTGTTTCTTTCTCTATACAGGTCTAAGGGATACATGTCAGAGACAAATTCGACCGATTCACCTTGGAGAGGACTTAAACAATCAAATTGCCTGACTTGTTAGACCTAAGTTTTAGTTTGTATTGTTCATGGTTATTCAGTTCAACCAAAGGAAGTTTAGAGTCACTCGGGGAAGACACACAAGGTGTGTCGTTTACGTCTGACGGTAGTCCATGAAATTTCTTGATATGACTTGAATGTATCCAGCCTTTTCGTCCTTCGATCTTTACGGCTGTCCTCGTCGTTAGCAATACGAGTTGAGGCGACTTCCACCTAGGATCCAGCTGAGACTTCCGATCAAAGTTCCTCACTAGAACTAAATCCCCTGGAATTACGTCATGGGGTTTCACCTCGGTGTTGTCGAGAAAGGCTGCAGCTACCTGTGAACGACAAGATTGTAGTGCAGACATCAAGGAAGCCAAGTAATCTGTCAGCATATTACAGTCAATATCAGTTATTTTGCGTGGTATAGGCGTCCCCCACATATTTGGTGGTCTACCGAAGATCACTTCATAAGGGGATAGCCCTGTTCGAGAGTGTGCTACCATTCTCATGTAAAAAAGTGCAACGGGTAAGGCTACTACCCAATCGACACCTTTCTCTCTGCATATTTTGGACAATCTAATTTTCAGGGTCTGGTTATGTCTTTCCACGAGACCTGCTGCCTCGGGGTGTCGGACACAGTGAAATTTCCACTGATAGCCTAACAAAAGTGAAACGTGTTTCATTAATTCGGATGCGAACGGCTGGCCGTTATCTGAGTAGACAACACGTGGTAAACCGTACCGTGGGAAGAATTCTCGAACTAACTGTTTGGCAGTAGTCGGGGCAGTGTAATCTGAAACCGGGTATGCCTCTGTCCATCGGGAAAGAGCACAGACAACTACGAGAACATATTTGAATCCTCGACATCGTTCCATTTGGATATAATCCATCTGGAGGACTTCAAAAGGGTGATCAGGAGGCTGAAATCCACCCTGTTCTACGGGAATGCTTTTACCTGGGTTAAACTGACAACAGATCATACAGGTACGGACTTTTTGTTTAGCTGCTGCTCGTAAATGTTTGTTGAACCAAATGTGTTGGATGCTGTCTAGCATAGCTTTTTCTCCTAGATGTGCTGGACTATGTACAGTGTTAATGATAACTTGGACCATTGAATCAGGAAGGAACCACACAGATTTTTCCTTCGTCATCCATCCTTGATCCGTTTGGGTCCCTCCTAATTCAGTCCATTTCTTTATTTCATCTGGTGTAGCATGTGTCTGTATGTCAATTACGTCAAGAGCGGGATCCTTAACCATCATGCAATGTGTTGGTGTCGGAACTATTGTCTTTGTCATGTCAGATGTGTGAGTTTGAGCAGTCTGTTTAGCTGTTTTGTCAGCTAGATCATTGCCTTGGGAAATGATATCAGTAACTTTCGTATGAGCTTTACATTTCATAATTGATATTGCAGCGGGTAGATGTATTGCATCTAATAGAGCATGAATGAGGGGTCCGTGCTGAATGTGGGCACCGTGAGAAGTTAAATAACCTCTCTCTCGCCACAGCACGCCGAAGTCATGTACAACTCCGAATGCATAACGTGAATCAGTGTATATGTTGACTTTTTTATTTGTTGCTTGAATACAGGCTTGTGTCAGAGCGATGAGCTCTGCTGCTTGAGCGGACAAGGTATTTATGCGATTTGTTTCAATAACTTCAGTATCTGTTGTGACTGCATACGCGGCCACTAACTCTCCTGTACTTGTTCTCATACATGACCCATCTACATACAACGTCAGGTCTGGATCTGACAATGGGACGTCTGTCAAGTCTTGTCTAGGTTTCGTCGTGATAGTGATAACTTCAATACAATCATGTGCAAGTGGGTCTGTTCCGTTTACTGGTAACAGTGTGGCAGGATTCAATGTACTACAACGTCTGATTTCTATATGTGGCTGAAACAATGTTAATTCGTAACCAGTGAGTCGTGCTATAGTCAAGTGTTGTGTCTGTGTGCGGTTCAAGAGAACCTCTACTGCGTGTGGTACTTGTACTGTCAATTGGTGTCCTAACACTATGGCATCGCTTTGTCTAATTGCTAAAGCTGTTGCTGCCACTGATTTCAGGCACGCAGGCAGAGCCTGAGCTACGGGATCTAATGTACTAGAAAAATAAGCACACGGTTTGTGTGATCCTGCTTGTTCCTGAGTGAGTACTGACAAAGCAGTACCTTCGCGTTCTGTAACAAAGAGTGTAAAATGTTTATAGTAACATGGTGTTGCTAAAACGGGTGCTTGACATAAAGCTTTCTTTAGGCTTTCAAAAGCTTGTGTATGTTCCTGTGTCCAAGGGAGGACAGTCGATGTGGCTGCCTCCTGTGTTGTCAACTGAATGAGTGGTTTTGCTAGAAATGCATACTGAGGGATCCACTGCCTACAATATGAAGTGAGGCCTATAAAAGCCCGCACCTCCTTTTGTGTCTTGGGTATTGGCATGTTAGCAATTAACTGGATGCGATCTGGTGTAAGCTGCCTTCCCTCCTTGGACAGCGAGTGACCAAGGTAAACAACTCGCTGGACACAGAATTGCAGCTTAGAAGGGGACACCTTATGCCCCTTTTCGGCCAAAAATTGTAAAACCGTCAGTGAGGCTTTTTCACATTCAGGTTCGCTTCTAGCGGTGATCAGCAGATCATCGACATATTGAAGCAGGGCAGTGTTGACTGGCATGTGGATACTGTCGAGTTCTCGTTTCAGTGCTTGGCTATAAATGCTGGGGCTTTCTGTAAATCCTTGAGGTGCGCGTGTGAATTTAAAGCTTCGTCCATTTAAACTAAATCCGAACAAGTATTGGCTTTCCGGATCTATTGGGACGCTGAAGAAGGCATTCTTGAGATCAATTACAGTAAAGAATGTTGCTTCGGAGTCAATGGCTGTCAGTAATGAAGAAATGTCTGGGACTACGGGGTATTGTGGTACTATGCATTTATTTAATTCGCGCAGATCAATAACCAATCGGTATACTGGCGGGGCTGTTGGATCAGTTCGTTTAAGAATCGGAATTATCGGCGAATTACATACATTGGAGTCGGTTTCCACAACCACTCCTTGGCCAATGAGCTCGTCAATGATTTGCAGTAAAGCCACTACAGCATCTGGGGGTAACTTGTATTGTCGCATTCGTGGAAGTACCACTCCTGCCTTTAGTGTGACTCGATATGGTGTAATGTTCATGCAACCAACATCTGTAGGGCCTTGTGCCCATAAATGTGTCGGTAAAGTCTGTAGTCGGTGATCCATGTCTCGGGACACGTAGTGCCCTTTGAAATCACGTAAAAATAATCTTACTCCTTCTGGAGAACAACATATTATAGCTCCGAGAGCTTTCAAAGTTTTTATGCCTAACAAGTTTTCTGGACATGATTTAGTAAGTAATAAATCTGTAGTTCGTGTCAAGGGACCGATCGTAAGTGGAAGAGGCTGTGTTACTTCGTTAATGATAGGTTTTCCTGAAAAACCAAGGGAAATATTCTGTGAGCCTGAGAGGGGTGCCCCTGGAACTTCACTATGTTTTATTGTTGTTCGGCTTGCCCCTGTATCGAGTAAGAATTTTCTATCTTGACCTAACAGTTCACTGTGTACATAAGGTCCTTCTTGATCTACAGGGACCTCAATAAGCGGTAAGCCAACTTCCCTCTCTAGGCTGTTTCATGAGTATCGTTGATAATCAGGATAGTCATACTGTGCGGTCTGATACATCTGTCGGGTCGTTGTTTGTGTGGCAGCAATAGGCTGCGGTGGTGAAGCTGGCATAGACTGTTGCGGAGCTGGCATGGACTGTGCATGCTGCGGGGCTCCTTGTTGGTTCTGATCCTGTCTAAGTGGCCGTGGTCTTTCTTTAGTATTACCTATGGCGATATTATGTTTTAAAACTGGACAATCGTGTACATAATGGCCTGGCTGTTTACAATAGTTGCATGTCCCTTTTACAGGACCTGTTGAAACACTGGGCTGTGTCATACCCTTTTTATGACCGTCAACTGGCACTGTCTGGGAAACTAGCATTTTCATTTTCGTGTCTTTCAGGCGTCTATGTTCATGTTCTTGTTCTTCTCTAATTCTATTGTGATGGTACTGTAGCATTTGTAACATTTGTGACGGAGTGTTACCTTGCCAGGTACTCTCGAATTTCAATACTCTATTCTTAACTTGGGGCAAGGCATTTTCAACTAACTTTGTCACAAACAGATGTGGATACGACTCGCTACTTGCTTTTATTCCACTATTTATACCAAAACATTTCTCAAATCGGGAATAGAAATCACTAGTGTCTTCATCTGATTTTTGTTTACAGGCTGAGATTGCACCCCAGTCTTCCTTTTTCGTAGTTAATAAACGTGGCAGTACCTGTACTAGTAAACCTGGTAGTGCTTTGATCTTGTCCCCGAGCCCTGAACCTGGACCTCGAGTTTTTTCTTCGTTTTCTAATGCTGTCCAATCTATCTTCTGGTCTCCCACCTCCCAATCCTTTTCCTTGAGTTTTTCGTAAATGCCCGCAGGCATTAATACCTTCAATATTGTCATAATGTCGGGGTAGGTATATTCTCCCATGAGCAACATGTCTTTAATTTCTCGGTGGAAACCCGCTGGGTCTTTGTCATGACTGGGTACCACTTTCTTCATTTCTAATAGTTCTATTTTGGATATGGGTGTGTATACAAACACACGTTTAAACTCATTGTCATCACCCTTTATCGGGTGCACTTCGCGTAAGGGATTCTGTCTATCCATGTAATACGTCGTTCTTTCCTTGATGGGCAGTGAGACATGTTCAGGACATACAAAAAGGATGTACTGTTTTCTGGATTCTAGTATTTCTCTAATTAACTTAGTACCGGAACCTCTCCATTTATTCGTGAGTAATTCAGTCAATATATCAGGTAAGGGACCAGGATCGGAGTGTTGGCTCTTATATAATATAAGGAGTTGTTGAATCATATAGATACCAGCTAAACGCTGTTCATCTGGGGCGAAGTTCAAAAACGTATGTGCTAGTGTATCATCACCATATTTTCCAGGACTATCAACCCAGTGAACGGCTGACCTGGCTAATTCTTGTTCGTCCATAGAATCGAGTATATGATAACCCCTTCGTTCTCGGAGTAATTTGTCAGCGGCTTGGAATGAATGTTCGGGGGACCTTATATTTATTATAGGAGTTTGGAATTTTCTGTTATTATCTGGACGCATCGGACGTATCGGATCAGTAAAGCATCTAGTATTATTGCAAGATCTTCCCCTACCTACATAGGCCATGGTTTCTAACTGTCCTGTGGGCAGTTCTAATTCTTCCTCGTCTTCGGTTTGTTCAGGTTCGTCTACTGCTAATCTTTCTTCGTGTATTCGTTCTATTTCTTTGCGGATCTTTCGGCTCATAGCTACTATACATGATCGTTTATCGTGTCTCCCCTCTGATATATTCTGACTCCATGTGGTAAGAATTTGCATTTCTTCCGGATTTACCCCTGGTTGATCTTGATTTCTGATCACACAATTTATGAGGAAACGTAACAGTTCCCCCTGTATTTCCACTTTTTGGTACTCCATGGCTCTGTTAATACTCTCAGGGTCTCGCCCTGACTGAACAAAATGATATATATTTTCTAAATGTGCAGTCATTCCTGGTAGCTTCCCTACATATATTGCAGCTCGTCGGATACGTAATGATGCCAGCATCATTTCGTCCCCTTTTCCGGGCACAGGGTCATATCTACAGTCTATTAGAAGTTCCTTGAGCGTGTTGGGAGTTACTAGTTTGGGCGTACGTTGGTGGGCTACTTCTTGAAAGGAAAGTTTATTTGTTCTGGGTGGCGTAGAAAAAATGCTTGATGTACCTCTGGTAGCACCACCTGGGGTGCTGGATGTGAAAGGATTCGTTGAACGTGATATAGCCACTATAGGTGTGGATACAGATGTAGAAGCAGATGTGCTTGCCTGAACTTGTGTCGGAGTTTGCTGTTGTGGAGGTACAGACGGAAGAGGGTCTTGGCGTTGAACCCCCTCGGCAGGCGGTCTATGTGGCGCAGCATTAGCATACTCGGGAGCTGCGTCGTCCAAATAAGAGGAAAGAAAAACATCTTCTGCGGTTCTGGGATGCCCTTTGGGATGTGCTTTTATCGGAAACAATGGGGGTGGCAAGTCTCTTGGTATCTCCGGAGTAGCCTTAGGTAGTCCTTCGGCCAGAAGAGGATACATACCATTCATAAGGGCATTTCGTTGTCTGTCTACTTGTTCTGATTTGACTCGAGTACCTTCTTCAATTAATATATTTTCTCGAACTTTATTTAAATTCTCCTTACTCTTCTCTTCCTGTCTACGTGCTTTTTCTGTACGTCTATACGATTCTTTACGCCATAATTCAATGGCGTCTTTCTGTGATTGTCTAGCTTTCTTTTTCCATAATTCTTCTTCTACTTTCATAATGCAACCTGCATCCCAGGTCCCAGCTGCGGGCCACCTCTGACTTTCTGGTAATTCCTTGGTGTAGTCTACCCATAGATCAAGAAATAATATGGCGTCTAGGCCATGTTTATGATACATAAAGTACCCTGGAGTGTCCCTAGGAGGAATGGGAACAGCTTCTTCGAGTACCCCTTTTCTAGTTTTGATCTGTCTTAATTTCGAAAAGAGCGGCATTTTGAGAACTGATCTGATCTGATACCTAATTTTGAACACGTTTAATACAACAAAACACAATAAAGAACAGTCATTCACACCACAATATGCAGAACGTATTTAAAACATTTAACATTTAACATTTAATGAACAACAATGATGGCCGTTCACTAAGCATAATACTCGATACTAACTAGATAATTCTGACTTCATATACTAGACATACTTGATATACTGCTAAACAGTACAGATACACTGCTGAAACAGTGCAGACCGGATTTGTGTACCCAAACCCGTCTTGACCGGCACAACCTATGTGCACGTCAGAACGCCTCCCCGACAATGGTACTCACCGGGTAGCTCGGAACGGAAGGCCTCGGAACTGAACTGAACTGGACTCGGACCAGACTGGACTCAACTCGATACTTCGGAACTTCGGAACTTCGGAACTGGTGGGCCTCTGTATACCTCGGATCTTGCTCTCTCAGCTAGGCTCTGGTCGGGATACTTCGCACTTCTCACCGCCTCGTCTGGGTGTTGATCGCAGCCTCAGTTACCCCCGCTCGGCAGGAGGGAGATACAGGAAATCCTGTGGGTACGCGTTGTTGTCCGTCCAGCTGTGACAGGAGACCGGGCCTGCAACGCACCTCCGGCGCGTGAGATGAGAAAGTGTCCCTGTTCGGGCGCCATTTATGTGGTAAATAATTTAATTACCGGGACTTAATTTGATGCGGAAAATCTATAACAATAGCTCAGTAAATAAGAGGCAGAATCCGTGGTATTAGAGGTTCGGAACGGGCTTTATTCCAGAATCAATTTAAATTGAGGAGCTCCATATTCCATCACCACGAAGGTTCAGGAAGTGAAGAACACCACTTTATTGACAAGTAATCATTTTTATACAATAGGCATTACAGTGAAACAGATGGAGGAGGCGTAACAATTGATAGTAAAGATAAAACATACATGCGTAGCAAAAGTGGGTGTAACTGGGTGTAACTAAAGAACGTCATCAGATATGATGTCATAATAGGGTGGTTCCATGAAAGAATTTCGCAATGTCAGCAGAAATACTTGGCAGAGATGCGCGCGCAGCAGCATGACGTGTGATTGACGTGCAACTAGGGGGTGAAGGGGACTTGACATTTAGCTCTACATGTGGCGACAGAAGTCTGGAGGGTCAAGTCAACCTAATCCCGAATCATATCTAACATCCTATGTTTAAAGAACTGTGTTATCCAAAAAGAAAGGTCTCTTAGGATAGAATCTTATTCTATACTGACTATACTGACTGTTAGTGCGTGTACGAGCGTCTAAGTGTCTACACTAGAAGAGAGGACAGAAATCTTCCATAGTAACAGGGCTATGAATTACTTGCATAAAGACAGAGAAGCCGGGCCTTTTGCTCGGTAGCTGGAAGAATGTTTACTTAAACTACTAGACAGGAATGCATTGGATAGGGAGCGGAGCAGATAATCACAAGGTGAAATACAGTTTTTGGCAGGCAACAGGCTGGAGTCAGGCACCGTTAGCCGCGCAGGGAGTAGGACAAAGTTCATGGGTTCAGATGCGAGCTCAGACTGGAGCTTTCAGAGGCAGAAGGCAGAAAAAGCTTGATGGCAGAATTAGGGCCTACTTGCCTGGACTGTAAAATGGCATAAGTGAACCATATAAAGGCGGTGGCCTTTCATACTTAGGAATGGAAAATCCAGCCCATTCATGGCGGATCTGAAAGAGGACATGTTGGCGGTGGACGCACATGTGTTTGCGTCTTCATAACTGGAACTGGAGGGAACATACATGTACTTGTGATTTATACATGAAACCGTTGGGGTCCAAGATAGGGGACATAACTGACCAGAAAAATCCATATTTCCACATCTGGCAGGTTTTCACCAGACTGCCAACGCCAGACATGTTTCTGTCCTCATGGGATGAGCGCCAGTGCTGTCAGAGAACAGAAAACTTCCTGTTCTGGACGGGAAGGCCTTCTTGGGTGGGAGGCTTCAAAAGCAATGATTCCTTTGAAATACTACCCAGAAACCTCCAGATAGTGGGGGAGGCCAAGTCGCCTTCCCTGCCCCACTTTTGGTGGGAGGAAAGGCCAAAAATTAGTTCGATGAAGAGGAGAGTCCCCCCTCAGCCTGCACCACCCCTAGGGAGGGGCAGACGAGGTAAACTCCTCTCCTCAAACTTCACCACTTTCAGCTACTGGTACAGCACCAGTCTTTAGCATTATTTTCTGTTCAAAATGTTTAAACAATGCAAGTTCCTTAAACACCTCAGGAGCCTTACCACTATATCACTGTTGGACCTGGCACTCTCTGCAGGGTCAGCCCAAACTTTTTGCCTTCACTCCCTTCCTTTGCTGAATTCAAGATTGTGCACTTTACAATTCTCAACCAGCTCTCTCCCTAAACCATGGTAAAATTGGCCAACACCTGGGGCCGTATTACAGATGACTGCGCCGGCGCTAATTGTCGGTGTGCGCCGGAGTATGTTTGTGTTTATGTGCGTTGATGTCTGTGCGCTAATACAATATGCGCACAGATACAAACGCACATAAACACAGAGTTCAAAGTCTGCACCAACATCATGGCACATTACAGACTGATCCTCTGTAATGTCATTGGGTGCATACTCTGGGGCACAGCGACATTTAGCGCTGGCGCAGTCATCTGTAATACGGCCCCTGATTGGCACATTTAATGCACTTGTGTTCTCTAGTAAATTGTAGTACAGGTACCCAGGGCCTGTAAATTAAATGCTACTAGTGAGCTTGAAGCACTGATTGTGCCACTCACTCAAGTCATCTTTTGAAACATGTGTCAGTACTGCCATTGCAGCCTGCCTATGCAGTTTTAAACTACCATTTCAAAGTGGCAAAAGTTTTACCAGGCCTATAGCTTCTTTTTTAATACGTACATATAAGTCACCCCTGGGGTAGCCCCTAAACAGCCTAAAGGACTAGGTGCAGTGTGTTTAAAAAGTAGATCATGTACTTTCAAGTTTTGCATGTCCTGATCGTAAAAAACTCTCACATTTCTTTTTCATCTCTGAAAGGCTTATTTTTCCCAAGGGATAACACTGGGTTGCCTTCCTCCAGGCAGGTTCAGTGCATCCAGTCAGCTAGTCAACTGCAGGAAGGCCTCTGAAGCCTGATGTGCCCCTATATTTCAGAACAGGAGGTCAATTGGCTGACCCTTGGAGTCACTTCAGCCTGTCATGAAGGGTGCATGGCTAGACTTACTTCTCATCCAGCAGGGCAGGTTTCAAGCAACAGGGCAGCAGGGCCTCTTTGGTATGCACAGAGTCCTAGAGTGTGCTGATAAGTTGGTCTTAGTGTCCCCTTTTAATACCTGGTGCCCACTTTGAAGTTGGAGAAGCTTCCAGAATTTCCCTCTCAACAGGTATCTGGAATTATTGCCTCATTTCTCTGGCCCCAGTCTGTCTGGGGGCACAATATGCTAGTGTGAAGTCCTTTGTGTATGAGCTGGGCCAGTGCTTTTGAAGAGCAAGTCTGGTAGGTGAAAGTTCCACACCCTCCATGCTGCCCGAGATAGGCCATCCTGCCGACACCCAGACCCTCTATTGTGATGCTGTCTGGGAGGAACACACAAATACCAACTGCATCTAGTCATGTGACCCAGGAAACAGACTGAGGCACCAAATGTTTAGGACACAAAAATAATTGCTAAAAGTGGCATTTTCAAAATTGTGACATAATATTTGACTTTACCACCAAAGAGGGTTCTACATTTCAATTCCTTGGACAATAGACACAACTTTACTACTTGCTCAAAAGGTATCATTCTTTATATGTAGATAGGTAACCCAATGTTATCCTGTGAAAGAGGTGGCCTTGACATAGTGAAAAACGAATCTGGGAGATTTTCTCTAGCAGGACATGCAAATCTAAAGAGTACATGTACAGCAAAATGCACTCTGCAATATCGGCCCTTTCGGGCCTACCCTAGGGGTGACATATATTTATTAAAAAGCAAGGTTTAGGCCTGGTAAAAGGCTTATTTTGTCAGTTTTAAAATGGTAGTTTAGAGGTGAATGCACAGGCTGAACTGGCAGGCCTGGGACATGTTTTCAAGGGCTACTTGAGTGGGTGGCAGAATAAGTGAAGCGCGCCCATTAGTAGCATTTACTTTACAGGACTTGGTTACCTGTAATGCCAGATTACTGAGGATGTTTCATTAAAACAAATTTGTCAATTGGATATATCAGCCAATTTGACCATGTTTAAATGTGAGACCATAAACTATTTAGCACCAGTTAGAGTTCTAAATGTTAATAAAAATGGGTTCAGAAAACAGGAATGTAAAAGCTAAATGTTTGGGGATGACCCTGCAGAGGGGGTGAAGTCCGACATTATTGTTAAAAAGAACACAGTCCTGCAGAGTGAAATTAACTTAAAGGACATCAGGTCACTTTCTGCTAATTGTTTATCTTGAAAGATTCAATAACTCAATAATGTTATATAGACTAAGCACAAGATCTGAAGAATTAGAGAGGAAACTTCAGGCCAGGCCACACAGCTGAGACAGGTCACGCAGAGTTGCATGTGAGTGCTACTTGCTGCTTTTATCAGACCCGCTGCCAGCATAGGACGAGAATAGCAGGCTCTGCTATTATATTGATATTATGCAACAATGTTTCTTGCAGGAATTATACAGGCAAAAATTGTATATTTAAAGTTTGAATAACCTTGTGCAATCAATGCCTGTCAGACAATCAGTAAGTAGAACACCACCATAAAGTAAGTGAGCACTTTTAAATATCTTAATTATCAATCAAGCCTAATGACAAAGAGAAACCACAACAATAACTACATAGATTGATGCAATGTGATCTCAATGTGATGTCCATCACAGAATAAAATGATAAAATACAAAATACAGTTACAGAAAGGCTGACTTGTTACTAACAAACACATTTTTTGAGGAAATTGATTCTAAAGGACATTACATGATTCAAACACAAAAAGGTGCTCATTCCAGTTAAAATAACATTGGCATAGAGATGAGTTTTACACAAGTTTGCAAAGGTTACAAGCGTTGTAATAAAGCCAGCAGACAAGTGTGTGGTATAGTGGTGCAGAATATAGATTATCATGACACTGAAATTCAAAAACAGCAATCTGGCCACCACCACTACCTCAAACATGCTCATGACCCGATTGAATATATAAAAACTCAGAACCTAGAGGTCATCACTGAAGCCAAAGATGATGGCTTTCTTACTACTAAATAATGTCAATTACTTAAAAAAGCACCCACTGATACATGTACTTTATATCTCCCACAAGAACCTGGAGCATCCAACATGAAGACCGATATTGTCGGGATGTGGCTTGATACTGGAGTGTTTGGTTGAATACATTAAAAAAAATTATCGAAAACCTAGTACCTACTTTAGAGACCTATGTGTGTGAAAGCACATCGATAATTAATTTGATTGAAGATTTAATTTTCAATCCTAACAGAGAGTTGTTGGTCACTTTGGACATTATCTCCTTAGACACCAACATACCTCAACAGGACAGTATTCTGGTCATTCAACAGACCATAGATGCTACCCCAGACCCTATACAGTACCCACCCTGCTGATTATCAATCTTCTTAAAATTGTCTTTAATAAATAACTATTTTAAATATGGCAACCACTATCAACAATGAGGTGGTGGTACTTCGATGGGTGTGTTTTTCCACCAACCATGGCTGTAGCCCCACCTACAGTTCTCATGTCATAGTGACAGAGTAAAGATTCCATTCTTAGATCTTTTGATTAAACATATTGAAGAAAAGACTTATTACCTACTTATATAGAAAATCCACAGAGATAAATACACTTTAGTCTTATCACAGTTTCAACCGATATCTCTCAGAGATTCTCTTCCCTATGGCCAATTTTTAAGTCTCAGGCATCATTTCACTAATTGAAGTGATTACTTTAAGGAGGCCAATATACAAAAAAAGTAAACTGTGGGAAAGAGGGTACCCTAAACGGATTTTGAGATCTGCCTTCAAAGAGCTTGGTACAACCAAAGGCAGGATCTGATTACCATCAAACCTAAAAAGGAGTGTTACCATTTGGTCTGTGTCACAAATTCAACCCACACAGTAATAGGATAACATCATGCACCAAAAAAGATTGGCACATCATACTGACAACAGATCCTTCCTGTGAGAAATTGGGCTGTTGGTTAAGTGGAGGAGCTAACCCTGCTCAAGCAACAGCCACAATCCCCCTGTCAGGGTGAACAACAAAAGTCACTAAATTAATCTGTGCTTAACAGTCTGGTAGCTTGGCACAAAAGCAGTCAGGCATCACTTAGAGGCAATGTCTGAAGTATTTATGCAGCACACAAACAGTAACAAATTGAAAATACAACATAAGAAAAGTCCCACACCAATTAAGAAAACTAGATTAAATGTTGAAATAGTATTTGATAACAAAACAACAAAACTCAAATCAGTATAACTGAAGTTATGAATTTTTTAAGTTTAAGGTTAACAACTGGAGCCTAAAAGATCAAAGCGCCAACTACAGACATCTAGTCATGCAAGACAGGGTCAAAGTAAAAAAATATGGCTGACCATGATGGAGCGCAGGTTGGATTCAAGAAATGGATTGGGCCTGGTCAGCACTTACTTTTAGACTTACAAGAAATTTCAGCAAAAAAGGACTTGAAAGAGTAAAGTCAGGTCAAGGCTGCAGGCAGGGTCTGAGGAGGGGGCGAAGTCAATATCAGGGTGCTGCTCAATTAAGTCAGTGAAGATTTCCATGTTCAGACTTAGTCTGTTTTTTAGAAGTAAAACAATCTCCAGTGGGACGAAGCAGAGCAGGCCTTTGAGGGTTCAAAGTAGGCTTCAGACAGCAGAGCAATCATTTCACGTTAATCAAAGCAGTCCTCCGAAGTACACAGCAGGCAGCCCTCTTAGAGTCTTTCCACAGGTCCAGAAAGTGAACTGAAAAATGGGTCTAAAGGTCCAATTTGTACACCTGGTGCTTTCTTTGAAGTAGGAGAAGTTTCTAGAGATTTTCCTTTGAAGTGCTTGGAACTTCATGCCTGCTCTGCCGTGGCTCCTTTATGTGACAGCAGGGCACAGCCTTATTGATTTGCAAGTAGGACTGACTCCCCACACTGCCAGTGATGGCCCATCTAGGCACCCCTAGTACAAAATGTTGTGAAACAACAAAGAAAACACCAGTATTGAAGTCACTTCTTCTAAAGAAAATATTTGTGATTATGTGGTCACGAACCTTAATCAGCATGATCATGTTTTATTTTTCAGTAATAGTTAAACAAACATTTATTTCGATCTTTTTTTGAGATACTGCCATGCACATTCAAACAACAAGGACGAATGATATCAACAAATGGTGGAATGTTTAACGCAAAACACATTCTAACACAAAGTGAATTATTTTACAACACAATACAAAAAATGGTAAACAACAACATAGACAATAACAACTGAAAAATACAATAATATGCCCCAGTTCTAACATTTATCAGAACCAATGAGACTCAATTGATTGAACTAATGATCTGCTTTCACTTTGAAAACATATGCACCAGGGGTTTTATCACACCACTTACTAATTGACTTGAAATGAGAAGGGGACCCAAATAAGTCTCTTAAATTGCACAAGAGGGATCCCATTAAGCCCCAAAAATCTTTTTTGAAAGAGAACTCCCTGGTGATTTGGAAATTGTCAACACATTTCGACCTGTAGTAGATTTGAGTTTTCGTGTCTAATCATCAAACTGTAGGACACTGTGAAAACATAAAAATGGTTGGAACCAATTTTAATGATCTTTTCCTGACAAAACAATCATATCACACTTCTGAAATGGGCCTTGCAACTCTCACCGGTCTACTGACTTCTTTTCTCTGGTATACCATCATCGCTCGTTAGATTCTAAGTGATGCATTAGGGGCTTGGTCAGTTGCAAAACATCTAAAAAAACAAGGGAAAACAATATAGATAGGGCTTAACCAAAGTAAACAAAAGCTGAATTTCCATGTGTTTTCAATAGTTTTCATCATTTGATTCCCTTGCTGTTTTTATTTTTTAGAAAGCAGCAACAGCGTTAGCTTTGATAATCCAAATTGCTGACTGAAGTTAGATTCCTTATTCCGAGATGGCAACTTTTTCTAAAGAAGGAAAATAAATTGTATGAATCCATTCTTTTTTATTCAAATGATGATGATAATGCAATCCAATGGGGGATGCTTATATTGGTGAAAGGAAGCGTTGCTAGTGACACACTAGCTTTCAGTATCCTAATCGCAAGTAAGTGGCTGATCGGAAGTAGACAAAAGTGAAACTGTATTGTGTGCAGAAACTATGTAACTCATTTGTTTTACACACAGAAACAATGTAACCTCTTTACATTTATGATTGAGGAATCTATGCATGGTTCCAAATAGCAACTCGTTGGTCATTTAATTTAAACTGCTTCCTTTAATTCAAACAGTTACAGAGCAGTTGGTCCTGTCACAGAATTTTTCTCAAAGCTTAGCTTATCAAAGTGTATTTAAAAACTTTACAAAGCATTGTAATTACAAGTGTCGCATGTGGACAGCTAGCCCAAGTGTCGGCTAACCCAATCTCAACAGCGTCTTACTTTTCATTCGAGCGAATTTTTCTTTTCCTTCCTGTATCTGTAGTGATCATGCCATCACAAGAGCCATTGTGGTTAAGCCAAGCCCGCTTGCTGTCATTTAAAAGCACAATGTTAGACGGTCTTAACTGATAGGAGACTGTGCTCCACCCACAAAAACCTTGGGGCATATTAGCAAGGGCTGGTGATATAATTATCGCCGCTTTAGCGGCCGTTTATATCGCAATATCATCAAGGACACACTAGCGCGTGTTTCTTTGATGTAGAGCCCGTTTTTTTCACAGTCTCGCATCGCTAATGAGATGCAAAGAAGGCGTGGCTGTGAAAACAACACATGAAAATATCGCGAAGGCAGCTTCGCGATATTAACAAGGAGGTGCACGAGGAAAAAAATCACGCTACCTCGGCCTTAACGCTGGAATTTGACGTCTGTTAAATTCCAGACTAAGGCATACTAATAATGGTAGGTGGATTATGCTGATACGACCACAGGGTCGTATCAGCAATGTTATCGCTGTTTTCCATGGAACATTGCTGGAAGACCAGCGATGTTCCATGGTAAACACCGCTATTGCTGAAATATTATCGCCATAGTGCTATGTATTGTTAATATAGCGTTATCATGGCGATAATTTTCAGCGATAATATTTCTACCGCTATGTGGGGACAGTGATAAATATCGCTGGCCCTTGTTAATATGCCCCCTTATTCATTAGAATAGTTGAAGGCAGAAAAAAATCCCATTAATACATTGTGGGAATGGTAGTCATGCCAGACCTCCCGATCTTCCAAAGGAATCATGTTGTGGTTGCTTTTTTTTACTCGAGCTGCCCCGATGCTGTTCAAATTCCAGCTGGAGGATTTTTCTCATCAGTGCTCGTCAAGCAGCTTTGCTAGACACTGTCCAGAAAATTGCGGGGACATGGACCAAATTTACAGGAATTACTTGTGAATTATTATAGATAATGTGCATCAAGTGCTGAGAGAGGTCGTTTGATGTCTTCTAGACAACCCACAATGGAACAGTAACCAGTAATGGTAAAATAAGTTGAACATTCCATAGGTAATTTACAGATTCTGCAATTGTGTTATTTCGCTTAATCCATTGCAAGCCGTATTGAAACAGATGAATAAGTGGCCTTCTTTTTGTACAAGTTTTTGTTCGACGTCTCCTCCCCACCTTGGGTTAGGCTGTATAGATGCCAGTACTGTCCAATTGAAATTGTCCTCTGTGTGCTGCTTTTCAATTAAATGATTTACAAGTGGTGCTGAGGTCACCGTTTTTCGTATTCTTGACTTGTGCTGAATGATCCTTTGCCTTATTTCCTGATTGGTCTTTGTTAGAAATGGAATTTCCTGTTGGCTAGGGCTGGCACCTAAGCCAAGCAGAAACCACCACTCTAGTCAGGGCAAGGGAGTTACACGCTGATGATAACCCCTGCTCACCCCCTTGGTAGCTTGGCACGAACAGTCAGGCTTATCTCAGAGGCAATGTGTAAAGCATTCGCGCAACACATACACTCAGCAGCAAAACACTAGGCACACCATAAAAGAAACTCCACACAAGTTTATATAAAAAATAACCTTTATATTGTCATAAACACATTAGAAACATAATCACACATTTACACTGTGCCAACTGGCACAGGCAATATTCAGAGGGGATTAAATACAGGGGCAGGCCAATTGGGCCACTGTCAGAACCATCAGAACAGGTAGGTAAATGCAAATATAAAACACAACAAGTAACTACTGGTACCATAATGACCTCAGCATTATTACGTCAGGCATAAAGCACATTAGGCTCAAACCTCATTAGCATAAACACATTACGGAATAGGCCTTACCAGCAAACACACAGTATGCTGTAGTGAAGGTAACGATTTAGATGCATACATTGCTATGTTAGCATAAGCGCGTTAGCTTTTAGAAAGCCATCTTGCCACTTTTGCTGCTTTTGCACACGACACTGCTGAGACATGTTATTATTTGAGAACTGCTTGCTTGCCTTTTCTTGACATGAGAACTGTCTGTTGTTCACATCCCTAGACGTGCACTGCGACCTTGGTCTGAACATTGTGAGCCGCCAGACAATGTATGTTTTTGAGTCCAGGTTGATCGGCCCACTCTCTAGTCATAATATGCACACAGCTGCAAATACCTGAAAGTCGAGAGCCTTTAATATTATAGTTTGCATGCGTTTGAAACACATTCTGGAGAAGAACATTTCCAGGCGCAGAGCGAAGCTAATCCTGTGATGTGGTTCATCTAAAGCTAATCTTTACGGTATGGGGTTCCTCATTCAAGCCTAGAGACCTTCTATTAGCCTAATAATATTAGTTTACTAGCAAAAGGAAGGTGGCTGCATTCCACTGTCATTGATACTATGATTTCTCCTTTCATTTTCTATGGTATTGTAACAATGCTGATGGTTTTAATTATAATCATTTGTCTGCTTATGTTAGTCTTAGGACACGTAGTTTATAAAATAAACCTTTTAAACTTTACCGTGTCTCTGATTACTTTGTTGTGGATTGATATATGAATAATAGTGAACAGGTATTTCTGATTCCCACCATTCTTGAGAATACTCTAAGTCGCTTGTTCTGGGTTGTCTATACATTGGGACCTCCGAGATAATACAGATAACGAATGGGACACTGATGCTAGTCGGATAGAGGTTCTGGGTACTGAGGTGAGTTTTTGGTACACCACAATTCACTACGGTCCTGGTTTCCTGCGCATAATTCTGTGCATGAGCAGAATCCCTGCAACATGGCGCACCTAATGTTTGGTCTTTTGATTTGAAACGCCTTAGTAGTGCTTATATTAGTCCACATCACCCTCACTCTTGTTTCTGGATAGCGGGAGTGACGGATTTCACCTACCTGTTAATAACCTAATAGGTTCATACAAGCTTGTTAATTATAAAGGTGTTTTTATATTTCTGAGCCCTTGTGCTACTTTAGAATCCACTGTTGTTCTTCTCTGTGTCCTTATGGCGGTTGAAATTCCAGTGCATAGTCGTACTCTGTTGCGGCGTCATTTGACGCAGTATAGGGTACCGGACGATGGGATGGCCGTAATTTTTGTGGTGAGTGCGGACGCGTCTCACCCTTATGAGTTGTTTTACTCTTAGGTGATGCTGCCGGAAGTGAATGCGAATGATAAGACGTTTCACTCGTATAATCACACACGGATCCCAGCAAATTATATACCATACCGGACGCTGGAGATTCCCCTTTCAGCCTGGCAGCATAGCATTTGGTTTAATGGTGCCCTTCCCCATGCGGTTGCACCGGCTAGACTCGGCCCTTTGTCAATTCCAGGGGCCACGTGGCCGGTGCTGGCCAGATTTACGCCTCACCCCCGCTATTTGACTATTGCGGTGGATGAATTGCATACACTCCATACTGCCCTAATTACAGTTTATAGGGCTTTGGTGCAATACGTTTCGCGCAATGTGCAGGTGGGGGCACCTGCTGTTGCGGGTCTACCAGCTGGTCATCCTGTGGTTGTTATTAGCCCAGTTATAGTTAATTTGGTGATGGGCAAGCGCCCCCAGAATAAGGACGATTTGCCTTCTTGGCTTGCCGAGAAATTTGACCAACTGGAAGCAGTGTTTCCACACTCTACAACTGTGGAGAAACACAGAATACTCACCATTAGTTTGCCAAAATACTTAGTCCCAGAAGTGTCCGATTGTGACAACTGGAGTAAGGTTTTTGCCGCGGTCTACTCGAAGTGCTTTGGCACTCCGTCTATGGCTGTACTTCCCTCCGTAATTAAACGTGCTCAAGATAACCACGGTCTGGAGGCGGCTGTTGAGTTGGGAATTCAACTTGTCGGAGTATTCAACATAGTTGCCTCTCTCGTCCTTGGTAACATCAAGGGAGATGCGGTTCAATTCCAAGTGGCTAATGGCGCGTCGATGAACTCGATAAGCCGAAAGAGTTGCCTAAAATTATTGCGGAGGCGTATAGAACAATTGGCCGCAGTGGTTTAGGGGTTAAACCAACTATAGTCATTCCTGACCTGATACAACAAACTAAGCTGAGCTCGTCTGTTAAAGACGATTGTCCAACTTTTCCAAAGCAAAATTGGCCACAAAAGAAACAGGGAAAGCAACAACAGAAACAGGGGTCTCGTCCTGCGTCTCCCACACAGCCGACTAGTGAGCGCACATACGATTTGCGCGATCGCACTAGTATTAAGTCACCTGATAGATTTCAGGTTACTGAACGTTCTCCTCGTTCTTCACAGGAAACATCGGCCTCACAGTCCGGTGGAGGAGAACGTGGCAAAGGTCGGGGTGCACAACAAGGACGTGAGCAACCTGGTCAGGCTGATGGTAAAGGAAAGCAAGACGAATTTGCACGTCAACGTCCCCCGTTTCAGAAGAAGAAGGTTGCTGCGCTAACAGCGAGGTATGCCACAGATAGTGCAGACGCAGCTTCGGAACCTGACATGGGTGATAGCGCTGCTCGACAGCGCAGCGGAGGTTACAGTAGTGCGGCAAGCACTACGTCCATTTCTGGAGGCGACAGCAACTGACACGTTCATTACTGTAGAAACTGCGGACACTAGAGTGGCTCCCCTTGACAGACTATATGACATAGTCCTCTTAATTGAAGGTGACCTACAACGCACAATACAAGGGATTTTTTGGGATAATCTGACCTCTTCCTATGACATTCTCTTAGCGGAGGAGGACTGGCCCCCGACTTTCATTTTAGATGCTCCTAGAGGGGAGGAGGTAATCCTCCCGTCCTTTGCGCATACTGTGCCAAAGGAGCATGCTGAAAGGTTTGCCGAAGAGTGGGCTCAGGTGCTTGCACCGGCTTTGTATCATACTCAGGTAGGCTGGGATAAATTGTCCCCCAGCCATGAGATTCCCTTACGGTCTATGCCTCAACCACAACCCCAATATCCCATGCACCGCAAAGCTAGATCTCACGTCGCGGAAATCCTTGAGCAATTGGAATATCAGGGTGTTATTGAAACATGTGTGTCACCAATGAATAATCCTTTATTTACTGTAACGAAGCCTGATAGGTCATACCGCCTAGTTTTGGATTACCGGCACCTAAACTCTCATTGCCGGACGTGTGCGGTACAGAATACCCACAGTTCTACCCTAGTTAATAGTCTTGTGCGTAAAAGGTTTAAAACCACACTTGACATATCAAATGGCTTTTACAGCCATAACCTGTCCTCTATTAGTAGTCAGTGGACAGCATCTACATCTGGCGGCAAGCAAAAACAATTTAAAAGATTGGCCATGGGCTATAAAAACAGCCCTGGCGTCTTTGCCGCATGTGTAGTCTCTCTGTTAGAGAGCATTGACCCGGATGCGTACTTGTATGTTAATGATATCTATCTCACAGACGACAAGTTGTGGCGGCATCTGTGTCGCGTTGATCATATTATTGTTATGTTTGCAGACTTCGGTTACAAATTCAACTTTGCGAAGTCTCACATTGCAGAGTATACAGTGTTGTTTTTGGGCTACGAGCTCAACAATGAGGGTCAAGGATTAGCTCCTCACTTTCTGGAAAAGTGCGCATGCTTGCGTGCTCCGACAACACTGAAGAAATTACAATCGTTACTGGGCTTCCTGAACTTCGGTTGTACGTACATTCCTGATTATGCCCAGCGTATCAAGCCGTTATATGCCTTGGGACAACCAACTTTTTCCAAATCAAGCTAGCTGCCAGAACATTCAGCTATTTTGCAGTCATTGCAGGCTGATCTTCTTGCTTCAAAATACTTACTGACATGTGATAACCACACAAACCTGGTAATAAGAATTGTGCCAGGCGCACTGGGTTTCACGTATTTAACGTTCAATGAGGGCGACACCATCCCCATTGCATACAAATCACACCTGTACACTTAGCTTTTAGAAAGCCATCTTGCCACTTTTGCTGCTTTTGCACACGACACTGCTGAGACATGTTATTATTTGAGAACTGCTTGCTTGCCTTTTCTTCACATGAGAACTGTCTGTTGTTCACATCCCTAGACGTGCACTGCGACCTTGGTCTGAACATTGTGTGCAAAACACTTTGAGCCACCAGACAATGTATGTTTTTGAGTCCAGGTTGATCGGCCCACTCTCTAGTCATAATATGCACACAGCTGCAAATACCTGAATGTCGAGAGCCTTTAATATTTAATATTACAGTTTGCATGCGTTTGAAACACATTCTGGAGAAGAACATTTCCAGGCGCAGAGCAAAGCTGATTCATCCAAAGCTGATATTTACGGTATGGGGTTCCCCATTCAAGCCTAGAGACCTTCTATTAGCCTAATAATATTAGTTTACTAGCGAAAGGAAGGTGGCTGCATTCCACTGTCATTTATACTATGATTTCTCCTTTCATTTTTTATGGTATTGTAACAATGCTGATGGTTTTAATTATAATCATTTGTCTGCTTATGTTAGCCAAAGTACTGCATCTTAGGACAGGTAGTTTATAAAATAAACCTTTTAAACTTTACCGTGTCTCTGATTACTTTGTTGTGGATTGATATATGAATAATAGCGAACAGGTATTTTTGATTCCCACCATTCCTGAGAATACTCTAAGTCACTTGTTCTGGGCTGTCTATACATTGGGACCTCCGAGATAATATGGATAACAAATGGGACACTGATGCTGGTCGGATAGGGGTTCTGGGTACTGAGGTGAGTTTTTGGTACACCACAATTCACTGAGGTCCTGGTTTCCTGCGCATAGTTCTGTGCATGAGCAGAATCCCTGCAACAATGCATAAACAGCCTAAACATAAACGCATTATGCCATAGACATCACCATAGCTACATTATGCAGCACCACACTATGCCTGAACATATGTCACATCACATTCCAGTAAAATAACCAGTCATGACTGGTATTACAGTCCTCTTCTTATAACCAGCCAATATTTCTTACAACAAAAACGGAAGTAAACATAACAAGGCGTCGCATTTATTGGGGGACAGAAAATCTGGACTATCTGAGGCTATTAATTTCCGAAACCAATATATTGACTAACATATATTCAGATGACCCTATAAAGAATTTCGAACAATTAACGAATAATCTTAAACAAGCTCTGCAAAGTAAGTTAGAACACAACAGATCAGTAAAAAGTAAATGGAGAAATAAGAATAAAAACTGGAACCAACCAGTCGTAAAACAACTCAATAGGCTGATACGCGCCCAGTATCTGAACTTCTCGTCAGCAAACAAAAAGGTAATCAATAGATTAAAGAATCAAATACGACGAGAAAAAACTAAACAGAAAAAACTGAAACAGGACTTCAATTGGACTGAAATCCAACAAGCAGCTAAACAAAACAACCAGCGCAAATATTGGACACTGATTGCAATAATGACGGGATCCAAAAAAAAGCTGGAGGCAACTCCTGTTTCAGAAGAAAACTGGGATATTTACCTTCGTGAGCTATATAAACAGAATAAGTCTATTAAAAATGAAGAGGCGGGAGAACAAATTGTGGAAACTAAAGATACTAAGATCAATAAAACGTCGGCAGTGTCAGTCTCTACGAATATCAGGAAGGCAAGGAGCACGGGTGCATCTGGCCCCGATCAGATACCTATCAAGGTCTACCAAACTGAACATAAAGAGTGGGGACTGGTGCTCTCGCCGCTATTTAACTATATATTTGACAGTGGTCAAATGCCAAACTCCTGGAAAGGAAGTATTATAATCCCGATTTACAAAAAAGGAAAAAGAAACATACCGGGAAACTATAGGCAAATTGCCCTCATGGATGCTGCCGGGAAGATTTTTGCAGCAGAAATCCTGGATAGGCTGAAAAATTGGGCCTTCTCATTGGGTCTAATCCCTAAGTTTTAGTCCGGATTTCGCTCAAACCACTCAGTCACTGACAATGTAGCAATCTTCCAAACCATTTTAGACAAGTACGCAACAGGGAAAAAACAAACTATTTACGCAGCGTTCATCGATTACTCGACAGCTTTCGATCGAGTGGACAGACCGACCCTGTGGTCAAAGTTAAGAAGAATGGGCATTCCGGAGCAGCTATTACATTTGATAGTGAACCTACACAGTGACACCTGGTGCCGTGTCCAAATGGGGAGTGACAAGGGCCTATCGAAGATAATACGAACATCAAATGGCCTGAAACAAGGGTGCCTCTTGGCTCCAATTTTATTCTCACTGTATTTAAGTGACCTACCTTCCCAACTGCAGCAAGGGATATGCACTCCTCCTAAGATAGCCACTGAATATATTCATTCCCTGCTGTACGCAGACGATATAGTCATGTTTGACCTAACACCTTTCGGACTACAAAATCTTTTAGATATTTTATACAAGTATTCTATAAAAAATTTTTTAACCCCAAATACAAACAAAACCAAAGTGGTTGCTTTTTCAAACCAGAAGAAAAGGGTAAGGTACGAATGGAAGTTGGGAGGTGAGAAGCTAGAACAAGTAAAGGAGTATACATATCTGGGCAGAATTTTCTCACAAAACATGAGTAACATCAACCAAATCAATCACCTGAAAAGGAAAAGTGACCTACATGCTGGGGCTTTGTCCCGCTTATACTCGGCCACTGGACAAAGGCATTTCTCTGCACTAATTCAAGTCTATCGAGCCAAAATCTCTCCGGTCCTGTCTTACGCCTCGGAATATATTCCTTTTAAACAATGGACCTATATGGACTCAGTAGAAGGTAAAATATTGAAAAAACTACTGAAGATTTCTACATCTACCCCAGTACAGGCATTGAGACTGGAATGTACCATCACGAGTGCATATGCTACAGCCATAGCTAGTATTATAAGGTGGGCCTATAACCTTCTTCATTCAAAAGAAGGCACTCTAAGAAGTCTACTAAAAATAGAGACATTCGAGACCAGCTCTACCCATATTACCTTTTTAAAAAATATGCGAGAGGCCCTACAGCTTGCAAAAGTTAGTGTGGAAATTTTGTCTACGTGGTCACCAGCCCAACTCAAACTTTTTCTAAAAAACTTCACTCCCAAACTGAGCTACGAGATTGACCACTTACATTGTAATAGACTATCGTCATATAAGATCTATGCAGCCTCCCAGGAATACAAACAATGCCAGCCTTATTTAGAGTATACACTTCAACACGGTGCAAGGCGTGCAATTATGATGTTGCGCCTGGGAACACTTCCTGTACAAACCTTTACCTCCTCCTGGAGGCCTGACAGTTCTGCCTTTTGTACCCTCTGTCAAGGGGGCAACCAGAATTTGGAACACTTACTTTTTATATGTCCAAATGCAGAAATTGTAAACGCAAGGTTAACATGTCTTAAGTCCATCTATCGGTCCTGTAGGATCGTTAACTCAAAAGACTTTTTATCATTATGCAAAAGCCCTCCTAATGAATTCGTCTGTTACAGAATTTTTAAGTTTTTGAAAATCTCATTGAAAATGTATTAAATGGAAAGTATAATGTATATTTTATTTTGTGGTCCTCGTAATGGTACCGTAACAAAAATAAAAACTTTTTGACTTTTGACTTGACTTTGACACCTTACCTGTTAGGCAAACATATTAGGCCTGAAAGCTGGGCATAAACACAGGGTGCATAAATCACAATGGGACATATTGATTCTTTTGGGAACACTCCAAGTAATAGACACATTACGTAATTTGGCTGAGCCTGGCGCTCTACCAATGTCAGCAAACTGCCCCCAGGCCACCTCAAAGGGCTTGAATGCCCTATGTTCCAATGTCAGGGCCGGTTGCCAATGCAGCTGAAGAAAGGGCACACAGGCACTGACCTAAACGTTGCAGCTGCCCACTAATTGCTGGGAAGCTGTGGAAAACTGTAGGCATGGGCACTCCCATGCCCTGAGTCCTTCACTGGGACTCTCTCCTAAACAAAACCTGCCCACAGTTGCAGTTGCTCACTGACAGGCAGAGCAGCTGGGAAATCAGCACGAGCACCCACGGTGCCCCACACACTACCACCGGGGGCGGGCAGCGGCAAGGTACCCTGACACTCCCCCGAACTGTTCACAATTGAGCCTCACTCACTGGGCTCGCTGTGGGTGACTCCTGCAGGCTCTGGGCACCGGAAATGTGCCCCGACAGGACCCAACAATATTGCACCGAGCCCCTCTCCGCTGGACTCACTAAACTAAAATGCCCCCAAGCGTTGGAGCGGCCCACTGTCAAGTGAGGCCGCTCAAGTACCAGCACGGTGGACCACCTAGCCCCCACTCACCAGGCTCTGGACAACTCTGCTCCTGATTCAGGCTCCGCTCTCTCACTGACTGGGGCTCTGTCTTCTCTTTAGAGCACGCAAGGCTCCCATCGCACACGGGAGCCCTGCTCAGACAGGCGCGGCCTTCCTTTCTCTCCCGGTCTCAAGCTGGACACTAGGGTGGCTCAGCGGCATCTCGTGGAGGCGAGGTAGGCTCCCATCCTCCTTCCGGTGGGTTTCTGAGCAGCATGCCGGGCTTCCCTTTCCTCCCGGAAGCCCTGCCCATAAACAGGCACTGTCTAGCCTGACTTCCTGTTTCGTCGTGCTTCGGCAGTGCAATTGCGGGGTGGGCACCTGCTTCCTTGAGGCAGAAAACAGCGGGGTGGGCACCCGCTCATCTAAGTATAAGTGAAGCGGGGTAGGCTCCCGCTCATATATTCACACCAGAGCAGGGTGGGCACCCGCAAAAGGAGCACAATGCGGGGTGGGCACCCTTTCGGTAATAATACATAAATCAGTGGCAGGAATGTGGGGTAGGCTCCCGCTTCTTCAAATAAGTACACAAGCGGGGTGGGCACCCTCTATTTCCAGATGCATTAAGCAGGGTGGGCTCCCGCCTCATTTGCAACATGGATGAATCCCTCACACCGGGATTGTCTCGAAGTGGGACTGCTGCTCAGCGCTGCGCAGCCCACGCTGTCCTCCTTCCTAGGGCAACAAAAAGGAAGTGCTCCCAGGGGCTTGATGCAGTAAACAGTCCTGAATTTAAAAGGAATGAATCCCAGCCAAAGTTCCTCCAGGTCTATGGGACATAGCTGGGCCCAGGGAGGCCAGCACACAGGGCCCTCCAGCAGGGAGGTAAGCCCCCATGGCGTTCCTCCTGGGCCCCAGCAGCAACAAGCCCCCAGCATAGAACAACCTCATGGGGTCACAGCCCCTATACTTATACTCCCTTTCTCTTTGTCTGCACAGCCCAGGGCTTGGGGGAACCAGTCCCAACTGGTTCTGGAGCACTCTGTTCACCAGGCTCCTCTTCCCTATTGTTAGGTGGGGGCTCATTATCAGACACACCACAGGGGGGTGGAGCCAGCATTCACTAGGGCAGGCACCATTGCATTCAGGGACCAGGGATTTCTCCTCCCACCACTCCAAATGTAGATGTCCCATTCAGCCTAGCGCTGACTCACCCTGCCCCCCCTGGAGCCACACACACCTCACCAGCCCCTGTCACTCACAAGCCAGACATGCAATTCACATCAGGCAGGCAGACACATAGCACACAGAAATGCCTACTTTTAAGAGTGGCATTTCTCCCATAGTCATAATAAATCTGCGCACACCATTGCACAGCATTTATTCTCACCATTTCATACATACTAGACTTGACCACACTGCCCCTCTCATAACAGGAATTACCACTGACACACCTTATCAGGGAATCCCCCATGCATTCCTCAGGGAGGGGAGTCCAACCTTACCAATGTAACACAGAGAGCGCATGCACTTTACACTGGACCACAGTGCTAAAGTGCTCAGGGGCCTAAAATCACCAACACAAGGTTACAGAAAAAGGCTAGGTGAATGCAAAATGTTTTGGGGTGAACCTGCCAAAAGGGCCAAGTCCAACAGTCTTTCTCATGTAAAGTTTTTTACATGGGCAAATTATTCCCTAGACCACATTTTTTATTTTACAATTTGAAAATGAAATGTGTTTCCACTTAATGTTATATTTTAAAAAAGTGCATTTGATAGTCTTATAACATGCAATACAAGAACCACATTTATGATGCCTCTCCAGGGGTGGAAGATTCAACGGTTGTCTGAGATTGCTTCTTGATGCTAGTGGTGGAGTGTAGGTGCATACTATCTGCCTGGTAATGTGCTGGTCTTTTTTAAGTAAATAAGGGGCGCTCAAAGGAGCAATCCAAATTTGATAATAGATGCCATTTCTTTAAGATTAGTATCTTAAAATGTTTGTGAACAGAATTTTAAAACTCATACAAGTCGTTCTGATGGTGTTTTTACTAGTTTGTCCAAGAGAGTCTCCCGAGGAGTGAACCATGCTCATTTCATTAACTTTTTTAACAACATTTGAGGGTAGTCTCATTCTTTCAACTTGCTAAACAAGTTGTTAGCATGGACAAAATAATCCTCTTTACATGAACAGTTTCGTCCGATCCTAAGATATTACCCATAGGGCAAATTGTCTCTTAGGCTTCGAGGGTGAAGCTTGAATAGTGAAGTGCTTTGCTGTGATCAGTTGGTTTTTGATGTAGTGTTGTCAGTAGTTTGTCTTCTTCAGCAATTACTTCTAATTCTATAAAAGTGCAATTTTTTCTTTTTTCATTCAAGCACAATTTAATGTCAGGGATCTGGTGTTAAACCAAGATTGAAATTGCTCCAAGACATCCTCTTCTCCTGACCAGATACTAGACACAAAAGTTGTCATCTATGTATAATAGCAATCTTTTTATTGAAGTATGAAAGGGGTTGTTCTCGTAAATTAATTTTTCTTCAAATTTAGCCATGAACAGCACTTCCAACTCAGGAGCGAAGGGACAACCCATCGCAAATCCTTAATTTGATAAAATAATTTTTCACCGAATTTGAAATAATTATTCTGATTTCTAAAAGTGGCATTTTAAAAATTGTAACAAAAAATTAAATGTTACCATTAAAGAGGATTTTCAATTACAATTTCTTTGCCACCAAACATGAATTTCCTACTTGCTGCTAATCAAAAATGAACACTTATTAAATGTAATAAGGTAAACCATAGATTTCTATGGGAGTGGTAGACTTCACAGTACTGAAAATAAATGTCAGAGTTTTTCACTGCCAGGACATGTAAACTTAAAAGTACTTGTCCAACCTTTTAATTACAATGCACCCTGCTCTTTGGCCCGCCTACGGCCATGCCTTAGGGGTAATGTTTATGTAGTAAATGGGAGGTTTAAGGTTTAGAAAGGTGGTTATGGTCCTGCTTATATGGTATTACACTTTACTAGGGACGTATAAGCCAAATAAATATGCCAATTAGGTGTAAAGCAGTTTTAATATGTTTTAGGGAGTGGGTGCAAGCACTCTAGCACTGTTTGGCAGTGTTAAAATGCACACAGTACTAACGCCAGCAAAAACAAATTCATACAAATAGGAAAGTGAAGACAAAAACTGCTGCTGTTCTCCTTTATAGGAGGCAAGAACATTCAGGATTAGTTCATGCATTCAGCAGGTCCTAGGGTCCCAGACAAAAATACCACTGAGTGTAAAAGTCCATTACAAATGCGGGGGATGTGTTATTTGTCAATGCACAACCAATACTATGGGCCTGATTCACAAAGGTAAGCGTACACAAAAGTATACCTTTACGATTGTTTGTTATTCTCAAAGAAATGTACAAATAGTATCTTTATAAGTGTGGAGTCTTCAAACATAAAAATACCTATTTTTTATATCTTTTTATGTGTGGAGACTCGGCAATCGTAAAGATACCATTCGCAAATCCCTTTATGAATAACAAACAATCGTAAACGTACAACAAAGTGTATATTTACCTTTGTGAATCAGGCCTTATATGTTTCACACATGATACCATAAATATGGACCTGAATAATTTTTCAAACTGTAACACTACACATGTGGTTTATTGTGTCTGGTGCCCTCACCCTCAGAATTACATAGAGCAGACTACCCACAGGTCAAGAAACAAATTTGACAACATCGTAGCAGGATTTGCTGTGGTATTGTCACTGCCCCACTGGTCACAAATTATATAGAGAAATAACATACTGCTAATGACCTCATATGACAGGTGCTGTATGAGGCTAAAAACCAGAAAGAGGAGGAGATAATGCCCTTATCTTATGCAGACTGGAATGTAAGTGGATCTCCATATGTGACTCAGTCTCAAATGGGCTGAATTTCCTCAAAGGATAGCCAGGCTTGGTCACCGCACTCTAGGAGTGAGTTTTGTCTGATCATTTTGGGAAATTGCATCCGTAATATCTTGATTCTTTAGATTTTGAAGAAGGGCTTCATCTTGGGATGCATACAAAATGGAATCCTTGGTCTTGATTGTGGTCATAATTGCGTGTAATAGAAGAATGATTGTTACTCCATATCCTGGTTTACTTACTCCCCACTCCAGTCAATATCGTAATAGAAAATAAAGGGTCTTTCATCAATATTATTCACCCAATCTCACCCCAGTCCTTTTTAATATCGTCATTACATTCATTTTTATTCCGCTTACCTCAAAATTCCTTTTTGTAATTTCTTCCATGGAATATTTCCTGTATATTGCTCTTCATGGAGATGTTCTGCTTTGTACATGCATTTAACCAAGGCCAGACTGGCTGTACCGAGCATCGGGCATTTCCCTGGTAGGCTGGAAGGGTTGGTTTTGCTAGAGGGTACCAGTTTTGTAGCAGTTTTAAAGCACTGCAAATTTCGAGCAACAATAAAAGTGTCAAGATAACTCTGGTGATTAATGTACCTTCTGGAGAGAGATGGGGGTTTAATCTAGTGTCAGTTTTGACTCTTCTAAGATAGCATGCTAAAAAGAACATTTAACATGCATATGAAAGAAAAGTATTTTATGTACATAGCTCAGTGGGTTACTGCTTTTGTAACAGAGATTCTTTTGTTACTGTGCATTTCATAAGTTACAATTGTAATCGGGCACAGTGAGCTATAAACTGCCATCAAAGAGATGCATGCAACGGCATGGTACAGGTTAGAAAGTTATGTTTTTTACCGTTGTTTCATTATCCTGATGTTGCTGTTGAGTATAAATAAATTCTTCATGCTAAAGTCAAACCAAACCACTGTGTTATATTCTGAATCCTGAGCGTGTGCATCTCTAGAGCAAGCCCTTCTAAAAAATGCCTACCAGTATGGATGACATATAAATCTAAAACTTTGTGGTCCCTTTTGTTCTATGTAGTATTTCGTTACACTGATTTACACATTCATGATGCATGGTCTCTGTATGTGTGTGTGATGTATTGTGCTCTGACACCCTACACTAGTATGAGAAGTGCATAAAACAAATGAGATACATGTGAGAGAGGGGCTATGGAGAGATGCCGTTGGAGGGTGATAGTAAGGGAATCATTGAGAAGCCCCAACAAACATTGTTGTATCCTGGTGCACAGTAAGGTCATCATTTACTATGCTTTAAAAGCTAATACAAATGAATATGTACTGAAAAATGTGTTGGACAATGCACCATAATTTCCCAACTTTTCTTCGGACAAGAACCCCCGAAAGCCCCCTTTGTCGCTACGTACCATATGGGGGCTGGTCTGACAAAAATGTACATGGGCTGCTTTGAGTTCCAAATTTGGCCCTGCCCTCAACCGCTGGAATAGGCACTGTCAGCAGCGGGACGAGGTTTGGAATGCATAAGACGAACTAAGCCACGTTTTACAGCGCAGACAAATATACGCTTCTCTAGAGAAGGCACTCACTCTCTCCTCTTTGACAGCTACGGTACAGTCCTGTCTTGTTTATTAGATCATCAGCTTCCATAATTGGACTCTATTTTGGGCCTGCTTAGTCAACACATTACATTTTTGGAAAAACACTGAATACATGGACCAACGCGGGCCCTCAATTTAATTCTTTCGGAGGAATACAATTGGAATCCTGCCATCACGACCCCATGAAATTTCAATTAATCATCCTCGTGCTTATTGCCATGGGTGAGTCAAATAATTGCTCAATGACTATCCCTCTTAACCTTTTCATGTACTTCACCCCTATAGGGGCCCCGAGTAAGTACCTTATTTCATAACCTCACTTACCCACTGTGGTGCTTTGGTTTTCACTTGATAATACCCTTCGATTTATCAGGACACTTTTCGTGTTTTCCTAGTACTTACCCAGTATAGCAGTCCAGCACAGTTCATCACCAGATCTAATTGATCTTTATTCATGTCTGCAGATGTCCCCATACCATACATGTTATGATGAGATCCTTGTAATTTATTAAGGGTTGAAATGTAGGAATGTTTATATATTTATCTCAACACTTTAAGTGGTTGTTTGTTGGTAACAAGTCAATCATTCTGTAACTGTATTTTGTTTTTGTGTCATTTTATTTTACGTTGAACATCACACTGGGGTCATATTGTGCCAGTCCATGTATTATTGTTGTGATTTGTGTTTGTCAATGGTCTTGATTGATAATTGAGAATATTATTATTATGGTTTCTGTTTGTCATTGGGCTTGTTTGATAATTGGATAGTTAAAACTGCTGACTTACTTTAAGGTTTGTTCTGCTTACCGATTGTCATACAAGCATGGATTGAATAAGGTTATTTAACATCCAAATATTTATTTTATGCCTGAGGAATACTTGTAAGTTCCATTGCTGCACAGTATTTGTATCATAGCAAGGTTCTTATTGGTCTAAGGGTCACTCTTGTAGCCTTTTAAATATTGCTACTATGTTGAACGTCAAGCTTTATTATTCAAACCTGTATATAGTTTAAACCATCCCTGAAGTCAAACTAGGCTATTCTTTGAGTGATAAGATTAATTTATTGATTAAAGAATATATTGGAATATTTTTTGCAGTTCACACTTTTGGTAAATGTAACAACTGCCATTCTTTTTATCGATAATGAAGTAAAGATTCATAACACGTGCACTGCGATAGGATTTGAATTTTAAAATGTCTTTAAAATATATTCTTTGTTTCCTAGTGTTCTCAAGTATGGTATTTCTTAATGAATATATTTATTCCTGTGACTTCTCACAGGATTGTTACGTGAAACACATCTCACTCAAATATTTCTCCATGTATTGTGTGGTGGTTACAGTTCAACTGCATTTCTCTCTTGGTTTGGCACATTGACTAAGTCCTTAGTGTCAGGAGGCCTAGAAAAACAATTTCTGGGTTATGTTCTAGAGGATGATCTAGAAACATATAATTTAGGCACCCCATGTGAGGTTCAAATTTCCTTAAGAAATTTTGGTTGACATCCTCAATAAACTAAGTATTACAATTAGTGAAAATATCTGTTCTAATATTCGGTACCTCCTTAAGCTTAAATAGGACCTTTCTGTTTGATATAGGCTTGACTCATAAAAGGTTATCCCAAGTTTGATTTCATATTTTGAATCTCATGTTCTGAATTTGTTGGAAATTATGTAAGCTTCTCATGTTGTGATAGGAGTAAACTTCTGGGCACCAGTCATACAATTCCTCCTTAGTAGGAGTGTCCCTAACACGGACGGTTGGAGATAGCATTTGTTGTAAGTGTGCATGCTGCATACACTTTTGAAATATTTTACTCAGGAATACATTTTGATCCCATAGATTCCCATATTGGGAGTTTTCATACATAGAGAGCTACAGCATTGCCACCAATTATAAAACCCATTGTTACTTAGGAGTCTTGTTGGGACATCAAGAACATTAGGCATGTTATGATGGTCAATTACTCCATTTAGTGCAGAACACTAGAAATGATCCCTGCAATGCATCAAACAATTGCAGAACTGAGTCAGTCACTAATTCGGGTGGTGACTATTTATAGCTGGCTTTGACAGAATGTCTTACAAATGTCTGCTATGGGAGCAAGTGCTCCTGGACCTGCACAACATGTTCATGATACAGTGCTGGTGAATAGTCCATAGACTGATATTGCTATCAAGGGTAAACTGTCCACAAAGCGAGATTAAATTCTGTGTTGATTTGCTGGCAATTGGAAGTGGACAATCCACATATGACACCTCAAAACAGGCATGGAATTTTACCTATGTATCTTACCCTTGGTAGGGTATCACTTGTGAAAGAGTTTAAGACTTGGGGAGTGGTATTTGCAAGTATTTATACTACTCTGCATGACACACACTCATAAGAGGTGTAACTAGCGGTGTTAAAACAAGGACAAGAGAGCATGGAACTGCTCCTGATCTAGATTTATCGATGAAATTAATGGGTAATATTGAGTCAGCCTCCTTGATAATTTCAAGTAATGTTGATGGAGAAGCTGTAGTTCAAGCAGGGATCCACCCACTAGGCACCAACGATTTTGGCAGGAAGAGCAGCCCCTTAGGCAAGGACTTGGGATCCCCCAACAGCCAAAATGTTGGTCTTCATGCCCACCCTGGGGTCCAATAGGGGTTCTCAGCCCTTTACTGCCACCCAAATGGGGGCAAAAAGCCCACTAGACACAAGGGAATTTGTATATATATATATTTTTAAATGTAGGGATAGGAGCTGCCCACTATTGGCATGGCCATGCAGGACCATAAGAAGTGCAAAACTGTCTTTCCGTCAGAAAACCCACAAGACACTGTGGATATCGACAAGAAACTAGGAGTGGAGGCTCCCCATCATGGGCATGGGCATGATCCCCACCCCAAAAAGAGTGCAACATTATTTCTCTCTGCTCCACCTGGGGGCAGATTGGAGGTTTGCCCCAATCTGCCTTCTCTGTGGGTAGGGGTGGGGGCCATCCACCATGATATTGGCCGATCCCTCCCCAAAACAGGGTGCAACAGTTTTTCTGCCCCTCCATGGCCAGATTTGACATTTGCACCGATCTGCCTCCCCAGAGGAGGGGACCAGCAAAAAGCCCACTAGACACCAGAGAATATTTATTAAAAAATGAAACATTTGGGTGGGGGCTGCCTACGATAGGCATGGCCATGCCCCTACCAGATAAAGGGTGAAATAGTCTTTGTGCAACCCGGGGGGGGGTGATTGGATTGGTTTGCCCCAATATTCCTTCCCTATGGGGCAGAAAGCCCACTCGTCAACGGGGAATTCAAAATAGTGCCAAAATAAACAAACAGAAGGTGTGGACTACCTTGGCATCGAGCAATACCCCCACCCCAGATGGGGCAATAGTGTCTTTCTGTCCCCGAGGGAAGATAGAAGGTTTATTCCAAATGGGGAGGTTGTCCCACACCTGCTATTCAGGAGGTAGAAAGCCATCTAGACACCAGGAATTTTGAATTTGGGCCTAAATAAAGGGGTACATGCGCTGCATTCTGGCAATAGGCATGTCCCAACCTCAAAAAGGACAACACAGTCTTTTTACTCTCCTCTGGGGCAGATAGTAGATTTGCCCCAAATTTGCACCTGGGGGGTGAATGCCCACTAGGCACCCTGCATTTAAAAATGGTGGCAAAAGTATGGTGTGACCTCCACCAGCTTCAGGGCACACGTCTCCCCCAGAAGCGATAAAACTGTCTTTCTGCCCCCCTGGGGTCATAAAGGAGTTTTGCTGCACTTGGGGAGGTTACCCCACTTTGCGCCTGGAAATGCAAAAAGCCAATTGGACACTAGTGATTTCAATATGGCACCAAAACAATCAAAAAGAGAAGCAGCCTACCCCAGCATCGAGCCATACCTCAGTCCCAGAAGAAGTATAGTGTCTCTCTGCCACAGATCTGCCCCCCATGAAGGTAGAAAGCAAACTGGACACCAGGGTCTTTGCATTTGTGAAAACGTAAAAGCTGTGGGTATTGCATTCTGGCATTGGCCAAACCAGCCCTCCCCCCACCAAGGGCAGACAGTGGGCTTGTCCCCAAATTGCCACTGGGATGCAGAAAGACCACTTGATGGCAGGACATTTATTTTCTATTAAATAATGGGGAAGTTCTGGCCCATCCTGATATCAGGCTCCACCTTCACCCCTAAAGCCTCAACGGTCTTTCTGCTCTCTTTTGGTCTGAATTTAAAAAATAATAATAATGGAGAGGTCTGGCACATCCTGACATCAGACTCCACACTCACCTTAAATCCTCACCAGTCTTTCTGCTCCCTTATGGACTGAAACATTCTCATCCCAAAGGCAAGCAGAAGGACATTGTATAAAGTGAGTTTTTTTTACATATGAGAGAAAGGGGCTAAATCCGAATATTGGCCCACTTGCCATGCTGAATGGCTGATGGCAGGGGAAGCTCACAAGGTGAGGGTTTGTACTAGCCATACAATCAGGAATGTCTCAGATACACAGGGAGTTTCCTCCATGCATGTGCTTACCCTTGATTAATTTTCAAGCTTGACATGCCTGCAAGAAATATTCTTCATCTTGCCTTTAAGAACCCTGTAGAAGATGTAACCCTGTGAAAGGTTTACAGACTGAGACAGCTGAGGCTCCCCTGTCAGAAATCTCTCAGATTTCCCACCTCTCAATGAGTCTGTGAAACCACTTGCTTGGCAGTCCTAGGGAACTGTAATTCCATCCAGCCAAACTCTAAATGCCTTCTTGAAATATTTTAATTTGAGATCACATGATGATTACTATTTGAGACTGTTATCCTCCTAAAATAATATTTTGGTGCATAGTTATTTTCTCTGATGTTATATTAGATAGCAATATAATTTTCAAAACAATAAATATACACTTCCCTTAAAACACTTAATGAAAAGTCAGATTATAAATAGATCCTTATATCCAGGTATTTGAAAAATATAGATTGTTATATTTTCACACAACTGTGAACCGCTTTGTAATTAACTATTGTGGGCTAAAAGAAAAAATAATGGGCCTACACTGATAGCACTGCTAGGATCTTAATCACTACTGACAGTTCTAAGGTTTATGAGGAAAAAGTGTTGAATTTTAATATAGAACTGCCTGGATATACAAGTCTAAGACAACAGAGCAGCTGGGACATACTCACAATTTCTCCTTTATCCCTAGCCGTTCTCCTGAAACTTGTATTTTAATAATTTGTGGGGCCTATGTGGGCATAGGTGTGCCTATATCTAGAGAGCCATTGTTCTTTGAAGGCACTCTATGCATACTGTGAAAATGAGGATAACCTCCATTAACCCTCTTCATATGTAGCTTTCAGAAGACATCCCTCCCTCTTTAACGCCATTGTATAATCCCTGATGGTGATAGATGATTACTGTTTTTGGGAGGTTTAGATCCCCATGGAGTTTCAAACTCACCTCTCTATGTTGAATGATGTCAAGAGGCTTAGTACACATGAGAGGGGTTTCCATGTTTATTTTTTTCACTAAATACAACCATGGTAAAGGCTTCAAACTCATTACCTGTTGTTCGGGTTACAGGTATGTAACCCTAAATAATCATTTTAATATAAGAATGGAATTAGCAAGATGGAGGATGTGTGATGCCCTTAAGAATGCTATCCCATCCCAACTTCTTCCTTAATCTTCTGTGTTTCATGACTGTCCGGTATTCTGGGGAGGGTACTATAACAAAGTCTTCTCTGATGGGAGAAACTGTGCTTGCTGGCTTGGCTGGAAGAATCAACTGTAAAGATGCATTGACTTTGAATGCAACTTGGCTGCAACTAAACTGCTTAACTTTAGACAGATTACTTGGATATGCTGTGCAGCTCGGGGATAGCTTTCGTACTGAGGACCTGTGTGGAGCCCTTAGTTGAAGGTGCAGTTTTATTAAACTGTTGAAGTGCACTCTTCCTTCTGGCAAAACGCTAAGGCTCTGGCCCATCAGGAGCCTTGCTTGCCTACCTTACTGGCGTTAATGTGGACCTGGCCTTTTCATTTTATGGGCAACTCCTTGGTGTAGACCTCATCCAGACCAAGGACTCACACATGAAAGGAAGTCTGAGCCCAATATAACCCACACTAAACATATGTACAAGTGGCAGAGAATGGCTGTCTAAAATATTAACTGCTAGTGATGTGGCAGTGACTCTGCCTGACAAGAATGCCACATTTGCTCAAATTTTTCTCATTTTTATTGATTTCCTTTGTTGCCATAGTGACCTTGCCAGGTGTAGCAGTCTAACAACTAATTGACTAACTAGCTATGATCCTTTGACCATTGTTGTCAGTTGTGATCCTTGAGGGCTTTCAAGAAGTTCTCTCCCTTTGTATCTCACATTACTCCAAACTGGTGTACCTCCATCATGCATTATCCTAAACTCACAAATCCTGAGACAATCTCACCTTTCCTTGCAGGTACTCTCAACACTATTGCTATAGTGTTTTGCTTTATTTTGTGTTCTTTTAGATCCGCATGAACATCTTACAGTAAGACTTGTAACAAAGTAACCTGTTCTGGCAGCATTTTTGCGATCAACTATTTTAACCAAACACTGTTGGTGCTATTCACAAAGGTAAGTCACACTTATAAGTAACTTTCATGCATAACTTTACTCATACTTTTGAGAAAATCCAAGGCTAAAGTAACTCAAAAGTGTGGACTGACACACCTCCTCTCCTTACAAAATGGAGGTGGGACCTAAATTATTAGTGTAAATTACTAGTTAAAATAAATAGTAAGTCTAGCACCACACATGGCCAACTGCTAATACTGCAGCCCACTCCCTGGAATGTAAATCTCTTAGGAAATATTGTGAGTTTAAATTAATTTACGGAGAAGAGCTAAAAATATATATAATTCCGATTTATGTTAAAACATAAAAACAGTACATATTTATATTTAATTATAAAATATTGTAATACTTTCTTGAATTTTAAAAGTAATGTAAAAATAAATTATATTATATTTTGTTTGTGCAAAGTAGATACTTTAAGATGGAATTTGCAAAAGTGTAATCCTTATTAGCAAAGTTTGACATCAGTTTAACTAACATACAACTATATAAATACATTGTTAAAACATTAAAAAGTCCTCACAGAAAAAATATTTTACCGATCCTGTTTATGAATGAAATATGGGAATTCAAACAGTACGAATTAAGACTTTTTTCACTGTTTTGCGCTTTGTTTTTATCAGTTTTTTTCTATAGTATTGATATTATATTTAGAAATAAAGTTATTTGTTTGTTAATTAAGGTGAAAATGTATATAATAAATACGCGACTATACCTTTTAGAAATGTAAAAATGTAATTTAAGGAAATTCATGAGGCGTAAACATGTTTAGAAGGAAGATGGAGTGGAACTAATGAATTACATCTTCTACATACTCTTGACTTTCTCACTCAGCTGTCCAAAGCCGTGCTCTGAATTTATTCAAATAATTTGACTTTATTGCTACCCAAACACGCTGCATCCAAAATGACTTCCGCTCGTAAACTGGGACATCTCACTATAAGCACAGCAGCAAAGCGGAAGCACCTCTCTCTCTTTTTGTCAAAAATTTGGAATCTGCATAATTCTATTGTGTGTGAGAACTGATTACACTGTAATATAAATCCTTTCAGCTACTTCAAAACAGACTTTGCTGAATTTTAATGAACATTTTGAAGAACATGTCATGGGGCCATTGATGTGAAAATAATTCACAGAAATGTAATATGCAGAAAGTAGAAGACATTAAATTAGCATCAACTAGGAGCAGCAAGTCATGCATTTTGCAGGCTGCAGTGCATGGAAGCAGGACGATAAATGGTATGGATGCAGTCAATCAAAGCAGCACGGGTCAGATAATTAAATTGCTTCTACCACTGCAGAGATAGGAACTAGCAAAATTAGACATTGATTTAGTCTGCGGACATGGACTGACAACAATTGGATCCTTTTTGTACTTTATGTAAAATAAAATAAGACCACAAATATAGATTGGGATACGTCTAGTCAGTGGAAATGAAATCGACTACGTTACGATTTTTTCAGCTTATCTTTGTGTGCACGTTTGGTTCATTGTATCGTCACTTATTTTTTTTTCTTTTACAGGTCCGTAATCTGAACATTACTTTGGCTTATTCCGCGGTTACAAGTTTTTTTTTGTTTTTGTTGAATATTTATATAGCGCGAACTCGACCGGAAGGTATTGGAGCGCTTTACATGAGCACCGTATTTACTTTACACATTCAGGCACGGGGAGATTAAGGGGCATATTATCAAGAAACGGTGTTAAAATTATCGCCGCTCTAGCGGTAGAAAACTGCCCTAAAGCGGCGATAATGGGCTTGATAATATGCCCTGGAGCATTCCCTTAGAAGCCCATGTTCTGGTGTCAACTTGGGCTTCTATTGGAATTTTCTGCGGCATATTATCAAGCCCATTATCGCCGCTTTAGCGGCAGTTTCCTGCCGGTAAAGCGGCGATAATGTTAACGCCGTGCTTGATAATATGCCCCTAAGTGATTTGCCCAGAAGCACAGGATGTAGACGCGACCTCGAGGCTCGAACTCTGGTTTCCAGCCGCCAAAGTCGGCAGGTAGCCGACGGACCACATCCTCTCCCTCTCCACGTTCTATGACTGCCTCCAATCTCACTTTCATTTTATTTTCAAAGTGGTTCAAGTCTTCAATTCTAATTCACGATAATAGATACAACGCTGTTGATACTGACAAAGACACAATCGAAACGGAAAATGTTCTAGTATATTAAGAGCATACACCTTATTAAGTAATGCAGCCATTCCACTTCTAATTTTAAGCTTTGCATATAACATTCCAGTGTGATAGACCAGTGTCCATAATTGCAGCAAACAGAAGGTAAATGTGCGGCTTCATGTGTACAGAAAGAATACAATAATCGCATTCATATTAAAAGCTTTATTGTTTAGTTACTATAAACCAATACAAATAAATAAAATCAGTTAAAAAGATAACTAAAATATTCAAAATGCAATATTCAAAGAGCCAATGTGCAGTTAGGGGCAGATTTACAAGCCCCTTGCGCCACTTTTGCGTCACTTTTAACATCAGAAAAGCGACGCAAGGGGCTTGTAAATCTGCCCCTCAGTGCTTTATCAAGGCAGCTACTAAGATAGCGAACCAGCCACCATGAACCAGGGTCTTACGGCAGAAACCGACTTGACTTGTTGGGCTTGGCCAGTTCATATAAAAGTATGTTGAGATCCCTACTCCTCCAAGCTAAAAGGCAGTTGTAAATACTCAGGGGCAGATTAACAAGCCCCTTGTGCAACTTTTACCTCACTTTTCCCATGTTAAAAGTGACGAAAAAGTGGCGCAAGGGGCTTGTAAATGTGCCCCTCAAAGTGCAATGTGAAAAGTACCAGTGTGCGGTTATGGTGGGCAATCAGTGCATTACTAAGGCAGTTGGGGGTTAAAATAGTGAACAATACACCGGGAACCAGAGTCATGCGATAGGACCCAGCCGAACTTGCTGGGATTCACCTAGATCTTGTAAGAGTGCATTGAGATCCTTTGGACCCCAAGATCCATATCTCCCTTCACTTCTTGTCCTTCCCGACACCAATTACGTACTTTTGGGTTTTGCCCTTGATTGTGGCATGGTGAGACTTTGTTGGATGAGAAGAGCAGTTGCCGGGGTATTTTGATGAATTTGCTCCAAGGCGTAGTCTAGAGCCTTACGTAAGCTTGGTGGCCATAATTTAGCACTAGTAGACGTGTCGCCTTCATTACCCTTAGGATGGTTGCAGCAGAGGCACGTTGATTCAGTTGACTAACCCCATACGTAATAGCACCACCTTTCTCTTTAAGAGCTCACACTTGTTCTGCCAGTGTGCCATTTTCCCTGAACCGCATGCCAAGGCAATTGTACTTCCTCGATGCATTAATTGTCTTGCTGCCCAAGCGCCAAGTCACATTCTTTTTGTTCCGAAATCTCCCAAAGACTAAGGCTTTTATTTTGTCCTGATTAACCTGGAAATAGTTGGTTAATTTGAATGTGTTCAGTGCGTTTAATTGCCAAGGTATACCAGTTTTGGTATGGTCCATGATCACAATGTCTTCCGCATACTATTTTATATGCAGATTGATATTTCCTAGCTTGGGAGGAACAAGGCAGCCGGACTCCAAAGATTTCCCCAGATCAGCAGTATAAAGATTAAACAGCAGGGGAGCCAAGACACAGCCCTACTTTAGGCCTCGATTGGTGTCGATTTTACGAGTAACCGTGCTGAGCCCAGTTTTCACTTGAACCCATATCTCTGTGCATAATGAGATTACAGCTCTTAACAATAATGAGGGAATACCCCAGGCATCAAGCTTCCTCCACAGGGTTGCCCGGTCAACCCTATCATATGCTGCGCTTTAATCAATAAAACAGCAGAAGAGAGGTAATGTGTTCTTTTGGATGGCTTGATGTCTCAGGAAGGGTAACACTAGGATGTTGTCCAGAATTAACGCTCTGGCCTAGAAGCCAGATTGAAAAAAATTGCAGGATTTCCTGCTCACATACCAAGACTTCTAGCTGCCCCAGCAGGACACGAGTGCAGACTTTGGCTTCTACATCCAGAAGCACGATCAGATGATAAATTGAGGCCATTGTCTGGCCACCCTTTTTGTAGGACAGAGGCTAGACCCTCTCCTGACTTCTGGGACACTTACTGTTTGACAGGTGAGGTTGAAAAGCGGAGTTAGCAGCCTGGCCTAATTGTCAGTGGCACATTTGAATAGGCTTGCAGGTGAACTTTTACGGCCAGCTGCCCCATCCTTTCTCACTTGGCTAATTGTGCTCGCAACCTTCTTGTAGGTAGTTAGTTCAGCTGTGGCGTTCTGGTTCTCATCCAAATTGATGACCGTTTCTCGCCCTGGTTCAGCTCTGTTCATCAGGCATGTGGATGTCTCTCTGGTTATTGTTCTGGGAAGGAAGTTAGCTTGCAGTCCATTGTCGTGGCCTGCCTGGTCATCTGGGAGGCTATGGGCTGATCCATGAATAACTCTGCTAAGTGCCTGAACCATGTTATTTCTGAAACACTGTTCTCCTTGGTTGCTTTGCTGTGTTTTTAATTTGTTGACTTGATACCAGAAGAGTGCTTGGTTTGTCTTTGAGCAGCTGAAAAATAGTGGCATGTTCTTTTTGGTTCCTTTCCTCCTTGCGTTCCCACCGTTTTTTTGTACGTTAATCTCACTAGTTTTACTACTGCTGGTGTGGTTCATGAGGCTTTTGTCTATAGGCTTTCAGGGCTTTGTCAATTGCTCTTCTTGTGGAGATGATGGCTTTGTCATACGGGGTTATGACAGTTAACCTATCTCGACCAGTCTGTTGGAAGTTAGGCTTGATCCCTTTTCCCAGCAGAAGAATTCTGATATCTTCCATGCAATTTGCCCACATCTGGAAGGCTGAATCTGAATAATTCTGAATTAGTAAGGGCTCCTGTTTGCTTGTTTGCCAAGCCAGGTGGTGACTGTTGCTGTGTGTTCTGACCTCCACTTAATTCTTATGACTAAGTTCAAATTCTCTTCCCCCATTGAGGAGCCCACATGAGTGCTCTTGTCCAATGGTTGTGATGATGAATTCAGTGTGCACTTTAGAGGGTTATGATCACTTTCTGTTCAGAGTTCAGTTTCAAAGTCTGTAAGCTAGGCTGCTAGGGGCTCACAGAGAAAGACGTAATCGATGGTCGATAGGCCTTTACAAGTCAGAGAGAATGACCGTTCCTTCTTTTTTACCTTTGTCTCTAGTTGTGCCGACATCAGTTTATGAGCTGACAGGAAGTCCTGCATATTAGATCCCACTCTTGACCGAGTGTGACTTTTGGATGGCAACCCCAAGCTTCCAGTGTTAATATCTTCTACAATTATAATTTTTTGATGAGGGAGATCCAATGTGAGCGACTGCAGGATGTTGAGCAGATCACTTGCCATTGATGACATATTTTTTTTTTCTTGTTAAGATTACAATTAGCCAGTATGAGGCCAAGCTTTCTGGTCCTGTTTCAGGCCTCTGATGGAAACTGCTTGGGCCACCGTACAGCCAAGATTCAGGTTGGTGGCCTCAACTTGCTTAAGTGTTTGATGAAGATAGACAAGCCCCCGACAGATGCCCAAAAAGACCTATACGGGGCACCAGGGTGATGGTCCAATGGAAACCTGGCATAATCATCAGGACTAGAGCCCAGGTCTCCTGTGGGAAGAGAATGTCACTTAACTCCAGGTAGAATGTTGCTTCCTCCTCGTACTAACACTTTTGAGGCCAGCCACATTCCATGAAACCTCTGAAACTGTGGTATTTAGCCCCTGGGGATGACACCTCTTTGGGCTAAGAACGATAAGCCATGCTCCAGGACATGGTGGTTCAAACTACCCCTGCTCCATGTGTGAATTACTTGAGATGTAAGAGTGTACTTCTTTCCAGTTGAGCGTGCATACAATTTTTAGAGTGCATGGTCCCTCAGCTTTTTCCATGACCCATCTTTGATTACCTCCTGTTGTGCCCTTCAGGACACTCATGGTAGATAGTCTTGGTGTGGTTTTAAGCGGACATATAGATATTTCTCTGGTGAAGGTTTGTGAAGGCCGCCAATCCCTCATTCTGCAAAGGTGGCTTTTTCAGCCAAACTAGGCCTTCCTCGTCCATACCGAGGCGGTAACTTCCCCATTAGAGGTTCGAAGTTGTGGATCGAATCTCACCCATTCGAGGTCCTCTCCGGATATATACTTTAGTGCAGGAATTTGGCTGAATAAGCACAAAAGATTTCCTCTATTGTGCATGTCCTGGGTGGCCTTTTGGATAATAACGGGGTATGAAGATCAGTTCTGGGTGTTCACATCTACCCTCCTCTCTTGCGGCCTGGGTAACGATCTGTTGGTGCTCAAAATGGTAAAGGGGGGTCCCTCTCAAGGTCCATGAAGGCTCGGCTGGATTAATATTGGAAAAAGACCCATCTAATCTTGCTCCCTTTAAAATAAAGTTCCTCAGTGGATAATCTCGAGCTACCTACCTAAGTTTACCACAGGAGAGGTTGGTCACTCACTTCTGAGCCGCACAGGTTCGACCCATAAAAGTGCCCCTAATTACTCCTCCAAGGGTGCAATCTGATGGTAGATCTGGGCACTTCTCGTTGGACTGTGTGTTTTCTTCCATTTCATTCCTAAGAGTTCCTTGAAGCCACACCGGACTATTATTCTGTTTTCCGGGAACTCTAGAGGAAACCTGCTGACCAGCTGCTGTGTTCCCAAGATGTTCTATAGGAGAAGTTGCTGCATTTGGAACCATCTGTCCATCAGTATCCGGGGCATTCCTGGTCAAAATTTTCCCCTCACCCTCCATATGAAGTGGAGGAGCCGGCTGCCCATCATTATCAAGTTTATCACTGGTCGCTAACAGCTTAGGTGAAAACTTATTTGGTTGGTCAAACATGGGGAAGTAATTTGCTGCATTAGATCCAGCCTGTGTGCCAGTAGCTTTAGATAGCTTATGTGTTATCGGGGTTATTTTTAGTAAGCGTTACTTCTTTGATTGTTTCTTTAATATTTGTTTGGCCCTCTTTGATAGACTAGATGTTAGTGAGGGGTCCGGTGCTGCCAGAGTGACAGAGTCCTTCTGCTACCCTCATGTGTCTGCTGGCTCTTAAGCATTCTGGATTCTTCTCCTCTTGGGTCCCACCTGACATTCCCTAGTAGTAGAAACAATCACACTGCTGTTTGAGTGGACCAGGGTATCGCCTGAATCAGCTGCGACATCTGAGGTGGTTTTTGCTGTACCATCTGGCTCACCTGGTCCATCGTTAAGTGTCCTAAAGAGCTCACTAATATTCAAACTGATATCCTGAAACATCGGATCACTTCTTGTTCTGTTAGCCTTGACAGCGCCCTCTAATTCTCCTAACATATTGGATAGAATGCTCAACTTATCAATGATGGGGGAACTTGGGCAGGGTGAGCCCTTTCCGAGGGTCCTCCAGGCTACATAGTTTGTTCCCTAATTCTTCCAGATGAGTTGCCAGTGACTGTTTCAGGTCAATCTGTAGTTCCATCTTGTTTGATTGCCAAAGTTGATCCCTGGTAATTGTATCCTTCAAGGAACTTATTACAGCCAGCGAGTGGGCATTGGGTGCAGGCAGTGTGTCTGGAATTGGGCCCAAGTCCTTTTCAGTAGTCTCCTGTCCCACTCTCGGGGTTTTACTGAGGGTCTCATTAATTTGGGGCTCTATGGAGGCTAGGAAGCGATCTGACAAGTTGCCCAGTTCTTGATCAGTTAGACTCTCCCTCCTGGACATAATTGGCATGGTATTTATAGCTGATGGCATATCTACAGTGTTCTGTTTTATATTCTGTGTCTAGCTGGTGGACTCATCTGCTCTGGGGTTCGATGGTCTTGAGCAGCAACTGTAATCCTATGTAGCTTTGGTTCTATGGCAGTGATCTCCTCGTTGATCCTCGATGTATTTAGAAGCTTTGAATTAGTGCCCACTAGCCCCGCCTTGATGCTACCACTCCTGTTGGCCTCCAGATTCTACTTGCATGTGTGGTAGAGGTGGTTTCTCCACTGATAACTCGTCAGCTCTGAACCTTGGACATGATTGCAGACTGTTGATTTTTGACCCAACTATCATTGCTGCTTTGAGGTTGAGTGGCATTATGGAGTCTGCTGGCCCAACTGGGAGTATGTCCTAAGCCATTTAGTCCAGTGCATAGTGCTCCATCTGAGGTTGTTTCTGAGTTATTACTGGTAGTGTTGTGAAAAGATTATGTGCTCATTCCTTTTGTGGGCAATGTAACAAATGGTGAGGGGCTGTTGGAACACCACCTCATTTCTGCCTGGTCTTTGGCCTCACAGACAGGAGAGGTATTGGAGTAAGAAACCAAGGACTGTGGGGATGTGTCCTCCACAGTCTGTCTTTTATGGGATGGGAGTTTCATTCTCAGCATGGTCTGTGTGGTTGACAATGTGGTTAAACCTTGTTTGGCTTTAGATAGGCTCTCTGGTGGTCCCTGCCCTGGGATTTCTGCCAGGTAGCTGCCGGCCGAAAAGTTGATTTAATTACCCTGGATCCATGCTTGCTTTACTCTTGCCTTATTCTTGCATGGAGCTACATGCAGTGCTCAGGGCTTTCCAGGGCCTTCTGAGACCGTAGACAGCTGGATGATTTGAAACTTCTCAGTTTTCTCTGAGCTCCAGAACATGCTCTGCTAGGAAAAGTTCCCACTGGTTGGGGTCCTTTGGGGTAAAGGCTTCCAGACAGTACCACCACATCTTCCTTAGGACCAGAGAAGGGCACCAGCAGACTGAAGGACCCTTGTTAATCCCCTTCTGGTAACTGCTGCCAGCACGTGACCTTCCTGGGGCTCTATAGACCTCCGTAGACCTTGACCATGGACCTTGACTCAGGGCAGCGCAGCAGTGATAGGTTAAGCAGTAAGTACAGCTTTAGCAATTCTGACAGTGATGTGCTTGGTGAGAATGCCCCGGCAAGGATCAATCTCCCTTTCATCTTGCCCCGCACCACCTCACCCCCCTATATGTTACCTATGTTATGAAGAAGGGGGCACAATACACGCTAACGATTGTTCAGTTGATGAACTGAGGGCCCCGCCACGAGCTGTGATTATACTCAAGTCTCGTATGACTGCAGCAGTTTAAAGTCTCAGAAGGGCAGGAGAAATCTGAAGTCTGTGGGAGGGGTGGGAGCCCTGCCAGTGGCAAGCCGCCGCAGACCGGCCGGGCTCAAACAAATCAGACCGTGTGAACTAACCCCTCTGAGTCCCCTCCCCCGAGGCCCAGCAAGAGTCCTGTCTGCCTGCTTTAGCCTTCCCCCGAAGCTGCCGTGCTTCTGGCTTTCCCTTCAGTTCCTCTCGGCAGGAATCAGCACGCACAAGTGTGGCCACATGCTAGCAGCTGAGCAGAGAATGTAGGCTGGCAGCTTGATCTTATGTGGGTTGTTCAGATAAAATAGGGCAAATGCCCAGGTCTTCCATGCCTTTTGATACCTTTTTCTCTTTTTCTTTCTGTAGCGCTGACAGCCACTTTATCATTTCCCTGTTTCCTCTGCTTTTGGCCCAGTGTCTGACAATCATTTTCTGAAGGGGGCCTTGAAGCTTTTATGAATGTATTGTAAAGTTGAAACACCCATTTACAGTAGCAGATTACACGTTCTGTCTCTGTCCTTTCTCCCAGCAACACCCCGGTTCCAACTACAAGAATCTAGAACCTTAATGGAGCAGCAGGCAGGAAGAAAGTGACGATTTACATATACAGACAATGTCAGAACAAAGCATAACTATAATACAAATACAAGTAATAAATATAACACACAACAAAATATAATGCATAGTAACACAACAAGGGCCAATTCCCTTTTACGGGCGGAGGGGCCTAGGAGGGGGGCTGGAGTAACGGAAGAGGTGTAGATGTTGGTGCGGGGTTGCAGGGTACGCAATGGACCCGTCCGTGTCAATAATCTGGCCTTCAATATTGTCGCACACTGACAAATGGCATTGTCTACTTAGTTTCCATGTATCACATCACATTTAGCAGAACCCAAATACATTCATCCAAACGTATAATCACAGCCAGAGCTAAATTAGTGTTTGGTTTGGTGGCGTAAGATTCTGAGTGCGCCTTCCAATCATCACACTCGATGAGACTATCAGTGAGCCCAGCACAACTTCCAAAGTAGCACTAAAGATAATAAAGTTGGAAATAAGGTGTAACCTACTGCTGTAACCAATGGGGTTAACGAAGAAGGAAAGGCCATCCTACGGGGTAGAGGCAATTTACAGCATTATGATAGAGTGGCAACTTGCATCTCTTTATCTAGCCCTAAAGGTAGTGCGTAAGTGAACAAGTCATGGATGGAAGGTTTGTGCCTAACAGACTAGTCTGAGCCCTATGAAGATGAACCTTCAGTCATGTATTGCTGATTTGCCGTCCCAGTTGTGTGACATTCTCTTAAAAGCATTTTCCCAGTCTTCAATTCTACTGCAGTTGTTTTTTTCAGATCTTCCGCCAGATCTGATTCCACTTTGCACATGGGGCATATTTACAGCAGATTGGATAAGCATGGCGTTAAGAAAACATTGCTAAGGCCACGCTTCTCTATTCTGAAAACGCAGGGATGTGTTGTATTCACTAGAATGTGGCACACCCCTGTGTTTCCCATAGAGCTGGCTGAGTTCAGCTGCCTAGCACCAACGCAGGCATCCTTGGACAATAGTGCAAGGGTGTCTGCGTGGGGGGAAGATTGTTTATGGGCAGGTAGGTCCTCCCTCCTACACATAAACAATCTTCAAATGCCATTTTGTAACTTCTATCACACATAGAAGTTGTAAAAAGGCTTTTTTTTTAAAAAAAATGATTGTTTATGTGCAGGAAGGGGGACCTTCCTGCACATAAACAATCATAGGCAATTTGCTGTTTCAATGTGTGCTGCACAAGGCAGGACACATGGAAACAGCAAAAACGAGAAGAAATGAAGCATTTCTCTTCATTTCGCCTGTTTAAGACCAGGTTTTCCTTGGTCTTAATTTTGGCGCTGCCTCCCATTTATGCTGCCCTTGTAAATAGGGGGCAGCATCACAATCAATGGGTGTTGCGGTGAAATGCCCACCACAACACCCATTGCCTCCCCTTTCACGCTAAATACAGCATGAACGGGTGCCTTATTTACAAGGCGATGGCTGCCTTGTAAATATGGTGAGGCCCCTATCACCATCACAAAGTCACTGAAAGTGGCGTTGCGGTGGCGATAGGGTCTTGTAAATATGCCCAGGGGTGTCTCTCTTTTTATGTTTTTTAATTTGTCTGGCAAGTTCGAAGCTACTGTTTCTAGCAATCCAAATAACGGTGTTCTCTACTCCCCTGACATTGGCTATCCACCACATAAATTCGGGTTGTGGGGCCAAGTAGGAATATTTTTTAAGTATTAAATGTGTATTAAATAAAACAGATATGATAGTTGTTGTTTCAGATCTAAATCTCATACCCATTTCTCCCTCCCTAAAGATGAACGAGTCCTAAGGAATAAACTTAGTAACTGCAGTGTAATACTCTCTGACAGCTTTAGTTTCCAAAACGGCTACAAGTATGTGTATTCAAGAATCTGTGTGGGAATAAGCATTACTGCACCCACAAAATCTTAGAAACTTCACAAGTATTCACACCAGCATTCAATAGCATCTGTAAGAGTTTCTGAGTGACTTTGAAAAACCAGATTGGTGTACATTAATTTTGAATTTATTCTGGATAGCACACAATGACAATTAAAAGTTGTTTCCTATCATCAGCATAATTATTTTGGAATAAGTTCTGTGATTATATTTGATAAAGAAACTTTGTCAATCTTGATGCTGCATCTATGCACAGTTGTAGATGTGACGAAGAGTTGAAATTATTGCACACGATGTTGCCTAATAATAACAATAATTAAAGTGTGGAAGAGTCAGTACCCTAACATTTGTGTTGCAGTTATTTCACTGATCCCTTTTGTCTTTTAGCTTCATATAAGAAAACTATTAAAGATAGTCTGCATATGTTTGGAAATGTATAGTGGAATTTGTTACTTGAACTAGATAGAGAAATATTGGATTCCCAACATTTTGTAGATAATGTCCTATTTCAATTACTATATGAGGAACTGATGAGCAGTAGATTTTCTGTAAATGAAGGCTTATTGCTACATCTGTTGGAATAGTCGGCTATTGTTATCACTTTTAATAATAATCATAATGTATTTCATTACGTTATTTTTTACTTTGGGGGTCAATTTGATGTTGACACATGCGACCTCTATTGTAAATTGCAACCTCACAGTTCCCTTGACTCATTTACAGGTAGGTGAGCCACTATGATTCCAATTCCAGAGGCTCAGCTTGCCACTTTGTCAGTGGTGGCCACCACAATGAAAAGGTGGAGAGGCGGGTGGATGGCGCTCAGGGGAGCGGGGCAGGGGGAGCGCACGCGGGGGGTTAATAATTAAAAAATAAACACTTACCTGGAGCTGCCTCCCACATCGCGCCTCGTCCTTCCTGGTCCCAGCAAGCACTGGGGCTCCACTCAGACCATATGTGTCGGCCTCAGATGGCCAGCCACACACTTATTCGCACTTAGGAAATACATATAGCACTGCTCCTCCCCATGCCCCATCCTCCCTGCATATGCTAGCTCAGAGCCAGCAAATGAAAAATAAAACGATGCTAGAACATTGTTTTATTTTTCATTTACTGGCTCTGAGCCAGGCAGTGGGCGGAGCTGCTCCACCATTGTGGAGGAGCCGCCGCTGCCCCTTGTTTGAAGCACGGTCTCTGCCACACACGTCTAGGATGACATGCTCTATTTGGGCAATACTTTCTTGTCCTTCATGACAGGGGTAGTGGACAAGATCAGGAAAAGAACAGACATGATTTTCCTTGCTTTATTTACATACAGTAGCAAACCTGGCTTATCTGTCTGCCAGAATAAAAATACTAGAATGTCCCAGGATATGCGGGGCAAGCCCGAAAGAATCTCTAAGAATGGCTGACTGTTCTCACTATGCCAATGGAAGCATATTCTCCACCACCCCAGCAGGTTGGCAGCCCACCCACCAAACTCAAAATCTGCCCCTTTTCTCGTTAATATAAAGTGTGTTTTGAATGACTGCGCCTAGTTTATAAATCAAAATTCCGAACAGAATATTAACTAGCTTCCTAAAAATGTAATTGACCTGTGGCAATAGTAAGAAAAGGTGAACTTACTATTCTAATTTTTACAAACATGACCCGAGTACAGTCTTTTTTATATAGATCCAAGGGAATGCTTTTTAGTTTCATGTTTGTTCTATTTGTCCATGTTGAATATGTGCACATTTATTGGAAAAACACTTTCAGAAAAATTATATTTCTTTCTGCTCCTTTTTGTCTGTCCATTTGATGGAGGTGCTGTTGCTGACACAGTTAATTCTATCTGCCTACAAGCCACATGTCCTATCAGCCTCTGCTTACAGTAATATAAGTATTTAAGTATTTAATATGTGATCTAATATTCCAGAAAATGTAAGTGTTTATGTGTTTTTAATTAAATTAATAATTATAAAATTCAACTGAAAAGAATGTGCTTCGAAGTTAGATTTTTGCCACAAGTTAAAAATCATATTTTAGCTTATCTCAAATGCATGAAGCTATAACTGGGCACCGAAGAAGACGTATTCATATCACAAAAAAACTTGCTGTCAAAAGTTGCTATAATGTTTTTCCTTCGCTATGCCCAGGATGGGTCATTACTTTTGTTTTCCTTTTGAAACAGAATTGAAAGGGAGAACAAGTGGAATAGTGCTCTTGTTTCCAATTATGAGACTCTCCTCTTTTTAAGATTACAGAAGTAGACTGGATGACTTGGAGGTGATGCACAGTTGGAAAATATGGTGTAGATCAATTTACGATGAGTCAACAGATGGTATACTGTAAGAAATTGGGTTGTTGGTTGCCTGGGTTGTGAGGCCTGGTCAAGCAGCAAACACAATCCTACTCTAGGTGAGCCACAAACCAACCCTAAATTAACCTGTGCTCAAGCCTCTGGGAGCTTGGCACAGTGCAGTCAGACTTATTTCAGAGGCAATGTATAAAGTATTTGAGCAACACTTGAAACAGTAATAAAGTGAAAACACCACACAAAAAGATTTTCACGTAAAGTTAAAGCAATATAACTTTCTTTAATAAATAAAACAAGACCAAAATGATAAAAGTCATATCAGTAGAACCAGAGATATTCATTTTTAAGGATTTAGTACAAATAGCACCAAAAAGCAAAAAGTGCCACCTATGGATATCTGGTCGTGCCAGACTTGGACAAAGTCAAACGTTCAGGGCGACTTCGATGGACGTGGCTAGCTACAGGCCCGCTAAACAAATACCTTAAATCCTGGTTTGCTGAAATTTGAGGATCAGTGTCGAAGATGTGTCACATAGCAGAAGCGATGCGCCGGTTATGAGATGTGGCGAGGCTGCAATGCTAAGGCCTACATCGTCGTCTAAGGTCCTGTCAATGGGGTGTCCGATGCAAAATCCGGTGTTGGGATATGGGCAGTCGCGGCTCCTCGTGGGAGTGCTGCGGGGCAGTGGGGAGGGGTGGGGTAGGAGCGAGGGTGGGGGGTAGAAAACTCCGGCATAAGGCTGAATGGAGTTCAGTTAATAAATAAATAAATAAATAAAATGGATTTCTTGTGCGCGCTGCAATGCAGCGATGCAATGCAGCGCGTGCAATGAAATTTGTTTTATTTATTTATTTATTAACTGAACTCCGTTTGGCCTTATCCCAGAGTTTACTATCCCCCACCCCGCCCCTCCCCCACCCCGCCCCACCGCTCCGCAGCACTCCCGCGAGGAGCCGCGACTGGATATGTGGCACAGCTGGGGCGATGCATCGGTTCAAAGGATCTGCGAGGCTGTAATGCCGAGTCTGGCATTGTCATCAAGGCTGCAGTCAACTAGGTATGCAAGAGTCTGTGCCGAGGATGTGTTACACAGTGGCAGTTACAATAGTGCTGCGGGGGCAATGCAGGTCTTTGCTAAAGGTCAAATCACATAGCATCGGTGATGCATTAGTTCTGCTTGGGTTTGCGCCACGTGGCAGAGGAGATGCATCAGTTCTGCTGGAACTACAGAGGCTGGCAAAGTACCTTAAGCCCACTTCCAAAGGTCCAGGACAGAGTTTGCGCCGCATGCAGGGTAGACTCACAGATGGCAGAGCCTAGGTGCAGGTGCAAGGGTGATAGGCACTTATTGAATCCCTGGGACTTTAGCTCAGCAAGCCAGCCAACTAGCCCTTGGAGTCAGTTTGGGTTCTGGGTTCAATAGACACAGGTTTAGTCCTCCTCACCCAGGCAAGTAGGCTGCAGGAGCAGGCCAGCACAGCACAGCAGCAGTCCTTCAGAGCAGCAGTCCAGCACAGTGGCAGCCCTTTCAGAAGCATAGCCATCCTTTTTCCTGGCAGAGTATCCACGGCTCCAGAAGTGTACTGAAAAACTGGTGTTTGAGTTTCAGCATTTATACCAAACTGGGCCTTTGAAGTGGTGAGAATCTTTAGAGGCATGCATTGAAAGGGCACAGGTACCCAGCCTGCCTGGCCCTGGCTCCAGACTAACTACTGGGGGTATGCAGCCCTTTGTTTGGATACAGGATACAGCCTATTCTGGTCTAAGTGTGGCTGGGCCCTGCTCCTTCCTTTCATCCTGCCACTGATGGCCCATCCAGTCACACTAAAGCTCAACATTGTGTGTGGCTGTCTAGGAGGAATGCACGAAGCCCTACTGTCAACTACACCCAATCATATGACCCAGAGACAGGTTGCAGGCACACAATCACTAAGGCAGGAAAATGCCACCTTTCTAAATGTATTGTTTTCAAAATTGCAAAGATGCCAAACATGATCTGATTACCTGTTCTTGTTTGTAAATTACCCTTATAAAATGTAGTAAGGTAACTCCAATGTTATTCTATGAGAAAGGTAGGCCTTGCAGTAGTGAAAATGATTTCAGAAGCTTCAGATGAGCATGATCTGAGGCAGCTGAAACATAATGATATTATCTGTCTTCAAGAGACTTGGGATTCAAAGGGGAGTTCACATTTCTTTAGTTTTGCCACTTTCAATGTTAATACAATACAGTAAATATATGGCAGACCAAAAGGGGGTTCTTGTGAACTTTATGAATCTGGTCCTTGGATTTAAAATGGAAAGGGTTTCCTTTATCTCGTCAAATATTTTATGCGTTCTTTTGACTTTTCCTTATAATTTACGGTTGTTAGTGATAAACATATATAATTCTGTCACAATGAAAAATATCCCCAGTTTTTTAAGCTAAGAACATTTTCAGAGGATTGTTTTTTGGGCCTGACGAAACTTACATTTATACCTGGAGTGAGTACATTTTCATCAGCACCCTTGCACAATTTGTGTCTATAATGAGGAGAGGGATTTTCCTTCATGTACTTTTGAACAGTGCATGTCCTCCACACCCGACAGGAGGAGATGCTCAATAGTCTGTTTTCAGATTTCAACCTAGTCAATTTATTGGCATGAAATGAGCTCAAGTCTGCTGAATTAGTACCTACTTATAAAGTAAGAGTGCATAGTACAACCATTGCCTTCATACGAGTATCAGCTAGTCTTTTTTCCTCCCTTATTAAATTTGAAACAGTCTGGGACATTCTCAGTGACCACAACCCATTATTAGATACCTTTAGAAAGGAGCACTGTAAGACTGTGATACCTCTCCTATATAAGGAGCCAGTTACGACCAAGTAGCAGGGGTGTGGGTTAAGCTGGGCTAAGGTCATTCCTACTGATTTCCTAGCGAGTTTGGTGGCAGCACGACACGCTGTTTACAGGAGGAGAGTTTAGATTCAGACATTTTTTTAGCAATGCGTCTCTAATTACTAAAAGTCACTTGCAATATCCTTTTTTATGCTATTACAAGAGTTTTGGTAGACAGATAAAGTTGTCTACAACCAGACTTAAAAACAATTTTAAAATCAAAAATGAGGAGATTATACTTATATTGTTTAATAATGGCTATCTTATCTCTTACGGTTTTGCTTCTGTTTACAGGGTGCTTGTGTTTCCATGGAAACATCTTTTGGTATCATGTTTATAGTAGTATTTTCACATGGAAGCAATCATACGATTAACTCTAACTTCAACCTCACCACATTGTTGGACCTGCCATCTTTGGTGTGGCTTCCCCTAAATATTTTGCTTTCAGGCCTCCTGTTTTTGCGGACTTTGTTTTTGCTAGCCTTAAGAATCTGCACACTTTACCACTGCTAACCAGTGCTAAAACGCTTGTGTGCTTTCCCTAAAACATGATAACATTGGGTCATACTCAATTGGCATATGTAATTTACTTATAAGTCCCTAGTAAAGTGCACTATATGTGCCCAGGGCCTGTAAATGAAATGCTGCTAGTAGGACTGCAGCACTGATTGTGCAACCTACTTAAGTAGCCCTTCATACATGTGTCAGACCTTTTTAACCTGCTATCTTGACCTAGCAAAATATCGTCAAAAATGTATCACCTGTATATCCTGATGTCTACTGTATATTTTGTTTTTCATACTGCCACTATGTATCTATACTTACAAATGTAACTCATGCAATTGCAGATGTGCAAATGCTGTGAAGCACTCTGATACCTTCGGATCAAGTTCGCGCTAAACAAAACTTGATAAATAAATAAATAGTTTGCCAGTCCCAAACCTTTCTTTTTAATACATATAAGTCACCCTAAGGTAGGTCCTAGACAGCCCCATGGTCAGAGTGTTATATATTTCACTCACTACTGCAAGGCCTACCTCTCGTGTAGGATAATATTGGAGTTACCTTATTATGTTTTATATGTGTAGTTCCTAAATGGGAAGAGATGAATGGGCCATGTTTGGTGTCGCTGGACACCTAATTTAAAATCCGAACTTATGGTGAAGTCAGATTTTAAAATTACTTTTAGAAAGTTGGCATTTTTTTGCCTTAGACATATGGGGGCCGATTCCGATACTGTATTTTTTTCCCCGCACGACTCGTATCCGTATTTTTTTCCGTACGAATCGTACAAGTCACGTCTAACCCGTGAAGTACGATTCGTACGGGAAAAATACATACGGATCGGGCCGATCCATACGAATCGTATCGGGAAATGTTGTATGAGACGGACCCGGACACTTTTCCGTACGAATCGTAAAAATACAGTCCGAGCGTACAAGTACGATCCGGACCGGCTTTCCGATGTACGATTCGTATGGAAAACGTCCCGTACACGAGAAATGACTTTACCCGCTACGAAGCGAAGTCTGTACGACTCGTATCCCGGGAAAAGCTGTTCCCGGGCTGCGAGTCGTACAGGCATACACTCCCATGCGTTGTGTATGTACGCACCGTACCCCCAGCGCGTATGTACGCACTGTACCCCCAGCGCGTATGTATGCACCGTATCCCCAGTGCGAATGTATGGTGCGTACCCCCAGTGCGAATGTACGGTGTGTACCCCCAGTGCGAATGTATGCACCGTACATTCGCACGGGGGGTACACACCGTACATTCGCACGGGGGGTACGCACCGTACATTCGCACGTGGGGGTATGTGCGTACATACGCGCTGGGGGTATGGTGCGTACATACACAACGCACGGGGGTTGTATGCCTGTACAACTCGTACCCCTGGGGAGCTTTTACGGCTGTTATTGGCGCCCGTAAAAAAAGAGCCGTACGGAGTGACGTAGGCACGAATCGTACTTGCTGGGCCGTAAAACACTGCTTAAATACGTACGGACGTCACGTACAGGCTGTTCCGGACCAGATTCGTAGTTTTTTTTGACCCGTACGGTCTTTTGTACGATTCGTACGGAAATAGGCTTTCTGTACGAATCGTACTTCCTAGGTTGTACGGAAAGTTTACCCTGCACGAGTCGTACGGAGAAAACGCTCCGTACGACGATTCGTACAGCCTTTTTCCAGGATTGGAATCGCCCCAATGGTGTCTTTAGCCTGTGTCTGGTCACATGACTGGATGTAGTTGGCAGTTGGACTTTGTTTACCCCTCCTAGAAAGCCACACACAATGGGATATTCGGTGTGTCTGGGTGGGTCATCACAGGCAGGATGGGAGGGGGCTGGGTCCAGCCCCACTTACACCTGAATATGCTGTGTCCTGTCTCCACACAAAAGGCTGCATATCCCCTGTAATCAGTCTTAAGCCAGAACAGTGAAGATAGGGCATATGTGCACTCCAAATGCATGCTATCGGGGCTTCTCCCCATTTCGAAGGCACAATTGAATATAACTGAAGGACCTTAGACACCACCACTTCAGTACACTTCTGGACCTGTGGATACTGTGCATTCAAGAGAGACTGATGTGCTGCTGAATGGGCTGCTATTCTGCTGGACTGCTACTGCCCTACCGTGCTGACCCTGTAAAAGAAGTGACCCGTTTAAGGTCACTCAGGTTACTAAACCACCTCTCGGCCTTATCTATATCAATGAAGAGTAGGTCAGCCAGTAGAGAACGCAAACAAGCAGTTTATTATCGATACTCTGCAGAGGAGCCCAAATACAACATGCACCATGCAATGCTTGCTAATGGACTGCCTCAATAATCATGCGCAGCATAGTATGATACATCAAACACATCATAAACCTCTAGAGCACGCCTACAAGGGAAAATTACAGGTTTAAGGATGTGTACTTTAGGGAGGCAGAGGGGCGTACATCACTAGCCGGAGGCGGGCACACGGTATCTCTTAGCCAAGGTCAGCCAGCTGCATCCCTGCACCTCCCAACGTAGGGGAGGTGCTGAAAATAGAATATTACTTACTCACTCAGAAAGGCTTATTCATAAGCAAGGCAGCGCCCCTTATTGAGTAAAGAAACAAAACTGGGTGTATACGTATCAGGTGAACAACAAGTATCATGGAGCAACTGTCTGGGCCTACCTCTCGCAGTTTAGAGCTCTCCGCATGCTTATAAATAACCATAATAAAAGATGACAGCCAGTATACAAAATGGCTGCCACCCGTCCAAAACTAACCTGTTCTATAAAACATCACTATTATAGCTCAGTGGGTTGTCAATATGGATGACTACCACTGCTATATTTAGCAAAATAAGGCTAATCTATTTAGCATAACATAAGGGAATAGTACCTTATATATTTTTGAAACCTACAGACCCTCCTTTTAGCGTTGTAAGCTAAATATAGAAGTACAGATGCCATCAGGCAGGGTCTTATCAGTCATCAATATGAGGAAACAGGGCAGGGGTATGCAACAAAGCAGAACTAAGGCAAGTTTCTGTTGTAGTCAAACCTTTTAGTCCTTGAAAATGCCTTCATCAATATCCATCAGTCTTTGAAGTTCTTTTAGCATCATAATTGCATACCTGGCTTTAGACTCCCTTATTGAAACAGCGGGGGTGAGTTTAGACATGCAATAAGTGCAACAGGATGGAAGGCAATTCACACAAAGGCAACAAGTGAAGATGATCCCTGCAACTACTACTAAACCCATGAGAATAATCCATCCTCATGCGGACATCAGGTCCCAGAACCACTCTGTCAGAGACCCTGTACCGTTATCTTCATGTATTTCAGAGGCTAACCTATGAAGTTTCTGAATAGCTGAATAAACGGTAGGGGCGTGGTCTGGTATGTAAATGCAACAGCTGCTACCGATCACACGGCAGACTCCACCCCTAAATGCAAGGATGACATCAAGGACCATCCGGTTTTTGAAGAGCAACAAGACTGGTCGCCTGAAGCTCAGCTGTAATATTCGTGAGTATACCAGCAGCAGTGTTAATGACAGCTTCCACTACTCTAGTAAGATGGCGAATTCGCCTACTATTATACATAGGTCCCCAGACAACAATCCCTTCATAGCATCAGAAAATTGCTGCATCTTCTTCAGTGTTGATAATCATCTTAACCCCTTCGACGTGCATGACGGAACGGTTCCGTCATGCACGTCGGTTGGGCTGTGCGCATGACGGAACCATTCCGTCATGGCCCCGCCCGCGCATGGAACCTTCAGCGTGGCGCGGAAATCCGCGCCGCGCTGAAGGGGTTAACTCTTGACAATGAGGTACCCCTTTCCTGCAACTTATGATAATCGGATGGGGCTAAGTAGACTGGGGGTAGAACAAAAGAAACATAACAGCGTCCTACCCATCCCCTAGGGAGCCATACTTGAGCATGTGTCCCACAGACAAAATATACATTTGGGGGTGTGAGCAAGGGTGGACGACTTGTCGTGGTCAACGTACGCATTGTAATTACAATGACTCTTCCCCACAGGAACAATCCCAAACCCTCCTACACAAAATTGAGCAATTGTTGGAATGGGTAGGACCTCACTATCTGGGATATTTCTCTCATGAAAGGACCTAAAATACTCTGTTATATTAAACCCTTGAAACTCTATCATCTCATCTTTTACCCAGGAAATGTTTGCACTTTGCTCATAAACATTCATACAGGCATCTGGATGCAAAGTACCTGCCTTCCCTCCTTTTCCCTGAGTGTATCCCTGGTGCATCACTATGTATTCCAACACTGCTTCATAAACTTCCTTAGTCAGTTGAGCAGTGTCTGCATGTGAGTGGGTATACACTACAGTAAGGAGCTGGAACCATGCTTCTCAACTCCCTAGATATGACAGAGGCAAGGATAGAAGAAGATCATTCTTATGAGTCATAGAAGGAAGTAAACCACAGTTTTAACACTTTGTCGCATTAGTCGTTTGGTGTACTTCATGGAGCATCTGAAGAAAAGCATTTCCAAAATTTGTCTGCCTATGTCTTTCTTTATGTGGAGCTAGGGAAACAAACAAATGCTCAGGCGGATCAGGAGTAGTCCCTATCAGAACATGCATTGTATGCTTAATTTCTAAATAAAATATCACACCAAACAATATAATCATAACAACTAAAATGCAGAATAAAACTACAACTTTGGTTTTAGTGGTCCAACTAGGCCATCCAGAATCATTTTGACCTAAGGGCGGGGCCACCAGAGGCTGCTCCTCTTGAGCGACAACTCGCCCAAATGGGAACATATCTAACACCTACTTTCTACAATAATGATGGGGTCACTTGCAACCTTCTTCAATCAATGATCAACTACGCCAAAGTCCGTTCTAAGCCTCTTTGGTAGGCTTCTATTGTCCATCGTACTGTAACAGGTGACTTCCACCGCGTGGGGCCTCACCGGCTAGGCCTACGCAGTAATTCAGTCCTTCTTTGTGTCGGTTGGGGTGGCCTCCAGCCAAAACACCCACAGCTCACTCGAAAGTCTAAATGTTTCATAGCAGTGCACCAGTGTCTCTCTTTTGTGGCAGGCACTACAGATATTGTGCTCTTACCATAAACTCAAATCATTAACTCTCTATTTTCCTCCGGTACTCTTCTTTTGTCGTGGGCATAGATCATATCTTACAGACCAAGGCACTGTTTGATCAGAAAAAAGCAACGGATGCTCAGGCTCAACAAACCTCCCAGACTCCAACATTCGTTGTTCAGTGCCAGAGGACACTCGTGCTGCCCTTATTTCGGGAGGGACAGCTTTCAATAACACATCTTCTTTCTCTTTTTCTGTCTCCGTCCAAGTTAACTGAGCATCAAAACGGGATGAACCTTGGCACATGCTCACAGTCATGATCTCTGATTCCTTCTTGGACCCACTGGTCATAAGGGAGTGGCAGCGGTATTCTTTTGGTATGATGAGCATGTATCCAATTCTTTCTCCCATCCCCCTTCACCACAGTCCTCGTTGCAAGGAGGACTTGCTTCGGTTTGTGCCAACGGGGCTCCAGAGCCTTTGTCCTCGCAAAGTTTCGGATCAGCACCCAATCACCGGGCTGCAACTTATGTCCGGGACTCTCTGGAAGTGATCGCAGTGACTCTTCGATCAGCTGATGAATAGAATGAAGATCTTTAGTTAACTCATACAGGTTATCTCTCATCATTGGATACTCGATCTCACTAAATCGTTTTGGCCTAGGGACATCCCATTTATTGGCAGGGCGCCCGAACACTACCTCATAGGGAGATAGACAAGTCCTCGTGTGTGTGGTCATCCTTGTGGACAAAAGGGCTAATGGCAACGCATCCAGCCACTTCCGGCCTGTGCTCTCCTGAATCTTAGCTAGCTTCAACTTAAGCGTTCCATTATATTTCTCCACAAGACCTGCAGATTGGGGGTGATTTGCTGCATGAAACTTCTGATTCATGTGCAACCCTTCACACTCCAACTGCATGACTCGGGCATTAAAATGACTGCTATTGTCACTCCAAATCACCCGAGGCAAACCCGAAACGAGGGAAGATCTCTTTTATGAGTGCTTTCGCTGTTGCATTAGCAGTATTTTCCTTCACAGGGTACGCCTCCACCCACTTACTGAAAGCACCCACCACCACTAGGATGTACTTCAAATTATTCACTCGTTCTAGCTCAATGAAGTCCATTTGGAGAACCTCAAAGGAAAATGAGGGTGGAGCAAAATTTCCAGAAGGCACGGGAGTACCTTTCCCAGGATTATACTTTAAGCAAATCATACAGTGTTTCACTAAATGGGCAGCTACCTTGGGAATGAGGTCATTTCGCCACACTGGGTCGAACAATTTACAGATCCCTTTTGTGCTAATATGAGTGGACCATGAGCCATAGTGCCAACTGGGAAAACATATGCATTGGGCAACAGCCATCTTAGGCTGTCAGACAAATCAGTCCAGCTCCCATCCTTATCTAGAGTACCTGTCCTTTCCTGCCATACAGCCACTTCATCCGTCGTGGCCTCATTCTGTATGTCCTTAACACTATCTACAGTGTTCTCATACATCGCATTATCAGGTACCCATCTATCAGGTCCTGCCACAAACATCTTACTCATCTTTGATCTAGCAGTTTCTTTAGCTGTTTGATCCGCAAATGCATTGCCCCTACCAACGTCATCTGTAACTACGTAGTGGGCACTGCATTTTATTATTGCCAGCTTTTTGGGTAACATAAAAGCTGACAGCAATCTATGGATCAATGGACCATGCTGTAACTTCAACCCATGGGATGTCAGGAACCCCCTTTCCGCCCAGAGCCGGCCAAAAATATGAGCGACTCCAAACGCGCACTGACTGTCGGTGTAAATATTAACAGCCATCTTCTCACTTAACTCACAAGCTCTCAACAGGGCTACTAACTCAGCAGCCTGGGCAGATTGATATGGGACACGGGAAGTCTCTTCAACTGTGCGCAATGTAGTGATCGCGTATGCAGCAGAAGTAGTGCCATCTGGTAGCTTGAGCCAGGAGCCATTGACATATAGTTCCCACTGGGGGTCAGATAAGGGAACATCAGTCAGGTCTACATGTCCCTTCGTTTCTTCCTCTGTTCTGCGCATGACTCTACAGTCATGCGCATCTGCATAATGACTCGTCGAATGGAGCGGTAGTAATGTGGCTGGATTCAGAGTGACACATCGTTTGATGGTGACATGTGGAGCGAACAAAGTTAGCTCATATCCAGTCAGACGCGCACTGTTAAGGTGCTGCGCCTGCGTTCTATTTAATAGAGTGTCTACAGAATGGGGAACCATGACCGTTAGGTCAGTGTCAAGAACGAGCACTGCCGATTGTCTGATTGCAATTGCCACCGCAGCAGCGGTTCTCAGACAGCTCGGGAGCGCTCTAGCCACATTGTCAAGGACTGCAGAAAAATAAACAAAGGGCCGGTACTTACCACCGAAAGTCTGAGTCAAGACACTCAATGCACAACCATCCACTTCATGTACACACAATACAAAGGGCTTCCTATAATCAGGAGTAGCATGGATAGGAGCAGAACAAAGCACATGCTTCAGCTGCTCAAAGGCATGATGACACTCAAGCGTCCACGGCAAGGGTTCACACACATCTTTCGTAGTTAAATAAAGGAGGGTTTTCACAATCAGAGAATAGTTGGGGATCCAATGTCGACAGTATGAGGTAATTCCAATGATACCTCGCACTTCTCTCTGTGTCTTTGGCACACCCATATTATTGATTACAAAAATACGTTCAGGTGTCAATCTTCTACCCTCCTTTGATAGGAGGTGACCTAAATAGGTAACCTCCTGTCGACGATACTGAAACTTAAAAAGGGATGCTTTATGTCAGTTTTGTGCGAGATGCATTAACAATTTGACCTTCCTTACATCCTTCTTCAGTATCAGAAGCCACGAGGAGATCGTCAACATATTGCAGTGATGGAGCAGGTAAAGCAAAATGTTGTATACCTCCTCTATTTTGCATGAAATTTAATTATGTAATCATTCTAAATATTAACTTGTACTAATTAGTGTAAAATGGCATGACTAATCAACCTCTGCACCTTAATAAACACAAGATTCACATGGGACTAAAATGCTGATTGCATGGCAAATAATTAAATGATTAACTGTGGTACGCAAACTAACTTTAGAATGTGGTGAAATAGAGAATTGCACGATTCATGTTGCTTTTGTGATGGTTTGTGCTTACAGTGCTGCAGAATGGTGAGTATTATTGCTTTAAATGTTGCTACAAGCTAGGAAATTACCAATATATATTGTGATTAGTGTGGGTCTAAACATTAGAATCTTCATTTTTATATTTTAATTACTGTTATGTTTGTTTTGCTTAAGTTGGCATTCGGGCCTACTAGGCTGCAGTACTTAAGATGGAGTTCTGAAGTTGCCACCGCCATGTGAGCGCGATGTCTACTGTGCAGAATCGGATGGCTCTGGAGATCTCCAAGCGACCTCCAACGTGAACCGAAGTTTTCCTTGTCAAGGATAGGAACATGGAGGACTGCCAAGATGAAGAATGGTGCGAATGACCGAGGGGAAAATGAAGGACCTGTACAAGAAGGCTTGCATGTTGTTACTTCGGAACTTTTGCCTGTGAATTACCAAAAAGAATACAATTGAGAAATGTCATGCCCGGCCTCATGGGAAAGAGGCAAACCTGGGAACATTCAGGAGACTTGCAAGTTGCAAAGAGTTTAGCCAATCAGAACACTTTCTACCCCTAAATTGTTGCACATTGACCTAAAAGTAAGGAGAAAAAGGGTATAAAAAGTCCGTGATCTGGAAGAGAGGGTTGTTGGGTTGTTGGTTGGTTGGTTCGATCGTTCGGTCATTTGGCTGATTCGTGGGGACTGCGTCGAGCTGAAGGAGATTTCCTGTTTTACCTGGGTTTTCTTTGATTACAAGAGGACGATTCCATCTGAAGGGTTTTTGATTATTGCTGTGGGTTGACGTGTTCTTCTGGAGATTGTCGCAGAGACTGGAATAATATTCGGGGTGGTCGGAAGGTCGCCAATGTTCAAAATTAGGTAAATATAAATGTTATGTCAATTTTATGTTAAAGATCAAAGATTGGAAGTCTCTCAAATAGAGAAATTATTTGAACTGTAATCCTGAATATGCCTATACAGAGTGAACTAAATTAGATAAACTAAAATTGATTAAAAAGAAATTAGTTTGTGATTCTTTAATAAGGTATTGAAAGTTAACCGAATGGTTCCGAAGCTTTAAATGTGTTTTAGCTGGTTCTAAATCACCATCAACCAGTCCAACAAATTGGTCCATCGACCAAGTGGTGGAGTGCCTTGATGTTAAAGTTAGGATTCTATAGGTACAGATGTTTATAAGGTATATAATGTAAAGGAATTACTTCTGATAGGTAACAAGGTACCCCCACATGTCCAGTGCTTCTTTTTCTCCTGTGCGCAGATTCGAGTGAGACATATGAATGTTGGTGTTATGGGCCCCACCAAGGAATGAATGTATGAATGAGTTAGTGTGCTGACGAGTCTGTGACATAGGGGGAATATGTAAATGTGCCCTATCCGCTGGATCAGCACCAATACATTACCAGCCGGAAGAACTAGCGAGTCCAATTGTGCTTTCAAATCTTGACTATATATACTAGGACTTTCAGTGTACCCTTGAGGAGCGCGACAGAACACAAAGCTTCTGCCAGATAAATTGAACCCGAAAAGATATCTGGAATCTGGATGAATCGGAATTCTTCAAATCAATCACAGAGAAATAGTGAGTTGTAGGAGGGATGATAGTCAAAATCGAAGTGATATCGGGAACAACAGGAAATTGTGGTACCAGTATCTTATTAATTTCCCTAAGATCAATCATGAATCGGTAAACATCAGAATGGGCATCAGGTGAATCTGTCTGGGACTTTGTAAGAATCGGAAGAATAGGACGCTTGCACACATTAGAAACTGTTTCCTCAACCACACCAAACGCAATTAAATCATTTATGATTTTCAACAAAGCAGTCTCTCCTGCCTGCGATATTTTATACTGTGGAAAACGAGGCAGAGAAACATTGTCCTTAACCTGAATAGACACTGGCGGTACCTGCAACAGTCCTACGTCCGTGTCACCTGTAACCCACAGCGTACTAGGCACGTCCTTGAACTCATCGGGTAGAGGGGCATCTTTGGCAAAGTGTTGCTTTGCCCGTGCCACATCAGGTCCAATCATCATGTAAACACCGTCTGGGGAACAGAAAATGGTTGCATGCAGCCGTTTCAACAGATCAAGCCCCATTACATTTTCCAATTTGAAGTCAAAAGAAATGAGGATTTCACTGAAAACTGACCAATTGTCAAAGCAAGGGGCTTAGAGATGGGACTAACAACTGGCGTACCTGAAAATCTCACCGAAACATTATTCTTGCCAGACAGAGCTGCCCCAGGGACCAGCGAACGGGAAACAGAGCTGTTCATAGCACCTGTGTCAATCAAAAACTTTTGAAAGGTACCAAGCAAACCCGCAGCAACATAGGGTCCGTGTTGATCTACATTCACCAAAACTGGTCCCCCACCCTGTCCGCCGCTGTCCTAGCTGTGGATGGACATCCCTGTTCCTTCATCTACATCAAAATCCTCGCGGCAATACTGTCATCCTCTAGGATCATCAAAGTAATTCTGATTCCTTTCAACATTCTCAGTTCGTTCTGGTTTTCTCTCACCCTGACTTCCTGTTCCTCTACCACGTCCCCGAAAACCCCCTCAGTAGCAATTCAGGGCACTCATTTTGCCAATGCCCGTCCTTCCGACAATATGCACATTGATTAGGTCCCATAGGTACATATGGAACACTCGTTCCACCACCTTGCGGTACGGACCATTGCTGCTGCACTTGCGGCTGACCCCTTCCTCTTCCACTACTACCCTGCACCTGCTGCAACAACACCTTTGTCTTCAATTCCTTCCCTTTCTTCTCTACAACCTGCTTCTGTTTGTTCTCTTGATGTTCATAATATTGTGTCATACTCAATATTCCCGAGGGAGTGGACGTGGTCCAGGTACTTTCCGCTGCCTTCATCTGGGCTGCAATCTCAGGAAGAAAATTATTAACAAATCTGTCGACAAACAGCCGGACTCCACCATCCACTGACACATCCTGACCACTGAAATCCAAAAACACTCCCTCGTACCTAGTAAAGAGATCTGACACACTCTCCTCTTTCTTTTGACAATATGCTGTAAGTTTATCCCAATCCACTTTCTTGGGAGCAATAAATATAATAAGCAGTCAGATTCTTTCTAGGATCTGGCAACTGATTTGTAAGAGAAAGTACTTTGCTTCTCTTCCAGGAGGTACAAACCCATTGTTCTTGAAACCGTGCCCCTCCCGGGCACGAACAATGTCACCCGCTGCATTTGTTTCTGCTGGTGTCTTGGGAAGATATATGGGGTGAACTTCTCTCATAGGGAACTGCGCTAATGCTGTGGAACCCCTTTTAAGCCTCCTACCTTGGTATTTTAACAAAATGGTAACTTTATTCACCTCAGCATTAAAGCGCTGCTCCCACAAACTCATCAGAATTGTACACATATGCTTAAGGGCAAGTTGTTGCATAAGCGGTTCATACTGTCTCATCACACTCCATACATCCTCCACCATATAGGTCGGATTTTGAATCCACTGCGCAGCCTGATTCGCCACCATTTCCTTTTCTTGATTACTTACTGCAGAACACACCAACACTCTACTCACGCGTTCTTGCACTTTCGCTCGACTTCCCGGGGACATTCCAATCGCAGGCGTTCTGTCAAATTGCATCATGGGAAGTGAAACATCCACCGGTGAAAGAGTGGATGAAGAGACAGGTACCATCAATGAACAATCTTGACTAGAGGCAGTAAAGAAAATTGAACCAGAAAATGCAGAGACAGGTGCCACAGATGGAGAGCTATCACCCTCCAACCTGGACATCGTTAAAGCAGTATAATACCCAGAAGGTGTCAAATGTAGACCCGGAATGTTAGGAGGAGGAGGACTAGTGGGGCCAAGAACCGGTGCCAGAGCCCTTGAAGCCGGGGCCTGGGAAGTTGGAACAGTAGGATATATCCGTAGAGGAGCATAAGGTGGTGGGGGTTGGGTGTCTAACAAATCTTCGACAAAAGCATACCTTTCATATTGAACGACATAACTCTTCTCTGCTTGCAGCCGGAATGCCATATCTGCACACTCAACGCCTTTGTTTACTGTCGCTTTATCATAAGCCATGGTTTTCAGCGTGATCGTCAGCTCCTGTCTTTTCTTCGTATTTTTTTCCTCTCTAATGCACCACTGCTTTACCTCCTTCTGCCAAACCCTCAGCATATCAAACATCGACTGCCTACTCTTCTTAGTAAACAGCCTTCCTTCTAGAAAATTCATTTTTTGTTCATCGAACTAGACAGCAAGTGGTAACTGCAAATCAGCGTTGTCCTTTGTATATTTATGCCATAAGGTGCTAAACTTAATAAGGCCAATACCGTTCTTTATGTACATATCAAAATTCGGGGTACCCTCTGGAGGAGCAGATTGTCTTTCCTCCAGTCGATCACTTGAACAACAACATCGACATACAAAACATCCACGTTTCTTAAAACATGGCATCTTAATTTAAGATACTTACACTATACCCACTGCGCAAGCGCAAAGCAAATCCACCTCTCTGTCCAAAAATCGTACACAAGATACACTCAAAAATGAGAACGAACAGACCTCTTAAGGTATGCGATACAACACGGCCCAAACAGCCGTTCCCTAAGCACCACCTAAGAATCTCTGTTACGTGTATAGATAGCCCAGCTCGACCCTGTTGTGATTAGACACAATCTAAAGCCTATCCCGCATTTTTTAGCTCATAGAGCCGTTAATGACTCTCAAACCACCACAAGATTCAGCCCCAGCACTCGTCCACACAATACAGTTCAAACTCGCTATGAAAGCACAGCCCAAGTAGCTTGTCCACAATACTTAAGGGTACAACTCAAGTTTCTGCCTTGTCAGACGTGGTCCGGCACTGCCCGTGAGGTTCACCACTAAGGCTTAACTCATCTGTGGCTCAAGACCACTGAAATACAGCTCGATGGGCGACCTCACCCTCACAGTCCGGTACCACTTATGGAGCACAGACCGATCGGTTTTGTCTCCCTCAGGTCGGTAGTGTGGCTCCGTCCATGAAACACGCCCCAAAGGCCCTGCCCCTCCCGGTGCTACCCAAGAACCACTATGAGATGGGTCTCAAAAGCCCGAATCACCCGGAGCAGTTCAAGTTCACACCGAAAGGTGGTCAACGGTCTGCCTCGCATTGTTCAGCCCAACACCACCTCAAGACTGGCGCCAGTACATTTTCAGGTACTAAAGCGTGCAGAAAGTCACTCACCTGTCAAACGCAGGTTTCAAATGTGATTCTCTACCGCCGACTCTCCAGACCAATCTGGTCAGCTCCAAGGTCTCGCAGTCTCTGGACCTCAGCATATCACCACTAGGCAGGGCATCCTAGATCAGACGGGCGGGGCAAGCCACAGAAACAGAGCTCTATCTTGTGGGGGCCCCCGGTCCGCCCGCCAGACCAGCCTGCACCCTGACCTCACGACCCGTTTGACGGTGTGATGGGTGATATCGCGGGGTCCCTGTTCGGGGGCCAACTGAAGGAAGTGACCCGTCTAGGGTCACTCAGGTTACTAAATCACCTCTTGGCCTTACCTAAATCAATGAAGAGTCGATCAGCCAGTAGAGAATGCAAACAAGCATTTTATTATCTATACTCTGCAGAGGAGCCCAAATAAAACATGCACCATGCAATGCTTGCTAATGGACTGCCTCAATAATCATGCGCAGCATAATATGATACATCAAACACGTCATAAACCTCTAGAGCACACCTACAAGGGAAAGTTACAGGTTTAGGGATGCATACTTTAGGGAGGCAGAGGGGCACACGGTATCTCTTAGCCAAGGTCAGCCAGCTGCATCCCTGCTCCTCCCAACGTAGGAGAGATGCTGAAAATAGAATATTACTTATGCACACAGAATGGCTTATTTATTAGCGAGGCAGTGCCCCCTATTGAGTAAAGAAACAAAACTGCGCGTATACTTATCAGGTGAACAACAAGTATCATGGTGCAACTGTTTGGGCCTACGTCTCGTAGTTTAGAGCTCACCGCGTGCTTAAACATAACCATAATATAAGATGGCGGCCAGTATACAAAATGGCTGCCCCCCTTCCAAAACTAACCTGTTCTATAAAACATCATCGTTATTATTATAGCTCAGTGGGTTGTCAATATGGATGGCTACCACCGATATATTTAGCTATATGAGGCTAATCTATTTAGCATAACATAAGGGAATAGACCCTTATATATTTTTGAAACCTACACCCTGGGCCTGCTGCCTTCTTGCCTGGGGGGGAAAAACTGGACCTGCAACCCATCTTGAGCCCAGTACTACAGAGTGACTCAAAGGGCTGGTGTGCTGGCCCCCTGATCTGAGCCTCAGGGACATAAGAAGCTCCCCAACAGCTTCTGGATCTGTCTTCAGTGCGTTCATGACCATTCTAAATGGTGCCCCTCAGGTTCTGGAGTTCTAGTGTCACTCATGGGGCTTTTAAATCAAACTCTTGCACCTTTGGTGACTGCAAACGGGCCCTTTTGCACCAGAACCATGCTGCTTGCTCTGAAAATCAGTGCAAGCTACCACCAGCCTGTCTTTTCACATACCAGCATCAACAGCCCACGGAGAGCCGCCAATGCGAAGTAGGGCATTTCAGAAACTACACTGGCTTCTGGTGGTGGAAAAGTATCTTTATTTTAAGGCCCTTTGCTACTGTTATAGGGTCCATAGGAAGACTGGGCTGATTTATATACATTCTCTTCCTGCTCCATACTCTCATAGTAGGTGCCTCAGGTCCACGGAACCACTACTTTTGCAAGTGCCCAGAATCAAGAAAGTTCGCACTGGTGGTATGTTTTTTTGCTTTCTTGCTTCTAAACTCTGGAATTCCCTTCCGCTGTAGCTGAGGCAATCCCCGGCAGTGTCTTAGCTTCGCAAAAACCTTAGGACTTGGCTCTTTTAGGCCCCCTTCTCCCATTTTTCTCCGCAGCTTGTTTCTGAGTGCTCAGCGCTGGGATACTCCTCACTGGAGTAGCTATGTCCTCTATAAAACGTTTATTATTAATATTTATTAGCCACTCATCTGCAACACCCGGTCTGCTCTTCATGCCTTGCTGACTTTCGCCTGCTACACTCCCCTCGCTCCCGGCAACCTTCTCCAACATGAACGGGACTCTTAGCACATAACCTGAGGAGGAAAAACTTCAGCGGGACTAATATGGAACTGTATCCGACCTGTGCTCCATCGCGGTCATCCTGAACCTTTGACTTTGACCGGGTCCATTGCAACCAGTTATCCATGGCTGGCGCTTTCTGTTTCTAGCCACTATTTTACAGTTTATTCTTTAAAAATTCATAACTCTGCTTCTACTTATTGGATTTTCCTAATTTGGTCTTGTTTTATTTATGAAATGTGTGAAGTTTTGTTTGTGTTTTCACAGTTTCACTGTTTGAACTGTTGCACAAATACTCAACACATTGCCTCTAAAGTAAGCTTGACTGCTCTGTGCCATGCTACTAGGCTGTTTTCTTTCAGGGTTTATTCACTTTGTTTCCGCTCTCTCCTTTGTTGCTCCCTCTTGTTTCTCCATCTTTCCCTCACTATCAGCTCTCTTTGCTTCTCTCTTCCTTTCACAAGCCCTTGTTTCCATCATTTTCTCTTCTATATTATTTTATAGTATATCTTCCCCCATGTTTTTACCACAAGCCACTTTACCACTCTTTTCCTGAGGCCATCCTATGTTTTCGTATAACTTCCGTCTGTCTTTTCCACTCCTCTCTCTTTACCACTGCCAAACCCACTACTCGAACAGCTTTCTTTATTTGACTTTTATCCTGGCGCTATGAAGCAATATTTATGAGGCACACAGTGCCTTACCAACACATATATAAATAATTAAATGTTCTTTCCTCTATCTGTGCTGAGTTTATTCCATTGAATTTCTGTTGATAGGTGAATGCATCCATACAGTCTCCAAAAACACCCATTGTTCGACAAGAAAGAGGAACATGGCATAGTGCGAGAACATTATTTGCCTAGGATCACACATTGTGGGTCATGTAGGACAGCTGACCACACTTGTGCATTAGGAGAGCCAATAGCTCTTGCTAAACACTAACAGGTTCCACAGGCAAGACCGAATGCATTGCAAATGCTTGTTAATACTTATAAGTCATCCTTAAAGAAGGCCCTTCATGCATATATGGCAGGGTGCAGGGTATTTAAAAAATAGGGCATTTGTACTTATGTTTTTCATGTACTGGCAGTGAAAAAATCTCCAAAGTCTTCACTGTGGTAAGGCTGGCTCTCCTATAGGAGACTACTGTTTTACACTATAAAACACTTTATAATGTTTAACTTCAGTTTTGGTAGAGCTAGAAAAATATTTTGAGGGAATTTCAAATCCAGCATAATGAACAAGTCAGATTTTATATCACTATTTTGAAAATTACGCTTTTACAAAGTTGTTATTTTCCTGCATGGGTCAAATGTGCCTTTCTGCTAGTGTTCGGTGTCGCTTGACTAGTGTTGGCTCTGCTAGAGTGAGATGTGTATTGATTCCAGACTTTGGAGTGCGAAGAGATTTGTCTCCCTGACAGGATGTCCATCTGGGTTGTGCCATGGAACGTAATTAACTTCAACGGGTACCTAACTTGTCGCAGGTAGATATAGCTGACATTTCAGCCTGCCCCTCTATTTTCCTGCTAGGCAGCCAGACACCAATCCCAGTGGGAGAAGGGTTGCCCCCAGAACCAGTTTTGAGTGACCAGATGGGAGGGTTTTCCTATTGGTATAGCCACACCTCTGTGTGGGCAGAGGGAGCTCTACACATGGGGACAAAGGGTCTGGCATATTGAGAATAGGTAGAGAGGGGCACTGTGGGATAGTCTACAGTAAAACACACAGGAAGTGGGTAGGGTCACCCCTGGGAAACTTTACCTCATTGGTAATGAAGTGGGCACGTTTCCCCCACCCACATGCTGGCAGTAGGCATAAATGACACACCCCAGACCTATGGAAGTCAGAAGAATGACTGCACCTGCAGTTGTGTCATGTGAGGAGAACTCAAAGAGCTGTTTGTGCTCCCACATGTACCCAGGACTGAGAAGTGGACACCAAAGCTTAGTCAGCTGACTTTCTGTTCAGATACAGTGACACATAAGCTGCAAGAAGCCCACTATCCTGAAGTGCCCAGCTGGCCAGTTCCAGCTGGACCTCCCTTGGACCCTGCTGGTGCCTTCTACTGATGTGAGTCCTGACCCCTAGGTGGTGTACCTAAGGTCTTGGGGCCCTTAGATATGTATCAGAGAGTACTTTCCATGCCTAAACCTAACACCTATGACTAAGAACTTGTTTCAAGACTTTTAGGCTGGAAAGCTAATAGAAGACCAGGTCTAATATACCAAGCTGATCAACATCGCCTATGGGTCTGACTTTGCCATAGCTCCTGTTATGTTCTCCACTCGACGTCAGACTCCCTCAATGCCAGGCCACTTTGATTCATTCCGGCACCCCCCTCCATTCCACCATTGATGAGAACTCAATCAAAACTGAAGACGTCCAGACTTCAGAAAACTGAACTTATCCCACCTTTGTCCACAACTGTACTGGGACCTTTTCTTCTGGCAACCTGTCACCATTAAGACTTCCTTTGGCCCCCACCTACTGCCTTTGATGCTGATAAACCCGTCTACAACCAATCAATGTCCAGAACTTTTTCTAATTCTCTGTGGTGATCTGTGCAGGTAAGCACAGTGGGGCAGGTGTGGGGCAGGGGTGGGGGGTGAAAGTGACATGAGACGGGAGTCGGCAATGCGGCGAGTGCAAGGTAAGTGGTTGTAATTATTTAAGGAGGACTACCATCTGCCCCAACCAATAATCCACTTTCTCACAAATACGTAAGTCTAATATGGGCACTGTATAATTGGAAGAGAAATGTGGAATTCAGCATGCATTTATGTTTAGGAGATGAGCTTAACCATAACTACATTGATTGCGTATGGGTTTCACATTGAGCACTGAGGAATGAAACGGTCAACCTTCCTGAGACACCAGCCAACTGCAGCTCAAAATCATACAAGCAGGCTGAAAGGTGGTATTGAGCAAGTACCAAAACAAAGGGCCCCTTCTGGAAGCCCAAGGAAGAAGCTACCTAGAGAGCAAAAAGACAAAGGGTAAGAAAACAAACTCACAAACCAATGTAAAAAAAAATAAGCATAAACGAGATAAGCAAAGGCACAAGCAAGAATATAAGTTAGAAAAATAACCACAGCAAAGCAACCAAAAGTAAGACACAGAATACTGAACAGAAATAAGCAAATTCAATGCAAACCAGCAATAACCATGATGGAGATAAATCTCGCAATGTAAATCATTCTAAAGCAAGTCCATCTTCAGAGTGAATCTGTGTAGACTCCTCTTAACATAACACCTAAGACCAAAATGCTATTTTGGAATCAGTTAAAAAATATATCTCGCTGTTTGCAATATTGGCACCCAAACTTATCTAATTTTTGGGGGTCAAGTCACAGGAAAGGGGCAAATCCTGATACCATTTAATTTGTCAAAAACATTAAGGGCATTAACATTGACATTAACATCTTCTGCTACAGTCTGACTGACGCATTATGATGCATGCTGTCAGAGGCAGCAGTCGGAGGGTCCGACCACAATCTGATGGAAAGGCCTCTTAATCCCTTAAGCACGGCATTTCTGTCGTCAGTATTATGATGATGGTTTCCAACAGCCTTTCCATGTCAGCCTTTCAGACATGGAAAGGCTGTCGGAAAGTGACATTGTGGGACGCTAGCAGGGCCGCCTTCGCCCCTGGCCCTCCACATGTGGCCTTTACCATCCCTGCACCGTGTGGCAGGCACCCACACGGTGCAGGAATGTTTTAAAACTTCCTTTTTTCAATGGGATCTTGTGCTACGGCCGGGTTTTGCCCACTGCACAATCTCCAATTGACAAATGTAAGTTTGCGACCACACCCTGTGAGGTCACATCCTAATTGCGGGGCCGGAACCGCCAACCTGAGGTTGGTCGGAGGCAACTCCGACCGACATTGTAATTAGAACCTAAGGAAAAGGGATGAGACACTAATCTCAGTTTTGTTAACATCCAAACATCCAAATAGTTATTACTGAGGGTGAAAGGTTAGTTACGAAACCAAGAGAATTAGCATTGTCAAATTATAAGTAAAAGATTGTAGGTAGCTAGCAAGCTCTATTGAGCATACAGACATAAGGATTGTCTCATTCAAAGTCCATAGCACGAATCAATGCATCTAAGCTCCAACCTTCAATGCTCTGAAGCTAAAAATAAAATGAATCAAACGTTGGCTGTTCCCCAAAGTGCATGTATTTTATAATGGTTTAGACAAACAAAGCACAAAATGTTCAAAGCATGAAATTCCATAAATATGCAGTTCTGAAATGTTGCTTGTACAGCACCAATCACATAATTATTTTAAAATAACAGGTACTTGCATTTGCTAACAGTTAAATTAACTGTTTCTGCAAATAAGATTGATATGTTAACGGAGATTCAGATGCGTGCCCTTGAAGTGTTGTAAAGCCAGAAAATCCTTTTCATGTAAAGCTAGGGAAACATTAGTTAGTTACGAGTAAAAAGAAACTATGGTTTGCAGCTGAAATAAAAAATATTATCTGAAAGATAATGAAAACAATGACGCTGTTGGGCTTATGCACACAAATGATCAAGTATTCTTGTAACTGTTATGTGGTCTAGTCATGTAAACCGAAGCCAGACTAAAGCAGGCACACTATTTTAAATAGGAGAATCAGCTGCCATAGTAGTATGATACAGGAAGTTAATGTAATTAGGCCATTGCTCTATATCTAGATGTTATTTCCTATGCTGAGTTGATAGCCTGTTTTTCTTCTCAGTAAGGTTAAGGCAGAGTTTGTTCCTGCTTTCTGGGTCTCCAGCCCAGTTGCGGCTCGCAATTCTCGCGGGTGGGAGTGCGGGGGTCACGCGGGGGTTAACACATGGGGGTTACCGCGAGGGGGGGTAAAATAAAATGTACCTGACCGGTCACATGCCGCCTGTGCTCCTGGGCCGAGTCTACGTTTTCATGCTCCTGAACAGGAACAGGCATGCTCCCTTCCCTCCTGTTAGCCAATCACAATGCTGCAATAGCAGCGTTGTGATTGGTGCGGAGTCCCGAACAGCGCCCAGCCGGGCACCTATAGGGAGGCCATTTTCTCTATGTAGGCTGCATGCAGCCTACATGGAGAAAATGTAGAGTGCGCATGACTGCTTTGGTCGGCCCCGGGGCCGACCAAAGCAGTCAGGGTACTCAGAGTGGTGCAAGCCACTCCTCCCCGAAACCCCCAACCAGGCATATACTCCCACCCGCCCCCAACCAGGCATACCCCTGCCTTCTGCTTTCTCGCAGCATGAGAAGCAGGAAATAAAATGGTATTTAATATACCATTTTATTTTCTGCTCCTCGCACTGCAGAAAAGCAGTGGGCGACGCTTCTCCGCCCTAATGGACGAGCTGCCCTTGCTCCAGCCTCCTAGAAGCGGACACACCACAAGTGATGGACAGTTTCTGCAAAGTGCGTAGGGACTATTGTGAGGGAGTGATCTGGTAATGTGAAGGGTAACTGGCAGGACAGCATACCCATGGTGCTGTTCCAAATCTGGTGCAGGAAGGAACACGGGGAAGACAAAAGGCCTGCTCAGCTCTGCAGCAGTGCCATGCCGTGCCATGTAGGTGGCATGCACAATTCTAGCCAGGAAACAGAAGTGCATCCACAACCATGAACTGTGCCTTGTGAAACAATGGAGGCTTGTCTCCTCCTCCCATTAGATATTACTCATTTTATTCCATGCTCATCTGCCACCAGAGCCTCATCATCTTCCCAGAATTTGCAATGGGTCATACATGAGATTTAGTTTACTAAGCAAAACTATTTCACCTGTATGTAATCTGGAATGGGCTGTCCTCTGGGAGTCAGAGATTTTTTTTACATTTTTGTAGGGTTTTCTAGAATCTTGAGTGATGATTTGAACATTTTCGGTGTTAAACGTCCTTAGTGCGGCTATTTATTTGACATATACGGCATCTTAGAATGGCTTCTTGTGATAAGCAGATGAGGATTGTGTGGTAGGTTCTAGTGAACATAAAGGAATGGTCACCCTCTTTTTTTCACTCCTAAATGTGCAGTCAGATCATAGCAGTGGTGCACATCACGTACCGGATTATTAGGAGGTTTAGGAACATTTTTGATTGACGATATTCTATGTCATTGGTGGTTAATTGAGGGCAAGGTCGGACTGGCCTATAGGGCAATTAGGCAGTGCCCGATGGGCTGCTCTGACAGGTAAGTGTGTAGGCTGTTTTTTTGGCTGTTTGTCGGCCTGTTTTATGGTCTGCAGGGCCGGTATTTACTGGTGCTTACCCTGATATTAACACAAAAATTGTTACAGCAAGCTCAAATCCATCCAGTCTTCCACACGTCGCAAAACACCTATACAACAAGCTAAAATTTGCCTCAATTTGCAGACATGGGTTACTTGTTTACCTGTCTAATTCAGTTATAGGGGCCACTTTCATTTTGGTGCCCAGGCCTATTTTCTATCTCAGTCCAGCTCTAATTGAGTCTTGCTCCAAACACCTTTCAATCAATCAACTGAATTTGTAAAGCGCAAGGCTGCTTCAGCTGAAGTGTCCCATCTCTCAAAGTGGAGACTGATATCATACAGCATCATCAGGAAATTAGTCTAAATCAAACAGCCAGGTCTATAAATCTCTTTTACAAATTTCTACTGAATGCGCCCTGTGTAGCTTGAGCGGCAACGCATCCCAATGCTTGGCTGCAAGGACCGTGAAGGAGCTACCTCCGCGGCGGGCCTTACAAAGTTTTGGGATCCGCATCAGGCAGAGATTATTGGAGATCAAAAATCTCTTGTGTGTACAGGCCCAGTCTATTCCTCAGGTAATGAGGGCCATTGCCTCAAAGAGCTCCAAAAGCTAGAAACAGGACCTTAAATTTAATACGTTTCACCACTGGGAGCCAGTGCAGCTGCTTCAGATGAAGACGAGATATGCTGGAGAAAAGGGACTCGCCAAATCAACCTAGCCATATCACTCTTAATGATCTGGAGTCTATGCGTCAGAGACGCTGGCAGACACAGATAGAGGCTGTTGGCATAGTCAAGGCGAGAATTTTCAATGAATGGAACACAATATTACGCGTCTCCTCCGGAAACAGGAGTAGCAGCTTCCTTAAAAATGTAGGTTTCAGGAAGGAGACCAATGAAACCTGTCTTATTTGAGCCAGGAAAGAGAGAGTGGAATCAAACATGACACCCCGATTCCTAGCGGATGTGGTAGGAGTCAGTGGAGGATTTACTCCTTCAGCCCACCAAATGTTCGATGGGGGGATCGCATTGACTTAAAAAGAAAACTTCCGCCTTGTCAGAATTTAATTTAAGGAAATAAGACTCCAGCCAGACAGCTACTCCTATTTGTGCTGTGGTGTTCTGTTGGTTTTGTGCTGCTGTGTTTCTGCCCTGCCTTATGGCAATGTGGCTTGTTTGTGCTGCACTGCAGTTGTTGTGCAGCACTCTGTTTTGACTGCTTTGCTCTGAGTGGCCCTGCTATGTTATGATTGTGCTGTTATATTGTTTTGTGTGTGTTCTGTTCATTTGTTTGCTTTAGATGTTTACTTTAGGTGTGCCAATAAAAGCGGTTATTTCCATCCAAAGTCATCAAAGTCAGCACACCTTAAAAGTTCCTGTGATAAGCAACCATTTGCCATTATCTAAGATGCATAATCTGAGCCGCTCTAGATCACCAACTACTTAAGACACCAGCTAGCCCAAAAGTGTGAGGGGGATCATGGCTTGAATTAACACGCTCAGTGGTAACTTATGTGATATGGCCCCAGATCTCATATGAACATGCAGCAGTTCACTGTTGTTTGATATTACACAAGGCCACGTTGATGTTGTGCTTGTAAAATAAAAGCAATGAAAATGAAAAACACCAACACTAAAAATAGACTACATATTCATTTAAAAAGACGCAACTGGGACAACTTTGTTGATGGCATACACAACGGTGGAAATATCTCTTTTAATTATTTTCAGATGAGACAAACAGAAAAATTTACATACCAGCGTATGTATAGTTGCTATTTAATCAACAACGATGTCACATGCATTTACTTAATTAAGAGTAGATTATTACACTGAAGGCAAGCTTGAAGTGATTTGTAACATATTACTTGAGAAATCTACAACCTTTAAATCCCTGCGGATTAGGCTAATGAGGTACCTAAGGAAAACTCTTGATACCGAGGAGTGATGCACATGCTTAAGGGTTTTATTACTATTTAATTGCTCAAATAATTATCATCTTTTTATTAAAAGATATATGAGACATCTATTTCTTTGCACTTAAATACTGAAGCTGCCACATATGTTTTTGTTTATGTGCATTTACTAACTATGGACCACATTACAGAGAAGGTGAAGCAAAATGATGGTTCTTCCATGTTCTAAACGTACTATGAAAAACATTGTAAATTTTGCACCACTTTACTTTTGCACACATCAAAAACATGATGCTTTGCCTGAGCTGGTACAAATTAGCTATTTTCACCATGGGCCATTTATTGAACTACTGCACAAAACAGGAGCCCATATCTATCAAAGACTGTACCAGTGCAAAGTGGTACAAAGTCACCCTACGCCTCTCAGTGGAATCAACTTGCCAGTGCATAAGATGTTTTGTGCCTTGAAATGTGCCCTTTTCTCACCCAAATAGTCTTTTTTGTTGCTTTGCATCATAGTGCGTCATGGGGGCAGTACTGGAATGTAAACACCCGCAGTCTTTAGTGCAAATCATAATCCACTATGCTAGGCAGACTAGACTTTTGCATTTAAAAATTACACCTCCTTGAAGCAGGCATTACAGGGGACAAGAAATGCCTTTCTTTCCCCACATAAGCCAAGCCCTGCACAGCACACATCGAATGTGTGTGGTGTTTCAAAGTTTGCCCATGTAAAGGGATTTGAACTGGAAGTATATGTCTCTAGTACTTATTCTTGACTAGATAGTGCACTCTCAACTCCAGACATTGGTGCAAGTCTGTGAATCATACAACACAGGCCTTTAAGTGCACCCGTCCAAGGTATGACAGTAACTGTAGACCACTTTTAATAAATATGACTGTTCACTATTTTCTCCCACTTGCGTAGCTCAGTGCAGGTCTACAACTGTGATTACTCTGCTGCATCAGGCCAGAAAATAATAAATCTGTTTGTACATAAATCATATGCTCTGACTCTTTTCTTTTGCCCAAGCAACAGGCATGAAACACACCTGGAAAAATACTTCATTATACAGAAACAACGAAGATGTGTGAGTAAAGTGTGCGTACCGAAATATTAAAGAACAACCACATAAGGGATCTGACAACTAAACTAAGGTCCTAATACAAGGACCCATAAGGGCAATAAGGGCCAAAACATGTTGACCACCTAAGTGTGATGCTAATGACTGAAAGTAGGTCCACACAACATCACCACTTTCACTTTTTTAATCTTACCTTTATATCTCTTGTCCACATTAAAATTGACTTTTTAAGATATGGAAGATAATTTTATATTACTCTGTACAGATCCTACAAGTATCTCCCTCGAGATGGAGGCATTACTCATCTGGAGAAGCGATTACCCACGTGCGGAGCCCAATGATGACACTACCCAATAAAAACCATCAAGTGACCAGTGCTTAATTTGTAAAATATGAAGAGCAGGTGCTCAAATGTTTGTCGTAGGCCACACCTACTTTTCTCTGGCTCCACCCACTTCCTCCATGGGCTCCACCCTCTTACTATATTAGCTCCACCCACATCTTCAACTGGCACTGCTGGGGTGTGTGTGGCAAAGCACCGAATGTCCGCGCAATTGCAATGTGAAACAAATCTGCGCACGCTGCTTGCCGTGCACAGCCCCAACCCCCGCAGATTTGCTGAACCGAAACTGAATCCATGATCCGTGCAGCCTGGGCCGGCCCGCAACTGTGCAACATGACATCATCAAACTAAGTGCCGCGGACCCGCGGCCACTCATCATCACACACTGCATCAATCAATATAAAAACATATAATCACAGGGCCTGCCAGGCCCTGCCCTGCCTCACCTGCGCAGCTTTATTTTAAACTCATGATGATTAGGCCGCCCGCCGCCGCCGGACTACCCCAGGCCATGCCTCACCTGGTGGCACTTAACTCTATGTACTGCACAGTCCAGAGCAGTAGTCTACTCCACCGTCGAGTTCACTGGCCTCAATGCAGCCAACGTCGTCCAGGTCCCGCTACTTTGAACGGCGGCTGGCTGGCCACGATGACTCGGACGGTGTGGTGGTGAGCCTGAGGCAGTGCGGGTATGCTGGGGTGTGGCAAAGCATCTAATGCGCGCGCATTGCAATGTGAAAAAGTATGCGCACACTACTTGCCGCGCCCAGCCCTCACAGATTTGCTGAGCCTGGCCCTGAACCGAAACTGAATCATATCCATCCCAGTAGTACTGTAGTACTGACCCATCCAGGCAGCACTGCCGGGCCGGCCCGCAACTGCGCAACATCCACTACTGGCAACATCTGATCAAACTAAGGGCCACGGCCACTCATCGTCAGACCAATCAACATTAAAAAAAACAGTAATCACGGCGCCTGCCAGGCCCTGCCCTGCCTCACCTGCACAGCTTTATTTTTTATATCATTAATCATGATTAGGCCGCCGGCCTACCCCAGGCCATGCCTCGCCCTCACCTGGTCCACCAGCGCCGTTGGAGTTCAACCACCAGTGTGGCGCCGTTGGAGTTCAACCACCAGTGTGGATACTCGGTGGTGCTGGATGCGGTGCCGGTCACGGTGGTGAGATGCGGCCGTGCAGGTATGCTGGGGCGTGCCATAGCAAAATTAAAGCAGCGAATGCGCGCGCATTCAATTGCAAAATCTGCGCACGCTTCGCTGCCTCTGCCGCGCACAGCCCCAACCCCCGCAGAACAAGACCAGCCCAGGCAAACCCCTGCCCAACTCAATGTCCCGCCCACCACTGGGCCGGCAACACTGATCCGCGGCCAGCGGATTGAGCAGAAGTCTAGTCTTGTGAGTTGTGAAAGAGACGAGTGAGAATGAGAATCGGAGTCACGTCACCATTCAGTTAAGTTCTTCACCATGATCATCAGTCCTGTCATGAACAACACAACCGGTACACGGTAAAGTGACAACAGCACATACGGACATATAGCAGCACACGCTCTCTGTGCCAGTGCCACTAATTGTCAATTACTGACGTGCACTAAATGCGTGACTGTAGACCCGGCCCGCCAAAAATTAAGCTCTACAAGTGACGATCACTTAAGCTACCGGTTAAGGGTATTTATCAGCATGCTTCATTCAGAAACGTTCCCTCTTGCCTATTTTTATGCCAGGAACTTCATTAGGAAACACAATGTAAAAGGGATTCCTTTGGGATTGATTTCACCCATCCTTTTTCACAAAGCAGTCATGAGTAAGAGTTTCAGATACCAGTCAGTGGATTTTCTGATCACATATCTAGAGCAACTAGGGGAAATGTTTCTATACTGTACCTGTTTAATATCAATCAGGACCTGGAAGGGTTTATGGAACATGGTTGACTACCTCTCCACCTGTCTTTGTATATGAAAAAGTGTTCTAGAGTCCTATTATGTGTCAGTAAGGGATGTTTATCAGAGGAGTCCTGTGCTCACCTTTTTTGGGACTGCCCTACGAAACAAAAGGTGTGGGTTTTAGCAGAGGTATGGCTATCTTCCCTAATTGCAGATGCAATTGTATCTAAAGAGGTTGTGTTTTTTCTCTGATCAGATCCAGCTGCTGGTGCCAAAAAAGATGGATTGTTGTGAATTGATTGACAGATGCTATATGAAGAGCCAGGAATCTCTTGCTTTTCAAAGCTATTGGTTTACCTGCTAAAGAGATCTATGCACTAGCACGCTCTGTTGTCCAAGATTATATGTGCAAAGACATATTACAGAAGGGCAAGGTGAAAGCTTACGTCGAATGGTGTAGGGGTGATGGTTGTTTTCTGATTTTAAGTTTTTTAAAGACATGAATCAATCTATTCATTTGGTTTACTCGTTTCTTGGTTTATTATTTACATTTTCTTCCATATGTTTTAATATTCTTGCTTAAAGTTTCCTTTAAATCAGAATATAATACCATCTATATGTAAACCTGGGGTAGAACTTGGCACTGTGCACGTTTTTCACTTGCCCAAATGTCGTGCCACCTAAAACATGGAATGGCTAACATACTTTTGGCCCTTTTAACTGAATGAAGGTTTTTGTAACTTAAAAAAAATCTGACAAATGTTATATGGTTTGATCAAGGACCTGAAAAGGTAATTGACAAGCACTGACTTAACAGTCAATCATTACATATTTTGATGACAGTTTATGAAATGTTTTGAAATATTTTATTGACAATGAAAAGGTAAACAGTGGCTAATGACATGCCTTAATAAATGTAATTATCAGATTGCACCATCCACAGTGATTTTGATAGTGTTGCATTGGTTTAGTATGACCTGTTTCTGTAGGTCTGTCTATAGATTACAACACCCAATTGTATTGTGTACAGTATAGATGGTAGAGTATTGCGGTCTTAAGCTTCAAGGCTCAGTAATGATGTGAACTATTACGAGTGTGTCACCATAAATATTTCCATCTCTATACAAACACATTTTTGTGAATTAAATGCACGGTATTCGGTAGTGTGTGTGTGTGTGTAATAAATAACTTTTCTTTTTTTTTATAAAAAAGTAACAGCGACTGGACAATCATTTATTGTGTGTTATTTGTTGTGTTCCCACACCCATTTCCCTGAGCAGTCCTAGGACAGCTCTACTTTATCACTCTGAGACAGTCAAGTGCTACAACTAGGTACTTCTTTCCCAGTAAACAGAAGTCTGCAGGCTTATTGCTCGTGATGGACTCATATTCTTTGAAATTATTAATTCAATTTCTTACAATAATTATATATAGTACTGCATGATTTCTGTTCAAACAACATGTCTTGGTTTTCGTTTTAGATCAAACTTAGTAAATAAATTATAGTTCTGTGCTATTTCTCTTGCTGCTCTTTTAAATACCTCCAGGGTCATTGGTTTGAACTTAAATGTTCATCATCTTCTGCTAACCCCTATAGTCAATTTATTCTTCTGCCTATGACCTTAGTGTGTCATGTAATGCTTTGTGTGGTGAGGACTCCCTGGTAGCCTTTCCAAGCCTAGCTACAACTGTAGGTGATTAGTCTGCTTCCCCTCAGGTTTTATGTACCTCTGTTTATTCTCTTTACACAAAGTGTGTCAAGGCCGTCGATTCTCCACAGAGGCAGAAGAAGCTTATTCCCAATTCCTTCCTCTCAGAACACACTGCGTTAAGCAGCTGCTCTAAGCAGGGGGAAAGGGAAGTGGACAGAGAAGAGAAAGACACTCGAGCTGGACCTGAATTCCCTTGTCTTCTGTTTTCCTGTCTTCTGGGATTCCTAATGCACATAAGGGGAAAAGAAGCATTCAAATACACATAACAGTTCTGCTCATTACTAAACTATTCACTTCTTACTCTATCCTACCAGGTATGGCTGGAGTATAGGCTCCTCTTCTGTATTGAGGTCTCTCAGTCCCAACTGGCCTGGAACTGCAGCTTCCTAACACATATAGAAGACACTACATTAATATCACAGCACAACTTTCTACCTTTCTTCAACTAACTGGGAAATGGACGTCTCCTACCTAAATGGTAGCTAGACCTATCTCATATGGTTCTCATCAAATGTTCAGGATACTAGTCTAATTGAATGAAAGTCTCTCACGAAGTCTCTCTTCCTGAAGTCTGGTTCAGTTCACCTTGACATAGTGAAGATAAATGGCGTATGGAAGGTACGCACAAAAAGGATCAAGGAAGGATAGAATGGAATGAAAGGAAAGGGAAGTTCGCAAGGAAGGAAGGGTACAGAGGCAAACGCGCTGCTCCAAACTTGCAGTCTCCTTAGCGCTGTAGCAGGATAAATTCATGGCTTACTTGGCTGTGAAGAATCAGGGCACACCAACCTTGGACTCTCGAAATTCCTGGAAGGCTTCAACAACTGGCCTCTCACAATGCGGATTTAGCAATGTCCCAAATATGAATTGGACACTAGTACTCCGCCCACTTGAATGGGAAAAAATTCCCTCTGTGAAATTATATCTTTGAGTAAGCGCCGCTTCCGCTAATTACTTAAAAAGAAGCGCGCTTCGAATTCGGACTTCCCTACCTCAGGTTCAAATTACTAGAACGTCACTTTCGGAGGCTCTGATACTTTGTGGGCAACGCGGCGGCCATCTTAAAATGGTCTTTTTCGCCGGGTTTACATTAACCCAATAATTCACAGTAGCGGGTTTGATTACTACTCTATGTCTCTTGGGATAACACTGCCCTATGGTAAGGGCATTCACCAGGTTCCTGACAGTACCCCCTCTCAATGACCGATTTATCGGTCTAGGTTTGAGAGGATTTTGCAAATGGAAGCGTTTAATTAATTGGGAAGCATGTACATTTAAGGCCGGTTCCCAAGATCTCTCTTCAGGTCCATACCCCTTCCAGTCCACCAAATAATATAGCTTCCCTCGAATCCTTCATGAATCTAAGATTTCCTTGACTTCATATTCTGTTTGTCCTTTGATTCTCACTGGAGGGGGAGGAGTACCTTTGCGAAGATGGGAGACTGCTGGCTTAAGGAGGGATACATGGAAAACTCAGTGAATCTTTAATTGTGAGGGCAATTTTAGCTTAACCGTCACTGGCCCTAACACCTGTTCTGCTGGGAAGGGACCAATATACCGTGGTTGAAATTTTCTATTCCCCTTCAATCGCAGGTGACGAGAGGATAACCACACTGAATCTCCCACCTGATACTGAGGGGCCTTCTTTCTGTGTTTATCTGCTTGTCGCGTATAACTCTCCTTAGCCTTTAGAATATTGGACTCTGCAGATTTGTGAGCTCGGGATAATTCTTTCAAATACTGATCAGCTGCAGGAACCCCAAACTCTTCTCCACAACTGAAGGGATTCAGATGTCTTCCAAAATTGAGGTAAAATGGAGTGAACCCAGTGGAGACATTCTTCGCATTATTGTGAGCAAATTCTGCCATCCACAGCAGACCCGACCACTCACCATCCCGAGCCAAAAGGAACAGGCGAAGGTATTGTTCCAACTCTTGATTTACTCGTTCCGTTTGACCATCTGTCTCGGGATGATAACTGGTAGAATGCCTGATTTCTACCCCTAATCCCAGCATGAAGGCCTTCCAGAATCGAGAGACGAACTGAGGGCCCCTGTCAGATATCAAGATCTTAGGCACCCCATGAATCTTAACTATGTGTTCACTGAAGAGTTTGGCTATTTCTCTAGCTGTGGGAACCCCTTTTACAGGAATGAAGTGTCTCATTTTAGTGAAGGTGTCCACTACAACTAAAACAGTATCATAACCCCTGCTTACTGGAAGGTCTACAATTAAATCTAATATGACTGTGTGCCAGGGTTCTGTGGGAGTAGGTAGGGGTTGTAAAAATCCTTGGGGCGCTTGCCTACTGGTTTTCCCTCGAGCACAGATATCACAAGATTCCACATAACGTTTTACATGAGCTTTCATATCTGGCAACCAGAAGTATCGTTGGACTAAGTCAAGAGTCTTGACCATGCCTTTATGCCCTGCTAATGGTTGATCATGACAGTCTTTCAAAGCTTGTTCTTGGATTGCTTTGGTGGGCAAATATAATGGACCTCGATGGTAAGGCAAAGAGTTGACAATCTCTCGGTCTGTTTCTTGATTTGCCCATTCTGACATTTCCTCCGTAGTCATTTGTCTTCCAATTTCTTCCTTATGGTTCGTGAAACTAAGAGTGCATACAATCTTGGATTCAGGAATAATTGGATGTGGTCCCACCAGATGTTCTGTGGCCTCTGTTTGAATTCGGGACAGTGCGTCCGCTTTGCCATTCTTACTGCCTGGGCGATAAGTAATCACGAAATCAAAGTCGGCAAAGTAAAGGGACCAACGTAGTTGACGGGGAGTCAAAGTTCTGGCTGATTTCAGAAACTGAAGATTTTTATGATCCGTGAAAACTGTGACAGTATGCTTGGCTCCTAATAAATAATGCCTCCATTCCACAAAAGCATCCTTTACTGATAGCAGTTCTTTCTCCGCAATAGTATAATTCTGCTCTGCTGCATTCAACTTTCTCGACCTGAAAGCTACTGGATGTAGTTGTCCAGTAGATCGCTGTCGCTGAGACAGGATTCCACCGATGGCTTGATCTGAGGCGTCCGCTTCAACAAAGAAAGGTTCAGAAGGATCTGCATGAAGGAGAATTGGGGCCGATGTAAAACTGGTCTTGAGATAGACAAAGGCCTGTTCCGCCTCTACCGTCCATTGAAATTTTTCTCCTTTCTTTAACAATCTTGTGATGGGGAGAATCTTTTGAGAAAAACCTTGAATGAATTGACGATAAAAATTGGCAAATCCCAAAAATCGCTGTACCTCCTTAACATCTGTGGGGGATGGCCATTCCACCACAGCCTGCACCTTCCTTGTGTCCATGGTGATTCCGTCTGGTGACAGTACAAATCCCAGAAACTCTACTGTGCGAACACTGAACGCACACTTCTCTAATTTTACATAGAGCTGATGTTGTCGAAGTATTTCGAGGACCAACTTCACATGCCTTACATGTTCTTGTGGGTTCTTAGAAAAAATCAAGATGTCGTCCAAATAGATCACCGCTACCTTATCCAACAAATCTCCCATGGCATCATTAATAAAATGTTGAAAGGCTGCGGGAGCTTTGCACAGCCCGAAGGGCATCACCTGATATTCGAAGAGCCCGTACTTGGTTCTGAAGGCAGTCTTCCACTCATGGCCCTCCTTCATTCGGATAAGATGGTAAGCTCCCCGAAGATCTAATTTTGTGAATATCTGAGCCTCTTTGATCTGATCCAAAAGAACGGAAATCAAAGGTAATGGATAGCGGTTTTTAATCGTTGCTCTGTTGATTGCTCGATAATCGTTGCAAGTCCTCAAAGACCCTTCTTTCTTTGGAATGAAAAACAAGGGAGAGGAGACCGGAGACTGGGATGGTCTAATGAACCCGTTAGCCAAGTAACAATCCAAATAAACCTCCAAATACAGGTTCTCGGCCTCCGTTAATGCGTATATCCGACTGCAGGGCAAAATGGCCCCGGGTTCGAGGTCGATGGCGCAATCATAAGAGCGATGGGGGGGCAATCGTTCCGCTTGACATTTACTGAACACATCTCCAAATTCCTTGTATTCATCCGGAACAAGAATAGACTCGACAACCCCAATGGAATCTCCCCCGTAAGACAACAAGGTGGCCGTGGAAGGTAAAACAATGTTCAGAACAAAACAAGGAAGTCATCTCAACAGCACGATTCTACCAGTCAATAGTCGGATTGTGTGTGGTGAGCCACGGAATACCCAGAATGATCTGAAACTGCGGGGCATCAATCAGGTTAAATTGAAGATATTCTCGATGTCCATTTGATTGGACCAATTCTAACAACTCAGTGTGATGGGTGATGGGACCCTATGAAAGATTGGTCCCATCTACGGCTCGAACCAACTCCTTCTTTTCCTTTAACATCGCTTGGATTCTCATCCTCTTCGCATACTTGATGTCACAGAAGTTCCCAGTAGCTCCGGAGTCAATCATGATGGCTACTCCTGTGATTTCTTGTTCACAGAACTTCAACGTCATCTGTAGAATCAAATGTGGTGCTTGAGTTTGAAGGGTGTTCATTATACAATGAGATTCTGGAACCTTCTTCTCACATTTCGCCATCTGAGCGGCTCCTCCTACAGATGGTTTTGAGAGTTTCCAGGCACAACAGGTTTAGGTCTTTTTGGACACTCTTTCACGAAATGTCCTGCTGCTCCACAATACATACATAATTTCTTTGCTCTCCTCGACTCCTTTTCTTCTTTACTTAAGGGAGCCCTCACCGTTCCTATCTGCATTGGTTCACTCTCTGATGTGGATCCATTCTTTTTACTCCCTTCAACTCTAGGTCTGTCAAAACGTGAAAAATTCCATTTGAAATCTCTAGACTTCTTTTCTCCTTTTCGCTCCGCGCAGCGAAAATCGATTTCTAACACTAAATCTACTAATTCTGTAAAATCAGTAGGTCGGTTTGGAATCTGTGCAAGCGTGTCCTTTATCTCATCTCGTAATCCTCTATAGAACAGTGCAGCCCTCTTCTCCGGTGGCCAGTTAGTTTCCACCAACAGTTTGTTAAATTGAGTTAAGTACGTGAGGAGATCTTTGGATCCCTGACGCAGTTCCAAAAGTTCGTTGTCAGTGGCCTGGGAAATTCTTCTCCTGTCAAAAATACGAAGAAACTCAGTCTTGAAGCGATCAAAATCATATAAGAAAGGATCATCTGGGCAAACCAGAGGCATAGCCCAATTGGCGGCATCCCCACTAAGATAAGACAAAATGAAAGCCACCCGGGATTGAGCGTCTGGAAATAGGGTTGGGCGACACATGAAATGAAGGGAACATTGTGTGAGGAACAATTGGGCCTTTTGAGGATCCCCGCTAAACCTTTCGGGTGTCAGGAAACCTTTGGTGTCAGTGCGCTCAACAAATTTCACTTAACATAACATAACGTGCTAATGGAATAAGAGGGGAAACCGAATGAACAACTTGGGCCACAGTTCGGGGGTTAGTATCTGGCAAAGAACCCTTTAAATCTGCTACGGGAGGAGGAGAAGCTGGGGACGTCGACTCACTAACTCTTTGGGATAGCATCATTGTTTCCTGCCGCGAAGCTACCATTTCTTGTTTAAGACTCTTATTCTCAGCACTAAGATGTCCTACATCCTGCTGAATTCTCTCTAACATGTCCCCTAACGCCTTCAAACTAAAACCCTCCGCCATTCTGCCTGGGTGGAGTGAAGTCGTGGGCACTACAATCTGTCAAGGCCGTCGATTCTCCACAGAGGCAGAAGAAGCTTATTCCCAATTCCTTCCTCTCAGAACACACTGCGTTAAGCAGCTGCTCTAAGCAGGGTGAAAGGGGAGTGGACAGAGAAGAGAAAGACACTCGAGCTGGACCTGAATTCCCTTGTCTTCTGTTTTCCTGTCTTCTGGGATTCCTAATGCACATAAGGGGAAAAGAAGCATTCAAATACACATAACAGTTCTGCTCATTACTAAACTATTCACTTCTTACTCTATCCTACCAGGTATGGCTGGAGTATAGGCTCCTCTTCTGTATTGAGGTCTCTCAGTCCCAACTGGCCTGGAACTGCAGCTTCCTAACACATATAGAAGACACTACATTAATATCACAGCACAACTTTCTACCTTTCTTCAACTAACTGGGAAATGGACGTCTCCTACCTAAATGGTAGCTAGACCTATCTCATATGGTTCTCATCAAATGTTCAGGATACTAGTCTAATTGAATGAAAGTCTCTCACAAAGTCTCTCTTCCTGAAGTATGGTTCAGTTCACCTTGACATAGTGAAGATAAATGGCGTATGGAAGGTACGTGCAAAAATGATCAAGGAAGGATAGAATGGAAGGAAAGGAAAGGGAAGTTCGCAAGGAAGGAAGGGTACAGAGGCAAACGTGCTGCTCCAAACTTGCAGTCTCCTTAGCGCTGTAGCAGGATAAATTCTTGGCTTACTTGGCTGTGAAGAATCAGGGCACACCAACCTTGGACTCTCGAAATTCCTGGAAGGCTTCAACAACTGGCCTCTCACAATGCGGATTTAGCAATGTCCCAAATAAGAATTGGACACTAGTACTCCGCCCACTTGAATGGGAAATAATTCCCTCTGTGAAATTATATCTTTGAGTAAGCGCCGCTTCCGCTAATTACTTAAAAAGAAGCGCGCTTCGAATTCGGACTTCTCTACCTCAGGTTCAAATTGAAGTGCGCAGTTGAGCGCGTTCGCGAGCCGCATCATTCCGAAAAGCCTTCAAGACTAGAACGTCACTTTCGGAGGCTCTGATACTTTGTGGGCAACGCGGCGGCCATCTTAAAATGGTCTTTTTCGCCGGGTTTACATTAACCCAATAATTCACAGTAGCGGGTTTGATTACTACTCTATGTCTCTTGGGATAACACTGCCCTATGGTAAGGGCATTCGCCAGGTTCCTGACAAAGTGAGAAATAAAAGTGGTCATTTAAATCATGGTCCAGGCTATGATTTCAGGCTGATTTTTGTCTGAAATAGTTGGAGAGTAGATGCAGTGTTTTGTTACTATAGGTAAATGGTTGCATTGCATCCAAACTTTTATGGAAAGTGCATATTTGATCTGGACACCTCCCAGCACTAAGAGGGTCATTTTGATGTCATTGGAACTGCCACAGACAGGACGTCAGTGGCTGTCCCACGGACAAACAGCGTTTCAGTCCAACCACCGCATTATGATGCAGGTGGTGGGACCCTTGTCTGACAGGGGACAGATTGCTGCCTCCAACAGGATCTTCTGATCCCGATGAGGTGGTGGTCGGAGTCACAATCCCTAATGACGGTGGAGCCGAGGCAGGCACTTCCCTTCACTACGGCCTTTTCATGGCAGTCCGACTCCCATTAAAAGGCTGTTGAAAACAAACTAATGGGGCAACAAACAGAGTCCCAATCCCTCTTAGGGCACTGCAAAGTGGCCCTAGGGGTACATGTAGTGCCCACACGCACATCCATGAACTGTGTGCCATGCACCACATGGTGCATGGCATATGGTGAATGGATGTGCACAAAGTGCTTTTTTACCATGCGGCTGGTGCTGCAGCCCTGTTCCTCGGCCACAGCACAAGCCATCCTGTTGCCTGCTTGTCGGGCAGTCTCCTGACCGCCATGATGGTGGGCGGTAGCTTGACCGCCCACCATCCAAATAAGGACCTAAGTTTGCATAGGAGCTACATAACATTTCCGAACACAGTACTAACATGCTAAGACAACCCAAAAGAACAACACAAGAAAAACATGACAAGACACAGTACTATGGACCATCCACAACTGTATGCAACTGATTAAACCACAACAGCATACAAATCACACAATGGCAACAGGTCTATACAACACAATAACACATCACAACTCCACAACACAATAATTCAACACAGAAACAACACAGGAGCTTTTACCCAATTTAGCACCAACTCAACTCAACTAATCACAATGAAATGTGAAAAGATCAAAACCCGATACCAAACATAATAACAGAAAGCACAATCAAAAATCAGGAGTTCAATGCACCACAATAACAACAAAACCACAACACAAACAATAAACAATGGTGGTACAAAACAAGTACACACTTGAGTATCAAAACATCAATTTAGCACAAATATATCACAACCGAATGGAGTTCAAAAGCACACCACAGTATTCTTGTCAAGTTCACATACTATGGTGTATTATACTGTGTTTTGTTTCAATATATTCTTGTGTTATGTTGTGCTGATATGTTGTGTCACTGGTATGTGTCATAAGCTGTATTTTGGCTATTAGCAGTTTTGCTTTTTAGGCTGTTGTGTTAGCATGTTATGTTGGTGTGTCAGTGTTTTTGTTTTGATGAGTTGCTGCACTGCACTGTTAGAGAATTGTATTTTCTTTTGTTTGTGGGTATTTTGTTTTTTGTTTGTTGTTGTATTGTTATGTTATGTTGTATTGATGTTGTTTTGTTGTGTCCTATTGTGTTGGTGCTGTTGTCATGTACGTCAGCTCAGTTAATCTATTTAAATGTTCAAAAACTTTCTTTTTAAATAAAGTTTTTTTATTTTTAACATCTCATGTTAAACACATTTTAATGGAATTGTTGCATTACCTACAGTGTACGGGAGACTGCACAGCAATTCACTGCACATATTGAGCATTGAAACATACTAATTGCAGATTCAGTATATAAGATAGATGCAGACTAGCAGCAACTATATTCAAGAGGGTCTTGTAGCTGGAGAGTTTGATATAATTCTGAGTGGTTCACGCCAATCTTCTGGCAGATTGATAGGTATTCTAGCCTGTTTCATCTGCTAGTGTCCAGTCTCTTACATCGGTCATCTAGTCCTTTGTCTTTATTGCTTTAGGAGACATCCAGTGTATTTGCTATGCATCTTTTAGCAAGTAGAACTGCAGCCGAAGGAACAGGACCCCACCCATATGGATTCACATGTGTGCAGCAAGAACAGTGAGCAGATGCCGCAATTGATTGGAAGTTCTGCCGAGTCCGCAGTGCAGAGGTCCGTCCTGAAGCCACCGTCAGTGGGTAAGAGACTACATCTAATCCTTAGTCCCAACACTTGGCATATGGCAAACTAGGAAGAAGTGTAAAAATCTAACCAGAACACTCTGCCACTAACAGAAATCTGAGATATTGCCTATTTTGTGTGTCTGAGGTGAGTAGTCGCAAGGTGGCATCGGAGGCAATCCTGCAGAGAGGTCACCTTTCTTCGATAAATGCAAAAAGAACAATTGATGGACAGAATGCAGAACAATGTCATACATTCACCCCAGTACAGAGATCTGGGCCTCAATCCATCGTTTTTTGCTCACCATGCCATTCCAGTTTGGACCCAGCCATATGCAAATCAGTCTTGACTCTGTGTCCCATGGGAACAGTCGAGCCCGAACTGCCAGGCCAGGTCCTCCCTGGACTGGAAACAAGCATACTAGGACCTGTTTTGGACTTTCAGCCTTCATCAGCCAGGATAGCTTGACTCCAGTGGCATGGAGAGCATGGGATCTACGTCTGGGCATACCCGTCCCACTCGGGGTGACAAATGCAAAAATAATTGATGGACAGAATGCAGAATAATGTCATACATTCACCCCAGTTCAGAGATCTAGTCCTAAATCCATCGTTCTTTTTGCTCGCCATTCCAGTTTGGACCCAGCCATATGCAAATCAGTCTTGACCCTGTGCCCCATGGGAACAGTCCAGCCCAAACTGCCAGGCCAGGTCCTCCCTGGACTGGAAACAAGCATCCTAGGACCAGTTTCGGGCTTTCAGCCTTCATCAGCCAGAATAGCTTGACTCCAGTGGCATGGAGAGCACAGGACCCACGTCTGGGTATACCCCTCCCACTCGGGGTGACAAATGCAAAAGGAACAATTGATGGACAGAATGCAGAACAATGTCATACATTCACCCCAGTACAGAGATCTGGGCCTAAATCCATTGTTTTTTTTTTTTGTAATAGTCAGTACACTAGGATATGTGAGGGTTGTTTAGTCACTTGGACTGCTGGGCATGACACAAAGGGTACACTTGTCTCTGGGTGTGGTCCAGGTACCCCCTGGACCACTGGGTGAGACACAGAGGGCATGCTTGATCCCTGGGTATGACACAGGGGTGGAGCCTCACCATTTGGACCACTGGGTGTGACAACATACAGTACACATAGGCTCTGGTTGTGATATAGAGCCAGCATCTTGATCTTAATTTTTTTGTCTAAAGGAGTTTTCTTAGTGCTATCGGTTTCTTACCACTAGAAATATCTGAAAGAAGTGAGAGGTGTTATTCATTTGGACCACTGTGTATGACTTAGTGTGTAATTCTGACAAAATTCAGGAAAGATTTGGACCTTAGAGAGTAAGGTGCAGGTGCAGCTTACCCTTAGCCAACGAAGGCCTGTAGTTGTTGAGCCACTCCTTCTCTGAGTAAATTGTTGCTATCTTAGTCCAAGAGCCGACATTGGCAGACTATCGGGCTCACTTAGGGCCATATGTAGGTAGCCCAATACCGGTCGGTAACGGCCGATTTTCGGTAAATATACCGTTACCGACCGGTATTTAGGCTTTTGATATGTAGGGGGATCATTTCTGTATTCGGTAATTTACCGAATCGGTAAAATTACCAAATCGGTAATTTTACCGATTCGGTAAATACCGAATACAGAAATGAGATGTAGGGGGAGTGTGTGGTGGGTGTGGGGATTCGTTATTTACCACCAACTGAAAGTTGGTGGTAAATGACGAATGACTCAGTTAATGCATTTTTTGGCCCTTAGATGTGTGCAATGTGGCAGACACACATGCCCTCAGGGCATGTATGTGTGCCACATGTGCACACATGCAGGAATCAGGGGTGCAACAGGGTGTCAATGTGACACCCTGCCACCCTTGATTGAGCTCCCGCCATTACCGATTCGGTATTTACCGATTCTGTAATGGTAACTGGCTTCCCATTGATTCCTATGGGCCTCCTGGGCCGTAGGAATCAATGAGATACAGGTTACCAATACCGAATCGGTAAATACCGATTCTAAAATACCGACACTTACCGAATCGGTATTTTTTTACCTACATTACATTTACCGATTCATAAATACCGAATCGGTAAAATTCGGTATTTAAGAATCGGTAAATGTAATTTACCTACATATGGCCCTTAGTCCTGTGTACTGGGCAGAGCCTTCCCTTGTCATTGAGCGGCATGTGCTAGAAGCAGGCTGTTTTGGGACGAAGTAATCATTTCTTCCCTCTCTGCTGTTTTTTTTCCTTTGCTTTTACTTTTAATATGGTTTTCAATTGATGCAGTTTTTCTTGATGTTGTGGTACTGAACAATTATTGCAAATGTATTCTATGTTAAATTTTATGTTTGGTAAACAATTCCATTTGCGTATGAAAAAGTCATTTGTTCACATTTTGCTGTTTTGATGCATCTTTTGTCTAAACCTGAGCCTGTACTAAAGTAGTTATTGCCGGGATAATTCCTTGAACATATTTTCCCCACTATCAATGTAGAATTTAGGACTATCTGAAAAGCCTTGAGAAGTTAGAAGTATACTAGTATCATAAAAGTTCCCAACCCATCATGGAGTCACTGTTAAACCCCATGCATACTAGGTTCCCCACGCAAGTTAAAAAGCTAGATATATTTTCCCATGAATAGCACACACACACTACAACACATACATTCCCCTGGCAAGAGGGAGGAACCTTCGACAAGAAAATAATAGAACCACAAGGGCACACATTAGGACCAAGTATGTAGGCCGAAGAAGGCTAGAAGAGAGGCACTGGTAGAACTTTGGGCTGTCTTAGAGGTGGCCATCATCTACAATCCTGTTCCAGAACCCGCAGGCTTGATATCAGCACTTTCCCACCATATACTGGAACTGAAGTGCTCTCTCTGATGCCTGCCATTCCTGCACCAGATTACACCAACCCACCAGTTGAGGAGGCCAGAGGGCCCCCCACCAGGCCCACACACGGTAGCATGCCAGTAGATCTAGGACTGTGAGATTGCCCGACTGGCTGACTCAAGAGACTTCATCCTCACCCCAGTTTGGTGCTAGAGTTTTGACAAGCTTGACCCCCCCCACATCTGCAGAGTTTAGCCCACAAAACATAAACTCTGCAAGTGGCCAGAACCCCTTAGCAGGTCTAAACATTAACACGACTGGCGATAGCGAGAAAGAGGATCTGACAGCAAGGGTAAGGATGAAGGCATAGTCACCCCAGAGACCAACAGGGCACACACCCACTACTGTAAACCTCAGGCTGTCCTGAGGAGGACCCCATGGTCCTGATGCTGATAAAAAGAACACCTTACCACTTTCTACTAAACATGGGGGCAACAAGGTTGTGCCTACAGGAGGGGTCAGTCCCCCTATCAAAGAGCACTGCAACTAGAGCTGGGTGGAGTTCTTGGAGTTCTGTTATGCGGAACTCCGTGAAGTGACTCAAAAACTCCAGCATACTCCATGGAGTTCTGTACGTGGCAGAGTGCATTAGGTTGTGTCATTCAGGCTGATCTTTAATGCTGGTTTGTATCGCACTGGAAAATCAGCGTGAACTGCACCATGCGCAGCGCAAGGGGACGTTGCTTCTTAATGCCACTCAAGTAGATTTTAACATGAGCGGCACCTTCATCAACGTGAATGCAGTGTTTTTCAGAGGGGTGTTTTTCAGCATTCAGGGTGCTCCTCGGAGCGCGGAGTGTGGAAAATTTTGCAAACTGAGAAGAGTTTACTGCCCAGGCATAACTGCAACCATAAAAGGGGTCACGTGCACGGTGGCAGGGTTCCCCTTCACAGAACCCCACAAGCTGGAGATAGGGGGAAAGAGTGAGGGAACTGCTATTGTACTTTCCCTCTTCCCCAACTAATATCTTCGGTCATGATCTAATGACCAAACTGAAAATGTCAATCCAGTTTGCCGAGAATGGGGCTATAACCTGCGCCTCCCCTGGAGATCCCCCACAGGGCACCAACCAGCAATACACTCCCATGCCACATGGATGCCCTCCAGGCTGGCCTCGGCCAGGCGGACTCCCTTTACTGGGGCAGTCCTGGAGTATACAGGATATCTCCTCGAACCATGCAAAATAGCTCAGCAGTGGGCATACACGAGCACCACCTCTTAGTTGAAACTGCCAAAAGGCCAAAAATGTTGTTAGCCTGTAAGGTACACAAGGAGCAATGGATCCAGGACCTCAACTTGTGCATGCCTACTGAGTCCCTCGAGGCTAGATGGGGAGCTGTCCCAAGATGCATAGGGGCAATGGAGGCGACAAAGAGACCACACATATCCCCGGGATCATCAAGCTCAGCCTTTGTCATCACTCTGACACCTCTTCAAGTGAGGAAGAGGCACCGGTAGGGTTGCCTAGCACTATGCAGTGCATCCACTGCACCCCTATCCCGAACCTGCTGCCGAATACAGTGCCCAAGCAAGTGACCATTGGAGAAAACTTGGCACACCCAGCAAATGATGCACCACCCGAGGAAGTGCTCCCACCAGCCTCATGGGGAAAGTCCCAGAGGGGACAGGCTACCACACACACCACCCAGACAATGGCCCACTAAGAAGGGCCCAAACGAGGAGCCTCCACAAACTGAGCAAGACAACCTGCAAGTGGGCTTCATTGGCTGCAAGTGTGTAAAGGGCACCAATCTTAAAAAATACTCTGCTACAGAACCTCCAGAGGGTTAAAGCCCAGTTATGGCAGCAGAGGTCAGGAAGGCTGGTGGCAACCAGACTCTAGAGTATGTTTTCTCAGGATGGGCTAACTGGCCAACCAATGCCACCTGAAGGTGTACCATGAGCAAAGATCGATAGGCCTGGACCAGTGTCCGCAAAAGCCATATCCACAAAACCAAGCCCAGCTCAACTTGAACATGCCATATATTCAGCCACAACGAAATCAGGCAGTAAACACACCACAGTAACAAGAACCAGGTGGTTGGCCAAAAACATGGCAATAGCAGCAGGCAGGGAACTCAGCCCATCAAGCACCAGGGCCACAGCCAGGGCATTGAGAGGTGACTGTCTGGGGAGGCAATGCCCTCATGCAATCACCCTATCCGAATATGCAGTAAAATCCAGACCCCAATATGACACATCCACTTCAGAAAACTCACCAAAACAATAAAGACTAGTGATACTAGTGATACCGCATTGGGAGATAACTCAAGTCTTTACTTCCATTCAGGAAGAAATTAGAGCTGCTGTATGTTCTATCAACCAGGAATCGTCCCTAAAATTAGCCATTTGTGAACCTGCAGGGGCCTTAGGCCTCACTCTGCTGCTGCTCCCCCAGTGCGGGGCTAGCTAGCCACACCTCAGGGAAAGGGCAGTCTCACAAGTGGGTGAGGTGACCCCCCGACCAGTGCATAAAAACAGGTAACCAAGTTCCTTCCCCCAAGTCACTAGGGTGAACCTCAAATCAAAAGGACCCCATTCTCCAACATCTTTAGGTCTCCAGCTAGTGGAGGCCCCCTTTCAGTTCCAATAGGAGGCGGTGCTCTGGTGTCTGAACCCAGGTTTTCCATGCATTTGGGATAAGATGTCCCCCATAGAACTCTCTATTCCATGCACAAATAAGTAACAATTTGGCACTAAGTCAGCAAGGAAATACACAAGGGCAATCAGCTGTCCCAGTTCATTACCCACAGTACACACTGAATGTGTTATTTTTGTTACCCATGCCTCCTTGCTTCCTGTTGTTGTTTGACCATGTGGCTGGCAGTCATTTTGTGCATCCAGTCAGTATGCCATTGCAATAGGCATGCAAGTGTTCTTTGTTCCTCATGTTTCTTTGTTTGCTGTTGTTGTTTGGCCATGTGGCTGGCAGCCATTTTGTGCATCCAGTCAGTGTGCCTTTGCCATAGGCTTGCATATGTTCTTTGTTCCCCATGACTCCTTGCTTGCTGTTGTTTAACCACGTGACACTGGCTGGCAGCCATTTTGTTTGCATCCAGCCAGTGTACCTTTTCCATTGGCTTGCATCTGTTTCTTGCTTCCCATGCCTCCTTGCCTGCTGATGTTGTTTGGTTATGTGGCTGGCAGCCATTTTGTGCATCAAGCCAGTGTGCCTCTGCCAGAGGACTGCATCTGCCTTTTGTTCCCCATGACTCCTTACTTGCTGTTGTTGTTGTTTGACCATGTGGCACTGGCTGGCAGCTATTTTGTACATCCAGCCTGTGTGCCTTTGCTATAGACTTGCATAGATAGATGTGATATTTATGTATTTATTTTATAATTTTATATAGCGCTGAATCACCCGAGGGGTATCTCTGCGCTTGGAAACAGATGACTGATCAGGGCAGAAGATTAGAAAAGATGGGTTTTTAGTAGCTTTCTGAACTGCAGGCGGGGCATTTCACCACGGGGGTGCTGGGGGAGACTGTTCCAAAATCTGGGGGCCAGATACGAAAATGCGTTGCCTTCCATATGCGTTTTGTTGATTCTAGGGATCGAAAGAAGCCTTTTTGAACCGGATCTGAGAGAACGCCCTGAAGTGTAGGTGTTAAGTTTTCTAACAAGATAGGAGGGGCTGAGCCTATTCAGAGCTTTAAACATCATACAGCCCATTTTAAAATCCACTCTTTTTTTGACTGGTAGCCAGTGCAAATTAGACAGCAGGGGCAGAGAGGGGGTCCTAGCGGGTGCCCCGGTTACCAAGCGTTCTGCCGTGTTTTGTATTACCTGTAATTTACCCAGTGAGGCTACATGCGTAGAAAGAAGCAAGGCATTGCAGTAATCAATTCTACTCATAATGAGTGCCTGTATCAGGGTCTTTCTAGTGGAGAGGGGGAGCAATGGGAAACTTCTCCTAAGCAGGCTCATAATGTGATAACAAGTGCCAACAGTAGTATTAATGTGGGTATCAAGGGTGAGTTTCATATCAAGTTTGATGCCCAGATTTTTGACCTCCTCCTTGGGGGTAGGGACTTTACCCAACTCCTCAGGCCACCAGCTGGGCGACCAGCTGATGGTCGCACCCCCAAACAACATAATCTCAGATTTTTCAGAGTTCAACTGGAGATAGTTTGCTTTCATCCAGGAGGCAATTGCATTCATGCCCTGGGAGAAAATATGTTGTATGTCAGGTCTATTTTTATCGAAGGTGAGGAGGAGTTGGGTATCATCTGCATAAGAGATGGGATTACATCCCAGTGCCCTCATAAGTATAGCCAGGGGGGTCACGTAGATGTTAAACAAAGTCGGGCTCAAACATGAGCCCTGAGGGACACCCCTGGTAACCTGCGAGGGAGCAGAAGAGAAAGAACCAAGAGTCACAGCCTGAGTTCTGTTGGTCAAAAAATCAGACAGCCACTTCAATGCAAGACCTCTGATCCCAATCCCCTGTAATCTGGACAGCAGAACTCGATGAGCGATGGTATCAAATGCTGCAGAAAGGTCAAGCAGCACCAAAAGTGCCGCTTGACCTTGGTCCAGAGCCATCCTGATGTTGTCTGTTACTTCCACTAAGGAAGTCTCTGTGCTGTGTTTAGCACGAAAACCAGATTGAGAAATATCGAGTGCGCATGTAGACTCAATGAAAGCAGATAAATGCTTATTATTGTGCTTTTCGGTGATCTTGCTCTGTAGGGGAAGCAGCGAAATTGGACGATAGTTGGTTAGTTCGTCAGGGGAGATTTTTAGATTTTTACGTATAGGAATGATTTGAGCATGTTTCCAGCTTTGTGGTAGGCTGCCAAATGTCAGAGAGCTATTGATAATAGTACATAGAGGAGCGGCAAGCTGATCCGCAAATTTAGAGGCGACTTTGGCTGGGATAATATCCAGGAGAGATCCAGATTTGGTGCATTTCAGAAGTAACTGTACTTCAGTGCAAGTAGTGCTGGGAAAAGTAAGTAAGGAAGACTTTTCACTGACAGGGTCATGAGTAGCTACAACGGGGACAGGGGAGGAGGTATTAGAAAGTGTGATTTTTTGATAGATATTTTCAATCTTTTGTATAAAAAAGGTAGAAATGCTATCTCATAACGATTGGGAAGAAATGTCTCTAGTTTCACAGGATTTAGGATTGGTAAAATCACGTACAATTTGGAAGAGCAATCTGGAATTGTTGCGCGCATGTTCCAATATACAGGCAAAGTGCATTTTGCGAGCCATTTTAATGTGATTGTGGTATGTGGTTAATGCAGCCTTATCAATGGATTTGGCTTGCTCATTAGGCGAGCGTCGCCAAATACGCTCTAGCTTCTTGCAAGAACTTTTCTCTTCGCGAAGAGCAGACGAGTACCAGCTCGTATCGGAATTTTTGGGTGAGTGCGTAAGAGATTTCAAAGGGGCCACTTTATCAAGTAAATTGATAACTCTAGAGTTAAAGAGGTCAAGTAGCTGGTTAACATCGCAAGACATGCTATCCCAGTCCCACGTCAAGAAAAGCGAGGAAAGATGATTTTCCATCAGTTTTTGCCAGGGTCTATACTGTTGAGTAGCAGAGTTATTGGTAGCGACAGGGGAATGGTCAATGGGACCAAAAAGTTGAAACTGTATTAGAAAGTGATCAGACCATGTGACTGAGAAGGTCTCACCGCATTTAATATCCTGTGAGTTAGCGAAGATAAGATCCAGGGTATGACCTGCGATATGGGCGGGGGCAAAGTTGGTTTTTGCCAGACCGCAGGCTGCTAGGTCTTGCAGGGAAAGTCTTGCATCTTGATTGGAAGCATCTTCGCTGTGGATGGTAAAATCTCCGAGCAGGAGAAATTGACGTGAGGCAATTATGTGAAGTCAAGCAGCTGGTTGGTAAAGTCAAGTACAGAACCAGGCGGTCTGTAGACCAGAGCACCCTTCCAGCTACAGCGTGCAGATAAATCCAGTCTAAAGACAAGGCATTCAAATGTTGTCCCCAACTGATCCAGTATAGTAACTGTTAGCTCTTCTCTATGTATTACGGCTATACCTCCTCCTATTTTCCCCAATCTGTCGCATCTAAGTATCCGATATCCCTCCGGAAGAGCCAAGGCGACAGCAGGGGTGGAGGCTGGTTTGAGCCAGGTTTCAGTAATGAAACCTATGTCAGGTTTTAAATCAGTCAAGGTATCCCAAATATCAATGGCATGTTTTGGGAGCGATCTAACATTAGCTAGAAAACAACTCCACTCGCAATAGTTCTCAATAAGAGGTGAGAGTTTAGGGGACGGAAGCTTTAAGGATTCAGTTAATGTTAAACAGACACGCGGTGATAATGCAAGTACAGAGTTGCAAGGATGGAGCATACTCTGAAATCTACAGAACCAACAAGAGAAAGGGCCCTCTAAGGAGAGGTAACTAAGGGGCAAGGCATTACAGCAAGCATTGTTGAGGTCCGTCAAGTGCTTGCGTGAGTAAGTACGTAAGGAATTCTTAAAAGATGATATAGGCAAAGTTGAAGTGACAGAGTTCCTGGCTGCTGGCGGCAGACTGGCGCGGACGGGCGCAGACGGGCTTGCCTCTGGCGCGCCGGCTGCGCGCTTGCATGAGCCTGTTAATATAGCCCCGGCTATCAGAGCGCTAGAGCGCTGACTAAGATGGCGGCCCAAAGATGGCACAATCCCCAGAGCAAACCTTGGAAGCTCGCTAAATAGCGAGGTGTAATGCCAAATTTTATGTGAGGGTAAGTGGAGAGATATTTTATTTCATGTTAAAAACGATTTCACATCAGTTTGTAAAACATAAAAATTCAATAGCGCACAATCGATAACTCCCAGCAAATACCTTTCCTCAAGTTAAGAGAGGGGAGGGGGCTGGAGTATATCGAAAAGCACACAAACGAACAGCTACAGTGTCCAACCTTTAAGACAGCTTTGATCGCGCCAAAGGTGTCATCTGTTTACTAATATGCTTGAAGATCAGTGTAGTATGTATATCAAGAATATGATTGTTATGCGCAGTGCTTGTATAGCATATGCATTTTTAGCTCTTTTTAAATTTTGCACCTCTTTGCTTCACAGTTTTCACCCTCCCATACAAACATCGGCCTTCATTGATTGTTTTTTATTTCAATTTTCCCTTTTTAATTGTTTGATTTCATTTTTTATTTATTTTCATTTTAATTGTTGTATTTTTTTATTGTTTACATTTTCTTCTTTCTTTTCATTTTTTGTAATTTTTCTTTTCATTTATTTTTCTATTTTGCCTCAGTTGATCCATCCATCCATCCAGCATAGATGCACAGGCGCACTCAGCATTCAGATTTTTTAGGTATAATTCCATTTGCTCTTGGACACCTTGTCTGGGGTTAACTGCAAACACATCTGCATCATTCTTTTTCTTGATTATTCCATTTTCCCTGGACTACATTGCCTGCCATACGCGCACACTAACCTTAATTTTTTCAAAGATTATTATTCCATTTACCCATGCAGTTCTGTGAGTGTTATAGATGTCTCCTTTAGAATATATAGACATAAAGGAAAGAGATCTCTCTGTATATTGTGTGTTATCCTGATGAGGAATTAAATTGTATGGTGTGGTGGTGTGGTTTGACTTTAAAGTGGTTATTACCTAAGTGACCAACCACACTAATATTGCCTTTGTCTGTACTAATTCAAACTGCAATAATGCCACATTTCACTAAATGTTTTTCTTGCATGTTTGCTTTTAGGTGCACAAGAGAAGAAGAGACTTTAACTGCAGTACTGCCAAACAGAAGACTTATACAGTGACGTCACATGTTAGTCCTCCAATCTCTTACACCTGTGCAGCTTAGTGCCATTGCCAACTGAGAGCTTTAAGATAGCCCTAAACAAAGTTGCCCCAAAGAAAATGGTCAGTGAGAAGCAACAGCTTTTCACCAGTGGTATATTGGCTGAAACATTTTTTGGACAACATTGTGTGCCTGCCGCACCGGCCTCCAGGGAGCAAGCAGGGAGCAGCACTCCAGTAGCAACAACCCCACACCAACCTAAGTCCAAGACCATGTCTGTCAGTGAGGTAGCCACTGCAATCATGATGACGCAGACTAGCAGTGCTATTAAATTTGCTTTGTCCCTTCCGCAAAGCAGTACCCAATCGTTTCAGGAAACAGAGCAAAGTAGACAGCAGCCACAGCTAGCAATAGTACATTTTCCTGATGTTGGAGTAGAACTGGAGGCTGAGCATCCTGCTGAGCAAGAAACTTCTTTTTTTAGAATCATTGGCTCTCAGACCTCCAGCAAGGAAAAGAAAGGGTACTACTTCACAATCTTCTTCAAAGCAACACATCTGATGATGATGATAGGGACATGGAGTGGACCCCGGCAGAGTTTGGGAGATCCCAGGAGAAGCAAGGGAAAAGAAAAGTTCCTCAAAGCCTTAGAAAGGGATGATGAGGAGGATGATGGGGAGCTAGTCATTGTGGAAGGTGACACCGAGGAGTCCAATATTACAATTCAATCTGCTCTGAGGGATGAGGAACAGGTAGCACCACTAGCTCTCATATTTGCAAAGCCACAGCGGAGACCTGCACCAACTTTTACCTCAGTAGAAGTATGCACTGCAGAGACGCAATCGACAATACGTTCACCTACCTCCAGATCTTCTTCAGGAATTGGCAGTAACCCAGTATAAAAGTACTTCTTTTGGGACTTATTAATGGTTAGCACGCAGGTGGGGCACATTGCAGTATGCAGCATGTGCAACACACATGTTCATTGAGATAAGCATGGTTCACATTATGGTATTGGAGGCCAAAAATCCCATATGAAAAAAACACCAAGCAATCCAGTGGGTGGAGCACCTTAAAAATGTGGTGAAGGTGAGGAGAGCCAGAGAACATCAGTTGTAAGTCTAATCATGGTGGGAGGTTATGATGAAGAAGAAGAAGGTGACATCCTCGAGCAAAGCAGCCCTGTCCTCAGCAGTGCACCAGTAGAATCACCTGCCACAGCGACTTCACAATGACACAAGACTCGGATTCAGATGGAGACACCACGTCATACACTGACTGCCCCATCACGACGGCCACTGAACCTACCACTATCTGCTTCCCAAACATTGCCTTTGTCTGTGGCCTCAGAAAAGAAGAATAAAATACAGGCTACTATCACAGGCATGTTTAGGCAGGAGTAGCCCTACAACCACAACCACCTAATGGCACGTTTGTACAATGGGAAGATGGCAAAAAAAAAAATAGCGCTGGACCCACTCCCTTTCCTGTTTGTTAAAGGATTGAGATTCTTAGAATTTACAGCAGCCATCTGCCTGAAATGGAAGGTTCCAAGTTGGACCTGTTTTGCCAGAGTTGCTGTTACAGCATCACATCACGATTTGCTACAATTAGTTGGACAAGCTTTGCAGCAAAGTGTTGTTCACACTAGAAGGTGTGGCATGACAGCCTGAGCTGACGACTTTGGAGCTGGAGGAACCAGGTTTGAGTCTTGGCGTTGGCTCAACATCCTGTGATTCTGGACAAATCACTTAATCTCCCCACCACTTACAATTCACTTCCTTGATATCCTCACAGGTGATTTGCTGCGCTTTACAAATCATGGATTTATTATTTATGTATCCACCTAATGACAGATGTCAGGTGACTGATTGCTGCACACTAGATCTCATTTGAGGAGTAACTCAAAAGATATCTACAGGTCTTGGCCCTGAAGAAAGTTTCAAGAGTGTTCGACAGCATGCAATGGCGCCCATGTTCACCATGCAGAACTCACACACACCTGCAATCATCTTGGATGAATTTACCAGCATGATGTCTGAATGGCTGTGACCCAGAGGTCTCAGAATTGGATTTGCTGCCCTGTACAATGGCAGTACCGTAGTCAAGGCCATGGCAGATGATGGCTATCTCAGGGTCCTGTATTTGGCCCATTGCATCAACCTGGTGGTGCAAGACTTTAAAAACAAAAATACATAGTCAGTAGCAGGTTTTCCACCTGCAGAAGAATCTGCACTCCTTTCAGTCATTCTTTTAAAGCCCGGAAACAGTTGCAGAATATTCAGTGTGCCAATAGAGTACCAGTTAAAGCACTGATACAGGAGGTGCCAACACATTGGAACTCAACCTATTGTGTGCAAAGGTCAGAAACCTAGGTGTCTAGTTTGACGACAAGCTATCATTTATTCACCATGCAAATGCAGTTGTCTCATCATCATTCTATACCATCAGGATGATAAAAAAACTTCTACCTTTCTTACCATCCAGCGCCTGCAGGACTCTCATTAGCACGCTGTTTATGTCCTAGGTAAACTATTTTAATGGTCTACTTATCAATGCCTAGGAAAGAGTCCTTAACAAATTACAAATGGTGCAAAACGCAGCGGCAAGGATTTTATCAGGCACCCCCAAGTTCAAACCAATTTCCAAGGTAGTACGACAGTATCACTGGTTACCTATCAGGAGCAGAACAAAGTTCAAAGCTCTATGCATCGCCTACATGGCAATTCACAACACAGGACCTGAGTTCCTGAAAAAACTCTCTGTTCCTACATGCCTAGTAGCCCCCTTCGCTCATCAGCAGCTTACTTGCTCTCTGTCCCCAGAACCAAGAAAACCTCTTGGGGCGACAGAAGATTCACTGTCGCCACTGCTAGACTATGGAACACACTTCCCCTTCACATCAAGACCATTCCCACCCTGCTTTCCTTCCGGAAGGAACTAAAAACCTGGCTCTTTAACCAATAATTCACTTGCTCCCAGTCATTCCTCTATTCAGCTGTCCTTAGCGCCGAGAAACCCATGGGTATTTGCGCGCTCTACAAATTGCATAAAATAAAATAAAATAAATATGTTGCACTGTCTGTTTGAACAGTATAAACAGATCAATGACTATGTCTTTGATAGAGGAGGGGATGCAATTGGTAAAGCTATGACCATGGATGTGAAGTGAGCCCTAGTCAAATGCCTGACACAGATGCTACTCCCTTTTGAGGATTTCACATAGGACGTTAGCAAGGAGGACTGTATGATGGGCCAAGCTAACTTGTTGCTGCATTTGCTACAGGGCCAGCTAAAGAAGGTGTCTGAAAGGTTCGCCCTTGCAGGTGTGAATGAATACACAGAAGTACCTTGGTTGAGAGCTTACTCTTTCGCTTGGCTACTGATGGAAGGCTGCAAAATGACATAATCTTGTCCAAACATGACATCTGTGCCACACTACTTGATATACAGTACAAAAAAATTGAGTCCACTTTCATTCCTTTTTCAGAAAGGGATGTTTCAACATGCAAGAGGTGGATTGTTGAGCAAGCCGGAGACCTAGAAGAAGAACGGTTGGAACTTAGAGGGCAAACTTTTCTCACAGCAGCCACAAACACAATTGTCCAGAATACCAGCAACAACAGCAACAGAAGGATCGGACCCAATCTCTCCATTGTATTGGTATCAAATGGCAGGGCTTAAGTCCAGTGTAGAGGTGATGGCAAAAGAGGTTGAGTAAGTGGCAGCACCAATGACCATCCAGAGGAGGTTTCAAGAGTATCTGAATGATCCAAAAGAAGTCTATATGAATCAAAACCCATTGATTTATTGGTATGGGAAGACGTGTCAATGGCCAGAGCTCAGCACACTGGCAATAAAGTATCTGGCTTGTCCTGTAGCCAGGGTATCTGCTGAACATGTGTTCAGTGCAGCTGGTGCACTTGTTATAGTGAGAAGCACCAGTCTCTCACTTCCAAACGTGGACAGATTTACCTTGATAAAAATGAACCACATAATTACACCGTTCCTGAAATAGCACAGGAGGAAGTGGAGGAAGATTAGTTAGAATCAAGTGTATTAGCTGGCCAATTTATGGGTGAACCACCTGAGTATGAGGACACACTCTACTTCCTGGAATGAGCATGCCAATGCCACTAAAGAACTTTTTTATTAATTCTCATTGAACCTCTTTCTTTGCAAAAAGAAGAAAATAGCTAGTGGAACATTATGTTTGTGTCAGTTGTTTGCTGCCCTACCACTTTTTTAATCACATTTATGGCCCGATTGCAGTTGGACCACTGTGCAGTGAAGAAGCCCCCATAAGCACTTCATGATATTGCAGACAATGCCTACCTCCCTCCCAGGCCTATCTTTTTTTGCATAACTTAGTAGGGCTGCCCCAGAAGATCATTGCTTCACAAAACTGACATTACCAAATTCCAATGGGTAGCCTGCGTCAAAGATACAATTGTGTACCTACTACCTAACCGAGGTGTGCTTGGATTAGTAGAGGAACTACAACTAGTGCAACAATGAATGAGTGATTATGAGTGATGATTGATGATTCCAGTGATGACAGACAGTGAGGGAGGGTGTTCAACTGTAATTTATAAACTTGATTTAGATGATTTGCAATGCTTGGGGCCTGAATGATGAGTGATTCTTTTTCCTGAAGGTGATTGGCATTTACAAAACTTAGGTAGAAAAAGGCAACCTCTTCTGTCCACTCCTATCCCTCTTTTTTCATCACCTAGAAGGGCTGACTCAGAAGATCATTAGATTTGCAAGACTGCCAAATTCCAATCTGTTGCTTGCATAAGAGAGAAGATACAGTTGTGTAGCTTCCATCATGCCTGGATTAGAGCTGGTAACTATTGAACCAATGAGTGATTGTTAGACCTGGCACCTTGGCGTGAGTTTCCCTTCCACTTTTTGATGGTGTGCCTCGATTGTTCTGCTGGTGTTGTCCGCTCCGGGCACTGCGCCACGGCTAATCCGTGCCGCAGTGCAAGTGCTCCCTAGGTAAAGTGTACCTGTAATTGATGTTCATGATTGGTTTATTGGATTCACTGTCAGTCCCCAGTAGAGTGCACCAGGGGTGCCAGGGCTTGTGAATGCCAATGCTGCTGGTGGGCTTGCAGCGCTGGTTGCGCCACCCACAGGAAGCGGCCTTGTAAAATGTGACTAGGGTCTGCCACCGCAGACCCTGTGCACGGTCCGGGACCGTCGCGCTGACTGCGCAAGTGCCCCCACTTGCCAGTCCCTAAACCTTCCCTTACCTACATATTAGCCACCCCTCTGGTAGGCCCGAGGGCAGGGTGCATTGTAGGCATAAGGTAGAACATGCCCTGATGTGTGTGGCATGTCTTAGTAGTGAATTACAGCCCTTGTCGTTTTTCACTATTGAAGGCTACCTGCTCTCCATAGGCCAGAATGGGCTGCTGGGATCACGCCAACGCTGTGACCCCAGTGGACTCAGAGAGCATGGTAGAGTGTCAAGTTTAGTATGCCTGAACTCAGAATAATAAAATACTTCTTGTAGTCAAGTTTATTTTAATATCCTGGGTTTGTAAATACTACTTTTAGAAAGTTAGTATTTACTGACCTGACCATCTCAGTCCGCCTCTGCTGTGTGTGTGTGTTCTGCCTAGCAACAGTAAGGAGCAGGGTGGGGGGATCCCCAGAGACAGGTTGGCAGCCAGGTGGTGGGTAGAGAGATTACACCAGGATGGGTGGGAGGAATACACCTTGACTCTTGAATAGACCTGTGCTCTGCCACCACAAAGCCGGCGCCGCCCCTGTGGGGCGGCTGATGTCTCTGCCCTGCTGCTGAAAGGAAAGAGCACAGTCACCATAACAAAGTGCTCCAGAACTGGACTGAGACAGGCCTAGGCCCCCTGGCGCTAAAGAACAAAAGAATCATGGTATAAAAGTAGGAGCCTGGCTCCTAAGAAATCAGAATCCTGTTTTACCACAAAGAACCTCTGCCCGACTAGAAGGAGAAGAAGACGCTGGAGGAGCTGGCCTGCTGCTTGCCTTGCTGAGAAAGGAGAGGAAGAGACTTACTGAAAAGACTTTGCTACTTTGTGCTTGAACATTCTCCAAGGGCTTGATCTGAGCTTGCCCCCTGAACTGAACCCCAGGACCAGTGGGTTCTCTGTGCTTTTGCTCGTCCTCCAATTCGAGCCGTGTGTGCATCCCGCTGGAAAGAGACTGCGCCCCTCATCGCCCCTCTTAGGGCCGTGACACTCAGAAGCTTGCCTGCCTCAAACCCGTGAGAGCCCCGCTCCGTCCAGAGTCGCTCTCTGTCCCCGGGCCAGGCCGCCTGCATCCCTGTCACCGCCTGCTACTGGAGCGCGCTGACCGCGCTATCACCCCTCCCGCCGGAAGCCGTCCGACGACTGTGATCTACGCCGGGTCATCCAGCTGCACTGACCGTGCCCTGCGACCCCGCTTCGCTATCCCCGGACATCTCAGGCCGCGCCGCCCCCGCTGTGGAGACCCTCCTGCACCGCCGTGCTAAAGGGTCGCTGGCCGCGCCTGCCTACTTGCCCACACCTGCTGATTGAGGACCCAAGAACACTTCTTAAGCTGAGAGTCGCACCGACCTGTGCCGACTCTCCACATCACTAAGGAAGTTCCAGTATCGGGCTCGGGGCCCGCAACGCCTTATTTCCCCGTTCGCAGGAGCCGATCGCTGTCAGTACTGGAACCACAAGTAACATTTGCAAGAGACTACAAGGTCTCCATTTGAAGCTACGAACAAAGAACATTTGCCTGCTTTATAACCTGGTGGCCTAGCGAAAACGTTATTGGTCTTGTGATAAGTCTGCTGAGATATATATACCTTATTTTTACATAAAGAAGCGTATTTTTATATATATCCAAGTCTGGTGTCCGTTTCTGGGGGGATTGATGTATTTACTGTGTGTATGATTGTAAGTGCTTAACCAACAACGCCTGAGGAATCGCCTTGGCTGCTCACGCCACGCACCTAGAGGGTGAGCAAGGGTCATTCGCGAGGGGTTATCCTGCGCCCTGACGTGGAGGAGAGGGTTCCTGCTTGTCACAAGGGCAACCTTGCGCCAACCAGAGATCCCCGACTCTAACATTGTTGGCAGCGGGTGGGATTTCGGATTTGCACTTGTAATTTGCATACAGTGAATTATTAATCACCAGATAGTGAGAGCAGACCAAGTAACGCAGCCACAGGTTTTCATTTTTTGAACTTTGTTGAGACATCTGCCATTACTGCAACCATGCCTGGCTCACTCTCTGCTGGAAGAGCGCTCTCTGTGATTTCTGGAATAGATGAGGTGGATTGGGAGAGACTGGAAGGCTACTCGATGGAGCAATTGAAAGGCTACAGTGTAAAATTCCGAGTCCCCCATGCTGGATTCAAGAGGAGGGTCCAGTACGCCAAGGCGTTGAGAGCCTGGAAGGAGTCACGAGACCCACGGAATGCGGGGGACATCGTTCCACCCGACAACCTTGAGGAGCCCAGCAGAGTCCGGTCGCCAGAGGAGCTGGCAGACAGGGCAGCAGACAGGGCGCATGCAATGGAGATGGCAAAGTTGGCAGGACAAATGGAAATGGAAAAACAGAAGTTGGCCCTGGAGGCACAACAACGCCAAATGGATCATGATATCAGATTGAAGGAGTTGGAGCTGAAGGCGAAAAGTTTGGACACCGCTCCTTCTGGTGGCAGCACTCCACCAGTGCAGGTAGAGTCCAAGGTGTACATCCCCAAAGATGTAGTAAAGGAGTATTTTAGAAAGGATGACATAGGGCAGTGGTTTAGAGCCTACGAGGTGGCCATGTCTTCACACCGGGTCCCTGAGAAAGACTGGGGAGCGGGGTTGTGGGGAAGGTTCCTTGCTGAAGGGCGTGACACACTGTTAGATTTACCCTTAGATCTCCAAGCCTCATACCCCCATATGAAGGAAGCTTTAATGAACAGGTATGGGTTAACTCCTGAGCTATATAGACAGAGGTTCAGGGAGACGAAGAAGATCCCTGAGAGTACGTATGTGGAGTATGTGACCTTTTTCTGCAGAGCGCTGGATGGTTGGGTGAAGGGTAGCAAAGTGAATGATTATCAAGGGCTGCTTGATTTAATTGCATGGGAGCACTTGTCCAGTCAATGTTTTCCTGAGCTACGCCAGCACCTGATTGATAGCAAGCTGTCCAACCCGAGGAAGCTTGCTGAGGAGGCGGACCGCTGGCTCAGCACCAGGGTCCACAAGGGTCAAGTGGGAGACTCCGCCAAAGGTGGGCAGGGTCCCCAGCAGAAGAGTGGGGGGGACAGGGGTAAACAGAAGGGGTTCCAAAAAGGCCCCCAAAGTAATTCCCCAGGGAACCAGCAGAAGGGTTCTCAGCCTCCCCCACCCCCGCAGCAGAACGGGGCCCCGACAGGTAGACCTGTTCCAAAGGGGCCCTTCAATTGTTATAAGTGTGGTGACCCGGGTCACATTGCCTCTGATCCTAAGTGTCGCCTGTTTGGTAAGACCGCACCCACTGGTGCTCCACCCCGGCAAGTAGCTAGTGTTAACTTTGGGGAGGAGGTAGCAGTCCAGGAGGGTGGGGGTCCCGGGCAGATGACCCTAGTCTCGCTAGGAGACAGTGAGATGGTCCCCGAAACTTACTTGCCCTCTAACACTAAGAAATATGGGCAAGTAGTGACTATCAATGGAAAGAAGGTTGAGGCTCTTAGAGATACAGGAGCCAGCGTGACCTCGGTGAGGCAACACCTGGTGTCGCAAGAGCAGATTGTACCCAATGCCTACTGTAGGGTTGTCAATGCTGACAACGTAGAGAGTCGTTGTCCAATGGCTCAAGTTCCCTTTGAGTGGGGGGAGGTCTCTGGTACTCTACAAGTCGCTGTGAGAACTGACATGCCTGTAGACTGTCTGCTAGGGAATGACCTGGAGAGCTCCCCTTGGGAAAAGGTGGAGAAGACCACGCATCTGAGGATGGTGGGTCTACCCGACTGGGCGTGTGTGACCACCCGGTCCATGGCAGCCAGTAGGGGTGTTGAGAGGGTCCTGGAGCCTGAGGGAGAGGTCCAGGAACCGGCCTTAGGGAGAAGGCGCAGGAGGCGCGGGAAACCGGCCCCCAAAGTTCCCACGGCCCAGGAGGAAGTAGACCCTGAGGGGGATGCTCTGGAGCCTACCGGGGAACAGATTGCCGAACTGGGAGACCTGCCTGAGCTGACCCATTGGCAGCAAGAAGGAGGTCCCTCCAGGGAGGAATTCTGCAGGGAGCAGAAAGAATGCCCTTCTCTCGTGGGTATGCGGCAACAGGCTGCAGACCAGGCCAATGGTGTTCAGGCCATAACACACTACGTGTACTGGGAAAGTGACCTCCTGTATTCCGAGCCTAAGGCTGCTGAACCTGGGTCAGCCCGTGTGCTGGTGGTACCCCAGAAGTTCAGAACCTTCCTACTGGGGCTGGCTCATGATGTGCCGTTAGCAGGACATTTGGGGATGGACAAGACCTATGACAGGCTTGTCACCCACTTTTACTGGCCCCAAATGCACAAGAATTCAGATTCCTACTGCAGAACCTGTCAGACTTGCCAGGCAAGTGGTAAGAGCGGAGGGAAGCACAAGGCTCCTCTGCAACCTTTCCCTGTGGTCGGTACGCCATTCCAACGAGTGGGTATTGATATTGTGGGGCCTCTGGACCCCAAGACAGCCCTGGGCAACAGGTTCATCCTGGTCTTGGTGGACCATGCCACCCGGTACCCTGAAGCCATCCCTCTGAGGACAGTGACGGCCCCCGTGGTGGGACGGGCACTGATGGGAATTTTCTCCCGAGTGGGATTCCCTCTAGAGGTGGTGAGCGACAGGGGGACCAATTTCATATCCACGTATATGAAATCCCTGTGGAAGGAGTGTGGGGTAACTTACAAGTTCACCACTCCTTACCACCCCCAAGGAAATGGGTTGGTTGAGAGATTCAACCGAACCCTCAAAGGCATGATCATGGGCCTGGATGGTCCAATGAGGCGTAAGTGGGACGTCCTCTTGCCATGCCTGCTCTTCGCTTACCGAGAGGTGCCACAGAAGTCTCTAGGATTCAGCCCCTTTGAGCTTCTGTATGGTCACCCGGTAAGAGGACCTCTGAGTTTGGTAAAGGAAGGCTGGGAGCAATCTCCCAGGAAACCTCCCCAGAATGTATACAGTTACATGCTGGCCTTCCGAAACCAGACTCGGCGTTTCAGGCAACTTGCTGAGGCAAATCTGGAAGCTAGCCAGGAGGAGATGAAGCGGTGGTACGACCGGAATGCCACTCTGGTAGAGCTTCAACCTGGACAAAAGGTGTGGGTCTTGGCCCCAGTGGAGCCTTGTGCACTTCAGGATAAGTGGACAGGTCCATTTGAGGTTGTGGAGCGCAAAAGTCCTATCACCTACTTGGTGGACATGCGGTCTCCCAGGAACCCTTTGAGGGTCCTACATGTTAACCGCCTTAAGCCCCACTTAGAGAGGACCGAAGTGGGCATGCTGCTGGCCACTGATGATGGAATGGAAGAGGAGACCAAGCCTCTTCCTGACCTCTTAGTGGCCTCTGAGAAAGATGGGTCAGTGGATGGAGTTAACCTCTCACCCACCCTGACGCCCGAACAACAGGAAGATTGCCGCCACTTGCTGGGGCAGTTTTCAGATAGATTCTCCCTGGTTCCTGGTGTCACAGATTGGTGCGTACATGATGTGGACACAGGAGACAGCTTACCTGTGAAGCACAAGGCTTACAGGGTAACTGACAGGGTCAGAGCTTGCATCAAGGAGGAGGTCTCCAAAATGCTTGCGCTAGGGGTGGTTGAGTCCTCCAGCAGTCCTTGGTCCAGCCCCGTGGTCTTGGTCCCCAAAGCTGCTGCGCCGGGAGCCACACCTGAACTCCGGTTCTGTGTGGACTACAGAGGACTCAATTCAGTAACGAAGACTGACGCGCACCCCATCCCCAGAGCTGATGAGCTCATTGATCGGCTGGGGGCTGCCCGGTTCCTCAGCAGGTTTGATTTAACGTCTGGGTACTGGCAGATCGCCTTGACCGATGGGGCCAAAGAGAGGTCAGCATTCTCTACACCAGATGGGCACTTCCAGTTCCGAGTCATGCCATTTGGGATGAAGAATGCCCCTGCCACCTTTCAGAGGTTGGTCAACCAGGTACTGGTTGGGCTGGATGCGTTCAGTGCCGCCTACCTGGATGACATCGCAGTGTTCAGTGCCACCTGGCCCGAACACCTGCCCCACCTCTGGGAAGTGTTGATGGCTCTGCGCCGAGCTGGCCTCACGATCAAGGCAAGCAATTGCCAGATCGGGCAGGGTTCCGTGGTGTACTTGGGACACCAAGTGGGGAGTGGCAAGGTGGCACCCTTGCAACCCAAAATTGAGACCATCCTGGCTTGGGAACCCCCCAAGACGCAGACCGCAGTGAGGGCCTTCCTGGGGCTCACTGGGTACTACAGGAGGTTTGTCAAGGGCTATGGAACGATTGTTGCCCCCTTGACAGAGCTGACTTCCAAGAAGCAGCCCAGGAACGTGATTTGGACTGACACCTGTCAGAAAGCTTTCGACACCCTGAAGACTGCCATGTGCACGGCGCCCGTGCTCTTGGCCCCTGACTTCTCCAAGGAATTCCTAGTACAGACAGACGCTTCAGAGCATGGTGTAGGGGCTGTTCTCTCACAGATGACTGAGGAGGGCTGGGACCAACCCGTAGCCTTCATCAGTAGGAGGTTACTTCCACGGGAAAGTAGGTGGAGTGCAATTGAGCGAGAAGCATTTGCTGTGGTCTGGGCGCTGAAGAAGCTGAGACCCTACTTGTTTGGGTCTCACTTCCGGGTTCAGACGGACCACAGGCCCCTCAGATGGTTGATGCAGATGAGGGGTGAGAACCCGAAGCTGTTGAGGTGGTCCATCTCCCTACAGGGTATGGACTTTACGGTGGAACACCGTCCTGGTACAGATCACGCCAACGCTGACGGTCTGTCCAGGTATTTCCGCCTTAGTGACGAGGAACCCCCTGGGCAAGGGTAGTTCCCCCCACATTTCAGCTGGAGGGGACACGTGTTAGACCTGGCACCTTGGCGTGAGTTTCCCTTCCACTTTTTGATGGTGTGCCTCGATTGTTCTGCTGGTGTTGTCCGCTCCGGGCACTGCGCCACGGCTAATCCGTGCCGCAGTGCAAGTGCTCCCTAGGTAAAGTGTACCTGTAATTGATGTTCATGATTGGTTTATTGGATTCACTGTCAGTCCCCAGTAGAGTGCACCAGGGGTGCCAGGGCTTGTGAATGCCAATGCTGCTGGTGGGCTTGCAGCGCTGGTTGCGCCACCCACAGGAAGCGGCCTTGTAAAATGTGACTAGGGTCTGCCACCGCAGACCCTGTGCGCGGTCCGGGACCGTCGCGCTGACTGCGCAAGTGCCCCCACTTGCCAGTCCCTAAACCTTCCCTTACCTACATATTAGCCACCCCTCTGGTAGGCCCGAGGGCAGGGTGCATTGTAGGCATAAGGTAGGACATGCCCTGATGTGTGTGGCATGTCTTAGTAGTGAATTACAGCCCTTGTCGTTTTTCACTATTGAAGGCTACCTGCTCTCCATAGGCCAGAATGGGCTGCTGGGATCACGCCAACGCTGTGACCCCAGTGGACTCAGAGAGCATGGTAGAGTGTCAAGTTTAGTATGCCTGAACTCAGAATAATAAAATACTTCTTGTAGTCAAGTTTATTTTAATATCCTGGGTTTGTAAATACTACTTTTAGAAAGTTAGTATTTACTGACCTGACCATCTCAGTCCGCCTCTGCTGTGTGTGTGTGTTCTGCCTAGCAACAGTAAGGAGCAGGGTGGGGGGATCCCCAGAGACAGGTTGGCTGCCAGGTGGTGGGTAGAGAGATTACACCAGGATGGGTGGGAGGAATACACCTTGACTCTTGAATAGACCTGTGCTCTGCCACCACAAAGCCGGCGCCGCCCCCTGTGGGGCGGCTGATGTCTCTGCCCTGCTGCTGAAAGGAAAGAGCACAGTCACCATAACAAAGTGCTCCAGAACTGGACTGAGCCAGGCCTAGGCCCCCTGGCGCTAAAGAACAAAAGAAACATGGTATAAAAGTAGGAGCCTGGCTCCTAAGAAATCAGAATCCTGTTTTACCACAAAGAACCTCTGCCCGACTAGAAGGAGAAGAAGACGCTGGAGGAGCTGGCCTGCTGCTTGCCTTGCTGAGAAAGGAGAGGAAGAGACTTACTGAAAAGACTTTGCTACTTTGTGCTTGAACATTCTCCAAGGGCTTGATCTGAGCTTGCCCCCTGAACTGAACCCCAGGACCAGTGGGTTCTCTGTGCTTTTGCTCGTCCTCCAATTCGAGCCGTGTGTGCATCCCGCTGAAAAGAGACTGCGCCCCTCATCGCCCCTCCTAGGGCCGTGACACTCAGAAGCTTGCCTGCCTCAAACCCATGAGAGCCCTGCTCCGTCCAGAGTCGCTCTCTGTCCCCGGGCCAGGCCGCCTGCATCCCTGTCACTGCCTGCTACTGGAGCGCGCTGACCGCGCTATCACCCCTCCCGCCGGAAGCCGTCCGACGACTGTGATCTACGCCGGGTCATCCAGCTGCACTGACCGTGCCCTGCGGCCCCGCTTCGCTATCCCCGGACATCTCAGGCCGCGCCGCCCCCGCTGTGGAGACCCTCCTGCACCGCCGTGCTAAAGGGTCGCTGGCCGCGCCTGCCTACTTGCCCACACCTGCTGATTGAGGACCCAAGAACACTTCTTAAGCTGAGAGTCGCACCGACCTGTGCCGACTCTCCACATCACTAAGGAAGTTCCAGTATCGGGCTCGGGGCCCGCAACGCCCTATTTCCCCGTTCGCAGGAGCCGATCGCTGTGAGTACTGGAACCACAAGTAACAGTTGCAAGAGACTACAAGGTCTCCATTTGAAGCTACGAACAAAGAACATTTGCCTGCTTTATAACCTGGTGGCCTAGCGAAAACGTTATTGGTCTTGTGATAAGTCTGCTGAGATATATATACCTTATTTTTACATAAAGAAGCGTATTTTTATATATATCCAAGTCTGGTGTCCGTTTCTGGGGGGATTGATGTATTTACTGTGTGTATGATTGTAAGTGCTTAACCAACAACGCCTGAGGAATCGCCTTGGCTGCTCACGCCACGCACCTAGAGGGTGAGCAAGGGTCATTCGCGAGGGGTTATCCTGCGCCCTGACGTGGAGGAGAGGGTTCCTGCTTGTCACAAGGGCAACCTTGCGCCAACCAGAGATCCCCGACTCTAACAGTGATATATTATTGAGTGATTGTCAGTGATGATTGATGATTCATGTGGTGCCAGAGAGTGAGGGACGGTGTTCAACTGTAATTTGTAAACTTGATTTAGATGATTTGCAATATTTGGGCTCTGAATGATGGGTGATCATTTTTTCTGAATTTGATTGACTGTTTCACACTTAGCGGGATTTACTTGCAGGGTCAACTCCTTTTTTTGGTTCTTCTGATACCAGACCAGTCATTTTAGTTAACAAACAAAAACCTATATAAAACACTGCAATTCTAATTCTCTACTTGTTCTTCAACAGCAATGCACTACATGTCTATCTTGCTCGGGTCGGGACTTGGAGGGAGCTACCCGAGATCAAGAGGAGGATGGAAGAACTTAGACTACCTCATCAACAGCTAGAAGAAATAAGTTATTGACTGTAAAGGGAAAACATGGCTATGAGGCCTAGTAATCAGCTATGTGGAATGGAGAGAAGTGTGTTGATTTGGGAAATGCTGCTGAGTGTGTGTGTTTCACTGGTGGCAAAAATGAAACTCCGAGTTCTCTTGTTTTTTGCTCTGCCTCTGCATCTTCTTGGTACACTCCTCATGAAGCGTATCTTCCTGCCACCCTTTTCCTTGACTCTACAATACAGTTTCTGTTTTACACTCTGCAGGCCTTCTCATCTCCTGCATGAATGAATGAAAGGTGAAAACTGAGCTCATCACTCCTGCTTACCTAACGGACCGGTCCAGACAGGTAGCAAGAGTGATGGACATCCCAATGGGAATGCAGATGCACCATCCAATTTTGCAATACAGTATCATTTTTCTTTTAACAATCATATTTTTCGAACTGGGTGGATTTACTCTTCCAAAATTTATTTTTTTTTAATCTAAAAAACTGAACATTTAGATATGTGATAACTTAGGTCTCTGGCACAGAAGAGGCGGTTGCAATGCATTTGACTGTTCTGTGCCATACTCTGTCCTTTATTTCCTTCCAAAACAGATTGATGACGATGATGTGTTGTTCATTGCCCAAATTAATATTGTCATTGTGTAGTGCTTGTCTTTGTCATACCTTTGCCCAAATCCCCTTTCCCATCAATTCATCAAACCTCAAATCCTCTTCCCCCGGGCTGTGTGATTTATTGAGATGTGACTAAATTTACACCATAAGTGGATTACAAACTTGGTGGGCAGATGTGGTGAAGGCAACACCAACTCACTGCAGGATCTTTTATTACCTGAGAAAAATCCCACACTAGCCCCATTTACCCATCTGTGCATAAAAGTGATCCATATTTTAGATATAGAAGAACATCAGTCGTCAGCGTCATCATTCAGACCTTGTGTTGCTTAATAGCCCACACTGGCCCCATTTACCCACCCGCGCATAAAAGTGATCCATATTTTAGATATAGAAGAGCATCAGTCGTCAGGTTCATCATTCAGGCCTTGTGTTGCATAAACACTTAGTCTTGTCCACTCCATACTTTGAGTCGACTTTTCGCTCGAGGATTTCATTAATTTCGTTTTAATTAAATACTAGCCCCCATTGCTCAGAAGAAGTTACTATTGCTATTTTTTAATATTTTATCACTATCAGTTATTCTTTGTTCTGTTATTAAGTAGTCTGGCCTAAATGTTTTGCAAAGCTATGATATAATTTACCCACTAACTCAGTATTTTTATTTTCATTTAGATACCTGTGATGGATAATCGTTCCGATTAATCCTACAGTTGAAGCTCACCTGGGTGGGAGCGGGACCTCGCTTGTGAATTTGTGATGCCTTCCCTGTTATTGCTTCATCTACATTCAGGTAAGAGAACTATGGAGTGAAGTAAACTAGTTAAGTTAGTAACTAAGCAACTAACTGCTACTGCAGCTAAGTATTAATTTATCTAAGTTGCTGTAGGCAATAAAGTTCACGGCAGCATCCCCCTGATGGTCAAGATAGTTACCGAGGTATATACCTAACTATAACTAACTGGGATACACTTTTATAGGCAGATGTGCAAAGTAAAAGTAAAACACAAATAAACTACTTCAGCCATAAACTGTGATGAAATATAATTTTCCCCTTTATTTTTTTTTATAACAAAACCCCCACTCTCTCCACTTACAATAGGCCCAACCCTCTCCTCCCCAGACAAATTGACCCAGCCCCATTACACAACCACTGTCCATGAAAATGTCAAACAAATAAAAAGAAAATCAGTCCCAACTTCCTTCTCACCCTCTCTACCAACAATAAGTCCCTCCCACCAAAACATAATTTTAAAAAAAGGCCTAAAAGAGGGCATTGTCCATTAGGGTCCAGAGCTGGTCCAGGCTCTGCTCTATCCTGGTGAGCCGGCTCTCCATACTGTCCTGCCACTGTAGGATGTACCACAGCAATGTCCTGTCAGAGCGGGAGGGGTCAGCAGCAGTCCTAGTCAGGAGTCCTGACAGCTGACAACAGAGTAAATGGCAAAGAGGCTGGAGGCATGGGCAGGCTTGCTGACCTGGGGCCTGGATCAGAGGCAGCACTTCCGCCTCTTCATCCTCCAGGGCCACCAGCCACCGGTATTCTGACTGGCCGCTATCTCCTGCCTTGAGGATGGTGCTGGTGGACCAGCAGGAGTAGCTATATCGAGAAACACAAAAAGAAAAAAGACAAATTGTAAACAATGCTCAGTGCAAACACTTGTTTAAAATTAAGTAGTGGGTGACACTATAGCAGCACATTGCTGGTCCCCTTCGGCCATTTGAATTTGCTGTGGTTGTGATTAGGAGAGTCACAAGGACAATTTTATTTTTTACTCACACATGCCTCATACAAAAAAGCACTGACTGTCTGGCAGAAAAGAATTAAAGCAAAATAACACCAGATTAAAAATAACAGTGATTTGATTTTGTTTCTTTTAAAGTCGTTTCTAGTAACTAAACAGGCACTTTCTGTGGAAAAATACAAATAAATGACCTCTCATTAATTAGTGAGGCAGTATACACTATGGAGTAGAAGTCTTTGTGCTAATTTAATGGAGGCATGCTAGCCAGGGCATTGGGTACTCTGGTAGTTTGCAGCTGAGGAAGCTGAAGTTGACAATTATCCATCTCTAATTCCAATGGCCCTGCTCTTCTCCACATGCATTTCACATTCTACCCTGACTCCAAAGAGGCAGATGAATAATAAATAAGATACTACTTCACACATGTCACGTAGAAAATGCAGATATTATTATCCTGTCTGCCGTAAGTAGACTGTGGGGAAAATGATGCACTGCACCCCAGGGAAAGGAACTGGTTATATAGATTGTGTTTGACATGTTTGTCACAGAGTATCCCATATGCCAAACTTGTAATCAAATTAGGCACTTAGTCCCACTTTACTCGCTGGCCTTGCCCACCATCGCAAATTTTTTACAACAAATCAATTCGCTGGGAAGCAAGAAAAAGAAACTTGACTTACTCTACTGCAGGTTAAGGTAAAGGTATTGGGCGTGTAGGTAGAGATTTTGATATAGAATAGAGGGGTGACACTGATCATCGATTTGTTATGTGACTATTAAGCTTTGGCTTATTCAGTCACTGTAGTTGACGAAAGTCAAAAGGGAAAAATCAGAACAGGCGTAACATAATTCTGTTATGGGAAACTATGAAATATAGTTTGGAATTACCTCACATGGCCATAAAATGTGGCACATGCCAAGAATGGGTTTTTTAATTTTTTGGTAGGCTGGGATGGAAAAACTTAGGAAAGAATCAAGGCGTGAAGTAGTAAGAGGTGACTGAGTGGGCGAAGCGAAACTCACCTGGTGTGGTCAGTGTGCAGTGCATTGAAAACTTTGTAAATACCGCATTCACTGAAGCAGAAGCACATTGCACAGCTAACACTCCAGTCATGAATAGAACCATATAGCACTTTGGTCATGGGTGGCAAAATTCCATGGGCAGGGAGTGGGGTGGTGAATGATGATCGGTGGGATATGTATCTGCCTCGCTTAACAAATATAGTCAAGGGAGTAGAACAAACATTTTAAAAATACCCCCACTTTTAACCATAGCTTTGATAAGCCTAAAAAAAGTAAGCGTAGTAGATGGACAACCATAAAACAAAGTAAGTAAAGTAGATTAGCAGCATGCCCCTCTCCAGAAGAGCTCTCTTGCTTATTGATCCAAGCAATCCAATTATTCATTCATCCTATCATTCCTCTATATTTACCCATAGCAACCGTGATTTAAGCTTTACTTTCTCTCATCCAGGCTGTCACCAAAATGTACAATGCATTATCCATCCATTCAGTATCCACTCTTTCTTTCAACCATCCTTTCATCCAGCCATCCCTTTACTCACCCACACATTGTTTTCACTCTTATACCATTTCATCCATCCTTTCTTGTAATTTTCCGTTCTTTCTCGTTTACCTCAAGCCATCTTTTTTAGCATTCATTATGTGAGTTTTTGCTGAGTTGTAGATAGAGGAGACCATAAGTCATCCACCACTGCAGCTCATAAAGCGGAGGGTTCATGATCATGAGTCACAACAACTCCCTTGCAGCTAGTGAGTATAATAGTGTTTGTCAATAAGCAAGCATTGTGACTAACCACCGTCCTTCCCTGCCACAGCTTCTCCCTCTCCAACTGACTCTCCTTCTCTTCCTGCAGCATCAATTGAGCTGGAGGCACTGGTGGTCTGTGCAGCTAGAAAAAAAGTATACATTTTTTAAAGGCCAGATAGGCCTCCTCTTAATTTTTTTAAATAAAAAAAATACAACCACAATACATCACTACGGTTCTGTTAGCACTGCAGTATCTTCTAACAAAAATATCACTCTGAGCAGTTTTTTATTGGTTGATAACATGAGAAAAGCCAGCTAGTGAAGCCAACCAAAAACTTTTCGTAATAGAGGGGCAGAGTTATAGCCTATGATGATCATGATTACTCTGAGTAATTGAAGCACAATGAAGGGGTGGATTAATGGTCAATGAAAGACATAAGGTGTTGTTTGGCAAATGCAATGGGACCTCACACTTTCCAACCTTGCTGCATTGTCATGGAAGCTGCTCCCTCTCCTTCTTCGCAGCGCGAGCCTGGAACCCCTTGCCTTTCCACCTCAGACAGACAACATCGCTCCCAATCTTTACAAGAAACCTCAAAACCTTGCTCTTCGACAGACCCCCCATTGATGGACTGGAGCCTGCTAACCACACACCCCCAGCGCCTTGAGACCCCTACGGGTGAGTAGTCGCGCTTAACAAATGCCTGATTGATTGGTATACATAAGGATATACTGTATAAATGAACTAAACAGCACAGCATTGGGATTGTTGGGGGGCGGTGGTCCATGACTATGACCACTCTCTCGGTTAACTGTTAGAACATGAGCAAGAATAAGAAAGCCCTCTTAACAAACATACATGGTAAATATTATTTATAACACTAGCTGATTTGTGATTGTGATCTTCAAGTAGATAGCAGAGTACCAAACATCTGGTCTTAATCTTACAGCATCCCAAGATATATAGGGGAGAAGGAAAGATTACCAACAAAGCAGAAGATAAGAGAACTAAAGACTAGTACAGACCGGAAAAAGTCAGCTACCAAAAAAAAATATGAAATAAGGAAAGAAAAGATAATTCAAGGATAACAGGAATTAAACAAAAATTGGATAGGGGAGTCTGAAAAAAAAGGCGGCAGTAGAAAAAAAATAAACAAGGCAAAATTGTGAAAAGAAGACGAGGGTTTCAGAGCAACTTTATTTCTCACCTGCCAAACCAGGCTCCAGGCAGCAACTCCCATCCTGGAACCCAGCACCAACATTCCAATACCCCAACATTCTACCCTAAGCCCACAACAATCATAAAATCCAACATTAGGGAAATAATAATAATAAATATTAGGACTTACTGGGCCGAGCCGAGCCCTCAGCAGTGGCAATAGTTATCTTATACATATTGCCTATAGTACTGGAATCGAGTCCAACGACTATTGTTGAGTTGGCCATACTAATCCTAAAATCCATATTTTAAATGTCCTTAAACATTACATTTGGAACTAATGCATTGCAATGAATGATCTTTGATTCTATTCTCATTCCTCAACACCCTTCATGGACCAACTCAGTCTCCATATTTTGCAATGCATAGATGCATTCTACACATCACTGTGAAATAGCTTGGGACTGTACGAGCTACATAAAGAAAGCCGCAGAGAACGCGAACTCACTGATATCACTGATTCACTTTGGTAACAGGAGGACAAAAGAGTCTGCAATGACTTCTTAATTAATCAGCAAAGAGAGCGCGGATTAGTACAATTAGGTATCGCCGAGCACCTGCCTAGCTTAAACTGGATCACATAATAATAATAGTCTAAATGTAAACTAAATGTAGCTTATCTCAGAGTGTGATCAGGATGATATTTTGAAAAAACTTTACCACTGTAGAACACAAACTTAACAAATAATTAATACTCACAGAGCCCCGGAATGTTGACTCCGAGCAGGTCCTACTCCCACTTGAGAATATCAGCCCAGTGGTGCGTCAGCTGTACGGTGTGCTGAACCGGGCTGGTGCGCTGAACACACCAGGATACCCTCCCTAGAACAGCTGACGCTCCCACAGGGGGTACCCTTTGCCAGACCAGCCGCTTGCTGCCAGCATTGGGGGGAGTTGGTGCTGCATGAAAAAAACTAGTGCTGCCACCTCCACCTCACTTAAGATAGCCCAAAGCTAAACACCTTGAAGGTGCCACCATCCACTGGGTCGGCGACTGCTTGTAGGGAAGGAAGGAAGGAAGGAATAGAAAGATAAAAAAAAGTACAAAAAGTCACAAAAAACACATGAGCATTTAAATAAAATGCAAAATACAAAGACACAAGAAGACACACAAATATAATAAATACAAATTTGGGGTAGATTAATTAGGAGGGCGGAGGATTGAAAGGATTAAGAGGAGATTCAAAATATAGTCCCAGAACCATGAACAAAACAGAGAAACCAAGATGGTCGCGCTCAGGTAAACTGTGTGGTGCCATTCTTGTGCGTTTCCAATGCAAGGATGCACTCAGCAATGCGTTTAACGTGGAAAAGAAACGTGAATGGGTGCGCCGGGCAACTCTGCCAGCTCGCGTAACTCCACGTAGCACGGAAGAATTTCATGACCACTTAGTGGAGTTCCGCTTGGCACAACTCCACGAGCTCCACCCAGGCCTAGATGTTACTACTAGAGCCGTTTTCACTCTATTTACCAGCAACATCATAAGTGGATCTTGTTTATTTAACTGAAAGAATAAGACATAATGTGATGTAAAAAAATACGGTCGCCAAGCTGATTTTTACATTTATCCAAATAAAATTCCAAGTAGGCTGTTGATCAGGCTTATGTCAGATATTGCTCCATTGGGTTTTAGAGTTTTTCTGCTCCAGTAAAGAAGTAAAACAGCATCACACGTGGTTTTACCAATAAACTGTAAATGAGCCACCCAGTCTCCATATAACCACCAATTATAAAGGACATGAATATTACCAGAAACTCTCAGTTCTGTTCAATATCGAAAATACAACACAAAACGTAGTACTTCCCATAATATGCATACATTTTGGATAGATTTATCTATGAATCAGTGTTTACTGAAATCGTGCCATTTTGGTAGGCTAATCATTATCGCAAGTAATATTTTCCCATTTTTTCTGCAGAATTCATGACCAATCTTCACACACAATTTAGCTAAAAAGTTGAAGTGTTGCTATTTTCATATGATGCACATCATATTTCCTAATTTATAGCACTTGGGAGAACGTAAATTATACTAGGGTGCAGGATAATGGTTCAACCCCACAGGCTTTTTTCTCACACGGAATGTTTTATTACATCATAAACACCCTTGATAAATTTACAGCTTTGTAATCAATATTTCTTTAGACATGACCTTCCTATAATTTATTGCAGACTAATACTTTCAGTTGTATTAAAACATTCTGTTTTTTTCGGATTGCCCATCAACTTTGAGGTAAGATTTACAACAGGACAATATGTTTTATGTTAGGATGACAGATTCCCTTTCAGTAAAACGTGGGCAGAAATGGCTTGAGAAGCAGACTGAAGAAAGACACAGAAGCTAGAATATCTGTCCTCCTTGAAACTCTCTTTAAAACACATTTGTTAGTGCTTTATGATACAGCCTTTTATCTGAGCTTTTAGGTAGCTAAAGGTACAGGTTGACGCCAGTAGTGAAGTAGGTTCTGTATGACTTGTTTACTTGCAAAATAGTGTTAGAGGAGTGGGGCTGTAATGGAGGCTGTGGTCGATCTGGCAGCACACAAAGCAGTAGAGAAAGAGGGACAGCAGACAACTGAGAATCCGAAGGGAGAGAAGGGGTTCCCGTGGGGCAGGTGAAGTCATTGCAAATGCAAAGCAGAAGAAGGTGAAAAGAGAGCCACCAGCGAGCCGAAAAATTGGCCACGGGCATGTGGGACTCAGAGAAACCTATCAGTAATAATATTTTTAGCATTTAAACCCAGCAGAGTGAAATCATGGTTTTATTAATAGTATCATCAAATGCAGGGCTGCCACATATTTAACTAACCTTATGGGAAACTGACTAAGAGGGGTTTTGAATGGTTCTTTCAAAACTCCCACCAAAATATAGGAACACTTGAATTATGGATGACTGCATTTGCCCAATAATCCACCACAAAGACATGATTTGCAGATATCACCAATTGTTTCTCGATGAAACAGATCAAATAAAATATTGCGGAAAATAAGAAACTGAAACCGAAAATGGCAGTGAGGTAACCGTATACCTGTCTTGACACAGCGCCCTTACTTGCAATGACGCAGTTTGTCACTACCTGTGGAAGTACTTTATATGTCTTTCCAAGACTGCGTGAGACTTGCACTGCCAGCAAACATCACTTACGTGTTGATGGCCATGAGTTGAAGTCTCCCTGCCAGGAATGAGTTAATATCTCCCTGCCAACGAGTTGTGCGATACATGATAAAAACACAGCTCACGTACCAGATGCACGTGCATGCTGTGGGCGGCTTTATATGCCACCAGAACGCCCATGAATGACTCATTATTCTAAAGAGAACTTTCGGGATCTGTGCCGTGACGAGAGGGGCCGCGTGCGCATGTACTTGTGTGGGCTATTTTTGACAAGCAAATTAGCTCCATTTTGCAAAACTGGAAACCAGGGCATATTTAAAATATATTTTCATAAGCAATCAATTAACTGACATGATATTAGTGAATAAGTAGGGTACACATTGCTCTCAGGTAGAACCAGAAATGCATATTTTAACCATTCCCACCAACACACTCCACCTATAGGTTCTTGCTTTACTAATCATTTTGAATTTAATCAAGTTGTTGATGGTGGAAAATACACAATTAGATGAAGATTATATGAATTACTTTTTTCTCGAGATATTTGGTGTCGCGTTTAATAAAGAGGAAAGGGGCGCTATGGTAACGGTCTGATTAGAATACTGCATTCGGTGATTTTTCTTTTACGTGCTCAATAATATGGCGAATGGGTAGTGGAAAGATAGGCTCACTCTAAAGAGGCCTCTTGAAATCTGGTGTCCTAGTGCCAACAGTCAACGCACGCAAAGAGCAAGATTTTAACTGATTAACATTGCCTGTCCCAGCTAAAGCTTTTATTTCAGAAACCGTGGCATTAAACAATAAGTAAATAAATAGATGAGATATATAGCAGATTTACTAAGGGTTTGCCCCGGTGTGAAGGGATAAAAAGCGGTGCATGCCATTTACTATCCAGCACAAGAGATGTTTTGCCCTAGAAAGGACCCCTTTTCTCGGAGCAAAGAGCGTTTTGAAGTTCTGTTCCTTGCTTTGCAGCAAGGGGTCATTACTAGGCCTGGGCTAAAATTTCGTTCCGTTCGCGGAAATTGCGATAATTTGACATTTTCGCCTTCCGCGGAAAGCGCGAAAATGTCAAAATTTCCGCATTCCGCAGGTTTGCGATAATTTGGTTCTTGCTCGCGCTGTAAAATAATACATTCTCGCCCGCGCGCGATCGCCTTACCTGAATCCCTGCGTTTGCCGACAAGTTTTCTTGATCCGGTCGCGTTCTCCATGAGATGTTGTATTGTTTTTAGCCATTTGCATTGTCTCGCGACAGTTCGCGCCCGCAGTGACGTCATGCGTCGCGCGATCACGTCTTTCTTCTCGTGATCATGCACCGCAAGACAACTGAAAACAAGATGGCCGCGCCCGCGAGCAACCGAATGGGTAAGTTGGCGTGCCGCAACCATGCAGAAAATCTCGCGAACATGCGGGAAAAAAACGTAGGCATCTTCGCGATATTTCCGCGTGTTTGCGATAATTTTTAACATTTTCGCGATAATTTGCGAAAGTGGATTTCGCAAATTCCGCCCACCCCTAGTCATTACTGTGGCGGATCAGCGCAAACACCCATAAGCAAGCTTGCTTGGTTAAGCTATTGTAGGCCTTGTGCCCAAAACCACAGTCTACTTGAAGAAGACGCAAAATAGGGCAATGGGTTAATCTCAACCAAAATTAAAAAATAAAACACACACATTTGATGTGTGATGAAGTGCACAGCGCACATTACATGTGCATTTATAATAGAAGGGCATGTTTTAGTACAACTTATGTGCACTCAGCTCTGCATCATAGTGCAAGGACATGCCTCTCGCAAAACATATTTTTTTTTAACGCTAGTGTAGTCTAGGACAGCAGCAGCAGGACAAGCTTAGTAGATCAGATGTGTACTGTGTTTTCTCTCTTTCCCAACACAGTGCAGGAACTTAGGATGCTGCACTGTCTTATGAGAAAAAATACTAAACATAGGGCTGTACTAGTTCCTTAAATATTAAGTGTCAAAGCTGGGGCATATCTTCAGCAAACTGTCATGTTCATTAAAAAAAGCATGATACAGTAAACTTAAGGATGTCTTATGAAAGCTTAGATTAGAAAAGTTAGACATTGTTCTTCAATCGTATATTCTGACATTGTGCATGTGAGCCGTCATGATTTGCAGGGGGCCACTGTGATTCTATCGAGGTTAAGCTTTTTATTGCACTGGATTTGGTGGAGGGGTTGGTTTCATAAGACCTCCTGCAAGATCAGATATTTGCTTTAAACCAAGGTTTACAGAAGGTTTCCTGGATGATAAACCCACTCTCTCCTCTGACTCTCTAAGACAGATCTCCACCAGGGGTAGCAGGGACATTACCTGCCTTGACTAGGGTAAGAGGGGACCCCTGTAAAATGTTTGATACAATGGACACCAATATGAGTTAGGAACCTGTTCCCAATGGGTCAGTTTCCCCTCTCAGTGCAAACCGTACTCCACAACTCAGGACCCCTAATTTACAGATAGTGAACTAGAATATATGTGCCAATAGATCAAAATTGGATGAAGAAGACTGGGGAAGTTTAGTTGCCAGATTCCAGATCTATTTTTCAAGAGACATAAGTGGGCTATAAGATCTCTAGGCAGGGATTTTCAACAAATAGTATGGAGGCTTTATGCTCGAAAACAGGCAGGCCATCTGTTGGGTTCATAGTGTGGATTAAAACATCACTTGACTGCTTAGTCAAAAAAATTGAGTCTGATTCCTTAGACCTCCATGTTCTTAAACTAATCCCAAAGTCTGGGACCACAACATCCCCGGGGCTACAAAGAAAAATGGAGGGGTGCCGCGTGGCCCCCTCCAGGATCCCTCCATGGCCCTGGGGACCTCCACACCCAGGGCCAGCACCAGCAATGAGAAAGAGAGGTCATGCCCCGGGGGATGGGGTCCCCGCAGCTGAAATCAGCCTCAGGAGGGGAGCCGCCGGGGCCCTTTCAATTTTTTAAAAAAAAGTTTCAAAAACTGGGTCATGCCCTGGGGTATGGGGTCCCCAGGGCCCCAAAAATACTAAAAAAAGGAGGGCCACACAGCCCCCCCTTCAAAAAATATTTTTTAAAAAGAAAAGCCGGCATCTTGTTGAAGGCCGGCCCCCTCCCTGCACCACTCTGCAAACGCTCCTCCTGGCACATTGTAAGTTGGGGGATAAAGTCCCCTTGAATCCTGAGAGTCCCTGTGGGCAACTAGCCCACCAGGTACCTCCAGTAATCCCCACACAGTGGGATTGCTGAGAGGTGGTCCGAGGCCATGCACCTTTTTATATCACTCCTCAAATGCGACTCTTGGTGCACTGCTGGTGGGGCAATGAGGCCCTCTTGTGTCCTGAGGAACTCAGGACTAAAGTGGACTTCATTCCCGGGCAGCAGTGCACCAGGAGGCACGTTTGCAGAGTGGTGTGAAAAGGGGGCATGCCCTCGGACCTCTCTCAGCAATCCAGCAGTGTGGGGCTTACTGGAGATATCAGGAGGGCTAGTTGGCCCCCAGGGACCCTCAGGAGGCTAGGGAACTTCATTTCCCAACAAAGAGCATGCGATGAGGTGCGTTTGCAGAGTGGTGGGCAATTAGGGCATGGCCTGCTATGAGAACTTAGCAATCCTGTTGTGTGGGACTTACTGGAGATAATATGAGGGGTAGTTGGCCCCCAAACATGTCCTTGGGGGCCGACTACCCCTCCTGTTACCTCCATTAAGTCCTACACAGTGGGATTGCTAAGAGGTCTTTTGAGGCCACGCCCCCCTTTCTCCACCACTCTGCAAACCCACCTTCTGGCACACTACGGGCTGGGGGATGAAGTCCACTTTACTCCTGAGGGACTTTGGGGATGAAGAAGCCCTCCTGGTACCTCCTGAAAGTCCTATGCAGTGGAATTCCTGAGCGCTTGTCAGAGGCCCAGCACCCTTTCTCCACCACTCTGCAAACGTGACTCCTGGTTAAAGAAGCATTTGCAATGTAATAGTTTTCGCATTTGCGAGAGTTAGAGCTATTGGCAATGTAAATGTAAAAGTTTTTTGATAATGTTTTTTGGAGTGGAGTGGATGTATGTTGTGTGTTTCAAATTACGTGGTATGTTGAGCAGTGACATTATGTGGATAGAAAGTATGTAGTATTTAGTGTATAGGAATTATGTAGAGTGGGGTTATGTATTATGCAGAGTAAATATGTGGTATGGTAGTCTGTGTTGTGGAGTGGTAACCTCAGGTTTAGTCTTCCTCGGTTCCATAGAAGCTAAACTAGGAACTCAATGATACAAAAAAAAGAAGGAATCACTGAGGAGCACTTCTTAACCTAGTCAGACGTATGAGCAGGGCCACTGGAATTATGTGACTGTTTGGCTGCACAACCTTTCGCACAATTATACATATTCCACATTAGCCACATAATCCGTCATCTGCTGCCTAATCTGCAGTTTTAAACAAAAAAGCCTTTTTTGTGACTCAAACGGCTCAAACGTTACCAAAAATGCAGCAAAAGTGTTACAGCATGCTGGAAGGTCCGTTTGTAAACCTATAATGATCACCTGTTACTTATTGCTAAAGGTGGGTGTTAAATTGGTACTAATGGTGTGTAAGCCATGCTTGCTTCTTTCTGCGCCTCTCTAGCATCTTTCTGCATTTCTGTTGCTTCTTTCTACATCTTTCTTAATTTTTCTGTCTCTTGCCTCTTTCTCCACATCTCTTGTGCTTTCTGCACCTCTTTTACCTCTTTCTGCACCTCTCTTGCCTCTTTCTGCACCCCTCTTCCCTCTTTCTGTACCCCTCCTAACTCTTTCTGCACCTCTGTTCCTTCTTTCTGCACCACTCTTGTTTTTTCTCCACCCCTCTTTCCTCTTTCTCCACCCCTCTTCCCCATTTCTGCATGTCTATTTCTTCTTTCTAAACTTCTCTTGCCTCTTTCTCCACCCCCTTCCCTCTTTCTGTATCTCTGTTGCTTCTTTTTGCACTTATCTTACATCTTTCTGCACCTCTCTTGCTTCTTTCTGCACCACTTGTGCCTCTTTCTGCACCCCTCTTCTCTTTCTGCACTCCTCTTGCCTCTTTCTGCACCTCTGTTCCTACTTTCTGCACCCCTCTTGCCTCTTTCTGCATCCCTCTTCCCTCTTTATGCACCTCTGTTGCTTCTTTCTGTACCTCTCTTGCTTCTTTCTGTACCCCTTGTGCCTCTTTCACACCCCTCTTCCCGCATCCCTCTTGCCTCTTTCTATGTTCCTTCTTTCTGTACTTCTTTTGTTTCTTTCTGCACCTCTCACTTCTTTCTGCACCCCTTTTGCCTCTTTCTGCACCCCTCTTTCTGTACCTATCTTGCATCTTTCTGAACCTCTGTTCCTTCTTTCTGCATTTCTTTTGTTTCTTTCTGCACCCCCTTGCCTCTTTCTCCACCCCTCTTCCCTCTTTCTGCACCTCTGTTCCTTCTTTCTGCACTTTTTTGTTTCTTTTTACACATCACTTGCTTCTTTCTGCACTGCTTGTGCCTCTTTCTGCACCCCTCTGCCCTCTTTTTGCACCCCTCTTGCCTCTTTATGCACATCTGTTGCTTCTTTCTGCACTACTCTTGCTTCTATCTGTACCTCTCTTGCTTCTTTCTGCACCACTCATGCTTCTTTCTGCACCCCTATTCCCTCTGTCCACACCCCTCTTGACTCTTGACTCTTTCTCCACACAGTATCCCTCTTTCTACACCTCTCTTGCTTCTTTCTACACTTCTCTTGCTTGGTCCTGCACCTCTGTCCTGCACCTTCTTTCTGCAGCTCCTTGCCTCTTTCTGCAACCCTTGTGCCTCTTTCTGCACCCCTCTTCCCTCTTTTTGCTCCCCTCTTGACTCTTTCTGCACCTCTGTTCCTTCATTCTGCACTACTTTTGTTTCTTTCTGCAACTCTTCCTTTTTTCTGCACCCTTCTTTCCTCTTTTTGCTTCCCTCTTGCCTCTTTCTGCACATCTGTTCCTTCTTTCTGCTCTTCTTTTGTTTCATTCTGCACCCATCTTGATTTTTCTACATACCTCTTGCCTCTTTCTCTACCCCTCTTCCCCCTTTCTGCATGTCTGTTGCTTCTTTCTGCACTTTTCTTGCCTCTTTCTCCACCCTACTTTCCTCTTTCTGAATCTCTGTTGCTTCTTTCGGCACTTATTTTGAGTCTTTCTGTACCTCTCTTGCTTCTTTCTGCACCCCTTGGGCCTCTTTCTGCACCCCTCTTCTCTTTCTGCACTCCTCGTGCCTCCTTCTGCACCTCTGTTTCTTCTTTCTGTACTTTTTTGTTACGTTCTGCACCTCTCTTGCTTCATTCTGCACACCTCTTGCCTCTTTCTCTACCCCTCTTCCCTCTTTCTTAACCTCTCTAGCTTCTCTCTGCACCTCTCGTGTCTCTTTCTCCACCCCTCTTCCCACTTTCTGCACCTCTGTTGCTTCTTTCTGCATCTCTCCTACTTCTTTCCGTACCCCTCATGCCTCTTTCATACCCCTCTGTTGCTTCTTTCTGCACCTCTCTTGCTTCTTTCTGTACCCCTTGTGCCTCTATCATACCCTCTTCCCCCACCCCTCTTGCCTCTTTCTGCACCTCAGTTCCGTCTTCCTGTACTTCTTTTGTTTCTTTCTGCATCTCTCACTTCTTTCTGAACCCCTTTTGCCTCTTTAAGCACCCCTCCTCTCTCTATCTGCACCCCTCTTGCCTCTTTCTGCACCTCTGTTCCTTCAGTCTGTACTTCTTTTGTTTCTTTCTGCAGCTGCCTTGCTTCTTTCTGCAGCCCCTTGCCCTTTTTCTAAACCCCTCTAATCTCTTTCTGCACCCCAGTTGCCTCTTTCTGCTCTGCACCCCAGTTGCCTCTTTCTGCACCTCTGTTCCTTCTTTCTGCACTTCTTTTGTTTCTTTCTGCACATCATTTGCTTCTTTCTGTACTTCTCTCGCCTCTTTCTGTACTCAAATGGGTAGTGCAAGCTGTCAAGTTTAAAGGTCTGCATGCTCTTGAGACTGAGGTATATGTCTACTTGTATATGTATTCTCACATGTGTTATGCATCTGAAGATGGTAGCTTTAAACGTGGGTAGCTTCTCCTATAGGTTGTTAAATATTCTCAGTTCTGCTCTGTCATTCAGTTGCGCAGGCAGACATGTCTTATGTACATAGGTGTTATAGAGCCCCTCAAATGTACTATTGAATACCCATGTACCCTGTATTATGAGTAGAAAGAAATACATACACCTTTTTGTATATATATTTACAGAGTATGCTGTTTGAAACACAGGTATTCAAGTATTTCTATTTTTTTTCATGTAACATGTCACTCGGTAAAAGCAGAGACACACATGCATACATTCACAAACTTAGTCAGACTTACAACAGTGATATGTTTAATATTGCTGTTTCATGTTTGATAGGTAGGCCTAACATTCTGATCAGTCGATTAATAGTGAACCTTTAAGTGAAAAGTGAGGTTTAAGACATCTTGGCAGAAGTATTAGTGATAAGGCTACTTTGTATGAATCTGTTTTAAGGTACAGTCAAACTAGGCCTCTTCTCCACCTCTGTTGCCTCTTTTTGCACTTCTCTTGCTTCTATCTGCATCTTTCTTGCTCTTTCTGCACATGTCCTACCTATGTAGGCATATTTAGAAGTTAGCATTTAAAAAAACCTTAGAAATTACTCACTGACATCATTGATGACATCTCAAATGACATCACTGATGACATCATCCAGTGACTGTGTGTTTCTGTAAAGTTTAAATATGTTTTATAAATATATTGGCCAAGAAATATTGAAGAATGAGTGGGTGTAAACGTGTGAGGGTAAATGTGTCTTTCTGAATTCATGGGTTAGTGACTAAACTATGTGAATATCTGTATCAGTCTGTCTATTGCTGTGTCAGCTGCTGCATTGGTTGATGAGTAGCTACATGAGTGTCTATATTGGTTATTGATTGGTTGCCTGAGTATTTGTATGGGTGCCTGAGTGTGTGTGTGAGTGGGAGGTGTGTGACTTTGTGCATAGATGTGTGAGTTCTTTATTCACTGGGTGTATGGGTTCAAGACCGCATGTGGAAACAGCTGAATGGGTGGGTGAGTGTGTGTATGGGTGTGTTGGTAAGTGAATGGATATCTCAGTGCTACATGACCAAGTAACTACATATGTAAAATAAAGTGCGTGAGAGAATTGGAATATAGTTATTTATTTATTTTATTTATTTATGAAGTTTTATATAGCGCAAACCAGATCCCGAGGGATATCAGGAAGGAAGGAAAGGAGAGTACTATTCCAGTAACGATTTCAAGTAAAAATGCCAACCAGTATTAGTCACACAAAAAAATAAAAATCACATAAAAGTGATACACAACAGAAGGGAGAATACAGCTCCAGTAATGATATCAGATAAGAATACCAAACAATTAAAGTCACAATTATCACAAACAGGTGGTGCACAGCCAGTAGTTAAATAAACAGGGCAAGCCTTACATCCGAAGGGGCGGGGAGCAGAAACACAGGATGGTAAAAAGGATGTAGAGTCAATCAACGTCTGTTGTAGGATCAGAGGTTGCGCGCAAATGCACATCGCCCAAATTAAGGTAAGAATTTGTTCATTAGGAATCTTTTGGCTTCAAGTGTGAAAGCAGTTATTGATGATATTGTGCGCAAATCCGGCGGAAGAGAGTTCCAGATCTGTGGTGCAACACCTGAAAAAGCTTGATGACAAGTACTTTTTTTATTCATGATGCGTGGTTTCAGGAGGAAGTTGTTAGCGCTTCTTGAAGCTCTCTCACAACATGATAATTCAAGCTTTTGTGCTATGTACCTGGGTGTGTTGTCATGCAAGGCTTTGTGCGCTAGAACGATAATCTTTAACTGGATTCGAGCTTCGTAGGGCAACCATTTTAGAGACTTAAGGACTGGGGAGATGTGCTAATTTCGTTTGGTACCAGTAACTAATCTGGCCGCAGCGTTCAGTGCTGACCTCAGTGGAGCCAGGGTGTACTTGGGAAGGCCACAGAGCATAGTGCTGCCATAATCTAGCCTCGGCAAGACCAGTGCTTGGACCGCTTTTTTGAAGTCATGTTGTGGAAGGAAGGGCTTGATATTTCTGAGTGTCCTCGTCAGGTGATTAGCTCCCTTACATACATTGCTAATATGAATTTTCATATTCAGGTGCTTGTCCAAGGTGATTCCAAGAGATTTGGCAGAGTCTATTATGAGAGGGGTGCAATTAAAAGCAGTGAGGTGAGACTACCAATGGTCTAGCTTGAGGGAGTGGTTCGGTGGAGAGATGAGAAGGAATTCAGTTTTGGAAGTGTTGAGCAGGAGGTGGTTCTCAGTTAACCAATTTTGAGTAGACATTAAAGTAGAGTTGAGTGAAATGATGTTGTCTAGGGATGAGAATTTCAGGTAAAGTTGCGTGTCGTCCGCGTACATATGGAAGAGAATGTTCATGTCATTTAGAGAATTAGCTAGAGGTTCCAAAAAGAGGTTGAAAAGGATAGGACAGGAGGCGGACCCTTGGGATACACCTATGAGTACTGGAGAGGGCTGTGAGAGGGAGTGGTTTGCCTTGACTCTTTGGGGCAGATTTATGAGCCCCTTGCGCCACTTTTGCGTCACTTTTCCCATGTTAAAAGTGACGCAAAAGTGGCGCAAGGGGCTCATAAATCTGCCCCTTTGTGTTCTGTGGAGGAGGAAGGAGGAGAACCATTGTAGCACCAGACCCGAGAATCCCATCCTGTTCTACAGAGTGGAAATTAGGTTGTCGGGATTAACCGTGTCGAATGTGGAGGAAAGATCAAGGAGGATCAGGGGGCAGGAGACATTTTGATCGAGTTTATTTAATATGTCTTCAATAACGTGTGTGAGTGCCGATTCTGTGCTATGCCCCTTCCGAAAGCCTGATTGATGTTGGTTGAGGAGTTAGAAATTCTCCATGTGAGCACAAAGTTGGGATTGTACACATTTTTCGAGTAGTTTAGCTAGCATGGGGATGTTAGATATGGGGCGGAAATTTTTGAGGTCAGAATTCTCTGCATTTGTTTTTTTTAGTATGGGTGATTCCTGCGCTGCTTTTAGACAGTCTGGGATCGTTCCTTGGAATAGAGAAGCGTTTACTATCCTGGTCCATGTGGAGATGAGAGCATTCTTGATCTCTTTGAAGATGGTTGGGGGCAATGGATCACTGAAGTGGTTGGATGGATTGATGTTCTGAAGAATCCTGTTGATGTCTTTTTCACTGAATGGGGTAAAGGTGCTCCATGAGGCCTTGTTCTTGATGATCAGGTTTGTGAAATTAGGCTTATCTATGACCAGAGGAGATGCGGACCCAGAAGCTGACATGAGAGCCTTCTTGGAGGCAAGTTCACTGGAGATAAGTCTTGATTTCTCAATGAAGAAAGCAAAAAAATCAACACCGGACGGTGGGCTGACATTGGAGACAGAGTGATTTGTACCCGAAATTGATTGTTGTTTGACCAGTTCGAAGACTTTCTTGGGGCAATTAGCAGCTTGATCCAGTTGATGTCTGAAGTAATCTGCCTTAGCGCACTTGATTTGCTTGTTATATATACTCCTGACCTCTCTAAGGAATTTTATGTGTTCCAAGGAGGGATTTGACTTCCAGGCTCGTTCAGCTGCCCTAAGATTGCGTCGTTCTGTGTTTAGATTGCAGTTGTACCATGGTTTGGATTTTTTTGTTGAGGTATTTTTTATTTGAAGAGGTGCAATGTCATCCAAGATGTTAGAGATGGTCGAGTTGTAACTGTTGGTGAGTAACTGAACCTCACTCAAGTCAGCTTGGGAGGAGAGGGCAGTTTTAACTGGGTTTATAGATCTGAAATCCCTTTTCCAGATCTTGGATTTCGTTGGATGAGCCTTCCTCAGCTTCACCTCCAAATTGATATAGAAGAGAGCAGCCCTGTTGATATAAATGGCCGGGCAATAATGTTGCTGTAAAGAAGAACCAGCTGACCAAACAGTACAATTGTAAAAACTGACTCCTCATTATGCAGACATTTCAAATAGTTACACTTTCCACTGCTGTGCTGGAGCCCAAATCATGCTCCTCTCAGAACTGGCGCTGTTGTGACCCTCCATTAGCAGGGAGCTCTCGTGATTGCTAACAATATAAATGACAATACATGAGAGTCAGTGATTGTGAGAGTTCTGTATGGATGAGTGTGTACTTGAATCAGTGATTGTATAAGAGAGCAAGCATATATTAGTATCACTATGAATAAGTGAGGTTGTGTGTGTGTAACTGTATAGCTGAGTAAATAGAATCGTGATTGATTCTTTGCATGACTAACTAGATGTGTAAGTAACTCTGGATGAGTGGCGGTGTGTGAGTGTTTGTATAGGTGTATGAGTACCTATAATAGTGTTGTATTGATGAGTCACTGCATGTATGAGTGACTGTATGGGTGAATGAGTGTATGTGTGTGTAGACCTAGGAATCAGTGTGTGCATACATAGTAACTGGTATTGGTGTCTCTATTGTTTCGAAAATGGTAGTCTGCATTTTAGAGTGGGTGTATCAAAGGTTTTATTAAGGTATGAGGAGGTGCATCAGATTTTCACGTGGGTGATGTCATCAGTGATGTCATCAGTGATGTAATTTGAGATGTCATCAGTGATGTCACTGACCGTGTCATGAATGATGTAATATGTGAAGTCATCAGCAATGCATTGCGGGGGCCTGAGTTATAGTTAGCTCAACTAACTATAACGGCCGAATTTCAATTGTTTTGTATGAGTGAAATGTGCAACTAACTATAACGTCCCTGAAACCTATGGTTTTTTCAGTGAATTTCAAAGGTTTTTTAAATGCTAATTTGGAACTATAACATCCCTGAAACCTATGGTTTCTTCTGTGAATTTCAAAGGTTTTTAAAGTGATAATTTGTAACTATAACATCCCTGAAACCTATGATTTTTTTAGTGAATTTCAAAGGTTTTTTAAATGATAATTCCTAATTATAATGTTCATTAAACCTATGGTTTTTTTCAGTGATTTTAAATTATCATTCCATTCTCAACCTGGTGAAAACAGACGATATCGCCAGTTTTCCAGCAATAGCTTCCGTAAAAAAAAATCGCCACAAATGAGAGCAACAACTAAAGCTAATAATAATAATAAAACAGGTGATAAGCTGCATTAGCAGTAGGAATGTAACATCTGCCTTTTACTGGTGTAAAGTAGGACGACTACCTACTGTGTGAAAGGGAGCCCAGCCCAGAATCACATCTGAAGACCAACTCATGTCATAGAGCTACTGATCATGCACCTCCCACACCCAAGAAGGCCACAAAACCCACTGCCGCCACCCTCAGGACCTCCCCCTGGACCACCCTCCCCTACTACCACCGAGGCAGCGCACAACAGGACAGCGAACCTCCGAAAATGACATGGCCCCTTAGCCACACAATAGCTGAAAGTTGCGATGTGTGGCAACCAAACATGTGTGAAGGACGCAAGTAATCCACCAATAATAATGTACACAATACCAAGTGTAGCGGTGATGTGCTGGACAGACCTCACTATGCAGAGCATAAACCTCTCAATGTGTACATATACTGTTGGTGCTTGTAGTGTTGTGGATAGTGGACGCAACCATGTTACCTCAGGCAGTGGGGAGGATCTCGGTCATGTACCTGTGTCGTCGTCCCCAATCAGCGGAAACGCAGTGGGCTGGTCCAATATATGCCACTCCAGCGTAGAAGTGTGAATAAATAGGACGGGGCTCTGGGCGTGGTTCACTTTTGTGAAAGCCATGCATCTGCCAGAGCCGCGGCCCTCACCCTGCTATGTGGCTGCCGCCATGACCGTGGGCCTCCTCGACTCAGGCCCCATGGGAACACAACGGCACAGCACTGCAGAGTTACCTCTGTACACACTACTGCCTTCGATCTACACTGCGGACAGCATGGCTCACAATTCAGATGGAGTCGCGATTGCAGATGACGCAGTCCAGGAGGCAACACACATTGCTCCCCGTGCGGCCCGCCCGGACCATGCATCATCGCAGACTGCGTACACACTGAGCGCCAGAGGTTCCACTAACTCAGTGCACCACAAGTCAATACCACGTGGCCTTATTAAGGCAGAAATCATTAGACACAAGACATTGCTCTCAGTGCGGCCCGCCCAGACCACGGATCTTTGCAGGGTGTGCACACGCTGAGTGCTTCAGGTGCCACTAACTCAGTCCACCACAAGTCACCGCCACGTGACCTTACTGAGGCAGAATTCAGTAGGGAAAAGACATTGCTACCAGTGTGGCCCCCTGGAACACGCATCATCACAGGGTGCGCACACGCTGAGTGCTTCAGGTGCCACTAACTCACTGCACCACAAATCATCGCCACGTAGCCTTATTAAGGCAGAATTCATTAGACAAAAGACATTGCTACCAGTGCGGCCCGCCCGGACCATGCATCATCGCAGGCTCCGCACATGCTGATAGCTTCAGGCGCCACTAAGTGTGCAGCTCAACTCAACACCACGTGGCTGTGGGCCCTTGCTGACCCCTGCTTCCGGCCTACACAGCGGTCAGCAGGGCTCACTATTAAAATTGAGTCTTGATTCATTAATTACAAAGTCCAGTAGGCAACTAACTACATCTTCAAAACCTAAATAATATCCTTTTAGTATCCTTGCTTCAAGAACTTTTTTTATATCAATTATAGCTTTAGTACAATGACCAAATTCATCTTGCAAGTCCAAAGGAACACTGAATGTCAGTCTACACTGCGGACAGGAGAGCTCACAGTTCAAATTCAGTTTTGATTTATTTATTGCAGAGTGAATTGTACTCTATGTCATTGGATTTTCTCAAGAGGATGTCACAAAAAGCATTCCTCGATGTCTGTGCCGACTACTGCCTTCGATCTACACTGCGAACAGCAGGGCTCAAACTTCAGATGAAGTCGCGATTGCAGATGACGCAGTCCAGTAGGCAAGAGATAGTGCTCCCAGTGCGGCCCACCCACACCACGCATCATCGCTGGCTACGCAAACGCTGAGCGCCACACCTACCACTAACTCTATACAGCTCAAGTCAACGCCACGTGGCTGTGGGCCCTTCCTGACCACTGCCTCTGGTCTACACTGTGGTCAGCAGGGCTCACAATTCAAGATTAGTACCGATGCAAATTGTGTAAGAGACTATAATCGGTTAAGAAAACCAAATGCTCCCAATCTGTGCAGCTAAAGTCAACGCCACGTGGCTGTGGGCCTTTGCTGACCGCTGCCTACGGCCTACACTGTGGTCAGCAGGGCTCACAATTCAAATTCAGTCTTGATTCATTAATTTCAGAGTCCAGTACGCAACTAACTATAATGTCCCCGAAACCTACACATTTAAAAAATGTATTCCATACATATTTCATCTTTTGTTACCTACACTGCAATCAGCAGAGCTCACAATTTACATTGAGAGATGATTTATTAATTGCAGACAGAATTGTACTCTATGCCCTCGGATTTTGTCAAGAAAAAGTGACAAAAAGCATTCCTCAATGTCTGTGCTGACTACTGCCTTCCATCTACATTGCGGATAGCAGGGCTCACAAATCACATCGAGTCGCAATTGCAGATGATGCAGTCCAGTAGGCAAGAGACATTGCGCCCAGTGTGGCCCGCCCAGACCACGCATCATCGCTGGCTGCGCACATGCTGAATGCTTCCCATGCCCCTATCTCAGTGCAGCACAACTCATGGACCCTTTATGATACAATATTTTGTGTATAAATTCACATCTTGTGCCCCTACCTCAGTGTACCACAAGTCATGGACCCTTTACAATAGAATCTTTTGTGTGTTATTTCACATCGGGTGCCCCTACCTTAGTGCAGCACAAATCATTGACCCTTTATGATTGAATCTCTGCATCTGATCCAATGATTGCTGTTGTACTTGTTGCCAGCACCAACCATTCCCGGAGGGCTGGCTTACACTCACCCCACATGTATCCAGCACAGACGTCACTGGACATGTGACCCTGGTAATAAAAAGGAGTAGAGCGCACGTGCCCGTACCCAGTTCCACTATCTATCTGTGTCCCTGTGTTTATTATGTATGCAACATGCTGCCCCTGGGCCCTACCACATTTCAGTGTGCTCTGGACAGCGTATGCAACCAACTTACCTTTGACAATGGGAGAAAACTTTGGTTATGTAACTTTGTCTCGGTCATTGTACAAGTACGTACTTAGAGACTGGATGATTAGAGTACTGCAAGGAGAGTGTATAGTGAATTTATAAGTGCGTGGGGATTGGTGGAACGATTGTATAAGTACATATGTTGGCGCAGCCTAACTCCGACAATCAGCTTGTCTCTAATTGGCTGCCCTCCATGTCCCAAAAACTGATATTTGGACTTTGCATGGCCCTTTGCTACAGCTGCAGTACTCCATTGAATGTGCAATAAAGATTCACATTCACACAGATGTGTTATGTCCACCATCTTTCTTGTGTGGATCTATGGATCAAGCATTCTCTAATCCAAAGCCAACCGAAAAGTAGCCCAAAGTAGCCCAATATTGAAACTTTAAGGAAGTAGGGGCAGGGACATCGTCAAGCAGGCAGTGAATGCATTGGAATTGATGTTACAGCAGGCAGCCAAGTAAATATTTGTCTAATAAAGCGCTAGAACATACTAGTTTGCTGGAGCACTGTATATATATTTGTAATCTGGCAACTAGCACAAACCAAAATTTTACCGCACAACCGGGAAAAATATAGCCCAAATGTGCGTGATCTAGCCCAATCTGGCAACAGTGCCGCATCAGTTGATTCCTCATACAGGTCACGATGGAGCCATGCCCATAGCTCCGGAGTCATTGTTCACAGTCTCACGCAGGACTGGCATATGCCAGGCCAGCCCACTCTGCTTACGCTTACAGGGAAGGACAACAAAGCTACATGGCCCAGATTTTCATTGTAGTGATCTGCTGGTCACAGGTCTAGTTGTCAGTATGCCACAGCCACTCCCTCATGGCTGGTATACACCCACACCACACCCAATCAGCACAGGCGTCACAGGGCACGTGACCTTATCAACAAAAAAGACTGGGCGCATGTGCTCTACGCCATTTTAGAGTTGCTCCCACCGCATGCACTGTGATGGCACGTCCCAGTGGTCCGGACACCTCATGTAGGCCTGAGCCAACGAACAGGGGGGCCTACCGCCATGTGCGTGGCCTCACTGGTCACTGAGTTAGTGGCACCGCAAGGACTAAGCGGGTGTGCAACCAGCGATGAAGATAGGGGCACTAGTATGCCCTCTGCCATGGAAAAATCAAGACGCAGCACCAAATGTAAGACTTGTAGGTTTGCGGAGCACGGCTGCATGATGTGGAGTGTGCCCTGTCTGCGAAAAGGTGAGCAGTGAGGCCTGGGTGCGCAGTGGTGGGCAAATATGTCTGGGCGGCGGGAGAAGATGGGGTGCAGCAGCCTGGATGCACAATGTAGGCACAGCGATTTAGGCGTACGCAGTCGTATATACTCTGCCATTACTAATTCTGTACTATGTTTCAGATGTGGGAGCTTGTGGGCTCTAATAGGTCCCGGCACGTGGTTGGAGACACAGCGGTGGCGTAAAGGTGAGCTGTGAGGGTTTTGTCCAGAGTATGGGCCCTCACTGTCCCTCCTCATCTCTTCCTTTCTCTCTCTCTTCCTCTCACACTCTTTCTCTCTTTCTTTCTCTCTTCCTCTTTCTCACACTCTTTCTCTCTCTCTCTTCCTTTCTCTCACTGTTTATCTCTCTCTTCACCTCTCTCACTCTTTCTCTCTGTCTTCCTCACACTCTTTATTTATTTTCTCTCTCTCTTCCTCTCACTCTTACTGTTTCTCTCTTTCTCTCTGTATTCCTCTCACTCTTTCTTTCTTTTTCTCTCTCTCTTCCTCTCACTCCCACTGTTTCTCTCTTTTTCTCTGTCTTCCTCTCACTCTTTCTTTCTTTTTTCTCCGTCTTCCTCTCACTCTTTCTTTCTGTCTCGCTCTCTCTTTCTCTCTCCTTTGATGGAAGTATGACGCACAATCTTATCTTGCTTTTTATCTAACAGGCTGTGATTCACTAATCAACGTCCCCCCAACACAACCACAGCTGAACGCGTGTAGAACTTGTGATGATACGTGGCCATCCTGACAATGCCTGAGAAAGTTGCTTCGGCATGTGGTGCACCCTCTTACACACACGCTGGTGGCGGAAGGTGGGCAGAGAGGCTTCTTTCCGCAGAAGCGGGCAGTCACTTCTGGGTGGTGGGAGTGGATAGTGTGCAGCAGCCTGGGTGCACAAGAGCGCACAGACACCTCCGAGCAGTGGGAGTGGATGGGCTGCAGCAGCCTGAGTGCGCATTGCCGAAACAGAGAATTAGGCATGTGCAGTTGTATGTACTCTGCAATTACTAATTCTATACTATCTTTCAAATGACTAAACTTGAGGGTGCACTATGTCCCGGCACGTGGTTGGAGACACACCGGTAGCACAAAGGTGAGCTGGGAAGATTTTCTCCAGTGTCAACACTCCTTCTCCCTCTCCATCTCTTCCTTTCTCTCTCTCACACTTTCTCTCTTTCTCTGTCTCTTCCTCTCTCTCATTCTTTCTTTCACTCTCTTCCTCACTCTCATACTGTTTCTCTCTCTCTTTTTTCCTTGTATCTTACTTTTTCTCTCTTTCTCTCTCTCACTCTTTCTCTCTTTCTCTGTCTTCGTCTCTCTCACACTCGTTCTCTGTCTTCCTCTCTCACTCTTTCTCTCCTCCTCCTCTCTCACTCTTTCTCTCTCTCTCTTCCTCTCTCTCACACTGTTTCTCTCCTTCTCTCTTCCTTGTATCTCACTCTTTCTCTCTTTTTCTCTCTCACTCTTTCTCTCTTTCTTTGTCTTCCTCTCTCTCTCACTCTTTCTTTGTTTCTCTCTCTCTCCCTCTCTTTCACTCTTTCTCTTTTTCTTTTTCTCCTTTGCTGGACACATGATGCACCATCTTATCTTTCTTTTTGTCTTGCAGGCTGTGATTCACAAATGGTCCAGTGATGACACGACATGGCTGTACATAGTTTTATTTGTTGTTGTTTTGTTTTAATAAAATGTTTTCTATGTAAATCCATACATGACTAAGATTCTTATTTGTCCAACCTCACAAGCATCTTCTTATTAATAATTAAACAACATTACCCCATTTTTTAAGTTCCAGATTTCCTAAAGGGACTGTCACATTTGTTTGTGGGGGGTGGGGTGATGGGGGATGGTGGATAAGGAGCTCCTGCTGAGGGATGTCAGAGCAGTGTTGGGTGTCACACCTGCATGATCATTGCCTCCATTGCATCTGTTCTCAGAGACTGACGAGCCGATGGGCTGGCTTGTAGATGAAAAGCTGCGTGCCGACTGGCAGGCTCATAGAGGGAGAACCGTGGTCCGTCAGTTCGCAGTGGGAGAGCTGCGGACCAGCTCACAGAGGAACACCTGTGGGCTGACTGGTATAGGGAAAGGTGCAGGCCATCGGCTTCAAAAGGGATAGCTGCGGAACAGTGATGTGGGGAGAGGGACCGTGAAGAGTATATCTTGCAGAGAGAGACATGCAATATATTTCCGGTCTTGGCTTCACAGATACAACTGTGGGCTGAGAACTCGCACCCAAAGAGCTGTGAGCTGACAAGTGGATCGCAGAGGGAGACTTGCAGGCCCAAGAATGTTGTTGGAGGTATGCTGTTGATGGGGGGAAAGGGTGCAATACCTGCTGATGTAGGGAGACGCAGCATGAAAGGGGTATCTCGCACAGACAGAGCTCCAGTATATTAAATTGCCACGGGACCTTTCTTTTATATTTTCACTCAATGCGAAGCACACGATGGCTGCTAACACTTCCTGGTTTGAAGTGTAAGCAGCCAATCAGAGAACACTTCCTGGTTTGAAGTGTTAACAGCCAATAAGAGGCAAGCTTGTGCTCAGGAGTTAGGCACCGTCCAGATGTATATATCTTTTTTCCTTTAATATCTCAAAAACTACTTAACGGATTTACACCATTACAACAAAGGCGTGCTTCTGGACCACGACCGTACTCCCTGCCAAATTTGGTGTAATTCCGTTCAGCAGTTTGACCTGTAGCCTTGTCTAAAGTTTCCTATGGAAAATACATTGAGAAAACACTTTTTCGGACCCCCTTGTTTCTCAGCCCCCTTGACCAATCACCCTGTAATATGTCTTCTCAGCTAGATGGCTCCAGTCGTGGGTGCAAATATCTCACAATAAACTTGCTTTCAATCAACAACCAACCTTGTGCATCCTCAATACACCCCTAAACTTTCAAGATAGAGCTGATCAAAAAAGAAAAACTTTTTGGAAAAATTAGTAAAGATTCGTCAAATGACGCCAAAGTTAGAAGCACATGGAGAACTCCAGGAGGGGGGGCGCGCAACCCCCCTCCCAACATGAGTGATGCCCCGGGTCTGCAGTGACCCCAGCGGGCCCCCACAGCCCCAGCGAGTCCCCGATATTTATTTTTAATAAATGCCCCCGGGACCTAGCCCACCCCGGGGTCTCATTAAAATAAAACGCAGGAACCCACGACCCCAGCGTGAATTGCGCTGATATATATATATATATATATATATATATATATATATATATATATATATATTTTAATGCTTTCTTTGGCCCTGATGACTCGTGCACTCATGACTCGGGCATAGGCGTACCCGCCGACGCTGACTTCAGGGACCACAATTCTTTGGGGCAGCACGCTGGTAGGTAGAGCAGTGTGCGACCAATTGGACTTTAGTTAATATTCAGGCTCCTTGAGCCGGTGGAGCTGACGAGCTCATGGTTACGCACCTGCGCGCTACGAGAGGTACTTTACCTGAGAACACTTATTTTAGCAGCCTACACAGCAACCCTACACACTTTCCTACTCCCTGCTGACGAGAGGCAACTACCTCGAAACACGTGTCCAGGGATGGCTAACGCTACACTTACTTGCACTCATGACCCGGGCATAGGCGTACCCGCCGACGCTGACTTCAGGGACCACAATTCTTTGGGGCAACACGCTGGTAGGTAGAGCAGTGTGCGACCAATTGGACTTTAGTTAATATTCAGGCTCCTTGAGCCGGTGGAGCTGACGAGCTCATGGTTACGCACCTGCGCGCTACGAGAGGTACTTTACCTGAGAACACTTATTGTAGCAGCCTACACAGCAACCCTACACACTTTCCTACTCCCTGCTGACGAGAGGCAACTACCTCGAAACACGTGTCTATGGATGGCTAACGCTACACTTACTTGCACTCATGACTCAGGCATAGGCGTACCCGCCGACGCTGACTTCAGGGACCACAATTCTTTGGGACAACACGCTGGTAGGTAGAGCAGTGTGTGACCAATTGGACTTAAGTTAATATTCAGGCTCCTTGAGCCGGTGGAGCTGACGAGCTCACGGTTACGCACCTGCGGGCTACGAGAGGTACTTTACCTGAGAACACTGATTTTAGCAGCCTACACAGCAACCCTACACACTTTCCTACTCCCTGCTGACGAGAGGCAACTACCTCGAAACATGTGTCCAGGGATGGCTAACGCTACACTTACTTGCACTCATGACTCGGGCATAGGCGTACCCGCCGACGCTGACTTCAGGGACCACAATTCTTTGGGGCAACACGCTGGTAGGTAGAGCAGTGTGCGACCAATTGGACTTTAGTTAATATTCAGGCTCCTTGAGCTGGTGGAGCTGACGAGCTCATGGTTACGCACCTGCGCGCTACGAGAGGTACTTTACCTGAGAACACTTATTTTAGCAGCCTACACAGCAACCCTACACACTTTCCTACTCCCTGCTGACGAGAGGCAACTACCTCAAAACACGTGTCCAGGGATGGCTAACGCTACACTTACTTGCACTCATGACTCGGGCATAGGCGTACCCGCCGACGCTGACTTCAGGGACCACAATTCTTTGGGGCAACACGCTGGTAGGTAGAGCAGTGTGCGACCAATTGGACTTTAGTTAATATTCAGGCTCCTTGAGCCGGTGGAGCTGACGAGCTCATGGTTACGCACCTGCGCGCTACGAGAGGTACTTTACCTGAGAACACTTATTTTAGCAGGCTACAGAGCAACCCTACACACTTTCCTACTCCCTGCTGACGAGAGGCAACTACCTCGAAACACGTGTCCAGGGATGGCTAACGCTACACTTACTTGCACTCATGACTCGGGCATAGGCGTACCCGCCGACGCTGACTTCAGGGACCACAATTCTTTGGGGCAACATGCTGGTAGGTAGAGCAGTGTGCGACCAATTGGACTTTAGTTAATATTCAGGCTCCTTGAGCCGGTGGAGCTGACGAGCTCATGGTTACGCACCTGCGCGCTACGAGAGGTACTTTACCTGAGAACACTTATTGTAGCAGCCTACACAGCAACCCTACACACTTTCCTACTCCCTGCTGACGAGAGGCAACTACCTCGAAACACGTGTCTATGGATGGCTAACGCTACACTTACTTGCACTCATGACTCAGGCATAGGCGTACCCGCCGACGCTGACTTCAGGGACCACAATTCTTTGGGGCAACACGCTGGTAGGTAGAGCAGTGTGTGACCAATTGGACTTAAGTTAATATTCAGGCTCCTTGAGCCGGTGGAGCTGACGAGCTCACGGTTACGCACCTGCGCGCTACGAGAGGTACTTTACCTGAGAACACTGATTTTAGCAGCCTACACAGCAACCCTACACACTTTCCTACTCCCTGCTGACGAGAGGCAACTACCTCGAAACATGTGTCCAGGGATGGCTAACGCTACACTTACTTGCACTCATGACTCGGGCATAGGCGTACCCGCCGACGCTGACTTCAGGGACCACAATTCTTTGGGGCAACACGCTGGTAGGTAGAGCAGTGTGCGACCAATTGGACTTTAGTTAATATTCAGGCTCCTTGAGCTGGTGTAGCTGACGAGCTCATGGTTACGCACCTGCGCGCTACGAGAGGTACTTTACCTGAGAACACTTATTTTAGCAGCCTACACAGCAACCCTACACACTTTCCTACTCCCTGCTGACGAGAGGCAACTACCTCAAAACACGTGTCCAGGGATGGCTAACGCTACACTTACTTGCACTCATGACTCGGGCATAGGCGTACCCGCCGACGCTGACTTCAGGGACCACAATTCTTTGGGGCAACACGCTGGTAGGTAGAGCAGTGTGCGACCAATTGGACTTTAGTTAATATTCAGGCTCCTTGAGCCGGTGGAGCTGACGAGCTCATGGTTACGCACCTGCGCGCTACGAGAGGTACTTTACCTGAGAACACTTATTTTAGCAGGCTACAGAGCAACCCTACACACTTTCCTACTCCCTGCTGACGAGAGGCAACTACCTCGAAACACGTGTCCAGGGATGGCTAACGCTACACTTACTTGCACTCATGACTCGGGCATAGGCGTACCCGCCGACGCTGACTTCAGGGACCACAATTCTTTGGGGCAACATGCTGGTAGGTAGAGCAGTGTGCGACCAATTGGACTTTAGTTAATATTCAGGCTCCTTGAGCCGGTGGAGCTGACGAGCTCATGGTTACGCACCTGCGAGCTACGAGAGGTACTTTACCTGAGAACACTTATTTTAGCAGCCTACACAGCAACCCTACACACTTTCCTACTCCCTGCTGACGAGAGGCAACTACCTCGAAACACGTGTCCAGGGATGGCTAACGCTACACTTACTTGCACTCATGACTCGGGCATAGGCGTACCCGCCGACGCTGACTTCAAGGACCACAATTCTTTGGGGCAACACGCTGGTAGGTAGAGCAGTGTGCGACCACTTGGACTTTAGTTAATATTCAGGCTCCTTGAGCAGGTGGAGCTGACGAGCTCATGGTTACGCACCTGCGCGCTACGAGAGGTACTTTACCTGAGAACACTTATTTTAGCACCCTACACAGCAACCCTACACACTTTCCTACTCCCTGCTGACGAGAGGCAACTACCTCGAAACACGTGTCCAGGGATGGCTAACGCTACACTTACTTGCACTCATGACTCGGGCATAGGCGTACCCGCCGACGCTGACTTCAGGGACCACAATTCTTTGGGGCAACACGCTGGTAGGTAGAGCAGTGTGCGACCAATTGGACTTTAGTTAATATTCAGGCTCCTTGAGCAGGTGGAGCTGACGAGCTCATGGTTACGCACCTGCGCGCTACGAGAGGTACTTTACCTGAGAACACTTATTTTAGCACCCTACACAGCAACCCTACACACTTTCCTACTCCCTGCTGACGAGAGGCAACTACCTCGAAACACGTGTCCAGGGATGGCTAACGCTACACTTACTTGCACTCATGACTCGGGCATAGGCGTACCCGCCGACGCTGACTTCAGGGACCACAATTCTTTGGGGCAACACGCTGGTAGGTAGAGCAGTGTGCGACCAATTGGACTTTAGTTAATATTCAGGCTCCTTGAGCCGGTGGAGCTGACGAGCTCATGGTTACGCACCTGCGCGCTACGAGAGGTACTTTACCTGAGAACACTTATTTTAGCAGGCTACAGAGCAACCCTACACACTTTCCTACTCCCTGCTGACGAGAGGCAACTACCTCGAAACACGTGTCCAGGGATGGCTAACGCTACACTTACTTGCACTCATGACTCGGGCATAGGCGTACCCACCGACGCTGACTTCAGGGACCACAATTCTTTGGGGCAACATGCTGGTAGGTAGAGCAGTGTGCGACCAATTGGACTTTAGTTAATATTCAGGCTCCTTGAGCCGGTGGAGCTGACGAGCTCATGGTTACGCACCTGCGAGCTACGAGAGGTACTTTACCTGAGAACACTTATTTTAGCAGCCTACACAGCAACCCTACACACTTTCCTACTCCCTGCTGACGAGAGGCAACTACCTCGAAACACGTGTCCAGGGATGGCTAACGCTACACTTACTTGCACTCATGACTCGGGCATAGGCGTACCCGCCGACGCTGACTTCAAGGACCACAATTCTTTGGGGCAACACGCTGGTAGGTAGAGCAGTGTGCGACCAATTGGACTTTAGTTCATATTCAGGCTCCTTGAGCAGGTGGAGCTGACGAGCTCATGGTTACGCACCTGCGCGCTACGAGAGGTACTTTACCTGAGAACACTTATTTTAGCACCCTACACAGCAACCCTACACACTTTCCTACTCCCTGCTGACGAGAGGCAACTACCTCGAAACACGTGTCCAGGGATGGCTAACGCTACACTTACTTGCACTCATGACTCGGGCATAGGCGTACCCGCCGACGCTGACTTCAGGGACCACAATTCTTTGGGGCAACACGCTGGTAGGTAGAGCAGTGTGCGACCAATTGGACTTTAGTTAATATTCAGGCTCCTTGAGCCGGTGGAGCTGACGAGCTCATGGTTACGCACCTGCGAGTTACGAGAGGTACTTTACCTGAGAACACTTATTTTAGCAGCCTACACAGCAACCCTACACACTTTCCTACTCCCTGCTGACGAGAGGCAACTACCTCGAAACACGTGTCCAGGGATGGCTAACGCTACACTTACTTGCACTCATGACTCGGGCATAGGCGTACCCGCCGACGCTGACTTCAGGGACCACAATTCTTTGGGGCAACACGCTGGTAGGTAGAGCAGTGTGCGACCAATTGGACTTTAGTTAATATTCAGGCTCCTTGAGCCGGTGGAGCTGACGAGCTCATGGTTACGCACCTGCGCGCTACGAGAGGTACTTTACCTGAGAACACTTATTGTAGCAGCCTACACAGCAACCCTACACACTTTCCTACTCCCTGCTGACGAGAGGCAACTACCTCGAAACACGTGTCTATGGATGGCTAACGCTACACTTACTTGCACTCATGACTCAGGCATAGGCGTACCCGCCGACGCTGACTTCAGGGACCACAATTCTTTGGGGCAACACGCTGGTAGGTAGAGCAGTGTGTGACCAATTGGACTTAAGTTAATATTCAGGCTCCTTGAGCCGGTGGAGCTGACGAGCTCACGGTTACGCACCTGCGGGCTACGAGAGGTACTTTACCTGAGAACACTGATTTTAGCAGCCTACACAGCAACCCTACACACTTTCCTACTCCCTGCTGACGAGAGGCAACTACCTCGAAACATGTGTCCAGGGATGGCTAACGCTACACTTACTTGCACTCATGACTCGGGCATAGGCGTACCCGCCGACGCTGACTTCAGGGACCACAATTCTTTGGGGCAACACGCTGGTAGGTAGAGCAGTGTGCGACCAATTGGACTTTAGTTAATATTCAGGCTCCTTGAGCTGGTGGAGCTGACGAGCTCATGGTTACGCACCTGCGCGCTACGAGAGGTACTTTACCTGAGAACACTTATTTTAGCAGCCTACACAGCAACCCTACACACTTTCCTACTCCCTGCTGACGAGAGGCAACTACCTCAAAACACGTGTCCAGGGATGGCTAACGCTACACTTACTTGCACTCATGACTCGGGCATAGGCGTACCCGCCGACGCTGACTTCAGGGACCACAATTCTTTGGGGCAACACGCTGGTAGGTAGAGCAGTGTGCGACCAATTGGACTTTAGTTAATATTCAGGCTCCTTGAGCCGGTGGAGCTGACGAGCTCATGGTTACGCACCTGCGCGCTACGAGAGGTACTTTACCTGAGAACACTTATTTTAGCAGGCTACAGAGCAACCCTACACACTTTCCTACTCCCTGCTGACGAGAGGCAACTACCTCGAAACACGTGTCCAGGGATGGCTAACGCTACACTTACTTGCACTCATGACTCGGGCATAGGCGTACCCGCCGACGCTGACTTCAGGGACCACAATTCTTTGGGGCAACATGCTGGTAGGTAGAGCAGTGTGCGACCAATTGGACTTTAGTTAATATTCAGGCTCCTTGAGCCGGTGGAGCTGACGAGCTCATGGTTACGCACCTGCGCGCTACGAGAGGTACTTTACCTGAGAACACTTATTGTAGCAGCCTACACAGCAACCCTACACACTTTCCTACTCCCTGCTGACGAGAGGCAACTACCTCGAAACACGTGTCTATGGATGGCTAACGCTACACTTACTTGCACTCATGACTCAGGCATAGGCGTACCCGCCGACGCTGACTTCAGGGACCACAATTCTTTGGGGCAACACGCTGGTAGGTAGAGCAGTGTGTGACCAATTGGACTTAAGTTAATATTCAGGCTCCTTGAGCCGGTGGAGCTGACGAGCTCACGGTTACGCACCTGCGCGCTACGAGAGGTACTTTACCTGAGAACACTGATTTTAGCAGCCTACACAGCAACCCTACACACTTTCCTACTCCCTGCTGACGAGAGGCAACTACCTCGAAACATGTGTCCAGGGATGGCTAACGCTACACTTACTTGCACTCATGACTCGGGCATAGGCGTACCCGCCGACGCTGACTTCAGGGACCACAATTCTTTGGGGCAACACGCTGGTAGGTAGAGCAGTGTGCGACCAATTGGACTTTAGTTAATATTCAGGCTCCTTGAGCTGGTGGAGCTGACGAGCTCATGGTTACGCACCTGCGCGCTACGAGAGGTACTTTACCTGAGAACACTTATTTTAGCAGCCTACACAGCAACCCTACACACTTTCCTACTCCCTGCTGACGAGAGGCAACTACCTCAAAACACGTGTCCAGGGATGGCTAACGCTACACTTACTTGCACTCATGACTCGGGCATAGGCGTACCCGCCGACGCTGACTTCAGGGACCACAATTCTTTGGGGCAACACGCTGGTAGGTAGAGCAGTGTGCGACCAATTGGACTTTAGTTAATATTCAGGCTCCTTGAGCCGGTGGAGCTGACGAGCTCATGGTTACGCACCTGCGCGCTACGAGAGGTACTTTACCTGAGAACACTTATTTTAGCAGGCTACAGAGCAACCCTACACACTTTCCTACTCCCTGCTGACGAGAGGCAACTACCTCGAAACACGTGTCCAGGGATGGCTAACGCTACACTTACTTGCACTCATGACTCGGGCATAGGCGTACCCGCCGACGCTGACTTCAGGGACCACAATTCTTTGGGGCAACATGCTGGTAGGTAGAGCAGTGTGCGACCAATTGGACTTTAGTTAATATTCAGGCTCCTTGAGCCGGTGGAGCTGTCGAGCTCATGGTTACGCACCTGCGAGCTACGAGAGGTACTTTACCTGAGAACACTTATTTTAGCAGCCTACACAGCAACCCTACACACTTTCCTACTCCCTGCTGACGAGAGGCAACTACCTCGAAAAACGTGTCCAGGGATGGCTAACGCTACACTTACTTGCACTCATGACTCGGGCATAGGCGTACCCGCCGACGCTGACTTCAAGGACCACAATTCTTTGGGGCAACACGCTGGTAGGTAGAGCAGTGTGCGACCACTTGGACTTTAGTTAATATTCAGGCTCCTTGAGCAGGTGGAGCTGACGAGCTCATGGTTACGCACCTGCGCGCTACGAGAGGTACTTTACCTGAGAACACTTATTTTAGCACCCTACACAGCAACCCTACACACTTTCCTACTCCCTGCTGACGAGAGGCAACTACCTCGAAACACGTGTCCAGGGATGGCTAACGCTACACTTACTTGCACTCATGACTCGGGCATAGGCGTACCCGCCGACGCTGACTTCAGGGACCACAATTCTTTGGGGCAACACGCTGGTAGGTAGAGCAGTGTGCGACCAATTGGACTTTAGTTAATATTCAGGCTCCTTGAGCAGGTGGAGCTGACGAGCTCATGGTTACGCACCTGCGCGCTACGAGAGGTACTTTACCTGAGAACACTTATTTTAGCACCCTACACAGCAACCCTACACACTTTCCTACTCCCTGCTGACGAGAGGCAACTACCTCGAAACACGTGTCCAGGGATGGCTAACGCTACACTTACTTGCACTCATGACTCGGGCATAGGCGTACCCGCCGACGCTGACTTCAGGGACCACAATTCTTTGGGGCAACACGCTGGTAGGTAGAGCAGTGTGCGACCAATTGGACTTTAGTTAATATTCAGGCTCCTTGAGCCGGTGGAGCTGACGAGCTCATGGTTACGCACCTGCGCGCTACGAGAGGTACTTTACCTGAGAACACTTATTTTAGCAGGCTACAGAGCAACCCTACACACTTTCCTACTCCCTGCTGACGAGAGGCAACTACCTCGAAACACGTGTCCAGGGATGGCTAACGCTACACTTACTTGCACTCATGACTCGGGCATAGGCGTACCCGCCGACGCTGACTTCAGGGACCACAATTCTTTGGGGCAACATGCTGGTAGGTAGAGCAGTGTGCGACCAATTGGACTTTAGTTAATATTCAGGCTCCTTGAGCCGGTGGAGCTGACGAGCTCATGGTTACGCACCTGCGAGCTACGAGAGGTACTTTACCTGAGAACACTTATTTTAGCAGCCTACACAGCAACCCTACACACTTTCCTACTCCCTGCTGACGAGAGGCAACTACCTCGAAACACGTGTCCAGGGATGGCTAACGCTACACTTACTTGCACTCATGACTCGGGCATAGGCGTACCCGCCGACGCTGACTTCAAGGACCACAATTCTTTGGGGCAACACGCTGGTAGGTAGAGCAGTGTGCGACCAATTGGACTTTAGTTCATATTCAGGCTCCTTGAGCAGGTGGAGCTGACGAGCTCATGGTTACGCACCTGCGCGCTACGAGAGGTACTTTACCTGAGAACACTTATTTTAGCACCCTACACAGCAACCCTACACACTTTCCTACTCCCTGCTGACGAGAGGCAACTACCTCGAAACACGTGTCCAGGGATGGCTAACGCTACACTTACTTGCACTCATGACTCGGGCATAGGCGTACCCGCCGACGCTGACTTCAGGGACCACAATTCTTTGGGGCAACACGCTGGTAGGTAGAGCAGTGTGCGACCAATTGGACTTTAGTTAATATTCAGGCTCCTTGAGCCGGTGGAGCTGACGAGCTCATGGTTACGCACCTGCGAGTTACGAGAGGTACTTTACCTGAGAACACTTATTTTAGCAGCCTACACAGCAACCCTACACACTTTCCTACTCCCTGCTGACGAGAGGCAACTACCTCGAAACACGTGTCCAGGGATGGCTAACGCTACACTTACTTGCACTCATGACTCGGGCATAGGCGTACCCGCCGACACTGACTTCAGGGACCACAATTCTTTGGGGCAACACGCTGGTAGGTAGAGCAGTGTGCGACTAATTGGACTTTAGTTAATATTCAGGCTCCTTGAGCCGGTGGAGCTGACGAGCTCATGGTTACGCACCTGCGCGCTACGAGAGGTACTTTACCTGAGAACACTTATTTTAGCAGCCTACACAGCAACCCTACACACTTTCCTACTCCCTGCTGACGAGAGGCAACTACCTCGAAACACGTGTCCAGGGATGGCCAACGCTACACTTACTTGCACTCATGACTCGGGCATAGGCGTACCCGCCGACGCTGACTTCAGGGACCACAATTCTTTGGGGCAACACGCTGGTAGGTAGAGCAGTGTGCGACCAATTGGACTTTAGTTAATATTCAGGCTCCTTGAGCCGGTTGAGCTGACAAGCTCATGGTTACGCACCTGCGCGCTACGAGAGGTACTTTACCTGAGAACACTTATTTTAGCAGCCTACACAGCAACCCTACACACTTTCCTACTCCGTGCTGACGAGAGGCAACTACTTCGAAACACGTGTCCAGGGATGGCTAACGCTACACTTACTTGCACTCATGACTCGGGCATAGGCGTACCCGCCGACGCTGACTTCAGGGACCACAATTCTTTGGGGCAACACGCTGGTAGGTAGAGCAGTGTGCGACCGATTGGACTTTAGTTAATATTCAGGCTCCTTGAGCCGGTGGAGCTGACGAGCTCATGGTTACGCACCTGCGCGCTACGAGAGGTACTTTACCTGAGAACACTTATTTTAGCAGCCTACACAGCAACCCTACACACTTTCCTCCTCCCTGCTGACGAGAGGCAACTACCTCGAAACACGTGTCCAGGGATGGCTAACGCTACACTTACTTGCACTCATGACTCGGGCATAGGCGTACCCGCCGACGCTGACTTCAGGGACCACAATTCTTTGGGGCAACACGCTGGTAGGTAGAGCAGTGTGCGACCAATTGGACTTTAGTTAATATTCAGGCTCCTTGAGCCGGTGGAGCTGACGAGCTCATGGTTACGCACCTGCGCGCTACGAGAGGTACTTTACCTGAGAACACTTATTTTAGCAGCCTACACAGCAACCCTACACACTTTCCTACTCCCTGCTGACAAGAGGCAAGTACTTCGAAACACGTGTCCAGGGATGGCTAACGCTACACTTACTTGCACTCATGACTCGGGCATAGGCATACCCGCCGACGCTGACTTCAGGGACCACAATTCTTTGGGGCAACACGCTGGTAGGTAGAGCAGTGTGCGACCAATTGGACTTTAGTTAATATTCAGGCTCCTTGAGCCGGTGGAGCTGACGAGCTCATGGTTACGCACCTGCGCGCTACGAGAGGTACTTTACTTGAGAACACTTATTTTAGCAGCCTACACAGCAACCCTACACACTTTCCTCCTCCCTGCTGACGAGAGGCAACTACCTCGAAACACGTGTCCAGGGATGGCTAACGCTACACTTACTTGCACTCATCATGACTCGGGCATAGGCATACCCGCCGACGCTGACTTCAGGGACCACAATTCTTTGGGGCAACACGCTGGTAGGTAGAGCAGTGTGCGACCAATTGGACTTTAGTTAATATTCAGGCTCCTTGAGCCGGTGGAGCTGACGAGCTCATGGTTACGCACCTGCGCGCTACGAGAGGTACTTTACCTCAGAACACTTATTTTAGCAGCCTACACAGCAACCCTACACACTTTCCTACTCCCTGCTGACGAGAGGCAACTACCTCGAAACACGTGTCCAGGGATGGCTAACGCTACACTTACTTGCACTCATGACTCGGGCATAGGCGTACCCGCCGACGCTGACTTCAGGGACCACAATTCTTTGGGGCAACACGCTGGTAGGTAGAGCAGTGTGCGACCAATTGGACTTTAGTTAATATTCAGGCTCCTTGAGACGGTGGAGCTGACGAGCTCATGGTTACGCACCTGCGCGCTACGAGAGGTACTTTACCTGGGAACACTTATTTTAGCAGCCTACACAGCAACCCTACACACTTTCCCACTCCCTGCTGACGAGAGGCAACTACCTCGAAACACGTGTCCAGGGATGGCTAACGCTACACTTACTTGCACTCATGACTCGGGCATAGGCGTACCCGCCGACGCTGACTTCAGGGACCACAATTCATTGGGACAACACGCTGGTAGGTAGAGCAGTGTGCAACCAATTGGACTTTAGTTAATATTCAGGCTCCTTGAGCTGGTGGAGCTGACGAGGTCATGGTTACGCACCTGCGCGCTACGAGAGGTACTTTACCTGAGAACACTTATTTTAGCAGCCTACACAGCAACCCTACACACTTTCCTACTCCCTGCTGACGAGAGGCAACTACCTCGAAACACGTGTCCAGGGATGGCTAACGCTACACTTACTTGCACTCATGACTCGGGCATAGGCGTACCCGCCGACGCTGACTTCAGGGACCACAATTCTTTGGGGCAACACGCTGGTAGGTAGAGCAGTTTGCGACCAATTGGACTTTAGTTAATATTCAGGCTCCTTGAGCCGGTGGAGCTGATGAGCTCATGGTTACGCGCCTGCGCGCTACGAGAGGTACTTTACCTGAGAACACTTATTTTAGCAGCCTACACAGCAACCCTACACACTTTCCTACTCCCTGCTGACGAGAGGCAACTACCTCGAAACACGTGTCCAGGGATGGCTAACGCTACACTTACTTGCACTCATGACTCGGGCATAGGCGTACCCGCCGACGCTGACTTCAGGGACCACAATTCTTTGGGGCAACACACTGGTAGGTAGAGCAGTGTGCGACCAATTGGACTTTAGCCAATCAGAGAACACTTCCTGGTTTGAAGTGTTAACAGCCAATAAGAGGCAAGCTTGTGCTCCGGAGTTAGGCACCGTCCAGATGTATATATTTTTTTTCCTTTAAAATCTCAAAAACTACTTAACGGATTTACACCATTACAACAAAGTTCGCGCTTCTGGACCACGACCGTACTTCTTGCCAAATTTGGTGTAATTCCGTTCAGCAGTTTGACCTGTAGCCTTGTCTAAAGTTTCCTATGGAAAATACATTGAGAAAACACTTTTTCGGACCCCCTTGTTTCTCAGCCACCTTGACCAATCACCCTGTAATATGTCTTCGCAGCTAGATGGCTCCAGTCGTGGGTGCAAATATCTCACAATAAACTTGCATTCAATCAACAACCAACCTTGTGCATCCTCAATACACCCCTAAACTTTCAAGATAGAGCTGATCAAAAAAGAAAACCTTTTTGGAAAAATTAGTAAAGATTCGTCAAATGACGCCAAAGTTAGAAGCACATGGAGAACTCCAGGAGGGGGGGCGCGCAACCCCCCTCCCAACATGAGTGAAGCCCCGGGTCTGCAGGGACCCCAGCGGGCCCCCACAGCCCCAGCGAGTCCCCGATATTTATTTTTAATAAATGCCCCCGGGACCTAGCCCACCCCGGGGTCTCATTAAAATAAAACGCAGGAACCCACGAGCCAAGCGTGAATTGCGCTGATATATATATATATTTTTTTTAATGCTTTCTTTGGCCCTGAGGGTCATTCTGGGACCCTGTGAGCAGGCCTAGGGGGGTCAGGGTGTTTCTACCCTGCCCCCTTCTCTTGTTTTAAACCTTTGTTTCTCTGGTTTCTGGTGACTCGCTTCTACCGAGTCAGAAGATGGCTGCCAACACTTCCTGGTTTGGAGAGTTGACAGCCAATCACAGTGAAGCTCATGCACGGGACTTAGGCTCTGCCCAGATATCGTACCTATTATTTTCTAATTTCTCAGCAACTACTGAACGGATTTACACCATTTAAAAAAAAGGCCACTCTCTGATCAAAGCACTATCTTTTTGCCAAATTTGGGGTAATTAAGTTCAGTAGTTTCGTCTCTAGCCTTGCACAAACTTTCCTATGGGAAATTGATTTTTTGACTCTTATTCTTTGAATTTCTCAACAACTACTGAACGGATTTACACCTTTTAAAAAAAGGTCGCTTTCTGAACCAAGCTCTACCTTTCTGCCAAATTTGGGGTAATTCCGTTCAGTAGTTCAGGCTGTAGCTCTTTTCAAAATTTCCAATGGAAATTAACGTGGGGAAATCGCGTTTTGGGACGCCCCTTTTTTCTCAGCCCCCGCTTGACAAATCACCCCCAAACTTTCAGGATAGGAGCTGACCTGGATAGAATTTTAGGGGGGAGAATTTCGCAAAGATTCGTCAAACAACGCCAAAGTTATTAGCAAATCAAAAAATTATTTTCCTATGGAAACTAGGTTGTAACTATAACTACCTACTGGTGACCGCCAGTAGGTAATATATATATCTATATATATATGGATCACTGACAGAATATCGAGGAACAAAATATTGACCTGCCCAAATATTGATGAAAAAATATAGAATGACAGAATATTGACTTCCTATCTACAAACAGGTAAGTACAAAAATACTGAATCCAAAATATTGTTGTAAATAATATAGTTTGTTAAAATATCGAATTTTTGTAAAATAATGAAATAATGAATATAATGAATTAAAACATACTTCAAAATACTTAAATAGCCTTAAAATTAATAAATAATTAATGTAAATTAAAAAAATACACATGCATTTTTATTTTTTAATGCATATATATGTTAACTAAATATTCTTCAAAAATATTCAAATATTTTAGTGTTGGATAGTGGGAGGGTAACATTTACTATTCCCACTCCAGTGAGTGCAACAGTAGGGAAAGCCTTGGATAGCAAGAGGGTAAAAAATTACTCTTCCCACTCCAGTGAGTGCATCAGTAGGGAAAGCTTTGGATAGCGGGAGGGTAAAAATTACTATTCCCACTCCAGTGAGTGCAACAGTAGGGAAAGCGTTGGCAAGCGGGTAGGTAAAAATTACTATTCCCACTCCAGTGAGTACAACAGTAGGGAAAGTGTTGGACAGCATAGGGGTAAAAATTACTATTCCCACTCCAGAGAGTGCAACTTTACAGAAAGTGTTGGATAGCGTAAGGGTATGAATTACTATTCCCACTCCAGAGAGTGCAACAGTAGGGAAAGTGTTGGATATCATAGGGGTGAAAATTACTAATCCCACTCCAGTGAGTATAACAGTAGGGAAAGTGTTGGATAGCGGGTAGGAATAATTTACTATTCCCACTCCACCAAACGCTAAAAACCAATTACAGAATAATGCAACAGAGGAGAACGAACACGACAACCTCAAACTGTGTTCCTGGAACATTAACGGCATAGGTGTCAAATTTCTGGATGCAGAACTAATAACATACTTGCACAAATTTGATATCATTATATTACAAGAAACATGGACGGACTCGCCCCCGACCATTCCGGGAAATAATTTAAACTTCCTGCCCACCACTCAGAGCTCACCGTTTGGCCATAAAAAGGGAGGCCTTGCAATATACTGCTCGCTTAAGACCTTCTTTGCAGCAGAACCCCTGGCTTACAACTTACCTCCTCCAAATGCAATTTTGACTTTACTTCTGACAATCCGTGAACAAAAAAATGAAAGCATACTCCTAACAAATCTCTATTTACACCCCAAGGAGAAAAATAAGGGAGCACAGCAACTGAAGGAAGAATTAACAAAGCTACTGGAAACTTAAAACTCCAACAACCTTATTATTAGTGGGGACTTTAATTTAAACATGCTTAATAATCCAGCTGTAGCGCTTACAGAATGTGAAGACACTTTCGCATGGGAACCATCCAAACAAGACAACACCTCTGGCAGTAGCAGCTCCAAAATAGCGGGAAGACTGCTGTAAAAATTAGAAGAGCTGGGCCTACGTGCCCTCAACGGCAGATTCCCAGGAGACCGCCTGCAAGCGGCGACATTTCATAATTCGAAGGCCAGCTCTACAATAGACTTTACATTCCTCTCTCGGAATATGTATCAAATGGTGAGTGATTACCGAATCGGCACGATGGACTATAGTGACCACCTCACTCAGGAAATCACTATTGAGATCCCAGCAAAACTAAACCCATTGGCCGTTAATACACTTGGTTCAGATTACACCTTCAACGACAGAAGGATAAAATGCAAAATCTCAAATCCGCAAAAACTCCAAATGCAAGCAAAACAAGCATTCGAAGAGGCACAAATAGCATGCATAGATCCAATTGAGAGGTGGGCGCGGTTCACGAAAACATTATGCGGAAGAGCCGGAACAGACAAAAATGCTCGGAAAAATTACAAGACCAATACTTCAAGATACAAGAATGACTACAACTTCAGTTCCAACATCCAAGTCAAAATCTTAAAGCGCAAGATTAACCACCTCCTACGTAAAGTGAGGACGATACCCTCCGCTCGCCATGAGCTAAGACAGCAAAAAGAAATCCGTAGAAAACTAATCTGGCGACTAAGAAAAGAATTAGATGAAACCTTTTGGGGAAAACTCCTCTATGACGCCAAAACAAACAACAATGCACAATTCTGGCAAAAGATCAATTCCAGAATTGGCGAGCGAAACAGCGGGATTGATTCTTGCCCCACAGAAGAAGCTTGGACAAACTTCCTCGGCAAACACCTAAATGAAGACCTGGAAGGGTGCAAAGGACTAGACACCCCTAAAAAGGACACAAACGTATGGGCTCCACTACATAATGACGGCTCTGCACAAAACGAAGGAATTGTGATAAACAACTCACAGATCTGTAAAAGAATCTCTAAAGGGAGACGCGAAGGTGCACCAGGTCCCAACGGCATTCTCCCGTTGGTTTTTAAACAAGACCCTGAATATTGGGCCAAAGTCCTCGCACCAATATTCGATAAAATTTTACAGACATCAACAATCCCAGAGTCTTGGCGGGGGGCAATAATCTCCCCAATCTTTAAAAAAGGCGATAGGAACAACCCAGGAAGTTATCGCCTCATAGCCCTGCTGGATAACGAGGCAAAATACTATGCAGGCCTTTTACTCGAGGAACTAACAACATGGCTGGGCGACACAAAAGCAATTCCATTTAATCAAACTGGCTTTTGTAAAAGTATGGGCACGACTACAAACATACTCTCCTTATCACTTCTAATTGACCAGGCACTCATCACAAAACAACCTCTATTTCTGTGCTTTATTGATTATAGTTCCGCTTTCGATCATGTTAACAGGAACATCCTCTGGCAAAAACTAAAGAAAATGAGAATTCCTCCACAGTTACTGAACCAACTAATTCTCATGCACAGTAATACCTGAGTACAGGTCAAATTAGGTGATGGAGACTTTCTGTCTAAAAAAATCCCTACAAGCATTGGAGTGAAACAAGGATGTGTCCTAGCACCGACGCTATTTAATCTTTTCTTGGCCGAATTATCAAACCTGCTGAACAAAAGCAACTCACAGATGTCAAACCTACTCTACGCAGATGATCTAGTGTTAATTAGCCAGACCCCGATAGGCTTACAGCGACTATTAAACATAACATTGCAGTATTCTATTACAAACAAACTTAAAATCAACTACGAAAAAACTAAAGTTATGTGTATCACCAAACAAACAAGGAAAATAACAAATAACTGGTTCATGGATTCAAAAAAACTGGATATTACTACCAAATACAGATACTTGGGGGTCATCGTTGACGCCAAGGGGAGTTTTATCCCGCAACGCGAGGAAATAAAAAAGAGAGGTCTAATGACAGCAGCATCCCTAAGAAACCTCAAAAATAAGATCACTGGACCAACTCTCTCTCCTCTACTAAAGGTGATACAGGCAAAACTGATACCATCTATCACCTACGGCAGTGAAGTAATGAGAGGAAGGGATGCAGAGGTTTTAAACGGAACAGTAACTAAAGCAATGCGCATGATCTTCGGCCTACCAAGGTACACATCACCAGTGCAAATTAGGCTTGAATTTGGTCTTTCCAGGGAAGATCTGGCCCGCAAAGGAGCATATCTAAAAAGCTGGTACAAAATTTCTAAGGGAGAAGAAAACACACTAAACGCCCTTCTATGGAAGGTATTGCAACACAGAGAAAATTGTCCAGCAAGGCTCTTTTTGGAGGATGCATTAGAATCACTGGGGCTGCACCAACTATGGAATCTACTAGGACCAGTGGCGGGCTTCAAAAAAGCAGTAAATAACATCGTTAAAAAGGAATCACTTTTGCAGGACAAGACCCAACTGGCAGAGCGAGCGCATGGCTGGTTAACCATACAAACATACACCAGCCTCAGACCACAAAAATATCTGCAATTCTGTTTTACTAAAAGAATAAAAGATACATTTTTAAAATTTCGCTTAGGTTTATTGCCGTCTGCAACCCACAAAGCCCCATGGTTACGCCCTACCTTGCCAGCAAACTGTCGCCTTTGTGGCAATGGTGCAGAAAACATATTACATCTTATTACCAACTGCAAAGCCCTGCTACAAGCGCGCCGAACAATTCTAAAGCCAATTTTTAACGTACAACGAATAAGGACTTGCAGGCAAGCGGTCTTGGCATGCTTCTCGGGTGACAATGTCCAACTGAGTTGCCGTCTTGTAAAATTTCTGGAAATTGTAGAAAGCAGATTTAAAACAGAAGACCACCAAGAAAAATTGTAACCAGGTCTCACAATACACCTAAGCCCGCAAATCTTTAAGAAAGGAGAAGGCACAATCCTGAAGATTAAAGGAAAACACATAAAAGGATACCAGCTTTACACCCGACCCCTTAGTGGGAATACAAAACTTGGGCATTAAGGACCACTTCGGAGCAGCAAGACTACCAAATCAATATAGAACATATTGGCATGTGGAGAACATGCTCTTGTAAGTCGGTCACCAAGGTTTGTCACAACACAATTCGAACCTCGACAGAGCAACACTAATTCTGGTCAAGCCTAAACAGCCTACAGGACACGTGAGAACTCTTCAGCTCGGCACTTTCCCCTGCACTGGAACTGATCCCTGGACTCTCAAATTTTGAACGTAGTTTTTAAACACACAGCTTTTTTTATCTTACGTTGGGCATTATTGATGTACAAAGTTCTTTTTTTTTATGTTCTTTTCCCTTTTTTTGTAAAGGTTTTAATTAACTGTACAATAAATATTTATCTATCTCATCACTCCACCAAATGTACCAGTAGAGAAAGTGTTGGATAGCGGGAGGGTAAAAATTACTATTCCCACTCCAGAAAGTTCAACAGTGGGGAAAGTGTTGGATAGTGTAGGGGTAAAAATTACTATTCCCAATCCAGTGAGTGCAACAGTAGGGAAAGTAATGATTTAATAATTAAATATATATACATTAACTATCAATACCAATAAAAATGTATTAACAATTAATTACCAATTACAAAATATTTAACAATTAATTAATTATAAACGTCAATAAATATTAATTATTAAAAATTAATTACCTATTAATAATTAATTAACAACAACTTAATTTTCAATACCAAAAATTACTAAGGTGCCGATTCCGATCCGGTAAAACCCGGGTACAAATGGTCGTACAGAGCGTTTTTTCCGTCCGACTTGTACCCGGGAAAAACACCTTACAAACTCGCAAGTACGATTCGCACAGAAATACCATTTCCGTACCAGTCGTAAAAAACACCGACCGGCAAAAAAATACATACAAATCTGATTCTGGACGGCGCATACGCGGCGTCCGGACGGAGTCAGGCAGCGTTTTACGGACCAGCTAGTATGAATCGTGCCGACGTCACTCCGCATGTAGCATTTTTTACGGGAGCCAAAAACTGCCGGGAAATTGAGGACGACGCGAACAAGGAGCACCGGTACGCGACGGACAGCGATGGACCCCAACCTACGCGTCACCCCGGCCCTCATAGCCTACGACCTCGTGTTCAGAAACCGACGCAAATGCCGCAGAAGGTCAGAACAACCCCCAGGGGCCAAGGGGGGGGGGTGTGAAAGGGGCAGGAAATATAACCCACATCCCACAAAATACTAATACATCCTGCACATTAATTACCTCCATGGTCTGGTCACTTCGGGGGGCGTGTCCACCAATACCACGTCCCGCCACAACGGAAGTGGACGCTCCCCAGAGCATGGGTACGGGCCGTACCACGCGTACCCCTACGTCACTGCCACTATGGTGGTATGGCCCGGACCCACCCCCCCAGAGCTTGGGTACAGGCCGTACCACGCGTACCCCTACGTCACCACCACAGTGGTGGTACGGCCCGTACCCACGCCCCCAGAGCATGGGTACGGACCGTACCACGCGTACCCCTATGTCACCGCCACAATAGTGATACGGCCCGTACCCACGCTCTTCAGAGCGTGGGTATGGGCCGTACCACCATTGCAGTGGTGATGTAGGGGTATGCATGTATGGACCGTTCCCACGCCCCCAGAGCATGGGTATGGTCCGTACACGCGTACCCCTACATCACCACTACAATGGTGGTACGGCCCGTACCCATGCTCCCCAGAGCGTGGGTACGGGTCGTACCACGCGTACCCCTACGTCACCACCACAATGGTGGTACGGCCCGTACCCACGCTCTCCAGAGCGTGGGTACGGGCCGTACCACCATTGCAGTGGTGATGTAGGGGTACGCGTGTACGGACTGTACCCACGCTCCCCAGAGCGTGGGTACGGGCCGTACCACGCGTACCCCTATGTCACTGCCACTATGGTGGTATGGCCCGTACCCACGCCCCCAGAGCATGGGTACGGGCCGTACCACGCGTACCCCTACGTCACTGCCACAATGGTGGTATGGGCCGTACCACCATTGCAGTGGTGATGAAGGGGTACACGTGTACGGACTGTACCCACGCCCCCAGAGCGTGGGTACGGTCTGTACACGCGTACCCCTACAGCCCCAAAACATGATGGATACAATGCGTACACACGCCACGGATGTAGGTGTACGGCTTGGTGCAGCACATCAGCTGTAAATTGGGGGTGGTGTATGCCCAGGACAGCAGTGTACCACAGCAAGGGCGCAAGTGGGTGGGTGGGTGGGTGGGTGCGGAGGACCCCCAGCAGTGCCCAGACATATGAGGGGTGGGTGCCTATCACTCCCAGCAGTGCCCAGACATATGAGGGGTGGGTGCCTATCACTCCCAGCAGTGCCCAGACATATGAGGGGTGGGTGCAGAGGACCCCCAGCAGTGCCCAGACATATGAGGAGTGAGTGCCTATCACTCCCAGCAGTGCCCAGACATATGAGGGGTGGATGCCCATCACTCCCAGCAGTGGACAGACATATGAGGGGTGGGTGCCTATCACTCCCAGCAGTGCCCAGACATATGAGGGGTGGGTGCCTATCACTCCCAGCAGTGCCCAGACATATGAGGGGTGGGTGCCTATCACTCCCAGCAGTGCCCAGACATATGAGGGGTGGGTGCAGAGGACCCCTAGCAGTGCCCAGACATTGGAGGGGTGGGTGCAGAGGACTCCCAGCAGTGGACAGACATATGAGGGGTGGGTGCCTATCACTCCCAGCAGTGCCCAGACATATGAGGGGTGGGTGCCTATCACTCCCAGCAGTGCCCAGACATATGAGGGGTGGGTGCAGAGGACCCCCAGCAGTGCCCAGACATATGAGGGGTGGGTGCCTATTACTCCCAGCAGAGCCCAGACATATGAGGGGTGGGTGCAGAGGACCCCCAGCAGTGCCCAGACATATGAGGGGTGGGTGCAGAGGACTCCCAGCAGTGGACAGACATATGAGGGGTGGGTGCCTATCACTCCCAGCAGTGCCCAGACATATGAGGGGTGGGTGCCTTTCACTCCCAGCAGTGCCCAGACATATGAGGGGTGGGTGCCTATCACTCCCAGCAGTGGACAGACATATGAGGGGTGGGTGCCTATCACTCCCAGCAGTGCCCAGACATATGAGGGGTGGGTGCAGAGGACCCCCAGCAGTGGACAGAGACATGGGGGGTGTACATCATTATCAGATGACCACAGCTCCATGGGTGAATGTATGTATCCCTAACTTAGGACAATGATGATAGTGCCATAACAACACATCACTGACAGCAGTGTCCCACTCCCAGGAGGAAGGAGGTCTTACCCCCACTGCATGACACATCACATGTGGGTGTGAGGACAAATAACACATGCATACCCACCCCTGGCAGATGCAGCACAATACACACACTGAGATCATGCCACAAGACTGTATAGTCATGTCACTGCCTAACAAACTAAGAGAGCCAAAGAGAACACACACTGTCACGCACATCCCAGGACTGATAGGAATGTTCAGGTGCTGGGCTAGCCACCAAGATGTTGTCTGTCATGGAAGGAATAGGGTGGAGTTCACACAGATACAATGGCCACAATTGTGAGTCAGGTGTTCAAATACCCAGCAGAACAAGTACCATATGTGTACTAGGCTGGGATTACACACATGCATTGTGCGGAAAAGGGACCATTTATCCATGAAGGCATGTCAAAGTACTCTATACACAAGTACAGTGAGTACCAAGGATGGCACAGACGATGCAGCCGGACACATTGCTGAGCAGGCATGGCCAGAGTTGAAGGGATCCATCACCAACTAAGGACATGTAGACACATGGCAACACAAAAATTGTGCAACTCTCTGCAGGGGAGATGCCAGGTGCCACAGAGGAAGGAACACACCTTGGGACAATGTCTCCAAACACAAAGAGCATACACGACAAAGAATCTTTGCAGAGATCGTGTGGTGGCACGCAGATACCAGGTTCCACCCCATGAGCAGCAGACTACAACATTTCCCTGAAACATAACACATGCCCACAACCCCAACTCCAGTAGCATCAGCATCAACATCAATACCTGAAATGCAAGACTTTTCCAACGAAAAATAAAATGCTTTATTCAGCATGAAAATATTAATGTGTAAACGACACTATTCACAAAGGCCAATGGCCAGTCCATATCATCAGTCCTTGGGGGGGGGACACATGGCTATGCGTCTCCCCTAGCTTGCCTGAACATCACAAGACTGTGTCGTCCACTGGGGGGGGGGGCATCATGTGGGGAAGGGCCAGGCACCGCAGGGACAGGAGGGGGAAGGGTAGGTGTTGTGGGTGCAGGGACGGACGACTCCACCACAGGGGGTGGGGCAGCGCCAAAGGTGGAGGCGAGGTCAGCGCTGCACACTTCTGCCAGTTCTTCAAGCGTCTCCCCTGCACCCGGAGAAACAACAGGCCCCAAGGAGGGGGGAGGGTCGGAGGGATGGGTTGCAGCTCTACTGGGGGAGGTGGTGGACGGGCTGGGGGACTTAACTCCCCTACCGGTGGAGTGCCGTGACCGTTTGCATCCAGGTGAACTAGTGGGGCTGAGGCCCAGCCCAGCAAAGTAGACCTCCTTCTCCAAACCTGGGGCAGGGGAGCCAAGGGGAGTGACATCGGAGGGACTGGGGAGCGAGTCATGTGGATGAGGACTGTGGCTGCGTGCCTGCCTGTGTGCCCCAGACCCAGTGGGTGTGCCTGCTACCCCCTGAGTGTGCATGTCAGGAGGTGTGCGCTTGCCCTTACGTGGTGGTGTGCTGCTTGTGTCTGGTGGGGTGCGTGTGTGTGGATGTCTGGGTGTGCTTGGGACAGGCATGGGTGTTGCACTTGTGGATGGGCCAGGGGTAGGGGGGGAGGCAGCGCTGCAGGTGACTCGCTACTGCCGTCAGTGACGAGTCCAGGGACCTCAGCAACATCCGTTGGTCAGACATCGCTGATGACATGCCCTCCATGTACGACACCATCTGGGTCAGCAGTCTGGTGTGGCCATGGAGGACAGTCAGGATCGATGTCTGCCCAACTTGCAACTGCCGCTGAATGTCCACAGACTCGGCAGTGAGGGCAGCAGGGGGGACAGGGACAGGGGGTGCGGTGCCTGGCACGAAGGAGACACAGTGTGGCCTAGCACGGACAGAAGGGACCCGAGCAAGTGGGAGGGTGGTGATGGGAATGGAGGGGGCGGCGAGAGATGTACTGCTGCTTGTAGCTGTGCGAGCAGCCTCCGCCCCCTCTGGGAGCTCAGCCTCGGACCCGTCTGCCTCGTAGTCTGTGTTGGTACTGGGCAGGTCCTCCGCCTCACTCCCCTCGCCCTCCGTGCCACTAGATTCCACCGACTCCACAGCAGTGGTGGCGATCCCTCCTCCACGTCCATGGCGGTGTCTCCCTCAGTGTCCTCCGATGATGCTGTGGGCAAGGTGAAGAGACAGGACAAAATCAGTCACCTGTATACATCTGACACATGAGTCCAAACAAAAAAGGCAACAGTGCATATCAGGAAAGTCATCAGGAGTAACATCTAGGATACTCCCCACATATGTAAGCCCTGCACTCCCCAGTTGGTTGACGCACCATGCCACTTGCAAACAATGAAAATTAGGACACAACAGCAAATAACTTGAAATCACAAGATCATGAGAAGCTAGTGTCTGGGATCAGTTGAGCACAGCAAGACTATGAAGGCATGCCACCTCTTGTTCACTGGGAAACAAACAGTATTGTCGCACCCAAGGCCAAATACCACATGCCAATGCAGAAGGTGTCCCCACACTCAGAGACCTGTGAGTACTTTTGACACCCCAAAAAAATACATTGTGACTCCTGGAGAATCACAACCCTTTACAAAATGAACATGTCTAGCATGTGTGAATGTGGCACTCTGTGAACACAACACACATGTGTCTGTATAGCAGAAGTCACACAAGGAGGTGCACACCAAACTACATGTACACAGTCATTGTCTGAGCTGCCAGACTCATTCAAATCAGCCACTGTTAGGCAGAAATGGCGTAGCACTAAGTGCATATACGTGGCACCTGGGTGGCTGGATGACTTGACACTCGTAAGTTGGTATCAGCAACAACCAAGGACTAACCCAAATGCTAGCACACTGTGGGAACATGTATATGTATGAACTCCAAACAAGTGTTGTTCAAACTGTGCCTTACTTTAAAATGTGCCAGCGTGTCCCTGGAAAGTGTAAAGGTGGTGTCTTGTGCACTTCCTTGGGAGACATCTGTCATGCAGGCACATCATTGTCCTTCACAACCAAACAACAAGGTCAAGCATATGAAACATTGAGACATGTTGACAGGTGTAGTGAGGGCCAATGGACATTTTCCCAGAGTAACAACTTGAATAATGTCATTTGTCACATGGCTAACCGTCACCTCATCACACAGTTGGCTACACATATGACCTACTGACGGTCATCTGGAGTGGCATACATGTCCACACCCAGGACACTGCATAAGCTAATGGGCCTGCAATTGTTTAGCAAAAAAGCCTAGCTGTACTGTGGGTTCCCCCTCATGGCAAGGCAGAATGTACCCACAGATGTCAGCACACAAAGTCACAACTGTGTAGCATCTGAACCACACACAGGTGCCAAAAATGTCAAAGCAGGATACATGATTGCCAAGAACTGACACAGGCAATGAAGCACCAACAGCAAGCACTGGCCAACATCACGGGGGCACTGCACGATGACTTTCTGTACTGCGAATCATCACACACAAGTCAGAACTGGCAATGAAACATCAGGGTTGAAGATGTATGCCCCTCCTGCGCACACCCACCCATACCTGAGTCAATGTGACTGATACCAATCAAGAAGTGAAAGCTCTTATTCAGGGTTACAATAACTGTGCTTGAAAACTAGCTTCATTAACACGACATCACCTTGTAGGGCTGGCAAAACATATTGGTCACAAACAAACATCAACAGATTGTTGTGAATAGCCACACAGGCACTGCCCAGTGTCAGTATGCACAAGCAAACTGCTGTATCCCTGTCCAGTGGGCAAATGTATCACACATGTGAAAACTACTACCTAGGCCAGGGAACAATGCCACAGAGGCAGAGCCATTATGAACCCACAGTGAATGTGCACAGTGTTGGATGACACACATGAGTAGGAGGGCAGGCTGTGACAGAGGACTGTAGTGTGCACACTGCTCCATGGTCCTGGAATGAGCTGCCTGTTACAGGAGCAACCGTCCCGGCACTATGCATATATCCAACTCATGCACATCATGTCCGAGGCCACAACATTGGTAATGCATGTAGCAAGTCTGTTCATTTGAAACCTCACACTCCTATGTTGGGAGTCAGCATCAGGGGCAACAAATATGCACCCCCTAATGACTGTACAGGACAGGGCACAGGCAGACCACCCCCACACATGATGCTGAAAGCAGTGTGCATCTTGATAAACTGGCAGCCTAGATGACCATGTGCAATAGTGATACCATACAGACCAGGTAACACATGTCAAGGAGGGGAAGGGAGGAAGAACAGCACAGGTTGACTGTGGGGGAACAGGATATGCACTGCACATATATACCCTGGCAGTGTCTCCAGGCGACTGAGCAGCAACAAAAGCTGGCGACACACAACAAACACACATGTACCTACCCCCTTCCTGCTGCTGTAACTCCTGTATCCGCCTATCCAGGTCAGGGAAGACCACCGCCAGGACACGCCGCATCTGGTGGGTCAGGCGCCGGCGCCCGCCATGCTTGCGAGGAGCCTCCTCCTTCAGCATGAAGCGGGCGATCCTCCGGGTCCAGCACCGGATGTCCTGCCATCTCTTCCTCACTTGTGGCAGGCGCCGACTGCGACCCTCCGCCGATAGCACGGCCTTGACGGCATCCTTCCAGATCTTCCCCTTGTGGTAGGGGGATACCTGTGTGGATGACAAAGTGGGACAACATCACTACACCTGCACCATGTAATAGCACCTTAGTCATAGGGACATTTTCCAATGGGGACGCACCAATGCACTACATGGCATAGTAAGTACACAGATGGCATGAGGGGTGCAAAACAATCCCTGATCATGGTACACACTGTGCATCCCAAGCAACACAAGGCTGATGGACAGCACCGCAAAGCAGTCACATGCCCCAGGCCCTGACGAAACCTCAGCAGAGTACACAGACACACAGGCACACATCAATCACCTGCCATTCGCAACATCGGGTGCAAACCTCACACTGCACATGTGCCACTTGCCGGGGGGGGTCACAGGTGTGGGGCTAGCTCAGCAAGTCAGACACACAGCACGGCTTACTTCGCACATCAGATGGATTGAGCAGTTGCCTCCTCCATGCAGCTGTGGTGCAACACTCCACATAGACACTCATCCACATGACAAGAAACATTCACACACATCAATGTCCAGGGGGCGTACACATCATTTGGACACTCTCACCACTCTCACCACAGCTCCACTCAACTCTCACACACATCTGTGGGTGCAGTCACCTGTCGCACCGGGGTGACCACTGAATCACCGCAGGACAATAGAACAAGAATGCCCAAGAGGATTTGTCTGGCGGAATGTGCCATGCACTATGCAGTGAATGTCACAGTTAGCACAATGCAAGTGAGGAGTGCACACATGAACTACATCAAGCCCTGCATGAGAGACATAAGCCATCCCCCCACCCCGGGACCCACTCCACCCAACATTGCATGTCTGTCACACCTGGCCACAATGCCAGAAGTGACAGACACAATAAAGGTGCACAGGCAAAGGTACTGGAGTCAGCACTCACCTGCTCCCCTGGTCGACCATACAGCTTGGGGTACTGTGGGAGGATCACATCCAGCAGGGCCTCGTTCTCCTCCTGGGTGAAAGGCTGGGCCCTCTCCACAGTCCTTGACATGGTGCCAGAGGGAGACAATACAGCAGCAGTGGTATCGACTGACATGTTGTGCAGGCAAGTGCCCTCTCATGGGTTCTGCCTGCCTTATATCTGCCTTGCTGGCCCATTTACAGGAGTACAGAGTGATTGGTCAGACTCATTTGCATCCTACGTTTCCTCCAATCCCTTTAAACATACACCAGTGACAGCCTTTGCATCTTTCGATTCTGCAGCATCATGTCAAGTCAACAACCACTTTGCAACAATGTTAAATGTGGCCAACTGATTTTTCCAGATCACATGATGTAACATTGTGAACTTGAAACTCAGTATCCATGACAACCAGCATGCATTTAGGCCCTAATACTTGTCCCTCATGTGTCCCCATTGTAATTCTTAAATCCCCACACAGGTACGGTGCTTTTCACACGTACCCCTAGGGCACCATCACTACAGTGATACGGGCCGTACTCACGCGTGTACGGGCCGTACAAGCGTGAGTACGTGCCGTATCACTAGGCCCTACGGTACCCCCAACTACAGTGATACGGCCCGTACTCACGCGTGTACGGGCCGTACAAGCGTGCGTACGTGCCGTATCACTAGGCCCTACAGTACCCCAAACTACAGTGATACGGGCCGTACTCACGCGTGTACGGGCCGCACACGCATGAGTACGTGCCTATCACTATCGTTGGGGGTACCGTAGGGCCTAGTGATAGGCACGTACTCACGCATGTACAGCCCGTCCACGCGTGAGTACGTGCCTATCACTATCGTTGGGGGTACCGTAGGGCCTAGTGATAGGCACGTACTCACGTGTGTACGGGCAGTACACGCGTGAGTACGGCCCGAATCACTATCGTTGGGGGTACCATAGGGCCTAGTGATAGGCACGTACTCACGCGTGTACGAGCCGTACACGCGTGAGTACAGCCCGTATCACTATCATTGGGGGTACCGTAGGGCCTAGTGATAGGCACGTACTCACACATGTATGGCCCGTACACGCGTGAGTACGGGCCCTACACACGCCCTCAGAGCATGTGTACTGCATTTCACTGCTTACACTGGTGATAGGAGGCGCACACAAAACAAATGGAGGTGTCAGACTCGCACAAGGCTGTACATCAAGTCATTGTCAGTGCAGTCCTTCATGTGAAGGGCCTAGGTGTGTCAGGCAGTGATGTGGCACATGTCTCCTCATGTTGTGGCACAATAGATGTGTGATGAGCTGTTTACACATGTCATGTGTGATGGGGCACTACGTGGCACACTTCCCCTTCACACTTTGCACATGTGTGCATGTGCGACACACGTGTCAAGCACTGCATCACTGGTATGGCACAGTCAGCAACACCCGCAACTGTCCCCTGATGGCAGGTACACGGATAATTACACCTCACATGTGACTCCCAGTGTGCCACGATGTGACTATGTCATGTGTGTGTCATGTGTTCCCATGAGCTTTCCGTTGGTGTTCCGTCAACTCCATCTGCTGTTGCAGCATCCAACATGTGTCTGTGTGCATATGTGCATGACACACATATACGCACACCATGCCACATGTGGACTCACACGTTACATGTGTCATGATGGTTCGAAGATGACTTCCTGACATGAGGCAATATCTGCGTTGTCTCAATGTCTGTGACATCAGTTTTTGACATGGACCCCTTAATGGAAATGTGTGTCATCTGTCCATTCCCAGATAAAATGTGACCTGTGCGTCTAGACTCCCGCCAGCTCTCTGTATGAGATGACATCCTTCAAATGCTGATATGTGGATGTCTGTCACTCATGTAATGTGTCTGGCTTGTCACTTACACTGGCCAACAGCTATTTCATGGCATGTCACGTCAACATTGCCATGCAACTATTGTGGCTGGCTCTTCGTAGGAGTATCACCTGGCTGGCCCACGTGTCCTGGATGTATTGCACAGCACAGACTCTGTATTAAGCAGATGTGTATTAGCTGTTGAACATGTGCTCACCTCAGTGACATTGGTGTGGTAACTCTTCGTTATTCCTTCCAAATCTCTGCAGGGCACCGCCTCTCCCCAGATGAATGCTAGACCTGGATGCCATGCGTGAACATGACTGCATACGCAGATACCGCTTCTCGCAAGAGTTGATAGAGGACTTGACCCGCCGGCTTGCACCACACCTCCAACCACAACACAGGTATCCTACAGCTCTGACCCCCAAGGTGAAGGTGATGGCAGCCCTACATTTTTTTGCCACAGGCACGTTTCAATTGACCATAGCTGATGTCGGTGGCATGTCCCAGACAATGTTCAGCCGTGTCCTGCATGATGTTATAGAAGCCATGTTGGTGCACCTGGATGAATTAATCCATTTTCCCACTTGTGAGCAGTTGACAGGTGTCAAGGGTGAGTTCTATGCCCTGGGAGGGATGCCTCATGTAATTGGGGCCATTGATGGGACACATGTGGCTTTGGTACCACCACAGGCACAGGAGGTAGCCTATAGAAACAGAAAACATTACCACTCCATTAATGCCCTTGTGGTGTGTCTTGCTAACATGCTGATTTCCCATGTCTGTGCACGTTTTCCAGGGTCCACACGCGATGCATACATCATGAGGTGTAGCAGGGTGCCAGAAATGATGCTGCAGCTGCACGCGGAACGAGCATGTCTTGTTGGTGGGTATACTCTGTTAGTCCTGTGTTCAGCGCTATCTTTGTATCTTACGGCATCTCCTGACCCACTTCTTCACATGATGTTTCCATGTAGGGGACTCTGGCTATCCCAACATGCCATGGCTGATGACGCCTCTCCGCAACCCCAGAACAGCTGCAGAACACCGGTACAACGACACCCATGGGCAGACGAGGCGCGTGATTGAGAGGACGATTGGACTCCTGAAGAGCAGATTCCGGTGCCTCCACAAGACCGGCGGCACCCTCCCATATGCCCTGGTGAAGGTCTGCAAAATCTTCATTGTGTGCTGCATGCTGCACAACATGGCAGTGGAGAAGGCTGTGCTACTCATCCTTGATCCGGATGAGCAGGATCATCCACCCGTGGAGGATGAAGGGCTCGGGCACGGGGCAAGTGAGGATGAGGATGAGGATGCGGACATCCGGAGTCAGCTTATCCGCAACTTCTTCTCATGATGGTGAGTCCCTGTGTGCACGCTTTGAGCCTTGTGTGGCATGTGTTGCAATGTGTGTGTCGAGCTGACTGTGTGCTAAGTGACTTGGAGGTGTGTTCTGATGTGTCATTCAAGTGATGATGTCATTCCACACATATTAGCTGGGACACTAAATTTGTTAAGGGCATGGTGACAACATCATTCCTGTAGAGTACATGTACATGTCTGCGGATTACTAGCTCTTGGCTGAATTGTTGTGTGTCTGTCCTCCCCAGGTTCTTGCGGCTGTCGTCTGCTCATGTCATCATTGCCCTCCTGCTATTCCTCATGAGTATTGCAACGTGTGCTGGATCAGAGTTACATGCACAGACATTGTGAAAAGTCATTTGGGGTAAGGAGTGCAGCAAGGCATTTTGTGGGTGGTACGTGTTTGTGATATGTGGGGACTGCTCCTGTGCATGTTGTGTTACCATGCATACATGTCGACTCACCATGGGCCACATGACATGTTGCATGGCTCCCATGAATTGATGGTCACCCTTCCTGACAGTCATCTGTAATGGTGTGTGGATTCTGATAAAGGCATCAATGTGTGTATGACGTCTCCAAGGAACATACGGGATGCTAATGGTGGACATAGTGTGGGACATCCCCATATGAGGCTCAATGGGGAATTGTAGACTCTCCGTGTGCAGCAAGGGGTGTTAGGCTCAACCCCTTCACTTGTGTGCCAGCTCAGTAGGATTTACACATCTGTGTGTTGAAGGGGGTGTCCAGTGTAGGTCACACATGGACAGCCAAATGACCTGTGAGTCTGTTCCAATTGATGCATTTCCCTTAGTGTGAGGCTGAGTAATGAAGGTGTTCGTCACACTCCAAGGTGCCTCATCTCTGTCAATGCAGGTCTCTTGCCACTTTGCATGCAGCATATCTAGCATAGTTGTGGAAGATTATGCATAGGAGTCCATATGTAGTTTAGCAACATGGATGCAGTTGCTCATGGGTTAGGCTCCCTATTGGGCATGGCGTACATGGTCGTGTATGTTTTTTGGCATGTTGGTCGACGCAATGGGCCATCAACAGCTGCTGAGGGTGTGTCTCCTGTGCGCAGGTCGGCCTTCAGTTTCCTGATCCGGTGTCATGCTTCTTTGGTGATTGTGCATGCATTGTCTCTGGGTGTGCCATGTGACACTGGACACTCCTTACTTTACACACGCGCCTGTTGCAGTTATCCTTCTGACATCCTAGTCTATGTGTGCAAATTCTGTCATTTTGCAAGGAGATGCTGCCTGCTGCTGCGGCCCCTGCAGCAAGGGCCAACAGAGTATCTAGATTTGGCAACACACACGCCTCCACGATGCTCCTCACTTACTCCCTCCACCCATTCATTTTGCTGTCCTCAGCTTGTCTATGCCACTGTTGCTGCCACGCGGTGCCAAAGGCTGGACCATCAGCACATGCAAGGTGCACATTGCACCACCATCCTGTCCTTGCATTACCCACATCACACTACAGTCTGATGTATCAGCCACACTCCGAGCTATATCCATCCGCACCTCTAACGCCTGCTGTCAGACATACCCTGCGCACACACACGTCACCTTTGCATGCTGAGTGTGCAACTCCAACTGCCTACACTGCGCTGCCCCGCCTTCCAGGCCCTGTCACACCAACCAGGTCACGTCCCTAATACTCCCCACCGGCTCTGTAGCCCAGCAAGGGCATGGGAGTGGGACTCAAGGCTTCAGCATGTAGTATGGTGTCATTGTCTGGGACATGGCACAGGTATCATCTCTCAGCATGTCAATGTACAGAGTGTCCAGGACCCCCCTCTCCACCATCACATGCGCACAGCACCTCATCATCAGCTCGTATGCCATTGACAGCCAGGTGCTCCTCACCCTCAACAAAGACACAGACATTGGCAGTTCCATCATTCAAGTATGCATGAGATCCATTGATGAATGGCTGAACACGAGCCACCTGAGGCTGGACTTGTAGAGGAATGAGGTGAACATCTGAGGATTGTCCCCTTCCAGCTGGGTCAAGTGCCTGTGTCCCACCCGCAAGAGCCCTGCACAAGCACCCAGTGGCCACACACACAAGATGGTGTGCATCATGTTTGGCTCGCTCACATATGCCATTCTAGTCCACAGCATCTGTACCTCATGCTGCAACGCTCTCTGCATTATGCACATGATCAACAGATAGATCCACTCCAAGAAAAGACAGACCGTCCCCCAGGTCCATGACAACATCTGTGTCAAATACTGCCCTGCCCTCTACGGAGCAAGTACGTCCAAACTCCCAGGAAACTGGTCCACTTCCAGGGGGCATCTGCACACCTCAGCTTCAACACCCTGCACCCCAGCCACCTCACCGTCCACCATGGATAGCTGCAATGGATCACTGTCTGCTGCAGGGTGACCTCCACACTCCCCACCCACACTCAGGAGGCAGTCCACAACCCCGACCCCAACCAACCTTGAACGTCTGTCATCCTAGATCCCGTTGGGCCATCTCCGTGCATCCAACCTTGCCCTGGCCACCGTTCTTCACATCCACTGTACTCCAGCATACAGGACATTGTTCTCCCACCTGGCCACACATACCTGGGACTCCCTCCCCGGGAACCTCCACATGAGCCATGACCTCTACGCCTTGATGATGATCTCCCTAATAGGTCTCTCCGCACAGTTTAGCAAGCCCCCCCCCTCTGTGGAAATTTAGCTTGCAAACTGAACATTATCTGCGCCATCTTGCCTCTCCCCAGCGCCACGCACAGCGAATGCACGGCCGCCATTTTAGGCACCCCACTCTCTCCCCGCTCATTGTCAATCGCCAGCGCGTTCCCCTTGGCGCTGCGAGCATCCCCCGCGCGCTGGCCACCCCCGCTCTCTCATACAGGCCATAAACCCTCTCTTTCTGCGCGACCCTGCTACGGAACCACATCCGACCGACATCCCATACATGGTCATGCCTCTCCTTTGATAACCCCCTTCCCCTGCGCCCCATTGTCTGAACTGGTCCCAGGCCATCACCTAGCCCTGCGGATGCAGTTTATTGCCCCTACTGTAAGGGAAACACCCCACATCAAAGGGATTACAGTAGATCAAAGCCCCTACCCCCTGAGACCCGACCGGTCACACACACCCCCAGGAATTGGCGGAATACCCTGCTGCGCAATAGCCATCTCCTACTGTGGGTGGGGTGGGAACTTCTACTGTATCTATGTGTAGGATCGGATCTGAACCGGGGCTTCAGGGGATATTCTCCCATACATCAAGGGAACCTCAAGAATGTACTATGTGTAATAAAGCAATAAACCAGTGTATAAGAGACCAGGTCTCGGAGATGTAGTTAGAGCACCTCGTGACGATACCTTGCTGTCTGATCTGATGTGTTCTGCTCCGACGGAATAAAACTTTGTTTCCTGCCTTCCAGTCTCCGGCGCCTGCCTCTTTCATTGGTAAATTATCGAGTGGTATGAGAGGCGATTACCGCCGGGCAAATACTTGAAAGGTTAGCGACTGAAACTGCCGCTACCATTTAACAATTGGCGTCCCAAACGTGGGGCCCATCAGCGACACGTGGATCCAGTGGGAGAGGTCCCGACGACAGAGTGAACGACTGCAACGATCGGGAGAGCTCCTGCCCAATAGACCCTCGTCTGGCAGCCGATCATCCGAACTTCACTGGTTCCGAGCAGACCTCTCTCGAGTGATCTACGGTCCTGACTGGGAACCATCAGGAGTGCCGCGGCAAATACGGAGAGTAGAGGACGATCGGGCGCTGGAGGCGGAAGACGAGAAACTGTCCACGCGGTCCGGGTAAGGTCGTGATACACGACAAATTGCGAAATAATTGATTGATTGTTTGAAGCTTTGGAAATACTAGTATTGCTCATTGATTGTTCTCTTTGAGATATTCGCTGTCTACAAACGGGGAGGAGTAGAAATACTCCCTCTCTCTTTGCAGATAGTGAAGGGTAGGTAACGCAGACTTTTGTCCCCGTTGAAACCCGTCGTGCCTATCTTTATCTCCCCATTGATTGATTGTCCGAACATTGATTGTTTTGAAGAATAGTGCTTTTTGAGATATTCTCTGTTTGCAAATAACGTAGAATAGGAATATTCTGTCTAGTCTTTGCAAATAGTGAAGGGTAGGTAACGCAGACTTTTGTCCCCGTTGAAACCCGTCGTGCCTATCTTTATCTCCCCATTGATTGACTGATTGATTGTCCGAACACTAGTTGTTCGATATTGGTTCTTTGGAGGTATTCTTTGCTTACAAATAACGAAGAATAGAGATATTCTGTCTAGTCTTTGCAAGCAGTGAAAAGATAGGTAGTGCTGACTTTTGTCCCCGTTGAAACCCGTCATGCCTATCTTCTCCCCACTGATTGGTAGTTGGTTCTGCCCGGACCGCTTATTAGAGGTGAACCATCCGGCTCCACTGGAAGGCACCCCTAATAAGGACATGTTCACTAAATATGGACTAGTCGCCGTAGCTTATAGCAAACTGTGGCATAAATATACCAAGTGGCCACTGATGGGATCCTTCGACGACCATAAGATAGAAGCGCTAGAAATAGCTCTGCGTAGCAATAAAACAACGCCTACTATGCTTGACAGTATCGGCATGTGGCGCAAAGAAGCAACGCAACGGAAAAAGAGGGAGGAAGTAAAAGCAGAAAAGGAATTACGAAAGGCAGCTCACCTTGCCGCTAGAAGGTTAGAAGAAGACATAAAGGAGAGAAGGGAAACTAAACTAAGACAGGAGCCCGAAACCTCAGGCCAGTACGCTGTTAGGACCCCTTCTTTGCTCTACCCTGAGTTGTCCTCCAAGCAGCGAACGAATGACGAATTACTGTTAGGTCCCCCGATCATTTACATGCCCCCTCCGTATGCACCCTCCCAATCAGTAGTACAACACCCACAACCCCCGAACACGAGCGAAAGCAGTACAGGGGCCTCGGCCCTCACGGCCTCCGCGCCGGCTGAGCCTCTTGTGCCAAACCCAACGTCGGCTATAACGCTAGATGACCATGAGATGAGAAAGAAAGATTCCACCAGAATGAATCGATTAACTAAGGATGAACGAGCAGGAATTGATAAGATAGTAGGGACGCTGGTGGAGCGAAAAGAAAGTGAGGAGTATATAACGGACGTGTATAACTCGTATGCCGACAGCCGCAGACGACACTTCGTCGTACGGCTCTGTTATCACGCCCTGAATGCATATGAGGACAGATATCACGATAAAGGTCCCGAGGGCTTAGCGGCCCTATATAGGAAGGTAGACATTGGGGAAGAAAGAGAGGGCGATGTAACGAACCTCTTCACTCGTACACTCGAGGTCTACCGACACCTTAAAGAACATGGACAGACCACCAAAACAGAAACCCCCATAGCAACTAAACCCCAGGGAGGAAGGGCTGATGCCATGATGCCCATTAAAGAAGCTGCCCCCTACTGGGTCCCCCCACGGGGTCAGGGAACACACGACGACATCAACCACCAAGATGCGAAGGGAAGGGTTGTATATAACTGGGTCTATCAGCCGTGGAACCGGCAAGATATTTTGACTTTTAGAAAGACTCTACCCGACTTGAGAAAGAACCCGACTGCCTTCTACACAGAATTGGGTACAGCCTTAGGCTCAACGATAATGACGTTAGCAGATATCGACTTGTTCTTTGGGCTATGCCTGCCGGCTGATGTGTGGAAACAAATCCGGAAAGTTGACCACGCTGAGCCGTTCGGATATACCTGGGTACAACTCGATACCATAGATAAACAGCGAGAACCAGGACAGAAACCCCCGAAAGCCATCTTAGAGCTCCCAGACAAGATTGTACAAAGGCTGAAGACTCTAATCCCAGAAAGAAAGGTAAACTGGTCGATAGTGACGGCTTGCCGCCAGAAACCCCAGGAGGATGTGTCTGAATACTTCTCCCGATTCGAGACTGTGTTTTCCGATTACAGTGGCCAAGACATGACCACCGCAACCGGACACCACCTCTTTGTCCAGAATTACGTAAAGGGTCTGTCACAAGAAGTTTCCCAGAAGCTACAGACCAGCGAGAGGAGTTGGGCAGCCTCCAAGCCCGCAGCAATTCTCCAGATGGCCCAATACTACGAAAACCAGAAGAACGAGAACGATAGGGCGTCAGAGAAGAAGAAAAAGGAATTAAAGGAGAGGGTGATGATAGCACAGTTGCAAGGGGTGACAATAGGAAGGGAACCCCCGAAAGAGAATTACCAACCAACCGCCCCTAGAAAGCTACCCCCTAAAGACCATACACCTACACCCTACAACAGACGGAGAGACTTCGATGGGAATCAATGTGCGTTCTGTAGAGGGTTCGGACACTGGAAATCCCAGTGCCCGGTCCTTCTGGAAATGAACAAAAATAGGGACCCCAGAGATACAGCATATGACCCCAGAAATAGAGGACGGGGACGAGGGCACACGAACGACGCCATCAACGACAGGCCAGGCAGACCAAACACCTTTGATCGCCCCCGACAAAACCAGTGTCAGCAGTCCGACTACGAAAGCACTCATGACTTCGCATAGGACCGCCAGGGGCAAGGGAGGGATCCAGTCGAACTCCGTGTTGACCAGCAAGGTCCTTACGTCACCGCTAAGGTCTTGGGCACAAAATCTCCATTCCTGGTAGATACTGGGGCGACACGTAGTGCGTTATCTAAACGACTGATTCCTAGGGCACCCTTGTCTGGCTCACACGTAACCTCAATAGGCTTTGACGGAACGCCCTGCACTAACCCCTTATCAGCACCAATCCCCTTTGACTTAGAAGATAACACCACCGACACGACCTTTCTGCTCTCCTCCAACACCCCCGATGCTATTATGGGACTTGATTTGCTAAAACATTTTCGAGCTACCATCAGATGCTCCCCAGACGGAGTTCGAGTCATCCTACACGATAACCCAGATCTGTCCAGACCCTGTCACACACGGCGTATGCTCTCTATAACCGATGCTGATATGTCCCTACTCGACACATTACCTTCACATCTATGGGCTAAAACCGACTCAGACGTAGGACGCATGGTGATCGACCCGGTACACGTAACCGTCCGACCGGATGCAGTGCTCCCAAAGCTTCCACAGTATCGGATATCACCCGAAGGCGAGAAGGCATTGGTGGAAATCATCGAGTCCCTAGTCGAGGCAGGAGTGGTAGAAGAAGTAGTCAGTAATGTTTGCAACAGCCCTATCCTACCCATTGTAAAAAAGCAAGGCGAGGGGGATGAGAAAGCCTACCGTTTCATTGTTGACTTGCGAGAGGTTAACAAAGTAGTCGTACCCCAGTACCCCGTGGTCTCAGACATCACCACCATCCTCACCCTGATTCCATCCACTGCCACCATCTTTACCGTTATTGATCTCAAAAACGATCAAATGCCAGGCACACAAGAAGGTGACAGACATTATAGGACAGGGAAATGCACTAGCTGACATTACTGCCCGAACCACAGCCGAGAATAGGTCCACGACCCGTATGTACGTGACCAGGTCACAAACTGAGAAATGGAAGGATGCTAGGGAAACAATTAGGGATATCCAACTAGCCAGCACACCACACGAATTAACTGAATGGGCCCGGTTGGGATTGAAGGACGATGACGGTTGTTGGCGAACTAAAGACTCGAACAAATGGTTGCTACCCGACTCATACTTGATCCCCATGCTGACCATGGCACACTCCCCCGCACACATAGGGTCTGCCCCCATGATCGAACTCATCTCCAAAGTCTGGCACAACGACAGAATACCAGACTCAGCCAAACGTCTGGTCCAACAATGCCTAGTATGCCTCCAACACAACCCTGGGAAAGGAACTGCTGTACCCCGGGGAGGGTTTGGGGTCCCCAATCACCCCTTTGAAGTCCTACAAATGGACTATGTCCAGCTAGAAAGGTGCCAAGGTTTAAAGTATGTACTTGTCGTTGTGTGTGCCTTCAGCAAGTGGGTGGAAGCCTACCCAACCCATGACAACACCGCTATGACTACCGCAAAAGTACTACTGAAGGAATTCTTCCCCCGATACGGCCTTTGTCGAATTTTGTGGAGCGACAACGGCCCCCACTTCGTAGCCGAAGTTATCCAACTCATCTTAAAAGGGTTGGGTGTAAAACAGAAATTCCATGCGGTCTTCCATCCCCAATCTGCAGGCCTGGTTGAGCGACACAATGCCACATTGAAGCTTAAGATAGCAAAAATAGTCGCCACCACAGGGCTAAGATGGCCAGACGCTCTCCCACTAGCATTGCTATCAATGCGTTCCACCCCCACCAAACACCACTTAACCCCCTACGAGGTCGTCTTCGGGCGGCCCATGAACCTTTGGACTGCACCAAAACCGACATCCATCCACGACGTCCCGGACGTCCTCATGTCTGATTATCTGTACAATCTAACTAAAACGTTGTCTATCATCCATCAGCAGGTGCTGCACGCCATTCCCGATGTTTCCAGGGGCCCCGGGCACGACATCCAACCTGGTGACTTCGTCTTAGTGCGTAACTTCCAGCGCACCAAGAGTCTGGAGCCCCGGTGGACGGGCCCCCTGCAAGTCCTGATCACCACCCGAACAGCTCTTCGAGTGGAGGGGAAACGCAATTGGCTGCATGCACACCACTGCAAGAAGGTATCACCGACCCTGACAACCACGGACAACGTCACCGCCCAAGAGGAACTTCTGGACAAAGACCGACCATCCCTGAGCCGCTGCCCGGATACAGAGACACTTGAATTGATTGAATATCCCGATCCCACTGTGCCATCCAAAGAAGGGTATAACTTGCGACGAAAGGAGAGAACTTCGGCTAAGCAGACCACAGGCTAAGTGGAAATCTCAGAGCGGTAGCCTAGTCACCTCAAAGGCCACCAGGAGAGAAACTAAACAAAGTCTGTGGTTCTGCCCGCTACCGAGTCTCTTGAAGGTGATGGAAGCGCCCAACATGAAGATGATGGAAGCAACCGGACGTCCGAAGATCCACTACAGAAACCCAAAGACTGACCGAATGCACAGCTTAAAGACTATTACACTTTTCATTACCCTTCTCTTTTGCCTTCTCCTCATGGTCACCTTCTGGATCATGGAGGAGAACACACCCGCTCATAAGACATTGCTGACCACCGTTCAACCTACCACCATGAAGGAACACCATCTGATCTCACTTTCACCCCAACTCCGAGAAAGGCGTAAGGAGTTCTGGAATAACTCTTTTGTGCAGTTGCTCCACCAACACAATCTTGCCACCAACGCCACTAACTGCTGGATCTGTGGATTGCTACCACATGCCACTGGGCACTCAATCCCTTTCATCCCTTCACCTTTTTCTGTCCATGGTTCCTGCCTCGCCTGGCTGATCCTCCTGCAGGAGAGCTACAAGGACAATGCCACTTCCGGCAGAACCATGTCACACTTCTACCATGGGTTCTGGCTGAACAAAACTGGTAGAACTTCCGCCCTCTTCTGCCCTCTGAGATCGAACACTTCCTTTCACATAGACATCCCTGCCAAAGAACGAGTTGAAATGCAAGTGTTCAACAATCCAGCCAGACCCACCTTCTCTTACCTCCGAAAACGGACGGCCGCCACCCTAACAGTGGCCCTGTCCGTCATCAACATCACTGGATCTGTATGCCTCGAAGGCCTGGGGGCACAGCTGGTGGGCCACAGCTCCTGCCTCATCACCCGAACATTGGACTCAGTTGACCCACCCTCCTTTGTTGCCTCCCCGAATATGTACTTCGTCTGTGGTACTAAGGCCTACACCTGGCTCCCGAAAGGTTGGGGAGGCACCTGCTACATCGCCTTTGTCCTTCCCCCGACATATGTGGCTCCAGCAAACCATCACCGACAGAAACGTGCCAAAGACATTGTACAAGCCGACTCCACCGGAGCGCAGTTCATGGACGCAGTAAAAGGCCTTGTTCCACTCTGGGGTCCAATGGCAAACAGCCGTGCCATCCGCCACTTAACCCAGGCAGTCGAAACGGCAATGAACATTACGGCTGGCGCCCTCGCCAACAACACCGCCGAGCTCCAGGCCGTCCGCTTAGTGGCTCTTCAGAACCGCCTCGTTCTAGACGTGGTTCTGGCAGATCGTGGAGGAGCATGCCGCATCATTGGGTCCAGCTGTTGTACCTACGTACCAGATAACTCACCCTCAGTCTACAAAGCAATTGAACACCTCCACAGACTGTCCACAGAGGTCCATCAAGAGCAAGAAGAATGGTCGCTGGGGAGTTGGTTTTGGGACGCTATTAAAAGTTGGGGATGGAGGCTGTTTTCATTTATCCTAATACCGATTGTGGTACTATGTGGATGTTGTTTGGGGATTCAGTGTCTGCCACCTTTATGTTCGCTTTTTATGAACTGCATCTGCCCTAAGACTTTGAACTTTGAAACAGAACGGATGAAAGCCCTTTATGAGGTGGAAGTCCGTAGTATTATGGGGATAAATCCGAACTAGACAAGCTGGCGAGATATGTTAAAAGGGAGGACTGTGGAAATTTAGCTTGCAAACTGAACATTATCTGCGCCATCTTGCCTCTCCCCAGCGCCACGCACAGCGAATGCACGGCCGCCATTTTAGGCACCCCACTCTCTCCCCGCTCATTGTCAATCGCCAGCGCGTTCCCCTTGGCGCTGCGAGCATCCCCCGCGCGCTGGCCACCCCCGCTCTCTCATACAGGCCATAAACCCTCTCTTTCTGCGCGACCCTGCTACGGAACCACATCCGACCGACATCCCATACATGGTCATGCCTCTCCTTTGATAACCCCCTTCCCCTGCGCCCCATTGTCTGAACTGGTCCCAGGCCATCACCTAGCCCTGCGGATGCAGTTTATTGCCCCTACTGTAAGGGAAACACCCCACATCAAAGGGATTACAGTAGATCAAAGCCCCTACCCCCTGAGACCCGACCGGTCACACACACCCCCAGGAATTGGCGGAATACCCTGCTGCGCAATAGCCATCTCCTACTGTGGGTGGGGTGGGAACTTCTACTGTATCTATGTGTGGGATCGGATCTGAACCGGGGCTTCAGGGGATATTCTCCCATACATCAAGGGAACCTCAAGAATGTACTATGTGTAATAAAGCAATAAACCAGTGTATAAGAGACCAGGTCTCAGAGATGTAGTTAGAGCACCTCGTGACGATACCTTGCTGTCTGATCTGATGTGTTCTGCTCCGACGGAATAAAACTTTGTTTCCTGCCTTCCAGTCTCCGACGCCTGCCTCTTTCATTGGTAAATTATCGAGTGGTATGAGAGGCGATTACCGCCGGGCAAATACTTGAAAGGTTATCGACTGAAACTGCCGCTACCATTTAACACCTCAGCAGCCAGAGGCCATCACAGGTGAGTGTTGTGCTCCATGCCTACATTGAATGATACCTTGTTACCCATGTGTGTCCTGTACCAGACTCTGATCCCAGGGAATGGATGGCTGGAGTTGGTTCAACACTCAGGCATAGTTTGACATTTCCACACACATTTGTCGTTGAATAATGCAAAATGACAGGAACGTCTCATGTCCAAAGTGAAATATTTATTTACGGTGGGGTAAGTGGTTTGGTAGATGCAATTAGGTGCTGTACCGGGGGAATAGAATCCAAGGCTCACAGGGAGAGATGGTATCCTTGGCATTGGAAGTGATCAGAGTCCAGACCACAGTGTTGGTCATCATTGGTCAGACTGTGACAAGCAAGTCCATGTGGCAGAGAATGTCATTGGATGAGGTGCTGCTGTTGCGCCAGAGGGCCAGGTGCCAGGCCATGTGAACTGGGAGATGGGGATGGTCCGCTGACTCTCACAGTCTTTTCCGTGGACGACCTACCTTCCTCCGGGGACCCTCAGATGCAGGCCTTGACGATGCTGGGGACGCTCCGTCAGATGAATCCTCCTCCTCCTCCCTCCCTGTGTCTGGTGCTGGTCTACGCCTGGTGGCACAGGGAGGGTTTGCCAGGCTTTGGGCGATCTGACGGAGTGATTGGCTCATGTCCCTGTGCACCGCCAGGAGCTCAGCCAGTCTTGCCTCCATCCGTCCTTGGTGTTGTTGATGACTGGCATGATGCTCGACCTGCAGGTTCTTAATGTCATCGAGGGTCCCCTGCATCTTGGAGAGTCTTGACACGACCTGGTTGATGCCTCTGGTGTCACGCCGGTATGATTCCAGGATGTTGCGTATGTGTGACATACCGGTGTCCTGAGCTGGCTGGTCAGGTTCGCGCCTCTGCCTGCCTCCACTCCCACCACCCCTGCCCACTTGAGCCTGGCCTGCCCTTGTGGGCACATCTGGTCTACGGGACCCCTGAGGGATGGCATTTGCAGGGTTGCCTGTCTCCTCCTGGGTGCCTGGAGAACCTTGTCCCACCTGGTCAGACTGGCTCTGTTGTTCAGTGTGAGCAGGGCTCCTGGGTGTGTCCTGGGATGTGGCAGGAATGGGGGGGTGGTTGGCACAGATGTACCTGACGCAGGTGCTGCAGGGGCTTGGGCACCAGAGGGTCCAGGTTGGTCGGGGTCATCTACAGAGTGGTGAGAGTCATCGCTGCTGGTGGGATCGTCTTCACGCGTTGCCTGGGACTGTGATTCTCCCCCCCAGTGTTGGGGGAGATCAACGGCGTTGCCCTGTGTGTGAGAGAGAGACAATGTTAATGGTGTTTCATGCGACATCTATGTTTCATACATATTCAAGTTGACACATTTACTCCAGGTAGTTGGATGTGCCTAGCATTCCTCTCAATGTCCACTTGGGGATGGGTATGTTGCGGGGGACAGATTGGGATGTTCTCCTGAGTGTATGACCTGTAGATTGTTTGCTCTGATGCTTATTTGGCTCGGGATCGGTCTTGTTGTGTCACATGTCCATTGTGGGAGTGTGTAAATCCGTTGCCTGTCCCGGGTGTGTGTGCTTGTGTTAGGGGGGGGTTGTGACCGGGCCTGCTGTTGTGTGTAGTGTGAGTTGTCATTGGGTCTCCCAGGTGATGTGTCTGTCCCCTCATGGTGCATGCTGGCATGACAGTGAGTGTGAGTTCCTGTGCTAGATACCTGTGCTTGTGGAGTTGGTGTTTGAGTGTACAGTGGTCCCAGGAGGGCCTTGTGCTGCATACAGCAGGGCCAAGTATCATCTACCTTGTCAGTACTGTGCCAGTCCCTGTGCATTGTGCATGGTTATGTACCTATGCCATATGGGCTGAGGGCATTGTTGTCTGCGTCTCATTTTTACAATGTGTTGTGTGGGGCCCACACTCTCAGCCTCCCGGACATCCAGTCTTGTGTTTGTGGTTGTTGTAGGCTTGGACATGGGCTTGCCTTGATTTGTGAAGGGTGCATGGAGACGTTAGTGGCATGAGCGTGGTTTTTGAGTGTGGTTGTTTGCGGTGAGTGCTTGTGGGAAGTTGCGTGCATTTGGTGTATATGTGGTGTGGACCCCATTGCCCCCATGTTACGTAAGTTGTTTGTGTACTCACCAGGCTCTGCGGCTCCTTCGACTCCGTGTACTCCCACCGGCGGTAGCAGGGCCATCACCTTCTCCTCCCAGGGATAGTAGTGTACGGGTCTGCGGGGCAGCCCGCCTCCAGTGATGTTAGTCTGGGCATATTCTTCATTCATTTTCCTCTTGACCGCCCTGCGCAGATCGTACCACCTGGCTTGGCATTCATGCCTGGTCCTTCGGATGGGCGCAACAGCATTCACCTTATCGACAATCCTCTGCCACATGGCAGATTTTTCAGCTATGCTGGTCTGTCTGACCATAGTTCCAAACAGCTGTGGCTCAACTCTGATGACTTCGTTGACAAGGAGGTCCAGCTCCACCGTTGTGAACTTTAAATTCTTGTCTGTGGGCATGGTGCGGGGTGTGGGTGTGGGTGTGGATGGTTGTGGGTGTGTGGGTGTGAATGTGACGGTGTGTGTGTGAATGTGAAGAGGGGGATGTTTGTGGAGGAGGTTGTGTGAAGGTGTGTGAGTGAAGGTGTAGCGGAGATATGAGTGATGTGGAGTAGTTTCTATGTGGAGTTGTTTCTCAGTGGGGTCTGGCAGCAGTGGGTCTGTTGCAAAGGTTCATGGGTTGTGTGTGTGGGCCCTTTTTATTGGTCCATTTTTGGGTGTGGCTGTGTTTGAATTTTGGTGGGTGTGTTATAAGTGGTGGTTGTGATTTGGGGCCTCTGTTTGCCTGTTTGGATGTGCCAGGTCAGTGATTGGGATGTATTTTGTCATGTAGACGTGTTTTGTGGTGTTGTGCGAGTCGAATTGACCCTCCTTGTGCTGTTTTACAGTGTCCTGGTTCTGTAAGAGTATATTTCGCGTAGGTGCGATCTGCGTACATGGGGGGGTGCGTACATGGGGGGGAGGGTGCGTACATGCGGTGGGGGTATGGTGCGTACAGGTGCGGCCCTGGGGTACGGCACATACATGCAGAGGTACGGCGCGTACATGGGGGGGTAAGGCGCGTACATGCGGTGGGGGTACGGTGCGTACACGTGCGTCCCTGGGGTACGGCGCGTACATGCGGAGGTACGGCGCGTACATGCGGGGGGGTAAGGCGCGTACATGCGGGGGTGATGCGCCTACAGGCGGGGTACTGCACGTACATGGGGGTACGGCGCGTACAGGTGCGGGGCTGGGGTACAGTGCGGACAGGGGGGTAAGGCGCGTACATGGGGGGTACGGCGCGTACATGGGGGGGTACGGCACGTACAGTTGCGGGGCTGGGGTACAGTGCGGACAGGGTGGTGTACGGTGCTGACATATTTGGGGGTGTGGGGGGCTGTACGGCTCGTACACGGGCATGAGTTTACCCGTGTACATGTGTGCTACTTCGTTGGCTCCGTACGGGCCTTTTTACGTGCGATTGTGTATTCGGACGGACGGTCGGGATCGTACTTGCGCGCTCGGACTTGTGTTTTACGATTTGCACGTAAAAATGTCCGGCTCACTCTCGTACACTTTTACCGACGATAATCGGATGTGAAAACTTTCCGACGCACTCTCGTAGACTTTTCCCGATGCTATTCGTAGTTATTTTTCACGGCCGAATCGTACTTGGCCGTTTGTACGGTGCTTCTACGACTCATACGTAAAGAAATATGGATGCCGGTCGTACGCAAAATATTTTTACCGGATCGGAATCGGCACCTAAGTACTAAAAAAAAGTACCAATTAATAATTAATTAACAGTAAATTAATTATCAATACACAAAATAATTTCAATAATTACTTAATTACAATTAAATTACTTCCCACCCTATTCCCCTATAAACCCACAACACGCTCCGAATAATAAATGAATACAAATAATATAATTATCAAATAATCAATTAATAAAAAGTAATTACCAATTAATACACATTAATTGCCAATTAATAAAACTTAATTACCAATTAATAATTAATTACCAATACATTATTTATCAATACCAATAAATAAAATTAAATAATTACTTAATTACAATTAAATTACTTGCTACCCTATTTCCCTATAAACCCACAACCCGCTACAGAACTAATTCTCAAAATTAAATTTAACATATTTAATTTACTATAATTAAATTACTTCCCACCCTATTCCCCTATAAACCCACAACCCGTTATGGAATTAAATTACACAAAAATTAAATAACATAAAATAATTACTTTGAAAAAATTCAAACATGCATTACAAAAATATTACATACTTTTAACAAATATACTAACACTTAGAACACTATAAAAAAAATCGATATTTGTAACAACTATATTATGACAGTCGAAATCACTAACTTCGATATTATGAAAATTGATATTTCTTACCTGAATTTCGATATTCTGCACCACTATATTTTTGCAATTCGATATTCTGTCCATTCTATGTTAAAAACTCGCTATTCTGTCCAGTCAATATTTTTTTTCTCGATATTGTGACTAGTTTCCATATATATATATATGTAAAGCTTGCAGCACTAGCAAGAATAGGAAAACCTACCCTTTACCCACTGGCAAAACAGGGACCATATCAAAATTCATGAACTGCAATAGTGACTACTATGTGTATGCGATAGTATGCCCCTGTAACAAGATGTACATAGGGAGTACCATTTTTCCTGTAAAGAAAAGAATTCTGGAGCATATCAGAGCTATTAGGAACAGTGACTTAAGCTACTCTACTGCTAAACATTGGCAAAAATACCATGACAAGAACCCTAACACTTTTTCTTTCTTTGGTGTTGACAGGATGGCCACTAGCCCCAGAGGAGGTAATCGCGAGAAACAACTGCGAATCTTGGAGTCGAAGTACATCATACTTCTCGACACTAAGAACCCCTTCGGCATTAACGAGGATGAGGAACTCTTTGTCCATATAGGATAAGTAGCACCTCCGTTTGTTCTTCTCTGCTTCTCTGCTTCTTTGGTGAAACAAATTTTCTCTGTGTACACTGTGCCCCGGGGGAGTGCCCTCCACCGGGACAAAGCGTGAGCAGGCTGGAAAAATTCACATGAAGTCTGACCTGCCATGTTGCCCAAACCAGGGGGAGGCATTCCTTATTCCCTAGCTGCATAACCAGTCCATCTGGTGGCGCCCCTTTTTAGCCTTACCTTACCTTTAGTAATGTACAACTGACGGCCAACCCAGCCTGCATTTTTTAACCTTTTTTCTTTTTCTTTACTTTTTTTTTTCTCACAATTTTTGTTAATTGAAACCACTCACCTGCACCATTTCACTCCACATCATGCACTTGCTAAGTATCCCTTGGGGTCCCTGCGGGACAATATAGGGATGCTTTTGTGAGAATTTAAAAATAACTATTATGATTTTTTCTCTTTTTTTAAAAAACTAAATTGGACTACATATGTGAGGCAATGGAAATTGTAAAGATTAGTGGACGCAGATATAGTCCCATAGATGACTCTGGCCACAGGGCCACCGCAGTACAGAAATGTCATTAATGGGTTGGGCCACTTGGCCAGAATTGTACATTTACAGGAAAAGACAATGTATGAGTTAATATATATTCTTCTGCATAATTTAGTATGTGATGAGAGAACAATGTACATTCATTTTTTCTGATGCCTAACATTGACAGAATCCTTTTACATGCACGATGAAGATAAACTACAAAAACAGTATTTTTTCCATGTCGATACCTCGCAGTGGTTCTTCTTCTATGTTTAGTATATGCACTGTATAATTGGTGATCATCTGTGGTTTAACGTTAGCCTTGTGAAGAAGATCGCCGGATCGAAACGCCGTGCCAGTAAACCTTTTTGGTGTACATCGACTCTGGAGTGTGAGTCTTTATTTTCTACACGACTGTGGGGAAATCGGAAAAATTTTGCGCCATATATTTATATATATATATATATATATATATATGTATATATATATATATATATATATATATGTATATGTATATATATATATATATATCCAAAACAGAGTTTCTTTAGCCTTCCAAAGCTGGTAACGCACTCCGAGCCAATGGATTTTCAAAAATGCTTTATTCCACCATGCTGACAAACCGGTTTCGGTCTTCACGACCTTTTTCAATGTCAAAGTCCATTTACCATCCATCTCTTAAATACACGGATGTTGAACGATATAGAAAGAGGATTTCAATGTTCAAATACATAAACATAAAAGATGGGCCTCTGTGCCCCTGAGTTGCAACACAGTGGCCATCTTAAAGACACTCTTTACTAGTCATTGTATTGTTTGTCCAAAATTAATTCGTTGGTTATTGTGACCAAAGAAAAGCAATAAACATTCATATAGTGTTATTATTCACTCTGATTATTGTTATTATAATGCCAACATTCTAAATATTTTGTAAAAAAAAATATATATATATATATATATATATATATTCATCCAAACGTTGCCCAACGTACAGAGGCGCACACGAAGGCAAGCAGACTCCAAACCTTGCATCAGGGTCTTTATTAACAGCCACAACCCGTGACCAAGGAGCAGAGGAGCTCCGAAACGCGTAGGGTCGGCGATGAAATTCCTGATGTGTTTGCAGCCTGTTAATAAAGACCCTGATGCAAGGTTTGGAGTCTGCTTGCCTTCGTGTGCGCCTCTGTACGTTGGGCAACGTTTGGATGAATATATATATATATATATATATATATATATATTTTCACAGAAAAAAACATAGGTTTCAGGGGTGTTATAGTTAGCTGGCCATTTCACTCGGACAAAACCATTGAAATTCCTCTGTTATAGTTAGATCTGCTAACTATAACTCACGCGCCCGCTATGCACTGCTGATGATGTCACATATTGCATCATTCATGACATGGTCAGTGACATCACTGATGACATCACTGATGACATCTCAAATGACATCACTGATGAGATCACTGATGACATCATCCAGTGAATGTGGTTTAGTTTGAAATTTAAATATGTATTATATATATACCAATCTGTATTGAAGATTGAGTGGATATATAACTGTCTGGATGGAGGATTTAGTAGCTGTCTGACTGTCTGTTTCAGTGAGTAATTAAAAGTGTCTCACTTAATACATGGATTAGTAACTAAACTATGTGTATATGTGCATCACTGTCTCTGTTGTTGTATAACATGCTGCATCAGTTGGTCACTAACTACATGAGTGTATATATTAGTTATTGATTAGTTGGGTGAGTATTTGTATGGGACATTGAATTTGTGTGTGGTTGGATGGGATGTGTATAACTCTATGCATAGATGTGTGAATGGTTGATTGACTCGGTGTATAGGTTTAAGAGTGCATGTGGAAACAGTTGTTTGTGTGACTGAGTGTATTTATTTGTGTGTTGGTGAGCGAATATATGTTTTAGTTGTACATCTTCAACAAAGTAAAAAAATAAAAGGCATTGTATGTGAGAGTTGGTGTATATAAATAAGTATGTGTAAGAGTCAGTGATTGTGAGAGTAACTATATGAATAAGTGTATAATTGTAATGGCGATGTTTTAGCATATTAACTATGAGTTACTATGTGTTTGAATAAATGAGGTGTTGTTGGATAATTGTGTAAGTGAGTAAAAGTAAGTGTGATTAATTTTTTTCATGAGTGAGTAGGAGGACTGCATAACCGACTAAGATGACTACTGATGTGTCAATGTCTATATATGTGTATAAGTGCATTTGATAGTGTTCTATTAATTAGTGACTGCATGTATAAATGATTCTGTTGTTGAATGGGTAGTTGTGTGTAGACTTAGGAATCAGTGAGTGGGTATGTACTAACTGGTATTGGTGTGTCAATGGTTTCAAATATGGTACTCTGTATTTTACAGTGAGTGATGAAAGGTTTTACTAGCGTATGATGAGGTGTATCAGATTGTCATGTGGATGATGTCATTAGTGATGTCATCAGTGATGTCATTTGAGATGTCATGAATGATGCAATATGTGACATCATCAGCAGTGCATTGCGGGCGCGCAAGTTATAGTTAGCAGAACTATATATAACGGATGAATTTCTATGGTTTTGTACGAGTGAAATGGCCAGCTAACTATAACACCCCTGAAACCTATGGTTTTTTTCTGTGAATTTCTAAGGTATTTTAAATGCTAATTTGTAACTATAACGTCTCTGAAACCTATGTTTTTTTTCAGTGAATTTCAAAGGTTTTTTAAATGCTAATTTTTAAGTGTGATAGTAGTTATACCTATATTTTTGCACTGATTTTCTACAGTTTTTTAACAGTTTATTTATAAATATTTTATTCATTAAATAACATTATATACTGTTGTAAAAATTTCACACAAAAAAAAACTTGAAACTGAAATATTTCATTTTTTATTTTAATATATTTATATTATTTTCTCTTTAAAAAATGTTTTTTCCAATTTTTTCTCTGAGTCGCGCACTCAAAGCGTACACATCATTGTGGGTGCGCAGATTCTAGCCGCCATTTCAGGAAAGTCATGAAGGATCCGCGTACGGTGTGCGACGGCTGCGTGTTTTTTAGTTACATCATATACATTTAATATTACGTGGTGTGCGCGATTGGTATGCAACCAGTCTGCGACTCCTGCTCCCGCGCACTCCCGACACATGGCAATACGGTACGAGATGGTTGCGCGCTGGCGAGTCCCGCATGACGTCATATACGTGCTGGGGATGCTGGGTGCGCGACGCCCACAAAAAAAAATTATGTTCCAAAAAGATATGGATGTGTCTTTAATATACATATTAGGGCAAGAGATTATCTAAGATATTCATACAAATAATATATTTGTACTTATATAATGAACTTATATTATTTTAAAATATATTTTCGCGACGTCGGGTGCGTGCATCGTGAGTGCAGAGAACCAGGTCAGCAGAGCTGCTGTAGAGCCAGAGAAACCAGGTCAGCAGAGCCGTTGTAGGCCAGAGAACCAGGTCAGCAGAGCTGCTCTAGAGCCTAAGAAGCAGGTCAGCAGAGCTGCTCCAGAACCAGAGACACAGGTCAGCAGAGCTGCTCTAGAGCCAGAGACCCAGGTCAGTAGAGCTGCTCTAGAGGCTGAGAACCAGGTCAGCAGAGCTGCTGTAGAGCACGGGAAACCAGATCAGCAGAGCTGCTTTAGAGGGAGAGAACCAGGTCAGCAGAACTGCTTTAGAGCCAGAGAACCAGGTCAGCAGAGCTGCTCTAGAGCCATAGAACCAGGTCAGCAGAGCTGCTTTAGAGCCACAGAACCAGGTCAGCAGAGCTGCTCTAGAGGCAGAGAACCAGGTCAGCAGAACTGCTTTAGAGCCAGAGAACCAGGTCAGCAGAGCTCTTTAGAGGGAGGGAACAAGGTCAGCAGAGCTGCTTTAGAGCCAGAGACCCAGGTCAGCAGAGCTGCTCTAGAGCCAGAGAACCAGGTCAGCAGAGCTGCTTTAGAGCCATAAAACCAGGTCAGCATAGCTGCTTTAGAACCAGAGAACCAGGTTGTTGTATCCTTCCTTATTCCCACCTTGGTACCTTCCATCCACCCCCGCCTTCCCTCTCCCCTTGGTATCGCCTGAAGCTTACCTTAGAATGTTGACAGACTACTCGCCAGTGCGAGAGCGGTTGGCTTGATTAAAGGAGTTGAAATCCCATCCTCGTCGCCAGTGTAATAATGAAGCCGAAGAGCCGAGGTGAGAATTCAACTCCTTTAATCAAGCCAACCACTAGTGGGGATGGTGGAGACACAAATACATTTTAAAGGGAGGTCCACGGTGGGTAAAGTATACCTAGTCAGCTCTGGATCCAATCTCCTAGGGTGGCGTCACCAAAGGGAACTTGGCATTATCCTTGACCCCAATAGTAAGGAAGAAGTCAAAATAATTAAAGAAGTCACGGAAGTGTCCCCCCTCTGTGAAGAATTCCCCAATCTTTTCTCTAACGATCTGGGATTGTTGAAAAACTATCAACATAACATAAAAATTAGACAAGGGGCCAAACCTATAGTCCATAAAACACGTCAGGTTCCTCTACTCCTGAGACAACCTTTGAAGGAAGAACTCGACAAATTGTGCCATTTAGGTGTCATCCATCCTGTAGACGCATCGGAGTGGTTATCTCCAATCGTGATAGCCTCAAAGGCCAATGGACAAGGCATTCGTCTTTGTATTGATTTACGCAGCCTTAATGAAAACATTTGGGTGGAACGGTTCCCCCTTCCCAACATTAATGAGATGTTGAGTACCATGGGCAAGGCCAAGTTTTTTTCGGTTATAGACCTCTCCATGGCCTACTATCAAGTTGATCTTCACCCTGATTCTAGGCCACTAACAGCATTTTCTACTACTTTTGGTACATACATGTTTGGTAGAATGCCTTTCGGCTTGGCCTCGGCGGCAGCCGTAATTCAAAAAATGATGCAAAGGGTACTGGAAGGAATCCCTAACAGCATGTGCTTCCAAGATGATGTGTTGGTTTACGGTGCGGATGAAGAAGAACATGACTCCATTTTTAGGAAGGTGTGTTCCAGGCTCACCATTGCGGGACTCACTGTAAAAAAAGATAAATGCAAGATCAAAGTTACTGAGGTGGATTACTTGGGTCACAATCTTTCTTTTGAAGGAATAAAACCTAAACTCAGTCTGGTTCAAGCTGTGGAAAATGCCCCCGTACCTACGAACAAGGAAGAGCTGAAATCCTTTTTAGGACTTGTCGAGTACATGGCGAAGTTCATCCCCAATTTTTCTGAAAAATGTGAGTCCTTACGAGAACTGCTAAGGAAAAATTGCGAATTTAAATGGGGGAAAAATCATTCTGAATCTATAGCTAAGTTAAAAAAAGAAATTATCAGCTCACGGGCATTGGGCCCGTTTGACCATAAGAAGAGAACCATTCTATGCACCGATGCATCCAACAAAGGTCTAGGGGCCACTCTAACACAGAAGGGAGAAGGTGTAGAAACCATCATAGCTTTTGCTTCCCGCACCTTAAGTCCACCAGAACGGAACTATTCCGTAATTGAAAGGGAAGCTTTGGCATGCTACTGGGCCATTAACCATTTCAAGTTTTTTCTTTGGGGTTGTGCTTTTACGGTCCGCACGGACCACAAACCTTTAACACACATTTTTTCATCCAAAAAGGTATTTTGTGAATCCCCTAGGATAGCTAAATGGGTCCTTGGGCTGGAGAAATTTAATTTTCGCATTGAATACCTTCCTGGTCAGGACAATGTCCTTGCAGACTATTTATCCAGATCTCCCATTACAGGGAACATTGAGGCTGACCCGTTAGACACTCCTGTTCTTTCCATTCTCACATCTTCCGTTTCTAAGGAGGAATGGGATGAGGAAATGGAGAAGGACTCCAGCATGAAGGCACTCAAAGGTCTTATCGTAAATGGGTGGCCAGAAAAGTGTGGTGAGGTCATGGAGAGCTTAAACGGGTTCTGGGAAGTCAGAAATGAGCTGAACATCAATGGGAACAAAATTTATCGCAATTCAAAAATTGTGCCACCTGATGCCCTCAGAGATAAGATAATAGACCTTGCCCATGAAGGCCATTTGGGAAGGAGCCTCACTAAAAGCAAGGTGAGGAACAGTTTCTGGTTCCCAAAGATGGACTCAATGGTAGAACTGAAGGTTAAGGACTGCTATAACTGTGCCAAAAGTGACAAGGTAAAGTCCACTCACAGGGTTCCCCTTTCCCCCGTGGAGGTACCTACTGTTCCTTGGACAAAATTGGCCATGGATGTAATTGGCCCAATGGATGCCCTAGGTCCACAAAGAAGGTTCATGTTTGTTTTGGTGGACTATACTTCTCATTGGGTGAACGTAAAATTTACTCCCTCCACTACGACCAAGAACCTCATCGCATTTTTAAAGTCAGTATTTTCCTATGAGGGGGTACCTTCAACGTTAGTGACCGACAATGGGGTACAATTTACTTCGGAGGAAATGGTATTGTTTTTGAAGAACCTTACCATCAAGCATGAGAAAACGGCCCTCTACTGTCCCAAGGCCAATGGGTTGGTGGAGAGGATGAACCGTATGATCAAAGATCATATCCAACTGGCAATATCTAATGGTTTTAACGTAGACAATTCTCTGAGAGACTGTTTGTGGGCCTACCACACGGCGCCCAATTTAGTGACGGGTATATCCCCTTTTGTGGTGTTGAGAGGGAGAGAACCTGGCACAACGTTGTTCCCCCTTTGGCTCGAGGGGGGTAAGTCTGTTGTCTATGACAGAACTGAAAGTCAGGTAAAAGTTCAGCAACATCAAGCCCGCTACAAAGAGTGGTATGACAAGAAATATGGTGTGAAGAATTTAAAAGCAAATGTCAATGATTCTGCAGTGATAAAGAAACCCACTAGGGTACCGGTGGGACAGAGCAAATTTCTCCTTCCTATAAGAATAAAGAACAAGGGGAGAAACGTGGTGGAGTTGGAGGATGGTCATGTATGGAGCGGGGATCGAGTTGTTGTGTAATCCTCTCCTCGTTTTTGTTCCGCCATGTTGGGTAGGAGATGTGCTGTATCCTTCCTTCTACTCCCACCTTGGTACCTTCCATCCACCCCCGCCTCCCCACTCTCCCTGGTTCCACCTCAGCTTACCCTAGATTTTGACTCCACTCGCCAGTGTTTGAGCGGAGATAGAGTTGTTGTGTGATATTCTCTTCGCCTTGTTATCCGTTATGTTGGGTAAGGAGATGTGTTGTATCCTTCCTTATTCCCACCTTGGTACCTTCCATCCACCCCCGCCTTCCCTCTCCCCTTGGTATCGCCTGAAGCTTACCTTAGAATGTTGACAGACTACTCGCCAGTGCGAGAGCGGTTGGCTTGATTAAAGGAGTTGAATTCTCACCTCGGCTCTTCGGCTTCATTATTACACAGGTCAGCAGAGCTGCTCTAAAGACAGAGAACCAGGTCAGCAGAGCTGCTTTAGAGCCAGAGAAACCAGGTCAGCAGAGCTGCTTTAGAGGGAGAGAACCAGGTCAGCAGAGCTTCTCTAAAGCCAGAGAACCAGGTCAGCAGAGCTGCTTTAGAGCCACAGAACCAGGTCAGCAGAGCTGCTCTAGAGGCAGAGAACTAGGTCAGCAGAACTGCTTTAGAGCCAGAGAACCAGGTCAGTAGAGCTGCTTTAGAGCCAGAGAACCAGGTCAGCAGAGCTGCTTTAGAGCCATAAAACCAGGTCAGCATAGCTGCTTTAGAACCAGAGAACCAGGTCAGCAGAGCTGCTCTAAAGGCAGAGAACCAGGTCAGCAGAGCTGCTTTAGAGCCAGAGAAACCAGGTCAGCAGAGCTGCTCTAGAGCCAGAGAAAACAGGTCAGCAGAGCTGCTTTAGAGGGAGAGAACCAGGTCAGCAGAGCTGCTCTAAAGACAGAGAACCAGGTCAGCAGATCTGCTCTAGAGGCAGAGAACCAGGTCAGCAGAGCTGATTTAGAGGGAGAGAACCAGGTCAGCAGAGAAGCTTTAGAGCTAGAGAACCAGGTCAGCAGAGCTGCTCTAGAGCCAGAGAACCAGGTCAGCAGAGCTGCTTTAGAGCCATAGAACCAGGTCAGCAGAGATGCTTTAGAGCCAGAGAACCAGTTCAGCTGAGCTGCTCTAGAGCCTAAGAACCAGGTCAGCAGAGTTGCTCTAGAGCCAGAAAACCAGGTCAGCAGAGCTGATGTAGAGCCAGAGAAACCAGGTCAGTAGAGCTGCTTTAGAGTGAGAGAACCAGGTCAGCAGAGCTGCTTTAGAGGGAGAGAACCAGGTCAGCAGAGCTGCTTTAGAGCCAAGGGACCAGGTCAGCAGAGCTGCTCTAGAGCCAGAGAACCAGGTCAGCAGAACTGCTTTAGAGCCATAGAACCGGGTCAGCAGAGCTACTTTAGAGCCAGAGAACCAGGTCATCGGAGCTGCTCTAGAGCCTAAGAACTAGGTCAGCAGAGCTTCTCTAGAGCCAGAGAACCAGGCCAGCAGAGCTGCTGTAGAGCCAGAGAAACCAGGGCAGCATAGCTGCTTTAGAGGGAGAGATTCAGGTCAGCAGAGCTGCTTTGGAGCCAGAGAACCAGGCCAGCAGAGCTGCTTTAGAGCCAGAGAACCAGGTCAGCAGAGCTGCTTTAGAGCCAGAGAACCAGGTCAGCAGAGCTGCTCTAGTGCCAGAGAACCAAGTCAGCATATCTGCTTTAGAGCCATAGAACCAGGTCAGCAGAGCTGCTTTAGAGCCAGAGAACCAGGTCAGCAGAGCTGCTCTAGAGCCTGAGAACCATGTCAGCAGAGCTGCTCTAGAGCCAGAGAACCAGGTCAGCAGAGCTGCTGTAGAGCCAGAGAAACCAGGTCAGTAGAGCTGCTTTAGAGGGAGAGAACCAGGTCAGCAGAGCTGCTCTAGAGGGAGAGAACCAGGTCAGCAGAGCTGCTCTAGAGCCAGAGAACCATGTCAGCAGAACTGCTTTAGAGCCAGAGAAACCAGGTCAGCAGAGTTGCTTTAGAGGGAGAGAACCAGGTCAGAAGAGCTGCTTTAGAGTCAGAGAACCAGGTCAGCCGAGCTGCTCTAGCTCACACTGACTGATTGACACTTACTGAATGAAACTGACTGATTGACACTAACTGACACTGACTGACTGAAACTGACGGTGACTGACTGACACTGACTGACACTGACTGACTGACACTGACTGACACTGACTGACTACTCTCTACTACTCTACTACTCACTCTCTACTACTCTCTACTACTCTCTCTCTCTAACACTCACTCTCTACTACTCACTCTCCACTACTCTACTACTCTCTACTACTCACTATCTACTACTCACTCTCTACTACTCTCTACTACTCTCTCTCTACTACTCACTCTCTACTACTCTCTACTATTCACTCTCTACTACTCACTCTCTACTACTCTCTACTACTCACTTGCTACTACTCTACTACTCACTCTCTACTACTCTCTACTACTCACTTGCTACTACTCTACTACTCACTCTCTACTACTCTCTGTCTACTACTTTCTACTACTCCCTCTACTACTCACACTCTTCTACTCTCTACTACTCTCTCTCTGCTACTCACTCTCTACTACTCTCTACTACTGTCTCTCTACTACTCTACTACTCATTCTACTACTCACTCTCTACTACTCTCTACTACTCTCTCTCTACTACCCACTCTCTACTACTCTCTACTACTCACTCTCTACTACTCTCTACTACTCACTCTCTACTACTCACTCTACTACTCTCTACTACTCACTCTCTGCTACTCTCTCTACTACTCTCTACTGCTCTACTACTCACTCTCTACTCTCTATTACTCATCCTCTACTCTCTACCTCTCTACCTCTCTCTCTGCTACTCTCTACCGCTCTACCTATACCTCTCTACCTCTACCTCTCTACCTCTCTCTACACGCACACATATGCACATATTTATATGCATATATATGCATATGCATTTATTTATATGTATGTGTATATATATATACATACATATATAAACATATATATAATCTGCATATCTATATAAATACAAATATAAATGCATGCATACATATACATATATGCATACATATGCATGTTATGTACATGAAAGTTTAAATGATGTAATATGTAACGTCATCAGCAGTGCATTGCGGGGATGCGAGTTATAGTTAGCTGAACTAACTATAACACCGGAATTTCTATGGTTTCGTATGAGTGAAATGTCCAACTAACTATAACGTTCCTGAAACCTATGGTTTTTTCTGTGAATTTCTATGTTTTTTTAAATGCTAATTTCAAACTATAACGTGCCTGAAACCTATGTTTGTTTTAGGGAATTTCTATGGTTTTTTTAAATGCTATTTTCTAACTATAAAGTGCCTGAAACCTATGTTTTTTTCAGTGAATTTCAAAGGTGTTTTAAATGAAAATTTTTAAGTCTAATGTACCTCAATCCTATGTTTTTTTTATTTTCTATACATATATATATATATTTAAAAAAATAGTGAATAATTTTTAGTTAGGAAAACTATATTCATTCTTTTTTTTGTAATATTATACAGAAGTCGCGCTCCCTCCGCGCATCCTACACGATGGCTGCGCGCATTCCGGTAGCCATTTCGAAAAGTCGCGCTGGGGTCGCGACTTTGGCGTAATTTGTAAAGTATGAAATATCTTTAAATTAATTATAAATAAAAGTTTTCCTTTAAATGTTTGTCTAAATGTATTAATAAAGTATTTTTAAAGTATTATTTTCAATATAATTTCGACAAAAGTAAAGCTACGAAATGCGCGGTGTAGCCGCCTAATGTGCGCAACATATCTCCATGCGTTTTTCCGGGGTCGTGCCGTGATTGCACTGAGATCGAGCCGAAGTCGAGACTTCGGCGTACTTTTAAAGATGAAAAAATGACTATAGAAAGTTTGAATATGATATTAGACTGAAGAGTTTTGCTAATATACTTATTAAAAGTTTATAGAAATGTTTATTTATAGTGTATAATGATATATATGATTTTCGCAGGTGCGCGAAGGGTGCGTGACGAGTGCGTGCACCATACGGGGCTTCTTGTCAACAAAAGAAAAAAGGAATCTGATTGGTCGAAATCAATTTCATTGTGAAATATCCTTCTGATATTTCCCTTACTTTTTGTCCTTGATAGAGAGAAGACCTGTTTCTTGCCTCTTTTTATATTGATATACCTTTGTTGCGTGTTTGTTTATTTTTAATACAACTATGGCTTCTAGTTTTGCCGAAGTTGATCCACTTGCAGTAGAGGAGGAAGAACAGATGGTGCAGCAGAAGAAGAAAAGAAAGGAAAGCATTGTTTGGTCCTTTTTTAGTGTACAAGAGGACCTGCGATGGATGCCGCTTTTGCCTCCTCTAACCTAGAACGGAACAGTACGGTCAAACTGCGGTGGGACGCACACTCGTTGACCTCTCATGGCACTGCTCCACACTTCGGGGAGGATGCATTCCATTAGCTGTGTTTTCTGATGACGTGTCGTGCCAGCACCGTCCAACAACAGAACTTCTTTAGATCGAAACCAACTCTTCCACTCTCTCACGGGAAGTGAAACCAGGCCACGCAGACACTTTCACAATACAACAGCTGGGAATGCACTCTTCTGTAAAAAAACACAATCCATCTTCCTAATCAAATAAAAGACTCACTGAAGAACAGGGGCCAGCTTCGATCGGTAAACAGCTGTTAAAACGACTTTTTTACTTCGCAATACCATTACAACGCATGCAATAACATGCATGCGTTGTACATTGCGAAGTCATTACTATGCAATTTTTTAGAATGCATGGTAATTTCCCACCATGCCTTTACAACGAATTTTGTTGTAAAGGTATGTATGGTAAATGACCATGCTTTCTAAAAAAATGTCGACGATCCACGTCGTTGTAAGGAAACATAGGCTGTTCCGTTTCCTCACAACGATATGCACCTCCCCTCAGAGAGGACGTGAAGCAGGAACCATGAGGAGTGACACGTAAGGGGGATTGGGCATGCGGTGGGGGTTACTTTTCTAAGGTTTAGGGTAGTGCAGTGGTGTTTGGGTAGTGTAGGGGGTTGTGGTGGGGGTAGTGTTTTAGGGTTTAGGGTAGTGCAATGGTGTTTGTGTAGCGTAGGGGGTTGTGCTGGGGGTAGTGTTTTAGGGTTTAGGGTAGTGCAGTTGTGTTTGGGTAGTGTAGGGGGTCGTGGTTTAGGGTACTGCAGTGGTGTTTGGTTAGTGTAGGGGGTCGTGCCAATGGTAGTGTTTTAGGGTTTAGGATAGCGCAGTGGTGTTTGGGTAGTGTAGGGGATCATTCTGGGGGTAGTGTTTTAGGGTTTAAGGAAGCACAGTGGTGTTTGGTTAGCGTAGGAGGTCGTGCTGGGGGTAGTGTTTTAGGGTTTAGTGTAGCGCAGTGGTGTTTGGGTAGTGTAGGGGGGTCATGCGGGGGGTAGATTTAGGGTTTAGGGTAGCATTGTGGTGTTTGGGTAGTGTAGGGGGTCGTGCTGGGGGTAGTGTTTTCGGGTTTAGGGTAGCACAGTGGTGTTTGGGTAGTGTAGGGGTTCGTGCTCAGGGTAGTGTTTTAGGGTTTAGTGTAGCGCAGTGGTGTTTGGGTAGTGTAGGGGGTAGTGCTGGGGGTAGTGCTTTAGGGTTTAGGGTAGCGCAGTGGTGTTTGTGTAGTGTAGGGGGTAGTGTTTTAGGGTTTTGGGGTAGTGCAGTCGTGTTTGTGTAGTGTAAGGGGTCATGCTTGGGGTAATGTTTTAGGGCATGGTATAGTGCAGTGGTGTTTGTGTAGTATAGGGGGTCTTGTTTTAGGGTTTAGGGTAGTACAGTTGTGTTTGGGTAGTGTAGGGTGTCATGCTGGGGCTAGTGTTTTAGTGTTTAGGGTAGTACAGTGGTGTTTGCGTAGTGTAGGGGGTCGTGCTGGGGCTAGTTTTTTAAGATTTAGGGTAGCGCAGTGGTGTTTGGGTAGTGTAGGGGGTCGTGCTGGGGCTAGTGGTTTAGGGTTTAGTGTAGTGCAATGGTGTTTGTGTAGTGTAGGGGGTCATGCTTGGGGTACTGTTTTTGGATTTGGTGTAGTGAAGTGGCGTTTGTGTAGTATAGGGGGTCTTATTTTAGGGTTTAGGGTAGTGCAGTTGTGTTTGGGTAATGTAGGGGGTCATGCTGGGAGTCTTGTTTTAGGGTTTAGGGTAGTGCAGTTGTGTTTGGGTAGTATAGGGGGTCATGCTGGGGCTAGTGTTTTAGGGTTTACGGTAGCGCAGAGTTGTTTGTGTAGTGTAGGGTGTCATGCTGGGGCTAGTGTTTTAGGGTTTAGGGTAGCGCAGTGGTGTTTGGGTAGTGTAGGGGGTCGTGCTGGGGCTAGTGTTTTAAGGTTTAGGGTAGCGCAGTGGTGTTTGTGTAGTGTAGGGGGTTGTGTTTTAGGGTTTAGTGTAGTGCAGTGGTGTTTGTGTACTGTAGGGGGTCATGCTTGGGGTAGTGTTTTAGGGTTTGGTGTTGTGCAGTGGTGTTTGTGTAGTATAGGGGCTCTTGTTTTAGGGTTTAGGGTAGTGCAGTAGTGTTTAGGTAGTGTAGGGGGTCATGCTGGTAGTTTTGTTTTAGGGTTTAGGGTAGTGCAGTTGTGTTTGGGTAGTGTAGGGGGTCATGCTGTGGCTAGTGTTTTAGGGTGTAGGGTAGTGCAGTGGTGTTTGTTTAGTGTAGGGTGTCATGCTGGGGCTAGTGTTTTAGGGTTTAGGGTAGCGCAGTGGTGTTTGGGTAGTGTAGGGGGTCATGCTGGGGCTACTGTTTTAAGGTTTAGGGTAGCGCAGTGGTGTTTGGGTAGCGTAGGGGGTCGTGCTGGGGGTAGTGTATTAGGGTTTTGGGTAGCGCAGTCGTGTTTGGGTAGCGTAGGGGGTCGTGCTGGGGGTAGTGTTTTAGGGTTTAGGGTAGCGCAATGGTGTTTGGGTAGTGTAGGGGGTCATGCTGGGGGTAGTGTTTTAGGGTTTAGGGTAGCGCAGTGGTGTTTATGTAGTGTAGGGGAAGTGTTTTAGGGTTTAGTGTAGTGCAGTGGTGTTTGTGTAGTGTAGGGGGCATGCTTGGGGTAGTGTGTTAGGGTTTGGTGTAGTGCAGTGGTTTTTGTGTAGTATAGGGGCTCTTGGTTTAGGGTTTAGGGTAGTGCAGTTGTGTTTAAGTGGTGTAGGGGGTCATGCTGGGAGTCTTGTTTTAGGGTTTAGGGTAGTGCAGTTATGTTTGGGTAGTGTAGGGGGTCATGCTGGGGCTAGTGTTTTAGGGTGTAGGGTAGCACAGTGGTGTTTGTGTAGTGTAGGGTGTCATGCAGGGGCTAGTGTTTTAGGGTTTAGGGTAGCGCAGTGGTGTTTGGGTAGTGTAGGGGGTCGTGCTGGGGCTAGTGTTTTAAGGTTTAGGGTACGCTGTGGTGTTTGGGTAGCGTAGGGGTTTGTGCTGGGGGTAGTGTTTTAGGGTTTAGGGTAGAGCATTGGTGTTTGGGTAGCGTAAGGGGTTGTGCTGGGGTTAGTGTTTTAGGGTTTAGGGTAGCGCAATGGTGTTTGGGTAGTGTAGGGGTAATGTTTTAGGGTTTAGTGTAGTGCTGTGGTGTTTGTGTAGTGTAGGGGGTCATGCTTGGGGTAGTGCTTTAGGGTTTGGTGTAGTGCAGTGGTGTTTGTGTAGTATAGGGGCTCTTGTTTTAGGGGTTAGGGTACTGCAGTTGTGTTTAGGTAGTGTAGGGGGGTCATGCTGGGAGTCTTGTTTTAGGGTTTAGGGTAGGGCAGATGTGTTTGGGTAGTGTAGGGGGTCATGCTGGGGCTAGTGTTTTAACATGTGGGGTAGCGCAGTGGTGTTTGTGTAGTGTAGGGTGTCATGCTGGGGTTAGTGTTTTAGGGTTTAGGGTAGCGCAGTGGTGTTTGTGTAGCGTAGGGTGTCATGCTGGGGCTAGTGTTTTAGGGTTTAGGGTAGCGCAGTGGTGTTTGGGTAGTGTAGGGGGTCGTGCTGGGGCTAGTGTTTTAAGGTTTAGGGTAGTGCAGTTGTGTTTGGGTAGTATAGGGGGTCATGCTGGGGCTAGTGTTTTCGGGTTTAGGGTAGTGCAGTGGTGTTTGGGTAGTGTAGGGCGTCGTGCTGGGGCTAGTGTTTTAAGGTTTAGGGTAGCGCAGTGGTGTTTGTGTAGTGTAGGGGGTTGTGTTTTAGGGTTTAGTGTAGTGCAGTGGTGTTTGTGTACTGTAGGGGGTCATGCTTGGGGTAGTGTTTTAGGGTTTGGTGTTGTGCAGTGGTGTTTGGGTAGTATAGTGGCTCTTGTTTTAGGGTTTAGGGTAGTGCAGTAGTGTTTAGGTAGTGTAGGGGGTCATGCTGGTAGTTTTGTTTTAGGGTTTAGGGTAGTGCAGTTGTGTTTGGGTAGTGTAGGCGGTCATGCTGTGGCTAGTGTTTTAGGGTGTAGGGTAGTGCAGTGGTGTTTGTGTAGTGTATGGTGTCATGCTGGGGCTAGTGTTTTAGGGTTTAGGGTAGCGCAGGGGTGTTTGGGTAGTGTAGGGGGTCGTGCTGGGGCTACTGTTTTAAGGTTTAGGGTAGCGCAGTGGTGTTTGGGTAGCGTAGGGGGTCGTGCTGGGGGTAGTGTTTTAGGGTTTAGGGTAGCGCAGTGGTGTTTGGGTATTGTAGGGGCTAGTGCTGGGGGTAGTGTTTTAGGGTTTAGGGTAGCGCAGTGGTGTTTTTGTAGTGTAGGGGGTAGTGCTGGTGGTAGTGTTTTAGGGTTTAGGGTAGTGCAATGGTGTTTGGGTAGCATAGGGGGTCGTGCTGGGGGTAGTGTTTTAGGGTTTAGGGTAGCGCAGTGGTGTTTGTGTAGTGGAGGGGGTAGTGTTTTAGGGTTTAGTGTAGTGCATTGGTGTTTGTGTAGTTTAGGGGGTCGTGCTGGGGTTAGTGTTTTAGGGTTTAGGGTAGCGCAGTGGTGCTTGGTTAGCGTAGGGGGTCGTGCTGGGGGTAGTGTTTTAGGGTTTGGGGTAGCACAGTGGTGTTTGCGTAGTTCAGGGGGGCGTGCAGGGAGTAGATTTAGTGTTTAGGGTAGTGTAGCGGTGTTTCGGTAGTGTAGGGTGTCGTGCTGGGGTAGTGTTTTAGGGTTTAGGGTAGCACAGTGGTGTTTGGGTAGTGTAGGGAGTCGTGCTGGGGTAGTGTTTTAGGGTTTGGGGTAGCACAGTGGTGTTTGGGTAGTGTAGGGTGTCGTGCTGGGGTAGTGTTTTAGGGTTTAGGGTAGTGCAGAGGTGTTTGTGTAGTGTAGGGGGTCATACTGGGGGTAGTGTTTTTGGGCTTAGCGTAGTGCAGTGGTGTTTGTGTAGTGTAGGGGGTCATGCTGGAGGTAGTGTTTTAGGGTAATGCAGTGGTGTTTGTGTAGTGTAGGTGTTTGTGCTGGGGTAGTGTTTTAGGGTTTAGTGTAGTGCAGTGGTGTATGTGTAGAGTAGGGGGTAGTGTTTTAGGGTTTAGTGTAGTGCAGTGGTGTTTGTGTAGTGTAGGGAGTCATGCTGGTGGTACTGCTTTAGATTTTAGGGTAGTGTAGTGGTGTTTTTGTAGTGTAGGGGGTCGTGTTTTAGGGTTTAGGGTAGTCCAGTTGTGTTTGGGTAGTGTAGGGGGTTGTGTTTTAGGGTTTATGGTACTGCATTGGTGTTTGGGTAGTGTAGGGTGTCGTGCTGGGGCTAGTGTTTTAGGATTTAGGGTAGCACAGTGGTGTTTGGGTAGCATAGGGGGTCATGCTGGGGGTAGTGTTTTAGGGTTAAGGGTAGTGCAGTGGTGTTTGGGTAGCGTAAGGGATCATGCTGGGGTAGTGTTTTAGGGTTTAGGGTAGCACAGTGGTGTGTGGTTAGCGTAGGAGGTCGTGCTGGGGGTAGTGTTTTAGGGTTTAGGGTAGCACAGTGGTGTTTGGGTAGTGTAGGGGGTCATGCTGGGGGTAGTGTTTTAGGGTTTAGGGTAGCACAGTGGTGTTTGTGTAGTGTAGGGGGTAGTGTTTTAGGGTTTAGGGTAGTGCAGTGGTGTTTGTATAGTGTAAGGGGTCATGCATGGGGTAGTGTTTTAGGGTTTGGTGTAGTGCAGAGGTGTTTGTGTAGTATAGGGGGTCTTGTTTTAGGGTGTAGGGTAATGCAGTTGTCTTTGGGTAGTGTAGGGGTTCCGGCTGGGTCTAGTGTTTTAGGGTTAGGGTAGCGCAGTGGTGTTTGGGTAGCGTAGGGGGTCGTGCTGGTGGTAGTGTTTTAGGGTTTAGGGTAGTGCAATGGTGTTTGGGTAGCATAGGGGGTCGTGCTGGGGGTAGTGTTTTAGGGTTTAGGGTAGCGCAGTGGTGTTTGTGTAGTGGAGGGGGTAGTGTTTTAGGGTTGAGTGTAGTGGATTGGTGTTTGTGTAGTGTAGGGGGTCGTGCTGGGGGTAGTGTTTTAGGGTTTAGGATAGAGCAGTGGTGCTTGGTTAGCGTAGGCGGTCGTGCTGGGGGTAGTGTTTTAGGGTTTAGGGTAGCACAGTGGTGTTTGGGTAGTTTAGGGGGTCGTGTAGGGAGTAGATTTAGGGTTTAGGGTAGTGTTGTGGTGTTTGGGTAGTGTAGGGTGTCGTGCTGGGGTAGTGTTTTAGGGTTTAGGGTGGCACAGTGGTGTTTGGGTAGTGTAGGGAGTCGTGCTGGGGTAGTGTTTTAGGGTTTGGGGTAGCACAGTGGTGTTTGGGTATTGTAGGGGCTAGTGCTGGGGGTAGTGTTTAAGGGTTTAGGGTAGCACAGTGGTGTTTTTGTAGTGTAGGGGGTAGTGCTGGGGGTAGTGTTTTAGGGTTTAGGGTAGTGCAGTGGTGTTTGTGTAGTGTAGGGGTCATACTGGGGGTAGTGTTTTGGGGCTCAGCGTAGTGCAGTGGTGTTTGGGTAGTGTACGAGGTCGTGCTGGGGTAGATTTAGGTTTTAGCGTAGTGCAGTGGTGTTTGTGTAGTGTAGGGGGTCGTGCTGGAGGTAGTGTTTTAGGGTAATGCAGTGGTGTTTGTGTAGTGTATGGGTTTGTGCTGGGGGTAGTGTTTTAGGGTTTAGTGTAGTGCAGTGGTGTGTGTGTAGAGTAGGGGGTAGTGTTTTAGGGTTTAGTGTAGTGCAGTGGTGTTTGTGTAGTGTAGGGAGTCATGCTGGTGGTACTGCTTTAGATTTTAGGGTAGTGTAGTGGTGTTTTTGTAGTGTAGGGGGTCGTGTTTTAGGGTTTATGGTAGTCCAGGTGTGTTTGGGTAGTGTAGGGGGTTGTGTTTTAGGGTTTTTGGTACTGCATTGGTGTTTGGGTAGTGTAGGGTGTCGTGCTGGGGCTAGTGTTTTAGGATTTAGGGTAGCACAGTGGTGTTTGGGTAGCATAGGGGGTCATGCTCGGGGTAGTGTTTTAGGGTTTAGGGTAGGGCAGTGGTGTTTGGCTAGCGTAGGGGATCCTGCTGGGGTAGTGTTTTAGGGTTTAGGGTAGCACAGTGGTGTGTGGTTAGCGTAGGAGGTCGTGCTTGAGGTAGTGTTTTAGGGTTTAGGGTAGCACAGTGTTGTTTGGGTAGTGTAGGGGGTCATGCTGGGGGTAGTGTTTTAGGGTTTAGGGTAGCGCAGTGGTGTTTGTGTAGTGTAGGGGGTAGTGTTTTAGGGTTTAGGGTAGTGCAGTGGTGTTTGTATAGTGTAAGGAGTCATGCATGGGGTAGTGTTTTAGGGTTTGGTGTAGTGCAGAGGTGTTTGTGTAGTATAGGGGGTCTTGTTTTAGGGTGTAGGGTAATGCAGTTGTCTTTGGGTAGTGTAGTGGGTCGTGCTGGGGCTAGTGTTTTAAGGTTTAGGGTAGCGCAGTGGTGTTTGGGTAGTGTAGGGGTTCGTGCTGGGTCTAGTGTTTTAGGGTTAGGGTAGCGCAGTGGTGTTTGGGTAGCGTAGGGGGTCGTGCTGGGGGTAGTGTTTTAGGGTTTAGGGTAGCACAGTGATGTTTTGGTAGTGTAGGGGGTCGTGCTGGGGTAGTGTTTTAGGGTTTTAGTGTAGCGCAGTGGTGCTTGCTTAGCATAGGGGGTCGTGCTGGTTGTAGAGTTTTAGGGTTTAGGGTAGCGCAGTGGTTTTTGGGTAGTGTAGGGGGTCATTCGGGGGTAGTGTTTTATATTTTAGGGTAGTGTAGTGGTGCTTTTGTAGTGTAGGGGGTCGTGTTTTAGAGTTTAGGGTAGTGCAGTTCTGTTTGGGTAGTGTAGGGGGTTGTGTTTTAGGGTTTAGGGTACTGCAGTGTTTTTTGGGTAGTGTAGGGGGTTGTGCTAATGGTAGTGTTTTAGTGTTTGTAGTGCAGTGGTGTTTGTGTAGTGTAGGGGGTAGTATCTTAGAGTTTAGAGTAGTGCAGTGGTGTTTTGTAGTGTAAGGGGTCATGCTGGGGGTAGTGTTTTAGGGTTTGGTGTAGTGCAGTGGTGTTTGTGTAGTATAGGGGGTCGTGTTTTAGGGTTTAGCGTAGTGAAGTTGTGTTTGGGTAGTGAAGGAGGTCATGCTGGGGGTAGTGTTTTAGGGTTTAGGGTAGTGCAGTGGTGTTTGGGTAGTGTAGGGGGTCGTGCTGGTGGTAGTGTTTTAGGGTTTAGGGTAGTGCAGTGGTGCTTGGTAAGCGTAGGGGGTCGTGCTGGGGGTAGTGTTTTAGGGTTTAGGGTAGCACAGTTGTGTTTGGGTAGTTTAGGGGGTCGTACAGGGAGTAGATTTAGGGTTTAGGGTAGTGTAGTGGTGTTTGGGTAGTGTAGGGCGTCGTGCTGGGGTAGTGTTTTAGGTTTTAGGGTGGCACAGTGGTGTTTGGGTAGTGTAGGGAGTCATGCTGGGGGTAGTGTTTTAGGGTTTGGGGTAGCACAGTGGTGTTTGTGTAGTGTAGGGGGTCATACTGGGGGTAGTGTTTTAGGGCATAGCGTAGTGCGGTGGTGTTTGGGTAGTGTAGGTGGTCGTGCTGGGGTAGATTTAGGTTTTAGGGTAGTGCAGTGGTGTTTGTGTAGTGTAGGGGGTCATTCGGGGGTAGATTTAGGGTTTAGGGTAGCTTAGTTGTGTTTGAGTAGTGTAGGGGGTAGTGTTTTAGGTTTTAGCGTAGTGCAGTGGTGTTTTTGTAGTGTAGGGGGTCGTGCTGGAGGTAGTGTTTTAGGGTAATGCAGTGGTGTTTGTGTAGTGTAGGGGGTAGTGCTGGAGGTAGTGTTTTAGGGTGTAGGGTAGTGCAGTGGTGTTTGTGTAGTGTAGGGGGTCATACTGGGGGTAGTGTTTTAGGGCATAGCGTAGTGCGGTGGTGTTTGGGTAGTGTAGGTGGTCGTGCTGGGGTAGATTTAGGTTTTAGGGTAGTGCAGTGGTGTTTGTGTAGTGTAGGGGGTCGTGCTGGAGGTAGTGTTTTAGGGTAATGCAGTGGTGTTTGTGTAGTGTAGGGGTTTGTGCTGGGGTAGTGTTTTAGGGTTTAGTGTAGTGCAGTGGTGTGTGTGTAGAGTAGGCGGTAGTGCTTTAGGGATTAGTGTAGTGCAGTGGTGTTTGTGTAGTGTAGGGGGTCATGCTGGTGGTAGTGCTTTAGATTTTAGGGTAGTGTAGTCGTATTTTTGTAGTGTAGGGGGTCGTGTTTTAGGGTTTAGGGTAGTCCAGTTGTGTTTGGGTAGTGTAGGGGGTTGTGTTTTAGGGTTTATGGTACTGCATTGGTGTTTGGGTAGTGTAGGGTGTCGTGCTGGGGCTAGTGTTTTAGGATTTAGGGTAGCACAGTGGTGTTTGGGTAGCATAGGGGGTCATGCTGGGGGTAGTGTTTTAGGGTTTAGGGTAGGGCAGTGGTGTTTGGGTAGCATAGGGGATCGTGCTGGGGTAGTGTTTTAGGGTTTAGGGTAGCACAGTGGTGTTTGGTTAGCGTAGGAGGTCGTGCTGGGGGTAGTGTTTTAGGGTTTAGGGTAGCACAGTGGTGTTTGGGTAGTGTAGGGGGTCATGCTGGGGGTAGTGTTTTAGGGTTTGGGGTAGCGCAGTTGTGTTTGTGTAGTGTAGGGGGTAGTGTTTTAGGGTTTAGGGTAGTGCAGTGGTGTTTGTATAGTGTAAGGGGTCATGCATGGGGTAGTGTTTTAGGGTTTGGTGTAGTGCAGAGGGTTTTGTGTAGTATAGGGGGTCTTGTTTTAGGGTTTAGGGTAATGCAGTTGTCTTTGGGTAGTGTAGTGGGTCGTGCTGGGGCTAGTGTTTTAAGGTTTAGGGTAGCGCAGTGGTGTTTGGGTAGTGTAGGGGTTCGTGCTGGGTCTAGTGTTTTAGGGTTTAGGGTAGCGCAGTGGTGTTTGGGTAGCGTAGGGGGTCGTCCTGGGGGTGGTGTTTTAGGGTTTAGGGTAGCACAGTGGTGTTTTGGTAGCGTAGGGGGTCGTGCTGGGTAGTGTTTTAGGGTTTTAGTGTAGCGCAGTGGTGCTTGCTTAGCATAGGGGGTCGTGCTGGTTGTAGTGTTTTAGGGTTTAGGGTAGCACAGTGGTTTTTGGGTAGTGTAGGGGGTCATTCGGGGGTAGATTTAGGGTTTAGGGTAGCTTAGTTGTGTTTGAGTAGTGTAGGGGGTAGTGTTTTAGGTTTTAGCGTAGTGCAGTGGTGTTTGTGTAGTGTAGGGGGTCGTGCTGGAGGTAGTGTTTTAGGGTAATGCAGTGGTGTTTGTGTAGTGTAGGGGTTTGTGCTGGGGGTAGTGTTTTAGGGTTTAGTGTAGTGCAGTGGTGTGTGTGTAGAGTAGGGGGTAGTGTTTTAGGGTTTAGTGTAGTGCAGTGGTGTTTGTGTAGTGTAGGGAGTCATGCTGGTGGTACTGCTTTAGATTTTAGGGTAGTGTAGTGGTGTTTTTGTAGTGTAGGGGGTCGTGTTTTAGGGTTTATGGTAGTCCAGTTGTGTTTGGGTAGTGTAGGGGGTTGTGTTTTAGGGTTTATGGTACTGCATTGGTGTTTGGGTAGTGTAGGGCGTCGTGCTGGGGCTAGTGTTTTAGGATTTAGGGTAGCACAGTGGTGTTTGGGTAGCATAGGGGGTCATGCTGGGGGTAGTGTTTTAGGGTTTAGGGTAGGGCAGTGGTGTTTGGGTAGCGTAGGGGATCGTGCTGGGGTAGTGTTTTAGGGTTTAGGGTAGCACAGTGGTGTGTGGTTAGCGTAGGAGGTCGTGCTTGAGGTAGTGTTTTAGGGTTTAGGGAAGCACAGTGTTGTTTGGGTAGTGTAGGTGGTCATGCTGGGGGTAGTGTTTTAGGGTTTAGGGTAGCGCAGTGGTGTTTGTGTAGTGTAGGGGGTAGTGTTTTAGGGTTTAGGGTAGTGCAGTGGTGTTTGTATAGTGTAAGGAGTCATGCATGGGGTAGTGTTTTAGGGTTTGGTGTAGTGCAGAGGTGTTTGTGTAGTATAGGGGGTCTTGTTTTAGGGTGTAGGGTAATGCAGTTGTCTTTGGGTAGTGTAGTGGGTCGTGCTGGGGCTAGTGTTTTAAGGTTTAGGGTAGCGCAGTGGTGTTTGGGTAGTGTAGGGGTTCGTGCTGGGTCTAGTGTTTTAGGGTTAGGGTAGCGCAGTGGTGTTTGGGTAGCGTAGGGGGTCGTGCTGGGGGTAGTGTTTTAGGGTTTAGGGTAGCACAGTGGTGTTTTGGTAGTGTAGGGGGTCGTGCTGGGGTAGTGTTTTAGGGTTTTAGTGTAGCGCAGTGGTGCTTGCTTAGCATAGGGGGTCGTGCTGGTTGTAGAGTTTTAGGGTTTAGGGTAGCGCAGTGGTTTTTGGGTAGTGTAGGGGGTCATTCGGGGGTAGTGTTTTATATTTTAGGGTAGTGTAGTGGTGCTTTTGTAGTGTAGGGGGTCGTGTTTTAGAGTTTAGGGTAGTGCAGTTCTGTTTGGGTAGTGTAGGGGGTTGTGTTTTAGGGTTTAGGGTACTGCAGTGTTTTTTGGGTAGTGTAGGGGGTTGTGCTAATGGTAGTGTTTTAGTGTTTGTAGTGCAGTGGTGTTTGTGTAGTGTAGGGGGTAGTATCTTAGAGTTTAGGGTAGTGCAGTGGTGTTTTGTATTGTAAGGGGTCATGCTGGGGGTAGTGTTTTAGGGTTTGGTGTAGTGTAGTGGTGTTTGTGTAGTATAGGGGGTCATGTTTTAGGGTTTAGCGTAGTGAAGTTGTGTTTGGGTAGTGAAGGAGGTCATGCTGGGGGTAGTGTTTTAGGGTTTAGGGTAGTGCAGTGGTGTTTGGGTAGTGTAGGGGGTCGTGCTGGTGGTATTGTTTTAGGGTTTAGGGTAGCACAGTGGTCTTTGGGTAGCATAGGGGGTCGTGCTGGGGGTAGTGTTTTAGGGTTTAGGGTAGCGCAGTGGTGCTTGGTTAGCGTAGGGGGTCGTGCTGGGGGTAGTGTTTTAGGGTTTAGGGTAGCACAGTGGTGTTTGGGTAGTTTAGGGGGTCGTGCAGGGAGTAGATTTAGGGTTTAGGGTAGTGTAGTGGTGTTTGGGTAGTGTAGGGCGTCGTGCTGGGGTAGTGTTTTAGGTTTTAGGGTGGCACAGTGGTGTTTGGGTAGTGTAGGGAGTCGTGCTGGAGGTAGTGTTTTAGGGTTTGGGGTAGCACAGTGGTGTTTGGGTATTGTAGGGGCTAGTGCTGGGGGTAGTGTTTTAGGGTTTAGGGTAGCGCAGTGATGTTTTTGTAACGTAGGGGGTAGTGCTGGAGGTAGTGTTTTAGGGTGTAGGGTAGTGCAGTGGTGTTTGTGTAGTGTAGGGGGTCATACTGGGGGTAGTGTTTTAGGGCTTAGCGTAGTGCAGTGGTGTTTGGGTAGTGTAGGTGGTCGTGCTGGGGTAGATTTAGGTTTTAGGGTAGTGCAGTGGTGTTTGTGTAGTGTAGGGGGTTGTGCTGGAGGTAGTGTTTTAGGGTAATGCAGTGGTGTTTGTGTAGTGTAGGGGTTTGTGCTGGGGTAGTGTTTTAGGGTTTAGTGTAGTGCAGTGGTGTGTGTGTAGAGTAGGCGGTAGTGCTTTAGGGTTTAGTGTAGGGGGTCATGCTGGTGGTAGTGCTTTAGATTTTAGGGTAGTGTAGTCGTATTTTTGTAGTGTAGGGGGTCGTGTTTTAGGGTTTAGGGTAGTCCAGTTGTGTTTGGGTAGTGTAGGGGGTTGTGTTTTAGGGTTTATGGTACTGCATTGGTGTTTGGGTAGTGTAGGGTGTTGTGCTGGGGCTAGTGTTTTAGGATTTAGGGTTGCACAGTGGTGTTTGGGTAGCATAGGGGGTCATGCTGGGGGTAGTGTTTTAGGGTTTAGGGTAGGGCAGTGGTGTTTGGGTAGCATAGGGGATCGTGCTGGGGTAGTGTTTTAGGGTTTAGGGTAGCACAGTGGTGTTTGGTTAGCGTAGGAGGTCGTGCTGGGGGTAGTGTTTTAGGGTTTAGGGTAGCACAGTGGTGTTTGGGTAGTGTAGGGGGTCATGCTGGGGGTAGTGTTTTAGGGTTTAGGGTAGCGCAGTTGTGTTTGTGTAGTGTAGGGGGTAGTGTTTTAGGGTTTAGGGTAGTGCAGTGGTGTTTGTATAGTGTAAGGGGTCATGCATGGGGTAGTGTTTTAGGGTTTGGTGTAGTGCAGAGGGTTTTGTGTAGTATAGGGGGTCTTGTTTTAGGGTTTAGGGTAATGCAGTTGTCTTTGGGTAGTGTAGTGGGTCGTGCTGGGGCTAGCGTTTTAAGGTTTAGGGTAGCGCAGTGGTGTTTGGGTAGTGTAGGGGTTCGTGCTGGGTCTAGTGTTTTAGGGTTTAGGGTAGCGCATTGGTGTTTGGGTAGCGTAGGGGGTCATCCTGGGGGTGGTGTTTTAGGGTTTAGGGTAGCACAGTGGTGTTTTGGTAGCGTAGGGGGTCGTGCTGGGTAGTGTTTTAGGGTTTTAGTGTAGCGCAGTGGTGCTTGCTTAGCATAGGGGGTCGTGCTGGTTGTAGTGTTTTAGGGTTTAGGGTAGCACAGGGGTTTTTGGGTAGTGTAGGGGGTCATTCGGGGGTAGATTTAGGGTTTAGGGTAGCTTAGTTGTGTTTGAGTAGTGTAGGGGGTAGTGTTTTAGGGTTTAGGGTAGTGCAGTGGTGTTTGTGTAGTGTAAGGGGTCATGCTGGGGGTAGTGTTTTAGATTTTAGGGTAGTGTAGTGGTGCTTTTGTAGTGTAGGGGGTCGTGTTTTAGGGTTTAGGGTAGTGCAGTTCTGTTTGGGTAGTGTAGGGGGTTGTGTTTTAGGGTTTAGGGTACTGCAGTGTTTTTTGGGTAGTGTAGGGGGTTGTGCTAATGGTAGTGTTTTAGTGTTTGTAGTGCAGTGGTGTTTGTGTAGTGTAGGGGGTAGTATCTTAGAGTTTAGGGTAGTGCAGTGGTGTTTTGTAGTGTAAGGGGTCATGCTGGGGGTAGTGTTTTAGGGTTTGGTGTAGTGCAGTGGTATTTGTGTGGTATAGGGGGTCGTGTTTTAGGGTTTAGCGTAGTGAAGCTGTGTTTGGGTAGTGTAGGAGGTCATGCTGGGGTAGTGTTTTAGGGTTTAGGGTAGTGCAGTGGTGTTTGTGTAGTGTAGGGGGTCATGCTGGGGGTAGATAGAAGGTTTAGGGTAGTGCAGTTGTGTTTGGGTAGTGTAGGGGTTCATGCTGGGGGTAGTGTGTTATTGTTTAGGGTAGTGCAGTGGTGTTTGTTTAGTGTAGGGGGTCATGCTGGGTTAGTGTTTTAGGTTTTAGGGTAGGGCAGTGGGGTATGGGTAGTATAGGGGATCGTCGTGCTGGTGGTAGTGTTTTAAGGTTTAGGCTAGTGCAGTGATGTTTGGGTAGTGTAGGGGTCATGCTGTGGTAGTATTTTAGGGTTTAAGATATTACAGTAGTGTTTGGGTAGTGTAGGGGGTCATGCTGGGGTATTGTTATTTTTGTTTAGGGTAGTGCGGTGGTGTTTGTGTAGTCAGCAACGCATGCGCTGCGTTGCTAGGAGAGACCTAAAAAGCATTGCACCAAGATGGCTGCTAACACTTCCTAGATTGAAGTGTTGGCAGCCAATTTGAGCGAAGCTTGTGCTTGTGTAGTTAGGTCCTGCCCAGATATATAAAGATTTTTTTCCTTTAATATCTCAAAAACTACTGAATTTACACCATTTAAAAAAAAGGACGCTTTCTGAACCAAGCACTACCTTTTTGCCAAGTTTGGTGTAATTCCGTTCAGCAGTTCGAGCTGTAGCTGTGTCTAAAGTTTCCTATGGGAAATGCATTTTTCGACCTCTTTTTTTAAAATTTCTCTTATGGTATTGTATATTGCTAGTCTTTATACCTGCATAGACCATGCAGATGGGTTGAAAGCTGTCAGATTTTTCCTAGAACATCGTCCATTATGTTTTACAGACCATAATGTTATGCTTATTGAGTTCATAAGTTTTTGTCTGAATCACAACACATTTATTTATCAGAATCAACTTTTCAGACAGGTGTCAGGAACAGCGATGGGCACCTGCTTCGCCCCCAGCTACGCGAATCTCTTCGTGGGCCGGTGGGAGGAGCAGGTGGCCTGGGCTTCGCCCAACCAAATTTGGACAGATAAGATTATAGCTTGGCATCATTACATCGATGACCTCTTTATTGTTTTCAATGGTCCACCGGAGCTTGCACGTGCATACATTGAGGTACTAAATCAAAATAATGTCAACTTAAGCTTCACGGGGGAAGTAAGTACGCAGGCAGTGAACCATTTAGATCTCAACGTTTTCATAGCATTTGGTGAGTTGCACACTATACTCTATCGCAAATCCACTGCAGGCAATGCAACTTTGCATGCCTCAGGTAGCCACCCTAAGAAACTTATAGACAGCATCCCATATGGGGAATTGCTATGTCCAAGGAGGAATAATACTAGAGATCTTGATTTCGAACTATCAGCCAAAGAAAGCATACAGCGCTTCAGAATGAGAGGTTATAGTGAGGAAGTCCTGATACGAGCACTACATAAATTGAATCTAATAAAAAGAGGGGAATTGATTAAAGAACAGGCCAGATCCAAGAAGAAAAATGATAATGGCAGGTTCAGAATGATTGCTACATTCTCAAACAATGCAGGACATTTAAAACGTATCCTTAAGAAGAACTGGCATACTCTCCTTTCTGATACCATAATAGGAGAAGATTTGCCCTCGAACCCCCTAGTCACTTTTAGGAAAGCATGATCACTGCGTGACACCTTGGTTCACAGTTACCATGGTATTGAAAACCCCAAATCACCATTTGGATCCCTTAATGGATTTTATCCTTGCAGGAAGTGTAAGGCATGTAAAAAGAGTAAAAGTGTACTGTCTTACAATATTCCTGGGCTTACAGCACCTAAGAGAATTATGAAGTTCCTTACCAGCACAACCCCTTATACTGTGTACTGCTTGCTATGTCCGTGTGGGCTCCGTTATATCGTTAGCACTATACATCCTGCGAAAATCCGCATACTTGAACACATGCGTGCAATTGCTAATGCAGATGAGGCATATCCAGTTGCGCGACATTTTAATCAGTATCATAACGCAACAGGGATCTTTTAACATACTTCTGTTTAGATCATATTCCAGTTAACCCCAGAGGGGGGGACAGGATTCAGAGACTTAGGCATCTTGAATCACGTTATATTATTGATCTACAGAGCAAAACCCCTTACGGCCTAAACAGCAGTGAAGAACTAGCAGTTCATTTGGGAGATTGATGGTCCTGTTCTAAATTCTAAATTTGATTCCCCTATTTATGAATTATTCTGTTGTATATAGGAAGTCTGTGATCTATGTGATACTAACAGTTACGTCACACAATGCAATGAAGTGTTACGTTTTATTATGCAATGAAATGTTACCATACTGAGTACGGCCTTGTAGTCGCTATAGCTAAAATTGTGTTAATATTGGGCTACACTGCGCTTTGCTTCTAGTATAATTCAGTGTTGATTAATTGCCCATCCAGGGCTCAGATTGCGTGCACAAGTACATCTCTTATGAATATTGTCCGTACAGGACTTGATTGAGAATGTCTATTCATGTACGTATATTTTTATAACAATTTTTTTACCAGGATAGTTGTTTTCTTATGTCTATAAAATGCATAAGTGTTCCATTTTCATAATTTAAAGATGGCGGAATTTTGGTGCCTTCTTTTCGAAGATATGTAAAGTTGGTCCTTTCACTGTTTTGATGAATGGGCAAAATGCAATATGTGGATTTAAATAATATGGCGATGCCGGCGTTTTGTGCAAAACAACAACAAAGGCGGTTGCCGAAACGCGTCTGTGTGCGCCCCGAGTTCCCATGAATAAAATTTGGAACTCTCCCCCGTGAGTGCTGTCATCTGTAAGGTACGACTACCTATTGGCAGTGTGAAGCTGAATATATATATATATAGATATATCTATATATATATATAAATTCTAGCTCCAACTTTCTTGTGGTAAAGACCAGCACTTGCGATAGAGGTTAAATCCTCAATATGGATATATTTGCACAATGCGTTTTGGCGTTGCACCTTCATCAACATAACATAGAATAAACATAGAGGAGGTACTCCGTTACTGGCCATAGTATACCGCTATCTTGTAACATGCAGAAAAAACAATCATTTGGCTTCTATTCCCCACTTTCCCATCAAGCGCAGGCACTGTATATGAGCAGTTCTGTATTACCTATGCTCAGATTAATAGTTTTTCACAATTCAAACTACTCATTCGATCTCTGTATAGGCCGTCAATATTTCAGCACAAATGCCTTCACTACCTTAGCCCGATTGCACGTGTTTATCACACTTTTAACCCTATCATGTGGCTTCAATGTTCACCTTAAGTGAGTCATATTATCTACAAACTCATTTGTGCCCTCAATGGACATTTTTCATTCTAACTACCATTCCTGCTTCATTAACCCCCTCTCTAAAGCCTGTTCCAGACTCTCCTACTGCTGGTTTACTGTTTTCATTTCTGTTTTGTTCTTCGTTCTTCGTTTCACCTCTTTCCCGTACAGATGTACCCTCAGTTTCTCCCCACTATTGAGACCTCGCGGTGACTTCGCCTGCATTTCAATTATACCTCGATTCTAGTTTTCTTAGCTTCTTCTCTCTATTGCCACCTCTGCTGTCTCTTGGTACATGGTCTAAACAGAAATACTTCAGAAAAGTCCTCCTACTCTGATGGTGACTGGCAAAATGTTGCGTTACCGGATAATTCACATCTTTGTTCCTTATTGCCCTCTGATGTACCAAGATGCGCATTTTCTGTGGGTGGATTATACCTCCCATTTATCGCAATCTGCAGGGGCAAATACAACAGTAAACTGTACGATGTATTACAATTCATGAATTTTGTTATTTTCTTTTCATCTATAAGGCATTTGATGTGATAGGAACACACTTTCTTACTATTTACAAAGGCCTTACTTTTCCCACAGGGAAAGAAGTCCTATAGAGAATTTAAATTCAAAGGATGTTTGTAAGCTGGTAAATGTCTCTCTACTATCTGATCCCTTATTGATCTTGATTTTCTGAATGTTAGCTGCAGATGGGATGGAAGATCTTGTCCCATTACCTGGTCTGATTGTACAATTCACCACTTCCTTTGCAGAATATTTCTTACATGGCTAGCGGCATTCGAATAGCTCGTAATCATTCTAAAGTTGTTAATCTCCTTCCTTTCTTTTGTCTTAGGTTCATCTTGGAGTAAATCTGCCCTTTCTTTTTTCGCAAATTTGTTCTGTGCATCTTTCAAAACTCCCTTTTGATATCCTCCTACCTCAAATCTCTGGATACTCTCTTTTGCTGCCTGATAGAAGTCGCTCTCTCTCAAACTATTTCTCTTCATTCTTAATAATCCCCCATAAAGTATGCTCTTCATTAGATTTGGTGGATGATTACTTGAAGCATGCAACACAGAGTTCCCAGCTGTTGTTTTTCTATATAAGGCAGTGTGGATTTTGTTAGCACTAACAAATACTTTTACGTCTAAAAAATTGACCTGGGAGGAACTAATCTAGCTTGTGAATTTAAGATTCAAGCTGTTATCATTCAAGCATGTGATATCTCGTTTAGCAGACTCGTCTGTTCCTCTCCAAATTATGACGAGGTCGTCGATGTATCTCCACCAACTGACAGTTTTATCCACCCATTCGCCCATATATGGTGTAAATAAGTTCAGCAGTTCTCGAGAAATTAAAGGAAATACAAATTTGTTTATCTGAGAGCGCAATGACTTAGTGAATATTATTGTGCAGAGATCTGCAGAGTTCTGATTGTCTGCCAACACTTCAACTAGGATCTAATGGCAGCCATCTTGGTATGAATAAAAAATACTGTAAAAAAAGGAGGCAGGTTATGAATATCCTGACCCCTAGCTATGCATTTTTGAAAAAATATTCCTGCAAAATCTTGATATTCGCAAATTTGTGGCAAGAATTAAAAAAACAAGAGTGGGCTTCCAGTGAGCCAGGTCCGGAGGACATTTAAAAAAAAAAAAGGATGGGGCGCATGTGGTCCCACTCCTAAGACTCTTAGAACCATAGGAACCACCATCTCCCCGGGGTTTTATTTCCATAATGAAGGGGACCACGCAGACCCCACTTCAGGTCTTCCTCAAAGGCCCAGGGACCACCACCTCTGCAGGGCTTTCATTTTAATAACGAAGGAGGGCCACATGGACTCTCCTCATGGGCTTAATACAAGCCTCAGGGACCATCCACTCACTGGGGCCTATACAATATATAATACTGGGAGGGGGCTGACTTGTCCCCCTACAGGGCCATATACAGGATTGGTGACCACCACCTCCACTGGACCAGCCTGGTCATACAGAAGGAGGGGGCCACACAGTCCCCCTCCTGTAGCCATATATGGTCCTGGGGACCGCCACCCCTCAGTTACGGCTCCTGCTAAGTGAGCGTGTGAATGACTGTAAAGGTTTATGAATGGGTGTGTAAGTGTCTATATAATTGGACTTGTGAGTGGCTGTTTTGGTGAGTGAGTGGCAGCATGAGTAGCTATATCTGTGAGTTAGTGGGTGTGTGAGTGACAATATAAGTGAGTGGATGTGTGGGTGGCTCTAAGCATCACTGATTGGTTGTGTGAAACTTTGCCTACCTATAGCTTCTGCTGCAATGATTGGTCAAGAGAGTGCAAAGAAAAAGGGGGGGTCCCAAAACAAATTTTTACTCTATTGTACTTTACATAGACTTTTGCATCACACATAGCGACGAAATAGCTGAATGAATTTGGATGGAATTTGCCAGGATTGTAGATTATGGTGTTCAGATAATCCTCTTGGGTAGTGTAGGTAAATAGGGTAAGTATTTTTAAACTTATAAGGCATTTAAAGTTAGTGATATATGTGATGGTGGTAATTCCATGAAATTTTGCGCAACTACTGCAGTATATGCCGAATACAAGGCAGTATATAATTGGCTAATGACTACCTTTACAAAAGTTAAAGGCAGCCATGTTGTTTTAAGCAACGTTGCCTGTGTTCTGGGTCAGTTGCGTAAATATAGGTACTACCTAGGAAGTACAACAGTGCTTACTGGGTAGTAGAGGTAAGTAGGCTAAGTATTTTAAAACGTATAAGGCATTTAAACTTAGTGATATCTGTGATGGTGGTAATTCCATGAAATATTGCAAAACTACTGCAGTATGTGCCAATTACAAGACATTATATGATTAGATAATGACTACCTTTACAAAAGTTAAAGGCAGCCATGTTGTTTTAAGCAACGTTGGCTGTGTTCTGGGTTAGTTGCGTAAATATAGGTACTACCTAGGAAGTACAACAGAGCTTACATTGTTTATACAAAAACATTAAAAAAAACACTTTGATACACTATATTTAACAAATATAGTGTACTACTGTGTATTTTGAAATTTTACATATTTATTTCTTTAATTAAAAAAAAAGTGTACGGATTTCCATGGAAATACATAGAAATTACAGTGGTGCGTAAAAACCCTTTAAAAAAGTTTTGTTGGTAAAAATCATAGTACTTCCTAGGCACTAGTGCGGTACTTTGTAAACGTTTTATAAAATATATAGATAAATACAAATACATTTCCCTACCTATCACCACTTCAATAAAGTGGAAATAGATAGAGAACAACAATGAAATCTACTACTTACCTATATCCAAGGTATTCCATTGCATGCCACTCCACTTCATTCCACTCCTCTGCATGCCTCTCCACTATACGGTATTCCACTGCTCTACTTCACTTTACAACACTCAACATAACTGCATCTATGCCACTCCACCTTTATTTACTCCACTCTACTCTATTTCACACTTCTCCAGTCTACTCCACTTTACTCCACTACTTCACTCGATGCCACTCATCTCGACGCTACTCTATACCATTTCACTCTATGACACTCTGTGCCACTCCACTCTACCACACTCTACATCACTCCACAGTACAACACTTTACCCTACTATATGACACTTCACTCTATGCTGCTACACTCTATGACACTCTGCTCTACACAACTCTACTCTAAAATACTTTACTATACTCTATACCACTCTACAACACTCTACTACACTCTATGCTGCTACACTCCACTGTACAGCAGTCTACTCAACACTATGTCAATGTACAATACTCTACTCCACTATATGCCAGTTTGCTCCACAGTAGGACTTACTACACAACACTCTACATGCTACTACAAACCACTTTACTTCACTCTATGACACAGTACTACACTGTACTCCACTACTCCACTGTACACCACTCCACTCTATGCCACTCAACTCTACAACACTATATACAACTCCACTCTACCACACTCTACAACACTATATGCCACTCCACTGTACTCCACTCCATATCACTTTCCAACAATCCATGACCCACAACTCAACTGTACGGCACTCCACTCTATGGTAATCCACTGTACTCCACTACACTGTATGCCACTCCATTATATGGTATTCCAGTGTGTGCCATTCCATTCTACCCAACTACACACTATGCCACTCCACTCTACCCCATTCTACGACACTCAACTCCACTCAACAACACTCTACGCCCCCTCCACTCTACCACACAATATTCCACTCTATAGCTCTCCACTGTACAACAGTATACTCTAGTCTATGTGAATATACAGGACTCATGTTTAATCTATGCCACTGAATGATACTCTAATCCACTGCATGACATGCTACTCACCTTCCTTTATGCCACTCTATCCCATTTTACTGCACTTGACTCTATGACACGCTGCTACACACTACTATACTGTACTCCACGTTACTTCACTTCAATGTATGCTAATCTGTGCCACACTGTACCATACTCTACTCTATTTCACGCCACTCTATTCTAAAACATTCAAATCCACTCTCTGGCACTCCACTCAACAACACTTTGCAAGGCTCTACGACATGCCAGACCACTCCACTGTATGGCACACCTCTCCAATCTCTGATACTTTACTCAATTGTATGCTATGCCAGGCCACTCTACTCCACTCCACTCTACTCTACAGCAAATGACCACTCTCAGACACTTTACTCCACTTTCATCCTATGTGACTCCACTCCACTTTACTCTACTTCACTATATGATACTTCCCCATTCTATGACACTGTTCAAGACTCCACTCTACATTGCTCCATTTTACAACACTCTCCTCCAGTCTACAAAACTCTACTACACTCTATGGCACTACTCTACGTTATCCCCATACACTCCACTGTAGAATACTCCACTCCATTCTGCAAGACTTACCAATACTTTATGACACAGCATTCCATTGCACTCTATGAGACGCCACTCCAGTCTATGACACTTTACTCCACTATATGCTACACCACCCCACTCTACTCCCATCGACTCTCTGTAACTACCCTCTAGGACACTACACTGTATGACACTCCCCTCCATTGCACTCTACAACACGCCACATAATGACACTCCATTTGATGACACAGGACTCTATGATTTGAAACAATTTTGCATTAAAAAGAAAAAAGAAAATGAAATTCAATTAAAAGACCAAAGGTTAAAACTGAGTTATAGTTAAGAAAACCTTATTTATTCTTTCTATACAAACCATCATCATAAACTTTATTTCGATTACCAGGATCATAAGAGTGCAATAAATATAATTCACCACAAAAAAATAACTAAACCGCTTAAAAAAAGAAATAAAACCTACACAAATTAAAATAAAGGGAGCTCACAGGCAGTCCCTTCAAGTAAAGGAATACAATTTGTTAGAAACCTGCTTCAGAGGTGCTTTTTTCATATAATCACTATTAGATCACTCCAGTGCTATAAACAATTACATGAGTAAACCTTTACTACGCCTTACTAAAATGCATTAAAAACTAAACAACTACTTCTAATAAAGAAGAATGAATCACATCAACCCAAGCCGTAGTTACATAAATATAAGATAGCCACTTGGACGTGAACCAATTCATTTAAAATTGCTTCAATCAAAATGCAGAGGGAAAGTGCACACATGCTTAATTCTAGGCACACTCAATAATAAACAATACATTATTATACTCCACCTACTTAATGCAATGTCATAAATGCTAGCAGCAAAGGACAGACAAAATAATTCTAGTAAAGAGGCTCATTTTAAAAAACACGATTCTCTTTTTCAAATTGTACAAAGATCGATAAAGTGCAATAGAAATATACATAAAAGAGCCTACTAATTATTCTCACTACAAAATATGACATGTGCAAACCGATCTTAGGGGCTTATTTACAAGCCAATTGCGCTGCCGGTGTGTCACTTTAATTGACACATCATCAGCGCCATTGGTTTCCCTGTATTTACGCAGCCAAGCAAAATCACTCTGCATGATTTTTTGTGGCCTTGTAAATATATTTCCCTTTCACGCATAACTCTGCGTAAAGGGGGCATTCCATGAGTGTCTCTGTGGGTGTTCCCATGCAACATCCATGAAACTTGATGAATTCCCAGATATACAACATTTTAAAAACCTGGGAATGCAACAAGGAGAAATACTTTTATTTGTCCTCGTTTTGTTCCTCTTTCTATGCTTGCTACATTCTGCGGCCCACATAGAAAGAGGAACATGCCATTAATGATTGTTATTGTTCAGGAAGATATCCCTTCCTGCACAAAAATAATCATCCCCTCAGCGAAGGTACACTTGCAAAATGACACGAAGGCATCTGCACTGGTGCATGGCTGCTGTTTGTGCGCCGGTGCAGGGGAGAAGGACAGGAATGCACCATATCTTGTAGATATTGCTCATTGACTGCCCTGTTGTTTTGAGGCACAGGCAGCACAGCAGGAAAGCTTGCTGCGCTGCCATGCATCAAAATATTTTAAATAAGACCCTTAAACAAAACAAACATTAGAAATTCTAAAGTTATAGTAATACCTTAAATGTATAATTTATGCGCCACCTTTAAATTAATATAACTTTATTTATTCTTTCTATACAACCCACATTTAAGCTACACACACATTAAAAATTCTAAAGTTAGAGATATACCTTAAATGTATAATTTATGCACCACCTTCAAATTATTAGAACTTGCTCACCTCCATATACAGTGTAGGAACCTCGATAGCCACACTGCATTAACTATGACTTGCCTCTCGACCATTCACTGTGTGCTCACAAATGACGTAATGTGCGATGTCATAAATGTTGTTATAAATGCTAGGATTTTAGATGGTATAAGTGATGTAATATGAAACGGTATAAGCAGTGAATGGAGAAGGCGTAAGCTATAGTTAATGTAGTATGACTGGGGAGTTCACTATGCTGTAAAATATTCCTAAGAGAAATTCTTGAATCAAGAGGAGTCTGAGCACTCACCCTGATAAACTGGTGTATACTTTCCACAAGTCGTTCTTTTGAGGAGGATACAAACAAGAGGTGTATTAGGTGATGGCAGGATCCTCTAAAAAATCCTTCATCTCATGTGACACAATTTGGACACTATTAACTGTGATTAAAATCTGAGCTATCACTTTAAATGCAATTTCATTCATTAGTAGTTATGGAACTCACACACCAAACAGTGACCCACTTCAAAGTATAATCTGCTAGGGACAAAAGAGCTACTCTAACTGAGATTCATCATTACTGGTACATTGCAAACAATATCTCACCACACCCTCAGTCTGTCTATCCAATCCTGGCAACCAAAAAAACTCTCTCACCCTGGCATTAGTCAAACCTCGGGCCAAATATCCTCCGTGAGTGAAGTTGATGAACAGAAAGCACAACCTGCTCCCTCTATACAGCTCCCCCTCCTGATAATCTCTTCCCTTACATTTTAAAATGCTTTCACCTCGTTTGACACCAGTTTTTGCTCGGCCACCCTGTAACCGCATAGTGCAACACTTGTTTTTTCACCTCATAATCCTCTTATTTCAAATTCCACTCTGCTATGTTCACTGATCAGAGTCAGTGAGGACAGATTTTTTCAATGGCAACGTGGAGAGACAGTCAGCTAGAATATTTCCAACTCCACAAAGATACTCTACTTTGAAATGGAACTCAAACTCTCCACCAATCTTTTAATACAGGGAGTGGCATTGTCAATTTCCCTGCAGGCCATAAATTGGACTAGAGGTCTGTGAGTCAGTCTCATCATGAGTGGGAAGCGCCAAAGAAAAATCTTGAAGCAATGTATGGCCCACATACAGCCTACAGCCTCCAGCTCAAATACAGAGTACCTCTCTTCTGCTCCTTTGAGGGACCTCAACGTGAAAGGTATCACTTTGCCCTCACCATCTACTCTTGGGACAACACAGGCCACAAACTCTTTAAACTGGCATCCGTGGTGAGAACTGTCTTTTTCATGACATCAAAATGACCTAAAGAGGGCATTTTCACAATGTATCTCTTGATAATATCAAAAGCCACCACACATTGCTTGGTTCACTCAAGCCTCACCCCTTTCTTCAATAACGTGATTAGCTGCACCACCCATGTAAAATTGGGGACAAAATGAAGTACTACTAAGCCAACTTTGATTGATTGATTGATTGATTGATTGAACTTTCAAAAGGATTTGACCTGCTCTTTGCTGCCAGGAGCAGTTGCCGCAATGATGGAAATGGCAAAATCTAATTTAGGGCTAATGAAATCTCCTGAAATGGTGTGATCTAAATATGACAGTGTTCACACTCAAATCAAATCAAATCAAAATAAGCTTTATTCGGAAAGTTGATTTCAATCCATAAAAGCGTATACATTATAGCATAACATACTAAATACATAAAACACAAAGAAGATTTATAAAATCCTATATGTACAAGATGTAATACAAAGAAATTGTCGGTACAAAAATTATGAAAAGCGAAGACAACTTTACAGCTCGGAAATATGCAGGTCATTATTTCAAATTTTTCTACCCAGTTATTAAATTGGTAAAAATTAGGTGGAACTGAGGACCAAGAACAATATAATATACGCCCCCTACTGCGTTATTAAGATGCGATTGGGGGATAAATCCAAAACAACGTATGGAACTATGTCTTTATATCAATAGTACTATTTGTCCATCTGTTCACCTAAAACCTAACTGGGAACTATTACTTTGTATGATCAAGTGCAGGCAAAAACGTTATGCGTATGTACTTTATAATAGAAGCATTTCATTTTCAATTAAAAAACATTTACATGTAATGTGAAGGCGATAGAGAGAATCCACCCAGCAAATATATAAAACAGTATTAACAACTTTAAAAGTCCATATATACAAAGATGCTAAAATGAATTAACAGTTTTTAGGGCAAAATAGAAGAAACGTATGCCCCCTACTGCATTATTAGGATGCGTTGGGGGATAAATCCAAAACAACGTTTGGTAACAGATATCTGCCATTCTTCTAAGATTTACTCTGTTCACGATGAATCTAGAACAATACTATTTCTGTGTTTAATCAGATTTTTTAAAAAGACGACAACATTATAATTTATACTGTTGTTATCGAGACATTGAAGAGCCAAGAATGCTGGTCGACATTGACGAATTCCCCAAAGTTTAAAAATTGGTTTCAACCATCTCTTTCTTAGTTCTTCATAAAATTTACAAAATAAGGTGACATGAATTGTTGATTGCTCAGAAACGGAATCACATGGGCAGAGTAATAATTCGTTTGACCAATTATTGACAGTTGGAAAAGTCACCAGCCTATGGAAAACGTTCAAACGTTCAAACGGAAGCGGGTGAGCACAAATCTATCGTAACTTTTATCTGTGTTTTGAAGATATAGTTGCATGCCTAGTGAAGTGGATATCATTAGGTTATGACTCACTGATAGTTTTGTGGCTTCACTGGTTAGTCTCAGACTCTCCATGTGATTCATACAACGTTTCTTAAAATCTTTCCTTGCAATAGCTGTCATGGAAAAGGGATTGTTAAAATAATCAGGATTACCAATGTCTGTCATAAAATCCTTCACATACTTAATCCATTTAATTTCGAGGCAGTGGTCCAGTTTAAGAACATCTTGAAGCACTAACTGATTAAAGTGGTTTATTTCTGACTTCCAAATACGGTGCCATAAAGTTATGGGTTGAATTTTTATGATGTCCGTAATATAAGGGACTCCCAGCTCAGCATGGCAGACGAAAGTGGAAGTTGAAGCTGGAACCGCTAATAAATATCTTAGAAATGCGTTTTCCACTTTCTGCAGTTCAGAAACATTCCTATGTCCTCAGATCCCTGCCCCGTATGTTGCTACGCTTATACATTTTGCGTTATAAATTTTGATCAGTTCTGATGGTGGTCTTTTTCCTAATTTTTGGGAAAAATTGACAAGGGCAGTAGTAGCTCTCGTGAAAAGGAGTTTTCTTTGTGTAATTGCTTGATTCCATGTTCACACTCTAAACTTACATTATTTTTCTTTAGAATGAAACCCCTTTCCTTCACCCACTATTTGCCCCCATCACCTCCTTCTCCAGTCTATGGAAACATGCTGCCACTGAAGGATAGCCTGTAAGGCTTTCTTAGGAACCTAAGTGCACTTACTGGTGTAGCATCTGAGGTAAAAGCTTTAGAGTCCTCATGATATAAAACTTGATGGTACATGGCGGACAGATCCATAATGCTAAACACTTTAGCATTACCTAACAGGGATAGTGACTCAGAGATGTTAGGCAAGGGCTACCGGTCAAACCAGATGCACTGATTGAGATCTTTGAAGTCACCACACATTCTCAATTTAGAGCCATTGTCCTTAGGGGCCAAAACAGCAGGAGACAACCATTTTGATGCCTGTATTTCCTAAATATCTCCTATCTACCTGTCCAACTTATCTTGTAAAAGCTTCAACATAAGGTTGGACACTCTTCTTATCCTGTGTACCCTTTTTTTAAATCATCCTTTGTTTGAAATCCTTAAATAGGCCTAACTCATCCCAGAATACCTCTGGGAATTCTTTATCAATCCGTCATCACCAATATGGGTGACTAATAGAACCTGCTCCCGAGAGTCAGGGTTATGGGTTATTCCCAGATCTCTTTGGTGATGCCACCCTAGCAAAGTATCACCATGTTTAGCAATATAAACCTACTTAACAGTCTCCTACCTTTAACGCTTTGGGTGCTGAGGATGGACTGGTTCCATACTCAGCCACAGTGTTCATGTACTGAGGACGGAACCAATCCAAGCCTCTGCACATTACCAGGAAATCCCTCCATTGTTTACAGCAGAGAGATTTCCTTTTTTATTTTTATGGAGCTGGAGAAGAGCCATCTGAAGCCTTTTTTTAATCAATGCTGTGAAGATCGCATGCATGGTGCGCTGACTTCATTATATTGAAAGTGAAATGGGCCGACAGCTCATTTCATGTTCACTGCTTCGGTGTTCGCAGGGCTATCTCAGCCCCTGAGCACCAAAGCATACAGTAGAGGTATCATTAGAAAGGGGAGAACCACCCCTTTCCAATGGTACATTTCTCTAGTGGATCCCTGCTTGGGGATCGCCCCAAGCAGGGATCCACAACTAAACAACAGGGAGGGGGTAGAAGGCCCTTGGGCAAGGTATTTTGCTCCCCCCAACTTTTTAAGCCCAGTAGGCACCAGGGAGTATTTTCTTTTGGTTGTTTAGTGGTGGAGGACTGGCTGGAATGGGTGTGCCAATACCCCACCTGCACCCAAATATAACAAATAAATAGGCACAGTATTTCTGCCCCCCTGGTGGGCAGATATGGGAAACAGCCTCAGATATGCCTCCGGGGCAGAAAGCCCACTAGGCACCAGGGACTATTTTGTGGGTTGTTTGTGGGTTGTTTAGGGGTGGGGGTTGCCCAGAATGGGCATGCCAATGCCCACAACCCCCCAAAACAAATAAGCACAGTCTTTCTACCCCCCGAGGGGCAGATATGGGCAATAGTGCTCGATCTGCCCTCAAGGGGGGGGGCAGAAAGCACACCATGCACCAGTGGCTATTTCCTTCATAATTTAGGGGTGGGGGCTTCCCAGGAAAGGGCATTCCAATGCCCCTACCCTCCCTCAGGAAAATAGACACAGTCTTTCTGCCACCGCCTAGGGGGCAGATATGGGCAACCGCACCAGATTTGTCCCCCCAAGGGGGGGCGGAAAGCCCACTAGCAACAGGGACTATTTTATTTTCTTAGTGTAGGTGTGGAAGGTGCCCAGCATGGGCATGCAAATGTCCCCACCAAATAAATGGGCACAGTCTTTCTGCCCCCCAGGGGCACAGAAAGCCCACTTGGTACTAGGGACTATTTTGTCTTTTTGTAGGGGTAGGCGCTGGGCCAGAATGGGCATGCTGATGCCTCCAACCCCCCAAAAAACTTGGTGCAGTCTTTCTGCCCCCTCTGAAGGCAGATATGGGCAACAGCCCACAATCTGCCTCCGGGGGGGGGGGGCAGTAATAGGCACCAGAGACATGTTTTTCAGGGATTGGCCTCATAGGCAAGGGTAGCTCCCCTTTTTATTGGGACACATATTTTGGCTGTTTCTGACTGTTTTGGGGGCAGATCAGTGATATTTATAGGCTCATCTGCCTCCAATGGAGGCAGAAAATCACTAGATAGCAGGGAACTTTTCTGTGTGTGTGTGAACTGCAGTTCAGCAGATGATCTGCGTATACTGGCGTTTGGCTTGCTGTGTGTGTACTGCCATTTTGCTGGTGGTGTGTGTGGACTTACCCCTTGCTGGCGGTGTGAGTGGACTAGCGCTTGGGTGGTGGTGTGCGCAGACTGTCGCTTGGCTGACAGTGTGCATGGACTGTCACTTGGCTGGTGGTTTTGCTTGAATGGATTCCCCAGCATGTTCTTACCCAGAATCCCCTGCAAACCTGTGGCTGCCAAGTACTTGCGACAGGTAAGGCCCAAAAATGTGTGGAGATTGTGGAGATTGAGGGAGCACAAAAGCGTGTTCAGAAGTGCATTTTTTAAAATACTTTTTTAGGTTTACTCTGCTTTGGGCACTCACACAAGTGTGGTATCATTTTTATCGTATCGGGAGACCAAGGAGAATGCTAAGTGGGAGGGTTTGTATCGGGGCAAAGATCCCACACATCAATGTGAGGAAAATTTGATTTTTTTGCTAAATTTGAGGTTTGCAGCTTATTCTGGGTAAGCACATTTTGGGCGACCTACACAAATCAAACCTCTCTTAACTCTCCCGGGTGTCTAGATTTTAGAAATGTCAAGGTTTTGTGGGTTTTTCTAGATGGCGGCCTAGTCTGGAACCAAAAACTCAGGTTACCCCCTGCAAAACCAGGTTGTTTTGTGATAGATCATTTTGATGTTTCCTTAATACGTTTTATTTTTTGGGGGTGGAAAAATGTACTGCATTATTGTTGTGTTTTGGATAATTCCCTAGCACTAGGTCTCCCCGCACAAGTGAGTTAGCATTTGTATCTGTTGACCTGGGGGAACAATGGGTGGTAGGAAATTTGTAGCGGCCCAGGGATCACTTAACTTTCTCACACAGAAATGTGAGGAAATTGTGATTTGTTTAGCTAAACTTGAGGTTTGCAGGGGTTTCTAGGTAAAACAAATGTTGGGAGATCCACGCAAGGAACTGTTATATTCCCAAGTTAGGCCCATGTATTCGCAGCAGCTTATTTCTTGCATTGTCATCTGAATAACATGTTGTTGCGATTGACCTCGACAATTTTGATGGGTCTCTCAAATTTCATTTCACCCTTAAGTAAAATACATGGTTTGCGTATCTTGACCCAATCGCCAACCATAAATTGTGGTTGTTTCACTTTCATGCAAAGATCATAATAACGTTTACATTTGTGTTGTTTTTCTTTCACTTTGAGGCCCACAACTTCTTTATCGACCACAGAACTTTGGTTATATATGGCCTTTTTAAACCACCAAGGGCACAACTTGTAGACAGGTTCCCTCCCTTTAAGTAAATGGAAGGGAGAGACTTCAGAGGTTGAATGGGGAGTTATACGGTATAGCCATACATTTTCTCTAAGCTTGTCTTTCCACCGAGCTCCAAAATTGCGTGCCCATAGAATATCTTGTTTAAGAACTCTGTTATATCTCTTTACTTGGCCATTACCTTGAGGTTCGTACAAGGCTCTGGTGACATGGCAAATATTTAAAAAACTGAGGAAGTCAGCCATCTCATGAGACCTCATCTGCACACCATTATCAGTGATGAGGACTTCAGGGCAACATTTGCGGGCCAAAACTTCCTTTAAGAATACAATTACACTTTTGGAATTGGCATGAGGTACACAGTTGACTTTGGGCCATTTGGAGTGATAATCGACCATCATGAAGGCAAATCTACAGTCTTGGGGCAAAAAATTAAAAGAGCCAGCAATGTCAAAACCTGCTTTCTGCCAAGGAAAATCTGGCCATTCAACAGGAATGAGGGGAGCAGGGTCACACTTAAGCATTTTCTCACTGTTCACGCACTCAGGACATTCCCGCACAATCCTATCTACAAATCTGTCTAAACCAGGCCACCAGAATAAAGACATGATTAATCTTTTCATGGACGACATTCCCAAATGACTCTTGTGAGCTACAGATAATATATGGTCCCTCGTTTCTCTCCAAAGCAGATCTGCTTGGATAACAACTTCACTGGAGATTTTCCAAAAAGGAAATAGTTCAGCTGATATTTCAGTTGTAGAGGGCCAACCTTCCGTGGTGTAATTAATGACTTCACACAATATATCATCACCATGCATGGCACTTTTCCACATTTCTTCGGCGATTGAGCTAAAGTTTCAAAACACTATTTCCTCAATATTAGCAACAACTTATTCATCGTCACACACTTCAGTGGCATTACAGGGCAGTCTGGACAGACAGTCAGCCGTAACATTGACTTTCCCTGAGACATATTCCACTGCAAAACTGTATTGTTGCAAACAAGACATTAATCTGGCTATGCGGGCAGTAGCAATGAAACCCCCCTCCAGGAGACAAAATTGACACAAAAGGCTTGTGGTCCGTCCTCAAAATGAAACGGGCACCCCAAATATAATTTCGGAAATGTTCCACTCCCCAGACACAGGCTAACAATTCCCTTTCAATTACAGCGTAACTTCTCTCAGTGAGGTTAAATGTGCGGGAGGCAAATGCTACGTTCCACTTCTCCTTGTCCACACATTGAGACAAGATGCATCCCAAACCATAAAGGCTTGCATTTATAGAGAGTATACAAGTCTTGTTCATGCAGTAAGGTTTCAAAGTGGGGGCAGCCACCATTTCTGCCTTGATACTGTCAAAAGCTTTCTGTTGTTTTTCTCCCCATACAAATTCAGCATTTTTTCTTGTGAGTTCTCTTAAGGATTCCATTTTGGATGCGAAGTTTATGATAAACTTGGTATAGTATTCACATAAACCTGAAAAAGAAAGAAGTTTATCCTTTCAGTCAGGAGCAGGTGCTTTCAAAATGACATCAAAGAGAGACTTTTTAGGTACCACACCCTCTTTGGATACAGTGTGTCCTAAATATTCAACCGAATCCTGATATAATTTGCATTTGTTATTTTTTAGAGTCAACCCATACTCTCTGAGGACACACACATTTCTGAGATGATCGGTATGAGTTTTCTTATCTGCAGAAAATATAAGAATGTCATCTTGGAAACACTTTACAAATGATTGCATATCCTTGAAAAGATGACACATTGACTTCTGGAAGACTGAGGCCGCCGACACTAACCCAAAGGCCATTCTTTTGAATTGAAGCAATCCTTGGGGAGTAATGAAAGCTGTCATATGGCGTGACTCCTTGGCTTGTTCTATTTGATGAAATGCAGACTGAAGGTCGAGGGTGAAGAAGATTGGAGTGCCTCCAAGCATGCTTGCCACCTCGTTGATATTTGGCAATGGATGGCAGTCAACCAGAATGATAGTATTTAAAGCTCTAAGGTCAATACATGATCTCGAAGATTTATCAGGTTTACGCACCAAGACAATCGGAGAAACCCATTCGGATGATTCCACCTCTTCAATTACACCTCCATCTAACATCTCTTTCAAAGCTTTACCCAACTCTTCCCTCACATTAATAGGAACATTCCTGAGCCTTTGTCTGATAGGGGAGGCACCCTGCTTGAGTTTTATTAAATGTGTGAAACCTTTGAGTTTACCTAAACCTTCAGAGAAAATTTCAGGAAACTCTCCTTCAATAAGTTTAACATCACCACTGTCCTCAACTCCCATGACAGGTTCCGTACTGCAGGGATTGAGTATAATCCCTAACCTCCATTGGTCTCTCCACCCCAACACGTTCACTCCCTTTTTTGCAACATATACTTTTATAAAGGCAATTCTCTCTTTAAACATAACATCAGATGCGGTATACCCCATAAGGTCATTGATCGAGCCGTCAAAACCTTGAGCAATGACATCTGAAGGATACAGATCTTTGGTAGACACAGCATTACCAAACTTTTCATTGAAATAACTCTCAGTAACAATTGACCAAGGAGAGCCGGAATCTGCCATGAGTTCTAGTTTTCGTTCAAGAAACGAGCAAAACATTTGGGGGATTTCAAAACTTCTCCTTTGAGAGTACACACATTCACAACAGATACAACAATCCCCTTTTCTCTAGAGGAGTAATCATCAAAAAATTGGGCACATCTCACACAAGAGACTTCACTATTCTTTGCGGAAATTGCCCTCCCATTGTCAATTATTCTCTTCCTGTCATCCTTACATGCCCAAGCAAAATGTCCGAGTCTCCCACATTTAATGCATTCTTTCCCGATGGCTGGACAAAACTTGAAGGAAGCAACGTGGGTGGAGCCACTACACCTATAGCACACTATATTTCTGTCACCATTTTTCCCATCTGAGGAACTTTACGAGGATTACTCACAGCACAAACTTCATCCATAGTTTTATCAGATTTGTCACCCTTAGAGTTCACATCCTCAATAGTTTTCATCCACTTTTCGGACTGTTTGAACGCTTTAGCAGTGGCCATGGGGTCATGTAAATTTGGATTACCCAAAACCCACAACCGTTCTTGTGTGTTTTTGTTTCTCACATTAACGATTATTTGGTCCCTGATCATCTCATCTGCTATAACACCAAAATTACATGAAACCACAAGGGATCTGAGGGCAGTTAAAAAATCATCAAAGGATTCTGACTCCCTTTGTGAACGCGTGTAAAATGTATATCTGTTAAGTGCTGTACTGGTTGTAGGCTTAAACCTAGTTTCCATACGTACAAGTGCCTCATCAAAGGTACTTAACTCACCTTGGACAACTGGTCAAGTCCTGAACACCGCCTGACCCTCAGAGCCTAAGCAATGAAGAAGAATATTTGTTTTTCTTTCATTCCCCAGCCTATCGCCATCAATGGCCTTCATGTACATTAAAAACGCCTCCTTCAACCTAAACCTTAGGAATAGGAGGGTCACCCTTAGTTTGTAGAAACTTAGCAGGATGTTCGAATTGCATAGTTCATTGTATAAAATATCCTACAAATATAGTTACTAGTGAGCAGTAAAATATGGGATATTTCTAACAGAGTAATATTAAATAAAATTGTAGATAATATCAATGGAGAGTAATGGTGCCTGCAAGGGGTTTCATTCATTAATCTTACTCAGATTAAAATTGCAACTGGTGATTCAAGTGTTGAGCTCAAATCAGTAGCTCAACTTAGAATAAATCCAATCATCAATGAAATTATTTAAATATTCAGCTTTAGCTTTTCAAGAACACGGGTATATCTTTTTTTCAAAACAAATGCAAATTTAATGTAATCATAAATCAGTAGGGTACATTAAAAAAACAATAAAACACCATGATTGAGGAAATAAAAAAGAATCTACAAAGCATGAGTGTATACATCTATTCCAAATAAATCAATCAAGGGATATGAGTCTAAAGCAATAGACAACAAATCCTCAAGGTCAATAAATGACAAGGAAATAGACGTAACAGTCGAAGATTCGGTCTGTTGTGGCAGGATCATCCGTCAGACCATCTTCAGGACATATAGGTAATTGTTTAAAAGAGTCCCTATATTCGAATATATGATTCAATGTAAGCCTTGTAGGTCAAACAAGAAGAAGGGGGCCTAACAGCTAGGCTCCTGAAAGTACGACAAATCACTTTACCATATATTTCATTTGCATGGACGGCGTGATAGGCAAATAATGTTTCTGAGACACACAGTTCATAAAAATTAATCGTGGTGCACATACAGCTGTGGTCGTTATTATTGACACAAACGCACAGTCTTAGGAATAAACAATGGCGCTCGATATCTAGTTTAGTTGTCTACAATATTTTAAACAATGTGTTGGGACAACATGGGGACAAATTGCATAGAGTCAATGCTCCGAGCCAAAGAGGCAATCAGACGACGTCGCCTACTTCCGTATCACAGTTGTGATACAGAATTGGGCAACGTCGTCCGACAGTTGTAATAAGGAAGTGGGCGACGTCGTCTGATTGCTTCTTCCACTCTCTGGCTAGGAGCATTGACTCAGTACTGTTCACCATAAAGGCAGGAACACAATGAAGTGGATTCCAATTCTAGGTGGAATCACAGTTAACTGCATGGCAGGTGCCAGGGTCAAAAGTACATAAGGGAATTAAAGGGAAAGGGACATAAATATGAAAGGAATATACAAGTAATGTAACGCAAGGGTATCTACATATCCATATCATCGCTAATCTATATGCACATCGAAAGGCTGCTTTCAATTATAAAATATGAGCATCACACTAGATTAGCAGAGGAGGCATTCCAGCTGAAAGCAGAGGTCCTTGCATGCTTAGAATTCACCATGCAGTGGTCTGATATCTCGTGAGGGGTGTCCAGTTCATGACTAATGCAGGTTCCTTCATTCTCTCCCACCAGGTAATGGGTTGCATTATCCCTTGGGTGGATTCTTGGCTCTACACCTACGCACACTCTAGGTACACTTAGAGTAGGGTTCACATAGTAGGAGTATATTTGATTACTGCCTTGTTTTATATGCCTGCATATATACATTGTTTTAGAACCATATCTACTATTCATGCTTTTGGTGCTCGTAATCACTTTTATCTGATTCTGTCTATTAATCATTGCAGCACATGTATTCTATTCAAGAATAACATTGGTTCAATAAATATATTAAAAACGTCCCACTGTATATTCTCTGTACACTTCTCTGAGAATAAATGAACATGAGTAACTAAGCGAAACGTTCTTTACTATTTCCACGACCCCTGAAGGGTCGGAGCTGTCATGTTTAGTGGTTTCCAGAAACCATTCTCAACCTGGTAGGTTAGGTGGGCTTACGGTGGCACTGTGAGCTAGCTGGTCTATAGGCCAATATATCCTGTGGGGGTGTCCAGAATCAGTCTTGGCACCAAGCCCCTAGTTTATGTTGTCCAAACAATGCACAGATCTCACGGAATAGTAGGGACCACACAGCACAACATCTCCCTGGACTTCTTCAGGTGTCTACTTTACAGAAATGTCTGGCTTTGGTAGGTTTCCCTGGATGGCCACTAAGCCCGGGCCCAAAAATGCAGGAGCCATCCTCTTTATCACAAACCAACCTGTTTTTGCAATGGAGCATCTGCGTTTTTGATCCTAGGCTCTGCGGACATCTAGGGAAACCTACCAAGCCAAGAGATTTCTGAAAACTAGATTCCCAGAGGAGTCCACAGAGGTATGGCTTGCATAGATCCCCCAAATTTTTTCTTACCCATAATCTCCTACAAACCTTCAAATGTGTGAAATCACCACGCCGGCACAAATTTCCTGCGACCTACCATTTACTCACTCGTGTGGGTTCCCAAAGCAGAATCAGTCTAAAAAAGTATACAAAAAAACTGCTTTGGAGCTCCTTCAATCACTACACATATTTGGCCCTTCCCTTTCGCAGGCACTTGGCCCACCCACAAAATGAGGTATTATTTTTATTGGGAGACCGAGGAAAATGTTGGGAGTTAGAAAACTTGTACTGGCATGGCAATCCCAAACAGAAATAGGAAGAACATTTTATTTTTTAGCTGAATTTGAGATATGCAGGGGATTCTGGGTAAGAAAACAATGGGGGATTCACACAAGGCATGCCTTCCTTCACTCACTCAGTGTCTGTTTTTTTTATACATTTCTGAGGTTTATAGGTTTCCTTAGATGGCTACCTAACGCCAGGACAAAAAACACAGGTGCCCCTTTGCAAAAAAACAGGTTGCTTTTGATGGATAGTTTTGATGTGCTCACAATATGTTTTGGGACCTTTCCTGTCGAGGGCACTTGGCTCACCCAAACAATTTTTATTGGGAGACTTGGGGGAATGCTGAGTGTATGGAAGTTAGTGGCTCCCCGTAGATTCTAGAGCTGTCCATCTCAGAAAGGTAAAGAACATGTGTTTTGTGGGTCAATATTTGAGGTTTGCAAGGGATTTTGGGTAAAACAATTGGTGACAGCCATGCTAGTGAACCCACCCTGGACAGCCCTAGGTGTCTAGTTTTTAAAAACGCATGAGTTGGCCATGTTTTCCTAGGTGCTGTTTTGGATCATTTCCTGTCGCAGGCAGGTTGTTTAGTGATACATTGGGAGGCACTTGGGTTTTTGGACATTTATTAAAACTAGACCCCAGTGGGAGATCAGTGAGGTGTGGCTTTCATAGATCCCTCAACATTTTCTTACCCAGAATCCCCTACAAACCTCAAATTCAGCTAAAAATATTTCACATCTTCCTCACATTTCTGTCTGGGAAAATTGTGGTATCACTGGGCCAGCTCAAATTTCCTACTACCCAGCTTTCCCCCGGGTCTCCCGATACAAATGGTACCTCACTTGCATGGATAGACCTAGTGCCTGCAACACAAAATGGCCCAAAATGTAAAATGAAGGCAGCACATTTTTCCGCCAAACACGGACCCTCTTTTTCCAATGTGGGTAGCTCTAGATTTTGGATGCTAGCTCAGCTGGTGCCTGGGAAAACCTATCCCACCTGTCCATTTTTTTAAACTAGATACTTAGGGCTATCTAGAGTGGCCTGACGTTTTTGGTTCTCACCACACTGTTTACCTAGAATCCATTGCAAACCTCAAATTGTGACCCAAAAAAACAAATTTACTTCACATTTCTGGGATGGACAGTTCTAGAATCTGGGGGTAGCAACAAACTTCCATCCACCCGGCATTTCCTCAAGTCTCCTGATAAAAATGCTACATCACTTGTGAGGGTGGGCCAATTGCCCACAACAGGAAAGGGCCCAAAATGTATTGTGGGCACATCAAAATTATCCATCACAAAACAACCTGGGTTTGCAAGGGGGGCACCTGTGTTTTTGGATATGGGACCGGAAGCCATCTAGGGAAATCTACCAAACCCAGAAATTTCTGGAAACTAGACACGTAGGGGAATCCAGGGATGTGTGGCTTGAGTGGATCCCCCAATTTGTTCTTACCAAGAATCCCCTGCAAACCTCAAATTTAACTTTAAAAAATTAAATTTTGCACACATTTTTGTATAAGTTCTTACCACTCAGCATTTCCCTTGGTCTACTCATAAAACTGATACTTCAACTGTGTGGTTGGGTCAAGTGCCTGCGACAGGGAAGAGCCATATGCTTATCGAGATTGAGGGGACAACAAAGCTTGTTCATAAACACAGTTTTCTTTAATACATTTTTAGGCTGACTCTGTTTTGGTCACTCACACAAGTGAGTATCATTTTTATCGGCAGACTGAGGGGAATGCTGAGTGGTAATACATTTCTGTCAGAACAGTGATCCCACACAGAAAAGTAAGGAAAATATAATTTTTTAGATAAATTGGATGTTTGCAGGGGATTCTGGGTAAGAAAACATTGGGGTATCCATTCAAGTTACACCTCTGTGGACTCCTCTTGATGTCTAGTTTTCAGAAATGTCTGGGTTTAGTAGGTTTCCCTAGATAGCTGCAGAGTCTGGGACCAAAAACGCAGGTTACACCCTAGCAAAACATGGTAATTTTGTGATAGATAATGTTGATGTCTGTCTGTTGCGAGCACTAGGACTCCCAACAGAAGTGAGGTACTATTTTTATCAGGAGACTTGGGGGTGGATGGAAGTTTGTGGCTCCTCATAGATTTCAGAACTTTTCATCACAGAAATGTGAGGAGAATGTGGTTTTGCAAGGGATTCTAGGTAAAAAAAACATGATGACACCCATGCAAATCAATCCACCCTGAATACCTCTAGGTGTGTTATTTTAACAAATGTACAGCTTTGCTAGATTTACCTAGGTGCCATCCGAGCAGGATCCAAAATCCGCAGCTAGGCATATTATAAACAAGCATTTGCAATGCAATAGGTCTCGCATTTGTGAGAGTTAGAGCTCCCGGTGTTTTGTTTTGAAGTGTAGTGGATGTATATGGTGTTGAGTGGAATTATATGGGTTGTATTGGAATTGAAATTTGTATAATTTTGTGTTGTGTAGTGTATTTGTGTCGCAGAATTATGTGGCATGGTTAATAGATAGTGGTGAGAGCTGCAGAGAATAGATAGAAAGGTAGAATGAGAGGGATAGGTAATTTGTGTAAGTGGCTATTGAACTTGAGACAAAGAAGCAGAAAGACTACGTGAGAAAGATAGAAAGAAGGGGAGAGCAGACCATAGACACATAAAGAGGGAGGTTTTGTGTATGCAGAAGACACCCTAAGAAGAGAAGGAGAACGTGGGTTTGAGGGACGGAAACTTTGAAAGGTTACAGGATAGAAACTGGGCTTGAAGACCTGAAGTTAACCACATGAGAGTGGCGGGAATAGTGCATGAGAGAACGAGAGAGATGGGTGAGAAACAGTATGTGAGAGATATAGAGGGACAAGTGGAAGGGGCACCTAGAGGGTGGGAGGCGAGAGGTGGATCAGTGCCCAGCGTGATGAGTTACAGGAAGGTAGCAAATGTGAGTAGGCAGTATAGAGAGGAGACCGGTAGTGAGGGAGGTAATGAGTGATGGCAGTGGTATTGTGAGATGAGAGTGGGTAAAGTCAGAGAGAGATGAGAGGGCAAGAGGGTGAGGCAACGACTACCCAACTTGGACTATACTGTTCATGAGTGTAGCTCACACAGATTTGTAAAAACATTTAAAGAATTTTAGACTGCCAATTCCTGCAGTACGGTGTAAGACAAAGAGAAGAGTGCGCTATAAGTATGTTGTAGTCTGGTAATGGTTAATGTCTGTAGACACCGCTGGGAGATGCGATGCAGATGGAAAAGCATGGACTGGATCTACTGCACTGACAATTGTAATTCTTTTTCCCCATTATTTGACAAATAAATTGGCTTTCAGTATTATTAATTATAAGTTTTGGAACCCTGAAGAGAAATTCCAAATTGACATATCCAATTAGCACCGCAGGGAAGCATGTACCAGCCACTCTCACATGTTTACAATGTTGGCATCCTCTCCTGCTGCTGGGTAAGGTCACAGGAGAAGTGTGTAGAAACAAAATAAAAAGCCATGCTTGGAAAATATCTGGAGTAATAGCACATGGTAGGTGTAGGTGCCCTTGGGCAAACGTCAGGCGAAAAGAATAATCCTTACAAGCCTGTTTATGGCGAATGGTCCTCCTTGTCAGAGTGCGGTCAGCTGTGTGAGGCATAGCTGAGCCAGGGAGAAGGTACTGAAACAGAAAGTTCTACTCACAGCGGTGTGAACTCGTCACATGTCCCTCTGCACCAGGGAGGGCACTTCAGGAGAAGATCCAGAGCCTAAAGTAATACGACACGAGAAAGAAAGTAAAACATAAAGCGTGCCACACCAGGATGGGGCGCTGTGCTGATTAAATGTGTTCACAAATATTTAAATTAGAGGTGGGCAAGCTGCTCTGTGCTCAACAAAAGAAAGGTGTGGCCGCCATACTGAAAGATAAAGTGCTGAGTGCCGTGCTACAACAATTACAACAACAAGAGAAAAGAGAAAAACAGACTTGAAAACACTGTTTACTCCAAAGTTCTTTAGGGCCAGGTTGAAGGAAGACTGCTGCAGGTTGCTCTTGCGCCCCTCAGAATGCTGGCGCCCTGGGCGTAGGCACTGCTCACTCATGCTAAAGGCTGACCCTGACTACAAGTCTCAGAATGCAGAAGAAAAAGAAAATGAACAAAACAGGGTACTGACTCACGGACCAAGGAAGCTTGAGCTCTTTGCATTTCGGTTTAATATGTGCACATACACGACGCTTTTGCAGAGATTTGGGATACAATCCCACACCCCCAAGAAGTACTACTGGTGAACGAAGATGGTTGAGGGGGCATGTCTTTCCCACTGCCCTCACACTAATATTTTACTCAGAATATAATTAGATATCGTTGGATCTATTGTGAATCGGCAATTTGGCAGGTAAACAAGACATTAAAAAAAGTTATTTTCAAGGCAGGTGTAATAGTATATCCGTTTAGTCTGTGCCACCTATACCGTGAAACCACAGCAGGATTTCCCCTGAAAGCCTCGCCTCCCGACACCATCGGAGCTCGGAATGTGATAAATGAGCTTTCAGGTGGGGATGGTAGGATTATGGAGGTACGAAGAAGTGTGAGTGGAAGAGAGGTGTGCAGCAGGCCTGGACCAAGGAGTATAAAGCCAGCGTCTGCCAGATTTGAAAATTGTATACAGTAAACCTTCCAGATCTTCAACTTCAGTACCTCTGCCCCTCTGCAGAATGTTTCCAATCTCATTGTTGTTTATGTAATAATATTTGCATTTGTTGGACTGTGACAACAAACCTTACATAATTCTTTCCTTATCCATATTTGAATTTTTGTTCTTATTGTTTCTTTCGTTTTTCAGACCATGGAAATAAGAGATATGCATGCACTGTAAGAATGTCATATGTGTTGGTCTGCTCAAGTATTTACACAAATAACAATTTAAATCTCACTATCTCATTTTATTTCTTTTATAGCACTACTTATCCCAATTCAGGGTGTCAGAGCGCTTTACATCACACAAACACATTATCATTGGCAATAAATCATAAGAGTGTGTAAATCTATGTTAGATACTGGGATTTCTTGTGATTTGCTTTTTTGCATATTTCCCTTAAAATACTCCCTTATCAGTTTTAGGCATAATGCCTTCTCATTTACAAATTCCTACAATTCGTTCTGTGAATCAGGGCCGAACTTTCGCCCTTCTAAATACTACTGTATGCCCACTTAAGTTCCCGCCAGGATCGTAAGTAGCTTTGTGAATGAACCCAACATGCGCACGCCGAGCGTAGCCCTGGCTGGTTGAAAGCGGTGCAGTGAACTGGGCTTGTTTACTTGTAAACCCCGTGCCCTTTGCTGGCCGAGCGCCAGCGGAACATTCCCTTTACTGAGATATAGGCGCTCCCATTTTAGGACATCAGCAGCACGGCCTCAGGTTGTTTTAGTATTTTTTCCCCAGATAATACATTGCAGATGTTGGCAGCTTGTTGTGGTGTTGAGCAAATCCTCTCTGCGCATGCCAAACCACGAAGACATTTTATTTGAACAATTTACAGTTCCTGGAACCCAGAGATACGTATTGACAACAAACAGAGGTATATGTGCATGCTCCCCTTCCAGGTATCGTGACACTCGTCATTACTGTAATTGCAAGCCGTTCGCTAGCTGTCTTCGAGGCGGTATAGAGACAACGCTCTGAGCAGCTCTCGTTACCTAACTTTCTTCCAATCTGCAAGGCAATTGTGCATTTCACTGTGTTGCCAAGATGCAGATTTCGAATCACTCGAAATGTAGATCACTTGATTTGTGTCAATTATGGGTGAGTAAACCAATCTGCTTTAAGTGGCAGCTACATTTGAGTGGTCCCTGCTTCCTTGAAATCTGTAGAACTTTGGCATAGAAAAACAAAAATTAATGCGAGCGGAAACCTAAAGAGCAAGCCCGCGAGTGGTGCGTGCGCGCGCGCCACAGCGAGCCATGTGGTTTCAATTATCGCGTACGTGTCTGGGCATGATAATTGAAACCACATGGCAGCGGTGCGCGTAATAGACACCAAAAGGCCATGGGCAGAGCAATGCGACCGCCTTTGGCCTATTGCGTGCTGTCTTTGATAAAAAGACGCACGCACAAGCCAATAGCGTGGACCAAAAGGAAAAGCACACGCACGAGCGTGTGCGATTCCTAGGTCTGTTTTCAAACCCTCTACTAGAGGTCTCTCGCTGCGTGTGCAGTGCTGCACACTGCAACGCTGCGCGCGAGACCTGAAAATGGTCAGTTTTCAGTGGGAAAATGTGATGGGCCCATGTTGCGTTTTGGGCCGTTTCCTCTCGCAGGCACTAGGCCTACCCACACAAGTGAGGTACCATTTTTATTGGCAGACTTAGGAGAACAGATAACAGTCTAATTGTCTTTCTCTGAATTTATGCCTTCCAAATGTATGACAGTGTGTAAAAAGGAAGTCATTTTGAGAAATGTCATCTAATTCACATGGTAGGATGGGTACCCACAAATTCCGAGATGTGCAAATAGCCACTGCTTCTAAACTGCATATCTTTCAGAAATACATAGGTGTCCTTGATACCTATTTTTCACTCTTTATATTTTACCCAACAAATTGCTGTATACTCACCACACAATGAAAAACCACTGCAAGGTGCAGCTCAGTTATTGGCTCTCGGTTCCTCGGTTTCATAGTAAACCTAAAAACCCTATATATCCGCACTACCATACAGGTCAAGCAGACATAACAGTATATTGCTTTTGAAAAGCCACCATAGTTAAATGTTACAGATGAAAACATAGACACACATGGCTGTTTTGTTCAACTCAATTTCAATATTTTTGTATTTCTAGTGTTTTTTCTGTAGGAAATCTTTGAAGGATCTACACAAAAGACCTTTAAATTCAGAACTTTGTCTACTTTTCAGAAATATATATCTTTCTGGAATCCAACATTGGTTTTATACCCAGATCTACCACTAACTGGATGGAGATTGAAAGCACACAAAATAGGAAAAAAATCTATGTCCCAGTAAAATGCCAAAACTCGGTTGAAACATTTGGTTTTCTGACAACAGCATGCCTGTTCCTGAAAGCTGGTAAGATAGTGATTTTAGCACCACAGACCTTTCATTGAATACGTTTTCAGGGAAAACAACAGATGCTTTTTTGTGCTGCACTTTTTCCCTGAATCCTCAAAATAATTTAGCTGTATTTTGACTCATATCTTGGTCCCCTCCAGGGGAATCCACAAACACTGGTTGCCTTTAGAATCCCCAGGATGATGGAAAAAATGGATGCAAATTTGTCATGGATACTTTAAGTGGATAAAAGGTTATGGGGACCTAAGTGCAAACTACACTAAATTGCCAAAAAAAAGGCTTAGCACAGGGAGGGAAATGGCCTAGCAACAAAGGGGTTAAAGTTGGTGTAACTATTAAAATCTATTTTTTCTCCTCCATAACCTTCTGGATTGATATCAGGTGGTAATACAGTAACGTTTTCACCTTCCTAAATATCTTCCCAGTTCTTATCCCCACCAACGTAAATGGGAACCCCAAATCCTCCAAAACCATGAGTTTCTTCCCCCTCAATCTCCAATTCACACTCATAAGAACATGCCCACTATCCATCTCACCATCCATCTGTTTCACTCCATGTACTGAGGTGACCACTTGTAATTCTTATACATGCGAGTCAAATGCCCATTTTTACAACATCCTCTGCAAATGGCATTACAAGAGTAACAATTGGAACTGCTGGAGAGATGACTGGGACTCCCACAGTTGAAACACTTAAACTTAGAATCCTTTGCTAGACAGGGATTAGCTCTGGAAGTCTCTGCTGCAATTCTTTGCAGATGAGCTCTAGATGTGTCTGCTTAATTTTTTTGCACCACCAGTCTATTGTTGTCTAAGTCATCCTTTTCAAACTCCACAAACGTGGGCATTTCCACGGCGGGTGTAACTATATAACACATGTCCGTGACCCACCGAGACTTGTGTCCCTTTCCTTCCAAAAAGTTTATGGCTTCATTGAGAGAAGGGATTTTCACTAAAAGGTTTTCCTGAATTCTGATGTCATTAGTGCATCACACGAACTGATCTCCAATGAGAGAATTCGACGAATATCCAAACTAACGCATTTGGAATAAACTCTTCAAACACACTGCATAATTCCCCTCTTTTTACTCAAATTCTTATGAAGAACTTGTGGCATTCCATGACCACATTGATACAAAGCCCAACATGTTTTTCTAACATTAGCGCAGACATCTCATACACATGCTTCGGTTCAATGCCCAGATTGTGGAGTAAAACATCTTGCTTCCTTGCTGAGGAACCCTATGTTGCCACCAATTGCAATAAGATAAGAGTCAAAAAGTTGTTTCCATCTTCTCAAAGGTAATAATGGTTCAGCTAATTTGTAAAAGAATTGCGAAGGTTGCATCATGTTCGCGAAAGTCATCTCCTTGTAGACCTCTAGATATAGTGCTGAAACAACAGACTAAAATAACAAACAGAAAAAACAAACTAATGCAACAAGCTAACTTAAAAAAGTAACTCTATGATCTGAAATCAATGAATATGTTTAATCAAAACAAGCCTTGTAGCAATAACTAGTGTGTTTTCAACTTCATAATTAAGGTATAACATATTTATGGAAAGTAATAATGCTGATCAACAGTTTAGGCGTTGCTCATTTACACCAGGTCACATGCAATATAGGATACACTTGGCAGTCACCCCTGCAGTGTGCCAGCCTTAAATAATTACTTGCAGTGAAAATGCATTCCAAACACTAAGCAATGATTGCAGAAAAATACTTTTAGATAAAAACCTCCTCTGAGACTACTTTCACAAACCAATCTGGTACACCAACACAACATATCTACAGGGAAGTACTTCCTCATTCCAATGTTGCTCATACAAGAAATGCAAGAGCTGAAACTATGGCCTCCATTACTTCACAGTGTGCAGTGTGCAACATGAAGGTTCCTCATCACACTGGACAGTGTGTCGATGCGTGGATGGCAATTCTCTTGAGGGAATCAGCACAGGAGTCCTCGTTTAATGTCTCCATGAGGTGAGTATTTTTAAATATGAACCTCCACCCTCAGAATCTCCAAATCCAGGCAAAACAAAAACAAAAATAACAAGATACCCTCAAACTTCCAATAATACTCACAAAATCCAACAACTTGTTCAGATATCTAGTAATCACAGTTAATTCTTGAAAGATGATCCACAGTAAAATCCATACTGGCTTCTTGCGAAAAATTGTATTGGTAGAGTCCTGCCCCTCTGCAGGCAACTCTTTGCCAGTAGTAAGTCTTCCCATGGTGTCATGAAGAAACTCTAGGCTTTTTAACTCCTTGGTCCAGTTGTCCTATCTACATTCCACTAAGCATCATGCCTTTATCTTTTTTTCAGTTTTTTCTTGGGACTCAGTCGATACGAGTCCCCAGATGGCTGCCACCACTTCCCACCACTTCCTGTTTGAAGCAGTGGCAGCCAATCAAACCTCTTTTTAAGATCTATCAGATCTGCAGGGCCTCCACGTCACTAGATATACAATAAATCTTTTTTCTTTAATAACTCTAAATCTACTGAACTGATTTATGCCAAATGACAAAAATAGATCTTTCTGGACTAAGATCTAGCTTTCTGCCAAATTTGGTGTAATTTTGTTCAGCGGTTCTGGCTGTAGTCGTGTCTAAAATTCCCATGGGTAATTGCATGGGAAAAACGTGTTTTGAGACCCCCCTTTTTCTCAGCCCCACTTGACAAATCACCCCAAAATCTTTCCCAACAGCAGTGATATACTAGTTTTGAAAATGTTGCGAACATTCGTTAAACAGTGCCAAAGTTATTAGCAAAACAAAAAACACTCTTCCTATTGAAACTAGGGCCAAACTATAACTACCTACTGGTGACCGCCACTTACACGAGGCAGTCATGGTACTCATGTAGCCCATCTTCATTGTCTTCAATGAAGCTACAGCAGCCGCAACTCCAGTGAAGGTACAGAGATCCCTAGCTGGCTGGTGGGTATCACTACATATTGCTGGCTACACAACATGTTCTAAATGAAACTTCAACAGACTCTGATAATTTAGTCCATTACCTTTCTGATTCTTCTTCACGTTACCTCTCAGGTTAGATAGTTGAAACATGAATACAGGGTTTTAGATAATGGCAAAGGATTTTGGGGCACCACTGACATTTGGCAAAGCAGGCTTTCCAGCAACTAGGTGGCACTCCTTGGGGTCGAGATCAGCTCACTGGTGGGTGCATGTTGCCACAGACTGAAGTAGAGGCTTTTTTTACCTCGCTAGTTGACTGCCCCAATTCCTTCTGAGGGCAGCTTTATTTTATTATGTGAGTGACACCTATGGGGAGGGTTTCTTCCAAAATCACTGCCATGGCTGTATCTGACCTGTGGGCGAAGAACAATCATAGTAGGCTCTAAAGGGAGATCAAGGATGAACTGCATACTTGGGATTATTTCCAAGAACACTTCTAAGTAGAACTGTCATCAGGCCACAAAATTTTGCTTCAAATACTAGCCTAGCTCTTTGCACAAATGTGGAAGCAAGTTCTATTCTGAGCTATTTAGCACAAATTGATGTATGAAACACTGACTAGATTTCTTAGTGTCAATGAACTTCACCAAGGATTGTTTTTCCATAGCAGTAGCATTGCACAACTGGCATCGGCAATTCTCAAGCAGGTGAATCATCATTTTGTCAGCGAGCATCAATAATCAAACAGTGCAATGCCCATTTGAATTCCCCTTGCCAAAAAACTCCCATTTGTCTCCTGAAGAATGTTCATTTTATTGTCAAACATACCAAGGCTCAGTTACTACAGGCAAACCAGAAGATGACATCTTTCACAGGGAAACTATGGTGTCCGGTTCTCCAGGGATTCATCAAGGTAGCTCCTCTTAACAAATCTTGTGCAAGAAAGGGCATGGAATACCTGCTTGACAGGCTCACCATCAGCCATTCGGGATGTCCTCTTTAGCTAGAGAATTTGTTGAAATCTTTGGAGAGGGACTTGTCCGAAGGGACGACTGTGGTGTTTGTAAAGAGGCAGCTATATTAAATCGTCTTTTCACAGAAGTCACAGTAGAAATTGATCTGAAAATGGTTTGAAAGGCATTGAAAGATTGGGTACGCCATTAGCAGGGAGGGGATAAAAGAATATCCCTGGAGAAAACCTGACAAAAGACAGTGCTAGGGGTTTGACCGTTGGTCTGTTCTCTGAACTATGAAACCCTTTTATGTAGTTTAGCTCAGTCCCTGGCATTCATTGGGGCCATCAGAATATCGGAGTTTGGCCGGGTTTTCAATCTGATTCGCAGGAAGGGAATACGTGAAAGAATGAGATTCCAAACTGAAATAGTTTCGATGTGAGATTCCTTAGGTCGAAAATAGACACATATTTTTAAGAGAGCATGGGTACCTCTGTTCAACTGTTAGAGACACTTTAATGCCTTTTGCTGTCTGGTATCTCTAGTGAAGACAATTTTTCAGGAAAGACTTCAGGGGTCTTGTCCCAACTTGTTGAATCATGCATACACTGCAACGTTGCCATGTTTCCAGTTTATACAGATATTCAGTCATGTATTAGGACATTTCACTTGCCTTCTGAGGCGTTTTCACCGAATGTATGACATTACAAAGCAAACATTTACAATGCATGCTTTTACGGCACGTTTCTTACATCGCAGCATCGCTTACAACGCATGATTTTACATTGCATGCCATAACAATGCATTTTTAGAAACTACAATGCATTCAATTACAACGTATACCATTACAACGCATACCATTACAACGCATAATACTTTTAGGGCAGAAGTAGGGTAAGTGTTGAATAGTGTAGGGGTAAAATGTACTATTCCCACTCCAGTGAGTGCAACAGTAGGGTAAGTGTTGGATAGTGTAGGGGTAAAAATACTATTCCCATGTACCCCAAAACCCATACCCACCCTAAAACGTAAAAAATCCCCATTACTTACTTTATAATGCGTTGTAATGGCATGTGTTGTTGTGACATGCGTTGTAATGGTATACGTTGTAGTGACATGTGTTGTAATGGCTGTGTTGTAATGGCATGTGATGTAAGGGCATTTGCGTTGTAACAGCAGTGTTGTAAAGGTAGTGCGCTGTAATGTACGCAATGAAATTGGTGTTTCTTGTTTGCACAACACTGATGTAAGACTGAGATGGCTAATACAGTGGCAGCTCTGGTTGTAGTCGGAAGTGGTTTAATCAGTGGGGCAATCGAAGTCGAGTTGTTGTCAACATTATGTTAGACTACATCTAGTGTAATTCCTACCTGACAACTTCGCTTCCTTCATCCCCAACCCATGACTGTTTGTTTAGAGTAAGGTGGTAATATCTTGAGCAGAGGCTTAAGTATAGTCAGCTGGTGCAGGCATTCCTTCAACCGCAGGGCCAGTGAGAGGCTGGAGATCACCACTTTGGGGCACATTATGCCACAGGGGGGTTTGAGAATTATTGTCTTTGCTTTGGGGGCTAGTTCAGGACTATTTACCACGCCATCTTGAGAGGAGGCTGCATGCCGGAAATATACCGGTCCTTTCTATTTGTAACATACACGTGAGTGCCAGTGATATGGCTTCCTTACACAGTTGGGGAGTGCAAGAAATTCACATGGTGGTGTTCTCCAGAGTCAGTAAGCGACAACCAAGGATAGCATTGCTTTGATCAGAAGTACTACTACACTTTCTGCGGCCCAATGCTTCTTATCACAAAGTCATGAAAAGATTAATTATGAAGATAAACAATTTCTTATAGGTGGCTTCCTGTGAATCAATAGATAGTTTCCAGTACGTCTTGCTTCAAAAAACAATAGCCAGCTCAGTTCAAGAGAAGGTGTCGTGACCCCCAATAACGACCGACACAACGGTATCTTTCAAGGAGATTTATTTCTCTACGTCTTGACCGTGTCTCGTCCCTACTCTAACTGCCCGCTTCTCCCGTTGCTCCTCCTCTTCCTCCATCCCGGGTACTCCGCCGACCTAGCTACTAGACTGCTCACAATCTTACATCTCCCCCTTTGTTAACAAAACATGTAACACACGTTCACATTTCTTCTATTAGCCGTGTAGGCCGTTGAATGTCTTGTCTGGGCCTGAGAGACCTGCCTTCAGACACAGTTCCAGAGCTGCCCCCAGCATCCCGTTCCCAACTTGTGGGCCTCTCATCGTGTTCTTCACAGCGCTCGGTCCCAGACGTCATGAGTCCAGATGCGAGTGTGTCTTGCATGGCGGGACTGCATTTTTGGAAGTGAGACACATTTCGAGTGATGCGCCTGTTTTCTGACTCCGCCGTCAGCAAGGTGCCCTTTTGTCGAGTGACTGTCAGGGGCTCCGCTCTGAACCGACAGTCCGTTTTTCTGGTTTGTTCTTGCTTGACCACAACACGGTCCCCTTCATGAAAGGAGAGAGATCTGGCTCGCCTTCTTCTGTCGGCATATACTTTCATGCTCTCCTTGCTAGCTCTGTCAGCAACCGCTACTTCTTGGTGAATACGCCCTGGAGACACTGGTTGTAAGGCACCCTCCCAGGTGGGTATCCGCGTCCGAATGGGGTGCCCCAGCATGAGCATAGCCGGACATTTACCTGTCGTAGCATGGGGTGTTGTTCGATATGCTCGAAGTACTTCATTAAGAGCCGTTTGCAGATCTCGTTTATCAAGGGTAGCTTGCTAGAAAGTCTTTTTGAGGGTGGCCATAAACCTTTCAACAGTGCCATTGGCTTGTGGCCATAAGGGCATTATTCACCGATGCTGGACATCCATTAATTTTGCAAATAGTCACTAAATTCCCGTCCATTGAAAGGTGGACCATTGTCTGTTTTCAGCTCCTTGGGCACACCCCAGGCTGCAAAGACTTCATCTAAAACCGCGATGGTGGCGGCGGCACTGGTGGACGCCACAAACTGGGCAATGGGAAACCGTGAGTATTCGTCTATTATTACGAGAACATACTAGACCCGATTGCATTGGGCCATAAAAGTCCATGGCTAGTTCGTGCCACACTCCAGGCAGTAGCGGTGTCATCTGAAGTGGGGCTGGAGGATCACCGTGCCCTACTACTTGACACTGCAGGCAATCCTTCAGGGTGAGTTCCACCATCCTACCAAAAAGTGGGAACCAGACACGCTCTCTGAGAGCCCTCTTTGTCGCAACCACTCCCCGATGACTTTCATGGGCCAGGTTGATAACACCTTGCCTCAGTTGACTGGGAATGACAATCCGGTGATCCCTTAACAGCAGACCCTCTGCGGTTACAGACAACTCCTCACTCACGTTTTTGAAAGCCTGCAGTTCTTGACGCATTGTCGGATCACTCTCCTCATTGGGCTCTTCTTGCCGCCATCGGTGTGTTTGTACCCTGCGTATCACCCTCTGTAACATCTCATCGTGCAAGGTGGCTTGTTGAATGACCTCCAAGGGAACAGCATGTGGTCGCGCTTGATCCACTACGAAATGGATATATTCCTCCGCAACGGACGGTCCAGAGATGTGGGATGCCCTGGGGTGTCTTGACATGTAATCAGCCGGGTTGGCTGATTTTCCTGGCTTGTGCACGATGGTGTACGTATACTCTTGCAGACGCAGTCCCCAGCGTTCGATGCGAGGTGGCATTTTGGAGCGCGGATTTCCAAAAATGGTGACGAGCTCTTGGTGATCCGTCACCATGGTGAAGTGTTTGCCGTATATGAACACATGAAAATGTTCACAGGCCCACACCACTGCAAGACTCTCCTTTTCAGGTTGTGGATAGGCCTTTTCCGTGTCGGAGAGGCTTCGGCTGGCATAAGCCACTATGTGTCTTTGATCAGTGTCGTTGTCGTATTGAGCTAGAATGGCACCTAGGCCGACAGGGCTTGCATCCACCGTTATTTCTGTCTTGCGATCAGGGCTGAAGTATGCCAAACTCTCGGCTGATCCGACAGCTTGTTCTCCTGAAAAGCCTGTTCACACTCATGAGTCCACTCGAATGGTTGTCCTTGCTTGGTCAGCGTTCTGAGCGGATGGCTAAGGGTAGCATAATCTTTGATGTACCTCGAGCAGTAGCTCGCCATTCCCAGAAAGGACCGCACGTCACTGACGTCTTGTGGACTCTTTGTGTCATTTAACGTACTCACTTTATCAGGATCGGGCTTCATCCCGGCCCCCGAGAAGACGTGCCCAAAGAACTTCAGCCTCGACTGATGGAACTCACATTTTTCTTTGTTGAGCGTCAAGTTAGCCTCCAGGAGAGCATGGCATACTCGGTCGAGAGCGGTGTCATGGTCTTGAACATTTGCCTCATACACTAGGATGTCATCGCTGTAGTTCAGCGTGTTGGGGATGTGGTGGATGGTCTGGCGAATGGCCTCCTGAAATATTTCGGCAGCCGAAGAAACACCGAAACTCAGTCTTTTATATCGATTCAACCCCAGGTGCGTTGCAAAGGTTGTGATGTACCGAGAGCTCTCGTGAAGTTCCAACTGATGGTACCCTTTGTTGAGGTCCAGCTTGGAGAACACTCGAGCACCATTCAGTGCAGCTATCATATCACTCAAATGTGGTCCTGGGTGTCGCTCCCTTTCGATGGCGGTGTTAGGTATCCGCATGTCGACACACAACCGAACCTTTCCAGGAGTCCCTTTCTTTGGAACGATTACCACTGGTGACACCCATGGTGTGGGACATTCTGTCCTTTCAATAATGTCAGCCACCAACAGATCCTGTAGCTCATCCTCCACAGCCTGCTGGAGATGGAATGGCACCCGCCGAGGATGTTGGGCGACAGGCTGGACTTGGTCATTGATATGTAGACGGATCTGACAACTGTTCATTTTGCCACGTCTCATGAACAGTTTTGGGAACTTGTGGACGATGTCGATGTCATTGCTGACGCGATAGAGAATTTCCACCAGTCGCAGTCGCTCGGCCGTCGGCAGACTAAGAAGACAGTCCGCCTCCAGCCCTTCTATGACGTGGATCACAGCGGGAACTGACATCGTTTTGTGTCTCAGCGTAGTTAAAAACTTTCCGAGACAGGGAAGTGGCTTCCTGGACATCCAGGTGTAGACCCGAACATATGCAGGACTCAGACGAGGGAGAGGGTTCATTTTTTTGTACTCCGTCACCGGAATGTAGTTTAGTGACGCTCCACTGTCCATCACAAATTTTGTGGCATGTTCACCGACTGATGTCCAGTCGGGGATATTTCTTAAGTTGATCCGGGTCGGCAACCATACTCGCATATTCAACTGAATACTCCCGTTCATCCGATGTTGATCTGGAGTCTCTGGATGGTGACCTCCTCGACCATCGGGATGTCTGCGACTCTCGGCTGGAGTGGGAAGACCGAGACGAGGACTTTGGGCGATCATGCACTGCTCACTTGTGATGCCGGCGTGTGTCCACTCACGATGTCCCAAGTGCGTTCTTCTCTTTCTCTCGGCGATATTCTCTGCACATGACCTCGAAATGGTTGCTCCGACCACACTTGCGGCACTGCTGTCCCATTGCCGGACATGCACCTGTATGTGGGAAATCATACCCGCACCTGTAGCACTTTCTCACCGGCACCTTCCTCACATGTTCATGGCATTTGCCTCTCCTCCCCGACTCAGGCCGACGGCGTCCGGAGAGTCGGTGACGCGTAGATGTCCGGGAATTCCACCCACGCTCTCTGGATCCTCGGCGAGGGCGACTGGCTTGCACCTGCCAGACTTGCTCTCTGCGATCGGTACGTCCTGCTTCCATGTTCTTGGCCTGTTCCTCGGCCTGATCGTGCACCCTCGTCATCTCTTCAATTTCGTCAAGATTGTGACTCTTCTTCAGCAGTTTTCTCCGGAGTGTCTCAGACTGACAGCCATCAATGACGCGCAATCGGATGGCGTCATCTGTTGAAAACGCTTCAAAATTGCAGTGGCGGGCTAACCGGCGTAGCCGTGTTATGTATGCGCTCATCATTTCGTCTTTCTCCTGACGCGCTCGTTGGAATACGTATCTCTAGTAGTCTACATTTTTCTTGTGTAGAAACTTCTTGTCTAAAGCTTCTCGTACCTTGGCATACGTCCCTGCATCTGCAGCCGGAAGCTCCTTAATCATTTTGCTGATGTCCTTTCCTACGAGATTACGGAGCGCAATTAGTTGATCTTCATAACCGATTACCTTGGATCCTTTGATGTAGTCTTCGAAATCTTCGATCCATTCTTCCCATCGGGGCCCCATGCTTCCACCAACCACGAGGGCCAGGGGCTCTGGAGGGCGCAGGTGTGATAATCCTATCACAATGGGTTTTACTTCATGACGTATAGGCGATCCGTGATTTGACATCGCGATTTACTTTTGTAGGACACGGCTTACTGTAACCTCTTCCTGCACTTGCTCGTGCTTGTTGGTTAACACCCTTCTAGTATGGATGGTCCGTGTTGTCTTTATATATCTTGTTTATTATCTTTTCTTTTTTTTTTTTTCTCTTTGCCTTTGCTCGGGCTTGTTTGTTGACACCCTCTTTCTTCCTTTGCCAATGCTTTGCTGAAATTCACTTGTAACTCCCGGGCGCCTGACTCTAAAATGGCCGCCCATTCATTTCATAGGAGTGTCCTCTTGTGGCCGCCTGATTCTAAGATGGCCGCCGGACCGACTCCACACGAGGCTTGGCTGCTTCTCACATTCCTCCCCACACGAACAGGGCTGCGTCGAGGCCTCACTCACCAGCTCCATGCAGATTTCAGCGCTTCACCTTCGCCTCTCGGGACCACATCAACATCCAGGTAAGCGCGCTCTTCAGCCTCAGCTCCTCCTGGCACGCACGTGCTTCCGTCCTCGCGCTGAAGGGGGGAGGGCAATTACTCACGGTGGGTCAGCACTCCTTTGACTCTCGCTGACACTGGCACTCCAGGCAGCACGGCAGGGTCCGGGATCTTACTCTCGCTCTCGACCCCTCAGCCTCACACGGCCCTCAGCTCTCTCGGGGCACTTGAGCTGGTATTTGGCACGCACAGCGCCTCTTTTGAACTTTCTCCTCGGCGCTCTTCACCAAGGGACTCAACGCGATCATCGCATCGCGGAGCACTTTCAGGGATCGCTGGTCTTCGGAGCGGACGGCGATCTTGTCAGGGCTCGCGTGTCGCGACAGCGACTACCTCCGCACTCTGCCCAGGGACGGACCACGGTTTCTTCGGGGTTCATGGGAGAGCATGCTGCTCATCCCACCCTCGTCGCCAGCTGTCGTGTCGTGACCCCCAATAATGACCGTCACAACGGTATCTTTCAAGGAGCTTTATTTCTCTACTTCTTGACCGTGTCTTGTCCCTACTCTAACTGCCCGCTTCTCCCGTTGCTCCTCCTCTTCCTCCATCCCGGGTACTCCGCCCACCTAGCTACTAGGTGGGTTACATTTATCCAGACAATTTTGCAGCCAATTGCGTGGAGGCAAAATACATTTGCGGAGTGAGGGAATGTTGTCAGTGACCTCCTTACCCTGTGGCAGAGGTATGTGAAAAACTGCGACTCTTAAGATGAAGGCACCTTTTCTTTTCTTGGTGTCAATTTTCTCCATGATATGGTGGTGTGGGTGTCATGCTTTATGAATTGGTTTGAAGTAAAGATATGCCTCAATATACTGTTAACGCCGTCGATGTGTGCAGGGCTTCATCCTTCGGCCTCTGATTTGTTTTGGAGGGACCTCGGTTTGAAAAGCTAACTTCCTTACATGAGTGAGCGCACTGTTCTTGAACACCCTAGAACAGTTTTGCGGCTGATAATGCTAAGACTAGATGGTTGGATACTCACTGCAGTCGTTTTTTTTTACAACAAAAATGTCATTCTGTTATAGATTATTCGGTAAGGGTACAATTATTGGATTTATTCCCATGATATTTCACACATATATTTGAAGAGTTTGAGGGTTTAAGGTTGTTTTTTGTTACACATACCATAGAATTAATTACAAATAAGAAAATACTGATGAGGTTGGGGCATGGGAGTTTATTTTAAGCAGGAAATCGTCTTGAGAATAAGGCACATATATGCATACTTATTGAAATGTAAAAGCGTCTAAAAAACGAGAGGGTTTCATTTCCTAGGGAAGATAATGAGTTGCTATATAATTTGGGGGCATATTATCAAGACCGGCGATAAAATTATCGCCGCTTTAGCGGCAGAAAACTGCTGCTAAAACGGCGATAATGGGCTAGATAATATGCTCAATGGAATTCCAATTGAAGCCCATGTTAGATGTGAAGGACATCTGACATGGGCTTCAATTGGAATTCCATAGAGCATATTATCAAGCCCATTATCGCCGTTTTAGCGGCAGTTTTCTGCCGCTAAAGCGGCAATAATTTTATCGCCTGTCTTGATAATATGCCCCGTGGTCCTTAGAGAGTGCATTAAGGACACAAGAAGCTTGATAGAGGAAGTATTTACATGGGCAACTGAATCCTAATACTGAGTTCAACCAATCACTAGGTGTGCTTGTGTAGAGCACAGAGGTGGATGGTGAGTCAGAGACCCAGTATATTATGGCTTTACAGCATACAAAGAGAAGATAGCTAACTCTTTTAGTAGTTGAGGTTTTTTCAAAAGAACCACCAACTCTCCGTCATTCCCTAAGATCTGTAAAAGCTAGAACACCATGTAGTCGGGAGGAGCCAGGATGGTCAATACAGCTAAAGTTTGATCCAAAGTAGCCATCACAAGAAGGCCATGTTCCTTTTACTTTTAATTGCAACTGAATGCTCAGTTATTGGGACTTTAACTCCATAGATGTGAAGAGAGTTGGTCGACTTGGCACACTAGTATCTGCCATGACACTATATAAGTACTATTGAGGGTAAGCCATGAGCTACTTGAGGTTTCAGCCCAAGGTCATGGGCACAGTATTGTCAGCCTCGGAGAAAGGGAAATTAAAACACATGTTCTGTACTATCCATGTGCTCAACAGATGCAGATGTGCTTTCCTTACACGTTCAGCATGCCTCCATTGGACCGGATTCACGGATATGACATTGCAGACGTCTTTAAGCTTTTGGTTCAGTCAGTGTCCATGGCCCAGAATTCATCCTTAGACATTGTAGGTGAATATTGAGAAACGGATTCAATCCATCAAAGCCCACCAGGCAAATACTGGTAAGAAGCATAATGTCAATGAAAGATCTGAAGACAGCCAAATAGAGGTTGCGAAAGTCGCTATTCTGTGACACAAGACCTTTCCTCCAAGATCATAGCTGAAGGCGAAGAACCTGATGAGTGTGATCAAAGTTTATAGGCCAGTCTACTCACAAAAGTATATATAATTGAAAACAGATTTTCCCTACAACAAACGCGAGACGTCATCAACAAGCAGGGACTGGGTTATGATAGACAAGCCAAGCTGTTATGGATAAGCTGGAGGCATAGAAGGAATGATTAGAGGGGGAGTGCTGCCAGCTTCTGCCGCTCCTTGGCAAACCTATTTAAGGACAGAAATGCATAAATGTGTTTCTGGCTCACATCTCATAGATGTCATAGGTAGATCTCTCGATGAGGTAATCAGAGATGCAAAACAGAGCATAAGTAAATTCAAACTAGCTCAAAAGACAAAAACGTAACACCCAAATTAAAAGCAAATACCATAGAGTACAAATAATTGAGTACTGGCTATTACTTCAAATACAATACAGCAAAAAAAGCAAATTAACATTTGGCCCATTGTAATCTGTGATGATAGCCTTAAATTAAAAGGTTAACCTGTGTGCCCTTTAGATTCAACTGAACCGGGATAACTGTCTGTACATTTACATGTACAAGGACGCTTTTGGTGGGGAAATGACATGGGTCAAGTCGGCCTTGGAAGGTAGAAGCTGAAATAGGGCCATCTAAAAAAACAAAACATAATTAGGCTTAGTAATTGATCTGCTGGATAACTAATTCAAGTGTAAGTTGGTACATAGCGTGGACAATGAAGATCCAACTGTCGTGAACACTGTGACTGAGCCTGTTTTAGAACTCTTCTCTTGTTATCATGCACTTGCATGCAGACTCTTTCCTCTCTTTCTATTAGAAAGTGTGAAGTGTTTGTGGATCATGTCTGCTTCATATATAGGCTGACATATTTCCATTGTTTATGTTAAGGTTGCTGCATACTAATATGTGCGCTTACAGTGAAGGCTAAATGTCTACATGTGAATTTACATGATGCATTTATCACCATATTTCTTTTGTCTTGTTGTGGCTTTAGTGTCACCAAGCCCATAAAACTGAGAACCTCAGGTATCTGACCATTAAGTGGAGATCATTTTTAACTTAATTATCAAGCCAGATGTAATGCCATTTTGCTCTGACAAACTAGCCCCAGACGGGATTGCTCAGAGTCTCTGAGAGCAGAGAAGTGGCTTCAGCCCAGCATTTCCTATCCATCCCGGGCAAGAGCTGTGATAGAGAATTGCTAAATAGCTATTTTTTATTGGGAAAAGGTATACTGTGCAATTCATTTTAAGAAATTCCATTTATAGGTTGTCTATATTCTGCTCCTGTAAACTTTTAGCACAGCGCTTTAAAGTTTTAATAAATGTAGGATGCTAGGCACTTGCTCGGATGTTAGGAATTGTCATCTTGTTTTTGCTGGCCATGGCATGCATTACTACATTTACTTTCTCACTTTGGGTGGTTCTTATTTTGTTCACTATACTTTTGTTTTTAAATAAACTTTTTAAAGTTATTTCCCATGTTTCTTAGTGCTATTTTTTTTAGGGTGTTTTTGATTTACGAAAGCAGGTTTGGAGTTCCACTTGAACTCCTCTAGAGGGTCTAGTTATGACCAAAAACACCACTTGCTCAGTATTGCTTAGTGGCTTGTGTATGGGTCACAGTCCAAATAAATTCTAATTTGTGTTAAGTACTGAACTAAGTCCTTGCACAAAGGGGTGAGAACTCGGACCCCTTCCACTCTGAGGGAAAACTACAGATTGTGACACAACATTCTAGGCTTGGCCAGCTTTCATTTTCTGAATTAGAACCAGGAAAATATGTATGTCCTCTGAAACAAGCATTACACCACGAGTGAAAACCTTTAACACTTCTAATCTATGTATATGATTGTATTAGGATTTCATGTACGTCTTTTCACATTAAGGCCCTAATTTTATAGACTGCAACATAAAATTCTGCTTTAAACCTGGCATTAACTGATAAGGCACGGTTGGTAAATTGTGTCAATGAAATCCTGCCTATCAATTTGACTGAAATTCAAAATAAATATTCAAATCAAAACTGCAGCAATGTAGAGGCGGTATGGAGAATTACTGGCCAGAAACAACAGGCTTCGTTTGTTCACTTCTGAAATAACAAACTTGTTGTTTCCAAGTAGAAATATTTGTTTCCTTAATCTCAAACTCACTCATGTACACCCACTCAGGAACTGACTCATGCAGTGACTCACTCAAGTTCTCTTTCACACACACACACACTGGATTAATCAAGAACCATTCACTTTATCACTCATTGATCCACTACTTCTGTCAAAACCGTAGCTGATATGACTTTGAAGGCACACATTTTAATAGAAATTGGATGAACATGATTTTTAGTTTGTGATGTTAACCATGCTTGGTTTCTCTTATGCATTTTGTGAATTGTTTTACTTGTGGAGTTTTTACTGTGTTAATTTGAAATAGCCACTCGATTTAATCTGCTCCCTACTCGCACCGATTTGCTCTACAATTTGTGGCGCATGCTTCATTGGGTCACACCTGGTATGCCTGGTGCTCCCGGATGGGCTCAACTCAACTCGCAGCCATCAATTGGGGAATCTCTTACTCTTTTTTGGTCTAGATCCAATATTGCAATTTAAAAATAGCATTTAACACTCCTTATACTCCTTTATGCCTAAGAGACTCAGGACTAGATTAAAAACAGCAGATGACGTGCATGGAGAGAATTACTTCCCCACCGCTTTTAGGGTGAGATGTTTCAGCCAACTCTCTTCACTGACCCTTGGGTTTCTCGTCTTCTTCAGGTCCAAGTGGATCCCCTAACGTATTCCATTCAAGCCTGTTTGTGAAAAGAACATGCAATTCATAAATGACTCATTCTTGCTCACAAACCAACCCTGCTCGCTTATGAATTACCTGCCGTGCTTATCTGCAAAAATAGAGAAATGTCATTTTGTTAATCGTTGGCAGTGCGATTTCAAGGAAAACAGATGTCATGTATGGCATGCAATTGGCATGTCCTAACTTCACAGTGTGTCTTAGTTATACTAAACCCTTGTATCTCTACCTTCCCTTCTTATCACCTACTGCAAAGTGATAGTGGATCATTAAAGTGTGCTTCTGTGTGATCATGTGCACAGTAGCTTCAATGTACAAATAGACAGCACATCTTCTGATGATGTTGATGTGGTCCAATGATAAAGAATGCCACACAAAGTTTATGTGGGTGAGTGTCCTTTTCAAACATCAAGCAATTCCCTGATGAGCAGATCGGTGCGAGCAGGGAACAGATTAGGGTGAGCGGTCTTGGGGAAAGGGACATGACACCTCCCTCTCTCCATGTTTTGGGTTGAATTCTATTTGAAATGACCAGCTGGTATCCAATGCTTGTTTTCAAAAGTCTGGACCTGAGAGATTCTCAATGTTTCCTTTCTCTAATGAGTTAGGAAAAGAGAATTCCATTAATAAAGTGAAATCACCTTGATGGCGCTACGCCCGTTAAATATGTTAACTCTTTTAGAGACAAGCCTGGTTCTCAGAGGTCCTTAGGCAGTGGAAGCAAAAATGTTGCAGGCAAGAGCGAAAATGGTGACTGGACTATAATCCTTCTGTAAAAAAACTAAATTCAGATCTCTCATTCTTGAGCGCAAATGTGCAATTTTCGAAGCCAAGTCTAACTATTGTATCAAGAGTATCAATAATGCTCAGAACCTGTCAAAATAGTTATTTAAATTGGTCAACAGTCTTTCAAGTCCTGGTACTCAAGTTGATAAGGAGTGGTCTCAGTCGGCCTGCTAGCAGCTGGTAATGTTCTTCCAAAATAAAATCAGAGACATTTCCTCTGAGTTTGGTGATAATCACTAATGTATCCTTTTTATTTTCGATAACAAAGCCAAGGAGTCTTCTAAGAGCTTTATTTTGTTATCTTTCTTTTCTCTTACCACTTCTGAAGTGGAGGCCCTTTTCTGTGATATTAGGTCTGGCTTCCTGTTAGATCCTTGCAATCCTAAGAACCTGCATCTGGCAACAGAGAGTCTCATTCATGAGGCCCCTTGCACCGTCGGAACATCACTTTTTATGACGTTCCGTGATGCAGGAGCCTGCTCCATATTTACGGGCCAGCACTACGCCACTTTTTTGGCTTAATGCCGCCCCGTAAATATTTTCCCCTTTCACACAGTTATCTGTGTTAAAGGGGTGTACAATGGGTGTTGCTGGGGGCGTTACCAGCAACATCCACGGCATTTGACACTGCCCCAGAGTTACGAGAAATCGTAAATCAGAGGCAGCGCCAAAAACGTATGCCTCCTTAGGGAAGGTGTAAGGAAGGCACAACGAGGAGAAGTATCTTTATTTTTCCTTGTTTTTCCTTTTTCTATGTTTGCTGCACTCTGCAGCACACATAGATAAAGGAAAAAGTCTCTTGTGATTGTTTTTGTGCAGGAAGGTTTCCCTTCCTGCACAAAAATGATCATCCCCTCAATGCAGGCACCCTTGCTCCATGATGCAAAGGTGCCTGCATTGGAGCACGGCAGCATATTGTGTGCTGGTACAGGGGAAAAGGACACAAATGTGCCATATCAAATAGATACAGCACATTCCTGCTCTTTTCATTTGCAGTCGGGCAGCGCAGCAGGAAGGCCTGCGGTGCTGTCCTATGGCAAAACCTCATAAATGATGCCCAGAGTGTGTAGCCAAACACCTGACTCCAATTACTAATCATGTGATTGACTCTGGTCCTTTCCCCAAACAGTGGAAAGAAGCCATTGTGATCCCTTTGCTCAAACATACCCATCTTGACCCAAAGGCTTTCCAAAACTACCATCCCATCCCGCTGCTACCCCCACCCGCAAAGTCGCTAGAAAAAATCTGAATAAGGAACTTACAAATCTGATCAAGACTCATTAGTTGCTTCATTCTTCTTACAGTGGGTTCCCCAGTGAACTCTGCATGGAATGGGTGCTAGTAGTGCCAGCTGAAAGTGTAAGATCTGTGGTAGACACCAGAGACTGTTGTACTTATCATGTTGGATCGGTTTGCAGTTTTCAATACTGTTTTACCCTACCATTTGGTCTCTCGTCTTTTGGGCCCATGTTTTAATAGTACGGCAATGGGTCTTCTGGGATCCTTCCTTTCTGAAATCGCAATGGGTCCTGTGTGGTTGGATATTCCCTAAATTCTTTTCACTACCATGTAGGGCTACTCAGATGTCATCCTTTAGCCCCACACTATTTAACTTTATGTCACGCCTTTGGCCCAATTGATTTAATCATTTGGTAATCATGTATTGTCCTAAATTGACGACACACAAATCATTGTCACCATCACCAATGACATTCATTCTGTGGTCATACATTTTTTGCATGCGGGAAATTTATAGTTGGATCAAGGAGAATTGCCTCGAATTTAATGCTGGCAAGATGCAGGTTTTGCTCTTCGGAGCTCAGCATTTGTTTGGTCCATCCTCTGGTGGGCTAATGTTTAGGGCTTGCCCTCTTCTCCAGTCAACTTGGCCAAGAATTTTGGAGTGAAGTTCGATGATGAACTGTCTTTTGACACACAAAATACCTTTACTGTTTTAGCTTGTTCAACATTATCCATTCTTTACACATATGCCTAATACCTCTTTGATTTGAGGGTATGTCACTTCATCACCGTGTGGTATTTTCTTTATCACTTATTTAGCTCCTTCACCTATAAATTCTTCAGATATTTAATGATATTATTGTCATGTACTTCTTCTAGGGCATCAACGAAATCATCAAAGGTTTCGCTACAGGCTGTCCATCTGCTGCCAATATTTTGCTTTTTGGTGGTGTCACGTGGCCCAGGGACCAATGTTGTCTCACTACGTTAGCTTGAGCTCTGCAGAAAGTAAGCGGCTTTGCGCACTTTACTACATGGCTTTATTTGTGCAAAGACTTTGTTCGTACTTTTCCCATGAGAACTGTCTGCTGTGTGCATCCTCTGCCAGCTCTTGGGATTTAGTCTGAACATTGTTAGCAAGGTCGATAAACAATGCCCCTTGTTATTCTGTTCTGGTCAGGCCCTAGCACCTAGACAAAACATACCAATGTAGCTGTTGTTTGGAAATCGTACTTTGGTATTATTGGGATACATGCATAGGGAGGACACATTTGGAGAGGGACCTTTCCAGGGCCAGGGAGAAGAGCAAGACAGCACCTATGATGTAGAACTACCATCTATAGTCTAAGGTATGGGGTCTGCAGACAAATCGCAGAGATCTTCTGATATATAATAATACTGCTTCTTTGTAAGGGGAGGGAGGTTAGGCTCTATTGTCTTTTCATGATGACATCTCCCTTCATAATTTATGGACTAGCTGCCATGCTGACTGTTTTTGAATTATGCATTTTTTCCTGATTGTTGCGGCACGTATACCGCATTTTAGAGCACATTAGTTAAAATAAATATTTTAAACTTGTTTGTGTCACTGTCAGATCTTATTGTGGACAGTTACAAGAGTGCGAGTGAAAGGGTGTGTCTTGCAACCGCGAGTCCTGAGGGATTCAGGAGTGTTGTGTTCTGGGGTTTCTAATCATTTGTTTTTCTGAGTGAGTAAAAGGGCAAGTGAGACACTATAGCTAGTCGGTTCTAGGCTCATGGGTACGAAGGTGGTAGGATGACACAGTCCCCATGCACTAAGGTCCCATAATCCTAGGCATAGTTCTGTTGTTTGGCAGAATCCCAGCAAAATGGTGCCATAAACATTTGGTCTGGTACTTATTCACAAGACCCCTGAGTAGCGCTTGTGCTTGTCCACAATACCCTCTCAACGATTTCCAGAGACGTCCATGGTGAGGGGGCTTATCCTCCAATTTTTGTAGGGCACACCTATTGCTATAGGTTTTTCAAGCTTGAAGTTTAAAAGGTTTTAGACCCATTTTGCGCTACTGTTTTGCTAGTTCTTTTTTCATTTTAATTACGGCACAAATGATCGCTATTGTGGCTAATAACCATGCGGCAGTTACAGCTTACTTAACTCAACATGGAGTCCCCAATGCGGGGGCTACCTTTATATTTGTTGTCGAGACAGATCCTGCATCCCGCTTTGAGGTTTTTTTATTCTTGGGTTACCTTTCCCGCAGTAGATGCAAATGATAATCTATTTCATTCATACACAGCCACTACTCCTCCAGCAGCGTATCGGCCATATGCATTAATTGAAGTTCTCTTGACATCCTGGGAGCATACCATTTGGTTTAATGGTGCCCTTCCATAACCTGTTTTTTTCATTCGAATGGGCCCCTTGTCTATAGATGGGACCACTTGGCCTGTTTTGGCAGGTTTTACACCACATCCAAATTATTTTAATGTTACTGTTGCGGAGCTACGTATACCTTATACACAATTGGTTCATTTGCACAGACGCATCATACAGTTTATGTCGCATGCACTCCAGGCAGCCCCGACTGGAGCTGCTGCACTGGTACCAGGTCAGGCCGGTGGATTGTGGATTAGTCCCGTCATGATTAATTCCGTGATGGTTAAACGTCCTCAGAATTGGGATGAATTACCGTTTTGGAGAGCGCAGATAATTGAACAGCTTGAGGCTGTATTTCCACATATGACTCCTGCAGAGAAACACAGGATCCTTACAATGAGTTTGCTGAGTGGTCTGACTCCTCCTTTAGTGGACTGCATCACCTGGGGAATGGTGTTTGCTTCAGTGTATACACTGTGCTTTGGCACCACCTCCGTGAGTGTTCTGCCGCGCATTCTGAATAAGGTACAGGATGAACACAGGGCTGGTCCAGCCCTGTATTTAGGGATGAAGTTAGTGGGCATGTTCCCTATTGTCTCTGAAATGATCTGGACAACATTAAAGGTGAAGCAGCTTGCTTACAGGTACGCTAGCGCTTAGCGATGTTGGCAGACGTGTATCGGGATCGACAGTTAATGATTATTATTGCAGATGTGTATACATCATTGGGTTGCAATAGCTTAGGAATTTGACTGCATACTCTGGCTCATAATAAACTAACTCCTGAAAAGGAGGGTTATCCAGTCTTTCCTAAAAAGGGTTGGAAAAAGAATATGTGGCAGCAACAACAGAAGCCTGGTTCTCGTGCTGGTTCGCCTCCACCTGATGCTTCTGAACATTGATATGATTTGCACAACCACTCTAAAATTAAGACACCTGAGAGGTTTCAGGTTCCTGATCGCCATTCTCCTCTTTCCTTTCAGGAATCGTCGGATCCGACAGAGGAGTGTGACAGGATCGCAGACAAGACGAGTCTACACAGACGAGACATGACCCGCAGCACCAGTTTGACGTAAAGGTAAAAAAGGAGGAACCACCTCAATATCGAGCCCTATTTCAGAAGAAAAAAATTGCCGCTTTCACAGCAAGGTATGCCTCAGACGGTGAGAGCCCTGCTCCTCGACAGGAGTTGAGCGGTAACCCTCCTCGGCAGTGAAACAGAGGCTACCATAGTGCGGCAGACACTCCACCAGTGTCTGGAGGCGAAAGCAACTGACACTTTCATTACCGTGGAAACAGCTGACACTCATGTTGCAAGTCCTGATAGGTTTTATGAAGTGGGCCTTCAAATTGAAGGTGATATTAAACACACTATTAAGGCAGTCTTTTGGGATAACATATCTTCTTATGATATTGTGTTGGTGTAGGTTGACTGCTCTCCCCCTTTTATTCTTGCTTCCTCTAGAGGGGAGGATGTTATTCTCCCAGGTTTTTCAAAATATGTCCCAGAAGAGACTAGACTTGCTTATGCATTGGAGTGGGCCCTAGGTCTGACTCCTGCACTGTATCACAATCAGGTGGGTTAGGACAGGGATTCCCCAGAGCATGTAATTCCTTTGCGTTCTACACCACAGCCCCAACCCCAATACCTAAATAAACGTGATGCTAAAGTGTCCATTGGTGAGATTCTTACCCAGTTGGAATTTCAGGGTGTGATTGAACCCTGTGTTTCATCTATGATAATCCTCTTTTTCCGATATTGAAACCGGATGGTTCATATCGTCTAGTTTTAGATTACATACATTTAAAGAATCATGTTTGTACCTTTGCGGTACAGAACACTCATAGCTCTGCATTGGTTAACAATATTATTTGAAAAATATATAAAACAACTCTGGATATTTCCAATGGATTTTTCAGTCACACTGTGGCTCTTAAAAGCCGTGACTTGACTGCATTCACTACGCTAGGCAATCAGAAAAGGTATGCAAGATTGCCTATGGGCTATAAGAATAGCCCAGGTGTGTTTGCAGCATGCATTGTGTTGATTGTGCATGAGATTGACCCTGACGCCTTCTCACACATCGATGACATTTACTTGATGGATGATGAATTAAATCCGCATATTGTGTGTGTGGACTGCATTATCACACACTTTGCTAACTTAGGCTACAAATTAAATTTTGCTAAATCGCATATAGCCTTTTCAGCTGTACTTTTTCTTGGTTATGAACTTAATAACGAAGGTGGGGGGTTGACCCCCCCCCCACTTTCTGGAGAAATGTGCTCAATTGCAACCTCCATCTGCCTACTTGGGAGGACTTACATTCCTGATTATGACCAGTGTATCAAACCGCTTTATGTATAGATACAACCCTCTTTTTCTTCTTCCAGTTCGCTTCCGAGACATACCGCAGTACTTAGGTCTTTGTAGTTTGATCTGTTTTTGACTCAGTTCTTGTTAACAAGAGACAATACCACAAATTTGGTACCAGGAGCATTAGGTTGTACTTCCGTAACTTTCAATGAAGAGGACACGGTCCCCATTGCTTATAAACGCATTTGTATACTCCAGCAGAGTTGCGTTTTTCTTCTACTGAACTTTTTTTAACTGCTGTGCAGATATAATAAATGAACGCCATCTGGCTTAGGGAAAACACGTTTTCATGGTCTCACCAGTGCCTGCTTTAGAAGCTGTCAATAAGGTGAGTGTTCCAAATTCTAAGGCTTTACATCCATGTTGGGTACAATGGGCTAGTTTGTTGACATCAGCTGACGTCAGTTTTTATCTTTGACCCTTCTTTGCAGAAACAGGAGTTTTTAAAATATGAACATGTTCATCCTCCTCGGTTGTCACTGCTTCCTCTTGATCAGTACAAATGCATTATTTAGACTGAAGTTTCTGCACAGCTCGCCATTGGTTCTAAACATGCTTATTTCACTGACTGCGCAATTGTGGCAGGCACGATGGTTGATGGGGATTTTAAATCTTCCTTGGTGCACACACAATCCCTTGGGATTATACGGCTCAATCAACCGAGTTACGTGCTTTGGTTTTAGCTCCAGAATTTGCTGATCCAGAAGTCCCCAAGCTTGTAGCGTGCGATTCGTTTTACTGTGTACAATCCTACAATGACAACTTGTTCTTCTGGTCCCAAAATGATTTACGTGATTCTAAAGGCAGCGCAATAAAGCATAAAACGCTTTGGGTCCGAGTGGCCGCTCTTAAGGAACGTTTTCTGCTTACACATGTTATTCATACATTAAGACATCAGCGTGTGGGAGCACACACTGCTGGTATTTCGTTGGCTGATGAGGCAGCCAAATTTGCAGTAGCCACTTGTACAGTAGCAGCTGTGATAAGGTGTGTCACTAAAATTGATGATGATATTCCAGCGGCTATAGCTGCGATGAAGGAGGTTAAAGACATTCTCCAAGGTTTTCCTTCATGTTATACATACTACTTGACGTCCACCCCAGTTCAGACCTGGCCATATGCAAATCAGTCTTGACCCTGTGCCTCATGGGAACAGTCCAGCCCGAACTGCCAAGCCATGTCTTCCCTGGACCGGAAACAAGCATCCTAGGACCGGTTTCGGGGTTTCACCCCTCTTCAGCCAGGATAGCTTGATTCCAGTGGCATGGAGAGCACGGGACTCACGTCTGAGCATACCCATCCCACTCGGGGTGACAAATGCAAAACGAACCCTTTTGGGTGAATTATTTGCCAATGTTCAACATTCCGTCCATCATCTTGTGTGTTTTGCTGCTCGCCCTATGTGGGAAGGGTATGCCCAGACGTGGGTCCCGTGCTCACTACGCCACTGGAGTCAAGCTATCCTGGCTGAAGAGGGGTGAAACCCTGAAACTGGTCCTAGGATGCTGGACTGTTCCCATGAGGCACAGGGTCAAGACTGATTTGCATATGGCCATGTCTGAACTGGGGTGGCGTTGTGAGCAAAATAACAATGGATTAAACCCAGATCTGTGAGTGGGGTGAATGTTTTGTCAATGTGCTACATTCTGTCCATCATCTTGTGTGTTTCTTTGATCATTGCCGCATACGAAGGTGTGGCTTCTGCCAAAGCCAGTGTGACACCGTCAATTTCGCTTTTGCAGCAACGTTTTTGGTGGCGAGGGTTATATCAGCAGGTGCATAAATATGTGCTTTCCTGTGACATTTGTCAACAAATTAAGCCTGCTACTGTTTCAGGCCCACCACATACTCAACTTTTCATTTCAAATCAGCCATTTGGCTGCATTTACCTTGATCACTGTGGTCCTTTAACATCTGATACTGTTTTTATATATATCTTGGTTTCAGTGGATTCTTGCAACTCGATTTCTTTGGGTTTGGCCGCAACGCAATGCTGATGCTCAAACTGCTATAAAAGATTTGCCTGTCTTTGTAGGGGCATTTGCCTGTGCCACCTTCTTATCTGACCAAGGTCCGGCTGTTGCCTCTAAGGCTTAACATGATGCGATGAAGTCTTTGGGGCTGCAGGTGCAATTCTCGTCTCCATATTGGCCTGAGGTCAATTCTGTTGTGGAGAGGATGAACCGTGACTTAAAGCAATCTTTGACAGCTAGAGGGGCTGTCGGACTCATCTTTATGGAGTCCAAAGTGCACTTAATAATCTCCCTAGAAGATCTCTGGGTGGGCGGACCCCATACGAACTGCTCTTTGGCATTAAAACATTTGTGCCATACCTTGATGGTCTGGACGTTGTGGTGGCTGTCAAAACGTTTGACGTCGATAACCATTGTGCTAGGTTACAGGATCTACAAAAGACTTGTGACACACTGGTGAAAGACCATTTGCCCTTATCCACAGATGCAGCTGTGCTGATTCCCACTCCAGACTGGTTTGCTAAAGTTGGAGATCTGGTCCAAGAAAAGGTGGGGAACAAAAAAGGATTTGGTCCTTCATATCGTGCACTAGTCCTAGTCCTTGGATTGAAGGGTACCCGTACTATGATTTTACTTCCGCTGCCGGGTCGCAAGGAGAATCAATTTATTTCCATCGAACATGTCAAGTTACACCATATGGCTGATACTCAATAGTATGCCCACAAACATACCTCGCTGGGATGTTTCACTACGTCCAATGACTAAATCCTCCCCGACAACTCCGCAACAACAGGAAGTGGAGATGGAGTATTCAATTGATTTGTCGCCTGTTTTACCCTTTACGTCTACCACTGTGGCAAATGATTATGCCACCCCACCAGTCAAAATTATAGTTGACATTCCTGAAAGTACAATCCATTCAGCTTCCAATGAAGGGCAATCCCCATTATTTCGTCTAGGGTCCAGTGGTTACTATTGGACAGAGATAACTTTTCTTCCGATTCATCTTCTTTGTCTTCCTATGAGGCAGAGCCACCAACACGTGTTTGTGTTTTCATCTCCTGGTTTAAAAGAACTTACCTTGTTCCCCCTTGAACATACATCTGGCTGGTGCTTACAATGGTGTTTCTCTTCATGTGGATTGGTTTTGTGACAGTTTTTCTCTTATTGATAAATGGCCATTACTTACCTGAACGCTCTGCTGTAGGCTTGGTGAACGGAGTTCTGGCCTCAAACACTTTGTCTCATAAAATGAAAAAGGATCAAACCCTAGTTAATATTTCAGCATTCCCAACTGTTGATGGTATCGTTTGGGATAAGGTACCATTCAAAGTCTAGGGTCCTATGGAAACCTTGCAAATTCCATACATATTTCGAGTTTCTTTAAGTGATATTGTTATGCCCGGAAGACACTCTGATAACTGGTCCATTAACTCAGTTTACTCACTGACTTAAAATATTATACTGTGTTTAAAATGGAAGATTTGTACTCAAATTCTGCAAATTATGCTGATTTGTTCTGTTACCAGCATTACGGTTATCATTTCTTACACAAGTACAACACTCTGAGACCACCTTTTACACAATGGAACATTGCCCGACACCATTCCAGGGGAGTTCACTAATTAGAAAAGTACATTTGTATATTTTTCCGGTTACAATCTTGCTGACCCGAAGTCATAATAGTACAAATTGAATTCACCTACATGCACAAAATTCATGCTGACACATACTTAATTGATATATTCTTCATCCCTCATAACCGACTTATCATTAAAAGGTTATGAGTATCGGAAGGACATGATTGATTAAAAATCAATATGGGGTACCAAAGATTGGCAGATGAAGGGAACTGAATCTTTACATCATGCATGTTTTATACGATCTCAGCTAATATTTTTGAATCAGCCACCGCAAAAAATTTGAATACACCCTCAACTCCATCTGTGGCTGCCTATGACACATGGCAGACACATACACTTGACGAATTGAATGAAATGTTTCAAAATGGTACTCCTAACTCCTCCAATATTGATCATTTGGGTTGGTTAGTGTGGCCCACTAATAACAATGCTTGTCAGTTAAGCTTGTTTAATGCCTCTCAGAGGGTTTACGCTCAGTAGACCTGATCCTCGTTTTCCTCGTTCCAATACAGTTACTACATATTTAGTAGGTAAATTGTGTCAACAATGGTTAGAACATTCCACAATGTCATCTGTTAAACAACACCTTTCTATCTTGTCAAGAGGCATTGATCTGGCTGATTTCCTTTTAGGTCCAAAATCCCCTCGCACTAAACGTTTTGCATATGCTGCATATAATGAATTTTGGAAACTGTCCCAGATGGAAGCTGCAGTATGCTTACAGCAAATTGATCAAGATAATTTAGAAAAAGTTCTTTCCATGGTTGATAACAGTCTTAACACTTTGTATTCTCACATATATACTTTAGATAATATTGTATCATCTGTAATTGACATTGTTCAGAATGATGTGTCTGTATTGTATCATGGTCAAAATCAGTTGCGCTCTGTTATTCAATTTGGTTGGACATTGCAAATGCTGAGAAGTGGGAAAGTGCCATGGGATTATTTGAATGCTTCCGCCCTGTTTTTTACCTTTTAACTTGACAGATAAACAGAAGCTTATGTCAATGAAAGACGCAACATATACAATGTTACACATTGAGAAACTAGAACACTTGCCTTTCTCAATAGCAGAAACTGATTCTGCTGTGTGGTTAATACATGGGGTTATTTCATTGCCCATCTAACTGTTCCAGTTCACAGCATGAATGAAACATTTTCCAGTAGGTAGATATGAACCCCTTGGAACTAGCTTTATTCATGAATCGTGGTCCTTGCCTTTCACATTTCGCTGTCAATGGGCGGATAAAGAGGTATTCCTAACATGGGAGGATTATGATTCTATGGAAGGCCACTCCCTGGTTTGTAAACAAGTGTGACTACACATTGCTTAAAATATGTCGGCCCCTCATTTGGCTTGCTTTTTGAAAGTGACACCTGTCCCAGCTAATATTCTCACACTAACTCTTCTTCCTAACTGCAGTTATCTTATTGTAAATAACCACAACTTCTGCAGCTTACGGGCAGGCATCCAGTATGTAGTAAGAGTTTCACAACATGTTACATGCTACAGCAATGTTCTTTTTCCACCCCCACACAGGATTGTAGATAGTTCACTGTGGCCTTCTATTCCAACTTTAAAAACAGATTTCAATAAACTAAGCAGACTCAAGGCGCTATTGTTTCAACAAGAAGTCACTCTCTCTTCAGCTCGTGAGACCTTCGACATGCAGGTGGCAAGAACACCAAGTGAGACTCAGTCACTTCTGAACACAAATCTCCCACTACATTCTGGAGAATTAATTCACCAAATATGTAATGTGTCTGATACCGAGGGCTTGGCCAACTTTTTTAAACTTCTGGTATCCGGCCTTGCTACCTCCTTTCAGACTATTTTGGAGTTATCCAAAAAGGTTTGGTTTATTCAGTCTATTTTTTCCAGCGGCTTCGCATGGTTTCACTTGCTGCTCCTTTTGATTTGCGGCATACTTGTACTTTTACTGCAGCACCGTAATGGGTGCCAGACCTGTGGTGCTGCCAAGCCAGAACCAATTGCAGCTGTACCATGAACGGATGCGGCAACATTTTGGTTAAATGCCATTAGAAGCTTTTAACATCGACTATTGGCTGACCTTCCTAATGCCTACTTCACTTTCGTACAACCAGTGTTCTACGGCCTTCAGTGCCCCTTTGAATGGGCCCTGGATGTCTGCCTCTCCAATACATCACACGCTGCACTGGATTATGAACTGTTGATAGGTCCGTTGATGGACCAGGACCAGGACTGTTCCGTGGGTAGAATCTTTGTGTATGATCCTGCACTTGGAGCAATAGCAGGCTTGAGTACCTGTGCTTGTGCATAGCACCTCTTTCATGGAATTTAACACAAGTTGCCCTGAAATGCTCCTGGATGCTTCTAGATATGAGGAGCATGTCTGTTCATTCGTATTACTTAATTGGATGGCGTACCTCTTTACAATGGAAGGTTCTGACGGTCTGTTGGAGTTAATGGCATTCTTCTTTTCCCGTGATATTTTTGACAACGAGGAACCACTGTAAATGACCTTTGAGAAATGTCACAAAGGCCTTTTATTATAAGATTGTCTCTTGTTTTCTTTGCACACTATACATCCTGATATTACATTTTTATGATTTATGGCCTTTCAACTACCTGCTTTGGCTCTGCTTACCTTTGAGTTCAGTTTATTGAGGAGCTACTGACCTGGCTAAGGGGAGGGTGTCACGTGGCCCATGGGGATATTGTCGTCTTCACTAATTTAGTATGAGCTCTGCGTGTCTTTGTGCACGTTACTAAATGGCTTTATTTTTACAAAGACTTTGTTCGTACTTTTCACATGTGAACTGCCTGCTGTGTGCATTCTCTGCCAGTTCCTGGGGTCTAGTCTGAACATTGTAAGCAATGCCCCTTGTTATTCTGTTCTGGTCAGGCCCTAGCACCTAGACAAAACATACCAATGCAGCTGTTGTTCAGAAATCATACTTTGGTATTACTGGGATACATGCATAGGGAGGACCAAGTTGGAGAGGGACCTCTCCAGGAAGAAGAGCGAGAAAGCACCTATGATGTAGAACTACCATCTATAGTCTAAGGTATGGGGTCTTCAGACAAAACGCAGAGATCTTCTGATATATAATAATACTGCTTCTTAGCAAAGGGAGGGAGGTTAGGCTCTATTGTCTATTCATGATGACATCTCCCTTCATGATTTATGGACTAGCTGCTATGCTGACTGTATTTGTATTATGCATGTTTGTTGCACTTATACTGCATTTTAGAGCACGTTAGTTAAAATAAATATTTTAAACCTGTTCGTGTCTCTGTCAGATCTTATTGTAGACAGTTACAAGAGTGCAAGTGAAAGGGTGTGTCTTGGAACCACAAGTCCTGAGAGATTCGGGAGTGTTGTGTTCTGGGGTGTCTAATCACTTGTTTCTCTGTGAGTGAGTAGGAGGGCAAGTGAGACACTATAGCTTGTCGGTCCTAGGCTCATGGGTACTAAGGTGGTAGGAAGACTTAGTCCCTACACACTAAGGTCCCATAATCCTACGCATAGTTCTGTTCTTGGACAGAATCCCTGCAACAGTGGCGTCTAAGGGAGGCGGTGGTTTCAAGAAGGCAACAGTGCCATATTATGCATTCTTTTAAGATGCCATTGAAAATGTCCTCTATTCTGACTGCCGCTCACTGCCTTTGAGTCAGTCAAACGTGATTCACCAGTCTTGTGAGCACATCCCCTTTGCTCCTGCTTGGGTTGCGGTGCCTGGCGCTGAGGTCGGATGGCTCTCTCTACTCTTCTGGTAAGCTTGATCATAGTCTTTATATCTGGTTATCGCCACCTCTAAAATTTCTCTGCGTTTACTTGCTTCTGCTCACAGCATTCTCTTGCACATTGCTGTTGCCTTTCGTTGCACTTTCTGTACCTGGTTGTCACTGCCTTTAACATGTCTTTGCATCACAAATGTTTTTGCTTTTAGTGCTTTCTTGCATTCGTCTATTAATGACTTTAGCACTTCTCTGTACCTGGTTGTCACTGCCTTTCGAGTTGTCGTACTGTGTGAATGATGGCTCTGTGCTAGGTTTTGGTGCAGTATCGCTTGTCTCAACTTTACTGTCAAATTTACAGCCAACCGCAAGCATACTTTCTACAAGGCCTGCACTTCTTCACAGACCTTGCACTGGCTGGAGTGGCGCTTTGACTCCACATATGCCAACCATCGTTCTTCACTACAACTGTGGCAGTCGTACCATACACAAGCAGCTTGCTGGACCACGGAAAACTCTCCAGGAGAGCACTCTCTGTTCTTTGGGTCATGGGGTTTATGTAATTCCCTATCTCATTGCCAGGTGTAGCGTCCTCCTCAGCCCGGGTACATGCAAATGATCACTCCACACATGGAGCTTGATATCACATGTCTTTATTCCTCAGTGTGTAACCATTAACTGAACATTTTACATCATGAATTCTATCACCCATACCCACGCACTAACATTAATGTTCTATAGAGGTTGTCAGGAGCCAAAAGGGTCCGGTCATCTCTAGCTCACAAGACACTTCATAAACTAATGCAATTCACTATACCTTAATGTCTAGAAATGTTCGGTTAATAGTCTACAAACAGTGCAGAATGCTGCAGTGAGACTGATTCTAGATATCCCCAAGTTAAAGCCCATTTCTCAAGAGATGAAGAAACTTCATTGGCTTCCAGTCAGAAAACATATCCTGTTTAAGATCTTGTGCCTCACATATAAGGCATTGCATAATTGTGCCCACAAATTCTTTACAGATAAATTCCACTGGTACCCTCCTAGGAGGGAGCTGCGCTCCTTTTCTGGTAAACTACTTGCGATGCCCAGAATTCAGTGTGCCTGATAAGTTGGTAAATCTTCCTTTTATGCTACTGTAAAGCTTTAGAATATACTGTCTCTAGACAACTATCTATTATTTAGGAAAAGTGTTAAAAATAGGCTTTTCACTTTCTAGGTAATCAGTTTTTATCAGATCTTGTAGTCTTCTCCATGGTTTGGGTAATTTGCCTTTACCGCCTTGACACCTTCATGTATGTGAGCACTCTATAAATCTGTTTTCATTTCATGTAATTTTTCAGTCTAACACCCACTGAGTCCTATATAGAAACAACAGTTTGAAAAAAGCCTATTTTGCTAAGTCACCTCTATTTTCTTGCTGAAATGTATTGCTGGTTTTTGGATTTTCACACTGGGCCACTGCTGTTAATTGCCCAGTGTATGTTCTTTGGCCAATTAAACATGCAAGAAATGTATGGTACCATGACCAAACAGTACAAGACCTTAAAAGCTATTTTCACTCTCTCAGGCCTATCTGTCTTCTGTAGAAAATCAGAGTACATATTAAAATACTAATACTGTATTTTCGGAAGTGGACCAGCTAGAAAAATAATAAAACCATTAGTTTCAATAGTTATCAAAAATCCAATTCAATGGTTAAGTCATAATTTTGAAAATAATATTAAGGAAAAGTAACTTTTAGAAAGTTACCTTTTCCCTGTCTGAAGTGTTTGGAGGCTAATTGTTGTCAACTCTTCAGCTGCTCCTAGCCTGTGCTCAGCCCAGGAACAGATGTGAAAGGAAGAAATAAAAGGCTGACCTGAATGGGCAGAGATTACTCCTTTGATCTCAATAGAATCTGTAGGGTGAGCATGTGGGCATCCTCTGACAACACAGTGTCAATTCTTACCTGACAGGTCTGTTGAGCTACATGTAACACTTTAGGTTTAAATCTTTTTAACCCCCAGGGACTGACAACCCGTAGTGCGCCAGTTCGCAAAGGAGACCTCACCCATCCCCGGTCGAAATTCAGGGTTATCAAAGAGCGGGGTGAGAAGAGATGGGAAGGTAGTCAAATTGTGTTTCTCACTAGTCTGGTCCCAGGCCTCCAAGATTGTCTTGGTAATGTGGTAAGCATAGAGATTAGCGGGCCTGTGGGCTTTACACTAAAAGGGGATCCTCTGCAGTGTCGTGGCTGCCACCGCTTGATCTTGGAACAGCCCATGCTTCTCAGATCCGGACCTGCTCCATTTGAATAAATGTCGAAGTTGCGTCACTTAAAAATAGAGCCAAAGGTCCGGGACACCCAGACCGCCCTCCTCTGGAGGCAGCATTGTGATGTCTTCCTTCCTGCAGGACCAGCGGCCCCGCCAGATGAACTGTGACAGCTTGAATTGGACCTGCTTGATCCAGCCCTTGGGTGGCTGCAAGGGCAAAGTCTGGAAAATATAAAGTATTTGAGGGAGGATTGTCATTTTTATGGCAGCCACTCTCCCTAACGAGGAGATCGGAAAATACTTCCACTGCCGCAACTTCACCCTGGTCTGCGCCTGCAGTTTAGCGTAGTTGATAGTGGCTATCTCTGGCAGCGTGGATACCAGTTGGATGCCTAGGTAGGGGACAGGTCCATCCACCCATTGAAGGGGGTGCGCAATGCATAGGTGCGCCAAGGTGGAGGGCAACATCGAGAGGTTGAGTGCGACTGATTTATCAACGTTAACTTTGAAGCCCTACGCCCGGGCGAAATGATCCAGTTCCACCATAAAAGCACCCAGGGCCGGGATGGCATCAGAAAGAGATACCAGAATGTCATTGGCATATAGGCTAATGGTGTGGATATCCCCCCTAAATTTAATCCCAGTGACAAGAGGATTGCGCCGAACAGTTTGGGCGAAAGGCTCCATATACAGTGCAAAGAGCAGGGGAGAAAGAGGGCACCCCTGTCTCGTGGCTCTGGTGATGGGGAAGCGGGCCGAGGTGTGTCCGTTGACTCAGACCAAGGCCATGAATGGCCAGTGGACCCTGTCAAAAGACTTCTCCACGTCTATGGTCAGGAGCATCTACTCCCCGGGCACTCTGTAGGCTTTCTCGATCAGGTGGAGGACCCGTTTGGTGTTGTCACTCGTTTGTCTTTGAGGAATGAACCCCGCCTGATCCGGATCAATGAGACCTGGCATATAGGGCGCCAGTTGTAGGCTAAGATCCCGGTGAGGAGTTTAAGATCGATCTTGGGGAGGGATATAGGCGCCAGGCCCAACATCTAGTCTTGTCCTTCGGAATGACCACAATGGCCACCTCCAACATGTCCTCCGGGATTGCCCCGGTGAGCGCGAAGGAATTAAAAAGGCGCGTTAAAAGGGGTGCTATCGTTGGGCAGAAGGTTTTATAAAAGGCGGCCGTATAGCTGTCAGGCCCGGGGGATTTAGCCAGCTTGAAGCAGGAAATCGCCGCTATAACCTCCTCTACGCGTATTTCTCTCTTCAGGAGCTTGTGCCTGTGTGATGGGAAGTTGCGCTGCCGCTATGTACGCATCGCTGAGTGAGCTGTCCAATGCCTGCGCCGCATATAACTTAGCATAGAAGTCCCGGAACACGGTTGCAATGTCAGCGTTGGCCATTACCACTCGCCCCACTCCGTCACGCAGTTTCTGAACCCTTTGTTGTTGCCTGAGCTCGCGCAGCTTGTTGGCAAGTAAGCAGCCGCACCGGTCACCCCCCGTATAAAATGCCTGGCGTAAGCGGAGAGCACCGTACTCCACCTTATCGTTATCAATAGCCGCCAACTGGGCCCTCACTGCGCGCAATTGTCTCCAGATCCTAGGTGCCCGGTGCGCTGATGCATCTGTTCCAGCTCCCTGGTGCACTGCGTTAGATCTTCCCTCTTGCGCCTATGCTCGGTATTATGCGCCGTCGCAATGGCAATGATCTCCCCCCTAATTACTGCCTTAATTTAGGCGCTGCCCATTGTGTGGAGAGTGGTGTGTTGTGGTTGTTGTTATATGCCAGGAAGTCGTCTATCGCGATCTTCACTTGCTTGACCACGCCCGCACGGTGGAGGAGGGCATCGCACAAGCGCCAGTGCCGGGAAGGGCGCTGCATTGGGCGGATTGTAAAGGTAACTACAACCAGGGCATGATCAGACAGAGAGGCAGTCAAAATCTCCGACTCCTCCATCAGGGACCGGAACGCCTCTGTGCCAAGGAGATAGTCGAGGCACGGATAGGTCTTATGGATACTCGAATAGAATGAGTATTCACAGCTATGTGGGTGGGTAACACGTCATAGATCTATGATCCCCAACTCCCTTAATCTGTCCAGGCCACCTTTGGAGAGCGCACCCGTCTGGCATGAGCGCTGCGCGGATCAGTCCCTCGAGTTGTCCATCATTAAGTCCCTCCCCAACAGGATCCTACGCTCTATTGTCGCTGTGGCTTCAGTCAATGCGTCGTGTAAGAACCTTTCTTGTCCTTCGTTAGGGGCATAGATGGACCTCACTGTGAACGTCTGCCCCCGATGGCGAACTGATATGTGAGAAGTCTCCCTTGAATCTCGGCCTCTCTCTGAAGAGCCCACCCCTGAAAAGAGCGGGAAACCAATATAGCTACCCCTGCCATTTTAGTAGCGCTACAAGAGAAGAACTGACTGGGGAACAAGTGAGATTTAAGGAGGTGACAGTCCAGAGCTAGGAGATGCATCTTCTGTAGGAGGCAAATGTCTGCTTTCGAGTATTCTAGGTAGAAAAGGACCGCCCTCCGCTTGACTGGGTTGTTAAGCCCTCGCACGTTCAGGGTAAGGATATGGAGTGTAGAGGGTACCATCTAGACAGTGAGTGACCAAGAGCAGTTCTGAACACCAGGGTCAAACGGGCCGGGATGGTTGATCAGTAAAGGCAACCTAGTAAAGCCGGTATTAAAAAGCAGTGGACGAGGGCCCCCAAAAGAAGAACAAAAGAAAAATGAAACCCCAACGAGAACAAGAACCATGATGTCCTGAGAAGATACGATGTCCAACCAACCACAAGGGGAAGCCAAAGGATAAGTTCCCTCATCGGGGATGGGGAAGGCCGCAAGCAACATCTGGAACTTAGAAGTCCGCCATCCCAGGATGAACAGAAAAAGTCCAACAAGGGGTCCATAGAGTGGCCAAGACTGGATCCTCCCCACCTCCTGCCTCAATAAAATAAAGAACAGATAGGCCCTTCTAAAGTCATGAGGAGTGGGTTTTTGCTAGTTCCTCAGGGAAGTACTCCAGGGCGGCCCTCTAACTCAGTGCGATTTCCGTGGGGTCCGGCCGTTTGGGGTGCCGTCGGTGTCGTTGTCTCTGCCACCCTGATGGTGAAACAACCGCAGCGGGGCTCGATCTGCGGCCTCGCCCTTCCTCATCCAGGATATCAACGCTAAGGAGTCTGCTGGCCTCCGTCAGGGAGCAAAGCTGGTACTGTTTCCCATCCATGCGAAAAATCCGTTTGAACCGGTGTCCCCAGGAATAAGAAATTTCCCGTTGGCGGAGATGAGACGTGATGGGACGAAAGAGCCTGCGTTTCTGAAATGTGATCGCCGCCAGGTCCTGGTAGAGGACAGGACGTTGGTCTTGGTAGACGGTTGGATGCATGGTCCTGGCCTTGTAGAGAATGTCCTGGATGCAGGCCAGGATGTCGGCTGGAGCCACTCTGTCCGTTTTAGGGGGTCAAACCCGGTGGGCTCTGTCAATCTTGATATCGGAACAGGTGCGTTTCCCAGCACGTGGTTGAACAGCCCCCTCACATAGGCGAAGATGTCACCCGCCTCTGCATTCGTAGCTATGCCTCGGATCCTTATGTTGTGCCTCCGGGAATGATTTTCTAGATCTTCAAGATGTGTTTGAAGGTCTACCTGCTGCTCATGGATGCAGATGACCTCTTGCGGGAGTGCGGAGAGTTCTGTGTCCCTACTGTCCCCTTTATCCTCCAGTGCTGCAACTCGTTCTCCAATGTCGTCAACATCCCTGCGAATGTCCTTGATCTCAGAGGTGAGATCGCGTTTCACTGCCTGCAGGTCCTCCCGGAGCGTTGTAAACAAGGACTCAAGAAAGGCACGCGTCACCGGTTCCTCTTGCCCTAGATGTGAGGGTGGACTCGGTCTCCTGAGATGAATGAGCCATCTTGAAGGGGCCCCGTTGGACGCGAGAGAAAAGGTCTTTCACCGTGAGGTCAGGCATAGAGTCTTTCTGGGCTTTGTCCCTCCTGGCACAGGTAGAGGTCATATCCCAGTCCTGTGGTACAGGGAGCGAGCAGCACAGACCCACTCCCACGTTGCGTTGGTGCAAAGCTGCGTGAGGCAAGGAAGGACGCAGGGGCCCTGCCCAACAGCACTAAAAGGCCCAGTACAATGTCTGTGGCAGGCGGGCACCAAAGGGGGCAGCGGCCAGAATTGCAAGCTCATGCTGACCTCCCAAAGAGGCACACTCCAGGCAGCTAGGGCCCCCGCTATACGCTCACGGGATCAGGCCCACCTCGGGCCCGGAGCAGCACACACTATAGAGTCCCAGCTGTGATGCGAAGTCACTGTGACCACTGCTCTCAGCCCCTCCAAGTGGGAGCCGCCATATCGCAGGTCCCGCGTAGCTCAGGTCGCGTCCCAGGGCCCACTTCACCCCACTCGTGTCCAGGGGCCACCGGCTGCAGCAAATCGCGGAGCCAATCAAGCAAGCGCGGCCAGCTCCAGCGGGCTGCAGAGCTGCCGCACCCCTAGGAATCAGTCAGGGGGGTCACGCAGGAGGTCGGACCCCTGGAGCTGCTCGCTAGGCCCACCACAGACACGTTTCCCCCAGGTTGGGATTCCTCTCACTGATGCCGCATGTGCGGTCCAGGTGCCAGGCCCCCCAACGTGGCCTCCTCACCTCCATACGGGGCTATGGAGTTGCCGCAGTCTTCGCTGCCGACCACCGAGTCTCTGCAGGTACAGCATCAGTTCATCTGGGCCTGGCTCAACAGTGAGACGCCCGCCGCAGTGAAGGCACACCGCCCCAGGCCCCACAGGACGGCCGTGCCGGGGGAAGGAGTCGATACGCCAATGTAGCTCGGCTCCGCCGGGAGATAGGCCGGTCTACGGCCGATGGGGCGCCCCTCGTGGTCTTCGGTCTCCCGGCTGCAACTCCGCAGGCAGGGTCCAAAGGCAGACGACACAGTGTCCCCGCTGCAGTCTCAGGTGAGTGACCACCAGGCTACCACGGGCTCCAGGGATCGGGCTGCCAAAGCAGCGTGGCCGTTGCGTGGAAGTAGGCCGTGCCGCCGCTGCGAGGTGCGCCGGATCCTAGTGCAATCTCGTCCCTCCGTGGCAATCAACCGGCTGAGTTGCTCCCAACGGGTGACCCGGGAGCAGCGGAACTGGCAGAGGTGATCACTACCGGCAGCAGCACTCTGTGAGGCTAAGGGCTGGTGCTATAAAGAGGCGGTTGGCGGAGAGGTAGCGAAGCCTGTCCTACCTCGCCGCAATCTTGGCCACACCCCCTACATGTAACATTTTGACACACTTGTGAGGGAGAGAACAGAATGCCTTCTTTAGTCCCAGCATATGTCTGTCTCTGGATTTTTTGGGGATACGGTGCCTGCTTCAAACTGAATTTTACCATATGATGTAATAGGGCAGTTGTGATCCCCCTTTAACACTCACACATACACCCAGCCTTCACAGTCCACATTTAGGGTGCCCTAAAACGTTTGCCATCTTGAAAATGCCCTAGCTCATGACATTTTTGGACTGTTTGCAGTAGGGATACAGAAACTACTGAAGAAGTGGGAACTTTTACCCTATTAGTTTGTGAGTGCCCAGGAGTTAACCCCACCCACTAGGAAGTGCTAGGCATAAATGTGGCACCACAAGTCACCCTTTCAGAACACAGCTGGACTTGCCAAAGGATACGAGGCAGACTGAACCTGTTGTACATGGCATCTGTGATCGATCAGAAGGCCCTCAGGAGGTTGGAGCACCCCTTCCACTTAAAATCCAAGGACATGAAGATCTCCATCTCTTGGGCAGCTTCAGGAGCATAAAAAAAGTAGATGAGGATATTCCTGTGAACAATCCCAGATGACCAGTGGCAACTGGGCCTGGACTGTACTTTGCTGTTGACACCTGCCTGACACCCAGAGAGTCTTTCAGTACTTTTTCAAAAATAATTTAGTGGCGCTATTTGTAGCCAAGCTACCACCGTGCATCAGGCTTGCATCACAATCATACATTTACCAATAACCTATCTGAATGTTACATCTTCTTGTGCATCTTTAATTCTGCTTCTCTCATCTCAAACACTAGTTAAAGATCCCCTGCATATATATGTTCAAGAGGATGGTGTGGGAAGATCAGCATGCACTCCATTGTCAACAATATTTGTAGAAAAGAGAGCTATGCCAATCTTGACCAATTGGGATTTCTCTGTAAGTAGAAAATCTACTTAAGAGAGGGACATTCCTGACATCCCGAACCATCTCTGGACATATTGAGATTGTCACTTAGAGGTAGATTTCATTTATTCTCGTAGCACAAACAGACTAATGTTGAAAACAATGACAATCCAGCACAAAATATTGATTAATGGTATAGGAAATGTTAATTGTTGCAAACATATACTGTCCCTTTCATAAGAAAATATTGCAGAAATTGACACAATATTATATTTTTAATAATCTCAGGACAATAAGTTCGTACATCTTCCAGGCTTTTCTCCAACATAGCGAGATAGCTATTAAAGCAGGATAATTACAAAACCCAGGAAATGAAAGATGGATTGCTGTGTCTTTTTTTGAAAGTGAAAATCATCTAAAGCTTGTACTAGGTGATCTTCGAAAATAACATACTACTTCAACTCTACAATAGGAATTACAATCTAACTCGAACAGTCTCTTTGGCTACATTCATTGTATGGTGTACGTTTAGTTGCTTTACATCACTGCTGTGTCCTGAACGTCACCTCTTCAGATTTTTAAAAAATGTACAGAAGCATATTTAGGGCAGGTTCAAACTATTCGACTTCAAACACTCATGGGTTACCAAGATTTTTAGGATAACCTTGCAAAGATTTCAAATAAATTCACACTGGTATCTGATGAACATTATGCCACATATGTCCACCTTATGTCCAGTGCCTTGTATGAAAGGACATTGAGCTCAATGAAAAGATTGCCTCGACCTGGGAGAAACCAGTTATGGATCTTGGACAATACAGGGAATAAAGATCAGATTCTGCTGCCCCTCACATAAAATCCAGACATTCAGTTGAGCTTTAATCCCTGGCATTGTAGGAGTTTGGTTAGGGTGTCAAAGGAAGAGACCTTTAGTGTATATCCTTTTGTAATTTGCTACCTGATGGCAAGATTAGAAGCAGAAAGCTGATTTTTCACACAACGAACTGACCTTCCATGCTGCAGAAAAGTTTTCCCTGAAATGTTGGACAATTTGGTTCTTCGTGAAGCACTGTTTACCATACCTCACTTCTGCACAAACGGGAGTGAGTTATGACTATCCTTTGTATTACTTGTTGGTCTCTGAAGCAGTCAAACTGCTTCAAATGCCCCACGGTAACAGTCAGCGAGCAGAACTGAGGCAGATGTGGATGCACTGCTTCATTCTGGATGGTTCTGTGAGTCACTCTCCTTCCAATGCATTTGTTTGAAAGAGTACCCTATCAAGTTGACTTGCAAAGAAGTTGTAGCAAACGCATTCGTATTATATACAATGTGGAGAAGTGTGGCTCAATGGTTAGAGCGACAGACCCTGATGCAGAGTTCTGGCCCGGGACCAGGGCTCAATTCCTGCCTTGGCGGGTCTTGGGCTCAATTTCCTCGGACCTGTTAATTCTCGCCTCGGTGCCTATTCTAATCATGGGTCCCACTCTGCAACTCTGGGCAATAGCTTGCTTAATCTCCACAACGGCCCCAACAGTGCTGGGATGCCTGGCTTCACCTTGGGGGTGCCCAGGAGTGGACATTTCACAGGGAAAAGCCAGGAAGGGTTCCACAGCGGTATGAGTACAGCGCCAGGACACCATAGGGTAACAGTGCGCTATACAAGTACAACACATTTACATATACATGTTTGACAACGTCTATTATTTGCTGGGAAATGGTGATAGAATCTCCTCACCCTGCCTGACCTCGTAGTAGCTTTCAAAGAATTAATCATCAGAGGCTCATCGACAACCTGGAATCATGCTTGTACCTTAATGACTGGGCTCCTCTCATTTGATTCACCTCTTACCTAACATAAATGTAAACAATATCTTAGTGCAGGGAAATTCTATCTGTCCATGGCTTCATTATCTGCAGCTTCACCACAATGGTGTACAGCAAGTAAAAATATATCTCTACAACCAGCATAACGGCATGTCTGCAAACGTTGACATAAGCAATCCTGAAAACACACAATTAACTCCCCTCTCAGGACAACACAAGTGTGTCAACAACTAACAAGCATTTGCAATGCAATAGGTCTCGCATTCACGCGAGTTTAAGCTATTGGCATTGTAAATGACACTGCCTTTTATTTAAGTTTTAAAAAAGAAAACAAAAATAAAAGGCATTGTTATTTGTAATGTGAGTAGCTCAAACTTGCGTAAATGCGAGACCTATTGCATTGCAAATGCTTGTTCTGCAAATGTAGAGGGGAGTAGAATTACGTGTTGTCAAGTAGAGTGGAAATATGCAGGGTGAAATTATGATGTGTGGGGTGAAATTATGTGGCATGAAAGTATGTTGAGTGGCTTGGAACTGTGTGGCATGGAGCTGAATTGTGAGATGTGGAATTCTTTGTCGTGGTGTGGCATAGACTGCAATTGTATGGAAATTAATTATGTTACCTGGAGTTAAATTATGTGGCATGGTGTGGAATTAAGGGATGTGGTGTGGAATTAGTTGGCATGGCGTGGAGTAGGATTATATGGTGTGGTGTGGAATTGTGTGGAGTGGAATTGAGTGGCATGGAATTGTGTGGCATGGAATTGTGTTGAGAGGAATGGAAGTATGTGTCATGGAATGGAGTGGAAATATGTGGCATGGAATGAAATTATGTGGTGGACTTGAATTATGTGCCGCTAAGTGGAATTATGTTATTGAGTGGATTCATTAATAGTGGAGTGGAATTATGTGGCATGGAATTAAGTTCCATGGAGTGTAATTATGTGGTATGGCATGGAATTAATTGGTGTGGATTTGTGTGGTGTGGCCTAGAATTGTGGGGTGTTGAGGGAAATTGTGAGACATGGAATTGTGTGGCGTGGTATGCAATTGTGTGACATGGAGTGCAATTCTGCGGAGAGGAAGTATGGGGGTGGAGTGGAATTATGTGATGTGGTGTGGAATTATGGGGTGTGGTATGGAATTATGTGGCATGCAATTGTGTGCCATGGAATGGAATTATGTGGTGTGGATTTATGAGAAGTGGAGAGCACTTTATGTGGCATGGAATTATGTGGAGTGGAATTATTTTGCATTCACTGAGATAGACATGTTACTGTGTGGAGTGAACTACAATTATGTATGAGGAATTCAGTGCCGTGAAGTGGAATTATGTGACATGGTGTGAAATCAAGTGGTGTGGCATAGAATTAGGTGGCAAGGAGTGGAATTATGCTCCGTGGAGTAGAATTATGAGATGTGACATGGAATGGTCTGGCATGGAATTGTCTGGTGTGGAATTGTGTGGTGTGAAATTATGTTGGTTTGGGGAGATTAAATTTAGGTGGTACAGTGTGGTACAATGTGGAATTATGTGGTATGGAGTGGAATTATGTCTCATGGAGTGGAATTATGTAGCATGATGTGGAGTCGTGATGTTGCATGGAGTGAAATTATGTGGGATGGAGTTGAATTGTGTGGCATGGAATTGTGGGGTGTTGACTAGTGGAATTATGTGGTGTAGAGTAGAATTAGGTGGCGTGAAATTATGTGGAGAAGAATTGTGTTGCATGGAATTGTTTGGCATGGTATTGTGCGGCATTGAGAGGATTGGAATTATGCGACATGGAGTGGAATTATGTGGCTTGGATTGGAAATATGAGGGTGGAGTGCACTTAGGTGGCATGGAGTTGAATTGTGTGGTTCAGAATTGTGTTGCATGGAGTGTAATTGTGTTGACTGGAGTGGAATTGTGCAACGTGGAATTGTGTGGCGTGAAATGCAATTGTGTGTCGTGGAGTGCAATTGGGTGACATGGAGTGTCACTGAGTGGAGTGGAAATCATATAGCATGGAGTGGAATTATGTGACATGGTAATGAATTGTGTGGTGTTGAGTGGAATTACGTGCCGTGGAATTATGTGGCATGGAGCCGAATTATGTTAATTTGAATTGTGTGGCATGGCATTACATGCCATGGATTGGCTTTAAGTGGCGCAGAATTTTTTGGCATGGAATTGTGTGGTGTGAAATTGTATGGCGTGCAATTGTGTGCCATGGAGTGAAATTTTGAGACATGGAATTGTGAGGAGTGCCACTGTGTGACATGGAGTGCAATTGTGTGGAGTGGGATTAAGTGATGTGGAGTGGAATTATGTGACGTGGTGTGGAATTATGTGGTGTGGAGTGAAAGTGTGTGGCATATAGTAGAATTATGTGGCATCGATTTATGTGATGTGCAATTGTGTCGCATGGCAAGGAATTGAGTTGAGTGGAAATATGTTGATCTGAATTATGTGGCACGAAAGGGAAGAGGCATTATGTGACACAGAGTGGAATTATGTTGTAGGGAGTGAAATTATGTGGTATAGTATCTGGCATGATGTGGAATTATATGTTGTGCACTGAAGTGGAATTATGTGGTATGGAGTAGAATTATGTGGCATGGAATTGTGTGAGTGGAAATTTGTGGCATGAGTGGAATTATGAGATGTGGAATTGTGTTGCATGGAACTGCGAGGCCTTGAGTGGTGTGGAATTATGTGGCATGGGGTGAAATGATGTGGTATGGAGTGGATTGAAAATAGGTGGAGTGGAATTATGTGACTTGGAAGGGTAATATATGGCATGAAATTATGTGGTGTGGAGTTGAATTACGTTGCGTGGAACTTGGTTGCGTGGGATTCTGTGGTGTGGAGTCGAATTGTGAGAGATGGAATTGTGCAGCATGGAGACAATTGTGTGGCATGAAGGGCAGATGTGTAACTTGGAGTGCAATTGTGTGATGTGGAATGCCATTGTGTGGAGCGGAGTCATGTAGGGAGGAGTGGAATTATGTTACACTTTGTTGAATTATGTGGTGTTCTGTCAAATTATGTGGCATGATGTGGAGTGGCATTATGTGATGTGGAGTAGAATTATGTGACATAGAATTGTGTAGCATGGCGTGGAATTGTGTTGCATTGAGTGGTGTAAAATTATGTGGCATATAATAAAGCATAATTATGTATAGAGGTCATTTAAGTGCCTGCTGCTTGTTTCCTCTGACAGATGGTCACTTGAGAGCAATGTATCGGAGTTTGGAGCTGATCAACCCGATGTGTTCTCGGCTCAGAGGGGAAACAGCAATTAAGGAGGATGTCTCTGTCTCCCTTCACGCCCAGGGAGGAGGGAGATGCGAGCAGAGCATCAAAGGGCTGGGTGAGAAGGGAGGGGGGAATGCAAGGGTCAAAGTGGCGAGAAAGTGAAAGTAATCGAGCAGAGCATCAAAGGACTGGGTGAGAAGGGAGGGGGGAATGCAATTAGCAGAGGAGCAGCTGTGCACGTGCATGTGATCTCGTGCACTCAAGGTTTAGGCCAGCCAAAAGTGTGGGTAGCACTTTGAAAAACCCACATATAAAATGTCTCTTCGAGCCTTTGGCTCGCGAGACCTAAAAATGACTAACAGAGCTCTGTATCCATGACTTTAGTCCCTATCTTTTCTCCAAGGATACAGGAGGGCAAATCCTCGTCCTTTTCCATTGTATTTCATGTATTTACTAACATACATATTGAACAGACTCGAATAATGCAAGAGCCTCACTGCAATTACTAATAAGCTTAAACCGCTCAAAAAACAATCGCTCAGCAAAAAAAGCTTCATGACCTCACTAATCATCAATGGGAATGTCACTCTTTTCAGTCTTCCAAATACGGACCATTCACCTCTTAAACAGTGATGCATCCCGCGATTAAAATGCTGTCAAAAAAGACATTATGATCAACTCTGTGCTAAAAAAAAAGTTTGACTGGCTTTCCTTCGAATCCAGAATTAAATTAAAATTTCCTTTTCATTAACTTCAAGTCTTTCCATCAAAATCAACTGAATACCTCTCTTTCGTTCTAAAAGTATAAACAGTTAACCTGGAGACCAGGAGTTTTGCCTCTCATACGGCTTCATCACAGTCTTTCTCAGTTGTGTCCTCTTCCCTGTTGAACTCACCCAGAAAACATCAGGAACCGAGAACATCTTCTTTAGTTGAAGAATGCAATGAAAACACACCTATTCAAATGATATTTAAATACATAACTACTCTATTTACAGTCCTTATCCGGCTCTTCTCCCTCATCTACCAACCGCAAGGAGAGGATGTGGCTTAACCACCAGAACTGCTGACTTTGGACCTGGGGAACAAGGTTCGCGAATCTCAGCTCCACCTCAAGATCCTGTGATTTTGGACAAATTACTTAGGGCCTGATTTAGATCTCGGCGGATGGGTTCCGCCATCACAATGATGACAGATATCCCATCGGCTGAAATATCAATCCTATAGAGTACATTGAGATTTATATTTCGGCTGACAGGCCTTAATTTCCTTGTGCCTAAAAATAGAGCATGAATGTGTCATTGTGCAATGTAACTGGTGCGTATGTAAGGTCTCCAATACCTTTTGATCGGGTTTGCGGTACATAAAACTACAAAAAAAATTACCCTCTCTGGGCTTTTCTTTAATATCTGATATTTTAATTACTATCTTCCAATGTTTCCCCTGGTATCCTTCACAAGCCTTGATGTAGCAGCAACAGTTGTTATGTTTCTGATTATGATTTTCCTTCCTGAGTTTCATTACATTTATGGTTCTAATGAAAAGCGACTCAACCTCTATGGATATGCATTGTGAAATGCACTAACATCTGGTTCCAGATTGAGTAGCACTACTTGAAAAAGTAAAATTAAATAGAATGTTAAAATGTCCTCAACTTCATCCCATGTGCTCTCAGGAAGTATAGTGATGAATGCCCCACTCTGCCACTGTGTAATCAATTCATCAGTGACCTCAGTTGCATTGGGTATTGCTGGGATCAGCACTTTCTCCCATGCTTTTCAATATCTTTTTGAACACCATGGGGAACTAATTTGAAGCTATGAGTTCAAGGTTCTGTCCTAAAGCGAACCAAGTGCTGCTAAAATTTGATTCCATTTCATCTAGAAGCACAGGCAGGTGTAAGAACTGCCCATTATCAGTCTGCTTTTGGATACTGGATAACTCTAATATTAAATGGGAACCAAACCCAGATTCTGATCATTGGAGAAGGAGCATCACTCTAGTCATAACATCTGTGGCCTTCCTCAAAAGACTTGCCCCCTCCTGATCCCACGGTGAAGGATTTTGGAGTATGCCTAGATAACAAGGTAACACTTGACTTTTACTTTCAAAAGGGCTCTTTGATTTCTTTCCTGCTCCTTCGCTCCTGATGGAAAATTAATTCTTCATTCCTAAAGAACCGTAAGCCTCGTTTGCAGGGTCTCTTGTCCTACTAACCTACTGAAAAGCAATGTTCCTCAAGCTCCCTGAAAAACTCCTAAAAAAGCTACAGAGAGATCTTTTTGTGTGTGCTTTTTGTGCACTCATACCATGGCACCAAATGCTAATTACCTTCTGTGTGATTAAAGTGTATTTACATCTTCAAAACTGCAAACAACTCCTCACTTAACATCTTAAGGTATGCCAGCGCATCATTTGAGGTCCAGGAATGATATTCTTCTCCTCCCAAAGTAACAGCATCAGACCTTATGGTGACTTACCTCTTGCTGGATGCCACATGTATGTTTGATGACAATCTCCTGTACAGGTGTTTGAGGTCATTTCTCTGTTTTAAATGTCCTCCATTTATAAAGTGTTGGCAGGCACTGTGTTGAAGTTAACGGTAAAGTTATGCTAGATTTTGTATCAGTGCGGGAACATCATCCTTTTGCCCTGTTCACCCCCATTTCTTGCTGAATGATACTGATGGTAACTGACTCTGACTGTACCCTGATCTCTGCTAAGCATGCCCAGGGTCGGTGCTATGTTAAAAAATGTACATGTAATAGGGTTCACTTAAAATTGGCAATGACAGACACTATAAGTCCCTAACAGATATAGGGCCAGTGGGGTGCAATCTGCCAACAAGTCCCCAGTAAATATTGAGGCATGGAGGCTTAGAGGCCCACACAATTTCCTGTTCTTGCATGTGTGTTCTGCTGTGTGCCTGCTGTCCTTTTAAAGACAGTACTGCCTTGTAGCCTATCTTTAAAAGTAAATTCTCACATTTGGTATTGACAGACTCTATACGTCCCTAATATATTTTAGGGCTAGTGTGTTCAAACTACCAATAAGTCCCTAGTATACAATAGGACTGGGAAGTTTAGAGGCCCAGCAGATTTCCTGGATTTGCATGTGTGCACTGCTGAGTACCTGCTGTCATGTTAAAGTCAGCCTTGCTTTGCAGACTGTCTTTAAAAGAAAAGTGTATGCACATTCGACTTTGGTGGTATGGGCACTCTAAAAGTGTCAATCTACCTTATGTTTACATATTAGCCACCTTCAAGGTCAAGGGACCTTACAAAAGATGTTGTATATGCTCTGGAGAGGGACAACTGCTAATTTAATATTTCCCCATTGTAGATACTTAACTCCATTGGCAAGCATTGCAATATTTTATTTAGGTATAACTATTGCAAGGAAAGGAGATGGAATTTCATTCAAGGACTTAAAAGATTGGTATTGATAAAGTCAACAGCTTGCCACTGCTGCATTTATCATAACTAGTACAGAAGAGAAGTTATCAAACTTTCTCTTCTGTAAAACAAAATCCAGCCTTCTAGTGGTCTCTGCTGTCTAAACAGCCTTAATAGGCTTACTCAGGCTGCTTTGATTAGGTGATAAGTTGCCTGGCCGGAGAAGAGGTTATCTGGTGGAGAGAGCTCTGCAGCTGAGGAGGAAAGGTCATAAAGAGGGGGCAGGGTAAATCAAACTAGGCTCAAAGAGAGAGCATATGGGTAGGGAATGCCAGACTAACCTACACCCACATCCCTTTTCCCTGCCAGATGGCAGGCTCAGGAGAGGAATTTGCAGAGGTCAGGGAGGGTGATGGAAATCAGCCACACTGTGGGTTGGTTTAGCCAGCTCTTATCTCTGGAGAGAAATCATTCATGTTGGATTTCGGAAGTGCGGTACTTTGTGGGACAAGCAGATTCCAGACTTTGGAGGAAGTTGTCATGCTTTTGGATGCCACCCAGCATCTCATTGGGCAGAGGTGCCCCCTGCTTGTTACCCCAGAACACTGAATAAATATGTGAGAGCTGCATATTCTCTCAGATCTGCTGCCTGAAACTACAAGGAGAAGGTGGATTGTTCTGCTGGAATCTGGAATTGCACCCAAAGGTCTGTGCTCTGAATGACTTTGCCTGCTGTACAATCTGTTAATACAACCCTGGGGACTCTGCCTTGCTTCAAGAAGTATTAAGGAGTAGACTTCCTGCGAGCTGCAGGCTAACAACGCCCACCTGCATCACTTCTACCAAGAATCCCTATCCTAGAGTGCATCCAGTTGACCTTTAAGGATTTGACAGGTGCATTGTGGGAATTGCAGTCCAGACATCCCAGAGACTATCTAAGAGATTCCAGACCTTTGGGTTGGTGTTGTGGACACTTGGAACCCACAAGGAGACCTGCAGGAAGAGCTTCTGAAGGTTCGAGAACTTTAGAGAACTTTTGTGAAAAAGCTCCATGAGGTGACCGAACCGATGTTGAGAGTCATGCTGACTACCTTCCACTGCGACAGGGCCAGGATTTCAAGTTCCTCCCACTGAAAGCTCTGGAGCTCCAGACTTCCAGGATTTGACTGGGCCTCGCAGAAAGTCCGGCCAGCATCCCCTCAACAAATTTGGCCTGCTGTGGGGGGTCAAGTGACGCCAGAAGAAAAAGTTCTGTGTGATGGTAAAGTTTTGATCAGGGCCACCTGCTTAGTGTATCCAACCAGGGCTCCATCACGGTAGGGCCTCAAACTTTGACTTTGACCTGGTCAAGGGCAACCAAATGTATCAGAGGGCGCTATGTGTTTTTTTTTTAATGATTTTATTGATTTTTCCCACTTTTATGCAAGGATTAGCACAATTTCACATACATAAACATAGGCTCAAGGCAGCAAGTTTCTAATACAAAAATAAACATAGATTCAAAAACGTGAAGAAAATTGGGCTGTAACATAATTAAAACACAGCACGACATACTTGATACAGACTGATATAAGGATAAATAATAGTAAGCAAAAATACACCACAAGGAGAAAAAAAAAAAAAAAGAAAGAAAAAAAAAAAAGTAGCATTATTTACTATTGAATCCAATCCGTTATGGCAGACCAAATCTTGGCTCCCATAGCACTGTTTCTCCTCCCCTTAGTTTTCTATATTGCTAGTTCTAAATTATACATGGCTAATAATCTTGAACGCCAGTTCGAGAATGTCGGTGGATCAGGACTGATCCAATCCTTCGTAATACAGGCCCGTATCACCGCCATACAAATAAACAAAAAAGATACCATAATTCTTGATCTAGTCTGTGCAGTAATATCTGAGCCGACCCCTATCAAGACCAATTCCCCAGTTATACTCACAGAGGATCCCAATATTGTACATAAGAACTGCTCAATTTCTCTAAATAGCTCCGCTATGTGTTTTTAAGCACTATAAAGTGGTTAATAAATAAAAGATCATATCTCCAGTTCCCTACATTAAATTTTTGTCATTTTGGTGTCTATTTGTTTGTTCATAAAATGATTTCCTATTTTTAATAATTGATGTGGGATTTTTACTGTGTTTGTGTCTTACCTTTTGGCTGTATTGGTGTTTTTGAATGCTTTACCCTCCTGTATCCTAAGTTAGGCCTAACTGCTCACTGTCAGCTACAACGAGGTTGAGCAATGGGCTAATTTATTGAGACTTTTGCTGGACCCTATACCATGTTGGTGGACTTATTACTAGTGGTAGGTGCATATTTGACCCTACCAATGATCCACTTTCCAACAATCAGTTTGGGTGCCATTTCCATCATGAAGTGAGCAAGGACAGCAGTTAGAGTTCAAAGGTGCCGGGTTTGCTGGACATGGAAGATTGCAATGATGCTTAATTTATCCCTTCTACAATTTGATTCCTGCCTGTTGTGAGGCTCCCCAATACGTGTCTCTCCAGAAGGAAGGATAGGTAGTAGGATCTTGCTATGTGCTCTGTGCTCATTTACAAGAGTGTGGTGTTTTGTGAGATAGACTCCTATTTTCCTTGTTTTAAGGTGCATGTATGCCATAATAGGATATGCTAAATGTGCTCTGTTTACTATGAGATTTTTTTCACATTCGAATACTTGGCGTAATTAGAGCTTACACTATTACGTCAATTGTCAACCGTTAGTCACTCAATATCTCAAGTTCTATGACTGGTTTTACTGCTCCATAGTGAAATTACTGCTGGTGAAGGAGTAAATACTCCTTAATTCAAATTAAGCCAATGGGATTCTGGCAGGGTAACAAAGCTAGAATTTTGTCTGAGGTAAAAAAAAAAAAAAGCAAAAGAAAAGATACTTTTTTTTTTTTTAGCCTCGCCAGATAGCAAAATAATGTTATTTCATGGGCCATTACAGATGCTGTTTTTTTTCCGTTTATTTTCTAACCGGATCCGATGCCCATGTTCAGATTTCATTTACAAAGAATAATAGGTTGCAAAAGATCAGTTTTAAAAAATCCTAAATTATTTGTTGAAAACTTGCAATGATGCGATATACAATATAATATTATAGGTTCCATATAATTTCTGTTGAGTTTCTAGATAGTTCTACTTAGTTTTCTATTTTATTAATAGTAATTTTAACGTGCAGATGGGAGGGAAAGAATAACTCAACTGTTTTCTGATTACATTTAATTTAACTGACTTTTCATGCCTCCAACAAAGAGATTCGTAATTAGTTTTTGTCATCGTCCTTGCTGCAGGCACATAAATAGGTGCTTGTACAGGTGGTCTATTTTATGAATTGCCGAGAGTGAACATCCCATGTTGTCAACTCTTTGTCTGCATCTCCTTTTATTTCACACATTTTATGTTGGCTTCATTTCATGTTTATTAACAGTCTAGTTAGTATAATTATTTAAATTTGAATTTGCATTTGCAAAGCCTTTTTGGTAGCTCGGTGGCATAGTTGTAACTTTCCACCTCAAATCTAATTACCAGGGATGTCATACAATGGTTACACAGGGGCCTCGTTTTGTCAGCGTGATCTGCATTGCTTCTCCTGATTAGGGAATATTAGTTTGTGTGAATTCCCTGCCAAAGAAGATTACGTTGCATTGAACTCAGCTTATGTATCAACTAATACTTAAAAGAAAAAGAAAGCAGTTGTTTATGGCCCATGCTCCATAAACAATGTAGGCTTAGCTGGGATGGCACCTGTTGTAATAATATGTTTCTAGACGACATACAGTGCAAAAAAATCATAAAGGCCAAGTTTAATCAAATATCTAGTATCAACTAATACCTTCTAAATGACAGCCGGTCTGTTCTCCGCATACTGATACAATAATAATACGATGTTTTCTAAACTAAAAAAGCTGCACTACCCCCTGTAAGCAACAGCTTGGTAAAACAACAGATCTATGATACCCATGGTATTCAATTTACGCTACATAGGTGCCACGTAGATGTTGAAAAGGGTCGGACCGAGGGAGGATTCTTGGGGTACGCCGCAAGTGATCGCGGTGGCTTTGGATCGGAATGTGGGAGGCGGACTCTCTGGGTTCTGCAGGTGAGGAAGGAGGTGATCCAGTTCTGGGTTTTGTCACGGATCCCTGTGTCGTGGAGTCCAGGAGGATGAGGGCCACGGTTTTGCCGTTGTCCAGCAGGGCCCTTATGTCGTTGGTGGTGGCGATGAGGCCGGTTTTGGTGCTGTGATTGCTTCGGAAGCCAGATTGGGGGGAGTCCCGGATGTTGTTCTCTTCCATGAAGTGGGTCAGTTGTCTGTTGGCGATCTTCTTGATGACTTTCGCCGGGAGCAGGGAGATTGGTCGAAAGTTCTTGAGGTCCCTTGGGTCCGCCTTGGGTTTCTTGAGTAGGGCGTTGATCTCAGCGTGTTTCCAGCTCTCCGGGAAGGTAGCGGTCTCGAAGGAGCTGTTGATGATCTTCCGGAGGTGGGGTGCGATGATGGAGTTTGCTTTGTTGAAGATGTGGTGGGGGCAGGGGTCGGAAGGTGAGCCGGAGTGGATGGTGTTCATGATTTTGATGGTGTCTTCGTCGTTGATGTTGTTCCAAGAGAGCAGGAGGTCGGTGTGTTTTTGGGCGTTGAGTCAGGGGGGTGTCGGCGTCTGTTGTCGGTGTTGAAGCTGTCCTGGATTTCAGCGATCTTGCTGTGGAAGAAGGTGGCCAGGGAGTTGCAGAGTTCTTGCGACGGTGGGATGTCATTGGAGCTGGTGCTGGGGGTGGCAAGTTCTTTCCCGATGTTGAACAGCTCTTTGCTGTTGTGTGTGTTGTTGTTGATGCGTTCCTTGAAGGAGGTCCCTTTGGCAGATCGGATGAGTTGGTGGTGCTTGTGTCTGGCGTTCTTGAGGGCTGCGGGGTTGTCTGGTCGGGGCGCCAATGCTTCTCTAGTCTTCGGCAAGTTTGCTTAGAAGTCTGGAGGTCGGCGTTGAACCAGATGGCCCTCGTGTCGGTGCACCTGTTTGAGGGTTTCCTGAATGGGGCGAGGGTGTTGGCAAAGTCGTCGCTCCATTGTCTGAAGTTGTGGGCCGCTGTGTTGGTGTCGGAGGGCTCGGTTGGAGGGCCTCGGGCGAGGGTAGTGATGAGCTGGTCTTCGGTGACTTTGTTCCAGCTGCGGTGTGGGATTCGTTGCGGTTGGTTATGCGCAGTGTGTTTCTCGAAGGAGAAGTGGATGCAGTGGTGGTCGGTCCAATGGAGTTCGGTGGTGTTGCTGAAGATGACGTGATTGGTGGCGGAGAAGATGGGGTCGAGGGTGTGTCCAGCAGAGTGGGTGGGTGTCGTTACAAGCTGTTTGAGTCCGAGGTTGGCGAGGTTGCTGATCAAGGTTGTGGAGTTGCTGTTGTTTGCGTTCTCGAGGTGGAAGTTCAGGTCTCCGAGGAGGATGTAATCTGTGGAGGCGAGGGCGTGTGTGCTGATGAGGTCAGTGATGGAGTCGCTGAACTGTGGCCGGGGTCCCGGGGGTCTGTAGACGAGGGTTCCTCTGAGGGTGGTGTTGTGATCTACGTGGATTTGGAAGTGTAGGTGTTCGGCAATGCTGAGGGAATCTTCGGATTTGGTTGAAATTCTGATGGTGTTTCTGTGGACGATGCCGGTTCCTCCTCCTGGTTTGTTGTTTCGGTCCCTGTGGGTGATCTTGTAGCCGTCCAGGATGGCTATGGCTATGCACGGCGCCAAAGAGGCGTTTATCCAGGTCTCCGTCAAGAAGGCGACGTCCGGGGAGGATGAATCGAGTAGGTCCCAGAGTTTGACGGCGTGCTTGTGGACTGAGCAGGTGTTGAGTAGTATGCAGCTAAGATGGTTGTAGTTTGCTTTGACGGGATGGGCAGGACATGCAGGTGTGCACTGGCTAGTTTAGCTGCAGTTTCGGCAGGTGAAGGGTCCATGGGTGAGCTTCGGGGTGGCCTGGAAGCAGGTGGAGGATTGACTGACATTGAGTGCGTGGAGGGTGTTAGCGTCGTAGCGGTGGCGGGAGTTGTGGTGCTCGTAGGGGCCAGGCATGGTCCGGGCGCAGACGGGCTTGCCTTAGGCGTGTAGTGGAGACAGGGTTTTATGTGCACACATTGCTATGTTAGCATAAGGGCATTAGAAGTTAAACGCCACTTTGCTGCTTTTGCACACAACACTATAGGTAGCTGTTATTACAAGTAAAACTGCTTACTTGCCTTTTATTCACATGGGAACGGTCTGTTGTTCACATCCCTAGACCTTCACCGCAACCTTAGTCTGAATACTGTGTGCAGAAGCCATCAAGGTCAAATAACAATGTATGCTGTTGAATTCAGGTTGATCGGCCCATGGTCTAGACACAACAAGCACACAGCTGCAAATATCTGAAACTCAGGTGCCTTTAATGTTGGGACAGACACTTGGAGAAAACCTTTCCAGACACAGAGAGCAGAGCTGATCCTGTGATGTGATTCACCTAAGCTGATCTTTGAGGTATGGGGTTCCCCATTCAAACCTAGAGACCTTCTATTAGTTTATAAAACTAGTTTACTAGCCAAGGGAGGGTGGTTCACAAAGTATTATAGGACTTGTTTTCCACAATAATTTTTCATATGATTTCTCCCTTCATTTCCTTTGGAATTGTAACAATGCTGATGGATTTATTTTTAATCATTTGTCTGCTTATGTTAGCCAAAGTACTGCATCTTAGAGCACGTAGTTAAAAATAAACATTTTAAACTTTTCCGTGTCTCTGATTACTCTTGTTGTGGACTGATATGAGAATATTAACAAAAAGGTGTTTCTGGTTCCCACCGTTCCTTAGAGTACTATAAGTCGCTTGTTCTGGGTAGTCTAATCATTGGTAGCTTCGAGATGATATGGAGAACGAATGAGACACTGATGTTAGTTGGATAGGGGTTCTGGGTACTGAGGTGAGTTTTTTGGTACACTACAATTCACTGAGGTCCTGGTTTCCTGTGCATAGTTCTGTGCATGAGCAGAATCCCTGCAACAGGCGCACATTTGGCGCGCCAGCGGTGCGCCCACTGTGCAACCGCGCAGCGGTAGCCATATGATGGGGAGGGGGGTGGGATCAGAGGTAGGGACGGGAGCGGGCCAGATCGGAGGGCGTGGCCGCAAGGGCAGCAGCGGCGGGAAAACAGGGCAAGCACACAGGGAGGCTAAAACTAAAAACAACTTACACTAAAGTGAAACAGAAGAAAACAATGAACAAAATATGGGCACAGAATCCAGGCACACAAGGGCAGAGGCAACGTTGAGGGACAGGGGGGGTGGCTCTAGCAGACAAAAACGGGCGAACTGCAGGGGTGGAGCAGCGGCGCAGGGACAGGCTGCTGGCTCGAACCCTGAAGGAGGGCACAGAGCTTGAGGCTGGAGACCGTCAAACAGGCGAAGCTGCTGGGGAGAGTGCTGGCCTTGAACCAGTGGTCAATGAGTCACACGCACTCCTCCGCAGCGGTCGCCATATGAAGATGAGGGGTCAGGATCAGAGGTAGGGGCGGGAGTGGGCCGGATTGGGGGGCGGGCCGCAGGGGCAGCAGCGGCGGGAAAACAGCGCAAGCACACAGGGAGGCTAAAACTAAAAACAACTTACAATAAAGTGAAACAGAAGAAAACAATCAACAAAATACGGACACAGAATCCAGGCACACAAGGGCAGCTGCAACGATGAGGGACGGGGGGGGGGGCTCTAGCAGACAAAAATGGGTGAACTGCAGGGGTGGAGAAGTGGCGCAGGGATGGGCTGCTGGCTCGCACCCTGACGGAGGGCACAGAGCTGGAGGCTAGAGACCGGCAAACAGGCGGAGCTGCTGGGGAGAGTGCTGGCCTTAAACCAGTGGTCAAGGAGTAGCCTCATAAATCGTGAGTAAGGCAACGCAGTGCAGATTGCTGTGTCACCTTACTCTGGACCTGGCAAGAGTTCTATGGGTGTTGTGGAGGGTTTTCCCATGGAACACCTATAGAATTTGACGCTGCCCCAGATTTACAAAGGGATGTAAACCTGTAGAAGCACCAAATCTGTACGCCTCCCGAGGTGAGGTGAAACATGTAGAAATATGTTTATTTCTTCTCATATATTCCTCTTTCAATGTGTGCAGCATAAAAAGAGGAAAATGCTCTGTAGGATTGCTTTTGTGCAGGAAGGTGCCCTTTCCTACTCACAAAAACAATCCTGCCTGCAATGGAGGTGCCCTTTTGCCCTTGCACCATGGTGCAAGGGTGCCTACATTGATGCTAGGCTGCTAAAACGGCACCAGCCCAGGTAGAAAGGACAGGAATGCACCATATTGCTTATATACAGTACATTCCTTCCCTTTCACTTTCTCATAGGGCAGGGCAACAAGATGCCTTGCTGCTCTGCCCTACGCCAAAATACCATAAATGAGGCCTAGGATTTTTCAGTAGCAAACTATCAGATCACTAAGCCTTCCACCATGCATTGGACCATATCACAAAAAGTGAGCCCTGACTGCAACAGTTTTGTGCTGACTGGCGTCTTAAATGGTTAAAGCAAAAAGAACAATTGATGGACAGAATGCAGAACAATATCATACATTAACCCTAGTCAGGAATGGACTGGCCGTAGTGGACACCGGGTGTTTCCCCGGTGGGCCGCTAGGGTGGGGGCCTGTTTTGGGCCCCTGGGGGGCCGTTTTTGTTACAGGGGGTCTGCAATATCGCCCCCCTGTAACAAAATCGCCCAAAACCGGCCCTCGCAAACTGCTCGGCTGCACCGCCCCTCACCCCGGGGGAGGGTGGGGGGGCCGCCGAGCAGTTTGCCAGGGCCGGTTTCAGTTCCCAGACCCTGACCCCAGTACAGAGATCTGGGCCTAAATCGTTTTTTTTGCTCACCATGCAATTACAGTTTGAACCCAGCCATATGCAAATCAATCTTGACCATGTGCCCAATGGGAACCGTCCAGTCCGAACTGCTTTCTCTCCCTACGTGCGCCAGGTATGCTCAGACGTGGATCCTGGGCTCACTGTGCCACTGGATTCAAGCTATCTTGGCTGATGAGGGGTGAAACCCAGAAACCGGTCCTAGGATGCTTGCTTCCGGTCCAGGGAGGACCTGGTTTGGTAGTTCAGGCTGGACTGTTCCCATGAGGCACAGCGTCAAGACTGATTTGCATATGGTCAGGTGTAATCTGGGATGGGACGGTCAGCAAAAGAATGATGGAAGTAACTCAGATCTCTTAACTGGGAGTGAATGTTTTGATTTGTTCTGCATTCTGTCCATCAATTATGTGTCTCTTGCTTTCTCACCCTAAGTGTGCCAGATATGACCAGATGTGAGTTCCGGGCTCACTGTGCCACTGAATTCCAGCTATCCTGGCTGATGAGGGGTGAAACCCAGAACCCGGTCCTAGGACGCTTGTTTCCAGTCCAGGGAGGACCTGGTTTGGTAGTTGAGGCTGGACTGTTCCCATGAGGCACAGGGTCAATTCTGATTTTCATATGGCCAGGTCTAAACAGGGGTGGCACAGTGAGCAAAAGAATGATGGATTTAACCCAGATCTCTTGACTGGGGGTGAATATTTTGATTTGTTCTGCATTCCGTCCATCAATTGTGTGTCTCTTGCTTAAATAGTTAAAGCGCTGGACCAGCTCTTTATTTCCACCGTACAAAGTGATAAATGGTTGTTTCCCTCAGGACATTTCAAGGCATGTGCAGGTTTTTATCTGGAAATATACCAGCATGTTTTAAAATATACAAAGTAAACAACTAAATATAGCACAATAACATACACAGATCAACCTTAAGACAACATTAAAAGATAACATGGCACATCACTACAACAAAGTTAAAATAGAAGACAATGCAAAAACAGCGGTACATTAAAATTTAAATCACATTGCAATAATGCAGCACTAAAATACAGCCGCATAAAAACAACAAAACACATCATCAGTACAACAAAATGGTACACAGCAAATGTGCATACAACATCTTGTGAAACATTGCCATCTCGGGTGTCCTGGTTTCATTAAACAGTGGTGAATGATGTTTAGAACAGGCACTACCATAACAGTGCCATTCACAAATATTTTGTGATCTGGTCCATTGAGGTCAGGGACGGTGTATTGACACTGCTCATTCAAACAAGTTGGACTAGATGCATGCATATTATTCTGCACATGTAAGCAAAGAGCCAGCTGTTAACTTCACTTGTCTCCCACCTAATGATACCAACTCACCAACTAAAATAACATGAAGGCCTGTATGAGAATTACTTAATACCAAAACAGTTTAATTATTGCAACTCCAACACATGCATTAGTAATGGGAAATTGCTCACCAGCAAGAAACAAAACAAGGAATACACAGTGTTATACGAAAACCCTCCGATTTGTTCTACGATTGTGCCCCACATAATTGGCAAATACCAATAGCAATATACTGTAAGCTTGTATAACTCATATTAATTTGTAAAGCAAGTAACATTTTACTTATATTACTCATATTGAGCGTCCGTAGACTGTAGCTCTTTCTTGATCTAAATGTAACTGTTATTTGTTATTTACACATCTGAAAAACAAGCTGGCATACTGCTTGAAAGGGACAAACCCTTGATAGGGATTTGAGGGGACCAGCAAGTTCTGAAAAGAGACTTGTATAGAATTGAATAATTTTTGACAGTTAATTTAAGTACATTAAACATGGGAAAAATGACCATATATTTAGAAAACAAGTAATTTACAATATTAGAATTGCAGTTTAGAACAAGTTTATATTAAGGGTGGGCGGAATTTGCGAAAGTGCCTTTCGCAAAATAACGCGAAATGGCAAAAAATCTCTGCGAACACGCGAAATTTTGCATGATCGCGGAGATTTTGTGCTGATTAATGCGTTACTGAATTTGACCTTCAACTGGGGCACCTGCTTTATTTATATCTGTAAGTGCTTCCTGTTGAGGTTTAATTTTTGTGACAGGAGCATCGTGCCAGAAGGAATCCTGCCCTGCATATTTATCCAAGAAAATGCCACCATTTTGTGCAATACCTCTACTCAACTGGAGTACTTTCTACTGGCTAATCAGCAAGTGCTACCTCGGTGGGTAAATGTAAAGTGCTTTTCCTACACTACAGCTGCGTAAAGGGCCAGAAGATTTGTCTCCAGTGACCATGTGTGTCTTTAACTTTTGCCACCGCGCCGATGGGCGCCGGGGTCCCTCGAGTGAGCTGTCCATCATAGTGGGGAAAGGGCGGGAAGACGTTGCACACCGCTGGTGTGTGGGCTGGGGCCAAACGGCGGGGCTTCTATGCAGTTAACATGCCTCTAGTTTATAATGGGTCAGAGACCGACCAGAGCAGCAGATGAGGAGACAAAACTTCCTGGTTTAGGAACCACACGGGGATTGCGCTCGAGAAACTCATGGATGCACAGACCTCCATCAAGGATTACAGCAAATTGTTGACGGTAGATGTGGGGAGAGAAAGCACACCTGTCTAGCCTCCACCGTGCTCACAATTTTTTTGTGCTGAATAATGCGTTACTGAATTTGAACTTCAACTCGGGCACCTGCTTTATTTAAATCTGTTTGTGCTTCCTGTTGGTTTAAAATGACAGCAGCATCATGCCAGAATGAATCCTGCCCTGCATATTTCCGTTTCCCCACGGATCGCGGAAGTTTCGACATTTTCGTGTTCCGCACGGAACGCGAAAATTTTGACATTTCGCAATTTCCGCGAGCGGAACGGAAATTGTCGCCCACCCTTAGTTCAAATGCTGCTAAATTGCTTGTTTTAGAAAAATACCTGAAAATAAAAACGTAAATGCACTCTGCTAGAATATTAATAAATAAACTGAATTATATTGCATTATATCTAATGTAGAAGTGGAAGATGTCACTAGTAATGCTTCATTTATACATACGTGTTTTGAAAAAAATTGCAGCAAGCATCTATACTTTAACCTGTGTAGTGTCAAGGCCCAAAGCTTTCCTTTTGACCTTCGCTCATAGTAAAGCATTGAATGCAACTGTCTAACATAGATGTCATCTTTAGAAATGTGCTGAATCTCATATAATTTTCATTTATTTCCTCACCCCATGCTAGATCATTTCACTAGAATATAATAAACTTATTGAAACTGTAAAGAATGAATGGTAATATAGACTTTACAAATGTTGCTTCCGAATAACTTGATACATGCTTTCACTTTGCTGACTAGTCTTCGTCTATTCAATGATCAATCATTTAAACAATCAGGGAATTGTAAGTGCACTACTCACCCGTGAGGGTCTCAAGGTACTGTGGGGGGGGGGGGAGGGTAGGTATCTCAGCTCAGTCGAAGAGCCAGCTCTTGAGTGTATTCTTGAAGATGTTCAGGGAGGGGGTGCGTCTGATGTCAATCAGGAGTTTGTTCCAGGTTTTGGCCGTGATGTAGGAGAAGGCTCTTCTACCTGTTCTGGCTCTTCGGATGCATGGGGTTTTGGCAAGGTTGGCGGATCGGAGGTTTCTCTTGGGTGCGTGGAAGGAGAGTCTCTCATTGAGGTATTGGGGTCTGGTGTTGTGGAGGCATCTGTAGGCATGGGCGAGTATCTTGAAAGTGACTCTCTTCTCGATGGGGAGCCAGTGGAGGTTGTTCAGGTGTTGGGTGATGTGTTCATGTCGAGGGATGCCAAGGACGAGTCTGGCTGCGGTGTTCTGTATGGTCAGGAGTTTGCAAGGCAGGGATTTGTTGATTCCTGTGTAGAGGGAGTTTCCGTAGTCCAGTCTGTTGGTTATGAGTGTGTGGGTGACGGTCTTCCTTGATTTGGGTGGATCCATTTGAAGGTCTTTCGGAGGATGTGGAGGGTGTTGAAGCAGCTGGAGGCGAATGCGTTAACCTGTCAGGTCATGGCAAGGGAGGAGTCAAGCATGATGCAGAGGATTCGGGCATGGTCCGTGGGGGTGGAAGGGCTGCTAAGGGTGGTGGCTCACCAGGTGTTGTGCCATGTAGAGGGGGAGGGACCGAGGATGAGGACCTCTGTCTTCTCCAAGATGAGCTTCAGGCAACTGTTGCTCATCCAGGATGAGATGTCCTTCATTCCTTTCTGGAAGTTGAGTCTGGTTGTGACGGGGTCCTTGGTGAGGGAGAAGATGAGCTGGGTGTCGTCGGTGTAGGATATTATGCTGAGTCCATGCTGTTTTACGATGGCGGCGAGGGGGGCCATGTAGATGTTAAAGAGCATGGGGCTGAGCGACAATCCCTGGGGTACTCCGCAGTTCATTTCCATGAATTCAGAGAGGAAAAGTGACAGTCTGATTCTTTGGGTTCTGCCGGTGAGGAAGGAGCAGATTCAGTCAAGGGCAGTCCCTGTATGCCGGCTTCCTGGAGTCTGGTGATGAGTGTGCGGTAGGAGATGGTGTCGAACGCTGCAGAGAGGTCGAGTAGGATCAGGGCCGTGGTGTGTCCTTGGTCGAGGAGGGTGCGGATGTCGTCTGTGGTGGTGAGTAGAGTGGTCTCTGTGCTGTGGTTGCTGTGGAATCCAGATCGGGGGGGTCGAGCATGGAGTTTTCTTTGATGAATTTTGTTAGCTGGGAATTGACGATCTTCTCGGTGACTTTGGCCGCGAAGGGAAGGATGGAGATCGGTTGGAAGTTCTTAAGGTCCGTGGGCTCTGCTGAGGGCTTCTTGAGCAGGGGTCTGACTTCTGCGTGTTACCACGCGCTGGGGAAGGTGCCGGTCTTGAAGGTGCTTATGATGGTGCGTCGTAGTTCTGGGGCGATGGTGGAGGTGGCTCTGTGGTAGATGTGCAGCTGGCAGGGGTCCATGAGGGCCACTTAGTGGATGCAGTTCATGGTCAAGATGGTGTCTTCAGAGGTGACTGGTGTCCAGGAGGAGACGGTAGGCTGGCTGACAATGCCGGAGAGGGAGGTGGTTTCGGAGTCAGGTGTCTGGTTGTTGAAGTGGTCTTAGAGGCCCTTGATTTTCATGTGGAAGTAGGATCCAAGCTTGTCGCAGAGGTCCTGGGAGGGGGTGATATCTGTGGTTTTGCTGGGGGGTTTGGTGAATTCCTGGATGACACTGAAAAGGTCCTTGGAGTTGCTGGAGAGGATCTTGTTTTGGATGAAGGTCCTTTTGGTGGATCTGATGCATTGGTAGTATTTCGTCGTGGCTTTTTTGTAGGTGGTGTGATCTTATGGTGTTTTGCTACTTCTCCAGTTCATCTCAATACATCTGCAGGTGCATCTGGATCCTTGGAGTTCAGTGGTGAACCAGGTAGCCTTCCTGGGGCGCTGTCTGTTGGGGTTGCGTAGGGGTGCAAGCTTGTATGTGCAGATGGAGATCCATCTGTGGAGTTCTTTGGCTGCTAGGATGCCGTCGGTTGAGGTGGTGGGGGCGTGATGGTTCTGGGCAGAGTTGAGTTGCTCCCCCATGATTTTGCTGCAGTTCCTTCTTGGAGGGCACGGTGCAGGTTTGGGGGCGGTGGGTTCGTTGACGTTGAAATGTAGGCAGTGGTGGTCCACCCAGGGGGGTTGCGTGGTGTGGCTGAAGTGGGTGCTGTTACCGCCTGTGAAAATCGGGTCAAGGGTGTGTCCTGCCTTGTGGGTGGGTGTGGTGATGAGCTGTTTCAAGCCGATGTTGGCAAGGTTGTCCAGGAGGGTGGTGAAGTTGGGATCGGTGGGGTTGTCAAGGTGGAAGTTCAGGTCTCCGATGAATATGTAGTCCATGGAGGCGATGGCGTGGAGTGCAATGAGGCCAGCGATGGTGGTGGCAAACGGCGCACAGGGTCCAGTGGGTCTGTATATGAGGGTGCCTCAAGGTGTGGTTCTGGGATTGGTCTGGACCTCGAAGTGGAGGTGTTCGGTAGTGGAGGAATTGCTTGTGGTGGAGAGTCAGATGGAACTCTTGTGAGCGAAAGTGAGTCCTCCTCCTGGGCGGGTAGGGCAGTCCTTCCTCTGGATCTTATATCCATCGGGGATGGCGGTGGCGATGTGTGGGCGGAGGATGTGTTGGCCCAGGTTTCTGTGATTCTGTGAAGAATACGACATCTGGTGAGAGGGTGTCAAGGAGGTCCGAGATCTCTATGGCATGTCTGTGCAGGTAGTGCACGTTGAGAAGGATGCAGGCTCCGGAGGTGTTGGCGTTCATCGTGGGGGCGGTGTCCGCAGGAGCATGGTCGGAGGTGAAAGCTTGGCTGCAGTGGCAGGAGGAGAATTATCTATGGGTGGTTTTGGATGTGGACAGCTGGCAGTTGTTGTTCCTTCCTGGGTTGAGTGAGAGCAGGGCAGCTCTGTCGTAGCGGTGGTAGGTCAGAGATCCAGAACCTGCTCTTAGGGCAGCGTCACGATGGCAGAAACAGCACACCAGCAGAGCTGTGGGGGAGAGAGAGCAGGTCCCTGACTGGAAGATCAGAGATCTTGCTCTGCTATCCCTGCATCACCCGCCATTAAATAGGGGATGGGGAGGGAAGGCGCAGCTGGGCGGAGGTAGGGGCTGCGGGGGAAGAAGTGGTGGAAAGAAAGGGTGGTGAAATGGGCACGGAAAGAGAAAAGAAAGCAGGTAGCGGGCACAGAAGCAGAAAAACAAGGCAACAAGGTGAACACAGAAAGTAAAAAACAAGCAACAAGTCACAAGTCACAAAAAATAGCAGCACAGAGGCAACAAGGCGAGCACAAAATTAAAAATACAGGCAACAAGTCATAAAGTCACAAAAATAGCGGCACAAAGCAAATAGCGGCACAAGCAGGACTGGGGCACGAAACCTGAAGGTCCGGCAGACAGCAGGCTTGAACCCTGCCCTTCAGGACAGGGGCATGATACCTGAAGGACCGGTGGAGAATGGGCTCGAACCCTGCTCGTCAGGGCGGCATCATGATGGCAGAGACAGCACACCAGCTGAGCTGTGGGGGAGAGAGCAGGTCCCAGACCGGGAGCAATGAGCTTATACTGCATCTTTTAGCTTAGGTAAGAGGGTTCTCATGGGAACCTTCCCTTATGTAACAATTATGCTACAAAACTGTATCAACCCGGATGACAAGGGTGCAGACTGTGGGAATCAGAAGAAGAGGCATTGTATGAATGAGGTCACCACCTTGCAAACTGTTCTGATTGGACATCAAGTGAAGATACCTTCAGAAGTTGATACTTGTGTAAGAAAACCATAATAATGAGTCCTTCTAGCTAGTCAGAAGACACACCGCTCTATTCCCTTTACTCATCCAGTGATCCTGCTGCTGGATTTTCCTTTTCCTGATACCAGCAGTGGCCGGTGTAGGTAAGCACGGTGGGTTGGGCGGGGATGCCGACAGACAACAAAATAGCAACAAATAAATAAAGAAATAAATTAATTTCCGTTGTCTGTCAACATTAGCCGCCCCACCCCGCCCCACCGCGCTTACCTGTACCTGCTGCTGTTGCCTGGGACTACTGCATAGATTGTTATTTTAATTTCAGTTGTTACTGTAACTGTAGGAAAAGCAGCTGAGTGTTCCAGAACTGCTCTTTATAAGATGTTCATTCCTCATTTTCCACTCTTTTCCAATTAAACTCTTCAGGGGTTCTTATTTTGAATAGGTCTCTTAGCTAGTTTATTGGGTCTCTTAATGGAACACCTGTCTTTAATGCTAATTCCTAACCTCATTTTTATTTCTATTAATTACTAAACTGACTAAAGATATTTAGATATTTTATTCTTAAGCTAAAATAATGGTTTTAACATTATCCCAATCTCTCCTCATTGCCTCATGATAAATTCTAAATGTCCATGATGTTTTAATGACTTTTCTTTTGAGAAGCTCTAATTCTCCTTATGGTGGAAATGGTCAATTGACCTCGTCGGAGCCCCTAGGACTTTCCATGGTGACATTTGTAAGTGGGTCTAGGTAAAGGGTCTAAACTATTGTGGAGAGTCCTTTTTGGGCACAAGCAAACATCATTAGTGAAGTGGCACAAATCAGATGAAAAAGCTAGTCTGTTGAAATATCTTAAATTTCAAGTGAGATATAATGGAATGATAGAACTCATAAACCAATAGGAGTGCACACAATCTTCTTCCGAAATGTTAGCAGGCTCACAAACCAATCTGAAAGTTTGAATATCTGATGAAGAATGGAGATTTGAGGTGGAGGTCTGGGCTTACATACCAATTGGCTCCAGCTTTATTTGTAGATATAGTTATGATGCACCAGGCCGAGGGCGAACGTGATTAGAAATCATATTTCTTTAGTATAATTTTTAGCGACAATTTATTGCTTTTATTTATTGACTTTCTAGATTTATATCTTCATGTATTGTTAATACTGAAAGAGCATTGTGCAGGTATCACAATCACTAAGTGATTTAGGGAAAAGCAGACAACAGGTGCTGGTAGGAGCAGTGGTCCATATAAACACAAGCAAGAGGAGTGTTTGAAATAACAGAGGTGTCTGTGATGGACGTGATGTGGTGAAAACCTTTGTTTGATAACAAATATCACATTTAAGGACATAATCTCTAGTCTATTTGTATACACCAGGTCACCAGTAGCGTTACTGCAACAGTGCAACTGGGGCTACCACCCCTGTGTGAGCAGATGCTAGACACTCCTGTGCTGCCAGTATTAATTCTGGCTGTGATCTGAATTCAGATTTACTCTATCCCCCACTCCAGGAATAAGAATGGAATGTTTGCGTACTTAACTGGAAGGAGTGTTTTGAAGGAAAGATTTTGGTATAGGGGTGCCACAGCATGAAACTGTGAAAGCCGTCATTGTGTCTCCATATGTCTTTGTATTAGAATGCATCACTGCAGCTATGACAGCAGTTTCACTGCTGCCTTTGCAGCTTCCTCAGCCAATGAATTTCCTGCAGCATGTATTCCTACACGTTGGTGGCTCAGTGTGTAGATAGCATGAGGCCATGGAACATTTGCTTTAACTTTTGCCATCTGTCGCCAAAGCACCTTGTGCTTTATAGTGTACCCTTTGGATTCTCTGAGTCCATTCTGGCTCTAGAAGTGTAAGTACTCATTTTAAGACTGGACACAATAGTATGAATCACAGACTATAAGTGTGGGGAATTCAGGATCAGTATTCTCAAGTGCCAGATTTAGAGCTTTCAGTTCAGCCAGCTGTGCAGTGCAATCACCTAGTGACTGAATACATTTTGTTAGTGGTTGGAAAACTCCAGCTCTCTTTTTAGCACTTACTGCTGTGCAAGCGGAGAAGAATTGGTGTTTTGTTCTGACTGTGGAGTGGTCAGAACATCAGTGTAAACTATAAAGTCATCCCGATCTAAAGGCATTGATTAACTGGGCAGAGGGTATTCTTGTTCGTATTAAAGGTAAGCCTGTGTTTGTAGAGTAGAGTCAAATATGTAGTCTACATCTTTTACTGTTAGTGAGTTGCCCCATTGTATCCATCTAGGATGTAAGGCTTTGGACTTCGGGACTCTGGCCTTTATGATTGCCTCTAAGGCTGGAATCGGGGGCACCACAATAATGTGTTTTCCCTTCACCAATGAACTTTCTTTCACTGCAACTGTCTGTACTGCTGTTAGTATTTATTTCTGTTGGTGCAAAACACATTTCTGCATTAGAATATAAAAGCCATTTATATGCAATTGGTACTGTGCCACCCTCATTGAAAGGCAGACCCTTGCATTACACAGACAGAGTGTGTCACCCTTGTGGGGGTGGTGGTTCCACCTGGAATTCCTGGCTTGCCAGAAACTTATTTATTCAGCATCAGGGTACAGAACCTCGGCTGAGAAGCCAGTCTTGGGGTACCACCAGTGAGGTGGCCGGAAAGAGAGTGGAGGTAGGGTGCCTAACACTCTGAGCTGTTGCCGCCCCCCTCTGAAAAACTTCAGAGATCAGGGAAACCTCAGGATCAAGTAGGTATTCCTTGATACCCTTAATGCTGGAAGTGAGGACCTCCAAAGGCCCCCACTTCTAGCCTTCACATGGATGTGGATGACTGAGGGCCTAGTTCTTGACACTGATAGCTGTCAGTGGCCTCTGTTGGTTGTTGACCCCTTGGGCAGAGTTTTCTCTGAGTTGGGGACAGACGTCTGATCCCAGGGGTTGAATGGGCCACATCACCTTGTCGGACATGGTGGTACTTCCTGCCTACTGGCATGCATCTGTAAGCAAACTAGGGTTGGGAGTCTCACAGATGGGGTTCACATGTACAGAAAAGGGTTTCCCCCTGCTCAGCCCAGTGGCCCAGGAGGGTGTTGACAGAGGGATCCAACTAGATTCAGAAGGGCAAACAATTGACAAGTGACTCTGCAGAAGAGGGCCATTGTCCATGTTACATCGCCAGATCTAGGATCCTCAACAAGGTACTGATTATTCTTGGCTACCTTTTATCTGAAGGTAGGGTCAGCCCTCTCTGCAGACTCATCCCAGAAATTAGTCTTTCTTTGCTGAGCATGTTTGTATTGCTCTTTATGACTCTGTACACTTTTGCCTTGCTAGTCAGTGGGAAAGTGCTTGTGCTCCCCGTCTACACATGGTACAATTGGCCTACACCTGATTGGTACACTAAATATGATTATAGGTCCCTAGTAAATGATACTACATGTAGTAGGGCCTGTAAATTAAATACTACTAAAGGTATATAGCAAAACCAAAGGGGATGATGGATGGAGTGTTAAACATTGCAAGCATTCACCTCCAGTCAACTGATCTGGGTTTAATCAATCATCATTCTTTAGGTCACTCCGCCACCACACTTCAGACATGGCCATATGCAAATCAGTCTGACCCTGTGCCTCATGGGAACAGTCCAGCCCGAACTGCCAAGCCATCTCTTCCCTGGACCGGAAACAAGCACCCTGGGACCGGTTTCTGGCTAATCAGCTGTCATCAGCCAGGCTAGCTTGAATCCACTGGCAAAGTGAGCAAGGGACCCACGTCTGGGCATACCCTGCCAACTTAGGGTGAACAAACGAAAACCAAAGGAGATGATGGACGGAGTGTTAAACATTGCAAGCACTCACCCCCAGTCTACTGATCTGGGTTTAATCCATCATCATTCTTTAGCTCACTCCGCCACCCCAGTTCAGACATGGCCATATGCAAATCAGTCTGACCATGGGGGCACAGGGTCAAGACTGATTTGCATATGGCTGGGTCCAAACTGGGGTGGCGTAGTGGGCAAAAGAACGATGGATTAAACCCAGATCTTTTGACTGGGGGAGAATGTTTGCATTGTCAGCATTCCGTCCATCATTTGTTTGCTGTAACACTTTTCACCCTAAGTGGGATGGGTATGCTCAGACGTGGGTCCCTTGCTCACTGTGCCACTGGATTCAAGCTAGCCTTGCTGAAGAAGGGTGACATACCCTGAAACCCGTCCCAGGATGCTTGTTTCCAGTCCAGGGAGGACCTCGCCTGGCAGTTCGGTCTGGAATCCATCATCATTCTTTAGCTCACTTTGCCACCCCTGTTCAGACACAGCTATATGCAAATTAGTCTTGACCCTGTGCCTCATGGGAACAGTCCAGCCCGGACTGCCAAGCCATGTCTTCCCTGGACCGGAAACAAGCATCCTGGGACCGGTTTCGGGCTAACAGCCCGCTTCGGCCAGGCTAGCTTGAATCCAGTGGCAAAGTGAGCAAGGGACCCACGTCTGGGCATACCCTGCCAACTTAGGGCGAACAAAGCAAACACAAGGAGCTTGTGCTCTCCTTCTATACATGGTACAATTGGCCTACACCTGATTGGTACACTAAATCTGCTTATAGGTCCCTAGTAAATGATACTACATGTATCAAGGACTAAATGCTACTAAAGGTATATAGGTCACCCCTAAGGTAAGCCATTAAGGCTCATGGAGCAGGGTAAATGGTATTTCAAAAGTAGGACATGTGAACTTAACTTTTAAATCTCCTGACAGTGAAAACTCCGAAAGTCGTTTTTCACTGTTGTAAGGTGACCTCTCCCATAGACAACGCTGGGTTACCTTATAAAATTTAGAAATGCATCTTCCACTCAAATTAATTGTAATGTAAAGTCCCTTTAATGGTAAAGTCAGAATTTAGGTCACTATTGTGAAAATGCCACCTTTAAAAGTTGAAATATTTCTGCCTAAACCAAATGTACGTTTCTCCCAGTGTCCAGGGTCATATGACTGTGAATGGCTTTTCTGTGGTGTTCTATATATTGTTTCCAGACATGGGGGAAAAAGGACCTTGGGTGTGGGGCAGGATGTTGTCATTCTGCTCAAATTGTTCTGGGAGTAGTACGTAGCCTCCCTGAGCTTCAAAGGAGTAGCCTCAGTGCTTGGCTGTCCCCTTTTAGGCTTCCAAAGACTGCATGCGCTGACACTGACAAATGCAGCTCACACTTAGACCTGTCTGCCATCTGTTTGCCCAGAAAGTTTGAAGCCAAACCAAGGAAAGGGGGCAGATTAGAAAAAGAGGGTTTACCCTACCCACAGGATGGCACTGGAGAAAAGAACCTCTCATCAGAGCCCTCCTCGACCTGTGGAAGATTCAGAAGAAGGTCTTCCCTGCTGTCTGTAGAAAAAATACTGGACCTTCTTAACTTTTACCCAGACTCCCCAGAAGTGACTGCAAGGATCAGTTGGCTGACCTCCTGTTTGAGCTACAGGGACATAACAAGCTTCCAGAGGCTTTCCTACAACTGATCAGCTGATCAGTACCACCTGGACCTGCCTGAGCCCTGCTGCTTACCGCGGCTAGAGTGAGTCCTGATCCCTAAGAGGTGCACCCCAGATTGTGGCCCTTTGTCTGGCATCTGATTATACTTCTCCTAAACTAAAGGTGACAATCCAGAGGTTTTGGGATCCTCGCAACCACAAAGCAGACTCTTCACGCCAAACAATGATGTCTGTGATGCCCACCAACGGGAATCCCCAGCAATAACTCTTCTACACATCAGCCATGACAGTCCACATCAGCAGTGACAGTCCACATCAGCAGTGACAGTCCGCGTCTACCGCCAACTCAAAAGTCCAGCGATGACTGGCTTCTTGCACTACAATAGCAACAATGTGTGACAGCCAACCTGCTCCTCACACCAACAACATTCTTGCGGCTGCCACCAATGCAAACCTCCACCTGCAGTTTCTCGCATGGACCTGGACTCAACAAGGTTAACTCTTCAGCAGCACAAACCTTGTCCCTGTTTCCAACCTGCGCTGTATTGCGGTCGTCTTAACCATCTGAGTTTACCCCACTTCAGTGTGACAGATAACCGTGATAGGCCCTTTGTGCATTTGGTGCTATTTTCACAGGAAACATGAGAAAAATCCTAATTCTGGCTCTAATGACCGTATTTTTGTTGCTTTGGTGTGGTGTCAGTTTATTTGTCAAGATTAACTCCATATTTATGAAGTGGTTTGGAGTTCTGCTTGTGTGATGTTTCCACATTATTACTGTTTGAGTGCAGCATAAATACTTTACATAATGCATCAATGTTAAGATGACTGCTTATGTTTCATGCTACCAGTGGGTTATGCACATGTATATTTAGTGACTATTGTGGTTCACGCTGGCAAGGATTGCGTTTATTGAGTGGGGCTTCCACCCCTCTCAGCTAATAACCCAGTTACTTACAATATCATACCTAAAAAGACATTCAGGTACCACTGATATTCTGAAAAACACAATATTCCTCAGGCCCTCCTTTGTGTATACTGTACCACTGATATTCCACCATGAAATGTTCACTATAATTGTTACACTTTGTGTGCGCATACTTGGTTAAACCTTCCTTTTGACAGATTATTTACTGATTCATTAGCAATAAATTGTGATTTTCTAGTCTAGTCATGGCACTGATAGTGATGAAGGGAGAAGTAGGAGAAAGTGAGGCTGCTATGTTTTGCTGTCTTCTATTTATCCTATGCACTTTCAGGTAATCACTCTAGGACAGTTATATTTTTACAATACTGAAAATTGAGGTGGTCATGGGTAATCCATATTTTTGCAGAAGGTTAGCTCTAAATCTTACCGTCTAGGACCAAGACTAAAATTCTGTCTATGCAAGACATTCAGAAAAATGGTATGGTCATGAGATGGGCCAGGTTAGTAGAGAATACATCCTTCCTAGTATGTCAGAAGTTTTAGTTTCAGGAAGATTTACTTGACACTTGCAGTTTCAACCCTGCCCTTCAGGCATAGCAAAACAGAGGTCATGTTTATACTTACCTCTCATGCATTATCTCCCATGACCTTGGTGGTAATGCAGACGAGGTGCTTCTGGTGGTGTTCTCATGCTCTCCCTTGATACCCTCAACACTCATGTGAGCAGCATTGATGTGAGTCTTAAAAGAACCGTTAATGTCAATGCTAAGATTTGTTTTTTCTCCCCTCAGTTAATGTTTGACAAATACATTTGCTCTCTAGTATCATGATCTATATCGTATCTACCTACCAGAGCTCGACAGGGGTGCAAGTGTAATAATCCAAACTCACACGCACTGAGCATTTCCAAGGACTGAAAGGTTGCCGGGGGTCCTGAAGTTTTGGTGCCACTTGGCAAAATCCTTTGCTACTCAGAAGGAATCATTATGCTTTGGCACCTGAATGCAAACTATATTTCCCTTGATCCTCTGAACTTATTTATTTATTTGAAGAGTTTTATATAGCGCTGGCTAGACCCGGAGGTATCAAAGCTCTTTACATGAGGTGAACGTAAAAAAATAAAAACAGAGTTACATGATTAGATCAGTTACTAGAGCATAGCATAACACATAAACAAGTCCATGGAGCATGGAAGGTAGTGGGGGAAAATCAGGGGGTTGGAAAGTAGATCAGGTCTGGCAGACCAGAATTGGAAGATAGTATTACAGGGGCCACCAAAGAAGTAAGAGTTAAAGAGTCAACAAGCTGGTTGGGGTCAAGCAAAAAACATTCAGTGCCGGTCCCATTCACTGGGTCGGATCAAGGTGTAAATATTGGACAAGAGTAACAATAGAGTAGTGGGGGACAAGGAATATGGCAGAATCGATCGTAAGTTTAAATTAAATTCCAGATTCAGCCGAACAGCACCAAACAAGTGGAGGCACCCAGGGCCGGTCCAACCCACCGGGCCTGTCACAGAGGCAATCCTCACCCAAGCATCTGAAAAAAACAACAACAGAGCAGGGGGGAAGGGAACAGGGCAGAAACGATCGTCAGCCCCAACCAAATTCAAGATTCCGCCGACCGCCACTAAATCCGTGGAGGCATCCAGGGCTGGCCCGACTCACCGGGCCGGCAACAGAGGCAGTCCCAACGCAAGTCCAGCATAGAAACCGCAGAAGTGGTGGAGGCCACGCTTGGTGATGGTTTTTGGGTGATGTATATAAAAAGTCACAAATTCTTTTGGGCTTAATGGTTAGGTGTTACCATTATTGTGACTAGTGGTTTTAATAGTTATGTGAATTTATTAAAAATACTGTAGATGACCCCTCTTTATTTATGGGGGCATAACTATGTAAATAGGACCGGTGTACAACATTGACATATATTTTGGTTATTTGTACCCTGTTTAGGTTCTGATGAACCATTCACATGGCTTCCTGATGAAGGCACATTGCCGAAACGCGCGTAGGATCTAAAAAAGTCTCAAAGCCGTGCCATTATTGAATGTTTATTCTGTTGTTTTTTAGATTGTGAATATTTTTGTCCAACTAATGAATTATGAATTTGTACTTACTTTTGATTATAATGAATAATGTATAAACAAGAAACAAAATTACAGCACAGTTATAAGATATGCATTAGGCATTAGCACAAGAATCAGTGTCAATGTTATACGAACAATGAAGTGTTAATGCTATACATTTCTGTATGTGTATAGACAATCTGTGCTTTATTTGAAGAATTTAAATTAAAAATAAATAAAAATAAATAATACATAAAAAATATTTTTGTTTATATTGCATTCGACAAGTTACATTTATATTGTTTTTTGTATGTTGTCTAGGTCCATAAATTATATTTTAATTTCCTAAATCTGTTTTCTTTACAACTGGCTACGCCCTTGAAGCACAGCGGGCCGGCAAACGGTCCTCCAGCCGAGACCAGCAGACTGCCAAGGAGGCCGGCCTATGGGGTAAAATGGCCACATCGCACCACCAACTCCACCGAGGGGAAGCAGCAGAGAAGCGGAGGGGGGGCAAAATGGAAGCCGCAGGAGTCCAGCCCCAGAAACAGACCAGGATGCCAAAGTCCAAACCAAAATGGAAAAGACTAGGAGAAAAAAGTGACTCCCACAGAGGCAGCGTCACCGTGGGAATCGCAACTGGATAGCCGCCTCGAAGGCAGCCCAAGAACAACCATCCATAACCCCAAGAGAGAAGCAGACCAAAGCGGAACGCAGAGCAACGAAGTCTGTGTCCGGAAGGTAGGTGATAGTCCTGGATCAACCCCCTAAAGGGTGATCCTGAATCTGTCTACTCTCAGCTGCTATCAGCAGCTCAACCATGCACTTCGGCTGTTACCCAGGGAATCCGCAGGTGGTGGATAGTTCATGTTGCTGTGGGTGGCTTTCTCTCCTTCAGCGAACGTCTATGGGTTCGCAGAAATTGTGGCATTAAAATCACCGGGGAGAAGATGGTTCAGTGGGATGCTAAATTCCAGGTTTAACACCAAAGGCGATCCAGTGCCCAGGAGCTCCCGGCCGCAGCTACTTATCCTTCGGCCATCTTAGATCATGTCCTTGCAAGATACTGTGAAGCTTCTGCCAGGACCTTGATTCTATAAGCTGTGAAAACATTTCACATTGCTCATTTTTCTCTTTAAGATTATATTTGATTGGAACCCCGACATATTCTAAGGAATTAAGTCATGTTTAAAAACTAATTTTGATAGTTTTGACAATTTATTCTGAATTACCTTGGAGAAGTAGAACCCTTTTTTGGATGTGCATTATTGAAAACTATTTATGTGTGGTAAAAAAAAGGTATAAAGAATTCTCTTCACTTTAAAAGATTGTTGAATAATTCACACTGCACAAATTATATTTAAGGGTGCGACGGGTTTTATGGAAAAAGTCTAATTTGTATCATTGAAAGCTACGTAATCATGATAAATATTAGTTGTGTTGTTTATGAAAAGACAGCATTTAGGGCCTAATTTGGATGTCAGTCAGAAAGCCTCCGACTGCAGGTCAGAAGCATTCCTACCAACATCTAAGGTTTCAAATCTGACCGCCGTATTACAATGACGGTGGTCAGATTTGAAAACTGGACGGTAAAACTGAACGGCCACATAATGCCGTACGGACAGCCTTTCTGGGATTATGATGCCGGTTTCTGACAGGCTTGTCATGTATGGCTTTCTGACATGGATAGCTTGTTGGAAAGCAACTTTGGAGGCCCCTAGCAGGGCCCACCTTCTTCCGTGGCATCCGGTTGGGGGCTGAGGTGCCCCCCTGTAAATCTCTGCACCATGTGACAGGCACCGTGAGATGCTTGCAACATGGTGCAGAGATGTACAGTAACTCTCATTTCTCTATGGGAGCTTCAGCTGCTGCAGGTTTCCGACCGCCGCACAAGCTCCCATAGGTAAATGGGAGACTGCGACCGCACCATATGCGGTAGCATCGTAATTGGGGTTTCGGATCGACGATCCGAGGTCGCTCGGTTCTGAAACCGCAGTGATGTCAGTCAGAGCAAACTCAGACCGACATCATAATCAGGCCCTAAATGTACATCACTATGTGTGTATACTCATAAAACTAAAATTAGTTACCTTGCCAAGAGAGTAAGATTACGTCAAGGCCTGAATCACATTGATTATGTAGATATTGTTAAATCTACATTGCTTAGCGGTCCAAGTGTCCCACTACAACACAGAGTCAGAAACAGAGAAGTATTCTAAAGATATGTGGACTGTAATAGATGATTCAGCATAGTGATCAGATACTAAAGATATTCATATACACAACTATCCTTAGATGTCATTGCCCAGCATTTAAAGTCAGAGTTGTGATACCCAGGGTCTGTGTTTGCTCTTTTATACCATTCCCCTATCCCGAGTTCTATGATCATCCATCACTCAAACCACACTTATTCAAATTGGCAGTGATTACTTCAGGTGTGAGTTTTTCATTTGTTTGTTTACACTATGGGCCGGTGATGAGACTAAATATTGAGTTGTAAATATCGACTTACATAAATATCGGGTCAAAAATGTTGTGACATTAAAATAACATTAGCAATTATATAGTTGTCAAGAATATCGATTTTAAGGTAAGTAATATTGATTTTTAAAATATCTACGTTAATATCGATTACAGTAATATAGTTGTTTATAATATTCATTTTTAAATATTGTTATGTGTTTTGATATATATTTCAAATGTATATGATGGAATTTTCTTACACAAGAAAACGTACAATTACATATAGTTGTTTAATCTATTTGTAAAATATGTAGTAGTTATTAAATGTAATTATATCTGGGTTGTGGGGTATATGTTGGCAATCCAATGAAATGCTCCTCTGCCTAAAGAAAGGCTTGGTTTGCTATATATATTAAACTGGACACTTGAAATCGGTGCCTGAGCTCTGGTCCGGCCATTATTCTTCCCACCCAGAGCTGTCGCCTAACAGATAAAACCCAACAAGGACACTTTGCACAGTTGTACTGAGACCTTATACAAAATGTTCTAGGAGATGATAATGTGCCTGCAAAGAAATGTATATGTAAACAAAACTGTTTCTGAGTACCCTATCATTATGCTAGTGTGCAAATGAAATATATGCTAAGAGTCACTATGTAAATGATGTCAACAAATGAACATGTAAAATGGAAGTGTTTGTTCATAGGACCTAACAACAATTGACAGTACAATTAGAGCAGCAGCAGAGTAAGCTTCCCCCATGACAGGATAAGTACAAATCACGCAGCAGTAGTGCAAGCTTTGCTTCCTTACAGAAGAGGAACAGCATGGCTTTCTTCTGTTACAGAAGACAGCAAGTGCCATCTTCCATTTCCCATAGAACAGATTCATATGAGCTGACTAACACAAGCTTTTATCACTCACAGACCATGACAGTTATGGAATGAGTGGCATGTAGGCAGCAGGAGCTTCTCCACTAATGCAGAGGAGCATTGCTCCACTGCTTTCCAGCAGAGAAAAAAGGAAAACTAAATGAGAATAAAAAGTTGTTATTGTCATTTAATTTTTCCGTGTTGAATCCAGTTTTGGAGCGGGCCAGCAGGGGAGGAGAAAATATGTGTACTTAAGTGAGCATGGCCGTTTGGCCAGCCATCTTGAACAGGCCAAACAGTAATGCACACTTTGCATGTTCTCCACCGGGCTGTAAATCACAGCGTGGGTGGACATCATGCACAGGCTCATAGTTCCTGTCTGAGCACTGAACCACAGTGCTCAGACCAATCAAGACACTACTGTCATGTTGAAAGCAGCATTGCGATTGGCTTAGGGGATCCTGTGTGCTTCCTGCTTCCGGGAGGAGAAATGACAGAGGAGAGACAGCGGCATGCAGAGGTGTTTTTTTTTTTTAAGCCCTCCCTGCCCCCTTGCCCTGCCATCCCCCTACCCATCACCCCATTGCGTTCCAGCTGCCACTGCATGTAGGTCATGGACAGATCTCTGAAGCGGGTGCTTAACTCCCTGAGAAGGATGTATAAGTGGAGGAATGAGTCAATATGCAAGTTTTGACACCATTCTCACTTAGTTGATGGTGATGTTCCATGTCAGGTTCCTGAAAGTCCTACTGCTGTTACTTGGAGACCTTCTGTCACTGTTGCGAATCCTGTTGTCATATCCTGAAGCCATGCTGCTGTCAGTTACTTTAAATCCAACTGCTGACATTCACATGCATATTTGGCAATTAGCCTGAGACCTCAACTGCTGAGGCCTTGTTATACCGATAGAGAGACCATCCCTACCCCTGGTGTGAAAGGGGACTGAGAAAGTGACATATGCCCAGAGTGGCCCATTCACTGACAAAATGGTAAAGATAAAATTCTTGTATGCTACTCTTTTGTTCTCCCCCATCACATCTGTCTCTATGGGACAATCCTCTCTTTTAGATATTCCTTTCTCTCTCAGTCTCTCCCTCTATCCAGCCTCTATCCATTCCCTCTGTTACTACCTTTTCCCTCTCTTATTCTATTTCTCCACGATCTCTCCTGTGTACCTCTTGGGCTCACATTTCTATCCCTTCTCAGTCTCTTCTCATTTTCTCTTTCTTCAACTTCATATATATTTTCAGCCTATTCTCTTAGCTTAAGCAATGTGATGCTTTTCAATCACACCTGCCCCTATCTCGCCATTCTCTATCCAATGTTAACTATTATACATAGCTCTCACTCGCTCTCATTTTTCCCACTCTCTCAGCCCCACTATCTCTCATATACTCTTTCTTATTCTTAGGTTCCTCTACTACTTCTATCTATGTCTTCATCACCCAGGGCCAGTACAAGGATAGTTCATGGTACATTTTTCTTTACCACTCATTTTAGCAACGGCGCCAAATTTTCTGTTTTTACTGGAAATATGAGCCCCTCGCCCTTAATGGTGGGAGTCTAGTGATACACCTAGTATTCTCTCCACCAAACTTGCCTCTGGTCTCATGTCTCACACTGTCCTCTATTCTCCCAACTACTCTCTGGAACTAATTTTTTATCCTTCATCCTCTTCCTTTTTAGGTCTCTCCTGGCAACAGCGCATATGCTATCGCTACAAGGGGTATTGTTTACTATAAGAGGCCTCAAGCCCACCCATTGCTGACCATTCGTTGGCTTTGTAGTCACTTCTTTTTGCTGCCTCCTAACTGGCCAGCACTTGCTGATGTCACTTCCTGTACAACAGTTTGGATCACCAACCAAGTACTTATTGATTTAGTTACATTAGTGTCATTCTACTGTCCAGCCGCTGCTAGATCTGTTTCAGGAACTAATTCATTTATTCTGTCCCCATTGCTTCTTCCCCTCTCGCCCCCCTTGCATGTTCCCTTCCCACTGCCCCAGCTTGTCAGTGTTGCTTCTTTTCCTCCACCTCCACCCTCCTGTTTGTCTGTTGTCCCACCCGCCATAAGAAAAAAGGCATTATAACGGGGGCAGGGCTGGCTGGATCATAGCGGTTTCTTTTAACTTTCCCACATGTTTCCATATTGGCACATTTTCAGCAGCTCTGTATGCAACAGGTTGCCTGACCTGACCTGGGAGCGCAACTGTTTTTTGTACATCAGTGGCTTTGATGAGGATTTGGAGAAATCATGTTTATGACATCTCTGTGCTCTTTTGTACATGCTGCCATGCAACACCACCAGGGCTGCACTTAGTCTGTTCCTTCACATGTCTTCTAATCTAACCATTTCACACCCTCGGTTTATCTTTACCACACTCCGCTCTTACCAACCAAATCTCACTCACACACACTCCCCCAGCCCCACATCCCAATGACATGCTCCTCTCACAAACACATGCACACATTCCAATTCCTCTTTCCAATCACCTCCCGAGCAAATCCCACTTAGTTACCCATCTCACACACTCCATTCTCCTGCTTTATGTTCTTCAGCTCCTGTTTCTCACAAGCCCTTTCTTTTTTTGCCCACTTCCTTGCACAGATGCAGACACACAAGGATGGCTGTGTTTTTATATTTCTTGTCACCAGTTTAAATACTGAATGATCATGTGTGAAAACAAAGCTATGTTTTATAATTGGGTAACCTGGACGTAGACGCCCTGCTGCTGAAATCTGAAGAGAAAATCCTATGCAGGGTTGTAGACTTTAATCAACACGATGACGATTTCAAAATGAAACATGGATATTTAAATGGGAAATTTGAGCCAAATGAAAGTTTATGGGCCTTTACAAAATACTGGATGTGTGCTGATTCGTTGATTTCCAGATACTGTGAAGCAGCCATTACCTAGTAAGTCATTATTTGGAGCAGCCCAACCGCAGACACGTAACAATGTTCTAGACAGGCACTCAGGTGCCAACCTCTTCAAAAATGGTTTGACTGCTCGGGCACCAGAGGCCATACAGTCACAGCTTCAGGCTGCAGCTGTTCAAAATACTGGGGGTTGCTATAATACCCTCTCACATAACCAACCCCTTAATAATTGCACACTCAATGAATGAATGAATCAATGGCAGATTTATGGAGATCTCAGATATTCCGAGGAGTGTCGTGGCCCATGGCACGTGCCCACTAAACAAGACCTTATAGCCCCACATAAAAAAGCCATGTTATACGTTTTTAAAGAAAAGTAGTCTCAGAAGAGATTAGATGCAGTTCGAGTGGGAGCTCATTCAATGCTTTATCAGCATGCAAGAAAAATGCTTTGCCATCTCTTCGAAGACGTTTGAAGCGCAAGATTGACAGAAGTAAAGCAGAAGCAGAGTGGAGCACTCTGGAGTGGCGGTACTGGACACATTTCTTCACCAGGAAACCAGGGCTTAAAAGATACACTGCCATGTGAATGTAAACTAAGGCTTTGAATAGAATCCATTTCTTGATGGCTAGCCAATGTAGAGCTTTCAGGGTCAACAAGGTAAAAGAGTACTTCGATAGATGCAGAAGAAGCCTAGTGGCCTCATTTTGGCCCACCTGCAGTCGATTCACCAGGGCTTCCGCTGGTCCAAGATAGAGGATGTTTGCTTATTCCGGGCGCGAGTTGATCAGCCCATGGATCACCAGTCTTCTTGCCTTTAAAGGCAGGAGAGGGAGGAATTTCTTAAGAGTGGGGAGCATTGTGGATCATTGGTCTGCCACCACAGAGATCTGTGAGGTCATGGAAATGGTGGGGTCCAACATCATCCCTACGTTTTTAACCTCCAAAGATGGAGGTGACGTGGCCGGCAGTGCAGAGTGCCATAGATCGTCCCACCAGTTGGACTCATGAGATCCAAATGGAATAATTTCTCTGCATTACATTTGGGTTGACTGCTCTACATCCAGTCAAAGAGAGCTTGCATGCAGCCCATGAAAGATGCTGCAATAGAGGCATGAGAACCATCAAAGGTAAAGGGCAGCTGACTATTGTCGGTGTATGTGATGATTTTATATCCAAACAGCTCGACTACAGAAGCCAAGGGTTACATAAAAACATTTACCAGGTGGAGCTTAGTGAGGAGCCTTGCAGGACCCCTTGGTTGGCTGCATTGACCTCGGAGGAAAAAGGGGCAAGCCAAACTGTTTGTCCTCTAAAGGTCAAAAAGGACTTGCACCAGTCCCACACAGCACCTCCCACACCCATGGCTGACAGTGGGCGCAGCAGGATAGAGTGCGGGACGTTGTCAACAGCGGAACATTAAACTGTGATCATTTTTCCATGTGTAAATTTTTCCATGCTTTACTATGTCTCATTTACCACAACTCATAGTGAATCATTATTACTCAATATTTCCTGCAACATTTTGGACCTCATTACACCGTTTCGGTGAGGGGACCACCTGACCATCGGTTACAAACTTCCATTTTTCAATCGGAGCTTGTGCAGCGGGCCAGAAGCACTTGCAGCACAAGCTCACATTTGAAAAATGTTACTTTTTGCACATCCCTGCACCGTGCACCAGGGACCTCATGGTACCTGCCACACGGTTCAAGGATATGAAGCGAGGCACCATACGTGCTCCCCAGAGCCACAACTAGAGGGCAAGTGGGAAAGGGGGCCCTGCTAGGGGCCCCAAAAGGCACTTTCCAACAGCAGTTCTATGTCAGAAAAGCCAACATGGAACTGCTGTCAGAAAGTGCAATCATAATTCCCAAGGCAAAAACATCGTCCGTTACAGATAATGAGGCCCTTCCAAATGGCCAACAGGCTCCTTGAGCTCATCAGAACCCAGTCGGATTAACCGGGCAGTTTAAACTCTGACCGGCATCTTTGTAAAATGGCGGTCGGAGTTTACAACTTAGATGTCGGTCAGAAAGCCTCCAACCTGCGGTTGAAGGCTTTCCGACTGACATCCAAATTAGGCCCTTTAAGTCTTATGTTTTGTATGTACTGAAGTTTGCTATAATAAACATTTCAGTTTTTTGTCCATAACCATAGAGCAATAGTCGGCACTTATATATAGTTCTCTATCTTTACTAAAAGAATTACTTAATTCCACATGGAATTAACAAAAATATAAGACCACAATTCTCCTGCATTACTTTGAATGTGACCTTTAAATTTGAACTTTAAATATATATTATCTCCAAAATATATACTATATCCAAAACAAACTATTGCAGGAGACTCCTGTTTAATAACTAAAAAACAAATGTTCTATTATCCTACTCCTCTCATTTGTTGCAAACCTACTTAATGTTTCTGTAACCGGGTACTAAATAGATATCTGATTCAAATAAATAAATATCACTGGGCCATTGATGGATTTGGCTAGGCAACTTCTTGACTATGGTCATCTAATAGCTAATTTAATTGTTCTTTGCTTCCAGCCATCTCTTCTGTTCTTTCTATGAGGCTGGTCAGTAATTTATTTAATGTAAAATCAGTTTTTTTTCTCATCACATATATAACCTTATATTCCTGATGGCTACAGACCTATGCATGTTGTTCTTGCTGGAGGGTAGGTTATCCCTACAGCTTTCTAAAACTGGTGGTCTAAAGTTAGCTTATCAATTGATCCTTGGGTGTCTGGAAGATAAATCCTAGTCTCAGTGTCTGAACCTTCTAATCGTTACTTATTATTCAAGTTACTGTCCAAGCAAATCAACAGTTTAGGCCCTCTGTGTATGGCAATATATTCTCTAAAGTTCATATCATAAAATGCTGTCACCAGGCTTGCGGAAGGTATTCGAGGTCGAATAGATGCCAATCGTACAATTCTACCACCCAAATCCAATCTTAGCAGTGTATTTATTGCTATTCAAACGGTAATCTTACTTTGTCGAAGTTGAGCAGAGGCAGGATTTCCAGTTGCTCTAGCTCGGCGTCTCTAACCTACAAGGAAGAATCTTCCTGAGCCTGTTTTCTGAAGACAGTAGACATTGGTTTTATCGAATCTGCTGTCAGTCCTAAATATATTCTTGCCCACAGTTAACTGAAAATGACTCCAGAAAATGATCTCTTCTTGTGGAGGGCTGTGAAATCTTGCCAAGAATGCACTTATTCAATTGAGTTTGAATCAGAAGGAGATTTGTCTTTTCCTGGTGCCAGGTGGATGTTTGGAACACTTACGCAGGACTGCTGCCTACATTGGACTGTCCAATATGCTATAACAGATTTACTTCAATTTAGCACAACAAATAATAACAGCACAATAAGAGAACCATTTTGGTAAAATTAGGAGCACGGACTGAAGACACTCAGGAAGAATGCACATATAGAGCACACAACATCATGAATTGCCTACAGGTGCTTAAAGAATAGATGCTATTTTCCATACTGAATAATAGCACATCTATCAACAGCTGGATGGCAACCAACAAATCGAACATGAATGCATCTAAGGTAAATATTTTAGCTAATCGATGGCATTCAGTAATTTGGTTTGCAGAAATTAAAGCATTGTACATCAGGTGATGCTGACGTAAATATTGTCCCACGGATTGTTTTATTTTCCTTTTGAACATTCCCAACAAGCTTAGAATATGAGAGCAGTGCCTTTCATTGTACCAGTGTCAGGAACACTATTGCTAATTCAGACTCTTTGACTAATCCCACACACTGTGTTGATCTTCTACCTTGCTGATCAATGCAACTCAATTTAGAAACAAAACCCAAGTGTCAGATCACTGTAGCCCAAGGTCACTGACCCATGGGAGATCATTTATACATTAAAACAATAGTTTCTTCCGATAAAATATTCTGTAAAATGCATGTATGTCATGGAAAAGAAAGTAAGTATATTACGCATATCTCAAATAGTAAATTAATCATGTAACATATAGTGCAGTAATGAGTAATCAAGCACAATGGCCACAGAGGAGTTGGATAGAATTATAGAACGTATTCAATATCAAAACAGGTACAAGAATAGAAAGGTACTCATTTCAGAGTCAAATGGATCTATATACACATATGGTGCCGCAAGACTTCCAGGTGAGACGACTGCTCAAGAGAATGAAAAATTTGCATTAATGTGAAGGGACTCAATCAGTTAATCAATGGCTGTCAGTCACGTATAACAATAGCAAATGTAGCAATCAAGCATAGATGGTGGATAATCCCAAATACTTTAACATTTCTTTACACTGGATGATCATCAGGACGGTACCTGGGACGGTTGAAGGGGGGCAGCAGCCTAAGGTCTGAGCAGAAGGCCTGAGATCCGGGCAATAAATACCATTTAGTAATCCCAGGACCAATTTAGAATAGAAAATAAGATTTCTTTAAAGGATTGGAGGCACCTGGAAAGTGATGCCGTCTACGAGGATCACTGGTTTGTAAATACACGCAACAGGCCTAGGGCGGCTGGTGAGGACGGAGCACACATTGCTCATCTGAGGGCAGCAGCGGTACCCTGTTGCTGGCTGCAGGGGGGAGGGGCGGGGGGCTCTGTCCGTGAGCGTCAAGAGAGCCCGTCGGTATTAGAGCCACCAAAGGTCATGATTGACCCAAACATTTAGAGCTGCAATAATAATACTATGTTCATACTGGGTGTGTGTATCCCGATTTTTTACAAGATAGAAAATTCTGCACATGTAAATGTGATGCTAAAGTATGCTTATTGTGGTAAAATGTGTTATCTATATTCTACCAGGGATGATACAGGAGAAAAAAATCAACACCGTGTGTCATGTCGAGAGTCTAAATCTGCTTACGTGTGTTTTTTATTTTCCCTAAATTTTATTAACCCTGGGCATAGATTGCGAAGTAGCACTACGTGTAGCTACGCAAAGTGCACTTCGCACTACGTGAGCAACGCGTAGCACTTCACGAACTGCGTAGTACCCTGTTCGCACTGTGCAACATGCCATTTTCAATGATTGCAGAGTGCGGACAAGCATCAGGCACTGTGCAATCATTGAAAACAGCATCTTGCACAGTGCGAGCTGTAGATTTTTACTCGAGCGTCAGCTTTCTCAACGCGGACTGGTAGTTTCTCACCGCGAGCGGTCGCGAGCATACGCGACCACTTGCAATGAGAAACCTGACCTCCCCCCATTGAGAATCTCGCCGGGAGGTTTATTTTCCACGCTCGCGATCAGCAACTTGAAAAAGTCTCGCCGGGATGTCATTTTGCTTGCACGCGGTCGCCAACTTGACGTTGAGGACCGCGAGCAAGCAAAAAATGACCGCTGCACTACGCTACGCTATGCTACGCATGTTTGCACTGTGCTACGTGCAATTCGCGTAGTGCGAAGTAGCGCAAACTTCACAAACTACGCGAGCATAGCGTAGTGCTTTGCCCAGGGTTAATTTTAATGCAGTATTCGAGAGACAGGGTCTGTATGCTGAGTCATGGTAGTTGGGAGGTATGTGTCCAGTACTGTTGTTGGCCTTTTCATTGCTGACCAAAAAAGGTGGTTTGGAAAAGTGACCTCAAACCACTGCTGCACCAGGAGCACACTGCAGGCTCACGGGGACTAGGAATCAGAGACAAGCAGAAGTGTTTTGGAATGTCCTTGAAATCCATGCAATATCTGGAGTGCAGTCACACTGAAGAAATTGAACAGGAGAAGAATGACAAACAGTATTTATATTAGTGCTGGGGCGGGTAAGTGTAAGTTCGCTATTGGCGGGCACTGCAGCGAGTTCCAAGCAGCAACCTAGTGCCTTATTAAAACCACAGTGAAAAATGGAAGCAGTGGTGAAGTCATCAAATTCAGACTTCTCTCATTCCCGATTTCCTCCTCAAAAAAATTAAGAAGCATAAGGAGATTCTCCAGAAAAAAGAGAGGACATTCCTACTGTGAGAGTTGCCTGTCTTTCTACATAATAAATGGATAATAAGTTGAGCTTAAGCTAACCTAGGTTGTGTTTACACTGTCCTCCATCTAGCACCAACTTCATGATATATCACATGATGACTCGTGCTGTCTTCTTGTTAAATAAAGAATTGTGAGACTCACACGAATGGCCAGAGATGGTTCCCAGAGACTTTCCCTCACTGCGAGAATGCCTGCAAACCCAAAGTATTACTGCCATGAGAGAAATTGCAAATGTATTCTTTTTTAACATTTTTCTTTTTGCTTGTTCTCTATTGGTGCATATCCTGAGGACCATACACTCATCTAGAAAGTATGAACATCTTTGTTAGAAGTGCTATAAAAGGAAGCATTTATTTCTACATGCAGGATACCTTCTCCCCACCTTTAGAAGGCAAATCTTTGCTGGATTTTATTTAGAACTGTAACCAGTCCTCTGTACTTATGATCTGCATGAGTTGCTACTATATTTACTTATGGCATGTTCTATGTAATTTGCCAATCATTCATTTAAATGAAGCATTGCAACGACAACCCTTGCCTGTCATTCTTTCAGGAATGTTTCAGTATCTTCTACTAAGCTTAATCTAATAGAAAGTGACAGCTCTAGTTGGGAAGCACCAAAGTTAGTGACGGGATTACACCCCACCCAGTCCTGGCTATTGGCATGACCCAGGAGTTAACTTTTAGGATAAGTTTGAGCGCCAACAGATCTGATAGCAGATTGGAGCTGAACTCAAACTAAAAAATTACTTGGCTGTAGAACCAAGTACTGCACCTTTATGGTCTAGATGGTTTCTTTCGAGATTTAAATTAACAAAGCCCCAATCCGATCCTGGTGCCGGAGAGACAAGGTGACTGGAGAATAAACAATAATGTAAGTATAAATATGGACTTGATGCAAAATGTGGGAAACGTAGCTGTGGAATATTGCAGTTGTAGTTGACTTATTGTGCTGGAATGCAGTCAATGGGTTTTGAGAGTAGCTATTACATGACTTTGATGGCTAGACTTGTGGGAATCACCATTATCGTTTTGATGATAATCTTAGACATTTGAAAGGGACGAATGTTGGAAGTTGTTTCACAGACGGTGTAAAGTTAAAGACAGGTACCTCAATTTATAACGTTGAATGTCTGAACTTTCTTCCTAGGTGAGGTGTACTTTGAGGCGCTATTATTTACATAAAGGCAGAGTTATAACTTTCTTGTATGAATTTATTAAACAAGCTCAGTGGCAGTTTGCGTCTTAGTGCACGAGCAGTTGATATACGGAGTACAGCGGCTTTTGCAGGTTGAGGGCTCAATGCTGTATGAAAGTAAGTTGCATTCTTATTGCTATAGAAACCTTTTGTTCAGTTGAAGCAGGTAAATGGTAGGAAAGTTGTAAATCAGTTTGGAACGGCCCAGTGGCATTGGAGTATTCTTTTACTAAAGTGCCACCCACTGATTAGCTGGAAGATGCTGTAGCTGCGCTGTGATAGGGTATTTGACAGAGTTGAGCTGGTATTGGTGGACGAATAGCAAACTTGTTGCTGTGGAAGAAGATATTGAAATGAAGAGTGATTTAGACTTTGCAAAATGGTTGACTCCCATCTCAAAGAAAGATAAGGTTGTAAATAAGGATGAGAAGTTTCCTCATGAATGTTTGCCAGCTAGGGAAATGGCTTCAAGGAAAGGGTTACACATGTGGATTAATATGCATCCAAATATGGGTAACTCTTATTGGTGGTACATTAACGTTCCTCAAATCGACTAGTTGAAGAGAAGAATGTATGATTTAGAACCACAGTATTATCCCTTCAACGCTACACAAACGCTGGGAGGGATTCCCATCTCCAACCAAGTTGCAGTGTACCCCAGAACAAAATGAAGTCACAAGGAAGCCCTGTCCCAATGATGTTCGAGCCCCCCATGGATTTCAATTAGGAGCAATGATGGTGCTTGAGGGGAAAGGAGGAGTGCATACTTGGCTCAGTCCCGGAAGCGGATCAGAGTGGAGCATACGTGGAGGGAGAGTTTATCTGACATCCTGTATCTTTCTTGATAGCCAACGGAGCAACTCTTTCAACAGTTAGAACAGTTGAGGTTCCAAACCTACCCCTCTCTGGAAAAGAAGTTCAAGTTGCAGGTATTACAAACCAACAGTGCACCAATCAAATCACTGCCCCCATTCTGGTAAAAGCAGAAGACATCCAAGAGCAACATCAGTTTGTGACTTGTGATTCTAGCCCTGCAAACTTATAAGGATGAAACCTTTTCTGCAAACTCAACTGAATCATTTATTGCACACAGGAGGTGGGTTGGAATTGAAGCTCAGGCAGGTGAAGCAGAGTTTACATAGTAGTCCTCAGAACCTGTTGTCTGGTCATTACAACGAAGCACTTTCCATTGGATTTGCAGTCATATAAAATGACCTCAGAAGCTATTGCAGGGATCACCTCAGCCACTGAGAGATTGATAGAATAAGTCATCTTGAATAAAGTTATCAGGAGTCCATGTAACTCCCCAATCATGGTATTACAAGTTGAAACCTTCATTTCTAATATTGGTGATCAGTGGTGAGTATAGGACTTGTGCTTGAGCAATACCTTACAGTAATTTGGTGTACACTACTACCCACATCAAGACCAATCCGAATCAAATGTCTCTGATCCACAATGGCATTTTTTCCTACTCTCTTCATTTGACATTTAACATTTGTCAATTCTCCCTGATTGGCATTTTTGATTTTACCTTAAATCATGTCTCTGTTTGGAGGTTCTGCATCTGCACCTTCAAGAATGGAGTTTGAGATGACCAAACAGGAGATTGACACCATGGCCCAGCTCATGGATTTCTACAAGGACCGTGGGCTTCCTGTAAAGAGCACCACCAGGAAGGTGGGCCAGCTCAGAAGTCTATGCTGCATTAAATGTGACACCAGAGGAGGGTTGATGTGATAATGGCTGAGGAGGACCAGGATTCAGTGGAGAATCTGGGACTATCTGTGGGCTAGGGGGCAGCCACCCTGCAAGGAGAGATGGTGCCTACCAGGCCGGGAAGAGGTGAGTCATCCAAAGGCCTGTCCCCAGAGGAGCTGGAGGGCAGGAGGAAGAAGAGAAGGAAAATGCTAAATAGGCTCAGAGAGGAGATGGAATAGGTGGAGAGAACCTTAAAGGAGATAAGAAGGGCTGAGGCTGAGAGAGGCTTATCCAAGGAAAAACTTGCCATGGAGGAAGCTGAGGCTGAGAGAGCCATCTAAGAAAGAAAGATCTTGTGGGCTGGTGAACTAAGACTAAAAAACCTGGACTTAAAAGCAAAGCAAGTAGAGTCCAGTGGTGGCAGCAAAAGTATCATTTCCAGTGCTGAAGGAAAGGTTCACACAACCAGAGATTTGATCCCTGACTTCAGGGAGCTTGATGACATAGACAGGTGGTTTGAGTGCACCATTATGAAGGTTGGAGTGCTGTCCTATTGAGGCATATAACAGGCGATGGAAGGGATGCTCTACTGGTCCTAGATGGGAGAGATAGGCTGAAGCATCCCACTGTGAAGGAGACCCTTGTCAGGAGATATGGCTTCACCCCATAAGATTGCAGGCTGAGAGTCAAGGGCAGTAGGAAACTGTCTTACCTGTCCTGAGGGGGATTTTGTGGGTCTCTTTTGCAGGGCCCTGAATGGTTGGGTGAAGGGTAGAATGGTGAACAATTTTGAAGGAATGTGCAATTTGATTACTAGCGAGCATATGCTCAGTCATTGTTTTTCCAGAGCTATGCCATCATCTGGTGGGTTGTAAGTTGTCTGATCCCAGGGAGATTACAAAGGTAGAAGACCTCTGGTTGTATGCCAGAGTGTCTGGGATTTCATCGGGTAGTGATCCTAAGGTAGGTGATGCAGGTTTTCCCCATCAGAGTGAGTGGGAGGTTCACAGTGATACAAACAGGTCCCAGTGTAGTAGGGGGAAAGGGTCCCATGTCTTTTCCAAGAGTAGGAAAAGGGGTGAGGTGGGAAGCTGCCCAGGGTGCCCTATTTCCAACCACAGTTCTTGGACTGCTCTCAGAGTTGCCACAAGCAGGGGACCTGGTCTGTACTAGAAGACCTTACGCTGATGGGAGTGCCACAGTGTCAGGAGAGTTGGTGAGGCTACCACAAACACTCTATCAGTTCTGGTTTATGGGGGGTACCACTCCACCATGGAGGGTACAGAGACTGCGATGGAGGGGCAGGAGGTAGAAACAGTCCACAGTTGGAGTACTAGTGGATCAGGGGTTGCCAGCTCTGAGATCAGAGCACCCAAGACTGACCCTGGTGAGGCCACTCCTGGCTAAGAGGGGCTCCATGCACTGACACAGGGTCAGAGGGCTGGGGACTTATGCCAGCAGACTCTTATATAACACATGCAGAATGTGTTTCCCTTGGAGAGGTATAGTTGTACTCTCCTGGAAGGCCTGACTTGCCAGGCACATGGTCATTGAAGTGTTCTATGTTGAAGGACTAGTCCCAGGATACCACCCCTGAACTGATGGGTGGTGAAGTGGGAAAAGGGTGCAAGGCACTTCGGGCTCCTGCCTCCCATTTTGAGAAACCAGAGGTGACAGACCCCTGGATGGCCTAATGCCTGGCTCTTGACACTGACAGCTATCAGTGGCCTCTGTTGGTTTTTGTCTATGTGGTCAGGGTTTTCACTGAGTTGGGAACAGACGCCAGATGCAAGGAGTGGAATGGGCCACATCACAATGTTGGCGAAGGTGGTACTGTCTGCCCAATGTGATGCATCTGTGAGCAAAGTAAAGTTAGGTGCTGCACTAATGGGGCCCACAGGTGAGAAGAAGGGTTCCCCATGGGTCAGTTCAGCTGGCCCGAGAGTAAATACAGAAGGATCCAACTGGGTTCAGTGAAGTGTTGAACTGACGAGTGTCCCTGCAGTAGTGGGCCATCATCCATGTTCTATCACCATAAGCAAGGAAGCCCATCAAGGTATTGATTAGTCTACCATGGCTTTAGCCTGGAGGGGGGTTGTGTTGCAAATGGCCTTTTTTGCAGGGTCACCCCCAAACTTTTTTCCTTGCTCCTTCCTTTTTTCTGACCTCGTGTTTGTTGGCTTTAGGACTCTAGGCACTTTACCAATGCTAACCAGTGCTAAAGTGCATATACTCTGTACTCAAAACATGGTAACATTAGCTTTTCTACAATTGCTATATTTAATTTACACGTAAGTCCCCAGTAAAGTGCACTATATCTGCCCAGGGACTGTAAAATAAATGCTACTAGTAGCCTTGCAACACTGATTGTGCCACCCACTTCAGTAGCCTATAACCATGGCTCAAGCTTGCCACTGCAGAGCCTGTGTGTGCAGTTTAAATTACCATTTTGACCTGACATGTTAACCTACATGCCAGACTGTTACAAGGATGTATAATACGTAGGCCATGTGATGTAGAACAAGATAGTAGATTTATTCATAAGTTTACTTCTTGGATACAGGTTACAAGATGTTAGTCAGATCCTTTAAAGTGCCCCACCAGGAGCAGCCTCCTCGCTGCTCAGCCCTTCCACACCAACTCGTTCTCCGTTCCAATACAAACACACTAAACATTCTATATGACCTCATCATAGGCTGAGCAGCAAGACAGAGAACCTATGTAGGGAGAGTGCATTGAGTAATTAGTACATTACAACACATCTCCCCCCTTATAGTGATCGAAAACATTCAAAATGTGTGAAGGTGATAAAACACACATCTCAGCAAAGGAGGATGGATTAACAACAACATAATTATACATCACCCCCCTGCTATAATGATCATAAACAATCAAATGCATGGAGATTGTAAAACATACAAATGACAGTAAAGGAGGATGCATAAAACAACAAAATTATTATACACCCCCTCTCCCCACCTTATAATGATCATAAACAACAAAGAATGCAAGGTAAAGAAACACATTCTTAAAAACTTAAAACACAGTGGATGCTATCCACCATAACTCACACCCCAAAGTGCATGTACAATACTGTCACACCTCACAGACTACCCATTGCGCCACAACTAAGGCACAAAACTGCGGCAGAACAGGGATCTACAACCCTCAACTGCACATACTAATGACAAGACAGGTCTACCTTAAAAAAAAAGAGGAATAAGACTCTATCCATACAAAAACAGGGTAATTACAACACAAAACACTCATGAAAAACTCCTGAAACTTAATAGGGGTATCTTTAAACCCAACGTGCGCAGCCAAACGCACAGTCGAAGCACCTCACACGAGGCAACAACCATTAACAGGGTATCACCAAAACCAATAAGTCAGAGAACCTACACTAGAAGTAGGCTTCTCACGTGCGCACCCGCAACGCACAGTCCAAGCACATACTCAAAAGGCAACAACCACTTACAGGGTATAATCAGAACCAGTAAGTCAGAGAAGCTTCAAAAGGAGTCTTCTCATGTGCGCACCCGCAACGCACAGTCCAACACCTCACACGAGGCAACAATTACTCAAAAAAATATATACACCAACATGACCAGGGACACCCCCTTACTCCATACAGATTCAACACACATGCGCCAAAAATGTTGCGTAAATCGCACACAACTGTAAATCTTATCAACAGTACATCAGCAATATAACTAACATGCATAGCATAACAGATTACAATATCTTCAACACAACAAGTAAAAACAACAAATGTAGTCACCGTTGTCTAATCAGCTTCTTATTTGACATGTTGATTAAAAGTACCATCCAGTAAGTGAAACGAGTGGAGTAACAGCAAATTTCAAACTACCGAATCAGACACATCGAGATAAATCCCAAACCTATCACGTGACAATCAACAAGAGGTGTCATGACTCCTATCGCTTGTAAACGCAGTCTGGTTGTAGTTCATGTCGCTCCAATCAAGTCCATAGAAAACAACTGCAAACTAGGTTGACAAGGAACGTGATTGGCAGTCACAACTTCCACCGCAGAGTAACAGTACACCCATTATGTGCTACTTCCAAGCATAAGATGGTGGCAAGTCGTCACGTTGAGCCGGATAGCTCAGGGCACGTTGCTGCAAGTAGGCGTCACTAGGCAGCAATAAGGAACAATGAAGCAAGGACATCATGAAGGGTTCCCCCTGACTCTACGCAGCACCACGAAGATGGTAAGGTGCACGTGAACAAGCTTTTGAATGTAAACAGTGCTTGTTTAAATATGTGGCAGCGGTACAACTGCCAAAGCGCATCCACATCCAGACTAGGCGTTTAAATGGCAAAATTAAATAAAATGCAAGCCGAGGCTCGATTAGTGCCTCCGAGTCACATACAAAATCGGTGCCAAGTTAGACGATGCCCAAGTTACTGACTCCCCACAACAGATACAGCATTTGCAGGCCACCCATAGTTCAAACTTCAAACAGTGTACTAAAATCATGCAGCTCTGCTTGTTCCCCAAAAGTGCCGGTACCATTTCATCATCTGCTGACTGCAGGCCCAAATGATTTCCAGCCACCAAAAGTTGAACTATCCAAAACGATGCTGCTGTTTGGTTTCAAGACACTTGATGACTGTTGGTCTCTCTGACCATCAGATCAGGTGACACTCTAAATCATCTGCTCTTGAAGCATGTTACAGCAAGTCACTCATGCCAATACAGGAACAAAGCAGCAGGAACTGGCACCTTGAGTTGTGGGCGACCGATGACAGGGTCACTGGTGGGGCTTGGGTGGGGGTGCCAGTTTGCTTGAGAAACGTTGCTTTCACTCATAAAAGAAATAATTTTACCTTAGAGTCCTTAAAGTGTCCTCCTTAGTCCATGCGTAGGTTCTTCCAGATCATCGCCAGTGTTACAAGGATGTATAATACATAGGCCATGTGATGTAGAACAGGATAGTAGATTTATTCATAAGATTACTTCTTGGATACAGGTTACAAGATGTTAGTCAGATCCTTTAAAGTGCCCCACCAGGAGCAGCCTCCTCGCTGCTCAGCCCTTCCACACCAACCCGTTCTCCGTTCCAATACAAACACAATAAACATTCTATATGAGCTCATCATAGGCTGAGCAGCAAGGCAGAGAACCTATGTAGGAAGAGTGCATTGAGTAATTAGTACATTGCAACACAGACTCAAACCTTCCCCTAGGTAGGCCCTAAGCAGCCCTATGGGCATGGTACAGTGAATTTAAAAGGTATGACATGTACTTTGGAGTGTTAAATGTCCTGGTAGTGAAAGAATGATAAATTCATGTTTCACTACTGCAAGGCCCATCTGTCCCATAGGTTAACATTGGGATTGCCTTAAAATATATTTTAAGTGTACTTTCCAATTGGGAGCTGATAGAAATGTTGCATTTATTGCTCCTGGACTCACAATTTCTAATCACAAATTATTATGAAGTTGGATTTTAAAATGTAAGTCTGAGGTTGCCAATTTTAGAAAGTTGGCATTTTCTTACTTTAGCTATTCTTTGCCTCTGCCTGTCTCTAAATACACGTCTGAGTTGGGTGACAGCTCCGCTTTGTGCATTCCTTCTAGACAGTCACACAAAGGAAGCTGGGTTGTGATATTTGCATCCTGATGGCTCATCACCAGGTTGATGGATCTTCCTGAGGTAGAATGGGAGGGAGCAGCTGACACTGCCCCTGAATAGGGATGTGCCTCTCCCCACACAAAGAGCTGCATACCCCACTGAAAGGCAGGGACTGTGTGATTGTCAAAGCCATCTTTGATATCTCTCCCACTTCAAAGGCAAGGACTGGACCCCTGACACCACCAATTCAGAACTTTGCTGGAACCAAGGGCATTCTGCCTTGAATAAGAGCTGCTGTACTGTAGGAGGGGCTGCCAGTTTGCTATCTGCATTGCTGTGTTGGCATGTGTATGCTGCTTTCTTTGCTGTAGGAAGGAATGTCTCTTTGGTGGCCTGCTGCCTGCTGCTTCTTGCCTGGAAGGTAGAGAGACTGAACCCGCTCTCTCCATGCTTGAACCCAAGTTTCTCCAAGGGCTTGCTGGATTGACTCCTGTTTCCTAAAGTGTCATGGACACAAATGACTTCCTGCAACTTTACTGCTGCTGCTAGACTCTGCCATCTGTGAGTCCTTCCTCTGCCTGAGGTGACCCCTTCAGTTCTCAGTTATGGGCCTCAGAAGTATGTTCTGCAGCTGTTTTCTTCATAAATTGATGCATTGGCTCCTTTGCGTCTATCTGAACTGACGCAGTGCCCTTCGATGGCGAAGCAGCATCGATTAAACGACAACACGAGTCCCGACTGCTAGGTTTAATGATGAATCAGTGCCAATCCTTCTAAACTGTCTGTGAGGCTCGATGACAATGCCACAATGAATTTTCAACACTGTCAGCGAGGCAGTGACCCGACTGCAGGGAAAAGTCTGACGCATAGTGTTCTTGACATCCACATTTTTCTCCATACATGTGTACTTTTTCAGCAGGGTGTACACTCTACCAACCCGAAACCTCAATTTCTAACAGCCATGTTCAGGCTACACACATATTTATTGAGTAATTGTGGGAGGCATGCACTACTGTCACACTGATGTGTGGCTTTTAATCAGGGCCTTGAGTGGTTTTGTGTCAGGTACTTGCTCACCACTGAACGGGTTTGTTATCTATCAAAGATCACTGAGATATGCCATGTATTCAAAAGCTTTTCTCCCTGTTCTTGCATTTGTCCCACCTGGGAATAATTTGGTCTCAAAGTATTCCAATTGGATGACTTGTTTCCTTTCCTGACTTTTCACAGGAAACTTTGTATCCTTTCTCATGTTTATGTGGCATTTCAAGTGAAGCACTTGAGAACAATGTATGTGCCTTCATTTTATCCTCTGAGGTTTGCTTCACCTTCATTATTTCTTCTTCCTGCACTTGGCTTGTTCCTCACGTCACTTCCTACTCCCTGTGCTCTGGTATCTGAGGCAGCTTACTGCTAGTCTTGCTCTAACTCAAGTGTTATTTTTCCCCATTTCTGGTCATTACATTCTTGAAATGCCATTTGGCCCGGTTAGTGCTGAAGCTGAGGTGTATTAAAAAATGTCTGCTTATCACCTACTGTCAAGTCTGCTAGTCAAGATCAATGGCAAACACAGCAGCTAGCAGGGCTAGGGGCTGAAAACAGTGGAAGATAGATCTGTGGAAAGTCCTGCGAATGGAAACACTAGACTGCTAACTGCATGAACTCACATGCTCGCTTCCTAGTGTTGGGGTCGAGTCCAGGTCCTCATGGTAAATCTGTACTTAAGACCATTCAGGGATCAGAGATTTCCCCAGGCAATGTTTCTAGCTTCATTGGTTCTCTCAATTGACAATCAGCTCATACTCATAACCAGCCTTTTGTGTTTGTTTTGTTTTTCTTTTTTGGTTCCATTGATCCTTTATTATCCCCTAGTCTCCCTTTGCTTCGATACCTTTGTTACTTTGTTTTCCTCTTGTTTTTACTATCCTTACCAGCATGTTTGAAATGGTGTCCTTGGGCTTATGGCTTGATTACTGGTTGTCCCGAGGCTCAACATGGCAATATCCCCTCCTGAAACTGGCTAGCTTGAATATCCATTTGTGGTTACGACTTCTCTCTGGCTGGTTTGATATACTCTCCTGTCCTTCTCTGTTTTCCAGCAGGAAGGTAACCTATCTCCTTAAGGTTGTTTGGTGCTGTGACTTAGACAATTAAATGTGCAAATAAGCTTCAGCCTGGCATTTCTCACACTCTCTTTCTCTTTCTCATCAGAGATTGCTATCATCGACAGCATGTCCTTCTATGCTCACTGGTCTAGGTATTCAGGAACGGCAGCGGCTTCCAACGGGTGTGCATCCTTGGAACTTAAACATTTTTATTTTACTGGCATTGAGGGATAGCATGATCTTGAATCTCAAGATGATCAGTGTTGTCTGGGAGCTGTGATTGTGCAAGTGAATGCAGCCTGTGAAGGTGAGCCCTTTCTTATAAAGTATTTGGAGCTGATGGTGAAGTTTTAGCCAAGAAGGAGAAGAGGTTGTCCTCATCCACTCGCAATGATCTTCTCCGGCCATGAGGACAAATAGGTAAGACTTTGTTGGCCTTTGTTAGAAGCTCCGTTTTATGCCTGCTGCCTCCCAACAGAATGCAAATTGTGCGTTTCCTTTGTTTTTCAAGTGGCTATGTTGCTTGATCTCATTTTCTCTTCAGCCAGCGATCACATTGAATGCAATACAGTGTGTCCCAGGGCAGGCTGATCTGCTATGTTTTCTTCTCAGTATCTTGTCAGCTTGACGATGGTTGGAACACATAACATGCTCAAAGAAGAAAGTGGTTGTGGTGCCTTTGTTACGGTTTTGTTTAATGCTGCAAAGAAGAGGCTTAGGAATGCAAATTTCTTGTTACATTTTGAGATACTATCGTAGCCAAGGTTATGCCCTACTCTGTGACTGAATTTTGCAGAGGCCATGGGAACAACATCAGTCTTTGTTTCATCAAGTTTAGCACAGGATTGAGCATCTAAGAAGAGTCTGGTGTTTTTAAATGAAAACATATTCTATTGATGCTTTAACCCATGTGGACTTTATAGGTATAACCTGAGACAGAAAAGGATTGGTGACAAACACACATTCATGTACGCTATATTTAAAGAACTGCCCATACCACTTTCTAGAGTATCAAGAATGATTAGCATACCATGATAACTGTCATAGGTGGAGTTGAGAGTCTACATTTGTAATGCATTATTTTGGTGAATTTCCTTGTCAAGGATAGGTTCTCAGTGGAAAATATGAGTTCGAACTTACAGCTTCAACCTTTAGTGATATCTAAAAAGGCTTAACACATTATTTGTCAGGAAGCCTCCTTGTAAATCTGGTGCTTTTCCAAACGTATTTACATTAGCCCAAGTCCATTACTTAGATGTCACTCATCCTGTTTGGTTCACTTTAATAATTCTAAGTTTTCTTAACAACTGGTGAGCGATTGTATACAGTTGTAAGTTTTCAAGCCTAGTAAACAAGATGCAGAATGTCACTCAGCAATTATTCTGTTTACCAATCCAGGTGATCGTCCACTAAAACAGAACAAAAGTCAGGAGGCATGTCAGAAGTATGCACGTGTGTGCTGAGGGGACTCAGGGACTAAGACTCGAGGAAACTGCATTTTAGATAAATTCTCAGATCTAGAAGATGAAGATTAAGATTTGAATTAATTTGATATGTGTTTATTAAGAAGTTGGACCTGCATTTTTTACTACAAAAAGTACAATGTTAGACATAATTTTAGACACAGGGTGCATACAATAAGTGAAAAGGAGGAATATATGATGTCCTTCAGGTAGTTTGCTTCAACATGTAAAGTTATAGCATTAAATGCTAGGAGGTTAAAAGACTATTTTTTGTACTTTAAGAGTGACTAAAGCAGATAGGCACTCCGGTTAAAAGATGAACCCCATTAGATGAGATTAAGATTGTGCTGCAAGATGGTGAGAACAACAGTGTTAGCCCCATGAACAAGGTGAGTGTGGTGGGTACATGGGCGGAGATGATTTTTAACTCCCAATTCGACAATATTGACAATGACACATATAAAGGAGAATTTGAAAAAAAGGTAAATAGTATGTATACAAAACATGAAGACCATGAGGGACAAGCCTTATATTTGAGAGGGTACTTTCACGGTCAAATACAGTTAAACAAAAGCTGAAGAGAGGAAGGCAGAGCTTATATGGCAGCTAAAGAAGACAACACTATTGGTTGGTCACACTCAACAAGAGCTGAGGTATCACCCGATCTAGATGTTCAACCTCAGGGGAGAGTGCAACAAGTAGGTGGAGGTTGTGATGATTTTGAAAATTAAAACACTGATGGTTTCAAAGCGGAATTAGGTTGTCTTAAAATTATTTTGACAGGTTAAAAACTTAGAAACGCCAGGCATGTCACAGCCAGATGAGGAGACTGCTGATTAATGTACAAGAGGATGTCCATAAGAAGCTTGGAAGACTATGCTCAGCAGGTGTAATAAGTTCAGTCGGAGTGATTGAGTGGTTGGCTTTGATTGTTGTAGCAAGGGAGGCAATTGAGAAAATCTGCGTCTGTGCTGACCTTAAGATGCTAAACAAGGAGGTATTTGTGGACAAATTTCCACAACCACATAGATGTTTCTGACATTACCAGGGGCAAAATACTTCACTGCTCTTGACCTAGCATATGTGTACATCAGATCAGATTTTATTCAGAATCACAGGGCCTTGCAGCAGTTATTATACCCATGCAACATTCAAATTTCTTTGGGTGTTTTTGCACTAGTTTCGGTTGATTCAGTCATGAACTTTGGTGTGAGTGATTTGAAGGAAGATAAATACCTGAAGGACGACGTACCTACTTTTGGAAGATCTTGGGTGGAGCACGACCACAGAGAACACAAGGTCTGAGAGAAGTTGAGGAACTCATGTTTGACCTTAAAAGGGGCCTGATACGGGGAATATCTTGTCTGGGTCATCATGTGTCTGGGTATGGGGTGAAGCCTAGAAAGGAATGGGTTGGTATTGTAAACAAAACATCAAAAAATAAGGAGGATGTTATATTGTTCTTGGGAATGGTGGTATTCTATAGCCATTTTATTCACAACCTAGCCCAAATTATGGCCCCTTGAGATGTCAGAGTTTGTTTGAACTGAGGAATTTGACAAAGAACGTGTAAGAATTGAAGAGGAACTGTTGGAAGTGAGAAATCTAAAAGCGTCCATTCCTAGCAAAGATACTGCAGCAGTTACAAACATCAGTTGCAAGGTTTGGCTTAGGTGTGGGTGGTAATCTCTGGTCCATCGGCGGAGTTTGCTCAGTTTTGCCCACTCTGCATTCCGCTTGAAGTGCAGAGTTTGGCAAAACTCCACCGTACCCCGCGTAGCGGAGTTTACTGGCACCGACCCTTGTTGAGTCTAGCACAGGGGCCATCCTTGAAAGGAGCATGAGCTTCGAGTTCCAAAATTTAGTTACGGACATGAAGCACTGTCCAATGAAATGGAACATTGGATTAGCCAGGCAGATCCGTGACGGGCTAAAATATCGTATCTATGATGACAGGGACCGGCGCAGCCTATCTGCACTGCCAGAGGAATGTGTTTGTCCGCACAGTGCACCAAAATGATCTCCCTTGTCCTGCCTGTAAACACACCTCCCTCCTCCAATTCAGCCTTCAGCCACGCTTCGTCAAACTCCTCCCCAGTGTGTTAGCATCTTTCTGTGCCCAGCCACCTCCCTCTCTCTCCCTTCAGGACTTGGGGGGAGGGGGTGGGGGGGGGGAGGGTCAAATGCTTAGTATGGTGGTGGTTGCTGCTGGCTCACTACAGGTCTCGGGCAAGGAGGAAACTTAACCCAAGGACCAGCCAGACAAGTCTGAGCAAACAGGTGGGCACACTGTGCAGCCCCATGAATGCTCTTCAAGGAATGGATCCTGGGAGTGAGACCCAGACGGGCCCCAGCACCACCTCTCCCTACAACCCCTCCCCACAAGATACGGACAGCGGGGGCTGTGAAGCTGAGTCTGCAGCGTTCTGGAGCAGGTGATGGTGCTGGGCATTGCAATCTTTGGCAAGGCCAAGAAGAACCTGGCGCGAGGGTAGCAGATTCCCCAAGGTGAGAGCTAGTAGTACTACTGAGCTGCATAGGATAGTCACATAGCCACATCATAGTCTGTCTTGCTCCGGGGACAGTGCTGGCAGTTCAAAAAACGCTCATTGCAGGCACTGAAGGGCGAAGTGTTTACACAGGGGATTTACCCCTCGTTTTTAGCACTGTTGTTATTTTGTTTTGAACTGACCCAACTGCCCCTTACAAGGAAGGCTGGGAACTCCGCCACTCGCGGAACTCCATAGAATCCAGCAGAGTTTTTAGGTGACTCCAAGGGATTCCGCTGAGTACAACTCTGCCAACTCCGCCCACCCTAACTTTTGGTGCAGTTCTGTTATAGATAATTGAAGGTATTTGTTAGATCTGGCATCTGTGGCATGTCGTTCCCCTGTCTTTTTGCTTCTGACCTATTTTTTGTGTGTTGCATTTTGTTCTCAATTGTTTTACAGCTTTCCACTGCTGATCAGTGCTCAAATGTGAGTGGTCCCTGTGTCAATTGTGACTGCAATTGGTTAGCCATGAATGACATATTGAGTTACTGGTAAGGCCCTAGTGAGGTTCACTGTGTGTGCCCAGAGCCTGTAATTCAAATGGCACTAGTGGGCCTGCAGCACTGATGGTGTCACCTGCATTGGTCGTTCTGCAAACATGATGTAGGCCTGCCACTGCAGTGTCTGTGAGGGCAGTTTTAAACTGTTAGGTTGACCTGGCAAGTGCAACCATTTGCCACACCTAAAGCATCCCTTTTTACTACATTTAAGGTACCCCTAAGGTCGGCCCAAGTAAGCCCCATGGGCAGGGTGCAGTGATGTGAAAGGTAGGACATGTTCTGGTGTGATTTACATGCCTTGATAGTGAAATAATTCCAATTTATTTTTCCACTATGGCAAGGACTGTCTTTCCAATAGGTTATCATTGGAGCTGCCTTGCAACATCTTACAAGTGTAATTTTCAATTGGGAAGAGATACAGATTTGGAGTTTGGGCTCCCTGAACTCAGACTTTAAAAACACATCTTTTACTAATGGGTGGTTTTTAAATTGTTGTGTTTGAAAATGACAATGCAAAAATGAAATGGAGTAGCCAATAGTTTTGCCTTTCACTGTCGAGATCCAATGGATTTACCAGTGCTTGATGCTTTTGGCATTATGATCATTTATGTAAAGGGTAATAATGAGAGCCCACAACAATTATACTTGTACATCTAAATTAGGCTCCTTCCAGCAACCAGATCCCTCAGTAAGCAGGTCACTCTTACCATCAACTGCTAAATGGAAAGATAGAAAATTACTGCTTTCACCTATGCCATTCTCCTAAGGACATAGGCCATGTGTACCCAATGCGGCTATCACCTGCCCTGCAACCACACAGAGGGACGGTAGGGGGGTTAATGGGGCACTGTTTCTTCGCCAATTCCGTTGTCCCATTATATTAAATCACATCGCAGCTCTGAACCCACTGTAGCTCTGGGTGTCCAACCAGGAGCCGGCACAAGAAAAAAAACAGAAAGTGATATGGGCGCCCATGCCATTTATAGAGGAGGTGAAGCATGCGGAGGAACTTTTATTTTGAAGAGATTTTATGAGGTTTGCAAAGGATGACCAGCTGAGGAGAGAATCGCCTCAGGTAGACGTAAGGAATAACACACGGGAGGAGAGGAGGTAATGCGAAAGTCGGTAAGTAATCCAGGCGTTTTTTAGTGAATGCGGAAACCTTAGTCAAAATAGCTAGAGAATATATAAACAATTAATTACACAGAAGGCAAGTTCAATTTTCTGTTCACACAGGATTTCATAAAGCTCTTTCAGGAAGAATAGACAAGTTTATCACTGCAATAAAATGTAGTTGACCGATGCAGATTGTAAATGTGAACGCACCGAGAGGTGTTCATGGCTTAGTCAAGAGGTGAAACGTATTACTAGCTCATGTAGGATTTTACTATCTGCTAAAATGAAAAGCTGGCCAACTCAAACATTGTACATTCACTCTGCCAAGCTCTCAGTTTTGTCTGCCAGCAAAATGGAATAGCTGGCAAATGGGGAAAACAAAGTAACATGTTTCAATTTAGAAAAATGTATTCTATTACTTGCAGCCTTATCTAAATCACAGCATATCATTGCTGCTGTATATGAAGTCAATTTCAGTTTAACTCAAATGCGTGCAGTTATTGCTCATGCACTGCATGTTAAGTGGTGTTTTAATCCTAAATTATAAACTGGGGCCATTTCTACTCGGCAGAGACAGCTGAGTACCCCAGAGAAAGCTGTTTGCCGAGAAAGATATCGGCACTCAGAAACCAGGTCATGTAAAATATATCTTTACAAAATGTTCACGTGCTGTTTACAGATCAATGCAATCGGATAAAGAGGTGTAAGGAGAGTAGCCGTTGGCCACAATTAATGATTACAGTACCCTGCTCAAGCAAATCCTTAAAGGCCATCATGACTTCTGTGTCCATTAAAAACTATCCAATTAAACGGTTCAGGGTTTATTTTCTTATTACTCTTTTATGCAGATAATCTATTATATTAATCCTCTTGTTCCATTTGCATGATCTGTGGGCAGTTTAAAATCACAGACTCCATTACCCGCCTATTACTAAGTTTCATTACCAGACAGTGTAAAAATGCCAAAGCAAACCCCGAATGCTTCTCCGTTTAGTTGAGGCTGCGGTATCAGGCTAAAACAGCAACAAAGCGAGCTTTCAAACAATCACCTCCATCTGACATTTGAATTATGAATGGGAGGGGGAGGGGGGCGGGCGAGGGAGTTTCATTCACGTCGACAGCCGCAGGCACACAAAGGATGGAAGCTGCCCAGTGCACGCGCGCACAGCTCGAGCACGAACTCCAACTCGAACCACAATGATCCCCGAGTACGTCTAAGGGTAATGATGAGCTGAAGAGTGTCACCTGAATATTGTGGACACGTACGGGGCCAGCTTCAGACTTCAAAAAACACTTCTGTTTGATCAGTCTTGACTCTCACGATCAGAAGCAACAGGCATGCTAGAATGTTGTTTTGTTTGGTGATGTCAGTTGACGACTTGAGATCTATTGCGACATCTTTCTGGATGGAGCCTTTAAAATTGGCAATTGCAAAACAATACACGCATATTAATGTTCTGATGATCTAACATACTGTCCCAGTACCTGCTTGCATTTTCGATTTCCGTAAAAGATGGTTCTCCGACTCACTGCTTGCTCATACTGCGCAGCCATTCTCATCCCCACGTCGTCACTAGGAGGAAGACCTGACTCGCCCGTGAACTGACAAGGAGTCCCCCTAAAAATTCTCCGTGATCCTTATTTCAGACGTATCCAATACTACGCTATCCACAGAACCTAACTTACTCCCTCCAAAATTAACCGCTATTTCAGTCACACTCATACTGTCTGCCCCGAAGCCATTTGATTGACGCAGACTTAACATACATGTTGTGGGCCTGCCTGTCCCTCCATCGATATTGGCAAGATGTCACATCACACCTGTACATGGTGCATGCACTAGACACATGAGAGGTTTGACTCCCGGGCCTCTGTCACAGAGACAATAGTGGCCAGCTGGGATGGGATACTGACAGATCTTCAGACGGCGGCACATACTGCCCCCGATACACCAGAGCATTTGTCAGTGAATGAGGAGAGGGAGGTGGACATTCAGGGATCCATTTAATTACACAATTTGTAGGAGGTGTGTGGCCTTCCCCTGTGCACTCTATAACTGCAATAAGAATTATACTCATATGCTATTCACCAGTGACCTCCTCCGGAACATCTCTGTAGGCCAGACTGCACTACTGAGTGGCATCCAGGGGCTTGGCTGGAAAATTAAATAAAATGGTAACCTACGTGGAAGGCATTAACAGTGCTATGTCTGGCCAACAGTGGTCTTTTTGAGGTCTAGCCTCCTCGCTGACTGCAGCCTCCCAACCATTGCTACTTTGTGCCCCACCTCATGCACCACCCCCATCTAATGTCCTTATTCACAGACCTGTCCCAAGGACACTCACAACTTTGCATGCACCCACTCAAACAGACACAAGCAGCACACCCACACAGAAACACAAACACCATACAAACACAGGCATACAACCAAACATACAGACACCACAGCCACCACCACACCCACATGCACCACCCCTCGACCAGCAGATTGATAGACACCATAGCCACCACATACACTGCATCTGCCACCACACCCGCACTACCCCACTACTAGCACAGGCACATACACTGCAGCCACCACACACACACATGCACCACCCCTACCACCAGCACACCCACAGACACTGCAGTCACCACCACACACACATGTACCACACCCAGCACCTCCATAGCACACCCATCCATACACACCCACAGACACACACATTAGAATTCACACCCACAAAACTCAAATTCTCACACTCATCCAAACAACAGACACCTATGATGCAAGACTCACCTAAACGTGCATGAGATACACCAGACCCACAGGCACATGCACCCTCAACAGACATATGCACATCAAACATTGCCACTTCCTCCCAAACCCAACTCCCTGATAAATACACTACCCCTTTTCCCATAGAAGATGTCCTTTTTACCCTTGCCCTAACCCCTTCCAAACCCTAACCCACCTCTAGCAAACACAAACCTACCTCTTCCATGCCCCAGCTCACCCCTTCACATCCCGACTCACCCCTACTAAACCGAAGGGCACCCCTTCCAAACTTAAACCTCCCCCTCTCATGTAACATATTTGAGGTGCCTGCTCTACCCACTAGATTCCCCTTCCTGAGGAGGTTTCCCTGGGCAGTGAATTAGGAGGCAAGCTTTGTGCCAGTGAACAACAGTGCACAATGGTGGAGTTTATGGACTGACATTTGGCTTTAATATTATTTTGAAAGCCTTATCTCATTTTGTTGAATAAATCCATACTTGATTTCACCAAATTAGTCCTGGCATTGATTTTGCTTAATAGTAGTTTGAGCCCTAGCAATGTTTCTGAGCAAAATTTGAAGTGTGTATTATATTTACCATGATGGCAGGTAATACCACTGATTTTCTTAATGTATTCTTTGTTAAGTGAATACACTGGTTAACATAGTATGTGATGGTCATTTGAATTTAGGTGCAGGTATTCATCATAGTAATGGCAACTTGCACCAACTAATTGATTTTACAAATGTATTTTGGATGTGTTTGTTTCACCTTGATTACTGATCAGTGTGAAATATTTTATGATATCGAAATTAGATACAGAACAAGACTTGCACTAGATAAGGGAAAATGTTACATGGATGTATAAGTTGAATGCTTCAAATCTGCGAATGACATTGATTTTACTGGTAATTTCTAAGGTAAAGGTTACACCTTGTTGAGTGCAATTTCTACAGCATGTAACAATGCACCTATCCCTTTTATTTGTGTTGCATATGTTTTTAATGTGGGAATTGTAGGAATTCATTTAAACACACCTATGGTGACTTTTTGATTGTAATTTGGATATTCTTTTTTGTGCAAGTGTCCATTTTCTTTATGGTAACTTCCACCAAATTTATACACACAGCGTGATCCAACAGGTGTGTTTATTTACATTTCTTAAACGTCAACATTACAAACATATGCATTGTGCATTGGTATGCTACTGCTTGTAAAAGATTTATAAATGCACAGGTCCTGTGCAAATGTTAAAAGACAAGTCAATAGGTAACAGGTAAAAGTGGAGCTTACAGTCGATTGTGTTCCTGACGCCGCTGGTTTTCTTCATAATCAAGCTGCAGCAGCAGCACTTGGAAGATCAGATTCATGTTGGTACAGGAAGTGTGAAAGTGAAAAAAGATGAGTTTCTGCTTCATATTACTTCCATTGTACCAACTCACGTGTGGAGGTTTTACCTCTACAGTCACCTTGGTGGGAAGGCATATCGGGATTGGCCTGGTATATCGCCACCTTCACCCACAACAGCAAGTGTGAGGTATTTGGGGTTGGTGCGCACAGTCTTTCAAAACCTGAAGTCCAATTGGAAAACGGCTGAGGGTTAGACAAGAATTAGCTGGCACGCACGAGCACGGTCACAATCAGAAAATGAAGATTACATTGAAAATATGCAGTAGGCCAAAGGCTTGTCATATCTACTGCTTTCACCACTAGTCAACAACTCAGCTGCAAGAGCCGAGAGTGCTAGTACTCCATCTCCGCAAGCCACACCCAGTCCTAGCTGGGTCTGTTCTGCAGAGGCAGAGACTTGCCTTTTGCTGAGAGCCCTAAGCCTACAACTTCTTCCACCAACCTGCACTGGATCACAGTACCTCACTGAAGACACAAAGTGGGGCACACAATGAAAGCACCTGTTGAAGCATCTCTCACCTCTTTTACAGACTCTGGCTGCACCGTCCTCTATCACCTGTGGGTCACTGGTCTTCTACAGTCCTGCAAATTATTGTAGTGCTCCGGAATTAAGGACATATTACACTGCTTTGTCCGGGAGCGCCAAAGACCAGTGGCTGAACACCAAGATTACAGGAGTGCCACTCCCTCCTGCGCCTTACTCCTTGGCCACAACACTAAACTCCACTATGGCAGCCAAATGATGTGGTGTTGATTTTTGGGGTTCTGGTCAGAAAAGGCTCTGTAGTCCTGCACACTTCAGAGCGTGGATCTTGAGATGGGTTCTGGAGCTGGAAAGTCCTGGTGAGTCAGCATTGTGACCAGGCAGGGAAACTGGACTCGCACAGACAGCCCCAGCATAGTTACACTGTCCGCCCCTTCTCTTCACTGGCACATTTCCCCAAATACACCCATCGACTTAAACCACAACTGGGGGCTAAGCCGGGGGTAAGGTCGAAATGACACCGGAAACCGAAGGAAATAACTCCAGCTGTGGGAGACACCGCTGGCTTCAGCTGTAGCTCAGCCCAAAATGTAACAGGTCACACTTCAACGCCACATATAGGGAAAAACATAGGTTAAAAGAATACCAATTGTAACAAAGCCAGCAGGAACCAATCTGGTAGACAGAGCTGGGGCATCACTTGATAGGTTTAAGGTAGAGTGGGATTAGTAAGAGTAACCTTTCAAAATGGTTTATGTTGGAGTGGGAATACCTAATTGTTCTCTTTTAGTGTTAAATTTGTTTGTTAAAATGTATTTGTAATACATCTACTAGGAGTAGTTTAGGTTATTTCATTAGTATTGCTGATATTTAAAAAATATAAACCAAATAGTAGTTGGTCTTGTATTTGTACTAAACAGCATTATTATTGATATATTTTAATAAAATGAAAGTATGTAACACATTTTTCATTGTTTGTCCCTTTTAATGAATATTGTAATATGTTTTGACATGTATCGTTGTAGTTATAAAACAATATTTATAATACTGATAAAGACAATTTTAATACTTTTTGATTATTAAATGAACACTGTAAATTATATTTATACCATAATGTTTGCTGTAGATTTTTTAGCTTGTTTTCCAATGTAACATTTTGTTAACTTGAATTCAATTGTTTCATATACATATGTTTGATGTAATTTTTACATAGTTTAGAATATAATAGTTAATTGCATATTTTTATACTATTATTGAATGTATACTTTTCAGTTTTCAACATATTTGTACAATATTTTGTAACATTTATTAGATTTGTTTTAAACAATTTTTGACTTCTATTCCCATTTATTTATATTGGAGAGATAGTCTTTTTTTAAAGTTTCATTTAGCGGCCATTTTTTCATACTGCTACCTTCTATTTTGTAGTCCATTTGTCTCATTTTTAGTTTATTGCGGGATCCATGTCACAGCAAGGTTCCACTGTTCATCAGAAAAGGTATGTCCTTTTTAAAGGTTTATTTAGGGTTTTGCGGTTACGGAGTATCTAGATGGAGTTCTAGAGGTTAGTTATTTTGCTGTTTGTGGGTTTTACTATATTTAGTTATGGTAATTGTAGTATTGTTCACTAGTGTGCTGGTATGGGTTTTCATACATTGTTTCAGTAATGTATTGTTAGAAATGGGTTTCTAGTTGGCTGGGGCATGCACCTAAGCCAGAAAGAAACCTACCACTCTAGTCAGTGTAAGGGAGTTACACACCCAAAATAACCCCTGCTCACTCCCTTGGTAGATTGGCAGAGCAGTCAGGCTTAGCCCAGAGGCATGTAAAGCATTTGTGCAACACACACACACCACAAAATGAGACTCCACATAAGGTTATATACAAATATCATCTGTAATATAGGCAAAATATATTAGGCCATATTCACTTCGTTATTATAGGTAAAATACATTAGGCCACCATCACATAAATCAGAAGCAGTAGACCAACTAGTCATTTGTCATAAGCATGAATAGGGCAAAACCATGAAACTTCGGCATTACAATATACAGAACATGCTTTTAGAAAATGGGCCTTGCATTAATACTTATTGTGTAGACAACTCAAAGGCTGTGGAAAAATAGGCCCTGCATTGATATCTCTCAGGCATACATGTTATGGACCATTCACACAAAGGGGCCGATCTTAAAAATGTGGGCCTTGACAGACAGCAGAAGAAACCTGGTGTTGTATGCCAGACTGCAGGTAGGCTAGTGTGCTACCACCAACTGTGTGGTAGCTGATGTGCAAATGCCCCCTTTCTTAAATGCCAATGGCGGCTCCTCACACTCAGGCGTCGCCATGGTGATAGATGTGGAGAACGAAGAGCAGGGCACTCACCCAGTCCCTGTTCGGGTCCCGTTTGCTTGGGGCAGTGAGGCCTCTACAGCTGCATGGCACGGGTGTCCTGGCCGAGCTAGCTGACTCCTGATGTTGGTTCCTCTCTGGCTACATGGAGCAATAGGCGTGAGGGCTTTATGTCACTGCAGCGCAGCTGTGAGGTTCCTAGTCACTGGAGAGTGTCATTTCTGCTCTTTGTACTCAATGCAGAGCTCTGCCGAGCATGCCTGCGATGAGCGGCATTTTTCTTCACAATTCACCGGCTTAAGCAGGTTTGTAGGCAAAGCCTGGTGCCCCGGCAGCGCTCACTCAGCTGAGGAGCGGCCACCCTGTGCTCTCTAGGGTTTCTTGCAAAGTGGGGGGGCTAAGCTCCGGACTCGGACCCAAGGTGGTGTATAGGGTGGTGCCAAAGGCAGGTTTGCATTCAAGAAAATGCAAAGGAAAGCCCACAGAGCTCTCAGGTTGGAAAGCACACATACCTTTCAGGTTATAAAGCACACAGAAATTGCAGATAGTAAAGCACACAAAGCTCTCAGATGATAAAGCACACAGAGCTCTCAGATTGTAAAGCACATGGAAGCTCTGGTGTCCCTGAGTTTCCCAGATCAGACAGCACACACATGCCCTTGGAAATTCTTCACAAGCAGGATACCACAGCATGGCAAAAAGATGCAGTCCTTTTCCTCCACCACAGACAGAAGCGCAAATGCAGGCCAACCCACCCCCTCACACAGAAAAGGCAGAGCTCCTCATACAGTTCTTCGTTTTTCTTTTTGTCAGGATCCTCTTTTTTCTTGAAGTCAACTAAATTTCTGGGCTTTCAGGTCTCTTACTTATACTCCATGTTGTCATCGTTCCCTTTGTGCCAAGGGTCTTTAAGCCCAGTCCAAACCAGTTCTCAACTCTCTGGTCCAGCTTCATTACAGGAGGTGGAGACTGCACTGTGCAAAGGAGGCACAGCCTAATCAGGTGCTAGTGAAACTCATCCCACTGACCCAAATGCAGACCAGGTCTATTCAGCCCAACTATGAGTCACCCAGGAAAGGCAGAACACACCGCAGCCCCCCTTTGGGACTGTCTAGTGTGAGTGCACATTCCCAGCTCCAGTCACTCCAAAACCAGACAGTGAATACACAAGCAGGCAGAGGCACGCAGATGGTTAAACAAGAAAAAAGATGTGTTATTAATTTATGAGTTCAGAGAGCCTAAACTTCATTTCTTTATCTTGTCCCAATGGAAATTTACACTTATAAGATCGTACACTGTAGCTCCCATGCTGTCACTTAGTACAATTTCAATTTATAATTCCAATCAACGTACGTTCTTTTTTGTAGGTGTAGTCCATGTGACTTAATTTCTTTACTTTCTGCTATATATATCGTACTCTTTCTGTCATTATGAATGAAAAATCATAATTGTTTAAAGATTTACTATTTTAACATATTCAATACATTTGTTATTTATACATTAAATTATGCAATTTGTTTTCTTATTTATACTAACATGTATGTCCTCCTTAGATGTTTCACATTTTCTTAACTGGTTTTCTATTGGGGCTTGATGTAATATGGAGCAGGTGGTTTATTTTCTGTTTGGAGAAAAAATACATTATTTTACTTTTAAATGCTTGTTTGTTGTAGTTGGTAGATAGTAGGGTTTGAGCTCATTAGTTTTTTTTTCTGTTTCAGCTTGAGTTTATGTGTTATAATAATTGACAATTACCTACTTCTTTATGTCTTTCCCAAGTTTTGTGACTGGTGTTGTTTTCCGGTAGCTTAACAGTTTCTGGATGTTGTTGTAATTTCTTTTAGTCAGTACATGCATAGAGATAGAAGTAGTAGAGTGTTTTGTTAATCATTTGCCGTTTTCTATTTTTAACTTTAATTGAAAGTAAGCTGCTGTTTAAATACAAGTCTTACTAACTTTGCAAGGCAGTTGTGTGTGTGTGTAGATATATATATATATATACAAAAGTTTTGAGATGATTCGTGGAGTGGGGGCCGAGAAAAAAGGGGTGTCCCAAAATACGTTTTCTCCATGTTAATTCCATAGCTACAGCCCAAACTGTTAAACGGAATTACACCATATTTGGCAAAAAAGTAGGTCTTGATTCAGAAAGCGTTCTTTTTTTTTAAATGGTATAAATCTCCACACAGTAGTTCCTGAGAAATTAAAAAAATAAAAAATATCAATATCTGGTGGCCGAGAAGGATTCACAAACTCTCCCGAGCACGAGCTACATTTTGAATGGCTGTCAACACTCACAAACCAAGAAGTGTTGGCAGCCATCTTGTGATTCGGTAAAACCAAGTCACAAGAAAAAAGGGATGAAACTGATTATAAAAAAAAGAAAAGAGAACAGGGTAGAAACACCCCGACCCCTGAGGCCTGGTAAGGGGGTCCCTGTGGGACCCACAGTGCCTCAAAATGCATAAAAAAAAACCAGCAGGATTCGCACAGCGTGAGCGAGTCCCACCAAGTATAAACAAAACAAACAAGTGCAGGCTCCCGTGCTTTGTTTTAATAAGCCCCTGCGAGGGCCAGGTCCTGGGGGCAATCCCGATTTTGAAGCCCCAGGGACCGCTACCTCCCTGGGGATTTGTTGATAATGCGTCGAGGGCACGTGGACCTCTCGCAGCCCCAGGGACGCAATCTCCCTGGGGCTTGATGAAAAAAATATCACCTCCCTGGGGGATTTTATTTAAATAGGAAGGGAGGACTCACGGGCCCCCTAAGCCCTGGGGACTGCCACCTCCCTGGGTCTTTGTTGACAATGCGCCGTGGCACGCAGCACCAGGAACTGCCACCTTCCTGGGGCTTGATAAAAAAAATGTGTGTGGGGCTCCTTCCCCACACTGTCCCAAGGACCACCACCTCCCTGGGAAATCAGTTTACTTATGTTGGGAGCCACGTGGGCCCCCAAGCCCTAGGGACTGCCACCTCCCTGGCGCCTAAATAGAAATAAAGAAGTGTGGGGGGGCTTCTGCTACCACCTCTCCGGAGCATTCAGTGAGTTAAATACGGGGGTCAGTAGCAGCCCCCTGGCCCTGGGGATCACCACCTCCCCTGGGCTTAATTCTGTTGGAGGAGGGCCACGTGGCCCCCTTCGTGGAGCCCTCAATGGCACTGGGGACTGCCACCCCCTATGGCCAGCTCCAGTAATGTCCCAGGGCACCCACCCCCGGTACATTGCAGTTTGCAATGACAAGACCCGTCCTGTCATTGCGAACTCTGCTTTGCTTCATGGAAGCGAGAGCAGGAAACCAGCTCTTGCTTCCACAAAGCAAAGCAGTATTGATTTTGGGCAAGGGGAGCTGCATGTTAGCAGCTCCCCTTGGCCAAAAGTAATGCCGGCTCCTGCAGGAGGCGGGGAGCCGGCTGGGACCACGATGGCATTGGGGCTCCCCCTGCGGGCCTAAACGTAGGGCCAGGCCCCGGGGGATGGGGTCCCTGAGGCCAGAAGTGGCCCGGAAAGGGGGGACAGGTGCCCCCCTTCCATGAAAAATAAATAAAAATGAGGCAATGCCCCAAGGGAAGGGGTCCCTGGGTTAATAACGGCCCCAGGAGGGGGCCAGCGTGCCCCCCTCCTTAAAAATATGTTTTGAAAAATTTGAATATGTGGAATGCTCAGGCCCTGGGGGATGGGATCCCCAGGGCCCAAAATTAATTAAGGGAAGGGGGAGCCACACAGCCCCCTTCCAAAAACCAAACTGAAAAAAACTGGCATCTCGCTGGAGGCCCCCGCCTTCTCCCTGTACCACTGTGCAAATGTGCCTCCTGGCGTGTTTGGGTTGGGGGATTAAGTCCCCTAGAATCTTAAGAGTCCTTAGGTGCCAACTAGCCCACCAGGTACCTCCAGTAAGCCCCACACAGTGGGATTGCTGAGAGGTGGTCCGAGGCCACGCCCCTTTCTATACCACTCTGTAAACGCCCCTCGTGGTGCACTGCTGGTGGGGCTATGAGGTCCTCTTGTGTCCTGAGGACCTCAGGACTAAAGTGGACTTCAACCACCGAGTAGCAGTGCACCAGGAGGCACGTTTGCATAGTGGTGTAAAAAGGGGCCATGGCCACAGACCTCCCTCAGCAATCCAGCTGTGTGGGGCTTAATAGTGATACCAGGAAGGCTAGCTGCCCCCCAGGGACCCTCAGGGGGCAAGGGGACTTCATCCCGTAACCAAGAGCATGCCATGAGGTGGGTTTTGCAGAGTGGTGGTGAAAGCGTGTGTGGCCTGTGTCCACCTCTTAGCAATTCCACTATCTGGGGCTTACTGGAGGTGTCAGGTAGACTAGTTGGCCTCTAAGAACCCCCGGCATTGAAGGGGACTTCAATCCCCATCCAAGAGCTTGCCAAGGAGCGCGTTTGCAGAGTGGTGGGTAAACGGGGCGTGGCCTGCTATGAGAACTTAGCAATCCTACTTTGTGGGACTTACTCTTAGATAATAATAATTCCTGGAGGTAATAGAAGGGGCAGTTGGCCCCCAAGGATGTCCATGGGGGTCAACTACCCCTCCTGTTACCTCCAGTAGGTCCCATACAGTGGGATGCTAAGAAGTCTTCAGAGGCAACGCCCCCTTTCTCTACCACTCTGCAAACGCAACTCCTAGCACACGACTGGTTGGGGGTTGAAGTCCACTTTACTCATGAGGGACTTTGGGGGCCAAGAAGCCTTTCTGGTACCTTGGGTAAGTCCTATGCAGTGGAATTCCTGAGTGCTGGTCAGAGGCCCAGCTCTCTTTCTCCACCACTCTGCAAACGCGTCTACTAGTTAAAGAAGAATTTGGAATGCAATAGGTCTCCATTTGCAAAAGTTACAGCTATTGGCTTTGTAAATGTAAAAGTTTTTACTAATGTTTTTTGGAGTGGAGTGGACATACGTTGTGTGTAGTGGAATTATGCGGTATGTTGTGTAGTGATATTATGTGGATAGAAAATATGTGGTATTTAGTGTATAAGAATTATGTAGAGTGAGATTATGTGTCATGGAGAGTAATTATGTGGTATGGTAGTCTGTGTTGTGGAGGGGTAACCTCAGGTTTAGTCTTCCTCGTTTCCATAGAAGCTAAACTATGAACGCAATGATACAAAAAAAAGAAGGAACCACTGAGGAGCACTTCTGGACATAGCAGGGCCACTGGAATAATGTGACGGTTCGGCTACAGTAATTTTTGCAAAATTATTCATTTCCCGCATTAGCCACATAATTCATCATCTGCTGCCTAATCTGCAGATATGAAGAAAAAAAGGCCTTGTTTCTAACTCAAACGGCTCAAGCGTCACCAAAAATGAAGTGACAAGTGTTACAGTGTGGTGAAGGTCCTTTGTAAACCTAGAATGGCCACCTGTTACTTATTGCTAAATGTGGGTGTTAAATGTACTAATGGTGTGCAAGCCACTCTTGCTTCTTTCTGCACCTCTCGATCCTCTTTCTGCATTTCTGTTGCTTCTTTCTGCACCTTTCTTTCTTTTTCTGCACTTCTCTTGCCTCTTTCTGCACATCTCTTCTACTTTCTACACCTCTTTTGCCTCTTTCTGCACCTCTGTTGCCTCTTTCTGCTCCTCACTTGCTTCGTTGTACTCCCCTCTTGCCTCTTTCTGTGCACCCCTCTTCCCCTTTCTCCATCTCTGATGCTTCTTTCTGCACTTATCTTGCATCTTTTTGCACCTCTCTTGCTTCTTTCTGCACCCCTTGTGCCTCTTTCTGCACCCCTCTTCTCTTTCTACACTCCTCTCACCTCTTTCTGCATCTCTGTTTCTTCTTTCTGCACCTCTTTTGTTACTTTCAGCACCTGTCTTGATTCTTTCTGCACCCCTTGCATCTTTCTCCACCCCTCTTCCTTCTTTCTGCACCTCTGTTGCTTCTCTCTGCACCTCTTGTCTCTTTCTCCACCCCTTTTTCTGCACCTCTATTGCTTCTTTCTGCACCTCTCTTGCTCCTTTCTGTACCCCTCATGCCTCCCTCACACCCCTCTTCCTGCACCCCTCTTGCCTCTTTCTGTACCTCTGTTCCTTCTTTCCGCACTTCTTTTGTTTCTTTCTGCACCTCTCACTTCCTTCTGTACCTCTTTTGCTCTTTCTGCACCCCTCTTCCCTCTTTTGCACTCATCTTGCCTCTTTTGCCTCTTTCTGCACCTCTGTTCCTTCTTTCTGCACTTCTTTTGTTTCTTTCCGCAGCTCTCCTGCTTCTTTCTGAACCCCTTCCTCTTTCTGCACCTCTGTTGCTTTATTTGTTTATTTGAAAAGTTTTATATAATGCTGGCTAGACCCAAAGGTATCAGAGAGTTTTACATGAGATAGGACATTGCATCAGAACATTGTTACATAGTTACAGCAGTTACCTATTAACGTGTACACACGTCTTATGGAAAGTGGAAAGGTAGAGGGGAGAAGGCGAACGGGGGTAAGGAATTCAAATGGTAAACACAACGGGGAGGTTGGGAGAACAATGTCTGATGTCTGGCTGGGTAGGTGTCGGCCAAGGGGTGATCCAGAGCCAAACTCCTCTTTAGGTGCAAGAGACAGCTCCACGGGGCATCAGCCAAGGTTGCTCGGGCACCATGGAAAATAAAGACAAGTTCAGGTTTCCGCCGAGGAGGCATCGTCAAAAGTTCCATCAAAAGTATTGGTTAAGGTGTTGTTGGAGGGTAAATGTCTGGACTGGAGATCTCGTTAGGGTTCATTGCCTAGGGATTGGTGGTTTTGTTACGGTAACTCATTTGCAGGTCGTCCTCATTAAGGTCAGGCAGACCGGTAATCATGTTTAAGTCATTGGGTGCCTTTTTTGAGCCCATTTTGAGGTCAGGCTATTCTCCATTAAGAGCTTCTTGAATCAAGAGCAGTAGAAAGTATGCCCCTAACTTCGAGGAGATTATGTTTCCTTGTTAAAATTTCTGTAGAGGGGAGACAGAGACTTATTCCATGCTTCCTCCGATGGCTGCAATGTAGATCACGGTTTCAGAAGGACTACGTGCTCTCAGATGGGCTCTCCCATTATGTAGTGCCTCTGCTCACTAAAAGGGGGGTGATTTGCCCACAATGGGATGGTGCGCAAATTAGTGCCGGTAACAATATATTCCCCAGCCAAGGCTCCGGTCTCTGGCGGGGGCCCAGTCGCGGGAGGGCAGCGGACTCAGTTTTGCAGGCCCCTCCCCCTCCGGTTGTATTCGTACCTTAATGATGGTGCTGGCAAGTGGTATTCCTGTCCAGGAGTTCTCTCCCCCAGTCAGCTGGCAGAACTCTGCTTCGAAAGAGGGCAGGGAGGAGGCCGCTATCGGATGTAAAACCGGCAGCCAGCAACATGGCTGTCAACTTCTCTTGGCCCGGGTTGTTTTCTCACAATTACCCGGGCGGCATTTTCGTTTGTTTTAGTGCAGAGATATCGCGGATCATATCTCGGCGAGGCAGGAACACAGAGAAGTGGTAAAGTATTCAGAATGATCTGCCTGTGTCCGATTGCAGAATTGTTAAATTAGGCAGGATAAGGACGCGGCGAGGTGCCGCTCTAGATGTCGGTATGTGGGTTCATCACAGAGCTTCAACACCGGGCAGCCATCATGGCCATGGCTCCTTCTCCACTGTTGCTTCTTTCTGCACCTCTCCTGCTTCTTTCTGAACACCTCTTGCCTCTTTCACACCCCTCTTCCCACACCTCTCTTGCCTCTTTCTGCACCTCTGTTCCTTCTTTCTGCACTTCTTGGGTTTCTTTCTGTACCTCTCACTTCTTTCTACACCTCTCTTGCCTCTTTCTGCACCTCTGTTCCTTCTTTCTGCACTTTTTTGTTTCATTTTGCACATCTCCTGCCTCTTTCTGCAACCTCATGCCTCTTTCTGTACCCCTCTTCCCTCTTTTTGCAACCCTCTTGCCTCTTTCTCCACCACTGTTGCTTCTTTCTGCACTACTCGTGCTTTTTTTTGCACCCCTCTTCCCTCTTTCTGCTCCCCTCTTGCCTCTTTCTGCGCCTCTGTTCCTTCTTTCTGCTCTTCCTTTGATTCTTTCTGAACCTCTCTTGCTTCTTTCTGTATCCCTCTTGCCTCTTTCTCCACCCCGTTACAGTTTTTTGAATCTCTGTTGCTTCTTTCTGCACTTCTCCTGACCCGTTTTCCTTACCTCATCCCTCTTTCTGCACCTCTGTTTCTTTCTGCACTTATCTTGCTTCTTTCTGCACCTCTGTCCCTTCTTTCTACACCCCGCGAGCCTCTTTCTGTAATCCTCTTCCCTCTTTCTGCACTCCTCTTGCCTCTTTATGCACCTCTGTTCCTTCATTCTGCGCTTCTTTTGTTTCTTTCTGCACCTCTCTTGTTTCTTTCTGTGTCCCTCTTGCCTCTTTCTCCACTACACTTCCCCCTTTGTGCATCTCTGTTGGTTCTTTATGCACTTCTCTTGCTTCTTTCTGCATCTCTCTTGGTTCTTTCTGCACCCCTCTTGCCTCTTTCTGCACCCCTCTTCCCTCTTTCTGTACTCCTCTTGCCTCTTTCTGCACCTCTGCTCCTTCTTTCTGCACATATTTTGTTTCTTTCTGCACCTCTCTTGTGTCTTTCTGCACCTCTGGTGCTTCTCTCTGCGCCACTTGTGCTTCTTTCTGCACCCCCTCCCTCTTTCTGCCCCCCTCTTGCCTCTTTATGACTCCTCTTCCTTCTTTCTGTTCTTCTTTTATTTATTTCTGCACCTCTCTTGCTTCTTTCTGTACCCCTTTCGTCACTTTCTCCACCTGTGTTCCCTCTTGTTGCACCTCTGTCCCTTCGTTCTGCAACCCTTGTGCCTCTTTCTGCACTCAACTTCACTCTTCTGCTCCCCACTTGTCTCTTTCTGCACCTTTGTTGTTTCTTTCTGTACCTCTCTTGCTTCTTTCTGCACCTCTCTTGCTTCTTTCCGCATCCCTTGTGCCTCTTTCTGCAGCACTCTTCCCTTTCTCTGCACTCCTTTTGTTTCTTTCTGCACCTCTCTTGCTGCTTTCTGCACCTCTCTTGCTTCTTTCTGTACCCCTTGTACCTCTTTCACACCCCTCTTCCCTCTTTCTGCTTCCCGCTTGCCTCTTTTAGCACCTCTATTCTTTGGTTTCTGCACTTCTTTTGTTTCTTTCTGCACCTCTCTTATTTCTTTCAGTATCCTCCTGCATCTTTTTCCACCCCACTTCCCCCATTCTGCATCTCTGTTGCTTCTTAATGCACTTCTCTTGCTTCTTTCTGTACCTCTCTCATTTCTTTCTATATCCCTCTTGCCTCATTCTGCAACACTCTTGCCTCTTTGTGCACCTCTGTTCCTTCTTTCTTCTGTACTTCGTTTGCTTCTTTATGCAGCTCTCTTGCTTTTTTCTGCAGCCCCTTGCCTCTTTCTCTATCCCTCTTCCCTCTTTATGCACCCCTGGTGCCTCTTTCTGTACCTCTGTTTATTCTTTCTGCACTTCTTTTGTTTCTTTCTGCATATCTCTTGCTTCTTTCTGTTGTTCTCTTGCCTCTTTCTGTGATCAAATGGACAGTGCAAGCTGTAAAGATCAAAGGTATGCATGCTCTTGTGACTGAGGTATATTTCTACTTGTATATGTATTCTCATATGTGTTATGCATCTGAAGATGGTAGCGTAAAAAGTGGGCAGCCACTTCTATAGGTCGTTAAATATTTTCAGTTCTGCTCTGTCATTCAGTTGCACAGGCAGGCATGTCTTATGTTTATCTGTGTTATAGAGCCCCTCAAATATACTATAGAATACTCATGTGCCCTGTATTATGAGCAGAAAAAAGTATGCTGTTTGAGACACAGGTATTCAAGTATTTCTATGTTTATTTTTATGTAACATGTCACTCGGTTAAAGCAGAGACATGCATGCATACCTTCACAAACTTGGTCAGACTTACAACAGTGATATGTTTAGGATTGCTGTTTTATGTTTGGTTGGTAGATCTAGCATTCTGAGCAGTCGAATAATAGTGAACCTTCAAGAGAAAAATTAGGTGTAAGACATCTTGGGGAATATTATCAACGCTTCGCGTTAAACATTGCAAATCACGCTTAGCACGATTTTGAATATCCCTGCCTATCGCTGGTTTACATCGGCGTGGTAGCGGCGTATTTACAACGTCTTGCTCACAGGCGATGTACAAACCTGTGATAGACGTCGATATTCATTATTAGCATGTGAAATAAAGCGATGATTTCACACGCTAATGAAAAGCTTGATAATAGGGGAGTGTGGATGTAACCAAACAATCCCCCTCCCATTCAAAACATGCCTAAGTCAAGTTTTGACCAGGCGTTAAGGATCCATTGAAAACTGCAGTTAGCGGGGCTTTCATCATCGCTTCGTGGTTCCGGGGTTGCGTTGTAAATAGCGAGATGTCCTGTTCGTGACCTTTTGTCATGTTGTTACAGGAAGGTACGCCTAATTTGCATCTCATTAGCGATGTATATCGCTAAGATGTGTGGCGTTACAAAAACGGCAGCTAACATGTGCTAATGCATGTTAGCTGCCGCCTTGCTAATGGGGCGATGAAATTATCACCGCTTCAGCTGCAAAAAGTGCCACTAAAGCGGCGATAATGCCCTTGTAAATATGCCTACTTGAGAGAAGTATTAGTGTTTAGGTTACTTTGTATGAGTCTGTTGTAAGGTACAGTCAAACTAGTCCTCTTTCTTCACCTCTGTTGGTTCTTTCTGCACTTCTCTTGCTATTTTCTGCACCTTTCTACCTCTTTCTGGACTTCTGTTGCCTCTTTCTGAACTTCTCTTTCTTCTTTCTGCACATGCCCTACCTATGAAGACAAATTTAAAAAAGAGCATTTAAAAAAACCTTAGAACTTCACTGAAAAAAACAGAGGTTTCCGAGACGTTATAGTTAGGAATTAGCTTTTCAAAAAACCTTTGAAATTCTCTGAAAAAACCATAGGTTTCAGGGACGTTATAGGTAGAAATTAGTATTTAAAAAACCTTAGAAATTTACTGAAATAAACACAGGTTTCAGGGACTTCATAGTTAGTTGTAGGGGTGGGCGGAATTTGTGTAGTCATGCTACGCAAAGCTCCGCGAAACTGTAAAAAGCTCAGCGAGCACGCAGAAATTCCACGAACACGCGAAATTGCTTGTTCGCAATGCTTTTTTCCTGTTCGCGAATGCTGTTTGTGTGCTCAGGAGGAAATATCTCGCGAACATGCATGTTGAGAACGCGAACAAGCAAAAAATTTCGCGAAGCCGCGGAATGCATCATTTTGGGCAATTCCGCGTTGTCCGCAGAATGCGAAATTACCTAAATTCCACAAATTCCGCGAGCGGAATGGAATTTACCACCCAGGCCTAGTTAGTTGGACATTTCACTCGTACAAAGCCAGAGAAATTAGGCCGTTATAGTTAGTTGAGCTAACTATAAGTCGCAGCCCCGCATGCACTGCTGATGATATCACATATTACATCACTCATGACATGGTCAGTGACATCACTGATGAGATCTCAAATGACATCACTGATTACATCATCCACTTAATATCTGATGCACCTCCTCCCATCCTAATATAACCTTTCATACACCCACTCTAAAATACAGACCACCATTCTCGAATTCATAGACACAGCAATACCAGTTAGTACACACCCACTCACTGATTCATAGGTCTACACACATCCACTCACTCAGCAATACAGTCACTCATACACACGTCACTCATCAATTCAGCCTCTAATATATGTATTCATACACCCATACAGACATTCACATAGTGCCACTCATCCACAGAGATACTCACACACCTAGTCAGTCACCCAAAGACTCAATCATTTACTCACCAAAACAGTTATACACACACCACCTCACTTATTCAAATAGATACTAACACATACTTACTCTCTTATACAATCACTGACACAAGCACACACTCATTCATACAGCCACTCTCACAATCACTCACTGTCACATATATTCATGTATATACTCCAACATTCACATATACTGCCTTTCACATATGTAGTTATTTACACATATACCACTGAGACATCCATTCACTCACCAACAGTACCATATGCACAATCACTCACCCATACATCCCCTCGCAGATGCACTCATGAACCCATACACCCACTGGATCACCTACCCACACATCCATGGAGGGAGTCACCCCACACCCACCCACCCAGACACTCAGGTACCCATACAGGTAATCAGATAAACAATCATTAGCCCAAATAGACACTCATTTAGCTACTCACCAACCCATGCAGTCTCTTACACACCAACTGATAGACTGATACAGACATTCATACGGATTAGTCATTCACCCATGCATTCACTAAGACACGTTTAATCTTTCACTTAAACATTCAGTCATGCACCCACTAAATCATCTGTTCAGACACTCATACATCCACTAATTCTTCAATGCACCTTTGCATATCTATAATTAACATTCTTAAACTTTTTAAAAACACCCATTCTGTGGATGATGTCATTTGTGATGTCATCAATGATGTAATCAATGATGTCACTGATCATGTCATGAGTGATGTAATATATGATGTCATCGGCAATGCATTGCGGGGGAGCAAGTTATAGTTCGCTCAACTAACTATAACGGATGAATTTCTCTGGTTTTGTATGAGTAAAATGTTCAACTAACTATAACGTCCCTGAAACCTGTGTTTTTTCACTGAATATATATAACATACAAATTGTTGAATAAATAAGTGATTGTCTTTTACTGATGTTATGTATTGAGTTATATTTTTTGGGGGTGATTTATATTTATTTTGGTAATGTAATATATTTATTTTGTTCGTTAAGCATGTTTATATGTTGTTTAATGTTCATTTGAATACTTTGTTATGTAGAAAGTAGTTATTTTTACTTTTAGTGATGATAATGTAATTTTCTGGTGATATTATTATAGTCAATATTGAGTGAGCCAATATTATCAACTATTTATATGTTTATTTAAAGGGATATATATTTTTGTTACCTCTATTTTTTTTTCGACATTTTTGTTTTTGATAGTAGCAGTTTTATTAGTTAAGTATAGTAAGTCAATATTTTGGCTAGCAATATTTATTTTCCAATATTTTGTGTATAGAAACCGTGTGCCTACCTCCCAACGGCTGCTACCTGCATGGACCGTGGCTGCCATCACATAGAGGCTGAGGGAGCAGAATGCCCACGAGAAGGAAGTTGCGAGTTAAAGAGGTTGGAATGGACCAAATTAAGAAAACCAGAGGGTCTTTTGGCAGGGTATCCACAAACAAATTATAAACCTAAAAAAACTCTACATCCCAAAACAACCTAAAACCTTCATGTGGCTATGTCCGTGTCACAAGGGGCTCATTTGTGACACCCTTAGGAGAATATGTATTCACTTTATGTTTCCATTGGCCTCTCTTGCCAATTGGCATGTATAGATAATAGGATATGTGAGTTCAATAACAGAGAAGGCATATCATACGTAATAGCAATTATTGATAAGGGAAGTGGTAGATAGTAATCTTAGTGGCATTCTTGTCGACCTCTGGCTTCTCTCGAAGACTCTTTGACCCTTGGAAGTAATGAAAAGGACAGATGAAAAAAGAACAAAATGGCCTTCGCCCAGTCTCACTACTTTAGCTTAGATTCATGGTTGTGGAGAATGTCTTGAGCATTACTATCGTGCAAGCAGAAACAATTAGCTTGTGGCATTAAGATTTTCAAGTCAGGGCCATTTGCTCTTTTAGGGATGCCTCAATGTGTACATATTCTCAACTCTGTTCATGAGAAGAATATGGCGGTAGAGTAGGCTTGCCTTACTCAAGGCAGACTTAGATCTCTGTTGTAGGCAAGCACTTGGCATACTTACAGACTAGTGTTCCCAAAAGGAATCCCTGTATCTTTGATCTCAGAATGCACACTGGATATCAATCCCCACTCTCTCCCAATTGCTTACTGTTCTTTCAACTGTGCAATTGTTTGAATCTTGCAAAGAGTATCTTTGTATAATATCAGATACTAAAAGTTGTTTGAGAGATCTAGTTCTTTTCCCCAGACGACACTGTGTTCCCATCATGGTTGTCAAACCTATTCATAATGTGGTATCAGACAAATCATTTATGGTTGTGCCTTATGATGTCCCTGCTGAGTGTATGAGGTTGCAGAATTTCCTGTGATAGACTTCTCATAATGTGTCAGTGTCACAAGAGTATTTACTCCTGCTCATTGTGTTAAAAGGGCTACAAATAGTAAGTCATGCTCTGTCTCAAGGAGAAAGGGCATTTCCTTTTTGGACCATTGATCCAAGGACAATTAACCTAATAGAGTATTCTACGGAGGGAGGGCTGTGCTAGTTGAGGTTAGCATGCTTTTGGCATGAAGTTTGCAATTACTGTGTTCCACCTCTCTCGGTAGTCCACATTTTGTCTGCTTATGATTAGTAGAAAGTACTTTGAAAGAAAGGTTACAACTATCACAGTTAGCTTTTTTCAAAATAGTTGATTCTTTATTTTCTTTAGTGCCACAATAGGCATGATATTTGCTACCAATATTTTGTATAATTTCTATATTAGTTTGACTTCCAAGAACACTCTCTAACAATACAAGTTCAGATTGCTTGTGGTTTTATGGTATTTATTTTTTGACATTTCTGTCTGTATTTATCCATATTTATTTTTTGCTAATTGTATCTGTATTTCTCCATATTTATTTTGGGTTTTGTTGAAAAATGAAGCTGAAATTAAAATATTTCCACATTTATTTAAACGGAAAATATGCACTCATGCTTCAATGCCTAATAGGTTTCCATTCTGTAAACACTCACAAAAAATAGATCAATGTACTTATAAGAAAATATGCATATTTCGTTGTCAACCTTATGCATATCTACTGCTGTCAAAGCCTCTTTACTCTAAAATTCCTTTCTTTTTTAGACCCCTTAACTATCAATCCACACAGCTATTGGCCTGGCAGTCATGGAAAACAGAATTTAGAATTACTCAAAAAGCAACCCAATTTCCGTTTTTATCCACATTTAAAAATTAATACAGACACGAAAATAAATGTTTTCTGTCTGTATTTAGCTGTAAAAATGAGTAAAAACGGAAAACAGGGAGCCTTAGAGATGATCCAGGAAAAATGGTGGCTGAAATCCAAATACCTAACCTATTCATCTTTGGCAGTTGGTGTCTTTTCCCAGAGGGGATCTTTTCCAAGTAAGTGATGGAAGAGGTTCACGTGCTGCCCTTTTACTGCACTCCAAATTGTAAGCTGTTATACCTGTTCTGTAACTATTTTGCAACACAAATATCACTGACGTGATTCTGTAGCCCCACTCAGGTGTTGATCAGTCTGGAATCTCATATGTACCAATTTATCATAATATGAGGATAACTTACAGCCAAAAATATTGTATACCTTTATGTTTTCATCTGTCTTGTGATACATTCCACTTTTTTCATGGGGTAGCCATATATAATTATTATTGCTGTTGGGACAGGTAGTGTGGCTTACAGAGCTGATCACCCTCTTTACAGTAGGACTGTGAAGAGGCTCTAGACAACATTAATTACACTGACAGTTTGTGACACCCTACAGTTTATGATGCACTTGCCTATTGCTTAGCAAGAGAATACCTAAAATGATATGTTGTGCTCTGCCAAACCATAAATGCAGGTGCGACTCTGGATCCACCTTTTGATGGTGCTTAAGTCTCCAAGTCTAATGGAAATAGTTTTAGGACATTTGCATGCCATTTTATCATATATTCTGTTCCTGTAGAAAATCAGTCTTTTCTGTGTGGCCACACCTTTTTGATGGATTCAATTTTTGCTCACTTTAGAATTATATATACTGTACCATTGAGTGCCTTTGCTCACCCTTTAAGCATGGATAACTTGCCTTACATCAGGTTGACATATTTAAGCTGCATACAAGTCTCTAGCAACTATTGTAGAAAATGATTCCAGTACCTGAAAGTTGGTGGAATGTAGCAACTATTGTGTAATCCACAGAGTGGTTCTAGAATGCATGGCTTCAGGCTGACCATATTGACCTCAGGCAGGATGTGTGACATTTGAGGGTGGAACATGTGTGTTAGACCTAACATCCTTGGGTGGCAGTCTCCCAAACTGTTTGCCCCTATCCCTCCTGTTTTGCTGAACTCATTTTCGTTAGGTTTAAAACTCAGCACATTGTACCACTGGTAACCAGTGCTAAAGTGTTTGTCTGTCCTTTATACATGGCAAAGTTGGCTTGCCCCCCATTGACCCATTTAATTTACTTATAAGTCACTAATAAAGAGGTATACCATATACCATTTACCTAGGGCTGGTAAATTACAAGCTACAGTAGACCTGCAGGACTTATTGCACTACCCACTTAAGTAGCCCTTTTATATCTGTCTCAGATCTGCCATTGCAGCCTGTGTGTGCAATTTTAAACTGCCATTTCAACCTGATAAAATAATCCTTTGCCAGGCCTACACGTTGCTTTTTAATACATATAAGTTCCACTAGGGTAGACCCTAAACAGCCCTTGGGACACGGTGCATTGTGTTTAAAAAAGTTGGACATGTAATTTTAAGTTTTACATGTCCTGGTAGTGAACTACTACAAGTCCACCCTCTCTCATAGGGTAACATTGGGTTACCTCATTACATTTAATAAATGATAACTTTTGTATAGGCCAGGTAGTAATGTCATATTTGGTGTCTGAGAAATGTAAAACCCTCTTTACTGCTAAAGACATATTTTAAGTCATAATTAAAAAAATTACACTTTTAGAAAGTTGGCATTTTCTTGCCTTACTGATTTGGTGTCTACAGCCGTTTCCTAGGTCACATGACTAGTTGTAGTTGGCAGTTGGCTGTTGCGTATTTCTCCCAGACTGTTTAATGAGAGAATGTATGGTGGTTGGCAGAATGGGCCATATCTGGCAGGATGAGGGGGCAGAGCTGTCAACAATCTCACTTTCACTTCAATAGGGCTGCCTCGGCACACACACAAAGGACTTCACACTAGTTTATTGTGCCCTCAGACAAAGACAGAGACAGAACATTTCAGACACCTCTGTAGGGAGAAACTCCAGAATCTTCTCCACATCAGAGTGGGCACAAGGTCTAGAAAGGCCACCCCCAGAACCACTCTTCAGTATACGCCTGGACCTGAGGATACTACAGAAGAAAACACCTTGCTGCCCTGCTAATTGAGGCCTGCCCTGCTTGCTGAGAAAGGAGACTGGACCTGCACCTTTCATCTAAGGCTAAAGTGACTCCAAGGGTCAGCTGACTGACATCCTGTTCTGAAATACAGAGACATAAAAGCTCCAGAGGCCTCTCTGCATCTGCCCAGCTCACCTACTGCTGGGACAAGTAACTGGAGCTGCAACTGGAACTGCCTGTCAACTGCTGACCTCTGCTGAGTGAGTTCCTGACCCCAAGAAGTGCCCCTTAGGCCTTGGACCCCTGGTGAGGCATCAGTTGATAACCTCCTTGAAGAAAAGTAGAAATTCAGAAGTTTTGGCTTCCTTACGACTCCAATTGTGCTCGTTTGCACCAAGATCTTACCGCCTACTCTGACCACCAATACGAAGCTCCAGTGACCCTGACTCTTTGCTGAAGCGACTGTCAGTGACAACCGGCAACATGAGAGCTGCAATTCACACTTCACCATCAACAGCTTATGGTGACTGCCAACACGAATTTCCAGCAATGACTGCATGTGACTGCCAACAGGATCTTTGAGCTACAGTGTAGACCAACTGCAATGCTCTCCCTGCTCCTCGCCACTCCTCCTACCGCAAACAGTTTTATCAGATTCGACTTTATTATGTAACTTTATCAGCGGTACTAACTTGGTCCTTGTATCTGGCCCACACACTATCATGGTCGTCCTGAAGTTGTGACTTTCACCCGGTCTTTCACGACAAGATAAATGTGATTGGTGTTTGTGCTTTTAGGCACTGTGCTTGATAAACTTTAACATTGCATATATCTGGTTCTACTGATTATATTTTTGTTATTTTGGTGTCCAATTATTGACTGAAATTTACTCTATGCTTCTAAATTGTGTTTTCACTTTATTACTGTTGTGTGCTGCAAAATAATTTACATACTGTCTAAGTTAAGCTTGACTGATTTTGTGCCAAGCTAGGGTCGAAGCACAGGTTACTTTATTGACTTTTGTGGTTCATCCTGACAAGAACTGTGGCTTGAGTAGGGTTTCACACCATCACTCAACAACCCAACTTCTTATAATAGGAACAATTAAAGTTGGCATGTTCATCTAGTCTCAAAAAGTTATTTTCATTGTCAGGACTGTCACTGAATCCTAGGAAATCTCATAGGATAGATTAGGAACTTTAATTAGTAAATGTTCACAGGGAAAAAACCTACAAAATAATTTAGGTCTATTTTTAAAATGTATTAACAATCTAATTTAATGATAAAGTCAAAAGTTTAATGCATAATTAGGACAACTAATGTTTAGAAAGTTACTTTTTACCTTCCTGATCCTCCAGTGGTAACTTAGCAGTAGCCTACTGACTGGTGGCCAGCCAATTAGATGTTGAATCTGCTCTCAGAGCACAAACACAAGCCTTGGTGTGGGGAGATGTGTTTCTTCCCCATGTAGGAAGACCAATTATGGTAGGCTGAGGAACGTTATTAACTTGTAAGGCGTCTGTTTAAAATTAAGGTGAGAGCTGAGGAAGGTAACCATTTGCACCCCCTCTCTTCCTGGCTATGAACCTAGTGAGAGGGAAACTACCCCAGAACCTGTTCTGAGTGACCACAAATTAGAGGGCTACTTATTTACCTGGGAGCACCTCTGGGTGGGCATATTGGCTCTGCACAGAGAGGATTTCCCCATCTTGGATTTTAGGAGTAAGGTGCACTGTTGGATTGTTTGCAGTAGGGAAAACATGAACTACTGTAAAAGTGATTAGACTTGTCACTGGAAACATTTACTTTGGCTAAAGAGAAGTCAGAAATTAACCCCACCCTCTGGATAGTGTCAAACACGAATGTGGTACCACAAGTCACACTCTTCAGAAAACCTTCAATGCCTGTGGAAGGTCAGAAGAGGAATAAACCCTGCTTGCTGTATTTTGAGAGGCTCTCTGAAGGATTGGACCTACTCCCTTCTGTATCTAGCACAAAGAAGCAGATTCCAAGGGTCACTTGTCTGAATTCTATGTAGCTACCGGGACCCTAAAAGCTGAAGAACCAGTTTCTCTGGATGACCGGTTGGACCTACATTAGACTCTGCCTGTGAGTCTTAGGTGAAGAGTGAAGGAGAAATGGCTTACCACTTCAGAGTTTTGGGATTTAGAAAAATTCTGACTTTCATCCATCAGAGTACCGGGACTAACCACCAGAACCGATCAAGCAAAAGAGTGTCTTTACTGGGCTGAAGAAACAGGTTCACCCACTTGGAGCTTCTCCGGACCAGCAAGTACATTTTAACAGGCCCTCTGCGTGCAGATATCCAACCCTGTGTATCCCTCTTCAGATGCAGGCTGCTGCCTGGTCGCAATGGAGAAATCCAAGTTCCATTTCAGTGACTAAATACATTGGTAATAATCCTGACCAAGTGTAGCTGCCAAAAGTATTCAACTGAAGCTATGATGGCCCTGTGTGTGATTTTTTTACTTTTCCTGCTCTGAGTTTGTCCTTCCAAAATCAATGGCTTCAGTGGGAGTTCAATCTAAACCTATCTGACTTTTGTGAGACCTTCTAGGATACAGCCTGCTGCCTTATCCCTGAGAGATATTCTGACCACAGTTTTACAGACAAAGGGTAAAGTTGAAATGCTTGACTGGACCACCTTGCTTGGTGTATCCAGCTTTGGGATCCACCGTGCACAGCCTTAAACTAAATATAGGCCCTGGTCTAACTTGACCAAAGATTCTGATTGGCGCTGAGTGTTGTTTGTGGCTATTTTGATTTAAAACTTTAAAACCCCAGATCTCCATTTCCTCTTGTTAGGTTTTTGTCATGTTAGTATCATTTTTCTTAGTAAAATGTACTCTTTTTTTCTAATTGGGGTTGGGATTTTTACTTTTTTGTGTTGTGAATTTATTTATGTTTTGGTTACTACATAGATACTTTACGCATTACCTAATTTAAGCCTGTCTGCTTTGTGTGATAGCTACCAGGGTGTTGAGCTCAGGCTAATTTATTGAATTTTTGGGGTTCACCTGATAGTGTTATTATTTTTTTAGATGGACCACAGTCCAACCCAAAACAATAATCCACATTGTTGTTTGGCAGTGGGATCTAGGATTTGAGTTTTGTGTTACCCATTAGTGATTTAAAATGGAAATATAAATCTTGTTTTAAAATGATGGCAAAAATTAACTTTTTGAATTTTTATTTGGCTTTTTTTTAATCTTGCTATTTTTAGATTTTCCTAAATTCATTTTTGCACCTTGGTGAACATGGAGGTGGCTAAAGTGCAGCCTTAACACTGCAGAACTGAGGAGCATTTGCAAACAAAGATTGTTAAGGTTTCACAGAGAATCCAGGAAAGAGGATTTCCATATTGCTCTAAGAGCCTGGGAAGAGATCCTTCAGCTGCATTCCAGCTCAATATAGAATTAGAGGCAGCAGCACCAACCCTTACATTGGAGGAGAGGACATTGACCTTGATATTAGTGGAGAATAAGGTCCTAATGGCCTACAAGAGGAACTAGTGCAAGATGGATTTGAGGTCCTGAAGATTATCTGAGTCAATTTAAAGATGGAGACAATTATTCAGAAGTGCCTAGGAGAGATTAACAAAGAGTCCACATCCTAAAAGACCTTGTGCCAAATTATGTGGGGGTGACGAAATTGATAAGTGGTCTCTGCTTATGAGGTGGCCTTGTGTTTGCACAAAGTCCCAGAGGAGGACTGGGTTAGAGCACCAGCCCATTGTTGGGAGGGACACACCATTGGCCTTAGATGCAGCTAACCCCTATTTAAAAACTTGATTTATTCCCAGAAAAGTAGCACCTACGTTTCAGGAATGCCCAGAAACACTAACAAGACTCTTGGGCGGATTTTGTGGACTTACCCATTAAGGTACTGAATGTTTGGGTGGAAAACAGTAAAGTAAAGGATGTTATGGTGTGTATACTTCAGTTATGTGCGAGCACATCTTTAGTAATTGTTTTAAAGCAGTGGCTTTTCACCTGTGGTCCAGGAATACCTGGGGGTTCGCAACGCCTACTCAGGGGCTCTGCAAGTGCTTAGAAAAAATAATATTAACAAATTACTATGGTATTTATATACAAAGAAGCAAAACATGAAATTGAAAATTTTAAAAACTTTAGTAAATGTGAAGGAATTTGAAACTGGTTGGCAAAAATTAGGTTGGTATCATCAGACGGATTCTTGGGAACAGTGCAAGTGCATTAAAAAGAATATAGTTTGGATAATGGCCTCAATTGAATTTAGAAAAGCACCAACCTTCCTATTAACTACTTTGATTGTATTTTGTCCTTGTTTGCAAATTAAATAAAATATTTAATCATAGAAGTCAGAGGATTAACAACCAACACTTGAGAGATTTGCTCCAGCACCTGATTGCTTCTAATACTACTATCCAAGGATGCTTGAGAAGAGGCCTTCCTCTGGCTTAGCACTAGAATATCATAGAAGATAACAAGATGTAACCACAGGAAGGGTGGGTCAGGCCGCAGACAGAAAGAAAAAAGTAATAACCCTTTAGGGCCCCAGACATCCGACATGAGAAAGAGTCACAACCCATTTCAGGTAAGCAGGAGGATGGGAACCCCTAGGAAGAAGAATCTCTTTGAAAAGAGCAGGTGCTTTGACTATCATCAGTAAAGGAACAGGAAGGGAAATTTGTCATGATCCAGGAATGCACTCATTAGCGGGCACTCTGCAGATGTGGCTAGTGTAGCACTTGAGGGAGGCTGTTCCCACAAGGATAGGTTAGAGCGGTAGCGGCCCGTGCTAGGTGTGCTTCCGGGTGCTGATGTGGGACGGGGAGGGGCAGGGTGGGGGGTAGTAAACTATGGATTACGGCCGATTAGAGGTAAGTAAACATATAAATAAATGAAACAAATTTTGTTGCGTGCGCTGCATCGCATTTGGCCTGCGGCCTTCTGGGGCTTCACCGGCAGAAGAGAAGATGCTTATGCAGCATTAGGGCCAGGTTTGGAAATTTTGCCTCCACCTGGTGCCCCTAGACCCTGAGGGAAACCCCAGTATGCGGCAGTCCACATTGTCTCAACAAGTCTGGCCTGTGACCTCCTCCAGTGCCTTTGCCACTCCCGACCACTATTCTGATAGCTGTGGGCAGGCCCACAGCATGTCGAGTAAGTCTGCCCTCTCCACCTACCAACGGGGACATATGGAGGACGCTGTTGGGTATATCCAGTGAATTTTATATTGCATTAAGTATGCCCAATGTAGACTGGCAAATTGAATTAATTTATATCTCAAATTATGAGACACCTTCTTGGGATACTGCAGCAGCCTCACCCATTCCTTATCTGTGAGTATTCTACCTCTCTCTTAGTGCTGCAAGTGATGTGAAGAGATGGACGCAGAGCCCTTTTTAGTGCCGGCACACCAGATGCCGAACATGCCCCATTGTGTCCAATCATCGAACTAATTCATATGTCGATGGCACGTAATCATCTGCTGCCCAATTATCCGGTACATAATGCAGGAGACTGGCATGTGTTAGGAAAAGGGTGCCTGGAAGGTTGTATGTGAAGTCTTCAGAAAATAGACCCCCCCACCATGGTGACCCCCTTGTGTTCCCATGGAATAAGCCTCCTGCTTGTTAATGTACCCGAGGCAGTGGGGAGGCCCGGTAGAGGGATGATAGGGGCCTTGGGCACCTGATTCAAGGAATACTGTAGTGCCATCTTCAAGTACAACGCAACATGCAACAGCAGTGCATGAGTGGGTAGTGAAGTAGCACCCAGGAATAACAAGGGATGAAGCTGGCCACCTTCTAATTACATAGCAGTAAGATCTGTTTCTGATAGATTATGGCCAGTGAGCCAGTATGATAACCATTTTTTAAAATTGTTCTCCCCTGAGGCGGAAGCCGGGGGATTCTCTGACTATTCTTTATCGTTTTTTTAAATCTTGAAATTGCACTTATACTTGCTGTCATTGTCCGGGCTGAGGGCAATGATTAGTTCGATGTATTTCTAAATACATCTTGGGTGGCTAATATCTTGGCGCTTACCTCACCTTCGTGAATACATAGCGCGCTGCATAGCGCGACTGCAGCCTTCATTTCCAACAGCGCTGCCCTCTCGGTCACGGTCACGTGACTTCTCATACCTCACCCGCCATCTTGAGGAGGGAAGGGCTGCGCTCCAGTCTATCCAGCGCTCCCGCCCTCTTAGATTACTTAAGGGGCGTTCACTTTACCACCGGCAAAACCATTTTTTAAAATTGCTCTCCCCTGAGGCGGAAGCCGGGGGATTCTCTGACTATTCTTTATCGTTTTTTTAAATCTTGAAATTGCACTTATACTTGCTGTCATTGTCCGGGCTGAGGGCAATGATTAGTTCGATGTATTTCTAAATACATCTTGGGTGGCTAATATCTTGGTGCTTACCTCACCTTCGTGAATACATAGCGCGCTGCATAGCGCGACTGCAGCCTTCATTTCCAACAGCGCTGCCCTCTCGGTCACGGTCACGTGACTTCTCATACCTCACCCGCCATCTTGAGGAGGGAAGGGCTGCGCTCCAGTCTATCCAGCGCTCCCGCCCTCTTAGATTACTTAAGGGGCGTTCACTTTACCACCGGCAAAACCATTTTTTAAAATTGCTCTCCCCTGAGGCGGAAGCCGGGGGATTCTCTGACTATTCTTTATCGTTTTTTTAAATCTTGAAATTGCACTTATACTTGCTGTCATTGTCCGGGCTGAGGGCAATGATTAGTTCGATGTATTTCTAAATACATCTTGGGTGGCTAATATCTTGGCGCTTACCTCACCTTCGTGAATACATAGCGCGCTGCATAGCGCAACTGCAGCCTTCATTTCCAACAGCGCTGCCCTCTCGGTCACGGTCACGTGACTTCTCATACTTCACCCGCCATCTTGAGGAGGGAAGGGCTGCGCTCCAGTCTATCCAACGCTCCCCCCCTTCCCGCCCCCTCGATGTATAAAAGTACAGGCACTTCCCGTCCGCGCAGCGGGCGGGCGCAGCGGGGGCGCCGGCGGCGCGCCGGAGGCGCGCCAGAGGCAAGCCCGTCTGCGCCCGTCCGCGCCGGGACCGGGCCCAGGGCCACAACCCCTGCCCAAATGGTTCCAGGAGTTTCTAAAATATATACCAGACATAACCTATACGCGCTTCGACCACCCAATATGATCAAATGTTTAAAGATCAAACCCTCAGAGATCCACAAGGATACTGCTATCATCTGCCCTCACTGTTTTGATACCATCCCAATAATACTTCCTCAAACTAATGGCTCGTCAACCAAACATGATGTAGGTGCTCTCACCTCCATAGCCCTTATAAATGCTCGCTCACTTGGCAAGCACAGGCAGGAAATATGTGATCTGATAACTGATTTCAAACTCGACATATTGTTCATCACAGAAACATGGACTGATGACACTTCACAGCCAGACTTGGTCATCGCCGTTCCAGAGGGTTTCAAAGCCTACTGTCAGGACAGGCCTACACAAAGAGGGGGGGGGGCTGGCCATTATTGCCAGAGATTTATATCCTGTCAGAACGACTTCTATTCCATCCACCTCCTGTGAGGCTATGCAATTTGCTATTAACATTTCCCCCTTGTTTAATTTCAAGGGGATATTAATATATCGTCCTCCAGGTTCAAAGACGACCTTCCTGTCCAATATAAACACCATGATGGAATCTGTAGCCACAGAAAGCAGCTTTACGGTGCTAGGTGACCTGAACTTTCATTTAGATCTAGGTCACCTTACCGACTCTGCCGCCCTCATCTCTGACCTAGGCACCCTAGGGCTAAAACAACTTGTTACATCTTCAACCCACCAAGCAGGCCATATTTTAGACCCCATCTTTTCTAACCTAGAAGGACTGCAAATCACCAATATCTTGCCACTGCCTTGGACCGACCATTTTGCGATTTTTGCAAACATAGCCACTGAGAATCACTGTACGAAAAATTCTCAACCTATACCGAAACAATCTTTTAAAGACTGGAAAAATATAAATCATGAAGATTTGAAACACATACTAGAACAAACATATCCAGTGTTTGCTTCAGACCCTAATTTAGCACTCCAGCAATTATACGACTGGATGGGCAAGGCAACACACCAGTCAGCCCCTTCTAAAGAACACTCTAGTAACAGAGCTAAACCCACCGCACCTTGGTACAATGATAAACTAAGGGCACAAAAACAGATAAATCGTAGTAAGGAAAGAACTTGGAGAAAAGACTATGATACTAGTAGTAAATTTGTCTATAAGAAATCCTTAGCACTATATAAAATCATGATAGCGGAAGCGAAAAAAGAATACTACAGTGAGCAAATTGAGAAAGCTAAGAACTCCAGCAAACAACTATTCTCAATCACCAAAGTATTATTAGGCAATTCCCCAGACCTTACACCCCCCCCCGTCACAATCCTTGTGTGACTCTCTTGCCTCTTTTTTCTACACCAAAGTAGATGATATCTACCAGGCGTTCTCTTCCAAATCACTTCCGGGTTCTATCTCACCTACCACTCCCCCCCTGGTTAACACGTTCCCTTGCTTCCAACCAGTCACCTTGGACCAAATAAAAAATACATTATTTACCATTAAATCAGGTTCACCTCTGGACCCCTGCCCTTTATCTGTACTCAGACCAGTAATTGATGCCATTCTACCGGCACTCACTCAGGTTTGCAATTTAATATTGCTGTCGGGCAATTATCCGGCTCCTCTCAAAAACACTTTACTAAAACCTCTGCTAAAAAAACCCTCTCTGGACAAAAGTGAGTTAAAAAATTATCGACCAATTGCCAGTCTACCCTTCATGGCAAAGTTGATTGAAAAAATCATGAATACCCAGATTTCCGAGTTTATTGAAAAACATCAGCTTCTCGACAACACGCAGTTTGGGTTTAGAAAACATCACGGGGCAGAGACAGCCCTGATCAAAGCCACTGACGATATCAGGGTCATTAGGGACCAGGGTGGCACTGCCATACTGGTCCTGCTAGATTTATCAGCGGCTTTTGACACGGTCGACCACAACATCTTGGTCGACCGTGTCCAAGGACTTGGCATCTGCCACACTGCCAAAAACCTGATAGAGTCCTTCTTAGCCAAAAGAATGCAGGCTGTCACTCTGGGACCCTTTCAATCAGCTCAACTCTCTGCTCCCTGCGGAGTTCCTCAAGGCTCATCCCTGAGTCCGACACTGTTTAACATCTATGTGTCGGACCTTGCTAAGACCATCAAAGCACATGGGATGAGCCTAACCTCTTACGCCGACGACACCCAACTAGTGTTGGCGGTTAAAGGCGACAGAGAGCAAGTAGCTGAAAAATTTAAGAAAGGGCTCCTAGATATAGGAGACTGGATGGCTACAAACTGCCTAAAGCTAAACTCGGAAAAAACCGAGGTACTCATCTTTGGTCCACTCCTTCCAGCCTGGTCCACCTCTTGGTGACCAGAGACCTTCGGTACTCCTCCGACGCCCACCTCGAAGGTTAGGAACCTTGGTGTCATCTTTGATGATGGACTAAACTTCATGAACCACGCTAACAAAACAGTATCTACAGCACACATGAAGTTAAAAATGATCCGGAAAATACGACCTTTTCTCCCTGACTCCGCCATCAAGACACTGGTTTCTGCCCTGGTCCTCTCATCTTTGGACTATTGCAATGGGCTACTTCTCAATGCTCAATCCAGAGTAATTGCAAAACTCCAAACTATTCAAAATGCGGCAGCTCGTCTTCTTACCGGTAAAACAAAGTTTGAACCCATTTCCAAAGATATAAAAGATCTTCATTGGCTTACTGTACAAAAACGAACTCATTTCAAATCACTCTGCATAGTATTCAAAACAATTAATAATCAAGGACCTCATTTTTTAAGAGACCAACTACAATCTTACAAAGCCACAAGAGTTTTAAGATCAGCTACTCTCAGTCAACTGGTCGTCCCTCGCACCAAAACAGTTAGCTGGGGTGACCGACGCTTTTTGGTGGCGGCCCCCAGACTCTGGAACACCTTACCCCTTAACATCAGACAAAGTGTTACACTGCTTCAATTCCGCAAACTCTTGAAAACCTGGTTGTTCGTTCAGTAACCTCTCTTCTTTTTCTCTCACATCTGTTCATTTAACTGGTTGTACCCCCTCGCATTTCCTTGTCATTATTGGTTTTTAGCGCCAAGATGCCTACGGGTAAATGCAGCGCTTTACAAATATTAAAAATAAATAAATAAATAAATAAATTGCATTTGCCCAGCTTTAAAGTAGGGCCTAAAGTTTGGATCTCTCAGCCCTCGTTTCTCAGTTGGAAGTTGGAGTTTTGCTAAACTGTCACCCCACCCCCATATCAAATCAGTCAACAGAGTTGTAAGTGGTTGGAAAAACCCTGTGGGGATCACAATTGGTAAATTCACAAAGTGATATAAAATCTGCTGCAACATCACCATTTTGGACAGTGCCAGCCGCCAAGCCACGGAAAGGAGTAATGTCCAAAAGGCTGCTTTTGATTTGAGCACTGCAATTGCTCATGAAAGATTGCCTTCTAATATGTCAGGGTTATCTCTGTATATCTGATTCCCAAGGTAACAGAAAGTGGAAGGGGCTACTGGAATCATATATTCACCAAAATGTAGGTTGGGTTCAGCATATGTGCCAGCAAAGGGGTATGTATTAGATTTGTTCGCACTAATGTGGAGGCCCGAAAGGGTCCTAAATGTAGAAAGTAATTGGGCCAACTTTATCTGCTCTTCTTGGATATCTTTGAAATACATGATCATGTCATCAGCATATAGCAGGATGGTATGGATTTTGATGCCCACCCAAAGCTCCCTACGGCCTGCCTCCTGTCTAGGCTTTTGCGGTGCTATGTGTTCAACAGCAAGGATGAAGAGGAGTGGGGAAACTGGACAACCCTGTCTCGTGCCTCATTCAACCGGGTTGAATTGGGAAATATATGGTCACGTTAGCCCTGGCCGTGGGGGCCGTGTTTAATATTTTGACCCATCTGATTTAGGCCTAAGGTATCCCAAAGCATGCCAATTTAACGAGCATGTAATCCCAATCTAAGGATTCAAATGCCTGATGGATGTCTAATAAAAGTCAACCAGCATTGGGGTAAAGGTCCTGACTGGCATCCATGCTACAGAACAAACGTCGGAATATTAGTGAGACTTTTTGGCGAGGTACAAATCCACACTGATCAGTGTGTATTAAACGAAGGAGTAATGGAAGCAGTCTGCAGGAAAGAATCTTGCTAAGTATCTTACAATTGGTGTTTAAGATCAATAGTGGACTGTAGCAGATTAACTGACGTTGGGGTTTCCCGGGTTTCAATAGGGAAGTAACCAAGGCTTCTCTTGTTTTGGAAAGGAGCAGGCTTCCCTTTCAGGAAGTTATTATAGAGTTTTTCTAACTGGTGGACCCAATAAGTAGCATAGGCAGTGTAAAATTCTACAGAGAGTCAGTCTGATCCCTGTGTCTTCACATGTGCCAAGTCCTTCCGGGCACCTTTGATTTCATACACTGCAGCAAGGTCTTCCCTATCTGTTGCCTGCACAGTTGGCCGGCGTACCATCCGTCGTAACACCAAGAGCATCAAGGGGTCTGGAGTGGGGTGTGCAGAATATAGTACTGTCTAATAGTCCCGAAATTCTGTATTAATACTGAATTGTGTAACTACGTCACCTGTCAGAGTATTCAAGGCTCGGATTGGTGTGAGGGAGAGGTCTGGCCATATCATGTGCACCAATAGCGTACCTGATCAGCCCACCTCAGCGTGCACCCTGTGTGTGTTTTGGCAAAAGTCCACCATCTGGAGCTGTTTTAACACTTTGCATATTGCACCCTGGCTTCTTGTAAATGAGGCGCAACATCTATGTGTTGTGCCACTGCACTCTTAATGGGGCCCAACAAGTCCTCAACCTCACAGAGCTCGCAAAGAATCACATTCTTGGCATTCACCACTGAATTAATGGTGGTGCCACTGATCACTACTTACAATGTTTCCCATTCTATGATGGGTGAGGAAGTGGTGCCAGTATAAGTTGCAAAATATGCATCTATTGAAGTTGATATGGTTTCACAGAAGACCATGTTTCTTTGGAAAAACAGGCAAAAGCCTCCACATAGGGAGGTACCTGGCTTTGTGCCAGCCAAATCTCCAGGGGATTGTGATCTGCAATGGTCTTGCTTAAGTAGGTAGCCTAGATAATGTGGGGTTGGAGGTGTGTTGGGCACAGAAAGCAATTCAATCATGAATGCCGAGCATGTGGGTATGAGTAAAAAGAGTATTCTCTCATACCTTAGTTACAGGTGCACCATACATCAGAAAATTCCCAGCCATCCACCCCTTGTTTCACCATTCAGGTTTGATGGATCAATGTGGTGCCGGGTAAATCCACCAACATGACAGACAAGTGTGTATAAAAAACGTCTTGTTTTGAATTGGGTGCATAGTTATATCCTAGGTTTATCATGTCCCTGTCTAGAGTGCCCTTAAGTAATATGTAGTGTCCTTGCAGGTCTATTCTTGAGTCATGCAGTCTGAATGGTATCTCTGCCTGTATCCAGATTGCAGCCCCCTGGGAGTAAGCAGGAGGTATGAAAAAGTGGGCCTCATCAAAGTTTGTGTAGTTTGGAGGCCTTTGAAGTAACCAGGTGTGTTTCTGTAGAAAGGTAATATAAGCTTGGCGTCGGTGTAGTTGGGCCAATATCCTATGTCTTTTTTGTATATTTCGGGTTACCAAGTTATAATGTTTAGGCACTGATGTAATTTGTATATCTGTGACATTAAACTCATCCGCAGGCGCGGCAAACCCTCCCTCCCAATGATTGCAGTGACACACTCAAACATCTTAGAACAATGAACTACTAACAATCGGTCATGCAATTGTGGGTTATTCGACCAAACCCTTGGATGAAAATGCAACATTAAAAACAGTAGGGTCAAGGTGTACCTTCTAGAGGGGTATAAGCAGTTAAACTGGTGAGACATGTTTCCATAGCACAGAACAGTTCAGTAAATGATTAAGGGCAACCTAGCCCCTAGTCTCCGGAACCCACCCCAGACAATGACAGCACATTCTTGTGCCCTCAAGGTCAGTCCAATATTATGCAGTCAAAGGGATAGCGTGGCAGAAGTGGGAGGCAGCACTTTGCCCCCTCACATAAAAGCAATGGGTTGCATAAACACCAGAACTTATGCAAGATATGAAAGAACATAAGCTACACCGAGTACTGTTCTGCGTGCTCAAACTACTTATGACAGTTGTTACTGTTTGTAACAGCACCACCCTTACCACCATATCTGTGTCGGAGGCACCACTTCGGGATGAACTCTAGCTTATGAGGGGGTGTGGTGTTCAGAGAGTAGTCGCCGAACCTAAAGCCGCCAACTGTCCTTGCAGCACCTGGTGTGGGGAGAAGTTCCCCAGGCAAACACCAACCTCATCTGCTTCTTCTTCTTTAGCATGCATCTCTCCTTTGATGGTGTCTTATCTTGTCGCTCCTGCCAGTGGGAGTCAGGCAAGTGTTGGTCAAGACAGTCCAGGACCTGTTCTGTGATATTAAAGACGAGCGTCTGTTGATTTCGTATTACTTTGAGCCTGGCCTGGATGGTACTTTTTGGCTTCTTGCTCGGAGGCATGCCTACACTGGACAGCTCTTGTATAATCGGGAAGAGAGACATCTTCACATTGTCCACCAGGATGGGTGCACGGTCCCTGGCCACCTGTGCTAGGATATCACAATCTTGGTAATTGAGGATCATGGCCAAGATTGGCCTTGTAGGAGCACCAGGGATCGGCGTCTTAGTAAGGACCCTTTATGCCCTCTCGACCACAAACGTGTCTGTGAGCCCTGTAGAAGCCACTGTGGTCTGAAGCCATTCCTCCAGGATTTGGGTCGGTTGTGCCCCCTCCGTACCCTCCAGAAAGCCAATAATATTAACATTATTGCGATGGGCTCTGCCCTCTGCATTCTTTGGCCGGTCTTGTAGAAGATCCACTTGAAGTTGCAGTTGGGCCACTTGTGCAGTAAGTTGTTTATGACCTGAGGATAATGACGTGAGTGCTACTTTATTTGTTTTGACCCTGCCTGACAGCTTACAATGTTCGTCCTTTAACATGCTCACGTCTGTAGAAATGGCCCCCAGCGCTGGTCCATCACCTGGCACAACTCCCTTATACCTTGCAGGATAAGGTCTATTTTATCTAACGGAGGTGATGCTCCTGAAGAGGGCAAGCCTGTGTCAGGAATCTTGGCTGGAGAGACATCCAATGGAGGTGACTAGGAGTGAGCTGGTCGAACTAGCCTATTGGTTCTTGTTCTCTATGTTCTGCAGTTACTAAACACTGCCCTCTGGGGCACGGGTGGAAGAATTCTCCAGCAGTACGAACAATATACCCCAGGAATAAGGGGAAGGGAAAGCACTCATGGCCACTGGGGAGATCTACTCAGTACGGAGCACATCCCCCAGGGGACCACACAGTTCCCAGTGGTCAACAGGTTCTGGGTATTAACAACTGACAAGGCTGCTGTGCCATCCCCTCAAGCAATCAAACCATCAGACTATCTGAACAGGGGGTCCTACTTGCAGTGATCCACGTCAGTATTGTTGAACAGGCCTTCCCCTGTGTCCAGTTATTTAACATGCACAACATGGTCTATACTCTCCCCCACAGATGAACCAGCGACTCTACTCCAACTTGCTGTGGTATGAGAATTTGCACAGTGAGCCCCTTACAGTCCGTGTATCCTATGCTCCACATCGTAGCACTGATGGTGGGCAATGGGCCCAAAGCAACCAGAGTCTCGATCAATGACTATATGAGCAATACTCCTGACATGCTCTCCCAAGTTGTCATAACAGGCTCAACTACTGCAGGAACATGTTTTTTTTATGATTTTGTGCCACTCCTCGCAGCTGTGACACGCTTTGGGATTTACAGACCCATTGTACAAAGTCATTTCAGAGATCCTCTCACCTCACCGGAGGCACAGTGACTGGTGGAAGAGGAGCACAGGCAACGAGTATTGAGGGTGAACAAGGAGAATGTTAGAAGGAGCAAGGGGCAGGTCGACGCAGCGTAGGCCGCTGCCTACAGTCGCAGTTACTTCACAGGGGCTTCACTACGCTCTTCAGGCTGCCTCAGGGGCCAGGCTTCATGTAGGCACTTACAGTTTGTCCAAATGTGGCAGCACACCAGGGAAGGCACCCCTCGTCGCCCAGCCTAATGGGCCTGGCCACCCATCGGATGCATGTCACAAGAGGCAACTGCCGTGGGTCATCCACTCACCAAGGAGCTCCACCCATCAACCAGTCTCCTTTACATGGCAGCCAGTGCTACCGTGAATGTTCCCACAACACCAAGGCTGCATGTCCCTCTGGCGCATTCACCACATAAATTGGCTTTACTCTGTAGTAGGGTCTCATATGGACTTGATATGTCCTGTGGGGTTTTTGGTTGACACTGATCAATGGGGCCAATTACCACCCGCCATCTTGGGCATACAGTGTGGCCACCTGTCAACTCCTCATGCCAGGCACCACCACTATTCACTTCTTCACCATAGGGTTTCCATGCACAAAAGCACAATCCCGGGGTTAACTGCCACAGGCTGGGTTCCCATTGCTTTCACAGTGGTGAGTTCAGGGCTGACCAGAGAGGTACCTGGAGTACGGCACCATCTGCCATCTTGGACACATGGTGGGTGATCCACTCCAGGGGGCAAAGACTCACTCCATGGCACTCCAGTGGAGTGACAGTCCCCTGCCAGGCAGCCCTAGATCCACATTCAAAAACGAAAGGAAATGATGGACGGAGTGTTGAACATTGCAAGCACTCACCCCCAGTCAACTGATCTGGGTTTAATCCATCACCGTTCTTTAACCTACTCTGCCACCCCAGTTCAGACATGGCCATATGCAAATCAGTCTGACCCTGTGCCTCATGGGAACAGTCCAGCCCGAACTGCCAAACCATGTCTTCCCAGGGTTCAAACTGGAACGGCATGGTGAGCAAAAAAACAATGGATTTAGGCCCAGATCTCTGTACTGGGGTGAATGCATGACATTGTTCTGCATTCTGTCCATCAATTGTTGTTTTTGAACTAGATCCACATGCCTCAGTTAGAGTCCTCAATGGCTACAGGATGACGGAATTTCTACTCAACACTTTTGTTGAATTTATACAGGATCACAACTTGTTAGTTAATCAATCAATCTAAAACATTTATAATGAAGTGTGTCAGGAAAACTGCCACCTGTCGTGATATAAAAATCAAGGACACCAATATAGATTTTACAAAAAGCTTTTCATATCTAGGTGACCTGTTCGACAATGAAGGCACATTGAACTGTGGAGATGATTACGATTTATAAGTCAAAATGATTAGCATAGAATTATATGGGGCAGGGATATGGAGGCACACAAAATGTACAGCATTGCAATTAGTGGAAACTGAAATTTTGAGGTATCTGCATGACACCCCAAAAGTGCCCCTACATTTATTTGTCACGCTGAGTTGGGGGTTCCGTTTCTTACTGACCTAATAAGGATGCAACCCATACTACTTTGGCATAAAGTCTGGACCTCAGAATATACTGCCCTAAACCGTGCTTATATTGGATATTGCCTAAAATCAACCCTGTTCACTTGCATGATGTTGTTGGTATATATCCAATGTTTTTGTTGAGACTTGGGTCAGCCAGACTATTTTAGAATCCATGATTCCCTAGTAGTTATTAGTAGAACAATATAAAAATGTAATGCACTGCGCACTTAGAGAACCTTAGGTTGACCGCCAAAGTATTAAAACCATCTGTTTTAAAAAATCAACTAATTTTAAGTAGTCACGACATGTAGCCATATCTGAAATATGTATCATCAAACTCAAGGCATAGATTTGTCCTCACTCATTTTAAAATGGATATTTTCCATCAGACTGTCAGCTTTCCTGACCCGAATGATTGGTCACTAAATTTAAGCAGTTGCCCTTGTGACGGCATAATGCCTCGGAGCACCATGCAAGTTGTACTTTTTTTTTGTATATTTGATAACAAATGGAAAAAACGTTACATCCTAACCTTCCTAAGGTCCTTACAGTTTACACAATGTCATCCTGCATATCTTTTCCTGCAATCACTGTCTACGTTTGAGCTTTGTTGCGGAATGTCAAGCTTTCTGTGGGCTGTTTTTTATGCCCACAGATATGGTTAATTTTGTATAATATTTTATAAATGATTAATTGATACACAATGTTTTAGCAATACGGCTTTATAATTATCGTTTGGAAATATATGATAAATTATGGATTTTAACAAACCTCTAAAAGCTGCTATGATAAAATAGAACGGAGGACTATTAGAAAATAGTTAGACACTAATGCATAGCAGACCCTTAGCAAAATATTTTGGATTTCTTCCTCTTCATTTTTCCTCTGTGTTAAAGCAATTCTTTAAAAATAATGGATGGATGTTATAAATGAAGGATATTAGGGTCTAATGATTATTCATATTAAATGATTTTAAAATGTATTGTCAAAATATGTGAGATTTTAATTGTATGTATCTTTTTATTGTACGTTTATGGTCTAATTTATTTAGATTAAATAAAGTTAATAATGACTGTCTGAGTATAGCTGGATACAGATAGGAGCTAGGAGTGTTCCAGAGTCGTAGACATTCCACCCTAGCGATCTGAGTGCATGCTTTAGTCTTGTGAAGAAGCAAATCTTGCAAGACAACTTTGCTATTTTAATAGGAACCCTAAACCCTAAATAAATGCGTGCACACTGAACAACGATATGTTAGCAACAAAAACATACTGTGATGAACTACTAGGAAAGGAACATGAAGAAATCTATTCCATCAGTCTACTTGCTTCATGGCAGTTGGATGTTGCACAAATAATTAATGATGGGTGGGTGCTTTTTCAATAATCCTTTTTTCTTTGTAGAATCTGCCCTAAAAAATGTACAGCACCTGCATGACCTAACCTTACAAAGGAGCGACCTGTCGTCAATCAACAGATTCAATAAAAGGCATGCACTGCTGAGTTTATGATTAAAGTCAACCTTTGAAGAACTGCTTTACCGCTGATCACCCTGGGGAAGATTTTTATATATTACGTTTGCATAAACAAAACATTAACTCATAGACACGCTAATGCTAGTTGTACAAAGAGATTATGTTTATTCACATGTAGATTGACTATAGATAATGTAGGCTTGAATTTCAAAATGTCCAATGTTGTTTGTCGTCTTTTTTTATTATGTGACAAGTGAACATTTTATTTCTAGGCAAGCTGGAGATCTGAATGTTGAACATTTCCTTTGTGATGGTCGTAGAGTTCAAGAGATACAAGGACTGTGCAGATCAGTCCATGTATTTTATCTATTTATAGTGTAAGGGTGAAGGGCACAGAGAGAAGCTTGCACTGTGAGAAACCTTGAGAACTTAGGGGCATATTAGCAAGGGCTGGTGATATAATTATCGCCGCTTTAGCGTCCGTTTTCAGGCGATAAGCGGCGATAATGAAATCGCAATATCATCAAGGACATGCTAGCGCGTGTTTCTTTGATGTAGAGCCCGTTTTTTCACAGCCTCGCCTCGCATCGCTAATGAGATGCAAAGAAGGTGTGGCTGTGAAAACAACACATGAAAATATCTCGAAGGCAGCTTCGCGTTATTAACAAGGAGGTGCTGCGATAAAAAAATGTGCGCTACCTCGGCCTTAACGCTGGAATTTAACGTCTGTTAAATTCCAGACTAAGGCATACTAATAATGGTAGGTGGATTATGCTGATACGGTCACAGGGTCGCAGGGGCGGTGGGTGAGATTTTGAAGTGGTGGGGCGCAAACGAATTAGCATACAGCACCGTAGCGAGCGTGCGCAGCGAGCGAGCCCGAACCCCAAAAGGGGGGTTTGGGGGGATAACCCCCCCCCATGAAAATTTTGAAAAAAAAGAAGAAAAATCGTGCATTTTCAAGCAAATTTGAGAAAGCAGGAAGGTTAATAAAGCAATTGTGAAAGTGCAGTTATTACATTAATAGATGGCATAACATAGGTAGCTGCTTATTCAGTATTACCACAGAGCTTCATACATTCTGTCCTATTATGCTCAGGTGCTGAATTCAGACTATAAGACTCATGGAAATCTCAGCTCTAAGAGTAGAAGAAGTTGCACAGCAGTGTAATGGTTGCCAGGCTCGTTCCGCAGGAGCGTCAGGAACTTGAAGAAAAGTCCACAGTCTTCCCCTACGGCCTTCCGACTCTATTAGACTCTAGAGTAACAAATGGCACGCAAGGGGAAAACAGGGAAACAAAACAAGGAAAGGCGGGGGAAGAAAAACAGTCTTACAACATACTGAATATAAAAGAGGCAGCGCAATGCGCTGTTACCGTGATTCTGGTTGAGCTGAGCTTTGTACACACACTTCACATAGGTCCACGCAAGTACCCCAAATATAAATGGTATAAAGGTTTTCGCAATTTGCCAAGGGGAAAGGTTTGATAGGCAACACAAGCAACGAATCGTTCACCCTGCGGGAGACAGGTCCGGCCAGTGAACAAAGGTGAGCAAATCTGTGTAGTCTCCAAATAGAACAAACACTACAAACAGAGATAACAATGCATTTCTTACCTCAATCAGAATTTTTTGTATTCAACAAACAAGTAGCAGCATTCACAATCAAAAGCAAGGGCCCCCAAGCTCATAATATGTATGCATTTTAATGTATTGGAGGTAAAGTTGTCTGGAATCAAGATCGAAAAAAGGAAAAGGGCAAGGGGAGATCATCCATGGAATTCACAGGAGTCACCAAAGCTCTAACGCTTGGGCTAGCACCGACCCATGCTGGCACTCAAGAGAGAGGTGGAGCCGGCATGGGAGTGTAAAGGCTCAATGTTCTTGCCAGATGTGACGAATATGAATGAAAAACCAATAAAGCATGTTAAAAAAAATGAAGCACGAAGAGTTATCCAGTTTGTCTCCTCTCCCCTGCCCCCACTTCTCTCTAACCCTCCCTCTTTCCCTTCCCGTCTGTCTTCCTTTCTCTCTTTATTTCTCTCGAACTCTTTCATTCCTTACCTCATTCCTTTCACTTCATAGCACTCAATCTCGCTTTGCATCTCATTCTTAGTGTTTCACTCTCACGTTTCTTTTCTCCATCTATGCCCGTCGTCAGCCCTCTAGCGTGTGACTAATTATACAAAAGGCAACCGCATTCCGATACCAATCTCTGCCCTCTATCTGTACTCATCCCTTCTAGTTCTGCTTTTTTCACTACACCTTGCTTTCCCATACATCTCTGCCTTTTCATGCGCTCTCCCTCCAGTTGTTAGCCAGTTTACTACCTTCCTTCTTAAACTTCCACTTACAATCACTCTCTCCCTACTCATCCCTCAATTGCTATTTCCAGACCTCGTTCCCGAGTAGCTTATTCTTCTTTGCCACTCCGTTCGGGTCCGCGCGTGTTTGCGCGCACAGTCGCTCACGCAGGTTTCTCGACATCTGCGTCGATCTGGGCAAGTGTGTGGTTCCTCAGCTCTGTTAATAATCGTGTCTCTAGTGTAGTGGTTTCTCTCGTAATATGCATGGCCGCTGCGCGCCACTGAATGGCTGCAATTAATGAGGGTGTAGACGTTTCTTTTTATTGTTGAAGCGGCTGTTAATTCCCATTTTAAGGTTAACCTCGACAATCGCCTTGCATAGGTGTATGCTCACTTGCTTTTATTGATAATGTTGTTTCCCTTCCCTGATCACCCAGGGCTTCAGATTACTACTGTTTTAAGAGCCAATGCCCCAATTAAAGTTCATCCGATTTTTTAAGAGCCAGGTGCACATGTTGAGAGTTCTCCCAACTTCGTTACCCCCTTATTTCATAGATACATCTGTTTCTTTTATTTGACCTTCGCAAGTGCACATTAAAACAAATCTATAAAACTTGCATAGACCTTAGAGGCGCTGACCTCTGACTGCAGAGCTATCCCTCATGTTGCATAGACCTTGCCGGCTCGGACCTCTGACAGCAGAGCTATCCCTCAGGTTAGACAGACCTTGCTTACCCAGACATCTGACAGCAGAGCTGTCTCTCAAGTTACATTGCTATGACAGTCACGAACAGCAGACTTATCCCGTGAGTTATAGGCAGAGCCACTGGAATTATGCAGCAGGGTTGGACCAAATTATGCAACAGCATTTACTAAACTATGCAGCAAGAAAAGGCAAATTATGTGATGTAATTTGGCACAATTTCGGACAGTATTTGCTCATTCTTGTGTTATTTTTAGTTGTGTTATCAGTATCTGGGCAAAGGTCTGGGCTCGTTACTCCCAGCCTGGCACCAACAGACAGATGCCAGCCAACCTCTGCAAGGGTCTCGCGCCCCTCCAATGCGGCACGTGCTGCTTCTTTCTAGTAACTTTACATCTGTTTGAGTTAAAAATGTTTATTGTTAAAAACTGCAGATTATGCTGCAGATATTGGGTTATGTGGCAACTGTGTCAGATCCATAATTATGCGGACAACGTTGCAGCATAATTGCAGTGCCCTGTATGGGGTTCCCGAGCCTCGAGCATCACAGCTCCCCTGTGGCTGTGCAGCTCCGACAGCATCAGATGTGTGGCCGCCTCCCTGCAGGTCACTGCGCGCTGTTTCCACAATAGCCCGATGCATTGTGGGGGCTGTAGTCTTATTTCGCTTCCGTTGGACTAAACTACTCTCAACCGATGATTTGTGGGTGAAATGTTGAGGACTGGGAGCAGTGTCCATGTGACCAGGGGTGAAGGGGTCACCCCACAGTAGCGCCTAGGGGCCTATCCTGCACAGCGCTTCTTACACATGGCAGCAAGGAAGCCAGCCGCCACCAGGTGTGTGAGACTGACCCCAAAATAGCCCCTCATCCTGGAAGGAGAGACTGTAGGTCAGGTGTCTCCCCCCCCCCCCCCCCATATGCCCTGGGCCTTATAAGGTCGGACCTCCCAGGGCCCCTCTGCGCCCACGGAGACCAGTTGGCAATCTATAAATCTATCAGCACTTGAGGGGGAGGGGGGGGGGGGGGGGGGGCGGCAGAGGGCACCCCCTGGGCAGGGGGCAGAGTACCCCGCTTTAGCAGCTGCGTGAGGCAAGGACGGGGAAGTGAGGACTGTGAGAGGAGACACCTGTGATTGGACAGTGGGGCTCTGTGTACGTCACCCGTCCCCCGAAGGGCTCTGTGGCGTCATCAAGCGCCTCTCCTAGGGATCACCCTGGAAACCCCGCGGCCCCTGAGGCAAGTCCCGGATACTAATGCTGTGTCTGACGCTTGAATAGGACAGGACAGGGGCATGGAAGAACGCCTGAATAGGACAGTACAGCAATGCCCGAACACGACCCTGAACCGTCTGGGACCCAAAGCGGGAGGAGAAGGCAGGGAAACTTAGAAACTTAGAAAGCAGCACTTACCTCAGTCTTCGGGTCAATGTCAATCATCCCCACGAGGTCCACACCACGAGGCGACTCTCAGGCGAGTGAACCGTTACCTAACCGTAACCAGGCTGAACCGGGACACTGCAGCGCCGCCCGCCGCAAATGGCCAATCACTGCATGACTACATTAAGTCAGAGACAGTGATTGGCCATTGTGCAGGGCGGCTGAGCCACCCACGCTCGGCATCCAATATGGATTGCCCCTGCTGTGCTGCGTGGTGACCGGCCAATCCTGGCGCTGCATGCAGCGCCAGGATTGGCTTGGAGGGCACACTAACTGCTCGCCCTGTCGCCCTTTTCCTGCTAGGGGCTGCCGCCAGCATAACCTGCACCCCCCCCCTACTAGCTAATGGGGCCCTGGGGACTCATGCGCATGCTCGGGGAAGTTGCTGCCCGAAGCATACATGCGGATGATGCGGGAAAACAACTACCGCCCCCCCTGCGCAGTCCGCACTCCCGATTCAGTCGGGTGCTGCCCGGCGGCGCCGGATAAATATCGTGCTGCTAAGCACGTAAAAACCAGGGCTGGTAAAAACATTTATTTTAATTGTTTTAGTTTTACGGCAGCCGCGGCAAGCAGGGCTGGTGGGGCTACGCCCCTACGCCCCAATGGACGCACCGCAGCTGCAGGGTCGTATCAGCAATGTTATCGCTGTTTTCCATGGAACATCGCTGGAAAACCAGCGATGTTTTTACATGGCAAACACCGCTATCGCTGAAATATTATCGCCATAGCGCTATGTATTGTTAATATAGCGTTATCATGGCAATAATTTTCAGCGATAGCCGGCGATAATATTTCTACCGCTATGTGGGGCCAGTAATAATTATCGCTGGCCCTTGTTAATATGCCCCTTATTGAGTATGTAGTAGTATAATTTTGCTTTAACCTGATTGGAGAGTCCTTTTAGAACTGTGTGTAGGTGTATAAAATGTTCGTGTTTGTTTCTTTAGATGAAAACATATATGATCAGAGCATAACAGTTCCGTGCAAAATAGAGCAGAGCGGAGTAGGAGATGTTTAGATTATTCTGTGGGAGAGAGGACTGAGATGACTTTGTCCTTTGCTTTGAGCCGACTCTGCACTGAATTGTCCTTTTCTAAGATTTTCATTACATTTGCAAATTATATTATTTGATACATACACATTTTGATTATTAATTGATACTAATCGATTTCTGCCTTCATTAATCCATAAACTTCAATTAATCTTCATGTTTTCATACTAAAATACTCTCTGTCCTTCTTCATTCTTGTGATTGTATGTAACATTTTAATGTCTCATTTCTTAAACGTCCTTTCCTTCCTCCACCCCATAGTTGATGAAATCATTTTTGGCACCTAGGCTCTCTTTAGGTGTTTCCTGTTTTTACAGGGATACAGAGAGGGTACCCACCCCTAAACCCAATTCCATTGACCCTCTGCTGACATGTTCTGCCGGCTGAGAGTTGGTGGCAGAGGTCAGTAGGAGGGCCAGTGGATGGTGGGTTAATTGAGGAGGGAACCATGACACTGTTGAATAAAGCCAGAGGGAACGCTGTCTGGTCCTTAAGGGTCCTGTAAGAGTTAGACGGGGACCATATGCTCTTACTTGCTTGCCATACCCTTGTCCTTGCAGCAGTGTCACCAGGTTTGTTTTCCAGACGCTGAAATGTCAGCCTAGTGACACTACCTCTATTGGCCCCGGGCTGTATGCTTCCCACGGTGTCAGCTCCAGAAGGTATACCGCCAATTTAAATGAGGGACTGTTGCTCCAATAGATAAAAGAGACAGATTCAAGTTCAACAAAACTGTAAACATAAATAAGCAACAAATAGCATAGCTTATTCAATGGTGCTTCATTTTACAGCACACGCGTTTTTATGGACGTATTTCAATGGTTTGTGTTTGAGCTTCTCCGTGAGCAAGTACTGATTTTTCGGTTGCTTAACCAATCTTCTGGTGCCACAATTTTTTGTTACATTGGATTTTGATAAAAGTAGTATATTTTAAGTTAATCAAATTGCTAAGTGATTTTCGGGAAACTGAAACTGACATCGATGTATCATAGAATTACTTCAGAAGTGGTAAAGCCAACTAGAGTGATTTTAATGTGCGTTTAGATAGTAAAGGGCGGTATGATAATATGGGTTTGATATAGTTTGGGAGAGAAAGTTTACAGAGAAATCTTATTCTATTTGAAAATTGTTACAGAAATGGTTCTATTGGAATTTGATGACTGAAGCTAGATAATCAATAATGCTGGCATCATGGATCAGGAGTTGGCAAAGCTGCTAGTTCTGGCCCGGCAAAGTTGCAATACCTTTTTAATATGCAACAGGCAATACACATTTAAAAGTACTAAAAATTAAAATGACATCCTCTAAAGATTGTGTGGATATGTTTGCAAAAACAAAATAGCAGAAGAGGAAAAAACATCAAATGAAAGCAATTATCTGTACAAAAGTCATGTCATTGAATGGGCAATTTTTAAAGCGGATATTCAGTTTGGGTTTAAAATGCCAGCGACATTCATAGACCAAAACATTTTGGGTAATCTTTGTTCAGATACCATGTTGAGCTGACCTACAAATAAAATATCTGTTAGTGTTTATAGTTTGAATGTTTCTCTCTTATTATTATTTCTGTTCCTTCTAGCATTATAGTTATTACATTCGTGATGTTCCTTATCGAAATGTTTAGTTTCAGAATAGCAGAAAACATTCAGTAAAAAATTGTCTGCAGAGTAATAAACGGTCAACTACAGCAACATTAATTTGCCTGCTGACAGAACAACCTTTTCCATTAATGTTTCTGTTCTAAAGAATTGAATAGTAGTGTTGCAAATTCATCCTATGTGCCCTGTGCACCCCCAATTTTGCTGATTGGTACTTGTGGTAACTGACTCTGACTGTCCCTGGGCTCTGCCTAAACAGGCCCAGGGCCGGCGCTATGTTGAAAACAAATGACAATGGGCATGACCTACCCTAAGTCTAGCAATATAACATATAGCATTGCAATAGTTTATGAACACATAAATATTGCTAAGAATTCAAAAAAATATCGTTCAAGGACTTAGTAGGATGGTATTGGTAAATCCAACAATATGTTGAATGTATCGTAAAATATACAGAAAAACAGTTATAAGACTTTCTTGTCTATAAGACAAAATACAGCCTTTCTGTGGTCTTCCCTGATTGGTCAGAGTTAACAGGATTAACCAGGCTGCTTTAATGAAGTGATAAGTGACTTACCCAAGGAGAGGCTATCTGGTGGTGAGGGCTCTGCTCCACAGGAGCACCAGAACAGGGGGGAGGGGTCATAAAGCATTAAACTTCTAAGCAGGAATAGTACAGGCAAGGAATGCTAGGTCCATCTTCCCCCATCCCCTCTGACCCAGCCAGGTGGGAGGCTAAAGGAACAAATCTGCAGATGTTAGGGGCTGGAGAGCTATGAAAATAAGCCATACTGAGAATTGGTTTAGTTAGGTCTTCATGCTCTGCTGAGATTTCAGCCATTTAGAATTTTGGAGGACTAGTGATTTCTGGTAGAAGATTATGCCACACTTTGAAGGAGGTTGTCATGCTCTGGAGTGCTGCCTTGCACCTCATTGGACAGGAGTGCTCTCCTGCTTGATCCCAGAGGATAATGAATAAATATGTCAGAGGTGAAGAGCCTCGCAGATCTGCTGCTTGAAACTCAGAGAAGAAGGATTGCCATGCTGGAAGCTTGATTTGCACCACAAGGCTCTGCATTCTGACTGACTGTGCCTCCTGCATTATCTGGAACTACAGCCATGTGGATGTACCTTGCTTCTGAAGGAATAATGAGTGGAATCCCTGCAAGCTACAGGTTAACAGAGCGCACCTGCATCATCACCACAAAGCGTCCAGAGCCTGGAGCGCGTCCAGTGGACTTTTAAAGATTTTGTTCAGGTGCATTGCATGCTCCGCATGCGTCCACACTTGCCACTCCCTAAATTGGTACGTGTATATACACAACTTTCTTTTCATCTTTTTGGTTTTAAATGAGATGGACATAGAGTTGATCTCCAGCCACATTTAACATATTTACGTTCGGGCCATGGCACATTAATTTACATGTACCAACCCCCTCCCTTCTTGTATATACGTTCCCCAACACCAGAAGTAGACAGCAACTGTCAGCATGACTATGGAAACTTTCTATTTAGAACGAAGGATGCTATATGTGTGAGAACTAATAATTTATATTTTCCACATGTTGGGCCATTGACGTAAGTTCCATACCTCTTGCATTGTTAGGAGGGTGCCTCCCTTCACCTGGACCCTGATAACACGGTGCTACTTTATGTAGCCCAATGCTACTTTTAACATTCATGTTCCACTTATTGTGTTGCTCTTTACGGGTTTGCCACAATTGCTCTATACTCCAAATATGGCGGGAAGGTTGTTACTTACCTCCTTGCCCCTTACCTTGGTATGCCACTTTGGGCAGCACTTTTAATGTCTTGTGACACACACAAACCCACCTTACAATTTGGATGAAATATATATATTTTTTTAAAATTTCAATGAGCCTTTACTTTTTGTGGTTTCTAGACAGAACATTGGCATTGCTTATGAACTTCAGGTATAGTTTCCTCGACCTTGCGTGCAGAATGAATGTTAATGTTACTGTTAGAAATGGGATTTCTGACTGGCTAAGGCGTGCGCCAAAGCCAGGAAGAAACCACCACTCTAGTCAGGGCAAGGAAGTTACACGCCAAAGATAACCCCTGCTCACCCCCTTGATAGCTTGGCACGAGCAGTCAGGCTTATCCTGGAGGCAATGTGTAAAGCATTTGCACACGCACACAGCGACAACATCCCAGGCTCACCACAAAAGAAACTCCACACAAGGTTATATATAAAAATACCCTTTGTATTACCATAACACATTAGAATAGTAAGCACATATTATACAGGGTGCCACCTGGCACTAGGTCATATTTAGAAGGGATTATTTACACCTGACAGGGCCCACTGGACCACTGTCAGTACCATCACAAAGTGAACTTAGTAAATGTAGAATTTATCATAAACATAGAACACCACCAGTGACTACTGGTAATCACTGTACTTAGCATCGGCCTGTAATATAAACTACTTTATGCACAGCATCACACCAGGCGCGAATTACCTTCTGTGCCAACCTTACCATCATAAACACATGAGGCAATCAACTCACCAGTCTAAACGCATTGGACCCATACCTTCTAAGTATAACTACATTAGGGAATGACTCTCACTAGCATAAACCAAAATATGCGAACCAACCTCATAATCTTAAAACACATTTAGAGGCATCAACACAGGTGCGTAAATCATTCTACAGAAATCACATTTCCTAGCACCCAAATTCACAGTAGGGCCTGGCGCCCTATAAACCTAACAATCCCCCTGGCCACTGGCCATCCCACAGGGGCTCACATGCCCTCTGTCCAAAAGTCAGGGCTGTTGCCTAGGCAGCAAAGGTCAAGGGTGCGCCACAGCGCAAAACCTAAAAGTTGCAGCTACCCACTACTTGCTGGGCAGCTGAGAACAATAGCCTGGGGGCCTAAACGGTGCAGCTGGCACTAATGCTGCACAGCTGGGGAAGGCCTGGCCCCCCTGTGCCACTTCTGTCCCTCTCGGGAATTGCACCTAAATGGTGCAGCTGCCCACTACTTGCTGGGCAGCTGTGAGAGTTAACAATGAGTCAGGGGCTCTCAATGGCCCGTAGAATCAATATGCAAAACGTTGGAGCCACACACGGCTCTAGAAATAATCATGTCCCATGGAGCACACTAGCTCCCGAAGTATTCAGGCCGTAATAAAGAATAAGAACTGGCCCCCTGGCACTGTGGAGCACACTGGCGCTTTAAATAAATATGCCCACGAGCTGGGGATGAAATGCGGGGGAAATCATGGGCCCCTCTGGGCTCCCACTGGGGCACTTCAAACCAAATATGCCAATAACATGAGGGCGGACTGGTGCGTAGATCAAAGCATGTCGGCCTCGTTGGAGCGGCCCGCTGCAAGACGGGGCTGCTCGAAATGTAATCACCGCACTGTGCCTCGATCAGGCACCAACAAGTGGCCACATGGAGCCCCCCCAGCAATTTCTCACTCACCGGGCTGCTCTCGGGGGACTCCTCATCCTAGCCGCTGGCCGCAACTATCTCGCGGGGCTTTCTTGGGAGCCCCGCACTGCCTGCACTCTTCACCCGGGCCCCTCCTGGGACCCAGGGCTTTCCTGGACTCTGGCTGCCACCCTCTGGACTGGCTGGCACCCGCGGGGCTCTCCCTCAGCCATGGGAGCCCCGCACAGGCAGGCGCCAGCTTCTCCACCCGGGCGGCTCTTTCAGGCAGCAGCGGTGTGTGCGGGACTTCCTCCGGGAAACCGGAAGTCCCGCCCACCGCGAGGCATAATGCTGCCTGACTTCCGGATTCGGCCAAACGGGGCCGTGGCGGTGAACTTTCCTCGCAAGAGTGGTAGGCTCCCTCAAGAGTCAAAACCAATTTCATAAGGCGGGGTGGGCACCCGCCGCTATCACCACAAAAACAAGCGGCATGAATGCGGGACGGGCACCCGCATTCAGGTACACAAAACGAGCGGGGCGGCACCTGTAATTACAATAAAGGCATAACGGGGGGAATCCCTATGTAGTGGATTCCCTCAGCAAGGGCTGCAGCGCTGCGCAGCACCAGGCCCTCCATCAGCTGGGCAGTTCCCCGAAGGTAGCGCTCCCAGGGCGCTAGAATCAAGGATAAGAAACAAAGCGCTCACCAGGTGCTGGAAGATCATAGCAAGCCCTGGCAAAAGCAAAAACAAAGAGCAACAGGTCCCAGCAGTCCTGGGCATCAAAGATGGAGCAAAACAGCTCCCAGCAAAGAAAAGCCCTCCAGGCATCCAGGGGCTGGGCAGGGCCCAGGGAGGCAAGCCTTCCCCTGGGCCCCCAGCAGCAGCACGCCCCTGGTAGTTTCAAGTCCAAAAACAAGAACATTTTCATGGGGTCACAGCCCCTTCTTTTATACAGCATTTCCTTTGTTCTGCAACTGTAGGGCAAGGGGAGAACCAGATACAACTGGTTCAGGAGCACTTTGCTTTGGTCAGCTCCCCTCTCTATTCACAGGACAGGCGACATCAGACGCACCACATGAGGTGGAGCCAGGATTGTGAAGGGAAGGCCCAGCCCCATTCAGGTCCCAGGTGCAACTCCTCCCTCCCATCTACATGCAGATCTCTCCATTCACCACCGGGCAGACTCACCCTGGCTCCTGGAATTTCCCAGCCCTCTCAGCTCCTGTCAATCACATGCCAGACAGGCAATTCACATCACACAGCACACAGAAATGCCAACTTCTAGAAGTGGCACTTCTCCACCAGTCACACTAAATCTGTGCACACCATTGCGCAGCATTTATTCTCACGAGTTCGCCCATACCAAACTCGCCCCTGCACTCCTCTCACATCAGGAACTACCATGGACACACATATCCCCCATGCATTCCTATGGGAGGGCAGGCCAGTCTCACTAAATGTAACACAGAGCGTACGCACTTTACACTGGGATACAGTGCTAAAGTGCTTAGAGGCCTAAAACTACTAACACTACATAGGGAAAAAGGCCAGGATAAATGCAAAAAGTTTATGGGTGAACCTGCCAAAAGGGCCAGGTCCAACAGTTACCATCTCTGGCAAAGTCTCAGTGAGCCTCTTACGATATGGGGTAAATTTTCAACCGTGACTTAGCCCTCATCCTCCCATCTCCTTTGGGGTGTTCACTATTGCTGCCCACGACAAGCTCCCTTTTTCATCACCTTGATTGATCTAATGTATATACTTGTTGTCACTTTATAATTCTTTGCACATTTTTAATATGGACACAGTAAATGATGCATAAGCCTCTCTTAGGATCGCGCTTTATGCACATGACTCTTTTATTGGGTATCCTTCGGGACTCTACCGGTGTGTTTCATGTTGCATCTGGTGAGGGTGAGCTAACAGTTGCAGTTCTCATCCCTATGTCATTGCAACAACATTGTAAGATACTATATATATCCTCTCGCAGTCTTGAAAAAGTCTTTGTGATGAAACATGTGTTGGCTCCCTGTCTGTGTTAGATATGACATCTCTGATGCAAGAAATATGAATAACCATGGAAAGAATAAATCACGAAAAAATCAACTTTGACCTTGTAGTACTTTTTTACTGGTGAGACTTAATGACTATTGGACTTCGCTGTGTTCTTCTGTACTTTTCTGCTCATTTGCTTATTGTTTAAATCCGGGGGGCACAAGTTACCCAGTATATTTAATCAATCACATTTTTTATAAGCTTGAGTTTTAGAGGTGGATGCATTTATTGACCTGGAATAGGGTTGAACAGTGGACGTAATCATACATGACAACAGTTGGTGTCAAACAAAAGATAGGAGATTTCAGGTTTAGAACCATCAATCAGCATCACAATGACATCACTGAAAATGTACTCACATGAATTTGGGCATGCTCAGGCATAATCATGACATTGCTGGAAATCACATCATATTCCATCAAACCTCTGTCAGAGGGAATGGCAGTGTGGCTTATGACCCCAATTACAACATGAGACGAATTGACATAAACCTTAACTTCAGTAACACACTGCTTCTTCAGCAAGCATACCAGTTAATTGTTGTTAGTCTGTAACAGCAGTAACTACTATAGGTCATGCATTTAGTTTGGTAAGAATGCTTTCAGTATAGACTTTGAGCAGGATTTGAACCAGTGACAAAAGTGATAGCTACATTTTCACTCCGTCCTCTGCTCTAATAAATGAGCTTTCAAATGCTTTCAAAACTGTCAATGGCAATTGATTTTATGACATAGCACGTGGGAGATTGGGCTGTAAATCCAGGTTAGACCAGACAGCCATTGGGTCACCATCCCCCAAATACGTTGCCTACTCACCTCCTGTTGCAGAAATTAGTTTTTTGTTAGCTTTAGGACTCTGTACTCTTTACCACTGCAAACCAGTGCTAACATGCTTGTGCTCCCTCCTTAAAACATGGTACAACTAGCCTACACCTGTTTAATGTATTTAAGTTATTTATAAGTCCTTAGTGCAGTGGTAAAAAAATGTACTCAGGACCTGTAAAGTAAATGCTTCTAGTGCCCTGCAGCACTAATCGTCCTACCCACTTAGGTAGCCCTTTTAATGCATGTCTCAGAGCTCCCATTTCAGTTTTAAACTGCCAATTTGACTTGGCAAAATAAACCTTCTGTCAGGCCTCAAAATCCCCTTTTAATATGTATGTCACCCCAAAGGTAAGCCTTAAACAATCCATCTGGCAGGGTGCAGTGTATTTAAAAAATTGGGCGTGTACTTTTAATTTTTACACGTCCTTGTAGTGAAAAACTACCAAATTTGCTTTTCACTACTGTGAGTCCTGCCGCTCCTACACAAGAACATTGGGTTACCATATTACATTTAATTACTGATAACTTTTGATTGGGAGTACGTGGGAATATCATGTTTACACTGAAAAGAATTGTAATTTAAAAACCTCTTTGATGTTAATGTTGGATTTTAAGTCACAACTCTGAAAATATCACTTTTAGAAAGTTAGCATTTTCTTGTCCTTACCATTTGATACCAGCAGCCTGCATCCTGGGTCACATGACCAGGTGTAGCTGACAGTTGGTCATTGTGTATTACTTCCAGACAGTGAGTCAAAGGGGGAACAGGGCTTAGCAGCATGAGCCATCTTTGATTTGATAGGGGGGAGGAGCTGTCACATACCATACTTACTTATCACAAAGACTCTGCTTTCGCTCACTCACAAAAAATTAGTTGTTTGTGCCACCAGACAAGCTACGACCAGGGCAGAGAGGCAGGAAATTCCAAACCATTTTGAGGTTGAAAACCTACATAACCTTCCACTTCTTTAAAGCTGGCACCAAGTATAAATATTGGACCCTCAGACCCAACTCTTCAGCACACTTCTGGGCATGTGGAAGTCTCAGAAGAAGAACTGCTATGTTGCTGCAAGAAGGACTGTCCTGCCTCCCTGCTACTCTGCTGCCCTGCTGCCTGATCAAGAAGGACTGGACTTTTGTCTTTTACCCAGGACTAACAAACTGATTCCAGGGGCTAGTTGGCTGGCCTTCTGATTAGAGCATCAAGGGCAGAAAAGGCTTCAACTAGCTTAATCCCTGCACCTGGACTCTGCCTGCTGAGAGTCCTAACCACCAAAGTGGTGCCCCCCTGTCCTAGACCCCTGGAAGTGGGGCTGAAGGTGCTGTGCCAGCAAAGCTGCGATCTATACCAGAAGTAACACAGAGCAATGCAAACATGATGCAGCTTCACAATGCCTCACCGGAACTGACACAGTGCGACACAACCATGACGCAAGCCCTCATCACAGCCCTTTCAGGTCTAAACTGCTGCTGCGTGAAGCATCCTCGATGCGGACCTCACAACACTCCTCTGGAACTGCGCTGCATAGTGCAATGCTCCGCATCTCGGATTTAAGGTACATTTCTCAGTGGGACAAACTTGGTCAGTGTATCCTGCCTGCACTCCATCATGATTAGCCTGAACTTGTGACTTTACTCGGCCTGGCACAACCAGATTATCAGAGTTGGCACTTTGTGCTTTTAAGCACTATTTTTACCTAAACTTTTAAAATTGCATATCTCCTGTTCTACTGATTGAAGTTTTATTTTTTTTGTGTCACGTAATTTATTACATTTTACTCTACTTTTCAAAGTTGGTGTGGGATTTTTATTGTGTTTTGCTTTTGCTTTATCACTGTTTGATGTGCTGCATAATCACTTTCCACATTGCCTCTGATTTAAGCCAGCCTGACTGCTTTGGTGAAAAGCTACCAGAGGGTTAAGCACAGGTTAATTTGGGGATTGCTTGTGACTTTACCCTGAAACTAATTGTGGTTGCTGCTAGAGTAGGGCCCTCCTGCAACCAGTAACCCAATTTTCAACAGGTAACAAGTAAATTACAAGGATGTTTTCCGCCTTTTGTTTCTGAGTAAATTCATGTACCACTAGATGTTCACGCTCATTGTCCATTTGATGTCAATCAGAACTCCTCAGTGAAAGGCATGCCAGCAATTCACTGTTACCCATCTATATTCTAGATGTATACTTCTATTAACTGCATCCGACTTCCGGTCTGTTCCGGTTTCGCACAGGAGAGCGAGTTGAGTCCAGGTGTTTACGTGACCTGTGGTGATGGCTGAAGTGCCCTTTTTCACTAGGGCATGTAACTCCAGGCAAGTGGTACCTATGCCTAGGGGATTGATGATGGCGACTTGGCAGTTCAGTGGGGCGAAGGAATACATGACAGAAATACAACCTGCGTTATCTGATGTTATACAGCAAGAGAAAGTATGAGCCAAGGGTCCTACTTGAGACATGATAGCTCTTCGCTGAAGGAACATGCTATTTTATTAATTGTGGCACTGCAGTGGAAGATGATGAAAATATTTTGCAATTTGTCTGCTATGATCCCCACGAAAGACACCTGACAATGATATAGCCGCCATGCTTTATAGCTTTTGAACATGATAAATATACGCATCTCAAAATGTTTAATGTGTGAAATATTTGTAAATACAGTTTATGTAGGTAAAGAAAAATGTCAGGACGTGTTTTAAAATGGGGGTGGTAACAAGAGCCTTCTGGCCGCAACTGGTAAAGACCCGTGGTGGTTTGTCAATGTCATGGACACGGAGACAAGAGCACAGAGTATGTCAGTGCAGTGTAACAGGAACACAGACAGAGACGTAAGACTGCTACTGTACCTTGTCACCAATGAATTCGGCTTTGTTGGGGGCAGAGCATTTTATATGAAGGATGAGAAAATGTTTGAGAAGCATTTTTAAATTCAAGGAATTAAGTTACAAAGGTATTTCCATTTCAGCATCATAAACACGTTCACAGTAGAGTCGATGATTCACTGGAAACCAACATTATTGGTAAAAGGTCACCACGATGAAAGGAGGAGCCTTCTTTCTGCACAAGCTATCCCTTTATCCCTTGGCTATCTGGATCACGTTTCAGTTTTTGTCTTCTCTAGAAAAATAAGAACTCCATTGCAGGGTCACAATACAGCACCTGACAACCATAAACTCTGTACAAAAGCAGCACGAGGAAATGGTTGATTTCAATTTTTATAGGTCTGCATTAAAATGAATGTGCATTCAAATGAACTGGAACAAGATTGTTAAATAGCTCCTGGCTCTGCTAGACCTAGACAGCGAATAAAGGTGGAAAACACTTTTGCAGATGACAGATGTTTGTTAGTTTCTGCATTGCCTTCCCAAATTATAAAAAACACTGTAAATCAGTCTAGCAATGATGAGGTTTCTTTTTTTGGAAAGATCTTTTGCTAATCCTAGGAATGAAGAATAATTTCCATCAGTAAAACAATTATCGAGGTAACAGATGAGAGGCTAGTATGTGGTTGAACTCGCTGAAAGGAGGAAGTAGATTAAATATGGATGTGCTGGATCATTTACCTCCAATTAAATTGCCATGGTGCACTTTAATGGGGAAGCTCAAAAAGGTTTGCAATAAAAATTATTATATAGCCTTTTGGTGTTCATGATCAAAACTACTCCTGGACACTGCTATGAAATTTCATGCTGGTAAAAACCGATGTAAGAACGATTGGAGGAAAGGACAGCTGTGGTGCATGAGATGATAAACTACGGGGAATGGCAGATATAAGAGTTATCTGCAAGGAGCCATATCATAGGCAGAAGAGGTATGTACATTTCTTTTTCACATCTTCAGCGTGTACATTAGCTTGAAAAGTCTCCCAGTTGGTGCATGCTTTGCTGTCAGCAGAGCTGGTTATCACAGAGGCAAATACGACCCTACGTTTGCATGCCATGCACTAACTCAGATATTTTTTGAGCTAACATATGAGCTGAAATGTAGATACCCTTTCAACCCTGGCAGAGTGCAAAAAATGGGATCATGGTACAGCCCTTGTCCTTTAGACAATGAGTTGGCTAAAGTAATGTGTGACCATTACTTACATTTTTCTTTTCACATCAAGAGTAATTACATTGTGGGAGTTACATCAGGAGGCTTTACATTGCAGGTAAGTGTTCAGTCTTTTACTTTGAAGGTTTTTATTTCACAATTAATTTATTTTCAAAGGCCCTAACTCTTTATCTATATTTAAATACATTTATATTTATATATTACCTACTGGCATTTGCCAGTAGATAGTTATAGTTAGGACCTAGTTTCCAAAGGAAAAGCATTTTTTTGACTTGCCTTTAATATTGGCGCTGTTTGACGAATCTTCAGGAAATTTTCCCAAAAAAGATGTTCCAGTATTTTTTGATGTGCATGGAAAGTTTTGGTATGGAGTTTGAGAAATAGGGGGGGGCAAAAAAAATGCATTTCACATGTTAATTCATGTAGGTATTTTGAACGCAACTACAGCTTGGTGGATAAAGTGTGCTATTTGTTATTTGATGTAATTCGTTCAGTCGTTTTTGAGCTATAAAAAGAAAACCAAATTTGTATATAAAGGGGCGCAGATGCTTCATGATCCAACTGTGGAGCTTCGCGAACCAAAGCACCAAGAGCAGTGCTGTGATCGGCTGGGCGCAACCTGTGTAAAAAGTTGGAGCTGTCATTTTATAAACCGGGACACGGTCACGGGGGATGATAATATAGGCTAACAACTGTAAAAGGGGTGAGGGTAGAGGTACCCTGATCCCATGGGTACATTGTAGGGCTCACTGAGGGACCCCTTATAAGTGTCAGAATGCCCGTAACTAGTTCTTTTTTCACGTACGGGGAGTCAGGGATCCATCACAATGCTTAGCTCGGCCCCCGTATGGCATCATGGTGGAGTTGCGAACCTTGCAGAAAACATTTTCCAAAATATATATTCACACACTCACTCATACACTAATACATACACTCACAGATCCACTCAAACAGTCATGCATGTACTCACAGATCCACTGGGACACTCACATACACACTCACATACTGACGCACCCACTGACAGACCCACTCAGACTCTCATGCAGCCGCTCACAGAAACACCCAAATACTCATACACCCAGTCACAGACCCACTCGGAGACTGATGCACCCATTCACAGACCCACTTTGACAGTCATGCACCAACTCACAGACCCACTCAAACACTAATGCACCCACTAACAGACCCAGTCAGATACTAACACACCCATCATAGACCCAATCAGACAATCTTGCACCCACTCACAGATCCAGTCACAGACTCATGCACCCACTGACTGACTCACTCAGAGACTCATGCATCCACCTACAGATCCAACCTAACAGTCACATGCCCAGTCACAGATCAAGCCAGAGTCTCATGCACCCACTCACAGATACACTCAGACGCTCCTGCATGAAGGTACAGAGACACTCAGACACTGACACACCCACTCAGACCCACTCAAACGGTTACACACCTGGTGACAGACCCATCCAGACATGGACAAACCTAATGACAGATCAACTCAGACATTCATGCTGCCACTCACAGAGTAACTCAGACACTGACAGTTAAATGTGTGCAGTGGGGGCATAGATGGAGCTCACATTTTTTGCTGGTTTAATGACTGCTCAAGCTGATGAAATCCTGTCACATGCAGATTTATCTAGAGTGCTGATTAAGTCAGAGGGCAGGGTGAGGTGGGGAAGTGGGGCTGTTAAAAGGCGAATGTAGATTCATTCAACTGACAGATAACAGAGCCAAGTTAAAGTGGGAAATTGAAACATTGCACTCTATGTTGTCATGTTTCAGAAAGCTGCATACATGTTACACTACTGACTGGCAACTCTCAGACCACAACACTTAACCCATCCACCAACCATAAACTTCAAAAGGAAGCACAAGAGCCCATGAGACAGGAGAAAGTGACTACGCCGAAATGAGCCTAGCCACAAAACAGAGCATGGAGGGCGGGTGTGGAACGGATCTCAGGTCATTAAGCTTTAAATATACCCTTCATTGAACTATCCACAGAGGTGATCCCCTCATCTTCATGAATTGATGTGCCAATTCAGGCAGAGCATTTACAGGGACAACAGCAGCCTGTTCTGTGTGGCTCAATCAGATTTACAAATCAATCGCCTGCTAGTGTCAGGGGAACGGGAGAATAGATGTTTGTCAGCAAGTCCATGTTGGCAGCGCAGCTAGAGCAACAGCCATGACTGCACAAGGCTGCGTCGCTAGGCAGCGTACATGATGCATGGTAGATGACAGAATTAAAAAAAAATTTAATTCATGCTTTATGGAAAATGTGGAAGCAAATATCAAAAGATGTTGTGGCATGACGTGTACACACTGAATGTGTCTGATATGCTAGCAAACGGAGGGTACTGTGTGGAGAGATGTAGAGAATTGCATGCTAAGGCTGGACCTGGATGACAGCAAATATCTGGCTCAACCCGATATGCCCTCATGCACTGTGCAGGCAAGACCAAAACGTTACTAGGTCATGTCGTCGATAGTGACATAGCCATAGAAGGGGTTACACCACCAGACTTCCCCGCATGAATGGAGTGCTGCTGAGTACAGCATCCTTCTATGGCACAGAGAAATAACTGCCCCCCGACTCCCGCCAGAAAGTGAGCCATTTATTTTAAACTCAGATAGGTGTACTATACTGTATTTATTGCTGTTGCCATCACAGTGGCGAACTCTGTGTGCTCTACAACGACACAATCTACTTCCCAATGCCTTGCCCTGATGTGTGGAGTGTGGACTGCTTCATGTGGAGCTGAAGAGATTCCCACAGTGCAAGAACTGTTTCTCTTGAAGTTAAGGAGATAAGAAGGTAATTCATTGCCACGTTACCCTGCAATGAAAAGAATTAACATAAATAACAACTGAGGAGCATGTACAGTGGGGGAATTTCCACCACCAGAAGAACTCCACTGAATCACGCAGAAACGTTAAATATTTTTGGGGGAATTCTGTGGAGTGAAACACTGCAAACTTCACCCACCCCTAGATTCGGCCCTGCTACTGCAGAGGCTTTGTGTGTAGTTTTACTGTCATGTTGACTTCACATTTAAAACCCTCCGTAAGGTCTTAAATTACTCTTCTGATACCAATAGGTCACCCTTAAGGTAGGGTGTAGGTAAGCATAGAATCGAGTGCTATGTGTTTAAAAGGTAAGATATATAGTCTAAAGTTTTAATGAGTTACATACAAACTTACAGACACATATGCTCAGTTATACATAAAGTCTCTCCTTCATACTGCAATTCACATATGCATTTTCAAAACCATAGAGGCATTCACATACCCAGTCAGACAGTGACTGGGGCACTTAAACATGCACCTGCATACTCACATAGCACTTATGTATCCAGCAGTACTAGAGATGGTAGCATACAAAGTTAAATACCCTAATACAAACTACCACAGCCAGTAAGCTCGCCATACTGCCACTTGCATACAGATTTCCATACTCATACCGTTATTAACCTCTTCAGTGCCCATGACGAGCTGGACTCGTCATGGGCCGCGGTAGCGCTGTGCCCATGACGAGTCAAGCTCGTCATAGACCCAGCCTGCTAATGCAACGGCCGGCACAGGGCGGGGAAAGGGGCGGGCACTGAAGGGGTTAAGAGAGACACTCATGTAGTTACTGACACAAATACTCACACACCAATACAGGGACTGATACACTCACTAAGATATGTACTCAAATACTGACACACCAAAGTCATCGATCCAGACAAGTAGCCTTTTACTTGTGTGAAAGGTGAGACATATAGTTTGAAATTTCAGTGAGTTACATGCACACTTACAGACACATATGCTGAGTAATACACCCAGTCTCTCACCCATACTGCAACTCACATATGTATTTTCAAAAGCATAGAGACTCTCACACACCCAGTTAGACAGTGACAAAGGGACTTAGACATTCACTCACACACTCACAAAGCACCTATGTATCCATCAGTAGCATATCTAGTTGCACTCACAGTTACATACTGGAACACCAACAAACACAGCCAGTAAGCTATCCTAGCCAATTGCATACAGATTCACATACTCATACAATTACTAACAGAGCCACTCTGATGTGGTTACTTACACAAACACTCCCACACCCATACAGGGACTGATACATTCACTCAAATATGTGCTCAAGTACTGACACAACCAAGTCACCAATTCAGAAAACAGTCCTTTTACACATGTTTTGGGCCTGCTACTGCAGAGCTTGTGTGTGCAGTTTTACTGTTAGGCTGTTGGCATCTAAAGCCTTTTGTCATGCCTTAAACTAGTCTTCTACTACATATAAGTCTCCCATAAGGTAGGTTGTAGGTAGGCATAGGACGGGGTGCTGGAAATATAAGACATAGTTTAAAGTTCCATTGAGTTACATGCACACTTACACACTCATATGCTCTTTGATACATGCAGTCTCCCACCCTTACTGCAACTCACATATATATTTAAAAAAACAAAGAGACAGGAACCCATCCAGTTAGATAGTGAGAAGGGCACTTAAACATGCACTCACATACTCACACAGCGCTAATGTATCTTGCCGTACCAGAGCTGGTTACGTACATAGTTAGATACCCTAACACTAACTACCACGGCCAGTAAGGTATTCATACAGGCAATAGCATATAGGTTTACAAACCCATAATGTTACTCAGAGAGCCACTCTTATACTGATGTAGTTACTTACTAAACACCCACATACCGATACAGGGACTGATACACTCACTCAGATATGTACTCAAGCACTGACACACCCAAGGCACCCATCCAGACAGGCAGCCGTTTACACATGATTCAGGGCTTCTATTGCAGAGCCTGTGTGTTAAGTTTTACTGTTAGGTTGAATTTGCATTTAAAATCTTGTCTCATCTTAAACTACTATTTTACTACACAAATGTAACCCTTAAGGTAGGGTGTAGGTAGGCATAGGACAAGGTGCTATGTGTTTGAAAGGTTAGACATATAGTTAAAAGTTTCAGTGACTTACATTCACATTTACAGACACAAATGCTAAGTTATATATGCAGTCCGCCACCTATACTGCAACTCACATATGTATTTTTAAACGCATAGAGACACTCACCCATCAAGTCAGATAGTGACAGGGATACTTAAACATGCTCTCACATACTCACACAACACTTATGCATCCAGCTGTAGCAGATCTAGTTGCACACACAGTTACATACCTTAACACTAGCTAACACAACCCGTAGGCTATACTTTCAGCCACTTGCATACAGATGTATATAACTATAAAGTTCCTAAGAGAACGACTCTTTTACTGATGTAGTTACTTACATAAAAACAAACACATCCATACAAGGGCTGATACACTCACTAAGATATGTAGTCAAGTACTGAGACAACCAAGTCATCCATCCAGACAAGTCGCAGTTTACAAATGTCTGGGGCCGGTACTGCAGAGCCTTTGTGTGCACTTTTACTGCCATGTTGACTTGCAATTAAAAACCCTTTGTGAGGTTTTAAACTACTCTTCTACTACATATAAGTCACCCTTAAGGAAGGGGGTAGGTAGGCATAGGACAGGGTGCTATGTGCTTAAAAGGTAGGATATATAGTTTGAGGTTTTATGACCAGATGTATGACCGTTTTTGCATGCGCAAACTGGTTTGTGAACCCGTTTGTGCATGATAAAACTGCATGGGCCATGTACAAAACCTATTTAGCGAGTCGCAATTTGTTTGCGACTCGCTAAATAGGTTTTGTGACTTGCTATTATTAGGAAGGGGCGTTCCCTTCCTAATAGTGAGCGCAAGCCCATGTATGAATGCTTTGCAACCGCAACTGCGGTCGCAAAACATTTGCAAATTAAGATGGTGGTAATGCACTCGCAAAAGGGAATGGGTCCCCAGCTGACCCCTTCCTCTTTGCAAATGCAGGTGAAAATATCTTTTAAGGGCAGGCAGTGGTCCCAGGGACCACTACCTGACCTTAAAAAATGAAACGAAAACGTTTCATTTTTTTCTTTTTTTAATGCATCCCGCTTTCCTTTAAGGAACACGGGCTGCATTTAAAAAAAAACTGCTTTATTTAAAAGCAGTCCCAGCAGGGTGATCTGCTGAGCCCAGCAGGCCACCATAACTAGGAGGGCCTGCCATTTCCAATGTGGGTGCAAATTGCGAGAGGCTCATTAATATTCATGAGCTTCTCAATTTGTGACCCCATTGGGAATTGCAAACAGTGTGATACACACTGTTGTACATCCAAAACAGCGCCTTGCAAATTGTGAGTCGCAAAAAACTTGCAATTAGCGAGGCGCTATTTTGCATGTCGTACATCTGGCCCTTAGTGAATTACATGAAAACTTACAGGCACATACAAGCAGTTAAACATCCAGGATCTCACACAGAGGCACTTAGACATTCACACGCACAGCACTTATGAATCTAGCAGAAGGTTCAGTGAGCTACATATGTGCCTGGAGAAACATTCACTCAGTTATACATTCAGTTTCCCCTCTAATACTGCAACTCATAATCCCATTAAAAAAAACATCAAGGCACTCACACACCAAGTCAGACAGAGACAGAGCTACTTAGACATTCACTAACACACCTACACCGCACTTATGTACCAAGCAGTAACAGAGCCAGTTGCATACACAGTTACTTACCCCAACACTCAGTAACACAGCCATTAAGGGGGAACAACCTTTACAACGCAACTTTTACAATGCACTACACTTACAACGCATTTTTTACAACGCACAATCCATGACAACGCATGACATTACAACGCAGGACACTACAACGCATTTTTAAAAACTACCTTTACAACGCATTCCATTACAACGCATACTACCATTACAACGCATACCATTACAACGCATAATATAGTAATTTTTACCCCTATACTATCCAACACTTACCCTACTATTGCACCCCCTGGAGTTAGAATAGTAATTTTTACCCCTATACTATCCAACACTTACTCTACTGTTGCACCCCCTGGAGTTAGAATAGTAATTTTTACCCCTATACTATCCAACACTTACCCTACTGTTGCACCCCCTGGAGTTAGAATAGTAATTTTTACCCCTATACTATCCAACACTTACTCTACTGTTGCACCCCCTGGAGTTAGAATAGTAATTTTTACCCCTATACTATCCAACACTTTCCCTACTGTTGCACCCCCTGGAGTTAGAATAGTAATTTTTACCCCTATACTATCCAACACTTACCCTACTGTTGCACCCCCTGGAGTTAGAATAGTAATTTTTACCCCTATACTATCCAACACTTACCCTACTGTTGCACCCCCTGGAGTTAGAATAGTAATTTTTACCCCTATACTATCCAACACTTACCCTACTGTTGCACCCCCTGGAGTTAGAATAGTAATTTTTACCCCTATACTATCCAAGACTTACCCTACTGTTGCACCCCCTGGAGTTAGAATAGTAATTGTTACCCCTATACTATCCAACACTTTCCCTACTGTTGCACCCCCTGGAGTTAGAATAGTAATTTTTACCCCTATACTATCCAACATTTACCCTACTGTTGCACCCCCTGGAGTTAGAATAGTCATTTTTAACCCTATACTATCCAACACTTACCCTACTGTTGCACCCCCTGGAGTTAGAATAGTAATTTTTACCCCTATACTATCTAATACTTACCTTAAATGCAATTTAATATTATGCGTTGTAATGGTATGCGTTGTAAAGGTAGTATGCGTTGTAATGGAAATGCGTTGTAAAGGTAGTTTTTAAAAATGCGTTGTAGTGCCCTGCGTTGTAATGTCATGCGTTGTAATGGATTGTGCGTTGTAAAAAATGCGTTGTAAGTGCATGCGTTGTAAAAGTGTGCGTTGTAACGACATACATCCGCCATTAAGCTATCTATATAGCCACTTGCCTACAGATTTACAGACCAAAAGAGTTACTAAAAGAGCCACTCTTATACTGACATAGTTACCTACACAAACACTCACACACCCATACAGACACTGATACACTCACTCAGGTACTGACACAACCAAATCACTCATCCAGAAAAGCAGGCCTTTACACATGCGTTACGTCTGCTAAGCAAAGTCTGTGTATGCAGTTTTACTGGCAGGTCAAACTAACATTTGAAACTCTCTTCTAATACATATAAATCACTGCTAATGTAGGCTGTAGCATATGGCAGAGTGCTTTCTGTTTAGAAGGTAAGACATGTGGGTTGAAGTTTCAGTGAGTCACATGCGTACTTCAAGACCCATATCCTTAGTTTTACCTGCAGCCTCCAACCCATACTGCAACTCATAAAGCTATTTACAAAAGCATAAAGGCACCACACTGTAAGCCACACAGCGACATCAGCACATGCACACAACTCAATCACCTATACAGTAGGTATGTACCCAATACTAAAAGACCCACTTGCACACAGTTGCGCACCCCAAGACTCACTAATACAGGTAGTAATGAATCAATACAGATACTAACATACACATTCAGTAATCCTTTGAGTTTCTAAAAGAGCCAGTCATATAGTGATATATTAACTTACATATCTAGTCCGACATGCACAGAGAAAATGGTACACTCATTTAGATATGTACTCCAATAGTGACACAACAAAATGAGACATCCTGACAGGTTGCCCTTTAAACATGTGTCAGGTCTGCTACTGCACACTGTGTTGGTAGTTTTACTGCTAGGTCGAGTTGGCATTAAAAAATTCTTGCAATAGTTTAAACTTCCTTTCTACTACATATAAGTTGTCCGTAAGGTAAACTGTAGGTAGGCATGGAGCAGAGTGCTATGTGCTCATAAGGTAATACATCTGGTTTGAAGGTTTAGTTAGTTACATGCACAGTTAAAGAACCATATGCCCAGTTAAACATCCAATCTCACATTCATACCGCAACTCATAAACCTATTTACAAAAGCATACACCTACTTACACAGCCACTCAAACAGCGACAGATTCATTTACACATGGAGTGGCACACCCATATAACACAAATATATCTAACAGTAACTGAGCTGGTTGTACACACAGTTACATACCCCAACAGTCTCTAGTACAGGCAGTGACCAATATGTACACCCAGTCAGATATAGATTTAGAGGCACATACAGGTTCTAACAAACCAGTCATATAGTGAATACTTACTTAGATATCCAGTGAGAAACATACAGAGAAAATGGTAGTCATTCAGGTATGTAGTCCAATACGGAGAAACTCAATTGAGTGATCTAGACAAGTTGACCTTTAAATATGTCTCAGACCTCCTACTGCAGATGTTTTATAGGTCGTTTAAATGCTAAGTCAACTTGGCATTTGAACTTCCTTTGCCAAGCCTTAAAGTTTTTTTTTCTATTACACATAAGTCACTCTTAATCTGCAATTAATAAACCTTTTTTCAAAACAATACACACAGTTACATACCAAGTCAGGAAAACAGAAGCGCTTACACACCTATTCACTTACCCATACAGCAGTTATGTATCTAGCACTAACAGAGCCACTTGTGCACACAGTTATATACCCCAACATTAACACAGCTAATACGCTATCCATACAGACTCCTGCATACAAATTTACAGACCTATATAGTTACTAAGAGAGATCCTCATATAGTGATACCTTTACTTACAAATACTGTAACATACAGAAAGACGGAGTGATACACTCACACAGATATAAACTCAAGTACTGACACAAGAAAGTCACCCTTCCAGACAAGTAGTTGTTTGAATGTGTCTCGGACCTGCTACTACAGAGTCTGTGTGTGCAATTTTACTGCCAGGTGGACTTGGCATTGAAAAACCTATTGCAAAGTCTTAAACGTTCCCTCTACTACATATAAGTCACCCCTAAGGTAGACCGTAGGTAGGCCATAGGACAGGGTGCTATGTGCTTAAAATATAAGGCATGTGGTTTTAAGTTTCACTGAGTTACATGTGTACTTAAGTCCCATAAACCAAGTCATATATCCAGTTTCCAACCCACACCACCATGAGTCATATACCTACCCAGAAACACACTGATGCAAACAGTAATATGCATGGATAAACATGTATGCATACACACATGTATTTACACATGGTAAGTAACAGGCTTATTGTTATAACTCTATATATAGGAAGGTAAATAGGTAAAGTATGTAATTTTATGAGATAGATTGAAAAGCTAAATATATTGTTTTGTTTGCAGAGTTTCACTTCTGCTGTAAAACAGACCTTTAAAATGCCAAATAAAACACAACGAAAAAGCAGAAAGGATACAATCTGCTTACAGAAAGAAACGGGACAATATGTGGAGAACGTAGTCAAAGAAAAAATAGATGCTGGCAAGAAAACTAACAAGTTTCTTAAAATCATATGTAGAAAAATGCAAAGCAAGGAAAACCATGGAAAGAAAAAGCAAGGTTTATAACATCTAAGAAAAGAGAAACACGGAGTAACAATAAGAGTAATAAATGTTACAAGAAAGCAGATACTTTAGGAAGAAGAGAAAGGCAATTTAAGGAAATCAGAGTCAGAATGTCTCATATTAGAGTAATTAAGAACTTGAAATGAACTGTGATGCACTGTAAAAAGAGAAGAGAAGATTTCAAACAAAAACAACATATTGAATCTGATAAGTTAGAGGAAAATAAAATGCCAGCCAGACCAGTACATAACAAGTTGGCATTAGTAACAATTCCATAAGAACTTTGAGAATTAAATGTTTAGGAATCAATTCTCGTACAATATATACACCTGTTTCAGGCTAATATGCGCATGAAGCCAAAGACAGGGACGTTACTACCAACTGTGGACCAGAAAGGTCTTAAAGGAAGAGTTGTGTACTTTCCTTTAGATTTTAAACATCATAATGAAACTGTTGGTGTACACAAAGATGTTCAATAACCATTTATTATTCTTGCCCCTACCAAGGGCAAAAAAGAGTTAGTGGATGTTAACAAATAAAAATAAAGCAACATTATACCTGAAACAAAATAATATTTGTTATAAAAATGGTGATGATGTATATAGCATATATGGAGTATGAAGCATTTCCATCAAGTGGACAGATTGAAAAAGTGCATCGATCCGGATCAGAAGAAATGTACGAACACTACAGCATCCATCCTCTTTATACTGAAGAAGTAATCAGCAATGCCTTTGATCTCTTTCAAATGAAACAAACAAACAGAGCTCCCATTAGTCTATGGGAGAAAAGTTTAGAGACTTGCTGTTTTACAAAACTATTCCCCACTGGATCAGGTTGTCGCTATGATGACCACCCTGTATAGCTACAAGCAGCTGAATACCTGTCAACCAGATTATATTCAGAGTATCCAATATTTCACCAGTGCATTCCATATATTATCCATCTTCTGTTTGAGAGTGATTTGACCAGACTTTCATATGCTGTAACCCACATACTAAAGACAGGAATTCATCTTCAATTTATGTCTGCAAAGGAATTAATTGACAAAGTTCATGGAAAAGATGAAAAGTTATAAAACAACTTGATTAATTTGATGGCGTATAAATGTGGCACCTATGAGTACTGTTATTGTTGTCATGGAGAACTCATATGTATGTTGAGAAACCTAGGGGCACCTACTTAGTTTCTGACACTCAGTTGTGCTGGGTACACATGGGATGACCTGCTTGAATTTTTGGGAGAAGTTAATTCAAACTTTAAGGATATCAATGTGAAGACAGCAGTAGAATGTTGCTCATTGGATCCAGCTAAAGTTTATAGATATTTTAACCACAGGTTCCAAGTCATGTTTCTTTCCTTTGCAATAAAACAAATCCTCCTTTTGGGTAAGTAACTTATTTCTTTTGGCGTAAAGAGTATCAAGCAAGAGGTTCTCCTCATATTCACATGCTGGTATGGATAAAAGATGCACCGAAATTTGGAACAGACAGTGATGAGTCTGTACTCTCTTTCATAGAACAGTATGTGACATGTATCACCCCAAAACCCTGTGGTGAAAAAGTACTGAGATGCCATGTCCTTCACTTTTAAACACAGAGATGTGGGAAGAACTGCCATTACAAATACAAAGCAAGATTTTACACAAGATGTCGATTTGGATTCCCATGACCTCTCATTTCCCAAGGAAGAGTGAACAGCTTTTTGTCTGCAGTCAGACATTCACTAACACATAAATCACCAAAAAACACACACAACCTGCGAAGATCAGAGGCCTCCAAGTATGTTAATAACTATAACCCTGGCATTCTCAAAATGTGGAATGCAAATATGGATCTAACATTTGATGTAGACAACTCCATTACGGTTGTTCGGAACGTCACTTCATATATTACAAAATCAGAAAAGACAGAGAAGAAGGAGATGTGGGAGGAGATTCCAGTAGAAAAGACTCTAACCAAGAAATTGTACAACTTAGCTTGAAAATGCTTTCCCAGAAAGCGATGGGGTCCTATGAGTGCTGTGAGCAGTTAAGCCTGGCCAGTCTGTTCTCAAAGTCAAGGGGAATTGCTTAGATAAGTCCAGGCCTAGCAAGTACACAAACTTGAATGTTAAAGTCTTTCCCAGAAATTCAGTACCTAGAAGAATTCAACCCGGAAAGTACAGATACTGTGAAATCAAAAATGTTGGACACAAACTATCCAAGAAAGAGTCTGTGTCTAGAAGACATGTGCATTTTTGAAGTACTTCAACACTACAGATACAAAACGTATCTAGGAAGAGAAATATGCAGTCGCTGGATGTGACGGTTGTTTAGTGAGACACGCAAAAGGAAATTTCATTAACCACAGAAAGCTTAGGTAGCAAACTTCAGACAGAAGAAAGTTTTTCTATTTGGCACTTCTACAACTCTTCAAGCCTTGGTGTGCTGAAACAGTATTACTTGGAGACTATGACTGCTACGAAGATTCTTTCAACGCTGGCGAAGACAGCATCCAGTGTTCAGTCTTCACAAGCTTTTTGCAAAGGTTAAATAATGGGATTTTACAGGAAGAAATTATTGCTGCTGAGGTAGCTAACGAAAGTTCCCAAAGCAATCAAAGTTCTGCACCATTAAGTCAAGATCCTCTTGGACAACCCATTATTGAAAATGACACTGCAATAGCCATGACTGGGATGGAAACTGCAATGAAACAAGCGAGACAGGAAAGTGTTGATTACGCACAATTATTTGAACAACTGAACAACGAATAGAGAGAAATAAGCAGAGGAAAAACAAAAAATAGAGCATGGATATCTCCATAAGAAGAAAGAATGTATATGTTGCTCATTTAAGCCAATATTGTTATACCAGTGGTCAAGCTGTCACCAGAAAAAACTTTCTAGTTAAAGTTTTCATCGCTTACCTACAGAAGACTCCAGAATCACATTTATAACGTGTAGTAACAGTACCCACTGGATTGGATGCACACAACATTAAAGGAAGTATGATGTGCTGTTTGGAGGAAAGCATTTAAATACAACTTACCTAAGTCCAAGGCCGGCTTTTTTTCAGAACGCTTCTGCCTTATGAAATTCGGAATTCAATGGGAAGTATTGGCAATGTACACATTTGTCTAAACTTTGAATACAAGGAGCTACTGAGGAATGTGCATCAAGCATCTGACATTGAATATGGAAATATTCCAAAGAGCATTAGAGGGACCTTAGAGTAGGTGCTCTGACAAAGGAGGAGAAATGTACTTTAGATAGTAGACTTTTCCTCTAAGAACAGAGCAGCATAGCAAATGTTCAATTTCATTGAGAAAGGCATCTATAGTCTGTTTAATGTCCACACTTCAAGAGTGTTCCAATTTTAAAGAACAATTACTAAAACTGAAAAAAAAAGAAATTTTGAAAATTACAGCAACTGACAAAATGGAACACCAGGGAGTAACAGTACTGCTAAGTGCAAAGCTACAATCAAAATCTGTATCTAGGACTGTATCTAGGACTGCAGGATTTGAAAAAAAAGTTGCATGTGCAAAAATTGTAGAGTTATTTTGGAACATAATTTAAATGTTAATGTTGAGGAAGGAATAGTTAATGGTGCAAACGTTTGTACGCTCCTCATTTATAAAAACAGATAATCTGTCCAAAGCGGAAGCTCACATAAGAATCTACGGATGTTGCCGAAGCGAAGGAAAAGAAGGAGAACAATGAAGGTCTTAAAAAGTAAAAATTGGAAAATCAGGGAGAGATTGAAGGTTACCAGTTGTCAAACACTTCTGATGTCAACTGCTATGCAAGTGTTGTTCTCAATATACCATCATTTACCACATCTTATAAATAAAATTCTACAGGAAGCGCAGAAGAAATTATGTTCTTCATTGTGTTCTTTGCTACAATTTTTACTTAGTGATAGGACTATAATACATTGTGGTTCAGGCATTCAAGATCTAGATATGTAGTGGATCAGTACTATTTAATATGAACACGCAACAAGGTGCACATTAATTTATAAAGCTCATCCTTGGCATTTTAGAACTATTGGTGACTTATTTGGACTGAATTACAAATGGAATCCTGAATGTGAAGATTGCTCTTTTACGTCTACCACTCAAATACATTCTGGGAAATGTCTCTACATAATATTACGAGATTCCAAAACTGTGCCTTTTGAAAGATTGATTAAAATGGATAGCAAAAATATGACCGGCCCAAATCGTAGATCAGATGTTATGTCTACATTACAAGTACATATAACTGGAAAATACAATAAATTAATGCTGCAATGATTTAGAACAGAAGGATCAAAATTAGAAACCAAAATTGCAAACTTCAAAGCAGGACAAATATCAATTTCAGGAAGAACCTATACTGCTATGGCTATTATCTTTAATGAAGGACTTAATGTAAGATCTGGACACTATACTGCCAATTTAAAAAGTGAAAGTGAATGGATGGAATGTAATGAAAGCAACACAATATTCAAATTAAACTGCCTTTTAAACTATGAAATTCTTACCTTTTGTTTCTTCAACCAAAGTTCTAAGGAGAATTATTGTTTAAAAAGTGGTCTACAATACTTGTTCTTTGTGAGTCGTCACTGTTTAAAACATCATTCAGCCTACCAGGGGGTGATTCCTTCAAAAGGACCTCCAAAATTCAAGTATGGTTTATATTTATTAGTAGTATTGTACCAGGAATAATAATAAAAATTATACTTTTAACACATGTTTGTTTATATTAGTTTTGTAACTGTAGGTTAAACAATTGAGTAACAAATTGTAGTGAGTGCAATTTATGGTAATATACTGTGCAGTTTTGTGTTTTTCTACAATCTATGTTATTGTTTTTTCCCCACTTTTCAAGGATGACGCTTCACACAGTACATCGTTTATGGTGTACAAGTATGAAGGATGTGACCAGTAAAAAGGGGAAAATTAAATGTTTTACCATGTTGTGATATACTGTTACAGCATAAGCAATGTGTACTGTTATGTTTCTGGAAAATTGTAAATCAAATACCATCTTATATTTTTATTCTGTTTCTGTTACAACAGCTTTTTGCAGTGATATGTCTTTAGATATGTCAATATTCTTGTAGTGCCACAGAAATATTTCTTTGACATACTCATGGAGACAGTTTTCATGCATGAAGAGCCCTTAATATGCTTTGCTGCCAGTTTCTTTAGCAAGGTGGGAATGCTGAAAAACTCCCATGTAATTTATTGACACTTTGCTGTGCTGTGGCAACTGATCCTCCCTGCCATTAGATGTAATTTTATTTACAAATGGTATAGAAAGCAACAAAATTAAATTTAGAAAATGAAAAATACAGGTGCTGATTCTGAACAGGCTATTATTTTAACAATGTTGGTGGTTGTTTTCTCCCACTGTTGAAAAATGAATATTTATACATTACATCGATTATGATGTACAAATACATAGTAAAAAAGGGAAAAGAAACTCCAGTACTGTAATGTGAAATATTATCACACCATGGGGAATGTCTACTGTTTTTTTAGAAATATGAACTTATCCATTGCAACAGCTAAACATTTAACACAGAATTGTGAAAAAAGTAATACTAACTTACACTTATATCCTTTCTGTTTTAAAACACATGAATGACACCATCTATGAGAGTAAAGGAATTTTCTAATTACATCTTTGTGTGTAGTTCTACAAAATAACATTGTCAAGCTATACAGCAACATGGAGGTCATAGAGCCACTGATACAGAGAGACATACACTGATAAACCCACTCATATGCCTAGCCAGTTGCCCACTCATCCACTCAAAAATGTACTCACTCACTACCACAGTGAATAATAGACCATGACACAAACACATACATCTATAACTACATACACTCATGTTCTCATACAGATACTCATACACCATCTCACTCACTCATGAAGACACTTATGCACCACCACTCACTCATGCATGTAGTAAGTCATTCATCACTCAGTCAACCATAAACTCACTGACACACACACAGTCACTCTCCCATGTAGATATAAATACACCCACTCACACATCCACACAGCCACTTACACACACTCACTTACTCATACATCCCTGATGCACTAACTCACAAATGCAACCCCTTATGCACCATTTATCTTAGCTGTAGAAATATTCAGTCACTCACTGATACAGCATCTCAGACACACACTCACTCACACAGCCACTGACACACCTTGTCACTAACTCATACAACTACTCACACTCAATTACTAACTCACAGAACCACTCATACACCCACTCTTTGACTAATGCAGCTACTCATGCAGCAAGTTACTCACCCATACAGTCACTGACACAGCCATTAACTTACCCATAGAAGCACTTAGACACCCAGTCACTCACTCATACATGTAGTCACACACACTGACATACCTAGACATCAATCATGCAGTCACTCACTTACTCATACAGCTGGTCACATGCCAACTCTTTCATTCACCCATACAAATACCCACACATTCCCTCACAAATCAATACAGCACTCACATACCCATACAGGCTCCCATGCACCCACTAATATACCAATGCATCATTGATGCACACAATCACTCTCCCATACAACACTGATGCACCCACTAAGGTACCCATACACCACTCACACAGCCATCCACTCACCTATATAGATACTTACTCACCCACTCACTCACCAATACATCAGTCAAACACTCACTAACATACCCATGCAGCACTCACACACTCACTTATGTACCCATACAGCCACTAAAACACCTGCTTAGACCTATACTCTATTCACATGAGAGTTGTGGTGCAGCAGCCAGGGTGGCTGACTCCAGAGCACGGGGCTCACGGTTTAGTCCTTGGCAATGGGAGCTGCTCAGCCCAGCACCATGTGACTCTAGGCAATAGCTGCTTAATCTCCCTGACAGTGCCTTGAGACCCTTAGGGGTGATTAGTTTGTGCTTTACAAATACCAGGTTATTTATTACTCACCCATACAGCCAGTGACACACCAACTCACTTAGCAATACATGTAGTAACAAATGCACTCACTCACCATTATAGTCACTGACACAACTACTCACTCACCTATAGAGCCACTAACACACCCAACCATTACCCATGCGATCACTGACATATCCAGCCACTCTCAAATCTAACCACTCACAGACCCAATCACTTCCCCATACAGGTACTAACATACCCACTCACTCACCCATACAGGCACTCACACAGTTGGTCACCTACCCAATAGTACATCCACTCACACAGCCACTTACTGAGTGATACAGCCACTCACGTAGTCACTCACTTGTTCATACAACCACTCACATAGTCATTCCCTCACCCATAGAGACACTCACACACCGACTCATTCACCCATATAACCAGTCATATAGCCACTCACCCATGCGGTCACACACACACCCACTTGCCCATCCATAGAGCCACTCGCACACCCACTCAGTCACCCATACACATACTCACACAGACACTTGGTCACCCATATAACTATCTACATACCCACTTACAACCCATATAGGTACTTATACAGGAGCTCACTGACACATACATACATGCATTCAAACACCTACTCACCCACCCCTGCAGCCACTCACAAACCCACATTCAATCACCCATACATCACTTATGCATTTACTCACTCACCCATATGCCATTCAAACACTGACTCATTCACCCAAACATCCACTGACACACCCCCTCAGTCACTCAAAAATCTACTCATGCAGCCTCTTACTCATACAGACACTCACACAGCCACTCACTCACCTACACATGGCTTATGCACTCACTCACTCACTCCTCCATATACCAGTCATGCATTTCCTCACTCACTCATACAGCTACTCACACACCAAATGACTCACCCATTTTTAGAAATTGGGTGATTAGTGGTGTGGCCAAAACAAGTAATAGTTTCACAATTGTCCTCAGCGGGAACTAAAAACACCACATTGTAGTGCTTCGCTCTCATAGGGTAGTGAGGTAGAGTAGCCTAAGGCCTCCTCAAGAAAGGTAGTGTGGGCTAGGAATCCCTGATTATTGGCATGCAATAATAACATTCAATAGGTGATTGTCCAGTAAGTACTTTTTTCTTTAGAGAAAGAAGAAGTACATTTATTACGAACACATTGCTAAATACTACGCAGTAATTTACAAATATACATTGGAAAATGGAACATACCATAGATGACATTGCATAATCATTCTTGTGTCTCCCAAAGGGAAATTTAGACCAACAAATCATGTCAAAAACATTTACTTGTTGGCAACTGCCATACTTGAAGTAACTTTGGGTGAGAGCATTTACTACTGACAATCAAGCTTGCAACCTTTGCTCAGGAGTAGCTGTTAGCCTCATAAGTCACTGTAAAATGTATAAGCATGTTTGGCATTAGAGAGGCAATTGAACCACAGCCTCTAAATGGCATCACCTTCATAATTACATCACTGTTCAATTATAACAGCATACTCTCTAAGAACATTCAATATAAAATACTACACTTTAAGAATAGCCCCTAAGGATTCTCCCTGTTGGGAACACATACAAGTGCAGTTACTACCTTTCTTACCTGGATGGTGTTACAATACAAGAACATGATGAACAAACTATGATGTATAACCATACAATCAGCCCCTAGGGAGTCACCATCTAAACAGTGTATTGCACATTTGTCAGATGTGCCAACCTTTCAAAGTGATATCATAGACCAAGCCATTAGATAGCAAACCACTCCCGGCTAACATCAAAAGTTCCTAACATGGGAGAGCTTGAAAATACCTGAAAAGACATAGAAGGTAGTGATTTTGGGATCCCCCAATCTAGGATGAGGACCCAGACGATGATCCAAGGTGAAGGAGCACGTTGTGCTGAATGTCCTAGGACCACCACAGGCTGAGTTATGGACAAAAAGGCCCTGCAAAGCATTATTGATGGAGTTTCCAGAAAGCAATGAATATTCTAGAATTGGCTCTCCCGCTGAAGCTGGAGAGTCATGGTGATTTCATTATGGCTATGTCCTTTGTTTCTTTTGGTTGGATGGAGGTGCCCAGTCCCACCCAGGCACCTCAGCAATTTTCCTCAGTGGAGGGCAGCCCAGGGAACCCACCCTTGGCTACCCTCGTGGGCTCCCTGTACTAGCAGGACACATGAGTGTTGCTGCTAGAAGCAGCAGCCTGCATTTGAGTCTGCCCGCTCCAGCTGGCAAACAGGCAGTCTTCGTGGCTGCCTCCCTCTCCCCCAGACATGGGCAGGGGTGCTGAGACACTCCCCCGTCCTCATCCTTCTTACCAGGGATGGGGTCTAGGACCCCTCCCATCTTCAGAGGGTGGAGTACGACGGCAAATACACAACGTTTACAATCGCAGGGAAGCAAAATGGTGCTTTCCCACACCAGGGACAATGTAGGGTCCGGGGATGAGGTCCTGCCCCCCCCCCCAGTATAATTACACCCAGGGAATGGGGTCCCCAGGCGAGAAGGAGAAATGGGGAGGGGGCCCCAAGTATGCCTTCCCCCCAAAGTGGTGAAAATCAGCTTTCTTGTCACCATCCCCACAGCCCTGGTCCACCATGGGGGAATCCAACCAAATGGCAGCAGATCTCCACACTCTCCGCGTGAGGGATGGTCAAAGGTCACCAAATCTTTAAAGAGCATAACTCAGGCTCTGTTGGGCTGATTTGGGCAATCTTGGACTTGTTTTACTCCTGGTGGCCAGCTCCATCCACCAGGTGCAGTTGCAGCAACCCTCCTCACCAAGACAATGGTGCAGTTCTCCAAAAGCGGGTCCTCCTGCTTCCCTGTGCAAGTTCTCCTTTGTGACTTTGCTGGTGGATACAAACAAGGACAGGGCTTACCCCAACTGGTCCACAGGGGGAGTAAGGGGGCACCCTCACTGGCCTTCAAGGAGACCCACTGGTCCTAGGGTCAACTGGACAGAGTCCTGAGCCCTGAGTGTGGGGTCACCGGGCAGTCCCAGGATCCAGCAGCGAAGCAGGTAAAAAATATGCAGGCAAGAAAGAGCCTTTCCCTTTTGCAAGAATTTATAAAGGGGAGAGGAAGGTTCCAGAAGCCAGGTACTCCTAACCAATCTTTGGGTGCCATATCACCTCTCCGCCCCTGTCCCAACCCTCCTACACAGTATGCTTGGACAATCCAAAATGACGTCATCAAGGAGCCACTGAGCCCCTGGAGGCTCAGCTCAATCCCTAGCTGGCATAACTGCCAGGGACCTGCACACTCGAATTTCAAAGGCAGCCCCCCTCTTGGTTGGCTCCAGTTGTCTGGGCACTCTCCTTTGTTCAGTGGGCTTGGACAGGCCCTTCCCTGGTACAGTGTGACAGCTGAGTGATTGATGCAGATGATTCTGTCCCACCCCTTTCCTTTTCAGGAGCTGGGAGAAGTACTGCTAATTTCTCCTTCAGTCCAGTGGCAGCCTTAGTTCCTGCTCTGGAGAACATTTGATTACTGAGCACAGCAGGGTGGCACAAGGCCTGGCCTCTGATCCAGAGCAGCACCAGGAAAATATGGAAACTGTGAATTATCCACAAGATGTACAGTTATCATTTTGAAAGTTACAAATTTGATTTCCCCACACAATTTACACTCTAACTCAATACGTTAATAGTCTCTCTAGGCCTAGAGGAAGTAAAACTACATTCTAAGGCAGTTCCCTCCCTATGTGTATAATGGAGTTTCACTATAGTTGCAAGGTAAAGCACACTGATTTCCTAAATAGTGCACTCTACTCTCATGAGGCCTATCGCAGGTGAATACCTGACCGTGCAGAGACACCATTGCACCAGGCTACCTGTGCGTTGTTACTGGGGTGTGCATGACAGTAGTCTCACATGTGCAGCCTACACAAAGGTCATGTGTTTACGTGCAACATGCCATGTGCCCCTAACCATTGCTCCATCACATCGTCCTTACCTTGGTGGTAAATGTGCAGTCCATTTACCATGTGTTTACTATGGGTGAGGCACTGGTAGTGAGGCCCAACCACAGCAAAAAGTCCATAAACTGGGTGATAGAAAAACAAATAAATCCGTGCACTCTGCTAGGCAGAACCCAGTGGAACACTACTTCATGCACTTGTGCACCCACTCAGTCAAACATACAGCCACTCACATACTCGCTCATTCACCCATACAGTCACTCACACACCAAGTCACTCATCTATACACTTAGGGCCTCATGTAGGTAAATTACATTTACCACTTCATAAATACTGAATCATACCGATTCGGTATTTATGAAGTGGTAAATGCAATGTAGGTAAAAAGTCGGTAAATATTACCGATTCGGAAAAATTCAGTAATTACCGAATCGGTATTTACCGATTCGGTAATGAGGCATACCTTCCCATTGATGGGAAGGTATGCCTCATTACCGAATCGGTAAATACCGATTCGGTAATGGGGGAGCACATGCAAGGGTGGCAGGGTGTCACATTGACACCCTGTTGCACCCCTGATTCGGCCATGTGTGCACATGTGGCGCACATACATGCCCTAAGGGCATGTATGTCAGCCACATTGCACACTTCTAAGCGCTATAAAATGCTTTTACACATCCATACTTTATTTACCACCAACTATTAGTTGGTGGTAAATACCGACTCCAGACGACACCCACACACTCCCCCTACATCTCATTTCTGTATTCGGAATTTACCGAATCGGTAAAATTACCGATTCGGTAATTTTACCGATTCGGTAAATTACCGAATACAGAAATGAGCCCCCTACATGTCAAAAGCCTAAATACCGGTTGGTAACGGTATAATTACCGAAAATCGGCCGTTACCGACCGGTATTCGGCTACGTACATGAGGCCCAAAGTCACATATCGAGAGACAGAACAAGACATATTCAAAATGTTACAAACATATGTTTAACATATAATTTAACATATATTTGTTCTCTATTGAACCAGAATTGGTGGTTCTAACAAAATTAGTTGTTTTTTTTCTTTTCTTAAATCCCGTTTTTTTATTTTATTTTATTTTTACAATTTTGGGGGGATTTGATGTTTTTTTAGAGGGTTTTTCACACAAAACTTGAAAACATACTGCTTAACATGATAAAACACAATAGTTCAGCAACAACTGCAAAAAATAAATGAACTTATCTGCATTAATGACATCAACTAGAGCTGGGATTGTCTGCTCCCCCATGCTCAATATTTTTTTGCACTTAAGGCAAAAATTGTCCGACGCCCACAAACTCAGGAACACTTGCCGGAATGTCTGAAGTAAGTGAAGGAGCAGATGAGGTGACTGGGTGTGCACCATTTACAGCAGATGTTTCTTGCTGGCTCCTCTCTCTTTTTCTTTCTGCTCGTGTGACAGGAGTGGAGTGCATGGTCCTCGGGTGTTTCTTCTCAGAACCTCTAGAATAGCGTTGGTGATTTTTCTTGCATTCACTTGTTATTCTCCCGGCGGTATGGAGAAAAACACCCACGCTATGCTCTCCTTCTTGGGTCTTACTGGTTCTTCTTGCTGTGAGGAGTTGCTATGATCCTCTGGGTTCTGTTGAGCAGCGGATGCCATCTTCCTCTTAAACAAATACAGTGTAAAACACCAAAATAAAAATAATTATTGGACACAATACAAAGGTGTGAAAAAACACAGTCACACCAAAAAACTGGAGAAAAGGAGTGGGACCTAGCTCTATTAATGAAAGAAAGGTGTTTAACCTATTAAATCCATTTGTTCCTGTGTCACATGGAATTTACAGCGATATCTAAAATTCTCAAAATATATTTCTCTATACTACGCCGGAGTCACGACCCTCCCGTTGATCCACAAATACTTGACAGCATGAGCATGTGTTTTGGGCTCCTGCCCTTCGTCTAAGGCTGACTTGAACAAATGAGCACACGCCATAAATTAGCACCTGATTATTAAAGTACCAGCCCAGGTGGGCGTGGCTATTCCTGCAGCCTCATGGTATTAGTAGTGCTGAACGAAGTATTCCTCATGTGAGTTGGCGTGCGATCCGTTCGTGTAATAAATAAAACACCCAACTGGGTAGCTGACTGCACAATGTAAATCACAGTGTTGACGTGACCAGTCACCAAAGCAGCACCTTATACCAACAGCCACCACCCCATTGGCTTCGCCAGGGTCCACAGCAGCGGCGGGGCTCTCATCGCGGCCAGGCTTGCCGCTAAAAAATCCACACAAAAGAGTTTCCTCAAAGATGGAGCCCACACGGGTGAAATCTTCTGCATGTTTTATTGGAGACTGAAACAAAGTAAAGTACCGCCAGCAGCACAAGGTCTTTTCTGGCAGTCTGCAGTAGGTAGTTAGACTTAGGATCTTGTTTCTATTCAAAAAACTTTTTTTTTTGCCAATATTCTTTGGCGCCGGTTACGAATCTTCGCAAGATTTTCAAAACTAATGGCCCGCACAAGTCGGCTCCTGTCTAAACCGATTAAGGGTGATTCATCAAGCAGTGCCGAGAAAAAAGGCGGTCCCAAAACACGTTTTCTCCATGTTAATTTCCAAGGGAAACTTTAGTTAAGGCTACAACCCGAAATGATGAAAGGTATTACACCAAATTCGGCAAAAAGGTAGGTCGTGGTTCAGAAAGTGACCTTTCTTTTAAATGGTGCAAATCCGTTCAGTAGTTTGTGTGAAATTTATACATAAAGAAATATTACTATCTGGTCACCACGGTGGATCCGCGAACCCTCCCAATCATGAGCTTGACTCTAATTGGCTCCCAACACTTACACCATGAAGCGTTGGCAGCCATCTTGTGACTCGGTTGAACCAAGTCACAAGAAAAAAGGTTAAAAAAAAGAAAAGGGGCAGGGTAGAAACACCCTGATCTCTCCCGGTGGCCCAAAAACAATATTTTCAAAAATAAATTGGCAGTATTTGCGTAGGGTCCACGAATTTGGCAAAAAAGTTTTACAAAAAATGGCCTCCCGCGCTTCCTTTGCTTTAAGGCCCTGGGTGGGCCAGGTCCCAGGGGCAAGTTGTAATTAGGTATCAGGGGCCCCTGCAGTCCCAAGGACCGCCACCTCCCGGGGCTTTATTTAGGTAAAAAGGGGTGATCCTGCCCCCCAAACTGCCCCGGGGACCGCCACCTCACAGGGGCTTTAATTAATTAGGGGCAGGGGGCCTCACAGGCCCCCCAAGCCCTGGGGACTGCCACCTCCCCAGGGCTTAATTTAAAAACAAAGTGTGGGGGGTCTCAAACCACCTACACTGCACCAGGGAGCACCACCTCCCCAGAGCACTTATTATTAAAATATGCGGGTCTGTTGTGGACCCTCGGCCCCGGGAACTACCACATCCCTGAGGCTACACACATGTTGGAGGAGGGCCCTGCGGTCCCCCTCATGGAGCCCTCCATGGCCCTGGGGACCACCTCCCCCCAGTACCAGCTCTAGCAATGTACCGGGGTTCACACCCCCAGGAAATTGCAGTTTGCTATGGCAGGCCATATTGCTTCTTTGTGCACCCCTCTCATCTCTTTCTGCACCCCTCATCCCTCCTTCTGCACCTCTCCTGCCTCTTTCTGTACCTCTCTTGCCTCTTTCTGCAGTTCTCTTGTCTCTTTCTGCACCTCTGCTGCTTCTTTCTGCACTTCTGTTGCCTCTTCCGGCACACCCCCTGCCTCTTTCTGTACCTCTCTTGCCTCTTTCTGCACCCCTGTTCCCACTACCTGAACCTCTCCTGCCTGTTTCTGGACCTCTCTTGCCTCTTTCTGTACTTCCCTTCCCTCTTTTTGCATCTCTTTTGCTTCTTACTGCACTTCTCCTGCTTCTTTCTGCACTCCTCTTGCCTCGCTCTTCACTTCTCTTGCCTCTTTCTGCACACGTGTTACTCTTTCTGCATCTATCTTGTTTTTTTGCACTTCTCTTGCTTCCTTCTGTACTTCCCTTGCCTCTCTGTCTCGCCTCTTTCAAATAGGAAGTGCAAGCTGTCAATTTGTGACTGAGGTATATGTCTACTTGTATATGTGTCCTGGCACAAACCTGGTGGAATGAAAGGTGGAAAGGACTACTAGATAGAAGGAAAAGTTTTTAGTTTTCTCCTGTAGAGCATAGGGTCCTGGAAGCTGTCGACGTCCAAGGGAAGAAGATTCTTGGCCGCAGCCACCCTAAAAGTAAGAGAGCTTCTTCTAACTCTCTTAAGGCAAAATCATGGGATGTAGGCAAGAAGCTGCGTGGCTGAACGCAGCTGCCTGGAAGGAACATAAAACCTGAAGCACTTTCTCAGGTAAGCAGGACCGTGTTCATATAAAGCTGAGTGTGCCAGGACAAGGGATTTAAAATTAACCCTTTCTGTCACAGGCAGCCAGTGTAGATCGCCAAGTGTTGTCTCACGCTGGTCTTTATAAGGATGCTAAGAAGAGTTCTAGCAGCAGCATTCTGTACTACCTGCAATCTGTTCAAAAGATAGCCACGCAGGCCCACATTCAAGGCATCAGAACAGTCGAGGCGTGATGATATCAGAGCACAGGTGAGCCTTTCCTTTGCTGACCTAGGGAGAAGAGGTAGGAATTTTCTTAGGGAAGCTCCCAAAAAGAAGGATCTCAGTTTTCTCCTGTTTGCACTTTAACTGAGCCATGGAAAGCCATCGAAATACGGTTGCCTGACAGGATTTAGCTAATTAGGTAGAGGAATAATCTTAATTCTATGTATAGAGGAGCTAAGTGTCATCAGCATAGGTGCTGGTCATGGCGCCAAGCTTCTCAGCCATCTGTATCAGGGGAGTAGCATATAAGTTAAAGAGAAGGGGGCTCAAAGTAGACCCATGAGACACTCCCATGGTAAAGGTCTGGGGGGAGGAAGGTAGAGGGGAGATCCAGACTTATTGTGTTCCGCCCTCAAGAAAGGACTTCAACCATTTCCAGGCACACCCTGACATTCCAATTTCCAGGAGACGGTCCAGGAGCAGGGAATGTGGCACAGTGTTGAATGCCGCTGAGATGTCCAACAGAATCAATGCTTCCCTACCTCCAGAGTCCAGAGTTTCCCAAATGGCTTCAGCAACTTCGACCAGAGCCATCTCAGTGCTTTACGCGGCTCTGAAGCCCGATTGAGCCAGTTGAAGCAGGCCGCGAAGTTCGACATAATTGGATAGTTGCTTGTTACCCACTTTTTCACATACTTTCGCCACAGTAGGAAGGAGAGAAATAGAATAGGGCGATAGCTGGAAGGGATAGAGGGATCCAGAGTAGGTTTTTTCAATAGTGGGACAAGTTTGGCATGTTTCCAGGCTATAGGCACCGTGGCTTCCGAGAGAGACAGATTGATCAGTCTATTTACCACGGGATTGACCGTCTCTGCGACCAAGGACAGCAGTCTAGCCAGACAGGGGTCTGTTGGGGATCCCGATTTGAGAGACTTGAGGACCACCAATGAGTCTAGCGGAGCAATAGGTGGGAAAGCCACCAAAGAAGGTGTCGATGGCAAAGCTGGAGGCGTGTTCCCTACAGAGAGGCTATGACCAATCTTGAAATTAGCTGAGAGAGCTTGGATCTTGCCGATGAAGAAACTAGAGAGAGCTTCACACCATGCAGACGAGGCGGGATGGGTAATAGCCTCAGCTCTAGGAGATAGGAAGCTTTGAACGATGTTAAAAATGTCCTTAGTATTGTTCTCTGGAGAGAGCAATGCGTTCAGCATAGTAGAGGCATTTTGCTTGTGTAATTGATGCATAATATGCCATTTGAGCCTTTATGAGGGATGTCCTAGCCATCGGTCAATACTCCTGTGTCCATCAGCATTCTAATTTTTTACACAGTTGCTTCTGGATTTTAAGAGCGGTTGAGAACCAAGGTTTAGAGGTGGAATCCCTGGTGAGACAATGACAGGTCATCAGCGTCAGATGCTCTCCCGCCTGAGAGATCCAGCTGATGAAACTGTCAAGGTTTCTATTCAGGTCATTGAGGAGAGCCCGACGTGACTCAGCAAGAGAAAGACTGAAAGCAAAAGGATCTATTTTGACGGAGACTTTTCCTGGGAGACCTCGACAGGGCGGACCCAATATATGATGACTATGGATTTGCTAGGAGAAATAGATCACAAAATGATCAGACCAGGGCACAGGGAGAGGATCATTGCCTGAGATAGGGAAGTTGGAACAGATAAGATCAAGATGGTGACCATCACGATGTATAGGTGAGGTAAGCTATTTGGTTGCACAGGCAGACATGTCTTATGTATATAGGTGTCATTGAGCCCCTCAAATATACTATTGAATACAGATGTGCCCTGTATTATGAGCAGAAACAAATACATACACCTTTTTGTACACAAAATTTACAGAGTATGCTGTTTGAAACACAGGTATTCAAGCATTTGTATGTTTATTTTTATGTAACATTTCACTAGGTAAAAGCAGAGACACACACATGCATACCTCCACAGACCTCGTCAGACTTACAACAGTGATATAGTTAGGATTGCTGTTTTACATTTGGTTGGCCTACCTTCTGAGCAGAAGATGAATAGTGAACCTTTAAGAGAAAAGTGAGGTTTAAGACATCTTGGGAGAACGATAAGTGATTAGGCTACTTTCTATGAGTCTGTGGAAAGGTACAGTTGAAGTAGGCCTCTTTCTGCACCTCTGTTGCTTCGTTCTGCACTTTTCTTGCATCTTTTTGCACCTTTCTTCCTCTTTGTGGACCTCTGTTGCATCGTTCTGTATTTTTCTTGCTTCATTATAGGTAGGGATTATCATTTAAAAAACCTTAGAAATTCACTGAATGAAGTGATGTCATGAGTGATGTCACTGACCATCTCATGAGTGATGTAATATGTGACGTCATCTGAAGTGCAATGCGGGGACGCGAGTTATAGTTAGCTCAGCTAACTATAACTGCTGAATTTCTCTGCTATGGTATGAGTGAAATATCAGCCTAACTGTAATGTCCCTGAAACCTGTGGTTTTTTCAGTGAATATCTAAGGTTTTTTAAATGCTAATTCCTAACTATAACATCCATGAAACCTGTGTTTTTTTCAGTGAATATATATATTAATCTATATATATATTTTCCCTGGAAAAATTCAAAGTTCAAGTAATGTTATAGTTAGCTGTTGCAATGAGTTAAAAGCTAACCCTTTAAAGCCAAACAAACACTGAAATTAACCAGATATCATTCAGCGAGCTAACTATAACGTGAGTCCCTGCCATACACCAGTTATGACCTCAAATATTACTTTACCCATGGCATGTTTAATGACATCAGTGATGACACCTCAAATGACATCACTGATGACAGAACTGACAACATCATACAGCCTACTGCTGTTCAAGCTACTACATAAACCGGTACAGCCTTCCAAATATGTGAATAACTTCTACATGGCACATGTGCCTGGCCCAATAGGATTTGTGCTTGCATAAAATAATTAGACAGTAGCCAACTCCCTGAACAAACAAACACCATTACGTAGAAAAAAACTTCTACGCACATTCTGCACCCTGTGCAAAGTTCCTTAAGAGGAGTCAACTCTTTCTACACACCCAAGCGTCATTAGAAGACCAAGCCCTTACTAGGCACAGCCTTTACCTGTTGAACAATTATTATTACCTGTGCTGACACTGCCCCTCCCGCCAGTCCTGCATGGTCAGCTTGTTGCCCCTGCTCTCATCCGTGTCCCTCCATCGTCTGTTGGCATGCCCCTTACCTCTTGCCCTCCATGGTCTTTTGGCATAAGCCTGCCCCTCCCTCCTGCCTTCTGTGGTCCATAGTGCTGCCACTCCATCTCCTGTCTGTCCTGCATGGTCAGCTTGTTGAACTTGCCTCCCTACCCTTGCACTCTGTTGTCCAGTGTTCATGCCCCTGGCCCTTCCCTCCTGCTTCCCAAATTAAAATGAGTATGGTTTCACAAATTATTTAAACTAAAATCTGTTATCACCCATTACATAGACTACGTTTAGTGACCCTCAAAAACATGCTTTCTCTGCAATGCATTTGAAAGGGGACCATGTCCCAGAATCCTCAAATGGCTGCCACAACATGTTATTCATGATGTGGCCTACCAATCAATGTAGGATGGATCCATTTTGAATCCCACCACATGTCCTTGGGGTTAGGCTGTGCTCACCCAACCCCAGAATATATTTTTTATTTTCGTTTACAGGACACAGGTACCATTTCCCCGAGTCAAGACATGGCTGCCCCAACATATTGCTCAGGTTGTGAAAAAACAACCAGGATTGATTAGTCCCCTTCAAAGTAACTAATTAGAACATATCTATACATTTTCCTCCCAAATATCTTTCATGAAATAATGTTTCAAAAACAGTTGTTCTGAATTACACCAAATCACTGAAAGCTTGTTTGTTTGGTAAAGATCTAGGTTTCTGCAAAACTTGGTGTAATTCTGTTCAGCTGTATTTCCTGAATCTTTGTCTAGAACTCCCTATGGAAAACAAATGGGAAAATTGTGTTATGGGATGCCCCCTTTTTCTTGACCCCTAATCCTTCTAGTATGAAGCTGAGCGAGTGCATTTTCTTTAGAAAGTTTTGTGGCAATTGGTTAAATAGTGCCAAAGTTATGAACAAAACAAAAAACTGCTTTTCTATGGAGTGTCTGCCCTAACTATATTTACACAGTAGTGACAAGGCCTATATGAAGAGATCCTAAAGGGACCACGGCTGTGTATTTTTTATTTTTTTAATGTTTGTCTAGTGTTTGCTGATCCAGCCTGCATTCATGGATCATAGAGGGGGCTTCTAATGTGGATTTGAGGATCGCATTTTGGATTTTTGGATCTACAAAACATTAAAAAATAGAATGGCCTGGTCATAGAAAGACCCTACCGCCAACCGCCATTGAGCTGGCAGTGCACACTAGAGTTGGCCACTGAGGCGTTGGTACTGCTTGCCTGACAAACCATCATCATGTAGCAGCTTGATGGACTCAATGGTCTGCTGCGGTGCTAATACCAGCCATCCAGGAGACCACCACTAGATGCCAGTTTCATTGACACCAGAGGCCTGGCTGTCAATGGTTTTGCACCACCCACCTGGTTCACCACCACTGAGCACAAGCTTGACAAACTCAAGGGTATCATCAGCTGAGGCACTAGGACTGACCACCTGGTACACCACCATAAGGTGTCATGCTTCATCATTGAGCTGTGCTCCTCGTCGGGCCGGCACTGCAATGCCCGACGGGCTCCTGCGAAGGGGCTCTTTGTTGGAGATCTTTTAAGAGACAGCCGTTTGGTGTGTGAGGGTGAGTGAACTGTGTAGTGAGTGAGTGTGAAGGGTGATCTAAAATAGGTCTAGCACTGCCTTTAAATAAAACAAGGAAATCACAATAATCTGAAGTAATTAATCTCGCATGGCACGAAAGACAACAATATCCTTAATGGTGTCAGGGTGTCCATGCGAGGAAAAGGGGGTCTACGAGGTGCGCAGAACATGGACTATTAGGTGCATAGGGGTATTTAAAACAAGGGCGTAATTAAAAGCAGGGAGCCTCAGACAGCGTTCTTTCGTGATCGTAAGAACCAACATGTGCAAAGTGCCTCACCGTGGTGGTAAGGGTCAATAACATCTATCCACAACAGCAAGTGCGGTGAAAAAAGTGCATTGTACGTGGACCCTGTACAACGGGAGCACATGTTGTAGTTGCACGTGGCTATTAAATTGTGGTGTGTGCAACGGTGATGCACAACGAAAAGCGAGCGTGGTAGCTACTCACCCCCAGTTGTGGGGTTGTGGGTAGACGGGGTTGCCTTGTGAGCGATTCGTTGCTCACCCTGAAAAATAAATAAACAGAACAAAGCCTTGGATCGCATGAAAGAACGGCTATCTGTTAGTATGCGGTCTTACCAGTGTTTGAGGGCAGGCTGGAATTAATTACTCACATGAAGCGGGGCACGCAACTAGCGGTGCTCCTACCCTGGCTCAGGCTCCCGTGAAGAGCAGTGACGATGGGAAAACGAAAGTAGCGGACGTGACTTCTGATGGGTCGGGGAAAGACTAGACCACACGGAGGTCGGCCATCTTGGGTGTGCTAAGAACCCTCAATCCTAACTTTATTGATAATGGGATGTAAGCTCGGCCAAGACCGCGGGAGTAAACTTGATGATTATTCCCTCAAAAATGAATGAGGGGCAGAGTAAGGCTAAAACGAGTAGAAGTAAATTTACTCGCCAGGGTAGTTCTTTGCTCAGTTGTGGAAGACAAAGTATATGAGCGCTATGGGACACAGGGAGTGCAGCGCTTGAAAGAAATGCAAATGATGGTAAAATGCAAATTATTATCACACGAAGTGTGATAAGAACATGTCAACTTAGAAGTAAAGCCTAGTCAGTTGCCCATCAGAATAAGGGGATATGTTGGTAGTTGAGGTGAACCACAGGTTAATTAAGAGGTGATTTTATAATTCTGCAACAGGCCACCGGTATTGAGTTGTTTACCTGTTATTCAGTGACACCCAAGGGATTTCATCGTTAAGGCCATTGGTATTGCTAGAAATTTTAAAGATCCATTTTTGTTCCTTTCTGAAAAAGGGCTTCTTTGCTGATCGTGGTGTAGGATTCAAGAACAGACCAGCTCATGTAATTGGCAGTGTGATTTGTTTCGGTAAAATGAGTACACATCTTAGTATTGTCCCTCATGCACCTGATGTTGCAACAGACTCAACTTCTACACCCCCGCCAGCTCCGCTCCGTCAGCCTCGCACTCGCCGCCGCCCCACGCATCCTATGAACAATCTCCAGTGGCAGATCCTTCTCCTTCCTCGCCACCAAGACTTGGAACACCCTCCCCACCCATCTGAGGCAGACCCAAGACCTGCTTACCTTCAGAAGGCTCCTCAAGACCTGGCTCTTCGAGCAGTAACAGCACCCCCCCAGCACCTTGAGACCCTCACGGGTAAGTAGCGCGCTCTACAACTTCACTGATTGATTGATTGAACTTACCTTACGGACAATACTTAAGACTCAGATGTAATTGCAGCAAAGTGGAGGACTTCAATGCACAGGCCCAATAACTCACAACCCATCTAACTAGAAGGGAATACCCAATTGGATCTGTCAAAACTGCCTGCAAAAGGGCACATAATACCAACAGGGAGGTACTCCTCAAGTCCAATGAAAAAACCACCACCAATCAAATACCATGAATGACAACCTACACCCCAGAATCTAACATGATTAAAAAGATCATTAAAAAACATTGGAAATTGTTGGCCATAGGTGACTGTCCGGTACCACAACCCAGATTTGCTTTGAAGAGAACTAACAACCTTAAGAATCTCTTAATTAGAACCAGACCAAGGAGAGAATCCCCTACCACCAACCGACTCTGGAACTTACCACCGGTCATGGGCCATTACCCGTGTGGGAAATGTATAGTGTGCCCACTGACAAAAGCCAACCAATCTATCACACTGTCAGATAACCTTATTTGGGTACAAAAAACACACACAAATTGCAATACACGCAACTGTATTTATCTTATCAAATGTCCATGCCAACTCATGTATGTGGGTATGACAACTCGCCCCGTAAATATCAGAATCTCCGAACACCGCAGCAACATCAGGTACAGGAGCGACAATACTAAGATGTGTACTCATTTTACAGAAACGAATCACACTGCCAATGACATGAGCTGGTCTGTTCTTGAATCCTACACCACGATCAGCAAAGAAGCCCTTTTCAGAAAGGAACAAAAATGGATCTTTAACATTTCTAGCAATACCAATGGCCTTAACGATGAAATCCCTTGGGTGTCACTGAATAACACGTAAACAACTGCCTTTTCCAGATTCATGACTGACCGGGATTTGGCAATTAACAATTCCAAGTCGTATGTCATGCAAGTGGGGCAACTGGGGAAAAAGAACTTTCAGTTTAGTGTAGGTGATTCCAAGATCCCCCGCACAAATGTATTTTCTTATTTAGGGGTCCTCTTTGATGACCAACTCAAATGGGGCCCCCTATTACAGAAGAAAAAAGGGGATCTGGCCAGGGTTAATTCAGCAATTTTTAATTTTGCATCCAAAATAGGGAAGACGCCAACAGGAGCTATGTTGCAAGTGTATCAAGCCAAAAGTCTGGCCATAGCTACCTACGGTAGTGAAATTTGGCGATACACTATTGCAGAAACCTTAGAGATAGAGGAGAATGATTTTTTGAAACGCTTACTATGTGTTCCCCGTGGCACATCTAATTTAGTGGTTCACGAGGAACTGGGAGTTCCCTATTTAAGTGATGCACTTGCCCTGCGACCTCTGATTTTCTGGCTCAAATGTTGGATAAACAAAGATCTTCCTCTCACCCACCTGATCCTAAGAGAATGCATGACTCTGGACAACTCGGCTCGTATTTCTTGGCTGAGATATATTAAAAAAAGTCTTGATGAGTTAGGGCGGGGGGACTTATTTGCCAACCCTGATGTCATTACAAAGAAAGATGTGGAATCAACCAAATTAGCCTTTTTGTCACTGAGGAAAATGGAAAGAGAAGCTAAGGAGGTGCTAAAACCTAGTGTGCGGACGAATATAATGCTCGAAACAACCCCCATGACGGAACCCTATCTCATGGGGCCTCTGTCCACACATGAAAAATGTTTGTTAACTAGGTTCCGGTTGAACTTCTTTCATCTTTTGCTCGCCAGACCCAAGGGTTTTAATAGAGGTCAAGATATAGTGCCCGGCGGCTGTGATGGACAATCTCCGCAGGATACGTTGCACTACCTGTTTTTATGTAAAATATATGAAATTCCGCGTAAATGCTTTCTGGTTCCTATTTTAAAAAGAATGAATTTTAGACAGGCTCGACCGGCCCTGGTGTACCTTCTATTATTGAAAGAGGACTGTATATTTTTATAGTAGGGTTTTTAAAAGCCACTGTTAAATCTAGGAGTTATATGGATGTGTAAAGAGTATCTCCTCAGGCTTTTTCTATCCATTCATTACATGTAATTTTATTGTTGTATTGGTTGCTATTTTAATTGGTGCACTTTTTGAAACTGTTTTATGTCAATGCAACTTTTATGGTTTAAAAGCAAAAACCGAATAAAGTTTTTCTGACGTAAACAACCCATTACCGGTGGCCTGTTGCAGAATTATAAAAACACCTTTTAAATAACCTGTGGTTTACCTCAACTACCAATATATCCCCTTATTCTGATGGGCCACTGACCAGGCTTTACTTCTAATTTGACATGTTCTTATCACACTTCGTGTCAAAATAATTTGCATTTTACCATCTTTTGCATTTTCTTTCAAGCACTGCACTCCCTGTGTTCCATAGCGCTCATAGTCAATCTCGACTTTGTCTTCCACAACTGAGCGAAGAACTACCCTGGCGAGTATATTTACTTCTACTCGTTTTAGCCTTACTCTGCCCTTCATTCATTTTTGAGGGAATAATCATCGAGTTTACTCCTGCGGTCTTGGTCAAGATTACATCCCATTATCAATAAAGTTATGATTGAGGGTTCTTAGTAAACCCAAGATGGCCAATCTCCGTGTGGTCTACTCTTTCAACGACCCATTGGAAGTCACGTCCGCTACTTTAGTTTCCCCGGCGTCACTGCTCTTCACGGGAGCCTGAGTCGGGGTAGGAGCACCGCTAGCTGCGCGACCCCTTCATGTGAGTAATTACTTCTAGCCTGCCCTCAAACACCGGTAAGACTGCATACTAACAGATCGCTGTTCTTCCATGCGATCCAAGGCATTGTTCTGTTTATTTATTTTTCAGGGTGAGCAACGAATCGCTCAAAAGGCAAACCCATCTACCCACGACCTCACAACTGGGGGTGAGTAGCTACCATGCATGCTTTTCGTTGTGCATCGCCGTTGCCCACACCACAACTTAATAGCCACGCGCAACTACAACACGCGCTCCCGTTGTACAGGGTCCACGTACAACGCACTTTTTTCACCGCACTTGCTGTTGTGGATAGACGTTATTGACCCTTACCACCACGGTGAGGCACATGTTGGTTCATACGATCATGAAAGAATGCTGTCTGAGGCTCCCTGTTTTTAATTACACCCTTGTTTTAAATATCCCTATGCACCTAATAGTCCATGTTCTGCGCACCTCGTAGACCCCCTTTTCCTCGCATGAACACCCTGACACCATTAAGGATATTGTTGCCTTTCGTACCATGCAAGATGAATTACTTCAAATTGTTGTGATTTCCTTGTTTTATTTAATTTCTTCCAGGTCTCTTCTTTCCAGGTCCTCCACCGTCCTTGGACCGCATCTTACATTGCTGGTGATATACAGAATTTTTATGACACTGGCATTGTAGTAGTGTAAGAGTTTTTTGAGCACTTTCTCTCTGAGACAACAGTCCTGAAGAATTGCCGAGTGACCAGTTAGGGGCAGTAGGCAAGAAACATGTCGACCACACTCATGTACTAGACTCTGTGGATCATTAACTATCCAGACAGGGCCCACACATTTTAATTAGGTTAGCACACCTCGTGAATAAAAATAATCCCTAAAGGCAGTGCTAGACCTATTTTAGATCACCCTGCACACTCACTCACTACACAGTTCACTCACCCTCATGCACCAAACGGCTGTCTCTTAAAAGATCTCCAGCAAAGAGCCCCTTCGTGGTAGCCCGTCGGGCATTGCAGCGCTGGCCCAACGAGGAGCACTGCCCAATGATGAAGCATGACACCTTGCTAGGTGTGTGAGGGCATTCAATAAGAGACTTGTCCTTTCCCCCTCCAACCCCCCTAGAGGAACTGCACACTCTTGGTTATAAACACCACCATAAGGTGCAGGTTTGATGGATTAAGGGACCAGGCCACTGATGGGCTAGTATCACAAGCTTGGTACACAATCTCCAGGCGCAAGATCCACAAGAAATGCCTGGCAGGGTCACCAACAATGAGTGCAAGCATCATGGCCTCCAGCGACCTGGCTAGCAAGGGACTCGCATCCCCCAGTTGGGTTACAACCACAGGGTGCAAGCTACATGGAGTCAATGATGCCCAGCTGCCTAGGTGCTAGTACTGCCCACACAGTACATAACTACTGGTGACAAGCTTTGTGCACTGAAGGGACCTGCGGCTGATGTGATAGTACCATCCACCTGGTACACCACTACCACGTACAAGCTTCATAGACACAAGGGTACTGCCCACCTGGTACACCACCACCAGGTTCAAGCTTCAAGACAAAATTAAGTTACAAGATTGCAGGACGGGATAGTCCCAGCAAGCCCAGAGAAAGAATCTCCATCACCAATGAAGAAAACACCACCCACTTCATCTCATGAGCTAATTCCAGCACATAGTCAGCACCTCTAGCACCACCATCCTAGGAAGGGCCATAGCTGGATCCATATCCAACTTCTAAACCACCCTCAGTGACCTCATCGCCCCACTGATGCATACCTCCAGCACCATCAAAATCCTGGAAGACCTGAGCATAATTAGACTCAGAGTGAGTGTATAAATATACCTGCATAGCTGGCCCCCTCCTCAACATCACAGGGATCACGGTAGATATAGTCACCTCCCTCACCTGTCCGACCACTCCCTCCTCCATTACAGCTTATAACACCAACCCAACCAACTCTGAGTCATTCTCAACTAGTTCCCCTGGTGCAACTGAAGCAAGATTCGTGAGGAGGTTTGGACTTCAGAACGTCTATCTCATCACCTCCCACACTTGGATGAACTTACCCATTCCATCTCAAACACCTGAATCACCTCCTGTGCAGACACACTGGCCCCCATCAAAACCACCCCCACTGCTTTGACCAAGCCACAGACAAGCTGGTACTCTTCAAATACCAATGAAAACAGCTTGAACACTCTTGGAGCCAATCCTATAATGACAAAGACAGAGGCACAAACAAATATTCACCCCCGATCTACCACTTAGGACCACTAAAGGCACTGGAATCACCAAAAGGATTGAAAACTGCTCCAACAAATAAGAAAAATTTGAAACAGGCAAGGAATTCATATCTCCCATTGCCAGTTCTATGACCATCATCCCATCACAGAAAATGCAGCCAGATCTCCCAATACTTCAGCAACAAACTTACCATCAGTTACAAGAACTTTACATCCAAACCTGACCACTCCACTTTCTTCGTCATCCAATCCAATAAGAAGTACATTGCAAAACCTGCCTGATGTGCTGGTGTACCATCATCTATATGGAAACTGCCACCACCAATCACTCCATCCACTCGGTAGCCCCAACAAATCTGTACCATCACCACATCTTCAAAAAAGGACTTGACCCCATCTGTACAGCATTTAATCTAATCCTCAACAACTCACTAACCAAAGCCCCCTTCCTAGATTCCTGGAAACACATTACTAACTTACTCCTCCTAAAAAAAACCCTCACCAGACTTAAAGACACTGGTGAACTACAAACATGTCTTCCTCTTTCCCCATCTAACCAAAGCCTTGGGAACTCATCAACAAGTGACTGGCTTGACACCAACCACCGCCCAGACCACTCCTAATCACAATTCATACTAAACCACAACACCAAAACCGACCTCATTGCCAACAGTGATGACCTTTGTCCAATCATGGATAAGGACTCGAGGACACAGCAGAACGTATCCTTCTCGACCTCTCATACACCGTCTCAGAAACTAATCCTCTTCAAACACCTAGATACCATTGGAATACATGAACAGGCACTCCATTGTATAAACTGCTTACTCATGGACACACCCCACTGTCAACCTGGCACTGTACTCATCCTCTGTCTCCAAACTTATCTGCATAATCTTTCAAGACTCCATGTTCAGCCATATGCTTTTCAATGTCTCAATGGCCCAGCCAGCCAGCGTCATCTGTTCTTACAGACTCAACATCATCTTCTATCCTGAAGACTCCCAGCTCATTTGCTCCCTTTACCATGACACCTTCAACATTCAGATGAAGTTCACCTGCTGAAATTCCAAAGTTGCAAAGTGGATTAGGACCAAATACCTGAAGCTCAACTAAGACAAAATGAAAGTGGACACTTCAGAAAAGATGTCTCTCTCTCTGGTCAGCACCTTAGTGGCCCTCAGAACTAGGACCAACACCCACAACTTCAAACTCAGCAAGAAACCAAGGGATTGTGACCAATATTGAAAATGTAATGTCTAACTATGTCAACACTGTTGCCTTTACCTGTTTCAACATCCTCAAACTCCTCAATAGTTTTTAGATGGTTCCTGTTAAACGCTCAAAAATCTGTCACTCCTAAAGCCTTGAAATTCCTTCTCTTACACGTTAAAGCTGAAAGTTGCATTTTAGAATTCTGGAATGAACTGAAATTCTGGCTATTTCAATAGGATTCAGTGAGAGCATCTCCTCCCATAGGACTCTCCCCGGTGATAGCAGACACACTGTAAAAGTGATCATAACATAACAAGCTTCAAAGACTCAAGAAGCCTAGCTATGGAGGGGTAGTACAGCCGTCCAGACCAACCCCCACTGGGTGTAAGCATCACAGACACAAGGGACATGGCTTCATAAGCGTAAGTCTTGTCTGTCCAATACATCAGCACTGAGTGAAAACTTCACAGAGTCAAGGGGCCTTGTGGCTAAGACACAAGCCCTGCACTGCCTGTCTGGTACGAATATGTGACGTTGCAACAAATGCGTTTACAACGCATGCCTTTACAACGCGGTCATTACAACGATCGCGATGTTACCAAGCGTTCCATTACATCGCAAGTCGTATCAACTTGCTGTAGGGGGCGCACTGGACTTGAGAATAGTATTAATTACTATTCCTACTCCAGTTTGTGCAACAGTAGGGAAGGTGTTGGATTCCCTGGTGTTGCACGCCCCCTAAAGCAAGTCGTTAATATGACTTGCGATGTAATGGCATTCATGGTAACAATGCAGTTGTTGTAACGACCACGTTGTAAAGTTACCACGTTGTGGAGACAGCGTTGTAAATGTTGTTTCCCAGCTGGTACACCACCATCGGGTACAAGCGTCACAGATTCAATGGGTTCAACTGCAGAGGGTCTAGTACCACTCTGATGGGTCACCACCACTGGGTGAAAGGTTCACAGGCTCAAGAAGCCTGATTGTCAAGGGGATAGTATCGCCTGGCTGGGTCCCCACAGCAGGGAGCATGCTTGACAGACTAAAGGGGCCTGATTGCTGAGGGGCTGGCATCACCAGTCTTCATCACCTCCATTAGATGCAAGCTTCAATGACTGATGGGACCCTACTGCTGCGCAGCTAGAATAGTTTCCAACTAGAGACCTCCATTTCTAATAATATCCCAGTGGAGCAATAATTCAGGATATGTGAGGATAACATTCTGATTTCAGGAAAAAGAAAATATTTGACCCGGGTGGGAAATGTACATATCGTAAATTAGATGATTTGAATTCAACATTGTACAAGTTGAATTGTTACTTCCATAAGGACTGGGCATGTGAAATAAATGGGAAGTGCAGCCTGATGTGAAGTGAATCGCTCACTACACATGCTGGGGACATCCAGCACTCCACATGCTTTTGATAGGTAGTTCCCAAACCACGTCTTCCTTTATAATTAAAGGGTGAAGGGCACCGCCCTCACAATGCTCTGCTTTGCAAATCAATTAAAGAACAGTCCAGTACATCCCCCCCAGGCAGGAGCAAATACTGCAGGTCGTCCTACCCATCAGGGGCAGCGCTCCTCACACAGCTTCTCCAACTCTTTTTTCAGGCAGGTTCTTTTTTAAGCATAGCAAGACTTTTTCTTGCATCTTTTATTTCCATGAGACTTCCAACAGGAGACAAGCACACACAAGCCCTTGCAGATTCTTCATTAGCAGTATGTCACAGCAGTTCAAAAAGAGTTTGGGGATAAAGCTCAAAATGGGCCAGGTCTAACAGCTCCCACCCCCCAACGGGCTGGCTTTCGTCAAAAAACTGCCAACCTCTCATTGTAACAATACAGGACCAGAAAAGATTCAGAAAAAGGACTGCCCTGATGTCTGAAGAAGGATGACTGAACCTGTTTGTCTTAAACTCAGTGACCCATAAGTGACTCCAAGGGTCAGTTGGATGAGCCCCTTTTTAAGCTACAGGAACACATCAAGCTTCTAGAGGACTCTTCTACTTACCAGCTGACTAGACCCAACTAGTCCTGACCTGGTCTTCTCTCATTGTTCTGTGGGAGTGAGTCCTGACCCCCAACTACTGCTCACAAGGTCATTGGCCATTGGCTGGAATCAGTGTGTACTCCTCCCTGCTCAACTACTGGCTTCACAGGATCTGTAGCATCATGATACAGACTGATACGGGCACTCACATCGTAGCACATCACAGCTCCTGATCAGTGACTGGGCGCCCCTGGTCCTGTACCTAAATCGCGCTCCATAAACAGCCAGATTGAACATATGTCTTTGTCTAGGTCCAGCGCGACCAGATACTATCAGGCATTTTCGATGTTGTGAGATCTGTCAGAACTATATCAGCCAAATACAATCCACTGAATAATTAAGAACTAAGCTGTCCTTTTTCTTTCTCAATGCACACTGTCCTACAGTTAGGTTTTCACAAGAAAGTATCTTCTACCTGAATATGGAATTGAGACAAAATGCTTAAGAAAGCAGTGCTATAGCTTACAGCAATAGAAAGATGTGTCTGTTAAACTATTTTCTTGATCTGCGATTGATTATGAATCTCTAGGGCACACTTATGTTTTGATTGCATGATTTGAAGCCCACCATAAAAAATAATTGTTCTATGTCGAGAAACAATCTCTAATATAAAAGTGAGTTTCCCAGTACCCCAAATTCAGATATAAGAAGAGTGTGACAGAGTTACATAATAGGAGTAATACATTGCGAATGGAGATCTTTTCTGAACGTGTATTTCTAGACAATGCAGGAGGCACACCCGTTAAGCAGCTTCTGCCTCACTAAGCTTCAACAAGAAAGTAACAGCCAGTACCTTTTGTAAACTCAAAGAGATCTTTATCTGTCTTTCTCTAAACGTGTTAATTGGAAAAGTTTAATGTTTAGTATTATGGATTGTTGTTTTTTATTTTTTTATTTAGATTAGATGACAATTCACTGGTTAATGTTAGTAAATGTGTTGGTGCATTTAGGAACCCTGCTTACTATTCCATACCTATGGAAATTTGAAACCACAATCTATGTGATTCAGCCAAATATGTTTTGGCATGGCTACTCAGGGAAACACTTTTATTAAAAGTGTAGGAATTAGTGTTTCAAGCTACACGTGTTCTTACATTGGGTGGATTTATTGAATGTCAGAAAACATTAATTTCCAATAAGACTCTTGAGAACAATTCGTTTTTCAGAAATATTTTTAAATAAGCATATGTCTGAGGGAAGTACAGGAGATTACATTTACAGTGATGTTCACGTTTATGTAAGAATCCCAGTGAGGACGCTACAGAAGTGAGTTAATTAAATGTATGGCTGTTATTTTACTGATTGGTTGCAAACGCATGATTTAGAAACATCTAATTATGTTAAAGTGTTTCATTAAAACAGTTAGAGAAACTATTTTCTGTTGCTCTACCCTTTTACACATATAATGCAAATTAGAATACATACTTAATGAACATCTTCCAGCGGCATGAGGTTTTAAACTATATAGGAATGTCGTAAAAGTGACATCTTTATGTGCATCCTCAGTAACTGTCAAATCAGCCGCCAGGAATACAAATGATTGAATCCACTAGCGAGGAGGCAAAAAAATGTAGGCGTCTCTAAACACATCAATGGCAAACATGAGATCTTGGCCTCATGCGTAGTCGAAGATCTGAGGCTGAATAGCAACTTTTCTTCTATAAATTAAATACATAGACCTTTTGTTTCAGTTTAACACCCAAACGGAATACATACATCATAAATATATTTAATCAAATGAAAAAAATATATTAATATGATAATGAGCTAATGGCGTTATTTCTACTGATCCTCCTCGATAGAGCTGGCCTCCTCAGAACGGGTCACCCTTCAACTTTATTCAGTTTTTATATTCAGGCAAGTCTTATGAGTGTTTTCTGATGCATCAGATGTTCTGGTGCCCTAACATGACAAATGAAGTCCTTCAACAAAAGTTTTTAATGGCATTTTCGGTGCGCCATCAACACTACAAATTAATTGTAAGAACTGGGAAGTTACCATAATCAATCGTATTGTACCAATAAACGCACATGTCCATTATAAACCATACTGTGCATGGGCAGTCAATTTAAATGTGAGGACAGTCCTCTTCTTTTCAGTAATAAGTAGTATTTTAAAAAACGTGGGGCCATATTATCAAGAACGGGCGATAACATTATCGCCGCTTTAGCGGCAGGAAACTGCCGCTAAAGCGGCGGTAAGGGTCTTGATAATATGCCGCAGAGAATTCCAATAGAAGCCCAGGTTCTGGTGTGAAGGAGATCAAACCTGGGCTTCTATTGGAATTCTGTAGGGCATATTATCAAGCCCCTTATCGCCGCTTTAGCAGCAGTTTCCTGCCGCTAAAGCGGCGATAATGTTATCGCCCATTCTTGATAATATGGCCCTTGGTGTTTAGGCAGACTTCTATATCAATTCAACTAGGTTTTGAACTTCACCTGACTGCTCTTCAAAACCTGGTTCACCCCAAAATTATTTCTGATTATATAGTCCTTTATTAAAAGCGAAGCTCAATCAATATGAAATCTGAAGTTTCATTAATTATTCTCTTTGACGCTGATGTTGCTGAAAGGCAAATTCTATAAATTCAAAATCAGTGATTCTGAAAATGAGTCCATTAGTTCTATTTTTAAATATAAAAATAAGGAAGGGGGAACGCTTCACTCTTATTACATTTCTTTAAACATCATAGCCTTTGCAAGGTTAAATAACAAAACTTAGCTCATAGTCCTCACTGGTAAATCAACATATTTCAGAGCGATAAGTCTACTAAACATTCTTAGCAAGGGAACTGCTGGCGGCCCTGGGGAGGGAGGCAGGTTTTCTGGTGAATTGAGGGTTATCATGCCTATTCCCCGCTACAGCAGGATGGGAGAGATCGCAGGCTGTGAACAGAGTACTTTGGGAAAGCAGTTGTCTGCGATACCTGGGGGTACAGGTTTACCATAACCAAGTGGACCTCTTGGAAGGCAATGTAGGAAAAGCGATTAGTGGAGTGAAATCAAGCTTTGACTTCTAGGGGATCCCGGCAGGGATGTCATGTCATTCTTATGGGGGTGGGGAGACACAGGGTGGCACTGACCACGCTCATGAGACCAAAGATAGGGGGTGGACTGGCACTGCCCGATTTTGAATATTATTATATAGCCACACAGCTGCAATGGCTCACAAAATTGGTTTCCGGTCGGGTGCAGAGGATTGATCAGCTGGATGCTGCGTCTCCGAGCCTAAGCCTCGTATCCCATATAGTGCTACGCCTGCCTTCACGGGAGAGAGATAGCACAACCGAATTCAAATTGATTTTCAAATGCTGGGTCAGAAGTTTACCAAGGTTCAAAACCAAACAACCTTATGCCCCAGGCTTCCAGTTATCTATCTGTATGGAACTGCCATATGGGGGGGACTGGTGAGGCCTGGATTCATGGATAGCGGCAGGGGTGACCACTATTGGCATGTTGTTTGAGGATGGGTCCCTGCTGTGGTTAATGACTATAGGGAAAGGTATGATGTGCTCCAGGGACATTTTCTGCTATGCAATGCCCTCACAGTGGAGATAGGCAAAAATTGGGAGGGGGACTCTGAAAACCACCATTGTCGGAAGGGTGCCAGTACGTGGTAACTGCCTCCAGGACATTTAAAGCAGTCACCTGCTTATACGGACGCCTTGTAACACGACACTCCCAGCACTCAATAGTCTACAACAACGATGGGATGAAGATTTAGGGGAACCCATAGACAACAAAATATGGGACGGCTTAGTGGAACAAGCAAGTAAGATCTATAGAAATGCAATGTTTCAACTAATACATTTGTATGTCCTTCACAGGGCATACCTCACACCAGGACACTTTAATACATACTTTAACATACAAACAGATGCATGCCTCTGAAGTGGTAAGGAGGGGGGCAAGTTTTTTCACATGTTATGGAGCTGCCCTGAACTAGAGAACTTCTGAAGAACAGTAGTCACAGTATTGACAGAAGTGACAGGGAGAGAAGTGGCCAAAACAACAGGGTCCTGTCTCATACACAGGTTCCCTCACACCTCCAAAAATAAAGTAACAAGTAAATTTCAAGACTTGGGATTCGTACTGGCCAAACATGAGATTACTAGTCATTGGAAGACACCAGGAGGCCCCAGGTCAGACAGGTGGAAGAGGGAGCTAACAGGATGGGCAGATTATGAGGGGGAAGTACTCCTGAGAAAAGCGACAGCCAGGGCAAGGGAAGCACTGGTGGCACTACTTAAGAACACAGAAGCTGACTAAGAGGAGGAGATGCCGGGGTGACATAAGAGCTGGAGACAGGGAGTATTCAACAGCAGGTCACCTCGCAGAGTGCACTAGAGACAATCCATCAGCAGAGATTGATAAGGCAGTATGAGTAAGGAGCAACGGCATGGAATAGATCCACTCACGTTAGCATGATCTTAATGTCACATAGGCTGTAAGTAGGGACCAATGCATATGACGACACGCCTGGTGGGAGTGGGAGTTGTTTGCTTATTGCAAGATACCGACCAGAGCACTCGGTAACCCATGGCCCACTTCCCTTAGAGTATCAAGAGATAGCGGACAGCTTGATAAATTGCAATTGATGGTGGGAAGACAAGACTTCGACTTGCATGTGATCACCTAACAGGCAGTTTAATAGAGGTGGAGGATCTAGAGATGTGGACGAGTCGAAATGTTGTGTATGGAAAAGTGTACTCATGGTGTCAAATGTAAGAAGTCCTAAATAAATGTTTAATAAAATGTGTTAAAAAAAAAGTCTACTAAACATTCTTCATTTACTGTGTTAGTTTTATGAGCAGGCAAAACAAAAGTGAATGAATGCCTCCCAGTTATCTGCATTATCGTTCTATGCCCCTTATTCAGAAAGAAACATACTTGTGTTGCCACCTTAAATTGGGTTTCCAGTTGGTAAACTCAAAGCATAATAATTGTATGGATTTGATGGTCTTCTTTAGTCTTAATGCATCATGTTACTGTGAAGCAGATGCCAGTACTGATAATGGTGGCGAGTAGTATACAACATGTTCTCCTTTCCATGATGCTAGTTTTGGCAATCTCTCCAGTAGTGACACTTCACCAGATAGCGCTTTGATCCCCTCGTGCATTATGCGCTTTACAAATCTCTCAAAATAAAAAATACAAATTCTCAGTCAGCACTCATGGAGCTTAAAGAAATTATTTGTTTTTACCTAGGTTTATTTTATATGGTTCTGTATCCCCAAGGCTCAGGAACAATATCATTGACTTAGCCTATCTCTGGAAATGAGTTGTGGGGCTGCTGACCAGAGCTCACCTGTTGGTTGCAGGTGAAGATTGTTTCCGGCCAACAAAGTCTTAAACTGAAGTGCTTAGTACAGCTAGAGCCAGGACTATTATTTTTAGTAGTTGTGCAAAAGATCGGCCAATATAAGCCAAAAATGAAAACTGACCGACTCTCGAGATTGTTTTCTCTCCCTCTGCCTGCGCAAAGACTGTCCTTCCAGGGCCCCCTGCTCATTTGTCCATTACAGACAGCCCCAGCAAAACAATCTCCTATTGCAGGGACAGACTGGCCTTCCATTCCATTAATCCTTTCCCTGGTGGGCTGGACCCTCTAAAAGGTGGCTTTGAAAGTGCAGGGCCACTCTGGTGCCACTGTCACTTTCCCCGTACCCCAAAGTTAATGGCAGCAGGCATGGGGGTTTCAAGAGAATGAAATAGAGGGAAAAGAAACAAAATAATGGATGAGTAAATATAAAGTGCTATAATGCTGAGAGGAAGGGCGCGGCTGGTCTAAGCATTTTTGCATGGCTGGTTTTGGTTTCCCAGTTTTCCAACGATAGAAGATGTATTACATCCTCTCATGCTCACTGTGTTGCCATAACTTCTGGTGGACTACTGTGGCCCCAAGATTCTGCATACCTATTGAGTTGACAGTTGAGCATGAGCAGGCGAGGGTGCCTGATGTTTGTTATTGGTGCTTAATAAAGGATAGTTATACAAAGAAGATGATATGGGGAGTTACTTCAGAAAGCAATCAGAGTGACAAGAGACAAAGCACATGGGTGGATGTATAATGCTGAGAGGAAGAGGGTGGCTGGTCTGAGCATTTTTGCTTGGCTGGTTTTGTTTTCCCAGTACGGCCATGTCCTTCTATGAAGGAATAGCTTTATAAAGATGGGGTCTGTACACTGGTGCACGGGAAATTAATGTGTGAAAGGCTTTCTCCCGAAGACGTTCTTGGTAATTAGTTGTGAGAAACTTGTACAAGAAAACATCAACTCATAAAACATCTTTCTCTCGCTAGGCCTATACATAACTCTAATACACGAGCATTAATAAATAAAAATGTCCATTCTAAAATACCACAACTCTTAAAAATCTCACAATAAAGAACTAATCCAGGTAGCTATTCTCGATTAAGCTGTGTTGCCCTATGTTGTAAGGGCAAACGGATAGGATACCATGAACTGTAGGCCATATATGTGACTAAGCATCACAGTCGATTTATAAACCAAAAACTTGTGTGGAATAAACTTATTGTAAGAAACATACAGGAATGAAAATAAAATTGAAATGTTGCCGTAATTTGAGAAGTGATACGGGTCAATGGGTCCTACACTCATAAAAAGCATTGGATAAAATATCCTGTATTAATCATCATTTGAAAATGTATTAAAATTAAACAATTTTACTTATCTTCATGAAAGACTAGATGACAGTAATACTCTTAATATCATCTTCTCTAGGGGGATATTTAAATTAATTATTTTTTAACCTAATTACTGGGCAAATATACTTTAAAATGTACTTTGTAGCATTATCCTCCCCAAAACAATTTTGAGGTTAATGCACCTTGGGTCATCTCAAAGCACTATTTTTCAAATCCTTTGAAGTTGTACACATTTTACTCCTCCAATGCATTTAAGAAATCTTATTTGCACAGTTAAAACTGCTTTTAATTTCTGCCTGGAAATATGGGGCTCTACCCTGCATTAACTTGCCTGTCACACTACATGTACCAGGTGAAGTTTCGGTCTTTTCTATCCTAGCTCACCAGTATCTCCCCAGATGTACCTTATGGGCCTACATTTTGCTCTATTTTTTTTATAGAGTTTTTATATATTGTTAGCTAAACCCCCCGGAAGGATGACATAACGCTATACATATATGCACATCAACGTGAAATTGCTTATTACATATTTGCATGGAGCTAGAATGTAATGGGTCATTTCCAAAGTCCACTCAATTGATCCATAGATAATGGATCATGAGAAACTAGCCTAAGTCAACAGACAGTGGGTTCACCAAATTGGTGAGCCTCAACAATTTAGAAAAGAAAAATGCTTTTCTAGAGTTCCCTCACTCACCCAGGGTTGCCCTTAGGTGACATGCTTCATCATTGGGGCCATCCCAAGCACCTACTGCTTGGGGTGTGCTACGACTTGCAAGATTTACGTAGGAGCACTTTTTTGTGTGAAACTATGTGTTGTGCAGCGTTGGGGGAGTGGTGTTTGTGCTAGTTAACTAGTGAGTTAACAATGTATTCCTACTCCTAGCTGGTAAGATAAAAAGGGGTTAATAACAGGAAAAATATAACTGTTATGTGGTTATATTACCTATTATTTTGTCAACATGTTTCGAGATATCCCCTAACCTCTTCTTCAGGACAGCATGGGATCCAGCCCCGCGTGTACCACTCCGTGCAGAAACCTAAATTAAGGTGAAAAATTAGACTAATAACATGCGCCTATTGAGTGCACTTGGTTATATACATACGGTTATTGATGAACACGTAGTATTTGTATTAAAGAAAAAGAAATGCAGGTTAGAAAAATACATCCTGCCTCAATGGGCAGGTGCTGGTATTCGCGTTTTGGCACACTCATCTTGTCAGTGCCTTTCAAAATAAAATAAGAAAGTGATCTAATGTTATTAAACAGGAACAGTTAGTAGTGCTTGTTTTCATGTTGTTAGCACACAAATCTCCAGTCTAGAGAAAACGGAACTGGTTACAAGACACGACCTTTTAAAAACACCAGGGATTAATAGTGCATCTGTGGGCTACAGCACAGATAAGCAGGACGAGGAGGCCATAAGGTGTGGCACTGAAGGACACCACAAAATAGTGGCTCACAGTGTCATTGAACCTCCTAACCCTAGAAGCAGAATCAACTTTGCATGATGACCATAACTGGTTTGAGCGTACTGTGAGATGCAAACCCATATTAAAAGTATTTTTAGAATGCGTGTAGGCCTGTTTTTAGAATAAAGGTTGCGGAGTCAAAATAAAGAACATAAAGGTCATAAGAATCTCAGGTTCACTTGTAGCTTATTGACTATGTTCTTGGGGCATCGACAACCACGAGGAGGCCTCTGAAGGCCCTCACCAGAGGTGCTAGGTCACCGTATGTGAAGATTAACACATTCTTCCACTCTTGGATGTTTAGCAGAATATCAGTTTATATTCTATGTTTTCTTGTTTTGTTATCAGCAATTTATCAATGGAGTTAAAATCCCAGAAGATTATATGCTCTTGAATGAAAATTCATCACTGGCTAAGTGAGGCTAGCATGAATGGACGACCACTAGGGGACTTTGCCTAATAACGTTAGATCTATTATAATACTACGGGCCATATGTAGGTAGCATACAATTTACCACTTCTTAAATACCGAACTTTACCGATTCGGTATTTAAGAAGTGGTAACTTGTATGTAGGTAATCATTTGGTAAATATTACCGAATCGGAGAAATTCGGTAATTACCGAATCGGTATTTACCGATTCGGTAATGAGGCATACCTTCCCATTGATTCCTATGGGCTTGGAGGCCTGGAGGCCCATAGGAATCAATGGGAAGGTATGCCTCATTACCGAATCGGTAAATACCGATTCGGTAATGGGGGGAGTACATTCAAGGGTGGCAGGGTGTCACATTGACACCCTGTTGCACCCCTGATTCCTGCATGTGTGCACATGTGGCGGACATACATGCCCTAAGGGCATGTATGTCCGCCACATGGCACTCTTTTTTCAGCAAAATATTGCTTTTTGCAATGTATTCGGTATTTAACACCAACCTATATTTGGTGTTAAATACCGAATTTCAATTCCCTCACAACACTCATTAGAGTGTTACCTACATCTCCTTTCAGGATTCGGTATTTACCGAATCGGTAAAATTACCGAATCTGTAATTTTACCGATTCGGTAAATTACCGAATCCTGAAACATGCCCCCTACATAGCAAATGCCAAAATACCGGTCGGTAATGGGAAAATTACCGAAAATCGGCTGTTACCGACCGGTATTTGGCTTCCTACATATGGCCCTACATGTTGTAAGTCACCCCTTATGCTGATATGGCGTCTGATGCACTACAGAGGCTTTGTGGTCCCTTCTCTATTATGAATGTGTGATCCTTGTAGGGAATTTGTGTTTGGGAACACATATAATATATTTTGGTCACATGAGTGACTTCAATTTCTAGGTCTGCAATTACAATTAGTTAGTCAGTCAAGTTTTCTATATTTCGGTTTAACATAAAACCACAAAAGAACATACAAAACACAGTTTCATAAAAAACATTTTTTAAAACACAATATCAATACCCATTTCAATTTATGTAGAAAACATGACAAGCTCCATATAGAATCGATTTAATAGACCCTTGCTGCCCTCTTCTTTATAGCACCTCTTAAAAAGGCAACAATCGCACAACATATATGAGCAGAGAGCAACATTTGGAAATAAGCAGGGCTGGTCTTGCTTGGTTACATTGTATATCGTTTAGAAGGGGAAAAAGAAATTTGCTCCGGAGGGGGACATAAAACCTACAAAACAGGATAAAGTGCAATGTGTCTTTGGCTGAAGATAAATCAGATTTTTTATTTTAAAAAAACACCAGCCCCTTGGGTCTGCTACGAGACACGGCAAAAGATTTAACTTAAACCCATTTAGGAGATAACGGTGATTTGGGTTAACCACCAGCGACAAGTAGGGTTCAATAGAGAAGTTAGTTTCCAGCATTATATGGGCCCTAACGACAAGTAGGGTTCAATAAAGAAGTTAGTTTCCAGCATTATATGGGCCCTAACCAAGGGTTTTACCAGTTCCACGGATTCATGCTTATCTCTACAATATGGAAGACATGTTACTTTGGTTAATTTCAAATCTGCTTTAGAGATGGTATCCAGGTTATCAAACTATTTTGGACAACCCAGCGCATACAAATCAGATTTAATATACAGCAGCCATTGGATTTCATGGACACAATCAAGACGCAGACAATCCTTCAATATCATTCTATTAAATGCTATACCAATATTTGACCAGACCAGGGGCCACCTAAGTAAATATCTCAAAGCAAGAGTATCAGATATATACCCCATACCTTGTTCCTCATGAGCTATAAAAGCCGGTGTGCCCATGTGTTGGGACAGCAAATGTCTATGAAAATTATTCTCAACAGTTTGTAAGACAGCAGTGTCTCCAACCACTCAGATGTCAGACCTATATGAAAAGAGACACATTTGGCATGCTATATCTTCTTTTTAGTTTTCAGTGGCTTGTTACCCACTCTTAAGGTAAAATCAAAAATAGCAGAGACTAACCTCATTAATAAAAGTTTTTTTAAAATGTATAAGTGGAACCCAGGAACCTTTTTCAGCAAACTGTACCCCCAGATAGGAAAACATCAATACCCTACTCAATTCATGCCCCTGTATAAATAAATCGTTATTTGCTTTTTTGCCAACTCCCATTAATGCGATTCCTTAAAATTGGTAAACAGGTCCAGGTATTCCATAAAAGAAAAGAACAATTCAATAAAAATCCTAAGAGTTCAGGGGGTGTGGGGTTATAAAACACCATCATTGGCATAAAGAAGTACCGGGATTGGTCTGACTGTCACCAAATAAAGGGAGATCTTTAGCATCCATAATTAAAACCTCCTCCAAATGATTAATATTTGAGGTAAATAAAAATGGGTCTAAAATACATCTTTGTAAAACCCCCTCTTGATATTAAAACTCACTTCACACTGCCCCTCGACCCCATATCTTATTGGAGCCATCAGGTCCTTATTTAGGTCTCTTATCAATATAACAAAAGTGGGATCCACTTCCATAGAAAACATTAAGGACCACAATTTATCTCTCTTGACCTTAGCAAACGCTGAGATCAGGTCCATAAAAGCGATATGTAGACTGCCATGCTTCACCATAACATAATCAAAAATCAGGAGATGTAAGTTCAAACACTGATCAAGCTTACTCCAGTCGGCCTTAACATCATATTACAAATCTGAAATAACTTGATTGTCCTCTGCCCAAATGAAAAGACTTGTTGAAACCACCCAGCCCATCACTTTAACACTATCAATTTGTTAAATTGGTCTGTAGCAACAAGTCGCTCTTATCACTTTTTTTTAAAACGGTATAATGGTGGAAGGAAAGCGGTCTCTAGCTGCAGAATTAAGGTCCCATAACTTCAGAATCATTTCATAAAAATCAGGAGGCAACCCATTAGGCTCCAGGGATTTATAGTTAGATAACAAAAAAAAAGATTTGCTCTACCTGTCTAGAAAGCAATAGATCGAAAAGATCTCACTGGTATATAACCCAAGGAGTCGCTTTCGGCTACACCATTTGAAAGAGAGCACGTAGAAAAATATATCTAGTGCTTAAAGCTTATATTTTTTATTTATTTTTTGTTCAATAATTCTCTTGGTATATATACAAAAAAACATATGCTCAAAAACATAAATTCAATTGATTTTTGAAAGGATATATACAAAAACCAAGGCAGGCCCCATCAGAGAGGAAAGGGGGATAAATAAACAATTAAATTACATTCATACTCACCAAACAAACCATACAATCTTACACAACCAATCAATATACTACAAATGCATTTTCACCACATTTAAAAAAATATATTTACACATAAGTAAACTCTCCTCAAAGCATTGATATATATTGTTGGAATTGATGGAAACCACCAGACAATATAAAAAGACACACCGACGCGCGTTTCGGTGCAATCACCCAACAATGAGGGTGCCACCTTCTTCAGGGCGTAGGTTTTATACGATTCTGTTGTCCGAGGGGCCTGAATTAAATCCTAAAGTACATCAGATTAGTGGTAAAGAAAAACGCGAGATAAATGCTGGAGGAGTCCCAACTGTCAGTGTCCTGGCAAGTTGTACGGCATAAGATGTTGTCAAGAAACTTCAAAATAGGTGATAGCTCCTGTTCTGTTTTTGCGGGTAAGTCGATTCCTTTTAACGATTTCAGACTTTGGATCATTAATCCGATGGTGGAACGCCTGCTAGTCGCGTAATTGTATAACAAGGTACATGGAAACAATGTATCCCGGAGCGTACGCTAGTGTGGATATGTCGGTTTGAACGTGGCGATGTTGTCAGGCTTGTATAAATATTCGTGATGCGTGGAGCCGATGCGGAGTAGAGATAGCGGTCTTTCGAGTGAAGAGTTACCTAGCGTTCTTTCGAGTGAAGAGTTACCTTCACTCGATAGAACGCTATCTCTACTCCGCATCGGCTCCACGCATCACGAATATTTATACAAGCCTGACAACATCGCCACGTTCAAACCGACATATCCACACTAGCGTACGCTCCGGGATACATTGTTTCCATGTACCTTGTTATACAATGACGCGACTAGCAGGCGTTCCACCATCAGATTAATGATCCAAAGTCTGAAATCGTTAAAAGGAATCGACTTACCCGCAAAAACAGAACAGGAGCTATCACCTATTTTGAAGTTTCTTGACAACATCTTATGCCGTACAACTTGCCAGGACACTGACAGTGGGGACTCCTCCAGCATTTATCTCGCGTTTTTCTTTACCACTAATCTGATGTACTTTAGGATTTAATTCAGGCCCCTCGCACAACAGAATCGTATAAAACCTACGCCCTGAAGAAGGTGGCACCCTCATTGTTGGGTGATTGCACCGAAACGCGCGTCGGCGTGTCTTTTTATATTGTCTGGTGGTTTCCATCAATTCCAACAATATATATCAATGCTTTGAGGAGAGTTTACTTATGTGTAAATATATTTTTTTAAATGTGGTGAAAATGCATTTGTAGTATATTGATTGGTTGTGTAAGATTGTATGGTTTGTTTGGTGAGTATGAATGTAATTTAATTGTTTATATATCCCCCTTTCCTCTCTGATGGGGCCTGCCTTATTTTTTGTATATATCCTTTCAAAAATCAATTGAATTTATGTTTTTGAGCATATGTTTTTTTGTATATATACCAAGAGAATTATTGAACAAAAAATAAATAAAAAATATAAGCTTTAATCACTACATATATTTTTCTGCGTGCTCTCTTTCAAATGGTGTTGCCGAAAGCGACTCCTTGGGTTATATACCAGTGAGATCTTTTCGATCTATTGCTTTCTAGACAGGTAGAGCAAATCTTTTGTTTTTGTTATTGGCTTTGTCCCCTATTGCTCTCCCTATATTCAAATTGGGGTACCCCTATTTTTAGTGGATACTTTATTGTTAGATAACCAGGTCAGGCCATCCCGGAATTCTTCCACCTCAAAAGAGATATATGACAAGCCCCATACGGAGCAGATCACATGGTCTTCCTTGAGATCAACAGTTGGACTACGGTGTTGTCCATTCGGACTTCACATAGTTCGTTCTCCAGTCATGAATTATATGGGTAATTGGCTCCCGCCAAATGACAGAGGACAAATAGGGCAGTGTTTATACACCAGGACTTATAATTAGTGTTTCTTAAGGTACACTTCATGAGTTTGTATGCTAACTCCCACAGACATGCCGCCCCACCCAGCTCATAGTCAAGCCCATGGGGGCAGAACGAGACAGACCTAATGTCTTTATGAGTTCACAGAACCCATAAGTTTGTTACATTGTCATTTTACATACATGTATTCATGTTTTATTTTTTTAGAATATGTGAGAGGGAGAGGACAAGAAACACAAGATTTGTGAATGTCATCATGTTTAGTTTTAGCGATTGATGGACATTGTTACTTGTTTTCCCCTGAGGCGGAAGCCGGGGGCTTTTCTCTGTGCTAAATTTGTTAGTAACTTAATTCCTGTGTGAGAGTGTGTGAATTTGTAAGCCTATACATTGTGTGGTGACTTGACGACCTCGTACAGTTACGCTTACCGGCTTTTTTAACCATTGTACATATTTTAAATTGCTGTATTTTAAATATCAGACACTGACCGCCTGCATGTTTTGACGCGATCTAGGCGTCACAGGGGTCCCGATCTTCTTTCCTCCTCCGGTGCAGCCGAGCACAGCGCTCTCGCCGGCTGGGTAAAACGGAACCGCCATCTTGGGGGGAGGCAGGGTAGCGCTCCAGCTCCTGGACGCCTCCCGCCCTCCCTCACTACATAAGGAATCCCGGTGACACTCTTATTCAGATTACTTGTTTTCCCCTGAGGCGGAAGCCGGGGGCTTTTCTCTGTGCTAAATTTGTTAGTAACTTAATTCCTGTGTGAGAGTGTGTGAATTTGTAAGCCTATACATTGTGTGGTGACTTGACGACCTCGTACAGTTACGCTTACCGGCTTTTTTAACCATTGTACATATTTTAAATTGCTGTATTTTAAATATCAGACACTGACCGCCTGCATGTTTTGACGCGATCTAGGCGTCACAGGGGTCCCGATCTTCTTTCCTCCTCCGGTGCAGCCGAGCACAGCGCTCTCGCCGGCTGGGTAAAACGGAACCGCCATCTTGGGGGGAGGCAGGGTAGCGCTCCAGCTCCTGGACGCCTCCCGCCCTCCTCCCACCCCACAGTAAGTTATGGATAAAAGGAAAGGGCTTTCCCGTCCGCGCAGCGGGCGCGCCGATGGCGCGCCGAAGGCGCGCCTAAGGCAAGCCCGTCTGCGCCCGTCCGCGCCGGACCCGCGCCCAGCGCCAGTACCCCTGTTCCACTCGCCCCTAAAATCCACTGGTCCTCAGATCAATTGCTTCACCTCCGTCCTGCCACTTGCGCCCCCGCTTGCGGCTGTAATACTTGTAGCCTGGAATCTACTGCATATTCCTGCCCTCACTGCAACTTCTCTCTTCCTGTGGTATCTAAAGCGCCGCTACTTTCCCCAATTGTTAATGTTCAGCCTCCCACCACCATAAAAGCCGCATTAGTTAATTGTAGATCTCTTCCAGCCCACGCCCATGACATCTGGTTATCTCTTGATACCCACAAATGGGATTTATTGTTTCTTACGGAAACATGGATAAAAGACTCTTCTAAACCGGATATCACTCTAGCTACTCCCCCTGGTTATTGTTTTACTGGCATTAATCGAGACAATTCTAAGACCGGAGGGGGTCTTGCGATTATTGCTAAATCCCATTTCAAATTAAACCTCTCAAAAATTCCCAATCTAGGTCTCATTGAAGCCGCTTACTTTACAATCTTGGACACTGCCAGGACCATCTGTGCTGGCATTTTGGTTTATAACCCCCCTGCCGTTACCTCTTCCTCTCTTACTACCTTGATGCATTCTATCGCTGATTTTTCTCTTAAACACTCCCATTTTACTGTCTTAGGAGATTTTAATTTACATATTGATAATCCTTCCTGTACTCTAGCCTCCTCTTTGTTAGAAACTCTACAAGGACTCATCCTGTCCCAATTTGTGACAGACTCGACTCATATAGCTGGCCATACACTTGACCTCATTTTTTCCAATCATCCTACCCTCTCCACCCTCCCCCCCACTCCTTTGATTTGGACCGATCACTTTCTCATTCCTTTTTCGTTCTTGGCTCCCACCCCTCCTCCCACTATCCCCCTTAATCGAGTTAAAGGACGTAAATGGGCCAAAGTTACTTGTGACTCTGTGGAAGCTCATCTCCGTTTTCGTTTTAACCATTTAAAAGACCTCAATTCTGAAACTTTGAGATTTAATTCGTCTCTCTCCGATGCGCTTGACTCTGTTTCCCCTCTTGCTCCTCTTACTTCCTTCAGATCTCGCCCTTCTGCCCCTTGGTTCTCCCCTCTGCTGCGTGTGGAAAAGAGCAAGTGTAAGCAGCTGGAACGCAAATGGAGAGTAAACTATGATCCTTTAGCCAAATCGGCTTACAAATCTGCCCTAAATCATTTCCATAAACTTAAACGCTCTTCTATGAGAGCTTACTTTTCCAATCTTATTCAACAGGCGCAGAATTCCTCTAAAACCCTCTTCTCCATTGTGAAAGATTTCGTAAACCCCACTGCTTCAAAATCCCTCTGTACCCCCACTCAAGATCTCTGCAATGGATTGTCTGATTTCTTTCAAGAGAAGATAGTTAAACTTTCTTCCTCCTTTGCAGCGACAACTCCTGACCACTCTGAAGATCGCTCTTGCCCCCTCTCCTGCTCTTTCAATTCTTTTTGCGAGCTAACTCCAGACCCTGCGTTAGTCTTGTTACACAACGTCAAGTCTGGTTCCCCCCTAGACCCAGTCCCGGCCAAAGTTATGAGCACTCTCGCCCCCATTCTAGTGAACCCGTTTCTTTCCATCTGGAATGCCTCTCTGTCACGTGGCCAATTTCCCTTAGTTTGGAAACAGGCCAGGATTGTCCCCATACTGAAAAAACCCGGTGCCGATCCTTTTCTTTTTAGCAACTATCGACCCATTTCGCTTCTGCCTAAACCTGCCAAGATTCTGGAGAAGGTGGTACAGAAACAGTTGGCACTGTACCTTGAGTCAAACCAGCTACTACACGACTCCCAGTCCGGCTTTAGAACCGGCTATAGCACTGAGACAGCGCTGCTTGAAGTCTCAGAAATCATCAGGGAATCAGTGGATAGGGGCGAGGAGGCCATGTTGGTCCTCCTCGACCTATCCGCTGCTTTTGATATTGTTTCCCATAAAATACTTACCACCCGCTTACAACAGCTAGGGGTGGGTGGGACAGTGCTGGCCTGGATTACTTCTTTTTTGTCTACTCGTTCTCAAAGGGTTTTGATGCACCCTTTTGAATCCGAGGACAAACCCCTCTTGTGCGGAGTGCCCCAGGGCTCCGCTTTGAGCCCTCTACTCTTCAATGCTTATGTGGCTCCTCTGGCCAAGGTAGTTGAGTCCTGGGGTGTCAGGATGGTCTCCTATGCTGACGATACTCAGCTTATTTTCTCCTTTCGAGACCATTCTGACTCCCTCTTTTCCAACTTTAGAAACTGCCTTGGCAACATTTGCACCTGGATGTCAGCTAATCATCTTGCCCTTAACACCGACAAAACGGAGGTTCTTTTTTTCAGCAAGAAATCCCCCCCCCCTGCTTTCCTTTGGTGGCCTACCATCTTGAATCCTCCTCCCACCCCCGTTCAGGCAGCTCGTAATCTTGGGTTCACTTTTGACAACTCTTTGTCCGGAAGTGTACAAGTCAACAAAGTGGTAGGGGCCTGTTTCTCCAAATTACGTATGATCAAGAAAATCTTCCCCTTCCTTCCTCAATCTTCTCGCAAAACTGTGGGCCAGGCTCTTATCACCACCCATTTGGACTATGCTAACAGTCTTTATGCAGGTGCCCCTCTATACCTTATCGACCGCCTGCAAATAGTTCAAAACGCGGCAGCCCGGCTCATTGGTAATATCCCTGCCCGTACTTCAGTCAGAGCCTACCGAGAAGACCTTCACTGGCTTCCCATTTCACGTCGCATCGATTTCAAAATCCTGACCCTGACATTTCGGGCTATTCATGGAATTGGCCCGCTTTATTTGAGAAAGCGTCTCAAAATCTCTGTTCCAGTTAGGCATCTAAGATCCAACAACCTTCGTCTTCTGATGGTACCAAGATTCAAGCTTTCTCGGAGTGGCGGCAGATCTTTCACCGTCACTGCCGCAAAGCTCTGGAACAGCCTTCCCCTTGATCTCAGGTTTTGCGAATCTGAGCAAGCTTTTCGACGCAAACTTAAGACCTGGTTGTTCTCTAAGCGTTAGGGCCTGGCATTGTCAGATTCTCGTATTTTCCTAGTCCCTTTGTGGGATATGACTCTGGTTACTCTTCTTGAGGACAATTCTGTAATCTTAGCGCCGGGACACCTCCGCCGGAGGTAGCTGTGCGCTTTACAAGCTTCATAAATAAAATAAATAAATAAATATGTGAGTTTTTAACGACAAGAGACCTAAACAATAATTTCATTTAACACCGAGAATTCAAATAGGAAAGTCCACACAAGAAAATCAACACTAGACAATGTTCAAAGTGCAATCATGTAGGTTTATTTAAATTTGAGAAAAAAGATATGCACCCTGTCCAAGTAGGGACCACAATCCTAGTTAGGGTAAGTCACAACACAACCTAATTATCCTTTGCTCACCCAGTGGTAGCTTGGCACAGAGGAGACAAGCTTAACTTAGAAGGCAATATGTAAAGTATTAGTGCAGTACTTCATAGAGTAACAAAGTGAAAACACCACAAAATGACTCCAGTTTAGAGTAGGGCTTTATAAATAAAACAAGACCAAAACAACAAAAACCCAATGTTTAGATGATAAGATATTAAATTCTGATGAAATAAATGCAGTAAAACGCTTAGAAGCAAGTATCGCTAAAAAGGTTACTTTAAGTCGTGCTGGACATGGGCAAAGTCAAAGTTGGAGGCAACCATGATGGAGTGCTGGCTGTCTACAGGACGCACACAGGCTCCAGTGAACAAAGTATCTTTCCTGGTCGCAAGAAGCGAGATGCATTGGTCTTCTCCATGCAGTAAGGGCGATGAGTCAGTTCCGAACATGGGTGCTGGAGTTGAGAGGCGTTGAGTGATGCTTCGGTTTCTGCAATGCAGTTATGGGCATGTGTTAATTTTACCACACAGTGAGAGCGATGCGTCAGTTCTGAAGAGGGGAACCGGGGTTCAGAGGCATTGAGTGATGCATCGGTTTCTGCCAAGCAGTCAAGGGGATGTGTTGTTTCAATAATCACCAGCTGCAGTGATCTGCGGTCCGATGTGTCAGCCTTTGAAATCTGAGTGCTGGTTCTGAAGAGATGCATAGATTTTACTCCGCAACCGGGCCGATGCACAGATTATGATATACTTAGACAGGAGATGCATCAAAATCCATGTATCTGGGCCACATTTAGTGAGCCAGGCACAGGAGCAGGGGTACAGACTTTGATATCCCTGAGTCTCAAGCAAAAGCTGCACTTAGAAGAAGGCAGTGTCCAGCTCTCCCTTAGCAGAGTCAGAGAGCAGAGCAGCAGGCAGCAAGGCACCAAGCAGAACTGCAGGCTCTCTAGAGCAGCAGTCCAGTTGAGTTCTTTGAGAAGCACAGCAGTTCTTCTGAAAGAGGTTTATGTGTAGGCCCAGAAGTGTCTGATTTGCTGTGGTCAGAGACCCAGTAATAATACCCAAATATGCCTTTGAAGTGGGGGAGCCTTCAAAGAATGGTTTTGAAATTCACCAGTATCTCTGTCAGCCCTGTCCTGTCTGCTAGGCTGCCTCTGGGGGGAAGCAGTCCTTTGAGTGAGGTCCGGCCACTACCCTCTGAAGAGTAAGTGTGAGCCCGTTCCACCCTTCTTGTCAAGGAAATGTCTTCTGCAAATGTGTGTGTAGATGGATATACCTAGCCTTCCTCTGTTTGTGGCTTTTTGGAGGAAATGAACAAAGTGTACCTGTCACACAACTTAGACGTGTATTGGAGACAGGCTGCAAGGCACACAGAGCAGTAAGAGAAGAAAGGTCTACATTTAAAAAGTGGCACTTCTAAAGTAGTAATGGTTAATCCAACGTTATCAGTAAACAGCATTTATCATTACTGTACCAAAGATATGAATCATGATGCAGCTGCTCATGTCTAGTAAAGATGTACAGCTTAAAGGTATTTTAAGGAATTTCCAATGTCAGCCTTTGAGAGGAGTAGGCCTCACAGCAGTGAAAAATGCATTTAGCTTTTTGGTACTACCAGGCCATACATGTACTACTTTTTTGTTACAAAGCACCCTGCCTTTAGGGTGTCCTCGGGCCTACCATAGGGGTGACTTAGGTGTACTAAAAGGGGAGTTTAAGGCTTGGCAAGTAGTTGTAAATGTCAGCAGGGTAGTGAGCAACGGAACAATGGATTTAACCCAGATCTCTTGAGTGGGGGTGAATGTTTGATTCATTCAGCATTCGGTTCATCATTTGCTGTTGAAGCACTTTTTGCCCTAAGTGGGATGAGTATGCCCTGGCATGGGACCCTTGCTCGCTGTGCCATTGGATTCAAGCTAGCCTGGCTGATGAGGGGTGTTACTCCGAAACCGGTCCGAGAATGCTTGTTTCCGGTTGAGGGAGGACCTGGCTTTGCAGTTCGGGCTGGACTGTTTACATGAGGAGCAGGGTCAAGGCTGATTTGCATATGTATGAGTCCAAACAGGGGTGGCATAGTGAGAAAAGGAATGATGGATTTCACCTGCATCTCTTAACTGGGGGTGAATATTTGATTCATTCAGCTTTCCGTCCATCATCTATAGACATAGTATTTTCTAAAAGTGGCACTTCCAAAATAGTAATGGTAAATCCAACATTACCAGTAAAGGGGATTTTTCATTACAATTCCAAAGATATGAATTACGATGCAGCTACTCCTTTCTATTCAAGAATTACAGCTTAAAGGTATTTTAAGGAATTCCCAATGTTAGCCTACGAGAGGAGTGGGCCTCACAGCAGTAAAAAACAAATTTAGCTGTTTGTCACTACTAGGACATGTAAAACATACAAGTACATGTCCTACCTTTTAGTTAAACAGCACCCTGCCCTTAGGGCTTCCTAGTGTGTACCTTAGAGGTGACTTAGTTGTACTAAAAGGAAATGTAAGGCTTGACAAGCAGTTTTAAATGCCACGTTGAAGTGGCAGTAAACTGCTCACACAGGTCCTGCAGTGGAAGGCCTTGGATATGGTTAGGGAGCTACTTTGGTGGGTGGTATAAGCAGTGCTGCAGGCCCACTAGTAGCATTTCATTTACAGGACCTGGTCACATGTAGTGCACTATACTAGCGACTTATAAGTAAATTAAATATGCCAATTGGGTATGAAAACTATGTTACCATGTTATTAAGGAGAGAGTGCACATGCCCTTTAGCACTGGTTAGCAGTGGTAAAGTGTGCAGAGTCCTATAGCCAGCAGAAACTCATAGAGAAAAATGGAGGGAGGAAAGCAGGCAGGCAGGCAGGCAAAAAGTTGGGGGACGACCGCCTAAGCCTGTCAGGTCTAACATTAGTCTATTAACAAATATTCAAAATGCAAATTAATTTAAGTCAAGTATAGCAGTAGAATCTGAGCCCAACTCTGGCCAATAGCCAGAACTGAACACAGTTGAATTTCATACAATTAATTAAACACTTTTTTTGTTGTTGCTGAATTGAGGTTTATTATCAGGGAGTCTTATTAGGAATTTCAACTTCTAAGAAGCTTCTCACAGCATGCCTGAAAACAGGAAAGCTGATTATGTCCAATTGAAAACTACATAATTATCGTAAGCATCTTGGCTATGCAAGCAAACCAGACACATGTAAATCATCAACATTGAACTGAACATTAACCACAAGGTATAATTGATATTTTCAAAATAACAAAGGGTTCCAATACAGTATTTGAATGATGAAGATCCTTTCCTTGATTGTAATCACATTTTGAGGAACAAAATCACAATGCAGCCAGCCAACTGGTTTTCTTTCTTATATTTGGAACTTTGTTTTTGGCAATAGTAGTAGAATGGCTTTTATTTCAGTTATAAACCATAAAAAGCATACAACCAACAATCATACAATGCAGTGCAATACAATAAATAACATCTAAATATATTTCTAATTCATCATAAATACATTTACAACAGTATAGGAATAAAATCAGGTAAATAGAATTAAATACCTATCGGTTAAAATGTCAAGCACTTTCCCTTGCGTACTATGTTTACAGCAAAAGATATCTACTAAGAATAAAAATTGTAGGCTGAGACGTATCTGTTTTTAAGATTCTTAATGCTTCCAAAGGTTTCCTAGTTCTCATATTATGACTAATTGGTTTGATCCATTTTTTCGTAGGGGTAGCATAAGCTGGACAGAAACATAGCATATGTGGAAGGTTTTCTACAGTGCTTAAAGTGCATAATGTGCAGTAAACCTCCCCTATATCGACAGTACCACATGGCCATTTAGATGTGTTTGATTTAATGTGGAGGACATCAAAACAGAACTTCATGTACAGAAACTTTGCTATTTGAGGTTGTACTTCATCCAGGTATGATTCTAGGGCAGGAACCAGTTTGACACATAAAACTGTGTTGTCCGCCTGCCTACATTGGGGTTTACAGTGGACACTATTTAATATGTGCTCCCAGTATGAATGTTTCAGAACCTTCTTTGAATGGATTGTTAGCAAATTGGGAGCATTCCAGAAACAGCTTATGCCTAGTTTATAGAACCAGGTTTGTAGATGACAAAACCAGAGGAGTGTAATGCAAGAGTCAAGGCTCATAATTTGAATTAAGCCCTCTTTATAACATGTAAGTTCTTGTCTAACCCATAAACGTACCCAGAATAACAAGGGGCTCTATACGGCTTGATGTTCAATTCTCTTAACATTAATATCTTGGTATGCCGGAATCATGGGTGTCCATACAGGTAGGCGCAGTTGCATCCTTACAAATTTGTTTTCATCTGTAGTAAGCATACCCAGATGTTAACACCCCCCCCCCCCCCCCTCCCCAAGGTTCTGTCCTGTAAAGGGATTCCCATGTAGCCCGGTACTTATAAACCTTCAAGGCTGGCAACACTGCCTCGGATGTGCTAGTTTGCTGCTTTTTCACAATGGAGATGGCGTTTTGCAGCAAGACGGATTTAGACTTGTTTATATGTGGTTTCCAAGACAGTTTTGTGTCTAACGTGATGCCAAGATAGGTAGAATTGGCCAGCTACTCCACCAATTGATTTTGGACAGTGATGTTTTTCTCAAACGACTTATGCAGTCTTATGGCCATATCTTTAGTCTTGGATGAGTTGATTTCAAGGCCTTTTACAATGCAAAAGTCATTAAAACAATCTAATAGCCTTTGTAGTACCTTCGGTGTCCGGGATATAAGAATGGTACCATCTGCAAATAGTAAAGCAGGTATTGGCAACCCTCCCAATTTCGGGGAGTCGTGTTTGCAACCCCGAAGATACTGCACAACCTCATTCACGTATAATGAAAAAAGGGTGGGTGCCAATACACATCCCTGGGAATAAGATCAATCAATGAACGGTATGTACAAATGCCATCCCTTTAAGCTATACACAACAGTCAAATAACCTGGTCAATCGTGTTTGTTCTTACTCTAAAACCCACTTGGTACTCTGAGAGGATTTTGTTTTCATCAATCCAGTTGCAAAGTTTTGTTAAGACCTGTTTGGTGTAGACCTTTTGCAGAGGGTCTATTATGTTAACCGGTCTTCAATTAGCAGGGTCTTGTCAATCGCCTCTCTTAAAGATAGTGACCATTTCAGCTCCTCTCAACGTTTCATGTATAGGGGCCCCTGCTGTCACCGCATTACAAAGCAAATTTACATAAGGTACCCATACTGCCATGTCATATCTCAGAAGGTCACCTGGTATCTTGTCAGGGCCTGTGCTTTCCCTTATTTGACTGCTTCTACTAGTACCCTCGTCTCATCAAGACGGAAGTAAGGGACATGTGCTAAAGTCCGAATAGTATCCAAAGGATTTGCCTCATATGTGATTGTGGAGGGTTAGTTTGCAAATAGTTAGCAGTGACAGAATATAACTGTGAGAAGGGCCTGCTCCAAGTACCAGGATCCAGATAAAGCTCCGGGCTAGAATTACCAGTTTTGTTACCTTGTGTCAACATTTTCCAGACTACAGCATGATCCTTGGCTCTAGCTGTGTCAATCAGATCATTCCAATTTGACTCATCTCAGTTGTTCTGGCAAGGGCTAAGATTTTCATATGCTCTGCCCTTGAACCTCCTATAAGTTCTATATTATTGGTATTCAAGGCTGCTATCAGTTGTCTCTTTGCCACGCTGCAATTCTTGGTGTACCACGGGTTGTGAAGGGGGCCTTGGAGGTGCCTATTGGGTCATGTTCCCATGAATGCTTAGTCAAAAGTATTTGCATAATAGGAATCTCACTCGGAGTGTTATCTAAGTAAGGGGATAGGGCATCAAAGAAGACATTGTAAATCTCTGTCATAGTTTCGTGCCTGTCCGCAATGAGTGGCCAATTAAGTGCCCTTCGATTATTACTGATTATAGAATTGTTGTTATTGAACTTTGTCCGGGCTATAATACATTTTGCAGTTATAGTTAGGTCAATGTTTCCTTAGCATGAGCGTTTTTTTGTAAATAACATTGGTGCAGTTTGACGAACCTTCCCAAAATGTTCCTTAAAAAAATCATCCACCTCAGTTTCTCTCTGGAAAGTTCTGGGGTGATCCATCAAGCAGGGCCAGACAAAAGGGAGGCTCCCAAAACACATTTTCCAATGCTATTTTCCATATGAAATTTGGGAAGTGATACAGGAAAAATGGCTGACCAGAACTACATCAAATTGAGAAAGAAAGCCTGATCATACTCAGAAAGTGTGTGTTGGAAATTTGCTCTTTCGGCAGGGTCTTTATGCTGAACCCTATTTTTGCTGGATATATAATTCTGAGCACTTTACTCCTGGTCACCACAGAGAAACTGCTTGTGCATCTTCTTTCAACATGGTAAAATTAGTATGCACCTGATCGGCTTATTTAACTCACCTAAAAGTCCATAGTATATGGAACCAATGTACACCCAGGGCCTGTAAGTAAAATATCACAAATAACCTCATTGATTGGCCGAGAGGGTTTTTGTACCTTTTGGGCCCTTCAATTCTGAGGACCGATACTGGTTTCATAGGACCAATAAATCTGATTCACTGGCCCCAACATCAGCAGAAATGTTGTGGCCACCATTTCAGGACTCTGGGATTCAACACCCATGTCCTCAGTTTCTGAAAAAAACAAAAGGTATGGGAGGGCTGGGTAGGGCTACCCTAAGCCCCTGTCCCTTGTGGGGGGGTGTTGGCGGAGGGACCCAGAGGGGCCAAAATTAAAAACATTGGTGCTGTGGGTCCCACAGCACTTCCACGGGGCCCAATGAGGTCTTTCGGGAGGTCCCGCAAGGTTCCCTCGGGACCCAGAGCAGCCCTCCTGTGTGGTTTAGCAGGAGTACCACAACGTTCTGCAGGGCTGTGAAAGTTTTAAAAAGTGAAGCTTGCACTGGTGCATGATATCCTGGAGTGCCGCTAGTGTGATGGTACTACAGGAATAGAATGATATTGCAAACAAAAATAAATACAAAGAACCACAAATGTGGGGTAGCACTGATCCCAGATGGAACTAGTAAATATGTTCAAGTGTAGCTCGTCTTCAGTGGCTCCACACACTGGTCCCGAAAATGGGGCACCCCAATGACCTGATTAAGATGTAGTTTTGTGTCTTCCACCTCATTTCCATCTCCTTTTGCAATCAAATGCTTGCTCATAATGAGGAGGGCGTTTGTAGTTCGTCCTTTATTTCACACCTACAGCCTGGAAAGCCTGCCTTCTACTATGACACAACCACAACAACCACCCACCTTTTGGTTTGGATGTGTCATTTATGGAAGCAGGGAGGAACAGTGAGCATATTGCATGGTAGTCTTCATTGCAGCAGCACAGACACATCTCTTAATCGAAACAGTAAAACAAAGGCATGAGAAGGATTATGTCGGAGGTTGAAGTGGATTTATTGGTGGAAAATAGAATGAGATGAGACCAAGTGCACATTAAACATACTTTGAAAGATATGAGATGAGAATTCTGAATACAGTCTATCACAAAACCTTCATGAGAAAATTGCAAACGTGCTGGTGTAAATGCAGTTTCCATTGTAATATTTTTTATAAAAAATTGGTTATTGTGGCCTAGCATTCTTTTGCTGAAATCTCTTTGGCAAAAAGCCGGTCTTTGGGAGGTTTAGCAATGGTTGCCAAAATCAAATATCCTGTTTTCCAACTACCACAACATAGCATCCATGTAGTAAAGGGAATATCATTCAAATCTTCCACTGTAGGCTTGGGAAGGGCGGAAGGCCATGGAGAGAGAGGTAGGCGGGGGCTGGGACCCTACCCTGAAAATACCTTTAAGCACATCTTAATTTAATATTTTTTCCATATTAATCTTAATATAAATTGTTGCAGTTATTCATTTTTTTGCATTATATCTGCGAAAAGAAGCAGTTTAATAGGATTTTGCTTTCATGACAGCAGGAACAGCATTTCAATTATGTAAATTTAGTTCCAACGAAAAGTGCTGGATTAGGTTTTTATTTGATAGTACAGATCATATTTGAGATAATATGTGCTGGGATATTATGAATCAAATTACTATGATGAAGGGGGCACAAATAGCACAATCTACATTCGTTTATTTCTACAAATTAACATTTGTTTCCAATTACTGAAGTCAGTTCACACATTGTGACTTTATGACACAGACTTAAATGCATGCTTATGAGGAGCAGAGTTCTCATATACTTCAGTAGCTAAGGCAGTTGTTCAAAAATGTAATTCTTCAATTCCTTCCGCTATTAAGTGACAGAGAACAGCATCCGAGAATAGGCATGAACATATCTACCAGGCAAAAGGTACGAAGAAATGTATGGAAAATCAACCATTTAAATGCATAGGTGCACAAGAGTGCAACTCTTCACCTAGAAAAGATAATTGCTCGAAATCCTGCACAAGAGGCTTGGTGATGAGGGGTCAAAACAGGCAATGGTTTAGCCAAATAGATATGTCTGTGTGAGGGAAATGTAGGAGAGATAATTTACTAGAGGTAGCTGTATCTCTGAGATTGGAGATTTGTTTGAAAGCATACGTAGTCAATTAGCATGGGTGGGCACGTGTATTATTAATTAAAAGATGCACCTGTCTAACATTGGGAAATATTGCGTAGACACCGACAACCATAAAACAGTTGCTGCCAATGACAGACTTACTGGGAAAAAATAATGGCTGACGTTAGAGACTCTTAGGGTGTAATTCTGAGACCTGTGAGAATCCTGATTTAGGCGCAACTGAAGTGTACCTCAAATAGAGATTCCACATTTCTGTTAATTACCACATTCACGAAGTTTTGCCCTCTAAATTTTCGTAAGAAAATCAGTAAACATGGCATTATTCTAAGTTTTCCATTTCAGAAGAGTGGGAACATAATTTATATCCTATTGTCCCCCATTCCTGAGGTGTAGAAGTGAACATATGGTTATAACCCACCACTAAACACCTCACTCAGTGGCATCTGTGTTTTGTGACTGTGGTTTTACCACACATAATTACAACAGGGCCAGCTTTCGCACTGGTGGAGCCAGTAAGGACAATCTTTTTTGGTGCCCCCCACCATGACCTCCTCCTCTGATTCCCTCACTGCCTCACAGCAAAAGTGCCCTTCATCTCTCCATAGCTCCTCTCTGACATTCATTTCATTTGTTTTAAAGCCCTGTAAAGGCTGGCTTCACAAATCCACTCAGCTATCAACATAACTCTGTTTTTAGGTCGAGGGACCGTCCGGTCTGCCGAAGGCAGAACCGGAAGTCCGGAGATCTTATGATGCTTAGAGTGGCTATTTAGCCCGCCTCTCTTTTTGGCTCTCCTCCATTGGCTGGCTTCCTAAACGGAGGCCAGCCATTGGAGGAGAGAGCCGTCCTTCCAAATAGGCTCCGTCTTTTTCAGATTCGGGGGTGTGTTCCGTGCTCTTCTTTCCACTTTTTAGCCACGCCCTTTTTAGGTCTCGGCTCGAAGGCTGCGCTTGCGCAGTCTCGCTCCGAGACCGAGATTTAATGTTTTGGAGAAGAGGGGCTTGAACCCGCCCCTCTTCTCTCCTCTTCTCCATTGGCTGGCCTCTTAAATGCTGGCCAGCCATTGGAGAAGAGTCTTTGTCTCGCGAAACAAGCCCCGTCCTTTTCGGATTCGGGGGTGTGTTTTTTCGCTACTTTTCGCTGGGCGTGTTTTTCTCTCCTCCAGCCAATGGCAAGAGGAGAGAAAAGAAAAACACGCCCCCGAATCCGAAACCGCCGCTGCGTTTCTCCGAGGCATTTCTGCTTCGCCTCGGAGAAAGGCGGCGGTGTTCATGGCTCTCGCTGCCCTATCCTCGCAACCTGGAGCTTGTGGTGAGGTGTGCTCTGATGTTTACGTTTCCAACTCAGGTCACAAACCATAACATATTTAAATCCTGGTTTCTCCACTTGACACCAACCGTGTGATCTTGCGCAAACCACTTTAACTCCCGGTGCAAAGTTCCGGATTCCCCGGGAACGGTCTAAGCTCCAATATTAAGCCTTATCTTGGAAGACTGCATCCTCCTGCACTTGAGCCGCACTGTTGGGGTCCCCCGTGCCCCAGGATGTCCTCGGTGCTGGCAGAGCTGCAGAAAGGAGGTCCAACGGTCCGTCCCTGCCGCGCCGCTCCTTATGTGCCCTTGGCTCCTCTGTGCACTGCACCCTCAGCTGCAGCGGGTGGAGAACGAAGGATCTGCTGAAGAGTGGGCGCGGTGCCCTGGCACCCCTGGGTCTGCACGGGACCAGCTGGGAGTGCGAGGTGAGTGTGTGGGGTGCCACAGGTGCACTCTTCTTCCCCTGCAGTTAGCCTTGCGGAGCTCTCAGCTATGGCACAGTACCGGTGCTTGACACGGATCCTCCCCCCTACCTTTAAGTACAGTGCATCCGCCCTATCCAATTACAGCGCCATTTCCACTCCCCGCGGCCCCTCCCGGCCCCTTGTGCGCTCTATTGTTTGCTAACAAGCTTCTGATGCAATTTAAGAGTCGCCAGACTCTGCCAGGCCAGGAGGATGTGCCTTATTCATGAGGCGCTGCGGTGGCGAACCTTCAAGTCTTGGCACCTCCCACAGTGCCCTCGTGTGATGGGCAAGGCGCTATAGGTCACCCCTCTAAAGGCAGCTCAGTGTGTTGGGACCCTACTGCAAAGAGTACCGTTAAACCCAGGCTGTCATGATTGGGCAGATATAGGCCGCAATCCTTACGAGGTCGATATATTTACAGCCATATGTGAAACTCAACCTGTTATCCTTCGGAGATCTATATAATCAGGGCCACTTGAATTATGCGATTCTGCAGCCGTTTGCCACTTGATCCATCCACTGCTGTATCTGCAGATTTTAACCAAACAATGCGTCTAGCTGAATCGCATCAAACGTTACTAAATATGTGGCGACCCCTGTTTCCGCACAATAGAATGCCACCCGCAAAGGTTGACTGGTTATCCATCCTTCAGTTGTTTACGACCGTATTTGGTTGTTAAACTGGTACCAATGAGGTCAAATCTTTTGCCAGAAAGTGTTAGCAAGTAAAAAAAAACACAAAATAATGAAGCAATACTATAAAAAAGTGCCTCATTATACTGCATAGTTGCCTTTTTTGCCTCCTAGTTTGGTCCTGCCTTTCTGCGTCATTCGAGTGGCCTAGGAGATAATAAATATCATAATTCAAATTAGGCATGTCATCTTACTGAGGTCGATAAAAATAGTCCTGCAGGTGACACAGCCTTTAATCCTTCTGAGGCTGCTAATGTGAAGGACATTCTACTCACTCCCTCCACTGTTCAACAGCAATCTAGATGATACCATGAAAGGGGCGGTGGAGGGGGGAAATAAATGCTCTATAATTGTATTATCTTAGCTTTTATTTGTCTCGAGGATTGTATTCACAATGTTAGCATACACTATACATTGGTTCTTTTCTCTCCGGCAGATCTAGCATCTTTGAGCTTACCCCTTTACTGCACCTCCTTTCAGCACTGAAGTTGGCAGACATAGTGATTGTGGTGCGGCTGTGGTGGGAAGGGAACGTTTGGGAGTAGTTGTGAGGGGGGAGATTAAAGTTAACAACCTCTGACTGTTCGGGGCAACGCGTTCTGCTTACATGATGAGTGTGAGCTCAGATGCATGATGGGTCGTGTAGTTTCCTTGGTCCTTGCGAGGGTAGTTAATCCTACCTAGATTGTATTTTTGTTACAGGTTCGGATTTATAATTCTCCTGTAAGAATGAGTTAAAAGTAGGGCTACAAGTCTTAGAAGGCACAGCGAAAAACCTGAACTCGGCGAGCTGCTCACGCATGGATCAGGGCACACGAGAACTTAAACAAATTCGCCTTCAAAGTCTCCTAAGTGGTCGAGGTCAAGAGGCAGGTCAGTGGGTCCTATAATTCAAACAGAGGACGTAGACTTAGGGCTAGAGTAGCCAACTTTGGAGCGGACGCACAGGGTTCGAGTGTCGGCCTTGGTTCAGCATCCTGTAATATCTTAATCTTCCTGTGTTTATAAAAAACGAATGTGTCTTGTGTAAGGTAACATGTGGTCATTTAAAGCGCTCCAATACCTTCGGGTAGAGGTTGCGCTATATCAACCTGCAAAAAAATAAACAATGGATTTAGGAAGAGAAGGGGGCCACAGAGGTGGGTGTTCATAGCTCTTTGACTTCACAGCCTGGAAGCGCTTTGTGAATATACACATCGTTAGTTTAAACAAGCGCGCGCCTTGCGCTACAAGTGGGAGGGGTGGGGGGGAGTGCAAGAGCACACAAATCGTTTCCCTTGCAGGAGCATTTGAGAGTGATTAAGCTATTGACATTGTAAATAACAATGCGGTTTCTTTAACCCCTTCCATGCTGCGCAGATTCCGCCGCTGTGCTGACGGAATCTTGCGCGGGCGTGGTCATGACGGAATGGTTCCGTCATGAGCACAGCTCAACCGTGGCTCATGACGGAACCGTTCCGTCATGAGCACCGAAGGGGTTAAATCTTTTAAAAACAACAACATAAACAAAAATAATGTCATGAGCAATGCCAATAGCTCTAACTTTAACAATGCCGAGACCATTGCATTGTAAATGCTTGTTTGCAGTAGGCATTTCAACCCTCTGCGCTACTTTATGGCAAGTGAAAACTGCCACTAGACAGAACTCCGATCTCTCTCTCTCACAAGAACATTAATCACAAGGTTTCTTTACAGTTGTATTCCTGCATGGCATCTGGACGCACAAGGAACTCTGCAGCGGCTGACTTTAAGTTATTGCTAACACAGCGGCCCCCCTAAGGTCAGTGCCCCCCTTCAGATCAGCTTCCAGTGCGGCTGCACCGGTTGCACCGTCCTAAAGCCAGCCCTTATTACAATAACTTGCACTCAGGACCTTGTACTTTTTCCCTAACGAGGTAGTTCTTAGTGTTGCTTATTGGTCAACATTTTTAAACTAAATTATTCTGATAAATCCATCACAGAAAAAAATTATATCTCATACCCCGCATAAAACTTCATCTTACAAGCTACCAATTTTTGACCAACAGAATACTGGTCTGAAGAAATGGTTTGCAAATAAAGCTTATTTAGCAGTTCACTGCATAGCTCTGGTGTCTATGTCAGCCTGTTGCTCAGCGCTACACAGTCATACTCTGCTTACACCAGCATGAACAGCAAATGGATGAGAAAAATCCTGCAATTAAAGGATAACTTTAATGTGACCTAATACTGCCTTGAGGTGTCGGACGCTTTCTAATCAAAATCAGAAGCTTTGCAGGTTGATCAAAATGGATTCCCAGTCCGTCATTTTAAGCTTTTGATGCAAGTACAATGTATTTATTATTTGTAGCAGCCTGCAAGGGTTCTAAAACGGGTTCCATAAAAACAGAACGAACAGAGTACACCCGCACACCTCCTTGTACTTTTGCAGAGTAGGTATGCGCCTGACACGTGACCTAGCCAGCGCATCGTGGCTGTCCTGAAAATTATCTGCAATCAATTATCTGGGGTGGCCAAGTGTACACCTGTTTCTTCCGATTTCTTTTTAATATGCTTCCTTTAATCATTATTCAAAATATAGCGTGCAGCTCGGAAAACGTGGTCTGCTCAGGTCTGCTCAAGTCCACGCACATATAAACAAAACGAAAGCTAGAGCAAGATTGCACTCTAACAACAGACGCACAGCATGCTCAATTATTGATCATCAACAACTGCAAATGTATCCATGTTTAAACCGTTTTATTCCATTTAATCCAAAAGTTCATAATGTTCATCACTCTTTATCCTGTCACATGTGAGGCCCTTATGTATTCAACAGCCTCTAGTGCAACGAAATATGTCTATACAGGCCTTTTGCTGATGCACAACGGATACATAAAACATCCTCAGTGCTTCGTCTCTTTACCTAATGCATTTCAGGCTTTTTTTAATAGCCCTTCGTCAGGGGTTCCTTACAAGTTTAAACCACTATGTAACAATTTGTCAAGTGCATCAAACCATTCCCATCATGTTTTGAACAAAATGTGTTATTTTTGAAGTTTTCCCTCTACATGCGCTCTTACAAGCAACTGAATGTGCCCAAAACAACCTCTCCCAACCGCCATTACCCTCCCTTGTTTAGCCTAACTTCCTCATTCAGAACCCTCGGTAAGCGTTCCTTCCTCCCGGTTTAAACATGGATACATTTGCAGTTGTTGATGATCAATAATTGAGCATGCTGTGCGTCCGTTGTTAGAGTGCAAACGTGCTCTAGCCTTCATTTTGTTCTGAAAATTATCTGCCCATCAATCTATCTGATATCAAGACTGCTACAAGACCCCCTTCTATAGCAGTCGTGCCAGGACATCAAGAGGCAGAGACAACCCCCCCTTTTTTAGACAGAGGTTGGGGTAGAGGAAGAGGGCGCAACAGAAGCGGCTCGCAGAAACAGGTCCAATGGCAGGACCAATCCACGGGCGGCATGGACACCCGGAGCAAAACACAAAGCAAGAGGTATTAGTGGTAAATCTGTCTCATCGCATCCTCACAGTCACCGAGCAGGCTGTATTATAGAAAGGCCTGGGCTTTGTCCCCACCCCTAGAGTGAACAAGTTTAGGGATCTTTGTGAGGTACAGAATCTACTTAGCAAAATACGACTGAAATCTTACTTTCAGGATGGACCACCTACTGAACAAAATGACTCGGGACTGAGGAACCCCTCCACTTTCACTCCCAGTAGAAGTACTGACGTTCGAAAAGGCAGCGCTCAAAGATCTAGCACTAACACATGATCCCTCTTCCTTTCACAACCTTTCCAATATTGAGGCACTCGGTGGGAGGGACCTTGCAGAAGACAAAACCATAACCATTAAACAGGCCGACAAAGGCGGGCCACAGTTATTCAATCCACAGTTGACTATGATGAAGAATGCAGACGTCAACTGTCTAATGACAAATACTACACTACCCCATTACAATCGACCCTACTCCACGCCTCACTAACTCTATCTCTATGATGGTACATGAGGCAGAGATCAATGGTGGGATAAGTCACAAAGAATCAGATTTTCTGGTTGCTAAGGAACCGAGGGTCCCCTACTTCTGCACCTTACCCAAAATACATAAAGGTACGACCACGGTTCCTGGCCGATCCATTGTTTCAGGCATTGGCTCAATACTTGAGCCATTGTCTAAGTTCTATGACCACTTCCTACAGCCTTTAGTGAGGGCAACACCTTCCTTTGTGAGAGACTCTACGGACATCCTCAGAATCATCGAGGAAACTGAGGGCACTGACGAGATCGACCTCCTAGTCACGCTTGACGTGGAGGCTCTATATACAAATATTCCCCAGGCAGCCACCCTTACGGTCATAGAATCGGCTTTGAACTCTTTGGATTGGCAATCCCCTACTGCAATCTCTTTTACCATGGAATGTGCTACCTTGGCCTTAACTCAAAAATTTTTTGCGTTCAAACAACAACTATACCATCAGCGCCAAGGTACTTCGATGGGGAGCACTTTTGCCCCCAGCCTAGCCTGCCTGTACATGGCAGCCTTTGAGAAGGATGTCATCAGCAATGACAACAATCCATACTATAACAACTTGAAACTTTGGAAGCGCTTCATAGACGGCATCCTGATCTTTTGGCACGGTACTCTTGTCACATGCAAAGCATTTGTGGAGTGGATGAATTGCCAAAATAACTATTTGAAATTTACACACACTCTTTCAGAAACGAATATAGCATTTCTTGACCTGAATATCAGTTTGGTTGAGGGGAATCTGTCTACCTCCCTTTATAGGAAACCCACTGATCGCAACAGTTTACTCCTGTATAAAAGTCATCACCCCAAAGCCTTAAAGGACAACTTACCCTTTGGTCAGTTCTTGCGCATCAGACTCAATTGCACAACGACCACTGATTACAAAAAAGAATCAGTTACGTTAGCCAACAATCTCAAAGCTAGAGGTTATCCATCCAGAATAGTTAACGACTCTATGAAAAGAGCAAGAAATAACCCCAGAGAGTCATTACTTGAGATTCACCATAAACCCACTACTGACCTGATCACATGTGTTACATCTTTCACACCCAATTCAGCCACTACCAAAAAGATCATTGTGAAACACTGGGGCATTCTTAACTCAAGGGAACTGCAGATACCAGGGCCTAGATTTGCATACATGAGAACTCGAAGTTTGAAAGATATTCTTATCCACACGAGACCGAGACTACAGACGGTCTCTACACACAAGAAACTGTGGGACCAGCCACCTGTAAAAGGACACTACCCTTGTGGTTCCTGCACAGTGTGCAAATATACGACAGTAATCAAAGAGGTTTCCCTACGTACTAACTTCAGATGGTCCCTCCAAAAACACACCAATTGCAACACAAGACAATGTATATATTTGATCACTTGCCCCTGTGGTTTGCAATCTATAGGGATGACTATGCGAACAGTTAAAACCAGAATAATCGAACATAGGAGCAACATACGCTGCCAAAGAGTTACAACCAGACTATACAGACATTACACAGAGGCACAACATCCTCCAGACTCAATACACTGGATTGTACTGGAATCCCACCCACAGATTTCCAAATCTTCTCTGCTCAGGATTGAACAGAGATGGGTCCACAGACTATCATCTCACACAGAAGGACTTAATGACGATATCCCATGGGGCTCACTTCTCTAAATCATTGCCTTCTGTAGTATACATTACACCCTTTGCCCATAAAGTGGCATTTCTGGGCCACCCAGACCGAGTGGCTCACTTTTGTCATCTGATCCTGATGGTCTTGACACCTGGTTTGTAGATGAACCCTCTGAAACTAACTCTACTCGACACTGCAATGATTGATTTGATCCCCTGTAGTCACCTTTGTACTACTACTTAATGGCCGCCACACCAGGAGTATAGTTGCCTTCATTACTCAAATAACAAATAATACTCCCGCCATTAGTGCTTGGTTGTCATGGTTGTTGATACTGTTGATCAAATCCTCTCATCGCCTTTACGTGTACTTCTGTCCATGCAATTGACACTGCACCTTACTGTGCTCACTATGATCTAACTCCACACTAAGATGGCCGCGGGATTCACCACTCCGTTGCATTGATCTCATCGCGCCACCAGGCATGCGCGAGCAACGCCCTGCGTGAAACTCCACCCACTGCCAGACTAGCACAGACTATATCCTCCCTCGGCCCCTGTTACCAGCTACCATCCCGGTTCCTGGCGGCAGGGTAGGTCTAAGGCTCGGCATTACTAACACGTGGGTGAGTATTGGCTTCAATCCTTACATCATGCGGGCTCCGACCCGGGTTGCTTCCTGAGTGAGCGCGACCTTGGCGCTTCTCATGGGTGTCCGGCGCCCCCCTCCTCTCTCGGTTCCACCCCATCCGCTGCCGTTAGACACGTGACCGAGTACACTCAACCTGAGCGTACCCCTTACTGTCTCTCGGCTGCTGGCGTCATGGATTCATTGATCCTACCCACATGGGGGAACGCGGACCACCTGAGTTGTTTACCCCTGTCACGCCACCTTAGGCGGAAGTACCATGGAACTAGAATTGATAACCACTTCTCTCCAGAATAGCCTTACACCTTTCATGTTGATTATGTGTTACAGGACCTAATCGGTGTCCAGATTTTATGTAACCACCAGGACTGTTGCTAGCACTTCTAAGCGACAGACCAGGTGAGTCCACCCATCCGTCGCCTATTACAGTCTTAAGCTTTAACATGAGGTTTTATTGGTGTATTATTGTTTCCATGAATTTTACCCTTTTATTCCTCACCATCCTTATTGTCCGCACTCCTACTGGCACTATAAGGTGATAGGACCCTTTTAATGATCATACACGGTACGGTGATCCACGCTTACATCATTTCTACCATGATTGTGTCAACAGCGTACTCCACTCTATAATAAAATAATTGTGTCCATAATTAAGGGCAGCCGAGATACGATATGACCATTATAGCTAAAATATTGTGTCTAACATTTATTCATGTTTACCTTTCAGGTCACAGACCTGTGAACGTGGTATGTAGAGTACACTTGACCACGTAGTGTAGATAGGTTTTTTGTTTTTTGATCCTGAAGAAGTGCCCAGATCATTCTGACTATAGAGGCATGAAACATGTTGATCTTGAGAGTAGAGCTACATGACTAGACACCTTACATCTAGTATTCTGCCACTCTCCACCCTTTTAACCAGGCAGTTTACCTTATGAATAAAATAATGGCTAGGACAGACTGACCTGTTTTAATCCACTTTCACTCACATCTACACACACTAGGCCCCTCACCCCCACTGCACCAACCAGCAAGAACAAAAGATCCCCGCGGAAGAGCCCCTGTTCGGCAGCGCCCCACGGGTATTGCGGCGCCGAACTGATGAGGGGCAAGCTCATATGATGAAGCATGACACCTAGCTTGCTGGGTGTGTGAGAGCTCTAGTTCCACCACGGGGATTCCCCCCTTTCCATTTCCCTCACCATTCAGTATCTCCGGCCCCTTTTTCTATGTTTCTGAGGAACATTGTACTTTGTTTGCATACAGGACATCAAGAGTGGCACACAGACTGCAGCAATACTACTGGCAAACATTGATGCTCCTCTGCTATTTACACAATTTACAGAAACAAATATCACGAGCAACCCTTACCTCATTAGGTAGGTCGCTCCCCCTCCGCACAGCACCGCCTGTGCATCCTGTCCCTGCCCCAGCTGCCACTGCTTAGGTAAGTTCTGTGCCCCCGTGATCTGTGCCCCATTTTTCTTCTGTGCCCCCGTGATCTGTGCCCCGTTTTTCTTCTGTGCCCCATTTTACTTCTGTGCCCTGTTTTTCTTCTGTGCCCCCGTGATCTGTGCCCCATTTTTCTTCTGTGCCCCCGTGGTCTGTGCCCCGTTTTTTCTTCTGTGCCCCCGTGATTCTGTGCCCTTGCCCCCATGCCGTCCACCGCTGCATACCCTGCGGCCCCGCCCCCTGACTGTCCATTCGCTGCCCCTACCTCTCACCTCCCAGCTGCTCCTCCCTTCCTCCCTCCTCCCCATAAATGGCGGCCGCTGCGCGTTGAGGTGAGCGACCTTTAACCTCGTTAGGTAGGTCGCTCCCCCTCCGCACAGCACTGCCTGTGCGTCCTGTCCCTGCCCCAGCTGCCGCTGCTTAGGTAGGTTCTGTGCCCCGTGATCTGTGCCCCGTTTTTCTTCTGTGCCCCCATGATCTGTGCCCCATTTTTCTTCTGTGCCCCCGTGATCTGTGCCCCATTTTTCTTCTGTGCCCCATGGTCTGTGCCCCGTCTTTCTTCTGTGCCCCCGTGATTCTGTGCCCTTGCCCCTGTGCCATCCACCACTCCCGTTCCTGTCGCTGTACCCCCTGTGGCCCTGCCCCCCTGACTGCCCATTCGCTGCCACTACCTCCCGATTCCCAGCTGCTCCTCCCTCCCTCCTCCACATATATGGCGGCCGCTGCGCGGCCGTGCCACTGGCGTGCCTAAGGCAAGCCCATCTGTGCCCGTCCGTGCCTGGACCGCGCCCAGCGCCTGAACCCCTGGCCCCCGCGAATGCCACAATGCCTGCCTCTGTTATGACTCCAGCACCCTCCACACACTCAACGCCGGACGATCACGCACCAGCTGCCTGGCAGCCCCGAAGCGCACCCAAGGACCCTTCTCCTGCCGGAACTGCAGCTTCACCAGCATCCGGCCCGCCAACCCACCTACCAAAGAATCCAACCACCTCAGATGTATCCTTCTCAACACCTGCTCCGCATGCACACATGCCGTGGAACTCTGGGACCTACTGGACTCCAACACCCCAGATGTCTCCTTCCTGACGGAGACCTGCCTGAACCCCTCCTCGGCACCCGACATCGCCATAGCCATCCCGGAAGGCTATAAAATCACCCGCAGGGACCGCACCAATGGAGTAGGAGGAGGAATTGCCATAGTCCACAGGAACTCTCTCAAAGTCTCAACCAACACCGACGACACCCTCAGCACCGCCGAACACCTGCACTTCCAGATCCACACCGATCCCAACACCACCCTCAAAAAACCCTCATCTACAGGCCCCCTGGACCACGAGCACAGTTCAGCAACTCCATCACCGATCTCGTCAGCACACACGCCCTCGCCTCCACGGACTACATCCTCCTCGGGGACCTGAACTTCCACCTCGAGAACAACAACGACACCAACTCCTCTGACCTGATCGACAACCTCGCCAACCTCAGACTCAGACAACTCGTCACTACACCCACCCACTCCGCCGGCCACACGCTTGACCCCATCTTCTCCGCAAGCTCCCCATGTCTCCTTCAACCACACCACCGAGCTCCACTGGACCGATCACCACTGCATCCACTTCACCTTCCGGAAACCCACCACACACCACCGCACCCAACAGATGCCGCGCCGCTGCTGGAGCAAAGTCACCGAAGACCAGCTTTCCACCTCCCTCGCCTGGAACCCACCCATAGATCCGACCGACCCCGACACCGCTGCTCGCAGCCTGAAACAGTGGATCAACGACGGCGCCAACACCCTCACCCCCCTCAAGAAGCCCTCCTACACCCACACTAGCAAGAAAGCCAGCTGGTTCACCGAAGACCTCCAAGCCACCAAGCAAACCTGCCGAAAACTCGAAAAAGCATGGATCCGTGAACGAACACCGGAAAGCTACACCACCCACAAGAACGCCACCCGCAGACACCACCACCTCATCAGATCTGCCAAAAGGACCTCCTTCAAAGACCGCCTAGACAACAACGCACACAACAGCAAAGAACTCTTTAACATCGTGAAGGAACTCTCCAACCCCAGCTCCAACACCAGCGACATCCCACCCTCACAGGACCTGTGCGACTCGCTGGCCACCTTCTTCCATCGCAAGATCCCAGACATCCACGACAGCTTCAGCACCGTCACCACCCCGGCAACCACTGAGACCCCCGCTCCCACGGCCACCACCAGCACCAACCGCCTGATCTCCTGGACCAACATCAACGACGACGACACCATCAAGATCATGAACACCATCCACTCCGGATCCCCGGAAGACCCCTGCCCACACCACATCTTCAACAAAGCCAGCAGCACCATAGCACCCCATCTCCGGAAAACCATCAACATCTCCTTCGAGACAGCGACCTTCCCAGAGAGCTGGAAGCATGCAGAGATCAATGCCTTACTCAAGAAACGGACCCCAAGGACCTCAAGAACTTCCGACCCATCTCCCTGCTCCCGTTCCCGGCGAAGATCATCGAAAAGGCCATCAACAAACAACTGACCAGCTTCCTTGAGGAGAACAGCATCCTGGACCAGTCCCAGTCCGGGTTCCACAGCAATCACAGCACCGAAACTGCCCTCATCGCTGCCACCGATGACATCAGGTCCCTGCTAGACAATGAAGAAACCGCGGCCCTCATCCTCATGGACCTGTCAGCCACCTTCAACATGGTCTGCCACCGCACACTACGATCATGCCTGTACGACGCCGGAATCCAAGAGAAAGCCCTGGACTGGACCTCCTCCTTCCTCTCCAGCAGAACACAGAGCATCCGCCTCCCCCCCTTCTGCTCTGAAGCAACCAAGATCATCTGCGGCGTACCCCAAGGCTCATCCCTCAGCCCAATGCTGTTCAACGTCTACATGGCACCACTCGCCCACATTGCACGATGGCACGACCTCAACATCATCTCCTACGCCGACGACACCCAGCTGATCCTCTCCCTCACCAAGGACCCCCACACCACCAAAACCAACCTCCACGAAGGAATGAAGGCAGTCACCTGAACTCGGACAAGACGGAGGTCCTCATCCTCGGATCCACCCCCTCGGCCTGGGATGACTCCTAGAGGCCGACTGCACTAGTAACACCCCCAACATCCACCGACCACACAAGCAACCTGGGGGTCATCCTCGACTCTACCCTCTCCATGACGAAGCAGGTCAACGCCGTCTCTTCCTCCTGCTTCAAGACCCTCCGCATGCTTCGCATTATCTTCAAGTGGCTCCCCACCGATACAAGAAGGACAGTCACCCAGGCCCTCGTCAGCAGTAGACTGGACTACGGAAACGCACTCTACGCAGGAGCCCCGGCCAAACTCCTGAAACGGCTTCAACACATCCAGAACGCCTCCGCACATCGGATCGTCAACATCCCTCGCCGCAGCCACATCACACCCCACCTGAGACCAACACTGGCTCCCTGCCAACAAGAGGATAACCTTCAAACTCCTCACCCACGCACACAAGGCACTCCACAACACCGCACCAATGTACCTCAACAGCCGACTCAGCCTCCACACCCCCACCCGCCAGCTCCGCTCCGCAGACCGCACCCTCGCCACCGTCCCCCGCAACCGAAGAATGACCACCGGCGGCAGATCATTCTCCCACCCCGCCGCCAAGACAAGGAACCCCTCTCCATCCATCTGCTTCAGACCTTCTGACCTTCTGAAGACTTCTCAAGACCTGGCTCTTTGAACAGTAGCAGCTTTCCCCCTCCCCCCAGCGCCTTGGGACCCTCGCGGGTATGTAGTGCGCTTTACAAATGCCATGATTGATTGATTGATTGATTGACTAAGGTTGTGACGATTTCCAGACTATTTAATCAATAATCTTATTTCTACATTGAATAAGGTGGCCTAGCAATCAAAGAGGGCCCCCAAAGAATGGTGCATGCACTCCAGATCCTCAGCTCAAGATCTGTGATCAATCAACAATTAAAGCAATGGCTCAGAATTGCACTTCCTTGTACCCATGAGACTTAGAGTGGCACATTTTGGAAATGTTGTGTTTTTTGCAAAGGGGCCCACTGCTGCTCCTGGGTGCCTACAACACATCAAAGTACTCTTGTGATGCCCCTGCCCTCCATGGGACACCACTAAAGTGTGCATGCAGGAGTGATGGTGGACACTACCACCCTAAGGCAAAGCCTTAATTGCTCCACAAACTTGGTCTGGAAGACTACTGCTAGACCGCCCTCACAAGAACTGTGCGATTCACTAGCCATCTTCTTCCACCGCAAGATCACCGACATCCACGACAGCTTCAACACCACGACCGCCCCGACTACGCCAGACTCCACCCCCCCTGTGAACACCACCAGCGCCAACCGCCTGACCTCCCGGTCCAACGTCAACGACGAGGAGACACGCAAGGTCATGAACTCCATCCACTCGGGATCTCCGTCTGACCCGTACCCACACCACGTTTTCAACAAAGCAGACGCAGCCATCGCACCCCAACTACGAAAGGTCATCAACATCTCGTTCGTAACAGCGACATTCCCGAAAAGCTGGAAGCACGCCGAAATCAACGCCCTCCTCAAGAAGCCCAAAGCGGACCCCAAGGACCTCAAGAACTTCCGGCCCATCTCCCTGCTCCCCTTCCCGGCAAACGTCATCAGGAAAATTGTCAACATGCAACTGACCCGCCACCCGGAAGACAACAACATCTTGGACCCATCCCAGTCCGGATTCAGATGAAACCACAGCAACGAGACAGCCCTCATCGCTGCCACAGACAACATCAGGCGCCAACTAGACAACAGCGAAACATCAGCCCTCATCCTCCTGGACCTGTCAGCCGCCTTCGACATGGTCTGCCATCGCACTCTAAAGACACGCCTCCTAGCAGCCGGTATCTAAGAGAAGGCTCTTGAGTGGACCACATCCTTCCTCTCCGGCAGAACCCAGAGCATCCGCCTCCCACCCTTCCGATCCAAAGCCACCGACATCCTCTGCAGCGTCCCCCAGGGCTCATCCCTCAGCCCGACGCTGTTCAACATCTACATGGCCCCCTCGCACAAGTGGCCCGCCTTCACGACCTCAACATCATCTCTTACGCCGATGACACCCAGCTCATCCTCTCCCTCACCAAGGACCCACACACCGCCAAAACCGACCTCCACGAGGGAATGATGGCCGTCGCCGACTGGATGAGGAGCAGCCGTCTGAAGCTGAACTCGGACAAGACGGAAGTCCTCATCCTCGGACCCACCCCCTCATCCTAGGATGACTCCTGGTGGCCGACCACACTGGGAACAGCACCAACACCCACCGACCATGCACGCAATCTAGGATTCATCCTCGACTCCTCCCTCTCCATGTCTAAGCAGGTCAACGTCGTTTCCTCCTCCTGATGCAACACCCTCCGCATGCTCCGCAGGATCTACAAGTGGATCCCGACCGAAACAAGAAGAACGGCGACACAGGCCCTCGTCAGCAGCAGACTGCACTACGGCAACGCACTCTACGCAGGAATCCCAGCCAAACACCTATGACGACTACAACACATCCAAAACGCCTCCGCCCGACTGATCATCAACGTCCCCCGCTGCAGCCACATCACCCCCCACCTAAGAGACCTACACTGGCTCCCCGTCGACAAGAGGATCACCTTCAAGCTCCTCACTCACGCACATGAAGCACTTCACAACACCGGACCAACCTACCTGAACAGCAGACTCAGCTTCTACACCCCCACCCGCCAGCTCTGCTCTGCCAGCCTCGCCCTCGCCGCTGTCCCCCGCATCCAACGAACGACCTCCGGCGGCAGATCCTTCTCCTACCTCGCCGCCAAGACCTGGAGCACCCTCCCCACCCACCTACGGCAGACCCAAGACCTACTGGCCTTCAGAAGACTCCTCAAGACCTGGCTCTTCGAGCAGTAGCAGCACCCCCCCCCATCCCTTCAGCGCCTTGGGACTCTCACAGGAAAGTAGCGTGCTTTACAAGTACTCTGATTGATTGATTGATTGCTACCTGTTTCCCACTTGTTTCCATTTCAATGTGTGGAGAAAAGGTGAGTGTGTGCTGGATGAGTTTGAGCATGGGGTACTCAACCTTTTCACAATGCCACCAGCACCGGGATAACATTACGTCAGAATGTAGGGACTTAGTCTCTCTACCACGTCAGTACCTGTAGGCCCTAATCCAACTACCTCACAGTGCCTCAACTTAACTCCTAACCTTTCCAGAGTAACAGGTGATTTCAGCAAACCTAGAACAGGTACTTCTAGTCCCACAGGCAACCGTGGAAACAGATCATTCCCTTTCCTTTCTCACTCTTGCATGTCCATAGTAAACAATAGAAGGACAAAAATGAAGTTTAGAACATATTTATTGAAACTCTCATAGTCTATGTTGAAGCAGGTGTGCTGTGTTAAGTGAACAAATTCAACTGAGCAATGTAATTAACATTAGTAGCAGGCTGTATACAATGGACAACCCAACCATCCATCTAGTCCTACCCTCACTATGGAGCTGATTTGGATGGCGGGCGGACACCCTATCATAAACGGGACTGCCCGACAGGCTGTTGAAGGTCCCGACAGAGGCATTACGATTTGACCGCCATCACGGCGGTTGCAATGCCTATTTTTTGCAATGCGGTGGGTGCTGCTGGCTGCATCACTCGCCGCAGTGCAAAAAGGGGACACATTACATATCCCTGCATTACGTGGCAGGCACCATGCAGTGCTTGCCACATGGTGCAGGGATATGTAGTAGGGGCACTATTGTGCCTCCCCACAACCCACAGATTAGGGCCAGGGGTAGAGGGGGCCAGCTACGGGCCCCCAAAGTCTCTTTCCACCTGCCTTTTCATGGCAGGTTAACCACCTTGAAAAGTCAGTGGAAAGGGACATCATAATCCCTACAGCAGTACCTTGCAGGCACCACCACCATTGTAGGGATTGAATGTCCCTCTGACATGCTGCCGGGCTCCTTAAGCCCATCCGATGCATGGCGGTCGGTCTTATCTGACCGCCAACCATCCGCACGCCATGGTAATATGGGGGCTGGATTACATGGTTCTGATGGCGGTGTGACCACCACCGACGGGCTGTCGGTGGCATTTCCACCATCATCGTAATCAGACCCTATATATGCCTATATGAGCACAGAGATATATTAGTGATTTCTGGGATTAGCAATTGGCTCCGTACCTGGTGTGTGTGTAGTTTGATGGTCTGCATCATAGGTGTAAACTCAGTATATGCAAGGCTTCTGCCTCCCATCCAGGAGTTGTGTCTCTGCTGGAATTCTCCTCCCTGCCCCCCAGGGGGCCTAGACATGGTTTATATGATAAGAATAACTGTGTTGGAATTTTGCAGTTGTGCTACCATGTTATGTCTAAAAATCTTAGGAGATGTTGCTGATCAGGCACAAGAAAACAGTACACCATGTTGTTTGGTCTTGTACAAGATATTCAGACGTAATCCCAAGAAGAGTCACTGAATAACAAATAACATGTGCAGCATATTTCAAAAATAATATGTCATAAAAACAATGTATTCTATGTGGTAATGCAAAGCAGTGGCAGGCTAAAACAGCAAATATGTAAAACGAAGGGAGAACCAAAGTGGGCCCAAAAGGGAAATCCCTAAAAGCTGTGTCCATCAGGAGTCAGTGGAACCCACTCCAAGGCCACCCTCAATTGGGGCACCTCACAGAAGTCCAAACAATTCCCCTTGTTTAGGGATTCCCAGCAAGTCCACCCTCTGGGGAAGCTAATCAGAGTCCATCAGAGTCCAAAAAGGACACATTCTTCCCCTCCTGACAGGAGTTAAACAGCAAGTCAGTCCATTGGTTCTCTCCATCATTCAAATCTGCCCAAAGTTCCTTTCCCTTTTGCAGGGATTCAAAAGTGGAAATGGGGAATTATAAAGTGAGGGGTTTTAGCCAGTCCAGAGATGCCATCTCAATCTATCCTCCTGTTAGACCTGTCATCCTTAGGGTGGTCTTCCCCAATTTTTTTTCCTGTTTACCTCTACTTTGTTGCTGTACCTTTGTGTTTGCCTTAGGACTCTGAGCACGTCACCACTACTAAGCAGTGCTTAAGTGCATGTGCTTTTCCCCTAAACATGGTGACATTGCTATTTAGCATATTTAGTTTACTTCTAAGTCACATATAGAGTGGTATGCCATACATCCGGGGCATGTAATCTAAATGCTACTAGTGGGCATGCAGAGCTGATTGTGCCACCCACACAAGTAGCCTTTCAAACCTGTCTCAGGCCTGCCATTGCAAGGCCTGTGTGGGCAGTTTAATACCCCTTCAACTTGCCATTTAAACCACTTATCATGCCTTAAACTCTTCTTTTATTATATTTAGGTTACCACTAAAGTAGGTGTTAGGTAGCCCAAGGAAAGGGTAATATATAAGTAAAAGTATATACTTTTAGGTTTAACATAGTTCTGGTAGTGACAAACAGCTACATGTGTTTTTCTCTACTGGGAGGCCTACTCCTCTTATAGACCTCCATTAGGAATTCCTTAAAACAGTTTCAAGCTATAATTCCTGATTAGATGGAGCAAATATAACATGTTTCATATCTTTGGAATGGTAATGATAAATCCCCTTTAATGGTAAAGTTGGATTTGACATTACTATTTTAGAAATGCTACTCTTAGAAAGTGGAAATTTCTCTGCTCTTATCTTAGCTCTGTGTGTCTGCAGCCTGTCTCAAATACATGTCTGGGCATTGCATCAGGTACACTTTGTGCATTCCCTCTAGATAGCCACAAACACAGGAAGGGACAGGCTTCCTGGGTAGGAAGGAGGAAAGGAAGCTCATACTTACATCAAAATAGGCTATGTCCTGCTCCCATACAAAGGACTGATTACCCTCCACAGATTGCCTGGCATACACATCTGGGATGAAAGGTGACCTGTGCACTTCATAGAGCTGCTTTGAAAACACCCCCACTTCAAAGGCAAATTTGGGTATAAGTACTGGGGCTCTGACCCAACCTAATCAGTACACTGCTGGACCTGGGAAGAAATCTGCTGGAGTAAGACTGCTGTCAGGGTCGGCTCTAGGGCGGTGCAACCGGTGCCACCGCAACTTGTGCTGACTTTGCATGGGGGTGCCTGTTTCCAAGATTATATAGTGATTAAATGCACCTGCTGCCGCGTTCCTGGCCTCCAGCAATTTACAGGCAACAATTAATATGTCAAGAAAACTCCAGTGATTAATGTTCTTCCAGGTGAGATCGGAGTTTTGTCTAATAGTAGTTTTAACTCGTGGAAGTTTTGATTCATGGTAAGGTAGCGCAGAGGGTTACTATGCCTGCTGCAAAGAACATGTACCATGCACATCACAAAGTGAATGTAATGTACACAGGTCTATGGGTTACTGCTTTTGTCAGAGACTTCCTTTTGTCAGTTGCAGCATACAGTGAGCTATTAACTGTTATCAGAGAACTGCGAGCAGACTTCAAGGTATAGATTAGAGCGCATGGAGTTTTTCCCCAGACTTTCATTATTCTAATGTTGCAAAAAGAGTTCATTTGGGTACCAATCAGCTCTTGCTATTAAAGAGAGCCCCAATCCATTGTGTTACATTTTTAAATCAGAGTTTGTGCTTCTCAAGACCAAGTAATCTCGCCTGCCTGTATAGATAATATGTGAATCCACCCCTTGTTGTCCTCTGTCTTAAGTAACATTTCCTATACATTGATTTACACACCTATGATTGATAGTCTCTGTGTAATGTGTGTGTTATGTAAAGTGCTCTGAGATCCTTCCCTTTTATAGTGACGCTATAAAATTAATTGAATGCATCTGAGAGAGAGTGATTATGGAGACTGTTAAAGGGTGGTAGTGAGGGTATTAGTGGCGAACGTGGTCATTGGGAGGCGCCAAAAAACATTGTCGCACTGGGCACCACCAGTGCTAAAGGCGACCCTGACTGCTGTGCCGTAAGGATTATCATGTTGCCTTGACTGAGAGTTCTGAGGACCTGCTTCTCTGCTTTGCTGATCTGTCCTGCTGCCTGCTGATCTCTGCCCTGCTGAGGACAAGGACTGCACACATCTCACTTAAACCCAGAATGACTCTAAGAGCTTTCTCACTGGCTTCCTGTTTTCTAAAGTCTCAGGGACACAAAAAACGTCCTGCAATTCTGCTGGTGCTGCTGGACACCTGACATCTGTGAGTTGTACCCTTGCCTGATGTGCCCCCTCCAGTCCTGGGCCTCAGATGTGGGTTCTGCTGCTGTTTTGCTACAAACCAGACACATTGTCACCAATCTGAACTGACGCATAACAATTTGAAGACAATGCAAAGGCTTTTTTGATGACATTAGTTGTACAGCCTGCGCGGCCCTACAACGACACATGGTCTGCATCTTAAGGGAGGTCGACAAAGACACAGTGACCTGACTGCATGGAAAAAATAGATGCATCATGCCCTGAGTGTCGACACTTTGCTCCATCCAAGGTATTTATTTAGCAGGACCTGCATGAGTCTTGTAGCTGACCTGCCCTCCATCAAGTTTGGCATGAACTTGGGATTTACCCGTACCTCTCGAACTCAAGTAATCTTTTAGTGCTACACTTACTGGAAGGACAACCTCCTTTACAGTGATCCTAAGGCTCCAGTGCATGGGACAGCAAAGTTCCTGTTGATCCCCCAATGCTACAGGGCCTTCTGACTGGAGCTGATTAACAAGATTCCCCTGGCTGGACACTTGGGCCAATTCAAAAAGAGCTTTACAAGGCATGTCCCACATTTCTTTTGGCCCAAGTTCTGAACAGTCTCAGATGCATTTTGTGGGACCTGTGTACACTACCAGGCTAGTGGGAAGGCAAGGCAAGGCAAAGGCTTAAAGCCCCCCTAAACCCACTGTCAGTCATTGGAATACCCACTGAGTGTGTGGGCTTCGCCATTGTAGGGCCTATAGATTCCCAGACTGCTTCAAGCAACAGGTTCATCCTGGTTCTTGTATCATGCCATTCGGTACCTAGAGACAATCTCAATGAGGACCATGACTAATCCTGCAGTAGCAAAGTCCCTGATGGGGATTTTCCCCTAAGTGGGTTTCTCCAAGAATGTTGTGTCTGACAGGAGCACAAACGTCATGTCTGCTCATAGGCAGTCAATGTGAAAGGAATGTGGAGTAACTTACAAGTTCTCCAATCCTCACCATCCACAAACAAATGGACTTCCTTGGAGATTCAACAAGAACCTGAAAGGCATTATTAGAGACCCCCTGAGGCCTTGGGGAATTAGTGGCCATCCTCTTACCATGCCTGTTGTTTCCCTATAAGGGAGTGAGCTTTAGCACCTTTGAGCTTCTACATGGGTGCCCTGTTAGAGGACCTCTGAGTCTAGTGGAGGAAGGATGGGTGCAACCTCCCAGTAAGACTCCCCAGGATGAAGTGAGCTACATGCTGTCCTTCCTAAGCCAGATGGCTGAGTTGTAGAAGCAAGCTTCTGACAACTTAGAAGCCAGTCAGGCTGTGATGAAAGAGTTGTGTGCCCACATTTCTACCACTGTGGAGTTGCAGCCAAGGTGGAAAGTGTAGGTTATGGAAACTATTGAACCCAGGACCCTCCAGGACCATAAGCCTGGGCTCTAAGAGTTGATTGATAAGAAGGGTAAGGCTTACTGTCTGGTAGACATTAAGAGCCCCAGACAGCCCCACTGGGTGCTTCACATCAATCGTCTCTAACCCCAATTTGAGAGGTCTGAGCTCATCATGCTGTTGGTGACAGATGGAGAAGAGGTGAGTGAACCTCTCCCTGAACTCTTGGACTCCAACGAGAAGGATAGGTCTGTGGAAGGAGTGATCCTTTCTAGACTTGGGCAGTGAACTCCACTCTGTGGAGTTTTCCGCACCCCGTGGAGTTTTACCGCACTCTGCTTCAAGGCTCTGTGGAGCACGCGGAGGTAAAAACAAATTCCACTCCTGTGGAGCAGAGTTTTTTCCTCGTTCGCATCTGCCAACCTAAGTTGGTGAGCGCAAGAGGGGAAAATCCACATCTCGGTGAGATTTCTCAACACGGGCGGTCGTGACTGCTCGCGTTGAGAATCCTTCGGCTCGTGTTGAGAAAGCTGCTGTCCGAGTAGAAAATCTACTCAAGTGGCATAAAAGAAGTAGAGCCTTCTTGTGCTGTGCATGGTGCCATTCACACTGATTTTACAGCGAGGGACAAACACCCGGTGCTTAAAATCAACATGAACAGCATGACCAAACGCAGTCCGCCGCTTGCATAACTCTGCCTAGCGTGGCAGAATTTATTTGTCACTTTGAGGAGTGGTGGTTGCAGTTCAAAACCATTATGACAGAACCTTACAGTCCCACTCGTAGCATAGATTAAAAAATCAGATGGTTCTAAATCAAATATAACTGTGGTGGGTGAGGGGTTTCGGGTAAGAACCCATTTCCACACACATGAACAAATAAAGTAGCAAAAAGAAGTGACATTATATCAAAAAAATAGTACAAGTATTTGAACCTTAAATGCTATTGGATTCTTAAGCCACATGCTACTTATCTGCCCTAAATTCTGTGAACCCAGAACAAAAATTATGTATTGTTTCTCAAAGCTCCTTTCTATGTGTAGTGCTTTTAATGTCCTGCTTTGGTGCTGTTACCTTTTTAAAAAGGGTGCCTAAGTTAAAATAATAATATTCTTTCACTATATGTGTCGTTGTCGGATGTCATGTTATAGTTCTATGGACTTATATATCTAATATAGGAGTGGGCAGAGCTAGCGTACTTTCATGTTGCACAATCACGCTGACTTACCTAAAAATTCCATGTGATTACACAGAATTATGCTAGAAGAGTAATTCTGCAAAATGCCCCCTAAGAAATAGAGTAAAAAGCAACAGAACATCAATAGCAGTGCACTTGGAGTAGGATTTTCCCCCAACTAACTCCCGACATTCAACACTAGTTCCTTAGCGCAAAATGCACCCTCCAAAAAATAGTGCACAGCAGCATGAGCAGCCGCTCACACTCATTGAATGCGCTCACGCTGTAGGATTTTTTCCTCCACGTTATGCTGAATTGCACAAGCGGGCGTAATCGCATTATTGTCAGTAATTGCGTGCCAAAGAACAATGCGTTTACCAAAATTGCAGTAATTGGTACGGGGCATTTGAAATTTTGCCCAGGCCTAGTCTAATATTCAATTAAAAACAAAAAATGTATATAATACAAGTAATGTAAAAACAGCAAGTTGATTCACTAACAAAGCACAACAAATTTAAAATTGAGCTTTCCACATGAATCCTTCAATATGTTAAACACCAAACCTATCCTCTTGAAAGACTAAAGAAAGGCAAAACATTCTTCCCTAGAAGCAGCCACAGATCTGCCATTCAAGTCCTCATTCTCTTGCATCGGGATGGTAGGAATGACTTGCACCTTCACCCCACCCTACAGGCAACAGCAGCACTCCTTAACTGTTTATACAAATATGTATTTTCCAACCTCATTATATGGGATGGGTTTCCACTAGCTCCCCTTACCAGACTACTCCAATGTCGCAAAAAACTATATCATCCACAAAACTATCACGATTGGAACCCCCACCTTTTTGGCTGACAAGTTCCTTTGACTCCAATATCCATCAGAACTGCCCCAAATCTGCTTTCATTCATGAAAGCACTGGGTCACACCCCTTTAAAGAACACTACATCACAATTAGTTGGGCTTAACCTCACAGAATTGTGTTCATTTAGTTTTATGCTTGCTATGTAAAATTACCAAAGCTCTGCTATTATACCTCATTAACCTCTTCCATGCTCATGGCGTCTCCCGGCCGTCATGAGTCACGATGGGCGTGTGCGGACGACTGCCGGGAGACGTCATGATCACGCCCGCGATCGGAATGTCAGCACTGAGGGAGCGCTGCGACGGAATTTGGGCCGCAGCGAAGAGGTTAAGTAATAATGCATTATTTGCATCAAAAACTTAGCACTGGTGCTCAGGTACCATTTAAAGGACAAGAGCACATGTTGAGCTAAAATATAGTGCCAAATGGTGGTTTTCATTTTCAAGTAATTATGCCTAATGTTCAGAAATTGTATGTAATGACACAAGCAAATTACTCAAATTTTTAACATCTCAATCACAATGCAATAACAGTCCTCTTCAGCTCTCATTACCCAGTTACACCTCTGTAGGATTTGCCCTCTCTGCAGGATCACCTTAAACTATTTGCTCCACTGCTCCTGTTTTCTGACACCATTTTGCTTAGCTTTTACGACGCTTTGCACTTTACCACTGCTAACCAGTGCTAAAGTGCTTGTGCTCTAGACTTTAAACATGATAAAATTGGCTTATAGCAAATCTTCACATTTAGGTAACTTGTAAATCCTTAGTAAAGTGGCACTACATGTACCCAGGATCTGTAAATTAAATCCTACAAGTAAGCCCACAGCACTCATTGTACCACTCACAAAAGTAGCCTTTTAAAACATGACTTAGGCCTTATATTGCAGCCAGTTTTAAACTGCCAATTCAACTTGGCAAAGTAAGCCTTTTGCCAAATTGGAAACTTCATTTTCAATAAATATAAGACACCCTTAGGGAATGCCCTGAACAGTTGTTAGCCATGCAGTTTTACTTTAATTTGTTACATGTCCTGGTAGTAAAAAAACTCTTACATTTGTTTATCACTACAGCACTTCCTACCTATTGCATAGGATAACACTGGGTTACCTTATTACAATTAAGCGATAACATTTGTTTGGGCACAGGTAGAAGTGTGAATTGCAATTTAAAACACTCTTTAATGGTAAAGTTGGATTTTAAGTCACAATTCTAAAAAAGTCACTTTTAGAAAACGTGCATTTTCCAATCTGATTGATTTGGTGCCTGCAGCTTGTGACCTGGGTCACATGACTAGGTGTAGTTGGCCTTTTTGTATTCCTCCCAGACAGTGAGACAAAAGGAGTCTAGATGTTGGCAGGATGGGCAGTTCTGCAATGATGGGAGGGATGGAGCGGGTCTCTGTCCCACTTACATTTTGAAGGATCTACCTCCAGTACACTTACAAAAAACCTGACACCAGTCATTTTTCATTCTAGACCTCTTGGAGCCTGGGCAAGGGAAAATGCAGATTTTCAGAACCAGATGGCAGAAGGGCCTAGAAGGTTCTCCCACTTCAAAGACTGGCTGCAGGTATACATATTGGACCCTTAGACCAACTTTCGCTCATTCCTGCGCCTGTTGAACAGACTCAGAAGAACTGCCTCATGTTTCAGAGGACTGTCCTTCTGCTTGAGGCCAGCTTTGTACTTCAGAGGATTGCCCTACTGCTACGAGTGGACTGCCCTGCTACTTGAAGCCTGACTTGTACCCCCAGGGAGTGGCCCTTCTGCTTATTGCCTGCCTTCCTGTTTGCACCCAGGACTACCAGAGTGACAACAAGGGCTAGTTGGCTGGCCTCCTGTTTTTAGCTACAGGGACACAAAAAGCTCCAACAACTTGAACCCTGCTTCTGGACACTACCTGAGGGAGTCCTTCCCTCCAAGTGGTACCTACCCAGTCCTGGACCCTTGGAAAGGGTGTTAAAAAGACAAGAACCAAAACTTGGAACATAGAAACATTTCCACTAAAAAGTGGTCTGAAAACCATCATGAGACCGGGACCTACTTGTTCGCTGATCTGTCCGAGGTGCACTGGCAGTCCCTGTGACTTCGCAGCAGCTCCTGTTAAGTTCTTCTCCGCTGCGGCAAATCCTTTAAGGCGGCTCCTCTCTAGAAGGGTATCCACACTTGTGGAGTCCTCATCTCAGCTGCAGTTGGTTATTAATTTTCTTAGGCATTACCATTTCTTGTCACCCCCATCCCAATGAGTTCCGAATTAATGGGCCAAAACGCGTCGACCCTACAGCATGGTGGATTCCAACAGATTTTGATTTATGCATAAAAGATTATTGTTTACGCGGTCCTTAAACTAAGTGGAGGGTTGATGTATCCCATTGAATGAGTAATGGACTACCTCTTTCTTCTTTTTCGGATTGGTTTTCTTGAATTACGTTACTTTTGCATCTGTATGTAAATATAATAGGCAGGAAAGATTGGTTACAACCATTTTTGAAGTCGGTATTGGATTGATAAAATTGTAGAGATTTAGGAGTCATGGCTAGGGACTAATATATTTTTTCCCTTATAGAACTATTTTTGTATCTGTTCCTCTGCATCTCTGTTCATTTCCAGAGTGTATTCCTTGCCCGGATGCAGCAGGATTATCAGGGCAAACCCCATTTTGCAGAAGATGGCCCTTGCCCATGGAGTGGCTTCTCGCTCAGCTCTTGAAAGGTATTCTTGGATGTCTACTATTCGATAATTCTCTGCTCCCACATTTCAAAGTTAAAGCACACATAGCATAGTCTGCTCAGTCCACTTTTGATACATAATACAGAGTACAGTGCCAGTATCATCCTAATCTGTGCTGCCTGACATCAACTCAGACTTCATATCAATATTGTGCATCTTCTCATCACTTTCAGATATTGAAGGAATAGTCTCACAGGTGTTCATCATTGCCTTACCCGACAACTTCTCGGGATGCCTCTGAAGACCATGCTTCCTGTTCTCACAATATTCTCAGACACTGCAGTCATTCACTTTTGGTGTAGTGGGACGTCCGGTTTCTTTTTTGTCTGACCGCAGACCGACACAGCAATTAATAGTCTCCCCGGCAATATCTAGCGCAAAACAGTTTCCTGCACAACTATGTTTATAGCCGCAGAAATTACCTTAAAATCGATCATAAAGGAAATTTCAAATATTTGCATCACAATGGGTGAAAAGTACTCAGATATCTCTTAGATGTCCACTAAAGTCAAGTCTATCATCTTGGCATTGTCCTCCCAACATTGAGGGTTGCACTATGCTGTTAAAGGATCTCAGACGTGGAAAGAAGGCAGGACAGTACTCCTAACTGGCAACAGGACATTTGACATATATATTGCAAAATCTCTGACCTGAAAGTCACATTGAGAACATTTTTATTTTATGGTGTACTTGAGAAAGTTGAAATATACGACATGCTGAGGTTCCTAGCAGACCTCATTCCCTACTTGTAGAAAGTCCAATTTTTAGAACCTCTGAAATTCTTAATGGTGCACTGATCCAAACGTAGCAATATGTCTAAACAGTCCATGCCCCAACTCAGGAATGCTTGTATTTCGTGTTATCAACATACAAGGGAATTGCTGTAAGTAGCACTGAAGAACGATGTCCCTTTTTTCATGGAATCACAACCCATATGTTTGTCTGTGGATTACTCTTCTGAGGAAGGCAATTGGTAAACTCAATCTACATGTCACACAACAGGATTTTAACAATGAGCTGATTGAACCTGCTATTATGATCATCACCACAAATAGTGGAAAAAACAACAGAGTACTCCAAGATTCAAGACCTTGAGAGGTTGCAAGTATCTATTGACGCAACATCAACGAGGTTGTGGTTGGCCTCTGTTGAATTGACACTACTCCAGCATTTCACGTGTGTCATGATGGCCGGGACATATTCTCAGAATTATCCCTCTTCAGCAAAATGGTTCATTGATGTTTGGACGAGGAACGTCTGCATTGCATTACACAAGGACCAAGACCAATACAGATAGCCACTGAAAGACATTTCTCCCTTGAAGATATCTGCTATCAGAAATCTTATCCCACATGCTAACTAATCAACACTTCATAGCTTTGCCCTATCTTTAGTTCAGCATCACCTCCCTTGTTCGAAGTGCAGGTTAAACGTCACCTATTGGGAAGTACCTTCATTCCGGCATTATGCTAATGCTGACACTTTCTTATCATCCTGAATGTTGTATTTTCCACTTGTCCTATTGTCTCTAAGCATCTACATTCATAGTGTAGTATTGCTTCATGTTGTGGAAATCATTCCATAGTATCCCAAGGCACTGATGACCCAAAATGATGGGGTTTTTGTGGCTGGCTGAGAAGTACTCCGATTCTTTACTTTGTCCCTTTTCTCCTTTTCAATCTACCCTGCCTCTCATGTAACTTGACTTCTGTTTACAAACCCTTATAAATCTGCATTCCAGTTAGATTCAGTCTGATTATTATAATCACTCTATGCCACCCCACGCAGTCGGTGTTCAGCGTGCAGCTTTCAGGTATCTGTGTGAGTCCTCTGATTGCACAGGGTTCTTGCACCTCACAGCATTGTTATTGTTGCTAATCTCAACCCAGCCTTTATTAAAACCCTTGGAGGCTTTCACACAACACGCCCATGAACTTGACTTATTAAATTCAGACTATTGTCCAGGCCCACAGTCTATCAGCATTACTGTCACGCATATCCTTACTTGCCTATACTCGAATATATACCATTCAAATGGCTCCATGTGGTTGCTTTGGACGCTGACACAGGGCCCAGCATTCCAACATCCATACTATGGACTTTGCATGAGGTGCTGGCAAACTGATGCTGATATCATAATGGAATGTCAATGAGATGTCCAACTTGGTTAAGCATGAAGAAATTTTGCATTACCTGAACACAATAAAATCTGATATACTCTCATTGAGGAGATCTATTTATCAGAGAATGAATCTAGGAAATTGAAGCATGTGGGAGCCGGCCTCGTGGCGTGGTCCTGTTTCCCCGCGCTAAGCCGCACGAGGTCCCATGCACATCGGGGCTCCTCCATTTTGGATTATACGTCACTCCACGTGACCACCTGCGTGACCCTGCTCTACCCGGCCTCGGTCCCGGCGAGGCCCGACATCGAGACGCCAACCCCTGGCCCGGGGGATGCCACGTGAGCCCTTCCCACTCCCGGCGGAGGGCAGTATCGATGGGACCCCCAACCGTCCTTCCACACCTAGGTGCGATCGCCCCACAGCTCTCTGGGGCCTGGCGCCTCTCCTGCTGGGCGTCTGGCCGCTCCCTACTCGGCCTCTCCGCCCCCTCCGGGCGCAAGGGTCCGGACATCAAAGGGCTCCCGTCCTATATCTGGGGCGACCCGACAACAGGACAGTAGTTGTATCCTGGAGTCAAGAGCCCTGCTGATCGGATCGCGGCTGACCCTACGGAAGAAGACTCACCCTGAACCCACCACTTGAGCCCTGCTGACGACGTCGCGGCTCCACCGTGCTTAAAGACCTTCACGAACCTTTGGGGCCCTGCTGACGCTGTCGCGGCCCGACCTTGTTGAACATTACCATCAGAGCCCAGCTGACCTCGTCGCGGCTCGACCGAAGCGGACCTACCACCGGAGCCCTGCTGACTGCGTCGCGGCTCGACCTAAGCGGAACTGCCACCCGAGCCCTGCAGACGCCGTCGCGGCTCCCCACGTCCGAGCTGCTCTGAGACCAGCACTCAAGGTCTGGCGCAGAGCCCTCCCGTACCTGGTTGGTACTAAGACTGTCCCGCTACCCTATCCCTCTAACAGACATTGAGACTCTTATAGGATCCCTCGATCCCACTGTAAATATTGAACGTATTACTGCTGATAAAGAACCAAGTCACGCAACTGATATTGAGTCCTGTGTGGTGGTGTTACTGGGCCTAGTACGATCATAGGAGTAAGACCTCCCCAAGGGGGCTTCTCAGCGGCGCTCGGCTATAACTTTGCGGTAGGAAGGTGCCCCGGAATAGTCTCCCCGACTACCCGGTGGGCCTCCCTCCAACAAAGCACAACTAGGTGGGTATCATGATCACTAGCAGCTGGTACTGGCAGAATACACAATCAAGACAAATGGTGCCACTCACAAGTCAAAAGATGTTTAGTGGTAATTATTCTCAAAAGTCCCTACTATACAAGAATGTTAGGAAATTAGTGGATCTGAAGGGCAGAAATGTTGTGTGAAACTGAAGCCAGTCAATATAACTCTTTGTTTTGGGTCATTGTATGTCCTTCATTTCTCGATTATGGTGTTTTTAAATGAGTTCAGCTTTACTTGCATGATAGTGGGAGGTGACCGAAACATGGCTTAAGCAAACCTTTTGACTAAGCTGAGCCACCTGAGAGATGTAACATCGACTGGGCCATGTTGAGTGATGTTATGGTGGCCCACGGTCTCCATGTGTTTTGGCATGTACTCCATCTGAAGAGAAAGGATTATCTTGTGTCCATTAACCATAGGACACGGAACGTAGATTCAACACGTGGTTTATTGGCACTCAGGACCCTTCGTACCAGCAATACACAACAGGAAGAAATCCCTAGTCGTTTACATGCGTGGGGTCAGATCCCATCCTCGTCGCCAAAATTGTTATGTATATAAACTACAGAACGCGGAACGCAGATTCAACACATGGTTTATTGGCACTCAGCACCCTTTGCACCGGCAATACACAACAGGAGGAAATCCCCTGTCATCCTCCTACATAGCTATCCTCGCCCGAATCTTCCCAACATTCTCCTTGAAACATTCCATCCTCCACCCGTATATTCTACCCCTGAGCAGGAGAATGATATGAACACCTACTAGCTCCACGAGCTCCATATCCACAAGCTCTACAAACTAACCTAATCACAAAAGGTTACACTTTTCAACTGTTTTTGTTACAACCTGATATACAGATTATTTCCTAATCAATTCTGCCCTTTGTGTCAAACTATGAAATACTTGAGGATGATCTCACTGGCTATTCTCTGACTAAGATTGTTTGGTATCTCGATCCTATCTCTCCCTGCCCCTCCAAGTCACACAAGCAAGCAAACACAGGCAGGTACCTTTCTCCCTCAATCACTCCAAGGGCACATTTATGCATATATAAGGATGAAAACACAAACACAATCTGGGCCATTGTTAGCAATGGAAAGAAAGATTCTGACGCCATCACTGGTTCTAATATTGCCCCTGCAGTGTGGGAAGGGCACTTTGGTGGCCTATACTCTATAGCGGATCTTAATTTACTTTCCCCAGTTGATTCTTCCCCTAATACAGCTTGTCGTGCTGCAGTTATCCCACGAATTAAAATTAAGGAGGTTGAAAATGCCATCTCTATGCTCATACCTAACAAAGCGCCGGGCCTGGACAAAATCCCAGGCGATCTTTTTAGGTCTGAACCTACGGTGTGGGCTCCTTACTTATGTGTCCTTTTTAACTCCATCTTGTATGGTGCAGAGCCACCAGTAACCTGGCGTGGCGCGGAGATAGTGCCTATTCACAAAAAAGGCTGTCCTCTACAGCCCTCAAATTATCGCCCGATAAGTCTAATTGATACGACCCAAAAACTATTCGGGCGCATAATTTTGAATAGATTGCAGGCCTGGGAAGAAGAAAATAACGTTTTAAGCACTTTGCAGGCCGGCTTTAGGAAGGGTACTTCAACCCTTGACCAGATATTTCGTCTTCAGGTTATATTCTGGAAGACTGTGAGAGTAGAGGGTGGCAGCCTCTACCTCATTTTTGTTGATCTAAGGTCAGCATTTGATCTGGTTCCGAGAGAAAAGCTCTGGGTCGTTCTGCAAATGCTCAACATTCCCCCCTATCTCTTGGATGTTTTGAAGAACTTACACAAGGCCAATTTCGCCCAGGTTAGATGTGGGAAGTATGGCGAACTCTCCGACCGCTTCCCTGTTAGCCGAGGAGTTCGACAAGGATGCGTGTTAGCTCCTACGTTGTTTTGCCTATACATCAATGGACTCATAAAACACCTTTTAGCCCTCAAAGATATTGATGTTCCTAGGCTTGCCTCGGGCAAGGTTCCTGCCCTAATGTTCGCTGACGACACCCTGCTGTTGTCACGCACTCCCATGGGAATCCAGCGAATTTTAGATGGCTTTGTTGACTTCTGTGGTGACAGGGGCCTTGAGATCAACCTAGCCAAAACGAAATTTATGATTCTCAACCCTCCTAAAAGTACTCGCCCCAGCCCAGTTCTGAATGGTATCCCCCTTGAAAGGGTGAAAACGTTCACTTACTTGGGGATTACACTCCAAGAAGATCTTGGCTGGGGAGGCCAGGTGGTCAATTCTACACTCAAGTTGCCCCAAACCACAGGAGGTATGGCTAGATTGTTTAGTGGCACGGTTTTTAAACCAGCGGCTCCAGTGGTAGAAATCTTTAAAACTCAAGCCCGACCTGCCTCTACCTATGGAGCAGAACTATGGGGCCATTCCAAAATAGATAGTCTAACGAGGGTCGAAAACTCCTTTATCAGGAAACTATTAAGTTTACCCCCTAGTACCCCGCTGGTCCCAATTAGACTAGATCTGGGACTGCTTCCTATTGAAGAAGTGGTGGCGGCCCGGCCTGTCCACTATTGGAAGAGACTATGGTCTAATCCAGACCTGGAAATTTTTAGAGATGAATTTCCGGATCTCTGGCCTACACTTAAACACATGAAGATTCCTTGGTTAACCCACGTTAGGGAAACTTGTTTCAAGATTGGTCGCCAGGAACTCTGGGATACCCCAGAAGGTTCCTGCCTATCTGTTTCTAAAACCAATCTTGCTGAAGAACTAAGATACTTTCATCTAACACGCCTGCACATGGATCCTAATATAGGCAGGCTGACTGAACAGTTTCTTCAGATTAAACCGAACTATGGGAGGGAGTTATTTTTGGATCTGATTTTCCCTCCTGTAGCCAGGAAATTATATGTTCAATTTAGAATGGGTACCCTACCACTTAGGTCCTTTACTTCTAGATGGGACATTAACAATAGTATTTCATGCCCTGCATGTGGCTACAAACTGGAGGATGAAATTCATATGTTCTTTGTTTGTCCAGCGTACCTTACCCATAGGAAACGTTGGGTAAAATCGATTTGTAGGAACCTTGGTTTTAGAGACTGTGTTAATGCCCTGCGAGTCTTAAAATACGACACCCATCCCCCAATTGTGTTCGCAGTTTCACGTTTTCTTAATGCTGTATGGTTTCAGCGCAGGAAACTTTCCACCAACTCTTAATAATGTGAAAATTTTAATCTGATTATTTTACTCTGTCTTGGTGGTTAAAATGTGATCTGCTTTTGCTTTTGACATATAAATTGTTGTATTGTATTCTTGCTTTTATGGCCCTTGTGGCCGAAATAAAGTTTTTTGACTTGACTTGACTTGACAAACACAATCACACAGGAGAACAGCTGATATGGGTGGCAAGTGCGGAGACCTGGAGGCGTCTTTTGTAGACTCCACAATTTCTCTATAAAAGACTTGACTGCTTTGCATGCTGTGCATCTGTCACCCTGCTTGAGACTCCACTTAGAACCACAAAATATTCTCTTAATTTGGTACATACTTTACAGGCTGAACGTACTCTAGTGAAGTTGAGATGTTGGTACTGTGATTGGGAAGAAAAATTAGAGAGGCTCTAGACAATGGAATTGTGTCAAAAGGAGTCTCAAATATCAGTGGCCTACATCAGTGACATGGATGGTTGATTGCTAACCCTTCCCATATAGACAACAGAGGCATTTCCTCCTGCTATGGGGATCTCTATGACTCTCATCTCCAAGACATAATGACAGCTGAGGAAGGATTCTTGAAACCTCCAAGTCTTCTGTCTCTCTTCCATGAAGTGAGAAGTCTCCTGTAAGGAGAGATTACAATGGATAAGCTAACCACAGCATCAACTTCCAACATGTATATTTCCTAGTGAAGATGAATTTTCCCGGGAATTTTTCAAGATAAGCAATTAACTTAGGCTTTCATTTTTTATGCAGCATTGAAAGGGGTTGAATCAATACGCTCATATCTCAAGTAAGGTTTTATATCCCTTATTTCCTAAGAAGGTTTCTGGGTAGTCACACATTTTTTTCAGGAACAGAGATTTACTCCTGTCAAGAGTAGAGTAAATCTCTTTCCTGTGACATGAACACACCCAAAATATGATTTCACTTCAGAAGGGACTTGCCAGGCCGTTCAAGATGAATTGTTCCTATTTGAGTGGACAAAAGCTGGTTTGCATATGGCTGGCTCCTGTTTGATGTGGCATATTAGGAAGAAAAACTGATGAACTGGGATACAGCCCCAAGTAATAACCAGTGGCTGAAATTAATTCAAGAGTTCCACCCATACTTTTTGTATTCCTCACAATAAGTTATGGACACCATACTTTGGTAAAAGTCTGCCCCCATTTATATGGTGGCGCTGTGCAAACTTAACTCGCAATAATAATGCTGGCAGACCACTCCATGTGAGATCAATGTCTATGTATAGCAGTGAATGCAGGTTGTTTTGATTTAGAAATCGAGACTCGTGGTGCATTTTATTGGACATTAAGGTGCTTCAAACGAGTTTTCTCGGGAGTTGTGGCGAGGGTCGTTCATTCCCCACACAGATGATTGTAATGCGAGCTCTCCCCAAGGGGATAAATGGAGATGGTTCAGTATCGCTCACAGAAAATAGTGCAGGGCATTTTACACTGCATGAACCATAACACTAAAAGGAGCGCTAAACTACATCAGAGACAAACATATGAGCATAATTACTTTTTGCATCTGATATTATGATTCACAATAATGTTTGCCAATTTTACCTTCCATTTTCATTGACCTTCTTTCGACAAGGAGGTGCTCAGAGGGTTTTGTTTTGACCTGTGCTTAACGATCAATACAGCATTAGCAGTTTCCGAAGGGATAGTTACATTTTACTCGTGCTGCACACAAATTACATTTTGAAGTAACACTGCTCAAGCCACAGTATAGCTTCGGATCTCTAATAAAAGAATCTAGAAAGTCGTGTGAGATTCCCAAGGAGAAAATTGTCAGGGGCACGCATGTCAGCGCTGAACGTGTCAACCATCAGGGATTAGGAACTTGCCAATTTTAAGAATGAATGATTGGTATCAGGTCTGCAGTGCATGCATGAGCTCAGCGTAGCAGGCTGCTAATGAAGCAATCCGTGCGTGCCGGATCAATAGTCCTCAAGCGATAAAACATTTCCATACCGGCTACATAAAGTTTAGCGATAATTCTGAACGCTGTTCCAGGGCTTTCAAGTCATCTAAGTCCATGCGTTAGTAGGTCGCACAGTCCAGGTTTATTCTTTGCATTTTGGGACGTGTAGTCATGATTATATAAAGTTAATCACGGAACTACTCATCCCAGAATGCAAAAAAACCTGGACTGAATAGGACTCGAGAGCTCTGCTATTCTTATAACACATGTGTATCAAAGTTATTTTGTCAGTATTTGTTAAATTTACCTTCTTGCCCTAACTGGACCCCACTTCTTAAAAATATCTCTCGTTCATTTAGCTGCCATTTGACACAAGAATTATATGACTGCTAGAGCCAGTCATGTCATTTAGTCTGCTTCACATAACACAATTAGTGTTTTGGCCCACACTTACAATTTAAAAAACACCGAAACTTCATGTCCCAGAATGCAATCTGTTCTCAGCTAGAAAGCCAGAACTTACTACAGGTGTCAAAACAGTCTGAAGGACAGGCCTCTGGGGCTAAGGAAGACAGGGGGATGTTGTCAACGACGGAGAGGGGTACAGAACCAGTTGAGGCAACAAGTGCCAGCCTTCACACTACCTCTTTTCATTTGGAGATATCGAACAGGGCTGATGGAACCCGATTCCCATTAATTGCCTGTGCCATCCTACTCTCTATGGCTCCAGTCCCAGCAGGGGAAAGAACATTTGTTTTCACTGAAAGTGAAAAGTAAGTTCGCCTAAATCTGGTCTAGGGAGAGCCTGAGACTTTTCTGATATTAGAATGGGGTTAGATATTTGGGTTTTAGTGTTTCTGTGAACTTTTACTGAAAACCTAAGCGAAAGTGCTGCAAACAGAGATGAGCACAAGGCAAGATCGTAGACAGGACTGGACATGGAACATTGTCCAACTACCGGCCAGTGCAATTATAACAATTGCACCTCTGAAACATGTACTCAGAACATTCCTGGGCCTGTGAAATCCACATATAATAAGAGGGCCCAACGCAAAGAAAGAAGAAACATGAAGTCCACCCTCCTACTGGAATCAGGGGTCTGGAAATGCTCTCCAAGCATAAGGTGGCTGCCCCTCCTGTTTACGTTCTCCAGGACACAAACATCAGCATGGCTCCCGACTCCAAGAGGGCCCAGCTGACCACAGTTTACCTGACCCTGCAGGAGGCCTGACTGGGGAGAGACTTTCTGTCTAGAAGCCTACCCTGACGACCTGCCGGCTGCTGAAGAGACAAGAAAGAGCTTTCCCAGAAGCTGGAGAAAAGTAGAAGTAGTCATTTTTTCCAACTGTGAAGGAAGGGGACATGGTGCTGAGTGTTGCCCAGGGAGGTCAAATGCTAAGCAGGCAATAAAACTCAGTTGTCTCACTGGGAGCTTGTTGGCACACAGAAAATGCGAGACCTTGTCGTATCTATAGCCGGCACGTAGAGCCATGCCAAGCTGCAGCCTCTCGCCTTCCCCCATTGGAGAATTTTGAGGACCAAAAAAGTTACTCATCCTGAAAGTAAAACTTAGAGCTGGGACATGGTGGCAAGTCTATCCCAAAGGTGATGTTGGCTACAAAATTCAACTTGCCCCATTCAGAACTTTTGACTGTAAAAACAATGGCTTCTGCTGGAATTCAACAACAACATATCTGACTTCAGGGGACTATTGCTAGATTTAACCTTGACCAGCTGAAAGATTTTAACCTCCATAATAAAGACTAGGTCTGAAAATAAAAAAACTGGAATATCAATTTAGTGTATCCAACCTCAGCTCCATCTCATTCTGCCTCGAATTGAGACCAGGCACCCCTCAACTGCTGTTGGAAAGTGGGATATTAGTAGTAGTAAATAAGCATCCACCATTGTCAATAAGGCCACTAACACAGTCTAGGGCTCAGTACAGGTCTCAATAAATTATTCCCATGCTCATCCATGGGTAGCTTGGCTGCGAGCAGGCAGACTTAAGCAGCCGCGGTCGGTAGTAGGAGTAGCTTGGATTACTGATTATGGATTACGGAGGTTTACAGGTAAATTAACATATAAATTAATAAAACAAATTTCGTTGCGTGCACTGCATCCCCAAATGCCATGCAGTGCACGCAACGAAATTCGTTTTATTAATTGATATGTTAATTTACCTGTAAACCTCCGTAATCCATAGTTTACTACCCCCCACCCTGCCCCTCCCCCCCACGTCACCACCCTGCAGTTACTCCTACTACCGACCGCGGCTGGGCTTAAGTTAGGAGACAGGTATGTAAAGCATTTAAAAACACCAATTTGGTAAATAATTAAGACATAACACACAAACAAAATCCAACACCAAGTTATAAAATTTGGAATTATTTGTATCTTTAAAATGACACAGAAACAACAAAATTCCAATGTAGGGAACAGGAGATATACATTTTTAAAGATTTAACGCTATATAGCACTTAGAAACCAATAGGGCCACTCTGGGACATGTGGTTGAACTTTACTGGGACAAAGTCAATGTTTCAGGGCAACCACTATAGAGCGCTGCTCGGATACCCCTCGCAATAGGCCTCGGTCGAAATTTTACCTTTGGACTTAGAAACATTTCTGGAGCATTTTCTGCTGGGGTCTCTCAATGCTCTTCAATAGTCTGGATTCGATTAGGGTTCACCGGCTTGCTTTTCAGGGAGCTCCCGGTCAAACTCTGGAAATCAGACCTCCAAAGCTTTTCAGCGTGATGAACCAGCAGGGCAGGCTGGCTCGCAGTTGAAGGTAGCCTTCTTGGCTCTAGTGGTTGAGTTGGTCCCCTTATGGAGCTCTTTTCTAAAGTTGCTCTAACTTTCTGGAATTTCTTCCTGAAGTTTCACTTGAAGGTCCAAAGTATCCAAAACACAATCCAAGGGTCCGGAATCTCCAAGATGGTCCTTGAAAGGTTGGGACCACAATTCCCACAGTGCACCTTTACAAACCCCTTACAAACCCACTGAACGCACTTCAGGCAGAGAACTGTTGGTAGTGATGGTCCGGGTGAGCTCTATTGACCTGTAGCTTGCAGGAAGTCCACTCCTTATTCCTCTTGAAGCACAGTACATCCAAAGGGCTGTTGGTCCAGACAATGCAGCAGGTGCAGTCAGTCAAAATGCAGGCCTTGATGGTGAAAATAAAGTTTCCAGATTGGCAAGTCTTTTCTTAGTATCAAGCAGCAGATCTGAGAGGTTCTGTTCCTCTCACATATTTATTCAGTGTTCTCTGGGGTCAAGCAGGAGACCACACCTATCCAATGAAGTGCAGGTCAACACCCCAGAACATGACTACTTCCTCCAAAGTGTGGCATAATCTTCTCCCATAGAGCACTATTCCTCCAAAATTCAGCATGGTTGAAATCTCGTCAGATGAGCAAGAACTAGTTAAACCAACATCTAGTATGGTTCATTTCTCTAGCTCTCCTCCCCCCACAACCTGTGAATTCCTTACTTAAGCCTGCCATCTGGGTGGGTCAAAGGGAAAGGGGGTAGATGCACCTGGCATTTCCTGCCTGTCCAACCCCCCTGCTCTGGCATTTGTGTGTGGCAGATCTCTCTCCACCAGATAGCCTCTCCCTGGGTGAGCCACTTATCACTTTATCAAAGGAAGATGGCAGGAAGGCCGAATTTTGGCTTACAGACAAGAAAGTCTTATAACTTTTTTCCTGTATACATTTAGGATAAACTCAACAATGGGATATTGTTGGATTTATCAATACCATCCTCCTAATTCCTTGAATAGTATTTTTATGTAATGCATAGCAATGTTAATGCATTCATAAGCTACCATGTTATCCTATGGGGCTAAGCATCTACAATGGGGAAACTTCAATGTGCAATTTCTCCTTCATCAAGGTGTGTAAAATATATTTTATAAGGCCCCTGCTTATAGTTAAAGGACCTCCCAACCCTGGGACACCCAGGGGAGACTTTAGGGGTCCTGCATATGCACAAATAGTGTAGATCCTCACTCCACTGTGTATCTAGAACCAAAGTTGATATTAGGATGCACTTTAATGCAATGAGGAAAGTGAAATGTACAATGTCTCTATCCATAGGGCATAGAAAACCAATTTTATAAGGGCCCTCCTTCTAATAGCATGACTCTAAACCCTGGGACACCTAAGGCAGACCCCAGGGGTAGCTACAATACCAAAATATTGTACTTTATCACTTTTTTAGTGCCCCTACCACCAAATTCGAGTTTGGCACAATTTTCATTTAGAAGCAGTGCTGCAACACAGAGTTGCTTTCGAAATGACCACAGCCTCTCAGCAGTGCACACATGCAATTGCAACAAAGGTTGCTGGTCTCTAAACTTCCATGCCCTATTATGTACTAGGGACTTAAAGTTAATTTTAATACCACTGCCCTATTATCTACTAGGCACTTGTAGGATAGGTCCTGCCGATCATAGGTGTACCCTAGCACATAGTGCACCCTAATGCAAGTGTGTGTTTTCACTGAGTGTTTTCAACTTAGCACTGTCACTGGTCCTGCCCAGAGCAGAGCCCAGGGCACTCTCAGGGGCAGAAAACCCCCATCTAGGGTTCTCAAATGGGGCAAAAAGTGGGGGGACACTGCAAGCAGGTCCTGATTTCCAACAGACGCAAGCTGATTTTTTCAATTAAGAATTACTTTTTCTTTTGCCTTTAAACCTTAAAGTCCATATTTTTTTAGTTTCTTTTTGCTTATTACTTTTTTTCTAATTTTCTAATTTGGATTTGCACTTTTATTGTATTGTTTCTTGACTTTAGAATTGTTGTTATTACTTGACTTGAATATGTATTTCTCTGTGGAATTGCTTGGTGCGTGGGCCACAACTGCCAGGGATTGAGCAAAGTTTCACTCAGACCCATTTTAAGACCTTACTATGTTGTGTTTATTAAGTTGATAAAGGTCTGCATTTCCCATTATTAACATACTTTTTGACATGTACGCTGTGGCGTCAACATACAAATAGTGTGTTGTTGCAACTAGATAGTATCACATGCCAATGATGTATACTTCAGACGCTACTACCTTGTGGCACATGCATTCATACCCAGGGAACACATTTCTTCACCTTGTCAATGAATGTCTTCCAAGTGTAGACTTTGACATCAACTGAGCCAGTTCAGAAACCTTCTAATTGGCTGTTGATTTCCCTTCACAAGATCTAAAGGGTGGCTGGGATGGCCAAAACCAGAGTTTATGACGATAATGCATACTGAAAAAACAATACACAAGTAAAAGAAAATTAAAAAACATATCAGCTAAACTGACTTGCAGAAGAAAATGTATTTATGGGCAGAATGTCAATGATCAAGATGATAGTCATTCCAAAGCAGGTATATATTTATCAACTGGCTTATACTACCTAGTTTATAACTATGATCAGCATTTGGTGACTTCACTGAAGAGTTTCAAATATTCGTGGAATGCGCATTTGCACTAACAAGCACACACGTCCACACTCCATATTAGACACACGGACATGGCATGACATGCGCGCTGCATAAAGTGCATGGGTGGGGTTTTAACCCGGAAACGGTTTAACAATGGTGCTTACAAATCCCTGAAACGACAGGCTTGGAGCACGGTGTGGACTCTGAAAGATTCCAGGAGTGGGAACAGGACTGAACAACCTACCTCTACCCGACATGTAGCAGCGTGAATGCTGCTAACATGCGTGTCAATGCGTCCTGCAACCAAAGCATCTGCACTGAGTTGAAGACACTGATGCAATTTAAACTGTGGTCATTGTTTAAAATATATTTCTAAAAATTACAATTCTGATATACCGCTGACATTTTTTGTTGCGATATTAAAGAACATGCCTGCAATCAACAAGTTATTAGACTAAGAGGGTCTTATGTTAAATAGTCCACCATTGATCCACACGAGGCGCGCCCTCGCCACAAAGCCCTTAAACCCTGGCTGCATCTTTACTGTTGAGCTCCATTCACACATACAGACGTGTGTGCCGTTTTACGTGCCTTCGCCCTCATCCTCTGACAGGATCGGCTTCACGGCAGCGGCAGGAGGTCCAGATAATTGTTCTCCGAATTCCGAAATGATTTCTCGAGTGCTGGAGGGAGGCCGGGCAGCAGGCCGCTGGGTTCGATGCTTTGCTGAAATCTGACCCCCGCACCTCCCTTGCTGTCTCCCAGCACTGCGGCTGCACCCGGATGGTATTTAAACTCGCTTTCGAAATCAAACCATCGCAGTCTGAATCTAAGCCGCGAGACACAAAGGTTTCGATCAATATTTGTAAGTAAACACCATTTATTAACGACTGAGCCCGGAGACGATCTTTGGTTTTAACAATCTTCTCCAAGCCCCTACCTTCTGTTTGACTGAGGCCAAGGAGAGGCCGTAAAACAAGTAGAGAAACCAACATAACCCGGAATCTCAAGAACTGCAGCGCTTGCACGTGCTGCTGATTGCAAAATGGCTGCGTGTTTCTGACATAATGAAGCTGAGTAGGGAGAACTGTGAAATGTGTTTTTAAGCACTCATTTGCTGGAACAGCAATGGAGAGCTGTCGTTTAGATAACTGCGTTTATGTTTTATTATACCTTTGCTCCAGCTCTTAGATAATGGCTTCGTGAATTTGTGCTTATGTGAAAGTCACATGCTTAATAGACCAAACAATGGTTGGCAATTACGATGATGGTTTAGAGACTTGAAACACAATTATGTCCCTTTTGATTGCACCTCTTAAATGTTGCAATTCATTTGCCTATTGCATACAGGCATAATGCATGTTTCTTTGAAGCAGAACATAGGAATAACAATGTCCAAATGTAAAAAGTCTATTAATTTGTTTTTTTTGTCTTCGTTGGTATGCAAAGTTCCAGTTATTTTTAGGTTAAATCAAGGACTTAATTCGAACACGTTTAGTTAGCAGGCAGCACTTGAGTGAAAAGAGCACGTCAAAGCTAAATAATCTAGCTTTTTCAATACACGAAAGTTCTTTTAAGTTTAGAGAAAGCAACCTTTTGTGTTCAACCTACAGAGAGTGGGTGTTTTGAGTAATGCCATCGCCTGCCTTCATTGGACTTCCAGGGTGAGCGTCCAGTCTTTGGCATGAAGCACTGGCAATCAAATCGTGCACTGGATCTGAGGAGAATTGTAGTCTCACCCTCATTCTATTGAGTGTTATTGTGTATCCCTCCACTTCCGAGGAACTGCTACCACTAAAACTCGTGTGGGATTATTTTACAGCTGAAAAGTACACACAATCATCGCACTTTTTGTGAAACTCAATTCTTCACCTCAGACAGGTTTGGTATGCAAATATCAATCGTTTACAATCACTGGGAGGCACATGGTTGTTATTAGAAAGATGAGTCTTTCGTCTCTAAAGAGACCCCTTTCAGCTGCCAGAAGGCAGGCAGAACTTTCATCACCCTTCCACCTGCCTCCGGAGCCGGACACCTAATGAAATACAAGTTCAGTGTGTCTGGCAGCCTTGGAAAGAGCCAATAAATCGTTCTGGTTCCATAAGTGAAAGCGCGAGCTATTAATTTTGCAAATACTTGCAATTATCCTGAGAGTTTGGATGAGAGGGGACATGCGAGAAGGTGCCAATTGGTTTAGCAATGAATTTATGGTTGGATGGAAGAGTAAGTGCATGAATGAATTAATGAGTAATAATATAGATGAAAGAATGAGAAATTGACTACATGGATCAGTGAGTGAGTGAATAGGTGGGTGGGTGAGTGCATGATAGATGACGTGGTGGGTGAATGAATGGAGGAAGGAATGTATTAGTGGACAGAAGAAAGGCTTAGTGAGTGCATGGAAGAATGAATAAGTGATGACTGAGTGAATACACTGATGGTTGAAATGGTAGGACGATGTGCAGCAAGCCAGTTTTCTGCCACTTGTATAACACAAGGGTAGTTAGGCAATCCTTCTAACAGGCGTTGCCGCTGTTCTTTGAAACAATTCTACCATTTGCAGGAAACAGGGTCTTCTGCAAATAGTAGAATTACCAAATAACTCCTCTTTAAGATTTCTGTTACAGAGGGATAGCAAAATTGAATAGTAATAGCCTACTTCATTTTAGTACATGCAACACTCGCAATAATTGTTCGGACCTCGCAGTATTCCTTGTTTTTCTTTTGTTAAAACATTTACATATTTGTTATTACTATAAAAAATATACTCAGTAATCTTCATAACGCCTATGGCATAAACATCACTTCTAAAAACGTCATCACAGTTAGAAATTCTTCTGTCTGCTGTTCATGCACGGTTATCAGGGGTTACATTGGCAGGCCTGATGGCATTTAAAAGACAAGCCCCAATTTCCGCTCTATGTAATTCTTAAGGCACAGGTTGAGACCTGATTTCAGTTTCATTCAGTCATCCCCACCGCAATTACACGGGACCAGTGTGTGGAGACTGCACTGTTCAATACACCGGCAGGTGCTCGCTCGTGACTGCTTAAGAGAGGGCTGTAGTCTTAGAGTGCAGTGAGAGACTGTGAGAGACTGTGGTAGCAGACCAAGACAACGGTAGTTGCATAGTGCAGGACAGTCAAGGGGGGACCTGCAGCAGAAATGATGTGTGCATCTGCACAGGCTTAACTTAGAAAGCAATATTTATTGAAGAAAAGATTGAACTAAATGACATGGTGCTGGCACATGTTCATTACCTCCTCGTCCATCGTTCTTGCCACAGTAATTAACACATGAGCTTTAGGCTCCCACAGAAACTCCAAGCCTAAGAAAGCCAGCCTACTACTCTCCCATCTCCACAACCTGGCCCCCACTTCCATCCACCAATGGGATAAAAGGTGGCACCATACAACACAGAGACCTTTTTTTAAATTTCTGCACTGCTCCGAGTGCTGTTTCTAGATTTCTAAGGTAAGTGGGATCGAGGTCCTGCTTTAGCAGACTCTGATATCCCTGGGGTTGAGGCATGCTGCACATGTTGGGGCGACCTCGTTTTGTGTATTTATGTTGTGTTTCACCGTCTCCGTGTCCTGCTTTAGTGGACTCCCGGGGAGCACGGTTCTGGCATTTTGTGTGTGGGCCATCTGAAGTGGAATGCTTGCTGTGTGTTCTGCCGGTCTTGTCATGCCTGAGCGGACTTGCTGGTTATTTGCTGTCTTTTGTTGTGGGGGTGGTGTCTGAGACCATTGGCCCTGTAAGACTACGGAGCATGTCTGCTCTCAGTGATTCTGCTTGAGCAGACTTGGGTGGTGCCTAGATGGGAAATGTGTGGTGAATGGTGTAGGATTCCTCACCTTTCCGAGTCTCCCATGGTGGTCCCTTCATGCCAGGCGGGGTGGCGCTGTCCGGCTTCACTTTTTGATCCTGGACTTCTAGTCTGTAGCGTGTGGGCATGGCTTGTTTGCAGCAGTGGTTTCTGTTCGCAGGCTTCCCTGGGGATCTTCTTATTGTTTTTCAAAGTGACGTGCATGCTTGGGACATGCCGGTGGCCGCTACAGAGCATTGTGGGAGTGTTTCCCTGATGACCACAGCGTTTTTTAAGTGGAGTGTTTGCTGGGTCCATAGGTGTTTGTTTCCTGTGCTTACTTCTGTGGTGTATTGTGCTATATGATGGAATCGGGTGGCAAGGCACTTGAGAAATCCCATAACGATGAGGAGGTAGAGCCATCGGAGTTTCTTCCTTCTTTAGCAGTTATTCAGCAAATGATGCAGGCTGCTGCTTTCCATGTCAGGGAAGCTGTTCCTCCTTCTAAAAAGTTAAGATTGGATCCTGGTCCCTCGAATGAGTCTGATGGAGAGGAGGATGTGGAGCTAAAGGGCCGTAATGTGCAGGGTTCGGACTTGAAGGACTTCCTTCAGCACATTCACTCTAATCTGTTGTTTCCTGAAACAGGGGTGTCTGAGGAAGATACAGATTTCTTTTCCCAGAATCAAAAGAAGAAACCGGAATCCTTGCTTATTCACTTTTCAATTCCTAAAGTTTTGGAGACGGAATGGAAGGGTAATGATAAAGATGGTTTTCCCAGGTTTCTAGCTAGGCGCTATCTTTGGCAGGACTTTGCAGTCAAGTTTCCTGCTTCTGTTAAGGTGGATTTATTGATGCTGGGATGTCCTCACAAAGTACTATTATTTTAGAGGATGCTTCCCTGGCAGACCCAGTTGATAAGAAGGTGGATGCGGCTGTTAAACTGACTTTTTCTGCTTCCAATTTTGTTATCGGGCTGGGCCTATTTCTCATATACTATTTAGTCTTTGATGAAAGACTTCCAGTCTTTGTCTGAGATGATGGACCAGGGCGAGGACATTTCTCCTACACTTACTCTGATAGAGCAACAGGTGTGGCTCCTTTCTAACTTGTTTTTTTGATTTCTTGGGGGGGGGCAGCTTCTACTGTTGGCTCTTCTGTTGCTGCTTGCCGCCAGTTGTGGATATGTTTTTGAAAGGCGAATGCGGTTCAGAAGGGTTTATTGATGAAGATTCAGTTCTCCAGGGTGAAGCCCTTTGGACCCTCTCTGGAGGATATGCATAAGAAGTCTGTGGAGGATCGCAAACTTCTGGCTCCGGAGAGGTCGGATCATCCACGGTTCTTTGGGGCTTGGAGGGTTTTTGGTCCGGCTTGACAAGGGAGGGTTCACCTTCCCTATCGTTGAAGGGGACAATGCAGCGGTGCTCCATCACTGACAAGTCCTGGTTTTCTACCTCTTCTTCCGTCTCCTCCGCTGCTTCCAAACTTTGACTATATGGCTGTGAGTGGGGTCCAGGTGGGGGGATGCCTGTCTCTCTATGCAGACAGGTTGAGATGTTTCATTTTGGATCAGTGAGTCCTTCTGGTGGTGTCGGAGAGGTTTTGCATTGGTTTTTCGGTGACACCCGGCAACAATTTTTGGATCATGCCTTGTCACCAAGATGGGTTGAGAACAGAGGCTCTCCTGGCCTGGGATCTAAGTCTCATTGAAAAGGTTGCTGTAGTACCGGTGCCCCCAGAGCAGGTGGGTTCCGGGGTTTATTTCATTCTTTTTCTGGTCGAGTAAAATACCCGAAACCTCAGACCCGTGTTGGATCTGAAATGGCTACATTTGTTCATCCCCTCTGTCAAATTCTAGATGGTGGCACTACAACTAATTCTTCCCTTGATCAATAAGGGGGATTTTCTGGTTTCCCTCGACCTGCAGGATGCTTATCTCCATGTCCTGGTCCATCAAGAGTCCCAATGTTTTCTGCGCTTCTGTGTGTTAAGCCAACATTATCAGTTCAAGGTATTGCCTTTTGGTCTTTGTTCCTCTCCCCGGGTTTTTACTAAAGTGTGGCCCCTCTGATTAGTCTGTTGGATGAGAGGGAGATTAAGACTTTTCCCTACCTGGATGATCTTTTGCTTTCTGCCTCTTCTTTCCCTAAGTCGGAGGGTAAGGTCCAGGAGGTTTGCCAAGTACTGGAGGCCCATGGGTTACTGGTGAAAGAAATCTTGCCTTGCTGCAGCTCAGGAGTTCACTTACATTGGGGCTGTCTTCATGACTCTATTGGGGTAGGGTTTTCTGCCACAGGTACGCAAATTGACAATGATGTTGGAGATTCGTGCCTTGTTGTCCAGGAACTGTCCTCCTTTGAAACATTGGTTAAGTGTGCAAGGGTTGATGTCCGCTTCCTTGATGGTGGTTTCGTGGGACCATCTGCATATGTACCCTATTGTGAACCATATTTTGTCCCACTGGTTCTAGTGTGGTTAGAATTTCCATCAAGGAGTGCCGGCGACTGCCCAGGTCAGGATGGATCTGGGTTGGTGGTTGGACGAGGTGAACCTCTCCCGGGGTTGTCAATTTCTGGTGGTTCCTACTCGTGTGGTAATGACAGATGCCAGTCTTACTCGCCACAGTACAGTTTCCCATCCCTCCCGTCCCTTCTTTTGGAGCTTTATGTTTTAATGGCTTTGGTTGCAGGTCTTGGTGTTGTATGGTGCTGCCTTTTATCCCATTAGCGGATGGAAGTGGGGGCCATGTTGGATGGATAGGAGACTAGTAGGCTGACTTTCTTTTGCTTGGATTTTCTGTGGGAGCCTAAAACTCATGTGTTAATTACTGTGGCAAGAAAGACTAGGATGCGAGTAATTAAAATTACCCGTAAATAACCAGAGCAGTACATGTGCAGCAACACTGCCTAAAGAAGGAAGCCCTGTGATGCAGGTGCAGCAAACAATCGTATAGAGTTAGACCTGTTGCTAGAACACATAGTGGTGCATGATGTTTACACAAAGGCCTCACATGATCATCAGCAGAGCATGGAGCAAAGGTGCATGATAAATGCAGGGTTCGGGCACACAGTTTCATGTCATCACTGCCTCACCATTCAGGTGAATGCTGTATATGCTGCAGGCATCAAATAACCATTGAACGTAGTGTGTGTGTTTTTTATTTTATAGCATGCCATATCTCCATAGCACCCCATTTCAGGCTAACTAGTCATCCTGATCTCATTCTCATTCTGACCTCATGTATTTATTTCAAGAAGCCTTCTTCCTAAACTAGAGGATTTGGTTGCTCAATTGGTTATGTGTCTAATGGTGATGGTGCTGTAGCTCTTGTTTTTCTGTACCATTGTGTTTCCTTTTGTTTTTTCTATCTTTGGTTTCCATGGTCCACCATCTTCTGCAGTGCTCTACTTTGGTGTCCTAAGCTTTTCAAGCGATGATTCCAGCTGCTGCTGGGATTACTGAATTCATCACCACCATGGTGATGTCATTGCCAGGCCTCATCAGAGGAGTTCCCCTTTGCCTCCTTACTAAGGTGATGATTAAGACAGACGTCAATGGACTGATGTGGGTTGCAAAATCATTAATCAAATATGTATGCTCAGGCTCACCTTCAGAACACTGGGGATGTTTACTATGTCTGGTAGTGTGCTTTCTAGTTGTGACAGTGACATTAAACACTGTTAATCTGCTGATGCTGCTCCAGTGCGGTTGTTTAGACATTATGTTCCATTTCTCACCTCTTTACATGCTTCCTGATTAATAAGTCTTTATAAGAATGGTCCATTTCAGCCTTGCTATAAAAAATATTATTCTACTATACTTACAAAAATAAAGGTAACTTCACTTAGTCTCCCAATTTAAGGTCTAAAATAACATGTCCTATGTTGGCGGAAATTCTCTACAATTTGCTAATGAGCACCTGGATTGTCTTTTTGGTGGTTTTTTTTTGCGTCTAACACACAGATCTTTCCATCATTTTTGATAGATTTTGCACAGTAGCCCATGCTGAGAATACCATCCTCAATTGGACTCAATTGGTTTGAATCATCTCCCTTAATGAGTTCCTGTAGGAGATTGGGTTATTAGTTGAGGGGTTTGGAAGACTCACTGAGGCACCAACCACAATCCTTGTCAAGGGGAAGCACACAAGTCACTAAATTAACCTGTGCCTAACCCACTGGTAGTTTGGCGCAAAGCAGGCATGCTTAACTTGGTGGCAGCACAAGAACATTCCTAACATCATTTAGACAAATAGAGCAAATCTAAGTAAATAAAATGATCTCAAAATGACAACAATTCAATTGGTTGAACTGGAGGGATTACATTTAAAAGATTTAAGAGAAAATAGTGACTAAAAGCACAAAGTTCCCCTCGTGGTCATCTGGTCAGGCTAGACAATGGTAAAGTAACAAGTTCAGGCTGATTATGATGGAGTGTGGATCTGATCCTGGGACCAGGTTAGTCCGGCTGAAGAGTTACCATCAAAGTCTGATGCAGAGAGTCCCGTTTACAATGGAGGATGCGCGAGGAGGAGACTGAGTTGTCACTGCAGCATGAAGAACAGATTGAGAGTCACAGATAATCGCTGTGGAAGCATAAAGAGCCAGTCGCGCATCACAGATGGTCATTGCTATAGCTTCTCTTTGGTGGCCATCGGGGCTAACACTTCTGTAGCTCAATGTGCACGTCTCACATTGCCAGATTGTGTGAATTGTTGTTGGCGTGAAGAGCAGGTCTCACCAGTACTATGTGTTGATGGTCCTTGCAGAAAGCAGAGTCTTGGGGAGAACTGGCCCAATAGCGGTCGTGAGGATTCAAAACTTCAAGATTTTCACCTTTTCTTTAGGATGAGTATCCTCTGATGCCAGCCAAGAGTCCAGAACTTGGGGAGAAACGTCTTTGGAACTCACTCCAGCAGAGGTCAGCACGGTCCAGTTGCAGCAGGTCAGCTGGGCAGTTGCAGAGAGGCTTTTTGAAGCTTTTTGCTGCCTGTTGCTCTTACAGGTCAACCATATCCCCCTTAAATTCACTCCGGTTAGCCTGGGAGGAGGGCAAGCAGGTCCAGTGTTCCTTCTTGACACCAAGGCAGTCCCTCAAGCAGGGCAGTCCTCTGGCAGGAGCACAGTCCATTTTCTCTAACTTCCACAGGCCCAGGAGTGTTCTGAAGAGTGTCTCTGGAAGTCCATTATTTATACCTAGTGCTAGCCTCTGGCTCTAGGGATTCCCTATCTTACCTCCACATCTAGTTCTGGAAGCATCTTCCCCTTCCCCTGTCGGGGGTCTAAACTCTCTGGGGTGACCAAAGAGTGGACATGCTAGTGTTGAAGTGTTTGACTCCTTTGTGTGTCAAGAAGGCAAAGACCTTTGAAAAGTAATGTGGAGTACAGCCCCTCCCAGCCATCCTGCCAGTCTGGCCCAACCTGTCCACACCTAAGCCCCCTTTGTGTTACTGTTTGGAAGCAATATACAAACCTCAAAGCCATTCAAAGTCATTTGACCCAGGAAACTGGCAGAATGCACACATGGTTAAGACAAGAAAAGGACAACTTTCTGAAAGTGCATTTTCGGGATTGTGACTTAAAATTCAACTTTACATTGAAGAGGGTTTTAAATTACAATTAATGTGAGTGTAAACAGAATATCTCTATCATCTCACTGTCCAAAGCAATGACTTATTAAATGTAATAAGGTGACTCAGTGTTAGTCAATGAGAGAGATCGGCCTTACAACAGTAAAAAAAACGACTTTCAGAGATTTGTACTACCAGGACATGTAAAACTTAAGTACATATGTCCTATTTGTTAAATACAATGCAAACTGTCCCATGAGACTTCAGGGCCCTTCTAAGTGGTGACTTATTAGAATTCAAAAGGAAGGTTTAAAAAGGTTTTTTTTGCCAGGTCAAAATACTATATACTGCCGCTTTGCTGATGTCACACATCTAGTGGTCAGCCAAATATTGAAGAGTAGAACCTCTGCCGATAAAAAGGGCATGGGGCACTGTTATGCCGGGCCCTTTTTACAGGGTATCCCCCAGATCTTTGACTTTGGTTGTTGCACCTGTTTTTTGTTAGCATTAGGAGACTATGCACTTTTCCCGGCTAACCAATGGTAACATCCTTGTGCTCTAACCCCCAAACATAATACAATGGACATATACATGATCAGTACTTTTCATTTACTCTCCAAGTCTCTAGTATATGATACTACATGTACCCAGGACCTGTAAATTAAATGGTACGAGTGGGCCTGCAGCACCCATTGTGCCAACCACTAACATAGCCTTTTCAATATATGTCTCAGTTCTGCTACTCCAGCCTGTAGCGCAGTTTTAAACTGCCATTTCAACCAGGCAAAAGAAACTTTTTTACCAGGCCAAAAACATTATTTTTTTTACTTATAAGTCACCCCTAAGGTATGTACTACAGGCTTTTTAGGACAGGGTGTACTGTATTTAAAGAGCAGGACATGTGTACTTAGGTTTTATATGTCCTGGCAGTGAAAAACTCCTATTGTAATTTTTCACTTTTGTAAGGACTATTTGTCCCATTGACTAAACCTGAGTTAACTTATTTGAATTTAATAAGATAAACGCTAACTTTCGATTGGGAGTAGATAGAAATACACTGTTTACACTCAAGTGAATCCTAAATTAAAATTCTCTGTATTGATAAAGTCAAATTTTAGGTCACAATTCTGAAAATGCTTCTTTCAGAAAGTTGCCATTTTCTTGCCCCAACGATTTGTGCCTTCTTCCAGTCTCTTGGCATTGTCCTTCTGCCAGTGTCCTGTTGTTGTGGTGTTGCGGGGATTCTGCTCATGGACAGAACTCTGCACAGGAAACCAGAACCTCAGTGAATTGTGGTGTACCAAAAAACTCACCTCAGTATCCAGAACCCCTATCCGACTAGCATTGGTGTCTCATTCGTTCTCCGTATCACCTCAAAGCTACCAATGATTAGACAACCCAGAACATGCGACTTAGAGTACTCTCAGAAATGGTGGGAATCAGAAACACCTTTTCGTTATTATTCTCATATCATTCCACAACAAGAGTAATCAGAGACACGGTAAACTTAAAAATGTGTTTATTTTTAACTACGTGCTCTAAGGTGCACTACTTTGGCTAATACAAGCAGGCAAATGATTAAAAATAAAACCATCAGCATTGTTACAATACCATAAAAAATGAAGGGAGAAATCATATTACAAATGATAGTGGAAAACAAGATCTATAATACTTTGTGAACCACCCTCCCATCGCTAGTAAACTAGTTTTATGTAACTAATAGAAGGTCTCTAGGCATGAATGGGGAACCCCATACCTCAAAGATCAGCGTAGGTGAATCACATCACAGGATCAGCTCTGCTCTCTGTGTCTGGAAAGATTTTCTCCAAGTGTCTGAATCATGCATGCAAATGCAATATTCAAGGCACCCGAGTTTCAGATATTTGCAGCTGTGTGCGTGTTGTGTCTAGAGCGTGGGCCGATCAACCTGGATTCAACATCATACATTGTTATTTGACCTTGACGGCTTCTGCACACAGTGTTCAGACTAAGGTTCCGGTGCACGTCTAGGGATGTCAACAACAGACCATTCTCATGTGAAGAAAAAGCACGCAAGCAGTTTTACTTGTAATAACAGCTACCTGCAGTGTCATGTGCAAAAGCAGCAAAGTGGCAAGATGGCGTTTTACATCTAAAGCGCTCATGCTAACGTAGCAATGTGTCTATATAGAACCCCGTCTCCACTAGAGTGGTTTGTGTATTCATTCCAGACAGTGACACAAAGGGGGCTTAGGTGTGGGCAGAAAGGACCTGCCAAATATGATGATTGGCGGGTCTGTACCCAGCCCCACTTACAATTTTATAGGGCTTTGCATCCTGCACATACAAAATAAACAGACACCATGATTGCACTACCTTTTGCCACCCCTAAAAAATTTGGAGCCTTGACAGGGGAAGGGAACAACTTTCCAGAAACAAGTGTGGAGTTAAGACAGTGAGTCCCCTCACACAATGGCTTACACCAAGTATAAACCTCAGACCTCCAGAGCCACTCATCAGAACACTCCTGGACCTGTGGAAGTTACCGAAGAAAGACTGCCTTGCTCCCATATGACAGCGCTGCTGTTTGATGGCCTGCCCTACTGTCCGAGAAGCAAGTTTGGATCTACTTGCCTTCATCCCAGGCTAATGATAATGTTTCCAATTGTCAGTTTGCTGACCTCCTGTTTGAGCGATAGAGACACAACAAGCTTCAGAGGCCTCCCAGCAACTGCCCAGTTCACCTACTACAACTGGATTTGCCCCAACTTGCAACTGGACCTGCTTGAGCCCTGCTGGCGATGTCCTGGATCCATGGCTGCCATCCGAGTGTAATCCTAAACAATAGGTAAAAATCCTGAGGTTTGGATTCTTAGCGACTGTGAATGGGCTAACCTGTGCCCAAACTCTGCCTCCGATGGTGAAGCTTCGATGAAACTGGGTCTTCATGACAACAATTGCCGTCTGCACAACCGGCAACACGAAACCAGCACTTTGTGCTACAGTAACCACAGCCAGCGACAACCCTCTATGGGAGGCTATGGCAAAGGCCTTCTGCGATGCCCGACTGGCTCTTCATGCTTCATCGATGACTGCATGCGACGTCCAACCTGATCTTCGCGATATAGCAATGATTGTCTGAGGTGCTCAGCCTTCTCCATATGGCCTCCTCCATCATGAATGGAACTCTTAGAGACCGCCATGGTCCCGCCAAGCATATTATGAGTTTCCTTTCCACCACAGTGTTCATGGTGGTTTCACTGCCTTGAAAACCGCGGTGGAGGGGAAGTGAAGGGGGCCCTACAGGGCCCCCTGCTGCCTCTGCACCCTGGGATAAATTCAGGGGGGCACAACATGTGCTGCCCTGTGTGAATGCACCCCAGTTTCTGCATGGCATGCACTTGTTTTTGGAGTTTTAATTGCGGTGCCCAATTTCAGGGCACTGCCGTGGGAATGTAAAAAAAAAGCACCAGACATGTGGATTACTCGTAAAATCTGGCGGGCAGCCTGACCATGGGGTTGGCGATGCGGCGGCAGTGCGGACCTGGCGATGAACTGCCAAACTCGTAATCAGGCCCAAAGTGTGAAGTGGGACAAAATAAACATTAATTCCAATTATTTATTTGAATTACATTCTTTTTTAACCTGCTGCATTTGCTTGAAACTTTGCACAAATTTGACTTGGATTGTCTATTTGTGCAACATTTTCACTGAAAGACCATTATTTATAAATTGAGGCACTTGCCTGCAATACAAAGAACTGGATTTATTTTGCACTAACATGGATTCCCTAAATGTTCAGAAAACCATGAAAAGTGTGTTGATAAGCAAATGTTTCGCTGTAATAGAAATAATGTAACAAGAAGTTCATGAAATACAAATCAGAATCCCAAAATTATTTTTAACAATCTGTAATACTAATTTACTGAACATCCAATCACATGTCATATTGGTCAATGTTAGAAATGGGATTTCTGGTTGGCTAGGGCGTCCACCTAAGCCAGGCAGAAACCACCACTCTAGTCAGGGCAAGGGAGTCACACACTGAAGGTAACCCCTGCTCACCCCATTGGTAGCTTGGCAGATCAGTCAGGCTCTTCCCAGAGGCAATGTGTAAATCATTTGAGCAACACACTCACACAGAAACGACACACTAGGCACACCACAAAAGAAACTCCAAACAAGGTTATATAAAACCAGCCTTTGTATTATCCATAAAAACACATTAGAACACAATCACATATGTATACTGTGACAACAGGCACTTGTCATGACTTCACAGGTAGTACATAAATCACCTTGCCAATCGGGCAATTGAAAGAACATTACATACATCACGAGGCCAATCAGACCACTGTCATAACATCAACAGGGTGACCAGTAACTACTGGTAGGATCACCTTTCAGCACAACGCATTAGGCTTAAACCTCAGCAACAGTGCCCCCAAGTAAACACTTGCAGTAGTGTACATTTCATAACACATCATGCCAACAGTGCACCAGGTACACCTTACTTGCACATTAGCCCACAGACTTCCTGTAGCACCTCAGGGGATAAGACATATGAGTCACTAGTGTGCACACTTATAATATGTCAAACTAATAAGCCAATTGGGCCATGGTCATAATCACCTAAATCGCAGTTAGGTAGGACAACCAGTAACTACTAGTTAGAGGTACTTAGCACAACACATAAGGCATAAACTGCGAGATATGGCACCAGAGTAACATGTACATAGACGCCACCTCCTGGCACTATATTTGGCAGCGTGGTACTGTTTAGACAGAACAATGTCCCAAAACCTTGGAGCATGGTTACTCCCCCAAAGATGTACGTAACACAGGAGTGACCCATGTGGTGCCATTGTCCACATCCCCCACATCAGGGCCTAAGTTGCAACAACCTGCAGGTAAGATGCCACCGCACCCCAGCACCAATTTGCCCAGTGCTTCCAATCTGTTCATCTGGACCGGGACCTCCATCGAGTCCTCCCTTCCATCCAAACTGCTGAGTACAAAGAAGGGTCACCCAGGGCAGCAGCCTGCAATCAGGCGGGATCGCTGCCTAACAACTAGAGCAAAGGGTTATCCCACACTGCCTCATCCAGCCTGGACGCCAAGTACAGCAGGGTCACTCACCCCACCAACCTCGGGCTACCCTGGCTCCTTCGGCACAGCAGAGCAGCACGGGACATGGAGCGAGGTCTCCATAGGCTTTGTCTCCTCCGCCCAGTCTTCTGGTACGGGGTTCCACTTGGCCCTGCCTACAACCAGGCTTGACCACGCAACCCTTTCCTCCTGCCTGGCTTCTAGCGGCTCCCCCTTTTCTATGGAAACCGGCAGGGAGGAAAATGACATGGAGCTCTTGCAAAAGCCCAATTTCTCTCTCTGCACCCACTGAAGTATTTTAACAGGAGCCCTCATTAGGGGCTCGAACTCACAGGGCGCAGAAATCCCAGAGCGCTCTTCGCGCTCGATTACAGGGCATTAAGAGGAATATAAAGCACTCTGCCTGTGTCCCACTTGAAGACACATCAGGGGGCAGGCAGAGCTCTACTCCAAGAATTGCCAAGGGCAGAGCTGGGCACAGGCAGGCCAGCACAAAGGCTGGTGTGGTAGAAGTTGCAGTCCTTCCCTCAACAGTAAAGTCCAATGGTGGTTCCTCCTGGTGCACTGCAGTTCAAGCAGTGTTTCAGCTCCACAAGTTCCAAGCAAGCTCAACAGACATGGGGGTCACCGTCCCAGTACTTATACCAGTAAGTGTCTTTGTTCTGCCCTGGCACAGGGCCCTTAGCCCAGTTTCAATCAGTTCTTAGGGTACTCTAAAAAGAAAATTACAGTGCACAACACTCCCCATTATAAGTGTAAGCCCTGGCCCCAGACACACCACATGGAGGTGAATCCATCATTGTGGAAAGTATGCACAGCCCTATTCAGGTGCAGGTGCTACTCCCTACCCCACACCAAATACAGACCAGGCCTATTCAGCCTAGCGTTGACTCATCCAGACTCTATGGAGCCACTGCATAACCCCAGAACCTGTCACTCCAAAGCCAGACAGTCAATACACATCCTAGCAGAGGACCAAAGATACATAGCACACAGAAATCCCTACTTCTAAAAGTGGTATTTCTAAAATAGTAATAATAAATCTGTGAACACCAATACGTAGCATTTATCACCTCTGTTCCAAACATACCAAACTTGATCAAGCTACCCCTCTCAGATCAGGATTTACCGTTGAAGCACATATCAGGGAATCCCCAATGAATTCCTATGAGAAGGCAGCCTCACAGCAGTGAGAAACCAAATATTTTGTCACTACCAGGACATGCTACATAGTTAAGGCACATGTCCTACTTTTTACCAACATCGCACCCTGCCCCTAGGTTTAGCTAGGGCCTACCATAGGGGTGACTGATATGTAGTAAAAGGGGAGTCACAGACGTGGCAACCACTTTATGTGCCACGTCACAGCGGCAGTAAACTGCGCACGCAGGCCCTGTAGTGGCAGAGGCCTGAGACAGGGTTAAAAGGCTACTTTTACAATTTTGACCTGGCAGGTTAATCTATTTGCCAGGCCCAAACCTTCCCTTTCATTGCATATAAGTCTCCTCTAAGATAGGCCATAATCAGCCCTATTGGTAGGGTGCAGTGTATTTAAAAGTTAGGACAAGTACTTCCAAAGGTTAACATTGGGATTGCCTTAAAAAATCTTTTAAGTGCTATTTGCAATTGGGAAAAGATAGAGATTTGGAGTGTGGAGTCTCTGGACTCACAATTTAAAATCACAACTTCAATTGCAAGTCTTAAATGTCACTTTTAGAAAATTGGCATTGTCTTACTATAACCATTCTGTGCCTCTGCCTGTCTCTGAATACACATCTGGGTTGGGTGACAGCTAGACTTTATGCATTCCCTCTATATAGTCCTACAAAGGAAGCTGGGGTGTGACATTTGCAGGCTGATGATCCTTCCTGCGTGAAGGTTGGAAGGGAGGAGCTGACACTTGCTCCTGCATAGAGATGTGCCTGTCCCCACACAAAGAGCTGCATATCTCCCTGTAGTGAGTCTAGAGCCAGGGCAGAAAAGGCAGGGGCCTTGTGATCTTTGATGTTTCTCCTCCTTCAAAAGAACATTTGTGAATAAGTACTGGACCCCTGACACCACCAGTTCAGAACGTTTGCTGGAACCAAGGACATTCAGCCTGGAAGAAGAGCTGCTGTGCTGAAGGCGGGACTGTCTCTTTGCTACCTGCATTGCTGTATTAGCCAGCTGCCTCCTGATTGTTGTGATGTAGGAGTGACTGCCACTTTGCTACCTGCTCTTCTATGTTTCCCTGCTGTTTCGTGCCTATGAGTGAGAAGGACTGGACCTCTACTCTACATACTTGAACCCAAGTTTGGTCCAAGGGCTTGTTGGCTTACTTCCTCTTATATGAAGTTTCCATGTTACAAATGACTTCTTGCAACTCTGCTGATCTCTGCCATCTGTGAGTCATACCCTTGCCAGAGGTGCCGCCCTCCAGTCCTGGGCATCAGAATTAGGTTGTGCAGCTGTTTTCTGCAAAAATTGACACAGTGACACCCTTAAGCCAATGGAAGCTGATACAGTGCTGACTTGATGATGGCGCAGGTCCCGACTGCAAGGTGGGTCAACAACGCAGCACCGATCCTTCGACATTGACTGCGAGGCTTAATGTCGACTCAGTGAACATCCTTTGACACCGAATGCGAGGCTCGACTCCGATGCATCAATCCGACTGTGTGAATCAGAACTGATGCAGTGAAGTTGCCGATGCTTGCTCTGTACAAGGTACTTTTTTAGCAGGCTCTGTGTGGGTCCTGTAGCCGGCCTGCTCTCCGTCACCGTCGACCTGAACGTTGAATGTATCCCGGTCCAGTGCGATCTCAAATTACTGCTATTGATTTCTTAGTACTAAAATTCATATCTTGACTTCTACTGATTGGAGTTTTGTCATTTGGTCTTGTGTTACTCACATAAATGTTCTCCATTTTTTGAAAACTGGTGTGGAGGCTTTTTGTGGTGTCTTCCCTTTGTTACTGTAATTTAAGTGATGCACAAATATTTTACAAATTGCCTCCGAAGTTAAGCCTGGCTGCTCTATGCCAAGCTACCAGAGGGGGAGTACAGATTAATTTAGGTTGTGTATCTGACCTACCCTAACTAGGTTTGTGGTCCCTACTCGGACAGGGTGTATACCTCTGACAACTAGAGACCCAATCTCTAACATGGTAGTCTTCAATGATGAATGTAGAAACTTTCATGCCTTCTTCCACCCTGACAACAATGCCAATAGCGAACTAAGAGGTAAGTGAGTTGTCACATGGAGCCCTCTGGAGAGCTTGGGATGTTATACTTGGACAACAATATAGTTTATTAAATCAAACACAAGAGAAGGTTTTTTTCATCATATATCCTGAACTCATGTATTCCAAGGTGCTCTTATATGTGAACACTAATAAAAAAGGAGACAGAGTGCAATAAAACAATGTGATCACACATTTGGTCAAGCGGGGAAGCAGGAATTTATAACACGTTTTCTGGCTTCACATTGTGCAATCCTATTTCATTGCAATTCAGTAATCAACTTACTTCCATACACTCGACTTTCCCAAGGTAGTGACAGCAAGCAGAGAAGGTTTATCCCAAGGTGTGGTAGAGAGTTAGCCATTCAGATACAGCATAACAAAGTATTGTCAAATCTATGACTATTTTGGTGCTAGTGGTTTAATTTAGTAGGTAGTATGGGATGAAAACCTCAAAAGAACTCTATGACTCAGTGACCATACCATGTACATATTTTGCTTCCCCTAAGCACACTTTATATCTGACCCTCCACCACAAAATCCCACCCCCGCCCTGCTGACATCAATTGCCCTTGGGCACACCACAGATCTTACCTTGTGGCTCTGGGGAAACTGTTTGCGAGTATCTATCTCCTATTGTGAGCTTTCTCAAAGAAGGCACTATAATTTTGTACATTGCTGACAATTCTCTGGCTTCACACAAATAGACGCAGGATAATATTGCCAAATAACTTTAGTCAAGACTAGCAATGCAAAAGTAGTTCCAAAATTTAATTGTCAGGTATGATTTTCACTCTACTGAAATAAACTTTAATTAGTCCAGGAACTACGCTAGAAATCCTCCAACTAGCTGAAATTTAAGAAGCCTTCTGCCTCTGTTTAAAAGAGAGTCTTGGGAGGCTTGTCTGAAATATTATTAGTTACATAGAGGTGCCGATTCTGATCCTGTAAAACCCGGGTACAAATGGTCGTACGGAGCGTTTTCTCCATACGAATCATACCCGGGAATTCCACCGTACAAACCAGCAAGTACGATTCGTACAGAAATAGCATTTCCGTACGAATCGTAAAAAAACACCGTACGGCTAAAAAATACATACAATTCCGATCCTGGACAGCGTGTACGCGACATCCGCATGGAGTCAGGCAGCGTTTTACGGACCAGCAAGTACGATTCGTACCCACAGCACTCCGCACGGAAAAGCTAAGTATGCTGCGATGCACGAGGAAAAAGGGGCCCGCTACGCAACGTACATGCCATCATCCACATCATACATGTCATCATGTACGGTGCATACCCCAACATTGCATATGTATGGCCCGTACCCCCCACCCCCGTATGTACGGCACGTACCCCCCACCCCCATATGTACGGCACGTACCCCCCACCCCGTATGTACGGCGCATACCCCCCACCCGCGTATGTCCGCACCGTACCCCAGGTGTACCCCCACCCGCGTATGTCCGCACCATACCCCAGGCGTACCCCCACCCGCGTATGTCCGCACCGTACCCCAGGCGTACCCCAATCCTCGCGTATGTACGGACCGTACATACGCGAGGATTGGGGTATGCCTGGGGTACGGTGCGGACATACGTGGGTGGGGGGTACGCCAGGGGTACGAAGCGGACATACGCGGTGGGGGATACACCTGGGGCACGGTGTGGACATACGCGGGTGGGGGATACGCCTGGGGTATGGTGCGGACATATGTGGGTGGGGGGCATGTGCCGTACATACGGGGGTGGGGGGTATGCGCCGTACATACGGGTGTGGGGGGTACGGGCTGTACATACGGGGGTGGGGGGTACGGTGCGGATGTACGTGGGAGGGGTGGGAGGCTGGGGGGGTGGTACGACTTGTACCCCAGGCACAAGTGTACTCGGGGTAGGGCTCGTACAAAGTTCGCTCCGTACGGAGCCTTTTCCATGCGCTTGTGTTTTCGGATGGGCGGTACGGATCGTACTTGCACGCTCGGACTTCAGTTTTACGATTTGTATGTAAAACTGTCCGGGGACGTCTCGTAGACTTTTCCCGAAGTCATTCATATGTCACGTAGGAATCGTACTTCGCCGTTTGTACGGGACTTGTACGATTCGTACGTAAAAAAATACGGATACGAGTCGTACGGAAAAAAAAAATCCAGGATCGGAATCGACCCCAGAATGTGGAAGGACTGGCACACAAGCCCGCCATGGGGGACTGGTCTAAATTTGTCAATGGACAAGCCATAAGTGGTTGTTAAAGCTTGTTCAGTATCCTCATGGGTTATTTTATTCACAGATACACTAGAAGATGAATTCCCCCCACTGAGGAGAAATAGGGTTAGTCTCATCGAGACTGGCAAGTTAATCAATTCCATCAAAGCAGTCCAGCGGACAAATCAATAACTGACTGACACAGAATAACTCTGACCAGACTCGGTGTTAGGGTCTTTTCATATGTTTTGGATTGAAGAGGAAAACCAAACCTCAGGCCTATCGATAAACTCTAATGGTACAACCTCTATTCCACTCCCTATATGAACACCTTACAAGTACATATTCTAGAGAGTTGTAAGAATATATTCAACCATACAAAATTCAGAAATACAATCTCACTCCACTGTTTTCCTAGAGTTTCTTATCCATTTACCTATCCTCACCATTAAAATTTCTTTCGATAAATGGTCCACATTACATACCCTCTGTGCTAACCAGTGTAAAGCTTTGTTTTTAATTTCTCATCAAGATTCCCTAATTGAGGTGCTCAGACCTGGAACCCCTATTAAAATAACTGCAATAGGTGTGACTTCCTGAGGAAGATTAAAAACATCCTTGGAAAATGGATTTTGGGCCCCTGGAATGTCACATCGTACACTGGAATCTCTTACCATGGTCTTGCTATTTGCATCGCCCATTGTTGAACTTCTTTAAGATGGCTATCTATGCTTGGACAAAGCCTGAGATTGCCTCACTTGTAATATTGTTTCCTGTGGGGTCATCATTTGCCAAATCGTTTATACTTCCTATTGCAACTGCACCATCTCTTTGTACTTGTGCCCCTGATGTTAAAGTCTGCTCTTCCAATTGCTCCAAAGCATTTGTTTGAACTGTTGTGAGCTGGGCAAGTTATTGATGTTATCTCCCCTAGGGCAATCTTTACAGAGTTCTCCATATTTTGTACCTGAGCACCCACAGTTTGAATATAGGAAATGAGTTTGACTTCCATAGCATTGTCCTCAGTTTGAAGTCTGCTTCTCTAAGAGCTCCAAAGCATTTGTTTTAACTGTTGTGAGCTGGGCACATTTTTGTTGCGATCCCCGATAGGGCCATCTTTACAGAGTTCTCCATATTTTTTACCTGAGCACCCAAAGTTTGAATATAGGTAATGAGGTTGACTCCCATAGCATTGTCCTCAGTTTTCTCACATAGATTTGTGTTACCTATTTTATTTCTAGCAGATGGAGGTCGCACTGTAGATAGGGAGTGGGGAAAGAGGAGCATGTGATACACATGAATCAATCTTAGGTTGTGGGTGAGACTTCTCTGTTGGAGAATTTGCTTGGATTCCCCTGGACCCCTCCATTGTAGTTAGAACCTTGATTACAGCATGCTGCATCACTTCCAGTCTCTCCTCCACATTTACAATCTATTTATTTATCATGCTTGTGGCCCCAGAGAGATAGATTGTAATAGAGCTTGAGCAATGAAGAATAGTATCCTTAGCGATACTTTTCATTTAAACTTTCCTTTTACCCATGGTAATAAATTAGCATAGAGACAGGAGGTTAATATATGTTATTAGAGATATTTAAGACCTAAAAGCAGGTAAATGCACTTAAAGACTTAGAATACGACTTTAGAAGGGTGGCCGCAGACAGGCGCAAAAAGCACGCTCTTGGCCCAGTCTTCACCCAGGCATGCCCCTATTTTTCTTGACAAGTGCCCCAGGCAGGTCCAGCGCTGCAGGGGTTCTCAGAATCTCTTATGTGCCCTCCCACTGGGTAGAACAATGTGGCCGCCTTCCAGTGACAGGGAGATCTGTGACAGGTAGTTTGGGCCCCACCAGCAACAATCAGGCGTCCTGTGATAGGGTAGTTCTCAGCATCTCTTATATGCCTGCCTGGTTCATAGAATAATGCATCCGCCTCCCAGCCACAAGAAGATCTGGGACAGCTAGGCCGGGCACCAACGGCAACACCAGCAACAATCAGGTATACCAGTGTTGAGCTCCTGCCACCTGAGCTCAAATCTTCAGCGCGTCTCGTTTGTCATATACACAGGTACATCTTTGAAAGGATGTCCCTTGTCAGGAACTATGTGAACGCCATGACTCTAAGTAATCACTCTCTGAAAAGACATCGAGTCATCGTTAAGCCATCTCTTTGCAACTGTTGGTCTGCTGTTCCTTGTAGGTCGACCGTTACAAGATGGCCGCCTAGTTTACCTCAGTATTGAAGGGAGTTGGAAGTCTCGCGGGAAGTGAGATTTCGCGCGCCGTGGAAGAACGTTCCACTGCGCACTTCAATTCGCCTAAGTCTGAGAGAGGTTGTGTTTGTGGAAGGCTCTCAGTTATTCCAGTCAGAGCGTCTATCTTGTACCTTCGTGTGTAACCACGCGGAAGGAACTCTTGTCCCAGACCTACACTCATGAAGTGGGAGGTCGTGAATGAGCACGTCAAAAGAAGAGCGTTTCCAGTCAGAGAAATCCGTTAGCCCTTCTTGGGTCAGAAAGGGTAGCAGAATCCAGATACACAGATTATCGTCGAGCTACTGAGAACAAGATATCTCGTGTCTCCTTTACTCCGGTAGGCTTACCGTCGAGAGAAGGAGACCGAAGTTTGTCAGCCAACCAGTTGTCACAAGAAGCAAGTAAGCACTAGACTGTTGTTGCAGCGCATGCCTTGTTTTTGACTGAAAGTACTTACGCCTGCAGCACGGAATCCCTTGCCTCCCTTGCGCTTTCCCTATTCTTTCCTTACTGTTTTCCTTCCCTGTCCCTTTTTGCGCGATTTCAAGCCGTGAAGCAGAGCTACAGTGGAGCAGGGATAATCCTTCAAAAGCTAAAGCTCTCCTGAACTAAACTTTCATCTTTTGGACTACACCAAGCATTATCAGAAGGAGGTAACGATAGGAAGATCAGAGAATAGGTAAGAGAGAGGGAAGAGAAGGAAGGATACTGTAAGCAGAGAGCAAAGAGATTTAGAATAGGATCACTTAACCTGTATTTATCCCTCTGTGCATTAGGTCATCCACTTAATCTAATCAGAAGTGGACCTCTGATCATAAGAAGAGAAGCAAAACTCCTGCAGACACCTGGTAGGCAAAGGGGGGGAAGGAAATAAACTGAATCGTAGTGATTAGGGGGTAAGTTGAGGCATTAAGTTGAAATGATGTTCCCATCTGTGCATTAGGAATCCTCCGGAAATCGTCACCTGACTGAGGAGGGAGTCCAGGCCAGCACGAGTGTCTCTTCTCTGTCCCATTCCCCTTTCCCCCCATCTGGAGCAGCTGCTCATACGCAGTGTGTTCCGGAGAAGGGGCAAGGGGAGCTAGCATCATTCTGTCTCCGTGAAGATATTGGTGCCGCAGTCTTGACAGATTGAAGTGCCCTAAAAGAGTGTTCTTCACCCGGGTAGAATGGCGGAGGGATTTAGTTTAAAAGCCTTGGGAGAAATGTTGGAGGGAATTCAGAGAGATCTAGGGGTCCTGAAGGATGAGAATAAGACCTTAAGACAAGATGTAGTAATGTCTAGACAGGAAACAATTCAATTAGCTCAGAGAGTTAGTGAAATTTCTGCCGGGGCGTCACCTGCTCAAAAACTTTCAAGTAGTTCACTCCCACATCAAGACCCTCACACAGTAGCTCAGGTGGTCCATTCGGTTTCTCCCATTATTCCTTTAGCTCCCCCAGAAAGATACAGTGGAGATCCCCAAAAGGCCCAACTCTTCCTCACTCAGTGTTCTTTACACTTCATGTGTCGAGCAAATCTCTTTCCTGATGCTCAGTCACGGGTTGCGTTTATCTTATCCTACCTGGGAGGGGATGCAGCAAATTGGGCCATGCCCTTAGTTGCGCGAGATGACCCCTTTTTGTATAATTTGGACAATTTTAAAGCAGAATTCCTTAGGATTTTTGATAGACGTAGAGTGTCCCAGGCTACGGACAATGAATTATTAGAATTGCGCCAAGGGAATAGGGATTTAATCACCTATCTAACACAATTCAATAAATTATTAGTAGAGACTAATTGGCCTGAGGAGAAAAGAGCAGCCTTATTTTATCGGGGGTTGAGGGATGATATAAAAGACACCTTGGCACAGGTTCCCAATCGACCCACCAACTACTCTGAATTGGTGGATTTGGTTTTAGAGATCGACTTTAAAAGTTCCGAGAGAAGAGGAGAAAAGAAGACTAAGGATTTTCGTTGGAGTTTCCCACGATTCGAGCGAACAAGAGCAGAAGTTGGCAAATCTCCGGGTGGAGGTGCAGAAAGTGAACCAATGCAGATTGGGTCAATTCGTGGGCCCCTCAGCAAAGAAGAGAAAGAACAGAGGAGGTTAAAGAAACTGTGTATGTACTGTGGAGGAGCGGGGCATTTTGTGAGAGAGTGCCCAAAAAGGCCTAAGTTGTCCAATTCGGGAAACTTGTAAAACCATCTGTAGGCGGAGTCGCTCAGGTAGTGAAAGAGGTAGATTCGGCTCCAAAGATTCATCATATCATGAACACCTTGCAGACTCAGACCCCGCATTTGATTTTATCAATGGTTCTTAAGTTTCGAGAAAAGGAGATTACTGGTGTGGCCATTATGATTGATTCTGGAGCCACGGGCAACTTCTGTGATATCAAGTACGCAAATGCGATGGGGATTCAAGCAATTCGCAAGGAATGTAAAGAATCCGTTCGAGCAGTCGATGGAACTAATCTCTCTTCTGGCCCAATTACCCATCACACAGAAGAATTGGAATTAATTCAATCCAATGGGCACCGTGAGACCATTCATTTCAACTTGATTGATGCTCCACAATTTCAGATCATTTTGGGGCTTCCTTGGCTCTCTTTGCATAATCCTACAATCAATTGGGAGGATCGCATTGTGGAGATGGACTCGTCATTCTGTACGGAACACTGTTTCGCTGATCCTACTTCTGCCTTGGAGCCTTCTTTATCCACTTTGTTATCGTTTGGTGGAGGAGCTATCGGAGTGGTCAACACCTCGAAGATTCCAATAGAATACCAAGAATTCCAAGAAATTTTCAGTGAGCAAGAGGCAGAGAGGCTCCCACCACACCGTCCCTATGACTGCACCATTGACCTGGAACCAGGGGCCATGCTACCATGTAGTCGGATTTATGCCTTGACTGAAGCCGAGAACAGCTATCTAAAAGAATACCTGGACCGTTACCTGGCTAATGGATTTATCAGACCTTCCCAGTCCCCAGTGTCATCCCCACTTTTTTTCATTCCGAAGAAGGAGGGATCACTGAGGACATGTATTGACTATCGAGCAATCAATCGGGTCACGGTTAAGAACCGTTATCCTCTGCCCTTAATTTCGGACCTTTTAGATCAGCTGAAAGACGCCAAGATCTTCACTAAATTGGACCTTCGTGGTGCTTACCATCTTATTCGCATGAAGGAAGGTCACGAATGGAAGACTGCTTTCAGGACCAAGTATGGGCTCTTTGAGTACCAAGTGATGCCATTTGGTTTATGTAATGCCCCGGCGGCCTTTCAGCACTTTATAAATGACATCATGAATGATTTGGTGGATCGAATTGCTGTAGTGTATTTGGATGACATCTTGATTTATTCTAAGGATCCTCAGGAACATCCTCAGCATGTCAAAACAGTTCTTGAAAGACTACATAAGCACAAACTATATGTAAAACTGGAAAAGTGTGCTTTCAGCGTACAGACTGTGGAATTCTTGGGATTTGTGCTGTCTCCTGGAGGCCTTACAATGGAGAAGAAAAAGGTGCAAGCAGTTGCTGATTGGCCTTCCCCCAAAGATATCAAGGAGATTCAACGATTTCTGGGATTCGCTAATTTCTATCGACGATTTATCCAGGGATTTTCTCAGAAAATCATTCCAATTACCAGACTACTCAAGAAAGGAGTGAAGTTCCAGTGGTCAGAAGAGGCTGAACAAGCTTTTCGTTTCCTCAAAAACAGCTTTACTACTGCGCCTATTTTACTCCATGCGGATCCCACTGAACCCTTCTTTGTGGAAGCCGATGCTTCAGATCAAGCAGTTGGGGGGGTCTTGTCCCAACGCCACAAATCAACTGGACAGTTACATCCAGTGGCATATCACTCTCGAAAATTAAATCCTGCTGAGATTAACTATACCATTGCCGAAAAAGAACTGTTAGCAGTAAAGGATGCGTTTGGGGAATGGAGGCATCATCTACTGGGGGCGAAACACACTATAACTGTGTATACTGATCATAAAAATCTCCAATTCCTCAAATCTGCAAGAACCTTAACTCCGCGTCAGCTGCGTTGGTCCTTGTACTTCGCAGACTTTGACTTTGTGATTACTTATCGACCTGGAAACAAGAATGGTAAGGCAGATGCCTTGTCCAGGATTCAAACAGAAAGTATTCCAGCATCTAAATTTGTGTGCACCTTATCTCTGGCTGAGTTCAAAGAAGAAGTCGGGAAACAGATGTCTGCAGCAGAAATGGCGGAGTGGGTTAGCCAAGAAGAAGGCAGAATCATCAAGGATTCGTTACCGTATCGAAAGGGAGCGCTGTATCTACCAACTACGAAAATTCAAGAACTAGTGTTGAAAGACTGCCATGACCATCCTCTAGCAGGCCATAAGGGAATCTCGAAGACTATTGACCTAATTCAGAGATATTTTTGGTGGCCCAACATGAATTCTCAGATCAAAGACTATGTGGCAGCCTGTGAACTCTGTGCCAGGGGAAAGTCAAATAGGCAGGCTCCTCAAGGGTATTTGCAACCCCTACCCACACCCAATCAACCTTGGCATACCATTACAATGGATTTGATTACCGACCTTCCTTTGAGTAAGGGGTATAACACAATATTGGTGGTGGTCGACACCTTTACCAAGATGGGTCATTTCATACCTGTAAAAGGGGTTCCTTCAGCTGCCGAGTTAGCCAGACTCATTCGGGAAAACATAGTGAGGATTCATGGTGTCCCAAAGATTGTTATTTCCGACAGAGGTCCCCAATTTGTGTCCCACTTTTGGAAGGCATTTTTGAAAGGATTGGGAGTGGAAGTCAGACATTCTACCAGTTATCACCCCGAAACAGATGGCCAGACGGAGAGGGTGAATCAAGAGTTGGAACAGTATTTACGTCTGTTCCTTCTGGATCGGGGTGGCCAGTGGTCAGAAATGTTATGGATGGCGGAGTTTGCACATAATAATGCAAAAAATGTTTCCACAGGATATTCTCCCTTCTTCCTAAACTATGGGCAGCACCCAAATCCTTTCTGTAGTCAAGGAGATTTTAGGGTTCCAGCAGTCAACAATTTATTGTCAGATTTAAATTCAGCTCGTAAGTCAGCAGAGTCCAATTTATTGAAGGCTAAGGAGGGATACAAGAGACAGGCAGATAAGCACAGGCGAAAGGCACCCCAGTATCAAGTAGGAGATTCCGTATGGTTGTCCTCACAACATCTTAGACTGAAGGGAAATAGAAAATTTCAGCCTCGTTTCATAGGCCCATTTCCAATTGAACAAATACTGGGTCCAGTCACTGTCAAACTGAAATTACCTACTCAGTTAAAGATCCACCCCGTGTTCCATGTGTCACTTTTGAAGAAAACAGTTCCTAATCTCCGATTACAGAAACCTCCACCCCCTCTGATGTTGGGCGAACATGTAGAGTATGAAGTAAAAGGGGTTCTGGATTCAAAGAAGAGTAGGGGAAAGTTATGGTACTTGATTGACTGGAAAGGTTATGGACCCGAAGAAAGGTCTTGGGAACTAGCTGAGAATGTTCATGCTCCCAAACTGATAAGACGATTCCATATGCAGCATCCTCTAAAACCGAGACCGATGGATCGGTCCTTGAGAGGGGGTACTGTCAGGAACTATGTGAACGCCATGACTCTAAGTAATCACTCTCTGAAAAGACATCGAGTCATCGTTAAGCCATCTCTTTGCAACTGTTGGTCTGCTGTTCCTTGTAGGTCGACCGTTACAAGATGGCCGCCTAGTTTACCTCAGTATTGAAGGGAGTTGGAAGTCTCGCGGGAAGTGAGATTTCACGCGCCGTGGAAGAACGTTCCACTGCGCACTTCAATTCGCCTAAGTCTGAGAGAGGTTGTGTTTGTGGAAGGCTCTCAGTTATTCCAGTCAGAGCGTCTATCTTGTACCTTCGTGTGTAACCACGCGGAAGGAACTCTTGTCCCAGACCTACACTCATGAAGTGGGAGGTCGTGAATGAGCACGTCAAAAGAAGAGCGTTTCCAGTCAGAGAAATCCGTTAGCCCTTCTTGGGTCAGAAAGGGTAGCAGAATCCAGATACACAGATTATCGTCGAGCTACTGAGAACAAGATATCTCGTGTCTCCTTTACTCCGGTAGGCTTACCGTCAAGAAAAGGAGACCGAAGTTTGTCAGCCAACCAGTTGTCACAAGAAGCAAGTAAGCACTAGACTGTTGTTGCAGCGCATGCCTTGTTTTTGACTGAAAGTACTTACGCCTGCAGCACGGAATCCCTTGCCTCCCTTGCGCTTTCCCTATTCTTTCCTTACTGTTTTCCTTCCCTGTCCCTTTTTGCGCGATTTCAAGCCGTGAAGCAGAGCTACAGTGGAGCAGGGATAATCCTTCAAAAGCTAAAGCTCTCCTGAACTAAACTTTCATCTTTTGGACTACACCAAGCATTATCAGAAGGAGGTAACGATAGGAAGATCAGAGAATAGGTAAGAGAGAGGGAAGAGAAGGAAGGATACTGTAAGCAGAGAGCAAAGAGATTTAGAATAGGATCACTTAACCTGTATTTATCCCTCTGTGCATTAGGTCATCCACTTAATCTAATCAGAAGTGGACCTCTGATCATAAGAAGAGAAGCAAAACTCCTGCAGACACCTGGTAGGCAAAGGGGGGGAAGGAAATAAACTGAATCGTAGTGATTAGGGGGTAAGTTGAGGCATTAAGTTGAAATGATGTTCCCATCTGTGCATTAGGAATCCTCCGGAAATCGTCACCTGACTGAGGAGGGAGTCCAGGCCAGCACGAGTGTCTCTTCTCTGTCCCATTCCCCTTTCCCCCCATCTGGAGCAGCTGCTCATACGCAGTGTGTTCCGGAGAAGGGGCAAGGGGAGCTAGCATCATTCTGCCTCCGTGAAGATATTGGTGCCGCAGTCTTGACATCCCTAAAGCTCTGTGTAATTTAGTCAATACTGCCAGATAATTTTTTCCTTCCCTTTCGTACTATTCCTGTGGCCCCGCTGGAATGTCATTAGCGTATTATCACTTTGTCCTATTCCTTGTCACCTTGCTAAACACAGAGGACTCCCTCAAATGACCCAGAGAGTGACAGACTCAGCTCTGTTGTTGTCACCAGCCACTGCTTAGACAGCTGCAGAGTTGGTTTGATCAGATGTGCTACTGCAGGTTTTCAGGTCATCCTTCCTGCCCTGGATGGTGAGGTTGTGAAATTATGTACGTTTCAAAAGGAAAATGTACTTTTTTGAAGTCTGATCATCGTCTAGAATTCTATGGCAGGACCGGAGGCTCAGATTATCCTGCTCTATTTCTTTACTACTCCAAACAGCAGCCAATGAAAACACAGTAAAGTAGAAAAAACATGTAAAAACACTATATATCCCATTAAGGCTTTGAACCACGCCTCCGATAACAACCAATGAACATCGTCCATAGTATACAAATTAACAAGGCGCCAACTTAACTGCCTCTTTCTTTGCTGCTCCGCAGTCAAGATAAGTGCCTTGTTAATTTATGCTATTTTGTCACCTCTAATTAGTGCTTTTCTGCTGTATTAATAACGTTTCTGTGGTTTTATGGTTATGATGATTGATTTATTGCTTTGTTGCATTGTTTAGCTGGCGATCGCGCTGCGCTGTTGCTCGCGCATTGCCCCGGTGTGTTTTGGGCGCGTCAAGTGCGTGTTGCGCTGTTGTCCCATAACTAGTTTTTCTGCCTCCTTCATCTTGGTATGGTCTCTGGCAATTGATTTGCCCTTTTTCAGACGATTGCAGGCAGGTTTGTGGGACCGCGCTCAGTCGGAGCACGGCTCCGTTTACTCGCCCTAGACGCGCTGATCAGGGATTGGCCCCCCCTTCTTACAGGGAGCGGGGTGTACGTTGCGAGCCTGTCCGGGCTGGCGCGTACGTCTCAGGAGCCTGCACGCGAGCTCACTCGCGTCACAGGCATCCCAATGAGCCCACTGGGTGGAAGCCTTGCCCCGGGCTGAAGAATTGAGGGTTTGGCAGCACACAGGAGATCGCGGGTACCAGGCCGCTTTTAGCACAATTGTTGCTCTTTCATTTGGTTGCTCTTTGGGACAATTTTGAGGCTTTTAGACTGGTGAACTATTGATAATTTTTTGGAAACCCTGCACCTTATTGGCAGGCAGGGCTTAGACCCTCCATTAGTCCTAAGGGCAGGATCTTTGGTACCGTCTGGCCCTCCCTGCGCCAGCACTTGCTCCCAACCAACAGCCTTTCTCATAGAGAGTTAGGGTTGGACTATAAGTGTTTTTTTCTCTTTGGAGATTTTGAGATGAATATATACTATATATTCTTGCATGATGTCGGACTCCGAGGTGCCTGAGGAGGAATTGGCTGCCTATGGTCCTGATGAGGATGAGGATTATTATTACAATGACTCATTAGAGACTTTAATTGATAAATCTTTGGATAAGAAATTGGAAAAGGCTCTCTCCTCAGCCTTATTACCAATTTCGCAACGCCTTGACAAGCAAATGGGTCCTCCCACCCTGCCCCCTTCAGGGAATCTGGCCTCTTCTACCCTCCCCCCTCCCGAGCCACCTGGTCTTCCTTGCCTCCATGTCCAGATTTATTCTAAACTCAAGAAAACCAAGGAAGTCCCGATGGGAACGGAACAGGATCCTCCTGCACCCGACCCTTCCCCCTCTGTGCCCATTTCACTTACAGACAGGTACACTGATACTGATACTTCCCAAGAGTCACGTACATGCAAACACGCCAAGAAGTGCAAACACTCTCTGTCCCCCGTCCAGCCCCCCCCTTTCACCTTTGACCCCTCTGCCATCATTCACCCTCGCTCCTCTGATTGGGCTCCCGCCCTGGCAGTGGCTGAGTATATGCAGAATAATCTGCGCAAGAGTTTTGATAAGGAGGTTTGAGCCCACCTCCGTTCAGAGTGCCCTCGCCCTGATCTGGCCAATAAGACGGCTCTTACACCCGAAAATGGCTCCTCCATGCAGACTTTCCTCAAAAAGTACCAGAAGGATCCTAAGAAAGGCATTGATCGTGCCCTTAAGGCATGCCAGGATAAACTCCTAGATGTGCCGGAGCTGTGATCCACCCGGAGGTCCTGGCAGGGTGGACGCAGTGTGCAATCTGTCTTTTAGGCAATGCTAATTGCGCTTTGTCACCGGAAAGACAGAAGTCAGTCTTCCTTCAATCGACCCGCAATTGGTGGAGCTGGCCTCAGCGGAACTGGACCCTTTGGCTGAAGGGCAATTATTTGGTGACCGGTTTGTAAAGGACATGGCCAAGTTCATGAATACCTTTACTTCTTTGGAGAAATCGCAATCTTGCCTAAAAAGAGTGCTTCTTCCTCTCTCTGGCAGGGCCGGTTGTGGCAGAGGACGCTCGGCTGGCCGCTTCACATCTCAAGGTCCTCGATGGGGCTATGCCCCCAGAAATAGAGGTTACACCCAAGAACCGGATCAAGCCAGGTTCTATCCATCCAGATACCGTGGTTTCAGGGACAGATACAATCGTGGAATCAACAGAGGTTTCAGAAATAACAATGCACAAGCTTCAGGTAACTCTCCCACCTTTTCCTTCAGTTCCTCTGGGGGGGCAGGTTATGGCATTTTCAGAGCAATTGGCACAAGCTAACGTTGGATGCGTGGGTTTTACACATGGTACAGGGTTACCAAATAGAGTTGATTGAGGTGCCGGTTCAAGCGATCACTCCTCCCCCTCTCCTTATTTCCCTACAAGAGCAAGTTTTTATAGTCTCAGACCTTCAAGAACTTTTGGCCAAGCGAGCTATTGCTGCGGGTCCCTTCGAGGCAGAAGGGTTTTGCAGCAATGTCTTCTTGGTGGAAAAGAAAGGAGGAGGGCAGAGGTTGGTGTTAAACCTTAGAGAATTCAATCCATTTGTGGTCTACCGACATTTCAAAATGGAGGGGATTCACCTGCTGAGAGACCTTTTGCTTGAGAACGACTGGATGGTCTGATTGAACTTAAAAGATGCTTAGCTAACGGTTCCCATTTGCCCCTCACATCAGACGTTTCTCCAATTCCATTGGAAAGGGCAATGGTTCCGGTATCTGTCTCTTCACTTCGGCCTGTCCTCAGCCCCTTGGGTGTTCACCAAACTCATGAAACCAGTGGTCAACCGGCTTAGAGAGATGGGAGTTTGCATGATCATCTATCTAGATGACATGCTTCTTCTAGCACAGGACCTGGTGCTCCTCCTCACTCACTTGAAGTGGACGATGTCTCTCCTAGAAGACCTAGGTTTTGTTATAAATCTAAAAAAGTCTGTGACGGTCCCCTCCCAACTGATAGACTTTTGGGTTTTCAGATAAACTCTGTGTCGGCCCAATTGCTCCTTCCACCTTCCAAAATAAAATTATCAAGAGAAAGATTTGCTTGACTCTGTCCAAGCAGATGTTATCCTTAAGATCCCTAGCGAGGATTGTGGGTCTTCTGGCATCGTCGATTCAGACCATCTTTCCGTGCCCTTTTCATTACAGAGCTTTGCAACGCCTGAAGATTCACAATCTAATGAAGTGACTCGCTTACGACCATCTTGTAGCATTATCACCAGATGCTCAAGACGAGCTTCAGTGGTGGTTAGACCACATGGAAGCGTGGAATGGCAAGGCCATTTTCGGAGCTTCTCCCGATTTTGTCATAGAATCAGACGCTAGTCGCTGGGGCTGGGGCTGGGGCACACGATATGGGGAGTTTGCCACTTGCAGGAGATGGTCAGCCGAAGAATTACAACTTCACATAAATTGTCTGGAGTTGTTAGCCGGTTCGTTTGCCACACGATCGATCTCACCGCAGAAGAGCAATTGTTGCATCCTGCTTAGGATGGTCAATGTGTCTGCAGTGTGGTATATAAATCACCTAGGCAGAACGAAGTCTCGCCTCCTCGCCAACATTGCGAGGGAGTTTTGGCACTTCTGACTCTCCCAGAAGATCAGAGTAGTGGCGGATTATATTCCAGGCAAGAGCAATCTGGTAGCGGATTGGAACTCCAGGTCCCTCAGGGACTTCAGCGACTGGAGGTTGCACCCTTCAGTGTTCTTGCAGATCATGACTATTCGAGGCCTGTGTCAGACAGACCTCTTTGCTTCTCGCCTCAATGCTCAGCTTTCCCTGTTTTACAGCTCTAGGCGGGACCCGATGGCGATGGGCACGGATACCTTCTTACATCATTGGGGCCCTCTGAGGAACTACGCGTTTCCCCTGTTTGCATTGATCCCCAGGGTAGCTGCTCAGATCAGACGCCAGGGAGTCTCCGGGATTCTAGTCACACCATTATGGAAGACACAGTCGTGGTTTCCAACTCTGCTGGAACTGTCAGTGGACCTTCCGTTTCAATTACCCTTGTTTCCGATGATTCTCCAGGACCCAGTGGGCTCCCCGCATCCGCTGGTCCTTCTGAAGCAATTACCTCTCATGGTCTGGACACTCTCCAGCGACATGACCACGTTGAAGGCCTTTCATCGGCGGCTGCCGATTTTATCCAGCAGGCTTGGGCTTCATCCACCCGCAAACAATATTCTGCATCATGGAAACAATGGTGGGTTGGTGCTTTCAACGACAGGTTGATCCCGTGGGATCAGATTTAAAAGATATTCTTAATTTTTTGTCAGAGTGTGCAAGTCAGGGTTTGTCCTATCGGATGGTGAATAACTTCAGATCTGCACTCTCAGCGGAGCATGATCATGTTGATGGTAAACCTGTCGGTGTTCATCCTTTAGTGTGCAAACTTTTGAAAGGTATTAGAGTGTCTCGACCTCTAAAACCCAGATACGCTTCTTCATGGGATGTTTCCAAGGCTCTGGGTTTATTGGAGGCATGACCTGACAATAAAGATTTGTCAATTAAACAGTTATCAGCAAAGCTTACTATGTTATTGTGCCTCATTTCATGTCGCAGAGTTTCAGAGGTTCATGCTCTTGATTTGGCTGGCAGGATTTTTTCTCCCCAAGGTGATTCTTTTGTCATTTCCAGGAGGACGAAAACAACGTCACATTCAGTTGAGTATCCTGCTTTTCCTCATAATGAAAAGTTAGTTGTTTTGAGAAGTTTAAAGATGTATGAGGAACGTACGTTGAGTCACAGGGCCAATCCATTAGGGCCCTTGCTTTTAGCTATTCAGAAACCATTCAAACCTGTTTCGTTGGCCACTTTGGCCCGAAGGGTTTGATGGGTTATGGCAGAAGCCGGTATTCTTGTTCCTGTGTTTGGCGCTCATTCGGCCGAGGAGCTATGGCGTCTAAATCTTTTATTATGGGTTCTCGCCTAGAAGACATTCTAAAAGCTCCGGATTGGTCTTCCGATTCAGTATTTAAAGTATTTTATTATAAACCCATACCTCATGTTTCTTCTGTTGTTGTTGGTCTGCTTTGAACCAGCATAATCTGAGCCTCCGGTCCTGCCAAAGAATACAACATTTTCCAGCATTCGTGACAAACAATTTTTGATTCTATTAAGGACACGGAGGCGAGGATTATTCCACCCTTTGGTACAGGTAAGATTACAACTGTAAAGTTGGTTATTATGCATTACCTGTATGTTTTTCTCTCCCTTTTATTCTAGGGTTTGGTGTACACTGTGCTCAAATTTATTTCTAATTTCAGGTGCAGATTCGAAGCAGATTTAATTCTGCGTTGCGGCAGGACTAGGACGTCTTCGCCTTGGATGTCAGTTTCCTGTTGGAACCTTGTTGGAGTAACTCTCCGTTGAGAGTTGGACTGGTATTTACCTATTTAACTTTGGACTTTCCAGGTGCGTTTCGCAAAGAAAGAGGCAGTCAAGTTGGTGCCTTGTTAATTTATATACTATGGACGATGTTCATTGGTTGTTATTGGAGGCGAGGTTCAAAGCCTCATGGGATATGTAGTGTTTTTACATGTTTTTCTACTTTACTGTGTTTTCATTGGCTGCTGTTTGGAGTAGTAAAGAAATAGAGCAGCATAATCCTCGCCTCCTTGTCCTTAATAGAATCAAAAATTCTTGTTGCGAATGCTGGAAAATGTTGTATTCGCTGTTAAATCTCACACTTGGACACTGCCCACACTGATGCTGACCAGACATGATGGCCAGTAAGGGATAAGCAGGCGACAGCTGAAATAAGCATCAAATTCGGGCCATGCTGGGGGTCACAGGGATGCAGACTGACGGAGACCTGCTCTTGGGCTTTGATGGACAGTGTTCAGATGTATGGCTTTAATATTGGTAAAAACATCTTGCGGCTAGGAAATTCTAGGGGCACAACCACCTGCAGGCTACAAAGACCCCAAAGCACAGGAGTGCCCAGTGCCACCTTATCTGAACGAGGGGCGCTCAGCAAAATAGGGAAAAAGTGTGCAAAATAACTTTATTCAAGACTAGGAATTCAAATGTAGCTCCAAAAGTATACTAACTGGCAAGATTTTCACTCTAGTGAAATAATCTTTGATTACTCCAGGGAGAGGACTGTGCTAGAAACCCGTCAACTAGGTGAATTTAGGAAGCCTTCTGCTTCTGATTAAAAGTAACATTTACTTTGACATTCTTTTTCCATAGCCCCAATTGAGCCAAAATTACACGTGTTGTGCACCTTCTTCTATTCTTCTTTCCAAATCAGTGCTAAAACACATCCAATTTGGCCAATATCATCTATCACCAATAATGAAATATGTTTAAACAATAGTCCAGAAGTCCAAGTGTTTTCTAGAGGCACTAATGGACAGATGTACTTATGTCTTAACCATTTAATGATTTGGAAAAGTTTGTCTGAATCATTAAATGGGTTCAAAAATGCATATTGATCCACAATTTGGAAGGGCATGTAATAGACATTGCGTCCCAATTCTGAATCGGTTTCCTATAGATCAATGGTTTGTGACCGTAATTCCATTGATTAGTTGAGCAAACTGGAGTGTCAGTGTCAGTGGTAGTAGTCACTGGTCTAGCGGACCACTGCTCACTCTTACAGAAGAGTTTCAAAACTGAAAACCTTTTTTTTCTTCAAGCTGTGATGGAGCGGGTAGTGCAAAATTTTGTATACCTCCTCTATTCTGCATGAAAATACTAATTAAATAATCTATTAACTATATTATTAAACGAGTTTGCATGCTTATTAACCAATTATTAATAATAAATGTATACGTGGGATTTGCATTTGCATGGCTAAAATAACCTTTATGACTAAAATCTGTACGCATATTAACAGTAGTATATGTGGTAATTAGAATACTGCATGATATATGTTGCTTTTGTATGTTGCCCAAGAGGAGGACCGAAAAGGTGAATATAATTACTTTAAATGTTGCTATATGCTAGATAAATACAAACACATAAAGGGATTAGTAAGGGGTTAACATTAGATTTATTAATTCTATGTATTAATTACTCTTTTGTGTTTGTTTCGCTTAAGTTAGCATTTGGGCCTAAATCCAAGATGGCCGCTGACACCACACGATGAAGTGGCCACTGTTCCACGAGGCGCGGAGTGAGCTGCGCATGCGCAATAAATCTCCTAAACCTCGTAACGACCTCTGTACCGAATGTCCCAGGTCAAGGATGTAGCCCGGGACGTCAGCCAAAACCAGAGAACAATCAACCTTATAATAAACCGGAACAAGCCGACTTTTAGACTAACTCATGACCTCACCCCTCGAACTGAACTAAAAACTTGAAACTGACATCGGACGATTTCAACCAGCCAATCAGGACTGTCCTAAATTATTAAATTGTATCATCTTTACTTCTTTGTATTATAAAAGGAGGTAGTAGAATAGAGAGTGAACCACGTTGTTGCATCGCCTTTTGCTTCCAATTTTGTGCTACGTTACATTTTCCTGAATCCTTGAAGGTCTGGATGCTGCCCGATTATCTGATGACTGCGAACTTTTCCTAAATCTACGGGCAATGATAGATGCTTGCACATCTCTGGTCCTTTGCCAATCTTTGGGACTGTAGCGTGCTGAGCAAAGAACTTTGAGCTTTGGCTTGCTTTCGGACGATATATGACAAAATTATGCAGAGCCAATGAATTAGAGGACTCCAGATAGCCAGATTAGGTAAATATGATGTTCTGCGATTTACTAAAAATTTGATATAAAACTTTCTAAAACTTTGACGAGACAAATGCGAATTTAGATCATTATGAATTTTTAGATAAACAATTATTGATTAACGAGAATTCATGAGTTGCGAGTTTCATTTAAGAGATAGATTCTGAAGTCTTAAAATGTGTTTTAGCTGGTTCTAAATCACCATCAACCAATCCAACTAATTTGGTCCATTAACCGAAGTGGGAGGAGTGCCTTGATGTTTTAGGATGATGGATCTTTAGGCGAAAGGGCGTTAATGTATATTTTGTAAATTACTTTTCCTTCCTTATAGGTTATAAGGTGTTCCCCCCACATGTCCGGTGCTTGAATCACTCATCCCTCCTGTGTGTGCAGACCAGTGTGGAAGTAACGTGTGAGTGTTGGTGTTATGGGCCCCACCAATGACTGCATGTGTGAATGAGTTAGTGTGACGTCGGGTCTGTGACGCAGGGAGGATATCGGTACAGGTTGTTTCCCCTTGCTAGGGAAGTGTGCTGGAATAAAAACTGGATTCATGCTAATCACACATTGAGAATCCCAAATCCAGTGGATAACAAGGAAGGAGAATATTTTGAAGAGTCAGAGGCTAGTTCTGAATCGGATGCTGAGGAAAAAAGAACAAGAGAAAATCCTGAAAGGGGGGAATCAGAACCAGATTTGACTGTTGCCCCAGAAAATTTTCCCTTGAGAAGGAAATTACAGATTTCTGATACCAGCTCAAACTCAGAGACTGAACAAGCACAGGTACATTGGAGAAAAGAGAAAAGCAGTGAAGAGACAATCAAATAAATTGTTGATAAGGAGGTTCCTGATGGGAAGCTGAGAGAAATTCCACCTGAAATAACAACGGCAGATGAACAGGTGCCAGATACAGAAAGTGTGGGAAAGATTCTTGCGGAAGACCCCCGAGGAGTTGTAGGGAATTCGAACATCCAGTTAGAAGAAGGGATAGTTAGTCAGCAGGAAGATTGTGTGCAAGAACCACGAGGAGAGACAGAAGTAGGGAAAATTAAAGAAGTGGTGGAAAGAACAGCTGGAAGCAAAAAGCAAGTTGTAACAGAATTAGAGGATAGTGATGAAGAAGTACCAGAAGGTCGAGTCCTGAGAAAGAGAGCATGTAGAGCTGAAAAGAATGATAAAGGAAATAAAGCGAAAAGACCAGCAAGAGATGAAATCTGGCCAAACAAAATAAAGAGATTGAGATACCGACTGACACGAGTGAATTCACCAAGAGCAGAACAAGTGAATGAAGTATCTAGTCAAGAAAAACCGAAAAATGAGAAAATAACTACAGCAGAGGAAGACAAAAGAATGAGAAAACCTAACCAGAAGAATACATTGCCGGAATGGTCGTATGTGGCCCTGCCTGAAATTAAAGAAGAAGCAAATAGCCAAGAAAACCCAGAGGTGACTGTACAAGAAGTGGTTGAGGAAGACGAAGAATCGGAAATCCTGAGAATTATCTTGTCCGATATTGAAGAAGAAACATATGTTCAGGAAGTTCTGAATCAAGATTACGAAAGAAAAGTGAAAGACGATCAAATGCCAATCTGAATAAGACAAAAATGCTGCTAATGGAAAGACAATAAAATACAGAAAAAGACATACCTGATAGAACCAAGTAGTTGCTTAGAGCCTTAGGCTAGACAAAACTAGTTGTGAAGTAGAAGAGGCTAAGTCAAAAGACACTGATCATTTTTACGAAAATGGCAAACACAGAAAGTAGAAAAGCTAAATGTACGTTTCTTAGAAGGTGGTTTAAAAAATGTTGTTGAGCACTCTATATACCAGGTCTTATTGACCCCGGATCAGGCGGGGTTTATCCCAGAGCGTCAAGCCCCTGACAACATGAAACGGGTCTTGCATCTGTTTGAAAAGACCTCCTGTACGACAGGAGAATACATGCTTCTCACGATCGACACTGAAAAGGCGTTTGATCGTGTCTATTGGCCCTATCTGGAGTAGGTGTTGCTACGGATGGGTGTGGGAGAGAAATTTCGCCCCCATATTTTTAACTGCTACAAATTTCCGTAGCCGTCGGTTCGGGTGAATGGCCACACGTCCTCCAGCTTTCCTATAACGCGGGGCACGAGGCAGGGGTGTCCGATGTCGCCTCTGCTTTTTGCTGCCTATATGGAACCCCTCGCCCAGAAGATTAGGCAAAATCCAGAGATCTCAGGAATTAAGTTTGGGGGCTACGTTCACACCATCAGCCTCTACGCGGATGATGTGTTGCTCTCTTTATCTAACCCGCGGGAAGCATTGCCGGTCTGCATGATGGACCTGGACACCTTCGCACGGGTCGCAGGGTTCAAGGTGAATACCGGCAAGTCGTTAGCCCTTAGTCTCTCCCTGTCTCCAATCACCCAGGAGTACCGGCAGAGCTCACTCCCTTTCCAGTGGGCGGGGGATTTGGATCCATATTTGGGGATTCAGTTGGCCTCTACACTCCTGAGGGTGGTGGCCCTCAATTTTGCAGCCCTGCATCGAAAGATCCGCAAGGAGCTGGGGTCGTGAAAGTATTATCCTCTTTCATGGCTGGGCAAGATGACCATATTGCCATAGATCTTATACCTATTCCGCACCATTCCCCTGCAGCCGCCTACCGGGTGGCTGCAGCAGACACAAGCAGAACTGGCCCAGTTTATTTGGAACGGGCGGAAGCCGCGAATGAAGAAGTTGTTGTCCACTCTGTGTTTCATCAGGTTGGATCGGATGCCACCACCCCTGAAAAGAAGCAAGTTCATGATCTGAGCCCAGGAGACTGGGTGAGAATTAAAGTACACAGAAGAAGGAACTGTCTGGTCCCACGTTGGGGAAAACCACAACAAGTGATTTTGACCACGACAAGAGCTGTGAAGTGTGCTGGAATAAAAACTGGATTCATGCTAATCACACATTGAGAATCCCAAATCCAGTGGATAAAAAGGAAGGAGAATATTTTGAAGAGTCAGAGGCTAGTTCTGAATCGGATGCTGAGGAAAAAAGAACAAGAGAAAATCCTGAAAGGGGGGAATCAGAACCAGATTTGACTGTTGCCCCAGAAAATATTCCCTTGAGAAGTAAATTACAGATTTCTGATACCAGCTCAAACTCAGAGACTGAACAAGCACAGGTACATTGGAGAAAAGAGAAAAGCAGTGAAGAGACAATCAAATAAATTGTTGATAAGGAGGTTCCTGATGGGAAGCTGAGAGAAATTCCACCTGAAATAACAACGGCAGATGAACAGGTGCCAGATACAGAAAGTGTGGGAAAGATTCTTGCGGAAGACCCCCGAGGAGTTGTAGGGAATTCGAACATCCAGTTAGAAGAAGGGATAGTTAGTCAGCAGGAAGATTGTGTGCAAGAACCACGAGGAGAGACAGAAGTAGGGAAAATTAAAGAAGTGGTGGAAAGAACAGCTGGAAGCAAAAAGCAAGTTGTAACAGAATTAGAGGATAGTGATGAAGAAGTACCAGAAGGTCGAGTCCTGAGAAAGAGAGCATGTAGAGCTGAAAAGAATGATAAAGGAAATAAAGCGAAAAGACCAGCAAGAGATTAAATCTGGCCAAACAAAATAAAGAGATTGAGATACCGACTGACACGAGTGAATTCACCAAGAGCAGAACAAGTGAATGAAGTATCTAGTCAAGAAAAACCGAAAAATGAGAAAATAACTACAGCAGAGGAAGACAAAAGAATGAGAAAACCTAACCAGAAGTATACATTGCCGGAATGGTCGTATGTGGCCCTGCCTGAAATTAAAGAAGAAGCAAATAGCCAAGAAAACCCAGAGGTGACTGTACAAGAAGTGGTTGAGGAAGACGAAGAATCGGAAATCCTGAGAATTATCTTGTCCGATATTGAAGAAGAAACGGATGTTCAGGAAGTTCTGAATCAAGATTACGAAAGAAAAGTGAAAGACGATCAAATGCCAATCTGAATAAGACAAAAATGCTGCTAATGGAAAGACAATAAAATACAGAAAAAGACATACCTGATAGAACCAAGTAGTTGCTTAGAGCCTTAGGCTAGACAAAACTAGTTGTGAAGTAGAAGAGGCTAAGTCAAAAGACACTGATCATTTTTACGAAAATGGCAAACACAGAAAGTAGAAAAGCTAAATGTACGTTTCTTAGAAGGTGGTTTAAAAAATGTTGTTGAGCACTCTATATACCAGGTCTTATTGACCCCGGATCAGGCGGGGTTTATCCCAGAGCGTCAAGCCCCTGACAACATGAAACGGGTCTTGCATCTGGTTGAAAAGGCCTCCCGTACGACAGGAGAATACATGCTTCTCACGATCGACACTGAAAAGGCGTTTGATCGTGTCTATTGGCCCTATCTGGAGTAGGTGTTGCTACGAATGGGTGTGGGAGAGAAATTTCGCACCCATATTTTTAACTGCTACAAATTTCCGTAGCCGTCGGTTCGGGTGAATGGCCACACGTCCTCCAGCTTTCCTATAACGCGGGGCACGAGGCAGGGGTGTCCGTTGTCGCCTCTGCTTTTTGCTGCCTATATGGAACCCCTCGCCCAGAAGATTAGGCAAAATCCAGAGATCTCAGGAATTAAGTTTGGGGGCTACGTTCACACCATCAGCCTCTACGCGGATGATGTGTTGCTCTCTTTATCTAACCCGCGGGAGGCATTGCCGGCCTGCATGATGGACCTGGACACCTTCGCACGGGTCGCAGGGTTCAAGGTGAATACCGGCAAGTCGTTAGCCCTTAGTCTCTCCCTGTCTCCAATCACCCAGGAGTACCGGCAGAGCTCACTTCCTTTCCAGTGGGCGGGGGATTTGGATCCATATTTGGGGATTCAGTTGGCCTCTACACTCCCGAGGGTGGTGGCCCTCAATTTTGCAGCCCTGCATCGAAAGATCCGCAAGGAGCTGGGGTCGTGAAAGTATTATCCTCTTTCGTGGCTGGGCAAGATGACCATATTGCCATAGATCGTATACCTATTCCGCACCATTCCCCTGCAGCCGCCTACCGGGTGGCTGCAGCAGACACAAGCAGAACTGGCCCAGTTTATTTGGAACGGGCGGAAGCCGCGAATGAAGAAGTTGTTGTCCACTCTCTCACCTGAGAGCGGGGGGCTCAGGATTCCCGATCTTCAGCTTTACTTCCGGGCCGCTCAGCTGCGTCACCTGGTGGAGTGGAGCCGCAGGCAGTCGGAGAAAACATTGGCTGTTTCAGGATCAAGCGGTAGCAGCCCGACCTCTGCAGGAAATCCCCTTTCTGCGTAAACAACATAGGCCTCCTAATCTCTATGCCTCCTACATCACCCGTGTCCCTCTGGAGATATGGGACCACACCAACGTCTCTCATGACTTCACTACCTTCCCCTCCCCGCTTACTCCCCTGTTCGACAATCCGGAGTTCGCCCCCGGGATGGATTCGGTAGCCTTTAGTGGGTGGAAGCCGGATGGCTGGATGCCGTTTTCTCTATCACATGTATGATGCCGAGGGTGTACGCCCATTTCCGCAATTCAGGCAGGAATACGGGCTGCTGGAAACGGAGCGGCTCCGGTATCTCCAGGTACGGCACTGGGCGCTCGATGGGAGGGTTCGCCCATTTGCAGATCGCAGGCTTTCTCAGTACGAGCGATGGCTAGTGACGCGCACGTTGGACAAACAGTTAATCTCCGATCTGTATAGAATGCTGCAAGCCTGATTCGTACACACTTACAACCCGGGTAAGACACGATGGGAGAGGGAGCTGGGCAGAACACACAAGGAGTGGGAGGGAATTTATTATAGGACCAGAGATTCAGTGTATCATATGGGACTCACAGACACGTTCACAAAGTTTGCGACATATTGGTACTACACCCCGGAACGCTTACACGCTATGGATCGGATGATGGACGCAAAATGTTGGAGGGGTTGCGGGCAGATAGGCACCCTGTCCCATTTACTCTGGGAATGTGAGTATGTCCAGCCATACTGGTCTAAGGTGCTCGATGAGGTGGACAGGCACTTTAACACTGTGATACCGCGCTTCCCGGCATATACGCTATTAGGCCTCCCCAATCCCCTGACCTACCCGCTTAAATCACGTAGGGGTCAGCAGAGAGCCATAGCATTGGGCTCAGCAACACAGAACATACTGATCCATTGGCGCACTCCCAATACTCCAACTTTCACAGGATGGCTATACCGGTTGTGGCATGTCCTAGGTATGGAAAAGCTAATGCTAACGCTGGTGGGGGAGGGCTCCCAATACGGGGAGCTGTGGAAACCCTTTTTGACGCTGTTGTCCTCCGAGTTTTGAGAGGTTACTTGTCCCCGCTATCTGCGCTCACTGCGCTTATCCGAGGAGCAGAAGGGAGAGTAGGGATTATGACCTGCAGAGGCATCGGGGCGTAGCTGATAGACGTGGAACGTGGGGAGGAGGTGGGTAGGGGTTGGGGGGAAGAGGGGGTTTAGAATGTTTTATTGGACGGCTCCTTGCTGCTACTTCTTATGGCATCTCCGATCTGGGCAAAGTCCGACTTGGATCTCAAGCATAGGGGCAAGGGGCCTACCCATTTCCTTGGGGTCCACAGGGTGTTGATAATTTCCTTGTTGGTGCTTTTCTGTGTGTTTTGAAATATCAATAAAAGATTTAAACCATAAAATGTGTTGTTGTTGTTGTACAGAATTACTGATGCTCTTATGGAGTATATTAGCGCTGATGATCTCATTTAAAGTTATCCTAGAAATAATAGAAGGACATAGTGAGAATAAAACTAATATAGAAAAGATTCAGAAAGTATATCCAACTAAAATAGATAGAAATTATCTTCATAAAGACAGGTCTATAAATTATTTCTCTAACAATGTATTTTCGAAACTACTGTATGAATATGTAAAGACAATGGATGTGAGGGATTGTTACGTCTGTATGCAGTTACCTGCATCTGTATCGGAGGGAGTGACCTACCATCACATTCTAGTAACATATGGATAGCTAGTCTGTTTTACAAAATAGGGAAATTAGAATATTATTTTTCAGATGTAGATAACATATTTTCACAAGTACCTGCAGTTAACAAATTGAACAAAGTAAAGCCTGCAAAGGTGTTAGGTGAATTTTTCTTGGAAACTGAAGAACTAACATTAGAATATATATTTAGAAATAATTTGACTTGCAGTTTAAAGAAAGAGGAAAAGACTTTCTTAGATATGGTTGAAGAAAGGAGATTGAAAATGCAAAAGAAAGCATCTGAGGGAAGAGAGGAAAGTCTGGGATGTTGACATGGAAAATCATTTAAAGGGAGAAGCCAGTCCAACTATGGATTATTTGCCTCAGAAAGGAAAGTTGTGTATTAGAAGGAATCAAACTGCATATGATAATTACTTTGTAGGTAACAGTGAATGCCATGATACATACCGAATCATGGGTCGATGGGGATTTAAAGGAGGAAATGATACAGTTCTTCCTGGGTTATATTTTATCTGCAGGAACAAGGCATATTATCGGTTGCCAGATCATTAGTACGGCACATGTTATGTAGATCTGGTTTTCCCAAAGAAATTCCACATGGGAAGAGGAGAAGATGGTATACATAAGTTAGGTAGTCTACTAACACGTAGAAAAAGAGACTCTTGGTCAGAAATTGTAGGAGACATTTTTGGAGCATTGCTACCAGCAGTGGGAATATCTCTGAATGCACACAAAATTAGAAAGCTATCAACAGTAGTGGATCGCTTGTCAACAAGCACCGCTGGAGGATTCTTATTGGTAAATACATAATGGTTGCCATGCATGCCATGGTAATGCAAAAACGACTTGCCCTTGATATAATATTGGCAAAAGAGGGTGGAGTCTGTGGAATGCTGAAAGTTCAACATTGTTGTACTTACATTCCGGATGAAAGTAAAGATCTGAAGATCTACATTAAAAATATAACTGAATTGCATGAGGAAATTGCACCACTAGAGGTTGAACGTGTTTGGGAAAAGATTGGAAAGAAACTTTCGTCCATTAAAGATTTCTTATTAAACTTAGGTGGTACATTTATAGGTAGGATCTTATTTCCATTAACATGTGTGATTTTTCTAGTATTCAGTTTAAGACTAGGATGTTTATGTTATAAAAGAAAGAAAATACAGAAAATGTTAAAAAGAGAAAATTTGAAAAGAAGACAAAATAAGAGACAAGAGAGGGAATTTGAAGAAGTGGAATTAGAAGAGATGAAAGATAATATGTATAAAACAGCAAAAAGAGAAGAAATTGGGGAAACAGAGATGTGAACTAAACTAAAGAATTAATTTCGCTTTCTTATGACAAATTGATACAAAATTTTAATGGTGTGTTGATAAAATCACCAAAGGGGGGATTTATGGAGCGGGTAGTGCAAAAATTTGTATACCTCCTCTATTCTGCATGAAAATACTAATTAAATAATCTATTAACTATATTATTATTAAACGAGTTTGCATGTTTATTAACCAACACTATTAATAATAAAATTATACGTGGGATTTGCATTTGCATGGCTAAAATAACCTTTATGACTAAAATCTGTACGCATATTAACAGTAGTATATGTGGTAATTAGAATACTGCATGATATATGTTGCTTTTGTAAGTTGCCCAAGAGGAGGACCGAAAAGGTGAATATAATGACTTTAAATGTTGCTATATGCTATATAAATACAAGCACATAAAGGGATTACTAAGGGGTTAACATTAGATTTATTAATTCTATGTATTAATTACTCTTTTGTGTTTGTTTCGCTTAAGCTAGCATTTGGGCCTAAATCCAAGATGGCCGCTGACACCACACGACGAAGTGGCCACTGTTCCACGAGGCGCGGAGTGAGCTGCACATGCGCAAGAAATCTCCTAAACCTCGTAACGACCTCTGTACCGAATGTCCCTGGTCAAGGATGTAGCCCGGGACGTCAGCCAAAACCAGAGAACAATCAACCTTACAATAAACCGGAACAAGCCGACTTTTGGACTAACTCATGACCTCACCCTTCGAACTGAACTAAAAACTTGAAACTGACATCGGACGATCTCAACCAGCCAATCACGACTGTCCTAAATTAATAAATTGTATCATCTTTACTTCTTTGTATTATAAAAGGAGGTAGTAGAATAGAGAGGGAACCACGTTGTCGCATCGCCTTTTGCTTCCAATTTTGTGCTACGTTACATTTTCCTGAATCCTTGAAGGTCCGGATGCTGCCTGATTATCTGATGACTGCGAACTTTTCCTAAATCTACGGGCAATGATAGATGGTTGCACGTCTCTGGTCCTTTGCCGATCTTTGGGACTGTAGCGTGCTGAGCAAAGAACTTTGAGCTTTGGCTTGCTTTCGGATGATTTATGACAAAATTATGCAGAGCCAATGAATTAGAGGACTCCAGATAGCCAGATTAGGTAAATATGATGTTCTGCGATTTACAAAAAATTTGATATAAAACTTTCTAAAACTTTGACGAGACAAATGCGAATTTAGATCATTATGAAATTTTAGATAAACAGTTATTGATTAACGAGAGTTCATGAGTTGCGAGTTTCATTTAAGAGATAGATTCTGAAGTCTTAAAATGTGTTTTAGCTGGTTCTAAGTCATCATCAACCAATCCAACTAATTTGGTCCATTGACCGAAGTGGGAGGAGTGCCTTGATGTTTTAGAATTAAGGATCTGTAGGCGAAAGGGAGTTAATGTATATTTTGTAAATGACTTTTCCTTCCTTATAGGTTATAAGGTGTTCCCCCCACATGCCCGGCGCTTGAATCACTCATCGCTCCTGTGTGTGCAGACCGCTGCGGAAGTAACGTGTGAGTGTTGGTGTTATGGGCCCCACCAATGACTGCATGTGTGAATGAGTTAGTGTGACATCGGGGCTGTGATGCAGGGAGGATATTGGTACAGGTTGTTACCCCTTGCTAGGGTTTTCGCGCAGCATCACTGTCCTGTTGTCTTTAAGGAAACAATGGTGTTTTAAAAAAGGTTATCAGTTCTGAAATGCAACGACGGGTATGGATGTCTCTTTTCCCTTGAAGGCCACCATTCCTGTCTTTGCAGTCAACTGGAGAGGATTTTTGTGAAATTGTGTCCTGCCTCATGAGTATAAATTAGGCAGGTCATTCTACAACCCCACCCCAATTCAGTATTTGCAAATCAACATATTGGAACATGGATCAGTTTGTAAATTAGATATTCTGTTGCACAAAGTTAAGATGCAAACTGCAACCATTTTATGTGATCAATATCTTTTTACATCTGGCCCCAAGTTTGAAAATTTAAAATGTTATGGAAGACTGTAAAAAGCGTATTAGTCTAATGGTAAAGGGTAAATAATGTGACTCCTGACAACCCACATTTCCAAGCTAAACTCACTCAATGTATGACTACCAAAAAAAATGCACACAACTAAAGATGGTCAGTATATTAAAATAATATTTGCAAAGATATACTTGTAGCAGAAAAATAAAGGTTTATATATTCAATATTTTAAGGACATGCCAATGGAAACACAGTAAAGTCAAATCTGTATACATTGCATATAGAAATATTTTCACCAATTTTTGCATGAATCTGTGAAAAAACAGCAAGCAACACCAAAGCATTAATACAAATTCAAACCTTGATAATCTGTAAACCATGAAAACACAATCATTTAAATGTTATAGCATACAAAAGTTTAACATTACATGTGTGGATTATCCAGTGCAATATTAGGAGCACAGTAGGCACCTCGATTCCTGAGAGCAGTTTTTGAATTACCAATATGTGCACATGACATTACACACTAATGGGCCGCTAAAACATCAAATTCTTTCAATTCTTATCTTCACAGTGGTGAACCCATTGCCCTTTCACCATCTTTATCTTGACACCATTGAAAGACTACACACTTGAGATAAAGATTGCGCCCCATGTTTCCGTGACGCTACCTAGCAACTGCATTTTCATCTGGGCTTAGCTAAGAGGCACCCCACATGGATAAAGAACTTTTTCGAGTCCTAGGTTGTTTCCCTCTCTATTATTAGCTTCATAGGAAGATTATTTGTAATAACATTTGCACTCCTTGATTCTATGACATCATTTAGCAATTATATTTCGACCATGGCTCTGCTAAAACATACTGTGAATGGATAAGCTATCCTCTTGACTAGACCTCCAGCCAGGTTTTTACTTTGCAATTGCACTTCACTCCGTGCTGTTAAGCAGTACTGTGGGTGGTGCTGGTGCCAACCCTGTACCTCGTCCAGGGGAACATTTCTCAGGCACTGTAGTATCTGCACCTTACATTCATGTATTTTAGTATGGCATGGTGACCTTTTTAACCATACTTTCTAAATGTTAGTGATTTCTAATTTGCTCAAGTTCTTATGACCCCACAGGCCTTTGTAAGCACTGGTATATTGTTGATATTCAAACAAATGCACCTATGGCTCCTATTTGTAATGATTTAAAATAATCACGCAATAAAGAATTTACTTAAGTATTTACTTAACTTAGGAGCATGGGTACTTTAAGTTACACTTACAGATGCCTTATTCTTCAGTGGGGGGGGTCCAAGTTCCTAGACCTGCATCTGTTTATAATAGGCACCTTCAAACGGGCTTCACCAAAAGCTGCTTATTATGCTGGTACTGTGGGAAGGCCCAGATGCAAGCAAGACAGCATTGACACCACCATTATAAGAAAAAGCTGGAGATGCATTGGACACACCATCAGAAGAGAACAAGACTCCACCACAAGCTCGCCACTGAACCCCACAAGGCAAACAGAAGAGTGTGAGGCTAAAGAACACCTGGAGGAGAACTGTGGAAACTGAAATAATGACCCTGAAACAGAGTTCGTGCACCATACAAAAAGTGCCTAAGAAACACGGAAGTGAGGGACCTTTGTTGCTGCTCTACATGCAAGCCAGCATAAGTAAGTACATACTGAAGGACAGTAGAAAGGGGAGCAGTGTGGTTGCACTGCATACATGCAATCTATGTAATTAGTAAATATTGATGCACTGAAGTTATCCTGAAAATACAATCATTCAGAAATTCTTGTGTTTACCTAATCTGTAGCCATGGCAATGTACTGGTATGAAATACCATTGCTACAGCTAAAAATTGTTCATGAAAGAAAATCTGGTTGGGCAAAATAAATAAATGCCTGATAGATTTTGAATTAAATATTTAAAGTAAAGTTTAACTTACTGCTCAAAGAACACGTAAAAATTAATCCGAAAGATCTTTCCACCATTGGTTTTATTTTTGGTTTAGGACAGTAATATAGAATACCAGATATTCTGTAGAATATGAATGACAGCTGTATATTTCCTGGAGTACTCAATAGTATAACTTTGATCCATGTAGATTTCACTAGGTTGACAAATCTTTCACATCCGCAAGATGGCCACGAAGGAGCAACAAAGCATAGCTCTGGGGTTTCAGGATCGCAATCTGCGAACATCCTGTGCTAAACCCTGATATGCAACCCTCTGCTGCAGATATCACTTGTTGACTTATTGATCCCTCACCGCATTCTTACCCCGCCCCCATCTCGCACATGGCTGCACTTATCACAATTTAGGCTAGAATTATTCTCCACACTATTCGTCAATATAAATTCTATGGTGGAAGCCAATGCCTGTTATCCCTTAAATACATAATGCCACTTGATTAGTGCACATATCAAACCCAGTTTTAACGCGCTCCTTGGTCTCCCTCTAACCATGGCGCTAACTATCACCAGCCGTATCGAGGACCTTCTCTCACCGGTGGGTCATAATACCTTTAAGGTTACTTACCCTCCTAACCTATCGAAAACACCACTAAGATCTTCAAACATATCCTTCTCAAGAGGCACCCAGAAGCACATATCTGATGCATACATATGTACGTCTAGAAGCATCGCTGTTAATGACCTAATCTTTTTTATGAACAGAAGAGCCCAAAGGAGAAAAGCCTTTACATCCATGCTCAGTGCTAAATCAATAAAGAAAACACCTCATGGTTTTAGACTATTCATTATTCCCTCTCCTATCTTCAAAGGTGACCTCACCATTTCCCTATACAACAATGGGATCACTCTTATTCAATCATCAGATCAAAACCTAGAACAATTTGACAAAGTCTTTATGAGAATTAAAAATGTGATGGCTAACATTGCAACTCCTCTGTCACAAGATCAATGACTTACAACTTCAGTGAAAACCCAATGTGTTGCCATTGGTGCTACCTCCTACATGACATCTTCTGCCCCTATCAGAGATCAGGCTGACCCCACACAATACATGAGCAGAGTTTCCTCTGGGGTAAATCCAAGATGGCATACAGCCTCTAAAATAAGCTCATTCCACAACTCATTGAACTGTCCTAAACCCTTTAAACATTTGACTGGGAAACACCACTCCATAGTTTGCAATAACAACAATCTAGGGAACTTTAGGGATGCTCCCCCCTCTCCTTCCAATATAAAATCGCCCTCAGGCAAATCCTTCTCCGGCAATACTCCCTCCACCCCACATGTCTCATCAGATCTACAAACCAAGTCATCTAGTGAAGGTAGCACTTTGACACCTCTTACTAACCATCTCTCTCACCATCCCAAATTCAACATCCATGATCCATCAATTGCAGATCAACTTCCACATTTCATCTTCCCTCTCTTTTGAGGATCCCTCGATTACCTCTTCCTCTCTACCTTCCGATGGATCTCATTCTCAACCTTCCACCATACCTCCTTTAAGCATGATAAACCCTCCATTCAATGAGGATAAACTGAATGGAATTAAGAATAATCTTAAATTTGTTAAGGAAAGCATACAGATCTTATTGCACATCTTTTAAAAACTAGAGAAACTGGCGGATATCAGTTTGTCTTCGGGGACCAATCAACGGAACCTCTTCTTTATGCTCAATCACTTCCGAAGGGATATCTTAGCCTAGGATAACTTAGGGAATACTCACAGGAAATCTCGGCCATACATCAATAATCACCCAGTTCTAATAGGGTTACCAATCACCTGACTTATACAGACATACATTCCCTATTACTGTCCTGCAATTCGGTCCATACTGTATCTGCTTCCTCTACTTTAAATATACAAACTATTACCTCCAATCCATTTAGAAAACCCAGTGTCAAACTTAGAACTTAGAACAAGGAAAGTGCACTTCCGGTCCAACCCTCACACCAAATCTCACTTTAAATTGATGCTTTTTAATTGCAGATCAGCGGTATGACACACAGCTAATATTACAGACATGATCCTTTCACATAATCTAGACCTCTTGATCCTAATGGCAACTTGGCTCAAGGAAACCTCTACACCAAGCCTGGACATTCTAGTTCCCCCAGACTACAACTTAATTAGAATGGACAAACTAGTTAAAACTGGAGGTGGAGTTGTTTGCATCCATCGATGTAGTCTCTGCTTTAGACAGATTCACTCGGCTCTGATGTCCTCATACGAACACCTGGAACTCAAAATCTGGAACAATGACAAAATAATATGTACACTCCAGACAGGATATAACCCTATAAAATGATGGAGACCATATCAGTGAATGTGGACCAATCTCAAAACCATATCTTCCTTGTGGATTTGAACCTTCATGGGGACAATGAAAATTATCCATTAGTAAACACCTTCAAGACCTGCCTATACGACCTGAATCTTACCCAATTCTGCAATAAGCCTACACATATCAAACATTCCACCCTAGATATAACATAGTCAAAGAGAACATAATTCAACTTGACGAGATAGCACCTTGTGACTGGTCAGATCACCTCATAATCTCATTTTGGATCATGGAAAAATTACTGATCAGACAACGTCAACTTCGAAAAAACAAACAACGGGCTAGAGATCTGAGAAACATCAATGTAAATGATCTTATCGAATAGGAGCAATATTCTTCCTCAGCCACCCCACAACATGACAAATGTGGACGATCTCACTGACCACTACACTCATTCCATGAGGGATATCTACAATGCACTTGTTTCTTAACATCTCAAAAGAATCCTTAACAAACATTCTAAACCTTGGTTCTACAGCTCCCTTAACAAGGAACAATGTAACCTTCGGCTCGCTGAAAGATCATAGAGAACTTCTCCTTCCCTAGCTAACCTCAAACTACTAAGGAAAACCCGAAATGCCTATAACAAACATATACCCAGCGCTAAATCTGATTACTTTAAATCGCAACTTGACAAGGCCAAAAACAGCCCTTAAAACTATTCAAAATCAAACAACTGTCAAACCAACCCCCTTATCAACTCTTGATACTTAAAGACTCAATCCCAAGCAGTGAGGAGTTCTCAGCCCATTTCACTGACATAACAAGAAAGATAAAATTAGATCTGCAACTCTCCTTACCAGACTAGCAGAATCAAGCTCTCTACTTCCCGGCCTCTGGTTCACCATGGGCTCTAGTTTACCATGGATGAGCTCTCCTATGATCGCTGCGGTTGCGTTTACTCCAAAAAATGATGCTTCGTGGAATACCTTGAGACTTCCGGATGGTCTTGAGCTGCTTAACATATTAGCTACAGTAAAACCATCAAATCACCTCAATGATCCTATGCCCATCAAACTCTTTAAAAAGCTTACCTCATCCATTTTCCCACTCTGGTCGAAGATTGTACATGAATCCCTCATGCAAGGCCTCATTTCAAATTGCCTCAAGATTGGTCAAGTCATCCCCATACCAAAGAAACCTAAGGGAGATTTATCTGAACCTAAGAACTACAGACCTATTTCTACAATCTTGACTCTATCCAAACTACTCGAGAAATTTGTACATACTCAACTCTGCAATCACATTGATCATTTTCAACTCCTTGACCAATACCAGCCTGGCTTTCAATCAGGTCACAGTACAGGAACCGCCTTAACAAACATTGTGGACGATGCCTTAAGACTTCTAGACCAGAATGAACCTTGCCTACTTATACTTTTGGATCTCTCCTCAGCATTTAATAAGGTCAAAATCGACAAATTAATTAACCTACAAGAAACAAGGATGGGGTTATTAGATACAATGTTAAATTGGTTTATCTCATTCCTTCAAGGTAGAACTCAAAGATTCAAAGTAACTAATTACCTTTCCAACAGCATTCCTGTTTCAATTGCAGTCCCAGAAGGGCATGCACTATCACCTACTCTTTTTAACCTGTATCTGGAGCCTCTCACCAAAATTTTGAAACGGTCGAACATTCAATAATATATGTATGCTGATGATACCCAACTGTATATGAACATTTCTTCACCAGTAGACATTACTGCTCTCAACTTTGCACTCTTAAAAACCCTACAATGGTTATCACACAACAACCTTTTGCTAAGAACACTCAAAACAGAATTCCTCTTGCTCGCCCCCCACTATCGTACTGCACCCATTCAGGACTGGCTCAAACAGCTAACAGCCCTCAACTGCACCCAACATATAGTTAGCTCCACTAGTTCACTAGGCCTAATCTTGGACCAATGCCTAAATATGCAGGACCATATCAGTGCTACAACAAGAGGAGCCAATTACCAACTCTGCACATTAAGGAAAATCAAAATTCCCGCTGCCTTCTGACCTGCAACAAGCTGTCCAGTTCCTTGTGATCTCCCGTTTAGAGTTCAGAATTGTGACCTTGGTTGGACTCCCCAAAACGAACCTCTATAAGAGCTACTCTGAACTCTGCAGCCAGACTCATCACCAGCTCAAAAAAGCGTGACCACATCACACCTGATCTATGCCAACAGAACTGGCTTTCCATTGATGCAAGGATCAAGTATAAGATAGCTTGTTTGACTCACAAGGCACTGCATCAAAACACGTACACGTACCTAGCAAAGAAATTGGGTGTGTATCGGGCACTAAGAAGTTCAAACACTCTACTGCTGAAACACCCAAAGTTAAAAAAGAAGAGAGCTTATAACTGCGCCTTCTCCGGTCTTGCTCTGAGAATATGAAATGCTCATGAATACCCACAGGGGACAATAGTTCTGTAAATTCTTAAGCGATTTGAAATGACCCTACAACTTTGACCTCCCCTACCTTCAATGCAATCCGCTTACTGTTCATGATGTTGATGTCCATTTCCATTTGCCTTTATGATGCTTTTAATGTTTTTGCATAGTTTTTGATGGTTTTCTGCAATTCACAAGATTAACCAGCAGATGACGTTGCACAGTGCTCTGTTACCTTGCCGGGTTAGTAGTCAAAGGCCTGATCATCAATAGCCACTTGAGTCAATAGTACTGTAACCTCACATACTATTTGAAATGACCTTACAACTTTGACCTACCCGAACTATTTTGCAATCTACCTATTGATCAAGATGTTGATGTCTATTTTCCTTTGTCTGTAACATGCTTCTACTGTTTATACGTCGGTTTCGTTGTGCTTTCCCGCTTTAACCAGTGGGTGACTATGTACAGCGCTCAGATACCCTGCCGCATCATGTTCGTGCTTTATAATTTTTTCAAATAAATGAAATAAATAAATATGCATATCCAATTGCAAATATAAATGTGAAGTAAATATAATTTTTCACATTTAAATATTCTTCTCATATGAAAAACATTTGTCTCATTAGGCGAAACCCTTGCATCCTGAACACCTACTTCTCTATTTGAGATCAGCAAATTTCCAGTGCAACAAACTACACGCACGAGTAGGTGAATACCTACAAATGAATACATTCTCGTCTGTTAACTACATCGTTACACTGAATTTTCTTCCACACTCTATAGTCCTAGCTATGCTTTATAAAAAGCAGTAGTTCCACTAATCATAATTGCAATTTCACATTTGTTACATGATCGATTGCACCCAAGTTTAATTTAAGTTTGCTCTAAATTTTATGAATCAGAATTTCTCTGTCAGGCTCCTCTTTTGCTTATGCAATAATGGGAAACTCTACCGTAATTCACATACATATTAACCACAATAGTGGAGTAGCTAAATATAGACTCCATCCTTTATACATTATCATTCTACAATTTCACATTTATTTTGACATTATATTTACTGTGTGCCTTTAATAATATTCATGTGTATGAGCGTTTAAATACATCAATTAAATGCAGCTAATGAGAAATGTAAGCTTTATAAACCTATGTACTAATGTTTAATTTAAATATGAAGATGTATTCGGTATTCCAGTTTGCAATCATACTTTGTCACAATTGCATATATTCTGAAAATCATGTTTGAAAGTGTAATCATGTATGCTTTTACTCATTTTTGCATCTGTCACTGAGTTACATGTGCACAAGTATAACAATGTATTTGAAGTGCATGTTTAAATGTTTGGTTAAATTTAGCCTGACAAAAGGCCTTAATTTTTAAATTTATTTTGCTTCATTAGTGTGTTCTTTCTTTTGCAGGTGTATTTTCATAAGTTCATTAGCTAGAGAAAAGGAGTATTGTTGCATGTTTTAGTCTATTGATAGTGAAGCCTGAGAAGAGAAATCTTGGAAAGAAATGTGAAGAACTAAAGAGCAGATGAAGCCTCCTAATAATTGCATGTGAGGAACTGTCCAAGTTCTGTACAATGGGAAATTCAAGTGATGTTGCAAATGCATACCATCAGAATTGAAATGATTACTTCCTGGTGGGGTGGGAGGTAATATGATTGTTGTTGTTGAAGGATTATTGGTTTTAATTAGTGCTCTCTCCGTTAGAAGTTAGAGTAGATTCCCTTGAACTTGCTTCCTTTATTCTTGAAATTCATGCTAAACACTTTTTCTTATTGTGAAATTGTTGGATTTCCATACTGCCCATGTATACTCTATATGGCCGATTGTCAAAATGGTGTTTGGAATCATTTGAGAGTGACACTTGTTTATATGGGTGGGTTGTTTCGTCTTCTCTTACCCAATTTTTACTTTCTTACTTTTTATCTGACTTTAACCTAACATGCACGTTTTTCCCTTTGTGTCTGTGGTGGATGGTGTCTTATAGATACTGACACAAATGGTTCACAATACTAGGTGTCGGTGTAGAGTGCATTGTGCCAGTTGGCCCCATCTTAGATGGGGATGTTTCTTTAGTATTAATACCTATGGCATTTTAATTTAGGTGCCCTTGTGAGTTCTATCAGCCCGATGTAGTTATCAACTTGGCTCTTGCACTGCTTGTTATTATGTGGTCTGACCCGTTTTTAGGTCTCGCGAGCCAAAGGCTCGAAGAGACATTTTATATGTGGGATTTTCAAAGTGCTACCCAGTCTTTTGGCTGGCCTAAACCTTGAGTGCACGAGATCACATGCACGTGCACAGCTGCTCCTCTGCTCATTGCATTCCCCCCTCCCTTCTCACCCAGCCCTTTGATGCTCTGCTCGATTACTTTCCCTTTCGCCGCTTTGAACCTTGCATTCCCCCCTCCCTTCTCACCCAGCCCTTTGATGCTCTGCTCGCATCTCCCTCCTCCCTGGGCGTGAAGGGAGACAGAGCCATCCTGCTTGATTGCCGTGTCTGCGATCACTTTAATGAAATGCAGCGCTCGCTCCCCTGCTTTCACTAGGCCCGTTTGGCTTCCTCGCGTGTAGATTTTATAAAAGCTTCCTCCTCCCCCTTGTTTTTAGTTCTCGCCTAGTTCATTGCACAATGGTAATTGTACCTTATTCTAACTTGCCACACAATTCATAGTTAAGCAAACGGTTTATCCAGTAAGCAAAGTACAACATGAAAGTAGGCAAATACTGCCTATCTTCAAATTCACATAATGCGTTTATTTCTGTTCATGTTGGTGTGTTGATTGATGCACACAGTGTTCAAAACATAATTGTGGTGCCTGTGCTTGTGACTGCTGTATGACGTGACAAACATAGCCAAGGTTTTTCAAATGTTCCTGCGAAGGTAATCAGTGTGCGTGTCTGAGCATATGAAGAAAAAAAATCACATATCTACTTGTTTGGGAGATATCGTTTCGGGAGACTTGGGGTACTTTTGTTAACCTCCTTCTGACTCGGTGCGGACTGAACCCATCTGGTAAGAAAGAAAATAACCTTCAATGTTTTCATTTATAAATCGGACATAGTGCACCAATTAAGGAGATTATGTGGTAAAATGAGAATGTGTTTTGTTCATTTCAAAAAGCATAGCGTATATTTATGGTCCCTTTCCCTTTCCGATAGCACTTCAAGGACACACGCGAAAACATGCTGTTTGCTGCCATCTACTGGCCATAGATTCACTGCTGGGCTCTGTGAGACTGTGTGTGAGTGTCATTTAAACAGAATCCTGTCGGCGCAGACTCCCGAGTCCTGGCCCTAGATGCAGTCTTGCTTTTCAGAACGGTATTTTGTACATAATTACCTTCGATGCTAGCTGTCATCTAATCCCTAAACCATTCCTCTTTTCTGTTCCTCCTTTACTCCTTCTCTCTCCTTCTTCCCATTCGCACCGCTTTCTTTTCCTGCTCTCCCTTTTCTCACCTTTCTTTGGTTTCCTCTCAGCCCCGCCTCTCCTCCTAGCCCCATCCCCGCCCCCCTCCATCTGCTGTTGCCCTGTAATCCCCCCTTCTTGTAGGCGCGAGCCAGGCTCAATGAGCCCCTTTGGGCATGGGGCCGAACTGCGGAGATATAGCGCGTATTGCAAACAATTGACATGGGCTTGGGCGCCTGATCACTGCCAGATCACACACACAGTTATCGATTTCGCTTGATTTGTCCTTGTTAAGTTATTTCTCTCCATGCTGCAGACCGGGGGTAATTCCTTAAAGTGATTCCTCTGCCTGCCTGATCTGGCGGGGATGAAGGGGGGCACGGCGAGGCTGCCCAACTCTGGTGGCATCACTCATAGCCTGGCGCCGAGCATGTCAGCCATAAGATCCCTGGATGGCCAAAACAGCACTCATCTGCAAGATTCACACAGTGCGCCAGCTACTCTCACACTTTTGGCAGCTTAGTTTGTGCAGCTTTTACTTTGCATTCCAAACCTCACACCGGCGTCAGTCCCCACCTCTATTAGTTTGTTTTTTTACATTACACAAGGCAACATATCAAACCAGAACGCCAACTTCCCCATTTCATGTACCTGCCCTGGGCGTTAGGCTGTGGACGAAAAAATATGGTAATCATTCACTTTTATATACGGAAAAGTAGATTAGCAGGTAACGCGTAAACTTTAAACGTGTTTGCTTAGAGCACACATTTACAGCAAAATACTGGTTCAAGATCGGGGATCTTTTATCTCCTTGTAAATAGCGGCTCACTAAAAGCTATTTCGACACTCTGCACGTTTAATAGCACATGCTATTATTACTACTCTCAACTGTACTGGTTTTATCACCGTAAAGAGGATAATAATCTGAGTTAGCCCAAAGAGATTAAGTGATTTTCCCACAATCACAGTATATTCAGCTTATCCTAGGAATCAACCTGATTCTCAGTTCCAAAAGTCGGCAGCTCTGGGAGTGTGGCGTATATTAATTACTAGAGTAACACAAATCAATGTGAGGGGAGGTCCAAGGGACATTCACTGCCAGCTAGCGATTGCCTTTTAAACTAAGCAAACCGTATCTTTAGACTACCACTAAGCTAAAAAACAGCTATTGCTCAGACTATGACCATTTTGCCTTTCTCTTGTTCACAGTACATGGGTTAGTTTTCATTGTTTCTAGCTATGCTTAATGAGGAGGTATAATTCAGGCATGACAACCAGCGACCTGAATTTTCTCTTCATTTTTAACCAGAGCGGGGCCCCTTTCCCTGAGTCAGGACCAGGTTGAGGTGAGGGCATCACCCAATTCTTATGGGTAAGTGCAATTTGATTTATTAATTAAATGCTTAGTAGCATCATTATATGCTATTCTTAGTGTCATTGAAAAGTGAGGACCTATTGCTGAGTCTCTACTATATACCAGGTTGCTTGTATTTCTCAACCGTCTTTTTTGTGTTCCTAGGTACCCGGTTTCGATATCTCATGAATTGACCGGTGCGGTAGGATTATTTTATCTACAAAAAATTTTTTCAATTACTTTGTCACATTTTGTCACTGAACCACAGCAGTACCAAAGGTCCTGAAGAAAGCCCCGATACTTTTTGATCAGAATGGGCAGAAACATGTCGACCACATTGCTATGGACATTAGCATAATGACAAATTATTTGTGCTAGATTGCCATATTGCTTTTTAAATATGACAGGGGCACTCTACTGAATAAAGAACATTTGAGTTCCTCTAGCCATTTTTACTTACACTCTTATTATTTAGTGCTGATGACCTTAGGATCCCCTTCACTAATCTATGGGTACAACGTCATTTTTGATGAAATCTCTTTGAGATCTGACAATAACCCTCTTTGGTTGCATTCTCTCTGCACGTTACCAGATCGCTATTCCAAGATCTGGTTCGTCATATTGAGATGCACAGACACAAATGATGACAAACTCACCACCTTCTGTGATTGATGGGTCCTGTCTTAGAAGGGTTCTCTCTTAAAGAGATGTCGGATTAGAGATAGGAATACTTTCGCCTGGTAGTTATTTTTGACTCAGCATGAGACCCGGGTTGTCACAGTGTTTATTGTATATTAATTACTTACTTATCAGAAGATGAGGGCTCACCTCTATTGTATACACTATTGGGCTTTCAACCCAGCCATTGCTTGGCACTTTGTTGGAATCTCTGTCATTCTGCTTTACTGCAAGCTAAATAGCCACCAGAGCCCATGTGTCACTTCCATTCCTTTGTCTGGCACAGGGACAAGGCACAGATTCATTACATTTAATTGGTCTCCATTCGCTCGTGCCTTCGTTAAAGTGCTCTTCAATTGAAGTGCTATTTTTTTTTACACGTGTTGCTGCATTCCTCTCCCACCCACCACTTTGCATGTTGCTGACCGATCCACCCCCACCCCTCCGGTCTTGTTTTTAAGAGCAGTGGATGCATTAGTCCACTGAGGACTTTTATTTGTGTTGTTTGTGCTCAGGCATCCCGGTCAGAAAGCTGCTTCCGCCCTGCGCCTCCTCGCAATTCACAGGGTTACAATAACATCCCAATTAGCAGGGGATTAACCCTCCTTGAGAATTTGCTGACAGACTACAGCACACAGCAGGGGTTCGAAACCCTCAATCAGTTGATTCTGTGTTTGCACTTATACTGTCTGGGGACCCAGTGGCTCGACCAGGCGAGGTATCGACAGCGTCCCTACAAATGGAAACAGATGCATCCAGGCGCGGGAGTGACATAGAGTCACTCCGTCTTTACAGTGCCTCCGCTCTCACGTTTTGAAGTAGGTGGAGAGGGTTGCACTACTTCACATACATCATTTTATATAATTGGGAGCCGCTAAACCACCTCCCACTAGTCCCTGCTGCATGTTGAGTGGTACGGCAAGAAAGACATGCAGTGCCAAGAAGTTGATAGACAGCGCCGCTGCTGCAGCATACCAAAACTAACACACAACAAAGTGTGCATTTCAAGGTAATTCGTTTACACTTTCATTTTAAAAAGCACACACAGGAAGTTAGTCTTGGTCTGTTTTATAATAGTCAGTAAAAACAAATTCAGTTTCTATATGTACTTTTACCTCCCGAACAGCATCCTTTCAGGCTCTTTCAGTTTAGACGCCATCGGGATGAAATTGAGATGGTTTTAGTGCCTGACATCTTCTTCTTCTCTTGTGACTAGTATGGTTATCCGAGTGCACTTCAATGTGTTTGTGTGTGCGCGCTTCACCTCCCAAAAAGCATACTCTCAGCCTCTTTCAGTTAAAACGTCTTCGGGACAAAATTGAGGTGTTTTAATGCATGTTATCTTTTAATTTGACTCTTGCATCTAATTGGGTTATCCGAGTGCACTTCAATGTGTTTGTGTGTGCGCACATCCGAGCAGTCTGATGAAAGCAGGTTGTCACATTTACAATGCAATAGGTCTCGCATTTGCGAGAATTTATGCTATTGGCATTGTAAATGACAATGCTTTTTATATATTTGTTTCAAAAACCAACACATTAATAAAAGGCATTGTAATCTACAATGCCAATGTCTCAAACTCTAGTAAATGCGAGACCTAATGCATTGCAAATGCTTGTTTAGATTTACTGAGATGGCACTTTTATTTAACATAAGATTCAGGTCTTCCAATTGTCCTTTGTTTATTTCACTATTTGAGGTGGGTAGGAGTCATGTGACTCGTTGAAACGATAGGAGACGCTACGTAAAATACGAGCGTGCCTTGCGTTTCACTTTCAAGAGTGGTGCAGAAAGACGTGGATCAGCGTACCTCTTTTTCACTATTGATCGCTAAGTTTTTAACCCCTTCCATGCCCATGACGGAACGGTTCCGTCATGAGCATCGGTTGCGCTGTGCTCATGACGGAACCGTTCCGTCATGGCCCCGCCCGCGCTCGAACCCTTCAGCACCGCGGGGGAATTCCCGCCGCGCTGAAGGGGTTAAGGACATGTGATATGCTCTAAATTCTAGATATTAGGTGCCATACAACAGTGTAGCAGTTTGTCATTATTCTTTGTTACAGGTGACAATTTATTATATTTGTACCGAGGAAGTTTTGAATATAACATGAAATTGTGAGATAACATTCTCGACTAATCTATTTTCTTGTGAAAGGTGAGTGCCGCTAGTTTGGAGAGAAAGGCCCCACTGGTATTGGGATTTTGAAATTAATGTCTTGCCAGTATAGATGCTTTTTGTTGTTAATCCTGCCTAGGGCATGTCGATATAGGATAGGCAGTTTCTTAATTAGGCGGTATTTTACGATTATTGATCTAATACCTTCCTATTGTGTGCCGATATAGATATCAAGCATGGCACCCTCATGTTTCATAGGTAATCGTGCTGTCGTGTTTTTATTCACTGTGTTTCTCTATTTTGTATCTGGATGGTAGCAACCATTCTACAGCCCACACACTGATATTGGAGGTTTTTTGGTCGTTTGTTTAGCATATGATAATAGATGTATGCTATAATAAAAATTTGTTGTTTTAATTAGTAAACAATATATATTTCTATGAATGAACACTGGCCACCTTTATACTTAGAAGGGTTTTATAGGTCAGAATGGACTTGTGTCCAACGATAGGCAAGTGATGATATATGTCCCGTTTATTCGCGGGATTAGAATTTGCGAACAACTTTGACAATAGTAGATAACTTGGTTCTACTATATTTTGAGCAGTGCGGGTCATGTAGGTTGATTTATTTCAAGAAACGTTATGTATTATTTTGACTTGGTTCTTATTCTCCTTTTTCAGTCCTGGAGAGGTACACCCACACCTACTCTTGGGGGTTTTTGTGTAAACCTCACCAACTTTTAATGAACTCCGGCCACCACCATTATATGACATGCAGTTTTATACCTCAGTGGTAGGTTAAGCATTTTTATTAGTTTGGTTGCACCCCATGTGAAAGGTTCACAGACAGTGGTTTTCTGGTGAATTGGGACTTTACCAACTTTAATATTTCTTCAATTTCACGATAGTGGCTATATTCTAGTCTATGCTGCTCTTGCTCTGTGTTTTGGGATATACCTTTAAAACAAAAATACAATATATATATATATGTTCTAATTTTGGACAGTATATACATGTATGATTTACAGTGCTATCATATTGATGTTAACTAGGCACTTTATTGTATGGATACATTTTTTGATGGTGTTCTTGTATTATGTTTGTCCTTGTGTGTCAATATATTCATGTTAGTTTGTTTATTATTCCAGCCTTAAGAAAGTCTCAGGATAAGACGAAACACGTGTTGGCTATTGTGTGCTGGGAATATTTTATTAAAAAAAAGGAATATCTTCATGGACAAGAATAAAGAAATACAGATTTGATTAAGATTGAATCGTCTTGGATTAATGTTTTGGATCCATGTTATTGTGTCCTGTTCATTGTAAAAAGAAGAAAGAAAATCTATTTTATTGTTTTCATACACTTGATCTCTACTGTTTGTAGATCTAGAATATATATAAAGGAGTGCTGTAGAAACCCTAATTTTGTCATAACAAGTTTTTGCATGAAAAATTCCCCTTTTTTTGTGCTATTAGAGCTTTTTGGTGGTAGGCTCTCTAGGGTATATTGAGCACCCAATGGTACTAATTATACACGCTTTAAAGAATGAACAAGTTAATCTCATATTGAATGTGTGGATATTTCCCTCAGGGAACACCACCACCTTCGCTTCAATTTGGTGTAGATATGTAACAATGCAAACTGTTATGCCCAAGAAAAATGAAACAAAAGGAGAGTCTGCATATTACGTGGCTGTGCAATCAAAGGAACAACATTCCAGCAAAGGAGACGTGAGCACATTGAGCAAAACGGCAAAGTGACTGTAAACTGTAGCATTCCCTGATGATAAAAAGAAACCCTAAGGCCATCTTCTACCGAGAGCTTACCACAGAAACACAAGTTAAGACTTCAAATTCAGCAAATAAGACACAGAACAAACAAAAGCTCTCATGGTGTACTGGTCAGAAACTGATGTTCAGACTGACATGGAAGATATGAAATGAAATGAAATGAAAAGTAAATTTATATAGCGCGGTTGCTGCCCAGAGGCGTCCAAGCGCTAGAGGCCAGAGTAAGTTGCTTGCCAGAGGAAGGAAAAAGAATAGCAGGAAGTTAATGAGGGGCATTAAACAAAAAAGTCTTCAGCTGTTTTTTGAAAAGAGGAGAGGTTGGAATTGGACCTAAGATAAAAAGGGAGTGAATTCCATGTCTTGGCGGCATTGTGGGCGAACGTCCTGCCGCCAGCTCTTACCTTTTTTATTCTGGGGACTGTGGCCATACATGCCTGGCTAGAGCGGGCTATCACCTCCTAGATTCCAATTAGATTGTATCTCTTCCGTGCAGGAAATTCTGCTGGCCTAACAACAAAATTCAAAGGTGGGCCGCCAATGATGGCACCACAAAACTAAAAAAACAGAACAAAGGCATATCAATGCTAGAAAAAATATGTTATCAATATTAGCTACCTGCTGGTATAAAAATGCTTGAATGTCCCATCATATATTACATCAGTACATAACATCTACCGAAAAACAGCCATATTGTTAAAACCATAATGATACAGGCATCTGACTGTAAGTCAACTGCATAAATAATGGAACCAAGTAATGTGAAAGAAATCCCCAAGAGAAGGAAAACAGTCTGTTACTGTGATCTAAATGATCTCCTTATTTATACCGTCAGTTAGAGAGAAATACAGAATGCAAGGTACTACCATAAATGCACCCATCATGCAACATTACAACGTGACCCAATATAGCATCATTTCAGTATTAGAGAAGAGATATTCTCTATGTAAACCGGTGACAAATCATTACTTCCAGTTCCAAAATATAATCACTTCTAAGACATGGTGCTGTGGGCCACATAAAAAACGAAAAAAGAAGATTAAAGAAAATGAAAAAAGGGTAATGATATGCACCATAAAGTCAATATATAGCTATAAGACATGGCATGGTGCCTATAATTGACCCCTGCATGAAGACATAAAAGCAATAGCGCTTTCCTACATAAACCTCCTTATTCAACAGACAAAAGCCTGAATGCACTTCAAAGTAGGTTTAAATTGTTTTAACAGAGACGTGAAACCATTGGGATTGCCTCCACCTGGGAGAACCACCCGTGATTTGCCTGAAAACATCAAATCGCCCAATCCCCATCTTATATAGTGCAAAACCTGATCCGGAATACATATATTAAGTGAACAAGGATCGTCCTATTTAGACATGATGAACAAAAGCAAACACCGTTCCATCCAATATAAGCGCCAAACATAGATACATTGAAACTAATCCAATGATTGAAAAACAAAATCAGCCTTGAGAAGGCATGATACCTTAATTTGATTGAATTCAAGCCACCAAATGAACAAAATAATGAACAAAAAATATAAATTAATAAACAAGCAATCGGGGGCTCGAACACCCGTTTAGATATGGAATTAGAGCAAGGTTTTGTACCACTATCCTAAACTTTCTGCACGACACCAAAGAGACAAATCATCAAAAAACGTTTCAAATGGTATTGAGTCCCGTTGGGTAGAAAAAGCAGTGTAATATAACCAATATTCTGTGGCACAACCACTTTAGCACCAGATAATTTCATGATATTTACAATTTTTTCAATTATCAAACATGCAGACTCTCCTTTTGTTGAACTTTTCTTGGAGATAACAGTTTGCTTTGTTATAATGTGTACACGAATACCTCTTTGATCCACTGGAGGATATTTTACTCCTTAATTCATGCATTTCTATCAATTAATTTGATTGCATATCATGTTTAGCGCTGGATATAATGCAGTACCAAAGGGTATAATTCCAATTTTTCCATTTCTCTCTCCCCCTCAGCCTCTCCATCACATTGTTTTTGCATGTTGCTCTGGCATATTGTTTCTTTTTTTTTCATCACTTTATGCCACTTTGTTTCTTGGTTCAGTCTATGTAGGTTGTTGAGATTTTGTGTTGAAGTATAGGAATTTATGGTCTCTTTTTTGTTTTTTTCTTTTACCCCTATCTCTCCAGCACTGAAAAAGCACAGATTCTGCAAAACACGAGTTGACTATCTTCAGTGCTAGGCTTACCGATAACTTCTGCTACTTGAGTGCTACAATTGTTAGAAGTTTGGTTCTTCAAGAAATTCTTCAAAAATGTATGATCTGTTAATAATAATTGTGATTTCTATTGATTCTTGTTCATTATAGGATGTGTGACAAATTGTCATGATTTTGATTGCATGCATCAACAAGAGAATACAGTAACATTATACCAACAACCTACCTTTGTGGGTTATATTTCTCTATTGCATGTTTTTGTTAACGCCCCACAACCCTTATCACAACTTTTTGCAGTAGCGTAGCTAGCCCTATGGGCACCCGTGGCAGTCTCTGTGTTTGGTGCCGCTCGCAGTGAAGAGCGGGGGTATATTGCTGGCGAGCATTTTCTCATGCACTGAGGAGCGGGGATGGCTCGCTATTGCCGCCCCGAGATGGCAGGTGATAGCGGGGGAAGGCCACCCTTTCTTACCTACACCACTGACTTTTTTTCAGACGAATAAACTGATAATTGTGGATGAGAGTGCCTAGCCATTTCTCATTTTATCCACCTTTTTCTTTTGCCTGACTAAAGGTCTTAATTTTGAAAATGTATTTTGTTTGGTTAGTGTGTTCTCTCTTTTGCAAGTAAATTCTCACTCATGAATTTATTAGCTAGAGGAAAGGAGTATTCATGTATGTTTTAGTTTATTGATAGTATGGCCTGAGAAGAGAAATCTTGGCAACAAAGGAAAGGCCTAATCAGCAGATGAAGCCTCCTATTCATCGCATATCAGGAAAGGGGAAAGATCAAGGTTGCAGTAACTGTCCAAGTTCTGTGGGATAGGAAATACAAGTGATGTTGTAAATGTATACCACGAGAAGTGAACTTAAAAAGATACACCAGAAAAGAGATTGTAAATCATGCACCTATATGCTCTCAATAGTGAATAGCCACCAAGCCTATAGAAACCGATAGCAAAACAGTTGACTGATAACTACCACAAATTAGACCTGTATGTTCAATAATGCAGGACAGATTAACAATTTAGAGCAAAGATACCTTAAGAGGTGTGATAATTCTCATCCATTTCATTTCCCCAAGAAAAATAACTATATTTCAGTGAACATAAATCCTGTTTTTGAAGGTCAATTAAAGCTTCCATGTGATCTACCTGTGTGTAAGAAATGTTCCAGAAATAAAATGCAACCTCTGAGCTTGGAAATAAATGTATATTTTGAAACCAAGAGTAAAAAAGATTATCCACTGAAAACATGTCATCTTTCATATCTCTCCCTTCTTGTAGCCCTTTTTAATTAGCTTCTCAAGTGAATTTTGAAGTGTCTGAAAGTTCTGATTGTCGGAAACTTCCTCCACATCTAAGTTAATAATTTCATTAGGAGAAAATCTCAGCCTCATTAGTTCTGCTATAAAACATGAATAGAGCAGGGAGAGCAGGTTGAGATGGTTTAAAGGAGAGCGGCTTACAGAAACATATCATTCATTGTAAGGCTATTGAGAAATGTTGAACATAATTTGCAACCACACCATTTTTATTTGTTATATACCGCTGTCTTTGATGAAAAATGTTATACACGCCATATTAAATACTTTAACAAAAATAATAAGATACATTGTAACATGGAGAACTATACCTATTTGGAACTATTCCTGTTTAATTTTAGTTCAGATCCAAAATCGTAGCACTGTTTCCAGGTTGTATGCTATTGATGTTCAGGTTTTGCACGTCTACAATACCATCAATTACATAACAAACCAATTTCACAATACAATAATTACATCTTTGAGGTCCAGATATGGCCAAAAAGTATATCAAAACAAAATCATTGCATTATATAGCACACTGTTCACTTGTTTAACTGATATGGAAGAGGGAATTAGACAATGTTTTTGGTTTATCAAGACATCTCAATAAACTGGATTGTCATTCTATGAACACATTTTTGACTTACAATGAAGTCATAAGTAAAACGTTTACAGACTTTTATGCTGTAAAGATACTTAACCAAAGTATCAAAACAGCTACCAGTGTTCATTAATCTAATGAAAGAAAGGTTCTGGTAAGGTTTCTGAAAAATGAATTGCAGCCACCAGTACATCGACACCGCCTAAATTAAAAGAGGATTTTTAAATGTATGACAAACCCCAAAAAATATTTAATAGTTCTGAATCAAAGTGCCTGGAAAATCACCAAATATTCATGGGTACGTGTTCTTTTCTGCATTAAAAAAATAATAAGCCCACACACAGTCAGGAGTGTTTCCCCATATTGTGATGTGTATTTGTATAGTACACAACTCACTCAGGAGAGTCTCCTGGCCCTCAAGCAGGAGGTGGATGGGCCGAGCCAGGGTCGGGGCTAGGGGAATAGTCAGGTCTTCAGTTCCTAGAGCAATGGTGTGGGATCGGTATGCTGAAGCAGATGAGTGTGTGGTCAGACCATGTGAATGGTGGGGGTTTTTCTACTGTATTGTTTCAAACTTTTTAGGGATTGCTACTGTCAGGTTTAGCTTTACATGAGTCCTCATGTTACCAAAACTTTAAAGTTTATATGCATATAAGTAGTAGTAGAGAGAGTGAGATTTGGCACTGTATGTTTTCCCACTTTACTTTCACTCGCTAATATATTTTATGCTACTATTTCGTTCATCTCATCTCTTTCTCTAGCTCTTCTTTCTCCCTTGCTCTCTGTGTCCCTCTCCACTATGCTCCCTCACTTTCTATCTCAGCCTTTTCAAAGGTCTCTTTCCCTCTTTGTGACTGTCTTTCTTGACCATTCATCTCTGCTTATTTTGTCAATCTCTTATATATTTCTCTCGTCTTCCCTGCTTCTTTTCACCCAATCAAATACTATTCTTTATGTCTCACTTTTGCCATCTCTTTTTTATGCTCTCAGTTGTCTTCTGTTTTCTTTGTGTCTTTCCTTTCCACCCCCACTCTTTCAACCTTTCTTTCACTCTATTAGTCTCTATTTCTCTCCATTTAAATCTGTTTCTTCTTGCCCCACTCAGTACTCTCACCTGCCTATTTGTTTGCAGCTTCTTATTGCAGTTGTACGAACTTACCCTTCTCGTTTTTTGTTCCAAATTTGCCTCTTTGTTATATTGAGTGACTGCTAATCCAACAGATTTCAAGAATATAGAAAGTCCAATGCCCCAAAGCAGGTAACTAGGCTGCTCCCTTGACCAGCTTACATGAACCCATCTGGTTAGTGACAATGGTGCAATATAATTAGTGGGTACATCTTTTTTTGTTACTTCAGAGGCAAGCTTTGTTTGTGCGTTCATGTAATATTGATCATAAATAAAAATAAATAAATAAGATCCAATCTTCTTAACTCGCTATAGGCCTGGATATTCTTATGCACTTAATTCATCCTAAGGGCCAAGGGCTTCTTTGCAGCTTAGTGAGAAGAAACTAGAACTGAGTGGGTGGAAGTCAGACCTGATAGTCTATAGGGTGGCCTTCCCCTAAATCTTTCTCCCCTTCGTTTTCCTGAAATTCAATTTTGTTGACTTTAGAACTCTGTGCTTTTTACCACTGCTAACGAATGCTAAAGCACGTGTGCTCACTCCTTTAACCATGGTAAAGTTGTCTTTCAACCAATTGGCACATTTAAGTTACTTATAAGTCCCTAGTAAAATTGTACTACATGTACCAAGGCCTGTAAATTGAATTATACTTGTGGGTCTTCAGCACATATTGTGCCACTCACCTAAATAGCCCTTTAAAACACTCAGGTTGGCTACTGCAGCCTCTAGTGCAGTTTTAAATTGTCATTTCGACCTGGAAAAATAAACCATTTGCCACGCCCACAAAATATTTTTTTAAACATATCAATCACCAATAGGATAAGCTCTAATCAGCCTATAGGGCAGCGTGCATTGTATTTAACACATAAAACCGGTGTTGGAAGTTTTACATGTCCTAATATTGAAAAACTCCTTAATTTATTTTTCAGTACTGCAAGGCCTATCTCTCCCATTAGATAACACTGGGTTACCTTATTACATTAAATAATTAAAAACCTTTGATTGTGTCCAGGTAGGAATGTCATGTGTACACTCAAATGAATCGTAATTTAAACCTCTATATGGGGTAAAATTGAATTTATCACAATTCTGAAAATTGCACTTTTAAAAAGTTGGCATTTTTTGCATTCTAACCATTTGGTTCCTGCAGCCTGTATCCTGAGTGACATGACTGGGCGTAGTTGGCCTTTGTATATTCCTCCCAGACAGTGCGACACAGGGGGGATAAGTGTTGGCAGGATGGGCCATCTTGCAAGGAGGGGAGGGGCAGAGCTGTTCCCTGCCCCAATAACATTTCTAAGGGGATACCTCCAGCACACTCAGAGAGAACTCGACACAAGCCTATTGTCACACCACACCCCTTGGAACCTAGGCAGTGGAAGGAAGGAAATTCCAGAACACCAGATGTGAAGTGAATTCTGATTGAATTTTTGTCGTTTTACATCAAATTATTTATTAAATTACAAACTTTTTAAACTGGTTTGGGGTTTTTCTTCTGTTGTGTTTTCACTTTATTACTATTTCTATGCTGCATAAATATTGCCTCCTAGTTAAGGCTGACTGTTTTTGTGCCAAGTTACCAGAAGGTTATGCAAAGGCAAATTTAGTGACTTTTTGTGATTTACCCTGACATCGAAAGAGGTTGTTGCTTGAGAAGGGATCAAAACCTCCTCAACCAAAAACCCAAATTTCTACAGTGTAGCTTGTTTCAGAGAGATGATCTATCACAGTTTCCCTTTAAGACACCATCTTTGTTCTGTCCAGAACGCTATGTAGGAGGTTCGACAGCCAGATGAGTGCTCCCTGAAAGTGACAAGTGTTCATCTACTCAAGGCATCCGTATTTGTAAAGCGCGTACATATCAACCATTAATGTGTCAAGGCACTGGGGGCCGTCAGGGAGATTAAGTGAGCCATTGCCCAGAGTTACATGATGTTGAGCTGAGCTGCCGCCAGCGATCAAACTTTGAGCCCTGTGCTCTGGAGTCAGCTGCTCTGGCCGCAGCACCACACCTCTACCATGGGGAGAATTAACCCATCTGGAGAGGCAGGACACTTGTATTTCTGTGACTTTTATTAGAATACGCCTCCATGTGGAGAGGTAGGACACTTGTACTTCTGTGACTTTTATTAGAATATGCCTCCAGAACTGGTGGCATTAGCTTTCTGCCTCCCTATCTGGACTATTAAATTGCAGACTTGCTGGGTGCTCTGAAGAAAGAGGTCTGTTTGTACATCTTTGGACAAGTCATGATTGTGTGTACCCAATGCTTGATTCCTATAAGTTTCTGCTGAACACACAGGCAGTCTGCAAGTGGCTGAAGGTCTTAGTTGGTTGGGCAGTGCAAACACGGAGAGTGCTCAACCTAAGGACCGTGAGGTGCAGTTGTCTGGAAATTCTTTATCTGGAGACTACAATGACTGGAAGGAAGGGCATGTCCAGTTTCGTACACCCAACAGCTGCTGCAGTGCCAAGGGCTGAGGTGAACCATCCAAAAAATAACATTGAAAACTTAGAGGCCAGTAGATCCCAGAAGGTGCATGCCTGATGGGTAGATTGTGCCACCAGGAGCAAAATAAAGTAACCCCCTTGAAATTTGGCCCAACAGGATGTAGAGAAGTATTTAAGTATATGCTTCTCCTGTGAGACAATGCCTCTGGTATCCAAATGGGCATTGACACCCGCAGCATTTTCAGATGTACAGCGGGATCAAGAAATGTTCCCTTTAGTGCCAACATATGTGGGTTCCATGGGGGATCAGGAGTGCTTTTGCTGTAGTTTTACAAGAACCCACCAGTAAAGGTAGGTGGCTATACAGAAACCCCACCATCTACCAGGGAGCCACTGTGCCTGCCAGATGAGGTTCCTGGAGAGGAGGGCCCCCACATACACAGCACAGAGTTATGCTGCCTTACACCGCACTCCCTGTGCATCGACAACCAGGAAATATTGGAGACCAAAGGCAGATGGGTAGACAGATGAGAGAGCCTACTCTCTGGCCAACAATAACATGAGAATGCACAGCCAACAACACCTCCCTGAGTAAGCTAATATCTGTTCTGCTAAGCTATGCTAATAGTAAAGCACTAAATGGGAATCTCTGTTCCTAGTTTGTGGCCCCTGGACACCAGAAGTTTAAGATCCAAGTAATTATAATGAGGCCCAATAACTTCTTTTCATCGTGGGATACTTCTTCCTGGCTTTCTCACACACAAATTTACTTCCCCACCTCAAAAGGTAGCTTTGAATGAATACATCCTTTCAAAAGTTCTTAGTGAGGTAATAGTTGATGTGACAATACCCCATTGCCACAATAGCCAGAACCAGCTTTCTTGTGAGCTGGCTATGGTGATTTACATACTGGGTCATTGTGAAAGCTTTTGAGGCATTTGTGCTTTACATTCTTCGGCAATACTGATCTAACTATAATCCTTCATACACTGATGTATTGTGGAGGCCATCTGGTTATCATGATTGACATGATGGGGTGGATGTTAAAATGCAAATACATTTTGTTGGGCTGTTAACTGGCCCACTTGGCATGATATACATCATCATGGTGCATTAATTGAGGTTGTTTTCGAGTGGATTGTTCTTTGTACAATTGGTAGTGCTTTTCCTGCTCCACAGTTGTTTGCCTTCTCTTTGCTGTTTTTTCTGTTGGACTCACAGGTTTTTGTGCTGGCACATGCAGAGTTTTCTACAGTGAAGATGAACTATTCCTGGAGTGTTTCAGCCATGATTTTTGGAGTGCAGTAGTCTTTCAAGATGTACTATTAGGCCCTGTTTTTAGGTAACATCTACAGAAAGCTTTAGCTATCTGTTGGCAACAGAACTATTGTATCTAATATACTGAGAGTGGGATTTGGAAATGCCTCTTGCTCATGATTCAATGTTTTTTTTGTCTATCTCACTTCCTCTGATATGATGGCTCCCTTCCTTATTCTTATTTGTCCCATAGGGGCATTTGATCTCACAATATTTTGATTGGATGAGTTGTGTCCTCCAACTACAGATGTCAGAACCTTGTATTTCAATGTACTAGGGAATTTTTGACAATTCCTCTCTACTTCCCCCTGTAGCATTTTCTTCAGCCCTGGAGCATACTCTAACACCTCACTGCATATTAAGTATTTCCTCATAAGAATGTGCGTTTCCGTAGTGTAGTGGTTATCACGTTCGCCTCACACGCGAAAGGTCCACGGTTCGAAACCGGGAGCAAACTATTTTGGGGGCGTGGCTTCGCTGTGCAGCGAGATGGCCGCACACTAGCGCGGCTCCGCCGGCCGAGATACACAAATCCGGCATTAATCCGCCATAGCTCCCTGGGATCGGGAGCCCACCTACCGGAATCGCAGCGGGAACTGTTTGGCTGTATGAGGGCATGCGAACGGGCGCTGGAGGTGCCGCCGGTGGGAAGAAACGCTTCTGAGAGAATGGGCCTACTGCCGCGAGGGCACAGCTGCAGCCGGGGCCTCAGGTGATCATCAGGCCCGCCGAAGCGGCTTGTGGGCCGGGACTGGGAGGCCGAGAGGAGCGGATCGGCCCTACGCAAACTGACATTGTGCCCGGGGGTGGCGAATCCTGCCGGAGGCGCGCTGAGCTCTACCCTGCTCTCGCTGCCAGGGAGCGAGGCGGAAGGAGTGTGTGGCTGCCCGGGGAGGCGCGGACTGCCGGGCACTGTCGGAGATCGGCACCGGAGCCTAGCCTGAGTTTAATGACGACTTGGTAGATGGACTGCGGGTGTGTTTTAGCGACGGGCGCCGGTAAGAGACAAATACACCCCCATGGACCTTCTGCTGCTGGGTAACTTGAGATCGTAGCTCCACTCGCTTTGTCAACCGTGTAGGCCTCATGCCACACGATCCTGGAGCAGGCGGGGGAGGTTGAAGAGGGAGCCCCCTGCGACTGACGCCTCTTGTGCTGTGGGAGTGCTGCACATACCCTTTGGCAGATGGGCATAGGATCTGCAATGCCTGCATAAATGTTGTACCTGACTCTGCACTACTTAGAAGAGAGATACAGAGACATTTCCCACCTGCGGCTACAGGGGGGAGCTAACGGTGAAGTGCAGGGTGGAGGAGCTGACTGGGGGCTGACCCTCTGTGCACCAGAAGTACGGTCTGCGAATGGAACAACTCCTTGCTATACAGACTTCCATATAGCGTGTCTTCAGATGGTCCTTGGCTGTGGGGGTGCAGTGGTGGCGACTGGTGGCCTGGCGGGAGACCTGACTGCTGGCACCGGCCCTGGGCGCTGCTGGGTGGGGGTGCCTGCGGCCTGACCTTCGTACTCCCTGGGCGGATCTGGCGGGAGTGGTGGAGTCGGCGCTTGTGGGGATTCCATGGCTGGCGGCGGGGCCCTGGGGGCTCCTGCGGTGCGGCATCTCTCACACGTCTGCGAGTGGCCCGGCCCGTGACTTGCCGTTCCCTCGCCGCTTCTGCGGTCTGTAACGATGGGGAAGCCGGACACGCGCCAACCCGGGGTCACTTTTGACAAAAAGACTGCTAAACCAGCTGATGTGGACACTGGTCACCAGGAAGCTGCCGGGGATGGGGCGGTGGCCCACCCGCCTGCAGAGGATATTCGGGAGATGTTTCAGGACCTGAAGTCGCGTCTTCAAGGTTTGGACTCTAAAATGGATTCGCTAGCGGAGAGAATGGACAGGATAACACAGCGTATGGATAAACAGGAAAGGACGTGTCGATGTACTGGAGACAAGAGTGACCGAGACGGAGGAGGGTCACTCGGAGCTGGACAAGAGGATGCGGGAAATGGACGGCGTACTCCGTGTGATAAGCCAAAAGAATGAGGATTTAGAAGCTCGTTCGCAGAGGAACAATATCAGAATCACGGGGATTGCGGAATCCACAGATATCCAGAACATGGAGAAATACATAGAGACAATGATGACCGATCTGTTTGGCTCTGATCTGTCCACGATGTTCTTGATCAAGCGGGCGCACCGGACGCTGGGGCCTAGGCCCCACCCGGGGGCAACAGCAAGACCAATACTGGCGAGAGTCTTAAACTATAGGGACCGAGACACGATACTAAGGCTGGCAGGAGAGAAAGGAGATCTTCAATACAAAGGAAATGACATCGCACTGTATCCGGACTTCACGCTGCAGGTACAAGCGGCAAGACGTGAATTCCTACCCGCTAAGAAGATCTTCCAACAAATTGGCACCAAATATGCTTTGATCTACACTGCCAAGCTGCGCGTTCAGGTAAATGGAAGGCCCACATTCTTCACAGATGCTAAAGCTGCTCTATCCTACGCGAAACAGTTGGCGAAAGAGTGCAAACAGACAGGCGAAGCTATAACTGGTGCGCAACTGAGCGATAATGTCTGATGGCCCATGACCGGAGACCTGGACATTCAGCTAAGTGCCCTATCTGGGCTTTCATACCTCAATTGCTAATGTTTCATACGAGATTGTTATTGTTGTATAAGTTAGAGATTAGTTGCCATGTCTCACTGCACTATGAGTATAACACTTCAATGGTGGGTGGGGTTCACTGACTCAGGGTAGCGAACTGATATCTCGGTCACCCTGCCAAGAGTGCAGGGGTGTAACGCCGGCGGACCCACATACCCCCCTGGGATGAATCCCTCATGTTCACAGCTGTGGACAGTATGTTTACGGTTAGTTTGGGAGGTGAGGAATATATCTGATTGTGGGGTTGGTGTGGGAGGGGGAGCGGGGGGGTATTGGGGGGGTATTGTTTTGTTGTTTAACCCTGTCAAAATCTGCACTTCTTTGCATAAGCTCGCTGGCAGACATGACCCATGGTGGGGAGAGGATTCGCTATAGTACAGCACATCCCGCGGTTGCGTTACCCGTACACACTGTGCTCTGGCGGTAGTCCCGCTGCTTGTATCTCTATACTAGCTACTCTGCTGTAATGACTGTCCTTACATGTGTTTCATGGAATGTTAGAGGCCTAAACGATCGCAGGAAGACCAGGTTGATCCCCTCTTACCTTGCCCGGCATGGGGTTGACATTTGCCTGCTTCAAGAAACACATTTAACCACTGCAGCGGCGGGATTGCTTAGAAATAACAGGTGGGGTGAGGTGGTGGAGGCAGGTTATTCAAACTACTCTAAGGTGTTGCGATCCTTATCCGCAAAGGACTACATTGGAAAACACATCGCGTCATAGCGGACAGGGAGGGGAGGTACATAATACTGCAGGGCTTCCTGTACAACACCCCGGCAGTGCTGGTTAACACGTATGGCCCTAATACGGACTGTCCTGAATTCTTACATCTTCTCTGGCAGAAACTACAGACACTGGGCGAGATGGCGGTGTTGTGGGGGGGACTTTAATGTAGTACTCTCAACTGCAATGGACAGACAGGGGGCATTGCGCTAACATCACCCTAGAGCTGCTGGTATGCTATGCGACATTATGTCAGACCTACAGCTAGTAGACACCTGGAGAATACTTCATCCCACAGCTAGGGTGGGCACCTGTGTGACACACCATAGAAACGCATGGTCCAGACTGGACTATTGGCTTGTGTCCAAGGATATACACACAGAGGTATTAGAAGCTGGGCATCACCCGAGAACATTCTCCGACCACACGCCCACTTATATAAAGCTGCAGATCCCAGAGTCATATAGACAACCGTTTACCTGGAGATTTCCCTTGGGCGCGCTCCTAGATCAGGTGTTTTGGGAGGAGCTGCGGGGGAAGTTGGTGGATTATGTCGCACTGAATGAGGGCCAGGTGGACTCTCCGGGAGTGCTCTGGGAGGCGTTCAAGGTGGTTACTAGGCCGAATTGCTTAGCGTTACGAACAGGGGTTCTTAAAGACATCCGCAACACCCTTGGCAGAATTGAGCGTGAGCTTAGAGAACTGGAAAGAGTGTTATTGACCGATCCTGCCCCAGATGTCATGGCCCAGTTCCGCTCTAAGTTAACTGAATTTCAACAGGAGGCGGAGAGGGAAACGAAATTCTTGAACAAATACACTCAGGCAAGGCGTTACGGTGAGGGGGAGCATGCGGGGAAAACACTTGCGGGTCTACTCAGATCCCCTAGGGGCACTGATTATCTTACTGAACTACGCACAGATGACGGGGGGCTGGCGAGATTGCCATCAGACATATTGCGGTCGATGAAAGGATTTTACCGACAGTTATATACGTCCAAATGTAACCCTTCTCAGACGGATATTTCAGAGTACCGAAACACTGTTGCGTTAGCTTGGTTTAATGACAGGGCCCGGGAATATATGGAACTGCTGATATTGGCGGAGAATATAAGACAAGTAATCAATAGTATGCTGGCTGATAAGGCGCCAGGGGCAGATGGTCTGACTGCCGCTTTTTACAAATAATATGCTGATATTGTAGCACCTCGGCTCCTTCAGGTACATCTGGAGGCCATGGAAACAGGCACGCTCCCTCCTACGCTACGTGAGGCAATTATCATCACCATACTCAAACCAGATAAGGACCCCACTCGCCCAGAGTCGTATCGCCCTTTATCACTAATCAACTTGGATGCCAAGATCTATGCTAAGTTGTTAGCGAATCGGTTGCAACCGATGCTCCCGCAGATCGCATGACCGGATCAGTCCGGGTTTATACCTGGGCGCTCAACCGCTCATAATTTGCGCACTCTCTTTGGGCTCCTGCATTATCTGGCCCCCAATGTCAAGGCAGGGGCCCGCGCCGCTAGACATGACTAAAGCTTTTGACTCCTTGGAGTGGAAATTCCTCTTTACTCTCTTACCCAAAATGGGTCTTAGCCCCTTGTTTATCAAGCAGATGCAAATAATATACACAAATCCGGTGGCGAGAGTTAGGGTGAACGGGCAGATTTCGGACCCTTTTGACGTCACGAGAGGGACAAGGCAGCGCTGCCCCCTCTCACCCCTGCTGTTCGCTATAGCCACAGAATCATTGGCGGCCCGGCTATGACAGCACCACACGCATAGAAGTATTGGATTCACCTCCAGGGGCCTTCTGATTTCCATGTATGCTGATGACATGGCTATCTATTTGGTCAATCCAAGCGACAATTTCTATGCGATCATGAGAGAGCTGGTTAGATATGGGGGATTGTCGGGTATCTAAATAAACTGGACTAAATCCGTGCTGTTCCCACTAATCGATACCACCACTCCCTTTGACACGGAATTTCCGATACGGTGGGCCGGAGAACTAACGGAATATTTGGGGATCAAGGTAAGCAGATCCCTGCAAGAAATTTGGATGGCTCATTATGGTAGGGTAGTTGACTGGATAGAGAGTAAAATTCATAGATGGAAAGCGCTACCACTGCCATTGACTGGGCGCATTGCGATCACCAAGATGGTAATCCTACCCAAACTAATATACCTGTTTGTTAACATCCCTATGCCCCTGAATTCTGCTTTTTTCAAGCGGCTCTGATCTCTCACCTCAGAATTGGTCTGGGCGGGCAAACAACCTAGGGTCTCCTGGAAATTGCTGACACTGCCATTGGTTCAGGGAGGTCTGGCCGCCCCGGACTTTGAACTCTATGCCTACAGTGCGCAGGCGCAGTATCTGCACTTCTGGCACCATCCGACCCCGTTCCAGCCCCATGTGGCAATAGAAATTGATCGTGTGGCCCCTCTACCTTTGAATGTGGCCGTATATCAGCCATATAAAAGACCTCATCTGGAAATAGACACAGTGGAGGCAACCCGCTGGGCTTGGAGAGGTATCACAAAGAGAGCGGGACTGCAGGAATTGTACGCACCGTCTATGCCATTGGGAGGAAACCCACTCCTAACGCCTTTGATGGATAAGACTGCCGCTAAGAGGGCGGCGGCACATGATTTGGTTAAAGGGGGCGACCTATATCCTGAGAAGACATTCATATCACTCCAGCAGATGTGTGGGGCTCGAGAGACCGTAGCAATGGACATGATGTTGTACTATCAGCTCAGGGCTGCATGCAGAGCTAGATATGCGGGCTTCCCGGGGGAACCCCCTGCATTGCCAGCACTGGAAAATTGACTGTCAAATCCGTCTCCCCGCAAAATGATAACGCGAATTTATAGCACGACACAAAAGCACTCCCCCATTATTTCCCCTATCTCCAGAGTGGCATGGGAAACAGAGGCAGGTATAACTGTTACGGATCGAAAATGGCAGTTTTGTTGTTCCCAGCTGGAACATCTGTCACCCAACTATAGATTGAGGCTAGTACATTTTAATTTTATACACAGAGTCTATCGCACGCCCCTACAGCTATTCCGCATGGGCCTACATCCGGACTTCAACTGCTGGAGATGCGGGGCGCCGTCAGCCACATTCACACATTTAGCATGGCACTGTGGGGAAATAGCAAAATATTGGGAGTCAATCTTCTTACACATTGGGCAAATCACTGGATTTCAAACTACAGCCACACCGCTGATGGCGCTGCTGGGTTTCGTGCTGGTTGTCCCGAGGAGTTCCCGTAAACGTGCAGCTATGCTGCTGCTACTAGCAAAGCCATGCACTGGAAAACACAGCATCCTCCTGCAATTGCAGAATGGTTGAGGGCGGCAGTGTTTTGCAAAGATCAGCCTACGTGCTACTGGGAATTAATGCCCAGTAGATCGAGGCCCAAAGATATATGGGCTCCATTGGTGAACTGGTTGGCGGCCGGAGGGGCAGATCTTATTGGTAATATTGCTGCCTGAGGGTTGTTGGGGTTCGTGGGGCTGTCAATCCACAACATTCTATTGGGCGGGGGTGTTGAGTCTAATACTATTGGTAACTATCCCGCATGACGAATCACAGGGGTCGTGCAGCGGCGAAACACTCTCTATTACTAAGGGAGTCGGCGGGTGGGCAGAATGCAATGTTGATCAACTGTGGAGCTGACAGGTGGGGAGGGGGGAGTAGGGTTTCTTTTTGGTCTTTCTTTGTCTTTTTTCTTTGTTAAATTGTATTTGTATAGATCGGATATTTGTGTAGGTATTATATGACCTAAACCATTTTGTCAGGTGAAGTCTAAATCGCTGCCGAACCTCTGGGTTGTCGGGGTAACAGCTGTATCAAGATGCTTCTACTACGAACATAATTTTGGAATGCCGGCCTCAGGGATGTAGGCACAAGACCATGTATGCATAATGGTTCAACAATTATAATACTAATAAAAAATGTTTACAAAAAAAAAGTATTTCCTCATAAGAGTCAGCTCACAAACCACAAGGGTCCTAGTGCATATAGCATCAATATGCTACATCTCCCCCTTTATTAAATAAAAAGTGGCAGACTTAATTAAAATCAAATTTCTTCAATTAGTCAGTAACCTCATCAGGCAACAGCGACATAGGCTCATGCGCTTAAGCCAGACCTGCTAATGGGGTCACCTCATGCGTGGTTTCATGACTCGACAAGTGTTGCAGTAGTGTTTAAAATGTGATGTGTCCTGAGTATTGGCTTGTCCAGGACTATGTACTGTACCCACGTGTCGCTTGCATTCCACAACCTGTAAAGGATCAGCGGCAAAAGGAGTTTCCATTTTCATCTCCGTTTAACCAGTACCTGTCTCCTTTGTCTAAGACTGTCTCCTGGGCATGGCAACGCTGATCTGTATACATTGTAATTTTCCTTTTCCGAGTCATGTAGGTGTCTCGAGCATTCACTGATCGATCCGAAGTCCACTGCGGTTGATTTTTCTGAAGGCTCTCCCAAATAGCAAGGTGGGTGTGCTCTCACCAGTTGTGGAGTGAGAAGTTGATCCATAGGCCCGCAGGGCCTTGCACTGGCCTTGGTTTAGACTGATTCCCTCCATGGATGCTCATTGAATGACCCTCTTTAGGGCGCTTATGAATCGTTCAACTACACCATTGACCTCCTGCCAGAGAGGTGTACTCTTCTGGTGTTTGACATTGAGTCTAACAAGGAATTCTTTGAACTCTTTACTGTTAAAGTGCAGCCCATTATCAGATTTGAGAATTTCATTGATGCCCCACATTGCAAAAATGTTTTCAAGCCTTTCTAAGACTTTTTCATGGGTTGTCGACGATAGGTGTTCCATCCAAAGAAAACGTGAATATTCCTCTGAGTGCCATGAGATGGTGCCCATTTCCTAAAGGCCCAAAGAAGTCAACTGCTACTCTTTCCCAAGAATGGGCAGGAAGGTCAGACATTGTCACTGGATGCTGCGTCACCTTGGGAGACAAAAATTGCAAATATGGCATGCCTTTAGATCCTTCTTGACTGACTCATCTACCTGAGGGAACCATACTTGATCTCATAGGGCTGTTTTGGTGGCTGGGATACCACGGTTTCCTTCATGGGCCAACTCGATGACCCGCTGTCTCAGGCTTTCACGTATGGCGATTCTTGAGCCTTTCAGAATTATGCCTTCTTGAGTGGCTGCTAACACATCCTGTACATTGTTTAACTATTGGAATTCAACATCATCAGCAAGGGGCCGGGTAATTCTCTATGACTGCGTAGCATGAGTTCTTTGATGATGATTGTGTCTTTGTTTGCATTGATGGCAGAAAAGATTTGTTTCATAGACATAGCCGATGGTGTGCTGGATCTCATGATAAAGTTGAGATGCGCTTCAGCTGTCATGGATGTTGAACTTTGACGATGTAGCAACACTTATGAAAAGTAATCTGCTCAATCTGCTGGGTTTTGTTTCTTCTCTGGTTTGTGTATGATCTCATAGTGATACACTTGCAGGCTTAATCTTAGCCTTTGGGTTCCTAAAAGTTGTGAGCAACTCCTGGTGATCTAAGATGATGATTAATCATTTTCCATAGAGGAATACATGAAAATGTGAGACTAGGCACCTTTTGTTTCAGACAGGCTTCAACTGGCATAGGCATAGGCCACAATGTCTCTCCGAGCATTCGGATGGCCATTGTGTTGAGCAAAAATTACACCAAGGCCTACTGGGCTTGCATCAACTGCTATTTTGGTATGTAATTTGGGTTCAAAGTAGACCATTTCCTTTGCATTCTCAATTACATGTTTAATATCTTTGAAACTCTGGTCACATTCCGGAGACCACTGGAATGACACATTTTGCTTTGTCAAGTCTCTCAATGGAGCACTCACTGTAGCACAGTTGCGTATGTATCTTGAGCAGTAACTACCCATGCCTAGAAAGGATCTCAGCATGGTAACATCTTGCAGAGGGTCAAGTGAATGACAGTGCTTGCACCTTGCCTGGGTCTGGAGTCATTCCCCTGTGGAAATGTGGATTTTCCTGATCAGTTATGTCCCCTATCTTGGACCCCAACGGTTCTATATGCATGTTACAAATACATGTATGTTCCCTCCAGTTCCAGTTTCTAAGAACGCAAATATATGTGTGTCTACCGTCGACATGTTCTCTGTCAGATCCGCCATCAATGGGCTGGATATTCGATTCCTAAGTATGAAAGGCCACCGACTTTATATGGCTAAGTTACTCCATTTTTACAGTTCAGGCAAGTAGGCCCGATTCTGTCCTCAAAGCTTTTTCTGTTCTCTGTCTCTGACAGCTTCAGCTTGAGCTCGCATCTGTATCCATGAACTTTGTCCTACTCCCTGTGCAGCTAACGGTGCCTGCCTCGGCCAGTTTTCGCCTGCCTGCCAAGAAGCTGTATTTCACCTTCGAATTATCTATTTTGCTCCTCAGCCGATGCATTCCTGTCTAGTAGTTTAAGTAAACATTCTTCCAGCTACCAAGCAAAGGACTCAGCCTTTCCGTCCTCCTGCAAGTGATTCATAGCCCTGCTGCCATGGAAAGTTTTCTGCCTCTCGCATCTCATATAGACACTTAGGCGTTTGTGCACGCACACAGTCAGTATAGACTAGATTCTGTCCGAGAGTCCTTCCTTGTGGATAATATAGTTCTTTAAACATAGGATGTTAGATATGATTTGGGATTAGGTTGACTTGACCCCCCAGACTTCTCGTCTCCACATGTAGAGCTAAATGTCAAGTCCCTTCACCCCCTAGTTGCACGTCACTCACACGTCATGCTGCTGCGCGCGCATCTATGCCAAGTATTATCTTATAGATCCACCTATGTCTGATAATCCTAACCAATCATGTTTCTTTTATTCCTTATTACGCCTAGTTTCGATTACGTACCTGTTATGTCACTTTTCTTATCAAATGTTACGCCTTCTACATTCGTTTCATTGTAATGTACTTATTATAAAAATGCATGTCTGTCAATAAAGTATTGTACTTCACTTCCTGAACCCTCGTGGTGACGGAACCTGAAGGCCGCGACTCGAGTCGGCCATTTTGAGTGGAATAAAGCCCATTTAGAAAACCTCTTATACCACGGATTCTGCCTCTTGTTATTTTGAGCTATTTTACTTTATTTTAAGATTTCGTATGAAATTCAGTCCGGTAAAGAAGATTTTATTTACCACATAATGGCGCCCGAACAGGGACACTTTCTCATCTCACGCGCCGGCGGTGCGTTGCAGGCCCGGTCTCCTGCCACAGCTGGACGGACCATAAACGCGTACCAGCAGGATTTCCTGTAAGCTCCCTCCGGTCAAGCGGGGGCGACTGAGGCTGCGATCAACCCAGACGAGGCGGTGAGAAGTGCGAAGTATCCCGACCAGAGCCTAGCTGAGAGAGCAAGATCCGAGGTATACAGAGGCCCACCAGATATTTCGAAATCCCGATGTCCAGAGGGTCCGCTGTCCGCAGTCATCGAGTCCTGTCCATTCTCTGAGGCCTTCCGTTTCAAGGAGCTACTCGGTGAGTACCATCGCCGGGGAGGCGTGTTGACGCGCACATAGGTTGTGCCGGTCAAGACGGATTTGGGTACACAAATCCGGTCTGCACTGTTTAGCAGTGTATATGTACTGTTTAGCAGTATATCAAGTATTCCGAAGTATGCAGTTATTGTCAAGAATTCAGCGTGGTGATTAGTTAGGCAGACTGTCATCATTGTCGGTCATTGTTAAATGTTTAATGTTTAATGTTTTCAGAAATGTCTTGCATATTGTGGTATGAATGATTGTTCATTGTACACTGTTCATTATTGGGGTTTTTTCGTATTAAGTAAGTTCAAGAGTAAGTATCAGATCAGTTGTCAATATGCCGCTCTTCTCGAAGTTAAGACAGATTACTACCAGAAAAGGGGTGCTTGAAGAAGCAGTTCCTATTCCTCCTAGGGACACTCCAGGGCATTTTATGTACCATAAGCATGGCTTAGATGCCATATTGTTTCTTGATCTATGGGTAGATTATACCAAGGGATTGCCGGAAAGTCAAAGGTGGCCCGTAGCGGGAACCTGGGATGCAGAATGCATCATGAAAGTGGAGGAAGAGTTATGGAAAAGAAAGGTCAGACAATCACAGAAAGACGCTGTTGAGTTATGGCGTAAAGAATCTCATAGACGAACAGAAAAAGCACGTAGACAAGAAGAGAGGAGTAAAGAAAGTTCAAATAAAGTTCAAGAAAATCTATTAATTAAGGAAGGTATCCGAGTGAAATCAGAACAAGTAAATAGACAAAGAAATGCTCTTATGAATGGTATGTATCCCCTTCTAGCCGAAGGACTACCTAAGGCTGCTCCAGAGATGCCAAAAGACTTGCCACCCCCATTATTTCCAATTAAGGTACATCCTAAAGGGCATCCCAGAACCGCAGAAGATGTTTTTCTTTCCTCATATCTAGACGACGCAGCTCCCGAGTATGCTAACGCCGCACCACATAGACCGTCTGGTGTAGGGGTTCAACGTCAGGATCAGGTATCTGTCCCCGTGCAACAGCAAGTCCCGACACAAGCTTCGGCAAGCACATCTGTTTCCGCATCTGTCTCCGCAGTCGACTCTACAGAGGTATCGACACCCATAGTTGCTGTGTCACGTTCAACGAACCCATTCACACCCGACGCCCCAGAAGGGGCCACGGGAGGTGCTAGCATTACCTTTACACCACCTAGAATAAATAAACTTGTCTTTCAAGAGTCAGCACATTCACGTACACCTAAATTCGTAAGTGAACGTACGCTTAAGGAACTCCTTGTAAATTGTAGATATGACCCGGTGGTTGGTAAAGAGGACGAAATGGTCCTGGCATCATTACGTATCAGGCGAGCCGCAGAGTATTTAGCAAGGTTACCAGGAATGACTACGCATCTAGATAACATATATCATTTTGTTCAAACAGGACGAGATCCAGGATGTATTAACAGAGCTATGGAATTCCAGAAAGTAGAAATACAGGGGGAACTGTTACGTTTCCTCATAAACTGTGTGATCAGAAATCAAGACCGCCCGGGGGTAGACCCGAATGCAATGCTTATTCTTACAAGATGGAGTCAGAATATATCAGAAGGGAGACACGATAAGCAAAATTGTATAATAGCCATGTGCCGAAAAATCCGTAAAGAAATAGAGCGTATTCATGAAGAAAGATTGGGAACAGACGAGTTTGAGCAAGATGAAGTGTCCGAATCAGGGAATTCCGCAAGACAGTCAGAGACCATAGCCTATGTAAGCAGAGGAGGATCCTGTGATAATGCTAGATGTTTTTCTGATCCCATACACTCAGTATGCCCAAATAATAGCAGAACGTATCCGACGCCTATAATAAATCTGAAGTCTCCTGAACATTCGTTTCAAGCCGCAGATAAAATACTACGAGAACGAAGGGGTTACCACCTCCTCGATTCCATGGATGAGCAAGAATTAGCCAGATCAGCCGTTCACTGGATTGACAGTCCTGAAAAATACGGTGATGAGACCGTAGCACACACGTTTTTTAATCTCAGTATAGATGAACAACGTTTAGCTGGAATCTATATGATTCAGCAACTCCTCATATTATATAAGAGCCAACATGCTGACCCTGGTCCTTTACCTGATATATTAACGGAACTACTCACGAACAGATGGAGAGGTTCTAGTAACAAGCTAATTAAAGAGATATTAGTGTCACGTAAGCAGTATGTCCTTTTTGTAAGTCCGGATTCTCTCTCGCTGCCCCGCAGAGAAAGAGCGCCGTACTATATGGATAGACAAAATCCCCTACGAGAAGTGCACCCAATAAAAGGCGAAGACAATGAGTTTCACCGTGTATTTGTTTACACACCCATATCAAAAATGGAATTATTAGAAATGAAAAAAGTAGTACCTAGTCATGACAAAGACCCAGCGGGTTTCCACCGAGAAATTAAAGACATGTTACTGATGGGAGAGTACACCTTTCCTGATATTATGACGATATTAAAGGTGCTTTTGCCTGCTGGCATTTATGAAAAACTGAAAGAAAAAGAGTGGGAAGTGGGTGACCAAAAGATAGACTGGACAGCATTAGCAGAGGAAGAAAGGGGCCGAACTGCAGGTTCAGGGCTCGGGGATAAAGTTAAACTGTTACCAGGTTTACTAGTACAGGTACTGCCACGTTTATTAACTACAAAAAAGGAAGATTGGGGTGCAATCACAGCCTGCAAACAAAAGCAAGATGAAGACACAAGCGATTATTATGCTCGATTTGAAAAATGTTTTGGTATAAATAGTGGTATAAAAGCAAGTAGTGACTCATATCCACATTTATTTGTGACAAAATTAGTGGAAAATGCATTGCCTCCAGTAAAGAATAGAATATTGAAATTCGAGAGTACCTGGCAAAGTAACACTCCGTCGCAAATGCTACAAATGTTACAGTATCATCACAATAGAATTAGGGATGAACAAGAACACGAGCATAGACGCATGAAGGATACAAAAATGAAAATGCTAGTTTCTCAGACAGTACCAGCAGATGGTCACAAAAAGGGTGTGACACATTCTGGTGATTCTGCAGTTCCTGTAAAGGGAACCTGCAATTACTGTAAACAACTGGGCCATTATGTACACGATTGTCCAGTCCTGAAACGTAATATAGCTACAGGTATTGCAAAGGAGAGACCACGATTAGTTAGACAAGATCAGAATGAACAAGGAGCTATGCAGCATGGACAGTCCATGCCAGTTCAACAACAGTCCATGCCAGCCTCACAGCAACCCATACAGTTTGTGCCAGCTGCACCATCGTTGCCTGCTACTGCCACACAAACCACAACACGACAAATGTATCAGACTGCACAGTATGAATACCCTGAGTATCAGCGTTACGCATGAACCAGCCTAGAGAGGGAAGTTGACTTACCGCTTATCGAGATTCCTGTAGATCAAGAAGGACCTTATGTACATAGTGAATTATTAGGTCAAGATAGAAAATTCTTACTCGATACAGGGGCAAGTCGAACAACCATAAAACGTAGTGAAGTTCCAGGGGCACCCCTCTCAGGCTCTCAAAATGTTTCCCTTGGTTTTTCAGGAAAACCTATTGTTAATGAAGTATCACAGCCTCTACCACTTACGATAGGACCTTTGACACGAACTACAGATTTATTGCTTACTAAATCATGCCCAGAAAATCTGTTAGGAATTAAAACTCTGAAAGCACTAGGAGCCATAATATGTTGTTCTCCGGAAGGAGTAAGGTTGTTTTTACGTGATTTTAAAGGTCACTATGTGTCTAGAGACATGGATCCCCGACTACAGACTTTACCAGTACATCTATGGGCACAAGGCCCTACGGATGTTGGCTGCATGAACATTACACCCTATCGAGTCACACTGAAAGCAGGAGTGGTACTACCACGAATGCGACAATACAAGTTACCGCATGATGCTGTAGTGGCTTTGCTGAAAATCATTGATGAGCTGATTGCCCAGGGAGTAGTTGTAGAAACAGACTCCAATGTATGTAATTCACCGATAATTCCGATTCTTAAACGAACTGATCCTACTGCCCCACCAGTGTACCGATTGGTTATTGATTTGCGTGAACTAAACAAGTGCATTGTACCACAATTCCCTGTGGTCCCTGATATATCATCATTGTTGACAGCAATTGATTCCGAAGCAACATTCTTTACTGTAATCGATCTCAAGAATGCCTTTTTCAGCGTCCCAATAGATCCGGAAAGCCAATACTTGTTCGGATTCAGTTTAAATGGGCGCAGCTTTAAATTCTCACGCGCTCCCCAAGGATTCACAGAAAGCCCCAGCATCTACAGCCAAGCACTGAAACGAGAACTTGACAGTATCCACATGCCAGTCAATACTGCACTGCTTCAATATGTCGATGATCTGCTGATCACAGCGAGAAGCGAGCCAGAATGTGAAAAAGCTTCTCTGACAGTTTTACATTTCCTAGCCGACAAGGGGCACAAGGTGTCTCCTTCTAAGCTGCAATTCTGTGTCCAGCGAGTTATTTATCTTGGTCACTCGCTGTCCAAGGAGGGAAGGCAGCTTACACCAGATCGCATCCAGTTAATTGCTAACATGTCAATACCCCAGACACAAAAGGAGGTGCGGGCTTTCATAGGCCTCACTTCATATTGTAGGCAGTGGATCCCTCAGTACGCATTTCTAGCAAAACCACTCATTCAGTTAACCACACAGGAGGCAGCCACATCGACTGTTCTCCCTTGGACTCAGGAACATACACAAGCTTTTGAAAGCCTAAAGGAAGCTTTATGTCAAGCACCTGTTTTAGCAACACCATGTTATAGCAAACATTTTACACTCTTTGTTACAGAACGCGAAGGTACTGCCTTGTCAGTACTCACTCAGGATCAAGCAGGATCACGCAAGCCATGTGCTTATTTTTCCAGTACATTAGATCCCGTAGCTCAGGCTTTGCCTGCATGCCTGAAATCAGTGGCAGCGACAGCTTTAGCAATCAGACAAAGCGATGCCATAGTATTAGGACACCCATTGACAGTACAAGTACCACATGCAGTAGAGGTTCTTGTGAACCGAACACAAACACAACACTTGACCATAGCAAGACTTACCGGTTATGAACTGACATTGTTTCAACCACACATAGAGATCCGACGGTGTAATACATTGAATCCTGCTACACTATTACCTGTAATTGGAACAGACCCACTAGCTCATGATTGTGTTGAAATCATTGAAATAAAGACGAAACCTAGACAAGACTTGACAGACGTTCCATTGTTAGATCCAGACCTGACGTTGTATGTAGACGGATCGTGCATGAGAACAAATACAGGAGATTTAGTGACCGCGTATGCAGTCACAACAGACACTGAAGTTATTGAGACAAATTGTATAGATACTTTGTCAGCCCAAGCAGCAGAACTTATTGCTCTAACACAAGCCTGTATTCAAGCCACAAATAAGAAAGTTAATGTATACACTGACTCTTGTTATGCATTCGGAGTTGTACACGACTTCGGCGTGCTATGGCGAGAGAGAGGTTATTTAACCTCCCATGGTGCCCACATTCAGCACGGACCCCTCATTCATGCTTTGTTAGACGCAATACATCTACCCACTGCTATATCGATTATGAAATGTAAAGCACACACGAAGGTTACTGATACCATTTCTCAAGGCAATGATTTAGCTGACAGAACAGCTAAACAGACTGCTCAGAATCGCACATTAGACATGACAAAGCCAATAGTTCAGACACCAACACAGTGTATGACAATTAAGGATCCCGCACTTGACGTAATTGACATACAGACACATGCCACAGCAGAAGAAATAAAGAAGTGGACTGAACTAGGAGGGATCCAGACAGATCAAGGATGGATGACGAAGGAGAAATCTGTATGGTTTCTCCCTGATTCCATGGTTCAAGCCATTATAGCTACAGTTCACAGTCCAGCACATTTAGGAGAGAAGGCTATGCTAGACAGCATTCAGCACATTTGGTTCAACAAATATTTACGAGCAGCAGCTAAACAAAAAGTTCGTACCTGTATGATATGTTGTCAGTTTAATCCAGGAAAGAGTGTTCCCGTAGAGCAGGGTGGATTTCAGCCTCCTGACCATCCTTTTGAAGTCCTCCAGATGGATTATATTCAGATGGAACGTTGTCGAGGATTCAAATATGTTCTCGTAGTTGTCTGCGCTCTCTCCCGTTGGACAGAGGCGTATCCCGTATCAGATTACACTGCCCCGACTACTGCCAAGCAGCTAGTTCGAGAATTCTTCCCACGGTACGGTTTACCACGTGTTGTATATTCAGATAACGGCCAGCCTTTCTCATCCGAATTAATGAAACATGTCTCGCTTTTGTTGGGATATCAGTGGAAATTCCACTGTGTCCGACACCCCGAGGCAGCAGGTCTCGTGGAACGACATAATCAACTTTTAAAAATCAGACTGTCTAAAATATGTCAGGAAAAAGGTGTGGACTGGATAGTAGCTTTACCAGTTGCGCTATTTTACATGAGGATGGTAGCACACTCTCGAACAGGGCTATCACCTTATGAGGTGATCTTTGGTAGACCACCGAATATGTGGGGGACGCCTATACCCCGTAAAATAACTGATGTTGACTGTAATATGCTGACAGATTACCTGGCTTCCTTGATGTCTGCACTACAATCTTGTCGTTCACAGGTAGTCGCAGCTTTTCCCGACAACACCGAGGTGAAACCTCATGATGTAATTCCCGGCGATTATGTTCTCGTCAGGAATTTTGATCGGAAAACCCAACTGGAGCCAAGGTGGAGGCTTCCTGAGTTGGTCCTGCTGACAACCAGAACAGCTGTGAAGATCGAAGGGAGAAAAGGCTGGGTGCATTCCAGCCATATAAAGAAATTTCATGGACTTCCTCCTGACACAAACAGTACTCCTCGTGTGTCTTCCCCCATTGACTCAAAGCTACCTTTGGCTGAAGCCAGTAGCACCGAACTCTATAAGCAGAAACTCAGGTCCAGATCCAAACTGTCGGACGATTTGATTGTTTAAGTCCTCTCCAAGGTGAAGCGGTTGAATCTGTCCCGACATGTATCCCTTAGGTCTGAATGATGTAGAGTCCAGAATCATAATAAAACGACATGCTTATTGTAAATTACTGCGTAGCCACTGTATTGTGACTTTATTAATTTTGTTTTCCTTGAGTTTTTTAATAGTTACTGCAAGCATATTGTTGCATATGTATTATCCTGTTTCTAAACGTGCTTTCAATATAACTGATGAACATTCTTTTAGTGAATTACCCCCACATGAGTTGTCCTATAGACTTGCGCTGCGCAACAACACCTTCATTAGTATGTTACATCATTCCCATCAGACTAGTAATGCCACCAATTGTTGGGTGTGTGGCCGACTCCCTCCCTATCAGAATAACAAAGGAGTTCTGCCTTTCTTTCCACATCCGTTCACACACAATGGCTCCTGTGGAGCATGGTTTAGTTTATTAAATTCCATAGACCCAGACACAGCAGTTTATCAACAACATTGGATATGGGGAAATCTGAATCTAGTTTTATTCAAAGTCTGTCACCCTAATAAGGAGGGTCACCCCAGTAGAACAGGAACTGATTTAGAAAATGAAGTGTATAAATTAGGTAATTTTACGCCTAATCTTATGATTTTGAATGTCAAAACCGAAGTTGAACTAATTCTGCCCACTATGTCAGTATTTCCAGTTAAGGGTGAATTATGTGTAAGAAAAGTTGGTTCCATACACATGGGCCATAGCCAATGCGTTACTACAGTAGAATATAGTGATCAAGGTAAATCTTCATTTAGAGCTTCTCGCCATTCTTACTTTATATGTGGTCAGACTGCATATATGCGTCTGCCTCTAGATTGGGATGGTACCTGTTACATAGCATTCCTTTTGCCACCTGTTTTTCTAGCTCCCCCTGATTATTATCGAAATGTTCATTTAGTACCCAATAGAGAGCGAAGAGATCTCCCAGTTGTCGATTATACTGAGACGGCATGGGACAAGTATGTAGATTTCAATAAAGGTATCTTTCCCTATATAGGTACAATATCAAATAGTAAGCTGATACGCAGACTAACCAAGACTCTTGAAGCTGTAGTAAACGAGACTATAGCCGCCCTAGGCAATCTGACGGAAGAACAATCAGTGATGAGAATTGTTGTTCTCCAGAATCGTCTTGTCCTTGACGTCATCCTGGCCGATAGGGGCGGAGCTTGCAGGGTCATCGGATCCAGCTGCTGCATATTTATACCAGAAAATTCGCCATCTATATATAAAGCTATAACACGCCTTCATAAGATTGTGAGCCAGATACACGAGAATCCAGGCACTTGGACGTGGTCCGGGTGGTTTTGGAGTGTGATATCAGCCTGGGGATGGAGAGTTCTATCCTTCCTAGGTATTGGCCTTCTTATGCTTTTCAGTTGTTGTTTATGCCTGCAATGTGGACCAGCGATTTGTGGTCTGTGTGCCACATCATGCATTCCATATCACAGTTCTCGTTCAAAACACCGGAAGAAGAAGGAAGAAGAAATGATGCTCCATGAGCAAATCGATGGAATGATGAAGATTGATATCTCTTAAAGGGCAAGTAGGGGACAAGGAGGGAATGTGGAAATGTGGATTTTCCTGATCAGTTATGTCCCCTATCTTGGACCCCAACGGTTCTATATGCATGTTACAAATACATGTATGTTCCCTCCAGTTCCAGTTTCTAAGAACGCAAATATATGTGTGTCTACCGTCGACATGTTCTCTGTCAGATCCGCCATCAATGGGCTGGATATTCGATTCCTAAGTATGAAAGGCCACCGACTTTATATGGCTAAGTTACTCCATTTTTACAGTTCAGGCAAGTAGGCCCGATTCTGTCCTCAAAGCTTTTTCTGTTCTCTGTCTCTGACAGCTTCAGCTTGAGCTCGCATCTGTATCCATGAACTTTGTCCTACTCCCTGTGCAGCTAACGGTGCCTGCCTCGGCCAGTTTTCGCCTGCCTGCCAAGAAGCTGTATTTCACCTTCGAATTATCTATTTTGCTCCTCAGCCGATGCATTCCTGTCTAGTAGTTTAAGTAAACATTCTTCCAGCTACCAAGCAAAGGACTCAGCCTTTCCGTCCTCCTGCAAGTGATTCATAGCCCTGCTGCCATGGAAAGTTTTCTGCCTCTCGCATCTCATATAGACACTTAGGCGTTTGTGCACGCACACAGTCAGTATAGACTAGATTCTGTCCGAGAGTCCTTCCTTGTGGATAATATAGTTCTTTAAACATAGGATGTTAGATATGATTTGGGATTAGGTTGACTTGACCCCCCAGACTTCTCGTCTCCACATGTAGAGCTAAATGTCAAGTCCCTTCACCCCCTAGTTGCACGTCACTCACACGTCATGCTGCTGCGCGCGCATCTATGCCAAGTATTATCTTATAGATCCACCTATGTCTGATAATCCTAACCAATCATGTTTCTTTTATTCCTTATTACGCCTAGTTTCGATTACGTACCTGTTATGTCACTTTTCTTATCAAATGTTACGCCTTCTACATTCGTTTCATTGTAATGTACTTATTATAAAAATGCATGTCTGTCAATAAAGTATTGTACTTCACTTCCTGAACCCTCGTGGTGACGGAACCTGAAGGCCGCGACTCGAGTCGGCCATTTTGAGTGGAATAAAGCCCATTTAGAAAACCTCTTATACCACGGATTCTGCCTCTTGTTATTTTGAGCTATTTTACTTTATTTTAAGATTTCGTATGAAATTCAGTCCGGTAAAGAAGATTTTATTTACCACACCCCCATCAGAGAATATGCGCCTGCAAGAAAGTCATCCTTTTTGCTCTAATCATTCCCATTTTGTCGACTGATACTTTTGGTAACTGACTCTGATGGCACCCTGGGATCTGCTAACCAGGTCCAGGGCCAGTGCTCTGATTAAAAATATGGTAATTATGTGTAATTCCAATCAACACAGACAACCTACCTGTAAGTCCCTAGTATATGGTAGGGCATGTAGGTTTAGAGGCTCTGCAGCCTTGAGGCACTTAAGTGTGCACTGCTGTGTTGCCTGCTGTCATTTTAAAAGTCAACCCTGCTTTGCAAGCTGCTTTTAAATTACATACAAATTTGACTTTGGAACGATATATTATGAACTATAAAAAGTTACAATTAATACATATACTAATCCCACTACAATTTATACAAAAGTAGACAAAGTGTTGGACTGAGGAAGGATAATAAAATGTCCTACTCCCACTTCACACAATGTAACTGTAGGAAAACAGTTATATAACACATGAGTAAATGTACTATTCCGACTCCATTCAGCAGTAGGGTATTTCTTAAATTGCGGAGGAGTACATCTTACTATTTCCACTCCAGTCAGTCCAACAGTAGGGAAAGTGTTGGATTGCGAAGGGGTAAAATATATTATTCCCACTCCAGTCAGTGCAACAGTAGGGAAAGTGTTGGATAGTGGGGGGTAAAATGTACTTTTCCCACTTCAGTCAGTGCAACAGTAGGGTAAGTGTTGGATTTCAGAGGGGTAATATTTAGTATTCCCACTCCAGTCAGTAAAACATTAGAAACAGACTAATTCCCTTAAACAAAATAAAATATTTTCATAAACATAGTAAACGATCAAAAAAAGAAATATGTTAAAAAAGAAAATATAAATAGATGGATATATTTTAAAATACATATGTATTACATTGTCAAATACATATTAAATACTACCAAAATTATTATAATTTAAATGCAAAACTATACGATTAAAATATTGACAACTAATAAATAAAATATTATTTACATTTAGAAAGCACAACACAATTAACAAATACAATAATAAATAACATACTTAAAGACAATTAACTATTTTTTATTTTGTTATTACTTAAGTCTCTTTCTACCATATACTTCAACAAAGTGCACAACACATATCTAAAAGTCATTTCTAAAATAATATTATGTGCACATGTTAAATAATTAAATGTTAGTTAAAATATTATTAATCATTATTTATTCCTTTAATAATTGTAGTTGATTACCACTCCACCCTTTGCCCATGCAAATAAATCAACACACACCAAATATATACATTCTAAAATGATTATTTCCATCATTTTCATAATTAATTTTCAAATAAACATTTATTATTAATAATTAAGTAATAATACATAGTTAATATTTAATTCACTTCCAACCATTTACTCCTACAAACCCAACAAACTACATCTAATATATAAAATAATAAATAATGTATTTACATATTCTACATAATTATTTATCATTTCTATTATTTTATAAATTAACTTTATTATTTCAATCAATCAAAATCTTTATTCGGTCTTGCGAACAAAAGACCATAAAAGTACATGAGAAATATTGCACATAGTTGTAAACACACATTAAAATTTAAGATGATTCAAATGTACGGGATATATAAAATACTAAAAAGAGACTTATAGAGTGCGAGACAAAACACAATAGCTGGTGCGTCAAGTGACCAGGCTGACATATCAATGTGATCATACAATTACATAGAAATAATGCTCCGAAAATACAACAGGCGTCAGAAATTTAAAAGAGAACCTGGGATATAAAAACATTTCTTGGATTAAGAACACTGTTATCAACTTAAGGGTATAAACTGTGGTTATAGCACCAAGAACCAAAAACGGGGAATGAAGAGAGGGCAAAGACCTCAAAATGGGTCTGCCATGCTCTTCCTCTACCATCTGTTAATAAAGAACCCCACACAACTACCAAGATCAGTGTACTTTGACATGCTGCACTTGAAAAGAACTAACCCAACATGGTTTGTCTGATCCTAAGTGCAGCTTTCAAGAAGGCAGACAAAGAAAATGATTTCGGGGAACTGAGAGATTGTAAGTGGAGGAAGGCAGGACTGCAGTGACGAAGGCTTATTCTCCTTAATAGGGGAGTTAAAAATTGCTGACGTGCTAATCTGTGCAAATTGGAGAAAAACATATAGTGCAACGAAGATTGAACAGTATTGTCGTCACACGGACCTTCCTCCCCTCTGAGCCTAAATAATGTTTTTTAAAAAAGGTCCAGTAGATTGTGCCAGCTCCAAAATGAAAAAGTATGGACTGCTCCCATCTGGTCAGCTCCAGGGCAAAATACAGCAGAGGCTCAATGGTATAAAAAAAGACTGTAATATTGCAGCACCAAGGGTTTGGATAGCTCAGATTTCAACCTAATATTTGCACGATGAGTCTTAAATAACAATTTCACTTCGGACTTGGCATTATTAGGAATGCGATTAGGTTCAGAGTACCACCAGGGTATGCCAAGGGTGCCAAAAGTTTCTCGTAAATAGCTCAGCCATGGTATGGTGGAAGCATTATCCAACTTCATACAGTCGGAAATATTGTCCTTACAAAGTTTAGCGGCTGGATTCAACCAGATATTAACACATAATAGGAGCGTCACCATCTGGTTCGAATCCTCAATAAAACCCTGGTTTAGCTCATGGTGCAGAGTGAGGGTGGGGGTAGATGGGGGTGCACTCAAAAGCCTGTGGAGAGAGCGGTTTTCCTCTACCTGAATAGAGCCGCACTTGCTAAAACCCCAAACTCCCGCTCTGTGAGTGGCCACACCAATGCATTGTAAATTAAACACTTTCAAAGGAGGGAACAATGTCCCTCTAATTTGCGGTCTGATGAGGTTACTTACTGTCCCTGCGCCTTTACTTAACTAGGAACAGACCAGAGCACAGTGGGGGCTCCATGACCCAGAGGGACTATAATTTAATCCGAGGTAACAAAAGGTCTCGACGGATGTCAGAATATGGCCATTTATATTGATTTTGTTAAAACTTGATTTGCCTGGGCCACAAGACATAATATGCGACTTAGAGTAATTAGTGCTAAGGTTCAAATTGTGCATAAAAGAAATAAAACAGTCCACCAGGTGTCTCCGGGATTTTGGAGTAAGGGCCAACAATACAACTTCATCCGCCTATAACAGAGCGGGGACAGGGGAGCCTGCTATTTTGGGTATGTCAGTGTGGGGTGTGGCTGGGTAAGCTGTTAAACCATTAATATATAAAATAAATGATAACAGTGCAAATATCCAGCCCTGCCTTACCCCGCTCTTTAATGGGAATTTGGAAGACAATTACCCAAGTGAAGTTAAACCAATCCGTGTAGTAAGGTCTGAATGTAAACAATATAAAAAATTCACCTTGGGGAGATCCACGCCTTGGTTCAACAACATTAACCAAAGTTTGGTTCTGTTCACTGAATCGAATTCGGTGGATAAATCCATTTATTATTTAGAATAATTAATTTCCTACACACCCTGTTGACACACCCCAAAAAACAATTAAAATATCGCACAATTTACATAATTCTTTTTCATTTAAAGAATTAATGTTATTTAAAAATTAATCATTAATAAAAGATTAATTCAAATTCTAATTTAGTTACATCCCAACCTGTACCCCTACAAAACACACAACCAGCTCCTAAAATTTAATGTAACAACAAATTATTTACACAATGAACATAATTAATTGAAATAAAATAATTACTATAAATTAAATATAAATTAATGCTAAGTTAAAATGAATTTACTTCCCTCCCTATGCCCCTAAAAAAACAATTACCATAATTAATTATCTATTAAATAATTAATGTTAACTAAAACACAATGTTTAATTAATTATAATTAATTTACTTCCTACCCTGTACTCCTATAAACTCCAAAACCCAAGCCTACAATTTTACTTCACAAAAATGAATTGATCAATTAACATAATTGTAAATTAAATATTTAATAATAATTTAAAATTACTTAGCAATTAATTATATGTATATATATTTATTTATTCGATCAAAATTATGATAATTTATATTATATAAGTGAATCCATAAGCAGAAAAACCGTTAAAATTTTACAATACAGTGCATCATAAAAAAAATGTGTTTTAAAACAAGCTATTACAGCGTCTAGCAATGTTAACATTTTGAATCGAGTCCACCTCTTTCAGGATAAATTGGAATAAACTTTCTTTTCCATGTTCCTGAGTAAATTTTACTAATAAAATACATAGTTCAATTCCCTGAGGTTAAATGAATGCACATTTTCATAGTGAGTCCTCACAAAAATTTTTGATCAATTTTACCTCTTCCACCAGGCAAAGAGCAGAAATCTCGGATTGCAAATACTAGCCACCTTGTGGTGTCTGACCTAAAAATACGTGAAGCTTCACTGGGGTGTGTAAAAGATAATTAACGGCAGGCAGGAATTATCCAGGTTTTTCTGAAGGTCAACATAAGAGGGGCAAAAGAAAAGAAAATGATCAAGGGTCTCGGGAGAAGTGTAATAGGTATGGCACAGTGGTGTTACAGACACATTTTCGCAGGTGGATTTTCTTGAGGTTAAAGGGAGAACTCCGTATCTAAATTGGATATGCAGGGCTCTTGCCTGGGGGATTTCGATGTCATCCAAAAACATTTTGCAACCAAACCATCCTTAAATGTTTAAAACACTAGAGGTTAAAGTGCCATGTGCATTACCTTCTAAACTTTGTAACTCCATATACTCCCAAAACCTTTTTTTAAGAAGGGGAACCATTGATTTTATTATAGACCCTGGCTCCTCCCAGATACACCCCGTCCCTAGTTTTAAAAACCAATCCTTGATCATGTTGAACCACTTAATACAACCTGTTTGTTTATGCAGAGCAATCAACCCTTCCAGGGCCACCTTCACTGAGACCCGTGTGTTACTAGTCCATATCCTTATCCAAAATAGGAGAGCCCTGAGAATAGCAAAGTGGTTAATAGGTTTAAGACTAAGATCAAGTCTAAGCTGCAGGAGGGGAGTATTCACAGGTAGGTTCAGGATCTCCCTAATAGATTTATTTTCAGCAAGGGATAGATCCTTCAAATTTTCCAGCCCCCATAGCTCGGCCCCATATAGGGCTGCTCCTAGACCTTTAGCTCTATGAAGTTCCAAAATGGGCAAGAGCGGCTGATACAGAGACGCCCTAGCCCTCCGGACTATTGCACAATCGGCATGTTGGAGGATCAGAATACTCTTTTCAATTTGTGGTGTCCAGACCAGCCTGTCACTAATGCGTACTCCCAGATAATCAAATGCCTTGACCTGCACCAAGGTTTGCGTGCCCAGCATTAGCTTACCCTTGTGGGATTTATAGGGGTTAAATGTTATATATTTTGTCTTGGAACAGTTTATTTCTAACCCCTATCCTTACAGGCTTTGTCAAATTTGTTCAAAAGGTTCTGGATCCCCTTGGGTGTTCTGGCGATGAGTAGCGTATCATCTGCGAAAAGCAGACAAGGCGCTATACTGCCTGCTAATTTTGGGAGGTCGCCACCATAATTATACAGCTCTCCTATTAACCCAATAATGTAAAGGATAAATAATGTTGGGGCAAGGACACAGCCTTGGCGTACACCTTTACGAACCAATATATCTGTTGAATGACTACCATCAGAGTTCCACCTGACCTTTGCGTAATGGTCATGGTGTAAACAGATCAAGATATTTAGTAAATATGATGGGAGTCCTAGTTCTCTCAGGGCTAGCCAAAGGTGGGTGTGATCTATAGAATTGAAGGCCTCTTTCAGATCCACAAACACAACATACAGGTGGCCTCCTCTTATGGTCACTTCCTTCCATATCAAGAGAAGGAATCTAAAAACGTGGTCTGTGGTGCTTGTAGAGGCCCTAAATCCTGCCTGTAGATTTGATAAAACATTATTTTCCTCGATCCAATTTTGGATCCTGCTTAAAATATTTTTACAGAAGATTTTTTGGGAGACATCTATAAGGCTGATAGGCCTGTAGCTTCCGGGAGACCCTTAGTCTCCCTTTTTGTAGATAGGGATAATCTCGGCACCTCACAAGATAGCATTGAAGACCATTTGGAGCAGAGGTCCCCATATTATAGGCTCAGTCTTATACATATCTCAAGGGAGCTTATCTAGACCCGGGGCTTTCCCATTCTGTAGTGATTTTTTGGCTAAGGTAGTTTCATCTAGGGTAATAGCAGTATGCTCGGTTATTGCAAAGTCTAGGGATCTCATTTGTGGGCCTGGGTCATAGGCAACCCATTGACCTGAATATAACTGCTCGATATACTCCTCCCACACATGGGGCAGTATATGGAAGTCAGTTTCAATTTTCAAATTGGGTGACCCTTTTGACAGAAGGTGCCAAAACAATTGACTATTCTTCTGCTTTGATGCATCTACAAGCGAGCGCCAGTTTTCTGACTCCCAGTTCCTTTTTGCCTTAGCTGGTGCTAGTTTATACAGCTTCCTGCTGTTTTTAATATCTATAGGAGATTTTAACTTTACCATCACAATTAGATCATCCTTGGCTTTTTTACAGGCCTTATTGAACCATGGAGCTATTCTCCGTGTGAATAGATCTTCATTACATAGTTTGTTAAAGAATGATCTTATTGTGGTGGTCAGGAATATGGCCATGATGACGTCTATAGTGGTAGCAGTATTACTCAGGTCGGGGAGAGTCTGCTCAACCTCCTAATATATTTTAGGGAGAGTAGTTGGATCAGCCAGTATCACTGGCCATTTCACTCTTTCGTTGTTATTACTAGTGATTATTGGGGCGCTCTTGGGCGAGGGCTGTCTATATAAATGCGTTGGGCCGGACTGTGTAAGTGCCAGGGCATTATGGTCGCTATCTTCCCAAATTAATACGACCATATATTTAACACTAGGCCAGAGTTCAAGATCAACAAAAATATAGTCAATCCTGGTCTTAGTTTCGCCCCTCATAAACGTGTGGCATGCTTCTCTGTCAGAATCTGTCCGACCATTGCAGGCTCGGACCCCAAAAGTAATAGTAAATGATAAGACCTGTTGCCCCACCCTAGTGCATTTCTTAATTGGTGGTACTGGGATCTTCGCAATCCCTCTGGCTTTAAGTCCATCTGATATTAGCTCCTGTATATAATCAACAGGTTCAAAGGTTATGTTGAAGTTGCCAGCAACTACAAGTTGGTGATTGCCCTTAGCTATATCAAGATAGTTGGTTAGCGTTTTTATTGTGCCAGATAGCTTGTGGAGACTACTAAAACAATTATAGATTTCAAATAACCTAATTTGACTATTCCCTTTCAGAGAGGACAGTTCCAGCACAAGTATTTCCTCAGAACCAAGGTATTAAACCTTAATTTTGCAGGCTAGTGTGTTTTCAACCCAAATTAGAAGGCCACCAGCTGGGCGGCCGACTGTTGACTGCTTAGCTTCAATGCTGTAAGTGGTGAACCCCATTCTGTGAACCTGCCCTACCACCCAGGTTTCCTGTAGTGGGCATAGATAGAAATCATCCACTAGCTTACACCAGTCAGGGTTGATTAGATTGGACTTTACACCTGCAACGTTCCAGGATAGGATTTTCAGTTCCTGGAGTTCTAACATCGGTTCCTGGGTGTGTCCTGTGATGTTTATTTGTCCCCCAGGCTCTGGTTGTTGGTAGTGGTGACAATTCTTAATTACTAAGTCGCTTGGGGCAATATCATTATTAATATAGATCTCAGGGGTTTCTTCTGACTGCATGGCAGGTGGTTCCTCTAGAGTGATTAGTGGAGGAGAAGATACTATGGGTAGTCAGTCTTGGGAATCTAGATCAGACAGTAGTTGGTATCTATTTCTTAGATCCAGGAGGGGAACCTCCTGACGCATAGGGGGCTTAATATGTAGCTTGGATACCAGTGTGTTCCCCCCTCTGCATTCAAGGTGCCTATAGAAGAACCCAAGCGGTAGAATGCCGATCCCTAGGCCCAACATCTGATTTGTTAAGTGCGACCCCCAACCAAGCAGATGTCTTGCTAAGATTGGAGATCTACAATTTATGACAATACAGTCACCAGTAAAAGACTTACATAATGGGCCACCCAACTTACCCGCCTTAAGAACAGAATCTCATGATAATTGGTGTTTGAAAAATATGTGTTCTGTAAAAAGCAGTGGCAGACTTTATTCTTCAACTGGTTCTGTGATTCTTTTTGATTTTCCTGCAGCGATAGGACATTAGCAAGAATTGCCACGTTGGGGCAACACTCGGGTGGAAGATGAAGAGTCGCCTTATCATCTCGATTAGTCAGTCCATTTTAGTGCAACGCTATGGGGGGTATTTGTCGGTTGCAGCCTGCCATGTTCCCAATAGAGGTTACAGGTGAGGGACTAGGCCTGGTTGTACTAGGGGGCAAGCTTGCATTCCCCAAGTGTCTAGTACACGAGGGCCCTGAGTACCCTTGTGATACTACACTGGCGACATTTCTAGGAGGACCATTGTTCACAGTAGAGGTTAATGGATCAACATCTATTGCTGTGGAGCCCTCACCAGACTTTGTACCCCCTCGGTGGTCTGCCCCCGCATCCATCACTTTCCTTTAGCCCCTCTCCCTGATGATATATCAGCAACCAGAGTATAAATTGGTTCCATAGTTGACTCCAGTGTATCAAGTCTAGCTAGGATAGGTAAAAGGTTTTGGCAATAGTTTCTTCTAAAAAAGATGTTTGTGCCGCAATGATTTGCGGGGATAGTTCCTCGGGGTGGGGAGGCACAATTGAGTTGGAGCCACTTATAGAGGGTGATCTTTGTAATGTTTCGGCGGAGGCTTCTGGGGTTAGGTCCTGGATCTTTTTCCTGGATCTAGTCCATGTACACCGTAGAGGCTCCAGATGTTTTACCTTTTTTTTCCTTTTTACTGTGGATTCGCACACTGGTGAAACTAGAGGTGATAAGCAGTGGTGCTGGATGGGAGGTGAGAATAATAGACTTCTGGTGAATGCATGAGTATTTTGACCAGTGTCACTCTTTTGGGCAGTCTGAACATCAGCCACAACAGTTGGGTCAGTAATAGAACCAACCAAGCCCCCTCCCACCGACAACCTTCGTTCCGCAACCTGGATCTCCTTATCAATTGCCTTTGCAGCCCGAAGAAGAAAACAATCAAGTGTGGAGATTGTCAGGACTCTTGGTGTAGCCGCCTTCCCCCCCAGCGATTTCAAATTTGCCGCCATTCCTAAGGCATTGAATTACAAGAGTTACGTGAGGAGAGTGTGCTTACTTGAGCAGGAGGAGCAGGAATGATTTGTTCTTGACGCCCCGTGTTGGATCACCAGTAGTAGAGGCGTGCGGGTGTCCAAAACCAGGAACCAAGAGACCAGGCCCGCCCTGCCTCTTCCTGCCACTGACGGGCCCACCCTTGGCCGGGGCACCCCCGCGCGCGTCCCGCTCTGTGGGCTAGTTGGTGATACGGGCGGAGAAAGTCAAACACGGGCTCCCTCTTATGCGCCTCCTAGCGCGAAGCAAGTGTGTTGGCGCCTCCCTGGCACGTTGTTCAATGGGGTTAGTAGTCCCCTCTCTGCTGTGCGGGCTGGCTGGTGATATGGGCGGAGAAAGTCAAACACGGGCTCAATTAATTATAATCAAATGACTTTCCACCCTTGCCCCCCTATAAACTAAAAACTTACGCCTAAAATATAACTTTTAAACAAAATTACACAATTAACATAATTAAATATCAATCCAATAACTAATATTAATCAAAAACGAATTTTTTATTAATTATAATAAAATTACTTCCCACCCTGTACCCCTGTAAACCCACAACCCGCCATGGTACTAAAAAATGTAAAACATATATATTTAAATTATATACTAGAATACATAGCAATAATGTAAAAACTATATTATTGACAACTATATTTTTATAAACTATATTATTGACTTTGTTATTTTCAGAATCGATATTTCTTACCTTAATTAGATATTCTTGACAACAATATTCTTGTAGATGATATTTCCAATCACAATATTTTGGACACGATATTTTGGTAGCACAATATTTTTGTTTTGATATTTTGTCTTAAGACCCTTTATAAGACAGGAAAATGCAACAGTTTGGAGGAAGCTTTCATGCTTTTGGGTAGCACCCTGTACCCCATTGGTCCGGGCTGCCCCCTGCTTGTCACCTCAGAACATTGGATAAATATGTGCGAGCTGCATAGCAACTCAGATCTTCTGCCTGAAACTACAAGGATAAGAAGGACTGCCATGCAAGAGCCCTGGTCTGCACCCGAAAGGATTGCACTTTGAATGACTGTTCAGCTGCACACAAGGAACCAAAGCCCTGAGGACTTTGCCTTGCTTTACCAAGGATTACGGAGTGGATTCCCTGAAAGCAACAGGTTAATAGAGCTCACCTGCACCATCTCCCCCACGAAGTCCCCAGCCTGGAGTACGTCCAGTGTACTTTTAAGGATTTGGCTACGTGCATTGTGGGAACTGTACTCCCAACTTCTGAGGAGCAACTCAGAGACCGTGGACCCTTGGATTTGCATTGTCAACACATTGAATCATCAAGAGGTACTTCAGGAAGATGTTACAGACGTTTGGAGCAATGTTTGGTAAACGCGTCATAAAGTGAGCGACCAGATGTTGAGAGTCAAGCCTACTACATAGTACCGCAAACTGGCCTGGATTTCAGGTTCATCCTGCTTAAATCTCTGGAGAGCAAGACTTCCAGGAGTTGACCTGGGGGCTCACGCTAAACCAAGCTGATGAAGCCTCTGTGAATCCAGACTGCTGAAGAGGCTCGCTTGACGTCGAGAGAAAATACTCTGGAAAAGTTTTTAAAGGCTAAGGTAACATTTTGACTGAGGCCTCCAGCTTAGTGTATCTGACCAGGGCTCCATCGCAGTAAGCCTCAAACTTTGACTTTGTCCCAGTCAAGAGTGACCAGATGTTCCAAGTTGGTGCTATATGGCTTTTAAGCACTAGAACATGCTTATTCTTTCAAAATGCATATCTCCGGTTCCCTATATAGGATTTTTGTCATTTTGGTGTCATTTTATTCACTAAAATATTTCTCATTTATATAAATTGGTTGTTGCCAGCTACCAAGGGTTGAGCAAGGGAATAATTTATTGAGACCTTGTCTGGACCTTTTCTCGGATTAATGGCCTTAGTGCTATTGGTCCAGTATGCCACGAGACAGCAAACTCAACTGAATCGTTACGGGGGCATATTTCAGCCCAGAGTTGACAAACAATAGACTTATAAAAGGGACGTATCAGTGCCCTTCAGTTGCACATTGCGGGTACCTCTACTTTTTCAATCATGCAATTTACAGGCATACAATGTATTTTGACGACAACCTTCCACAGATTAGGAATGGAGGACTACCTATTTGGAGAATCGACTCATGAATTATGACGAGTTCATGCACATATTCTACGCTCTCTCTCACTAGCAGTTTGATGCTTGAAAAGTCTAGCCCACATGAACTGCTGAAATAGTTTCTCCCTGTGGCACTTCCACGACGTTTGAAAGACATCAACAGATTTTAAACAGCACATATAAGGACTTATTTCTTGGCTACTCTTTTACGTTATAAAGACGACACGACATTGGTGAATTTTTCTATGAACATTTGAGGATTGTGCCCCTTACGTAGCCAAGCCTTGCAGAAGTTACGAATGTAACGAAACACGTGTTGGCTGTCATGTCTCTATTTCACCATGATATTCTGTTCTTCCAGCAACAAGAAATGGACCTTGAAAAAATAACAATATAAACATGAAATGTTTTTGAAAAAATCTTTTTCTTGTATAAATATATGTACAGTATGTATTGACTAAATGTCACTCTGATTTCTAAATTGGAGAGAACCCCAGTACAAATCCAAATCTTGTCATATCCTGTGATTTGAGTGATCAATAGAATATGTAGATCTTGTGTTTCAAAAAATCAATGTTGTAGTGATATTGTTGAGTGCCGGGATACATCTGTCTGTCTAATGCAATTGGTAGGTACATATTTACCATTACTCCACCTTCCAACATTGCCCAAAAACTTGAGTTTGGTTTAGTAAAACTCACACTTTGCAGCATTCAGAGTGATACCTGCATCAGCAAGTAACTGGCACATATGGGTAAGGGATTTGTTGTGTTCTTTCTATGCTGCCCAAAAACCAGTATGTCATTGCTGTAATTGAAAGCATGTGTAACAGGTTGGATTACTTGGCGAATAACATCTTGAAATATCTCAGCAGCCAAAGATACTCCAAACCTCAGTCTCCCATATCTGAACAAATCAATATGAGTCAGAATGGTAGCAATGTACCTGCAGCTCTCCTACAGCTTAATATGCTGGTATCCTTTATTCTGGTCAAGACGGGGAAACAATTTGGCTGTGTTCAAATGCATTATCATGACTGCTATGTGTAGACCAGAGTGTCTCTCCTTCTTTAATTGCTTTGTTTTCCTGGCTCATAGCAATGTAAATTCACACTGCTTCACTACTGTCCTTTTTGGTACTACTACTCCTATGGGCGAAACCCACGGTGTGATGCCTGTGCAGTGTTTGATGATGTCATATTTCAAGAGTGCTTTTGACTCTTTCTCTACAGCTTCTTGTAGATGAAAAGCAACTCTTCAGTGTCTCTGAGCAACAGGGCGAATGTCTTCATTGTTATGAAGCTCTACTTTTATTTACTTGGGTTTTTCCAGGTCATGGAACAATGACGGGAACTGACTTGTGATCTCAGACTGAGCGCAGAGGTTGTAGTGGAGGTATATCACCCCCATGTCAGCAGCATTGGCTAAACTAAGCAAACAGGCACTCAATGAAGTCCCTTGCAGAACATGAATGGGTCATTTTGTCGCATTGTCACTGTGAATGACCCTTGGCTTTGCAATGGCTTGGAAGCTGCCCAGGTATATACCTTCATGCCTGATAGAGTGAAGCAAGGCACAGGGCATAGGCTGTAAAGCTTTTCCACTGACATAATATTAGTCGACGCGCCACTGTCTATGATGAAAGTTAATAGGTGATCATAAACTTTCACGGTGATTTTGGGACAGTGTCCAAATGAATTTGGTCACATTGCTTGGTGAACTTTCTTTGAACTATGATCTTCTTTACAACCAGTTAAGCCATCATGTGTAAGCCGTCCTTTGGTATATATCATCAACGCACACCCATCTTCTTTGCTGTTATTCAATAGTGACATTGAAGAACCTTTGTACGATGAGCTTGATGACAATTGATTTTTCCTGGTTTCTAATTGCTCTAGCTTTTTGGTTTTAGGCGCATTATGAAAATGCTTCTGGAATGTTCTTGCATCCATTTTCAATTGAGGTTGTGATGCACCTGACTTATCTTTAGCTTGGCACACGGTTAGGAAATGCTTCTGTTTCCCACTACCTTTGCAGACTTGTCCTATGGCTGGACATGTACCTTCAAGGGGAAAAGAAAATCCACATCTGAAGTATAGCTTTGCTTTCCTTGAATGCATCAACTTACATGTATCTTGTTTATGCTTGTGCTGCTTCTCACGATCAGTGATGATTTATTGTGTGCCGTTCCTGCTTCCATATTAGCAGCTTTCTGATCTGCTCATTCTTCTGCTCTCGCAGCCATCAGCATTTCCTCTAGACTGTGCCTTTCTTTCAGCATGCACCTTCTAAATTAATCTGAAAGGCAGCCATAAATAACTCTAAGGCGCATAGCTTCTTCGTCGGTGAAGTCACTTAAGTTGCAATGTTTAAGGAATGCATCCAGTCTTTGGACAAACTCATCCATTCGTTTCACCAACCTGTTGTTGCGCTTGGTTGAAGATATACCTGTCCTAGTTGACATTCGGCATTGGCTTGAACTTGGTCTCCATTGCTTCTTTTACCTTTTGGTACGATTTTACATCAGTCTGAGAGATTTTCTTTAATACTTCTTTCACTCCATCACTTGAAAATCTTTTCAAATATTTGAAGGTCTTTTTGTCATCTACTTTCTCTAGTGCATCTATGAAGTAATCAAATGTTTTGATCAACGCAGTTCACCTGACACTAATGTTTTGCTTCTTAGAAGGTGGTGGTGGCTTTAGAAACATGGCTGCATTGTATTTTGCATCCCTTTCTTCTGCCATTATGTTGGCAAGTGCTGTTTAGGCAAATGCTGTGCAGGCTGGCACAGGCAACTTCTGCAAGCAGAAGTCGCAGGAAAAGCATACATTGCAGTATCTTTCAGTTGTCCTGGATGGTGAGTAAATGTTCTGTTTCTCATAACTTGTTGACTTTATTTTTGATTCTTGCTTCATCTGACTAATTGCTCGGTATTTGGATGCTGTGTAGCATCTCTGTCGACCACTTCATTGGTGATTTTGGGAGGCATTTTGAATATGGTCCTCTGCAGGGCTTCAAACTCTTCTGCGGCCATGTACTGGTTGCAGTAGGGCTTTGACTCTACATGTGGTTGTCACACGACTGCTTTGCAACGATTCTGGGCACACGTGGCATGCATGAGTAGTTTACTGTACCATTGCAAACTCTCAGGGTGATCAGTCTTGCTTTCTTCGGGCATATATACCCTACTCTTCACCAGCTGGATCGCCTTCCTCAGCTCTGGAGCAAGCAGAAGAATTATGCCACATGGAAACTGTGGTCAATCATTACTTTATTCTTCAGCATACACTCACACACTGCACAATACATCATACTTCACAATTAACCACACCTTCATACCTCCCTGCATATTACGTACTTGCTCTTCAGAGTTCGACCTGAACCACAAGGTTCCTAGCGCACATAGGATTAATAGGCTGCAACCCCCTCTTCCCACCCCTACTCTGTTTTTTAACTTTCTGGCTTCTCCGAGGTATAGTTTCCTCCTCAGCACTGTTTATGCTGTGACTGCTAATGCAGCAGTAGGCGGAATCTTTAAATGTTTTTAAACTATTCCAGAATGGCAGCCTATATATTTACACCTGAAACGATTTCAAGTTCAGAAGAGAAGGATAAAATTGTATTAAAAAATTGCACGGGTATAAGGTCGTCAGGCATACAGTCAAAGTCTGCTAAAGGGTCTGAGTCAGTTGAAGAAAGGAAGAACCAATATTGCTTTGAATACTTTTGCTAAAGTAGTTGGTTTTATCAATGAAGATTTGTGAAAGTTTATCGCCTCTGGAGTGTCAATGAAAGCTACTAACGTTGGAGGACGATCATTTAATTTATGATCTTCAGTGTTTCTTTTTTTGTATTTGAGTATGATAAGAGCTGATTAGTACAGACATCTTTGGGATTATTTTGAATCGCTCTTTTGTAGTTATACAAATTCTCTTTAAAGACTGGTTGAGTTCCAGGACAGTAATGTCTCAATTTTCTTTCAGGTTGTCTGACTGCCAGCTTAAGCTTGACCTGCGCAGCAGAGTATCAATCAAAACGTTTACGTCATTCACTTTTTTACTCTTAGGCCCATATTATTTACAATGGAAAAGAACCCGGGCCGGGTAGGCAAAGCCGGACCCATTAGAGGCCCGGGTCAAAACGCCATCCGGGGGCGGCGGCCCTCCCCCGCCCAACCCCCTCCGGAAATCTACATGGGGACTTGGCCAACGGGGCCAGGATTGGCCCCGCTGACACAGACAAGCCCCCCCCAATCAGGGGGCAAGCATAGGGGCCGGGGGGGGATAAAAAGGGACGCAGGGCTCCAGTGGGGTCACAAATCCCCCCCCCCCGAGCTGAGGACGAAGAAAGGAGAAACCCACCCACCCACACCTAAGAGTCGGGCGTCGCAGCTGCACGGTGGAGGGTAGCGGAACTAAACTAACAAAATTAACAAACAAAAGGGAAAAACTCAGTAGAAGATAGATGGGAGGCTCTCACAGGGCCCTGGGGATGCCGCACGGCAGGGGCAGTGAGCAAGCCAAAGGGCGGCACGCCGCCAGCAAAGATTAGAGGTAATGCTCTCCCATGACCCTTGGGATGCCTCACGGCAGGGGCTCAGAAGGAGACAAAAAACCAAAGGACCCAATCGCAAGAAAATAAAGCAGATGCGCAAGAAAGGCCCTTGGGATGCCAGCCGGCAGGGACCTCTGGGCGAGGGGAGGGCCCATGAAAGGGCACAGGGCGAGCGGGACGGCACTTGCAGCCCGGGCAGGTCCAAACGGAGACCCGCCTAATCGGTAGCAAGCTGAAGCCTAGACCCAGGACCACAGAACGCAAAAAGGGTCCCCTCCTCGCCTAGGCGATTGCTAGAACTGGGTCAAGGACAATAATAATGCAGCATGTACATAACCACGATAAATGTGATACAAATGTGTAAATTGTTATCATGCTAATAAAACTGCGACCTTTTCAGGCACCCAAGAAAGTTGTCAGTGGTGTTTTAGGGTAGCAGAGCGGAGCTAGACTGTGCAAGGGGGGAAGCGGGGAGGGGTGACTCGCCACCTGGAGGGGGTTGTGCCCAGTGTGGATACTCTTTGTATCCGAAGTTCGAACATTTAAGCTCTGGGGACGAGAAGAAGGCCTGAACAAGAGTTTTCTTTACAACTTTTTGCTATTTTCTCATAAATGTGACATTTTGTGAGTGCGCCATTGTTACTGTGATTGAAAGAAAAAAGATCAGTCTATACTATCGTAGGGGTCGAGATAGTGTCTGCAAAGGCCCAAATCCGATCTAAAATGTGACCTGCTTTGTGTTAAGCAGACCTTACATGTTGTTCAAGACCAAGATCCACACAATGCAGAAGGATCTGCCTGGCTGAGGACTCATTCAGATTATCAAGAGGCAGGTTTACATCCCCCATATTGCAACGTAGGGTATGATTCGCACACCACCCGAGCCATTTACTAATGCTCCAGAGTGAGCAGGGAGGGAAAAGAAGAGGGCCGATATAGTAACATGACACCCAGTACAAGTAGGGTGGGAATTCATTAAAGCAATCAATATATCTGCATCAGGAACGTTAAAGGTATGAATTTTGGAAACATGACATTTTTTTAAAATTAATATAGCCACTCTTCCCCTTCTCTTGTTACCTATGCAGTCACTTCAGCGATGCTGAACCCTTGAGATATTATTTGTTCATATTAGATTGAGATCCTTATTCTAGACATGTTTCAGTGATTGATAGAATATCAAAATTGTGTAAATTATTCAAATCTATTATTTCAAATTGTGCCTACGCCACGACCGGGAATTTATGAGACCCATCTATATTCCTCCAGTTTTATTCATATGCCAATTATCAGCCATCACATGTGGTAGATATTGCTAGGCTTCAGGGGAGTTAGTCATAAAATTAGAATTAACTTCCTACAGGTGATGAAATTTATAAAGATAAGAACATTTCAAGACAGTCACAGTCTCAGTTTGCAAAAGTGACGGGCCAAATTTAGCTCTCACAATTCCGAGGTGCAATAGGTGTAAATAGTTTTACAAAGAGCTAAACAAAGGTGTGTGAGGGGTAGACGTTACCTTTCCTTCCTGAATGCGAGCAAAAAGCCATACTGGTATTGTGACGGCCCGCTATCCCGGACTGGCCCAGAGACCTGCCTTTGGTGACCTTCTGTGCCATCAGCGCACTTGCTGCATAGACGCACTAAAGTGCGCATTACATGGAATCACATGAAAACGCGTCTTTCTTTGTTGCAACCCGCAGGCAGTCCACGATATAGAGTATTCTTATCAGCTGGATCTGGGACAGGAAGAGAATATCAAAGGCCCCATTGCCACCTCTGTGGTTGGTCAAAAGAAGAGCTTTGGCAATACTAGTAAGCCTACCAGGAAGATCCTCACAGTACTAAATGTGAATGGAATAAAAATGGTTCATGACTCTATCATGGAGAGTTCGATACAATGCGATCAGGATTTATAAAGCGCGCGGCTGCACCCGAAGAGTACAGAGATGCACCATCCTCCCTTCCCAAGGTCCTACATGTATCACATTGTAGACCCTCCTCATCAACTGTTTGGCCCGCTCACTGCAAGAACTCTCTTTTGCTATTTGATAAGTCACTTTTGTAACTTACAGTAATTCAGAAGCGACCTATAATGCGTGCCATGACGGTATTACATGTATTTTTGCCTCAATGCACAACCACCATGTGGAATGGAAGCACATTGTCTGTGCCCAAGTGTGTCAGTTTGGGTCTGTTGGGTTAGTGGTAGCAGGCTCAAATTCAGAATAAATTACCAGTAGAATGCATAGTGGAACATTTCTCAATGTCTGAGTAAATTATTCCTTTTTTCAGACAATGGCATTTAGGTTCTCAGTTGTCTTCTAAAATTGTGCCTACCATTCACATTATGACAAATATTTGCAAAGAGCAAATTTTGTTTAAATATATATCGCACTTGCCATCCATACCTACCAAATGAAAATTGTAATGGTACTGATTTTCAAAAAGTTGGTAAAATGAGGTAAACAGCAAAGAAGACAGCCATGGAATTTTAACATATATTGGAGAAATTGGCGTTTAACGCCTCCAAACCTGCAAGTATTACTGACCTTTTTTTGCTTTGGCCACCGTGCTCTTTTTGTTTTTGTTCTCAAGAATTTTATTAATTTTCAAAGAAGAAAGTAGCAGGAAATACAATCCGCAAAGTAATATTGATAAATAGGTACATAACATTTTCAAACAAAATATGCAGAGATCAGCAGCATACTTCAAAATGACAAGGGAAACACAGCAAACCGACATATACATAAAAAAACAAAAAAAGAGTTTGGTAATGAACAATGTAGTCACAAAATTTAGCGACAAATGATAACAATTGAGTGGCAGCACCTATTGAAACAATGGGCGGGTAAAGAAAGAGGACAGGAGGGCAACAGGAGTCGGAAGTTCCATGTGGCTAATGCAAGCAGAAAAAATAAAGGAATAGAACATTTGTCCACAGCTCGATATGGGCGGCATCTAAGTTAAGGAGAGGCACCGAGTACTAGTGATGAAATAATTATCCAGAGTATGCCAGATTCTCTGGGATGTGCTCGGGTTCCCTGGAGATTTGTATAAGCCTTTATGTATACCCCTAAAATACGTAACCCATGCCCACCATGTCTGAAATTCTGTAATGTTGAGGGAATTCCATTCTAATAGGTTAATCTTTATTGTGATGGTTAATAAAAGATCCAGTAATAACAAGTCAATATCCGATAGAGCTGGAGAAGAAGAGGCTCTATCAGGAACTAAGATTATAAAGGGAAAATCCAAGCAGATATCTGTGTTGAATATTAAATTGGGTCTCTTGGATATATCTTTCCAGTATGGGGATGCTCATTTACAAGTAAAGAACATGTGTTGTTGGACATCACTAGCTTCCTTATAGGTCCAACAAATGTCATGTGATATGAGATTTAGTTTGAAAAGCTTTGATGGGTGCCACTATAAAACATAGACCGCAAAAATATGTGTTTGAATAAGTGACAGGATAAGTTTGTCCTAATGTAGGCTGGGGGACATTTTAGACCAACACTCATCTAGAAAGGAGGGAAAATGAAGTATTGGAAGTACTCAACCCATAATTTCTGAATGGGAGGGACAAGGCTGGGTTTGGGCGAATGAAGAGTTTTGTATATTTTAGAAGCTATGTGGCCGTCTATACGAACTCAGCTAAGGTAGTTTGATTTTATTATTAAAAAGTCATAAAAATCCATATTTTCAAGAGAAAATTTCGATTGCAGGGTCACAAAGGCTAGGGGTACCCCATCAAAGAAAATTTCTCTGACTAAGTTGATGCCTTTGGAAACCCATTTGGGACCTATGATAACAGAGTTTATACTAACTGTGTTTTATTTGTTCCACATGGAGAGGGCATAGGATTTATTAATGTTTGAACTGTCTATCTAGGACTTTTAAAGCATGGATAGTGTTCAGAAAGATATGTTTTGAATGAGGAAAGTGGATTGGGACATAGTAAGTGGTGCAGTTAGGGGGGAAGGTCTGCTGAGCTGTTGCTCAACGATAAGCCAGGGAGAACTTTGACTAGGGATGCCCGATAACCAAAGCAGACCGCAAGGCCGTCTGATAGTTTAACCAATTTGGGAGATCACATCCATCCATGTCATAAGGGACTCAAATCTTTTTAAGAGCGAGTCTAGGTTTTTTGTTTAGCCAGAGGAACTTTGAAGTGACTTTATCCAAGTGAAAAAAGAACACCTTAGCGAATCTTACAGGGAGCATGCTGAAATTCAACCATGGTTCACCATCATTTTGAAGGTCTCCTTTCTACCCCACCATAATATGTGTTTTGGTGGCCATAGCAAAAGTAAATCCTTACTTTTCTGGCTTGTGCTTTGTTCATTATGAATAATTGATTCAGCGAGATCACAAGAGAACCAAATACCTAAATATGTGATGAATTTGTATTGGCTTTGGAGGTTGATCCTATACAAATGGGATGACAATGAATGTTAAGGGGCAGCATTTCCATCTTATCTTTATTCAATGAACAGCCTGAAAAGTTGGAAAAGGACTGAAGAATGTTTATGGTTGTCTGTATGGTGGAGTCAAGATCATCTGAGAAAATCAAAATATCAACCGTATATGCAGTGGTTTTAAAGACGTGGGATGCAAAATTGATCCTTTTGATCTCAGAGGAAAGATTGAGCATCACCAAAATGGGATATATCGGTAACAGAAATACAAGTGGAGAAAGCGGCAGCCTTGACAGGTGCCTTGCTTTAATAAGGAGTCAGAGGAGGAACCATTAATTTTATTTCTCACATTGGGAGCTGCGTATAAAGCCATGATCCTTTTAGTGAATAGGTGACACAGATTGTATTTGTGAAGCATTGCTTCTGTGTTGGGTCAAAAGACTTTGTAGAGAGCCTTCTTGGCATCCAACACTATAGCAATGGCAGCTTATCACTTACTAGTCTACCCTTCACAAATCCGGATTGAGAGAGGTGAATTAGCTTAGTTATAAGAGTTTCAAGATATTTGGATAACATTTTTGCACACATTTTTGCTTCCATGTTTATCAGGGAAATCAGTCAGAAGTTTTTAGGATTGTTGTGGTCTTTCCCCTCTTTCGTGATGACATCAATGGCAGCTTAAGCCGCCGAGCCAGTAACGTGGCCTGTGGAAGCTAAATGATTAAGCAATGATTCTAGATGGGCTAGTTATGTATATAGTAAATGTTTTCTACTAGAAACTAGTTTGATTACAGAGAGAATGTAACTTTTATAAATAAGTTTATTTAAATACATTTTATCAGCTCATGAAATTGATTCCATCGGGTCAGTATGTAAGAAATCTAGGCATGCCTCCCTGGTAATGTTTGAATCAGGAGTAAAAAGAAAGGCATATAATGTTTTGAAACCTCTCAAATCTCTACAGTGTTTAATGTAATATTTCTTTGTGATCTTTAATGGATGCGGGTAAGTTATTGTTGTGCTTGTATTATACATAGGTTAGCAAGGACTTCCCTGCTCTGTTCAGGCAAAATAGTTTTTAACTTTTCTGCACTTTAATCTCTTGGGGATGAAATTATAAGGAAAGAGGAATTGTATAGACACTCTAACAATAAGTCCCTACTGCAAGACATTAAACAGTTAAAATACACCTTTAACTCCATTGTCAGTAAAAGAGCCTACCTCAAGTTAAACAATTCAAAATAGCAGCTATCATGTAAATGTTGCAATTGAAAATTGTTTGACACAGTTGCCCAAATAGAAAATCAAACCATTCTAAAATGGCATGTGCAACAAACTATACAAAAAACATACTTAAAAAAAAAAAAACGTAAAAGATGCTGTCACTAACTAAGTGGTGATGACATCATTCGTATAATGGTCCTGGATCCTGATTTGACAACCAGCTTACATATATGGGTAATCAAAACATTATAAACCTGCATGTGTCATAAGAAGATCCACAAAATGCCTATGTATGGATAACCCCATCTCATGAGTACAACCGTCTATGGGCGAACACAGTCTCTGCCCCGTGCCTATAGCAAGCCCAATACCAAGCGCACTTTACAAATCTTGACAAGGAAATACAATTGGTTCTGATGTGTCAGATTTTAATAGAAGTAAGCTTTCCATGTCCCGATTCACACCCAGGTTGCGGCATAGCAAAATAAACCACTTTGACCTCAGGATTTTGTATTTATGGCAAAATGAGTGCCTCAGTTTCTGAAGTGTTGTGACAGAAGGGGCATCTCCCTGCTGTCTGTCCTGTCTTTTCACATTTAGCTGAAAAGGCCGTTAATGGCAATGTACCACGTTTAAACAAATATACAAGGTCTTGGCCTTAGAAGGGCTAATTCCGTTGAGAAATAATTCAAATTGCGGGCTACATGTGGGGATTAGGAATTTATCATTCAGACCATCAGACCTCGACTCATGCAAGAAAAGTGAGCAATCCTAACTTTACTACTCCTAAATACCTTTTGTGAATACGGAAAGTCACAAAGTTAGGATTTAGTCTCTGATTATTTTTGTGAATCGGGCCCAAGATTATTAAGCTTAGCCTGTAGCCCAGCCATATTCCATGACTCAAATCTAACAATAGCTCCCCTCCCAGGTTCAGAGACAGTTGGAATTGTGGACAAGGAGAAAGCCAAGGTTGCTGTCTGGGATTGTACTGTATACTTTAGGTGTCCATTTGCAAAATGCCATGTGCCTTCCTAAACCACACATGTGAACCACTGGGAGTTTAAACCAATTGCCCCCTTTGGGGTGTGCGTTCTAGCCTAGTTTTCTTCGTTATTGTTCCAGTGTGCCTGTGGGAGTCAATCTATATCTTTCATTGCCAGGGAGCATGAACTACCCTCTCATGAACCTAACGCCTCGTTGTGTTGCAATACAAACCCATTGCTGTTTCATTTTTATACGTATACTATTTAATGATACTCCATGTTCCAGGACTATTAAACTTTCATAAATGTTTTTATCAGAAAATCGTACTCCAATATAGTCTCTACTACTATACTTGTTTGTGTGGTGTCTTACCATCACAATATCAACCCTTATTATTGATCTGCAATTACGAACTTGTTGCAGCCAGTGAAGGAATTTATTAACCAATGAACCTCTGTTTTCGAAAGATACTGGGTTCACGTTAGTAACATTTGTCATAAAAATCTAATTGCCCGGATGGCCACTAACACTGGTCGCTCTAAATGCATGAGGCAGTGGAACTACGACCATTCTCCTTGAGGACAAAAAACTGTCTGACTGTCTATTTGCCCTTGAAGATTTTTCTGTTCTTGGGCTCATGCTCATTGATTACCTTGGTACCCTGGTAAGGGTGGTACTCATAGCCCCCTTCCATAGTCTCTGCCCATTTGTTTAGAATTTCCTTTGTTTGTCAATTTGGTGTCCCTGGGGCCCATGTTACACTGGTTTGAAGAGTGAGTAGCTGTTTTTTGACCTGATAGACACTCCTCCAGCCATATGACTTTCTTTGGCTTCTTCTTTGAAATCAGCTCTGTCTGGGGGCTACAGTGATGCCATACCCCTTGATAAACGTTCAGTAATAACCTGTCCGAAACATGAAAGCCCTGACCTTAGTCTAGGTTTTGAGAGATTCCCAAGCCATGGTTGTCTGGATCTTGGGATTTGAGGTTACATATGTCCCATGTCAACATGGTGGCCCAGGTACTCTACAGACCCCTACCCAATCTGGCACTTGTTGGCCTTACTAGTCAGTTTTGCCTGTTACAGGGTCTGAAGCACATCATTGAGGTAGGTCATGTGTTCCTTAAAAGTGGTGATAAAGACAGCAATGTCATTTAGATATGCTGCACTAGAGGTCTCCAGCACAGACAGTAACCTTTCCACCAGCCTCTGAAAGGTGGAAGGGACATTCTTCAATCTAAAGGGCTTTACTTTAAATTGAATGTGACTCCCAGTAGAATAGAATGTTGTCCCTCATTTGCTCCCTCAGTCAGGGAAATCTGCCAAAACCCAGAAGTCAGACTAAATGTGCTGAGAATGATACTTGGCAGTCCCTAACCAACTGATGACTTCATGGAATGGGGTGTGCCTGAGTTCTGGTGTCCTACTCTTTTGGGTTGGCCTTGGGCATCAGCACCACTATGCTACATTTTGGAAACCTCTTCCGTGCAACAAATCACCGGGCGGGTGGTCCCATTAACTCCAACAATGATGTTACTTGGCTTTGATGAGAGCTTACAGATGGAACTGACCCAAGTATATTTAGGTATCATGGTAACAGCAATTTCCTGCATAATGATTGCTTCAAAATGGAAAGATGTAGACCCTCCGACATTTCAGGAGTGGTATGCTAGACTCTTTCATGTGTACAACTTGGAGATGGCATTGTACAAATGTGAAGGGAGGAGAGCAAAGAAAAGAGGTCGCCAAGTATGGGGGCTTCTGATGGAGTAAGAGGGGATTTGGGAATATGAAGCAATATATCTGGCTGAAAGGTGCCTCCTTCTATGATTCAGTCTCGTTAATCTTTTAAATATTTGTCTTCTCTTTAAATATCTCCTTTTTTCTATCTCTCTGGTTCTTCTTTTCTTTTTGCCTCCCTTTTCTATGTAGAGATAGGTAGGGTAAACTAACAGGAAGTAAATTATGGATGGAATAATATATTTAGACATATCCTCAGTTGCATGGCTTCAGATTACCTAGTGGCATGGTCCTCCACAACCAAGATGAACCTATTCCTGAAAGCATTTTTAGGGTCCAGAGGGCCAGCATTGTTAACCCAGCACTGTCAAAAGGAGTCTCAAGCATAGGTGGTGGAATTCATCACCTTTTTAGACATCTGGGGCCAGTAAAGGTGGTTTACCAACCTTTCCCAGTTTTTGGTCTGCACCAAATGCCCAGACAAAGGGAGATCATGGGCAATGTTTAAAAGGAATGCCCTTTACTGCCATGTACTGCTGAGGCCTTGAACATCCACCACTGTCCCCATGGAGACTAAGGTGGCTTCACTCCTGGGGAAAACGTCCACCCCAATTCCTACACTAACAATTCCTTGATACTGACCACCAGTGGGGGGATTCTAGGAACAAATTAAGTCTTCCTCTTAAACTTGGATTGTGACAATCTAGGCACACCTCAGCCTGCACTGGCTCAAAAGCTTTCTTTCCCTTGTACCTTCCCATCTCGGTTTGAAAATGGAATTTTTATCCTTGTTGTTCACCTCTTTCCCCCGAGGAGGGGCTGAGACTCCTTTCTTGTGATCCCTCCTGTAATTCTCTGTGCTCTTTCATAGGAGGGATACAATTTGCCAGTTTCATCCTCACCACAAAGCTAGGCACAATACCCTTGGGCAAATGAGGGGTGTGTGCTCTCTCCTCACCATTGCTAGCACCATCTTCAGTGGACATGAAGCCTAGTCTTGTCTTTTTCCCTCCACAGCCAATTTCTTTCATCTAGTGCCAGTTTCTTTTTTTCCCAAGGCTATTGCTGTAAATTTGGCTGGCAGCTCCCTTGCTGATTAGTGGCACTGAGCTCCAACTGGCAGATGGCCTGTTCAGAAGGGCTTGTATTGGCAGAGATCACTTCACTTGAGGCCCTGGATGGTGACCAAAAAACACATGTTGGCCAAGTTGTTCCCTTCTGCTTTATCCTCTGGTCCATGCATGATGGGTTTCCTCCAGGCCCTGAGAACCATCTCATACTCTGCCTTCTTGGCAACATAGCCCAGCTTTAATGTTCTTTATCTGCATTGGACTGTCATCTCCACCATTATGTCACTGTCACTGTTTTTAGGGTGGCCAGATGCAACTCCATATTCCCTTAAACGTTTAAACAAAGCAAACTTTCTAATAAAAAATAATTTATAAAAATCACAAACTAGCCACTAAAAGACCGGATGCAAATTAAAAATCAATGTTTGCTTTCAGTTCAATTCAGGGATTTTTAACTTCCAACTTAATAGCTGAGTGGTACTGCTAAACACAAGTTATGGAGCCAACTTCTAAACTACAATGTGATGTGAGAAAGTGGAGTATTGGTTGACGTGGATGGAAATCCACCACATGGTATAATGCAACTATTTTTGCTAGATCCAGGAAAGGTTTCAGTTATTGAAACCTAAGGTCAAACTCTGGTAGCTCTGGCACAAAGCAGTCAGGCTTAACTAGAAGTACCAAGACATTGAAAAAGTTGACAACACAATAAATTCCCATTCCAAGTTTTTGGGTCCCAGAGATCTTCTACATTGATTGGGTCACGGTCAATGCTACTGCCGATTGGTGCTGCAGGATAAAATCTACGGGGCCTCGACATTGATCGTAGAATGTAACAGGGGCTACGGCAAAGTTAGAACCCTTGGTGGAATGGCTGCCAGGTTCACTCTGATTACTTGTCAGTTATCCAGTCTAAAGTTATAGAACATTTCAAAGTCCAAGATTTTTCGGTCAAGCCAGAGGAATATGCTCTGACACTAGCCAAGAGATCCAGGACATCAGAAAATACTCCTGGGGCTTAGTACTTACTCCAACAGAATCCACCAGTAGATAGAAACTGGTCAGCAGGACTCTTCCAGGCAAGTGGGCTTCTTTCAACTCCTGTGTCCCAGATGAAAAACAGGAGGCCAGACACTTGGAGTACTCTTCTTTGCCTGGATACAAATGTGAACAGGTCCCTTACAGTCCTCCTAACAAATCTCAACAACAGGCACAGTTTAGCCTTTGCCTTCCACAAGACCAGTAGTGTTCTGAAGAGAGTGCAGAGGGAGCCAATCTTATGCCAGGCACTAGCTTGTGGTTGGGGGTAACCCCTACCCCCTATCTAACCAATAGGGTAAAAGGTCCTAGGGGAAACCCTACCTACTTTTGCAGCAGTTCCTCTGTCCCCTATTGCAAACAATCTCACAGTACCCTTCTCTACCTAAATCCAACATGGCTGAACCCAAGAGAGGCACACCTTCGTTCAATTGCAGTTTACAATCATGGATAGAGTAATCCAGAAGTCAGACAGAGACATTGCTACCCTACTGGCACAACAGGAACCCCACTGGATCAGATATTTGGACAACCTTATTCCTTCGGGTTTAAACGACAAATTGCTACTATTCTGCTCTCTTCAATATATAGAACGCAGTACATTCATAAGCAATCAACCTACTTGATCAGAACACACAATTTAATCAATTTATTCAGTACATTAGTCCCCATCACTATCGGTTTGTTAACACCACAGTTGACCCACACACTCAGTAGGGGGAGGAATAAGCAGTTTTTTTCACACTATCAATTTTTATTGTACATCAAATTTTATTGTATATGTATCGGGTTCTGAAATTACTGGTTTAAAGCTCTTATATACATCAATTTGTAAAGTGAAAAAATTATCTGTGCATATACTCATATCATATGTGTCTTGAACAGGCCAGTTTCCAATGCAATACAGAAATGGCTCATAGACTTTATTTTGCTCCTAACATACCTTGTATTCTGCTTCTTTCATATTCTTCATTTCACACAACGTTATCACTGCAATCACGCACAAATCACAAACGGATGCACCCAAGTTTGAGTCTCTTTTGACTTTTCTTCTTCAACACGCGGGCAAGCATAACGAGCACGTAGAAACCTCACGCAAACCACGGGGTGTTCACTACACAGACTCACCAGGAAGGAGATCTTGGCTTAGAAACTTAAATTTAGGTAAGCGGAATACCATCAGCAACAGCATTTTGTTGTTCATTCATATAAGAACATGCTGTATTATATGAGCTTATCTATTTTAACCCCTTACGTTGTTTCTTATTCATGGCTTAGCGATGAGGCAGCGGAGGGCCTGCTAACAGGATTAAGTTCAGGAAATGCTGGACACGCCTGTTTAGAGGTCAGATTTCACAAAGTCAGCATGGACAATGATCTGTTTGGACGCTGGTTTCAGTATTCTTCACTTTTTCATTTTAGATTCACCGTTTCGGTTGTTCGCTTGTTGTACTATTATTATTATTACTTTTTGCAGCATTCTGGGAGAGTGAGTTCTTTGGCACGCTTAACATATTTGTCTGTTAACCCGTAATAAGGCTAGGTCTTTTTGTTACTATATTGTTCAAACTTCCACCGGAGCTTTAACTTAAGCTCTACAATCACAATTATTAATTTAAATGTCATACTTCGGATGAGCAATCCTTAAAATTTGATTATGTTTTGTGTGTAGAGATCCCTGATGAAGGGTCCTTCAAATGCAAAATGCAGTGGATTGGATTGGATTATCACTGACAAGAGAACATTGTGAGTTTTTCTTTTTGGAAGATTTACAACAAGAATTTACCACTCAAACGAAACCACCGGATTAAAGAATTGATTCATCCAAACATTTTGTGGTATATTTTGGCTGTTAAATTATATTTGTTATTGTTTCTGTACAATTTTGATTAAATATGACTAGCAGGCAGCCTTTGGGCACATTATTGCACACAGTGCCTAGGACATTGGTTCTAGAAACTTTGACACAATATATACTTAGGGTTTGGGTGGAGCCCTATTCACATTTTTCACACAAAGTTAATCAAATCACAAGAAAATCTTACGTTTTTTGTTCCATAAGCAGAATAGCGAGTGCAACACAATCTACCTCAAGCAGCATTATTTCAATTTGAACGCAAGAGGAAGCAGCGTATCTGGATACCAAAAGATTGAGACCGCTTCATATCACAGAATGCCTCTAGAGTAGAGTTAGAAGCTGCGCTCAGGAACAGAGTCAATCTATTGACACCAACACAGCTCCATACATGAAAGGCATTTGTTACTTCCCATGCCTTTACATCGGGAGTCATTACACTATGGCTGACATCCAGATGTGAACCTCTAGTCACTCCCATGGCTTATGTTGTGGGACTATCTGATTTGGATTTGCTCCTGTTGTGACAGACTTCTTTCTGGAGTAAAGGCAGGGCAGAGGAGAGGGAGCTCTAAAAGGAAGAAGCCCATTACCATAAACTTCAAAGACTCTAAATCACATTTGGTTTCTAGGTATGGACTACTAAGAAGGGGAGTTCATGGCCCCTAAAAATATAAACTGTAAACCAAGCAGTGGGGTTGTGCGAGGAGCAGATGCTCTGCAAGATGCTCTGCAAGACCTTCAAGTGAAAATACCGTCACCCCCACACTCATTACCAGCAGACTGGACTACAGTAATGCCACCTACACTGGAATCAACAAATCCCTGCTATATACCCTCCAGACCATCCAGAACACTGCAGCCAGATTCGTCCTCGGCACCCCACGACGTTAGCACATGAGCCAGCACCTGCAAGAACTCCACTGGCTCCCCGTTGAGAAGAGAGTAACCTTCAAGCTACTCACCCATGCCTAAATATCCCACCACAACATCGGACCCAAATATCTCTACGAAAGAGTCTCTTTCCAGGTATCCAAAAGAAACCTCCGCTCCGCCGACCTCGCCCTTGCAGAGACCCTGCACATCCACTGAACCAGAGCAGGTGGAAGAGCCTTCTCCTCTGTCACGGCCAAGGCCGGGAACGATCTCCAAGTCAACATCAGATGCTCCCCTACCCTACAAATCTTCAGGAAGAGCCTCAAGACCTGGCTTTTTGGCTGACTCAGAGCTGCAACCCCCCCAGCACCTTGAGTCCCTCACGGGTGAGTAGCATGCTTTCAAATCCCATGATTGTTTGATTGCCTGTGACCAGGACTGGATCCAATGCCTGCCAATCTCCAAGATGGGTGTAGAGCCATCTCCCAGGGATTCCAAGACCACCTGCTTCTGTAGCACCAGTGCCTGCTTTCTTGTCAAGGCCGGTGTGCCCTGTGAGGAACAGGAGAGCACTGGATGGAGGGAGTTCCAGCGGGGGATCCTAGCAAATAGATCCCAGTAGGGAGGTGTGAGTAGGTGACTGCTGCACCAATCAGAAAGTTGCCCATGTTCAGGGAAAAGTTGGTGACCCCCATATGCCATGAAGTGAGCCGTGACCATTCCGGCATCAATTGGGTCATAACCAGTGTGCAAGTTGTAAGTCAGCAAAACTGTATGGCAGGTGAAGCTGCTGTGAAATGTGCTGCCTTGCTGATCAAGCTGTTGCCATGTGCAGACCTAAGTCGGCAACCCTGTATGCCAGGTGAGGCTTCCGTAAAGAGTGCGGCAATGCTAATCAAACTGTAGCCCATGTGTGGAGCTAAGTCGGTGACCCCTGTGTGCTGGTTGGGTCCACTGTGCAGATTGCTGCTCTGCTGATCAGGCTGTAGCCATGTACAGAATGGAGTACATAGGGGGCCATCAAGCAAAGGCAAGAAGCATGGTTTGGTCAAGATGGTCATCATAAGGAGAAGGCTGCTGCCGTGACCAGGGCGTACAAGACCCGACCGAGGACAACTACCAGGATCGTCACAAAGCATCAGAGGGCATAGAGGACCACACGTGAGAAACTTGAGGGCACCCAACTGCTGCCCCTCCAGGCCATGTGTTAAGAACTTGCAGGACACATCCACTGTACCTCCAGCCCAGGGAGGCCCACTTGGAGACTCTGGTCACCCAGATCCTGGGGCAGGTAAGACTGATTTACGGGCCAAATGACACTGGGGGAATTAGCCTGTCATACAGTATTTTGGCGCTGGGATACTTTTTGATTTTAATAAAAATTCAGAATGTAACTCCTGAGACTCAGACTATTAGTGGGGCTTGACCTGAATGTCACCTATATTGAATGGGGGAAAAACACTAATGCTAGTGAGAGGGGAGTGGGACTCGGGGACCTGCCTATAAAACGATAAAGCCCTGATCTCCAGAAACTGTGTGTATTGCTTGTGAATGTTATTCTTCACTCTGTGCTCATATATAAATCCTACTTTTTTTCATGAAAGCAATTATTTGAGTAGAAAATCATTTATTGCTGCTGCTGAACGTACTTTGAGTTGTGAGCCTTTGTTGAGCCTGTGTTCACCCCACTGTGTCTACCTCCACCCAAGAAGCGTAGGACTGCTCGACTGGCCCTACTGCTGAGGGTCAAGTGCTGAAGAGTACTTGAACCCCAGTTGCTCAAGATTGATAGCAGGTCTGGCCCCGGAACATCAGTCATAAAAGGCCAATGGTTGGGCTCAGTAGCTGCTCCTGAGTATATATTCTGTCATCGGTGATGTCAAACTATGATGTCACTGATCATGTCATAAGTGATGCAATATGTGAGGTCATAAGCAGTGTATTGCGGAGGACATACATTATACTTTGCTCAGGTAACTATAGCTGCTGAATATCACTGGTTTTGTATCAGTGAAATATGAGCCTAACTTTAATGCCCCTGTAACCTTTGTTTTTTTCATTGAATGTCCAAGGTTTTTTAAATTCTATTTCCCTCACTATAACGTCCCCGTAACTTTTAGTTTCTTTAGAGAATTTTAATAGTTTAAAATTTTATTTCCTAACTATAACAACCCTGTAACCTTTGTTTTTTTGTGAATTTTGAAGGCTTTTTTAATTTTACTACTGTAACCTGTAACCTTTGAGAGTGGGTGTGTGACTGGCTGTAGAGGTAGGTGACTGGGTGTGTGAGGGGCTCTTTGGGTTGGTGAGTGGGTGTGTGAGTGGCTGTATGGGTCTGTGAGTGTGAGTAGCTGTATGGGTTGGTGACTGGGTGAGTGAGTGGCTGTATTGGTCAGTGAATGGGCACATGAGTAACTGTGTGGGTGTGTGACTGGTTTTGTGACTGGCTATATGAGTCTGTGAGTGGATGTGTGATTGGCAGTATGGGTCTGTGAATGGGTATGTGAGTGGTTATGTGGGTGTGTGAGTTACTGTAGGGGTCAGTGAATGGGTGTGTTAATGGTTTTGTGGGTGTGTGAATGGGTGTATGAGTGGTTGTAAGGGTATGTGAGTTGGTGTATGAGTGTGTGTGTGTCTGTGTTTGTATACGAGAGTGGCTGGATGGGTATGTGATTGGGTATTTGAGTGTCTGTGTGGGTGTGTCAGTAGCTGTGTGAGTGACGGCCCTGGAACAGAAACTCGCCTGCCCCTTTATCTGACAAGAGTCCACAGTTTTGCAGAACAAAATGTACCTAAGTGGAGTACTTTCTACTGGTTAATTAGTAAGTGCTACCTCGTTGGGTGATAAGGAGTGCATGTTCTACACTACAGCTGCGTAAAGGAAGAGCTAATGTCTCCAGCGACTTTCTGTGCATCATTTTATTTAGAGGTGATAATTCGGGAAATACCCTTGTTTGGCACTGTGATTGTTCCCTGTGAAAGCAACCTTCTACCTCATTAGGGTGTGCACCTAAGGCGATAGGGAGCAGGCCCTGGTGGGTGGTGGTCCCCAGGACCATTTATGGCCCCATGCATGGCCCACCTTAATTAGATTGAACAGGGCCAGCTCCAAAGAGGTTGTGGTCCCCAGGGCCAAAAACAGCCCGGGAGGGCCCCCCTTCAACTTTAACTTAACCCATGCCCTAGTAGGTGGTGGTCTCTAAGGCCAAATAAGGCCCAGCAGGGGTCTGTGTGGCCCCTCCCCCTTTTTTGAAATTTTACACCCTGGGGAGGTAGCAGTCCCGTGGCAATTTTAAACACCAGAGAAGGTTATGTGTGGCGCCCCCTCCTTTTATGCTAACATGCCTCAGGGAGGTGGTGGTCCGAGGGGTCTTAGAGTGAATTGGAGGGGGATTTTGTGGCCCCCCTCCCATTAAGTTTGTTAGATATACCCTGGGATGGTGGTGGTCCCAGGGCTTAAACTGCACTTGGGGAGGGGGGCCGCATGCGCCCCCTCCCTTTTTGTTTAATTTATGCTTGCACCCAGGACCTTGACCGCCCGGGGGCTGAAATACACACAGGCATGGAGGCTGAATTGTTTTTGTTTTTTTAAATTTTCATGGGGTTTTTACCCTTGAGTGGTCTCGGGGGGACCCCACCACCAGGCCTAGGGGATCAGGACATTCCTAGCCTGCCCCCTTCTTTTTTTTTTTGGCATGTTTGTTTCGGGCTACAGAGTGGTACAGAGTAAACTCTATCCATAGAATAAACACTGTTTAAAATGCCTACTTTTCTTCTCATATCAACTCAATTTCTCTATGTAGGCTCGGTAACTGTGAGGAATTTTATAAAGCTTGTTGGAACTTAGCTTTCACGGAACAGTTGTATACATATTGAACACTGTGTGCAGTAGTGGTTACCCATCTATCTACCGAACACAATATGCAGTAGTAGCTACCCATCTATCTGTGGTTAATTGGTAATGTGAATTCAGCTACCCATGAAGTGTATGTTATAGGGTCAATGTTGCACAAAGCACATGCTTGTTACATATAAGGGAGTTGTATATACAATGACATTAATATACTTTATATTATTCTGAGCTATTTGTACGTAGGTTCAGGCCTCCTAGCCATACAACTTAATAGAGTAATGTGTACAAAAGATGCTTGGATGATTAAATCAGTGATGTCACCAGAAAGGTCATCAAAGAAATCATTTGAGATGTCATCAGTGATGTCATAAATGTCATAGAAGATTTTATGAGTGATGTACTATGTGAGGTCAAACACCGTGCATGGAGGGGGTGCAAGTATAATTAGCTTTGCTAACTTTAACTGGTGGATTTCGCCATTTTTCTTTAGTTCAAAACATTAATGTTCTCACTGACAATTCATCTAACTATACCATCACTTTAACTTAAGGTTTTTTTCAGTGAATATATATATGAATCAAGGATTTCTTCTAGTCACCATTTCAAAATGATATGAAGCCATACATGTTGCATAGACATAAAAAATGTTCCTTTCCTTGTGTCAAATACATATAATGTACGAAAAATTGATTTTGGAGTGGAAAAAATAAAAACAATATATACAGTTTGTGCAATATTTTCATTTGTTAATTTAACTGCCGGGTGTTGTAAAGTGGTTTATTAGCAGTGATAAATAGGGACCTACCCCTACCAATAAGGTCACAAATGCAATAAAAGCTTCAGTCAAGGACTCAACAAATAATTTCCCTGCTCAACCCTTGGTAGCTTGCAATGAGCAGGCAGGATTAATTTAAGAGACAGATGTGTAAAGCATTCAAAAACACCAAAACATTAAATAAGTTTACACAATAAAAACCCCACAACTATTCATACATATAAGGTATATTTTTATGAACAAATATACACCAAAATTACAAAACTCTTATGTAGGGGACCGGAGATATGAATTTTTAAAGAATAAACACTTTCTAGCACTTAAGAACCAAAAGTGCCAACTTGGGACATCTGGCCACGCTTGACCGGGACAAAGTCAAAGTTTGAGCCCAACCATGATGGAGTCCTCTTTGGACACACTAGTGGGAGAACTTGGTAAAAATGTTACCTTCACACTTAGACACTTTTCTTGAGATTTTCTCTCATCATCAAGCGAGGCTTTTCTTCAAGCTAGATCTGCGTTGACGTCCTCGGCTTGATTCGGCGCAAGGCCCCGGTCAACTCCTGGATGTGTCATCGATGGCTGGAGCGTGGAAGCTTTCAGCCGGGCGAACATAAAATCCAGGCAGAATAACTGTTCGACTTCGACGGCCTGTCACTTGTCAATAAGCCAGTCACCTTATGTAACTTTTTCCAAAAGTTGCTCTAAACTTATGTAACTTCTTCATGAAGTTCCTCTTGTGGGTTCAAACTGTCCAAAACACCAATCCAAGGGTCTAGAAGCTCTGAGATGGTCCTTGAAATGTTGGTACTATAATTTTCGACAATGCACTTGACCAAATCCTTGAAAGTCCACTGGACACACTCCAGGATGAGGACTTCTTGGTGGAGATGATGCAGGTGGGCTCTGCTAACCTGCAGCTTTCAGAGAGTCCAGGCCTTAATCCTTGTGAAGCCAGGAAAAGTCCTTAGAGCTGTAGTACTAGATTGTGCAGCAGGTACAGTCCTCCAGTGTGCACTCCTTTGGGTGTAGACCAGGGTTCCAGCAGGGCAATCCTTTTTCTCCTTGTTTTCAGGCAGCAGATATGAGTTTCTTGGCAAGTCTCTGATATTTATTCAGTGTTCCTGGGGGTTAGGAAGGGGGGAATCCCTTACTAATGGGATGCAGAATGCCACCCTCAGTTATGACCACTTCCTCCAAAGTGTAGTATATTCTTGTTCCAGAAAACACTAATCCAGAATGGAGAAACTCTCACCTGGAGGGTTACTTCTCGCTAAGCCAACTCATTGGTGTGGCTATGATTCTGTAACACTCTCCTTCCAGCCTCTTCACAAATCTAAATACTGAGGCAGGGGGTACAGAATATGGGGGCGTGACTGTGTTGTCTTGTTTTGCTTCTGCAGGTGCATTCTCCACCCACAGAAAATTATTTGTCTCTCTAGCGGGTCACTTCCCACCAAGACAGCTTGGCTCAGCCTGGCAGATGCTGGCCAATCAGGAGAGGGAAGCTGAAAGGTTGTTTTTTTGGCGTACAGAAAAGAACATTCTATAACTTATTTTTGTAATAGCTATTATAAATCTAACATTTGCAAGTTGTTGGATTTATCATAACTATTAATTTGAATCTTTGAATGACTTTCAAGCTTGCCCCTGGTAATATTTATACCTGAATACAATGTTTCCATGTTGGCTTATGGAGTTAGTTTGCTACAATGGGTAAACACTAAATTGGCATTTTTTCACTCACCAGGGCTTATATAACATATTTTATCATGTTCCTGCTTATAGTTAAAATGTTCCCTACCCCTTGGGCACCTAGAGTTTTTTTTTTAATTTCTTTTATTAATTTTAAACCATAGAACAATCATGATACATGAATTGCACAGGCAGGTAAATACTTAAACATTGTATGTGTCAACAAAAAACATACTTGTCAGTTTCTGTAGTAGCATTTTAGAGAGAGATCTGTAATACATTAGTTGCACACATTGATTGTTTGTTATCTTTGACTGTAGCACGTGTGATGGAAATGCTACACTCAGGACCATAAAAGATTTTACTCCTTTTCCCCGGTTGCTTATTCGTGCGTGGGCCATGCCTAAACAGTATACATCAGCGTGTCTACGTGCTACTCATGATGTCTATTGGGTTTGTGAGGAGATATGTTTCCAGGGGGATCCCATATGCCCCTGGGCCTCAAGGTCAGTGGGAGTAATTCTGCATAAGTAAGTGTTTGATCCTGCCATATTATCATGTCTTTAATCCAATCTTTGAATTGTGGAGCTCTGCCTCATCCCCATCTACATGCTATTCTTCGCTTGGCTAGTTGAAGCCCTAGAGAAGTGAAGCGTCGGAGTCCCACCTCTTTATTTTCTGTTTAGCCCTAGAGAGCAATTATAGGCGAAGCCTGGATTGAGGGTGATGTCATCTGTTCTAAGGCTACAGACACTCGTTTCCAATATTCCTTAATACTGGAGCAAATCTAAGCGAGGTAGTGGGGCAAATCCAAGCGAGGTGTAGAAAGTCTGCCTTTTCCATCCTCACTTGTCTCGTAGTTTGTACTTATACATGTTAAGGGGTGTATAGTATGTGCGATGTAAAAATGTGTAATGTATAATGCACAAGCGGCAACTGGATGACACCGGCTCTGTCTGTTTACAGCAGTAGAGCCACTGTGTCTCCGTTATTTCCTGCCCAATTTCTGTCGCCCAGTTTTCCCATGCATCACATTGTAGCGGGGTCTGATTGATGTATATGCTATGGTATAGCGTAGACACCACATGTGAAGCTGTCTCATTTTGTAACAACATATGTAGTGAAGTGAGCGCTTGTGGTTCTTGTGGGTATGAAGGCGTATATTCTTTAATGCCTTTCCGCAATCTGACATATAAAAAATGTCCATGGGAGTGAGTGATGATGTAGTGAACATCTGTTGCAATGTGGGGAATTTCCCTTTCAAATATAAATCTCCCCAGTTTTGTATGCCAAATTTAGTTTTGTTTTTTAAAAAGCACCTTCTAGTAATACTGGTATCTTAAGGTGATATACTAGGGGGGATATAGGTGAGTATAGCATAGGAACTTGCATGTGCATGGCTATTTGCTGCCAGGCTTTTACCGTGCAGGTGACTGCTGTAGGATCGGTTTCTCAGGATTGAGGTGTGCTCAATATGACTCCCTCCAGGAGTAGGATCTGCCAGCCATTATTCCACAGCGACTTGTGGCATATATTTAGGTGGGTGGAACCAGTACTGGGGATAGTGAGCTTGTACAGTATATAGTACAATTTCAGATCTGGAACATCAAACCCTTCTTGGGAGTAGGGCCTAGTAAGCACATCCCACTTTAATCTAGTTTGTTTGCCACCCCACGTTAGGCTAATCATCTCAGTGCGCAGGGCCGTAAAAAAATGCCTGCCAGGATCAAATGAGATGTTCATGAATAAATATAAGAGCTTGGGAAGAATAAGCATCTTCATTAGAGAGGTGCATCCCGCCATAGACAGGGAGAGAGAGATCCATCTTGTGACACAGCTAGTGATATTTTCTAAGGTTCTGCAATAGTTTAAGCGCATCAGTTCCAGCCCGATCAGCAGAAATATATATTCCCAGATATTTCACCTCTGTGGTACACTATTCTATTGGGAAGTCAGGGTCAAATGGTATCGTAGATGTGGTGAGGGGGAAGATCTGGGATTTCTTCCAATTTATATGTATTCCTGATAATTCTCCAAAGCTGACAAATTCCTGTAATATGGGGTTTAGATTCTGCTGAGGGTGCCTGAGATACAGGGTAATGTCATCTGCGTATAGAGACATGAGTATTGGGCGCATTTGGCAACGTAGAGCCTTATCTTGATGATGCTGTCTCACTTTGGCCACAAGAGGCTCAATTGCGGGAGTAAAGAGGAGTGGGGAAAGTGAGCACCCCTGCCTCGTGCCCCATGTAACAGAGAATGGTGATGAGACCAGGCCATTAACCAGGACTTTGGCTACGGGTGAGTTGTATAGTAGACGGATCAATGCTAGGAATCCTATGGGAATACCCATACATTGCAATATAGTGAATAAATAGTCCCATTCAACCGAATCAAAGGATTCGTGGCGTCTAAGAAGACAGCCGCGAGTGCCAGTTTGGGGTCCATATTATGCAGTTTAGAGAATAACATGCGGAGATTATGGTATGTCACCCTCCCTGGAATGAAACCCGCCTGATCAGGAAGTACTAGTTTCTCCATCAGAAGGCTTAGTCTATTAGCCAGTATTTTGGTGAGTATTTCTGCATCATTATTAATTAAGGACAGCGGTCTGTAGGAGTCACATGAATCTGCGGGTTTGCTCAGGTTCAGAAGAGATGTAATGAGAGCTTCTCTCATAGAGCTAGGAAGAATCCATGTTGCCTGGTCTTCTTCATAGACCTCTTTCAGTGTAGGGATCAATTGATCTATATATGTTTTGTAAAAGTCTATTGGAAGGCCATGTGACCCCAGGGTTTTACCTGATTTCATTTGCATGATGGCAGTGCGTACCTTCAGATAATTAGAAAGATCTAGTGGTTGACACCTTCGGGTACCGTATAAAGTGGCATAATATGTTGTGAAGATATTATATATATTCCTACGATCTCTATGTCCTCCCTGTCATCATCCGATAGCTCTGCTACATAATTGGAGAAGCAGGCTTTGTGGATCCCTTCCGCCAAGGCTCAGCCTGGTCGCTCCCCTTCGCCGTATCTACGCGCCATTAAATATTTCCCCCTGAAGCAGGTCTCTCTTTTGGCAGTAGTTTTATATTCAGAAAGTTTGTCCCTGAAGGTTGCTTGGAGTGTGCCTCTCATAAAATTCCCTATCTCTCCTTACGGCTTATTTAGCTCTCCCTCTAAACACTGTAAGTACTGTCTTATGTCCCTCAAGACTCCGAAGGTCTTGGATATGCAGAAGCCGCACATTGTGACCTTGAAGGCCTCCCAAACTATACCTATATGTGTGACAGAGCCTACATTCCTTTGGAAAAAGTCTGTAATTTCCTGTCGCAGTTCGGATTTGAAAATGGTGTCTAATAGTGCTTCTGGAACGAGTCTCCAACTTCTAGGAGTCGTACACAATGCTGGAGGGGATAATGTCAAGCAGACTGAGGCATGGCCGGAGTATGTCCTGGCTAGATGTTCTGCATTAACTATTCATGGCCCAATACCACGAGTAACTACCCAAAAGTCCAGCCTGGCCCATGTGGAATGCATCGTTGTGTAGTGTGTTCCTTTCCTTTTCTCAGGGTGAATATATCTCCATGCATCAAAAAGACCATTGTCAGCAAACATATCGGACAATATACCATGGGTCTTAGTGTAGTGGTGTGGGAGAGTATTAGATCTATCATTTACGGGGTTTAATACTGTGTTAAAATCTCCTCCCCATATTGCATGTGTGGAGCCTATTTCAAGAATTCCTCCCCAAATTGTAGTATAAAATTCTGGATCATCAAAATTTGGGCCTTAGCAGCACACTAATGTGACAGAGTGTGATTCCAATCTACCCCACATCATGCGGTATCTCCCTTTTGAGTCCTATTTCATGCCATCCATGATGAATGGATAAATATTCTTTATAAGAATAGCTGTGCCCCTGGAATATGAGGAACACGAGGAAAACACTCTAAGCATAGCCCACTGGCTAGCAAACACGGGGGTGTGCCTTGGGTTGAAGTGTGTTTCCTGAAGCATAGCAATGTGGACATGGAGTCTATCTAGATATGCCAATATCTGCCTACATATACGTGGGTCTCCCAGGCCCCTGACATTCCACGTCAATAATAGTATATTTAATATTTCGGTGTCGTGAGACAAGGTAAGTATCAGATGGGTGCTACAAGAATGTTCAGATCTGTCACTGTCTGTGATGCTCTGTGCATGTATCAACAAATCTATCCAGTCCGTACTATATCTTACTAGGATATGAAATAACATTCTCAATCCCACACCTCTCCACAACAGTAACCCAACTATGCTGGTATTTCTATGCCCACCTGCCTCCCATACAACGTAACTCATCATACCACTATTAAAGTTCCAAATTATATGGGGGAATGCCCTTGGGGGGTATAACATGGCGCACACGAGGTTCTCTCTTCCCACCTGATGATGGAGTGTCCAGCCCTGATCTGGGATGTGGGGTAGTGGATTGCCCGGCATTGTTCATGTCATTGTCCCAATTTGTGCATTACTGATTCTCTCTCCGCCTCCCTACCACCCAAACCACTTATCTGAGTGTAGCGCCGTGTCAATGTCTTCCAAGCATAGTACGCCCTGGAGCGTTCAGTCTGATAAATTGTTTTCTTTGCTCATAGGTGTGGCTGAAGATTTCCAATGCCTCCGCAATCTCACGACGAAGTCGAAGGGGTCGAATCCCCTACCTCAAAGCTCAGTCAGATGCTGAAGATATTGATCTGGATGGAGTTTCCTGCGATGTGCGAGGAGAGTTTTGTCATTTGATACGCTTAAGGAAGTCTTTCACCTGCTGCGTGTTATTAAAGAAGTGTTGTTTGCCCTGGTGCGTAACTCGTAATCGTGCTGGATTCAACAAGGTATAGTCAATTTGTGCCTTACGTAGTTTCAACTGGACTGGAACAAATTTCCTTCTTGCCTCTTGCACTACGGTAGTAAAATCAGGGTATATGGTGAAGTCATTGCTTTCAAAGTTCAGATGCCTTTTTTCCCGGGCCAGTTTCAAAGCCGTATCACGGTCCCGAAAGTTGAGGAAGCGAACATTGATCGTACGTGGATTGCTTTCCGGGGGAGGTCTAGCGCCCAGTGAGCGATGCACTCTTTCTATTGCCATTTGCTGTGAGAAGGCTTCAGCACCAAACGTTTCACCCAGTAGGCGTTTGAAGATTTCTTCCATTCGACTAGTATTTGTACTTTCTGAAATTCCAATAATGCGTACATTATTACGCCTACTGCACGTTTCTAAGTCCTCATTTTTTGCGGCAATTACTTTAAGAATCTTATCCATTTGAGAAATTTGCTTTTGCATTTGAGTCGTGGTATGTTCGCCGTCAGATTTGCACCTCTATGCCTCCACGATCCGTTCTTTATGCTTGTCTAGCTTATCTACTATTAAGTCAATTTGAGTGTTCATGGAGTCCATTTTGGACTCTATGGAAGTGAGGCTGTGTTGCATTGCGAGCAAGAGGGCCTTAACATCGTCTTCCTGGGAAGTCGCTGGTTCTTGTGTCCGTTCTGTGCCAGCATAATCTGGCACGCCAGCACTTGACCGCATGACGGTTTTCCTGGCTTTGAAGGGCAGTTTTGACTGTTTGCGGTCTGTTTTCTCCATGATGGGCCTAGCACGATGTTGCTCTACCCAAATCACTGAGTCGATTGTTCAATCAATCAATCAATCATAGGCATTTGTATAGCGCACTGCTCACCCGGAGGGTCTCAAGGCGCTGGGGGGGGGGAACGCTACTGCTCGAACAGCCAGGTCTTGAGTTGCTTCCTGAAGGCGAGATGGTCTTGCGTTGTCCGGAGGTGGATGGGGAGGGAGTTCCATGTCTTGGCTGCCAGGTAGGAGAACGATCTTCCTCTGGCGGTGGCTCTGCGGATGCGGGGGACGGTGGCGAGAGCGAGGCTGGCGGAGCGGAGCTGGCGGGTGGGCTTGTGGAAGGTCAGGCGGCTGTTGAGGAACTTGGGGCCCAGGTCGTGGAGGGCCTTGTGTGCGTGGGTGAGGAGTCGGAACGTGATTCTTTTGTTGAAGGGGAGCCAGTGCAGGTCTCTCAGGTGTCCGGAGATGTGGCTGTGTTGGGGGATGTCCAGGATGAGTCGTGCTGATGCGTTCTGGATCTGTTAGAGTTTCTTCTGGAGTTTGGCGGCAGTGCCGGCGTAGAGGCCCGTAGTCCAGCCGACTGGTGACGAGGGCCTGGGTGACCGTCTTCCTGGTCTCGGTGGGGATCCACCGGAAGATCTTTCGAAGCATGCGCAGGGTGTTGAAGCATGAAGACGAGACGGCGTTGACTTGTCTGGTCATCGAGAGGGAGGAGTCCAGGATGAAGCCTAGGTTACGTGCGTGGTCCGTTGGCTTGGGGGTGGCTCCCAGGGCGGGGGGCCACCAGGAGTCGTCCCAGGCGGAGGGTGATGATCCCTGGATGAGGACCTCCGTCTTGTCTGAGTTCAGTTTCAGGCGGCTGTTCTTCATCCATTCGGCGACGTCTTTCATCCCTTCGTGTAGGCTGGCTCTGGCGACGTCCGGGTCGCTGGTGAGGGAGAGGATCAGCTGGGTGTCGTCGGCGTAGGTGATGATCTTGAGGTTGTGTTGACGTGCGATGGTTGCGAGGGGGCTCATGTAGACGTTGAAGAGGGTGGGGCTGAGCGATGACCCTTGTGGAACGCCGCAGATGACTTCGGTGGCCGCTGACCGGAACGGGGGGAGGCGGACTCTCTGGGTTCTTCCGGCGAGGAATGAGGTGATCCACTCCAGGGCCTTCTCCTGGATGCCGGTGTTGTTCAGGCGCTGTACCAGGGTGCGGTGACAGACAGTGTTGAACGCTGCGGAGAGGTCCAGGAGGATGAGGGCCGCAGTTTCCCCGTTGTCCATTAGGGATCTGATGTCGTCTGTGGCTGCGATGAGGGCGGTCTCTGTGCTGTGGTTGGCTCGGAAGCCAGATTGCGAGTGGTCGAGGGATCCGTTGGTCTTGAGGAAGGCGGCTAGCTGTCTGTTGACGGTCTTCTCGATGACTTTGGCAGGAAACGGGAGGAGCGAGATGGGGCGGTAGTTCTTGAAGTCGGAGGGGTCTGCAGTTGGTTTCTTCAGCAGGGCACTGATCTCGGCGTGTTTCCAGCACTCCGGGAAGGTGGCGGTGTTGAAGGAGGCGTTGATGATGTCGCGGAGGTGGGGTGCGATGATGTGGTCGGCCGTGTTGAAGATGTGGTGTGGGCAGGGGTCCGTAGGGGATCCGGAGTGGATGGTGTTCATTGTGTGTGTTGTGTCTTCGGTGCTGACTGGGGTCCAGGTGCGGAGGGTGGCGGTGGGGGGCATCGGTTCGGTGGTGGGGTTCGTGGTTGGTGGGCCGAAGCTGTTGTGAATGTTGGCGATCTTGTCGTGGAAGAAGGCTGCGAGGGAGTCGCAGAGGTCTTGTGAGGGAGTGATGTCATTGTTTCCGGCGTCGGGGTTGGAGAGCTCTTTGACGATGCTGAAGAGTTCCTTGCTGTTGTGGGTGTTGTTGTCCAGTCGTTCCTTGAAGGCTGTCTTCTTTGTGGCGCGGATCAGTGGGTGGTGTTTGCGGGTGGCGTGTTTGAGGGCCGTCATGTTGTCTGTGGTCTGGTTGGTGCGCCAGGTGTTCTCCAGGGAGCGGCAGTTCTTCTTGGAGGTGATGAGTTCGTCGGTGAACCAGGAGGCTTTCTTGCGGCCGCGTCTGCTGGGGGGTTCTTCTTCAGTGGTGCGAGGGGATCTGCGCAGTTGGTGATCCACTGTGTGAGGTTGTTGGCGGCTTCGTTGGGGTCCGTTGAGCAGGTGGGGGGGTTCTGGCTGAGGAAGGTGGTGAGCTGGTCGCCGGTGATCTTGTTCCAGCTCCTGCGGTGGGCTTGTTGAGGGTGGTGGTGGGTCGTCGTTTTACTGAAGCTGAAGTGGACGCAGCTGTGGTCAGTCCACTGGAGATTGGTGGAGTGGCTGAAGGTGACGTATTTGCTGGATGAGAAGACTGGGTCAAGCTTGTGGCCGGCGTAGTGGGTGGGGGTGGTTACCAGTTGCTTGAGTCCGAGGTTGGCCAGGTTGTCCATCAGAGCAGTGGTGTTGCAGTCCTTGTTGTCCTCCAGGTGGAAGTTGAGGTCCCCCAGGAGGATGTAGTCGGTGGAATTGATGGCATGCGGGCTGACGAAGTCTGTGATGTCTTCGCTGAACTGTGTGCGTGGTCCCGGTGGTCTGTAGACGAGGGTGCCTCTGAGCGTGGTCTTGGGGTCGGTGTGTATCTGGAAGTGGAGGTGTTCGGCGGAGGTGAAGGTGTCATCGGAGTTGGTCGTGATGCGGATGGTGTTCTTGTGGATGATGGCGATGCCTCCTCCTGTCTGGTTGACGCGGTCCTTCCTGGTTATTTTGTAGCCTTCCGGGACGGCGATGGCGACGTCGGGCGCTGAGGAGGCGTTCATCCAGGTTTCCGTCAGGAAGGCGATGTCTGGTGCTGTCGAGTCGAGGAGGTTCCAGAGTTCGACGGCATGCCTGTGAACGGAGCGGGTGTTGAGCAGGATGCACATCAGGTGTTTGTTGCTGGGGCTCGGTTTAGCAGGTGCGGTGTTGGGTCGGAGGCCGGTGAAGCGGCAGGTCAGGCAGGTGAAGGGTCCGTGGGTGCGTCTCGGGGTGGCTCGGTAGCAGGCGGTGTTTCGGCCGGCGTTGAGTGCGTGGAGGGTTTTGACGTCGTAGATGTGCAGGGTGTGCTGGCGAGGGCGAGGACCAGGGGGTCTGGCGCTGGGCGCGGTCCAGGCGCGGACGGGCGCAGACGGGCTTACCTTTGGCGCACCTTCGGCGCTCAATCGGCGCTCCCGCTGCGCACGTCCGCTGCGCGGTCGCTCAGGGGGCGTCATAAGTAAGGAGCCGGGAGGGAGGAGCAGCTGGGTGGCGGGAGCGGGGCGGCGAATGGAATCACAGGGGGGCGGGGCCGCAGGGAGGCAGCAGCGGGAAATTCCAAGAAGCAGCGGGCAGCGGGAAATTCCCAGGAGCAGCGGGAAATTCCCAGGAGCAGCGGGCAGCGAGCGAAGGAATCTGCAGGCAGGAGGCGGCAAAGGCAGGCAGGAGCGGCAGCAGTGAGTGGGGCGACCAAGCCCTGTGGAGGGCTGAGCGATTGTTGAATCAGCGTGCCTCAGTGGGGCTAACGAGGACCCAGCAGCCCGAAGTGATCATAGGCTAGTGGTTTAGATATTGTGCACAAAACAGCAAAGCTTTAGTGCGCCGGTATCACACCACTTTGTTCACCCCATCCAGTGCAATTGCGTGAAGTCGATCCACCTTAACCTTGTAGTTATTCTGGGATTTACTGTGCGTACAATTATTCAGCTTACAGAGAACTTGTGCGCTTTATCTACCAGGCCTGAAGCGCTCTTTTATCCCTATGGGCTCTACTCTGTCCTGCTTCAGGCCCTAAACTGCATATATATCCACTGGGCAGCAATAGGCTAATTTCCTTGATAGGAATGATGTGCTGTGGGTTGGCACTATGTGAAGCATCCTTACTCTGCAGGCGCATCAGCTTCCACACTACATGGAGCACATGGACTGTGGTGAGGCAAGGAGTATTATACCTCCCAAATGTTCATTCCCAATAATTTATACCACATTAACCAATAAAGCCTCCAGAATATGTTGAGTCTCTTATTTGCTGAGTATCTACACCAGCACCCGGTAGTCGCGCATATAACTATTGTTAGAGGGATCGAGTGCACCTCGGCCCTCACGTACCAAAAAGCGCCGAGTGATCAACTTCTTTTCACGGTAGTTGAGGCACCGTGCAAGATGGCTGGGACAGCTGGAGCGGTCTCAAGCAAGTGCGTTAATGTTCATCTCCAGGCCTCAGGGCACCACCCCAGCAGGCTGCCTCTGCAACAACAGAAAGCGCAGTATTGTGCGTAGTGGGGGGGTCGGTCGTCAGTTGTGCTTGCGCGGTGGTGTGTGCTGCCTCAATAACGATTCCACCGGAGTGGCCCAATTTCCACGTGTGCACTGGGGGCTCAATTATTGGCAGATGCTGAAATTCTTTCCAGCAGTTTGCGCTGTAATCACCGCACTGCCAGATCTACGAGCTGTGTCGCTTTCATTGAGGCCTTTATCCCGCTACCTGGGCATTAATAGGTGGCGGAGAGTGTCGCAGACAATCAGCACAAAGCTGATGTCGATTCTTTTGCTCGCGGGCAGGATATTTGATCGGATTATGTCGCCGGGCAGCAAGAGCCTCACTTCAGTGTGGCCATCTTGGTTGTGTGCCACCTAGCATCCCCCCAGCACCTAGAGCTAAAAGGTTATGTAAAAACACCAGATACCATATGCCCGATAGTCAGAGTACTGGCCCTGGTTCTGCTAAGCAAATCCCAGTCAATTACCACGAGTATCAACAAAAAAATGGGGGTGATCAGGACAAAATAAATGACTTTCTCACACAGATCCCTACCCCCAAACAAAAGGTGATGGGTAACTAATCTACACTCTGGTAGTCCTCATCAGCTAATTGGAAAAACCTGGAAAGTCTACATGCATTGGCATGGGAATTTCCGAGTCTATGTTCCACTGTAAAGTCAACACCCTGTAGGGATATGGACCACCTCAACAGTTTAGGATTTCCCACCTCATCTGCATGAGTTATCGGAGAGGTCTGTGGTCAGTTTGAACTCGGAAGTGAGTGCCAAGCAGGTATGGCCTTAACATCTTCAGAGACAAAAGCACAGCAAAGGCTTCCTTCTGAATGGCATGCCATCTTTGTTCTTTGGGGAGAAGACACCTACTGATGAAGGTAACTTGCTGATGAAGTCCCTCTTCATTTACTTAGGCCAACACTGTCCCGATCCCTTGTTAGGAAGCATCTGTTTGAAACACAAATTCCTTTGTGTAGTCGGGGCCAGTAAGACGGGTACTGAACACATAGGATCTTTCAGAGTGTCAAAGGCCTTTTGACACTCTGGAGTCCAATTGACTTTCTTGGGCTGCTTATCAGAAGTGAGTTATGACAGGGGAGCCACAATGGTCTCATAGTTCTGAACAAATCAGACCAAGGAAGCCCTGACCAGTGTCTTTGTTGTAGGAGCTGCCCAATACAAAAGGGTTTGAATTTTGGGCTTGAGAGGTTTTATATTGTCTTACTTACACCACTGAACTTTGCCCAATTTGGCACTTGCTGGCCTTGATAGTCCGGCCTACCTGATGCAGAGTCTGAAGCTCTTCATTCAGGTGAATCAAATGATCCTTCAAGGTGGAAATGTGCACAACTATTTTGCCCAGATAAGCTGCGCTGAAATGTTCTCATCCAGATAGGACAATATCCATCAACCTTTGGAAGGTGGCAGGGGCATTCTATAACCCGAAGGGCATTACTTTGAATTGGGAGTGTCCTTCTGATGTGGAGAATGCTGACCTCTCCTTTGCTCCTTTACTGAGGGCAATCTGCCAGCAGCCTGAGGTCAAATCAAATGTACTCAGGTACTTAGCAACCCCTAACCTGTCAATGAGCTCAACATCTCTAGGAAGAGGGTACTAATCAGTCTTAGTGACTGCATTCAGTCCTCTGTAGTCCACACAGAACTATAACTCCTTATTTCCCCCTTGCAGATTATGTTTGGGTAGCAGCACCACTGGGCTTGCCCATGGAGTGCTCAATTACCCCCAATTCTAGCATCTTAGCTATCTCAGACTTGATGCTGGCTCTGACTTGGTCAGGCGACCTCTATAGTTTATGTTTGACAGGTAAGCTGTCACCAGTGTCAATGCTGTGTATGCACTAATCAGTGATACCTGGAGTCAGGAGAACAGACCAGCAAACTGTCCCGTCACCTGCTTGCAGTCTCTGTGCTACTGGTCTGTCAACTTGTGAGGGAGGACTACTCCCTCCACTGACCCATTTTTCACATTGTGGGAGAGGAGGTTTGGCACTGGCTCAGTCTCCTCCTCTCTTCCATCTGTGACCATTAATATCTGCCCCGTCTTCATGGGGTTTTAACCTATTGACATGCAGGACCTTGTGGGGGTTCCTTGGAGTGTTAATGTCTACCATGTAGGTAACCTCATCCTTCTTCTCAAGAATTGGATAGGGCCTAGTCCACTTGCCCTGGAGGGCCCTAGGAGCCACAGGCTCCATCACCCACACTAATAGTGCTAGAGTGTACTCAGGCATTATAGCCCTTTGGTCATACCAGTGTTTCATTAGTTCCTGGCTGGCCTCCAGTTTCCTGTTTGCTCTGTATATTTACTCTGCAATACGAGAGCTCAGGCGTAGAACATAGTTTAGCACATTTCCCTTGGCTTCCTTGAGAGACTTTTCCCAAGACACTTTCCCCAGGCACAGTGGCCCTCTTACAGGGTTCCCAGAAAACAATTCAGAGGGGATAAAGCCAACCTGTTTGTTGTGCGACCTCCCTGTAGGCAAACAGTAGGCATTTGTCAGACAAACCATTGATCATGCCCTTCAGGCTCTTATTAAAGCTTTCCACTGGATGATTAGTCCAGAGATGATATGGGGTGGTGAACTTATAGGTACCACCACATTCTTCCCACATCGCCTTCAAATAGCTAGGCATGAAATTCATGCCTCTATCTGAAACCTCCTCCTTTGGGAAACCCACTCTGGTGAAGACACCAAGTAGGGCCCTAGCCATCGAAAGAGCAGTGACTGTTCTGAAGGGTATTGCTTCAGGGTATCTTGTGGCATGGTCCACTACCACCAAGACATACTTGTTCCCTGATGCAGTTGGTGGTTGTAAGGGACCAACAATGCCCGCCTCCACCCTCTCCAAGGTTGTAGCAACTACTGGCAGTGGCATCAAGGGAACATTTGGCTTGCCCCTTGCCACTGGCCTGACAGGTGGTACAGAAGCTGCAGAACTCCTCCACTTTGGCAGACATTTCGGGCTAATAGAAATGATTAAACAACAGTTTCCAATTCTGATTCTGACCTAAATCATCTGCCAAGAAGATGTTATGACTTAAGGTGAGGAGAAATTCTCTGTACATTTAGTGGACCACCAACCTCCTGAAGGCTCCCTCCTTGAGCTCTTTGGCCTCAGTATATAAAACTCCATCCTCCCAGTAGACTCTGTGGAATCCACTGACATTCCCCTCCTCTTGCTTGGAAGCGGTCCACCTCAAGCTCTCAAGGGTGGAACACTCTCTCTGACAAAACCCCTCTCTGGAAAGTCCACCAGTGTTTGTCAATTCTGTCAAATTCCTTCCTCAGAGGTAAGATCCTCTCCCTCAGATTCCTGCTGCACCTCTGGAGTTTCTTGGGCTGGCTCACCACACCCATTGCCCTTTCCCTTGACATTTGATGAGTAGCTCATTGTTCCAGGGTCCAAGTGTCCAGAATTTCCCTTCCATATATTCTGTGACCTGTTTACAGCACACACCCACTTAAGGTGATCCAGCATCTTTGCACGGACCATTCTCCACACCCCTGACAGGACAGATGCTTCAAGATCTTTTTAGTAGACAACATACAGGGAGTGCAGGAAACACAACTACCTTCTTAGGGCCTATCACACCTCCCTATTCCAAACTCACCATTGCCATGGGATGGAGTTTGGCAAGTTTGGCTCTGCTGTCAGCATAGGTTATTTGGTAATACACACCAGGTATGATCTGCTCTAGAGAAACCAGTTTCTCTGTGACCATAGTCACACTGGCTTCTGTATCTCTCAGTGCCTTAACCTCAGTTCAATTGATTTTAGACCTCTGCCTGTACCTCTCTATGGTGGGAGGCAAGGCAGCCAGGGTTACGATATCCACCCCACTCAAGGTTACTAAGGTTGCCTCTGTCAAACCATTCCCCAACTCTGGGACAATCTCCACCCCCACACCTACACTGACAATTCCTGGGACTGTCCACCAGTGGGAGGCTTCTTTGCGAAGACAGCATCTCCTTTCTTGTGTCCTGGCTGATTACAGTCATAAAACATCCTCACATTTGCGGGATAAAAGACCGTACTAGGTTTTCTCTGATACCCTCTCTCCTTGAAGGCTTGCCCCCCCCCTCCTTGCATTGGGTTTTTGTAGGTCTTGTCAAGAGTCTTTCTATTTTTTACCTGGGCGTTCACCTGGGGGGACCTGTCCTCCCTTCCTCTGACCACGCCCTGGTGTTGATTAGAAACCCAGGTTCTCAACCACTCATCAGCTAGCTCCCTCAGCTTTCTAGGGCTAGCCAGCTAGAGTCCACTAGGTACTGCTGTAACTTCTATTGTGTACAATTAATCAGTTTGTTCTCTTTCAGGAATACATTGTAGAACCCCTCATAAGTAAGCATCTTGTTATCACTAATCTAGCCCTCTAGTGCCTTAACCAAGGTGTCCAGAAAGTCCACCCAGGATTGTGTGTTAACTATTTTGGTGTCTCTGAACTTCACCCTGTACTGCTCTGGGATCAGACCAAACTTCTTGCCTAGATATTTCCTCATGTGTGAGTAGGATTCTGCCTCATCCCTCTATAGGGTCAGGAGCCTGTCCCTCCCAGCTACTGAAATCCATTCCCACAGTAGTGAATGCCAGTACTTAGAGTGGATCCTTCTCATCTTCAGGGCCCTTTTCAAATGCAGCCAGACATTTATCAATGTCGTCCTCCTCTACATACATGGGAACTATTCCTTTGGGAAGCCAGGGATCTAACCCACCACCTGTGGTCATGCCAGCATCTTCTTCATTGTCTCTGCCACTATTTCTTCTCTCTTCCTCCCTTGCCCACTTCTTCTCAGCTACGGCCAACTTCCTCTCTTCCAGAGCTATGGAAGCTAACTGAGCCTGCAGCCATTTCTGCAGGCTCAGTTAGCTTTCTGCAGCTCTGGTTCTGGTGGGAGCATCTCCCTCCTTCTGCTAGCTGGAAGTAAAAACCTAGTACTGGAAGTAATGGACATGTTATCTTCATCTACCTCCTCCAGGAAGTTGGAGGGATCACCCTCCCCTTCACTCTCTGGAGCGGCCGGTGCCCAGGCCTTAAGGGACCTAATCAACTTGCTTTCCTGATCTTGGTGCCATTATGTAGGCCCCTGGACCTGCACTGAACCCTAAGCTCAGGCACTGTGAGTTTGTTCAGGTTAGCCAGATCTAGCTCCGTTGTATCCCTTGTTTGGGGTCGCAAAATGTTTACAAATCAGAAATAGAACACATTTAGAAAAGATTTAAAAAAATGATTCAAAATCAGCTTTGTGCATATTTAATTTTTTTTTTTTAAATGAAACGTTTTGTTTCAAGGCAATTTAGAGAATTTTTAAAGATCTTGACTTAATTTAATGAATGGTATAATTCAAACAAAAGTACGTATCCTCACCGCTGAACACCAAATGTTAGAAAGTGGTTCATTAGCAATGATAAGTAGGGGCCTACCACAAGTAATAAGGCCACACACACACAATAAAGGTTTCAGTCGAGATCTCAATAAATTATTACTTTGCTCAACCCTTGGTAGCTGGCAACGAGCTGGCATGCTTAACTTAGTAAACAGGTGTGTAAAGCATTTAGAAACACCAATACATTAATTAAGAAAGACACAATACACAATAAAAATCTAACACCAATTTATAAAAATAGGTTAAATTTTATGAACAAATAGATACCAAAATGAAAAAAATCCAGTGTAGGGAACCAGAGTTATTAATATTTAAAGAATAAACCCTCTCTAGTGCTTAAAAACTAAGTTTGCCAGCTGGGGACATCTGGTCATACTTCGCCAGGACAAGATCAAAGTTTGAGGCCAACGGCGATGGAGCCCCAGTTTGATACACTAAGCGTAAGGCCTAGGTTAAAATTTTACGTTCGCATTTAGAAATGTTTCTGGAGGATTTTCTCTCACTATCAAGCGAGGTACTTCTTTGAGCCAGGTCCACGTTTACTGCGTTGGCTTGACTCTACATGAGGCCCCAGTCAACCCCTGGAAGTCTTGTTGATGGCTGGAGTTCCCTAGCTTTCAGCAGGATGAACCTGAAATAAAGGCTGGTACACGGTTTGACATTGGCGGCTTGACTCCCGCTGATGCCTCGGTCACCTTATGGAGCTTTCTCCAAACATTGATCCAAACTTCTGGAACTTCTTCCTGAAGTTCCTCTTCTGGGTTCAAAGTGTCCAAAACATCAATCCAATGTTCTAGAAGCTCTGAGATTGTCACTGGGATTTTGGGACTACAATTCCAGTAATGCACCTGGTCAAATCCTTAAAAGTCCACTGGATGCATTCCAGGATGGGGACTTCTTGGTGGAAATGATGCAGGTGGGCCCTGTAGCTTTCAAAGAGTCCACTCCTTAATCCTTGTGAAGTCAGACAATGTCCTTAGGGCTGTAGTACAAGATTGTGCAGCAGGAGCAGTCCTTCAGTGTGCATTCTGTGGGTGTAAATCAGGGTTCGAGCACGACAATCCTTCTTCTCCTTATTGTTTCAGGCAGCAGATCTGAGTTGCTTGGCAACTCTCCCATATTTATTTAAGGTTCCTGGGCATCAAGCAGGGGGCACCCCTGACCAATGGGATGCTGGATGCCACCCTCGGGTATGACCACTTCCTCTAAAGTCTGGCGAATTATTGTCCCAGAAAGCACTATTCTTTCAAAATCCAAAATAGAGAAAGTCTTTCCTGCAGGATTATATCTGGCTAAGTCAACCCAATCCTTCCAGCCCCTTCACCAATCTCATTACAGGGGCTTCTGTGTGGCTGAGGGTGCAGGAAGTGGGGTGAGCCTATGCAGTCCTAAAGTGTCAGTCTTCCTTTGAAGACCAGTTTGACTACTCCACCCCATCCGGCCTTTTGCTTCTCCTACTGCAGTTCTCCACCCACAGGAAATCCTTTGTCTCTCTAGCATGCCACTTCACACATTATCAAGACAGCTTGGCTTAGCTTGGCAAAGGTTGGCCAATAAGGAGAGGGCAGCTGGAAGGCTGGAATTTGGCTTATATAAAAGAAAGTTCTATACCTTATTTTTTGTAATGGTTATTATAAATCTAACAGTGGCAAGTTGTTGGATTTATCATAATGATCATTTTGAGTCTTTGAATGAGATTTCTAGTTTGCTCCTGGGAATATTCATACTTAAATAAAGCATTTCCAGTTTAGGCTATGGAGCTAGTTTGCTACATTGGGGTGTATTTCCCTCATCAGGACTTATAAAACATATTTTATTATGTACTTGCTTATAGTTAAATGGTATCCTAAACAAGATATATAAAAATAAGGTAGTTTAAGACTTTGGAAGTGCCTTTAATTCCAAAGACGGATTTTTGCATGTAATTTAATTTAAAGGAAGCCTGAAAAGCAGTGCTTCCTTTAAAATGACAGCAAGCAACACAGTAGTGCACATTTAAGTGCATTAAGTCTACTGGGCCTCTAAACATGCATGCCCTATTATATACTAGGTACTTCGAGCCAGGCTGTCAGTACTAATTGTAATTAAACCTAATTACCATACACCTTATAATCAGAGCACTAACCCTGGGACAGTTACCACCAGTATCAAGCAAAAAATGGGAGTGATCGGGGCAAAAAGGATGACTTTCTAAAACATGGTAAATATCAAGGAGGTTAATTTTCAAAACTGTCATGTATTGTCAAAACAACTGACCACATTTACTGAGTTCTCAGTCTCACAAAGTGTGTTTCAGTAAACTATAGTTGATATAATGGAAAAAAGAAAAATGTTAAAAATCCTCTTTCTGTGGTTGTTAGACCTGACTGGTTCGGGCTTCCCACAAACTTTTTACCTTAGTGCTTCCTTTTCACTGAAATTAATTTTGATGGCTTAGAACTATCTGCACTTTTTTTTACTGCTAACCAGTGCAAACTTGCTTGTACTCACTCCTTCAATCATCGTAAAATCAGCTTACACCCAATTGGCACATTTAATTTACTTACAAGTCCCGAGTAAAGTAAATCGACATGTGCCCAGGGTGAATTAAATGCTACTGGTAGGACTGCAGCACCTATTGAGCCACCCACTCAAGTAGGCCTTTAAAACATGTCTCAGACCAGCCATTGCAGCCTGTGTGCAGTTTTAATCTGCTAAACAGCCATAGTGCAGGGTACAGTTTCTTAAAAAAGTTGTACATGTACTTTTAAGTTTTACATGGGCTGGTACTGGAAAACTCTTATGTTTGTGTGTTTCTACTGCTATGCCTACCTCTCCCTATTATAATATTGGATTACCTTTCTACATTTAATAAGTGCTACTTTTTCATTGGGAACACATGGAAAAGTCATATTTACTCTCAATTGAAATTGCAATATAAAATCCTCTTTTATGGGCAAGTCAGATTTGAAGTCACAATTAGAAAGCTGGCATTTTTTTTATCCTAACCATTTGATGCCAGCAGCCTGTGTCCTTTGTCACATTACTGCAAACAGTTGGCAGTGGGCCTTTGTGAATTCCTCACATACAGTGAGATAAAGGGAGACTAGGTTTTGGCTGGATGGACCATCCTGCCAAGATGGGAGGGGTAGAGGTCTTCCCTGCCCTACTTATATTTCAAAGGGGCTGCCTCCAGCACACTCACGCAGAACTTGACACCTGTCCTTTGTCACCCTAGACCTTTTGGAGCCTGGGTAGGGGAGGAAGGAAAATTCCAGAACCAGATTTGAAGGGAAGTCCAAACATTTCTTCTACTTCAAAGGGCGGCACAAGGTATACATATTGGATCCTCAGGCCAACACTTCAGTTCACTCCTGGACCTGTGAAAGTCACTTAGAAGGACTGATGTGTACTCCTGAGGACTGCTCTGCTGCTTGAGGCATGCTTTGCACTTCATAGGACTCCCCTACTCTGCCAGATTACTTTCCTGCTGCTTGGAGCCAACCTTGTACCTTCAGAGAACTACTTTACTGCTTGAGGCCTGCTTTGCTGCTTGATCTCAAGACTAACAGAGTGACATTCAAGGACTAGTTGGCTGACCTCCTGTTCCGAGTTAGAGGGACAAAAAAAGCTCTGACAAATTTGCCCTACACCTGGAGTGAGTCCTGCCCTCTAAGTGATTCCCCACCAGGCCTGGGCCCTTGTTAGTGGTGCAAAGTTCCCAAACGGCCAAAAATGGACATTTGAGGATTTGAACATTTTCCACCATAAAGTGGCCTGAGAACTGAAAGGCTAACTTTGCGGTAGGCAGCTCCAGCTATGTTTTTTTAGGCAGCAGCAAATCCAGTTTGGCGGCTCCTCTCAGGAAAAGTATTCAGTCAGACCAAGCACAAGCAAACCCCAAATTAAACTGCGCTCAACCTTCTGGTAGCTTGGCACACAGCAGTCAGGCTTAACTTAGAGACAATGTGTAAAGTATTTGTGCAACACTTCAAATAGCCATAAAGTGAAAACACCACACAAGAAATATCCCACACCAAATTAGAAAAAGAGTACCTTTTAATGAATTAAGCTGGACCAAAATGAGGAAAATCCGAATCAGTAGAACCAGAGATATGCAATTTTAAAGATATTTTTGAATATAGTGCCAGAAAGCACAAAGTGCCAACTGGGGTAATCTGGTCTCACCGGACCAGGACAAAGTCACATGTGCAGGCCGACCACGATGGAACATGGGCCGGCTACAGAAACCCACTTATGCCTGCTGAACAAGAGTATCTTAAATCCTGGTTGCAGAGTGATGTGAAGTCCTTCCGCTGAGTTACGCTGGCCGGCATCGAGAAACTGTTGACATGGAGCTTGAAATGCAAGGTCCTGCTCCGAGATGCGTTGCACAGCTAAGTCAGTGACTGTCGACAGGAGCTTGCAATACGAGTTCCCATTTCATTATTGAGGAAGCAGTTGGGACTTGGAAAGACTTGCGTAGTGATGCATTGGTGCTGAGGTCAAGGTCTGACACTTGGGCTGGTGCTGTTGAAGCTGCTGAGGCTTGGCAGGACTTGCATCAAGATGTGCCATGCTGCATTGAACTGGTCTGGTTGTCGGCAATGAGATGCGACATGCTGGTGAAGCCACCGAGACTATGCGTGGGCCTGCTTCTTAGTGCGGGGCAGTGGGCCGGTTGTCACCATAGAGATGCATCACACTGTATCAAGCTTCTGGAGCTGTCAAGGTGATGTACGGTCCTGCACGAAAGAGAAGAGATGCAGAGAAGCCTGTTGCCTCCCTGTGGCATGAGAACAGGAGATCAGCCAACTGACCATTGGAGATCTTGGAGTCCTGGGACGCACATGCAGGCTGGTTTCAGCAGGGCAGCTCACAGTAGAAGAGTCGTGATGCAGCAACAATCGTCCTTGGGCAGCAGAGCAGTCCTTGGGCGGCAAAGCAGGTCCGCAAGACAGACTTCACAACTGGGCAGTCCTTCTTCCTGGAAGAGTCCACAGGTTCAGAAGTGAGGAGTTGAGGTCTGAGCTGAAATAGGTATACATGATGCCCACTTTAAAGTAGGAGATGCTTGTAGAGGCATCTACCCCCTAGAGGTGTTTGGAATTTCCTGCCTAGCTTCGCTGGGCCCAGATTGTCTGCAGTCATTAAAGACTGATGTCAAACCGCTTTGTGAGTGTGTCAGGCAGGGCCTTTGTAATGTGCATGAATGGTGGATGACAGCTCCTTCTCCTCGTTAATTTAGAATGGCCACTCCTGCCAACACTTATCTTCTCTTTATCTCACAGTCTGGAAGCAATGCACAAAGACCAACTGCTAGCTACACCTAATGATGCAACCCAGAATCAGGCTGCAGGCACCAAATGGTTAGGACAAGAAAATGCCAACTTTCTAAAAGTGCAAAAAAATAGTTGATGGACAGAATTCAGAACAATGTCATACATTCACCCCAGTACAGAGATCTGGGCCTAAATCCATCGTTTTTTTGCTCACCATGCCGTTCCAGTTTGAACCCAGCCATATGCAAATCAGTCTTGACCCTGTGCCTCATGGGAAGAGTCCAGCCCGAACTGCCAAGCCAGGTCCTCCCTGGACTGGAAACAAGCATCCTAGGACTGGTTTCGGTGTTTCACCCCTCTTCAGCCAGGATAGCTTGATTCCAGTGGCATGGAGAGCAAGGGACCCACGTCTGGGCATACCCTTCTCACTTGGGGTGACAAATGATCATCTTGTGTGTTTTGCTGTTCACCCTATGCAGGAAGGGTATGCCCAGATGTGGGTCCCGTACTCACCACACCACTGGAGTCAAGCTATCCTGGCTGAAGAAGGGTGAAACCCTGAAACCGGTCCTAGGATGCTCGATTCCGGTCCAGGGAAGACATGGCTTGGCAGTTCGGGCTGGACTGTTAGACACATAACTAATTTTCTCTATTGGCTCCTAATTGGAAGTTACAGCTTATTAAATGTAATAAAGAAACTACAATGTTATACTATGGGAGAAGCAGGCCTTGCAGTAGTGAAAAACAAATGTAGGAGTTTTTCGCTACAAAATATGTAAAACTTAAAAGTATGTGTTCTACTTTTTTAAATACACTACACCCTGCCCTCTGGGATGCTTAGGATCTGCCCTAAGGGTGACATATTCATTCAAAAGGAAGGTTTGGGCCTAGCAAAATGTTTACTTTGCCAGGTCGAAACTGCACACACATGCTGCAATCCGCCCACCCTGAAGATCCACGCAAGAAACCTCTGCATCATACTAGACTTATCGCTCTCAATGAACTGCCAGAGTAACGCCGTATTCTTGACCTGCTTCAACACCCTGCATATGCTTCAAAAGATTTTCAGATGGATCCAAACCAAATCCAGAAAAACAGTCATGCACACACTCATCAGCCGCAGACTGGACTACGGCAACACTACCTACGCCGGAACCAACAAGAAGCTCCGTCGCAAACTCCAGATTCTCCAGAACGCCACAGTTAGACTGATCCTCGACATCCCCCGTCTCAGTCATATCACCTAACACCTCTGCGATCTCCACTGGCTTCCAGTTGAAAGAAGAATAACCTTCAAACTCCTCACCCCCGGATTTTAATTTTTATCTTGAGGTTCACAAAGACCCCGATACCACGAGGTTGCAACAATTGATGGGTGGGGGGGATCTTAAGCAGTTGGTAGATGGCTCCACACATGTAGCAGGACACATTCTTGATGGGATTTATTCCAACAATCCTAATCTGACCTGCACAGAGGTGCTGTCACTCCCTTGGACAGATCATTCCGCCATTCTATTTGAATTGTCACGGCCAACGTATTTTCAATGCAAATCAGAGCCCAAGGAAAAGATAGCTACAAGGACCTGGAAAGACATCAATAGCACAGAGCTAGGAAACCTACTCAAAGCAACAGTCCAGAAATGTCCCTTGAGAGTTGATGATGCTACTGCTGCCTACATGGAATGGATAGATGCCACATGCAGCAAACTTGCTCCGGTAAAATTGTGGACTCCCAAGCGGACCCATCCATCAGCCCCCTGGTATTCAAAAGAATTAAGAAAGCAAAAACATGTCTGTAAACGGCTAGAGCGAGTTTGGAGATGAGGCTACAATAAGATTGATAAAGAGGTGTATAATTCAAGTCTCACTCTTTATAAAACACTACTCCTTGACACTAAAAGGATGTTTTTTTTGGAGCAGATCAATCAGGCAAAATCCTACTCTAAAGAACTTTTCACAACACTAGTTAAACTCACTGCCCCCAATACGTCTAAAATACAGAGCAGTCCCGAATTATGTGAAAGTCTCGACTCCTTTTTTCAGAAAAAGGTGAAAGCCATATTTTCCTCATTTACGCATACACAGAAAGAGGATACTTAGGCCAAAATAACATCGATACTAGATAGCTTCACACCATTAGAGACACAAGATTCAATTAAATTCTTAATGTCGATCCGGTCAGGATCCCCTTTGGATCCTTCTCCTGTGTCTGCGATTAAACAAACCCCCGAGATTATTGGGACAGCCCTTACCCCCCTGTTCAATACTATCTTCAACTTGGGTCAGTTTCCCAAAAAATTGAAAATGGCATCTATTCTTCCTTTGCTTATAAAACCAAACCTCGATCCCAAGGACCTGAATAGCTATTGACCCATTTCGTGCCTCCCCCTACCGGCAAAAATGATTGAGAAAGCCTTGAATATTCAACTCAGCCTGTTCCTTCAGACTAACAATATACTGGATCCAACACAATATGGCTTTAGAGCTGAACATAGCACAGAGCTGGCCTTGTTTAAATCCACAGAGGAGGTAAGAGAGGCTTTGGACCACGGAGGCGCCGAAATATTTATCATGTTGGATTTCTCAGCAGCCTTCGACATGGTTCATCATAAGGTTTTGATGGACCGTCTATCAGAAGTTGGGGTACAAGGCACTGCCTGGAACCTCTTGAAATCCTTTCTTACCGACAGAACTCAAATGGCGGACTTGGATAAAGATAGGTCAAAGCCTTTCTCCCTTCCTTGTGGGGTACCTCAGGGGTCATCCCTTAGCCCTACACTTTTTAATGTATACATGTCCCCATTGGAGGCCCTGAAAAGATCATTTGGGTTCCAATTGACGTCTTACGCGGATGACACGCATATAGTGCTGCCCCTCCAGCGTGGCCAAGAAGCTGAAACTGGAACCAGATGTCATAGCTGCATGAAAGCCACCTCGGGGTCGATGTCTTAGAACTGCCTGAAACTTAATTCTGGAAAAACTGAGGTTATCATATTTGGTAACAATTTAAACCTCTGGACGCCTGACTGGTGGCCGGAAGAATTGGGAACTCTGCCGGATCCGACTAAGAAAGTGAGGAATCTGGGGGGCATTGTGGACAATAGTCTCAATTTCGGGGATCAGATGAGTGGGGTTGTCTCTACATGTTTCTTTCTCCTCAGAATCCTGAGGAATATAAAGTTCCTTCTTCCAGAAGACAGCCTTAGGACAGTGGTCACAGCTCTCATTGTGTCATGGTTGGACTACTGTAATGGTCTCTACTTGAACATCCAAAAGAGACATATGAACAGGATTCAAATCATGCAAAATGCAGCAGCCAGGTTGTTGACGGGTACACCTAGGTTTGTCTCGGTCAAGAAGGAATTAAGACATCTTCACTGGCTCCCAGTCAAACATCGGGCACAATTTAAAGCCCTTTGTACGGTCTACAAGGCCCTAAAGGGAGCAGGCCCGACCACTTGAAACTAGGGGTGGGCGGAATTTGCGAAATCCACTTTCGCAAATTATCGCGAAAATGTTAAAAATTATCGCAAACACGCGGAAATATCGCAAAGATGCGGAAGTTTTTTTCCCGCATGTTCGCGAGATTTTCTGCATGGTTGCGGCTCGCCAACTTACCCATGCGGTTGCTCGCGGGCGCGGACATCTTGTTTTCAGTTGTCTCGCGGTGCATGATCGCGAGAAGAAAGACGTGATCGCGCGACGCATGACGTCACTGTGGGCACGAACTGTCGCGAGACAGCGCAAATGGCTAAAAACAATACAACATCTCATGGAGAACGCGACCGGATCAAGAAAACTTGTCAGGGAACGCAGGGATTCAGGTAAGGCGATCGCACGCGCGCGAGAATGTATTATTTTACAGCGCGAGCAAGAACCAAATTATCGCAAAGCTGCGGAATGCGGAAATTTTTACATTATCGCGCTTTCCGCGGAACGCGAAAATGTCAAATTATCGCAATTTCCGCGAACTGAACGAAATTTTAGCCCAGGCCTGCTTGAAACAACGGTTTCAATGGTATGTTCCCAGAAGAACCTTGCACTCTATGGCAGCAAAACAAGTGATTGTTCCCTCAGTTTAAAAAGGTAGCTGGGGTGGCGGGAATTTCATTACATGTGCTGCAAAAGCTTGGAACAATCTATCATTCCACCTCAGAAATGCAGCTGAGCTCCTCTCCTTCAGGAAAGGGCTGAAAACCTAGTTATTTACGCTATAGTTATTCACTCAATAGTGCCCATTTAGGCAGTGCTCAGCTCCAGGACACCCTAGGGTAACTGTTGCACTTTAGAAATCACATTAACATAACATAACATAACATACAAGACCCTTCACACCACCGGACCCGGAAAACATGAACCGTCACCTCTCCTTCCACTCACCTCTGATCAGCCCAGCTCTCTCTGACCACCGCCTGACATATCAACAAGACTAGAACGGGAGGAAAGTCCTTCTCCTACCTCATAGCCAAAGCCTGGAACACCCTCCCCCTCCATCTACAGCAATCTTCCACATTGCCCCAGTTCGGGAAGGACCTCAAGACCTGGCTCTTCGGATGACCCTGGCACTCAACGGAGCTGAACCTCCTCCCCCCAGCAGCTTGAGACCCTTACTGGTGAGTAGTTGCGCTTTACCAACCCTGATTGATTGATTGATTGAATGGCAGGCCAGAGACATGTTTAAAGGCATACTTAAGTGGGTGGGACAATCAGTGCTGCAGGCCTTCTAGGAATTTAAATATCGTATAGTTTAATGGTGAGCTCATTGACTGAGAGAGGTAAATGCACTACTTTGAGTTATAAATGGAGTAAACACTGGGTTATCATCTAATGATTGGCTAATATGTGTATTTCTAGATGAAGTCAAAGAAGTCACCTAATATTTGTACCTTTCTTTTAGACACTGACTCTACATTTTGAGTAGATAGAGGTTCTGTGTGCATGCTTCAAACAGGGAGAAACATTTTATGGAATCCCAGACAAGTGGGTAGGGTAAAGAATCGTTCCAGTATGACTTTGTTTCATTTGTGGTGCATCATTTGCTCCTAGTACCCATCAAAGAATGAAAAATTATTGAAAATGCAAAAGCTGTATAGAGAAACATATGGCATGCAGCTGGAATCCAGTAATCTTGATGCACCAGTAATGGATTAGGACAAAGGAGGATTTGAGCTGTCTAAATGGGGGGGATGGATGGGGGAGAGGCAATATCTACACCCAGTGAGTGCAAGGTAATACAAATTGGAAGACGTAGAAAAAACTGTTGGAGCAATAAGGAACAAAGGCCATCTATAAGGTGCTCGGCAAATTGAAAAGAGGGGAAAAAGTGGCCAAAGAGAAGTGGTTATTGGTTTGAATGTAAAACATCCAAGAATGAAATACTTTTAAGGTTTATGCACTTAAGGTAAAAGCAGTTCTTGGTGAGGAATTCAGGAAAGAAATGCTTATTCTTTGAAAGATAAAGAGGACACATTATTGAGCGTTAGGAATTCCATTGAATGAAGATGAATGTACATAGTGTTCTCTGTAGCACTGCTGGTTTTCCCATTAGGGCTCCAGGGCTACACCCCCCTTGGTATACCAACAGGGATTAGTAATCTTTTATTCACTCTTGGTATAAAAAGAAAATGGCATCCAGCAGCTCCGCTAGATAGAATGTCTTGTTACTTACTGATAATCTTCATTACCCCGATTAGGGTCCTCCCCGTCCCAGTCCTTACTACGTGAGGCAGTCCTGCCTCCACCCAGCCAATAACAACGCCAGTATTTCCATACTACATAAGCCCCTCCCACCTACCGTCATGCCTGTTATCAACAAGACTCCGACACAAACACTGCGGGAGGGAGGGAGGGAAGAGGACTGTGATGGGGAGGACCCTAATCGGGGTAATGAAGATTACCGGTAAGTAACAAGACATTACCCCCTCATGGGTCCTCCCCGTTTCAGTACTTACTACGTGAGGAACTCACAAGCAGAGAACCATTAAAAAAAACGCAGGACACCAGGGATCCATGCAGAGTACAAGACTTTAATCAATAAAAGATCAATGAACAACAGCGTTCAAGACGCCAACAGAAAAACTGTCAGCAGAGGCATGTAAAACATCAAGCCGATAATGTCGCACAAATGTGTGATGAGACTGCCAGGTGGCCGCCCTACAAATCTCCTGGATAGAGACCCCCGCCGCCTCAGCCCAGGAAGCAGACACAGAACGCGTCGACCGACCCTGCACATGAGATGGAGGAGGCAAATCCAAAGACTTGTAAGATTGGCAGACCGCCAAACACACCCACCGACTGATCGTGGAAGTGGAAACCTTCTTCCCTTTAGCCACACCCCCACAGGAGACAAACAGGGCAGGAGAACTCCGGAACCTCAGGGAATGTTGGAGGTGAATTTGGAGAGCCCTGCGAACATCCAAGGAAGGGGGAACAAGGGAACCTCCTTCAGCAGGCAAATCAGGAAGAATCACATCCTGTTGCAAATGAAAACTCAAAGAAACCTTAGGCAGGAAAGCTGGATCAAGCTGCGAAATGACCCGATGCGGGAGGAACTGCAAATAAGGAAACGTAATGAGCAAGGCACCCAACTCACCCAACCGGCGAGCGGAGGTAATGGCCAACAGGAAAGCCACCTTGGCGGACAGCCACAACAAATCTGCCTCCATCAAAGGCTCAAAAGGGGGCAACTGCAGACCACGCAAAACAGTAGGTAAATCTCAAGAAGGGACGAAAACAGGAGAAACTGGTCGACGAAGCCGAAAGCTCCGAAGAAGCCGACTAACCAAAGGGGCAACACCCTCCAAGGAGGCCCCAGGACCCCGACAAGCACGAACAGCTGCCCACTGAGCAGACAACGTGGAAGGGGAAAGGCCTTTCAAAAAAACATCTCAGAGAAATTCCAACACAGAAGTAGGAACCCCCAGTACAGGATCCACCCCATGAGAAGAACACCAAGAAACAAAAGAACCCCAATGACGACCATAGCACTTAAGGGTCGAAGGGCGGCAAGACAACTGGATGTCACGAGCCACCACAGACGAACAACCCAAAGCCTCCAACGCCAACCGCTCAAGAGCCAAGCCGTCAGCTGCAATCGATGAAGACAAGGCAGAGACAGGAGCGGAAACTGAAGAGGAGACGGACACAAAGGATGCCGGACAAACCGACCCACCGCCAGCCACAACAGGAGTGGAAACCAAATGCGGCGAGGCCAGAAAGGAGCAATCACCAGGACCAAAAATTTCTCCCCCGAATCTTCTGCAGCACCCTCGGGAGGAGGGGAATGGGAGGGAATGCATACAGAAGGCCCGAAGGCCAGGGAATTGAAAGAGCATCCACCGCCCAAGCCTGAGGACACAGTACCTCCAAACAAAACCCGGGCAGGAGAGAGTTGTGAGGAGATGCAAAAAGATTGATCCAAGGAGTCCCGAACCGAAGGCAAAGGGACAGGAACAGAGGAAGAGAGAGATGGTACAGAACAGAAGATTGAAGGTCGTGGCTCAAAGCGTGAAAATTCAACCATTCCGGAATGTACACCGCTCTCAAGGCCAACAGGTGAGATTCCACCCAAGCACAAACCATGGAGGCCAAAACGTTCAGAGATGCGCACCTGGTCCCCCCCTGATGGTTCAGGTAACAACGAGCCACCTAGTTGTCGGTACGAACCAACAGATTCATCCCGAGGAGATGAACCTGAAAGAACTGCACCGCCTCCCAGACAGACGCCAACTCCCTCCAGTTCGAGGAATGGGCGCCGTCCCTCCGAGACCACTGACCCTTGGCTTCCAAGGACCCCAAAGTGGCCCCCCAATCCCAGAGACTGGCATCTGTCATCAACAAAAGGGGAGGAGAAAGACAAAACCGCACCCCCTTCTCCAGATTGGGAGTGCAAAGCCACCAGTCCAAGTCCTGAATCAGAGCAGGAGAGAGAGGAACCAGAGTCTCGTAATCTGCCCAGGAGGGGTCCCACCGAGCCAACAGATGAGTCACCAAGGGCTTGAGATGGAGGCGAGCCCAAGGAACCACAGCAGTGGCTGCAGCCATCAATCCCTGGACCCGCAACCAAACACGAGCTGGGGCAGAGGGACGACTCAACAGATCCCGCACCAGAGTCTGTAGGGAAAAGATCCGAACAGGAGGGAAAAACATCGCCCCCAGAGAGGTGTCGAACAGACCCCCGATGAACTGAACTCTCTGAACAGGATCCAAATGATACTTGGCCACATTCACCCTGAACCCCAGCTCCCTGAACAGGGACAACGTAGCCTCCACCGCCAGAAGAGCCTGAGGGAAAGAGGAAGCAGAGACCAAACAATCATCAATATAGGGAAACACGGAGAAACCCTGATGTTGCAAAACCCCCACAGCAGGAGCCAATACCTTGGAAAAAGTCCTGGGAGCAGTGGAGAGGCCGAACGGCAGAACCTGAAACTGGAAATGCCTCCCCTGGACAGCAAACTTCAGGAACCGCTGACTGGCAGGATGGTCCAGGGAAGCCAAAAATCACCCTCCTGGATGAGGGGACTGACGGACTGTAACGTGACCATCCGAAAATGATCCAACCGCACCAATTTGTTCAGGGAACGGAGATTCAATACGGGGCGGAAGGAACCATCGGGTTTTGGAACCAGAAACAGATGGGAATAGAACCCCAGGCCCATGTCCTCCACAGGAACCGGCACCACAGCCCCTTTCCGTAATAAAATGGCGATGCCGGACAACAGGGCAGATCACAGCATGGGGTCTCTTGACAACGGGGTAACCAGAAAACAATACAGAGGGGGAGGGCCCCGGAAGGTAATCTGGTAACCCCACCTGATGACAGACAAAACCCACAGGTCGGAAATCAGAGCTGACCAATGGTCCAGAAACAAATGGAGACGAGCCCCCACAGCTGCATAGTCACTTCTGTCCTACACCAAAGGGAGGCTGTTGCTGTTGCTGCTGTTGCTGATGCCGGGACTTATAACGGAACGTGGCCCCCGACCACAAAAGGGCTGAGAGGACAAAACCCCTTAAAACCCCTGTTTCTGGAAGAAAGACCTTTTCTTAGGAGCAGGCTGAAAAGGCTTCAGCAATTTATTTTCCTCCGCAGAGCGCTGCACCATCGTATTCAAAGCATCCCCAAAAAGACGGGAACTCTCAAAAGGCAGTTTATGGACCAAGGCCTTCTGTGCAGCCTCAAGACGCCAAGGTTTTATCCACAGAGACCTCCTCCCAGCCACTGCTGCACCAGCAGCCGAGGAAAAGCCCACAAGGAATCAAAAGTGACATCCGAGAGGAATTGTACCAACACCTCCATTTGAGCCAACACAGGAGTAGGGTCCCCCTGATACTGAAGATAGGCAAACAGTTTCTCGAAATCCTTAAGCAGGACCTGCGAAGCATAGGCCGCATAAGTGCTAGCACGCACCCCAAAGTGAGAAGTGTCGTAAGAACGCTTGAGAGCAGACTCCACCTTACGCTCCACCGGATCAGACAGGGAAGCTTCCTCCGAGGACAAAGAGGAAGAAGAGGCGGAAGCCATAGAGGACAAAAGAGAATTAACCTTTGGAATCACAGGAAACTGGGAATCAAAGTCCGCCAGGCGATACCACTTCCCCAGGAATCACGGAATACCCTGCTTATCCACCTCAAGCCACTCTTTTGTGAGGACATTTTTCAGGACATCATGAAAGGGGAGGTCATCCACCACAGAAGAGCTATACTGTGCGTAAAATCCCTTCTCAGTCAGAGATTTAGGGTCAAACCAAAGCACCTCTCGAATATGGACCAGCATTTCAGAAAAAACCTTGCCCTGGACGTACTTTCCCTTAGGGGAATTGTCCATGTATTCCTCATCATCCTTAGCCCACTTTGCCGTAGGCTCCAGCAGCGCAGACTGGACCGCAGAATTAATCAAGTCCTGCAAATCAGCCCTAGAAATCTGCAAGACGTCGTCCTCCTGCAGATCCTGAACATTATGCTGCTTGGAAACATCCTTAGCCGGCACAGGAGAAGAAGCGCCTTCAATCATAGTGAGAAAACCCAGAAGCAACCAAACAGGAAATCACCACAACAAAGGAAGTGCCCAGCAACCTCCAATAAATACTGCCCTCAATCACCGAGTCACGCAACGCGAGACCAGATTTACAAAGAAAAGGAGGGCAGCTCTGAAGTCTCCACCCACAGCCACAGATCAAAAGAGAATGGCCGCGGGGGCCGGATGCTGCGATAGTGCAGCAGCGCCGGAACGACCCGAGGCCAGGACACCACTAAAACTCCCCGCCCCAGCCCGGCACATGAGCGGGGAACATACCTGACCCTATAACAGGAGGGCGGCCGACCGTAAAACCGGACCGGCCGCGCCGTGCATCAAGAATGAAACAGCACAATGCACATTAAAAAAACACAAGAAAAACTCACGGAACCGCCACTAAAGGAAAATGGATCCAGGGACCGGAACCGGGAGCACCAGCGTTCCGACCGCCATCGGAGCAGAAAAAAAACAGGCATGGCGGTAGGTGGGCGGGGCTTATGTAGTATGGAAATACTGGCGTTGTGATTGGCTGGGTGGAGGCAGGACTGCCTCACGTAGTAAGGACTGGGATGGGGAGGACCCATGAGGGGGTAATGCCTGATGTCTCGCACAGGTGTATGAATGCGCCTGCACCAGCCATCAGAGCTTATCCAGGAATGATGATACTCAAGCCCTAGCCTATGGACCCTGGCATATCTCAGTGCCTCTCACTCTGTGACATGGTAATGTTAGCGATGGGTGTTGTAGGCTTGAGCCCTGTAGTGCCTGTGGCTACATGTCAATCAGCATGTCACCCCACCATTTCCCAACTCTTCACAGAGTTGGGAAAGTGCAGGCGAAAGAACAGAAACTAAAACCTTGAATCTGAGACTTCACAGGTTTGAGGTTTTAGTTTCAAGTTTCCGAGGCCGAAAGGGGCAGCAGGTACCCAAACGGGACCTGCACAGGCAACAAATAAAGTAAAAAATGTTTTTGAATACTGTGTATGTATGTGAGAGAATATGTACCCATGAGAGAGACTGTGTGTATATGTGTGCATGTCTGGGTATCTATATGCAGCCGCGGCCACTGCAGGTAAGAGTGATGGGGTGGTAGGGCCAGGTGGGGGGGATTAGACAGACGACCATGAAGGAAAAATAAATTAACAATTAATGTTCCATTGTCGTTGACTGTCGTAATCCACTCCCACCCGGCCCACCACCTTACGTATCTTACCTGCACCGGCCACGGCTGTCTATATGTGACTGAAATGGAGAGTATTAGTGAAGAAGTGGGTCAAACTGAGGAAAATTAGTGATAAGAAGAGTCAGTATAAATGAGAATGAATGAGTGAGGCAGAATGACAGGGAGTTTAAGTAAATGTTACTGTGTGTTAGACTGAGGGAGTCTTAGTGAGTCAGTCAATGAGTGAGACAGAGTGAGTAAGTGTGAATGTGAGACTGATTGAGTGAGAATGTTTGTGTCTGAGTGAGTTTGAGTTGAAATGACTATGAATGACTAAGTATAAGTGAGTCAATGATATAAAGTGAATCAAAATGAGAATGACTGAGCGAATCAGTGAGAGTAAGCGAAACTGAGTTAATATGAGATTGAGCTAGTTAGAATGAATCAGTGGGACTGCCTTTGAATGAGTGATACTGATCGAGTATGAGTGAGTGACAGTAAGATTGAATCAGAATGAGTAGAACCAAGTGAATCAGGGAAGGCAAATGAGTTATGGGGAGACTGCCGGAAACTGGGTGAGAATGAGTATGACTGAGTGGGAATGAGTGAGTCAGAGTGAAACTGAGTGAGACTAAATGAGCCAGAGGGAGATTGTGTGAGGCAGAATCAGTGAGACTGAGTGAGAATGAGTAGGACTTATTGAGTATGAGTGAAACACAGTGAAATTGAATGAATCAGAATGAGGATCTGGTAAATAATGGAGAACAAGCTAGTCATGGGGAGACTCACAGAAACTCGGTGAAAATGAGTGAAACTGAGCAGGAAAGGGACCGGCCGCGCCGTGCATCAAGAATGAAACAGCACAATGCACATTAAAAAAACACAAGAAAAACTCACGGAACCGCCACTAAAGGAAAATGGATCCAGGGACCGGAACCGGGAGCACCAGCGTTCCGACCGCCATCGGAGCAGAAAAAAAACAGGCATGGCGGTAGGTGGGCGGGGCTTATGTAGTATGGAAATACTGGCGTTGTGATTGGCTGGGTGGAGGCAGGACTGCCTCATGTAGTAAGGACTGGGATGGGGAGGACCCATGAGGGGGTAATGCCTGATGTCTCGCACAGGTGTATGAATGCGCCTGCACCAGCCATCAGAGCTTATCCAGGAATGATGATACTCAAGCCCTAGCCTATGGACCCTGGCATATCTCAGTGCCTCTCACTCTGTGACATGGTAATATTAGCGACGGGTGTTGTAGCCTTGAGCCCTGTAGTGCCTGTGGCTACATGTCAATCAGCATGTCACCCCACCATTTCCCAACTCTTCACAGAGTTGGGAAAGTGCAGGCGAAAGAACAGAAACTAAAACCTTGAATCTGAGACTTCACAGGTTTGAGGTTTTAGTTTCAAGTTTCCGAGGCCGAAAGGGGCAGCAGGTACCCAAACGCGACCTGCACAGGCAACAAATAAAGTAAAAAATGTTTTTGAATACTGTGTATGTATGTGAGAGAATATGTACCCCTGAGAGAGACTGTGTGTATATGTGTGCATGTCTGGGTATCTATATGCAGCCGCGGCCACTGCAGGTAAGAGTGATGGGGTGGTAGGGCCAGGTGGGGGGGATTAGACAGACGACCATGAAGGAAAAATAAATTAACAATTAATGTTCCATTGTCGTTGACTGTCGTAATCCACTCCCACCCGGCCCACCACCTTACGTATCTTACCTGCACCGGCCACGGCTGTCTATATGTGACTGAAATGGAGAGTATTAGTGAAGAAGTGGGTCAAACTGAGGAAAATTAGTGATAAGAAGAGTCAGTATAAATGAGAATGAATGAGTGAGGCAGAATGACAGGGAGTTTAAGTAAATGTTACTGTGTGTTAGACTGAGGGAGTCTTAGTGAGTCAGTCAATGAGTGAGACAGAGTGAGTAAGTGTGAATGTGAGACTGATTGAGTGAGAATGTTTGTGTCTGAGTGAGTTTGAGTTGAAATGACTATGAATGACTAAGTATAAGTGAGTCAATGATATAAAGTGAATCAAAATGAGAATGACTGAGCGAATCAGTGAGAGTAAGCGAAACTGAGTTAATATGAGATTGAGCTAGTTAGAATGAATCAGTGGGACTGCCTATGAATGAGTGATACTGATCGAGTATGAGTGAGTGACAGTAAGATTGAATCAGAATGAGTAGAACCAAGTGAATCAGGGAAGGCAAATGAGTTATGGGGAGACTGCCGGAAACTGGGTGAGAATGAGTATGACTGAGTGGGAATGAGTGAGTCAGAGTGAAACTGAGTGAGACTAAATGAGCCAGAGGGAGATTGTGTGAGGCAGAATCAGTGAGACTGAGTGAGAATGAGTAGGACTTATTGAGTATGAGTGAAACACAGTGAAATTGAATGAATCAGAATGAGGATCTGGTAAATAATGGAGAACAAGCTAGTCATGGGGAGACTCACAGAAACTCGGTGAAAATGAGTGAAACTGAGCAGGAAAGAGGAGTCAATCAGACGGGATGAGAATGATTGGCATTGAGTGAGAGTAGCTGAGTCAGTCAGTGAAACTGAGTCAGACTAAGTAAAAGTGACTGCGAGTGTGAATGAGACTAAATGACTAAGGCCGAGAGAGCATGAGTGAGAGATTAAGACTGAGGGCAAGCGAGTGTAAACAAATCCCCCAAACCATCCAAGTAAGTGAGTCTTTCTTGCTCACTGAATTCAACCCAAGGATTACATTTTACGACTTTTAATTGTCACCAGCCGCCACTGTAGAGGATATACATTAGGGGTGGGCGGAATTTGCAAAATTAACTTTCACAAATTATCGCGAAAATGTTTAAAATTATCGCAAACAAGCGGAAATATCGCGAAGATGCGGAAGTTTTTTTCCGACATGTTCGCGAGATTTTCTGCATGGTTGCGGGTCGCCAACTTACCCATGTGGTTGCTTGCGGGCGCGGCCATCTTGTTTTGAGTTGTCTCGCGGTGCATGATCGCGAGAAGAAAGACGCATGACGTCACTGCGGACGCGAACTGTCGCGAGACAGCGCAAATGGCTAAAAACAATACAACATCTCATGGAGAACGCGACCGGATCAAGAAAACTTGTCGGCGAACGCAGGTATTCAGGTAAGGCGATCGCGTGCGCGCGAGAATGTATTATTTTACAGCGCGAGCAAGAAACAAATTATCGCCAAGCTGCGGAAACCGGAATTTTTTACATTTTCGCGCTCTCCGCGGAATGCGAAAATGTCAAATTATCGCAATTTCCGCGAACGGAACTAAATTTTTGCCCAGGCCTAATATACATCCAGTCCGCAGTAACAAGAAGGCTGTTGCTGCCAACTCGGCTGCAACATAGTACATTGATTTTTAGACTTCTACAATGTTAGGAATTGGAGTCCAAAGGATGAAAATTGACATGGAAGCACACAATGATAATTGACCAGTAAGGTAAATAATGCCTTGTGTAAAAAAAATTACAATTTCTTTCTTAATGTATTGTTCCATATTTTGTTTCTTTTAGTCTTATGTTCTTTTTAGCTTTTGTGCTGTTTTTAGCTTACGCTTAAATTATATTTGCATTTGCACAGAGCCCCATGAACTCTACTGACTTTTTGAATTTCTAAAAGAAATACATCATATACAAAGAAGCAAAATGAGTTTTTCATAGTTTGTTTACACATTTATTTATGACGAACGGTAAATGTGAATATATAACAACTGAACAACAACACACTATGGGCCATATGTAGGTAAATTACATTTACCGATTCTTAAATACCGAATTTTACCGATTCGGTATTTATGAATCGGTAAATGTAATGTAGGTAAAAAAATACCGATTCGGTAAGTGTCGGTATTTACCAATTCGGTAATGGTAACTTGTATCCCATTGATTCCTATGGGCCAGGAGGCCCATAGGAATCAATGGGAAGCCAGTTACCATTACCGAATCGGTAAATACCGATTCGGTAATGAGGGGTGTACAATCAAGGGTGGCAGGGTGTCACAGTGACACCCTGTTGCACCCCTGATTCCTGCATGTGGGCACATGTGGCACATATACATGCCCTAAGGGCATGTGTGTCTGCCACATTGCACACATCTAAGGGCCAAATAATGCATTAACTAAGACATTCGTCATTTACCACCAACTTTCAGTTGGTGGTAAATAACGAATCCACACTACACCCACACACTCCCCCTACATCCCATTTCAGGATTCAGTATTTACAGAATCTGTAAAATTACCGATTCGGTAATTTTACCGATTCGGTAAATTACCGAATCCTGAAATGTCCCCCCTACATACAGAAAGCCTGAATACCGGTCGGTAACGTGATTTTTACCGAAAATCGGCCGTTACCGACCGGTATTGGGCTACCTACATATGGCCCTATGTCCTTTACAATAGAGGGCTAGGGAAAGAGAGAGTAATTACAGGGGTGGAGTTGCTTAATTTTTTACATTTGCTCTTAGAGTTTTGAAATGGCGTTCTGGCCCTATACTTACAGACTCCATATTCTTGTGTTTCAATATTTCTGACTACTGGCAGTGTCTGACTATAAGGTCACCCTTATATACTCCTCCATGAGGTGTGGTTTTCCCGCAGTTAGGGTACTGGGCAGCTCAGAAGCCTAGTTTGCCTGCTAGTACATGACTCACTCCTACACGAGTGTTCAGCACATGTATGTTTGCATGGGACTCCACATGCACGTATTGATTTGGCTGCAGTGCTCTCACGCACTTGTATGTGCACATGAGAGTGGCACAGCATAAACTTAAAGGCCCGCAGTTGCTTCCGGGTCAATGCTTGATTCTTGTCCCAGTTTCTGTGGTTTTATTTTCATGTGTATTGTGTTTGGTTTATTATAACGGTGCTTTAACTTGATTTCATTGATATGCTTTCTGTTTTTCCAGGACCACAACATGAAACAAGAGCATTACATTTGCTGCTGCCAGGATTTAGGGTCTGGTATTGTATGTCTGTATGTGCACTGAATGTGTGTGACAACATAGACAGGGACATATCACAGGGAAGAATAGGATTCTGGTCCTGAGGAAAGCCCAAGGTCCACCTATGGGGCCTTTTTTCTGCTAAAATATGTCGACCCCTTTGGACGTTAGCCGCATAAAAGAGCCTTAGGTGTCCTCGTATATATTTTAATCATCCCCTCACCACCCATTCAATAAAGTGTAAAACGAGTAAGGTGTAAAACGACCCCAGGAAGGTGACTAGGATTTTTACACTATATCTATATCCCTTTCGCCTCCCTCTTTGATTATCCCTCCATTTTCCCTCAGTGTGTCATGAGGGCCGCCTGCCACTAAAGGATTTCCTGGCCAGCGCAGGATGGCTGATGATGAAGCATGACACCTAGACGGAGTGAGAGGCCATCCCATATATTTTTATCATATGCCCTCTAGGTCCCCTTTACAGCAATTGGGAATTTGAAAAAAATCCGAACTGGATGATTATCCTCAAATTAGGCTGTGGGGTCCTCAAATATGAGAAACTATAGAATTGGCACGACAGTTTTTTGTGTTTCGTTTTTTTTAATATAACATGTGTGCCCTTATGAACTAATTCCCTCTTGTAATTTTTTTATATATTTGCTAAATGGTAAAAAAGGGATACCATTATCACATTCTGCCTGTCCAGCAAGATTGCACGAATCTCTGATGCGCTTGCATTTCCAACCACAATCTCAGTGCAGACAAACCAGAAATGAAGTCGCGCTTTATGTGTGAGCAATTCCAATATGATTGAATTCCTTTGTGCGCCAAGTGCAGCATGTTGTAAGTTAGCATGTATTATTAATGTTGTCGGTATGGAAGAGGTGACACTTTGTTTGGTTCCGGTGACTAGCAATCGAACTGGAAGTCCGAATCTATATCCGGTCTGACTTTCCTTGAACTGGACAAAATAAGATTTCGGTAAGATTTATAATTAAGAACCACATCATTTAATAATGAGTTCAATATGGCAAGAGCCCTCTGCTGTTACATTACTGAAAATAAGTATGTAAATTCGCTTGGTTTTAGATTGAAGAGCCTTACAAGCCACCTGTGACAAATGCAAATATATATTATTTATTTTGTGCATTGGGAGAGAGCCTATTTGCAGGCTATGTTGTAAAGCTCAGAGGGATTATTTAATACACCGTATGCTTTATTATGTGCTATTTCCTGTGAAGGAATGTAAATGAGTCAGCCTGGAAAATAAGACCCAGGTTGCCTTGCCGCACTGCCTGGGGAGACACATAACATTTCAGTGGATGGCTTAATTATCAGCAAATTAGCACCAACAGCAGAGACTGCAACATCATGGGCCACGGTAAAAGAGATGCTTTTCTAGAAAATACCAGAGATGGGGTGAAAAGCAATTATTTGTCACTTCTGCTGTAAAGGTTGCATTTTTCAGCTTACTTTAAGTGACAGATTGCTCAAAGGGTTAGGAAATTAGCAACTGAATAGGTCACAGTTTTGCAAACAATCAGTTTTTATAACCACCACTCTCAATTAGGGAAAGAAAGCAAGACAGATTTCAACTGCATTAATAGTTGAACCGCCTACGTCCATTTTCCGTTTTTCAAATGTTATTTTGTTATTGTGCATTAGGCCTAATAATATTACTTTTGTATTATTTCCAAATATATTAGCCATTTCATATCAAATGTATTTTATCCACGGGACAAGCATCTACCTTCTTCTACACCCGCCCTGGCTATCAATAGTAACGACCATTGACAAGTACAATAAGTTTGGATTTGTTGAAATGTATCTTTTTGTCCCTTGCATATACCTGATCATACGCTCGTGCCTGTTTCAGCATTAGCTTGCCCAGTTTCTGACCCCTTACATCCTCAAGTGTATATATACTTAGCACAAAAACCAACCCAGTTGTATACATATACATATATAGGCATATACATATATAGGCAGGGCTTTAAGAGTGATGAAAAAACTGGGGGGGGGGTCTCTCAAAGAGGCGTGGCCAACGTAATTAAGGGCATGGCTTAAAAAAACATAAGCTAAAACTCTGTGCCTATCATAGTGTGCCGTAAGACTGGTATTTTGCTGTTTCTGTCATTGCATCCAGATATATGATACAAGTAACATCATACCTACAAGAAGTCAGGACTATTGACTTTGTCAATGGTTGTTAGTTGCATAAGATAAATAAGCAGCAACTATGGCTTGTATATAATATTTAAAAAGCTTCCACTTAAAGCCCTGGTGACACCACAACAATGTTGCTGCTCCTGCGTATCAAAAATAGAAGGGAAATCCAGAGAGAAAATTACTCTCTTTAAAGAATTTCCCTTCCCCTACAACGCTCACCTGTCATGACCTCATGCCCTAACTTCTCCACTGGTGAGAAGTGAGCAGTGTGAGCACGCGCACATCATGTGCCTGCTGGCACTGCAGTCCGAGAAAAAACTGACCGCCTGTGCCAGGGCACAAAACAGAGCCCGATAGAGACCCGTTTTGAGGCCCTCATTTAAAAAACTGCCGGTGCTCAGCACCGGTGAGACCCTGCCCACTTAAAACCCTGATTATTGGAAAGAATGGTCCCGTAGGAATTATTTATGAGGAATCCCTCATGAATAGATCTGGTATAACCTGATTTAATTCAAACAATCATATATCACTAGAACTGCTAACACTGAGTAGTGACTGTAGAAGTGTATTGACAGTCCTTCTACTTCTATGAAAAACTGCGTAAACAAGAATGTTAAAGTAAAGCTGAAACGGAAACGGATGCTTTCTACATTAAATTCTACCAGCTCTGTGAAACGCACTGTACAGGTGAATTAGTAAAAAAAGCTGTGCGGGATTGCTGCTTACTTTTTTGTGAAAACCTGCTTTAATATGTTTCGTAAAATGGATAAGAGTGTAGTGTAAAAGTTGATTGCTAAAAAAAGGAAAAAAGCAGTAGTGTGTGCTCTTGAAGGCAAAAGCACTGTACATGCATGATATATTTGGGAATCAGCAGGGTAATGTTATATGGCTGAATAGGAAAATACACAATAGAAATGAAGGTGCAGTGGGGCAATGAATGGCATGCAATAAGAGTGCTCAAGTTTGCCATATCTAAGCTTAGGTAGGGGCATATCAGCAACAACCAGTGATAATTATCGCTAAGCCCACTTAGCGCTAGGATAATTATCGCCGGCTAACGTGGATTTTTATCGCTGAGATAGCGTGCTATTAGCAACGCTTATCTCAAAAGCGATAAAAACCCTACCGCTAAACTGCCAAACATGAGATTATCGCTGGAAACCCAGCAATAATCTCACGAAGATTGGCATTAGCTTGATGATGGGGACACACATACTTAGCCATGATATCCACCTTCCATAGGATATCATGGCTAAGGCAGTCCTGAAGCAGGCGTAAGGAAAGTAGCGATAACAGGGGTTATCGTTACTTTTCTTTCCGCTATGCTTCATAGCGTGGGGCTTGATGATAGGAGAAATGTTGCTTAGCGACATTTCTCCAGTCATGTCAGGTCAGGAACGCCCACTTTGCATCTCATTAGAGATGCAAAGCTGGGCATTAAGAATCCGGGCGCTAATGCAAGGTTTCACGCGATAGCGTGACCTTGCTGATTAGGCGATAAACTTCTCGCCGCTTTTCGCCCGAAAACAGATGCAAAACCTGCGATAATTTTATATCGCCTCATTGCTGATATGCCCCGTAGTTCTTCCCATCCAGGTTTATTTTTTCTCTTTTGTGATTAAGTGAGTTAATTTTATACTTGGATGAACATATGTAGAGTACCCCGGATAGTTTTCCAGACCATTATTTTCCACCTTTATGTGTAAGCATAGTGCGAAAAGAAATGCATAGCTTCCATCAACACATTGATAGCGGCTTAAAAACGCTGCAGAACGGATGAAAGCGTGCACCCAGGTTCACGGTAATCAAACCAGTGCCTGCAGCCCTACAGTCAGATCACGTGGTTCCCTACTTCAAAGACTGGGCAGAGATAGACAGAGAAAATAACGTGGACATCCATGGTTTGAAGTTAATGATTATGAGGGTCTTGGTGCTCCCCAGCGCCACTTCAAACAGCATAACTAGTCTTGCTGACACGTGTTATGATGACAGGGCAAGCTTTTACCATCTTTCAAACTAGCCATGCAGCTGCACTGCATCATATATATATATATTTGCAGTTTTATATAGCTCAAACTCGAGCCGGGTATTGGCTTTACATGAGCACCAATCACATTTCACAAGAATACAAGATATGGACATGTGCTGCTATTGCAGGACAGTGGGTACACTCTGCAGTAGAGCAGCGGGGGCAGCAGGGGGAGCCGGGGTTGAAGCTACCATAAATCCTCTGCCGCCGCCATTTTGGGACTCGAGACAAGACTGACAATGCTGCGGGATGCCGGGGTCACCAGGAAATGCACCGCTACACAGCTAACAAGACATGCGCGAGCTCAAGATTGAAAGAGCAAACATGAAATTCAAAGGAGGGGGCCTGATTCAAGGAAAAGCATGAGATCTGCGTGAGGAAGTGAGCGGAATCAATCAATCAGCCGACAAAGACTTGGGCAGCCAAGTGAGCTGGTGAGCAAAGTGATCTGGAGAGTGAAGAAATGCAACTGCCGGGGTGGGCGCCAGCCAGTAAACTCCGCAACGTGGTGGTAGCGGAGTTTTTGCAGAAATCCGTGTCCCAATGGAGCACGGAGTAACAAAAACTCCGTGAACTCTGCCAGCGGTTCGGAGTTCACTGCCCAATCTTAGCTTTAACATAGCACAAACTCGACCCAAAGGTATTGGAGTGCTTTACATGAGCATCACTTATATTACACAGGAACTCTTTCATTCTTGAAAACATGTTACACAGCAGCGGGAGCTGCTATGGCTTAAACTTTAAAAAATCCCTATGAAGCAGTCAACGCTAGTGGCGTCATAGAGCTTTTTAAAAAAAAATAGAAAATTGAGCCATGCTGTACAGCAGCTCCCGCTGTTGTGCAACATGTTTTGAAAATGAAAGTGCCCCTGTGCAATGTACGTGGTGCTCATGTCTTATGTAAAGCACTCCAATCCCTTCGGGTCGTGTTCAAGCTACATAAAAGTGCCCCAAAAATGAATTAAATGAAACTTAAAGTCCCAGAACAGAAAAAAGGATATGATGGAGGGGGACATGAGGGAGGAGGGTGGTCGCTAGGAGGGTCTTTACGGGGGTTCCATACATAAATACATAGTAGGAGCAGCAATGGGTAAGGTAACGGCGGCCTGGGGAGGCAGCTGGGAAGGAGAATGCCATGAATGTGAGCAATTTGAGATATGGCGTAAGGGCCAGAAATGCTTACTTTGGAACTGGGGAACCAGATTTGAGTCTCAGCATCGCATCAACATCCTGTGTTTGTGGGGAAATCACTTAATCTCCCTGTGCCTACCAAAAATGAATGAAATATCCTTGTGTAATGTAACTGGCGCTCATGTTAACCGTTCCAATACCATTGCGCTATATAAAACTGCAAAAAGAAAGAGTGCATACATCACAGGCTTGTTAAGTAGCCCTGTGAAATGTAAGCAGTGCTCATGTAAAGTACTGCAATACCTTCAATCATGTTCACGCCAACATTGGGTGCAAAGGCAACAAAAACATACAATCATACTCAAATATTAGCCACTGCTTCAGAGTATAGGTACACGTTAGCATGCAGCTCAATTCCAAAGAAAAAAGTACCTCCAGTGAGGCAAATAAAATTGGAAACAGCAAGAGTACACGGTCCACGCTCCACAGAGTCAAAAATACAGAAGATCAAGGAAAAATGAACAGAAAGAAATGGCCAAAGCAAAAAAAAAAGCAAGATAAAGTGGCTGACAAGCAGGAAAACAAATGAACATTGCAGAAAAATTAGAGGTGGGTTGTAAGTCCCTTTAAAGAGTTTCTTTGTTACTAACAAAAGACTTTGCAAGCACAGTGCAAGCTCTATGTATGTGACACCTAATAAAAAAGAACTACCCATGTGCCGGACTGGCTGCAGCAGTGGCACCCCGGTAGGCCGTGCCAGAAGGCAAAGATAATGGCAGAGGGCCATATCAGAAGCCCACTCTCTCTTGGCCTTGTGGGCTGTGGGGGAGCCAAGTGAATGTCTCTGATTAGAATCTTGAAGAAGTGCTACTAGGCGTGCACAGCACCAAAGGTATGCTATGACCATTACATAGCAGTGATGCAGGTTAAAAATAGCAATAGTGGCACTGCGTACCAAATGGCCTGATCGCAAGAAGGTGAGATTCTCTCAAGATTCTGTAAACTTCTTGAGGTCAGATTGTTCTCATCTACAAAGAGATACATTAATAGGCTGGAATTTTAAGGGCCACTCTATACTCGACTCCTGGTAAAAATATTTTTTTAAAAAGGGCTACACAAGTAAAATAAACCATTAAATAAATATTGCTTTATTTATAGAATGCATGTAGCACCTTCTTATTTGAATGTGCCATGAGTGAATGTACGTTTTTGATGTAAAATAGTCGCTGATGTAGTTGCATGGTGATCTTGTAATAATAGGAAAGAGTGCTGTGGTGAAGTAATGGGTGATGATGTTTTCTAGTAAAGCTTTAAATACTGAATTAAGTGTTTGGCAATGTAGCAGAGCTGTAAACCGTGATTGTGTTTAATAAGTGCTTGTGTGTGAAAACTAAAATAAATTATATGTTTTAAGGTGCACTGTTGGATATTGATGCTGGAATAAGAAATAAGGAATAGTGGTTTGCTAAATTATACCAATAAATCATATGATATAACAACAAATGACGTGCACGCATATTCTTTTGCTTTTAAATTAGGTGACACTCAGCTACAGGAGTGTAGAAGATGGTGTGTCATGCAAGCTGAAGTGTCCCTTTGCATTGATCCGATTGTAATGTACCGTCTGATCCACCTTTTGCTGTCTTCTAGCAATGGCGATATGGTTGACTTGATGTACCTACCATACTTTGCCCTGTCTTTTATGTATTGTGTGTTTGTAAAGAAATCAATAACATTTCTTTGAATTCAAAAAAATTGTGTGGATGTGCTGAATTTTCTTTTGAGTACTTTTTCAATCACTGTCTCCCTCATCCTCCACCTATTCGTTTCCCTGTCTTGTTCTCGCCTTGCTCCTCTCGTCTGAAACTGTCCCACCCACCCACTCCGCTTTCCTTTCCATTCACTATTATCATCACTTTTGACTTGTTCCCTGCCACCATCGCTCCCACTCATACTCACTACACTGTCTGCCAGTAGAGAGGTCCGTCCCCTGCCAAAGTGGCAAGGCCTAATGGAGCTGCTAGAGGGAATTGAAAAATATGTTATCTATGAAACAAATGGTAAATCCTCAATTAGATTCTCCACTGGTGGAGATTACTCTGGAAGAATTGTTTCTGAGAAGGAGATTTCCATTGCTTGAAAAATCACCAACTGTGAATTTCCCACTTCCTCTTCAAACTGAAAGATCGTCTGTTACAACATGACTGTCTATGCGGAAGAGTTTACCTGGCACAAAAATGACTATGATGCATGATGCCTGTGAGATTAAGCCAGTGAAACAAAACTGCTGTTCAAAGAGGGCATCTGTGGGAGTAGGTGTGTTTGTGATAGAGGTGTAGGCCTGGGCAGTAAATTACGTTTCACTTACGGAATTTGCGGAATTTGGGTAATTTCGCATTCCGTATTCCGCATTCCGTGGAGAACGCGGAATTGCCCAAAATTTTGCGTTCCGCGGAATTTTTTGCCTGTTCGCGTTCTCAAAATGCGTGTTTGCAAGATATTTCCACCCGAGCACGCACACAGGAAAAAAGCATCGAGAACAAGCAATTACGCGTGTTTGTGGAATTTCTGCCTGTTCACGGAGATTTCTTACCGTTTCGCAGAGCTATGCATAGCGCGACTACGCAAATTACGCCCACCCCTGATGTAATGTACTTTTCAAAGATAATGATTCTAGGAATCTATGGCTCACTGGAGAACTTTTACAACCTGATAAACTGTATTTACGAAGGATCCCAGCTGAATGCAAATTGAGACAGTCCATCGACCCTTCACCAGTAACTGTTCTCCCGGATGGTATGTTTAATTAAACAAACGCTTCCTGTTTTGCCAAATGCCACTTTTGGTGAGGCAGCTAGGATAGACTGAAACCTTGTTTTCGACTGCAGCTGAAGGAAGGTGATGCCGCCCAGAGGGATCCACATCGCACAATGAAAAATATGGACAAACACCGCAATTGATTGAAGTTCTACTGAAACCGTTGGGTGGAGGCCAATCCTGAAGCAGCTGTCACAGAGGGTAAGAGACCACATCTGAGCCTGAAACATGTGAGTGTGTTTTTTTAAGCATTTGGCATATGGCAAACTAGGAAGAAGGGTAAAAAGGTAAGCAGAGTGCCCTGCTACTAACAGGGCCTGACATATTACCTATTTTATGACCCAACTGTATCAGTCTTAAGGCGGCCTCGGAGGTGATCCTGCGGAAGTCACCTTTTTTTAATAGTTAGCACGATACGAAAGGTGAATATTTATTTAATTATGTAAAGCCCAGTATGCTATATTTGTAATACAGCTATCCTGTATAGGCGGAGTTGGCACCTCAATCTCACAGTTTTTTAGTTTAAAAGAATTTCTCAGTGCTACTGGTCTAATAACTCCATTGGTATTTGAGAAGTGTAGGTCGTTTGGACTGCTTGGCGGGACACAGATGGTACATTAACCCTTGGTCGTGACACAGGGTGTGATTTGGACTTTAGGGAAAATTTGGACCTGGAAAGCTAGGAGTAACTTATGTGTGACCAAGAGGGGCCAAGGATCCCGAGTTATTACTTTTTCTGCATCTATTACTACCACCTTTGTCCAGAAGCAAATAGTGGCAGACTACCTAGTTCACATAGGAACGTGCTCCATGCTAGTCTTCTCTTGCCAGAGGATAACATGTGTTGCAACATATCCTTTTTCTTTGCATAAATAAAAAAAATTCTGTGGATCATTGATGACATTTATTGTTGTGTACAATGTAATCTATTGTCATAAAAAAACTATATTGCAAGAGAACTGATGCAGATTTTGTGCTAACCCACTGTATAGTCACCCTGTTTTACATACTACGTATGCAGTTTTATCTTGCTTTAAAGTAAATTCTTGTTTGAACTGTTTTATGTTCCTGTGTTACAATACTACATATGCAGAATTATTTTGCTATTATGTAAATGCTTGTTTTGATCTATTTTATGTGAGAAATTGCTAGCACTAAGCTCATAATAAGTCAAAGGGTAGGAGTGCACCACATACATTTTCCACCATGATTAGAACAAACAAAACTCCCAAAGATTTGAGTTGTATTTGTCCACAAAACTACTAAAATTGTCATGGATTCCCCATTAAAGCACATGAAAACCAGATTCCCCACACAAGTAAAGGAACTTAATAAGTTTTGCCAAGAATGGCACATACACACAGAAAGGCATATACATTCCCCCTGCCTAAGGAGGTAAGATTTGACACCAACATAATTGAGCATACTAAAACACATATGAAATCTAAATACACAGGTGAAAAGAGAAACAAGCTGGAGGAATTATTAGAATTATGGGCCTTCTTCAAAGAGGCCAAGAACGATAGCCCTACAATGCCAGTAGCGAGCAAGGCGTCAGCACCTCACCCATCATTTGCAAGAATGGAGGTGCTCACACCAGTTCCCCCAGCATTTGGATATTCAAATCTGACAATAGAGGCCAATAATCCCACACCACCGAAAGAAGGACAGTTAGGCCCAAGCACGAGAGAGCAAAAAGCCAGCGAGCCCAGATGCTGCCAGCGCAACCCAAGTTCCTTGAAAAGGTCCCCAAAAGCCCAAAAACTCAACCCCCCGTCTATCTCGTCCAACACATAGGACTTCAACAGTCAGGAAAACGTGCGTTCCCACTCGGTTAGGAATACATATGCGAGTAACAGGGAGATTTGTGGTGGCTCTCGACTGTGAAACAGTGAGTGGTGGGGAAAAAGGGAGCTTCAGTCCCTAAGGAACTGATGATGACGCAACAAGATTTGCCCAGGTAACCAAAGAGACAATAGAAAGTGAGTTTGAAGGTGAAGCCAGGCCAAAAAAAAGCAGAATGCAGCTCAGAGTGAAGAAAGCAAAGCAGACGGGTGAGAAAGAGAAGCATGAGATGAGACGAGAGAGAGAGAGCATGCAATCAGGTATTTCAGCAAGAATACAGGTCAGTGCACCCTTCAAATGATGGAAGGTTGAGTAAGTACAGGTTGCAGAGGAATATGTCAAGTTAGTACGCATGTGTTTACAAAGCATGCCATTGTGACACGGTCATTACAACAACCGCGTTGTTACATCGCATACCTTTACAACGCAAGTCGGAACAATGACTTGCTGTAGGGGCGCTGGATGTTGAAATAGTAACAGCAAGGAAGATGTTGGATTTTAAATCCAACACCTTCTGCCCCCTAATGCAAGCCGTTGTTCCGACTTGCGTTGTAAAGTTATGCCATGTAACAACGCAGCCGTTGTAACGACTGCATTGTAATGGCATGCGATGTCTCGCATGCTTTGTAAACGCTATTTACCGGTGCAGAGCTAGGAAGAATTGGAGGCAGATATAAATGAGAGTCTTCTAGAACAGATCAGAGCTTCACTGCTTGGTCGACAAAAGAGAGGGGCTGAGCACAAAATAAAAGACCAAGGAAGCTTGGCACTAACCCACCCTAAAAACAGGAAAATAAGATAGCGCCTTTTCTTCTACACGAGGGAAGCAGTAACGAGTATGTGAGCTACTACATATGGGTGCAAGGCAAGGATAGACGTACAACCAGGGAGATAGTAGGAAGAAAGGAAGGCAAGAGTTTTGCAGATCTGTTTTGCGACCTGTTACCAGAGTACACTGAGAAAAGGAACCAGTATGACCAGACCTGGTCTGGGAGGATCATTTGAGCTAGATAGAGGACATGGCTATTGCAAAGGATTGCATCATATGGAGGAGGAAGTCCCAACTGGAACTTCCCCTACATGCAGCAATGCCTCGCAAAATAGGAAAAAAGGCAAGAGAAACATAAAGAGAGAGAGAGAAAGGGAGCGAGAGAAAGAGAGAGAGAGAGAGATAGAGAGAGGAAATACAGAGAGAAGCTGGGACAGAACCACTATACCACTGTGAAATCCCTGCAGAGTAACTGGAAATGGGTGGTCCTGGGAAAAATGGCTGTAGCTGCATTGACGTAGAAGACGATGGCACCTATGAGGTACCGCCACAGAGTTTCAGAAAGTATGATGTATTTAGCAGAAATACCTGAGCTAGTAATACAGAACATTCCCAGTGGCGGGACATGGTAGCAATTTCTTCTCAGCTCCTAGAAGTAGACAGGCATCTGGGCAACAATGGTCAACCCGATGTCCGTTGGATGGGGAACACCCACACTCCCTCACATGCCTCATCTTATCAGTAATGCGTCTATAGAAAAAGAGGAACCAACCATAACAGTGCTAATAAATAACACACTTTACAGCTACCTGATTGACATGGGAGCGACCAAGTCATGCCTAAGGGAAGAGATGGTCGCCCGGTCCAAAGACTCCATGGACGGCCCAGGGAACAGTAATGAGGGTCCCATTCACAAAATATCTACAGTTGGACATGGGAGGCAGGCGCATGAAAGGACAGTTGCAATATCACCCCTCATCTCCAACTAATCTATTAGGATGAAATTTAATAACCAAACTAAATAGGACCTTTCACTTCTCTGAGGACGGGACAATGACCTGCGCTACCCATGGGGTTTCAACACTAAGACTCATGTCCTTAAAATTCCCTTACAGTCCTGACAGGCCAATCAGGGCATCCCCCACCGATCTGACTGCCTTCACTAATGTAGTCCTCAGGATTGTCGCTAACCCACCGGCACTGTTGGGACAGAAGTTTCAACTGCCCAACGAAATCATAGTCTACCGGGAGGGAAGCCAGGACACGTAAGAGAAATTATTGTTCTACTTAATGTCAATTGAAATACCACCTGCCAATGAGGTCTTACTGGCCACTGCCCAAGCAAATGTGATGTAGGTGTATTCTTGCCCAGAAACCTCAGAAATTATTTTTACAGACTCGATTGAGGTTAGTGTAGAGCTCGTAAATGGGCCCTCATACCCATGATGGCACTGACCCCTTCCTGAAGCAGGACTTGTGAAAAGTGCAGCCTTAACTATGGGTGAAGGGACCATATGACATGGGTCTCATTAATATCACAGAACCGGTGAAAATAATGTTGAAAGAAGGGACACCCTTCTCTGAGTGTGCCAATACCTGCTCTCCAGAGAAGCTAACAAGGGTATAGTACCCAAAACGTGGGTGCTGATTGATCAGGGAGTCCTCTACTTAGGAGTATCCAGTTGCAATACAACAATATTCCCAGTCAAAAATAGTAAGGGGGGACGTGGCATCTGGTATATGACATACTCCCTCTGAATGACATTGTGGTCCCTGTAGTACCAGACCCATCCATCATCTTAACTAACGTATCGGCAGACGCAAGCCACTTCTCTATATTAGACATCAAAAATGCATTATTTAGCATCCTGCGGAACCCCAACAGTCAGTAACTGACCACATTTACATTTCAAGGGGTTCAGCCTATGTCCCCACCACAGTGTATATAAGCATATCGAGGTGGAAATGACGAGGTTTCCTGAAATCTGATGGTACACCTGTCATGCACAAAGACCTCCTTGAGTTACTAATTGACGCATTGACCCTGCCTACATTTGTGGCTGTGGTGAAATGTGCCAAGCATACCGGGGGCAAAGAATTTGTATCATGGGTAAATGCACTCGCTGAACAGTTTGTAAAGAGGGCAGCTTATGAAATGATTGGGGAGAAGCACGTACTCCCCTTACAACAGGCATCATAGAAGGGACCCACTCAGGATGAAACATATGCAGAAATGGCAAAACTATATTTGAGGGAGTTGCAAGCAATAGCATTACCACATGAGAAAGAGCTATGAGAAGCCAGGAGCTGCACACAGACACTGCACTACCTCATTAGTCAGCAAATACCCACTGGAAACCCAGTCATGCCCCAGAGCCTAGTCAACATACAATCGCACCTCCCAACACACACTGCAAAAGAACACATTTTAGTGGAGCTACAGACCCAGACCGACTGGTTTATCCCAATGTCAGGGATGTGGTAGCGACATACCTAAATGAGTGTACCATTTTCCAATTGTATTCACCCAAACCTACTCTCAAGGTCATATCATCATCCATCTCTAGACCAACTGGACCCTTTAAGGTATTGCACATCAACATCATTGATATGATTGATTAATGTGCTAATTACAGGTATCTGATTGTAGCCATCTGTCCTTACTCTAGATGGATCGTAGCAGGCCCTTGAGTGCACTGCAATGCCAAAGAAGTGGCAACCTTCCTGGTTAGGGAAGTAATACCCCGTTGGGGGTGCCAGATGTTATCCAGTTGGATAATGGAAAACATTTTGTCAACACCATGTTTGACAACATCTGTACCCTGCTAAGAATCACACATAAATTAGCATACGCTTACCACCCCCAAAGTAATAGCATTATAGAAAGGTTCAATGACCTGTTAAGAAACAAATTATGTAAAATCTGCTCCACCCATAAAAGAAGTGGGTCCACTGTCTAAGAAACACACCGAGCTGCGATAGCCATTTTACACCACACCAAATTGTGACTGCTAGATTGATGGGGGCACCCATACCAAAAACTAGGTCCAGGTTAAATCCCGAAGCTGTCTCCAAAACATTGGGAGATTCATTGCATGTATGTCTTTAAGAACTAACCAAAACCATGAGGTTCTGATCCAAACAGTTCCACCACAGAAAGACCAAGTGCACCAATGCCAAGCTGCCATATCAAACACCCCAGCCCGGACAGGAAGTGTATATTTTGAATTTTTAGGAAATTGGAAGGAGGCTAAGTTTGACGGGCCATACAGAGTGGTCTTTGTAACATCCACAGCATCAAGGTGGAGGGGAAAAGTTCTTTGATGTGTGGTTTAACCCGGTCATGGCAAACCTTCCATAAAGTAAATTTTGCGAACTTTCTTCAATGGTGATGACATGCATGAACTAAACTTTGCAAACATTTTCCAAATGGACAAAAGAGACTCAGCCACCAGAAGAGATCAGATGGCTCCATATGGAATCCCCCCTCGAACTATCATATCACGAAAAAAGTTAAATATATTTTTGTGTATATGTACCCTCTGTCTGCTATGGGTCACACCACACTTGTTTACCTTTGAGGAACTGCCGTGTCAAGAAGGACTCACAACTGGGGAACTACAGCACCTGCATGGGGATCTCTTGCATGTCACCTACAATTACACTAAACAGAACACTAGCATCTCACATGCACTACATAGTGCCTTCCTACACAACACTTGATACCAACACGACTTCAGTTGACTCCCAAGCATCAGCCAGGTTATGTTATGTCTGCTCGCTTATCCCACAGATGGTATGTGCAGATAGGTTTTACCTGTTCCAGGAGGGAGCTCATAAAAAAGCAAAGTGCCTCATTTATCTTTACTTATGTAGGATACGGGTGAAGATTTTGCCCAACAGGGTGGACCTCACAGGGTAGATGTAAACCTGACCCGCTATGACACAAACCAAACTGCATTATACCTGGTCACTGAACCCACGGATATCCAAACTGATCTGTACAGAATGCGTAGAAAGAGCACCATTCTGTAAGACACTGTTTGGCCTGAAACTTCCCAGAAAAGGATTCTTGTTGGTAGCAAAAGCCCCAACCATGTGTACAAACATGTCCACACCTGCATTTGTCTGTGGACAAATACCTTTAGCATATCTGGGACAGTCTTCTTTAACACAAATAGTCTCCTGACACGGATTTGCTGTGTAGGGCCATCCAGCTCAAAGATAAAAAGAGGAATGAGTCACATGGGGGATGGTTGAATGGAAGCATATCCACCTCATGTCAGGAAATATGGGACACCGAAGTGGGGGAGAACACTTGGCTAGAAGGGAAAGCGCAGACCCTGATTGTTTGGAAGCTAACACTACTTCTAATGTTTCAGAGGTAAAGGAATGCTTCTGATGTGCACAAATGTCAACTACACCATTATATTGCACATTCTGGATATGCAATGGGGCACCTCCATGCTAATGAATTTTTTCTGGCAATGCGGTTTGCTATTCTCATATAATCCCGGGTTGGCACGGACTCTGTTCCTTGGTAACCATGCACACCTCAACCCTGGTCATTCCTGGAGAAGAATGTATCAACAACCATTAAAGGGAAGAACAACTTTGTTGCACCAAACTCATAACATAAGACCTGCAGACTATTTTGGCTGACATTCCAATTAGAATTCAGACTGTTTACAGATGCGCAAGTATCGGCGGGCAGGTCTATACCCTTCTTTACCCTGCAGAGAAAAGCTAATGCCAGCTGGTTACAAATAACTTGGTGGGAGATGCTCAAAATGAAGAACAGCACTGAGCTTGGCCTCAATTAGTTCAAGGAACAACTGCAAGTAATCGCCTCATGGTAATGCAACACTGATATGTGTTGAACTTAATGACAGTGCTAGAGGGAGGGGTGTGTGCCAAGATTGGTGCGGCCTGCGGCACCTTTATTCCAGGGAATGTTATGGATAACGGAACTCTGACACTTGTCATCCGAGCATTGTACAATTTACTTAGAGACATGCATGAGGAGGGAGGTGCCCCTAAGCAGCAGTGGGTTTCTAATTAGTTCTCCTGGCTCCCAAGATGGTTATTCAGATTTTGTAAATCATTGTTGTCAGTTATGATTTTGCTTCCATTGACTTGTGAGGCTGTCGAACTGGGGATCACCTGTTGTAAAAACATAGTCCTCAAATTATGTAGAACGCAAGTAACAAGAAAGGTTGTCATTATCAAAAGAGAGCAGGGAGATCAGCAGGAGCCTAAAATAATAATACAAATGTATAAGTTAGGTAGCGTAGTTGAAGAATCAATTAGAGGGGGGAATGTTAATATGGAAAACAATAGTGTGAATATGGAAATTGATACGTTCATTTATGTAAACAAAATCACATATCCATTAGCGAAATCACCCGTCATGAACTCCACATCAACCCGACTCGCAAACACATAGTCAAGCAAGCTCTGAGACTCAGACCCGGAGTTACAGAATTATAGGTCACAGGTGGGATAGCTTAGAGCTAGCAGATAATCACATGAACAGGAAACCTTCAATCAATCCGTCAGATAGGTACAGCATTATACAGGATTGGCACGTACACACTCACACCAGTCTACAGCGGCTGGCGAGTTACTAGGTGGACGGCGTCTCCGTAGTCACGGAACCAACACTAAAATTTAGTGTTTACTCCCCCCGGCCCTGTATGCAGCACAGCCCAGGAGGGTGTGCTTTTTAGCTACGGTACCACACTTTTTTAGGGTGCTGTATGCGTGCCCACCACTTAATCTCTTATAGACGTTGGGCACCACCAAAGAGGTGTAGGTAGCCGCAATAATTCCCCGGTCCTGATGAATTGCCATTTATTATATGCAAAGTCAAGAAACATGTTGACCTATTGATCACGTTAGCACATACACTCACATAACTACTGGTGTTATATGTGCGGATTATACATTTTTTAACCAGGATGGTGACCACACTGTATTAAAATTATTTAGTGGATCACCTACCCCTGTTTTAATCTCTTCACTTTAACCTCATATGCACCTACGCTCACTTATGTCTTAAAATTGTTTTCCCCCCCACACACACATCACACACCGGCGTTGGAATAAAAGATCTCCGCTAGGAAGGCCCTATTAGGTGCCTGATCGGGCATTGCACCCGCCGGCCCGATAAGGAGCAAAGACCCGGTGATTAAGCAAGACACCCGCTTGTTGGGTGTGTGAGGGTCTTCTTTTCCAAATAAGGAGTTACTTTCACTCCTGCTTTTCACTTCAGTTCCCTGTTACCTCCTTGGTACCCCTTAGTTATTCTGTCACACCTTGCATTCACGTCAGGAACTGCATACCTTCTGTTTTCACACATTCAGGTACAGCAACATTACATTGGTCAAGGGAGAAAGACCTCAATAAAGCACATTTGGCTGAAGGGGATGCGCGCACTCCTAAAACACCACAAACTCAGATGTCTCTTGAGTTAGGAACATTTAGCCAATCAGAACACAGCACATTCAGTGATCACACGCTCCTCATGCTGGACATCTGAACACATTACCCATTGGCCACATTGTATCAACGCAAGGTCTAGGCCCACCTGTAGTAAACATTTGACCATTAACTTATGACCCTAAGGCACCAACATTCCTCACCATATTGGCTCGTCTAAGAACTTTACAACCTGATGAAAACTGTATTTAAGAAGGATCTCAACTGAATATAAATTGACACTCCTCAGACCTTGTGCTTGTAACTGTTCTCAGAGGCCGCTTTGTTTAATTAAAAAAACTGTTCCAAGTTTGCCAAATGCCTCTTGTCTTTAATTTTTAAGGTGTTTTGAGTTTGAGCAGCAAATGATACCATAAATACACTGCTACCAAGTGTAAGCAGGTAATATAAATATTACTCACAAGAGCAGAAGGTAATACTTGACTATCCAAAAAAATGAGGAAGTAGTTAACACAAGAACAATCACTGTTCAATATTTGCTACAATTAATACATAAGATCATGGTTAACCCACATAATCAGTAAATAATCTAAAGAACATGCTCCAATACACAAACACTAGGTAGTTATGTTGAAGAGTCTCAATGGTTTCAAGGGTGCACAAGGTTTTAGTTGTTACCAGAATTTCAAAAACAAAATCAACTGGAGAGATGTTATACAGAGTGAATGTGACCTCACTTCACACACTGAACCGAATCAATGTTTTTACACAAAAAATATCAAGGAAGGTAATAAAAAATTTCAGAAGTCTTGTGCTATATGCTGTTTTTAACTATTTTTGAGCATTAGGAAATATTTGTCAGTATTAAGAAGTTTTTTCCACAGGTATTAGGTACATCAATTGGCTCATCGACTGCCTAAATTAATGCGACTAATTTCATGAGGCATTTAAAATAATCATACAAATTAACCAGTGAAGCCTGAAAATCAGATGTTCAAATGTATAGATGGCCTACTTTTTTTCAAATATAGACTGGCTAGACAAACCATCTGCAACACACCATTATGAATCTAAAGAAGACGCATGAAAGGTCCAATTCACAGCAACACTCAACAACAAGAGTTGCCCAGAGGTGAGCATCACATAAAAGAACAGTGGATGGGATACTTAACTGCATTCTAAGCTCACAGATCACAATCATTTATTACATAGGTGGGCGGACAGCTAAGGGGGAGTAGAATATGGGATCCAGCTAGGGAGCAGTGACGGGTGCGTTCGCAGGTGGCATGCTGATTTTAGCTGTACCATTCTCAAGTGAGGTAGCCTGAATTTCATTGTGATAATAAAAGTGCAGCGGCAGCCCTGTGCCTTCCCTGAATCCCCCCAAAGTTATCACAGCATGTACATCGATACTGGAGCAGCTGAGGTGGAACAGCTGCAGAGGGCTGCTCTCGAGGTGAGAAGGGGTCATAGAGTAATGGCGAGGATCTGCTTGAGAGGAAAAGGCAGCAGTGTCAGCAGCAGAACATGCAGGCTGGCTTCACAGTGGACTGGTGTCAGTGTGAAAGGTTTGATGAAGGTTACAGATTCTAGCAGTAAGGAGTCCCATGTCCCCATATGGTTTGACAGGGTTTGCTCGAGAACCGTGCATCTTCTGAAGGCATGATATTTCAGAGCACCAATGGGTGTCTCATCTTGAGGTCGTATATAACCAGGGGGTATGTGGGAGTGACAGAACTCCTTTTGGATCAATCACAGCGTGTGTATCAGTGGTATGGTGTTGTGTAGTTCCTATAAACCTATACAGGATGTGCACATTTAGACAACATACACTGTAGGACTGGTGTCCAGACTGATTCTAGACACCCCCACCGGGTATGTTATCCTGTATACCAGCTAGCTCACAGTACCACTAGAAACTCCTCTTACCAAGGAGAGAATAGTTCTCGGCAACTATCGAACAAGACAACCCTGATCACTCATGATCGTGGAATCAGTGCAATACTTTACGCTCAGTCCCTCATGCTCACTTTGTCTCAGAGTGTTACACAGAATAAACAGTGGGAAAGTTTTTCAATAAGCATGTATTGAGCCAGCGTCATTCTTTTGTACAGTAGGTGTGCTGAAACAACCATTAGACAGAAACAGATATAAATTATTATAAGCACCAACAGAGTAAAAGGATGGTAGATTTCTACCATAGTGCTAAAATGATGAATACAGGCAAGTATAAAAATACATGACAGCAAAATGCGTACTCCTATGATGTGATCCTAACTAGATTTACCTAAGTGTACCAAGCATGTATGTAGGTGTAAAGCCAAGAATCCCTCCAGGATTAAATAAACCCCATTACCTGAAGTGAGAGACTGGGGGACCCCGTCTTGGTCTCGAGATGGACACCCCGCACGGGATGACAGACCACTGCGAGCTGGAGTGTCTGCTCGCAGGAACCTTAGTGTCTCCTGTCAGTGTGTAAGCATGGAAGTCCTTTTCTCCTCTGCCTACCCCAGCAAGATATGGTGTTTATATACCCAAAATGGTACCCTCAGGGGTTCTACCTTGCTGTGTCATGTCAGACTTAGGATGATGGAAGGAATGACCCTTATACATAGTTATTATGCAGGAGATGGTAGCCCTGCTGAGTTTCCAAGAATCCTCATGCATAATGGAGGAGGCTAGTTTTCAGGGAAAACCCCACGTCCTGTAAGCAGTACCATAACTAGGTAAAAGGTCAGTCCCAAGAACCATTATGTAGTGTAATGGTACGGGAGAATATAGGTGAAAGGTTAGGTGACTACCTGAGCCTATACTGGGGTACCTATATGAGACATACTTATGGACCCTAGATGAAGTTACAGGGTATTCTCACTTTGTCTAGTAACAGGGCTCTGGATCCTGATAGCATTTAGCCAGATGTGTTTAAATCAAATTTTGAGGTCTGGGCTCCACTCTTAACACAGATGTTGGATACGGCAGCTCAGGTGGGAATATCACCCTCTTGGTCCACTGCTGTCATTGCTCCCATCTTTAAGAAGGGGGACAAAGACAATCCACAATTTTATAGACCTAGATCGCCGCTGGATTAAATGGTTAAGGTTTTGGGAAGTGTGATTTTCAATCGGCTAAGTGATTGGGGAGAAGAGAACAACATTCTGAGTGATGTTCATTATAGTTTTTGAGCTGGGAGGTCCATTCCAGACCAAGGCCTAAATCTCAATATAATTATTAATAAATATATGGTGGCTCAGTCTGAATCTATACACTTAGCTTTCTTTGATTTGACATACGCTTTTGACAGGGTGAACAAAGCGAAATTGTGGACCCTGCTTAGCAAGTATTGTGACCCTACTAGCCAACCTGCACTCAGAGACGTATGATTTGGTCCGTTTTTCTCAGGACGCCGCCTGCACTCGCTCATTCCGGACCTGCTCAAGTGTGCATCAAGGATACATTTTGGCTCCTTTACTAGTTACCCTGTATGTAAATGGGCTTCAGTCTGTGCTGTTATCAGCTGCAGCGCATTGCCCAAGGCTGGTGACAGATTTCTCCCTGTGTTATTATACGCAGATGACATGGTTCTCATGCCTCGGACCGCTCATGGGGTGGATGTACTTCTGGCCAGTTATATGTCTTTCAGGGGGAATCTTGATCTGGCTGTTAATGTTTTAAGTCATCCATGATGGTAGAGGGTCCCAAATCAACTAGGATCAAGACCTTTAAGGTTCAAATTCTACCATGGGCAAAGTGAAGGCGTTCCCCTATTTGGGGTTTTCATTTGATATAAATAATTGTTGGAAATCTTTGTTGGAGGAGAAGACAGCTGAGTTTCTAAAAACTATTGGGGCGTTTTTTAGTTTTGCACAGAGGGTTGTCTCTCTGGATTTATTAAAAATGTAACAGGCTAAATGTATATCTCAGCTGCAATACAGTAGTGAGGTATGGGGGTACGCTAAGCTATATCGAATCCAAGCGGTTAAAAGTAATTTTCTTAGTGGAATGGTACAGGTTCCACTCTACCTCAGCTTTTTCTGCTCAGGCGGAGCTTGGGTTTGATCAAGTTTCGGATTTGATATCCCTGAGTCCACTCCTGTGTTGGGTGAAGATTTGGAGCAGGGCAGAATTGTCTTTAAACAGATTGATCCTGGCAGAATGCCTGGTCCTGGACTGGGTGCATAGTATACCTTGGATAGACCATGTCAAAGCTGCTTCAACCTACAAAGGTAGCTCAGATATTTTTGGATTATCCCACCTCCCTTTCACTGCAGGATGTGGAGGGTATTACAAGATTGTTCTTAGAACACTTACACCTGGAGAGAGAGCACTTAGAGCTTCAGGGTCATATGTTACTAAAAACTGTGCATGCAGGGGTTGGAACCGTATCTCGCCAAGGTTCGCTCACAGCACAATAGGTTTCTGTTGGCCAGATTTCTGTTCAACCGATTGCATCATCTTTTGCCATCCCCCTCTGGGTGGGTACGGCCTGCGCCAAGGGTATCCTGCGGCTGTGACAACTGTCTCCGCAGGATATGTTGCATTGTACAATGTTTTGTTCTTGTTACAGTTGGCAGAGAAATACATTTTTAATTCCTGCTGTTGAAATCTTAGAATTTTAATCAAGTCAGGCAGGCCTTGTTGTATCTCCAGATGCTTCCCACTGATCATGTTATCCTTACAGTTTTGTCCTTTTCATGAGCAGCCGTATGTGCTTTTTAAGTGTTATGAATTTGTCAAGGGAAGTTCTTGTTTTGTATACTTTTATGGTGATTTAATCAACCGAATAAAGATTTTACTGACTGGCTTGATTAGTTGCTCATGGACATTGGGGGGAAAAGGATGGAAACACTAACGAATTAGAAGAGTGTCTGGGAGAATTACGCCCACAGATGAAAAAGGTGTCACTATGTTATTGGCTGATGCTGGAGAATATGGATTGAGACTTCCAGTTGCCTGAGGCGCTATAGGTCAGATATTTGCCAAGACCGTAGACCAAAGATATGCAAGTATCAATGTACACAGTACAGTCAAACCCACCTTTCTGAGAAGGATCCATCCCTTTTCACTCTGAAGAGAGCACTAGAGCCCAAACAATATTTTGAAATGGCGTAGAATTGATTCAGTCTCCTGATCAAAGTGTGGATTAGGAAAAATGGATGAAATTCAAATGTTTAAGGAATACCCTGGTATTTAACAATACTGGGACAATGTAGGTAAGGCCTTGAGTGACATAATATGAGTAAATGTCAAAGTAAGCCTCGAGTTGATTATTTTTGGTATCACTCCCAGGCCTGTGAGACTGTGTATGAATAGTTGCAAGTTGCTGTTCTACCTAATATTGTTGGTGAGAAGAGAAATCTGCAGAAAATGGGTATCTAAGTCATCCCCCACCAAAGCTGAATTACTAGACTTGGTTATGTATACCTTAAAAATGGACACGAGCAAGAAGATATGGGTGCCTTTGATTATATGGGGGGAAAAGAATTGGGGGAGAGAATGAGCACCTAGCCAGACATGGAGTAGATCCACAAAAGTCATAATAGTCTTCCCCAGCTAGACAACTGTATGACTCTCCGCGAAAGATAAAGGATGGAACACGGACCTCTAAGGTGGGTAGTCGGAAGGGAGCGTGATGAATGAGGACATAAAAAATAAAAAATAAATCTATTATATATTAAAAGCTTCCTTGCACATAGTTGGTATTAACATGTGCTATGATTATGACTATTACAAGTTAGAAAGCAGTATCTGTCTCTGTTAAATAAGTAAACCAGCAAGAACACACAAGTAGGGTATCATGTGCAAGAGGTTACTCAGAGGACACCACGATCTCACAAAGCAATGCATTATTGAGATACATATAGCTAAGATTCTAACTGAAACAAATTTGTTACACGACACATTCATGGCATTAATATTAGTTATTAGAGCTTTTCAATTACTAATGAACAATAGAAATATAAACAACTGGAATTACTACAAAAACAAAAGAAGAGCCCATTTTCTTGCCTCAAATGCAGCAATTGTGTTTGTATTATCAAATTATCTTACATACATCTTTCACTGAGATGAGAAAAGATTAAATTAACATTGTGATCATATGTTACTCAGAATATTGCATTTACTGCAGAAGTTCCATTGTGGATATATGTATCTTAGAGAAAAGCAGGACAACCAGGTAAGATATATTGAGCACAAGAGCGACTTTGATATTGCCGAGACAAAGCACCAGTAACATCTAATTTTGTTGAAAAGAACCATACTTCCAGTCAACTAAGTTTTCAGATAGTGGAAACAAGGTAGGTGCCAAACAAGGGAGGTGACAGACAAATGTTTTTGGTCCAAAAATTACAATACGCTTCAACTATATGGTTGCAATGACACAAGAGAGGGAAAATAGGTTCTGTGACATATTGCCTAAATGTTTTAATAAAAATACGAATGATCTGGGAACATACCAAACAAAAAAATCCCATGATTGGATATGTGTAGAATTTTTTTGCAAGTAAGTGCAGTTCTCTTACATATTTTACTAGTAGAGGGAATGTGAACAAGAGACAGTACAATTTACAATGAAGATAATAAGATATGACCAGCACGTTAAAAGTGTGCGCATTTAATTTTAGGTAAAACGTAGATGAATGAATACCAAAATGGGAAATATGTGCACACAACATGATAATAGGGTAGAACGTGTACAAACGTTGTACAGTAGGACTATATGAAGCCTGTTCATGTGTAAGCACTATCACAGGTGCAAAGTAGCAAAAAGGTGACCATAGATGTTACTCAAAAGTAACCAGAGGTGGAAAAGGCCAGGCAATGTGAGGTGAGCGGCAATGAATGAAAAACATTACAGATGAACACAGGCCAAGCATGAGGCAGCGGACACAATGTGATATATCAGCCACATGGAGAATAAAATTGATATAAAGTTACATTGGGGAAATGATAGACAGCAGAAGCTCAGAAAGAGGGGGGAAACACTTTAATTGTAGTAATTGTTAATGTTGCTTTCCTGACTTGTTTACATAACTGGTGTAGATCATGTGAGAATCCGTACTGGAAATGGAGGCAATAAAAGGTGGAACATTAACATACCCCATATATACTTGTGATACTGTTGTGAAGGTTGTGCTTACATGCAAGACAAGGAAGTAATAAATATGATCATTCAAAGATAAACTAGAAAAGCTAGTATGTTGCCCATGGGAATGGTAATGTACTTTTATAGTCTAGTTCACAGGTTTTTTTTCTGTAAATAATGTAGTCTTCTAGTGAAGCCCTCAAAGGGTTTGGAATGAATTGAATTATCATATAGCTAACTAAAGCGGCTTTAAAAATAAGCACAAATAAATATGAGTGGAAAAGGACCCAAATAAAAGAGAAGCAAATCAAAATATATTTACATAAATCAGTAATTAACAGAATTAAACATTATACAAACTATATCTACAGAATATTAATAAAGATTTGTTTTAAAGAAACAGAAAGTGAGGTGGCAGGTGCATCACCAAAGTGGAGTACTGCCCTCCAATCAGATATAGAGTTGATGTCAGGTGCCTAGTCTTGAGACACAAAGGTATTGAGAAGAAATAGGCACCAAACCAAAGTCTTTTGAGAAGTAAGAGGTATGCATTCAGGATGTCTGTACATTAGAATACACTTTAAATGTCTCCTGAATTTGGAGGCAATATTTGCAGTACTCATATTACCTCTCAGGTGTCAGTGAAAGAAATATGATATGTCATAAGGGCTGAGTATGCAGTCCCTATTAACAGAAGCAGGAGGGCATGGGGCTGTAGTCCTCATGGTGAGTGAAATAAGATAGTGGAATCAATAAATAATAATTACTTTTTTCACTTGTGGAAACTCAACCCTGGCTGATCCCAAGCCCAGTTGCATAAGGAGGAGGGTTATGTGTGGGGCTAGCTACCCTCCATGTAAAATAATCCAAGCAACAGAAACGTCAACTAAAAGACATCCCGGCCTAAGGGAGAAAGGAACCTCCTTTACCGAGAGCTATGATGCCTTGTGGTCAAAGAAAGATATCCCTTGGAGACAAAAACCAGACCAACATCATTGGGAGATGACATGTGAGGACCATGCAAAAGACAGGCAAGAAAGCCCATGTGGCAGCGGAGATTAAAAAATAAATACAACCTTGCCCTGCTTGCCATAAGCAAGACTGGATGGACAAAGTCTAGACCGAAAAGACTGGCTCCAGGAGGAATACTTCTCTATTCTAGACATGAGGAAGAGCACACCCCACATACTCAGGAAGTAGCACTGATGCTAACTTCAGCAGCCAACAGAGCTCTGATTGGGTGGGAAGCCCATGGTCCCAGCAATCATCACAGCAGCTTTCTGCACAAAGGAAAAGAGGATTAACATAAATATAATCCTGTGCTATGCACCGACAAATGGCAATAAAGAAGACGAAAAGGAACGGTTTTACAACATACTCCAGTCCATCCTGGAGAAATGCCTTGAGAGAGATATCACCATTCTTATGGGAGACCTCAATGCCAAGACTGGAAGTGACAACCATGGCTACATAGAAGTCATGGGCAACAATGGCCTTGGCAACATGAACTTGTATGGTGAGAGCCTCACAGATCCCTGAGCCCTGAAAAGTCTGGTGATAGACAGTAGTATACAAAATAATACACAAGGCAACTTGGGTGTCACTAGACCCTTCAACAGAGAATCAGAATGACCATGTCCGCATTGTCAAGATGATCCAGAGGTCCCTGCTGAATGTGAGAGTGATGAGAGGAACAGATGTAGAATCAAGCCATCACCTTGTTGTGGCCAGGCTAAAGATAAAGCTGAAGAAAGCATGGGTGGAACTGACAAACCAACACCAGAGATATAACACCACCCTCATCAAAGATGCACAGAAATGGAGTGAATACTCAAACACCCTCAGTAACAAGTTTCATGTCCTGCAAAAACTAGAGGATAAAAGAGACCCAGCAGAAAGCCTGTGGGAGAAGATCAGAGAAACAGTTACATCAAACTGCCAGGAGGTACTGGGCCCCAAGAAGTACCAGCATACAGAATGGCTCTCCACCTAGACTTTCCACAAAATCCAAGTGGGAAAGGAAAAGAAAGCCGCAATCAACACCAGCCAAATAAGAGCAGGACAAGTAAAATCTCAAGATGAATACACCAAATCCAACAAGGAAGAAAAGAGAAGCTTACAATCAGACAAGCGGAGATTAATTTATGGTCTTGCTACAGAAGTCCAGGAAGCAGTAAGCCATTGAAACTTGAAAGAACTCTACAACATGACAAGGAAACTCTCTGGAAAATCATCAATCCAGAAAGACTTGCTAAAGACAAAGCTGGGAAGACAATCATGAGTAATGAAGGCCAACAACGAAGATAGGTTGAGTGCTTTGTAGAACTGCTGAACCAATCCGTGCCCCAGTCACCACCAGACATACAGCCAGCTCACAAGGACTTGCCAAACTGTCGCAGCAGACCAAACAAGTAAGTAATATGGCAATCCATCAAAGATCTGAGAAATGGAAAGGCACCAAGACCTGACAACATTCCTGCAGAAGCAAAATAGGCAGACATTACAACTTCAGTAGAAGTACACTACCCCATGCTTTAGAGGCTCTGGGAGGAGGAAAAGGTGCCTTAAGACTGGAAGGAGGGATATCTGATCAAGATCCCCAAGAAAGGTGGCCTGAGTAGCAGTGCAAACTACAGAGGGATAACTCATCTATCAACCCCAAGCAAAGTGTTCAACCAAGTCCTCCTGAACAGACTAAAGGAACAAGTCGATGCTCAGTTTCAAGACCAGAATGCTTGCTTCCACAAACATAGATCCAGCACACACCAGATTGCAACACTGCACATCAGCATTGAGCAGTCAATGGAATGGAACTCCTCTTCTTGTCAACTTCATCAACTATGAGAAGGCATTCAACAGCGTGGACGGAGAGACCCGTTGGAAGCTCCTCTGCCACTATAGTGCGCCAGATAAACTTGTAGGATTCATCAGGAACTCTTATGAAAAAAATACCTGCAAAATAGCTCACGGAAGCCTTTGAAATGAGGACCAGAGTCTGCCAGGGTCGCTTGCTCTCGCCTTTTCTCTTCTTGCTAGCCATAGACTAGATCATGAGGACATCCACAGCAAGGAAAAGAAATGGGATTGGGTGGACACCTTAGACGCAGCTCAATGACCTGGACTTTGCAAGCGACCTGGCCCTACTTTCCCATACCCATCTGCATATGTAACAGAAGACTGAGAAACTGGCAGCCACATCAGCATAACATGGCCTCAACATCTACAAAAGACAACCGAGTTGTCAAGGCAAGAATTGGCAAAGCAAGGACTGCCTTCTTTCAGCTAAGGAACATCTGGAGCTCCAAGGACCTAACACTGCAAACCAAGAATAGGCTTTTTACCACAAACATAAAATTGGTCCTTCTGTATGGAGAAGAACCTTGGTGGACAACAGTGACCCCCCCAGAACTTCATTAGCAGCTGTCTGAGGAAAATCATCCAAATCCGCTGGCCAAACACCATCAGCAACAATGACCTATGGCAACACACTTTCCAACTCTCTGTTCATGAAGGAATCATGAAAAGACACTGGGGCTGTATAAGTAACAACCTTCGAAAGCCTGCATTATACACCATCAGGCATGTCCTCACCCAGAACCCTCAAGGGAAAAGGAAGAGAGGAAGGCAAAAAGACACCTGGCATCAAGGCCTCAAGGCTTATTGCAAGGAGATGGTTTACACCTGGATTTATATTGACAGATAAGCCCAGAACAAAGATGACTGGAGAGTCCTGGGTGGTGACCTACACTCCAGTATGGGTAGTAGGTGTAAGTAAGCAAGTCACTCATGGGGGCTCCAAACATGCAGTCTGGAGCCACCGTATGTGAAAAAGCAACATCAAAGACAACATGTGGTGGATCGTCATCTGCTCGTAATATACAGTAACTACCTCCAGCATGGTGGCAGCTCAGTCATTAACACGAAACATAAATTAAGCCCTGCTTATTCAAGTGTATATCCATATTAATACATTGTATAATTACTAGTGGATGTATAGTCCTTGCTAGTAACTAAAAGAACTACAAAACTTTATCATGGGATAAATGGTGGAGTTTTCTCTGTCATTTGCACAGACTTGAAGATTAATAAGACCTTCTCAAAGTTGAACAGATCAGAAATCTTTTAAGTGAATTTTGAATCTCATTTGATTATTCTGCCAGTGTCTTCTTCAATATATTCACTCCATCCCTTCTTAGGGTTTAATATTGTTTCTTCTTTATTCCAATTTCTTACCAGACGTTTTCTTTTTCTATAAAAATGTGTGTGTAAATGTGTACATGACTGATATCGTTTTAAAATATTCTAAATATGTGATGCCTAATACTTTTCAACTGTTTTCACTATTGTAACTTCTCTAGAGCTCACGTGTTTACAAGAACTATTGATCATAACCAGTATAAATGATAAACCAACAATAAAGCAGTGAGAGGCTTTTTGGTGTGCTTCCAAACCTTCTAGCAGGTTACCCATCAAAAATTGGACTTTGATATTGCAGGGAATCTGGCCGTCATGCTATGGGACAGAGAGGCTACATTGTTGAGTTGGGCCTTGGCTGAGCTACTATGCTGCTGAAAAAGCAGAGCCTTTAGCATGCTCATCTCAAAGAGTGCACCTGCGGATTTCCTTTAATTGCTTTGCATGAGCAACAGGCAATCTTTAGCAAAAATAGTCAAAAGTTGATTTGTTAACATAATAGGTTGAACAAAATGCAGTAAAAATCAAACAACGATGTTTTAGTAGAAGATGTTTAAGGCTAAAATGGACAAAATAGCCATTGAAGGGGTACGTGTACCATATTCAATTTAGCTGCAAATGGGTTACATATAAACAAACCTGTTCAAAAGGCACAATAAAAACAGTGCAGTTATTATATGCATCCTGTCACAATTTACTGATCAGGGGCCGCATTATATATGTGGCACATTTTCCTCCATTGTTTTGGGCCCACCTTTTAAAAGGTGCGCCCGGCGTAATGAAGGAAAATACTCCATATTATGACGAATGAGCTACTCAAGCGTCTGCGGCCCCTTCTGTAATACCAAAGAGCCCAGAGGGTGCGCAAAGTGGGCGCAAACACACGTTACACCCCTGGGGCACTTATATAATATAGCCCCAGGTGTTTCATAAGCTTATAACATTCGGGACTATGAAAATAGTTTGATATCAAAATGGTAATGTTTAGGGTTGTACTGCTTCGATAATATATACCAAAGAATCTCAGCACTCAGGTGATCAAAGAGAGACCAGTGTAGCTAGTATGGAGTGAGTAGGCTGGGCGTGTATGCTGAATTTCTATGAGGATTGTGATGGCTTTCTAATGCCCAGACTGGCACTTCAGCAGTAGGATGGCACTTCAGCAATATGATGACACCTCAGCAGTAGGCTGGCACTTCAGCCGTAGGATGGCTCTTCAGCAGTTGGCTGGCACTTCAGCTGTTGGAGCAGTTTCCAAGAATGTTTAGTTGAAGTCATCTGGACTGTTCCCCAGTAATCCCGTCCAAATCAGGAAACAGGTTCAGTTTCTCCCGGCTTTGAGTCTGTTATTGGAATAGGACTATAGCAACAAATTAAAACAGTTCTTCTACAGTTCTCCTGTAGATGCAGCCTTCTCACTGCACCTTTCATAGGATGCTTTGATTTTGATTGACTTAAAAACCTGATGTAAGGAAATATGGTTGTGCAGCAGAGATTGAAAAAAACTGCATTCCTTTGGGTAGGAGCACTTTATTCTATCCGATACAAGTTCCTAAATCCAGCATACCAGACTTTCCTAATGCAAGATGTAAAAAGGAACCATGAGATTTGCTTTCAGTCAGGACAAGCATCAAAGAGGCTTTCTGTGAAAATAACAAGTGGCAGAGAGTATACTTATATAGATAAAGTTGTTTTCCAATTCTGAAATATCCCCTGGCCCCACTCTCAGTGAGCCAATAATCAGTTCAAGTGGAGAAACACGCAGAACCCCACGTAGCATGTCTGTCAGTGTCTCGTAGTTGGCCCAAACAATGAATGAAGCATTAAACTATTTAGGTTTATTGGCAGCCACGAAGTTTTAATAATCAATGGACTACATGAATACATACAACTGGCTCTCAGTGGTCAGATACAGACCCCCATAAAGAAGGTATAGTTATGTGATCTTCAAATGAAAACTACACGAGACAACCCGTGGATACTAGCGAACACCGTGATGGTCATCTTTTGTGCATTGGCTTCGAGGAGTGCCCAACCTTTTTTCCCTTTCATGAAATGTGTCATTTGATTCTTGGTGAGATGCACATCATGCACCTTTTGGCCAACACGTGTTGAAGCATTGTTGAGGGTCACTTTTTATTTATAAATGCAAAGCCTAGCTTAAGTCTTGATCTGGGCATGTCACATGCAGTGGGAAAACGTATGGTCACCAAATTAGGGAACACAGTCCTTGTTTGCGCACATGTGAACAGCAGCAGAAATAATGCCGAGGGTGATGTCTGTGACTTGGTAAAATCATAAAGTGTGCCAAAACGTGTGTCATAACCGCCAGCAAAAGTCTGGGCCTAAATACATGGTAATCTGCAAAAAAAATGTGTCCTTTCACTGTACAGAAAATAAATCGAGGGATAATTTCTAATCTAGCAATAAGTAAATTAGCCTATAGTCGTTTTTGTGTTCGCTAATCTACCAGAGAATCGTATGCTTTAGTGTAATTCTTCTCGTTTTATGGAAAATTAAAGCAAAGTATAACCAGGCATATGAAGGAGTAATAAAGGCACACCAGAAGCATGACGTAAACTTACATATTGCACGGTAAAAGTGACACTGAAATGTGTTTTATAGCCTTATTATGAGGGCGGTAGGAATCATGCCATTTTCAATGGCTGCTTGTGCATTGGCTCGGAAAAAGGCTGCAGCACAAGCCACAATAGAAATAGGTATGTTTTAAACATGAGGTGCCTTGCACTGGATGCATGGATGGGGACCCGAAGTCCCTTCCCTCTGCCTGTACAAGGCAGTAGGACAGCCATGTACAGGCTGACGGAAGCTGACATCATAATCCCTATGGCTACACCTGAGCAGGCACCACCCATATTGTAAGGATTGCGGTCCAATCGCTGTCCTAACAGGCTCCTTAAACTGGTCTGAAAAGCAGTGGTCTGTCCCGATGACCGATGCCTCCGACTGCTGGATCATAATCCGGTGGTCAGTTCATTTCTACGGATGGCTGTGGGACCGCCACCTACAGCCTGTTGGTAGCAGTCTCTCCGCCATGGTAATGAGGCTCGTAGTTTCTGTCACTTTTCTGGGGATAATCTTTTGCTTATAAATCATAGAATATAAGACACCTGAAGCAATATCTCCCAGAATCTACAAGAGCACCTATATATGAAAATTACATTGTCTTTCAGATATGTTTGGCTAAAAAGCGTCATTATAATATTTTAAGGAGAGATTGCAGAGAATGTACTCATATGTTGCGGCCTCATCCTTTCAACTTTGTTCACATAATCTCTAAACTCTTTCCATATGATTTGCCAATATGGTCAGTTTCACTACCTGGGGTGGTGTTTTAGTGGGGGGTACTTAGGCGCATGCTACACAGTGGAACTAGACCAGAGAATTTGATCCATTCTTGACAGTGTCAAAATGACATTTTACCTACATTTGCTCAATATGCATATTCAATTTAAAACACCAGAATCAGCTAAAACCACATTTTTTATTATATGCAAGGAATTACTCTAAATGATATTTGATATTTGTCCTTCTAAAAAATTGTTTTGTGAAAGCTAGATTTTATTTATAAATTAAGGATCAGGCAGCACTGGTATTTTGCTTGATGCATGAACAATGTACATGCATTTTATCATTTTTTTAAATGCAACAATGAGTGGAACTTTAAATGGAAAGGTACCATGTCTTAGTGCCTTCCACTGTAGTTGCCAAACAATAATTTATCGCAAAAGGAGTCTGTCATCAGCTGTGTACAGCCAGAGGAGAAAGCTAAGGGGACAGTGAGCCAAAGAGTTCAGTACACTGCCTAGGCTTTTCAATAACATCTTCAAACAAATGAGAATTCATGTATGTAAAGCAATAATGCATTGCAAGACCTCAAAGTATTACAAATACCATGGCAAACACATGCAGCTGACATCCTGCTGTATACAGATGTAGGCTGCCATTACGAGTTGGCTAATAGATTCTGATATGTGTGCTAATGTGGATTAGTTGTGGGCAAATTCACCCAGCTTTTCCCAGAAAGAATAGCTTGTTATCGGTGTAAAGCGGCACACCAACCTTAGTAGCTTTTGCCAACCCAAATTCTTGCAATCACTATGGAATCAAGCTGAATTCACTCACCTGAGTCCTATGACTCTAGCAAAAAGCAGAGCAATAAGGGACATCCCTGGCATGCTCCGCTTCTGATCTAAAAGAGCCTTTACCCTTGCAATAGGTAATTTATAACAAACTTTGGCATAGCTGAGAAAAGAGGGCCAAAATGGATACCCCCACAAAGGATCCTTCTCATGAGCATACTGAAAGATTTCTCATCCTCGACTATGATGAAGGCAATGTGTCTTGAATGGATATGCATATGATGAGGGTAATATAAGGGTAACAGATAACATATCTGGTAGATCTACTGACAATTTAATTACGGCCACCAATCTATTCATGAAGTCCTCAGCTAAAATCCTTGTTTCCATATTGGTTAAGGACATGGCCCAATATGATGTGACCTTAGGTATGGCAGCAATTGTTCCTTAATACTTTTATTCAACTTTTCCCACATGTGTGGGAAAGTAGTGATAAAGATTTTCTTGTCAAATTAACAGAGAAGCCATTGAGTCTTGGAACTCTCCCCTACAGAACTTTCATAGCTGCAGTTAGTTTTTTCAAAGAAAGTGAAAGGTTAATTTCCTTTGTTTTAGGAACGTTGTACCTTTACATCCGGAAGTCTCTTGTAGAAATGTGCTAGTTGTGCCCCCCTCCCAGGAATATGTTGTTGCAAGTAAGTGAGTAAATCTTAATTTGCACATTAATAAAACATCATTGCAATATCAAAGCCATACTAAAAGGATTAAAAGAATTCCTGGGAGAGTAGTAAATTAAAACAACTAATTGTTTAAACATAATGCTGTAAAGAAGAGGTGATGTCAAGTTTAAAACTATGAGTCCATAAGAACGCTCGGTAGCCGCGGACACCAAGTATGTGCAGATATATTTGTGCGAGCTGCAGATGGGCAGATCCGACAGTTTGTGTGTCTGTCAACAGTAGATGAGTCCAGGCAGATGTTTAAAGGTCCAGGGGCCCTTGAAGGAATAAGTTATTGTCAGAAACAGTGGTTCCTGTGGAATAATATAATCATATATAGATAATAAGGTGCACAATTGCAATGGAGGTTTAAAATGATGTCAGAGGGTGAAGAAACCACACACACCTATGGTTTTAGTTTGATACAATCATATTTTATATTTTCAAACTAAAACTATAGGTGTATGTGGTTTCTTCACCCTCTGACATCATTTTAACCCTTCCATTGCAATTGTGCACATTATTATCTATATATGATTCTATCATTCCACAGGAACCACTGTTTCTGACAATAATTTACCCACCCAGGTTCCTTAGTGAGTTGGGTTCCCTTGTCCTTTTCTCGACTTGATGGAATAAGGGCTACCTATTAGCTTGTGATGGAGCTTGACTGCCTATCTGGCTAGAGGTTTTCGGTTACTCAGTCAGTGGTATCTGCACCTGAGAGCAGCAGTTTCTTATCTACCATAGCTGCTGTTGTGCTGATAGCAATTTGTTAAATTGTAATAAGATCTTAGCTGCCCTGCAGGAAATCTGGATTGAAGGGCTGTTAAATAGTGTCATCACTGCGCAGATCAAGATCTTATCTAGAGATCCTGGAAGGCGGGGCAAAGTCATTTCCATCTGAGTTGATTAACTGCAGAGCAGATGTACAGAAAGTGACATTGGCTTTCCTCTGATCCGCTACATAGATTGCAAAGGGGGTCCGGCCAGCTTTATTTCCAGGATGGGACCTGATCTTCTGAAGTAAAAGCTCCCATGTGGATTAGTAGAAAAGAATGTTGGATGGTATGAGAAATGTGGCATATGAAGAATGGTTGGGGGACCCAGTTGGTGTAAGTTTGAAGGACTCTCCAAGCGTGCTTTTTCCCAGCCATTTCTGCTTTGTCAAGAGTCCAGGATTGCAGCGTTCCTGCTTTGTTGGCGATTATTTGGAACTTTGTGAAGCTGATGTTTGACTCCCAGTCTTTGGAGAAGTTAAAGGTTGGTAATGCTTGTTGGAGCACTGTTGGCCAGTCATTTGTAGGTCAAGCATTCGAGACCTCTTGTATATACTTTAGTATACACTTATATGTGTATGTACTTTGTGGGCTCTGGAGATCAGCCCTAGGACTTGTCTGCTTCCGCTTAGAGACTTTTTTTTGTTCAACTGCCTCTATTTAACTGTCTTAATAGAAAATGACCAGCAGAGGTCAGTAAAATACCAGAATTGTTTCCTGCTTAGGGACTTTAGTCTTTTTTTTCTGGCAACTGCCTCTATTTAACTTTCTTGATAGAAAACGACCAGCAGAAGTCAGTAAAATACCAGAATCACTTTAGCATTCTCTAGATTCCAGTCCATAGAAATTGCTTTCCTGAGCACCCGTAGACAATAATATTTTTTTCAAATCTTGTATTTTCAGTGATTTGAAAGGCCCTGATTTTATATTAAAAACAGAGCTTTGGACTATACCATTTCCCGCTGAAAGGCAATATTTCTCTCCATGTGTTCCCATACCTGGTGTGTCACCCAGTTTGGTGCTTATTTTCCCTCCATGTTAAATAACAGTACATGTTACAGCAACCAGGGTAATGTGCTGCATAGCTAAATAATTATAAGGACACAAAGACGAGAGCGATTGCATTGCAAATGCTGGTTATGAGTGATCTGGCTCTACATTTTGGAAAAGCACGAGGCAGACAGTGATTCGGGAAGTGCGGCTCTCATCTTCCAGCACAGTTTGGTTAAGGTGGCCATCCTTATTGTGAGTTGATGGAAAAACATCTCCAAATAGCTATCCACAAACATATCACCTATCTAGTGCAACTCCGTTATTTGCACCCTCTGCAAGTGCCTAATCCCACCTAGTTAAAAAGGATGATTCCCATCTAATAAAGAACCGGTAAAACAAGATTTCAGTCTTGTCATTGTATCCATAATTCTTACGCTGATGTGCAAGCCATGAATCATTAGAAGCATCTGTGTTGGCTTCCTTCCATAACAATTTCCTATCGACAGTGTCTCTTGCATACTGGTAACATAATCCTTATATATATATAGCAGTACTCTACCAACACGTATCAAGTCCCCCCGTTTTTGCTTATCCTTGCAATGAAAATATGTCATAATCTTAACCCTTATTACTATTTTAAACATCTTCCAGAGGGTTTTCCAAGACTGAACAGTCCCCAATCTAAAATGAGAGTAAGACTTCCCTTCCCTTTTCAAGGTCATCAACAACTCCCCAACCAATGTACATTTAAATTGCATATCCCGCTTGTGTCACTGTTATTATCATGCACTCTCACTTCTACCAAATAGTGCGTTTTGAAAGCTCTGGCTAAGATTTGTACAATGGACACTCAATGCAAACCAGTGGCAGGTATGAAGAAGTACGCCAAACCGGAGGAATTGTTTGCCAGTCACAAATTAGTGTATGGATTTCCTTGTGCATCCCTTGTAATTCCCGATAAATATGCACCCTCCTCCCCTATAATGATGGCATTAGAAGCCTATTAGAAGAATATGGCGCTCTCCTGCTCTCTCTGTCATGCAATGCAACGCAGCATCTTTGGGTGCTGCGCTGCATTGCCTGACAGTTTTCAGAATCTAGACTCAACAGTTCTATTTTGAGTGGAAAAATGTGAAAGAGGAATTGCACATGATAAATGGCAACACCTTACTACTAAACCTAACTGGACTGTCCGCCTAGATCAATTCTTAACCTGTGGTCCGGGGACCACTGTGGGTCCACAACACCTACCCAGGTCCGCGACTGCTAACATATTAAATGTATTTTTTTTTTAGAATGTTCTGTAAATGAGAAGGAATTTGAAATTGAAGACTAAAAATTAAGTTTGTATTCTCCTTTTGAATTGTGGGAACAGCTCAAATTAATCAAACAGAATATAATATGGAAGATGGGCTAACTCAATTGAAATTAGAAAAGCGCCAACCTTCCCATTAAAATTAAAATATTATTTTTTTAAGTTGCATGTGAACGAAATAAAATGTTTATTTATTCATGAATTTGTTTAATGAATGCTTGTTTTTGTATTTTTATGTTTTGTTTTGCAGTTGAAATCCTCAAAATTGCATAATTTAGGGGTCCCTAATTCCAATAATGACTCAGTGGGAGACCCTGGATTCGAATAATGAGTCAGTGGGGGCCCCAGATGTCACTACTAAGTGGGGGTCCACAGAAGTCAAAAGATTAATAACCACTGACCTAGATTATTGAGTATGTATTATTGTTTTTGTCACCTCTGCACATGGTCCTAGAATTAAACATTCATAGATTAAATAGTAGAAATTGCAAGAGGCATACACAGTAACATAAGTATGGTAGTACATAATGTGTCTATGTTCCTCTAAAAGCTACAGGATCCATGAAACAAGTACAGTCAAATTCAGGTCTCTTCTTCCTCCAAAATTGAACTAATAACTTAGAAGCATAAATATTTCAAACCTAACGGCAGGGTACTGTTGTAAAGCATCAAGGCAGAGGGCAGTCAAGTTTTAGTGTGGACAAAGATTGTACGTTTGAACAGGCAATGGTCACTGTGCTATTTAGCTCAAGTAATAAAGTTTTATATTTTAAACAAAAAATGAAATTTACAATTTCAGCACTTCACAACGTTATAGCATGATTGATTAATTATGATGGCTTATTTGTAAAGCTTCATCTGACACCTAGCATGGTGTCCTGGCTCTTTCGGAATAAAATAAATCCAGAGGTGAAGTTCCAACTGCAATAGTGAAGCGATAGATCTTTAGAGCTTTGTGAAAGGTAGTGGTCTTCAACTGTTCTATGTGATGGAGGAAGAGAATTCCATATTTCGGTCACCAAGCATGAGAAAGGTCCCCACCAAAATGAATTTTTTTAATTTTTGGTATTCTTTTATTTTTCTTTCAGAGTATTGCGACTGTTTGATGGGGCTTTATAAGTTATGTTTTCTTGTAATAAGAAAGTATCTGTGTTCCTTGTAATCCCTATGGGTGATACACATTCTATCCTGGCTGAGACTAGTAGTCAGTGAGGAGAGGTAATATGATGTGTTGTGAGATGTTTGCATGTTTTGACTAAGGGTGGGCGTAGTTCGCGAAGTAGCACTTCGCGAAGCTACGCAAAGTGAAGTTCGCACTACGCGAGCTACGCGTAGCACTTCGCGAACTGCCAAGTAACATGTTCGCACTGTGCAAGATGTTGTTTTCAATGATTGCACAGTGCGGACAAGCAACCGGCACTGTGCAATCATTGAAAATGGCATCTTGCACAGTGCGAGCTGTAGTTTTCTGCTGCTCGAGTAGATTTTTACTCGAGCTGCAGCTTTCTCAACGCGAACTGGTAGTTTCTCATCGCGAGCGGTCGCGAGCTTACGCGACCCCTCGCAATGAGAAACCTGACCTTCTCGCGTTGGGAATCTCGCCGGGAGGTTTATTTTCCATGCTCGCGATCGCTAACAAGGAAAAAGTCTCGCCAGGATGTCATTATGCTTGCTCGCGGTCGCCAACTTGATGTTGAGGACCGCGAGCAAGCAAAAAATGACCGCAGCACTACGCAACACTACGCTACGCGTGTTCGCACTGTGCTACGTGCAGTTCGCGTAGCGCGAAGTAGCGCGAACTTCGCAAACTACGCGAGCGTAGCGTAGTGCTTCGCCCAGGCCTAGTTTTGACAAATTGAAAATCAATATAGCCAACAGATTCAGAATCCCACGGATTTTGGGATATCTAAGTGGAGGAAGCTACAGTAATCCTACTTTGCCGTGGGTACTGTCCAAATTATCCGTTGATGAGGAGTATGTTCAAAGAAATTGATAATTGTTTTGAGGAGTTCTAGATGATGAAATCAGGAAGACAAGATTCTGTTAAACTGTGGAATAAATGAAAGCTACTGATTTACCAAAAACCTAAATCAGCAACTTCTGTTGCTTGGGTTAGGGGCATGCCTAATTCTGATGACCACCAATTTGTTAACTGTGAAGTTGAGCTTTATTTTCCAACAAACTGAATCTCTGTGTTTTTCTGTAAAACTATTTGACATCCAACTGATGACTGCAATTAGACACTTCCAAGAGGCAGTTAGTGTTTCTGGCATATTCTGGTCAAAGTGGATGAGGATCTTGTTATCATCTGCATATGTTTTAAACGTAAAACCAAACAAGAGTATAAGTCTCATGTAAACATTAAACAAGGTTGATACCTCTGGAAAAGCAGATTGTATTTTGTTGAGAGAAGATGTGTAGAGAAGCAGGAGCACTGCCTGAGATATTGCTCAAAGGTAGTCTTTGATCCAAGTTAAAGCTGCCTTTCTGATCCCTGCTTGATGCAGAAACCATATTAGGATATTATGAGAGATCGTGTCAAAAGCTATGACACATCCAGAAATATTAAGGCGGCTCAGCTGCCTTGATCTATTGGCAGTCTGAGGTTGTCAGAAATTGCACGAGTGCAGAGGTCGGAATCCAGTCTAACTGGCATCCAAAAGTTTCTATTCTTCCAGGAGGGATGTGGTTGCAATAGTAATACGTGTCTGCCACACATAATTTATTTGATAGGGTTAATGTTTTCGGCAACGTTTATTCAACCTTGGCATGAATGAGTGAACCTGCAAAGCACATTGTGAGAAAAGTAAAATTATACATTCTAAAATGTGCTCTTCTTTTGTAGGACATTGACACCATAGTGTAAGTTTTACAAAACATCTAAAAAAGTAAAGTGCAATGTGGGACAGTGTAACCTTTTGCTGACATGGTTCTGCATGTAAATGTGAAAGTTTTTTGCCGCCACTAAAACAAAGGTGCCATTATGTAGTTATGTTTCAGCCACACTTTGCATTAAAAAGACATTCTTTGATTTGCCTATGGTTTTGAACTCTTTGTATGTATTTGCACAAAAGTTGGCACTTGCTTGGCATAATCAGCTATGGTCTGGCATGCCAATGTTTGTGCATATCCATGTAGGGGAAAACAGCTTAGAGGGTGTGAAATACGATTTTCTTTCTCCAATTTTAGATACAATAGGAATTTTGTTCACCCCTTCAACACAAACCACTGAGCCTTTGGCTCTTTTCAGTGTGCTTGTTCTGAAGGCCTAACCTCTGGCAAAGGACTAAGGCCAATATTCTCTGGGCAGCAATCATCATTGTACATGCCTGAAGACCATTGGCAACAAGGTCTGGCCTCTAAACCCTCTGCCTACCCTCTTCAGGTGGACAACCATTGTTGTGCTCGACCTTAAGCTATGTGCAGTGGGATTGACCTCAAAGCCTGGCATCTGGCTTCTCCCTGCATCCATTTCATCACACGTGGCCAACTCCTGGAGCTCTTGGATTTCAGCATTCTTCCACAGGGTTGTTTGACAGGCCTGACCTCTCGCCAGTCACTGAGCCCAACCATCTGTGGAAGGCTCCTATGATAAATGTGAATCATTTTTAACGCATGATAAATTAATACTATGTTACTTTGGGGGTCGGGTATATGTATATATATATATATATATATATATATATATTCACTGAGAAAACCATAGGTTTCAGACACGTTATAGTTAGGAATTAGCATTTAAAAAACCTTAGAAATTCACTGAAAAAAACATAGGTTTTAGGGAAAGTTATAGTTAGTTGGACATTTCACTCGTACAAAACCAGTGAAATTCCCCCGTTATAGTTAGGTCAGCTAACTATAACTCGCGTCCCCGCAATGCACTGCTGACGACGTCACATATTACATCACTCATGACATGGTCAGTGACATCACTGATGACATCACTGATGACATCTCAAATGACATCACTGTCATGAGTGATGTAATATGTGACATCATCAGCAGTGCATTGCGTTTTTTAAATGCTAATTTTTAAGTGTAATACTAATTACACCTATGTTTTTTGTACTGAATTTCTGGAGTTTTTTAACTGTTTGTTTAAATATATTATTTATGAAACAATATTATATACTTTTCTGAAATTTGCAATTTAAAAAAAAAAGCAAAACATAGTATAATTATTTCGTTTTATGTTTTTATTTTAATATATGATTATTATTTTCTTTTTTTAAATACATTTGTTTTGAAGTCGTGCACCGAAAGAGTACCCAGCATGGCGGGTACGCGTACCAGGTGCCATTTTGGAAAAGTCGTAGAGGATCCGCGTACGGTGTGCAACGGGTGCGTGTTTTGCAGTTACGTTATACACATATAATGTTACGCGGTGTGCGCGCCTCGTATGCGACTGGTCCGCAAGTCCTGCTCCCACGCATTCGCGACACATGCGCAATACAGTACACGATGCTTGCGTGGTGGCGGGCCCTACATGACATCATATGCGTACTGGTCTCGCTGGGTGCGCGACTCCCGCGAAATTGTTTATGTTCTAAAATGATATGTATGTGCCTTTAATATATATATTAGGGCTAGAGATTATCTAAGGTATTCATAAAAATAATATATTTCTACTTGTAATAAAGTTATATCACTTTTAAATATATTTTTGCGAAGTCGCGTCGGGTGCATGCTTCGTACACACACGGTGCGCGGATCATATGTGACCTCCAAAAAAAAGATTTGATTGGTTTATAACATTTCCCACTGTAACTATTGAAGGACCCCACCCATTTCAATCATTCTTCTTGGACCATTTTCAGAGAAGCATCTCTTCTCCAACTTCAACCTCTTTGTATTTTTTGGGTGTTTTTCTGTCAACTCTGAAGAAAAATGGCATCTGGAGAACACCAGTAAGTGAAAGAATCTGTAGTGTGGAAGTTCTTCACCGTTCCACCTGGACAGAAAAAAGTAAATGCCACAAAGGTGACATGCAACATTTGAGAAAGAGTGCTGTCAAGAGGCAGTGAAAAAAAGTATTAATGCGGCACTGCCAGCATGTACAAACACCTCCGGAGGATCCATCTTCGGAATCTTGCTCGGGAGGAGATGAGGAAAGCTGCATTAAATCCACCAGCAGCTGGAGCAACTACTTCAGGCGCATCAACATCTCAAGCTCCAATGGATATAAGGTCTGAATTTGTCTTTTTAGAGCAGCGTTGCATCAAGTGCAAAAAAGTAGTTTGCTACAGAGAGCAGTCGGTGGATGCTATTTGTGCTGCTCAATGCAACCACCAATGCTAATTTTTTTGATTTTGTTTTTGTTTTTGAAATAATCTTTAATTCCAAAAGTTATCTGTTTATTGATTTTGTTTTATTGTTCAGTTTTTAGAAAAACACCCCAAAAATACAAAATCGTTGAAAAAAAAAAAAAAAAAATAAAACAAAAAAAGAAGAAAAAAAAAGTTCTTATCAGAACTACCTTATCTGGTTAAAAAAAGGAACTATTAATGCATGGTAATGTCTGAAAGTTTGAACGAATATATGTATAGAGCATGATTGACTGAAAGAATGCATTAGTAGTGTATGGTTAATTTATAGGGGCAGATCTATGAGGAAGCGCTGCAGCGTGGCACCGCAAGCCCTTTGGCTGCACCGCGCTGTGGCTCTTCCGAAGCACAGGGATGCAACATATTTACATGATATGTTGCATCTCTGTTCTTCCCTCTGCATTAGCGCATTAACTGTAGCCATGAGGTGGCGCAGGCACCCTTGCACCTTGGTGCAAAGATGCCTGCGTCGTTGGGAGATTGTTTTTGTGCAGGAAGGGACACCTTCCTGTACAAAAACAATCACCAAAGGCATTTTCCTCCTTCAATGTGTGTTGTGGAATGCAGCAAGGATTGAAGGAGGAAAAAATTAGGAGAAATGAAAACATTTCTCCTCATTGTGCCTTGCTATGCCACGTCTAGGGTGGTGCAGCATTCACAAGCACCTCCAGATTTACAATGTCTTGTAAATCTTGAGATGTGTCTTGTTCCATAGGTGTTGTGTGGGAACATACACAGCAACACCCATGGAACGCCCCTTCAACACAAAGTGTTGCGTGTGAAGGGGCCGTATTTACAAGGAGAGGAAAAGCTATAAGTGCTTGTGTTTTGGCACAGATATTAGATAAGGTCATGGTTTTGTCAGGATGATTGCAGGAGTGGACAGACAGTGACACTGTGATTGCTGATCTGCATGGGTATTACCTGGATTTTTGCAAGAGTGAATAAGTAGTCTGCATGGAATTAGGGGACCGCATATATTTTGTACATTTAACTGTAGCGCTGCGTGTCTTAATGCCTGAGGCATTGTACAGGTGTATGGACTGTGACTGGATAGTGAGAGTGCTGGTAGTTGACAGGAGTGTGAGTTTATAAGTGTATGTGTTTTGGCACAAAGATTCGATAAGGTGCAAGGATATCTGTGTCGTGGGGAGATTGTTTTTGTGCAGGAAGGGACACCTTCCTGCACAAAAATATTCACTAAAGGCATTTTTGTCCTTCAATGTGTGCTGTGGAATGCAGCATGCATTGAAAGACGAAAAAACGAGGTGTACGTGTATTAGTAGCTAAGACACTCTATAAATACATTACTAGTAATTGGAATGATTACAGTGCTGCAAGTAGAACACATGGTCAGTTTATGAGTACTGAGGTATTGGCGGAGTGATAGGATAAGAAGATACTTCTGGTATTGGCAGAGTAAAAGGATATGTATAGTGGTTGCGAAGTGATGGAGAAGTATATGGAACAGACATGAGGATACCTAGACTGTATAGTTAGAGTGCTGGTAGTTAACAGTAGGGTAAGTTTATAAGTGCTTGCGTGTTGGCACGGAGATTAAAGAAAGATATGGTTCTGCCAGGATGATTGCAGGAGTGGACAGAGAGTGATAGTTTGATTGTGGCACTGCATGAATAGTACCTGGCTTATTGCAAGGATGAATCAGTACTGTGCTGGAGGTTACGGGCCTCTAAACATTGTGCACATTAGACTGTAGCACTGCTTTTCTTAATGCTTGAATCACTGTACAAGTGCATGGATAGTGACTGGATACTTACACTGCTGGTACTTCACTGCAGAGAGACTTTATAAGTGCTTGTGTGTTGGCACAGAGATTAGATAAGGACATCCTTCTGACAGTATGATTGCAGGAGTGGACAGAGACTGACAGTCTGATTGGGGCTCCAAATGAATACTACCTGGCTTATTGCAAGGGTGAATCAGTAGTCTGCTGGGAGTTACAGGCCTACATAGATTGTGCACATTTGACTGTAGCACCACTTGTCTTAATGCCCGAGTCATTCTACAAGTGCATGAATACTGAGGGAATAGTAAGAGTGGTGGTAGTTGACAGCAGAGAGACTTTATAAGTGCTTGTGTGTTGCCACAGAAATTAGATAAGAACATGCTTGTATCAGGATGATTGGAGGAGTGGACAGAGTATGACAGGTTGATTGGGGCACTACATGAATACTATCTGGCTTTTTGAAAGAGTGATTCAGTAGTCTGCTGGAGTTTACGAGCCTGCATAGATTGCGCACATTTGACTGTAGCACTGCTTGTCTTAATGCCTGAGTCGCTGTACAAGTGCATGGATAGTGACTGGATACTTATACTGCTGGTAGTTGACTGCAGGGAGAGTTTATAACTGCATGTGTGTTGGCACAGAGATTCGATAAGGATGTGCTTCTGTCAGGATGATTGCAGTAGTGAACAGAGAGTGACAGTCTGATTGGGGCACCAAATGAATACTACCTGCCTTATAGCAAGGTTGGATCAGTACTGTGCTGGGTGTTAGGGATCTGCATACATTGCGCACAATTGACTGAAGCACTTTGTGTCTTCAAAGTCATTGCGTAAATTTAGAATTAGGATCTGTAAAAGAGAAGAAAAAATACAGTTATAAAATACAATCTTATAATTTTTACAACACAATATAATTTTACCATTATATAAATTATTTAGTTTGCCTTTTTTGCTGTTGTCAGAATATATTGAATTTCACTATTAATAGTGATTTCAATGTTACTCATCACATAACAGCGGGCAAACAACCAACAATCAATAAGATTGTGAACAAAAAAACAAATCTGTGTCAAAATTATTTTAAACATAGTCAACTATCTCTGCACATTGCATAAAAATAACATCGTTAATAATATAGTATATAATGCAACTCTCGTATATATAAAATGCTTCTTTCTAAGAGAATTTTCTCAATATTATATCAAAGAAGATAAACAATAATTCAATCAACAATTCTTTATAATTTCCATATACTCTAAATGATGTCATTTAAAATATTTGCTGGAGGAGGAGCCTAGCGCGCAACCAAGATGGCCGCGTAGGTGCGAGGCTCCCGAGGACCTCCGCGACCTCCTGAATTAATCCTGGCGATATCCTGTCCTTGTTGAGGGGACTGTGTCGGTGAACCCGAGCTGAGGCGCCACCCGTTTTTTGGGCTCGAATCGGACCCCGAACACCGGTGGGAGCATCGATTGAAGGTTGCGGCCTTCTCCTCGCCGGCCCCCCGGATTGGAGTAGTGGGGCGATCCGGGGACGAAGTGAATAACAGCGGCGAGCGGGGCTGGGCGACTTGCGTACCCCGCACTTTCACTTTCGCTTTTGCGCCCTCCTTGCCTCTGGCGGGGTCGGGCTGCGGAGCGGGGTGCGGTGGTGTTGCCTTGTCCAGGTGCCCGGCTGACCCGCCGGCGGTGGGTTGACCCGCGGTTCGGTGGTCGCCCCTGCCCCCCCCTGGCACCCGTGACTTGGTGTGGCGGCCCGTTTGGAGATCTTGGCACGACGGTAGAAGGGCCAGCATGTCCACCAAACAAGATGGCGACCGGGCGAAGATGAAGACAACCCGCCGTGGCACGGCGCACCAGGCCAATAGTATGGATCGCTATACGCTCCAGAAGGGTTCTCCGGAGACATCGCGGTCATCCCTGGTGGGCCCGACGGAGGCGCCTGCCCAACCGGTGGATCTGACCCTCCGGGACGTCATGGGCGCCATCGCAGAGATGAAGGCCTCAGTGGACCAGCGTTTCGATACCTTGGCGCAAAAAATTGACTCGGTCCTGGTGGATGTGGGCCTTGTGAGGGCAGACTTGTCAAAAACGAACGACCGAGTTGACTCCCTGGCCCACACCACAACGAGCCTCACTACGGACGTGGTGGCCCTCCAGAAGGAGGTGCGCCGGCTTGGCCAAGCGAGCGCCCTGATGGACCGGCGACTGGAGGATTCCGAGGGTCGGGCCCGGAGGAACAATGTTCGCATTATTGGTGTGCCGGAGGGCCGAGAGGCGGAGGCGGCAGATCTCTTCGTGGAAGAACTGATCCTGACCCATCTCCAGCCCCGGGGGCTGAGTAAGCTTTTTGCGGTGGAGCGTGCCCACCGGGTCCCTGGGGGCCGCCCTAAGACCGGTGCCCCGCCGCGGCCTATTATTGCCCGGATTTTTAATTTCCGGGACAGGGACGCCATCCTCCAGACCTCCAGGCAACAGGGACCGGTCAGGCTGGACAACATGGATGTACACTTCTACCCAGACTTTACTCCGGCGGTCCAGAAGCAGCGACAGAGCTTTCTTGGTATTAAACGTCGCCTAAGGGACCTAAACCTCAAGTACTCAATGCTCTTTCCGGCTAAGCTGAGGGTGGAGGTGGATGGCCGTACGCACTTCTTCGACCGGCCCGAGGTGGCTGGGGACTGGTTAGATACTTTGCCTGGAGATCGGGGTGGGGGGGGCGCGGCTGGCGGGGAGGGCCCGCCGGATCAGAATTGAGGGGTGACTGTATAGGCCTTGCTCTGGTTATTGTTCCTTTACCATATATTGCTTTCGTATGTTCCCCTCCCATGGAGGTCGGGTGGGGTCTGCTGGGGGCTTCCCTCCTCCTCGGGGGGACTAGTTAGTACTTAGCTATGGGGCGACAGGCACACTGCACTTTGGGGGGGCTGTCTGGGCTCATGCAGGGGTGCAGGGAGGGGGGAGTTCTGTTGGGACCGGGGGGTGGGGGGGGTGTGTTGTTTGTTAGCACCGCAAGGCAAACCCGCAACTGTTTTGTTGTTTTTAAGATGCTCGGTGGGGGGCCACCGATTGTTTTGCCGTATGATGGGGGGTAGGGATTTGATTGTGTTGTCCTGGAATGTTAACGGCCTGGGGGATAGGATTAAGCGTGGTGTGGTCCTGCAGTATTTAAAACGTATCTCTCCAGATGTTGTCTTCCTGCAGGAGACACACCTTATAGGTAACACCTTTCATGCAATGAATCGGCGGGGATATCGTTTGGCGGCCCACTCCGGCTTCACTTCGGGCTCGCGGGGGGTGGGTATTATGGTCAAGAACTCGCTCCCGTTGGAGATTGACGAGGTGCGCCATGATGAGAGGGGACGTTACACTGTTCTGGTGGGACGAATGGAGGGTAGAGTGTTTATCTTTATATCAGTGTACGTCCCGCCTGGGTTACAAGCCACTACATTTGCGGACCTGGGGCGCCTCCTCCTGGACCTCCCGGGTGGCCTGTTGGTGGTTGGAGGGGACTTTAACGCGGTTGCCTCTGGGTCTATGGATCGCCATCCCCCTAGGGACCTCCCCCGGGCACAGGCGTGGCTGCCCGGCCTTTTAGACACGCTGGGCCTGGTGGATTGTTGGCGCTTAAAGCATCCCGTATTGCAACAGTACACCTTCCACTCGGGGGCCCATGGTAGCCTCTCGCGGCTTGATTACATCCTTGTCCCGGCGGCCCAGGCAGGGAGGGTGGGGGAGGTGCGCCATTTGGCACGGGGTATCTCAGACCACTCCCCATTGTTGTTGCATTTCGATGTCTTCCCGAGGGGGGATGGCAGAGTGGCCCCGATCAATGCATGGTATTTGCGCGACCCCACCATTCGTGCCGACTTGATCAAATCCTTACAGCGCTATTTCGATGAAAATGTGGGGTCGGTCCCGTCTGCCATCTCCCTGTGGGAGGCTTTCAAGGTGGTTCTTAGAGGGGAGGCCCTCTCCTTTATTTCCAATGCCCGGCGGCGCGAGCGGGAGGAGGTGACCCGGGTTGAGGCCGAGATTGCAGAACTGGAGGGTGACCTGGGGAGCGGGGTAACAGACGCCAAGTTGCATGTTTTGCACTTAAAGCAGGCGGCCTATCGGGCCCTCGTCACGGAGGCGGCCAGGGGCCTCAGTAGAGAGCAGCAGGGGCGATTGTATGATGTGGGTGATAAGGCTGGCAAATTGATTGCGTGGTTGGACAAGAGGGAAAGAGCGAGCCGCGTGGTGCCTTTGATTGAGAGCGTGGATGGTGTGTGCGTCACTGAGCCGGAAGCCATTGTCTCCTGCTTCGCGGATTATTTCCGCGAAGTCTACTCCCCGGTTTCCCCCTGCTCGGAGGAAGATTCCCATGCCTTGCTTCGGGACATCGCACTGCCCTCCCTTACGGTGGAGGACAGGGATTCGCTGGATGCCCCGCCCACCTCGGACGAAATTGCCTCGGCTATTCGCTCGGTTGCATCCGGCAAGGCCATGGGCCCCAATGGTATTCCCATTGAGCTATACAAGCTACGCCCGGATGTTTTGGCGCCCCACCTGCGCGCGATGTTCCTTGCGGCCCACTCGCAGGGCTCCCTCCCGCCGGACCAGCGTCTGGCTACAATTGTGGTGATCCATAAGGAGGGGAAGCCCCGTGAGCGGGTCACATCCTACAGGCCGATTTCGCTTCTGAACGCGGAGCCCAAAATCCTCGCCAAGGTGTTGGCCAACCGGTTGGTTGGCGTGGTGGGCGATTTGGTCCACCAAGACCAATCGGGCTTTATACCACACCGCAACACGGCGCTTAATCTGCGGCGCTTACACGGGGTGCTCGCGCGTGTCCCATTTGTGCGGGAGCCGGCCATCTTGGCGTCCTTGGACGCCACCATGGCGTTTGATACGCTCGAATGGCCATATATTTGGGCGATGCTGGCGAAGTTTGGGTTCGGCCCGGGTTTCGTCAGCTGGGTCAAATTGCTATATTCGGGCCCGTTGGCGCAGGTGGTGGTGAATGGGCGAGTATCTGCCCCATTCGCGCTGGGGAGGGGCACGCGACAGGGTTGTCCCCTGTCGCCTCTCCTGTTCGCCCTGGCCATGGAGCCCCTGGCGGAGTGGGTGCGGTGGCACCCTTCTATCCGTGGTCTCCGCTGGACCCCCGAGCATGAGGACCGTGTGTCCCTCTATGCTGACGATATCCTTTTGTATCTCGCCTCCCCGCGCAAGTCACTGATCGTCCTGGTTGATGTTTTGCGCTCCTTCGGTCGCAACTCAGGCCTGGTCATCAACTGGGCGAAATCCTGTGTCTATGTGCTCTCCGGGGAGGCCCCGGTCTTGCCACGGGACTGTCCGATCCAGATTGCCTCCCAGGGTTTCCGATACCTGGGTATATATATCACTCTTGACCCGGAGGCCCGCTATGAGCGTAACTTGTTGCCCCCCCTCCAGCGTCTGAGGGAGGACGTAGTGCGCTGGCGGCGGCTGCCGCTCTCGCCGCTCGGCCGAGCGGCCTTATTTAAAATGATGTCCCTGCCGCGCTTCCTCTACGCCCTCCAGAATACCATGGACCTGGTCCCGGCACGCTACTTTCGCGAGGTGGAGGGCCTCCAGCGGCGCCTGTTCTGGGACGGGAGGCCGCGTATTGCTCTGGCTAAATTGACGCTCCCGTGGTACGATGGAGGGGTCGCCCTCCCGGACATCAAACGGTATTACTGGGCCTCCCAACTAGCTGCTATTAATCATGGCCTTTACGGGCCCGCCTTGAACCCGGCATTTGAGATGGACAGGACGCTTCTGCCCGGTGCCGATTATAATCGAGCGCTCTACTCTGGCGCGCCCGACTCCCGTTTGACGGGACCGACGCGTGTCATGGTGCGTGTCTGGCACGCGGCTAATGCAGCTATGGGGTGGAAGGACCGTTTGACCCGAGCGTCTCCGCTGTATGCATCTGAGAGGTTGGGCTCCCTGTGGACGTCGAAGGGCTTCGAGAAGTGGGACACGATCGGAATCAGCACGGTGGGAGATCTCTGGACGAGGGGGGGATTCAAAACTTTTGAGATGCTGCAGGCGGAGTTTCAGCTGCAGGGCAGTGAGTACTTTCGGTACCTACAGGTCCGCCATGCGCTGGGCTCCGTCTTCCCGGATGTTGCATCCATTCCGGAGTCTTCCCCCCTGGAGGACAGAGTGCTAGATGGCCATGTCCCGGACAGCACGATCTCCCTCATTTACAAAAAATTGATTAACGATAGATCGTGTCTGCTGACTAGTCTCCGCGAGGCTTGGGTTGCCGACGGGCTGGAGCTGGACGACGAGGATTGGATCTCCGCGGTGGCCTCTCCGAAAGAGGTGGCCATCCCGGCTCGCCTTCGTTTCGTCCAGCTCAAGATCCTTCACCGGGTCTACGTGACGGGGCCAAGGCTTTTACGTATGGGTTTTGCCGGTGATGGAACGTGTAAGCGTGGCTGTGGTGCGTTGGCGACTTTCATGCATATACTGTGGGAGTGCCCGAAGGTGGAGCGATTCTGGCGTGGTGTGCATGAGGTTCTACGAATGGTTACGCGTGTCGCGCTGCTGCCTGAAGCGAGGAGATGCCTGCTGAATGTCTGGGAACCAAATGACTACTCGGTCCCGCAGGCGCGGTGGGTGACCCTGGGATACATGATAGCCAAGCGTGATATTGCCCAATTGTGGGGATCCCAGAGGCCCCCTGCGGTGTCGGCCTGGAAAGAGCATATGGATTGGTGTATGTTTCGTGAAAAGGTGGTGTATGTGGCGAGGGGTAAGCGTGGGGCGTGGATGAAACTCTGGGGCCCCTGGAACGCCTACCGCGGGGGTATTTGTGAGCCGCCGCTGCTACCGGCGGCCTCGCCGGCTCCGTCTCCCTAGATGGCGCCCCTCCCTTGGTCGCGGGCGCGCGGTCCCCCAGTCCCTGATCTACTCCCATCCCCCTCTTCAGAATTTTGCTGCTGGTTTGGATCCCCCACTTATGGAGCACGTGTTGTCGCTTTGGATCGAGGGTTGCCTTGCGGTTGTGGTTTGTTTACGTTGTTTTGCTTTAAGAAAATGGAACCGTACTGTGGGCATGGAGTTGTGAGGCCTGCACCATTGATCACTCCTGTCTTCCTACTGTGCACCGCTGAGAAAGTTTTTTGCTGTATGTCTGTAATATGCTTTTGATGCTCTAGCGGCCGGCCGTGTGGTTGTAGGCCCATACCTGTAACTTCTATAAACTGCAATAAACGGTTTCAAAAAAAAAAAAAAAAAAAAAAAATATAAAATATTTGCTGACAGATTATCTCTGAAAAACCGCTTAATATATATTAATATCGTTCCTGTAGCCCAAATGATATTCCTGAAATCCTTCATACTGAAATTGTCCAAAGTATTGGTATTAATACATATTAACGTATTCCCAATAGGCCGAATTATGTTCTTAGAATTTTGGCTTTAAAAATATTAGGTATGAATTTGGTAATTACTTAGGCAAACGATATTTAAAAAACAAATGAGCATCATTACAATATGTCCACCTTTTATTGCATTTTAAATAGACTGTGTAATGTCCAGATGTTGTAGAAGGTCCAGAGGTTGTAGAAGGTTGTAGAAGTGGAAAATAATTGCTACTGCTACAAAAGTTCTTCCTGATAATGATAGTTGACTTGCTGCAACATTTTTAATTAAAGTTTCCAATTTTCTTCCATCAGCTGGACAACGTTGTATCATTAAAATTATATATTCTCCAAATCTTTCTATAAATAATGTTGATAACATTTCTGATCTGCATTGGCTACACTCCATGCTTTGATTTGCTCCTTTAACTAATTTGTTGAAAGACACTGTTTTACAGTCTGGTATTGTCAAATATATGAATCTCTCAGAGTCTATGTTAGTGGTAAAAGTAAATCTACAATTTTCACATTCATGTTGCCATTTATAACGAAGTCCAAATAGATTTTCAATTTCTATTCCTTCATCTTCCAATACTGCAAGCATATACATTAGAAATTCCTGAGCATCTTGTTGGACATTCTGTGTAAATTCTGTAGAACTACTACATATATCCAGACGATTCCGAATAACAGAAACACTTTGGATTTTACTTTTATCAGTTTTCAATTTTTCAAATATAGAATGCAACAAAGAACAAAACCGTTTTTCTCGATGCTCCATAATTTGCTGTTGCAGATATTCCAAAGAAAATACAACATTTACCACTAAATTTGCATAGCAGTTGATACCTGAACTATTTTCTAATTGATATCCAACAATCTCTTCAATAGTATTCTTGTGCTTTTTGTTTGGAATCTCAACATTAGCTTGATTTTTTTTCTTCTCTTTAACTTCACTACAGATATTCTCATATCTCCGTTTTCGACCAACTACACGCTTTTCATATACAGGATATTCACGTAATTTGGGAGCATATAGTCTTCTTAACCGATTATACTCTCTTACACAATTTGAATCTGCACTAATCTTTCTCTCATCAAAATCAATCAAATACAATCTAGATAAAGTTCTGATTCGGGACAAAGCCACATATGCCATACCCTCTTAAAATACGGTACTCCCAATGTTTACCAAAGCACTGTGTACGCTTAAACCTTGAGATTTATGAATAGTCACCACATATGCCATATGCCAAAGAAAGAGGAAACTGTTTCCTACGAACATACAAATCTTTAACTAGCAAAAAACGAGCAGAACAATGACCAATTTGCTTTACTTCTTCAATCTGATCAAATTTGATTTTCAAAGAATCAATCCCATCTCTTTTTTCATAATTGACAAATTCAACCACTTTTCTCATTGCTCCATTTACTAAACCTTTCTCCACATTCAAATTATGCCGTAAAATGACCCGACAGTTTACACATACATATCATTTTGTTTTCTAAACCAGCAGTTTTAGATATAGATTTTTCCAAATTATCCAATTTTTTTGTAATTTTTCTGTTAAAATAAAAGTAACTCCTTCATGCTCTATTTTATCAATCGCTTCCATTTTTATTATTTGTTCATTTTCAAGCTTTAAAAGTTCTTAATTGAATGTAGAACACTCTCGCAGTGTTGGCATTAGGCAGATTACAGATTTCTTTTCTGCAATGTTCTTGTATATTTTTTCAGGAACTATATTTTCATTTGCAAACAAGGTAGTAAGTAGCCAACTTTCCAAAGCTTCTTTGCCATGTTCTGTCAATACTCTAATTCTTATATCTTGAAGAATAGTTCCATAATCTATATCATTTGCCTGTCGCATATTTTTAATACTTTTTTTGTATTAAAAATATGACCAAATGTTAACGTTTCCAATGCTTCCCAAAGACTTTCTGATGTCTTCATGCAGAAGTGTTTTAAATACTGGTTGTCCTTTTACAGGAGTAAGTTGAAGTATATCACCAAAAACTATGACATGTTTTCCTCCAAATAATACATCGTGTTCTGTTTTTAAAATTTGCTGCATTCTTAAATGCACAAAGGCAAGCATTAAGTTTGAGACCATGCTCACCTCATCAATAATTAGAAGTTTCATTTTCTTTAGCACTCTTGGAACTTCATAACAAGCTTCTCCAGATAGCTTGTGATATTCCAATTTATTTTCATGCTGTATAGGTAGCATTAGTATACAATACAATGTAATTCCTTTAATGTTGAGTGCTGCCAACCCAGTTGGAGCAGTTACAACCCAAGACAAATCTGAATCCGTTGTTTTCTGTAGATAACCGGTCAAAACTTTAATTAAGAAAGTTTTTCCTGTACCAGCTTGACCACTGACGTACATTCGGATAGGTTGAAATGATGTGCATGTGCATTCTTTCTTTTCATGAAGAAAACCATGGTCAATCTGTTGTTTCACTTGCTGGTATATTTCTTTCTGTTCAATATTTAGTTGTTCTTCGAAGATTTCCAAGTCCATCATATCTTCTTGAGCTTGATGCATTGCTGTTTCCACTTCACTCATGGCGATGGCTGCTTCATTTTCAAGAATTGGTTGTCCTAGAGGAGCCTGACTCAGTGCAGCAGAACTTTGACTATCTTGAGAACTGTCTCTATCAATCTTAGCTGCAATAGTAGCTTCTTGATCTATTTTTTCATTCAACATTTTGAGATAATTTGTAAAAACTGTGCATTTAATGCTATCTTTACATGCATTGAAAGAATCTTCATAGCACTCAAAATCTCCAAGTAATTCCAGTTCCGTACGCCAAGGTTTGAAGAGTTGTAAAAGTGCTAAATAGTAAAATTCTCTTTTATCATGTGTATCACAGCTCAGTTTTCTATGATTAATGAGATTTCCTTTAGTATGTTTCACCTAACATTCTTCTGAACCAATCACTGCATATTTTCCTTCATTTATATTCTCTGTAGTATTTCTCTTAAAACTGTAATTGCAGTACTTCATAGAGACATATGTTCTCAAGATGAGGACTTCTATTTGGATAGTATGTATCCAACATGTTTGTTTTGACTATATCTGTGTTTTCCGGTTCATTTAATGCTAAATATTCAATTTCCTGTATAGGTTTAAGTACTCGATTTCGCGTTGCAGCTAGACCTAGACTAACCCAAATAATTCCTCTTGACTTTGAATATAAACTTGCAGAGGATAACCGATCCGAACATTCATACGATCCAATTTCTCGATGTGACAGCATCTTCACACTAAAGCTGTACAATTTCTTACTGAGACTTTTCTTGTGGGAAATTTCTTCCCACATTTCTTTCAACTCCGTCTTTTCTGATTTTGTTATGTATGATGTTACATACTGAACCACAGCAATGGAATTATCCGCAACATACTGGATATCCATATTAACATTCTACAATGACAGAATAACTGCATTATAAGCATTTATCTTCTTCAATTCTTCACTTCTTCTCAAATTGTACATATTTTTGGGAGATTTTCTAGTGATGGTATGTCTCACAGCTGACATGAAACTATTCACTCTTCCTTTGGATATTACTGGACGTGGAAATCCAAAACGACATTTGGTATAAAACTTTTCCTTCGGCTTGTATTTCCGTCGACAGTATTTCCCATATCGATGACTTTGGAATCGTAACACTTGTTGCCTTAAGGTATTTTCTTCTGTTCTTTTAGGTATAGCACATGTAACATAATCTTCCATAAAAGATAAAACAGTGTCATCTGAATCAGTTCCAAATTTGGGTGCATCCTTGATCCATAGAAGCATATGTATATGGGGATCACCTCTAGCTTGATACTCCTTTCTCCAAAAGAAATCAATAACTTCTCCAAGAGGAGGTTTTTTTTTGTTGCAGATAAATGACATCATAGCTTCAAACCTATGATTGAAATATCTGCATACGTTTACAGGATCCAAAGAACACAACTCTCCAGGAGTCTTGAATTCAATGTTTTTAATTTTTGAATTTGCTTCTGGAAGAAATTGAAGTAAATCATCCCATGTGTATTCAGCACAGCTTAGTGTAACAAACCACGGTGGAGTTCCTAAATTCCTTAGCATGCATTTAAGTTCTCCATGACAATGATACCAATACTCATTAGTACCACGCTGACATGCCATCAATTAATCAGTTGACATTCCAAATGATCATCTCTGTGATGTACTTTTTCCATAAATTCCTTTGCAGAAACATTTCGAAGATGTACTCCTGCATATGAAAGTCCAGACAAGTCACTCTCAAACAAAAGATGAAATATATATGGGATACATTGTCAAAATCTAGGATCTTTTGCATACAATCTTGTTGTTCGATATTCTGATGCAGGAATCTGTATTGATCGTTCGTCATATCGTCCACCTTTTCCAATTGGGAACAGCTGGGGAAAAGAACGAGCTCCCAAACTCTTTTCCCAAACACTCAAGGGATTCCCCTTCACTTTCTTCAGTTGAAATAATTCAATAGTATCAATGCCTAAGTCGTTCTAACAGTGCATGAATACGGAGAGGATAGTTAAAGTGGTGGTAGTTGACTGCAGGGAGTGTTTATAACTGCATGTGTGTTGGCACAGAGATTAGATAAGGACATGCTTCTGTCAGGATAATTGCAGGAGTGGACAGAGTCTGATAGGCTGATTGGGGCACTGCATGAATACTACTAGACTTATTGCAAGGATGAATCAGTAGTCTGCAGGGGGTTAAGAGCCTGCATACATTGCACACATTTCACTGTAGCACTATGTGTCTTAATGGCTAAGGCATACTACAGGTGTATGGACAGTGACTAGATAGTGAGAGTGCTGGTAGTTGACAGGAGGGTGAGGTTTTAAGTGCTTGTGTGCTGGCACAGAAATTAGATAAGGACATGCTTGTGTCAGGATGATTGCAGGAGTAGACAGAGAGTGACAGTCTGAATGGGGCACTGCGTGAATACTACCTGGCTTATTCCAAGGGTGAATCAGTAGTCTGCTGGAGGTTAGAGGCCTGCATAGATTGCGCACATTTCACTGTAGCACTATGTGTCTTAATGCCTGAGTCGCTCTACAAGTGCATGGATAGTGACTGGAAAATTACACTGCTTGTCATTGACTACGTGGAGAGTTTATAAGTGCTTGTGTATTGGCACAGACATTAGATAAGGATATACTTCTGTCAGGATGATTGCAGGAGTGAACAGAGAGTGACAGGCTGATTGGGGCACTACAGTAATACTACCTGGCTTTTTGGAAGGGTGAATTAGTAGTCTGCAGGGGTTTAGGAGCCTGCATACATTGCGCACATTTGACTGTAGCACTGCGTCTCTTAATACCTGAGTCAATCTATAAGTGCATGGATACTGAGTGGATAATTTAAATGGCGGTAGTTGACAGCAGGGAGAGTTTCTAAGTGCTTGTGTGTTGGCACAGAGATTAGATAAGGATATGCTTCTGTCAGATTGATTGCAGGAGTGCACAGAGAGTGACAGTCTGATTGAGGCACTGCATGAATACTACCTGGCTTATTCCAAGGGTGAATCAGTAGTCTGCTGGTGGTTAGAGGCCTGCATAAATTGTGCACATTTGACTGTAGCACTGCTTGTCTTAATGCCTGAGTCTCACTACAAGTGCATGGATAGTGACTGGAAAGTTACACTGCTCGTCATTGACTACAGGGAGAGTTTATAAGTGCTTCTCTGTTGGCACAGACATTACATAAGGATATGGTTCTGTCAGCATTCTTGCAGGAGTGGACAGAGAGTGACAGCCTGATTGGGGCACTACATAAATACTACCTGGCTTATTGCAAGGGTGAATCAGTAGTCTGCAGGGGGTTAGAGGCCTGCATAGATTGTGCACATTTCACTGTTCTGCTGCTTGTCTTAATGCTTGAGTCATTCTACAAGTGTATGAATACGGAGAGGATAGTTAAAGTGGTGGTTGTTGAAAGCAGGGAGAGTTTATAAGTGCTTGTTTCATTTAAATCTTTATTTCGACGCATTAACATCATAAAAGATACAATTAAAAAACATTTATTGTTCTAACAATCTAACATTAGCTAGCTCAAAAAGGGGTAAGGGGGTCAATAAGCTAACCTATTTCATTTATATCCCTTGCATCCGATGTAAACGTATCTATTAACAAAGTTCTTTATCAGACACATTTTGCCCGGGCGAAAATTTCATTATAATAAAAACAATTAATAATAAATACACTCTAAAAACTATTAAAAATAGTATTAAATCACTAACCGCTAGGACATTTTTATAAAAAAATTTCATAAAAACAGCAACAGCACCTTCCTGGTTGGGTAAATGAGCATACAGTTTAGATATTTGATTATCATGTTCATTATGGAGATATCTTTTTTTTAAAAGTGTAAACCCAACTTTACTCTAATAAAGTTGGCAGCGAGAAGAAATCTACTAGCTCCAAAAACTATCACCTGGCTGGTGTCGGTTTTTAAAATTCTACCAGCCTCCTTATAGGATCTTGAACCAATATTACGACAAAGCGGCACTATCCACTTTTTCCTTGGTATTACATAGCTGGAGCAAAATAGAAGAATATGTAAGTCATCCTCCTTAGTACCATGAGTACATGAAATACAGAGGTCACTTCCTAATTTTGCCCAACTTTTTTCAAGCGCCTTTGTTCTAAGCGTACCATATCTACATTTTAAGTACAGAGTTTTTGATAGTGGGGGATGAATCTCATCTAGAAAGGGTTGCTACATCCTTGAACGATAAAAAAATTTCAGTTAGAGGTCCATGAATTCTTGTATACACTGACTCGTGGCTTACATATGTCCAAAAGGATAATTTAACAATTTTCCTAGAGCACGAGTTCATAGCCTCAGGGTCAGTCCAAAAATGGGCTAGTCCGATCATTCCTAACCAATTTCTAACATGTTTGAACCAATAAACTTTGTTACAACTATCGAGATCCATGACTTCTTTCAGACCTTTCCTGTAGTCAAGTAATTCTGAAGTCGTCCACAATCTAACCCACAGCAATAACGGTCTTAATATTGCATGTTGATCTGTACGTTTCAAATTTAGGTCCAAAAAAAGGGGTATCAATGGGGTGTTAACAGATATTTTTAATAACCCCCTAAGAAACTTGTTCTCAAGGCTTTCAAATGTATTTCTACATACGGGTCCCCATAGTTCTGCCCCGTATAATACTGACAATTGAGCTTTATACTTAAAAATCTCTAGGGCAGGGGTCACTTCCTTGTTCAAGCATTTTTTATGTCTCTTAAGGATTGGGAGACAGTTTTGTTTGAAGATTATCTTATTCTTTTCTAGCTGTGATCTCCAAGCTAAAGAAGAATCTATTGAGACACCTAGATAAATAAAATTCTTCACATAGTCAAGCTTCTGTCCGTTTAACATTATGTTTTTCTTAAAATTTCTATGTGGGCTTAGTGCCATATATTTCGTTTTTTTAGTATTAATTTCTAAGCCCTTCAGGGAACAGTACAATTGAAACCTATCTAATAAGTTTTGCAGGCCCCGTGGCGTTTGGGAAATAAGAATGGTATCGTCTGCAAACAGGAGGGACGAAACCCGTTCGCCCCCTAGTCTTGGTGAGTCATTGTCACTACACTCCATATAAGACGGAATATCATTAACAAACAGGGAGAATAGAGTCGGTGCCAATACACACCCCTGACGTACTCCCCTTTTAATTGGAATGGCTTTTGTAAGTTCCCCAGTGGGACCCCACCTGACCTTGGCATAATTATCCATATGCAATCCAATAACCAATTTTAATAAATCTGATGGGAGTCCCTGAGATTTCAGTGATTCCCACAAAAGGTTTCGCGGAATAAGGTCAAATGCGGCTCGTAGATCAACAAATGCCACATACAAGTAGCCTTTACGGAGGGTGACATATTTCCAATACAAGCAACAGAGCCTTAGGACTTGATCAATGGTTCCTGTTTTTTTCCTGAAGCCAGCTTGATATTTCGTTAAAATTGATTCTTCCTCCAACCATGTATTAATACGATTTAATATATGCCTAGCATAAATTTTTTGGGTAATGTCTAAAAGGCTTATAGGGCGATAGTTAGCAGGATTGCTTCTATCGCCCTTTTTAAAAACAGTAATAATTTCCGCTCCGTTCCATGTGTCCGGAATTGCTTCCCCGGATGCAACAGTATTGCACAAGTGGTTAAGGTATGGTACCCAAACATCTAATTCGTGCTTGAAAAGATCACCTGGTACTTTGTCCAACCCAGGGGCTTTCCCGTGTTTAACAGAGTTAATAGCTAGCTCTGTTTCCTTTAGATCAAAAACTATATGAGAGAGTTCAGCCTCTACCGGCGGCAAAACATACTCTTCCTGTATTGCACTATCAGCCCCTTGAGCGGCATACAAATTCGTAAAATGATCTATCCAGGTTGCTTCATCTAAAAAAACCTCTCTTGATCCTTTCTCCCTTTGGTTACCCTTTGCCACTGTTTCCCAAAATAACTTTTGGTCCTTAGTTTTAGCTGCCATCAGCAAACAGGACCATAATTCCTCGTCCCAAGAGCGCTTTGCGTTAATCAGCACCTTATTGTATAATTTCCTATTTACTTTAACTGCCAGCGAATTTTTGGTTTTTACCGAATCAATCAAAACTGATTTTGCTGTTCGGCATTCTTTATTAAACCATGGTTTGCCTATAGGCTGTAAATTCACCGCACCTGTTCCTTTTTTAGGTCTTTTAATCATGAGTTCTAGTAATTCTTTAAAGAACTCATTGTGTAGTTTAAGAAATTGACCAGGTTCGCTTTTGGAGGGATTATAGGTGTCAAATATATTAATAAGGCAGCTATAGATATTTGCCACTAGATCTTCTTGTTCCAGGATATATGCCCATTTAACAGCCCGACGATTGTTACTTAATATGACATTATCTAGGGCTGGTTGATGACCTCCTTTATTAGCTTCCAGCCCCATTACTAAGCTCTTTACAAAGCTAATTTCGAGGGGATGGTGGTCACTGTCAGATCTTTTTTTTACCATCAGATCTTTAGTATATGGCCATAAATCCACGGAAACAATAGCATAGTCAATTATACTTTGACAATTATGTCTCAAAAAAGTAGGTGCCTTGGGACTGTCAGACGGGAAACGCCCATTACATGCCCTCAGTCCATGACTTACCAATACCCTTGTGATTTGGAAAGCTAGGGTAGTACCAACAACTGCCCCATTACTAGATAAGGAAGGTATACCATTAGCATTATCTTCATCCTCGTACAAGTTATTCATTCCTACAATGGGCTCAAAATTACAATTCATGTCCCCACATATAATCGTACTTGTTTCCGGGTCCAGAGTATCCAGTATTGACTCTAACTTGTCAATACATGGTGACTCCTTATATGATGGGCACGGTCGATTATACACATTAAAAAGATGGATCACCCGTTTATCAACGGTAACCATTTCCAGGCCAAGTATATCTAAGGAGTCAATTCTTAGTTGCTGGATGGCTATATTAATAGTCACGCTAACCCATATTATTAACCCTCCTGATGGACGGCCTCTTACAGATGGGACTGCGTCCAACTGATAGGTTTTATATCCAACTCTGTGCATGGATTTCGTAGCCCATGTTTCTTGCAAAACGCAAATGTCAAAGGAGTTTATGTAATGGTTCCAATCAGGATCCCTTATTTTAGAGCCCACTCCTGCGACATTCCATGACACAATCTTGGCCACAGGAAGGTCTTGGTTTAAGCTAAAACTATTGACCATTGGGGTTTTACTTGGTCTCCTATGCACTCCTAACCTTACACTATTCTGTTCATTTAACTCTCGATGCTCTATTTGATCAGCTTCCAGTATTGATCCTGGGGCTACCTTAGGTTTTTTTATAGATATGGTATTATCCCCCTGTGTACTGATTGATAACAATCGAGACAAACCATTTGATTCATCAGATGACTCATGTAAACTAGTAGCATCCATAACAGGAATTACGGGTGAAACGGAAGGACAGATAATAAAATTATGCACTTCCCCGTTTACTGGGAGTCATTCAACGTCCTCCAGTCCACTAAACCTGTTATAGCAGGGAATGAAGGGTTGAGCGAACTGTGGGCCCATCCATTCTCCACAATACTGCATATTAGTAAATTGAGGCCTCCTGGCCCTACGCTGTATTGTAGTCCAGCCATCATCCCCCTCCCTTTCCCATCTATTAGGATTTATGTTCCTAAGCAGCTCACGCCCAGTTCCGCCCCTGACTTGATTTATATCCCTTGTCCAACTCCATGCATTATCAGGATGTTCCATTGGCGTGTAAAAATAAGCCAGGGGTCTTGCCACAATCAATGAACCTTTTTTCCTAGGCTCTCCCGAACAAATATGTCCTACTGACCTAGGGTCTTCAAATGATACAATCACAGAGTCCCCTTGTGCTCTTTTCCTATTATAACCTACCCAAGATACTCTCTCAACCATTAAGATGTTACTTCTTACTGTGGGTGGTAGTGGATGGTTAATATTTAGCCAATGGGACACTTTGTTTTTAAGCGCCTCATACGGTTCTATAATTGATGGGCCTAGTTCCGGGACACCAGTTAAAATGACTACGTAATCACATGCTTCCGGAGGTAGATTGATGTTCCTACACTTTCCAGTAAGCATTTTGTCATCATTATGTGTAGATGTACTGCAAGGACCCGGTTTTTGAGCTACTGTTTCATGTGTCACAGAAGATTTTACACTGTTTTTGCCTCCATCAATAGTGGTAGAGTTAGAATTAGGGACCTTAGAAGCTAAATTTCTTCCTTTTTCTGTGTCGTTGTCAAATGATTTTGGCACCTGTACATTGGTAGTAGTAACTGGTACCTGGATTACCTTTTTGGGCTGAGTAGCATAATCAACTATTTCCCCTTTTTTTTAATTCTATAAGTTGTTTTTCTATCCCAGCTAATCTTGTTTCTATAGGAATGAGCAGAGTCTTAAGTATTTTTGTCAAGGTCGGTATAAGAGGGTCTTCGTTCCCTGTTTTTATACCTGTACTATCAGCTGATGGAGTAATTGAAAGTATATCAGCTAGGGAGTTGTCTAAAAAACTGTCATCTATAATATTCAAGGGTAGTGTCTTAGGGACAACCCCTCCATTCCCAGATTCATGGTCCTGGCTTTCCCTTGTCGCTCTTACGCTAAGTGTACTATTTTCGTTAAATTTTCCTATCTTTGTGGCTTTAGAATTTTTAGGAGCGGGATATTTTTTATAGAATCGCTTATTTGTTTTTTTTTTAGGAATTGCTCCCTCCCTTTTCCCCTTTCTTAAAAGATTATTGTTGGCTAACTGGCTATCTGACTGTGGGGTTAGCGAGGTACTTTCTATGGTTGCCAAACCCTGTTGGTCATGAACATTACAATCTTGAAGATCAGAGTGTGTGATGGTAGTTCCGTGAACCTCAGCATTAATGTGTAATGTATTAGAGTTAATTGAAGTGCTCTCTGGGGTTCGTACTGGGGTTCGCGCTATAGCAATGTGGCCCATAGAGGACCTTCTAGCCAAAGCAAGATCTTGCGAAACCCTTCTCTCCATAAGGACAATACCCTGATCTATTAATGTGTTGGTACGGACTATAAAATCGTCTAATGTTCCAGTCAATTTAGAACTACCTGCCACAGCTTTGCTACTTCTTGTTTCGCGTGAAGACATGATGGTGACCGCTGTATATTGGAAAACAGACAAAGTCCCTGGCCCAGTCCAGTCTCCTCAGGCCTCCTCAGGCCTAAGAGGGCCCGCCCTTTGCCCGGGCTTAGCCCGCGCGCGGTCCCGCGACGCGGGGATCACGGTGGTGTTTTGTGCGCCTCCTGGCGCGAAAACGGCGTGGGCGGCTCCCCTGCCGCTAAGAGTTATGGGGGATGTAGTCTCGTCCCCACTCCGCGGCCGCAGATGGTGGAAGCGGCGGCGGGGGACGGAGCTTCCAATAACAGGAGGTGTCAGGCGTCAGGTAGCAGTGGCGGAAAGCAGCGACAATCCCAGGCAGGTCCACAGGAGAAAGCAGAGCCCGCTCTGCCGGGGTCACGGTGGTGTTTTGTGCGCCTCCTGGCGCGAAAACGGCGTGGGCGGCTCCCCTGCCGCTAAGAGTTATGGGGGATGTAGTCTCGTCCCCACTCTGCGGCCGCAGATGGTGGAAGCGGCGGCGGGGGACGGAGCTTCCAATAACAGGAGGTGTCAGGCGTCAGGTAGCAGCGGCGGAAAGCAGCGACAATCCCAGGCAGGTCCACAGGAGAAAGCAGAGCCCGCTCTGCCGGGGTCACGGTGGTGTTTTGTGCGCCTCCTGGCGCGAAAACGGCGTGGGCGGCTCCCCTGCCGCTAAGAGTTATGGGGGATGTAGTCTCGTCCCCACTCCGCGGCCGCAGATGGTGGAAGCGGCGGCGGGGGACGGAGCTTCCAATAACAGGAGGTGTCAGGCGTCAGGTAGCAGCGGCGGAAAGCAGCGACAATCCCAGGCAGGTCCACAGGAGAAAGCAGAGCCCGCTCTGCCGGGGTCACGGTGGTGTTTTGTGCGCCTCCTGGCGCGAAAACGGCGTGGGCGGCTCCCCTGCCGCTAAGAGTTATGGGGGATGTAGTCTCGTCCCCACTCCGCGGCCGCAGATGGTGGAAGCGGCGGCGGGGGACGGAGCTTCCAATAACAGGAGGTGTCAGGCATCAGGTAGCAGCGGCGGAAAGCAGCGACAATCCCAGGCAGGTCCACAGGAGAAAGCAGAGCTTGTGTATTGGCACAGAAATTTGATAAGGACATTTTTCTGTCAGCATTATTGCAGGAGTGGGCAGAGAGTGACAGTCTGATTGGGGCACAGCATGAATACTACCTGGCTTATTCCAAGGGTGAATCAGTAGTCTGCTGGGGGTTAGAGGTCTGCATAGATTGTGCACATTTCACTGTACCACAGCTTGTCTTAATGCCTAAGTCGTTCTAACAGTGCATGAATACGGAGAGGATAGTTAAAGTGGTGGTAGTTGACTGCAGGGAGAGTTTATAACTGCATGTGTGTTGGCACAGAGATTAGATAAGGACATGCTTCTGTCAGGATAATTGCAGGAGTGGACAGAGTCTGATAGGCTGATTGGGGCACTGCATGAATACTACTAGGCTTATTGCAAGGATGAATCAGTAGTCTGCAGGGGGTTAAGAGCCTGCATACATTGCACACATTTCACTGTAGCACTATGTGTCTTAATGCCTGAGGCATTCTACAGGTATATGGACAGCAGTAGCGGTCTGTGGAGGGAGTTCGGTGGGGCAGTGAGGCGGGAGGGGGAGGGGCAGAGTGGGGAAATGTAAACACTAGAATATGGATGAACGGAGGTAAGTACACATTTAAATAAATAAAACGAATTCCTTTGCGCGCGCTGCATCGCAAAATGCTTCTGTTAGGATAATTGCAGGAGCAGACAGAGTCTGATAGGCTGATTGGGGCACTGCATGAATACTACCTGTCTTATACCAAGGATGAATCAGTAGTCTGCTGGGGGTTACAGGCCTGCATACATTGCGCACATTTCACTGTAGCAGTATGTGTCTTAATGCCTGAGGCATTCTATAGGTGTATGCACAGTGACTAGATAGTGAGAGTGCTGGTAGTTGACAGAAGGGTGAGTTTTTAAGTGCTTGTGTGTTGGCACAGAAATTAGATAAGGATATGCTTCTGTCAGGATTCATTGCAGGAGTGGGCAGAGAGTGACAGTCTGATTGGGGCACTGCATGAATACTACCTGGCTTATTCCAAGGGTGAATCAGTAGTCTGCTGGGGGTTAGAGGCCTGCATAGATTATGCACATTTCACTGTACCACTGCTTGTCTTAATGCTCGAGTCGTTCTCAACAGCAGTCGTTCTGACAGCAGGGAGAGTTTATAAGTGATTGTGTGTTGGCACAGCGATTAGAAAAGAACATGCTTCTGTCAGGATAATTGCAGGAGTGGACAGAGTCTGATAGGCTGATTGGGGCACTGCATGAATACTACCTGGCTTATTGCAAGGGTGAATCAGTAGTCTGCTTTACAGGCCTGCATACATTGTGCATATTTCACTGTACACTATGTGTCTTAATGCCTGAAGCATTCTATAGGTGTATGCACAGTGACTAGATAGTAAGAGTGGTGGTAGTTGACAGAAGGATGAGTTTTTAAGTGCTTGTGTTTCAGCACAGAGAGTAGATACAGACATGGTGCTGTCAGGATGATAGGAGGATTGGACAGGGAATGACAGTGTGATTGCTTATCTGCATGGCTACTGTATGGATTTTGCAGGAGTGAATCAGTAGTGTGCAGGGGGTTAAGGCACCGCATAGATTGTGCACATTTACTTATATACTAACTACGAAATTACACATTATAGAACCACAAAATCACTTCTCATACACTTATAAAATCACATTTTCACCACCTTTGCAGTCCTCTAATATATAAAAAAACTCTCATTAATTCATACAAATATAAATATAATGTAAACAAATACCTAACTCATGACATACTAACTACTACATACCAGAAAGAATAAAATGTACTGACTTTCTTTGCAGCTACATATTGTCCTTTAAATCTACAAATATGCAACTCAACAAACTTAATGAAGAACAGTAATAAAGAACACTTTTTTTGTAAGGATTTTTAAAACTGCACTAACTGTACCAAGTAATAACAGATTCATCATTATTAACACCTTATATGATTATCTTGCACACAGCACAATTGTACCTCATTTTACCACACTATCTATAATAATGAAATATTTTTAAACTATACCTTTTTACACAGAATAAATAATCATGCCTAATAAACTACACCTTATATTAATATTTTAGAAAATACACCTTCTTAGTACATATTTAACCAATTAATAGTAAATAAGAGCCTCCATTCAACTATATCTTCCAACACACTTAAATAAATATATTACTGTACCTACTGTTTTTTAAGCAAACTTCAAGTAAAATAATCCCAATATACATTTGTGCATTTTATAATATATTTCAAACAACACAGTTTCATAAAAATGTCAAATCTTTTTTAAATTAACCTAAAAAATATGTAACTCACCTTTAAATAAATCTGTTGAATGAAAAATCTCACACACTCACTCAGGATTTTCTTTTTCACACAGAGAATGTAGATCAACACACTCTGCAAGGGTGGACCAGTATTGGCAAAGATTCCCTCTATTTTTCCATACATATAGACATAAACAACAAATGGCATTGCTTCCTAGTTTTTTTCAAATTGAAAAACAAATTTCCATTGGTCATAGAGAATAATGCTTTTCAACTGACATCTTCACCCCTTGTCCTTAATGTCAGTTTCCATAGCAACAGGTCATGCAACATTCAACTTAGCTGCCAGGTCACAAGTTCACCACACAATGTTACAAATGACAACAGCAGGTGTGGTTGGCTTTGCAATGCTTGCCCTTATCCTTTCTGCTGTACTTTTCCAACATTTGTTAATAACCAATAAGAAACATGCTTTCTAAACAAAGTAAAATGCACCCTATTTTTGAATGTAGAGTGTTGTTAAACAGCCAATCAAATCTCTACTTTCTTAAAAACAGCATCTTGTCCACCATTTTTGATAGATTTTATTCTTCCACCTGTCTACCTCAGCTGCAGACATTTTCTGATTACCTACAGAAATCCCTTCAAGATGCTTTCTGTGTGGATTATTGGACACAGCTATGTTTTCGGGTGCAAAAGGTATGCTGAAAGCAGAGGTATTGACAAAGACCTAGCTTTGCAAAATGTAGACATTAAATGGATTGGACAGAGAGGATTAAAGTGGCACCAATTGATGCCATTGGTTAAATCCTTTTTGCATCTCCAACCACCTGACCTCATGATTATGCACTGTGGTGGCAATGACCTAGGCACATTGACTGGGTTAGCTCTGGAAATGCTAATGAAGGACACCTTTGCAGAACTGATGTTGCTTTTCCCCCAAACTGCCTTTGTGTACTCTAACATATGCCAAAGACAGAAATGGAACAGGTCCAAACAATTTTGTCCACAGATTGAGAAAGCTAGAAATAAAGCTGTTTCTGCTTATCCCAGAGACCATAGTATGGGGTCCATATACAACAGCAATCTGCGTTTTAATATGGATGGCATCTACAGGACTTATGGTGTACATTTCACAGATAAGAGAAACAGAGTCCTTCTCAATAACTTCAGACTCTGCATTGGCACTTACATGTAGCTACAAAAATCTACCAATAAACCCAAGGGCTCTTTTTAGAGCCACCCAATATCCTAACATATAACCTAGGTTTTTATTTAGATAAATATAAAGATTTTTGCTTGGAGTCGCGATCCCCCCACACAGGTCTATTATTTTTTTTTTTAAAAGCCCCGGGGGTGGCGGTCCCTGGGGCTGCGGGGAGGGCTGTGTCTCCCCGCAAATATTTATAGAAAGCTCCGGGGTGGCGGTCCCCGGGGCTGCGGGGGTCCCCCTGGGCCCCGCAACTATTTTTGCACATGCCCCCGGGACTTGGCCCACCCGGGGGCTAATTAATAATGAAGCGTGCTTTGTTTTTTTAATTTTCACGGCTGAATCGGCACGCCCAGCGCATATTCTTCTTATTTTTTTGTAAAAAAAAGGCCCTGGGGGTCTGGGTGTTTCTACCCTGCCCCATTTTCTTGTTTTTTGCCTTTGTTTTTCTGTTTTCTTGTGCCTTTGGTTCTGCCGAGGCACAAGATGGCTGACAACACTTCCTGGTTTGGAGTGTTGACAGCCAATTACAATGTAGCTCGTGATCGGGAGGGTGCGCGGATCCACCGCGGCCATAGATATCACTATATTTATTTCTTAATTTCTCAAAAACTACTGAGCGGATTTACAGCATTATTAAAAAGGATGCTTTCTGAGCCAAGCAGTACCTTTTTGCCAAATTTGGTGAAATTCCGTTCAGCAGTTTTTGCTATAACTGTGTCTAAACTTTCCTATGGGAAATTGATTTTTTGACCTCTATTTTTTGATTTTCTCAGGAACTACTGAACGGATTTACACCATTTAAAAAAAAGGTCTCTTTCTGAGCCAAGGGCTACCTTTTTGCAAAATTTGGTGTAATTCCGTTCAGCAGTTCGGGCTGTAGCCTGTTCCAAAAGTTCCTATGGGAAAAACCATGGAGAAAACACGTTTTGGGACCCCCTTTTTTCTCGGCCCCTGCTTGATGAATCACCCCCACACTTTCAGGATAGGAGCTGACCGGAGCGCCCCACCTGTTTTCAAAATTTCGCAAAGATTCGTCATCTGGCGCCAAAGTTATTAGGAAAAGAATGTTACGAATTTCCCATGGATAATAGGTCCTAACTATAACTACCTACTGGCGACCACCAGTAGGTAATATAATATATAATTTATTTACCACACCACCAAGGTAACTACTATATATTCTCGGTGGGGGTCTCTCTCTCTCTCTCTCTATATATATATATATATATATATATATATATATATATATATATATATATATATATATATATATATATATATATATATATATATATATATATATATATATATATATATATATATATATATATGTATATACATATATATATATAAACACATATACAGATACATATACATGGAGTGAAACCTCTGACTCTGGGTCGAAGGCATACTCTCTCCCCAGCAGCTCCTCTCCTACTTCACTGCCCTTGAGCCTTGAGCCTCCTCCTGGGAGGTGTTTGAGACCCCTGCATGCTAGTGTTCCTCCGTGTGCCTTGCCTATTGGCCTATTGCCTCTGCCTGACTCCACCCCTTGGGGCTTGTAATTCCTGGTATTGTCGTGTAATTTTTATTCCTGGTATTGTCTTGTATTTTCAGTTCCTTACACCTGTTGTGCCCATTTTCGCCGTTCTTCCTGCTTCCATCTCCTGCCGCTGCTGCCCCTGTGGCCCCACCCCCTGTCCACACCCATTCCCACCTCCTGCCTCCCTGCGTGTCGCCCCCCCTCCCCCTCACCTATTTAAAGGCAGCCGCTGCGCGGTCAGTTGCAGCGGGCTTGCCGCTGGCACGCTGAATGCAAGCCTGTCTGCGCCCGTCTGCGACCCGACCGTAACTAGCGCCAGGAACCCTGGATCAATGACCTTCCATCGCTAAGACTCCACCACCCTCCTCGCACTCAACTCCACAAGGCCCACAGACCCACTGCCAGTTCTCCTGCCTCCACTGTCGCTGGACCTTCAACACCACCCTGACTGTCAACACCACCAACACCAGCACTGACGACACCTTCAGATGCATCCTCCTCAATGTGCACTTCATATACAAGCACACCATGGAAATCTGGAACCAATCTCTCTCGCCCGACATCACCTTCTTCACAGAGACCTGGACCAACACTGCCTCCGCCCCGACATTAACACTGCCATCCCGGACGGATACAAGATCCAGAGGAAGGACTGCCCCAACCACCTGCGAGGAGGCCTTGCTATACCCCGCAAAAGCACCCTTCGCCTCACCACCTCCAGCAAAACCTTCCCCTCCGCGGAACACCTGCATTTCCAGATCCATACCAGCCCTAAGACCACACTCCATGGAACACTCATCTACAGACCCCCTGGCCCTGGACACCCTTCAACACCACCATCACCGACTTCATCGCACCCCACGCCATCGTATCAATGAACTACATACTCATTGGAGACCTCAACTTCCTCCTCGACAACCCCAGAGACCCTAACTCAACCATCCTTCATGACAATCTCGCCAACATCTGACTCAACCAACTCGTCAGCACACCGACACACAGAGCAGGACACACCCTCGACCCCATCTTTGCTGTAGGTAACATCGACCACTTCAGCCACACAACGCAACCCCCTTGGACTGACCACCACTGCGTTCACTTCACCGTCGACAAACCCAAGACACCAAAACCAGCCCCCCACTTGCCACGAATAAACTGGATCAAGGTCACCAATGAGCAACTGAACTCCACCCTCTCCCGAGGCAACCACACCCGGGCATCAAATGCAAAATCGGCTGCTAGAGGACTCCACACGTGGATCTCCAACTGGACAGACAAGCTTGCCCGGCTACACAACCCCGGCAAATAACACCCCAGAAAAGTCACCTGGTTCACCACCGACTTCCAAGAACCCAGGAGCACCTGCAGATGCCTTGAAAAGAACTGGAGGAACTCCAAGACTACTGATAACTACTCCACCTACAAGGATGCCATGACAGACTACCACAACCAAATCAGAACAACCAAAAGGAACTTCATCCACAACAAAATCCTCACCAACTCCACCAAGGAACTCTTCAGTGTCATCCACGAATTCACCAACCCATGCAACAAAGCCACAGACATCACCCCGTTCCAAGACCTCTGCGACAAGCTCGGAACCTACTTCCACCTCAAGATCAGAACTCTCTACAACAACTTCAGCGACCACCCACAAGACGCCTCAGCCAGCCCACCATCTGCCCAAGACACCAGCCAGTCCACCATCTCCAACTGGACACCAATCACGACTGAGGACACCACCGTGGCCATGAAAGGCATCAACTCGGGGGCCCCCACTGACCCGTGCCCCCGCACATCTACAACAGAGCCCCAGACACCATCGCACCCAAACTGCAACACACCATCAACACCACCTTCAAAACAGGCACCTTCCCAGATGACTAGAAATGCGCCAAAGTCAGGCCCCTGCTCAAGAAGCCCAAGGCTGACCCCACCGACTTCAAAAACTACCGGCCCATCTCGCTTCTCCCCTTCGCAGCCAAACTTCCAGAGAAAACAGTCAACCGGGAACTGACGCGATTCATCGAAGAGGACGCCATCCTCGACCCATCCCAATCTGGATTCTGAACCAACCACAGCACCGAGACCACCCTACTCGCCACCACAGATGACATCCGCACCCTCCTGGACCAAGGCCACTCTGCAGGCCTCATCCTCCTCGACCTGTCCGCAGACTTTGACACAGTCTCTCACCACACACTGGTTGCCAGACTACCTGACACTGGCATACAAGGAATTGCCCTAGACTGGATCCGCTCATTCCTCACTGGAAGATGCCAGAGGATCAGGCTACCCCCCCTCCTCTCCGCCCCCACGGAAATCACCTGTGGAGTCCACAGGGGTCATCTCTGAGCCCGACCCTCTTCAATATCTACATGGCCCCCCTCGCAGACATCACCTGACAACACAGCCTCAACATCGTATCATACACTGATGAATCCCAGCTCATCCTCGCCCGCACCAGAGAACCCACCACCGCAAAACTTGACTTCCAGAAAGGAATGCAAGAAGGCGCAGTCTGGATGACCAACAGCTGCCTAAAACTCAACGCCGAGAAGACAGAAGTCATCGTCCTTGGAACCACCCCTTCAGCATGGGACAACACCTGGTGGCCCACCGCCCTCGGAAGCCCCCAAACCCCTCCACCACACCATCAACCGATCCCTGACGAACACCTCGTTCCCCGACGACTGGAAACACTTTGAAATCAACCCCCTCCTGAAGAAGCCCTCGGTGGACCCCACCGACCTCAAGAACTACAGACCAATCTCCCTGCTCCCGTTCCCAGCTAAAGTCATTGAGAAAGCCATCAACAGCCAACTCGCCACCTTCATCGAAAAGCACAAGATCCTTGACTCCTCCCAATCTGGCTTCAGAAAAAAACACAGCACAGAAACCGCCCTCCTTGCTGCAACAGATGACATCCGCTCCCTACTGGACAGAGGAGAAACAGTAGCCCTCATCCTCCTTGACCTCTCAGCGGCGTTCAACACAGTCTCTCACCGCACCCTAATATTCAGACTCCACGACGCAGGAATTGGGGACAAGGCCATTGGCTGGATACACTCCTCCCTCTCGGGCAGAAAGCAGCTGGTCAGACTCCCCTCTTTTTTCCTAGACTCCACACCAACCACCTGCGGAGTCCCCCAGGGGTCCTCCCTCAGCCCCACGCTCTTCAACATCTACATGGCTCCACTCTCCCTCATCGTCAGAACCTATAGACTCAACATTGTGTCATACGCAGACGACACCCAACTCATCCGCTCCTTATCCAACGAACCCAACACCACCAGACACAAATTTCAAGAAGGCATGGAAGCCATCACCAAATGGATGAAAAGCAGCTGCCTACAACTCAACATCGACAAAACAGAAGTACTCATCATGGGGCCAAACCCCGATGCCTGGAACGACACCTGGTGACCCCCTACCCTTGGAAGCCCACCCACCCCCACCGACCACGCATGCAACCTTGGAATCATCCTGGACTTTGAGCTCAAAATGGACCACCAGATCAACTCCGTCGCATTCTGCTTCCACACCCTCTGCCTCCTACGTAAGACCTTCAAATGGATCCCCCTTGAGCAAAGAAAGACCGTCACTCACTCCCTCATCACCAGCAGACTCGACTACAGCAACGCACTCTATGCCGGAATAAACAAAAACCTCACCCGAAAGCTACAAAATGTCCAGAACGCCGCCGCAAGACTGGTCCTCAACCTGCTAAGACACTGCCACATCTCCCAGCACCTGCACAAACTCCACTGGCTCCCCATCATGGCTAGAATCACCTTCAAGATTCTCACCCACGCACACAAGGCCCTCTATGACACCAGGCCAGCATACCTGAACAGCCGACTCAAAATCCATGCACCTAAAGGACCTACAATCAGCCTAGCTCTCCTACGCCTTGGTCCCTCGCACGAGAATGACCAGATCGGGAGGCCGCTCCTTCCTCGTGGCCAGAGCCTGGAACGCCCTTCTGCTCCACCTCGGACAGACAACATCGCTCCCTATCTTCGCGAGAACCCTCAAGACATGGCTCTTCAACAGACCCCCTACTTGATGGACTGGAACCTGCAACCCCTGCCCTCCCGCCCTCCAGCACCTTGAGACCCTTACGGGTGAGTAGTCACGCTTAACAAACACCTGATTGATTGAGTGATTGATTGATTGATTGATTGATTGATTGATTGATTGATTGATTGATTGATTGATCGATTGATTGAACCCTCACAGACCACTCGATAAACCTCGGCTTCGCACTGGACTCATCCTTCGCCATGAACCGACAGGTCAACGCCGTCACCTCCAGCTGCATAACATCCTCTGCATCCTCCACACGACCTTCAAATGGATCCCCCTGAGTCAAAGAAAACAGTCACCCATGCACTCATCACCGTCAGCATGTCTCTACCATGCAAACTCCAAACAATACAGAACACAACGGCCAGACTCGTCCTCGGCATTCCCCGACACGAACACATCAGTCAACACCTATGGTGACCACACTGACTCCCCTTGGAGAAGAGAGTCACCTTCAAAATCCTCACTCAAGCCTACAAATGCCTACACAACAACAGACCCAAATATCACAACAACAGAATAAAATTCCACGTACCCAAAAGAAAGCTGCGATTGTCTAACCTCACACTGGCTGAGACCCCGCGCATCCACAGGGCCAGAGCAGGTGGAAGATCGTTCTCGGCAGACATCAGACTCGCCCCCTCCCTGAACACCTTCAGGAAAACTCTCAAGACCTTTCTCTTCAGCTGAACAGAGTGGCATACCCGCCCCGCACCTTGAGATCCTCATGGGTGAGTAGTGCGCTCATAATTCATTGATTGATTGATTGATACATATATACATATACATATATACATACATATACATACATATATGCATACAACGTTATAGATCGGACCTTGCTTCTATTCAAAAGGCATTTTTTCTTTTTCCAATTTCTTTGGCGCCGTTTGAGGAATCTTTGCACAGTTTTACAAACTAATGTTTCACTGAGGTCAGCTCCTGTCTTGAAAGTTTTGTGGTGATTCATCAATCGGGGGCTGAGAAAAAATGGGGTCCCAAAAACGTTTTCTCCGTTATAATTTCCATGAGAATTTTGGAACAGGCTACAGCCCGAACTGCTAAACGGAATTACACCAAATTTGGCAAAAAGGTAGCTCTTGGTTCAGAAAGCGCCCTTTTTTTTAAATGTTGTAAATCCGTTTAGTGGTTACTGAGAAATTTCAAAATAAAAAATATTGATAACTAAGCACAAAGGATTTGTGATCCCTTCTGAGCACGAGCTTCTGATTGGCTGCCAACACTCCAAACCAGGAAGTGTTGCAGCCATCTTGTGACTTAGTAAAAGCGAGTCACAAGACAGTAAAAAAAGATTAAAAAACAAGAAAAGGGGGCAGGGTAGTAACACCCTGACCCCCTAGACCTGCTCAGGGGACCCCACATGGGCAAAAATAGTCCAAAATGAATGCTGGGTGCGTGAATCCGGCAGAGAATATTAAAAAAAACAAGCGCGGGCTCCAGCGTTTCATCTTCTATAAGCCCCCGGGTGGGCCAGGTCCCGGGGGCAATCTCCAATAAATTAGCAGGGGCCTGTGGGGGCCCCTGCAGCCCAAGGGACTGCCTCCTCCCTGGGGCTTCATCCATAATGTGTGGCCCCCGAAACTGCCACCTCCCCAGGGTTTGAAAGAAAATGCGTGCTGCCCTGGGGACCGCCACCTCCCCGGGTATTGATCATTATGGGCGGGGGCCTCACAGCCCCCCAAACCTCGGGGACCACCACCTCCCCGGGGATTTTACCAGTTGGGAGGGGGTCCACGGGGCCCCCCTCCTGAAGCCCTTGATGGCCCTGCAGAATGCCTCCCCCCAGGGGTGGCACCGGCAATGTCCCTTGGGGCTCACCCCTGGGACATTGCCGTTTCCTGTGGCAGGGCAGGAGCATGGCTCCCACCCTGCCATAGCAAACACTACTTTGCTTCTTGGCAGCCGGCCCCGAGGGATGGGGTCCCCTGGGCCATAATTGGCCATGCGGCCCCCCTCCAAAAAACAAAACATAAAGGCTGGCAAGGCCCTTGGGGATGGGGTCCCTGGAGCCAGAAGCGGCCCAGGGAAGGGTGTCCCCCTCCCAAATATTTAATTATTTTTAAAATAAGAAAAGCTGGCATCTTACCATAGGCCCCGCCCCCTCCGTGTACCACTCTGCAAATACACCTTCTGGTGAATTCTAAGTTGGGGAATTAAGTCGCCAACTAGCCTACCAGGTACCTCCAGTAAGCCCCACACTGCTGGATTTCTGAGAGTGGCCTGAGGCCATGCCTCCTTTTTACATAATGGAGGTATCAGGTAGGCTAGTTGGCCCCTAAGGACCCCCAGCAGCAAAAGGACCTTTAATCCTCATCCAAGAGCACCCCAGTAAGTGTGTTTGCAGAGTAGTGGGGAAAGGGGGCATGGCCTGCAATGAGAACTTAGCAATCCTACTGTGTGGGACTTATTGGAGGTAATAGGAGGGGTAGATTGCTGAGAGGTCTTCGGAGACAACACACACCTTTCTCCACCACTCTGCAAATGCGCCTCCTGGCACAGTACTGATTGGGGGAGGAAGTCTATTTTACTCCTGCTGGAGTTTGGCGGCCAAGTAACCCTTCTGGTACCTCCTGCAAATCCTACACAGCGGAATTCCTGAGTGCTGTTTGGAGGCCCAGCCCCCTTTCTCCACCACTCTGCAAACTTGACTACCAGTTAAAGAAGCATATGTAATGTAATAGGTCTCACATTTGCAAGAGTTAGAGCTATTGGCGTTGTAAATCTAAAAGTTTTTTACTAATGTTCTTTGGAGTGGAATGGATGTACTTTGTGTGTAGTGAAATTATGTGGTAAATTGTGCAGTGAAATTATGTGGATAGAAAGTATGTGGTATTTAGTGTACAGGAATTATGTAGAGTGGGATTATGTGTTATGGGGAGTAATTATGGTGAGAAGTTGGCCTGGTATGTGCTGTTCACTAGTTATGATGATGGATTAAACCCAGATCCGTTGACTGAGGGTGAGTGCTTGCAATGTTCAACACTCCATCCATCATCCCCTTTGGTATTGCTTTGTTCGCCCTAAGTTGGCAGGGTTTGCCCAGATGTGGGTCCCTTGCTCACTTTGCCACTGGATTTAAGATAGCCTGGCTGATGAGGGTTATGAACCTGAAACCGGTCCCAGGATGCTTGTTTCCAGTCCAGGGAAGACATGGCTTGGCAGTTCGGGCTGGACTGTTCCCATGAGGCACAGGGTCAGACTGATTTGCATATGGCCATGTCTGAACTGGGGTGGCGGAGTGAGCAAAAAGAATGATGATCGATTAAACCCAAATTAGTTGACTGGGGGTGAGTGCTCGCAATGTTCAACACTCTGTCCATCATCCCCTTTGGTATTGCTTTGTTCGCCCTAAGTTGGCAGGGTATGCCCAGACGTGGGTCCCTTGCTCACTTTGCCACTGGATTCAAGATAACCTGGCTGATGAGGGTTATGAACCTGAAACCGGTCCCAGGATGCTTGTTTCTGGTCCAGGGAAGACATGGTTTGGCAGTTCGTGCTGGACTGTTCCCATGAGGCACAGGGTCAGACTGATTTGCATATGGCCATGTCTGAACTGGGGTGGCGGAATGAGCTAAAGAATGATGATGGATTAAACCCAGATCAGTTGACTGGGGGTGAGTGCTTGCAATGTTCAACACACCGTCCATCATCCCCTTTGGTATTGCACTAGTTATAGTGGGCACCTTGTACCAGTCCAAACAACCCCTTATTGGTTATAGGTTAAAGACAACCTTTATTGAAAGATATCCTAGTGGTAGCTATGGAGAGGAGCCTTCAGGCTAAGTTTTGAAGGAATGTAAAGCAGCTTGTTTTACCAGTCTGTAATATCTTGAGTGCCTAAATGTAAGATATCCACACCAGGTATATATAAAATATATGTATTTATTACTAAACACACCCTCCTAGTCTCTTTATGAGACTAGAGGTCAAAACACATATGTTACACTTCAAATATTACAGCAAAATAGCACAAATACACGTCAGGCCCTAAGGGCGAGCCAAACTATATACTAAATTAGTGGTATAAGAACCACAACTTAACTAGACACAAGACCTAGAACCTGTAGAATCACTGGAACCCCAAGGAACCACCCAAGGTAGTGACACAGGTGACCCACGGGGGCCATGTGCAGTGTGAGAACACAGCCGCGAGCTCCCGTTAGCTTCTATGAGGAAAGTCGCGGTTAGAGTTTTAAAGATTAGGGACACTTAGAAGTGAGTCAGGACCAAACCCTTTTGGACTTAGGAAGTTCTAGGATCAACAACCATGGGAGCACCGGAGTACTCGTGTTACCTTACCCAGGGAAGCCGGGTGCATAGGTGTCAAATGGTGTTGGGTCGCGACGTCGATTTCAATGGGAGCTGGTGAAGAAGTGCTGCTGCCGGGAAGATGTGAAGTGTCCAAAGAGATCCAAGTCTGGATAAGAGATGAGAAGAACCTGAAAGCAGAGGGGACAGAGTCTGGGTCACTAGCCAGTGACCAGGAAGACGATAGGCAGATGCCCACCGATGTCGGGTGATTTCAGGTGAAGAATGTGAAGCTTGACTTTTCAGCCACGAGGACCAGGAGGCGTCGAGGATGACCAGGAGCTGGATTCAAGCTGTCCCACAAAGGATGTCGAATGCTGCAGTGTCGGTGCCTGAATTGGACACAACAAGCCTTGGCAACAGCAACCCATGCAGAAATGAGAAAGATGCTTCGGTGCAGACCAGCAAGGTCTGGGGGACTCACCACTTGGTAGGGAGTCGGGGCACGTCTAGAGCAACCCGGGAAGCACAAGGAAATTCAAAGTTACCTCCTCAGGGACCCACCAGTCGACGGACCAGGGATCGCGAAGGGACCTCAAGATGAAACACAAAAGGGCAGCCCAAGGGTCACTCGGGGTGACTAGGCCAACAATCTTCGGTGTATTCTGTGCTAGAGGTGGGGGCTACAAGTCAGCACAAGCACAACTTCAAGATACGTTGAGAAGTCAATGCACTTGCAAAAGTGCACGGTGACCAGGAGTTCCGGTTCCACGCTACTCACGAGGGCTGCGGGTCTCAGCTTTGATTGGGACTCGGTGGGTCTGTGGGATGTCTGGAAATCCTCTTTCTGGGCTGCAAATACTTCGGAGTTCTGTGGGAGCTTCGGAAATGCAGCCAGCAAATTGCTTTGTTGGTGCTTGTCAAGCAGGGGAGTCACTCCTTGACTCCAAGGGAGATTTCTTCAGTCCTCTGATCTTTAGCAGTGCGTCAAAGTTCCAGGATTCAGCTTCAGAGTTTTGTACAGGGATATCTAAAATTCTAGTTACAGAGGTTCCTTACTTATACCTAAGGAAGGAGTTGTACTAGCTCTGGGGACCCACCTATGGGAGGGTTTAGAAAGAGAGGTGGCTACACCCATTTCCTTTGGCCAGTTTCATGCCAGAGCACAGGCTGGAAGCCCCTGAACAGGTGTGAGCTGTACTATGCACAGGGACACCAAATGTGCCCCCAGTTCAGGACGTCAAAGCACTCAGAGAGTGCTCCCACCCAGCCCCAACACACACAAGCCTGTCTGGGAGGTGGTTACACCTCCCTGTGACATGAAACCTATTGTCCGGACCTCCCCTCTGGAGTTTCGGTAAGCAGCAGGAGTCCAGACCCTTATCTGTGGCTGCAGCATCCATTTTGTGATGCCAGGGCTCTATTAGATTTCTACCGGGTATACCAGTACTGCCATGTCTCTCCCTCTAGAAGGGTGGGATCATATTCTCACATCAAGAACTGATGTGGGGGTATGATTCCAAGGTGTTTGACACCAAACACGACATGTTTCCGTGCAGCCAGTCCAAAGTTAGCATTAACTGTTTTAGATATAATGCACTCAAGAGTATATGGTCAGGCTGCACCACTGACAACCCCGGAGAAGAGATTCCGAAGGCTGCACGGGGGATTAGCTAATGCCTGGGCACCCTCTCAGATATAACCAAGCACCCTGCCTTCAGGATTGATAAGGTCTGACATAGGGGTGACTGATAGGTTACTATGTGCAGTGATAGGGGAGATATAGTGAACCTATACCTCAGTAAGGGGTGCATGCACCACCTTACCCAGGCTGCAGTAGCAGACCTGTGGTGTCATTTTGCATGGCTTTCCAGGGGTGGCACAATACATGCTTTAGCCCCTGGTAGGCCTTTCGGGTACCTATGCCCTGGGTACATAGTATACCATATACTAGGGACTCACAAGGGAACTCCAGTATCCAATCTGGAGTGTACCTAAAGTACTTGCAATCAAATTAGAGAGGAAGCAGTTAGGGTGGGGCCCTGAATAGCAGGGTTCCAATCAGATTAAAGTCGAAAAACAGTGAAACACCAGCCAAACGTGGGGGTAAACATGTGAAGCAGATCCTACTCTCCCACACAAACCCCCCCCCCCCCAAATGCAGGGACATTAAACTAACCTTGACCAGTTGAGTCTTCATGTTCTAAGTGGAAATATCTGGAGAGTTCATCTGCATTGGCATGGTTACACCCATGTCTATGTTCCACTGTAAAGTCCACCCCCTGTAGGGAAATGGACCACCTGAGAAGTTTGGGGGTTTCACCCTTCATCTGTTTTAGCCATAAGAGGGGCTAATGGCCTGTATGAACAATGAAGTGAGTACCAAACAAGTAATGGCCTCAACTTCGTCAGAGCCCAAACCACAGAAAAGGCCTCCCTCTCAATGGCTGACCAACGTTTCTCTCTGGGGGTCAACCTTCTGCTTATGAAAGCTACTGTTTGATCCGGACCTTCATCGTTCAACTGTGACAGTACAGCCCCTACCCCCAACTCAGAAGCATCTGTTTGGACAATGAACTTATTGGAGTAGTCAGGACTTTGCAGAATGGTAGCAGTGCATATGGCCTGCTTCAGGTCATCAAATGCCTTTTGACAGCTAACTGTCCACTGAACCTTTTTGGGCATTTTCTTAGAGGTTAAGTCATTCAGGGGTGTCACTATTGATCCATACCCCTTGACACATCTTCTATGGTACCCACTCAGGCCTAAGAAGGCTCTCACGTGAGTCTGGGTAGTGGGTGCAACCCAGTCCATTATGGTCTGGATTTCTTTGCTCTGCAATGGTTGAACCTGGCCTCCACCTACAAGGTGGCCCAGGTACAAAACCTGACTCTGCCCTATCTGGCCCTTAGTAGCCTTGATAGTTAGGCCTGCTTTTTGCAGGGCCTCCAAAACATTCCTCAGGTGGAATAGGTGATCCTCCCAGGTGGAGCTAAAGAGCAATATCATCTAGATATGCTGCACTATGGTCTTCCAGGCCTGTAAGGACTTGATTCACCAACCTTTGGAAAGTGACAGGTGTATTCTTCAAACCAAAGGGCATTATCACAAATTGATAGTGCCCACTGGGGGTAGAAAATGCTGTCTTTGGCTTTGCATCATCAGCTAGTCTGATCTGCCAGTAGCCAGCTGTCAGGTCAAATGTGCTTAGAAACTTGGCTGAGGCCAAAGTATCTATTAGCTCATCTGCCCTGGGGATGGGATGGGCATCAGTCCTAGTGACTGCATTGAGACCCCTGTAATCCGCACAAAACCACATCTCTCTCTTGTCATTTTTGGTGTGAGGTTTAGGTACCAGGACTACTGGAAAAGCCCAAGGGCTATCTGAGGGTTCAATAACTCCCAAAACCAACATCTTTTGGATTTCTGTCCTTATACAGTCGCTGACATGGTCAGGTTGCCTGTAGATCTTATTCTTCACAGGCAGACTTTCCCCAGTGTCCACTTGATGAGTGCACCAGGTAGTCTGACTTGGAGTCAGATAAAACCTATGTCTGTACTGACTGAGAAGCTTTCTGCAGGCAGTTTGCTGTTGGACAGTGAGGCTGCCTGCCAAGGCTACACCATCAACTGACCCATCATCAGGGTTCTGAGAAAGCAGGTCAGGGAGTGGGTCTCTCTCTTCCTCCTGTCCTTCATCAGTAGCCAAGAGCAAGCCCATATCTGCCCTGTCAACATATGGTTTAAGTCTGTTGACATGAAGTACCCTGTGGACTCCTAGGGGTTCCAAGGTCTACCAAGTAGGTGACCTCCCCTTTCTGTTCAACAATTGTATGGGGGCTGCTGGGGCCACAGGCTCCAACACCCACACTTTTTGTCCTCACTGGTAAACAGTCAGTATGTCAAGAATTCCTGTCATACAAGGGAAACACGCCCTTATGTAAACAGGAGAGCTGTTACATAACTCAAGGGAAACACGCCCTTATGTAAACAGGAGAGCTGTTACATAACTCAAGGGAAACACGCCCTTATGTAAACAGGAGAGCTGTTACATAACTCAAGGGAAACACGCCCTTATGTAAACAGGAGAGCTGTTACATAACTCAAGGAAAACACGCCCTATAAAGGGAGGTACCGGGAGGTACAAGGCTGTCGGATATTGTGTTTACACCGACGTACCTGCTTCGTGAAGAGCAGTGTTCCGGAGTGGTGCTCCAGTAAGGCAAGAACGGAGGTAGGTCGAGTCGTTACTCCCTGGGCCGTGTCTTGCCCTATCGTCACCTGTGAAGGACCCGGAAGCTCTACCGGTCAACCATTGAGCTTCGCTTTTTGACTCGGCTGAGTCCAAGCGCAGTGGCGCTTTTGCTGGTTGGAGTCGTAACTCCCAGCCCGACCGGAGACACAGGGACTGCCAGCTGTAACGCACACCAGGAGGTGTTTGCCGCGTTACAGACTCGGAAGTCCACAGGATCGATCGAGCGGCTGCTCTCGGTTCAGTCTTCTTGCTTGTGATTGGGGAATCGGTGACGCATCACCAGGAGGTGACTCCGCGTCCCGGTGCAGTCTGAGGAAGAGGTTGAGCGGCTGCTCCCTTCAGGTAGAAACCCCGGCTGGGTGTTTCCCTGACTCCTCGATTCTCCCCAACACTCTTCGTGCCCCTCACAGCCTACCGATTGGCATTGTCGGCCATTTCATTTCTGCCCTCTGTTGGCATACGCCGGGATCGGCGTATATGCAGAGGACGGTTAGGACCATCCGTGCTGTGGGCTGGTAACGTACTTAGCCTGGAGGATTCCAGTGACTATAACTTTTGTTTGTTCTTTGTATTTTATTTGCCTTCATTAAAAGAACTAACCCTTCACAAGTGGTTGCGTCCTCATTGTCGTGTCTGTTAAACGATCCTGAGACGTTCAGGGCGTTACAAAATATCCGACCTTAATAACACTAACTGTCTCCCGGTCGATAACAGACATGGCAACACTTGATGATGTGCTGGCTGCTTTAGCGGCCATGCAAGTTGAAGTGGCTGCCTCTAGGCAAGAAGCAGCCGATGTAAAAGCCAGACTGGATGCTATCCAATTGGACCCGCTCACGCCCAGCACCTCCCTCACGAACCAGACCCCTGCGGTAGTAGTGGAAATGCCGGTAGCCATCCCCTTGGCAACACCAGAGAGGTACAGTGGGGATCCTAACACAGTGCAGGTATTCCTCACACAAGTGGCGCTACATTTATCGTGCAAACCAAAGGCGTTCCCCACGAGTCAGGCTCGTGTGGCTTTCCTTATATCCTATTTGGCTGGAAACGCGGCACAATGGGCCGTACCTCTGGTGAGCAGGGACGACCCCCTCTTATGTGATTGGGGTGCTTTTCGCGAGGAATTCCTGAAGGTATTCGACAGAAGGGCTGACTCGTACACGGCGGACCGTGAAATGCTTGAGTTGAGACAGGGATCCAACGACCTGGTGCAGTATCTCAACGCGTTCCGAAGGCTGGTTGCGGAAACCAAGTGGCCTGTTGCTAAACAGACGGCGCTCTTCCATCAAGGGCTGTGCGATGAGCTCAAGGACGCCGTGGCTCATATTGACCCTCAACCCAAGACATGTGGGGGCCTTATCAACCTGGTATTACGGCTGGAACATAGGCTAAGTGAAAGAAAGGGGGATCATGGGAGAAAAGGAAAATCCCTTCCATCCTATGTGACGGTGGGAAGTCCTGAAACTTCCACCGCATCCAAGGGAGAACCCATGGACATCAGCGCAATACGAGCGAGCCTCACAGCCACGGAGAAAGAGTCACGCCGTAAACAAGGATTGTGCCTATATTGTGGCAAAAAAGGCCACTACGTACGTGAATGCCCTGCCAAACCGAAGACGTCACGTTATTGGGCCAACCGGTCGGTAACAGCCGTGGTGGACATACCGGCGGAAAACTAGAGGACTCCAAGACCAGAGAAGGGGCATCTCGGAGTCACTCATCCATCCCTTCACTTTCCAACTCGGTCACTAAGGGACAACGACACCTGTTTATCACGGTGCACGTGGGAGTGCATGACCAGTGGATACCCGTTGTGGCCATGGTGGATTCAGGGGCCACTGGCATGTTTATGGACCACAACGAGGCATGCAGGCTAGGGCTAGTGCTTCTTCCCAAAGCAGTACCCGAAGACGTCTATGCGGTAGACGGAAGGCGATTGGTGACGGGGCCCATCGGACAGCACACGGGGGTCCTTCCGATGAGATATGGGAGGAACCATTTGGAACAAATCGATTTTAACATCATCCGAGCTCCCCAATATGGCGTCATATTGGGATTGCCGTGGATACAGAAACACAACCCCTTTGTGGATTGGCCAACACATCGCATCGAAATGACGTCACCGTATTGCATCCTGCATTGTGGAATAAGAACGGAATCCCTTGATGCAGATGAGAGCGGGAGTCAGACGGTGGCTACAGCGGCAGAAAAAGATGTGGCTCTCCCCCAGGCTTATCACAGTTTTGAGGATGTATTTGATGAGGTGAAGGCGGAAGTGCTACCACCACATAGACAGTTTGACTGCCAGATCGACCTGGTGCCAGGGGCCAGCGTTCCCAGCGGCAGGCTGTATGCCCTGACGGAGCCTGAAAACGTGCATCTCCGGGGGTACCTGGATAAACTCCTCAAGCTAGGATTCATCCGCCCGTCCAAGTCTCCGGCCGCCTCGCCACTCTTCTTCATCCCGAAGGCTAATGGGGAGCTGAGAGCCTGTGTGGACTTTAGGGCATTGAATGCGATAACCATAAAAAATCGGTACCCCTTGCCTCTCATCAGTGTACTTCTGGAACAGGTCAAGAAAGCTCGTATCTACACCAAGTTGGATTTGAAAGGGGCATACCATCTGGTGCGCATGAGGGACGGAGACGAGTGGAAGACCGCCTTTAAGACCAGGTTCGGCCTTTTTGAGTACCTCGTCATGCCGTTCGGTCTGTGCAACGCCCCGGCAGCCTTTCAGTACTTTTTGAATGAGGTATTCAGAGAGGAGTTGGATATCTACGTGGTCGTATATATCGACGACATCCTCATCTATTCGTCCAGTGTGGAGGAGCACGTACACCACGTCAAAGCTGTGCTCCAAAAGCTGAGGGAAAACATGCTGTTTTGTAAACTCAGCAAGTGTGACTTCCACGTCACATCCGTGGAATTCCTCGGAGTGATGCTGAGTCCAGAGGGACAGGAGATGGCAGAACGAAAGATCAAGGCGGTGAAAGAATGGCCGGTGCCCCAAAGCGTGAAGGACGTCCAAAGTTTCATTGGCTTCGCCAACTTTTACAGGCGGTTTATAGATGGATTTTCAGGAGTGGTGGCCCCAATCACACAGCTACTGAGGAAGTCCAAGGAGTTTGTCTGGTCCCCTGAAGCGAACAAAGCCTTTGAGGCCCTGAAAAGCGCCTTTGGTAAGGCGCCGGTGTTGGCTCACCCCGATCCGGATCTCCCCTACGTGGTGGAAGCGGACGCGTCGGATGTGGCGCTGGGGGCTATCTTGTCCCAACGCAACCACGACACAGGGGTGCTTCATCCCGTTGCGTACATGTCCCGCAAACTCAACGACGCCGAACGCAACTACCATATTGCGGAGAAGGAGCTTCTCGCAATCAAGGACGCCTTCACCGAATGGAGGCATTGGTTGATGGGGGCAAGACATGTGGTATCGGTGTACATGGACCATCGGAACCTACAGTTCATGACGGCCACTAGACACCTTTCTCCCAGGCAGCTGCGGTGGATGATCTTCTTTGCGGGGTTCAACTTCCGCATCACATATCGGCCGGGGACGGAAAACCGGAAGGCGGACGCCCTGTCCCGTCAATCTGCAGTTAAGGAACCATTGCCTGCAACCGAGCGTTCCATCATTTCCCCGAGGATGGTAGTGGGGGTTATCCAACCGGATACTTTCCTGAGGGGAATAAAGAGAGGGATCAGGTCATTCGCATGGCGGAGGTGGCTCCTCAGTCACAGAGAATGGCAGCTGAAGGACGGGATACCCCTGAAGGGCAGGTGCCTATTGATACCCACGCCTAGGCTAAGGAAACAAGCATTCATCTGGTGCCATGACTCTCCATGCGCAGGTCATTTGGGCTTTGAAAAAACGGTGGCTAGCATGGGACGGCATTTCTGGTGGCCAACCATGAGAGTGGATGTCAGGAGGTGGGGACAGGAGTGTCCTACGTGTGCTACCATGAAGACCGACCATGGCCGAACCCAAGGGCTCTTACATCCACTTCCGACCCCGGATAGACCATGGGATAGCATATCACTGGACTTCGTGGTGGGCCTACCGGTAGACCAGGGGATGACGGCAATACTGGTGGTGGTGGATTACTTGACGAAAATGGGGCACTTCATCCCCTGCAAGAGAGTCCCTACGGCCGGGGAATTGGCGTCACTACTCCTAAAGAATGTGGTACGACTGCATGGATTACCTGGGGTGATCGTGTCGGACCGGGGGTCGCAGTTTACTGCGCAATTCTGGAAGACTTGGTGCACTGCGCTGCATGTTAAGACCGCCCTGTCCACCAGCTACCACCCTCAAACGGACGGCCAAACCGAGCGCCTGAACCAAACGCTCAAACAGTATCTGCGATGTTTTGTGGACCAGGGCAGGGAAGAATGGGTCGACTTGCTATGGGTTGCAGAGATAGCCTATAACAACGCCACTCACAGCTCCACACAGTCATCTCCGTTCTATAGCAACTATGGCCAACATCCCAGGTTCTTGCCATTTCTACATCCGTTCAGAGAGGACAGGATTCCCGCCACAGCGGACAGGGTGGCACACATAAAAGACACGTTGATGCGCTCAAGGGCTGTCCTAATAGAGGCCAAGAGAAGATACAAGGCTGCGGCAGATAGGAAGAGAAGGCCCGGGCCACTGTACCGCACTGGAGACTACGTCTGGATATCCACAAGAAACATGAGGTTTCGAAAGAACAGTGTGTTCCATCCCAAGTACATGGGCCCCTATCGAATTACCAAGTGTATGGGTCCCGTGAACGTGAAGGTGTGCTTGCCCCAGTCATTGCGGATACACCCTGTCTTTCATATATCATTGCTCAAACCAGCACCCTCCAAGCCGTCTGGGACACCTAGGCCGGTATGCGTGGAGTCGGAGGTGGAGTATGAAGTGTCGGGCATACGGGCGTCCAAATGGCGCAGGGGGAAGCTGTGGTACCTGGTTGCGTGGAAAGGCTATGGCCCGGAGGAGCATTCATGGGAACCGGCTGAAGGGGTTCATGCTCCGCGCTTGGTCTCCTTGTTCCATCGGCGTTTTCCTGCCAGCGCTGGACCCGTGGGGAGCCGCTGAGAGGGAGGATGTACTGTCAAGAATTCCTGTCATACAAGGGAAACACGCCCTTATGTAAACAGGAGAGCTGTTACATAACTCAAGGGAAACACGCCCTTATGTAAACAGGAGAGCTGTTACATAACTCAAGGGAAACACGCCCTTATGTAAACAGGAGAGCTGTTACATAACTCAAGGGAAACACGCCCTTATGTAAACAGGAGAGCTGTTACATAACTCAAGGAAAACACGCCCTATAAAGGGAGGAACCGGGAGGTACAAGGCTGTCGGATATTGTGTTTACACCGACGTACCTGCTTCGTGAAGAGCAGTGTTCCGGAGTGGTGCTCCAGTAAGGCAAGAACGGAGGTAGGTCGAGTCGTTACTCCCTGGGCCGTGTCTTGCCCCATCGTCACCTGTGAAGGACCCGGAAGCTCTACCGGTCAACCATTGAGCTTCGCTTTTTGACTCGGCTGAGTCCAAGCGCAGTGGCGCTTTTGCTGGTTGGAGTCGTAACTCCCAGCCCGACCGGAGACACAGGGACTGCCAGCTGTAACGCACACCAGGAGGTGTTTGCCGCGTTACAGACTCGGAAGTCCACAGGATCGATCGAGCGGCTGCTCTCGGTTCAGTCTTCTTGCTTGTGATTGGGGAATCGGTGACGCATCACCAGGAGGTGACTCCGCGTCCCGGTGCAGTCTGAGGAAGAGGTTGAGCGGCTGCTCCCTTCAGGTAGAGACCCCGGCTGGGTGTTTCCCTGACTCCTCGATTCTCCCCAACACTCTTCGTGCCCCTCACAGCCTACCGATTGGCATTGTCGGCCATTTCATTTCTGCCCTCTGTTGGCATACGCCGGGATCGGCGTATATGCAGAGGACGGTTAGGACCATCCGTGCTGTGGGCTGGTAACGTACTTAGCCTGGAGGATTCCAGTGACTATAACTTTTGTTTGTTCTTTGTATTTTATTTGCCTTCATTAAAAGAACTAACCCTTCACAAGTGGTTGCGTCCTCATTGTCGTGTCTGTTAAACGATCCTGAGACGTTCAGGGCGTTACACAGTACAGCCTTTTGGTTATGCCTGGCCTTTTGTAATTCCTGGCTAGCCTCAAGGTTTTTGGTTGACTTTTTCATATACTCAGTCATCCTGGAGCAGAGACCAAGTACATAGTCCACTATTTTATGTTTAGGGGGTTTGAGAGGTAACTCCCATCCCTCCTTCACCAGACACAAAGGACCCCTAACAAGATGGCCAAACAAAAGTTCAAAAGGGCTGTAACCAACCCCCTTTTGTGGCACCTCCCTGTAGGCAAACAAAAGGCAGGGCAAAAGGATGTCCCATCTGCACCTAAGCTTCTCTGGGAGACCTTTGATCATGCCCTTTAAGGTTTTGTTGAATCTTTCAACTAAACCATTGCATTGTGGGTGATAGGGTGTGGTGAACTTGTAGTTCACTCCACACTCCTTCCACATAGCAGTCAAGTAACTAGACATGAAGTTTGCATCCCTGTCAGATACTACCTCCTAAGGAAAGCCTACTCTTGAGATTACACCCAAGAGAGCTCTTGCCACCACAGGTGCTGTAGTGGTCCTTATGGGAATGGCTTCTGGGTACCTGGTGGCATGGTCCACCACCACCAGTATAAACCTGTGCGCTCTGAGGATCCATGGGACCAACAATGTCAATCCCAACCCTCTCAAAGGGAAACCCCACCACAGGTAGTGGTATCAGGGGGGCCTTTGTGGTTCCTCCTGCCTTGCCACTGGCTTGGCAGGTCATACAGGTGCCACAAAACTCCTTAGTGTCTTCAGACATGTGGGGCCAGTGAAAGTGAGAGACAATTTTGTCCCAAGTCTTGTTCTGGCCCAGGTGTCCTACTAGAGGAATATCATGGGCTAGTGTCAATAGGAAGCCCCTAAACTTCAGAAGTATAACCAACCTCCTGGATGCACCAGGCTTGGGCTCTCTACTCTCTGAGTAACGGAGTCCATCATCCCAATATATTTTATGGATGCCACTAGCATTCCCAGCAGCCTCATCAGCAGCTTGCTTTCTGAGGGGTTCAATAGAGGGGCAGGGTTTCTGCTCCTGGCTCAGATAAGACCTGGAAGGGCCCCCTGCTCCCAAGAACTCAACCTGGTCAGGTTCAAGCTCCTCTAAGACAGTTCCATCTACAGGCTCAAGATCATCTCCCTGAGGAGACTGATCTGCATTCTGAGTCAGGGGGGAAGGCACTGCCTTAACCCTACTGCTCCTCCTCTTGGGAGGCACCTGGTCCATTATTCCAGAATCCAGGGTCTGTCCAGTGTTAGACATTTGGCCTGTAACCTAGTCACAGCAAAGACATGAGCAGGGATCCCTAACATTTCTGCATGTGTCCTGAGCTCCACTTCAGCCCAAGCTGAAGATTCTAGATCATTGCCAAGCAAGTACTGTACTGGTAGGTCTGCACTTACCACAACCTTCTTAAGGCCAGTTAACCATCCCCAGGAGAAGCTAACAACTGCCAGAGAATAGTCTGTTCTGACATTGCTAGCATTGGTCAGTTGGTACATTTCACCAAGTATAATCTGCCCAGGATCCACAAGATCTTTTGTCACCGTTGTGACACTTGTTCCTGTGTCCCTGAATGCCAAAGCCACTTTTCCATTGATCAAAGGCTGTTGTCTGTATTTGCCCAGATTACTGGGACTCACAAATGGGGAGATATCTATGTCCCCATCACAGACTAGAACAGCCTGAGTTGGAACTCTGACTAGGCCAGAGTCCATCTCAGAACACAGGGTCAACCCTACTACACCCTTATTCTGAAAATTAGCACCACCAATTGTAGCTGTACTAGAGGGAACAGTTGCCTTAGGGGCAATGGTGGCTGGAGTAGATTCTTTGGACTTGGTGCAGTCACTGGTCCAGTGAGTTTTCTGCTTACAGATTTTGCACCATGGTTTCTTTTGGCCTTTTCCCTTGTTAGACTATGAATCCCAACCTGAAGAAGATTTTTGGGGGTCTTGTGAAGACTTCTGGTCTTTACCCTTCTCCTCAACCTTGTCAGAGTTTTTAGGATCTTGCTTCTTGGGTTCACCACCTTGGTTCTGTACCTTCTGCCTCACCCTGGTTCTGACCCACGTGTCTGCCTTCTTTCCCAATTCTTTGGGAGAGGTCAGATCTGAGTCTAACAGGTACTGGTGCAACAGCTGATTCTGACAGTTATTAAGGATCTGCTCCCTCATAATTAAATTGTACAATCCTTGAAAGTCATGCACTTTGCTGCCAAGCAATCAACCTTCCAGAGCCTTAGTAGCACAATCTACAAACTCTACCCAGTCTTGATTCTGTGCCTTTTGGGTATCCCTGAACTTTAACCTGTATTGCTTAGTGGTTAGGCCAAACCCTTTAATTAAGGCACTCTTCAGACTGTTGTAATCATCTGCCTCCTCTTCTCTAACAGTGAGGAGTACATCCCTACCTTTCTCTGCAAAAGAGAGCCATAAAATTGCTGCCCACTGCTCCTGGGGGACCCTTTGAACTTTACAGGCCCTTTCCAGTGCAGTTATCCCTTTGTGGATGTCATCCCCACTCTGGTAGGGTGGAACAATCTTATTCTGGTTTCTATGGTCATGAAACTTCTCTCTTATCTTTAGGGATGTTGCTGCCACCATGGGACTCTAGTCCCAGCTCTTTTCTAGCTCTGTAGAGCTCTAGGGCCTCCTTATCTATGGGCTACATGCTTTCTTCTGATTTCAAGCTGAGCTTCCTCATACTTGAGCAATCGCTCCCTTCTCTCCTGAGAGGTTTCCCTCCAATGAGCGGAGATTGAGGTCCCTATAGATGAGTAAGAATGGTTAGACTCCACTGAGGGAGATCTTGACCTTCTAGGTCCACTACCAACTCTTCCAGGAGGGACAAAGAGGGGCCCATTGTGGTCCTTTCCATCACCTTCTAGGGGAATTGGATTTTCCAGGTCCAGATCATTGTCATCTGCCTGGCCAGCCTCAGAGGTCAGGTCATGGGGGATTTCACCCCTAGGCCCTTCCTCATTAGCTTCACCACCCACTTTGCCTGCCCCTTCAGACCCTTTAGGTCTTCTGAGATCATCAAGCCTGAGTACCTCTATGAGATGCTGGGTGGCTGGACTTTTGCCTGTCTTCAGTTTCCTAGCTGTGCATAATGCTCTCAGTTCCATGAATGGGAGGTCATCATATTGGAAACTAGAAGCCCATTGGCTTCTGGCAGGGACCCACTGCTTCCTGGCCTGGAAGACATTACTAGTGAGGTGTGGTGTATTGCCCTTCCTACTCTAGTGTGGCCTACTAAACTCTATTGAGTTGTAGAATGGGTGTGCTAAGCCCTTAACACACAACTCTAACTTCAGTAGAACTTACTGTATTCTAAAACTTGTATTATATGTACCTAGGGTACCTTTAGTGGTTTTCAGTTAGTCACTCAATTGAGATTATCTGGTAAAACAATAGCAAGCTGGAATCTAACACGCTGCACACCAATGTGAGAAGTTGGCCTGGTATATGCTGTCCACTCTTTATAGTGGGCACCCTATTTCAGTTCAAACAACCCCTTATTGGTTATAGATTAAAGACAACCTTTATTGAAAGCTATCCTAGTGGCAGCTGTGAGAAGTTGGCCTGGTATATGCTGTCCACTAGTTATAGTGGGCACCCTTTACCAGTCCAAGCAACCCCTTATTGGTTATAGGTAAAAGACAACCTTTATTTAAAGCTATTCTAGTGGTAGCTATGGAAAGCAGCCTTCTGGCTAAGTCTTGAAGGAATGTAAAGCAGCTTGTTTTACCAGTCTATAATCTCTTGAGTTCCTAAATGAAAGATATCCACACCAGGTATACATATAAAATATATGTATTTATTACTAAACACACCCTCCTAGTCTCTTTACGAGACAAGAGGTCAAAACACATAAGTTACACTTAAATAATCACAGTAAAATAGCACAAATACACGTCAGGCCCTAGAGGCGAGCCAAACCAAATACTAAAATAGTGGTATAAGAACCACACCTTAACTAGACACAAGGCCTAGAGCCTGTAGAATCAGTGGAACCCAAGCAACCACCCAAGCTAGTGACAGAGGGGACCCACGGGGGCAGTGTGCAGTGTGTGAACACAGCCGCTAGCTCCTGTCAGCTTCTATGGGGAAAGTCGCGGTTAGATTTTTAAAGGTTAGGGACACTTAGAATTGAGTCAGGAACAAACCCTTTTGGACTTAGGAAGCACTGGAGTACTCGTTTTACATCACCCAGGGAAGCCGGGTGCATAGGTGTCTTTTGGTGTCGCGTCGCATCATCGATTTCAATGGGAGCTGGCGAAGAAGTGCTGCTGCCGTGAAGATGCGAAGTGTCCGAAGAAATCCAAGCCTGGATCGAAGATGAGAAGAACCTGAAATCAGAGGGGACAGGGTCTGAGTCACTAGCCAGTGACCAGGAAGGCGATGCCCACCGATGTCAGGTGATTTCAGGTGAAGAAGGTGAAGCTTGACTCTTCAGCCACGAGGACCAGGAGGCATCGAGGACAACCAGGAGCTGGATTCGAGCTGTCCCAAAAAGGATGTCGAATGCTGCAGCATCGGTGCCCAGATTGGACACAAGAAGCCTTGGCAAAAGCAACCCACGCAGAAATGAGAAAGATTCTTTGGTGCAGACCAGATAGGTCTGTGGGACTCACCACTTGGTAGGGAGTCGGGGCACGTCTGGAACAACCAGGGAGGACCAAGGAAATTCAAAGTTACCCCCTCAGGGACCCACCAGTCAGTGCATCAGGGATCGCGAAGGGACCTCAAGACGAACACTATATGGAGGCCCACGGGTCAATCTGGGTGACTAGGCCAACAATCTTCAGCGGATACTGTGCCCGAAGTGGGGGCTACGAGTCAGCCCTAGCACGACTTCAAGAGACGTCAAAAGGTCAATGCACTTGCAAAAGTGCATGGTGACCAGGAATTCCAGTTCCATACTGCTCACGAGGGCTGTGGGTCTCAGCTTTGCTAGGGACTCTGGTCAGCCTGTGAGATGTTTGGAAATCCTCTTCCTGGCCTGCAAATACTTTGGAGTTCAGCAGGAGCTTCAGAAATGCAGGCCGGCATATTGCTTCATTGGTGCCTGCCAAGCAGGGGAGTCACTCCTTGACCCCAAGGGAGATTTCTTCAGTCCTCTGGTCTTTAGCAGAGCGTCGAAGTTCCAGGATTCAGCTTCAGAGTTTCGTCCAGGGTAATCTAAAGTTCTGGTTACAGAGGTTCCTTACTTACACCTAAGGAAGGGGTTGGACTAGCTCTGGGGACCCACCTATGGGAGGGTTTGAAAAGAGGGGTGGCTACACCCATTTCCTTTGTCCAGTTTCATGCCAGAGCAGATGCTGTAAGCCCCTGAACCGGTTTGAGCTGGACTATGCTCAGGGACACCAAATATACCCCCAGTGCAGGACTTCAAAGCAGTCAGAGAGTGCTCCCACCCAGCCCCAACACATGTGCCCCAACACATAAGCCTGTCTGGGAGGTGGTTAAACCTCCCTGTGACATGAAACCTATTGTCCAGGCCTCCCCTGCTGGAGTTTCGGTCAGCAGCAGGAGGCCAGACCCGTGTTTGTGGCTGCAGCATCCATTTTGTGATGCCAGGGCTCTATAAGATTTCTACCGGGTATACCAGTACTGCCATGTCTCTCCCTCTAGAAGGGTGGGATCATATCCTCACATCAAGAACTGATGTGGGGGTATGATTCCAAGGTGTTTGACACCAAACACGACATGTTTCCGTGTAGCCAGTCCAAAGTTAGCATTAACCGTTTAAGATATAATGCACTTGAGTATATGGTCAGGCTGCACCACTCACAACCCCGGAGAAGAGATTCCGAAGGCTGCAGAGGGGCTCAGCTCATGCCTGGGCACCCTCTCACATATAACCAAGCACCCTGCCTTCAGGATTGATAAGGCTTTCCATAGGGGTGACTGATAGGTTACTATGTGCAGTGATAGGGGGGGTATAGTGAACCTATACCTCAGTAAGAGGTGCATGCACCACCTTACCCAGGCTTCAGTAGCAGACATGTTGTGACATTTTGCATGTCTTTCCAGGGGTGGCACAATACATGCTTCAGCCCCTGGTATGCCTCTGGGGTACCTATGCTCTGGGTACATAGTATACCATATACTAGGGACTCACAAGGGTACCCCAGTATCCAATCTGGAGTGTACCTAAAGTACTTGCAATCAATTTAGAGAGGAAGCAGCTAGGCTGGGGCCCTGAATAGCAGGGTCCAAGCCCGACTAAAGTCGAAAAACAGTGAAACACCAGCAAAAAGTGGGGGTAAACATGTGAAGCAGGTCCTACTCTCCTACAATTATGTGGTATGGTAGTCAGTGTTGTGGAGTGGTAGCCTCAGGTTTAGTCTTCCTCATTTCCATAGAAGCTAAATTATGAACTCAACGAGATAATAAAAAGAAGGAATCTCTAAGGAGCACTTCTGGACCTAGTTAGAAGTATGAACAGGGCCACTGGAAAATGTGACTGTTTGGCTGCACCAACTTTTACACAATTATACATTCTCCGCATTAGCCACATAATCCATCATCTGCTGCCTAATCTGCAGATTTGAACAAAAACGACTTGTTTCTAGTTCAAATGGCTCATACATTACAAAAATGTAGCGACAAGTCCTTTGCAAAACTAGAATGTTCACCTGTTACTTATTGCTAAATGTGGGTGTTAAATTGGTACTAATGGTGAACAAACCACTCTTGCTTCTTTCTGCTCCTCTGTGCATTTCCGTTGCTTCTTTCTGCAACTTTCTTTTTATCTGCACTTCTTTTGCCTCTTTCTGGTCTTCTCTTCTACTTTCTGTACCTCTCTTGCCTCTTTCTGCAGTTCTTTTGCCTTTTTCTGTGCCTCACTTGCCTCTTCCTCTACCCCTCTTGACTCTTTCTGCACCCCTGTTCCCTCTTTCTGCACCTCTCCTGCCTGTTTCTGCACCTCTCTTGCCTCTTTCTACACTTCTCTTGCCTCTTTCTGCACCTCTGTTGTTTCTATATGTACTTCTCTTGCCTCTTTCTGCACCCCTCTTGCCTCTTTCTGCACCTCTGTTGCTTCCTTCTGCACTTTTCTTGCTTCTTTCTGCATCTCTGTTGTTTCTTTATCACACTTTTCTTGCCTCTTTCTGCACTGTCTTGCCTCTCTCTGCACCCCTGTTCCCTCTTTTTGTACCCCTCCTGCCTGTTTCTGCACCTCTCTTGCCGCTTTCTACACTTCTCTTGCCTCTTTCTGCACCTCTGTTGTTTCTTTCTGCACTTCTCTTGCCTCTTTCTGCACCCCTCTTGTCTCTTTCTGCACCTCTGTTGCTTCCTTCTGCACTTCTCTTTCTTCTTTCTGCACCCCTCTTGCTTATTTCTGCACCCACTTGCCTCTTTATGCAACCCTTTTCCGTCTTTCTGTGCCTCTCTTGCCTCAGCCTGCCCACCTGTTCCCTGTTTCTGCACCCCTTTTTCCTGTTTCTGCAACTCTCTTGCGTCTTTCTGCAGTTCTCTTACCTCCTTTTGCACTTCACTTGCCTCTTTCTGCAACTCCCTTGACACTTTCTGCAGTTCTCTTGCCTCTTTCTGCACCCCACTTGCCTCTTTCAACCCTTCTCTTGCCTGTTTCTTCACCTCTCTTGCCTCTTCTTGCCCCTTGTGCCTGTTTCTGCACCCATCTTCCCTCTTTGTGCAACTCTCTTACCTCTTTCTACACCTCTCTTCCCACTTACTGCAATACTCTTGCCTCATTCTGTACCTCTGTTGCTTCTTTCTGCATCTCTATTGTCTCTTTCTGCACCCTGTGTGCCTCTTTCAGCACCTCTGTTGCTTCTTCCTACAGTTCTCTTCCTTCTTTCTGCACCCCTTCTGCCTCTTTCTGTACCCCTCTTGCCTCTTTCTGCACCTCTCTTGCCTCTTTCTGCACCTCACTTGCTTCTTTCTGCACCCCTTTTGCCTGTTTCTGCACACCTCGTCCCTATTTGTGCAACTCCCTTGCCTCTTTCTACACCTCTCTTCCCTTGCCTCTTTCAGCACATCTGTTGCTTGTTTCTACAGTTCTCCTTCTTTCTGTACCCCTCTTGTCTGTTTCTGCACCTCTCTTGCCTGTTTCTGCACACTGTTCTCTCTTTCTGTACCTCTTTTGCCTATTTCTGCAACTCTCTTGCCTCTTTCTGCAGTTCTCTTGCTTCCTTCTCCACCTCTGTTGCTTTTTTCTGCACTTCTCTTCAAACTTTCTGTGCCCCTGTTGCTTCATTCTGCACTTCCCATGCTTCTTTCTACACCAGTCTTGCTTCTTTCTGCACCCCTGTTGTCTCTTTCTGCACTCGTCATCCCACTTTCTGCACCTCTCTTGCCTCTTTTTGTATCTCACTTGCCTCTTTCTGCACTTTTCTTGCTTCTTTCTGCACCTCTGTGGCTTCTTTCAGCAATTATCTTGTCTGTATCTGCACTTCTCTTACCTGTTTCCATACCCCTGTTGCTTCTTTCTGCATCCCTCTTCCCCCTTTGTGCAACTCTATTGCCTCTTTCTACACCCTCTGCCCTCTTTCTGCACCCTTCGTGCCTCTTTCAGCACCTCTGTTGCTTCTTTCTACAGTTCTCTTCCTTCTTTCTGCACCCCTCCTGCTTCTTTCTGTACCCCTCTTGCCTGTTTCTGCACCTCTGTTGTCCCTGCCTGCACCCCTGTTCCTTCTTTCTGTATCTCTTTTGCCTGTTTCTGCAACTCTCTTGCCTCTTTCTGCAGTTCTCTTGCCTCCTCTGCACCTCTGTTGCTTCTTTCTGCAACTCTCTTGCCTCTTTCTGCAGTTCTCTTGCTTCCTTCTCCACCTCTGTTGCTTTTTTCTGCACTTCTCTTCAAACTTTCTGTGCCCCTGTTGCTTCATTCTGCACTTCCCATGCTTCTTTCTACACCAGTCTTGCTTCTTTCTGCACCCCTGTTGTCTCTTTCTGCACTCGTCATCCCACTTTCTGCACCTCTCTTGCCTCTTTCTGTATCTCACTTGCCTCTTTCTGCACTTTTCTTGCTTCTTTCTGCACCTCTGTGGCTTCTTTCAGCAATTATCTTGCCTGTATCTGCATTTCTCTTACCTGTTTCCATACCCCTGTTGCCTCTTTCTGCACCACTCTTCCCCCTTTGTGCAACTCTATTGCCTCTTTCTACACCCTCTGCCCTCTTTCTGCACCCTTCATGCCTCTTTCAGCACCTCTGTTGCTTCTTTCTACAGTTCTCTTCCTTCTTTCTGCACCCCTCCTGCTTCTTTCTGTACCCCTCTTTCCAGTTTCTGCACCTCACTTGCCTCTTTCTGCAGCTCTCTTGCCTCTCCCTGCAGTTCGCTTGCATCTTTCTGCACCTCTCTTGCCTCTTTCTGTACCACACTTGCTTCTTTCTGCCCCCTTTTGCCTGTTTCTGCACCCCTAATCCCTCTTTGTGCAACTCTCTTGCTTCTTTCTATACCTCTCTTCCCCACTTTCTGCACCACTCTTGCCTTTTTCAGCACCTCTGTTGCTTCCTTCTACAGTTCTCTTCCTTCTCTCAGGACCCCTCCTGCCTCTTTCTCTACCCCTCTTGCTTGTTTCTGTACCTTTCTTGCCTCTGTCTGCACTCCTGTTCCCTCTTTTTATTAGGGGTGGGTGGAATTTGCAAAAATAACTTTCGCAAATTATCGCGAAAATGTTTAAAATTATCGCAAACAAGCGGAAATATCGCGAAGATGCAGAAGTTTTTTTCCCGCATGTTCGCGAGATTTTATGCATGGTTGCGGGTCGCCAACTTACCCATGTGGTTGCTTGCGGGCGCGGCCATCTTGTTTTGAGTTGTCTCGCGGTGCGTGATCGCGAGAAGAAAGACGTTATCGCGCGACGCATGACGTCACTGCGGGCGCGAGACAGCGCAAATGGCTAAAAACAATACAACATCTCATGGAGAACGCGACCGGATCAAGAAAACTTGTCGGCGAACGCAGGGATTCAGGTAAGGCGATCGCGTGCGAGAATGTATTATTTACAGCGCGAGCAAGAAACAAATTATCGCCAAGCTGCGGAAACCGGAAATTTTGACATTTTCGCGCTCTCCGCGGAACGCGAAAATGTCAAATTATCGCAATTTCCGCGAACGGAACGAAATTTTCGCCCAGGCCTACTTTTTATACCTTGGTTGCTTCTTTCTGCACCTCTCTTATCTCTTTCTGCACCCTTCGTGCCTCTTTCAGCACCTCTGTTGCTTCTTTCTACAGTTCTCTTCCTTCTTTCTGCACCCGTCCTGCCTCTTTCTGTACCTCTCTTGCCTCTTTGTGTACCTCTCCTAACCCTTTCTGCACCACTATTGCCTCTTTTTCCACCAGTGTGGTTCCTTCTGCACCTCTTTTGCACTTTACTTGCCTCTTTCTGTACCCCTCTTGCCTCTTTCCTCTTTGTGCAATTCTCTTTCCTCTTTCTACACCTCTCTCCCCTCTTTCTGCACCACTCTTGCCTCTTTCTGTACCTCTGTTGCTTTCTGCACCTCTCTTGTTTCTTTCTGCACCCTTTGTGCCTCTTTCAGGACCTATGTTGTAGGAGAGTAGGATCTGCCTCTTATGGTTACCCCCACTTTGTGCTGCTGTAACACTGTTTTTCGACTTTAGTCTGGCTGGACCCCAGCCTAGCTGCTTCCTCTCTAAATTGATTTCATGTACTTTAGGTACACTCCGAATTGGATTCTGGGATACCCTTGTGAGTCCCTAATATATGGTGTACTATGTACCCAGGGCATAGGTACCCCAGAGGCCTGCCAGGGGCTGAAGCATGTATTATGCCACCCCTGGGAAGCCCTCCAAAATGACACCTCAGGCCTGCTACTGCAGCCTGGGTAAGGTGGTGCATGCACCCCTTGCAGAGATATAGGTTCACTATATCTCACCTATCACTGCACATAGAAACCTATCAGTCACCCCTATGGCAGGCCTTATCATCCTGAATGCAGGGTGCTTGGTTATATGTGAGAGGGTGCCCTGGCTTGAGCTGAACCCCTCTACAGCCTTCAGAATCTCCTCTAGGGTTGTCAGTGGTGCAGACTGACCATATACTCTTAAGTGCAGTATAACCCAACGGTAAATGCTAACTTTTTTCTGGCTGCACGCAAACATGTCGTGTTTGGTGTCAAACACCTTGGAATCATACCCCACACCAGTACCTGGTGTGGGAGTATGATCCCACCCTTTTAGAGGGAGAGACATGACAGCACCGGTATACCCAGTACCATCTTAACTGAGCCGTGGCATCACAAAATGGATGGTGCAGCTACAGACATGAGTCTGGCCTCCTGCTGCTGACCGAAACTCCGGCAGGGAAGGCCTGGACAATAGGTTTCCTGTCACCTCCCAGACAGGCTGATGTGTATTGGGACTGGGTGGGTGCACTCTGAGAGTGCTTTGAAGTCCTGCACTGGGGGCACATTTGGTGTCGCTGTGCATAGTCCAGCTTAAACCGGTTCAGGGGCTACCAGCCCTTTCTCTGGCGTGAAACTGGACAATGGAAATGGGTGTAACCACCCCTCTTTCCAAACCCTCCCATAGGTGGGTCCCCAGAGTTAGTCCAACCCCTTGCTTAGGTATAAGTAAGAAACCCCTGGCAACAGGAATTTAGATATCCCTGGATGAAACTCTGCAACTGAATCCTGGAACTTCAATGCTCTACTCAAGATTAGAGGACTGAAGAAATCTCCCTTGGGGTCAAGGAGTGACTCCCCTGCTTAGCAGGTACAAATGAAGCACTTGCCAGTCTGCATCTCCGAAGCTCCCACTGGACTCCAAACTATCTGCAGCCCAGGAAGAGGATTTTCAGACTCCCCAAAGGCCAACCTGAGTCCCTAGCAAAGCTGAGGCCCGCAGTCCCTGTGAGTAATGTGGAACTTGAACTCCTGGTCATCGTGCACATTTGCAAGTGCATTGATTTTCTGACATCTCTCGAGGTCGTGCTTTGGGTTACTTGTAGCCCTCTCCCCGAGCACCATCTGCACCAAAGATTGTGGGCCTACACTCCACGAGTGTTCCGTGAGCCTGCTTCTTGCATTTCTGCTTGAGGCTCCTTCACAATCCCTGGTACATCGACTGGTGGGTCCCTGTGAAGGCAACTTTGATTTTCCTTTGGCTTCCCTAGATGGTCCAAATGTTCCCTGACTCTCCACTGCGTGGTGAGTCCCTCAGACCTTGCTGGTCTGAACCAAAGCATCTTTCTCCTTTCTGCATAGGTTGCTGTTGCCAAGGCTTGTTGTCTCCAATCCCATCACCAACACTGCAGCACTCAACATCCTTTATGGGACAGCTGGAATCCAGCTCCTAGTTGTCCTTGACACCTCCTGGTCCTCGTGGCTGAAGAGTCAAGCTTCACCTTCTTCACCTGAAATCACCTGACTTCGGTGGGCATTCGCCAATCGGGCTCCTGGTCACTGGCAAGTGACCCAGACTCTGTCCCCTCTGCTTTCAGGTTCTTCTTGACTTCGATGCAGGCTTGGATCTCTTCGTACACTTCGCATCTTCCCGGCAGCAGCCCTTCTTTGCCAGCTCCCATTGAAAACGACGACCCGACAACATTTGACACCTATGCACCCGGCTTCCCTGGGTGAGGTAACACAAGTACTCCAGTGCTCCTGTGGGAGTTGACCATAGAATTTCCTAAGTCCCAAAGGGTTTGGTCCTGACTAATTTTTAAGTGTCCCTAATCTTTAAAAATCTAACCGCGACTTTCCCCAAAGAAGCAAACAGGAGATCGCGGCTGTGTTCTCACACTACACACGGCCTGTGTCACTACCTTGGGTGGCTGCTTGGCGTCCCTGTGATTCTAAAGGCTCTAGGCCTTGTGTCTAGTTAAGTTGTGGTTCTTATACCACTATTTTAGTATATGGTTTGGCTCGCCTCTAGGGCCTGATGTGTATTTGTGCTATTTTACTGTAGTATTTGAAGTGTAACTTATGTGTTTTGACCTCTAGCCTCATAAAGAGACTAGGATGGTGTGTTTAGAAATAAATACATATATTTTATATATATACCTGGTGTGGTTGTCTTTCATTTAGCCATTCAAGATATTATAGACTGGTAAAACAAGCTGCTTGTCATTCCTTCAAGACTTAGCCTGAAGGCTGCTTTCCATAGCTACCACTAGAATAGCTTTCAATAAAGGTTGTCTTTAACCTATCATCAATAAGGGGTTGCTTGGACTGGTACAGGGTGCCCACTATAAGTACAGGACAGCATATACCAAGCCAACTTCTCACAGCGTGCACAATTTCAAGGGTGCAAGGGTTCCAGAGGGACACCCTGTTGCACCCCTGAAATGTGGATGTGTGCACATATGGCACACATACCAAGTGCATTTGGTGCTCATGCCAAGCTACCAAGGGGGGAGCCGAAAACTAGAAAATCTGGACCCGCAAAAGAACACCGGAAAGCTACACAGCCCACAGGAACGCCACCCGCCGACATCACCAACTCATCAGATCCGCCAAAAGGTCCGCCTTCAGAGACCGCCTCGACAACAACGCACACAACAGCAAAGAGCTCTTCAGCATCATGAAGGAACTCTCCAACCCCAGCTCCAACACCAACGACATCCCACCGTCACAAGAACTGTGCGACTCGCTGGCCACCTTCTTCCACCGTAAGATTACAGACATCCACAACAGCTTCGATGCTGTCACCACCCCGACAACAGCCAACACCCCCACTCCCATGACCACCAGCCGCCTGCTCGCCTGGACCAACACCAATGACGACGACACCATCAAGATCATGAACACCGTCCACTCCAGATCCCAGGAAGACCCCTGCCAACACCACAACTTCAATAAAGCCAGTAGGACCATTGCACCCCACCTTCAGAAAACCATCAACATCTCCTTTGAGACAGCGACCTTCCCGGAGAGCTGGAAGCACGCAGAGATCAACACCTTACTATAGAAACCCAAGGCATCCCCAAGGACCTCAAGAACTTCCAACCCATCTCCCTGCTCCCATTCCTGGCGAAGGTCATCGAAAAGGCCGTCAACAAACAACTGACCAGCTTCCTCGAAGAGAACAACATCCTAGACTCATCCCAGTCAGGGTTCCGCAGCAACCACAGCACCGAAACTGCCCTCATTGCTGCCACTGACGGCATCAGGATCATGCTCGACAACGGAGAAACCGCGGCCCTGATCCTCCTGGACCTGTCAGCTGCCTTCGACACAGTCTGCCACCACACACTAAGAGCACACCTCCACGACGCCGGAATCCAAGAGAAGGCCCTGGACTGGACCACCTCCTTCCTCTCCGGAAGAACCCAGAGCGTCCGCCTATCCCCCTTCCGCTCCAAAGCCACCTAGATCATCTGCGGTGTACCCCAAGGCTCATCTCTCAGCTCAATGTTATTCAATGTCTACATGGCACCACTCACCCACATCGCCCGACTACACGACATAAACATCATCTCCTATGCCGACGACACCCAGCTGATCCTCTCGCTCAACAAGGACACCCACACCACCAAAACCAACCTCCACGAAGGAATGAATGCCGTCGCTGACTGGATGAGGAACGGCCGACTGAAGCTGAACTCGGACAAGATGGAGGCCCTCATCCTCGGCTCCACCCCCTCGGCCTGGGATGACTCCTGGTGGCCGACGGCACTAGGAGCACCTCCTACACCCACCAACCACACACGAAACCTAGGGGTCATCCTTGACTCCACACTCTCCATGACAAAGCAAGTCAACGCCGTCTCCTCCTCCTGCTTCAACACCCTCCGCATGCTTCGCAGGATCTTCAAGTGGATCCCCACCGAAACTAGAAGGATGGTCACCCAGGCCCTCGTCAGCAGCAGACTGGACTACGGCAATGCACTCTACGCAGGAACCCGGGCCAAACTCCTGAAACGACTCCAATGCATCCAGAACGCCTCCGTTCGCCTGATCCTGGACATCCCCCGCCACAGCCACATCACACCCCACCTGAAAGACCTGCACTGGTTCTCCATCAACAAGAGGATAACCTTCAAGCTCCTCACCCAAGCACACAAGGCACTCCACGACACCGGACCAGCGTACCTCAACAGATGACTCAGCCTCTACATCCCCGCCCGCCAGCTCGGCTCCACAGACCATGCCCTCGCCACCATCCCCCGCATCTGAAGAGTGACCGCTGGCCGCAGATCATTCTCCCACCTCACCGCCAAGACATGGAACACCCTGCCCATCCATCTATGGCAGACCGAAGACCTTCTATCCTTCAGGAGACTCCTCAAGATCTGGCTCTCCAAACAGTAGCAGCATCCCCCCCCCCCCTAGAGCCTTGAGACCCTCACGGGTATGTAGTGCGCTTTACAAATGCTATGATTGATTGATTGAGCAGGGGTTATCTTCAGCGTGTAACTCCCGTGCCCTGACTAGAGTGGTAGTTTCTGCCTGGCTTTGGTGCAAGCCTTAGCCAACCAGAAATTCCATTTCTACCACTGGGCTTGGGCTTGTTACAGTGCGACAGCTGATTGGTTGATTCAGATCATTTATTTCTACCCCATTCCCCCTCATGAGCTGAATTAATCATTGTCAATGGCTCTTGTTGTTTGGGGTGCCTTTGTTCCTACTCCTGGAGAGAAATGTAATTAACCTGGCACCTTTAAATCCATAATTGTTTTAAAAAAATGCATTATAAAGCCAAGTAAAAAGGCTAAGCTCTATTGTCCAACCCTATTAATGGAAGGTTGGCCAAAGGGCCTGATGACAATCCAGGCCCTGATAACCAGGGTTTGGCCACCTGCAGTCAACTTGCATAAGGTTTGTCACAGATGAGACCCTGGGGCCACCACTCATTGTGCCTGGCGGAAGGCCATGTGCAGCAGTGGTTAGAACTTAATATTAATAAATTATTTCACTGATAAACCACAGTTAAAAACAGATTCATGGTTCTGGCTCAATAGTGCAAAACAAAATGAATGTGTCTTTTTAACCACTCCTCACTCTGAGGTTAATACAATTAGTCCAATTAAACTTGCCACAATCATATAATTTATTAGTGCTTAGTTTGAATTGTGTGCTAGATCAGCCTGTTTGTATTATACTTTAAAGTCAACACGCATTGAAACATCTAAAAGGCAGCTACATATTTGGTAATTTAGATATCATATGCAGGGCGGGAACAGAAATCCCCCCTCTCTAGCCAATGCATGTATAAGTAAGAGAGCTTGACAACATGGACAAATTGAACCTTACAGTTTGTCATAACATTATTTAATCAGCATGAGAATATTTAATAAGTCTGCATTGTTGGTGCTAGGTTAATTCCTCTAATGGTTAACATTGGCTGGCACCGTGGGAAACCCACCAACCCCAGACATTTCTGAAAACTAGACAAGAGGGGAGTCCAGTGTGGTGTGATTTGCATGGCTCTCACTTTTTATATCCTAAAGTTCCCTGGAAACATCAAATGTTGACTGAAATGACAGAATTGTATCACATTTTTTGAGGGAATGTTCTAAAATCTGAAGGGACTGGCATACTAGTATTCCTACCCATATCTCTTTAAAACCAGTGTAGGAAAGTCACCCTTTTTGTCTTGATCACCCCCATTTGTTTTTGACTGATGCTGGTGGTTAATGACTCTGCCAGAACCCTGGCCTCTGCTAATCAGTCAAAGGGCCAGTGTTCTGTCCTGTAAAGGAATATGGTAATTGGCATTATGCTAATTGGCAAAGACAGCCAACTTGTATGTCCCTAGTATATGGTAGGGCAAGTAGATTTAGAGACACCAGTGGACTTAATGCACTTTAAGTGAGCATCACTGGAGTGTCTGGTATTATTTTAAAGCCAGGCCTGCCTTTCAGGCTGGTTTTAAAATAAAACTACATTCAAATTCAACCTTGGAGCTAATAGTACTTCCAAAGTCTAAAATAACCTTTTTATTAGAGTTGGGTGGTATACTACAGTCCTCTGGCAGAGTTTGCAGAGTTTTGTCCACTCTGCTTAGGACGTGGAGTTCTGTAGAAACTCTGCTAACCCCCTTATGGTGCACTTTTTTCCGGCACATGGCTCGCCAATGTCAAGTTGGCGAGCGTGAGTGAGAAAATTGAGCGCAAGACTGCCTCCCGGACAAATTTCTCAATGCGGGTGGTCATGTCAGGTGGCTACTGCTTGCTCTGAGAAAGCTGCTGCCCGAGTACAAAATATCCTCATGTGACAAGTGGAAGCAGCTCCCTCTGGTGGTTTGCATGGTATGGCTTGTGCTGATTTTGTAGCGTTGAACAAGCTCTCTGAGCTAAAAACCCAGCTCACGGAGCTCCATGAAATCTTGCAGGGTATCTAGATAACTCCGCTGAATTCCACAGAGTGAAACTCCATGAGTTCTGCCAACCACTACTTTTTATGCCTTACAAGTCACCCCTAAGGTCTGACAAATTATTTTTTTCCTATTGTAGTGCTGCTAGCCCATAGGCTAACATGGGAAAGACTTTATAACATGTAATTAAGTCTATCTTTGCATTGGAGGTAGCTAGCAATACCAATCAAAGTATCAAATTAATGGTCACATTAAACCCAACAACTTACCAAGGTTGGATTTAATATAACTAATACTTGAAAGTGATTTTAAAATGTACTATCCTGAAGGTACCTAAAACAGGCCTGCAGCAGTCTCTTCTGATTGATTAAGTTTTGACAGCCTAAACCAAGCTCCTCCATGAGTAGGTGTGACGATGCCTGGGACTGCAACAATACAGCCATTTGGTGGGAGGAGATTTGATTCCTGGATAAGCCAGGGAGAGGAAGGGGAATGGGGAGAAAAGCTGGACTTCAAAGGCAGGAGAACAGATGTAATAGGACCCTTGGTTCACAGCCAGAGTGTCACCTGATCCGAAGACATACAGGGCCTCACCTATTTCTTTTTCCTTGCAAAATAATAAAAAGTCCTAGGCCTGATTTACACATCAGACACAATGTCTGTTTTTTCTGCTCTGCAGCCTCATTCAGGTGCACCTGACGTAGATCATAATAGTGCGATGTTAAAAAAAAAGAAAACGCTGCCTTCAGTAGACCCACAAACTACGTAAGTTTGTGCCTGCCCAGACACGAGCAATTAGTTACAAAAAGGCCATAAAATTAAACTGCTGCTCTCTCTTTCATTGGAGGCAGATCAGTGTCTATTTAAAGGGAAGAAGGCACTTCCTTGTGGGCTGAAGCAGTGCATTACAGCAACTTCCTACATTGAATGCCTGGGGTTACTTGGAACTCCTATGCTCACATCCCAAGTCAACCATCATCAGGACGTGTGCACTAACTCAATACCACCTCTAAGTGGCACACAATCAGTGTGCTTCCTGACAGAATTTTTGCCTCTAGGCCAGCATTTGTAATATCACCTAGGCGCAAGGGGAATGTATTCCGTAATTTGCATGAAAATGAAGGAACATCACTTGTGATCACGCTGACACAACATCTGCCCCAACATGGTCCATATAACTGAAGTGCCCTCACAAGGATTTATAGCCCCTCGATAATTACGAAAAGATGCGTGAGCACAAGGAGTGGGCAAAAACACTTGTTGCACTCCTGGGGGCCTTTTCCATAATATGGCCCATAGCAATAAGTGTGATTTCTCCTCCCACTGGAGGGCAGATTGGGGGTGCATACCCCAAGTTCACCTCCCCCAGGGTCACAGTAAAACTTCAGGAAGGACTCTTCAATGTCAGGACTGTTGCCAGAATCAAATTCTTCTTTCAAAACAATCCCTGGTATCTAATATGCATTCTATCCCTCTGGGAAGAGCAATGTGGGCAAATGCCTTAACCTGTTTCACCTCCATAGGATGGCAGATAGACTGTTTGAGCATCAGGGTAAGGGACACTGTTGATGTCAGGATGAGTTTTTTGTTGTTTTTTTTTAACACAACCTCGGTCTACCAACAATTCCCCTGCCCCCTTCTCCTTTGAGGACAGAAAACATGTTTGGGCTCTGAGGGTGGGCAGTGTGGTCCAATGAAGGATGGGCTGGGCCACACACCATTCTATTACTTTTTTATAAAAAAAATATCCTTGCTTCTTGTGTCTTGTTAGCCATTCTCATTTAAGTGAGCAGTTTTTGGAATGTTCCACAAAGGGTTTGCTATCTTCTTGTCAACCATGTCTCATCAGGTCAAACTGAACTGTATTAATTATTTGAGGCAAAAAAATAATTTTTCAGAAGAATTCAGACCATGCAATATTAAATTTTAGTATTCTGATTTTGAAAATACTCTTCGCCTTTGAAATAGTACGATATAATAAGGAAAACAAATTAAAGCAATACTATAGAGGTTACTTTTAAAATGACTAATTTAGTTAACTTTTAACAAATAATTTCGTAAGAAATTTATAGAAAGATTCATTTTTTAAGTCTATGATGGTGTGAGGCATGCACTTTTCTTTAACAGAAGGCTATGATATTCAAAATCAAAGAGTATGAAAACATACACGAGCAGACATCCATCTGCCTCCGCGCAGAACACGCCAGAACAAGTGTCTCTGCTCTTATGTTTTACTCCACATAACAACAAACCCACCAGAGACCAGATTGAACAGTTCAGATCCAATTAGAATGGCAAAAACTGATCTAAAATATCTTTGATACCTATAAAATAAGTCATAATTACATCATCAAAAAATAATAATGTTATACATACTCTGTTTTTGAAAGAAGTCTCCCTGTGGCTGCTAACTGACCTTAGACCATAAGAAATACATTTACCAGTAAGTATTTATTTGCTTGATGTTATCTACTCAGATTTGTTGATGCTGTGCCAGAATAGCAAATAGCAGAGCTACAAGTAATACATAGAATGTCTATGGGGCATATTATCAAGACAGGCGATAAAAAGTATTGCCGCTTTAGTGGCAGAAAACTACCGCTAAAACGGCGATAATGGGCTTGATAATATGCTCTATGGCAGGGTAGCTGGTAGCTCGCCAGTACCTTCAAAGTAGCTCTCAGAGGTGAAGTCAAGCCCAGTATAAAATTCAGAGAGCAGGTGCCTATTAAAGAAGGCAGCACTGCTCATCTCAAGACCCTTAGAGTGACAGTCACTAAAATCTATGGCAGTAACTCATACTAACACTCAACCACACACTGTATCGGCGTACAGGGCCTGCCTCTTGACACTCTGCATCCAATCTCAATATAACTAATCCACAAGGAGACTGACCATATTCTAGTCCCTGTTTATCAATCACAACATGTGTGTGAACAGTGGACCATGAAAGAAGTAGGCAGCAGTAGCATGCGCAGTAATCAGTGCTGACCCACCAAAGTGTGGGACTGCAGGAGTCAGAGTGAAAATGTGACAGTTGGGTGCATGATCAGCTCAAGACCTGAGGAGAATAGGGCATGATCCAGACCAGAGAAAATTAAGAGAATCATCAGCATTTATGTGCGTTCATAATAAACACTATTGTTTCCTGGAAGCTACGCCTGGTGTCATGCCCCAGCAAATGTGTATGCTAGCCCCCATTATAAGGGTGTTATCTCTGATATAATTGTGTCCGTTCCTAGCATAATAGAGCGAATGGCATAATAATGGTCATCCTTTACTATTTTGGGTATTTTTGGTCAAGTTGTGGTATACTGGCAGCCATCATTTACATACTAGGAGCATGACTGGCTTACATTTACCTATTCCTGGAATATTTATGGTCATGACTGATATATGGTTTCTGGCTTTTATTCTGGAAAATTGAGTATGTTTACCCAAAGTGGAAAGTGGTATTTGATAGAAAAATGTGCATTTTCAGAAACTAAACTGATGAATGATAATTCAAGTTACGCTGGGGAGGCCTACTGTTGTACTTATGTCGTTTGTGCCGTAGGGCATGTCAAGATTTGAATGTTACTTCATAAGTCAGGTGGAGGCCTTTTATATTGGTGAACGTTTTCCTGGCATTTCTGATGGTAACTGCAGCTGGAGTACTTGGGTGATAAGTACTGATAATCCTGCTTAGGGTGGTCATAGTGCAGTCACTCTTTTACAATTATAAAATTGGGTAGTAGCTCAGGAAGACTTTCTTTGAGCAGAAGTAGCTCTCACTACACAAAAGGAAGGAGACCCCTGGCTTAGACCATCTCTCCATACCAGCCCAAGGGGATCATCCCATGTATTAAAAGGACTCTCACCCACTGGAATTCTGAATTACATGCTTCATCACAGACTCCTCGTCCAGATACCTAGTGTATCTGGGCGGGTATAACATTGGTAGCCAAGGAAGTTGTTTGATTATTGGGTGGGATCTTAGATTTTAAATAGTCTAGGGTGGGAATGCACTTAGGAAATGTGCATCTTCTGTATCCCTGGGACAACATGTTTCAGTCATCCCACCAATGCATCACTGGGCTAGTTGGCTTTCATCAGGACCTCACAAGGATGCTGTTAGTATCCTATTTGTATGTATTCAATTGTGAAACTTCCATCCACCATGCTCACACATGCCATACATACTGACCCATTTGGTCCCTCTGTTCATATTTCTTTTGTAGTTTCCTATTTAGAGCTCCTTGAGGGTAAGGAGGTAAACTTTCATCAACGGTTTCTTCCTGGCTGTGAATCTATTTGGTTCCTCCTTCCCCCACATCCTAGGTTCTTATTATACATGGTGCAACATTATAGTCTATTAAATCTAACACAATAGCGAGATTTGCATATTTTCACAGAATTTGGTCAAGCTGGGAAGCGGGGATTGATCCCAGGTTTTCTGCTTTCACATAGTTCATTTCAGCCTTTAAAAGGACATCTCTTTATTTCCCGTTTTTCTCATGTTTCACATCAAAGGTTAATACTTTGTCTTTTATTCTAGGCATGTGAGATTGAAGCATAGTTGTCAGACAGATGCAGCAACTGTGCACGTTTCACTTCAAATAGGACTTCTTAATATTATCCTGCTTTTTCCTTCATGACCCAAAATATTTCAGTTGTGTGCACAAGTATCTCGAACTGTCACACCACAACAAAAAAATATTTCCAATCATTTGAAATTATGTACTTTGTTTACCATCTTCAATCACCAAATTTTGAAGATTTGTTTTCCTTCAAAGGAAGACAAGTTGATTTTTTGTAGCTGTGAAAATTTGAGAGCACTGGATATAGCTGTGGTAAATTTTGCAAACGTTTTACCCTGCCAAGGAATGCGTGGTCTTGGTTTTTGCGCTTCTCACACAACCCATTGCAGCGATGTTGGAAAGTTTGCAATGTACTGTGTTATAACACATTAAAATAGGGTAGCTATGCTGTTTTGATGCTCCTAGGTCTGGGAGACCCATGCAAGTTAGAGGTATGTTATGTATGTAATAAAAGATCATATTCGCTTAGTTAGGGCTGGCTCCTTCAGGATGAGGTTACAGTGAATAGGTGATCCTACAGGTCAGTGTTCCTGTAAACAGGTGGGCTCAAGTAAGCTCTATCCGGTGCAATATGTCTAGGATATGCAAAGCTCTTATTAGCAAGCGTATTGTGTATTCTGATCACTGCCCATAGTTTGTCGTGTCTCTCTGTTCCCACATCTCCCCACTTGTGTAGTTTTTCAATGCAAACTACCAATATTTTCTTCTGAAGGCCAATATTTTCTTATAAATGCTAGTTGGATTTGGAATTGCATGTATCTATGTGTACCTTTTTCTTGTGAGTTACCTTTGTCACAATTTCCTTCTCATCCTTGGATACTGTGTGGCTTAAACTTATTTTGATGTGGAGCTGATACCTCTTATTTTGAAATTGATGGTCCATTCTTGGTATGGGCATTCTGGTGGTACTGATTCCAGGGTGAGCTGTCAGGTTGCTCTGGAGAACCTAAAGGTTGTATAGATGTAGTTATGCCAACAATAAGAACATGAGAGATATCTGCTGCTAATTGTGGAGGTGACATTTTGGGGGGCAGTGTGGAATTTCTAAAAACATAAATGCAGAGCCACCAAATCATTTGTTAGAGTCTTATCACTGAATGGAGAAGCGCGGGCTGACTAGGACGCGCCGCCATTATGGCGGTCACACCAATCCCTGGCCTCCCAGAAGGGGGGGGGCGTGTCAGTTAGTGACGCGGCTCTCTTCCCCCCCGCATCAGCAAATAGGGCGTGAGGCTTGTTTGTGCGCCAGAAGCACTCCAGTGCTTCCGGCGCAGAAACGTCTTGCTAGCATCCAAGCTGACCGGTCTCAGCTGGTCGGCCTGGGCGCCCTCTTTAAAAGAGGTGGTGGGGAGCAGAACAGTCTCTTGTTCTTGCTCCCCACAGATAGGATCCTCGGGCCGGCTGCGGGCCCGTAACGTTTCTTTCTTTTTTGTATTTTAGGTTCAGCATGCAGGTTTGGTGTGCGCGGGAAGAAAATCGTTGCTGGACCTCGGAGATCGCATCGTTGCGCTGAGCCTTTGGAAGCCGAGTTGCAGAGTTTTGGCAGAGAGCGTGCGTGGAAGCGGACCTGCGGGTAGTGGCGAACGCAGTCCACGAGTCTCTTCCAGCGGGAAATCGGCGAGTGGAGCCCCCGTCGTCAGCGTTTGAAGCACGGTAAGCGCGGTGGCAGTAAGCGCGGCGGCAGGCACAGTTTATGTCCTCTCCAATAGAATGCAAGGGTGCTATGCTGGATATCTCCGTTTGTTTAGCGATAGGGTTTTTTTTCTGACGGCAGCGCTGCGCTAGGTCGGGGGACTCCGGCGTGCATTAGATAGCGGAGCATAATTAGTGTGGCCCGAGACTCGTACATTCAAGGTTACAGGGGCAATTCCCATTGATTCTGTTCAAACGTTACTGTTCAGGAGATCATTACGGTGTGGGGGCATAAAGCAGCAGCAACTTTTGAGGAAGCAGGGTAAACACTTACAACTCAAGGTTACAGGTGCAATTCCCATTGATTCTGGTCAAATTAGATCGCTTTAAATACCATAATGGTTAAGGTCTGAGACTCTTACGCTCAAGGTTGCAGGTTCAATCCTCATTGATTCTGACCAGGTAGACTTCTAAAGTGTGGGGCAAAAACAGGGACAATACAGCCACGGTGCCCTAAATGTCTGGGATTCTTGCATAGACGCGCGAACAGCTGTAAGGAGTGGGGGTTTCTGTATTTTGTGCACTGCTACTGGGTATTCACGCTAAAGGTAGTTCCTCTGTACGTTTGAGGGGGATTAAAGGGGTCAGGTTTCCCAGTGTATAAAAGAGGGGGCGGTAGACACTTAGTCCTCCCTTTCAGTTCCAAGACACTGTTACTCAGTGTGTGCGGTGGGCTGTAGGGTGTGTCTGCGAAATAGCCAGGAATCCGCGCAGCGCAATTGGTTTATTTGTGTTTCCACAGTTCCAGCATTACGTGAAGGATAAGACGGTGTCAAGGTCCAACGAATTCGCTGGTGGTGATTTGGGGGGACACGTTTGGGCGGCACCGGCTAGCCAGCATCTCATCGCTTCTGGGAGCCACAGAGGGTTTGAGCGGGCGGCTCGCCTGAGCTTACTGGAGTAGCCAGTAAGTCGTGGCTCTGGTTGCGTGGGTGCAAAGGTTGGCTGGTGGCTGCTACTTCCACAGGTAAGAGACCTATTGGGGGTTTACGGTTACGCGAACAGGCAGGTCCCATTTAAGTGGTTTATATGGCCCCCCCCGGTCCGGCGGCACGAGAAGCGATCGCGCACGGACGTCCTCTTGGAGGCTTTAATGCAGCAAGTTCAGGTCATGGGGCAGACTCTCAACAGGTTTCAGGATAAGGTGGAGGGTCCCAAGGTCCCAGAGGGGAGGGGTAGGTGGCCAATTGTACCACCAAGACCCTACTACCCGCCACCGCCAAAGAGGTACAGGCGCAAGCCAGGTGGAAAAGGGGCAGCAGTCCCGCCAAGACGTGAGCCCACACCCGCGACTAGCCCCCAGGGTGAAGGGGGCGCAGGTGACACAGTCCCACCCGTGGACACGCCGGGCCCCGTGAGCAATGGGGACACTGTGCCAGCAGGCCCCATGGGTGAAACCAGTATCCCCCCAGTGGAGGGGGTGGGCGGAGCACACCCAGCTGAGCCAGACATAGCCACCAATTTAGCGGTAGCCCTCCGCTGGCTGGAAATGGTAGGGAACTGGTCACACGCCGCAGGGGCGAAAAACAGCGGGCGGGGATGCCCTTGAAATTTCTAAGAAATTGATGGCTGAACTAGGAAAGGGAAAGCCAGGCGAGGTGCCGGCAATACCGGCAGGGGGGGCAGCACCCGTTCCCACACCACCAGCCCCCAATGGCGAAGGTGTCCGCGAGATTAACCGCAACGCGAAGAATACAGACGCGGGCAAGGCGGCTGATGCAGCAGCACCAGCAGGTATGAGGGCAACACTACCTCCGCTAGGTCTGGGGGAGCTGCGCTCTGGGAGGGAACAGTTAGGGCGGCATCTGTCAAAGGAGACTAAAGAAAGGATCTGGAGAGGGGAGTACGTTAGCATGTTTTCCCTCTTGATTGATGAGGCAGACAGGGAAGAGGCGAAAAGGAACAAGGAATTTACACACCACAAAGAATGGTCCAATATAGTCCTGAAGTACAGAGTTGAGGAGAACTTGGCCAACTGGATACAGGGTTTCACTATATTCATGGCCGTCATGTTAGAGCGTTTCCCAGAGGTTGGATCTGAAATGGCGTGTTATCAGAATAGGATCACAGTTGCCCATGCTACACAAGGTGGGGATGTGTGGAAAGAGTATGACAAGGAATTTAAAAGGGCAAAAGCGCAGGATCCAACCCTAAGATGGAGCCAGACAGACATGTTTATTCACCTGAGACATTTGGTGCAGAGCTCAGGTGAGAGTGGGCGGGGGCAGGTACCTGATGCGGGGCGGTCTCAGCCCTTTAAGACAGGCCCCACCGGTAACACGGGGGGGTTCACGGGTAAGCCAGGGAGCAATGGGAAGAAAGGCGTCTGTTTTTACTTCAACAAACGGACATGCAGTAGAGCGCCAGGCACATGTAGGTTCAAACATTCCTGTGGTTACTGTGGTAATGCATCCCACCCAGAGTCCAGGTGTCACAAGAAGTCCAGAGGCAGAGGGGGGAAAAAGCAGGAATAGCAACCTGCTACTAAGGAAGGCTATTTCTCCTATTAACATTAGCACTATGATACCTTGGTTGGAGTCTTACAATTGCCCAGAGGCAGCCAGGACGATCAGGGAGGACTTTGTAGAAGCTTTCAGGATACCGGCCCCGGGTTACAACGGGGTGGCGCATTGCCAGAACCAGCTATGAGTGAGGTCCAATGTAGGCATAGCAGCAGCAAAAATCCTTAAGGAAGTGAGCCTGGGTAGGGTGGTCGGGCCGTTTGATGACCCCCCAATGAAGGATTTTGTGTGTTCCCCTCTAGGGGTGGTGCCTAAGAAAGCGCCAGGCGAATACAGGTTGATTCACAATCTTTCTGCGCCCAGGGGGATTTCAGTAAACGATGCCACCTCTTACACACTTTGTAGCGTGAAATATGCATCATTCGACCAAGCGGTAGACATGCTTCGGTCTTTGGGTCAAGGGGCCTTGCCGGCTAAAGCTGACATTGAGTCGGCATTTAGATTGCTACCTGTGCACCCCGCAGATTTTCACTTACTGGGTTTCCAATTCCAAGGGAATTATTATGTCGACAAATGCATGCCAATGGGTTGCTCAGTGTCCTGCGCCTACTTTGAGAAATTTAGCTCATTCTTGGAATGGGCATTTAGACGGGTGTCAGGGCATCGCTGGGTGCTACGCTGCCTGGACGATTTTCTGTTTCTGGGGGCACCACAATCTGGGGAGGGCGGGTCAGCATTGTCCAAATTCTGTGCATTAATGCCTTTGGCACCCGGCAAAACAGTGGGCCCAAGCACAACAATCGAATTCTTGGGGATTTAATTAGATGCTGTCCAAGGGGTCTTACGGTTACCCGCTACCAAAGTTAAGGATTTCGGGGCGGCGTTGCAACACTGCCTCGGGAAAGAGAAGGTTACATTGCACCAACTGCAGCAGGTGGTGGGGCAATTGAATTTTGCACTACGCATAATCCCAATGGTGTGCCCTTTCTCTCGCTCTATCGCACATGCAATGTCAGGTCTCAGGGAGAAGCATCACCACACCAGGCTGTCCGGCGAGGTCAGACAAGACATGTTGATTTGGAAGACGTTTTTGCGCAATTTTAATGGGAAAGTGGTGTGGCCCAGCCCGCCTAAGTCCAGCCCGGAGTTGGGCCTCATGACTGACGCTGCAGGTAGCGAGGGTTTCGGGGCCATCCTGGGGCGCGAATGGGTAGCTCAGCGTTGGCCAGACTGGTGGAAGGAATCTGGAATCACCACCAACATAAGTTTCTTAGAGCTTTTTCCAATTCTAGTGGCGCTGATTGTGTGGGCAGAGGTTTTAAAAAACCAGTTGGTGATATTCTGGACAGACAACATGGCAGTAGTAGACTGCGTGAATAGCCAAACAGCCAAGTGTAGCATGATACTGCGGTTGTTGAAGGAGATTGTGTTACAGTGCATGAAATTGAATGTCCTTTTTAAAGCTAAACACGTGCCAGGTATTCTGAACCACGCGGCTGATGCATTGTCTCGTTTTAAAATGCATGCTTTCAGGTCACATATTCCAGAGGCAGCAGCGCACCCATCACCTTTCCCAGAACATCTGTGGCAGCTTGGTGCCCCAGAGTATCAAACCTCGTGGCAGCAAGCCTAGCGCCCAGAACCAGGAGTGCCTACGAAGGGGCGTTTGGGACTTTTTGCTTGTTCTTGGGGGACCAGTGGGAGCACAAATTGCAGAACCATGAATCTGTAGTTCACTACCTGGTGTACATGAGAGATCAGGGGCGCACGGTTGCAGGGGCGAGGAGGCATATTTCAGCCATAACATTTTTTGCAAAAATGAAAGGAAAGGGAGATCCCACAAAGAATTTCATAGTACGCCAGGCGCTGAAAGGGTGGCAACGCTTGCAGGGAGGGCAGCAGGATGTCAGACGACCCATAGGTTTCGAAACACTAGAGAAACTATTGGGGGCTCTGCAGCGGTTTGCACTTCCTCAGACGAAGTCATTTTGTTTCAAGCTGCATTCTGCATTGCATTTTATGGTGCTTTTAGGGTAGGCGAGTTAGACACCAGGAATAAGGAAGATTGGCTGGGGGGCCTGCAAATGGGACACATTAGCATCAAGAAAGATTCTGTGCTGATTTCCATCTGGAAATCAAAAACCGATCAAGAAGGTAAGGGTGAGAGCATAGTATTACACAGAGCAGGGAACACACAATGCTGCCCGGTTTACAGGCTTGAGGTTTTCATGGCCCAACGGGCACGCATTCAGGGAGGTCCTCTCTTGATACATGGTGACGGGACATCACTCACGGTATTTCAGTTCAGGAAAGTCATGCTCCTAGCTTTGAAGAGTGCCGGGCTGTACCCTGACGATTTTGGGACTCATTCATTTAGGATAGGAGCAGCCACCGAGGCAGCAGCAAGAGGGCTAGGGGACAAGCGTCTCAAACGGATCGGTAGGTGGTCCTCTAATTCTTTCAAGAGATATGTGCGGGTGCACATGCTCTAAGTATGGTGCGACTGTCCAACTGTTAAGTGCACAAAAGGGGGGTTTCCCCTTTCTTTCTCCCTGTTACTCAGGGAAAGGGGGTGTGTCAGTGTCGCTAGCTGACAGGCGCTTGACACCGTTCATGGAACTTTGTGTGTTTTTATGCCAGCATGGCAAGGCACTTACCCCCCCTCTTGTTTGTTTCATCGTCAGTTGCAGTTTCTTCATCCTGTGACTCAGGAGAGGAGTATGGACTCTTTCGCATTCACAGAACACAAGAGCAAGCAGTACTACGGCAGGCGCCGAGTGACAGACAAACAGCAAACATGGTGGCGCAAGTTCACTCTTCGCACCAGGAGGATTAACATGTGTGGATGATAGGGCACTCATATGTTCGACGTTTGAAGAATTTCTTTGCAGGAGCTGCCAAGACTAGTAGCACTCATCTAGGGATAAACTTATCCTTTTTTGGTCAGGGTGGTTTGTGCTTTGGTCAATTCAGGGAGTTGGTGAACCGAGCTTTAAAAGCAAGTACGGGACCACCGGCAATCTGGATCCTGCACTTGGGGGTAACGACTGGGCCCGATTAGGCAGGAGAGTGCTGGTCGAGGATCTCCTCACAGTAGTGGGATGGCTAGCAAGGCAGTGTCCCCAGTCAATAATAGCATGGTCACACATGATTCCCAGGTCGCACTGGAGGGGGTTGAGTCAGTGAGAGCATTGAATTACGCGGTAAAGCGGATCAACAACAAATTTGATAAACTATTTCGGCCCCCAAGACTAGGGTCCATAGGACACAGGTACATCAAGGGGGAGCAATTTTTTCTTCAGGACGGGGTGCACCTCTCACATAGGGGGAATCAGGCTTTCATAGGGGACATCCTGGCTTGTGTGGAGAGTGTAAGGCGCAGTGCATGACCTTCCTAGAGGGTGAGGGGGAGATCAGGTAGTTGGGCAACTACGCTGGCCTGTGGCGGTAAGGTCATGAAGGGTAAGCATAGTCTTCGGTCCTCAACGGTCAGCACTATATAACTCCAGGGGGTAGTGACAGCCGGTAGGTAGGCTGTCAGGATGGCGGGCCGGGGGAGTCATCCTTCCCAGTGTGCCTGGGGCCTCCCCCGCACGCGCATGCGCATTAAGGCGCACTATGCAGAAGTCTGCAGCCCCCACGTAATGGAATGTAAGGCACAGGGCGTAGGGGGGGCCCGGGGGAAAGTATCCATCCGATAAGCTGTAACCCCCTGCGCAACCTTATTAGTAAACGGGGACCGGGGGAGCTGCCAGTCATTGACTTTGCCGTAGGCTCTAGAGGGACACGCAGAAAGTAAATAACATGTATTGCTAGATTTACGGCAGGAGTGTCTTGTTTATTAGACTGTGTTAAGGTTAGCTGTGGAATATCTGACTGTCAAAATGTATCTGTAAATGTATTTGTACTGTCTGCATAAAGTTTCTGTATATAATGTTTTTAATTTGTTTTGTTAAATGTTAATAAGTACGGCCGGGGGGGGGGGGGTTACTCCCCCTAATCCAAACTATCTGTGTGGTTTCACAAGTGTTACACTGAAGGTGAGGGAAATGTCATGCATAATCACAGGGTTGGTCGTTAGAGTAGGGGACATGGGTAAGTACCAGACCATATGCCAGGGTTACCATAAACTTTTTTTTCACTATCCTACAAGTGCTTATTCTTGCAAGTTTTTTTTGCATCCCCTTTTTTTACCTCATCATTGTTTTCTTATTTCTTTTTTTCCTTTCTTCCCTTTCTGCCTTTCTATTTTGCTTTGGGTTAAGGTCTAGGGAGGAAAATTAAGCCCCCATCTCCTAAAACGAGTGCAGGTGGTTACGGCTAAGTAGGAAAACGTCACATAGGATAGAAGTCTCACCTCTGGAGAGAATAGGCAGGTAAAGCAATCACTTCTAAATGGAAATGTGCTGCATATGGAATATTATGCCTGGTTGAGTAGGCTGACGGTGGAGTTAGTATGATCAGCCTTGGGTAAAAGAAGCTTTCCTTTGACAAAAGGCAACATTTTTTATGCGAAGCTTACAAAAATGTGTCTTCTGCCTAAATCAGGAGGGTTGCATGTATATTTGTAATGCTCCCAAATGTACTCATTATAGACGTGCTAAACATATATGTGAGGTCTTAAGATCCAATGTCACTTTTTGTGATGCCACTTCGTGTAAAGTCATGGCTTGTGATGCCACTTCCTGTGATGTAAATTCCTGTGATGTCACGTGCGGATGTCACACACCGTGAATGTCACATGCCGTGTTGTCCCCCACTTCTTTTGGAAGGAATTGTGCCCTGAATGTAACTGTGTTACAAACGGTGGAATCATGACCCAACCACGCATTGTACACAACGCCACGATAATTAAAATATGACTTAAGAAACTATCAATCTGAGACGTTGATGAATGCTCAAGAAATGCCTCCAATCTGTCGATGGCAAGAGACTACACGGAAACAGCAGGCAGCAGGGCACGGATTACAGTTTGTCAATTAATTTATAATTGAGCAGATCTGGTGAAAAAAAAACAAGCAGTGACCATCAAACAAGCTCTCGATGCAAAGGGAAACTGTTTTTGAAGAACGTTGTAAAAAGTAGCTGCCCAGCAAAAGCACAATCTTTCTTTACACGACATTGATGTGGTATTCGTAAATATTTAGTGAGTTGTTGTTACCCGTGGTGAAAGATTCAAATAACATATTTCGAAACATGGGCAAAATAACTTAATCCAATAAAAGGAAATAAATATTTTTTCCGCCGTGGAATTTATAAACAACGACGAAACTTTCCCTCTGTACACATCCCGCACCCCCACGTTACGCAAACACAAAGCTTTCAAAAACGCATTAAGCAGGCCCAAGATAATAGAAATTCTCTCGATGGTATGCATGCTCCCTTTTCTCTTTCTGCCCTGCCCGTCTGTCAGCCCGCCAGTTCAAATCTAACCTGGCATTTTGAAAATGCGCACACTGTGTACGAATCCATTTCATTCTGGCGGAGGGAAGGTATAACAAATAATGATGTGTTCTTTAAAGTTGAAGACATTCTTCTACCATCATATTTTCTACCGCCATTGCATTGATTGGTTTCATACGAAGTGTAATAACCTCCCCTCCGCCATTGAGCAGAGTGGATGTATATTAGTTACAGGTTACAGCGAGAGGCTGGCATTCTGACAGGTAAGGTTCTGGCCCTGCTGGGGTTTCATATTGCTATTTTGGACTTCAGAAAAGCCATTAGTGGGACCTCAGAGCTCCAGCCTGTCTTTCTGAATGTCAGCTCTAAATGTTAAAATAATTTCCTTAGTCAAGTGCACATATCAGCAGAATGCTACTCCGCACCCTAAGAGCACTGGCGAGCTAGCGCTTGAACTTTGAAATGTAACCAAGAGGCGGGCTGATTCTTCGGGCCTAATGACGCTTTTTTATTTAAAAAACGTAGCACTTGAGAATGGAGTTTCGGCACTGAAACTTTACATAAATTCTCTAAAATATCAACACATCGGACGATGTACAACATTATGACTCAAAAGACATTATACTCTGGGAGTTTTGTTTAATCGGTTTAGGGAATATTCCAGCAGTAAATAAGTTACGAAAAACATCAAATAAAGAAGCGCGTTTACCTTTTTCACAGAAACGTCCTGAGAAATACAGAGGGCAGTCACAAAGAAATGAGACAGCTCTGCTGGGCAGAACAGTGTGGTGACATGACCCTCCGTTGAGACACAAAAGTTCCTGGCATGCTGATGGCAATGCAGGTGGATCGAAAGGGGACATCGAAGCTGTGCGGCCCTCAATTTCTTTCGAAGAATCAGTTGTCATCGACATGGACTTTGAGATGGTCATCGGTCTCAATATATGTAAAGGCAATCTGGAAAGAAAAATAAACATGTATGTATCAATGTAGAACAAAAAAACTGAAACGTTATTAGAATGCAGAGAAATGGTTATTGTTAGAACTGGGGGTCTCTAATTGGCAGAGGTAGGTATCTTTGTCCAAGTAGGGGTCCTTGCTTCTAGTCAGGGTAAGGGGGATACACACTCTAGATAACCCCTGCTCACCCCCTTGGTAGCATGGCACAAGCAGGCAATTTTATCCCAAAAGCAATGTGTAGAGTATTTGTACTCAAAACACACAGTAACATAGTAATAACACCACAAATGAACACCACACCAATTTAGTAAAATAAAGTATCTTTATCTATATTCAACAAGACCAAAACAACAAAAATCCAGCATGCGTGTATTAAAATAGCACTTAAAGACAGTTATTTCAAAACTAAAGCTTGTAGAAAACAAATAAGTCCACCTCTGGCTATTACGACGTTGTGACAGAGATAAATTCAAAGTACGGCACCGACTGCGAGGTGTGCAGCGTTGGGCACGGAGTCACATGGACCCCCAAGCAAACACTACCTTGGAAATTGAAGTCTATGATGATGCACAGCATCGTGGGTGTGAGGCGTTGGTGCGGAGGTCTTGGCTGGCTCACTGGCTGCAATGGGACAGGCAAGGCGTCATGTCCTCAAGGAGGCAGGTGGCAAATCCAGGATGGGGAAGTCAGTTGCGTCAGCGGTGAGGCAGTTCAAAGTCGGCGAGTTTGTGGACTCGCCCTTGACGGTTATCGGCATCGCATTAGCTGGATTCAGGGTATTGCGATGACAGAGTTGGTGGGAGCACTGGCGTCGGAAAGACCGATAACTGCAGGCATTGGCATGCATCAAAGGGCGTCAGAGCTGCGGTGCAGGCAGGGCAGTGTGTCGTACACTTCATGAGCAGTGTCCCTGGCCTCAGTGCAGGTTGCAGTGTCACAGTGGCATTGACGACAGTGTCAGAGATTGTTTTTTTTACTTTTGTAGGTTTCTTCCAGCTCCTAACAGCAGGAACAACCTCCAGCAGCCCAAAACTGGAACAGACACCTCATGGCAGGTCAGAACTCTGAGCAGTTGAGTTCAGGGTAACTAAGGGTGAAGCATTTGTGTCCCTGAGACTTCAGAACAGGAGGCCAAAACACACAAGCCCCTGCAGATTCTTCTTCAAGCAGGTTTCTCAGCAAAGTTCCAGTCTTTGTCCTTTCCTTGGCAGGAGCAGGAACTGCAGGCCAATCCCACACAGCACACATCAGGGGGGCTGTACTACTCCTCACAGTTCTCCAGCTCTTCTTCTTGGCAAAGGTTCCTTTTGAGTCCAGAAGTGATCTAATTCTCTGGGGTTTAAGGTCCAATACTTATACCCCATGTTCTCTTTGTTCTCTTTGTAGCAAGGGTCTCTGAGCCCAGTCCAAACCAGATCTGTCCTATTCAGCTGCAAGTGACACGCCTCCCACCACTCTAAATGAAGGCAAGGTCTATTCAGCTCAGCTCTGAGTCACCCAGGAAAGGCAGGACATACCTCAACCCGCCCTACCCCTTCCCCGGTTGCTGTCTACAGTGAATGCACATATCCAGCCCCAGTCACCCCAAAACCAGACAGTCAATACACAAACCAGCAGAGGCATACATAATAGTTCAATACAAAAATGCCTGCTTTCTAAAAGTGGAATTTTCAGACACAAAATTTAAAAACCATATTCCTAAAAGATGTGTTATTAAAGTGTGAGCTCAGAGAACCTAAACTCAATTTCTCTATCTTCTCCCAATGGAAAGTTATATTTGTTAGATGTTACAAAGCAACTCTCATGATGGGCTATGGGGTAGATAGCCTTTCAATAGTGAAAAACAAAACTTTCACTATCAGAACATGCAAAGCACACCAGCACATGTCCTACCTTTTACCTATACTGCCCCTGGTGGTACCTTGGACCTACCTTATGGATTCCTTACATGTAAGGAAAGAGAAGGTTGGCGCCATGCAAGTGGGTGCACTTGCCAGGTCGACATGGAAGTTTAAAACTGTGCACACAGACACTGCAGTAGCAGGTCTGAGACACATTTGAAAGGCTACTTGTGTTGGTTGCACTACCAGTGCTGCAAGCCCACTAGTAGCATGTGATTGACAGGCCCTGGCACACTTAGTGTACTTTACTAGGGGCTTACCAGTAAATCAAATAAGCCAATCATGGGTAACCAATCATAATACCAATTTACACAAAGAGCATATGTACTTTAGCACTAATTAGCAGTGGGAACGTGCCTAGAGAGCTTAAGCCAACAAAATCAGGTCAGAAAAATAGGAAGAAGAAGCAAAAAATCTTGGGAATAACCTTGCAAAAAGGCAATTTCCTACAGTAGTGATATATACAATGATGACATGTGCCATCCAAAAGAACAAGGAATGTTCAAAACAGTTTCAAATGCAGGTTTTAGTACTTCCATGAGATATAACCATGAGATATAAATATGAGGGCCCGAACCACAAATGTATTTTTTTAGCATAAACCTATGTGAACAGCTGAAAATGTCTACTTATGCCTGCCAGGAATTCACAAAAGGATTCAGGACAAATGCAATCCAGCCAAGGGTTTCAGTAACTACCCTTCAGGATGGAAAAGGGAACCAATCACTCCCAGGTTTGGCAGGGCTGGGGAAAGGTCTTTTGTTATAAGAATCTTTTTTTCCAGTCAGAGAAGTGTGGAAATATGGATTTTTATGGTCAGTTATGTCCCCTATCTTGGACCCCAACGGTTTCATGTATAAATCACAAGTACATGTATGTTCCCTCCAGTTCCAGTTATGAAGACGCAAACACATGTGCGTCCACCGTCAACATGTCCTCTTTCAGATCCGCCATGAATGGGCCGGATATTCTATTCCTAAGTATGAAAGGCCAACGGTTTTATATGGTTCATTTATCCCATTTTACAGTCCAGGCGAGTAGGCCCTGATTCTGCCATTAAGCCTTTTCCTGCCTTCTGCCTCTGAAAGCTCCAGTCTGAGCTCGCATCTGTATCCATGAACTTTGTCCTGCTCCCTGCGCGGCTAACGGTGCCTGACTCGACCTGTCTGCTTGCCAAAAACTGTATTTCACCTTCGAGATTATCTGCTCCGCTCCCCATCCAATGCATTCCTGTCTAGTAGTTTAAGTAAACATTCTCCCAGCTACCGAGCAAAGGGCCCGGCTTCTCTGTCTTTATGCAAGTAATTCATAGCCCTGTTACTATGGAAGATTTCTGCCCTCGCATCTAGTGTAGACACTTAGACGCTTGTACACGCACTCACAGTCAGTATAGAATAGATTTTATTCGAGAGACCTTTCCTTTTGGATAACATAGTTCTTTAAACATAGGATGTTAGATATGATTTGGGATTAGGTTGACTTGACCCCCCAGACTTCTGTCTCCACATGTAGAGCTAAATGTCAAGTCCCCTTCACCCCCTAGTTGCACGTCAATCACACGTCATGCTGCTGCGCGCGCATCTCTGCCAAGTATTTCTGCTGACATTGCGAAATTCTTTCATGGAACCACCCATTTGTGACATCATACCTAATGACGTTCTTTAGTTACGCCTAGTTACACCCATTTTAGTTACGCATGTATGTTTTTATCTCTGTTATCAACTGTTACGCCTCCTGCATCTGTTTCACTATAATGCCTCTTCTATAAATATGATTACCTGTCAATAAAGTATGGTCCTTCACTTCCTGAACCTTCGTGGTGATGGAATATGGAGTCCACAATTCGAATTGATTTTGGAATAAAGCCCGTTCCGAACCTCTAATACCACGGATTCTGCCTCTTATTTTACTGAGCTATTATTATTAAATTTTCCGCATCAAATTAAGTACCGGTAATTAAATTATTTACCACATATATGGCGCCCGAATAGGGACACTTTCTCATCTCACGCGCCGGAGGTGCGTTGCAGGCCCGGTCTCCTGCCACAGCTGGACGGACAACAACGCGTACCCACAGGATTTCCTGTATCTCCCTCCTGCCGAGCGGGGGTAACTGAGGCTGCGATCAATACCCAGACGAGGCGGTGAGAAGTGCGAAGTATCCCGACCAGAGCCTAGCTGAGAGAGCAAGATCCGAGGTATATAGAGGCCCACCAGTTTCCGAGGTTCCGAAGTTTCGAGTCGAGTCCAGTCCGGTTCAAGTCCAGTTCAGTTCAGTTCCGAGGCCTTCCGTTCCGAGCTACCCGGTGAGTACCATTGTCGGGGAGGCGTTCTGACGTGCACATAGGTTGTGCCGGTCAAGACGGGTTTGGGTACACAAATCCGGTCTGCACTGTTTCAGCAGTGTATCTGTACTGTTCAGCAGTATATCAAGTATGTCTAGTATATAATTCAGAATTACCTAGTTAGTGCCGAGTATTGTGCTTAGTGACTAGTTCCCTAAATGGCCATCATTGTTGTTCATTGAATGTTAAATGTTAAATGTTTTAAATACGTTCTGCATATTGTGGTGTGAATGACTGTTCATTATTGTGTTTTGTTGTATTAAACGTGTTCAAAATTAGGTATCAGATCAGTTCTCAATATGCCGCTCTTTTCGAAATTAAGACAGATCAAAACTAGAAAAGGGGTACTCGAAGAAGCTGTTCCCATTCCTCCTAGGGACACTCCAGGGTACTTCATGTATCATAAACATGGCCTAGACGCCATATTATTTCTTGATTTATGGATAGACAGAATCCCTTACGCGAAGTGCACCCGATAAAAGGTGATGACAATCAGTTTAAACGTGTGTTTGTATACACACCCATATCTAAAATAGAACTATTAGAAATGAAGAAAGTGGTACCCAGTCATGACAAAGACCCAGCGGGTTTCCACCGTGAAATTAAAGACATGTTGCTCATGGGAGAGTATACCTATCCCGACATTATGAAAATATTGAAGGTATTAATGCCTGCGGGCATTTACGAAAAGCTCAAGGAAAAGGATTGGGAGGTGGGAGACCAAAAGATAGATTGGACAGCATTAGAAAACGAAGAAACAGCTCGAGGTCCAGGTTCAGGGCTTGGGGAAAAGACCAAAACACTACCAGGTTTACTAGTACAGGTACTGCCACGTTTATTAACTACGAAAAAGGAAGACTGGGGTGCAATCTCAGCCTGTAAACAAAAGCAAGATGAAGACACTAGTGATTTCTATGCCCGATTCGAAAAATGTTTTGGTATAAATAGTGGAATAAAAGCAAGTAGCGAATCGTATCCACATCTGTTTGTGACAAAATTAGTTGAAAATTCCTTGCCCCAAGTTAAGAATAGAGTATTGAAATTCGAGAGTACCTGGCAAGGTAACACTCCGTCACAAATGTTACAAATGCTACAGTACCATCACAATAGAATTAGAGAGGAACAAGAACATGAACAAAGACGCATGAAAGACACAAAAATGAAAATGCTAGTTTCCCAGACAGTTCCAGCTGGCGGTCATAAAAAGGGTATGACACAGTCCAGTGTTTCAGTAGGTTCTGTAAAAGGGACATGCAACTATTGTAAACAGCCAGGTCATTATGTACACGATTGTCCAGTTTTAAAACATAATATCGCCATAGGTAATACAAAAGAAAGACCACGGCCACTTAGACAGGATCAGAACCAACAAGGAGCCCCGCAGCATGCACAGTCCATGCCAGCTCCGCAACAGTCTATGCCAGCTCCACCACCGCAGCCTATTGCTGCCACACAAACAACGACACAACAGATGTACCAGACCGCACAGTATGACTATCCTGATTATCAACGATACTCATGAAACAGCCTAGAGAGGGAAGTTGGCTTACCCCTTATCGAGGTCCCTGTAGATCAAGAAGGACCTTATGTACACAGTGAACTATTAGGCCAAGATAGAACATTTTTACTTGATACAGGGGCAAGCCGAACAACTATAAAACGTAGTGAAGTTCCAGGGGCACCCCTCTCAGGCTCACAGAATATTTCCCTTGGCTTTTCAGGAAAACCTATCATTAACGAAGTATCACAGCCTCTTCCACTTACGATTGGTCCCTTGACACGAACTACAGATTTATTGCTTACTAAATCATGTCCAGAAAACTTGTTAGGTATAAAAACATTGAAAGCTCTAGGAGCTATAATATGTTGTTCTCCGGAAGGAGTAAGATTGTTTCTACGTGATTTCAAAGGGCACTATGTGTCCCGAGACATGGATCACCGACTGCAGACTTTACCCACACATTTATGGGCACAAGGCCCTACAGATGTTGGTTGCATGAACATTACACCATATCGAGTCACACTAAAGACAGGAGTGGTACTACCACGAATGCGACAATACAAGTTACCCCCAGATGCTGTAGTGGCTTTACTGCAAATCATTGACGAGCTTATTACCCAAGGAGTGGTTGTGGAAACCGACTCCAATGTATGTAATTCCCCGATAATTCCGATTCTTAAACGAACTGATCCAAAAGCCCCGCCAGTATATCGATTGGTTATTGATCTGCGCGAATTAAATAAATGTATTGTACCACAATACCCCGTAGTCCCAGACATTTCTTCATTACTGACAGCCATTGATTCCGAAGCAACATTCTTTACTGTAATTGATCTCAAGAATGCCTTTTTCAGCGTCCCAATAGATCCGGAAAGCCAATACTTGTTCGGATTTAGTTTAAATGGACGAAGCTTTAAATTCACACGCGCACCTCAAGGATTCACAGAAAGCCCCAGCATCTATAGCCAAGCACTGAAACGAGAACTTGACAGTATCCACATGCCAGTCAACACTGCCCTGCTTCAATATGTCGATGATCTGCTGATCACCGCTAGGAGCGAACCTGAATGTGAAAAAGCCTCACTGACGGTTTTACAATTTTTGGCCGAAAAGGGGCACAAGGTGTCCCCTTCCAAGCTGCAATTCTGTGTCCAGCGAGTTGTTTACCTTGGGCACTCGCTGTCCAAGGAGGGAAGGCAGCTTACACCAGATCGCATCCAGTTAATTGCTAACATGCCTATACCCAAGACACAAAAGGAGGTGCGGGCTTTCATAGGCCTCACTTCATATTGTAGGCAGTGGATCCCTCAGTATGCATTTCTAGCAAAACCACTCATTCAGTTGACAACGCAGGAGGCAGCCACATCGACTGTCCTCCCTTGGACTCAGGAACATACACAAGCTCTTGAAAGCCTAAAGAAAGCTTTATGTCAAGCACCTGTTTTAGCAACACCATGTTACAATAAACAGTTTACACTCTTTGTTACAGAACGCGAAGGTACTGCCTTGTCAGTACTCACACAGGAACAAGCAGGATCACACAAACCATGTGCTTATTTTTCTAGTACATTAGATCCCGTAGCTCAGGCTCTGCCTGCGTGCCTGAAATCAGTGGCAGCGACAGCTTTAGCAATCCGACAAAGCGATGCCATAGTGTTAGGACATCAATTGACAGTACAAGTACCACATGCAGTAGAGGTTCTCTTGAACCGCACACAAACACAACACTTGACTATAGCAAGACTCACCGGTTACGAATTAACATTGTTCCAGCCACACATAGAAATCAGACGTTGTAGTACATTGAATCCTGCCACACTGTTACCAGTAAACGGAACAGACCCACTAGCACATGATTGTATTGAAGTTATCACTATCACGACGAAACCCAGACAAGACTTGACAGACGTCCCATTGTCAGATCCAGACCTGACGTTGTATGTAGATGGTTCATGTATGAGAACAAGTACAGGAGAGTTAGTGGCCGCGTATGCAGTCACAACAGACACTGAAGTCATTGAAACAAATTGCATAAATACCTTGTCAGCTCAAGCAGCAGAGCTCATCGCTCTAACACAAGCCTGTATTCAAGCCACAAATAAAAAAGTCAACATATACACTGATTCACGTTATGCATTCGGAGTTGTACATGACTTCGGCGTGCTGTGGCGAGAGAGAGGTTATTTAACTTCTCACGGTGCCCACATTCAGCACGGACCCCTCATTCATGCCTTATTAGATGCAATACATCTACCCACTGCAATATCAATTATGAAATGTAAAGCTCATACGAAAGTTACTGATATCACTTCCCAAGGCAATGATCTAGCTGACAGAACAGCTAAACAGACTGCTCAAACTCACACATCTGACATGACAAAGACAATAGTTCCGACACCAACACATTGCATGACGGTTAAGGATCCCGCTCTTGATGTAATTGACATACAGACACATGCTACACCAGATGAAATAAAGAAATGGACTGAATTAGGAGGGATCCAAACGGATCAAGGATGGATGACAAAGGAAAAATCTGTATGGTTCCTTCCCGACTCAATGGTCCAAGTTATCATTAATACAATACATAGTCCAGCGCACCTAGGAGAAAAAGCTATGCTAGACAGCATTCAACACATTTGGTTCAACAAACATTTACGAGCAGCAGCTAAACAAAAAGTTCGTACCTGTATGATCTGTTGTCAGTTTAACCAGGTAAAAGCATCCCCGTAGAGCAGGGTGGATTTCAACCTCCCGATCACGCTTTTGAAGTCCTCCAGATGGATTATATCCAGATGGAACGATGTCGAGGATTCAAATATGTTCTTGTAGTTGTCTGTGCTCTTTCCCGTTGGACAGAGGCATACCCGGTTTCAGATTACACTGCCCCGACTACTGCCAAACAGTTGGTTCGAGAATTCTTCCCACGGTACGGTTTACCACGTGTTGTCTACTCAGATAACGGCCAGCCGTTCTCATCCGAACTAATGAAACACGTTTCACTTTTGTTAGGCTATCAGTGGAAATTTCACTGTGTCCGACACCCCGAGGCAGCAGGTCTCGTGGAACGACATAATCAAACTCTGAAAATTAGATTGTCCAAAATATGTAGAGAGAAAGGTGTCGACTGGGTAGTAGCCTTACCAGTTGCACTCTTTTACATGAGAATGGTAGCGCACTCTCGAACAGGGCTATCCCCTTATGAGGTGATCTTTGGCAGACCACCAAATATGTGGGGGACGCCTATACCACGCAAAATAACTGATGTTGACTGTAATATGCTGACAGATTACTTGGCTTCCTTGATGTCTGCACTACAATCTTGTCGTTCACAGGTAGCTGCAGCCTTTCCCGACAACACCGAGGTGAAACCCCATGACGTAGTTCCCGGGGACCTGGTGTTAGTGAGAAATTTTGACCGGAAGACTCAGCTGGATCCTAGGTGGAAATCGCCTCAACTTGTACTGCTCACCACGAGGACAGCCGTGAAGATCGAAGGTCGCAAAGGTTGGATACATTCAAGTCATATCAAGAAATTTCATGGACTACCGTCTGATGTAAACGATACACCTCGCGTGTCTTCACCGATTGACTCAAAGCTTCCTTTGGTTGAACAGAGTGATAAGGAACTATACAAACTAAAACTACGGTCTAATAAGTCAGACAATTTGATTGTTTAAGTCCTCTCCAAGGTGAATCGGTCGAATTTGTCTCTGACATGTATCCCCTAGACCTGAATAGAGAAAGAAACCGAAAGATGCAGTTGAAACAACATGCGTACTGCAAATCACTGCGTAGTCATTGCACAGTGACGTTATTAATTTTGTTTTTCTTAAGTCTTTTAATAATCGCTGCAAGTATATTGTTGCACATATATTATCCTATTTCTAAACATGTTTACAATGTTACTGCTGAACATTCTTTTAGTGAATTACCCCCGCATGAGTTGTCTTATAGATTTGCGCTGCGCAATAACACTTTTATTAGTATGTTACATCATTCCCATCAGGCTAGCAATGCTACAAATTGTTGGATATGTAGCCGACTCCCTCCCTATCAGAACTATAAGGGAATTCTGCCTCTCTTTCCATATCCGTTCACACACAATGGCTCCTGTGGAGCATGGTTTAGTTTAATTAATTCCTTAGATTCAAACTCAGTAACTTATCAAGACAATTGGGTATGGGAAAACCTGAACCTAGTTTTACTCAAAGTCTGCTACCCCAACAAGGAGGGACTTCCCAAAAGAACAGGAACTGATCTAGAAAATGAAGTATATGGATTAGGGAATTTCACGCTTAATCTCATGATCCTGAATGTTGAATCCGAAGCTGCACCAATTTTGCCCGCTATGTCAGTATTTCCAGTTAAAGGTGAATTATGTGTAAGAAAGAATGGTTCCATACATATGGGCCATAGTAGATGCACCACTGTAATAGAATTCAGTGATCAAGGCAAGTCTACATTTAGAGCTTCTCGCCATTCCTACTTCGTATGTGGTCAGACTGCATATATACGTTTGCCTCTAGATTGGGATGGTACCTGCTACATCGGATTCCTTTTGCCACCCGTTTTCCTAGCTCCTCCTGATTATCATAGAAATACTCATTTAATACACAATAGAGAACGGAGAGATCTCCCAATAGTCGACTACACTGAAACAGCATGGAAAAAATACACAGATTTCAATAAAGGTCTCTTTCCCTATATAGGTACAGTTACCAATAGTAAGCTGATACGTAGATTAACCAGAACCCTTGAAGCAGTAGTGAACGAAACTATTTCCGCCTTAGGCAATTTAACAGAAGAGCAGTCTGCTATGCGGATTGTTGTGCTTCAAAATCGTCTTGTCCTTGACGTCATCCTGGCCGATAGGGGCGGAGCTTGTAGGGTCATCGGATCAAGTTGTTGCATTTTCATACCAGAAAATTCGCCATCTGTATATAAAGCCATAACTCGCCTTCATAAGATTGTAAGCCAGATACACCAGAATCCAGGCACCTGGACTTGGTCCGGTTGGTTTTGGGGCGTGTTGTCAGCCTGGGGATGGAGGGTCCTATCCTTCCTAGGTATTGGCTTTCTCATACTATTCAGTTGCTGCTTATGCCTACAATGTGGACCAGCGATTTGTGGTCTGTGTGCCACATCGTGTATTCCAGCACCAAGATTTCATTCATCCCGGAAGAAGAAAGAAGAACAAATGATGCTATATGAACAGATCGACGGATTGATGAAGATTGATATCTCTTAAGGGCAAGTAGGGGACAAGGAGGGAATGTGGAAATATGGATTTTTATGGTCAGTTATGTCCCCTATCTTGGACCCCAACGGTTTCATGTATAAATCACAAGTACATGTATGTTCCCTCCAGTTCCAGTTATGAAGACGCAAACACATGTGCGTCCACCGTCAACATGTCCTCTTTCAGATCCGCCATGAATGGGCCGGATATTCTATTCCTAAGTATGAAAGGCCAACGGTTTTATATGGATCATTTATCCCATTTTACAGTCCAGGCGAGTAGGCCCTGATTCTGCCATTAAGCCTTTTCCTGCCTTCTGCCTCTGAAAGCTCCAGTCTGAGCTCGCATCTGTATCCATGAACTTTGTCCTACTCCCTGCGCGGCTAACGGTGCCTGACTCGACCTGTCTGCTTGCCAAAAACTGTATTTCACCTTCGAGATTATCTGCTCCGCTCCCCATCCAATGCATTCCTGTCTAGTAGTTTAAGTAAACATTCTCCCAGCTACCGAGCAAAGGGCCCGGCTTCTCTGTCTTTATGCAAGTAATTCATAGCCCTGTTACTATGGAAGATTTCTGCCCTCGCATCTAGTGTAGACACTTAGACGCTTGTACACGCACTCACAGTCAGTATAGAATAGAATTTATTCGAGAGACCTTTCCTTTTGGATAACATAGTTCTTTAAACATAGGATGTTAGATATGATTTGGGATTAGGTTGACTTGACCCCCCAGACTTCTGTCTCCACATGTAGAGCTAAATGTCAAGTCCCCTTCACCCCCTAGTTGCACGTCAATCACACGTCATGCTGCTGCGCGCGCATCTCTGCCAAGTATTTCTGCTGACATTGCGAAATTCTTTCATGGAACCACCCATTTGTGACATCATACCTAATGACGTTCTTTAGTTACGCCTAGTTACACCCATTTTAGTTACGCATGTATGTTTTTATCTCTGTTATCAACTGTTACGCCTCCTGCATCTGTTTCACTATAATGCCTCTTCTATAAATATGATTACCTGTCAATAAAGTATGGTCCTTCACTTCCTGAACCTTCGTGGTGATGGAATATGGAGTCCACAATTCGAATTGATTTTGGAATAAAGCCCGTTCCGAACCTCTAATACCACGGATTCTGCCTCTTATTTTACTGAGCTATTATTATTAAATTTTCCGCATCAAATTAAGTACCGGTAATTAAATTATTTACCACAGAAGAAACAAGTACATTTGTGCAGGTGGCCCCATCCCTCTTGTGCTTAAATCCTTGCAAAGCAGATTCATGGAGTTGATCAAATATGTCACAAGACATTCCGAGAAGTCAAGCTTGCAAACCTGCACCCAGTGCAGTTTTCCAGAGGTACTACTTGGAATGCTTTTGATTTGGGATATCGGATGCACTTCTTCTACAGCCATTAACACTGAAATGGTCGATGTGCTTTAATGATATTTTATTTGCCATCAGAAAAATATAGATGACATAAGTTTCTTTGCCTGATTTCCAAACGGAGTTTCATGTAAACTATGCTCTAAAAGGTATGCACAAAGGAAAAGGATGGCATATTTAAAATCACCAAGATCTGCAAACTAGTGAAAGACAAAAGGTTTATTAACAGAGAACAATACAGTTAGGTAAATTAAACAACATATTTTAAACATTAAAGGGATACATTCTTGCAATGTCAGACAATAGCCCCACAAAGTCATTATCTATGGTACAAAAAAATAAAAAAAATAAAACATAAACTTTGGTTTATTATTTAGGTACAGTGTCAGAATACAACGAGCAGGTGAAAAGAAAAAAAAGCTGCACGTAAAATTGAATGTAATAATAACTGAACAATCCCAGAAAAAACGGTAAGTAACATATTGATTGGAACAATTCCTGGAGTCAGGCACGTTGCTATTGGTAGATTAGCAATCAAAGTTCTCCTTATTGAACCAATTATTTGCAGGTAGTTTCTGGAACAGTCAGAAAATGCATGAGTAGTCTGTCCTCCCGATGCAGCCCTGCTCACGCTGCAAGGGGCATGATCAGCTAGAGTAGGATTTAATGTAACTTAGGGCCTCGTTTATAGCTGGGCATGGCGAACATTTAATCCCTTGCACTTGCAGTTGTAAAATGGTGGATGGAATATACATTATATTTACAGAGCATCCCATCTGCAAAACTCTAAATCAGGCCTTTAGTCTCTTAAAATATAAAATAACAACATGTCCTGGTTTCACTTGGACTTATGCTGTATATGCACTTTGCCAGGCATTTGACGATAGTTTCTCTGATGATCACATTTCTGTTCTCAGACTTCTCCACTCACAGGCACAGAGTTTAATAGCACGTCTTTCTGAGTATGTTTTCTCTTTATGCACTTATTGTTGAAGCCTTTAGAACGTTTGATGATAAATCTGGAACCTGACACACCTTATTTTGTCTGGATTGTTGCATTCATTCGACTGACATCAACAGATTGCAGGTGAGAGGTAAACCCGCTGGACTGATTGTTGATGATGGAGGTGAATAAGATGTTCCCCTTTTTTCCAATACATTATCTTCTAGACCCAGCCTACCTCTTAGAGTCCATTGGATCAAGAACAAAGAGGATGTTTAACAAGCCATATGAATCTGGAAAGGTTAATCAGTCTTCTGGAACTGCTAATTTGGTCAGTGAACCTGCACTTATATAGTCTGCCTGGAAAGTTCTGACCTGAAAAATGTACATGACTTCAGCAGATTGAACATATTTTGAGAACTTTCATTACGAGCTGCAATATCTTGACAACATTTATGAACCCCAACATCTGCCACAATTTTGGTGCAAGTCAGCTTGTTCTGGTTCCAGAGGACTGTGTGGAGGCTGAGGCTTTCTACGAGGCACTGGACCTCCATGTGTATGTGTCACCTGATGGGCACATCCTTGTGCCATGTGCAGCAGGGGATCACCACAGAGCCTGGCGTTTTGCCAGGGCCTGCAACCAACCATTTGTGTGCAGCCAATCTCCTTTGAGCACTTACCTTGGACATTCACACCGCAGGGTCTGGCCTACAGCCAGATCCCTTGTCCAATTCCCAGGATGTGGTCAATCCCTACTTCACACAAATTTCATCCTTTATGAGTGGGGTTGGCTGGAGGGCCTGGCTCCTTACAACCCCTCCATTTGCAGTCACCTTCTCCTGCACATGTCCCAAGTGATGCGCAGTGAGAGTTGCAAGCATAGCTTGGCCTTTAGCCTTTCCCTGCGCCCATCTTCCAACCCACGCATGCACCCAAACCACACAGCACGCAGCCATTGGCAGTGCTCAGTTGAGGATCATCAAATTGGTAGTTTAAAACACTTCATCTGAATTCCCAGTTGTTGAGCTGGATTCACGGACCCTGGTGTGTCCAAGAGGAGTTGTTGGGAACAGGGAGGGTCCGTGACCCACAAACCCCGTTTTGGGTCTGCAAATCCAGTGATAAGTTTGAATTTTTCTAAATTAATTGTAATGCTGAGAATCCTGGTAGGCCCCTAACATGGGCCTGATATGAGGGTCTGTTCATCCTACCTCCTTATGCCCTATTTATTTTATTTTTCCCAACACAGTACTCGATGCAGTGGGATTGGATATGTTAGTCACAGCAGATACTTTTCTGTCATGACCAGTCAATCAGAGCACACAGATGTATGGGTCTGCTTCTGAATATGAAAAGGATGGTGGGACAAACAAATCCCTCATTGAACAGTGAGTATTTGTTATTTGTAACAGGTCCAAATGTGAAAAGTTTGCAAACTTTCATGCAGATTCATTAAGTAAGGCAATGTAGATGGACCTGTGTATATCTCAAATTATAAAATATAAGTTAACTATGGTAAATGTCGGCTTACTTTGACAAAGATCTCTGAAACTGCACCAAAGTTAATAGCGAATCATAGATTTGTTGAACTCCCAATTTGATTTTACATCTATCTTGGGCTTTTTAGGAGGGTTTTTCTCTGGAGCTTATGCAGACTGGTCCTGTGAAGAGCACCTCTAGAGATGACCTCCCCTCCAACTACTGCTGGAAACAAAAACACCCTACAAGTGGCTGTCTGGGCAACGGAGTGCAGGTCTGTTTATCCCAATTAATGCTAATTCAATCAATCTAACATCCTCTGCGGTACTGCACTCCCTCAACACTTATGCTCATTACAACCCTTGCACTTGTTGCAAGCGTTTGATTCGATCCACGGTGTTTATCTCAGGAGAATCATCCTGTGGATGCTAACCCTGCTACCCATGTTGAGTAATGTAACAACACCTTACTCACCATAGAGTTGCTAACAGCTTTACTCACTCTAACATGAACAACTTTGCTCAACACTATTCCTCTTGTGTGTCATCCTAATCAAATGGTCATGCTTCCTTGCTGTTTGATGGTTATCTGCTGGCTCCTTACATTCCTTTTTGAGTTAGTGGGCAGATTTATGTGGTGGGTTGTGGACTTGGGTATGGGTTTCTTATTACGTAGTCTCAATATCTGTATCTACTATTTTCTCTCTTCCTATTTTTCTTTCTTTCTCGTTTCCTACATTTACCTCCTTTCTCTGAGGTCTCCCAGGAAACAAAGGCACTACAGCGGTCCCTCTTGTATAGACAACAAATCTACCTCTTTGCATCTTCCTGCTGAGGTCTACCCAGGAACTATGGCACTACACACATCCATCTTGTATAGACACCGCTCATACACATGCTTGGGCCTTCTACTCTTAAAACGGCACACCCATACAACATATACAAACACTCCTAATGATGGCACCTGGCTCTCTTAAAATTCTATCACTTTACACTTCAACCATCTTGTGAAGGGCAACAAAAAATTAGACTAAACTTAAAGGTTCTCTTATCCTACTTTAGAAAACTAAAATAGGCTGCACTGAAGCCTCGGGTATGTAGTTTGCTTGGGTTCGAAACAGCATTTGCTCTCCTGCTATGAAAAATAAGTTGTGACCTTACCTTAATCGCAAAAAAATCCCAAATTGTCCACATTGCATCCCTGAAGAGAAAGGCTGATGTCTTATCCCAAATGTGTCAAAAGATAGCCTAATTCTCTATATTGTTAATATTTATGCCCCCAGTGGGTGACCCTCAAGTGTGGATTCATCTAAAAAAAAGAGTGGTGATTTTTAGTTGGTGATTTGAATTTCCCATGGGATTGTACCCCAGAAAGGCATACAAGAGCTTGTACATTTCCATCACTCATGCATAAACTATGTGAAGACAACAATATGGGAGATAAATGTTGTTTACTTAACTCGAGGAGTCATGAGTGCATTTTCTATTCTCAACCTCAAAACACCACGTCCAGATTAGATTAAATTGCCACCAGCAACTCCCTGGTTGCACGGTCCACAAAGCCTTATATAGAACCAACAGTGATTATTGATCATGCCTGATCTCAACATCCCAATCTCAACCCTGTCCAAAAAGATACAAAAAAAAGATTCTTGGAGGATGAACGAAGGTGTTCTCAATGATCCAACTTCTATAGAACTCCTAAGGAGTTCGATTTCCAGTTACTTCAAAGAGAACTCCTCACTGGTTCTCTCAGTTGAGATAATTTGGGATGCAATGAAAGTAACTATCATGAATATAATTATATGTATAATGAAAAAATAAAACAAGGAATCTAACATTAGGCTCAACTCGTTAAAGGCATAAATAAAACACCTGGAACTTTAAAGATCCAAAACCCGTGATCATAGGCTCTCTCTCAAAATAAAATTCCTTAAATGCGAAAATAACAAGATCCTAAGTGAAACAGCGCATGAATGGTCTAATGACCTCACATCTAAGAACTTGGCAGAAAGAAACAAAATTGGAAGATCCTCAGCTTTACAGCTGAAACCAAAGCACAATACTGAATGCATTTCCTGAATCAGGGACTAAGAAAATCCCTCCCCACTCACTTGATGAGAGTTTACATTGATTTCACAAATTCTATATGGCCTAATAAAACTCTAAAGATCTCTCCAACTTAGATCTCTTTAAAAAAAATCTCAATCCGCTAAAACTCCCTTTGCTGAATGATGAATTACGTTTTAACTTCAAGCAGAACATTGAAATTTCCAAGAAAGTCAAGACCATACAGTCCTTAAAAAAGGGAAAAGCCCCAGGCCTGGACGGTCTCCCATCCTTTTTCTATAAAGCTTTTTCAATATACACCAATTCCCCATCTCTAGAACTAATAAGAGCAGTTCACAGCCTCCTGCAACATGTTCGGCTGAGTTTCTGAAGCATTTGCTGTGTTGATTCAGAAAGAGGGTAAGCATTCACTCAATTATAAAAATTACAGACCAATATCACGCCTAAAGACAGACTACAAAATCTACACTAAAATCATAGCATCACATTTTCAATGGACCCTTCCTTGCATGATACACCCCTTCCAAATAGGCTTTATTAAAGGTAGATTAGCTGAAGACAACATCAGATTGTTTAGCCACATTATTGAAAAGGCAAAGGTTCCTCTCCTCACCCTTGCTGGCCACATCAACTGACGCTGAATAAGCATTCTACAAAGTTTCTTGGTCTTTTCTCTATGCAACCCTTGAAAAACATTGCCTGATTCCAACATTTATAAATATGGTCATGTCACTCTGTTTCACATTCTCATCTTAAATTAGGACTAATGGTCAGCTCTCTAAATAATTTGCTATTTCCCAAAGTACTAGACAAGGTTGCTCCTTTCACCCCTTCTATTTATTGTATCCTTCGAATCTTTAAACTATAGAATTAGAGCCAATACGGGATTGCATTCCATATTGGTCTCAAAAACTCTCTATTTTTTTCAGACGAGCTACTGATCTTCTTAGAAAATGCCACGTTAGCTGTTCCAGAAATCCTCTAAACAATAGCCCAATATACCAAGGTTTCAGGGTATTCACTTAATTGTGAAAAAACGGTAATTTGTCTATTAAACATCTTGTGTCTTCCCTCCATTGCTGCAAACTCTAACCTCAAATGGTAGTCCAATCTCCTAAAATATTTAGGCATAGAGTTTAAAACCATTCTTGATGAATTGTCCCTCCTAGACAATAATCTAAAAACTACTGTAAACATGGTCACATAAATTCATTTCTTGGCAGGGTCGTGTTGAATAAATTAAAATAATCGCTCCCCAAATGAACTATATTTTAGGTATGTTCCTGCTCTAGCTTTCTCCCATCTTTTACACATCTTTCATCAAGAATATCCTTAATTGAACATGGAAGGGTAAAATGGATAAAATCCCAATTAACAAGCCTAAGATTAACATACTCAGAAGTGGACTTGACCTCCCAAACTTCATGAACTACCAGACAGTATTCCTTGCCAGACAAGCCATCTAGTGGATCAATCCTGTACCGGCCCTCTCTTATCTTGGGACTGACAGTCAAACAAACAAAGTGAAACATCTGTCACTCAAACATCCTAACCCTAAAATCCCTGAAAATTCCACAAACTCTATCAGAGACTATACAAAAAGATTGACAACATTTTTGAAAACCAATTAAAAGGATCTGAGCTCTCCTCCTAATGGTTTAACCCAAAATCCTGACTAATGACCAGGTAGTTCTTTGAGAAAAATTTACTGCAAAAGGCATTCTATATGTGGGAGACTTAGAAACTCCTCATAACACCCTCTCCTTCACCATGCTTTATGAGAAATTCCAATTGCACCCAAATAAGTTTTTTAAGGTTCTAAACTTAAGGCTGCTCCCATAAAAACTGATCAAACCCATCCTGCTGACCTTCATGGCATCCTAACCTCCAAAGCAAGAAAGGAACTTGTCACTACAAAAATCTATAGACAGTGGGACGAACAGCATTCTCAAAAACACCCAGCTGTCAACAACCCAGACATCTACAGTGTCTCAGTAGCGCGCACTACAACCTTTTCAGTAAAACTACAACTGCCCTCACGTCTGTACTGTGCCTACAACACACAAAGTCTGAGTCAGTATTAAACATCTTGGGAATTTAAACTTTATCTGTAGCACACTGTCGCCCCGTAAATCATCCACCTCCAGATTGCATGGCACTTTAGAATTTACTGTTGCCATCACAACGAGTCAGCCATCTGCCGATCCTCATTGTCATCGACCAATGCAACACAGCTTCAAAGCCACATTCTGTTGACACCACTTAGCGCAGCTTGCAAGTGGTGGAAGTAAAGATCAACTGTATTAAAAACAGCCTGGTAAGTAACTCTTTAAGGCTTGAACTCGGTGGAGGAGGATGTCTCCCTTGAAGAAAGAAAATGCAGTAAAGGGGAAGGAGGAAGTAAAGAAGAAGAAGGAGGAAACACTGAGTAAATTGAGTAAAGAAGGTACACCCTTACCCTCCCCCAACAGGCTCCTAGGAGGGTCTTCAGGATCTCCAGTTTTAGGGGCAGCCAAGGCTCATCCTTCAGCCAAATCGTTGGCAGTTTCAATTAAAGACTTTTTAGGGAAGCACTTTAAGTCTGTGGTGGTAGATGGTATACATATGGGCCACGCGGCTGCATTGGGGGGAGACCTCAGTGGAGGTGCTAGCTACTTGTGTGGAAGAGTCTAATGAACTGACTTGGTTCTTGGGTGGGATCCATTTGAGGCTCTCCTATTCGCCCTGCTTTTTTCGACCATTGGAGCTGAGTTTTGCGTGCGCTGGAGAATAGTCAGAGTCAGGGACTGGAGTGGAGGGCATAGATGGAGTGCCATCAGAAGGTCACTCAATGAAGGAGCAACTAGGAGATCCTATAATAATTACAGGAGGTTTGTGTGGAGGAAACCGAGATACCCTGGGGATCTCTGGGGTATATATAGATTCTATACTGTCTGGGCCATCTCCGATGTTGGATGCCCTTTTGTTGATGCAAAAAACACTATATGGACTATTTGAAGCATCACTAGACACAAATGAGACATTGGGGTTTTAAAGGACAATTTATTGGAACTAAAAGAAATTAATGCTTGCATGTCCTCATTAGTGAGACCGATAATTGTCCAACCAGCATTAAGGCTCAGCTGTTAGCTCACGAGGAATGTGAACAAACAACACTTTATGTGTCCAAAAGGCCTGTGTTGCTGAGGAGGAGTAGTGGTTGGGCAAGGGGCTGGTGGTTAGATAACCTTAGATGGAAGAAACAGAGGCGGGGTTTAAAAGCAAGACCTCTACTAAAAAAGCATAGGCAGAATCAAAATTGTATGTCAGTTACATCATCTGTGCCCAACATGTCAAAGGGTCATCAAGGCTTAAGAGGGGCAGGGAAGGAAGTATTGCTAAAGGGAAGTAAATATGGGAGCCAAGTAGTCCTGTTAGAACAATCAACGGTTGGGGTGGCATTAGGCCAAAGAAAAGTGCATACCCAAATAGAAGCCCCATGGAAAACAGACCCTGTGTCAACAGAAAAGAGAGTCCCGAGGTACGAAGGATTCTAAGAACTGTTGAATACTCAGATCAGGCGTATACTATGCGTAGACCAATACAAACAAAATATGTGTCTCTGGATGTGACCCGTAGGGAGGAAAAAGCAAATAAGTGAAATCCCCTAAACAGGCCAAGCATCCTGTCATTATTCTCACACTGCAAGGCACTGGAGGCGGTAGCATCAAATGATATAGAATATATATTGTTCACTCAGTCTAAAGCAGAGAGAGAGGTAACAAAAGTTTGCTTTACATCACCAGTGTTTGCTGACCAGATCCTAGCAGCTAGTGATGAGTTAAACAACTTAGGTCTAAGATTAGTACAGGAAACGGAGGTGGAAACCTACAGTTCAAAACTGCCAATGTTGTCAAACCATGCAGGCTTAAACCAAGCACAGCAAGATTTAGTGACTGGGAGAGAAATAAACCATCCACCATGGCGGGTGGAGACAAACTGCGGAACCCTAAAAGTTAAGATCTCATCCCAGGAAAGAGAGTGTTTTTCTGACCTTATCCAAGTACGCAATAGGTTTGCGCAACTAAGCATTGATGGGGAGTCAATTTTCTCATGGGAGGAAGAGATGGACTAGGGAATAGATACATCCGTCTGCTTGGGGGTTGTCGCCTGGAATGTACATGGATTAAAGAATTTATTAAGAACAGCTGATCTTGTTCAGTTTTGGGAGGTGAATGATATAATTTGCTTACAGGAGACATGGCTGGTGGGTGAGGATTTTCATCAAAAGGTTTCATGAATTTTAGGAAAGATGGAACCAAATTGGGTACGGAGAGGGCGAAAGGTGGCCTAATGACTCTGATATCTACTAAATCTAGTAAGGGGGCAAATACAATTTAAATAAGTAGTGATTGGGTCTTGGCATGCCTACTGGATCTCTATGCAGGGGGCCTGCAACAAAATAAACTGATAGTCGTGAATGTCTACATAAATCAGAAAAACTCCAGGAAAGAAGAATGGGATATGTTAAACAGAGACCTGGTAAATCTAATAGAGTTCCAGGGGGAATATCCGATTTTGCTATTAAGGGATTTCAATCTGCATTTAGATCCAAGGAAGGCTGAATCTGCAATCCCAGATATGCAAGAGTGTTATAGTATCCCGACAGCAAATTTTCAAAAATGTGTTCAGTCGAAGCTTAACAGGAACATGGTGAACTTTTTGGCAGAACTAGGGTTTGTATGCCTAAATGGCCATTTCAAAGAGGACGACCCGCCAGTCCAAACATTTCTATATGGGAAACAACAGTGCCCCATTGACTACATATTCATACATGCATGGTATTTTAATCTCTGCAGGGAATTTATTGTACTAAGACTAAAGGGAAGCGATCATTGGGGGCTACAATTAGACATAGCGATAGCCCCATTAGTGAGAGATCAAGCTATTTCAATGGCTCTGGAGTTCCCCAAATGTTTAACTACAAGAATTGATGGGAGATATATCGAGCAGTTAATGCAGTATCAATTAATCAATTATATGATCCAGGATAGGGCCATGGGAGAGCCAAATGCTGCTTGGTATGAAACCATCATTGCAGAGGTAATAAAGAGATTGATACCAGTAGTAAAGGTATGTAATAAGAGGGGGGAAAAGGATCAGCTGTGCCAATCTTCAAATCAACAATGGTTTGACAAAGTGTGTGCTGTGGCTAGGAAGGAGTTAAGGGAAATAGGAAGGGCAAGGCGATCAAATAATCAAGCAAACCTACTTGAAATCTACTGTTGCAAGAAAAGGGAATATGAAGCTCTTGTGAGGAGGAAGAAGTGGGCTCTCTTTGAGTTGAACTGGGATGTGATGATTAGAACGCTCCAGGAAAAGGATATGGGAAAATTCTGCAAATTGGTCCAGAAGGGTTTATGGTACGGATGCCCCTCCAGCTATATGTATGGTGCCAGAAGCAGATTGGTTACCCTTCTGAACCAATATTTATAAGCCAATTGGGACAGTGGTGAAGAAGGACTGGCCAACTATGGGTATGGAGTCCTTAGAGTCATTCTCTATTCATTCAAAAAATAGGTTGATAACTTCATTACAATTAACAAAGGCAGCGGGACCAGATAACCTGCCAGCTGGTATAATTAAGTTTTTATCCACATAACCAAGACCAGGATATTTCCTCCTAGTTGGAAAGGTTAAATAATTAAACCTATGCATAAAAATGGTGCTAAGGAAAAACCAGTTAATAAGTCAGTTGGATGTAGGTGAAAAGCTGTACTCCAAAGTAATACTAAGGGCTTTAAAGAGCTGGATAGACAGAAATAGTATCATCTCAATGGAGCAGGGAGGCTTTAAAGCCGGACACTCCACAATAGATCACTGCTTCAGTTTATGGGCTTTTGGGAAGAAGGCGAAAGAAACAATAGTGAATCTATTCTGTTGCTTAGTTGATTTCAGTTCAGCGTTCGATTTGGTCGATCGTAGAATACTTTGGGCGAAATTAATACGATTGGGCATTCCTTGTCCATTAATTTAAATTCTGCAGGAATTGCATACTGGGAATTGGGCTCAAGTAGAACTTGACTTAGATGGGGCCCTCTCTAAAAAAATTCCCTTGGGTAATGGATTAAGGCAGGGCTGTGTCCTGGCTCCCACATTGTTCTCCCTATTTTTAGCTGATCTACTGAGAGAGTTGGCAGCAACACATTCGTTCTCCCCGAAAATGGGAGGAAGACGTGTCATGCCTACTCCATGCAGATGATGTGGCAATTTTGGATGTGATGCAAGTAGGCCTTCAGAGGGAGCTAAAAAAGTTTAATCATTATTGCGAGGCTAACAAATTGAAGATAAACATGGGAAAAACAAAGATAATTAAGTTGGCGAAAAAAAGTAAATCATATAATTTCCAGCTAGGCAACAGTAGAGTTGAGGTTGTGTCCTCCTATACGTATCTGGGCATGACATTTACCAGCCAGTTGAGTTGGACCTTACATAAAGAATCAGTGGAGTTGAGGGCATTAACTATGACAGGGGGAATTGTCCGCTTTAAAAAGACTTATGGCAGCCCGTCCTGGTCTCCCCTCTTCACCGCTTATAATGCAATGGTCCCTATGCAATGTCTCTATGGGGCCGATTTGTTAGCCATTGGTACTGAGGGAAGTTGGGACAGGTGTGAAAATAAATGCCTGACAAAATTGTTGGCCCTCCCTAAAGGTGCAATGTCCCAGGCAATAAGTTTAGCCTATAATCAACTCCGCGTTTTTGGGATCAATTATTGGTCCCAAATACCCAGAAAAAAGCAGCCTGCTATGCTACTGAAAAAGAAAGAAGTGACCTACAGTGGGCAAGGAAGGTAAAGAATAGATTTGAAGACATTACAGGAACCCTAAAATTAGACTTAAAAAGAGATGACGCCCCAATCTCTAAAGCAGAATTAAAATTAGCCTGTAAAAAAGAATCTAGATTGATGGACTTGCAATATGTAAGGAACAAACCCTCCGCACAATACATGTTAGATTCATTGGAAAAAATGAATGTATTCCCGTATTTCTCGGCATTGCCGGATGCCCGGTTACGATTATTACTACTAAAGTTCCCTGCAGGATTAAATATGCATTATGTAAGAGCCGAACAATTTGAAGCCATTTTAGATCAAGAGAATACCTGCACATGTGGGCTGCCGTATCATAACTCTAACGTTCATGCTTTAATTGATTGTTGTCATTTTTGTAGGCCACACTGCTTGATTTTCAAACCTCTTTTTAAAAACATATAACATCAATTGTCGGAATGATGCACTAAAACTTTTCTTAAGGATGGAATTTTTTTATGTGACTTGTGTACTGGCTAAGTTTCTCAAACATTGTTTGGATTAGTAACTTATAGTTTAAATAATAGGGATTGAGAGCTTTCAGTGTATTATGATGAATTGGTATTTATATGGTGTAATTATATAAAAATGTATGTTTTAAAGACGGTGTCTAAACATTAATAAACAATGAATTCATTCATAACTCCTTTAACCTCTTCAGTGCCCATGACGAGATAGTCTCGTCATGGAGCACGGTTGCGCTGTGCCCATGACGAGACTATCTCGTCATGAACCCCACCCACTAGTGCAACGCCCGGCACAGGAGGGGGAAAGGGTGTGGCACTGAAGGGGTTAAAGCTGAAAGGACACTCAATTCTCTTTAGGACAAGTAAAACTCTCAATGTTCACATCTGCTATGATCTGTAGTTTATGTTTTAAGTCCTAGTAAGCCAAACTCAGGCTTTCATCTTTCTAAGGTCGATAAATTGAGAACCAATTGAGGTCTTTGGGTAACTCCTATTTTATATTGTCCAGCAAAGCCTGAAATGTGTCATGAAGGATTGTATAAAAGTAAGCCACAATTATTATTAGACAAGAAACACACAGTCCTTTCACAGGTGTAATCAGAAATGTGCAAAAAGAGTAGGTTTACTAATCCTAGTCCATGGGTTCAGATCAATCAATGTATACTTCCCCTTAAAAAGTTAAGGTGCCGTACAAAATTTTTTTTTTTAGGAATCCTAACGCCTCCGTCTTTTCTAGCTCCGTCCAAAAGATCCGAAGCACATCGTTGCCATTTTGAATATTCATTCCAGAATGAGCTACGGAACACATCTAATAATAAATAATAATATTGACATATTTCTTTAGTGATGGCCAAGTTTCTTCCTTGAAGGCGATTTCAATGTCTGTAATAGCCATGCACAAATAAATTACCTAGATTCCATTACCTGGTAATAGCCATGTATTCAAAGGTTCTTATTAGTTTTAAAGTTTCTGAAAGATTTCACCATTCCATTTAACACCTGTCACGAGCTTCATGAGCTGCAGTCAATCATTTCCAAGGACAAATTAGGTTGAACTAAATATCAGTGCCTTTTATCCACAAAGCTCTGTTGGAAACCCATCCATCTTATAAGATGAAAATGCAAAATGTTTCACCAAGACAGAAAAGTAAAACATTGAGTTTGATGTTAGATTCTATCACCGAATATGTCCCTATGCAAATGCTGGTGTACAGTTAGGGTAATGATGCTGCCGGTTCTTAAACATTATCTACAAATTCATTTAGGGGCTCTCAAAGTTCACCTCCTATATTTGTAAATGAGTATATCGGTTTTTTCAGTCATTATTTTACTAATCTTTACAAAGCTATTCATGCCTAAGGACTGGCAATGTTTACTAGTACTTTAGTGCACTGGTAATACATTCATTTTGTACAAATTTGAAACAAAATCCTCTCCAAAGCAGTTAGTGTTCACTAAAAGCAAATTAACGAATCCATGTATCATATGTATCATATGCAAATTATAAATGGGTAGTTACCAATACTGGGACAGATCTAGGAGGAAGTGCTGCAGCGTGGCACCAAAAGCCCTTTGGATGTGCCATGCCGCAGCACCTCCGAAGCACAGGGATGCAACATATTTACAAGACTATGTCGCATCTCTGTGCTTCCCTCAGCGCTGGTGCAGGCACCATGGTGCAAGGATGCCTGCGTCGTGGGGAGATTGTTTTTGTGCAGGAAGCAGCACTTTCCTGCACAAAAACAATCACTACAGGCATTTTCCTCTTTCAATGCGTGCTGTAGAATGCGGCACACATTGAAAGAGGAAAAAACGAGGAGAAATGAAAACATTTCTCCTTGTTGTGCTTCGCTACACCACCTCTAGGGTGGGGTAGCATTCACACGCATTTTACACGAAGTCGTAAATCTGGAGATGTGTCTTGTTCCATGGGTGTTGCGTGGGATCACCCACAGCAACACCCATGGATCGCCCCTTCAACACAAAGTGCTGCGTGTGAAGGGGCCGTATTTACAAGGAGAGGAAAAGTCACGGAGAGTGGCTTTTCCTCTCCTTGTAATTATGGAGGAGCCCCCTGCGCCATCAGTACGTCACAAAAAGCGACATACTGGTGGTGCAGGGGGCTTGTAAATCTGCCCCACTGTGTCTGTAACGCATGGCTTCCACCGCAAGCCTTTATCGTGAATACAAGATATACATCCTATGCAGGAGCAGTGGGAATGATTGTCTCCCACTGTTGTTATGTCGTAAAGGAATGCCAGGCTCATCTGATATAGCTCACCAGGAGTGTGTGAGTGCAGTGCTGGCTCTAGTGCACCTTTGGGAGGGCGTAGGGGTGGTTTCGTAAAGATGATATGGCAGGACGCAAGTTGATTGACACAGGTAGGAGAGCCAGTTTTATGCAGGATTCCCCTTTACTTCTCTGCCCCCCTCTGAAAGTAAAGGAAGGTGATTTGTGAGAGCCATAGGTAACACCAAATTATAGAAGGCTAAAAGTGGAAAACTAGGATGGTTTTCACTTAGGGGTTTTGGGTGATGTCCTAGACGACTCATGATTCTTTCTCATTGTCGATTTGACATCACCCACAGTTACAGTGATGCTGTTGTTAAGAAATAAAAACGGAAAACCCTAACTTGCCTACAATGCTCTGCTCGTAGCCTCACACGTGATATCACAAATGACATCACTGTGACACAATATATCACCTCACTAGTGCCTTCGTTGGGGACAATCACTATGGACATTGGAAAGTGCTTAATTGTTGATGTATTGTTATTTATTTAGGCTCATGACGCCGTGCCACCGCTGTGCCCCCAAACCCCCCCCAGCGCCGCGGCGGAATTTCCGCCGCGGCGAAGGGGTTAATGGTGGAGGTTGTAGTCGTCAATCAGTTATCCACACAGATGGCATTCCCGGGCATTGATGCTTTACCAGACTACAAATGATTGAGGCTGGAGGACTTTTTGTACCTGAAAGTCTCCAGCCTGGGTAGGGATTTGATTCTTACGTTTCTGTTCTGCTAGTGAACCGAAGCTATCTGATATGTATTCATATCTGTTCAGGTGAATTGCCTCATATGCAATGCATGCATTCTCTTATGAGGTGGTCAATAGGAATAATCTATTAAAAAAGGAACATCTGTGGGTAATTATAACAAGGACGCCCTCCACTCACAAACTTCAAAAAACAATTAGACCTGGTTATAAGAAACACATGATCATTTTAAACAATTTCTGACAAATAGGTATCATGTAAACTCTTTGGTGAGATTATGCTTGCTTATCTAGTCATGCCCACCTTCATGTGTTATTTATTATTAAAAAACCCATCAATCTCTCAAAGCAGGTCCCAGGCCCATTAGCCAATAGTCTCCCAATCGGGTAACAAAAACATTTAACTGAAAAATGTGAGGTGAGTCAGAAAGTGCCTCACGTGAGCACCTTCCATGGATCTACTGGTTGGTACTAACCGGTTTGCTCACTCTGTCAACATCAGCACTTTCTTGATAGAAAAAGAATGCAACCTAACTCTTAAAGTAAGATAAAAAATTAAGAAACGAAAGAGTGAGGGGCATAAGTGAAGGTGACATCTATCTACCATCTAAGCCCCGTAATGCGAAAAAAGAGTAAACTGAACTCTTCATAAGTTAAAATAGAGTTGTGAATATCTACCACACATAGGGGCATATTATTAAGAACGGCGTTAAAATTATCGCCGCTTTAGCGGCAGGAAACCGCCGCTAAAGCGGCGATAATGGGATTGATAAAATGCCCTTGAGAATCCCAATAGAAGCCCAGGTTCACACCAGAACTTCTATTCTTAAAAAATGAAAAGGAAACTTTTCATTTTTCTTTTTTAAATACATCCTGTTTTCCTTGCAGAAATATGAGCTGCATTTCAGAAAAAAATTACTTTATTTAAAAAGCAATCACAGACATGGTGGTCTGCTGACCCCAGCAGGCCACCATCCTTGTGAGTGCAGGCCATTCCCAATGCATCACAAATTGCGACCTGCCTCATGAATATTGATCAGGCAGGTAATTTCCAACCCCATTGAGAATCTCTAATTGTGTCCGAGATACGTTAGTACATTTAATTTTGTGAGTCTCTAATTGCGAGTCTTAAAAGATGGCAAATAGCGACTCGCAAAATGAAATGGTCATACATCTGGGCCCTAGTCAGGTGTAGAGGAGCAATATATGGTAAATATGATATAATATTATGCTATTTTAAAGGGATGCAAAAAAGTGCGAATGGTGTTTTTTTAAAGGTGTTTCACTGGTTTAATGTAGGTAGGTGCAGCAAGGTAGGTGAGAATGCTTAGAGAGGTTTGTCTGTTGAGATGAAGTGAGGACACAGAACAGACTAGCACAGGGCATAAGGTGGGAAATTGCAATTTTACAAAAGGTTTTGAATGGGTGGCAGGTAGCTATAAAATATTCCATCTGTTGAAATGCTAACTTTTCTTTCTTACATTCTGACAAAAAATTCTTGGAGCACAGTTCATGTGGAACTTCTGGGAAACACAGTTTATAAACTATTCAAAACAAAGTCTGATTCTAGGCATAGTGAAGAATGGGATTCATCTTTAGAAACTGCTCCAAAAACTCACTTCCCACTATAAATATCCACTGAATTGTCTGCGGTATTTAAAATGGACATCTGAAGTTCCAAAAACTGTACTTTAACCCTGAAACAACTGTTTGGAATAGTGTGTTAGTAACTAACTTGTGAAAACATGCAACATGAAGTTTAGGAGTAGACCATAAAACTACTGAAAAGTATTTAGGGCTTTATTACAAGTTTGACTTTCTGTGAACCTGCTGTTGCAGTCCCAATGCCTCGAGCTCAGCGGTCCGAACCGCAGTATTACGAGATGGGTGAATTGCTATTGCAAAGACCGCAGCTGAGCCGCTAATGCTTCCAGCACACCACAGACCACTACGGTAACGCTCATGGAAAAGCAGCCCTGCTAGGGCAGTACAGGGGAGTTTCACCACCGCCCATATTACGAGTTGGCTTTTCGATGAGCAGACCACAGTGGTGTGACCGCCAGTTCAAGTAGGTAGAAATGAAGGATTTGGGCTGCGTACTCACCCCTTTCTTGTTCTTCCAGTCAGAAGTTGACATGGATCTCTTTTTTCAGGTTCCCCCCTTCAAAGCATCCTAATCCTAATTGCGTCCCTGTTTTTGACGATTGATGGGTGAGTCCTTTTTGTACCATATACCCATTGCCTGGCATGACCACATATGGTTCACAAGACATATTCCTGGCACACACCCACACATGGGCCAGACTCTGGCAATGGATAGGTGATATTTTTCCACATGTATCATGCATATGTGTGCATATGACACATATGCATTTGAAATGCTCACAAGGGCATCGATACATATGGAAAACTAATCACCGCAGCTGCAAAATCTCTAAATCCACACTATGGGCACGTGGTAAACTCGTAATACGGCAGTTGTGGGCTCCTGGTTCCGACATTTGGAACGCCAAACTTGTAATCAGGACTCTGGCAATGGATAGGTGATATTTTTCCACATGTATCATGCATATGTGTGCATATGACACATATGCATTTGAAATGCTCACAAGGGCATCGATACATATGGAAAACTAATCACCGCAGCTGCAAAACCTCTAAATCCACACTATGGGCACGTGGTAAACTCGTAATACGGCAGTTGTGGGCTCCTGGTTCCGACATTTGGAACGCCAAACTTGTAATCAGGCCTTTAATGTGTAATCAGCTTTAGAGTTTTAATTTCATGTGCTGAGCATAATGATAGAAGTCGGCCAGAAAGGAAAATCCATGGTGAAATTTAAGTAACTCACCCTTCTTTCCTAAAACCCCAGTTTGGAAAGTCATGATGAAACAGAGCTGAGTAGTGTTGGGTTTGAGGTGGAAAAGTGCTAAATCTATAAATTTCCTGTCAATGGAGCCGATGCAGACTCTCTTTACAGAATATTAATATTCCACCCAATTCTGAAAAAGTTGGGTGGAAAAATGGATTGGCAGACATAGTGCTCTGTCCCAGGGTATCCCGCAAACAAAACAGTAGGTCACCCACTTTTTTGTATATTAGGACACTATGTCCTCATGGGATTGTATTAGCCTTATAGCTCACTGTAGTAGGTTATACTGGTTATTAAATTCACATTCCTTTGTTATAGTACTTCACCTTTGGCTCAGTCATAGAATGCTCAGGCAAGCCTTTCATAGCTGCAGTAGTTTGTTACAGTAGTTTATAAGGGTGTATTGGGACTTTCTGTTCTCATGGGGGCAGAATTTTTTAATAGTGTTTTATCATGCTGGGTATTACAGACATTAAACTCCCACTCACTTGTTATATACCTTCACTTTTAGCACAGGTCTATAACATTGGAGTGACATTTAAAGGCGTGCATAGCTTGGCATGGCAAGCTATAACTCTATATTAGGAAAAACAATTCTGTTCAAAATGAGTTAATAGGATTTTTTTTAATGCATTCAGTACAATAAATATACAAAAAAGAGCTTAGGCAAGACGCAGTAATTGAGTATTGATAAAATTAAAGTCACATGTATCATTGAGGAGTTATATATGTATGAAAAAGTAAATACATCAAAATACAATAACCTACTTATCAAGTTACAGTATTGGTAATGCAAAATATAATTTATATTACTACATCATCACTACTTATGAATTTTGAGAAACATAGTGGTCAAACGGTTTTGGGAATAATTCCTGTGAATGCAATGTATGTATAGGAGAAAAGGAAATATTCTATCACTTTGCCTTGTTGTAAACGTCCTTCATGCCCAACAAATATGAGATGATAATATTTTATCATCATTCCCATTAGACATGATAGATTTTATTGCTGAGGAAATTAGGAAATTGTCTGATTAGCAAATTATAACCAGGAAGAGAGGTCAAACAATTTGCATATGATAGCATAGTGTGGCAACTTATCAGAGGTCTTGATAATTTTGCAAATATGATCCTCTACATAATGCAAATAGAATGAGCCATTCATACAATACATATTTCAAAGAACTATCAGTAATATGACAATGGCAGCAGGATTGTATGATGGAATAATGCATGCATTAAGCATGAATGTCGTTTTAACTTCGGCATTAGAACGAATGCATCATTATAGCATGCTTCTTTTGCAGGCAAGTCAGTACAACGACTTCCCTTAGGGGGTGCTGGCGTTTGGATTAATATCATTTACTATATCAAGTCTAGTCTGAGCAACAGTAGGGAAGGTGTTAGACTTTAAATCCAATACCACTCCAACCAATGCGCCACCCTAAAGCAAGTTGTTGTAACGACTTGTGTGCTAAACCAATGCGTGCTAACGGCACGTTCTTTCTATTACCGGCTCTGTAATTTTTTTTATTTTAATTATTTATTTAATTTTCCTTTCATTATAATCCCTTGAAATACCCCCTTACCCGGCCGCACTGAACAATCGCTGTCACATGCACAGACCGCGGCTGATCCCAATATATTGTAGCTCACAAAAAGCCACAGGACAGTGGAGAGTGTGTGAATGCTCTGAAGTGTCACTCCCTAAAAACAGTAGAAGAAGGTATTTTCAAAAGAATACATCAAAATAATGACATTGGCCAATGAGATGTAGTTTCACTGCGAGTCACAGGTACTGTGGTACCATTTTCAGGTAATGCATCACTTAAAAATGCATCAACTTGTTAAATTATGTACGCAGATTATGTTTAACTGATCTTTGCACTTCCCTACTCATCATACAAACGTTCTAGTCACCAAACTAATGATGTATTAAGGTAATGCTTTTCTGTAGTCCAAATGTCTGTCAACTTTCTCAAATTTAACCCATCACAGACTGATAGCCTTCTTACTGTATGCAGCCTCATTAACTGGGCTGCCCCATCTGAGGAAGCCAAGAGTCTTGGAGTTTTTTTGACCACCAGTTGACCTTGGTGCAGCAGGTTTACAGAGTGACCAGGACCTGTTTCTACAATCTTCGCATTCTGAAATGAATTCTTCTCTAAATGAAAAATAGCTTACTTATCCCGTTGATATTGGCTTTATTCAGTCCAGTTTGAACCACTCCAACACAAATATATATATAAAACTAATGGGGTGCTCCGTTCAGCTCCTGTCTTGAAAGTTTCGGGGTGATTCATCAAGCGGGGAATGAGAAAAAATGGGATCCTAAAACATGTTTTCCCCATATTAATTCCATAGGAAACTTTAGACAAAGCTACAACCCGAACTGCTGAACGGAATTACACCAAATTTGGCGAAAAAGTAGCTCTAGGTTCAGAAACCTCCCGTTTTTTAAAATTGTGTACATTCGTTTAGTAGTTTCTGCGAAATTAAAAGAAGAAAACTTTCGATATCTGAGCACTAAGGAGAAGTCGCGACTCCTCCCAAGCACGAGCTGACTTCTGATTGGCTGCCAAAACTCCAAACCAGGAAGTGTTGGCAGCCATTTTTAGACTCAGTGATTGAGTCACAAGAAAACAGTGTAAAAAAGGGTGAACAACAAGAAAAGGGGGCTCTGACCCCCTAGGCGTGCTCAGGGGGTCCCACAAGGACCCCCAGGCCCCAAAATTATTATAATTTTTTTGTTAAATCGACTGGTTGCGCTGGGTGCACGAATCCCGGCAGGAAAAAGAACAAAAAAACAATGCGATTGGTTGTTGTTAAGCCCCCGGGTGGGCCAGGTCCCAGGGGCAATGCCCAATTATGCAGCAGGCCCGGGGACCCCCACCTCCCCGGGGCAATAAATAATAATTAGTGTGGGGGGGTCAAGCCCCCCCATACTGCCCCGGGGACCACCACCTTCCCGGGGGACTAAATATTCAAAATTGGGGGTCCATAACAGTCCCCCAGCCCTGGGGACTGCCACCTCCCCGGGGCTATAAATAATAATTAGTGTGGGGGGCCTAAGCACCCTTCCACTGCCCTGGGGACCACCACCTCCCCGGGGCTATGTAAATGAATGGTGGGGGGCCACACAGCCGCCCTCCTGGAGCCCTTGATGGCCCTGGGGACCGCCACCCACCAGGGCCAGCTCCTGCAATATCCCAGGGTGCCCATTGCTGTTTGCTATGGCAGTGCTGGAGCACGGCTCCCTCCCTGCCATAGCAAACTCTGCTTTGGTTTTTGGAAGCGAGAGCAGGAAACCTGCTCTCGCTTTCAAAAACCAAAGCAGAGTTGCTTTTGAGCAAGGGGAGCTGCAAGTCAGCAGCTCCCTTTGTGCAAAAGCAATGCTGGCTCCCGGAGGAGGTGGGAGTCGGAAGGACCATGGGGGCATTGGGGCTTCCCCCATGGTCCCCAACGCTAAGGGTAGGCCCCGGGTCCCAAGGGCCAGAAGTGCCCTGGGAGGGGGGCCACTCGCCACCCCCCCTTATTAATAAAAAAATAAATGGCCGGGCCCAGGGGGGGGGGGGGGGGGGGTGGAGTCCCAAGGGCCAAAATCAGCCTTGGGAGGGGTTATGCGCACCCCCTCCCCTATTTGATTTTTATTTAAAAAAGAGGTCCCCGGTGTGAATACGAAAGAATGGAAGTGGATCAGTTTTTTAAAATCAAACTTGAAGTCGCAATTTCAGTGTGGCGCTCAGCGCGGCGCCCCTGTGTAACATCGCGCTGGATTTGCTAATTCACCTTAAATAAATAATTAAGTAGTATATAATATAGAAGGTAGTGTTCTGTTTGTGAAGTTGTTTTAAAGAGGTATTGTGCTTGAAGTTAATGACAAGATTACAATTGATAGAGTTGTTAAAAATATATAAAATTTAAAATAAATATTTAAAGTTGAAAAGTGTGTTGTGTTGTAGTACATTGAGTTTGTGCTTTTGTTTTCTGAATTCGCGCTGGGTGCGCAAATCTCTCCCCCAAAACAATATGTATGTGTTAAGAAAATGTATAATCAGTATTATGTTATAGGGTGGCTCTAAAAAGAGCCCTTATTTTCATTGTGACTTTGTAGTAGCTATATGTAAGTGCTGACGCAGAGCTCTAGGTTGTTGAGAAAGACTCTGTTTCCCTGATCTGTAAAATGTACTCCATCACTCCGGTAGATGCCATCCATATCAAAAAGTAGATTGTTGTTATATATGGAGCCCATGCTATGGTCTCTGAGGTAAGCAGAAACAGCTTTATTGACATTTTTTCTAGCTTTCTTAATCTGTGGACAGAATTGATTTGACCACTTCCATTTCTTTCTTTGGCATATGTTAGAGTACACAAAGACAGTTTGAGGTAAAAGCAATATTAATTGTGCAAAGGTGTCCTTCATTTGCATTTACAGACCTACACCAGTCAATGTGCCTAGGTTATTGCCACCACAGTGCACAATAATGAGGTCAAGGGGTTGGAGATGCAAAAAGGTTTTAGCCAAGGGCATCAATTGGTGCCACATTAATCCTCTCTGTGCAATCCATTCAATATCCACATTTTGTAAAGCTAGGTCTTTTATAATACCTCTGCGTTCAGCATACCTTTTGCACCAGAAAACATAGCTGTGCCCAACAATCCACACTGTAAGCATCCTGAAGGGATGTCTGGAATTAATGAAAAGATGTCTGAAAGTGAGTTAGTCAGTTGGTAGAATGAAAGGTATGTAAAATGGTGGACACGATGCTGTTTTTAAAAAAGTAGAGAATTGATTGGCTGTTTAAGAACATTATACATTCAAAAATAGGGTGCATTTTACTTTTTTTAAAAGCATGTTTCTGATTGGCTAGTAAAAAATGTTTGAAAGGTACAATAGAAAGGATAAGATCATATTTTGCAAAGTCAGCCACACCTGCTGTTTGCATTTGCAACATTGTGTGGTGAACTTGAAAATATGATGAACTTGTGACCTGTCGGTTATGTTGAGTGTTCCATGAACAGTTACTATGGAAACTGGCATTAAGCAGAATGGGGGAAGGGTTGAAATTTAACTGTGGATTTAAAATGTGAAATTGTAATTTATATATAAGTAATATGTTATTACAGTGACACTTCCGAAGTCAGTACTATCTTTAGAAGTCGTGTGTTATTAAACAATAGTGTTACATTTATTTGTTATATCTTTATGAACTCCCATATGAATTTGCGACTCCATCGCAGTGCTGCACGATGGAGTTGTGACTACCAAAAAAATTTAGAAACAGTTTGGGTACTTTTAGAAGTCAGTTGCTAAGGGTTAATATGTGTAACCAATAGCAATGTGTTTTACAGTTTGAAAAGATCTCGAAAGCAATGTGATTTGTTACTTACATGTACTTGTGTGGAGAAAGAGAAGGAAACTTTACCATTATTGGTTTTACCTTGCTGAGTCTGGTGCATTTTATTAATTTTGTGCAAAATAAAATCCTGTAAGAGTTTGAAATATTTTTAATTCAACAAATATATTTGGAAAGTAAGTTATACATTTGTGAGGTTTATTTTTAAACTTTTAACATTATTCAAAAACTGTGTTGTTTGAAATATATTATTAAATGTAGAGATGTGTATTGTAGTTTGTTTTATTTTACTTAAATGTTGTTTAAAAAAGAATCTGTATAGTAATATGTGTATTTTTCAAGATGGATTACTGATGTTCATATAAGGTGTTATTAATCAGTCTTCTTTTTTCCAGTCAGTACAAAGGTATAGTTTAATGATGCCGAATAATTTTAGATAGTTTGGTGAATATGCAGCACAAATGTGTAGTTTGAAAGTTGTTCATATAAGGTGTTATTAATTAGGCTTCTTTTTTCTAGTCTGTACAAAGGTATAGTTGAATGATGCCACATAATTTTAGATAGATTGGTGAAGATGAAGCACAACTGTGTAGTTTCAAAGATGTTTATATATGGTTTTATTAATTAGGGTTCTTTTTTCTAGTCTGTACAAAGGTAAAATTAATGATGCTGCATAATTTTAGATAGAATGGTGAAGATGCATCACAAAAGTGTGCTTTGTAGGATGCTCACATAAGGTATTATTAATTAGGCTTCCTTTTTCTAGTCTGTACAAAGGTATAGTTGAATGATGCAGCATAATTTTAGATAACAAGGTGAAGATGTAGCTCAAAAGTAATCCACCAGATATTTCCCTTGCAGGCATGCTGCACTTATCTATTCACCTAGGTAATACGTAATGACTCATCTATGCCTTCAGATGGTATTTATACACTTATCTGCTCACTCAATGTCTATGTCTGCACTTATACAAGTAGCCAATCACTTTTCGTCTTCTATTGCAACTATCTAGTGACTACCTTTGCACTCATACAATCACCCAAGCATTACCCATGGAGTTATGCAATCACTCAAGCAGATCCATTATATGCATCAGTTACTAGGTTTCACTATATTCCAGAAATAGTGTATGCATGTTTGTTTTAGATATTATGATGATTTGAAAAACGTACAGATATATGTATGCGTGTGTTTAACAAGATGGAGAGACCTATAGATGAGTCATGTAATAGTCTGCTGCTTTATGTTTGGCTGGGCCCAATTCCCAAGTACTCGTTATGCACTCTTAAAATGATGCCGGCACTACATATGCAGTACTGTAATCACTCAGCCATTACTGTTGCACTGATGCAATCATTTAGGCAATATCTATGCAGTTATGCAATCACTTAGGTATTAATCATATAATCACCCAGGCACTACTGTGCACTTCTTGAATCACGGAGGCACTACATTTCTACTCTTGTAATCACTCAGCCAGAAGTCATGCTGTTCTGAAATCACACTGGCACTACTTTTACAATGTTTAATTTTCTCAGGCTGTACCTCAGTAGTCCTGCAATCCCTCAAGAAGTACAATTATACTTAAAAAATCACCCAGTCACCTGCTATGTAGTCATGTAAATCTCCAGACATTGTCCCTGCAGTCATGCAATCACCAAGGTGTTACCCATGTAGTCCTTTAGTTCCCTTGTACTCTTTCAATCACATACACACTTTTCTTGTACTTATGTAAACACTCAGCCAGTACTGATGTACTTTTAAAATCATCCAGTGACTACCTTTGCACTCCTGTAATCAGTCAGGCAGTATGTTACTAGTTCAGTAATCATGCAGGAGGTACTCATAAAGTTTTTAAATCACCCACTCATTTGCTATGTACTTCTGTAATCCACCAGATATTACTTTTGCAGGAATGTTATCATCCAGGGTCTAGTATGTACTTTCCTTACAGTCATACAATCATGCAGGCTGTACCTATGCAGTCATGTAATAACCTAAACACTACCCTTGCAATCATAGATTCACCCATGCCCTTCTGTTACATTCATCTATTCATCTAGGTAGTACTCAATGACTCATTGATCCCTTCAGGTGCTATTTATACACGTATCCATGCAGTCATTGTGTATGTTTGGACTCATGCAATTAGCTAGTCACTATCCATCCTCTCCTGCAATTATCCAGTGACTACCCTTGCACTCATACAATCACCCAAGCACTACCTACGGGGTATTGGAATCACTCAGGCGATCTAGTATATGTCTCAGTTTCTAGGTTTTACTATATTTTAGAAATATTGTATATATATTTGTTTTAGATATCATGATGATTTGAAAAGGTTGAGATATATGTATGCATGCTTATAACAATATGGTGATAATCACTGAGGAGCAATTGTGAATCTAGTCAGAGGTATGAGTAGGCCCACTGGAATTGTACGAGTGTTTGGCTGCACCAACTTTTGTATAATTATACATTGTCTGCATTAGGCACAAAATTCATCATCTGTATTCTAATCTGCTTATTTAAACAAAAAAAGCCTTGTTTCTAGCTCAAATGGTCAAACGTTAACAAAAATGCAATGACAAGTGTTACAGCGTGTTGGAAGGCCCTTTGCAAATCTAGAATGGTCATCTATTACTTGTTGCTAAATGTGGGTGTTAAATTGGTACTAATTGTGTGCAAGCCACTGATGTTTCCCTCTGCATCTCTGTTGCCTCTTTCTGCATTTCTGTTACTTCCTTGTCCATGTTTGTTTCTTTTTCTGTACCTCACTTGCCTGTTTCTGCACCTCTATTGCCTCTTTCTGCAGTTCTTTTGTCTCCTTCTGCACTTCCCTTGCCTCTTTCTGTAACTCTCTTGACTCTTTCTGTACCTCTCTTGCCTCTTTCTGTACCTCACTTGCTTCTTTCCGCACCGTTTTTGACTGTTTCAGCACCCCTGTTCCCTCTTCGTGGAACTCTCTTGCCTCTTTCTACACCTCTCTTCCCTGTTTCTGCACCACTTTTGCCTCTTTCTGTACCTCTGTTCCTTGTTTGTTCACCTGTCTTATCTGTTTCTGCACCCTTTGTGTGTCTTTCACATCCTCTGTTGCTTCTTTCTGCAGTTCTGTTCTTCTTTCTGCACCTCTTCTGCCTCTTTCTGTAACCCTCTTTCCTCATTCTGCACATCTCCTACCCCTTTATGCACTCATGGTGTCTCTTTTTAAAGCCTTGTTGGTTCTTTCTGCACCTCTTTTGCTTCGTTCTGCACTTCACTTGCCTTTTATGTACCCCTCTTGCCTCTTTGTACACCTATGTTGGTTCTTTCTGCACTGCTCTGTCTTCTTCCTGCACCTTTGTTTTAAATTTCTCCATCCCTCTTTCCTTTCTCTGCACCATTCTTCCCTCTTTCTGTACCTCTCTTGCTTCACTCTGCTCACCCGTTCCCTTTTTCTGTACCTCTTTTGCCTGTTTCTACAACTCTCTTGCCTCTTTCTGCAGTTCTCTTGCCTCTTTCTGTACCTCATTTGCCTCTTTTTACACCTCTGTTGCTTCTTTTGCACTACTGTTGCTTCTTTCTGCACCTCTCTTGCAAATTTCTGCACCCTTCTCATGCGATTATAAAAACACCAAAGTAGTTGCCATGCAGTCTTTCAATGATGCAAGCACTAGATATTTAGTGATGTAATCATTTAGACATTTCTGATGCATTTGTTTTTTCTGCACCCCTCTTCACTTATTTTGCAGCTCATGTGTAATTGTGACCATATTCCAAAAACCATATATGCATTTATTTGTAGCTTTTAAATAGAAAGTGTTTCTTTAGTAATAGATAAGAATACTTCTATATAATTATTTTAATAATATTACATTATTTTTAAAATTCTTCTTTTTCAGATATACTTCATTATTATTAAGAAAGATTTACCATGACAAAAATAAACAGAAAAGAGAAAACAAGAAAAGAAACAGTACTGTTTAAAGAAAAGACAAAAGCAGGAATTAGATGAACTACAACACGTGGCAAAAAAGAAAAAGTCTTGCGGTAAGAGAACAAAATAATTTATTAAAAGACTTTCAAGGACTCGAAAGGGTTTTGAAAGTGAATGCTTTTAGAACGATGGAGAATGAAATGAAAAAAGGACAAATTAATGGAAATTCAGGACATGATAAAACAATCACTATATCACTATATTAGAAAACCTGGGTATAAAATTAGAATAGTACACCATTTCTTGAGAGATTGCAAGAAATATGAAAAAAGATCTGCATTTTATAAAAAGAAACAAGAGATTGAAAGTATAGTCAAAAAGGCTTTTGAATTGAAAAGAAGATTGTTTATATTAGTTTTGAAAAGAATGCAAACTTCGAATAAACCAATGCATTCTATGAAGGACAAAAGGAAAAGGAAAAGATTAATTAACAAAACTAAGATTTGTAATTTTTTTGGGGGTGAATGGCTGCACAGTTCTTTGTTCAGAACCTTTTTTTAATGAAGAGAGCTATTTTCAAAACAATACATTAGTTCACGCAGTTTATACCAGTTGTCGTGCTTATGAAGTTAAGAATGGTTGTGCAATGTCAATAGACAGGAGTCTATTGATATTTTACGAAATTTCTTACGAGAGTATACTAATAAAAGTATTAAACAAAAGATTAAGATGTTGCAAGGACTAGATCCTTGTAAAGTGAGAAAAAATTCCTTGCTTGCAAGGACATTCTCTAGCTTGTCTTTCTAGAAAAGTGCGTCACAGTGTTTTTCATCATTTGAGAATGTTAGCAGTACATCACTCTGCAATGCGGAAGTTAGTAAGAAGATTGTACTATGTGAAACGTCCTGCTTTATTTTTAGGTGAACTAAACACTGCTCTTTTGCATGAGTCAGTATTGGATGAAAAAAAAGTTTGTGATGATATAGAGTTTAGTTTCTTTAGTACTGGAGTAGAGTGTACACAAAGGGGCCGATTCCGATCCGGGTCGGAAAGCACTCTGACTGAGCCGGATCCGGAGCGTTTTCCAACCAAGCTGGAGCCCTGCAGTCAGACCGAGCGAGTACGATGCGGCCGTATGCTGCCAGACTCAGTTCGGTCGGACTCCCATAGAAGTCAATGGGAGCCGGTCATACGACACGTACATGGGCTCCCATTGACTGAATGGGTACGTCGCGGACAAGTGCGCCCCCTACAGTGGGTATGCGTCAGTGCCATCCGCACTGTACATGCCTGTGTTGGGGAGACCCATGGGTCTCCCCCTGTGTCTGAGTCGTAGGGCTGCGGGTGACAGGGGGTCCGACACGGACCTCCAAAGGCAATCACCCGGACGATTTGCGAGCCGGACACTCTGGCTCCCACAGGCTGTCCAACGCATGCATCGTACTGGCTCGGTCAGTGAATCGGCTCCATCCATTAGATTACGAACGAGACGTACGGAGTGGTTTGGACCCAGAAACGACTCGGTCGGTGAATTTCAAGTAGCTCGAATCGTACTTGCTGGCTCGTACAGCTGTACGAGTCGGCCGGAAAACATGCGTACGGCTCGTAGGTTTTCCTGCCGGATCGTGTTCGGTGCCCTTCCGATCCGGATCGGAATCGGCCCCAAAGTGAGAGTTTGATAAGTGTAGGTGTTGAAGAGGAGGTAGAAGACAGTACTACTCAGAAGTTTGTAGAAGAAATTACAAAGTTTAAGGTAATTTGCTCTGAAAAACCAAACTATGTTTGTATTTGCTGTTGACGTACTCACTTTAGAAATCAAACTAGGAATGTTGATCTGTATTTAAAAAGTGAAAAGGAAAACAATGATAAGTGGGAGGAATTTGGTGCTTATTTGTTTTTCTTTTATTTTTTTTTATATCCTCATTCGCCATTAATCTCACTTCAAATTGTGCTCAAGGTGTCTGTACTTACTCTCAGAAACTGAGGGACTTAGGCTGTTAGAAGTGGACGCCCGCCTACTAGTATCAGAAGCACCATAGAGGTCAACATGAGAGCCGCTGAGATCTCTCCTCCCAAGCTCTTAGAGCAAGATGACATTCACCAAAAAGGCCAGCACAAAACCTGGTGGTACGTGGCTTAGCTAGAAGATTTTTAAAATGGCATAATCATTGGTTTATTTGGGGAGAAAAAAACAAAAAATAAAACACTCCATGATTTTTACTTTGTCATCTGGTCCGCCCATCTAAGTTGCAAAGGCTTCCAAAAGGCCTTCTTTTTTGTCACTCCCTTGTCTGGCCAAATCCAATTTAGAAACTGCTAATACTGAAGACCAGCAGAGTAGGAGAACTTGATTCAGTCCATTTTATGCAGATTTGCCTCCTAGCTAATAAAATGGAGTAAAAGAGAAGCAGTTCAGCTGGGCCCTTGATGTTATCTGCAAGGCCAAATATTATCAAAGCTAAATTCATATTAACAGTACGGCCCAAAACGCTCGTCAGGAAGTCACCAACCTCTCTCCAAAAGCTGGCCAGGGCGGGACATTCCATGAACATATGTATGTCTGAAGCTGATACCTGACCACATTTTTTACAGCTAACTGTTGGCCCTTTGGAAATTAACGACAATTTATGGGGAGTAAAATAGGCCCTATGGATGGTAAATAGGTGATTCCTTTTTAACCAAGCTGGTTTCACAACTTCGTGTAGAGTCTTACATGATTTCTGCCAGAGTTTAGACCAATCTTGTGTAGGTGAAGAGCTCCCCCATAGTTTCTCGGCTAGCTTGAATTCACCATCTACTTCATCCAAAAGGCTTTGATACCAAAAGGAAACTTCTTTCCTGCCCGGGGGCTTATTTACCAGCTGATGTTCTAGAATGCTGCCACTTTCTGAGACAATTTTCCGTAAACCAGTTTGGGCCCAACTCGTGATTTGATAATATTTGAACCGCGACAGACCTCCCCCAACCATATCCCGGAGAAGTTCCCAGGAAATAAGGGTGCCTCATACGAACCGCCAGCCCTGTCTCTTTCAAGGGTCGTGCCAATTTATCCTTCAGACATTCTGGAGTGCCAGGGGAATCCCATAGAGGGGCCAAGCTGGAAAAATAATCAAGCCCCACAGCCCTTCTCGCCTTAGCCCAAGTTTGGGCTACACCTTGGAGAACCTTCAGCTTAATTTTTTTTTAAACTTCGGGTCCCCAAATTTAAATAGAAAACCCTCTTCTGCCAATTTAGCACCCCTAAGCATGGCCAAAATTATCCCGCCACTACCAAAATTCACAGGCATCTTCAATAACATGCGTGAGTGTGAGAGTTGGAAAGCCCAAGCATACAGTTGAATGTGAGGCAGCGCCAGGCCCCCCTTTTCTCTTCTCCTCCTCAACTTTTTCCACGCGATTCTCGGTGATTTAGATGCCCAAATAAATGAATTGATTTCCCTCTGAAGTTTATCAATCATGGATTTTTCAAAATAAAGGGGAATACAATTAAAAAGAAATGTGATCTTTGGTAAAATTGTCATCTTGATCAGATTGATTCTTCCAATAATGGTCAAAGGAAGTATAGCCCAAGATTTCAACAGCCTTTTACACTCCTTTACCACTATACCCAGATTATTCTCAGCGATCTTTGTGATATCCTGAACTACGTAAACTCCCAGATACCTCATTTTGGAGCTGGGCTGATAGTGCTGGTATGTCTCTGATATATTCCAAGTCATAAGCTCTGTTTTTGCTGCACTGATCTCATACCCAGAGACAGAGCCAAAATCCTGAGCTAGGCCAATCACTGTAGGGAATGCTGTTTGTAAATCAGATGAAAGAATCAAGATGTCATCGGCATACAGGGCTACCTTCCTCTCCCACTCCCCATATTTAAAAGGTTGAATATTAACATCTGACCTGAGGCGCTGAGCAAATGGCTCAATGTAAACGTCAAATAAAAGCGGGGAGAGTGGGCAGCCCTGTCTAGTGCCTCTGGTGATACTAAATGGATCTGTTACGTTCCCATTAACCAGTAGCCTAGCCGTAGGGCTATGATAAATCAACTGGACTATATGACAGAACTTTTCCCCCAAACCAAACTTCCTCAGGGTCTCTGACAGGTAAATCCAGTTTACTCTGTCAAAAGCCTTAGTGGCATCCAATGTCATAGCCACTAATGGGAGGGAATATGCAGAGGCAAGGTTGACAGCGCCAATTAAATCATACATGAGGTCTGAGAGCTGTCGGTTCCTGATGAACCCCTTCTGATCTGGGTGAAGAACATCTCCTATCATAAGACCCAATCTCGCTGCCATGATAGAGGTAAAAATCTTATAGTCTACATTTAAAAGTGAGATGGGTCTATATGACCTGCAGCTTGATGGAGGCTTCCCAGGTTTCAATATGAGGATTATTAAAGCATCGTTCCATGAAGCTGGGAACCCTAAACCGATTTCCAACACATAGTTAAACAACTGCGTTAAAACAGGAACTATCTTATCTCCCAGCAGCTTATAAATCTCCGATGGAAGACCATCAGGGCCTGCTGCTTTCCCTGTTTTGCAACGTTGAATAGCTTCTCTAACCTCCGCTTGAGTAAAAGCTTGGTCCAGATATTTTTGTTGGTCCGACCCAAAAGAGGGAAGGGGAATATTCCCTAACCAATTCTGAGCCCTAGCTGGATCTAGCCTTTGGTCTTCACGATAAATTTCCTGAAAATAAGTCTGGAAGACCTGGCTAATTTCCCCATCTGAGGAGAATGTTACACTTTCGTTGATAATCTCTTTAATGTTATTTCTTGCTTGGTCAGCCCCCTCTCGATATTCAAAATGGGCGATTTTACTAGCCTCCCATCTACATATAAGCCTGGATTGGAGGATGTTCTCCAGCTGCCCTTTTAGAATACCCAATTTAGTTTTTTGTTCCTCCTGGGTTTCAGGAGAGGCTAGAAAGGAAAGTCCGATCTCTACTTCTTTTATTTCTCCCTCAAGAGATGAAATCTCCGCCTTATATCTTTTATTACAGAAACTGGCTCTGCTGGTAATCTGACCCCGTAGGAAGGCCTTAAAGGAGTCCCATACATTAGTTATTAGGGTTGACCCTAAATTTATCTTAAAAAACTATTCCGTTTCCTGTAATAAGAAAGCTTTTTCATCTTCTATTGAAAGTAAAGAACGGTCAAACGACCAGGTGCGAACGGGAGCTACCATTGGTTTAGTTAAACTTAACAAAACCCCCGAATGATCTGAAAGATGATTAGCCAAGTACGAAATATCTTTGACTTTTTCTCTCAGTGAGTTACTTATTAGTATATAATCTATTCTCGATTGATGTTGATATTTATAGTTTCTAAACGACACACCTGGTTGTGAACCCGCCCTTTCTCTCCAAATATCTGCTAACATAAATTGTTCCATAACCTCCAAAAGGAATTCCCGGGATTTTCAAAGAGGTCACAGCTCTACTGTTTAGAGATTTATCCAGCACAGGATTTAAGACAATATTAAAATCCCCAGCTAAAATTACCGATTCAGTGTAGTCTAATAGGTGGGAGAAAATGACCTTGAGACTAAAAGGGTCATCAAAATTCGGTCCATAATAACCGACCAGAATATACAAAGTCCCCCCCATCCTAACCTTGACAATCAGCAATCTACCACCTGGGTCCACCACTTGTTGTAAGACCTGTGCCTTAGCGGATTTCTTAAAAATTATGAAGACTCCTCTTATATTGGTTGTCTGATTCGTGCAGACATATGAATCCACCCATCTTTTATTTTTAAGGAGGGAAGATATCAAGACCTGGGCCGATGAATCTTGGAGATACTGTAATATCCTATCTCTCCTTGGCCTGGTTCGTAAACCATTAATGTTCCAGGATAACATTTGTATGGGGCTCATATTAAGTCATCTGAGGATGTATATAACCCAGCCCAGCTCCAAACACTATTCCTAAAGATAACATAAGTACAAACAACACAAACTGGAGAATGAGGATTTTTTTTTTAAATTTTTTCTTTGCTGCACCCTAACCCAACCCAGTGTCCCCCTTATCCCTCCCCCCCCTCTCTGGGAACCCATCCCCCGATTATCTGGACAGATGGAGTCCAGGCAAAGCATCCGGGAGACAACCATCCAGTCATGTGAACAGAAAGCAAAAGAAAGATAAAAAGAAGACTGCATTTAACACTTTAATAGTTCAAATTCCAATTCCAATTCTACTTATTTCTACATCCAAACTTTCTCTCGCATACAGTCTAAAGTATTTTAATTTCTCTATAAAGGAGAGAATAAGAACAGCCCATTCCTACACCTGCCTACCTACCTACCTACTAGCTACCTATAGTAGACTACACTGTGCTGACCTACTTAAAGATCTACTGCGACCCCCCTTTACTGATGTTATTGAGCAGCTCATCTGCTTCTTGCACCGATCTTATATTGTGCATTTTGTTGTTATACATGACTTTTAAAAAAGCCGGAAACTTTACTTGAGCTACTGCCCCCAGCTTTTTGAACTCTTCCAGCCTCTTGCCCAATTCCCATTGCCTCTCCACCGTGCATCTTGAAAGGTCCGACCGTATCTTGAAGGAAAAATCTTTAGCTCGCACTGATTTCAATTTCAGAGCAGAGTTAAGAATCTTATCCTTCAGAGTGAATGTAAGAAAATTAATGAGGATTTTTCTGGGTTTAGGCCTGCTGGGTGACCTGCGGAAGGGGTCCCTATGTACCCTCTGTATATCACGACTAAGTTCTTCCTCCGAATCTTCAAGCTGTAACGAGGTCTTAAGTAGTGAGACAATATAGGTGCGTATATCGGACCCCTCACAGCCTTCAGGAACATTCAATAAGCGCAGGTTGTTTCTGCGTGCATTATTTTCCATCTTCTCGAGCCTCTCTCCCAAGTCCCGATGTTCAACCCTCAGCGATTCCATATCCGATTTTGCCTGCCCCAAATCTTCTTTTAGTTCATCCACTTTATTCTCAAGGGCGGTGGTCCTGGAGTTTATAAGATCGACTTTTTTTTCCAGAAACTCACAGTAACTACTTATTTCCCCCTGATTCACTGCAGATGCAGCGAACCCCCTTTCTATATCTGCAGATAATTTAGCAAAAAGGCCTTCCAGACCTTCTGGTAGGGCTGGGGATTGTGAGCCTGACGGACCTGGCAACATATGTCCATCTCTATCTTGCACCTCGTCCGTTTTGCTGCTTACAAGATTGGCCAAAATGACGTTGCTCGAACTACTGCTAGCCTCTGGGGACACCCCTGACTCACTTTGCTGAGGGGTAAAAACTAAACCTTGTTCTGGCTCCATCCTGTTATTAAGAGTAGTGCCCAAACAATAACCTGTAGTTGTGGGCAAGGTTACATCAGGCAAGCACTGCACCAAGGATTCGGGTTGTACACCCACAACGAACACCTCTGGTTGGATCCTAAAATAGGAGCATAGCGACGGAGTCACTTAAACAACACTGGAAGCCCCCCTGCCCCTGGTTCTTAATTTCTTGGATTTAATCGACTTCCCCTTCAGTGGATAAACCTGGGAGGCATGCGGTGGATTGGTGTCTGGGGTATCTCTCCGGCAGGCTGCTATACTGGAGGCCGCTTTGATTTTTTCTATAGACTTTACCTTCCTATTATCCACTGTGGTCCCCTTCTTATTCTGCCTTTTTGCTCTTCCAATCTCTGTACATGGTGGACTTACAGCTGCGGGGGGGGACTTAACTAGTGGGTCTTGTAAATCCTGTAGGTCTTGGAGGACCTGGAAACGGCCCGACAGATGCCCTAGAGAAGGATCCGGCCCCCTGACCTCCAATACATTTCCAGATTCTTGATCCAGGTCACGAGCTGCCTCCCCCCCTCCAACACCTTACCAGTAATGCCGTCCTCTTCCTGGTCCTGTTCCCGCGCCTGGGAGAGATTGATTTCTCTCACTCGCCGAAAGAAGTTGCCAATGCTTTTCTCTTTACCCCTGAGAGAGCCTCGCGCTGCTGCCTTACGTCCTCTTTGCAGCTCCAGCGCAGCTGACAGTAGGCGGGGGGCGAGGGAATACGTGTCACTGCCTCCGCCTCCTCTCCGTACATTCAGGCGTACAAACGCTTGCAGCCCGGGTCGCGTTCTCCCCGTAGGAAACTCGTCGCAAATCGGAGGGTAAAAAAGCGAAGAAATGCAGGTAGTTACTTTAATCTGAGCTTCTTGCTCAATTCTCTCTTCATATTTCTGCAAATGCCATACATCGAGTGACTGGAACGGAAAGCTCCGGGAGCTCCGGACTAGCGCGGCTCCCATCGCAGCCGCCATGTTCCCCTCCTCCAATCCTCCAGAGCACGTATTTGTAAATATTGTTACAGAAAACTAGAAGAGAATAAAATGCCAGCTAGAGTATATTCTAATTCAATCTGCACACCTGTTTCAGGCTGTAGTTCGTATGGAGCCTAAAACAAGTAAGCTGCCTCTATCAGATTTACAAAGAGGATTAAAAGGAAGAGTTGTATATTTACCTTTAGATTTAAGGAAAAATATTGAAACTATTAGGGGAGAGAGAGAGGAAACTGAACCTGTAGTTATTCTAGTTAATGGTGTTCCAACAAAGAGTCGGGAAATATGGCAAGAGTTAGTAGACATCAGCAAAGTTCAAAAGGCTATGTTATGTCTCATAAAAAACAATCTTTATTACAAAAATGTATATCTGGAAGAAGAAGAAAATGTTTTAGGAGATGATAGCAGAATTTCAAGTGGCCAAATCGAAAAAGTGGACATCTCCAGGGGTGAAGATATTTATGAACATTATAGTGTACATCCTGTACGTTCAAAGGAAGTAATTGGATACACTATTTAATTATTCCAAATAAAGAAAGCAAAGGGAACTCCAATGAGTGTTTGGGAAAGAAGTTTAGAAGCCCATTGCTTTCCACAGCTCTTTCCCACAGGAAAAGGTAGATGATATGATGGAAGACCTGTGCATATTCCAGCTTCAGAATATCGTACAACAAGATTGTACTCAGAACATCCAAGATATCAACAATGTATTCCATATATATTTCATCTTTTGTTTGAAAGTGACTTGTCTGGACTTTCATATGCAGTGAACCACATATTAAAAACAGGAGTTCATCTTCAACATGTTTCTGCAAAGGAATTCATGGACAAAATACAACAAAAAGACGATCATTTAGAATCTCAATTCATTAATTTGATGGCGTGTCAACGTGGTACTAATGAGTATTAGTATCATCGTCACGGAGAAATTAAATGTATGTTAAGGAAGTTAGGAACCCCTACATGGTTTGTTATGTTAAGCTGTACTGAATACGCATGGGACGATTTACTTGAATTTCTAAAAGAAGCAAATTCAAATATTAAAAACATTGAATTCAAGACAGCTGGAGAACTGTGTTCATTGGATCCTGTAAATGTGTGCAGATACTTTAATCATAGGTTTCAACTATGATGTCTTTGATCTGCAATAAAAAGAACCCACCTCTTGGAGAAGTTATTGATTTCTTTTGGAGAAAGGAAAACCAAGCCAGAGGTGCTCCTCATATACATATAGTAGTATGGATCACAGATGCACCTAAATTTGGAACTGATTCTGATGAGACTGTTTTATCTTTCCATGAAGACTATGTTACATTTGGTATTCCAAAAACAGGAGAAGAAAATACCTTAAGACAACAAGTTTTACGGTTTCAAACTCATCAATGTTGGAAACATTGTCGATGGACAAACAAGTCAAAGGAAAACTTTTATACAAAATATCGTTTTGGATTCCCACATCCAGGAATTTCTAAAGGAAGACTCAACAGGTTCATGTCAGAAGTAAGGCACACTATAACTTGAAAATCTCCCAGAATACTTATAATACAAAAAGAAGTGAAGATTCAAAGTATAATAATGATTTCAATCCAGTGATTTTGACGATGTGGAATGCAAATATGGATATCCAGTATGTTGCAGGTAATTCAACTGCTTTTGTTCGCTATATTACATCATACATAACAAAATCTGAAAAGACAGAGTTGAAAGAAATGTGGGAAGAAATTTCACAAGAGAAGGCTCTTAGTAACACATTGCACAGCTTTAGTTTGAAGATGCTTTCCCATCAAGAGATTGGATCCTACGAATGTTCGGATCGGTTGACATCTGCAAGTTTAGTTTATATTCAAAGTCAAGAGGAATCATTTGGATAAGTCTAGGTCTTGATGCAACACAAAATCGAGTATTAAAATCTGTACAAGAAGTTGAATACTTAGCATAAAATGAACCAGAAAGTACATATATTGTAAAAACAAACATGTTGGATATGTACTATCTTAAGAGAAGTCCACATCTAGAAAACATATGTCTCTATGAAGTACTGCAATGTGGCAGCTTTAAGAGAAATGTTACAGAAAATATAAATGAAGAAAAATATGCAGTGATTGGATGTGATGGATGTTTGGTAAGACATACCAAAGCAAATCTTATTAATCACAGGAAAACTCAGTTGTGATACTGCAGGTAAGAGGGAATTTTTCTATTTAGCACTTCTGCAACTCTTCAAGCCTCGGCGTACTGAAATGGAATTACTTGGAGATTTTGAGTGCTATGAAGGTTCTTTTAACGCATGCAAAGATAGTATTCAATGCACAGTTTTCCCAAATTATCTACAAATGTTGAATGAAGAGATTGAACAAGAAACTACTATTGCAGCTGAAATTTCTAGAGACAGTTCTCAAGATAGTGAAAATTCTGGTCCACTGAGTCAAGATCCACTAGGAGAACCAATTCTTGAAAATGAAGCAGCAATAGCCATGAGTAAAGTAGAAACGGCAACGCAATAAGCACAACAGTATATTATGGAGTTGGGAAACTTGGAAGAACAACTAAATATTTAACAGAAAGACATATTTCAGTAAGTTACACAACAGATAGACCATGGTTTACTTCATGAAAAAAAAGAATGCAACTGCTCATCATTTAAACCTATTTGAATGTATATCAGTGGTCAAGCTGGTGAAGGAAAATCTTTCTTAATTAAAGTTGTGACAAGTTATCTACAGAAAACCACTAATTCACATTTATCTTGTGTTGTAACCGCTCCAACTGGGTTAGCAGCACACACAAATAAAGAGATTACATTACATCATTTACTGATGCTACCAGTTGAACATGAAAATAAGTTGGAATTTCACAAGCTATCTGGAGAAGCTTGTTATGAAGTTTCAAGAATACTAAAGAAAATGAAACTTCTGATCATTGATGAGGTGAGCATGGTCTCAAACGTAATGCTTGCCTTTGTACATGTAAGAATGCAGCAGATTTTAAAAACAGATTATGATGTTTTATTTGGAGGAAAACACGTAATTGTATTTGGTGACCTACTACAACTTACTCCTGTAAAAGGGCAACCAGTTTTTAAAACACTTGTGCATGAAGACACAAGGAAATCTTTGGAAATGTCAACATTTTGTCTAATTTTGAATATAAAGAACGTATTAAGAATATGCGACAAGCAAGTGATGAACATTATGGAAGCATTCTTCAAGATATAAGAATTGGTGTTTTGACAAAACATGGTAAAGAAGCTTTGCAAAGTCGGCTACTTACAAACTTGCTTCCTAATGAAAATGTTGCTCCTGACATAATATACAAAATAATTGGAGAAAACAAATCTATATTTTGCCTAATACCAACACTGCAAGAGTGTTTTACATTCAATCAAGAACTTTTGAAGCTGGAAAAACAACAAATAATGAAAATGGAAGCCATTGATAAAATAGAACACAAAGAAATTACTATTATTCTGTCAGAAAAATTAAAATCAAAATTGGATTCTTTGGTAAAAACTATATTCAAGACTGCTGGTTTAGAAAAGACTTTAAAGGTATGTGAAAACTGTCAGGTAATTTTACGGCATAATTTGGATGAAGAAAAACGTTTAGTAAATAGAGCAATGGGTAAAGTTGTTGATTTTGTTAATTATCCATATAGAGATGGAATTGAATTTTTGAAGATGAAATTTGAACAGATTGAAGAGGTAAAACAGATTGGATGTTATGCTGTTTGTTTTTTGCTTGTTAAAGACTTTTATGTTCATAGAAAACAGTTTCCTCTTTCTGTAGCATATGCGGTGACCATTCATAAATCTCAAGGTTTAAGTGTAGACAGTGCTTTGGTAAACATTGAAAGTACAGTGTTTAAAGAAGGAATGGCATATGTTGCATTGTCTTGAGTAAGAACTTTATCTGGATTGTATTTGTTTGATTTTGATGGGAGAAAGATTAGTGCACATGCATATTGTGAAAGAGAGTATAATCGTTTAAGAAGACTATATGCTCCAAACTTAGGTGAATATCCTGTATATGAAAAGCGAGTAGTATGTCCAAAATGAACATATGAGAAACACTTGTGAGGTTGGCAAGAAGAAAAAAAAATCAAGAGAATGTTGAGGCTCCAAAGAAAATGAAAATGGACACTGTTGATGATACTGTAGAATACCAGTTAGAAAATAGTTCAGGTATCAACTGCTATGCTAATGTATTTATGAACATCCTGTTTTTCTAGAAAATCTTCATCATCAAATTATGGAGAATCGAGAAAAGAAATTTTGTTCTTTATTGCATTATATTTTTGATAAATTGAAAACTAAAATCCAAACTGCTTCTGGCATTCGGCATCTTTTGGATATATGTTCTGGTTCTTCACAATTTACACTTAATGTACAGCAAGATGCTCAAGAATTTCTTATGTTTATGCTTGCAGTATTGGAAGGTGAAGGAATACAAATTTAAAATCTGTTCGGAGTACGTTACAGATGGGATCATAAATGTGAAGACTGTTCACTTTCTTCTACTACTGAAATAGACACTGAATGACTCATATATTTGAGAATACCAGATTGAAAAACAGTGTCTTTTAACAAATTATTAAAAGAAGCTTATCAAAATATGGAATGTGCTCACTGCAAATCTGAAATGTTATAAACATTATTTATAGAAAGATTTGGACAATATGTCATTTTAATGCTACAACGTTGTAGAGCAGATGGAAGAAAATTGGAAACCAAAATTAAAAATGTTGTGGCAAGTCAACTATCAATTTCAGGAAGAACTTTTAAAGCAGTGGCTATTACTTTCCACGATGGACCTTCTACAACATCTGGACACTATACTGTGTATTTAAATTGCAATAAAGGATGGACACATTGTAATGATGCCCATTTGGAATTCAAATGTCAGTTGCCTAATGAATTACCGAATTCATATCTGATATGTTGGTTCCAAAGTTTTGAAAACATCATTCGGCCTATTGGGAAGATGTAAACTTCCATTAACGAGTTTATTTTGGATATTTTTCATGCAAATGATTTCAGAAACATCATTCGGCCTATTGGGAAGATGTCAACAATTAGTTTGAATTTTCGTTTCTGTTTTTTCATATTGCATTTAGAAAATTGTTTTTGAAAGAAGCAGTTTATATATTTGATCTTTGTATTGTATACAATGTTAATGAGAGTGTTTATTTTTGAAAATAGAAACATATATTTGATTTTGTTGTAAATATTTTGAACACAGATTTGCTTTTTTTTAACAATCTTATTGATTGTTTTTTTTTGCCCGCTGTTACATGATGATCAAGATTGAAATCACTGTGTATGGTGCAATTCAATAGAATCTGAAAACAGCAAACAAGGCAAACTGAATATGTTATGTAATTCTAAAATTATGTTGTGTTCTTCAAACTATATTATATGCAGTAACAGTATTCTTTCTTCTCTTTTACAGAAAGTACTTCTAAAGTTTCAAAATGTTTTAAATTTAGATTATAATAAAACAACTGCAAAATTGTTTCAATGAGTTTAATATCTACTTTAATAAAGAAGGTAAGATATAGTAATGTAATACGCATAATGGTATGAATTAATATTTACAGTCACTTTTATTGCAGTCATTCATTTTTTGAGTTGCCTCACTCATCAAATTACTTTACCAGAACCCTTGTTTTTCTTCAATCTCTGAAATATAACCTCTGTACTTACAAAATCATCTATGCATCACCAGTATACACATTTAACCAATATGTTAGTACCAATACAGCTCTGTAATCACCCACACATTAATTGTAGAATGTTGCAATAACCCAACTATTAGCTATGCAGTCCTTAAATCATGCAGATATTTGTCCTCCAATTATACAATCACCTGAGCAGTAGCAATGTATTCATGCAATCATCCAAGCAATACTCATGCACTTAAAAAATCACCCTAGCACTACCCATGTACTCCTCCCATCACCCAGGTATTACTCATCCACTTATGCAATAACTTGGGTACAACCCATGTACAATTCCAATCACCCGTGCACTACCCCATACACTTCTACAATCACCCAGCCAGTACCCTGTACTTACCCAATCACTCCGCCGATTCCTAAGTACTTATAAAATCACCATGCACCATCCTTTCAGTCCTCTAATCATCCAGACAGTAGTTATGTACTCATGCAATGACCCAGGCACTAACCATGTATTCAAGTAATCATCCAGACATTACTTTTAAACTCATGTAATTACACAGGCATTAAGTATGCACTTGTAAAATCAACCAAGCAATACCCATGTAATTAGAAAATCATGCAGGCACTACAGATGTACTCCTGCTATCACATAGGTACTACTCATGCACTTATGCAATGATTCAGGCACTACCCACACTACCCGTGCACTCCTCTTATCATCCAGACACTACTCATTCACTCCGCCAGTTGCCATTCACTTCTCCAATCACCCAGGCACTACACATGCACTCATGCAATCATCTAAGCATTACCCATACACTCATGCAAACACTCAAACATTACCCATAAATTCTTCCAATCACCCATACATTACATTTGCACTCGTGCAATCACCCAGGCATTAACCATAACACAGATACTACTCATTCACTCCTTCTATTACCCAGGATGTAGCCATGCAATCACCCAAGCACTACCCATGCACTCTTCCAATCATCGAAACACTACTCATGTACTCATGCAATCACCCAGGCATTACCCATACACTCATGCAATCACCCATGCACTACCTATGCACTCATCCAAACACCTAGTCAGTACCCAAGCACTCCTCCAATCACTCTGTCACTATCCAAGCACTTATAAAATCTCCGAGGCACTACCCAGGCACTCCTCCAATCACCCAGGCACTCCCCATGCACTCATGCAATCACCCATGCACTACCTATGCACTCATGCAATCAATCCACCACTACCCAAGCACTAATAAAGTCACCCAGGTACTACCCATGCACTCATTAAATCATCAAAGCACCACCTATGTACTCTTGTAATCACTCAGTGACTATCCTTGCAGTTCTCCAGTCATCCACACAGGACCCATGCACCCATGCATATATTATACACAGACTCCTTCATATAACACTTAAGAAATTATCTTTTTTAACAGAATAGATGGCTCTAACAAGAACTGTTTTTTTCTTCTTTTTTAGTTTAATATTTTTTTGTATTTTTTAACTCTTTTTAAAACATTTGGGTGTTTTTTTAAAAAGAAAAAAATAAACAACAGGAATAACTGACACAACTGATGTCACAACTTTTGTAAATACAACAACATTGCAAAAGAAATAAATCAACAATGATGGCTGCGAGCAGCAAAAACTATGGCATCAACAGACTGCTCCCTATAGCACAAAATCTTCTTACATTTGATGCAACGTTCTTCAAGGCCAGTGAATTCAGGCCTGATGTCTGGTCCTCTGTTGGAAGAGCCAGGAAAGCAAGATATGCTCAGTCCTGGTTGCTGGTCATCCTGGAGGGCTTGTTGCTCGAACTTCCTCTTTCTCTGTTCTCGGGCCAGCTGCCGAGGGTGGATGGTTTGAAGATGTTTTACAATTAAAGACGTACTGCAAGAGTACTTCTTCTAAGAGCCCCTTGATAAAATGTGGTGACAGATGTTACAGGTCACCTTGCAGGCATTAACTTTTTCTCACCCGCCAGGAAAGTAAAAAATGCCCACACAACACTTCCTTTTTTTTGCGTGGAGGTTCCTCCAAATCTTCATCTTCTTTGTGAAGATCCACTGCTGCAGTTGAATATGCCATATTTCCAAACTTGCTGCAAAAAAACACCAAAAAGATCTGAACAGGAGCAAAAAACATAACAGGTAACAGGTGTGTCTCCTGCCAAGGTTCTTCAAGGAATGACAAAATTGGGTGGGGTCTAGAAACTTCTAGAATGAAAGGAGTCTCAACCAATGAAAAATTCTTTTTTTTAAAGTCACATGGATTCATGCACCACACACGCACCCAGCGTGCACCCATCATGAACCCGTCAAAATATGTTTACCAATAATTTTTCTTTATTCTACTTTACACATATATGATTTATATAAATAAATTAAATAATCTCTTGCTTGAAAATACAGATCAAACTTATATATATATATATGTATATATATATATATATATATATATAGTTTAAAACGTAACATTTTGCGGCGGAGTCGCGTTTCTGGTGTGACATCCGCAACTACGTATGTAATGTTACGCGAGGTCGTAGTTCCCGCACCCGTCGCTTACGAAGCACGCATCCTACGCGACTGTACGAATATTGCGGCTTTGGATTTGTGCACCGATAAAGACAGGTACACGATCTGTATGCAAATCCACTTTCTTATATACAAAATAAATAAAAATGTATATTTACTTCTTAAGAATTAGAAAATAATACATTATTTATATAACAATTAAAAAAATAAGAAAAAAAAAACTTTTGGGACATTATAGTAACAAATTATCATTTATAACACCTTTGAAATTCCCTGAATAAACCATACGTTTCAGGGATATTCTAGTTGGAAAATAGCATTTAAAAAACCTTTGAAATTCACTGAAAAAAACATAGGTTTCAGGGACGTTATAGTTAGAAATTAGCATTTAAAAAACCTTAGAAATTGACTGAAAAAAACATAGGTTTCAGGGACGTTATAGTTAGAAAATAGCATTTAAAAAACCTTTTCAAATCCACTGAAAAACCATAGGTTTCAGGGACGTTATAGTTAGAAATTAGCATTTTAAAAAACCTTAGAAATTCACTGAATAAAACATAGGTATCAGGGATGTTATAGTTAGAAATTAGCATTTAAAAAACCTTTGAAATTCACTGAAAATACCAAAGATTTCAGGGACGTTATAGTTAGATAATATCATTTAAAAAACCTTAGAAATTCACTGAAAAAACCATAGGTCTCAGGGACGTTATAGTTAGAAATTAGCATTTAAAAAACCTTAGAAATTCACTGAAAAAAACGCAGGTTTCAGGGACGTTGTAGTTAGTCGGACATTTCACTCATACAATACCAGAGAAACTCCGCCGTTATAGTTAGTTGAGCTAACCATAACTCGCTCCCCCGCAATGCACTGCTGATGACATCCCATCATCATTCATGACATGGTCAGTGACATCACTGGTGACATCATCCACGAGATAATCTGCTGCACCTCCTCACAACCTAATATAACCTTTCATACATCTACTCTAAAATACAGACTACCATTTTTGAAACCATGGACACAGCAATACCAGTTACTGCACATCTACTCACTGACTCCTATACACAATCCCCTCATTCACCCATACATGCAGTCAATCATCAATACAGCACTATCATATGCACTCATACACCTATACAGACACTCACACATGCATTCCAACAGGAAGTTGTACTAAACCAGCATGCATTCCAACAGGACGTTGCACTGAGCCAATCAATTTAAAGGCACTGAGCCAATAGGAAAGTACTCACTGTGCTCCATGTGTACATATTGCCCTGGAAGAAGAGGTCTTTACCTCGAAACGCATTGGCATGAGTGAGAGAGTTCGGGAGTGCTGGAGGAGGTTGAAGAGATGCAAGCTGTTGTGTGCCTCCCCAAGATCTGGACGCTTTGGAGAGGAATGTTGAACGCGGCTGTCCTGCCGTGGGGGAGAGCACCATCACTGATCGAAGTGAGGCGGAGCCAGGAACCATATCCAGGCAGAGAAGCACAGCGAGCCACAAAGGAAGAGGATTCCTCCCAGGCAGCTCCAGACCCTACTATAGGGGATTAATTTGTTTTAAAAATACAGGAGCGTGAGTGGCCCACTTAGGGAAAATAATTGTACTTTGCCTAGGGACTCATTATCCCAGCATGCATTCCAACAGGAAGTTGTACTAAACCAGCATGCATTCCAACAGGAAGTTGCACTGAGCCAATCAATTTAAAGGCACTGAGCCAATAGGAAAGTACTCACTGCGCTCCATGTGTACATATTGCCCTGGAAGAAGAGGTCTTTACCTTGAAACGCGTCGGCATGAGTGAGAGAGTTCGGGAGTGCTGGAGGAGGTTGAAGAGATGCAAGCTGTTGTGTGCCTCCCCAAGATCTGGACGCTTTGGAGAGGAATATATATATATATATATATATATATATATATATATATATTACCTACTGGCGGTCGCCAGTAGGTAGTTATAGTTAGGACCCTGTTTCCATTTGAAGGAAAACTAAAAATGAATACCTTTCACAACGAAGCACTTAATATGTCCCCCATGTGCGCAGGGTGCTCGAAGCGCAACGTGCGTACAAGGCCCATCCCGCGTAACGTGGGCACGTGGTGCGTGCAGCGCACCGCGTGACCACCGTGCGTGCACGGCACTAACTGCGTAAAATCGCCGATTACGCTTACTGTACGCGTACGGTTAAAATTATTAAAAAAAAAAAATTATCCACACTTTCCCCACCCCGTGTGCAAATGGTGCCCGAAGGGCACCATTTGTGCATGGCATATATTTCTCAAGGAAACTAAAAATGAATACCTTTCACAACGAAGCACATAATATGTCCCCCATGTGCGCACGGTGCGCGAAGCGCATCGTGCGTACATGGCCCATCCCGCGTAATGTGGGCATGCGGTGCGCGCAGCGCACCGCGTGACCACCGTGCGTGTACGGCACTAACTGCGTAAAGTAGGCGCGCGGTGCGCAAAGCGCACCGCGTGCTCACTGTGCGCGCACGGTGCGCAAAGCGCACCGTGCGTGCACAGAACGAACTGCGTTAACTGGGCGCGCACGCCACGAATGGCGTAAAGTAACTTAGCATTTAAAAAAACGTACAAATTCACTGAAAAAAACATAGGTTTCACACACGTTATAGTTAGGAATTAGCATTTAAAAAACCTTGCAAATTCACTGAAAAAACCATAGGTTTCACACAAGTTATAGTTAGCTGTACATTTCACTCGTAAAAAACCAATGAAATTCCCCCGTTATAGTTAGTGCAGGCAACTATAACTCACGCGACCGCAATCCTCTGCTGATGACATATGTGTCTTTATGAAAAAAAAATATTTGTAATATATGTATAGCTAAAATTTAATGGAAGAAGACATGGGCAAATAAGTGTCTAAATACAGTATTAGCATCAGCAGAGGATTGCGGTCGCGTGAGTTATAGTTGCCTGCACTAACTATAACGGGGGAATTTCATTGGTTTTTTACGAGTGAAATGTACAGCTAACTATAACTTGTGTGAAACCTATGGTTTTTTCAGTGAATATATATATATATATACCCTCTAATTGGTGCAGCTCACAGCTGTTTGGATCACCTCCAAAGCCCCACATCAGACTCACATAACCCCAGTTCTGAAACCACTCCATTGGTTCACCATAATACCAGAATTAAGCCTAAGGTCTTAACAAGGGTTCTCAAAATTGTGCAATACACTAAGTCTACATTCCAAACTGTCAACATTTCCTATCATCGTCCCTATCACGCACATTGTTTATCCTCTCAGAATTTCCATACTGTCCCTTGGTCCGATACAATCACCTATGAAAACTGCAGATATTTCAGTTGCCATAGCTTAGTTTTAGAATTTACCACCTTCCATCATATGAGTTAAAATAAAACGTTTTGATATCAGGAAGCAGTAAAATATGGAGTTATTAAATGACTAATAATAATATCCACGTCCTTTGTGGCATTAAGGAGTTCTGTCTACTATTTTAGTAGTATCTAGTTTTTCGTTATTGCCATATAATGGGCACTTCTAAATATAAACACTGTTACATACAATTTAACATAAGTAGTTCATTACCTTCTCTATAGAAATGACAACCCATCCAAACTTTGAATGTATCCCGCTCTCTGACAGTGTATCCCCCATTATTCAGCCTCCACCTACCCTAGAAAAGGAGGTCTTCTCACATCACTTACTGTTTTTGTTTATTTAATACAGGATATGGCTCAAGACTGCCAAATCCTCGTTAGCAAGTTCAGACGTAGTGGAATCCAAGGACAGAAAATTACAGACTGCAATCTGCTGTTCAATCTGTGAGGATTCACTAACTGATCCAAACTCTTGCCCACTCTTTATATCCCACTGGAATTAAAATGTCATTAAAATAATTCTGCCGTCTTGCCTTATCCCATAATGGTGGATGTACTATGAAAGATGGTGTGAGTGCAAGATCTGGTTCCTAGTTACCCAGATAAGGGGAAAGCAAATTTTTTGGGCCAAAAGCAAGTAAGAATATTGGTGCAGGTGTATCTTTGTGCAGTACAAGGGTAGTCATTACGTGCTACACACAGTGAAGGCAGATTTAACTCCTATTTAGCATCCAACTTTGCCACAAGAGGCTCCACATACTCAAACTATGCAATATATATCTATTATTCATTGTGGAATACTGGGTTTGTTTTCTCCCAGATTACTAATTACCCTGATTCTTTGTGTTCTTTGGCAGCTGCTGTTTACTCATCCATTGCTTCAAGTATCCATATTACAATGTGATCATCGAAGGTGGATACAGCATGAAAATTCTTTGCCAAATGACCTTCCTTTTATTGGTTTCAAAGTATTTGGAGTGATGCTGGAGAATTTAGGAAAATTAACTGCTAGGAACAAAATACTAATCTGTCCCCTGTGACCAGTATCTAGAGGTTCAGCCTCTGCTCCCAGAGTTGTATGTGGACACTGTAGGAAGGTGGCTCTGTATATACTATACCAAAGTAAGATACAGGGTAAACAGAGTCCAGTGGAGCCCAAAAGGTAGGCAGATGAAAAGGTAGATAATGCCTTACTCTCTATTTGTGGTAGTGTGGGCAAGCAGTAAGGCTTTATCAGAGGGTAGTGTTAAGCATTTATTCTACACAAGCAGGCAGGAAATGGTGTCATACACTCAAAGACTGAACTCAGACCAATTTGTTTGTATAAAAATATTATTTAGTTGTGTTTTATTTTTCTAGCACCAAGCCAGTCCTGGTACAGGTAAGTATACTAATAGTTTGCTAGAATTATGCAGTGCAATGCAGTTGAATGCAATTGGATTGGGTACAGTTAAGTAATTTGTTCATAAAACTGTTTGGATTACTTTTCAGATTACTTTTCAAGTTGCTTTTCAGATTACTTTGTAAATTATTTTTTCTACTCAGTGTGATACTCCTAGATTTCACACTGGACACACAATTGATGGATGGAATACAGAACAATCAAAGCATTTGCCCCAGTCAAGAGATCTGAGTTAAACCCATCATACTTTTGCTCACCACGCCACCCCAGTTTAGACCTGGCCATATGCAAATCAGTCTTGACCCTGTGCCTCATGGGAACAGTCCAGCACAAACTGCCAAGCCAGGTCCTCCCTGGACTGGAAACAAGCATCCTAAGACCGCTTTCGGGGTTTCACCCCTCATCAGCCAGGATAGCTTGCATCTAGTTGCACAGTGAGCCCAGGACCCACATCTGGGCATACCCGGTGCACTTAGGGCGAGAAAGCAAAAGACACACAATTGATGGACGAAATGCAGAACAAATCAAACCATTCAGCCCCAGTCAAGAGATCTGAGTTAGATTCCTCATTCTTTTGCTCACCATGCCACCCCTGTTTAGACCTGGCCATATGCAAATCAGTCTTGTCCCTGTGCCTCATGGGAACAGTCCAGCCTGAACTGCCAAGCCAGGTCCTCCCTGGACTGGAAACAAGCATCCTAGGACCGGTTTCAGGGTTTCACCCCTCATCAGCCAGGATAGCTTGCATCTAGCTGTTCGGGCTGGACAGTTCCCATTGGGCGCAGGGTCAAGACTGATTTGCATATGGCTGGGTTCAAACTGGAAAGGCATGGTGAGCAAAAAAACGATGGATTTAGGCCCATATCTCTGTACTGTGGTGAATGTCTGAAATTGTTCTGCATTCTGTCCATCAATTGTTCTTTACATAGATATCACACTGGGACATTTCCTAGACAGAAGCTACGTAAATCAGTTTTCGGATGTGTGCAGTTTCTCAACATTCCCACAAACCAACTCCACACAATTTTCACAAGAAAGCAGTCAATACAGTCCTATGGGAGAAAACAATGTTATCGACTTAACGGTAAGTACTTAAGTTTGGGAGCTGGTTTTCTGGGGTTAGAACCAGGGTTCCCCCAGGGTCAATGATGCACTCTCAAAGCAACCTCAGCTGCACTAGGGCGGCCGGGTACAGAGTGCTGAGGGCTAATGTTATCCAATAGGGGATAAGGGGCCTCTGGTTGGTGGCTGCTCATGAGCAGGCCGCAAGGTTGAGAGAGCAAAGCTCCTGGTCTTTGGCAAAGGGGAATCTGATTTAGCACACAAGGTGCACCCACTGCGGCACAAGGGGCGGCCACGTACAGGGTGCTGTTTTGGCTTCGGGGTGCCCATATGTTTTCAATGGTGATTTCCGGTTGCAAAAATCACTGCTGGCTTGGGACGAAGATCTTCTGGAGTCAACCACCAGCTGGAGAGGCAAGTTGGGATGCCTTGGGATGCCAGGACACTGTTGCTTAGGTGAACCAAGGCCATGGGATGTCCGTTACAGGGGCGTCTTTTGACGTTGGGTTTTTCTTACTGTCAGAACCACACAAGTCTTACCTTGTATACTCGTTGACCTATCTCGCAGGGACGATGTGAACAACCTCCACTGTCTCCCTCCTTACCTAATAAAAGGTGAATATACTGACCAAGGCAAGGATGAGACCAGGGGAAGGAGTCTAATGGTGGTGGGAAGGGACGCCGTCTGTGAAGACCTGGTGAGGAGTCTCACTAGACTGAGGGCACTCTCCTTGCTATCGGCAGCTGGAAATGAAGGCTTGAGCAAGGATTGGAAGTCTCCAAAGGGACGGGAGCAGGACACACTGGAAGGCAGGCAAGCCACGCTCCAGTTCTTGTTGCACCAGAAGAGGTTGACACCAGCGCTCCCAACGTTGGCGCAAGGAGAGTAAAAAAGGCTGCCATGCTCACCTGCGTGGTATTAGGGCAGTTATGAAAGGAAAACAAGGAGAGCTCCTGCGCGGTGGTAAAAACAAAGTAAACCGTGACCACGCGTTTCCAGAGCGTGTCGCGAGGCTGCACACCAGCAAGTGCTCCAGCGGGGATTGAAAGCAAAGTAAATTGCGACCATGCGTTCCCAGAGCGTGTCGCGAGGGGAAGTGAAACAAGGAGCTTCTGCGCCGTGGCAAGAGATGTGGCAACCGCGACCACGTGTTTCCAGAGTGTGTCGCGAGGCTGCACATCAGCAAAGTGCTCCAGTCGGTATTGCCGGCAAGGAAGACGCTTCAATGCGTCAGCAAAGGAGAATGACTCGGGAAGGGCTGGTAGGTAAATCTGGAGGATCCATAGGGAAGGCAGCTAGCGGCAGGCATCCTGCCAAGGATCAGTACTAGAAGCCCTGATGGGTTTGAGCACCGTGGCTTTATGCGGTCTCACCCGGTAGTGCTACCTGCCTGACATGGCGCATTTCCTGGTTGAAGTGCTAGACCGCTAACCTGTCCCGCGGTACTGCACATCAATGACGGCCCCGAACCCACCACACATACCGCTAATTACCCAGGGTGGAACCATGACACTTACCTCCTCCAGTCTTGGTCAGAGGATCCTCCAGAAAGGGGCTGCAGGCGTCGGTGGGAGACTCGAGGTAGGTCAGGGATCACCGTATCCCAGGTCATGATCACCAGGGAGACCTCCTCGTGAAGTTGAGCCACTCGAACTCGGGCAGTGGTCATCGGGTGCAGAGTAGTGCAGACTTGCTGATTTGGCAATAGCCAGAGACTGTGGGTGAGCAAATTCGGTGCTCCTGGGAGACAAAGTCTGGTTAGGGAAGGCAGGGCAGGTCCTCTGGGTTCTTGGGGGCTGCTGGCTGCAGGATATACTGGGATTTTGCTGGAGTTGGTCGAGGTCAGGCCAGGCCTGAAGGGCTGTAGCCCAGTCACTTGGTGTCCTCGTCTTCTTTCAGCACGGCTTCTTTGGTCCATCTCCTTCTCTCTTCCTGTCTGCGAAGGCAAGGTTCAGGGTTGCTGCTAAATACTACATTTAGGGTGTTACAGGCAGGTACATGTCGGGACCAATGGGTTCCCTCCTTGTGGAGGGTATACCACCTATTATGCCACTCTCCAGTGGAAGGGGGCATACGCCTCACTCTGGTTGGCTGGTTCCCCCCATATTCAAGTTGGGGGGGACTGAGAGCAGTGCTTCACCTCACCTCCCCCACCTGAGGGCTAGGGTTGGCCAAAGTGGGTGAACCTCTCCTCCTAACTCGGTTTTCCCACTGATTTGCCAGCCCAAAGTGGGGGGTCAGAACCATGGGGGCTAGTTGCTGGAAGCAGCAAATGGCTGGGATTGCTCACAAAGGCAGCAAGCCTTCAAAGCTTCATCTTCGTGGACCCAGCTCATCCTGGGGGAGTAGGCTTTGCACCTCGACCCAGAATGTGCTTTGTTTTAGGACCCTGAGAGTGGCTGGCTCTCAGTCCAAAGGTCCAGAAACATATCTGGTGGTGGCTGCTTGCGAGCAGCAACTCAGCCAGGAAACTAGAGTTAGGTCGTTTTTCAGGGGGCATCTCTTAGATGCCCTCAGAGTGCATTTTTCATTAAATCCCACACTGACATCAGTTTGGGTTTAATGTGCTGAGAAGTTTGATACCAAACGTCTCAGTTTTCAGTAAAGCCATTATGGTACTGTGGGGTTCATAATGAGAAACTCCCATACCATATACTCTTTATGGCATTACTGCACTTACAATGTTTAAGAATTGACTTAGACACTCTATGGGTACAGGGCTCATGTATCTGTACCCTCACCACTGGTATAGTGTACCCAGCTATTAGGGTGCCTTACCTATGCCAGGACAGTTTGGAGGGCTTTTAAAACCTTCCCTTGGTGGATCAGGGATCCTGCCAGTTGAAGCCAAAGACAGCAATATCATCAAGATATGCTTCACTAAAGGCCTCAAATCCAGCAAGGACTTGGTTCACCAACCTTTGGAAGGTGGCAGGGGCATTCTTTAAACCAAAGGACTTAACAGTAAACTGATAATGCCCATCAGGTATGGAGAATGCTATTTTTTCTTTGGCTTCTTGGGCCATGCCAATCTGCCAGTACTGTGCAGTTAAGTCAAAAGTACTAAGAAATTTGGCTGCACCCAATTTGTCTATCAACTCATCAGCTCTTGTTATGGGGTGAACATCTGTCTTGGTGACAGAGTCGAGTCCTCTGTAGTCCACACAGAATCTCATTTCTATCTTTTCACCATGTTGATGAAGTTTGGGGACTAAGACCACGGGGCTAGCCCAGGGGCTCTCAGAGGGCTCAATCACCACTGACTCTAGCATCTTGCTGACCTCAGCTTTGATGCTCTCCTTAACTTGATCAGAATGTTGATAGATTGTGTTTTTGACAGTTATACTGCCCCCAGTCTCCACATCATGGGTACACCAGGTTGTCTGACCAGGGGTCAAGGAGAAGAGCTTAGCATTTTGCTTTAAGACTTGCTTACAGTCAGCCTTCTGTTGAGCAGTGAGGGCATCTGAATAGACAACTCAATCCACTTACCCTTCATTGGGGCATCAGCATGGTTATGTCAGCCCTGTCATGGGAAAGCTTTAGGTGGTTCATACGGATAACCCTTTTGGGGATCCTGCTTGTGCCCAGGTCCACCAAGTAGGTGACCCCCTTTTTTCTTTTTTAAGATGGGGTAAGGGCCACTCCATTTGTCCTGGAGGGACCTTGGTGCCACAGGCTCCACAACCCACACCTTTTGCCCTGGTTGGAATTGCACGAGTGCTTCATACCAGTGCTTCTAGAGGTCCTGGCTGGCCTCAAGAATTTTCGAAGCTTTTTTACGTACTCTGCCGATCTGGACCTTAGGTCTCGAACATAGTTCACAACAAACTGTTTGGCTTCTTGAAGAGGCTTCTCCGCCCTCTTTAACAAGACAGAGTTATCCTCTAGCAGGATGGCCAAACAGAAGTTCAAAGAGGGAAATCCCTACTCCCTCCTGAGGCACCTCCCGGTAGGCAAAAAGCAAGCATGGCAAGAGGACATCCTATTTCCTTTTCAGTTTTTCAGGGAGCTCCATGACCATGCCCTTCAATTTCTTGTTGAACCTTTCAACAAGACAATTAGTTTGTGGGTGATAGGGTGTAGTAAACATATACTGCACTCCAGCCTCCTTCCACATGTGTTTGAAGTATGCAGACATGAAGTTTGACCCTCTGTTTGAAACCACCTCCTTAGGAAACCCTACCCTGATATAGACACCAATGAGGGCTTTGGCTAACGCAGGAGCTGTAGAAGTTCTTAGGGGAATTGCTTAAGGATACCTCATGGCATGATCCACTATCACCAGTATAAATGTGTGTCCTGAGGCTGTTTGAGGTTCAAGTGGACCCACTATGTCCACACCTACCCTCTCAAAGGGACCCCCAACCACTGGTACTGGGATTGAGGGGGCCTTTGGGTGTGTCTACCTGTCTTGCCACTGGCTTGACAGATGACACAGAAGCTTACAAACTTCTTTACTTTCTGGAACATCTGGGGCAAGTAAAAATGGCTAACTAGCCTTTCCCAACTCTTGTTTTGGCCAAGATGCCCAGCTTGGGGGATGTCAAGAGCCAAAGTGAGTGTAACCTTTCTGTACATTTGAGGTACTACCACTCTCCTAGTGGTGCCACGGTTGGTGTCTCTGGTTCAGTATACAGGAGTCCCTCCTCCCAATAGGCTCCGTAGGTACCACTGACATCTCCCTTTCCTGTGCAGCAGCTTGTTGCCTCAAGCTTTCAAGAGTTGGACAGGTCTGCTGTTCAAGGCCCAGCTGTTCCCTAGTGGGTTCCCTTATGCCTAAGAGCTCGAACTGGTAGGGGGTCAAGTTCCATGGGCTCAGGTCCCTCTGGGGCATCTAAGTCCTCCCCCTGAGGAGAGAGGTCCTGAGTCTTTGGCTGTTCAGAAGCTGGTTTCCCAGTCTTCTTACCTTTTCTCTTGGAAGGTTGGGTCATTCGTACAGGCTTCAACACTTCTTTTTTACCCTGTTTTTAGCTCTGTGCTCTAGTCTTGACACGCAACAATCTCACGGATGGCCAGCATTTTTACATAGGATTTCAATTCTACCTCTGGTCTCCAGATCGTTTCCAAGCAGACAGGCAATTGGAAGTTTTGGAGAGACCACTACCTGTTTCAGGTAGTAACCCCTCTCAGTCTAATGTTACCATAGCCATTGCATGGGTAGTAGTAACACTGTCAGCGTTGGTGACTGACTAAGATTTTCCAAACAGTTATTGCTCTGTGGAAATCAGTGTATCTCTCACCATGGTAACACTGGCACCTGTATCCCTCAGGGCTTCTAACTTACTCCCATTTTTACAGGGGTATTATAAATACTTCTCTAAGTTGGGTGGCCACACAGGTAAAGTAGCAAACTCAACCTCACCCTCAGTGGCTAGAACTGCTTCAGTGTGCACCCTCATTTGCTCTGGACACACTGTTCCCATCTGGAGATTGGCTACAGCAGTACTAACTGGAGGAGGACTAGAGAGTTTTTTGTTAGGACAAGTAGCATCTCCGGTTAAGTGTCCCAACTTCTTACAGTTGAAGAACCAGGCCTTCTGGAGATCAAAGTTCTTCCCTTTGTACCTACCATTCGACTGGAGCGAGTTTTGGGATCCACCCCCCTGAGCAGATTTTTTGGGCCCTTTAGAAGACTCTGTTTTTTTGTCTTTTGGGCTCTCACCCCCTTTCCCCTGGGGAGGATTGGTTATTCATTTGTTTTGGTCATGCCCAGTGGTTGTTTTTGTCACCCTTGTCTTGACCCAGTGGTCTGCCTTTTTTTGCAAATCTTAGGGAGAAATTAGACCTGGGTTTACCAGATGTTGATGCAACTTCTCATAAGTGCAATTTCTCAAAACATGTTCTTTCATTAAAAGCTTGTAAAGTCCATTGAAATCATGCACATTCAGAGTAAAGACCTCTGTGAAGCAGCACGGGAAGGGGCACTTGGCTGGTTAAACGAGAACACACGCACACATGTCTGTGTACATGTGTGCATGCTGCATGTGGGAGGCTATTGCACTGCGCACAGGTAGCCTGGAGCAATAGGGACTCTGCAAGATTGCAAATTGACCTGGGGTAGGCCTTATAATGTCAGTGTAAACTAATACAGAAATTCAGTGTGATTTACTGTTTTATCTGTAGTGAAAGTTCATTATACACATAAGAGAAAACTCCCTTGGAGTATGGTTTCACTTCCCTTTGGCATACAGAGACCAGTGATGTATCGAATAGGGGTGTAACCTGTGTGAGAAAGTCAAGTCTGCAAGTTCCACAAATAGATCTCTGCAACTTATGGCTCATGAAAATTGTCATATGTTTCTGGCACAGCTCATGATCAGAGTCCAGGCCTTTTGTCACCCTGCTGTGCCCAGTTAATTACATTTCTCTCCAGCAGCAGGAAAAAAGGCCTCCCCACACAAAGGGAGCTATTAACAATTATTCACCTAGCTCATGAGGACGAAAACGCTGGGGCGGAAGGATCTGCATTAATCAATCAGCTGTCACACTGTACCAGGGATGAATATGCCCAAGCCCACTTAATAAAGGAGGAAGCCCAGACCTCTGGAGGCAGCACAGGAAGGAGTTTTCCTTTGGAAATCTAGAAAATAAGGCTCTGGCCCTGATGTCCATGAGGGGAGACGCTGAGGACCCCAGAAAAGATGTAACTAGTGACTCCTGGATGACCGCATCTTGAACTGTTCCAGCATGCTGTGCAGGAGAGTTGTAACAGGGGTGGAGAAGTAGTGTGGCACCCTAGGATTGGCCAGGGGTGCCTGGCTCCTGAAATCACCCACCCCTTAAAACTCTTGCACAATGGGGAGACTCTATTGCTTGGTATTTTTCCATGCTTCGCTGCTGGACCCTTGGGCTGCCTTGGGCAACTGGAAGGAAGAACCCCCTGATACCCACATAGGAATAAGGACTGTGCTAAGATTACCCCAGGACCATTGTGTCTCCTCAAGGGCCAGTGTGGCTGCCCCTTACACCTCCTGAGGACTAGTTGGAGGAAGTCCTGGTCTTCTGCGACCAGTGACAGAGACCAGGAGATAAACTGGCACAGGGAGTCAGGAGAGCAATTTATTTGTGGACTGCACCACTTTGGAGGTGAAGTGGTGTTCTGCAACTGCCCCCAGTGGCTAGAGCATGCCACCAGGAGTAAAATGATCCCAAGATCATTACAATCAGCTTAACTGAGCCGCCCAACGTTTTGGCATTTTAAAGGATGGCGACCTTTGACCTTTTTCACCAAGGAGCGCACAGGGCTCTTCTGCCATTTCTCGAAATATTGGTGCCAGAAGTAATTTTTTACGTAGGCCCGGGAGGGAGCATTTAATCACAAAGGAGCTAGAGAGGGAAAAACGTGCCAGAACGCCCTCCAATCAACAATAGTTTCAACACAAAAAGTCCTGGCACATTGTAGCAAAACTTCCTTGTTATTCTGGACTAGGTAGAGGAGGTGTGCATTATCACAAACCTCCAACACTCATTTATATTGTATGGAGACAACCCATCCAGAATGCTACAAAATTAAAAAGTTAAAAAGTTAAGTGGATAAGAAAAGTCAGAATGAAAGAAAATGTGCAGTCAGTCCACAAAAAGATCCACTCTACAGAGACCCTCAATGCTAAAGAGGTGAAAAAATGTGTAGAGAAAGAGAGAGTGCCTCACGTGCGCACCACCAGAGGAGCTACTGGTTGGTTCTCACCAGCTTGGCCACGTTTATTTCATCATCGGCAACTCTCTCCCAAGAAAAAAGTGTGCAGTGTCCAGTGAAAAAACACATAACACAAGACGGTGTAGTGTAAACAACAGAGAAACACATAAACTGTGCAGACAAAGACAGTAAAAAATGGTGAGGGTATATAGACTCTCAAATAATTGTTTTATTCTGGTTAGGAGTCTATCCCACTGTTTAAAAACACAGCATGTTGCATACCTTGATTATGACGGCCAACATGTTTCATTGCCAATAAAATTTGTGGCAAATTTGTCAGGGCAAGAAGGGGTCAAGGATCACCTTCTCTGGACACACACCTTTAAAAGGGACTGACAAACACAAATAGACAAACATACAGCTTAATCAGTTCGGCGAGGGATGTATTCACTGACCATCCAGAGGATGGTAATGGTAATCAGCTTAGATTTATTACCTAGTTGGGGCTATGGGCCCACATACCAGCCACCAACCAGTCGCAGGGGCGTTCTAAACTTTTTACTATCGCCTTCCTGCTCTGCAAAGCACGACCGTCGTTGGTGCCTGCACCTGTAGAAAAAATATATAGACCATATGTACCTAGTCTAATCCAGCAAAATCTCTGTATGTTTACTGCTCCCCGATCTCTCATAGATCATTCACCTAGCAGTTGGGTGTTCTACGCAATCATGTGTCCTTTCAGCGACTAACCCGTTCATTTCTGATGTATCACGTCAGCACAACTCGTTACCGATAATGTTTACACAGCTGGACTGACTTCAAAGATGACAACCCTATTATTCGTGCCACGCTTAGAAATAACCTTGGTCTTTACATACCACACCATCCACGCAACATCCGATGGTGCAGACAGCTGTTTCTCAGTAGCTCAAACGCCCCCAGCTTACCCTGTCACTTGTATAACCAGGCGGTACCTCAACACTGGAACAACTGACAGCGCGACTGTGTCTGTTTTTCAAAGGGCGACTCTTGCGCCATCTCGCGAGACTACGCGATTCCCCGGATTGTCTCGATATACTGAGGGGGAATGCGGCGGCCATCTTAAAGTGGTCCAGGGTCCCGATTTCGTGTAATTCAGAACTCACTGGAACAATCTTTTCTAACCACAGAGCGGTTGGAGATTATGCCATCTAATTTAAATCATAAGCCCGAAGCCAGCGGGCTAGCAACCCGTATATAGAGGACATGGTCCTGCTCATAACCAGCCAACACCAAATAGGACCAGCAAATCTCTACTGAAAGTAGAACAACGCGGCAGCCATCTTGCCAGAGATCGATATGTATAGTAGGGGGAAGTCAGTTCGCACTTAATAACATTAGGGATTAATAAAATTAGGACACCCCCAGACTGCATGGTGGAGCACATATACGTGCATTTGCGCACCGTAAACATTTTCGCGAGACTACGCGATTCCCCGGATTGTCTCGATATACTGAGGGGAATGCGGCGGCCATCTTAAAGTGGTCCAGGGTCCCGATTTCGTATAATTCAGAACTCGCTGGAACAATCTTTTCTAACCACAGAGCGGTTGGAGATTATGCCATCTAATTTAAATCATAAGCCCGAAGCCAGCGGGCTAGCAACCCGTATATAGAGGACATGGTCCTGCTCATAACCAGCCAACACCAAATAGGACCAGCAAATCTCTACTGAAAGTAGAACAACGCGGCAGCCATCTTGCCAGAGATCGATATGTATAGTGGGGGGAAGTCAGTTCGCACTTAATAACATTAGGGATTAATAAAATTAGGACACCCCCAGACTGCATGGTGGAGCCCATATACGTGAATTTGCGCACCGTAAACATTTTACACACGGCACTATCAACAATAAAACCAGGGAGAGACATAGACACACGGCCTGTAAGCCACCCAGTGACCACATTGGAGAGCAAGTATACCCCCAGTAGATCAATTACGGAACATGCAGCTTAACCTTACATGGGCAAGACTACACTATTTGTGCCGAAAATGGAACATCAAGGATAAGTGCAGGTAGTGTGGTCATAATTCCATGGTGTTGTACTCAGCTTGTTAATGACCCCCTATCTGCTCACTTTGTTCCACTCAATTTGGTCATTAAGACCAATGGTGTCCCCCTTCTCAGTATAGATCCAGCGGGCCTCCTTCACAGCCAATCTCTTGTCAATTTCGCCCATGTCGCCACAAACTTTCTCCAGAATGACCCACTTTAAAGATCTAAAATGATGTTGCTGGTCTTTATAGTGTTGAACCAATCGTGTAGTGAGCTTGCCGGCCCTGATCGTGCTGAGGTGTTCCTGTATGCGTACCTTGACCTTTCTGGATGTAAGACCAATGTAGTGTAGTCCACATGGACATGTCAGTCTGTAAATTACATGGCATGTATTACAATTGGTAAACTGACGGAGAAACCAGGTTCTCCCACTACCTAGTGTAATTTCAGTTGTTTTCTCCGTCAGTTCGCACACTGAACAGATACCACAGGGATGGTGTCCTGGGGGTAGACTTACCTTCTTCTGACCATGGGCAGGTCTTGTATGCACCAGTCTATCCTTAAGGTTTTGGGTCCTTTTAAACGCGAATCTGGGCTGGGGCATCTGGAAGTCACTGGTGGATAGTAATGACCAGTGTTGCTTGATTATTTGTCTGATCTTATTAGACAACGGGTCAAATGTCAGAACTACTGGCAAACTCTCCCTTGCTTCCTTCTTATTCCTTTCCAGCAATGCCTCCCTAGGTGTATTGTGAGCCCTTTTATGGGCTCTGGTGATGATTTTCTTAGGGTAAGCACGTTGTTCCAATTTCATGCTCAAAACCTCTGATTGATGTAAATAGTCAGATGTAGAGGAACAGTTTCTGCGATATCTTAGAAACTGACCAACCGGGAGGTTGTCCCTTAAAGCTCTGGGGTGGTACGACTGGTAGTGTAATAAGGAGTTTTTATCAGTGGGCTTGTGATGAACGCTGGTGCTGAGTTTATCATTCACCACAGTGATGTCAAGGTCGAGGTACGTGGCCGCCTCGCTACTGAACTGCCAGGTAAATTTTAAACAGATGTCAAGTGAGTTCAGCCATTCCAAAAACTCACAGAGATGCTGTTGAGTGCCCCTCCAAATACATAGAACATCATCTATATATCTCTTCCAGAGGCAAATGTGCCCCTGGAAGGGATTAGAGGGGTGGTCCAGGTAGTGTTCCTCGAATTGGCCGACATAAATACACGCCAGGCTCGGCGCGAATGTAGCGCCCATCGATGTCCCCGAGATCTGTAAATACAGGGCATCCTTGTGACAGAAATAGTTCCGGGTGAGGGCCAACTCCACACATTGCATGACAAAGGACTGAGGAGTGTCATAAAACCACTCCTGGGTCCCCAGGGCGCGAGCTGCTGCCACCAGCGTCGCGTCCTGGGGGATGCTAGTATACAAGGACTCGATGTCGATGGTCACAAGTAACTGCTGGGAGGGATCAAAGTCCATCTCATTAATGATGTTAAGGATATCGGTAGTATCCTGAACATATGACCGTTGGGTGATTACAGATTCCCTGAGGAAAAAATCAGAAAACTGGGAAAGGGGCTCCAGTACCGAGGCAATGCCCGATACAATGGGGCGGCCTGGGGGTGGACGCTGGGCCTTATGAATCTTCGGCAGGATATAGAATGCCGGTGTCCTGGGGCTGACGTTGACGAGGAACTCTGCCTCTTTCGCAGTGATCCACTTCTTCTCCCGCGCCTGTGCCACAATGATGGTAATCTGTTGTAGCAGTTCAGCCGTGGGATCACGTGCAAGAGGACAGTAGTTCCTCCTGTCGCTCAACAACCTCAGAACTTCCGCCTCATAGTCGCTGGTATTCATAAGAACCACAGCGCCCCCTTTATCCGCAGATTTGATGGTGAGTGCAGTGTTATCTTGCAAGGATTTAACTGCAGCCCAATCTAATTTACTCATGTTGTTGAAGGTGTTGGCCTGTTGTGATTCTTCCAGAAGTCTGATCTCGTTCAAGACCTTGTTCTCAAAAACTGCCACCTCAGGACCAACTGAAGATAAAGGTGGACAGAACTGGGAGGGACGGTGTAAATCCGTGGAGAAAACTGAGGCAGGAGTCTGCTCTTTGTTTGCAAAGAATTTTTTGATCTTGATTTTTCTCACCACTTCATGGAGTTCGGTCCGACATTTGAAAGAGTCATGTTTAGGAGTTGGAACATACCCAAGGCCACGGTTCAGTACTTTCAGTTGACCTGCTGTTAGTTCATGTCCTGAAAGGTTCACAACAATATTATTCACATCTACATCGGGGCTCGACCTCGACTGCGAGTTTGGCGCGGGGAGAACATCTGCCAGTTCTGAGACTGGTTCTGTCTGGCTCTGCCCCGTCCCCTGTGACCTCCCCCTCTGTTGCCTTGTTGAGCCTGGCCCAAAAAAGAACGGATCAGAGAGCCAAGTTCTTGATTGGCCTGTGGTTCCAAATTGAATCTGACCTTCCCCTGGGCTGTGGGTGGAGCTGCCTCATCATCCTCGCTGGAGGTATTATCGAAGGTCCAATTACCAGGTGTTCTCCTGGGCTGTTGACGCCCCCCTCTCTGATATCTAGATGGAGGAATACTCTCACTGCTAGCCTGATAGTGTTTATCATCCACATAAGGGAAAGCCCACTCATGTGTGTACCGCTCCAGGTTTCTTTTGAGTCCCTTAATCTTTTGATTGACCATATAGTTTTTATATTTGGTCAAATCCTCTTGTATTCTTTGTAGATGATCCTTTGTATCAGTGAGGGTTGTGTCATTTTTTATTACCTCCTCTAAATCAAGGATCTCCTTCAATAGGGCGTCACTCAGCCTCTTTGCTGTCTGAATAATTAAGATAAGCCAATCCCGGGTACATTTATTAGCGATGTAACTCCAATCGACCCGGAATTGCTTATCTTCTAGAAAAATCCTTGGTTCAATCCTGACCAATAAGCTAGCAGGAGCAGCCCCTGCCCGATAGTATTCGGTCATTAGGGCCCCATGCAATGCAACCCTCACCTGCCTTTTCTTTAAGCCACTTAACTTTTCCCATTCCTCTCTAGCAGAAAGTGTACTCGATAGGGATGAGTCAGGAAAAAGTGAAGGGCCAGATAAAATGGCCGCAATCTGGTCATCCGTGAATGCCAGACAATTACGATCCATACTTAACACAATCAACTCCCCTCAATCAAAAAGTCTGAGAAAGAAGAAGAAAGGGAAAGAGATCCTCTCAGTTGCAACGCCAACCGAGGCAAAACCGGGAGTGGGTAAAGGGAATTTTTCACAGTTGCAAGCACCAACAGAGACCAACAGTGGACGTATACTGCCGTCTACAGTGAATGAACACAATCCCGGGCCAGGAACAAATCAGCTGATGTTGACAGAATTTTTTTTTTTTTTAAAACACATATAGTGTAAGCTCTCACGGCTGATCCGCCGTTCAACGTATTTAATCACAAAGGAGCTAGAGAGGGAAAAACGTGCCAGAACGCCCTCCAATCAACAATAGTTTCAACACAAAAAGTCCTGGCACATTGTAGCAAAACTTCCTTGTTATTCTGGACTAGGTAGAGGAGGTGTGCATTATCACAAACCTCCAACACTCATTTATATTGTATGGAGACAACCCATCCAGAATGCTACAAAATTAAAAAGGTAAAACGTTAAGTGGATAAGAAAAGTCAGAATGAAAGAAAATGTGCAGTCAGTCCACAAAAAGATCCACTCTACAGAGACCCTCAATGCTAAAGAGGTGAAAAAATGTGTAGAGAAAGAGAGAGTGCCTCACGTGCGCACCACCAGAGGAGCTACTGGTTGGTTCTCACCAGCTTGCCCACGTTTATTTCATCATCGGCAACTCTCTCCCAAGAAAAAAGTGTGCAGTGTCCAGTGAAAAAACACATAACACAAGACGGTGTAGTGTAAACAACAGAGAAACACATAAACTGTGCAGACAAAGACAGTAAAAAATGGTGAGGGTATATAGACTCTCAAATAATTGTTTTATTCTGGTTAGGAGTCTATCCCACTGTTTAAAAACACAGCATGTTGCATACCTTGATTATGACGGCCAACATGTTTCATTGCCAATAAAATTTGTGGCAAATTCGTCAGGGCAAGAAGGGGTCAAGGATCACCTTCTCTGGACACACACCTTTAAAAGGGACTGACAAACACAAATAGACAAACATACAGCTTAATCAGTTCGGCGAGGGATGTATTCACTGACCATCCAGAGGATGGTAATGGTAATCAGCTTAGATTTATTACCTAGTTGGGGCTATGGGCCCACATACCAGCCACCAACCAGTCGCAGGGGCGTTCTAAACTTTTTACTATCGCCTTCCTGCTCTGCAAAGCACGACCGTCGTTGGTGCCTGCACCTGTAGAAAAAATATATAGACCATATGTACCTAGTCTAATCCAGCAAAATCTCTGTATGTTTACTGCTCCCCGATCTCTCATAGATCATTCACCTAGCAGTTGGGTGTTCTACTCAATCATGTGTCCTTTCAGCGACTAACCCGTTCATTTCTGATGTATCACGTCAGCACAACTCGTTACCGATAATGTTTACACAGCTGGACTGACTTCAAAGATGACAACCCTATTATTCGTGCCACGCTTAGAAATAACCTTGGTCTTTACATACCACAACATCCACGCAACATCCGATGGTGCAGACAGCTGTTTCTCAGTAGGGAGGGAGCATGCCTTTTAATTTTCACTTTTGCCCCCGGGGTCTCCCATCTCCATGGGGGGGGGCAGCGAAAACTGGTCTGGGGACCAGAGGGTGGGTGAAAGAGAACAAGCTGGCTCCCATGCTGGCTGAAGGAGGAGGCCAGGAGGAATACACAAAGTGTATCTGGGAGTGTATGGGAGTAATACACAAAGACAAACTGCCATTTACACCTAGGCATGTGAAACAGGATACAGGCTACAGGCGCCAAATGGTGGGGACAAACAAAATGCAGAGTTTCAAAAATTTCATAGAAAAGGGTTGGGCATTTTAAGTCAGCTGGGATTGGCCTCTATAAAGTCAAAAACTTGCATTGTTCCCAAGCTGAAATCATTCATTCAACGCTTTTTCATAAGATCACGCCATTTAATTGTCTTTATCTTTTTATGATTTTTCTGACTTCTTATTATTTAAAGACATTTTAAAAACACCTTTTCATATTAACTGGACCACATATATGCATGATGGACATTTAAGCAGCACTCTGTGGCTGCACAATACATTTTCAATTTCCAAAACATCTTTTTTTTAACATGATAATTTCAAACTGAAAGATGGGGGATAAACATTCTACTATAGACAACCCCTGTGGAAGGACTTGACGGAGAATAATAATGGAGACCAGCTTGGGAACAATGCAAGTTTTTAACTTTATAATGCCCCATCTCAGTTGATTTAAAAGGCCCAACCCTTTCCTGCGAAAATTCCAAGAGATATCCGCAAGGGTTTCTTTCACCCTAAATAGAAGGTTAAATATTTAGATTACTTCCAAGTCTGGTGGCCATGCAAGGCCAAAACAACACAAAAATGTGGGAACATGAAAACCTATCACATTCTGAAGATCACATACAAAGACTTATCATAACTCTGTCTCCCTTCACATCTATTACTTTAAGCTTAACTGCCAAACAACAAAGCGAATCAGACAAACTAACTAGATTGAGAAAAAAACATATATACGAACAGAGCTTCATGGCCTCTTCCTTTTGGAACATTTGAAAGCGAGAACAATAACTTCAGGACTACAGGTACAGAATACACCAGTTATATTTATTGAAGACCCAGACTATAAAAAAGGCTTTAGCTACATAGGGACTAAATGTAGCCATGATTGGATAATACATTCTATTGATATAGCAGAAAAATCTGTAAAAAGCAACTAGATGAGAATATGGCACTTGACCAAGCCACAGAGGACAGCCAGATAGAAACAGAAGCAAAGGCCTTATTAGAAAAAAAGCGAGAAATAAATCAATGTATTTAGGGATAATACAATACATTGGAAAGAGACAAAAAAGCTTCAATCTTGAGACAGTTTACCTTTATTTGAAGGAGGATTTCTATACAAGACCAGAAGCAAGAAGGGCTCTTCCTGAATACCAGGGATGATCAACAACTAGATTCCTCAGACTCACAGAAACTTTGTCATCGAAGTCTACAGGTGAATCAGACCATGGAGAATGATCGTAAAAACAGAAATTCACAAAGACAGGGTTCATTTTTAGGACAAGGCCAACAGAAAAACAGAGGGTGATAAAAAATCCAACCTTGGGAAATGCGAACAAGATGACAATTTTAAAAGAATCAATGAAGGCATCCATTGTCAACCTATCATCAAGGATATTGACTAAAGACGAAAATTACATATTGGTACTTGGACTATCATTTGTCCCTTCTAAGTATACAGATTCTTTGCGTTTGAAAAACTGAAGCACAGCCAAAAAATCGATTCTGAGTTTCTACATACTGCCCACAGACAAACCATTTCAAGATTATAATCTGGAGCAATTGGCATCTATTTCAAGGCTCTGAATGTGGCTTTGAAAGTCCATTATTTGCCATGAAAAAGAATGACAGCTTTGGAATGCAACTAGTAAGTACTTGTGGTACTCAAAAAGTGATGAAAAACAACTTACAAACTCAATAGAACATGAAGCCTCTAGAATGCCATCATAAATGCCGAAATTGTGTGACATGAAGCCAAGCGATAGAGAGCACAAGATTTGAGAAGGCTAACATAAAATGGAAACATACTCTTCTCTCCAATTGCCGCACCAAAATCGTGGTATAAGCAATCATATGCCCTTGCCACAAAAGATAGTTTAAATGGACGGTATTATGGGTCATCCAACCACTGCGTTTCAACATAGTGACCAAAGGACTCAAAAGAAATGACAGAACTACAGAGATTATGAACATACCAATAGTCAAAACTGGTGACAGCATACCCCAATAAGATGCAGAACAAATTCTGCCCTACTTGAAATGTATGTAAATTAAATACCTTTTTTTCAAGCAGCCTGCCATTTTATACAAAAAATCTACATTAAAAAGAACTAAAATTGGGAGGCTTATACATATTATTTGAAAATATGACTTCGATTTAAAAAATTAAAAAACATTGAATGGATTCATATTTTATTTAAAACTATGATGACAAGCATTCAATTGGCTGGAAAAAACAGGCTTTCAATTATTTAGACCTGACAAACAAACACCGCATTACCTAACGATCAGACAGGCCAGAGGACACCAAAGAACCACCAGGAGAGCAGAAACATCCTCACAGTAAGTACAAGACCAAGCTCAGAAAAAAGCTCCAAAGCACATTTATGGTAAAATAACAAGTCAGCTGCATAATAAATATAAAGCGGGGACATGGGTTATTGTGGAAGATTAGACAGAAGAACTAGGGGGCATATTATCAAGGACAGTAAAAATGATCGCCGGTTTAGTGGCAGAAAACTGCAGCTAAAGCGGCGATAATGGGCTTGATAATATGCCCTTGAGAATTCCAATGGAAGTCCATGTTCTGGATGTCAACATAGGCTTCTATTGGAATTCTCCAGGGCATATTATCAAGCCCATTATCGCCACTTTAGCGGCAATTTTCTGCTGCTAAACCGGCGATAATTTTAACGCCGTCCTTGATAATATGCCCCTTAGAAATACAATGTATTGAGTCACAGCCCTGAAGATAATTATATAATGCGTCCAAGTGAATTGTAACAAGGCCATGAACTGAACTCACACCAGAACACTCTAAATGCAGACAGCTTTAGAGATAAAAATAAATGTAGAGACAAAGTAAAAAGCTGGAGAAATAAAACATTATTTTAAATGAATTAGACACAGAAGTGAAGCCTGATTTAAAACGTTTTGTCAACAATGTGAAGCAGGAACACACATGACAGCATCTAATGAAAACATTCTTTACTATCACTACAGATGAAAAGGAGAGGTCACACAATTAAACCTGCGTGGAGTTCGCGGAGTTGCACTATGCTAAGCTACGGGAAGTGCAAAAAAAAACTCTGCCGCACTACGCGGAGCTCCACAAGCGGCAGAGTATGGTAGAAAACTGCCGTTTGCGGTGAATGCACAGCGCCGGATGCTTGTGCGCACTGTACAATCACTGTGAACAGCAGCATGCACAGTGCAATCTTACCTTTTCTGCCGCTTGAATAGACTTTTACTGACCCCCCAGAGTTAAGAAATCTCACTGGGAGGTTTATTTTCCACACTCGCGCTCGTCAACTTGATGTTGGCGATGGCGAATGAGGAAAAATATCGCCGGAAGGTGGATTTTCCTCGCTCGCTCTCGCCAACTTGACGTTAGTGAACCCGAGCGAGGAAAAAACTCTGCTCCGCTGCGTGAAGCTGAGTTTTTGGAACTCCATGAGCTCTGCCTAACGCGGAGTGTGGGAATCTTCTCAAACTCTGCGAGCGGAGCGGAGTTCACCGCCCAGGGTTACACACAATACAAATAACAAAAATTTCACAAGTAAAGGGAATTGAGTGGGACCCACCAGAGAACTTGCTAAATATGGCAAATACAAGGTTTGACAGGAAGCACAAGGTAAAAAACATTTATTAACTTATGCCACGAGAGACTACTGTCCATTTATAAATAGAGTGACTGGAATCCAACATTAATTGTATTCATTACTTTACAACACCAATCAGTCAAGTCCTTATGAGAACACCAAAAGAAATGTGAGGTTTGAAACGCAATACATTGACAACCATTAATGTGAAGTTATTTATAAACATTAAGAAAACCGCATGCAGGCCATCCTGAAAAAATAAATTGATTGCCTACCTTAACAAAGTGCACTAGATAACTCCTATAGCTGGACCATGAGGGCGACTAGTACTAGAGACATCATTAGCAATGCAATCATTTGACTGGTGTGAATGTAACATTGATAATTTAATCTTTGTTCATGTTGGAGATATATTTTAAGATGTGGAATGTTTATCACCCTTATTCTGGTTTGAATTTTTTTTTAAGTTGTTTTGGTAATTGGAAATGTATTCTGCAGCCACAGAGTGCTGCAGACATGTGCCTCACACATATATGTGGCTCGATTGATATGAAAAGGTGTATTTGAAATTTCTTTGAACAATATGAAGTCAGAAAATCATAAAAATATTAAGACAAATAAATTACTTGATCTTATTAAAAGGTGTTGAATGAATGATTTCAGCTTGGGAACAAGGCACGTTTTTGAGTTTTGAGTGCCACTTTCATAAAACCCAGGACCCCAAGAAACAACGGGGCCAAGAGTGCCCACCTCTGCCACAGTGCCCATGACTGGGGGAGGGCGGAGAACCACCCAGTCGATTCCCTGTCTCCTGCATGGAGCTCAGACGGAAGAAGGAGAACAGTATGGTTCTCACGCTGGCTGCAGGAGGAAGCCAAGTGCGAGGGAGATGGCTGGGGTAACAAGGGCCTTGTGGCTCTACCTGCATCCACCATCACTTGACTCACCTAACAATATCCAGGTGTGACCGGGCAATCCCAAATCAAAAAAGAAGCCCGTGGCCACCTACAGGTAGTCTGGCTCTCTCAAAGCAGCAGGAGAGCTGATACATTTACTGTTTCCAGGATGAGTGCTCCATAATTCCATGCGGGGCTTGAATTTGAGGAAGCAATTTCTGCTGCTTGTGGTGGCCCCAGCAGAATGATGGGCTTGCATTGTTCCTGCTTTCATCCATTTCTGTTGCTGGCAATAGCCCAGCCACACAAGTGGGTTGGCATATTTATCAGCACAAGTGTGAGAAGGCTGGGAGGTATACAGTTTGTGCATCTGTTTAGATTACAGAACTTTCTGACTCAGAATATAATGAAAATGAGTGATTTTAGGTAGAGGTTGAGGTTTGCATAACATTTTAGGGAAGGAACCATTGTGAGATCCATGCAGTGGCCACCACCTTGCACTCCTCTGGGTGTCTATTCTTCAAAATATCTGGGTTTCCTGGGTGGTCCCCAAAGCAGGGCCCAAATACGCAACTACCTGTTTTGTAGATGTTTCCTTGTAGTGCTTTTAGACCTTTGTTGTGTCGCAGATGCTCGGCCCACTCCCTTAAGCGAGTTATTGTTTTTTTATCAGGAGTCATGTGGGAATGATGGGTGGGAGTACATTTGCGGATCTCACAGATTCTGAACTTTTCCTCACAGAAGTAAATGTGAGGAAAATGTGTTTCACCCAACTTTTGAGGTTTCTAGTTGTTGGAAATATCTGGGTTTGGTAGGTTTTTTGTGTGGGGGTGGAGCCCAGGCTCAAAGTCCACAGCAAGACACATTGCAAAAATAAGGGCCAGCTTTGACTGGAAAACTATGATTTGTATATGCTACATTTTGGGGGCTTTCCTGCTGTGGGTGCAAGGCACATCCACACAAGGTGGGTACTGTGTTTATCAGGAGATGCGTGGGAAAGTCGGGGGTACAAACTTTGTGAATCCTCACTGATTCCAGTACATTCCTTCACAAAGATATAAGGAAAATAGATGTTTTATCCAAAGTTTAAAATTTGCAAGGTCTTCTGGGTGAAAAAGTATTGTGGAATCCATTCAAGCCAAACCATCATGAACTCCTCTGTGTGTCTATATTTTAAAAAAGTCTGGGTTTAGTAAGTTTCCCTTGGTATCGGGCAAGCAAGACACCAAATCCTTAGTTACCAGCATCTTTAAACTAAGACATTTTTCTTTCAGATTTTTTTGTCTCCATGTCATGTGTTCAAGTGTTTTGAGTCGTAGACGCTAGTCCCAGCCAAACAAGTGGGGTATCATTTTTATTGGGAGAAGTTACGAATGCTGAATGGTAGGAATTATATTGACCCCCAGGCTCTGGAACTTTCTCTCACATAAATGTGAGGAAAATGTGAGTCTTTACCCAAAGTTTGAGGTTTGCCTTTTGGGTAAAAAAACCAAAAACAAACTGTGGATCCTCAGAAGTTGCACCACCCTGGAATCCCCTTTGGTCTAGTTTTCAGAAATGCCTAGGCTTGGTAGGTTTCAAGCAGAAGAAAAATCATGCACCAATTTAAAGATGTAAAGTAACATTTATTGAGCCCATAATGACAAAAGTCCAATCAGTCGAACCAGAGATTTGCAGTTTTAAAGATTTAAGTGAAAATAGTGCCTAAAGGGATAAAGCGCCAACTGTGGTTATCTGGTCGAACCACTCCGGGACCAAGTCACAACTTCAAGTTAACCACAATGCAGCACAGGCTGGTAACAGGGACCAAGTTAGGCTAGCTGAACAATGTACCTTGAATCCTGGTTGTGGAGCATTGCGAGATGCCACACTGAGGGTGTGTCGCACAGAGGCAGTTCAGAGGATGCTGAGGGGCTGCGATGCGAAGTCCTACATTATCACTGAGGAGGCCATCAAAGAGGGGCTTGAGATGTGAAGTACTGCATAAAGGAAGCTGTTAGAACTGGGGGTCTCTAGTTGGCAGAGGTAGATACCTTTGACCAAATAGGGACCCTTGCTTCTAAGTCAGGGAAAGGGGATTACACTACTGGATAACCCCTGCTCACCCCCTTGGTAGCTTGGCAGGAGCAGACAAGCTTATCTCAGAGGCAGTGTGTTAAATATTTGTGAACACATACAGTAATACAGTGAAAACACTACAGATGGACACGACACAGGTTTTATAAAAATAAGTATTATTTATATAGACTTAACACAAGACCACCAACGACAAAAATCCACAATACTGTACTCAAAATTGACTTAAAGATGGTAGAATTAACTCAGTTCAAATTGATGGTAAATGTGACACAGTTCTCACAAAAGTACTTAGATCTGTATCGCAAAATAAACAAAAGGCTCGCAGCGTTGGAGATGCGTCGGTTCCTTGCTTCGGGGGAGACGATGCATCGCGCCTCAATGCTTGCGCAGAGTAGGGGATGCGTCTTGATCCTTACCGGAGAGGAGGTGATGAGTATATTCTCGTGCTGCAGCCCGATTGCGATGTGGCAAGATGGCACCTCGATGCGATGCGACAATCCGGTGCGATGCGATAAGATGGCGCCCTTGATGCGACAATGTGAAGGCGATACGTACACGCCCTGGCAGCCTTGCAGTGGCTCTGTACTTTGGAGCCGCAACAGGCCCTGCAACACGCTTCTCCAATGATGCGACGGCGACCCTCACGGTGGCGACACGCTTCTTCGATGATGTGACAGCTGTGAAGAAGACACGCTTCTGGGAGATGCGGCGGCTGCACTCTTCTCCGGCGATGCGACGACTACAGCTGCGGCGGTGACACACTTCTTCTTGTTGAGTCGCGCTTCCAGCTCCCAGCGACACGCAGGCTTCTGCAGATGGAATTCCCAGCAAGGAAATTCAGAGGGAAGATGGAGGGGAAGTCTTTTGTCCCAGAGACTTCAGCAGGAGGCAAGCACAAGTTCAAGCCCTTGGAGAAATATTCTGCAAGATGATGAAGTACACACAAAGTTCCTTCTCCTCTCCTTGGCACTGAAGACACCACTGTAGGCCAACCCAGCAACACAGCCCACTGGCAGGGGGGCAGTCCAATTCATACAGCTTCCTTTGGTTTTTCTCCTTGGCAGAAGTTCCTCTTGTTGTTCCAGAAGTGATCTAAATTCTTGGAGTCTGGCTCCCCATATTTATACTACTTTTCTCTTTGTTCTCTGAAGGCAGAGAGGCCTTGACCTAGTCCAAACCAGTTCTGATCAGTCCTGGAGCACTTTGTTGACAAGACTCCTTCTTTCCTTTCACAGTGCAGGGCGGAGACATCAGACGCACCACAGGAGGTGGAGCCAGCATTGTGGAGGGAAGGCACAGCCCTATTCAGGTCCCAGGTGTAACTCATCCCACCCATTTACATGCAGATCGTTCTATTCCGCCCTGTGCTAACTCGCCCTCTCTCCTGGAATCACCCAGCCCCGGTCACTCACAGAACCAGACAAACAATACATAACCTAGCAGAGGCAGGCTTGGACAGTTAAGCAAGAAAATACCTACTTTCTAAAAGTGGTATTTTCAAACACAGAATATTAAAACCAACTTCACTAAAAGATGTATTTTATCATTCTGAGTTCAGCCATACTAAACTCGAATTTCTACCTAGTTCCCTGAGTCAGTTAGGATTATAAGATGTAATAATCAAACTGCCAATTCTGGCCTATGGGGAAATGAAAGCCTTGCAATAGTGAAAAACGAAAATGGCTGTAATTCACTATTAGGACATGCCACACACACCAGGGCATGTCCTAACTTATACTTACAATGCACCCTGCCCTTGGGCCTACCATGGGGTGTCTGATATGAAGAAAAGGGAATGTTTAGGGACTGGCAAGTGGATGCACATGGCCAGCCAACATGGCAGTACCAGACTGCACATAGGCTCTGCAATGGCAGACCTGAGACACATTTTACAGGCTGCTTCTCTGGGTGGCACAGCCAGTGCTGCAAGCCCACCAGCAGCATTTGATTTACAAACCCTGGGCACACTCAGTGAACTGTACTAGGGTCTGATAGGTAAACCACACCAGCCAATCATGGTGTCACTAATAAATACATCAATTTAATATAGGGGGCACTTGCACTGTGGCACTGAATAGCAGTGGCACAGTGCCCAAAGCATCTAAACCAGCAAAACATATCAAAAATGGAAGGAAAACTCACGCCAATGGTACCATGTCTAACACGTGTCCCCTCTAGCTGAAATGTGGGGAGAACTACACTTCCCCTTGGGAGTTCTCTTCACTAAGGCGGAAAAATCTGGACAGACCATCAGCATTGGCGTGTTCTGTACCAGGGTGGTGTTCCACCATAAAGCCCATTCCCTGTAGGTGGATGGACCTCAACAACTTTGGGTTCTCACCCCTCATCTGCATCGACCATCTGAGGGGCCTGTGGTCTGTCTGAACCCAGAAGTGAGTCCCAAACAGGTATGGTCTCAACTTCTTCAGTGCCCAGACCACAGCAAATGCCTCACGCTCAATTGTACTCCACCTCTGTTCCCGTGGAAGTAACCTCCTACTGATGAAGGCTACAGGTTGGTCTAGGCTCTCCTCATTAATCTGTGATAGAACAGCCCCCACACCATGCTCTGAAGCGTCTGTTTGAACAGTTAATTATTTTGAGAAGATGGGTGCCTGAAGCACGGGTGCAGTGCACCTGGCAGTCCTCAGAGCGTCAAAACACAGTGCGAATATGACTTCCTAGGCAATTAACATGTTTTGTATATTGTTATTTAAAACGTGTCCAAGTAGTATAGCCAAAAACAGTATTTTTAAAAAAATATCACATAAATGTTTATTGTTAATATGATTCTCACAGAATCACGAACAAAATCAATAAAAAAACAATTCAACAATGCATTTATACATAGTATAGACATTCAATGTATTCAACAACAATTAAAAGTAAAGACAAATCTGTGGCCATATGATCATCTTCTACGCGCGTTTCGGCGAAAAGCACGCCTTCGTCAGGAAATGCCACAATTCCTGTTGGTTGGAGAGAATGTATTTAAAAAAAGATATTACATGACTAATTTTTGTTTTTATATCTTTTACATAAAATTGGCTATAAACTATACATGGACACTTCACATACAGCGAGAATCTGTTATTCTCACCCAAGGATAGAAAGAGCAATGATATTAACATTTAAGATAATTGTACGTGAAAAATGATAATGAATATCTTTCTGAGATGTAAATAATGGAACGTCTAGCGATGGAAAAGGAAAAAGGGGGGGGGGGTTGGGGGGGGAGAGAAAAGAAGAAAAGAGGAGGTTGGGGAAAGGTTATGAGATAAAGAAACAGAAGAAAGGAGAGAGAGAAAAGCGAAATGGAAACAAGGAAAAAAAGGGAAGGAAGAAAAAGTTAGAACAGAAGAAGAGACAAGCAGAGAGAAAGAAAGCTAGAAGAAGAGAAGGAAAGAACGAAAGTAAAAGAACAAAAGGGAAGAAAGGAAGAAATAGGGAAGAAGGAAAAGAAAGGAAAAACAAGAAATAAAGGAAAATCCAATGAATAAAGAAGGAAGACAAACGAAAAAAGAAGAAAGAAAAAGAGGAAGGACAGAAAAAACAGAAAAAAGGGGGGATGTGAAACTGGTTAATAAAGTGAGAGTGTGATGACAGATGTCGAACTAGTTAGTTATTGATGAACGTCATTTAACATAAATGCTAGCTCTACTTATGAGCCCTGGATGGATAAAGAGCAATGCTTACTTCAAGGTGTAGTCTAGCGAGTAGATGGCAGGTGAAGGATTTATCTGGAGGTGGTGTTTGACGGTCTGAAATGACCAAGAGACAAGATATAGGGAACTCAGTAATGATGTCCGCTGAAAGCTGTGTCACTAGGAGGGGTCTTCCAGTACCTGATAATTGATGTAAAGCCTATAACCATGGGATTTCACAGAAAAAGAAAAGAGCGTTGCCGGGTGTTACAGGTGGTGGTCATAAAGCCTGTAAAAATAATAACATGCTGTTGTAGCGGTATAGAAGGAACTGTGTTGGCAACATCTAAAAGAGGGTTTTTCTTATTAAAGATGTATGGATGTAGAGCGTCAAAAGCCTTCTCACAGGTGTCAGTCCAGTTCACTTTCTTGGGCTGCTTCCTGGAAGTCAGCTCAGTCAAGGGTGTAACAATGTTGCCATACCCCTTGACAAACGTCCTGTAGTACCCCGTGAGTCCTAAAAAGGCTCTCACCTGTGTCTGAGTCTTTGGGGGTTCCCATGCCAGGATGGTATCAATCTTGGGTTGCAGGGGCGCCACCTGGCCGCTCCCTACCTGTTGCCCCAAGTACACCACAGAATCCTGCCCGATCTGGCACTTACTCGCCTTGATTGCGAGGCCTGCCTTGCGCAGTGCCATCAACTCTTCTCAGAGGTGGCGCAGATGTTCTTCCCAACTGGCGCTGAACACTGCAATGTCATCCAGGTAGGCGGCACTGAAATATTCCAGTCCAGACAACACCTGGTTGACCAACCTCTGAGAGGTGGCATGGGCATTCTTCATCCCAAAGGGCATATCCCGGAATTGGTAGTGCCCATCTGGTGTGGAGAATGCTGACCTCTCTATGGCCCCATCAGTTGAGTCGGTCTGCCAGTACCCAGACGTCAAATCAAATGTGCTGAGGTACGGGGCAGCCCCCAACCGATCAATGAGCTCATCAGCTCTGGGGATGGGGTGCGCGTCAGTCCTGGTGACTGAATTGAGTCCTCGGTAGTCCACACAGAACCGTAGTTCGGGTGTGGCACCAGGCGAGGCAGTCTATGGGACCATGACCACTGGGCTGGCCCAAGGACTGTTGAAGGACTCAATCACCCCTAAGGCAAACATCTTGGAGACTTCCTCCTTGATGTAAGCCCTGACCTTTTCAGTCACTCTGTAAGCCTTGTGCTTCACAGGAGGACTGTCCCCAGTGTCCACATCATGGACACACCACTCAGTGACACCAGGAACCAAGGAAAACAAATCAGAGAATTGTCCCAACAGTTGACGACAATCTTGCTGCTGATCAGGGGTCAATGTGGCAGAGAGGCTGACACCATCCACTGACCCATCTTGCTCTGTGGCAGACAGGAGGTCAGGAAGAAGCTCTGTCTCCTCCTCCATTCCATCATCTGTCACTAGGAGCATGCCCTCTTCGGACCTTTCTAAGTGGGGCTTCAGGCGGTTAACATGTAGGACCCGCAAAGGGTGCCTTGGAGACCGCAAGTTCACCAGGTAGGTGACATCACTCTTGCACTCCACCACCTCAAATGGACCGGTCCACCTGTCTTGGAGCGCACAAGGGCCATGACCCAAACTTTCTGTCCAGGTTGAAGCTCAATCAGAGTGGCATTCTGATCGTACCACCGCTTCATATTTTCCTGGCTGGCTTCCAGATTCGCCTGAGCGAGCTCTCTGCATTGGATCCTGAAGGCAAGCATGTAACTGTATACATCCTGGGGAGGTTTCCTGGGAGATTGCTCCCAGCCTTCCTTGACCAGACTCAAAGGTCCTCTTACTGGGTGTCCATACAACAGTGCAAAGGGACTGATACCTAGGGACTTTTGTGTCACCTCACGGTAAGCAAACAGAAGGCATGGCAAGAGGACGTCCCACTTATGCCTCATTGGTTCCTCAAGACCCATGATCATGCCTTTAAGGTTCCGATAGAATCTCTCAACCAGCCCATTACTTTGGGGGTGGTAAGGAGTGGTGAAGTTGTATGTAACACCACACTCCTTCCACAGGGACTTCATATAACTGGATATGAAGTTGGCCACGGTCTGACACCACCTCTCTGGGGAACCCCACATGGAAGAAAATCCCCATCAGTGCACGTCCCACCATGGGGGCCGTCACTGTCCTGAGCGGGATGGCTTCTGGGTACCGGGTAGCATGGTCCACCACAACCAGGATAAACCTGTTGCCCATGGCTGTCTTGGGGTCCAGTGACCCCACAATGTCAATGCCCACCCATTCAAAGGGGGTACTGACTACCGGGAAAGGTTGGAGAGGAGCCTTTTGCTTCCGTCCACATTTCCCACTTGCCTGGCAAGTTTGACAGGTCCTGCAATGAGTGTCTGAACTCTTCCGCATCTGGGGCCAATAAAAGTGGGTGACAAGCCTTTCAAAGGTCTTGTCCTGCCCCAGATGTCCAGCTAAAGGTACATCATGAGCCAATCCCAGTAGGAAGGCTCTGAAGCGCTGGGGTACCACCAGCACACGGGCTGACCCAGGTTCAGCAACCTTAGGCTGTGTATACAGGAGGTCGTTCTCCCAGTAGATCCAATGTGATCCAGACTGATCCCCTGCTGCCCGGTTTGTGGCCTGTTGCCACAAACCCACAAGAGAAGGGCGCTTCTTCTGTTCTGCACAAAATTCCTCCCTGGAGGGTTCTCCTTCTTGCTTCCAATGGGTCAGCTCATGCAGGTCCCCCAGATCAGCAACTTGCTCCCCTGTAGGTTCCAGGGCATCTCCCTCAAGGTCTGCCTCCTCCTGGACCATGGGAACACTGGGGGCTAGTTTCCCACGCCCCCTACCTCTTCTCTTAAAGGTAGGTCCCTGGGCCATACTTTCAGGCTCCAGGACCTCTTCAACACCCTTACTGGCTGCCATAAACCGAGTGGTCACACACGCCCACTCAGGCAGACCCAACATCTCCAAATGAGCCTTCTTCTCCACCTTAGCCCAAGGGGAGCTTTCCATATCATTGCCCAACAGACAATCCACAGGCATGGCTGGCCTCACAGCTACCTGAAGAGAACCAGAGACCCCCCCCACTCAAAGGGAACCTGGGCCACCTCGCAGTGGCTCTCTGTGTTGTCAGCAGCAACAACTGGGTAAAAGGCATTGGGGACAACCTGCTCTTGAGACACCAGGTGACACTTGACAGCTATCACACTGGCTCCTGTGTCTGTAAGAGCCTCCACTCTATGGCCTTTGATGGTCACCCACTGCCTGTATTTCTTAGCGTTATCAGGCAGCTGAGTTTGAGGGACCATCTCAAAGTCTCCTAATGAGCCATGGAACATTTCTGCAGGACCCCATCCACCTTGGACACCCTTCTCCTCCCCTCCCAGGGTTATATTCACCATCTGACGGGGTGGTGCACGTGGTGGCACTCTGGAATCCTTCATGGGACACTGTGAATCAAACCAATGGTGGCCCACTTGGCCACACGTAAAGCACTTGTAGGGGCCCCTCTGAACAGGTTTACCTGTCGTGGCCTCTTGTTTCTTCTCAGGGGGAGGCTTGGAACCCTTCCCTTGGTTCCCTTGGGGATTACTTTGGGGCGCTTTCTGGAACTCCCTCTGTTTACCATTATCCCCCCACTCTTCTGCTGGGGACCCTGCCCAGCTTTGGCAGAATCTCCCACATGACCCTCTTGGACCCTAGTACTGACCCAGCGGTCCGCCTCCTCAGCAAGCTCCCTAGGGTTAGTTAACTTGCTATCAATAAGGTGCTGGCGTAGTTCTGGAGAACAGTTAGCAGACAAGTGCTCCCATGCAAACAAATCATAGAGCTCTTCAAAAGTATCCACTTTGCTACCCTTCACCCAACCATCCATACTTCTGCAACAGAAAGACACATATTGCACCCAAGTGGTTCCCTCCAGCTTCTTGCAACTCCTAAACATCTGTCTATAGAGTTCTGGGGTCAAACCATACCTTGTCATCAGGGTTTCCATCATGTGGGCATAAGACATCCTATTCTCACTGGGCAGGTCTAACAAAGTATCCCTCCCCTCACTCACAAAGCGGCCCCAAAACCCAGCTCCCCACTCCTTCTCAGGGACCCAGTGGGCCAACATTGCTATCTCATAGGCTGCAAACCACTGCCCAATATCATCATGCTCGTGGAAATCTTTGATTACATCCTTCGGAATATACACTGCTTTCTGAATACACAGATGGTGCACTGCCACCAGAGGGAGCGATCTCTAAGCCCTTTGCCTTGATCTCTAACTCCCTCAACATCCTCTCATGCTCCATTCTCATTCTCTCTTTCTCCAAGGACAACTTGTTGTTCTCTATTTCCCTCTGACCCTCCATTTTAAGCTTAGCCATCTCCAGCTTGTGTGCCCTATTTCTCTCCCTGCCTTCCAACTCTCAGGGGGACAGGTCTTTGGAAGAGACACTACTGCCAGGTGGGGACGGCACCCCTTCCAGGGCTGGAAACACTGGCCTATCCAGTTGCCCATCTGCATCCCCAGCTGGCTCCACCACTGACTAAGGGGTATTTCTTGCTTCTACCCAGGCCCTCAGCGCCTTTTGGTAGTAATCCTTTTTAGAAATGCCTGGTGTAGCAACTTTCAATTTCTTGCAGAGATGCTTGAGCTGTTTCAAAGTGTAGGTTTCCAACCTCCCTTCCTCAAAATCGAGATCCATGGATGCAACAGATGCTGGTCTACTCATGGCAGTAAGAATTGACAGTTCTCAGGATAAAATAACAGTCCAAGGAAAAATAATTCTAGCAAAAAAATATGTGGTCACGTTTGGTCTGCACTCACTAGTAGTGTACACCAATTACTGTATATGAGTCACAAATGCAGGTCCAAATTCTCACCGCTGACCACCAATGTTATTACTAAGGGTCTCTAGTTGGCAGAGGTAGGTACCTTTGACCAAATAGGGACCCTTGCTTCTAAGTCAGGGAAAGGGGATTACACTACTGGATAACCCCTGCTCACCCCCTTGGTAGCTTGGCACGAGCAGACAGGCTTATATCAGAGGCAGTGTGTTAAGCATTTGTGAACACATACAGTAATACAGTGAAAACACTACAGATGGACACCACACAGGTTTTATAAAAATAAGTATTCTTTATATAGACTTAACACAAGACCACCAACGACAAAAATCCACAATACTGTGCACAAAATTGACTTAAAGATGGTAGAATTAACTTAGTTCAAGTTGATGGTAAATGCGACACAGTTCTCACAAAAGTACCTGGATGCGTAACGCAAAATAAACAAAAGGCTCGCAGTGTTGGAGACGCGTTGGTTCCTTGCTTCGGGGGAGACAATGCATCGAACCTCAATGCTTGCACAGAGTAGGGGATGCGTCTTGATCCTTACCGGAGAGGAGGTGATGCGTAGCCCGGTTGCGATGCAGCAAGATGGCGCCTCGATGCGATGCAACAATCTGGTGCGATTAGATGGCGCCCTTGATGCGACGATGTGAGGACGATTCGTACACACCCTGGCAGCCTTGCAGAGACTGTGTACTTTGGAGCTCTGACAGGCCCTGCGACACGCTTCTACGATAATGCAACGGCGACCCTCACGGTGGTGACATGCTTCTCCGGTGATGCGACAGCAGACAGCTGCGATGAAGACAGGCTTCTGGGAGATGCAACTGCGGCACGCTTCTCCGGTGATGCGACAACTACAGCTGCGGCGGCGACACGCTTCTTCTTGTTGCAGCGCGCTTCCAGCTCCCAGCGACACGCAGGCTTCTGCAGATGGAATTCCCAGCAAGGAAATTCAGAGGGGAGCTGATGGTGAAGTCTCTTGCCCCTGAGACTTCAGCAGAAGGCAAACACAAGTTCAAGACCTTGGAGAAATATTCTGCAAGATGATGAAGTATACACAAAGTTCCTTCTCCTCTCCTTGGTACTGAAGACACCACTGTTGGCCAACTCAGCAACACAGCACACTGGCAGGGGGGCAGTCCAACTCCTACAGCTTCCTTTGGTTCTTCTCCTTGACAGAGGTTCCTCTTGTTGTTCCAGAAGTGATCTAAAGTCTTGGGGTCTGGGTCCCCATATTTATACTACTTTTCTCTTTGTTCTCTGAAGTCAGAGAGGCCTTTGCCTAGTTCAAACCAGTTCTGGTCAGTCCTGGAGCACTTTGTTGACAAGACTCCTTCTTTCCTTTCACAGTGCAGGGCAGAGACATCAGATGCAACACAGGAGGTGGAGCCAGCATTGTGGAGGGAAGGCACAGCCCTATTCAGGTCCCAGGTGCAACTCCTCCCACCCATCTACATGAAGATCTGTCTATTCAGCCCTGTGCTGACTCAATTCAATTTGTAAGCTTTTATTCGGTCAGATAAATCAACCATATAAGCAATACATCCATAAAACAATCTGATTGGAAGAAAACAATAAGATCTAAAAACAGTGGGGATAACATGTAGGAATATCAAATATCGAGTGCAAAGATACAAAGAGCAAAAGTGCAAATGCATGGTTCACCAAAATCTCATAACATATTACTTAGGCGTAAACAAGCCTAATTCAAAGTGCAGATGCAATAAACCAAGGATAGCATACAGACAATTATCAAGTAATCAAAGATTTCCTAGCACTGATAGCTTTCATCAGAAAAGTAGCTAGGTAAAAACACAATTGCGGGTCATCTAATCTAAAAAGCAGCTCCATGGCATTTTTAAAAAATCTGATATTATAATATAAAAAGAAAGGTTTTAAATAAAGTTTCCTGAAATGGGTATAAAGGTGACAAAAAAGTAGCATGTGGGAACAGCTTTGTTGTGATACTCCATCACATGGGCATGGATGATCAGAGCTCCGTTTTGTAACAGGAAAGTTGACAAGATGGTGTATAGTACCTAGTCTTAATCGTGTCAACACAAAACGATGTGATGCTCTGGTCACAAATGACAGATAGCTTTGGAAACCCTTTTTAAGATCCATTTGTAAGTACAAGACGAAAGTAGATTGAGACTTGATGGCTAGAGATCTTGCCTCTGACTTGTTAGCCATCATAACCGTTTTTATCTCAATTTTGTTAATGGAAACTGAACACATTGGGTCAGATCGAATATCACAATTGAATAAAAGTTTAAACCAATGAATATTATAATCAAGCCAGGGTATTTTTAGACAGTTATCCATGCTGAGACAATCCCGTATTATAGATTGCGTAAACAGTGTCTCTTCTTTTGACCAGATGGATTTCCATAAAAGGAGGGGGCGAATCAAAGCCAAGTCTGAAATATATTTAATGCCCACCTCCCTATGGATCAATTCAGTAGAGGCAGATGATGGAGCACACAGTAAACGTTTTAAAAAGGAATTTTCAACTTGTTGTAATTTGTTTCCTTGACAGTGGCCCCAGACACCTGCCCCGTACAGAGCTGCGGAAACACATCGTATCTCATAAATAACCATCATATCTCTGATGCGTCGGTTACCTAGTTTGGCAGCAAATCTAAAGATGCCGTTGATGTTTCTCGACATCTTAGTGCAAGCATTTTCATGTTCCGGGCCCCATGTCCGATTTCCTGCGAATGTAATGCCTAAGTAACTGAAGGTTTTAACTGTCTGGACCTTAGAGCCTTCAATAAAATAAGTGCTAGATGTTTTAGGGTTCCTGCCACATGCTATTACAAAAGTTTTAGATTTATTAATTAAAAGTTTCCTTTTAGCAATAAAAGCGGTAAAATTATCCATGAGACGTTGTAAACCAATGGGGGTACGGGATAGTAAAACCGCGTCATCCGCATATAAATAAAATTGGGATGGCAAACCATCAACCCTAGGAGCGTCCGACTGATACAACTTCAGGGCTGCGTCTGCTTTGTTAATAAACAGGGAAAAAAGCAATGGGGCCAGCACGTAGCCCTGGCGGATGCCCCTTTTAACTTTGAAGAAGGGAGTGTATTCGCCTAGTGGTCCATATCGCACCTTGCTAGACAGGGTACTATATAATCTCGCCAGCAGATAGATTATCTCCTTGGGTGCGCCCATATCTAGCAATAATGGCCACAAAATTGAATGGTCTACCAGGTCGAAGGCGCTACTAAGGTCAGCGAAACATAAATAAAGATTCCCTTCCCTGGCTAAGGTATATTTTCCAATCAAAAGGTCTAAATTGACACACTGCTCTAGTGTGCCAACTCCCTTTCCAAATCCATATTGTACTGGAGTAAGTACTTCCTTCTCCTGGACCCATGCTTCTAATCTTGATAGCATAACCCTACTCATGATCTTAATAGACGAATCGAGCAGAGATATTGGACGATAATTGCTAACGTCGGTTTTAACTCCCTTCTTGTGTATGGGAATTATAATGGATTGTCTCCATGATAAAGGAAGTTGAGTCTCAATGGCAGTGTTAAAAACTCTTGTTAAAAAAGGTGAACATAAAGCTGGTTCATTTTTATAAAAATCGATAGGAACCCCATCGGGTCCTGGTGCCTTACCCCCTTTACTACTGAATATACCGTCAATGACCTCTTCTAAACTAATTGATAAAGGAATAATAGGCCATTCATCTGAGGGCTGGTTAAAATAAGTAGATGATATAACTGTGTTGGCTGGGTTAAAAATATTAGAAAAATTAGTTATCCAGTCATTACAATTGATATGAGAATTAATTTCGGGGATATGGTCGTCCTTCAAAAAGGTGCTATTGACGGTTTCCCAGAACAGTTTACTATTTTTAATATCAGCTGCCAAACTTAAATCTTCCCAGGCTTTTTCTTGGAGTTCCATTTTCCTGTTTTTTAGGGCTATGACATATTCAGCACGCATGGTCTTGATTAGATCTGAATTTCTGGGGTTACATTTCAGAGCTTGTTTGAGATTATTCAAGGCCATTGTGCATCTAGTATCAAACCAGCCAGCCTTGGGATTTTTATTATTGCGGACTGGTTTAGTCAAAAGCTTCGCCACTGTTTTGTTTATCTTATTAAAATTCTCTAACATTAATGCGGAATCAACCTCGTCCCCTAAACAGACTTCAATTTCGTTCCGACATTGGGTGACAACATCAAGCAGAATTTCAGCTAGGTTCACACCGGCCCATTTTATCCGGACACCATTTGGTCTGGTAGGGATAATAGCTGTACTTTGGGGTATATTAGGAATATGTTTAAGTCCCCAACACAATAAGTACACGGAGATGCTGTTATGATCGCTAGTGGGTTGTTCCGTTATCCACGGTGGGGAAAATGAGTGTGCGCTGTTACAGGACATTATAATATGGTCGATGATAGACATAGCATTTCTACCTGTAAAAGTGGAGCATTTCTTATTGTATTTATCAGTGGCACAATATAACAATTCAAGATCCCATTTGGCCATAGCACCATTTAAAGCCATACCGTATTCACAGTGGGGGAAATGCATATAATGATCATCATCAGATTCAGATTCCCCTCTCCGGGGACCACAGACTTTGGTTGTAGAAAAAGGACATATTTGAACATTAAAATCGCCCACCCATACAATGACAATTGGCTTCCTGATAGTACTGGTCAGCTTCTCAAGTTCTCTTTCCAGATCGTTGATGATTAAACCACGAAGAGAACTAAAAACATTATTATAGAAATTGATCAGGATGACATCTTTACCTATAAGGGAGGCCAGCCACAGGATCTGGGCATGAATACCCACATTAATAAATTTTTTGATTTTACATTTGTTTAAGCTGGTTGAAATCAGGATCAGGAGGCCTCCCTTGGCTCTGCCGGAAGATGAAGCCTGGGCCGGGAGCCAATGTGAGGTGAAACCCTCTACATAAATAGGATCGATACACCATGTCTCTTGGAGGCAGATAATATCATGTTGGGCCGATATAAAATCTGCCCATGATGGCGTTCCTTTTTACCTATTAAAACCGGCAATATTCCAAGTGGTGACCAGGTACCCTATATCCGTGTTCTTAGTATCGGGTTGCTGGAGGGGTTCGCCATGACCCGCCTCCTTTCTGATAATAATAGGTTCTGGAGGCATGCATTCGCCAAGGGCAATGGGTGGACATGTTGTATTAATCGTTAAACTTGAACCCCTGCGTCAATCGTTGCTATCCAAATTACCCAACATCTGATACTTGTTAGATACCGGGACAGCAAAGCCAGAAGCAAAGGGATGCAAAAGAGGGGTCGGCTGGTGTCCTTTTCTAGGGTGACCCACGTACCCATTACTGGATGTTCCCAATAAATGTCTGTAAAAATACCCAAGGGGGAGAAGGGTTGTATTGAATTCCCGAGGGGAGGGTGATGGCGCATTGTTTAATGTATTAAACGCCCACCTTGGGGACCTAAAATGAATGATTATACAGTCACCTGCAAAACATTTTCTAGAAGAACCTATCCACCCTACTCTTTGTGTTGTCAGGATCTGGTTGAGCCCTCCTATTGGGTAATTACAATTGTTGGTTAACCAAAACACTACTTTGTTTAAGAGGGACTCATGATCTTCTGCCTGTCCGGGTTTGAGTTTGGATACGTTGGCCAGAATAGCGACATATGCACTGCATTGTGGGGGCAGGTTTACAGTTGGGGTCATTTCTCTTTCCTCGCAAACAGGCCCTCTCAAGTCGAATGGTTTTACAAAATTACGGGAAATGTGTTTGTCCGGCTTGGTCACCATTCCATCCTTCTGAGATGGATTAAGTCGGTCATTAATAAGAGAATTATCCATTACCAGAATTCTTTCGTTATCCTTATTGCTCTCATCCAAGTTAGGGGGCTGCTCCTTTGGGTCGTCAAAAAGTTCCCTATCCTGTAAGGTGAGTAAATTATTTGCGCCTAGTGCGGCAACTATCTGATTAGTTCTACTTGTGTCCTTTATAAGTTTAGCATTCATTTTCTCCAGTGCTCCAGTTATTTTATGGATTTCCCTGGGTGCTGACTCACACTCTCTCCTGGAATCCCCTAGCCCCTGTCACCCACAGAACCAGACACACAATACACAACCTAGCAGAGGCAGGCTTGGACAGTTAAGCAAGAAAATACCTACTTTCTAAAAGTGGTATTTTCAAACACAGAATGTTAAAACCAACTTCACTATAAGATGTATTTTATCATTCTGAGTTCAGGCATTCTGAACTCGAATTTCTACCTCGTTCCCTGAGTCAGTTAGGATTATAAGATGTAATAATCAAACTGTCCCTTCTGGTTGATGGGGAACAGGTAGCCTTGCAATAGTGAAAAACAAAAATGGCTGTAATTCGCTATTAGGACATGCCACACACCAGGGCATGTCCTACCTTATACTTACAATGCACCCTGCCCTCGGGCCTACCATAGGGGTGTCTGATATGAAGAAAAGGGAAGGTTTAGGGACTGGCAAATCGGCGCACTTGGCCAATCAACATGGCAGTACCAGTCTGCACATAGGCTCTGCAATGGCTAGCCTGAGACACACTTTACAGGCTGCTTCTCTGGGTGGCACAACCAGTGCTGCAAGCCCACCAGCAGCATTTGATTTACAAGCCCTGGGCACACTCGGTGCTCTGTCCTAGGGTCCGATAGGTAAACCAAACCAGCCAATCATGGAGTCACTAATCAATACATCAATTTAACATAGGGAGCACTTGCACTATGGCACTGAATAGCATTTGCACAGTGCCCAAAGCATCTAAACCAGCAAAACATATCAAAAACAGACGAGGCAATCAGAAAAAATGGAAGGGATACTCACGCCAATGGTACCAGGTCTAACAGAAGCATGCCGCAGCGGCGGTTCTGTTGAAGCTGCAGACTGAAATGCATGGTCCTGTGTTGGTGATGCTTAGCACAGGGTCAGTTCCGAGGTGGCTGCGAGGAGATGCATCGCTTTGGATTGGCTCTGCTTATAGGACTACAGCTGGGCTGGCGGAACACCTTCAGGTCCACTTTCAAGGGTCCAGGACTGAGGTGGTACCACGTGGTGCTGGATTCAAGGTGGTTAAGCCTTTTTTGTCCCTGATGCTCTAATCAGAAGGCCAGCCAACTAGCCCTTGGTGTCACTCTGTTGGTCCTGGGTTCAAGATGCAGGTCCAGTACTTCGCTCAGGCAGCAGGGCAACAGACTAGAAGTATTTTTCTACAACAGTGAAGCAGTCCTGCTGAGTTCCCCAACAGGTCTGAATGAGTACTGAGGAGTTGAGTCTGAGGGTCCATTATTCATACCTGGTGCCCAATTTGAAGTAGGAGAAGATTCTCGAGGATTGCACCCGAGAGGTGTTTGTAATTTTCTTGCCTCCCTGCGCTGGCCCCATGTTGCCTGGGGTCACAAAAGACTACTGTGAAACTCTTTGTGAGTGGAGTCAGGCAGAGGCCCATCCTGCGAACACCTATTCCCCCTTTGTCTTAATGTCTGGGTAGAATACACACAGACCACCTTCCAGCTACACCTAGTCATGTATCCCATGATACAGGATGCAGTCACCAAATGGTTGGGATGAAAAAATGCAGACTTTCTAAAAGTGGTATTTTCAGAATTGTGACTTCAATTCCGGTTTTACCATCAACGAGGGTTTTAAATCACAATTCTTCAGATACCAAACTCGACAATCCAATACCAGGACATGTAAAAGTAAAATATACATGTCTAACCTTTTAACTACTATGCACTCTGCCTTGTAGACTGTTTAGGTCCTACCCTAGGAGTGACATATGTGTATAAAAAAGGAAGGTTTAGGCCTGGCAAAAGCCTTAATTTACCGAAATTGCAGTTAAAACTGTACACAGGCTGCAATGTTAGGGCTTGGACATGTTTAAAATGCTACTTATTTGGGTGGCACAATCAGTGCTGCAGGCCCACTAGTAGCATTTAATTTACAGACTCTGGGTACATGTAGTACCACTCTATCAGGTACTTACAAGTAGATTAAGTTGGGTGTAAGCCAATTTCACCATGTTGAAAGCACAAGTGCTTTAGCACTGGTTAGCAGTAGTACAGTGTGCAGTGTTTGAAGGCCAACAAAAGCAAGATCAGCAAAAATGGAGGAGTAAGGCAAAATGTTTGTTGGAGGACCACCTTAAAGCTGTCAGATATAACACCCACATTGTAAGAAACACCCTGATTTTCCTGGAGGAAATGTGAATTCTGCAGGTCACATTTTGGGATGTTTTGTGTCACAGGTGCGAGGTCGAGCCATACAAGTGGAGTACACAGTTTTTAGCAGGAGTCACATAGGGACACATAGCAGTAGAACATTTGTTATTACCAATTGTATTTCTCCGCATGTTTGGTTTTTGGTATTGTTGTTTTTGGAGAACCTACAAACTGTATTTATCCCATGACTAGACTAGCCTGTAAGCCATAATGAAACATTGCCTTTGTAAATCTGCCATTGTAACACAAAGTTACGGATTAAAACACGTATTTTTTTTTTCCTGCTCATTTTCATATTTTTTTATTTCATTGATTAGCTTCTTTGGGAAAACCTTCAGAAATCTACAGAAATGGCCGATTACTGAATTCAGACTTTGTTCAGGAACAAAAATCACCCATCAGATTCACACCTGTTTCTGCCACAAGATGCAACTACACTGAAACAACAAAATTAGGAAAAATGGACCACCTTTTTTTGAAAATAGCAAATACTGTGATTAAAAATGTTGGTTACAAACCCCTGCTGGTTCCTGGAAGCTGTGACGTTGGTGATCCTAGCACAGCAAAGCTTTTGTAATGCCATTTGTAGAAAAAAATATGCTTTCTTGCACAGCACCTTTCCCGTCCCCAACTCGCCCAAATAAAACCTTTTGCTCTGGTGGGAATTTTTTTTTTTCAGTTCACTCCAAGGGAAGCTACATACCCTGTTTACCTTTAGAATTCCCAGGATGTTAGAGAAAAGGATGCAAACTTGGTGTGAATACCTTTTGTGGAAATAGTTATGAAGGTTTAAGAGCAAACTACCCCAAGCATTCAAAAAAGGGTGGAGGCGAATGCTTAGTGGCCAAGTGATTAAGACCTCAGATATTATACTGCTATATATATTATTAAGGGTATATGGTTTCATGAAATGGCTTTTTCAGATTCTAAAAAAACCTATTTGTTTGTATTGCTGACATTTAGACTGCTAAGTTTTGGTGAAGCCTTAATTAATTAATGTCTTGATTGGTGGAACGAGATCCACCTCAAAAACAAAACATTTAATTTAAATTATTGGAATCAATCTGCACATTACTTTCAGTACTTCTTATTGCCAGAAATGAATCTCAGCAAGATATTTCACTCACATTAACAACAGGTACTCTTGCACTGAAAAATATTTTATCAAGTGGTGATGTTATAGCATCCAAAAAAAAACAATTTGCTGGCTATGCACACATGGGCATACTTATCAATCTATCCCACAGCAAAACACAACAAGCCACCTTGCCGCACTGCATGAAAGGGCAGGAATGCACTGTAATTAACATAATAGAGTGCATTGCTGTCCATTGCTAATGCTGGCACACTTTTGGCTGCTTAACGTTGATGCAGGCACCCTTGAGTCATGGTGCAACAGTGCCTGCATTGTAGGCAGGATTGTTTTTTTGTGCAGGAAGGGACACCTTCCTGTACAAAAACTATATTGAGAGGCATTTTCCTCTTCTTAACGAGTACTGCAGGATGATGCGCACATAGAAAGAGAAAAAAGCAGCAAGGAGAAATATAGTTATTTCTCCTGCTAATTCTCCCTGTTAAAGGATGTTCATGCATTCCGGGATCTATCAATAATGTTGATGAGGGAATGTGCCAAAATTCCTGGGTGGCTACGTGGGAAAGGTGGCCTTAAGTGGCTTGCTATATCTCACTTAGGTTTTGTGTCGCCCTTGCGCTTCCTTGCGTGGCACAAGGGTGATCCAAAACCTTGAAAAATGTCGGACACAGTGTGCAATGCTGTCATGACAAACATTAAAATATCGATTCTTTAGCTCACAACACTTCAAGGTCAACCACAAGATGCACAGGACAAGAAATGAGGACCACCAACAGTAACAATTATGCAGGTGATAATACATCACCACTTTGGTCATCAAGGCACATGACCGCGCAAATACCTGCCACAAAAGTCAAAGAAAGAATCATCAAATACTTCTGTTAAATTTCCTGTGCCCCAGGTACAGTTTGGTGGTGGAGAAAACTGGGCTAAACGATTCATGGCGGGTGGGGATTGATGAGAAATGATGAAGTACGTTCTGTAATTAGTGTTTTTATGGCCATCGGATTTTAATTGACATATTCCACTGTGGTCTCATTTGTCAATAATTGCACACATCTATTGAGATGTCAAGTGCTAAGCAAGCCTTGTTTAATTTCAGTAGTTTATTTTATGATAAGAATAAAGCATCGTTTTTCTATGAAACCTGACGTGAGGTATTTCTTTGTGAAACAATTGCCATGTTTCACGATAATCCATTCAGCAGTTTTTGATTAATGTGCACATCAAGAAAATATGCATGGTTATCGACGGAGTGATACATTTGCAGTCATTTTTTCATTCTTGTAACTCATAGGGTCTCAGCTGCTTTTACTTTCAATTTGCAGAAATAAAGTTGTGATGATTTAGCTTCCTTACCCTGCTGATGTAAAATTGCTATATTCAATTTTGCAGCAGCATTGGGGCATAACCTTAAACTGTATATTCTGGCAACGCTTCATACCTGAATTCTTCAGGGAGAAAACTCTAAACAAGTTTAGTTTTTGGCTTCTTCATACTGCTTGCACGTTTTGCATATTTTTCCTTGAAATTTGGGAAATACGTAAAGGACTAGCAATGCAATATAAACTGTAATCTCTCTCTCACATCTCCCACCCAATATGAAGCCTGAGATCTCATTAGCCCTTGACGTTCAGGAAGGACCTCAAGACCTGGCTTTTCGACTGATCCGGAGATGCCCCCCTACCCTCCGCGCCTTGGGACCCTCTCAGGTGAGTACCGCGCTTTAAAAAAAACCTGATTGATTGATTCATTGATTTATACTTTTTGGAGAGCGCAACTGTAGGAGAGTAGGATCTGCACTTATGTTGCCCCCACTTTTTTTCTGATGTTTACACTGGTTTCTGGCTATAGTCTGGCAGGGTCCATGCTAATCAGGGCCCCAGCCTCTCTGTTCTCTCTAAACAACTTGGAGTGCATATTAGATGCACTAGTGATTGGATACTGTGGTACTTTATGAGCCCCTAGTATATGGTACCTTTGGTACCAAGGGCAAAGGTACTTCACAGGCCTACCAGGGGCTGAAGCATGTATTATGCCACCCCTGGGAAGCAGACTAAATCTGACACCACAGGCCTGCTACTGCAGCCTGGGTGAGGTTGTGTTAGCACTCCTCACTGAGGTATAGGTTCCCTATAACTCACCTTACACACACATATAAACCAATCAGTCACCTCTAAGGCAGGCCCTAACAATCCTGAGGGCAGGGTGCTTGGTTTCCATGTGAGGGGGTGCCTCTGCCTGAGCAGGGCCCCTCTGCAGCTCTCAGAGTCCATTCTCTGTAGCTGTTTGTGGATGCGGTTAAACCATATACTCTTAAGTGCATTATAACCTAGTGGTAAATGCTAACTTTGGGATGGCTGCATCAAAACATGTCGTGTTTGGTGTCAAACGCTTTGGAATCATACCCCCACACCAGAAACTGGTGTGGGAGTATGAACCCACCCTTCTAGAGGGATAGACATGTACCCACTGTGGGAACACGTTAGAATCCTGAAGAGCCCTGGCATCACAAAATGGATGCCACCAGCACAGACACTGGGCTGCCCTCCTGCTGCTGACCGAAAGTGGAGGAGGCCCAACAATAGGCATCCTGTCACAGGGAGGTGTAACCACCTTCCAGACAGGATTTAGTATATTGGGGCTGGGTGGGTGAACTCCTAGAGCGCTTTGAAGTCCTGCACTGGGGGAGCAGTAGGCTCCTCTGTGAATATGCCAGCTCAAACCGGTTCAGGGGCTACCAGCCCCTGCTCTGGCACGAAACTGGACAAAGGGAAGTTGGTGTAGCCACCCACTCCCCTGAACCTCCCATAGGAGTGGTCCCTCCCTTCCTTGTAGTATAAGTTAGGGAACACTTGCCATTGCAAACTAGATATCCCTGGACGATGCTCTGAAGAAGAATCCTGGATCTTCGATGTTCCACTACCTCTGGAAGACTGAAGAATCTCCCTTGGAGTCAAGGAGTGACTGCCCTGCTTGGCAGGCACCAAAACTTTGCCTCAACGGTCGTAAACTTTCCCGCTCCCGCCTGAGTCCGAAGTCCCTGCAGCCCCAGAAGTAGATTCCCTGACTTCTCTATGGACATCGTGAGTCCCCAGCGAAGCTGAGGCAAGTGGACCCCACGAGTGATGAGGAACAGCAATACCCGGGTACTGTGCACTATTGTCAAGTGCAACCCCATTACGACGTTCTATGAACTTGTGCTTTGAAACACATGTGGTCTAAGCCTCCAGCAAGATTTCCTTCGAAGATCAGAGGCCTACCTTGTCCCGAGTGAGCGTGGGTTCCTAATGAGTGAATCCTCCCGAGGCATCTTTGCAATCCCTTGCAGGTTGGCTTGTGGGTCCCCAGAAGACATTTCTACAGAACCAAAGGACTCCCCTGGTTGTTCCCGGCCTGCCCTGACTTAACCTTGCTGGGTGAGTCCCTCAGACCTTGCTGGTCTGCACCGCGGACTTTCTTCACTTTTCATGAGACTTGCTGTTGCCAAGGCTTCTTGGCTCCAATCTGGTTGCCGACATCTCAGTAAGCTGCAGACTTTGTGGGACACACCGAATCCAGCTCCTGATCATCATTGATGCCTCCTGGACCTCGTGGCTGAAGAGTCAAGACACCCGTGATCACCTGAAATCACCCGACTACTGTGGGCATCCAGCTTCCTGGCTCCGGGTCACTGGCGAGTGACTTTGAACACTGTCTCCTCTGCTTTCAGGTCTTCTTTCTTCTGAATCCAGCCTTGGATTCCACCGGCCACTTCTCCTGTCTTCACAAGCAGCAAGTCTTCTTTGGCTCCCATTGAAAATGACCAGACACCAAAAGACACCTATGCACCCGGCTTCCCTGGGTCCGGTAACTCCAGCACTACAGTGCTCCTGTGGGTGTTGGATCTAGAACTACTTACCCTGTAAGTGACTTGCTTGTAGACTCTCCCGAAGTATCCTAAAACTTTAAAATTCCAACCGCGACTTGCTCCATTAAAGTCTATTGGGATCCGCGGCTGTGTTCTCACACTGCATGCGTCTCCCATGGGTCCTTTACTTACCTCCCTTGGGTGGATTAGTGAGGCCCCAGCGCTTCTGCAGGCCCTAGGCCTTGTCCCCTCGCAAGTCAATATTCTTATACCTCTTTTTTAGTATATGGTCTGGTACGCCCCTAGGGCCCCAGCCATATAAGTGCTTAACTTGTTGTGAAATGTTGATTTGTGCATATGTCCTTGACTTCTAATCTCATAAAGAGATTAGTGGAGTGTGTTAGAAATAAATACATATATATTTTATATATATACCTGTGTGGTGTCCTTTCATTTAGTGATTCAAGAGATTATAAGGTAAAACAAGCTGCTGTACATTCATCTAAAGACTTAGCCTGATGGCTGCTCTCCACAGCTACCACTAGGATAGCTTTCTTAAAACGGTTGTCTTAAACCTATCTACCATAAGAGTCGAATTGTATTGGTGCAAGGTGGCCACTTTAACTAGTGACCTGCATATACCAGGCCAACTTCTCACATTGGTGGACAGCGTGTGAGATTACAGCTTGCCATTGTTTTACCAGAAAATCTCTATTGTAATTACTAACTGAAAACCACTATGGGTACTCAAGGTACATATAAAGTCAAGCTTAGTATCAATAAGTTCTACTGAACTTAGAGCTGTGTGTCAAGGGATAGCACACCCTTTCTACAGCTCAAGCTAGGATCAGTAGGCCACAAACTAGTGTAGGTAGTAAAACACTGCACAACACTAGAATGTCCTTAAGGGTTGGAACCAGTGGGTCCACGCAGCCTCAGTATAAGGACATGACTTTCTTTGACTTGAAAGTCATGTGTGCTGCAAGGCACCTGAGGATAGGACAGAGTCCCTCCATACTTCACCAGATAGATCTGCTCACAGCAGATGATCTTAGATTAGCTCTAGGAGCTAAGGGGTCTGTCTGAATCAGGGGGTGGGTCAGCTATAGTCTCTGGGTCAGATGTTGAAAATCAAGATGACCTGGACTCTATGGTTGAAGGGCCAGACCCACAAGGGTCTGAAAAGGACAGAGGAATTCTCCCTAAGAGAGCTGACAGAGTGGAAGAGAGGCCTAGGTCCCCTTCAAGGGAATCTGACCACTCCTATCACTCTGGCAGAGAATCTGTCCAGCAGAGGAACTCATACTTTAATAGAAGAGAGACCTCCTCTGAAAGAATGTACAAACTGCTGCAGTATGAGGAAGCAAGAGTTGCCCTCAAGGCCAAGCAGTTGGCATTAGACAGAGAAGCCTTTGAGCTCCAGAGACCTTCTAGAAAAGAGGGGTTAGAACCCCCTGGTGGCAGCAACAGTGTCCCTAGCGTCAGAGAATACATTCCAGACCATAGGAACCTGTCCAAGGTTGTTCCTCCCTACCAGAGTGGGGATGATATCCACAAATGGATAACTGCTATGGAGAGGGCCTTTAGAGTACAACAGGTCCCCCAGAAACAGTGGGAAGCAATCTTGTGGCTCTCCTTTTCAGATAAAGGCAGAGACAAGCTCCTCACTGTTAGAGAAGAGGATGCTGATGACTATGAAGTCCTGAAGAGTGCATTAATAGATGGGTTTGGCTTAACCACTGAACAGTACAGGTTGAAGTTCAGAGACACCCAGAAAGCACAGAGTCAGGACTGGACTGACTTTGTAGATTGTGCAACCAAGGCTCTGGAGGGTTGGCTGGTTGGTAGTAGAGTTACTGATTTTAAGGGATTGTATAATCTTATGATGAGAAAACAGATCCTTAATAGTTGCTAAAACCAGTTGTTGCATTAGTACCTGGTGGACTCTGATCTGACCTCTCCCCAAGAATTGGGAAAGAAGGCAGACAAATGGGTCAGAACCAGGGTGAGGCAGAAACCCCAGAACCAAGAGGGTGACACTAAGAAGCAGGATCCTAAAGGCTCTGAGAAAGGTGGGGATAAGTCAAAAGACCAGAAGTCTTCACAAGGGCCCCAGAAATCTGCATCTGGTGGGGATTCACAGTCTAACAAAGGGAAATGCCAAAAGAAGCCCTGGTGAAAATTCTGTAAACAGAAAGGGCGCTGGACTTCTGACTGTAACAAGTCCAAAGACCAGACCACCACCACTCCTGCCCCTAAGGCAACTGTTCCCCCTAGTACAGCTACTGGTGGAGGTGGTAATCAGAATAAGGGTGTAGTAGGGTTGACCCTGGGTTCTGAAGTGGACTCTGGCCTAGTCAGAGTACCCACTCAGGCATTGCTGATTTGTGATGGAGACATTGATATGTCCTTCCTAGTGAGCCCCAGTAGTCTGGGCAAATACAAACAGCAGCCTGTAATAAATGGCAAACAGGATTGGCATTTAGGGACACAGGTGCTAGTGTCACCATGGGGGCAGAGGATCTTGTGGACCCTGGGCAGATCATCCTGGGTGAAATGTACCAGGTTACCAATGCAAGCAATGTCAGGACCAACCATAGTCTGGCTGTTGTGAATTTCTCCTGGGGAGGGGTAACTGGCCTCAAGAAGGTAGTAGTCAGTGCAGACCTCCCTGTCGAATGTCTATAGGGCAATGATCTAGAGACTTCAGGCTGGTCTGAAGTAGAGTTATGGACTCATGCTGAGATGTTGGGCATACCTGCAGAGGTATTTGCTGTGACCAGGTCATAGGCCAAAATGCATCAAACTGAACCAGCTCTGGATCCTGAAACTATGGACCAGGTGCTACCTAAGAAGAGGAGCAGTAGGGTTAAGGCAGTGCCTTCCCCTCTGTCTCAGATCACAGATTCCCCTCCTGAGGGAGGAGAAGCAGATCCTGAAGAAGGAACTGCACCAGAGGGACTTGAGCCTGATCAGGTTGAGTTATTGGGGGCAGGGGGACCTTCTAGGGAAGATCTGAGTAAGGTCAACAGTGCTGCCCCTCTCTTGAACCCCTCTGCTGGGAGTGCTAGTGGGTTTCATACAGTTTATTGGGATGAGGGACTCCTATATTCTGAGGCTAGAGATCTAACCCCTGGAGCCACCAGGAGGTTGGTAATACCTCAAAAGTTTAGGGGGTTCCTCTTAACCCTAGCACATGACATCCCTTTAGCAGAACACTTTGGCCAAAACAAGACCTGGGACGGGCTTATTCCACATTTTCGTTGGCCACATATGTCAGAGGACACCAAAGTGTTTTGTCGCTCCCGTGTCACTTGCCAAGCCAGTGGCAAGTCAGGTGGCACAACAAAGGCCCCCCTGATACCACTACCTGTGGTGGGGGTACCCTTTGAAAGGGTAGGGATTGACATTGTTGGTCCCCTTGATCCTCCAACAGCATCTGGGCACAGGTTTATCCTGGTGGTAGTGGATCATGCCACCAGGTACCCAGAAGCAATTCCCCTGAGGACCACCACAGCCCCTGTGGTGGCAAGAGCCCTCATTGGAGTTTCCTCCAGAGTGGGTTTCCCAAAGGAGGTCATATCTGACAGAGATACCAACTTCATGTCAGGATATCTAAGAGCAATGTGGAAGGAGTGTGGTGTAACTTATAAATTCACTACTCCTTATCACCCACAATGCAATGGGTTAGTTGAACGTTTCAACAAAAGCCTAAAGGGAATGATTAAAGGCCTCCCAGAAAAGCTTAGGCGAAAATGGGATCTTTTACTTCCCTGCCTTCTGTTTACATACAGAGAGGTTCAAGGGGGTTGGTTACAGCTCATTTGAACTTCTGTTTAGGCATCCTGTGAGAGGTCCATTATGTTTGGTGAAGGAGGGCTGGGAGTTACCTCTCAAACCTCCCAAACAGGATGTGATGGACTATGTACTTGGTCTCCGCTCCAGGATGGCCGGATACATGAAGAAGGCAACTAAAAACCTGGAGGCCAGCCAAGAACTGCAAAAAACTTGGCATGACCAAAAGGCTGTGCTGACTGTGTACCAGCCAGGACAGAAAGTGTGGGTGTTGGAGCCTGTGGCCCCAGCAGCTCTCCAAGACAAGTGGAGTCGCCCCCATACAACTGTTGAGCAAAAGGGAGAAGTCACCTATCTGGTGAATCTTGGAACTCCCAGGAGCCCCCTTAGGGTGCTCCATGTCAACAGATTGAAACCATATGTTGACAGGGCTGACATGGGCTTGCTCATGGCAACTGATGAGGAACAGGAGGAGGAGAGTGACCCTCTCCCTGACCTGCTCTCACAGAACCCTGATGATGAGTCAGTAGATGGTGTTGCTTTGGCAAGCAGCCTCACTGTTCATCAGCAAACTGAGTGCAGACAAGTTTTGCAACAGTTTAGACATATGTTTAGCCTGACCCCTAGTCAGACGTCCTGGTGCACCCATGAGGTGGACACTGGAGACAGTCTGCCTGTCAAGAGTAAAATCCACAGGCAACCTGACCATGTCAGGGACTGTATCAGGACTGAAGTCCAGAAAATGTTGGAGCTAGGTGTAATTGAGCATTCAGATAGCCCTTGGGCTAGTCCAGTAGTCCTAGTACCCAAACCTCATACCCAGGGTGGTAAGAAAGAAATGAGGTTTTGTGTAGACTACAGAGGCCTCAATGCAGTCACCAGGACTGATGCCTATCCAATTCCCAGGGCAGATGAACTGATTGATACTTTGGCCTCAGCCAAGTATCTGAGTACATTTGACCTAACAGCTGGTGACTGGCAGATCAGGTTAGCTGAGGATGCCAAAGCCACAACAGCATTTTCAAACCCTGGTGGGCTCTTCCACTTTGTGGTGATGCCCTTTGGCTTGAAGAATGCATCTGCCACTTTTCAGAGGTTGGTGAACAAAGTTCTGACAGGGATGTAAACGTATTGCTCAGCTTATCTTGATGATATTGCTGTCTTTAGTTCCTCCTGGCAGGATCACCTGGTCCACCTCAGAAATGTTTTGGAGTCCCTGCAAAAAGCAGGCCTCACTATCAAGGCCACTAAGTGCCAGATAGGGCAGAGTCAGGTTGTGTACCTTGGCCACCTTGTAGGTGGAGGCCAGGTTCAGCCTTTACAGAGCAAAATCCAAACCATCATGGAATGGGTTGCTCTAACCACCCAGACACATGTGAGACCCTTCTTAGGCCTGACTGGTAACTATAGGAGGTTTGTTAAGGGATATGGATCTATAGTGACCCCCTCAAATGATCTTACCTCAAAGAAAATGCCAAAAAAGGTTCAGTGGACAGCTAGCTGTCAGAAGGCATTTGAAGACCTAAAGCAGGCCCTGTGCACTGCCCCCGTCTTGCAGAGTCCAAACTACACCAAAAAGTTCATTGTCCAAACAGATGCTTCTGAGCTGGGTGTGGGAGCTGTACTGTCTCACCTGAATGATGAAGGTCAAGACCAGCCAGTAGCTTTTATTAGCAGAAGAGAGAAGCGTTGGTCAGCTATAGAGTGGGAGGCCTTTGCTGTGGTGTGGGCCCTGAAGAAGCTGAGGTCATACTTGTTTGGCACTCACTTCATAGTTCAGACTGACCACAAGCCCCTCCTATGGCTCAAACAGATGAAAGGTGAAAACCCAAAACTTTTAAGGTGGTTCATTTCCCTACAGGGGATGGACTATACAGTGGAACATAGACCTGGGACCCAACATGCCAATGCAGATGGACTCTCAAGGTATTTCCACTTAGAACACGAAGACTGGTCAAAGTTAGTTTAGTGTCCCTGCATTTGGGGGGGGGGGTTGTGTAGGAGAGTAGGATCTGCACTAATGTTGCCCCCACTTTTTTTCTGAAGTTTACACTGGTTTCTGGCTATAGTCTGGCTGGGTCCCTGCTAATCAGGGCCCCAGCCTCTCTGTTCTCTCTAAACAACTTGGAGTGCATATTAGATGCACTAGTGATTGGATACTGTGGTACCTTATGAGCCCCTAGTATATGGTACCTTAGGTACCAAGGGCATAGGTACTTCACAGGCCTACCAGGGGCTGAAACATGTATTATGCCACCCCTGGGAAGCAGACTAAATCTGACACCACAGGCCTGCTACTGCAGCCTGGGTGAGGTAGTGTTAGCACTCCTCACTGAGGTATAGGTTCCCTATATCTCATCTTACACAGACATATAAACCTATCAATCAATCAATCAATCAATCAATCAATCAATCAATCAATCAATCAATCAATCAATCAATCAATCAATCAATCAATCAATCAATCAGTTAATTTGTAAAGCGCACTACTTACCCGTAAGGGTTTCAAGGCGCTGGGGGGGGGAGGGGATCAGGCGTGCAGAGGCATCTGGATTTTTTTAAGTCTGTTGATGAGCTTGGACGAGGCTCCGGCGTAGAGGGCGTTTCCGTAGTCGAGTCTGCTGCTGACTAGGGCCTGGGTGACTGTTTTCCTCGTGTTTGTCGGGATCCATCTGTAGATCTTGCGGAGCATGTGGAGGGTGTTGAAGCAGGCGGAGGAGACTTGTTTGGTCATGGTGAGTTTTGAGTCGAGGATGACTCCCAGGTTGCGTGTGTGGTCGGTAGGGGCCGGGGGGGTTCCCCCCTGAAATGCGGGCCACCAGGAGTCGTCCCATGCTGCGGGGTTGGGCCCAAGGATGAGGATCTCCGTCTTGTCTGAGTTCAGCTTAAGTCGGCTTTCCTTCATCCAGTCGGCGACAGCCTTCATTCCCTGGTGGAGGTTGGATTTGGCAGTGAGAGGGTCCTTGGTGAGGGAGAGGATCAGCTGCGTGTCGTCGGCGTAGGAGATTATGTTGAGGTTGTGCTGTCGGGCAATGTGTGCTAGTGGTGCCATGTAGACATTGAACAGCATCGGGCTGAGGGAGGATCCCTGTGGGATGCCGCAGATGATCTCGGAGTCTTCGGAATGGGGGGAGGCGGACTCTCTGAGTTCTGCCGGTGAGGAAGGAGGTGGTCTAGTCCAAGGCCTTCTCTCGGATCCCTGCATCGTGGAGGCACGTGTGTAGTGTGCGGTGGCAGACGGTATCGAAGATGGTGGAGAGATCCAGGAGGATGAGGGCCGCCATCTCGCCGTTGTCTAGAAGGATCCTGATGTCATCTGTGGCGGGGATGAGGGCGGTCTCGGTGCTGTGGTTGCTTTAGAATCCTCAATTTGAGGGGTCCAGGATGTTGTTGTCTTCGAGGTGACGGGTGAGCTGGCTGTTAACTATCTTCCCGATGACCGTTGCTGGGAATGGGAGCAGGGAGATGGGCTGGAAGTTCTTGAGGTCGCTTGGATCCGCCTTGGGTTTCTTCAGTAGGGCGTTGATCTCTGCGTGTTTCCAGTTCTCAGGGAGAGGTTGATGAGGTTGCGCAGGTGGGGTGCGATGGAGCTGCCGGCTTTGTTGATGATGTGGGGTGGAGAGGGTCGGACGGGGATCCGGAGTGGATTGTGTCCATGGTCTTGATTGTGTCCTTGATGCTCACGTTGGCCCAGGTTGTCAGGGAGTCTTGGACGGTGGGGTGCGGTGTGTTCTGCCCGTCGAGACCCACAGGGGTTGTCTGGGGTTTGAAGCTGTCATGGATGTCAGTGATTTTACGGTGAAAGAAGGTGGCTAGGGAGTCGCACAGGGCTTGCGATGGCGGGATGTCGTTGGCGCTTGAGCTGGGGTTGGAGAGTTCCTTCACGATGTTGAAGAGCTCCTTGCTGCTGTGTGCATTGTTGTCAAGGCAGTCTGTGAAGGAGGTCCTTTTGGCGGTCCTGATGAGGTGGTGGTGGTTGCGGATGGCGTCTTTGTGGGCAGCGCGGCTGTCCGGCATCTTGTCGCTGTGCCATATGTTCTCCAATTTCCGGCCGGTGCTCTTTGAAGTGGGGAGTTCCAGGGTGAACCAGCTGGCTCTTTTGCTGGTGTCTCTGTTGGTGGGTTTTTTCAGCAGGGCTGCGGTGTCGGCGCAGTCGTCCATCCAGCGCCGAGGGTGAGTGCCCCATCGTCGGGGTTGGTGGGGTTGGTCGGAGGGTTGAGTGCGAGGGTTGTCTGTAGTAGTTCTTCAGTGACTTTGCCCCAGCAGCCACGGGGAAACTGTAGGGTGCGGTGGTGTATGAGGGGTTTTTGGAAGGAGAAGTGGATGCAGTGGTGGTCTGTCCAGGTGAGTTCGGAGGCGTGGCTGAAGTGACGTGGGGGCTTGAGGAGAAGATGGCATCAAGTGTGTGACCGGCGATGTGGGTCAGTGTCGTGACGAGCCATTTTAGTCCGAGGTTGGCGAGGTTGTCGATCAGGGTAGCGAAGTTGTTGTCGTTGTTGTTCTCCAGATGATAGTTCAGGTCTCTGAGGAGGATGTAGTCGGTGGAGGTCAGCGCGTGTGTGCTGATGAGGTCAGCGATGGAGTCGCAGAATTGAGGCCAGGGTGCTGGCAGTCTGTAGATGAGGGTGCCTCTTAGGGTGGTCTTGGGGTCCGTGTGGAACTGGAAGTGCATGTGTTCGGCGGTGCTGAGGGTGTCGTTGGTGTTTGTTGAGACCCTGATGGTGTTTTTGTGGACGATGGCGATTCCTCCTCCAGCCCCGTTGATGCGGTCTCTGCGGGTGATCTTGTACCCGTCAGGGATGGCTATGGCGATGTCTGGCGAGGAGGCTTCGTTCATCCAAGTCTCGGTTAGGAAGGCGACGTCCGGGGATGCCGGTGTCGAGTAGGTCCCAGAGCTCGATGGCGTGATTGCGTGCGGAGCGGGTGTTGATCAGGATGCATCTGAGCTGGTTGGGTTCCGTCGTGGCGGGTGTCTCGGCACCTTCGAGGCAGGAGAAGCTGCAGTTCAGGCAGGTGAAGGGACAGTGGGTGCGCTTTGGGGCGGCCTTGCAGTAGGTGTGGGTCCTTCCTGGGTTGAGAGCGATGAGGGTGTTGGCGTCGTAGCGGAAGCGGTCTTTGTGGCTGGTGCGGGGGGAAGGGGGTCTGGCGCTGGGCGCGGTCCAGGCACGGACGGGCGCAGACGGGCTTGCCTTAGGCGTGCCTTCGGCACAGCTGCGGTGCGGCCGCGCTGTGGCTGCCATATATGGGGAGGTGGGGAGGGAGGAGCAGCTGGGAGGCGGTAGGTGTGTTGCAGGGGCAGCGAATGGGCACGCAGGGGGCGGGGCCACAAGGGAAGCAGCGGCAGGGACGGGGGAAGGGAAGTGGAGCGGAGCGACCGCGGGAAGGAAAGGGGCAAGGATCAAGAGGGCACAGAAGTCAGCAAAAGGGGCACAGAATCAAGAGGGGGCACGGCAGTCAGAAACGGGGCACAGAATCAAGAGGGGGCACAGCAGTCAGAAAAACGTGGCACAGAATCAAGAGGGGGCACAGCAGTCAGAAAAACGAGGCACAGAATCAAGAGGGGGCACACCAGTCAGCAACGGGGTACAGAATCAAAGAAGGGGGCACAGAAGCAAAACGGCGTGCGGGGGGCAGGGGAGCACAGAAGAGGAGCAGGCAGACAGAGTTATAGGCACAACAGAGCGGATACGAACCTAAGGCCACCACTGGCCACCAGGAATGAGGCGCAGGTGGAAGCCTGCAGGTGGTGGAGGGCCTCGACTTCGGCAGCGGCAGTAGTCATCAGCAGGGGTGCAGGTGGATCTGCAGCAGGGGGGAGTGACCTACCAGGCAAGGTCAAGGGTTGCTCTCCTCACCGCGCAGCGGCTGCCATATATGGGGAGGTGGGGAGGGAGGAGCAGCTGGGAGGAGGAGGTGTGTTGCAGTGGCAGCGAATGGGTGTGGAGGGGGCGGGGCCGCAGGGAAAGCAGCGGGGGGGACGGGGGCAGGGAAGCAGAGCGACCGTGGGAAGGAGACTGGCAAGGGGCAAGGATCAAGAGGGCACAGAAGTCAGCAAAAGGGGCACAGAATCAAGAGGGGGCACGCCAGTCAGAAACGGGGCACAGAATCAAGAGGGGGCACAGCAGTCAGCAACAGGGTACAGAATCAAAGAAGGGGGCACAGAAGCAAAACGGCAAGCAGGGGGCAGGGGGGCACAGGAGAGGAGCGGGCAGACAGAGTTATAGGCACAACAGAGCGGATACGAATCTTAGGCTACCACTGGCCACCAGGGATGAGGCGCAGGTGGATGCCTGCGGGTGGTGGAGGGCCTCAAATTTGGCAGTGGCAGTAGTCGTAGGTGGGGTGCAGGTGGAGCTGCAGCGGTGGGGGAGCGACCTACAAGGCAAGGTCACGGGTCGCTCTCCTCACCGCTCAGCGGCCGCCATATATGGGGAGGTGGGGAGGGAGGAGCAGCTGGGAGGCGGGAGGTGTGTTGCAGGGGCAGCGAATGGGCATGGAGGGGGCGGGGCCGCAGGGGAAGCAGCGGCGGGGACGGGGGCAGGGAAGCGGAGCGGAGCGACCCCGGGAAGGAGATGGGCAAGGATCAAGAGGGCACAGAAGTCAGCAAAAGGGGCACAGAATCAAGAGGGGGCACGGCAGTCAGAAACAGGGCACAGAATCAAGAGGGGGCACAGCAGTCAGAAAACCGGGGTACAGAATCATAGATGGGGGCACAGAAGCAAAACGGTGAGCAGGGGGCTGCGGGGAACAGAAGAGGAGCGGGCAGACAGAGTTATAGGCACAACAGAGCAGATACGAACCTAAGGCCACCCCTGGCCACTAGGGATGAGGCGCAGGTGGAAGCCTGCGGGTGGTGGAGGGCCTCGACTTCGGCGGTGGCAGTAGTCGTCAGCGGGGGTGCAGGCGGAGCTGCAGCGGGGGGAGCGACCTACCAGGCAAGGTCAAGGGTCGCTCCCCCCTAAGGCAGGCCCTAACAATCCTGAGGGCAGGGTGCTTGGTTTCTATGTGAGGGGGTGCCTCTGCCTGAGCAGGGTCCCTCTGCAGCTCTCAGAGTCCATTCTCTGTGGCTGTTTGTGGATGCGGTTAAACCATATACTCTTAAGTGCATTATAACCTAGAGGTAAATGCTAACTTTGGGATGGCTGCATCAAAACATGTCGTGATTGGTGTCAAACGCTTTGGAATCATACCCCCACACCAGTAACTGGTGTGGGAGTATGATCCCACCCTTCTAGAGGGACAGACATGTACCCATTGTGGAAACACGGTAGAATCCTGAAGAGCCATGGCATCACAAAATGGATGCCATCAGCACAGACACTGGGCTGCCCTCCTGCTGCTGACCGAAACTCGCAGTGGAGGAGGCCCAACAATAGGCATCCTGTCACAGGGAGGTGTAACCACCTTCCAGACAGGATTTAGTGTATTGGAGCTGGGTGGGTGCACTCCTAGAGTGCTTTGAAGTCCTGCACTGGGGGAGCAGTAGGCTTCTCTGTGCATATGCCAGCTCAAACCAGTTAAGGGGCTACCAGCCCCTGCTCTGGCACGAAACTGGACAAAGGGAAGTGGGTGTAGCCACCCACTCCCATGACCCTCCCATAGGAGTGGTCATAGAGCTAGTCCCGCCCTTCCTTGTAGTATAAGTTAGGGAACCCTTGCCATTGCAAACTAGATATCCCTGGACGATGCTCTGAAGAAGAATCCTGGACCTTCAATGTTCCACTACCTCTGGAAGACTGAAGAATCTTCCTTGGAGTCAAGGAGTGACTCCCGTGCTTTTCAGGCATCAAAACTTTGCATCAACAGTCGCAAACATTCCCGCTCCCGCCGGAGTCTGAAGTTCCTGCCACCCCAGAAGTGGATTTTCTGACTTCTCTACAGCCATCGTGAGTCCCCAGTGAAGCTGAGGAAAGTGGACCTCACGAGTGGCGAGGAATAGCAATACCTGGGTACCATGCACTATTGTCGAGTTCAACCCCTTCACGACATTCTACAAACTTGTGCTTTATATCACATGTGGTCCAAGCCTCCAGCAGGATTTTTTCTGAAGATCAGAGGCCTACCTTGTCCCAAGTGACCGTGGGCCCCTGGTGAGTGAGTCCTTCCGAGGCGTCTTTGCGATCCCTTGCCAGTTGGCTTGTGGTTCCCCAGAAGACTTTTCTACAGAACCAAAGGGCTCCCCTGGTTGCTCCATGCCTGCCCTGAGTTACCGTCACTGGGTGAGTCCCTCAGACCTTGCTGGTCTGCACCACTGACTTTCTTCACTTTCCACGAGACTTGCTGTTGCCAAGGCTTGTTGGCTCCAATTCGGTTGCTGACACCTCAGTAAGCTGCAGACTTTGTGGTATACGTGAAATCCAGCTCCTGGTCATCGTCGACACCTCCTGGACCTTGTGGCTGAAGAGTCAAGACACCGGTGATCACCTGAAATCACCCGACTACTGTGGGCATCCCGCTTCCTAGCCCCGGGTCATGGGCAAGTGACTTTGAACACTGTCTCCTCTGCTTTCAGGTCTTCTTTCTTCTGAATCCAGCCTTGGATTCCACCGGACACTTCTCCTGTCTTCACAAGCAGCAAGTCTTCTTTGTCTCCCTTTGAAAACGACGCCGCGACCCGACACCAAAAGTCACCTATGCACCCGGCTTCCCTGGGTGAGGTAACTCCAGCACTACAGTGCTCCTGTGGGTGTTGGCTCTAGAACTACTTACCCTGTAAGTGACTTGCTTGAAGACTCTCCCGAAGTATCCTAAAACTTTAAAATTCCAACCGCGACTTGCTCCTTTGAAGTCTATTGGGACCACGGCTGTGTTCTCACGCTGCATGCGTCTCCCGTGGGTCCTTTACTTACCTGCCTTGGGTGTATTAGTGAGGCCCCAGCGCTTCTGCAGGCCCTAGGCCTTGTCCCCTCGCAAGTTGATATTCTTATACTTCTTTTTTAGTATATAGTTCTGGTACGCCCTTAGGGCCCCAGCCATATAAGTGCTTAACTTGTGTGAAATGTTGATTTGTGCATATGTCCTTGACTTCTAATCTCATAAAGAGATTAGTAGAGTGTGTTATAAATAAATACATATATATTTTATATATATACACCTGTGTGGTGTCCTTTCATTTAGTGATTCAAGAGATTATAAGGTAAAACAAGCTGCTTTACATTCCTCTAAAGACTTAGCCTAAAGGCTGCTCTCCACGGCTACCACTAGCATAGCTTTCTTAAAACGGTTGTCTTAAACCTATCTACCATAAGAGTCAAATTGTACTGGTGCAAGGTGGCCACTTTAACTAGTGACCAGAATATACCAGGCCAACTTATCACAGCAACGTTGTGAATTTATCATATTTTCATGTATGTAATGATCAATTACTATATTAAATAACAGAATAACACGCAGACTACAAGAGAAATTATATTGACATTGATTCACCAAAATGCCAGTGGTAGCAGAAGGGGCACCAAACACCTATTGACATGAAATAACATTACAGGAAGTGGCATTATATGACGTTGAATCTTTACAGGAAACAGTCATATGACCTTGACAGGATAACATCATAAATATAATTAACATCACTGAAGTATCATAATAATGGCATGATTGATAAAATGTCACAAATGTCTATTTTAGATACACCTGTATTAAGGTTTTGACATGATCTTGAAAGTGGTGGGGTGTAATATAATACTTGCCCTAAATTGTACCAAGCATGTTAAGTGAGAGAGCTAGATCTCTTCAAAAGGGTTTGGGGAGCAGGGGGTTCTTTCCGGAGAACATTTTGAAATAAAAGGTATCAAATTCTGCCTTTAAACAGAATTGTCAAACAAATATACTGGAAACTGGTGGCCTCTGAAGGACACTCGCAAAATATTTGCATCCTTTCATGGTGGGCCAATTCAATTATACCTGACTGTCCCCTGGAGTTGACTCCCCGGGCCAGATGACTGATGTGATTTTGCATGCGAAACGGGTTTGCAAACCCGTTTGCACATACAAAATCACTGTTGGTCATGTACAATTCCTAAATAGCGATTCGCAATTTATTTGCGGCACGCTATTTTGGGATTGCGAGTCGCAATTAGGAAGGGGTGTTCAACTGTTGTACATTTCATTTAGCGCCTCGCAATTTGTGACTCGCAATGAGTCGCAAATTGCGGGGCGCTAAATGAAAGGGTCTTACATTTGGCCCTAAATGTATTATGGGTGCCCCTTAGAGTAAAAAAACCTCAATAATGCTAGGGCCAGAATTTTTTCATAGGTGTCTGTATTAATGTACTTGAAGCAGCAATGAAGATAAGAGTCTTCTTTATTGATTAAGAGTAACAGGATAAGCGTCCCAACCACAGATAATCCAGCAGAAACTGCTCTCTGAAGAACCTTGTAGCTAGGTAACCAACAGATTCTCAATTCCAGAATTGCTGACAAGGCATAAAGGTAATAAGGAGCATAACAGAACATGAAGAACAGCATAAGTGAATACTACACACCGTCCCCCAAACATAACCATAAGATCCTCAGGTACACTAATATCAGCTCCATACCCTCTCATCCAGGATTGAAATAATAGGGTATTAGGTGTACGTCCCCTAAATAACTCAAAAGGAACTTTCTCCGATGTAGAATGAGGGGTTAAACGATAGGCCATGACTCTCTCTAAAATTGCATTCCTCCAGTCATGACCTTAATCCTTGGCTGATTGAATGGAATCTTTTAATACTCGGTTGAATCTCTCAACCATCCCGTTGCATTCGGGATGGTAAAGAGAGCATTTCTTATGAATGAGTCCTCTTTTTGTCAGAAAGTCTTCCATTTCCTTTGAGACCAGTTGCACCCCATTATCGGTTAAAAGAGTCTCAGGAAGACCCTCTCTGTGAAATATATTTTCTAAAACTTTTACCACATCTTTGGTCTCAATACTCTGAGTGACCTTGACCTCTGGCCACCTGGAGTACATGTCTATAAGAACCAAGACATAGAAATGGCCAGACTTGGAAGAAACCGGTCCTAAGAGATCAAGCGCAACATTCTGCCAACATCTAGTTGAACAATCACGAATAATCATCGGCTGAGTTCTAATCTTGCACACTTTGTCAGACATCCTGTATTCAGAACAGTCCCCGACTAACCGTTCTACCAAAATATCAACGCCCGGCCACCAGAAGTGTGCACAAACTCTCTCCTTGGTTTTGGATATACACTGGTGACCGTCGTGTGCTAGTCAAACAATTTTCTCTTGAAGAGAAAGTGGTGGAACTAGACGTGATCCTCTCCACAAGAGATCATTAAATAAAGAGAGTTCCTGTCTCACATTCCAATTTTTTTTGCATCATCAGAAAGGGACCTAAAACCAGTCCACCCATCAGACACGTTATTGCACACTTCAAGTAAAAACTAAGTCATTCTTTAAAGACTCTCGCCATTCCATTTCAACGCCCTCAACAATCTCACACACCTTGAAGTTGTCTATCTCCCAAGAATCATCAGAGTCACACTCATCAGAACCTACTGGAATTAATCTTGAGAGACAATCTGCCACTTTATTATCCACCCAAGGGATATATTTGACAAGAAAGTAAAAATCTTCTAAAGCAATAATCCACTTACAGATCCCGGAGGAAACTGCGTTAAGATCTTTCTTGTAAAATAAATCTTTAAGTGGTTTGTGATCAGAGTGTACAAGAAAAGAGGAACCCCATAGAAATTTCTTGAGCTTCTTATTAACCCAATAAATACAAAGAGCTTCTTTTTCAATCACGGAATATTGCAATTCTGGTCCCACATGGGCTCTGGAAAGAAACATGATAGTTTCTTATTTGCCATCTTTGATTTGTTTGAGGACAGCTCCCAAACCCTTAGAGCTTGCATCTGTGATAAGAACATAATTTGAAGAAGTGTCAAAGCTCTGCAAGGAGGGAGCTGACTTGAGAGCTTTCTTCACCTCCTCAAATTCTAATTGACACTGAGGTGACCAAAGAAATTCTATCCATTTTTTAAGAAGAGACCTGAGAGCATGAGTACGGCTGGCAAAACGTGGCTCAAACTTGTTATAATATTCGGCCATACCCACTTCACGAGACTGGGGAACAGGCAATTCATCTATGGACTTTACTAAACGTTCTCTGGGTCTGACACCATTACACGTCAACCGATGTCCAAGATAATCTATTTCAGCAAGGTTAAATTTGTATTTATTTACACGAAGAGTCAAACCTCTGTTGCGGAATCGCTCTAGAACACCGCTCAATCTCGTATCATGCTCTGATTGTGAAGAGCCATGAATCAACACGTCATCTTGATAGATCTTGACTCCCTTTATTCCCTTTATTCCCTTCAACACGTCCTCCATGACTCTCTGAAAAACAGAGGCTGCGGAGACTAGACCAAAAGGAAGACGTGTGAATTTGAAAGTGCCAAAAGGGGTAATAAAGGTAGTCAGATCCATGGAGTCACTATCTATTCTAACCTGATGCTATGCAGCACGTAAATCAAGTGTTGAGAAAATACATGAATCTTTCAATTGTGCGAGCATTTGAGAGATATTTGGGAGCGGATACTTGTCCACAACAACTGCACGATTAAGTGCGCGCAGGTCCACACATAAGCGCACTTCACCTGAGGCCTTGCGAGCAAGGACACCCGGAGCCAACCATTGGCTTGCTTCAGACTCAATAATAATACCATCACATTTTAATTTTTCAAGTTCCAAACGCATAGATTCCTTCATGGCTAAGGGAACATTCCGTACCTTGCAAGAGACTGGTATAGAGTCAGGTTTCAAAATAATCTTGTGAACATAATCTGAAAGACAACCTAACTTATCATTGAAAACTTCTTTGAATTCAGATTGTAGTTTTAAGTTTTAAGTCAATTTTGGATGATACCTCTTCCATACAAAAAAACCACACTTTAAATTTTTTTTGTTGATATGTCTCTTAGAACGATACAGGGATCAGCTCCTGGAACTAATGAGACAGCAAGATCAGCCTGGTAAAACCAGCTGATAATGCTGTCACCTCTGCATTTTTCCTGCAGTTAAACGTTCTTTATATTCGATATTAACAATAAAATAACCAAAAAGTTTTATAGGTTGACCTCTGTAAGCCAAAGGTTTGATATCAGGTTTGTGTACTTTCACTTTTCCATGCAATTTTAGATCAAAGAAATCTTTTGGTATAAGAGAAATCTTACCACCTGAGTCAAAGAGCATTCTAATGTTACAATCATTTACAAGAACAGAGCCAACAGGTCCTTTACACTTGTTGGAAACATCTGATGACATAACCTCCCAACAATGGAGGTTCTCTTGTTCATATTCAGAGTCATCGCTCTCAAACAAATCTTCCTTGACACGTTTGTTTGATTTAGGTTTCCTGGCTCTACATGCTTTCGAAATGTGACCAGTTTTCGGACAGTTGTGACATTTTGAAGAAAGAGCAGGGCAGGATTTGTCATTAGCAAGATGACCATATTGATCACAACGAAAACATTTAAACTTAGTATCCTCCTTCCATCTGGAAGTAGACGAAAAATAGTTAACATGGTGACCCTTCCTAGTTAGATCACTTTGTTTCAAAGAAGGTTTCTGAGAATTTTTATCGATGGCATGAACCTTTTCATGGAGCTTGTCTTTTTCTTGGGCATTCCCCTTCTCCTTTTTTTTAAATAACTTCCACACAAGCTAATGAATGTTCAATTCTCTTAGCTAGGACAATAACCTCATCGAGATTAGGATCATCCTTTTGCCAGAGTTCATCTTTTATTTTTACAACATTACAACCCAGCATGGATTGATCACGTATGCGATCTTCCAATGAGTTTTCAAACTTGCAAGTAGCACCCAATTTGCGCAAAGCTGTGATGTAGGTCTCACCAGACCCTTCGGGTAGTTGTACATGTCTCCCAAAATGATAACGTTCTAGAATAGTACTGAGTTTTGGTAGGTAATGTTTGTCCAACTTCTTGAGACCAATTTCAAATTCATTGAGATTGCCAGCTTCATCATCATTTAAGTCTGGGAGATGCTCGAATAAATCTTGTCCCTCAGATCCAAGACAATGTTATAAAAGAGCAAATTTATGTTCTGCGCTCAAAGACACACCACATACCCTAGCATAGTTGAGAAATACTTTTTTCCATTTAGACCAACGTATAGGAGGTTCACCAGGGTTTGGGAGAAAGAAGGGTGCTGAGGTTATGTTTTGCATGTTTGTGAAATGATTATGCAATAAAATGTAGTTGTAATATTTATTATTGGGCTGTTGGAAGTTAGTTTAACCTGAAAAGGAAAAATGAATGAAATATAAAGGAAGAATAAATAACAACAAATCAAGGTAAGTTGCTAAATAAGTATACACAAATTGAATAAGATGTGCTTGTCAGCGAGGAGATGTACAGAATAAATAATGATGATACACAAATAGTATATTCTGTGTGTATCAGGTGTGAAGCTGTGCTTGTCAGTGAGTAGATAACAAGCAATAAATGAAGCAGTCGGCAGAAAAGGTGAAGCTGTGCTTGTCAGCGAGTAGGCAACAAGCAACCGAATGAGCACGAAATAATGCAGCTTAAGTAAATGAAGCAGTTGGCAAAATGGTGAAGCTGTGCTTGTCAGCGAGTAGGCAACAAGCAATCGAATAAGGATCAAATAATGAAGCTTAAGTAAATGAAGTAGTTGGCAAAAATGGTAAAGATGTGCTTGTCAGCGAGTATGCAACAAGCAATTGAATGAGTCACCAAATAGTGAAGCCTTAGTAAACGCAAGCCTCTACAGTAAGGCGCGCTGCACATGAAATCGATGAGAAAGTCTTTGCGCGGCACAGCGTAGATCTCATTTTTAGATGAAGAGCGTAAATCAGCGCCAGATGGTAGGATATAACTCTTGAGGCGTGAAGATGCTACGGCTAAGTGAATTGTTGTTGCGTTGTCAAGGCAATGACGCATGCGTGCACTTAGACTGGTGACGAGTTGATGATTGATGACAGCCATGCTGAATGACAGAACAGAGGAAGCACAGCGCGTGAATTGTTTTTTTAAAAGACGCAAGAGGTGAGCGCGGTTGAATGATCTTGTAAAGTCATTGCGAAAACATTTTGAATACAGTGTTTACACAACTCAACATGCTCCGGACAACTGTATTTAAGTAATACGAGTTTAACGATGATGAAGGGGTTTCCTTTCTGATACGAGCCAATCATTCAGTAAACACACGCTGAAGAAATAACAGTACGTCGTCTTTCGAAGAAAGATATACCTTGTCTTTACGTAGGGTTTCTTTACAACTCCTTCGTGTTAGGACGCTTGTAAGGGATAGGAACTCACCAATCAATAGGGTGAAAGTCGAATTTCAAAGAAACCTTCCAAACTTGAAGAATTGTTCCCAGCTTTCGACAGTGTCATCACAGGGATTTTCCACTTCCGGTCGTCACCAGTGTAATAATGTACTTGAAGCAGCAATGAAGATAAGAGTCTTCTTTATTGATTAAGAGTAACAGGATAAGCATCCCAAGCACAGGTAATCCAGCAGCAACTGCTCTCTGAAGAACCTTGTAGCTAGGTAACCAACAGATTCTCAATTCCAGAATTGCTCACAAGGCATAAAGGTAATAAGGAACATAACAGAACATAAAGAACAGCATAAGTGAATCCTACAGTGTCGCCTTGTGCCAACAATTACATGCAATATACCAGAGCCTAAATTATTTTCCCATTAATGCAATCTATATATCAAGGGTGACCCTCATGTAAAAATGTACCTCTAGTAAATCAGGACCAGCATTTTGTCATGGTTCGCCCTTTCCTGGATGCACTGTTGTTCTCCATTATGCCAAGAAGTACCTCCAATCTGCTGGTGCCAGAATTTTGCCATGGTTACCTCCTGTGCCAAGAATGTCATTAAGTATGCCAGCACCAGCATTAATCCTCAGGTGTCCCATATTACCTCTAGTATGCCAACACCAATATTTTTCCATGGATGCCCCTAGGCCAAGAATTACTTTTATTATGCCTGCCTTTTGTTATGGATGTCCCATAGGCAAAGTATTACCTCTATGATGGCAATATTTTTTCACAGGTGCCAGACATCGTAAGAAATGCCTCCAGATTGCCACTCACTCATCCATTCGCACTCATTCTCTTGCACTCACTTTTACTTACAATCCCAATGTACTCTTGGCACTAGTTTTGTCAAATCCGAGGCCATGGATCTCAATTAGTAAGTCAGCAATCCATCTGTGAACCCTGGTAACACTTAAATGATGCCCATGAGAAGCTATTTTGAGATTTGAGCTATTCACAATGCAGCTGGTAGGCTGATTATCAGTAATATCTCTCCATCACTGTTGAAAAGGGTTCATGGCCTAAGTACTCTGCATTCATGGCATGCAATTTAGCATAAAGGGAACCAACATCAAGATCTCGCACATAATGTAAAATGTTCTCTCTAAATGAATGATTCAGTAAGGTCTTCAACTGCCCCTGTGCTCTCTGGTACCATAATCTTACGTGCAATCACAGCTGGCTGGTGTTGCTCCTTCAGAAATGAATAAAGTACCAGAATAGCAATTTTAATTTTTAGTAGAAACTGGGATTGCAATGTCATATTATTGTGATGCTGGAGACCACCATTGAGACAGTAGGTAGTAACTGGGCCATGGGGGAATGAATATTCTATATATTTATATATATATTATCTACTGGCGGTCGCCAGTAGATAGTTATAGTTAGGACCGTGTTTCCATAGGAAATCTCAAAATTCTATTTTGAATAACTTTGGCGCCGGTTGACGAATCCTCGTGAAATTTTCAAAACTAATGGGGCGCTCCGTTCAGCTCCTACCCTGAAAGTTTCGGGGTGATTCATCAAGCAGGGGCTGAGAAAAAAGGGGGTCCCAAAAACGCGTTTTCCCCATGCATTTTTCCATAGGACCTTTAGACACAGCTACAGCCCGAACGGCTGAACAGAATTACTTGAAATTTGGCAGAGAGGTAGCCATAAGGTCAAGGAAGTGCCTTTTGCAGGTGTGGTGTAAATCTGTTCAGTATTTCCTGAGAAAATAGCATTTAAAAGCATATTAATATCTATACGCGCGTACCGTGCGCGCACTGAGCAAGCCCTGTGCGCGCACCTTGCCGTGCGCAAGCGTAATTCTGATTGGTTGTTAGATGTCAGTAAACATTCGAATCGGTCGAAATCAGGAAGTGTCGGCCGCCATTTTGTCTGTCGAACTAAAAAGGAAAGGTGGAGACCGTGAACAGGGGGCAGGGTAGGGAGTTCTAGACCCCCTAGTCATAGTCAGGGGGGCACAGTAGGACCACGAAGGGCAAAAAAAAGATTTTAATTTTTTAAAAAACATCGCGAGGTGCGCGCACTCTACGCGTACCCGAAAAAACCTTAAAAACATCACGAGGTGCGCGCACCCACCGCGCACCCGACAAAATAAATTAAATTTTTTTTTTTTAAATCACTTTTAAGTGTTTAGATATTAGGTGGCTCTAAAAAGAGCCCTTGTGTTCATTGAGTGTTTTTTGGTGCCTACAAGTAAGTACCGATGCAGAGTCTAAAGTTCAAGAGGAAGACTCTGTTCCCTTCATCATTGAAATGTACACCGTCTCCTCTATAAATGTCTTGCATGTTGTAACGCAAGTTGTTGTGGTATATAGAACCCATACCATAGTCTCTGAGGAAAGCAGAAACAGACTTATTGACGTGCTTTCTTGCTTTGTCAATCTGCGGACAAAATTGGTTGGACCAGTTCCACTTTTGCCTTTGGCATATATTAGAATATACAAAGGCAGTTTGTGGAAAAAGTGACATCAATTGCAGAAAGGTGTCCTTAATAAGCATTTCCAGACCTACCCCAGTTAAAGTGCCTAGGTCATTTCCACCACAGTGCACAATAATAAGGTTAGGCTGTGGGAAATGTAGAAAGGTTTTCACCAAAGGCCTTAATTGGTGCCACTTTAACCCTCTCTGACCAATCCATTTAATGTCTACATTTGGCAATGCAAGGTCTCTCACCATACCTCTTTTTTCTGCAAATGTTTCACTCCAGAAGACATAGCTGTGACCTACAATCCACACTGTGAACATCTTTCAAGGAGAACAGGATGCACTCAGGAGGTGTCTTTCAGTAGAATGGCAATATGAAAAGAAAGACAGTTGAAAAATGGAGGCATACATACTTTTTTTTAAATAAAAAGAACTCAATGGCTGTTTCAAACAATTCTACACTAAAACCTAGGCTGTATGTTTACATTTTTAAAATCATCTTTTGGATTGGTTCAGAAAAATGTGTTCCCACTGAACATTACTTTGGATTTGCTGTTAGGTTTGAAAAGTCAAGCAGTCTTGCTCTTTGGATTTGAAACATTGTCTGCTGAACTTCTGACCTCTCTGCTCACACCTGTGTTCCATGAGCTGTTGCTATGGTAGCAGGCAGAAGTCATGTTGGGGGATGGGATGATTTGCAAAGGGGTTGAAAGTAGCAACCAATAGAAATGTGTGATTCCATTTGAAAAAATGTGGGAAGGACTGTGATTTTACATTAACAGGTATATGTGGGAAAAAAGAGAGGGAAAAATTGCCATTTACTGGTTGTGGAGAGAGGAGAGAGGTGTACAGCTCTGAGATTCTGGATCTGATAATCTGCTGTTTGAGTGCCACATTTCTTTCTCAACTAATTAATTTTAAAGGTGAGTTATGAGTTTGAGAGGGGAAGTATGTGGTGTATTTTGATATAAATATTAGAATTGTCATTCTTGTTTTAAAGTTGTGTTTTACATTTTGTGGTTTAGAAGATATTTAACTATCTTGAACTTGTAAGATATTATGGAGTATGTCTTCACTGTAAGTTAAGGTGTAGTGGTATCAGTGAGGAATATTGTTTTGTGACTAGAATTCCATCATGAGTCTGTCTGCACACAGGAATTGTTGACAGAGATTTAATTTGTGTTGCTTTTGTTCTGTTAGCCTTGCACTCGCAGAAAAGGGGTAGTTTGTTATCTTAAAGTGTGATGGTTAGCATTCAGCAGAAATCAATTACTGACCAATGAGAGGAAAATGCAAACACATTTGAAAATAGTATGGTACATTTTCCTACCACTTTAAAAGTTGTGTTTTACATTTTATGTTAAGGAAGATATTTAAGTGGCTTGAACATGTTATATATTATGGAGTATGTCTTCATTATAAGTTAATGTGTACTGGTATCACCCAGGAATACTGTTTTCTACCTATAATCATACCATGAGACAGTGAGCACACAGGAAATGTAAACAGAGATTTCATTCCGGTTGGTCTTGCTCTATTACCCTTGCACTCGCAGGAAAGGGGCAGCTTGTTTTTTGTAACACTCTAGTCTAATCAGTCACCCTCTAACACATGGTCATGGACTCAAGGAGCTGTTAGGACATGTGCTCCTTTGTGCTTGTCTAAACTAGAAGGAACATGTGTCAGGCTGTTACAGTAATTATCACTTGCTCTACCCCAGTAGTAAATGTGCTTTCAAATTGCCAAAGGAAATATCGCTTTCTGCCTAGAATGAGACCATGAGTCTGTGTGCATACAGGAATTGTTGTCAGCGTTTTAATTTGTGTTGCTGTTGTTCTGTAAAACTTGCACATTCAGGAAAGGCCTAGCTTGTTTTCTTCCAATGTGTTGGTTAGCACTCACCAGAAATCAGTATCTCAAAAATGTGAGGCAAATGCAAACACATTTGAAAATAGCATGGTAGATTTTTCATCAATTCTTGCAATGGCTGAGGTGGTTCCTACATGTTGAAAACTCCAATTAACCCTTACCACACATGTACTCTTACACACATGTCTGTACTCTTCATGCAGTTGTGGGAGTCTCCATGCAGATCTCTCTTGCAGCTGAGAATACACAGTCTGCAGAAACACACTCTTTGCACACACGCAGCAGCTTCTCCTACACTCCCATGCGTAATAGTCAGCTCTGTGTGGTGTTTCAGATAGCAGTGTGTAACGCAAACAGATTCAACGTCACCAAGGCTCATTTCCTTTGCTCTAGTCTAATCACTCACCCTCTAACACATGGTCATGGTCTCAAGGAGCTGTTAGGATATGTGCTCCTTTCTGCCTGTCTAAACTAGAAGGAACATGTGTCAGGCTGTTACAGTAATTATCACTTGCTCTACCTCAGTAGTAAATGTGCTTTCAAATTGCCAAACGAAATATTGCTTTCTGCCTAGAATGAGACCATGAGTCTGTGTGCATACAGGAATTGTTTTCAGCGTTTTAATTTGTGCTGCTGTTGTTCTGTAAAACTTGCACATTCAGGAAAGGCCCAGCTTGTTTTCTTCCAATGTGTTGGTTAGCACTCAGCAGAAATCAGTATCTCAAAAATGTGAGGCAAATGCAAACACATTTGAAAATAGCATGGTAGATTTTTCATCAATTCTTGCAATGGCTGAGGTGGTTCCTACATGTTGAAAACTCAAATTAACCCTTACCACACATGTACTCTTACACACATGTGTGTACTCTTCATGCAGTTGTGGGAGTCTCCATGCAGATCTCTCTTGCAGCTGCCAATACACAGTGTCCAGAAACACACTCTTTGCAAACACGCAGCAGCTTCTGCTACACTCCCATGCGTAATAGTCAGCTCTGTGTGGTGTTTCAGATAGCAGTGTGTAACGCAAACAGATTCAACGTCACCAAGGCTCATTTCATTTGCTCTAGTCTAATCACTCACCCTCTAACACATGGTCATGGTCTCAAGGAGCTGTTAGGACATGTGCTCCTTTCTGCCTGTCTAAACTAGAAGGAACATGTGTCTGGCTGTTACAGTAATTATCACTTGCTCTACCCCAGTAGTAAATGTGCTTTCAAATTGCCAAAGGAAATATCGCTTTCTGCCTAGAATCAGACCATGAGTCTGTGTGCATACAGGAATTGTTGTCAGCATTTTAATTTGTGTTGCTGTTGTTCTGTACAACTTGCACATTCAGGAAAGGCCCAGCTTGTTTTCTTCCAATGTGTTGGTTAGCACTCAGCAGAAATCAGTATCTGAAAAATGTGAGGCAAATGCAAACACATTTGAAAATAGCATGGTACATTTTTCATCAATTCTTGCAATGGCTGAGGTGGTTCCTACATGTTGAAAACTCCAATTAACCCTTACCACACATGTACTCTAACACACATGTATGTACTCTTCATGCAGTTGTGGGAGTCTCCATGCAGATCTCTCTTGCAGCCGACAATACACAGTCTCCAGAAACACACTCTTTGCACACACGCAGCAGCTTCTGCTACACTCCCATGCGTAATAGTCAGCTCTGTGTGGTGTTTCAGATAGCAGTGTGTAATGCAAACAGATTCAACGTCACCAAGGCTCATTTCCTTTGCTCTAGTCTAATCACTCACCCTCTAACACATGGTCATGGTCTCAAGGAGCTGTTAGGACATGTGCTCCTTTCTGCCTGTCTAAACTAGAAGGAACATGTGTCAGGCTGTTACAGTAATTATTACTTGCTCTACCCCAGTAGTAAATGTGCTTTCAAATTGCCAAAGGAAATATCGCTTTCTGCCTAGAATCAGACCATGAGTCTGTGTGCATACAGGAATTGTTGGCAGCGTTTTAATTTGTGTTGCTGTTGTTCTGTAAAACTTGTACATTCAGGAAAGGCCCAGCTTGTTTTCTTCCAATGTGTTGGTTAGCAATCAGCAGAAATCAGTTTCTCAAAAATGTGAGGCAAATGCAAACACATTTGAAAATAGCATGGTAGATTTTTCAACAATTCTTGCAATGGCTGAGGTGGTTCCTACATGTTGAAAACTCCAATTAACCCTTACCACACATGTACTCTTACACACATGTCTGTACTCTTCATGCAGTTGTGGGAGTCTCCATGCAGATCTCTCTTGCAGCTGACAATACACAGTCTCCAGAAACACACTCTTTGCACACACGCAGCAGCTTCTGCTACACTCCCATGCGTAATAGTCAGCTCTGTGTGGTGTTTCAGATAGCAGTGTGTAATGCAAATAGATTCAACGTCACCAAGGCTCATTTCCTTTGCTCTAGTCTAATCACTCACCCTCTTACACATGGTCATGGTCTCAAGGAGCTGTTAGGACACGTGCTCCTTTCTGCCTGTCTAAACTAGAAGGAACATGTGTCAGGCTGTTACAGTAATTATCACTTGCTCTACCCCAGTAGTAAATGTGCTTTCAAATTGCCAAAGGAAATATCGCTTTCTGCCTAGAATCAGACCATGAGTCTGTGTGCACACAGGAATTGTTGTCAGAGATTTAATTCATGTTTCTTCTATTTTGTAAGAGTTTGACTCGTAGGAAAGGATCAGCTCATGTGATAGGATTTGAAAAGATTTTTTTTTTAAAATGTAATGAATTTAAATTACATAAAGGTATTTTTTTTTGTTTTTTGCAGGTATTGGTGAGCAACAGTGAAAAAATATAAAGATGCCTATAAAGTCAAGAAAAAGAAAAGAAAAGAAACAACAACTATATTTGAAGACGACTGATAAAAAAAAATAGGAGGCGAAGCACGTGTTGGAAAACAGAAAAAGTCTTCTGGTAAGCAAAATAAAGAATTTTTAAAAAATATCTTCAAAAAAAATAAAAATGATCGAAAGATACATTCAAACAGTGTTTCAAGTACAAAACAACAACAGAGTTGACAGCAAAAAGAAAATGCTAATATAGACTCAGAAGTTAGGAAGAGTGACTTAACACGGAAAATAGATTTTAAAAACATTCGTCGAAAAATGTTTCAGAGAAGAGTGATGTTAAATTTGCTGAAGGATGTGAAAAAATATAAGAAAAAAACAAAATTTTATAAGAAAAAGAAATTTATTGAAAGTATTGTTACGAAGGCTTTAGAAATAAAAAAAAAATATTCATTTTAATTTTGAACAGGATGCGTAGATTAGATAAATTAGTGAATGCAATGAAGTCACGAAGCAAAAGGAAAAGAGAAGTAAAAAAACAAACTTTTGTAATGTGTTCTTAGGAGAATGGAAACATAGTTCAAGTACTGAACCATTTTTTAATGAAGAGAGTTATCTTCAAAGTAATAGTTTGTTGCATGCAGTTGACACCAATGATAGAGCTTATGAAGTTAAGGATGGTTGTGTAATGGAAAAGGAGAAAATGGTTCCAAGAAATGAGGAACAAGTGATGGCTGATGAGGTTATGGGAAGACGTCCTAAAGCCCCAGTGTACACTTGGAATTGTAGTAGTATTTGTACTGTGCGTCAGGAATCTATTGATAAATTACGTGACTTTCTAAGAGAATATAGTAAAAAGAGTGTTAAACAGAAAATTAAGGTGCTTCAAAGACTAGATCCATGCAGAGTGAGAGAGAATACTGGTTTGCAAGGACATTCTCTGGCTTGTCTATCTAGGAAAGTGTGTCAAAGTGTTTTTGACCATTTTAGGATGCTGGCTGTTCATCATACTGAAATGAGAAAGTTTGTGAGAACATTGTATTTTGCTAAAAGTCCAGCACTAAAGTTAAGTGAGTTGAATAATGCTCTGTTCCGTGGATCTGTATCAGATGTAGTGAAGGTTACTGATGAAATTCAGTTTTGTTACTTTGGTCCAGAACAAGAAAGTGCAGAAAATGACACAGTTATTGATGAAAATGTGGAAGAGAATGTAGAACTCACTGTTAGTAAAAATTTTGATGATGAAATGACAAAATTTGCTATCATCTCTAATGAGAGACCAAATATTACTTGTATATGTGGCCGGAGAAGCCATTACAAAAATCAAACAAGGAATGTTGATCTGTATAAAAAAAGTGAAAATGAAGATAATTATAAGTGGAAAGATTTTGCAACATATACATTTCTGGAAAATGGTTTTGATTTGGGTGAAGATCAGCGTATTTGTAAATACTGTTATAACAAGTTAGAAGAAAATAGAATGCCAGCTAGAGCTGTACATAATAATTTAGAATTGGTTGATATTCCTCCAGAACTTTCTGATTTAAATACGTATGAGTCTCTACTCATTCAATGTGTCCATCCGTTTCAGACCATAGTGCGTATGGAGCCAAAAACTGGTAAATTACCTCCTTCGGATTTACAAAGAGGTTTAAAAGGAAGAGTTGTCTATTTGCCATTAGATTTGAAAAAAAAATATGGAAACAATTGATGCAGATACTTTGGAAACTGAACCATTAGTTATTCTGGTTAATGGTGTACCTACAAAGAATAAGAAAATTTGGCAGGAGCTGGTGGATGTACGAAAAGTACAAAGAGCAAATTTGTATTTGAAAAAAAATAATAAATGGTATGAAGCCATTTATATGGATGAAGATGAAGAAGAAATACTAGAAGACACAGAAATACCAACTGGGCAACTTGAAAAAGTGGATAAGTCAAAAGAAGAAGAAATTTATGAACATTTCAGCATACATCCTCTAGATTCTAAAGAAGTTATGGGAAACGCTATTGATCTGTTTCAGATGAAGAAAGCACGAGGAACTCCCGTGAGTGTATGGGAGGAGAGCTTGGAAGCTCGTTGTTTTCCCCAGCTGTTTCCTACAGGAGAAGGAGGACGATATGATGAACGTCCAGTACAGATTCCTGCTTCTGAGTATCGGACTACAAGACTATATGCAGAAGATCCGAGATTTCGTCAAAGTATTCCTTATTTGTTCAATCTTTTATTTGAAAGTGACTTGTCAGCACTATCTTATGCAGTAAATCACATTTTGAAAACTGGAGTACATCTACGTAATGTGACTGCAAAGGATTTTATGAACAAAGTGCAACAGCGAGATGATCATTTGGAATCTCAATTGATCAATTTGATGGCTTGTCAGCGTGGGACGAATGAATATTGGTACCGACGCCATGGAGAATTGAAATGCATGTTACGGAATTTAGGAACTCCTACATGGTTCCTTACCCTAAGCTGTGCTGAGTACGCTTGGGATGATCTTCTGGATTTTCTTCGAGAGGCAAATTCAAATATTGAAAACATCCAATACAAGACAGCAGGAGAATTGTGCTCATTGGATCCAGTTAATGTTTGTAGATATTTCAATCATAGATTTGAGGGTATGATGTCCTTCATCTGCAATAAAAAAATCCACCTCTTGGAGAAGTTGTGGATTTCTTTTGGAGAAAAGAGTACCAAGCCAGAGGTGCTCCTCATATTCATATGCTGTTGTGGATCAAGGATGCTCCCAAATTTGGAACAGATTCTGATGATGCAGTTTTAAGTTTCATCGAAGGATATGCAACATGTGCTATACCTAAAAGCACAGAAGAGAAAAATTTAAAAGAGCACGTTTTACGTTTCCAAAGTCATCGGCGTGGAAAATACTGTCGACGAAAGTATAAGAGTAAAGATAAATTCTACACAAAATGTCGATTTGGATTTCCACGACCTGTTCTTTCAAAAGGAAGAGTAAACAGTTTTATGTCAGCTGTGCGACATACTATTACAAGAAAATCGCCTAAGAATACCTACAACCTAAGAAGAAAAGAGGAGTCAAAATATATAAATGACTACAACCCAGTCATTTTATCCATGTGGAATGCTAACATGGATATACAGTATGTGGCTGACAATTCTATTGCTGTTGCTCGCTATTTCACATCTTACATCACTAAATCTGAGAAAACTCTCACGAGAAGACTGTCAGTAAGAAGCTATACAGTTTCTGTTTAAAGATGTTATCGCATCGAGAAATTGGATCCTACGAATGCTCAGATAGGTTATCATCTGCAAGTCTGTACTCAAAATCCAGAAGAATAATTTGGGCAAGTTTAGGCCTTGCAGGAATGCGAAATCGGGTACTGAAATCTATTCGAGAAATTGAATATTTAGCAGAGTTCGAACCAGAAAGTACAGACATTTTAAGAACAAACATGTTGGACACATATTATCCACAAAGAAGTCATCACCTTGAGAACATGTGTCTCTATGAAGTGCTGCAGAACTTTATTTTTAAACGGAATGTCACAGAAGATATCAACAATGGAAAATATAAAGTCATTGGTGAGGAAGGATGTTTGGTGAAGCAAGCAAAAGGAAGTTTGATAAATCACCGGAAACTGAGTTGCGACACTACTTGGCACTTTTGCAGCTGTTTAAACCATGGCGTTCAGAGGACGAACTACTTGGAGAATTTCAGAGCTATGAAGATTCCTTCAATGCTAGCAAAGACAGCGTTGAATGCAGTACTTTCACAACTTATGTTCAAATGTTAAATGAAGAAATTGAACAAGAAGCAACAATTGCAGCTGAAGTAGCTAGAGATAGTTCTCAAGACAGTCAAAGTTCTGGGACATTCAGTCAAGATCCTCTAGGACAACCGATCATCGAAAATGAAGCAGCAATAGCTATGAACGAAGTGGAAACAGCTATGAATCAAGCTCAGGAAGATTTAGTAGACTTAACATATTTGGAGGAGCAAGTGAATGAAGAACAAAAACAAATTTATGAAGAAGTCAGACAAAAAGTTGATCACGGATTACTACATGAAAATAAAGAGTGCTCATGCACATCTTTTGAACCAATGAGAATGTATGTAAGTGGACAAGCAGGAACTGGAAAAAGTTTCTTAATTAATGTAATTAGAAGCTACCTACAGAAGAAAATGGATTCCATTTTGTCTTGTGTTGTTACTGCTCCAACTGGGTTAGCAGCGTATAACATCAAAGGAGTTACCTTACATCGTTTGCTAATGTTACCAGTAGAGCATGAGAACAAAATACAGTACCACAAACTAGCAGGAGAAGCATGCTTGGAAGTTTCAAGAGTATTGAAGAAAATGAAAGTACTGATTATTGATGAGGTAAGCATGGTATCAAACTTAATGCTTGCCTTTGTGCATTTAAGAATGCAGCAAATTCTGAAGACAGACTTTGACGCCCTATTTGGAGGAAAACACGTCATAGTTTTTGGAGATCTTTTGCAACTTACTCCAGTTAAAGGACAACCGGTATTCCATACACTTACACATGAAGACACAAAAAAGTCATTAGGAAGTATATGCAATGTAAATATTTGGACATGTTTTGAGTATAAGGAACTCATTACCAATATGAGGCAAGCAAATGATGAGGACTATGCAAGTATTCTGAAAGATATAAGAATTGGACTACTCACAGAACATGGCAGAAAAGCATTACAGAGTCGATTGCTGAGTAATTTGTTTCCAACAGAACAAATAGTTCCAGAGAAAATATACAAGGAAATTACAGAAAAAAATACAGTAATCTGCTTAATGCCAACACTACATGAATGTTCTTTATTCAATCAAGAACTTTTGAAATTGGACAATGAAGAGATTATAAAACTGGAAGCTGTGGATAAAATAGAACATGAACGAATAACTGTTATATTGACAGGCAAATTGGGTACTAAATTGGATTCTCTGGAGAAAAACATTTAAAAAACAGCAGGTTTGGAAAAGAATCTTTATGTGTGTATGAACTGTAGAGTAATTTTAAGACGGAATTTGGATGTAGAGAAAGGTTTAGTGAATGGAGCTATGGGAAGAGTTGTGGGTTTTATTAATTTCCAGAAAAAAGTTGGAATTGAATGTTTAAAAATAAAATTTGATCAGATACAAGAGGTTAAAGACATTTGTCATTGTTCAGTTCGTTTCTTGCTTGTGAAAGACTTATATGTGCGTAGGAAGCAGTTTCCATTTTCTCTAGCATATGCTGTAACTATTCACAAGTCTCAAGGATTAACTGTAGATAGTGCTTTTGTAAACATTGGATCTAGTGTGTTTAAAGAAAGTATGGCATATGTTGCTTTGTCACGCGTGAAAAAATTATCTGGTTTATTCATGATAGACTTTGATGACTCAAAAGTAAGTGCTGATGCAAACTGTGTAAAGGAGTATAATAGATTAAGAAGAAGCTATGCTCCTCATTTAGGTCAGTATCCTGTGTTTGAAAAACGTGTTGTTTGTCGGAAAAGGAGATTTGAGGATATCTGTAATCAGGATGTACAGAAGAGAAAACAAAAAGATAGTGATGTGACTGCAAGCAAAAAGAAAAAGGACAGTGTGGAAGAGGTTGTTGGTTGTCATTTTGAAAATAGCTCTGGTGTCAACTGCTACGCAAATGTAGTGCTGAATGTTGTATTTTATCTTGAATTTTTGCAAGAGCAGATAACACTAAATCATGAAAAAAGATTCTGTTCTTTGCTGAGTCTCCTCTATGAGAAGCTGAGTAATGATAAAACTAAAATAGAAAGTGCTTCTGATGTTAGAAATCTTTTAGATGTATGTTCTGGACGTACACAGTTTACACAAAATGTCCAGGAAGATGCACAGGAATTCTTGATGTATATCCTGATGGTACTGGAAGATGAAGGGGTAGAAGTAGAAAATGTAATTGGTGTCTCTTATAAATGGGAACATTGTTGTGATAACTGTATGAACACAAGCAGTAGTAATGTTGATTCTGAAAGGTTCATATATTTACCATTACCAGAGAGTAAAACAGTGACTTTTAGTAAATTAGTTAAAGATGCTAATCACAACATGGAATGTTCTCAATGTAAATCAGACATGTTGTCAACGTTATTTTTAAAGAAATATGGACAGTATGTAATTTTAATGATGCAACGTTGTAGAGCTGATGGTTCAAAATTGGACACTTTAATAAAGAAGTTTACATGACAACAATTATCAATAGCTGGAAAAACTTTTGTTGCAGTTGCAATCATTTTTCATGATGGACCTTCTATAACTTCTGGTCATTACACAGTTTATCTTAAATGTGAAAAAGGATGGACACTGTGTAATGATTCTCAATTGATTTTCAAGCAGCGTTTGCCTTATGATTTACCCAATTGTTACCTAATTTTTCTGAAACCCAAATTTTAAATACTAACATCATCATTGGAAGAAAGCATTATTAAAATTTAAAAGGATTTAAATTGGATATTTCGCTCAAAAGAGATTTTAAACTTATCATTTGGCCGTAAGGAAAGGTAAAACAAACAATTGTGGACTTCTTTGACAGATATTATTTTGAAAAATGTTCTTTTGCAACAAGGTTTACAGACGTTATTTTTTGGAAATTGTTATTCTTCTTAAAAGGTATTTTTACATTTCTATTAAAGTATGTTTTAGTGAGGATACATTTGGGGCTTTTTTAAACAATCTTTCAGATTGTTTTTTTTATTGCCCGCTGTTAAATGATGAATACAATTGATTTCACTATTTTCAGTGAAAATCAAAACATTCTGAAAACAGCAAAAAAAGGGCAAAAAATTGCTTTTCTAAATATGAAAAAACATGTACTGTTTAATAAAGTGTATTGTTGAATATTAATACTTTTTTTCTTTTTTCAGAACTAGAAAGAAAATTTAGAAGATGTTATTCAGTTATCTTTGCAATTAAATAAAAACATTTAATTCTAAATTATTTATTTTGATGGTCAGGTAAGTTTAACATATCTGTATGTGTCACTGGTTTCGTTTCATGCTTCCTTTTCTTCACCTCTACTTACTCTACTTTTCTCATTTCTCTTCTCACTCTCTCTTCCTGCTTTACTACTCTTTTGTAACTTCCTCACTCCTTCTATACTACTCCCCTACCTTTACTACCTCCATCACTAATTTGTCATCCATGTTTCTTTTTCTGTATCCATATGTCTTAGTCTTTTTAACTGCCTTCCTCCTTCTCAGTTGTTTGCTCTCTGTGTCTGTATCTGTCACTCTTGGTTTGTCTGTTTTACCCTTAAATTCCTTAACATCTCTGGGGCACATTTACAAGCCACCTGCGCCACCACTACGTCAATTTTCTTGACGAACTAGTGGCGCAGGGTGCTCCTCCATATTTACAAGGAGAAGATAAGCCTCTTTGTGTGTCTTTTCCTCTCCTTATAAATACAGCCAATTCAAATGTAGCACTAAAATGAGGTAATATGTTTTTTGGGTACCTATACATAAATACTGATGCAGAGTTTAAAGTTCAATAGGAAGACTCTCTTCCCTTCATCTGTGAAATGTACACCATCACTTTTTTAATTACTTTGCCACTCCCCTCTCTTTCTCAGGGAGTTCCTGAATGTTTACTAAAGGTGAAAAAAAATGTTTTTTTTTTTTTTTAAAAAACCCATTGGGTGCGCGCTGGGTGCGCGCACTCTAAAAAAAAAAAAAGAAATAGATTCTAAAAAACAAGTTGTGGTGTTTTGATTTTAGGTGGCTCTAAAAAGAGCCCTTGAGTTAATGTAGGGACAGAGGAAGAGAAAAACGAAAAAAAAAATAAGAAAATTATGGCCTCTCGCAAGGATGCTCCTCAAATTTTCTTTGAATGAGATCAATACTGCTCTCACCCAAAGTAATAAGACGACCACAATCCATGCAGTGTGTACTCATCCTCAAAAAACAAGGACGAATATCCAGAGGTGTGGTAGAAGGTGAAGGCACCACTGCAGAAGAAGTGCTTGCCTGAGCTGCCGAAGATGTGCTCGGCTGAGCTGCTGCAGATGTCGTCGGCTGAGCAGGTGGAGGGTTTGCTCCAGAAGCTCGACGAAAAGTCACTGGATGCATTGCCTCAACGTGCCTCGTCATAGTATGAATACTAAAAGAATACTTCTTGTTAGGATTCCACGTGACAAGACGCGCTGACACAGTTTGCAGGTGACCTTTGGTGCATTCACCTTCTTTTGTCCCTCTGGAAAAGTGAAAAACTGCCATATAAAGGAGTCTTTCTGCTTCCTCTGCCTCTGTCTCTCAAGAGTGTCCTGTTCACTCTCAGAAGATGGCTGCTGCTCTACCATTGTATCTCAACACACAGATTAGCTCCTTCTCCTAGGGAATCAGAACTAACAATGAGGGGGGTGGGTGTGATTTTGGAAGAATCTGGAACTAAAAGTACTTTAAACCAATGAAAAGTGATGTTTCTTCATCACATGACTTGCCATGAGGGGATTGGGTGTGGTATTGAAACAATATGAAACTGAAAGTAATGAAAACCAATTAGAAGTGTTGTTTTATTCATCACATACCCCGAGGTGCACGCACCGAGCAAGCTCCCTGCGCGCACGGTACAATTACGCACGCGAGAACGCGTATGCGCGCATGCGCTTACATACTATGCGTGTACGTTACGTGCATATGCAGCACGCGCGTATGCGTAAACGTCAGCGCGCGTACTCTACGCGTATACGGAAGTGTACCGCGTGGAGTACGTACGACGCACGTAAGCATGCGTACGTACGCATGCGTACTAGGTGCGCGCTCCGGGCGCGCAGTAAAACGTATGTATGCGTACGTAAATAACGTACACCGGAATTCATGAAAAATGTACGCAAACGCACCCCAAGAATTTATATTAAAAAAAAAGAAAGTGGACATAACTTAATAGAAGATATTAACTATGCTGTTCAACTTTATCTTAATTAAAACTTTTAAAAAAAATGAGCCACACCAAATTAAAGGATACAGATAATATATAAATGTATACATAGGGAAGTTTTTGAAAAAGAAATATTTAAAAAATATAATTAAAAAATACAAAAATTAGCATTTAAAAAACCTTTGAAATTCACTGAAAAAACCATAGGTTTCACACACGTTATAGTTAGGAATTAGCATTTAAAAAACCTTGCACATTCACTGAAAAAACCATAGGTTTCACACACTTTATAGTTAGGAATTAGCATTTAAAAAACCTTGCAAATTCACTGAAAAAACCAGAGGTTTCACACACGTTATAGTTAGCTGGACATTTTACTCGTAAAAAAACAATGAAATTCCCCCGTTATAGTTAGTTCAGCTAACTATAACTCGCGCGCCCGCAATCCACTGCTGATGACGTCACATATTACATCACTCATGACATGGTCAGTGACATCACTGATGACATCACTGATGCCATCTCAAATGACATCACTGATGACATCACTGATGACATCATCCTTGTGATAGAATAGCACATCTTCTCACACTGTAATATAACCTTTGATACACCGACTAAAAATTTAAGAGTTTCATACTCAAAACCATACATACTGCAATACCAATAACTACATACCCAATTATTAACTCTTATGTCTACATACACCTCCACACACTCACCTGTACAGTAACTCATACTTACAGTCACTCCATACAAAAGTATCATATGAATTTATACACACACCTATATAGACACTCACACACTACCAATCATCCATAGAGGTACTCTCACACTTACTCAATCATGCAAATAATCACACTCCCATTTACTCACATAGGCAGTGAAACACACTCAAGTTCACTTACTCTTAAAAATAGTATCACATTCTTACGCTCTTAGAGAATCATTGATACAAGCACACACTCATCCATACAGTCACTCTCACAATCACACACTCTCACATCTACCCACTTATATACTCTTACACGCATATATACTGTCTTTCACATATGTAGTTAGTCACACATGTACCACTGAGATATACATTCAATCCCTAATACACCTATACATACACTCACCCAACCATACAGTCCATCACAGATGCAGTCTTAAAACCATGCACCCATAGAATCACCCACTCACACATCTATGCACAGAGTGACACACACCCTACCCACACAAACACTCATGAACCCATACAGATACTCACACAAGCAATCAATAACTCATATAGACACTCATATAGCTGTTCTCAAAACCATGCAGCCACTTATACACCAACATACAGACACATACATACATTTACACAGTTTACTCACTAGTCTGCAGTAAGATAAATTTAATGACTAACTTAACCCCTTCAGTGCCACGCCCTTTCCCCCTCCTGTGCCGGGCGTTGCACTAGTGGGTGGGGTTCATGACGAGATAGTCTCGTCATGGGCACAGCGCAACCGTGCTCCATGACGAGACTATCTCGTCATGGGCATTGAAGAGGTTAAAGAATCATGTTATGCACCACAGAAAATCATCCATTTACACACTTGTACACCCACTCATTCTTAAACAGGCCTTTCCCTATATATATTAAACATATTGAAATTTTTCAAAAACACATACTCACTAGATGATGTCATCAGTGATGTCATCAGTGATGTCATTTGAGATGTCATCAGTGATGTCATCAGTGATGTCACTGACCATGTCATGAGTGAAATAATATGTGACGTCATCAGCAGTGGATTGCGGGCGTGCGAGTTATAGTTAGCTGAACTAACTATAACGGGGGAATTTCATTGGTTTTTTACGAGTAAAATGTCCAGCTAACTATAACGTGTGTGAAACCTCTGTTTTTTTCAGTGAATTTGCAAGGTTTTTTAAATGCTAATTCCTAACTATAACGTGTGTAAAACCTATGGTTTTTTCAGTGAATATATATATGTATATGTATATGTATATATATATATATATCTATATATATTATCTACTGGCGGTCGCCAGTAGATAGTTATAGTTAGGACCGTGTTTCCATAGGAAATCCGCAACATTCTATTTGGAATAACTTTTGCGTCGATTGACGAATCCTCGCAAAATTTTCAAAATCGGTGGGGCGCTCCGCTCCGCTCCTTCCCTGAAAGTCTCGGGTGAATTCGTCAAGCGGGGGCTGAGAAAAAGGGGGGGCCCCAAAACGCGTTTTCCCCATGCATTTTCCCATAGGACCTTTAGTCCGCGCTGCAGCCCGAACGGCTGAACAGAAAACCTTGAAATTTGGCAGAGAGGTAGTCCTCAGGTCAGGGATGTTCCTTTTGCAGGTCTGGTGTAAATGTGTTCAGTATATTCTGAGAAAATAGCATTTAAAAGCATATATATATCTATAGGCGCGCACCGTGCGCATACGGTAAGCGCACCCTGCCGTGCGCGAGCGCAATTCTGATTGGTTGTTAGATCTTAGTAAACATTCGAATCGGTCGAAACCAGGAAGTTTCGGCCGCCATTTTGTCTCTTGCAGTCCGAGGGAGGTGAAAAATAAAGGTGGAGAATATGAAAAGGGGGCAGGGTGGACAGTTCCTGACCCCCTAGCCATTGTCAGGGGGTCCCCAAAGGACCCCAAGGGCCATAAATGTTTTTAATATTTTTACGAAAAATCGCGGAGTGCGCTTACCGTGCGCGCACGGTAGAAACGGGAAAATTACGCGAATGGCGTAACGTGGGCGCACGGTGCGCGAAGCGCACCTCGCGCCCACAGTACGCGCACGGTGAAAAACCTTAAAAAAAAAATAAATAATAAATACATAACTTAGCATTTAAAAAACCGTACAAATTCACTGAAAAAAACATAGGTTTCACACATGTTATAGTTAGGAATTAGCATTTAAAAAACCTTGCAAATTCACTTAAAAAACAATAGGTTTCACACATGTTATAGTTAGCTGGACATTTCCCTCGTAAAAACACAATGAAATTCCCCGGTTATAGTTAGTAAAGGGAACTATAACTCACGCGACCGCAATCCACTGCTGATGACGTCAGATATTACATCACTGATGACATATGTGTCTTTCTGTAAAATAAATATTTATTAAATATGTATAGCTAAAGGTTAAAGGAAAGAAAAATGGGTAAATAAGTGAATAAATACAGTGATGTTATATCTGACGTCATCAGCAGTGGATTGAGGTCGCGTGAGTTATAGTTCCCTATATGTATATATATATATATATATATATATATATATATATATATAAATATACATATATTATCTACTGGCAGTCGCCAGTAGATAGTTATAGTTAGGACCGAGTTTCCATAGGAAATCTGAAAATTCTATTTTGAATAACTTTGGCGCCGGTTGACGAATCCTCGCGAAATTTTCAAAACTAATGGGGCGCTCCGCTCAGCTCATACCCTGAAAGTCTCGGGGTGATTCGTCAAGCGGGGGCTGAGAAAAAAGGGGGGTCCCAAAACACGTTTTCGCCATGCATTTTCCCATAGGACCTTTAGTCGAAGGTACAGCCTGAACGGCTGAACAGAATTACTTGAAATTTGGCAGAGAGGTAGTCCTCAGGTCAGGCATGTGCCTTTTGCATATATGGTGTCAATCTGTTCAGTAGTTCCTGAGACAATTGCAGTTAAAAGCACATAAATATCTATAATCGCGCACCGTGCGCGCACCCTAACGTGCGCGAGCGTAATTCTGATTGGTGGTTACATGTCAGTCAACGTTAGAATCGGTCGAAATCAGGAAGTGTTGGATGCCATTTTCTGTGTTTTGGTTGTGTGACAGTGAAAAAGAAAGGTGGAGAACGTGAAAAGGGGGCAGGGTAGAGAGTTCCTGACCCCCTAGCCTTTCTCAGGGGGTCCCTGAAGGACCCCGAAGTATGAAAAAAACATTTTATTTATTTTTCAAAAAATCGCGGGGTGCGCACACGGTGCGCGCACGGTGCGCGCACGGTGAAAAACCTTAATTTTTTTTTATATATTTTAAACAAGCCATTCCATATTACAGGATACAGTCAATCTATAACTATATACACAGGTAGTTTATTGTAAAATAAATATATAAAAAATATAATAATACATACATAACTTAGCATTTAAATAACCTTACAAATCCACTTAAAAAACCATAGGTTTCACACACGTTATAGTTAGGAATTAGCATTTAAAAAACCTTGCAAATTCACTTAAAAAAACCATAGGTTTCACACATGTTATAGTTAGCTGGACATTTCACTCGTAAAAAACCATTGAAATTCCCCCGTTACAGTTAGTTCAGATAACTATAACTCACGCGACCGCCACTCTATCACAAGGATGATGTCATCAGTGATGTCATGAGTGATGCCACTGACCATGTCATGAGTGATGTAATATAAAATTGATACTTGTATATTGATACTTGTATAGCGCACTACTCACCCGCAAGGGTCTCAAGGCGCTTGTACGAATACCGCAGTGGAACCCATCCTGGCTTTCCCTGTGAGGCGTCCACTCCTGGGCACCCCCAAGGTGGAGGCCAGGCATCCTTAGCGTTGTGGGGGCCGTTGTGGAGATTAAGCAAGCTATATATTAAGCAAGCTATATATAAAATATGTGACGTCATGAGCAGTGGATTGCGGGCGCGCGAGTTATAGTTATCTGAACTAACTATAACGGGGGAATTTCAATGTTTTTTTACGAGTGAAATGTCCAGCTAACTATAACATGTGTGAAACCTATGGTTTTTTAAGTGTATATATATATATATATATATATATATATATATATTACCTACTGGCGGTCGCCAGTAGGTAGTTATAGTTAGGACCCTGTTTCCATAGGAAAACCGCAACATTCTATTTGGAATAACTTTGGCGCCGGTCGATGAATCCTTGCGAAATTTTCAAAACTAATGGGGCGCTACGCTCCGCTCCTACCCTGAAAGTCTCGGGGGGATTCGTCAAGCGGGGGCTGAGATAAAAGGGGGGTCCCAAAACGCGTTTTTCCCATGCATTTTTCCATAGGACCTTTAGACACAGCTACAGCCCGAACGGCTGGAAGTGGCGGCCGCCATTTTCTCTCTCGCACTCTGAGAGGGGGATTAAAAACAAAGGGCAAAAACATGTAAAGGGGCTGTTTAGACAGCTCCTAAGCACCTAGCCATGTTGAGGGAGTCCCCAAAGTTCCCCTAAAGCCAAAAACGGAATTTTTAATTTTTCGATAATTTCGGCGATTACGCTTACCGTACGCGTACGGTCAAAATTATTAAAAAGATATATATATACATTCTCCCCCACACCCCATGTGCAAATGGTGCCCGCAGGGCACCATATGTGCATGCCTTATCAGACATGTGAAGAATAGAAATATAACCTTTCACAACGAAGCGCATCATATGTCCTCCATGTGCGCACGGTGCGCGAAGCGCATCGTGTGTACATGGCCCATCTAGCGTAACGTGGGCACGCGGTGCGCGTAGCGCACCGCGTGCCCACCGTGCGTGCACGGCACTAACTGCGTAAAGTGGGCGCGCGGTGCGCGAAGCGCATCGAGTGCTCACTGTGCGCGCACGGTGCTCGAAGCGCACCGTGCGCGCACGGAACGAACTGCGTTAAGTGGGCGCGCACGCCACGAATGGCGTAAAGTAACTTAGCATTTAAAAAACCGTACAAATTCACTGAAAAAACCATAGGTTTCACACACGGTATAGTTAGGAATTAGCTTTTAAAAAACCTTGCAAATTCAGTGAAAAAACCATAGGTTTCACACATGTTATAGTTAGCTGGACATTTTACTGATAAAAAACCAATGAAATTCCCCGTTATAGTTAGTGCAGGCAACTATAACTCACGCGATCGCAATCCTCTGCTGATGCTAATACTGTATTTAGACACTTATTTACCTATGTCTTCTTCCATAAATTTTTAGCTATACATATATTACAAATATTTTTTTTTCATAAAGACACATATGTCATCAGCAGAGGATTGCGGTCGCGTGAGTTATAGTTGCCTGCACTAACTATAACGGGGAATTTCATTGGTTTTTTATCAGTAAAATGTGAAACCTATGGTTTTTTCACTGAATATATATATATATATATATATATATATATATATATATATATATATATATATATATATATATGTTTTGAAAAGTTACCCCGCAAGGTGGAGGCACACCCAGGATAGCACAGGTCCCCAAATGACAGCCTCTGCAATCTGTTGCTGCTACGCGTTTCAAGCCATAAGCCCTTCCTTAGGCAGCTGTGTTGGAAATGAAATGGCAAAACGACCACCAGCAATGCCCATCATTTATGTTTATTACTCCTTGATTACCATCACGGAATTCTGGGACTGGTAGTCCAAACAAACAATCATCCCGAAATCGGGTGCCATAATAATTCCTTTTCAATAAAACAATCACCTTTTGAGGAAACAAAGTCATGTGGGGAACATACAATTTCAGCCAGGCACTCCCGTCTCGCAATGCCGCTCGGTGCTCCGGCGGCGGCGAGCCCACACTCAATCTGTGGTGGTGCCGTCCGTGACCAGGGGTCGGTCACTGATATGTTTTGAAAAGTTACCCCGCAAGGTGGAGGCACACCCAGGATAGCACAGGTCCCCAAATGACAGCCTCTGCAATCTGTTGCTGCTACGCGTTTCAAGCCATAAGCCCTTCCTTAGGCAGCTGTGTTGGAAATGAAATGGCAAAACGACCACCAGCAATGCCCATCATTTATGTTTATTACTCCTTGATTACCATCACGGAATTCTGGGACTGGTAGTCCAAACAAACAATCATCCCGAAATCGGGTGCCATAATAATTCCTTTTCAATAAAACAATCACCTTTTGAGGAAACAAAGTCATGTGGGGAACATACAATTTCAGCCAGGCACTCCCGTCTCGCAATGCCGCTCGGTGCTCCGGCGGCGGCGAGCCCACACTCAATCTGTGGTGGTGCCGTCCGTGACCAGGGGTCGGTCACTGATATGTTTTGAAAAGTTACCCCGCAAGGTGGAGGCACACCCAGGATAGCACAGGTCCCCAAATGACAGCCTCTGCAATCTGTTGCTGCTACGCGTTTCAAGCCATAAGCCCTTCCTTAGGCAGCTGTGTTGGAAATGAAATGGCAAAACGACCACCAGCAATGCCCATCATTTATGTTTATTACTCCTTGATTACCATCACGGAATTCTGGGACTGGTAGTCCAAACAAACAATCATCCCGAAATCGGGTGCCATAATAATTCCTTTTCAATAAAACAATCACCTTTTGAGGAAACAAAGTCATGTGGGGAACATACAATTTCAGCCAGGCACTCCCGTCTCGCAATGCCGCTCGGTGCTCCGGCGGCGGCGAGCCCACACTCAATCTGTGGTGGTGCCGTCCGTGACCAGGGGTCGGTCACTGATATGTTTTGAAAAGTTACCCCGCAAGGTGGAGGCACACCCAGGATAGCACAGGTCCCCAAATGACAGCCTCTGCAATCTGTTGCTGCTACGCGTTTCAAGCCATAAGCCCTTCCTTAGGCAGCTGTGCTGGAAATGAAATGGCAAAACGACCACCAGCAATGCCCATCATTTATGTTTATTACTCCTTGATTACCATCACGGAATTCTGGGACTGGTAGTCCAAACAAACAATCATCCCGAAATCGGGTGCCATAATAATTCCTTTTCAATAAAACAATCACCTTTTGAGGAAACAAAGTCATGTGGGGAACATACAATTTCAGCCAGGCACTCCCGTCTCGCAATGCCGCTCGGTGCTCCGGCGGCGGCGAGCCCACACTCAATCTGTGGTGGTGCCGTCCGTGACCAGGGGTCGGTCACTGATATGTTTTGAAAAGTTACCCCGCAAGGTGGAGGCACACCCAGGATAGCACAGGTCCCCAAATGACAGCCTCTGCAATCTGTTGCTGCTACGCGTTTCAAGCCATAAGCCCTTCCTTAGGCAGCTGTGTTGGAAATGAAATGGCAAAACGACCACCAGCAATGCCCATCATTTATGTTTATTACTCCTTGATTACCATCACGGAATTCTGGGACTGGTAGTCCAAACAAACAATCATCCCGAAATCGGGTGCCATAATAATTCCTTTTCAATAAAACAATCACCTTTTGAGGAAACAAAGTCATGTGGGGAACATACAATTTCAGCCAGGCACTCCCGTCTCGCAATGCCGCTCGGTGCTCCGGCGGCGGCGAGCCCACACTCAATCTGTGGTGGTGCCGTCCGTGACCAGGGGTCGGTCACTGATATGTTTTGAGAAGTTACCCCGCAAGGTGGAGGCACACCCAGGATAGCACAGGTCCCCAAATGACAGCCTCTGCAATCTGTTGCTGCTACGCGTTTCAAGCCATAAGCCCTTCCTTAGGCAGCTGTGTTGGAAATGAAATGGCAAAACGACCACCAGCAATGCCCATCATTTATGTTTATTACTCCTTGATTACCATCACGAAATTCTGGGACTGGTAGTCCAAACAAACAATCATCCCGAAATCGGGTGCCATAATAATTCCTTTTCAATAAAACAATCACCTTTTGAGGAAACAAAGTCATGTGGGGAACATACAATTTCAGCCAGGCACTCCCGTCTCGCAATGCCGCTCGGTGCTCCGGCGGCGGCGAGCCCACACTCAATCTGTGGTGGTGCCGTCCGTGACCAGGGGTCGGTCACTGATATGTTTTGAAAAGTTACCCCGCAAGGTGGAGGCACACCCAGGATAGCACAGGTCCCCAAATGACAGCCTCTGCAATCTGTTGCTGCTACGCGTTTCAAGCCATAAGCCCTTCCTTAGGCAGCTGTGTTGGAAATGAAATGGCAAAACGACCACCAGCAACGCCCATCATTTATGTTTATTACTCCTTGATTACCATCACGGAATTCTGGGACTGGTAGTCCAAACAAACAATCATCCCGAAATCGGGTGCCATAATAATTCCTTTTCAATAAAACAATCACCTTTTGAGAAAACAAAGTCATGTGGGGAACATACAATTTCAGCCAGGCACTCCCGTCTCGCAATGCCGCTCGGTGCTCCGGCGGCGGCGAGCCCACACTCAATCTGTGGTGGTGCCGTCCGTGACCAGGGGTCGGTCACTGATATGTTTTGAAAAGTTACCCCGCAAGGTGGAGGCACACCCAGGATAGCACAGGTCCCCAAATGACAGCCTCTGCAATCTGTTGCTGCTACGCGTTTCAAGCCATAAGCCCTTCCTTAGGCAGCTGTGTTGGAAATGAAATGGCAAAACGACCACCAGCAATGCCCATCATTTATGTTTATTACTTCTTGATTACCATCACGGAATTCTGGGACTGGTAGTCCAAACAAACAATCATCCCGAAATCGGGTGCCATAATAATTCCTTTTCAATAAAACAATCACCTTTTGAGGAAACAAAGTCATGTGGGGAACATACAATTTCAGCCAGGCACTCCCGTCTCGCAATGCCGCTCGGTGCTCCGGCGGCGGCGAGCCCACACTCAATCTGTGGTGGTGCCGTCCGTGACCAGGGGTCGGTCACTGATATGTTTTGAAAAGTTACCCCGCAAGGTGGAGGCACACCCAGGATAGCACAGGTCCCCAAATGACAGCCTCTGCAATCTGTTGCTGCTACGCGTTTCAAGCCATAAGCCCTTCCTTAGGCAGCTGTGTTGGAAATGAAATGGCAAAACGACCACCAGCAATGCCCATCATTTATGTTTATTACTCCTTGATTACCATCACGGAATTCTGGGACTGGTAGTCCAAACAAACAATCATCCCGAAATCGGGTGCCATAATAATTCCTTTTCAATAAAACAATCACCTTTTGAGGAAACAAAGTCATGTGGGGAACATACAATTTCAGCCAGGCACTCCCGTCTCGCAATGCCGCTCGGTGCTCCGGCGGCGGCGAGCCCACACTCAATCTGTGGTGGTGCCGTCCGTGACCAGGGGTCGGTCACTGATATGTTTTGAAAAGTTACCCCGCAAGGTGGAGGCACACCCAGGATAGCACAGGTCCCCAAATGACAGCCTCTGCAATCTGTTGCTGCTACGCGTTTCAAGCCATAAGCCCTTCCTTAGGCAGCTGTGTTGGAAATGAAATGGCAAAACGACCACCAGCAATGCCCATCATTTATGTTTATTACTCCTTGATTACCATCACGGAATTCTGGGACTGGTAGTCCAAACAAACAATCATCCCGAAATCGGGTGCCATAATAATTCCTTTTCAATAAAACAATCACCTTTTGAGGAAACAAAGTCATGTGGGGAACATACAATTTCAGCCAGGCACTCCCGTCTCGCAATGCCGCTCGGTGCTCCGGCGGCGGCGAGCCCACACTCAATCTGTGGTGGTGCCGTCCGTGACCAGGGGTCGGTCACTGATATGTTTTGAAAAGTTACCCCGCAAGGTGGAGGCACACCCAGGATAGCACAGGTCCCCAAATGACAGCCTCTGCAATCTGTTGCTGCTACGCGTTTCAAGCCATAAGCCCTTCCTTAGGCAGCTGTGTTGGAAATGAAATGGCAAAACGACCACCAGCAATGCCCATCATTTATGTTTATTACTCCTTGATTACCATCACGGAATTCTGGGACTGGTAGTCCAAACAAACAATCATCCCGAAATCGGGTGCCATAATAATTCCTTTTCAATAAAACAATCACCTTTTGAGGAAACAAAGTCATGTGGGGAACATACAATTTCAGCCAGGCACTCCCGTCTCGCAATGCCGCTCGGTGCTCCGGCGGCGGCGAGCCCACACTCAATCTGTGGTGGTGCCGTCCGTGACCAGGGGTCGGTCACTGATATGTTTTGAAAAGTTACCCCGCAAGGTGGAGGCACACCCAGGATAGCACAGGTCCCCAAATGACAGCCTCTGCAATCTGTTGCTGCTACGCGTTTCAAGCCATAAGCCCTTCCTTAGGCAGCTGTGTTGGAAATGAAATGGCAAAACGACCACCAGCAATGCCCATCATTTATGTTTATTACTCCTTGATTACCATCACGGAATTCTGGGACTGGTAGTCCAAACAAACAATCATCCCGAAATCGGGTGCCATAATAATTCCTTTTCAATAAAACAATCACCTTTTGAGGAAACAAAGTCATGTGGGGAACATACAATTTCAGCCAGGCACTCCCGTCTCGCAATGCCGCTCGGTGCTCCGGCGGCGGCGAGCCCACACTCAATCTGTGGTGGTGCCGTCCGTGACCAGGGGTCGGTCACTGATATGTTTTGAGAAGTTACCCCGCAAGGTGGAGGCACACCCAGGATAGCACAGGTCCCCAAATGACAGCCTCTGCAATCTGTTGCTGCTACGCGTTTCAAGCCATAAGCCCTTCCTTAGGCAGCTGTGTTGGAAATGAAATGGCAAAACGACCACCAGCAATGCCCATCATTTATGTTTATTACTCCTTGATTACCATCACGAAATTCTGGGACTGGTAGTCCAAACAAACAATCATCCCGAAATCGGGTGCCATAATAATTCCTTTTCAATAAAACAATCACCTTTTGAGGAAACAAAGTCATGTGGGGAACATACAATTTCAGCCAGGCACTCCCGTCTCGCCATGCCGCTCGGTGCTCCGGCGGCGGCGAGCCCACACTCAATCTGTGGTGGTGCCGTCCGTGACCAGGGGTCGGTCACTGATATGTTTTGAAAAGTTACCCCGCAAGGTGGAGGCACACCCAGGATAGCACAGGTCCCCAAATGACAGCCTCTGCAATCTGTTGCTGCTACGCGTTTCAAGCCATAAGCCCTTCCTTAGGCAGCTGTGTTGGAAATGAAATGGCAAAACGACCACCAGCAACGCCCATCATTTATGTTTATTACTCCTTGATTACCATCACGGAATTCTGGGACTGGTAGTCCAAACAAACAATCATCCCGAAATCGGGTGCCATAATAATTCCTTTTCAATAAAACAATCACCTTTTGAGAAAACAAAGTCATGTGGGGAACATACAATTTCAGCCAGGCACTCCCGTCTCGCAATGCCGCTCGGTGCTCCGGCGGCGGTGAGCCCACACTCAATCTGTGGTGGTGCCATCCGTGACCAGGGGTCGGTCACTGATATGTTTTGAAAAGTTACCCCGCAAGGTGGAGGCACACCCAGGATAGCACAGGTCCCCAAATGACAGCCTCTGCAATCTGTTGCTGCTACGCGTTTCAAGCCATAAGCCCTTCCTTAGGCAGCTGTGTTGGAAATGAAATGGCAAAACGACCACCAGCAATGCCCATCATTTATGTTTATTACTCCTTGATTACCATCACGGAATTCTGGGACTGGTAGTCCAAACAAACAATCATCCCGAAATCGGGTGCCATAATAATTCCTTTTCAATAAAACAATCACCTTTTGAGGAAACAAAGTCATGTGGGGAACATACAATTTCAGCCAGGCACTCCCGTCTCGCAATGCCGCTCGGTGCTCCGGCGGCGGCGAGCCCACACTCAATCTGTGGTGGTGCCGTCCGTGACCAGGGGTCGGTCACTGATATGTTTTGAAAAGTTAACCCGCAAGGTGGAGGCACACCCAGGATAGCACAGGTCCCCAAATGACAGCCTCTGCAATCTGTTGCTGCTACGCGTTTCAAGCCATAAGCCCTTCCTTAGGCAGCTGTGTTGGAAATGAAATGGCAAAACGACCACCAGCAATGCCCATCATTTATGTTTATTACTCCTTGATTACCATCACGGAATTCTGGGACTGGTAGTCCAAACAAACAATCATCCCGAAATCGGGTGCCATAATAATTCCTTTTCAATAAAACAATCACCTTTTGAGGAAACAAAGTCATGTGGGGAACATACAATTTCAGCCAGGCACTCCCGTCTCGCAATGCCGCTCGGTGCTCCGGCGGCGGCGAGCCCACACTCAATCTGTGGTGGTGCCGTCCGTGACCAGGGGTCGGTCACTGATATGTTTTGAAAAGTTACCCCGCAAGGTGGAGGCACACCCAGGATAGCACAGGTCCCCAAATGACAGCCTCTGCAATCTGTTGCTGCTACGCGTTTCAAGCCATAAGCCCTTCCTTAGGCAGCTGTGTTGGAAATGAAATGGCAAAACGACCACCAGCAATGCCCATCATTTATGTTTATTACTCCTTGATTACCATCACGGAATTCTGGGACTGGTAGTCCAAACAAACAATCATCCCGAAATCGGGTGCCATAATAATTCCTTTTCAATAAAACAATCACCTTTTGAGGAAACAAAGTCATGTGGGGAACATACAATTTCAGCCAGGCACTCCCGTCGCGCAATGCCGCTCGGTGCTCCGGCGGCGGCGAGCCCACACTCAATCTGTGGTGGTGCCGTCCGTGACCAGGGGTCGGTCACTGATATGTTTTGAAAAGTTACCCCGCAAGGTGGAGGCACACCCAGGATAGCACAGGTCCCCAAATGACAGCCTCTGCAATCTGTTGCTGCTACGCGTTTCAAGCCATAAGCCCTTCCTTAGGCAGCTGTGTTGGAAATGAAATGGCAAAACGACCACCAGCAATGCCCATCATTTATGTTTATTACTCCTTGATTACCATCACGGAATTCTGGGACTGGTAGTCCAAACAAACAATCATCCCGAAATCGGGTGCCATAATAATTCCTTTTCAATAAAACAATCACCTTTTGAGGAAACAAAGTCATGTGGGGAACATACAATTTCAGCCAGGCACTCCCGTCTCGCAATGCCGCTCGGTGCTCCGGCGGCGGCGAGCCCACACTCAATCTGTGGTGGTGCCGTCCGTGACCAGGGGTCGGTCACTGATATGTTTTGAAAAGTTACCCCGCAAGGTGGAGGCACACCAATTAGTGACCCGCCCTTGGTCACGGATCGGCACCATCGTCAGTGTTCTGGAGGTCCGTGTGTCTCTGGATCTACTAGCCGCACGGAAGCGGTGATTTCAACGCGGATGTGTCTGCGAGGGAGTCCCACCTCCAGAGCCCTGTGGGCTTGTTCGCTGTGGAGATTGCTGCAGCTGAGCAGGACAGGAGATACCCACCAGAGGATTATAAAAGCCCCTTATGATTGTGGAACGAGAAAAGTTGATGGCGCCCATGTGGGTTCTTATTGACACTACAAGTCCCAGAATTCAGTGGTGTTGATTTTCCTATTGATTGAAGAAATAAAAGAGGGATCATACTGCCGATGTGTCATCGCCATCATTCTTGTTCGTGGCCCAGGAAGAAGGGCGTAACCAGCCTGAAACGCGTTGGCCTAAGAAGGAGGCTGTATTATTTAATACTTACCTGCTGTGTGGAGTGATCCTGGGTGTGCCATCTTCCGCAGGGGAAATCTTTGAAAACAAATTAGTGACCCGCCCTTGGTCACGGATCGGCACCATCGTCAGTGTTCTGGAGGTCCGTGTGTCTCTGGATCTACTAGCCGCACGGAAGCGGTGATTTCAACGCGGATGTGTCTGCGAGGGAGTCCCACCTCCAGAGCCCTGTGGGCTTGTTCGCTGTGGAGATTGCTGCAGCTGAGCAGGACAGGAGATACCCACCAGAGGATTATAAAAGCCCCTTATGATTGTGGAACGAGAAAAGTTGATGGCGCCCATGTGGGTTCTTATTGACACTACAAGTCCCAGAATTCAGTGGTGTTGATTTTCCTATTGATTGAAGAAATAAAAGAGGGATCATACTGCCGATGTGTCATCGCCATCATTCTTGTTCGTGGCCCAGGAAGAAGGGCGTAACCAGCCTGAAACGCGTTGGCCTAAGAAGGAGGCTGTATTATTTAATACTTACCTGCTGTGTGGAGTGATCCTGGGTGTGCCATCTTCCGCAGGGGAAATCTTTGAAAACAAATTAGTGACCCGCCCTTGGTCACGGATCGGCACCATCGTCAGTGTTCTGGAGGTCCGTGTGTCTCTGGATCTACTAGCCGCACGGAAGCGGTGATTTCAACGCAGATGTGTCTGCGAGGGAGTCCCACCTCCAGAGCCCTGTGGGCTTGTTCGCTGTGGAGATTGCTGCAGCTGAGCAGGACAGGAGATACCCACCAGAGGATTATAAAAGCCCCTTATGATTGTGGAACGAGAAAAGTTGATGGCGCCCATGTGGGTTCTTATTGACACTACAAGTCCCAGAATTCAGTGGTGTTGATTTTCCTATTGATTGAAGAAATAAAAGAGGGATCATACTGCCGATGTGTCATCGCCATCATTCTTGTTCGTGGCCCAGGAAGAAGGGCGTAACCAGCCTGAAACGCGTTGGCCTAAGAAGGAGGCTGTATTATTTAATACTTACCTGCTGTGTGGAGTGATCCTGGGTGTGCCATCTTCCGCAGGGGAAATCTTTGAAAATAAATTAGTGACCCGCCCTTGGTCACGGATCGGCACCATCGTCAGTGTTCTGGAGGTCCGTGTGTCTCTGGATCTACTAGCCGCACGGAAGCGGTGATTTCAACGCGGATGTGTCTGCGAGGGAGTCCCACCTCCAGAGCCCTGTGGGCTTGTTCGCTGTGGAGATTGCTGCAGCTGAGCAGGACAGGAGATACCCACCAGAGGATTATAAAAGCCCCTTATGATTGTGGAACGAGAAAAGTTGATGGCGCCCATGTGGGTTCTTATTGACACTACAAGTCCCAGAATTCAGTGGTGTTGATTTTCCTATTGATTGAAGAAATAAAAGAGGGATCATACTGCCGATGTGTCATCGCCATCATTCTTGTTCGTGGCCCAGGAAGAAGGGCGTAACCAGCCTGAAACGCGTTGGCCTAAGAAGGAGGCTGTATTATTTAATACTTACCTGCTGTGTGGAGTGATCCTGGGTGTGCCATCTTCCGCAGGGGAAATCTTTGAAAACAAATTAGTGACCCGCCCTTGGTCACGGATCGGCACCATCGTCAGTGTTCTGGAGGTCCGTGTGTCTCTGGATCTACTAGCAGCACGGAAGCGGTGATTTCAACGCGGATGTGTCTGCGAGGGAGTCCCACCTCCAGAGCCCTGTGGGCTTGTTCGCTGTGGAGATTGCTGCAGCTGAGCAGGACAGGAGATACCCACCAGAGGATTATAAAAGCCCCTTATGATTGTGGAACGAGAAAAGTTGATGGCGCCCATGTGGGTTCTTATTGACACTACAAGTCCCAGAATTCAGTGGTGTTGATTTTCCTATTGATTGAAGAAATAAAAGAGGGATCATACTGCCGATGTGTCATCGCCATCATTCTTGTTCGTGGCCCAGGAAGAAGGGCGTAACCAGCCTGAAACGCGTTGGCCTAAGAAGGAGGCTGTATTATTTAATACTTACCTGCTGTGTGGAGTGATCCTGGGTGTGCCATCTTCCGCAGGGGAAATCTTTGAAAACAAATTAGTGACCCGCCCTTGGTCACGGATCGGCACCATCGTCAGTGTTCTGGAGGTCCGTGTGTCTCTGGATCTACTAGCCGCACGGAAGCGGTGATTTCAACGCGGATGTGTCTGCGAGGGAGTCCCACCTCCAGAGCCCTGTGGGCTTGTTCGCTGTGGAGATTGCTGCAGCTGAGCAGGACAGGAGATACCCACCAGAGGATTATAAAAGCCCCTTATGATTGTGGAACGAGAAAAGTTGATGGCGCCCATGTGGGTTCTTATTGACACTACAAGTCCCAGAATTCAGTGGTGTTGATTTTCCTATTGATTGAAGAAATAAAAGAGGGATCATACTGCCGATGTGTCATCGCCATCATTCTTGTTCGTGGCCCAGGAAGAAGGGCGTAACCAGCCTGAAACGCGTTGGCCTAAGAAGGAGGCTGTATTATTTAATACTTACCTGCTGTGTGGAGTGATCCTGGGTGTGCCATCTTCCGCAGGGGAAATCTTTGAAAACAAATTAGTGACCCGCCCTTGGTCACGGATCGGCACCATCGTCAGTGTTCTGGAGGTCCGTGTGTCTCTGGATCTACTAGCCGCACGGAAGCGGTGATTTCAACGCGGATGTGTCTGCGAGGGAGTCCCACCTCCAGAGCCCTGTGGGCTTGTTCGCTGTGGAGATTGCTGCAGCTGAGCAGGACAGGAGATACCCACCAGAGGATTATAAAAGCCCCTTATGATTGTGGAACGAGAAAAGTTGATGGCGCCCATGTGGTTTCTAATTGACACTACAAGTCCCAGAATTCAGTGGTGTTGATTTTCCTATTGATTGAAGAAATAAAAGAGGGATCATACTGCCGATGTGTCATCGCCATCATTCTTGTTCGTGGCCCAGGAAGAAGGGCGTAACCAGCCTGAAACGCGTTGGCCTAAGAAGGAGGCTGTATTATTTAATACTTACCTGCTGTGTGGAGTGATCCTGGGTGTGCCATCTTCCGCAGGGGAAATCTTTGAAAACAAATTAGTGACCCGCCCTTGGTCACGGATCGGCACCATCGTCAGTGTTCTGGAGGTCCGTGTGTCTCTGGATCTACTAGCCGCACGGAAGCGGTGATTTCAACGCGGATGTGTCTGCGAGGGAGTCCCACCTCCAGAGCCCTGTGGGCTTGTTCGCTGTGGAGATTGCTGCAGCTGAGCAGGACAGGAGATACCCACCAGAGGATTATAAAAGCCCCTTATGATTGTGGAACGAGAAAAGTTGATGGCGCCCATGTGGGTTCTTATTGACACTACAAGTCCCAGAATTCAGTGGTGTTGATTTTCCTATTGATTGAAGAAATAAAAGAGGGATCATACTGCCGATGTGTCATCGCCATCATTCTTGTTCGTGGCCCAGGAAGAAGGGCGTAACCAGCCTGAAACGCGTTGGCCTAAGAAGGAGGCTGTATTATTTAATACTTACCTGCTGTGTGGAGTGATCCTGGGTGTGCCATCTTCCGCAGGGGAAATCTTTGAAAACAAATTAGTGACCCGCCCTTGGTCACGGATCGGCACCATCATCAGTGTTCTGGAGGTCCGTGTGTCTCTGGATCTACTAGCCGCACGGAAGCGGTGATTTCAACGCGGATGTGTCTGCGAGGGAGTCCCACCTCCAGAGCCCTGTGGGCTTGTTCGCTGTGGAGATTGCTGCAGCTGAGCAGGACAGGAGATACCCACCAGAGGATTATAAAAGCCCCTTATGATTGTTGAACGAGAAAAGTTGATGGCGCCCATGTGGGTTCTTATTGACACTACAAGTCCCAGAATTCAGTGGTGTTGATTTTCCTATTGATTGAAGAAATAAAAGAGGGATCATACTGCCGATGTGTCATCGCCATCATTCTTGTTCGTGGCCCAGGAAGAAGGGCGTAACCAGCCTGAAACGCGTTGGCCTAAGAAGGAGGCTGTATTATTTAATACTTACCTGCTGTGTGGAGTGATCCTGGGTGTGCCATCTTCCGCAGGGGAAATCTTTGAAAACAAATTAGTGACCCGCCCTTGGTCACGGATCGGCACCATCGTCAGTGTTCTGGAGGTCCGTGTGTCTCTGGATCTACTAGCCGCACGGAAGCGGTGATTTCAACGCGGATGTGTCTGCGAGGGAGTCCCACCTCCAGAGCCCTGTGGGCTTGTTCGCTGTGGAGATTGCTGCAGCTGAGCAGGACAGGAGATACCCACCAGAGGATTATAAAAGCCCCTTATGATTGTGGAACGAGAAAAGTTGATGGCGCCCATGTGGGTTCTTATTGACACTACAAGTCCCAGAATTCAGTGGTGTTGATTTTCCTATTGATTGAAGAAATAAAAGAGGGATCATACTGCCGATGTGTCATCGCCATCATTCTTGTTCGTGGCCCAGGAAGAAGGGCGTAACCAGCCTGAAACGCGTTGGCCTAAGAAGGAGGCTGTATTATTTAATACTTACCTGCTGTGTGGAGTGATCCTGGGTGTGCCATCTTCCGCAGGGGAAATCTTTGAAAACAAATTAGTGACCCGCCCTTGGTCACGGATCGGCACCATCGTCAGTGTTCTGGAGGTCCGTGTGTCTCTGGATCTACTAGCCGCACGGAAGCGGTGATTTCAACGCGGATGTGTCTGCGAGGGAGTCCCACCTCCAGAGCCCTGTGGGCTTGTTCGCTGTGGAGATTGCTGCAGCTGAGCAGGACAGGAGATACCCACCAGAGGATTATAAAAGCCCCTTATGATTGTGGAACGAGAAAAGTTGATGGCGCCCATGTGGGTTCTTATTGACACTACAAGTCCCAGAATTCAGTGGTGTTGATTTTCCTATTGATTGAAGAAATAAAAGAGGGATCATACTGCCGATGTGTCATCGCCATCATTCTTGTTCGTGGCCCAGGAAGAAGGGCGTAACCAGCCTGAAACGCGTTGGCCTAAGAAGGAGGCTGTATTATTTAATACTTACCTGCTGTGTGGAGTGATCCTGGGTGTGCCATCTTCCGCAGGGGAAATCTTTGAAAACATATATATATATATATATGAAAAAAAGAAGCAGAGAACTCTGGATAGTTCTCAAGTTTAGGTGGAAAGCAGCTTCTGTATGGAGCACTCTCAACACCAGCAACACTCTAGATCTGCTCACCTCAAATGTCTGTTTTTCTATCAAAATCTTTAAGCATAGGATTAGCACAGTGCCATCCACGCCGAGATAGAAAAGGACAAAGTCTTTTGCCATTTGTACAGCAAAGTCTTTAAGCATAGGACTAGCACAGTGCTGTCCTTGCCGAGCTGTAAAATGACAAAAGCCAATTACCACTCCAGGCACAGTATTACAGCTTTGAATTGGTAAAATACCAATCAAGCCAACCTGAAGTGAGTAAAAGCAACCCCTGACACAGTGTTTCGCTCTAATTAGAGCTCTTCAGATAGCTTTGTCCAGACACAAGGGAGCACCCAGTATAAGCCAAAGAAATACCCTTTCAGGCATAGAGTGACGAATAAATTATACAAAAAAGAAGCAGAGAACTCTGGGTAGTTCTCAAGTTTAGGTGGATATATATATATATATCTTTTTTTTTCACTGAAAAAAAACAAAGGTCACAGGGACGTTATGGTTAGGCTCAGATTTTACTCGTACAAAACCAGTGAAATTCAGCAGTAATAGTTACCTGAGCTAACTATAACTTACTCCCCCAATGCACTGCTTATGACCTCACATATTACATCAATCATGACACAGTCAATGACATCGTTGATGACATCCCTGATGACATCTCATATGACATCACTGATGATATCATTTTTTTTTATTTTTTTTATTAGCATATTTTAACAATAGAAAACATACAGAGTCAACATATAGGTAACTTACAGGCCATGGTACAACAACATCCTTCATCCATTATTGATAACCTAACCATGTTACTGGAAATCACATCATGTACAGTGCAAACTTGAATCATAGTTAGTCAACCTGGTACGTTTGTAGGTATTGAACCAAATATTGCCAGTAGTCTCTAGGTTTAGACCCCATTGGTAGTTCCTCCTCATAAATTTGCAAGGTGTCTTTGCAATACGTCAGGTCCTGAATGCAACCACACAGAACTTTCGCTTATTTGCCCGTATTTCAAGCAGCAGTCCCAGCAGACATGTACGAATAGTGCATGCAATATTTACACCCACCATTGTCCCCACCATCTGTATCACTTTTGCCCAGTACCCAGCCACTGCGTCGCAATACCATGCCAGATGTATGAAATCTGCAACCTCCGCATTACAGCGACAACATTTGGAGTCTGTCCGCAGACCATATCTACAAAGTCTTGCGGGAGTGTAATAGGATTGGTGGAGGTATTTGTAGTGTAGCATACGCAGATTTCCACTGGGTGTCAACATACCAGTAAGAGAGCAAGCTTTGGTCCATTCTTCCACTGTTAGCGGATCTCCCAGGTCACTACTCCAGTTGCCCATCGCTTTATGCGTATTGCCCGCTATGTCCTACTGCAGGGTTGCATATAGTCTGGAAACCAGTCGCTTGGCAGTGGGGGTCGTGATCAGTAACTGCAAAGCGGTCAGCTGCGGTGGCTCCACAGGGTGTGTCGGGTATAACGCCTTCAGCGCTCCCTGCAGCCGGTGATACGTGAATTGGAATAGTAGCATTTGATTACGAATAAATGACAACTCTACAAGTGGTCTGAAGACCCCATTTTCGTATAAATCTCCCATGGTATCAAAGCCCACCTGCCTAAGGAATCCCATGCCCACTTCTTCCTGGGTAACAGATAGCTCAGGGTGATGGTGTATTAGCAACGCCGGGGTGTACAGTGGCAACTTACTTGCCTTTCTACCCATAGTTCGCCAAGCATTATTTGTCGTATCAATAGTATTGATATTGCGGTTGTGCAGCGGGGGCCTCTGGTGGGTTAAGATAGCCCTCAGTGGAGTCGGGTGTGCGTCTCCTTCTTCGATCGCCGCATGTGTAAGATATGGGATTGGATGATACCAAACATGTGCGTATTACGCCTGTGCACATAGATAATAAAGGAAGAAATCCGGAACCCCAAACCCTCCCTGCGAGTACGGCAGTGTGAGAGCGCACATTTCGATCCGGGCTTGTTTACCCGCCCAGATCAAGCGAAGAACCATAGTGGAGATCCTGCGAAAAACTTCTGGCGGAGGCTGGATCGGAATATTATTAAAAAAATACAGTAATTTAGTTAGGATAACCATCTTTACTATGGCTAAGCGGTCTGCCAGGGATAACGGCAATTGAATCCAACGCCCTATCTTTTCGTCTAGTGCCCCAATTGCTCTTCCGTAATTCATACGGATTACAATTTCAGGATCACGGTGATACCAGACGCCCAAGTATTTTACAGGTTCTGATTGCCACTCTAATGGGTATTCCAGAGCGCATGGGCTGGTGGTGTCCGTTAGCGGCATGATCAGGGACTTAGACCAGTTTATTTTGAGCCCCGAATGCTGCCCAAACTTGATATATTCCCTCAGTAAAAGATTTAAATAATGCTCTGGGTCACGCACATATAGCATCATGTCGTCTGCATATAACGAGATATGTAGGGTTCTTTGCGGGAATTGAAGTGCCGAGTAGTGGTGTTTTTGTCTAATTTTACACGCTAATGGCTCTAACACTATAGCAAATAGCAGGGGCGATAGCGGGCATCCCTACCTCGTCCCCCTTGAGATACGTATTGGTTCAGATACGTATTTGTTAACCCTAATACGTGCCGTTGGCGCCGTGTATAATAATTGTATCCCCTGAAGGAAAACAGGAGGAAATCCCATTCGCTGTAGAATCGTTTGTAAATAGGGCCATTCAATGGAGTCAAATGCTTTTGCAGCATCTAGAAGTACAGCTGCTGCTTTAGTATTGGGAGTTAAATAGTGCGATAAAGCAAATAGTGTTCTAGTGTTATGAGCTGTGGACTTAGATGGGATAAACCCTGATTGGTCCGGTAATATCAATTTGGTCATTAGCGGTTGCAACCTCGTGGCCATGAGCTTGGCCAGTATCTTGGTATCTAAATTGATTAGGGACATCGGCCGATACGAGTCACAGCATTCAGGATCTTTATTTGGTTTCAATAGGGTAAAATCATGGCTTCTCGTAATGTCGGCGGCAGCCTCTGCTTTTCGTGGGCATCTCCGTATATCTCCACCAAGTGAGGTGCCAATTGATCTGCAAATGTCTTATAAAATTCACACGTGAACCCATCAGGTCCCAGTGCTTTCCCGTTCGGCAGGGATTTAATGACTTCCGTAACCTCCTCCTCAGTAATAGGCATGGACAAGTATTCTCTCTGCGCATCCGACAGCCATGCAATCGCGACATCAGCTAGATAATCAATTATCTCTTAAGGCGATGCCGTAGATTGCGACGCATATAACGCTTCATACGTGCTCATGAATTCTTTTAGTATGCCGTGCGTATCATACCTCAGCTCTCCCTTAGCATCCCTGACCGCCCGGACCACCTGTGGCTCGAGGCCAGAACATATTTTCGCTGCCAGACTTTTGCCAGGCCTACCGCTCTCACCATAATTTCTCGCTTCTTGTCGCCTACCTATGTATTTGAGTTCATCCTCTGCATAGGTTTGATATTCCGATAGTACAATCCTAATTTCTCCCAGCAGTTTGATATCACGTGTACGCTCATGCTCATGTTCCAGGGCCCGTAGCTTACTTTCACGGGTAGTGAGCTGCTGTCTTATTTCTTTGAGTATGCCCGCAGTAGTGCCTATGCAGACACCCCGATTCGTGGCCTTAAATGCTTCCCATAGCAAGCCAGGGTCATCCGTAGAGGGTGCATTAAGATCGAAATACTCCTTAATGGCTTGGTTTATAGTCTCCGTATACATCGTATCTAATAGAGCTTTGGCATTAAATCTCCAGCTATATGTAGGTGGCGTGTAGTGCGGCAGAGCAGAGGACAAGAATACTGGGTTGTGGTCCGACAGTGTTCTGGGAGGTGTCTTATGGATTCCGCCCACTGCAGTATCTCCTCAGAGCCCAGCCAATAGTCAATACGTGACCAGCTACCATGTGCAGCTGATACGTGTGTGGCTTCCAAACATGTAGGGTTTCGGGTTCGCCAGATATCTAGAAGACGCCTATCAATCATGATATCTTGCACCTTACACAGGGCCCTTTTATGAGGCTCATTCGTTGCACCTGACCTGTCCAGTGTGTTGTGCATTGCGATATTGAAATCACCCCCCCAAATTACCGGTATGTCAGGCAATTCACTCAATGTGCGCCATATCTTGTGGTTGAAGTCAGGGTCATCAGTGTTCGGACCATAGGTAATGAGTATGGCAATTCTCTGCCCCCGTATCTTTCCTGTGATTAGAACCGATCGCCCAATTTCGTCTGCAATAGTGGCGTCTATATTGAATTGCACTCCCTTTTTAACCAGTATGATAACCCCTCTAGCATATGAGGAATATGAGGAACACCGTGTACTCTCCGCCCATCTGCGCCCCAACTGTATCCTAGAGGTGGGTGTAAGGTGTGTCTCCTGCAGGAGGGCGATATCAATTCGGTGTCTGTCTAGATATGCAAAGACCTGCCTGATTTTTTGGGGATTATTAAGACCTCTGATATTCCAGGTTAACAGGTTTAAGTGTTTGGGTCGTGTCTTCACATCCGCCATCAGCAGCAGGCTAGATCTATGGATTTAGAACGTTTGCAGTCTGCACCGCAGCTCAGAAATAAGCACATCACCATGGTTATATGTATCTGAAAGTGGTTCTGGGACTCAGCAAAGGTTCTCAAGTACCCAAGCCTGTAGAACATACCCCAACCCCCTTCCACCCACCCCCCACCCACTTCAGCATCCCAACCATGCCAAAGACATATCCCATAACAAATTAGAAACATAACTCAGATGAAATTGGGGAGCACCCGTGTAGGGGGTCCACCGAGAGCACACAACTCCATCCATCGTAATGGATGTGGTCACGCATATTTATATGTTGCAGACTCACCCCAACCCGCAATCTCATGGGTATCTAAATGACCTACGATCGGCTCCACATATTGTGCAGTCTACAACACAGCGACAATGCCCTCATATGCTCACAAGTTTCAAACAGATCATAGCGGTAGCCATGTCATCTCGCCCAGAGGGTCAGAAAGCATGCCCGCCACCCAAACCCCGTCATCCAGTTCAAACCCAGTGTCACAGCCTGGTGAGGGCCCACCCTCACGCTCAGAGGCAAAGATACCCATCCAACCACCACCCAGAGCACAGAAGTAGCAGCCAGGTGGCCCTGTCAGACAGCCCTCCACACCTCCTCTTACTGTCTCTGCTGAAGTAAGCCCGCTGAGCCTGATGGCGACATTCAACACGGCAGCAGCACCCCCTGCGTATAATTTACAGATATCGCCCTAATAGTTCAGGAGTTCAGCGCCATTCCGGCCTGTCTAGGGGCATGGCCATCTGCCATAGTTCGCCAGTGTCTTCCATACCCTGCGTCCCTGTGGGCGTCGAGTCGCCCAGGGCATCAACAGTCCGGCCCCGTAATAAGAAGCATATTTAGATCTTACCAGATCATGATGTCATATGTTCGAGACAGATCGCACCATATGTCCGCAGCTAGTCCTGGTCTTTATCTTGCTCCATCTGCCGCAGCTCTTTGCGCCTATCATTTATTTTCTTAAGTCCTGCGCTGCTTTCGGCGTCTGAAGAATGGTAGATCGGCCCTCATGCATCACTCTGAGCCACGCCGGATACAGCATGGCGTATTCGATTTTTAATTCACGCAGTTTCTGTTTGACCGGGTTGAACTCTCTCCGCGCCAGCTGCACCGACATAGTGAAGCCTTGGTAGAACTCCAGAGCGTTTCCCTGGTAGTTAATCTGCTGTTTCTCATGCGCCAGCCTCAGGATGGTGTCGCGGTCTCTGTAATTAAGGACACGGGCAAGTATCGGTCGCGGAGTGGCCCCAGGCTTCGGTCGCGGAGCAAGAGATCTGTGCGCACGTTCAATCACAAACATGGTAGAGAGGTTTTCCGTGCCAAAGACATTGCGGATTAGTTCCTCAACATAGGTTTCCATGCGACCCGTGTTTGTCGATTCCGGAACCCCCGCGATTCGCACATTATTGTGTCTGGACCTCCCTTCTAAATCCTCCGCTTTAGTTTTGATAACTTCCAGTAGCCTCTCCATCTCCATGCATTTTCGGGTCGTATCATGCGATTCATCCTCCACCACCGCGATGCGAGTTTCCGCTTCGACAAGGCGCTCTCCGTGCTTGTCAAGCTTGGCTGCCATATTGTCCACCCGCAGGGTAATCGTGTCTAGTTTGCCATTTATGTCCTGTAAGCTGCACTGTATGGCCTGTAAGACCCCCTCCATACCCATAGGTATCTCAGGATCAGATTGAGCTTCGGCGTCCGGCGTCGCTGTCGCACTTTTGGTTTGTTTTTTCGCCTCAAATGGGAGTTTAGTTTGCATCCTGTCCGCTTTCCCCATGTTCACGTTATGAAGATCCCTCGACCTGGATACGAGCTGAATCCGCAGCGCAACCCAGTGCAGAGATCAAGGAACCCAGCTCACCGCTCCGGACGCAACCACCTGCCCAGCATGCGCCGTCCTCCGCCACCAACCCTCTGTCGCAGCCTCTGAGCTTGTTCTGGCATCCAGCAGGGGAAGCGCGCGACAGGCCACGACACTCTCACTCCACTTTTAAGTGAGACTATACAGCTGCACGGTGATCCCGTCAGGGGGCACGCACGCGGACATTCAGCAATTGATCCTCCAATATTGCACCACTGACGTTTTGCCCCCGATCCGCACCCTCAGCCACCGTACCTTCGGGTCATAGGGCACAGGAGCATGGCCAGTCAGGTTCAAGAAGTGCCCCGCAAGCCCTTCCCGGTGTCTCGCCGTGGTCCGGCTGTACTGTTCTCCACTCAGGTGCGTGTAGGGCACGGGGGGGGTGTCCCGATCTCTCCAGCGGTGCACGTAGGTGTCACGCGATTAGAAGGCACAGCGCACCTCACATCACACTCAGCCCAGCCTGTGCCCTCCCTGTGAGGACACCGCTCGCCACTGTATCGCGGGCTGACACTGTGCCGGACTAGCCACAGACCAGCAGCAGTCCGCCGGCTTCACAACCGGTTCGCTCCCTCCGCCTTATCTTTTGCCGCCATTTTGTCTGATCCCAGTGTCAGGCTGTTGGACGGGATGGAGCCCCCAATGCCGCATATAGTTGGCAGGTACGCCACCGGCCTATCCAGCAGCGCAGTGTATTTATCTGCCTCCCAGGCACATTGCGATCAGGGCGCTAATGCATCGCTATCTCCGCTCCTCGACTCAGTAAATTCCACTGGGCGCCGCCATCTTGTTCGCGCCAGATCGCCGCTCGCTCCTGGCAGATAAACTCAATTTGTGGAGTTTAGGGGTACGTTCACCGCCTCTCGCCACTTATATTGCAGAGCCGAGTGGTTCCGATTCGTAATTTCTTCAGTTGCGGGCAGTTTCAAGCCCGCTAACGATGGTTATGTCCGCATTTTTGGCTTGACCAGCGGAGCCGTCTCAGAAGGCGGCCATGTCGCCGTGCGCCCTCTAGCACCCCCACTGATGATATCATTAAGTGCGTGTAAGGGTAGGTGAATATGTGGGTGTGTGAGTAGCTGTATGGGTGAGTGTGTGGCTATGTGAGTGGCTGTACAGGTGAGTGACTGGTTGTATGAGTGGTTGTATGGGTGAGAGAATGGTTATGTCAGTGGTTTTATGGGTGGGTAAGTGGGTGTGTATTGACTGTATGAGTGAGTGAGTGGGTGTGTGGGTGCCTCTAGAGGAATGAATGGGTATATGAGTACTGGTATGGATCTGTGAATGAGTATGTGAGTGGTTGTGTGGGGGTGGGAGTTGGTAACCGAGAGGTTGAACGGGGAGTGAGTGTGTGTGTTAGTGGTTCTGTGGATGATGTAATCAGTGATGTAATCAGTAAAGTCATTTGAGATGCAAAGTTATTTGAAGGTTTTTCAGATATACAACTGGGGACATGGAGGATCTGTGACCTCACCCAAGATTTTGTGCAAAAACCTTTTGACTGGCAGCACTTCGAACTAGGAAGTCTTGGCAGTCAGTGTGTGATTCGGATGAGCCGATTCACAGGAAAAAACTTTTTAAAAAAGAAAATGGGGTAGGGTAGAAAAACCCTGACCCCCTAGGTTTCTTGGTTCAAAAAATAGGCCTAAAATTCATTTTTTTAAAGTTTTCAGCAGGAGTCGTGCTGGTTCCGCACATCCTGCCAACACTTTTTTACAAAACGAAGTGCGGTCTCCCATGCTTCATTAAATATAGGCCCGGGTGGACCAGGTCATGGGAACGGGAATAATTAGGGGGAATGTATGGGCCCCCCTCCTGTGGCTTATTATGTCCTGGGGATCTCCCTGGGGCTCACTCATTTTAATGCGTGGGGAATCTCAGAACCCCCCACGCCATATGCAAAATATAAATCGGGGAGTCTCTTTGACCCCCCTGTGCCCCAAGGAGCACCACCTCCTGAGACCAAAATGAATATGCTTTTGGAAGGGCTCAGAGAACCCCCGCCCCCAAAGTCCCAGTGACCAACACCTCCCTGGGGCCATCCTGATTTTAAATAATGGAAGTGGGCCAAATCCCAAACCAGGCCCAAAACAAAGCAAAGGAGGGGGCCCCTCCTGGAGGCATACATGACCCTGGGGAGCACCATCCAATAGGGCGGGCTCCTGCTATATCCTGGTGTGCCCACCCCTGGGACATAGCTGTTTGCTACGGCTTGGCAGGAGCTTTACTTGCTGAAAGCAGAGCAGAATCACTTTTGGACAGAGGGAGCTGCATGTTCAGCAGCTCCTTCTGTCCAAAAGCACTGCTGACTCCTGCAGGATGCGGGGAGCTGGCAGGGACTGCAGGGGCCTTCAGGCTCCAGCTGCGATCCCCATCAATGACAAGTGGGTGCCCGGGAAGGGACCAGGGCATCTACATTGAGGACGGACCCCAGGATATGGAGTCCCCATGGTCGAAATCAGCCCCCATGGTTGAAATCACACGGCCATTATAATATATATATATTTTTAAAAAGAGGCCCTTTTAGTTAAAAAAAAATGAGGGCGAAAACAGCGTCCCCCTCCTCTATTCAAAATAGGCCGGACCCCTTGGAATGGGGTCTCCTGGGCCAAAATTGGCCCAGGGAAGATGGTCTGCGCAGCCTCCTCCCTGAATGAATAAAATAAAAAGACCAGCAAGTCTCCGGAGGCCCCACCCTGTGCTCCATCAGCCTGCAAACATGCCTCCTGGTGCAATTCTGGTTGGGCAATGAAGTCCCCTTTGTAATCAGGGGCCAACAAGCTCTACTGTTACCTCAGGTAAGTACCATAGAGTACACTTGCTGAGAGGACTATGGCAGCCATGCCCCCCTCTCTCCACCACTCTGCAAACATGCCTCATGGCAAACTTCTGATTGGGAGATGAAGTCCCCTTGGCTCCAGAGGGTCCTTGGTGGCCAACAAGCCCTCCTGTTACCTACAGTAAGTCCCACAGAACACGATTGCTGAGAAGACTTCAAAGGCTACACCACCTTTTCTCCACTACCCTACAAATGAGCCTCCTGGCATACTTCTAGTTGGGATATGAAGTCTCCTTGGTTCAAGAGGGTCTTTGGGGGCCAACAAGCCCACCTGTTACCTCGAGCAAGTCCCACACAGCGAAATTGCTGAGAGTACTTCTGAGGCCACACCCCCTTTCTCTACCTCTCTACAAACACACCTCCTGGTGCACTTCTGGTTGGGGGTAGAAGTCCTTTTGACTTCATAGGGTCCTTGGGGGACAACAAGTCCTCTGTTACCTTCATTAAGTCCCACAAAGCGCAATGGCTGAGAGGACTTCGGAGGCCAAGCCCCCTTTCTCCACCACTGTGCAAATGCTTTCCTGGTGCACTGTTGCTTGTGGGATTAAGTCTCCATGGCTCTAGACTGTCTAAGGGGACCAACAAGCCCTCCAGTTACCTGCAGTAAGTCCCACACAATGGGATTGGAGAGAGGTGCCCCCTTTCTCCACCACTCTGCAAATGCATCTCCTGGAACAGTGCTAGTTGGGGGATGAAGTCCTTTTGGATGTTGGGGGTTCTTAGAGTCCCAGAAACCCTTCTGTTACCTCCAGTAAGTCCGACACAGCAGGATTCTTTACAGCTGGTTGGAGGCCCAGCTCCCTTTATCCACTACTCTGCAAACTTGACTACTAGTTAAAAATCTATAGAAATACAGTTAAAAAAGCAAAGGTTTCAGAGACCTTAAAGTTAGAAAATAGAATTAAATAAACCGTAGAAATTCACTGCAAAAACAAAGGTAACAGGGACGTTTTAGTTAGGGTCAGATTTCACTTGTACAAAACCAGTGAAATTCAGCAGTTACAGTTAATTGAGTTAACTGTAACTTACGCCCTTGCAATCCACTGCTTATGACCTCACATATTACATCACTCAGGACATGGTCAGTGACATCACTGATGACATCACTGATGGCATCTCAAATGACATCACTGATAACATCATCCAATGACTCTAAGTGTTTTAAAAAAGTTTATAAATGTTAAATATATATTCCAAGGTGTGTTGGTGAATCAGTGGGTTTATAAGTGCCTCTATGAATGATTCAGTGGTTGCGTGACTGACTGTATAAATGAGTGATTAGGTGTCTCAGTAAATGTATGAGTGAGTGACTGGGTTGTGCGAATGTCTGTATCAGTCTGTTAGTTGGTATATAAGTGGCTGTATGGGTTGGTGAGTGGGTATGTGAGTAGCTGTATCGGTGATTGATTGTTTGTATGAGTATGCTAATGAATGTCTGTGTTTTTGGTTGAGAGGACTGCCTGCATGCATGAGTGAGTTGGTGAGTCAGTGGCTGTATGGGTTAATGAGTATATAAGTGAAGGGCTGTATAGGTGACTCGGTGTGTGCATGGGTGTGTCAGTGAGTCAATGGATGAGTCAGTTGCATATGGGTGAGTAACTGTATATGTGAAAGGCAGTATAGGTGAGTGTTGGAGTTTATGAATGACTGTATGTATGAGTGAGAGACTCTGATAGTGGCTGCATTGGTGAGTGTGTGCTTGCGTGAGTGACTGTATGGGTGAGTAAGTATGTGCTAGTATCTGTGTGTCAATGATTTTGAGAATGCCAGTGTGGAAGTTGGAGTGGGTGTATGAAAGGTTATATTTGGGTGTGTGTGTGTGTATCAGAGATTCTGTGGATGATGTCATCAGTGATGTCATTTGAGATGTAATCAGTGATGTCATGAGTAATGTCACAGACCATGTCATGAGTGATGTAATATGTGAGGTCATACGCCGTGCATTGCAGGGTTTAAGTTATAGTTAGCTCAAGTAAATATAACTGCTGAATTTCTCTGTTTTGTGCGTGCGAAATCTGAGACTAACTAGAACATGCCTGTAACCTTTGGGTTTTTTTTCAGTGAATTTCGATGGTTTTTAAAAGCTAATTCCTAACTCTGACGTCCCTGTAACCTTTGGGTTTTTTCAGCTAACTTCTTAGGTGTTTTTAAATGCTATTGCTTAATTATAACGTACATTTTCTTTAGTGAGCCTCTAAAATTTTCATATTTTGTTTCTATTATTGGCTATTGTATATTATATTAATATTATATAGCACTCATTTTTTGATTTGGTATGTGTTTATCAGAGAGTACATTGATAACTGGTTTTATGTTTAACTTTTTTTGCATCGGGACAACATTGTTGCATTCACTGTGGAAAATCTGGAATTAGCAAATGTATTTCACATACTGAAAAATAAACTTAGAGACATTTTGTAAATAAAGTTTAATTGTAAATAATGTATTAAATACTGTTTTAACTTTTCTTTCTGTGAAAAATTTAGGAGAAAACCACCTTTAATAAAAATGTTGATATTTGCGACTACCAACGTTGTCACAGTGACATCAGTAGTCGCGACGAGTGTGTGTTTTGTACAAAGTGTAAAACATATATATAGACATATTCTACAGTAGATATAACAGTTGAGGTTTATTAATGTACTTTTCAAACTCATATTTTTGCAGTGAGTTTCCCCAAAAATCGCCTTCAAACACTATTTTCTGTTTTTGCAAAGACAGCGAAAGTGATGATGACGTCCGTAATCATGGGTGCTGCGTGTTTTTCAACAGCTCTGAAACATATATATAGAGGTATTGTGAACAAGTTTCAGTGTAGCTATTCACTATTATAGTATTGAAAGTTCTGCTTTTCTTTCCATTTTTAAAGAAAACTACTTTAAACTTGTATTTTGAATTTCCGCTTCTATGCGTTAACCACAAATATGTCGGTCACCACGAATATTGCATTACTGGGAAAGCAAGGAATATCTTTGGATGATATACTTTACAGAAAAATCAATGGGAAGTACACACCCACTCCTCTTTCTTGAATCTTCTTTCATAGAACCTTATTCCGAGCAGGTGGATCAATCTTGCTGTGGAGAGCTTGTGTGCTTTTTCTTCATTAAAAACTAGCCACATAGAAAAGAGATGGGGGTCAGCAGCAACAACAACAGGACCGGTTGTAGAGGATGAGGAGACTGAAGATTCAGAAGAAGAGGAGCCTCCTCAAAAGAATGCCAATGTAGCATGGGATTTTATTTAAATCCCATCTGAGGAATCTAAAACTGCTCCAAAACTCATGCAATCCACAATCTGTGACAATACCCTCTCTAGAGCGACGAACAAAAATTTTTCATCTGCGACGACGTCAATGTTATATCATCCTAAAACCTATCATAGAAAAATGTCTTCAACTGGTGATGAAGCAGAGAGAAGCTAGAGGGCCATCTACATTAGTGGCATCAGCAATTCTGGGCCAGAAAGTCCCTTCAGTGATGCAGAAAACTACAACAGATATGGCTCCAGAGTTTTCAAGAATGGCCATGTACTGCATGGACTGTAGAGTTGTTGTAAGTACTGGTGAGCAGTGTGTTACTGCTATTCGCAATGCTGCAAAACATCATACATAATAATTGTTTCCCCTTTTATATTTTTTGCACATTTTTCATTGTATGTTCTTTTAATTCCTCCTGCTCGAGTTGCCATTTCTGTTATCATAAAAAGTAAGAAAAATTATAAAACTTTACAAAAGCATAAAGAAAGTTTCTGTTGGAATCACCTTTTGCAGTAAAAAAAGATACAGTATGTATATATGTTGGAATGAGTGGATGAATGGTGTGTGGATGATTGAATGAGTGTTTAACTGGTGCATGGATGTTTCAATGAGTGCACCAGTGGTCCCTGAGTGAATCTATGAGTGCATAAGCAGGTCTTGAGTGATTGGATGAGTGCATGTGTAGTGTCTTTGTGAATGGATGAGTGCAAAGGTAGTGACTGGGTGATTGGATGTGTGCATAGGTAGTGCCTGGGAGAATAGATCAGTGCATGGGTAGTGCCTGAGTTTTAGGATCAGTGCATGAAATATGGCTGGGTAAATGAATGAGTGCATGGGTAGTGCCTGGGTGATTGGATGATAGTATGGGTAGTGCCTGCGTGATTAGATGAGTGCATGGGTAGTGCCTCAGTGAATGCATGAGTACAAGGGTAGTGCCTGGGTGATTTAATGAGTGCATGGGTAGTACCTAGGTGATTGGGTGAGTGCATGGGTAGCACCTCCTTGAATGGATGAGTGCAAGGATAGTGCCTTGGTGATTGGATGAGTGCATGGGTAGTGTCTGAGTGAATGGATGAGTGCAAAGGTAGTACCTGAGTGAATGGATGAGTACATGGGTACTGCCTGGGTGATTGAATGAGTGCCTGGATAGTGCTTGAGTAAATGGATGAGTGCAAGGGTAGTTCCTGCGTGTGTGCATGAGTGGATGGGTAGTGCCTGGGTAATTGGATGAGGGCAGTTGTAGTGCCTTGGGGAATTAAAGAGTGCATGGTTAGTGCCTGAGTGAATGGATGAGGGCAAGGATAGTGCCTGGGTGATTGGATGAATGCATGGGTAGTGCCTAGGTACCTGTATGAGTATATGGGTAGTACCTAGGTATGTGCTGAAGGTGGCCCCAGGTGACTCCCCAATTGTGTGGTAGCTGGCATGGTTCCCACCTGGATAGAGCATATATTTATGTTGTTACCGCGGGTGGGAGCAATCTGTTCTTCTGTTTCCCTGTCTGCATCACTGCAGGCAGGAACACAGAATACAAGTCTGCTCCCAGCTGACAAGAGCATTTTAAAGTTCCTGCCATCTGGAGGCAGACTATGAGCTGGCTCCTGTTTGGCGGGAGTATTAAAAATGCTCCTAGATAGGAGTAAACTTAAGATTCTCTGCCTGGGCCAATGTGGGCAGGGAAAATACTTTGTCCCAGGTGTGGGATCTCTGTGACACAATATGTGAGCGCCCTCTCCTTATCAAATTGATTGGGGCCCAGTTCCAAAAATGTATCTGGAGGGGAGCGCACACTCCTTCTGCATAAATATATTACTTGGCTCCGGTGGATGGGGTCCCGAGACAACACTGCTGGAAGTCTCCGATTCCATCAAAGAGACCCTGGATAAAGGAGGCAAAGCTGTTCTTGTCCTTTTAGACCACTGTGCGGCCTTCGACGCCGTGCCCCATGGTCACCTCCTGCAGGGGTTACGGGAGTGTGGACTTGGAGGCATGGTGTTGAAGTGGTTCTCCTCCTTTTTGGAGGAACGAAACCAAGAGGTCTGGTCGCCCCCGTTTGCAGCCAGTATTCTGCCCTTGAACGTTGGCGTTGCCACAGGGATCTAGCTTGAGCCCAGAAGATTTTTCATCTATACATGGCTCCTCTGGCTACCCTGGCAGAAGCGGGTGAGGCTATGATTATATCCTACACCAACGACACTCAACTGCTGTTCACCTGTAAGAAGGGGGAGGAGTTTAATGGGGAGAAGATAAATAAATGTCTGAGAGAAATCTTTGATTAAACAACGAGGACTAGCTTAAGTTGACCAGAGTGTTACAGTACTCAAATTAGTTCTGTCACGGGCACCTTGTTGGTGTATTCATGAAGCCCTCACCCACCAACCTAGTTGGTGGCATGCTTCATCATCGGGCCCACCCAGTGACACCTAGTATGTCCCGGGTGCGCTACGACGCCTGATTACAGCGGAGCTGGTATATTGCTGAGAGTGCAGTGAGGTTGGGTGAGTTGTGATTTAAAACGGCTTGGTGGTGGTCCCAGTACCCGAGGGTAAATTAAATTTAAATAACTGGGCCGTCACCAGCGGTTAAAAGTAAGGCTACAGGACGCGTGAGGGTGGCGAGTTACTGCCCCCTGCGTCCTTCAGATGGTCGACAGGTTTCAGCCAGTGCCTTAGAGTGTTCTGGCTTTCCTCAGGACCGTTTTTTTAAAAAAGGTGTGGTGAAATAAAACAGACTTAGTGTTGTGGTACAGACTATGTGATACACTCGCTAAGGCGTTTTTCTATATGTGAGAGGGGGATTCCCTTCTCATGCATATGCTTTGGGTTATTAGCCAAGGCTTCCTGGAGGGAAGCGGTAAGGGGATGACCAGTCTTTCTGGTCAGTGCCTGCCTTGTACCTGTTGTCCCGCCGTCGTCCTCCATAGTCTGCACCACAACACTAAGTCTGTTTTATTTCACCACACCTTTTTTAAAAAAACGGTCCTGAGGAAAGCCAGAACACTCTAAGGCACTGGCGGAGTTGTTCCCGCTCCACGTAGAGTATGGAGTTCCAAAATACTCTGCAGACTGGCACGGAGAGGAGTTTTTCCACTCTCGCTGCTCGCCAATGTTAAGTTGAGCAAGGAAAATCCAACACTATATAACCTCCCAGTGAGATTTTTCAATGTGGGTGGTCCCGGCATGTCGCTACCGGCCATTGCAGACTGAGAGTGCAGTGTTAAATAGGCCTTTGCGGTAAACACTGCATCATTCACTAAGATTATGGAGTTTTTCCCACTCCACACTCCCTGTAGAGTGCAGAGTGCCCAAAAACTCAATGGAGTGGCAAGGAGCTCAGTTTTTCCTCCCTTGTGGCTTGCCAACAATAATGTGAGCAAGGAAAATCCAATGCTAGACCACCTACTGGTGAGATTTATCAACGCAGGCTGTTGGGACAGGTCACTACCGCTCGTGTTAAGAAACCTGCCACTCACTTCGAGGAAGCTGCTTCTGGAGTAGAAAATCTACTGTAGCAACAGAAGAAGGCTGCACCATCTTGTGCTACACGTGGGGCAGTTCACACTGATTTCACAGTGCAGAACAAATGACAGGTGCTAAAAATCAGAATGAGCAGTGTAACTTACCTCACACACCGGAGTAGTTTTTTTGTCACACCCTTCCCAAGCATTAATCTCTCTTTAATATATATAAGTGTCCCCTGAGCTAGACCCTAGGTAGTCTATAGGGCATGGTGTGGAGTAGTTAAAAGGTTGGACATGTACTTTTAACTTCTGCATGAACTGGTAGTGAAAAACTCCTATAATTGCTCTTCACTAACATTAGGGATTCCTTATTACATTTATTAAGTTGCAATTTCCAAAGGGGAGGATGTGCCATTTCATGTTTGGTGTAATGATAAATCATTTTTAATGGTAAATTTGGATTTTTCATTACAATTTTGAAAATGCCACTTTCAGAAAGTTGGCATTTTCCTGCCCTTAGCCATTTTGTGCCTGTCTTGGGTCACATGACCTTGTGAATTCCTCCCAACAGCCACACAATAGAGGCATTAGGTGTGCCTGAATAGGCTATCTGCTGACAGGATGGGAGTTGAGCACAGCCACACTTGTAACTGAACAGCCTGTGATCTGCCTTCACTTAAAGGGCCAAACTAACCACACATTGTCACTGCAGCCAGCTTGGAGCCAGTGCAGAGGAATTAGGAAATTGCAGGTACTTCAAAAGCCACTGTCTAGAAACTTCTCCCACCTTCTAGAAACATGGTATAAAAAGGGGACCACAGACACCAGCCCTTCAGTACACTTCTGGAGCAGTGGATACTCTGCCAGAAAGAGGAACGTCTGCGCTGCTGGAAGTACTGTCACTCTGCTGGACTGCTGCTCTTATGTTTTGCTGTCCTGCTGGACTACTGCCCTGCTGCTCTGCTGCCTTCTGCTTGGGGACAAGGACTGAATCTCCAACTGTCCCAGATCTTACAGAATGACTCACAATGGCTAGTTTGTTGGCCTCTTGTTCAGAACCACAAGGACACAAAAAGCTTTCTCCATCTTGGACCCGCACATGGACCCTGCGTGGGAGAGTCCTAACCTCCAGTCCTGGACCCTTGGAAGTGGTGATAAAGATGCCCACATAGCCAAAATCCAAAGGTGGGGAATTAGACATTTTTTGGCTGAAAACTGCTGTGAGAACCAGGTGGTCACTGGGACCTGCTTGCTTCCCTCTACGCCCTAGGTGCATCACCGGTCAGATTGATTTTTTGGCTTCTCCTGCTAGGTTGTTCTCCTCAGCAGTGCATTCTTCTAAGTGGTCTTTTACCAAAGGGGTATCTGGCCTAATGGAACTGTTTTTGGCTACAGCTGTCTGCCTTGTCCAGCTGTAGATTTTTGAGTTCCTTTCAGAGACTACGTCTGAACATTGAAATCTTCACAGCGGCTATAACTGAAGTCTATCTGACAATGATGCTCCCTTCTCGGACACTTCCTGCAGCCTTGCCCCATTGAATGTACCCTGCTCAAACACTTTTACTCATAATTTTGTCAAAGTTCCGAAGGTAAGCACTGACCAAGCCCTATCCACTTTGCGTATTCAAACCACACTGCAACACGGTCGGCTATATTTTGTCATTTTATCCTGGTCTTGTGCGACTAGATGTCCACAGTTGGCCATTTTAGGCGCTCATTTTTACCAAACCTATCACAAATTCATAATGCTGGTTCTACTGATCAGATCTTTGTCTTTTTGATGTCAAATAAAGTATTAAAATTCACTCTATTTTTCTAAATTGATTTGGGATTTTTCCTGTGTTGTGTTTTCACTTTATTGTTGTTTGTGTGCTGAATAAATATTTTACACATTGACTCCAAGTTAAGCCTGACTACTTTTTTGCCACTGTACCCAGTGTTAAACACAAGTACATTTTGGGACTTTTTTTGTTCATTGTGCAAGAGATTGCAACTTTTTCTTGACCAGGGCTCACACCCCAGGCAACCAACAACCCAATTTACTTCTAAGTCCCTAGAAGAGTGGTACACCATATACCCTGGGCATGTAAATTAAAGTCTAATAGTGCACCTGCAGCCGTTTTTGTGCCACCCTCTTAAGTAACCCCTTAAAACATGTCCTAAGCCTGTCATTGCAGCCTGAAAGCAGTTTTAAACTGCCAATTCGACTTGCCAATATGACTCACCTGCCAAGCCCTAAACTCCTCTTTTATTGCCCATACGTCACCACTAAGTTTGGCCCTAGGTATCCCAATGGGCAGGGTGCATTTAAAGGCTGGACATGCAATCTTAAGATTCACATGTCCTTGTCCTCCTACAGAGCCTCACAATAGAGGGATTAGGTGCCTGGATGGGCCATCACTGGCAGTATGGGGGGCGCAGAGCTGGGCTCAGCCCTACTTGCAAATCAAGACGATGTGCCCTGTCTACACAAAGAAGACTTGTCATCACTGCATTTTTATGCAGCCAACCTGGAGGCAGGTGAGGCAGTAAAATTTCAAGCATTTCAAAGAGAATTCACTAGACACCCCTACTTCAAAGAAAGTGTCAGGTTTAAAATAGAACCCTCAGACCCAATCTTCAGTTCACTTCCTGGATCTGAGAAACCACTCTCAGAGTACTGCCTGTGGCTGTGGCCTGCTATGTACTTCAGAAGACAGATTTGCTGCACCTGGAATTACTACATTGCTGCCTGAAGCCTGCCTTGAACCCTCAAACAGTATAGAACGTGGTGGTCCCAGTACTATTACATCAAAATAGTGTAATGTTATATCAAAGAAAAAGAATACAATGGAATGGTTAAATAGCGCTAAAGTGTTATTTAATCACACTAAGCATCTGACGTAAATTTAAAAAAAAAAACAATTTATAGAAAACATTAAAAGGTATCGTTGGTGTGCCCAACTGGGTGGGGGGTGGGGTAGGAAAAGTGACTTGAGTGAGGTAGTGAAGCAAGTTACATATAATATTCAAACGTATCACAATCAAATTGTCGGGCATGTTATTCAATTCCACACATTCATAGCATAGTCCATATCAGAAAGAAATCAATTATTTACATAGCCATGTACAGTACAAAATCACAGTGCGACCTGCACTGTTGATGACACTGGCATTGATGATGAGTCAACGTTTCGACCCCTGAAACCATGTAGGTTCATTCTAATCCTTAATGATGGGGTCTTCCTCAGGACAAAAGTGAAAGTGAAGTGCAGAGGGGCACCTAGGGATAAAATGAGGTGTTCGTCAGGTCCAACACTTTATTTAAGGACGAGAACAAAAAAGCATGGTTAAGTCACTATAGTTACCGTATGTGATAGGGGAAAACCTAGTAGGTACAACGTTTCGTCAAGGGATGGTGGGGCTTCAAAAGGCTCTGAACGTGGTGGCAGAGAGTGATGAACACCTGTAGAGATAAGAGGCCTCATGTAGGTAGCCCAATACCGGTCGGTAACGGCCGATTTTCGGTAATTATACCGTTACCGACCGGTATTTAGGCTTTTGCAATGTAGGGGGCACATTACAGGATTCGGTAATTTACCGAATCGGTAATTTTAACGATTCGGTAAATACCGAATCCTGTAATGATATGAAGGGGGAGTGTGTGGGTGTCGTGTGGAGTCGGTATTTACCACCAACTAATAGTTGGTGGTAAATGAAGAATGGCTCTGTAAAAGCATTTTCAAGTGCTTAGAAGTGTGCAATGTGGCAGACATACATGCCCATAGGGCATGTATGTGTGCCACATGTGCACACATGCAGGAATCAGGGGTGCAACAGGGTGTCAATGTGACACCCTGCCACCCTTGATTGTGCTCCCCCCATTACCGAATCGGTATTTACCGATTCGGTAATGAGGCATACCTTCCCATTGATTCAATCAATGGGAAGGTATGCCTCATTACCGAATCGGTAAATACCGATTCGGTAATTACCGAATTTCTACGATTCGGTAATTTTTACCGAATGAATACCTACATAGCATTTACCACTTCATAAATACCGAATCGGTATGATTCGGTATTTATGAAGTGGTAAATGCCAGGCCACCTACATAAGGCCCAAGGTGTCTGTCAAAAAATGGCCTTAAATTAATCAAACATTACTGCTTTGGAGAGGCCATGATAGAACAAACGAAAACTTACTCAGAGCGAGGGAAAGAAATCCGTATTAATCCTTCATACGCAGTGTAAATGCTGCTAGACAAGCCGTGGTCAAGTCATCACTCCCAAAGTGAAAGAAATCACAAGTAACTTCCAATAAATGGGTTCAATTAGTCTAAAGGGAATGGAGGGGAAAGGGACAATCAGTGCTAGGGCTCAGGTTAATCAACTAGATTCAATGGTGTGGTACAGTGCATGTTGAAGCTGACAACTTACATGGTAACAACGCCTGTTTAAAAAGAACCAACTCAATCTCTGAGCATCCGAATTCAATGGTGTGGTACAGTGCCTGGTGAAACTGACAAATTATACGGAACATATGTCTATTTCAAACCAACTCATTCTCAGAGGAAAATCGTTTACATATTCAAAATACTGAAAACGGGTGGTCGCATCGAGCAGTGGCTACTGGGGGTGCTCATGGTACAGTGCATGATGAAGCTGACCAATTACACGGAACACACGCCTAATTAAAACCAACTCATTCTCTAAGAAAACCATTTACATGTGCAAAATACTAAAAGGGTGGCCGCATCGAGCAGTGACTCTGCTTCGAGTGAAACGGCATGCACCCTAAAAGGCATTCCCTGCTTCTTGAGCCCTATACCACTTATTAAACACAGGACTACCAGAGTGACTCCAAGGGCTGACCTCCTGATCAGAGCACTAGAGACAGAATTACTCTTGGAACACGGCGTCCCAACCAAATACTGCCAATCACTGTGTGGCAGAATCTTATGTTGTACATGGCTTCAGAACAGAAAGTTGGCAAGAGCGAGCAAGATTTGGCATCCCCTAATGCGACTTCTGGTCACTAGGAGGACATCCAGAGTGATTTTTCTAATGCGGGTGGTCACAGGTGTTTGTGGTCAGAAGGTTACCGCTTAAATAGAAAATCTACTTGAGTGGCAGCAAAATCAATTCGAGTAGCTGCGCCTTCTGATGCACCATGTGGTGCCATTCGAGCTGATTTTTCAGAGCAGAATGTACTCTCAGCATTAAATTACAGCACGAGAGGTGCAATATGCCTATTTCCGCCCATTGGTGGAACTCCGCTGAATCTTGCAAAGATTTTATGTAACCCTGCGGAGTCAAATTCAACAATTTCCTCCCATCCCTTGAAATCTTCACAGTGATTTCGCCCAGCAGCTCCCTGGCGACACGCCTCTTTCTCAGACTTATTTCAGGGGATAGCTTTTACCTTAAACTTAAAAAATTCATAACTCAGGATCTACTGACTATTTTTGTTGTTTTGGTGTAACAAAATGAATCAGAATGTACTCTATTGTTCTGATTTGGTGTGGGAATCTTTTAAACATTTTCAATTTATTAATTTTGGTGTGCTGCCTGCTTTTGTGCCAAGACACCAGAGGGTCTGGTGTCATGTGTACTAATGCATCAACAGTAGGGGCCTGTGTTTGACCTCATGAATAGAGGTTCAAACCCTAGTGAGTCCATGCAGCCTTTCATCCTTCTGAAGTTGATGAAATGAGAACCATGCATCTGTCATTCTGCTCCAAGATACCCTCTGGTGAAAGTGTGCTCTGCAAATATACATGTTATGTTTAGGGTTAGGCACAAGTTACTTTAGTGAAGTTTTTGGTTCACCTATACAGGGAGTTTGGCTGTTGCATAAATAGGTGTAACACCCCACTCACCCAACAGCCCAGTTTCTCATAGCAGTACATGGTGATGACGAAACACTATATTATTGGTTAATGAAATCCCTTAAAAAATGAAAAATCAGTCATATTTTTTAGACCATACTTTCTCTTTGTTCGGTGGTTTTATGTGAAGTATAGTTGACTGTGGTTTTTGAAATGCATAGGAAGGAATGAGACAGATTAGCATAGTCTTAGGGAAAAGTGTTTTCATTGACTGCAGTACATTCCTCGAAATCCTCCAGAAGGTGCAGTGGTGTCTATTGAAATTAGAAAAAAAGTTATATATTGCATAATAAAATTTTACTAAATATAACTATCTCCATAAACACGTTTAAGTCTGTTTTCCAAGCCAAGTTTTTAGTTTTTTAGGTTTGAAATTGGAATATGGTTTCCATAGGTTGACGAATAAACACCATCAGGACAATACAGTGCTGCATTGCCATATTTTATATTGAAATTAAAAATGGAAGACATTTTATGGTTGTTAAGGAATGCTCTTACTGTCTTGTTAACATGTTTTTTAATTATGTTCAAACTTAGCACTTACAGTGAACCACTTCCACTTCCACTTTTGTCTCTGTCAAATATTTGAGAACACAAAATGTGTGGAAACATAGACATTGAGATGGACAATGTCTCCTTCATCTCAATTTCCAATCTCACTCCAGTTAAGTGTCCTATTTCATTGCCACTACAATGGATATCCATAAAATAGAGATTATCACAGGTGCCACTACAATGGATATCCATAAAATACAGATGGTCACAATTACTAACGGAGGAAAGTATAAGGAGTAACCAATCCATGTTAGTTCAACTCCTATCAAACCTAAATCATGGCAACACCTACTTTCTTAGCATAGTGCCTGACCCACCAAAAAAAATCTGTTCACACACATCCAAACCCTAACCATTCTTGCATCTATAGTGACATACAAGAATAAGGAACACAGAGACGAAAATCTAATATATAAAGCATTTGATGAATGAACATTAGGAAACTATATCACATTAACATCTGAAAGGAGAACAGTTATTAGATTGAATACAATTTGGGCTACGAATGTAGCACAAAACTACCAAAAATCAAAATGAGGTCCCCAGCAATAACATTTAACAAGAATCAGAAAGGCATTTGGAGTACACATTTCTGATCGATGATAACGAATAGAAAACTAGATAAGACATACAATTAAACAGTAAAGTCTTATGTGTTTGGTTAATAAAGGTGGGCTATAAACACAGCCCAATACTACCAAATACCACCAACAAGCTGTATTGCTTTCCAACTCTGCTGACTGTTGGAAAGCAATACAGCTCTATTTCTTCAAAAATATAACAGAGAAATAAAAAATATACCCCTTTACCTCCTTTTATATATTTCTACAAAAAGCATATATATTTCTTTATGGAATAAGGTAACAAAAATAATGCAGGTAAATACATAATATAAATTAACACTTGTATTAGGGCACTTACTACTGTAACAATTAGTTTTTTTAATCTGTTTTCAGTCAGTCAAAATTAACTTTATTCGGCAAATTAAAGCCATAAAAGTACAACAACAAAAAAGAAAGCGGGTCATTCTACAAACATTATAATACATGGATATATAATCCAAATTCAGTTAAGATCCCACCGTTTTAAGAACCATAAAACATACATATAAAATAAATAAGTAGACAATAAAACCATAAACAATTAACAATCATCATAAAATCCTACTCAACACGAAATTCATGGTCTGCAGCCCCCTTGGGGAACAACAAAATAAGATAAACACCATTGTATAATGTGACAATTCAAACAAAATAGAACACACATCATAAAAACCATGACGAGAAAAAAGAATACATAAATAAGAGATCAGCCCACCATGACATTATTAGACCTGGGAGTAAAAAATAAAATTTGCCCAACATACACTTGCTCGTATTTACAATTAAAATAAGAAGAATTCATATTAGACAAGACTGCAACATACAGAAAAATAAAAATATGTTCTTTAATTCTTTTTTTACATAACATGATTAGGAACCATATCCGCAGGCTGACTCAAGGGGAGCCTATTCCTATGTCTAATCGCCCCTGTTAGGAAACTGGCTACCCCAAAGCAGACCATAGGTGACGCTAGCGTTTGTAAATAGACCAACGCCGGTCTAACTACAAAATTTCAACCTCTAAGCAAAGGGAGGATAAACTTTCTGCGCAAAATTGTAATAGGTACAGAAAAATGTTATATGAAGAGTATCTTGTTCTGAGAAGTTGTCACAGGGGCAGGGATTTAATGTGCCCTCTTTAAAGTAGCCTCTAGGGAAGGCTAGTAGCCAAGCAACCATATTCAGTCTAAATCTTGTCAGAACATAAAGATGATAAGGTTTATTTATAAAAGATAAATATGGTTGCGTCTGTTGGCCCGAGCTCAGTGTGACAAATCTTCTCACCATAGGTTTTTTCAATTCGTTCTTCTCCCTTAATCCTTTTCGTCTGTCTAATAACTGCTGCTTGAGGTCTCTAATGGCCAGTTTACCCAATTCTATAGGACTCAAGAATAAATCTGGGCAGCCAAGGATTTCAATCTGATCCTTAATGTATTTGATCAAAGGAATGTCTAACGCCCTTTCTAAGGTAAGACAGTCTCGGATGATCAGTTGATTTAAATTTAGGGTCGGTTGTGCCCAGATTCTCAGCCAACGTAGTAGAGGTGCAACCGCAATCTGATCAGAAATAAAACCCGCTCCCAGTTCCTCATGTATGTTAAAGAGTGGGGTGGATGCAGGGACCGAGAGCAGTTTACGCATAAAAATGTTCTCTGCCCCTTGAATTTCTTTGACATCTGTATTGCCCCAGATGTCGCTGCCGTAGGTCGCCATGGGAACACACTTGGCATTATAAATCTTCATAAGTGCAGGGAATGGTTTTGATCTTATTCTTTTTGCAAAGTCTAGAGTAGCCCCCAATGCTCTAACTAACACGTTCTTTTTATGCACACGCTGCGTGCACCATGAGCGTTGGTCATCAAAAAGAACCCCTAAATAGGGAAAAGCGGGGACTTTTACTAACTCAACTCCCTTGCAATATAATTTAGCCTTCGCTGCCCTCCTTGAGCCTATGGTCATGCATGCAATTTTTTAAAATTAGTAATTAAATCCAGTGACTCCATAAAATCTATAAAACAATTTAAAAGCAGTTGCAGTCTCCTTGCAGTTCTGAATTGCAAAAAAGAGGGGTTTGACAGCATGCACTCCTTTTTATCTTCTTTTTATCCTGAACTCTTATTTCATTTTGAATTAGATTGCGTGCTAGCCCGGAAATCGTGGTTTGCCCTGTCCCACGTAGGTAATAGTATCTGTCAAAGAAAGGGCGACGTCTCACCCCAGCCGGACGCACAGCATACATGAAGCATAACTCTGATGCCATAGTATCCATTTTCATCATTTTTATTCAAATTTCTTCAAGCTTAAACATTTTCATCCTTGGTACTTCTCGTCACATGAGAGACATCTTATGTATTTTAATCCTTATCAACTGCAAACATGCCAATCCTGGCCTTATTTTGTAGCGCGGTACATAAGTATTGCCCATTCATTGATCCAAATAACCCAATGCATTTCGGGCCTCCGTTCGGCCCTTCGTCAGGGGTACTCTACAATTTAAAAACATAGTTGTCAGAACGTGCCTTTAAATCAATACACCGCACCAACATCTATGTTGAATTGTACTGCTTTTACCTTGTATGCATTAACGTTTTCCCGCTAAAAGTAACTCTAGAGTTACCCCTAAATTGATGCCCACAACCATCTCGACAATACCCTCATACAAACCCTTCAATTTGTATCCCAATCCAGTTACAAAACACCCCTTCAAAAGCAAGTTGTTGCCTACCAGCTAAATCACCCCAAGCCTTTACCTTCTAAATCAACTTCCATGAACGCCTCTCGGTTCAAACAAAAACCTCCGTGTGCTGCATGCTTTCCTAAATCTGTGTTTTTAACACCTGTGCTCGATTTTAACCCTCCTCCTTCTTTTCGTAGTTTCCTTCGTTAACCCTATGTCTCCCTCTGCATTAGGCAATCACCTACATGTGCCTCAACAGTCTTTAGTGATTCATTTAAAGCGTCACCGTTTGTTTCTCAAAAGTAACCTCCACTTTATCTTGCCCTGGTGATCTTGTGACACTCAAAATGACCCCACTCTTGTAAATCTGTTGTTTGTAATATTTACCGAAAGACTAATCAACTACATGTCCCAAAGTCCACTGCTATTACCCACCTGAAGTATGACTGTACCTTGTTTGTCAAACTAATTAATCTACTTTTCTCCCGTACTACGCATCAATCCTAACTGCCCCGCCCACCCTAAGATGACACAAAACGTTAATTCTATGCAGTTCCATATTTAGTGTTTACGTAAACAGTTGTACTCATTCATTCATCGTGCGCACGTCAGCGTGCTTATTGATCGACCCGTCTTGAATTTAAATACAGTTCACTTTGCTTAAAAATTGAACAGTTCAAAGGAACACTGTTTGGGAACAAGATCTTTATCCAGTCTCTCTTGTGACGTAAAATTCATTTTCTTCTTCACTGTCAGTGATGGGTGCAATTCGTCGCAGGGCAAATAGTAATAATTGCAAAAAAGAGGGGTTTGACAGCATGCAATCCTTTTAATCTTCTTTTTATCCTGAACTCTTATTTCATTTTGAATTAGATTGCGTGCTAGCCCGGAAATCGTGGTTTGACCTGTCCCACGTAGGTAATAGTATCTGTCAAAGAAAGGGCGACGTCTCACCCCAGCCGGACGCACAGCATACATGAAGCATAACTCTGATGCCATAGTATCCATTTTCATCATTTTTATTCAAATTTCTTCAAGCTTAAACATTTTCATCCTTGGTACTTCTCGTCACATGAGAGACATCTTATGTATTTTAATCCTTGCAGTTCTGGCCACCAAAACCACGTCATCGGCATACAAAAATGCCGGAATCATTTTGGTACCGGCTCTAGGTATATCTTTACAACAGGAATTCCTAGAATCCCCTAATTTATTAATATAGAGGGTGAACAGCAAGGGGGCAAATATGCACCCCTGTCGAACCCCTCTTTTTACTGCCCAAGAATCAGTCAGGCTGCCATCTTCATTAAAATGTACTGCCGCTATTGTTTTCGTAGATGGCAGCCAGAAATTATATCAGGTCAGGATCTAGCCCTATCTCTTGAAGAATCAGCCACAGTTTTGACCTATTAACAAGGTCAAAGGACGAGGTTAAATCCATAAAGGCGAGGTGGATATCCCCGCCCTTTGCTACTGTGTACTTCCCTATCACCAAATGGAGATTAAAGCATCGGTCCAGAGTGCCCTTCCCCTGCCTAAAACCATATTGGAGATCGGAGACTATGCTTGCTTGGTCAAGCCACTCTGTTAGACGTGCCAAAATAACTTTCCCCATGATTTTGGCCGCGGAATCAAGGAGCGAAATGGGCCTGTAGCAAGACGGATCATCCCTTGCCCCCTTTTTAAAAATTGGTATAATAACCGCCTTTGCCCATGACGGGGGGGAAACCAGACACACAAGCTGCATTAAAAACATGAGTTAAGATCTTAGTCCAAAGCTTGGGGTTTGCCTTATAGAGATCAGCCGGTACTCCATGAGGACCTGGAGCTTTCCCCCCAAGAGTTGATGAAATCGCTTTATGAACTTCAGCGGTTGTAAAAACAAGAGGGGAGCCTACTAGACCAAGAGCGGGTTTCTCTGTTGAAACTCCTGAGGTCGTGTCACTATACATTTTTCCAAAATGTTGCACCCACATCTCAGCGGAAACTAAAGAGTCTTTACTGGAGTTTGGTGTATCGTCAAACAAAGGACTGTTTACAACAGACCAGAATCTAGAACTGTTGGCCAGCACACTGGCTTGGCTAAGCTCCTCCCAGGCCATCTTCCTTAACTGCCTTTTCCTATTCTCCACTGCAAGTTTAGAAGCCTTCCTTACATTTTTGACCTGAGATGCCACCCTTGGTTTTTGCTTCAGCTCTTGCATGAGTTCCTTATGGGTGGTCATACAGGTTTCGTCAAACCATTTTTTTAAATTTTGGGCACCTTGGTCTACTGGCAGTAGATAAATTAGAAACAACCTGTTTTACAATTAAGTCAAAGGCGTTAAGAACGGATCTTGGTTGGGAATCCTGGTCTGAACAGATCCTAAACTCCTGGGCACAGTTAGTGAAAAAGCTATCAATAAAACTTTCAGGGGTGATCCTTTCCCACCTCCCTCTACGGGCTTGATCTTTAGGAGCAATATTAGCGTTAGTAATTTGAGTCATGATCCTTCCGTTATTGACAGCATTTATGCTAACGTCCAATGTTAGTGGGTTATGATCACTAACGCAATTTTTTGTTACACTTAATCTCCCTATTACCGACAACAACGGAGATGAAACCAAAATATTGTCGATTATACTGTGACGTACATGTTCAACATACGTGGGTATGGGAACTGTCCTGTCCAGACGAGGTGTGTTCAAAATGGGTTAGCCCCTGAGGGCCATGTTCCTCCTCCAGCCTGGCTGAACAATTAATGGAGCAAGTATGAATGTTAAAATCTCGCAAAACTAATATATCATGGTGTGCTTCTGAACTATCTCCATAGTTTTCCAAAAATGCTGTAAGAGCCCTAAGATGCTCTGTCTCTTGAGTTCTAGTAAAAGAATTATAAAAATTAACCACTAGGAGGGTTGGTAAATTCTTCCCTGACAATTCTACTGCTAACATGTGAGGAGAACAGCAATCAATCAACTTTGCATTATAAGACAGCTTAAGATTGATCATCAATAATAGCCCCCCCTTGCTCTGCCTATGCTGGAAGGTATAGCAAATTTACAAAAAGATATAAAGCCATCCAGGTAAAAATGGTCATTAGATTCCCATGTTTCCTGTAGGGCTATAATGTGGTGTGTAACAAGAAAAAGTTCCCAAGAAACGTCACCCTTTTTTTGCCCTTAGGCCGGCAATATTCCATGTTAAAACTTTCATTATGTCACCATCAGTTATAATCGGGAAAAGACCGGATTTTACTATATTAGCTGGAATAATTTGTTTTCATAAACAGATTTGCCCATAGTGAACACAATGCAGAAACAAAACAATATCTATTACTTCATACATTGCAAAGGCAGATAAACCAGATATGAGGAAAGTATGGGAAGAAATATCTGCCAAGAAATCTTCAAGAAAAATAATATACAGGTTTAGCCCACAAATGCTATCACACAGTGAGGTTAGCAGCTATGAAGCATAGATTACTTGGGTTTCTCAAGCTTATATGGTAAATCAAAGGCAATCATGAGGCTTAGTTTAGGCTTGTCATCATTACGTCAAGGAGTTCTTAAAAGCCTACCTGAAATTGAACACCTCACACATTTTGATCCCACAAAGACAATTTAAAACCGAATAAGTTGGACATATACTACCCAAAGAGAAGTTCATTGTTAGTTCATTGTTAGAAGAACTATGCTGCTATGAAATTGCTCCTCTCTACAAATATAGAAACAATGTGACCGAAGATATCAAGAGTGGTATATTTTGAGTGGAAGGCACCAATGTTTGCTTAATACATCATAGTAAACCTACCCTTATTAATCATTGGAAACTAAGTTGGGACACAGGAGAAATAATTTTTACTAATTAGCACATCTACAGCTATTTAAACCATAGCACAAAGATGATGAACTTATAGGTCCCTTTCAGTGCTATGAAGATGCATTTAATGTTTGTAAAAATGTCATTGCATTAACTGAATTTAAGCCATGCTTACAAATACTCAATCAAGAAATAGAAGTGGAAAACAAACTTAATGCCGATATTCAATGGAATACTTCATCTACTAATAATACTTGTTCTTCCAGGAGTGCTGACCCACTTGCATAACCAATTAGTGATACTGAAGCTGTGGTTGTTATGGAAGAGGCTCAAAATACAATGGACCAAGCGAAAAAGGACGCCTACAATTTAGACAGCCTATCATCTCAATTAACAAAAAAAAATTTACAAATACATAAATAATTCAGTAGATCATAGACTTCAATATGGAAATGGAATATGTGAATGTACTACTTATGAACCTACATTACAATATGTAAGTGGACAAGCAATCATTGGGAAAATATTTCTTATTAAAAATAATTACTGCTTATTTGGATAAAGTTACCAGCATATAACATCTAAGCAATTACCTTACATCATCTACTCTTACTAGCTGTGGAGCATGATAACAAATTTGAATATTTAAATTAAATAGTGATACAAGGCAAGAACTTGGCAGAGTCCTTAAATAATTATACGTTTTAATTATAGAGAAAGTTAGTATGGTTTCTAACTTAATGTTGGCATTTGTTCATCTTCATATGCAGGAGGTACTCACAAAGTCTTATGAAGTGTGTTTGGTGCTAAACATGTGATTGTTAGTTGTACTACAACTAACACCTGTAAAAGGTCAAATGGTTTTCAACAACATTTTGCATGACCAAACTCAGAATTCTTTGGGAACTATAGGCAATGTCAACATTTGGTTGCATTTCACATATTCAGAATTAACTGAAGATGTAAGGCAAGGTAATGATGATGATTATGCAAGATATTGAAAGACATTCACCTTGGCATTGTAACAAATGATGCAAGTATTCCCTAAGGTACACAAAATACAAAACAAATATTTCCAAACTTTCATTCTCCTGCTGAAGTTATGCACTACCTTCTTTAAAATTACAACCCGTATAATGCCAACTGTAGAAGAATGTCATAATTGAACTATAAATACTAAAGTTGGAAAAATAAACAATTCTACATCTTCCTTCTAAAGACAAAGTGGAGCATCCTGGGTAAACTTACCTAGAAGCAGATCTTCAGCTACTAAATTACAAAAGATATAAGAATCAATTTTGCATGTGCTGCGGGATTGAAGAAACATTTACACCTATGTAAAAATATTTGCGTAATTTTATGTCAAAATGTAAATGTAGAAAGAAGGACTAGTAAATGGACCTGTGGGATTTGTGATAGACTTTGTTACATCTGGAAACAAAACAAGACATTTAATTGATTGTGGTCAAATTTAACCACATTAAACAGCAAGGGCCCGATTCACAAAAGCAATCTGAGACAAAATCCTAACTTTACGACTTTTGGTATTCACAAAGGGAATTTAGGTGTAGTAAAGTTAGGATTTTGTCTCAGTTAAACTTAAGTTTTGGTCTTAAGTTAAACATAAGACCAAAACTTTAGTTTAACTGAGACAAAATCCTAACTTTACGACTTTTGGTATTCACAAAGGGCATTTAGGAGTAGTAAAGTTAGGATTTTGTCTCAGTTAAACTTAGGTTAAACTTAAGACCAAAACTTAAGTTTAACAGAGACAAAATCCTAACTTTACTACTCCCATATGCCCTTTGTGAATACCAAAATTCGTAAAGTTAAGATTTTGTCTCAGATTACTTTTGGGAATCAGGCCCCAAGAACATATCTCCTGATGTGCAAAAACAGTCTTATTCCTGAAAGATTTAATACATTAGTGGAGAACTGTTTCTTCTTTACTTTTATGCGATAACAATGCACAAAGTGCAAGGACTAAGCATAGATTATGCACTGACTAACATTGAGTCAACAGTGTTCAAAAAAGGCATGGCATACATTGCTCAATCATGAGTTAATTTTTTTTTTACAGGACTGTTTATTACCAATTTTGATGAGACAAGAATTAATGCAGACAGTTGCTGTGTAACATAATATAATTGTTTGTGAAACAGATACGCCCTTCACATTGGCCAATATACACATTTTGATCAAAACTAAAAAGTATTTTAAAAGAATAATTTAAATAAAGTACAATGGTGAAGAAGAATTGTATGAGTTTGAAAAAACCCAGGAAACCAAGAACACAAAAAATGATAGGACATCATTTTCAAAATTGAAATTATTTACCAACATGTAGGTCAAAGCTTCTGCAAAACGTTGAGAAATCTTCATAAAAAGATTCTGTCAGACAACCACATAAGTCACTCTACAAGTGCCACAAATACTATGGTAGATATGTGTAGTGGTGCAAGTCAATTATCTCTCATTGAGCAACAAGATGCTCAAAGATTCTGTATGGCTGTTCTAGGAATAGTAGCAACCAAAACTCACCCAAATTGTGGCTTGTTCACTACAATGCTTAAATTGTCTACATTCAAGCACTACTCCAACAAACTTTGAAAGATTTATATATCTACCAATACCTGATTGCAAATGTATTTCATTTAACAATTCATATCTAAAGCTGTGCAAAATAACTTATCATTAAAGTGTAACTCAGAACTTGCCTTCACACATAATTGAGAGTTACTGTCAATAACAGAAAAGTGAACACTTCTATTTCTAGCTTCACTGCTTCACAAATTTCTCAGAATGACACATAGGAGTAGAAGAGTGGCTAACTCATTTCAGGAAGCTGCCTTGAACAGATATTCTGGAGAGGGGTAGTGACTTTATAAGGGGCCAGAGCTTCTGTAAGAAAAATTTAATATTTTGATATCGGAAGTGGAAAAAGCACTTCAAGATATGAAAATGAATACTGTCTCTGACTCTGATTTAGTTCCAATAGACCTCTACCGGCTGAATTCCAAAGTTTGGTACAGAGTTCTTTTAAGGTTCTTTAATGCTGCTGCAGCAAGTGGTAATATACCCTCTGTATGGCGTGCATTGAATATTGTACCACCATATAAGAAAGGTAGTTGTGCTAACGGATCAAACTAATGGCCAATATCACTATTGGATGAGGCTGGAAGATTTTTAGGAATATTTTGCTTAACTGACAACATGGATGGGTGGATGCAAAAAATATTTTAACAGACATCCAAGCTGGCTGTAGGTCAGGAATTGGGACAGTTGATCAAGCTGTACATTTGTACATGATTTTACACAAGTGCACAGTAGTAAAGAAGTACCCATTGCATTTCACGCTTGTTGACTTAAAGTCAGCATTCAACCTCATCAATCATAAAAATGTATTTCTCTTTCTTCAACACTTAGGGTCGATAATGCAATGTTGCAGGCAATAATGGTTCATCTTACTAGTAACACAGCTAAAGTCCGATATGGGACCCATAGTGAGTGTAGTGCCCCATTCCCAATTAGTAAAGGAGTTAGGCAGGGCTGTGTATTAGCCCTGACTCTTTTCAGCCTGTTTATATATGATGTAGTGGAATATTTGCAGGAGGCTCCTCATAATGTCCCAATTAATGCTAGTAATAAGATTTCAATGCTCCTCTATGTTGTTTTGTTATCCAGGACAAAAAATGCAATCATAAATTACTGGACAGGTTTGTAGTATACTTAAGAGTGATGGAGTTATCAGCATCATGAAAACAAAGTTCATAGTAATGAAGCCCTTATCCCCCGAATAGAAAATCCAAGGTCTATGCTGAAGAGACGGAGTGTGTTTCCCATTTTATTTATTTATTTATTTTATTTGAAAAGTTTTATATAGCGCTGGCTAAACCCAGAGGTATCAGAGCCCTTTACATGAGGAGGTACAATTGCTTCAAAACATAGTTACATAGTTACAACAGTTTCAGGTACGTAGTTACTGGAGATACATGAGTTACAAAGGCATGGCTCAAGTATGGGGGAGAAAAGGCAGGCAGGGGAGAGAGATTTTGGGGAGAGAGGGAAGGAATAGAAGAGGAAGATAAAGAGTGAGGGAGGGAAGAGGTGCGGGAGGAGGTAAGGAACACAGCAGTGCGATGAGGAAAGAGACAGAGTCCAACGATTGGATGGGTAGGAGACGGTCAAGGGGGGACACCAGAGCTATACTCCTCAATAGCTGTGTAGGGCAACTCTACCGGTCATCGGCCAAAGGTTGCTCGGTCGCCGAAGTACATCAGAGGGTTGATTACTTTCGCATACATTTTAGTGGACAATTTAAGTGGAAAGAACAAATAAGCAAAGGAAGCACCACCTTATTACAAACTTTGAAGACAATGCTTAGATTTAAGCAAAAAGTAGGCTACCAGTAAAATACTCCAGATCTAGACAGAAAGTAGAATCTGCTGCTATATATGGAGCTGAACTATGGGGCCATGGTAACCCACTGGAGTTGGGCATTATTCGCATTATGGATTTGGCAGCATTAAAGCCAGTGCTGCACTGGCTAACATTACAGAGAAATCCCTATGCTGCGGTGTATTTAAAATCCGTAATGGAAATGAAGAACTCTGGTGGTATTGGCAAAGCTAGGTCACTGACATATGTCAAAAAATCATTAACAGTGCTGCATCTAGTGGGCAGCATGGTCAGTTGCTAAGAACATCAACAATAGAGGTGGATCAGAACAAATGTTATAGTAGGGAGGACAATACATTCTATATTGCAGATTGTGTTATTTTATGCTAGAAGCTAATGTGGAGAACATGTTTAATATGTTTTGTGTATTTGTGCAACGTGTACTTGGCCTTTGCAATGACATTTGTTGCTTGCTAACAGATTGAATGCTATTTCGATGAGGGAATAATAAATCTATGCTTTTTTAATTTGGCACATGTTGGGAGTATGGTTTGTTTACACAGATGCCGGTCTCGGTTTAGAATTGTATTGCTTGATGGTTATGATATTAATTTAAAACGTATAATTGAGTTCTGTATAGAAGGGTTTTATTATTGTTTTTATATTATGTGGATTGTAGCTGATGGCGAAAAAATGATATTTGACTATTTTAGAATTGTAGGTACTGCTAATGAACTCTGGTGATTGCTTGTTGTTTGCACAATAGCTAGCAGGATTTGAACAGGTATTCCCTCAGAACTTTGCTTTGAACTAACCAGATGTGTTCTTAGGTTGGTTGGGGTTACCACCTCCCAAATATGACTACAATTTCAAAAATGCCCCATCACATCCCATATCTATTGAGATGTCAGCTGCTGGCCCCTCTGAAAGTATCCTGTAGAAAAATGAGTTAAATCTGCACAGTCACAGGAGAAATGTAGGAACCCTCAAAACTGTGTAATGCACAAGAAGCCTTGCTACTTAATGGGAGGAACTGGGAGGATGTAATCTAAATGCAATTGCAAAACTATTACTATCTACACCTGTACAAGATTGGTCATGCACCACTGATCCCTTATTGTGTACTTCCTGTATATGCACATTAGACCACTTTTTTATGACCTGGTTGGTTTGGGTATCTTTTTTACCTCAATGGGTGTACAGAGGTAAGAGGTGCACTTGTTTCTATTGTCGATTTTGCGTTGCATTTTATTTGGAATTGTATGTTTTTATCCGGGTAGGACAGAGTAAATCTTTGACCATTTCCAGTGTTTGTGGGTGTAGCACAACATTTTGGGGAATTTTGTAATGGGCAAATGTAAGAAAATGGGTTATTAGTTGGGAAGGATGTGAGGCCAACCCGAATAATAAGACCCAAAATCATGAACGTTACACACTTTTAAAATAATCGAAGCCTAGGCTCACCCCTCGGTAGAAAAACCACATAGCAGACAGGCTTAACTTTGAAAAATGTGTAGCAACACTAAAACAGTCAAAAAGTCAAAATATAACTCAATAGAATCCCACACCCTACCTCTAAAGAATAATACAAATGTAAAAAGAAAAATGAACATAAAATCAACCCATATCCAAGAGGGGGACAGGAGTTATGAATTGTTTATTTTTTAAGGCAAAAAGCACCAAGAAACAGTAAAGTGTCAAACAGAAATCCCTGTTGGTAGTAGGAAAAAGTTTAGGCTGACTTAGATAGAGTGAAGGTTGGATCCCGCTAGTAGGTGTTTCTGGTAATTCCTTCAGAAGGGCAAGGTTAAAAGTTTTATCTGAAAAAGTTGTCTTAAAGCTGGATAGTCACTGAATAAGGGCCTTAAGTCATTGCTTTGGTTGGGAAAAGCCCCAAGCGGGAAAATTCAAATGACATAGCTGCTGAAGTCCTCTCATCAGGAAGATGTTTTTGAAGCATTCACCCGGTCAAGATTTTTACATTCCATTAAGTAGCTCAAAATCTTCCAATGGGGCAAGCTTGAAGATTTATGTGACAAAGAATCAGATACCTTCACCACAAAGTACAGCTGAAGATCCAGAGGTGTTGGAAAGACGAAAAGTCCTTACTTTTCAAACTTTGTAGAGAACTTGCTCTTAGTTACTTCTAAAGTTCCCAGGACCTTAGAGAATACCCTCAGGTGCCAGGAAACAGCCCAGCAGAGGACACCAGTAAGATCCAGTCCAGTTATAATTGGCCACACAAGAAAAACTGCCTTTTCAAGCCTTTGATATCCCATTGTTATCCCTCTCACCACACAAGAGGTCAGCCAATTGCTGAGTGAATTTCAGACGCTTGATTATGAAAGGTAATATATGGCAGTGTGCAGAAACTGTTGCTGAGCCACAGAACTATTCGGAAGTGAATGAATCCAAAATGTTGGTATGTACTTGTTAGTGAATAGAAAGACTATTGCATTTGTTTTATGCATTGCTAGTCACAAATAAATGAGTAACTTATGGTTTCTTCACATACAGTTTTATCCTTATCCTAAATCTTTAACCAACAGCAGGATGAGTCATGGCAAGAGTCAACCAAATCTCTTAACAAATGGCTGCCCACATTGATCAAGAGGTAGTTTTTGAGAAAGATTAACTAGAAATCTTCAACTCATTTTATTTTACTGTTGTGTGTTTCCATTACCACTGCTCCTTTTCCAACATCAATTTCCCTCATGTGGCCACAAAAACGTTCTAAGCTATTATTGCAAGCAGAAATACTGGTGACTTTGAAGGTGGAATTATTAAGCATCTCAGGTACGCTGAGGATCGTGGACACTAACAGACCATTTACCTGGTTTGGCTTTAGGCTCATGTTTCAGGACTGCCTCTGGCACATGATTCTGGATTGACAACCCTGAGATGGGGAATCAGGGAATCAAAGCTGAAGGGACAAAGGCTTAGATGCTTACATTTGCAACGTGTGCACAACTAGGAGCTTTACATTATATTGTAAATGCAGCAATATATCTACACTGTACAGGGAGACTGTGACACAACCTCAAACCTGTGCTATGTCTCAGCAATCTTACACTCACCTCTACACAGAGTCTATCTACCATGGTCGCTTCACATCACATAACTCATCATGCACACAGGATATCAGCTAAATATCAGGGTGTCTCATAAAAGGAGAACTTTAAATGAGTGATGCCAGTAACCGCCATGCTCCTACTGAATCAGATAATAAGGTCTGTTCAATGATAGGATTATATAAATGATATGCTGGCCCCAAGTCCTAACATTGAAAATCAAGAACATGGAGAGTAGTCCCAAGTAAACTAGAGGGGATGCCTGATGCCCCCTTCAGAATTCAAATCCTCAAATCTCGAGTCAAGAAAAAGGCCTAGGATGTGGTGCAAATAGTGGCTGAACATGTGAGTTGGGACACAAAATGTTAGAATACTTGATGTCACATGCAGTTGGGTCATTCAGGGCAGGGTTTTATCATCTAGCGGACCTTACCTTCCTTAAAGACAGTATACTTGTTTTCATTTCTCTCTGAAAAGTTTCTCGTCAAACATTGTGTTAAGTCTACTTATATAAAAGGCTCAACTCTAGTAATCACTTTTCCATATGAAATGTGTTTGTTGCAAATACTCCCATACCCTTTGGCAGGCCTGACCACTAATTGATTTCATTTTCATAGTTTTTTTCACATATCATTAATCATGGTCAACGTTAAAAGGTGCTAACATGACACAGAGATATCGAAGACCTTGTTATTAAGTGATAACTTTACTGGCTACACTATGAGGAAACTCTCCTCCATCAGTCTAAAAAATGACAACTAATGTGTATCTGAGGTTCTGGAGGGCATAGCACTTCTCAGAAAGAAGAGAAAAAATGAAACCCTTGCATCCTTGTTCTACAAAAATGTCTTAGATGAAAGAAAATCTCTAAGAAAGCTGGAGAAGAAGTGGAATCAACCATCCTCCCTGTTCACATAATACACCCTCACAACAGGAAGGAGAAACATTTTCTATGCCATATCGAAATTCACATCAACTCTCCCAAGAAACACCCTAAAAATACTTTCATGTGGTCATAGTGTCAAATATCTCTGACCTGTTCCAGAGAATTGAAGATTCTGCTTCTGCAGCAAAATAATTTAATAGTTTCTTCCACCCGAAAATTAATGGCTCCTTCATCACTCCCACTCCTCCCCAACTCTAAGAAGAATCAGATCCTCATCAGCACATCTGAGAGAAAATCCCTGGCTATTTTTTGACACTCTTATCTGTTAATAGCCTACTGAACATTATTACTAAAGTCAAACTCTCAAATCATTTCACTGACCTTATCCCGATGGTCATGGCCAAATGTGTCCTACCAATTGTTACCTTTATGGGTCTAGTTAGTGAACCCGTCTCCCACATAATGTGTGTTCCCAGATTATCTCAAAGTCAGTCGAGTTATTACACATTTGAATAAAGCCTCAGCTGACCCCAAGGAATTAAACAATTTTCACCTTTTATCAGGTTTAACTTTTTTTGTCAATATCATCATGATTAGTATAGCAACAAACGTACATAACATAAGACATTTCACTGACAAGCACCTTCAGACGAATTCAAGTTGAGTTTCAGATGGAGATGTACAGATCAAAATATCTTGCTAAAAGTAGTTGAAGATGTACTTTGCATCCTGGACTCTGGCAACTCTTGTCTTGTGACCCATCTTGACATAGCAGCTGCATTTGATACAGTGAATCATTATATGCTAATCAGAATCCTTCATGAATGCATGGGCATTTAAGGTTTTGTTCTCAGATGATGCCCCTCCTACCTGACCCATTGGTCCCAACAGGTCAGTTTTAAACAATGCTGGCTCCCAGCATTTTTAAATATCTATATGAAACCAGACAGTGTACTACTGAACTCAGGAATCTTAGCAGCAATACAGATACACAGACGTATCTCATGATTTATTGTCCCAAAGATGTCTCACATTTTGCACAAACTCTACATAAAAATCAAGATTTTGTGACATTGCAGCATTTGAAACTCCATCCTCTAAAAAGTGAATTCCCCTTTTTTCCTCACCACTCTTGATGCATCCAGTTCAATCCTGGGTTGACTCAAGAGGAGTCATTCATTACAAACCTATCAACATTGACATTGCTAAGTCTCTTTGCTTTGGTATCAACAAGTGACTTAACCAAAGTAATACAATGGACAAGAGTGCTTGCTATCAAATGTGGCTCCGGTCTCCTGAGGCGGAAAGCCGGGAGGTAATTGCGCTGTTTGTGATTTTGTGCATTTTAACCTGTGTTTCCTAAAATAAACTCTCGCACCCAGGCACTCCAGGGCGACGTGCAGCGGATCTAGCGCTGTCACGGGACACCCTCTACCTGCCTTCATCGCCGCTAGCCACGCCCACTCTGTGGCCACGCCCCCTCCCCGCCCTACTTAAGGGCCGATTCACGAGCCTTCTTTTGGCTCCGGTCTCCTGAGGCGGAAAGCCGGGAGGTAATTGCGCTGTTTGTGATTTTGTGCATTTTAACCTGTGTTTCCTAAATAAACTTTCGCACCCAGGCACTCCAGGGCGACGTGCAGCGGACCTAGCGCTGTCACGGGACACCCTCTACCTGCCTTCATCGCCGCTAGCCACGCCCACTCTGTGGCCACGCCCCCCTCCCCGCCCTACTTAAGGGCCGATTCACGAGCGTTCTTTTGGCTCCGGTCTCCTGAGGTGGAAAGCCGGGAGGTAATTGCGCTGTTTGTGATTTTGTGCATTTTACCTGTGTTTCCTAAATAAACTTTCGCACCTAGGCACTCCAGGGCGACGTGCAGCGGACCTAGCGCTGTCACGGGACACCCTCTACCTGCCTTCATCACCGCTAGCCACGCCCACTCTGTGGCCACGCCCCCTCCCCGCCCTACTTAAGGGCCGATTCACGAGCGTTCTTTTGGCTCCGGTCTCCTGAGGCGGAAAGCCGGGAGGTAATTGCGCTGTTTGTGATTTTGTGCATTTTAACCTGTGTTTCCTAAAATAAACTCTCGCACCCAGGCACTCCAGGGCGACGTGCAGCGGATCTAGCGCTGTCACGGGACACCCTCTACCTGCCTTCATCGCCGCTAGCCACGCCCACTCTGTGGCCACGCCCCCTCCCCGCCCTACTTAAGGGCCGATTCACGAGCGTTCTTTTGGCTCCGGTCTCCTGAGGCGGAAAGCCGGGAGGTAATTGCGCTGTTTGTGATTTTCTGCATTTTACCTGTGTTTCCTAAATAAACTTTCGCACCTAGGCACTCCAGGGCGACGTGCAGCGGACCTAGCGCTGTCACGGGACACCCTCTACCTGCCTTCATCGCCGCTAGCCACGCCCACTCTGTGGCCACGCCCCCTCCCCGCCCTACTTAAGGGCCGATTCACGAGCGTTCTTTTGGCTCCGGTCTCCTGAGGCGGAAAGCCGGGAGGTAATTGCGCTGTTTGTGATTTTGTGCATTTTAACCTGTGTTTCCTAAAATAAACTCTCGCACCCAGGCACTCCAGGGCGACGTGCAGCGGATCTAGCGCTGTCACGGGACACCCTCTACCTGCCTTCATCGCCGCTAGCCACGCCCACTCTGTGGCCACGCCCCCTCCCCGCCCTACTTAAGGGCCGATTCACGAGCGTTCTTTTGGCTCCGGTCTCCTGAGGCGGAAAGCCGGGAGGTAATTGCGCTGTTTGTGATTTTGTGCATTTTACCTGTGTTTCCTAAATAAACTTTCGCACCTAGGCACTCCAGGGCGACGTGCAGCGGACCTAGCGCTGTCACGGGACACCCTCTACCTGCCTTCATCGCCGCTAGCCATGCCCACTCTGTGGCCACGCCCCCTCCCCGCCCTAAAGGCTCACTACTTAAATGTGCCTTCTCAGAACGCGCAGCGGGCGAGCGCAGCGGGCGCGACGAATGCGCGCCGAAGTTGCGCCTAAGTTAAGCCCGTCTGCGCCCGTCCGCGACTGGCCGGGACTAGGGACACCTTACCCTGCCCCACTCATTACCTATACCCCGGACCTACTTCGTAGCTACCAGGGCCCTTGGCCCATCTCGGCCACAATAACCCTCCGTATCTCTGCTCTTGGCATAACTCCCCCCACCCTGTCTCGCCCTTGTACCACAGTCGACACTTCTCCCACGATTTGTGAGTCAGTCCCTTTGCCAACCCCTAAAAACCTCACTGCCGGTCTGCTATTGCTCATGCGCACGAACTGTCGGTCCTGTTGGACCTTCATGCTCCTGATCTTCTTTTTTTAACTGAGACCTGGTTCTGCGATGACTCCCTTCCTGCCCTTCTATCCACCTTACCGACCTCCTATTATGCCCTTAGGGCGGATCGTTCTTCAGGCAGAGCCGGGGGCGGCGTGGCGGTCATCGCACGTACCGATCTCCCTTTTCAAGTTCTATCCTTACCCATTATTGCCACCACCGAATTCTTGGTGATTCGCACAGTTTCCACCTCTCCCCCTCTAACCTGCTTCCTCACCTACCGTCCCCCCCAGTCCCCCCTTCAGTTTCTCTCTGACTTTTTGGAGGTCCTGGCCACCATTACAGTCAATAATTCCTCCATCTTGCTCCTCGGCGACTTTAATTTCTGGCCCTCTGATCCCGCCGAATGTCCGTCATCAAAGGAATTTTCCGAAACCCTTCACTCTCTCAACTTCATATCTCATGTTCACTCCCCCACCCACATTAAAGGTCATCGGCTTGACCAGATCTGGTCCCTGAACTGCCCCGTGGAATCACTCTCTATTTCCCCCTGCCCTTGGTCTGACCACCACCTGATTTCCTTTCTCCTTCCTATTCTCCCTCCAGCTAAGCCCCCCCGCCCCAAAAACATCTGGGTCCGATCATGGGGCCGTGTCAATCTTGAGAATCTCTCTTCTCTCCTTACCCGTTCTCTCCCCTCTCTTCAGGGCCTTACCACGGCCTCCCAGGTTGATGCCATAGATCAATGGCTATCCCTCAGCCGCGACTCCGTTGCCCCGCTCAAGCGCATCTCTTCCAAACGCGACAAAGACGCGAATCGGTGGTTTAATAAAGAGCTTAAAACCACCAAACTAACAGTCCGCCGCGCAGAGCGGGCTTGGAGGAGAAACTATTGCCCCACTCTGAAACTGGAATACACCAACATCCTGAACCAGTACAAAAAAGGTATCTTGGAGGCTAAAACATCTTATTTCTCCTCCAAGATTTTAGCAGCAGAGAACCAGTCCAAGGAGATATTTACCATCGTTCATAACCTGGCTTTTTCGGACAGAACCACTTTAAAACCAGTCCCGTCTGAAGAGCTCTGCCTCTCTCTCAATGATTATTTCATCCAGAAAATTGCAACCATCAAGTCTAACATCCCTCCTCCTTCCCCATCTTTTGATGATCCCCGATGTCCTCCCCCCAAAGGCGCACTGACCATCTTTCCTCCTATCACTCAGGAAAGTCTGATCTCTCTGGTGCCTTTGATCAAATCTGGCTCCCCTCACGATCCCTGTCCTGCCCACATCCTCCGTCACATCTTCGTTTCTTGCCCAGACCCTCCCCTTCACCTCCTAAACAGCTCCCTTTCTCAAGGCATAGTTCCTAGCTCCCTGAAATCCGCGGTAATCGTGCCCATTCTGAAGAAACCAGGGGCAGATCCTTCTGTCCCAGCCAATTTCCGCCCCATCTCCCTTTTACCATTTCTGGCTAAAGTGCTCGAGCGCCACGTCACCTGCGCCCTGAGTTCCTTTGTGGAGAAGCATGGAGCCCTTGCCCCCCGCCAAGCTGGCTTCCGCCCCGCACACTCTACGGAGTCCGTGGTCATGTCGGTCCTAGACACCCTCAGGGAGGGCATGGATACCAATCAGCACCAGGCCCTTGTGCTCCTCGATCTCTCAGCCGCCTTTGATACAGTGGATTACAACATCTTACTCTCCCGTATCAGGGCGGCGGGGATCGGGGGGACTGCCCTGGTCTGGTTATCCTCCTTCCTGAGTAACCGCACCCAGGCTGTCCGCCTGGGTGATTTTACAGCGGACATCTGGAAAGTTCAGTGCGGGGTCCCCCAAGGTTCCTCTCTTTCTCCCCTTTTGTTTAATTTGTATATTGCTTCTTTGATTTTTTCACTTCAACAGATGGAGGTCACCGTATTTAATTATGCGGATGACCTCCAGCTGGTCTTTAATCTTTCTTCTCCCTCTGCTACTCTTAATTTCAAAACTGTCATGCTCCATATCAGGGACTGGATGAACCACAACCACCTTAAACTCAACCCTGATAAAACCGAGTTGGTGTTGACGGGCGGCTCATCCAGCCCCTGGTCCCCTCTTTTCTGGCCCCCCTCCCTCGGTCCCTCTCCTGCTCCTTCTTCCTCAGTTAAAACATTAGGCATAAAACTTAATTCTCAACTCACCCTTCACTCCCAGGTTAGCTCTGTGGTATCTTCCTCCTTTCTCTCACTGCGCACCATACGCAGGGTGTCCCGCTTCTTCACTTTCTCTGCCCTCAAACTCATTATCTTGGCCATGGTGGTGTCCCGCCTGGACTACGGAAACGCCCTGTATGCCGGCATCCCTGCATACAGTTTGCGTCGCCTACAACAGATACAAAACCAGGCGGCCCGCCTGGTTTTCAATCTCCCTAAATTTCATCATTCCACCCCACTTCTGAATTCACTACATTGGCTCCCCGTGCGAGCAAGAATCCAATTCAAGCTCGCATCCATCACTTTTCTAGCCAGATCGGGTTTGGCGCCAGCCTTCATTTCCTCTGAGATTGTCTCATATACCCCCACTAGGGTTCTACGTTCCTCCTCCCAGTCCCTCCTCACCATCCCACGCTTCCGGAGAAAGAAGTGGGGAGGATCCAAATTTGCTATTCTTGCCCCTACTCTCTGGAATTCCCTTCCTCTTGAACTTCGCTCCATCACCCTCTATTCACAGTTCCGGAAATGCCTTAAAACCCACTTATTTACAAAGTCCTTTGAATAAACGCCCCCCCTTCCCTCCCCGCCTATAACCTCAGTCCCCGTCAGCCTTAGCGCCAAGAAACCGCTGGTATACGTGCGCTCTAAAAATACTTTCAAACTCAAACTCAAACTCTACTGTGGGGGATCAGTGAATTCATCCCAGCATACAACATTAAACCACTAAGGGCTTGATTTAGATCTCGGCAGACAGATTACTCCATCACAACAATTATATCCTATGAGATTTACATTTTGGCGGATGGGATATCCATTGCCGTTTTGACGAAGTAACCCGTCTGCCAGGATCTAAATCAGTCCCTAATTCAGGCACTGGTGCTATCTATGCTCAACTTTTGTAACTTTCTTCTGCTTGATTTTCCCATACTCCACCTTGCTCACCTGAAAGCAGTATTGTTTTCAGTGGCTCATTTTACTACAAGAACCTATTTTTCCGGAGATATACATTTTATAAACTTATTAGCACATGAAACAGCAAGCATTGCCTGCTCATCCTGGCTGTCTTTGGGGGTCAGATGTCCAAATAGAATAACTTGGTTAAACAATTGAAATGTAAATAGTGCATTAGTTCCTGGAATGACACAGGTATTGACCATAAACCACTGACTACAACAAAGCCCCAGAAAAGGCCTCACTCCTCATTATTACTTGCTCTATTTTTTTCTTACTGGGCAGCTTAAATATGATGTGTTGTCACTATTGTCAGATCTATGCACAGTATGAACATGCCTCACTCCATACCCATACCCTCACAAGGTGGTGTTTGACCATGATATCTGGTACTGCATAGACCACGAGTATGTTAACTGTATAACTTGATACTAAAACATATCCTACATATTCATAGTGATACCATTTCCCTAAAAACTGAATTCGACTTTATGAGCTGCTCAGTGTTGCATGTTCAATAGCTACTCCCTCGCTTTTGTATGTTAATATTTAACACGTGTGATATCCACACATTCAACATTGGGGACATAGACCATCACGTTAATGATGATTCCTTTACTGCATAGCCTGTAGGTGGCTGCCACATTAATGAGATGTAATATTACTGCTCCCACAAGCTAGTGCAGGGTGAATATAAATACATATTGTATATACGGTGCATAGATCAAGTTCATCATCATTTTTGTCATGATGACCCTGAGGGCTCCCATGCATAGTCTGTCTGCACATAGTTGTAATTTGGTGTCCAGTTATTTACATGGAACGAACTTGTGGAGAAAGAGAGGCAGCGTGTCACCTTCTAAATAGTATACCTTTACTGGAATATGGCTAGTGTGGGGCATCGTGGGCTGCAAAAATCTACATAGCTCCTATGAAGCTATCCCACAACTGTATTCATAGCGAGATATTGGTGTTGGTGTGGTATTTAAATCTCCCAGGTATAGTCTGGCTAGTAATTTTTCCCAGGAAGTGCACTGGCTTTTGTGATGCTCCAAAACATTAAATGCACCCAGTCTTCCGCCAGTGGAATTTACGATTCAACACACAAACTGACCTCTTCTTTGTTATGAATTCTCGAGGTGTAGTGTTTTGAGTTTGGAGAGTAAGACCAATCAATACAGCACATACGTTTCCATTATAATAAAAATGTTATCTGCTTTGCCAAGGGCAGATTTTAAAATACTACAGGGTATATTTATTAACGTTTGCGAAAGCGATCATGTGATGTGCTTGGAAGTTTTTCTAATGTATGGTAAATTGCGGTAACATTTTGTGTTGTGTTGTTTTGCGCCACACAAGAATCAGTGGCTAGCTTTGATAAATATCCCCTTCCCTGTTTTTGTCCTGGCTCCAAAATCTACATGAAGGACTTCTTTTTGCAAAGACTAAACGAAATGCGTTTAATTGGATGTACTAACCCGGGAATATCGTTGTCAGAATATAGAACAGAATAAATATGGAGCATTAAATATTATTTACAAAAAAAAATGCTCCACTGAAGAATATATTATAAATGTGTACACCCAATGGGGAAACATTTTTCCATTCCACATTGTATACGTCAGAATTCACAGTGCGAAACAAACAGATTTTTGGGACGCATAAGTAACTATACATGATTAAGTTAAAAATACATTGAGAAGATAAGTGCATGGAAGCGTAAATATGTACCTTTTACAATGAACAAAGAGGAGATTTACAAAGAGAGAAATAACAAAGTCTGCAAGACTGGTTGTTCCCCTGCTAACAATAAGTGAAAGAACCCCCCTTTCCTTCTGATGAGCCTAAACGGCGCCATGACAGTATGATAATAGTACAAAATGATAAAATTGCTGGTTATTTGAATTAAGTCGATCAGAACCAATTGCTAAAGGTCCTTAAGTTCACGTTGTGTGCATTGGGCTGGAATAACGCCGCGCAAAATGAGTGTGCTAAATCAAGTGAGAAAATCGGCTATCCCCGGGACGAGCTTCCATTCAAGCAGGACCAAGTGTCACCATTTCAACTTTATTGTTCTAATATGCTGGCATTTTAGAAGGGCAGACTTTCTTATGTTAGATTTCTTTAGTTTTATTCTTACAATAAGGTTTCGAGCAAAAGGATTAGATTCCAAAATGCAAATGATTATGACAAAATGGACCATTTTTATATTGGAGCTTCTGACTTATGTTTCACAAGAAACTCCTCCAGAATCGACTGGCTTAGGAAGCTTGACGAAGATTTTAATTACTGACTATGCGTTAATTGTAGGGTGCGAATTGGCATGCATTAACCATCCTCAACCCAGCTCCAACTCCTCTTACCCGTTTAATGTATGCATGTCTTTTACTATATATACACAGTTCTCGGCTGCATTTTGGCTAGGTTTGCACTATAGAAATAGGATATACATATGTAAATACATGATGGACATATGATAGCTTATGTAATAGTTTTCATTCACAAACTTTTCACTTGCCTAGCATTATCAGTTAAAACTGAACAAGCTGATGAGCAAAGACTCTAACTTGAGTTCCCCCCGTATAACGTAGATGTGGGCATCAATATCCCAGCCTCTAGATGCAAATGCGTGAGAGAATTTAATTACCGAACTGTGATGATGTTAGCTCACCAAGTGATTTCTAAAATAAATATTCAAATATAGGAGCTGTAATATATATAAATCTATGTATGTTTGTGTTAGACCTGGCACATTGGCGTGGGTCTCACTTCCATTTTTCGCTGTTGCCTCATATGTTTTGCTGGTGTTAGTTGTTCAGGGCACTGTGCCACTGCTGTCCAGTGCCACAGTGCAAGTGCTCCCTATTGTAAATTGATGTATGATTTGTGATTCCATGATTGGTTGGTTTGGTTTACTTGTCAGACCCTAGTACAGTGCACCAGGAGTGCCCAGGGCTTGTAAATCCAAATACTGCTGGTGGGCTTGCAGCACTGGTTGCTTGTGCCACCCACAGAAGCAGCCTGTAAAATTGAGTCTAAGGTCTGCCATTGCAGAGCCTGTGTGCAGTCTGGTACTGTCATGCTGATAGGGAAGTGCACCCACTTGCCAGTCCCTAAACCTTCCCTTTTCTTCATATCAGACACCCTTATGGTAGGCCCAATGGCAGGGTGTATTGTAAGGATAAGTTAGGACATGCCCTGGTGTGTGTGGCATGTTCTAATAGTGAATTACAGCCATTTTCGTTTTTCACTATTGCAAGGCTACCTGTTCTCCATAGGCCAGAATGGGAAGTTTGGTTATTATCCTATAATCCTAACTGACTGAGAGAACATGGTAGAAATTCGAATTTAGTATGCCTGAACTCAGAATGATAAAATACATCTTTTAGTGAAGTTGTTTTTAACATTCTGTGTTTGAAAATGCCACTTTTAGAAAGTAGACTTTTTCTTGTCTAACCATTCAAACCTGCCTCTGCTAGGCTGTGTATTCCCTGTATGGAGTTTGAGTGACAGGGCTGGGGAATTCCAGGAGACAGGGTGAGGTGTCCCAGTGGTGAATAGAGAGATCTGCATCTAGATGGGTGGGAGGAGTTGCACCTGGGACCTGAATAGGTCTGTGCCTTCCCTCCACAATGCTGGCTCCACCTCCTGTGGTGCGTCTGATGTCTCTGCCCTGCACTCTGAAAGGAAAGAAGGAGTCAGGTAAACAAAGTGCTCCAGGACTGACCAGAACCGGTTTGAACAAGACAAAGGCCCCTCTGCCCTCAGAGGACAAAGGATTTTGGGGTATAAGTATTGGGACCCTGATCCCAAGAATTTAGATCACTTTGGGAAAACAAGAAGAACACTCTGCTGAGGAGAGGAACCAAGAAGAAGCTGAGGAGGAACTATCCCTGAAACTGGGGGATTGGCCTGCAGTGGTTGCCTACTGCCAAAGAGAGGAGAAAGGAACTTTGTGTGTACTTTTGCTCAACTTGTGAAGGATCTCCAAGGGCTTGGAAAAGAGCTTGCCTCCTGCTGAAGTCTCAGGAACAACAGACTTCACCCCCCAGCTCCCCAGAATTCTTTGGAAGTGCCAGCTGCTGTTGTTGGGCCTTCTGAGGGACTGCGTGTCGCAAGGAGCTGGAAGCGCGACTCAAGAAGGATAAGCGTGCAGCCGTCAGAGCTGTTGTCGTTGCATCTCGTAAAGTGTGTCGCCTCTGCAGTATCGCATCGAGCGGAAGCGTCTCGCATCATCCAGGAAGTGTCTCGCAACGCTGAAGAAGCGTGTCGCCATCGCAGCCATCGTAGCTGACGCATTGCACTGCATCAAGAGAAGAGTTTCGCATTGAGGAAGAAGCGTGTCGCCATCGCAGCCATCGTAGTTGTGGCATTACACCGCATCAAGAAAAGTGCCTCGCATCCATGGAGAAGCATGCCGCCGCCGGAGCTGTTGTCATCGCATCGCGTAAAGGGGTGTCGCCGCTGCAGCAACGCATCGAGTGGAAGCGTCTCGCAACGTCAGAGAAGAGTGCCGTTGCCAAGGCCGCTGTCGTCGCATCATGTAAAGGGTGTCACCGCTGTAGCTGTGGCTCGAGTCTTCTCGCAACATCGGAGAAGCGTACCGCATCTGGAAGATCTTCACGTCTTTATTTCTTTGCGCCAAAATTTTCAATGCATCATCATCATTGCAACACTTTTAATGCCCTGCGTGTCACATCTAAAAGGTACATTGACTTAAAGTGTCGCATCCAAGAACTTAAGAGAACTAAGTTAAATTCTACCATCTAAAGTAACAGTATTGTGTGTTTTTGTCGTTTAATGGTCTTGTGATAAATGTATATAAAGAATACTTATTTTTGATGTAAAACCCTTGTGGTGTCCATCTGTAGTGTTGTCACTTGATTACTGTATGTGTTCACAAATGCTTTACACACTGCCTCTGATATAAGACTCTCTGCTCGTGCCAAGCTACCAAGTGGGCGAGCAGGGGTTATTTTAGGAGTGTACCCCCTTACCCTGACTAGAGGCGAGGGTCCCTATTTGTCACAAGTGCATACCTGTGCCAACTAGTGACCCCCAAGTCTAACAGTTTGTAAGTCACCAGCTATAGATTGCCTTGCCATTTTCCCAATTAAACAAAAGAAAACGTGTGTCAAATAATTTTTGGCCGGCACTATTACATGTCCACGTTAAAGCAGGGCTTCACACCTTTTACTATCATCTTATAAAAACATTTTTGCAGAGGTGAACAAAAACATTTTAACATAATGCATATGTGCATATTATATGTATCATGTTTTATTATTCTGTTGGTTTTTATGTTGTTTGATTATGCTGAATTATTGCATTGTGCTATGCAGCGGTTGTTCTGTTGGCTTTGCTGTGCTATGCCCTGGTATGCTTTTTGATAATTTTGTTGTGTTATGTTCCTGTGTTGTGCTCCATTGTCCTCTCTAAAGTTTGAAGATGTAAATAAATGCTGCTACATGTCCAGCCAAAAGCAGCATGTGCCTTTATCATCTTTAGTGCACAGGACATGTCTTCTGTATCCTCTATACAACCTTGAATATTAGGAGGATATAGAGGTCACATGCTCTCATCAGAGGTCTTCGCATTTACAGGTCCCCACCACAGGCTTTGCTGGTAAAGAGCTTCCTTTTCAGGTCCTTCACCTTTAACTTTGAGTTCTTCTCAGAGCACATACCAGGCCCTCGAGCACTAATGAAAGCAAAACAGATTGTGCCTCATGTCCGCCCGATACCGCTATTACAATGTGACTGCACATTGTGTGGTTGCATACTCCCATTTCTCTTTTCGAGCTTATGTTGCTGCTGTAAACAGGCCGCAGCGCAAGCTCCCATTGAGAAATGGGAGTTTCTGTTAATCCATGCACAGCGTGGCAGGCACCTCACGGTGCCTGCAACATGGGTCACGGATTAACAGGGGGGTACCATAAGTACCGCCTCGGCCCCCAACTAGAGGCCGCAGGGAGAAGGGGGCCCTGCTAGGGGCCCCCAAAGTCGCTTTCCGACAGGCTTTCCATGTCAGAAAGCCCAACATGGAAAGCCTGTTGGAAACCAATAACGTAACACCAACGACGAAAACACCATCTTTAAAGGATTACGTGCCAGTTCCAACTGGCCAACGGGCTCCTTGAGCCCGTTGCAAGTTAGTCTGAATAACTGGCTGGTTTTACTTCTGACTGCCGTAATTGTAATACGGCATTCGAAAGTGAAACCTATGATGTTGGCCGGAAAGCCTCCGACCACGGGTCGGACACTTTACGACTGACATCATAATAGGGCCCATAATGTTGAAAAGAAGAGGCTCCCCTCTTTTCACTGATACCTCTCCCTACTGACTCGCTGCTCAGGTATAGCTACATCAGGGTGAACCCTGAGAAAGAAACCACCCATCAGACAATGTCGTTTTTTTTGAGGAAGGGGCACCCTAATGCCAAAGTGTATAGACCCCCCCAACATGTAGGGAAATATCGAACTTTCTAACCTCTTTGTGGGAGAATGGAGGATTTATGCCCAATATGTCGATGAAAGGGAGAAACAAACCCACCAAATGCCAGGGATTATACCTAGTAATGGGTTGGGGGGACAGCCGGTCCTGGCATCTGGCTTGTCCCATCACTGTGCATTAATGAGCCATTCTGTCAAATAGGGAGGATCAGCTGCTTTGCCCCCAGTCTCGCTGTTAAAGGCACGAGAAAGCCCACTAGACATATGTGAAAATATTTTAAGACTGAGTGAGCAGAGGCCAGCCAATTCCTGCATTAGGCCACCAATCACCACCCCTTGCTATATTAGACTGTACTGCTGCTCCGTGAGCAGATTGGGGGATTTACTGTGTGTAATCCATGGTGGTGAAGTTTACATTGAGATATACATCTAAAGCACCAAGTTACCTCTCTCTCTCTTTGAATAAATATTCGTTTTGATGCTGGAGTAGGATGGCGCCCAGGAGACCCTACTAATCATGCATATTTATGAAAATATATAGATGCAGAAACATCCAGGGTGATAGTGGAGCTCAGTATTCTTCATTTCTTACCCAGAATATCCTTCAAATGTCAAAACTAAGCCCAATACTCTCTCACTTTTCAATGGGGCTGTCTCATTTTTTATGAAGAAAACATTTAAATCCAAATTGTGATCTGTACTGGCTCAAATCAATATGTGATTTCCAAGACGAAAGACAGAGCGTTCTGCTAAAAGACTGTATTTCACCTCATTACACGAAACAAAAGCTCACATTAGGCACCAACCTGGGTGTCTACTCTTGACTTCCATATCTGTGTAGTTCACGTAGGATGAGGAACATCACCATATAGCCATTGTACCTGCTTTCTCTATATAGACTCCTCAGGCAGGATGGGTGTGTGTTTTTCATTCGATTAGGAAAACAAACATAAAAGCCTCTGTGAACCAAATAACATCAATGGGGCTCCTGATCATCTATTCATAACTAAAAAATAGAAACTATTAAGATCAGTACTCTCATAGCAGATAGTAACCCCCATATATGATAGCACATAGAAAATTTTATCTCAAGCACATGCCCTCACAATATATATATATGTGTGTGCACGTATATATATATCTATATATATATATATATATATATATATATATATATTCACAGAAAAAAAAATAGGTTTCAGGGGTGTTATAGTTAGCTGCTCATTTCACTCATACAAAACCATAGAAATTCCTCCGTTATAGTTAGTTCTGCTAACTATAACTAATGTGCCTGCAATGCACTGCTGATGATGTCACATATTGCATCATTCATGACATGGTCAGTGACATCACTGATGACATCACTGATGACATCTCAAATGACATTACTGATGACATCACTGATGACATCAGCCACTGAATGTGGTTTAGTTTGAAATTTAAATATGTATTATATAGATACCAATCTGTATTGAAGATTGAGTGGATATATAACTGTCTGGATGGAGGATTTAGTAGCTGTCTGACTGTCTTTTTAAGTGAGTAATTAAAAGTATCTCACTTAATACATGGATTAGTAACTAAACTATGTGAATGTGTGCAGCACTGTCTCTGTTGTTGTATAACATGCTGCATCAGTTGGTCACTAACTACATGAGTGTGTATATTAGTTATTGATTAGTTGGGTGAGTATTTGTATGGGACACTGAGTTTGTGTGTGGTTGGATGGGGTGTGTGTAACTCTATGCATAGATGTGTAAATGGTTGATTGACTAGGTATATGGGTTTAAGAGTGCATGTGGAAACAGTTGTTTGGGTGACTGAGTGTATTTATTTGTGTGTTGGTGAGCGAATATCTGTTTTAGTTGTACATCTTCAACAAAGTAAAAAAATAAAAGGCATTGTATGTGAGAGTTGGTGTATATAAATACGTATGTGTAAGAGTCAGTGATTGTGAGAGTAACTATATGAATGAGTGCATAATTGTAATGGTGCTTTTTTAACATATTAACAATGAGTTACTATGTGTTTGAATAAATGAGGTGTTGTTGGATAATTGTGTAAGTGAGTAAATTTAAGTGCGATACATTTTTTTCATGAGTGAGTAGGATGACTGCATAACCGACTAAGATGACTGCTGATGTGTCAACGTCTATATATGTCTATAAGTGCATTTGATAGTGTTCTATTAATTAATGACTGCATGTATAGATGATTCTGTTGTTCAATGGGTAGTTGTTTGTGTAGACTTGGGAATCAGTGAGTGGGTATGTAGTAACTGGTATTGGTGTGTCAATGGTTTCAAATATGGCACTCTGTATTTTACAGTGAGTGATGAAAGGTTATACTAGTGTATGATGAGGTGTATCAGATTGTCAAGTGGATGATGTCATCGGTGATGTCATTTGAGATGTCATCAGTGATGTCATCAGGGATGTCACTGACCATGTCATGAATGATGCAATATGTGACATCATCAGCAGTGCATTGCGGGCGCGTGAGTTATAGTTAGCAGAACTAACTATAACGGAGGAATTTCTATGGTTTTGTATGAGTGAAATGGGCAGCTAACTATAACACCCCTGAAACCTATGTTTTTTTCTGTGAATTTCTAAGGTTTTTGAAATGCTAATTTCTAACTATAACGTCTCTGAAACGTATGCTTTTTTTCAGTGAATTTCAAAGGTTTTTTAAATGCTAACTTTTAAGTGTGAAAGTAGCTATATCTATTTTTTTGTACAGATTTTCTACAGTTTTTTAACTGTTTATTTATACATATTTTATTCATTAAATAACATTATATATTTTTCTGAAAATTGCAAAAAATATATTTTTTTTAATTAAAACTGAAATATTGATTAATTTTCTTGTTTTCATTTTTTATTTTAATATATTTATAATATTTTCTTTAATAAAAAAATCCCATTTGTTTCGGAGTCGCGCACTCAAAGTGTACACATCACGGTGGGTGCGCGCATTCTAGCCGCCATTTTAGAAAAGTCATGAAGGATCCGCGTATGGTGTGCGACGTCTGCGTGTTTTCAGTTACATCATATACATTTAATATCACGTGATATGTGCGATTGGTATGCGACCAGTCTGTGACTCCTGCTCCCGCGCATTCGCGACACATGCGCATTACGGTATGAGATGTTTGCGCGGTTGCGGGTCCCGTGTGACATCATGTACGTGCTGGGGCGCGCTGGGTGCGCGACTCCCGCAAAAAAAATGTATGTTCCAAAATGATATGTATGTGTTTTTAATATACATATTGAGGCAAGAGATTATGTAAGATATTCATCAAAATAATATATTTGTACTTATAATAAACTTATATTATTTTTAAATATATTTTCGCGAAGTCGGGTGCGTGCATCGTGAGTGCAGAAAACCAGGTCAGCAGAGCTGCTATAGAGCCAGAGAACCAGGTCAGCAGAGCTGCTCTAGTGCCTAAGAACTAGTTCAACAGAGCTGCTCTAGAGCCAGAGAACCAAGTCAGCAGAGCTGCTGTAGAGCCAGAGAAACCGGGTCAGCAGAGCAGCTTTAGAGGGTGAGAACCATGTCAGCAGAGCTGCTTTAGAGCCAGAGAACCAGGCCAGCAGAGCTGCTTTAGAGCCAGAGAACCAGGTTAGCAGAGCTGCTTTAGAGCCAGAGAACCAGGTCAGCAGTGTTGCTTTAGAGCCATAGAACCAAATCAGCAGAGCTGCTTTAGAGCCATAGAACCAGGTCAGCAGAGCTGCTTTAGAGCCAGAGAACCAGGTCAGTAGATCTGCTCTAGAGCCTAAGAACCAGGTCAACAGAGCTGCTCTAGAGCCAGAGAACCAGGTCTGCAGAGCTGCTGCAGAGCCAGAGAAACCAGGTCAGTAGAGCTGCTTTAGAGGGAGAGAACCAGGTCAGCAGAGCTGCTCTAGAGCCAGAGAACCATGTCAGCAGAACTGCTTCAGAGCCATAGAACTGGGTCAGCGGAGCTGCTTTAGAGCCAGAGAACCAGGTCAGCAGAGCTGTTGTAGAGCCAGAGAACTAGATCAGCAGAGCTGCTCTGTAGCATAAGAACTAGGTCAGCAGAGCTGCTCTAGAGCCAGAGAACCAGATCAGCAGACCTGCTGTAGAGCCAGAGAAACCAGGTCAGCAGAGCTGCTTTAGAGAGAGAGAACCAGGTCAGCAGAGCTGCTTTAGAGCCAGAGAACCAGGTCAGCAGAGCTGCTCTAGCTGACACTGACACTGACTGACTGACACTGACTGATTGACACTGACTGACACAGATTGACTGACACTGTCACTGACTGACACTGATTAAATGACAATGACTGACTGACACTGACTGACACTGATTGACACTGACTGCCACTGATTGAATGACACTGACTGACTGACACTGATTGACTGACACTGACTGACTCTAATTGACTGACACTGACTGACTGACTGACACTGACTGACTGACACTGACTGACACTGACTGACACTGACCGACTACTCTCTACTACTCTACTACCGACTCTCTACTACTCTCTCTCTACTACTCACTCTCTACTACTCACTCTCTACTACTCACTCTCTACTAATCTACTATTCCCTACTACTCACTCTCTCCTACTCACTCTCAACTACTCACTCTCTACTATTCTACTACTCACTCTCTACAACTCACTCGCTACTACTCTCTACTACTCACTCTCTACTACTCACGCTCTACTACTCTCTACTACTCACTGTCTACTACTACTCTCTCTACTACTCACTCTCTACTACTCTCTACTATTCACTCTCTACTACTCACTCTATTACTTTCTACTACTCTCTACCACTCACTCTCTACTACTCTACTACTCACTCTCTACTACTCTCTATTACTCACTCGCTACTACACTCTCTACTACTCTCTCACTCTACTACTCTCTACTATGACTCTCTACTATTCACTCTTTACTACTCACTCTCTACTACTCTCTACTACTCACTCTACTACTCTCTGCTGCTCTCTACCACTCACTCTCTACTACTCTACTACTCTCTCTCTACTACTCACTCTCTACTACTCACTCTCTACTACTCACTCTCTACTAGTCACTCTACTACTCCCTACTACTCACTCTCTACTACTCTCTCTACTACTCTCTCTCTACTACCCACTCTCTACTATTCACTCTCTACTACTCAGTCTCTACTACTCGCTCTCTACTACTCCCTCTCCACTACTCGCTCTCTACTACTCTCTATTACTCACTCTCTACTACTCACTCTCTACTATTCTCTACTACTCACTCTACTACTCTCGCCTACTCTCTACCACTCACTCTCTAGTACTCTAATACTCACTCTCTACTACTCTCTCTCTACTACTCACTCTCTACTATTCACTCTCTACTACTCGCTCTCTACTACTCAGTCTCTACTACTCCCTCTCCACTACTCGCTCTCTACTACTCTCTACTACTCACTCTCTACTACTCACTCTCTACTACTCTACTACTCTCTACTTCTCGCTCTACTACTCACTCTACTATTCTCTACTACTCACTCTACTACTCTCTCCTACTCTCTACCACTCACTCTCTAGTACTCTAATACTCACTCTCTACTACTCTCTCTCTACTACTCACTCTCTACTATTCACTCTCTACTACTCAATCTACTACTCTCTACTACTCACTCTCTACTACTCTCTACTACTCAGTCTCTACTACTCACTGTCAACTACTCACTCTCTACTACTCACTCTCTACAACTCACTCGCTACTACTCACTCTCTACTACTCACGCTCTACTACTCTCTACTACTCACTGTCTACTACTACTCTCTCTACTACTCACTCTCTATTACTCTCTACTATTCACTCTCTACTACTCACTCTACTACTTTCTACTACTCTCTACCACTCACTCTCTAGTACTCTAATACTCACTCTCTACTACTCTCTCTCTACTACTCACTCTCTACTTCTCACTCTCTACTACTCGCTCTCTACTACTCAGTCTCTACTACTCGCTCTCTACTACTCCCTCTCCACTACTCGCTCTCTACTACTCTCTACTACTCACTCTCTACTACTCACTCTCTACTACTCTCTACTACTCTCTCTGCTACTCACTCTCTAGTACTCACTCTCTACTACTCTACTACTCGCTCTACTACTCTCTCTACTATTCTCTACTACTCTCTCTGCTACTCACTTTCTACTACTCACTCTCTACTACTCTACTACTCTCTACTTCTCGCTCTACTACTCACTCTACTATTCTCTACTACTCACTCTACTACTCTCTCCTACTCTCTACCACTCACTCTCTATTACTCTAATACTCACTCTCTACTACTCTACTACTCACTCTCTACTACTCTCTATTACTCACTCGCTACTACACTCTCTACTACTCTCTCACTCTACTACTCTCTACTATGACTCTCTACTATTCACTCTTTACTACTCACTCTCTACTACTCTCTACTACTCACTCTACTACTCTCTGCTGCTCTCTACCACTCACTCTCTACTACTCTACTACTCTCTCTCTACTACTCACTCTCTACTACTCACTCTCTACTACTCACTCTCTACTAGTCACTCTACTACTCCCTACTACTCACTCTCTACTACTCTCTCTACTACTCTCTCTCTACTACCCACTCTCTACTATTCACTCTCTACTACTCAGTCTCTACTACTCGCTCTCTACTACTCCCTCTCCACTACTCGCTCTCTACTACTCTCTATTACTCACTCTCTACTACTCACTCTCTACTATTCTCTACTACTCACTCTACTACTCTCGCCTACTCTCTACCACTCACTCTCTAGTACTCTAATACTCACTCTCTACTACTCTCTCTCTACTACTCACTCTCTACTATTCACTCTCTACTACTCGCTCTCTACTACTCAGTCTCTACTACTCCCTCTCCACTACTCGCTCTCTACTACTCTCTACTACTCACTCTCTACTACTCACTCTCTACTACTCTACTACTCTCTACTTCTCGCTCTACTACTCACTCTACTATTCTCTACTACTCACTCTACTACTCTCTCCTACTCTCTACCACTCACTCTCTAGTACTCTAATACTCACTCTCTACTACTCTCTCTCTACTACTCACTCTCTACTATTCACTCTCTACTACTCAATCTACTACTCTCTACTACTCACTCTCTACTACTCTCTACTACTCAGTCTCTACTACTCACTGTCAACTACTCACTCTCTACTACTCACTCTCTACAACTCACTCGCTACTACTCACTCTCTACTACTCACGCTCTACTACTCTCTACTACTCACTGTCTACTACTACTCTCTCTACTACTCACTCTCTATTACTCTCTACTATTCACTCTCTACTACTCACTCTACTACTTTCTACTACTCTCTACCACTCACTCTCTAGTACTCTAATACTCACTCTCTACTACTCTCTCTCTACTACTCACTCTCTACTTCTCACTCTCTACTACTCGCTCTCTACTACTCAGTCTCTACTACTCGCTCTCTACTACTCCCTCTCCACTACTCGCTCTCTACTACTCTCTACTACTCACTCTCTACTACTCACTCTCTACTACTCTCTACTACTCTCTCTGCTACTCACTCTCTAGTACTCACTCTCTACTACTCTACTACTCGCTCTACTACTCTCTCTACTATTCTCTACTACTCTCTCTGCTACTCACTTTCTACTACTCACTCTCTACTACTCTACTACTCTCTACTTCTCGCTCTACTACTCACTCTACTATTCTCTACTACTCACTCTACTACTCTCTCCTACTCTCTACCACTCACTCTCTATTACTCTAATACTCACTCTCTACTACTCTCTCTCTACTACTCACTCTCTACTATTCACTCTCTACTACTCGCTCTCTACTACTCAGTCTCTACTACTCGCTCTCTACTACTCCCTCTCCACTACTCGCTCTCTACTACTCTCTACTACTCACTCTCTACTACTCACTCTCTACTACTCACTCTCTACTACTCTCTCTGCTACTCACTCTCTACTACTCACTCTCTACTACTCTACTACTCTCTACTTCTCACTCTACTACTCACTCTACTATTCTCTACTACTCACTCTACTACTCTCTCCTAGTCTCTACCACTCACTCTCTAGTACTCTAATACTCACACTCTACTACTCTCTCTCTACTACTCACTCTCTACTATTCACTCCCTACTACTCACTCTAATACTCTCTACTACTCACTCTCTACTACTCTCTACTACTCAGTCTCTACTACTCACTCTCAACTACTCACTCTCTACTACTCACTCTCTACAACTCACTCGCTACTACTCTCTACTACTCACTCTCTACTACTCACGCTCTACTACTCTCTACTACTCACTGTCTACTACTACTCTCTCCACTACTCACTCTCTACTACTCTCTACTATTCACTCTCTACTACTCACTCTACTACTTTCTACTACTCTCTACCACTCACTCTCTACTACTCTACTACTCACTCTCTACTACTCTCTACTACTCACTCGCTACTACTCTCTACTACTCACTCTCTACTACACTCTCTACTATTCACTCTCTACTACTCACTCTATTACTTTCTACTACTCTCTACCACTCACTCTCTACTACTCTACTACTCACTCTCTACTACTCTCTATTACTCACTCGCTACTACACTCTCTACTACTCTCTCACTCTACTACTCTCTACTATGACTCTCTACTATTCACTCTTTACTACTCACTCTCTACTACTCTCTACTACTCACTCTACTACTCTCTGCTGCTCTCTACCACTCACTCTCTACTACTCTACTACTCTCTCTCTACTACTCACTCTCTACTACTCACTCTCTACTACTCACTCTCTACTAGTCACTCTACTACTCCCTACTACTCACTCTCTACTACTCTCTCTACTACTCTCTCTCTACTACCCACTCTCTACTATTCACTCTCTACTACTCAGTCTCTACTACTCGCTCTCTACTACTCCCTCTCCACTACTCGCTCTGTACTACTCTCTATTACTCACTCTCTACTACTCACTCTCTACTATTCTCTACTACTCTCGCCTACTCTCTACCACTCACTCTCTAGTACTCTAATACTCACTCTCTACTACTCTCTCTCTACTACTCACTCTCTACTATTCACTCTCTACTACTCGCTCTCTACTACTCAGTCTCTACTACTCCCTCTCCACTACTCGCTCTCTACTACTCTCTACTACTCACTCTCTACTACTCACTCTCTACTACTCTACTACTCTCTACTTCTCGCTCTACTACTCACTCTACTATTCTCTACTACTCACTCTACTACTCTCTCCTACTCTCTACCACTCACTCTCTAGTACTCTAATACTCACTCTCTACTACTCTCTCTCTACTACTCACTCTCTACTATTCACTCTCTACTACTCAATCTACTACTCTCTACTACTCACTCTCTACTACTCTCTACTACTCAGTCTCTACTACTCACTGTCAACTACTCACTCTCTACTACTCACTCTCTACAACTCACTCGCTACTACTCACTCTCTACTACTCACGCTCTACTACTCTCTACTACTCACTCTACTACTTTCTACTACTCTCTACCACTCACTCTCTACTACTCTACTACTCACTCTCTACTACTCTCTACTACTCACTCTCTACTACTCTCTACTACTCACTCGCTACTACTCTCTACTACTCACTCTCTACTACACTCTCTACTACTCTCTCACTCTAATACTCTCTACTACTACTCTCTACTATTCACTCTCTACTACTCACTCTCTACTACTCTCTACTACTCACTCTACTACTCTCTGCTGCTCTCTACCACTCACTCTCTACTACTCTACTACTCTCTCTCTACTACTCACTCTCTACTACTCACTCTCTACTACTCACTCTCTACTAGTCACTCTACTACTCTCTACTACTCACTCTCTACTACTCTCTCTACTACTCTCTCTACTACCCACTCTCTACTATTCACTCTCTACTATTCACTCTCTACTACTCACTCTCTACTACTCACTCTCTACTACTCTACTACTCTCTACTACTCGCTCTACTACTCACTCTCTACTATTCTCTACTACTCACTCTATTACTCTCTCCTATTCTCTACCACTCCCTCTCTAGTACTCTACTACTCACTCTCTACTACTCTCTCTCTACTACTCACTCTCTACTATTCACTCTCTACTACTCGCGCTCTACTACTCAGTCTCTACTACTCGCTCTCTACTACTCCCTCTCCACTACTCGCTCTCTACTACTCTCTACTACTCACTCTCTACTACTCACTCTCTACTACTCTACTACTTCTCAGTCTCTACTACTCACTCTCAACTACTCTCTACTTCTCGCTCTACTACTCACTCTACTATTCTCTACTACTCACTCTACTACTCTGTCCTACTCTCTACCACTCACTCTCTAGTACTCTAATACTCACTCTCTACTACTCTCTCTCTACTACTCACTCTCTACTAGTCACTCTACTACTCCCTACTACTCACTCTCTACTACTCTCTCTACTACTCTCTCTCTACTACCCACTCTCTACTATTCACTCTCTACTACTCAGTCTCTACTACTCGCTCTCTACTTCTCCCTCTCCACTACTCGCTCTCTACTACTCTCTATTACTCACTCTCTACTACTCACTCTCTACTATTCTCTACTACTCACTCTACTACTCTCGCCTACTCTCTACCACTCACTCTCTAGTACTCTAATACTCACTCTCTACTACTCTCTCTCTACTACTCACTCTCTACTATTCACTCTCTACTACTCGCTCTCTACTACTCAGTCTCTACTACTCCCTCTCCACTACTCGCTCTCTACTACTCTCTACTACTCACTCTCTACTACTCACGCTCTACTACTCTCTACTACTCACTGTCTACTACTACTCTCTCCACTACTCACTCTCTACTACTCTCTACTATTCACTCTCTACTACTCACTCTACTACTTTCTACTACTCTCTACCACTCACTCTCTACTACTCTACTACTCACTCTCTACTACTCTCTACTACTCACTCGCTACTACTCTCTACTACTCACTCTCTACTACACTCTCTACTATTCACTCTCTACTACTCACTCTATTACTTTCTACTACTCTCTACCACTCACTCTCTACTACTCTACTACTCACTCTCTACTACTCTCTATTACTCACTCGCTACTACACTCTCTACTACTCTCTCACTCTACTACTCTCTACTATGACTCTCTACTATTCACTCTTTACTACTCACTCTCTACTACTCTCTACTACTCACTCTACTACTCTCTGCTGCTCTCTACCACTCACTCTCTACTACTCTACTACTCTCTCTCTACTACTCACTCTCTACTACTCACTCTCTACTACTCACTCTCTACTAGTCACTCTACTACTCCCTACTACTCACTCTCTACTACTCTCTCTACTACTCTCTCTCTACTACCCACTCTCTACTATTCACTCTCTACTACTCAGTCTCTACTACTCGCTCTCTACTACTCCCTCTCCACTACTCGCTCTCTACTACTCTCTATTACTCACTCTCTACTACTCACTCTCTACTATTCTCTACTACTCACTATACTACTCTCGCCTACTCTCTACCACTCACTCTCTAGTACTCTAATACTCACTCTCTACTACTCTCTCTCTACTACTCACTCTCTACTATTCACTCTCTACTACTCGCTCTCTACTACTCAGTCTCTACTACTCCCTCTCCACTACTCGCTCTCTACTACTCTCTACTACTCACTCTCTACTACTCACTCTCTACTACTCTACTACTCTCTACTTCTCGCTCTACTACTCACTCTACTATTCTCTACTACTCACTCTACTACTCTCTCCTACTCTCTACCACTCACTCTCTAGTACTCTAATACTCACTCTCTACTACTCTCTCTCTACTACTCACTCTCTACTATTCACTCTTCACTACTCAATCTACTACTCTCTACTACTCACTCTCTACTACTCTCTACTACTCAGTCTCTACTACTCACTGTCAACTACTCACTCTCTACTACTCACTCTCTACAACTCACTCGCTACTACTCACTCTCTACTACTCACGCTCTACTACTCTCTACTACTCACTCTACTACTTTCTACTACTCTCTACCACTCACTCTCTACTACTCTACTACTCACTCTCTACTACTCTCTACTACTCACTCTCTACTACTCTCTACTACTCACTCGCTACTACTCTCTACTACTCACTCTCTACTACACTCTCTACTACTCTCTCACTCTAATACTCTCTACTACTACTCTCTACTATTCACTCTCTACTACTCACTCTCTACTACTCTCTACTACTCACTCTACTACTCTCTGCTGCTCTCTACCACTCACTCTCTACTACTCTACTACTCTCTCTCTACTACTCACTCTCTACTACTCACTCTCTACTACTCACTCTCTACTAGTCACTCTACTACTCTCTACTACTCACTCTCTACTACTCTCTCTACTACTCTCTCTACTACCCACTCTCTACTATTCACTCTCTACTATTCACTCTCTACTACTCACTCTCTACTACTCACTCTCTACTACTCTACTACTCTCTACTACTCGCTCTACTACTCACTCTCTACTATTCTCTACTACTCACTCTATTACTCTCTCCTATTCTCTACCACTCCCTCTCTAGTACTCTACTACTCACTCTCTACTACTCTCTCTCTACTACTCACTCTCTACTATTCACTCTCTACTACTCGCGCTCTACTACTCAGTCTCTACTACTCGCTCTCTACTACTCCCTCTCCACTACTCGCTCTCTACTACTCTCTACTACTCACTCTCTACTACTCACTCTCTACTACTCTACTACTTCTCAGTCTCTACTACTCACTCTCAACTACTCTCTACTTCTCGCTCTACTACTCACTCTACTATTCTCTACTACTCACTCTACTACTCTGTCCTACTCTCTACCACTCACTCTCTAGTACTCTAATACTCACTCTCTACTACTCTCTCTCTACTACTCACTCTCTACTAGTCACTCTACTACTCCCTACTACTCACTCTCTACTACTCTCTCTACTACTCTCTCTCTACTACCCACTCTCTACTATTCACTCTCTACTACTCAGTCTCTACTACTCGCTCTCTACTACTCCCTCTCCACTACTCGCTCTCTACTACTCTCTATTACTCACTCTCTACTACTCACTCTCTACTATTCTCTACTACTCACTCTACTACTCTCGCCTACTCTCTACCACTCACTCTCTAGTACTCTAATACTCACTCTCTACTACTCTCTCTCTACTACTCACTCTCTACTATTCACTCTCTACTACTCGCTCTCTACTACTCAGTCTCTACTACTCCCTCTCCACTACTCGCTCTCTACTACTCTCTACTACTCACTCTCTACTACTCACGCTCTACTACTCTCTACTACTCACTGTCTACTACTACTCTCTCCACTACTCACTCTCTACTACTCTCTACTATTCACTCTCTACTACTCACTCTACTACTTTCTACTACTCTCTACCACTCACTCTCTACTACTCTACTACTCACTCTCTACTACTCTCTACTACTCACTCGCTACTACACTCTCTACTACTCTCTCACTCTCCTACTCTCTACTATGACTCTCTACTATTCACTCTTTACTACTCACTCTCTACTACTCTCTACTACTCACTCTACTACTCTCTGCTGCTCTCTACCACTCACTCTCTACTACTCTACTACTCTCTCTCTACTACTCACTCTCTACTACTCACTCTCTACTACTCACTCTCTACTAGTCACTCTACTACTCCCTACTACTCACTCTCTACTACTCTCTCTACTACTCTCTCTCTACTACCCACTCTCTACTATTCACTCTCTACTACTCAGTCTCTACTACTCGCTCTCTACTACTCCCTCTCCACTACTCGCTCTCTACTACTCTCTATTACTCACTCTCTACTACTCACTCTCTACTATTCTCTACTACTCACTATACTACTCTCACCTACTCTCTACCACTCACTCTCTAGTACTCTAATACTCACTCTCTACTACTCTCTCTCTACTACTCACTCTCTACTATTCACTCTCTACTACTCGCTCTCTACTACTCAGTCTCTACTACTCCCTCTCCACTACTCGCTCTCTACTACTCTCTACTACTCACTCTCTACTACTCACTCTCTACTACTCTACTACTCTCTACTTCTCGCTCTACTACTCACTCTACTATTCTCTACTACTCACTCTACTACTCTCTCCTACTCTCTACCACTCACTCTCTAGTACTCTAATACTCACTCTCTACTACTCTCTCTCTACTACTCACTCTCTACTATTCACTCTCTACTACTCAATCTACTACTCTCTACTACTCACTCTCTACTACTCTCTACTACTCAGTCTCTACTACTCACTGTCAACTACTCACTCTCTACTACTCACTCTCTACAACTCACTCGCTACTACTCACTCTCTACTACTCACGCTCTACTACTCTCTACTACTCACTCTACTACTTTCTACTACTCTCTACCACTCACTCTCTACTACTCTACTACTCACTCTCTACTACTCTCTACTACTCACTCTCTACTACTCTCTACTACTCACTCGCTACTACTCTCTACTACTCACTCTCTACTACACTCTCTACTACTCTCTCACTCTAATACTCTCTACTACTACTCTCTACTATTCACTCTCTACTACTCACTCTCTACTACTCTCTACTACTCACTCTACTACTCTCTGCTGCTCTCTACCACTCACTCTCTACTACTCTACTACTCTCTCTCTACTACTCACTCTCTACTACTCACTCTCTACTACTCACTCTCTACTAGTCACTCTACTACTCTCTACTACTCACTCTCTACTACTCTCTCTACTACTCTCTCTACTACCCACTCTCTACTATTCACTCTCTACTATTCACTCTCTACTACTCACTCTCTACTACTCACTCTCTACTACTCTACTACTCTCTACTACTCGCTCTACTACTCACTCTCTACTATTCTCTACTACTCACTCTATTACTCTCTCCTATTCTCTAGCACTCCCTCTCTAGTACTCTACTACTCACTCTCTACTACTCTCTCTCTACTACTCACTCTCTACTATTCACTCTCTACTACTCGCGCTCTACTACTCAGTCTCTACTACTCGCTCTCTACTACTCCCTCTCCACTACTCGCTCTCTACTACTCTCTACTACTCACTCTCTACTACTCACTCTCTACTACTCTACTACTTCTCAGTCTCTACTACTCACTCTCAACTACTCTCTACTTCTCGCTCTACTACTCACTCTACTATTCTCTACTACTCACTCTACTACTCTGTCCTACTCTCTACCACTCACTCTCTAGTACTCTAATACTCACTCTCTACTACTCTCTCTCTACTACTCACTCTCTACTAGTCACTCTACTACTCCCTACTACTCACTCTCTACTACTCTCTCTACTACTCTCTCTCTACTACCCACTCTCTACTATTCACTCTCTACTACTCAGTCTCTACTACTCGCTCTCTACTACTCCCTCTCCACTACTCGCTCTCTACTACTCTCTATTACTCACTCTCTACTACTCACTCTCTACTATTCTCTACTACTCACTCTACTACTCTCGCCTACTCTCTACCACTCACTCTCTAGTACTCTAATACTCACTCTCTACTACTCTCTCTCTACTACTCACTCTCTACTATTCACTCTCTACTACTCGCTCTCTACTACTCAGTCTCTACTACTCCCTCTCCACTACTCGCTCTCTACTACTCTCTACTACTCACTCTCTACTACTCACTCTCTACTACTCTACTACTCTCTACTTCTCGCTCTACTACTCACTCTACTATTCTTTACTACTCACTCTACTACTCTCTCCTACTCTCTACCACTCACTCTCTAGTACTCTAATACTCACTCTCTACTACTCTCTCTCTACTACTCACTCTCTACTATTCACTCTCTACTACTCAATCTACTACTCTCTACTACTCACTCTCTACTACTCTCTACTACTCAGTCTCTACTACTCACTTTCAACTACTCACTCTCTACTACTCACTCTCTACAACTTACTCGCTACTACTCACTCTCTACTACTCACGCTCTACTACTCTCTACTACTCACTTTCTACTACTACTCTCTCTACTACTCACTCTCTACTACGCTCTACTATTCACTCTCTACTACTCACTCTACTACTTTCTACTACGCTCTACCACTCACTCTCTAGTACTCTAATACTAACTCTCTACTACTCTCTCTCTACTACTCACTCTCTACTTCTCACTCTCTACTACTCGCTCTCTACTACTCAGTCTCTACTACTCGCTCTCTACTACTCCCTCTCCACTACTCGCTCTCTACTACTCTCTACTACTCACTCTCTACTACTCACTCTCTACTACTCTCTACTACTCTCTCTGCTACTCACTCTCTAGTACTCACTCTCTACTACTCTACTACTCGCTCTACTACTCACTCTACTATTCTCTACTACTCTCTCTGCTACTCACTCTCTACTACTCACTCTCTACTACTCTACTAATCTCTACTTCTCGCTCTACTACTCACTCTACTATTCTCTACTACTCACTCTACTATTCTCTCCTACTCTCTACCACTCACTCTCTATTACTCTAATACTCACTCTCTACTACTCTCTCTCTACTACTCACTCTCTACTATTCACTCTCTACTACTCGCTCTCTACTACTCAGTCTCTACTACTCGCTCTCTACTACTCCCTCTCCACTACTCGCTCTCTACTACTCTCTACTACTCACTCTCTACTACTCACTCTCTACTACTCACTCTCTACTACTCTCTCTGCTACTCACTCTCTACTACTCACTCTCTACTACTCTACTACTCTCTACTTCTCGCTCTACTACTCACTCTACTATTCTCTACTACTCACTCTACTACTCTCTCCTAGTCTCTACCACTCACTCTCTAGTACTCTAATACTCACACTCTACTACTCTCTCTCTACTACTCACTCTCTACTATTCACTCCCTACTACTCACTCTAATACTCTCTACTACTCACTCTCTACTACTCTCTACTACTCAGTCTCTACTACTCACTCTTAACTACTCACTCTCTACTACTCACTCTCTACAACTCACTCGCTACTACTCTCTACTACTCACTCTCTACTACTCACGCTCTACTACTCTCTACTACTCACTGTCTACTACTACTCTCTCCAATACTCACTCTCTACTACTCTCTACTATTCACTCTCTACTACTCACTCTACTACTTTCTACTACTCTCTACCACTCACTCTCTACTACTCTACTACTCACTCTCTACTACTCTCTACTACTCACTCGCTACTACTCTCTACTACTCACTCTCTACTACACTCTCTACTACTCTCTCACTCTAATACTCTCTACTACTACTCTCTACTATTCACTCTCTACTACTCACTCTCTACTACTCTCTACTACTCACTCTACTACTCTCTGCTGCTCTCTACCACTCACTCTCTACTACTCTACTACTCTCTCTCTACTACTCACTCTCTACTACTCACTCTGTACTACTCACTCTCTACTAGTCACTCTACTACTCTCTACTACTCACTCTCTACTACTCTCTCTACTACTCTCTCTACTACCCACTCTCTACTATTCACTCTCTACTATTCACTCTCTACTACTCACTCTCTACTACTCACTCTCTACTACTCTACTACTCTCTACTACTCGCTCTACTACTCACTCTCTACTATTCTCTACTACTCACTCTATTACTCTCTCCTATTCTCTACCACTCCCTCTCTAGTACTCTACTACTCACTCTCTACTACTCTCTCTCTACTACTCACTCTCTACTATTCACTCTCTACTACTCGCGCTCTACTACTCAGTCTCTACTACTCGCTCTCTACTACTCCCTCTCCACTACTCGCTCTCTACTACTCTTTACTACTCACTCTCTACTACTCACTCTCTACTACTCTACTACTTCTCAGTCTCTACTACTCACTCTCAACTACTCTCTACTTCTCGCTCTACTACTCACTCTACTATTCTCTACTACTCACTCTACTACTCTGTCCTACTCTCTACCACTCACTCTCTAGTACTCTAATACTCACTCTCTACTACTCTCTCTCTACTACTCACTCTCTACTACTCATTCTACTACTCTCTACTACTCACTCTCTACTACTCTCTACTACTCAGTCTCTACTACTCACTCTCTACTACTCTCTACTACTCACTCTCTACTACTCACTCTCTACTACTCTCTACTACTCTCTCTGCTGCTCACTCTCTACTACTCACTCTCTACTACTCTACTACTCGCTCTACTACTCACTCTACTATTCTCTACTACTCACTCTACTACTCTCTCCTACTCTCTACCACTCACTCTCTATTACTCTAATACTCACTCTCTACTACTCTCTCTCTACTACTCACTCTCTACTATTCACTCTCTACTACTCGCTCTCTACTACTCAGTCTCTACTACTCGCTCTCTACTACTCCCTCTCCACTACTCGCTCTCTACTACTCTCTATTACTCACTCTCTACTACTCACTCTCTACTACTCACTCTCTACTACTCTCTCTGCTACTCACTCTCTACTACTCACTCTCTACTACTCTACTACTCTCTACTTCTCGCTCTACTACTCACTCTACTATTCTCTACTACTCACTCTACTACTCTCTCCTAGTCTCTACCACTCACTCTCTAGTACTCTAATACTCACACTCTACTACTCTCTCTCTACTACTCACTCTCTACTATTCACTCCCTACTACTCACTCTAATACTCTCTACTACTCACTCTCTACTACTCTCTACTACTCAGTCTCTACTACTCACTCTTAACTACTCACTCTCTACTACTCACTCTCTACAACTCACTCGCTACTACTCTCTATTACTCACTCTCTACTACTCACGCTCTACTACTCTCTACTACTCACTGTCTACTACTACTCTCTCCAATACTCACTCTCTACTACTCTCTACTATTCACTCTCTACAACTCACTCTACTACTTTCTACTACTCTCTACCACTCACTCTCTACTACTCTACTACTCACTCTCTACTACTCTCTACTACTCACTCGCTACTACTCTCTACTACTCACTCTCTACTACACTCTCTACTACTCTCTCACTCTAATACTCTCTACTACTACTCTCTACTATTCACTCTCTACTACTCACTCTCTACTACTCTCTACTACTCACTCTACTACTCTCTGCTGCTCTCTACCACTCACTCTCTACTACTCTACTACTCTCTCTCTACTACTCACTCTCTACTACTCACTCTCTACTACTCACTCTCTACTAGTCACTCTACTACTCTCTACTACTCACTCTCTACTACTCTCTCTACTACTCTCTCTACTACCCACTCTCTACTATTCACTCTCTACGATTCACTCTCTACTACTCACTCTCTACTACTCACTCTCTACTACTCTACTACTCTCTACTACTCGCTCTACTACTCACTCTCTACTATTCTCTACTACTCACTCTATTACTCTCTCCTATTCTCTACCACTCCCTCTCTAGTACTCTACTACTCACTCTCTACTACTCTCTCTCTACTACTCACTCTCTACTATTCACTCTCTACTACTCGCGCTCTACTACTCAGTCTCTACTACTCGCTCTCTACTACTCCCTCTCCACTACTCGCTCTCTACTACTCTTTACTACTCACTCTCTACTACTCACTCTCTACTACTCTACTACTTCTCAGTCTCTACTACTCACTCTCAACTACTCTCTACTTCTCGCTCTACTACTCACTCTACTATTCTCTACTACTCACTCTACTACTCTGTCCTACTCTCTACCACTCACTCTCTAGTACTCTAATACTCACTCTCTACTACTCTCTCTCTACTACTCACTCTCTACTACTCATTCTACTACTCTCTACTACTCACTCTCTACTACTCTCTACTACTCAGTCTCTACTACTCACTCTCTACTACTCTCTACTACTCACTCTCTACTACTCACTCTCTACTACTCTCTACTACTCTCTCTGCTGCTCACTCTCTACTACTCACTCTCTACTACTCTACTACTCGCTCTACTACTCACTCTACTATTCTCTACTACTCACTCTACTACTCTCTCCTACTCTCTACCACTCACTCTCTATTACTCTAATACTCACTCTCTACTACTCTCTCTCTACTACTCACTCTCTACTATTCACTCTCTACTACTCGCTCTCTACTACTCAGTCTCTACTACTCGCTCTCTACTACTCCCTCTCCACTACTCGCTCTCTACTACTCTCTAGTACTCACTCTCTACTACTCACTCTCTACTACTCTCTACTACTCTCTCTGCTACTCACTCTCTACTACTCACTCTCTACTACTCTACTACTCTCTACTTCTCGCTCTACTACTCACTCTACTATTCTCTACTACTCACTCTACTACTCTCTCCTAGTCTCTACCACTCACTCTCAAGTACTCTAATACTCACTCTCTACTACTCTCTCTCTACTACTCACTCTCTACTATTCACTATCTACTACTCACTCTAATACTCTCTACTACTCACTCTCTACTACTCTCTACTACTCAGTCTCTACTACTCACTCTCAACTACTCACTCTCTACTACTCACTCTCTACAACTCACTCGCTACTACTCTCTACTACTCACTCTCTACTACTCACGCTCTACTTACTCTCTACTACTCACTCTCTACTACTCTACTACTCTCTACTTCTCGCTCTACTACTCACTCTACTATTCTCTACTACTCACTCTACTACTCTGACCTACTCTTTATCACTCACTCTCTAGTACTCTAATACTCACTCTCTACTACTCTCTCTCTACTACTCACTCTCTACTATTCACTCTCTACTACTCACTCTACTACTCTCTACTACTCACTCTCTACTACTCTCTACTACTCAGTCTCTACTACTCACTCTCAACTACTCACTCTCTACTACTCACTCTCTACAACTCACTCGCTACTACTACTCTCTCTACTACTCACTCTCTACTACTCTCTACTATTCACTCTCTACTACTCACTCTACTACTTTCTGCTACTCTCTACCACTCACTCTCTAGTACTCTAATACTCACTCTCTACTACTCTCTCTCTACTACTCACTCTCTACTTCTCACTCTCTACTACTCGCTCTCTACTACTCAGTCTCTACTACTCGCTCTCTACTACTCCCTCTCCACTACTCGCTCTCTACTACTCTCTACTACTCACTCTCTACTACTCACTCTCTACTACTCTCTACTACTCTCTCTGCTACTCACTCTCTACTACTCACTCTCTACTACTCTACTACTCGCTCTACTACTCACTCTACTATTCTCTACTACTCACTCTACTACTCTCTCCTACTCTCTACCACTCACTCTCTATTACTCTAATACTCACTCTCTACTACTCTCTCTCTACTACTCACTCTCTACTATTCACTCTCTACTACTCGCTCTCTACTACTCAGTCTCTACTACTCGCTCTCTACTACTCCCTCTCCACTACTCGCTCTCTACTACTCTCTACTACTCACTCTCTACTACTCACTCTCTACTACTCTCTACTACTCTCTCTGCTACTCACTCTCTACTACTCACTCTCTACTACTCTACTACTCTCTACTTCTCGCTCTACTACTCACTCTACTATTCTCTACTACTCACTATACTACTCTCTCCTAGTCTCTACCGCTCACTCTCTAGTACTCTAATACTCACTCTCTACTACTCTCTCTCTACTACTCACTCTCTACTATTCACTCTCTTCTACTCACTCTAATACTCTCTACTCCTCACTCTCTACTACTCTCTACTACTCAGTCTCTACTACTCACTCTCAACTACTCACTCTCTACTACTCACTCTCTACACTCACTCGCTACTACTCTCTACTACTCACTCTCTACTACTCACGCTCTACTACTCTCTACTACTCACTGTCTACTACTACTCTCTCCACTACTCACTCTCTACTACTCTCTACTATTCACTATCTACTACTCACTCTACTACTTTCTACTACTCTCTACCACTCACTCTCTACTACTCTACTACTCACTCTCTACTACTCTCTACTACTCACTCGCTACTACTCTCTACTACTCACTCTCTACTACACTCTCTACTACTCTCTCATTCTACTACTCTCTACTACTACTCTCTACTATTCACTCTCTACTACTCACTCTCTACTACTCTCTACTACTCACTCTACTACTCTCTGCTGCTCTCTACCACTCACTCTCTACTACTCTACTACTCTCTCTCTACTACTCACTCTCTACTACTCACTCTCTACTACTCACTCTCTACTAGTCACTCTACTACTCTCTACTACTCACTCTCTACTACTCTCTACTCTCTCTACTACTCTCTCTCTACTACCCACTCTCTACTATTCACTCTCTACTATTCACTCTCTACTACTCACTCTCTACTACTCAGTCTACTACTCTCTACTACTCACTCTACTCCTCTCCACTACTCACTCTCTACTACTCACTCTCTACTACTCACTCTCTACTACTCTCTACTGCTCACTCTCCACTACTCATTCTCTACTACTCGCTCTCAACTACTCTCTACTACTCACGCTACTACTCACTCTCTACTACTCTACTACTCTCTCTACTTCTCACTCTCTACTACACTCTCTCTACTACTCACTCTCTACTACTCTCTACTACTCACTCTCTACTACACACTCTCTACTACTTGCTCTCTGCTACTCGCTCTCTACTACTCTCTAGTACTCACTCTACTACTCACTCTCTACTACTCTCCACTACTCACTCTCTACTACTCTACTACTCTCTACTACTCACTCTCTACTACTCACTCTCTACTACTCTACTACTCTCTACTACTCTCTCTCTACTACTCACTCTCTTCTACTCACTCTCTACTACTCTCTACTACTCACGCTCTACTACTCTTTCTCTACTACTCACTCTCTACTACTCACTCTCTACTACTCTCTCTCTACCACTCTCTCTCTTCTACTCTCTACTACTCAATCTGCTACTCACCCTCTACTACTCTCTAATACTCTTTCTCTGCTACTCACTCTCTACTACTCTCTACTACTCACTCTCTACTACTCACTCTCTACTACTCTCTACTACTCACTCTCTACTACTCTCTACTACTCTCTACTACTCACTCTACTACTCACTCTCTACTACTCTCTACTACTCACTCTCTAACACTCACTCTCTAATACTCACTCTCTACTACTCACTCTCTACTACTCACTCTACTACTCTCTACTACTCACTCTCTGATACTTTCTCTACTACTCTCTACTACTCTCTACTACTCACTCTCTATTACTCGCTCTTAACTCTCTACCTCTCTCTACCTCTCTCTACTACTCTCTACCTCTCTACCTCTACCTCTCTACCTCTACACCTCTACCTATACACCTCTACCTCTCTACCTCTCTGTACATGCACACATATGCACATATATATGCATATATATGCATATGCATTTATATATATGTATGTGTAGATATATCTATACATATATAAACATATAAATATAATCTGCATATCTATATAAATATAAATGCATGCAAACATATACATATATGCATACAAATGCATGTTATGTACATAAAATTTTGAAAAACACTAATAAAAGCAAAGCTAAAACGCCACCTAATTACAAACAGAATTGCTTTAACTTAAACGAGGGCGAGACCTATTGCATTTTCAATGCGTGTTTACTTTGGTTGCATCAAGAAGGCATTCAGATGTCACACATTTGCCATAAATTCTGAATGGTAGCACTCTAGTTCCTCATTAGATCACTGTTGTAAAGCTACTGCTCACCAGGGAAGTCTGCTGCTCGTATTCAAAGTGCATGTTTCTGTCTGCATGCCAGAATTTTTTAATGAAATGGAAGAGGATTTGAGAAGTCAAAATGTGCCCTAATCTTTCTTTCTGCAGCACTAATCATAATTTCTATGGCAAAATGAACCCCCTCATTTTGTTCCTTTGCAAATTAAATGTTTTAAGTGTTACCACTTTATTCCAATCAAAATGGCATCAGGTGTGCCATACTTTTGTCATAAGTAAGACTGTTAGCGGTCTAGTTGTTCTTTAAAACACTCTGGGACATTCTGTCATTGGCCTATACTTGGGCTACATCTCGGTGATATTTGTGCTACATTTGGGCTCTTTTGTCTCTGGTGGCCATCTTGGGAGACTTATTTGTTTTGAAGTTTCCTAATGTCCTCATTTACAACAGTCTCCTCAGTAGGAAATACTTTCAGGTTTTTTACTTTCATTCCATCAAGAAGACATTCAGATGTGTCACACATTTGCCATAAATTCGGAATGTTAGCACTCTAGTTGCTTATTAGATCACTGTAGTAAAGCTACTGCTCACCAGGGAAGTCTGCTGCTGGTATTGAAAGTGCATGTTTCAGTCTGCATGTCAGAATGTTTTAAAGAAATAGAAGAGGATTTGAGAAGTCACTCAAAATGTGCCCTAATTTTCTCTTTTCCGCACTAATCACAATTTCTATGGCAAAATGAACCTCCTCATTGTGTTCCTTTTAAATTAAACTATGCACTCTCTACTACTCACTCGCTACTACTTTCTACTACTCACTCTCTACTACTCTCTCTCTACTACTCTCTACTACTCACTCTCTACTACTCACTGTCTACTACTCTCTACTACTCTCTCTCTACTACTCCCTCTCTACTACTCACGCTACTACTCTCTACTACTCACTCTCTACTACTCTACTACTCTCTACTACTCACTCTCTACTACTTACTCTCAACTACTCACTCTCAACTACTCTCTACTACTCACTCTACTACTCTCTACTACTCTCTACCACTCACTCTCTACCACTCTACTACTCACTCTCTACTACTCTCTACTACACTCTCTCTACTACTCACTCTCTACTACTCATTCTACTACTCTCTACTACTCTCTCTCTACTACTCACTCTCTTCTACTCACTCTCTACTACTCGACTACTCACTCTCCACTACTCACTGTCTACTACTCACTCTCTACTACTCTCTACTACTCACTCTACTACTCACTCTCTACTACTCTACTACTCTCTACTACTCTCTCTCTACTACTCTCTCTCTACTACTTTCTAATACTCACTCTACTACTTATTCTCTACTACTCATTCTCTACTACTCTCTCTCTGCTACTCAGTCTCCACTACTCACTCTCTACTACTCTACTACTCTCTACCACTCACTCTCTACCACTCTACTACTCACTCTCTACTACTCTCTACTACTCTCTATCTACTACTCACTCTCTACTACTCATTCTACTTCTCTCTACTACTCTCTCTCTACTACTCACTCTTTACTACTCACTCTCTACTACTCTACTACTCATTCTCCACTACTCACTCTCAACTACTCACTCTCTACTACTCTCTACTACTCACTCTACTACTCACTCTCTACTACTCTCTCTCTACTACTCTCTACTACTCACTCTCTACTACTCACTCTCTACTACTCTCTCTCTACTACTCCCTCTCTACTACTCACTCTACTCCTCTCTACTACTCACTCTCTACTACTCTACTACTCTCTACTACTCTCTACTACTCACTCTCTACTACTCACTCTCAACTACTCACTCTCTACTACTCTCTACCACTCACTCTACTACTCTCTACTACTCTCTACTAATCACTCTCTACCACTCTACTACTCACTCTCTACTACTCTCTCTCTACTACTCACTCTCTACTACTCATTCTACTACTTTCTACTACTCTCTCTCTACTACTCACTCTCTACTACTCACGCTCTACTACTCTACTACTCACTCTCCACTACTCACTCTCTACTACTCACTCTCTACTACTCTCTACTACTCACTCTACTACTCACTCTCTACTACTGTACTACTCTCTACTACTCTCTCTACTACTCACTCTCTACTACTCTCTACTACTCACTCTCTACTACTCTACTACTCTCTGCTACTCTCTCTAATACTCACTCTCTACTACTCTACTACTCTCTACTACTCACTCTACTACTCACTCTCTACTACTCCCTACTACTCACTCTCTACTACTCCACTACTCTCTACTAATCACTCTCTACTACTCACTCTCTACTACTCTCTACTACTCACTCTCTACTACTCACTCTCTACTACTCTCTCTCTCTACTACTCTCTACTACTCACTCTCTACAACTCTCTCTCCACTACTTTCTAATACTCACTCTACTACTCATTCTCTACTACTCATTCTCTACTACTCTCTCTCTGCTAATCAGTCTCCACTACTCACTCTCTACTACTCTCTACTACTCACTCTCTAATACTAACTCTCTACTACTCTCTACTACTCACTCTCTACTACTCTCTACTACTCTCTACTACTCCCTCTTTACCACTCTCTACTACTCTCTACTTCTCACTCTCTACTACTCTCTACTACTCACTCTCTACTACTGACTCTACTACTCTCTCCTACTCACTCTCTGCTACTCTCTCTACTACTCTCTACTACTCTCTCTCTACTCTCTACTCTCTATTACTCATCCTCTACTCTCTACCTCTCTACCTCTCTCTACCTCTCTCTCTAATACTCTCTACCTCTCTACCTCTACCGCTCTACCTCTCTCTACATGCACACATATGCACATATATGCATATGCATTTATATATAAGTATGTGTATATATATACATACATACATATATAAACATATATATAATCTGCATATCTATATAAATACAAATATAAATGCTTGCATACATATACATATATGCATGTTATGTACATGAAATTTTGAAAAACACTAATCAAAGCAAAGCTAAAAAGCCACCTAATTACAAACAGAATTGCTTTAACTTAAACGACGGTGAGACCTATTGCATTTGCAACGCTTTTTTACTTTGGTTTCATCAAGAAGGCATTCAGATGTGACACATTTGCCATAAATTCTGAATGGTAGCACTCTAGTTCCTCATTAGATCACTGTAGTAAAGCTACTGCTCACCAGGGAAGTCTGCTGCTGGTATTCAAAGTGCATGTTTCAGTCTGCATGTCAAGAACTTTTTAATGAAATAGAAGAGGATTTGAGAAGTCAAAATGTGCTCTAATTTTTCTTTCTGCAGCACTAATCATAATTTCTATGGCAAAATGAACCCCCTCATTGTGTTCCTTTGCAAATTAAATGATTTAAGTGTTACCACTTTATTCCAATCAAGATGGCTTCAGGTGTGCCATAATTTTGTCATAAGTAAGACTGTTAGCGCTCTAGTTGTTCTTTAAAACACTCTGGGATTTCTGTCATTGGGCTATACTTGGGCTACATCTCGGTGATATTTGTGCTACATTTGGGCTCTTTTGTCTCTGGTGGCCATCTTGGGAGACTTGTTATGAAGTTTCCTAATCTCCTCATTTACTACGGTCTCCTCAGTAGGCATACTGTTAGTTTTTTACTTTGATTCAATAAAGAAGGCATTCAGATGTGTCACACATTTGCCATAAATTCAGAATGTTAGCACTCTAGTTGCTCATTAGATCACTGTAGTAAAGCTACTGCTCACCAGGGAAGTCTGCTGCTGGTATTGAAAGTGCATGTTTCAGTCTGCATGTCAGAATTCTTTAATGAAATAGAAGAGGATTTGAGAAGTCACTCAAAATGTGCCCTAATTTTTCTTTCTGCGGTACCACCTACCACACTGCTGTGACTGCGCTGTACTAGCGCTGTGTAATTTTAAGCTTTCCTCGTTTTTGTATTTGGGTTACTGCTTGCTTCATATTTACCCCTGTTTTTAAACTATGCTGCCTGCAGCTCGCGCCCTGCTCCCCTTACCGCATTTAAAAAGTGCACTTTTGTGCCTCTAAAGCACCACCACTTTGGTGGGTCCGGGTCCTGGGCTCCATTTCAGGCGCCATCTTTGATTGGGGCTTCTTGTCCGGCGGCGGCCGCCATTTTGGAGCGGTCTCGCGCGCCAAGGGCTCACTGGAGAGCCTATTTAAAGTCGCTCCCTACGCGCAGCGGGACGCGCAGGTGGATGCCTTCGCGTAGCCTGAGTCGTGCCGGAGTCCTGCCCGTCTGCGCCCGTCAGCGTCCCGGAGGCGGCGGGGCGGCGTAGGACTCTGGTCAGGCGTGGGCGAGGATGATCCATTATACCTCGGCGATGCTCCGCGCCATGCGTACTACATCTAGCCTGTGTCGCTCAGTATTTCCCGGTCGACACAAGGGTAAACGACGCTGCCCGGCCTGCGGTTGGTCGCCCACTGGGGCGCAGTGTAGCGCCCTTAGGACAATCGAGGTGCATGCGAAACATCTCTGTCTGCTGCTTAACACAAGGTCGGTAGGAAGACATGCCTTGCACATTTACGATCTTCTTGTCAGGGAGAATCCTCTTTGTCTGCTCCTGACCGAAACTTGGTTGGGAGAGGCGTCCAATCCGGACATCTTCACTGCGATCCCTCCGACCTATAACATTTTTCGCCAAGACAGAGTTAAGGGCAGGGGGGGCGGAGTCGCTGTCGTGGTGAGGAAGAACATTTCCTGTTCAGTTCTTCCCGTGAACTCCATTGAGGGCTCTGAATCCCTTGGTTTTATGCTGAGACTGTCTCCAGGCCATGCGCTTAAGGGCCTGTTGGTCTACAGGCCTCCTGGCCCGGTGGGCTCCTTCTGGGAGGACCTACAGACAGCCATTTCGGAGCTGGCGCTGTCTGCACAACATTGTTTGCTGGCAGGCGATTTCAATTTTCATCTTGATGTCACGGATGACCTGGATGGGGCTAAATTGTTGGATATTACATCTCCGCTTGGCCTGGCACCGTTTGTATCAGGGCCTACACATGAGAAATGACACACTCTTGATCAAGTGTTCTCCTCTGTCCCAATTGTTGACATTGAAACGCGGCCGGTGCTCTGGTCGGATCATAGGCTGATTGGGTTCTCTGTGTTGGAGAATGGGCGGTTTGACACCTGCGCCCCTACGGTGCCCAGATCGGCCTCAAGAGCGTTACACAGAGTGACACCTGCTATGCTGGAGCAGGCGCTCGCGGAACATCCCTGTTCTTTCTCGGGGGATCCGGAAAGAGACACTGAGGCCCTGCAGCAATGGTTGACCGAGAGGTTAGATGATCTTGCCCCAAGGGCAACCCCCCGGTCCACGGCGATACGGCAATCAGCACCATGGTTTACGGAGGCGCTACGTATGGCTCGCAGCCAATGTAAGGTCGCTGAGCGGGCCTGGCGCCATCAATATGATGGGGAGGCTAAACTCGCCTATAGGTCGGCGGTGAATGCCTATCACCGTGACATTCTTGGTGCCAAGCGGGAATATCTTGCCAGGAGGATTGAGGTGTCAGCGAACTCCTGCAAGGAGATCTTCACGATTGTGAAGGAGTTCACGTCCCCTACTTCTTATTCACCCCCGCCTGTATCACCTGATGCGTGGGCGTATGATCTTGCCACTTTTTTCACCGACAAGATTAAGGCAATTCAGGCCTCCTTCTCGGAGAGCTTGGTGGAGGGTTGCTGTGACCCCGGGGCAGGACTTGGAACATCGTCCATGCCTACGGCCACCCTGGAGGACTTTCCTCCTGTCTCCAGTGACATGTCCCGGACTCTGCTGGCCAGTCTCAAATCTGGCTCCCCACTTGACCCCTGCCCCGCCAAATTTTTGGCCGGGATGGCGGCAGTGGTGAATCCCCTGGTCAACCCGATCCTCAATGCCTCCTTGAGGGAGGGGAGTATCCCACGCACCTGGAAAAGGGCGATGGTGATCCCCCTCCTGAAAAAGCCTGGTCTTGATGCCGAGGTCTTGGCCAATTACAGGCCAATTTCACTTCTCCCGGCTTTGGCTAAGATCACTGAGAAACATGTCCATGGCGTCTTGTCGAGCTTCCTAGAGTCCAACAATCTGCTCCATCCATCCCAATCCGGTTTCCGTCCGAATTTTAGCACGGAAACGGCGTTGGTGGAGGTCTCTGAGATCATCAGGGAGACCTTGGTTGTGGGTGGCAAGGCCATGTTAGTCATGCTGGACTTGTCGGCGGCCTTCGACACCGTCCCCCATGAGGCGCTTCTCGCCAGGCTTTATGACATCGGCCTAAGGGGGACGGTGTTCAGATGGTTTACTTCTTTTCTGGAGGGCCGCCGCCAGACGGTCTGGGTTTCCCAGAGCTCCGCCGAGATGCCGCCATTGGGAGTTGGGGTTCCACAGGGTTCTGTGTTGAGCCCGACATTGTTTAACATCTTTATGTCCCCCCTGGCGGCTGCGGTTGAGGCTTACGGAGCCCAGATCGTGTCCTACGCCGATGACACGCAACTCCTCTTCACATGTGGAAAAGATCAGACATTTGATGGGGAGAGAATTCGGGACTGCCTGGACAGGGTCTTCGGCTGGTTCCAGCGGAATAGCCTGAAGGCCAACTCCAGCAAGTCGGAGGTTTTATTCTTCGGCTGTGCCATCGATCCCGAGTGGCGGCAGTGGTGGCCGGCCGCCATGTGTCCTCCGGCACAATCCTCCTTGGTTGCCAAGAACCTTGGTGTGAAGCTTGATAACAAGCTCTCTCTGAGAGCGCATGTCCTTGGCCTGTCCGGCACCTGTTTCGGCATCCTGAAAATGCTCCGCAAGTTTCTTCCTCTATTGTCTGCGGAGCACAGACGGATTACGGTGCAGGCGCTCATCGGATCTAGGCTAGACTATGCCAATGCTCTTTTCCTAGGCCTTCCGGACTACTTGGTCCAGCGTTTGCAGGTGGCACAGAACTCTGCAGCCCGTGCGATCTTTGGTCTGCATAGACGAGCACGGGCTTCTGGGCTGCTGCAGACGCTTCATTGGCTGCCGATCCGGAAGCGGATTATTTTTAAATCCCTCACGCTGGTGCACAAAGCTTTGTTTGGCTCAGGCGCAGGATATCTGCAGAAAAGATTGGCCTTCTATAGTCCTGCGCGCTCACTGCGTTCGGAATCCCTTTTCACTGCTGTGGTCCCACGCGTGAGGAAGGCCCGCATTGGGGGACGCTCTTTCAGCCTTAAGGCCTCCCAGTTGTGGAATTCGCTTCCACTGGCACTCCGCAGCACTTTCAACTTGCTTCAATTCAGGAAGAATTTGAAGACTTGGCTTTTTAATCATTCTGTTTAGGTGGGCTTCTTTCTTTCTCTTTTGGGCTGTGTTCTTCTTGCTATGTTGTTATACTCTGTAGCTGCCTGTGGAAAGCGCCGGGACACTCTTTTAGAGTAGCCGAGCGCTATAAAAATGCATTTTAACATAACATAACATAACATAACTAATCATACATTCTATGGCAAAATGAACCCCCTCATTTTGTTCCTTTTTAAATTAAATGTTTTAAGAGTTACCACTTTATTCCAATCAAGATGGCTTCAGGTGTGCCATACGTTTATCATAAGTAGGAGTGTTAGCACTCTAGTTGTTCTTTGGAACACTCTGGGAAGCTACAGTAGAACACAAAGGAATCAACTGACAGTCTCTGCCCTTGTTGGATGTACATGTTTTACTGAGAATTTCAGACTTCATTGTCACATGACTAAGAAAGATAATGTTAATTTACAGAAAATATGCTCTCAGTTTAGCTTATAGATCACCTTCCAAACCTCTGTGGGAAAAGCATGTGAAAATAGTTTTCTCTCAAACATGATTCATGATATCCCAGCAGAAGGATTTTTCACATGGTAAAATCACCTTAGAACATACCACAATTCCTAAAATGAGTATGGTACCATCAACAAATGATTTATAATGTAACTAAAGTCTTAAAACCTTCTATTAACTGCAATGCTTTTTAATAGGGTGCTATCATGTATTTTGGTCCCAAGATGGCTGCCAACACTTCTTAGATGAAGTGCTGACAGCCAATCAGATCTCACGATGAGATGTGTTGTTAGGCTCCGCCCAGATACATATGTGATTTTACTTTTGATTTTCTCAGGATCTACTGAACATATTTACACCATTTAAGCAAAAGGCACCCTGAACCAAGGTCTACCTTTCTGCCAAATTTGGTGTAATTTCGTTCAGCAGTTCGGGCTGTAGCTGCGTCAACAGGTCCTATGGGAAATTGCATGGGGGAAACGCGTTTTGGGACCCCCCTTTTTTCTCAGCCCCTGCTTGACGAATCACCACAAAACTTTCAGGATAGGAGCGGACTGGAGCTGGCCAAAAGTTTGGAAAATTTCGCGAAGATTCGTCAACCGGCGCCAGACTTATTGGGAATAGAATGTTGCAGATTTCCTAAGGAAAATAGGTCCTAACTATAACTACCTACTGGCGACCGCCAGTAGGTAATATATATAGATATATATATCAAGAAAGTCTCCCCAATAATCCATAATAAGAGAGGGGTCCGGCACTCGATTGTCATGGTTATACATCCAGTTTATTAAGTCACGTCACAGAGTGCATAGGACCATCAGAGAGACGCATTTCGGCAGTAACACTGCCTTCTTCAACCGCATACTTTTCCCATGGAGATATATATATGCAATCAATAAATCTACATAACTGCAACTCTCCAAGGTGTCCGTGCGTTACTTTTCAATTCGAGGAGTGTGGTGCGATATAATTGGGGCTGCCGGTTATCCCTGCACGGACCGCCCTGCCATACAGCCTTTATCTTTACCGGGATTGCGTTGTGTATATATATATATTCACTGAAAAAACCATAGGTTTCACACATGTTATAGTTAGCGGAAATTTTACTGATAAAAAACCAATGAAATTCCCCCGTTATAGTTAGTGCAGGAAACTATAACTCACGCGACCGCAATCCTCTGCTGATGCTAATACCGTATTTAGACACTTATTTGCCCATGTCTTCTTCCATAAATTTTTAGCTATACATATATTACAAATATTTTTTTTTCATAAAGACACATATGTCATCAGCAGAAGATTGCGGTCGCGTGAGTTATAGTTTCCTGCACTAACTATAACGGGGGAATTTCATTGGTTTTTTATCAGTAAAATTTCCGCTAACTATAACATGTGTGAAACCTATGGTTTTTTCAGTGAATTTGCAAGGTTTTTTAAATGCTAATTCCTAACTATAACGTGTGTGAAACCTATGGTTTTTTCAGTGAATTTGTACGGTTTTTTAAATGCTAAGTTACTTTACGCCATTCGTGGCGTGCGCGCCCACTTAACGCAGTTCGTTCCGTGCGCGCACGGTGCGCTTCGCGCACCGTGCGCGCACAGTGAGCACGCACCGCGCGCCCACTTTACGCAGTTAGTGCCGTGCACGCACGGTGGGCACGCGGTGCGCTATGCGTACCGCGTGCCCACGTTACGCTAGATGGGCCATGTACGCACGATGCGCTTCGCGCACCGTGCGCACATGGAGGACATATTATGCGCTTCCTTGTGATAGGTAATCTGTTGAAATTTATTTGCACACGGGGTGGAGAGAGTGGGGTTTTTTTTTTTTAATAATTTTTTATCGTACGCGTACGGTAAGCGTACGGTAAGCGTAATCGGCGAAATTTTCGAAAAATAAAAAATTACCATTTTTTGCCTTGGGGGATCTTTGAAGACTCAACTAACATGGTTATGTGCATGGGCGCTGTCTAAACAGCCCCTTTATATGTTTTTGGCATTTGTTTATCAGCTCCCCCCTCAGAGTGCGAGAGAGAAAATGGCGGCCGCCGCTTCCTGGTTTCGACCGATTCGAATGTTTACTAAGATCTAAGGGCCAATCAGAATCGCGCTCGCGCACGCCACCGTACGCGTACGGTAAGTGCACCGTAAGCGCACCGTAAGCTGGCTCAGATATATATATTGATTTAAAGGCTATTTTCTCAGAATCTACTGAACAGATTTACACCAAACCTACAAAAGGCACTTCCTTGACCTGAGGACTACCTCTCTGCCAAATTTCAAGTAATTCTGTTCAGCCGTTCGGGCTGTAGCTGTGTCTAAAGGTCCTATGGAAAAATGCATGGGAAAAACACGTTTTGGGACCCCCCTTTTATCTCAGCCCCCGCTTGACGAATCCCCCCGAGACTTTCAGGGTAGGAGCGGAGCGTAGCGCCCCACCTATTTTGAAAAATTCGCAAGGATTCGTCGACCGGCGCAAAAGTTATTCAAAATAGAATGTTGCGGATTTCCTATGGAAACGTGGTCCTAACTAGAACTACCTACTGGCGACCGCCAGTAGGTAATAAATGTATGTGTATATATATGTATATTTTTTTCACTGAAAAAAACCATAGGTTTCAGGGACGTTATAGTTAGGAATTATCGTTTAAAAAACTTTAGAAATTCACTGAAAGAACCATAGGTTTCAGAGATGTTATATTTAGTTGGACATTTGACTCATATTAAACCAGAGACATTCGCCCATTATAGTTATTTGAGCTAAATATAACTCACGCGCCCGCAACGCACTGGTGATGATGCACATATTACATCACTCATGACATGGTCAGTGACATCACTCATGACATCTCAAATGACATCACTGATGACATCATCCACATGATAGTCTGACACACCTCCTCGCACTCTAATATAACCTTTGACACACGTACTCTAAAATACAGACTGCCATTTTCGAAACCATAGACACACCAATACCAGATACTAGATACTCATCCACTGATTCCTGTTTTTTTCAGTGAATTTTTAAATGCTCATTCCTAACTATAACATCTGTTAAGGCTATGGTTTTTTCAGTAAATTTCAAAGGTTTTTTAAATGCTAATTCCTAACTACAACGTCTGTAAAACCTATGGTTTTTTTCAGTGAATTTCAAAGGTGTTTTAAATATCGAACTAATGTTGTGCTATTTGTCATTAGTACAGTTTTTTCTAACGTTTCAACTACATAAAATAAACTGCAAAACTGCTGTTATTATTTCACAAATTACAGTGAGTTTTTAAATATTACAAAATAATTTAACATTCACAAAAAAAATTCTCCCTTTTTTTACTGTCATCAGCTTCTACTTAACTTCTCTATTCACAGTAATGTCAGTGTAGTTTCATCATAAATTGCAGGGAAAAAAAAAACCAATCAACTAGATTGTTAAAAAAAACAACTCCCTAATTCTCACAAATATAATACAATATCAACACAAATAACACATCCAATACTATTTCCAATCTTCAAATCTTACCTTTCCTTTGTAGTTTCTGTTCGCATTTTCCGATACGCCAAATATTGTATCAAAAATTTCGCTTAGAAATAATCCAGTATGAATTCCGTAAAGTGTCTTTACACCTTCCCTCTAGGCCAAATGATGTATCTAAAATCTTTGTTTCAGAAATATCAAGTATGAGTTCGGTTTCATTTCCAAGTGTGTATCGTTGCAGTGACTCCAACCATTATTACACTTTAAATAAACTGTATAATGTCCATTTGTGGTAGTACTTCCAGCATGGAAAACAATAGCAACTGTTGCAAAAGTTCCTCCAGAAATAGATACTTGACTAGCAACAAAAAGTTTAATTTTAGTTTCCACTTTTCTTCCATTTGGTCTACAGCGTTGCAGCATTATAATCAAATATTTTCCATATCTTTGTAGGCATTATGTAGATAGCATTGTTGATTTACAATGAGAACAGATCATCTCATGATCAGCTTCTTTTACTAATTTGGAAAATGGTACAGATTTGCAGTCAGGTATTGCCAAATATAGAAATCGTTCTCTGTCAACTATAGTGCTTGAAGTTAATGAACACTGTTCACATTTATGTTCCCATTTGTAACTGAGTCCAAATAAACTCTCAATCTGAATTCCTTCGTCTTCTAGTACTCCAAGCATAACCATCAAAAATTCTTGCGCATCCTGTTGTATATGAGCACTGAACTTTAAAGATCCAGTACATGTATCCAACAGTTGACGAATACCAGAAGCAGAATGGATCTTAATTCTATCAGTTCTCAATTCTTGAAATAAAGTATAAAGTGCCAAACATAATCTTTTTTTCTTAGTTTTCATAATTTCACCATAAAAATCTTCAAGATAAAATATAACTTTTAGAGTAACATTACCATAGCAGTTGACACCTGAAGCATTTTCTAATTGGTATCCGACAACATCATCACTTGTTTGTATTTTCTGTACATCTTTTTTTTCTCTTGATTTTGTTTCTCCTTTCCAACCATAGTTGATTCTTCTATATGTTTTCGTTTTGAACACACAACACGTTTCTCATATATAGGATATTCACCTAAACTTGGAACATAAAGCCTTCTCAAACTAATATATTCTCTTACACAATTAACATCAGCACTAACTTTGTTCTCATCAAAATCAAGTAAATACAAACCAAACAACGTTCTAACTTGAGATAATGCAACACATACCATTCCTTCTTTAAACACAGTTCTTCCTACATTTACTAAAGCATTATCTACACTTAAACCTTGAGATTTATGAATAGTTATTGCATATGCTAAACGGAACAGAAACTGTTTTCTACGAACATACATGTCTTTAACAAGCAAAAAATGTACAGCACAACGCGCAATCTGTCTTACCTCTGTAATCTGATCAAATTTAACTTTCAAGAATTCAATTCCATTTCTATTTTGATATTTCACAAAATCAACAACTTTACCATTGTTCCATTCACTAAACCTTCTTCTACATTCAGATTACGCTTCAAAATTACCCGACAGTTTAAACATACATCTAAATTTTTTTCTAAGCCAGCAGTTTTTGATACAGACTTTTCCAGAGAATCCAATTAAGTCTGTAGTTTTTCTGAAATAAGTATTGTTCTTCCTTGATGCTCCATTTTATCAATAGCTTCAATGTGAACTATTTCTTGATTTTCTAATTTCATAAGCTCTCTATTAAATGTATAACACTCTTCCACTGTAGGCATTAAGCAAACTAAAGACTTTTTTTCTTTCATTTTCTTATACATTACTTCTGCTGGTGTGTTTTCATTTGTAAACAAGTTCTTTAGTAGACGACTTTGAAAAGCTTGTTTACCATGTTTGCTTAGAACACCAATTCTTTCATCTTTTAAAATATTTGCATAATCTTCATCTCTTGCTTGTTGCATATTCTGAGTGAGTTCTTTTGTATTCAAAATTTAACCACATATTCACATTTCCAATACTTGCCAAAGATTTATTTGTGTCTTCATGTAGAAGAGTTTTAAACACTGGTTCTCCTTTTACAGGGGTTAGTTTTAGCAGATCTCGAAATACAATTAAGGTGCCGATTATGATCCTGGAAAAAAATTCCCCATACGACTCGTATCCGGTCTTTTTACCGTACGAATCGTACAAGTGCCGTACAAACTGCCAAGTACGATTCGCATGGGAAAAACTCCATACGAATCGCATTGGGAATTATTCCCCACACGTCCTCGGGTCGGAAAATGTGTTCGACACATCCTCGGACAATTTACCATACAAATGTGAAAAGTGTAGTCCGACCGCGCTAGTACGATCCATCCCGTGCGTCCGATGTTACAACCGGATGGAAAAAACACCGTCCGCACCGAACTCCCATAGCAACCATGGAGACATGTGCCCGCATACGCGCCCAACACTCCCCCCAGCCCTCCTATGTACGAGTCGAATCCCCACCCGTGTATGTACACCCGTGTATGTACACCCGTGTATGTACGAGACGTACCCCCACCCGTGAATGTACACCCGTGTATGTACACCCGTGTATGTACACCCATGTATGTACGAGACGTACCCCCACCCGTGAATGTACACCCGTGTATGTACACCCGTGTATGTACACCCCCGTACGTACGGCCCGTACCCCCACCCGCGTATGTATGGAGCGTACCCCCACCCCAACCGTGTATGTACGACCCGTACCCTCACCTGCGTACGTATGGAGCGTCCCCCACCCCAACAGTGTATGTTCGGCCCATACCCTCACCCGCGTATGGATGGAGCGTACCCCCACCCCAACCTTGTATGTACGACCCGTACCCTCACCCGCGTATGTATGGAGCTTACCCCCACCCCAACTGTGTATGTACGACCCGTACCCTCACCCGCGTACGTATGGAGCGTACCCCCCATGCCAACAGTGTACGTATGGACCGTACCCCCACCCCAACAGTGTATGTACGACCCGTACCCTCACCCGCGTATGTATGGAGCGTACCCCCACCCCAACCGTGTATGTACAAGCAGTACCCTCACCCGCGTACGTATGGAGCGTACCCCCACCCCAACAGTGTATGTACGACCCGTACCGTTACCCGCGTATGCATGGAGCGTACCCCCACCCCAACCGTGTATGTACGGACCGTACCCCCACCCCAACCGTGTATGTACGGCCCCTACCCACACCCGCGTATGTATGGAGCGTACCCCCACCCCAACCGTGTATGTACGGCCCGTACCCTCACCCGCGTATGGATGGAGCGTACCCCCACCCCAACCTTGTATGTACGACCCGTACCCTCACCTGCATATGTATGGAGCGTACCCCCACCCCAACCGTGTATGTACGGACCGTACCCCCACCCCAACCATGTATGTATGACCCGTACCCTCACCCGCGTATGTATGGAGCGTACCCCCACCCCAACCGTGTATGTACGGACCGTACCCTCACCTGCGTATGCATGGAGCGTACCCCCACCCCAACCGTGTATGTACGACCCGTACCCCCACCCCAACTGTGTATGTACGACCCGTACCCTCACCCGCGTACGTATGGAGCATACCCCCACCCCAACTTTCTAAGTACGGAGCGCACCCCAGGCCCCAACACCAGCACCTTCACCCAACATCGCGCATGTACGAGTCGTACCAAGCCAGACCCAAGGACAGCACTGTACAACAACATTGCCGAAGTACACACCGTACACACGCTAAAAACGCACGTACACAACCAGGACAAAGCAAAACAACATAAGAATACACTATTCGAATGGCACAAAGCCACAAAACATGTCCAACAAGCACAAATACACACACACTGACCTGCAACTGCCAAAATCCAAACCAGAGGCCCAAAACACAACCACTCCTTATAACACACCCACCCAAAGTTCAAACACAGCCACACCCACCAATGGACCAATAAAAAGGGCCCACAGACACAAACCATGAGCCTTTGCAACAGACTCACTGCTGCCAGACCCCACAGACAACCTACAGCACCATACTTGAACCTTTACTACACCTTACACTTGCACACCTTCACACACCCACCTTCACAAACACCCCCTCATCACATTCACACACACACCTGCACAACCACACCCACACACCCACAACCATCCACACCCACACCCCCCACAACCATCCACACCCACACCCCTCACCATGCCCACTAACAAGAATCCAAAGTTCACTAGCCAAGAGTTGGAGGTCCTTGTCGACGAAATCCTCAGAGTCGAGCCACACCTCTTTGGAACATTGGTCAGACAGACCAGCATTTCCGAAAAAACAGCCATGTGGCAGAGGATTGTCGATGCTGTGAATGCTGTTGCATCCACCAGAAGGACCAGGCATGAATGCCAAGCCAGGTGGTACGATCTGCGGAGGAGGGTCCGAACCAAAATGACCGACGACCAAAACCAGGCCAACATCACTGGAGGATGGCCGCCCCGCAGACCCGTACAATACCATCCTTAGGAGGAGAGGGTGATGGCCATACTGCCGGTGGTGTCAGTGGACGGAGTAGAAGGACTCCGAGACCCGGGTGAGTACACAAACAGCTCACCTCACATGGGGGGAACGTCATCCACAACCAAACTCACAATCAGGCACGCAATCACCCCAAGCTATCGCATGACTCAACCACACTCCATGAACATGCACATGCCACTAGCGCCACCATGCCCCATGCACCCAGCTGGACAATGCCAAGTCACAGGCCACAGAAAACACCAACACAAGACACGGTAAGCCGGATGGCGGGAGTGTGGGCCCCAAAAATCACATAGTGCAACTCAGAAGCAGACAACAATGCCCTCTGCCCATATGGCCTAGGTCAGAGCCAGACAAACAGTGTGTCCCCACACAGGAAAGACTTGCCAGCAAATGGCGGACGCCTTGCATTAAGACATGGGGGTGAAGGCACGTTTTTGCACATGACAGCAGCTAATGAACAGCCAACACTGTGAAAGAGTGGCAGCACACGCCACCACAGCAGCAGCGCAGACACAGACACTATACCCAATGGGTGCCTGGAGATCAGAAGCAAACTCACATCAACAAGCCAAGGGCCATTCAAAGAACTGCAAAAAGTGTGTGCCTAGGAAGCTGGGCTGAGGTGACAGAGGGTGACACACAGAGGGAGGGAGAGGGGGAGAGAGAGGGAGGGGGACACAGGGAGACGGACAGAGGGAGGAGGCTGACACAGGGAGGGAGGGAGAGGGGGACAGAGAGGGATTGAGAAAGGGACACACAGGGAGACCAATTCAGCCTTGGGGGGTGTGGGAATGTCTGCTCGTCAGCAGGTGGACTGCATGCATGTAGACAAGGGTGGGCAGTGCCTGAATCCCCCTCTCTTCTCCATGGCAAAACACTGGGCCATGTCTCAACCTGTGCACGAGCACAACGCCAGCTACCTGCATTATATAAGTGTGTGGAACAACTCCATGTGCCCACGTACAGTGCAACACGGAAGGCGCAAATGCATGGCTCGCCACACCTGCTCACTCCACTGCTGACTGTAGTCACAAGAGACGCAGCAAGTAAGACTGTGCCACACAAAGGTAAAGTCTCAAAAGCTGTGGCCAAGGGACATACCCATGCACAAGTGCACTGTGAGTGGAATGCAAGACATATCCAAATTCCCAGAGGAAATGTGCCAACTTAGAAACGAATGAAACATGGATGTTGCATGGAACAAAAATAACATTGTCTCTCTCACACACAGGTCAACGTCGTGGATCACCCCCCTACACTGGGGGGGAAGACTCACAGGACCCGGCTCGGCGGGATGACGGACCCACCGGCAGCGATGACTCTCACCACTCTGTGGACGACCCCGACCAATCTGGCCCCTCTGGTGTCCAACCACCTGCAGCACCTGCGTCAGGTACAACTGGGCCAACCACCACCCCCATTCCTGCCACATCCCAGGAGACACCCAGGATCCCTGCCCCACCACCACAATGCAGCCAGGCTGACCAGGAGGTACACGGTGTACCGGGCACCCAGGAGGAGGCAGGCGACAACGCTAATGCCACCCCTCAGGGGTCCCGGAGACCCGATGTGCCCACAAGGGCAGGCCAGGTGCAAGTGGGCAGGGGTGGTGGGAGTGGAGGACGGCGGAGGCACGAGCCTGACCAGTTGGCTGCGGAACCGGTATATTCCCATGTCAGAAACATCCTGGAGACATACCGGCAGGACACCACGGGCATGGCCCAGGTTGTGTCCATCTTCGAGGAGATCAAGACCCAGCAGGCACAGCAACATGCGGAGCAACATGCCTGTCTACTGCGACACCAAGGGCGGATGGAGAACAGACAGGCTGAGCTCATGACGGTGTTCACGGGAATTCACCGTACACTCCGTCGGATAGCCGACAACATGGGCAACCCTCCCTGTGCCACCAGGCGTAGAACATCACCACCCACAGGGAGGGATCAGGAGGAGGAGGAGACATCCGACGGAGCATCCCAAACATCGTCACGGCCTGCTTCTGAGGGTTCCCGCAGGAGGGCGGGTCGTCCACAGAAAAGACCGTGAGGGTCGGCGCAACAGCATCATCTCCCAGGACACCTGGCCTGGCACCTGGCCCACTGGACCAACAGCAGCACATCAGCAAAAGACATTCTCTGCCACATGGACTTGCTGGTCACTGTCTGACCAATGTTGACAAAGACTGTGGCATGGACTCTGAGGATTTCCAATGGCAAGGACACCAACTCCCCTAGTGAACTTTGGATTCCACACACCCGGAAAGCCCCTCATGTCATACCCCCCCCCCCACCACGTACCCCAACAAAAATAAAAAGTTACACGATAAAGAGATGATGCCTACATTTTGCATTATTACCTTACATGTGTCTTGTAAAGTCTAACCATGCCTGAGTTCTCATATGACTTTAACCATCCACACCCTGGGGCCTGAGTCTGGCACAGGACACACATGGGTCACAATGTATTAGGCAACACAGACATGGAGCACCATACACACCCGTGATGGGCCCAACCAGCTGAGGGGGTGGCCGCACAACCGTGCCGACAGACATATTGAGTACAGCGACAGCCATGCGCAGAGGTCAGGGATCATGTGGAGTGTCCTGGGGGGCACCCAGGGATGTGTGGACAGGTGGCAGAACCATGTCCTGCAAGCTTGAGTCAGGTGGATGCAGAGAATGGTGGCCTGGCCAACGTTGGATGCATGGGGATGGCACATGTCACAATACCCACACAGTCATGGACATCATGCACAATACACAGTCTAATCCCACACAAACAGCTTGCATCTTGCTACTCTACACATAGACACATAGCCACTATCACGGAAAAGCATGCCAGACATGCCGGATGCACCGTGGCAACACACCAGCATTGACTGAGAATAGGCACCTTGGAGGCATAGGGACACCTTTATTATTCATGTATTCGGGAATGCAGAGGCAACTCGGAGTACACATACACAGGTCATGTGGAGTAACATGTGGGTCCAACACTGGAACCCCCCTTCTGCAGCACAAATGTGTGATAGCCATGGAACTGGCACACAAGTGTCGGCTAACAGCTAAACACCCCCTGCTGCTCACGGAGAGGCTGCCATACACCATTGATCCTCTGATGTGGAAGTCCCACACCATGCCAAGCCAATGCTAACCGTATGTGTCCGAGGGCAGTGTTACACACATTGATGCCATCACAATCCACTATCCCATCACAGATGACTGTCAACAAGTCTGACCATCTATTCAGGTGTACCCAGCTACATGTCATGTGTCCCATGGTGATGCGACATGTCTGCAGAGGAACCAAACATCGACAGGGACAGTGTGCACACATCGTAAACAGCTGCCACACCCAATACACCCCTGATGCATCCGTTACCCTAAGGAGACTTCCAAACTTGTCCGTGCGTGTAACGCTGAGTCAGCACACGATGACGTGTCCATGAGGAATAGCAGTGCCACAACAATGCAACCAGCAGACGGCATGCGCAAGTACCTGGGGATGAGAGACACACAAGAAGTCAGCCACAAAAAGCACAGCCACTTGCATGTGCATGTACTCGACACATGTAAGGATGACAACATGCTAGGTCACTATTATGACTGGGGAAATACACTCATCACTGGCACCATCACTCCAGTGACACATCCACACACACCTCTGACTCACGTGGCATACATGCAGATGGACACACACATCGCAACACATGCCACACGGGGACCAATGCGTGCACACTCAGACACTGGTACTCACCACTAAGCAAAGAAGTCGCGTATGAGCTGACTCCAAATGTCCTCTTGTGGAACCACATCCTCCACATCACTAGCCCCATTGCCAAGCCCTTCGTCCTCCACGGGTGGATGGTCCTGATCATCTTGATCCAGGATGAGTGGCACAGCTTTCTCAACTGCCATGTTGTGCAGCATGCAGCAGACCATGAAGATTTTGCAGACCTTCAACGGGGCATATGGGAGGGCGCCGCCGGTCTTGTGGAGGCATCTGAATCGGCTCTTCAGGAGGCCAAATGTCCTCTCTATCACTCGCCTTGTCCGGCCATGGGCGGTGTTGTAGCGGAGCTGGGCCGGCATGCTGGGGTTGCGGAGAGGTGTGATCAGCCATGGCATGTTGGGATAGCCAGCGTCCCCTACATGGAAACAACATGGACATAAGTAGGACAGGAGAAGCGGTCGTGCTGGAAGTCTACGCAAAATACAGGACAGACAGAGTGTACCCACCAACAACACATGCTCGTTCGTTGCGCAGCTGCGTCATCATTTCAGGCACCCTGCTACGCCTCATGATGTAGGCATCGTGTGCTGATCCTGGAAAACGAGCACAGACATGTGAAATCATCATGTTGGACAGACACACCACAAGGGCATTGATGGAGTGGTAGTGCTTGCGATTCCTGTACGCTACCTCCTGTGCCTGTGGTGGTACCAAAGCCACATGTGTCCAATCTATGGACCCAATGACATGGGGCATCCCTCCCAGGGCATAGAATCCACGCTTGACCCCAGTCAACAGTTCAGGAGTTGGGAAATGGATGAACTCATCCAGGTGAAGCAACATGGCCTCTAAGAAATCATGCAGCACGCGGCTGAACATGCTCTGGGACATGCCACCAACATGAGCTATGGTATATTGAAAGGTACCCGTGGCAAGAAAATGTAGGGCTGCCATTACCTTCAGCTTGGGTGTCAGTGCCGTAGGATACCTGTGCAGCGGTTGCAGGTGTGGTGCCAGCCTTGCCGTCAACTCCTCAATCAACGGTTGGTGGAAGCGGTAGCAGCGTATACAGTCATTCTCCCGCATGTCAGCCAAGTCCGGAATTGGTTGGGGAAGAGGCGGCGCTCTGCAGTAATTTGGAAGTGACAAGGAAGAGTGAGTGCACTACAACAACAATTTATTTGTACTGAGCACATGTTAATCTGTCAATACACATATGCTACATACGGAGTCAGGTATGTGCCACATGCCCTGGACACGTATGGCTGCCAGGTGACACTCCTACCAAGACCCAGCTACACACGGAGATTGTGAACCTCCACATGCCATGGCATGGGATTAGCTGTGTCCCAGTGTAAGTGAACAGCCAGACGCAACACAGGAGTGACATACATCAACACATCAGCAGAAGTAGGATGTCGATTTCAGAGACAGGTAGCGGAACACTAGAGCCACAGGTCACATGACATTACACTAGGACAGCCCACACACCTTGCCAATAAGGTGTACATGTAATGACTCACCACACATACATTGAGAGGATGCAGACATGTCCTTGTTACGCTACTCCGTGTCCCATGCATACATACGCACCTCACATCCGATACCACATGTGGCCTGGTGTGCGTAACAGTGTGCCATGTCCATCTACACACAGACACATGTTGGTTGCTGCAACAGCTGATGCTTTTGAGGGAACACCAACATCAAGCTAATGGGAACACACCACACATACATGACATAGACACATTGTGCACCGTGGGTAGTCACATGTCTGGTGTGTTAACCCCTGTAGCGGGCATCAGGGGACACTTGCGTGTGTTGTTGACTGTGCCATGCCAGTGACGCTCATCCCAAGTGTGCAGTACGACATGCACACATGTCAAAGGAGTTAAGGGCATGCCTGGCACATATTGCACCGTCACACATAACATCTGTACACATCTCATCATACATCTATTGCCTTCTCGACTCAGGAGTCATGTGCCACATCACAGCCTTTCACACCTGTGCCCCACACATGTAGTACTGCCTTGATGTCCATCCATGGACAAGTATGTCTGCTCTATTCCTTCCTGTGTGCTGCCTGTCACCACTGTGATGTGTGAAAGGCACCGTACATTCGCTCAGAGGGCCTGTGTACGTTCCCTATCACTATGGGAGTGCTGCCGTATGCGTACCCATAGTGAAAGTGAGAGTACAGGCGTGTGTACGGTCCGTATCACTATGGGTGTGCTCGCGTATGCGTACCCATAGTGATAGTGAGCGTACAGGCGTGTGTACGGTCCGTATCACTATGGGTATGCATACGCGAGCACACCCATAGTGATAGTGAGCGTACAGGCGTGTGTACGGTCCGTATCACTATGGGTTTGCTCGCGTATACGTACCCATAGTGATAGTGAGCGTACAGGCGTGTGTACGGTCCGTATCACTATGGGTGTGCTCGCGTATGCGTACCCATAGTGATACGGACCGTACACACGCCTGTACGGGCCGTTGCTATGCATTTGGGGTGCCCTAGGGCCCCGGAACGCACCGTACCTGTGTGTGAAACTCCAAATTACATAGGGGACACATGAGGGACAAGTATAAAGGCCTACATGCATGCTGGTTGTCATGGAGACCAAGTTTAAAGTATGAATTTTTTTCTGCAGGTGCACAGCAGAAGTCAGTTTGAATGAATCTACTTTGTTGCAATGTGGTTCTGGAGTTGAAATCATGCTCAAGAAAAAAAACAATAAAGACCCACTGACTGTGCTAGGTTTGAAGGAATTGGAGGAAACATAGGATGCAAATGTGAGTGACCAATCACTCTGTACTCCTGTGCATGAAACAGGCCAGCAAGGCAGATATAAGGCAGCCAGATCCCATGAGGGAGCACTTGCCTGCACATCTTTGGATTCTACGACCCAGCTGCTGCTCCTGATTCCCTGGAACCATGTTCAGGTCTGTGGAGAGGGCACAGCCTTTCACCCTGCAGGAGAACCTGGCATTGCTGGATGTGATCCTCCCACAGTACCCCCTGCTATATGGGCGACCAGGGTATCAGGTGAGTGCAGAGTCTACTAGCACAGACTGTGTCCCTTTTTTGTGACTGTGACTTCTGGCATTGTGTCCAGGTGTGACACACATGCAATGTACTGTAGGGGGGGTTCCAGGGGGGGGAATGCCTGATGTCTCCCAGCCAGAGCATGCTGTGGTGCATGTCTGCCTTCCTCACTTGCATTGTGTTTACTGTGACAATCACTGCATGGTGCATGCCACATTCTGCCTGTCTTAACCTCCTGGGAATGTAGCCTCTACAGTCCTCATTTGATTATGTGGTCAGCCCAGTGTGACAGGTGACTGTACCCACAGATGTGTGTTAGTTCTGTGTACCTGTGCTGAGAGTGTCCACATGATGTGTTCGTACCCTGGACATCGGTGTGTGTGTAAGTCCCCTGTCATGTGGGTGGGTGCATATGTGGAGTGTAGCACCCGGGCTGCATGAGGGATGGATATACCCTGCCCATCTGATATGAGCAGGGAGCAGTGCTGTGTGTCTGACGTGCAGAGCCAGCCCCACACCTGTGAGCCCCCCCGTCTAGTGGCACATGTGCAGAGTGAGGTTTGTCGCTGCATTTGGCAATGGCAGGTGAATGTCCTGTGCCTGTGTGTGTCTGTGTACTCTGCTGAGGTAGCGTCAGTGGCCTGTGGCATGTGACTGCTTAGAGGTGCTGCACATAATCCTGGTGTAGCTTATGATGCACAGTGTGAGCCTGGATCATTGATTGTGTCGTTGCCCTCATTCCACCTGTGTACTTTCAATGGCACGTACTGCTTTTGCCCTTCCCCAGAGGATCATGTCCCTATGACAAAGGTGCAGTGCGTTGGATGCATACTATGCCTTGTTGTAACCAGCTAATTTGTTCTAATATGTGTCTCTGTGACATGTGCCAGGTGTATTGATGTAGTGTCACTTGTTCATCCTCACAGGTAGGCGCCTCTGCCAAGAAGCAGATCTGGATGAACGCCGTCAGTGCCGTGAGGAGGACAGAGGATCGCAAGCAGCGCCTGGCCCAGATGAGAAAACGCTGGCAGGATATCCGGTGCTGGACACGGAGGATCGCACGGGTCCTGCTGGGGGACTCACCTGAGACCCATAAGAACCGCGGGCGCCGCCGTCTGACCCACATCCACAAGCGTGTGCTGGCGGTGGTCTTTCCAGACTTGGACATGCGCTTACAGGACAAGCAGCAGCAGGAAGGGGGTAGGCACATGTGTGTTTGTTGTGTGTCACCAGCATTTGTAAGTGCACAGTTGCATGGATACACTGCCAGGGTTTAAAGGTGCTGTGCAGATCCGGTTACCCACAGTATAGCTGTGCTCTCTTGCCTCCCTTCCCCTCCTTGCAATGTGTTCCCTGGTCTGTGTGTAGTCACTCCTTCACAAGGTTATCTAGGCTGGCACTTTCTCCACGTGAACAATGCCTGTAGCATCATGTGTGGGGGTGGTGTGTAACAGGTTTTGGACCTTGCCTGTGCCCTGTCCAGTTCAGTACTTGTGGGTTCCATGTCAGTTGGCACTGATGCTGAGTCCAGACATTGGAGTTAGTCTCTCAAGTGTCATGCCTTACAGCACGCATGTCCTATGTTGTGGCCTGTGGCATGATGTGCATGAGTGTGCGATACGCATGGTGCAGGGATGGTGGCGTGTGTTGCAGTCATTCCCATTCAGGACCATGGAGTTGTGTGGCCACTACTGTCCCCTGGGGCATATTTTCCTAGGTGTCATGTGTGTCATCACAAAATGTGGACACTCTCAGTGTCTACAGCATAGGTTGTGCTCTGTGCCATTGTCCCCTGGCACCATGTATATTGACGTAAAATGTAGTACAAGTGTCCACTGTACAGCCTGACCTGATTTTCCTTGTTCATACTCACGGTGGCCAGTGCCTGTGTGTCTTGTTACAATCATCCGATGATGACCATTTGTACATGATTATTTGGACAGGCGCACCTTGTGTATTTTGTGTCCAATCTTGCATTTATCCAGACCATGTGTATTTCACCCAGACTAAGAGATGTAAGTGCTTCCTGTGTCTCAACAAATTGTCTCATGTAGGGGGTGGTTGGTGCGGGCAAAGCCTACATGTCAAAACCTGATATCTCCTTGCTAGGTCTGGCCAGTGTGTGATGTTTGTCTGGACATACACTCAAGGTGCAGTGAGCCAGTCATGGTGGCCATGTTTTCAGTATTACCTATGCAGCATGTGCCTCAAGTTCATGGATATGGTCCCTGCTCATCCCTATTTTCGGCAACGCTGTGTGGTGCAGATGCAGTGCTTGATTGTCCCCAGATCCTGGCTCCTCTGTCAAAATCCATTTCATGTCATTTGCTATTGTGTCATGCTCTCCATAGTTTTTCAGTGGCATGGTCGGTCAACCAACTGTGTGTTGCATGCCCTAGATATGTACCTTGTTTTGTAGATGTTACTCATCTTTCTTTTCAGGCTATGCACTGTAACCTATGTAGATTCGACTCATGTGACATATGTATACAGGTGTATGATTAATTGCTGTCTCTTCACCTTGCCCACAGCATCGCCGGGGGACACGGAGGGAGACATCAGCACAGACAGAGCGGAGGGACCGAGCACCAGTGCCAGCGGTGACATCTTGGCTGGCACATCGAGTGGAACTGAGGCAGAGGAGAGTGAGGCCGAGGACCTGTCCAGTGCCACCACAGAATATGAAGCTGACGGGTCCAAGGATGAGCTCTCCGAGTGGGCGGAGGCTGCACCAGCAGCTGACAGCGGCACAACATCTCTCCCTGCCCCCTCCATTGCCATCAGCCGCCTCCCACTTGCTCGTGTCCCTTCCCAGCGTGCCCAGTCACCACATGTCTCCTTCCTGCCAGGCACCGCACCCCCTGCCCCTGTCTCCACTGCTGCCGCCAATGCCGAGTCTGTGGACATCCAGCGGCAGTTGCAGGTTGGTCAGGCTGCGATGCTTAATGTCCTCCATGGCCACAGCCAAGTGCTGAACAACATCGAGGCATACTTGGAGGGCATTTTCTCATCGCAGGCTGACCAACGCAACTTGCTGAGGTCCATTGACTCGACACTGACTGCAGCAGTGGGTCTCCTGCAGCGCTTCGTCCAACCCCCTACCCCACACTTCCCACTCCCATGCCTGTCCCACATACACCCAGACGTCAGCATGCACACACCACAACAGACACAGGCACCACACCAGCAGGGAAGGTCAAACGCACACCTCCTGGCATGCACACACAGGGTGAAGTAGGCACACCCACTGGGTCGGGGGCAAACGTAAGACACGCAGCCAGAGTGGGAGTCCGCATTCCACCAAATCCACTCCCTCCAAATCCCCTCCCCTCAGCTCTCCTGGCCACATATCCAGCAAAGACTCCTTCATGGCAACTCTGTCCCAGAGCCCCACAGTGACACCACCCTGCAAGTGGTCAAGGGAGTCCCCCGTCAGGGTGGTTGAGTCCCCCCCCTGTCCACACCCTCCCCCAGTGGCGCTGCGACCCATCCCTCTGACCCCCCCTCCTTGGGGCCTGTGGTTCCTTCGGGTGCAGGGGAGTCGCTGGAGGACCTTCCTAAGGTGTGCAGCGCCATCCTGGCCTCCGCCTTTGGCCCTGCCCCACCCCCTGTGGTGGAGTCCTCCATCCCTGCACCCACGATGCCTACCCTTCGCCCTCATGTCCCTGCGGTGCCTGGTCCTTCCCCCCCACATGATGCCCCCCCCCTCTGGAAGACGAAGGAGTCTGACTGTGCAGGCAAGCTAGGGGACACGCGTCCCACTGTGTCCTCCACCTGGATTTGAACTTTGGATTGCCCTATGGGCATTGTACATTTTGAACTTTCAAGGGACAAACAGATTTTTGGATGCTGAATAAAGCAGTTTCTTTTTCCTTAGTACACTACTGTCTGTCTGGTATTGCTGTTGGTGGACCTACTCCATTATTTTGGGTGGTGATAATGTGTTGGGTGTGTGGGAATTGTAGTCTTGTGCTGGTCATAGGGTGGATCCTGGTATCTGTGTGCCATCACAAGCTGTTGGCTACATAACTTTGTTCATGTAAGCAGTTACTGCATGGTGACATCGTCCCAAGGTGTGATCCGTCCTCTGTGTAACCTGACATCTTCCCTGCAGGGTCTTTCCAATATGTGGTGCTGAGCTGTGTCTACATTGGCTGGGTGTGTGACAGACTCGTTAGACTTGGGCCATGCATGCTGAGCGTTGTCTCCACCTGCATCATTCGTGGCGTCCTTGGTGGTCACTGTACTTGTGTATGTAGACTGTTGTCATGACTTCATGTGGACATGTTTTCTTTTTGGCGCTATGCATGTGTATACTCCCAGCCTCGCACACATGTGGTACATGTACTGCAGGATCTTTGTGCACCTGACTGACGTTTGTGGGCATTGGATCTGTGGGTACTCCACCCTTTTCTTTGCAGGGGCACTGCTGTGAGTGTTAGGCACCCACCCCTCCTGTGTCTGGGCACTGCTGGGAGGACTCTGCACACACCCCTCCTGTGTCTGGGCACTGCTAGGAGTGTTAGGCACCCACCCCTCCTGTGTCTGGGCACTGCAGGGAGGACTCTGCACACACCCTCCTGTGTCTGGGCACTGCTGGGAGGACTCTGCACCCACCCCTCCTGTGTCTAGGCACTGCTGGGAGGACTCTGCACACACCCCTCTTATGACTGGGCACTGCTGGGAGGCCGCTGCGCACACCCCTCCTGTGTCTAGGCGCTGCTGGGAGTGTTAGGCACCCACCCCTCCTGTGTCTGGGCACTGCTGGGAGGACTCTGCACACACCCCTCCTGTGTCTGGGCACTGCTGGGAGGACTCTGCACCCACCCCTCCTGTGTCTGGGCACTGCTGGGAGTGTTAGGCACCCACCCCTCCTGTGTCTGGGCACTGCTGGGAGGACTCTGCACACACCCCTCCTGTGTCTGGGCACTGCTGGGAGTGTTAGGCACCCACCCCTCCTGTGTCTGGGCACTGCTGGGAGGACTCTGCTCCCACCCCTCCTGTGTCTGGGCACTGCTGGGAGGACTCTGCACACACCCCTCCTGTGTCTGGGCACTGCTGGGAGGACTCTGCACCCAACCCTCCTATTTCAGGATATGTACGCTTAGAACATACACGGGTGTGGGTTCGCTCCATGCATACGCGGGTGGGGGTACGGTCCGTACATACACGGTTGGGGTGGGGGTACGCTCCATACATACGCGGGTGAGGGTACGGGTCGTACATACACGGTTTGTGGCCTGCCCCTGCTCCTGCCCCCGCCCCTTCCCCCCTCCCTTTGTTGTTCTGACCTTCTGCGGCGTCTGCGTTGTAACCTGTAGAGGAGGTCGACTGCTATGAGGGCCGGGATGACACGTAGGTTCGGGTCCATGTCTGTCCGTCGCGTGCAGGTACTCCTTGTTCGCGTCGTCCTGATTTCCCGGCAGTTTGTGGCTGCCGGAAAATATTCTCCGCGCGGAATGACGTCGGTGCGAATCGTACTTCCTGGTTCGTGAATGGCAGGCTGCGTGCGTCCCGACGTCACGTCGGCGCTTTCCCGGATCACATTTGTATGTATATTTTCGTCTGTCGGTGTTTTGTACGATTCGTACGGAAATAGTATTTCCGTGCGAATCGTACTTCCATGTTTGTATCTTCTTACGACCGGGTACGCGTCGGACAGGGAATATGCTCCGTCCGACGGTTCGTACCCGGTTTTTACAGGATCGTAATCGGCACCTAAATGTTTTCCTCCAAAGAGAATGACGTAATCTGTTTTTAATACCTGTTGCAATCTGAAGTGTACAAAAGCAAGCATTAAGTTTGAGACCATGCTCACCTCATCAATAATTAATAGTTTTATTTTCTCCAGCACTCTTGACACTTCATGAGAAGCTTTTCCAGACAGCTTCTGATATTGTAATTTATTATCATGCTCAACTGGTAACATCAGTAATCTATGCAAAGTATCTCCTTTAACATTGTGTGCAGCTAATCCAGTTGGAGCTGTTACCACATAACATTAATGTGAACCAGTAGTTTTTTAAGATAACTGGTCCAAACTTTAATTAAAAAACTTTTACCTGTCCCACCTTGACCACTGATGTACATCAGAAGAGGTTTAAAAGATGAAAACACATATTCTTTTTTTCATGCAACAAACCATGTTCTATCTGTTCTCTCACTTGTACATAAATTTCTTTCTGTTCAACATTTAGTTGTTCTTCTAACTTTTCCAATGTAATATTCTCCTTGTGTGCTTGTTGCATTGCTATTTTGACTTCATGCATAGCAATTGCTGCTTCATTTTCCAGTATTGGTTGTCCAAGAGGATCTTGACTACATTGACCACTACTTTGACTATCTTGAGAACTTTTATTAGCTATTTCAGCTGTAATAGTCTTTTCCTGTTCAACTTCATCATTCAACATTCTTAAATATGTCGGGAAAATTGTACATGCAATGCTATCTTTACATGCATTAAAAGAATCTTCGTAGCAGTCAAAGTCTCCAAGTAATTCACTTTCGCTACGCCATGGTTTAAAGAGTTGGAGAAGTGCTAAATAGTAGAATTCACGCTTATCTGGAGTTTCACAACTGAGTTTCTTGTGATTTATAAGATTACCCTTTGTATGTTTTACTAAACAACCATGATATCCAACTACTGCATATTTTCCTTTGTTTAAATTCTGTTTACCATTACTTTTTAAGCTGTAATATTGAAGTACTTCATACAGACATAGCTGTTCCAGATGTCGACTCCTTTTCGGATAGTATGTGTCCAACATATTAGTTTTAAGAATGTCTTTACTGTCTTGTTCATTTGCTGCTAAGTATTCAATTTATTCTAATGATTTCAACACTCTATTCCATGAGCAGGCAAGACCTAAACTTACCCAAATGATTCCTCGTGACTTTGAATATAAACTTGAAGAGCACAAGCGGTCTGAACATTCATAGGATCCAATTCCTCAGTGGGAAAGCATTTTCAAAGTAAAGTTGTACAATTTTTTGCTAAGGCTTTTCTCTTGTGCAATTTCTTCCCACATTTTTTTCCTCTCTGTTTTTTCTGATTTTGTTATTTACGATGTCAGTCAGTCAGTCAGTAATACTTTATTCAATAAAAAATTTTTCATCATAAAAGTAAGTATACAGTAACATGACCTATGTAAACACATGCTACAAAAATACATATGAATCGTTAAAATTTATACAACATAAGTCACATAAAAATTTCACACTTCAAAAAATACATATTAAAATTCATCAATTTACTCTACATTCAACAGCATAACAACTCATTTCCCATACTAAGTAAATGTCTGGGATCTCTAACCTGGCCCTAGGGCCTCCCTCATTGTGACGCCCCAGCCTGCAAGGTAAGTTGGAGCCTAAGTCTCCTCATACGGATCACCCAAGCACTTCCGATAAATTTAGCGACACCACACACCAATGAAGAGGAGGATGTATCAGTACAGAGGACTGCAGGGCCATTGCATGGCATCGAAGGCCCAGGCCCCTGCATACAGGTTTTAGCCATATCCTCCTAGGAACCTTGTAAGCCGGGCAAGCAAACATAAGGTGCGCCACGGACTCAATAGGGGCTGCACAACACGGGCACGCCTTTGTTGAACTACCTTGAGGGTTCCACCCAGAGGTAAAAGCATTTACAGGGAGGGTTCCAAACCTAACTTTTAAATATAATTATCTGTCAAGGGGTTTCTCGATATAATCTAGGAGTGGTTCGAATAACCGGGACCCCTTAATATCTAAAAACCGCTCAGTGAGAGAACCCCCGACACCTCTACAAGAAGTCTCAAGCTGGACCCACTCCCAATAGAGCTTCTTAATAACTAGTTTAGGAGGGGGGGATTGACTCTTCCATAGATCACTTAGGCCTATAAATCCCACCAGCTGCCGCAGGTTACTCAACCACTTAATCCTGTTACCTTTGTCCAACAAGATAAGTTCGTCCAATGGAGCAGCGTAGTTCTTAAGCTCCTCAGTCCTTCTCAGCCGGACCCAAAAAAGTAGAGGGCGAAAGCGCACTATTTCCTTAAGGGGGCGCCTGCCCATATCTAAACGTAATGGTATCAATGGGGTAGAAGCTGGTAAGGCAACCGAATTTCTCAAGAATTTATTTTCAGAAGTTATTAAATCCGAGAGATTCTCGAACCCCCAAAGTTCAGAGCCATACAAAGCACTTGGCAGTATTTGGCCTTCGTAAATAGCTAGGACCGGGGCCACAGGTTTACTCACTGACACCCTATGCTCACGCATTACCACCCCTGCAACTCTTTTGAAATTTAATGACATTTTAGCCAGATGGTCATTCCAGCGCATCCGACTGTTCACCCTGACACCCAGGTAGGCAAAGGACTCCACCATCTCCAAAGACTCACCATTGAGCGAAAAATTATTCCAGATTCTTCTGGAAGGGGAAATAGCCATAAGTTTAGTTTTCGAGGTGTTAATTGTAAGGCCCCTATCATTACAAAAATCACTGAAGCGGTGCAATAGCTTTTGGAGACCTGCCGGGGTTTTTGAAATCAGAATGGTGTCGTCCGCGAAGAGGAGAGTTGGTATTTTTTCCCCAGCCAGGGATGGTGCATCCGCCGACTCGGCCCTCAGATGGTCCACCACACCATTCACAAATAGGGAAAAGAGGGTCGGTGCCATGACGCATCCCTGGCGGACTCCCCTCCTCACGTGCACCCTCTCGGTCAGTTGGCCTTGGGTACCCCATCTGGTTCTTGCATAATTACCCTCATGGAGCTTAACTATAAGGTCCAGAAGGTAACCTGGCAAGCCCATCTCCTCCAAAACTTCCCATAGCCTAGCACGGGGGACCAGGTCGAACGCCATCCTGAGATCTATAAAAGCCAGGTAGAGACTACCATGGTTAATTGACACAGTTTTCCAATAGATCGCAAAAAAGCGGAAGACCTGGTCCATTGTACCCACTTTTTTCCGGAACCCGGCCTGGAAATGAGAGAGGACCTGCTCCTCGTCCATCCATGCCCCGACTCGCAAAATGATGACCCTGCCAACCACTTTCTGTATCACATCTATCAGACTAATTGGTCTGTAGTTGGCAGGGTCATCCCTATCACCCTTTTTGTAAACCGTAATCACTTCGGCCCCCTTCCATGAGTCTGGGACAGGATGACCCTTGGATATTAAATTAATTATTAATGCAATGAGTGTGGCCCAAGCTATGGGTTCTTTCATAAGAAGATCCCCCGGGATGCCATCTTGGCCTGCTGCCTTCTTCGGGGTTAGGTGTCTTATGGCCACTGCAATCTCAGAAGGCACATATGGGTTCTCAAGGGAAGATACAAGGGGGGCCCGATTGGCTGGATCACGAAAAAGAGATTTGGATGCATCTTGGCCACCGTAAATTATTGAAAAATGGGAATACCATTGTTGGCTGGTAATATGGTTGGCCATCAAAGGCCTATTAAGATTTCTGGCCTTGTTGATCAAATCCCAGAACAGTGAACCGTTTTTCATTTTAGATGCATTTTTAAGGTCCTGCCAATGCTGTTCCTCCCACTCTTTTTTAGCCCGAGCTTGTTCGTTCGCATATTCCCTCCTAGCTATTCTAACTAGCGGTTGGTTCTTTTTACGGAGGGCGGCAGTTAGCTCACGTCTTTTTGCCCGGCACTTTGTAGAGTACCAGGGATTGCTGGATTTGGGAGCTTTTATTTTAGAGCTCCGGGTTAAAAATAATTTGCCAACTTCTTCAATGGCATTAGTATATATCCGTGGGAAAAGCGATTCCTGGACAGCCCCTGTCCCCATGGATAAAGCCTCCAGCTCACTAATCAGCGCATCAATGTGTGTCTTAATCTTTTCCAGTTTAACTGGGTGAGAGCCAACCTTATCCCATTTCAATCTTCGATTACCGTCATATGGAGTCACCTCCTTTGTTATCTTCGGTGGGCCTGGATTTGGGCCACCTTTTAAATTTCTCCACCTCAACGACAAACATAAAGGGTTGTGATCGCTATCCTGCGAAGGGACCACCTCCATGTCGACTAAATCACGCCACATAGTAACGTCCAGTAAGATATAATCAATTCTGGACGGGCTGTTGAGTCTGTTGAACGTCATTGCCCCGTCCCGATCAGAAGGAGATCTACCGTTTACTGCTCTTAAATTATAATCCACAGTAAGAGCGTTAATCTGTAATGCTTTGGCGGACCAATTTTTAATCGGGGGTAATGCCAGTACGGGAATAGACCAGCTGGCGTCGTCCTCCTCTATACCCAGAGGGTCATCCTCACTTAAGGGTTCGAATGTACAATTAAAGTCCCCCCCCACAAGTATTTTAGAATTTGTGGGGCAATTAGCTAGTGCCTGTTCTAGAATTGTAAAGGTGCAAGGCGTTTTATCTCCCCAGGTCCCTCTAGCATAGATATTAAATAACTCCACCTTACTTCCCCTCACCTGGCCTGGTAATGAAAGATGTTGGATGTCCCTACACTCTGGATCATGAACTGAGATACTCCAGTTTAGATCTACTTTTATCCAAATATGTAAACCCCCAGAGGATCTACCCCTGCCACAACTATAAGCGGGTACACAAAAGGTAGCATATCCAGTTTTATAAATTGGTGATAAACTCCAAGTTTCTTGGAACATACATATATCAAATTTTTCAATAAAGTTGTTCCAATCCGGGAGAATCAGTTTTTTTTCCAACCCTGCTATATTCCAGGATAACAGATGAATAACGTCTTTACCACTGGTATGCGGGGCTGGAATAACTCCAATTTCCACATCCACTACCCCTAAATTGGGAGTTTCAAAATGCTCTACCTGGTTTAAAAACTGGTTATCATCACTACTAACTCCCGCAGTTGGTAAGTGGGTAGTGGCAAGAGAACAAATAGCACCCCTGGTTACCGGATCTAGAAGAACCCCATCACTAATTTGGGGTTCATCAGCCACATTAGATATCACAGTCGCGTTTCCCTCTATTCTGCCTGCACTTTGGCTATCCCAATTACCCTTCCTAAACTGTAATCTTCAATCACAATCGTCCATCCCAGAAAGGACATCAAACCTATTCCCTAGCTCTAAAGGCGTAAAAGGCCTCAGGTGCTCCAATCTCCTGTTGTTGCACCTAGGGCCTCTAAAGGGTATCATATTCCAACCTTGATGGTCGGATCGCGAGTTCGTATCATGTAATGCTGTAGGAACGATTGAGTGAACTATATGGTTTTTCCTGGCATGGGTTTGGGGGAACACCAGGGACCTAGGGTAAAAATAGGTCAGGGCTCAAGGACTAATTTGACTATTGCCATTACCCAAAGGCCAATTCAATATAAAATCAACCACTTCTGGATCTCTAAAATTAATCAAAACTATGTCTCCCTCGACATCCTTGCTTCTGCCACCAAGCCAAGGGAGACGTCTGGCATACAATATCTCACCATTGGCATTCTTATTTATAGGTCTATATATTCTTAACCAGTGTATAATTTTGTTTTTCAGCTGGTAAAAATCTTCTCTCTTATTGTTAGCCAATACAGGAACCCCTGTCAAAACCACCACCAAGGGGACAGCTTCTGGGGGTAAGTCAACCCGTGGCCCATGGATCCTAGAGCCCCCCTCCCGCCTGGAGCTACCCTGCTCCTGACATGTAATCCCCAATGGTGCAATGCTGACCTCCTCCACTGGGTCAGTGGCAGGCTTGATGGTTAGATGTTCCAAGGACGTCAAAGGGCCCTTTCTAGCACTATCAAGAACTATATGATCCAAGACCTGTGTTACATTTCTACTGAAATCAGGAATTTCCTGAGGAACGTTAGTGGTGGAATCTGGGGCCTGGATACTAGTGCCATTCGTTTGCACCTTTTCTACGGCAGTCATGTTTCTCAATGAAGATTCAATATTCTCTAGCCTGTGCTCCAGCCTCCTCAGGGTATCAGTAATGGGCAATATGAGAGTACTAAGGATATCCCCCAGTTTGGCTAAAAGAGCAGTAGGGATAACAGGTGCCTGCGGAGAAATAACAACGGGAAAAACGGGCTCTGGGTTAGTCACAACTAGATCCGGGTCCGCTGAAAGGGTACAATTGGCCGGAATTGGCCTACAATCTGGCCCAATTTCCAGCCCAGAAATAGTTCCATTTAGAATCTTTGTATGTTGGCCAAACTCTGAATGAAGGATCCTAGGGTTAATTGGGACCACCCCCTCCTTACGTCTGATTTTCCTGGGAGGAGGGCCACGAATAGTCCCCTTGGCCAAAATCTTAGCCCGTTTCCCCTTTTGTATCCCCCGGCCTGGAAGCCGTGTGTTGGAAACTTTAGGAATTCTTTTGGCATTTAAAGGGAGAGAGTCACTAACAACATGAACACTGGGAACACAGTTTGTGGGTGAGCAATCGCGTAGTAATAGCGGGACATCCTCTTGTGAAAGAGGGGCTTCACTAATACCACAGCTATCACAATCAACTACGGGAACCTGAAGGATAGGAGCCTCTGGGGCTCTACGTTTCATGTTCTCAATTGAGCGGCGCCGTTCAGATCTGCGCTCAGCCATTGTAATACCCTGATCGTCATCCGTTACAAACTTCTTCTCAAAATAACTATCTAAGGGGCCATTTACCACGCCTCTCAGTTTATCCCCTAGCATATCGATCTCACTCAAGGCCATTACAATGATAATAAGCAACAATACCCAAGATCACAGTCTCCAGGTCCAGCCCAGCCTCGATCGGCCTCGGAGGGCCTTAGAGGGCCCGCTCTTTGCCCGGTCTTCGCCCCGGAATGCGCCCCGCACGCGTCCCGCTACCGCGATAGCAGGCGTTGTTCTTATAGCGGGGGCATAAAAGGGGGAGGGCCGGGAAGAGGCACCAGGTGCGGTGAGTCAGGGCGTTGCAGGGCACCCTGGGCCTCGCAGTCCCGGCGAGGATGGCAAGCTTCAGGAGCAGATTGCGCGATGTCAAAATCCCCAAGCAACTCCTCGAAGATCCGAGTTACTGTCACAAACCAAGTTCCGCGCCTACGAGCGGCTCCCGCAAAGCGGGGGCCGCGAGGCGTAATGAAGGCACAGGTGAGAAGGGGGAGGGCCGGGAAGAGGCGCCAGGTGCGGTGAGTCAGGGCGTTGCAGGGCACCCTGGGCCTCGCAGTCCCGGCGAGGATGGCAAGCTTCAGGAGCAGATTGCGCGATGTCAAAATCCCCAAGCAACTCCTCGAAGATCCGAGTTACTGTCACAAACCAAGTTCCGCGCCTACGAGCGGCTCCCGCGAAGCGGGGGCCGCGAGGCGTAATGAAGGCACAGGTGAGAAGGGGGAGGGCCGGGAAGAGGCGCCAGGTGCGGTGAGTCAGGGCGTTGCAGGGCACCCTGGGCCTTGCAGTCCCGGCGAGGATGGCAAGCTTCAGGAGCAGATTGCGCGATGTCAAAATCCCCAAGCAACTCCTCGAAGATCCGAGTTACTGTCACAAACCAAGTTCCGCGCCTACGAGCGGCTCCCGCGAAGCGGGGGCCGCGAGGCGTAATGAAGGCACAGGTGAGAAGGGGGAGGGCCGGGAAGAGGCGCCAGGTGCGGTGAGTCAGGGCGTTGCAGGGCACCCTGGGCCTCGCAGTCCCGGCGAGGATGGCAAGCTTCAGGAGCAGATTGCGCGATGTCAAAATCCCCAAGCAACTCCTCGAAGATCCGAGTTACTGTCACAAACCAAGTTCCGCGCCTACGAGCGGCACCCCTTAGGCGTAACATAGCGTGCAACAGCAATTGAGTTATCTGCAACATACTGGATGTCCATGTTCGTATTCCACATTTTTAAAATTACTGGATTGTAGTCATTGATATACTTTGACACTTCTGTTCTTTTTAAGTTGCAGGTGTTCTTTGGAGATTTCTGAGTCATTGTGTGCCTTACAGAAGAAAAAAAAGAATTTACTCTTCCTTTACAAATGACTGGACGTGGAAAACCAAACTAACATATGGTGTAAAATTTTCCTTTAGACTTGTATTTTCTTCTGCAGTACTTTCCACAATGGTGACTTTGGAAATGTAAAACTTGCTGTCTCAACCTTCTATCTCCTTCTTCTCTTGGAATCTCACATGTCACATACTGTCTGATGAAAGACAATACTGTTTCATCAGAATCAGTTCCAAATGTAGGTGCATCCCTGATCCATAGTAGCATATGTATATGAGGTGCACCTCTTTCTTGGTACTCCTTTCTCCAAAAGAAATCGGTAACTTCTCCAAGAGGTGGATTCTTTTTATTCCAGATAAAAGACATCATAGCTTGAAACCTATGATTAAAATATCTGCACACATTAACAGGATCCAATGAACACAGTTCACCAGGAGTCTTTATTTCAACATTTTTTATATTGGAATTCACTTCTCTTAGAAACTCAAGCAAATCTTCCCATGCATACTCTGCACAGCTAAGTGTGACAAACCATGTTGGTGTACCTAAGTTCCGTAACATGCACTTGAGTTCTCCATGACGACGATACCAATACTCATTTGTTCCACGTTGACATACCATCAATTTGATTCACTGTGCTTCTAAATTTTCATCTGTTTCTTGAACTTTCACCACAAATTCTTTCGCAGAAAGAAGTGATTGATGAACTCCAGTTTTAAGTATGTGGTTCACTGCATACAACAGAGAAGATAGATCACTTTCAAACAAAAGATGAAATATGTATGGCATGCACTGTCGAAATCTAGGATCTTCAGAATATAATCTTGTTGACCGATATTCTGAAGCTGGAATCCGTACAGGTCGGTCATCATATCATCCACCTTCTCCAGTAGGAAACAGCTGTGGAAAACAACAAGCTTCCAAGCTTTTCTCCCATACACTCATTGGAGTTACCTGTGCTTTTTTCATTTGAAGTAACTCAATGCTGCTTCCAATTACTTCTTTTGAATGCAAAGGACGTATTGTGTAATGTTCATAAATCTCTTCAGTCCTTGACTTGTCCACTTTCTCTATTTGACCACTTGAAATTTCACATTCATCTTCTAAACTTATCACCTGTTCATCCACATTTACAGTTTTGTAATCAATATTGTTCTCTATAAGATATAAGGTAGCCTTTTCAACTTTATTAACAAATTCTTGCCATATTTTCCGACTCTTTGTTGGTACACCAATTACTAGAATGACTACTGCCTCATTTTCCTCTTTCTCTCCAGCAATAGTTTCAATATTGTTCTTAAAATCCAAAGGTAAGTACACCACTCTTCTTTTCAGCCCTCTTTGCAAGTCTGTTGGTGGCAGTGTACCTGTTTTAGGCTCCATCTGAATTATAGTTTGAAAAGGATGAACAGATTGAATTTGAACCGACTCATATGTATTCAATTCTGCTAGTTCCTCCGGAATAGCTACTAATTCTAAGTTATTATGTACTGCTCTAGCAGGCATTGTGTTCTCTTCTAATTTGTTGTAACAATATTTACATATACATTGATCACTACCTAACTCAAATCGACCTTCCACCAACAAGTAAGGTGCAAATTCTTCCCACTTACTATTGTTCTCCTTTTCACTTTTCAAATACAAATCAACATTCCTAGTTTGACTTACAAACTTCCGCATTTCTGAATGGTGTACTGCTAACATCCTCAAGTGATGAAAAACACATTTACACACTTTTTTTGAAAGACAAGCCAGAGAATGCCCATGATTCTCAGTATATTTTCTTACATTACATGGATCTAGTCCCTGTAACAACTTAATCTTCTGTTTAATACTTTTCTCTGTATATTCTCGTAGCAAATTTCGCTTTATATCAATAGATTCCTGTTGAATACTTCAAATACTGCTACAATCCCACTTATACATAGAAGCTTGTGTATGTTTCCCTTGCACTTCTTCAGCTATTAACTCTCTGCACTTTTACCAACCAATTCCTCTTTTGGAAGGGGACAACCATCCTGAACTTCATAGCAACGACCTCCAGTATCAACTGCAAATGGTAAACTATTTTCCTGGAATTAACTTTCCTCATTAAAAAAAGGAAAAGTATATTTTCAATGTCCAGTAAAGATTTTGCAAAAGTTGGTTCTATTCACAAGTATTTTTCTTCTAGTTTTCTCTTTCAACACTTTTGATTATTTCATCCAAAACTTTGATCCTCTTCAAAATCACAATGAATAACTTCTGTTTTAAAGTGAAAGCAGTATCCTCTATACTTTCAATACGCTGCTTCTGTTTGAATTGCAGCACTTCCTTTTTATATTTGCAGCATGTTTTCATTAAATTCTGAATCACTCTAGTTTCAAAAATTGTTTTTGTCTCCGGGTAACAGATACTGTTTCTTTATCATGTTTTCTTCTCCTGGTATTTGAAATTGAAGTCTGCTTCTCCTTACTTGAAAATGTTTTCTTTTTCGTTTGTGTGATGTTATTTTCATTAAATGTTCGTAATATCTTTTTCAGAAATTGTCTAGAGTTTTTACCAGAAGAAACTGTTTGTGTAGTACTCTCATTTTTTTCTAATTGAAAATCTTTCCTTTTCTTCAAATATATATTTTGTTTCAATTTCCTTTTTTCTTCAGTTCTTCCAGGCATTTTCAAATTTTAATCCAAACGAAATAATTTTCTGAAAAAAAAAATAGATTCCATTATTTTTTACATCTGTTCAATATTTTAAAATAATAACATACAATTGCATAAGTTCTACTGACGGCTTCCAGAGGCAGTGCTCCATTGTGATAGAGCAGGGCAGGGGAGCACTAGGATGACGGGTACTGCCATAGAACGTACAGCAAGTATTTATTTCATTATTTACATACACCTTTACAATTTATATGTAACTGCACTACCTTCTACTTTTCACCTGTCCGCCGCACCCCACCACCCCACAGCACTCCCTCTGCAACCCACTGCAGACAACTTTATAGATAGTATTTTTAAAAATTGTAATCTATGTACTTAGGATGATATTATCAACCAAATGGCACACAGAAAAATTACCATTATTAGCCTAACAATTTTATCTACAAATTCGCAAACATAACACTGCACCCAAAGCTTTAAGTGGGGGCAGTCTGTGGGGGTCTGAGCACCGGCAGTTTATTTTTGGGGGCCTCGAAACGGATCTCTATGGGGCTCTATTTTTGCGCCTCGCAAAGGTAGTCCGTTGTTTTTTTTTTTATTGAACTGCAGTGAGAAAGTGAGAGCATGCACATTGCTCACTACTGAGAGGTGGAGACATCATGCCAGGTGAGTCGCGTTGTTGGAAAAAATAAATCCTTTAAGGAGAGCCATTTTCTCTCAGGATTTCCCTTCTCTTTTTGCAGAGCAAGAGCAACATCATTGTGGCGTGATTAGCAGAGAGACCACCAAGCGCGCAACGCCCATTGCCCCGGACTCCCTGAGACAGCTTCCCAGCCGCACACACAGAGCCGCACCGAGTATTTCACAGGTCTTCAAAAGACCATTTGCTTGTAAATGTGGCTCTGTTCTTTTTCACCCCATTTTAGAGCCCCTACATCCCCACTCTGCCTATTGCTGAAACAATTAGCCTCCCCTGAAATTCTGGTTGCGCCTTTGGAGACGACCACACGCAGCCAACTCCAGCACGACCCTGCTCTCACCTCTCACACTGTCTTGTTTTAGTGCTACGAAAACACATGCTTTGCCTGGCTCACTTAGGGGCATTTTATCAAGAATGGCGTTACAATTATCGGCGCTTTAGCATCAGGAAACTGCCGCTAAAATGGCGATAATGAGCTTGATAATATGCCCGAGTGAATTCCCATAGAAGCCGAGGTTTAGACTAATTTTAACACCGTTCTTGATAATATGCCCCTTTGTTCTCACACCCCCTCTTAAATACGAAGATAGTAGCTTTAGAATTACTTTTATATTCCTATACTGTGCTTCATATGGAAATATAGAAGTGTAGTTTCTCACCACCCCAAATTAGCTGTCTGGTATACTCTCTCAACTGTAACAACTACAGGTATTCATTATCTGTCAGTCACGGCCAGTTTAAAGCAGTGTTCCTCTATAGAAATGGTCAAAACGTTATGTTTCTAAATTAACGTCTTACACTAAAAAGCTGCTTTACATTTTTTCGCTGGATCAACCTTTGTTGAAAACACCACCAGAGAAGAGTGGTGAACTATGGTCCACAAACAGCAACTCAAAGCTTTCTTGTTCTTTATCAGAAACATCTGCCGGTCAATGCTTATCCCCAGCCTTTCTGGACCCTTAAGAGGCTGGGTGAATGAGTATAATAAGAGGTATTTAGGATCGGGGCGGAGGGTGCCCGGAAATAAAGACGGATAGTTGAATAAAGTGCGAGTGGATGGATGGCCAGATGGATGAATGGATATCTAGATGGATGGATGGCTGGATGTATGAATAGATGGGAGGATGAATGGATGCAGGGACCAGTACTTAGGATAGACGGGTGGGCTGATAGATGCTTAGGATTGGTTCTGGGACAGATGTATATATGGATATATGGGCGTATGACTGGATGGATGGCACAGTGCTTAGGATGGATGGATGCAGGGATTTAAGTGGGCCGAGTCTGAGCACCGGCAGTTATTTTCAGGAGGCCTCGAAATCTATCAGGCTCTATTTTCGGCCCTCGCAAAGGTAGTCAGTTTTCTTTTTTTTTTATTGGACTGCAGTGAGAGCATGCACATCGATGTGCGCATGCTCATTTTGCTCACTACTCAGAACTGGAGACATCATGCTAGGTGAGCCACATTGTAGGAGGAAGGGAAATCCTTTAAAGAGTGTGTTTTCCGAGCGTCAGATAATTGGAGGGGATTTTCTTAAGCACACAATGCTAGTTATCTTGATTTAGACCACGCCCCTACTTGTATAACTTATACCCCTTTAAGAGGTTTGCCCCGCCCCTTTTAGAGCACCCCCAATTTTTTTCCACACTTAAAACCCTGACTGCACCATAGTAACCCAGAAATGGTCCAAGCTTCCATTTAAATCTACAATGCCAACAAAGTTTCATAATTTGCCATCAACGCTAGCAGCCTTCTACCACAGTGCAAGAGTGTCTATCAGCACGAAGATTTGTTATCCACAGAAATGTTGTGTGATTTGCTTAGCTGTCTGCTGGAATTCTCATCACCAAAAGGTATTAAAACATGGAAATTTGCGAGTAAAACATATGCCATACCATAAAGCGGTTCATAAATGGGCCCAGTGCCACTACACCACCCCCATCCCCATCCTTGCTTAACCTTACAAAATCAAAGCAAGAGCCCCAGCAAACCTGGTAGAGCCACTATAGCAATACAGGGACTTAATTTCAACAAGTGTCTGCCGGAACGCTCAGCAACAAAAGGTATTAAAACATGCAAATTTCTGGATAAAACATATACCATGCCATAGAGCGCTTAATAAATGGACCCAGTGGCACTACATCACCTTTACTAGCTACACATGTGCACGTTACAAATGTCCATGTTATAATCAGCAACATACCCACCTCTACCACCCCCACCCCGCCCATGTTTAACCTTACGAAATCAACCAACAAGCCCCAGCACTCCCGTTAGTGCCACTATAGCCATACATAGACTTAATTTCCAACAGATGTCTGCCGGAACGCTCATCAGCAAAAGGTATTGAAACCTGCAATTTTGCAAGTAAAACATACACCATACCATAAGGCGGTTTATAAATACTCCCAGTACCACTACACCACATCCACACGTGCCCTTGCTTAACCTCACGCAATAAAACAACGAGCCCCAGCAAACCTGGAAGTGCCCCTATAACCATACAGAGGCTTAATTTCAACTGGTGTCTCCCGAAACGCTAATCAGCAAAACGTATTAAAACATGCAAATCTGCGGGTAAAACATGAACCATCCCATACGGTGCTTTATAAATGGTCCCAGTGGTACTACATCACCTTTAGTAGCTAGACTAAAGTCTGTGTTTTAATCACCAACATACCCACCTCCCCCACCCCCACCCCCGACCTTGCTTAACCATACAAAATCAAACAAAAACCCCCACCATTCCTAGTAGCGCCACTATACCCATACACGGGGTTAATTTTAACAGGTGTCTGCCGGAACGCTTATCTTCAAAAGTATTCAAACATGCAAATTGGGGGGTAAAACATAAACTATTCCATAGTACGTTTTATAAATGGGCCCAGTGGCACTACACCACCTTTACTAGCTAGACATCTGTATGTTAATAAAATCGTTTAAACACTCTGTAGAGTGTATAGCAGAGGATGGGGAGAGTAAACAAAGTTCTAATTCCCAAACTTTTGATACACCGTCCCTTTACTGTATGTATATTAAGGACATTAAATGGAATGAAAAAATTGACGAGTGTCTCAAAAGGGATAGTGAAGCTGAGCACTGGTAAAACCCAGACCACTTAAACACCTACGTATATTCAGCACAGGGACACAGCCTGACAATTAGAATCACTAGCCCAAGTTAAAGCTCTGGCCACTTCAGCGAATGTCCCGCAGACTCAAAATAAGCCAACATCTATTACTCTAAATGATCGACCCATATCGACCATCATCCAGGGGTCAAACATGAGTTCTAGCATAACTGGCTTTAAAAATGGCCCCATAGCTGTGAAAAAGGCACAGCCCCTGCAAACGGTAAACCCTGTAAATATTGAATCCCCAGGAAAAGAGTCCTCAAACCAACCCTGGGGAAAAGACGTTCCTCCAGATCTACCATGCGTCAACTTACCTCCGGATTGTGCTCCGTACGTGGTTGTCCTTACTGGGGTTCCAAAGTTGACGAATGCTAGACATGAATCATACGAGGAACTTAAGAATAAGACGATGCATTGGTTGAACACCCATAGACCCTTGCCTAGATCCATCCAAAGTAAAATCTTGTTTGTTAGAAGGGTGGGGTGGGTGGGTTGTAATCCAAAAAATGTGGATGGGGACTGCGTAATTATTAATTTTGAGGATTATAGGGCAGTTGATTATGTATGTAGCAGGTACCAGACAAGCCCTGACACAATTATTACATCACTGAGACTAGACCATTTTTATCAAACAGATTATGCTCATCATGCCACCAACAATGGGATGTACGACCTATGGCCCCAGCAAGAGGACTCCTGGCACTACGTAGACAGAAGTAGGGGTGGTCAGGTTAGGGGTGAAGTGTTGGGCTTTCCAGTAAACAATAGATATAGTTTGCTGGATCAAGTGGATTGACTTCATATGCCCCCCAGCCCCCTATCCGTCCATCGAATGGATGTTAATAAAAGGGAGGAAGGTCTGAAGATTATCAGGAGGGTAAATTTCGGGTGGCGAACACCGTAATCAACCCTTCACCCTCTACTGAAGCAAGAATAATCCCCGTCGCCAGTAGATAGTTATAGTTAGGACCGAGTTCCCATAGGAAATCTGAAAATTCTATTTTGAATAACCTTGGCGCTGGTTGACTTATCTTCGTGAAATTTTCAAAACTAATGGGGTGCTCCGCTCAGCTCCTACCCTGAAAGTCTCGGGGTGATTTGTCAAGTGGGGGCTGAGAAAAAAGGGGGATCCCAAAATGCGCTTTCCCCATGCATTTTCCCATAGGACCTTTAGTCAAGGGTACAGCCCGAACGGCTGAACAGAATTACTTGAAATTTGGCAAAGAGGTAGTCCTCAGGTCAGGGATGTGCCTTTTGCATATATGGTGTCAATCTGTTCAGTAGTTCCTGAGAAAATTGCAGTTAAAAGTACATAAATATCTATATGCGCGCACGGTGCGAGCCCGTGCGCGCACGGTGCCGTGCGCGAGCGTAATTCTAATTGGTGGTTAGATGTCAGTCAACATTCGAATCGGTCGAAATCAGGAAGTGTTGGATGCCATTTTGTGTGTGGCAGTGAAAAACAAAGGTGGATAACGTGAAAAAGGGGCAGGGTAGAGAGTTCCTGACCCCCTAGCCTTTGTCAGGGGGTCGCTGAAGGACAACGAAGGGTGAAAAAAACATTTTATTTTTTTTCAAAAAACTCGTGGGGTGCGCGCACCGTGCGCGCACCCCCCAGCCGCCATTTTGAGTTTTAGAGGCAGAAGAGAGCTAAAAACACAAGTGGAGAACGTGAAAAGGGGGCAGGGTAGAGAGTTCCTCACCCCCTAGGCCTTCTCAGGGGGACCATGAAAGACCCCTAAGGTCCCAAAAAAAAAAAAAATTATAAATATTGCACTGTGCGCACATGGTGCGCGCACGGTGGCAAAAAATTCATTAAAAAAATAGATTCAAAAATCAAGTTTAAGTATTTAGATGTTGGTTGGCTCTAAAAAGAGCTGTTGTGTTCATTGGGTGTTTTTTTGTACCTACACGTAAGTACCAATGCAGAGTCTAAAGTTCAAGAGGAAGACTCTGTTCCCTTCATCTGTGAAATGAACACCGTCTCCTCTATAAATGCCTTGCATGTTGTAACGCAAGTTGTTGTGGTATATAGAACCCATTCCATAGTCTCTGAGGAAAGCAGAAACAGACTTATTGACGTGCTTTTTTGCTTTCTCAAACTGCGGACAATATTGGTTGGAACAGTTCCACTTTTGCCTTTGGCATATATTAGAATATACAAAGGTAGTTTGTGGAAAAAGTGACATCAATTGCACAACGGTGTCCTTAACAAGCATTTCCAGACCTACCCCAGTTAAAGTGCCTAGGTCATTTCCACCACAGTGCACAATTATAAGGTCAGGCTGTGGGAGATGTAGAAAGGATTTCACCAAAGGCATTAATTGGTGCCACTTTAACCCTCTCTGACGAATCCATTTAATGTCTACATCTGGCAAAGCAAGGTCTTTCACAATACCTCTTTTTTCTGCATACTTTTCACTCCAGTAGACATAGCTATGACCTACAATCCACACTGTGAACATCTTTCAAGGAGGTCTGGATGCACTCGGAAGGTGTCTTTCAGTAGAATGGCAATATGAAAAGAAAGATAGTTGTAAAATGGAGGCTTACATACTTTTTTTTTAATAAAATGAGCTCATTGGCTGTTTCAGACCATTCAACACTAAAAACTAGGCTGTATGTTTAAATATTTAAAAGCATGTTTTGTATTGGTTCAGAAAAATGTGTTCCCACAGAAGATTACTTTGGATATGCTGTTAGGTTTGAAAAGTCAAGCACTCTTGCTCTTTGGATTAGAAACATTGTTTGCTGAACTTCTGACCTCTCTGCTCACACCAGTGTTCCATGATCTGTTGCTATGGTAGCAGGCAGAAGTCATGTTGGGGGTAGGAATCATTTGGAAAGGGTTGAAATTTGCAACCAATAGAATTGTGTGTTTCCATTTAAAAAAATGTGGGAAGCAATGTGATTTGAAGTTAACATGTATATGTGTGAAAAAAGAGAGGGAAATTTTGCCATTTAGTGGTTTTGGTGAGAGGAGTATAGCTCAGAGATTCTGGCTCTGATAATCTGCTGTGTGAGTGGCACATTTCTTTCTCAACTAACTACTTTTAAAGGTGAGTTATGAATTTGAAAGGGGATGTATGTGGTGTATTTTGATATAAATAATAAAAATGTGTTTCTTCTTTTAAAGTTGTGTTTGACATTTTATGTTTTCGAAGATATTTAACTGCCTTGAACTTGTAAGATATTATGGAGTATGTCTTCACCATAAGTTAAGGTGTACTGGTATCACCCAGGAATACTGTTTTGTGCCTAGAATCACACCATGAGTCTGTGTGCACAAAGGAATTGTTGTGAGAGATTTAATTTGTGTTGCTCTTGTTCTGTAAGACTTTCATTCGTAGGAAAGGGGCGGCTTGTTTTCTTGAACTTTGATGGTTAGCATTCAGCACAAATCACTATCTCACAGATGAGAGACAAATGCTAACACATTTGAAAACAACAGGGTAGATTTTCCTTCCACTCCTGCAATGGGTGAGGCAGTTCCTACATGTTCAAAACTCCAATTAACCCTTACCACAGGTGATCTTACATACATCTCTGCAGTCTTCATGCAGTTGTGTAAGCGTCCATGCAGATCTCTCTTGCACCTGACAATACACAGTCTCCAGAAACACACTCTTAGCACACAGGCAGCTGTTTCTCCTGCACTCCCATGCTTACTATTCAGCACTGTGTGGCATTTCAGATAGCAGTGTGTAACACTAACACATTCAACATCACCAAGGCTCATTTCCTTTGCTCTAGTCTAATCACTCACCCAGGTTCCACATGCTCATGGTCTCAAGTAGCTGTTAGGACATGTGCTCTTTTCTGCCTCTCTAAACTATAAGGAAAATGTGTCAGGCTGTTACAGTAATTATCACTTGCTCTACCACAGTAGTAAATGTGCTTTGAAATTGCCAATCAAATATCGTTTTCTGCCTAGAATCACACCATGAGTCTGTGTGCACACAGGAATTGTTGTCCGAGATATAATTTGTGTTGTTCTTGTTCTGTAAGACTTGCTCTCGTAGGAAAGGGGCAGCTTGTTTTCTTGAACTGTGATGGTTAGCATTCAGCACAAATCACCAACTCACAGATGAGAGACAAATGCTAACACATTTGAAAACAACAGGGTAGATTTTCCTTCCACTCCTGCAATGGGTGAGGTAGTCCCTACATGTTCAAAACTCCAATTAACCCTTACCACAGGTGATCTTACATACATCTCTGCAGTCTTCATGCAGTTGTGCAAGCGTCCATGCAGAACTCTCTTGCACCTGACAATACACAGTCTCCAGAAACACACTCTTAGCACACAGGCAGCTGCTTATCCTGCACTCCCATGCTTACTATTCAGCACTGTGTGGTATCAGATAGCAGTGTGTAACGCTAACACATTCAACATCACCAAGGCTCATTTCCTTTGCTCTAGTCTAATCACTCACCCAGGTTCCACATGCTCATGGTCTCAAGTAGCTGTTAGAACATGTGCTCTTTTCTGCCTCTCTAAACTATAAGGAAAATGTGTCAGGCTGTTACAGTAATTATCACTTGCTTTACCATAGTAGTAAATGTGCTTTGAAATTGCCAATCAAATATCGTTTTCTGCCTAGAATCACACCATGAGTCTGTCTGCACACAGGAATTGTTGTCAGAGATTTAATTTGTGTTGCTCTTGTTCTGTAAGACTTGCACTCGTAGGAAAGGGGCAGCATGTTTTCTTGAACTGTGATGGTTAGCATACAGCACACATCACCATCTCACAGATGAGAGGCAAATGGTAACACATTTGAAAACAACAGGGTAGATTTTCCTTCCACTCCTGCAATGGGTGAGGTAGTCCCTACATGTTCAAAACTCCAATTAACCCTTACCACAGGTGATCTTACATACATCTCTGCAGTCTTCATGCAGTTGTGCAAGCGTCCATGCAGAACTCTCTTGCACCTGACAATACACAGTCTCCAGAAACACACTCTTAGCACACAGGCAGCTGTTTCTCCTGCACTCCCATGCTTACTATTCAGCACTGTGTGGCATTTCAGATAGCAGTGTGTAACACTAACACATTCAACATCACCAAGGCTCATTTCCTTTGCTCCAGTCTAATCACTCACCCAGGTTCCACATGCTCATGGTCTCAAGTAGCTGTTAGGACATGTGCTCTTTTCTGCCTCTCTAAACTATAAGGAAAATGTGTCAGGCTGTTACAGTAATTATCACTTGCACTACGACAGTAGTAAATGTGCTTTGAAATTGCCAATCAAATATCGTTTTCTGCCTAGAATCACACCATGAGTCTGTGTGCACACAGGAATTGTTGTCAGAGATTTAATTTGTGTTGCTCTTGTTCTGTAAGACTTGCACTCGTAGGCAAGGGGCAGCTTGTTTTCTTGAACTGTGATGGTTAGCATTCAGCACAAATCACTATCTCACAGATGAGAGACAAATGCTAACACATTTGAAAACAACAGGGTAGATTTTCCTTCCACTCCTGCAATGGGTGAGGTAGTTCCTACATGTTCAAAACTCCAATTAACCCTTACCACAGGTGATCTTACATACATCTCTGCAGTCTTCATGCAGTTGTGCAAGCACCCATGCAGATCTCTCTTGCACCTGACAATACACAGTCTCCAGAAACACACTCTTAGCACACAGGCAGCTGTTTCTCCTGCACTCCCATGCTTACTATTCAGCACTGTGTGGTATTTCAGATAACATTGTGTAACGCTAACACATTCAACATCACCAAGGCTCATTTCCTTTGCTGTAGTCTAATCACTCACCCAGATTTCACATGCTCATGGTCTCAAGTAGCTGTTAGGACCTGTGATCTTTTCTGCCTCTCTAAACTATAAGGAAAATGTGTCAGGCTGTTACAGTAATTATCACTTGCTCTACCACAATAGTAAATGTGCTTTGAAATTGCCAATCAAATATCGTTTTATGCCTAGAATCACATCATGAGTCTGTGTGCACACAGGAATTGTTGTCAGAGATTTAATTTGTGTTGCTCTTGTTCTGTAAGACTTGCACTCGTAGGAAAGGGGCAGGTTGTTTTCTTGAACTGTGATGGTTAGCATTCAGCACAAATCACTATCTCACAGATGAGAGGCAAATGGTAACACATTTGAAAACAACAGGGTAGAGTTTCCTTCCACTCCTGCAATGGGTGAGGTAGTGCCTACATGTTCAAAACTCCAATTAGACCTTACCACAGGTGATCTTACATACATCTCTGCAGTCTTCATGCAGTTGTGTAAGCGTCCATGCAGATCTCTCTTGCACCTGACAATACACAGTCTCCAGAAAAACATTCTTAGCACACAGGCAGCTGTTTCTCCTGCACTCCCATGCTTACTATTCAGCACTGTGTGGTATTTCAGATAGCAGTGTGTAACGCTAAAACATTTAACATCACCAAGGCTCATTTCCTTTGCTCTAGTCTAATCCCTCACCCAGGTTCCACATGCTCATGGTCTCGAGTATCTGTTAGGACATGTGCTCCTTTCTGCCTCTCTAAACTATAAGGAAAATGTGTCAGGCTGTTACAGTAATTATCACTTGCTCTACCACAGTAGTAAATGTGATTTGAAATTGCCAATCAAATATCGTTTTCTGCCTAGAATCACACCATGAGTCTGTGTGCACACAGGAATTGTTGTCAGAGATATAATTTGTGTTGTTCTTGTTCTGTAAGACTTGCACTCGTAGGAAAGGGGCAGCTTGTTTTCTTGAACTGTGATGGTTAGCATTCAGCACAAATCACCAACTCACAGATGAGAGACAAATGCTAACACATTTGAAAACAACAGGGTAGATTTTCCTTCCTCTCCTGCAATGGGTGAGGTAGTCCCTACATGTTCAAAACTCCAATTAACCCTTACCACAGGTGATCTTACATACATCTCTGCAGTCTTCATGCAGTTGTGCAAGCGTCCATGCAGAACTCTCTTGCACCTGACAATACACAGTCTCCAGAAACACACTCTTAGCACACAGGCAGCTGCTTATCCTGCACTCCCATGCTTACTATTCAGCACTGTGTGGTATTTCAGATAGCAGTGTGTAACGCTAACACATTCAACATCACCAAGGCTCATTTCCTTTGCTCTAGTCTAATCACTCACCCAGGTTCCACATGCTCATGGTCTCAAGTAGCTGTTAGAACATGTGCTCTTTTCTGCCTCTCTAAACTATAAGGAAAATGTGGCAGGCTGTTACAGTAATTATCACTTGCTTTACCATAGTAGTAAATGTGCTTTGAAATTGCCAATCAAATATCGTTTTCTGCCTAGAATCACACCATAAGTCTGTCTGCACACAGGAATTGTTGTCAGAGATTTAATTTGTGTTGCTCTTGTTCTGTAAGACTTGCACTCGTAGGAAAGGGGCAGCATGTTTTCTTGAACTGTGATGGTTAGCATACAGCACACATCACCATCTCACAGATGAGAGGCAAATGGTAACACATTTGAAAACAACAGGGTAGATTTTCCTTCCACTCCTGCAATGGGTGAGGTAGTCCCTACATGTTCAAAACTCCAATTAACCCTTACCACAGGTGATCTTACATACATCTCTGCAGTCTTCATGCAGTTGTGCAAGCGTCCATGCAGAACTCTCTTGCACCTGACAATACACAGTCTCCAGAAACACACTCTTAGCACACAGGCAGCTGCTTATCCTGCACTCCCATGCTTACTATTCAGCACTGTGTGGTATTTCAGATAGCAGTGTGTGACGCTAACACATTCAACATCACCAAGGCTCATTTCCTTTGCTCTAGTCTAATCACTCACCCAGGTTCCACATGCTCATGGTCTCAAGTAGCTGTTAGAACATGTGCTCTTTTCTGCCTCTCTAAACTATAAGGAAAATGTGTCAGGCTGTTACAGTAATTATCACTTGCTTTACCATAGTAGTAAATGTGCTTTGAAATTGCCAATCAAATATCGTTTTCTGCCTAGAATCACACCATGAGTCTGTGTGCACACAGGAATTGTTGTCAGAGATTTAATTTGTGTTGCTCTTTTTCTGTAAGACTTGCACTCGTAGGAAAGGGGCAGCTTGTTTTCTTGAACTGTGATGGTTAGCATACAGCACACATCACCATCTCACAGATGAGAGGCAAATGGTAACACATTTGAAAACAACAGGGTAGATTTTCCTTCCACTCCTGCAATGGGTGAGGTAGTTCCTACATGTTCAAAACTTCAATTAACCCTTACCACAGGTGATTTTACATACATCTCTGTAGTCTTCATGCAGTTGTGCAAGCGTCCATGCAGATCTCTCTTGCACCTGACAATACACAGTCTCCAGAAACACACTCTTAGCACACAGGCAGCTGCTTATCCTGCACTCCCATGCTTACTATTCAGCGCTGTGTGGTATTTCAGATAGCAGTGTGTAACGCTAACACATTCAACATCAACAAGGCTCATTTCCTTTGCTCTAGTCTAATCACTCACCCAGGTTCCACTTGCTCATGGTCTCATGTAGCTGTTAGGACATGTGCTCTTTTCTGCCTCTCTAAACTATAAGGAAAATGTGTCAGGCTGTTACAGTAATTATCACTTGCTTTACCACAGTAGTAAATGTGCTTTGAAATTGCCAATCAAATATCGTTTTCTGCCTAGAATCACACCATGAGTCTGTGTGCACACAGGAATTGTTGTCAGAGATTTAATTCGTGTTGCTCTTGTTCTGTAAGACTTGCACTCGTAGGAAAGGGGCAGCTTGTTTTCTTGAACTGTGATGGTTAGCATACAGCACACATCACCATCTCACAGATGAGAGGCAAATGGTAACACATTTGAAAACAACAGGGTTGATTTTCCTTCCACTCCTGCAATGGGTGAGGTAGTTCCTACATGTTCAAAACTCCAATTAACCCTTACCACAGGTGATCTTACATACATCTCTGTAGTCTTCATGCAGTTGTGCAAGCGTCCATGCAGATCTCTCTTGCACCTGACAATACACAGTCTCCAGAAACACACTCTTAGCACACAGGCAGCTGCTTATCCTGCACTCCCATGCTTACTATTCAGCACTGTGTGGTATTTCAGATAGCAGTGTGTAACGCTAACACATTCAACATCACCAAGGCTCATTTCCTTTGCTCTAGTCTAATCACTCACCCAGGTTCCACATGCTCATGGTCTTAAGTAGCTGTTAGGACATGTGCTCTTTTCTGCCTCTCTAAACTATAAGGAAAATGTGTCAGGCTGTTACAGTAATTATCACTTGCTTTACCACAGTAGTAAATGTGCTTTGAAATTGCCAATCAAATATCGTTTTCTGCCTAGAATCACACCATGAGTCTGTGTGCACACAAGAATTGTTGTCAGAGATTTAATTTGTGTTGCTCTTCTCCTGTAAGACTTGCACTCGTAGGAAAGGGGCAGCTTGTTTTCTTGAACTGTGATGGTTAGCATTCTGCACAAATCACTATCTCACAGATGAGAGGCAAATGGTAACACATTTGAAAACAACAGGGTAGATTTTCCTTCCACTCCTGCAATGGGTGAGGTAGTTCCTACATGTTCAAAACTCCAATTAACCCTTACCACAGGTGATCTTACATACATCTCTGTAGTCTTCATGCAGTTGTGCAAGCGTCCATGCAGATCTCTCTTGCACCTGACAATACACAGTCTCCAGAAACACACTCTTAGCACACAGGCAGCTGCTTATCCTGCACTCCCATGCTTACTATTCAGCACTGTGTGGTATTTCAGATAGCAGTGTGTAACGCTAACACATTCAACATCAACAAGGCTCATTTCCTTTGCTCTAGTCTAATCACTCACCCAGGTTCCACATGCTCATGGTCTCAAGTAGCTGTTAGGACATGTGCTCTTTTCTGCCTCTCTAAACTATAAGGAAAATGTGTCAGGCTGTTACAGTAATTATCACTTGCTTTACCACAGTAGTAAATGTGCTTTGAAATTGCCAATCAAATATCGTTTTCTGCCTAGAATCACACCATGAGTCTGTGTGCACACAGGAATTGTTGTCAGAGATTTAATTCGTGTTGCTCTTGTTCTGTAAGACTTGCACTAGTAGGAAAGGGGCGGCTTGTTTTCTTGAACTGTGATGGTTAGCATACATCACACATCACCAACTCACAGATGAGAGGCAAATGGTAACACATTTGAAAACAACAGGGTAGATTTTCCTTCCACTCCTGCAATGGGTGAGGTAGTTCCTACATGTTCAAAACTCCAATTAACCCTTACCACAGGTGATCTTACATACATCTCTGTAGTCTTCATGCAGTTGTGCAAGCGTCCATGCAGATCTCTCTTGCACCTGACAATACACAGTCTCCAGAAACACACTCTTAGCACACAGGCAGCTGCTTATCCTGCACTCCCATGCTTACTATTCAGCACTGTGTGGTATTTCAGATAGCAGTGTGTAACGCTAACACATTCAACATCAACAAGGCTCATTTCCTTTGCTCTAGTCTAATCACTCACCCAGGTTCCACATGCTCATGGTCTCAAGTAGCTGTTAGGACATGTGCTCTTTTCTGCCTCTCTAAACTATAAGGAAAATGTGTCAGGCTGTTACAGTAATTATCACTTGCTTTACCACAGTAGTAAATGTGCTTTGAAATTGCCAATCAAATATCGTTTTCTGCCTAGAATCACACCATGAGTCTGTGTGCACACAGGAATTGTTGTCAGAGATTTAATTCGTGTTGCTCTTGTTCTGTAAGACTTGCACTCGTAGGAAAGGGGCAGCTTGTTTTCTTGAACTGTGATGGTTAGCATACAGCAGACATCACCATCTCACAGATGAGAGGCAAATGGTAACACATTTGAAAACAACAGGGTAGATTTTCCTTCCACTCCTGCAATGGGTGAGGTAGTTCCTACATGTTCAAAACTCCAATTAACCCTTACCACAGGTGATCTTACATACATCTCTGTAGTCTTCATGCAGTTGTGCAAGCGTCCATGCAGATCTCTCTTGCACCTGACAATACACAGTCTCCAGAAACACACTCTTAGCACACAGGCAGCTGCTTATCCTGCACTCCCATGCTTACTATTCAGCACTGTGTGGTATTTCAGATAGCAGTGTGTAACGCTAACACATTCAACATCACCAAGGCTCATTTCCTTTGCTCTAGTCTAATCACTCACCCAGGTTCCACATGCTCATGGTCTGAAGTAGCTGTTAGGACATGTGCTCTTTTCTGCCTCTCTAAACTATAAGGAAAATGTGTCAGGCTGTTACAGTAATTATCACTTGCTTTACCACAGTAGTAAATGTGCTTTGAAATTGCCAATCAAATATCGTTTTCTGCCTAGAATCACACCATGAGTCTGTGTGCACACAGGAATTGTTGTCAGAGATTTAATTTGTGTTGCTCTTCTCCTGTAAGACTTGCACTCGTAGGAAAGGGGCAGCTTGTTTTCTTGAACTGTGATGGTTAGCATTCTGCACAAATCACTATCTCACAGATGAGAGGCAAATGGTAACACATTTGAAAACAACAGGGTAGATTTTCCTTCCACTCCTGCAATGGGTGAGGTAGTTCCTACATGTTCAAAACTCCAATTAACCCTTACCACAGGTGATCTTACATACATCTCTGCAGTCTTCATGCAGTTGTGCAAGCGTCCATGCAGAACTCTCTTGCACCTGACAATACACAGTCTCCAGAAACACACTCTTAGCACACAGGCAGCTGCTTCTCCTGCACTCCCATGCTTACTATTCAGCACTGTGTGGTATTTCTGATAGCAGTGTTTAACGCTAACACATTCAACATCACCAAGGCTCATTTCCTTTGCTCTAGTCTAATCCCTCACCCAGGTTCCACATGCTCATGGTCTCAAGTAGCTGTTAGGACATGTGCTCTTTTCTGCCTCTCTAAACTATAAGGAAAATGTGTCAGGCTGTTACAGTAATTATCACTTGCTCTACCACAGTAGTAAATGTGCTTTGAAATTGCCAATCAAATATCGTTTTCTGCCTAGAATCACACCATGAGTCTGTGTGCACACAGGAATTGTTGTCAGAGATTTAATTTGTGTTGCTCTTCTCCTGTAAGACTTGCACTCGTAGGAAAGGGGCAGCTTGTTTTCTTGAACTGTGATGGTTAGCATTCTGCACAAATCACTATCTCACAGATGAGAGGCAAATGGTAACATATTTGAAAACAACAGGGTAGATTTTCCTTCCACTCCTGCAATGGGTGAGGTAGTTCCTACATGTTCAAAACTCCAATTAACCCTTACCACAGGTGATCTTACATACATCTCTGCAGTCTTCATGCAGTTGTGCAAGCGTCCATGCAGATCTCTCTTGCACCTGATACTACACAGTCTCCAGAAACACACTCTTAGCACACAAGCAGCTGCTTCTCCTGCACTCCCATGCTTACTATTCAGCACTGTGTGGTATTTCAGATAGCAGTGTGTAACGCTAACACATTCAACATCACCAAGGCTCATTTCCTTTGCTTCAGTCTAATCCCTCACCCAGGTTCCACATACTCATGGTCTCGAGTAGCTGTTAGGACATGTGCTCTTTTCTGCCTCTCTAAACTATAAGGAAAATGTGTCAGGCTGTTACAGTAATTATCACTTGCTCTACCACAGTAGTAAATGTGCTTTGAAATTGCCAATCAAATATCGTTTTCTGCCTAGAATCACACCATGAGTCTGTGTGCACACAGGAATTGTTGTCAGAGATTTAATTCTTGTTGCTCTTGTTCTGTAAGACTTGCACTCGTAGGAAAGGGGCGGCTTGTTTTCTTGAACTGTGATGGTTAGCATACATCACACATCACCATCTCACAGATGAGAGGCAAATGGTAACACATTTGAAAACAACAGGGTAGATTTTCCTTCCACTCCTGCAATGGGTGAGGTAGTTCCTACATGTTCAAAACTCCAATTAACCCTTACCACAGGTGATCTTACATACATCTCTGTAGTCTTCATGCAGTTGTGCAAGCGTCCATGCAGATCTCTCTTGCACCTGACAATACACAGTCTCCAGAAACACACTCTTAGCACACAGGCAGCTGCTTATCCTGCACTCCCATGCTTACTATTCAGCACTGTGTGGTATTTCAGATAGCAGTGTGTAACGCTAACACATTCAACATCAACAAGGCTCATTTCCTTTGCTCTAGTCTAATCACTCACCCAGGTTCCACATGCTCATGGTCTGAAGTAGCTGTTAGGACATGTGCTCTTTTCTGCCTCTCTAAACTATAAGGAAAATGTGTCAGGCTGTTACAGTAATTATCACTTGCTTTACCACAGTAGTAAATGTGCTTTGAAATTGCCAATCAAATATCGTTTTCTGCCTAGAATCACACCATGAGTCTGTGTGCACACAGGAATTTTTGTCAGAGATTTAATTCGTGTTGCTCTTGTTCTGTAAGACTTGCACTCGTAGGAAAGGGGCAGCTTGTTTTCTTGAACTTTGATGGTTAGCATACAGCACACATCACCATCTCACAGATGAGAGGCAAATGGTAACACATTTGAAAACAACAGGGTAGATTTTCCTTCCACTCCTGCAATGGGTGAGGTAGTTCCTACATGTTCAAAACTCCAATTAACCCTTACCACAGGTGATCTTACATACATCTCTGTAGTCTTCATGCAGTTGTGCAAGCGTCCATGCAGATCTCTCTTGCACCTGACAATACACAGTCTCCAGAAACACACTCTTAGCACACAGGCAGCTGCTTATCCTGCACTCCCATGCTTACTATTCAGCACTGTGTGGTATTTCAGATAGCAGTGTGTAACGCTAACACATTCAACATCACCAAGGCTCATTTCCTTTGCTCTAGTCTAATCACTCACCCAGGTTCCACATGCTCATGGTCTCAAGTAGCTGTTAGGACATGTGCTCTTTTCTGCCTCTCTAAACTATAAGGAAAATGTGTCAGGCTGCTACAGTAATTATCACTTGCTTTACCACAGTAGTAAATGTGCTTTGAAATTGCCAATCAAATATCGTTTTCTGCCTAGAATCACACCATGAGTCTGTGTGCACACAGGAATTGTTGTCAGAGATTTAATTTGTTTTGCTCTTCTCCTGTAAGACTTGCACTCGTAGGAAAGGGGCAGCTTGTTTTCTTGAACTGTGATGGTTAGCATTCTGCACAAATCACTATCTCACAGATGAGAGGCAAATGGTAACACATTTGAAAACAACAGGGTAGATTTTCCTTCCACTCCTGCAATGGGTGAGGTAGTTCCTACATGTTCAAAACTCCAATTAACCCTTACCACAGGTGATCTTACATACATCTCTGCAGTCTTCATGCAGTTGTGCAAGCGTCCATGCAGATCTCTCTTGCACCTGACAATACACAGTCTCCAGAAACACACTCTTAGCACACAGGCAGCTGCTTCTCCTGCACTCCCATGCTTACTATTCAGCACTGTGTGGTATTTCTGATAGCAGTGTTTAACGCTAACAAATTCAACATCACCAAGGCTCATTTCCTTTGCTCTAGTCTAATCCCTCACCCAGGTTCCACATGCTCATGGTCTCAAGTAGCTGTTAGGACATGTGCTCTTTTCTGCCTCTCTAAACTATAAGGAAAATATTTCAGGCTGTTACAGTAATTATCACTTGCTCTACCACAGTAGTAAATGTGCTTTGAAATTGCCAATCAAATATTGTTTTCTGCCTAGAATCACACCATGAGTCTGTGTGCACACAGGAATTGTTGTCAGAGATTTAATTCGTGTTGCTCTTGTTCTGTAAGTCTTGCACTCGTAGGAAAGGGGCAGCTTGTTTTCTTGAACTGTGATGGTTAGCATACAGCACACATCACCATCTCACAGATGAGAGGCAAATGGTAACACATTTAAAAACAACAGGGTAGATTTTCCTTCCACTCCTGCAATGGGTGAGGTAGTTCCTACATGTTCAAAACTCCAATTAACCCTTACCACAGGTGATCTTACATACATCTCTGCAGTCTTCATGCAGTTGTGCAAGCGCCCATGCAGATCTCTCTTGCACCTGACAATACACAGTCTCCAGAAACACACTCTTAGCAGACAGGCAGCTGCTTCTCCTGCACTCCCATGCTTACTATTCAGCACTGTGTGGTATTTCAGATAGCAGTGTGTAACGCTAACACATTCAACATCACCAAGGCTCATTTCCTTTGCTTCAGTCTAATCCTTCACCCAGGTTCCACATGCTCATGGTCTCGAGTAGCTGTTAAGACATGTGCTCTTTTCTGCCTCTCTAAACTATAAGGAAAATGTGTCAGGCTGTTACAGTAATTATCACTTGCTCTACCACAGTAGTAAATGTGCTTTGAAATTGCCAATCAAATATCGTTTTCTGCCTAGAATCACACCATGAGTCTGTGTGCACACAGGAATTGTTGTCAGAGATTTAATTTGTGTTGCTCTTCTCCTGTAAGACTTGCACTCGTAGGAAAGGGGCAGCTTGTTTTCTTGAACTGTGATGGTTAGCATACAGCACACATCACCATCTCACAGATGAGAGGCAAATGGTAACACATTTAAAAACAACAGGGTAGATTTTCCTTCCACTCCTGCAAAGGGTGAGGTAGTTCCTACATGTTCAAAACTCCAATTAACCCTTACCACAGGTGATCTTACATACATCTCTGTAGTCTTCATGCAGTTGTGCAAGCGTCCATGCAGATCTCTCTTGCACCTGACAATACACAGTCTCCAGAAACACACTCTTAGCACACAGGCAGCTGCTCATCCTGCACTCCCATGCTTACTATTCAGCACTGTGTGGTATTTCAGATAGCAGTGTGTAACGCTAACACATTCAACATCACCAAGGCTCATTTCCTTTGCTCTAGTCTAATCACTCACCCAGGTTCCACATGCTCATGGTCTCAAGTAGCTGTTAGGACATGTGCTCTTTTCTGCCTCTCTAAACTATAAGGAAAATGTGTCAGGCTGTTACAGTAATTATAACTTGCTTTACCACAGTAGTAAATGTGCTTTGAAATTGCCAATCAAATATCGTTTTCTGCCTAGAATCACACCATGAGTCTGTGTGCACACAGGAATTGTTGTCAGAGATTTAATTCGTGTTGCTCTTGTTCTGTAAGACTTGCACTCGTAGGAAAGGGGCAGCTTGTTTTCTTGAACTGTGATGGTTAGCATTCAGCACAAATCACCATCTCACAGATGAGAGACAAATGCTAACACATTTGAAAACAACAGGGTAGATTTTCCTTCCACACTGCAATGGGTGAGGTAGTCCCTACATGTTCAAAACTCCAATTAACCCTTACCACAGTTGATCTTACATACATCTCTGCAGTCTTCATGCAGTTGTGCAAGCGTCCATGCAGAACTCTCTTGCACCTGACAATACACAGTCTCCAGAAACACACTCTTAGCACACAGGCAGCTGCTTCTCCTGCACTCCCATGCTTACCATTCAGCACTGTGTGGTATTTCAGATAGCAGTGTGTAACGCTAACACATTCAACATCACCAAGGCTCATTTCCTTTGCTCTAGTCTAATCCCTCACCCAGGTTCCACATGCTCATGGTCTCGAGTAGCTGTTAGGACATGTGCTCTTTTCTGCCTCTCTAAACTATAAGGAAAATGTGTCAGGCTGTTACAGTAATTATCACTTGCTCTACCACAGTAGTAAATGTGCTTTGAAATTGCCAATCAAATATCGTTTTCTGCCTAGAATCACACCATGAGTGTGTGTGCACACAGGAATTGTTGTCAGAGATTTAATTTGTGTTGCTCTTGCTCTGTAAGACTTGCACTCGTAGGAAAGGGGCAGCTTGTTTTCTTGAACTGTGATGGTTAGCATTCTGCACAAATCACTATCTCACAGATGAGAGGCAAATGGTAACACATTTGAAAACAACAGGGTAGATTTTCCTTTCACTCCTGCAATGGGTGAGGTAGTTCCTACATGTTCAAAACTCCAATTAACCCTTACCACAGGTGATCTTACATACATCTCTACAGTCTTCATGCAGTTGTGCAAGCGTCCATGAGGATCTCTCTTGCACCTGACAATACACATTCTCCAGAAACACACTCTTAGCACACAGGCTGCTGCTTCTCCTGCACTCCCATGCTTACTATTCAGCACTGTGTGGTATTTCAGATAGCAGTGTGTACCGCTAACACATTCAACATCACCAAGGCTCATTTCCTTTGCTCTAGTCTAATCACTCACCCAGGTTCCACATGCTCATGGTCTCAAGTAGCTGTTAGGACATGTGCTCTTTTCTGCCTCTCTAAACTATAAGGAAAATGTGTCAGGCTTTTACTGTAATTATGACTTGCTCTACCACAGTAGTAAATGTGCTTTGGAACTGCCAATCAAATATCGTTTTCTGCCTAGAATCACACCATGAGTCTGTCTGCACACAGGAATTGTTGTCAGAGATTTAATTTGTGTTGCTCTTGTTCTGTAAGACTTGCACTCATAGGAAAGGGGCAGCTCATATGATAGGATTTGAAAAGCTCAAAAAAAAATATAGTAATGTATTTAAATTACATAAAGGTATTTTTTTTTAGTTTCCTTTAGGTATTGCTGAACAACACTGAAATAAATTAAACATGCCTATAAAATCAAGAAAGAGAAAAGAACAGCAAAAACATCTATATCTGAAGACAACTGGACAACAGAAATTAGTTGAAGAACCTCATGTTGGAAAAAAGAAAAAGTCTTCTGGTAAGCAGACTAAGGATTTTTTAAAAAATGTCCTCAAACATTGAAAACATGTACAAACTATATCCACTGCAAATAGTGTTTCAAGAAGAAAACAACAAGAAAATAGAAAGAAATTACTAAATGCTAATGTACAATCAGAAGCAAGAAAGAATGACTTAAAAAGAAAAACAGAATTTCTAAACATTCGTAAAAAAATGTTTCAGAGAAGAGTGGTGTTCAATTTGCTAAAGGATGTGAAAAAATATAGGAAGAAAGCAATATTTTATAAGAAAAAGAAACATATTGAATCAATTGTTGCAAAGGTTTTGGACTTAAAAAGAAAACTATTCATTTTAATTTTGAACAGGATCCGTACATTAGATAAAATAGTCAATGTAATGAAGTCAAAAAGCAAAAAGAAAAGAGTAGTGAAAAAAAATAACTTTTGTAATGTGTTCTTAGGAGAATGGAAGCATAGTTCAAGTACTGAACCATTTTTTAATGAAGAGAGTTATCTTCAAAGTAAAAGTTTGCTGCATGCAGTTGACACCAGTGGTCGAAGTTATGAAGTTAAAGATGGTTGTGTAATGGAAAAGGAGAAAATGGTTCCAAGAAATGAGGAAGAAGTGTTAGCTGATGAGGTTATGGGGAAACGTCCTAAAGCCCCAGTGTGCACTTGGAAATGTAGTAGAATTTGTACTGTACGACAAGAATCTATTGATAAATTACGTGACTTTCTAAGAGAATATAGAAAAAAAAGTGTTAAACAGAAGATTAAGGTGCTTCAAAGACTAGATCAATGCAGAGTGAGAAAGAATACTGGTTTGCAAGGACATTCTCTGGCTTGTCTTTCTAGGAAAGTTTGTCAAAGTGTTTTTCAACATTTTAGGATGCTGGCAGTACATCATACTGAAATGAGAAAGTTTGTGAGAAGATTGTATTTTGCTAAAAGTCCAGCACTAAAGTTAAATGAGTTGAATAGTGCTCTGTTGCGTGGATCTGTATCAGATGTAGAGAAGGTTACTGATGATATTCAGTTTTGTTACTTTGGTCCAGAACAAGAAAGTGCAGGAAATGACACAGTTATTGAAGAAAATGTGGAAGAGAATGTAGAACCCACTGTTAGTAAAAATTTTGAAGATCAAATGACAAAATTTACTATCATCTCTAATGAAAGACCAAATATTACTTGTATTTGTTGCCGGAGAAGCCATTATAAAACTCAAACAAGGAATGTTGATCTCTATAAAAAAAGTGAAAAAGAAAATAATTATGAGTGGAAGGATTTTGCTACATATTTGTTTCTGGAAAATTGTTTTGATTTGGGTGAAGATCAGCGTATTTGTAAATACTGTTATAACAAGTTAGAAGAAAATAAAATGCCAGCTAGAGCTGTACATAATAATTTAGAATTGGTTGATATTCCTGCAGAACTTAGTGATTTAAATACGTATGAGTCTATACTCATTCAATGTGTCCATCCGTTTCAGACTATAGTTCGTATGGAGCCCAAAACAGGTAAATTACCTCCTTCAGATTTACAAAGAGGTTTAAAAGGAAGAGTTGTCTATTTGCCATTAGATTTGAAAAAAAATATTGAAACAATTGATGCAGATAGTTTGGAAACTGAACCATTAGTTATTCTGGTTAATGGTGTACCTACAAAGAATAAGAAAATTTGGCAGGAGCTAGTAGATGTACGAAAAGTACAAAGAGCAAATTTATATTTGAAAAGAAATAATAAGTACTATGAATCAATTTATATGGATGAAGATGAAGAAGTTTTACTAGCAGACACAGGAATACCAACTGGGCAAATTGAAAAAGTGGATAAGTCAAAAGAAGAAGAAATTTATGAACATTTCAGCATACATCCTCTTCATTATAAAGAAGTTATGGGAAACACTATTGATCTGTTTCAGATGAAAAAAGCAAAAGGAACTCCCGTGAGTGTATGGGAGGAGAGCTTGGAAGATCGTTGTTTTCCCCAGCTGTTTCCTACAGGAAAAGGTAGACGATATGATGAACGTCCAATACAGATTCCTGCTTCTGAGTATCGGACTACAAGATTATATGCAGAAGATCCAAGATTTCGTCAAAGTATTCCTTATTTGTTCCATCTTTTATTTGAAAGTGACTTGTCTGCACTATCTCATGCAGTAAATCACATTTTAAAAACTGGAGTACATCTACATTAAGGTACCGATTACGATCCTGGAAAAAATTTCCCCGTACGACTCGTATCCGGTCTTTTTACCGTACGAATCGTACAAGTGCCGTACAAACTGCCAAGTACGATTCACATGGGAAAAAGTCCATACGAATCGCATTGGGAATTATTCCCCACACGTCCTCGGGTCGGAAAATGTGTCCGACACATCCTCGGGCGATTTACCGTACAAATGTGAAAAGTGAAGTCCGACCGCGCTAGTACGATCCATCCCGTGCGTCCGATGTTACAACCGTATGGAAAAAACACCGTCCGCACCGAACTCCCATAGCAACCATGGAGACATGTGCCCGCATACGCGCCCAACACTCCCCCCAGCCCTCCTATGTACGAGTCGAACCCCCACCCGTGTATGTACACCCGTGTATGTACGAGACGTACCCCCACCCGTGAATGTACACCCGTGTATGTACACCCGTGTATGAACACCCATGTATGTACGAGACGTACCCCCACCCATGTATGTACACCCCCGTACGTATGGCCTGTACCCCCACCCACGTATGTATGGAGCGTACCCCCACCCCAACAGTGTATGTACGACCCGTACCCTCACCCGCGTATGCATGGAGCGTACCACCACCCCAACCGTGTGTGTACGACCCATACCCTCACCCGCGTACGTATGGAGCGTACCCCCACCCCAACAGTGTATGTACGACCCGTACCCCCACCCCAACCATGTATGTACGACCCGTACCCTCACCCGCGTATGCATGGAGCGTACCCCCACCCCAACCGTGTATGTACGACCCGTACCCTCACCCGTGTATGTATGGAGCGTACCCCCACCCCAACAGTGTATGTACGACCCGTACCCTCACCCGCGTACGTATGGAGCGTACCCCCACCCCAACAGTGTATGTACGACCCGTACCCTCACCCGCGTATGCATGGAGCGTACCCCCACCCCAACCATGTATGTACGACCCGTACCCTCACCCCCGTACGTATGGAGCGTACCCCCACCCCAACAGTGTATGTATGGCCCGTACCCCTACCCCAACCGTGTATGTACGACCTGTACCCTCACCCGCGTATGCATGGAGCGTACCCCCACCCCAACCGTGTATGTACGGCCCGTACCCTCATCCGCGTACGTATGGAGCGTACCCCCACCCCAACATTCTAAGTACGGAGCGCACCCCAGGCCCCAACACCAGCACTTTTACCCAACATCGCGCATGTACGAGTCGTACCAAGCCAGACACAAGGACAGCACTGTACAACAAAATTCCCGAAGTACACACCGTACACACGCTAAAAACACACGTACACAACCAGGACAAAGCAAAACAACACAAGAATACACTATTCGAATTGCACAAAGCCACAAAACATGTCCAACAAGCACAAAAACAACACATTCACTGACCTGCAACTGCCAAAATCCCAAACAGAGGCCCAAAACTCAACCACTCCTTATAACACACCCACCCAAAGTTCAAACACAGCCACACCCACCAATGGACCAATAAAAAGGGCCCACAGACACAAACCATGAGCCTTTGCAACAGACTCACTGCTGCCAGACCCCACAGACAACCTACAGCACCATACTTGAACCTTTACCACACCTTACACTTGCACACCTTCTCACACCCACCTTCACAAACACCCCCTCATCACATTCACACACACACCTGCACAACCACACCCACACACCCACAACCATCAACACCCACACCCCCCACAACCATCCGCACCCACACCCCTCACCATGCCCACTAACAAGAATCCAAAGTTCACTAGCCAAGAGTTGGAGGTCCTTGTCGACGAAATCCTCAGAGTCGAGCCACACCTCTTTGGAACATTGGTCAGACAGACCTGCATGTCCGAAAAAACAGCCATGTGGCAGAGGATTGTCGATGCTGTGAATGCTGTTGCGTCCACCAGAAGGACCAGGCATGAATGCCAAGCCAGGTGGTACGATCTGCGGAGGAGGGTCCGAGCCAAAATGACCGACGACCACAACCAGGGCAACGTCACTGGAGGAGGGCCGCCCCGCAGACCCGTACAATACCATCCCTGGGAGGAGAGGGTGATGGCCATACTGCCGGTGGTGTCAGTGGACGGATTAGAAGGACTCCGAGACCCGGGTGAGTACACAAACAACTCACCTCACATGGGGGGAACGTCATCCACAACCAAACTCACAATCAGGCACGCAACCACCCCAAGCTATTGCATGACTCAACCACACTCCATGAACACGCACATGCCACTGCCGCCACCATGCCCCATGCACCCAGCTGGACAATGCAAAGTCACAGGCCACAGAAACACCAACACAAGACACGGTAAGCCGGATGGCGGGAGTGTGGGCTCCAAAAATCACATAGTGCAACTCAGAAGCAGACAACAACGCCCTCTGCCCATATGGCCTAGGTCACAGCCAGACAAACAGTGTGTCCCCACACAGGAAAGACTTGCCAGCAAATGGCGGACGCCTTGCATTAAGACATGGGGGTGACGGCACGTTTTTGCACATGACAGCAGCTAATGAACAGCCAACACTGTGAAAGAGTGGCAGCACACACCACCACAGCAGCAGCGCAGACACAGACACTACACCCAATGGGTGCCTGGAGATCAGAAACAAACTCACATCAACAAGCCAAGGGCCATTCAAAGAACTGCAAAAAGTGTGTGCCTAGAAAGCTGGGCTGAGGTGACAGAGGGTGACACACAGAGGGAGGGAGAGGGGGAGAGAGAGGGAGGGAGACACAGGGAGACGGACAGAGGGAGGAGGCTGACACAGGGAGGGAGGGAGAGGGGGACAGAGAGGGAGTGAGAAAGGGACACACAGGGAGACCAATTCAGCCTTGGGGGTTGTGGGAATGTCTGCTCGTCAGCAGGTGGACTGCGTGCATGTAGACAAGGGTGGCCAGTGCCTGAATCCCCCTCTCATCTCCATGGCAAAACACTGGGCCATGTCTCAACCTGTGCACGAGCACATCGCCAGCTACCTGCATTATATAGGTGTGTGGAACAACTCCATGTGCCCACGTACGGTGCAACATGGAAGGCGCCAATGCATGGCTCGCCACACCTGCTCACTCCACTGCTGACTGCAGTCACAATTGACACAGCAAGTAAGACTGTGCCACACATAGGTAAAGTCTCAAAAGCTGTGGCCAAGGGACATACCCATGCACAAGTGCACTGTGAGTGGAATGCAAGACATATCCAAATTCCCAGAGGAAATGTGCCAACTTAGAAACGAATGAAACATGGATGTTGCATGTAACAAAATTAACATTGTCTCTCTCACACACAGGTCAACGTCGTGGATCACCCCCCAACACTGGGGGGGAAGACTCACAGGACCCGGCTCGGCTGGATGACGGACCCACCGGCAGCGATGACTCTCACCACTCTGTGGACAACCCCGACCAACCTGGCCCCTCTGGTGTCCAACCACCTGCAGCACCTGCGTCAGGTACAACTGGGCCAACCACCACCCCCACTCCTGCCACATCCCAGGAGACACCCAGGATCCCTGCCCCACCACCACAATGCAGCCAGGCTGTCCAGGAGCGACACAGTGTACCGGGCACCCAGGAGGAGGCAGGCGACAACGCCAATGCCACCCCTCAGGGGTCCCGGAGACCCGATGTGCCCACAAGGGCAGGCCAGGTGCAAGTGGGCAGGGGTGGTGGGAGTGGAGGACGGCGGAGGTGCGAGCCTGACCAGTTGGCTGCGGAACCGGTATATTCCCATGTCAGAAACATCCTGGAGACATACCGGCAGGACACCACGGGCATGGCCCAGGTTGTGTCCATCCTCAAAGAGATCAAGACCCAGCAGGCCCAGCAACATGCGGAGCAACATGCCTGTCTACTGCGACACCAAGGGCGGATGGAGGACAGACAGGCTGAGCTCGTGACGGTGTTCACGGGAATTCACCGTACACTCCGTCGGATAGCCGACAACATGGGCAACCCTCCCTGTGCCACCAGGCGTAGAACATCACCACCCACATGGAGGGATCAGGAGGAGGAGGAGACATCCGATGGAGCATCCCAAACATCATCACGGCCTGCTTCTGAGGGTCTCCGCAGGAGGGCGGGTCGTCCACGGAAAAGACCGTGAGGGTCGGCGCCACAGCACCATCTCCCAGGACACCTGGCCTGGCACCTGGCCGACTGGACCAACAGCATCACAGCAGCAAAAGACATTCTCTGCCACATGGACTTGCTGGTCACTGTCTGACCAATGTTGACAAAGACTGTGGCATGGACTCTGAGGATTTCCAATGGCAAGGACACTAACTCCCCTAGTGAACTTTGGATTCCACACACCCGGAAAGCCCCTCATGTCATACCTCCCCCACGTACCCCAACAAAAATAAAAAGTTACACGATAAAGAGATGATGCCTACATTTTGCATTATTACCTTACATGTGTCTTGTAAAGTCTAACCATGCCTTAGTTCTCATATGACTTCAACCATCCACACCCTGGGGCCTGAGTCTGGCACCGGACACACATGGGTCATAATGTATTAGGCAACACAGACATGGAGCACCATACACACCCGTGATGGGCCCAACCAGCTGAGGGGTGGCCGCACAACCGTGCCGACAGACATATTGAGTACAGCGACAGCCATGCGCAGAGGTCAGGGATCATGTGGAGTCTCCTGGGGGGCACCCAGGTATGTGTGGACAGGTGGCAGAACCATGTCCTGCAAGCTTGAGTCAGGTGGATGCAGAGAATGGTGGCTTGGCCAACGTTGGATGCATGGGGATGGCACATGTCACAATACCCACACAGTCATGGACATCATGCACAATACACAGTCTAATCCCACACAAACAGCTTGCATCTTGCTACTCGACACATAGACACATAGCCACTATCAGGGAAAACCATGCCAGACATGCCGTATGCACCGTGGCAACACACCAGCATTGACTGAGAATAGGCACCTTGGAGGCATAGGGACACCTTTATTATTCATGTATTCGGGAATGCAGAGGCAACTCGGAGTACACATACACAGGTCATGTGGAGTAACATGTGGGTCCAACACTGGAACCCCCCTTCTGCAGCACAAATGCGTGATAGCCATGGAACTGGCACACAAGTGTCGGCTAACAGCTAAGCAACCCCTGCTGCTCACGGAGAGGGTGCCATATACCATTGATCCTCTGATTGGGAAGTCCCACACCATGTCAAGCCAATGCAAACCGTATGTGTCCGAGGGCAGTGTCACACACATTGATGCCATCATCACAATCCACTATCCCATCACAGATGACTGTCAACAAGTCTGACCATCTATTCAGGTGTACCCAGCTACATGTCATGTGTCCCATGGTTATGCGACATGTCTGCAGAGGAACCAAACATCGACAGGGGCAGTGTGCACACATCGTAAACAACTGCCACACCCAATACACCCCTGATGCATCCCTTACCCTAAGGAGACTTCCAAACTTGTCCGTGCGTGTAACGCTGAGTCAGCACACGATGACGTGTCCATGAGGAATAGCAGTGCCACAACAATGCAACCAGCAGACGGCATGCGCAAGTACCTGGGGATGAGAGACACACAAGAAGTCAGCCACAAAAAGCTCATCCACTTGCATGTGCATGTACTCGACACATGTAAGGATGACAACATGCTAGGTCACAATTATGACTGGGGAAATACACTCATCACTGGCACCATCACTCGAGTTACACATCCACACACACCTCTGACTCACGTGGCATACATGCAGATGGACACACACATCGCAACACATGCCACACGGGGACCAATGCGTGCACACTCAGACACTGGTACTCACCACTAAGCAAAGAAGTCGCGTATGAGCCGACTCCGAATGACCTCTTGTGGAACCACATCCTCCACATCACTAGCCCCATTGCCAAGCCCTTCGTCCTCCACGGGTGGATGGTCCTGATCATCTTGATCCAGGATGAGTGGCACAGCTTTCTCAACTGCCATGTTGTGCAGCATGCAGCAGACCATGAAGATTTTGCAGACCTTTGCCGGGGCATATGGGAGGGCGCCGCCGGTCTTGTGGAGGCATCTGAATCGGCTCTTCAGGAGGCCAAATGTCCTCTCTATCACTCGCCTTGTCCGGCCATGGGCGGTGTTGTAGCGGAGCTGGGCCGGCGTGCTGGGGTTGCGGAGAGGTGTGATCAGCCATGGCATGTTGGGATAGCCAGCGTCCCCTACATGGAAACCACATGGACATAAGTAGGACAGGAGAAGCGGTCGTGCTGGAAGTCTACGCAAAATACAGGACAGACAGAGTGTATCGACCAACAACACATGCTCGTTCATTGCGCAGCTGCGTCATCATTTCAGGCACCCTGCTACGCCTCATGATGTAGGCATCGTGTGCTGATCCTGGAAAACGAGCACAGACATGTGAAATCACCATGTTGGACAGACACACCACAAGGGCATTGATGGAGTGATAGTGTTTGCGATTCCTGTACGCTACCTCCTGTGCCTGTGGTGGTACCAAAGCCACCTGTGTCCCATCTATTGACCCAATGACATGGGGCATCCCTCCCAGGGCATAGAATCCACGCTTGACCACAGTCAACAGTTCAGGAGTTGGGAAATGGATGAACTCATCAAGGTGAAGCAACATGGCCTCTAAGAAATCATGCAGCACACGGCTGAACATGCTCTGGGACATGCCACCAACATGAGCTATGGTATATTGAAAGGTACCCGTGGCAAGAAAATGTAGGGCTGCCATTACCTTCAGCTTTGGTGTCAGTGCCGTAGGATACCTGTGCAGCGGTTGCAGGTGTGGTGCCAGCCTTGCCGTCAACTCCTCAATCAATGGTTGGGGGAAGCGGTAGCAGCGTATACAGTCATTCTCCCGCATGTCAGCCAAGTCCGGAATTGGTCAGGGAAGAGGCGGCACTCTGCAGTAATTTGGAAGTGACAAGGAAGAGTGAGTGCACTACAACAACAATGTATTTGTACTGAGCACATGTTAATCTGTCAATACACATATGCTACATACGGAGTCAGGTATGTGCCACATGCCCTGGACACGTATGGCTGCCAGGTGACACTGCTACCAGGACCCAGCTACACACGGAGATTGTGAACCTCCACATGCCATGGCATGGGATTAGCTGTGTCCCAGTGTAAGTGAACAGCCAGACGCAACACTGGAGTGACATACATCAACACATCAGCAGAAGTAGGATGTCGATTTCAGAGACAGGTAGCGGAACACTAGAGCCACAGGTCACATGACATTACACTAGGACAGCCCACACACCTTGCCAATAAGGCGTACATGTAATGACTCACCACACATACATTGAGAGGATGCAGACAGGTCCTTGTTACGCTACTCCGTGTCCCATGCATACATACGCACCTCACATCCGATACCACATGTGGCCTGGTGTGCGTAACAGTGTGCCATGTCCATCTACACACAGACACATGTTGGTTGCTGCAACAGCTGATGCTCTTGAGGGAACACCAACATCAAGCTAATGGGAACACACCACACATACATGACATAGACACATCGTGCACTGTGGGTAGTCACATGTCTGGTGTGGTAACCCCTGTAGCGGGCATCAGGGGACACTTGCGTGTGTTGTTGACTGTGCCATGCCAGTGACGCTCATCCCAAGTGTGCAGTACGACATGCACACATGTCAAAGGAGTCAAGGGCATGCCTGGCACATATTGCACCGTCACACATAACATCTGTACACATCTCATCATACATCTATTGCCTTCTCGACTCAGGAGTAATGTGCCACATCACACCCTTTTACACCTGTGCCCCCCACATGTAGTACTGCCCAGACAATGCCTTGATGTCCATCCATGGACAAGTATGTCAGCTCTATCCCTTCCTGTGTGCTGCCTGTCACCACTGTGATGTGTGAAAGGCACCGTACATTCGCTCAGAGGGCCTGTGTACGTTCCCTAACACTATGGGAGTGCTGCCGTATGCGTACCCATAGTGATGGTGAGCGTACGCACGCGTGTACGGTCCGTATCACTATGGGTATGCATACGCGAGCACACCCATGGTGATACGGACCGTACACACGCCTGTACGCTCACTATCACTATGGGTACGCATACGCGAGCACACCCATAGTGATAGTGAGCGTACAGGCGTGTGTACGGTCCGTATCACTATGGGTGCGCATACGCGAGCACACCCATAGTGATACGGACCGTACACACGCCTGTACGCTCACTATCACTATGGGTACGCATACGCGAGCACACCCATAGTGATAGTGAGCGTACAGGCGTGTGTACGGTCCGTATCACTATGGGTACGCATACGCGAGCACACCCATAGTGATAGTGAGCGTACAGGCGTGTGTACGGTCCGTATCACTATGGGTACGCATACGCGAGCACACCCATAGTGATACGGACCGTACACACGCCTGTACGCTCACTATCACTATGGGTACGCATACGCGAGCACACCCATAGTGATAGTGAGCGTACAGGCGTGTGTACGGTCCGTATCACTATGGGTGCGCATACGCGAGCACACCCATAGTGATACGGACCGTACACACGCCTGTACGCTCACTATCACTATGGGTACGCATACGCGAGCACACCCATAGTGATAGTGAGCGTACAGGCGTGTGTACGGTCCGTATCACTATGGGTACGCATACGCGAGCACACCCATAGTGATAGTGAGCGTACAGGCGTGTGTACGGTCCGTATCACTATGGGTACGCATACGCGAGCACACCCATAGTGATACGGACCGTACACACGCCTGTACGCTCACTATCACTATGGGTACGCATACGCGAGCACACCCATAGTGATAGTGAGCGTACAGGCGTGTGTACGGTCCGTATCACTATGGGTACGCATACGCGAGCACACCCATAGTGATAGTGAGCGTACAGGCGTGTGTACGGTCCGTATCACTATGGGTACGCATACGCGAGCACACCCATAGTGATACGGACCGTACACACGCCTGTACACTCACTATCACTATGGGTACGCATACGCGAGCACACCCATAGTGATAGTGAGCGTACAGGCGTGTGTACGGTCCGTATCACTATGGGTACGCATACGCGAGCACACCCATAGTGATAGTGGGCATACAGGCGTGTGTACGGTCCGTATCACCATGGGTACGCATACGGGAGCACACCCATAGTGATACGGACCGTACACACGCCTGTACGCTCACTATCACTATGGGTCTGCTCGCGTATGCGTACCCATAGTGATACGGACCGTACACACGCCTGTACGGTCCGTTGCTATGCATTTGGGGTGCCCTAGGGCCCCGGAACGCACCGTACCTGTGTGTGAAACTCCAAATTACATAGGGGACACATGAGGGACAAGTATAAAGGCCTACATGCATGCTGGTTGTCATGGAGACCAAGTTTAAAGTATAAATTTTTTTCTGCAGGTGCACAGCAGAAGTCAGTTTGAATGAATCTACTTTGTTGCAATGTGGTTCTGGAGTTGACATCATGCTCAAGAAAAAAAACAATAAAAACCCACTGACTGTGCTAGGTTTGAAGGGATTGGAGGAAACATAGGATGCAAATGTGAGTGACCAATGACTCTGTACTCCTGTGCATGAAACAGGCCAGCAAGGCAGATATAAGGCAGCCAGGTCCCATGAGGGAGCACTTGCCTGCACATCTTTGGATTCTACGACCCAGCTGCTGCTCCTGATTCCCTGGAACCATCTCAAGGTCTGTGGAGAGGGCACAGCCTTTCACCCTGGAGGAGAACCTGGCATTGCTGGATGTGACCCTCCCACAGTACCCCCTGCTGTATGGGCGACCAGGGTATCAGGTGAGTGCAGAGTCTACTAGCACAGAGTGTGTCCCTTTTTTGTGATTGTGACTTCTGGCATTGTGTCCAGGTGTGACACACATGCAATGTACTGTAGGGGGGTCCCAGGGGGGGAATGCCTGATGTCTCCCAGCCAGAGCATGCTGTGGTGCATGTCTGCCGTCCTCACTTGCATTGTGTTTACTGTGACAATCACTGCATGGTGCATGCCACATTCTGCCTGTCTTATCCTCCTGGGAATGTAGCCTCTACAGTCCTCATTTGATTATGTGGTCAGCCCAGTGTGACAGGTGACTGTACCCACAGATGTGTGTTAGTTCTGTGTACCTGTGCTGAGAGTGTCCACATGATGTGTTCGTACCCTGGACATCGGTGTGTGTGTAAGTCCCCTGTCATGTGGGTGGGTGCATATGTGGAGTGTAGCACCCAGGCTGCATGAGGGATGGATATACCCTGCCCATCTGATGTGAGCAGGGAGCAGTGCTGTGTGTCTGACGTACAGAGCCAGCCCCACACCTGTGAGCCCCCCGTCTAGTGGCACATGTGCAGAGTGAGGTTTGTCGCTGCATTTGGCAATGGCAGGTGAATGTCCTGTGCCTGTGTGTGTCTGTGTACTCTGCTGAGGTAGCGTCAGTGGCCTGTGGCATGTGACTGCTTAGAGGTGCTGCACATAATCCTGGTGTAGCTTGTGATGCACAGTGTGAGCCTGGATCATTGATTGTGCCGTTGCCCTCATTCCACCTGTGTACTTTCAATGGCACGTACTGCTTTTGCCCTTCCCCTGAGGATCGTGTCCCTATGACAAAGGTGCAATGCGTTGGATGCATACTATGCCTTGTTGTAAACAGCAAATTTGTTCTAATATGTGTCTCTGTGACATGTGCCAGGTGTATTGATGTAGTGTCACTTGTTCATCCTCACAGGTAGGCGCCTCTGCCAAGAAGCAGATCTGGATGAACGCCGTCAGTGCCGTGAGGAGGACGGAGGGTCGCAAGCGGCACCTGGCCCAGGTGAGAAAACGCTGGCAGGATATCCGGTGCTGGACGCGGAGGATCGCACGGGTCCTGCTGGGGGACTCACCTGAGACCCATAAGAACCGCGGGCGCCGCCGTCTGACCCACATCCACAAGCGTGTGCTGGCGGTGGTCTTTCCAGACTTGGACAGGTGCTTACAGGAGAAGCAGCAGCAGGAAGGGGGTAGGTACATCTTTGTTTGTTGTGTGTCACCAGCATTTGTATGTGCACAGTTGCATGGATACACTGCCAGGGTTTAAAGGTGCTGTGCAGATCCGGTTACCCACAGTATAGCGGTGCTCTCTTGCCTCCCTTCCCCTCCTTGCAATGTGTTCCCTGGTCTGTGTGTAGTCACTCCTTCACAAGGTTATCTAGGCTGGCACTTTATCCACGTGAACAATGCCTGTAGCATCATGTGTGGGGGTGGTGTGGAACAGGTTTTGGGACCTTGCCTGTGCCCTGTCCAGTTCAGTACTTGTGGGTTCCATGTCAGTTGGCACTGATGCTGAGTCCAGACATGGGAGTTAGTCTCTCAAGTGTCATGCCTTACAGCACGCATGTCCTATGTTGTGGCCTGTGACATGATGTGCATGAGTGTGCGATACGCATGGTGCAGGGATGGTGGCGTGTGTTGCAGTCATTCCCATTCAGGACCATGGAGTTGTGTGGCCACTACTGTCCCCTGGGGCATATTTTCCTAGGTGTCATGTGTCATCGCAAAATGTGGACACTCTCAGTGTCTACAGCATAGGTTGTGCTCTGTGCCATTGTCCCCTGGCACCATGTATATGGACGTAAAATGTAGTACAAGTGTTCACTGTACAGCCTGACCTGATTTTCCTTGTTCATACTCACGGTGGCCAGTGCCTGTGTGTCTTGTTACAATCATCTGATGATGACCATTTGTACATGATTATTTGGACAGGCGCACCTTGGGTATTTTGTGTCCAATCTTGCATTTATCCAGCCCATGTGTATTTCACCCAGACTAAGAGATGTAAGTGTTTCCTGTGTCTCAACAAATTGTCTCATGTAGGGGGTGGTTGGTGCGGGCAAAGCCTACATGTCAAAACCTGATATCTCCTTGCTAGGTCTGGCCAGTGTGTGATGTTTGTCTGGACATACACTCAAGGTGCAGTGAGCCAGTCATGGTGGCCATGTTTTCAGTATTACCTATGCAGCATGTGCCTCAAGTTCATGGATATGGTCCCTGCTCATCCCTATTTTCGGCAACGCTGTGTGGTGCAGATGCAGTGCTGGATTGTCCCCAGAGCCTGGCTCCTCTGTCAAAATCCATTTCATGTCATTTGCTATTGTGTCATGCTCTCCATAGTTTTTCAGTGGCATGGTGGGTCAACCAACTGTGTGTTGCATGCCCTACATATGTACCTTGTTTTGTAGATGTTACTAATCTTTCTTTTCAGGCTATGCACTGTAACCTATGTAGATTCGACTCATGTGACATATGTATACAGGTGTATGATTAATTGCTGTCTCTTCACCTTGCCCACAGCATCGTTGGGGGACACGGAGGGAGACATCAGCACAGACGGAGCGGAGGGACCGAGCACCAGTGCCAGCGGTGACATCGTGGCTGGCACATCGAGTGGAACTGAGGCGGAGGAGAGTGAGGCCGAGGACCTGTCCAGTGCCACCACAGAATATGAAGCTGATGGGTCCGAGGATGAGCTCTCTGGGCGGAGGCTGCACCAGCAGCTGACAGCGGCACAACATCTCTCCCCGCCCCCTCCATTGCCATCAGCCGCCTCCCACTTGCTCGTGTCCCTTCCCAGCGTGCCCAGTCACCACATGTCTCCTTCCTGCCAGGCACTGCACCCCCTGCCCCTGTCTCCACTGCTGCCGCCAATGCCGAGTCTGTGGACATCCAGCAGCAGTTGCAGGTTGGTCAGGCTGCGATGCTTAATGTCCTCCCTGGCCACAGCCAAGTGCTGAACAACATGAAAATGAAGGCATACTTGGAGGGCATTTTCTCATCGCAGGCTGACCAACGCAACGCAACTTGCTGAGGTCCATTGACTCGACACTGACTGCAGCAGTGGGTCTCCTGCAGCGCTTCGTCCAACCCCCTACCCCTGACCCATCCACACTTCCCACTCCCATGAGTGTCCCGCGTACACCCAGACGTCAGCATGCACCCACCACAACAGACACAGGCACCACACCAGCAGGGAAGGTCAAACGCACACCTCCTGGCACGCACACACAGGGTGAAGTAGGCACACCCACTGGGTCGGGGGGCAAACATAAGCCACGCAGCCAGAGTGGGAGTCTGCATTCCACCAAATCCACTCCCTCCAAATCCCCTCCCCTCAGCTCTCCTGGCCACATATCCAGCAAAGACTCCTTCATGGCCGCTCTGTCCCTGAGCCCCACAGTGACACCACCCCGCAAGCGGTCAAGGGAGTCCCCGGTCAGGGTGGTTGAGTCCCCCCCTGTCCACATCCTCCCCCAGTGGCGCTGCGACCCATCCCTCTGACCCCCCCCCTCCTTGGGGCCTGTGGTTCCTTCGGGTGCAGGGGAGTCGCTGGAGGACCTTGCTAAGGTGTGCAGCACCATCCTGGCCTCCGCCTTTGGCCCTGCCCACCCCCTGTGGTGGAGTCCTCCATCCCTGCACCCACGACGCCTAACTTTTGCCCTCATGTCCCTGCAGTGCCTGGTCCTTCCCCCCCACATGATGCCCCCCCCTCTGGAAGACATAGGAGGCAGGCAAGCTAGGGGACACGCGTCCCACTGTGTCCCCCACCTGGATTTGAACTTTGGATTGCCCTATGGGCATTGTACATTTTGAACTTTCAAGGGACAAACAGATTTTTGGATGCTGAATAAAGCAATTTATTTTTCCTTAGTACACTACTGTCTGTCTGGTATTGCTGTTGGTGGACCTGCTCCATGATTTTGGGTGGTGATAATGTGTTGGGTGTGTGGGAATTGTAGTCTTGTGCTGGTCATAGGGTGGATCCTGGTATCTGTGTGCCATCACAAGCTGTTGGCTACATAACTTTGTTCATGTAAGCAGTTACTGCATGGTGAAATCGTCCCAAGGTGGGGTTCCTTCCTCTGTGTAACCTGACATCTTCCCTGCAGGGTCTTTCCAATATGTGGTGCTGAGCTGTGTCTACATTGGCTGGGTGTGTGACGGACTCGTTAGACTTGGGCCATGCATGCTGAGCGATGTCTCCACCTGCATCATTTGTGGCGTCCTTGGTGGTCACTGTACTTGTGTAAGTAGACTGTTGTCATGACTTCATGTGGACATGTTTTCTTTTCGGCACTATTCATGTGTATACTCCCAGCATCGCAAACATGTGGTACATGTACTGCAGGATCTTTGTGCACCTGACTGACATTTGTGGGCATTGGATCTGTGGGTACTCCACCCTTTTCTTTGCAGGGGCACTGCTGTGAGTGTTAGGCACCCCCCCTCCTGTGTCTGGGCACTGCTGGGAGGACTCTGCACCCACCCCTCCTGTGTCTGGGCACTGCTGGGAGGACTCTGCACACACCCCTCCTGTGTATGGGCACTGCTGGGAGTGATAGGCACCCACCCCTCCTGTGTCTGGGCACTGCTGGGAGGACTCTGCACACACCCCTCCTGTGTCTGGGCACTGCTGGGAGGACTCAGCACCCACCCCTCCTGTGTCTGGGCACTGCTGTGAGGACTCTGCACACACCCCTCCTGTGTCTGCGCACTGCTGGGAGTGTTAGGCACCCACCCCTCCTGTGTCTGGGCACTGCTGGGAGGACTCTGCACACACCCCTCCTGTGTCTGGGCACTGCTGGGAGTGTTAGGCACCCACCCCTCCTGTGTCTGGGCACTGCTGGGAGGACTCTGCACATACCCCTCCTGTGTCTGGGCACTGCTGGGAGGACTCTGCACCCACCCCTCCTGTGTCTGGGCACTGCTGGGAGGACTCTGCACACACCCCTCCTGTGTCTGCGCACTGCTGGGAGTGTTAGGCACCCACCCCTCCTGTGTCTGGGCACTGCTGGGAGGACTCTGCACACACCCCTACTGTGTCTGGGCACTGCTGGGAGTGTTAGGCACCCACCCCTCCTGTGTCTGGGCACTGCTGGGAGGACTCTGCACACACCCCTCCTGTGTCTGGGCACTGCTGGGAGGACTCGGCACCCACCCCTCCTGTGTCTGGGCACTGCTGGGAGGACTCTGCACACACCCCTCCTGTGTCTGGGCACTGCTGTGTGTGTTAGGCACCCACCCCTCCTGTGTCTGGGCACTGCTGGGAGGACTCTGCACACACCCCTCCTGTGTCTGGGCACGGCTGTGAGTGTTAGGCACCCACCCCTCCTGTGTCTGGGCACTGCTGGGAGGACTCTGCACCCACCCCTCCTGTGTCTGGGTACTGCTGGGAGGACTCTGCACACACCCCTCTTATGACTGGGCACTGCTGGGAGGACTCTGCACCCAACCCTCCTATTTCAGGATATGTACACTTAGAACATACACGGGTGTTGGTTCACTCCATGCATACGCGGGTGGGGGTACGGTCCGTACGTACACTGTTGGCATGGGTGGTACGCTCCATGCATATGCAGGTGAGGGTACGGGTCGTACATACACGGTTGGGGTGGGGGTACGCTCCATGCATACGGGGTGGGGGTACGGTCCGTACGTACACTGTTGGCATGGGTGGTACGCTCCATACGTATGCGGGTGAGGGTACGGGTCGTACATACACGGTTGGGGTGGGGGTACGCTCCATGCATACGTGGGTGAGGGTACGGGTCATACATACACGGTTGGGGTGGGGGTACGCTCCATTTATACGGGGTGGGGGTACGGTCCGTACGTACACTGTTGGCATGGGTGGTACGCTCCATACGTATGCGGGTGAGGGTACGGGTCGTACATACACGGTTGGGGTGGGGGTACGCTCCATGCATACGGGGTGGGGGTACGGTCCGTACGTACACTGTTGGCATGGGTGGTACGCTCCATACGTATGCGGGTGAGGGTACGGGTCGTACAGACACGGTTGGGGTGGGGGTACGCTCCATGCATACGCGGGTGTGGGTACGGGTCGTACATACACGGTTGGGGTGGGGGTACGCTCCATGCATACGCGGGTGAGGGTACGGGTCGTACATACACTGTTGGGGTGGGGGGTACGCTCCATGCATACGGGGGTGGGGGTACGGTCCGTACATATCCGTACCCACGCTGTGGAATGCTTGTGCGGGCCGTACCTAGGCCTTTGCCACATGGGTACAGCCATCCCGCCATTGTTGGGGTGACATAGGTGTGGGCGTGGTACGACTCGTACCCATGCTCTTAAGGGGTGGGTACGGGACGTACCTGTATTGTTGTGTTGCCGGTTCACGTCATCAACCACTTCCGTTGTGGCGGACGCTGGCTTTGCTGGACACGCCCCCACCCCCTCGTAGTGACCAGGGCCTGGGGGTCAGGTATGTCCAGGGCATGTGTGCTGTGTGACTTGGGTGGGGGTTTTGTGGCCTGCCCCTGCTCCTGCCCCCCCCTTTCCCCCTCCCTTTGTTGTTCTGACCTTCTGCGGCGTCTGCGTCGTAACCTGTAGAGGAGGTCGACTGCTATGAGGGCCGGGATGACACGTAGGTTCGGGTCCATGTCTGTCCGTCGCGTGCAGGTACTCCTTGTTCGCGTCGTCCTGATTTCCCGGCAGTTTTTGGCTGCCGGAAAATATTCTCCGTGCGGGATGACATCGGTGCGAATCGTACTTCCTGGTTCATGAATGGCAGGCTGCGTGTGTCCCGACGTCACGTTGGCGCTTTCCCGGATCACATTTGTATGATTATTTTCGTCGGTCGGGGTTTTGTACGATTCGTACGGAAATAATATTTCCGTGCGAATCGTACTTACATGTTTGTATTGTTACGACCGGGTACGCGTCGGCCGGAGAATATGCTCCGTTCGACGGTTCGTACCCGGTTTTTACAGGATCGTAATCGGCACCAATGTGTCTGCAAAGAATTTTATGAACAAAGTGCAACAGCGAGATGATCATTTGGAATCTCAATTGATTAATCTGATGGCTTGTCAGCATGGAACTAAGAAATATTGGTACCAACGCCATGGAGAATTGAAATTGATGTTACGGAATTTAGGAACTCCTACATGGTTCCTTACCCTAAGCTGCGCTGAGTACGCTTGGGATGATTTACTGGATTTTCTTCGAGAGGCAAATTCAAATATTGAAAACATCCAATACAAGACAGCAGGAGAATTGTGCTCATTGGATCCGGTTAGTGTTTGCAAATATTTCAATCATAGATTTGAGGCTATGATGTCCGTAATCTGCAATAAAAAAAATCCACCTCTTGGAGAAGTTGTGGATTTCTTTTGGAGAAAAGAGTACCAAGCAAGAGGTGCTCCTCATATTCATATGCTGTTGTGGATCAAGGATGCCCCAAAATTTGGAGCAGATTCTGATGATGCAGTTTTATCTTTCATTGAAGAATATGCAACATGTGCTATACCTAAAAGCACAGAAGAAAAAACACTTAAAAGAGCAAGTTTTACGTTTCCAAAGTCATCGGTGTGGAAAATACTGTCGATGAAAGTACAAGAGTAAAGATAAATTCTACACAAAATGTCGATTTGGATTTCCACGACCTGTTCTTTCAAAAGGAAGAGTAAACAGTTTTATGTCAGCTGTGCGACATACCATTACAAGAAAATCTCCGAAAAATACCTACAACCTAAGAAGAAAAGAAGAGTCAAAATATATAAATGACTACAACCCAGTCATTTTATCCATGTGGAATGCTAACAGGGATTTTCAGTATGTAGCTGACAATTCTATTGCTGTTGCTTGGTATGTCACATCTTACATCACTAAATCTGAGAAAACGGAATTGAAAGAAATATGTAAAGAGATTTCTCACGAGAAGACTGTCAGTAAAAAGCTATACAGTTTCAGTTTAAAGATGTTATCGCATCGAGAAATTGGGTTATACGAATGCTCAGATAGGTTATCATCTGCAAGTCTTTACTCCAAATCCAGAAGAATAATTTGGGTAAGTTTAGGCCTTGCAGGAATGCGAAATCGGGTACTGAAATCTATTCGAGAAATTGAATATTTAGCTGAGAACGAACCAGAAAGTACAGACATTTTGAAAACAAATATGTTGGACACATATTACCAGAAGTCATCATCTTGAGAACATGTGTCTGTATGAAGTGCTGCAGAACTACATTTTTCACGGAATGCCACAGAAGACATCAAGAATGGAAAATATAAAGTCATTGGTGAGGAAGGATGTTTGGTGAAACAAACAAAAGGAAGTTTGATTAATCACAGGAAGCTGAGTTGCGACACTACTGACAAAAAGGAATTTTACTACTTAGCACTTTTACAGCTGTTTAAACAATGGCGTTCAGAGGATGAATTACTTGGAGATTTTCAGAGCTATGAAGATTCCTTTAATGCATGTAAAGATAGCATAGAATGCAGTACTTTCACAAATTATGTACAAATGTTAAATGAAGAAATTGAACAAGAAGCTACAATTGCAGCTGAAGTAGCTAGAGACAGTTCTCAAGACAGTCAAAGTTCTGGTACGCTCAGTCAAGATCCCCTAGGACAACCAATCGTAGAAAATGAAGCTGCAATAGCCATGACTGAAGTGGAAACTGCTATGAATCAAGCTCAGGAAGATTTAATAAACTTACCAAATTTGGAACAACAACTGAATGATGAACAACAACAAATTTATGAAGAAGTCACAAAACAAATTGATCATGGATTACTACATGAAAATAAAGAGTGCTCATGCACATCATTGGAACCAATCAGAATGTATGTGAGTGGACAAGCTGGAACTGGAAAAAGTTTCTTAATTAAAGTAATTAGAAGCTACCTACAGAAAAAAACGGATTCAACTTTGTCTTGTGTTGTTACTGCTCCAACTGGGTTAGCAGCATATAACATAAAAGGAATTACCTTACATCATTTGCTAATGTTACCAGTAGAGCATGAGAACAAAATAGAATACCACAAGCTAACAGGAGAAGCATGTTTTGAAGTTTCAAGAGTGTTGAAGAAAATTAATGTTCTCATTATTGATGAGGTAAGCATGGTATCAAACTTAATGCTTGCCTTTGTGCATTTAAGAATGCAGCACATTCTAAAGACAGACTATGACGTGGTATTTGGAGGAAAACATGTTATAGTTTTTGGGGATCTACTGCAGCTCACTCCAGTTAAAGGATATCCAGTATTTAATACTCTTGCACATGAAGACACGAAAAAGTCATTAGGAAGTATAGGTAATATGAATATTTGGTCATACTTTGAGTACAAAGAACTCATAACCAATATGCGGCAAGCAAATGATGATGATTATGCAAGTATTCTCAAAGATATCAGAATTGGACTACTCTCAGAACATGGCAGAAAAGCTTTACAGAGTCGATTGCTATGTAATTTGTTTCCAACAGAACAAATAGTTCCAGAGAAAATATACAAGGAAATTGTAGAAAAAAATACTGTAATCTGCTTAATGCCAACACTACATGAATGCTCTATATTCAATGAAGAACTTTTGAAATTGGAAAATGAAGAGATTATGAAAATGGAAGCCGTGGATAAAATACAGCATGAAGGAATAACTATTATATTGACAGGCAAATTGAAAACTAAATTGGATTCTCTAGAGAAAAACATATCGAATGAATGTATGAACTGTCGAGTAATTTTAAGACGTAATTTGAATGTAGAAAAAGGTTAAGTGAATGGAGCTATGGGTAAAGTTGTGGGTTTTGTTAATTACCAGAAAAAAGATGGAAATTAATTTTTAAAAATAAAATTTGATCAGATTGAAGAAGTTAAAGACATTAGTTGTTGCTCAGTTCGTTTTTTGCTTGTGAAAGACATATATGTACGTAGGAAGTAGTTTCCGTTTTCTCTAGCATATGCTGTAACTATTTGCAAATCTCAAGGATTAACTGTAGATAGTTCTTTTGTAAACATTGGATCTAGTGTGTTTAAAGAAGGTATGGCATATGTTGCTTTGTCACGAGTGAAAAAATTATCTGGTTTATTCATGATAGACTTTGATGACTCAAAAGTTAGTGCTGATGCAAATTGTGTAAAGGAGTATAATAGATTAAGAAGAAGCTATGCTCCTCATTTAGGTCAGTATCCTGTGTTTGAAAAATGTGTTGTTTGTCGGAAAAGGAGAATTGAGAATATCTGTAATGAGGATGTACAGAAGAGAAAACAAAAGGAGAGTGATGTGATTGCAAGCAAAAAGAAAAAGGACAATGTTGAAGAGGTTGTTGGTTGTCATTTTGAAAATAGCTCTGGTGTCAACTGCTACACTAATGTAGTGCTGAATGTTGTATTTTATCTTGAAAGTTTGCAAGAGCAGATAATACTAAATCATGAAAAAAGATTTTGTTCTCTGCTGAGTTTCCTTTATGAGAAGTTGAGTAATGATAAAACTAAAATAGAAAGTGCTTCTGATGTTAGAAATCTGTTAGATGTATGTTCTGGATGTACACAGTTTACTCAAAATGTCCAGCAAGATGCACAGGAATTCTTAATGTATATGCTTATGGTACTGGAAGATGAAGGGGTAGAAATAAAAAATATGTTTGGTCTCTCTTATAAATGGGAACATTGTTGTGAAAACTGTATGAACACATGCAGCACTAATGTTGATTCTGAAAGGTTCATACATTTAACATTACCAGAGAGTAAATCAGTGACTTTTAGAAAATTATTTAAAGATGCAAATCACAACATGGAATGTTCTCAATGTAAATCAGAAATGTTATCAACGTTATTTTTAAAGAAATATGGACAGTATATAATTTTAATGATGCAACGTTGTAGAACTGATGGAAAAAATTGGACACTTTAATAAATAAGTTTGTAGGAAATCAATTATCAATATCAGGAAAGACTTTTGTTGCAGTTGCAATAATTTTCCATGATGGACATTCTATAACTTCTGGTCATTACACAGTTTATCTAAAATGTGAAAAAGGCTGGACACTGTGTAATGATTCTCAATTGATTTTCAAGCAACGTTTGCCTGCAGAATTACCAAATTCCTACTTAATTTTTCTAAACCAAAATTTTAGATACAAATTGCAGCATCTGAAGAAACCACTTATTTCGATTTTATAGGATTACCATTGGATATTTCACCTAAAAAGGATTTAAAAATTACCATTTGGCCTCATGGAAAGGTAAATGTTTCTATTGTGGACTTCTTTGACAGATAATATTTTGGTGTATGTGCTTAAGCAACAAGATTTACAGACGTTATTTACTGCAAATAGTTATTGTTCTTAGAAGATATTTTTTAATATATATGTTACATTTCTATCAAGGTATGTTTTACTGAGGATAGATTCAGGGCTTTTTTAAACAATCTTTCAGATTGTTTATTTTTTTGCCCGCTGTTAAGTGATGAATGCAATTGATATCACTATTTTCAGTGAAATTCAATATATTCTGAAAACAGCAAAAAAAGGGCAAAAAATTACTTTGTTAAATATAAAAATATGTGTACTGTATTCTAAAATGTATTGCTAAATATTACTACTTTTTTTTCAGATCGAGAAAGAAAATTTAGTAAATTGAATCCATTTTTCTTGTAATTAAAACAACCCATTTATTTCTAATTAAGTTATTTTGTTGGTCAGGTAAGTTTAAAATATCTGTATTTCTCACCCCTTCACTTTCATGCTCCCTTTTCTTCACTTCTCCTCACTCTGCTTTTCTCATTCCCCTTCCCTCTCTCTTCTTCCTTTACTGCTCTTTCGTAACTCCCTCACTCCTTCTCTACTACTCCCCTAGGTTTACTGCCTCCATCACTATTTTTTCAACCATGTTTCTCTCCCTGTCTCCATATGTCTCAGTCATTCTAACTGCCTTACTCCTTCTCAGTTCCTTGCTCTCTGTCTCTGTTTCTGTCTCTCTCCCTTTGTCTGTCTTACCCTTAATTTCCTTAACATCTCTGTTTCTACCACTCCTCCTCTCTCCATCACTCATTTTCCATCTATGTTAATTTTTTAACCTTCTCCGTCATTCTCCTTCCCTCACCTTCCCTAACTGTCACTATCCTTTACTCATAGTCACTCCTATTCTCCTACTTCACTTCCTCCTGTCTGTATCTCACACCCCTTCATCTTTTCGCATTCTTTCCTTCACTCTCCCTCACTCTCCTTTGCTCATTGAAATCATTACTCCCTTTCTCTCACTCCAGTTTCCTAAATCCCTCCATCCCCTCACTCCCCATCTCTCACTTTCCCTTACCCCCTTTTCTAATCCTCATACCCCTTATCTCACCATCACTCCACTTCTCTTACTTTCAATCCCTTTACCCCGCTGTACTTCATCCGCTTCATCTGTTACTCCCTTTTCCTATCTCTGTCCCTTACTCCCCTTTTCTCACTCCCCCTCCATCACTCTCCATTACTCACTGCCATTCCCTTACTCATTCACTCTTCTTACCTGTATCCTCAACCCTTAGTCCTTTTGTTGCAGTCAGTCTTTCACTTCCCTTTCATGACTGATCATACTTTCCTTTTCTCACTCATTCTGTCTGTCCTTTTCTTTCCTCCTCTTCATTTCAATAATTTCAATCATTCATGTATACAATACACATTCATTCAATAAAATTACAACACAGTATATTAGGAATATAGCTCTTCTTGGAAAAGTGAGTTCTGAAAAGAACAGTTTTTTTTGTCTTTTTTGTTTTGTCTTTTTTTTTTAGTTTTATAACAATTTTTTTTTAGAGCACCAAAAAAAAACTGGTAATGAAAAACTGTTCAACAGGAAAAAAATTATGGGCTGGAGCATGTGTGCTGCTGTATTCTGTTTTCAATCAAGTTTATGCTGCTCTCACCGTAGCAAATAACAGCATTGCACACATTGCAATGTATGTGCACCTTCTGGAAAAGGGGGTGGATGTCCAGTGGCCTGGTGCACGGTGAATCTGCGGCCGCAGATGATGTGCTCGTCTGAGCAGGTGGAGGGTTGTCCCTTAGGGCTCTAGTTGTTTCTCGAGCATAGCGTACAGGACGCACTGTTTTGAAGTGTCTCAGCATTGAATAAATACTAAAGGAGTATTTTTTGCTGGGATCTCCTCTAGATAAGACACTTCCGCAAATAGTGCATGTCACCTTCGACGCATTCACCTTCTTTTGGCCCTCTGGAAAGGTGAAATAATTCCAGATGAAAGAGTGTTTTGTTTGCTCTTCCTTGGTGGTTCCACAAAGGTCTCCTCCTCACTCCCTGAAGTTGACTGCTGTTCTGCCATTTTCAAGTAAGATTTCACTCGAGTAGCTGTTCAGCTCCTTCTCCCAGGAAATAAGAAGAAATAGTGAGGGGAGTGGGTGTGGTGTTTGAAGATTCTGGAACAGAAACTACTATGAACCAATGAAAAGTGTTGTTTCGTAATCACATGACTTGCCGTGCGCGCACTGCTGATGACGTCACACATTACATCACTCATGACATGGTCAGTGACATCACTTATTAACTGTATCTTAGTGAATACATGGGTTAGTAAGTAATCTTTAAATATGTAAATATCTGTATCAGTCTCTCACTTTGTGTATAAGTGGCTGCAAAGGTTGTTGAGTAGCTACATGAGTGTCTATCTAGGTTATTAGTTGTTTTTTTGAGTATCAGTATGAGTGTTTGAGTGTCTGTATGTTTTGGTGGGTGGTATTACATAGTGCATAGATGCATGAATGAGTGAGTCACTGTTTGTGTGTGTTGAAGACAGCATGTGTGCAGGACTGTATGGGTGGATGAGTGTGTGTATGTGAGAGTGAGAGATTGGAAGAGTTCCTGTATAAATTAGTCTGTGTTTCTATAAGTGATTGTTTAAGAGAGTAAGTATGTGTAAGTTTCTGTAGCAGTAAGTGTGGTGGTGTGTGTATAACTGTATATATGCAATTTAATGGATGTTTGATACTTTGTTTGCATGTGTGACTATGTGTCTGAGTAACTCTATGGATGAGTGTCACTGTGTAACAGGATGTATAGGTGTATGAGTACATATGATGAGTGAGTACATGTATGAGTGACTGTATAGGACTGTTGGTGAATGAGTGGATATGTGTGTAGATCTTGGAATTACTGAATTGGTGTGTTGTAAGTGGTATTGCTATGTCCATTAATTTGAAAATGTTAATTTCTAATTTTTGAGTGTGTGTATCAAAGGTTCGATTATGGTGAGAGGAGGTCTGTCACTCTATCACAAGGATGATGTCATCAGTGATGTCATCAGTGATGTCATTTGAGATGTCATCAGTGATGTCATGAGTGATGTCACTGACCATGTCATGAGTGATGTAATATGTGACATCATCAGCAGTGCATTGCGGGCGCACGAGTTATAGTTAGCTGAACTAACTATAACGGGGGAATTTCAATGGTTTTGTACGAGAGAAATGTCCAACTAACTATAATGCACCTGAAACCTATGTTTTTTTCCAGTGAATTTCTAAGGTTTTTTAAATGCTAATTCCTAACTATAACGTGCCTGAAACCTATGGTTTTTCAGTGAATTTCAAAGGTTTTGTAAATGACAATTTTTAAATGTATTAGTTGTTATATTGATTTTTTTGATACTGATTTCCTACATTTTTTAAACTATTTATTTTTAGATATTTTATTTTTTAATTACATTATAATTACATTATACATTACATTTCAAAATATACTTTCTACAGTTGTTGCAATGGACAACGCAATTTCAAACACAATGCACCATTGAGCTCAATGTGAATTTCTAGTTAAATGCAATTAATTACTTTATGGTTTACTTTTCTAACCACAGGACTGGATCCTAGATTCAGTCCTTGGACATCCACTGTAAACAGTTGAGTAAAAGCGTCTTGGTTACAGTAGTGATTTTTAAGGAATATTATTGTATTTTAAAAGTTGACACACATTTTTTCACATAGAATCACCATTGTTATCCTATAAGAGGAAATTCACTTAGCAGGTAAGTAGTGTTATCGTCACTTTTTCTTACTCAGTGGTGGATCCTGGATCCAGCACTGGTGCATCTCCTGTAAACAGTTGAAAGAATGCGTTTAAGTCATACAGGTGATTTTTAAGGAATATTTTTAGTTTGTGAAAATAGACAGAAACTTTTGGTAAGTACGGTTAGAATTACTTTTCAGGGTCAGTGCTGGGCTAAAAGATGCAGCACTGAGGTCTCTCCTGATAGCAGATGAGTAAATCGGAATTCGTAGTTCTTGCTGATTTTATAGGAATATTTTAAAGTTCCAAAACTCCACACTTAGAAGTATTTTCAAGTGAAACCAGTCAATGCTACCCTATGGAAGGAAATTCACTTAGCAGGTAAGTAGTGTGATCGTCACTTTTTCTTACTCAGTGGTGGACCCTGGATCTAGCACTGGTGCATCTCCTGTAAACAGTTGCAAGAATGCGTTTAAGTCATACAGGCAATTTTTAAGGAATATTTTTAGTTTGTGAAAATAGACACTTAGAAACATTTCTGCTGAAAACCAGACAATGGATTCCTACGGAAGGAAATACAAGTTACTGGTAAGTACGGTTAGAATTACTTTTCAGGGTCAGTGCTGGGCTAAAAGATGCAGCACTGAGGTCTCTCCTGATAACAGGTGAGTAAATCGCAATTCGTAGTTCTGCTGATTTTATAGGAATATTTTAAAGTTCCAAAACTCCACACTTAGAAGAATTTCCAAGTGAAACCAGTCAATGTTACCCTATGGCAGGAATTTCACTTACTAGGTAAGCAGTGTGATTGTCACTTTTTCTTACTCAGTGGTGGATCCTGGATCTAGCACTGGTGCATCTCCTGTAAACAGTTGAAAGAATGCGTTTAAGCAATACAGGCGATTTTTTAGGAATATTTTTAGTTTGTGAAAAGGCACTTAGAAACTTTTCAGGTGAAAACCAGACAATGGATTCCTATGGAAGGAAATACAAGTTACTGGTAAGTACGGTTAGACTTACTTTTCAGGATCAGTGCTGGGCTAAAAGATGCAGCACTGCGTTCTCTCCTGATGACAGGTGAGTAAATCGGATTTCGTTCTTCGGATGATTTTAGGTGAATATTTTAAAGTTCCAAAACTCCACACTTAGAACAATTTTCCAAGTGAAACCAGTCAATGTTAGCCTATGGAAGGAAATTCAAGTTACTGGTAAGTATGGTTAGAATTACTTTTCAGGATCAGTACTCGGCTCAAAGATGCAGCACTGAGGTCTCTCCTGATAACAGGTGAGTAAATCGGAATTCGTAGTACATCCAGTAAGCGCCACAGAGCTGCGTAGCCGAGAGATGTCAAAAGGGGCACGGCCTGCACCACCTTTCTGCAACGCAGCGCAGTGGCACTTCCTGGAAGCACTTGGTGGGCTACTTGGCCTCCATGGTCCCTCAGGTTTGAAGTGGAATTTTTTCCCCAACTTAAAATGTGCCACAGGGCGTGTTTGCACACATTACGTCAGGCCCCGTCCCCTCCCTTCACCACTGTGTAAACGCACCCTGTCACCGTTCTAAGTTGAGAGATTAAGTCCCCTTCAATTCTAAGGGTTCCTAGGGTCAAACTAGCCCACTAGGTACCTCCAGTAAGCACCACAGAGCTGTGTTGGAGAGAGGTGTAAAAAGGGGCATGGCCTCTGAACACCTGTCTGCAACGCAGCACCCTGGCTAGATACCTGTTGGGCTATTTGGCCCTCAGGGACCCTCAGTATTGAAAGATAATTATTTCCCCAACTTAAAACGCGCCATAGGGCGTGTTTGCACGGTGGTGAAGGAAGGGGGCGTGGCCTGAGGTGATATGTCTGCAAACACACCCTGTGGCGCGTTTTAAGTTAGAGAATTAAATCCTCCTCAATCCTGTGGGTCCCTGGGGGCCAACTAGCCCACCAGGTACCTCCAGTATGTGCCAGGAGGCTGCATTGCAGAGAGGTGTTTAGAGACCATGCCCCTTTTTACAACACTCTGCAACGCAGCTCCGTGGCGCTTACTGGAGGTACATGGTGGGCTAGTTGGCCCCCAGGGACCCTCAGTATTGACAATGAATTAATTCCCCAACTTAAACCGCGTCATAGGGCATGTTTTCACACATGTGAACTCAGACCTCGCCCCCTCCCATCACCACTGTGCAAACGCGCCCCGTGGCGCGTTTTAGGTTGAAGGATTAACTCCCCTTGAATACTGAGGGTCCCTAGGGTGCAACTAGCCCACCAGCTACCTCTAGTGAGTGCCAAGGAGCTGCGTTGCAGAGAGGTGTAAAAAGGGGTGTGGCCTTACAACACCTCTCTGCAACGCAGCTCCCTAGAGGTACCTGGTGGGCTTGTTGACCCCAAGGAACCCCCAGTATTAAAGTGGAATTTGTTCCCTCTCAGCAAAGAGTGGTTCAATGAGGGGGCGTGGCCTCCGTCCGCGATCCCGTTTTTTTTTTTTTACGAAGTGGGCTGTGTAGCCCCCCTTCTTTTTCAAATTTGTGGGCCCTTGGGACCCCATCCCCCAGGGCCTGCCCCCAATTTGTTAAAAAAAATCAGGAAGGGGGCCCCCCTCCTGAGGCCATAATCTGCCCCGGGGACCCCATCCCCCAGGGCATGGGCCTTTTTTAATTTTTTTTTATTTGGTGGGGGGATGCCTTCCTGTGGCCACCTAGGGCCCCGGAGACCCCATCCCCCAGGGCCGGCGCTTTTTTATTTTAAAAAAACTGTTTTGGGGAGGGGGGCCGCGTGGCCCCCCCTCCCGGGCCACTAATACCCCCGGGGACCCCATCCCTGTTGGGGACCATGGGGGGGTCACCAATCCCCCCACGATCCCAGTCAGCTTCCCGCATCCTGCGGGAGCCGGCATTGCTTTTCCACATGGGGAGCAGCTAACATGCTGCTCCCCATGCGGAAAAGCAATCTGCTTTGCTATTTGGAAGAGAGAGCAGATTTCCTGCTCTCTCTTCCAAATAGCAAAGCAGTTTGCAATGACAGGGTGGGAGCCGCAAGGCTCCCGCCCTCTCATTACAAATGGCAGCGTCCCAGGGGTGGGCACCCCGGGACACTGCAGGAGCTGGCCCAGGGGGTTCGCGGTCCCCAGGGCCATCAAGAGCTCCAGGAGCGGGGCCATATGGCCCCCTCCCACCTGTTTCAAAGCCCCAGGGGGTGGTGGTCCCTGGGGCGTGTGGGAGGGGCTTGAGCCCCCCCCGCACAGGGTATATTTTAAAAAAAGCCCCGGGGGTGACAGTCCCCGGGACCATGGGGCGGACGTGAGCCCCCGCCATTCATTTTTTAAGCCCTGGGGGTGGCGGTTACCGGGGCTGGGGGGGCCTGAGAGCCTCCCCAACAAAGAACTTGAAGCCCCTGAAGGTGGTGGTTCCCGGGGCTGGGGGGGCCTGAGAGCCCCCAATGAATATTAGCAAGCCCTGGGGGGTGGCCTGAGAGCCCCCCTGCACATAATTGAATAAAGCCCTAGGGGTGGTGGTCCTCTGTGCCCCCCTTTACATAACTATTGCCCCTGGAATTTGGCCCCGGGGGGACCAAAGAAGCACGGGCTCATTTGTTTTTACTTTCAACCGAAATTCACGCTGGGTGCGTGAATCTCGACGATTTTTTAAACAAAATGCTTTTATTGGCCCTGGGGGTCCTTGTGGGACCCCCTGAGCAGGCATAGGAGGTCAGGGTGTTTTTACCCTGCCCCCTTTTTGCGTTTTTTGCATTTCTTTTGCTGATTTCTTGTGCCTCGGTTCTACCAAGGCACAAGATGGCTGCCAACACTTCCTGATTTGGAGTGTTGACAGCCAATTAGAATACAGCTCGTACACGACAGGGTGCGCTTAGGCTGCGCTTAGGGTACGCGGACCCTCCGAGGCCATAGATATTTATGTACTTTTAAATGTCATTTTCTCAGGAACTACTGAACGGATTTACCCCATTTAAGCAAAAGGTACAAGTCTGAACTAAGGACTACCTATTTGCCAAATTTGGTGTGACTCCGTTCAGCAGTTCGGGCTGTACCTGCGGCTAAAGGTCCTATGGGAAATTGCATGGGGAAAACATGTTTTGGGACCCCCCCTTTTTTCTCGGCCCCCACTACACAAATCATCCCAAGGCTTTCAGGATAGGAGCAGACCGGAGCTGGCCAAAAGTTTTGAAAACTTTGCGAAGATTCGTCAATCGGCGCCAAAGTTATTCCAAATCGAATGTTGCAGATTTCCTATTGAAAATAGGTCCTAACTATAATTATCTATATATATATATATATATATATATATATATATATATATATATATATATATATATATATATGTATATATATATACACACACACACACATATATATATATATATATTATCTACTGGCGGTCGCCAGTAGATAGTTATAGTTAGGACCGTGTTTCCATAGGAAATCCGCAACATTCTATTTGGAATAACTTTTGTGTCGATTGACGAATCCTCGCGAAATTTTCAAAATAGGTGGGGCGCTCCGCTCCTTCCCTGAAAGTCTCGGGGGGATTCTTCAAGCGGGGGCTGAGAAAAAGGGGGGGTCCCAAAACGCGTTTTCCCCATGCATTTTCCCATAGGACCTTTAGTCCGCGCTACAGCCCGAACGGCTGAACAGAAAACCTTGAAATTTGGCAGAGAGGTAGTCCTCAGGTCAGGGATGTGCCTTTTGCAGGTCTGGTGTAAATCTGTTCAGTATTTTCTGAGAAAATAGCATTTAAAAGCATATATATATCTATAGGCGCGCACCGTGCGTGTACGGTAAGCGCACCCTGCCGTGCACGAGCGCAATTCTGATTGGTTGTTAGATCTTAGTAAACATTCGAATCGGTCGAAACCAGGAAGTGTCGGCCGCCATTTTGTCTCTCGCAGTCCGAGGGAGGTGAAAAATAAAGGTGGAGAACATGAAAAGGGGGCATGGTGGACAGTTCCTGACCCCCTAGCCATTGTCAGGGGGTCCCCAAAGGACCCCCAAGGGCCATAAATGTTTTTAATATTTTTACGAAAAATCGCGGAGTGCGCTTACCATGCGCGCACGGTAGAAACGTGAAAATTACGCGAACGGCATAACGTGGGCGCGCGGTGCACGAAGCGCACCGCGCGCCCACAGGTACGCGCACGGTGAAAAACCTTAAAAAAAAAAAAATTTTAAATAATAAATACATAACTTAGCATTTAAAAAACCGTACAAATTCACTGAAAAAACCATAGGTTTCACACACGTTATAGTTTGGAATTAGCATTTAAAAAACCTTGCAAATTCACTTAAAAAACCATAGGTTTCACACATGTTATAGTTAGCTGGACATTTCCCTCGTAAAAAACCAATGAAATTCCCCCGTTATAGTTAGTAAAGGGAACTATAACTCATGCGACCGCAATCCACTGCTGATGACGTCAGATATTACATCACTGATGACATATGTGTCTTTCTGTAAAATAAATATTTATTAAATATGTATAGCTGAAGGTTAAAGGAAAGAAAAATGGGTAAATAAGTGAATAAATACAGTGATGTAATATCTGACGTCATCAGCAGTGGATTGCGGTCGCGTGAGTTATAGTTCCCTTTACTAACTATAACGGGGGAATTTCATTGGTTTTTTACGAGGGAAATGTCCAGCTAACTATAACATGTGTGAAACCTATGGTTTTTTAAGTGAATCTATATATATATATATATATAGAATCTATATATCTACACATATATATATATATATGTATATATATATATATTACCTACTGGCGGTCGCCAGTAGGTAGTTATAGTTAGGACCACGTTTCCATAGGAAAACCTCAACATTCTATTTTGAATAACTTTGGCGCCGGTCGATGAATCCTCCCAAATTTCTCAAAATAGGTGGGGCGCTACGCTCCGCTCCTACCCTGAAAGTCTCGGGGGGATTCGTCAAGCGGGGGCTGAGATAAAAGGGGGTCCCAAAACGCGTTTTTCCCATGCATTTTTCCATAGGACCTTTAGAACGAGCTACAGCCCGAACGGCTGAACAGAATTACTCAAAATTTGGCAGAGAGGTAGTCCCTAGGTCAAGGAAGTGCCTTTTGTAGGTCTGGTGTAAATCTGTTCAGTAGTTCCTGAGAAAATAGCCTTTAAATCAATATATATATCTGAGCCAGCTTACGGTACGCTTACCGTACGCTTACGGTAAGCGTACGGTGGCGTGCGCGAGCGCGATTCTGATTGGCTCTTAGATCTTAGTAAACATTCGAATCGGCCGAAACCAGGAAGCGGCGGCCGCCATTTTGTGTATTTCACTCTGAAAAAAAAGAGTGAAAACAAGGAAAGGGGGCAATGAGGAGAGTTACAGACCCCCTAACAATTGTAAGGGGGTCAAAGAAGGACAGAAAAGTACAAAAAAAACATTTAATGATTTTAAAAAAAATCACGGGGTACGCGTACGGTAAGCTTACGGTAAGCGTACGGTAAAAAAAAATAATAAATAAATGAAAATCAGATTTAAGAGTTTAGAAATTAGGGAGCTCTAAAAAGAGCTGTTGTGTTTATGGAGTCATTTTTTTAGTGGTACCTACAAGTAAGTACCGATGCAGAGTCTAAGGTTCAAGAGGAAGACTCTGTTCCCTTCATCATTGAAGTGCACACCATCTCCTCTATAAATGTCTTGCATGTCGTAACGCAAGTTGTTGTGGTAAATGGCACCCATACCATAGTCACGGAGGAAAGCAGAAACAGATTTGTTGACGTGCTTTCTTGCTTTGTCAATCTGTGGACAGAAATGATTGGACCAGTTCCATTTTTGCCTTTGGCATATGTTGGAAAACACAAAGGCAGTTTTAGGGAAAAGTGTAAACAGTTGTGCAAAGGTGTCCTTCATAAGCATTTCCAGACCTACCCCAGTCAAAGTGCCTAGGTCATTGCCACCACAGTGCACTATTATGAGGTCAGGGTGTTGGATTTGCATGAAGGATTTCACCAATGGCATCAATTGGTGCCACTTTAACCCTCTCTGACCAATCCATTTAATGTCTACATTTGGCAAAGCAAGGTCTCTCACCATATCTGTTTTCTCTGCAAACTTTTCACTCCAGAAGACATAGCTGTGCCCTACAATCCACACTGTGAACATCTTCAAAGGAGAACTGGATGCACTCAGGAGGTGTCTTTCAGTAGAATGGCAATATGAAAAGAAAGACAGTTTGGAAATGGAGGCATACATATTTTTTACAAAACAAAAAGAACTGATTGGCTGTTTCATACCATTCTAGAAAAAAAACTAGGCTGTATGTGAAAATTAATAGAAGCATGTTTTGTATTGGTACAAAAAAATGTGTAACCAAAGAACAGTACTATGGATTTGCTGTTAGGATTGAAAAGTCAAGCACTCTTGCTCTGTGGAATTGAAACATTGTGTGTCGAACTTCTGACCTAACTGCACACAGCAGTGTTCCATGAGCTGTTGCTATGGTAGCAGGCAGAAGTCAAGTTGGGGGAAGGGTACTAGGCAGAAGTCAAGTTGGGGGCAGGGTACTTTTGGAAAAGGGTTGGTTTTCAACCAATAGAAATGTGTCATTACATTTGAAAAAAAGGGGGAAGCACTGAGATTTGAAACTTACATGTATATGTGTGGAAAAATAGAGGGAAAGTTTGCCATTATCTGGTTCTGCTGAGAGGAGAGAGGTGAACACAACAGAGATCCTGGCTCTGATAATCTGCTGTTTGAGTGTCACATTTCTTTCACAACTAACTAATTTTAAAGGTGAGTTTACAGTTTGAGAGGGGATGTATGTGGTAACTTAAGAAATGAATAATAGAAATGGGAATTGTTTTTGTTGTAGTTACACATGGTGGATTCATAATGTGTCAGTCTGTAAAAGAGATTTTCACTTGGCCCAAAAAAAAAAGAGCAGTAAGTGTGCTTTCAAATTGGCAAAGAAATTTCGTTTTGGCACTAATGTGAAAACATGACTCTGTGTGCATAGAAGAATTATAGGCAGAAATTTATTGCGTCTTGCTCTGGTGATTTCACAGTTGCAGTAGATGGAAAAGAGGAGCGAATTTTTGGGGGAAGAAGCAGAGGCTTAGCACACACCCATGTGCTTGCCATGTATAGTCATGCACAGTAATTAGAAGCGAGTGGGGTTTTCAGGTTTAAGTCTGTAATGCAAATACATTCAGCATCACTAAGGCTGGTTGCCCCTGCTGGAGTGTAGGCAGTCACAGAGAATACACACGGTGGTGGTCTGAAAAAAAAACAGCTTGGACATGTGCATTTAAATAAATTTAAAAAAAAGGTTTCACAATGTGTCAGTCTGTAAAAGTGATTTCAAAGTGTAAAAAGAGATTTTCACTTGGCCCAAAAAAAAAAGAGCAGTAAGTGTGCTTTCAAATTGGCAAAGAAATTTCGTTTTGGGACTAATGTGAAAACATGACTCTGTGTGCATAGAAGAATTATAGGCAGAAATGTATTGCGTCTTGCTCTGGTGATTTCACAGTTGCAGTAGATGGAAAAGAGGAGCGAATTTTTGGGGGAAGAAGCAGAGGCTTAGCACACACCCATGTGCTTGCCATGTATAGTCATGCACAGTAATTAGAAGCGAGTGGGGTTTTCAGGTTTAAGTCTGTAATGCAAATACATTCAGCATCACTAAGGCTGGTTGCTCCTGCTGGAGTGTAGGCAGTCACAGAGAATACACATGGTGGTGGTCTGAAAAAACAGCTTGGACATGTGCATTTAAATAAATCTAAAAAAGTGGTTTCATAATGTGTCAGTCTGTAAAAGTCATTTCCAATTGTAAAAAGTGATTTTCACTTGGCCCGAAAAAAAAAGAGCAGTCAGTGTGCTTTCAAATTGGCAAAGAAATTTCGTTTTGGGACTAATGTGAAAACATGACTCTGTGTGCATAGAAGAATTATAGGCAGAAATGTATTGCGTCTTGCTCTGGTGATTTCACAGTTGCAGTAGATGGAAAAGAGGAGCGAATTTTTGGGGGAAGAAGCAGAGGCTTAGCACACACCCATGTGCTTGCCATGTATAGTCATGCACAGTAATTAGAAGCGAGTGGGGTTTTCAGGTTTAAGTCTGTAATGCAAATACATTCAGCATCACTAAGGCTGGTTGCCCCTGCTGGAGTGTAGGCAGTCACAGAGAATACACACGGTGGGGGTCTGAAAAAAAAACAGCTTGGACATGTGCATTTAAATAAATTTAAAAAAAAGGTTTCAGAATGTGTCAGTCTGTAAAAGTGATTTCAAAGTGTAAAAAGAGATTTTCACTTGGCCCAAAAAAAAAAGAGCAGTAAGTGTGCTTTCAAATTGGCAAAGAAATTTCGTTTTGGCACTAATGTGAAAACATGACTCTGTGTGCATAGAAGAATTATAGGCAGAAATTTATTGCGTCTTGCTCTGGTGATTTCACAGTTGCAGTAGATGGAAAAGAGGAGCGAATTTTTGGGGGAAGAAGCAGAGGCTTAGTACACACCCATGTGCTTGCCATGTATAGTCATGCACAGTAATTAGAAGCGAGTAGGGTTTTCAGGTTTAAGTCTGTAATGCAAATACATTCAGCATCACTAAGGCTGGTTGCCCCTGCTGGAGTGTAGGCAGTCACAGAGAATACACACGGTGGTGGTCTGAAAAAAAAACAGCTTGGACATGTGCATTTAAATAAATTTAAAAAAAAGGTTTCACAATGTGTCAGTCTGTAAAAGTGATTTCAAAGTGTAAAAAGAGATTTTCACTTGGCCCAAAAAAAAAAGAGCAGTAAGTGTGCTTTCAAATTGGCAAAGAAATTTCGTTTTGGCACTAATGTGAAAACATGACTCTGTGTGCATAGAAGAATTATAGGCAGAAATGTATTGCGTCTTGCTCTGGTGATTTCACAGTTGCAGTAGATGGAAAAGAGGAGCGAATTTTTGGGGGAAGAAGCAGAGGCTTAGCACACACCCATGTGCTTGCCATGTATAGTCATGCACAGTAATTAGAAGCGAGTGGGGTTTTCAGGTTTAAGTCTGTATTGCAAATACATTCAGCATCACTAAGGCTGGTTGCCCCTGCTGGAGTGTAGGCAGTCACAGAGAATACACACGGTGGGGGTCTGAAAAAAAAACAGCTTGGACATGTGCATTTAAATAAATTTAAAAAAAAGGTTTCAGAATGTGTCAGTCTGTAAAAGTGATTTCAAAGTGTAAAAAGAGATTTTCACTTGGCCCAAAAAAAAAAGAGCAGTAAGTGTGCTTTCAAATTGGCAAAGAAATTTCGTTTTGGGACTAATGTGAAAACATGACTCTGTGTGCATAGAAGAATTATAGGCAGAAATGTATTGCGTCTTGCTCTGGTGATTTCACAGTTGCAGTAGATGGAAAAGAGGAGCGAATTTTTGGGGGAAGAAGCAGAGGCTTAGCACACACCCATGTGCTTGCCATGTATAGTCATGCACAGTAATTAGAAGCGAGTGGGGTTTTCAGGTTTAAGTCTGTAATGCAAATACATTCAGCATCACTAAGGCTGGTTGCCCCTGCTGGAGTGTAGGCAGTCACAGAGAATACACACGGTGGGGGTCTGAAAAAAAAACAGCTTGGACATGTGCATTTAAATAAATTTAAAAAAAAGGTTTCAGAATGTGTCAGTCTGTAAAAGTGATTTCAAAGTGTAAAAAGAGATTTTCACTTGGCCCAAAAAAAAAAGAGCAGTAAGTGTGCTTTCAAATTGGCAAAGAAATTTCGTTTTGGCACTAATGTGAAAACATGACTCTGTGTGCATAGAAGAATTATAGGCAGAAATGTATTGCGTCTTGCTCTGGTGATTTCACAGTTGCAGTAGATGGAAAAGAGGAGCGAATTTTTGGGGGAAGAAGCAGAGGCTTAGTACACACCCATGTGCTTGCCATGTATAGTCATGCACAGTAATTAGAAGCGAGTGGGGTTTTCAGGTTTAAGTCTGTAATGCAAATACATTCAGCGTCACTAAGGCTGGTTGCCCTTGCTGGAGTGTAGGCAGACACAGAGAATACACATGGTGGTGGTCTGAAAAAACAGCTTGGACATGTGCATTTAAATAAATCTAAAAAAGTGGTTTCATAATGTGTCAGTCTGTAAAAGTCATTTCCAATTGTAAAAAGTGATTTTCACTTGGCCCGAAAAAAAAAGAGCAGTCAGTGTGCTTTCAAATTGGCAAAGAAATTTCGTTTTGGCACTAATGTGAAAACATGACTCTGTGTGCATAGAAGAATTATAGGCAGAAATGTATTGCGTCTTGCTCTGGTGATTTCACAGTTGCAGTAGATGGAAAAGAGGAGCGAATTTTTGGGGGAAGAAGCAGAGGCTTAGCACACACCCATGTGCTTGCCATGTATAGTCATGCACAGTAATTAGAAGCGAGTGGGGTTTTCAGGTTTAAGTCTGTAATGCAAATACATTCAGCATCACTAAGGCTGGTTGCCCCTGCTGGAGTGTAGGCAGTCACAGAGAATACACACGGTGGTGGTCTGAAAAAAAAAAACAGCTTGGACATGTGCATTTAAATAAATTTAAAAAAAAGGTTTCACAATGTGTCAGTCTGTAAAAGTGATTTCAAAGTGTAAAAAGAGATTTTCACTTGGCCCAAAAAAAAAAGAGCAGTAAGTGTGCTTTCAAATTGGCAAAGAAATTTCGTTTTGGCACTAATGTGAAAACATGACTCTGTGTGCATAGAAGAATTATAGGCAGAAATTTATTGCGTCTTGCTCTGGTGATTTCACAGTTGCAGTAGATGGAAAAGAGGAGCGAATTTTTGGGGGAAGAAGCAGAGGCTTAGCACACACCCATGTGCTTGCCATGTATAGTCATGCACAGTAATTAGAAGCGAGTGGGGTTTTCAGGTTTAAGTCTGTAATGCAAATACATTCAGCATCACTAAGGCTGGTTGCCCCTGCTGGAGTGTAGGCAGTCACAGAGAATACACACGGTGGGGGTCTGAAAAAAAAACAGCTTGGACATGTGCATTTAAATAAATTTAAAAAAAAGGTTTCAGAATGTGTCAGTCTGTAAAAGTGATTTCAAAGTGTAAAAAGAGATTTTCACTTGGCCCAAAAAAAAAAGAGCAGTAAGTGTGCTTTCAAATTGGCAAAGAAATTTCGTTTTGGCACTAATGTGAAAACATGACTCTGTGTGCATAGAAGAATTATAGGCAGAAATGTATTGCGTCTTGCTCTGGTGATTTCACAGTTGCAGTAGATGGAAAAGAGGAGCGAATTTTTGGGGGAAGAAGCAGAGGCTTAGTACACACCCATGTGCTTGCCATGTATAGTCATGCACAGTAATTAGAAGCGAGTGGGGTTTTCAGGTTTAAGTCTGTAATGCAAATACATTCAGCATCACTAAGGCTGGTTGCCCTTGCTGGAGTGTAGGCAGACACAGAGAATACACATGGTGGTGGTCTGAAAAAACAGCTTGGACATGTGCATTTAAATAAATCTAAAAAAGTGGTTTCATAATGTGTCAGTCTGTAAAAGTCATTTCCAATTGTAAAAAGTGATTTTCACTTGGCCCGAAAAAAAAAGAGCAGTCAGTGTGCTTTCAAATTGGCAAAGAAATTTCGTTTTGGGACTAATGTGAAAACATGACTCTGTGTGCATAGAAGAATTATAGGCAGAAATTTATTGCGTCTTGCTCTGGTGATTTCACAGTTGCAGTAGATGGAAAAGAGGAGCGAATTTTTGGGGGAAGAAGCAGAGGCTTAGCACACACCCATGTGCTTGCCATGTATAGTCATGCACAGTAATTAGAAGCGAGTGGGGTTTTCAGGTTTAAGTCTGTAATGCAAATACATTCAGCATCACTAAGGCTGGTTGCCCCTGCTGGAGTGTAGGCAGTCACAGAGAATACACACGGTGGTGGTCTGAAAAAAAAAAACAGCTTGGACATGTGCATTTAAATAAATTTAAAAAAAAGGTTTCACAATGTGTCAGTCTGTAAAAGTGATTTCAAAGTGTAAAAAGAGATTTTCACTTGGCCCAAAAAAAAAAGAGCAGTAAGTGTGCTTTCAAATTGGCAAAGAAATTTCGTTTTGGCACTAATGTGAAAACATGACTCTGTGTGCATAGAAGAATTATAGGCAGAAATTTATTGCGTCTTGCTCTGGTGATTTCACAGTTGCAGTAGATGGAAAAGAGGAGCGAATTTTTGGGGGAAGAAGCAGAGGCTTACCACACACCCATGTGCTTGCCATGTATAGTCATGCACAGTAATTAGAAGCGAGTGGGGTTTTCAGGTTTAAGTCTGTAATGCAAATACATTCAGCATCACTAAGGCTGGTTGCCCCTGCTGGAGTGTAGGCAGTCACAGAGAATACACACGGTGGTGGTCTGAAAAAAAAAAACAGCTTGGACATGTGCATTTAAATAAATTTAAAAAAAAGAGCAGTTTGTGTGCATTCAAAATGGCAAAGAAATTTCGTTTTGTGACTATTGTGAAAAGAAATGTAGTAATATATTTAAATACAATAAAGGATTTTTTTTTTAGTTTTTTTCAGGTATTGCTGAAGAACAGTGAACAAAATTTAAGATGCCTACAAAATCTCGAGTTCAAAAAACGCTAAAAAAAAAACTATATTTGAAGACAACTGGAGGACCAAAGTTAGTAGAAGATGCTGATGTTGGGAAAAAGAAAAAATCTTCTGGTAAGCAAAAAAAACAATTCCTAAACAAAATATTCAAAACAAACAAAAATGTACAAAATGTCTGTTCTCGGAAAAATGTAACAAAACCTACAGAACAGCAAAAAATTGAGGATTTAGTTAATGCAAATATACCTTCTGCAATTGAAAAGTTTAACATAAACAGAAAAACAGCATTTAAAGAGATACGTAGAAAAATGTTTCAGAGAAGAGTTATGTCCAATTTGATAAAGGATATAAAGAAATATAAGCAAAAGGCTAAATATTACAAGAGAAAAAAAGAAATTGAAGCCATTGCAGCAAAAGCATTAGAATTAAAAAGGAAACTATTCATATTAATTTTGAATAGGATGCGTACATTAGATAAAATGGTTAATGTACTGAAATCACAAAGCAAAAGCAAAAGAGTAGTGAACAGAACAAACTTTTGTAAAGTGTTTTTAGGAAAGTGGATGCATAGTTCAAGTAGTGAACCTTTTTTTAATGAAGAAAGCTATTTTCAAAGTAATAGTTTGCTGCATGCAGTTGACACCAGAGGTCGTTCATACGAAGTAAAAAATGGTTGCATAATGGAGAAGGAGATAATGGTTCCAAGAGATGAGGTACAAGTGATGGCAGATGAGGCAATGGGGAGACGTCCTAAAGCCCCAGTGTACACTTGGAATTGTAGTAGTATTTGCACTGTGCGTCAGGAATCTATTGACAGATTTCGAGAGTTTCTAAGAGAATATAGTAAAAAAAGTGTAAAACAAAAGATTAAGGTGCTTCAAAGTCTGGATCCATGCAGAGTGAGAGAGAATACTGGTTTGCAGGGTCATTCTCTTGCTTGTCTATCTAGAAAAGTGTGCAATAGTGTTTTCCATCATTTTAGGATGCTGGCTGTTCATCATACTGAAATGAGAAAGTTTGTGAGACGGTTGTATTTTGCCAAAAGTCCAGCAATACAGTTAAATGAATTGAATAGGGCTCTGTTCCGAGGAACGGTATCAGATGTAGAGAAGGTTGTTGATGAAATTCAGTTTTGTTACTTTGGTCCTGAACAAAACAGTGCAGAGAAGGACACAGTAAATGAGGCAGAAGTGGAAGAGAATGTAGAACCTTGTGTAAGTAAGACATTTAATGATCACATAACAAAATTTGCAATAGTCTCTAATGAAAGACCAAATGTTACTTGTATTTGTTGCCGCAGAACTCATTATAGAAAACAAACTAGGAATGTTGATCTCTACAGAAAGAGTGAAAATGAAGATAATTATAAGTGGATGGATTTTGCCACATATATATTTCTTGAAAATTGTTTTGAATTGGGTGAAGATCAGCGTATTTGTAAATACTGCTACAACAAGTTAGAGGAAAATAGAATGCCGACCAGAGCTGTACATAATAATTTAGAATTGGATGCTATTCCTGCTGAACTTTCTGAATTAAATACATATGAGTCTATACTCATTCAATGTGTTCATCCGTTCCAGACCATAGTACGTATGGAGCCCAAAACTGGTAAATTACCTCCTTCAGATTTACTGAGAGGTTTAAAAGGTAGAGTGGTGTATTTGCCCTTGGATTTGAAAAAAAATATGGAAACTATTGATGCAGATACTTTGGAAACTGAACCATTAATTATTCTGGTTAATGGTGTCCCTACAAAGAATAAGAAGATTTGGCAGGAGCTGGTAGATGTGCGGAAAGTACAAAGAGCAAATTTGTATTTGAAAAAAAATAACAAATGGTATGAATCAATTTATATAGAAGAAGAAGAAGAAGAAGAAGAAGATTTACAAGGAGACACAGAAACACCAACTGGACAAATTGAAAAAGTGGACAAGTCAAAGGAAGAAGAAATTTATGAACATTTTAGCATACATCCTCTCCATTCGAAAGAAGTTATGGGAGACAATATTGATCTCTTTCAGATGAAGAAAGCAAAAGGAAATCCCGTGAGTGTATGGGAGGAGAGCTTGGAAGCTCGATGTTTTCCCCAGCTGTTTCCTAAAGGAAAAGGAGGACGATACGATGAACGTCCGGAACAGATTCCAGCTTCTGAGTATCGGACTACAAGACTATATGCTGAAGATCCCAGATTTCGACAAAGTATCCCTTATTTGTTCCATCTTTTATTTGAAAGCGACTTGTCTGCACTGTCTTATGCAGTAAATCACATTTTAAAAAGTGGAGTACATTTACAAAATGTGTCTGCTAAGGATTTTATGGAGAAAGTGCAGCACCGAGATGATCATTTGGAAACACAACTGATCAATCTGATGGCTTGTCAGCGTGGGACAAATGAATATTGGTACCGACGCCATGGTGAACTAAAATGCATGTTACGCAATTTAGGAACACCAACATGGTTCCTTACCCTAAGCTGCGCCGAGTACGCTTGGGATGATTTACTGGATTTTCTACGAGAGGCCAATTCAAACATTGAAAACATCGAATACAAGACAGCAGGAGAACTGTGCTCATTGGATCCGGTTAATGTTTGCAGATATTTCAATCATAGATTTGAGGCTATGATGTCCTTCATCTGCAATAAAAAAAATCCACCCCTTGGAGAAGTAGTGGATTTCTTTTGGAGAAAAGAGTACCAGGCAAGAGGTGCTCCTCATATTCATATGCTGCTGTGGATCAAGGATGCCCCAAAGTTTGGAACAGATACTGATGAAGCAGTGTTATCTTACATTGAAGAATATGCAACATGTGCTATACCTAAAAGCACAGAAGAGAACAAGTTAAAGGAGCAAGTTCTACGTTTCCAAAGTCATCGGTGTGGAAAATACTGTCGACGGAAATACAAGAGCAAAGAAAAATACTACACTAAATGTCGATTTGGATTTCCTAGACCTGTTCTTACAAATGGAAGAGTCAACAGTTTTATGTCAGCTGTGAGACATACTATCACAAGAAAATCACCTAAGAATACCTACAACCTTAAAAGAAAAGAAGAATCAAAAAATATAAATGACTACAACCCAGTCATTTTATCCATGTGGAACGCTAACATGGATATACAGTATGTTGCTGACAATTCCATTGCTGTTGCTCGATATGTAACGTCTTACATTACGAAATCAGAAAAAACAGAATTGAAGGAAATGTGGGAAGAGATTTCTCACGAGAAGACTGTCAGTAAGAAGCTGTACAGTTTCAGTTTGAAGATGTTATCGCATCGAGAAATTGGATCCTACGAATGTTCAGATAGGTTATCTTCTGCAAGTCTCTACTCGAAGTCAAGAAGAATAATTTGGGCAAGTTTAGGCCTTGCAGCAATGAGAAATCGGGTACTGAAATCTGTTGGAGAAATTGAATATTTGGCTGAGAATGACCCAGAAAGTACAGACATATTGAAAACAAACATGTTGGACACATATTATCCCAAGAGAAGTCATCATCTGGAGAACATGTGTCTCTATGAAGTGCTGCAGAACTACATTTATTCACGGAAAGCTGCAGAAGACATCAACAGTGGAAAATATAAAGTTGTTGGTGAAGAAGGATGTTTGGTGAAGCAAACCAAAGGAAGTTTGATAAATCACCGGAAGCTGAGTTGCGACACTACCGACAAGAAAGAATTTTACTACTTGGCTCTTTTACAGTTGTTTAAACCATGGCGTACAGAGGATGAACTACTGGGAGAATTCCAGAGCTATGAAGATTCTTTTAATGCTTGCAAAGACAGCATACAATGCAGTACATTCTCAACTTATCTGCAAATGTTAAATGAAGAAATTGAACAGGAAACTACAATTGCAGCAGAAATAGCTAGAGACAGTTCTCAGGACAGCCAAAGTTCAGGAACATACAGTCAAGATCCCCTAGGACAACCAATCGTTGAAAATGAAGCATCAATAGCCATGAATGAAGTGGAAACGGCTATGAATCAAGCTCAAGAAGAATTTATAGACTTAGAAAATTTGGAAAGACAACTGAATCAAGAGCAGCAACAAATTTATGAAGAGATCAAAAACAAAATTGATCACGGATTTCTACATATCAAAAAAGAGTGCTCATGCACATCATTTCATCCAATCAGGATGTATGTAAGCGGACAAGCTGGCACTGGAAAAAGTTTCCTAATTAAAGTCATCAGAAGCTACCTAAAGCAAAAAACGGATTCTACTTTGTCTTGTGTGGTTACTGCTCCAACTGGGTTAGCAGCATATAACATAAAAGGAATCACCTTACATCGTTTGCTAATGTTACCAGTGGAGCATGAGAACAAAATACAATTCAACAAGCTAACTGGAGAAGCATCCTTGGAAGTGTCAAGAGTATTGAAGAAGATGCAAGTTCTCATTATTGATGAGGTGAGCATGGTATCAAACTTAATGCTTGCCTTTGTGCATTTAAGAATGCAGCAAATTTTGAAGACAGACTATGACGTGTTATTTGGTGGAAAACACGTCATAGTTTTTGGGGATCTTTTGCAACTTACTCCAGTTAAAGGACAACCAGTGTTTAATACTGTGACACATGAAGACACGAAGAAGTCATTGGGAAGCATTGGAAATACAAATATTTGGTCCTTCTTTGAGTACAAGGAACTTACAACTAATATGAGGCAAGCAAACGATGAAGAATATGGAAGTATTCTGAAAGATATCAGAATTGGACTACTCACAGAAGTTGGCAAAAAAGCATTACAGAGTCGGCTGTTACATAACTTATTTCCAAAGGAAGAAATAGTTGCAGAGAAAATATACAAGAATATTGCAGAAAACAAAAGTGTCATCTGCTTAATGCCAACTCTACGTGAATGCTCAATATTTAATGAGGAGCTTTTGAAATTGGAAAATGAAGACATCAGGAAATTGGAAGCAGTGGACAAAATTGAGGATGGAAGAATTACTGTCACAGTAACAGGCAAACTGAAAAATAAATTGGACTCACTAGAGAAGAATATCTCCAAAACAGCAGGATTAGAAAAAAATCTATATGTTTGCATGAACTGTAGAGTGTTTTTAAGGAGAAATTTGGATGTTGAAAAAGGCTTAGTGAATGGAGCGATGGGAAGAGTTGTGGGTTTTATTAATTATCAGAAAAAAGATGGAATTGAATGTTTAAAAATAAAATTTGATCAGATAGAGGAAGTTAAAGACATTTGTCGTTGTTCAGTTCGTTTCATGCTTGTGAAAGACTTATATGTACGTAGGAAGCAGTTTCCGTTTTCACTAGCATATGCTGTAACTATCCACAAGTCTCAAGGATTGACTGTAGATTGTGCATTTGTGAACATTGGTTCAACTGTGTTCAAAGAAGGTATGGCATATGTAGCTTTGTCACGAGTCAAAACATTATCAGGTTTATTCATGATTGACTTTGATGATTCAAAAGTTAGTGCTGATACAAACTGTGTAAAGGAGTATAATAGATTAAGAAGAAGCTATGCTCCTCATTTAGGTCAGTATCCTGTGTTGGAGAAACGTGTAGTTTCTCGTAAAAGGAGAAATGAGAATATCTGTAATGAAGATGTAGAGAAGAGGAAAAAAAAGAGGAGTGATGTAATTGCAAGCAAAAAGAATAAGGAAAATGAAGAACAGGTTGTAGGATGTCATTTTGAAAATAGCTCTGGTGTCAACTGCTACGCTAATGTAGTGCTGAATGTTGCATTTTATCTGGAAAGTTTGCAAGAGCAGATAATAGTAAATCAGGGAAAAAGATTCTGTTCAGAGCTCAGTCTCCTTTTTCAAAAGCTGAGTAAAGATAAAACTCAAATAGAAAGTGCTACTGACATTAGAAAACTTTTAGATGTATGTTCAGGACGAACACAGTTTTCTCAAAATGAACAGCAAGATGCACACGAATTTTTGATGTATTTTCTTCAGGTAGTGGAAGAAGAAGGAGTTCCCATTGACATTTTTTTTGGTCTCTCTTATAAATGGGAACATAGTTGTGAAAATTGTTATAATATATGTGGCTCTATTGTTGATAATGAAAGATTTATTTATTTGACATTGCCAGAGAGTAAAACAGTCACTTTTGCAAAATTAGTTAAAGATGCTAATCATAGCATGAAATGTGGTGAGTGTAATTCTGACATGTTTTCAACATTAATTTTAAGGGAATACGGACAGTATGTAATTTTAATGATGCAACGATGTAGAGCTGATGGTTCAAAATTGGATACTTTAATAAAGAAGTTTACAGGACAGCAATTATCAATTTCAGGAAAAACTTTTGTAACTGTTGCAATAATTTTCCATGATGGACCTACTGTTACTTCTGGACATTACACAGTTTATCTTAAATGTGAAAAAGGCTGGACACTGTGTAATGATTCCCAATTGATTTTCAAACAACGTTTGCCTTTTGATTTAGCAAATTCCTATCTAATCTTTCTGAAACCTAAATTTTAGAGAGACTTGGCAAGATCTGGACAAAATAATTTTACCATTTTACTGGATTACCATTGCAATTTTGTAGAAAAAATATTTTTTAAAATTATCATTTGGCCTAAAGGAAAGATAACCAATTGTAATGTGGACTTTTTAAATTTTTAATGCAATTTTGAAAAACCAATAATTTAGAGATAATCGGTAACTTCTGCACATTTTAAATTTTGGAATGCTATTGGACTGCCATTGGAAATTTTTACAAAAATGATTTAAAAAATTACTATTTGGCCATGTGGAAAAGTAAGCAATTCTATTGTGGACTAAATAAATTATTCAAAAAATTTTCGTGAACCAAAATGTTACAGAGAATCGGTGAGATCTGGACAGATTAAACTTTAGAATTTTAATGGTTTTCCCTTGGAAATTTATTCCAGGGAAAAAAAAAAAATACTATTTGGCCTAAAGGAAATAAAATCAGATGTATTTTGGAGTTATTTGAGATATAATATTGTGATTATACTCCTGAAACAAAAATATCAGACGGTATTTTAAAGAAAAAAGTATTGTTTTTAGATGATATTTTTTTAGAATAATATGCATTTCTGTAATGATAAGTTTAAGTGAGAAGAGATTCTGGGCTTTTTTAATACAATCTTTGAGATTGTTATTTTTTTTTGCCCGCTGTAAAATGATGAATGCAATTGCTTTCACAATTTATAGTGAAATGCAATATATTCTGAAAACAGCAAAAATAAGGCAAAAATATTTTTTGGTAAAAAATGTAAATATGTGTACTGTATTATAAAATGGTTTAAAAATATTAATACTTTTTTCTTTTTTTTCAGATCGATATAGAACATTTTCGTAAACTACAACCATTTTAAAAACTATTTTTTAAAAAAACAAATGAATAAATATTTTTTTGAGTGAGTATGGTAAGTCAATAGTAATAATTGTAGTCTCTCAAGGACCTTGTAATGTGATAAATGATTTTTAGTGTTTTTTTTTAAAAATAAAAAAAAAGGTACGCTTACCGTACGCGTACGGTAAAAAAAAAAAAAAAAGTTTTTAAAAACATATGTAAAAAAAAGATGAAAGATAAGGTTGGCTCTTAAAAGAACCGTTGTGTTCATGCAGGGACAGAGGAAAGGAACCATGGGAAAATCATTCAAAGCTACAAATGTGCTGATCTATTTTGTTGTTCACTAGGGAAACACTGGTCTCCCTATAACAAATTAGAGCTTTACAAAATGTGCAATGAATATCAACCTTCCGAAATCGAAGGTTCATTTCCAGAGGGCCAGCAAAAGGAGATTCTCCCCCCACAGATGAAGGGCTCACCTGACCTGCAGAAGAAGGAGTAAGCTCTGCAGGTGATGGTCCAGGCTGAGCTGCTGTGGATGTACTGGCTCGTCTTTCTGAAGAGTTACCTCCAAAAAGAAGAGCATGTGTCCTTTTGTGTACATCCTTGAGGTGCCTCATCATGGTGTGATTCCCAAAGGAATACTTCCTGTCAGGATTACCTCTAGAAAGTACACGCTGACACAGCTTGCAAGTAACTAAGGGTGCATTCACCTTTTGCTGGCCTTCAGGAAAAGTAAAATAATCCCATACATAAGAGGGCTTTACTTTCCTCGCTCTCTGCCTCAAGACAGTGCTGCTGGTGCTAGCCTCACTCTCAGAAGAGCTCTGCTGTTCTGCCATCGTATCCCAAAGACAAACCAGCTCCTTCTCCCAAGGGATCACAAGCAGAAATGAGGGGAATGGGTGTGGTGTAGGAGAGTTCTAGAACTGAAAGTAGTTTCAACCAATCAAAAGTTGTGTTTCATGATCACATGACCTACCGTACGCTTACGTTACGCTTACGGTACGCTTACGGCAAAAAGTACGCATGCGCGTAAAAAAGACACGCGCTTCCGCGCATGCGCATAACAGTCACTCCCCGGCACTTCCGCGTAACGTGCGCGTGTGGCGTAAGCGCGCACGCGTCCCACGCGCAGTACGCGCGGCTACGCAAAATACGTAACTATACGCAAGCAGCGTAGATGGATTACGGACGTTGCGTAAACCGTACGCTTACCGTGAGCTTACGGTACGCGTACTATAAAAAAAAAAAAAAAAAAAAAAAAAAAAATCTGGAAATAAATTTTACATGTTTATTTTAAAAAATATATATAAAAAAAATATTTAAGGATTTTATTAATTTAACCATAGTCTTTATAAAAGGTTAGAACATTAAATTAAAAATATGTTTAAAAAAATAGAAAAAAAAAAAAAATAGCATTTAAAAAACCTTGCAAATTCACTGAAAAAAACATGGGTTTCACACACGTTATAGTTAGGAATTAGCATTTAAAAAAACTTGCAAATTCACTGAAAAAACCATGGGTTTCACACACGTTATAGTTAGGAATTAGCATTTAAAAAACCTTAGAAATTCACTGAAAAAACCATAGGTTTCACACACGTTATAGTTAGGAATTAGCATTTAAAAAACCTTAGAAATTCAGTGAAAAAACCATAGGTTTCACACATGTTATAGTTAGCTGGACATTTTACTCGTATAAAACCAATGAAATTGCCCCGTTATAGTTAGTTCAGCTAACTATAACTCGCGCGCCCGCAATGCACTACTGATGACGTCACATATTACATCACTCATGACATGGTCAGTGACATCACTCATGACATCACTGATGACATCTCAAATGACATCACTGATGACATTATCCTTGTGACAGAGTGGTAGACCTCCTCTCACCCTAATATAACCTTTGATACAAACATTCAAAAATAGAGACTAAAAATTACAAAACAATGGACATACCAATAACAGTTACAACAACCTATTCAGTAATTCTAAGATCCACATACACATCCACTCATCCACCAACAATCCTATACAGTCACTCATACATGTACTCACACATCATATGTACTCATACACCTAAACATCCTGTAACACAATCCCACTCATCCATAGAGTTACTCACACACATAGTCACTCATGCTAATAAAGAATCAAACATCCATTTACTTGCATATACAGTTATACACACACCAGCACACTTACTTTTACAGAAACTTACACATACTTAGTCTTTTTAACAATCACTTATAGAAACACATACTTATTCATACAGGAACTCTTCCAATCTCTCACTCTCACATATACTCACTTATAAACACCAATAGTCACATATACTAGTTTAAAACATATGTAGTTACTTATGAAGACACTATTGAGACAGTCATTCACTCACTAACACACCCATGCACACACTCATCCACCCATACAGTCCTGCACACATGCTGTCTTCAACACATACAAACAGTGAGTCACTCATTCATGCATCTATGCACTACGTAATACCCCCCACCGCACCATGAAGACACTCAGACACTCATACTGATACTTAAAAAACCAACTATTAACCTATATAGACACTCATGTAGCTACTCACCAACCCATGCAGCCACTTATATACAAAGTGAGAGACTGATACAGGTATTTACACATTTAAACATTACTCACTAAGCCATGTATTCACTAAGATACACTTAATCAGTCAGTTATACAATCAATTTTTCAGAAACAAATCATCAATTTAGACACTTATATACTCATTTATTCTTCCATCGACCTTGAGATATACATATATAAAACATATTTAATTTTCAGAAAAACACACATTCACTGGATGATGTCATCAGTGATGTCATTTGAGATGTCATCAGTGATGTCATGAGTGATGTCACTGACCATGTCATGAGTGATGTAATATGTGACGTCATCAGTAGTGCATTGCGGGCGCGCGAGTTATAGTTAGCTGAACTAACTATAACGGGGCAATTTCATTGGTTTTTTACGAGTAAAATGTCCAGCTAACTATAACATGTGTGAAACCTATGGTTTTTTCACTGAATTTCTAAGGTTTTTTAAATGCTAATTCCTAACTATAACGTGTGTGAAACCTATGGTTTTTTCAGTGAATATATATATATATATATATATATATATATATATATATATATATCTTCACTGAAAAAATCAAAGGTTTCAGGCACGTTATAGTTAGAAATTAGCATTTTAAAAACCTTAGAAATTCACAAAAAAAAACATAGGTTTCGGGGGCGTTATAGTTAGGTGGACATTTCACTCATACAAAACCATAGAAATTCCCCCGTTATAGTTAGTTCAGCTAACCATAACTCACGCCCCCGCAATGCACTGCTGATGATGTCACATATTACATCACTCAAGACATGGTCAGTGACATCACTCATGACATCACTCATGACATTTCAAATGACATCACTGATGACATCATCCAGTGAATGTGTGTTTTTGTGAAATTTAAATATGTTTTATATAGGTAAATGTCGAGGTCGATGGAAGAATAAGTTGGTATATAAGTGTGTAAATGGATGATTTTGTTTGTGTGAAACTGATTGTATAAGTGACTGATTAAGTGTATCTTAGTGAATACATGGGTTAGTGAGTAATCTTTAAATATGTAAATATCTGTATCAGCCTCTCACCTGGGGTATAACTGGCAGCATGGTTTGGTGAGTAGCCACATGAGTGTCTATATGGGTTATTAGTTGGTTTTTTGAGTATCTGTATGAGTGTCTGAGTGGTTTATTGGGAGTATTACTTTGTGCATAGATGCATGAATGAGTGAGTCACTGTTTGTGTGTGTTGAAGACAGCATGTGTGCAGGACTGTATGGGTGGATGAGTGTGTGTATGGGTGTGTTGGTGAGTGAATGACTGTCTCAGTAGTGTCTTTATGAGTAACTACATATGTTTTAAACGAGTATATGTGAGTATTGGTGTATGTAAGTGAGTATATGTGAGAGTGAGAGATTGGAAGAGTACCTGTATAAATGAGTATGTGTTTCTATAAGTGATTGTTTAAGAGAGTAAGTATGTGTTAGTTTCTGTAGAAGTAATGTGGTGGTGTGTGTATAACTGTATACGCAAGTAAATGGATGTTTGATACTTTCTTTGCATGGGTGACTATGTGTGTGTGTAACTCTATGGATGAGTGGCAGTGTGTAGGTGTATGTATAGGTGTATGAGTACATATGATGAGTGAGTGCATGTATGAGTGACTGTATAGGACTTTTGGTGAATGAGTGGATGTGTGTGTAGATCTTTGAATTAGTGAATGGGTATGTTGTAACTGGTATTGGTGTGTCCATTGTTTTGAAAATGGTATTTTGTATTTTAGAGTGTGTGTATCAAAGGTTATATTAGGGTGAGAGGAGGTCTGCCACTCTATCATAAGAATGATGTCATCAGTGATGTCATCAGTGATGTCATTTGAGATGTCATCAGTGATGTCATGAGTGATGCCACTGACCATGTCATGAGTGATGTAATATGTGATGTCATCAGCAGTGCATTGGGGCGTGAGTTATAGTTAACTCAACTAACTATAACGGGGGAATTTCTATGGTTTTATATGAGTCAAATGTCCAACTAACTATAACGTCCCTGAAACCTATGGTTTTTTCAGTGAATTTCAAAGGTTTTTTAAATTCTAATTTCTAACTATAACATGCCTGAAACCTATGGTTTTTTCAGTGAATTTCAAAGGTTTTTTAAATGCTAATTTCTAAGTATAACGTGCCTGAAACCTATGGTTTTTTCAGTGAATTTCAAAGGTTTTTTAAATGCTACTTTCTATTTATAACGTTCATTAAACCTATCTTCTTTTCTCTGTTTCTGTCATCACATTCTCAACTTGGTGAAAACTGCAAATCTCACCACTCTTCCATCAATACCTTACACCAACAAAATCGCCACAAACAAGAGCCACATCTAATGCTAATAAAATGCACAGTAGGCGTTCGCGTGCAAAAAAACCACGAAAACACCACTTCCCCATATTTTCAACGACCAGCCAAATCTGCAATGCGATCCAAAAAGCAGGCGATAAGCCGAGTTAGCAGTAACAAATTAACATCAACCTTTAACTGGTGTAAGGAGGTTGATTATCTACTCCGTGAATTAGACCCAACTCACAGCCACATCTAAAGACAAACATGTGATAGACATACTGATCATGCAGCTCCGACACCCAACAAGGCCACAACACCCAGCACCACCACCACCAGAACCTTCCCACTGCACCACCCCCCTACTACCACCGAGAAAGCGCACAACAGGACAACAGACCTTCCCAAAACGCCATGCCCCTCAGCCACACAATAGCTGAATGATGGGAGATGAGCAACCAACTATAAATGAAGGAGGCAAGTCACCCATCACTGATAAAGCACACAATGCCAAGTGTAACGCTCATGTGCTGCACAGACCTCACTATGCGAAGCACAAACCTCTCCATGTGGAGATATACTATTGATACTTGTAGTGTAGTGCACAGTGGACGCAACCATGTTACCTCAGGCAGTGGGGAAGATCTCGGTCATGTAGCTGTGTTGTTCCACCCTGGAAGCGGAAGCAGAGTGGGCTGCTCCAACGTACACCACTCCAGCGTAGGAGCATGAATAAATAGACCAGGCCCTAGGTGTGGTTCACTTGTGGGAAGACCAAGCGAGTCTGTCAGAACGGCAGCCCTCACCCTGGCACGTGGCAGCCGCTATAACCGTAGGCCTCCTCGACACAGGGCCCCTGCGAACCCAGCGGCACAGCACCGCAGACTTATGTCTGTACCGACTACTACCTTCGATCTACACTACAGACAGCACAGCTCACAATTCAGATGCAGTGGCGATTGCAGATATCGCAGTCCAGTTCGCAAGACACGTTAGTCACAGTGCGGCCCGCACGGACCACGCATGATCGCAGGCTGCGCACACGCTGTGTGCTTCAGGTGCTACTAACTCACTGCACCATAAGTCATCCCCACGTGGCCTTATCAACGCAGAATTCATTAGACAAAACACATTGCTCCCAGTGTGGCCCACCGGGACCACGTCTCATTGCAGGGTGCGCACACGCTGAATACTCCAGGTGCCACTAACTGTGCAGCTCAACTCAACGCCATGTAGCAGTGCGTCCATCCTGACAGCTGCCTCCGTCCTACACTGGAGTTACATGGTTCACAATTCAACATTAGTAGTGATGCAAATTGTGTAAGAGACTATAATGGGTTAAGAAGACCAAACGCTCCCAATCTGTGCAGCTCAAATCAACGTCACGCGCCTGTGGGCCTTTGCTGACCGCTGCCTCCGGCCTACACTGTGGAAGACCTGCGACACGTGGTGCCAACTAACCCTGTTCAACACAAGACAATCCCACATGTGTAACTGAGTCCTCAATGTCAGCGACCATAGCACCAGACTCCCTTCGATCACCGACGGGTATTTCCACATAGAAGACCGGCGTCACATGGTGCGACTGAACCTGTACTACGCAAGGTTTGTTTGGGTCACCAACGTATGCACGTGGCTGTGCACCCTAGCTCACCGCTACCTCTGCCCGGCGACAAATGATACCACTAACCGTCTTCAACACAAGCCGATACCACATGTGTAACTGTGTCCTGAGTCCTCAATGGCAGCGACCACAGCACCACACTCCCTTCGATCACCAAGGGGTATTTCCACATGAAAGACCAGCGACAAGTGGTGCCACTGAACCTCTACTACACAAGGTTTGTTTGGGTCACCAACGTATGCAAGTGGCTGTGGACCCTAGCCCACCGCTACCTCTGCCCTACACTGTGGGCGACCGGCGACAAATGGTACCACTAACCGTCTTCAACACAAGCCGATCGCACTTGTGTAACTGTGTCCTGAGTCCTCAATGGCAGTGACCACAGCACCAGACTCCCTTCGATCACCGAGGGGTATTTACACAAGGAAGACCGGCGAAACGTGGTGCCACTGAACCTCTACTACGCAAGGTTTGTTTGGGTCACCAACGTATGCACGTGGCTGTGGACCCTAGCTCACTGCTACCTCTGCCCTACACTGTGGGCGACCGGCGACAAATGGTACCACTAACCGTCTTCAACACAAGCCGATCCCACATGTGGAACTGTGTCCTGAATCCTGAATGGCAGTGACCCCAACTTCTTGCCAGCGACCACAGCACCAGACTCCCTTCAATTAGTGTGGCGTGTTTGTATATCGAAGTCATCAATGTGGAAAGTATTGCCGATGAAATGATAATGCAAAAGATAAATTTTACACAAACTGTCGATTTCCCTTTCCACGTCCAGTAATTTCCAAAGTAAGAGTGAACAGTTTTATGTCAGCAATGAGACATACCATCACTCGAAAATCACCCAAAAATATTTATAATTTAAAAAGAACAGAAGCATCGAAGTACAATAATGATTACAATACGGAGATTTTGAAGATGTGAAATGCAAATATGAACATACAATATGATGCACATAACTCAATTGCTGTTTCTCACTATGTCACGTCATATATTACCAACTCTGAGAAGACAGAATTCAAAGAAATGTGGGAAGAAATTTCAGAGGAGAAGACACTTAGGAAAAAAATGTACAGCTTCAGTTTGAAGATACTTTCACATCGAGAAATTGGATCCTGCCAATGTTCGGATCGATAGACATCTGCAAGTTTATATTCAAAGTCATTAGGAACCATCTGGATAAGTCTAGGTTTTCCTGCGGCACGAAATCGAGTTTTAATATAAATGTTATAAAACAAATTTGTGACGATATAGACTTACGTTTCTCTGCTAGTCAAGAGAACTGTACAGAAAATAACACCTGGATATGTCTAGGTGTTGATCAACAAATGGAAGATAATACTGTTGTAAAGTTTGAAAAATAAATAACAAAGTTTAAAGTAGTTTCTGGTGAAAATCCCAACTATGTTTATATTTATTGCCGACGTACTCATTATAAAATTCAAACTAGGAATGTAGATGTACTACCACTAACCCTGTTCAACACAAGTCGATCCCATATGTATAACTGTGTCCTGAGTCCTGAATGGCAGTCACCCCAAGTCCGTGGCAGCGACCACAGCACCACACTCCCTTCGATCACTGAGGCATATTTCGATATGCAAGGCCAGCGACACGTAGTCCCACTAACCCTCTTTAACACAAGCTGATCCCACATGTGTAACTGTGTCCTGAGTCCTGAATGGCAGTGACCCCAACTCTGTACCACCACACTCCCTTTGATCAGTGAGGGGTATTTCCATATGCTACTACAGACACCAGTAGGCAAGTAAGTATCACAGTCCTACACCCTACATATTATCCTTTTAGTATCCTTGCTTCAAGAACTTTTTTTTATATCAGTTATAGCTTTACTAGAATGACCAAATTAATCTACAAATGAAAACTAAAATGGAATAGCAGTCTACACTGCAGGCAGTACCGCTTGCAATTCCATTTTTAAATGCTAATTTCTAACAACAAGATTGTACTCAGAAAATACAACACTTCGTCAGTGTATTCTATACTTATTTCATCTTTTCATCATACACCTACACTGCAGTCACTAGGGCTCCCAATGCAAATTATTTCTTCATTCATTAACTACAGAGTCCACTAGGCAAGTAACTATTACAGGCCTCAAATCTACATAATATCCTTTTAGTATCCTGTCTTCTTGACCATTTTTTATATCAGTTATACCTTTAGTACAATCACCAAATTCATTTTCAAGTACAAACGAACACTCAGCAGTCTACACTGTGGGCAGCAAACCTCGCAATTTGAATTTTGGATACGTGGTGCCAACTAACACTGTCTAATACAAGCCGATCCCACATGTGTAACTGTGTCCTGAGTTCTGAATGGCAGTGACCCCAACTAAATGGCAGCCACCACAGCAGCAAACTCTCTTTGATCAGTTAGACATATTTCCATATGCAGTGACCTAAAACTTCATGGCAGCGACCACACCACCACACTCCCTTCGATTAGTGAGGAGTATTTTTTTATTGAAGGCTGGCGACAAGTAGTGACACTGAACCTGCACTACAGAGGCCGGTGATGCCACCAACGTATGCACGTGGCTGTGGGCCCTTTCTCACTACTACCTCTGGCCTACACTATAATCAGCAGGCATCACAATTCAGATGGAGTCGTGATTCCACATGACGCAGTCCTATAGCCAAGACACATTGCTCCCAGTGCGGCCCGTCCACACCAAGCATCATCACAGGCTCATACACTCTCAATACTGGTGCCACTAACCCTCTTTAACAGAAGCCGATCCCACATGTGTAACTGTGTCCTGAGTCCTGAATGGCAGTCACCCCAAGTCTGTGGCAGTGGCCACAGCATCAGACTCCCTCTGATCAGTGAGGCATATTTCCATATGCAAGGCCAACAGCATATCGTGCCACTAACCCTCTTTAACACAAACTGATCCCACATGTGTAACTGTGTCCTGAATCCTAAATGGCAGTCACCCGAACTTTGTGCCAGCGACCACAGCACCAGACTCCCTTCAGTCTTATTTGTTGTTCTTTTCTTTAAATAATTTCTTTTATATGTAAATCTATACATGTCTAAGACACTTCATTGTCCAACCGCACAGGGACAGTTACGGGCCCAAGAAGGTTGTTGGGGGTATGATGGTAATGTGGGAAGAGGGTGTGTTACCTGCTGATGTGGGGAGAGGCAGTGTCAAAGGGGTATCTATCACAGAAAGAACTCCGATATGTTTTCACAAATACCTCGGAAAAATGCCAGCTGACGGATTGAATCACAAAATGATTTTTCAATACCTATGTAGTGTGAGTTATGAACAGTTCGCACCCAGGCTCGCAGAGGGACAACTGCGGCCCATCCACTCCACTCACAGATGCAGTACTATGAGCCATCCATGCCATTGTAGCTATCCCTGCCCTGTTCTGTCATACGCCATGCCACGCCATGCCACGCCACTCAGATTGCGTTCCGACGATGGCCCCACATGGCTACCTGTCACAGGCATACTCGCTGTTGGTGTGCAGGCCAGTGGTCTAGTTCTCCACATCTCCCGCCCACTCCCTGAGGGCAGGTTTGCAGACACACCACACCCGTCCGGCACATGTGTCACAGGCCATGTGACCATGCAAATATAATAGATTGACAAAGTCACATCCTTTATTGCCGTTGCTGACTAGATGCCGGACGCTCCATGTGTCTCAACCATAAAGAGTCTTTCAAAACTTGCGCAGAAGGTTACTCGCACCCTAATCTGTAGAGCCCTCAGGGGCATACCACCCCCTTGGCGCTGACTTCAGATGCACAGGTTTAGTGCCACCCGAAGCTAATATGGCCATCAGGGGCCTAACACCACGTGGCACGAACTTAACTTCCACAGGCTTAGCGGCCCCCAAAGCTGATGTAGTCTCTGCCATTGATGACTCAGGACTCAGCGACATGTGTGAGATCTGCCGCGCCGTGGAGAAGATGATGTGGTCTCCACCATTCATGACTCAGCGACATCTGTGCGATCTGCCAAGCACCTGATGTGGTCTCTGCCATTTATTACTCAGGACTCAGAGACATATCTGGGATGAGTTTTGACAAGCAAGTGAAGTGCCCACTGCTGCACACTCCGGGTGGCACCAGGTAATTATTTGCTCATGGATGCGCTGGGGCAACAGTGTCTCTTTCTCTCTCTCTCTCTCTCTCCCTCTCTCTGTCTCTCTCTCTCCCTCCCCCTCTCTCTCGCTCTCCCTCTATCTCTCTCTCTCTCTTTCTTTTCCTTCTATCTCTCTAACTCTCTCTCTTCCTTCTCCGTTTCTCACTCCCTTTCTTTCCTTCCCTCTCTTTTTCTCTCTAGCTTTTTTTTTCCTTCTCTTTTTCTCTATGTCTCTCTCCTTTAATATGCACATTTCACACGTCCTTATTTTGTGCTTAATTTTCCAGGCTCTGTCATCCACATCCATGGTCCCCACAGCAGTGTTTCACTTTGTTGTTTTATATTTTTTTTGATACATTTTGTTTATTACTTTATTGTTGATGTATGTTAATAAAAAAAATTAATAATGTTTCTGGTTGTTTTCTTAACTGCTGTAACTCTTTATTGTTCCTATTACTGTTATTTGATGAAGTCCACCATGGTCTTAAATTTTGGAGGACTTATCGTGGGAATACTGGTGATGTCTGCAGTTTCCACCAACTTCTGAATAGTGTGTTAGATTTATATCAACTTTACTTCCATTAAAGTGCTGATAATGAAATGCAGACTAGCCATTCCCGTGCAAAAAGACACGAGGTGCACCTTTGCAATTTATTTTAAATACTAAACTCCTGTACTGAATTGCACTGACGTAGGGGCTGCACTCACAGCGTACACACAAATTCATTTACAAAACGTCATTGTATTTATATATTTATATTGATTGGGAACTGGGCATCAGGTGCTGGATCTTGACGAGATACACTGCCCAGTTCGTATATTGTCCTGCACATGCAAAAAATCACATCACAACTTTCACACCAACTGCAATGCGAAACAAATTCCGGTGATAAGCCGCGTTAGCACCAGGGATTTTACACCTGCTTTCTGATGGTGTTAAGCAGGACGACTACCTGCACCATGAAAGAGAACAAAGCCAAGAGCCACACCAGAACACCCACAGGTGCCACAGAATAAATGAGCATGATACAGGGATACCCATGAGGGCCACAAGATTCTACGGAACAACTCCGGGTCCGCCAATGCCCCCCTAACCCGCATCTGAGCAAGTGTGTCCCTCTGGTCATTGTGTTAGCATGATAGGCACCAGCCCTGCAACATCACAGTGTGCTATCACCTCAGCGTTGGCAGTGAGCCTGGACATGTAGCTATGCATGCATCCTCCTGCATGCACAACCGGCATGTGCTGGTCCGGAGTACACAGGTCAGCGCAGGGGTGTGCCTATCTGACAATGGGAACGGGGTGTCTCAGGACATCTCCGTGTACAGGAAGTGCGGTAAGTGTGTCTCTGTGTTCTGTTGTGGCCTGCTACAAGGGCCGCAGCAGTTGATGTTGTAAAGTGGCATGCACCACCTCCAAACGGCACTGTGATGGTGTACTTGGAATGCAGCATGCGCAAATAGGCATTACAATGGTAGCCGTACGAGTACACGAGATACAACAGCGCACCATACAAAAGTGTGGGAGCTCGTGGGAGGGAGGAGCAGCTGTTTGCAATGTAACAGACAGTGAACTCGCCCATGTGCCACGTGCTGGGCATCTCATCCATGATGACCATGGTCGAAGACATCCCACAACACCAACGATCCGCCTTTGTACACATTATCTATGAATGCAGCGTGGTTTTCACTTGTATGCTCGTTCACTGGTGTGATGTTGGCGAGTTGTGTGACTTGTGCTCCTTGTTGGCGTATTTCATTTTGGCCATTGTTTGTCTATACTTGTGCTATACTTAATTGTGCATGTCTGCCATTCTGCCCATCTCCCCCGTCCCCCCCACTCCCTGCTTCTTCCTCTTCCTGGTGATGTTCTTGCTCCACACATAAATACATGTAAAGAACAAATTAGAATAGTTCCTTGATTCTTTTAGGTTTCAAAACTTCTCTCTTTTGGTTTCTTTTTAATTGTCCATATAAAATTTTTTTTTTAATGTTCAACAACACATAGAAGTCAGAAGTGCAACGTATTCTATCAACACACTTTCTAGAACATTCTACAACACGTGCAGGTTAAAAGTTCATCAATCTTTTTCAACTTAACCATATTTTTTTGCCACATTTTCTCGGACATTTAATGGCACATGCAGGTTAAAAGTTCACGATTGTTTTAAGTTCGAACAGTGCCTTCCAAATGCAAGTAGCAGGTGTGGTTGAGTTGACAACTTTTATCCTATGATATGTACTCCACGTTGAAACTGCTTTTTCCGAACCAATCACAAAGATGCTTTTACACAAAACGATTGTCCACCATACTTTTAAAAAAGAATGCTTTCCGTCTCCCAATCACGTATTGTTTTGTACGGCAATAAAAAGTAGTTCCCTATCTTTAAACACATCTCTTATTCTACCAAGGAACTGCATGAGCTACAGACATCTTTCCATAACTTCCAGCCATACCTTCAAAATGTTAGTGTGGTGCAAGAGGTATGCAGAACAGAGACGTATTGTCTTAGACATAGGTTTAAAAAATGTGGACATTAAATGGTTTGCACAGAGAGCATTGAAGTGGCACCAATTGTTGCCTTTGGTTAAAACCTGTTTGCATCTCCAACACACTGACCTCATGATTGTGCACTGTGGCAGAAACAAACTAGGCACATTGACTGGGTTAGGTTTGGAAATGCTTATGAATGACACCTTTGGACAATTAATGTTACTTTTCCCTCAAACTGTCTTTGTATATTCCAATATATGCCAAAGGCAGAAGTGGAAATGGTCAAAACAATTTTGTACTCAGATTGAAAAATCTAGGAAGAAACTCAACAAAGCTGTGTCTGCATACCTCAGTGATCACAAAATGGAGTCCATCTACAGCAACAACATACGTTTTGATATGGCTGATAACTACAGAAGTGATGGACTACACTTCACCGATCAGGGAAATCGAGTTTTCCTGAATAACTTTAAGCTGTGCATCCGCACTTATATGTAGCTCCAACTAATCAACACAAGGGCTCTTTTTAGAGCCACCCTATAACTGACAACTTAGGCCCTCTATTTTAGGGCCAGGTAACGGCAACTCCCGCACCCTTGCCAAAATGTATTCTCCACACAGCTGTGATGCAGCGGCCAGACCATCTGACTTTGCAGCACAGAGCTCTCGCTTTGATCACCACATCTACTTCCCCATAGGGATGAGTAGTTTGCGCTTTACAAAGACCGTATTGATTTACCTTCGCACTCCCTGTACAACACCACCTATGCACCATATTCAAGTCGGACAAGTGTGGCACAGCGCCCAGCGCACATGACTTCACAGCATAGCAAAGACAGGCTCACAGTTTCATACCCAAGTCCAGCAGCAGCTCAATTTAGCAGCATGACACTATAGGCAATACCTCACTTAATTTCTGTACCCAGCACTTTCAGACCAGTAGGGGTCAGTAGTGCACCGGCTTTACCCCGAGTATGTCAGCAGCTCAGCTTACGCCCCCAGCGGCATCAGACCCATAGGAGTGAGTAGTTTGCACTTTACAAACACCAAATTGATTTGATAGGCGCAAATTTACCTTCTCACTCCCTGTATAACACCCCCTAAGCACCATACACAAGTTACAATGTTCGAAACAAAAGTTCCTCCAAGTAGGTAAAACTACATACTGACACTACTTGGACAGATGTGGCACAGCGGCCAGAGCACATGACTTCACAGCATATGACACACTGTTTGCACTCACGCTTTCATCCCCGAGTCAGGCAGCAGCTCAGCCTAGCACCATGAGACTGTACACAATACCTCACATATTTCACATACCCCAGGACTTTCAGACCAGTACGGGTCAGTAGTTTGTCCTAGTAGGTATAATCACATGCTGAGACTACTTCCACAGGTGTAGTGCAGCAGACACGGCACATCACTTCACAGCATAAGACACACAATTTGGGCTCATGTTTTAATCCCTGACTCCCGCACCAGCTCACCTTCGCAGCATCATACTCTAGGCAATACTTCACCTAATTTCCATAGCCCAGCACTTTCACACTGCTAGGGGTGAATACTTCGCTTCACACACCGTCTATAGCACACCCTAAACACCCCACAGAGGTTACAGTGCTCCTACCCTCCTCTTTCCTACTTTTTTCACCCTTTTTTCCCCTTACTCACTTCAACAGAATCACGAAATGGCGGCCAACACTTCCTAGTTGCAACAGCTCACTGTGCTCGCAGCCAATAAGCAGCAAGCTTGTGCTCGTAATGCCTCAGCCAATTAGATGGCAGAATTCCCAAATATCCATATCTGTAGATTTTGATATTTCTCCAAAACTACTTAACAGATTTACACCAAATAAACAAAAGCGTGCTTTCTAGACCAAGACCCCTCTCTCTGCCAAATGTGGGGTAATTCCGTTCACCCGTTCGGACTGTAGCCTTGTCTAAAGTTTCCTATGGAAAATAACATGGAAAAAACACGCTTTGGGACCCCCCTTTTTTCTCGGCCCACCCTTGACGAATCACCCCCAAACTTCCAACATAGGAGCTGATATGAACAAAGAACTAGTTTATAAAATTTCATGAACATTCATCAAACGACGCCAAAGTTATAAGCAAAACAAAAAATGCTCTTCCTATGGAAACTTGGTCCTAGCTATAACTACCTACTGGCGGCTGCCAGTAGGTAATATACATATATATGTGTATATATATATATATATTCACTTAAAAAACCATAGGTTTCACACATGTTATAGTTAGCTGGACATTTCACTCGTGAAAATGAAAAACCATTGAAATTCCCCCGTTATAGTTAGTGCAGGCAACTATAACTCACGCGACCGCAATCCTCTGCTGATGACGTCAGATATTACATCACTGATGACATATGTGTCTTTCTGAAAAAAAAAACATTTGTAATATATGTATAGCTAAAAATGTATGGAAAAAGACATGGGTAAATAAGTGTCTAAATACAGTGATGTAATATCTGACGTCATCAGCAGAGGATTGCGGTCGCGTGAGTTATAGTTTTTTATTTTTTTCTCAGGTTTTACACCGTCCCCAAAGGGAAAAAAAACAATTTTTGTTTTTTTTAAATCGCGAGGTGCGCGCACCCTGCACGCACTGCGAACCGTGCACGCACGGTGCGCTTTGCGCACCGTGCGCGCTCTGTGGGCACACCGTGCGCTTCGCGCACCGAGCGCCCACGGTTCGCAGTGCGCGCTGGTTGCGCGCACCTCGCTATTTTTTAAAAAAAAAATTGTTTTTTTTTTCCTTGGGGGTCCTTCTGTGACCCCCTGACCAAGGCTAGGGGGTCAGGAACTGTCCACTCTGCCCCATTTTCACGTTCTCCACCTTTGATTTTCACCCCCTCAGACTGCGAGAGACAAAATGGTGGCCGACACTTCCTGGTTTCGACCGATTCGAATGTTTACCGACAACTAACAACCAATCAGAATTGCGCTTGCGCACGGCAGGGTGCGCGCACCCAGCGCGCATGGTGCGCGCGTATAGATATTGATATGCTTTTAAATGCTAATTTCTCAGGAAATACTGAACAGATTTACACCAGACCTGCGAAAGGCACTTCCTTGACCTTATGGCTACCTCTCTGCCAAATTTCAATTAATTGTGTTCAGCCGTTCGGGCTGTAGCTGTGTCTAAAGGTCCTATGGAAAAATGCATGGGGAAAATGCGTTTTGGGACCCCCCTTTTTTCTCGGCCCCCGCTTGACGGATCACCCCGAGACTTTCAGGGTAGGAGCTGAACGGAGCGCCTCATTAGTTTTGAAAATTTCGCGAGGATTCGTCAACCGGCGCCAAAGTTATTCAAAATAGAATTTTGAGATTTCCTATGGAAACACGGTCCTAACTATAACTATCTACTGGCGACCGCCAGTAGCTAATATATATATATATATATATATATTCACTGAAAAAACCATAGGTTTCACACATGTTATAGTTAGCTGTACATTTCACTCGTAAAAAACCAATGAAATTCCACGTTATAGTTAGTGCAGGCAACTATAACTCACGCGACCGCAATCCTCTGTTGATGCTAATACTGTATCTTTAGCTATACATATATTACAAATATTTATTTTTCATAAAGACACATATGTCATCAGTGATGTAATATCTGACATCATCAGCAGAGGATTGCGGTCACGTGAGTTATAGTTGCCTGCACTAACTATAACGTGGAATTTCATTGTTTTTTTACGAGTGAAATGTACAGCTAACTATAACATGTGTGAAACCTAGGGTTTTTTCAGTGAATTTGCAAGGTTTTTTAAATGCCAATTCCTAACTATAACGTGTGTGAAACCTATGGTTTTTTCAGTGAATATATATATATATATATATATTCACTGAAAAAACCATAGGTTACAGGGGCGTTATAGTTAGCTGGACATTTCACTCGTACAAAACCAATGAAATTCCCCCGTTATAGTTAGTTCAGCTAACTATAACTCGCGCGCCCGCAATGCACTGCTGATGACGTCACATATTACATCACTCATGACATGGTCAGTGACATCACTCATGACATCACTGATGACATCTCAAATGACATCACTGATGACATCATCCAGTGAATGTGTGTTTTTCTGAAAATTAAATATGTTTTATATATGTATATTTCAAGGTCGATGGAAGAATAAATGGGTATATAAGTGTCTAAATGGATGATTTGTTTTTGAAAAATTGATTGTGTAACTGACTGATTAAGTGTATCATAGTGAATACATGGCTTAGTGAGTAATGTTTAAATATGTAAATATCTGTATCAGTCTCTCACTTTGTGTATAAGTGGCTGCATGGGTTGGTGAGTAGCTACATGGGTGTCTATATAGGTTATTAGTTGTTTTTTTGAGTATCAGTCTGAGTGTCTGCATGGTTCGGTGGGGGGTATTACGTAGTGCATAGGTGCATGAATGAGTGACTCACTGTTTGTATGTGTTGAACACAGCATGTGTGCAGGACTGTATGGGTGGATGAGTGTGTGTATGGATGTGTTAGTGAGTGAATGACTGTCTCAATAGTGTCTTTATGAGTAACTACATATGTTTTAAACTAGTATATGTGACTATTGGTGTATATATGTGAGTATATGTGAGAGTGAGAGATTGAAAGAGTTCCTGTATGAATAAGTATGTGTTTCTATAAGTGATTGTTTAAAAGACTAAGTATGTGTAAGTTTCCGTAGAAGTAAGTATGGTGGTGTGTGTATAACTGTATATGCAAGTAAATGTATGTTTGATTCTTTATTAGCATGAGTGACTATGTGTGTGAGTAACTCTATGGATGAGTGGCATTGTGTAACAGGATGTATAGGTGTATGAGTACATATGATGAGTGAGTACATGTATGAGTGACTGTATAGGACTGTTGGTGAATGAGTGGATGTGTATGTGGATCTTAGAATTACTGAAGAGGTTGTTGTAACTGGTATTGGTATGTCCATTGTTTTGAAAATTTTAGTCTCTATTTTTGAATGTGTGTATCAAAGGTTATATTAGGGTGAGAGGAGGTCTGCCACTCTATCACAAGGATGATGTCATCAGTGATGTCATCAGTGATGTCATTTGAGATGTCATCAGTGATGTCATGAGTGATGTCACTGACCATGTCATGAGTGATGTAATATGTGACGTCATCAGCAGTGCATTGCGGGCGCGCGAGTTATAGTTAGCTGAACTAACTATAACGGGGGAATTTCAATGGTTTTGTACAAGTGAAAAGTCCAGCTAACTATAACACCCCTGAAACCTATGGTTTTTTCAGTGAATTTCTGAGGTTTTTTAAATGCTAATTCCTAACTATAACGTGCCTGAAACCTATGGTTTTTTCTGTGAATTTCAAAGGTTTTTTAAATGCTAATTTCTAACTATGCCTACAGAGATAGGACATGTGAAGAAAGAAGAAAAAATGCACAGAAAGAAACAAAAGAAGTGCAGAAAGAAGCAACAGAAGTCCTCAAATACGAAGATACGTGCAGGAAGAAGGATAACGTGCAGAAAGAACAAAAAGAAGAGCAGAAAGAAGCCTTGTTGCAAAATCATCCTGTACCCTCAAATTTTTCAGACGGATACTGGTGGTAACTGAGTCTGACTAACCAGTCCTAGAGCCAGTGCTATGTTAAAAGACACTTAGAATACAGTGAAAACACCTACATACACTAGGGAACATTATGCGTTGGGGTCCCCCTGTGATTAGCATGACCTCCTCTGTAAGCCCCTAGTATATAATAGGGCATGGGGATTAAAACTACCTCTTAAAACAGGCCACAGGGCGTTTTTGCACACGTTAACTCAGGCCCCGTCCCCTCCATTCACCACTGTGTAAACACGCCCTGTATCCATTTTTAGTTGGGAGATTAAGTTCATTTGAATCCTGAGGGTCCCTAGGGTCCAACTAGCCCACTAGGTACCTCCAGTAAGTGCCACAGAGCTGCGTTGCAGAGAGGTGTAAAAAGTGGCACGGCCTGGACCACCTCTCTGCAATGCAGCTCAGTGGTGCTTACTGGAAGCACTTGGTGGGCTAGTTAGCCCCAAGGGGCCCTCAGTATTGAAGGGAAATTATATCCCCAATTTAAAACGTGCCATAATGCGTGTTTGCACACGTCACCTCAGGCCCCGTCCCCTCCATTCACCACTGTGTAAACGCGCCCTGTGGCTGTTCTAAGTTGAGAGATTAAGTCCCCTTGAATCCTAAGGGTCCCTAGGGTCAAACTAGACCACTAGGTACCTCCAGTAAGCGCCACAGAGCTGCGTTGCAGAGAGGTGTAAAAAGGGGCTTGGCCTCAGAACACCTGGCTGCAGCGCAGCTCCCTGGCGCATACTGGAGATGCTTGTTGGGGGCGCGTTTGCAGAGTGCTGCACGGAGGGGGCATGGCCTCCGGCACGATGCCAGTCTTTTATTTATTTTAGTTTTTTAAGAAGGGGGGCTGTTTGGTTCCCCTTCTTATTCTAATTTATTGGCCCTGATGACCCCATCCCCCAGGGCCAGTCTCCTAATTATATTTTTTTGACCCCAATCCCCAGGGCCGGCCACTGTTTTTTATTATTTTTAAAAAATATATATTTATAGACACACCTAGGACATGCTGGACAAACCGTACGTACCTATCACCATGACGATTTGCGTGATATTCATTAAAAGGCGACTATGCATGCAATGAATCCACGTGGAATGTATTTACACCACTAGTGAAGCTCTGACATGTCTGATGCCCTACCGTGCCTAATCCTGGTAGACACCCTTGTCGTTTATTTATACAAACATGGGTAGCTATTGACGGGCACATTTAATACACATGCACACCAAGCCATTCAAAGGGGATTCGACAAAAATTCGACCAAAACTATGCAAGAAACCCCCCTCACGGTTAATAAAACACACATCCACTGCCGGATGTGTAATACTTTTTATTTTACTCTCTGGAAAGGGGACGAACATCACTTGAGAGTCACAGCGTGCTCCTGACAGAGCCCAATGCTGTGTTACACCCACCATTGCCTGCCGAGTGCCACACACCTCTGTGTTGTATTCCACTAGCTAGTGCATATGCTATGACACTCTCTAGCCCATGTGCACTGTAACACCACCCCGTGAATATGTCATGCCACACTTGTCTTCGCACGGGTTATATTGCCCCATCTAACGTGCCTTTCTCGATGCCTATGTTATAACGCACAGTGCTATGCCATACATATTACAATCTGGGATCCATATCTTTGTCACAGTGCATATGCAACGTTACACTCCCCAGCACATATTTTATATTACAACTTTAGAGACTAGTTAGGTTACACAACACTGCTCTGTGCATATTACACTCCAAGGCGCATATCGCATAGCACGCGCTAGTGCCTGTGCTATCTCGCGCTCTCCAATGAATTTGTCATTGCGCACAATGTATTGCATATTATATTTCACGCCCAGTTCATCTTATATCACACTTTTTGGTGCATAGTTTATACCATACACTATATCTAGTTTTCATTTTCAATCGTGCTCTCAGGACTATGTTCTATATAACACTGTGTTCACCTACCCTTTTCACGGGCATTACATTTTGCGATAGGGGGTGGAGGGTCAGGGGGTGTTTCTGCCAAGTGAGCTCGGAGTCACAGTCACAAACGTCCTCTTCTTCCTGAATAAAAGTGAGATTATGCTGCATACTTGTTCATATTTTAAGTAGTTCGCACAGACACAATGTTTTAAAAACAATAAAGTTCCTAATACCCGCCTTCTCTGAACAGTTAGCTTGCTGCCCCATCCCCTTCCTCCCTATCCTCTGTTGTGTGAATCCATGGACTAGCCTCCTCCCTCCTGCCATGCATGGTCTGATGTGCTGCCACTGCCCTCAATTTAGTATGATGTACCAGTCCACTCCTCCTGCCCTCCATTGCCCAATTCTATGCCCCATCATTGACCTCCTGCTTAAACTCTGTGCTTAGCTTGCTGCCCCTATTCTCCTTCCCCCTGCCCTCCGATGTCTTTGTGCATGCCCCTGCTCCATCCTTTTTGCCCACCATGTCCCATGGACCTGCCACTCCTATCTACTCTGAGTGTTCTGTTGAGCTGCCACTCCCCTCCCACCTGCCTAGCATTGTCAGATGACTGTAACCTGTCCCTGCCACCTCCACCCTGCCTGTCCACATGCCATGCCCCTATCCTCTTCCTCCTGTCCTACATGGTCCATTGTACTGCCACACCCTTCTGCCCTCCCTGGTCTGTTGTGCTGCAACTGCTCCTCCTTCCTGCCCCGTGTGGTCTGTTGTGAGGTCCCTTCCCCTGAACTTTCTTGTCTGTGCACAGGTCCTGACCCTCCCTTCTATCCTCCATCGTCCTTTGTGCATGCCCCTCCACCCTCCTTCTTGCCCATCATAGCCATTGTGCTGCCACTAACCCTCCCACTTGCCATGCATGGTCTTCTGTGCTGCCATGGCCCCGCCCACCTTCCCTGTGTGGTCAGTTAGCTGCCCCTGACCCCCTCCCACCTTCCCTCCATGGTCTGTGTGTATGCCATCACAGTCTCACTGTTGCTCTTCATGGTGTGTCTTGCTTCTAGTGCCCATCCTGCCTGACCTCCGTGGCTATCTTGCTGCTCCTGCCCTGCCCCCTTGCCCCCAGCCCTACTCCCTCCCTCCTGGCTTGTCTGTTCCATTGTAATGCCCCTGATCCGTCCCTCCTGCCCTTTATGGTCTGTTATGCTGCAGCTTTCTCTCCTGTCTGTCCATTATGGTCAGCTAGCTACCATTGCCTCTTGCCCCTCTGTTCTCTGTTGTCCATGTGCATGGTCCTGTCCCCTCCCTCTTGCTTTCTATGGATTGTTGTGCTGCACTCCCGTCCTGCATGCCCTGTGTGGTGTATTGTGCTGCTGCAAACCCTGATGCCTGCCCTGCAGGGTCAGTTTGGTGCACCTCTCCATGTCCCTCCTGTCCTCTGTTATCCAAGTCCATGTCCCTATCCCATTTCCTTCCATGATCCAATGTACCATACTTGCGAACATTTTGAACTTGGTAAGAGGGAGATTTTGAAAAAAAACTGGGGTATTGATCTTCCCCTTTGAGTTACATTGAAAAAGAGGATATTGTAGACAGGAGACAGATCAAATAAAGCCCATTTGAGCTTAAAAACATTGGACGTTTCCTGGCTGAATCGGGTCTGTTGGCATGTATGGTTGTACTACCATTGCCTCTTCCTTCTGCCCACAATGGTCTATTACATTGCCACAGCCTTGAAGGAGGGTAGATTTTGTATCACAGGGGGCCCCTGGCCCGTTCTGTCCACACCTGAAGTATGAGACCCTTGTCCTTGCCCTGCCAGCTGCATTTGTAGGCCGTATTAAATTGACCAGCGGGTCCTGTGTTGCTATATAATTATCCTGAGACATCCTTACCACTCAGCCAGCATAAAACCCCTGTGTAGGCCCTTCTGTTCAATATGTAGGCCTCTTTGTTAAATTGACCATAGCTCTGCAATTTTAGTGTATAGCAGTCTGAAGGCAGGTCTGCGAGGCCTTCTGATCCAAACTAGTAGCCCCCACCCTACCCGAGTGCTCCGTGCTCGGTATCAAAGTTCAACATCCCCCTGAAGCTGTCGACATACAGTAGGCTGCATCCTGGACTGGTACTTGCTTCCTGGGCAGGTTTCCCGCTTTTAAGGAAGTGGCAACCGCAGAGCGTCAAGTTAGGAGAACTGAGGAGATTTTATACATGAATATATTGAATTCCCGTACAATACCCATTATTTTCTGCTTGCTCTATGGAACTTACGATAAGCGATTGGCCTGAGAGACTGACCTTTTCACCCAGTCCATTGTCAGCATTAAGTGGGTAAATGACGAAATGTCTGGTAAAATCTGCAGACGAAGCTTTTGGGTAGCATACGTAGGTAGATGTAGCGTGCAAAGGAGCCCACAAAATGATATAAAAAGGGAGCACCCACAGATATCGACGGACTACCTTGCCGTCTGTATGTAGGTTAACAGGCAGTGCAGGTTTTCCCCAAGAGCTGGGAGCTCTTGTCTTCCTTTGCTTAAAATGTCTTGCTCTGCTTTGCTTGAAGTATCTTATTCTATTTTACCTATATGAAATGTCATGTTATGTTTAACCATTGTTCTCTTTACTTTTGCATTTAAAAGATTTTGTATTGTAATTGCAGGAATGCTTGCTCTAAGGGTAAACGTGAGTGTTCCTAGGTAACATTTTCCTTGGTGTAACTTGTTTCTCATGATGCATTTATAGATGTGTTTTCTCTCTCTCTCTGTCAGTACATTAATTGAGATACAGAGAATATTATGACAGCTGTATGATTATCTGGATTCTGTATTTTGTACTTTATGTCTCTATTCTGCGGTTTCTTTGAAGTTGCATCTTCTCATTAAACTGCCATTGTATTCTGCCTCCAATTCCATGTCTCATATGTCTGTTTTCTTCATTTTTGGAGCAAGCGTTCCTAGGCACCCCGGCTCAAATTAAGGTGCCCCTTTTGTCCCTGACTCACTCTCCTGCTCAGTTCTGTGGTGGCTCCCGGGGATCTGGGGACCGCCCCTAGCTTCCTTGACCCGTAATAGATCTTCCCTCCAACAGCCTCTCTTGCAAGTCCTGTATTGTTGGTTTGTTGCCCCTGCCCCCCTTTCCACTGCCCTCCATAGTCTGTTGTGCTTCCACGGCCCTTCCTGCCTGCTCAGTGTGGTTAAATTGTTGCCTTTGCACCCTCCTACCTGCCTTCAATTTTCAGAGTCCGTGCCCCTGGCCTCTGCCTCTCAACAGTATCCTAATGAACAAATAGATTGCTAACATTCTATATTTATTACAAAAGTTTGGAACGCCTGACATCATCTAGATGTAATCAAAACTGTAATACCTAGAGCATTTCCTTTAGAAATTACATATATGAGAGGGTCTTATTGGCATCAAAATTATGGTTAGTGCTCTAAAAGACTAAAATAAGGACATATTTTCTGAGTTTTCAAATAGCGACAAAGCACTTTTAAATTATTTGTTATCTTTATGTTTTTTTATCCAGTTGACCACTTGATTAAATGTTGCACTTAGGGGAGAGGATGTGGTGTTACTTCCAGAACTGCAGACTTTGCAACTGGGGAACCAGGTTGAAGTTTCTGCTTCAGCTCGACATTCTGTGATTCTGGTCAAATCACTTAGTCTCCCCATGTCTACAACCAAAATGAATTTGTTCTTGTGTGATGTAACCAATGCTCATGTAAAGCACTCCAATACCTGACAAGTCTGCACTATATAACACTGCAAAAACACAAAATAATAAGTGTTTTGCACACTTCTGTCATTGGGCTATATTTGGGCTACATCTGGGTGATTTTGGGCTACATTTGGGCTCTTTTGTCTCCGGTGGCCATCTTGGGAGATTTATTTGTTATGAAGTTTCCTAATTTCCTCATGTACTGCAGTCTCCTCAGTAGGAAATGCTTTCAGTTTTTTACTTTGATTCCATCATGAAGGTATTCAGATATGTCACACATTTGCCATAAATTCTGAATGTTAGCACTCTAGTTGCTCATTAGATCACTGTATTAAAACTACTGCACCATGGAAGTCTGCTCCTGGTATTAAAAGTGCATGTTTCAGTCTGCATGTCAGAATTTTTTAATGAAATAGAAGAGGATTTGAGAAGTCACTCAAAATGTGCCCTCATTTTCTTTCTTCAGCATTAATCATAATTTCTATGGCAAAATGAACCTCCTCATTGTGTTCCTTTTTAAATTAAATGTTTTAAGTGTTACCAGTTTATTCCAATCAAGATGGCTTCAGGTGTGCCATACTTTTGTCATAATGAAGACAGTAAGCGCTCTAGTTGTTTTTAAGAACATTCTGGGACATTCTGTCATTGGGCTATACTTGGGCTACATCTGGGTGATATTTGGGCTACATTTGGGCTCTTTTGTCTCTGGTGGCCATCTTGGGAGACTTATTTGTTATGAAGTTTCCTAATTTCCTCATTTACTGCAGTCTCCTCAGTAGGAAATACTTTCAGTTTTTTACTTTTATTCCATCAAGAAGGCATTCAGATGTGTCACACATTTGCCATTAATTCAGAATGTTAGCACTCTTTTTGCTCATTAGATCACTGTAGTAAAGCTACTGCTCACCAGGGAAAACTGCTGCTGGTATTGAAAGTGCATGTTTCAGTCTGCATGTCAGAATTTTTTAATGAAATAGAAGAGGATTTGAGAAGTCACTCAAAATGTGCCCTAATTTTTCATTCTGCAGCACTAATCATACTTTTTATGGAAAAATGAACCCCCTCATTTTGTTCCTTTTTAAATTAAATGTTTTAAGAGTTACCACTTTAATCCAAGCAAGATGGCTTCAGGTGTGCCATACGTTTATCATAAGTAGGACTGTTAGCGCTCTAGTAGTTCTTTGGAACACTCTGGGAAGCTGCAGTAGAACACAAAGGAATCAACTGACAGTCTCTGCCCTTGTTGGATGTACATGTTTTACTGAGAATGTCAGACTTCATTCTCACATGACTGAGAAAGATAATGTGAATTTACAGAAAATAAGCTCTCAGTTTAGCCTATAGATCACCTTCCAAACCTCTGTGGTAAAAGCATAAGAAAATATTTTTCTCTCAATCATGATATCCCAGCAGAAGGCTTTTTCACATGGTGAAATCACCTTAGAACATACCACAATTCCTAAAATGAGTATGGTACCATCAACAAATGATTTATAATGTAACTAAAGTCTTAAAACCTTCTATTAACTGCAATGCTTTTTAATGAGGTGCTATCATGTATATTGGTCCCAAGATGGCTGCCAACACTTCTTGGATGAAGTGCTGACAGCCAATCAGATCTCAGGATGAGATGTGTGGTTAGGCTCCGCCCACATATATATATGCTTTTAAATGCTATTTTCTCAGGAAATACTGAACAGATTTACACCAGACCTGCAAAAGGCACTTCCTTGACCTTATGGCTACTTCTCTGCCAAATTTCAAGTAATTCTGTTCAGCCGTTCGGGCTGTAGCTGTGTCTAAAGGTCCTATGGAAAAATGCATGGGGAAAACGCGTTTTGGGACCCCCCTTTTTTCTCGGCCCCTGCTTGACGAATCCCCCCGAGACTTTCAGGGTAGGAGCGGAGCGTAGCGCCCCACCTATTTTGAAAATTTCACGAGGATTCGTTGACCGGCGCCAAAGTTATTCAAAATAGAATGTTGCGGATTTCCTATGGAAACAGGGTCCTAACTATATCTACCTACTGGCGACCGCCAGTAGGTAATATATATATATATATATATATATATATATATATATATATATATATATATATTATTTATTTATTTTTGCCACAGGGCGCATCTTGACCTTCGCCAGAAAGTTTGATGGGCCAAGGAAAAAGATGAACCAGCAAGATGTTAGCAGGGTTGGCAATATAGATACCTCAGAGTCCGAAGTAGAAACCTCAGAAGGTGAACAAGTAGCAAATCCGGAAGAACTGAATGTGAACACGGAATCTCCTTTTTTTCAGGAGTATCAGTTAATAAAGGAGACCCGTCAGCGACCAACACCAAGAACCCATCCTCCCCAACAGGCTATGTCACGAAACAAAAGAAACGAAAAACCAGGAGGGGTAACAAAAGAAGGGGAAGATGCCCCAACCCAGAGAGTGACACGAAGCAGAGGGAAGAAGGGGAAATGGTAAAAGAAATGACTGTCATTAATTTATCGGATAAGACACTCACACCTGAACAAATTAAGGTTTTACAGTTGGGGCCTACCTTCTGCCCTACTTCAGGATTTGACTATGCGCGTACCAGGATCGACCTATTTAGATACATCAGGAAATTGAAATTGCAGAAGATATATTTACTCCATCCACAAATGGGACGCTTAACAGCAGCACAGGAAAGGATGGACAACGAACCAGGTGTACTAATAGGCTACGATCTGGAAGCCCTCATGACTATGCACACACTCAGTTCCACATCCGCATCCCCTCACAATGGAGGGTACAATCTGGATGCATGTTTGGCAGAAGCTGGCATCAATCAAATAGGGGGGCTAAGTAACTTTAAAAGAAAATCTCGAGTGGTCCCCAAGACACCCTTTGACGCCATAGACGTTTTTAGTGAGGCTGTGATCCTTGATTTAAAAACACTGGCCAACTGCAAGGACTTCAACAAACGCCAATATAACATCCCTAGGAAACACTGGGAGGCCTTAAAATCCTTGGAAAAAGACCAAACTATCGAAATTAAACCCTCAGATAAAGGAGGTAATATGATAATCTTTAACAAAGAACAATACCACAAAGAAGCTATGCGGCAACTGAATGACAAAGATTGCTACATGCCAATACCAAAAAGGATTTACCTGGAAAGCATTGATGCATATCACAACATATTACAACTTTGGAGAAACGTTGGCCTGTCAAGCCAAGATGAATTTTTATTTTTGCGTTGTGATACACCTACCATACCAACGTTCTATCACCTTCGGAAGGTACACAAGAGTGTGATTAATGCTCCAGGCAGGCCAATTGTGGCATCCATTGACAGCCTTTTAGAAAACACGTCAATTTACATAGACTCTTTCCTAGCTCCCTTGGTGAAGGACTTGGCTTCCTATATCAAGGATACTCAGGACTTTTTAAGACTCATTGAAGGGGTAATTTGGGATATATATATTTATATATATATAAATATATATATTATCTACTGGCGGTCGCCAGTAGATAGTTATAGTTACAACCTAGTTTCCATAGGAAATCTCAAAATTCTATTTTGAATAACTTTGGCGCCGGTTGACGAATCCTCGCGAAATTTTCAAAACAAATGGGGCGCTCCGTTCAGCTCCTACCCTAAAAGTCTCGGGGTGATTCGTCAAGCGGGGGCCGAGAAAAAAGGGGGGTCCCAAAACTCGTTTTCCCCATGCATTTTTCCATAGGACCTTTAGTCGCAGCTACAGCCCGAACGGCTGAACAGAATTACGTGAAATTTGGCAGAGAGTTAGTCCTCAGGTCAGGGAAGTGCCTTTTGCAGGTCTGGTGTCAATCTGTTCAGTAGTTCCTGAGAAAATCAAAAGTAAAATCATATATATATGTGGGCGGAGCCTAACCACACATCTCATCCTGAGGTCTGATTGGCTGTCAGCACTTCATCCAAGAAGTGTTGGCAGCCATCTTGGGACCAATATACATGATAGAACCTCATTAAAAAGCATTGCAGTTAATAGAAGGTTTTAAGACTTTAGTTACATTATAAATCATTTGTTGATGGTACCATACTCATTTTAGGAATTGTGGTATGTTCTAAGGTGATTTCACCATGTGAAAAAGCCTTCTGCTGGGATATCATGATTGACAGAAAAATATTTTCTCATGCTTTTCCCACAGAGGTTTGGAAGGTGATCTATAAGCTAAACTGAGAGCTTATTTTCTGTAAATTCACATTATCTTTCTCAGTCATGTGAGAATGAAGTCTGACATTCTCAGTAAAACATGTACATCCAACAAGGGCAGAGACTGTCAGTTGATTCCTTTGTGTTCTACTACAGCTTCCCAGAGTGTTCCAAAGAACAACTAGAGCGCTAACAGTCCTACTTATGATAAACGTATGGCACACCTGAAGCCATCTTGCTTGGATTAAAGTGGTAACTCTTAAAACATTTAATTTAAAAAGGAACAAAATGAGGGGGTTCATTTTTCCATAAAAAGTATGATTAGTGCTGCAGAAAGAAAAATTAGGGCACATTTTGAGTGACTTCTCAAATCCTCTTCTATTTCATTAAAAAATTCTGACATGCAGACTGAAACATGCACTTTCAATACCAGCAGCAGTTTTCCCTGGTGGCAGCAGCTGTACTACAGTGATCTAATGAGCAAAAAGAGTGCTAACATTCTGAATTTATGGCAAATGTGTGACACATCTGAATGCCTTCTTGATGGAATCAAAGTAAAAAACTGAAAGTATTTCCTACTGAGGAGACTGCAGTAAATGAGGAAATTAGGAAACTTCATAACAAATAAGTCTCCCAAGATGGCCACCAGAGACAAAAGAGCCCAAATGTAGCCCAAATATCACCCAGATGTAGCCCAAGTATAGCCTAATGACAGAACGTCCCAGAGTGTTCTTAAAAACAACTAGAGCGCTTACTGTCTTCATTATGACAAAAGTATGGCACACCTGAAGCCATCTTGATTGGAATAAACTGGTAACACTTAAAACATTGAATTTAAAAAGGAACACAATGAGGGGGTTCATTTTGCCATATAAATTATGATTAGTGCTGCAGGAAGAAAAACTAGGGCACATTTTGACTTCTGAAATCCTCTTTTATTTCATAAAAACATTCTGACATGCAGACTGAAACATGCACTTTTAATACCAGCAGCAGACTTTTGTGGTGAGCAGTAGCTTTACTACAGTGATCTAATGAGCAACTAGAGTGCTAACATTCAGAATTTATGGCAAATGTGTGACATATCTGAATACCTTCTTGATTGAATCAAAGTAAAAAACTGAAAGCATTTCCTACTGAGGAGACTGCAGTAAATGGGGAAATTAGGAAACTTCATAACAAATAAATCTCCTAAAATGGCCACCAGAGACAAAAGAGCCCAAATGTAGCCCAAATATCACCAAGATGTAGCCCAAATGTAGCCCAGTGACAGAAGTGTGCAAAACACTTATTTTTTGTGTATTTGCAGTTTTATATAGTGCAGACTTGTCAGGTATTGGAGTGCTTTACTTGAGCATTGGTTACATCACACAAGAACAAATTCATTTTGGTTGTAGACATGGGGAGACTAAGTGATTTGACCAGAATCACAGAATGTCGAGCTGAAGCAGAAACTCCAACCTGGTTCCCCAGTTGCAAAGTCTGCAGTTCTGGAAGTAACACCACATCCTCTCCCCTAAGTGCAACATTTAATCAAGTGGTCAACTGGATAAAAAAACATAAAGATAACAAATAATTTAAAAGTGCTTTGTCGCTATTTGAAAACTCAGAAAATATGTCCTTATTTTAGTCTTTTAGAGCACTAACCATAATTTTGATGCCAATAAGACCCTCTCATATATGTAATTTCTAAAGGAAATGCTCTAGGTATTACAGTTTTGATTACATCAAGATGACGTCAGGCGTTCCACACTTTTGTAATAAATATAGAATGTTAGCAATCTAGTTGTTCATTAGGATACTGTTGAGAGGCAGAGGCCAGGGGCACGGACTCTGAAAATTGAAGGCAGGTAGGAGGGTGCAAAGGCAACAATTTAACCACACTGAGCAGGCAGGAAGGGCTGTGGCAGCACAACAGACTATGGAGGGCAGTGGAAAGGGGGGCGGGGGCAACAAACCAACAATACAGAACTTGCAAGAGAGGCTGTGGCAATGTAATAGACCATTGTGGGCAGAAGGAAGAGGCAATGGTAGTACAACCATACATGCCAACAGACCCGATTCAGCCAGGAAACGTCCAATGTTTTTAAGCTCGAATGGGCTTTATTTGATCTGTCTCCTGTCTAAAATCTCCTCTTTTTCAATATACCTCAAAGGGGAAAATCAATACCCCAGGTTTTTTTCAAAATCTCCCTCTTACCAAGTTCAAAATGTTCGCAAGTATGGTACATTGGATCATGGAAGGAAATGGGGTAGGGACATGGACTTGGATAACAGAGGACAGGAGGGACATGGAGAGGTGCACCAAACCGACCCTGAAGGGCAGGCATCAGGGTTTGCAGCAGCACAATACACCACACAGGGCATGCGGGACGGGAGTGCAGCACAACAATCCATAGAAAGCAAGAGGGAGGGGACAGGACCATGCACATGGACAACAGAGAACAGAGGGTAAAGAGGCAATGGTAGCTAGCTGACCATAATGGACAGACAGGAGGGAAAGCTGCAGCATAACAGACCATAAAGGGCAGGAGGGACGGATCAGGGGCATTACAATGGAACAGACAAGCCAGGAGGGAAGGAGTAGGGGTCTGCACATGTGAACAGAGGGCTGGGGGCAAGGGGGCAGGGCAGGAGCAGCAAGATAGCCATGGAGGTCAGGCAGGATGGGCACTAGAAACAAGACACACCATGAAGAGCAACAGTGAGACTGTGATGGCATACACACAGACCATGGAGGGAAGGTGGGAGGGGGTCAGGGGCAGCTAACTGACCACACAGGGAAGGTGGGAGGGGCCATGGCAGCACAGAAGACCATGCATGGCAAGTGGGAGGGTTAGTGGCAGCACAATGGCTATGATGGGCAAGAAGAAGGGTGCAGGGGCATGCACAAAGGATGATGGAGGATAGAAGGGAGGGTCAGGACCTGTGCACAGACAAGAAAGTTCAGGGGAAGGGGCCTCACAACAGACCGCACGGGGCAGGCAGGAGGAGCAGTTGCAGCACAACAGACCAGGGAGGGCAGAAGGGTGTGGCAGTACAATGGACCATGTAGGACAGGAGGAAGAGGATAGGGGCATGGCATGTGGACAGGCAGGGTGGAGGTGGCAGGGACAGGTTACAGTCATCTGACAATGCTAGGCAGGTGGGAGGGGAGTGGCAGCTCAACAGAGTAGATAGGAGTGGCAGGTCCATGGAACATGGTGGGCAAAAAGGATGGAGCAGGGGCATGCACAAAGACATCGGAGGGCAGGGGGAAGGAGAATAGGGGCAGCAAGCTAAGCACAGAGTTTAAGCAGGAGGTCAATGATGGGGCATAGAATTGGGCAATGGAGGGCAGGAGGAGTGGACTGGTACATCATACTAAATTGAGGGCAGTGGCAGTGGCAGCACATCAGACCATGCATGGCAGGAGGGAGGAGGCTAGTCCATGGATTCACACAACAGAGGATAGGGAGGAGGGGGATGGGGCAGCAAACTAACTGTTCAGAGAAGGCGGGTATTAGGAACTTTATTGTTTTTAAAACGTGTGTCTGTGCGAACTACTTAAAATATGTACAAGTATGCAGCATAATCTCACTTTTATTCAGGAAGAAGAGGACGTTTGTGACTGTGACTCCGGGCTCGCTTGGCAGAAACACCCCCTGACCCTCCACCCCCTATCGCAAAATGTAATGCCCGTTAAAAGGGTAGGTGAACACAGTGTTATATAGAACATAGTCCTGAGAGCACGATTGAAAACGAAAACTAGATATAGTGTATGGTATAAACTATGCACCAAAAAGTGTGATATAAGATGAACCGGGCGTGAAATATAACATGCAATACATTGTGCGCAATAACAGATTCATTGGAGAGCGCGAGATAGCACAGGCACTAGCGCGTGCTATGCGATATGCGCCTTGGAGTGTAATATGCACAGGGCAGTGTTGTGTAACCTAACTAGTCTCTAAAGTTGTAATATAAAATATGTGCTGGGGAGTGTAACGTTGCATATGCACTGTGACAAAGATATGGATCCCAGATTGTAATATGTATGGCATAGCACTGTGCGTTATAACATAGGCATCGAGGAAGGCACGTTAGATGGGGCAATATAACCCGTGCGAAGACAAGTGTGGCATGACATATTCACGGGGTGGTGTTACAGTGCACATGGGCTAGAGAGTGTCATAGCATATGCACAGAGGTGTGTGGCACTCAGCAGGCAATGGTGGGTGTAACACAGCATTGGGCTCTGCCAGGAGCGCGCTGTGACTCTCAAGTGATGTTCGTCCCCTTTCCAGAGAGTAAAATAAAAAGTATTACACATCCGGCAGTGGATGTGTGTTTTTTTAACCCCTTGTGTGCCACGCCCTTTCCCCGCCCTGTGCCGGGCGTTGCATTAGTGGGCGGGGTTCATGACGAGCTGGACTCGTCATGGGCACAGCGCAACCGCGGCCCATGACGAGTCCAACTCGTCATGGGCACAGAAGGGGTTAACCGTGAGGGGGGTTTCTTGCATAGTTTTGGTCGAATTTTTGTCGAATCCCCTTTAAATGGCTTGGTGTGCATGTGTATTAAATGTGCCTGTCAATAGCTACCCATGTTTGTATAAATAAACGACAAGGGTGTCTACCGGGATTAGGCACGGTAGAGCATCAGACATGTCAGAGCTTCACTAGTGGTGTAAATACATTCCACGTGGATTCATTGTATGCATAGTCGCCTTTTAATGAATATCACGCAAATCGTCATGGTGATAGGTACGTACGGTTTGCCCAGCATGTCCTAGGTGTGTCTATAAATATATATTTTTTAAAAATAATAAAAAACAATGGCCGGCCCTGGGGATTGGGGTCAAAAAAATATAATTAGGAGACAGGCCCTGGGGGATGTGTCATCAGGGCCAATAAATTAGAATAAGAAGGGGAACCACACAGCCCCCCTGCTTAAAAAATTAAAATAAATAAAAGACTGCCATCGTGCCGGAGGCCATGCCCCCTCCTTGCAGCACTCTGCAAACGCGCCCCCTGGCGAGTTGTAAGTTGGGGAATTAATTCCTCTTCAATACTGAGGGTCCCTGAGGGCCAACTAGCCCAACAGGCATCTCCAGTATGCGCCAGGGAGCTGCGCTGTAGACAGGTGTTCTGAGGCCAAGCCCCTTTTTACACCTCTCTGCAACGCAGCTCTGTGGCGCTTACTGGAGGTACCTAGTGGCCTAGTTTGACCCTAGGGACCCTTAGGATTCAAGGGGACTTAATCTCTCAACTTATAACAGCCACAGGGTGCGTTTACACAGTGGTGAAGGGAGGGGACGGGGCCTGAGGTGACGTGTGCAAACATGCACTATGGCACATTTTAAATTGGGGATATAATTTCCCTTCAATACTGAGGGCCCCTGGGGGCTAACTAGCCCATCAAGTGCTTCCAGTAAGCGCCACTGAGCTGCATTGCAGAGAGGTGGTCCAGGCTGTGCCACTTTTTACACCTCTCTGCAACGCAGCTCTGTGGCACTTACTGGAGGTACCTAGTGGGCGAGCTGGACCCTAGGGACCCTCAGGATTCAAATGAACTTAATCTCCCAACTAAAAACGGATACAGGGCGTGTTTACACAGTGGTGAAGGGAGGGGACGGGGCCTGAGTTAACGTGTGCAAAAACGCCCTGTGGCCTGTTTTAAGAGGTAGCTTTAATCCCCCTGCTCTATTATATACTAGGGGCTTACAGAGGAGGTCATGCTAATCACAGGGGGACCCCAACGCATAATGTTCCCTAGTGTATGTAGGTGTTTTCACTGTATTCTAAGTGTCTTTTAACATAGCACTGGCTCTAGGACTGGTTAGTCAGACTCAGTTACCACCAGTATCCGTCTGAAAAAGTTGAGGGTACAGGATGATTTTGCAACAAGGCTTCTTTCTGCTCTTCTTTTTGTTCTTTCTGCACCTTATCCTTCTTCCTGCACTTTTCTTCGTCTTTGAGGACTTCTGTTGCTTCTTTCTGCACTTCTTTTTTTTCTTTCTGTGCATTTTTTCAGGCAAGTTATAGTTAGGAATTAGCATTTAAAAAACCTCAGAAATTCACTGAAAAAACCATAGGTTTCAGGGGTGTTATAGTTAGCTGGACTTTTCACTTGTACAAAACCATTGAAATTCCCCCGTTATAGTTAGTTCAGCTAACTATAACTCACGTTTGTAGTTGTATTGTAATGCACGGTATGCACTTTAAAAAATGCCAGCATTTCAAACTTCTTTACCAGTGAGAAAGACTGCTTGGCAGTCGAAACACGTTTGGTAGCGGCAGAAAATAAAAGTTAAAAACTGCAGTAGGTGTCGTCATCGTTTTTTGAAATATTTATGAGACTCGACTCGAGGAGTCTAACAAACGACGCAACTCTCGCTTTGGAGGGGCAAGGAATGCTCGAGGATAACAAGGAAACGTATATGTATATATATATTATCATTCACCGTGCATCCAAGCACGCGTGCACTCCTTCCATGGATTAACACCAACGTCAAATTACTTGAAAGGATTCATTTAAATTGCATCAAGCTAAAAAAGCAAACTCAACGCGTTTCGGCAGATACCGCCTTGTTCACGGGTGAATTTGTTATTTGCAATCCGACTTTTAAACAAACATTTTAACATTACATGCAACGTGATGGTCAGTGACATAGAAAATGGACCAGTGATTAAGAAAGACTGTCAGCCATCTTGTAATGGTGTTTTCAAAAGAAACATAATTTGAATTAACACATACTGCTACACAATAAAGGAAAAGCAGCCATCAGTTCATGATAATTAGTTATCACTCCATAAACTTTCATATTTTCACACAGGATAAATTGCTTTTCAATAAGCCTATTTCCAATCAATGTTAACACTCCGTAAATCCTAACAGTGTTTAATATTGTATTAAGCGATAATAGTTATTTCAAACAATAAATTTACATCCCCTGAATCTCAATGTCATCCTGGTTTAACATAAATAGAAAAAACTGCCCCAAAAGGGCAGCAAAAATGAATACATCTATTAGATAACGGTATTCCTATTACAGTAATGTCTACAATATGACCATTGATAAGTAAAGCCAATATCACGTCCTAAAAATAAATGTATTATGCCAATCTAGAAACCTACTTGCTGTAAGTAAACTACGTATTAAAAAAAAAATGTAACATTTTTTTTTTGTTTTTCCCCGCGATTTAAAAAAAAAAATTAAAATGTTTTTTTCTGCCTTCGGGGTCCTTCAGGGACCCCCTGACAAAGGCTAGGGGGTCAGGAACTCTCTACCCTGCCCCCTTTTCACGTTCTCCACCTTCCTTTTTTACTCTCGCACTGAAAACAAACAAAATGGCGGCCGACACTTCCTGATTTCGACCGATTCGAACGTTGACTAACATGTAACCACAAATCAGAATTACGCTCGCGCACGTTAGGGTGCTCGCACGGTGCGCGCACGGTGCTCGCACGGTGCGCGCACGGTGCGCGGCTATAGATATGTATGTGCTTTTAACTGCAATTTTCTCAGGAACTACTGAACAGATTGACTATATATATGCAAAAGGCACATCCCTGAGCTGAGGACTACCTCTCTCCCAAATTTCAAGTAATTCTGGTCAGCCGTTCGGGCTGTATCTTGAACTAAAGGTCCCTATGGAAAATTGCATGGGGAAAATGCGTTTTGGGTCCCCCCTTTTTTCTCAGCCCCCACTAGACGAATCCCCCCAAGACTTTCAGGGTAGGAGCGGAGCGGAGCGCCCCACCTATTTTAAAAATTTCGCGTCAACCGGCGCCAAAGTTATTCCAAATAACATGGTCCTAACTATAACTATCTACTGGCGACCGCCAGTAGATAATATCTATCTATCTATCTATCTATCTATCTATCTATCTATCTATCTATCTATCTATCTATCTATCTATCTATCTATCTATCTATCTATCTATCTATCTATCTATCTATCTATCTATCTATCTATCTATCTATCTATCTATCTATCTATCTATCTATCTATCTATCTATCTATCTATCTATCTATCTATCTATCTATCTATCTATCTATCTATCTATCTATCTATCTATCTATCTATATATTCACAGAAAAAACCATAGGTTTCAGGCACGTTATAGTTAGGAATTAGCATTTAAAAAACCTCAGAAATTCACTGAAAAAACCATAGGTTTCAGGGGTGTTATAGTTAGCTGGACTTTTCACTTGTACAAAACCATTGAAATTCCCCCGTTATAGTTAGTTCAGCTAACTATAACTCGCGCGCCCGCAATGCACTGCTGATGACGTCACATATTACATCACTCATGACATGGTCAGTGACATCACTCATGACATCACTGATGATGTCTGAAATGACATCATCCAGTGACTGCGCGTTTATGTAAATTTTAAATATGTTTTATATATATATATATATATATATATATATATATATATATATATATATATATATATATATATATATATATACATATATATATCTGCCAAGGTGTATTAAAGAATGAGTGGGTGTATAAGTGTCTGAATGGATGATTTAGTAGGTGCGTGACTGACTATATAAGTGAGTGATTAAACGTGTCTTACTGAATGCATGGGTTAGTGAATAAACTGTGTGAATGTCTGTATGAGTCTGTCAGTTGGTGTGTGAGCAGCTGCATGAGTGTCTATATGGGTTATTGATTGGCTGTCTGAGTATATGTATAGGTGCCTGAGTTTCTGTGTGGATGGGTGGGGGTGTGTGACTCTGTGCATGGAAGTGTGAGTGGGCGATTCACTGGGTGTATGGGTTCAAGAGTGCATCTGTGAAGGGCGGTATGGGTGGGTGAGTGTGTGTGTGGGTGCGTTGGTGAGTGAATGAATGTCTTACTGGTACATGTGGACTAACTACACATGTGAAAGGCAGACTATATCAGTGTTGCAGTATATAAATGAATATATGTGAGAGTGAGTGATTGTGCGAGTGGCTGTATGGATAAGTGTATGCTTGCATCAGTGACTGTATAAGAGAGTAAGTATGTGTTAGTATCTGTATGAATAAGTGAGGTGGTGTGTTTATAACTGTATAGGTGAGTAAATGGGAGTGTGATTGATTCTTTGCATGACTGACTAGGTGTGTGAGTAACTCTATGGATGAGTGGCAGTGTGTGAGTGTCTGTATAGGTATATGAGTGCATATGATAGTGCTGTATTGATTAGTGACTGCATGTATGAGTGACTGTATTGGTGAATGAGTGGATGTGTGTGTAGACCTAGGAATCAGTGAGTGGGTATGTAGTAACTGGTATTGGTGTGTCAATGGTTTCGAAAATGGTAGTCTGTATTTTAGAGTGGGAGTATCAAAGGCTAAATTAGGGTATGAGGAGGTGCATCAGATTATCATGTGGATGATGTCATGAGTGATGTCATTAGTGATGTCATTAGAGATGTCATCAGTGATGAAATATATGACATCATTAGCAGTGCATTACGGGGGCGCGAGTTATAGTTAGCTCAAATAACTCTAACAGCCAAATTTCTCTGGTTTTGTACGAGTGAAATGTCCAACTAACTATACCATTCCTGAAACCTGTGGTTTTTTCAGTGAATTTCAAAGATTTTTTAAATGCTCCTTTCTAACTATATCGTCCCTGAAACCTATAGCTTTTCAGTGAATTTCTAAGGTTTTTTAAATGCTAATTTCGAACTGTGCCTACACTGGTAGGATATTTGCAGAAAGATGAAGAAAGGCGCAGAAAGAAGCAAGAGAAATGCAGAAAGAGTCAATAGAAGTCCAGAAAGACGAAGAAAGGTGCTGAAAGAAGTAAGAGATATGCAGAAAGAACCAAAAGAGGTGCAGAAAGAGGCCTTATTGCAAAGTCATCCTGTGCCACCCAACTTTTTGCTGACTGGTACTGGTGGTAATTGACTCAGACTAACCAGGCACTGAGCCAGTGCTATGCTGAAAGACACTTAGAATACAGTGAAAACACCTATATACACTAGGGTACATTATGGGTTGGGGTACCCCTGTGATTGACATGACCTCCCCTGTAAGGCCCTAGTAAATGAAAGGACAGGGTGATTAAAACTACCTCTAAGTCAGAGGTGCAGAAAGCAGCAAGAGAATTGCAGACAGAGGCAGGAGGGATACAGAAAGAAGCAACAGAGGTGCTGAAAGAGGCACGAAGGGTGCAGAAAGAGTAGGAGAAATGCAGAAAGATCCAACAGAGGTACATAAAGAGGCAAGAGATGTGCAGAAACAGGTAGGAAAGTTACAAAAAGAGGGGGCAGGGATGCAGAAAGATGCAAGTGAGGTGCTGAAAGAGAAAAGAGGGGTGCAAAAGGAGGCAAGAGGGGTGCAGAAAGCGGCAAGAAGGGTGCAGAAAGAAGCACGTGAGGTGCAAAAAGAGGCAACAAAGGTGCAGAAAGACACAAGAGAATTACAGAAACAAGCAAGAGAAGTGCAGAAAGAGGCAAGAGAATTGCTGAAAGAAGCAACAGAGGTGTAGAAAGAAGCAAGAGAAGTGCAGAATGAGGTGAGTGAGGTGCAGAAAGAAACAGGTGCAGTGCAGAAAGAACCAACAGAGGTGCAAAAAGAGGCAAGATGGGTGCAGAAAGTGGTAGGAGAGGTGCACAAGGAGGCAAGAAAGGCACATAAAGAGACAGGAGGGGTAAAAAAAGAAGGAAGAGAAGATCAGAAAGAGGCAAGTGAATTGCTGAAAGAACCAACCGAGGTACAAAAAGAGGCAAGCGGGGTGCAGAAAAAGGTAGGAGAGGTGCACAAAGAGGCAAGAAAAGTACAGAAAGAGGCAGCCGGGCTGCAGAAAGAAGAAAGAGAAGTGCAGAAAGAAGCAACAGAGGTGCTCAACGAGGCACAAAGGGTGCAGAAAGAGCAAGAGAAGTGGAGACAGAAGCAACATAGGTACAGAAAGAGGCAAGAAAGGTGCAGAAAGAGGGAACATGGATGCAGAAAGATACAAGAGAGGTACAGAAAGAGAACAGGGGTTGCAAAAAGAGGCAAGAGGGGTGCAGAAAGAAGCAAGAGAGGTGCAGAAAGGGGAAACAGAGGTACAGAAAGATGCAAGAGAGGTGCAGAAACAAGCAAGAGAAATGCAGAAAGAGTCAAGAGAATTGCTGAAAGAAGCAACAGAGGTGTGCAAAGAAGCAAGAGAAGTGCAGAAAGGGGCAAGTGAGGTACAGAAAGAGGCAAGAGAAGTGCAGAAAGAAGCAAGAGAGGTACAGAAAGAGGCAAGAGGGGTACAGAAAGAGGAAGGAGAGGTGCACAAAGAGGCAAGAGGGGTACAGAACAAGGCAAGAAGTGTGCAGAAAGAAGTAATAGAAGTGCAGAAAGAAGCAACAGAGATGCTGAAAGAGACAAGAAGGGTGCAGAAAGAGGCAAGAGAGATGCAGAAAGAAGCAAGTGAGGTGCAGAAAGAGGAAAGAGATGTGCAGAAAGAAGAGAGTGAGGTTCAGAAAGAGGCAATAGAAGAGCAGAAAGTGGCAAGTGAGGTTCAGAAAGAAGCAAGATAGGTATAGAAAGAAGCAAGATATATGTGGAAAAAGGCAATAGAAGTGCAGAAAGAGACACTTGAGGTGCAGAAAGAGGCAAGAGAGGTACAGAAAGAGGCTTGAGAAGTGGAGAAAGAGACAAGAAAAGTACAGAGAAAGGGGCTGAAGGAAGAGAGTGATGTTTAGAAAGAGGCAAGTGAGAAGCAGAGAGAGGCAAGAGAGGTACAGAAAGAGGCAAGGGAAGTACAGAAACAGGCAAGAGATCTGCAGAAAAAAGCAACAGAGGTGCTGAAAGAGGAAAGTGAGGTGCAGAAAGAGACAAGAGAAGTGCAGAAAGAAGCAAGTGAAGTGCAGAAAGAAGACAGTGAGGTGCAGAAAGAGAAAGAAAGGTGCAGAAAGATGCAAGAGAAATGCAGAACGAGGCAAGAGAGGCACAGAAAGAAGAGAGGTTTATGCACCATTAGTACCAATTTAACACCATCATTTAGCAATAGGTAGCACGTGACCAGTCCAGCTTTGCAAAGGGCCTTCCACCACACTGTACACAAGAAGCTGCATTTTTGGGAACATTTGAGCCGTTTGAGCTAGAAACAAGGCCTTTTTTGTTCAAATTTGTAGATTAGGCAGCAGATGATGGAATATTTGTCAAATGCAGAAAATGTGTAATTATATGAAAATTGGTGCAGCCGAACAGTCACATAATTCCAGTGGCCCTGCTCATACCTCTGACTATTTTATTTATGTATTTTGAAAGTTTTATATAGTGTGAACAAGACCCTTGCAGGTATCAGAGTGCTTTACAATATAGATGTCGAAGATACATAGGCCTATGGTACATAACATGTCGTCCTATACAAATCGAGAGTCATATAATCACAAAAATATCAAAGATAAATAGGTATATAGTAAAAACATATAGTTCCATACAAATCGATAATTGTATAGTCACAGTAACCTTGGCTCAAGTGAATTTAGTCATGAGAAGAGATTTCACTTCTTTTTTTAAAGATACAGTTGAGTGATTCAGTCTAGTTTTTGGGGGCAAAGCATTCCAGATCCTGGGTGCCATCCCCGAGAAGGCTCGGTTGTAGGTTTTCTTCTTGATAATCTTTGTGGTTTCAGTAAAAGGTTATTGGCACTTCGGGACGCTCTGTTGCCACATAAAGGCACCAGTTTCTGTGCCAGATAGCTGGGAGTGTTGTGATGTATGGCTTTATGCATCATGCCTGCGATTTTTAGTTGGATTCTGGCTTCAAAAGGTAATCAGTTAAGGGATCTGAGGTCAGGGGATATGTGGTAGTATCTTTTGGAGCCAGTAATAAGTCTAGCTGCTGTGTTTATTGAAGCTCCTAGAGGGGCAGTTGAGGATCTGGGAAGGCCACAGAGAGAGACACTCCCATATTCCACTCTTGGGATAACTAGTGCCTGTACCGCCAGTTTGAAGTCCTTTTCAGGCAGGAAAGGTTTTAGTTTTTGCAATGTGTTCATCCTAAAGTTTGCTCAATTTGTTGCTGTGCTGATGTGTTTCTGCATATTTAGATTTCTGTCCAGAGTTACACCCAAAGATTTCGCTGAATCGATGATAAGAGGTTGGCAGTTGAGTGCTGTTAGGTGTTTGATCCATTCTTGAATAATGGGTACTTATGAGGGGGGAGCGATTAGGAGGAATTCGGTTTTGTGAGTGTTTAGATTTAGATGTTTTGCGGCCAGCCAGGTCTGAGTTTTTTCTAGAGTTGTGTTGAAAGATTTGATGTCTTCTAGTGAACGAATCTTTAGGTATAATTGTGTATCATCTGCGTACATATGATATTGTATGTTAGAGGAATTGAGAATTTTGGTGAGTGGTTCCATGAATAGATTGAAAAGTGTCGGAGAGAGGGATGATGCTTGTGGGACTCCTAAGGTGACTGGGACGGTGTTGAACAGGGAATGATTAACCTTGAATCGTTGCGATCTGTTTTAAAGGAAGGAGGTGAACTAATTTAGAACGGATTCTCATAATCCCATTCTGTGTTCCAGAAGGTCTAGCAGGTTGTCGTGTCTGACGGGTGTCAAAGGCCGAGGAAAGGTCGAGCAAGATAAGTAAACAGGCCTCATTTTGGTCTAGGATTTGTGGTGCATTGTCAATTATGTGGGTAATAGCTGATTCAGTACTGTGTCCTGCATGGAAGCCGGATTGGTATCAGTTGAGCAAGTTGAGATGGTCTATGTGTCTCCCAAGCTGAAGGTGTACACATTTTTCTAAGAGTTTGGCCAGGGTAGAGTTGTTGGATATTGGGCGATAAATATTTAAGTCCGCGGGGTCAACCATTGGCTTCTTTAGGTTGGGGGACACCTGCCCGGATTTAAGGATATCAGGGATGGTTCCTTGAAGGAGAGTAGTATTTATAATCTTGGTCCAAAGAGAAAGTAGCAATGGGATGAAGTATTTTATGCAGTTAGCGGGAAGAGGATCAGTGAAGTGATTGGCAAAGTTCAAAGCCATGAGCATTTTGAGTATAGTTTCTTCACTGTAGGAATTGAAGGATGACCAAGCTGCATTATTTTTTAGGTCGAACTTTGGAGAGCTCCGGTGAGGGACTCCTGGAAGGGATGACGAAAAGTCAATGTGTATTTCAGTATGTGTGATTAAATCATTGAGAAGATCCTTCTTTATATTTTCGGTCTTCATAGTGAAGAAGGAGGCGAACTCTTTGCAGTTGGGTAGTGTTCCATTGTTAGTTTGGGTGGGGGTTGAGGTTTATCCTTAGATTGTGTTTTGATTAGCTCAAAATGTTTTTGGGGATGTTCTTGGCCTGCTCTAATTGATGACTCAAAAAGTCTGCTTTAGATCGTCTGATCTTTCTGTAGTATGTGTTTCTCTTCAATCTTAGCAGCTTGAGGTGGTTGGCAGATGGTGCAGATCTATATCTTCGTTCCATTAGTCTTAAAGATCGTCTGTCCTCATTGAGTCTTACATCGTACCAGGGTTTTTAATCTTTTGTGGAAACTCTCTTCAATTGTATGGAGGCGACCTTGTCTAATACCATGTTCATGGAGTTGAAGTAGTGATTGGTGAGATCTTGAACATCTGATAGCCCTACTGAGGGAAGAAGGATGTTGGAGCTGGCGGTTGTGATTGAGTCAGCATCAAAGTCAGCATCAATGTTTTTCAGGTCCCTCTTCCATATTGTAGATCTCGTGGGTTGCGCAAAATTAAGTTTCACTGTTTCATTGATGAAGAAGGTGATGACATGATGGTCTGACCAATCACTTGGAAGGATCGAGTCTAGCTGGATGGAATCTGCCTTATAGATGACTAAGTCACGGATTGATCCTTTATCATGTGTGGAGCTGTTATAGATTTGGGTGAGGTCGAGGTCCAAGAGGAAGGTTTTGAGACTATTGAAAGCTGAATCATTAGGGTCATTCCAGTGGAGATTGAGGTCTCCGAGAATTATTTGGGTATTTTATTGTCTAGCATTAGTAGAAACAATGTCCATGAGATGTTCTATGAAGGTGAGGTTATCACCTGGAGGATGCAGAGAGCAAACTGGTTTGCTATTGCTAGTGATGTCTAAGCATATGTATTCAAAGGAGGGGAATACTGGAGACTGGGATCAGTTCACTGTTAGATTGTTCCGGTGTATGCAGACAATACCACCCCCTGGCTTATCATTTCTGTCTAGTCTGATGATGTCATGGTTTGGGGGTACCAGTATGTCAAGGATTTGCGTAGCAGGTGCATTTAGCCATGTTTTGGTCAGAATTGAGTAGGTTCAGTTCTTGTGTAAGTATGAGGTCAGCTAAATAAGCAGCATGTTTTGAGGCCGATCTTCAATTAAGCAGTATACATTTAAGACGTGGCTTGGTGGGTGTTGTGTTGGATTCCTGAATAAGGGGAACTTGTCTGAGATTGTTTTCGACTATAACTCCGGGATTATGTTTTGTGATTCTGTCTGTATTGGAACAAATAGTTTGGATTAGGGAATTTTTGGGGAAGTTGTCAGGAATCACTGTGTTAAGGTTGGGTTGTGGGTGATCATAGCAGCGTAATAGGGAACGCACGTCTTTATCCGATAGAGGACTGGTCCTTCGGATTGGGCGGGTTGCAGTAATGAGGATAGGAAATGATCTCCACCTAGAGGGCCGTTGTTTCAGGGAGAGTTTGAAGTGCTTAGTGTGGAAGATTGCACTGGTTTCTTATTCAGATCTATTGGTCAATGGTTGGCGAAGAAAAACTTCAAATAGAACTTGTAGGTCTTCTTTGACTTGCCGTAGGGAAATGAAGATCTTGTCAAATCTAGGGTCTGGTGTAGGTGATAGCATGTTTGGTGGTTGTATTGTGAGTGTGGGTGGAGTGTTTGCATCCCGTAGGTAGTATGAGGGTAACACCGTATTGTTGTGTTGCATCCTGCCTGGTTGCTTATCCAGATCGGGGGTGGAAAAGTAAGGGGTATTGATGTGTGAATTGCAGGGGTGTGAGGTGTGGATGGGGCCATGGTAGTGTTGATTTTGCAGGTGAGAGGGTTGGAATAGGTGGAATATTTGTGCATTCCAGGGGAGACTGCTGGACCTGGAATTGGTGTAGATGCTGGCAGTAATAAGAGGGAGATGTCTTGTAAAGGAATCAGGCGGGAGGAGGGGGTAGCACTGAAATTGGGTATAGATGTGGAACATGTCATCAAGTGTGAGCGACTAGACATAAAAGTAAGGGGGTGTTAAGATGTGTGCTTGATGTGGGAACTGCTTGTGAGGGGGGTAGGGGTTTACCACTTTTTTTTCCTGAGGATGGGGAAGATGTTATCCAGCAGGTTTAACCTCTTCAGTGCCCATGACGAGATAGTCTCGTCATGGAGCACGGTTGCGCTGTGCCCATGACGAGACTATCTCGTCATGAACCCCACCCACTAGTGCAACGCCCGGCACAGGAGGGGGAAAGGGCGTGGCACTGAAGGGGTTAAGCTACGGTCCGATGCTTGCATGAGGATGATCCCATTGTGATTGGCGCTTGTTGGTGAGGATAGCGAGGAGTGAAACGTTGTGCATGGATGTGAGTTTGGGACAGTAGCGGTGGCCTGTGGTGTGAGGGGGGATGGGCTTGGGAAGGTATAGGGTAGTTGGGAGATGTAGAGGAGGTGTTGGAACAATGGGTGTGCAGTTGTAGGTTTAGGGCAGAGGGGAAGGAGGGGCAGGGTAGAGTAGGGGTTGTTTCAAATTTGAGAGGTGAATTCCCTGCTGCAGGCGTGTAATAGATTATGGGCTGGGTCAAAAATAAAAATAATATACAATAAAATAAAAATTCTCACCTGTGAACATGTTGAAAGGTAAACTGAAGAGTGTTAAAGGACGACGTACAGGGGCTAGTCCAATGTGATGGAGTCACTCCAAGATGGCCGTGTCTTTAGTAGTGGATGTCATCGCAAGAAAAGTAGTCCTATGTCTCTTTCAATTAGCTGGGCCCGTAAAGTAGTAGTCCTGTTTCAATTTCTATATAGTGGTTTGTCATTTTTTCAAATCCTATGTCGTTTGCTGACTAGGTCCAGAAGGGTTCCTTAGTGGTTCCTTCTTTTTTTGTGTCTCATTGAGTTTAATGTTTAGCTTCTATGGAAACGAGGAAGACTAAGCCTGAGGTTACCACTCCACTACACAGAATAAAATACCACATACTTACTCTCCAAAACACATAAACCTACTCCACATAATTCCTATAGACTAAATACCACATACTTTCTATTCTCATAATTTCACTGCACAACATATCACATAATTCCACTACACTCAACGTACATCCACTCTACACCCAAAACATTAGTAAAACACTTTTACATTTACAACGCCATTACCTCTAACTCTCCCAAATGCAAAACCTATTACATTGCAAATGCTTCTTTAAGTAGTAGTTGCGTTTGTAGAGTGGTGGAGAAAGGGTGCTGGGCCCCCAACCTGCACCCAAGAATTCCACTGTGTAGGACTTACAGGAGGTAACAGGAGGGCTTCTTGGCCACCAAAGTCCCTCAGGAGTAAAGTGGACTTCATCCTCTATCCCGTAGTCTGCAGGAGGCCCGTTTGCAGAGCGGTGGAGAAAGGGGGTGTGGCCTCCTAAGATATTTTAGCAATCCCACAGTGTGGGACTTACTGAAGGTAACAAGAGGGGTAATTGACCCCCAAGGACAACCTTGGGGGCCAACTACCCTTCCTATTACCTCCTGTAAGTCCCACACAGAAGGATTGCTAAGTTCTCATAGCAGGCCACGCCCCCTTTGCCCACCACTCTGCAAACGCACTCCCTGGCATGCTCTTGTATGGGGATTGAAGTCCCCTTTGCTGCTGGGGGTCACTATGGGCCAACTAGCCTACCTCTTACCTCCAGTAAGCCTCACACAGTGGAATTGCTGGGAGGTGGACACAGGCCACGCCCCCTTTCACCACCACTCTGCAAACATGCCTCCTGGAGTGCTCTTGGTTGGGTGATGAAGTCCCCTTTCCTCCTGAGGGTCCCTGGGGGCCAACTAACCCTCCTGTTACCTCCAGTAAGCCCCATGCAGCTGGTTTGCTGGGAGTGCTCAAAGGCCACTCCCCCAATTTTTTACTCCACTCTGCAAACGCAGCTCCTGGTGCACTGCTGTTCGGGGGATAAAGTCCACTTGTGTCCTGAGGTCCTCGGGACACAAAAGGACCCCATCGCCCAACCAGAAGTGAGCCAAGAGGCACGTTTGCAGAGTGGTGTAATAAGGGGTGTGGCCTCAGACCACCTCTCAGCAATCTCACTGTGTTGGGCTTACTGGAGGTACTTGGTGGGCTAGTTGCAACCTAGGGACCCTCAGAAATGAAGGAAACTTAATCTCCCAACTTAGAACTTCACACGGGCACATTTGCAGAATAGTGAAGGGAGAGGGCAGGGCCTCTGGTGAAATGCCAGCTTTTCTTTGTTTTTAGTTTTGTTAGAAGGGGGGCTGTGTGGCCCCCTTTCGCTTAATATTTTTTGGGGTCCCTGGGGACCCCATCCCCCATGGCCTGGCCAGCCTTTTCTTTTTTTTGGGAGGGGGCCCACATAGCCCCCTTACTAAGGCCTTTATCGGCCCCATGGACATGCCCCTTTTTACACCTCTCTGCAATGCAGCTCTGTGGTGCTTACTGGAGGTACCTGGTGGGCTAGTTGGCCCCAGGGACCATCAGGACTCAAGGGGAATTATTACCCCAACTTAAAACGCGCCAGGTGGTGAGTTTGCACAGTGGTGAAGGGAGGGGGCGGGGCCTGACATAGTAAGTGTGCAAACACACCCCCTGGCACTTTGTAAATTGGGGGATTAAGTCTCCTTCAATCCTGAGGGTCCCTGGGTGCCAACTAGCCCGCCAGGTACTTCCAGTATGCTTTGTAGAGAGGAGTTGAGAGCCCACGCCCCTTTTTACACCTCTCTGCAACACAGCTCTTTGGCGCTTATTGGAGGTAGCTGGTGGGCTAGTTGGCCCCAGGGACCCTCAGAACTCAAGGGGACTTAATCCCCCAATTTACAATGCACCACGGGGTGCGTTTGCACAGTGCTGCAGGGAGGGGGCGTGGCCTGATGTGACAAGTGTGCAAATGCACCCTGTGGTGTGTTTTAAGTTGGGGGATTAAGTCCCCCTGAATCCTGAGGGTCCCTGAGGGCCAACTAGCCGAGCAGGTACCTCCAGTATGCGCCAGGGAGCTGGGTTGCAGAGAGGTGATCAGAGGCCACTCCCCTTTTTACACCTCTCTGTAACGCAGCTCTCTGGCTCTAACTGGAGGTACCTGGTGGGCTAGTTGGCCTCCAGGGACCATCCGGACTCAAGGGGAATTAATCCCCCAGCTTAAAACGCACCAGGGGGGCGTTAGCACAGAGGTGACGGGAGGGAGTGGGGCCTGACATAGCAAGTGTGCATACGCACCCCCTGGTACATTGTAAATTGGGGCATTAAGTCTACTCAATCCTGAGGGTCCCTGGGGGTGAACTAGCCCACCAGGTACTTCCAGTATGCGCCAGGGAGCTGCGTTGCAGAGAGGTGTTCGGAGGCCATGCCCCATTTTACACCTCTCTGCAACGCAGCTCTGTGGCACTTACTGGAGGTACCTGGTGGGCTAGTTGGCCACCAAGGACCCTCAGGACTCAAGGGGATTTAATCCCCCAAATTAAAATGCTCCAGGGGGTGTGTTTGCACAGTGGTTCAGGGAGGGGGTGTGGCCTGATGTGACAAGTGTGCAAACGCGCCCTGTGGCATGTTTTAACTTGGGGGATTAAGTCCCCTTGAATCCTGAGGGTCCCTGGGGGCCAACTAGCCCACCAGGTACCTCCAGTAAGCACCAGGGAATTGTGTTGCAGTGAGGTGGTCCAAGGCCATGCTCCCTTTTTACACCACTCTGCAACGCAGCTCTTTGGTGCTTACTGGAGGTCGCTGGTGGGCTAGTTGGCCCCCAGGGACCCTCGGGACTCAAGGGAACTTAATCCCCCAATTTACAACACACCAGGGGGTGCGTTTGCACAGTGGTAAAGGGAGAGGCGTGGCCTGATGTGACAAGTGTGCAAACGTGCCCTGTGGCGCGTTTTAAGTTTGGGGATTAAATCACCTTGAATCCTGAGGGTCCCTGAGGGCTAACTAGCCCACCAGGTACGTCCAGTAAGCGCCACAGAGTTGCGTTGCAGAGAGGTGTAAAAAGGGGCGTGGCTTCTGACCATCTCTGCAACACAGCTCTATGGCGCTTACTGGAGGTACCTGATGGACTGGTTGGCCCCCAGGGATCCTCAGAATTCAAGGGAAATTAATCCCCCAACTTAGAACCCACCAGGGGGCACGTAAGCACAGTGCTGGAGGGGGGCAGGGCTTGATGTGACATGTGTGTACTTATGCAATCAGTCTGCCAAAACCCAAGCACTTATAAATTCAACAATCACTCTCCTTGTAGCACTCTAATCATCCAATCACTACCATGCACTCATGCAATGACCCATGCACTAACACATGCACTGCTACAATCCTCTGAGCACTACCCATGCAGTCAAGCCATCACCGTGTCAGTACCCATGCACTCTTTCACTCACCCAGCCAGCACCATGTACTTATCCACCAAAACCCAAGCACTTATAAATTTACCATGCACTCTCCTTGCAGTACTCTAATGTTCCAGTCAGTACCCATGTACTCATGGAATGACCCAGGCACTAAAACATGCACTGCTACAATCCCCTGTGCACTACCCATGCAGACCTCTAACCACCTACACAGTACTGATTCACTCCTCCAACTACCCATGTTGTACCCATGCAGCCCAGCCATCTCCTTGTCACTACCCATGCACTCCTCCAATCACCCAGCCAGCACCATGTACTTATCCAATCACTCCGTCAAAACCCAAGCACTTATAAATTCGCCATGCACTCTCCTTGCAGTACTCTAATCACCCACTCAGTACCCATGTACTCATGCAATGACCCAGGCACTAACTCATGGCAAATACAGAGGAGGGCATGCTAATCACAGGGGTAACCCAATGCATAGTGTTCCCTAGTGTATGTAGGTGTTTTCACTGTATTCTAAGTGTTTTTTAGCATTGCACTGGCTCAGGTCCTGGTTAGTCAGAGTCAGTTACCACCAGTAACCGTCGGTAAAAAGTTGGGGACACAGGAGGACTTTCTGCTCCTCGGTTGGTTCTTTCTGCACATCTCTTGCTTCTTCCTGCACTTTTGTTCGTCTTTCTGGACTTTCTTCACATGTCCTACCTTTGTAGGCATAGTTTGGAAATTATAATTTAAAAAACCATTGAAAAACACTGAAAAAAGCATAGGTTTCAGGCACATTATAGTTAGAAATTTGCATTTAAAACACCTTAGAAATTCACTGAAAAAACTATAGGTTTCAGGGATGTATTAGTTAGTTGGACATTTTAATCGTACAAAACCATAGAAATTCCCCTGTTATAGTTAGTTCAGCTAACTATAACTCTCGCACCCGTAATGCACTGCTGATGACGTCACATATTACATCATTCATGACATGGTCAGTGACATCACTGATGACATCACTGATGACATCTCAAATAACATCAATGATGACGTCATCCACATCAAAATCTGATGCACCTCATCATACTCAAATATAACCTTTAATACACCCACTGAAAAATACAGACTACCATTTTCGAAACCATCGACACACCAATACCAGTTACTACATACGCACTCACTGATTCCTAGGTCTATCCACACATCCACTCATTCACCAATACAATCACTCACACATACAGTCACTCATCAATACAACACTATCATATGCACTCATACACCTATACAGATACTCACCCACCGCCACTCATCCATCGAGTTACTCACACACCTAGTCAGTCATGCAAAGAATCAATCACACTCTTGTTTCCTCACCTATACAGTTATACACACAACACCTCACTTATTCAAACATATACTAACACATTCTTACTCTCTTATACAATCACTGATGCCAGTACACACTCATCCATACACCCACTCTCACAATCACTGACTCACGTATAGTCATTTATATACTCCGAGTCTCGCATACACTGCCTTTTACATATGTAGTTACTTGGACATGTACCACTGAGACATCCAATCTCTCACTAACGCACCCATACACACACTTACCCACCCATACAGCTGTTTCCACATGCACTCCTGAACCTATACACCCAGTTAATAAACCACTCACACATCTATGCACACACCTCCCACCCACCCACACACATATTCAGTCTCCCATACAAATACTCAGGCAAGCAATCAATAACCCATATAGGCACTCATCTAGTTACTGACCAACACATGCAGCATATTTCACAACAACAGACATACTGATAAACACATTCAGACCGTTTAGTCACTAACCCATGCATTCAGTAAGACACATTTAATCACTCACTTATACAATCAGTCACGCGCCTACTAATTCCTTCGTCCAGACACTTATACACCCACTCATTCTTCAATGCACCTTGGCATATATACAAAACACATTTAAACTTTACAGAAACACGCAGTCACTGGATGATGTCATCAGTGATATCATTTGAGATGTCATCACCTCAAAGGATGGCTACGCGCATTCCGGTAGCCATTTTTAAAAGTCGCGCTGGGGTCGCGACTTCAGCGTAATTCGTAAAGTATGGAATGTCTTTAAATTAATTATAAATAAAGATTTTCCTTTAAGTGTTTGTCTAAATGTATTAATTCAAGTATTTTTAAAGTATTATTTTCAATATTTTTTCCAGGACAAATTATTCGATTATTATTGGATTAGGAGGTTAGGAGGGATGGCCATTTTTCTCGATCTGTTTTGCAAGATTTTTTGGTCTAGTCAGGTATGGCTTGGGGATTCTACTCAAAAGGTGAGGACTTTTTCTGGTGGATACAGTATCTGCCTGTGAACTCCTCACTGTCCAACCTGCTTCCCCATTGTCCACCTGTTTCTACCAAAAAGATGCTTTTACTGTTTGGCATGAATATTTTTAATATGTCTTAATCCTGCTTATGTTTTAATGCTGATAAATGCTTGATCTGTTGCTATTTCTTTATGCCTTTATTGGTTATGGAATTGTATATATATATTTGTATATATATATATATATAAAATCTACTGGCGGTCGCCAGTAGATAGTTATAGTTAGGACCGAGTTCCCAATTGGAAATCTGAAAATTCTATTTTGAATAACTTTGGCGCCGGTTGACTTATCTTCGTGAAATTTTCAAAACTAATGGGGCGCTCCGCTCAGCTCCTACCCTGAAAGTCTCGGGGTGATTTGTCAAGCGGGGGCTGAGAAAAAAGGGGGGTCCCAAAACGCATTTTCCCCATGCATTTTCCCATAGGACCTTTAGTCGACGGTACAGCTCGAACGGCTGAACAGAATTACTTGAAATTTGGCAAAGAGGTAGTCCTCAGGTCAGGCATGCGCCTTTTGCTTAAATGGTGTAAATCCGTTCAGTAGTTCCTGAGAAAATCAAAAGTAAAATCACATATATATCTGGGCGGAGCCTAACCACACATCCCATCGTGAGATCTGATTGGCTGTCAGCACTTCATCCAAGAAGTGTTGGCAGCCATCTTGGGACCAATATACATGATAGCACCTCATTAAAAAGCATTGCAGTTAATAGAAGGTTTTAAGACTTTAGTTACATTATAAATCATTTGTTGATGGTACCATACTCTTTTTAGGAATTGTGGTGTGTTCTAAGGTGATTTTACCATGTGAAAAATCCTTCTGCTTTGATATCATGAATCATGTTTGAGAGAAAACTATTTTCTCATGCTTTTCCCACAGAGGTTTGGAAGGTGATCTATAAGCTAACTGAGAGCATATTTTCTGTAAAGTCACATTATCTTTCTCAGTCATGTGAGAAGGAAGTCTGACATTCTCAGTAAAACATGTCCATCAAACAAGGGCAGAGACTGTCAGTTGATTCCTTTGTGTTCTACTGCAGCTTCCCAGAGTGTTCTAAAGAACAACTAGAGCGCTAACAGTCCTACTTATGACAAACATATGGCACACCTGAAGCCATCTTGGTTGGAATAAAGTGGTAATTCTTAAAACATTTAATTTAAAAAGGAACAAAATGAGGGGGTTCATTTTGCCATAGAAAGTATGATCATGCTGCAGAAATAAAAATTAGGGCACATTTTGAGTGACTTCTCAAATCCTCTTCTATTTCATTAAAAAATTCTGACATGCAGACTGAAACATGTACTTTCAATACCAGCAGCAGACTTCCCTGGTGAGCAGCAGCTTTACTACAGTGATCTAATAAGCAACTAGAGTGCTAACATTCTGAATTTATGGCAAATTTGTGACACATCTGAATGCCTTCTTGATGGAATCAAAGTAAAAAACTGAAAGTACTTCCTACTGAGGAGACTGTAGTAAATGAGGAAATTAGGAAACATCATAACAAATAAGTCTCCCAAAATGGCCACCAGAGACAAAAGAGCCCAAATGTAGCCCACATATCACCCAGATGTAGCCCAAGTATAGCCCAATGACAGAATGTCCCAGAGTGTTCTAACGAACAACTAGAGCGCTAACAGTCTTACTTATGACAAATGTATGGCACACCTGAAGCCATCTTGAATGGAATAAAGTGGTAACACTTAAAACATTTAATTTACAAAGGAACACAATGAGGGGATTCATTTTGCCATAGAAATTATGATTAGTGCTGCAGAAAAAAAAATTGGGGCACATTTTGACTTCTCAAATCATCTTCTATGTCATAAAAAAATTCTGACATGCAGACTGAAACATGCACTTTGAATACCAGCAGCAGACTTCCCTGGTGAGCAGTAGCTTTACTAAAGTGATCTAATGAGCAACTAGAGTGCTAACATTCTGAATTTATGGCAAATGTGTGACACATCTGAATGCCTTCTTGATGGAACCAAGTAAAAAACTGAAAGTATTTCCTACTGAGGAGACTGCAGTAAATGAGGAAATTAGGAAACTTCATAACAAATAAATCTCCCAAGATGGCCACCAGAGACAAAAGAGCCCAAATGTAGCCCAAATATCACCCAGATGTAGCCCAAGTAAAGCCCAATGACAGAATGTCCCAGAGTGTTCTAACGAACAACTAGAGCGCTAACAGTCTTACTAATGACAAAAGTATGGCACACCTGAAGCCATCTTGATTGGAATAAAGTGGTAACACTTAAAACATTTAATTTACAAAGGAACAAAATGAGGGGGTTCATTTTGCCATAGAAATTATGATTAGTTCTGCAGAAAGAAAAATTAGGGCACATTTTGACTTCTCAAATCCTCTTCTATTTCATAAACAAATTCTGACATGCAGACTGAAACATGCACTTTGAATACCAGCAGCAGACTTCCCTGGTGAGCAGTAGTTTTACTACAGTGATCTAATGAGCAACTAGAGTGCTAACATTCAGAATTTATGGCAAATGTGTGACACATCTGAATGCCTTCTTGATGGAACCAAAATAAAAAACCGAAAGTATTCCCACTGAGGAGACTGCAGTAAATGAGGAAATTAGGAAACTTCATAACAAATAAATCTCCCAAGATGGCCACCAGAGGCAAAAGAGCCCAAATGTAGCCCAAACATCACCCAGATGTAGCCCAAGTATAACCTAATGACAGAATGTCCCAGAGTGTTCTTAAGAACAACTAGAGCGCTTACTGTCTTACTTATGACAAAAGTATGACACACCTGAAGCCATCTTGATTGGAATAAACTGGTAACACTTAAAACATTTAATTTAAAAAGGAACACAATGAGGGGGTTCATTTTGCCATCGAAATTATGATTAGTGCTGAAGAAAGAAAAATTAGGGCACATTTTGAGTGACTTCTCAAATCCTCTTCTATGTCATTAAAAAGTTCTGATATGCAGACTGAAACATGCACTTTTAATACCAGCAGCAGACTGCCGTGGTGAGCAGTAGCTTTACTACAGTGATCTAATGAGCAACTAGAGTGCTAACATTCAGAATTTATGGCAAATGTGTGACATATCTGAATACCTTCTTGATGGAATCAAAGTAAAACACTGAAAGCATTTCCTACTGAGGAGACTGCAGTAAATGAGGAAACTAGGAAACTGCATAACAAATAAATCTCCCAAGATCGCCACCAGACACAAAAGAGCCTAAATGCAGCACAAATATCGCCCAGATGTAGCCCACATGTAGCCGAATGACAGAAGTGTGCAAAACACCTATTTTTTGTGTATTTGCAGTTTTATATAGTGCAGAATTGTCAGGTATTGGAATGCTTTCCATGAGCATTGGTTACATCACACAAGATCAAATTCATTTTGGTTGTAGACATGGGGAGATTAAGTGATTTGACCACAATCACAGAATGTTGAGCTGAAGCAGAAACTCCAACCTAGTTCCGCAGTTGCAAAGTCTGCAGCTCTGGAAGTCATACCACATCCTCTCGCCAAGGTGCAACATTTAATCAAGTGGTCAACTGGATAAAAAAACATAAAGATTACAAATAATTTAAAAGTTCTTTGTCGCTATTTGAAAACTCAGAAAATATGTCCTCATTTTAGTTTTTTAGAGCACTAACCATAATTTTGATGCAAATAAGACCCTCTCATATATGTAATTTCTAAAGGAAATACTCTAGGTATTACAGTTTTGATTACATCAAGATGACGTCAGGCGTTCCACACTTTTGTAATAAATATAGAATGTTGGCAATCTAGTTGTTCATTGGGATACTGTTGAGAGGCAGAGGCCAGGGGCACGGACTCTGAAAATTGAAGGCAGGTAGGAGGGTGCAGAGGCAACAATTTGACCACACTGGGCAGGCAGGAAGGGCAGTGGCATCACAACAGACTATGGAGGGCAGTGGAAAGGGGGGCAGGGGCAACAAACCAACAATACAGGACTGGCAAGAGAGGCTGTGGCAATATAATAGACCATTGTGGGCAGAAGGAAGAGGCAGTGGTAGTACAACCATACATGCCAACAGACCCATTTCAGCCAGGAAACGTCCAATGTTTTTAAGCTCAAATGGGCTTTATTTGATCTGTCTCCTGTCTACAATCTCCTCTTTTTCAATGTAACTCAAAGGGGAAAATCAATACCCCAGTTTTTTTTTCAAAATCTCCCTCTTACCAAGTTCAAAATGTTCGCAAGTATGGTTCGTTGAATCATAGTAGACAGGAGGAATTGGGGTAGGGACATGGACTCGGATAACAGCGGACAGGAGGGACATGGAGAGGTGCACCAAACTGACCCTACAGGGCAGGCCTCAGGGTTTGCAGCAGCACAATACACCACACAGCGCATGTGGGACGGGAGTGCAGCACAACAATCCATAGAAAGCAATAGGGAGGGGACAGGACCATGCACATGGACAACAGAGAAAGGATGGGAAAGAGGCAATTGTAGCTAGCTGACCACAATGGACAGATCGGAGAGAAAGCTGCAGCATAACAGACCATAAAGGGCAGGAGGGACGGATCAGGGGCATTACAATGGAACAGACAAGCCAGGAGGGAGGGAAGAGGGGGTCTGCACATGGAAACAGAGGGCTGGGGGCAAGGTGGCAGGGCAGGAGCAGAAAGATGACCATGGAGTTCAGGCAGGATAGGCACTAGAAACAAGACACACCATGGAGAGCAACAATGAGACTATGGTGGCATACAGACAGACCATGGAGGGAAGGTGGGAGGGGGTCAGGGGCAGCTAGCTGACCACACAGGGAAGGTGGGAGGGGCCATGGCAGCACAGAAGACCATGCATGGCAAGCGGGAGGGTTAGTGGCAGCACAATGGCTATGATGGGCAAAGGACCATGGGGGATAGAAGGGATGGTCAGGACCTGGGTACAGACAAGAGAGTTCAGGGGAAGGGGCCTCACAACAGACTGCGCGGGGCAGGCAGGAGGAGCAGTTGCAGCACAACAGATCAGGGAGGGCAGAAGGGTGTGGCAGTAAAATTGACCATGGAGGACAGGAGGAAGGGGATAGGGGCATGGCATGTGGACAGGCAGGGTGGAGGTGGCAGGGACAGGTTACAGTCATCTGACAATGCTAGGCAGGTGGGAGGGGAGTGGCAGCTCAACAGAACACTCAGAGTAGATAGGAGTGGCAGGTCCATGGAACATAGTGGGCAAAAAGGATGGAGCAGGGGCATGCACAAAGACATCGGAGGAAGGAGAATAGGGGCAGCAAGCTAAGCACAGAGGCTAAGCAGGAGGACAATGATGGGCCATAGAATTGGGCAATGGAGGGCAGGAGGAGTGGACTGGTACATCATGCTAAATGGAGGGCAGTGGCAGCACATCAGACCATGCATGGCAGGAGGGAGGAGGCTAGTCCATGGATTCAGACAACAGAGGATAGGGAGGAGGTGGATGGGGCAGCAAGCTAACTGATCAGAGAAGGTGGGTATTAGGAACTTAGTTGTTTTTAAAATGTGTGTCTGTGCGAACTACTTAAAATATGAACAAGTATGCAGCATAATCTCACTTTTATTCAGGAAGAAGAGGACGTTTGTGACTGTGACTCCGGGCTCACTTGGCAGAAACACCCCCTGACCCTCCACCCCCATCGCAAAATGTAATGCCCGTGAAAAGGGTAGGTGGACGCAGTGTTACATAGAACATAGAACATAGTCCTGAGAGCACGATTGAAAATGAAACCTAGATGTAGTATATGGTATAAACTATGCACCAAAAAGTGTGACATAATATGCAATACATTGTGCGCAATGACAGATTCATTGGAGAGCGCGAGATAGCACAGGCACTAGCGTGTGCTATGCGATATGCGCCTTGGAGTGTAATATGCACAGGGCAGTGTTGTGTAACCTAACTAGTCTCTAAAGTTGTAATATAAAATATGTGCTGGGGAGTGTAACGTTGCATATGCACTGTGACAAAGATATGGATCCCAGATTGTAATATGTATGGCATAGCGCTGTGCGTTATAACATACACATCGATGAAGGCACGTTAGATGAGGCAATATAACCCGTGCGAAGGCAAGTGTGGCATGACATATTCACGGGGTGGTGTTACAGTGCACATGGGCTAGAGAGTGTCATAGCATATGCACTAGCTGGTGGTGCTTATAACTTTGGCGTCGTTTGACAAATGTTTACGAAATTTTCCCAAAAGTTTCTCTTTTTTGATCAGCTCCTAGCTTGAAAGTTTAGGGGTGATTGGTGAAGGAGAGGTTGAGAAAAAGGGGGGGTCCCAAAACGTGTTTTCTCAATGCATTTTCCATACAAAAGTTTAGTCAAGGCTACAGGTGAAACTGCTGAACGGAATTACGCCAAATTTGGCAGGGGGAAAAGGTCTTGGTCCAGAAAGCGCACTTTTGTAGAAATGGTGTAAATCCGTTCAGTAGTGTTTTGAGATATTAAAGGAAAAAAATATAGATATCTGGACGGTGCCTAACTGCTGAGCACGAGCTTGCGTCTGATTGGCTGCTGACACTTCAAACCAGGAAGTGTTAGCATCCATCTTGTGCCTTGCGTGAAAATATAAAAGAAAGGTTCCGGGGCAATTTAATATAGCGGAGCTCTGTGTAATGATGATTTGGACGCAGTTAAGGTTTAAGATTTATTAACAATAAAGGAGAAACAGTTGAGCGCCAGGTAGTATGACTTCCACTCCAGGACAGCAGTAGGAAGATAACCCTTTCACGCTTCTTGTGCCCAACATCACCACTTCACAGCTATGCCATTAGAAGCCAGTCCGTCGGCTTGTAGCTCTCTACCTTTGCGAGCTAGTACGCTGCTGTGCCTGTACCTCTGCGCGCTACTACGCTGCGGTTCCTTTGGGATCAGACGGCTCATAGTTCTGCATCTGTGAGACAAGTGGACGGGCCGCAGTTGTCTGTCTGCGAGCCTGGGTGCGAACTGTTCGTAAGTCACACTACATAAGCATTGAAAAGCCACTTTGTGATTCAGTCCTTCAGCTGGCATCTGTTCGAGGCATTTTTGAAAACCAGAGTTCTTTCTGTGAGAGATACCCCTTTCACGCTGCCTCTCCCCACATCAGCAGGTAACGCACCCTCTTCCCACATTACCAACATACCCCCAACTGCCTTCTTGGGCCCGGAAGTGTCCCTGTGCGGTTGGACAAACAAGAATCTTAGTCATGTATAGATTTACATATAAAACATTATTTAAACAAAACAACAACAAATAAAAGTGAAGGGAGTCTGGTGCTGTGGTCACTGCCACAAAGTTGGGGTCACTGCCATTCAGGAATCAGGACACAGTTACACATGTGGGATCGGCTTGTGTTGAACAGGGTTAGTGGCACCACGTGTCGCCAGCTTCTGTTGAACAGGGTTAGTGCCACCAGGTGTCGCGGCTTGTGTTGAACATGGTTAGTGGCCCCACGTGTCGCGGCTTGTGTTGAACAAGATTAATGGCACCATGTGTCGCTGGCTTGTGTTGAACAGGGTTAGTGGCACCATGTGTTGCGGCTTGCATTGAATTTTGCCTAAATAAGGCCACGTGGTGATGACTTGTGGTGCAGTGAGTTAGAAGTACCTTTGGCACTGAGCGTGTACGTACCCTGCAATGATACGTCGTCCAAGCGGGCTGCACTGGGAGAAATGTCTTTTGCCTACTGAATTCTGCCTTTATAAGTCCACGTGGCGATGACTTGTGGTGCAGTGAGTTAGTGGCACCTGAAGCACTCAGCGTGTGCGCACCCTGCGATGATGAGTGGTCCGTGCGGGCCGCAATAGTAGCAATGTCTTTACATGCATTGAAAGAATCTTCATAGCATTTAAAATCTCCAAGTAATTCCATTTCACTCTGCCAAGGTTTGAAGAGTTTTGAAGAGCTAAATACAAAAACTCTCTCTTATCTGGAGTAGCACAACTTAATTTCCTGTGATTAATCAAATTTCCTTTGGCATTCTTTACAAAACATCCATCAGATCCAATTACAGCATATTTCTAAAACTATAATGTTGCAGTATTTCATAGAGACATATGTTTTCCAGGTATGGACTTCTATTTGGATAGTATGCGAGGATCAGCAATTGAGTTATCTGCAACATATTGTATGTCCATATTTGCATTCCACATCTTCAAAATTACTGGATTGTAATCATTAATGTACTTCGATTCTTCTGTTCTTTTTATATTTTAAGTATTTTTGGGTGATTTTTGAGTGATAGTATGTCTCACTGATGACATAAAACTGTTCACTCTTCTTTGCGGTGACTTATGGTGCACTGAGTTAGTAGTACCTTTGGCGCTCAGCGTGTACGTACCCTGCGATGATGCGTGGTCCAGGGGGACTGCAGTCAGAGCACTGTCTTTTGTCTATTGAATTCTGCCTCAGTAAGGCCACGTGTCGATGACTTGTGGTGCACTGAGTTAGTGGTACCTTTGGCGCTCAGTGTGTGCGCACCCTGCTAAGATGCGTGGTCCGAGAGGGCTGCACTGGGAGCAATGTATCTTGCGTACTGGACTGCGTCATGTGCAATCGCTACTCCATGTGAATTGTGATGCCTGCTGTCTGCAGTGTAGATCGAAGGCAGTAGTTTGTGCAGACATAAGTCTGTGGTGCTGTGCCACTGGCTTCGAGGGGCCTGTGTCCTGGAGACCCGCAGCCTCATGGCAGGGTGAGGCCTGCCGCTCTGGCACTGTCGTTGTTCATCACTGTTCACAAGTGACCCACGCCCAGAGCCCCGGCCTATTTATTCACAATCCTACGCTGAAGTGGCGTACATCGGACAAGCCCACTCCAGTTACGCTTATGCTTACAGGGGGGACGATACAGCTACATGACTGAGATCTTCCCTAGTGTTTGACGTAACATGGTTGGGTCCACTGTCCACAACACTACAAGCACCAGTAGTATTTGTGCACATCACCGCTACACTTTGCATTGTGTGCATTGTTATTCATGGGTGAATTCCTTTCGTCACATATAGTTTGTTCACACCTCTCCCAATATTCAGCTATTGTGTGGCTGAGGGGCCATGCTGTTTTAAGAAAGTTTGCTGTCTTGTTCTGCGCTGCCTCGGTGGTAGAGGGGGGGTCCTGGGGGTGGTGGTGGGTGTTGTGGCATTCTTGGGTGTCGGAGCTGGTTGATCAGTAGGTCTATGACATGTATTGGTCTTTAGATGTGGCTCTGGGCTTGGCTCCCTTTCATACTGAATCCAGTTGTTTAATATTTAAAAAACAAGAAGACATTACATAGTTTAAATAACAGATAAACAAATTATAAAAACTATTTTTAGAATATTAAAGTTACAAAATATCACTTTTTTTTCATAATTACTGAGAAAAGCATAGGTTTTATGAACATTATAATTAGAAATTAGTATTGAAATAAGCTTTGAAATTCACAAAAAAACATAGGTCTCAGGAACATTAAAGTTAGAAATTAGTATTTTAAAAAAAAATCAAATTTACTGAAAAAACGATTGCCACATTTCCCAACATTGAGCTATTATATGGCTGAAGGACCATGCCGTTTTTGGAGGGTTCGCTGTCCTGTTCTGCACTGCCTTGGTGGTAGTAGGGAGAGGGGTAGTACGGGGGGAGGTCCTGAGGGTTGTGGCAGTGGGTGTTGTGTCCTTCTTGGGTGTCGGAAAAAACTATAGGTTAAATGAACATTATAATTAGAAGTTAGCATTAAAAATAACATTGAAATGCACTGTAAAAACCATAGGTTTCAGGCATGTTATAGATAGAAACTAGCATTTAATAAACCTTTGAAATTCACTGAAAAAACCATAAGTTTCAGGCACGTTATAGTTAGAAATTAGCATTTAAAAAACCTTAGAAACTAATTGAAAAAACCATAGGTTTCAGGCATGTTATAGTTAGAAATTAACATTTAAAGAACCTTAGAAATTCACTGAAAAAAACAGAGGTTTCAGACATGTTATAGTTAGTTGGACATTTCACTCATACAAAACCATAGAAATTCCCCTGTTATAGTTAGTTCAGCTAACTATAACTCGTGCCCCCGCAATGCACTGCTGATGACGTCACATATTACATCATTCATGACATGGTCAGTGACATCACTGATGACATCACTGATGACATCTCAAATGTAAAGTACAGTTACATGCCTCTGAAGCAAGGGCCGTGTGTTCTGGTTAATGGCTTTGGTCAAAAATATGTACCCAGCTCTACATGATGCATGTGCTTTTTTCTGTTATTTGTTTCGGTGTATATTCTGTCTCCTATTTATTTAATACATGGTGTTCCTTTGTTTTCAGATGTGTTCCTGAAGTGTATCATCTCCATTCATGTACTACCTACCCTACCTCCCACTATGTGTAATGTTGTTTCATGGAATGTTCGTGGCTGGGATACCCTGTTAAAAGACAAAAGGTATTTGTCTAGATTGAATTCTCATGTTTCTGTCCTACAGGAAACTCATTGTAACGATGCTGAATCCCTTAAATTAAAGAGACAATGCGTTGGTCAATTTGTTTACTCCCCAGTCTCTACTCACAGAGGTGGTGTTGCTATTCTCTTCCTTAAGTCATTGCATGTACAAATTTTATCCACAAAATGTGACACTGATGGATGTTGGGTAATGGCTAAGGTTGTCATTCACAATGAAGAAATTGTTTTACTCAATATTTATGACCCCGTTAAACCAGACCCTGATTTTTGGACTAAAATTAAGATCTTACTCTCCTCCATTGATAATCCTAACATTATTGTTGCTGGTGATTTTAATCAGTGGTTAGACCCATTTTCTGAAAGACAGTCTAATTGTAGATGTAATCCCGATAAATCCTACAGATCATTTCAGTCTGCCATTGCCTAGCGTCCATTTTTTGATGTTTGGAAAACCTGTAATCTGACTCCTTTGATGTCACATTTTATTCCTCTGTCCATCACACTCGCTCTAGAATTGATTATATTTTGGTTAGTAAACCCTTACTCCCCTCTCTCCAATCTTCCGAGATTGGATCTATTTTTATTTCTGATCATGCTCCTGTCTGTTCCTCCCTTGACCTCTCCCTGTGCATCCCAAAAAGTGGTTGTAGGAAACTTAATAACTTTCTTTTGTCCAATACTGCTTTAATCTCAGAAGCCAATAACTTTATCAACAAATGTTTTAATCTTAATAATACTTTAGATACTTCTTTTCCTAATACATGGGATGCCTTTAAGGCTTATTTCTGTGCCTTTACTATTGCCTACTTATCGAGAAAGAAGAAGACCACCCAAGCCGAATATACGACTCTGTTACAACAGCTCAAATCACTGGAACATACTTACTTCACTTCTAAATCCCCCCTGACTCTCCATGAGTTAATTAAGGCCAAATCTGCTCTTAACAAACTTGCCACAGTTGACACTTGCAATGTCCTTTTCAAAATTAAATCCAAATATCACGGCAGCCAAAATAAAGCAGGCAAAATGCTAACCAATTTTTTGAAAATCAAATTAGAATGCAAAAGTATTGGCCCTGTCCTTAATGACTCTACCAATAAATTGGTGTCCTCCGATGGAGATATTTCTTCTACGTTTCAAGATTACTATCAAGCATTATATTCTGATGACACTAACACCTCCAATCAGAATATGGATAATTGTTCTAATGGCCTCCCTTTACCTCTTCCCTTGTCTGATAACTTTGACTTATTAGAAGCTGAGATTACTCTCCAAGAAATAACGGATGCCATTGGTTCCTTAATAAATCTAAAGCACCTGGTCCTGATGGTCTCAGCTAAATATTTTTCAACTTTTTCTTCAATTTTTTGCCCCTAAACTTCTTGTTCTTTTTATTTCCTTCCTCAAAGATTCTAAGGCATCTGGTTCCTTTATTTAAGCCCTAATTATCCTGATTCCTAAACCTGACAAAGATCATACCCTTTGTAAAAATGATCACCCTATCTCATTAATTAATTACGACTGCAAGATATTTGCTAAAATTCTTGCCTCTCGTCTTGAAAATATTGTACCACTATTGGTGAAGACTGATCAATCTGGTTTTATTATGGGCAGATTGGCAGCTGACAATGATTGAATGTTTTCTAATGTTATCTCCTCTGGGAAAAAACACCAATCGCCTCTTGCTGCATTGTCTCTAGACGCCGAGAAGGCTTTTGACCGCATTAATTGGCAATTCATGTTTACTACTCTTCAATGGTATGGTTTTGGACCGAATTTTATCTCTTATGTTAAATTGTTCTCTGCCCCACCTGCAAGTATTTTTGTTAATAACTATTTTTCTACATATTTCCCTCTGTATGGAGGTACCCGTTAAGGCTGTCCCCTCTCACCCCTGTTATTTGTTCTATGTTTAGAGCCCTTCCTTGAACGCATTCGAGTTAAGTCGCTTATTTCCTGATTTGTGCATAACTCCATTGAAACTAAGTTGTCAGCATACGCCGATGATATTCTGTTGTATATGTCTAACCTATTTCCACCCCACCTCCCCTTTTACATGAGGTTCAGTTATATTCTAGCATCTCTGGATATAAATTGAACTTCTCTAAAACAGAGGTATTACCTTTAAACTCCCATTTCTACCAATATATATTCACTAATACTAACTTTACTTGGTGTCCTACAAAAATAAAATACCTTGGAATTTGGCTCTCCTCTACTTTTTCTAACACAATCAGCTATTCGTTTACAGCATTAATCAAAATATTACAGAGCTTACTTCTTTCTTGGTTGCCTCTCCACCTCTAATGGTGGGGTAGATTGGACACTATTAAAATGATGATCACCCCCCACGTCCTTTATACACTATCTATGTTACCCTTCAGGATTCTTGTTTCCTATTTTTCACAACTTCATTCTATTTGTAACAAATTTTTATGGAATAATAAACATCCCCGTATTGCTCTTGCTAAACTTAAACATCCCACAAATGAGGGTGCTGTTCACTTTCCTAATTATAAACTTTATCATTCTGCATTTTTAATTAGACTATTTTTTGCCTTAACCTCTGAGTTTGCGGACACTCCTCTACTGCGTTGGATTTAATTTGAACACTACTTGTTGAGGGATTTTTCTTTTAAAAATATGATATATATGACTAATTGCACTTTTGTATCCACTAATCCTATTTTAAAATACTCCCAACAATTACTATATAATTTGCTGTCAGCTGACCTTGACCCCCACCAATGTTTTTTATCCTCTACTATTTGGTATAATAAATTTATTAGATTTCGACGTAAATCATTTTACTACAGACACTGGAAGGAGAAGGGAATAATGTTCATTTATCAACTTGTTCATCATAATTCTGTTATTCCCTTTCCCCAATTGCAGTTACAATATAACTTACCTAACTCGTTCCTTCATGAGTACCTTTTATTGTCATCTGTCTTACAGCCCTTCTTATAACTGCTAATAATTTCTCTTCAACTTCTCTCTCCCTTATCCCTAACACACCGATTTACATCATTTCTCCTGACCTTATACCTAAGGCTGCTTCTATTTATAAGATGTTATCACCTGTTACTGAACGTTCTAAAACCCATAACGAATTACTTTGGGAAGAGGATTTATCTATCTCACTTCCTATCCCTTCATGAGATAAATTTTGGCTTAAGTTATTTAAAATCTCTGGTGCAGCCCACATTTTTCATACTTCATTTACAATAGAGCTCTCATTACTCCTGAATGTATATCCAAGTTTTCCCCTACCTCCTCTCCCCTATGTTGGTCTTGTTCTGCCTACAATGGAACTTCGATTCATCAATTATATGATTGTTCTGAAGTTTTGGCAATCTGTTTGGGCTAAATGCATGGTAATATTTTACAGTAATATTCCGTTATCAATACAAAGTGTTTTCTTGGTACTGCTTCACCTGCTTTTGGTGTTTTTTCTCCTAAGTATTTGCTTTTTGATCTTTTTATCGCTCTTGCATTTAAAGTGATCTTATCTTGTTGGAAAGATAATTCTAAATTATCACCGTTAACTTGGTGGAAATGTATTTGTGATGAACACAAAATTGCTCATGTCTCTTCTCTGTCCCTTTCTCAGAAAATTAAATCTGATCTATTTTGGTTACCTTTTACTTCTCATCTTTCTACTTCTGCACCTGCATCTTAAACTCGATCTTCATTTTTCTTTTTTCCTATTGTATATTCATTTCATGCTTTAGGATATTCCGCTTTTTTGTTTTTTTCTCTCTCTTCCTTTTTCTCTTTCTTTTTCTCTCATCATAAATTCTTTGCTCCTGTTTTATTCTTTTACATTGGTTGGTATATCAAATTTGTATTGTGTTCATTTGTTTGATAATGTTTTTTCTCTCTCTAAAACTCAATAAAAATTATTTAAAAAATATATATATGTGCACTGCTATAGGGCGATGGGAAAGCGTAGTGGGATTTTAAAATGTAATAATCTACTGGCTGACCTGTGTCGAACACCATGCATACTAGATCAGATTACACTACGACCTGTGCCAACGTACTCTGAGGGCACATGTACAAAGTTGCGCTAGGTGTCCCAGGGTATGTGTATTTTAGTGTAACATTTATAGGGAGCAGCTAAATAACCTGGGTCCAGAAGTACTTGTTCCAGTGTGCCCTAGGGCACCAATTAAGAGTGATATATCCATAGGTCCTAATGTCTTTTGTATCTGGAGGGACACATATGGAGCGCATGTGTGGGCAAGCGAAGATGTACATACCAAGGGGCATATTTACAAGCCCCTATCGCCACAGGAACGTCACTTTTAACAACATTCCTGTGGGGATCGGGGCATTGCCTTATTTATAAGGCAGCGCTAAGCCACTTATTGTGGCTTAATGCTGCCTTGTGAATAAGGCCCCCTTTCACGCTATGCTTAGCTTGAAAGGGGAGGACAATAGGTGTTGCAGTGGGCATTCCTCCGCAACCCCTATTGACTCTGACGCTGCTCTCTATTTACAAGGGAAGCGTAAATAGGAGGCAGTGACAGAATTAGGACCAGGGAAAACCCTGGTCTTAACCTGGCGCAACATGTTTCATTTCTCCTTGTTTTTGCTGTTTTCATGTGTGCTGCTTTGTCCAGCACACATGAAACCAGCAAAAGGTCCTCCTTCCTGCACATAAACAAACATTTTTCTAATGCAGTTTTGCAACGTCTATGTGTGCCTCATTAGGCAGCACACATAGACGTTACAATACGGCATTTCAAGATTGTTTATGTGCAGGAAGGGGGACCTTCCTGTACATAAACAATCTTCCCCTGCACACAAACACCCTTGCACTATGGTGCAAGGGTGCCTGCGTTGGCGCTAGGCTGCTAAGTGTAGCGCCAGTGCAGGGGGAAAGCAGGGCTGCAACATACTCTTGTAAATATAGTGCACCCCTATGTGTCTGAAGTGGCAGAGTGAGGCATTAAGCCAGGAAGGCTAACACCTCACTTTGCCACTTGTGAATATGCTCCAGAGTGTGTGTCTGACGGTACATGAACAGAGCCACTTGGTGCCTAACTGTATATGCACAGAACCATCGAGCCTCTAAGGGGGTACATGCAGAAGAACTTCACTTGCCTGCTGGTACATGCGCGCAGCTTGACATGTGTTTAATGGCACATGAACTGATAGCTCCTGGATGTTCAAAGGCACACACACATAATACATGTGAGTCCTTTGTGTCTGAGAGCATATTATCAACACAAACAGTGAGTGCTGCCCGTGATGCTAGCTTGTGCACTTCAACAATTACACTCTATGCTTAATGCTGCCTGGCACTGAGCCTTGGAGCTCTGGGTGGCCTGTTTATAATGGAACCACAGGTTGCCCTTGAGGAAGGTGAGGACAGATGAAAGAAGCTCAAAAGCAAAGTTAAGCACAAGCATCACGGGTCAGTAGAGTTGTAGTATGGAAGCCACGGGTTCGAGGAGGAGCAGAGTCTGTTTTTTGGTTGCATTCTCTACCCAGCCTCTTGCTATTATTGTGAGGCTTTAAGCTCCCATCATGTACACAGCAACCTCTGCAGATCCTGAGAGCACCTGAGGATGGAGAGCAGCTTATCAATGCCTGTCAGTGCAGAAGCACTTCCCGGCCTCCAGGAGGCAATGACTGGGTCTAGGAAGTAACTCGGCACAATGACTATTCCTGTCCCCAAAGTGCTCGGTGCCCACCACATTCTGCTGGGGACTGTCTGCTGGGTCACTTCTGGTGGGCAGGAGGCTGCTGTGAAATAAATATACATTGTCTGAGGTCAACCCTACCTTCTCCCCAGTGGGTAAAGGTCTGTAGTTCTACTGGTTTTATTCTTGTTGTACACAAAATATTTATGCTGACAAAAAAATAAAATATAACATATCTGTCTACATGTTGTATTGCTCTATCAAGCTTGTGAACGGGTCTTTCTGTCTTTACAGACTGACACACACAGCCCAGGCAGGCACAGGGATACAGACACACAGAGCCACCTATAGAGACAGATTTGCTTCCACACAGAGACAGGCTGACATGCACACTCAGCCACTGCTGCCCGTCGTGCAAAGCTCATACTCCAGTGACTGCAATAACCACAAAATACCTGAGTGGAAGTTCGGTGCCGATTGAACAGCAAGAGGTCAAATGCATATGAATACCCAATCTGGCAACCGGACAACCTTACACTGCATCACTAAATAAGAATAATGTGAAATATTTGTGACTATATCACACTTATGATATATATTTATAATACGTAATACATTTATGAGAACCGTTTCTAACAACACTAACATATGTAATATGAATAGTTGTGGTTATTGTCATAAGCTAAATGCATATACATGATCAGGTTAATATGCTGTCTGCAGGGTTTGTGTTTGTTATCGTGTATGTGAGTGAGCCTGCTCTTGTCATCATGCTCTATTTACTTACCCGTAATTGCATTACTCAGAGTCCTAATCCCTGGCTTCAATTTATTATTACTACCTAAGAGGCAACCCTGCTTCACCAGACACCCATACCACGTGCTATAACATTTTTGTTCCCCTATATAAAGCCCCCACTACCCTCCAACCTCCGGTAATACCACATATTCCAAAATCATAACAAAATGTTGGCCTGGACTACCAGGGAGGAAGGGACGGATGTAATGAATAGAAGAGAGGGAGTGGGGCTCTGAGTAATGCAATTACTGGTAAGTAATTTGAGCATTACCTCCTCGTCCCTCCCTCGCTTCTCTTCATTACACCTACGAGATCTACAAAGTGAAACAGGACAACCAAATTGGATATGCACAAAACAGGTTTATTAGAAAAACATGTTAAAAAAGGTAGCACAGATATTCAGAAACCTCAGAAGGGTCAACTTCCTGGTCAAACTGTTAATGAGAGGCAAAAGTCAAAGGGAAAGCACAAGTGGCAGCTCGAAAAATCTCAGGAATGGAAGCCCCCTGGATCTCAGCACAGGAATCCGCCATTGACCTGGTGGAATGACCCTGCACCCCCAAGGAAGAGATGTGCCCAATAGACTTGTAAGCCAGAGAAATCAATGGCCAAACTCACCAACTCAAGGAAAAAGTGGAAGGATGCAACCGCTGTTTTACAGACCCAAAATTCACAAAAAGGAATCAGAAAGACGAAAGGAAGTGACTCTCTCCATATAGATCAGTAGAGCCCTCCTGACATCCAATGAGTGCAGCCGCACTTCAGAGTCGGGGAAAGGAGAACCAAAAGAGGAAGGCAGATTCAATTCCTGCTCCCTGTGGAACTGGGAACCTACCTTAGGACAAAAAGAAAGGACCAGATGTAAAATGATCCTGTCATCAAAAACCTTACAGAAATAATGCCAGAAAGGCAAAGCGCCCGGTTCATTTAAACGACGAGCAAAATAAATTGCCACCAAAAAGAAGGACAAAAAATGTAAATCCACAGACCCCGAGGCTCAAACGGTGGTGGCATCAAGGCCTCTAAAACCAAAGACAGAACCCAAGATGGAAAGTGCTTCCAAGGGACAGGCAGAACATTACTCAACTCCTTGAAATGACGTCCAATAAGATGACCAGGATCAGACAGATTGTCCAAGAACTCCAGAAAGCCTTAATCACAGCCCACTGAAGACAAAGGGAGGAGACCTTCAACCCCAAGGAAGCCCTACCCTGGAGAAAGAACATCACCTCAAACAAGGTAGAGGAAGCAGGATCGAAACCCTTACCTCAGCACCACCTTCTGAACGAACGCCAGTGCTTTAAGTAAGATTTGTTGGTAGAAGAGTGTCTAGCAGCCTGCAGAGTCAAGGTCAACCCTGCAGGAACCCCTTTATGCAGAAGCCCTAAGTGTTCAACCTCCAGGCTGCCAATCGCATCTGGGACAGAATGTCCTGCTGTAACACAGGGAACATCAAAGACGACCACAGTTCTATTAGAAAAGAAAACCAAGAGGCCCGATGCCAATCAGGGGTAATCAGGACTACCAATGCCCCCAAGTATAGGACCCACAGAAGGAACTGGAGAAGCAGTGGAATGGGAGTGAACACGTACAGAAAACCCCAAGGCCATGGCCAGGAGAAAGCGTACACAGCCCAAGCGGAACTCTCCCGATTACGGGAGCAAAATCTGGACACATTGGCATTGCCCACACATGCAAATCGGTCCACCACTGGAACACCCCAGCACACTGTCAGCTCCACAAACAACTCTTGACGGGGGCAAAAATCCACCGATTAAGAGATGGCTCTGATGAGAGCATCCACCAGATAATAGGACACCCACTGAATAAGAATCGCCTAGATTGCCGCCCAACAGAACAACCTCTCCGCCACCAGAGCCAGAGAAGAGTACTTGGTCCCTCCCTGTCTGTTCACGCAAGCCATGGTTGTGACATTGTCTGTCCTGATCAGGACAACCGACCCCCTCAGCAACCCTGAGAAGGCCCTGAGAGCCAAAGCATCACCTCCAATTTGAAGACCTCCTGCTCTGAGAGTGGGACCAGAAGCCCCTGGTCTGATGAACCCCCATTCAGCCCCCCACATCATGACCACCAAAGGTGCAGGAGAGGAGAGAGCCACTCCCATACCAGATGATCCCGAACCAGCCCCCAACCAAGATGGTCCCTGATCTGCGGGGACACCAGAATCAGAGAAGAGAGGGGGAGACAATGTGGAGACCAATGTGCCAGAATGTGCACCTTCAGCTTGTGTAAATGAAACCATGGCCATGGAAACAGAAAACCATGGACGCCAGATTCCCTTGAACCTGGAGCTAATAAGCTGCCTCTTGGACCTGTTTGTACAATAGGGCCAGAATATGAGACTGGATCTTGGATACCGGAACCTCAGGTAATGAGACCACCCACAAATCTGTACGAAATCTTGTCCCAATAAAGAGACAGTCATGGGACAGAACAAGGCAGGATTTTTCCCCATTGATAACAAAGCCGTGATTCAGCAAACTGTCCAGAACCACCCTCGTGTGACAGAGAGCCAACCTGAATGAGGGAGCATGAACCAACCAGTTGTCCAAGTAGGGATGGAGAAAAATCCCCTGACTGTGAGACAACGCCACTAATGGAGCCAACAGCTTGGTAAAAACCAAGGGAGCAGACTTCAGTCCAAATGGCAACACCACAAACTAGAAATGGCAGTCCCCTATCGCAAAACGCAAACCATTGGAACGTGTAGATAAGTGTCCTGGAGGTTGATGGAAGTCATAAAGTCCCAGACCCCACCAACGGAATTATGGACTGCAAAGTCACCATCTTGAAGTGAATGGTCCTGGCCCACCCATCAACATCTTTAAGTCCAGAACAGGCCTGAACCCTCCTAACACCTTTTGAACAAGAAAAAGAATGGAACCGCAACCCAACCCCTGTTCCTCCAGGGTGACAGGAAAGATTGCCATCTTTTTTAGAAGAGCCGGAACCCCATCCAGAAGAACCTGCATCTTCCCCGGATCCCTGGGGAAAGGAGTACAGATGGTGCCCCAGCTGGGAGGCAGAGTGACAAAGTCTACATGATAACCGCTCCTGATGATGTCCAAAGCCCAGTGATACTTCACGTCCTGACTCCTCCAAGCCTCCAAAAAATACAATAGCCTCCCACCCACAGGCCTTGAGGCCGCCTGCAATAGTTGTCAAGACATTTGCTTGAAGGAAACAGGCTGAATCTTGGCGCCTCCCAAGGAAGAGGGCTTCTTGGGTTGCAATTTTCAATGCCGCTCAAAAAGGGTTTGGAGGACTGATGGGAGTTGAATGAAAGGATTATAAGGAAGTAGGTGGATTCCAAAAATGACGGGAGTAGGAAGACGAAGAAGTCTTCCCCTTGTAGAGAAGGGCATGCTTATGATCTTTGTACGCTTTGGTAATCATGCTGTCCAGCTGCTCCCCAAACATCATTTTACCCTCAAATGGAATCTTAAGGAGAGAATACTTTTTGGAGAAATCTGCCTTCCAGTCTCGTATCCATGTATTCCTCTGTGTCAGAATCGTTGAACCAGAAGCCATGGCAGAAGATTTAAGGACATCCAAAGAGATGTCTGCCATTGATTTTCCCTGTAAGTCCATGTGAACCAGTAAGCCAGAGCAATCAGTTTGTTCCTGAATCGTCGTGGCTAGTTTCTCAAAGTCCGATACCAAGGATTGAGCAGCATAAGCAGAGTAGATACCTGCCTTCAAACTCAAATTTTCCACAGAGAAAGCCTTCTTCAGAGCCCCATCAACTTTCGTATCTGTAGCATCTGTAGAAGAACAATCCTCTGGATTGATCGCCGTACGACCAATGAGAGTGGCCAACTTGGCGTCCACCTTCATAGAGTGAGAAAGATAGTCCTCCTCCTCCTCCAAAGAGTACAGCTTCTGTAAAAAGTGGGGGACCGAAGGGGGTTCCAGGTCATGCCATTCCCCAGCTATCAATTCTTTGATGCGACAATGAAATAGCATAGCAAAAACAGGCAGTTTAATGGACTGGGGAAATATGCCGTCTGTCCCCACAGATGCTGAAAAATGTGAAAATCCCAAATTTTTCCGGATATGTTGAAGAATATCCAGAACCTCCTCTTTATGTACAAATTTCCCTGTAGAGGTAGAGGGACTGGTACTTTCCGAAGCCGAAGAGTCATCAGAGGGTGAATCTGCTGGACCCACTGCAGGACGAGAGGCCCTGCCTTTGGACGGTACTCTGGCCTCCAAAGCATGAGCCACAGCAGCCTCAATCATAGCCTGTACCTCAAAAGCCGAGAGTAGGGCAGAAGAATCCACCAGACCCCTGGACCTACTACAGCGAGCAGGAATGGGCTCATCATTGTCAGATTAAGAGGACCGTACATGCTTGCTCCTAGCTTCACATTTCCCCACCATAATGAGCTACAACAAAAAACTCAGCAGGGAGACACCTAGATATAGGCAGAAACTCCCTTCATAAAGGACCAACCAGCACATAAACATAGACATAAACCGGGAGAAAACACCAGTCACCAATTACCAACATGAAAACAAACATCCAATCCCCAATTTACACTAAGGATTGTAAAAATTATTTGAAAAAACAGCCTTTATCGAGGCCCTTTCTGTGTCCTGTATGCAGAAACAGACAGCTGAGGAGCCGTGCTGCCCCGCAGCTGCCACCTCACCATCCGGGCTCCAACCCGGAAGTATAGCCCAAGCCACTCTGAGATGATGACTCCGTCATCCGGACTCAGCCCACTCAGCAGCCAAGAGTGCAAGCCCAAACAACAATATACTACAGTATCTCCTCTCTTGGGGAAATGATTCCAAAAATGAAGACATTGAATCCCAGAACCTACCCTAGCACTGCACATGGCTGGGCATGGTGGTACACGGGCCGCATGTCAGGTGAGACAAGTGAAAAACAGGAGGTTGGAGGAGAGAGGGGGCTTTATATAGGGAAAGAAAAATGTTATAGCATGTGGTATGGGTGTCTGGCAGGGATGCATCATAGGTGTAATGAAGGGAAGCAAGGGAGGGATGAGGAGGTCATGTGTGTTGACCATGGAAATATTGAAATTGTCATTATTTACAGACTTTTTTGATGAACACTTTTTGTGCATTAGTTGCTGGTTTCATTCAGTAGTTTAATTTTCAACATGGCCCTTCTTACTCATTATCTAGACTGAGACACCTAACATGGCAATACCACACTTCTAACACACTCATGATGATCAGCATCTCATAGTGTATTCTCTGCAATCACAGACACCGGAAGGACAATGGCTGCTTCTCAAGCCATTTAGTCTGTTTACTAAAGATGGGGTTTGTCACAGCAGCAGTGATTCAGGCGGTCGCTTGTAAATAGTCAAGAGCAGAGACTTCAGTGCGAGCACAAGCACTGCGACTCTATGCTCCAAGTGCCGCAATGAACGGAATATGAGGTTTTCGCTGTCGGTTTTAGAGCAGGAGATGGACTTCAATGTGAATGGGGTTGGGATTGGGGCATTGGGAAGGCAAGGAGGAGAAAGGGAGGGAGCGAGCAGGTGAAGAAGGGAAAGGGAGGTCAATGCTTAATCAGGGAGATGGCCATACAGAGAGGAGAAAGCATAAGGAGTTGAAACCTAATCTGCTCTTTGGTGGCTGAGATTCCCATGAACAGAGCTCCCAAAGTCACTCCATGGATCAGGTATATGCATGTGTGTGGGCAGAGGGTAGGGGAAGCCTGGGTCAGAGAAGTAAATTCGTTATGATGAAGCTAATGAACATGCTCAGAATACGGCCCTTCCACTAATAAATGCGATCCTGTCTGCAAGTCCTCACCCCCATCCAAATATATAAACTGAACACAATCACAGTCCACACTGGGTTATAGACACACCCCAGCATCTGAACTGAGAAGAGGCGGTGGGATCTCACTAAACACCTCCCACTGTAGACACTAAACTGTGCGTGCCACAGTCAGACCCAACAGAGAAGAGGTGGTGGAACAAGAGTGTGAGGGAAAAATACCCTACTCGATCTAACTAAACTCCTCCCACAGGAGCCACAACATTGTGCGTGCCACAGTCAAACACAACAGATACCACATCCCGGTGCACGCCACAGCCAGGCCCCTTAGATTTTACACCATTGTGTGCGATGCAGCCAGACCCATTAGATACAACAGCCCTTTGCATGCCACAGTCAAATCCAAGAGATACCACCTCCCTGTGTGCACCATAGCCAGACGTCTTAGGAATCATTGCCTTGTGTGCGCCACAGCCAACCCCCTTAGAACCACACTATGTGCACAGCATAGCCAGATCTATTAGATATCACGGAAGTGTGTGAGACACAGCCAGCCCCCTCAGAAACCACCACCCTGTGAGCACCATGTCCTAGTCTCCTGAGATCCTGTGGCTCTGTGCGCACCACAATTAGGCCCCTTACATATAGCTCCCTGTGTGCTCCACAGGCAGGCCCCTGAGATATCACCATCCTGAATGTGCCACAGCCAGACCTATCATACATCACGGCTCTGTGAGCGCCACAGCCATGCCCCTTAGATACCACCTCCCTGCTCGTGAAATAGCCAGATCCCTTAGATATCATTGTCATGCGCGTGCCATAGCCAAATCTCTTGTATATCACCGTTCTGTGTGCGCCATAGTCTGATCCCTTAGATATCACCATACTGTGTGTTTCATAGCCAAACAACTTCGATACCACTGCGTTTTGCTTTGTGTGCACAACATCCAGGCCTGTGTTCAAAACATCTACACTCTTATGACGCATTACAAGCACAGTCAAGTAACCACTTACATCCATTAGCTGGACCCTGTCTATAAAAAATTAGGTAGAAAAGTAATAAGGTAGTTACAGCAGGTCTGAATGCAAAAAGTCAGGGAATCCACACCATGGATAGAAGGTCTAACAATAGGGTTAACTAAGAAACTCCAACTGAAGTGGGGCATCCTGCTACCATGCCTTTTATTTCCCAACATGGAGGTGCTGCAGAAGAGAGTAGGCTTCAGTCCCTTTGAACCTTTGTATTTGCCCAGTGTCAGTGGTCCTTCAAGTCTCGTTTGAGAAAGGTGAGAGAAACCTCTCAGGAAATACAAGAAGTGCATAGTATGTGCTGGGCCTAAGATCAAGAATGGCCAAGTACATGCAAATGGCAAAAAGTTGGAATCTACCCAGGAGCTTATCAAGCACTAGTATGACAAGAAAGCCATGTTTGTGAAATACCATACTGATCAGAAAATGTGAGTTGTGAAGCCAGTCACTTCCAGGTCCCTCCTGGACAAGTAGACTTGGAGACTTGGACTTACACTATGCTGGATAAACGGCTGAAGTCACCTACTTGTTGGATATTGGCATCCAACAGGATAATCCACACAACCTCATCAAATCTTACTTTTACAGGGTACACCTGACCATATTGATGGTGACTGATGAAATTGTGGAGGAGAAAAGTGAACCCTCCCAGATCCCCAACCCACAATGCAAAAAAAATAAAACAATTCAGTGGAAGTGGTAGTGCTCTCCCCTACACTGACAAAGCAGCAGCAGAGAGACTTTCACTACTTATCAGATCAATTTGTTGGACGTTCTCCCAGACACCTAGATGAACCTTCTAGTGGGTCCATAACACCTACACTGGAGGGAGCTTACCTGTCATAAACAAAATATACAGGCTGTCAGAGAAAGTAAGGTCCAGCATCATGGAGGAAGTTCCCAAGATGTTGTCCATAGGGGTTATTGGACACTTTATTATCAGCCCAGTTGTGCTGGTCCCCAGGACTAGCCTGAAGGTGAGGATCGCAGTACTGTAGTTCTGTGTGAACTAGTGGGACTCTATGCCATTACCAATACTGATCGTACCTCATTCCCCAAGATGATTAACTCATTAATTAGTTAGCCACAGACAAATATCTCAGAACTTTTCATCTGATTCTGGGTACTGACAGATTGTCCTGAATAAGGAAGCCAAGGAGAGATCAGCATTCTCAACTCCTGACTAATTCTAGGTTAAGCCCCTTGGGCTGTAGAATGCCCCTTTGACATTTCATAGGTTGCCAACTGGGTACAGACTTGGCTGGAGACTTTTAGTGCACCACATCATAGCTAAACAATATTGCTGTTTTTAGCTCCACTTGGCAGGAACACCTCAGTTATTTAGGGAAAGTGTTTCAGTCCCTGCAACAGGCATAATTAACTATCAAGGCTAACAAGTTTGAGATAGGACAGGGGTCCATGCTGATTCTGGACCCCCAACTTGGCGGAGGACATGTACAGTCTCTTCAGCCCAAGATCCATACTATTCTGGTGTAGAAACCTCCCAAAACCCAGACGCAATTTAGAACATTTCTAGGTCTAAGAGGGTAATATAAAAGATTTGCTAAGGGATACAGCACCACTGTGAACCCTCCACTGGCTTAGCTGATTTCCAAGACGCAGCCCAAGCAAGTCATACTGTCTGAAGAGCATCAGAAGGCCCTTGACACCCTGAAAGAGGCTCAATGCACAGCACCTGTTCTCAAGGATCCTCACCATGTAGTGTGTGCCTAGGTGGCAGTTATGATATTCCAGTCTCTTCTCTGACAAACCTGATAATAACAGACATCTACTACGGTGATTCCAGAGACACCAAACTCCAAATGTTTATCTTTTCGCAATTGGACATTACACTTAAAAGATGTTTCAAGGCAAACCCAATGTTAAACTGTGGGAGAGATGGGCCTTGCAGTAGTGAAAAACTAATTTGGCAGTTTTACACTACCAGGACACGTACAACTCAAAAATACAGGTCTAACCTTTTATGTACACTGCACCCTGCTAATGTGGCTGTTTAATGGCTACCTTAGGAGTGACTCCCCACAAGCACCCAACCCACCGCTGCTCACCGTTTTCAGCAGTGTGCACCGTGGTGATTGGCCCTAAGCACAGTCAATGTCCTGCAAAATGGCAGTTGGCTGCAGGGTCTGGTCTATGATCAGACCTTTGCAATTTATTGTAATGGTTTTTGGGTAGCGCAGTACCAAAACAATGGTGCAACAGGGGATGCAACTATATCGGGTGCTGATAATGCAGCAATGGAGCTCCTAAATTATATTTTTTCTTTAATTTTCTTAAAGTAGGGCCATTTTGAGACCTCGCCCACATGGCCCTGGGGGTCAGAGTGCACCCATCCTAACCCTCACATGTATTTACACATTTAGTTAACTTAACATATTTGCATGCTATGAATCGACATATGCACATTCAGTAAGTCTAAGCTGTGTATGGTTATGGTGTTATAAGTAATGACATCAATGATGTAATTTGAGATTTCATCAGAGATGTCATCAATAATGCCAATTAACTTGTGGTGAGTGATGTAATAAGCAAGGCCATAAGTAGGGGTGCACGTTATAGCTAGTTCATTAAATTATAATTGGTGAATTTCAATGGTTTTTTGCTTGAAAACAATTGTTTTTATATTATTACAAGGGCTAACTATAACGTAATTTTAACCTTTGGTATTTTCAGTGAATTTCTAGAGTTTTTTCTTTTTTAAATATAAAGTTATAAATTATTACTCTACCTAACTATAGTGTCACTTTAAGCTTTGGTTTTATCAGTGAATTTCTGGGGTGTTTTTTAACGTAAAGAAAGATCTTATTGCCATACATAACTAGCATTTTTTACTTCAATATTCTGAGTATATATTTTGACCATGTGCAGTGGATGAATGGACACATGTGGCCCGGCCCTGTGCCCAAAACCCTGCCCAGCAACCATCCCCATGCCTTTTCCTGGACCCTATTCTTGCTGGACTTAGAACCATGTGCACTGTTGCCTCTGTTAAACAGGAGTTAACTCCCTTTGTTCCCCATTCAAACATGGGTAAATTGGCTTATCCTTAATTGACTTATTTAACTTGCATATAAAACACTAGCATAAGGTATGAGATGTACTTAGGGGCTGGAATTTAAGATGCCTAGGCAGAATTTCAATTACACCGAAGTAGTTTCAATAATTCAACATTACTCTTTGATGCAGAATTACAGATAATATTGTGATTACTCCCACTCACGTAATTAAGAGTAATTTGGGGTGAAAAATGATACTGTAAGAGCACATTTCGTGTTCTGTTACATTTAGTGCTATTTTGTTGTATAAAATGCATTCTCACGCCTATTTGGAGGCTAGAGTGCTTTTTGCCATATGAAAATAGCACTAAATTCAGAGAGTAAGTTGTGGGGAAATCCTACCCCAAGTGCACACATCGCAAGTACAAACAGCTGCACCTTATCACACTTTATGTTCTAATGCATTTAGCAGAATTTCTTATCACACAATGTGACATCATATCCTTTTGGGATCCAAGGGGACATTTTTTATAAGGAATATAGTGCTATATTCTAAGTTTCTCTTCTTGCATATTTCCTTGCACTTTTGTGGAATTTTTGGGTAACTCTGTGAGAATATGCTACACAGAACTATGTGAGTTACACCCATCCCTAGAATTTAAATTACATCTGTGGACTACCGCACCTATTCTGCTTTCACAGAGTGGGCTATGAAAGCATGATTTTAAGCCTACCCTGTGTAGCTGAACCCAGCTTGAACCACAATGCACAGACCAGTCGAAATTGCCCATTTTGACCAAGAGGTAAGAAAATCTGATCTTAAGTATTAAATAAGTCACCCCTAAACACACTTTGTTGCATACAAGTTAAAGTACATAATTGTAAAGAGTGACACATGTGTGGCTTTGGAAACTGCATGTTTCTCTAGTGACTGGGCCCAAAACAGAATTGCTAGTTATCAAGTTATAACTGGATCATAGGTATAGTTTATACACTTAAACTATAACCATTGCCCTGTTTCAGTACATTTTTCAAACAAACTCATATTTTTATAGTTAATAATAAATCCAATCTAATGGTGAAGTCACACTTTTATTAAATATGTGGGAAATATCACTTTTGAAAAGTACCTTTACCCTGCCTGAAGCTAACGGAGGCTAATTTGCATGAGCTCTCCAGCAACTGCCTTGCATTACTTTGCCTGAATGATGTAGGAAAGAAGAGTAAAAACAATGGCATGGATTTCGGGAGTTGTTTTCTTCCCATGGCAGCAAGACCAGTTAGGGTGGACCCAGGCAATTTAGTAACTTCTAAAGGGCCTGCCAGGTAACAACAACATGTTAGGTAATACATGGAAAGGCCCAACCTTCCCGTGGAATCGATTTTGAGTGGCCACAGAGGAGCGGACTACTCATTACCTTGGCCACACCGCTGGATAGGCACACAGACTTTGCACACAGGGAGAAGTGTTTCCCATCTTGAATTTTGAGACTGAGGGGGATTGTTTGCTGTAGGAAAACAGGAACAATTGAAAAAGTGGTTAGGGTTGTCGCCAGGGACCTTTAACCTATTGGTAGTGATACGTTCTCTTGTGGCCTTTCCCCACAGAGCCACAAGTGTTGGATTTCTAAACCCTTGAGCGAGAATTAAGTCAGTGCCCCATTAGGAACTGCAACTCATGCAAAACCCGCTGAGAAATACTGCAAAAGAAATGCTACTGTTAATTATTAGTCCCACATAATGGTTCTGGAACACAGTAGAGCACCAAACCATCTTTTTTTATTTTTATTTTTTTATTTATGTACAAAATCTTTTTAGAGTGCATGGCTACCCAACAACAGGCTTCCCAGCACTTATAGAATAATTGAGGGATGGCAATATGAGTGTATTGAATAACACACTCGAAATTAGCACTTTAACAAAGGAAAGAAACGTTTAAAATGTGTATTTTAAAATACTAGTCTAGTGCATAAAATATGAAATTAACTACACAGAATGCCAAAGCAAATGTAGCGATGCATGTCATGGTCAGCGAGAACAGATTGAACATTTAAAACATTGATAGCGAGTTCCTCTACAGCAATCTCTAGATGCAATGCTAAAGTGTAGCAGAAGCTATTAAGAGAAAACTTGTTTTTTGAGTTTCTTATGATGGATCGCAAACCATACACATTTTCACAAGAAATATAGCAACTCGGCTATTCTCAATCACAGTATTCTCTGGTAAATAACAAACAATGCTAAGCTGAAGGCCACTTCTCTGCACTGCTTCCGGCAAGGCTCCCGACTGGGGCTGGCTGCGCTGGAAACCAGTGTAACTGTTGCCTTGGTAGTCACAGGTCCAAGTCCCTGTAATTTACAGTAAGATATCTGGGATTTTATAGAATCTGATCAACCATTTTAGCTTTGTATATATATATATATATATATATATATATGCACACAACAACTGAAGAAATCAATCCATTTAATTAAGCAGGTCCATCATCACCTTATGACACAGTGAGATACATTTCGTCAAAGAGCCTTTCTCAGACTCCTATATATATATCAAACAAAGCTGCGCTTGCAGACAATAAAGTATAAACAAGCCTACACAATGGCGATAAATAAGTATGCATGGACGAAATTTTAATTACGCCCTATTATTGAAAGTAATTTCTATAATGTCCTGTAACTCTTTTGAGGCAAACTTACTGAAAATTACATAATTATGTCTGCTCAAGTAAATATGCCACAGAAATCCTACCACAGGAGCACAAAAACAACAAACTTGCATATTGACTAGAAATAATGAAATTGCATATAGACCTATATGCATCCTTTGATAGAATTTGGATGCAAAGGTGCAATTTGCTCTAAAGAAAATCGTGCTAAATGCTGGTTTACACTCCTCATGCAATTCCACGCAACCATGTGAATTTTTACTGTAATTTTGCATAATTACACTACAGCAAATTACACAAGTTACTCTCACACCTATAAGTCATCTTTATTCACATATTGATATTTTTCTAGCTATATGTATAAAAACGATAATAACATGCCTGCTACTACAGTATGTGGCCATGATATTATGGCACTGTTCATAACAAAACAAAAACAAAAATGTCAGCCTATATACTAAGTAGACATGATGTCAGCATTTCTGCACATGTCTAAGAACTTCACACTGTCTAAAATGATATAAAATAATCTGAAACCTAGAAAATGATGAAATGTAGATGCAGCAGTGTTAACAACATTAGGGAGTGCCCAGACGACACTCCCACCTAGCAGCCTGTGCCGGGCATTCATGTTGCATCCTAGGGAATCCATCTCAGATCACATACTGGACCTGTAGAAGATCAAAAGACGACTGGGAGGAGACCTAAAGGACTGAGCCTTCTCCTGTTTGCACCCAGGAAAAAAAAGAGGACTGCAAGACTATCTTGGCTGACCTGTGTGATTAGAGAGACACATCAAGCTGCAACAGGCCTTTTCTTTTAGTGCCAATCTTACCAGTGGCCACTGAGCCTGGACTCGAATTTTCTTTTAACCTCTATCTGACACTCCAAGAGTCTCTAAGAGCCTCTCACTGAGGTCCTGGGGGCATTAGAAGTGTACCCTTGTAGATGTTTGGGCACCAGAAGAATGTTTGGAAAGTTTTGGAAATGTTTCCTTTAGAGCTTCGGTGGGGCCCGCAAGAAAAAGTATATGAACAGCGTCAGATTGAAATTCAGTCTAATCCCAGTCAAAGATCTCTGCACCTCTGAAAAAAATAACTACGTCCCAATCTGTGTTGAGACTTTGACATTTTCTCCAAATGTCCAGCAATACCAACCAGTTTCAAGTATCCGGACTTCGGTTCCATGGTGGGAGCTGCAATTTCAGTGGCAGGGCATGCAGGGTGATGTCTTCTTTTTAAAAAGTAACAAAGACCCTTTCTGAAGTTGGTCTTTAAAGCCTTTTGATGTCCAGACATTTCAATGGGACCAATCCTCATGGTGTATCAGACCAGGCCTACATTGTGGTTAGTCTCACGTCGCAACTAGGTCCTGCTGTACTATTTGCATAGAGAATCATTGGCACATTGTGCTTTTTGGCACTATTTGTACTTACAAATGTAGAACTTGATATCTCCAGTTCCTCTTATTGATTTGTTGCGAGGTTAGTGTCATTTTGCTTATTATATTTTACACTTTTTAAAAAATCAGTTTCAGAATTTTATTGCTTGTTGTTTTTGCACTATTACCTTTTTGGTACTGCATAAATACTGTACACATTGCCTGTCTGGTCTGTGCTATAGTTATCAGGGGGTTGAGCTCAGGTTAATTCAGTGGCATGAGGGTTCACGCTGTCAAGGAGTATTATCTTTTCTTCTTGATTTGGGTCATCATCGAGCCCAAATAGTAATACACTTTCTTACAAGTAGTTTACAGGCACATTTTTCTTAATATATGTTGGGGAGGAAGGTTCATAAACTTGGGCCACATTTATATTTGGCCGCATCTCTGATGTGATTATGCTTGAAGATCACCATGTTATGTCATATACAATTAATATAGCGCTCCGCATCACCCCAGAAGGGATATCTTGAGTGGGGGTCAGATATCAAACTTAGACAAAAGAACAATTTAATGTTTATATTGCAGTCATAATGTTTACATGCTCAAGTGTGAGGGGAGATAAAACCCTGCATAATACAAAATGCTAAATTTCCCAATTTAAACAAATGACTCTGATATATTATACGGAAGCCTGATGTGGAATTCAGTTTATACCTACTACTCTCTCAGTTGTCCTCTTGAATCATGTTGAGATGCTGTGCTAGAGACAGCTGGCATCCATTTCTGACCATACTGATACTAAAATCTTACAGATGGCCCTAAAGTGATACAATAGGTTAAGATTACTTTTACTTATATTGAAGAGGTTAAAACCGAAGGTGGTGCCAGGTCAATAGCATAGTTCCACTCTGGGGCTATAAATAGAACTGGATTCAGGATTCATTTTACTACCCAGTGAGTGTTGCAGGTGTGGTGCTCAAGGGCAACCTATTGCATCGTGAAAAAGACCAAAACTTAACAATACACTACTCCATGTACATTTAATTACTTTAATGTTTTCCCCTTGATAAATGCTAAGCCAGCAGAGAGAATCCAGGTCAGGAAAGGCAGTGGGAGTGAGCAATATTATTTGGTCAAAGAACTGCCTTTATTATGGAGTCTGACACCCAAATGAGAGGAAAGATTATAACCCACAACTTCAAAAAATGTCGAACATTTAATTACTATTCTTAAAAATAAAGAAGGTGTGCATTTCGAGATCAAAAACCACGTAAGTTAAAAACACATAGATGAAGAATGTGTTTATTTTTCAAATGACACCGAAACGGCAGAAATCCCATGTAGGGAACCATATAAATGAATATTGAAAGTTCAAATTTAAAAAATGTGCTTTCTAGCACCTAAAAGTGTAAAGAGACAACCACGGCTATCTGGTTGAGCTGGACCGGAACATATTCAAAGTTTCAGAACAGCCGCAATGGAGCGTGGCTCAGCTACAATAAGTGGTGGACCCAATCAAGTTTTTGTCTTCTGACTTAGTCACTTTTTGGACCTTTTTATCTCGACATCGAGAGATCGGGTCCTCGGATCAGGATTTCAATCCAAAAATGCCGACCTGCTGCAGCATCATGCCTCAGTGAGTTCTAGAGGTTTTTGTCTCTGTTGTTGATGGTGAGGAGCTCTGAAACATTCAGTGGGGTAAACCTGCGCAGTCAGGCCGAGTCGTGGTTTGACATCACTGGCATGACTCTCGTCATTGATGCTGGTCTTCTTCAGAGCTTTTTCACAAAAGTTGGCAAAAAGTTCCCAAACTGTCAGATCTTCTTCTGAAAGGTTGTTTGAGGGTCAGAAAGGGAAAGGTCCACAGCACCAGCCAAGGGTTCAGAAGCTCTGGTTTGCCTCTGGGGTGGACTAGGACTCCAACTCCCACAATGCACCTGGTCAATCCAGGAAAATCCAGGTGAAGCTGGTAAGGCATGGTGAGCAAAAAACCGATGGATTTAGGCCCAGATCTCTGTACTGGGGTGAATGTATGACATTGTTCTGCATTCAGTCCATCAACTGTTGTTTTTACAAGCTGGAATTGTCCCCTTAGTGGATGGTGCAGGTGGCTTCTTCCAGCACTTTTCTACCAGTTGCTACTCAAGGAGTTCACTCCTTATGCTTAAAGACAGGCAAAGTCCTTCTTTTGTGGGGCCTTCAGAGAGCTACAGGTGTAGTCCTTCTGAATGTGGTTGTCACTTGTGCAGTCCAAGGGTCAAACAGGGAAGTCGTTCTTTGTCAGATGTTTCAAGCAGGGATCTGAAGTGCCCTTGAGGCTCTCCCGTATTTATTACCTATTCTGAGTTGGCAAGAGGCAGACACACCCCAAACAATTGGGTTTAGGTTGCCACCCTCTGCCTTGACAGCTTTTTGGGAAGTGTGGCATATTTTTGTCTCAGAATGCACATTTCTCCAAAAATCAAAATTTGTGAAAATCTCACTTTGGAATTCAGATCTGGCTAACCCAACCCACACTTGTGGCTAAGCTTTCCATTCACTCCCTTTCAAGCCCCTTTCCTAATCTAATCAGAGGGGCTCCTACCTGGCTGGAGATCAAGGAAGTGGGAACTGACCTGTGGGGTCCTGTGACATCTGTGCTTCTATCTTTGAAGACCAGTTTATCTCCTAAGCCCCCTTCCTGTTCCTTGCTTCTCAGGAAGCAAATCTCCTACCTTCAAATGGTTGTGTTATTTCAGCCTCAAGCCTCTTCAAACCTACTCAGGAAGCAGCTTGGCTAAGGCTGTCATAGGTTGTCCATTCAGAATAGGCTGCCACAGAGCTCTTTTTGGAAACTTTAGAAAAGTAAGTTCTAAAACTATTTTCCTGCAATAGTTATAATAAATCCTGCCTTGGCAAGTTGTGGGATTTATTTAACTATTATGTTGATACTTTGAATTAATTTGGTAGCTCCCACCTGTCAAAGTTAGACTTTATTAAAGTTTAATAAAGCCTTCCCATATTAGCCTATGGAGTTAGCAGCACTACAATTGGGAAACATTACTTTGACTGTCTTTTCTTCATCAGGACATAGAAAACATATTTATAATGCCCCTGCACTTTATAAGAAGGCACCCTATCCTTGGGGACCTAAGGCAGACCTTAGGGGTGACTTATATGTAATACAAAGGTAGTTTTAGACTTTAGAAGTACATTTATTTCCAAAGTAAAACTAGGAAACTGTTTTATTTTAAAACCAGCCTGCAATTCAGGGCTTGATTTAAAATGATACTAGATACCACTGCAGTGCACATAAGTTCATTATGTTCACTAGGGTCTCTAAACCTACATGCCCTACCATATACTTAGGTCTTTAAGAAAGGTTTTCTGAGCCAAATGTAATTACACCAATGACAGAGGCCTTGGCCTGTTTCGCAGAGCACAGGGCACTTCCAGAGTCAGTAACCACAAGTATCAGTTAAATATGGGAGTGATCAGGATAAAAGGGATGACTCTCCTAGGGGTAATATATGAGAAATTTCTGACATAACCTGTATGCATCAATATACTAGTCTTAAGATGCCTTACTATAAAACAGAACATTAAAACATGTCAATTCAGACTATATTGTACATGTTATATCCATTATCTGACTTTGAAATGTAGATTACAAGGCACCCTTCCCAGACTGATGTCACATTAGGTGTCTTATCAATGTCACTTTCACAGGTTCTTTGAAAGATAAGGACAGACTTCAAATCTTTCCCATTTATAAAAGCTCATCAGTACCTGTGCAACTGATTTGTGAGAATATAATATCAATGTGCCCTTACTTATGGATGCAGATCATCCTGGTGAACATAATTACCCTCTGTTTAGTCAAACCTTTCCCTGTAGACAGCCTCACATCTTGTGTATACATGGGTGCAGAATTTTCCACAGCAAAGAAATTCACAAGCAACAGTATTCCTCTTTTACCACTCTCCAGGAGACAACTATCTGTTTATTGAACATATAAAGGAAACTATTACAATACACTCCATGCTGCACTTCAATGGCATTTTTCTTGGAGACTTCAACCTTCACTGGAACAAAGAGGACAATACAAAGGTATCTACACTAAAACAATTCCTCACTGATCAAAACTTGACCTAGACTTGCACAAGCCCAACACATTAGAATGGTTCAATGCTCAACTTAATAATATCCAGAGAAGGTGCACTGATAATTGACTCAATCACGCCCAATGACTTTGTTTCATCACTCAATCATATTCCACCTAAAGACACACACATAGACAACTAAAGGCCAAGAAACCAAACAGAAATGCTGGGTCAGAGACACCAAAAACATGGACATGGTGCAACTGACTGCGCTTGCAAGAAAAACCTAACTCCTTCAACAATAACCCAGAATGTTCTCAAATCAACCAAACACAACAACCAAACAATATCTAACTTAATAGAGTCAGTAGCCCCACTGAGATTCAAAAGACAAAGAATCAAACCCTTCCAACCTTGGTGCAATCAAATCCTCAATGAGGAATTAAGGAGTCTTAGAGATGTCAGGCAAATGTTGAGTCAGGAACCCTAGACATTGCTTCTGCTCAAACTACGTGAACGACAGAACAGCTACAAAAATAACACATTTGGAAAGCAAAAGCATTGTACTTCAGACCCCAACTCGAAAATGCAAGGAATTCTCCAGGAGGATTGTTTGAAATTGTCAACCAGAAAAACGGTACAAAGAATGTAACCAAGATCAGCAATAACTCTGTGGAAAAATGTGAAGCTTTCTCTTCATTTTTCAATGAAAAACAAACTGACAAAGAAACATTGCTGGCCACTATAGACAACGATCACCATTCTGACTAAGAATCTACATCCCCAATGGAGGATCATATGACAAATCACACATCCAAGAGCAAAAATCAAGCATTCTGGAGTCAGTTCAAGACAGTGACTGAGAAGGAGGTCCACAAGACCTTACTATTCATGAAACCAACTTCACAATTCAACAACCCTATACCCTCCACAACACTAAACAAACTCAATCACCCTTTCTCACTTATACTGACAAAAATCATAAATTCATCACTAAAACAAGGCATTATCCCAGACTGCCTTAAGACTGAGCAAGTGACAACTTTCATGAAAAAAGTAGGAGCAGACCCTACAATTCTGAGCAACTTTTGCCCGGTGCTAATATCCCTTTTTGGGCCAAATTGCTTGAAAAAATTGGGCCAATTCAATCTACTCAACAAGGTTCAATTAGGATTTAGACCTAAGCACAGCACTGAATCAGCCATTGTCCACATAATGGATGACACCCTTAAGATGTTAGACAACAATGATTCCTGCCTACTCATCCTCCTAGATCTCTCATCTGCGTTTGACTCAGTCAATCACAACAACCTACTGAAATTGCTGGAAAACAGAATTGTGCTGTCTAGAAAAGTACTCTCCCGGTCCGCATCCTTCCTACAGAACGGCTCACAATGAATCAAACTAAGAAAATAATTCTCAGATACCTCATCATTGAAATGGAGAGTCCACAAGGGTTGACCATTTCCCCACACTCTTTAAGCTACATATGGAGCCACTAACGGAAATCCGCAAGCAATTGAACATTGCATACCACATATACGTAGATTACACATAATTATGCTTAAAGATATCCTCCCTAGAAGATGCCATCCAACTAAATAACACTTTCGTCAAAACTCAGTCTTGGATATCTCAAAACAACCTCAAGCTGAACTCTCTGAAAACAGAATTCCAACTTTTCTCCCCTCATAACAGCTCCACTCTGATCCAAGATTGGCTCAATCACCTAGACACACTCAACTGCAAACCTACTATTATTGGTTCCACTAAATCCCTCCAAACAACACTTCGACAAGAATCTGAACTTGATAGCCCATACCAGTGCAACCATGCGTAGTGTGTCATTCCAACTCAAACTACTGAAGAAAGTGACTCTATTCCTGCCACCTCCAGACTTCATACAAGCAATACAATCATTAATGATCTTCAGACTAGAATAAGGATATGCGACCCTTTCAGGTTTTCCCAAGGCAAGAACAACCCACTAAAAAACGGCCCTCAATGCAGCAGTGAGACTGGTAACAGGCACTAGACGCTTTGACCACATTACCCCATCACTTAGGTATCAGCAGTGGTTCCCTCTCGAGGCCAAAACTCAACTGAAAATTGCTTGCCTTACACACAAAAGCCTTAGATTTTAATGATCCAAGGTACCTGGGAGAAAAGATTTGAATCTCAGGAGGCAGCTGTCCCCTCAGAAGCACAAACTCTCTCTGGCTTGAAGCATCTAGATTCAGAAAACAATTAACCTACACTTGCTACTTTTCTGGATCAGCACCAAGTATTTGGAACTCCTCACCTCCCAAGGTACAATTAAACCCATCAACCCACTTAACAAAAATAAAAAAGAGGTGAAAAAGATCCTTATAAATAGATTTCTCTCATAAACTCTCATATAGCCAATCCTTTGAGCTCAATGTGTGCCACAATGACAATATTATCTATACAGGACAGAACCACATCCTTCCCAGGAGAACCCTACTCATTCATTGCTCCCCAGCTAACTGGAACTGAAAGGATTCAAAGCAGACTCAGAAAGCCACCCTGAAGAGTGTATCCCAATGACTAATAAGTGAATGAAGGATGTGTAATATCTCTGTTACAACAAACCACATCTTACTTTAGTTTTGATATCTTTCTTTCTGTTCACCAATCAAATGTGCAGTGCTCCAATACTCTTGGGTCATGTTTGCGCTTTATGAAATAATCTAAATAAAACAAATAAGTGATTCTACTCAGCTAAGTTGCGTGTGGGAATGATCTTAGTTATTTCCTGCATTTATTCTAACATTGAGATATTAGCCATAGATAGACAAGTGTACGCAATTCAAGGGCGGGTGAAATCTATACCACGTTTTGTTTGACTGAATATAAAATACACACATGGTCTTTCACTTTTCATTTCTTCAGTTGCTCACAATTTAAATCTTTTTAATTTGTTATAAAGTAGAGGGGTCAATATAGGATCTGTTCCTTTCTCCCAAATCATAGCTGTAGGTATGTTGAACCAAAGCCACTCTTTATCTGAACAGCTTTATGCTAACGTGCCTAGTTTAAATCTTTAGATCCTTTCAGACCCGATTTCCTTCTACCAAATCCTGAATGGACTGATGTTTATATGCACACATCCTTTGCCTGAAGTCTTTACATTTGGGTGCCTGATAAATCATCTGTCCTTCTCCCAATGGCTTACTTACTTCAGCTCCCACTTTTCTTCTTTGCAGCAGGCTTCTCCCATAACAAGAAAGCCACTCTCTCAGGCTTGCATTATACATATTGCTTACAAAGATGGCTCACACTTTGGCTCTAGGAAGGGTTTTTGGCTTGCTACAGGGCTTCCAACGTCAGCTTATCAGGTCCAAATACCTTCAGGCATTTATTCCTTCAGATATATTAAGCTGTACAACACCCTGCCTTTCATCCTGCTTTGCTAGGTGACTTTTTGATCTGCCTGTGGGAATCACTACTATCTCCACTCACACTGCCTTCTTACCGGGAACAAGAGAGAACATCCCTATTCTTTACTGACCTGGGTTTCTAGGTTATCTAACACTTCACTTTCCCCTACAATATATCTATAATTTCATAGTCTGTTCATTGGAGTGGTCTGCCTATAATTAGCCTTCAGCTTAATTCTGATGCTTCCTGCGGCAACTGTAGTGGTTTGGCAATCCCATCCTGTGCTTGTGTCTGAAATGCACCTCAAACATATATGTAACAAACCATTGCCCAGCCAGGCTTCTGTTGAGTTGTATTACTCTCATCTTGCACTACCTGAGTATACACATACTTGTATACTCTGAGGGTGCACTAACCCTTAATTAAAACTTTGGAATTGCAGACAATTGAGCAGCAGCAGCCTATATAAACTGATATAGGCCTGCTGCTCTCACCATTCCAATGTACTAATAAACAGCCTCTGCCTCTTTCTTCTGCATTTTCGAAATACATGGAGTGGGCAGGGGAAAGTGAAAAGCAGAAGTTGTGCTGCAGGGACCCTTCCCCCTCCTGGCTCCCTTGCTTAGAGTCACTGGAGCCTCGGAGGGAGGAAGGGGGTAATGCTGCTCAGCTCCTGGGTCTCCCTGGCTCGGCTGAACTGAAAAAAACAGCTTAGCCAAGCCGGGGAGAACACGGGATGACTTCAGCCCCCTTTCACAGCTCTTGCTGTGAATGTTCAACAGCCGTGGCCCTGTGCACACTGTTTACTGTTGAACAATCACAGCAACAGCTGTGAATCAAAGGCTTTAAAGCTTAGGGGATTTAGAAACCCCTCGAGGTCCAATGCCTATGTTTTTATAATTAAAAGCCTTCGAGGCTGCCGCAGCTGGGCTGTACTGGCTGTTAAAGACCCGGGCCTTTAACACTGAAGCGGGCCTTTAATGGTTGGTGTAAGGCTATAGTCACCCACAACTGTCCTACCTACCAGCAGTCACTAGTCAGCAGCACGAAGCATACTGAGGCAGTGGGCAGGATAGGATCTTGAGAAATCACCTGAGTCTCTGCTGCTGATATGCAAACTCACCAGCCAGCAGCAGTTGAACACTCCGAGTGGAGGCTTACTGGGTTGGTCATGACATCGGGAGTCTGGGAAACCTTCCAGGATAAATATTAGAGTGACCCCTGGTAGTTCGGAATTCTGTCCTAAAAGAAGATCCTACTTCCGGGAACATTGACAAGACAGGCAGGCTGTCCTGTCTCTCTCCTCCCTTCGTCTTCAACTTCGGACTCTAACACTCCTCTGAAACAATCAATTCCAGAGACACCGAATATGCCGCTGTTGTGTCAGAGGCACACCAGCCATGCTGACTGAGTCACGTGATCAGGTCCCTAAAGCACTAATTCATCAGCATTTTCCTTCCATACGCACGCATCCTTCATGCATGGGAAAAATGTTAAGGGCATTCCAGCTGTAGGTCACGACATCTTAAAGACACTAATTTTTATTAATATCCTATTAGCCCATGGACTTGTTGTCTGCAAATATTGTAGCACGTGGCAAGGAACATCTCCTTTGGGGGCATATTAACCAGCCAGGCGATAAAATTATCGCCGCTTTAGCGGCAGAAAACTGCCGCTAAAACGGCGATAAGGGGCTTGATAATACGCTCTATGGAATTCCAATTGAAGCCCATGTTAGATGGCCTTCACATCTAACATGGGCTTCAATTGGAATTCCATAGAGCATATTATCAAGCCCATTATCGCCGTTTTAGCGGCAGTTTTCTGCCGCTAAAGCGGCGATTATTTTATCGCCTGGCTTGTTAATATGCCCCTATGTTCTTTCAGTATGGTGGTCGCATAAGACCACACGTGCGAATATATTAACTGCTCTGCGGTGTGTGTGCTAATTTAGGAGAGAACAGATTACTCGTGTTTATTTTTATGTGTTACTTAAATAGTAAATCATTTTCATGCCAGCTGAAAAAAATGCACTGGAAGCAGTTTCTCAGCAGGTGCGGATGTGCTCAGGTTAAGGTTAGCTATATTTCATTCAAGCTTTAATTTCATTTATGCCTCACAAGAACACGGGATATCATTAGACAGGCCATTTTAAATGAAAATCCTTGACCGCTTGCTGATTCCAGGCGCTTCAACAGACGTACAATGGCGTAGATGTTTGCAGATTAACATGGGTTTAAGCATCAACTGTAAGAGCAGATACCACATTCTGCCTCTAAGTGGGTATTATATCATGGAGCATAGAGAATGTGGGCCTCTTGGGCGTATTATTTAACAAAAGAAGATGTGTTAATCGTGTAATAACATCAATACACGTGATTTCCATTTTTGACAATATCATCGACCACCTTTAAACATTACTGAAAGACTGATATAATGCTTTTGATTTGGAATAATGCAGATGAACTGTAAGAATCTAATTGCCTTTTTTCATTACCAGCATTAACATGCTCCAATTCACAAAACCTCATGTTTTCCAGGTGCATATGCACAAGCACAAATGTTGTGTTTAGAGACCTACAAAGGCCCTTGTGCTGAGTGGCCAATTGTTGGTGTGATATGTATTGTGCCTGATAAATAACGATTCACATCAGATCAGATAATCTTTATTCGGTATAAAAAAAAGTATAACCACAAAACCATATATTTATAATTATGTTAAAAACAGGAAAATCCTTAAAGAATTAAAACAGTGAAATTATTGTTGTCATGTCATAAACATCTGTTTAAAGTTAAAACAGCAAGTATTAACTTAGCATGTTGTAGTACAGCAGTTCATATTACACTTTCATTATTAAAAATCATTTGTTTTTATCAGGTGTGAGAAATTGCACTTATTGCAAGTTTTCCCAGATAACAGGAAATAACATGCCAATTCTGGTGCCTATCACACCAAAATATACAAGTTAACATAAATAACAGTAATTGCCTGCTGATTACGAGTCTCTGCCAGCATAAAAATGCGCTCCCCGCTCCACTCCACACCCATCAGGAGGAAGGAACTGACGCATCTAGGCTTGCCATAATAGACACACCTTGACGAAGTAAGAGGTTGTATGATCAGAGGGACACAATTTCCCTGAATATGTATGTATGTGGATGAAAGTGTATGCTGCATACTTAAAAAGCTAGACCCCTCCTTTCATTACGCTTTAGAGTGTGACTACAGGGGTCCCTGTGCCCTTCTTCCATGGGGCGTAGAAGACCGATCATTGGGGTAAGATTGTGAGCTGGTCTCACAACAGTAATAATGACATAATTTTACCTCATGTGTGAAGTGCCACAAAACCACGAAGCATGCTAGTTTCGCATGCTCAAATATACAAGCATTGTGACCCATTCCCTACATGTAGAATATGGAATGGTAAGAATATTCTTGTTATCCACAGGTATTGGAAAGCGATATTAGTTAATAGGTAGACATAGGTCACTCTGGTTTGGAGGCAAAGGACATTGCCTTATTAGAATTCCATATGACCGTACTGATGAAATCCATGGACTCAATTGAGCCAAAAGGCAGAAACATGTTGACGGTAACAGTGGTGATGGGTTACTAATTCCCCTTTTCTCCACAACTGATTTTAATCACCAAGTGCCATGTCTAGCAAATAAACCGTTTTAGGATGCCACATTGGTTTTTAACCGACTTACATCACAGACCCATTCTTAATTAGGAGTGCTTTCCTGACTCCTGGTGTAGGCACGCTCTCCATCAAACTGTGGTTGTAGGGAACAAGGATTGTCCTATGATGAGGAATGACACCTGGTGTTGCGTGAGGACAATCCGTAAAAAAATTCTGTATGCCCAACACTTGTACTGAGCAGTGTTGGGAGGGATACACCACATATCTCTATAAATGCAAAATTCTATGGGAGATTATTTTTATGTACATATGTTGTGTTGGGAAGCCAGTTCACCCTAGAGACCCCAGAGCCTCTATTTCCCTACCCAAGGTACTTCCCAGGAGAGTGTGTTCATATAAGCCACAGATCATAACACTAGAATGCTAATTTCTTTTACCACCCTTAACTGAGGGGACAAAAAGTAAATCAAAGCATTGCGTTTAAGACTCATGTCAATGCTGCTCACATTACAGATGGGGGTATGGAGGGGGAGCATGTGAACATCACCAGAAGCCACTAGTCCGCATTACCACCAAAGTCATGGGAGATAATGCATAAGAGGGAAGTAGATAAGTATTCACTGTTTTGTTATGCTTGAAGGGCGGGGTTAAAACTGCAATTTCAGTGTCAGTACTCACTACCCTGCCATCCTATGTCTACTGGTTCTGTTTGCGAAGTGGTACCTCCAGCCAAAGTAAATAATGTTTGCCCATTTACGCATGAACGTGTATAGCCAAATATTTGTAAATTGGGTCCGATGTGTCCAACACTTTGTTAGCCTACAAAATGTTGCATCAAACATGTTTCAGAGCAATAATTGAGCAACTAGAGGAAAGTCATATGACTCATAAGGTCCGGTACTCTCTACTGGACTTTCCCAAATACATCCATCATCTTCACAGTACTGAATGAATCATGATATGTGGGATGGTTTTATAAATCATAAGTCAGGTGCATGCATGCTATGATATATTCTGTTACACATCTAGACTACACCAATGGACTGTACCTTGCATCTTTTTTTTACCTACTCCTCAGATTCCTTTGAATTTAGAATGCTACCACCAGAAAAATATTCCATCTACATTTCTGGGACCATATCCCTCTGTTTCAGGATTCTCTTTACAGGGTAATATGCCTAGACACAATCCATTCAAACATAATTAATGTCCTATCCATGTTGCCAAGTACATTTTCCTGAAACGAAAAACCTCAGACATACTAGCAAGGATGAGTTCTGTACTAACCTGGCCTATCTTATGACCATACCATCTTTCTGAATGTCTTCCATAAGCATAATTTCAGTATTGGTCATAGCAGCCAAGCTTTGGAGCTAACCTTCTGCAAGAATATGGATTAAGCATGACTATCTCAATTTACAGAGTATATTAATGTAACTGTTAACAAAGTGATTACCTGAAAGTGCATAGGATAAATAGAAGACAGCAAAACATATCAGCCAAATTTTATCCTAGTTTCTCTTTATCACTACATACAAGTTATCATGCCATGACTGAAACACCCATATGAAACTCAAGCATAATACCCTTTGCTTCTGACATAGGGCATCAAACGGTATGTCTACACTACTAGGCATGCACAACAAATAGGAAGGCCTTCTATCCAATCTTCAAGAAGAGTTTTGTGGGATTCCTGAGCAATAGGAAGCATAATGCAAATGCAAGAATGCAGTACAATTTAAAAGATGATACGGATTGGAGTTGGACAACCTTAATGCATTTGACAGTGACTAAAGAAAGTAAGGGTAAACTGAATTTGTTGAGAAAGAATCAGAAAACAGTCTGCCAAAGGAACAGATTAATCAAGTCGGTTCACACAAGTATATCCATTAGAGTTAGAATTCCATGGTGGAATATAAGTGGTACTTGAATGTCCTTTTAAGCGTGATATTGCAAGAAATTGGTTTATTAGTTGAGAGGGGTGAAAGCCCCACTCAAATAATAAACACAATCCTTGCCAGGATGAACCAGAAATGTCACTATACAGAAATGTGCTTAACCCTCTGGAAGCATGACACAAAAGCATTCAGCTTAACTTAGAGGCAATATGTAAAGTAATTTATGCAGCACTCAAACAGTAATAAAGTGGAAACATCACACAAGAAAAAATCCAAATCAATGTATAAATAGAGAGTTATTGTAAATAAATGAAATGATATAAAAACACAACAAAAATATGATAAGTAGAACCAGAGTAAAGATTTTTTTTTCGTTTCTAGGGGAAATAGAACCAAAAACACAAAGCACCAATCGCAGTTATCTCATCGTGCTGTAATGGTGTAAAGTCACAAGGTCAAGCCAACTACAATGGAGTGTAGATTGGATACAGGGACAAGGTTCATGCCATTGAAGAGTTTACCTTCTCGAGTCCAAGTCCATGCGAGAAACTGCTGGTGGATGTTCGCATTGGTGGCAGCTGTGAGGAGGTCATTGTCGATGTGAGGAGCAGGTTGGCTGTCAAGGTGCCAGTCAACACTGTAGTTTGGAGTTGGTGGTAGAGGCAGACTGACACTACTGATATGGATTGTCGTAGCTGACAAGTAGAGTAGTCGTCTCTGGAGAATCACTGTTGATGGGTGTCAATGACAGTCATTGTTTGGTGCGAAGAGTTTGCTTCACGATTGTGAGGAGCCCAAAACCTCTGGAGTTTCACCTCTGGTTTAGGAGGAGTGCAATCAGATGCAAGAAAAGGGTCCAGAATCAGTGGTTTACCTCTTGGGGATCAGGACTCACTCCAGCTGAGGCAAGCAGCTGGGCTCAGCAGGTCCAGTTGGTAGTGATCTGCTGGGTATTTGTAAGGAGGCCACTGGAAGCTTGATGTGTCCCCGTAGGTCAAACAGGAGGTCAGTCAACTGACCCTTGGGAGTCACTTCCGGGAAGCCTGGGTTCAATGCAAGCAGGTCCAATCATCTTCTTAAGACAGCTGGTCAGCCCTACTGTTAAAGCTTCCACAGGCTCAGGAGTGTTCTGTTGAGAGTCCAAGAGTGTACCGAAGAGTTGGCGCGAGGGTCCAATATTTATAATTGGTGCCAGGCCTTAGAAGTAGAACACACTTCTAGGCTATCCCCCACCTAGTACTAGAAATGTCCTTCCTTCACCTGTCTAGGCTCCAGGTGGTTTTGTGTGGCAGTAGGCTGGTGTCAAATTCTTTTGTGAGTGTGCTGGAAATAGCCCTTTGAAGTATAACTAGGGCAGAGGACAACTCAGACCCAACTATCCTAGAAGGATGGTCCATACTGGCAAGACCTAGACCCCCCCATTTGTTTCTCTGTCTGGAAGGAAATACACTAAGGTCAGCTGCCAGTTATTCACAGTCATTTCACCCACGACACAGGCTGCAGGCACCAAATGGTTAGGTCAAGAAAATGTCAACTTTCTAAAAGAAGCATTTTCAGAATTGTGACTTAGAGTCCGACTTTACCAGTGATTTTAAATGACAATTATTTTTCAGATTAAATATTATATATATATATATATATATATATATATATATATATATATATATATATATATATATATATATATATATATATATATATATATATATATATATATATATATATATTACCTACTGGCAGTCGCCAGTAGGTAGTTATAGTTAGGACCTATTTTCCGTAGGAAATCCGCAACATTCTATTTGGAATAACGTTGGCGCCGATTGACGAATCTTCGCAAAATTTTCCAAACTTTTGTCAAGCTCCGGTCCGCTCCTATCCTGAAAATTTCACGGTGATTCATCAAGCGGGGCCCGAGAAAAAAGGGGGTCCCAAAACACGTTTTCCCCATGCATTTTCCCATGGGACATGTTGACGCAGCTACAGCCCGAACTGCTGAACGGAATTACACCAAATTTGGCAAAGAGGTAGTCCTCAGTTCATACTCGAGCCTTTTGCTTAAATGGTGTAAATCCGTTCAGTAGTTCCTGAGAAAATTAGAGTTAAAAAGATAGATATATCTGGGCGGAGCCTAACCACACATCTCATCGTGAGATCTGATTGGCTGTCAGTACTTCATCCAAGAAGTGTTGGCAGCCATCTTGGGACCAATATACATGATAGCACCTCATTAAAAAGCATTGCAGTTAATAGAAGGTTTTAAGACTTTAGTTACATTATAAATAATTTGTTGCTGGTACCATAATCATTTTAGGAATTGTGGTGTGTTCTAAGGTGATTTTACCATGTGAAAAAGCCTTCTGCTGTGATATCATGAATCATGTTTGAGAGAAAACTATTTTCTCATGCTTTTCCCACAGAGGTTTGGAAGGTGATCTATAAGCTAAATTGAGAGCATATTTTCTGTAAATTCACATTATCTTTCTCAGTCATGTGAGAATGAAATCTGACATTCTCAGTAAAACATGTACATCCAACAAGGGCAGAGACTGCCAGTTGATTCCTTTGTGTTCTACTGCAGCTTCCCAGAGTGTTCTAAAGAACAACTAAAGCGCTAACAGTCTTAATTATGACAAAAGTATGGCACACCTGAAGCCATCTTTATTGGAATAAAGTGGTAACACTTAAAACATTTAATTTGCAAAGGAACAAAATGAGGGGGTTCATTTTGCCATAGAAACTATGATTAGTGCTGCAGAAAGAAAAATTAGGGCACATTTTGACTTCTCACATCCTCTTCTATTTCATTAAAAAATTCTGACATGCAGTCTGAAGCATGCACTTTCAATACCAGCAGCACACTTCCCTGGTCAGCAGTACCTTTACTACAGTGACCTAATAAGCAACTAGAGTGCTAACATTCTGAATGTATGGCAAATGTGTGACACATCTGAATGCCTTCGTGATGGATTCTACGTAAAAAACTGAAAGTATTTCCTACTGAGGAGACTGTAGTAAATGAGGAAATTAGGAAACTTCATAACAAATAAGTCTCACAAAATGGCCACCAGAGACAAAAGAACCCAAATGTAGCCCGATATCACCCAGAGGTAGCCCAAGTATAGCCCAATGACAGAATGTCCCAGAGTGTTCTAACGAACAACTAGAGCGCTAACAGTCTTACTTATGACAAAAGTATGGCACACCTGAAGCCATCTTGATTGGAATAAAGTGGTAACTCTTAAAACATTTAATTTACAAAGGAACAACATGAGGGGGTTCATTTTGCCATAGAAATTATGATTAGTGCTGCAGAAAGAAAAATTAGGGCACATTTTGACTTCTCAAATCCTCTTCTATTTCATAAAAAAATTCTGACAGGCAGACTGAAACATGCACTTTGAATACCAGCAGCAGACGTCCCTGATGAGCAGTAGCTTTACTACAGTGATCTAATGAGCAACTAGAGTGCTAACATTCAGAATTTATGGCAAATGTGTGACACATCTGAATGCCTTCTTGATGGAACCAAAGTAAAAAACTGAAAGTATTTCCTACTGAGGAGACTGCCGTAAATGAGGAAATTAGGAAACTTCATAAGAAATAAATCTCCCAAGATGGCCACCAGAGACAAAAGAGCCCAAATGTAGCCCAAATATCACCCAGATGTAGCCCAAGTATAGCCCAATGAGAGAATGTCCCAGAGTGTTCTTAAGAACAACTAGAGCGCTTACTGTCTTACTTATGACAAAAGTATGGCACACCTGAAGCCATCTTGATTGGAATAAACTGCTAACACTTAAAACATTTAATTTAAAAAGGAACACAATGAGGGGGTTCATTTTGCCATAGAAATTATGATTAGTGCTGAAGAAAGAAAAATTAGGGCAAATTTTGAGTGACTTCTCAAATCCTCTTCTATTTCATTAAAAAATTCTGATATGCAGACTGAAACATGCACTTTTAATACCAGCAGCAGACTTCCGTGGTAAGCAGTAGATTTACTACAGTGATCTAATGAGCAACTAGAGTGCTAACATTCAGAATTTATGGCAAATGTGTGACATATCTGAATAACTTCTTGACGAAATCAAAGTAAAAAACTGAAAGCATTTCCTACTGAGGAGACTGCTGTAAATGAGGAAATTAGGAAACTTCATAACAAATAAATCTCCCAAAATGGCCACCAGAGACAAAAGAGCCAAAATGCAGCACAAATATCACCCAGATGTAGCCGACATGTAACCCAATGACAGAAGTGTGCAAAACACTTATTTTTTGTGTATTTGCAGTTTTATATAGTGCAGACTTGTCAGGTATTGGAGTGCTTTACATGAGCATTGGTTACATCACACAAGATCAAATTCATTTTGGTTGTAGACATGGGGAGATTAAGTGATTTGACCAGAATCACAGAATGTTGAGCTGAAGCAGAAACTCCAACCTGGTTCCCCAGTTGCAAAGATTGCAGCTCTGGAAGTAACACCACATCCTCTCCCCTATGTGCAACATTTAATCAAGTGGTCAACTGGATAAAAAAACATAAAGATTACAAATAATTGAAAAGTTCTTTGTCACTATTTGAAAACTCAGAAAATATGTCCTCATTTTAGTTTTTTAGAGCACTAACCATAATTTTGATGCAAATAAGACCCTCTCATATATGTAATTTCTAAAGGAAATGCTCTAGGTATTACAGTTTTTATTACATCAAGATGACGTCAGGCGTTCCACACTTTTGTAATAAATATAGAATGTTAGCAATCTAGTTGTTCATTGGGATACTGTTGAGAGGCAGAGGCCAGGGGCACGGACTCTGAAAATTGAAGGCAGGTAGGAGAGTGCAGAGGCAACAATTTGACCACACTGGGCAGGCAGGAAGGGCAGTGGCAGCACAACAGACTATGGAGGGCAGTGGAAAGGGGGGCAGGGGCAACAAACCAACAATACAGGATTGGCAAGAGAGGCTGTGGCAATATAATAGACCATTGTGGGCAGAAGGAACAGACAGTGGTAGTAAGACCATACATGCCAACAGACCCGTTTCAGCCATGAAACGTCCAAGGTTTTTAAGCTCAAATGGGCTTTATTTGATCTGTCTCCTGTCTACAATCTCCTCTTTTTCAATGTAATTCAAAGGGGAAAATCAATACCCCAGTTTTTTTTAAATCTCCCTCTTACCAACTTCAAAATGTTCGCAAGTATGGTACATTGGATCATGGTAAGCAGGAGGAATTGGGGTAGGGACATGGACTCGGATAACAGAGGACAGGAGGGACATTGAGAGGTGCACCAAACTGACCCTCCAGGGCAGGCATCAGGGTTTGCAGCAGCACAATACACCACACAGGGCATGCGGGACGGGAGTGCAGCACAACAATCCATAGAAAGCAATAGGGAGTGGACAGGACCATGCACATGGACAACAGACAACAGAGGGGAAAGAGGCAATGGTAGCTAGCTGACCATAATGGACAGACAGGAGAGAAAGCTGCAGCATAACAGACCATAAAGGGCAGGAGGGACGGATCAGGGGCATTACAATGGAACCGACAAGCCAGGAGGGAGGGAATAGGGGTCTGCACATGGAAACAGAGTGCTGGGGGCAAGGGGGCAGGGCAGGAGCAGCAAGATGACCATGGAGGTCAGGCAGGATGGGCACTAGAAACAAGACACACCATGGAGAGCAACAGTGAGACTATGATGGCATACACACAGACCATGGAGAGAAGGTGGGAGGGGGTCAGGAGCAGCTAGCTGACCACACAGGGAAGGTGGGAGGGGCCATAACAACACAGAAGACCATGCATGGCAAGCGGGAGGGTTAGTGGCAGCACAATGGCTATGATGGGAAAGAAGGAGGGTGCAGGGGCATGCACAAAGGACCATGGAGGATAGAAGGGAGGGTCAGGACCTGGGCACAGACAAGAGAGTTCAGGGGAAGGGGACTCACAACAGACCGCGCGGGGCAGGCAGGAGGAGCAGTTGCAGCACAACAGACCATGGAGGACAGGAGGAAGGGGATGGGGCATGGCATGTGGACAGGCAGGGTGGAGGTGGCAGGGACAGGTTACAATCATCTGACAATGCTAGGCAGGTGGTAGGGGAGTGGCAGCTCAACAGAAATCTCAGAGAAGATAGGAGTGGCAGGTCCATGGAACATGGTGGTCAAAAAGGATGGAGCAGGGGCATGCACAAAGACATCGGAGGGCAGGGGGAAGGAGAATAGGGGCAGCAAGCAAAGCACAGAGGCTAAGCAGGAGGTCAATGATGGGCCATAGAATTGGGCAATGGAGGGCAGGAGGAGTGGACTGGTACATCATGCTAAATGGAGGGCAGTGGCAGCACATCAGACCATGCATGGCAGGAGGGAGGAGGCTAGTCCGTGGATTCAGACAACAGCGGATAGGGAGGAGGTGGATGGGGCAGCAAGCTAACTGTTCAGAGAAGGTGGGTATTAGGAACTTTATTGTTTTTAAAATGTGTGTCTGTGCGAAATACTTAAAATATGAACAACTATGGAGCATAATCTCACTTTTATTCAGGAAGAAGAGGATGCTTGTGACTGTGACTCCGGGCTCACTTGGCAGAAACACCCCCTGACCCTCCACCCCATCGCAAAATGTAATGCCAGTGAAAAGGTTAGGTGGACGCAGTATTATATAGAACATTGTCCTGAGAGCATGATTGAAAATGAAAACTAGATATATAGTATATGGTATAAACTATGCACCAAAAAGTGTTATATAAGATGAACCGGGGTGTGAAATATAATATGCAATACATTGTGCGCAATGACAGATTCATTGGAGAACGCAAGATAGCACAGGCAATAGCGCGTACTATGCGATATGCGCCTTGGAGTGTAATATGCACAGGGCAGTGTTGTGTAACCTACCTAGTCTCTAAAGTTGTAATATAAAATATGAGCTGGGGAGTGTAACGTTGCATATGCACTGTGACAAAGATATGGATCCCAGATTGTAATATGTATGGCATAGCGCTGTGCGTTATAACATAGGCATCGAGGAAGGCACGTTAGATGGGGCAATATAACCCGTGCGAAGGCAAGTGTGGCATGACATATTCACGGGGTGGTGTTACAGTGCACATGGGCTAGAGAGTGTCATAGCATACGCATTAGCTGGTGGAATACAACACAGAGGTGTGTGGCACTCGGCGGGCACTAGTGGGTGTAACACAGCATTGGGCTCAGCCAGGAGCACGCTGTGACTCTCAAGTGAGGTTTGTCTCCTTTCCAGAGAGTAAAATAGAAAGTATTACACATCCAGCGGTGGATGTGTGTTTTATTAACCGTGAGGGGGGTTTCTTGCATAGTTTCGGTCGAATTTTTGTCGAATCCCCTTTGAATGGCTTGGTGTGCATGTGTATTTAATGTGCCCGTCAATAGCTACCCATGTTTGCATGAATAAACGACAAGGGTGTCTACTTGGAGAGTACCCACCGGCGGGGGCACTGGGATTAGGCACGGTAGGGCGTCAGACATGTCAGAGCTTCACTAGCAGTGTAAATACATTCCACGTGGATTCATTGTATGCATAGTCACCTTTTAATGAATATCACGCAAATCGTCATATTGATAGGTACATACGGTTTGTCCAGCATGTCCTAGGTGTTTCTATAAATATATTAAAAAAATAAATAATAAAAAACAAAGGCCGGGCCCGGGGGATGGGGTCCCCGGGGCTATAAGTGGCCTGAGGAGGGGGGTAACGCAGCCCCCCTCCTAAAGAATAAAAAAAAAAAAGTCCATGACCCAGGGGTTGGGGTCCCCGGGTCCGATTGAGGCCTTGGGAGGGCCAAATTTATTTTTTTCAACAAAAAAAATTTAGGGTGCAAGCCCTGGGGGATGGGCTCCCCAGGGCCAATAAATTAGAAAAAGCAGGGGGGCCACACAGCCCTCCTTCTTAAAAAAATAAAATAAATAAAAGACCGGCATCGCGCCGGAGGCCACGCCCTGTCCTTGCAGCACTCTGCAAACGCGCCCCCTGGCCAGTTGTAAGTTGGGGAATTAATTCCCCTTCAATACTGAGGGTCCCTGAGGGCCAACTAGCCCAACAGGTATCTCCAGTATGCGCCAGGGAGCTGCGTTGCAGACATGTGTTCTGAGGCCACGCCCCTTTTTACACCTCTTTGCAAAGCAGCTCTGTGGCGCTTACTGGAGGTACCTAGTGGGCTAGTTTGACCCTAGGGGCCCTTAGGATAAAAGGGGACACAGTGGTGAAGGGAGGGGACGGGGCCTGAGGTGACATGTGCAAACCCGCCCTGTGGCACGTTTTAAGTTGGGGAAATAATCTCCCTTCAATCCTGAGGGCCCCTGGGGGCTAACTAGCCCACCAGGTGCTTCCAGTAAGTGCCACTGAGCTGCGTTGCAGAGAGGTGGTCCAGGCCGTGCCAATTTTTACACCTCTCTGCAACGCAGCTCTGTGGCGCTTACTGGAGGTACCTAGTGGGCTAGTTGGACCCTAGGGACCCTCAGGATTCAAATGAACTTAATCTCCCAATTAAAAATGGCCACAGGGCGTGTTTACACAGTGGTGAAAGGCGGGGACGGGGTCTGAGTTAACGTGTGCAAACAAGCCCTGTGGCGCGTTGTAAGTTGGGGAAATAATTCCCCTTCAATCCTGAGGAACCCTGGGGGCTAACTAGCCCACCAGGTGCTTCCAGTAAGCGCAACTGCGCTGCATTGCAGAGAGGTGGTCTAGGCCATGCTCCTTTTTACATCTCTCTGCAACGCAGTTCTGTGGCCCTTACTGGAGGTACCTAGTGGTCTAGTTGGACCCTAGGGACCCTCAGGATTCAAGGGGACATAATCTCCCAACTTAAAACGGCCACAGGGCGTGTTTACACAGTGGGGAAGGGAGGGGACGGGGCCTGAGGTGACGTGTGCAAACACGCCCTGTGGCGCGTTTTAAGAGGTAGTTATAATCCCCTGCCCTATTAGATACTAGGGGTTTACAGAGGAGGTCATTCTCATCACAGGGGGACCCCAACGCATAGTGTTCCCTAGTGTATGTAGGGTTTTTCACTGTATTCTGAGTGTCTTTTAACATAGCACTGGCTCTAGGACTGGTTAGTCAGACTCAGTTACCACCAGTATCCGTCTGAAAAAGTTGAGGGTACAGGATGATTTTGCAACAAGGCTTCTTTCTGCTCTTCTGTTCTTTCTTTCTGCACGTTATCCTTCTTCCTGCACTTTTCTTCATCTTTGAGGACTTCTGTTGCTTCTTTCTGCATTTCTTTTTTTCTTTCTGTGCGTTTTTTCTCTTTCTTCACATGTCCTATCTCTGTAGGCATAGTTAGAAATTAGCATTTAAAAAACCTTTGAAATTCACTGAAAAAAACCATAGGTTTCAGGCACGTTATAGTTAGGAATAAGCATTTAAAAAACCTTAGAAATTCACTGAAAAAAACATAGGTTTCAGAGGCGTTATAGTTAGCTGGACTTTTCACTCATACAAAACCATTGAAATTCCCCCGTTATAGTTAGTTCAGCTAACTATAACTCGCGCGCCCGCAATGCACTGCTGATGACGTCACATATTACATCACGCATGACACGGTCAGTGACATCACTCATGACATCACTGATGACATCTCAAATGACATCACTGATGACATCACTGATGATATCATCCTTGTGATAGAGTGGCAGACCTCCTCTCCCCCTAATATAACCTTTGATACACACATTCAAAAATAGAAACTAAAATTTTCAAAACAATGGACATACCAATACCAGTTACAACAACCTATTCAGTAATTCTAAGATCCAGATACACATCCACTCATTCACCAACAGTCCTATACAGCCACTCATACATGTACTCACTCATCATGTGTACTCATACACCTAGACATCCTGTTACACAACACCACTCATCCATAGAGTTACTCACACACATAGTCACTCATGCTAATAAAGAATCAAACATCCATTTACTTGCATATACAGTTATACACACACCACCGCACTTACTTCTACAGAAACTTACACACACTTGGTCTTTTAAACAATCACTTATAGAAACACATACTTATTCATACAGGAACTCTTTCAATCTCTCACTCTCACATATACTCACTTATATACACCAATAGTCACATATACTAGTTTAAAACATATGTAGTTACTCATAAAGACACTATTGAGACAGTCATTCACTCACTAACACACCCATGCACACACTCATCGACCCATGCAGTCCTGCACACATGCTGTCTTCAACACATACAAACAGTGAGTCACTCATTCCTGCACCTATGCACTACTTAATACCCCCCACCGAACCATACAGACACTCAGACACTCATACTGATACTCAAAAAAACAACTAATAACCTATATAGACACTCATGTAGCTACTCACCAAACCCATACAGCCACTTATACACAAAGTGAGAGACGGATACAGATATTTACATATTTAAACATTACTCACTAAGCCATGTATTCACTAAGATACACTTAATCAGTCAGGTATACAATAAATTTTTCAAAAATAAATCATCCATTTAGACACATATATACCCATTTATTCTTCCATCGACCTTGAGATATACATATATAAAACATATGTAATTTTCAGAAAAACACAAATTCACTGGATGATGTCATCAGCGATGTCATCAGTGATGTCATTTGAGATGTCATCAGTGATGTCATGGGTGATGTCAGGCCAAGAGGGAAAGGGGCAGAAACCAATCACTTACTTTTAAAACAGCAGCTCCAGTGTAGATATTTAGAGACTGCACAGATGATAGGCTGCCAGGACTCTGTGCGGAGCTAATAGGAATAATCCAAGCTTCTCTAGGGTGACCATAGCCTTGGCGGAAAAAGATAAAAAGAGCCAAGGAATCCTCTGCCTGCTAGCATGATGGGCATATGGTGTACATGTTAACTTGGGGATTCCATTTAGCTACTAACAACAGAAGAGGCAATGTGCCATATAAAAATTTAAGATACAGTTCCCTTGTGCCTGGTGCCTGGTGAGTCAATATAATCTGAGAAGGGTTCAAATGCAAAGCCCAGTTTAAAATCTAAGAAATTAGAAGAGAAAGACCCTAGTGTCACAGTTCTCATGTCCTTGGCATGTGTAAACTCCCAAAAGACATTCTTAAGAGTAGCCAGAGGTAGATTTCTTGTGGCCGGCAGAGGAGACTAGAAATCGCAGAGTCTTGGCTGGGATAGAAGACCCTTAACATAACTTACCTATTTTCTCTTTTGAAATTTGTCCATTGTGGCTACTTCCTTAAGGACTTCATAATAGTCCTCAAGGGCCAGGCTGTGTTTTAGCCTCTGCAAATATAAAAGTGGCTTTAACTGAGCCTTTGGAGTCATTAGGTCAATACCTAAGTCCTGGCATAGTGGTATTAGTGGGGTGTTTTTAGGAGGAAATGTAAGTGGTCTCAAGAAAGTGTTCTCAGCCAACCTGAGTGGGGCCAGGCTTGCATTGCCCCATACCTCTGCCTTAAACAATGTGCATCCCTCAGCCTTAGCCCTATAGATCTTTACCGTGGGGGAGGTGCACCTGGCTCAAGAGGACTTATAAAGTCCTAGGAAGGTGGCAGATTACTGGGTAAGGTTCAGACTACCCTTATGGACCTGTGGCGTCCAAAACATAGATCCAGTTAGCTTGATTCCCAAGTAGCTGAACTTGGTGACCTTGTCCAACTGTTTACTTTCAAGGGTTATCGACCACTTATATGCTTTATGTGGGCTGATGGTCATAAACGGGGTATTAGAGTGGTTGATCACTAGCCCTCTGTCGGTGCATAAAGCCACACACTTATCCACCAGATGTTTCAGGCCACAAGGTGTCTTTGACATCAATAAAGTGTCATTTTCAAAATATCAGAGAGGGATATTGTAGCCAACAAGTAAATATAAGGAGAATAGAGTTGGTGTGTGGACACACCCCGGTCCAACCCCTTTATGAACACCTATTTCATCTGTCAATTCCCCTCCCACAGCCATCGGACTTGGGCAAATGTATCCTGGTGCAGACTTCTGGGCTTCATCATAAAGACTTATTGGCCTGTAACATATGGGAGAGTCCCGCGGTTCCCTTTTTATAGATATTGACGATTTCAGCAGCCTTCCAGCTACGAGGAAAACTTCCGGAGTAACAGAGTCTTCCAGAAGCTTCAGCCCTTGCTGCCCTCCATTAACCACTAGATTCCAGATTTTTCTGGTATTTTTCTGTGTGGCTGCCTCGTAGATGTGAGTTGTGTGTCCTACTCCTTGTGTGAAATAAGTTGGGTCAGTTCATACTCTTTCATTCTTGCTTTTATGAGTTAGGCATCCCCACTAACAAGTGCTCGTCAAATCCCTTTCTTCCTTTCACTACAGGTCGTATTGAACCAAGAGAAGTCAGGCTTTACGTTTTACCTAGTGGACATATGGCGCCCAGTGTGACATTCCCCAAACTTTTAAAACAAGTTTTCATTAATCCTAGTAATTATGGCATTCCAGGTCTGGTCTCTATCTTTGGAAAGCATTACATTTTCCAACCCAGGTAAAACATCCCTCAAGGCCTGATTCATAGTGACTCTTATATACGTTTTTGAAGCTACACTCCCTCACTTGACCTTACGTCGATCATTCGTGGGGATCAAATTAGTGCTTAGAGATATGTGGACTTTGGCTAGGTAGTTGAAAATATCTTTTAAAGAGCAATGAACAGCGTTTTGGTCACCATCTACCCTACTCAGTACCTTCATATCAGCTAAATTGCCCCAAAGACAAAGAGAGATTAAAAGGTAATCAATTCTGCTTTTGTGTCCAGGTCAGTTATAAGGGTAGGCACCTTGTGGGTCCCAAGCTGAGCGGCCACTGCATGCCCTCAGGCCATCCATCAATGTGAGGGACAGGAGCTGGTAAGCTGCAGCCAGGCTCCTGGTCAACATTCTTGGGAATGTTTCTGTTCAGTACCATTGTAAGGAGCTACATTGGCTTCCCATAAGGGAGAGAGTGAAGTTTAAAAGAACTGGTGCTTGCCCAAAGAGCTATCTATGGTCTAGGCCCTAAGTATCTATTTAAGCAACTCGTGCATTATCTTCCTTCCAGAACCCTGTGTTTGACTGATGCACTGCTGGCTGTTGTGCTTAAGAAGAGGTGGAAGAGATGGGGAGGCACTTCCTTCTTGGCGCTAGCTCCTGCAAGTTGGAATGCCCTTCCCTTGCATCTTCATGTAACCAAGGATGTGGGCTCTTTTAAACGTAGCCTGAAAACCTGGCTTTTTTATGATGCCTTTTAGATGTTGTACCTCTAGTGGCAAGACTAGGGGTCTATTGTACCTGTAGCCCCAGGACACTCTATGGAGTAACTGCATGCTTTCAAATAACTATTTGATTTGATTTGAGCAGCATTTGCGTAACCCCTCAGATCCCTGCAGTTAGGTTATTGTCATTAATGTCAGTTTTGGGCTGGGCTTGCGACAATGACTTAGTCTTCAACAAAATAGATACAACTTTCTTTGAAGCTGAAGATCGTTGTGTGCCCGCTGACGTTGCCAACTCACAGATGGTTTCCACTTCCTTTATCAGTAAGTTTAAGTCCTTGAGGGTTGGATTCACTTGTGATCTATCAAGAGGAAGGGATGATATGGAATTGGGATTCTTGACCCTCTTTCCTGGGAGACTGTCAGTGCCTTTGCATCTCCCCATCACGCTCTGCACGTTGGTGGAAAGCACCGTCCCCTTAGAACAAGAAGCAGAACCTGGGCCTTTAGGTGCATTGTCCGGTAGTTTAGTGGGTCCCCAGATGTCTTTGCAAGTCAGTGAGGAGGTATGTGTCTAAAATTGCTGCCAAGGCGCAAACAAAAGTTAGCACTTATTAAATATAAGAAGGTACACCAATGTTCTCCTATCTGAGAGGTAGTCCTCCCTTACAGTGGTTAAACATGAATTTGGGAGTTTTTCCACAACCAGGGCATGTAAAACTTAAAAACACATGCCCTACCTTTGACATACAAAGCACCCTGCCCTATCGGCTGTTTAGGGCCTATCCTAGTTGTGACTTGTATGTACTTAAAATGAAGGCTTAAGCCTGGTTGAATTGGCAGTTTAAAACTGCTCTCTGGCTGCAATGGCAGTCCTTAAACATGTTTCAGAGGGCTACTTAAATGGGTGGCACAATAATTGCTGCAGGCCAACTAGTATCACTTAATTTTCAGGCCTAAGTTACATGTAGTACCACTGTATGTAGGTAAATTAAATGTGCCAAATGGATGTAAGCCACTTTTACCAAGTTTAAAGTAGTGAGCACAAACTCTTTAGCACTGGTGAGCAGTCAACAACAACGAATTTCAACAAACAGAATGGGGATAAAGAAAAACTTTGGGGGAAGACCACACCAGGGGATGCCAGGTCTAACAGCTTCTCTATAGTAGTTAAGAATGTGCAGAGAGCCCAGGCCACCCATTTTGTGTGGGGTCATCAAAACTTTCTTGAATGCACTCAGGCCCTCCCTGTTACACAACTTTGATGAAAGAACGAGTAGGAGCAGTGCCTGAAATACATATAGCAATCAGGAGACCAGGTTCATAGCCATGATACATATTGGGGGCTCTACCATTATTGGCAGTCCCGTAATGATACAATGTGCTTTTCCTAAAAACAATATAGGTCATCAAACCACCTGCACTCTCCCCCATTCCATTATGTTAAACTGCCACTCCCTTGACTTGCACTGTGCTCTTTACACTGGAGATGGGTAATTTACTGCCCCATGGAATTTGAACAGGAGAATTGTTCAGTGATCCGTATGCACTATGTGCTCACTAGCTGCAAATGAATCCATACATCATGCATTATTTTCCTGCCTAGCAAACGCAAAGCCTAGAGGGAAATAGGTATACCCACTCTGCTTTATTATTGCTTCCAGAGATACCAAGAGGCAGTGACAATCTTGAAGGGCAGCACAACTATTTACATTGTCTTTGCTCTAAGCAAGTTTTTATTTATGGCTGGATTAATAAGGACAGATAAAGGTCTTAAACTCTAGCTCAAGCCAAAATGGGCTGCTTATACAGATCGCCTCCTTTGCGCATGTCTGACTGTTTTTTTTAGATGGGGTTACGAGACCTGCTCTGCTTTTTTTTCTTTTTGATGAGTACCATTTTGTGATTTTATTGTTTTTAAAGAGAGTTATGCTATGTTAGGTCTTAAAGTAATCTCAATTGGTCTTAACAATTTTGCATCATTGCACTTAAATCATTTTTTTATTGTGTGTAAGTTTTATGGAATGAATTTTCCAAAATAAACTTTTACTTACTTACTCACTGTGCTCTGTTTTATCACCCCTATCCAAACAGATGCATTCACTGGCATTAGTTCTGCTATAAGAAACTGAGTGGGACGCAACTCCCGGTTCACTACCGATCACTTTGTGAAAATCTGTTCTTTTGAAATGTCCTGGACCAGCATTGCTCAAACGACTCACCAATAAATTGCCTGCTTCCAATCAGCTTAAGACTCCTAAGTCTGTTTTTTACCACCGCACTTCAGCCATATGCCTCTTTCACTCGTTTCTTTCTTACCTCGCCCCATCACCCCCAACAATTCACTTCAGTACTCACCTTACTGAGATCTAGGCAGCTTTCTACAAACTGGACGAACCGAACCCAGAATGCTTGCATTTTTTTCCGTCCTATACTTTTTGCACCACAGTAGAATGGCTTATTTTTCATCTTTCCAACCATACACTCTCTGGGGCAGATTTACATGCCCCTGGCGCCACTTTTGCTTCACTTTTCCCATGTTAATAATGACACAAAGGTGGCGCAAGGGGCTTGTAAATCTGCCCCTCTATATTTATTTTATGTTTCATTGTGATCCTCACTTTCTTCACTCGCATTCTAACAAACTGGCATTCCTTAGGCATTTGTTGTTCGGCTTCACTTATTCTCACTATCCATATCACTGTTAGAGCACCTCTTAATTTTTAAGTCTCTCGCCACCCATATATTGAGGACTCCCACAACGTATGCTCGTTTCCGTCCTGTGCACCCAGACTCTATAAGAAAACGTCAAGCTGCCCTACACAAATTAAACCGAGAAAATCCTTTCATTATGCAATTCTCATTTCAATAATATAGAACAAACATTCTCTCTACCACCACAACAGCCCCATCCCAAATAAGCTTTCCTACAACTGCGCCACTCACTTATCATAAGCCGAGAATAGTGGGAAACAATTTATTTTTACGGTAGGCAAGACGTCCTTAACTCTCCTCCGCTGCAATGGCTGTTAGGTTCTATTTAATTTCAGAAAGAGCCATTCACACCGACCCTCTTAAGGCAGATATTTCAATAATTCTGGCTCAAGTAAAGATTTGAATAGACTGTTTAATCGAATTACTGATGGGCTTTCAGGGGCACTCCTTGCCACAATAGCACATTTACAAAATTCACTAGTAAAACATTGTCAACCCTCTCAATCTTACTCATTTATCACCAAGCATCATGTTATTGCTCCATCCCAGGCTCCAGCACAACTATGTAATGAAAACCACCCATTTAACTGCCACATATCTACATGTATGTTGCAAAATTCTAATCAGATACTTTTAACTGTACACATGACACCTAGGGTTGTATTACAGTAAGTGCCCCGCGGGGTTCAACAAGTGTTTGCGTCTGCTGTGCACGTCCCCGGGGCACTGTGGTGTTGCAGAAGGGGCCACAGACATTTGTGCGGCCCCTTAAGTATTACTGAAAGCACTGGCGCACATACAGCGCGAGAGCATTCACAAGAGGGCAATCTCTAATTTGCATGGGGACATGCCCCATGTAGATGAGGGCATCTCTTTGCCTCTGCCCAAGCACTCTAATATAGACGCAGGCACAGAAACAAAGAAGCTCACAGATGGCGCACTGTCTGTGTGCCACCTAGAAGGTGGCACACTCTCAGTGCGCCCCCTCAAATCGCCCCTCTGGAGGGGGAAAAGGGGGTCCCATGGACCTATCAGACATCCCCTTGTAGATAGGTGCAGTCACTTACTGCCCCCGCCTGCAACGGTATCTCCAATCCCCTTTAAAAGTGCAGGCGGGTTGCCGCCTGAACTGTGAAAACACGGAGCGGCTTCAAAGCCACTCTGTATTTCACTTGAATGCACTGCCCCCAGGGCAGCACAGGATCGCGGCTGTACTGGGGGCAGCACATTCTATGTAATAGGGTGCATGTTCCCGGGTTTGCACCTCGCGCACCTGTTTTAAGGTGCACCAGGCACAAATAGGTAAAGTGCACCCTAATAAATAATATGGCCCCTGGGAATCTTATTGGTTCCACTACCTTAAATTACTCTAACCTTTCTATAGATGATTTTCCTCATCCAATCCAAACCCTTTATTACCTCCTACATCTGGAAAGAATGGTCCGGTGAACATTTGTGAGTACCAGTATTCTTGACTCGACCCCATCAGCAGTGATGAATGCCACTGATCCATCCATATTATTATGTTTCTCCATGGGCCATATTATAGAAAGTGTCCTGGGGCAAAAAAGCCATGTGCGCCTGCTTTCCGTGGAGGCACTTTTGTATTACAGAAAGTGCCTCAGACATTTGTGCGGCCCGTTCTGCGATACAGATAGTGCTGGCTCACATATAGCGTCAGCACTATCACCAGAGGGTGTTCCCTCATTTGCATGGGTGCATGGCCCCATGTACATTAGGGAATTCTCTTGCCTCTGCCCATGTGCTGTATTATAGAGACAGGTGCAGAGGCAAAGAAGCTTTCAGGTGGCGTACCTAAAAGGTAGTACATGCACTATGAGTGTGCCCTCTGATGTCAGCCCTCTGGAGTGGGGAAAGGGGGTCCTTTGGAGTCCCCAGACTTTGTAGGCAAGTGCAGTTCCTCATTGCACCCGCCAGCAAGAGAATCTCTCTCCCCTCTTAAAAGTGCAGGCGGGTTGCCGTCTGCACGGTGAAACAGGAAGTAACTGCTTAAATCCGCTCCGTTTTTCTACTGGGTTGTTCAGCCACCAGGGCAACACGACTTCACGGCTGCCCTGGGGGCAGCGTATTCAATGTAATAGGCCACACTTTCCCTATTTGCCCGGCACACCTGCTTTAAGGTGCACTGTGGCACTAACAGGGAAAGTGTGCCCTATGTATGTATAATAGGGCCCTAGTTAAGCTGTATTATCTTGTCTCTGTCTATATCATTCCCAATCACATTTCATCGCATCATCTCTCCTTTACCATTTACCACAATTCTAGTCCCAGTGACATAAACATATGCAAATAATACAGTCAACAGAATCAGGCATACAACGATGTTACATATTAAATACATCCCTGGGTTAGTCGTGCTTAGCTTTGAGATGTAAATAAATACACTCCTGATTACACACGACAAATTTAATGCAGCAAATCTCTGAAATTATGACTGTTTTATACACACTTTTCTTATGCCATTTCACCACAGGTTTGCAAAAAAACACACAAGGTACAGAAATGAAATCTGGTTTGCAGACTTTCGTCGCAAGGATATATTTAAATTTGCTGACAGTTAAGACGTACTCAGTGTTTTTCGCGATATGCAGAGCCTGTAGGGGGCACTGCTGTACCACACAAAGTATGTTAATTACTGCGAGAACCAGAACGTTGGATGTGTTCAGTTTCTCAGTCTTTAGAAACCAAGCACAAATATACTATTTATATTCAACATAAACTTAGTGGAAATTAGATAACCAACTGCGTGAACTATTTGTATATAATTTGTGGATATTTATGGACTTTTGGTAAAACATGTCTGTACATTTCTGACGCTATTGAAAATGATTTGTGAGGACAGAAGTGTTTTATGAGTATGCCAAGGTCCTTTGAAGGACAATGTCACTTTCTGTAGCTGCAGAGCAGGCATGACATGCTTTCATAAAAACAAATGATATGCCTTAAAAAAAAATGCACGACTTTAATTTATAGTTACTGTGCAGAGGTCTCCAAGAACAGGAATTCTATTCCTCCCTAGAAATATTATTTCTTTTGTAGATTTAAAACAAAACCGCACCTGAATACCCACATTATGATAGAACATTGCTTTATTTTATAAGGAACAAGAGCTGGGGTTTATGAGTACGCCAACCATATATAGGATAAAAATAATTCTTCAAAACCCAACAAATATCTCTCTTAGCAGTACAGTTGAATACATTAAAAAAGCACTTGTATATGTCTGAAAATAAACATGACTCAACACTTCAGGCATCCACTGTGCAGATGAGAGGGAACGAGGGAGGTCGGGCAGTAATAAAGCCCTTAGACCTTGGTTCATTCAAGCGACTGTCAAAGACCAAGCCCATATTTAGCGGGTATGGGGACGGCTGGCTGATTTAGGAGTGCAACTGCAGTGATTGTTCCTTCTCAGGTCCTGTTCTTGAGCATTACATTGATGGACCTATTTTTTGGAGGTGCTAAAGAGAGTCAAACATGATTGGGCAGATTTATGAGGCCCGTTGCGCCATCGGAACGTCACTTTTTGTGACGTTCCGTGGCGCAGAAGCCTGCATGATATTTATCAGGCAGCACTGAGCCACTTTTTGTGGCTTAATGCTGCCTCATAAATATCAGTCCCTTTAACTCAGTGTTCTGCGTGAAAGGGGCGTGCAATGGGTGTTGCTGGGGGCGTTCCCAGCAACATCCATGGCCTTTTGACACTGCCCCAGATTTACGAGAAATCGTAAATCTGAGGCAGCGCCAAGAGCTTCCGCCTCCCCAGGGGAGGCGTAAGGGAGGCGCAACAAGGAAAAATATCTTTATTTCTCCTCGTTTTTCCTTTTTCTATGTGTGCTGCATTCTGCAGCACCCATACAAAGAGGAAAAACCTCTTGTGATTATTTGTGTACAGAAAGGTTTCCCTTCCTGTATAAAAATATTCATCTCCGCAACGCAGGCACCCTTGCACCATGGTGCAGAGGTGCCGGCGTTGGCGCAGGCAGCCCATTGTGCGCCGGTGCAGGGGAAAAGGACAGGAATGCGCCGCATTTTATAGATACGGCGCATCTCTGCCCTTTTCTTTTGCCGTAGGGAAGCGCAGCAGGAAGGCCTGCTGCGCTTCCCTATGGCAAAACCTCATAAATCTGCCCCAAATGCGATGCAGTGCGCGCAACGAAATTCGTTTTATTAGTTTTTTTCGTAACTTACCTGAACTCGGCCGTTTGCCGCATTTTGCAACCCCCCCGCCCTGCCCCTCCTCTGCGCCACGTCACCGCCCCGGTAAAACGCCCTACACGGGCCGTCACTGCATATGAATAGTAATAATGCCCTTCATCTTGTCTTCCCAGACTTAAGACTGGCACCCCGTAAGTGCATCCTATATACTGCAGCAAGTTTTATCCAGCGCTTGAAGAAATATGATGACATCACCCCTATCCTTTCAGAACTTCTGTGGTTCCCCTTTACAGACCATACCATCTTCAAAACCTGCTGCATCCTTCAAAAAGTCATCACAAACAGTAGCCCAGCCTATCTTGTAGACAAGTTCACCATCTCTGGTGGTTCTTTATCACACCAGCAGCCAGAACACCATCAGAATGCAGACTAAGAAGTGTGAAAAAGTAAAACCAAGACAGTGGGCCTATTCCATCTATGCATCAAAGATCTGAAATAACATCCCCATATCCATACAGATTTACCCGAAGCAGCTTCAAATTAGGAAAAAGTTAAAGCCTCACCTTTTTAAAGAACACAATATCATAATGCATTAACCGTCCATAACCCAGCTTCCAATCCTATTAGTGGTTTACGTTTTGCTTGTCTGTGACTATGTACAGCACTCCACTGCCTTTGTGTACGTTTTTGTGCTATAGAAATGCCATGTAGATACATATGCAAGTTACAGTTTGCTACGTTAACTATAACTGGGGAATTTCAGTGAATTATTGCATTTAAAATGCTAGTTTTTACTTTATTTCAACATTTACCTATAATGTCAGTTTAAAATTTGTTTTTCATCAGTGAATTTACAGGGTGGTTTTTATTTGTTTTTACATATGGTATGATCGTAGTAGCAATCCTAACTATGATGTCACTTTAACCTTTGGTTTTGAGTGATATAAATATTTTTCAGGCTCATATTTCTGATTAAGTAATTTATGATTTTATACAATATTGGTTTCTCATGATTATAGGTCTGAAAAATATACAATTCAAGGTATAACTGTTCAACAAGAAATTTTCTTCATTTATTGCTTTATTAATATACTATATTATAGGGGATGAGTTGCAGTTGCATAATGAATATTATGTCAATTATCAAATGTTTTATATTTATATATAAATAAAGTTATGTGATTTGGAAAATATGGAGCTGTTTTGCAGCTGAGAAGATGGGTAGGTTGAGGAAACAGATGTGGAAAGGGGATGCTGTTTTTTTGCATACATCTAGCTCTTTAACTTTAGCCCATTTAAAAATACATTATAACTCGAATTACTAAAGATCTTGATCTTCTATCACATTTATAACCCTCTGGTTTCATGCCTGCATTAACATCTCAATGCTCGTTTACTTCAGCCTGCTCTTCACAAACACCTTAAATTCCGCAACTCTTATTCCAACAAGGTGGCTTTCAGAATACCTCACTTTTTTTACACTGTAATGGTGTTGAATGTATATGTTTTAGTCTGCCTGTCAGACTGTTTCAATTGAATGGATGAGGAAGATTTTTGAGAACACATAGAACAAGTGTCCTCATTTCAGCTTTCTTGATTACTACCCATTATTTATATGACAAAAAGAACCCCTCATTCTGTTAATTTCAACAGGTGATGTCTCAGGAATTGTAGCTTTGACTCCATTAAGATGGCCATAGTTTTGCCACACACTTGTCATAAATTCAGAATGCAAGCACTCTAGTTGTTCGATAGAACACTGTGGGAAACTGCAGTTGACTACAGGGATTTTAATTGACGGACTACTGCAGCTGGTGTTGGAATTGCATGTTTTCTTGAAAGGGATGAGGAACATATTTGAGAACTCATAGAAAGTGTGTCCTAATTTTAGCTTTCTAGCTCACTAATCTTAATCTTTATAACAAAAAATATCCCCTATTTTTCCTTCTCTTCTAAAGGAAATGCATTAGTATTTACAGCTTTGATTTCATCAAGATGGCTTTAGGTGTGCTTAAGTTTTGTCATTAGTACAAGATGGTAACTCTCTAGTTGCCCATTAGAACACTGCGGGAAGCTGGGGTAGAACACTGGGAAATCAACTGAGGTCCATTTTTTACTTGGAACATAAGACTTTATTGTCACATGGATGGGGAAGATAGTGTGAATGTTTAGGAAAAGGTTGGCAGTTTAAGTTGATTTGTTATAGAAATAATTAATTAACTTTTCCTAACTATAACTAAGCTTTAACCTTTGAATTTTTCTTTGAATTTGTATGATTTTTCATAAAAATATCTTTCGGGATATAGCCAAAGTAAATCCATCATTGTTTTTCTTTTTATGTGTTTTCAGACAAAACTAGCTTAGTACACACACATTTCTCATTTTGTCTTAGTGGTGCTTCAATGTAGACAATTTAAGCAGTCATGTTCCCAAGAGCAGCTTATAACGAATACGTCAGAACTCTGGTGAATTTCGGTAGCTATTGTTCCTAGAACAGCTGTAGATTTTTACATGTTTCAAGTAGAAACACATATAGATGAAGCTAGTGAGGTGTAATGTTCAATTTCCTTGTTACTTCTTTCAAGACAAAAATAGAGCTCTATTGCTTTCCAACAGTCAGCATAGTCTCTATCGTAGTTTCTGGTATTTAGCAATTTTGGGCTGTGTTTCTAGCCCAGTTGGTTGTACTTTCCAGCAGTTTGCTGAGTGTCTATGGTTGTTGGTGGTATTTAGTATTATTGGACTTTGTTTATAGCCCTCTCGGTGTTATTAACCTATCACTTAATACTTGACTTCTTAATTGTATTTCTTCATCAAATATGTTTACTTTAAAAAAAGAAAAACAACAAATATTGTTTTAACAGTCACTCTGTCTTATGTCCATGTTGATTTTGAAATATGTGTTTTTTTTCTATTTCATAGGTACTGCAGAACTTCCTAGATACGTTTGTGATAGACAACAGTAATTTCTCTTTTGTTAAACAGGATTTCATTGGCTTAGAACTGTGTCTATTGTAGGAAACAGGAAGTCTACATCCCTTTTACCAATTTCCATTTAGATCTTCTAAGGTGAAAGTTGTACTCTTCCCCAGATGGAAATGTTTGTTGTTCCAAGCCACCTTTGAGATTTTGGTGAAGTACAATGGCTGACCAACAAGATCATGTCCTGAATAAGTAGGAAGAAGAAGAGGTGGAGCAGAGGATGAACCAGGGGAAACAGGGGGTGGAGCCGATGAGGAATTTCAGAAATTCTGTTGTGTGGGAAGTTTTCTCCTTGCCAGATGGAGAGAAGAAGGTAAATGAAAAACTGGTGACCTGCAACCTTTGGAAGAAGGTAATTTCCTGTGGAAGCATCAAAGAGTACTCATTTGGTACAATAGGAATGCGGACACACCCTCAGGTGATGTGATGTGATGCGCGATGTGAAAGAAATGTATAAAGCGCAACGTTCACCATACAGTTTCTTGGCGCTGAGATAAGCAACTACCTGGGAAGGAAGGGGGAGGAGATGGAGGGGAAAAAAGGGGAGAAGAGAAAAAAAGCAAGGAAGAGGAAGAGGGGGAAGATTAGTAGTAAGCAGAGCGAAACAGGTGAGTCTTGAGAAGAGATCTGAAATGATTGTAGGGTGAGGCCAATCTTATGTCCAGGGGGAGGGTATTCCAGAGAGAAGGGGCAAGGAACGAGAATCTGAGACCGCCCCATTTCTTGCGCTTGACTTTAGGAACTTTAAGAAGAGCCCGGTGGGCAGAGCGCAGATTGCGAGAAGGAACATATGGGTCAATGAGGGAAGGAATAAACAAGGGACTGAGACCGGCCAGAGATTTAAAGATGAGGCACCCCAGCTTAAATTTGCAGCGTTCCGACACAGGGAGCCAGTGCAAAGATTTTAACAAAGGGAGGGTGTGATGGTGCCTAGGTTGATGAAAAATGAGGCGGGCTGCCTGATTCTGGACAAGTTGCAAGCGTTTGAGCTGATAGTCGGGGATGCCTGCATATAGGGAGTTGGCATAGTCAATTCTAGAAATGACTAAAGCTAAGAGGGCCAAGGTGAGGGCTTCAGTAGTAAGAAAACGAGCAATTTTACGAATTTTACGCAACTGAAAGAAGCAGGCAGAGACAGTGGCGTTAATCTGTGGTTTCATTGAAAGATCTTTACTAATGATAACTCCCAGACTTTTAGCCGAGGCAGACGGGCAAGGAGGCAGACCCAAACTGGCGGGCCAGAAGTTGGAGTTCCAGGGATTGGAAGTGCCTCCGACAAGCACCAGTTCGGTCTTGTCGGGATTCAATTTCAAGTGGTTTGCCCCCATCCAATTACTGATGTGACAGAGGGTAGCTTGAAAGTCAGCAACTGACTGGTCCGAGGAGTCGATGTTAAAAACTAATTGAATGTCATCCGCATAATTGAATGCGGAGACATTTTTATCTCGGAGAGAGCTAATCAGGGGGGCAAGGTATAGGTTGAAGAGGAGAGGGGACAAGGAGGATCCCTGAGGCACACCACAGTTCAGGTCAACCTTATCCGCGGAAAACTGAGACAGACGAACCGCTTGTTGGCGGCAAGTGAGAAACGAACGAACCCAGTCAAGGGCGGTACCCTCGATCCCAGCCTGCCTGACACGGTCGACCAGAATGACATGGTCGACCGTGTCAAAGGCAGCCGACAAGTCCAGGAGAACCAGAGCCTGGCAGATGTTGGAGTCGGCTCCCCTACGTAGCTCTTCCATAACAGAGAGTATGACCATCTCAGTAGAATGGGCCGGCCTAAAACCGGCCTGTCGGGAGTCAAGGAAATGGGACTGCTCGACATGTGAACTCAGAATGTTAGTGACATGAGTCTCGAGCACCTTCCCGAGGTAAGGGAGGAGAGAGATGGGGCGAAATTTACTCATGACCGTAGGGTCGGCAGTCGGTTTTTTTAAGATAGGTACCACCTCTGCTGTCTTAAAGATGCGAGGGACTTGACCGGAGGTGAGGGAGATGTTCAGTAGAGCCAGAGGGGGAGCGGGGCAGGCCGAGAAGGCCTTGCATAAGATCTTGGGGGGGCAACAGTCAGTGGGGGATCCTGAGGTGACTTTGCTGAGGAGAGCGGGAAACTCCGCTTCCGTAATAGCAGGGATCCGAGTGAGGGGCAAGGAGAGAGAGGGATCAACACAAGGGAAGGCTGGGGGCAGAGAGGGGTACGGGAAGGGCGGTACCTGGATGCTATTTTTAATTTTTGCAATCTTCTCGATGAAGAAGTGGTTGAGGGAATCGCAGAGCTTCTGGGAAGGGAGAGGTTTGATGGACACTCTGTCAGGATGGGATAGCTCCTCTACGATTGAAAAGATGATTTTAGTATTGTTGGCTGACTCCATAATTTTGTTGGAAAAGTATGTAGTTTTAGATAACGTGATAGCGGATTTATATCTTTTGAGGAGGGACAGGAACGCTGCCCTGGCTACAGGGGAGTAATTTTTGCGCCACCGGCGCTCGGCTTGCCTGAGGCCGAGTTTTAAGACTTTAAGGTCCTCAGAGAACCATTTCTGAGCATCATGAAGGCGTCTGAATTTGATCCGTCTGAGGGGAGCAACCACGTCACTGGCAGACTCAAGCCAGAGATTCAGGTTCCGAGCATAAATGTCTGGAGAGTCAGGTTCCGAAGGGATGGAAGTGCTAAGTAAATTAATGAAATGACTGATGTCCGCTTTGTTCCAGTTACGGGCGGAGAGGTTGGATTCAAGGGGCCTGCTGGGAAGAGTAGAGATTTTGAGGGAGAAGGAAATAGCAAAATGGTCGGACCAGGCACATGGCGATATAAGAGGGGCCGAAATCGCAAGATTGGAGGTCCAGACCTGATCCAGAGTATGACCTCTGGTATGGGTGGCAGTATTAATATGTTGGCAGCAGTTCAAGCTGCACAGCAAATCGGAAAAAGCTGCCGAGCAGGCGCTTTCCTTCTCATCCAGAGGCCAGTAGTTGAAGTCCCCGAGAACAAGAATTTTGGAATTGTTAATAATTACCTGGGAGAGGAAATCTCCGAACAGGGATGGAAAGTCTGGCATGGATTGGGGGGGACGGTAAACTAAAACGCAGATGAGGGGAGATGCGGAAGAATCCAGTCTAACAACGAGACAGTCAACCTGGGGGATGCAAGATGCGGTGACGACGGAAAACCTAAGAGGATGCTTAATGATGACTGCAACACCACCTCCAGGTTTGCTAGAAGCCCGGTTGCTTTGGAGAATGTAATAACCAGGAGGGATGGCGGCCAGAATGTCAGGGGAGGAGCCGTCATGCAACCAAGTTTCAGTGAGAAACAGAATATTGGGATTGTCAGTGTCGAGGAGATGAAAGATTTCTATCTGATGCTTTACTAATGAACGGGTGTTAAGGTAGCATACTTTGAGCTCGAGGTTGGGGAGCTTGCGCAGGGAGGAGGAGTGAGGAGAGTTTTGAGGGACAGTGAAGTGTGTACAAGCAGCCAACTCGGGAAAGAGGCTGCGAGTACAGGCTAAACCCAGGTGGTTAAGCTGCGAACGTATTGTGGGGGCCAGCGGCCATGCGGCGTGCAGATCGAGAAGGTCCACTGAAGAGTATTGAGTGACGTGAGCAGGAAGGGCAGAGTGACTGGCCCCGTGCCCCGTTCGGACGCGGACGGGCGCAGACGGGCTTGCCTTAGGCGTGCCTTTGGCGCGCCAGTGGCACGCCCGCTGCGCTCGTCCGCTGCGTGTCCGATGGATGCACATTATTTATAGGCAGGAGAGGCGAGGGAAGGGGTGTGCCCAGCGCTCGTGGGCGTTTCCTGGGGAGTTCCTGGGGAGTTCCAGGAAGTGACGGCAGGATCGAATGCAGACCCGAGGCAGCGATGGATGCGCTGTGCGGGAGATGCAAGGTAGGCCAAACGAGTGATGAGTGCCCAGAAGGGGAGCGAAGTTGCACACAAACACAATTCAAGCAATATATTTAAAAAATATGTCCACAATAAAAGCTCCCGGCTTCCACCTCAGGAGGTTGCTAATAGTATCTGGCACACGTACGAGACGCGCGTTAAGTAGTCTGTTTCAGGGGGCGCGCCCAGCGCTCATGGGCGTGTCCTGGGGAGTTCCTGGGGAGTTCCAGGAAGTGACGGCAGGATCGAATGCAGACCCGAGGCAGCGATGGATGCGCTGTGCGGGAGATGCAAGGTAGGCCAAACGAGTGATGAGTGCCCAGAAGGGGAGCGAAGTTGCACACAAACACAATTCAAGCAATATATTTAAAAAATATGTCCACAATAAAAGCTCCCGGCTTCCGCCTCAGGAGGTTGCTAATACTATCTGGGGCGAGTACGAGACGCGCGTTAAGTAGTCTGTTGCAGGGGGCGCGCCCAGCGCTCGTGGGCGTGTCCTGGGGAGTTCCAGGAAGTGACGGCAGGATCGAATGCAGACCCGAGGCAGCGATGGATGCGCTGTGCGGGAGATGCAAGGTAGGCCAAACGAGTGATGAGTGCCCAGAAGGGGAGCGAAGTTGCACACAAACACAATTCAAACAATATATTTAAAAAATATGTCCACAATAAAAGCTCCCGGCTTCCGCCTCAGGAGGTTGCTAATAGTATCTGGCGCGAGTACGAGACGCGCGTTAAGTAGTCTGTTGCAGGGGGCGCGCCCAGCGCTCGTGGGCGTGTCCTGGGGAGTTCCTGGGGAGTTCCAGGAAGTGACGGCAGGATCGAATGCAGACCCGAGGCAGCGATGGATGCGCTGTGCGGGAGATGCAAGGTAGGCCAAACGAGTGATGAGTGCCCAGAAGGGGAGCGAAGTTGCACACAAACACAATTCAAGCAATATATTTAAAAAATATGTCCACAATAAAAGCTCCCGGCTTCCGCCTCAGGAGGTTGCTAGTGATCTGTTCAACTAGGCTTGTATGGGCCAGAAGAAGACATCAGAAGGATTTGGAAGATGCTGCAGCAGTGACGTGTTCAGCTACTGCAAGACCTTCCTCTTCTTCAGCATTGGCACCACAACCTGCTGCTTCTCTCCATCTAGCATCACCTTAGACTTCTTCAGCTATACCACCACAACCACTGCATCTGTTGAGATATCAGTACCTGCTTCTGATAACACGGTGCAACTGTCAAAGCAGAATATTGAAATTGTTGTGCCCCAGGGCAGTACTGCAACATAGTGTCTCCTCTGCCATATAGTGATTGTTGCTGTAGAGATGAATATGAGTACCCATTAGGCTGGTCATAGCTCTCCAGTGTTCTCCCCAATACCCTTTGGACCCAATTCACAAAGGTAAACTGAGACAAAAGTCTAGCTTTACGACCTTTGGTATTCACAAAGGGCATCTGTGAATAGTGAAGTTAAACTTTTTGCCTCAGTTTAACTTAAGTTTTGGTCTTAAACCAAAACTTATGTTTAACTGAGACAGCCCCCGCCCTTCCTAAGCCATTATTTACAAGCCCCCTGGTCACAACAATTGTAACTGTTGCCGTGGATGCCCCAGTGGCCACCCAGGATGCCTACAGAAATTGCTGCCCATGGGTCCATGAGTCAAGCCCAAGGGCCCACATAGTTCCTCCCAGCTGCCTTTCCTGAGCCATCATAGGGTGGCCGGAGCAAACTACAGTGGATTGCCACCGCCCAGCAGGAGCAGGTTCTCTCTATAAATCTGTGTTCCCTGTCTGCACGAGAATTGGCAGGAAGTTGCAGGTCTCTCCTCCCCACAAAAACACAAATGCCCAGGAGAATGGGCTACCCAGGGCTCATAAGAGGTTGGGGAGGAACCCCATTCCACCTTCCAAAAAATGGATCCTGGCCATGGGGTCCCTGAATCCTTAAGGCGCTCACGTACTTTACATATTCCCCCTAAATTTGGCCTGCTTGCTCTAACTCATAGCTACCAGGAGGTTAACCTCAGGTATTTAGTGACTTTAATGGTTCACTCTGACAAAGAGTGAGATTAGTTCCTCTAGTTGGGTACTTACCCTTTCAACTAATAATCCAGTTTCTCACATTGACATTTAAAAAATCAAGAAGTCAACAATTCAGTATAATAAAAGAAAATTAATAATGGAGGCACATGGCTAGGAAAGGATCGGAAAAGCTATTTTTAAAGGAGAGGAAGCGAGTGCAAAGGAAATGTGTGGTATTGCATTCAGCCATGCTGTTCTTTCATGACATCATGGAATCATTGGCCATGTCAGGGGGGGAGTTGGGTTGAGGGCCTGGCCTGGGACGCATTGTGTCCATGATGGGACACCGGACGGTGCCGCTACTTTGGAATATGATAACTATGGGCAATTTACTTATCACTGTATTTTATTGAAACTTGAGCGCAGTTTTTGAGACACTTGAATCTGGAACTTTCTTAGGATCTCATTACATATAAGGAATTACTCTAACCAAATAACTTTCATCCTCAGGGCTCCGAGGAACGTATGAAATTCTTGCGCTGTATGCTATTGGAACGCATTTGTTTAGTGAAATCTTTTGAGCCCTGAAAAAGTCGCCAAATGACAAAACACGCATCGGCTGAATTCATCTTTGTATTCCAAATAAAATTGTTTATCTGAAAAATTAAAGCATTCAAAACTATAGACCTACAGGGTGTCATCATAGTTGGACTTTGATCAATTTGTAACTAATTTTTTGCTTCTCTGCGGATAAAGATTTGGACCTGTCTTGTTGACAGACCAAGATTTTCTTATTGTGTGGTGCTATGGGAATTCTATTATGGCATTGTGTCCATACTCAGCCCCTTATATCTTTTTTTACTCATTTTTTCAGACAGGAGACTGAGTCCTAAAATGACTACTGCCATGTCTTTCTTGATGTGTCGCAAACCAGTCAGATTCACACTTTTGATCTGGTGGATCCTGAGGAGAACCTCTAGTTTCAAAAATATATATTAATTCTAAGCCCTAATTTCTCAAAAACTACTGAACAGATTTACATTAAATCACCAAAGGTTGATTTCCCAACCAAGATCTAGATTTCTGGCAAACTTGGTGTAATTCTGTCCAGCTGTCTTTGTGGTATCGCTGTTCAATTTTCTTATACACATTTGCAAAGGGAAAACATGTTTTGGGACCCACCCCTTTCTCTCAGCCTGACGGTTTGACAGATTACCCCAAAATATTTTTGTGTAACAATTTGTGAAGATTCATCAAAGTTATGAGCATACAAAAAAACAATTTTCTAAGGAAATGTGGTCCTATTATAAGTAGCGACACTTTCCAAGTTGTAGTTGGCCAAATCATCTGACCAGCCAATACAGTGGAAGTGATCTCGGGCTGAGCTTCCCAATATCCTTTATCAATTGTGTATTTACAAACCATCAAAATAACATTCACCTTAGGTGGATTTACAATAAACACTTGTGTATGACACTGCTGTTGAGGTGGTGAGCAATATTGTGGTGTTTTGTTGACCGACACACAACAGCATATATATCTAACCTAGTGGCAGTCACCAGTTATAGGTTAGCTGTTCCCTAGCATTTTTGTGTTGCTAATAACTTTCACCCTCATTGATGAATCTCCATTAAACTTTCCAAAAACGCGTTACTTTTTAAATAGTTTGTGTGTGAAAAGCTTTTGTGTAATCCATCAAGTGGGGACCAGAAAAAAAGGGGGTCCCAAAATCCAATACAGTTTCCACAGACTTCTTTAGTCAGGGAGACAGAAATAACTGCTTAATGGAATTACACTAAATTTGGCAGGAAGCTAGATCTTGGTCCGTAGATTGTGTGTTTTGTTATTTGAAATAAAACTGTTCAGTAGTTTCTTAGGAAACTTAGGGAAAAAATATTTGTATATCTTGATTGTTTGGTTCACCAGGGGCTCAAGAGACTTCTGCAGGAGTGCCAATTTGAAAATAGAGGATTCTGATTGGCCCAGGGAGCTTTATTTCCCTTGGACCAATTCACTTCCATGGGAGCAAGCGCTCTGACTGGCTGCCAGCAACATCTGAAAAATGTAGCTGGCTTCCATTACAGGACTCATGGACTTAGTCCCCTGTCTTCAAGTTAATAACAAAAATTGATATCAGGTAACAGTGTCAGCATACATGGGAGGGACCCAGAGGGATCCCCCAGGGCTAAAATACAACAATTGGCAATATTTTCTGAGATCCTGCCAGACCCTCACACCGGTGTGGGTAGGGAAACTTGTGTTTGCTCCTACCTGGCAGGAGCCTTTTCAAAACGGGAGCAAGCACGAAGTCTAAGAGCTTTAAAATGCTTCTGCCTGCTGAGAGACTTTTGATCTGTTCCCTGCCCGCACTGATGTGGGCAGGAAAACAGATAAAGGTATTGCTCCAGCCCAAATGGAGAAGTATTGATAGCTGCTCCCACCGGGTGGGAGCAATGCTGCCATACTCAACATGTGGGAGCCAGCTGGGGCCATGGTGGGAGCTACCAAGTTATAGTTAGCTCTGCTAACCTACTATAGTTAGCAGAGCTAATTATAACCTGTGACTCCACCATGCACTGATTAATACCTCACATATTACATCACTCATGACATGTTCCATGACATCATTTATGATATCATTGGTGACATTTCAAATGACATCACTGATAACATCATCCTATGAGCGTGTTAGTTTGTGTTATAGTTTGCACAATGGTGGGAATCTACCTTATTATTTTTCCACTTAATATTGTACAGCCTGTGTCCAGCTAATGGGTGTAAGTGTTACAAAATGTATGCTCTCCTAATGCATCATAAATGTGTATAGGTATTGAATACATTATAAATATTTGTATAGAAGAGTAACTCTGTGTCGCAGGTGACATTTGATGACATTAGTTGAGAATGTTCCACATAAGCTCTTTGGTTCCATAGAAATGTTTTCCAAAAGGGCAAGGTTTCTACATAGTAGAGACTAAGCGCCTGATTTAGATGTTGGCGGATTAGGTACTGCCAATGCTTTTTTGACGGTCTGCTGCCTGACGACTTGGAGGTCTACCCGGTATATTTAGATTTTAGTGGGTTTATGGAGGGAAGACCATTGGAGTCCCAATGCCTCTTCCAGAATCTTGCTCCCATATTCATAGTGTCAGAGGTAGAAGCGATGTTGGGAGGAGTCCAGCCAAGAGTACCACTGCGCTGATTACGATGTGCCTTGCTGTCGAGTCAACTGAGGAGGAAATCCCTTCTACTCTGAGTTGGCGGAATCAAAGGAAATGAGGTAAAAACATACCTTTTTTTCTGTCTTGTATTCCAAAACAGCCTGGTACTTCCATTGCTTTTTGACTCCACCATGACAGCAAATGAAAAGTTGTTGGTGAGATCTAAGATCAGCTACTTGTACAGTTGTCCTACTATGCATTGTGTGTTGACAATTGCTGTTCCCTCCTTTATTTCCTTTAGTGCTCTCACATGCATATATTTCTTAAGTGTAATGAAGTAGTGTTAATTTTCCTACTAATTTTCCAATTTGTTGTTGTGGTGCATGGGGGTGTTGTTCTAGTTGGACCTGTGGGTGGCCATTCAATAGTGTGCGTATGTTGTGTGAGTGGCATGCAATATGTAACAAAAGGGACATAACATTTTGCCTACTTATGTTTTTCATGCAAACATGACACATATGTGTATTGACACATTAAAAAGTTGTACTTACCAGTCTCCAGTCCACCAAGAACTCACTCCGTCAGCAAACCATTTCTAGGACACCACCAGCGCAATGGGAACATCTAAATTGGCTAGGTGCAAACTCGCTTGCCTGAAGCAGTGTGCTAGCAAGCAGAGAAACTGCTGCCACAGCGGTCTACTGTCTATTGCCACAATACCGAAATACAGTACTTATAGTTAGGGCATAGTTTCCATAGGAAAAGCATTTTTTGACTTGCCTATATCTTTTGTGCAGTTTGAAGAATCTTCACAAACTTTCCCAGATAAAGTGTGTTGTTGATTGTAGTAGTGCTTGGAAAGTTTCAGGGCGATTTGTCAAGTGGGGCCAAGACAAAGCAGAGTCAAAAAAAGTGTGTTACTCATGTTAATGACATGGGATTTTGAATACGGCTACAGCCCGAACCTCTGGATGGAATTACAAAAAATTTGTCAGAAAGGTAGCTCTTGGTCCAGAAAGTGCCCTTTTTGTTATTTGGTGTAAATCCATTCAGTGGTTTTAGAGTGATTAAATGAAATCCAAATGTATATATATCGAGGAAAACACATCCTCTCAATCTCCTACAGAGATCTAATTGGCTGCCAGCACATCAACCAGGAAGTGTTGGCAGCCATCTTCGAACTATGTCTCAGCCGAGTACAGAAAAAAAGTTTACAAATAAAGAAAACGGGAATACCCTGACCCTTCAGCTCTGGTGTTGGGGTCACCTAGAGTCCCTGCAATGCAAAAAAACATTTTTTTAACAAAATGTTTCAAAAAAATTGCAGGGGAGACATGAATCCATGCTTTTTTGCAGTAACAGTCCCAGGGGAATGTAGGTAGTTACAAAAAAAGGAGGGGGCACATAGAGACCTCCCTCCTCCTAGTGCTCTTTTTAGCCCCAAGGACCACCACCACCACAGAGCTTTATTTAAATATTGGAGGAGTGCACACAGACCCCCTCAATTGGGCTCGTTGAGCCTTGGGGACCACCACCTCCCCGTTGCTATATTTTTCAAATGGAGTGTGCTGCACGGACTCCCCTTCTGGGCCTGTTTGATTCCCCAGGGACCACCAACTCCCCAAGGCCGGCCCGTGCACAGCAAAGAAGGGGGCCCGTGAGGCCCCCCTTCTGGAGCCATTAATGTCCCTGCGAACCGCCATCCTCAGGGTCAGCTCCTACTATGTCTTGAGGTACCCACCCTCAGGGAATATCTGTTTGCTTTTACTTGACAGGAGCAGTGACAGCTACCACAAAGGGTGAGCAAACACTAACTCTGCTCCTAGTAAGCGGGAGCCGTCAAACTGATCTCACTTGCTGGGAGTGGAGTTTTCATCTGTTTCCCTGCCTGTTGCCATGTAGAAGGGTAAACAGGTGAAATGATTGCCCCTGCACAGGGAGATGCTTTTCTAGCAGCTCCCTGCATGTGGGAGCTATGGTGGCTCCCTCAGGAGGCGGGGTGTTGTCCGGGACTGCAGGGGCCTTGAGGCTCACCCACAGTCACCAAACATACACATTGGGTGCACTGGGTTGGACCAAGGCACCCAGATAGACATGGTCAGGGGATGGGGACCGCACAGCACTCTTCCGCCAATAAGGTTTGGCCAGGCCCCAGGGTATGGGGTCCTTGGGGCAAAATTTGGCACAGGAAGGGGTGTCGCATGGCCCCCTCCCCCAATGATTTTTGACTGGGCCCTGGGAAACACTTACAAATATAAACATACCAGGTGCCCCAGTTAAAACTCCATGTCACTAAAGCACAAATGATCCTAACTTTATGGGCATTGGTGAAGACAATGCAAGTGTGTTTCCTCTCATATTCCGCATTGAAAAACTATCTGAAATCTTTAAAGCGGTGATTTGATCTTTGATCTATTGGAATGCAATCTGGGGTGACTGTAACAAGTGATTTCTTTTTCGTCGTCTCCTGGTGAGAGCAGAGTCCATGATTCTCCCTTTTAACCTCTTCACTGCGGCGCAAATTCCGCCGCAGTGCTGGACATTCCAATCGCGGGCATGGTCATGACGACTCCCGGCCGTTGTCCGCACACGCCCATTGTGACTCATGATGGCCGGGAGACGTCATGAACATGGAAGAGGTTAATTACCCTGAGTATGCAGATGCACAAAAGTGTCTGCAAGCTCCACTCCTTTGGCCACGCTCACTTTTCCTTAGTAGCATCTAAAGGTCTTCCCACCTTTTCCCTTGATGGACAGTTTAACAAAAGGCACTCGAGCACTTTTCCCTCTGATTTTGGTGACACGTTATTGATTCAGAGAAATACGAGGACATCTCCACCAAAAAAAGAAGCACTTACTTCATTTAGTTAAGGGGTAGTACCCCAATTTGGTGGTCTTGTCTTCATCTCTTGATGAGGGCTCACGTCATCACAGATTTCTGGATGAAGACGCAGGAAGAACATTCACATTGCTGAAATTACCTGCACACCTCATGGTCCTTTGCACAGCTGTAGTGTAGACTATGTACCAGACATTTACCCAATGAGGTAGTATTTTCTAATTAACCAAACGCAAGTACTCCAGTTGGGTAGACTTTTTCGGCAAAACTGGGGACTCTTCTTGGACAAAATAAGGTTTGATTCTGGCCCTGGTGCTTATTTCACAGAAACTAAACCTTAACAGGAAGTGCTTACGAATTTAAACATAGCAGATGCCCCATTTCAAACTCCACTTCAGTGTAAAGCACAAACGATCCCAATGTCTTGGGCTTGGCAAAGGCGGAGCAAGTGTGTTTATTCTCAAATTCCACATGGAAAAATTATAGGAAATCCTTAATGGAGGTGAATTCATTGTTGATCTATTGGAGCACAATCTGATGTTTGATGACTGTGATGAGACCTTCAAATCACTTCATAGACCCGTTACCTCTGCATATCTTCAGAGAAATCAAATCATCTATACTCCCACCCTGGACCAAGATAGCAAATGCCTCTCTTTGCCAGGGCACTATCCCAGACAACCTAAAAGTAGGGTAGGTAACTCCCATCCTGAAAAAAACTAATGCTGATGACTCGGACTCTAACATTTTTCGCCCAATCCCCAGCATTCTCATTTTGGCTAAACCCCTTGAAAAGTGTGTCCAGGTCCAACTCTGCAACCAAATAGAGCTATTCCAACTTCCTGACCAACTCCAATCCGGCTTCTGGCAAGGCTATAGCACTGAATCAGCGCTCACACACATAGTTGACAACATACTAAAAATACTAGATCAGAACAAAGTGTACCTTCTGATCCTCCTTAAATTATCTTCTGTGTTTGATACTGTTAAACATGAAAGTCTATTATATTTAATGGAATGGACGATGGAGTTTTCACGGACTATCTTAAAATTGTTTACTTCATTTCTCCACAACAGAACCCAAGGAGTCAAGGTTAATCAATCCCTGTCCAATGCGACAGTGTTCACCTTAGGGTTTCCACAAGGGCCCTCACGCTCCCCTGTTCTCTTCAACCTTTTTATGGAGCCTCAAGCAGAAACCTTGCAAGCCTCTAACATTCATTTTCACATGTCTGCTGATGACACACCACTGTATTTGAAAAGCTCCTCTGCAGATGACATCAGGTCCCTCAACTCAACTGTACAAGATACTCAAAACAGGCTAACCCACAACCACCTCAAACTAAATTCTATAAAAACAGAATTCCTCCTTATAATCCCATCCAACCAGAAACCGAAGATTGATCTATGGATGAAGAATCTTACTACGTTCAATTGCTCACCTCAGGTGATTGATTCCACAACATCCTTTGGATTCACACTTGATAAGTATCTGGACATGAAGGAGCACATCATCATCACCATCAAAGGAGTGAACTATCCAATGAATATTTAAAGGAAACCCGTCCTCCCTCATGACAAGCTCAATACAGTGGTCCAAACTTTAATTAATCCCAGGTTAGATTATGGAAGTGCTGCTCTCTGTGGCCTTCCTAGAGCCAAGCAGGGTGCTCTGATACCCTCTCAGGTCATGTTAGAGCTATATAAAACTTCAACAATAAATAAATTAATGAATGTTTTTTACTTTTCATCTCCTGGTGAGAGCAGATTCCATGGTTCTCCCTTTTAAATACAGTGAGCATGTAAATGGACAAACTCCATAGCATCACTCACACACATACTCACAGACATATACAGGCACTCACACACCCACTCACAGACCCACACAGGCACTCACACACTCACTCAGACACTTACACTAACACTCATAGACCCACTCACAGTCCTACACAGGCACACACAGACCCACTCATGGACACACACAGGCACTAACACACCCACTTATACATTCACACAGGTACTCACACACCTATTCACCGACCCACACAGACACTCATACAACCACTCAAACAGGCACTCACAGACCCACTCATAAACACACATAGGCACTCACACTTAGTCTTTCACAAAGGCACTCACAGACCCAGTCTCAAATGTGACATTTAGGATTACAAAGTTTAAAAAATGTAGAGATTCACTGAAACAAAGATTAGAAGTATGTTGTAGTTTGGAAAGAGAATTTAAAAAAATATCTTTGAAATTCACTGAAAAAACTAAGGTTACAGGGACATTATAGTTAGGCTCACATTTCACTCATACAAAACCCTTGAGATTTAGTAGTTATAGTTAGCTGAGCTAACTTTAATTCACACACACGTAATGCACTGCTTATGACCACACATATCACATCACTCATGACATAGTCAGGGAGATCATTGATGACATCTCAAAATACATCTCTGATAACATCATTGACAATATCATCCGCAGAACCACTCATACCACCATACAACCTCTCATATGTTCACTCATACAACCACTCACATACCCAGTCACAAGCCCATTTAACAATTCACACACACCCACTCACTCACTCATACAGCCACTAACACAGCCAAAGCACCCAAACCATAAATCCACCTATATACCAACTCACTTTTCAGATTTCCTATGGAAACACGGTCCTAACTATAACTATCTACTGGCGACCACCAGTAGATAATATATATATATATATATATATATATATATATATATATATATATATATATATCACAGAGAAAAGCACCAGACTTGGGAGGCCACGCGCCTTGTTGAATACTTTATTCCTGCCAGGCAGCATTGCACATCAAATGCAGACGTACGCAGTTCATTTTTCCAGTAAGTATTTCCTTACGCGTTTCGGGCGTCACGGCGCCCTTGTTCACAGGACTCTGGCAAATGTAGGAGGCAGAATACCGTTGCTCTAAATAACAGTTTGTAAGTCTCGCCCACTGGGCGTGGTTGCACATTGCATTCTGGTATTTCGAGTTCGTCATATCAGGAAAGTCCTTCTATCACAACAGCTGCTCTTCCACATACAAATAGTTCAAATACCTTGGTAGGTCTTGTAGGTTCCGCAGTTGTGGCAAGACAGTCGTAACCCCTTTTGGCAGAAACCAGCAAGGCTCCATACTGCGCTGTTAGGTAACGCGCTGGACACCGCTTTATGCGCAGGGGGGCTTCCCGCGACCCTGGGGGGCCGCAATTAAACATCACAGAGAAAAGCACCAGACTTGGGAGGCCACGCGCCTTGTTGAATACTTTATTCCTGCCAGGCAGCATTGCACATCAAATGCAGACGTACGCAGTTCATTTTTCCAGTAAGTATTTCCTTACGCGTTTCGGGCGTCACGGCGCCCTTGTTCACAGGACTCTGGCAAATGTAGGAGGCAGAATACCGTTGCTCTAAATAACAGTTTGTAAGTCTCGCCCACTGGGCGTGGTTGCACATTGCATTCTGGTATTTCGAGTTCGTCATATCAGGAAAGTCCTTCTATCACAACAGCTGCTCTTCCACATACAAATAGTTCAAATACCTTGGTAGGTCTTGTAGGTTCCGCAGTTGTGGCAAGACAGTCGTAATCCCTTTTGGCAGAAACCAGCAAGGCTCCATACTGCGCTGTTAGGTAACGCGCTGGACACCGCTTTATGCGCAGGGGGGCTTCCCGCGACCCTGGGGGGCCGCAATTAAACATCACAGAGAAAAGCACCAGACTTGGGAGGCCACGCGCCTTGTTGAATACTTTATTCCTGCCAGGCAGCATTGCACATCAAATGCAGACGTACGCAGTTCATTTTTCCAGTAAGTATTTCCTTACGCGTTTCGGGCGTCACGGCGCCCTTGTTCACAGGACTCTGGCAAATGTAGGAGGCAGAATACCGTTGCTCTAAATAACAGTTTGTAAGTCTCGCCCACTGGGCGTGGTTGCACATTGCATTCTGGTATTTCGAGTTCGTCATATCAGGAAAGTCCTTCTATCACAACAGCTGCTCTTCCACATACAAATAGTTCAAATACCTTGGTAGGTCTTGTAGGTTCCGCAGTTGTGGCAAGACAGTCGTAATCCCTTTTGGCAGAAACCAGCAAGGCTCCATACTGCGCTGTTAGGTAACGCGCTGGACACCTACCAAACTGTTATTTAGAGCAACGGTATTCTGCCTCCTACATTTGCCAGAGTCCTGTGAACAAGGGCGCCGTGACGCCCGAAACGCGTAAGGAAATACTTACTGGAAAAATGAACTGCGTACGTCTGCATTTGATGTGCAATGCTGCCTGGCAGGAATAAAGTATTCAACAAGGCGCGTGGCCTCCCAAGTCTGGTGCTTTTCTTTGTGATGTTTAATTGCGGCCCCCCAGGGTCGCGGGAAGCCCCCCTGCGCATAAAGCGGTGTCCAGCGCGTTACCTAACAGCGCAGTATGGAGCCTTGCTGGTTTCTGCCAAAAGGGATTACGACTGTCTTGCCACAACTGCGGAACCTACAAGACCTACCAAGGTATTTGAACTATTTGTATGTGGAAGAGCAGCTGTTGTGATAGAAGGACTTTCCTGATATGACGAACTCGAAATACCAGAATGCAATGTGCAACCACGCCCAGTGGGCGAGACTTACAAACTGTTATTTAGAGCAACGGTATTCTGCCTCCTACATTTGCCAGAGTCCTGTGAACAAGGGCGCCGTGACGCCCGAAACGCGTAAGGAAATACTTACTGGAAAAATGAACTGCGTACGTCTGCATTTGATGTGCAATGCTGCCTGGCAGGAATAAAGTATTCAACAAGGCGCGTGGCCTCCCAAGTCTGGTGCTTTTCTTTGTGATGTTTAATTGCGGCCCCCCAGGGTCGCGGGAAGCCCCCCTGCGCATAAAGCGGTGTCCAGCGCGTTACCTAACAGCGCAGTATGGAGCCTTGCTGGTTTCTGCCAAAAGGGATTACGACTGTCTTGCCACAACTGCGGAACCTACAAGACCTACCAAGGTATTTGAACTATTTGTATGTGGAAGAGCAGCTGTTGTGATAGAAGGACTTTCCTGATATGACGAACTCGAAATACCAGAATGCAATGTGCAACCACGCCCAGTGGGCGAGACTTACAAACTGTTATTTAGAGCAACGGTATTCTGCCTCCTACATTTGCCAGAGTCCTGTGAACAAGGGCGCCGTGACGCCCGAAACGCGTAAGGAAATACTTACTGGAAAAATGAACTGCGTACGTCTGCATTTGATGTGCAATACTGCCTGGCAGGAATAAAGTATTCAACAAGGCGCGTGGCCTCCCAAGTCTGGTGCTTTTCTTTGTGATGTTTAATTGCGGCCCCCCAGGGTCGCGGGAAGCCCCCCTGCGCATAAAGCGGTGTCCAGCGCGTTACCTAACAGCGCAGTATGGAGCCTTGCTGGTTTCTGCCAAAAGGGATTACGACTGTCTTGCCACAACTGCGGAACCTACAAGACCTACCAAGGTATTTGAACTATTTGTATGTGGAAGAGCAGCTGTTGTGATAGAAGGACTTTCCTGATATGACGAACTCGAAATACCAGAATGCAATGTGCAACCACGCCCAGTGGGCGAGACTTACAAACTGTTATTTAGAGCAACGGTATTCTGCCTCCTACATTTGCCAGAGTCCTGTGAACAAGGGCGCCGTGACGCCCGAAACACGTAAGGAAATACTTACTGGAAAAATGAACTGCGTACGTCTGCATTTGATGTGCAATGCTGCCTGGCAGGAATAAAGTATTCAACAAGGCACGTGGCCTCCCAAGTCTGGTGCTTTTCTTTGTGATGTTTAATTGCGGCCCCCCAGGGTCGCGGGAAGCCCCCCTGCGCATAAAGCGGTGTCCAGCGCGTTACCTAACAGCGCAGTATGGAGCCTTGCTGGTTTCTGCCAAAAGGGATTACGACTGTCTTGCCACAACTGCGGAACCTCCAAGACCTACCAAGGTATTTGAACTATTTGTATGTGGAAGAGCAGCTGTTGTGATAGAAGGACTTTCCTGATATGACGAACTCGAAATACCAGAATGCAATGTGCAACCACGCCCAGTGGGCGAGACTTACAAACTGTTATTTAGAGCAACGGTATTCTGCCTCCTACATTTGCCAGAGTCCTGTGAACAAGGGCGCCGTGACGCCCGAAACGCGTAAGGAAATACTTACTGGAAAAATGAACTGCGTACGTCTGCATTTGATGTGCAATGCTGCCTGGCAGGAATAAAGTATTCAACAAGGCGCGTGGCCTCCCAAGTCTGGTGCTTTTCTTTGTGATGTTTAATTGCGGCCCCCCAGGGTCGCGGGAAGCCCCCCTGCGCATAAAGCGGTGTCCAGCGCGTTACCTAACAGCGCAGTATGGAGCCTTGCTGGTTTCTGCCAAAAGGGATTACGACTGTCTTGCCACAACTGCGGAACCTACAAGACCTACCAAGGTATTTGAACTATTTGTATGTGGAAGAGCAGCTGTTGTGATAGAAGGACTTTCCTGATATGACGAACTCGAAATACCAGAATGCAATGTGCAACCACGCCCAGTGGGCGAGACTTACAAACTGTTATTTAGAGCAACGGTATTCTGCCTCCTACATTTGCCAGAGTCCTGTGAACAAGGGCGCCGTGACGCCCGAAACGCGTAAGGAAATACTTACTGGAAAAATGAACTGCGTACGTCTGCATTTGATGTGCAATGCTGCCTGGCAGGAATAAAGTATTCAACAAGGCGCGTGGCCTCCCAAGTCTGGTGCTTTTCTTTGTGATGTTTAATTGCGGCCCCCCAGGGTCGCGGGAAGCCCCCCTGCGCATAAAGCGGTGTCCAGCGCGTTACCTAACAGCACAGTATGGAGCCTTGCTGGTTTCTGCCAAAAGGGATTACGACTGTCTTGCCACAACTGCGGAACCTACAAGACCTACCAAGGTATTTGAACTATTTGTATGTGGAAGAGCAGCTGTTGTGATAGAAGGACTTTCCTGATATGACGAACTCGAAATACCAGAATGCAATGTGCAACCACGCCCAGTGGGCGAGACTTACAAACTGTTATTTAGAGCAACGGTATTCTGCCTCCTACATTTGCCAGAGTCCTGTGAACAAGGGCGCCGTGACGCCCGAAACGCGTAAGGAAATACTTACTGGAAAAATGAACTGCGTACGTCTGCATTTGATGTGCAATGCTGCCTGGCAGGAATAAAGTATTCAACAAGGCGCGTGGCCTCCCAAGTCTGGTGCTTTTCTTTGTGATGTTTAATTGCGGCCCCCCAGGGTCGCGGGAAGCCCCCCTGCGCATAAAGCGGTGTTCAGCGCGTTACCTAACAGCGCAGTATGGAGCCTTGCTGGTTTCTGCCAAAAGGGATTACGACTGTCTTGCCACAACTGCGGAACCTACAAGACCTACCAAGGTATTTGAACTATTTGTATGTGGAAGAGCAGCTGTTGTGATAGAAGGACTTTCCTGATATGACGAACTCGAAATACCAGAATGCAATGTGCAACCACGCCCAGTGGGCGAGACTTACAAACTGTTATTTAGAGCAACGGTATTCTGCCTCCTACATTTGCCAGAGTCCTGTGAACAAGGGCGCCGTGACGCCCGAAACGCGTAAGGAAATACTTACTGGAAAAATGAACTGCGTACGTCTGCATTTGATGTGCAATGCTGCCTGGCAGGAATAAAGTATTCAACAAGGCGCGTGGCCTCCCAAGTCTGGTGCTTTTCTTTGTGATGTTTAATTGCGGCCCCCCAGGGTCGCGGGAAGCCCCCCTGCGCATAAAGCGGTGTCCAGCGCGTTACCTAACAGCGCAGTATGGAGCCTTGCTGGTTTCTGCCAAAAGGGATTACGACTGTCTTGCCACAACTGCGGAACCTACAAGACCTACCAAGGTATTTGAACTATTTGTATGTGGAAGAGCAGCTGTTGTGATAGAAGGACTTTCCTGATATGACGAACTCGAAATACCAGAATGCAATGTGCAACCACGCCCAGTGGGCGAGACTTACAAACTGTTATTTAGAGCAACGGTATTCTGCCTCCTACATTTGCCAGAGTCCTGTGAACAAGGGCGCCGTGACGCCCGAAACGCGTAAGGAAATACTTACTGGAAAAATGAACTGCGTACGTCTGCATTTGATGTGCAATGCTGCCTGGCAGGAATAAAGTATTCAACAAGGCGCGTGGCCTCCCAAGTCTGGTGCTTTTCTTTGTGATGTTTAATTGCGGCCCCCCAGGGTCGCGGGAAGCCCCCCTGCGCATAAAGCGGTGTCCAGCGCGTTACCTAACAGCGCAGTATGGAGCCTTGCTGGTTTCTGCCAAAAGGGATTACGACTGTCTTGCCACAACTGCGGAACCTACAAGACCTACCAAGGTATTTGAACTATTTGTATGTGGAAGAGCAGCTGTTGTGATAGAAGGACTTTCCTGATATGACGAACTCGAAATACCAGAATGCAATGTGCAACCACGCCCAGTGGGCGAGACTTACAAACTGTTATTTAGAGCAACGGTATTCTGCCTCCTACATTTGCCAGAGTCCTGTGAACAAGGGCGCCGTGACGCCCGAAACGCGTAAAGAAATACATACTGGAAAAATGAACTGCGTACGTCTGCATTTGATGTGCAATGCTGCCTGGCAGGAATAAAGTATTCAACAAGGCGCGTGGCCTCCCAAGTCTGGTGCTTTTCTTTGTGATGTTTAATTGCGGCCCCCCAGGGTCGCGGGAAGCCCCCCTGCGCATAAAGCGGTGTCCAGCGCGTTACCTAACAGCGCAGTATGGAGCCTTGCTGGTTTCTGCCAAAAGGGATTACGACTGTCTTGCCACAACTGCGGAACCTACAAGACCTACCAAGGTATTTGAACTATTTGTATGTGGAAGAGCAGCTGTTGTGATAGAAGGACTTTCCTGATATGACGAACTCGAAATACCAGAATGCAATGTGCAACCACGCCCAGTGGGCGAGACTTACAAACTGTTATTTAGAGCAACGGTATTCTGCCTCCTACATTTGCCAGAGTCCTGTGAACAAGGGCGCCGTGACGCCCGAAACGCGTAAGGAAATACTTACTGGAAAAATGAACTGCGTACGTCTGCATTTGATGTGCAATGCTGCCTGGCAGGAATAAAGTATTCAACAAGGCGCGTGGCCTCCCAAGTCTGGTGCTTTTCTTTGTGATGTTTAATTGCGGCCCCCCAGGGTCGCGGGAAGCCCCCCTGCGCATAAAGCGGTGTCCAGCGCGTTACCTAACAGCGCAGTATGGAGCCTTGCTGGTTTCTGCCAAAAGGGATTACGACTGTCTTGCCACAACTGCGGAACCTACAAGACCTACCAAGGTATTTGAACTATTTGTATGTGGAAGAGCAGCTGTTGTGATAGAAGGACTTTCCTGATATGACGAACTCGAAATACCAGAATGCAATGTGCAACCACGCCCAGTGGGCGAGACTTACAAACTGTTATTTAGAGCAACGGTATTCTGCCTCCTACATTTGCCAGAGTCCTGTGAACAAGGGCGCCGTGACGCCCGAAACGCGTAAGGAAATACTTACTGGAAAAATGAACTGCGTACGTCTGCATTTGATGTGCAATGCTGCCTGGCAGGAATAAAGTATTCAACAAGGCGCGTGGCCTCCCAAGTCTGGTGCTTTTCTTTGTGATGTTTAATTGCGGCCCCCCAGGGTCGCGGGAAGCCCCCCTGCGCATAAAGCGGTGTCCAGCGCGTTACCTAACAGCGCAGTATGGAGCCTTGCTGGTTTCTGCCAAAAGGGATTACGACTGTCTTGCCACAACTGCGGAACCTACAAGACCTACCAAGGTATTTGAACTATTTGTATGTGGAAGAGCAGCTGTTGTGATAGAAGGACTTTCCTGATATGACGAACTCGAAATACCAGAATGCAATGTGCAACCACGCCCAGTGGGCGAGACTTACAAACTGTTATTTAGAGCAACGGTATTCTGCCTCCTACATTTGCCAGAGTCCTGTGAACAAGGGCGCCGTGACGCCCGAAACGCGTAAGGAAATACTTACTGGAAAAATGAACTGCGTACGTCTGCATTTGATGTGCAATGCTGCCTGGCAGGAATAAAGTATTCAACAAGGCGCGTGGCCTCCCAAGTCTGGTGCTTTTCTTTGTGATATATATATATATATATATATATATATATATATATATATATATATACACACCAAAAAAAATATATATAATATATATATATATACACAAAAAATATATATTATATATATACACTAAAAAGTATATATATATCTTTCTTTAGTTTTTTGAGTGAATATATATATAAAAATATATATTCACTGAAAAAAACATAGGTTTCAGAGGCGTTATAGTTAGCTGGACATTTCACACGTACAAAACCATAGAAATTCCACCGTTATAGTTAGTTCAGCTAACTATAACTAAAAGAAGCCAAGGCTGCCTGTAAACGGGCAGAACGAGCCTGGAGAAAGGCCTATCTTGTAGAAGCAGGAACGCAGTATAAAGTCTGCCTTAAGAATTATCATGCCTTGATTAGGAAAACCAAGGCAACGTTCTACACCGATTGTATTGACAGGGCTAACTGCTCCACTAAAGAGCTATTTATGATCTATAAAGAGATCTCAACATTAGCCTCCTTAGATGAATTGGCGGGCGCCTCTGCGCAAACCTGCAACAAAATCGCTGAGTTCTTCCAGAAAAAGGTGTTGGACATCTATTCCACTTTTCCTTGTGATGCCAGAACTGGCTCCAATAGGCTCCCCCCCCACGAGGAACTCAGATGGGGGGATGAGAAGGAAGGCTGTATCAGCCAGTTCCTTGTTCCTGAGGAGGATCTTTTGACAACAGTAGCGAGGGGAATTAAATCAGGCTCCCCGAGGGATCCCGCACCGGCCAGAATATTAGCTAGTTCTATGAGCTTCTTAGCCCCCTATATCAGACACATACTTTCTCTATCCTTTGACTCAGGCAAGGTTCCGCCTGGATGGAAACAAGCAGTCGTGCTACCCCTAAAAAAAAAACCTCAAGTAAATGCCACTCAGCTTAACAACCTACGCCCTATTTCCCTCTTACCCTTCTTTTCCAAACTTGCCGAAAAATTGGCCAACCAACAACTCACAGCACACATAGAGGCGAACAGCCTTTTCCACACTTGCCAGTCTGGCTTTCGCGCTCACCACTCCACGGAGTCAGCCCTACTTTTCTCTACAGAGGCGCTGAGGAAGCATGTGGACGAAGGGCAAGTAGCAGCACTGATACTTCTCGATCTCAGTGCTGCCTTCGACACTGTAGCACACCACACCTTGCTACAGTGTTTGAAGAGAGGGGGAGTGACGGGAAAAGCGTGGCTATGGCTAGAATCATTTCTGACTGACCGCAGCTTCTATGTGGAGCAAGGGGGCAACAGATCAGATGTTTTTGATCTTAGGCAGGGAGTCCCTCAAGGTTCTAGCCTCAGCCCCACCCTATTCAATTTATACGTTACACCTGTGGCGCTTATTGCTGAGCAGTATGGGGTTGAGGTAGTAACATATGCCGATGACACTCAGCTGGTTGTTGCCCTGACCCAGCCAGCTGAGCAGGCTGCTAGTAAATTCACATCCTGTCTCCAAGACCTTTCAGCCTGGATGGCTAGTAACTGCCTCCGCCTGAACGGTGACAAGAGAGAGGTACTTATCGTCGGCAGATCTCCCTCAGTTTGGACCTCGGCCGGTGGCCGCAGGCCTTGGGACCTCTGCCGATTCCAAGGGATCAGGTGAAAAATTTAGGCTTTTGGATTGACTCAAACCTGACTTTTGACTACCAATCCCGGTGTGTCTCTGGCATCTGCTTTGCTATCCTTCGCAAACTGAGAAAGACGCTTGACCTGCTCCCGGAATCTGCTAGGAAAACTTTGGTACATGCCCTAGTCACCTCTAGGTTGGACTATGGGAATGTTCTCTATTTGGGAGCAAATGCAAGCTGTCATCAAAGACTCCAGACTATCCAAAATGCCGCCGCTCGCTTGGTACTTCGGTTACCAAGAAGAGCTTCCTCGAAAAAATCCCTGGAGAAACTACACTGGCTTCCTATTAAGGAACGTGTTGATTTCAAGGCCCTATGCGTTGCCCACAGAATAATTCAGGGGAAATGCCCGGGCTTCTTGCGCAGCCTGCTCCTTCCTTATATTCCTGCTCGGCAGCTGCGCTCCCTTGGAGGTGGATTCCTATCGATTCCTAGAATCAAGAGAGCCAGGATGGGTGGGAGGTCGTTCCGCTCCTTAGCTGCCCGCAGATGGAACACCCTTCCCCCCCGACTACGGACAGAAACATCAGAACTGATTTTTCGGAAAGAGCTGAAGACGTTTCTCTTCCCCAAAGGCTAATCATCTGCTCTCTTGGTTTTGCCGAGTAGGTGCTGCTACAATCCTTGAAAGCGCGGGGACACACTGTATAGTGTAACCAGGCGCTCTACAAACTCAGAAATAATAATAATAACTCGCGCTCCCGCAATGCACTGCTCATGACGTCACATATTACATCATTCATGGCATGGTCAGTGACATCACTGATGACATCTCAAATTACATCAATAATGGCATCACTGATAACATCATCCAGTGACTGTGTTTTTCTGTTAAGTTTAAATTTGTTTTTTTATATATATGCCAAACTGTATTGAAGAATGAGTGGTTGTATAAGTGTCTGGATGGGGGATTTAGCAGGTGTGTGACTGATTGTATAAGTGAGTGATTAAACATGGATTTGTGAATGCATAGGTTATTGACTAAATTGTGTGTATGTCTGTATCAGTCTGTCTGTTGTTGTGTAAGCTGCTACATGGGTTGGTCAGTAGCTACATGAGTGTGTATATGCGTTATTGATTGTTTGCCTGAGTATTTGTATGGGAGATTAAGTGTGTGTGTGGGTGGGGTTGAGGTGTTTGACTCTGTGCATAGATGTGTGAGTGGTTCATTCACTGGGAATATGGGTTCAAGAGTGCATGTGGAAACAGCTATATGGGTGGGTGAGTGTGTATATGGGTGTGTTGGTGAGTGAATGGATGTCTCAGTGGTACATGTTTGAGTAACTACATATGTAAAAGGCAGTATATGTGAGTGATGGTGTATATAAATAACTATACGCACGAGTGAGTGATTGTGAGAGTGGCTGTATGGATGAGTCTGTACTTGTATCAGTGAGTATATAAGAGAGTAAGTATGTGTTAGTATCTGTCTGAATTAGTGAGGTGATGTGTGTATAACTGTATAGGTGAGTAAATGGGAGTGTGATTGATTCTTTGCATGACTGACTAGGTGTGTGAGTAACTCTATGGATGAGTGGTGGTGTGTGAGTGTCTGAATATGTATATGACTGCATATGATAGTGTTGTATTGATGAGTGACTCCATGTATAAGTGATTGTATGGGTGAATGAATGGATGTGTGTGTAGACCTAGGAATCAGTGAGTGTGTACGTAGTAACTGGTATTGGTGTCTCGATGGTTTCAAAAATGGCAGTCTGTATTTTACAGTGCTTGTATCAAAGGTTATAGTAGACTGTGAGGAGGTGCATCAGAATGTCATGTGGATGATGTCATCAGTGAAGTAATTTGAGATGTCATCAGTGATGTCACTGACCATGCCATGAATGATGTAATATGTGACGTCATGAGCAGTGCATTGCGGGGGCACGAGTTATAGTTAGCTGAACTAACTATAACGGCGGAATTGTTATTGTTTTGTACGTGTAAAATATCCAGCTAACTATAACACCCCTGAAACCTATGGTTTTTTTCAGTGAATTTCAAAGGTTTTTCAAATGCTAATTTCTAACTATAACGTCTGTAAAACCAATGATTTCTTCAGTGAATTTCAAAGATTTTATAAATGCTAATTTCTAACTGCAATGTCCCTGAAACCTATATTGTTTTTAAGTATATTTTAAAAAGACGTGCATATGTTTTGTATTGAAAAACTAACTGTAACAGTAGTCTGTTACAAGTTATAATTTAACAATGTTTGAAACTTAATTAGCAGTAATTAACATATAAGTGTGGAAAAAGTGTGACGCAGCAGCTATGATACCTGACTTCGAACAACAGCGTTCACAGTTCGATTCTCGGCTCCACATTAGCTCACCACTATGTCACTGTGGGCAACACCTTGCTTAATCTTTCCGATGCCCGAGTGCTCACACACCTTTCCAGGGGTAGCTGTATGCTTTAAAAATCCTGGCATTTTTTAAATTTAAAACCATAGTGATGAGTAATATTAGCACTTTTTTTCTTCTATTTTGAAAGATTTTTTTTATGTCTTCTAGTTAGAATTACGGCAATTAATAGATATATTTAGTCATGGGAATGGAAATGACACGTTTTGCCAGGTTTCAGTTTTTAAGCTCTCCAATGTATGTACATATTAAGGACCTGATACGTGTTAGGATCGAAATCGAAACCTTTACCGCTTCACATTTTGTAACTTTTCCCAACACGTGCACAAGTTAAACAGTTAAAACGTGAGCAAATGTCAACTGTAAAACATGACATCTAAATGGGTGGAGCCGCATCTTCCTTCCATAGACTACTCAATAACCAAAAAGTATATAAACCACACCCGCTGATTGATTAGTTTCGTTTTTGCGAGTTATTTACGCATGTCCATTCAGTGATGCAGGTGCTCTTTTCTAGAGTCGGATTCTTCTTTTGCGGCCACAAAACATAATCTAGAGTTGAAAGTTTTTTTGAGTATGGCATAGTAGATATTTATAATACGTAGCTATTTGTCAATATTTAAACACTTGTATTTAGAAAATAGTGTTATTGATTGTTTTTGCCATTTATATGTAACGTCAGCAGCTTGTTTTCAGAAACAGACAGAATATAGCAAACATTGTTCCTTTTCTAGCTCCTTTGAGCTCATATAGTGTGACTTTGTACATTATAATATTGACACTGAACTTGACGTCAGAGGTGTTGGTGACCTGTCGGTGCGAAGACTAAAGATTTATATGTAACGTCAGCAGCTTCTGTTTCTTCCTTTGTTTCCCCCTTGGGATCATATACTGTGAATATGTATATTATAATATTCACAGTCATTATGATCTCAGAGGAGTTTGACCCGTCAAAGTGAAGACTAAAGATTTATTTGTAACGTTAGCAGCCTCTTGGTCTTAGTCTGTTTCCCCCTTGGGATCATATAGTGTGAGTATGTATATTATAATAACCATACATTATGATCTCAGAGGAGTTTATGACCCGTCGGCGCAAAGACTAAAGATTTGTATGTAATGTCAGCACCTTCTGGTTCAAACTTTGTTTCCCCCTTGGGATCATATACTGTGAATATGTATATTATAATATTAGCAGTCATTGTGAACCCAGAGGAGTTTATGACCCGTCGGCGCGAAGATGAAAGACTTCGAAGTCCCGGAGAAAAGAATCTCTGAACATATTCATCGCTGAAAAGTATTTCTTTATTGATCTTCTTTTGTATTCATGAGTTTATGCTCCTTTTCCTTTTTGTGTGACACCAGTGACAGGAAGTGGAGATTTGTCGCCACCAGGAGTAACCCATCTGAAATACATCTTACTAACCTTTATAACTTACTTGATCAGATATTTTCACAGTGAGAATATTTTTCGAAATTACATTTAAAAAAAGTTAGTTCGCATACATTTTTAGTGAATATCTTTGATAAACCCTACATTTTTGGGGGGTATTTCTATTTTTCTCTGTTGTGGTTCCTATTCACCTTCTCCCTGTAGAATATATAAGGCCAGTAGTGTATATTATTATACTACAATCATATATGTTCTTAAAGGAGTACATGATTTGTTAGCGGAGCAGTGAGCGACCTCTAAGCACTACGACAGAACTTTCCCGAATTCGACAGAATATACATTTTTTTAAATGCTAAAGCGTACATTTGTATGTAATATAAAGTCATTTGTGTTTAACTGTTTTTATTTTTTATTGTTTTTCTGACCTGAGATGATGTACTGCGGGAGTGTTTCCAGTAGCACTTATTTTCTACTTTATCTAAAAGTAACTCATGGGGCAACACTTTTACAAACTATAGCAGAAAAAAAGGGAGGGTGTGGCCACGCTTAAGGGATATTTTATGAATTGCGTTTTTATTTGTCACCCCTGTGATATATACAGCTTCAGTTTCCGAAGAAATTACATTTTGGGGATGTCAACTCTGGTTCTCAAATTGGGTCATGGAATGTAGCAGGGTTTGCTACCAAACTCTCTTATCCTGATTGGGAAGCTTTGGTGGATGATTATGACCTATGCCTCTTTCAAGAGACTTGGATGGTGACTCTTCCGGTTAGGGTTGGTTTTGCCTCCTATAGTATTCCGGCTGTGCAGGCCCTAGGGGGCGACCCTCGGGGGGTTTATGCATCTGGGTGGCTACTCACTTGGGGTGTACAGTGAGAGTGATTGACTCCCACTCATTAGATATTCTTTGTATCATCCTGAAATTTGGGGACGGTACTTCGGTACTGGTAATCAACATGTATCTACGGCCCACTCCACTACGGTTGGGACTTACCATTCTTAATGCCCTCGATGAACTGTTGACCATGTTTCCTGCATCGGTCCACAAAGTCATTGGGGGTGATTTCAACTGCCACTTCGAACCCCTGGCTGGTATCCCCTCCATTACCTCTGAGGAGGATTCAACCTGGGCTATTCAGGACTGCCTTATGTATCCTGCTAAACATTTAACTCCATTGGCTATTGAGATCAACAAGCTCTTAGTTATCCATTCTCTTCGAGCTTGTAATGGCAGACTTGTATCTGATGCCCCGGGGAAGTATACTTATAATAGATTGGGCAAAAGCTCAACTATTGATTACATTTTGGTAAATGTGGAGTTTTGGTCCCATCTTAAATCTTTTACCATAGTGGATTGGGCTGATAGTGATCACAATCTTCTCAGATTGGAATTCTTGCATTACTTGGGTCCCAAACAAGCTACAGGGACCCCGGACCAGTCTATAGTATCTAATTTAACAGTGGTGGCAGGTGGTCGTCGTATCAGGTGGTCAAAGTTTTTGACTACTCCAGATAAAATTGCTGTACTCTATTCCCATGTGGCCATCCTTCTAGCTGAAGCGTTTGTTCTTATGGAGGGTAGACAGGATCCATCAGATTTTCAAGAACTAGAGATCACTCACTCTAAACTTATTACCATGGCTGCTAGTTTTTTTTATGTTATGGCCAACTCTAAGTTGAATGGGGTGAGGAAACAAGTTAACTGGTTCAACTCTAGTTGCAGGGATGCAAAACGGGCACTTTTGCGGGAGGTGAAAAGTGGTACCCCGCATTGTATTAGAGGAGCCAGACACATGTATAAGTCCATAATATCGGAATCTAAAAGGGAGTGGGAGGCTGCCAGGTGGGCTAATATAAAGGACGCCTTGGATAACCATGTCTATGTCTATGTCTATGTATTGGTATTTGTAAGGCGCGTATATCACCCGAAGGTCTCATAGCGCCAGCAGATAGTCAGATGTTAAGGATGAGTCACACAGAATTAGAATAGCCATGTTTTCAGGAGTTTGCGGAATTTCTGATGGCTGGGTTCCAGTCTAATGTGTAGTGGAAGAGCATTCCAGCTTTCGGGGGCGATTTTGGAGAAGGATCTGTCTCCGTTTCTGACAGTTCGCACTTTGGGAACCGCTAAAAGGTGCAAGCTGGAGGATCTGAGTGTTCTAGCCGGGCGGTATTCTGTCAGTTTGTTAGCTAGGTAGACTGGGCCATTGCCGTTCAGAGATTTATGGACTAGACAGCAGATTTTAAACTTAATGCGTTTTTTAATGGGGAGCCAGTGAAGCGCCTTCAGACAGGGGGCAGAAGAGGTGCGAGCGGGTAAATCTAGAGCCATTCTGGCTACAGTATTTTGAAGGACCTGGAGTTTGTTCAGGAGGTTCTCGTTTATAGAGGCGAAAAGAGCATTGCCGTAGTCCAGGCGACTAATAATTAGTCCCTGGATTAAAGGCAAACGAGAGGAAAGAGGGATCCACTTGAAAATTTTCTTTAGGTTGCGCATGAGTCCAAAGCTGGTGTGAGAGATATTATTAATATGGTCTGCCAAGGTAAGTTTATTGTCAAGCATTATCCCTAAATTGCGGGCTGCTGTCTTGGGAGGAGGACAGGCACCCAACGGTGGTGGCCACCATTCGTCAGACCAGTGCTTATGAGCATTTCCGAAAAGCACAATCTCCGTCTTTGCCACGTTGAGTAAAAGATAGTTGTTTGACATCCAATCCTTTACTGCTAGCATGCATTTTTGGAACCTCGGTTTGATGTTAGTGGAGTTAGGTCCCACGGTGATAAGGATTTGAGTGTCGTCTGCATAAGACACGGTCTCAAATCCATAAGCTTTAATTAATCTTGCAAGAGGAGAGACGTAAAGATTAAAAAGCGTGGGGCTCAAGATAGAGCCTTGAGGTACACCTTTATCTACTTCCTGATTGGCTGATGAAAATTTGCCAATCTGGAGCTTAGAGCTCCGTGATTCCAGGACCTTCTGGAACTTAGTTAGGTGTGGTAGACAAGAGGGATCTTCTGCTATAACTCCCGGCTTCAGTGAAGAGGTTTGGCTGGCACACTTCAAGCCCCTTTTTTGTCTCCCGATGAGGGACATTTTAGTTGAGTCAGCACAATTTTGACTGGTCTATCTCCCCAAGTGTCTAATGAAGAATGGCAGTCTGACCTTCCACTCTGCACCTCTTGTGAAATTCAGGCTGCCTTAAAGAGCCTCTCCCCTGGTAAAGCTCCCGGTTTAGATAGGATCCCTGGGGACTTATTCATAAGTGAACCGTTGGTTTGGGTACCATACCTATTGTTATATTTTAATGCAATCCTCCTGGGTATGGACATCCCCTATACTTGGAAGGGCGCAGAAATTATTCCCATCCACAAGAAGGCCTCTCCATTAGATCCGGCAAACTATCGGCCCATTAGCCTTATTGACGTCTTACAGAAAGTGTTTGCCCGTCTTTTATTAACTAGGCTTGAAAGTTGGATGGATGAACATCATATCCTATCCTCCCTTCAAGCGGGCTTTTGCTCTAGGGTCTCAACAACTGACCAACTGTTCAGGTTACAGTTGGTATACTGGAAGACGGTGCTTTTCGGGAAGGGTTCCCTCTACCTGATCTTTGTGGATCTTAGATCCGCATTTGATCTGGTTCAGAGGGATAAGCTTTGGTCAATCTTGTTTGAGATGGGTGTTCCCCCATACCTCTGTGACCTCTTCAAGCGTCTCCATTCTGGAACGTATGCGAGGGTCCGGTATGGTAGGAATGGTGAGCTTTCTGCTCCCTTCCCGGTAGACAGGGGTGTAAGTCAGGGGTGTGTGTTGTCTCCCACTCTTTTTTCCCTGAATATCAATGGTCTGATTTTACACCTATTGGGGGCGAAAGATTTAGACTCTCTGATTCTAGCAGCACGCAGAATACCTGCCCTAATGTTCGCTGATGACACCCTTTTACTCTCAAAATCTCCAATGGGTGTCCAGCGAACTTTGGAGGCCTTTTGCTTTTTCTGCCGCTCTAAAATCTTTCAAAAACCAAATTTATGGTTTTCAATTCTAAACCATCAACTTACCCCCACCCACACCTAGAGGGATGCATTTTGGAGAGAGTCTCCACTTTTGATTACCTGGGAGTCACCATGAATGATAGGATGGAGTGGGATTCTCATATGGTTAAGGCTAACCTTAGGCTGATCCAATCAACAAGTGGCTTCCTGAAGGTTTTTAATGAATGTTCCCACAAACCTCCAGGTCCCCCAGTTGAAATATACAGGGCACAGGCTAGAGGAGCGGCTCTATATGGCGTAGAGCTTTGGGCCCATGTGAATGCCAGCTCTATGTCCACTACTGAGAATAACTTTATCAGGCGTCTTTTAAATCTCCCCAAGAGCACTCCCTTGACCCCTCTAAGATTGGATCTGGGACTGGCTCCTATTCAGGAGACCATCCTATATCGACCTCTGCTATATTAGAGGAGACTTTGGTCCACTTTAGAGATGTTAAGATATAAGAAGGAGTTAATCGATTTACTGTCTATAGGGGGATCGGGGAACATTTTATGGCTTAAACATGTAAAACATCTCTGCTACGATTTGCATAGGGAGGATCTGTGGATTTCGCCGGAAACATCTTGTCTTTTGATTAGTAAGAGGGCGCTGGGGGTTATTCTTAAACAGCACAACCTGAATCTCCGTGATCTGAATTCTAGCTTGGGCAGGTTGTCCCTCCAATTTTTGGAGGTGAAAGATCATTATTTTTTTTAACAATTTCTGGATGACATCCAGCCCTCGCTAGCAAAAAAATTATATGTTCAGTTCAGACATGGATCTCTCCCGTTGCGGGCTCTGTCAAATAAATGGTCGGGTATTCCCTCCACATGGAGCCCTTGCCCTGGTTGTGACTCTGCAGAAGAGACTGATCTGCATGTTTTGCTTTTTTGTCCCTCTTACATCGGGGCATGAACCAAATGGATTGTTCCTCTTTGCAAATCGAGGGGCCTTAGGGACTATAGGGAGGTCTTCAGATTATTAAAATATGAAACGACCCCCGTATTTGTGTTCGTAACTTCAAGATTCTTTCTTTCTATGTGGTACGCAAGAAGTGCAATAATCAAGTTAAAAGGCGCCTAGCCTCACGACGCTACCCCCTGATCTTTATTGTCCTCAAATTGGCCCTTGATTTGTTTTAATGTCTTATTTCTTTATTATCACTTCTAAGCATTTTAACTGATTCCATCCTGTATTTAACTTTTATTGTACTGCATTCCTATTTTAGAAAATGTATTGTGGAGTAGTACGATCTATGAACTCATACTAATGTGCAATAAGTATTGCATATATGCGCTTTTATGGTTTTTAACCGAAATAAAGTTTTATGATGATGATGATGATGACATTTGTAATTGCTTAATAAATACTGTTTCAAACCTGGACTAAAATTTTTGCTGTGCGACCACAGCTCCCCGTCAGAAAAGTAAACACCACATTATAAGTAAATAGTGCTCCTGGGAAGTATCCCACCTGCAAACTCAATAAAAAGAAGACCCCAACACACTCTATTATTTTGCCGCCGTGATTTGTACACCCCACGCCAATTATATAAATGGCCCTTAAAATATATTGAGTTAATAGTGTTCCTACCCTCCCCGCTACTACTTTGTTTTCCCATACTACATTGAAGTGCGTCACAAAATGGTTCACAACAGTGAACCGTCCCTAGCCAAAAATGACACTGTAGCCAATAAAATGTCCATGGTGTTCCACAGTGGGGGAGGGAATCGCTGCCAACACTTCTACTTTCAATGGTTTACAGCCAATGAACATTAAGTTTGGGAAGTTCCTGCTTGGAACATGTCAGTCATTCAGATGTCCCTGCTACTCCACGGACGGGGAGGAAATGACTGGCAACACTTCTACTTTCATTGATTCGCAGCCAATGAACATTAAGCTTGGGAAGGTCCTGCTTGGAACAAGTCAGCCAATCAGATGTCCCTGCTACTCCACAGAAGGGGAGGAAATGGCTGGCAACACTTCTACTTTCAATGGTTCACACCCAATGAACATTGAGCTTGTTGTTGGAACACCTCAGCCAATTAAACGTTACTTTTGTTCCGGGCACAGTAGTAGAACACACCCTCCCACATAATATTAAATTTCGTCTAAGAAAGTGACACTGTCCGTGATAAAAGTGAACACCGCATTATAAGTAAACATTACTGTGCATTATGTTAAAGGAAAGCTGCAATACGGTGCATTGTTATTTTCCCAATATGATTTACACAGCCTACTGAACATTGCCGCAATACTGCACATTCACACTACCTGTTTGTGCACTGTTACACAGCCTACTGAATATTGCTGCAATAACGCACATTCACACTACCTGTGTGTGCACCCTACACACTGCTTGACGCAATACGGCGCATTGTTTTCCCGACGGGATTTCCAGACCCAACGCAACTTTGCCACAATACCGCGCACTGTTGTTCTGCAGACGTAATTTCCATGGCCTACGCAACATTCAAACTACCTGCCTCTGCACCATACAGACTGCTTAAACTAAGATCACAGTGTTCTTACTATACCCTCTTATACAATAATTCTCTTTTTTTCCACCCTACGCCTTTCAACTCAGTCACAAAATGGCTGCCAACACTTCCTAATTTCAACAGTTCGCAGCCAATGAGCCGCACGCTCGTGCTCGTAATGCCTCAGTCAATCAAATGTCAGACTTCTCAAATATCGATATCTGTAAATTTTGATATTTCTCTAAAACTACTGAACAGACTTACCCCATTTAAACAAAAGCGTGCTTTCTGGACCAAGACCTTTCCCCCTGCCTAATTTGGCGTAATTCCGTTCAGCAGTTTGACCTGTAGCCTTGTCTAAAGTTTACTATGGAAATCGCATGGAGGAAACACGTTTTGGGACCCCCTTTTTTTTCAGCCCCCCCCTTTATGAATCACCCCAAAACTTTCAGGATAGGAGCTGACCTAAAAAGAGGAACTTTTTGGGAAATTTCGTAAAGGTTCGTCAAACGACGCCAAAGTTTTAAGTAAATCAAAATATGCTTTTCCTATAACTATCTAGTGGCGCCAGCCAGTAGATAATACATACATATATACATATATATACATATATATATATCCGCCAAACGATTACTCCATAAAGAAACCCAGGGGACACAGTTGGGAACTTTCGGGAGTTCTTTAATAACTTTGCTGCAAGGAGCAAAAAATAAGCAGGCGATTCCTTGTGCTGGGCCTGGTTGTAGCCAAGCGGCGTATTGCGATCCATTGCTTATCCCAGCAAGGGCCATTATTAGCGAAATGGAGGGCGGATCTATGGGAATGGGCTCTGGCAGAGGACGGACACATGCGGAACACCAGGAGGGATGACAAACTACCCAAGGTCCAACTGGCATGGGGAGCAATGATTCAGGAGATAGCAGGACAGGCCTCCCAATCTACTCCGGGAAGTTCAGGGTCGACGTCTTCTATGCGGGAGGAGGCCCCAGGACAAAGGGGAGAGATGCACGGAGACCCAGCATTAGGATTATGATGCTTAGACCTCAAGTTATAGAGACCGGGCAGTGGGGGGGAGGGGGTTATTGGGAGGGAGGCAGAGGGGGGTTGGATGGGAGGTGGGGGGAGTTTATTACTTTTGAGTTCTGTTTAAGCACGAAATGATGATGAGAATATTGAAGATTGAGAATCTCCATGGAGGTAACCATGGGTCTAGACTTTGACTTGTATTGTTGCTGAAACATAAACCACCTCGGCTGAGGCGGGCAAGCTGCATGATTGTATTTACACTTGAACTACTGATTTGGAGGTATAAAATTAATAAAGAAATTAAAAAAATACATTTGCTGCAAGGCACAATGCATTTCGGCGCAAGGCCTTCTTCAGATGCCAACAGCCAAAATGAAGTCCTTCTCCACCCTCCTTTGTACTCCTTAGGCCCTCCCAGTTGTGGTAGGTCAGCAGGCTCCACTTCAATTCATAACTGCGGCTGTCCGATGTCCAGGACTACAGCTCCCAGCATCCTGTGTTGCGGTGAGTACTGAGTGGGGCAAAAGTTTCTTCACTCAATGAGCGCTGTAATACCAAGCAAAGGGAGGTGTATATATACATATATACACAAAAATATATATATATATATATATATATATATATATTCACTGAAAAAAAACATAGGTTTCAGGCACGTTATAGCTAGGAATTAGCATTTAAAAAACCTTAGAAATTCACTGAAAAAACCATCACTGATGACATCTCAAATGACATCACTGATGACATCACTGATGACATCATCCAGTGAATGTGTGTTTTTCTGAAAATTACATATGTTTTATATATGTATATCTCAAGGTCGATGGAAGAATAAATGGGTATATAAGTGTCGAAATGGATGATTTGTTTTTGAAAAATTGATTGTATAACTGACTGATTAAGTGTATCTTAGTAAATACATGGCTTAGTGAGTAATGTTTAAATATGTAAATATCTGTATCAGTCTCTCACTTTGTGTATAAGTGGCTGCATGGGTTGGTGAGTAGCTACATGAGTGTCTATATAGGTTATTAGTTGGTTTTTTGAGTATCAGTATAAGTGTCTGATGTCTGTATGGTTCGGTGGGGGGTATTACGTAGTGCATAGGTGCATGAATGAGTGACTCACTGTTTGTATGTGTTGAAGACAGCATGTGTGCAGGACTGTATGGGTGGATGAGTGTGTGCATGGGTGTGTTAGTGAGTGAATGACTGTCTCAATAGTGTCTCTATGAGTAACTACATATGTTTTAAACTAGTATATGTGACTATTGGTGTATATAAGTGAGTATATGTGAGAGTGAGAGATTGAAAGAGTTCCTGTATGAATAAGTATGTGTTTCTATAAGTGATTGTTAAAAAGACTAAGTATGTGTAAGTTTCTGTAGAAGTAAGTGTGGTGGTGTGTGTATAACTGTATTTGCAGGTAAACGGATGTTTGATTCTTTATTAGCATGAGTGACTATGTGTGTGAGTAACTTTATGGATGAGTGGTGTTGTGTAACAGGATGTATAGGTGTATGAGTACATATGATGAGTGAGTGCATGTATGAGTGACTGTATAGGACTGTTGGTGAATGAGTGGATGTGGATGTGGATCTTACAATTACTGAATAGGTTGTTGTAACTGGTATTGGTATGTCCATTGTTTTGAAATTTTTAATTTCTATTTTTGAATGTATGTATCAAAGGTTATATTAGGGGGAGAGGAGGTCTGCCACTCTATCACAAGGATGATGTCATCAGTGATGTCATGAGTGATGTCATGAGTGATGTCACTGACTATTTCATGAGTGATGTAATATGTGACGTCATCAGCAGTGCATTGCGGGCGCGCGAGTTATAGTTAGCTGAACTAACTATAACGGGGGAATTTCTATGGTTTTGTACGAGTGAAAAGTCCAGCTAACTATAACGCCTCTGAAACCTATGGTTTTTTCAGTGAATTTCTAAGGTTTTTTAAATGCTAATTCCTAGCTATAATGTGCATGAAAACTATGTTTTTTTCAGTGAATTTCAAAGGTTTTTTAAATGCTAATTTCTAGCTATGCCTACAGAGATAGGACATGTGAAGAAAGAAGGAAAAACGCACAGAAAGAAAAAAAAGAAATGCAGAAAGAAGCAACAGAAGTCCTCAAAAACGAAGAAAAGTGCAGGAAGAAGTATAACGTGCAGAAAGAACAAACAGAAGAGCAGAAACAAGCCTTGTTACAAAATCATCCTGTACCCTCAACTTTTTCAGACGGATACTGGTGGTAACTGAGTCTGACTAACCAGTCCTAGAGCCAGTGCTATGTTAAAAGACACTCAGAATACAGTGAAAACACCTACATACACTAGGGCACACTATGTGTTGGGGTCCCCTTGTGATTAGCATTACCTCCTCTGTAAGCCCCTAATATGTAATAGGGCAGGGGATTAAAACTACCTCTTAAAACGCACCACAGGGCGTGTTTGAACACTACACCTCATGCCCCGTCCCCTCCCTTCCCCACTGTGTAAACACGCCCTGTAGCCGTTTTAAGTTGGGAGATTAAGTCCCCTTGAATCCTGAGGGTCCCTAGGGTCCAACTAGACCACTAGGTACCTCCAGTAAGTGCCACAGAGCTGCGTTGCAGAGAGGTGTAAAAAGTGGCACGGCCTGCACCACCTCTCTGCAACGCAGAGCAGTGGTGCTTACTGGAAGCACCTGGTGGGCTAGTTGGACCCCAGGGTCCCTCAGGATTGAAAGGGAATTATTTCCCCAACTTAAAAACGCGCCACAGGGCCTGTGGGCGTTCTGAGTTGAGAGATTAAGTCACCTTGAATCCTAAGGGTCCCTAGGGTCAAACTAGCCCACTAGGTACCTCCAGTAAGCGCCACAGAGCTGCGTTGCATGGAGGTGTAAAAAGGGGGGTGGCCTCAGAACACCTGTCTGCAACGCAGCTCCCTGGCGCATACTGGAGATACCTGTTGGGCTAGTTGGCCCTCAGGGACCCTTAGTATTGAAGGGGAATTAATTCCTCAACTTACAACTGGCCAGGGGGCGCGTTTGCAGAGTGCTGCAAGGAGGGGGAGTGGCCTCCAGTGCGATGCCTTTCTTTTATTTATTTTTAAGAAGGAGGGCTGTGTGGCCCCCTTTCTTTTTCTAATTTATTAGCCCTGGGGACCCCATCCCCCAGGGCCTGCACCCTAATTTTTTTTGTTGAAAAAAATTTATTTGGCCCTCCCAAGGCCTTAATCGGCCCCGGGGACCCCAACCCCCAGGTCATGGCCTTTTATTTATTTTTTTATTCTTTAGGAGGGGGGCTGTGTTGCCCCCCTCATCAGGCCACTTATGGCCCCGGGGACCCCATCCCCCGGGGCCGGCCTTTGTTTTTTATTTTTATTTAAAAAAATATATATATTTATAGAAACAGCTAGGACATGCTGGACAAACCGTATGTACCTATCACCATGAAGATTTGCGTGATATTCATTAAAAGGCGACTATGCATACAATGAATCCACGTAGAATGCATTCACACCGCTAGTGAAGCTCTGACATGTCTGACACCCTACCGTGCCTTATCCCGGCGCCCCCGCTGGTGGGTACTCTCCAAGTAGACACCCTTGTCGTTTATTTATACAAACATGGGTAGCTATTGACGGGCACATTTAATACACATGCGCACCAAGCCATTCAAAGGGGATTCGACAAAAATTCGACCAAACTATGCAAGAAACCCCCTCACGGTTAATAAAACACACATCCACCGCCGGATGTGTAATACTTTTTATTTTACTCTCTGGAAAGGAGACAAACCTCACTTGAGAGTCACAGCGTGCTCCTGGCTGAGCCTAATGCTGTGTTACACCCACCAGTGCCTGCCGAGTGCCACACACCTCTGAGTTGTATCCCACCAGCTAGTGCGTATGCTATGGCACTCTCTAGCCCATGTGCACTGTAACACCACCCCGTGAATATGCCATGCCACACTTGCCTTCGCACGGGTTATATTGCCCCATCTAACGTGCCTTCCTCGATGCCTATGTTATAAAGCACAGCGCTATGCAATACATATTACAATCTGGGATCCATATCTTTGTCAGAGTGCATATGCAATGTTACACTACCCAGCACATATTTTATATTACAACTTTAGAGACTACTTAGGTTACACAACACTGCCCTGTGCATATTACACTCCAAGGCGCATATCACATAGCAAGCGCTAGTGCCTGTGCTATCTCGCGCTCTCCAATGAATCTGTCATTGCGCACAATGTATTGCATATTATATTTCACACCCTGGTTCATCTTTTATAACACTTTTTGGTGCATAGTTTATACCATATACTATATCTAGTTTTCATTTTCAATCGTGCTCTCAGGACTATGATCTATATAACACTGCGTCCACCTACCCTTTTCACGGGCATTACATTTTGCGATGGGGGGTGGAGGGTCAGGGGATGTTTCTGCCAAGTGAGCCCGGAGTCACAGTCCCAAACGTCCTCTTCTTCCTGAATAAAAGTGAGATTATGCTGCATACTTGTTCATATTTTAAGTAGTTCGCACAGACACACATTTTAAAAACAATAAAGTTCCTAATACCCACCTTCTATGAACAGTTAGCTTGCTGCCCCATCCACCTCCTCCCTATCCTCTGTTGTCTGAATCCATGGACTAGCCTCCTCCCTCCTGCCATGCATGGTCTGATGTGCTGCCACTGCCCTGCATTTAGCATGATGTACCAGTCCACTCATCCTGCCCTCCATTGCCCAATTCTATGGCCCATCATTGACCTCCTGCTTAGCCTCTGTGCTTTGCTTGCTGCCCCTATTCTCCTTCCCCCTGCCCTCCGATGTCTTTGTGCATGCCCCTGCTCCATCCTTTTTGACCACCATGTTCCATGGACCTGCCACTCCTATCTTCTCTGAGATTTCTGTTGAGCTGCCACTCCCCTACCACCTGCCTAGCATTGTCAGATGATTGTAACCTGTCCCTGCCACCTCCACCCTGCCTGTCCACATGCCATGCCCCATCCCCTTCCTCCTGTCCTCCATGGTCAATTTTACTGCCACACCCTTCTGCCCTCCCTGGTCTGTTGTGCTGCAACTGCTCCTCCTGCCTGCCCCGCGCGGTCTGTTGTGAGGCCCCTTCCCCTGAACTCTCTTGTCTGTGCCCAGGTCCTGACCCTCCCTTCTATCCTCCATGGTCCTTTGTGCATGCCCATGCACCCTCCTTCTTGCCCATCATAGCCATTGTGCTGCCACTAACCCTCCCGCTTGCCATGCATGGTCTTCTGTGTTGTTATGGCCCCTCCCACCTTCCCTGTGTGGTCAGCTAGCTGCTCCTGACCCCCTCCCACCTTCCCTCCATGGTCTGTGTGTATGCCATCATAGTCTCACTGTTGCTCTCCATGGTGTGTCTTGTTTCTAGTGCCCATCCTGCCTGACCTCCATGGTCATCTTGCTGCTCCTGCCCTGCCCCCATGCCCCCAGCACTCTGTTTCCATGTGCAGACCCCTATTCCCTCCCTCCTGGCTTGTCGGTTCCATTGTAATGCCCCTGATCCGTCCCTCCTGCCCTTTATGGTCTGTTATGCTGCAGCTTTCTCTCCTGTCTGTCCATTATGGTCAGCTAGCTACCATTGCCTCTTTCCCCTCTGTTGTCTGTTGTCCATGTGCATGGTCCTGTCCACTCTAGGGGTGGGCGGAATTTGCGGAATTAACCTTCGCAAATTATCGCGAGAATGTTTAAAATTATCGCAAACAAGCAGAAATATCGCGAAGATGCGGAAGTTTTTTTCCGGCATGTTCGCGAGATTTTCTGCATGGTTGCGGGTCGCCAACTTACCCATGTGGTTGCTTGCGGGCGCGGCCATCTTGTTTTGAGTTGTTCTCGCGGTGCATGATCGCGAGAAGAAAGACGTGATCGCGCGACGCATGACGTCACTGCGGGCGCGAACTGTCGCGAGACAGCGCAAATGGCTAAAAACAATACAACATCTCATGGAGAACGCGACCGGATCAAGAAAACTTGTCGGCGAACGCAGGGATTCAGGTAAGGCGATCGCGCGCGCGCAAGAATGTATCATTTTACAGCGCGAGCAAGAAACAAATTATCGCCAAGCTGCGGAAACCGGAATTTTTGACATTTTCGCGCTCTCCGCGGAACGCAAAAATGTCAAATTATCGCAATTTCCGCGAACGGAACGAAATTTTTGCCCAGGCCTAGTCCACTCCCTATTGCTTTCTATGGATTGTTGTGCTGCACTCCCGTCCCGCATGCCCTGTGTGGTGTATTGTGCTGCTGCAAACCCTGATGCCTGCCCTGGAGGGTCAGTTTGGTGCACCTCCCAATGTCCCTCCTGTCCTCTGTTATCCGAGTCCATGTCCCTACCCCAATTCCTCCTGCCTACCATGATCCAATGTACCATACTTGCGAACATTTTGAACTTGGTAAGAGGGAGATTTTGAAATAAAACTGGGGTATTGATTTTCCCCTTTGAGTTACATTGAAAAAGAGAAGATTGTAGACAGAAAACAGATCAAGTAAAGCCCATTTGAGCTTAAAAACATTGGACGTTTCCTGGCTGAAACGGGTCTGTTGGCATGCATGGTTGTATGACCACTGCCTCTTCCTTCTGCCCACAATGGTTTTTTATATTGCCACAGCCTCTCTTGCCAGTCCTGTATTGTTGGTTTGTTGCCCCTGCCCCCTTTCCACTGCCCTCGATAGTCTGTTGTGCTGCCACTGCCCTTCCTGCCTGCCTAGTGTGGTCAAATTGTTGCCTCTGCACTCTCCTACCTGCGTTCAATTTTCAGAGTCCATGCCCCTGGCCTCTGACTCTCAACAGTATCCCAATGAACAACTAGATTGCTAACATTCTACATGTATTACAAAAGTGTGGAATGCCTGACGTCATCTTGATGTAATCAAAACTGTAATGCCTAGAGCATTTCCTTTAGAAATTACATATATGAGAGGGTCTTATTTGCATCAAAATTATGGTTAGTGCTCTAAAAAACTAAAATGAGGACATATTGCTGATTTTTCAAATAGCGACAAAGAACTTTTAAATTATTTGTAAGCTTAGTTTTTTTTATCCAGTTGACCACTTGATTAAATGTTGCATCCAAGGGGAGAGGGTGTGGTGTTACTTCCAGAGCTGCAGACTTTGCAACTGGGGAAGCAGGTTGGAGTTTCGGCTTCAGCTCAACATTCTGTGATTCTGGTCAAATCACTTAATCTCCCCATGTCTACAACCAAAATGAATTTGATCTTGTGTGATGTAACCAATGTTCATGTAAAGCACTCCAATACCTGACAAGTCTGCACTATATAAAACTGCAAATACACAAAAAATAAGTGTTTTGCACACTTCTGTCATTGGGCTACATTTGGGCTACATCTGGGTGATATTTGGGCTACATTTGGGCTCTTTTGTCTCTGGTGGCCATTTTGGGAGATTTATTTGTTATGAAGTTTCCTAATTTCCTCATTTACTGCAGTCTCCTCAGTAGGAAATGCTTACAGTTTTTTACTTTGATTCCATCAAGAAGGTATTCAGATATGTCACACATTTGCCATAAATTCTGAATGTTAGCACTCTAGTTGCTCATTAGATCACTGTAGTAAAGCTACTGCTCACCACGGAAGTCTGCTGCTAGTATTAGAAGTGCATGTTTCAGTCTGCATATCAGAATTTTTTAATGAAATAGAAGAGGATTTGAGAAGTCACTCAAAATGTGCCCTAATTTTTCTTTCTTCAGCACTAATCATAATTTCTATGCCAAAATGAACCCCCTCATTGTGTTCCTTTTTAAATTAAATGTTTTAAGTGTTACCAGTTTATTCCAATCAAGATGGCTTCAGGTGTGCCATACTTTTGTCATAAGTAAGACAGTAAGCGCTCTAGTTGTTCTTAAGAACACTCTGGGACATTCTGTCATTGGGCTATACTTGGGCTACATCTGGGTTATATTTGGGCTACATTTGGGCTCTTTTGTCTCTGGTGGCCATCTTGGGAGATTTATTTGTTATGAAGTTTCCTAATTTCCTCATTTACTGAAGTCTCCTCAGTGGGAAATACTTTCAGTTTTTTACTTTGATTCCATCAAGAAGGCATTCAGATGTGTCACACATTTTCCATAAATTCTGAATGTTAGCACTCTAGTTGCTCATTAGATCACTGTAGTAAAGCTACTGCTCACCAGGCAAGTCTGCTGCTGGTATTCAAAGTGCATGTTTCAGTCTGCATGTCAGAATGTTTTTATGAAATAAAAGAGGATTTCAGAAGTCAAAATGTGCCCTAGTTTTTCTTTCTGCAGCACTAATCATAATTTATATGGCAAAAAGAACCCCCTCATTTTGTTCCTATGTAAATTAAATGTTTTAAGTGTTACCACTTTATTCCAATCAAGATGGCTTCAGGTGTGCCATACTTTTGTCATAAGTAAGACTGTTAGCGCTCTAGTTGTTCTTTAGAGCACTCTGGGAAGCTGCAGTAGAACACAAAGGAATCAACTGCCACTCTCTGCCCTTGTTGGATGTACATGTTTTACTGAGAATGTCAGACTTCATTCTTACATGACTGAGAAAGATAATATGAATTTACAGAAAATATGCTCTCAGTTTAGCTTATAGATCACCTTCCAAACCTCTGTGGGAAAAGTATGAGAAAATAGTTTTCTCTCAAACATGGTTCGTGATATCACAGCAGAAGGCTTTTTCACATGGTAAAATCACCTTAGAACACACCACAATTCCTAAAATGAGTAATGTGGAAATATGGATTTTTCTGGTCAGTTATGTCCCCTATCTTGGACCCCAACGGTTTCATGTATAAATCACAAGTACATGTATGTTCCCTCCAGTTCCAGTTATGAAGACGCAAACACATGTGCGTCCTCCGTCAACATGTCCTCTTTCAGATCCGCCATGAATGGGCCGGATATTCCATTCCTAAGTACGAAAGGCCACCGGCTTTATATGGTTCACTTATGACATTTTACAGTCCAGGCAAGTAGGCCCTGATTCTGCCATCAAGCTTTTCCTGCCTTCTGCCTCTGAAAGCTCCAGTCCGAGCTCGCATCTGTATCCATGAACTTTGTCCTATTTCCTGCGCAGCTAACGGTGCCTGACATCAGCCTGTTGCCTGCCAAAAACTGTATTTCACCTTCGAAATTATCTGCTCCGCTCCCTACCCAATGCATTCCTGTCTAGTAGTTTAAGTAAACATTCTTCCAGCTACCGAGCAAAAGGCCCGGCTTCTCTGTCTCTATGCAAGTAATTCATAGCCCTGTTACTATGGAAGATTCCTGCCCTCGCATATTGTGTAGACACTTAGACGCTTGTACACGCACTCACAGTCAGTATAGTCAGTATAGAATAAGATTCTACTCTGAGAGACCTCTCTTTTGGATAACATAGTTCTTTAAACATAGGATGTTAGATATGATTTGGGATTAGGTTGACTTGACCCTCCAGACTTCTGTCGCCACATGTAGAGCTAAATGTCAAGTCCCCTTCACCCCCTAGTTGCACGTCAATCACACGTCATGCTGCAGCGCGCGCATTTCTGCCAAGTATTTCTGCTGACATTGCGAAATTCTTTCATGGAACCACCCTATTATGACATCATACCTGATGACGTTCTCTAGTTACGCCCTGTTACACCCACTTTTGCTACGCATGTATGTTTTATCTTTACTATCAATTGTCACGCCTCCTGCATTTGTTTCACTGTAATGCCTATTGTATAAAAATGATTACTTATCAATAAAGTAAGGTCTTCACTTCCTGAACCTTCGTGGTGATGGAATATGGAGCTCATTGATTTAAATCAATTCTGGAATAAAGCCCGTTCCGAACCTCTAATACCACGGATTCTGCCTCTTATTTTACTGAGCTATTGTTATAGATTTTCCGCATCAAATTAAGTCCCGGTAATTAAATTATTTACCACATAAATGGCGCCCGAACAGGGACACTTTCTCATCTCACGCGCCGGCGGTGCGTTGCAGGCCCGGTCTCCTGTCACAGCTGGACGGACAACAACGCGTACCCACAGGATTTCCTGTATCTCCCTCCTGCTGAGCGGGGGTAACTGAGGCTGCGATCAACACCCAGACGAGGCGGTGAGAAGTGCGAAGTATCCCGACCAGAGCCTAGCTGAGAGAGCAAGATCCGAGGTATACAGAGGCCCACCAGTTTCCGAAGTTTCCGAAGTTCCGAAGTTCCGAGTCGAGTCCAGTCCGGTTCAAGTTCAGTTCAGTTCCGAGGCCTTCCGTTCCGAGCTACCCGGTGAGTACCATTATCGGGGAGGCGTTCTGACGTGCACATAGGTTGTGCCGGTCAAGACGGGTTTGGGTACACAAATCCGGTCTGCACTGTTTCAGCAGTGTATCTGTACTGTTTAGCAGTATATCAAGTATGTCTAGTATATAATTCAGAATTACCTAGATAGTATCGAGTATTATGCTTAGTGACGAGTTTCCCTAAATGACCATCATTGTCTATTTCATTTAAATGTTAAATGTTAAAATGTTTTAAATACGTTCTGTATACTGTGGTGTGAATGACTGTTCATTATTGTGTTTTATGGTATTAAACGTGTTCAAAATTAGGGTATCAGATCAGTTCTCAATATGCCGTTCTTTTCGAAATTAAGACAGATCACAACTAGAAAAGGGGTACTCGAAGAAGCTGTTCCCATTCCTCCTAGGGACACTCCAGGGTACTTCATGTATCATAAACATGGCCTAGACGCCATATTATTTCTTGATCTATGGGTAGACTACACCAAGGAATTACCAGAAAGTCAGAGGTGGCCCGCAGCTGGGACCTGGGATGCAGATTGCATTATGAAAGTAGAAGAAGAATTGTGGAAGAAGAAAGCTAGACAGTCACAGAAAGATGCCATTGAATTATGGCGTAAAGAATCATATAGACGTACAGAAAAAGCGCTCAGATAGGAAGAGAAAAATAAGGAGAATTCAAATAAAGTTCGAGAAAGTGTATTAATTGAAGAAGGTGCTCGAGTAAAGTCAGAACAAACAGACAGACAAAGAAATGCCCTTGTGAATGGTATGTATCCTCTTCTGGCCGAAGGATTACCTAAGGCTACTCCGGAAATACCAAAAGACTTGCCACCCCCATTGTTTCCGATAAAAGTACATCTCAAAGGGCATCCCAGTACCGCAGAAGATGTTTTTCTTTCCTCTTATTTAGACGGCGCAGCTCCCGAGTATGCTAATGCTGCGCCACATAGACCGTCTGCCGAGGGGGTTCAACGCCAAGACCCCCCTTCGTCTGTACCTCTGCAACAGCAAACTCCGACACAAGTTCCGGCAAGCACATCTGTTTCTACATCCGCATCCACACCTATGGTTGCTATATCCCGTTCAACGAATCCTTTCACACCCAGCACCCCAGGTGGTGCTACCGGAGGTGCATCAAGCATTTTTTTCTACGCCACCCAGAACAAATAAACTTTCCTTTCAAGAATTAGCCCACCAACGTACACCCAAACTAGTAACTCCCAACACGCTCAAGGAACTTCTAATAGATTGTAGATATGACCCAGTGCCCGGAAAAGGGGACGAAATGATGCTGGCCTCATTACGTATCCGACGAGCTGCAATATACTTAGGAAAGCTACCAGGAATGACTGCACATTTAGAAAATATATATCATTTTGTTCAGTCAGGGCGAGACTCTGAGAGTATTAACAGAGCCATGGAGTACCAAAAAGTGGAAATCCAGGGGGAACTGTTACGTTTCCTCATAAACTGTGTGATCAGAAATCAAGATCAACCAGGGGTAAAACCGGAAGAAATGCAAATTCTTACCACATGGGGTAAGAATATATCAGAGGGGAGACACGATAAACGATCATGTATAGTAGCTATGAGCCGAAAGATCCGCAAAGAAATAGAACAAATACACGAGGAAAGATTAGCAGTAGACGAACCTGAACAAACCGAGGACGAGGAAGAATTAGAACTGCCCACAGGACAGTTAGAAACCATGGCCTATGTAGGTAGAGGAAGATCTTGCAATAATACTAGATGCTTTACTGATCCGATATGTCCGATACGTCCAGATCATAACAGAAAATTCCAAACTCCTATAATAAATATAAGGTCCCCCGAACATTCATTCCAAGCCGCAGACAAATTACTCCGAGAACGAAGGGGTTATCATATACTCGATTCTATGGACGAACAAGAATTAGCCAGGTCAGCCGTTCACTGGGTTGATAGTCCTGGAAAATATGGTGATGATACACTAGCACATACGTTTTTGAACCTCGCCCCAGATGAACAGCGTTTAGCTGGTATCTATATGATTCAACAACTCCTTATATTATATAAAAGCCAACACTCCGATCCTGGCCCCTTACCTGATATATTGACTGAATTACTCACGAATAAATGGAGAGGTTCCGGTACTAAGTTAATTAGAGAAATACTAGAATTTAGAAGGCAGTACAGCCTTTTTGTATGTCCTGAACATGTCTCACTGCCCATCAAGGAAAGGACGACGTATTACATGGATAGACAGAATCCCTTACGCGAAGTACACCCGATAAAAGGTGATGACAATGAGTTTAAACGTGTGTTTGTATACATACCCATATCCAAAATAGAACTATTAGAAATGAAGAAAGTGGTACCCAGTCATGACAAAGACCCAGCGGGTTTCCACCGTGAAATTAAAGATATGTTACTCATGGGAGAATATACCTACCCCGACATTATGACAATATTGAAGGTATTATTGCCTGCGGGCATTTACGAAAAACTCAAGGAAAAGGATTGGGAGGTGGGAGACCAGAAGATAGATTGGACAGCATTAGAAAACGAAGAAAAAGCTCGAGGTCCAGGTTCAGGACTCGGGGACAAGATCAAAGCACTACCAGGTTTACTAGTACAGGTATTGCCACGTTTATTAACTACGAAAAAGGAAGACTGGGGTGCAATCTCAGCCTGTAAACAAAAATCAGATAAAGACACTAGTGATTTCTATTGCCGATTTGAGAAATGTTTTGGTATAAATAGTGGAATAAAAGCAAGTAGCGAGTCGTATCCACACCTGTTTGTGACAAAGTTAGTTGAAAATGCCTTGCCCCAAGTTAAGAATAGAGTATTGAAGTTCGAGAGTACTTGGCAAGGTAACACTCCGTCACAAATGTTACAAATGCTACAGTACCATCACAATAGAATCAGAGAAGAACAAGAACATGAACATAGACGCATGAAAGACACGAAAATGAAAATGCTAGTTTCCCAGACAGTTCCAGCTGATAGTCATAAGAAGGGTATAACACAGTCTAGTGTTTCAACAGGTCCTGTAAAAGGGACATGTAACTATTGTAAACAGCCAGGTCATTATGTACACGATTGTCAAGTTTTAAAACATAATATTGCAATAGGTAACACAAAAGAAAGACCACGACCACTTAGACAGGATCAGAATCAACAAGGAGCCCCGCAGCATGTACAGTCCATGCCAGCTCCACAACAGTCTATGCCAGTTCCACCACCGCAGCCTATTGCTGCCACACAAACAACGACCCGACAGATGTATCAGACCGCACAGTATGACTATCCTGATTATCAACGATACTCATGAAACAGCCTAGAGAGGGAAGTTGGCTTACCCCTTATTGAGGTCCCTGTAGATCAAGAAGGACCTTATGTACACAGTGAATTGTTAGGTCAAGATAGAAAATTCTTACTTGATACAGGGGCAAGCCGAACAACAATAAAACGTAGTGAAGTTCCAGGGGCACCCCTCTCAGGCACACAGAATATTTCCCTTGGCTTTTCAGGAAAACCTATCATTAACGAAGTAACACAGCCTCTTCCACTTACGATCGGTCCCTTGACACGAACTACAGATTTATTACTTACTAAATCATGTCCAGAAAACTTGTTAGGCATAAAAACTTTGAAAGCTCTAGGAGCTATTATATGTTGTTCTCCAGAAGGAGTAAGATTGTTTTTACGTGATTTCAAAGGGCACTACGTGTCCCGAGACATGGATCACCGACTGCAGACTTTACCGACACATTTATGGGCACAAGGCCCTACAGATGTTGGTTGCATGAACATTACACCATATCGAGTCACACTAAAGGCAGGAGTGGTACTTCCACGAATGCGACAATACAAGTTACCCCCAGATGCTGTAGTGGCTTTACTACAAATCATTGACGAGCTTATTACCCAAGGAGTGGTTGTGGAAACTGACTCCAATGTATGTAATTCACCGATAATTCCGATTCTTAAACGAACCGATCCAACAGCCCCGCCAGTATATCGATTGGTTATTGATCTGCGCGAATTAAATAAATGCATAGTACCACAATACCCCGTAGTCCCAGACATTTCTTCATTACTGACAGCCATTGATTCCGAAGCAACATTCTTTACTGTAATTGATCTCAAGAATGCCTTCTTCAGCGTCCCAATAGATCCGGAGAGCCAGTACTTGTTCGGATTTAGTTTAAATGGACGTAGCTTTAAATTCACACGCGCACCTCAAGGATTTACCGAAAGCCCCAGCATCTATAGCCAAGCACTGAAACGAGAACTCGACAGTATCCACATGCCAGTCAACACAGCCCTGCTTCAATATGTCGATGATCTGCTGATCACCGCTAGAAGCGAACCTGAATGTGAAAAAGCCTCACTGATGGTTTTACAATTTTTGGCCGAAAAGGGGCACAAGGTGTCCCCTTCTAAGCTGCAATTCTGTGTCCAGCGAGTTGTTTACCTTGGTCACTCGCTGTCCAAGGAGGGAAGGCAGCTTACACCAGATCGCATCCAGCTAATTGCTAACATGTCAGTACCCAAGACACAAAAGGAGGTGCGGGCTTTCATAGGCCTCACTTCATATTGTAGGCAGTGGATCCCTCAGTATGCATTTTTAGCAAAACCACTCATTCAATTGACAACACAGGAGGCAGCCGCATCGACTGTTCTCCCTTGGACTCAGGAACATACACAAGCTTTTGAAAGCCTAAAGACAGCCTTATGCCAAGCACCTGTTTTAGCAACACCATGTTACAATAAACAGTTTACACTCTTTATTACAGAACGCGAAGGTACGGCCTTGTCAGTACTCACACAGGAACAAGCAGGATCACATAAACCATGTGCTTATTTTTCTAGTACATTAGATCCCGTAGCTCAGGCTTTGCCTGCGTGCCTGAAATCAGTGGCAGCAACAGCTTTAGCAATCAGACAAAGCGATGCCATAGTATTAGGACATCCATTGACAGTACAAGTACCACATGCAGTAGAGGTTCTCTTGAACCGCACACAAACACAACACTTGACTATAGCACGACTTACCGGTTACGAATTAACATTGTTTCAGCCACATATAGAAATCAGACGTTGTAGTACATTGAATCCTGCCACACTGTTACCAATAAACGGAACAGACCCACTTGCACATGATTGTATTGAAGTTATCACTATCACGACGAAACCCAGACAAGATTTGACAGACGTCCCATTGTCAGACCCAGACCTGACGTTGTATGTAGATGGTTCATGTATGAGAACAGGTACAGGAGAGCTAGTGGCCGCTTACGCAGTCACAACAGACACTGAAATCATTGAAACAAATTGCATAAAAACCTTGTCAGCTCAAGCCGCAGAGCTCATTGCTCTGACACAAGCCTGTATTCAAGCCACAAATAAAAAAGTCAATATATACACTGATTCACGTTATGCATTCGGAGTTGTACATGACTTCGGCGTGCTGTGGCGAGAGAGAGGTTATTTAACTTCTCACGGTGCCACATTCAGCACGGACCCCTCATTCATGCCTTATTAGATGCAATACATCTACCCACTGCAATATCAATTATGAAATGTAAAGCTCATACGAAAGTTACTGATATCATTTCTCAAGGCAATGATCTAGCTGACAGAACAGCTAAACAGACTGCTCAAACTCAAACATCCGACATGACAAAGACAATAGTCCCGACACCAACATATTGCATGACGGTTAAGGATCCCGCTCTTGACGTAATTGACATACAGACACATGCTACACCAGACGAAATAAAGAAATGGACTGAATTAGGAGGGATCCAAACGGATCAAGGATGGATGACGAAGGAAAAATCTGTGTGGTTCCTTCCTGATTCAATGGTCCAAGTTATAATTAACACTGTACATAGTCCAGCGCATCTAGGAGAAAAAGCTATGCTAGACAGCATCCAACACATTTGGTTCAACAAACATTTACGAGCAGCAGCTAAACAAAAAGTTCGTACCTGTATGATCTGTTGTCAGTTTAACCCAGGTAAAAGCATTCCCGTAGAACAGGGTGGATTTCAGCCTCCTGATCACCCTTTTGAAGTCCTCCAGATGGATTATATCCAGATGGAACGATGTCGAGGATTCAAATATGTTCTCGTAGTTGTCTGTGCTCTTTCCCGTTGGACAGACCACTGTGCCCTCGGCCTGGTTGCCCCCACGCCCACTGCCTGCTGCCTGTCTCCTTCCAGCTGCCTACCTGCCACCTGCCACCTGCTGACGCCTCCAGCCCGGCGCCCCAGCCGCTGCAAGGCCGCCCGCCTCGATCGCCGATCCAGCCCGGCGCCCCAGCCGCCGCAGGGCCGCCCGACGCCGATTTTCGCGCCGGTTTTTGCCGCGACCCCGCCCCCACGCCTGCTGATAGGACCACGCGCTCCCCGCCTCCCAGCTGACCCGCCCTCCCGGCTCCCTTCTTAAGGGGACCCCGACCCAGGTTCCACAGCGACCACTGTGCCCTCGGCCTGGTTGCCCCCACGCCCACTGCCTGCTGCCTGTCTCCTTCCAGCTGCGTACCTGCCACCTGCTGACGCCTCCAGCCCGGCGCCCCAGCCGCTGCAAGGCCGCCCGCCTCGATCGCCGATCCAGCCCGGCGCCCCAGCCGCCGCAGGGCCGCCCGACGCCGATTTTCGCGCCGGTTTTTGCCGCGACCCCGCCCCCACGCCTGCTGATAGGACCACGCGCTCCCCGCCTCCCAGCTGACCCGCCCTCCCGGCTCCCTTCTTAAGGGGACCCCGACCCAGGTTCCACAGCGACCACTGTGCCCTCGGCCTGGTTGCCCCCACGCCCACTGCCTGCTGCCTGTCTCCTTCCAGCTGCCTACCTGCCACCTGCCACCTGCTGACGCCTCCAGCCCGGCGCCCCAGCCGCTGCAAGGCCGCCCGCCTCGATCGCCGATCCAGCCCGGTGCCCCAGCCGCCGCAGGGCCGCCCGACGCCGATTGTCGCGCCGGTTTTTGCCGCGACCCCGCCCCCACGCCTGCTGATAGGACCACGCGCTCCCCGCCTCCCAGCTGACCCGCCCTCCCGGCTCCCTTCTTAAGGGGACCCCGACCCAGGTTCCACAGCGACCACTGTGCCCTCGGCCTGGTTGCCCCCACGCCCACTGCCTGCTGCCTGTCTCCTTCCAGCTGCCTACCTGCCACCTGCTGACGCCTCCAGCCCGGCGCCCCAGCCGCTGCAAGGCCGCCCGCCTCGATCGCCGATCCAGCCCGGCGCCCCAGCCGCCGCAGGGCCGCCCGACGCCGATTTTCGCGCCGGTTTTTGCCGCGACCCCGCCCCCACGCCTGCTGATAGGACCACGCGCTCCCCGCCTCCCAGCTGACCCGCCCTCCCCGCTCCCTTCTTATGACGCCCCCTCAGCGACCGCGCAGCGGACGCGCGCAGCGGGAGCACCGAATGAGCGCCGAAGGTGCGCCAAAGGAAAGCCCGTCTACGCCCGTCCGCGCCTGGACCGCGCCCAGTGCCAGGACCCCTGGCCCCCGCCGGACCTACGACGCCGCCACCCTCATCGCACTCAACGACGGACGAGTCCCGGGATGCTACCGTGCCACCCCGAGACGCACCCACGGACCCTTCAGCTGCCGCACCTGCAAGTTCACCTGCATCCGGACCCGCCCCACACCAGCACCCGCCAAGCCGAACACCAGCAGCAACCACCTCAAGTGCATCTTGCTCAACACCCGCTCAGTCCACAGACACGCCATCGAACTCTGGAACCTCATCGACACCACTGCTCCTGACGTTGCCTTCCTCACGGAGACCTGGATGAACGCCTCTTCAGCGCCCGACATCGCCATCGCCATCCCAGAGGGCTACAAGATCACCCGGAGGGACCGCACCGCCAACCAGATAGGAGGAGGCATCGCCATCATCCACAGGAACACCATCCGCATCACGACCTACACCGACGACATCCTGACTACCGCCGAACACCTACACTTCCGGATCCACACCGACCCGAAGACCACCCTCAGAGGCAACCTGATCTACCGACCCCCGGGACCACGCACACAATTCAGCGAAGACATCGCCGACTTCGTCAGCCCGCATGCCCTCCCCTCCGCTGACTACATCCTCCTGGGGGACCTCAACTTCCACCTGGAGAACAACAATGACCGCAACACCACCACCCTGCTTGACAACCTCGCCAACCTCGGACTCAAGCAACTGGTGACCGCCCCCACCCACCTCGCCGGACACACACTCGACGCCGTCTTCTCCTCCAGCAAAGACATCGCCTTCAGCCACGCCACAGGACTCCACTGGACGGACCACAGCTGCGTCCACTTCACCTTCAAAAGAACGACGACCCACCACCACCAGCAACCGGTCGCCCGCAGAAGCTGGAGCAAGATCACAGCCGACCAGCTCGCCGCTTCCCTGAGCCAGCACCCTCCCGCCAGCTCAGCGAACCCCAGCCAGGCCGCCGACAACCTCACGAGGTGGATCAGCAACTGCGCGGACGAACTCGCCCCACTGAGGACCCCGCCCAGCAGACCCGGCAGCAAGAAGGCCCCATGGTTCACCGACGAACTCAAGAGCTCCAAGAAGAACTGCCGAGCCCTCGAGAAAGCCTGGAGAAGGGAGCCAACCCCGGACAACATGACCACCCTCAAGCTTGCCACCCGGAAGCATCACCAACTGATCCGCGACACCAAGAAAACTGCATTCAAGGACCGGTTGGATAACAACGCACACAACAGCAAGGAACTCTTCAACATCGTGAAAGAGCTCTCCAACCCCAACGCCGGAAACAACGACACCACCCCATCGCAAGAACTCTGCAACTCCCTCGCCTCCTACTTCCACAACAAGATCGCGGACATACACAACAGCTTCAACACCCTACCGACGAACGCCACGTCCAACCCGACCGAACCAACGCCCCCCACCTCCACCCGCCGCGCCTGGACCCCGATCTGCACCGAAGAAACCGTCCGCATGATGAACTCCATCCACTCCGGATCTCCGACCGACCCCTGCCCTCACCACGTCTTCAACAAAGCCGACGCCGTCATCGCACCCCACCTGCGGGACATCATCAACACCTCCTTCACCACCGCCACCTTCCCTGAGAGCTGGAAGCATGCCGAACTCAGCGCTCTACTCAAGAAACCAACAGCGGACCCCACCGAACTCAAGAATTACCGCCCCATCTCGCTGCTCCCGTTCCCAGCCAAAGTCATCGAGAAGACCGTCAACAAGCAACTGGCCGCCTTCCTCGAGACGAACGGATCCCTCGACCCCTCACAGTCTGGCTTCCGAGCCAACCACAGCACCGAGACCGCCCTCATCGCTGCCACCGATGACATCCGAACCCTGATGGACAACGGAGAAACAGCGGCCCTCATCCTCCTAGACCTCTCCGCGGCCTTCGACACCGTCTGCCACCGCACCCTAGTGCAGCGCCTCCGCAACGTCGGAATCCAGGAGAAGGCACTGGAATGGATCATCTCCTTCCTCGACGGAAGAACACAGAGAGTCCGTCTACCACCGTACAAGTCAGAGGCCACCAAAGTCATCTGCGGCGTCCCTCAAGGATCCTCGCTGAGCCCAACCCTCTTCAACATCTACATGAGCCCCCTCGCGGCCATCGCACGCCAACACAACCTCAACATCATCTCCTACGCCGACGATACCCAGCTGATCCTCTCCCTGACCAACGACCCCGCCGCCGCCAGAGCCAACCTTCACGAAGGAATGAAAGAGGTAGCCGAGTGGATGTCGACCAGCCGCCTGAAGCTGAACTCGGACAAGACGGAAGTCCTCATCCTGGGATCCTCGCCTTCCGCCTGGGACGACTCCTGGTGGCCCCCCGCCCTGGGCACCGCACCCAAACCGACAGACCACACACGCAACCTGGGCTTCATCCTGGACTCCTCCCTCTCCATGACCAAGCAAGTCAACGCCGTCTCCTCGTCATGCTTCAACACCCTGCGCATGCTACGGAAGATCTTCCGGTGGATCCCCACCGAGACCAGGAAGAATGTCACCCAGGCACTCGTCACCAGCCGACTGGACTACGGCAACGCCCTCTACGCCGGAACCACCGCCAAGCTCCAGAAGAGACTCCAACGGATCCAGAACGCCTCAGCCAGACTCATCCTCGACATCCCACGACACAGCCACATCTCCGGACACCTAAGAGACCTGCACTGGCTCCCGGTCAACAAGAGAATCACCTTCCGTCTCCTCACCCACGCACACAAAGCTCTTCACGACCAAGGCCCGAGCTACCTCAACAACCGCATCAACTTCTACGCTCCCAAACGACACCTCCGATCAGCCAGCCACGCCCTCGCCGCCGTCCCCCGCATCCGAAGAACGACAACAGGAGGAAGATCCTTCTCCTACCAGGCCGCCAAGACCTGGAACTCCCTCCCGACCGACCTGCGCCTGACCCAGGACCACCTCGCCTTCAGGAAGAAGCTCAAGACCTGGCTGTTCGGGCAGTAGCAGCACCCCCCCCCCCCCCCCAGCGCCTTGAGACCCTCCGGGTGAGTAGAGCGCTCTATAAATGCCTATGATTGATTGATTGATTGACAGAGGCATACCCGGTTTCAGATTACACTGCCCCGACTACTGCCAAACAGTTAGTTCGAGAATTCTTCCCACGGTACGGTTTACCACGTGCTGTCTACTCAGATAACGGCCAGCCATTCTCATCCGAATTAATGAAACACGTTTCACTTTTGTTAGGCTATCAGTGGAAATTTCACTGTGTCCGACACCCCGAGGCAGCAGGTCTCGTGGAACGACATAACCAGATCCTGAAAATTAGATTGTCCAAAATATGCAGAGAGAAAGGTGTCGACTGGGTAGTAGCCTTACCCGTTGCACTCTTTTACATGAGAATGGTAGCACACTCTCGAACAGGGCTATCCCCTTATGAGGTGATCTTCGGTAGACCACCAAATATGTGGGGGACGCCTATACCACGCAAAATAACTGATATTGACTGTAATATGCTGACAGATTACTTGGCTTCCTTGATGTCTGCACTACAATCTTGTCGTTCACAGGTAGCTGCAGCCTTTCCCGACAACACCAAGGTGAAACCCCATGACGTAATTCCAGGAGATTTAGTTTTAGTGAGGAACTTTGATCGGAAGTCTCAGCTGGATCCTAGGTGGAAGTCGCCTCAACTCGTATTGTTGACGACGAGGACAGCCGTGAAGATCGAAGGTCGCAAAGGCTGGATACATTCAAGTCATATCAAGAAATTTCATGGACTACCATCAGACGTAAACGACACACCTTGCGTGTCTTCACCGATTGACTCTAAACTTCCTTTGGTTGAACTGACTAGCCATGAACAATACAAACTAAAACTTAGGTCTAACAAGTCAGGCAATTTGATTGTTTAAGTCCTCTCCAAGGTGAATCGGTCGAATTTGTCTCTGACATGTATCCCTTAGACCTGTATAGAGGAAAAAACAGAAGGATAAAGCTGAAACGACATGCGTACTGTAAATCACTGCGTAGTCATTGCACCGTGACGTTATTAATTTTGTTTTTCTTAAGTCTTTTAATAATAACTGCAAGTATATTGTTACACACATATTATCCTATTTCTAGACATGTTTATAATGTTACTGCTGAACATTCTTTTAGTGAATTACCTCCGCATGAATTGTCTTATAGATTTGCGCTGCGCAATAACACGTTTATTAGTATGTTACATCATTCCCATCAGGTTAGCAATGCTACAAATTGTTGGATATGTGGTCGACTCCCTCCCTATCAGAACTATAAAGGAATTTTACCTCTCTTTCCATACCCGTTCACACACAACGGCTCCTGTGGAGCATGGTTTAGTTTAATTAATTCCCTAGATTCGAATTCTGCAGTTTACCAGAATAACTGGGTATGGGGAAATTTGAACTTAGTTTTACTCAAAGTCTGTCACCCTAACAAGGAGGGACTTCCCAAAAGAACAGGAACTGATCTAGAAAATGAAGTATATGGATTAGGTAATTTTACACTTAATCTCATGATCCTGAATGTCGAATCCGAAGCTACTCCAATTTTGCCCACCATGTCAGTATTTCCAGTTAAAGGTGAATTATGTGTAAGAAAGAATGGTTCCATACATATGGGCCATAGTAGATGCACCACTGTAATAGAATTTAGCGATCAAAGCAAGTCTACATTTAGAGCTTCCCGCCATTCCTACTTCATATGTGGTCAGACGGCATACATACGTTTGCCTCTAGATTGGGATGGTACCTGCTACATTGGATTCCTTTTGCCACCTGTTTTCCTAGCTCCTCCTGATTATCACAGAAACACTCATTTAGTACACAATAGAGAAAGGAGAGATCTCCCAATAGTCGATTACACTGAGACAGCATGGGAAAAATACACAGATTTCAATAAAGGTCTCTTTCCCTATATAGGTACAGTTACCAATAGTAAGCTGATACGTAGATTAACCAGAACCCTTGAAGCAGTAGTGAACGAAACTATTTCCGCCTTAGGCAATTTAACAGAAGAGCAGTCTGCTATGCGGATTGTTGTGCTTCAAAATCGTCTTGTCCTTGACGTCATCCTGGCCGATAGGGGCGGAGCTTGTAGGGTCATCGGATCAAGTTGTTGCATTTTCATACCAGAAAATTCGCCATCTGTATATAAAGCCATAACTCGCCTTCATAAGATTGTAAGCCAGATACACCAGAATCCAGGCACCTGGACTTGGTCCGGTTGGTTTTGGAGTGTATTATCTACCTTTGGATGGAAGGTCCTATCCTTCCTAGGTATTGGCTTTCTCATACTATTCAGTTGCTGTCTATGCCTACAATGTGGACCAGCGATTTGTGGTCTGTGTGCCACATCGTGTATTCCACCACCAAGATTTCATTCATCACGGAAGAAAAAAGAAGAACAAATGATGCTATATGAACAGATCGATGGATTTATGAAGATTGATATCTCTTGACGGGCAAGTAGGGGACAAGGAGGGAATGTGGAAATATGGATTTTTCTGGTCAGTTATGTCCCCTATCTTGGACCCCAACGGTTTCATGTATAAATCACAAGTACATGTATGTTCCCTCCAGTTCCAGTTATGAAGACGCAAACACATGTGCGTCCTCCGTCAACATGTCCTCTTTCAGATCCGCCATGAATGGGCCGGATATTCCATTCCTAAGTACGAAAGGCCACCGGCTTTATATGGTTCACTTATGACATTTTACAGTCCAGGCAAGTAGGCCCTGATTCTGCCATCACGCTTTTCCTGCCTTCTGCCTCTGAAAGCTCCAGTCCGAGCTCGCATCTGTATCCATGAACTTTGTCCTATTTCCTGCGCAGCTAACGGTGCCTGACATCAGCCTGTTGCCTGCCAAAAACTGTATTTCACCTTCGAAATTATCTGCTCCGCTCCCTACCCAATGCATTCCTGTCTAGTAGTTTAAGTAAACATTCTTCCAGCTACCGAGCAAAAGGCCCGGCTTCTCTGTCTCTATGCAAGTAATTCATAGCCCTGTTACTATGGAAGATTCCTGCCCTCGCATATTGTGTAGACACTTAGACGCTTGTACACGCACTCACAGTCAGTATAGTCAGTATAGAATAAGATTCTACTCTGAGAGACCTCTCTTTTGGATAACATAGTTCTTTAAACATAGGATGTTAGATATGATTTGGGATTAGGTTGACTTGACCCTCCAGACTTCTGTCGCCACATGTAGAGCTAAATGTCAAGTCCCCTTCACCCCCTAGTTGCACGTCAATCACACGTCATGCTGCAGCGCGCGCATTTCTGCCAAGTATTTCTGCTGACATTGCGAAATTCTTTCATGGAACCACCCTATTATGACATCATACCTGATGACGTTCTCTAGTTACGCCCTGTTACACCCACTTTTGCTACGCATGTATGTTTTATCTTTACTATCAATTGTCACGCCTCCTGCATTTGTTTCACTGTAATGCCTATTGTATAAAAATGATTACTTATCAATAAAGTAAGGTCTTCACTTCCTGAACCTTCGTGGTGATGGAATATGGAGCTCATTGATTTAAATCAATTCTGGAATAAAGCCCGTTCCGAACCTCTAATACCACGGATTCTGCCTCTTATTTTACTGAGCTATTGTTATAGATTTTCCGCATCAAATTAAGTCCCGGTAATTAAATTATTTACCACAGTATGGTACCATCAACAAATGATTTATAATGTAACTAAAGTCGTAAAACCTTCTATTAACTGCAATGCTTTTTAATGAGGTGCTATCATGTATATTGGTCCCAAGATGGCTGCCAACACTTCTTGGATGAAGTACTGACAGCCAATCAGATCTCACGATGAGATGTGTGGTTAGGCTCCGCCCAGATATGTATGTGATTTTACTTTTGATTTTCTCAGGAACTACTGAACAGATTGACACCATATATGCAAAAGGCACATGCCTGACCTGAGGACTACCTCTTTGCCAAATTTCACGTAATTCTGTTCAGCCGTTCGGGCTGTACCTTGGACTAAAGGTCCCTATGGAAAATTGCATGGGAAAAACGCGTTTTGGGACCCCCCTTTTTTCTCAGCCCCCGCTTGATGAATCCCCGCGAGACTTTCAGGGTAGGAGCGGAGCGGAGCGCCCTACCTAGTTTGAAAATTTCGCGAGGATTCGTCAACCGGCGCCAAAGTTATTCCAAATAGAATGTTGAGGATTTCCTATGGAAACACGGTCCTAACTATAACTATCTACTGGCGACCGCCAGTAGATAATATAGTAGTAGTTATAGTTAGGACCTATTAGTTTGGACCTATTATCCATAGGAAATCCGCAACATTCTATTTAGAATAACTTTGGCGCCGATTGACGAATCTTTGAGAAATATTCAAAACTCGTGGCCTGCTCCGGTCCGCTCCTATCCTGAAAGTCTCGTGGTGATTCGTCAAGCAGGGCTAAGAAAAAAGGGGGGTCCCAAAATGTGTTTTCCCCATGCAGTTTTCCATAGGGACCTTTAGTCGTAACTACAGCCCGAACGGCTGAACGGAATTACACCAAATTTGGCAGAAAGGTAGACCTTGGTTCAGAGTCATGCCTTTTGCTTAAATGGTGTAAATCCGTTCAGTAGTTCCTGGGAAAATCAAAAGTAAAATCACATATATATCTGGGCGGAGCCTAACCACACATCTCATCGTGAGATCTGATTGGCTGTCAGCACTTCATCCAAGAAGTGTTGGCAGACATCTTGGGACCAATATACATGATAGCACCTCATTAAAAAGCATTGCAGTTAATAGAAGGTTTTAAGACTTTAGTTACATTATAAATCATTTGTTGATGGTACCATCCTCATTTTAGGAATTGTGGTATGTTCTAAGGTAATTTTACCATGTGAAAAAGCCTTCTGCTGGGATATCATGAATCATGTTTGAGAGAAAGCTATTTTCTCATGCTTTTCCCACAGAGGTTTTGAAGGTGATCCATAAACTAAACTGAGAGCATATTTTCTGTAAATTCACATTATCTTTCTCAGCCATGTGAGAATGAAGTCTGACATTCTCAGTAAAACATGTACATCCAACAAGGGCAGAGACTCTCAGTTGATTCCTTTGTGTTCTACTGCAGCTTCCCAGACTGTTCCAAAGAACAACTAGAGTGCTAACAGTCCTACTTATGATAAACGTATGGCACACCTGAAGCCATCTTGATTGGAATAAAGTGGTAAATCTTAAAACATTTAATTTAAAAAGGAACAAAATGAGGGGGCTGATTTTGCTATAGCAAGTATGATTAGTGCTGCAGAAAGAAAAATTAGGGCACATTTTGAGTGACTTCTCAAATCCTCTTCTATTTCATTAAAAACTTCTGACATGCAGACTGAAACATGCACTTTCAATACCAGAAGCAGACTTACTTCCCTGGTGAGCAGTAGCTTTACTACAGTGATCTAATGAGCAACTAGAGAGCTATCTTTCTGAATTTATGGCAAATGTGTGACACATCTGAATGCCTTCTTGATGGAATCAAAGTAAAAAACTGGAAGTATTTATACTGAGGAGACTGTAGTAAATGAGGAAATTAGGAAACTTCATAACATACAAGTCTCCCAAAATGGCCACCAGAGACAAAAGAGCCCAAATGTAGCACAAATATCACCCAGATGTAGCCCAAGTATAGCCCAATGACAGAATGTCCCAGAGTGTTCTAAAGAACAACTAGAGCGCTAACAGTCTTACTTATGACAAAAGTATGGCACACCTGAAGCCATCTTCATTGGAATAAGGTGGTAACACTTAAAACATTTAATTTGCAAAGGAACAAAATGAGGGGGTTCATTTTGCAATAGAAATTATGATTAGTGCTGCAGAAAGAAAAATTAGGACACATTTTGACTTCTCAAATCCTCTTCTATTTCATTAAAAAATTCTGACATGCAGACTGAAACATGCACTTTGAATACCAGCAGCAGACTTCCCTGGCGAGCAGTAGCTTTACTACAGTGATCTAATGAGCAACTACAGTGCTACCATTCAGAATTTATGGTAAATGTGTGACACAGCTGAATGCCTTTTTGATGGAACCAAAGTAAACAAGCATTGAAAATGCAATAGGTCTCGCCCTCGTTTAAGTTAAAGCAATTCTGTTTGTAATTAGGTGGCGTTTTAGCTTTGCTTGTATTAGTGTTTTTCAAATTTTCATGTACATAACATGCATATGTATGCATATATGTATATGTATATGTATGCATGCATTTATATGGGTATTTATATAGATATGCAGATTATATATATGTTTATATATATATACACATACATATATATAAATGCATATGCATATATATATGTGCATATGTTTGCATGTAGAGAGAGGTAGAGAGGGGTAGAGAGGTAGAGGTGTAGAGGTAGAGGTAGAGAGGTAGAGAGGTAGAGGTAGAGAGGTAAAGGTAGAACGGTAGAGAGTAGTAGAGAGAGAGGTAGAGAGGTAAAGAGTAAAGAGTGAGTAATAGAGAGTAGAGAGTGAGTAGTAGAGAGTACTAGAGAGAAGTAGAAAGAGGAACAGAGAGTGAGTAGTAGAGAGTAGTAGCGAGTGAGTAGCAGAGAGAGAGTATCAGAGAGTAGTAGAGAGTGAGTAGTTGAGTGAGTAGTAGAGAGTAGTAGAGAGAGAGAGTAGTAGAGAGTGAGTAGTAGAGAGTGAGTAGTAGAGAATGAGTAGTAGAGTGAGTAGTAGAGAGTAGTAAAGAGTAGTAGAGGGTGAGTAGTAGAGAGTAGTAGAGACTGAGTAGTAGAGTGAGAGTAGTAGAGAGTGAGTAGTAGAGAGTGAGTAGTAGAGAGTGAATAGTAGAGAGTGAGTAGTAGAGAGAGAGTACTAGAGAGTGAGTAGTAGAGAGTAGTAGAGTAGTAGAGAGTGAGTAGTAGAGAGAGAGTAGTAGAGAGTGAGTAGTAGAGTAGTAGAGAGTGAGTGGTAGAGAGTAGCAGAGAGTAGTAGAGTGAGTAGCAGAGAGTAGTAGAGAGTGAGTAGTAGAGAATGAATAGTAGAGAGTAGTAGAAGAGAGTAGTAGAGAGAGAGTAGTAGAGAGTAGTAGAGAGTGAGTAGTAGAGAGTGAGTAGTAGAGAGTAGTAGCAAGTGAGTAGTAGAGAGTGAGTAGTTGAGAGTAGTAGAGAGTGAGTAGTAGAGTAGTAGAGAGTGAGTGGTAGAGAGTAGTAGAGAGTAGTAGAGCGAGTAGTAGAGAGTAGTAGAGAATGAGTAGTAGAGAGTGAATAGTAGGGAGTAGTAGAGAGTGAGTAGTAGAGAGAGAGTAGAAGAGAGTGAGTAGTAGAGAGTAGTAGAGAGTGAGCAGTAGAGTGAGTAGTAGAGAGTGAGTAGTAGAGAGTGAGTAGTAGAGAGAGAGTAGTAGAGAGTGAGTAGTAGAGAGTAGTAGACAGTGAGTAGTAGAGAGTAGTAGAGAGTGAGTAGTAGAGAATGAATAGTAGAGAGTATTAGAAGAGAGTAGTAGAGAGTGAGTAGTCAAGAGTAGTAGTGAGTGTGTAGTAGAGAGTGAGTAGTAGAGAGTAGTAGAGATTGAGTAGTAGAGAGTGAGTAGTAGGGAGTAGTAGAGAGTGAGTAGTAGAGTAGTAGAGAGTGAGTGGTAGAGAGTAGTAGAGAGTAGTAGAGTGAGTAGTAGAGAGTAGTAGAGAGTGAGTAGTAGAGAGTGAATAGTAGAGAGTAGTAGAGAGTGAGTAGTAAAGAGAGTAGTAGAGTAGTAGAGAGTGAGTAGTAGAGAGTGAGTAGTAGAGTAGTAGAGAGTGAGTGGTAGAGAGTAGTAGAGAGTAGTAGAGTGAGTAGTAGAGAGTAGTAAAGAGTGAGTAGTAGAGAGTGAATAGTAGAGAGTAGTAGAGAGTGAGTAGTAAAGAGAGAGTAGTAGAGAGTGAGTAGTAGAGAGTAGAAGAGAGTGAGTAGTAGAGAGTGAGTAGTAGAGAGTAGTAGAGAGTGAGTAGTAGAGAGTAGTAGAGAGTGAGTAGTAGAGAGTGAGTAGTAGAGAGTAGTAGAGAGTGAGCAGTAGAGAGTGAGTAGTAGAGAGTAGTAGCAAGTGAGTAGTAGATAGTGAGTAGTTGAGAGTAGTAGAGAGTGAGTAGTAGAAAGTGAGTAGTAGAGAGTAGTAGAGAGTGAGTAGTAGAGTAGTAGAGAGTAGTAGAGTGAGTAGTAGAGAGTAGTAGAGAGTGAGTAGTAGAGAGTGAATAGTAGAGAGTAGTAGAGAGTGAGTAGTAAAGAGAGTAGTAGAGTAGTAGAGAGTGAGTAGTAGAGTAGTAGAGAGTGAGTGGTAGAGAGTAGAAGAGAGTAGTAGAGTGAGTAGTAGAGAGTAGTAAAGAGTGAGTAGTAGAGAGTGAATAGTAGAGAGTAGTAGAGAGTGAGTAGTAAAGAGAGAGTAGTAGAGAGTGAGTAGTAGAGAGTGAGTAGTAGAGAGTGAGTAGTAGAGTGAGTAGTACAGAGTAGTAAAGAGTAGTAGACATGAGTAGTAGAGAGTAGTAGAGAGTGAGTAGTAGAGACTGAGTAGTAGAGTGAGAGTAGTAGAGAGTGAGTAGTAGAGAGTGAGTAGTAGAGAGTGAATAGTAGAGAGTGAGTAGTAGAGAGAGAGTACTAGAGAGTGAGTAGTAGAGAGTAGTAGAGTAGTAGAGAGTGAGTAGTAGAGAGAGAGTAGTAGAGAGTGAGTAGTAGAGAGTGAGTGGTAGAGAGTAGCAGAGAGTAGTAGAGTGAGTAGCAGAGAGTAGTAGAGAGTGAGTAGTAGAGAATGAATAGTAGAGAGTAGTAGAAGAGAGTAGTAGAGAGAGAGTAGTAGAGTGTAGTAGAGAGTGAGTAGTAGAGAGTGAGTAGTAGAGAGTAGTAGCAAGTGAGTAGTAGAGAGTGAGTAGTTGAGAGTAGTAGAGAGTGAGTAGTAGAGAGTGAGTAGTAGAGAGTAGTAGAGAGTGAGTGGTAGAGTAGTAGAGAGTGAGTGGTAGAGAGTAGAAGAGAGTAGTAGAGCGAGTAGTAGAGAGTAGTAGAGAATGAGTAGTAGAGAATGAATAGTAGGGAGTAGTAGAGAGTGAGTAGTAGAGAGAGAGTAGAAGAGAGTGAGTAGTAGAGAGTAGTAGAGAGTGAGCAGTAGAGTGAGTAATATTGAGTGAGTAGTAGAGAGTGAGTAGTAGAGAGAGAGTAGTAGAGAGTGAGTAGTAGAGAGTAGTAGACAGTGAGTAGTAGAGAGAGAGTAGTAGAGAGTAGTAGAGAGTGAGAAGTAAAGTAGTAGAGAGTGAGTGGTAGAGAGTAGTAGAGTGATGTGGGAGCCGGCCTCGTGGCGTGGTCCTGTTTCCCCGCGCTAAGCCGCACGAGGTCCCATGCACATCGGGGCTCCTCCATCTTGGATTGCACGTCACTCCACGTGACCACCTGTATGACCCTGCTCTACCCGGCCTCGGTCCCAGCGAGGCCCGACATCGAGACGCCAACCCCTGGCTCGGGGGATACCACGTGAGCCCTTCCCACTCCCGGCGGAGGGCAGTATCGATGGGACCCCCTACTGTCTCTCCACACCTGGGTGTGATCACCCCACAGCTCTCTGGGGCCTGGCGCCTCTCCTGCTGGGCGTCTGGCCGCTCCCTACCCGGCCTCTCCGCCCCCTCCGGGCGCACGGGTCCGGACATCAAAGGGCTCCCGTCCTATATCTGGGGCGACCCGACAACAGGGCAGCAGTTGTATCCTGGAGTCAAGAGCCCTGCTGATCGGATCGCGGCTGACCCTACGGAAGAAGACTCACCCTGAACCACCCCTTGAGCCCTGCTGACGACGTCGCGGCTCCACCGTGCTTAAAGACCTTCACGAACCTTTGGGGCCCTGCTGACGCTGTCGCAGCCCGACCTTGTTGAACCTTACCACCAGAGCCCAGCTGACCTCGTCGCGGCTCGACCTAAGCGGAACTACCATCCGAGCCCTGCAGACGACGTCGCGGCTCTCCACGTCCGAGCCGCTCTGAGACCAGCATCCAAGGTCTGGCGCAGAGCCCTCCCGTGCCTGGCTGGCACTAAGACTGTCCCGCTACCCTATCCTCTTGAACGAACACTGAGACTCTGACAGGATCCCTCGATCCCTCTGTAAATATTGCACGTATTACTGCCGATAAAGAATTTAATCTCGCAACTGCTATTGAGTCCTGTGTGGTGGTGTTACTGGGCCTAGTACGATCATAGGAGAAAGACCTCCCTGAGGGGGCTTCTCAGCGGCGCTCGGCTATAACTTTGCGGTAGGAAGGTGCCGGAATAGTCTCCCCGACTACCCGGTGGGCCTCCTTCCAACAAGTGAGTAGTAGAGAGTAGTAGAGAGTGAGTAGTAGAGAATGAATAGTAGAGAGTATTAGAAGAGAGTAGTAGAGAGAGAGTAGTAGAGAGTAGTAGAGAGTGAGTAGTAGAGAGTGAGTAGTCAAGAGTAGTAGTGAGTGTGTAGTAGAGAGTGAGTAGTAGAGAGTAGTAGAGATTGAGTAGTAGAGAGTGAGTAGTAGGGAGTAGTAGAGAGTGAGTAGTAGAGTAGTAGAGAGTGAGTGGTAGAGAGTGAGTGGTAGAGAGTAGTAGAGAGTAGTAGAGTGAGTAGTAGAGAGTAGTAGAGAGTGAGTAGTAGAGAGTGAATAGTAGAGAGTAGTAGAGAGTGAGTAGTAAAGAGAGTAGTAGAGTAGTAGAGAGTGAGTAGTAAAGAGTGAGTAGTAGAGTAGTAGAGAGTGAGTGGTAGAGAGTAGTAGAGAGTAGTAGAGTGAGTAGTAGAGAGTAGTAAAGAGTGAGTAGTAGAGAGTGAATAGTAGAGAGTAGTAGAGAGTGAGTAGTAAAGAGAGAGTAGTAGAGAGTGAGTAGTAGAGAGTAGAAGAGAGTGAGCAGTAGAGTGAGTAGTAGACAGTGAGTAGTAGAGAGTAGTATAGAGTGAGTAGTAGAGAGTGAGTAGTAGAGAGTAGTAGAGTAGTAGAGAGTGAGTAGTAGAGAGTAGTAGAGAGTGAGTAGTAGAGAGTGAGTAGTAGAGAGTAGTAGAGAGTGAGTAGTAGAGAGTGAGTAGTAGAGAGTAGTAGCAAGTGAGTAGTAGTGAGTGAGTAGTTGAGAGTAGTAGAGAGTGAGTAGTAGAGAGTGAGTAGTAGAGAGTAGTAGAGAGTGAGTAGTAGAGTAGTAGAGAGTAGTAGAGTGAGTAGTAGAGAGTAGTAGAGAGTGAGTAGTAGAGAGTGAATAGTAGAAAGTAGTAGAGAGTGAGTAGTAAAGAGAGTAGTAGAGTAGTAGAGCATGAGTAGTAGAGAGTGAGTAGTAGAGTAGTAGAGAGTGAGTGGTAGAGAGTAGAAGAGAGTAGTAGAGTGAGTAGTAGAGAGTAGTAAAGAGTGAGTAGTGAAGAGTGAATAGTAGAGAGTAGTAGAGAGTGAGTAGTAAAGAGAGAGTAGTAGAGAGTGAGTAGTAGAGAGTGAGTAGTAGAGAGTGAGTAGTAGAGTGAGTAGTAGAGAGTAGTGAAGAGTAGTAGAGGGTGAGTAGTAGAGAGTAGTAGAGAGTGAGTAGTAGAGATTGAGTAGTAGAGTGAGAGTAGTAGAGAGTGAGTAGTAGAGAGTGAGTAGTAGAGAGTGAATAGTAGAGAGTGAGTAGTAGAGAGAGAGTACTAGAGAGTGAGTAGTAGAGAGTAGTAGAGTAGTAGAGAGTGAGTAGTAGAGAGAGAGTAGTAGAGAGTGAGTAGTAGAGTAGTAGAGAGTGAGTGGTAGAGAGTAGCAGAGTAGTAGAGTGAGTAGCAGAGAGTAGTAGAGAGTGAGTAGTAGAGAATGAATAGTAGAGAGTAGTAGAAGAGAGTAGTAGAGAGAGAGTAGTAGAGAGTAGTAGAGAGTGAGTAGTAGAGAGTGAGTAGTAGAGAGTAGTAGCAAGTGAGTAGTAGAGAGTGAGTAGTTGAGAGTAGTAGAGAGTGAGTAGTAGAGAGTGAGTAGTAGAGAGTAGTAGAGAGTGAGTAGTAGAGTAGTAGAGAGTGAGTGGTAGAGAGTAGTAGAGAGTAGTAGAGCGAGTAGTAGAGAGTAGTAGAGAATGAGTAGTAGAGAGTGAATAGTAGGGAGTAGTAGAGAGTGAGTAGTAGAGAGAGAGTAGAAGAGAGTGAGTAGTAGAGAGTAGAAGAGATTGAGCAGTAGAGTGAGTAGTAGACAGTGAGTAGTAGAGAGTAGTATAGAGTGAGTAGTAGAGAGTGAGTAGTAGAGAGTAGTAGAGTAGTAGAGAGTGAGTAGTAGAGAGTGAGTAGTAGAGAGTGAGTAGTAGAGAGTAGTAGACAGTGAGTAGTAGAGAGTAGTAGAGAGTGAGTAGTAGAGAATGAATAGTAGAGAGTATTAGAAGAGAGTAGTAGAGAGTGAGTAGTCAAGAGTAGTAGTGAGTGTGTAGTAGAGAGTGAGTAGTAGAGAGTAGTAGAGATTGAGTAGTAGAGAGTGAGTAGTAGGGAGTAGTAGAGAGTGAGTAGTAGAGTAGTAGAGAGTGAGTGGTAGAGAGTAGTAGAGAGTAGTAGAGTGAGTAGTAGAGAGTAGTAGAGAGTGAGTAGTAGAGAGTGAATAGTAGAGAGTAGTAGAGAGTGAGTAGTAGAGAGTGAGTAGTAGAGAGTAGTAGCAAGTGAGTAGTAGAGAGTGAGTATTAGAGTGAGTAGTAGAGAGTAGTAGAGTGAGTAGTAGAGAGTAGTAGAGAGTGAGTAGTAGAGAGTGAATAGTAGAAAGTAGTAGAGAGTGAGTAGTAAAGAGAGTAGTAGAGTAGTAGAGCGTGAGTAGTAGAGAGTGAGTAGTAGAGTAGTAGAGAGTGAGTGGTAGAGAGTAGAAGAGAGTAGTAGAGTGAGTAGTAGAGAGTAGTAAAGAGTGAGTAGTAGAGAGTGAATAGTAGAGAGTAGTAGAGAGTGAGTAGTAAAGAGAGAGTAGTAGAGAGTGAGTAGTAGAGAGTGAGTAGTAGAGTGAGTAGTAGAGAGTAGTAAAGAGTAGTAGAGGGTGAGTAGTAGAGAGTAGTAGAGAGTGAGTAGTAGAGACTGAGTAGTAGAGTGAGAGTAGTAGAGAGTGAGTAGTAGAGAGTGAGTAGTAGAGAGTGAATAGTAGAGAGTGAGTAGAAGAGAGAGAGTACTAGAGAGTGAGTAGTAGAGAGTAGTAGAGTAGTAGAGAGTGAGTAGTAGAGAGAGAGTAGTAGAGAATGAGTAGTAGAGTAGTAGAGAGTGAGTGGTAGAGAGTAGCAGAGAGTAGTAGAGTGAGTAGCAGAGAGTAGTAGAGAGTGAGTAGTAGAGAATGAATAGTAGAGAGTAGTAGAAGAGAGTAGTAGAGAGAGAGTAGTAGAGAGTAGTAGAGAGTGAGTAGTAGAGAGTGAGTAGTAGAGAGTAGTAGCAAGTGAGTAGTAGAAAGTGAGTAGTTGAGAGTAGTAGAGAGTGAGTAGTAGAGAGTGAGTAGTAGAGAGTAGTAGAGAGTGAGTAGTAGAGTAGTAGAGAGTGAGTGGTAGAGAGTAGTAGAGAGTAGTAGAGCGAGTAGTAGAGAGTAGTAGAGAATGAGTAGTAGAGAGTGAATAGTAGGGAGTAGTAGAGAGTGAGTAGTAGAGAGAGAGTAGAAGAGAGTGAGTTGTAGAGAGTAGTAGAGAGTGAGCAGTAGAGTGAGTAGTAGAGAGTGAGTAGTAGAGAGTGAGTAGTAGAGAGAGAGTAGTAGAGAGTGAGTAGTAGAGAGTAGTAGACAGTGAGTAGTAGAGAGAGAGTAGTAGAGAGTAGTAGAGAGTGAGAAGTAAAGTAGTAGAGAGTGAGTGGTAGAGAGTAGTAGAGTGAGTAGTAGAGAGTAGTAGAGAGTGAGTAGTAGAGAATGAATAGTAGAGAGTATTAGAAGAGAGTAGTAGAGAGAGAGTAGTAGAGAGTGAGTAGTAGAGAGTGAGTAGTAGAGTGAGTAGTAGAGAGTAGTAAAGAGTAGTAGAGGGTGAGTAGTAGAGAGTAGTAGAGAGTGAGTAGTAGAGACTGAGTAGTAGAGTGAGAGTAGTAGAGAGTGAGTAGTAGAGAGTGAGTAGTAGAGAGTGAATAGTAGAGAGTGAGTAGTAGAGAGAGAGTACTAGAGAGTGAGTAGTAGAGAGTAGTAGAGTAGTAGAGAGTGAGTAGTAGAGAGAGAGTAGTAGAGAATGAGTAGTAGAGTAGTAGAGAGTGAGTGGTAGAGAGTAGCAGAGAGTAGTAGAGTGAGTAGCAGAGAGTAGTAGAGAGTGAGTAGTAGAGAATGAATAGTAGAGAGTAGTAGAAGAGAGTAGTAGAGAGAGAGTAGTAGAGAGTAGTAGAGAGTGAGTAGTAGAGAGTGAGTAGTAGAGAGTAGTAGCAAGTGAGTAGTAGAAAGTGAGTAGTTGAGAGTAGTAGAGAGTGAGTAGTAGAGAGTGAGTAGTAGAGAGTAGTAGAGAGTGAGTAGTAGAGTAGTAGAGAGTGAGTGGTAGAGAGTAGTAGAGAGTAGTAGAGCGAGTAGTAGAGAGTAGTAGAGAATGAGTAGTAGAGAGGGAATAGTAGGGAGTAGTAGAGAGTGAGTAGTAGAGAGAGAGTAGAAGAGAGTGAGTAGTAGAGAGTAGTAGAGAGTGAGCAGTAGAGTGAGTAGTAGAGAGTGAGTAGTAGAGAGAGAGTAGTAGAGTGAGTAGTAGAGAGTAGTAGACAGTGAGTAGTAGAGAGAGAGTAGTAGAGAGTAGTAGAGAGTGAGAGGTAAAGTAGTAGAGAGTGAGTGGTAGAGAGTAGTAGAGTGAGTAGTAGAGAGTAGTAGAGAGTGAGTAGTAGAGAATGAATAGTAGAGAGTATTAGAAGAGAGTAGTAGAGAGAGAGTAGTAGAGAGTGAGTAGTAGAGAGTGAGCAGTAGAGTGAGTAGTAGAGAGTAGTAAAGAGTAGTAGAGGGTGAGTAGTAGAGAGTAGTAGAGAGTGAGTAGTAGAGACTGAGTAGTAGAGTGAGAGTAGTAGAGAGTGAGTAGTAGAGAGTGAGTAGTAGAGAGTGAATAGTAGAGAGTGAGTAGTAGAGAGAGAGTACTAGAGAGTGAGTAGTAGAGAGTAGTAGAGTAGTAGAGAGTGAGTAGTAGAGAGAGAGTAGTAGAGAATGAGTAGTAGAGTAGTAGAGAGTGAGTGGTAGAGAGTAGCAGAAAGTAGTAGAGTGAGTAGCAGAGAGTAGTAGAGAGTGAGTAGTAGAGAATGAATAGTAGAGAGTAGTAGAAGAGAGTAGTAGAGAGAGAGTAGTAGAGAGTAGTAGAGAGTGAGTAGTAGAGAGTGAGTAGTAGAGAGTAGTAGCAAGTGAGTAGTAGAGAGTGAGTCGTTGAGAGTAGTAGAGAGTGAGTAGTAGAGAGTGAGTAGCAGAGAGTAGTAGAGAGTGAGTAGTAGAGTAGTAGAGAGTGAGTGGTAGAGAGTAGTAGAGAGTAGTAGAGCGAGTAGTAGAGAGTAGTAGAGAATGAGTAGTAGAGAGTGAATAGTAGGGAGTAGTAGAGAGTGAGTAGTAGAGAGAGAGTAGAAGAGAGTGAGTAGTAGAGAGTAGTAGAGAGTGAGCAGTAGAGTGAGTAGTAGAGAGTGAGTAGTAGAGAGTGAGTAGTAGAGAGAGAGTAGTAGAGAGTGAGTAGTAGAGAGTAGTAGACAGTGAGTAGTAGAGAGAGAGTAGTAGAGAGTAGTAGAGAGTGAGAAGTAAAGTAGTAGAGAGTGAGTGGTAGAGAGTAGTAGAGAGTAGTAGAGAGTGAGTAGTAGAGAGTGAGTAGTCAAGAGTAGTAGTGAGTGTGTAGTAGAGAGTGAGTAGTAGAGAGTAGTAGAGATTGAGTAGTAGAGAGTGAGTAGTAGGGAGTAGTAGAAAGTGAGTAGTAGAGTAGTAGAGAGTGAGTGGTAGAGAGTAGTAGAGAGTAGTAGAGTGAGTAGTAGAGAGTAGTAGAGAGTGAGTAGTAGAGAGTGAATAGTAGAGAGTAGTAGAGAGTGAGTAGTAAAGAGAGTAGTAGAGTAGTAGAGAGTGAGTAGTAGAGTAGTAGAGAGTGAGTGGTAGAGAGTAGAAGAGAGTAGTAGAGTCAGTAGTAGAGAGTAGTAAAGAGTGAGTAGTAGAGAGTGAATAGTAGAGAGTAGTAGAGAGTGAGTAGTAAAGAGAGAGTAGTAGAGAGTGAGTAGTAGAGAGTGAGTAGTAGAGAGTGAGTAGTAGAGTGAGTAGTAGAGAGTAGTAAAGAGTAGTAGAGGGTGAGTAGTAGAGAGTAGTAGAGAGTGAGTAGTAGAGACTGAGTAGTAGAGTGAGAGTAGTAGAGAGTGAGTAGTAGAGAGTGAGTAGTAGAGAGTGAATAGTAGAGAGTGAGTAGTAGAGAGAGAGTACTAGAGAGTGAGTAGTAGAGAGTAGTAGAGTAGTAGAGAGTGAGTAGTAGAGAGAGAGTAGTAGAGAGTGAGTAGTAGAGAGTGAGTGGTAGAGAGTAGCAGAGAGTAGTAGAGTGAGTAGCAGAGAGTAGTAGAGAGTGAGTAGTAGAGAATGAATAGTAGAGAGTAGTAGAAGAGAGTAGTAGAGAGAGAGTAGTAGAGTGTAGTAGAGAGTGAGTAGTAGAGAGTGAGTAGTAGAGAGTAGTAGCAAGTGAGTAGTAGAGAGTGAGTAGTTGAGAGTAGTAGAGAGTGAGTAGTAGAGAGTGAGTAGTAGAGAGTAGTAGAGAGTGAGTGGTAGAGTAGTAGAGAGTGAGTGGTAGAGAGTAGAAGAGAGTAGTAGAGCGAGTAGTAGAGAGTAGTAGAGAATGAGTAGTAGAGAATGAATAGTAGGGAGTAGTAGAGAGTGAGTAGTAGAGAGAGAGTAGAAGAGAGTGAGTAGTAGAGAGTAGTAGAGAGTGAGCAGTAGAGTGAGTAATATTGAGTGAGTAGTAGAGAGTGAGTAGTAGAGAGAGAGTAGTAGAGAGTGAGTAGTAGAGAGTAGTAGACAGTGAGTAGTAGAGAGAGAGTAGTAGAGAGTAGTAGAGAGTGAGAAGTAAAGTAGTAGAGAGTGAGTGGTAGAGAGTAGTAGAGTGATGTGGGAGCCGGCCTCGTGGCGTGGTCCTGTTTCCCCGCGCTAAGCCGCACGAGGTCCCATGCACATCGGGGCTCCTCCATCTTGGATTGCACGTCACTCCACGTGACCACCTGTATGATCCTGCTCTACCCGGCCTCGGTCCCAGCGAGGCCCGACATCGAGACGCCAACCCCTGGCTCGGGGGATACCACGTGAGCCCTTCCCACTCCCGGCGGAGGGCAGTATCGATGGGACCCCCTACTGTCTCTCCACACCTGGGTGTGATCACCCCACAGCTCTCTGGGGCCTGGCGCCTCTCCTGCTGGGCGTCTGGCCGCTCCCTACCCGGCCTCTCCGCCCCCTCCGGGCGCACGGGTCCGGACATCAAAGGGCTCCCGTCCTATATCTGGGGCGACCCGACAACAGGGCAGCAGTTGTATCCTGGAGTCAAGAGCCCTGCTGATCGGATCGCGGCTGACCCTACGGAAGAAGACTCACCCTGAACCACCCCTTGAGCCCTGCTGACGACGTCGCGGCTCCACCGTGCTTAAAGACCTTCACGAACCTTTGGGGCCCTGCTGACGCTGTCGCAGCCCGACCTTGTTGAACCTTACCACCAGAGCCCAGCTGACCTCGTCGCGGCTCGACCTAAGCGGAACTACCATCCGAGCCCTGCAGACGACGTCGCGGCTCTCCACGTCCGAGCCGCTCTGAGACCAGCATCCAAGGTCTGGCGCAGAGCCCTCCCGTGCCTGGCTGGCACTAAGACTGTCCCGCTACCCTATCCTCTTGAACGAACACTGAGACTCTGACAGGATCCCTCGATCCCTCTGTAAATATTGCACGTATTACTGCCGATAAAGAATTTAATCTCGCAACTGCTATTGAGTCCTGTGTGGTGGTGTTACTGGGCCTAGTACGATCATAGGAGAAAGACCTCCCTGAGGGGGCTTCTCAGCGGCGCTCGGCTATAACTTTGCGGTAGGAAGGTGCCGGAATAGTCTCCCCGACTACCCGGTGGGCCTCCTTCCAACAAGTGAGTAGTAGAGAGTAGTAGAGAGTGAGTAGTAGAGAATGAATAGTAGAGAGTATTAGAAGAGAGTAGTAGAGAGAGAGTAGTAGAGAGTAGTAGAGAGTGAGTAGTAGAGAGTGAGTAGTCAAGAGTAGTAGTGAGTGTGTAGTAGAGAGTGAGTAGTAGAGAGTAGTAGAGATTGAGTAGTAGAGAGTGAGTAGTAGGGAGTAGTAGAGAGTGAGTAGTAGAGTAGTAGAGAGTGAGTGGTAGAGAGTGAGTGGTAGAGAGTAGTAGAGAGTAGTAGAGTGAGTAGTAGAGAGTAGTAGAGAGTGAGTAGTAGAGAGTGAATAGTAGAGAGTAGTAGAGAGTGAGTAGTAAAGAGAGTAGTAGAGTAGTAGAGAGTGAGTAGTAGAGAGTGAGTAGTAGAGTAGTAGAGAGTGAGTGGTAGAGAGTAGTAGAGAGTAGTAGAGTGAGTAGTAGAGAGTAGTAAAGAGTGAGTAGTAGAGAGTGAATAGTAGAGAGTAGTAGAGAGTGAGTAGTAAAGAGAGAGTAGTAGAGAGTGAGTAGTAGAGAGTAGAAGAGAGTGAGCAGTAGAGTGAGTAGTAGACAGTGAGTAGTAGAGAGTAGTATAGAGTGAGTAGTAGAGAGTGAGTAGTAGAGAGTAGTAGAGTAGTAGAGAGTGAGTAGTAGAGAGTAGTAGAGAGTGAGTAGTAGAGAGTGAGTAGTAGAGAGTAGTAGAGAGTGAGTAGTAGAGAGTGAGTAGTAGAGAGTAGTAGCAAGTGAGTAGTAGTGAGTGAGTAGTTGAGAGTAGTAGAGAGTGAGTAGTAGAGAGTGAGTAGTAGAGAGTAGTAGAGAGTGAGTAGTAGAGTAGTAGAGAGTAGTAGAGTGAGTAGTAGAGAGTAGTAGAGAGTGAGTAGTAGAGAGTGAATAGTAGAAAGTAGTAGAGAGTGAGTAGTAAAGAGAGTAGTAGAGTAGTAGAGCATGAGTAGTAGAGAGTGAGTAGTAGAGTAGTAGAGAGTGAGTGGTAGAGAGTAGAAGAGAGTAGTAGAGTGAGTAGTAGAGAGTAGTAAAGAGTGAGTAGTGAAGAGTGAATAGTAGAGAGTAGTAGAGAGTGAGTAGTAAAGAGAGAGTAGTAGAGAGTGAGTAGTAGAGAGTGAGTAGTAGAGAGTGAGTAGTAGAGTGAGTAGTAGAGAGTAGTGAAGAGTAGTAGAGGGTGAGTAGTAGAGAGTAGTAGAGAGTGAGTAGTAGAGATTGAGTAGTAGAGTGAGAGTAGTAGAGAGTGAGTAGTAGAGAGTGAGTAGTAGAGAGTGAATAGTAGAGAGTGAGTAGTAGAGAGAGAGTACTAGAGAGTGAGTAGTAGAGAGTAGTAGAGTAGTAGAGAGTGAGTAGTAGAGAGAGAGTAGTAGAGAGTGAGTAGTAGAGTAGTAGAGAGTGAGTGGTAGAGAGTAGCAGAGTAGTAGAGTGAGTAGCAGAGAGTAGTAGAGAGTGAGTAGTAGAGAATGAATAGTAGAGAGTAGTAGAAGAGAGTAGTAGAGAGAGAGTAGTAGAGAGTAGTAGAGAGTGAGTAGTAGAGAGTGAGTAGTAGAGAGTAGTAGCAAGTGAATAGTAGAGAGTGAGTAGTTGAGAGTAGTAGAGAGTGAGTAGTAGAGAGTGAGTAGTAGAGAGTAGTAGAGAGTGAGTAGTAGAGTAGTAGAGAGTGAGTGGTAGAGAGTAGTAGAGAGTAGTAGAGCGAGTAGTAGAGAGTAGTAGAGAATGAGTAGTAGAGAGTGAATAGTAGGGAGTAGTAGAGAGTGAGTAGTAGAGAGAGAGTAGAAGAGAGTGAGTAGTAGAGAGTAGAAGAGATTGAGCAGTAGAGTGAGTAGTAGACAGTGAGTAGTAGAGAGTAGTATAGAGTGAGTAGTAGAGAGTGAGTAGTAGAGAGTAGTAGAGTAGTAGAGAGTGAGTAGTAGAGAGTGAGTAGTAGAGAGTGAGTAGTAGAGAGTAGTAGACAGTGAGTAGTAGAGAGTAGTAGAGAGTGAGTAGTACAGAATGAATAGTAGAGAGTATTAGAAGAGAGTAGTAGAGAGTGAGTAGTCAAGAGTAGTAGTGAGTGTGTAGTAGAGAGTGAGTAGTAGAGAGTAGTAGAGATTGAGTAGTAGAGAGTGAGTAGTAGGGAGTAGTAGAGAGTGAGTAGTAGAGTAGTAGAGAGTGAGTGGTAGAGAGTAGTAGAGAGTAGTAGAGTGAGTAGTAGAGAGTAGTAGAGAGTGAGTAGTAGAGAGTGAATAGTAGAGAGTAGTAGAGAGTGAGTAGTAGAGAGTGAGTAGTAGAGAGTAGTAGCAAGTGAGTAGTAGAGAGTGAGTATTAGAGTGAGTAGTAGAGAGTAGTAGAGTGAGTAGTAGAGAGTAGTAGAGAGTGAGTAGTAGAGAGTGAATAGTAGAAAGTAGTAGAGAGTGAGTAGTAAAGAGAGTAGTAGAGTAGTAGAGCGTGAGTAGTAGAGAGTGAGTAGTAGAGTAGTAGAGAGTGAGTGGTAGAGAGTAGAAGAGAGTAGTAGAGTGAGTAGTAGAGAGTAGTAAAGAGTGAGTAGTAGAGAGTGAATAGTAGAGAGTAGTAGAGAGTGAGTAGTAAAGGGAGAGTAGTAGAGAGTGAGTAGTAGAGAGTGAGTAGTAGAGTGAGTAGTAGAGAGTAGTAAAGAGTAGTAGAGGGTGAGTAGTAGAGAGTAGTAGAGAGTGAGTAGTAGAGACTGAGTAGTAGAGTGAGAGTAGTAGAGAGTGAGTAGTAGAGAGTGAGTAGTAGAGAGTGAATAGTAGAGAGTGAGTAGAAGAGAGAGAGTACTAGAGAGTGAGTAGTAGAGAGTAGTAGAGTAGTAGAGAGTGAGTAGTAGAGAGAGAGTAGTAGAGAATGAGTAGTAGAGTAGTAGAGAGTGAGTGGTAGAGAGTAGCAGAGAGTAGTAGAGTGAGTAGCAGAGAGTAGTAGAGAGTGAGTAGTAGAGAATGAATAGTAGAGAGTAGTAGAAGAGAGTAGTAGAGAGAGAGTAGTAGAGAGTAGTAGAGAGTGAGTAGTAGAGAGTGAGTAGTAGAGAGTAGTAGCAAGTGAGTAGTAGAAAGTGAGTAGTTGAGAGTAGTAGAGAGTGAGTAGTAGAGAGTGAGTAGTAGAGAGTAGTAGAGAGTGAGTAGTAGAGTAGTAGAGAGTGAGTGGTAGAGAGTAGTAGAGAGTAGTAGAGCGAGTAGTAGAGAGTAGTAGAGAATGAGTAGTAGAGAGTGAATAGTAGGGAGTAGTAGAGAGTGAGTAGTAGAGAGAGAGTAGAAGAGAGTGAGTAGTAGAGAGTAGTAGAGAGTGAGCAGTAGAGTGAGTAGTAGAGAGTGAGTAGTAGAGAGTGAGTAGTAGAGAGAGAGTAGTAGAGAGTGAGTAGTAGAGAGTAGTAGACAGTGAGTAGTAGAGAGAGAGTAGTAGAGAGTAGTAGAGAGTGAGAAGTAAAGTAGTAGAGAGTGAGTGGTAGAGAGTAGTAGAGTGAGTAGTAGAGAGTAGTAGAGAGTGAGTAGTAGAGAATGAATAGTAGAGAGTATTAGAAGAGAGTAGTAGAGAGAGAGTAGTAGAGAGTGAGTAGTAGAGAGTGAGTAGTAGAGTGAGTAGTAGAGAGTAGTAAAGAGTAGTAGAGGGTGAGTAGTAGAGAGTAGTAGAGAGTGAGTAGTAGAGACTGAGTAGTAGAGTGAGAGTAGTAGAGAGTGAGTAGTAGAGAGTGAGTAGTAGAGAGTGAATAGTAGAGAGTGAGTAGTAGAGAGAGAGTACTAGAGAGTGAGTAGTAGAGAGTAGTAGAGTAGTAGAGAGTGAGTAGTAGAGAGAGAGTAGTAGAGAATGAGTAGTAGAGTAGTAGAGAGTGAGTGGTAGAGAGTAGCAGAGAGTAGTAGAGTGAGTAGCAGAGAGTAGTAGAGAGTGAGTAGTAGAGAATGAATAGTAGAGAGTAGTAGAAGAGAGTAGTAGAGAGAGAGTAGTAGAGAGTAGTAGAGAGTGAGTAGTAGAGAGTGAGTAGTAGAGAGTAGTAGCAAGTGAGTAGTAGAAAGTGAGTAGTTGAGAGTAGTAGAGAGTGAGTAGTAGAGAGTGAGTAGTAGAGAGTAGTAGAGAGTGAGTAGTAGAGTAGTAGAGAGTGAGTGGTAGAGAGTAGTAGAGAGTAGTAGAGCGAGTAGTAGAGAGTAGTAGAGAATGAGTAGTAGAGAGGGAATAGTAGGGAGTAGTAGAGAGTGAGTAGTAGAGAGAGAGTAGAAGAGAGTGAGTAGTAGAGAGTAGTAGAGAGTGAGCAGTAGAGTGAGTAGTAGAGAGTGAGTAGTAGAGAGAGAGTAGTAGAGAGTGAGTAGTAGAGAGTAGTAGACAGTGAGTAGTAGAGAGAGAGTAGTAGAGAGTAGTAGAGAGTGAGAAGTAAAGTAGTAGAGAGTGAGTGGTAGAGAGTAGTAGAGTGAGTAGTAGAGAGTAGTAGAGAGTGAGTAGTAGAGAATGAATAGTAGAGAGTATTAGAAGAGAGTAGTAGAGAGAGAGTAGTAGAGAGTGAGTAGTAGAGAGTGAGCAGTAGAGTGAGTAGTAGAGAGTAGTAAAGAGTAGTAGAGGGTGAGTAGTAGAGAGTAGTAGAGAGTGAGTAGTAGAGACTGAGTAGTAGAGTGAGAGTAGTAGAGAGTGAGTAGTAGAGAGTGAGTAGTAGAGAGTGAATAGTAGAGAGTGAGTAGTAGAGAGAGAGTACTAGAGAGTGAGTAGTAGAGAGTAGTAGAGTAGTAGAGAGTGAGTAGTAGAGAGAGAGTAGTAGAGAATGAGTAGTAGAGTAGTAGAGAGTGAGTGGTAGAGAGTAGCAGAAAGTAGTAGAGTGAGTAGCAGAGAGTAGTAGAGAGTGAGTAGTAGAGAATGAATAGTAGAGAGTAGTAGAAGAGAGTAGTAGAGAGAGAGTAGTAGAGAGTAGTAGAGAGTGAGTAGTAGAGAGTGAGTAGTAGAGAGTAGTAGCAAGTGAGTAGTAGAGAGTGAGTCGTTGAGAGTAGTAGAGAGTGAGTAGTAGAGAGTGAGTAGCAGAGAGTAGTAGAGAGTGAGTAGTAGAGTAGTAGAGAGTGAGTGGTAGAGAGTAGTAGAGAGTAGTAGAGCGAGTAGTAGAGAGTAGTAGAGAATGAGTAGTAGAGAGTGAATAGTAGGGAGTAGTAGAGAGTGAGTAGTAGAGAGAGAGTAGAAGAGAGTGAGTAGTAGAGAGTAGTAGAGAGTGAGCAGTAGAGTGAGTAGTAGAGAGTGAGTAGTAGAGAGTGAGTAGTAGAGAGAGAGTAGTAGAGAGTGAGTAGTAGAGAGTAGTAGACAGTGAGTAGTAGAGAGAGAGTAGTAGAGAGTAGTAGAGAGTGAGAAGTAAAGTAGTAGAGAGTGAGTGGTAGAGAGTAGTAGAGAGTGAGTAGTAGAGAGTGAGTAGTCAAGAGTAGTAGTGAGTGTGTAGTAGAGAGTGAGTAGTAGAGAGTAGTAGAGATTGAGTAGTAGAGAGTGAGTAGTAGGGAGTAGTAGAGAGTGAGTAGTAGAGTAGTAGAGAGTGAGTGGTAGAGAGTAGTAGAGAGTAGTAGAGTGAGTAGTAGAGAGTAGTAGAGAGTGAGTAGTAGAGAGTGAATAGTAGAGAGTAGTAGAGAGTGAGTAGTAGAGAGTGAATAGTAGAGAGTAGTAGAGAGTGACTCGTAAAGAGAGTAGTAGAGTAGTAGAGAGTGAGTAGTAGAGAGTGAGTAGTAGATTAGAAGAGAGTGAGTGGTAGAGAGTAGTAGAGTGAGTAGTAGAGAGTAGTAAAGCGTGAGTAGTAGAGAGTGAATAGTAGAGAGTAGTAGAGATTGAGTAGTAAAGAGAGAGTAGTAGAGAGTGAGTAGTAGAGAGTAGTAGAGAGTGAGCAGTAGAGTGAGTAGTAGACAGTGAGTAGTAGAGAGTAGTATAGACTGAGTAGTAGAGAGTGAGTAGTAGAGAGTAGTAGAGTAGTAGAGAGTGAGTAGTAGAGAGTAGTAGAGAGTGAGTAATAGAGAGTGAGTAGTAGAGAGTAGTAGAGAGTGAGTAGTAGAGAGTGAGTAGTAGAGAGTGAATAGTAGAGAGTAGTTGAGAGTGAGTAGTAAAGAGAGTAGTAGAGTAGTAGAGAGTAGTAGAGAGTGAATAGTAGAGAGTAGTTGAGAGTAGTAGAGAGTGAGTAGTAGAGAGTGAGTAGTAGAGAGTAGTAGAGAGTGAGTAGTAGAGTAGTAGAGAGTAGTAGAGTGAGTAGTAGAGAGTAGTAGAGAGTGAGTAGTAGAGAGTGAATAGTAGAGAGTAGTTGAGAGTGAGTAGTAAAGAGAGTAGTAGAGTAGTAGAGAGTGAGTAGTAGAGAGTGAGTAGCAGAGTAGTAGAGAGTGAGTGGTAGAGAGTAGAAGAGAGTAGTAGAGTGAGTAGTAGAGAGTAGTAAAGAGTGAGTAGTAGAGAGTGAATAGTAGAGAGTAGTAGAGAGTGAGTAGTAAAGAGAGAGTAGTAGAGAGTGAGTAATAGAGAGTAGTAGAGAGTGAGCAGTAGAGTGAGTAGTAGACAGTGAGTAGTAGAGAGTAGTATAGAGTGAGTAGTAGAGAGTGAGTAGTGGAGAGTAGTAGAGTAGTAGAGAGTGAGTAGTAGAGAGTAGTAGAGAGTGAGTAGTAGAGAGTGAGTAGTAGAGTAGTAGAGAGTAGTCGGTCAGTGTCAGTTAGTGTCAGTCAGTGTCAGTCACTCAGTGTGAGTCAGTCAGTGTCAGAGTCATTCCGTCAGTGTCAGTCAGTCAGTCAGTGTCAGTCAATCAGTGTCAGTCAGTGTCAGTCAATCAGTGTCAGTCAGTGTCAGTCAGTCAGTCAATCAGTGTCAGTCCGTGTCAGCCAGTCAGTCAATGCCAGTCAGTCAGTGTCAGTCAATCAGTATCAGTCATTGTCAGTCAGTCAGTTTCAGTCAATCAGTGTCAGTCAGTGTCAATGTCAGTCAGTGTCAGTCAGTGTCAATCAGTCAGTGTCGGTCAGTCAGTATCAGTCAGTCAGTGTCAGCTAGAGCAGCTCTGCTGACCTGGTTCTCTGGCTCTAAAGCAGCTCTGCTGACCTGGTTCTCTTCCTCTAAAGCAGCTGTGCTGACCTGGTTTCTCTGACTCTACAGCAGGTCTGCTGACCTGGTTCTCTGGCTCTAAAGCAGCTCTGCCTACCTAGTTCTTAGGCTACAGAGCAGCTCTGCTGATCTGGTTCTCGGGCTCTACAACAGCTCTGCTGACCTAGTTCTCTGCCTCTAGAGCCGCTCTGCTGACCTGGTTCTCTCCCTATAGACCAGCTCTGCTGACCTGTTTCTATCCCTCTAAAGCAGCTCTACTGACCTGGTTTCATTCGCTCTACAGCAGCTATGCTGACCTGGTTCTCTGGCTCTAGAGCAGCTCTGCTGACATGCTTCTTAGGCTCTAGAGCAGCTCTGCTGACCTGGTTCTGTGGCTCTAAAGCAGCTCTGCTGACCTGGTTCTATTGCTCTAAAGCAGCTCTGCTGACCTGGTTTCTCTGACTCTACAGCAGGTCTGCTGACCTGGTTCTCTGGCTCTAGAGCAGCTCTGCTGACCTGGTTCTCTGGCTCTAAAGCAGCTCTGCTGGCCTGGTTCTCTGGCTCTAAAGCAGCTCTGCTGACCTGGTTCTCTCCCTCTAAAGCAGCTCTGCTGACCTGGTTTCTCTGGCTCTACAGCAGGTCTGCTGACCTGGTTCTCTGGCTCTGGAGCAGCTCTGCTGAGCTAGTTCTTAGGCTCTAGAGCAGCTCTGCTGACCTGGTTCTCTGGCTCTACAACAGCTCTGCTGACCTGGTTCTCTGGCTCTAAAGCAGCTCTGCTGACCCGGTTCTATGGCTCTAAAGCAGTTCTGCTGACCTGGTTCTTCGGCTCTAGAGCAGCTCTGCTGACCTAGTCCTTGGCTCTAAAGCAGCTCTGCTGACCTAGTTCTCTCCCTCTAAAGCAGCTCTACTGACCTGGTTTCTCTGGCTCTACAGCAGCTCTGCTGACCTGGTTCTCTGGCTCTAGAGCAGCTCTGCTGGCCCGGTTCTTAGGCTCTAGAGCAGCTCTGCTGACCTGGTTCTCTGGCTCTAAAGTAGCTCTGCTGACCTGGTTCTATGGCTCTAAAGCAGCTCTGCTGATCTGGTTCTCTGACTCTAGAGCAGCTCTGCTGACCTGGTTCTCTGCCTCTAACGCAGCTCTGCTGACCTGATTCTCTCCCTCTAAATCAGCTCTACTGACCTGGTTCTCTGCCTCTAGAGCAGCTCTGCTGACCTGGTTCTATGGCTCTAAAGCAGCTCTGCTGACCTGTTTCTCTGGCTCTAGAGCAGCTCTGTGGACCTGCTTCTCTGGCTGTAGAGCAGCTTTGCTGACCTGTTTCTCTGGCTCTAAAGCAGCTCTGCTGACCTGGTTCTCTCCCTCTAAAGCAGCTCTGCTGACCTGGTTCTCTGCCTCTAGAGCAGCTCTGCTGACCTGGTTCTCTGGCTCTAAAGCAGCTCTGCTGACCTGGTTCTACGGCTCTAAAGCAGCTCTGCTGACCTGGTTCTCTGGCTCTAAAGCAGCTCTGCTGACCTGGGTCTCTGGCTCTAGAGCAGCTCTGCTGACCTGGTTCTCTGGCTCTAAAGCAGCTCTGCTGAACTGGTTCTACAGCTCTAAAGCAGCTCTGCTGACCTGGTTCTCTGGCTCTAAAGCAGTTCTCCTGACCTGGTTCTCTGCCTCTAGAGCAGCTCTGCTGACCTGGTTCTATGGCTCTAAAACAGCTCTGCTGACCTGGGTCTCTGGCTCTAGAGCAGCTCTGCTGACCTGGTTCTCTGGTTATAAAGCAGTTCTGCTGACCTGGTTCTCTCCCTCTAAAGCAGCTCTGCTGAACTGGTTTCTCTGGCTCTACAGCAGCTCTGCTGACCTGGTCCTTGGCCTCTAGAGCAGCTCTGCTGACGTGGGTCTCTGGCTGTAGAGCAGCTCTGCTGACCTGGGTCTCTGGTTCTAGAGCAGCTATGCTGACCTGCTTCTTAGGCTCTAGAGCAGCTGTACTGACCAGGCTCTCTGGCTCTACAATGGCTCTGCTGACCTGGTTTCTCTGGCTACAGCAGCTCTGCTGACCTGGTTCTCTGCACTCACGATGCATGCACCTGACTTCGCGAAAATATATTTAAAGATAATATAAATTTATTACAAGTACAAATATATTATTTTCATGAATATCTTTGATAATCTCCTGCCCTTATATGTACATTAAAGACACATACATATCATTTTGGGCCCCAGCACGTATATGATGTCACGCGGGACCCGCAACCGCGCAAGCATCTCGTACCGTAATGTGCATGTGTCGTGAATGCGTGGGAGCAGGAGTCGCGGACTGGTCGCATACCAATCGCGCACATCACGCAATATTAAATGTATATGAAGTAATTGAAAAACACGCAGCCGTCACACACCGTACACGGATCCTCCACGACTTTTCTAAAATGGCAGCTAGAATGCGTCCACCCACCGTTATGTGTACGCTTTTAGTGTGTGAATTTTTTTTAAAGAAAATAATATAAATATATTAAAATAAAAAATGAAAACAAGAAAATTAATCAATATTTCAGTTTTAATTTTTTTGTTGCAATGTTCAGAAAAATATATAATGTTATTTAATGAATAAAATATTTGTAAATAAACAGTTACAAAACTGTAGAAAATCAGTACAATAATAGGTATAACTACTATCACACTTAAAAATTAGCATTTAAAAACCTTTGAAATTCACTGAAAAAAACATAGGTTTCAGAGACGTTATAGTTAGAAATTAGCATTTAAAAAGCTTTGAAATTCACTGAAAAAACCATAGGTTTCACAGACGTTATAGTCAGAAATTAGCATTTAAAAAACCTTAGAAATTCACAAAAAAAACATAGGATTCAGGGGTGTTATAGTTAGCTGGCCATTTCACTCGTACAAAACCATAGAAATACCTCCCTTATAGTTAGTTCTGCTAACTATAACTCTTGCGCCCGCAATGCACTGCTGATGATGTCACATATTGCATCATTCACGACATGGTCAGTGACATCACTGATGACATCACTGATGACATCTCAAATGACATCACTGATGACATCATCCACGTGACAATCTGATACACCTCATGATACACTAGTATAACCTTTCATCACTCACTGTAAAATACAGAGTACCATACTTGAAACCATTGACACACCAATACCAGTTACTACATACCCACTCACTGATTCCTAAGTCTACACACACAACTACTCATTCAACAACAGAATCATTTATACATGCAGTCACTAATTCATAGAACACTATCAAATGCACTTATACACATATATAGACATTGACACATCAGCAGTCATCTTAGTCGGTTATGCAGTCATCCTACTCACTCATATAAAAAATTAATGACACTTACATTTACTCACTTACACAATTACCCAACAACACCTCATTTATTCAAACACATAGTAACTCATAGTTAATATGTTAAAAAATCACCATTACAATTATACACTCATTCATGTTACTCCCACCATCACTGACTCTTACACATACTTATTTATATAAACCAACTCTCACATACAATGCCTTTTATTTTTTTACTTTGTTGAAGATGTACAACTACAACATATATTCACTCACCAACACACAAATAAATACACTAAGTCACCCAAACAACTGTTTCCACATGCAGTCTTAAACCTATAAACCTAGTCAATCAACCATTCACACATCTATGCATAGAGTTAGACACACCCCATCCAACCACACACAAACTCAGTGTCCCATACAAATACTCACCCAACTAATCAATAACTAATATGCACACTCATGTAGTTAGTGACCAACTGATGCAGCATGTTATACAACAACAGAGACAGTGCTGCACACATTCACATAGTTTAGTTACTAATCCATGTATTAAGTGAGACACTTTTAATTACTCACTTAAACAGACAGTCAGACAGCTACTAAATCCTCCATCCAGACAGTTATATATCCACTCAATCTTCAATACAGATTGGTATATATATAATACATATTTAAATTTCAAACTAAACCACATTCACTGGATAATTTCATCAGTGATGTCATCAGTGATGTCATTTGAGATGTCATCAGTGATGTCATCAGTGATGTCACTGACCATGCCATGAATGTTGCAATATGTGACATCATCAGCAGTGCATTGCGCACGCGCAAGTTATAGTTAGCAGAACTAACTATAACAGAGGAATTTCTATGGTTTTGTACGAGTGAAATGGCCAGCTGAGCTAACTATATCACCCCTGAAACTTATGTTTTTTTCAGTGAATATATATATATATATATATATATATTGTTGGAGGGAGGCCCACCGGGTAGTCGGGGAGACTATTCCGGCACCTTCCTACCGCAAAGTTATAGCCGAGCGCCGCTGAGAAGCCCCCTCGGGGAGGTCTTTCTCCTATGATCGTACTAGGCCCAGTAACACCACCACACAGGACTCAATAGCAGTTGCGAGATTAGATTCTTTATCGGCAGTAATACGTACAATATTTACAGAGGGATCGAGGGATCCTGTCAGAGTCTCAGTGTTCGTTCAAGAGGATAGGGTAGCGGGACAGTCTTAGTGCCAGCCAGGCACGGGAGGGCTCTGCGCCAGACCTTGGATGCTGGTCTCAGAGCGGCTCGGACGTGGAGAGCCGCGACGTCGTCTGCAGGGCTCGGATGGTAGTTCCGCTTAGGTCGAGCCGCGACGAGGTCAGCTGGGCTCTGGTGGTAAGGTTCAACAAGGTCGGGCCGCGACAGCGTCAGCAGGGCCCCAAGGGTTCGTGAAGGTCTTTAAGCACGGTGGAGCCGCGACGTCCTCAGCAGGGCTCAAGGGGTGGTTCAGGGTGAGTCTTCTTCCGTAGGGTCAGCCGCGATCCGATCAGCAGGGCTCTTGACTCCAGGATACAACTACTGCCCTGTTGTCGGGTCGCCCCAGATATAGGACGGGAGCCCTTTGATGTCCGGACCCGTGCGCCCGGAGGGGGCAGAGAGGCCAGGTAGGGAGCGGCCAGACGCCCAGCAGGAGAGGCGCCAGGCCCCAGAGAGCTGTGGGGTGATCACACCCAGGTGTGGAGAGACGGTAGTGGGTCCCATCGATACTGCCCTCCGCCGGGAGTGGGAAGGGCTCACGTGGTATCCCCCGAGCCAGGGGTTGGCGTCTCGATGTCGGGCCTCGCTGGGACCGAGGTCGGGTAGAGCAGGGTCATACAGGTGGTCACGTGGAGTGACGTGCAATCCAAGATGGAGGAGCCCCGATGTGCATGGGACCTCGTGCGGCTTAGCGTGGGGAAACAGGACCACGCCACGAGGCCGGCTCCCACACGCGTCCCCCCCAGCTGAAGGCAGGGCGAGTCACCCATCTTCTTGGGGGTTCTCGCCGAGGCGGAAGAATCGGGACAGGCCGCCAGCATTGGCGTGGTCGTTGCCGGGCCGGTGTTCAACAGTGAAGTCCTTCCCTTGCAGCGAGATGGACCAGCGTAACAGCTTGGGGTTCTCGCCCCGCATTTGCATGAGCCACCGCAAGGGCCGGTGGTCAGTCTGGACCCTGAAGTGGGTACCGAAAAGGTAGGGCCGGAGCTTCTTGAGAGCCCATACCACAGCGAAGGCCTCCCGCTCGATGGTGCTCCACCTCTGTTCTCGTGGCAGCAGTCGGCGGCTGATAAAGGCCACCGGTCGGTCGAGGCCCTTGGCGTCCAGCTGGGAGAGGACTGCCCCGACCCCGTACTCCGAGGCATTGGTCTGGACTACAAATTCCTTGCTGTAGTCGGGGGCCTGTAGCACAGGGGCAGCGCACATGGCTGCTTTGAGAGTATCAAACGCGGTCTGGCAGCGGGGCGTCCAGTGCACCGCCTTGGGTTGTTTCTTTGAAGTGAGTTCCGTAAGGGGGCCCACAATGCTGCCGTAATCCTTTATGAAGCGTCGGTAGCAGCCTGTGAGGCCCAGGAATGCCCGGACAGCGGTTTGGGTGGGGGGGGGGCTCCCCGCCTGGATGGCGTCCACTTTTAACCGGAGGGGGGCCACCTGGCCACTCCCCACCTGATGGCCCAGATAGGTCACAGATCCTTGACCGATCTGGCACTTGCTGGCCTTAATTGTGAGCCTGGCTCTTTGGAGAGCGGCCAGGACTTCCCCAAGGTGTCCTAGGTGCGCGGCCCAGTGGTCGCTGAAGACAGCAATGTCATCGACGTAGGCCGCGCTGAAGGCTTCGAGACCGGCCAGGACCTTATTTACCAGCCTCTGAAAGGTCGCTGGGGCGTTCTTCATGCCGAAGGGCATCACCCGGAAGTGGTAGTGGCCGTCGGGGGTAGAGAAAGCTGATCGTTCTTGTGCGCCGGGAGTGAGCTTGATCTGCCAGTACCCAGCGGTGAGATCAAAGGTGCTTAGGTAGCGGGCGGCCCCTAAGCGATCAATCAGCTCATCGGCTCGTGGCAAAGGGTGGGCATCGGTCTTGGTAACTGCGTTCAGGCCCCGGTAGTCGACACAGAATCTGAGTTCGGGGGCCGTGCCGGGGGTGGCGGCCTTCGGCACCAAGACTACCGGGCTGGCCCTCGGGCTGTCGGAAGGCTCGATGACTCCGAGGGCGAGCATCTTGGCGACCTCGGTCTTTATGCAGGCCCGGACTCGGTCAGGCACTCTATAAGCGCGGTGTCGTACAGGGGGGCTATCCCCCGTGTCCACGTCGTGGACGCACCAGGGGGTTACCCCGGGCGTGAGAGAGAAGAGGGCAGCGAAGGGTTGCAGTAGCTTCTGGCAATCATGGCGCTGTTCTGGTGTCAGGGTGGCGGAGAGGTGGACGCCCTCCAAGGAGACGTCTTGGCTCGAGGACCCCAGGAGGTCTGGTAGGGGCTCGGAGTCACTTTCACCCCCATCGTCGGTAGCCAGTAGTAAGCTTAGTTCAGTTCGGGCAAAATGGGGCTTGAGCCGGTTGGCGTGCAGGACCCTGAGGGGGTTCCTCGGAGACTCCATGTCGACCAGGTACGTGACGGGGCTCTTCCTTTCAACTATCTTGAAGGGCCCGGTCCACTTGTCCTGCAGGGCGCAGGCGTCCACGGGTGACATGACCCAGACTTGCTGGCCCGGCTCAAACTCGACGGCTGAGGCATTCTCGTCATACCAGCGTTTCATATCTTCTTGGCTGGCTTCAAGGTTGGCTTCTGCCAGGGCACGGAACTTTCGAGTCTGGTTCCGCAAGGTCAGGAGGTACCGGTAGACGTCGGGCGGGGCACTTTGGACGTTCGCCTCCCAACCCTCCTTGACCAGGCTGAGGGGCCCTCGGACGGGGTGCCCATACAACAGTTCGAAGGGGCTGAAGCCCAGGGACTTCTGTGGTACCTCCCGGTAGGCGAACAGGAGGCAGGGCAACAGGACATCCCATCTCCTCCTGAGGGGCTCTTCCAGGCCCTTGATCATCCCCTTCAGGGTTCGGTTGAACCGCGCGACCAGTCCGTTCCCCTGGGGGTGGTAAGGGGTGGTGAATTTATAGGTGACCCCACATTGTTGCCAGAGGGATCTCATGTACTTCGAGATAAAGTTCGTCCCCCTGTCGCTCACCACTTCTCGGGGGAACCCCACCCTGGAGAAGATGCCCATCAGGGCCCGGCCCACCACTGGAGCGGTCACAGTTCGGAGGGGAACAGCTTCTGGGTACCGGGTGGCGTGGTCGACCAGTACCAGGATGAAGCGGTGGCCCAGGGCGTTTCGGGGGTCGAGGGGCCCCACGATGTCTATCCCCACTCGTTCGAACGGGGTGTGGACGGCTGGAAATGGTTGCAGGGGGGCTTTCACTCGTCCCCCAGTCTTCCCGCTAGCTTGGCAGGTCGGGCAGGACCGGCAGTGCTGGTTCACGTCTCGTCTCATTCGGGGCCAATAGAAATGGGTCACGAGGCGGCTGTACGTCTTGTCCCGCCCGAGATGTCCGGCGAGGGGCACGTCATGTGCCAGGTTCAAGAGGAATTCTCGAAATCGGAGGGGGACCACCAGCACCCGGCTGGCCCCTAGTTCGGCGACTTTCTGCTCGCTATACAATAAGTCATTGTCCCAATAGACCCAGTGGGTTCCCGAGGGGTCCCCCGCAGCCTGGGCGGCCGCCTGCTGTCGGTCCCCCTCGAGGGACGGGCAGCCCTTCTGTTCTTGCTGGAATTGTTCACGGGTGGGGCCCCCATCGTGGCGCCACTGGGCCAGCTCGGGGATCTCGCTGAGGGGAGCGGCCTCGTTGGAAGAAAGTTCGGATGGCCCGGCCTCCTCGTCAGGTTCCTCCGGGCTGGAGGAGGTGGATGGTTCGGGGCCCGCCGGTTTGTCGGGGCCGGGGCCGCAGCTGGCTGGACGGTCATGGACCGAGTGGTGGCGCAGGCCCACTCGGGTAGTCCTAGCATCCCCAGATGCTCTCGGCGCTCCACCTGGGCCCAGGGGGAGCTCTCTAGGTCGTTCCCCAGGAGGCAGTCCACCGGGGCGTTGTCGCGGACAGTCACTTTCAGGGTGCCGGACACTCCTCCCCACTCGAAGGGGATGCGGGCCATCCGGCACATGCTCTCGGTGTTGTTGGCGGTCCGGACAGGGCAGAGGACATGTGGTAGGATCTGTTCGGGGGTCACCAGATGGCAGCGGACAGCGGTCACACTGGCCCCAGTGTCCCGGAGGGCCTCGGCCCGTCGCCCATTGATGGTGACCCACTGTTGGTACTTCTGGGTGTTGCTTGGGATGGTGGCGCGGGGCACCATTTCTCGGGAGCCTAGGCATACAAGCGACATGGCGGCTGGTTCCCACTCGGGGGACCCGTCGTCGTGGTTCTCCTCCTCGTCCTCTCCCTCCCCCAGGGCTGCGGCGGCAATTTGTCGGGGAGGTGGCCCCGTGGTCCCGTTCCGTCGGTTCACGGGGCAAGCCGGGTCACTTGCATAATGGCCGGTCTGTTGACATCCGAAGCAGGTTACTGTCGGTCGTGGTCCAGACCGGGTGATAGGGGTCCCTCTTCGGCCCTGGGTCGGGGAAGCGGGGTTGGTTGTTTGCCCTCGTGGCGGACTTCTGGGCGGTCCAGCTGGGAATTCTCGACTGCGGTGGGACCCCCCTCCTTCGCCGCGCTGGCGGGGAGGTCCCGTGATGCTCCGTTGGTAGTCCCCCACGGGGTTCCGGGGGACCCGGGTGTTGACCCATCGGTCTGCTTTGGCGGCGAGCTTCCGGGGCTCGGTCAGTTTACTGTCCAGGAGGCGTTGCCTTAGTTCCACAAAGCAGTTGTTGGCGAGGTGCTCCCAGACAATGAGGTCGAAGTGTTCTTTATATGAGGTGACCTTGCTCCCTTTGATCCATCCTTCCAACGCTCGGCTGAAGAAGTCCACGTATTCGACCCATGTGGTACCGGGGATCTTCTTGCAGTCCCGGAAGCGTTGCCAGTACATCTCGGCCGACAGTCCGTAGCGTGTGAGTAGGGCTTCCTTCATGTGGTCGTACGAGGTCATAACTGCGTCGGGAAGTTGCAGCAGGGTATCCCGTCCCTCGCTGAGGAACCTCCCCCATAGGCCGGCGCCCCAATCCTTCCGGGGTACCCGATGGGAGGTCATGGCGACTTCGTACGCTCGGAACCATTGCTGGATGTCGTCATTTTTATAGTACTCCTTGACGACATCCTTGGGGATGTGAACCTTTGGCTCGGTCGGGGGCAGAGCATCCCGGGCTCCGGGGTTGCTGGTCTCCCCAGTTTTAGCTTTTAGTTCAAGTTCTTTAAGGCTCCTCTCGTGCTCGAGGGTTAGCCGTCTCTCCTCTAGCTCCCGATGCCTTTTCTTCTCCTCGATTTCTTCTTGTAGTCGTAGTTGCTCCAGGGCTATCTTTTTCTCCGCCAGTAGGAGCTCACCGTCCAGCCGGAGTCGGGCAAGGTCCATTTCGTGTGTCCGGGCCCTTTCCCGTTCTCGTATCTCTTCGGGGGAAAGGCTGGTGTCTGGGATGGTTCGCTCCCCGTTTGTCGGGGCCGTGGTCGGCAGGTTTCCGTCCCGGGCCGAGGTCCCTTCGGCTCGGGGTGGAGGGGTGGAGGGTTCTGCCCAGGCTTTCAGGGCTTTCTGCATTTCTTCCTTGGTGCCCAATCCTGTGGTTGGGATCCCTTTGTCTTTGCAGAATTGTTTGAGTTCCTTGTGGGTGTATTCCTCCCGTTTCTCCAACTGGAAGGTTGCGGCCACGGTTGCTTCTTGGCCATCCATGGTTCCCTTTTTCTCTTCTCGTCTGGTCAGGTAGTGGTTGCGTTACTTGCTTGTACGATTGCGTTTGCTCGGATCCCGTCGCTGGCCACCAAATGTTGGAGGGAGGCCCACCGGGTAGTCGGGGAGACTATTCCGGCACCTTCCTACCGCAAAGTTATAGCCGAGCGCCGCTGAGAAGCCCCCTCGGGGAGGTCTTTCTCCTATGATCGTACTAGGCCCAGTAACACCACCACACAGGACTCAATAGCAGTTGCGAGATTAGATTCTTTATCGGCATTAATACGTGCAATATTTACAGAGGGATCGAGGGATCCTGTCAGAGTCTCAGTGTTCGTTCAAGAGGATAGGGTAGCGGGACAGTCTTAGTGCCAGCCAGGCACGGGAGGGCTCTGCACCAGACCTTGGATGCTGGTCTCAGAGCAGCTCGGACGTGGAGAGCCGCGACGTCGTCTGCAGGGCTCGGATGGTAGTTCCGCTTAGGTCGAGCCGCGACGAGGTCAGCTGGGCTCTGGTGGTAAGGTTCAACAAGGTCGGGCCGCGACAGCGTCAGCAGGGCCCCAAAGGTTCGTGACGGTCTTTAAGCACGGTGGAGCCGCGACGTCGTCAGCAGGGCTCAAGGGGTGGTTCAGGGTGAGTCTTCTTCCGTAGGGTCAGCCGCTATCCGATCAGCAGGGCTCTTGACTACAGGATACAACTACTGCCCTGTTGTCGGGTCGCCCCAGATATAGGACGGGAGCCCTTTGATGTCCGGACCCGTGCGCCCGGAGGGGGCGGAGAGGCCAGGTAGGGAGCGGCCAGACGCCCAGCAGGAGAGGCGCCAGGCCCCAGAGAGCTGTGGGGTGATCACACCCAGGTGTGGAGAGACGGTAGGGGGTCCCATCGATACTGCCCTCCGCCGGGAGTGGGAAGGGCTCACGTGGTATCCCCCGAGCCAGGGGTTGGCATCTCGATGTCGGGCCTCGCTGGGACCGAGGCCGGGTAGAGCAGGGTCATACAGGTGGTCACGTGGAGTGACGTGCAATCCAAGATGGAGGAGCCCCGATGTGCATGGTACCTCGTGCGGCTTAGCGCGGGGAAACAGGACCACGCCACGAGGCCGGCTCCCACATATATATATACGTATATATATATATATATATATATATATATATATATATATATAACCTACTGGTCGCCAATCGCGGTCGCCAGTAGGTAGTTATAGTTAGGACCTATTATCCATAGGAAAATCGTAACATTCTTTTCCAAATAACTTTGGCGCCAATTGACGAACCTTCGCAAAATTTTCAAAACTCGCGGGCGCTCCAGTCAGCTCCTATCTTAAAAGTTTCGGGGTGATTCGGCACGTGGGGGCCGAGAAAAAACTGGGGGTCCAAAAACGTGTTTTCTCCATGTTCATTCCCATAGGAAACTTTAGACACAGCTACAGCCCGAACTGCTGAACGGAATTACACCAAATTTGGCGAAAAGGTAGCCCTTGGCTCAGAAAGATCCCTTTTTGTTAAATGGTGTAAATCCGTTCAGTAGTTCATGAGAAATTAGAAAAATAATAAGTTTCAATATCTGGGCGGAGCCTAACGACACATATCATCATGAGATCAGATTGGCTGTCAGCACTTCATCCTGGATTTGCTTGCAGCCATCTTGGGACCAATATACATGATAGTACCCCATTGAAAAGCATTGTAGTTAATCGAAGATTTAAGGGTTACCAAAAGGAGAACTATTAAGGGTGATAACAGACTTTAGTTACATTAGAATTCATTTGTTGAAGGTACCATACTAATTTCAGGAATTGTGGTGTGTTCTAAGGTGATTTTACCCTGTGAAAAACCTTCTGCTGGAATATCATGAATCATGTTTAAGAGAAAACTGAAGCTAAAATGAGAGCATATTTTCTGTAAATTCACATTATCATTCTCAGTCATGTGAGAATGAAGTCTGTCATTCTCAGTAAATCATGTACATCCAACAAGGGCAGAGACTGTCAGTTGATTCCTTTGTGTTCTACTGCAGCTTCCCAGAGTGTTCTAAGGAGCAACTAGAGCGCTAACAGCCTTACTTATGACAAAATTATGGAACACCTTAATCCATCTTGATTGGAATAAACTGGTAACCCTTAAAACATTTCATTTATAAAGGAACAAAATGATGGGGTTCATTTTGTCATAGAAATTATGGTTAGTGCAGTAGAAAGAAAAATTAGGACATGTTTCATGTGTGATCTCAAATATCTTCCTGTTATATTTCAACAGGAGCAGCCTGTCAGTTGATGCCTTTGTGTTCTACTGCAGCTTCCCAGAGTGTTCTAAAGAACAACTAGAGCGCTAACAATCTTACTTATGACAAAATTATGGCACACCTGAAACCATCTTGATTGGAATAAACTGGTAAATATTAAAAAATTTAATTTAAAAAGGAACAAAATGAGGGGGGTTCATTTTGTCATAGAATTTATGGTTAGTGTTGTAGAAAGAAAAATTAGGACATGTTTTAAGTGAGATCTCAAATATCTTCCTGTTATATTTCAACAGGAGCAGCCTGTCAGTTAATGCCTTTGTGTTCTACTGCAGCTTCCCAGAGTGTTCTAAAGAACAACTAGAGTGCTAACAGTCTAACTTATGACAACATTATGGCACACCTGAAGCCATCTTGATTGGAATAGACTGGTAACATTTAAAACATTTAATTTAAAAAGGAACAAAATGAGGTGGTTCATTTTGCCATTGAAATTATGGTTAGTGCTTCAGAAAGAATATTTAGGGCATGTTTTAAGTAAGATCTCAAATCCTCTTCTATTTCATTAGAAAAGTGTGACATGCAGACTGAAACAATCACTTTCAATACCGCAGTAGACTTCCAGTTAACTCCTTGGTGAGCAGTAGCTTTACTACAGTGATCTAATGAACAACTAGAGTGCTAACATTCTGAATTTATGGCAAATGTGTGACACATTTGAATGCCTTCTTGATGGATTCAAGTAAAAAACTGAAAGCATTTCCTACTGAGGAGTCTGCAGCAAATGAGGAAACTAGGAAACTTCATAACAAATAAGTCTCCCAAGGTGGCCACCAGAGAAAAAAGAGCTCACATGTAGCACAAATATCACCCAGATGTAGCCCACATATAGCCCAGTGACAGAAGTGTGCGAAACACTTTTTATTTTTAGTATTTCTGCAGTTTTACGTAGTGCAGACTGGTCAGGTATTGGAGCGTTACATCTTACTTGGACCCCTTATTGCATAATTTGCACGAAGTACATGAGATTGATCTTGCGAAACATTGAACTTTACGATTCTGTTAACCTGAAGTTGCTCTGAACCGGGCTTTGTAACACACGTTTTTACCTACTGCTTTTAATTAATTCTCACTGTATTGTATTAGGAAAGAGGGTTTACTGTTTTTATATACACTTTTATGATCTATGTTTCCAAATCAGATCGGATAAAGTTTAATGAATTCTATGGCAGGACGGAGGTGAGGATTATGCATATCTTTCCTCACTTTATTTGCATAGTAGTTCAAAGAAAACATAATACATCAATCATTAAAATAAAGACTACACAACCCATGAACTATTAGGGGGGTAGTCTCCAAGGCAACTATAGTCCAATCATATCACAGTCCATCGTATATAATATCGTGACGTCCCTTCCGCTTCCTCTTTCTTCACTGCTCGTAAGTGCATTCCTTACATTCTTGGCTTAATCTGACTTTGCTGCTGTTTGTATAGCGGTTTCTTGTGCACGTTATTAGCATTATTGCCTTGGTATTGTTTCATATTCCCTGTGCAGCAGGCTCTTGCCCGAGAGCGTTCTCCCCCTCGCAGTTTTTCCCGCTCTGCGCTCTGCGCGTAGTGAGATCCTGTCAGGCGCATCTGGTCTGAGCGAGACAGCTCCGTCGATTGCTTCCGCTGGTCTTTTTGTGCGTTTGAGAATCCGGTCACTCCTTTAGTGTCCGCTTGATTCCCGACCAAACCGCGCCTAATTTTGACACCGCTATGTGGTGATTTCCCCACACAGCCACATTAGTGACCACCGCCACATGGTGGTGGTAATTGGTATTGCGCCTCAGTCTATTCTTATAACAGCTTCGGGGAAAGCCCAGCTGTTGGAGCACCGGCGAGGGGGCTGCCTTAAGGATTTTAAGGGCTTATGCTCCGTGCTCACACCCTCTGCTATCATGTCTTCTCCAGAAGACCATTTTTACTCCTCCTACCAGGAAGTGGAGGAGGAACGGCCCTCCAACTTCTCCCTCCAGCAGTGGACCAAGCCCTCTCTCTGGCTAATTCTAGGGCACTGGCTCCTCTAGGGACCAGGTTGATAAGCTGGTGAAAAGCATCCCTGGGGTGTTCAGTGACCCAGATCTGGTGGTGGTGCTGGAGCAGGTTATGCAAAATTTTGTATACCCACCCCATTTTGCATGTTCTTTATTAATTAGATTAATTAATTAATTATAATCGAACTAATGGATTGGAGTGATGTGGAAAATATTTACCAACCTTACTAATATACGAATTATACTTGGGATTTGCATCTGCATGGCTTAATTAATACGTGAACTAAATTTCGTACGCATACTAAACATAGACAATTAGAATATTATTATTATTATTATTATTATTATTATTATTATTATTTAAAATCTTATATAGCGCGCAGCTACCCTTGGGCATCCCGGCGCTTCCAGACAAACATCCGATGGTAATGGGGGACAGAATTGACGCATTATACAGGAAACAAAAAGGTTTTAAGACCTTTGCGAAAACGCAATGTGCAGGGCTCAGCGCGTAGTTTTAGAGGAATCAAGTTCCACAGCTTTGCCGTATTAAATGAGAATCTTCTCCCGCCCGTGCGGGCCTTTTTAACTCTAGGAACTAGCAAGAGAATATTGCATGATATATGTCGCTTTTGTGATGTTTTTGTGATTTGTGCTTTATTTAGTAAGTATAAACTGCACTGAGTGTTGCTTTGGCTAGAAAAATACACACACATATGGGTATTAGCGAGGGAATAACATTTAATTAGTCATTTTGATGTATTAATTACGATTTTGTGTTTCTTTGCTTAAGTTGACCATTTTGGCCTATCGAAAGATGGCTGCCTTTGGTGCCTAACCCGACAGCCAACGCTGAACAAGGCTTGGGTGAAGTGCGCCTGCGCTGACAACAGATACACAGTGGCCTCAATCTGACCCCAGATGAACATGTACCCTTCAAGGTTGCTCCGGGATGCATGCCAGATTTTCTGAATGAACAATAATGTGCTACTAAGAACCAGATAATTCAAGAACAATGACATCAGAGTCTTTATTTTGATGAGAATCCTGTCAGACGATTTCAATGGACCAATCAGAACATTTGAAGACCCGTTTTTGATACAAATTGTCAATGATTTTTACTATAAATTATGGTAGAATGGAGAGGTGGGTGCCAGTAGCGGCCCGTGGTGGGAGTGCTGCTGGGCGCTGACGTGGGGCGGGGGAGGGGCAGGGTGGGTGGTAGTAAACTACGGATAAAGGCTGATTAGAGGTAAGTTAACATATAAATAAATAAAACAAATTTCGTTGTGTGCACTGCATTGAATTTGGCGATGCAGCGCACGCAACAAAATTTGTTTTATTTATTTATATGTTTACTTACCTCTAATCAGCCATAATCCATAGTTTACTACCACCCACCCTGCCCCTCCCCCGCCCCATGTCAGCGCCCAGCAGCACTCCCACCACGGGCCGCTACTGGTGGGTGCGGGTTCGTTTCTGGCCTTTCTCGATTTCCTGACGTTATGCTGACGGAGAGGACGGTGACACTGCAGGACAGCTGTTAGCCTGAATCTATGATGGACTGAATTAATGCCCAAACTCCTGATGAACTGAACCTACTAAATTGATGGGCAGATTTGCGAGACTGCCAGATTTGACATAAAGGACGACATTTAGCCAGAACAGGCAAATATGAATGGCAGCTTGATCAAATGAATGATTTAATTTGCAATATTAATATAAATTTGGATTTGAACATCTACAGAAATGAGTTGGGTTGTTTATTCATTGAAATGTGTTGATAAAAAGGTTCATTAGAGAATAAGAAAGTCACTTAAACCTACAACTAACTGATCCGTCCCGTTTTAGAGGAATACTAAAGGTGAAGTTTAGGGCCTAATGAGTATTGGAAGGTTGGGTAGATTTGTTGCTCATTAGGGTAGAAGTGGTATTTTCCCTCTTATTTCCAGCGCTTGGAAGGATAATCGCCTCCCGCACGGACTGATGGTGAGTGAATGTTGGTGTTATGGGCCCCACCAGCGAATGTATGGAAAGTGTGTGTATGTGATATCTTTTGGTCCGTGACGGTAGAGAGGGATTTTGCACTCCGCGCTGGAGCAGTGGCGGGTCCCAGTAGCTCCCAGGTGGGGAATAAAAGGGCTGTTAAGCATAACGTGGGGCACTTGGAAAGATTTTATAAACTTACGGAGACCTTCCTCAAGAATGCACAAATGCTAAAACATGCACCCTGCCAGGAGGGGAGGAGTCCGAAGAAAATTGCGACGCTGTCACCACTATTGTAGACCCTGACGGCGGGTTTCCCTTAGAGGGAGAGGGTGTATCAGAGGATGATTTCTCCTCCGATGAGGTTAAGGACTCAGGGCGTCCCTGGCATCCAGAGTCCCACTCCTCTCAATCCCGGTTTGGGGATGGGGTCCACTCAGACATGTTCGAGCCTACCCAAATTTACCATCCTAGGTCGGCGGAGTGGACCCCTGACACCAAAGTGGCAGAGTATGTGGTGGGGAAAATCCATCAACCTCTTGAAAGGGAGGTCAGGAATAGGATGAGGGGAGAACGCCCCAGGCCCTCGCTGAAGGGGAAGGTGGTACACACGCCTGAAATGGATGAGAAACTATGTACCTTTTTCCCCAAGTATATGAGGGACCCAAGAAAAGAATTGATAGGTCTTGGACGTGGTAGGGCCCTTGACCCAAATTATTCAATTGGCGGAGCGTTCAAAAGAGTCAGGATCTCCTTTGTCCATAGATATTGTGGCTAGTTGGGTGCACTACCCTAAATCCTAAAACACTACCCCAGCACGACACCCTACACTACCCAAACATAACTGCACTACCCTAAACCCTAAATCACAACCACCAGCACGACTCACTACACTACCCAAACACCACTGCACTACCCTAAACCCTAAATCTACCCCAGCACAACCCAATACACTACACAAACACCACTGCAGTACACTAAACCCTAAAACACTACCCCCAGCATGACCCCCTTCACTGCACAAACACCACTGCACTGCCTTAATCCCTAAAACACTACCCCAGCACGATGCCCTACACTACACAAAAACCACTGCACTACCCTAAACACTAAATCTAACCCCAGCATGACCCCCTACACTATACAAACACCACTGCACTACCCTAAACCCTAAAACACTACCCCCAGCACGACCCCCTTCACTACCTAAACACAACTTCACTACCCTATGTCAGGAAACAACAAGCTTGCGGACTCTTGGGGATTCCAAATTGTGTGATTTGTGCTTCTGAAACAACTAATCATTGTAATCATGTACGCCTCCCTTGGATGTTATAAAAAGACTGATTATTCTTGTTTTGATTTTATTTTATTTCTTTTTGTTATTTTCACTAAGCAATGCTTGTTTATTCTCAGCTGTTGTCTTTTCATTCCGCACGCGTTTTCCTACAACACGTGTAGGAATAATTACCATATTTCATTGTTTTCGTTTGGCTGGCACGCGTTTGACAAATACGCATAAAAAGACGCTTCCCTTGTTGCTTGGAAAGATTAAAAACATCATCCAAAAAAACTGGAATATCTTGAATACTGACACGGATGAAACTCAGCTAGAGCAACCCTTGGTAGCCTACCGCAGAAATCGCAATCTTCGCGATATATTAGTACATACACGATCAAGCTTAAACAACACTATGCGTCAAACTACCCTAACGGGTCTACCAGCCATAATGGGAAACCATACCTGTGGTTCCTGTCACGCTTGTAACACTGCTTTGGTTACAGACGTATTTGTGTATCAGGGACATACTGCCAAATTGAAAGATCTCACAAACTGTAGAAGTCGTAACATCATTTATATCCTCCTATGTCCTTGGAATCTAGCTTACATAGGAGAAACAGCACGTGAGTTCAGGGTACGTTTTAGCGAACATAAATCTGCGATCCGTACTTGTAAGGCCTCTGCTCCTCTTGTTCAACACTTTTGTACTCAACATCACACTGAACAAGACATTAAATGGTGCATTCTGGAGAAAGTGAAGGGCCAAGCAGGGGTCCCTATGGAAACCCTGCGCAAAAGGAGAGAGACTTTCTGGATTTTTACTTTCGACAGTGTGAAACATGGCCTTAATGAGGAAATTCAATGGAATATTACTAAAACTTGGTAACTGTTTATGTAGATATTCTCCATTTCAACCCTGATGCTAGGCTTGCCTATACCTATGGATTCCTGTTATATTCTGTTAGGAATCTGATTGAGGGATTTACCGGTAATAGCTATATAATTTGGACAACCCACGGTTACCTCGTCACGAGACTTAGGACCTAGTGTAACTATTACCTGAGACTTTCCCTGTATGTTCTATTGGGAATAGTCTTAATGAGTTTTCTAAATGAGCTGACTTTTCTTTAGGCTGGGCTTCCCCTACAGTCCTGGAGTAAAATGTTCACTTGGCCACAGTCTTTACCTATAATTAAGCGTAATCTATTAGATCATTACAGGTTTTTTATATTCTCCTTGTTCTTTCTGAGTGAGCATATGTATTATCAACTCTGATGGAGACATATATATATATATACAGCTGGTTGTACACTATGATGTTGAGTCTGTCAGTTGTCGGATAGCTTTGCGTGGATAGTTCATATCGTAAGAGAAGTTGTGCCCTTGCTCGAGGGATTTTCTATATTTTGTTTCCAGATTTCGTGGACAGATGGTCATACATGGACTGCTTGCTTGCAGTAGTGGTGCGAGTTTGTTGGCCTTGATACGTTCCTTTCTGTGGCGGTTTGTGTGTGCACTTATTGGTATAGTAGGTCGGGCTGAGGTGTGCATGCCTCCTCGGGTTGTGTATTTTGGGTGAAAGTCTTCTTTTTTTGGGAGCTCGAAGGTTGGGTTTGATTGATTGTGGTGTACTGTTCCAAGATGGCGTGCAATAGTGGCGGTAACGGGATAGTCCCCTTTTCTCTTTCTTAAGATGACCTGACACACACCACTACAAGTTTGCGCTGACAATAAATCCCTTCTCTGTAATTAAGAATCGGTGTGCCGGTAAGTCATGGCCTTCACATAGACCTTTCTTGCTTATTTCAGGCATGATACTAGTAGTTATACTCTAGAAAACCCTGTCTTTGTACAGTATGCATACTAAGTCGGACTAATGCGGTCTCTGCTGATATAATATATTACACCTTTCAAAGATGGCGCTTTGATTAGCGTAAATTTGTTAGTCCCTTTTTAGTGACTGCCTCATCCACATATTGGTATAGTAGGTCGGGCTGAGGCGTGCATGCCTCCTCGGGTTGTGTATTTTGGGTGGAAGTCTTTTTTTGGGAGCTCGAAGGTTGGGTTTGATTGTTTGTGGTGTACTGTTCCAAGATGGCGTGCAATAGTGGCGGTACCGGGTTAGTCCCCTTTTCTCTTTCTTAGATGACCTGACACACACCACTACAAGATGGCGCTGACAATAAATCCCTTCTCCGTAATTAAGAATTGGTGTGCCGGTAATTCATGGCCTTCACATAGACCTTTCTTGCTTATTTCAGGCATGATACTAGTACTTATACTTTAGAAAACCCTGTCTTTGTACAGTATGCATACTAAGTCGGACTAATGCGGTCTCGGCTGATATAATATATTACACCTTTCAAAGATGGCGCTTTGATTAGCGTAAATTTGTTAGTCCCTTTTTAGTGACTGACTCACCCACAGGTGATACGGTTTTTGACAATCTTGATTACGGAGAGAGGAGTATCAGTAGAGACACGCATTTGGATGTAGGCTCACTTCTTGACGGCAGGACGATCTGAGGACGCCTACCTGTGGCTGAAGGACTTAGATGTTTTGAACGCTGGTGAGTTAGGAGTAAAAAGCTTGAATTTTTGTTTCCTTTTTTTTAAACTGGGGCAATTTGTACGTTTGCTCCTTTATTCCTAGTCAGTAATCCAAGCTAGCGCCTACTTCACTATTACCTTTGGTTAGTTGGGTACCCAATTTCACTAACAAGTTTTTAATGACTGCCTCTTTCACAGATGATACAGCTTTGACAATCTTGACTACGGAGGGAGGAGTAGAAGTAGATACACGCATTTGGGTGTAGGCTCACTTCCTGACAGCAGGACGATCTGAGGATGCTTACGTGTGACTGAAGGACTTAGATGTTTTGAGCGCTGGTGAGTCAGGAGTAAAAAACTTTGAATTGTTTTTTTTCTCTTTAAACTGGGGTAATTTGGGTCTACTATTGCTTGTTAGTACTCCAATCCAGCGTTTGCCTTACTATTATCTTGGACTAATTGGGTACTTAGCTTTATTTAAGAGTTAAGCATTGTAACTTTCCACCAAACGAAGGTAGGCTTAGACCTATATAGAATGGTGAAAAATAGCAGGTCTCTATCGAAAGTGTACTTACTTTTAAGTAAAGGGTGCATCTTGACATACCCCCTTATACTCATCCCCACTATTTTAGTGAAGCACAGTCATGATCTTGGACGTCCGCTGACTTTACTATTGGTCCCATGCTTTGGGACACAGACTTTATATATGGGTCATTAATATTAATTGACCGTTATCGTTTTGGCTGTCTCTCTGTATCTCTTTTAGGGACACCGTAAAGAATTGCAACAGCGTGTATTTGTACGGTTGAGACTCTGCCCATATTTGGTTATGGATGGAAATAATATACTTTGGTGATCTTTAAACAAACTTTCTTTTAAAGGTATTTGCAATCATTTAAATCTGGTGATAGTGAGTAACAATTGATAAATAGAAGACAGACTATGATGTAGTATATTTTTAACTTCCCCACACAGATACATGGAGTACTACGGAATCATTGTTGGATGTCTCCTAGCCGCATACTACATTTAGTGGGATTTAGAGTCTAACCACTATCGGTATGTAAACTCTATGTGGATATCGTTGCCCTCGGCCAATATAAAAAGAACTAGCAGTACCTAAATAGAGAACTTGGAGCGATAATTAAAATATGCTATAATCTTGATTTAGGTTTTTTCTGCCTTAAATTTCACTAGGACATCTACAGATAAACAGACAAATAAGAGGAAGAATTTCCACTGTGATTACGTCTTACAGTACAAACAGCAGGCTTTGTAGGGTGATATTGTCCCCCTAAATAGTAAGTATCCTTCTTTACTGTATTTATAGGACTACTACCAAAAAAACAGGATTTTCTTACATAGATCCATACCTTTCTGATCAGAGTAGAGTAGAGTATTATAGGGATTATTTCCACTCACACACTTTCTCTTTTTAATTTCTGTCAAAGGTAACTCTCTCTCATTAGAAATTGTACTTCATATCGTACTAATTTGTGTGTTGATTCTCTCAGACTATCTTTATTATTCTTTCTTCTTCTCATTTTTACTTGAATGCTCAGTTGTATAGATTGGCCCAACCGGTGTCTTTTATTATAGCACACAGTATTGACAATAATAATGTTTAGAGACTAGTGACTAATTTGTCTTTTGTATGTAAAAATTATTTTTTCTTTAGATACCCCAGGTTTTGAGAACTTGCGCTAAGAGAAGTAGCTGGTCCTGAAGAAGGTGGTTTCCACGTTTGCTTATACCACCGAAACGCGTTGACCAAATCTTCTTGTAGATCCTACAAAAGTTTTTTTTGTAGCAGCTCCTTTTTTTGGGGGCTATTAGGACTACCTTACCACTCATTATGTGTTAAGTGGTAAAGCTACTGAGATATATGTGTACGGAATGTCTGATATGTGTCTGCATGAATGAAGAGTTTGTATGTGCAGTGTTCTTTCTCCCTGGGTTTTGTTTTCCTTTTTTTGTCATGAATCAAAAGAATATGTTTGTCTTATCGAATTGACATGAACAATGTGTAAAGTATAAGTGAAAACGTGCATTTATGAAAAATTGATTTATCTGTTCAAAATTGATTATATTTTTATACAGAAAAAATGAAAATATAAAAATACGAAAAATAAAAAAAAATTTAAGAATACACCTTTGTGCTTTGTGTGCTAGTTTATATATAAATAACTGTTGTTTAGGTCAAGAGGGAGTATTATTAGGTAGATTGGCTTCATTTTCCCCTTTTCTCCCTGACCTATTGGAAAATTATCTCGTATAAAGGGGGTCCCAGTATTTTCTACATTGGAAACCAGTTGATACACGTGCGTATGAAGGGAACGCTCTGCCGCGGCTATAAATACCTGCAAGACTGTCTCTCATTGCTTGACTTCGTCATTCCACCTCCCAAAGGCCGAGGAAGAAGACGTCAGGAGTCATCACGAACTGAGCCATCTTCAAGAAGCAGAGCCGCTCCTTCTTCTCAGCAGCAACTCGCGATGCGCATCAAGCTAAGTCCTGAGTCTCTTCGGGTTTAACTATTTACATTCTGGAACCTCAGACTTGCTAACGCGCTCGTTCTTTTGAAACTCTAGACTCACAGCACTTTCAGTAAATGCGCGCGGAGAGCGAGAGTGACTTTGGGAATTCTGAAGAAAGACTTTGATTCTTGTGTTAATCGCTTATTGCTCCTTCAATGTTATTTGAATAAATGATTTGTGTTTTTGCAAATTTATGAAGTATGTGCTAAAACCCTTGGAAATTAGAGGCAATTATAAAAGTAGTTGCCTGTCATAGCACACGCATTACGTTCAATGGTCAGGTGTACGGCAATGTGACTGAAATTCAAAGCAAATATTAAGAATGTTATTTGTAAAACAATGTTGAAGGCTTTCAGGTAGAAATTGGATTTAGGAGTCAGGAAGCATTTTGGTGTGTTTAATTCTGGCTAAGCCTTTTTTCTAGGTATTAACACACTTCGTTAAGAATCACATTTAAGATCTTTCATCTTATGAAGCATTTTGTAGGATTGTTCAGCAAAAGAGAAAAGGTGAGCGAGAGGCATAGGGAGTTTCATTCAATAATCCTGAGCTATTCATAGATTCCCCAACAATCTTCTACTTCCTTTTATTGCAGTTTACCAAGGAGTTATTACCTAACCGAATCCACGCACAGAAAAGAGGTGCATCTTTTTGGGGGCTGAAACATAGCAATTTAACAGGTGATTCTAGTGAAAGTAAAGGAAAGAAAGATTTGAGTTTTAGTCTTTTTATTATTAGATGTAACTAAAGGTCTGTTTATTGTAGTTTCCTTCAGCCCAAAAGAACGTGAGCAACTTTCCAAAGTAAGAACCCGGCTGGTCCAGGAGTAGAGTTGCAGTGTCTCTCTTCTTTTGTGTGTTGTTAGTCGTCCCAATCCCCTTCCCTTTTGGAGTATTTGCCAGCGTCATTGTTATAAACAGTGAGGTTGAGAAATAGTCCAGACGGGTTTGGGAAAGCTCTTCAACATCGCCCCTGTCAACTACCTGGGTTTCAGGTGAGTGGTTCGACAATGCCGACAGAAAGTCAAGCCATAACATTCAAGTTGACCTGGGCGATGGATTCACCCGTAGATGAAACTACCCTGTCTATGCAGGATTTGTCAAAGGTTCTACAGGACCTAAGACAAGAAGTTTCAATTTTGAAACAAGAAAACTCCCAGTTAAGAGATGACTTACAGCGCTATAAGCCCCGAGACAATCCTTGGGATCCTACAGTTCGACCTAAAGTGGTGTTACAGCCACCTCGTTTTACGTTGCATTCTACAAATTCTGAGACTCCTTCTGTTCCACATATTAATGTCTCTGTCACTACCCCGACATCTGTTCCTTTAGCTCCCCCAGAACGTTTCCTTGGGGATCATTAAAAATTTGATATTTTTCTTAACCAATGTCAGTTACATTTTTTGTGTCGCCCGGCCGCTTTCCCAAATGATGAAGCTAAGGTAGCCTTTGTGTTATCTTATTTGGGTGGCGTCGCTGCAAATTGGTCTATACCTTTTGTGGATAGGGATGATCCTATTTTACATAATTTTTCACGCTTTAGAACAGAACTGCACAAATCGTTTGCTAGGCATCAGTTCATTCAGGCCAGTGATAACGAACTCCTGAATTTACGGCAAGTTTTGAAGGATTTATTGACCTATATGACTTCCTTCAATCGTCTAATCGCTGAAACTGAATGGCCTGAAGAAAAAAGAACATCATTGTTCTATCGTGGGCTTAGGGATGAGCTTAAGGATGTCTTGGCTCAAATTGTTGATCTCCCTACTGACTGTTCAGATTTTATGGACCTAGTGGTTCTATTAGACCATCGGTTAGGAGAACGTAAAGGGGAGAAAATGCGAACTGATGCTCCTAGAGTTTTAGTTTTCAAACAAGAGAGAAAAGAATCCAATCATACCAACTCAGAAGGTGTGGAGCCCATGCAAATTGGTGGAGTCAGGGGGCCATTGTCAAAAGAAGAGAAGGACCATAGACGTAGATTAAAACTTTGTCTGTATTGTGGAAAGTCTGGGCACTTTGCTCGGGAATGCTCCTCAAAACCAACCACACCTAGAAAAATTATCGGTTGTAGTGATTCCTCTCCAGTTACAGATGACTCTTTGGGAAACGCACTGGCCCGATAAGGGACGAGACCCCCTATTGAGCGTTTCCGATTCCCGGGTCTCCCCGCAGTATTTGGCTAATACGATGACTACAGTCCCTCGACAACTCTCATTGTCACTTTGCTTTTGTCAAATCAAGCTAGAAAAGTTATTCCAATTCTTCTAGATTCAGGAGCTACTGGAATCTTTTTAGATATTGGATTGGCTAAGACCTTGAATATTGAAACTTCCAAAAAGTCTGTTACGGAACCAGTTCGAGCTGTTGACGGATCCGAACTAACCTCAGGTTTGATCCAATATCAGACTCAACCATTAACTATGGTTTGTGCTGATGGACATTCCGAGGTGATTCAATTTGATTTGATTGACACTCCTGTTTTCTGCACTATCTTAGGAATACCATGGCTCCAGACACATAACCCCAAAATTGATTGGGTTAAAAGAACAATAACTTTGGATTCTTCCTTTTGTTCTCACTCTTGTTATCAAAATAAGAAGATGCCAATAACACCTTTGCATTGTGCCTCTGTTAGTGTGCCTTCTAAAGAACAAGGATCTTCAGTACCTCACCATTACAAAGATTTTTCTGATGTATTTTCTGAGGTACAGGCTACCCAACTTCCACCACATCGGTCATTTGATTGCCGAATAGACCTCATTCCAGGCGCTTTTTGCCTTGTAGCAGAATCTATGCCCTGTCTGATCCTGAAACGCGATATTTACGGGAGTATCTGGATGATTTACTCTTGAAAGTGTTAATACGCCATTCAACTTCCCCAGTAAGTTCTCCTTTATTCTTCGTACTGGAGAAAAACAAAGAACTACACGCTTGCATAGACTATCGCGCTCTTAACAAGGTCACAGTTAAAAACAGATATCCTCTTCCACTCATTCCTATCCTCTTGGATCAGGTTAGGAGTTCCACCATCTTTACCAAGCTTGATCTTAGAGGTGCTTACCATCTCATCCCTGTAAAAGAAGGTGATGAGTGGAAGACGGCTTGCCGAACCAAGTTCGGATTGTTCGAGTACACAGTAGTGCTCTTTGGGCTATGTAATGCTCCTTCCGCATTTCAGTTCTTTATTAATGAGGTGTTACAGGATTTTTTGGATGTCTGTGTCATTTGCTATATAGATGACATTCTGATTTATTCTACGTCCACTGATGAGCACATTCATCACGTCAGAGCAGTGTTACAACGCCTACGAGAACATCAGCTGTTTATTAAACTAGAGAAATGTATCTTTCACGTTTCTACTGTTAAGTTCCTTGGCTACGTGCTCTCTCCTCAGGGAATTGCCATGGATCACTCCAAGGTTCAGGCAATTTTGCGTTGGGATTCCCCAAAATCAGTTAAAGATATCCAACGATTTTTGGGGTTTGCCAATTTTTATCGACATTTTATTCCAGGATTTTCTTCTGTGGTGACCCCTATCACGCAGGTACTAAAAAAAGGTACTCGCTTTAGTTGGTCAGAAGAGGCTGAGAGAGCCTTTCAGAGTCTAAAAAAAGCCTTTACAGAAGTGCCTTTTTTACACCATCCTGACCCCAGTCAACCTTTTTATGTTGAAGCAGATGCTTCTCAGGTAGCGGTGGGGGCCATTTTATCACAGAGAGATTCAGCTTCTGGTCATCTTCACCCTGTTGCCTATTTTTCTAAAAAGATGTTACCAGCAGAACAAAATTACACAGTAGCTGAACGAGAATTACTTGCCATAAAGTTAGCCTTTCAAGAGTGGCGTCATCATTTGTTAGGGGCACGTCATACTGTCACTATTTACTCAGACCACCGTAATTTACAATTCTATCAAAGTGTCAAAGCTCTAACACCAAGACAACTGCGCTGGCTTCTTTTTTTTAACGAATTTGACTTTGTCATCACCTATAAGCCAGGGAAAGAACAACAAAAAGCTGATACCTTGTCACGTCTTAGTTTCCAAGGGACTGAGGTAGACCAAGAAGAGTGTAAGCCAGTTATTTCTGACAATAAGATTGTTGCTTTCTGTGTTCCACAGGAATTTCGGTTTCAAATACAAAAGGCACAAGAAGAAAATAAGATTTTACCTGACTTAATAAAGAAAAAAGATTTGTGGTTTCATGACAATCGTCTTTATGTTCCAACAACGGAACAACAACAGACAATCCTATCCTGGACACATGACAGTTTTGGTGGCCTACTCTCATAGAGGATGTTAAAAAATATGTTCAAACATACCCTGTTTGTGTACAAACTAAAAGACCTCATGTTGCCCCAGCAGGGTACCTACATCCGTTGCCTATACCCCCAGCTCCTTGGCACACGCTAAGTATGGATTTTGTCACTGATCTTCCTGTTTCAAATGGTTATTATATAATTTGGGTGGTGGTAGACTATTTGACCAAAATGGCCCATTTTGTTCCTCTCAAACACATGCCTTCCGCCAAAGAACTCACTGTTCTATTCATCCAACATATCTTTAAGTTACATGGTTTACCATCTGCCATTGTTTCCGACCGGGGCCCCCAGTTTATTTCTAGGTTCTGGCGAAACTTCTGTTCTTCCATGAAAATGGATGTTCGTCTGTCTTCTGATTACCATCCACAGACAGATGGACAGACCGAACGACTTAATCAACCCATGGAACAATTATTGACTTGTTTTTCCTCTATGTGGTCCACAGAATGGGATAAAGCTTTACCCTTGGTTGAATTTGTTTATAACAATTCAGTTCACACAGCAACAGGGGTTTCCCCTTTCTACTGTTTATTAGGTTATCATCCACGTATGTTACCTATTCCACAGCTAGATCTTGACACTCCAGTTCCTGCTGTTTCCGTCCATCACTCAAAATTACATGCTATACAAAAAAGGGTGATTGATCATTTGTTCTTATACCAACAGCAGGTAAAGACACAGGCAGATAAACATAGAAGAGAAGCTCCACAATATTCTGAAGGAGATTTAGTTTGGTAATCTTCCAAGAACCGTAGATTAAGTGGTTCCCGAAAGCTTCAGCCTCGATTCTTAGGACCTTTTCCAATTAAAAAAATCATCAATCCAGTCACTATGGAACTGTGCTTGCCGACTGATTATCAAATTCATCCTGTATTGCATGATTCACTTTTACAACCTTACGTATCACAAACCAGATCTGGCCCACCTCCTCCTCCAGTTAAAGTTAATGGTCAATGGGAATACGAGATTGCTAAAGTATTGGATTCAAAAAGGAAAAATTGTATTTTGTACTATCTGTTAAGTTGGAAAGGTTATGACTCAGAAGAAAATTCATGGGAGCCAGCATCTTCTCTACATGCTCCCCGATTGATTAAACTATTCCATCAACAAAATCCCACGAAGCCACGCCCTGTGTCAGGGGTTTTGAGAGGGAGAACTGTCAGGAAACAACAAGCTTGCGGACTCTTGGGGTTTCCAAATTGTGTGATTTGTGCTTCTGAAACAATTAATCATTGTAATCATGTACGCCTCCCTTGGATGTTAGAAAAAGACTGATTATTCTTGTTTTGATTTTATTTTATTTCTTTTTTGTTGTTTTCACTAAGCAATGCTTGTTTATTCTCAGCTGTTGTCTTTTCATTCCGCATGTGTTTTCCTACGACACGTGTAGGAATAATTACCATATTTCATTGTTTTCGTTTGGCTGGCACGCGTTTGACAAACACGCGTAAAGAGACGCTTTCCCTTGTTGCTTGGAAACCAGTTGATACACGTGCGTATGAAGGGAACGCTCTGCCGCGGCTATAAATACCCGCAAGACTGTCTCCCGTTGCTTGACTTCGTGATTCCACCTCCCGAAGGCCGAGGAAGAAGACGTCAGGAGTCATCACGAACTGAGCCGTCTTCAAGAAGCAGAGCCGCTCCTTCTTCTCAGCAGCAACTCGCGATGTGCATCAAGCTAAATCCCGAGTCTCTTCGGGTTTAACTATTTACATTCTGGAACCTCAGACTTGCTAACGCCCTCCTTCTTTTGAAACTCTAGACTCACAGCACTTTCAGTAAATGCGTGCGGAGAGCGAGAGTGACTTTGGGAATTCTGAAGAAAGACTTTGATTCTTGTGTTAATCGCTTATTGCTCCTTCAATGTTATTTGACTAAATGATTTGTGTTTTTGCAAATTTATGAAGTATGTGCTAAAACCCTTGGAAATTAGAGGCAATTATAAAAGTAGTTGCCTGTCATAGCACGCGCATTACGTTAAATGGTCAGGTGTACGGCAATGTGACTCAAAGCAAATGTCAAGAATGTTGTTTGTAAAACAATGTTGAAGGCTTTCAGGTAGAAATTGGATTTAGGAGTCAGGAAGCATTTTGGTGTGTTTAATTCTGGCTAAGCCTTTTTTCTAGGTATTAACACACTTCGTTAAGAATCACATTTAAGATCTTTCATCTTATGAAGCATTTTGTAGGATGGTTCAGCAAAAGAGAAAAGGTGAGCGAGAGGCATAGGGAGTTTCATTCAATAATCCTGAGCTATTCATAGATTCCCCAACAATCTTCTACTTCCTTTTATTGCAGTTTACCAAGGAGTTATTACCTAACCGAATCCACGCACAGAAAAAAGGTGCATCTTTTTGGGGGCTGAAACATAGCAATTTCACAGGTGATTCTAGTAAAAGTAAAGGAAAGAAAGATTTGAGTTTTAGTCTTTTTATTATTAGATGTAACTAAAGGTCTGTTTATTGTATTTCCCTTTAGCCAAAAAGAACGTGAGCAACTTTCTAAAGTAAGAACCCGGCTGGTCCAGGAGTAGAGTTGCAGTGTCTCTCTTCTTTTGTGTGTTGTTAGTCGTCCCAATTCCCTTCCCTTTTGGAGTATTTGCCAGCGTCATTGTTATAATCAGTGAGGTTGAGAAATAGTCCAGACGGGTTTGGGAAAGCTCTTCAACATCGCCCCTGTCAACTACCTGGGTTTCAGGTGAGTGGTTCGACAATACCGACACCCTAAACCCTAAAACACTACCCCCAGCATGACCCCCTTCACTACCCAAATACCACTGCATGACCCTAACCCTAAAACACGACCCCATACACTACACAAACACCACTGTACTACCCTAAACCCTAAAACATTAGAATCCAGCACGACCCCTTACAGTACACAAACACCACTGCACTACCCTAAACCCTAAAACACTACCCCAGCACTACCCCCTATGCTACACAAACACCACTGCACCACTCTAAACCCTAAACCACTACCCCTGCACTCCCCCGTACACTACCCAAACACCCCTGCACTACCATAAACCCTAAAACACTACCCCCAGCACTACCCCCTACACTATACAAATACCACTGCACTACCCTAAACCCTAAAACACTACCCCAGCATGACTCCCCACACTACCCAAACACCACTGCACTACCCTAAACCCTTAATCTACCCCCAACATGACCCCTACACTACCCAAACACCACTGCACTACCCTAAACCATAAAACATTACCCCCAGCACAACCCCCTACACTACTGCACGACCCTAAACCCTAAAACACTACCCCAGCATGACCCCCTACACTACCCAAACACCACTGTACTACCCTAAACCCTAAACACTACCCCCAGCACGACCCCCTACACTACTGCACTACCCTAAACCCTAAAACACTACCCCAGCACAACCCCCTACACTACCCAAACACCACTGCACTACCCTAAACCCTAAAACACTACCCCAGCACAATCCCCTACACTACCCAAACACCACTGCACTACCCTAAACCCTAGAAAAAAACACCCCATACCCAATCCCCCTTACCTCTCACTCCTCGTTGTTCCTTTCTCCTCGTGGTTCCTGCTTCACGTCGTCTCTGAGGGGCGGTGAATGTCGTTGTGAGGAAACGGAACAGCCTCTGTTTCCTTACAACAACGTGGATCTTCTACATGTTTTTTAGACCGCATGGTCATTTACCATACATACTTTTACAACAAAATTTGTTGTAAAGGCATGTGTGCTAAATGACCATGCGCTCTAAAAAAATGTGTAGTAATAACTTTGCGATGTACAACGCATGGGTGGTAATGCATGCGTTGTAATGGTATCGCGAAGTAAAAAAGTTATTGTAACGGCTGTTTACCGATCGAAGCTGGCCCCTGTTCTTCAGTGAGATGTTTATTTGATTCTTTAGGAGGAAGGAATGTGTTTTTTTTTACCGAAAAATGCATTCCCAGCTGTTGTATTGTGAAAGTGTCCGCGTGGCCTGGTTTCACTTCCAGTGAGAAAGTGGTTCTAGGGCTTTTTAACTTTGTTGTCCTGCCAGATCCAAAGAGAAGATCCTGTGTTATTCAGTGCCCTTGTTACCTTTTTTGTGGGTTGTGGTGCTTGTCACTTCGCTGTCCCGCCTGTACACACGACTGGGCACCCCACCTTGTGTGCCATCTGCAGGGCCTCTGCCCTCGGATCACTGGTTTCGGTTTCTGGAGTGGCAACATAAACAGTTGCTCCCAAAAGACTAGCCTGAACAATCAGGTGAATATCCCCTGCACCAGCATTCCACAGAAATTCTTTCCTAGCTCTCCCACGTCGACAAGGACGTCATAATAGCACGGCTCCGCTCGCAACACCGTATGACGTCATCGGAGCCATAAGAGGACCTCGTTGGCGTGCTGACGTCAGTTCTACCCATTTTTTCTGTGCCACCGAGGCAAACAGGCGGACCGAGACATTTTCACATGTATACATAGTATAATAAATATATATATATTCAATGAAAAAACCATAGGTTTCAGGCACGTTATAGCTAGAAATTAGCATTTAAAAAACCTTAGAAATTCACTGAAAAAAACATAGGTTTCAGGGGCGTTATAGTTAGTTGGACATTTCACTTGTACAAAACCATAGAAATTCCCCCGTCATAGTTAGTTCAGCTAACTATATCTCGCGCGCCCGCAATGCACTGCTGATGACGTCACATATTACCTCACTCATGTCATCACTGATGACATCTCAAATGACATCACTGATGACATCATCCAATGAATGTGTGTTGTTCTGAAAATTAAATATGTTTTATATATGTATATCTCAAGGTCGATGGAAGAATAAATGGGTATATAAGTGTCTAAATGGATGTTTTTTTTGTAAAATTGATTGTATAACTGACTGATTAAGTGTATCTTAGTGAATACATGGGTTAGTGAGTAATGTTTAAATATGTAAATATCTGTATCAGTCTCTCACTTTGTGTATAAGTTGCTGCATGGGTTGTTGAGTAGCTACATGAGTGTCTATAGGGGATATTAGTTGTTTTTTTGAGTATCAGTATGAGTGTCTGTATGGTTCGGTGGGGGTATTACTTAGTGCATAGATGCATGAATTAGTGACTCACTGTTTGTATGTGTTGAAGACAGCTTGTGTGCAGGACTGTATAGGTGGGTGAGTGTGTGTATGGGTGTGTTAGTGAGTGAATCACTGTCTCAATAGTGTCTTTATGAGTAACTACATATGTTTTACACTAGTATATGTGAGTATTGGTGTATAAAAGTGAGAATATGTGAGAGTGAGAGATTGGAAGAGTTCCTGTACAAATAAGTAGGTGTTTCTATAAGTGATTGTTTAAGAGAGTAAATATGTGTAAGTTTCTGTAGAAGTAAGTGTGGTAGTGTGTGAATAACTGTATATGCAAGTAAATGGATGTTTGATACTTTGTTTGCATGTGTGACTATGTGTGTGAATAACTCTATGGATGAGTAGCGGTGTGTAACAGGATGTATAGGTGTATGAGTACATATGATGAGTGAGTACATGTATTAGTGACTGTATAGGGACTGTTGGTAAATGAGTGGATGTGTGTGTAGATCTTGGAATTACTGAATAGGTGTGTTGTAACTGGTATTGGTATGTCCATTGTTTTGAAAATGTTAGTTTGTATTTTTGAGTATGTGTATCAAAGGTTATATTAGGGTTAGAGGAGGTCTGCCAATCTATCACAAGGATGATGTCATCAGTGATGTCATCAGTTATGTCATTTGAGATGTCATCAGTGATGTCATGAGTGATGTCAGTGACCATGTCATGAGTGATGTAATATGTGACGTCATAAGCAGTGCATTGCAGCCGCACAAGGTATAGTTAGCTGAACTAACTATAACGGGGGAACTTCTATGGTTTTGTGCGAATGAAATGTCCAACTAACTATAACGCCCCTAAAACCAATGGTTTTTTCAGTGAATATATATATATATATATATATTACCTACTGGCGGTCGCCAGTAGGTAGTTATAGTTAGAACCTAGTTTCCATAGGAAAAACATGAATTTATTTTATAATAACTTTGGTGTCATTTGACGAATCTTCGCGAAATGCTGCAAGAAAAAAGTCTATCCACGTCAGCTCCTATCCTGAAAGTTTGGGGGTGATTCATTGATTCATCAAGCGGAGGCTAAGAAATAAGGGGGTCCCAAAATGCATTTTCTCCATGTTAATTTCCCTAGGAGACGGGCTACAGCCCGAACTACTGAACAGAATTACCCCAAATTTGGCAAAAAGGTAGAGCTTGATTCAGAAAGCAAACTTTTTTTTAAATGGTGTTGATCCGTTCAGTAGTTGCTGAGAAATTCAAAAAATAAAAGTTTCACTATCTAGGGCAGCTGTGGATTTCCAAACCCTCTCGACCATGAGCTTCATTCTAATTGGCTGCCACAACCATGAGGTTCATTTTTATTGGCTGTCAAAACTCCAAACCAGGAAGTGTTGGCAGACATCTTGTGACTCGGTAGAAGCGAGTCACCAGGAAACAGAGAAACAAAGATATAAAACAAGAGAAGAGGGCAGAGTAGATACACCCTGACCCTCTAGGCCTGCGCAGGGGTCCCAGAAGGACCCCCAGGGCCCAAAAAAGAATACATTTTTTTAAATTTCGGCGCATTACGCGCTGGGGTTGTGAATTCAGCTGAAAACGCGCCCCCTGGCCAGTTGTAAGTTGAGGAATCAATTCCCCTTCAATACTGAGGGTCCCTGAGGGCCAACTAGCCCAACATGTATCTCCAGTATGCGCCAGGGAGCTGCGTTGCAGACAGGTGTTCTGAGTCCACGCCCCTTTTTACACCTCCATGCAACGCAGCTCTGTGGCGTTTACTGGAGGTACCTAGTGGGCTAGTTTGACCCTAGGGACCCTTAGGATTCAAGGGGACTTAATCTCTCAACTCAGAACGCCCACAGGCCCTGTGGCGCGTTTTTAAGTTGGGGAAATAATTCTCTTTCAATACTGAGGAACCCTGGGGTCCAACTAGCCCACCAGGTGCTTCCAGTAAGCACCACTGCTCTGCGTTGCAGAGAGGTGGTGCAGGCCGTGCCACTTTTTGCACCTCTCTGCAACGCAGCTCTGTGGCGCTTACTGGAGGTACCTAGTGGTCGAGTTGGACCCTAGGGACCCTCAGGATTCAAGGGGACTTAATCTCCCAACTTAAAACGGCTACAGGGCGTGTTTACACAGTGGGGAAGGGAGGGAACAGGGCATGAGGTGACGTGTTCAAACACGCCCTGTGGTGCATTTTAAGAGGTAGTTTTAATCCCCTGCCCTATTATATACTAGGGGCTTACAGAGGAGGTCATGCTAATCACAGGGGGACCCCAACACATAGTGTGCCCTAGTGTATGTAGGTGTTTTCACTGTATTCTGAGTGTCTTTTAACATAGCACTGGCTCTAGGACTGGTTAGTCAGACTCAGTTACCACCAGTATCCGTCTGAAAAAGTTGAGGGTACAGGATGATTTTGCAACAAGGCTTGTTTCTGCTCTGCTGTTTGTTCTTTCTGCACGTTATACTTCTTCCTGCACTTTTCTTCGTCTTTGAGGACTTCTGTTGCTTCTTTCTGCATTTCTTTTTTTTCTTTCTATGCGTTTTTCCTTCTTTCTTCACATGTCCTATCTCTGTAGGCATAGCTAGAAATTAGCATTTAAAAAACCTTTGAAATTCACTGAAAAAAACATAGGTTTCAGGCACGTTATAGCTAGGAATTAGCATTTAAAAAACCTTAGAAATTCACTGAAAAAACCATAGTTTTCAGGGGGGTTATAGTTAGCTGGACTTTTCACTCGTACAAAACCATAGAAATTCCCCCGTTATAGTTAGTTCAGCTAACTATAACTCGCGCGCCCGCAATGCACTGCTGATGACGTCACATATTACATCACTCATGACATGGTCAGTGACATCACTCATGACATCACTGATGACATCTCAAATGACATCACTGATGACATCATCCAGTGAATGTGTGTTTTTCTGAAAATTACATATGTTTTATATATGTATATCTCAAGGTCGATGGAAGAATAAATGGGTATATAAGTGTCTAAATGGATGATTTGTTTTTGAAAAATTGATTGTATAACTGACTGATTAAGTGTATCTTAGTGAATACATGGCTTAGTGAGTATGTGTAAATATCTGTATCAGTCTCTCACTCTGTGTATAAGTGGCTGCATGGGATGGTGAGTAGCTACATGAGTGTCTATATAGGTTATTAGTTGGTTTTTTGAGTATCAGTATGGGTGTCTGAGTGTCTGTATGGTTCGGTGGGGGTATTACGTAGTGCATAGGTGCCTGAATGAGTGACTCACTGTTTGTATGTGTTGAAGACAGCATGTGTGCAGGACTGTATGGGTGGATGAGTGTGTGCATGGGTGCGTTAGTGAGTGATAGACTGTCTCAATAGTGTATTTATGAGTAACTACATATGTTTTAAACTAGTATATGTGACTATTGGTGTATATAAGTGAGTATATGTGAGAGTGAGAGATTGAAAGAATGCCTGTATGAATAAGTATGTTTTCTATAAGTGATTGTTTAAAAGACTAAGTATGTGTAAGTTTCTGTAGAAGTAAGTGTGGTGGTGTGTGTATAACTGTATCTGCAAGTAAATGGATGTTTGATTCCTTATTAGCATGAGTGACTATGTGTGTGAGTAACTCTATGGATGAGTGGCGTTGTGTAACAGGATGTATAGGTGTGTGAGTACATATGATGAGTGAGTACATGTATGAGTGACTGTATAGGACTGTTGGTGAATGAGTGGATGTGTATGTGGATCTTAGAATTACTGAATAGGTTGTTGTAACTGATATTGGTATGTCCATTGTTTTGAAAATTTTAGTTTCTATTTTTGAATGTGTGTATCAAAGGTTATATTAGGGGGAGAGGAGGTCTGCCACTCTATCACAAGGATGATGTCATCAGTGATGTCATTTGAGATGTCATCAGTGATGTCATGAGTGATGTCACTGACCATGTCATGAGTGATGTAATATGTGACGTCATCAGCAGTGCATTGCGTGCGCGCGAGTTATAGTTAGCTGAACTAACTATAACGGGGGAATTTCAATGGTTTTGTACGAGTGAAAAGTCCAGCTAACTATAACGCCCCTGAAACCTATGGTTTTTTCAGTGAATATATATATATATATATATACATATATATATGAAAGCTCCTTTCTCCTTCTTTCGTATGGAAAACAAGACTCATGGGGGCTGTTGCAACAATTTTTTTATCACAGCATAACCAACATATGCTATACAAGCAATATTATGCAATATTATGCCAAGATGGTGGCTCTGTTGCAACAATGTAGTTGTCTGTTTTCAATGTCAATAAAATCAGATGATTAATTTAAAAATACCCGTTTCCGGCAGGACCGGCAACATTGAAAAAGCCGAAACACGTCTGTGTTTATGCTGTGATTAGAAAATTGCTGCCACAGCCCCTGCGAGTGCTGTTTTCCTTGTGAAAGAAGGAGAAAGTAGCTTTCATTGATTTTGTGGGCATACCCCCACAATGTAAAGCACCCGTCCAAAAGTGCTTCGATAAAGGTGTTTGGAGCTGTAAATATATGTATTTATGTATTTATATATATATATATATATATATGTATTCACTCCACAGTGGCTTAGTCGACTCAGCGACACAGACGGAGAACAACAATGCCGGACTCTCCAGGGTTTTCGACAAAATTCCTTTTATTAGTTTTCAGCAGACATGCTTATCAGAATGGAGTGGTCTACAACAATTGCAACGACTGACCATGACCAACGTGTTTTGGCAACCGCCTTCAAATGGATCTCTTGGTTAACGCTGTAAACAATTCATTTAAGCATTTACACTATTGCTATTTCAATGATCCATGTGAACATTGAAACGGTAACCTCAACACAGTTAATTGGCATAGAACATCCTCCATAGATCCATGTTATTTCACATTCCTCCAAACGAGGTTTCAAAAGCAAAAATCTAAATTTTCAGAAAACAAAAAACAATATATGTAATAAATTAAGATTAAATTGCAGGATCATAAGGATCACTTTAATAATATTTACAAAGGATTTTTCCAAAGCACTCCTAATTTTCTTGATGTCAAAGATAATAATAATTCTGGTCAAAATCCTTTTTTCTTTTTATCTTTGCGCAGCAAATTAAAGAGACAGTCCAAGTAATCTATGCTCAGATGGTGCACTGATGTTTTATGCTGTATATCATCAAGTCACTCTCTTTCCAAGATTCTTGTATCTATTGCACGTTATTTCTGTTATTATACATCCAGCAGACGAAATGCAATCTCCCAAATAAAGTGCATAGGTGAATTCCTTGAATCCAATTCAGATGATAAAAATATATTTAGGATGGTTCACGTTAATGAAATGCATGGTGTTCCTTTTCCCTGGATTTTATCCCATAATATCCATTATTTTTACTGTGTTAAACAGGTATGTTTCACCTGATGCAAACCTATGCAATTTAGATCTATGAGTCACCATCCTCCTTGCACATTGGCCCTGTGTATAAAGTGCATGAGTGCTTTACTAAAGTCCAATTACATAGTTAAAGTGCATCACATTAGTAAAGTGCATAATATTTATATTCTCTAAATTTATCCCATTATCTTGATAATTCTCACTATCTATAATGAATATATTTCACCTAATGCAAACTATGCAATATAAAGTGCAATTAATCAATGGACCACCATCCTTCCTCAAGGTTTCCAACCAAGAATCTCAATATATTTCCAACTATCAATTAATTCTAGGAGCATTATCAGTATACTATGAATGCATTCATTAAGTGTTATACATGACATTCTATACATTTCTACTACTATCCAGAAAAGCATATTGACTTTCCATGCAAATATAAAGTGTGCATCAGAAGTGCACACCAGTATGAGATCATCCACATTGTGGTGCTCCCATATCCTATTAGATACATTTCTCCTCTGCCCCAGAAACCAGGAAGTCAAACATCTTAAAATTCAGAGTGAGTTTCCCTTAAAAGTTCCAAGGTATCTAAGTTCCTATTGACAGGATCAGTCGATATTCTTGTTTCCTTAATTGTCTCACTCGATCTCCTGCTCTTGGGTGTACCCTGACATGCTTGATAACAAAATAAGCAAATGTGGATAAATATCGGTTGTGGAATTGTTCAAAATAGCAAGCCATGGGGTATGTTTTTCCCCCCATTTTTTATGGCTCGTATGTGTTGTAATATTCAGAATTTCAACTTGTTGATGGTGCTACTCTCATATAGCTTGCTACAACCACACTTGAGTGTATAGATCACATGATCAGTATTACAGGTAATACGTTCATCAATTTGTAATACTCTCGTCCCTCAAAAACTCTGTAGTTCTTACAATTTATTCCATATTAACATGCCTTGCACAAGTTATATTTTACAAAACCTTTTGTGTTTAATGATAACCAATTTCTAGATTCCTTCCTCGGATATTAGTAGCTATTTATCAGGATGTCCCCCAAAGATTTAACTATTTCAGATGTAATCTGTGGCCCCATATCCACAATGTCAACTAGATGTTCATCTTTGTTTAAGACATGCCAGTTCTTTTGCAGAATCTTCTGAATGCCTCTTTGGGTGGCATTGTATTCCAATTCACTCTCTTTGGCATACTTTTCTGCTCCATCGATCTATCATTGCATGGGAACAGTAGTTCATTCCTTGTTTTTTCATTGACTATCCTCTTGGCATTGTTCAAGACAATAATAGGATATCCCCTCATCCAGGAACGTTGGATAATATTGTTTAATTCACTGTCAAGTAACTCAGTTGTTGAGCATACCTGCTTCGCCCTAAGCATCTGGCTGTAAGTAATGTTCCATTTCAGGGCATGTGGGTGTCCACTATTAGCGTGCAATAAGGAGTTCGTTGCTGTAGCTTTTCTGTGTATCCTTGTTGTAAGTGTCTCATTACTCACTTCTAGGGCCACATCTAGGAATTCACATTTTGTGCGACTCCTTCAGGAAGAACCTCAAAACCTGACTTTTTGACTGATCCGGAGCAGCACCTCCCCCCCTCCCAGCATCTTGAGACCCTCATGGGTGAGTAGCACGCTTTATAAACTCCTGATTGATTGATTGATTGACTCTGAGTACTTGTAAATTATAAGTTCAATTCATTAAGATACAAGACCTGTAGGTAGGCTTCAAATTCATTCTCACTGCCTTCCCATAAAATAAATAGATTGTGTATAATTCGAGTCCACATAGCGATCTTTTCAGTGTAGATATCATTCTTTTGGGCCCAGTCCACTTCCTTCTCCCACTACCCCATGAAGAGATTTGCATAGGTGGAGGCGAAGGAGGTGCCCATGTCTGTGCCCTATTCTTGCAGGTAGTACTTGCCATCGAAGACGAAAGTGTTATGAGTGAGACAGAATGTAAGCATTTCCAACAACATTTGTGTATGATCATACCATTCCAGGGGGTGGTCTCTCAAAAAATGCTCACATGCCAAGATACCTTTTTTATGTTCTATGGATGTATGCAAGGAGACCACATCCAGTGTCACCATTCTTCTCAAGAAATCTGTGATGTCCTTTAGTTACGAAGGTAGATTAACTACATTCCCCTGCAGAAATAAATCCAGATATCTTGAAGTGTTCTCAAGTAAGGAGCCAATAGAGATAACTATTGGTCTCCCTGGTGGATTTCTGAGACTCTTATGTATCTTGGGTAGGAGGTATATGGTGGCGATCTTAGGTTTTTCAACATTCAAATACTGGAAATCCTCCCAATCCAATAGGTTCAGATCATGCCAGGTCTTCAACTTTAGGTGGCACTCCTCCTCTGAGGTCTTTATAGGGTTTTATGTTAGCTGGGTATAGTGTGACCTATAATTCAGTTGTCTCTTGACTTCTGAGGTATATGTGTGTCGATCCATTACGACAATATTTCCCCCTTTATCAGAGGGCTTTATGATCAACAAGGTGTTGTTTTTTAATTCATTGATGTCTTGCCAAGAAAAGTTGCTTCTCTTTTTATCATCTTGCCATTTACTGCGAAGTTCTATTAGATCTTCTGTCAAAAGTTCCTGGAACAGGTCGATGTGATTGCCAGCTGGTAATTGGGGGCACATTCTACTATGTTGTTTTACATTGCTCTCAAACTGGTGGTCTGTCTCAAAACCTATATCTTTTAATACCAACTATTGGTTGCCTGTAGGTAGTTGTAGTTAGGAACTAATTTAAATTCGAAAACAGTTTTTTGTTTTACCAATAATTTTGGCACTGCTAAATGGCATTACACAAATTTGCCAGAAACCTAGGTTTTGTCCAGAAAGAGTGCTTTTGTAATTTGGTGTATATCTGTTCAGTAGTTTTGGAGTTATTAAAGAAAAAAATGTATGTATGTTTAGAGATGCATATTCACTGCTGATCCACCATGGCAGATCCACAGATTCAAGTGCCAACAGCAATGATGATAGGCTGGCTGCGCCCTAAGTGAAAAGTCACAGCTGCCATTATGTGTATAGGGACATGGTGCCCAGGTAGGAAAAAGAAAACTTAAAACTGATAAAAGGGTTTAGGATAGTGGTACCTTGACCCCATGGGACTGATGGAGGGGTCTGTAAGGGACCCCTCATGGGCAAGAAATTGCAGCAAAATTGTTTTTTGGGGCACATGAAGATCTACGGATCCTCAGCACAGCCCCCATGTGAATTTGTGGTAGATAAACATATCTAGTACACAATGAAAACAAAATATGGCACTCACAGACCCACTCACACACTAATTTCCACTCCTGCTTACACACCCACACAGCCACTCACACATCTCTGACTCATCCATACAGCCACTCACACACCCACGTAGAGACCCATAATACCATTTACACACCCACTTACATATAAATACAGCCACTCACACACCCACTTAAAGACCCAGAGAACTACTCAAACACCTACTCACAGACCCACACAGGTACTCATATACCCATCCAGACACTCACACATTGTCCCCGTGTGAATCCACTACAGATCTGTGGATCCATACCACAATAAAAAATACACCCTCTCACAGACTAACTCACAGACTCTATCACACCCCACACAATTACACGGACATCCACACATCCACATACTCACTCACAAACCCATACAGTCACACACCCTCTCATGCAATCATACAGTCACTAATACATTCACACAGAGATCCAGAAAACCACTCACATACCCACTCAGAGACTGACACAGGCACTCACACACTTACCTACACAGCCATGTACATACCCCGACAGTCATTTACATACCCACTCACAGACACACTAAGCCATATACACCCCCACTTGCATACCTATACAGCAAAACTTCCAATATAACCACTCACACACTCATACAGCCACGCACACACTGCTCACACATTCACCAATCGCACACTCACACTGTAACAACCCCACATAACTACTCACATACCCACTCACACATCCATAAACCCCCTCACACATGCATACAGTCCCTCACACACACTCTCACACACCCATATTGCCATTGATACATCTACTTGGAGACCACTCACACATCTACTCACAGACCCACTGTTGGACCCGGCCTCGTGGCGTGGACCCGAACCCTCCTACCAGACTAAACGGGGGCTACCCGAACCCTTCGGGTCCCCCTGGATTGTACCACGCTACCCTCCAGCCGTCGCGACGCGACCCGCCCCCAGCATCGGTCCCCGTGGAGCCCTTACCTCAAGGCGCCAAGACCTGACCGGAGGGGGTCGAGTGGCCACTCCACAGATTCCGGAGGAGGAGAGTTTCGATGGGGCCTCCAGCCGTCCCCCGACGCCTGGTTGCGATCGCCCTCCGGCCTCCCTGGGCGCTGGCTCCACCCCCCGCTGGGTGTCTGAACGCTCTTCTCCCGGCCCCTCCGACCTCCCCAGGCGCGAGGGTCCGGACATCAAAGGGCTCCAGACCTATATCTGGGGCAGCCCAAAACCAGGACGGCAGAGGTATCCTGGAGTCGAGAGCCCTGGTGATCGGATCGCGGCTGACCCTACGGAGAGAGACTCATTGCCTGGAACTTGGAACTCGAGCCCTGCTGACTGCGTCGCGGCTCCCCCTTGCTGAGAAGAAGACCCTCACGGAACCATCGGAGCCCTGCTGACCTCGTCGCGGCTCGACCTCGCAGAAGTAACCATCGGAGCCCTGCTGACCTCGTCGCGGCTCGACCTCGCAGAAGTAACCATCGGAGCCCTGCTGACCTCGTCGCGGCAACCCTCCGAGCCCTGCAGACGATGTCCCGGCTCCCGGAACCCCCCAGCTCGAGGATTGAGAGCTGAGCGCAGGGTGTTCCCGTACCAGGCTGGTACTGAGACTGTCCCGCTACCCCGTCCCTGAACGACCCCGAGACTCTTTGGGATCCCTCGATCCGCCTGTAAATATTGCCACAGAAACCTGCCTTTTACTACCGATAAAGACTTGTGAGAATTGATACCCTTGTTGTGTCCCTTTGTGGTGGTGGGGGTGCTTGGCTGGTATGATCATAGGGGAAGGACCTCGCCCAGGAGGCTTCTCAGCGGCGCTCGGCTACTTTCCTACGGAACGGTGGCTCTCCGGGTGGTCAGTCTGACACCCTCTGACTCCCCGGAGAGTGCCTTCTAACATTGGTGGCCAGCGGTGCGATCCGAGCCCGACGCAAATCGTACAGCGAGTAACTCACCCACTACCTACCCAGACACAGAGTGACCATGAGCAACCAAGAGACCACCCCAACCGCGGAGTTCCAACAAGAACGGTTGGAGGAATATACCCATAAGGAGCTAAAACAGTTTTGTAAAGACAAAGGCATCGCGACCACCGGATTAAATACAAAAGAGGACCTGCAAAAAGCTCTAAAGGCCTGGGTAGAGTCCGAAGCGGCCTCCCCCCAAACCGAAGAAAACCCGGTGCCAAACGTGCACCAGCAACCAACCGCAGCACCGGCAGATGGGAGAAGAACCAGCATGGAGACCACCCTCTCTCTGGAAGAGATACGAGAACGGGAGAGGGTCAGGACCCACGAGTTGGAGCTCGCCCGACTCCACCTGGACGGCGAACTCCTACTAGCCAAAAAGAAATTGGCCCTAGAACAACTGCGGCTGCAAGAAGAAATAGAGGAGAAAAAGCGGCACCGAGAACTGGAAGAGAGGAGGCTAACCCTCGAGCATGAGCGGGGCCTTAAAGAACTTGAAATTAAATCCAAGAATGGGGAGACCGGCACCCCCGGAAACAGGGACACCCACCCGCCGGCCGAGGCGAAAGTACATATCCCCAAGGATGTCGTCAAAGAGTACTACAAGAACGTCGACATCCAACAATGGTTCAAGGCCTACGAGGTCGCCATGACCGCCCATCGGGTACCCCGAAAAGATTGGGGTGCCGGCCTATGGGGACGGTTCCTCAGCGAAGGCAGAGACACCCTGCTACAGCTCCCAGATGCAGTGATGACCTCTTATGACCATATGAAGGAGGCCCTGCTCACCCGCTATGGTCTCACCTCAGAGATGTACCGCCAGCGCTTCCGGGACTGCAAGAAGCTCCCCGGTACCACCTGGGTGGAATACGTAGACTTTTTCAGCAGAGCCCTGGAAGGCTGGATCAAGGGCAGCAAGGTCACCTACTACGAGCAGCTGTTCGACCTCATTGTATGGGAACACTTCTCTAACAACTGCTTCATCGAGCTGAGACAGCACCTCCTCGACAGCAAGCTGACCGAGCCGCGGAAGCTCGCCGCCGAGGCCGATCGATGGGTGAACACCCGGGTCCCTCGGAACTCGATGGGGGAGTACCAACGGAACACCACGGGGCCCCCCCGCCAGCGTGGCGGAGAAGGAGGATCGAACAGGAACAGAGACTTCCCAGCAGGGCCGACCCGGAGTCCTCCCCGGGGACCGCCCCCAAACCGCATGTCCCCGACCCTCGCCCGAAGAGGGCCCCCCTAGCCCGACCAGGACCTCGACCGACGGTAACGTGCTACAACTGCCAACAGCCAGGGCACTATGCCAGTGACCCAACCTGCCCCGTGAACCGACGAGCTGGGACCACCAGGCCACCCCCCCGCCAGTTGGCGGCCGCTGCCCTGGGGGAAGGGGAGAAGAGGAAGAGAACTACGACGCCGGGCCAACCGAGTGGGAATCCGCCGCCATGAGCTTGGTATGCCTGGGCAGCTGGGACATGGTGCCCCGGGCTCCCATCCCGAGCAACACCCAGAAGTACCAACAGTGGGTCACTGATGACATCATCCTTGTGATAGAGTGGCAGACCTCCTCTCCCCCTAATATAACCTTTGATACACACATTCAAAAATAGAAATTAAAATTTTCAAAAAAATGGACATACTAATACCAGTTACAACAACCTATTCAGTAATTGTAAGATCCACATCCACATCCACTCATTCACCAACAGTCCTATACAGTCACTCATACATGTACTCACTCATCATATGTACTCATACACCTATACATCCTGTTACACAACGCCACTCATCCATAAAGTTACTCACACACATAGTCACTCATGCTAATAAAGAATCAAACATCCGTTTACCTGCATATACAGTTATACACACACCACCACACTTACTTCTACAGAAACTTACACATACTTAGTCTTTTTAACAATCACTTATAGAAACACATACTTATTCATACAGGAACTCTTTAATCCAAGCAAGATGGCTTCAGGTGTGCCATACGTTTATCATAAGTAGGACTGTTAGCGCTCTAGTAGTTCTTTGGAACACTCTGGGAAGCTGCAGTAGAACACAAAGGAATCAACTGACAGTCTCTGCCCTTGTTGGATGTACATGTTTTACTGAGAATGTCAGACTTCATTCTCACATGACTGAGAAAGATAATGTGAATTTACAGAAAATAAGCTCTCAGTTTAGCTTATAGATCACCTTCCAAACCTCTGTGGTAAAAGCATGAGAAAATATTTTTCTCTCAATCATGATATCCCAGCAGAAGGCTTTTTCACCTTAGAACATACCACAATTCCTAAAATAAGTATGGTACCATCAACAAATGATTTATAATGTAACTAAAGTCTTAAAACCTTCTATTAACTGCAATGTTTTTTAATGAGGTGCTATGATGTATATTGGTCCCAAGATGGCTGCCAACACTTCTTGGATGAAGTGCTGACAGCCAATCAGATCTCAGGATGAGATGTGTGGTTAGGCTCCGCCCACATATATATATATATATATGCTTTTAAATGCTATTTTCTCAGGAAATACTGAACAGATTTACACCAGACCTGCGAAAGGCACTTCCTTGACCTTATGGCTACCTCTCTGCCAAATTTCAAGTAATTCTGTTCAGCCGTTCGGGCTGTAGCTGTGTCTAAAGGTCCTATGGAAAAATGCATGGGGAAAACGCGTTTTGGGACCCCCCTTTTTTCTCGGCCCCTGCTTGACGAATCACCCCATGAGTCTGTGTGCACACATGAATTGTTGTCAGAGATTTAATTTGTGTTGCTGTTGTTCTGTAAAACTTGCACTTTCAGGAAAGGGCCAGCTTGTTTTCTTCAACTGTGTTGGTTAGCACTCAGCAGAAATCACTATCTCAAAAATGAGAGGCAAATGCTAACACATTTCAAATCAACAGGGTACATTTTCCATCAAATCTTGCAATGGCTGAGGTTGTTCCTACATGTTCAAAAGTCCAATTAACCCTTACCACACATCTACTCTTACACACATGTCTGCACTATTCATGCAGTTGTGCAAGTTTCCATGCAGATCTCTCTTGCAACTGCCAATACACAGTCTCCAGAAACACACTTTTTGCACACACGCAGCAGCTTCTCCTACACTGCGTACTACTCAGCTCTGTGTGGTGTTTCAGATAGCAGTGTGTAACGCAAACACATTCAACGTCACCAAGGCTCATTTCCTTTGCTCTAGTCTAATCACTCACCCTGTAACATATGGCCATGGTCTCAAGTAGCTGTAAGGACATGTGCTCTTTTCTGCTTCTCTAAAATATAAGAAAAATGTGTCAGGCTGTCACAGTAATTATCACTTGCTCCTCCACAGTAGTAAATGTGCTTTGAAATTGCCAATCAAATATCGTTTTCTACCTAGAATCACACCATGAGTCTGTGTGCACACAGGAATTGTTGTCAGAGATTTAATTCATGTTTCTCTTGTTTTGTAAGACTTGGACTCGCAGGAAAGGGTCAGCTCATGTGATAGGATTTGAAAAGCTCAAAAAAAAAATTGTAATGAATTAAAATTACATAAAGGTATTTTTTTTTAGTTTCTTGCAGGTATTGCTGAGCAACAGTGAAAAAATGTAAAGATGACTATAAAGTCAAGAAAGAGAAAAGAAAAGCAACAACAACTATATTTGAAGACAACTGGTAAAAAAACAAATAGGAGGAGAAGCTCGTGTTGGAAAACAGAAAAAGTCTTCTGGTAAGCAGACTAAAGAATTTTTAAAAAATATCTTCAAAAAAAAAAAAAATTATAGAAAGATAAATTCAAACAGTGTTTCAAGTACAAAACAACAACAGAGTCGACAGCAAAAACAAAATGCTAATGTAGACTCAGAAGTAAGAAAGAGTGACTTAACACGAAAAATAGATTTTAAAAACATTAGTCGAAAAATGTTTCAGAGAAGAGTGATGTTAAATTTGCTAAAGGATGTGAACAAATATAAGAAGAAAACCAAATTTTATAAGAAAAAGAAATTTATTGAAAGTATTGTTACGAAGGCTTTAGAAATAAAAAAAAACTATTCATTTTAATTTTGAACAGGATGCGTAGATTATATAAATTAGTCAATGCAATGAAGTCACAAAGCAAAAGGAAAAGAGAAGTGAAAAAAAATAACTTTTGTAAAGTGTTCTTAGGAGAATGGAAGCATAGTTCAAGTACTGAACCATTTTTTAATGAAGAGAGTTATCTTCAAAGTAATAGTTTGTTGCATGCAGTTGACACCAATGGTGGAGCATATGAAGGTAAAGATGGTTGTGTAATTGTTACTTAATTTTTCTGAAACCCAAATTTTAAATACTAAATTCAGCATCTGAAGAAAGCATTATTTAAATTTTAAAGGATTAAAATTGAATATTTCACTCAAAAAGGATTTTAAACTTACCATTTGGCCTCAAGGAAAGGTAAAACAAACAATTGTGGACTTCTTTGACAGATATTATTTTGGCATATGTTCTTTTGCAACAAGGTTTACAGACGTTATTTCTTGAAAATTGATATTGTACTTAAAAGGTATTTTTAATACATATGTGAGATTTCTATTAAGGTATGTTTTAGTGAGGATACATTTGGGGCTTTTTTAAACAATCTTTCAGATTGTTTTTTTTTTTGCCCGCTGTTAAATGATGAATACAATTGATTTCACTATTTTCAGTGAAAATCAAAACATTCTGAAAACAGCAAAAAAAGGGCAAAAAATTGCTTTGCTAAATAGGAAAAAACATGTACTGTTTAATAAAATGTATTGTTGAATATTAAATACTTTTTTTCTTTTTTTCAGAACTAGAAAGAAAATTTAGAAAATGTAATTCAGTTTCCTTGCAATTAAATAAAAACATTTATTTCAAAATAAGTTACTTTGATGGTCAGGTAAGTTTAAAATATCTGTATGTCTCACTCCTTTCGTTTCATGCTTCCTTTTCTTCACCTCTCCTTACTCTGCTTTTCTCATTTCTCTTCTCACTCTCTCTTCCTGCTTTACTACTCTTTTGTAACTCCCTCACTCCTTCTCTACTACTCCCCTACCTTTACTACCTCCATCACTAATTTTTCATCCATGTTTCTTTCTCTGTATCCATATGTCTTAGTCTTTTTAACTGCCTTACTCCTTCTCAGTTGTTTGCTTTCTGTCTCTGTATCTGTCACTCTCTGTTTGTCTGTTTTACCCTTAATTTCCTTAACATCTCTGGGGCAGATTTACAAGCCACCTGCGCCACCACTACGTCACTTTTCTTTGACGTACTAGTGGCGCAGGTTGCTCCTCCATATTTACAAGGAGAGGATAAGCCACTCTGTGTGTCTTTTCCTCTCCTTGTAAATACAGCCAATTCAAACGCAGCACTAAAATGAGCTATTATCTTTTTTGATAGGTTTAGGGTACCTATACGTAAGTACTGATGCAGAGTTTAAAGTTTAATAGGAAGACTCTCTTCCCTTCATCTGTGAAATGTACACCATCTCTTTTTTAATTACTTTGCAACTCCCCTCTCTTTGTCAGGGAGTCCCTGAAGGTTTACTAAAGTTGAAAAAAATGATTATTTTTTTTAAAAAACATCATTGGGTGCGCGCAGGGTGTGCGCAACCCCCAAAAAAATTGACAAATAGATTCAAAAAACAAGTTTTTGTGTTTAGATTTTAGGTGGCTCTAAAAAGAGCCCTTGAGTTAATGTAGGGACAGAGGAAGAGAAAAACAAAGCAAAAAATAACAAAACTATGGCCCAGTGCAAGAGTGCTCCTCAAATTTTCTCTGAATGAGATCAACACTGCTCTCACCCATAGTAATAAGAGTACCACAATCCATGCACCGTGTAGACATCCTCTCAAAACAAGGACGAATATCCAGAGGTGTGTAAGAAGGTGAAGGCACCATCGCAGAAGAAGTGCTCGGCTGAGCTGCCAAAGATGTGCTCGGCTGAGCTGCTGCAGATGTCGTCGGCTGAGCAGGTGGAGGGTTTGCTCCAGAAGCTTGACGAAAAGTCACAGGATGCATTTTCTCAACGTGCCACAACATTGTGTGAATACTAAAAGAGTACTTCTTATTAGCATTCCCACGTGATAAGGTCCGCTGACAAAGTATGCAGGTGACTTTTGGTGCATTCACCTTCTTTTGTCCCTCAGGAAAAGTGAAAAACTGCCATATGAAGGAGTCTTTCTGCTTCCTCTGCCTCTGTCTCTCAAGAGTGTCCTGTTCATTCTCAGAAGATGGCTGGTGCTCTGCCATTGTCTCACAAAAACAGTAGCTCCTTCTCCAAGGGAATCAGAACTAACAATGAGGGGAGTGGGTGTGGTTTTGGAAGAATCTGGAACTGAAAGTACTTTGAACCAATAAAAAGTGATGTTTCTTGATCACATGACTTGCCATGAGGGGATTGGGTGTGGTGTTGAAACAATCTGAAACTGAAAGTAATGAAAACCAATTAAAAGTGTTGTTTTATTGATCAAATAACTCGAGGTGCGCGCACGGAGCAAGCTCCGAGCGCGCACAGAGCAAGCTCCGAGCACGCACGGTGCAATTACGCATGCGCGAACGTGTACGCGCGCATGCGCATAAGTATTATGCGCGGTCGTAACGCGCATACGCAGCACGCGTGCATGCGCGAACGTCAGCGCACATACTCCGCGAGTATGCGCGAGTGTAGCACGCAGAGCACGTACGACGCACGCATGCGTACGTACGCATGCGTACTGAGTGCGCGCTGCAAGCGCGTAGTAAAACGTACGTATGCGTACGCATATAACGTACGCATGTGTACACAAAAAACGTACGCATGCGTACTAGGTGCGCGCTGCGAGCGCGCGCTAAAACGTATGTATGCGTACGTAGATAACGTACGCAGGCGTACATGAAAAACGTACGCATGCGTACTAGGTGCGCTCTCAGTGCGCGCACCCTAAAAATGTATAGAAAAAAAGAAAAAAATTAAAGTGTACATAAGTTAATAGAACATAATATTTATACTGTTCAACTTTATCCAAATTCAAAGTAAAAAAAATATGAGCCACACCAAATTAAAGGATACAGATAATCTATAAATGTATACATAGGGAAATTTTTGTAAAAGAAATATATAAAAAATATATTAAAAAATTCTAAAATTAGCATTTAAAAAACCTTTGAAATTCACGGAAAAAACCATAGGTTTCACACACGTTATAGTTAGGAATTAGCATTTAAAAAACCTTGCAAATTCACTGAAAAAAACATAGATTTCACACATGTTATAGTTAGCTGGACATTTTCTCAACGTGCCTCAACATTGTGTGAATACTAAAAGAGTACTTCTTATTAGCATTCCCATGTGATAAGGTCCGCTGACAAAGTATGCCAGTGACTTTTGGTGCATTCACCTTCTTTTGTCCCTCAGGAAAAGTCAAAAACTGCCATATAAAGGAGTCTTTCTGCTTCCTCTGCCTCTGTCTCTCAAGAGTGTCCTGTTCACTCTCAGAAGATGGCTGGTGCTCTGCCATTGTCTCACAAAAACAGAGTATCTCCTTCTCCAAGGGAATCAGAACTAACAATGAGGGGAGTGGGTGTGGTTTTGGAAGAATCTGGAACTGAAAGTACTTTGAACCAATGAAAAGTGATGTTTCTTGATCAAATAACTTGCCATGAGGGGATTGGGTGTGGTGTTGAAACAATCTGAAACTGAAAGTAATGAAAACCAATTAAAAGTGTTGTTTTATTAATCACATAACTCGAGGTGCGCGCACGGAGCAAGCTCCGAGTGCGCACAGTGCAATGACGCATGCGCGAACGTGTACGCGCGCATGCGCATAAGTATTATGCGCATTCGTAATGCGCATACGCAGCACGCGCGCATGCACGAACGTCAGCGCGCGTACTCCGCGCGTATGCGCGAGTGTAGCGCGCGGAGCACGTACGACGCACGCATGCGTACGTACGCATGCGTACTGGGTGCGCGCTGCGAGCGCATACTAGAACGTACGTATGCGTACGTATGTAACGTACGCATGCGTACACAAAAAACGTACGCATGCGTACTAGGTGCGCGCTGCGAGCGCGCACTAAAACGTATGTATGTGTACGTAGATAACGTACGCAGGCGTACATGAAAAACGTACGCATGCGTACTAGGTGCGCACTCAGTGCGCGCACCCTAAAAATGTATAGAAAAAAAAAAATTTTAAGTGTACATAAGTTAATAGATCATATTAACTGTGCTGTTCAACTTTATCCAAATTCAAAGTAAAAAAAATATGAGCCACACCAAATTAAAGGATACAGATAATCTATAAATGTATACATAGGGAAATTGTTGTAAAAGAAATATATAAAAAATATATTAAAAAATTCTAAAATTAGCATTTAAAAAACCTTTGAAATTCACTGAAAAACCATAGCTTTCACACACGTTATAGTTAGGAATTAACATTTAAAAAACCTTGCAAATTCACTGAAAAAACCATCGGTTTCACACATGTTATAGTTAGCTGGACATTTTACTCGTAAAAAACCAATGAAATTCCCCCGTTATAGTTAGTTCAGCTAACTATAACTCGCGCGCCCGCAATCCACTGCTGATGACGTCACATATTACATCACCCATGACATGGTCAGTAACATCACTCATGACATCACTGATGACATCTCAAATGACATCACTGATATATATATATATATACACACACACACACATACATTATAGGTAGCCCATCCAATTTTAAAAAACAAAGGTTACAGGACATTATATTTAGGCTGACATTTCACTCGTACAAAACCAGAGAGATTCAGCCATTACTGCTCCCCCGCAATGCCTATGACCTCACATGTTACATCACTCATGACATGGTCCGTGACATCACTCATGACACTGATGACATCTCAAATGACATCACTGATAACATCACTAATGTCAAAATCCAATAAGTGGTCTTCAGTGATGACATCATCCACATCACCTCTGATGCACCCACTCACACCCCTATAGAATCTTTTAAACACCCACTGGCACTCCCACACAACCCTTTTTTGGCGTCTTGCCCCCCAAGGTCCTTCAAGAGTATAGTGGACTTCATCTCCCTAACAGTAGTGCGCCAGGAGGCATGTTTGCAGAGTGGTGGAGAATGGGGGGTATGGCCTCCGAAGACCTCTTAGCAATCCCATTGTGTTGAACTTACTGGAGGTAACAGGAGGGGTAGTTGGGCCCCAAAGACATCCTTGGGGGCCAACTACCCCTTCTATTACCTCCAGTAAGTCCCACACAGCAGAATTGCTCCATTCTGATAGAAGGCCATGCCCCCTTTCTCCATGACTCTGCAAACGTTCCTCCTGGTGCACTCCTGGTTGGGGTATAAAGTCCCCTTCACTGCGGAGGGCACTAAGTGGCCAACTAGCCCAACTGTTACCTCCAGTAGGCCCTACACAGTGAGATTGCTGAGAGGTGGTCACAGGCCATGCCCCTTTCTCCACCACTCTACAAATACTCCTCCTGGCACACTACTATTTGGGGGATGAAGTCCCCTAGTCTCTTGAGGGTCTCTGGGGGCCAACTAGCCCACCTGTTACTTCCAGTAGGTCCCACACAGCTGGGTTGCTGAGGCCGCACCCCTTTTCTCCACCACTCTACAAACGTGCTTCCTGGCACATTACTGTTTGGTGGGTGAAGTCCACTTAAGTCCTGAGGCCCTCAGGAGGCAAGGAGACCTCATCCCCCCATCAGCAGTGTGCCAAGAGTTGCATTTGCAGAGTGATGGAAAAAGGGGCGTGGCCTCAGATCACTTCTCAGCAATCCCACTATGTAGGTCTTACTGGAGGTAACAGGTGGACTAATTGACCCCTAAGGACCCTCACCATCAAAGAGGACTTCTTCACCCAAACAAGAGCACGTCAGGAGGCATATTTGCAGAGTACTGTACAAAGGGTGCGGGGCCTCCAGCTAGTTGCCGGCTTAGTTTAATTTTACAAAAGGGGGCTGTGTGGCCCTCCTTTCCTTTACACTTTTGGGCCCCGGAGACCCCATGCCACTGGGCCTGACCCCTTTTTTATTGTAATAAAATGGGAGGGGGCCACACTGCCCCCCTCTTCAGGCCGATTTCAGCCCAGAAGACCCCATCCCCCATGGCCTGGCCATTTTTGTTTTTTAAGGGAGGGGGGAGTTTTGGCCCCAGGGACCCCAAGGGTCTGCCCTATATTTTATATATTCTTTTTAATTTTGGAGGGGACCTCGTGGCCATCCTCATGAGGCTGATATTGCCCCAAGGACTCCATCCCCCGGGGCATGGCCATGTCATTTGGGACCACGGGCGAGCCTCAAGGCCCCCGCAGTCCCTGCCCGCATCCTGCTTCCTGCGGGAGCTGGCATTGCCTTTGGGCAGATGAAGCTGCAATCATGCCCTCTGCTCAAAAGCAATTCTGCTCCGCTTCATGAAAGTAAGAAAATTTTTCATGCTCTCACTTCCATGAAGAGAAGCAGTGTTTGCTATGGCTTGGTCGGAGTAGTGCTCCCACCAAGCCATAGCAAACTGTAATGTCCCAGGGGTGGCCACCCCGGGACATTGCTGGAGCCGGCCCGGGGGGGTGGTGGTCCACAGGGCCATGGAGTGCTCCTCGAGCCTCCCATCCAGTTTGTAGTTCTGGGGAGGTGGTGGTCCTCAGGGCCAGGGGCCTGCAACTGACCCCCATCTTTACTTAATTTCTGCCCGGGGGATGGCGGTCTCCGGGGATGCATGGGGTATATGTTGCAATCTTGCCCCAGGGAGGTGGTGGTCCTTTGGGAAGCGGGGGTTTGTGGCTCCCAGCATTTTAATGTATTAGCACCAGGAAGGTGGTGGTCCCCGGGGCTGCATGGAGGGCTGGATGAACTGCAGAACTTCTGTATTTTTCCTTTAGTTCAGAAAGTTTAACGTTGTGTCTGTGAAATTCACCTAACTATAATGCAATTTAATCTTTGGTTTTTTTCAGTGAAAATACATTTATACACTGAAAAAACAAAGATTATAGTGACATTTTAGGAAAGAATTTGAAAAATGTCTTACTTTATGTAAAAAGACAAAACCTAGTTATTACAATGTTATAGTTAGGTGGAAATTACAGTTGAAACATACCATTTGAACTAACAAATCACTGAAATTCACCAGTTATTGATATTTCAAGTAACTATAACTTGCGCCCTCTCCATGCATTGATGTCATTTCAGATGTTGCAGTGACGTTATCAATAATATCCTATAACATGCAATGAGTGATGTAATGTAGGAGGCAATTAGTAAGGCATGGTGAGGGCATGAGTTATAGTTCCTTTATGACACTGATATATTCATGTAACTAGAACTTTATATATATATAAATATATATTTTTTCACTGAAAAAACAAAGATTACAGGAATGTCATACTTAGAAAATAGAATTTTTTTAAAACTTAAGAATCCACACAAAAAAAAAGGTTACAAAGACGTTATAGTTAGGCTCAGATTTCACTCGTACACAACCATTGAAATTCAGCAGTTATAGTTACCTGAGCTAAATACAACTTATGCCACCGCAATGCATTGCTTTTGACCATGCATAATACATCACTCATGACATGGTCAGTGACATCATTGATGAAATCTCAAATGATATTACTAATGACATCACTGATCCGCTGCAATTTTTGGTGAAAATGTTTCAGAAAATGTGTTTTTGCCCTGCCGAGGTCCCTCTGGGAACCCACAACCAGAGCTAAGGGGTCAGAGTATCTTCTTTTTTGTAAACTTTTTTTTTCTGGGAGTCCCAAGATGTTTGCCAACACTTCCTGCCTGACGTTTTGGCAGCCAATCAGATCTTAGCACAAGATCAGGAGGGTTAGAGGGCCTTCACATCCCTATATATATACATTTGATTATTTTTTAACATCTCCCAAACTACTGAAAAGAATTACACCAAATTTTTGGACCAAGAGCTACCTTTCTTACAAATTTGATGTAGTCATGTCTAAAAATCTCTATGCAAATTACATTGCATAACACTTTTTTGGACCCCCTTTTTTTCACGGCTCCAACTTGATGGATGGCCCCAAAGCATCTTGAGGTTTCCCTTTGAAGTCCCAATGATTCCTGCAATCCCTTTCCTAGCTCCAGCCTAACTACAGAGGGAATGCAGCCCTTTGTGTTGGAGGCAGGACATAGCCTATTCAAGTGTAAGTGGGGTTGTGCCCAACCCTCCCTCCCATCCTGCCAGCTGATTATCCACCCAGGTACACCTAAGCTCCCCATTGTATGTGGCTGTTTAGGATGAATATACAAAACACAGCTGTCAGATACACCCAGTCATGTGACTCAGTTACAGACAACAGGCATTAAATGGCAAATGCAGAGAAATGTCAACTTTTTAAAAGTGGCATTTTCAGAATTGCAATTTAAAATCTGACTTCATCATAAGCTAGGATTTTAAATTGCCATTTCAGAGAGACCAAACATGAACTGGTTACCGAATTCCCATTTGGTAATTACACTTATAAAATGGAATAAGGTAACACCAATCCTATTCTATGGGAGAGGTATGCTTTGAGGTAGTGAAAGATAATTTTGAGAGTTTTTCAATACCAGGAGATGCTAAACTTAAAAGTGCCTGTCCTGCTTTTTAAATATTTTGCACCCTGCCCACTGGGTGGGCCAGTGCCTACCCTAGGGATGACATATGTATTAAAAAGGAAGGTTGTGCCTGGCAAAAGATTTATTTTTTAATAGCTGGACCACAAAAGTGGACCAGACACATCATGCACAGCTATATGGCCCCTAGGCTGCCAATGTTAACAGTCTCGCATTCCATAGTCAATGTTGAACAAACCGATCATAAAAGATTAAATAGATTCCCAAAATTTTGACCAATTTATTTTAGGATTAGAATATCAATTCTCTCAGTTCATGTACAAATGTTGCTCCAGATATGTTGAATTTACTGATGATGATTCATCATTGTATCCATTCTCCTATAAACAAAATTCATTAAAAAAAAACCAATGCATTTCATGAAATGATCCTTTCTTCAGGGGTTCATGTACATGAAAGGGAGACAAGGAGGTCTGTTTAGAACAGCTAATAGAAAGTCAAAAGGAAGAAATGGAGTGACAATGTGCAGTGTAACCGACATTCCTTATATTGAATAACAGATTCCATCCATGTCTTTCATACTCTGGTTATGGATAATCCATTGTTGGTCCTGGCACTTTTTGCAGGGTTATCCCTAAACGTTTTGCTTTCCTCCTGAATTGTTTCTGACCTGTTTTTGTTGGCTTTAGGAGCTATCTACACCTCGTAGCGTTGGCTTCATAGCTCCCCCACAGTGTCTCAGCAGACGCCACAGTCTCAGCGTTGTGGGTAAGGTACTCTGCGATTGCGTGTTGCATGTGTATCGTATATTGTTGATTGTGCAGACGCCAAGTAGAGAGACGCCAGCGGAAGGTGAGGCAATTTGGACCCATCCTAAGCCAGAGTACCACTGGGGAGTGGTAGGACAGGCCTCTGGGTAGTATCTCTACAGATGTTATTCTATTGGTGCATCTAAAGGGCACGAATATGTAATCCAGGTGGGAGAAAGAGTTGTGTACCCCTGAATATTACGTATATCCCTGGTTTGTCGGGTGAAGTCTCTCTCCACTTTATTACTGCTGATCAGTGCTAAAGTGCATGTGCTCTCGCCTTTAAACTTGGTATGATTGGTCTACATCTATTTGGCATATTTAATTTAGCTATAAGTCCCTTGGACAGTGGTATCCTACATACACAATGCCTATAAATTAAATGCTACTAGCGGGCCTGCAGTGCTGCTTGTGCCACCCACAGAAGTAGCCTTTCAAACCTGTCTCAGTTTACTGCCACAGTGACTTGGCATTTAAAGTTACTTAATCCAAAAGTGTATATGAGAAAGTTATCAATGATGATAAGTACGTGGGCAAGCTGGTGAGTACCTGCCAGCAGCTCCTCTGGTGGTGCGCACGTGAGATACTTTCTCATTTCTCTACACTTTTTCTGTGCACCTCACCATCCTTGTGACATGTGCACTTTTCAAGATTGATGGGTGCTGGTTAAGTGACTTAACCTTTGGCTGGTTTCTCTTCACATTGTGGGATTTTCTAAACATTAATTTGTAAGGCACAGGGGATTTTTTCAGAGTTCATGAAAAGAACTACTGATCTAGGGGAACTAGATATATATATTACCCTATGAGTAATACTACGTATTTACACATAACAATTGATGGAAAGTGCCGGTTACTGCCAGGTCTTTGTTGTTGGATTATGAATTGAGTGGAGGGTGGCCTGGCATTTATCATCCCTCTGTAGCTCCTTGTTGGATTATTATTTAAAGTTACTTGCCAAGTCTAGAACTTCCTAAATATAGCTCACCCCAAGGTAGGCCCTAGGTAGCCATATCGGTAAGGTGCTGTGTAGGTAAAAGGTAGGACATGTGCCTTTTGTTGTTTGGCATGTCCTGGTATTGACAAACAGCCTATTTGGTTTCTCACTGGTATGAGGCTGCTGCTCTCAAAGCTTGGCATTGGGAATTCCCTGATATATGTTTCAATGGTAATTTTTGATCTGGCGGGAGTAGCGTTGCAATGTTTAATACGTTTGGAATAGTGTTGATAAATCATGCTTATTGGTGGGAGTGGAATTTTAATTTCAGAAAGTGAACACAAGGAGATGATGGACGGAGCGCTGAAACTTTTCACACACTTGCCGTTAGTCACAGATAAAGGGGCGATGTTTCCAGTCCAGGGAGGACTTGACTTGGCAGTTCAGTCTGGACTGTTCCCCTGAGGCACAGGATCAAGACTGATTTGCATATGGCTGGGTCTAAACAGGGGTGGCATGATGACCAAAAGAACAATGGCTTTAACCCAGATCTATTGAATGGGGAGAATGTTTGATTTGCTCTGCATTACGTCCATCATCTGTGTGCCTTTTGCTTTCTTGCCCTAAGTGCGCCGGGTATAACCAGACATGGCTCCCGGGCTCACTGTGCCACTGGATCTAAGCTAGCCAAGCGGATATGGGTTGATGCCCCGAAACTGGTCCCTTGATGCTTGTTTCCTGTCCAGGGAGGATCTGGCTTGGCAATTCGGTCTGGACTGTTACCATGAGGCATAGGGTCAAGACTGATTTGCACATGGCTGGGTCTAAACTAGAGTGGCATGGTAAGTAAAAGAACGATGCATTTAACCCAGATCTATTGACTGGGGAGAATGTTTAATTTGCTCTGCGTTCCATCCATCATCTGTGTGTCTTATTCTTTCTCGCCCTAAGTTTGCTGGGTATACCCATACGTGGGTCCCGGGCTCACTGTGTCACTGGATTCTAGCTAGCTTGACTGATTAGGGGTGATGCCCAGAAACCAGTCCCAGGATGCTTGCATCCAGTCCAGGCTGGACCTGGCTTGGCAGTTCGGTCTGGACTGTTCCCCTGAGGCACATGGTCAAGACTGATTTGCATATGACGGCTCTAAACTGGGGTGCATGGTGAGAAGAAGAACAACAATGGATTTAACCCAGATCTATTGATTTGGGGAATATATTTGATTTGCTCTTCATTCCGTCCATCGTCTGTGTGTCTTTTACTTTTAGAAAGTGGACATTTCTGTGTGCTTATGACTAGGCCTGGGCATAAATCTCCGCTACGCTCATGGAGTTTGTGGAATTCGGAAATTCCACCTTCGGTGGAAAATGCTGGATAACCGATAATCTCTGCATTCCGTAACGGAGCTGAGATGTTTCACTGGTGCGTAGGAGCAACTTGCAGAATGCTCGCCAGTGCACACAAGATTTTCTAGCCATTCACGAGTGTGATGAGATATGCAAACCACCCGTAAACTCCCGCAAGATTTTGCGGCCGCTAACGCAGCTTTAGGCCTCGCCAATGATCGTGAGTGAGCGTGATCAATCACCTCTGCAACCTGGGGATGATTTTCTCATTGAGAAGCAGCTAAATCGCCTCAAAAAGACAATTTGGAGTTAAAAACCTTTTCAAAATGACAATTTGTGTTGTTTTTTGTGCGAGGAGTCCTTGTTTTTATTTCTTTTTCCAACGTGAAGGAAGTGCCCCAAAGTCTCCAGCTTCCTGTTCCTTTCCAGCAGGCTCCTCCCAGTGCTTTGTCCATCTTTGATCACTTGGATTTGGAGCTGGAAGGTTCATTCTCTATCTCTGCTGCATATATACCATTCCACTTAAGGATTTTGTATTTGAGATTTCACAAGTTGCGTGCATGTTATGGCTAAACTAGTGGGCCGATCAACCTGAACTCAACAACATGCACCGTCTAGCGATCCAGACTGTTTCTGTTACACTGTGTACAGACCAAGGTCGCTATTCATTGTTCGAGATGTTAACAACAGACAGTTCTCATGTGAAGCAAGGCCGAGTAAGCATTTCTCACTTCTAATAACATGTGACTACAGTGTTGTGTGCAAAAGCAGCAAAAGCGGCAAGATGGCTTACTAACATTAAACGCGGTTATGCTAACTTAGCGTTGTGCATAGGTAGATAACGATCATCACTACACCCCCCCATGATCGGACCACTAACCACTAGGGGCGCATGGACAGAATGCAGAGTTCAAGTTTGACAGAACGGAACCAAGGCCATGAACTATAAGTCCATATAAGGAAAGTGAAAAAGTTCAAAAGAAAAAATCAATAGAAAAAGTTAAAACGAAGAGAAAAAAAATAAAACCATGTAGAAGACCAAAAATCGATGACGGACTGAGGACTGAAAGAAAGTTCAAAAGTCAATCCATTAATGTATAGGCACAATAAGTTGCAACTGCTTCCAAGAGGAAATCATTGGAACGTTCCGCAAAATTATCTGCCATCCAGTTCAGGACGGGGAAAGAACAAACATGTTCCTCAACCACCGGAGCCTCCAGCACCTGGCGAGGACAACCGGGGTGCACCTCAAGATAACTGTTTGTTAAGAAGTCAATCGCTGCATCTCCGATGTCCCAATTACCAAGAACTCCATGCGCTGCAGCACAGGCCATAATCCCGACACCAGAACAAGCCGATCATAATCCGGATCAGGAGACACCGGGTTTGACAGACACAAATCCAGAGCCCATTGGAACGGACAATCTAGGCAGTAAAAGACAGGCTGCACACAAGTAAAGTAGGCAAACCGGAAGGACAATCCATAGGCCACGCTCACAGTCGCCAGTGGTAAGGCGCCATAGAATTCAATCATCTGGTTACGAAGATGGTTCAGCCGGGACATGTTGTTGTGCCACGCAAGTTGTGCATCCATAGCGCAAGGCACAGAACAATAATAATATTCCAGCTACGAGGGCAAGAAGTAAAGGCAGACCTCCAAAGACACTGGAAAAAATAAAATGAAAATAGGCCGGGATCACTTCAAAAATAGTTTGAAAAGAGGTCACGAGGCCGGAGCCCACGAGTATAAAAAAATGAGCTATGCCACTTGTAGAAGAGGCATTAAAGATAGTCTGTATCAAGGTCCCAAAATGAAGTGGGAGATCAGTATTTAAAAGCGCTTGCACCTCAGTGCGGGTGTTAGCGACGTGAAGGACACATTTTTCCCGGGATGAAGTCAATGCGACCTCTTTCTGAGACAAAAGAGCCCTTATTCTGCTCATCTTGTTGAACTCTGCTTTCAAGGTCGGAATCGAAGGCCAAATGGAGACATCCAGCCGGCCATGCGGCGGTGGGAAAAGGACGTTATTACAGCAAACTACCCTCTGTGACACAGTCACGATGTAGGGAATTCCCACTAACATCCCACAGCAAGCTTCATTATTTAACAGCAAATAACTACCGTTAGCAAGCAGCGTAAAAGATGGAGTAATAACTGGCACTGGAATCCCTTTCAGGACGCAAGCTAAATTAGGGTCATGGACATTACATGCACCATGCAATTGAATGTGCCTACACACAACAGAGTGATCCGGTGCGGAAGTGCACTCTTCACCTTTCAAGTAAACTTCCTTGCCGTCCCTCACACATCTGTATGTGAAAGGGAGCGACCAGACTTCATGTAAGAAGGCAGTACCCAACTGTTCGTACCTGCCTAAAGCATAATGTTTTATGCACGAACTAAACTTAAACAAGGGAAACGGTAAAGTGATCAACCCATGTACTAGCCACACGGCCGAATTCAGTTCGGCAACAGAGAAATGCAAATTTTCTAACTTTTCAATGTGCAGCAATAAATATGTAGCATCTTTCATGGACATAAATTGCTGTTTCGCAGTCAAATTAAAGGGAAACAATAAGGACGAAGTATTCATGTAATCCCAAGGGACTTTCCCTGCCTTCAACGTTTGCAATGTCCATGCAAACTGCATAATAGATCGCAATTGGTTTTGACCATGATACAAAACAGACAAATCATCCTGCACAATGTCTACCACAGATGAAACAATATTATCTAAAGTATAGATTCTGGAAGACAGGGTGTTAATGCTATTATCTATAACAGCCAATACTATGTAGGGATTTGTTTGTTTGAAGGAGGGAATGCACCAGGATTTATATGTATTTTTATTTGATTTATTGTGGTGGGAGTGGCCTGCTGTTTTAGTAGGACCTAGCTATTTTTTTGCATGTAATTTGTCTTCTTTTGTAAAGGAAAATGTTGCACAGTTTAGTACATTTTCTCCATGTTTTTTAATAAATTGGCAATATTCTTTAAATTCACTATGTGGCATAGTCTACCAATGACCCTTCCATTCAGTAGGCATTGTACTTGTCATAGGTACATGAAACAACTGTTTCTATGGTGTCTGTTGAATTGAAACATTATTTAGGCCATGTGTTTTGCTATGGTACTTTATGTTTTTTGTACTTTATGTTTTTTTTTGCAAACAGTATATAGGAGGGAAAATGGCTTTAGAGGATGTGTGTTGTATAATGTTTTAGCCCTGTTAAGTTTCATTTTTGGCAATGCTGAATTAATGGTGTATTCTTTGTTACCATACCACCTTTGTCCGGCCAGTGTTTGAGTCTGTATCCATAAGCCTGCGTGTGGTCTTTGTTTTCCAGGCTTCCTGCTTGCTGTTGTGACCATGTGGCTGGTGGACATTTTGCATAGGCATCCAGAGTACTTTTGCCATAGGCCTGCATGTGTTCTTTGTTTGTGGCCATGCCTCCTTGCTTGCTTTTTGACCATGTTTTCAGTGGCCATTTTGTGTAGGCAGCCAGTGTGCTTTTTCCATTGCCCTGCATGTGTTCTTTGTTTGTGGCCATACCTCCCTGTTTGCTGTTTGACCATGCGGTCGGTGACCATTTTGTGTAGGCAGCCAGCGTGCTTTTGTCATAGGCATGCATGTGTTCTTTCTTTTCCAGACCTCATGCTTGTTGTTGTGATCATGTGGCTGGTGGCCATTTTGCGTAGGCAGTCAGTGTGCTTTTGCCATAGTCCTGCATGTGTTCTTTGTTTGTGGCCATGCCTCCTTGCTTGCTGTTTGCCATGTGGATGGTGGCCATTTTGTGCAGCCCAGCCAGTGTGCTTTTGCCATAGACCTGCATGTGTTCTTTGTTTGTGGCCATGACTCCTTGCTTGCTGTTTGACCATGTGGCTGGTGGCCATTTTGTGTGTTATGCTTGAGGCTTAGTAGCTCAATGCTCATACTAATGTACTGTATGAACAGTGTTTATATATTATTTATTACAAACTTTTTTGTATTTTTCTTCTGCTTCACTCCTTTCCTCCCAAATCTCTGTGGGTTCCAAATTCAATTGAGATAGTATTAAGGAGTATTCCCCTACTACATTAGCAATTGAATTATAATTTTATATTTTAATTTTTTGATAATTTTACCACAATTTTTTTTTTAAAAGTTGTTTTATTTAAAAAAATTATACATTTTTGCACATTTTATGTCACTTGTTTTCAAATGTTGAATTTCCCCCCATTTTTTCAATTTGTATTTTAAATATTTATACCATTTATTATATTTCTTACAAATTGTTTTTTTTACTTTATTATTTATTTATTTTTTCTAATTACATTTTTTCTATTCTCATTTCATCCAGCATTAACCCCCTATGTGCTATCGGTGGCACAAAGCTGCATAACAGCATTCATTTTCTAAGGATTATTCCATTGTCAGTTTTCTTTTGTCACCTGCACCTCCCTGAGATTCCCATCCCATTCCCAACTTGATGCAAATAAAGCAAACAGTTACATCTGTGTGTTGTTGATGCTCTTTCTTATCCTTCCTCAGTGTACATAAATGTTTATGTTGGTGTCGTTTTACGAATGAATACACTGTCTTGTTAATTATTCATAACATAAGTAACCACACTAAATGATACCACGAATTTAACTGCAACAATGCCATGTTTCACTGATTTTCTTATTTGTTTGCTTTTAGGTGCACAAGAGAGAACATCACTCACAGTACTGCCAGACAGAAGGTCTTTGCACAATGTGATGCAGGACCACACAACACGGACATCTCTTCAGCTTGTGAAGCTAAGTGCCACTGCCAACTGACAGCTTTAAGATGACCCCAAAGAAAGATGCTGCCAAAAAAGTGGCAAGTGGGGAGGAGAAGAAGCTGACTCTACCACTGGCAAGCTGGCAAGGACCTTTTTCGACAAACATGTGCTTGTCGTACCGGTTACCGGGGCTTAAGCTGGGAGCAGCACCCCGCATCAGCAAACGCACCCCAACCAAGGCCCAAGTCCATATCTGGTACAGAGGCAGTCAGTCTAATCACGGCAACGCCAATGAGCAGTGGTGTTGCAATTTACTTATCTCTTTTGAAAAGTGGCATCGAATCATTAAAGGAAACTCAGATAAGTGGACAACAACAGTCACAGCCAGAAATAGTAGTTTCTTCAAAAGAAGGAGCAGTTCAGGATATTGAAGTTCATGCTGAGTAAATAGAAGAAGCCACTCTTTCAGAAGATCCATATTCTTCCAGATCTCCAGCAAGAAAAGGAGGGTTACTCTACCATTTTCGTTAACCCATCTCAACCTGCTCTGAAGGATGTGGCATAGATGCAACCACCACCACTTGCCATATTTGCAAGGCCCAGGCAGCAACCTACATCTACAACCACCTCACTAGAAGTAGGCACTCCAGAGAGGCAAATGTAAAAATGGCCACGTAACGTCAGTTCATCCAACACTGGCAGTAGCACCAGCATCAGAAATTGGATCTCCCCAGTTTGGGACTTATTTATGGTTGAATGCAAAAAGAACAATTGATGGACAGAATGCAGAACAATGTAGCGAGAGCACGTCTGGGCAGACGTGGGTCCCGGGCTCACTGTTCCACTGGAATCAAGCTATCTTGGCTGATGAGGGGTGAAACACTGAAACCAGTCCTAGGATGCTTGTTTCTTGTCCAGGGAGGACCTGGCTTAGCAGTTGGGCAGGACTGTTCCCATGAGGTACAGGGTTAAGACTGATTTGCATATGGCCAGGTCTAAACTAGGGTGGCATGATGATGGATTTTATTTCTTCATGGTTGGCAAGAAGGAGCCAAATATTGCCAGATGCTCCATTTGCAGACCCAGGTTTAGTCGGGGTTAGCTTGGTACAAACCAAACCATTTGAGAAAACACCACACAATCCAGTGGGAGGAGCAACTTAGGGGTAAAAACACTGCAAGTGGTGTTGGTGAAGGGAGTGAAAGGCTGAGCACAGAATACAATCCGATCATGGTAGAAGGTGAAGAAGATGAAGACATTTTTGTTAAGCAAATTAACCCTGCCACCAGCAGTGCATTAGTATTGCCCACCTCAGCAACATCGCAATGGCACAAGGCTCGGGGCGTGACACCAAGCCAAAAGCATGCAGTCACTGTCCCGCGGAGATGCACATTGAGCCTACCACCTTCTGCTCTCAAAAATTCACCTGCATCAGTGGCACCAGAAATAAAAGTCCAGGCATGTTTAGGCAGGAGGGGCAGTACGAACGCAGCAACCCAACAGCACGTTTGTACAATGCAAGCCTAGAATTTGTTGCAGCCTTCTGCCCGAATTGAAACGTTCCCAGCTGATCCTATTTTGCCAGAGTTGCTGTTCTGGCATACATCATGACATTCTGGAATTGGTTGGAGAAGCATTGCAGCAGAGTGTGGTTCACACTATCCACCTGACGACAGACATGTGGACCAGTTGTCAAGGTACTGATTACATGTGCATCACTGCACACTGTAACTCTTTTTTCTGGGTTAGAGAAATGATATCTGCAGGTGTTGACACTGCTGATATTTGAAATTGTGGTTGGAAACATGCAATAGTAGCCATGTTTGCCATGGAGAAATCCCATACTGTTGAAAACATCCTGAAAAACTTTAAAAACAAGGTCTTTGAATGGCTGCTATCTAGAAGGCTTAACATTGGATCTGTTGCCAGGACAATGACAGTAACATAGATAAGGCCATGGCAGATGGTGGCTATTCCAGGGTCCTGTTTTTGACGCACTGCATCAACTTAATTGTACAGGACTTCCTCAGAAAGGAAGACCTAGTCAGCAATTTGCTGTCCACCTGCAGAAGAATCTACACTCATTTCAGCCATTCGTTTACAGCCCGTAAGCAGGTACGGGTCATTCAGAGTGTTAATAGAATGCCAATTAAACCACTCATACAGGAGGTGCTAACAAATTGGAACTCGACCTATTGAATGTTTCAACATCTGTTTGAGCACTACAGACCATTCAATGAATATGTCATGCAAAGAGGGGATGCAGCTGTGAAAGGCATGATCATTGAGATAAACCAATGGAGCCCAGTCAAATGCCTGACAGAGATGCTGCTTCCTTTTGAGATTTTCACATGGGAAGTCAGCATGGAGGACAATACCATGGGCCAAGCTATCCTGTTGTTGCATATGCTACAGGAAAAGCTGAAGGAGGTGTCCTAAATGCACAAAGGTGTGGACAAAAAAAAGATGCACATGAGTTGGTGGAGAGGTTATCCCTTCGCTTATCTGTTAATACAAGGGTGCGAAGAGACATTGTGTAATCCAAACATTACATGTGTGCCACAATTCTTGATCCATGGTACCAACAAATACTGGCAACTTTCATTCCTTTTTCAGATGGGGATGTTTCAAACTACAATGCGTGAATTGCTGAGCAAGCCAGTGACCTAGAAAAAGAAAGCTGGGTATTTGAAGCTCACTCTTCCAGGGCACAAGTTCTGTGCTGCAGCCTTCAACTTCAGAGCCTGAGGGAAGTGCAATTGGCTCACAAGAGCTAAAACCAAAAACAAGATCACCTGCAACAAAAGGAACAGAAGTTTTGGCATCAAAATCTGCATCTGATTGGTTTCTAAAGGCAGGGCTTAAATCCAGTGCAGAGGCAAAAGAAGTTGAGCAAGGTGGAGCACCAGTAACTATTGAGAGGATGGTCCAGTCCTATCTGTATGACCCACCAGAAATCTATTTTGTTCTAAACTCATTGGTGTATTGTTTTGGGAAGAGGCACCAATGGCCAGTGCTCAGCAGGCTAGAAATAAAGTATTTGGCTTTCCTGGTAGCCAGTCTGTCCACTGAGCGGTTGTTCAGTGCAGCTGGCGCAGTTGTCACAGCGAGAAGAATCAGTCTCTCGCCCCAAAACGTGGAGAGAGTAACCATGATGAAAATTAATCAGCACTTTATAACACCCAATTATACCATACCTAAAGTACGACAGGAGGCGGATCAGGGTAATTGGTCAGATTCAGGTGATGGTGACAGTGTGTTGGCTAACCAACTTCTGCGCAAACCAAGTGAGTTTGAAGACAAACTCTACTTCCCTGACTAATAGGCATGGGTCACCAACCATTGAACTTTCAATTTCTTTTGTCCAAACTGTTTTGACGACAAAACAAAAGATATTGCTTGGGGAACATTATAATATGTTGTCTCTTTGTATGTGATTGACTAATGCAGCTCCACTTTTTTGGATACATTGTATTGACGGACTGGAATTGGACCAGTGTGAGGTAAAGAAGCCTTCCCTCCCTTCCCCCCCCAAGAACATTGGGGAGACATATTTGTGCTTGCCTCTATCCCCTACCAATCTATCCTTTCTTTATTCCCCTAGCTGGACTGATCCACATTAATTGATGTACAAGAGTGCCCAATGTGTTTTTCGTGAAACAATTAGGATCGGCAATGCATCACTGTCACTGCACTTAAATTAGAACAGGTAAGTGGCATGCAGGTACCAAAGCTTGATATATATTATGAGTGATTGTTGTTTGTTAAGTGTGTTGAGATGATTCGTGTGGTGGTAGGCAGTGAGACTGGGTGCTTAGTTATAATTCTTAAGTTTGAATGTGTTTGTGATGAATTATAATGTCGGTGGGCTACCGATGGATGATCATTTATTTCCTGATGATGATTTTTTCCTTCCCCTCTGACACTTATTGAGATTTGTTTGCAGGGTCAACACTGCTTTGTTTTCTAACAGAGACTCCTCAAAGTCCAGCCAGTCCCTTTTGCTAACAAACACTCAATCTAGTCTATACAAAAACTGTCTCAATGTTTCTCTTGTTGGTTATCAACGACATTGCACTACAGGTTGATCTATTACATGAGTCGGGATTCAGTTGGAACGGACTTGGACATGTTACTCGGAGTCAGGAGGATGATGGAAGGACTCAAGGCATGATTACTTCAGCAGCTGCCTGAAGAATTAAGCAATAAACTTCTCAGAAACCAACATTTGGTGATGACTCTAAGAGGCCTATTCAACTCTGTGAACTGGTGGTGAGAGAAGTGCATTGATTTTACTTGATTTGGGAAGTGCAATATTGCTGAGTTTGGGTGTTGGCTGGCTCAAATTTGAAACTATGTGGTGATTGGGTGGGGTCCTGTTCTTGTAGATAACTGGAGACAGACATGTGGTGATCATCACCTTATGCACGTGCTAATCTACATATTATGATGATGATGATGAAAGTTGTGAGGTTGATCAGCCTAATACATGTGGCCACTTGTCTGTGATTGTTGGTTGTTGGAATTACTTCTATTAATGAAAATATAGCCCACACTGGCCCCATTTACCCACCTATGCATATGAGTGATTGATATTTTAGATATCGAAGAACCTCATTCGTCAGTATCATCATTCAGGCTTTGAGAGTGAGTGGGTCTGGAAGGAGGATCAATATGGTCGCTGTACATGCCCCCCACAGACGGCTCTGTTCTGTTCTGCTCACCAGCATCGCAAGTCCTAGAGACCATGAAGGGCCTCGACGCAAGGGAATTGGGGAGTGTATCGAACCCGAGCTGTCCCAGTGGCATTGCACAACACTCCTCACCGTTGGGGGCAGACTTTTGGATTCTGGTCATATATGGGTTACCCAGAGAGGTTGCCCCACTGACTTGGAAGGGGTGTGCCCCACACCAGTTTCTTTTCTTATTATTATTATTAGTTTATGGGGTTTTGGTCTATGCTTATATGCAATATAGATACTTATTTTTACATACTACTGTGTGTTGTATTATGTCACTGGTGTGTGTGTGTGTGTTATGCAAACACTTTCCACATTGCCTCTGAGATAAGCCTGACTGCTAGTGCCAAGCTACCAAGGGGGTGAGCAGGGGTTATCTCGGGTAAGTAACTCCCTTACCCTGACTGGAGTGTTGGGTTCTGCCTGGCCTAGGCACATACTCTCGCCAACAAAAAACCCTAATTTCTAACATCCATGCACCGTAAGTAGTTGTCCGAACCATGAAGTAAAATGAAACCACCAAAACGGAATACCCGAAAAATGATGTGAACCAAAGTCCTATCCCCAATAAAGAGAAAGAAGCCATCATCTCATGAACATAAACGGAAGAAAGAATGAACTAATTATATTGTTAAAAATATGCATGCTGTCTTTGTATAAGCGAAACTATAATCCTGGGAAACAATAACCGCCATCTGTGCAAAATGCCTATTTCACATCCGTGTGAGACTACAGGTCCTAACAAGCTACACCATAAACAAATGGTTGCATAGTTACTCACTAACAATGGCGTTTCATGAGTATGTCTGCTGCAATCAGTAAACTTGGTAATGCCGAACAAACTGGAAAATGTGTCTTGAATCCGCTAGAGGGTATGTTGTAAAAAGCAATGTGAGCATTGGTCCCAAGGACATACAGTCTGCTCCAAACCAACCATGTATTTAATAAACTGATAGGTCTCTTACTATGGGAAGAGTATGTGGTGCAGCGGCCAGAGCTGCTGACTCGGGAGCTGGGGATCAGGGTTAGAGTTTCAGTGTTGACGCAACACTCTGTGATACTGGGCAAATAACTTACTCTCCCCGTGCCTATGGACAGTGCCTGGATACCCCCAAGAGTGAACAGCCATGCTTTATAAATGTGCAAACTATGCAGTATTGTACTGATGTCAAAAACAAGTGGTGTAGCCAGAATATGAATCCAACATTTAAAAAAGACCTCCTCTACTCTACTTTGCATGCTACATTTTGCTAAATTGGCTGTACATTTTAAAAATGATTTACAATCTTTATGAATGTTTATTGTTTGATTATGAACATATAGTACATGAGTGCATGATAACACACTTGTTCAAAAGATTTATTTTGCTAAGTTGAAATGGCAGGCCTGAGATTTGATTAAAGTGCCACTTAAGTGGGAGCCACAATCAGTGCTGAAGGCCTACTAGTAGCATTCAATTTATGGGTTCTGGGCATAGGTAGTGCCACTTTACTAGGGACGTACAAGTAAGTGAATTATGCCATTTGGGTATAAGCCAATCTAACAGGTTTTAAGGAGAGAGCACAAACACTGTAGCACTGGTTAACAGTGAATTAATGTACCACTGGTTAACAGTGGTAAAAAGCGCAGAGTCCTAAACCCTACAAAAACTAATTCGCCAAAAAGGGGAGGGCAAGGCAAAAACGTTTGGGGATGACTGTGCAGAAAGGGTCAAGTCTAACAAGATAATATCTGATGCCTCTTGAGAGCCCACGGGAACCACTATGGGAGGCAGGTAGAAGAAGTCAAATATCAAATGAATGAATTACGTAACCACTGGTGTCTCTCCTGGATAGGCCATGGACGCTTTAGGGAGGCACGGTGAGGCAGTCAAAAATAGAATAAATGATTCAGACAAAATCAAATACATTAATTAAAATAACCTCTGGTGTCAAACCCATGGGTCAGTGGGACCACTCGAGAGGCATAGATACTCAGGCAGAAATTATTAAAAGTAATATTTGGTTCCCTATCCTTTTAGGGCACATGTGATACAGGCAAGAATAAAAATGAATACTCTAAAGCAATAAATATGTGGTACAGAATACTACAACCAGAGACAAGCATTACAAAATACATCCAGAAAAAAAAAAAAATAACAAAATTAATATGGGCTTCTTCTATCAATGTTACCAGAAAATGACTTTTAAAGGTCAAAAAGGGATTATAACTGACAATGTCGGACAAAAAATAGTGGCTGCTCATAACAACCACATGGGTAGCAAAGAAGGAGGTATTTATAACAAACACAAATTAGCCACGTCACACACACTACAAAATAGTGGTTGCTGCATTACCAGCAAAGGAGACATGAACAACGACACAATGGCCACCAAACATACACACACTTACTGGCTCCACAAAAGGGTAGTCACAGCATGGCCAGCAAAAAAGAGGCATGGAGAAAAAAAGACATAATGACCAACACACAAATATTCACTGGCTCCACAAAATGGTGGCCTCCACATGGCCAGCAAAGAAAGAGGAATGCAATATGAAGAACATGGTTTACCTATCCTCCCTGGAGCACCTTCATGGCCCCCATAAACAACATTTATTATCATGGGAAAACGTTTACTTAATCATGACCACCCAAAATGTGTTCTGGGACCACCCATGAGACTTCCATGGGCCTTACCCACTACCAGTATATCAGAAATGTCAGATAGAAAAGCACAATTTAAAAATGCTCCAACCAAAAAAAGCTCAAAGGTACACCAATTACCCCACCCAATTTTTGTTTTTAAAGTTGCAGAAAAAATATAATTATTGTCCGATGCTGGGCAAGTGCTTCAAATGAACCGCCAGAGAGTTTCCTTTTTCTATTTTACCAGTCGGGATGCTGGGGAAAAACGTTCCCTGCAGCCTTATTCTTTTTAGTTTTGAAACAGTGAGCAGCATGCTAGGTGCACTTGCTTCTTTTCCCTGAGAGTGAAATGAGCAGATTGGCTCATTTCACTTTGAATGAATTGGTGCTCGGAGATATCTCAGGCCAGAACACTGTTTTGAGTGAGGGAGGTATTGCTGGAAAGGAGAGGATCACCCCTTTCCAATGATAACATCTCCCTAGTTGGTCCTATCTGAGGGTGATCCCCAAGCATGGATTCAACACCTACACACCAGGGAACTTTTGTGGGAACATCCATAGGCTATTTGTGATGAATTGGGTTGTTGGCTGAGGGTGGCATGAACCCTTCTCAAGTATCAGCCACAATCCTTGTCAGGTTGAATCACAAATGTCACTAAATAAACCTGTTCTTAACCCTTTGGTAGCTTGGCAAAAAATCATTCTGGCTTAATTTAGAGGCAATGTGTAAAGTATTATGCATCTCTTAAAAAGTAATAAAGTGAAAACACCACACAAGAAAAGCCCCACACCAATTTAGAAAAATATAGCAAATTGTTGTAAATTATTTGACACAAAATACCAACTCAAGATATGCAATTTCAAATATTTAAGGTAAGTAAAGGCCCAAAAGGGCAAAGTGCCACTCGCTGTAATCTAGTCATGTGAAAAAAGTTACAAGTTCAGGCTACTGTGATGGAGAGAATGATGAATACAGGTATAAGTTTAGTCTTGCTAACAAGTTACCTTCTCAAAATCCAGTTTGTGGTAGAGGAGGTCGCGAGGAGCGGTGAGAGCACTGCAGATGGACTTTGTTGTTGCATGAAGAGCAATACGGGTGTCATGGACTTCCATTGCTGTAGCACAAAGATCCTGTCAGGCATTGGTGGAATTCAAAGTTGGCGATCAATGCTGGCTGTCAATGCTGAAGCATAAAGTGCAGATCTCACGTTTCTGCTTGATCCTGGTCGTCTTTTCAGTGCGAGTCAAGTTCACTGGAGCTTCGCATTGGTGGTGTGTGCTAACAGAAAGATCTTGGTATAAACTGGCCCCTTTGGTATTGCAAAGCGCCCAAAACCTCAGGAATTCTTCTTTTCCTTCAGAAGGAGATCAACTGATGCCACACCAAGTGTCCAATACCTGGAATGCACCTTTTGGGGATCAGAAACTCAATCCAGCAGAGGACAACAGGGCTCAGGCAGGTTCAGTTGCAGATCCAGGCAGGTCCAGTGCAGCAGGGAGACCTCTAGATGTTGTTGTGTCCCTGTAGCTCAAAACAGAAGGCCAGTTAACTAGCACTTGGAGTCACTCAGGTAGCCTGGGATGAAGTGTGCAGGTCCAGTCCTCTAGCAGTAGGGCAGTCTTTCTTCTGTAGTATCCACAGACCCAGCAGTGTTTTGAAGAGGGGATCCGAGAGTTCCACTTTTATACCTGGTGCTGACTTTGAAGGAGTTTACCCCCAGCATGTCTGGAATTTCCTGCTTTCCTGCCCTGGTCCCAGGATGTCTGGAGTCACATTTCCCTAGTGTGAAGTTCTATGCATGTGAGCAGAAGCAGTGTCTTTGAAGTGCAAGTGGGGTTGTGCACAGCTCCACTTCCTATCCTGCCAACACCCAGTCTGTCTATTGTGTCTCTCTATTGTGTGACTGTCTGGGAGGAATATACAAAGTCCAACAGCCAACTACACCTTGTCATGGGAACCAGTACACAGGCTTCAGGCACCAAATGATTAGGACATGAAAATGCCACATTTTTAAAATTTGGTATTTTCAGAATTGCGATTTTAAATCCGATACTACCATTAAAGTAGATTTAAATTTACAATTCTTTCAATACTAACAATGACTTTGTGCCTGCTCCCACACAAAAGTTATCACTTAGTAAATGTAATGAGGTAACTCAATATTACCCTAATGGTCTCACAGTAGAGACATGAAAAGTGTGAGTTTTTCATTAACAGGCCATGTAGAAATTAAAAGTACATGTCCGACTTTTTAAATAAAATGCACCCTGCACTATGGGCGTTCTAGGGCCAACTTTTAGGTTTGGCAAAGGAGGCACGGGGCATGTTTTAAATGACTACTTAAGTGGGTGTCACAATGAGAGATGTAGGCCCAATAGCAGTTAATTTACCAGCCCTGGATATATGGGATACCACTTTACTAGGAAGTCATAAGTAAGCTAAATGTGCCAATCAGGTGTAAGGCAATATTACCATGTTTTAGGGAGTGAGCACAAGCACTTTGGTACTGCTTAGCAGTGGTAAAGTGCATAGATTACTTGGACCAACAGAATCAAGTTCTGCAACAAATAGTAGGGGAATAGGAAAAAGCAGTGTGCTCCCATTCCCCTTTATTTGGAAAAGGCTCCCTTGAGTCAATGAACTGACAAGCTTTTGGAAATGCACCTGTGTGCCAGAGAGAGGTACTGAGACCTGAGAGGATTGTGGCAGCTTTCTCAGCAACCACTGATGATATTTCTACTGATGATGGATAATATCCAGAAACACATGTCTAGAGAGTCACAGTACTAACCTGCACCAACTTTGGTGAAACAGTCCAGAACAATTCAAGTAAGCATCTAAAGTGAACTGCATTTACCATAATGCTAAGGGGTGAACTGTGCTGGGAGGGGAAGCATTGTGATCCCATCCCCCTTCAATTCGACTACAAAAGACTATAGGCCTGATATTTTTGATTGTAAATGCATATTGTCATAAGCAATAGGTCTGACTTTCTAACAATGAATGGCAAATGCCATCCTATTTTAAGGAGACCAGGTATGATGGGTTTATAATGATCATAACATGTAACATTGAGTATCAAAGGGTACAGGTCTCGTTTTAATATTCTGAGACTCCTTTAGAATGAGTTCCAATTGTTTTTTCCACCGGCCATTATGTAAACATGTGTATGATCGTGCATAGCATTTAGTTGTGCCTCTATTAGAGTAGAGTTTTCTGTTAAGAATAAACACTGACTGAACAATGACGTTTTGAGTGGCATTTATTATGTTGCCAGGCTCCAAGTTTCTTGTCCACAGCACTTCTATGGGACAGCCTACCACTGCTCTGTCTTGCTATGATAGTGCTGTCAGAAGTAGTGTAATTAATTTCCAGGGTGGTACTCCTACCAACTCAATTAACCATCTCTGTTTGAGTTAAAAAAAAGTTCTGAGAGAATCTCTGCTCAATCGCAGCTAGCTGTAGCACACACAGCAGGAAATGCCCAGAGCCATGCAGACTAAGTTCAAGCAACACCATAACATTTACACAAACTAATTTAGAAAACAGAGAAACATTTATTAAACAAAAAGATACCATCAAAATAGATTAAGGGAAAATTGAGATATTATCAATGTCAAGCTCTATAGGAAAACAACAGCTCAAGGTGGACTGGCACCTCAGTGGAATTTCACCCCGATCACGATGGAGAGGAGGTTAGAGTACAACAAGTGGGTTGTTCCAGTCAAACATTCTACTTTCTGACTTACTTTTTAGGTGTTATGAATTCTTCATCTGGCCAGTCGGGCAGCCTCTAGCACCTCATGGAAAGCTTCTGAGAAAAAGGATTCCCTCCACCACATGTCCTGCTGGATCTAGTCCTCTTTAGTCAACTATGCCCTTTAGGAATCAGGAGTCCAGTTTTTTGTCTCTGAAGGAGGTAAATATGATGAAAGGCTTCAGTCATTGGGTGCCAGAATGATTAAAGGGTCCTTGACGAACCCTTGTGTGAGTCCCTTTCTTCTATTCTATTCTGTTCTATGAAGCACTTCTAAAGCGCATAGCTACTGATAGTCATCCCAGCACTCATAGTGCAGCACAGACTAGTTAACAGTATTTAAAAGGAGCTGTTCTGGAAGAGCCAAGTCTTTAGTGATTTCTGAAAAAGGAGTTCCTTTTTTCTGATTGCACAGAGTAGGAAAGTGTATCTGCATTATAGACAAAGGAGCGCCCTCCGTATTTTGCCCTTCAAACCAGGGGTACTGTGAACAAATGTGCATCAAGCAGTGCCCAAGGGATGATAAACATGGATTTTAATTTTAATTGAATTTGATTCTAATTGATTCTTTCAGCAGTAACCAGGAGCTTGGTGTCAGAAGTCAGGATTCCTCTTCTAACAGGGCTGCTTTCTTCAGATAGAGTCTTCCCAGGTCCAGAAATGCTCTGAAGAGGTGTTGGTGGAGGTACCTAAATTATCCTAAGCCTTTGCCAATGATTGTAGGAATTTTATTACCCAGACCAAACAGATCTCTCGCAGTCCCAACCTCCTTTTTATTTAAATGATCTATGCTGGACGGTAGAATTTTTACGGAGCTCTTCTTTCAAGATGGAGGGACCCAGCTGCCACCAGGTAGGCCTGTCTTCCGCTACTTGGCCACTCCTCTGCCTCACAAGAAAAACACTGGTTTCCCTACCACTGTGTTGAGGGCCTAAGAGCCTGAATCACAAAGATAAGCATAGACTTTTGTGTACGTTTACATTTTTCGTGGTAGTCACAAACAACAAGTTAATAGTAAGTGTGTGACTGAGAGACTCCACAGTCGAGGCGGAGAATGCTGCACATAAAAAGATAGGACAGGTCTGTCTTTGTATGTGCGCCACCCTGACTACAGAGTCTGCAGTTGTAATATTAATATTAGTAGTTTGTGAATGCCAAAATCTGTAAACTTACACAAAAGTGTAAGTTTATCTTTATTAATAAGGCACTTACGGTTTTGGAGGGTCTTGGGAATGAATATGAGAAGCACTCGCTGGCATCTCCAAATCAAAAGAGTTAATATAAAAGCTGTCCTTTGTTCTGCCAACTGTTCCTGTCTACTCCTAGTCTGTCGTTGCGCTATACTACTGGCAGATGTCCTCAAAGAAGATGGAGGACTGTAGTTGTACTAAAGGGAAGACAGATATGCTTAGATAAAATGCTAATGTAGGCAAGAGAGAAAACTAGGGCTAATTTAAACATTCTTTATAAAAGGTTAATAATGAAGTAGGGCAACAGAGTGCATAAACCTCAGAGTATGGTGGTACTTTCTGAGTGTAAAGATCTTCTTGGTTGAACACTTTATTGTTAATCTAGATCAAACATTTCTTTTCATACTGTTATTTGTAATCTTTTATTAATAAATATACAAAGGAATAACAGCACCAGGCCATGAAGAAAATACATTTGTCATTCTTGAACTATTCATACATAGGACTTGGAAGAGTCAGTTGTGCAACCTCCCTAATTATTCTGTGCAAATGTGAAACCATACTTGCACTGTACAAAACAAAGGCATGAGTGCACACTGACAAAGATGACATCTTGAGCAAAATCTATACACTTCTGGCCTGCAACTTCTTTTAGGTTGCCACATCCTCAGCTAAGCACTGGAAAGCTAAAGTGTGACTATGTGGTCTACTGATGTCAATACAGGAGTGCACAATGACAATGGGAGAGCTGTAGTTGACCTATAATATCAATAGAGGACTTTAGAAAAGAGTACAATGTGAATAGAAAACTTGTTGCCCTCTACTACCACAGAGTTTGTCACATAAAAGTATATAATGGAGATGGAAAGCTGCAGTTGTGCTATGTAATTAATAAAAGTTCTCACAGAATAGTGCAATGGAGATTAAATGCTTGTTGCTCCTTACTACCAGCAGAGGTCCTCACAGACATACACAGTGGAGTTAGAGCCCTTCCTTGGTTTAACCTTTCATGTTGGAAGAGTGAGGTATGAAAAAGGCACATCATGTGGACTTCTTGAGAAAATAAATACAGCACTGCTTGTACTTAGGTCCAAGATTCTTCAAATAAGTACATTAAGTAAACATATTACTCTTTACCTTTCTGTTTATGAGTTGGGAGGGGATTCCCACTGGATAATGGCAACTGCACAACTATTCTACTATGACTCAAACGCACAATGAATACATGGAACTGCAACATAAGTATATTGGAAAGAAGTGCAATGGCAGAAAAGCTGCCGCAGTTCCTCAAATCATTATTAGAGGTCTCTTTCAAGTTAGATATTATTGTTTGAAATATTAATCACAAAGCTGAGAGGGGTGTCTTCACCTAGACATTTGCATTTACAATTTTGCCACTCTAATTACCGTTGTCTGCTCGATTTTCTAAAGGATAAATTAAAATAAATTAAAAAAACAGAGTTTGTTGATAGTGATGAGTCATCTCTGAAACCAACAATAAATGTCTTGTGCTTTGTGATGACAGTTTATGGCACCCTACTATCTATAGAGACTAGCAATTACTGGGAAGAACAAGTGTTTTTCTCATTTTAGGTGTATGTATACCTACGCACAGAAAAAAGGAGGCTACTGAAACTGAAAGCATTCAGTGACCATTGACCATTGACCTATACTTTGTGCTGTAGTGTGAGGAAGAATTATTTGGCTGGCATTTGAACAGACAAATAACGGAATATAGTTGATTGAGAGTCTTTATATTTGTATGGATTTTTCTTAGTTTTTGGGAAAGTATGAGGCTGGAAAAACAACTTAAGCTGTTGTTAGGCCAGACCTAAACAGTGAAATGAAGAAACTTCCCTGAAAATATGCTGCTACTTCAGGCCACAGCAGCCCTTTGAAATTGTAATTGCAATTGTATTTATATAGTGCTTACTACCCCAGACGAGGCATTGAAGTACTTTTTCGGTGAGTAGCAGGTGACTCAAGAACCGAAAGAGAATTAGCGGTGAATTTTATAGGGAGATATGAAATGAATTTGAGAGGTGGACATGTGAGTTTGTTAGTGGATTGAAAAAGGATAGTGGAGTGATAGAGGTAAGGGTTCACATTTATGTAGTGCTTGCTGCTTCCAAAGCTAAAACAGGATTAGTGGGGAATTATTATAGGGACATATGAAACTAATTTGAGAGGTGAACATGTTAGTCTGTAAATTAGATTGAAAAGGATACCAATCTTTTAAGTCCTTGAATGATATTTACTCCTTTCCTCGCAATATTTATAACTAAATAAAATATTGCAAAGTTATTCTAAGATGCTAAGTATCTCAAATGGTGAAAAATGAAATCACAATTATTTCCATCACCAGGGTATATGAAACATCTTTTATAAGGTCCCTGCTTATAGTTACATGTCCCCCCCTAACCCTGGGATGCCTAGGGAAGACCCTGGGGATAACTAATATGTAACAAAATGTATCATTTTTAAAGTGCCCATACCACCAAAGTCGAGTTTGCACACAATTTTACTTTTAAAGACAGTCTGCAAGGCCAGGCTCCTTTTAAAATGACAGCGTGCACTCAGCAGTGCACACATGCAAGTGCAGGAAATCTGATGGTCTCTAATTGTTCATGCTCTATTACATACTAGGGACTTATAGGTAGTTAACTCCCCTAGCCCTATTAAATACTAGCGATGTATAGGCTCTGTCAATACCAATTGTGAGAATTTACTTTTAAAGACAGGCTTTTAAGGCAGGACTGCCTTTAAAAGGACAGCAGGCACACAGCAGCACACACATGTAAGTGCGGGAAATCTGTGGGGTCTCGAAACCTACATTCCCCATTTTATACTTAGGACTTATAGATAGATTGCACCCCCTGGCCGTATTATCTACTAGGGATTCATAGGATCTGTCATTGCCAATTGTAAGTGTACCCTACTACATGTACCTTTTTACACATAGCACTGGTCCTGGGGCCTGGTTGGCAGAGCCCAGGGTACAGTCAGAGTCAGGTAACACCAGTATCATTCAGCAAAAAAATTAGGGTGAACAGGGCAAAAGGTTGACTTTCGAACAAATGACAACCTGACAATAATAAAAAAAGGCACCCTGTGTGGGCATATGCATTGTCATTTCTTAAAACAAATTGCCTAGAAGGAGCTCATTCCTTTACTCAATATTTCACAGACAAAATAGCTAATCATCACACGACCAAAGCAGACACATTGAACTCCTATTTAAAGCAAAGAATAACTGCCAGCACTGAACCTTTTCTAAAGAAGCCTTCCAAGAGTAGGCTAAACCAGTCTCTGCATCCCTTTGAAAAATATCACACAATGAATTTATAGACCTAGTCAAAGCAAGCAGGCCCGTCGGCAGCCCTTCTGACCCATGTCCACCACAAACCTTCAAGAAAATTATTCTAACTACCTCTGCTGCCACACCAGTAAGAAGAATCATCAACAATTCCTTAACTATGGGAAAATGTCTAGTAGATGTAAAAAAAAGTCATACATATGCCCATTACTAATATGCCGTGTCCTAGAACTGTACAGGGACATAATATTCATGTATGCCCTCTCACTGAAATCAATTTACTGTTAGATTTTTATTGATTTTAAATCAGATAATTCACCTCCCTGGTCAGCTTAGATGTCAATCGAAATTCTTAACAATAGCCGGGAATTCATTCAACTGATGTTATGTGACTTTGTAATATTTGAAATGAAGGAAAGTGCTCCCTTCAGAGCTAAGAAATTGACATGAGTAGATTTGGGCTCTCAAATTATGGGAAATTAAGTTATGTCTTTATTGGATTTTGGACCAGGAGAAAGAGATTAATAAAGCCAGAAGGATAAATGACAACATTCCACGCTTTCTACATGTCTTGTGAAACCCCTTTTATGCCAAGGCATCGCCTGTGGTGTAGATTTACTGGGATTTATAAGGAAAAATGTAAAATGAATATATTTAAGATAAGTAAAATACAATGGAGCTGGGAAACCCTGTACTTTTGGAAGCATGTTCTCTGTTAGTGCAATTTCTAACAATGTGTCAGAGAGAAATGGAGGTCCAGTTAATAATGGGTAACTGTTTTCATGAAGAATCCTAGGGGCAGATTTATGTTAGACTTGCGCCACTTTTACGCCGCCGTTGCGTCACTTTTGTGACGCAGCGGCGGCGTAAACCATGCGCCATGTTGCGCCTTATTTACAACGTGATGCGTCACGTTGTAAAGCCCTGCGCTACAATAAACCTGCGTCAGGTTTAATGTATGCAGGGTGGGCGTTCCATCGGAAAAAGCCTCGGAAAAGTGACGCAGTGAAATCTACAAGATTTCACTCAGTCACTTTTCCGACGTTTCTGCGTCAAAACCTTGCGCCTGCTTGAAGCAGGCGTAAGGCATGACGCAGCATGTTAGGTATGTTAGGTATGGGCAGCCCCTAAACATTGCTGGAGTTGCGTCGTGCTTGCGACCCTTACGCCATCAGATGCGTCACGCATCTGTTTATCCTTGCGCCACGATGCGCCGCATTGTAAATGTGGCGCATCTGTCGTGGCGCAAGGGTAAACTTGCGTGACGCATCTTTCCTGGCGCATCCCAGCTGAATTGCAGGGATGCGCCAGGAAACATAAATCTGCCCCCTAGTTTTTTTATTATGTTGTCATTACTCGAGAGGCTGTATGATCTTCAAGTATAACCCTCATTCCTTAGGATAGAGCAATACATTTTAGGATCGGCGCCTGGGCTTTAAATACCTACATTTTATCTCTTTTTGATGCACGTTTTTTTCACAATTCATGTAATTAACCCATATGAAAAGTCTCCTGTAACTGCACAAGACTAGGAAAGAACTATGAAACAAATGTTCAGTGATTTTATCATATGCTCACAATGAACTCTGACCATGCATTTCTATGATAATGGTAATATTGATGTCAATTTATGGAACGATACGTGTATTTAAAAATAGGATCTAAACACTGTTGTCCAAATCTCCCAAGATGAGCTCTTGATCAACATCAACCCTGAGTAGGCCCTGCGAACTAAGCCTGAGGATACTGATTAACAGATCATGGGTGGGGTGGCATGTAACCCGCAGAACAAACAGGCAAACAGGAAAAACCCAGATTAGTAACACAGGACAAAACAATGGTCCCAGGAGATTGGGCCCAATTAAGCACATATGACCAGAGGGGTGCTGACGTTCCCAAAACACCATAATTTTAGATGCCACAAGTAGTTAGGAACATTCAGCCACTCAAGACACAGCATGCACAGTACATCCAGCGACCACGCGCTTTCCATACAGGACATCTGGACACTGTACCCATTGGCCCTCAATTTGTCCACGTAAGGTCAAGACCCACCTACATTCATTATCAGGTGGCCTGATTTACATCCCAATGACTAGGCCCACATTCCTTTCTCTAAAATAATATCTAAATATTTTGTGATGCTCCAAAGACTGTATATAATGGCACTCAGAACGAATGTGTGTTGAGACATTCCTCAGACCCGTTTCTATGGTTGATTATCGACAGAAGCGTTTTATTAAATCAACTAGTCCTGTTTTGCCAAACACCTCTTGTCTTTTGTTTTTTCAAGGTAAATTCATATTCCAGCAACAATATTGCTAATGGAATGCTCCTGTCATGAAAAGAAATTACCTGTAGATCCCAGGACAGTTGTAAAAGATGACATATTCTGCAAATGGTTTACGTTTTAGGTACCAACGTGTGGTCTTCTACCGGGAAATGTGACTAATATGCTTGGAGTGTGAAGCAGAGACATGTGCAGTCTCACAAGACTAAAAAACAATTCTCATGGTCTTAGTCAGCTACCTTAGGGCTGGCATAACATCAGTGTAATATAAATGTGTAACGTGGTTGCATTTTTTGTTGAATAGTTACAATGTGCATGCACATCAAATATCTAGCTTTAGTAGCCCCAACAGTTAGAGATGTTCTAAGTCATGGGAAAAAAAGAGGGGAATTGCCCAGGGCCCCCACCTTCTTAGGGGACTGACATCAGGACCAGAGCTTAATTTGTTAAAGAAAGAGTGCTGTGTCCGAAGCTCTACGCAGAAGCCCGCAGCTGAGGCAAATAAATGTAGTTAATGGAAATACCAAGGTCGGAAGTCTTTAAAAGACACTCGGGGTATATGAACAAGAACTGCCGATAACTAGTGTTAGCCTTAGTTAGCAGCATTTTTCTTTACGTGGCCTAGCACCAAAAACTATTGCCCTGTTAGCGATCTATTTACAATACATCGCTACATGGCAAAAGTGTGAGGTAGCCGCGGTGAAAACTGCTGCTAACACTAGCGTGAAGGCGATACAAATTCTGATGTTAGTGGGCAAAAACTGCTGAAAGGCCAATTTGCAGTCAAAAAACTCATAGCAGAACTTCACCTTTTTTTCCTCTAGAGGCAACAATAGCCAATGAGTCCAACTCCAATGAAAAAAAACAAACACAATGGAATACAGAAGAGCAGGCAGGAACAATTGCAGCACAGATCAACAACCTCCCAAACCCCCCAGCCAGAGTCCCAAGGGAAGAGGAAATGCAGAATCAGGGCTACATATATGAAAAGAGGTGCATTGCTGGGGAAAACCTGTTATGTATCACTTTTCATAGCGCCCTCCTTACAACACCATGGCAGCCAAAACTTTGAAAGCGCGGACAGTCCCTGGGGCCTGGAGGCCTCGCTGTGCCTGTGTCTGGGACCTAGAGTGGGATGCGGCAGGTGCTGTGAAGTTGTTGGGCCGTGGTGGTTGACATTTAGGCATCGGCGATTGCCCATACCTGGTGGTGAAGTCTGCCAGGTCACATGGAGACACGTTGCTGACCTGTGTGAGAAGACGACCTGGTGCCCCTTGGAACTGTGAACTGTAGAGGCGTGTCTGCCCACCAACGTAGTGAGGTCTGCATTGCATACCACGCGCCACCATTATACCAGGGGTGTACGGAGGAGATTTACCAATGGTGGGCAGCACCTCTCTGTATCACAGACCGGAGGATGTTGCACTGGCTGGACGCTGAGGCCCCTGAGCTGCGCAAAACTTATATGGCAGGAGCGCTGCAACTTCATGCGTAAGGGGGCCCTGTTGCATCAGCATCAGCTGCATCAGGAGGTTCCCCAGTGGACTTGGTGGTGGCTGCCGTACCCAGGCTTGTAAAATCTGGCCTGTCTGAGGCTCCTGCTGGCTGAGTCACAGATGTGGAGAGAGTGCAGCGGATTGTGCCACGGTATCAATGTCCAGGTGATGAGAGGTGGTGAGATGCATGGCAGAAGAAGCCCAGGGGTCAAGTCTTGTCCTGGCTTAGCACCTGTGGGTGACGCACCCCTAGTGGTGGCTCCTCCGCTATGGCGGAAGAGCATCGTCTCACTGCTTTCAAGCAGTGCAAGAAGAGGAAACATAGCATGATGATAACTTTATGATGTTCTCATGAAAGGTTTCCTTTGCAGGATTTGCCCTACTCACGGAGCAGGGCAATGACTGTTTGGTCGGCCCTCTCAGGCTGCCCAAAGCAGTCATGCGCACTTCCCTGTTCACAATGCAGGCTGCATTACAGCCTGCAAGAAGAACATGCCCACCCTCCAGCCCCTGGCTGAACGCCTTGTCACGGTGCTCAAGAACAATCACAATGAGAGGAGGGAGCATGGCTGCCTGCTTCCTGTTCCTGGAAGCAGACTCAGGAGAGTAGGAGCATAGAAGAAGCAAGATTAAAAAAAATATATATTTACAACCCCCAATACCCCTGCATCCCTGCCCCTCCAGTGTCCTTTCTTGTGTTTCCCGCCTCCCAGCTGTCCAGTCCCCCCCGCAGCACTACTTAATGGCGGCCGCTGTGTGGTCATGCACAGCAGACATACCACTGGTGCGCCAAAGCCAAGCCTGTCTACACCCATGGACCATGCCCATCACCAAGGACCCTTCCTCTCAAACACTCCACTGCTATGACGCCAGCACCCTCCTCGCCATCAGCCCTGGACGCTACACAGCCTGCCATCTAGCATCACTGTAGAATTCCCATGCACCCTGCCAAAACGGCAAATGCACCTTCCGCCACATTAGCACACCAGTGCCTCCTGTCGCCCAGCAGACTGCATCCTCCTTAACATGCGGTCCCTCCACAAACACGCATTAGAAATCTGGGACCTTCTTGACACCACCTCTTCGGACATTGCCTTATTCACGGAAACCTGGACCAACCTCTGCTCTGGACTGGACATCGCCATCGCCATCCACAACAGCTACAAATTCACCCAAAAGGACCACCCCGAGCGCCCAGGACGAGGCATTGCCATTGTCTAAAAAACACACTCCAACAGACCACGCACTCTAATGACCGGACGGCTGCCATGGAACACCTCCACTTCCAGATCCGGACCATCCCAAACCGAACCCTCGACGGCACCCTTGTCTACAGGCCCCCCAGCCCATGAACCCCCTTTCACCGATGCCATTGTCCTACTCGGACACCTCAAATTCCACCTGGACAACCCCAGTGACCAGAACACCACCACCCTCCTGGCGAACCTTGCCAACATCGAACTCAAGCAGCTAGTCAATGCACCAACCCAGATAGCCGAACACACGCTCGACCCCATCTTCTCCACCAGTGGCAACTTCAACTACAGCCACTACCCCAATCTCTCCTGGACTAACCATCATAGGATAAATCACACCTTCACCTCTCCCACCATACACCACCACCATCATTGCCCCCCCCAGCCACAGCTGGATTAAGGCCATCAAAGAAATTATTGGCAACTCTCTCAGCACCACCACTCCGCCAACGCTTACAGATGCCAACACTGCAGCGTGCAAACTCCACTGATGGAGCTCCAACTGCGGTGACACCGTGACAGCTTTTCCGTGTCAGTGGACCCAGCATCTGGGGATAACTGGCTACCACGGAAGGTGACAGAAGTCACCCTGAATGCCAAACTAGACATGTACAAAGGAATGTATCTAGGCATATGCCTGACCTTGTGAATTCCTATGCTACATTATGCCTGCATCAGGTAGGATATGTGCAGGATGGGCGTTCCCATGCAACATAGCCTCATAGGAGTGGCGCAGTAAAATCTATGCGACAATTCTAGGATGCCACTGCATTAAAACCTTACGCCTCCCTCATGGCGGGCAGCAGTGCCATAGGGATAGGCCTGCCCCATGCATTGCTGGAATTGTGTCATGCTTGCGACAAAACTGCAGCAATGCGTGTTTTTATTGCCGACAGATACGTCAGGAATACTGACATATCTGTAAATCCTTGCAAAATGGAGCACCATACAGTAAATATGGTGCATCTATGGTGTCGCAAGGAGGGCGCAGTGAAAAGTGTTGCAACGCTTTTTTGTGGCAGCACTGCAACACTTTTCATGAATGAGGCCCAGGACTGTGCCCTATCTTATTTTGGGGTACATTCCTGAGCTTTTCTTTTGGTGCAGGGCAGTGCAGCAATATTCTTTTCTGCGTTGTCCAGCACCAAAACCAAGGCCCCAGGTGTGCACGAATTTTAAGACCGGCTATTTTATTGTCTTAAAAAACTGTCCATAACTGAACTTAGAGGCAGTTTTGGGGGTTTTGCACCATACAAGGAATTCCTTGTAAATATCGCGAAGTGGGGTTAGCGGCAGTTTTTGCACAAGAACGCCCACCTTGCACCTCATTTTCGTTAACTCTCGCTAACAGAAGTGGCGATCTTTAAAATTCACGTTTTCACCAGAAAAGTGCCGCTAACTCCAGTTAGCGGCAACTTGTAAATAAGGCAATAAAAAAATTGCCACCATAATGGCAAAAAATTGAGACTACGGTGGTGTTAAGTCCTTGTACATTTGCCCCTCGCTGTCACTTTTCCTGCCTCTTGCAGGTTTCTGCTTTCACCCTTTGTGATGGTTGTGCGGAATTTCTCTTCCTCCGTCTTTCCGATCTGTGTGTTTCTTCCTCCTTTGTGCTAGGGAAAGTATCTGATGTGGGAAATAAGTGCCAGTGCCCCTCACCGGCTGCCACCCGCTCAGATTATACACTGATCAGGAAGGTCCTGCTACTAGCCGAAAATGTAAACATTAAAAACAAACCCGCTTTCTATAAAGCAAATGAAATAGGGGCATATTAACAAGCCAGGCGATAAAATTATCGCCGCTTTAGCGGCAGAAAACTGCCGCTAAAACGGCGATAATGGGCTTGATAATATGCTCTATGGAATTCCTATTGAAGCCCATGTTAAGTGTGAAGGACATTTAACATGGGCTTCAATAGGAATTCCATAGAGCATATTATCAAGCCCATTATCGCCGTTTTAGCGGCAGTTTTCTGCCGCTAAAGCGGCGATAATTTTATCGCCTGGCTTGTTAATATGCCCCATAGTTTGTCCGAAATGACATTAAAGAATGGCAGAGTAATATTCATACCCCACTCGAAAACCAGTCATGCAGAAAATTAGGTCATCACTTTTATGAAGACATTTCAGTAAGAGGGAGTATGATATATAAGGCATTTAGGGAATTTTGTTAAATAACAAATTGCAGAGTTAAACTTGTACTTCACACGATGAAAGTCCTAGTTTCAAATGTTAAACCGGTTCCTAACACAGTAAGCAACCGGTAATCCTTCAGTAGTTAAACAGTGTTCCTACAAAAAAAAAAAAGACTGAAATATACAAAACCGGAAGGGTATTAGTGTTAGGGAATTACCTCAGGATTACAGAGGGATACTCTATTAAGGTCTGCGTGCAAAAAGATATGCATTAGTAAAGACTGGAGAATGCTAAATCATCCGAAGGCAACGTGTCAGGCCTGCAAGTGGGGCTTGCCATTATTGTCTGATTTGGTGGGTTCCTTCTTTCGTTCTATCTTTGTTAATACTACACTAATATGCTGATAGGACCTGTTTGTATGTCAAAGGAGGAAGATAAAGGAAGGAACAACATGTAGAGTGAAGGAGATGGGAGGAGGACACGTTATGGGGAACACAAGAAACCATAGAGCTGGGACTTCAGGTGCAAGAGTGACAGACACTTACTGACCCCATAGAAAGGGGGAATTTATGGATGGATGCAGATCCATAAGGGTCCAAGGCTCCCCTGAAGAATTTTGTTTTCATTGTCCTTTTGAAGGAGAGCATGTTTGACATGGTTTGAAGAGGGTATAAGGTATGCTATAACGCAATACTCTGTCCTACAAAAGCACTTCTGCTATTTCCAGCGTTTTGGCATGATGATCACATTAGCCTTTTATGATCATAGCAGCTGGTCGGTCGTACAGTGTTGGTTTCTGTAGAAAGAGAGGGTTGAATTGATATACAAATGTATATAAACTATTAAACAATAGGAGCAATACATTCTTTTAAAACAGGTCATGTGGATCAGTTTTTTTCCAAATTCAAGGAAACTTGTGCAGCCTGGACTGAACCTTCTGGAGTTTTTGCATTTCTTTCTTTAACCTTGTTAAATGTTTCCAGGTTTTATATTCAGCGGATTTCAAATGGGGAATCAGTAGTCATCTCTTACTTTATGATAAACACCAGTGGGCTGCAAAAGTTCGGAAAACGCAAGGTAGCGTTTTTCCTGGAATCTGGAGCAAAGCAACAGTAATAGTTGTGGCCTCTGGATAGAGTACACAGGCTGGCACCTGTCTAGGCAGATAGCCAATACGCATTGGCTGCTGGGTTCCAACTGCTTTGGTTATTGGTGAAACCTACAATGACACTAAACATCCTGTGATTCTGGGCAAATCACTTAGGGGCATATTATCAAGAAACGGCGTTAAAATGATCGCCGCTTTAGCGGCAGAAAACTGCCGCTAAAGCGACGACAATGGGCTTGATAATATGCCTTTGAGAATTCCAATAGAAGCCCATGTTCTGGTGTCAACATGGGCTTCTATTGGAATTCTCACGGCATATTATCAAGCCCATTATCGCCGCTTTAGTGCCAGTTTTCTGCCGCTAAAGCAGCGATCATTTTAACGCCGTGCTTGATAATATGCCCCTTAGTCTCCCTGTGCCTAACAAAAAATGAATGTGTGTCCTCATGTAACGTATGTAAAGCGCTCTGATACCTGATTGGATTCGGGTCAAGTTTGCGCTATATAAAACTCTGCAAAAAAAAAAAAAAGTACACAAGTGAAGTGACAGGGAAAATGGAGACTACTGATGCTTGGGAGATATGGGGGCATATTATCAAGCCAGGCGATAAAATTATCGCCGCTTTAGCCACAGAAAACTGCCGCTAAAACAGCGATAATGGGCTTGATAATATGCTCTATGAAATTCCAATTGAAGCCCATGTTAAACATCCTTCACATTTAACATGGGCTTCAATTGGAAATCCATAGAGCATATTATCAAGCCCATTATCGCCGCTGTAGCGGCAGTTTTCTGCCGCTAAAGCGGCGATAATTTTAGCGCCTGGCTTGATAATATGCCCCCAAGAAAGAAACGATATGCCTTATGCGGCTAATTCTATAAGGCAAGGGACAGGGCAATATATCATGAATGATAGAGTGGCTTCCCTAATGGAATTATACTGTATATGATATGAGATAGGAATACATTACTTGACTGAAATCTATGGGAAGGCATTTATTTTCTGTCTTATATCATATACACTGTCAAGCAGCAAAGGTGTGTGTTTCTGTGTGTGTCTGAGAGAGAGAGAGAAAAAATAAGAGAGAGAGCGAGAGAGTCACAATTTGGAGGTCTTATCTTAAAACTTAAGGAGAGGTAGAGGTAAGGATACCGTAAAAAATGCTTTCTGACCAAAGCCACTTGGCAGCTGGAAATAGCAGAGAGCTGTGGAAAAATACTGGAGTTTTGTGAATAGTTCAGTAACAGTCCTGAATGATTTTTGCTCCAATCTCTATCGCCCTCATCTCCCATGTGGTAAGGAGCAGAGCCTGACCGCTGGACTGATAAAGGATTGTAGAAAAGCTGATCTTTAAGTAATTGCTTGCTGTGAGGAGGTTCCAGAGATGAGGTAAGGAATAAGGCCCTAGGCGAGGTGAGTTGCACTTTTTTTTCTCCATTCGACCACTCTCTGATGACAAGCCTTCCTTTCACAGTCTTTTAATATCTGCCAATGGTTGTTGACAAGTGGAGCTTCATTGTGTGAGTATGGGTTCATGCAGTGAGTGAGCAGCATTCAGATGAGCCCCTGCAGCTGCTTTGATCTGCACATAGTGCAAGGTACAATTACAATTAACCCTTTGGGAGAGAAAGCTTAAAATCAGCATTGTTCAAATATTTTTATAACAAAGACAGAAGAGAATATGTTAAAACACCAAGCGGGAAACTTATGCCTTCTGCTTTTCAGACTTTCAAGACAAAGAAACGAGGGAATTTCTGAGAATCCCAGTCTCAGTTCACAAAATTTAAATATAGACTTGTTGACGTGTTCAAAGTAAAAAACAGGCAGACAACCAGTATAAGAATACTTCTATTGCTTTAAAGTTGAAAGTGATACTTTAAATACACTTTGATAAACTGAAGCCTTGGATGAGGTTCATTTTTTATTTTTTAACTCACCATGACCTCAAAGGTTTTAAGTGAAACTTTGATTTCGGTCTAGAGAATGGTAAATAAGTTGGGTGTGATTTGGGCCCAAAACCTGTATAGCGCAATATAAAGAAATTAGGGACACAAATCAAAATGACTTTTAATATGTAATGAGCTGGGCCTAGCTTTCCAATGGTGGTTCTGTTGTTTTTGTGTTTTTCTGTGGTGGACCTGGCCATGGAAGATCTGCTTGACATTTGGAGTTGCTTTGATGTCAGATGTTGTAGCCTGAAATATTTCTGCTGCCCGAGAGATATCCTTCATGTTAGATGCCTAAACTTGCAGCCTAAGCCTGTTAGATATGAGTAATTTGGGAAGAACATTTGTTATCTGTAGACTGATCATGTGAGATTCATTTAACTTGATGGTTCGTTTTTGTAATGAGACCTTAGCCCGTAAGATCTGATCTGAAAGATAGGCTCTCTGCAAGACGCATGAGACACAGGCAACATGTCTGATAGCTCTTTTATTTGAAGTTTACCCAAAGCAGACTACATAACCCAAGAGATAATTCTTCAGCCCAGAGCCTATAAGACCTATGCAACATGTGGGATTGTTGCCTGAGTCAATAAGATTTGTGCCACTACAGGAAGCTTGTATCTGTAAGTCAGAAACATTGTTTAGGTCTTCTATCATTAAGAGAGTATTCAGTGTTCTAAAGTAGTTGTATGATAGCGGAACCGATGGCTAAACCACACATGCCTCTACCACGCAGCCCCCACCACAAATGCATCTTAACCACGCATTCCTTTAGCATGCATGCCTTTACCAAGCAATTTCATTGTAGAGGCATGAATGGTAATGGGCAATGCATGGTTCACTTTGCCACTACTCCTACACCCCTCTCCATGATCTAAGCTCTAAATTACGAACCCCCTACCTGCTCCCCCGCCCAGAGGCCCAAAACCTGCCCTGAAAACTTTCCATTTCCCTCCCCCAGCAATGAGGCCTAAAACCCTGTGCCTTAACATACACTACCCTTCCCTCATCCCCCTACGCTGTCCTTAAAACTATCAAAACATTTTCCACTGCCCTGAGGCCTAAAACCCTGGCCCCAATAAAAAAAATCCCCCACCCTGAGCCCTAAAACCGCCCCATTCCTAAGAAATGTCCCCAAAACCCAGCCCTTACAACTACCCCAACCACCTCCCCCTGAGCACTAAAAACCTGCCCTCTTGTTAAAAGTACCCCTCCTTAAAAACCTGCCCCCTTCCTAAAAGTACCCTGAACCCCTAAAAGTGAACACCAGACCAGGCCAGAGACCCACTTACCTGTCTGCGTCCAAAGCTTCCTATTCCAACACTTCTCTCTGAGTCGCCGCCCATCCTGAACACTAGAACGCTATCTGCCTTAACCATGCATATGCGTGATTGAGGCAGTTGCGTTGTACGGGCAAATATGGTTACACATGCAGTGCTCTGCAATGCATGGCTCTACCCATGTAGTTTTGGACATTTTCCTTCTAAAGCATGTGTATGTGGATTTCTGAGACCTCTGTTTCCTAAACCTAGAGCCTTGACAGTGGCAGTAACACCTATTAATTATTAGTAAACAGTCCATTTCAGAGGCGGAGACTAAAGACCTGCGCTATGCAGGCTTTACAACTCCTTGGATTAAGAAAGTACCCACCTACATGCATGTATGAATCCCTGACAGTCGATGTACAAATTTGTGAGAAATTGGGATACTGGTTGACTGGGGTGTGAGCCCTGGTTAAGTAGCAACCACAACTTTGTCATGGTGAGGTACAAGCAAACCTCAAATAACTGGTCGTGCTGGACCAGGTCAAATTCAAAAGTTCAGACCTACCGCAATGGAGCGCAGGCCTGATACAGCCCCAGGGTAGTTCTGCTGAAGGTTTACCTTCTCAAGTTCATGCCAAGAGAACACAGTGCAGAGGACCGTGAGGAACAGGTACAGCACTGTGAGATGCTGTTGGTGAAGTGCAAAGAGCAGTCCATCATTGCGGGTGGGTGTCACTGGAGCTTTGCTTTTGCGGTCCCCATGAGTGGTCGATGCTGCGGGTTGATGGAGCTTTGTGCAGAAACAGTAGTTTGCTTGAAAGTGCTTGTAGCAGCACAGCAGTCCTTCTTTCTGTCAGAGTATCCACAGGTCCAAAAGTATACTGAAGAGTTGGTGTCTGAGGTCCAGAATTGATATCCAGTTGTGCCTTTGAAGTGAGGGAGAAGCTTCTTGAGGTTTTCCTTTGAAGTCCCCAGGCATTCTGCCTTCCCTGTCCTGGCTCCAGACTAACTACAGGGAGTATGCAGCCTATTCAAGTGTAAAAGGGGATGTGCCCATGTCCTTCCTCCGATCCTTGCAGTGATGGCCCATCTAGGCACACATAAGCTCCCTAATGTGTGTGGCTGTATAGCAGGAATACACAAAGCTCAACTGTTAGCTACACCCAGTCATTTGACCCAGGTACAGGCTACTGGTACTAAATGGCTAAGATAGGAAAATGCCAACTTTCTAAAAGTGGCATTTTCAGAATAAAAATTTGAAATCCAACTTTACCATAAGTTAGCATTTTTAATTGTGATTTCAGACACCAAACATGCACTGTTTACCGTTACCCGTTTGGAAAATACACTCATAAATGTAATAAGGTAACTCCACTGTTATCCTATGGGAGAGAAAGGCCTTGCAGTAGTGAAAATCGAATTTAAAAGTTATTCACTACCAAAAGATGTAAAACTTTGCCCTCTGGGTTGCCAGGGTGTAACCTTGGGGTGATCTATAAGTGTTAAAAAGGATGGATTGAGCCTGACAAGTTTACTTTGCCACATTTAAATGGCAGTTTAAAACTGCACACATAGGCTGCGCTGGCAGGCCTGAGACATGTTTAAAGAGCTACTTAATGGGGAGGCACAATCAGAGCTGCATGCCCACTAGTAGTATTGAATTTACATGCCCTAGGCACATGTAGTGCCACTTTACTAGGGACTTAAAAGTAAATTAAATATGTCAATTGGATATAAGCCAATCTAACAGGTTTTAAGGAGAGAGAACACGCACTTTAGCACTGGTTAACGGTGTTAAAGTGTGTTGAGTCCTAAGCCCAACAAAAACAAATTCAGAAAAAAGTGCAGGACAAAGGCAAAATGTTTTGGGATGACCTAGCAGAAAGGGCCACTCCAACAACATTGACATACAGAGTCTGTAAAATCATATGCACTATATATATTTTTACACCTATTAACAAACTACAAGATGAGTTAATGTATGCATGCACATTCTAAAAACATAATGAAGATGTGTCTACTGCTGAAGTACCAAAAAGCAACCAACTTCTGTGATGCACACTTCAATTTTTATAGAATCATAAAAACACATCGCGAAAACTGTTCAAAATACTGTATGTGAATTAGAGAGATAGTGAGCACAAAATAGAAATATATCAAATAATTCACAGAAAATAACCAGTTTGAGTACAGGTCCTAAATAGCTGCCATTTTAGCTTTTCTTCCGACTCTGTGGAGAAACTATTAAGTTTGTCTTATATGCCAGGGTAATTTCTCGACATTTATTAAGTCTAAAACCCAGTTTAGTACTTTTAATAAATCACTTCTGGCATGCCAGCAGGGAACGGCCCATCCCTTCAAAGTGACCTGCCATGGCAGCAGATATACCTATGCTGCTTCTGCCACTTCAGTAGTAGCCTCCAAGGGGTGGGGCTCGACTGGATATCAAAATCAGCTCCCATAAAAATGTACAAAGCTGCCACACTGAAGGAGAGCAACACTAGAATGGGGTGATACTGCATGACTGGGTCTTGGAATTCCATCCTCATCACGAACAAACCCACCCTCGACTGCAGCCTTTTAGCAAAATGCAGTTTGGTCTTGCCTTGGGAGTAGAAACTCTGTAACATCAATTCCACCTTAACCAGGTGGAATGGTGGAATTGCCACCACAAGTTATGGGTAATAACCCAAAAGTTTTGGTGGCATATCCACTTGACAAGCGTCATGCAATGTTCCTAAAATTTTCACGTAGCTTATGTCTGTTGTGTGCATGGTGATCTTGCATGCATGAGGGGTTGTTATAAGTGGTTTTAAACCTGCAAGCCTAAATTAGGGAGATGGTATATCATGAGCATGGTGTTTCTGATAGTGGCACTGGCAAAGTTTCTGTAATCTGCTGTTTTTGTGAGTATCTTGTTACTACTTTAGAATACATCAGGCACTGCAGGTGCTGTATAGGGGCCCTGCAAGCATGTTCTGCCCAGGGCCCAATAAATCTTTAAGATGGTCTTGTCAATGGTATAGGCGGGAAGCAGCGTTTACATTACATGGGGTACAACGCATGCAATTACAACGCGGTCGTTGTAACGACCACATTGTTACAATGCTAACCATTATAACGCAAGTCATTTTTATGACTTGCTGTAGGGGGCGCTCTCAACTAAGGAATAGAATAATGTACTATTCCAACACCTTCTCTAATGTTACCCAGGCTGGAGTTGGAATAGTAAATTATACTATTCCTAAGTCTAGCGCGCCCTCTACAGCAAGTCGTAGAAACGACTTGCGATGTAACGGTATGCGTTGTAACAACGCGGTCGCTGTAACAACCGTGTAGTAATCACGTGTTGTACTGCATGTGATGTAACATAGCATATTTGTATAGACTTATACTGAATAAACTCACTGGTCTGATGCAAAAATAACATGTTGCTAGTGGCAGTGGCTTCCCTCTGGTTATAATCTGCACACTTTCCAGGAGTAATGAACAAAGGTTTGTGAACTGACCATTAGCATTTCCATATATTGGAACAGTAACTGCTAAGCAAGAGATTCCATTTCTATTTATAATTTTGTCTATTTGGTTTACAAAGAAGACATTTAACTAACATGGTATATATGTAAACATTATTCAACTTAGAAAAAGGTACCATGGTCTATTTGATGGACAACAAGATATTATTTTTTATCATAATTAAAAGGACTACTTAACATGTCACGCTACAACATTAACCAGAATTGGCAAAGTGGTTGGTTTGGCAATGCTTTTTTTCCAGTTGCACACAGGCACATTTGTGAAGACACATGACACACATAGCTAGCAACCTTGCAATGGGTTTCTTATTTTTATTATTTTTATTATCATTCTAGATAGTCAAAATCGCCTACTTTATTTATTCTGCCGCCTCACAACTTGTAAGCAGTCTATAAGTTAATTATTTGCACTGATGGAACTTCTTTGTATGCCATGTATTTTTCTTTTTCTGAATATTACCTACTACGCTCCTGAGATAGAAGATAACTTATTCAAGATATCTAATGCTCTCTAAATCCACCAGGATGGAGTCAAGTATATGCTTGCCATTGTTTCCTGCTTAGTGGTGATCCATTTCAAGGATTATGCTAGTTTATTTAAGATCAGTGAGTGCTGCAGGAGCTCTAATTTTGTTACCATTTCTTTGGAACAATTCTGCCACAATTTACATTTGAAATTAGTATTTTCACCTTGATCAACGATGCTAAAACTGATTATTTGAAAATGTTAAATCTTTACAAATGTCTAATCATGTACAGAGCTTGAGATGCCTTGTCCACATTTAATACAACACAGAAACAGTAATAAAGTGAAAACCTGAGATATGCAATTTTAAAGTTTTAGGTAAGTAGAGTGCCTAAATGTACTAAGCGCAGCTTACATTGGTCTGGCTGTGCTAGACCAGGGGAAAGTCATGAGTTCAGGCTGACCATAATGGAGCACGGGGCAGATACAGGAAATAGGTTAGGCCTGCTGAATAAACTGCCTGCACAAAGTCTGGCACACGGAGTTCAAAACTTTAGGTTGCCACTTTTTATTGTAGAGGAGTGCACTCTGATGCCAGCCAGAGCCTTGGGAGGTACCTCTTGGAGATCAGGGACTCAATCTAGCAGAGATCAACAAGGCTCAGGTAGGGCCAGTTGAAGGGCAAGTGCAGCATGGTAGTTACAGGGAGGACTCTGGAGCATGTTGTGTCCCTGTATCTTAGAACAGGAGATCAGCACACTGCCCCTTGGAGACACTCAAGTAGCCTGGAGAAAAGGGAACATATCAAATCTTCCTTCTCAGAGATAAGGGCAGGCCTCAATCAGCAGGACAGTCCTATGAGGGGGTAGCTAAGCCACAAGCAAAGGGCAGTCCTCTGGGGAACAAGGCAGTCCTTCCTCTAGTAATGTCTGCAGAGTGTAATGAAGTGTGCCCAGAAGGTCTAATATTTATACCATGCACCAGCCTTTGGTGTGGAGAGATTCTCTACACTACCCCCACATTTGGTTCTGAAAAGCTCTTCCCTTCTCCTGTCAAGGCTCCAAAAAGTCTGGGTGACAAATACTGGTGTCATAATCTCATGTGTGTGCTGGAGGTGAGCCCTTTGAGATGGAAGTGGGGCAGGGGAAAGCTCTTCCTGCCCACACCATTCTTATTGGGGGGATGTCCATGTAACTAGAAACTCCTAGAAGCCCTTAGAAGCTTTTGGGGCAAAAAAATGCCAACTTTCTAAAAGTGTCATTTTCGAAATTGTAATCTAAAATCCGACTTTACCATTTAAGAGATTTTTAAATTACAATTCATTTGAGTCCAAACATGACATTTTTGCCTGCAACCAATCAAACATGTTCACTTATTAAATGTAAAAAGATAACTCAATGTTGTCATAGGGGAGAAGTAGTCCTTATAGTAGTGAAAAACAAATGTAGGCCATGTAAAACTAAAGACAGATGTCCTACTTTTTTAAAAAAAATGCACCCTGGCCTATGGGCTGTCCAGGGCCTACCCAAGTCACCCAGGGTTGACATGTATGTATCAAAAAGGAAAGTTTAGGCCTGACGAAAGGTTGATTTTGCCAGTCAAATTGGCAGATTAAAATTGCATGATTAGCGCATCTAATCATTTACCCATACTCAGGAGGATTCACCAATCAGCACCAACTAAAAAGATTAAAAATAATTTACCCAAAGTACCAGCAATTCACCAGTGAGTGTGAAAGTCTATATCCTATCCAGATTCAGTTTGAAACTGCACACAAAGACTGCAATGGCAGGCCTCAGACATGTTTGAAATGGCTACTTAAGTGGGTGGGACTATTAGTGCTACAGGCCCATGAGTAGCATTTAATGTATGGGCCCCTGCTACATGCTGTACCATGTACTAGGGATGGATAAGTAAATGAAATGGTTGGCAATGGTAAAGTGCAGATTCCCAATGGTGACAAATACAAACTCAGAAAACAAGATGGGTGAAAGCAAAAAGCATGTTGTTGATCTTGTAGAGAGGGCCAAGTCCAGGTGTGTGGATCTTTGTTTGCTTTGCAGCCAGTATAAAATTGAAACTTTATTGAGCTACACATTGTTGAAAGTAAATTAATGTATATATTTATTAATGTCATTGAAATGTGGTACTCTCTTGAAATATAATATTGATTGCACATAATTTGTATTCTTTAATATTATTATTGTGATGGTACCCTGAGAAAGTCATCTGAGATGTCTTTTGATAAATTCTCCTCCCCCGTTGTGTGGTGTTAGGGGAGGCATTGTGTTTTTAGTGATCAGGCTTTTCTGCTGCACTGACCCTCAGTGGTGCTTCCATTACAGGGTGTTCAGAGTACAATTAGGGGGCTGTCTAAATTGCGGGACCTTTCTTTAGTGTACGCTCAGTGTTGATTGTGAAACCCTTTGTATGGAGTCAACATAATTATTTCACCTGACATCTCTATGTATTTGTTGGTTTGTGCGCAGTATTTAGTAGTGTGTGTAATAATGTACTTTCCTAGCACAGATTGACAGTGGTTTATTAGATGTTGTTTGTTGTGTTTCTGAGTGCTAAGTCCCTATCCTACATCACATCCCATGAACAAGCATAAAACTGCTCTGACTTGCTACCTTGAGAGTCAAGTACTGAAAAGGGGCAATTGGTCTCCACTTAATGATTCGGCAGTACAGTGGACATAGGACTCCAGTGGAAAAAGACCACAGTTGTTACAATTTGCACCCAGTACCCCTGTTTTATCCTGGGACCATCCGACCATGCTTCCTTGTACCAGTCATAACAATACGGGATTTAGAATGTCCTAATGCCAGATTATCCAGCAATTTAGGCAATTACTTATTGCAAAACTTGAGATGTACTAATCAAGATTAACAATGATTTAACCTTAGCTAGTGAGTACACTAGCATTTATTGATGGCAATGAGAACTGTGCTGTAAATATGAGCTTTCATTAGGCCTTGTCTAAATTTAAAATACTCTGACCTAGTTCATGTAATAATGAGAAATTTGTGTTGCATTTGTTACCCCAAATTCCTGAAAATACACTATTATGCCACCTCATGTAATTACACAGCATTTAATCGTATACGTTTACGTTGAGTGTGCCGTTCTCTGTTCAGATTTTCTTCAAATCCTTGGGAACAACCGAATGCGAGCTGCAGCTGTTGATGATGCTTTTGTGCTTTTGCACTATTTTTAGTGCAAAATGCTCCCTCCTGCCAAAAACTGACACACAGACAGATTTCAGGCACAAATATAAAGCTAGCCAAAACTACACAGAGCACTGTACAAGGCTAATAGCAACATTACAGTCACGTAGTGATTGAAACAGGAGCTGGGTTCAGAGAGTGGTGGTGACTGTTACTATATTGGTATGTAATTTAGTGTAGTGTAGTGAAGTTTGCATTCAGCTTATTCCTAAATTAGAACAACATTTGGTTGGTACTAACGGATTCAGGGATGCTTGCTCTAGATCCTGGGAGCAGAAATGGAGGGGTATAATGTTTTTCTTATCTTTTTTTCCTTTTCATCTCTACTCTTATGGGGGTGATTCACAGAACTAATCTGAGATAAAATCCTAAACTTACTACTTATGGTATTCACATAAGGCATTTAGTGGTAGTAAAGTTTGGACTCCAAACTTTACTACTACTAAACTGAGACAAAATTCTATCTTTACCACTATTGGTATTCACAAAAGGCATTTAGTAGTAGTAAAGTCAGAAGTCCGAACTTTACTACTTCTAAATGCCTTCTGTGAATACCAAAAGTACTAAGTTTAGGAGTTTATCTCAGTTTAGTAGTAGTAAAGTTAGAAGTCCTATCTTTACTACTACTAAATGCCTTCGGTGAATACCAAAAGTAGTACGTTTAGGATTTTATCTCAGATTAGTTCTGTGATTCGCCCCCAAAGTGTCCAGGCTGTGGGTGCGCTAGGAGGCTCCGAATGTGTTGAGGTTGTCAGCCAGACAGAAGGTTGTCGTGGTGAATGCCATGAACATGATGCATCTGTTTTTGAAGATCATGTGAGTTCGCAATTTGGTGCCAATTGAGTTCGATCAGGATATGGCTAACGTGGTCATACTTCTTCAGGCCCTTAATGAAACACTCTTACGAGGGCAGCATGGGATATGGGAGTACTTTGAGCAGTAGGTTGACACCGTCTGGATGCAAGAGTATGAGGGCTTGAATATCAGATCTGAAGTTGCTTACCAAAGGAATGGTTTCACTTTCTTCACTAGTGATAGTTGGGACCAGGCCATATTGTTTTTCTTTCTATTGTTTTCCATGAGTGTGAGTTTAGCATCCATGGTGGCTTGTATGACACAATATCAACCATAAAAATAATGTGGTAACAAACTATGATGGTCCAAAAAATATTGCTACAAAAATCATTGATAACAAAATAGACCCGTATTTAAATTAGAAATATAATGATAACAACAAATATAATCGAAACGTAGGAGAAGCACCAGCATTGTAAACAAGTGATCGAAGACATATTAAAACAAAGGTAAAAAAAATATCGATAACCAACATATAGACTACTAAAATATCATTAACAATGTGAAATAACACATTTACTCAAAACAAAAAACCTACTAAACATACTAAATACAGAAATAACAGTTTAATAAGCTTCTTTCATATATTTGGCAATGCCTAAAAAATATAATACCTAGCTAAAAATTCAACCAATCAAATTCAAAACCAATATGGTTAATAAATGTAAAAAAGAATTGAACTAATGTCAAAGCATAAACACAGATTCGCCAAACACACAAACTGATGCACAGCTAGCCCAAAGTAAACAGCACCTTCACTTTCCCTTGGTGCAAGTCCTCTGGCACCTTGGAACCTCATGATACCGGAGCAAAACAAATGTTTCCTGAAATAAATTTAACTAGCCTTTTAAAATTGAAATAAACATCATTTAAAACAGCGCAAATTACAAATAACGAAAGTCAGCTTAACCGAGTAAACACATTTTCACTATATTTCCGATACAAATAAAATGTGAGGAGACTGAAAATCGAAACCCAAAAATGTAAAACTACCACCATGTACCATGCATGCCGGAAAATAAGCAGAAATAAAATGCAAAATTCCATACATTATTAACTCTTAATCATCTAAACCTATTAAAATCACAAATTCGATATTGAAGAAGAATAGATAATTAGTTGAATGGGGTGAGAACCCACCTCAAATATTACATCTAATCCTTGCCAGGGGGAATCACAAAAGTCACTAAATAAACCTGTGCTGAACCCTGTGGTAGCTTTGTACAAAAGCAGTCAGGCTTAACTTAAAGGCAATGTGTAAAGTATTTATGCAAAGCAATTCCAAATGTGGTAAGAAAAACGCACTCACTGCTGTGTAGAACGTAAGAAACGGTACTCCTGTTTTTGGTGCAGGTTGGTGTAATCTGCTGAGTATGAAAAATTAATTATCAAATAAGAACAATTGTTTTCCTCTGACGGTGGAATACGTCCCCAGCCTGCACTCTTTTCAATACAGTTTTCGACATTCAAACTGTAATCCAATGGTATTTCAAAATGTTCATTTATTTTCTTTTATTTTCACATTTGTCACTGTGATGATTTTTCACTTTACAACTTTTCAATTTTTTGGTTTATTCAATAATGAGCCCAATGCATTTCGGGCTGTGCCCTTCATCAGGGGCTTATTCCTAAAAGCTCAGCAATTTGCAGTTACATGATGTGGTCCAACGACCGCGTTAATTGATGAGAAAGTGCTGGTATAATTGGAATCAAGATCTTCAAACCGTTTTGAATGTATAAAACGTTATTGAAAAGAGTGCAGGCTGGGGATGCTTTCCACCATCAGAGGAAAACGCTTGTTATTAAAGTATTTGTGCAGCACTCAAACAGTAATAAAGTGAAAACTCAACACAAGCAAATTCCCAATTTAAAAAAAACACATTTTAAAGAAATCTTTGAATGCTAATGTTCAAAGTAGCACCCAAAAGGATTAAGCATCATCAGCTGTCATCCGGTTGCGCAATACTAGGACACAGTCTAAAGTTATTGTTGTCTATGACAGAAGACAGGTCTGATATAGAAACCTAGTTCATCCTTTTTGAAAGTTTTAACTTCTCTGGAGAGGAAGATAAACTTCCTCCATGGGGCAAGGCAGCAGGCTGTGACCAAAGATGGTTCCATGTCTTCAGACAGCTTCTGTATGAGGCCTTGATAATGCTATTGACTATTGGTTGTAAAGCTCTGAGTCTGAGAAATTTGAATTTCAAGCCCAGAAATCTCCCTCGCTAACCAGAAACTTTTCGTGTCTTTGCCCAGTGAACATTTCTATCTTCAGACTTATTCACATTTTCTGGAGCTCTGATTCTTCCAGCAGGGTAAGGCTGCAGGCCATAGATGGAGAGAACTCCATGAGGCTGGCACCTTCTCTGCGAAGTACCACTGAATTGGATTTTCTGCTGTGGAGAAGAACATAGCTGGAGCAACTGGAATCTTTGGCCTGGAGATATACTAAAATACATAACTCTAATTAACAAATTGATATTTTAAACAACTATATTTTTGCAAATGTTATTAATGACTTCAATATTTTTTAAACAATATTTCTTACCTTAAAATTGATATTCTTGGCCACGATATTCTTCCTGTCGATATGTCGAGTTATGGATTTAACCCAGATCGATCGACTGGGGGAGAATGTTTGATTTGCTCTGAATTCTGTCCATCATCTGTGTGTCTTTTGCTTTCTCGCCCTAAGTGCGCCGGGTCTGTCCAGACGTGGGTCCCGGGCTCACTGTGCCACTGGATTCAAGCTAGCCTGGCAGATGAGGGGTGATGTCCCGAAACCGGTCCCATGATGCTTGTTCCGGTCCAGGGAGGACCTGGCTTGGCAGTTCGGGCTGGACTGTTCCCATGAGGCACAGGGTCAAGACTGATTTTCATATTGCAGGGTCTAAACTGGGGTGGCATGGTGAGCGAAACAATTATGGATTTAACCCAGATTGATTGACTGGGGGAGAATGTTTGATTTGCTCTGCATTCTGTTCAACATCTGTGTGTCTTTTGCTTTCCCTCCCTAAGAGCACCCGGTATGCCCAGACGTGGGTCCTGGGCTTACTGTGCCACTGGATTCAAGCTAGCTTGGCTGATATGTGGTGATGCCCCAAAACCAGTCCCAGGATTCTTTTTTACGGTCCAGGGAGGAAGTGGCTTGGCAGTTTGGTCTGGACAGTTCCCATAAGGCACGGGGTCAAGACTGATTTGCAAGTGGCTGGCTCAAAACTGGGGTGGCATGGTGTCCAAAAGAATACTGTGTTTAACCCATTTCGATTGACTGGGGGAGAAAGTTTGATTTTCTCTGCATCCTATCCATCATCTGTGTGTTTTTTGCTTTCTCGAGCTAAGTACACCGGGTATGCCCAGACGCGGGTCCCGGGCTCACTGTGCCACTGGATTCAAGCTAGTTTGGCTGATGAGAGGTGATGCCCTTGAAACCTGTCCCAGGATGCTTGTTTCTGGTCCAGGGAGGACCTGGCTTGGCAGTTCAGTCTGGACTGTTCCCATGAGACACAGGGTCAACACTGATTTGCATATGGCTGGGTCTAAACTGGGGTGGCATGGTGAGCAAAAGAATGATGGATTTACCTCAGATCAATTAACTGGGGAGAATGTTTGATTTGCTCTAGTCAACATATCTAACTCAATATTTTATCTAAATACCGTGAGATTGGCATTGAAAAAAGCAATCACAAAGTGTGCACTGGATTTTTGTGAATTTAACCTAATTATGCTAAACAATCTATCTACTAATAAGTTGGTTCACAAAATACTGATGTGGAGTAGGTTGTAAAACAACCTTTGTTTTCCTATTTGCTGATCCCTATTTTTGATGATGGTAGACCTCTGTGCACTTTACCCCTCCTAACCAATAGTATCTGAATTGTGCATCCTCTATAAAAGTGGCCGAATTGGAATGTTCTAGTTAGCATATCTAACTTACCTATACGTCCCTATAACTGGCACAAGGTGTGCCCAGGGTCTGTAAGTTAAATGTCACTGATGGATTGCAAAACCTATTGTGCTATCCACTACAATAGCAGTGAAAACATGGCTTTGGGCCTACCATGGTAGCATGAATGTAGCAGTCTAAATACTGCATTTACACATGGCACAATCAACCCTTTTGACAGCTCTAAACCTTCCTTTTAAATATTAACAAGTCACACCCAATGAGGCATTGTAGCCCTAAAGATGGAATGCATGATATTTGAAAATATAACATGTAGCGTTTTAATTTTAAGATTTCCTTATAGTCACTTGCTCCCAAAAACTATTGTTACTGCAGGAAGGTTTGCTTGCTGTTTCTAATGTTGATTCTAATAGTAAGTCATAATGTTTTGTAACTTTGGATTGCTGGAGCTATGCTAGGCCAATCAGTTTTTTTCATTTCAAAGGCAACTCAGTATTGGTAGAGTAATCTAAACTTAGGGGTCTATGACGATGGTGGGCGATGGGACCACCCACTATGTGTGCAGCAGTCCCGCATGTGCAATTAGGATGCGCCCGCCACATTGGCGGGCGCATTCACATATTTTGCATTGCGGCGGGCGGTGCTGTCAGCAGCACCCGCCGCAATACAAAAAAGGCATTTGTGAATTTGCATGCACAACGTGGCAGGCACCACGCGGTGCCTGCCACGTCGTCCATGCAAATGCAGGGACCCCTTCAGCATCCTGGGTGCCCACAACAGTCCCCCAACTGAGGAATCCACATGCCTTTCCGTGGCAGCAACACCGCCACGGAAAGGCTGCTTCCCGCTGACATCGTAATATGGATGGCGGTGTCTAGCAGACACTGCCACCATAGTCAACCCTTTTCCGCCCGATTGACTCGTCGACCGTTTGGAGAAGCGGCAGACGGTCTTCCTGTCCACCGCGGTACACCCCGCCATTATAATATGGTGGGGGGAAATGGGAGACGGGCAGGGGATGATGTCGGGTGGATCGCCATCGCCATACGGGCGGTGGCGATCCGCCCAAAATCATATTAGACCCCTTAAAATTTATTTTTGGCTGTATTCCCATAAAATGTGGATAAAATGGGAATAACATTCTTGTATTGCTGTTTGAGAAGACGTGGGGACCTGATTTCCAGAATTACCGCGAGCTGGGCCACGGACTTTATGCCCCAAGCTTCCCTGCTCTGGCCTCACTCTTGCCTCATTTCCTGGCACCCGGAGGCGCATAAAGCCTGCCACAAGGCCATGCAGCACGGGATGTGCGCGGGCCAAGGGCGGGCCCGTCTTTACCCATCAGATACAAGAAGAGGCAGGGCAGGGCCATCCCCCTTGGCTTTGCCCAAATCACACCGATTATGCTCAGCAGGCGTACTAGTAGGCAATTAATTTGAATTTGGGACATATTCCAGACTATCGGTAGACTCTCTACTTACTGCTAGAGGTGCAGGAAAAATTGGGAATTTGTTTAAAAATTGTTTTATTTTTGTATTGTCCACCATTTTTGTGCACTTTTTACTTCCTGAGCCTGATGCGAAATTGATATTTGAGCCATTTTTCCTATCCCTCATGGGCCTGGTAGCCCCTAATTCTCCAAGGGAGTGGGTTCGTCCAGGCTTTGTATATTAGATTAGTTGAATAAGAAACTTAGAGGGTGATTACGATGGCAGACAGAATTCAGTCTGCGGGCCATCGTGTTGGGGAGTGGGACTGCCCTCCTACAAGGCGGCGGTCTCACCGGTGGTATTGCGATGCCACCACCACTGTGGCGGTCGCACCTACCATCTTTAACATTGCAATGGGTGCTGCTATCTGCAGCACCTACCGCAATGTTGAAGATTCACTGTGTACATTTCCCTGCACTACGTAGCAGGTACCATGCGGTGGCTGCCACTTAGTGCAGGGACATGTGGGGGGTAGCCCCCAGTGCACCCTCCCACGCCCCCACCCAGGGGACCCACAACAGGCCCACAAATACAATCCCTGCCAGCCTGTGAATGGCCACCATACACCGACTGGCGGGGATACAGCATGGTAATTTGGCAGACGGTGCATGCTAGGCACTGCCATCATTTTACGGATGCTGACCGCTCTGCCAGGCAATCAGACCGATTGCCTGTGGCGGATCCATGGCGGGCGGTCTTTGAGCCTGCCATGGTTGCGGTCGGATTCCCCCCGCCATCCTAATTTGGCGGGGGGAAAATCGCGGTCCGATGGCAGAAGGCCTGCCACCGCACAGCTGACAGTGGCGGGCCTTCCGCCATCGTAATCAGCCCCTTAGTTGCTGTTATTACTCTTAACTTAGCCTAAGCTCAATAGCAAACAAAGTTAGCATATCTATTGTACTAGCTCCTGAAAATGGGAAAGAGAAAGGCCACAGAGACTGTTGCAGGTAGGAGTAATGTACCTAAAGCAATGAAACTAAAAAAAAGGTGCAGCAGATAACTGCACATTTGCTGCGATCGACGATTTATTTGAGGAGGAAGAGTTGATATTATCTAATGGGAAGAAGTTATCAAATACCAACACAAAAAAGATTTCCTCCAACAGCTGCAAACAGGATAAACCTAGCTGCCCAAATTCCCATAAATGTAGCGTCATTGTCCATCATAGTCAGGGTGAGGTAGGCACACAGAGTCCAACTCTGCCAACGATCCATGTGACAAGTGACTCCCCTCGACCTAGCGTCCCTGTGTCTGGCACACCCAGTAAACATGGCAATACTAGCAGTGATATGAAATCTGTAAACTGTTTAAATAGATATGCACCTTTAATAACACTGCAAGATTCACTGTGCTCAAGTTCAATAAAGCCAAAAACAAGTAGGGGCAACGTCAAAGGGGTCCAGATAGACAGAATAGGAAAAACTGAAGATACTACAGAACTGGACTGAAAATTAAACACCCTGAAGGATGAGGTTTCAGCCTTAAAAAAACAAATTGGGGATCTATTACTTCGAATTAGTACCCCTGAGAATGAGAGTACATTAGGCAATAAAAAGAGTTCTAATAAGAAATTAAATGTCTTTCAGAATGATAGCCCTCAGGGTGGATGTCCACCCGGTCTGCCACAACCTATCCCTCAAAGACCCAGCAGAAGCAGGGTTGGCCAATCAATGCATTTCAACTATCCATTCTCTGCACCCGGACACAGCAATAATAGAGAATGCATAGGTCCGAGTCCCAGAATGCTCTCTGCAATGTACACACGAGGGACCACAGGTGACACTGTCAGATACCTATAACTTGACGAATCCCAACCTTGTAAGAACTGAAGGGACTTGGCAAAATCTTAGATCTAGCCAGGGGAGTGTAGGAAAACCACAGGTGTCTAATCCGTACCCTGTACAACAATACACTATTAACTCTATCCAGCAAAAGATGAACACCTAGAATGTCTACATGACAAATGTCCCCAAATTAAAGCAGGGCGCTAGAGAAGATGGGGACTCATTAAGGAACAAAGCGATAGACTGGATTAGAAGTAGGCACCAATGCTTATCTGTCATAAGATCCAATTTATTAAAAGCTGAATGCCTCCACCCAGATTCTGGGAGCTTGGACGGTATAAAACTAACCTATCAATCAAAGTAAATTGCAGATAGTCTGATAATTTTAAATGTGTGCACACACTCCCTGTTCGAATCCAGAATTTGCTTTAGGCAGAATAAAACCATTATAGCGAAGATTAACAGCACCCTACACGCTCAAAAGAAAACCAATACTCTAGACTTAGTAGATTGACTGACTGAGCTAGTTAAAGCTAACAGCGCTAAAGCCACGCAAACCACCACAGATGATGTCTGTTTCCCATTAGTGTCCGGATCAATGGACACGCAAGATAACAAGGCACAAAACATATCTTTACCTGGCAGTATGATCAGTGGAATTACACCTGAGTAGGTCCCTGTGACAAGTCATGAGATATCTCCAGAAAACGTGAAGGTGATATCTTGGAACGTAGCTGGGCTTAACCAAAATCTTTTAGCACCAGATTGGCAAGAATATATTAAAAATTTCGAGCTCTGCCTTTTCAAGGAAAGCTGGCTAAAAGAGCCACCACACAAATTAGGGTACAGGACATTCAGTCTAGAAGCTTTGCCATCAAAGAAAGGGAGACCTTCAGGTGGGTTGGTGATATGGGTGAAAATAAATTTAAATGTCAAAGTAGAAGTCATGAACAACAATTCCCCAGATATTTTAGGGTTAAAACTGTGTTTGAATCCATTGAACACAATGGAGTTGTTCTCGCTGGGGGTGACTTTAACTGCTCCTATGAGCCATTGTTCAGGATACAAACCATATTTGAGGAGAAGAGCAGGCTAGAAGGATTCCCATCCAAGCCACAAACTCTCAGGTGCCATATTCAATTGCAGCAATGCAATTAGTCAACTCAGCTACTTAATGTTCAAACACCTTTGTTAGAGGTAAATTTAAGTCTAGAATCAATTATGTAATGGTGACTATAGAATACTGGGGATATATACAGGATTTTAAGGTAGACAACAGAGGGGAGAGTGACCATTTCCCATTATGAGGGGGGGCTAATTACTACTCATCCAATCCACTCTACCAACTCGGGGAATAGGTCCCTGCAGTTGACAGTAAGTAACAGTGGAAGATCAGTTAAATAGTTTGCCATTGTTGACCATAGTGACCAAATTGAACCCCTTATGAGCATCTGCTGATTGTTAAACACTGTCCCCTTACACTGACATAAGCCCAGAGTCTATTCCTGTAACACAAATCCGCTGTTGCTTGGCAGAGAGTATAAAAGCTTCTCTAACAAAACCGCAAAAGAGAGGCCATAAACTAAGATCTAACTGCCAATCTTCCACTCCCTGGTTTAACAAAGGATGCTCTTTGGCTAAGCGAAGTCTCTTATTGGCCATTAAAGCCAAAAATAAGCCACAAATTAGGCATTTGAGGGCAGAATACAAAAGAGCACAGAAGGTAGCATTGAGGAACTGGGAAGATGCCAATTTGAATGACCTTATCACTGCCGCCAGACTTAAGGATCAGTCTTCATTTTGGAGAACAGTTGCACACTGTAGTAGAGGGGGCAACACTGGTACAGACCACTTCCTCGACCCCGGTACTTGGCATAGACACTTCTCTGATCTATATGCCATGCCCAACTAGACAAACCCCACTGACTTTGTCGAGGGCTCTTCCTATAACACATCCAAATCATCACTCCAATTTAGCATTGAAGAATCAAGACTAGCCATAGCCGCCATTAAACCAAGAAAAGCACCAAGCCCAGACAAGATACCGGGGGACGTGTTGAAACATGCCCCAGAAGTATGGGCACCATACGTGCATCTCCTAACTAATGCAGTGGCTAGAGGGGCACCTATTTATAAGAAGGGCAACTAAGATGATCCGGCTAATCACAGGCCCATAAGACTGATAAATACTCTCCAAAAAGTGCACGTAAAGTCAATTCTGGGCAAGTTAAATGACTGGATACTAGAGAATTACATACTTTCACCCTAAAAGGCTGGCTTTAGACTAAAGAGAAGTACAATCAACCAAGTCTTTAGACTTTCATGCATAGCCTGGAAATATGTTACGTTGAAATTTGGGCACATATACATTGTTTTCATTGATTTGAAAGCAGCGTTCTACTCGATACCAAGAGATCTCTTATGGGGAACTCTACACCAGAAGTGTGTACCAGAGGAGATTTTATCACAAATAGCCAGGCTTCATGAGGGCAACTTTGCTAAAGTGCAATGAAGTATAGGGGGGAACTTACTGAGGACATCCCCATTAGAAGGGGTGTGCGACAGGGGTGCATTTTGGCACCAAACCTGTTTTTATTATATGTAAATGACCTGGTCCAGCATTTGTAAAAATGTTGCCATGACTCCCCAAAGCTAGGAGGAAACCATATATGTGATCTAATGTTTGCGGATGACACAATTTTAGTGTCCCAGTCGCCCAGGGGAAAAAGTCTTCTTGACAGCCTTAGCCATTACTGTAGACTAAAAGGCCTAGAAATAAACCCTGCTAAGACTAAATATATGCCCATTAGACTGCCCACATTTTTTTAAAAACAAAAAAGTTATAGATCAAGTGCCATTGAAGTGTGTTGCCAATTTTACTTATCTTGGTGTGACACTTGACTCAAAATTGTCTTGGAATAAACAAGGCCAAGACAATTTTCCTACAAAACTCTATCTCCCATTGTCAAGAAACTACACTCTACTGAGTCAAAGGCCATTACTCCAGTTTTGGAGGTCTACAAATATATAGCTCAAACTGCTGCCCTCTATGGATCCGAATTATGGAGTGGTGAAAATGTAAACTCCTTGGCAGGGGAAAACAAGATCATGTGGATGCTTACATCACTTCTCCAAAACACCCCAGTAATCCCCCTATTTCATGACATTGGCATTAAAAGATTGGAGCATCTGGCTACACTGAGATCTTTATCCTATTGGGTTAGAATATGGACCACTGAAGAATTGAAACCATACAGACAGGCACTGAGGGATCTACTGGAACTTGATATCCAACTACATTCCCCTGGTTCACTCACTTGAGAAACTGGTTCTCAAAGTTGGGACTGAAAAGGTTCTGGGTAAACCCCAACCTATTGATGCAAGACTCAAAGAATGAGATTAAGCATATTTATTGGAATTTTATCATGCACAAAGCCACTTTAGATTGCACTTTAGAGAGACTTACCGTGGAATTTCTGTCCTTTAAAATGGTTCTGAGTTTTGAACAATTTCTGGATGAAATTTAACCTCAAAAACTCTTTACCTGAAATTTCAATGCGAGACACTCCACACCAACTCTTTCACAGCTAAGTGGTCTACTATACATGTTGTGGGAAGGGAACCCAAATGTACCCTGTGCTCGTTAGACACAAATGAAGAGATTGCATAAATTGTATTCTTCTGCCCAGTATATGCCGTAGATAAAGTGGATAAAGCCGTTGTGCTTGAATCTGATTACTAGGAAATATTTGGAGGCTCTGAGAATGTTAAAATCAGATAGCTCACAGGTTATTGTATTTGGAGTTAGCAGATTCTTACTTGCTGCAAGCTATTTAAGGAAAAAGAGAGGGTTAAACCTTTAATGACATTTTATTACATTTTATTATGTTTTATGTATTGGATTTTAATCTAGAGCACACCTTAACCCAACCAATGTGATATCGCCTCTTCAGTACAATTAAACCGATCTAAATTATTTTGATGATGATGTTTTAGCATTTAACAAATATACTGGTGCATCTTTTTACACAATTGTAGTTGAATTAATTATCTCAACTGTGTTATTTCAGAATGTATCTCGGTTTATATGTATGTTAGTTGTAAGGTGCTTACAGAAGTAAAAAAATCTCGAACAAACTGAAAAGAATTTTACTCTGTAAATCCACTATGTATTTGCCCCTCTGGTAATATTAATTTTGCTTCTACAATTTGTCTACGTAATATTTGTGCTTGAATGAAATTGTATTGCCATGTTCTTTTATGATTCTTTGAATCAAAATAAAGAAAATTTGAATGAATAAGAAGACATCATAATAACTGAATCGTGACCTCTTTCAAATTCATAATTGTTTTTGTGGGTTATAATCATTATTTGTTTCTTTAATAATTGCTACAAATTCATGAAATGTTTATTGGGCTTGAGCACATGAATTAATAAAATGTCTGTCTTTTGGTGATGGTTATGGATTGTGCAGATGTAATGGTGAAGTCAGCGTTTTCATAAATGTTAAGGAAAAAAGTATCTTTTAGAAGTGACTTTTTCCCTGCCTAAACCTCTGGAGACTAATTAACATTAGGCTCCAGCTGCAGCCCTCTGAATGCTTAAGGCCTGATGAAGAGTGAAAATTGCACCAAGACCAGAGGCAAAGGTTAGGTTGAGGGGTGGTATTTTTGTTCCTCTAGCATGATGACCATTTGGGCATAATCTAGGAACATAATTTACTTCAAATAGGCCTCCCCTGTCACATTCAGATGTTAGATATCACATTGAGAGGCCCCTCTTTTGTTCACTAAGGCACGTAGGCAATAATGGCAGTGGGAGGGGAGCTGCCATCAGAACTGGTTTGGAGTGACCACACATCAGGGGCTACTCCTTATCCTGACAACACATGTGGTGGAGCACATAGCTCTACACTAGAGGGGAAAGGTTTAACCATCTTAGATGTATTCAGAAAGCGGCATTGTGGGATTGCTTTATGAAAAGCACACAGAAACTGCTATAAATATGTGTAGGGTTACCCCTTTGAACGTATACCCCATTGATTATGAAGGAGCCAAAAATCACGTCCCCCACAAGCTAATGCCAGGCATAAATTTGGCAATACCTGGTACCCTCTTCAAAACATTTTCTGGACATAAGGAAGAACAAAATAACAATGGACTGGCTGTTTGTGACTTAAAGGGAGCTCTGAAGGACTAGACGAGTTCTATCTTCTACCCAGGACAAAGAAGTGTGATCCAAGGGTCATGAGGCTGACCTCCCTTTCAAGTTACTGAGGTACACTGAGCACACACGAGGTGAGGGGCTGTGAATGTAGGGTAGAGTGTACATAAAAAAAGATCAGTGATTTAAAAATATCTAAGGAGTACCCAGGAAGCTTTTTTAATATATGATCCCCTCAACAGAAGTGCAAAAAGCTCTCATTGGCTTAAGTGATGCCTACCCTACACCAGGGCAGAGAACTATGTACCGAGTGTTGTTAAAAAATTATCCGACGTGGAGTCGCCTTCTTGATCGGTTCCTCTCTGCTCATCCGTTGCGCTATGGTTCCAGAAACGACACTGCCACAGGGCTGGATATGGTTATCTCATTTAGGGACCTCATAATCGGGTAAAGTTTATCAAAGACTGTCCCTTTAGATGTTTTTTAGGTTCTTCCTTTTTTTACCAATACACATTACCCCACCCAGGTGTAAGATAGGGATCACTTAATAATTTAATTTGATCCCGAATAAATGCCACGGATTCCTCCTGGACCAACAGGCATTCCACGGGTAGAAACTGTCACAGCCCATCACATACCAGTGACAGCTTTTCACACTTTTCTATTTAACCCTGCCAAGGGGATCATATATTTAAAAAAAATCCTGGATGATCCTTAGGTAGTTTAAAATCACGTATCTTTCTACGCACACTCTACCCTACATTCATAGACCCTCACTCACTCATACAGTTTAAGGAAAAGATCTCTGCTAAAGAGCCCTCATTGGGGGGCCGTGGGTCATTGCAGTGCTGAGGCCATGAGGAGCTAAGCCCTATGATGAAGCATGACACCCATATGGGTGTGTGAGGGCTCAATCTCCCATTAAGGAAGACCCTCCCCTTAACTGAAGAATTTCCACCTATACTTCTCATTAGACTTTCTTTCTTTCTTTCTTTAGAACAGCTACCCCCCTTTTGTATTCAATTCAATTCAAAATACTTTATTTCGGCCTACAAGGCCATAAAAGTACAAAATGCAAATAAAATACAGTACATACATAGGAGTTTAAAAATACACTCATCCATTTACAGGGCACCAAAATCCACCTGTTTAAAAAATTTCTCAATGAATTTATTTGTTGCTTTATGGGAGCATGGGTCGTAGACCTTGATCTTGATCCTGGTCCCCCCCCCTTTTGAGTGAATCTTTTTTCATCATCATCAAATAATGTATTAATGCGTTTTGCCCATAATTGTGCACAACCACAGACAGCACCGGGTATCTACTCGGGCTGCTCGTCACCGGGACTACGTATTGATGCCAGGAGCTGAGATTCTCTTGGGCATCGTATTCCCGGAGATCGCGACCGTGGCTCCTTCCTTATCCATGCTATTTTCCTTTTTAAGGCTTCAAAATATCCTCGAGCAGTCCTGGCAGTCAATGTAATTAACTTGACTCTCCACGCTTTATGTATACAGGAATGTCATTTTAATGTCCTAAAGATGATCCCACTATTTTTTTAAGGGATCGAAACGCCGTCGACACAATGTACACCATATGCATTCACTATACTGTTATGTGGAACATGTGATGGTGTCCCCACGTTATTCTGTCTGTTTTATATTTAAACTCATCAGCAGACACGTTTCCTTTGCCTGAACCCTTCCCCTTATGTTGTCTGTTTGTTTATGTCAGTAGGACGCAGGCTGTGTCCCACTTGGATTTTTCCCCTTACATTTTGTTATACATTTATTGCATATGAAAAACCTGTCCGGCTGAACAGAGAATATAGCACTAATTGAGTCTATATTGATTTGAACTATACCAGACTGTCTAGGGACCATTGTCGTTAGAAATACATAATAGTACAGAGACAAATACAGTACATATTTTAGCTTAATAAAACACATAACGATTAAAAAGTTGATGTTTTTTAATATAGTTTGTAACGTTTTTTGTTGCCTTTAAGATTAATAGTTTATTGTCATTTGAATTACCATTGTGGGTTGTGGGGTTTATAGAGATACATGTTGGGAAGTAAATTAATCATAATTAATTAATAATTAAATATAAATTAATATCAATTATTTGATTGATAATAATTATGTTAATTGTGTAATTATTTGTTTTAATTAGGTTACGTTTTAGGTGCGGGTTGTAAGGTTTTTAGGAGTATAGAGTGGGAACTAATGTAATTCTAGTTAATTAATAGTTAAATATTTTCAAATCTTTAATGGATAATTATGTAAATTGTGCAAATCATTTAATTTTTTGTTTATATTTTTGGTGTGGTTTGTGGTTTTTGGCGGGGTAAAAGATGAGTTTAGAGCAAAAAAAGATTTTACATCACATAAGATTTTCTAAGTTTCAAAGCAGTAATTATGTAACTGAGTACTGCATGACAAATTTCTGGGGAGGCCAAGTATTGTAAATAACCTAATCTCTCTTTATATGAAATAAAATGCCAGTGCAAAAGATTTGGGCATAGAAATCGAGCCCTTATCGATCAATACAATGTGTGAAACAGCTTAAATTGCGCAATGGATTAAGTGGAAGCAGGATCACATGGGCACTTTGTGCATAAGTCAACCCAAGAACCAGCCAGGGAAGAGGCAGCTAAATGATTAATTACATTTAATCTTAGCCTTCTCAAATAGAATATGTGCTGCAGGTTACCCAGGTTGAATAAGATTCTGTTCCAGTGTTAAAAATGTGCATGTAATTAATAGTTGCATTGAACTGAGAAACTTTTCAATTTGTGTCTCTTCTCTATAAGAGGCAGAAATCTATTTACACCTTCCTTTTGTCTGGCGGCCTATGCCTTCTCGAGAATTCAAAAGTTCACTATGAACTAAATTATAAAAAAAACCTTTTCAACATAAGTCAGCCATGGGATAGTAGTCATGTCATCAAGATTCAAACACTCCTTCAGAACCTTTCTAGGGAAGGGGCTATAACAATAAAATCTTCCACAAAACCCATCCCTAATTTTAGATGTGTGATAAAACTTGGGTTAGACTTGGATAGTGCTATCTGTAACTTTCCTGAAACTGTATAACCCCACACTACTGCCCTGTAAGAGCCATGAGATAGGCACTTACTTTTGTACAACTAGATCATCTCCCCGATCAATTGTTGCCCCAGTTTTCTCACAAATCTCAAAATCGCATCACCGGCTACCCCCATTTCTTGTGATCTCTGAGTAATTAATCTTTCCGAAGTCCTATTAATGTCAATCAGGAGGCCTAGATAATCAAAAGAAGATAGTTTTACTATTGGCACCCTCCAATATTAAAACACCAAAACTGCTGGTCATTCTGCCTGACTTGTGACAGGCTCGGAGAGCCCAACTGCCAGTCCAAATCCTGCCTGTAATCTCCAGGGCGGATTTTTCCGCCCTTGAGATTACAATGTCGGGTTTCGGCAGCCTTTCCGTGCCGGCCTTTCCGACATGGAAAGGCTGTCGGAACTCGACTTTGGTGGCCTTAGGTGCATGGCCTATGGTGCCCCCCTTGTTGATCCCTGCACCTTGAGGTGGCTGTCACCGGGTGCAGGGATGAACTGCACCTCCCTTTTCTCAATGGGAGCTTGTATTACAGCCAAAAACATGAGCTCCTAATGAGAAAAATGCAATGCAACTAAACAGTGTTCGGTCGCATTGTAATGGGCTGGTCAGGTCCACCGACCGGGTGTCTGTTGGTCGTAGGACTGAGTCGGTGTCGGGTGGAAGCAATTCTGCCTGACATTGAAATGAGGCCCTTATTCTTTGTACATTTGGGGCCACAGGTCATTATAAATGATTTTTGATGATATACCTAAGATCTATTTTACTCATAAAATCGGTTAAACCATTTAAAAGATTTTCAAGGCCATTTGCAGTTCTCCCCAAGAGAACTGCATCATCCATGTGCAAAAGAATTGGGACTACACGAGTTGATACGCGGGATGTATTTTCTACAGACACCCTAAAGAAATGTCAAGGGAGTTAATAAAAAATAAAAACAAAATGGAGCCAGGTGCATTCCTGCCTCACTCCTCTGCTCACCATTATAGGTTTTGTAGTGTCACCTGGAAGTGAATAACGCACTTTAATGGTTGTGTCTCAGTGCATATGCTTAACAAGGTCCAGCAAGGAAGAAACCTCATGTTCCAATAAAACCCACAATTTCTTCTCGTCAACTAGGTCTAAGGCACACATATTTGGGTGCGGTTTGTTGGATTGTAGGCGTAAATGGTGGGAAGTTAAATAAATATTTTTATAATGAGTTAATTACTATTAATTGTTTAATTGATAACTAATTATGTAACATTGTAATTTTTAAGATATATTTTAGGTGTGTGTTGCTAATTTGTAGAGGTTTAGGGTAGGAAGGTATTTAAGTAAGAATAAATGTAAAACTAGTTGTTCTTTCATTAACATTTTTGTTATTTATTATATAATGTGTAAATTGTGTTATGCTTTTTAATTGTAAGTAACAATACATTTGTTGGTTGAGAATATTGTGAGAATATAGTGTGGTATTTAAATTATATTACTATCATTTGTCTTAATTTAAAATATATATTGAACATTATAATAAATATGTAAGTTCTTTTTTAAATGTATATAACATTTTTATATTTAAATATTTATATTTCTTGATAGTTAATATAGTTCTTAAAATATTTGATGTGTTTGAAGTGAACTACTCTCTCTTTACTGTTGGACAGGCTGGAGTGGGAATAGTAAATGTTACCCCTTTGTAATCAAACCCTTTCCCTACTGATGCACAGACTGTAGTGGGAATAGTAAATTGCACCTCTCTGCAATCCAATGCTTTCCCAACTGTTGCACTGACTGGAGTGGGAATAGTCCATTTCATCCCCACAATCCAACATTTTCCCGACTGTTGCATCACTGGAGTGGGAATAGCACATCTGACCCCTCCTGAGTTCATTGCTTTCCCTACTGTTGCACAGACTGGAGAGGGACTAGTATATGTATTATTCCTACAAGTTTCTAGTTTTGCATATATTGTTTAAATTCATATTATTATGATGTTTCTGTGTATTTAACATTATATTTTTTATTTAGTAATGTTTGTAATATGTAATATATTTTCAGGACAATGTAATTTTTTATATTGTTTCCATCCAAAAATGCTAAAAAATAGCATTCCTTATGCTGAGAACTTGTGAATGACATGAAACTGTAGTAGCCCAGATCAGCTCCAAAAAGTACAGACAGAACACAGAGGTAGGTTTGAAACACGAGGGTATGGTAAATCTACCTTGGAAGAGGCCAGAAATAAAGCAAATATGAAACCCAGAGAACAGTTGATTTTTTTCAGAAGAAATAAAGAATCCACCCAGTCAGCAAGATCAGAATTTGCGATTCTTCACAGGGTATAGCACCCAGCATCAGAAAATAGGAGCTATTTTCCAGAAGCATTGACACCTGCTATTAAGCGATCCAGTGATACGTCCGAAAATACAAAGTAGACCTTCTATAACTTTCCAGAGAGCTAGATCAATGAGACAGGATTTGGTGGCCAGCAGTCCAGGGAATCAGCAACAAGAGACATGGTTGAGTGGTAGTACAGGCTTAAGAAGATGCCACATGTGCAAAGTGTGTAACTATGGTGTTAACATCATGGAAGTACCTTTGCCTTTTTCTGATAAAAAGTGGAAAATCGTGAAACCTCTGAACTGCAGACGTAATTTTGTAGTCTATGCTCTTTGATGCACTTTTATGAAGCTCTATATAGGGAGCACCCTTTTACGCGTACATCAACGCATCTTACAGCATATTAGAGCCATCAAAAACAAAGATCAAACCTACCCGGTGGTCAGGCACTTTGAAGCTGTACATGCTAATAAGATAGAAGATCTAGATTATTTTGTGCTGGATCAGGTGCCAAGTCGACTGAGAGGTGGAATTAGAGAAAAACGTTTGAGACAACTTGAATCCAGATATATTTTGAGATTTAATTCTAAGATTCTGAATGACCTCAAAAGTAAAAAAAAACAGGGTGTAGATGGCAGGTCATATGAAATAAGACATAGTATAAATTACAATACAAAATATGTAGTCTATATTTTGGAATGCATGCGAATCTATGTGGGCAGCACTACAAGGGCACTCAAGGAACAGATAAATGAACATTATAGGGCAGTCAAACACCAGGATTCAAGCTATCCAATGTTGATACATATAATGGAGTGCAAGGCACAAGACCCACACAAAAGGATCACATTTTTTGGCATGGATCATGTAGAATCAGACCCCAGAGTGGGAAATAGAGAACTGACTCTAAGACTCAAGGAAAGAACTTCGATAATGCATCTTAGATCGGTTCAGCAGGGTCTAAATACGGACCATGAAATGCAATATTTTCTTGGAGAATGAAAGCAATATAGACCAATGGGTATCTGCTCTGGTACCAAGATGAAGAGAACATATATAATTAAAAGGGGAATGTTTAAAGCTTATCAACCATGTCAATATGAACCAAATCAACTATGTTGCGAAAAACAAAGTGCTGTGGCTACATACTTTTATGTAAATAATAAAAGAAATTATCATGGAAGTGGAACGTGATGCAATTTTAGGGGCATGAGATTATGACAAGGATGTAATTTGATGATTGGAATAGATAATAATGATCACATTAGTATTACATCTATTCTACATCATATTTTTAATTGCTACCATATATGAATTACAATACACCATGGCTACATGCATTTTTATACATAGATATGTATAAATGTACAGAACAACACTTATAGTACATATTACACATAAGACATGGAGAGATTCCGCTAAGGGACAACAAAGATGTAGGCATACATCAAGCTGTGTGCTCTTCAAATAGGATGCGGTTTCGGCATACCTAAAAACATACCCAAGATGGCGCCCACACTATGTCGAGGGGCCGTACATCAAAATGTACCAACTACCATTTAATCCGGGGCTACATGCTCACTTTCGGCATAACAAAGAGTACTCGGCGTGAGATACAAACGCGGGGGCGCGTTCCAAGAGTCCTCTAGATGGAAAATGGATTTATAAGCTTAAAGTAATATAAGTTCTGACGTCTTGGCGTGTCTCACTTCTAGATTTTGGGAGCATTTATTTATCTACATAGAATAAATAATTATATGCAAAGTAGAGTTGACCGATCAATTCATTAAGGAAGAAAACTGAAACCTACGAATCTAGGATATAGAGAACAATACATTAATGAGAAATATACGCAGCATTGTCGGGACGGAGGTATAACCGGCTTTAAGGTAGAAGATCTGCATTACCGGCTTTTAAAAGGTGAACATGAATGGATTAGAAGTGTTATACTGATGTGGTATCATTGATTGCGGTTTAGGTGTGAAACGTGCCTTTGATGAGAAAACCGGTATGAGGTTTAATTGATTTTTGGGCTACAATTGAAGGGCACACCTATAGATCACAGGACAACTTTGGGAGCAGGGTATGAAGGCCCACTAAGAGCTGTATTTTAATTCGCAACCCATACCAATAGATAAGATAATAAATTGCACCAGGTTCTGCTTCACTATGCTTGATTTATGTTACTCCAAGTGTATTGATAAACATGTATAGATGTTCATAATGTATGATGTATAATGACATAAACCACAAAATTGGAACACTGGGAGATCATAGTAATAAGGTGTTGATAATCCTATATAGTATAATGTTTTTTATGCTTGGGATGACCTTTTGTGGCTTCCACTTTGATTATTTATTTGTTTGACAATTGGTGTGTCTTTTGCACACCACAACCCAAAACAAATCTTATTGTTGCTTTAGCCTATACGATGAAACATGTGTTGGCTGGGCTCCAAAGAAAGAAAATAAAGAGCGGAAGAAAAAGAATTTCATATATGTTGATCAGAATATTTTGTGCATGATTGCCTAAGTGTGTGCTCGGGATTCAAACTGTTTACATGTAAAGAGATCATTTTGGTCTCAATTAAGGAGGTTGGGTGATTCCTCCTTTCTTTGGAGCACTACTGCATAGATATTGGTCGGTCTTGTGAATAGAGAGCGCCAACTAAGAAACCCAGGCAATCGTCACATGTGTATACATACATGATATTTATATACTACGATAATTGTGGTTTCAATATCTTGTCAGTGAACCGTATCAGACAGCCTGTCATAAAGGCGTTTAATTATAGTAATGACATATTCTTTTTCGAAACTACATGGAAGGGGCATGATACATCTCTCATGTAAGTTACTTGCAGGTGAAGGTTTGATTTTGAATCTGAGTACATGTGAGTCCCATAAGGCAAAGCTGAAATTCTTTAACCATATCTTTTCCGATAGGGAACTGACACCCGTTCTAGCTAATGTGCAAGTTTTGTCAACTGCCAGTCCCCCACAAAATGTTTCACTGTTACGTTCGTCCTTGGAAAGACCACCTACTGTTCTAGAAATATAAAAGACTTTGCTGCCATAAGTGCTCCATTGAAAGACTTGATGAAAAGGAATGTTTCATTTTATTGTCACAAGAATGTGAGCAAAGTTTCAAGAAGATCAAACAAGCTATCGAGAACGCTACTGAAATGGCATACTTTGATCCAAAGCTTAATAAAGAGGTTGTTGTTGACTCTAGCCCGGTCAGGTTAGGCACAATCCTTGAAAAGCACAGCGGACACCCAAATTATTGAAGACTCATTGTGGCATATGCATGTGAATGTTTGTCCCAAACTGAGCGTGCCTATTCACAACCTGAGGAAGAAAGTAGTGGTGTGGGCGTGTGAACATTTCCATGCATTCTTATATGGAAAGCCTTTCACGCTTGTGACAGATTATCAAGCATTGTTGACCATCTTTGGCAATCCAAAGGCCAAGATGCTTCCTTGCAATGAACGCTGGGCTCTATGATTATAAGAATACAACTACACAATCGTACACTGTCCCGGGAAAGATCAAAACCCTGATAACTACTTCTCAAGAATGCCTCTACAGTGCCATGGTACCCATTCCAAGACAGCTGAAGCCTACATAAATGTCATTGTGAAATCAGGCACAACACCTGCCATTTCATTGAAACAAATTGTCACTGCCATGAGCCAAGACAGTGACATGCTAATTATTACACATCAGTCTTGGAATCAACACACTTTGACAGGGAATATCAGAAATTTAAATGTGTCAAAGATGAACTGCCATTACTCAAGAAGGCGGGTTTCTGAGATATTCGAGAATTGTTATTCAGGATAGTCAGCGAAACAGGTAAATGAAGTGGCCCATGAAGGACATCATGGAATCATTGCCACAAAACCAGCTATACAAGACCAAGTCTAGTTCCCCATCTCGAAGAGAGAGCTGAAAGATAATTGATGGCCTGTCATCCAGGGAAACTGGCTTTCATCACAAACCACTCAACACAACTTAAACATGCCAGAGGTCCCAAAGCATGCAAGAGAAAGAAGTGTTGGTGACTTCTTTGGTCCTCTTGACAATGGACATCACCTGATGGTGATTATTGATTAATATTTGGTTCTCCATTGATAGAAGATTTCTCATTAATTTCTCCCGAAAGAGTCATTGAAAGATTAAACAGACTCTTTGAGACATGAGGTGTTCCTGTGATCCTAAAATAGGACAACACCCCACTTTTCAACAGTCAAGTATTCACAGTCACCCTAAGGTGGAACATCAGAAGAGCACACCTCTTCGGCACCTGACCTTGTCGAACATTTCATGAATACTCCCAGGAAAGGTTTTCAGTGTCTTGTATTGGTGTTGCTTTTGCTTATGGTTTTGAATAGGAAAAATGTATGTAAGAAGATCTACCTTACAAAGGAATGACCTTGTAGTGTACATTAACTAACAGTCCAGGGATTAAAGTCTTGTGGTGGTGGAACCAGCTGAGGCTCTGATGCCAAAATCTTTGTGCTGAACCATCAGTAAATGTGGTGGGTGAACCACGAGCTGGTGCGGTGAGAGCACTACTGATTTACAGTAAGACTCCTATCTGCCAAAATCTAAATAAGGCCCTCAGTTTTTCTTCTCACTTCATAATTCTTTTGCATGAATGGCATTGGCTTCCATGTTATACTTCTTTGTGTGCACACCTTAAATGAGGGTGCAGAGGGTGGCACCTTCACAGGGCTCCTATTCACCTGAAAAACACTGAATTGTTGTATTTAAGGAACACCAGGGACCCACATCACCTTTTGCAGGGGTGCTCAGTTATCTTCTGTTATGCCACTGAACAGCTCATTGTATGTATGAATGTGAGACACTCATTAGTCGCGATGCAATTATGACAGAATGCAGGCATATGTACTTTATGTTTCATACTTAAATATGCGCAGCTATAAACACATCTTTCTCGACTTACGTTTTTTTTTTTAAACCATCCCCCAGTATTTTGTGGAATTATAGGTGTGTCTTATTAATATGGATTTTCCCCTCCTTTGGCCTGGGTAATCAATCTCATATGTTAAGCCGATAAACCCACCCATGAATGTATAAGCTTTTGACTATCCTGGAATGAAAAAGTTAAACCTTTCAGTCCAGATTTCCCTTTTTCCCTCAAGCTAACATCTGCCACACAGTTGTAATATACAGTGCCTCTACTGTGCTGCAATGTTTGCCTTCGAACTATACTCTTACTGCTTTCATCAGTGTTGCAGAATATCTTGGGCACCACACTGGGAAGGATGCATGAAAGAACCCCACCTCTTCACACAGATGCATAAATGAAAGACAGGATCCTAATGAATATGACCACTGTGCTCCTGCTTCATAGTTATGAATACTGCGCACATCCGAGAATAAAAATTCTGGAAACAATTGGATTTCATTCTAATCTTGTCATAAATTAGGTTTTTAGAACTTTGCTGCATAATTGCTGAGGACCTGCTGTAACCATAGCTAATTGGTTGATGTTCCAATTCTTCGCATCCATAAATCTTCTGCCAGTTATTTGGTGTGATTCTCGGAAAAGTATTCATTCTGCAAATGCAGCGATTATGCAACCTCCCAACAAAGACTTGAGGCATCCTTGTCGCAAAGCTCATTTATTTTGCTATTAAATCTTCATATAATTTGTTTCACTCCTTGTTTTGCCCAGGGCTGAACATGTATTTTAAAGGTGAAAACCAGCTACCTAGTCAGACCGATCTGCAACTAACAGCAACAGATTACATGAGCAAGAAACAAACAACAATTCAGGGTATTTTTCCATCGCTTTCAGTTTTACCAACCGTCTTTTGTGTGTGTTGCTGATTATCAGCTTCTTATAAAAGACATTTTTCATTGTGCATAGTTATTCACATAAAGATAATGAATTCAGTGACAAAAATAAGCCTTTTATTTGATATATTAACTGTATTTCTAAGTTGTTGAACCTTGTCACGTGGGTAGCAGAGTTTGTCTATCATAATGCAGTACACAGAGATGGCATTTAACACTGATTAAACTGGTGATGGAAATTGTTAGACCTGGCACCCTTGGTGTGGTTTTCCCCTGAATTTTTGCCTCTGCCTCCTATGTTTTTGCTGATCTAGATGCTTTGGGCACTTACCACTGCTGATCAGTGCTAAAGTGCAAGTGCTCCTTCTGTAAATTATTATAATGGATTGGTGTTTCCATGATTGGTTTATTTGATTTACTACTTTGGGCCCTATTATGAGGTCGGGCTTAGTTTCCTCCGCCTGACATAGTCTTGGTCGACTAATTAGGATGCAACCGAATACTGCTGGGTCTCACTACTTTACAATGGGCCGGAATGCATGCTCCCATTGTAAAATGCGAGGTGCAGTTCATCCCTCCCCCCGGCAGGCACCTCATGGATCAACAGAGGGTGCACCCAATGTTGAGTTCCGACAGCCTTTCTGTGTCGGAAAGGAGGCACAGAAGGGCTGTGTAAACCCAACATCATAATCCCTTGGGTGGAAAAGCCTGCCCTTGGGATTACTGGCCACATTTTGACTTGCGAACGGGCTCTCCGAGCCCGTTGGAAGCCAGTCGAAATGACAATTTGTATTCCTTTCTCACTGACTCCATTACAATGGGTCGATCAAAAAGGAATCCGACCGTCATATTATGATGTGGTCAAAACGGATCAGACCGACGGTCGGAGACGTTTCTGACTGCATCGTAATTAGGCCCTAAATCCATAGAACAGTGTACTATGTGTACCCAGGGCCTGTAAGCCAAAAGCTGCAGGTGGGACTGCAACACTGAATGTGCCACCCACACATGCAGCCTTGCAAAAGGTTCTCAGACCTGCCACCAAAGTGTCTTACCACAGTTTTTACTGCCATGTCAACCTAGCAAGGGCACCCAATTGCCAGGCCCTAACCTTCCTTTTTTCTTACATGTGAGTCACCCCTGGGCTGTGCCAAGGTACCCCCATGGGTAGGGTCAGTGAATGTGAAAGTTAGGACATGTCCTGGTGTGTGTGACATGTCCTGATAGAGAAATACAGTGTATTTAATTTTTCACTATCACTTCTCATTGGGACTGGATGAAAAGACGAAGTTTAGTATGCCTGAACTCAGAATATAAAATTGCATCTTTTAGTAAAGATGATTTTTATATTGTGTGGTTGAAAATACCACTTTTAGAAATTGGGTATTTTCTTGCGTAGCCATCCTGTGTGCCCCTGCTGGTATGTGGATTGACTGTCTGGCTTTGGAGTGACACGTGCTGGGGATGTGCATTCTCTCAGACTGCCACTGTGTGTCATGCCTTTCCTGGATGAGTCAGGGCTGGGCCGATTAAACCTGGGCTGCATTTAGAGTAGTGGGGGGAGATTTCTTTGCACCTGAATGAGCCTGGGCTGCCTTTCACAGTGATGTCTCGACCTCCTGCCAGGAAGCTGGACCAGAGAGGACAGAACTGGTTTTGACTGAGCACAGACCCTCTCTGCCACCAGAGAACAAAGAGAAATGGAATATAAATATTGGGGCCCAGACCTCAGAACTTTATAATACTTCCAGACTCAAGAGGAACCCCTGCCAAGAAGAGCTGGGAAAGCTGAAGGAGAAGTACTGCCCCTTTGCTATGTGTTGTCTGGGGTTGGCCTGCATTGGCTGTTTCTGCCAAGGAGAGGATAAAACTTTGCTGTGTGATGTGTATCATTCTTGAAGAAGATATCCAAGGGCTTGAAGTATAACTTGCCTCCTGTTCTGAAGTCTCAGGGACACAAAGACTTCACTACCAGCTCCCCTGAACTTCCTTGTTGGGAGTTCATACCTGCCAAGAGGTGCTGGTAGCTGTGTTAGGCGTCTGGAGGTTGTTCCTGCTGTGGTAGCTGGAAAAGAGATGCAACTAAGGCAAGCATGATGCATCCGCACCCATTTCCAATGCATCGCTGCTGTGCCACTGAAGACAACGACGCAACGCCTGCCCGCAGCCGGAGAAATTGCCGCACGCTGAATCCTGTGCATTGATGTGCGAAGTCCGAGATCACCACACTGATTCCAATGCAAGACCTGCTGTGTGACTGCAAGAACCAACACATCATGGGCCCCCATGCCAGAGAGACCAATGCAGCGGCGTTGCCGCTTCGTTGAGAACCGATGCATCCCCGATCCCCACACATTGCACCAGGGGTGCCAAATCTAAAATGACGCTTGGATCGCAGTAAGAAACCGACAATTCACCTCCCTGCACAGTAAGACACTGACACATCACCTCACCTTCAGTAAGGAACCGGCGCATCACATCCCTTGTGTGCCAGTAAGGAACCAATGCATCACCTCCCCTGGAGTATGGAACCGACACATCACCTTCCCTGGGCGTAGGGACCCAATGCATCACCTTCCCTGCGGCTGTTTTTATTTATGATTTTGAGGCATCCAAGGTGCTCTGTGTTGAAAGAGTTGCACCTATAGTTTGCTATGGATAGAACTGTTTTTACCTTCTAAAAGGCATATTTTGAATATTGTATGTTGGATTTTTGTCATTTTGGCCCCTGGGGTTTGTAGTGGTCTCTCAGTGGCTGGACGAGATAGGGTTCTGTGATTATCGAGTATTTGGGCTACAGGAAAGGTCCAGGGTCTCTGTTCTCTCAGGGTCAGCTGCTTTTCTTTGTCCTTGGTCTTCTTGTGCCCATCGAATCTGAAATTCAAGGATTAGGGGTGCCACCTAAATACTTCATGTAGGGACGTTAAAGGGAGTGCTCGGTAGTCACCAATGGGCTGCCTACCGTTAGGGTGAGTACACCCACTAAGTGCTCACCCCACTTGAGGGGGCATGGCCCTGACCCTGATACGTTATTTTCCCCAACTTCAAGATGGTGGAAACTGAGCTGGGCATCCACATCACCTGCCCCACCTTAGGGTAGGCTCAGGTTAACTGGAAACCCTCCTCCTCATCTAACTAATTTTCCCTCCTCTCTTCCTACCAAAAGTTGAGTCAGAACAAGGGGGTTACCATCTGCTGCTAGCAGGAGAGGCATGGGTCAGAGTTCAAAGGTGGCATCACCGTTAAAGCTTCCCTCCCTTGAAAGCTGTTCCTGCCTGGAGGAGTACAAATGCTCCCACCCATGGGTCCAGACACATCTAGTGGCAGGTTGATGAGACCAGTAAGGGACACACTAGAAGTCGGTAGGTTTAAGGGAACCATTCTAAAGGGTCCACTGCGTGCAATTATTAATGAATCCGACACTGGAATCAGTGGAGATTTATTGAGGTGAGATAATTGATACCAAACCTCCCATAATATAGTGGAGCCATCATGGGTATATCTGAATGATGAGTGTCCAGTCCATCTACTTGTCAATGGCTTCACTGTTCACTTACAATATCCAAGAATCGACATGGACATTGCGGGGTATATCTGCACTTCAGCTATGCCTTCACATGACATGACATGTGTATTTGTAAAGCACACATTCACCCGGAGGCATCTTGGTGCTGAATAACAGATTTTTCTTGTTACCCAACTCAATGGTACTCATTTCATCGACCTCAGATGGATCAAAGGCTGAGTGGACCTGCCGGGATTTGAACCTGTGGCCATGAGGTCAAACACAGGCCACTGCAGTAGACGCATTAGTCCATTGAGCCACCAGACCCGGCACAGGGGATATATGGCACCCTGTCTTAGGGCTAAGGCCTGCTATATCCTATGCAGTGTTTGTGGGCATGGCATACAGGAATGTGTGCTGTGTAGTCTCTTCAGTTTTGTCTGAACCAAGGTCAGCAGTCTGCAATGGCGGCATGCATGGCCTTGTTGAGAGGACCCTAGGATTGCAGAATTCGTGCTGCTGCACTTGGGAGTCCCTCTTCAGTGCCAATGCCATAGGTATCAGGGATACCATTTACTAGGGACTTAAAGGGGGTACTGAAATGGTGCCTATTAGGTAACAAAATGTACAGTTTAGGGTAGGAGCACTGCCACAGTGGACCTGTTTTGGTAGGGACCGTGTGCACTTCCATTCAAAACCACATCATTTTCCAGGCAAAAAGTGGTGGTTGACCATGTCCAAAAAAGCTTTTTCCAACATGACCGCCCCAAAAGAAAAAAGATGAGACTAAGCTTTTAACTACAGAGTCTTTATCGTTTAAGTGGAAGAACCTGGAAAAGCTATCTGCATTGGCATGGGCAGTCCCGGGTCTGTGTTCCACTTCAAAACTCATTCCCTGTAGGAATATGGACCACCTTAGCAGTTTGGTATTTTGACCTTCAATTTGCATTAACCATCTGAGAGGTCTCTGGTCAGTTTGAACAAGGAATGGAGAGTCAACCAGGTATGATCTCAGTTTAATTAGGGACCACGCCTCAGCAAAGGCTTCCCTCTCCATTGCACTCCAATGCTGTTCCCTGGGGAATAGCCTTCTACAGATGAAAGCCTCTGGCTGGTCTTGACCCTGGTAATTTATTTGGGATTGGACCACTCATATATTCAGAGTCTTAAGTCTACGCAATGAATTGCTTGGCATATTCTGGAGCTTTCAGAACAGGTGTAGAGAACATTGCTTCCTCAGTCTGTCTAAAGCCTTTTGACACATCACTGTACAGTTCCCCTTTGTGGGCATTCTTTTGGGGGTCAGTTCTGAGAAAGGTGTCTCAATGGTGCCCTCATTCTTCACAAACCACCTATAGTGCCCAGTCAAGCCACGGAAGGCCCTGGCCTGGGTCTGGGATGTTGGAGCCACCCAGTCCCGAATGGTCTGGATCGTGGCCTATAAGGGTTGAACTTGGCCTCCAACAACAAGGTGGCCACAATATTCAACCTTCCCCTGCCTTATCTAGCATTTGCTTACCTTGCTAGTGAGGCATGCATTTCTGAGAGCCTCTATTACTTTTTCAAGGTGGATCAGGTGATCCTACCAGGTGGAGCTAAAGGCAGTAATATCACCCAGATATGCTGTACTGAAGGATTCCAATCCAGCAAGGTCTTTGTTCACCAACCTTTGAAAAGTGGCAGGAGAATTTTTCAAATCAAAGGGCAATCAATTCATCTGCCCTAGGAATTTGAGTGGGCATTGGTTTTTAGTCACAACATTATGGCCCTTATAGTCCACACAGAACCTTATCTCATTTTTAGCACCCTGGGTGTGAGTCTTTGGGACAAAAACATGTTGGTTGGCCCAGGAGCTCTCAGATGGCTCTAAGTCTCCCAGTTCCACCACCTTGCTTGCTTCAGCTTTGATGCTCTCTTTCATATGATCAGACTGGCTGTATATTTTATTTTTGACAGGTAGGCTTTCACCAGTGTCCACATTATGGGTACACCAGCTAGTCTGACCAGAGGTCAAAGTTAGAGATCAACAAACAGATGTAGAACTTGCCAGTAAGCAGTCTGCTGGTGGGCACTGAAAGTGTCTGACAAGACCCCTCCTTCCACTGACCTATCTTTTGGATTGTTGGACAGGAGGTCCGGGAGAGGTTCACTCTCTGCTTCCTGATCCTCATCTGTAACCATGAGCATGGTCACATCTTTCCAATCATAGTAGGGTTTACATGGCTGACCCTCTAGGGGTTCCTGCAAGAGAGAAGGTCCAAAAGATAGGTGACAGTCCCTTTTCTTTCTAGGATGGGGTAGCTCACACTCGACTTATCACGGAGAGCCCTAGGAGCCACTGGCTTCAAAACCCTCAACTTCTGCCCTTGTTAGAACTCGACCATAGCAGCATTTTGGTCATACCATTGCTTCTGAATCTCTTGGGTGGCCTCACAGTTTTATTTCCTTTCTCCATGTATGCAGCCATCCTGGAGTGGAAGCCAAGCACATAGCACACTATATCTTGTTTAGGCTCAACAAGGGGTTTCTTCCATCCCTCCTTCACAAGACACAAAGGTCCCCTGACAGTATGACCAAACAGATGTTCAAAGGGTGAGAACCCCACTCCCTTCTAAACACAGGTATAGAAGTAAGACATCCCATCTCCTTCTGTATTTTTCAGGGAGTCCACCAATCAAACCTTTCATAGTGTTATTGAATCTTTCAACAAGGCCATTAGATTGTGGATGGTACGGGGTAGTGAACCAGTAGGTCACTCCACTGTCCTTCCACATGTGTTTCAGGCAGTCAGACATAAAGTGTGTGTATCTCTGTCTGACACCACCTCCTTAGGGAAGCCCACTCTGGTAAAGAAACCAATGATGGCCCTAGCCACTGCAGGGACTTTGGTAATCCTAAGGGAAAATGCCTCAGGATGCCTGGTGGCATGATCCACTACTACAAGAATATATCTGTTCCCTTATGCTATAGGAGGGTCCAGGAGACCAACTATATCAATCTCTACCCCCTCAAAGGGAACCCCAATTTGGAATTAGATTTAAGGGGGCATTTGGTTGGCCACATATCTCGCCACTGGCTTGACAGGTGGCACAGGAGTTAGAAGATCCCTTCATCTTCTGGTGCATCTCTGGCCAGTAGAAGTGGCTGACTAGCCTACTTCAAGTTTTAGTCTGGCCAACGTGTCCAGCTAGGGGATATCATGGGCCAAACCCAAACATCTGAGGCACTATAACTCTCCTGGTGGCAACATATTTGGGAAACTGACCTCAGTGTAAAGGATCCCCTCCTCCCAATTGGTCCTGTGGGAACCACTGATATCACCTCCTTACTGTGCAGCACCTTGCTGTCACAGGTTTTCAAGAGTGGGACTGGTCCTCAGCACCTAGCACAGATCTGCCCTAGAGGGTCTGTGTGGGCCCAAAAGGCTGACTCTTCTCACCCTGAGGAAAAGGGTCAGGTGTCTAATTTGAAGCTGGTCCCCCAGTCTTCCAGCCTTTTCTCTTACAGAGCTGGGCCATTATTCCAGACTCCAGCACCTCTTTTCGCTCTGGGCTCTGTTTTGTGCTCTGGTTTTCATGCACACTCAGTGTGGTATTCGAAGCATTTCTGCTTGGATTCTCAGTTCCCGCTCAGCCCATTCTGAGGACTCCAAATCATTGCCAAGCAAACAATCAACTGGAATGGATGTAGATACTGCTACCTCTTTTTGGCCAGCAACCCCTCCCCAGTCAAAGGACACCATCGCCATTGGATGGTGTGTTATCACATTGTCAGCATTAGTGACTGGATAGGTCCTTCTATGCAAATACTGTTCAGAGGACACCACTTGCCTCCAACCTAAGCCATTAATAACAGGATGTTGTCTGTATTTTTGAATCTTAATAAACCAGACAGATAAGGTTGATAAATCCACATCCCTACTAGAGTTGCCTCAGAGAACTCCCTGACAGGCCAGTTATCTCCTGAGATCTCATCTGGAGATTGGCAACTGCATTTACTGCAGTTGAACTAGAGGCATTTTTCTTGTTTTTACAGCCAAGGTGTCTAGTTCGGTGCCCTGTGGTTCTACAGTTCTGGAACCAAGACTTTGTGGGATCCCAGTTCTTTCCCTGGAACCCAGCCTTTGGCTGTGAAGAATCTTTCGGCCCAACCTCCTGAACAGGTTTTTACGGGTTTCAAGGGGGTCGCGGGGAGGTATGTTTGACCTGGGCATCATAAGTTTTGAGGGTGGCAGCCTACATCACCCACTTTTACCTGCAGCCATCACTGGGGAATTGCCAGCTCCCCCACTCTTACATTTGGCCGCCACGGGCGGCAAACGGAGAGGCCAATTTTGACTACATTGGGAACTTTTTTGGAGAGGAAAAAAACTCAAAACACTGGTTTCTTAACTACAGTACGCTTCAGATTTTTCAAACTGTTGTATTAAAGGGACCTAACCAGGGCATTGAGAATTATTTTAAAATTGGAAAGAATAGTACATTTGCAAAATACAATTCAACTATAGGCAATTGCGACTTATCTCTTGAGGTCACTTTATTGTCAGAGTGGTTCAGCAATAGCAAAGTAGTAGATCCCACAGCTGCTACCAATTTAGGAAACTCAGCTCTCTCATGGGGTCCACTGTGCAGTCAGAGAGGCCAGAGTAGATCATTCTGACGCTCTATTTTGTAGTAGTGCGGGTGAGGAGTTAGGCTTATCAGTGAATAGTGCTAGGCATTTGTTGTACTCACAGAGGCAATACATGAAATACACATTCAAGAATGAACCTGCGTCCAATTTACGGGCTACAGGTCAGCAAGTAATATCTTTCAGCAATAAGCAAAGTAAATACAGGTAATATACAATTGTGCACAACTATGCACAATGTTATCATTTTGAGAGAAACATAGAATGCAATAAATCACAGTGCAGTAGGCCCTAGTGGTTAACCTTCTAGAATCTGAATGTTAGGGAGCCAGGTTCAAAAGTTTTACCAGCAGTTTCTCAGTAGCGTCCCCGATTCGATCGGGAGCAGGGTGCTGGTAGAGTAAGCAACTGGCGTGCTACGAAGAAAAGGGGTACCTAAAGACAGTCTGTACAGGGGGACTTGTAGGCAAGTCCGAGGGCGCTCAAAAGAGTGTAGCGGTTACAAGGGTCTGGGGACCATCAGAGCACAAAGATTTAGAAGATTCCTAGGCCTGTGGGGCTGAGTGGGGCTGAGTGCAGAGCAAACAGGTGATCCAAACTGAGGTGTGCAAGATGAACATTGCGGTCAGGAGAAAAGGCCTCAGAGGGGCTTGTATAGGATGGCTGCTGACATCCCTTGACTGGTGCTTGGGCCACATGTAGTTGTAGTCCGACTGGGACACTTGTAGTCGGTCTTGGGTTGGTGAGCAGGCACATCTGATCCTTCAGAGCTATGATACATTCTCCTGTGCTGTTGTAGTGTCGGCAGGGCTGGGGAGCTGCAAGTCGAGAGTTCAGACTCTGTGGTTTCAGTGCCTCTTAGGCAATTTGGTTGACCGGAGACTCTCCTCCTCATCTAACTAATTTTTCTGCATGTCTTCCCAAAGAAAGTGGGGTCAGGACAAGGGCACTGCCATCTGCTGCTAGCAGAAGAGGCGCGGGGTCAGAGTTTAAAGGTGGCACCGCCTTTAAAGCTTCCCACCGTGGAAAGCTCTTCTTGCCTGGAGGAGGTGTGAAGCCCCTCCACCAAGAGCAGGCATTGTTTCTGGCCCCGGAGAGAGAAAGTTCATACCCTAGGGGTTCAGAGACATATCTAGCAGTGGTAGGCTGGTGGAGACCAGTGAGGGGCACACTAGAAGTCTGTAGGTTTCAGGGGACCCTTTTAAAGGGTCCTCTGAATGCAATTATTAATATAACTCGAATCAGTGCAGGTGTATTAAGACAAGATGTTTAGTACCAAACATCCCATAATACATTGAAGCCATCCTGAATAACGAGTGTCCATTCCATGTACTTCTCAATGGCTTTCCTGATCACTTACTCCAAGAATCAACATGGATATTGCAGGGGCAGATCTGCTCCTGCAGATATGCCCTCACAGGGGATATAGTACACCCTGTCTTATGGCTAAGTCCTGCTAGATGGGTGGCTTACCTAGTTCCTATCCAGTGTTTGTAGAAATGGCACACAGGGAAGTGTGCCATGTCGACTCTTCAATTTTGTCTGCACCAAGGCATACAGTCTGCAATGGCAGCATGCATTGCCTTGGTGAGGGAACCCTATGGTTGCACAATTTGTGTTGCTATCCTTGGGGTCCGCCTTCCGTGCCAATACCCTAGTCACCAGGGTTACTGTTTACTAGGGACTTACAAGAGGGAACTAAAGTGGTACCGATTGGAAAACAAAAGGTACATTTTAGTGAAGGGGCCTGGGTACAAGGGACCTGGTTGGCAGGGACACTGTCACTTCCAGTGGATATCACATCATTTTCCAGGCAAAAAGCAGGGACTAACCATGTCCAAAAGAGGCACTTTCCTACAATTCCCATGCAAGAAAGAAATTCCAGCTTAAAATCCAACCTTCAGCAGTTGGTCAGAAAGTCCCTTACAATCAGAATCAGTGTATCGTACCGATTTGAAACCCCAATCATGTTAGGGCAGGGATTCCCATGTGAGAAGGGGTATGAGATTAGACATTGCTTGCTCTGCTCCTGGAAAACACGTAGGGGCCTTGTGAACATAAGTTACAAGAAAAGTATTTTCTAATTCCTCTGGACATTCACTTTGGAGGTAAAACATTTTTATCCCATAAACACAATAGCATGAGACAAAGGAAGATGAAGAGAAAGAAGTTAGTTTTGGGCAGCACTATTGTCCTCAGTTGGCGGCAGCCCAACTTCATCTTGTGCACACCACTGATGGATGTAAAAAGTATTAAGAAAGAGGATTACTAGTAGTGACTTACCACTAGTAATAAGGCCGCAAACCAAATTAAAGTGTCAGTCTCAATAAACTATTACCTTGCTCAAGCCTTGGTAGCTGACAACGAGCAGGCAGGAGTTACTTAGGAGACAGGTGTGTAAAGCAATTAGACCTCAATACAATAGAAAAGTAAGACACAACACAAAATAAAAATCTAACTCCAATACTCCAATTTATAAAAATAAATTATATTTGTATAAACAAATAGACATCAAAACAACAAACAACAAAAAATTTGACGTATGGAACCAGAGAAATGATTTTCGTTTTTAAATAATCACTTTCTAGTGCTTAAAAACATATAGGGCCTCATGTAGGTAGCCAAATACCGGTCGGTAACGGCCGATTTTCGGTAATTATACCGTTACCGACCGGTATTTAGGCTTTTGGTATGTAGGGGGACAATTTCTGTATTCGGAATTTACCGAATCTGTAAAATTACCGATTCGGTAATTTTACAGATTCGGTAATTTTACCGATTCGGTAAATTCCGAATACAGAAATGAGATGTAGGGGGAGTGTGTGGGTGATGTTTGGAGTCGGTATTTACCACCAACTAATAGTTGGTGGTAAATGAAGAATGGATGTGGAAATGCATTTCAAAGCGCCTACAAGTGTGCAATGTGGCAGACATACATGCCCTTAGGGCATGTATGTGTGCCACATGTGCACACATGGCCGTTTCAGGGGTGCAACAGGGTGTCATTGTGACACCCTGCCACCCTTGCATGTGTTGCCCCCATTACCGAATCGGTATTTACCGATTCGGTAATGAGGCATACCTTCCCATCAATGGGAAGGTATGCCTCATTACCGAATCGGTAAATACCGATTCGGTAATTACCGAATTTTAACGAATCGGTAATAATTACCGACTCATTACCTACATAGCATTTACCACTTCATAAATACCGATTCGGTAAAATTCGGTATTTATGAAGTGGTAAATGCAAGCCCACCTACATATGGCCCATCGTGCCTTTGTGGGACATCTGGCCGTGCTTGACTGGGACAAAATCAAAGTTTGAGGCCAACCGCAATGTAGCCCTAGTTGGATACACTACGCGAGAGACCTTGCTAAAAATGTCACCTTCACTCTTAGTCATTTTCCTAGCGTTTCTTCCCTTGACCTCAAGCAAGGCACTTCGTCAGGCTGGATTCAGTGTGGGTTTGCCGGCTTGAGTTTCTGTGAGGCCCCGGTCAAATTCTGGAAGTCTAAAGCACGGAGCTCTTAGCGGCATGAACCTTAAATCCAGGACAAGTCGCTGTTAAAGATAGCCAGCTTGGCTCTTGACGTCGAGTCGGTCTCCCTTATGGAGCTTTTTCCAAATGTTTTCAAAACTTCTCAAAACCTCTGGAACTTCTTTCTTACATTCCCATTGAGAGTTCAAAGTGACCAAAACACAGATCCAAGGGTCTGTAATCTCCTAGATTGCCATTGGAATTTTAGAACTACAATTTCCACAATGCACCTGGCAAAATCCACCAGACACACTCCAGGCTGGGAACTCTTGGTGGAGATGATGCAGGTGGGCTCTGTTAACCTGTAGCTTGCAGGGAGTCCACCCCTTAGACTTTCAGAGTCAGGCAAAGTCCTTCTGGTGCTGAGTCCCATATTGTGCAACAAGTGCAGTCTTGGTGAGTGCAGCCCTCTTGATACAGGCCAGGAAGTCGGCAGAACAGTCCTTCTTCTTCTTGTCTCTTCAGGCAGCACTTTTGAGGAGCTATTCAGCCCTTCCAAATGTATGCAGTGTTCTTGAGCGTCTAGCAGGGGCGCACTGCTGATCAATGGGATGCAGGGTGCCACCCAGGTGTATGACCGCTTCCTTCTAAGTGTGACAAATCCTTGTCCCAGAAAGCACCATTCACTCAAAATCAAACATCGAGAAAGTCTTTCCAGAGGAGTTGGATCAAGCTAACCCAACCTACTTGTGTGGGTAGTTTGCCTGAACACTCCCCGTCCAACCCTCTCCCTACTCTAATTACAGGGGCTCCTCTGCGGCTGCAGGTGGCAGGATGTGAGGTTGAGCCTGTGCTGTCCTTAAGTGTAATTCTCTATTTAAAGACCAGTTTGAATTTCCTGCCATTTGCTCTGCAGCTTTTACTTTATGCCCACAGGAAACCCATTGTCTCTCTAGCAGGGCTTTTCACACCTCTTTAGAGTAGCCTGGCCAGCCTGGATAGAGGCTGGCCAATCAGGAGAGAACAGCTGAAAGGCTGAATTTTGGATCAGTTCTTGGGTGGAAGAAGATGGCAGAGTGAGTCGGCTAAGGTGGACACCTCTCACTGACCCTCCCTCTGACTTCACGGCTCCCCTGGCTCCCACATCTAGCGGCTAAGGCACAGACATGAGAACACGGGGCGTTCTACAACCTAAAATCTACAGCCCGGCTCCTTACCTGGTCGGTGAACTGAGTGCTTCACGGTCACAGCTGCGGCGGTGCTGGTGGCTCGGTAGCAGGCACCTGGCCGCAGGCAGCTCGCAGATTCATCGATGTGGCGGTTTGGCTCTGCTGTCACACGTAACTTGGTATACGCGACCCGAGTGACACTGTGGTCCCACGCTGGACTGCTTTTTCTCTCTGTTTCCGTGATACTTCCAGAAGCGGCATCTGGTGCACCTTTGGCAACTAGTGGAGGACAGCGGACACCTGTGGTATTCAGAACGGTAATGGGTCCACCACGTACCATGGCCCCCAAAGGGCGGGGGCACACGGGGGACTGGTTTTGCACCGGGCAGCAGTCCTCTTACAGCTGAGACTGGATCGGGCAGGAATGATGGGCCAGGATGCTGCAGCAGACCCAGATGCCTGTTCCCAGCTCGGGCAACCAATCCTTTGGCTACTACAGTCTGTCAGGGCCGGAGGCCGGCTCCGGTGCTGTGGATCGCCAAACTCCATCCCTGGGATTGAAATGGCCGAAACCCTGATTAAAGCAAGGCAGGACGGCTTGGAAGGAAAAGGACATTCTCTGACTGGCGCACCTATGGATATGGCGGCATCATCTTCTGTACTACAGAGGAGTGGCTCTCTTGCAATAGTGCTTGATGATTTTGATGGCACCGGAGTCCTGGATGGTATCAGCAGGGACGTAGAAACTGACAGCCATACAATATAAGCCGCTCTAGAATTAAGAGATCGCTGCCCCCTTTTGTTGGGTGGCGCTCAACCCACTTTTGCAAGACAATCAGTACAGGAGCGGTCTCATCCACAGCTTCGCATCAATGGTGATAGCAACAATGTCAGCACTGACATGCTCAACAAAGTGGATCTTAACCCTCAAATTGACTTGTTTTCAGGCTGGGAAAGTCAAACAACATTACCCTTTCCCAGCTACAACAGAGGGCCAGAGCCACTGGTCTACTCTATGTTAGCTCACCCTGTTCATGCCCCCTTGGATATCCAGGGTGATGTTTTGTTGGGGTCTGCGGCGCAGCTAGTAAACGTGGCCAGTGGTGACGTCAAAATTGAGGAAGTCGCAGTAATAGATATATCCATAGTGCGCATCCCTGTGGAGGTGAAGTGCTTCAAGGAGAGAGGTCCTAAAAACATCAGAGGGGCCAAAGGTGGCAAAAGTGGAAAAGATCTTGGTGGTGCTAAACTCCCTTTTACTACTACAGTGGGGCAACTTAAGGACTCTGCTCCAAGTGGCACGAAGGCTGACTCTGGCCTTAGTCCCCTTCGAAAGTGGGTGGCATCAAAGGTAGAGATAAAGGCCATTGTCTCAAGGCTCTCTAACACTGGCAATGTTGCTTTTAATGTACAGGTGGAGGCTGCATCAGCTGAGGGCGAAGACTTACATTTATCCTCTCCCTCTGGCACGGTTTCTACGGTGTTGCCAGTAGTCAACAATCAACAGTGTAGTCCCGAGGGGAATAGGAGCAAAGAGCCTCATCTGATTAGGTCAGCACATGCCCCCGCAACATCAGCAGCAGGAAATAATCCCATGATAGGGTCACCAACCGGGCACTCAGAGTCTTTTGAGCAGGACGTGCTCTCTCTGTCTACAATCTTGCAGGCGCTGGGTATCCAGAGAGCCGAGACTCAGGAATATTATATCCAAGCAAAGGCAGACACCCATGACATTAAACAAGCTCTAACAGAAGTCACCCGTAATGTCGCCTCTTTGGCCGCAGATGTTACAGAACTGCAAGAACGGGTTGCAGTAATCGAAGAAACTAACATTCAAACCACAAGTGCTGCAAAAATGTGTCAAACCCAGGTGGCTTTCCTACAATCTAAGGTGAAGGACCTTGCGAACCGCCAACTGCGGCATAACCAGCAAGTTTTGGCATATTTGAGGGGTGAGAAAGTTCTGATCCATGGGCGTACATTGTCAATCTGTTCCAGCAAGCATTTCCTGAACTGTCAGACTGGGACATGGACTCTCAAGTTCAAAGGGTGCTAACGCCAGTGACACAAGTTTACAGATCGCGGCTAAATTAAGTTGGGTTCTCCGGGCTGAAATAATGGTAGAGGATATACTGGAGTCCATGGACGTATTAGACGGAGGGGTAACATCGGTCAATTTAAAGTTGTATAGCATTGGGTAGTACATATGTTGAACTATACACCTGAGATTATTTCTAAGTGGGCCTCCCGATGTTTGGAAAATCATTCCGTCTGAAATGTCATCTGTATGCTGCAGACATCAGGCATATGTTTGCCGATTGTCCAAGGCTTGACGGGTTTTGGAGTGAGGCCTCCAGTATTCTCAGTTTGCTTCTCAGCCCAAATTTCCAGCTTACTGAGAAATAAATATTTCTGGGGATTAGAAACTAGGCGGCTGGTGATACGAGTCTGCTGGCAACTATTATCATAGCATGTGCCCGCTTATGCATTGCTATTGTCTGGATAGTTAACATCAGCCCTAGTGTCAATAAGTTCTGGGTATTACTCCGACAGGTCTACGAGATGGAACTCACTTTGGCTAAAGCTGGAGGGCAACACTCTTGGCTCAAATGTAATCAGATCTGGACCAATCTTCTATGGGAGTAACAAGGCGCTGCTCAGCTACGATATTCTCTCTCATGGCACTATGATAAATGCCCTCCTGTTTTGCTTTTTCTATTTTCTTTTCTTTTTTTTTCATTTTCTTCTGGGAAAACTTGATTGTTTCTTTCAAAACTTTGATTAGGATTGTTTTTTTCCATATCTGATTTAATTGTCGTCTCTTTTTCTTGACTACAGTCTAAGTTGATAATATACATCTATGTTTTGTCCACACTTCTAATGTATTTATGTAATGCTCGTCTTACCTTTGGCTAAAATAGGAAAATAAGGAGAATAAAAAAAAAATTGAAAAAATTAGCCTGACCAGCCAGGGCAGAGGCTGGCCAATCAGGAGAGAAGAGCTGAAAGGCTTGATTTTGGCTCACAGAAAAGAACGTTTAATAATTTATTTTCTGTAATAGTTATAATAAATCTAACTTAGGCAATTTCTTTGATTTACCACAACTATTAATTTGAATTGTTACTTGGCTCCTATTAATATGTATAGGTAAATAAAATATTACAATGTTAGCCTATGGAGCCATTCACTACAATGGGAGAAATGGAATTGGCAGTTTTTCCCTCAACAGGGCTTATAAAACATATTTTATAATGCCCCTGCTTATAGTTACAAGACATACATGAAACATATTTTATAATGTCCCTGCTTATAGTTACAAGGCACCCTATCCATGGGGCACTTAGTGGAGACCTTAGGGGTGACTTATATGTAACAATAAGGTAGTTGGAGATTTTGGAAGTACCTTTAAATCCAAAGTCGAAGTGGCATATACTTTCAAGGTAAAGGCAGCCTGAAAAGCAGGGCGTCCTTCCAAAATGACAGCAGGCACCACAGCAGGGCACACATAAGTGCAAGAAATCTACTCGGCCTCTAAAACTCCATGCCCTATTATATACTAGGATATGGTAGGTAGGTTGAACCCTCCTTGCCCTATTATCTTACAGGGTCTTTTAGTACTAATTGTAATTAGACCTATTTACATGCACTTTTAGTCAGAACACAGGCCCTGGGTCTGGTTAGAAGAGCCCAGGTCACAGTTGAAGTCAGAAAACCAGCAAAATGGTGGCAGAAATTGGGGGGACACTGCAAACAGATCCACACAAGTTGTAAAATGCCTCTATGGTCCCTAATCACATCCACAGACTTTTTCAGGACTGTAGTAACCATAGTAACCTACAACTACTCTGAACTAACTACAATGTAGTGTGTTGAGATGTAAAAAGCTAATGCAGTGTTTCAATCCTAAACATCAACCTAATGTACTAGTAAAGAACAATGATGCTCTTGGCTGCCTTTCCATTACCTACAAACATAATTTCCTTCGAAATAATGGCTCTTTAGTTATCTGCCCTACTGTCTTTTGATCCGTCTATTGTGGGATCACAATATTTTCCCTCCCACACCCGTGAATTGAATATATACCATACTATTTTGTGGTTTAAGAAGCCATCAAAATTTCATGCAAGCATAATCATATTGCACAGCCGCTGTGTCAAGAGAAGTATGTAACATCACACAACATGCACGGTTTCCTTTATTTTGATAATGCATTGTGTCAGTTTATATCTCATTAGGCTTGATTTCCTGGTTATGCCACTAAATTTGTATCAGATGTACTGAAAACTCAATATATAACAGCTGAATACATAGGGTCATGAAGTAAGAGGAAGCTGCGTCCACCTGAAAGAAAAAACAGGAGATCCTTGGCAATAGGGCAGTGTTTTCATCCAGCCCACATGAAGCCTTTCACAGTGAAATTGAAAACTAATTCAATATCACCAAAAATATTATGCCTTTTGAAGCCCTATTTGCCTTGGGTGTTCAGTCTTAAACTACTGAACATCTTCAACCTTGGGAAAAAATTCAAAAGTTGATGGTAAATATTTTGAATGATAGAAAATACTTTCCTACCTTTGACATTGCTCTATTACCATTCAGACAAAAAGGATGCCTAAGACCAGTTCTCCATAACTTTGGACTGAGTGAAAATTGCTTGGATGCAAACGCACTGCATTACTGGGCATTCTTGAAGGGCCAGGGTACTGGCAAGTGCACTCATTTGGCCTATATTTGCCTTATTTTCTATTATTTTAACTTTTTTGTATTTTTAATAACTACGGATCCCTTCTCCATTTCATTATTTCTGCATCTTAGTCATCATTATGTTTTGATTAAACTGGTTTGGAACTTTTAAGCAATTAATTTTGTTACTGTATTACTTCTTGGTCTTGTTGCAGGTGCACCAACAGTAATTGTCTCTGAGCAAGGCCTTCTTGCTAGGGTCAAGTATACAAGGTTAAGAGAGAGCCATGGATTCCTCTCAGAAACCTGTTTATTTAAGAAGAGTTAGACTATTTGTATGGTGGTAGCTCAAGCCCCGCTTGCACCATAAGACTGCAGTCTTTCGCTCTCCATCTACCATAGCTTAACAAAGACACATTGAGTGATTTTTTTCATGCAAATCATTAACTGTTCCAAGAGTGTTTGATACTGAATGCATTCGCAACTCTCCCCCTTCTTCTGGCCCTCTCCTCAGAAGGGACTGCACGAAGGATGAGCTTGGAATAGTAAAAACAACAACTTTTGAGAGGGCACTCTTAGGCACTGTAGTGCTGAATATATGAAACAGGGCCTTACATTAAAAACAAGTGGTGTGAAAGCCAATGGGTCTCACTTTTGTAATGAAAGTGAACGCAAGAAAATCAGAATGGAATGGATGACTGGGTTCATGATTGAATGATATGAGTGATTCGGTGCACCATTAACTCTTTCTTCAAATTTACCAATCCACACCACTATACACAGAAACCAATCAACGAAGAGCCAGTTACAGACATAAAACAGTCACTTCTATTGATCTGTGGGGATATGCAGCAAAAACAAAAGAACTAGAATATAGTAACTATATCAAAGAGGTTCTATGTCAGTTGGACATTAAGAATGTAGAAATGTTTCTGGCGAACACTACCAACACTTTGCCCATAAATGGACTAATATTCACTTCCCATCCATCAAATACCTTCTCCAGTGATTAAATCTCAGTCCCCAAACAAATTTGGTCAGAAACAAGCATATAATGGTTAGCACAGTCACAAGAATTAACTTACAAAATAAATGGATAATCAAACTTCCAAAGTAAATAATGACAACAAATCACAGCTGATCATGTTTTATGAAATTGATTAACAGTCAGTATGGTCTCATTAGCACTCTGCATCCTGCAGTCCACCACGACTGTGAGAAACAGACGGTTAAATGCAGATACTATCCCCTAAAACTAATGGAGGTTTTTCTCTGAATGGAGGAGGGAGCACATTAGGGAGAGGTCGGCAGTATACGAAAGGGTGAGGGGCAGGAAAGCTAATCATGGGATTGACCAGGTTGAGTACCATTACTGAGTTTGAAGCTAGTCCTGCCATCATTATCCAGATGCAACATAATCACCCTTCCTCGAGTGGATCTGGCTGGGGATGTCAGAAAGCAGGTGATTGTGGTTATGTGGGCCCACTCAAGCAGACACAATCATATGGACATTGGCTGCAAGAGTTGTAGTCGCCCAAAAGGACATTGGAATTGGGTTGTCAGGGTCAGAGGAGATGGGGGTCAAAGCATTGGCTACAAGCACTGCGGTCATAGTTTGGGCAACAGGGATGGCCATCTGGAGTTAATGGTAGCAGCTCAAAGATGGTAGTCTGATAAACTTAGAGGAAAAAGCATGGGCAATCTACAAGAGGTAAATATCACATAGGTCTTAACTTCAAGTCCATACATCCCTCAACAGCACTCAGACCCATGCAAACTGAGTCCAATTCTGTATCTGTGTTCTAGAGATATAATGGACCTGTGGTAGGACATGATCACAGGACAAATATTTATTGTTCTTGCATAGCACACACACAGTCTGATGACCTTCAGGCACTTTCCACTTCCCTATAATTTGCTGGAGATACACATTCCTGACTATGTCAGCATCCATAACTGCAAACCCCCATCTTTTTCACTCTAGATAATGAGTCTTATTCTTCTGAAGATGCCAACTTCAGATGGAGAGATGAAGTTTAGTGCGCCTGAACTCACAATTTAATAACACATCTCGGTGGCTTTTGCATTGTGTGTTTAGAAACCACTCTTTTAGAAGTGGCTGGGTTTTTGTGCTTTAACATTTCTGTATATCTCTGCCTGGTTGTGGATTGACTGTCTGGATTTGAAAGCGATAGGATCTGGGGAATTACTTGACCCAGGGGAGGAGGTGAGACAGCAACAGGCTGACATGCATCTGGAGTGTAGTGGGGAGGAGTAGCCCCTGGAGGTGAAGAGGCATGGTCTGCCACCATAAAACAATGGCTCCATCCCCTGCTGAGTGATTGAGGATCGAGACACCCACTATCAAAGGAAGAAGGTGTCACTGGCAGGGAGACTCCCAGGACTGATTTAGACAGGGGTCACTGCCTCCTGAGCACAAAGACTTCAAAGGCTTTGAGGGGTATAAGTGTTAGAGCCCCATGTGTTTGAGCTGCTGTTCGTCTGACTGGGGAGAATTGCTGCTGCTGGGCCCCAGGAGGAGACCGCTATGAGGGACTTCCTCCCTGCTGGAGGGCCCTGTGTGCTAGCCCGTCTGGACCCAGTTGTGCCCCTGGACTTTGGACTATAGCGCCTGGTGAGCGCTTTACTTCTATTCTGAAGAGTGCTAGATTTTTGCTGCTGGGAGGAGCTGGCTTCTGACAGCCCGCTGCAGAGGTGCCTGCCGAGGGAATCCCGAGCGTCAGGATTCCCCCCTGCGCGGATGACCCAGTGGGAGCCTACCCCGCATCATTGAAAAGCGGCTGCCCACCCTGCATGTGAAGTTTGTTGCGGGAGCCCACCCCACATTCTGCAATGAGGGAGAGTCGCCAGACTGCTGCCAACGCAACCCAGAAGTCAGGAAAAGCTGCCTGGAGGTGGGTGGGGCCTGCTGTCTCTCGGCCGTCCGGAGCCTCGTGGGCTCCATGTCAAAGTGCCGGGTCCCAGGAGGGGGCCCGGGTGAAGTCCAGAGAGGCCGAGCGTCCCAAGAGGAAGGCCGGGCTCCCGTGTGCTGGTGGGAGCCCCGCAGGTGGCAGAGGAATCCGAAGCCAGCTGTAGGCTCTATTGCCACCTCCCTGTGTGCCTTGGTAAAGTCTGGAGGTGCCGCAGAGCCTATGTCCTGGCGGGAGCCCACCCCACCTTCGTCGTGGTCCCGTGAAGGCCCCGAAGGAGCCCAGTGAGTGGGGGCTAAGCGGAAGCATTGTTGGCGCTCGCCAGAGGCACAGTAGTGCCGAGTTGTGTCCTGGAAGGGGGGGCTGTTGAGGCACATTGTTGGTACCTTCCCCCATGCAGTTAGGAGGCCCCGGTTAGGGGAATTCCGTTCTTCACATTGTCAGTGCCTCCCCCCAGCCAGAGGAGGCACCCGAAGAGCCCAGTAAACGGGGCTCACAAGGCACTGAAGTGCCAGTGCCTGATTTTCTCAGCTGCACTGCTGCGGGCAGCTGCAACTGAGGGGCACCTTTGTGTTCAGAGTCCCGAAGGGGGGCTCTCCCGGCAAAGGGGGGGCCAGTGCCTCATTGATCTATCCAGCTGCACCGTGAGAGCGTGGGCAGCTGCAACGAGGGGGCCATGAAGGCGGTCCTGTAGGAGCCCTGACTTTCTGGACATAGGGCATTGAGCCCAGTGAAAGGCCAGTTGGCCGGGGGCCCCTTTTGTGTGATGGTTCAAGGGTGCAAGGCCCTAAGGTGATGTACGCACCTTGTGGCAGTGATACTAGGGTGCACTGCTAAGTTACTGCATAATCTGTTTATGCTTATGTGTTTCAGGATGATGCATAATGTGTTCATGCCTACAGCTCATGCCTAATGTGATTTATGCAAAGTGTCTGGGCCAGTAGTTACTGGCTATGTCATTTTACTACTAAGTGAGGTCTAATGGTTCTGAGAGTGGCCATATTGGCACTGTCTTGTATATAAACACCTGTCAATATTGCCTAGTGCCAGTGGGCACAGTGTATATTGTGTAATTACTATTCTGTGTTGGATAATACAAAGGCTATTTTTATATATAACCTTGTGTGGAGTTTCCTTTGTGGTGTGCCTAGTGTGTCACGGCTGTGAGTGTGTGTTGTGCAAATGCTTTAAACATTGCCTCTGGGATAAGCCTGATTGCTCGTGCCAAGCTACCAAGGGGATGTGCAGGGGTTATCTTCAGCGTGTAACTCCCTGGCCCTGAATAGAAGCAAGGGTCCCTATTTGGACTAAGGTACCTACCTCAGCCAACTAGAGACCCCCAGTTCTAACAACAACATATCTGGAAGAGCAGTACTCTATGGCAGCAGGTAAAAAGATCCACAATACAAAGAACACAAATTAATTCACGTCAATTCTATTTTCCCTACTTGTAATTTTGTAAGCATCTCTTTCAGAGACAATTTGTATAGGTGTGTAGGAAATCTGCTCTTTCTGTATAGTCAAACACAAAGAGATGATAGACGGAGTGCTGAAACTTCTCAAACACTCACCCCCAGTCACAGATCTGGGTTGAATCCATCTTTCTTTAGCCCACTTTGCCACCCCAGTATAGACACAGCTATATGCAAGTCAGTCTTGACCCTGTGCCTCATGGGAACAGTCCAGCCCGAACTGCCAAGCCATGTCTTCCCTGGACCGGAAACAAGCATCCTGGGACCGGTTTCGGGCTAACAGCCCTCTTCAGCCAGCCTAGCTTGAATACAGTGGCAAAGTGAGCAATGGACCCATGTCCGGGCATACCCTGCCAACTTAGGGCGAACAAAGCAAACACAAAGAGATGATAGATGGAGGGCTGAAACTTTTCGAACACTCACCCTCAGTCACAGATCTGGGTTGAATCCATCATCATTCTTTAGCTCACTTTGCCACCCCAGTTCAGACACAGCTATACATTCTTTAGCTCACTTTGCCACCCCAGTTCAGACACAGCTATATGCCTTTCTGTATAGTCAGCCAAGATCTTTTGTCATTTGCTAGACCCTATATTTTTTATGGCTTTAGAACTTTACCTTGAAAACCGTTGGCATATTCCAAATTGTCTTATTCAACTTGCCTATATGCCCGTAGTATATGGTTCAAGGTGTGAGATAAATGTCACTAGTGGATTGCAGCACCTTTTGTTCCAGCTACCACATTTGCAGTGCAAACATAGCTTCAGGACTACCATGGTAGCCTGCCTGTAGCGATCTAAAAACTGCCTTTCCAACTGTAAAAATGAGCCCCTTTGACAGCACTAAACCTTTCTCTAAAATATTAATAAGTCTCCTCTATTTACTTAACAAACTTAATGATATGAATGTTTCTGAAAGGCCTACAACCTTTCTGTTCTCACCTGTATGATTATTGAGATGAGGCAGGAGATTGAAGTGTGAGTATCTCCAGCTTTTTGTAACACACATAGCCACAACCACTGCAATCTCAATCATTAATGTTTAACAGTACATTGTGGCTGAGTCACTTGTGCAAACCTAATCGGTCTTCCCAAAGTAACCGAACGTATTTGTAATCGTGTGGTGCTCAAAGGAAGAGAGCGGCCACCCACGCTCCCACAGTGGGTGGGAAAACCCAGTCTAAACAATGTATCAATAGTCCCGAGCAAACCATTCCAATAATAATCAAATACAACAAATTAAATCAATTTAATTCTTCTTGATTTCAGGTCGATTTATTCGTGAGGAGTGATACAGAACCATAAATGAGACTGATCTAGCTAAGCAGGCCGACAGATGAAGTCATCCAGCCATCTCAGCAGCCGGCACTCACGTAGAGCATCTCAACTCTACATTGCAGTACCAGCAAGCCTTCCAGAGACACAGAAATGTAGGGTCTGTAGGATGCAATGAGAGAAGGATGGAAATCCATGGAGATACACAACATAACCAGACTGCCTTCTGCCATACTTATAAGGAGAATATATGCTGATCGTAATTACCTCCCAAAGTCTCATTTGGACATTGTATCACAGACTGGCATCACATATACGTGTCTTGTGAGAAAAGAGATTGGGTAGAGTACATGAAAACCCGGGGCTATGTGCACAAGCCTTTATAGGTACTATACTCGTTTCTGGTTGCTGTGATTTGGTTTCGTAAATCTATTTCTTGTCTGAAAGTGGACAACACACAATGGCTTAACAATCTACCCCTTGCCCCAGAGAGCATATATCCCTAAGCATAAATCAACAAGACAGCTTATTTTTCCAGTGTCGTTGGGAGCCAAACAAAAAGCAGAGATGTCCAAGATAATGCTTGAAACACCCATGAGTGAGCTAACCGCCATAAAACGACCTATAGAGTCAATATGAGAAGGCACCTTAATTACAACAGCAGAGGCTAAATCTTAGGTTCGGAATTACTGAGCTTTAGTTTAATCCAGACTTTACGCAAAAGACAGTCGACTCATGGTTAAGGAATCCAAAATCGACTGCTTTGAAAGCAACCCTGAAGTGGGAGAAGTGTGGAACCCATTACAGAAAATGACTGTATTGTCATGAAGAAACAATGTCCCGTTTCTGGAACCACCAGAGGGCCTAGAAGTCAAGGACATTATCTCTTCATGAAATCTGCAAATTCAGAGCTGACTGGTCTACTTTTTGAGCCATTATTGGAGATCCACTGTGAACACACAATATGAAAGGATATGCCTGTGGACTGTAAACATTCCAAGACTTCTGACAACACGTTTTTCAGGGCACTGAAAGTTCCAATTAGTGATGAAGCTGTGAGTAAAAAAAAAATGCCCCTAAACTACAAAGCTCAGAAGACCATTTTAACTGTGGGTTTCTTGTTTGAAACTGCAACGAAGAGAAAGAATCTCAGTCTTGAGACCACACTTGAGTAAACTGGATATTATGTATGGCTTACATGAATTGCCTACACTATTACTGACTATGAATCGTAAGCATTTAGTGTCTATGAACTGGAGGTCTCAGAACGCTTCCTAGAAGATATGTAAAACCAGGACATGCATACATTGTACCAGGCACAAACAAGGAGACATACTCCTAAATTTGGAAAAGGGACATCCACTATGGATGAGCGCCCTATCAGCAATCAACAATTCATGCCACAGGCACATGGAAGAGACAACTCTACAGAAAAGACTTTGAGGAGTTGGACGGATGGAGAAATGCAGGATAAGGACACTCACCTGAAGCACTGTATCAAATTTAGGTCTTCTTTAAAAACCTAATTACTCCTCACCGGAAGAAGGTGCTCACCCTCTGACTGATCACTTAATCCTACTCTCTAGAGAATCAGCAGTAAATGATATGAGTTCCGATATGATACCAGCGTTTTCTGTCTTTACATGCCTACCCACAAGGCAGCTTAATATCAACTGTGAGCCACACTTAACCTTTTTAATAATGCGTTGGCTAAGCATAAAGCAGTTTTAAGGGAATACACAAAGAGAACTGGGCGCTGTACAAACAAAAGATAAAAGAAAAGCAAACTGTACCCCAACAAGGGGCGTGGCCAAGCCGCGAGCTGTGATGGCCGCGCGGCGTTGAAGCTCCGCCGTCGACCCAGCGTTTACGCTGCCTTCCCCAACCTCCTGATGCGGGCGCTGGGTGCCCGGCACCGCCGCTGATCCTCCTGAGGCCCCGGAACACTCCGTGATACAGATCGGGCCCCGTATGCACCTAGGGCGACCGGCAGAGGACTGGGACTCGCCGACCTGAGGCCCAAGATGGCGGCTTGAATCAGCGGACGGGGACGCGAGTGCGGAGACGGCGGCCGGCTGGGCAGCAGGTACCCGGGGGGGAGGAGGGGGGGTATTGAGCGCCGGGGTGCGGCCTGGCGGGGGTCTGCTTTGCTCCCTGCGCTGCTGCTTGCCGGAGGACGGCCGGGCGCTCGGTTTTAGCCCTGCGCTGCGGTCGCGGCCTCTCTCGTTGTTTCCTCCCTGGGGCCCCGGGCTAATTTGGTCGGGGGCCGGGGGGGGTGACGGGACAGCCTGTTGGTGGCGGGGGTGGGCGGAGGGGACTCCGCGCTGGGCCGAGCGCCCGGGCTGTCTCTGCCCCTGTCTTTGGGCCCTCTCTGGGGGGGTCCTGTGTTCCACGGTCGGTGCTGGCCGTTCTCCTTCACCCCCATCCTTCAACACCGGGCCGTGGCTGCTGGTGGCACCACTGGGACTGCCCCTCTGCTCTGTCTGGATCCTTTGGCCCCGTGGGGGCGCTCCCTGGTCCGGCTGCTGAATTGTCGCCGTGTTGCTTCGCCTCCCTTGGCGGTGGCCCTTGCCTGAGGTGCGGCGGAGTCGAGACTGGTCGGATTCCCCGGAGAATACTGCTCCGCCCATAGTACTGGGCCGATAAGTTGTGGATTGGGCCGCCCTACTGAGCTGTCGCTGCTCCGTCTTTGAGCCACCTTTGAACTAAGGCAAGCGGGCTGGTTGCCGTTCAGCCGTGTGGGGGCATGGGTCGCAAGGACCCAAAGCAGAAAACGCTGCCGTTTGAAAAGCTACCTGAGCAACCGGCGGAGCGACGCCCAGACATGCCGGCCCCTTTGGAGGGCGCGTCCGGTGACCCGACGGCCTGTGCCCCATCCCCAGACTGGCTGCAAGAGATGCGTGCTGGGTTCAGGGCCCTCGATGGTCGCTTCAACGCTCTGGATAAAACGCTGGAAACGATGGGGGCCAAGATCCAGGCCCATGATAAGCGTTTGGTAGAAGCTGAGGCCCAGATCTCCGCCATGGAGGATAGCACTGTGCAAGAAACCAAGCGCATAGATAGAATGGAACGCATATTGAAAGAGGTGGCCATCAAGAACGAGGACTTGGAATCGCGCAGTCGGCGCAACAACGTGCGAATCACTGGGGTTCCGGAATCCACGGCTACTGGCAGACTGGACGTTTTTGTGGAAAAACTGTTGTCGGACATTTTTGGGAGAGAATCCTTCACACCGGGCTTTGTAGTTGAGAGGGCGCACCGCTCCCTAGGACCGCGACCTAATCCGGGGCTCCCGCCTCGCCCGCTGATTGCCCGTATCCTGAACTTCCGGGACCGCGACACGGCCCTGCGGCTGGCTAGAGAGAAGGGTGAGATCACTTGGCAGGGCTCGAGACTCTCATTCTACCCTGATTTCACCGCCATGGTCCAGGAGGCCAGACGGAAATACGCAGGGGCGAAGGCTGCGCTCCGCAATCTAGGCCTAAAATATGGCATGCTCTACCCGGCCCGGCTGCGGGTTGAGATTGATGGCCGTGTTCGGTTCTTCGACAATCCTACTGAGGTGCAGGAATTCTGCCGCACATACAAGCCGCGCAGAGGCCCTCCGGGAGGGGATGAGAATGGACAGTCTCCCCCGCGCAGTGGATCAGCAATCAGCCAGGACCTGTTTGCGGGCTCCGGGGTCGGCTGAGACAGCGCCCGTGTCCTAGCTTTGTTCTTTCTAACTCTTGCTACCGGGGGACTTTGGAACACTTTGTGTATAACTGTTTTGCAGTGCTGGGTTGATAGCGGGTTACGATGCTCTGCTTTTTCTTGTTTGCTTACAATTGGTATTGCTATTTGGAGCTATGCTTTTTTTTCACAGGTTTGGGTTTGCCTCACGTTTGCGTGATTTGGCTGGGTGGGGGGAGGGGGGCAGGGGTAGGTAACTTTGATCTTATTGACATGGCTGGGTGTGTGTTGACTTTGCTGATACACGGAGACACTGCTGCTTTCTGGCTCCCATTGCTTGCTACATGGCATCGATGGCCCACATAGGCTTGAATGAAACTCCCATCAGCCTATCGTTAATGTCTTGGAACGTCAGGGGCCTGAACAACCAGCGTAAATGCAAACAGATACTACACTATTTAAATCGGCACTGAGTTGACGTTGCTTTTATTCAAGAGACACATTTACACTACTCTGTTGACTCCCGCTTTGCGGCTTCATGGGGCGCTCACAGATACTTCTCCAATTTCAGTAATTATGCTAGAGGCACCGCGGTACTGATTCATAAGAGGGTCCCGTTTCACTGCCAGACGTTGCTGGGGGACAGGGAGGGACGCTACTGCATAGTGAGAGGGGTGTTGATGGGTCATGTGGTCATTCTTGTATGTGTGTATGCTCCTAACACTGATTCCCCGGAATTTTTTTATGCGCTTGCTGCCCAGCTTGCATCTCTTGAACTGGCCGGCCTCATACTTGGCGGCGACTTCAACTTATTGCTGGATGTGGGTCTGGACAGTACTTCGGGGGCCACTGATTCTAAGCCTAGGGCGCGACGCGCACTCTTAGACCTCTGCCACCAGTTCTCTCTGACTGACATCTGGCGCAGGCGCAACCCGGGCAACACTGACTACACACACTTCTCGGGACAACACAACACTTGGACCAGGATTGACTACTGGCTCCTGTCCCCGGGCCTGTCCCCCTGGTTCCGTGCGCTGAAGACTTTCCCTAGAACATACTCAGACCATTCTCCGGTCTTACTGTGTTTGGACGTTCCACGGCCCGAGGGTTTTGAGCGGCAGTGGCGATTCCCCGGGAGGGCGCTTTTAGACGACCTCTTTGTCCACGAGATTTCCGAGGCGATTGAAGACTACTTCACGCTCAACACTGGATCGGTGGACTCATGGGCCGTGCTCTGGGAGGGATTTAAGGCGTATATCAGAGGGATTTGCATAGCTAAAAATGCTGGGGTCCTAAAGGCATTGCGCGCGACAATGACGCAATTGGAGACACAGCTAGACTCGATTGACGCTGAGGCGCAACGGGCACCTTCTGACGACGTGTCCACTAGGCGGCTGCGCCTCCTGACTGACTACAGGGAGGCGGCGGACAGGGAGATCCTGTATCTGGGGAAATATCATGCCGCGCGTAGGTACGGGGAGGGGGACAGGCCGGGACGCACGCTGGCGCAGGCTCTGAGACCGCCATATAGTAAGTCCTTTATAGCCGAGGTGAGGGGCGTGGACGGCTCGCTCCGCACGACGCCCGCTGAGATCTGGGACGAATTCCTGGCCTACTTCGCAGATTTATATACGACCAAGTTAGGCGACTCCTCGGCCTCTCGAGAGGCCTACTTATCAGAGATCGCCCTCGTATTCCTGGATAGGGGTATGCAGGAGTTCATGGCGGAGCCCATAACGGTGGCTGAGGTACGGGGGGCGATCAAGGTGCTTCGTGGCTCTTCCGCCCTTGGCCTCGATGGCTTCTCCGGGGATTTTTACAAGGCCTTTTCTGATCTGCTGGCGCCCAAGCTCATCGAGGTATACGCGGAGGCATTGGAGCGAGGGTCCCTCCCGTCTACCCTTAGTGAGGCGGTCATAGTTCTGCTCCCAAAACCAAACAAGGACCCAGGCGTTGTGTGGGTCGTATAGGCCCCTCTCCCTCTTAAACATCGATTATAAGATCCTGGCCAAAATAGTGGCCAACAGACTTTCCCAATTGATGGAATTCATTATATCGCCCACACAATCGGGCTTCGTCCCACGTCGTTCGATGTCCTTGAATCTGCGGACGCTATTCACGGTTCTGCACAGAATTAATCCGGCCACGCCTGCTGCGGCGATCCTCCTCGATACCGAAAAAGCCTTCGACTCCTTAGAATGGCCTTTCTTTCTTTCCGTCATGCAACGCATGGGCATGCCGCCGAACTTCCTCGCCACCACGCGGCTCCTATATAGTCGTCCCACGGCCCGTCTGTGTATCAATGGTACGCTCTCCCGCCCATTCTCTCTAATGCGCGGTACGCGACAGGGCTGTCCGCTTTCGCCGCTGTTGTTCATTTTGGCCATGGACCCCTTAATCCGGCATTTCCAGGAGCGACATCTCCACAGGGGTCTCCAGTTTCGGACGGGTCCCTTGTTAGCCTCCCTCTATGCGGACGACACTATACTGTATGTCAGAGAACCGCAGGTCAACCTTGCTCCCCTGATACGGGAGATCCTTCGCTTCGGTGCCCACTCAGGACTGGGCATCAACTGACACAAGTCTATAATCTTACCGTTGACTAGCGGCACCTCCCCCTGGCAGTGTGAGTTCCCGTTGGAGTGGTGCTCCAACTCGGTACGTTATTTGGGCATACAGATACATCTGAGCACGGACGAAATTGTCCGCCTCAATTATGGCCACGCGATTGCAAGGCTGGAGACGCAGGTGGATGGGTGGCTGCGGCTCCCTCTCTCCATGTCAGCCAGAATTGCCATTATAAAAATGATCGTACTCCCCAAATTTTTGTATCTTTTTAATAACATCCCTGTTCCTCTCACCCGGGCCTTTTTCTCCACCCTACGGTCCCACTTGATTAGACTGGTCTGGGGCGGTAAGCACCCCCGGATCCGTTGGAAGACTCTTACGCTCCCGCACGATAGGGGCGGCTTCGGAGTACCGGATCTGTATTTATACTACCTGGTCGCTCAGTGTGCACACGCCTACGCCTGTTACCATCCTGACGCACGGATCCCGTTTCTTCGACCGGAGGCGGACTTCGTTCTCCCGGGTTGCTTGTCGGCGGTGTTGCCCAAGGGGGTCCCCCGGAGCCCAGTGGATATTCAAACGGTATCCACCACCAGCTGGGCCTGGAATAGACTTTCTCGCTATTTAGCCCATCCTCTCCTTTATTCCTCTTCTCTCCCAATTCCTAACCCCGGGTTGTTGCCAGGCTCGGGCGAGACACTTGTGCAGCGTACATTAATAAAGTTTAACCTCACCAAGATTGGGGACTTATACCCTGGAGGACACATATTCTCGTTGTCAGAGGAGGCGCGATTCAGTGAGGCTACGTTCATGGACAAGTTTGTCCTTCGCCGGCTTTATTGTGCGGCGAGGTCGGAAATTGAAGGATTCCCCCTCGAGCCGGTGTCCTTTGAACCCCTCACTATCCTCATTGACACAGATACAGGGGCCCATATTGTCTCTAAACTGTACAAGTCATGTGCAGCTTTGTTTCCATGTGCGGATTACCGGTTGCGGGCGGCGTGGGAGACAGACTTGGGCAGGCCTATTACGGACGAACAATGGACCGCTTGCTGCAAGGTCACTAACACGATATCACTTAATAGTCGTCATAAACTCCTCCATTACAAATTTCTTCGCCGCTGCTATATGACCCCCGATAGACTCCATGCCATTGATTCCTCGCGGCCACACACATGCTGGAAACGCTCTGCACCACATGCTGATTTTGCACACATGTCCTGGACATGTCCAAGACTGCAATTATTCTGGACGCAGGTACACAAGATCCTGGAAGATACGTTGGGGCTTACGCTGGTTCCCACGCCTGAGGTCGCATTGTTGGGCTACACGGTAAATTTCCCTAAGAATGTTCGGAGACTTGCCTCTCTGGGCCTGCTACTCGCCAAGCGGGAAATTGCCAAGTGCTGGGGGGGGTAGAACGGCCCCCACGGCCAGGACGTGGCTCACGGCCATGGCTTCCTGCAGCACGAATAGCGAGATCTACTCCAGTCTCCTCCCCTCAGTGGCGCGACCCAAGGACATCTGGGGCCCTTATAAAACATATATCGCAAACCTGCCTAGCTCTTCCCCACCACACTCTAGTTCCAGGATAGTGCCCACGGGAGTGGGGTAGACTATACAGCGCCAGAGTTACGCTTGTGGGGGGGTCGTGAGGTGGGTGTAGCGCTGTGGTCCTCCTTACTGTGGGTCTTGGGATGTTGTTTGCATGGGCATTGACCATTGCGGGGGTGTGGGTCGAGGATAGGGGTGGCTGTTGACATCGAGGGGTGGGTCCTTGGTCCGAGATTTTCCTGTTTGAGTTCGGGCGGATGGAATGATGGGTTGGCTGATGGGGATCTACTGTCTGATGCCTTAATTATGTGGTATTTGTTGTCTATGGGACGAAAGTGTCGCAGTGTACCTCTTCACTGGTTATCTGTTGAACACACAGCCGATGTCTCTGTATTGTTTGGTTTTCAAAAATAAATAAAGCTTTAAAAAAAAAAAAAAAAACTGTACCCCAACAAGTGATTAAAACTCTTACAGCACGTTATACTAAACCAGCCACTCATGACATGAGACAGAAACTTGAGAAGAAAAAGTTCGATTTTTATTCAATGTTCACAACTTTTGCAGGACCTGCCCTAACTAGATTGAAGCTATGTGACTATGAACAAAGTGAGAACTCCATTCGGTAAATTAGGGAAAAGGACATCCCAGAGATGTACACCAAAGATAAAGGCTTTCACAGCTCTGAACATGCAACCATAAAACAAACAGAATCTGATTTTATAGCAAGTGTGAAATTACTGACATTGACGCAGGAAGAGCACACACTCCTGGGTGGTAATATTACGCTAGAAAAACTGAAGAGGTGATAACTGGCTTCCTCTACTGCAAGACACCAGGTAACAAATTGCTACCAAACGAACTTTACATGATTTCTAAAAATATTCTCTCTCCTGTTCTCCGTGATGTCTTTAAAGATCCAGAACATATGGTGGTCTTCCTCCTGAATTGAATGAGGCCGTAATAAAACTACCTAAACCAGAATGTGATTATTTATATTCTTCTAATTACAAGTTAGTATCTTTTCTAAATATAGACGTTAAGTTCTTGGCCACAAGGCAAGCAGTCTAAAAAATGTTAGCTCAAGCCTGGTCCATGACACACAAGTGGGATTTTTCACAGGCCACCCATCCAGGAGCCATCTTCGAATGTTAATGACCTTACTCCACGCAGTGAAGAATTATCTTGATAAGACCTTCTTGGTTCCTTATGCAGCTGATAAAGTATTCATTAGAGTCAATCGGGGATACCTTTTCTAATTGTTTCTAAGATTGCAATAGATCAGAATTTCATAAACAACGTACAGTGGCTATGTAGCAACATCTTGGCACAAACTGACTGTGGAGGTTTCCTTTCAGGTAACTTTAGTATAATTAGAGAAACAGAGTAAAGGTGTTTCCTTATTAATTTTTCTCATCACCTTGGAACTGATGATTGTGGGAACCATATTTCTAGTAAAGGGATAGACATGAATGCAGGAATATCCAAGATCCTACTTTGTGTGGACAATATGTTTTAAACTATGAAGAGTCTAGAAAAATCCTTAACTGCTCTTACTGAACTGATCATCAAGTTTTCCCTTTTCTCTGATTATTGGATTAACTGGGACAAAAGCAAAATACTACCTGTATTGATAGGCTCCGGCAGACAGACTTTCACGATAACAATTTGCAAATGGAAAGACCTCATGCCTCAAATATCTCATCATACTTGCAAATAATGGACTCGAGATCATGATACGGGACAATTTACAGTACTTGATTGACAAGACAGACAATGACTTTGTGCTTTGGTCCTCTCTCTAACTCTCACTGTGGGCGAGAGTAAAAGTTGTGAAAATGGTGATCCCACCACAATACAATTATTTGCTAGGAATGCTGCCCCTGATGATCCTAACTAAAATATTGAAAGATATATCTGTCAAAATCCAAATCTTTACCTAGGTGGGAAGGATAACAAGTATATGATCATGTAGGTTACATGCAGCCATGACAATGGAAGGATTGAGATGATGAAGTTTACAACATAGGACACCAAGGGGCATATTATCAAGACAGGCGATAAATTTATCGTCGCTTTAGCGACAGAAAACTGCGACTAAAACGGCGATAATGGGCTTGATAATATGCTATATGGAATTCCAATTGAAGCCCATGTTAGATGTGAAGGACATCTAACCTGAGCTTCAATTGGAATTCCATAGAGCATATTATCAAGCCCATTTTCGCCGTTTTAGCGGCAGTTTTCTGTCGCTAAAGCGGCGATAATTTTATCGCCTGTCTTGATAATATGCCCCCAAGTCTCAAATTAGATATTTAGAACTGACTGAGAATTGCCTTCCGTGTAGGTGAAAGCAGAAAGGGAATACTTAAACTAGGCTCCAGATACTGAATGTTTATACTTAAAACAAGATATTGGCTCAAACCCCCTACCAAAACCATGCCAATGGGGTGGTATATGGCACATAAAAAGTTGAGGGAACATGTCCATCTACACCCAGGAACACCACTATGGTGCAATGCAGACCTAGTGATTAGCAGAGAGACTTTCAAATGGCCTTTTTGGAACTTTAGAGGTCTTATTATGTTGGACCAATTGATACAGAACTGGGTGATAACATTGACGATATCTCACAGGAGTAGGATATACCTCACATACAGAGTTGGGGGTACCGACATCTTGTACACTGGATAAGAAGTGACGTGTGACAAGAGGAACTAAGCCTACCAACTTCACCTATCCTAATCTATTTAGATAAATGGGAAAAGCAAGCTGAAAAGTATCTCAAGATTATACAATACATTACCCATTTATTTTCCTATACAATTGAATAACAAACACAACAGAATAACAGACTCTTCTAAACACTAGATATATGAAAAAAGACTGGGCGTCCCATATGGAGACTCACAACAAGGAACTGAGAGGCTCAAAAGAGTCTTATTTAGCATTCTCCATCCAAAGCTGGTACAGATCATTTATGTGGGTGGTGTACTACAAAAGATAGTATTACAGTTCATGGTTTATGGTCATGTATGACATTTTTCCCCATCTGCACAATTACCTGTCTTGCAATACTATTAATGTAGAAGATACAACTACAAACTGGCACCACTGGATGGCCGCTGCCCTCTCCACAGACAAAATATGTAAATAATCTCAAGCACTGGAGGACAACTGATGTATCTTCACATTCTGAGATGTAACCGTTGGTAGTGCATGAACATGTCATTATTCAAACTGTAGGACCAAATATAAGTTTTTTAACACCCCTAGTTGCCTTTTCTTGATTAATGTGAATATGTATCAATTTTGTAAATGCCGATTTAATGTTTTGTCACGAGGATCCCTACCTTGTCTCAACGACTTGCCTACAACACAGAATTCTACCTCCCTCGCCCCTTGCTTGTTTTCTTTTTGGAAATCTGGACTGTTAGAAATTGATATGGGGATATTGACCCATCTCTATGTGACTGTTGCTGAGACTCTCAATGATTTTTAGAAACATTAAGAGGTAGATTTACAAAAAATTCACGCAGTGCAGTGCAGCCCCCCCATGAGGCTGTACTGCGATGGGGAGGGAGCGGGAGAGCACCATATCTTCACAGATATGGCTCTCCCCTCCCCTTTCCCTTGCACCAGCGCTAATTACAGTTGCCGTGGCGCACACATCGTAGCGCCATAGCTCGAGGGTGTGTGCATTAGTCTAGCATAGGTTTTGTACAGGAAGGGTACCCTTCCTATACAAAATACGATGCCCAGACACAATGCAAAGTTTTCCCCACTTTGTATGCGTGCTCCACAGAGCACCACGCATGCAAAGTAGGAAAAGGAAGGAGAAATAAAAGCATTTCTCCTTCCTTGCGCCTACTTGAAGAGGACGCAGTTTTTTCACGCTAAACCCAATCTACTTTATTAAGTTAATTGGGTTTAGCGTGAGAAACCTTGGGTGGTTGCTGTGGAACGCCGATGTTCCACCCTTGGCACTCCCCCAAGGCGCAAAGTAACGCAATGCAGAGCTATGCGCTGCTTCACATTACTTTCCCATTATTTCCAGCGCTTAACAAGGTTAGCGCTGGAAAGTAAATAGGGGGGAAAAAATTGCTCCCATTTGCATCACTTTTGTGACGCAAGCAGAGGACAAAATCTTAGTAAATCGCCCCCATAGTTTCTACTTTATACATTAACGCCCTAGCATGCATCAAGTATACTTTCATTCATTTTTGTTGCCTGCAGTTATAAAATATAGACTGCGATTTGTTTATTTACAACACCTTATAATGTACTTGGTGAGCCCCGACGCTGTACCCGATAACGACCAGTTTACTTGAAATTTACACGGTGCAATGTTCTCTTTTTCTTATTTTTCTTCTACAATTAACTATTCGTTTTGTAAGCAGAACATCTTAAAAAGAAAAAAAATGCATGCTCAAATGTTTAACGTGTGCTACGCATCCAATTCATCCGTCAACCAGAGCATACAATTTGAATGTTTACAGTTTTCCAATTAAAAGTGCCAAGTGCGCAAACTACATTTTTAATTGCAACTCTTCTGCAGCATACTTTGTACATTTGCAGCTTATGTAGTGCAAGCTTGGCATGTGCAAACTGCACATTCTACAATTATCCCAGCTAGCGGGTTTGCCATATGCAGCCATTGCACAATAGTGTGTGCACGTTTGAACGTGCTCATCGCGCGCCTTGTTTATTTTACGCACGTGTTCTTTACATATTAACAGATTCTTTAAATCCTCTCTGGAAGGTGCATCAGGTTGGTAGTCCTCAATTCTCCTTTTAATTCATGCCAGCTTTAATGGAGGTGCTTGATCATTTGTTTATACATTTACATAAACCTAACACCGGTGATCAAAAATAAACGGAGCATATCAAGAATCCGGAAGTGGTGTTCAAGAGCGATATTTACAATATCAGATGCATGTCAAAAACACGGGGAAACTCGTTGTACCTGCACCGGTGAACCCCGCTCTGCTCCACAGCGTTCGAGAGCGCCAACGGCCTTTCATTGTTAATCTCAGTCACTTCCAAACAGCCAGTGAAATTGTACCTAGATCCAGATACCTGAGAAAAATATACAATAGATTAACACTTTTTACATTTAAAACTTAAATGACTGTATCAAGAAAGATAAACTGTATTAACCATATGACAGAAATAGGACTTTGAACACTTGGGCATAGAATTACAAAGGCCTGCCTGGACCCTCACCTAGTCGTGTGCAAGTTTGTGCTGCATCCACTGGTCTTTTTAATGGGAAAGTGATGCAATGCACTTTGGTTTTGAAAGCCGGTGCAAAACCTTAGAAAATGACCCCCGTTTTGTTACTGCACTGTATCAGGCATTGCCATCAGTACAATACGTTGGCCTAGATTCTGAAAGCTGACAGTCAGCAGAGTGCAGCACCCAAAGAGGCTGTGCTGCGTTGCATGACAGGAAGGGAGTAAAAGAGCTCAATATTCACATAGAAATGGCTCTCTCCTCCCCTTAACCTACCGCCAGCGCTGATTTCAGTGGCCGAGCACCAAGCACACACCTTAGCGCCATCGCGCTAGGGTGTGTGCGTAAGTCTAGCATAGGTTTTGTACAGGAAGAGCATCCTTCCTATGCCAAATACTATGCTTAGACAAGTGAAAAACATTGTCCTGCTTTGCATATGAGCTGCACAGTACATCATGCATGCAACGTTGGAAAAGCATGGAGAAATGAAAACATTTCTCCGTTTAATGCCTGCTTTTCAGTGGAAAATATTTTTTTTTACTTTTGGCACTAAACCACTCTATTCATGTTTGAGAAGAGGGTTTAGCGTAAAAAAGCATGGGTGGTAGCACGGGTACACGTAATGACCCCTTGACACAAAGTAATGCATAGCAGAAATTTCAGTTTTCCTAATCTTGATGTAGGAAGGCTCAAGGCATAAAGCTGTTAGGAAGGCATTCTGCATAGTAGTGAATATGCCTTACAACTCATCCACCTTCTTTGTTTCTTGAAATGAATGTTTAGAGAAGGGTAAATCTAGCCATTTGAAAGGAATACGAGGGTGCCTATAGTTTAAATGGTTTCAGTTCTCCTTAGGGAATTGGGCAACCATGACTAATATAGAGTAATGACAGAGTAGATGACCTAAAATACAGCTGGCTGCACCAGAGGGACGTCTTCCCTTTCAAGCCAGTGGTCCTAGAGCCCTCAAAACTATTAGAAAACGGCACATAAGGGGCAGGGAGACGCACACCATGAACCCCAGCAAGGAATTTACTTTTTTTTTTTTTTATAAAGTGAAATATCCACATAGGATTTGTGGATCTATTCTTTTGATCCCAGTGAGGCCCTCTTGTGTGGACCTGCAGATCCTTCACAGATCCTCAAATACTAGAAGGATCCTAGAATCCTCCCAGGATTTGAGGATCTGAGGAAGATTTGAAGGTCCAAAAAAGAACAATAAATAAAAGGATAGAATGGTCTGATCATAGACAGGACCCTGCCACCAACTGCCACTGCACAGGCCATGCACAGGGACTATCAGGCTGTGGAGGGTTCAGTACAAGTCATGGCCGAGGTACCCCCATTGAGCATGGTCTTCAGCCATGTATAAAAGGGGTTGCCACCCTCAGAGGGTTGGAAACTGGTACTGATGCCAACCCTTGCAGTGCACTACCTTTGGTCATGCACAACAGGGGTTGGGCACAGACCTTGTTCTCTGGCCAGGAACTGTTACTAACCTCCACTGTTGGTTTGATGCAGGGGATGGCAAGAGCCAATTACGTTTGCGCTTGGACAAAGTCTGTGCACAGTGAGGTTGGACAACAACAGATTGTTGGGCATAGGATTGGGCCAGACTCCAGATCCTGTTATTGAGTGCAGGTAGGTAGGCTGGGTGCCCATTAAGGGATTGAGCGATCCAGCCCTTTGGCTTGGCCCTGCGGCCTACCACTGCTTCGCACGGCCATGTGCAACAGGGGTTGTCTGCCCACAGAGGGTGTCAGTCACCGCTTGGCAAGACATTATCCTATCTAGATTGGCAGCAACCAGATCTTTTAATGATTAATAGATTTATGTAACTAGCCTGAAGCCCTTTTGACTCATTAAGTAAATTATTGGAAAGACATAATTTTATGGCGCACAAAATGTTGGCTGATATGAGATCAACCTTGAGAAAGTGTAAGAAGAAAAACATACTAACTTGCTGATTTTGTAGCTTCTTTACCTTTGACTGACTCCATTCTTTAACGCAAGGTTTTTCACATCAAAACATATAACAATGATGAATTTTCATTAACTGTAAAAGACCCACTATGTACAAATGGTTATGGTTGAATGTTGATTTTATATAACTTGCTAATTGTTCTAGTGAAGAAGTCCATATTTTCTGGACCAGCTAAAAAGTTAATTCTTGCTCTTTTCAAAATATTTATCAGAAATCCAATTCATTAGTAAAGTTGCAAGTATGCTAAATATTTGACTAAAGGCAATTTTAAAAAGCCAGATTTAACCTGGCTAAATCCTCTAGAAGCCCTGTTGCATGAGCTTCCAACTGTCACTGAGGAGCTAAATAGCTCCTTTATGAGGTGTGAACTTGCTAGCAGTGCTGTACAAAGGTCTTAGGTGTAGGGAGATGTTCGGTTCTGCTGACAGGATGACTATCTTGGCAGTGTCCAGGAATTTAATTTACTTCAAAGAGGCCTACCCTGGCACAGGCAAATGCAACTAAAAGCTTGGCTTGTATCCTTGCTTTGTCCCCCTCGCTATTCAGGCACCAACCTTAGTGGGAGAGAAGCCACATCCAGGACCAGCTGCGAGTGACCAGAAAGGGTAGGTAGCTAATTCCCTTGGCCACAACTCTAGAGTGGGCATAGCAGCTCTGCACGAGGGTAGAAGGCTTTTCCCAAGTACGATTTAGGCAAAGAGGGGACTGTGGTTTTGTTTGTAGTAGAGCACTCAGGAACTGCTGCAAAAATAGGTTGGGTTCCCCTGGGAACTTTTTTCCCTTTTTTTGCTAAGGAGCAACTAGGAGTGACCACAACTCACAGGCTTTAGCCATTCATAAACACTGACCAGCATGAGATCGATGTAGACTACTTTCTAGATGTGAACCCTGGACTTTTCAAGCTTGGAGCCTTTTCCGACTTCACCAATGGCTTCACCGAGACCTCGTCCTTCAGGAACTCATCATCGATTAACTTGTCTTTGGGTCAAGCCTTCAACTTTGCCCCACTGAGGATTCCACCTTCATGAATATCTTTTTAATTGTGAAGGTAACTTTCTGACTGGGACAATTCTAACCTGTGTATCTAATCCGCGTTCCATCGTGGTTGACTCTAAAGCTTACCCATATCCAAGTCCAGTGTGAACAGTTACCTGAGGTAGGCGCTTTTTACTTTTTGGCATTATTTTTATTTGAAAATAAATTCATATCTCCAGTTCCCCTTATTAGAGTTTTATTCTTTTGGTGTCATTTTCTTCATTGAATATTCTCTATTTTTATAAATTGGAGTCAGATTTTATTGTGTTTTATCCTTGATTTTTTTACTGTTCTGATACTTTTAAATGATTTACACATTTTCTTAGTTATGCATGTCTGTTCAGTGCCATAGCTACCAGCGGTTAAGGTCAGGTTTCAATTATTGAAACATTTACTGATCTAAAAATAATAGTGGCATTGTTCTTGTGACGGACTACTATCCACCCCAACTAGTAATCCACTTTCTCACAACCATCATCCAACAAGTTATTTAAGTAGTTTCTAAGGTATGTTTTCAAAACAAATACAATAACAAAAGTAGCCATTGTTGTCACAATTATGTGTTGAAGACAAAATAACAAATGTGGTCACTGTTGTCTTCTCAGTCCATATAAGTAATGTTAACACAGCTATTCAATTCTTCCCTGCTGGCATTGCAATACTGCAGTCAACCTTTCTTTAAAAAAAAAGACCATTGCCTTTAAGTAGCGCATCTTACCTTTCAACAATCAATGAGCAGAGCAGAGCAGGAAAATCTACAGAAAATTCTGACTTGCCTTATTTAGATCTTGGCTGCTGGGTTACTTTATCACAGAGGTGAGGGATATCCCATCTGCCGATATATAAATACCAAAGGATATATTAGGATTTATATTTCGGCTGATGGGATATCTGTCACTGTTGTGAGGATGTAAGCCGTCCGCCAATATATAAATCAGGCCCTTATTCCTATCGGCTCATCTTTTCAATGATTGTGAGTCAATACATTTTCATATTTCCTTGCAGCCTGCTTGACCTACTAGGCTGCATTCACCATCTTCTGTGAGACACATAGCCACCTGACTTCTCATTCCAGCAACCATCCAACCCAATGACAACACACTTATACTTAGCTCCACTCACATAGTTCATGAACAGACGGGCAAGCAGATTTTACGTACATGGCTCTGGTTTGGACCTCAGAAGGCTTGTTCACTAAATCGTAATTACGTGCTGTTTGCTCTCTCATGTGCAAAGCTCACTCATTGCATTCACTTTAGAATAGCCCACACGTGCCAAATAAATGAGCCCATCATGTGAACCCAAGCATAGAAGGGAGAGCATTGTTGTGAAAACTTCCCAATATCAATCCAATGGGGAGCACATATAGCCCATATTCAAATTTTACCACCAGAAGTTTCGTCCTCTCCCTGCCCATTGCTCTCCATTAAGGTGACCACAGGGCATCACACAGCTACCAAGGGATCCTCTGGTCACAGGTCCAGTAATCGTCATCACTACTAAAAAGAACCACAGCCACGCATTCTTTATTGATCATTTATTCTACATAGCAAAGGAACATATGTGCCCGCAACATCCTGATGGTGCCAACATAAGTCCTTCTTCAGAACACTTCTCTCACCACAATGGGAGCAGTTTCTGCCTGCGACTAGCGCTGTAAGATAGCACGAGGTGGTAATTTTACTTTTTGGCATAGAATAGACACCCGTACAGAGAGGTCGAATGCCCTCTCCCTACATTATTCTGAGAGTAAATTACATCAGTTAGGACAGAGATCATAAAATAAGTATTATTTTCTTTAACGAGTATATTTATGAAGCAGTCTGTGTTTGATAGCGATGGTGTGGCCTTAATAAACAAAGGCTACATTGGGCCATCTACAATAGCATAATAACATTTGGGCAACTTGAATGGTTAAAAGTCTATGAATGATACAAACGTTCACCTTTAGTTTCCCTTTATTAAATCGTGCTGCTTCAAAGAATATGGTTAAAATACCTTCGATATAATATTGTACCAATTGAATTTCTCTGCGAACTGACGTGTTTATATTACTGCAGTCTGTACAGTTTATATTGTATTTAAAAAATATTAACGCATAATACAGTTCTCCTAAACCATACCCATGCACTCTGCTTTTCAACCCTGTGTGTGTGTCCATTGTGTTGCCTGTTGTTTTCCCTATAGGTGGAGTCAGGCACCTTTGCTCTCCAGGAGCACAATGCATTGCGAGCTCATCTAATAAAAATCAACTAGAAACAGATCACTTGGGAAATTGTATTAAAATTTTCCCATTTTAAGTTCTGATGCATGTTCAATAGGATGATCTGGAAAAATAAACATTTTCACATCCAACTGAAAGCGTAGTTTTAACTCAGGTGAAGTAATTTATTGCTAAACAAACGGCTTAGATGACTAAACCTATACAGTTTTACTGAGTAGCCTTTTCCTTTTGAAGTGCATACTGGGTGCCCTGTACCTTCAGACGAGCATACGTAGAAGCTCTATGTATGAATGCATGCGTTTCGGTTTATTGGTCCTTAGATAGTGGCATACTATAAGGATCAGTGTCTTTGGAGACAGCCATTAAGCATCCTTGGCAATCTTCTCTGGATCCATAGGTATTCCTCATTTCAAAATGAATACGAAAAACTCCTTAATTGATGCCTGGAATCAGTCTCTGCTGTGTTTTGCTTAGAGACCTTGACTACTCATAGAAATAAAACCGGCAGCCAAGCCAGGACACTGCGCAGCACGGAGATTTCAGGCCTGTTTCTTTAATCCAAAAAATAATGAAACTGTGGGCTGAACTTTTCATACACACATTTCCTGTTAGGGTTTTTGTCAATCAAAACATCTAAGGGGCATATTATCAAGCACCGCGTTAAAATTATCGCCGCTTTAGCGGCAGAAAACTACCGCTAAAGCGGCGATAATGGGCTTGATAATATGCCCTTGTGAATTCCCATAGAAGCTCATGTTCTGTTGTCAACATGGGCTTCTATTGGAATTCTCATGCGCATATTATCAAGCCCATTATCACCGCTTTAGCGGCAGTTTTCTACCGCTAAAGCGGCGATAATTTTAACGCGGTGCTTGATAATATGCCCCTTAGTCTCAAAAAGGTTTTCTAGATCAAATCTGACTTAAAGGTAGTGCTGAAGTAAGCGAAACACATTGAGCGCAAACTTTGAAAAACACATGTACTAACTGTTCTTTACATTGTATCAGCAATTCCTTTTGCCCTGCAACTTGTTCCCTGCTAATTCAGCTACTGGCTGATTTGCTTTAAATTTGTCTCCAAACTCTTTCAAGCAGTGTGACTTCTTGTCTTTGCTTTTTTCACGCGTCGTTTCTATGGAAAATTTAAATTTGAGACGCTACACTACAAATGCAATGGCATATGTGCTCAGAGAAAGCACTAAAAACGGATTATCTGGAAATGATCATTACAGTGTTCGTCGTTAAAAGTTTATGTTTTCTCTGTCTCAACTTCCCCCATCCTTCTCCCATAACAAAACAAAAATATAGGGACAAGCATTGGCAATGCCAATAGGTCTGGCTTTAAAACAATGCTGTATGATAATTACAAGCATTACAAGTAAATCGCATGGGAATAGATTTGTATTTGTGTGGAATCAAAGAACTGTAGAATAAGTGTAGGTTAAAATGTCAGGTGACAGTTGCACTGTCAAGCCAGACCTTAAAATCCATGTAGATTAATGACTGTCCTCCTCCGATCTGTGCTGCTGCTAGAAAAAAACTTCACAAATGATTTATCTAAGACACTCAAATAGCATTCCGATGTCATGTACGTGCCTCTGAAATTTGACACTTAGTCAGCTAGATTAACAAAATTATCACATCTGGAGGGCAAGCAATTGTTTTGCACACACCTTCTGTGCAATCAAAACATGTACGCCTGACTCCCAACTTGTGGGCAGAGTCAAAGCCCTGATCTATCACCTAATTGTCTGGTGACAGCTGTGCAGTCAAGTCAGACCATAAAAACAGTGCATATCACACCTTGAAAGGAACAGACCTCTAGATTATGCAAATTCTAGCTGATTGTATGTATAACACGAGGTATTCTTCACATTGCCACCATCTCAACTAGAGGAGCCCTACCACATTTCATGAATCATCCCAGAACTATCATCAATAGTGGAACAAGTTCAAGGACCATAGGTTTACAGGACATGAGATCATAGGAATACTTCTCAGTAAGTACTGAAGTAGTATTCGATAGCGTGTTTTGAATGTCTCTCTATTTGTGGTATGTTTGATAGCCTGATATACCATTAAATGGGCAAGGTGTTGCCTTTTCTTTTTTATCTGTATGCAATTAAGCTCCTTTTTGCTACTCCCAAGCAGTTCCACAACAGTAGGCAACACGCCTTAGTTTGATGTTGCAGCGCTACCCGCCTTAATTTGATGTTCCAGCTTGGTGAAGCAAAGGCTTTGTAGGACAAAAGTTATGTACAATGTGATGGGATAACCCAATATAGTTTTCATAGCAGCCTGACTCTCTGCCCAATAAGTTTCATCTGTGAGCAATTCCCACCATATCTGAATTTTTCTACGAGGCCACATCCTTGACAGTGCATCGCTCGAGACCGGGTGTAATATTTATTCAGCTTGTTTGGGTAAAATAACCAATTGAGGATTACCTTGTCGTGTGCTTCCCTGCCAGGGATACCAGTAGAGGTTCTAGTTATGTCCTGCCAGAGGATTTTCCATTTCTCTTCTTTCACCAATTTCTCATAATATTGTTCCCAGATACCTTACAGGGGTTATTTACTGGGGTAAAGCACTCAAGAGCATACAATAGAGATCAGCAATCAGCTCCTTTGCTTCTGGCTTCCTTCACAAATTCTCAATTGGAGTTATGCCTCCAGTAGAGGCTTCCCTGATGGTCAGGATCAACATCAAGTGTTTCAATAGAGTATATGGATACCACTATTTCTCTTCAAGGTTGAATAGTCTCTTACATGACTCAAAGGACAGGAGTTTTCTTTGTTGGGGTCATATTAGAGTTAAACAAGCAATTTCTAGCATTAGAGCAGGAATTAGACTGTTTATCGAGCAGGCTCTGTTCGAATGCTGGTGTGAAGGCAGGATTATGGTGAGTGTCTGTGTGTGGGAAGGGGAATGCGGTCACAATGTAGCATTTTTTGAAGGTGCCCCTCATTGTTAATCAAGTGCTCAAGGTTGCGCTAATATAGGCGCTTGGGTGTCTATCGACTTGGTTTCAAAACTAACTTTCATTATGCTCTTTCGATTACTGCCCTACCCTTATGTATCAATCATTTCCTCTTTTCCCTAAAAGAGCAGTTTGCCATGACATGTAACTGTTCAGATATATAGTATACCTAAACGTATATTGAAAATAAAGTTTAGCATAATAGTTTTAGGTTCTGCAACTAATTGTTTCCAATTCAAGATCAGCAATACCTGCAAAAGGTATAGCAGATTAGGTAATACATTCATATTGATTGTGTTAATTCTACTTAGCATTGATAAGCAGATAGGAGCCATCTTCTGTTGTCGTTATGCAAAGTTGTCAGAAGTTGCAGGTAATTGGCCTTGTAAAGATCTGTTGGGTGCAGCATTATATGGACTCCTAGTATTGCTGGGTGAAATATCCAACTTCCCAGGGCTGTAGTTCTGAAGTCCCATGAGAAGGGTAGCTCAAACTGAAGCTTAAACCAAGATTATTAGCAGACTTTGTTATTGTTGTTCACCAGGGGCATGAGGCCATTGCTTTCAAGTTTATTATCACTTCATGAGTTTGTTCTTTGAGAGTGAGAGAACAAGGTCTAATCCATTTGATCCATGTGGTGTTCTCGCCAAGGGTCTCTGATAACCAGCCACCATAGAGGTACCCTTCATTTTTTGTTTTCAGAAAGCCACTGAGTGTCTAGGCCTGTCCTTCATTGGGTTAAAACATACATTACATTCTCCCACTAACATCAGAGCTTCCCATGTGAACTCTGTTAGCACATTGTTGTCCCAAGTTTGGGGCAAGTACTGTGGCTACTGCAATATACCTGCCCTGTAAGTGCCCTGAGGTCATAACACTTCATATCTGTTGTTGCTGTTTAAGGTCTGTTGCATCTACTCCCTCCTTATGGTCCCGGATGCAGATTTTATTGTGTCTAGATTTATTTTCTGGATCTTCGATTCTAAGGATTACTGATTCTGCTCAGGTGTGGAGGGTGGCTAGATATGAAGTCAGAGAGGATGTATTCATCCACAAACATTCAATTTTGTTGTCTGCATCTGGCATCCCTTACCCCAATCTAGTCTACATTCATTCTAAGAGAGGATATTTTGGAGCTAGGGTCTGCCCTTAGATCCACAAGGCGTTTTGTGATATCTGCTCTAATGTATCTTTGAGGTTAACTTTGAAGGATTGGAGTTTACTTATCATATCTGCATTAGTTAGTGCATGTTGTTTGATTCTTTGCTAAGCACAACTCTCTGGGGAGTGTTGACTGTGTTGCGGCGTCATCTAGGTGAGAAGCAGAGGTGGCAAGGAGGGTAGTGGCCCTCTTCTGTATGTTTTTCTACAGGGTCATGAATCTGTCTGGGTAATCACTGCTGAATTGGGGGTCTTCCCAAAGTAACTATGATTCAACTTAGTTGCTTGATAGTCTATTGTAGTCTCTTGGGAGTTTCAAGAATTAATCTGCACATAACATGGGGAGAAAAGCTTGTGTTAAGATGGGTCAGCCAGTGGCGTCATTGTTTCCAATGTTTTAGATGCTTTAGTAAAGACAAGAGGTGGAAGTGTTACTACTACTAGACTGTCAAGACGTGCTGTACATTGCCCTCACCCCTTCTGAGTGGAGTCCCAGGGACCCTACCTTCAAATTGTGCTATCTCAGTTGCTGTTATTTTGTATGATTCTACCCCTTGAGCCATGTCACCTTTGAGACTGAAATACTGTTTATTGCATCTTCTTAGTGTCCTCTATTGCTTGAAACCTCACCCCTGCTAGCAGCTTCTATGGTTTCAACAAGGTGTTGGTCTTTTGTTGCTTGTATCAACTTCACAAGTGTGATGGTAATTAGAGGTTGGACAGTAACATTACAGTTAATGAATGTTTATAGTCCAAAAGGTGAGTAAAAATCTTAAGTATGAATACGCGCAACAACAAGGTTCCAAATATAGTTTTGATGCGATTATCAATGTAGTGTGTGCTCCTAGGGTGGCTTTTTCATTCACAACGTCGGGTATCAATCTGATTGCTGCACTTCCTGGAAAGGATATGTCCCCCTGGGCACAACACTCGTCCTAATAATAGGGTCTTCAAGTTAATTGTGAAAATAAACAAATTGATCCTCGGGGAATTTTCAATCCATGTATTTATTCATACTTTATGTGCATTCTTAGATTCTTCATGTTGTATAAATCATAATATCTAGACTAAGATATCCAATGCATTTCGGGTATCATTACCCTTCATCAGGGATGAGTCCTATAATAAACATAATATCATGAGGGACTATGTACAAGGGTATTCATCAAAGCGTTGTAACTATTGTATTACTAATAGTCAGGTGATGTTATTAGGCTATTACTTGATTTTGATAGAATTTTGCATTAAATTGTACGAGTTAACATGAGGCGTGAAGTGATGTTAATGGCGAGCGAGTTGTATGTGTGGTTAAAACGATAACAAGACTGGATTTTCAGTGACAGTCACTGTGTTGATGCTGTCTAAATTTCATTGTTACTTTAGCATCCTCTAATGACAACACAAGAATATGATACGAAAGTTATATGATCAAAATGCGGGTGTTACCGCGGTGTTAATAGTGGTGAACTAGCGTTTACACTGGTGAGTTTCCAAGTAGGTAAATTCAAATGTTATACATGCAAGATTATTGGCGGTTCAATGAAAGAATAATAAAGTGCGGCGTGGTTAAAACGGGTGAAACAGCAAGTGTATATCACAATCCGGCTTAAAGTGAAACTCGATTGCAGGAAGTTCGCAGTTCTAACTGGTTGAACGTTTATCAGCAAAACTTGCAGCGTGCGAAGTGCAACGTAGTTAAAATGGGTGAGATGGCAAGCATATTTCACAGTCCGGCTTAGTGTAAAACTCGAGTGTATAAAGGTCACAGTTATAACGTGCTGAAAGTTTATCAACAAAACGTACCTTCTGTTGGTGATGTCGTGCTCGGCTTCAACATGTGTATGGTGTGTTAATCTCCGATGTTAGTTGGTTTAAAAAAATGAGTGCTATGGTAATAGAAATGGGACTCTCCCAGTGTGTGTATGGCGGCCATCTTTAAATGTGCAAATGTGTCTGATACAAACCCTACATGAATGTCACCTGGTGTGTGGTGATGTAAAAAGCATAATAATTTCCCTTGCGGTAAAATCATGTGGAACTAACAAAATAACACATAATAAACATAGTGTTAACCAACAGCTGTCATCATAGTTACGATTTATAAACAAGTAGGTTCTTGTTTAATGCAATTTTTTTAATAGTTCTGAACAGAACTACTAAAAAGATCGACTCAAACAAGAACTAATAGTATAGTGATGGTGTCTAAATATTCCACTGCAAGTAAAAGAGTGAAACGCATCTTAAAACCACATTGGCCAATATTAACATCAGAACCTGACTTTAAAAACCTGTTTTCGGAGTTTCCCATCTTTGCGTGCACCAGAAATAAAATCTTGGGTGAAATGCTTAAACACACCATGAAAGATGATAAAGGTATCTACAAAGGAACCATGGCCTGCCACAATTGTAACAAGTGCCACAACATAATAACAGGTGCAGTCATCACACACCCAAGAAAAGGTCAAAACATCAAACTATCAGTCACAGCTACGTGTGATACCATGAACATTGTCTACCTACTCAAATGCCCGTGCGGAAAAGTGTACGCCGGCAAAACCGAGCGGAAAATCAAGGTCAGAATAAATTAACACAAATCTAACATACGCACCAAGAATCCAAAATCAGTTGTGGTCAACCATTTTCAAGAAAACAACCATAACATCAGTTAACTCAAATTCTTTATCCTAGAAGTGGAAGCAAAACAAGAGGGTTGTGATGATAGAAAATATCTTCTCCAGCGAGAAAATTACTGGATAAACACATGGACAGTGTGAACCCATATGAAATGAATGAAAGCATAGGACTGGCATGTTACTTATGATGAACCGTAATACTATGTTTATTTGTGATGTAGCATAGGACACACCTACTTGTTTATAACTCGTGACTATGATGACAGCTTTTGTTTAACACTATGTTTATTATGTGTTATTTTGTTAGTTCCACATGATTTTACCACAAGGGGAATTTTTATGCTTTTTACATCACCACACACCAGGTGAAATCCATGCACGGTTTGTATCAGACACATTTGCACATTTAAAAATGGTCGCCGTACATCCACTGGGAGAGTCCCATTTCTATTACAGTAGCACTCGTTTTTCTAAACCAACTAACATCGGAGATTAACACACCATACACACGTTGAAGCCGAGCGCGACATCACTAACGGAAAGTACGTTTTGTTGATAAACTTTCAGCACGTTATAACTGCAACCATTATACACTCGAGTTTTACCCTAAGCCGGACTGTGAAATACGCTTGCCATCTCACCCGTTTTAACTACATAGTCCCTCATGTTATTATGTTTATTATAGGACTAATCCCTGATGAAGGGTAATGATACCCGAAATGCATTGGATATCTTAGTCCAGATATTATGATTTATACAACATGAAGAATCTAAGAATGCGCATAAAGTATGAACAAATACATGGATTGAAAAGTCACCGAGGATCAATTAGTTTATTTACACAATTAACTTGAAGACCCTATTATTAGGATGAGTTTTGTGCCCAGGGGGACACATCCTTTCCAGGAAGTGCAGCAATCATATAGTCCAAAAGGGAAATGATATCTCTAGAATCTGTGGCCAAAATAGGTAATGTCTCATATCAATACCTAGTTTTCCCACTCATCAGGGTCTGTTCCTAGATTGTCTCTTCAGTTCAGGCCCATCAGCACTAATTTCTTCTCTGTGGATTCACAATTAGCCTCCATAGGTCACTCTACTGTGTCTGCTTTCCATTGCATCTCACTGCTGCCAGTCACAAGTGCCTTCCTTCTTATCGGCACCTCTGTCTCTGGCTTGGACATGGGCCGCTGAATGTATACTCTCAAATCTTTTGTGTTTGGAATAATTGTTCTGCCTACCTGCTTTGGTTTGGGAGCTCGGGGTCATCCTCGGGGTCTGGAATTGATCCCCGCCAGTCCAGCAACTGTCTGTAATCTCTCCTCATGCTGTAAGCCCTAGAGCTCCCATTAGAGTTCTGTATTAAACAGTCTCTGATTGCAGACAATGTGGGGAACACCGCTGCTGCAGGTATGATTCAGATTTGCCATTTTAAGGGATGGATGTCCTATTTGTGATGAGATTATCAAAGAATCTTTAGGGGTCTAAGAGGAGCCAACGAGAGAGACGTATATTGAAACATCTTGGTTACTATGTTCCCCTTGTCCTTTTTCTGTTTCTGTTGTCGCCTCTTAATTCCAAGTCTCCACATGCCCACTTACTTTCCACTAGGCACATAATGCTTCTTGTCTCAATAGCAGATAGGCAGAGGTTAGGGAAGTGAAAAGGGATATAGATTCTGTAACTCATTGGGCCTTTATTCTACTCTATGCACTAAAATGTGCATATTTAAACTGTAACCAAACATAAGGTCGAAAGGTATGCACAAGAAGTTGGTAAGGCTTTTTTTCTCAGAATCCTGCTAGGATTTGGGGTTTTCTCTAGCAATAGGGATGCTTGGATATGTTAAAATGTATTTATTATGAAACAAGATGAGGATCCCGAGTTTGTCGAGTTTGCTGCTAACACCACCGGGAGCAGGACCACAGCCCCCAGCCACCACAGTGGCATCACGCCGCCAACGCTATGCGCCAGGAGGCGCACTTAACCTCTGCAGGGCTCCCGCAGTGCAGGACCCCGAGTTTGCCACTGCGACACTGGGAGCAGGACCCCAGCCCCAGGCACCACTGCAGCATCGCGCCACCAATGCGAAGAGCCAGGTGGTGCACTTAACCTCTGCAGGGCTACCGCAGTACAAGAGCCCAGGTTTGCGCTTACGCCACCGGGAGCAGGACCACAGCCCCCAGGCACCACTGCAACATCACGCCACAAACGCGATGCACCAGGAGGCACACTTAACCTCTGCAGGGCTTCTGCAGGGTGGGACACACTCCCAGACCACGTATAGGCAAAGCCCGGGCCAAGGGTGGGCCTGTCCATGCCCGTCAGAGCCCGGAGGAGGTTGGGATGGGCCTACCCTCTTGGTTTTTCCTTCCTGACTCTGGGATTGTTGCGATCCAGCCTTGTGAAGCCACCTTAAGGTAAAAGCATTAATTTCCCCTTGTTGCATATTTAAGGGAAATTTCATCATGGGGAAACAGATGCCCATGCCTGTTTTAAAAACAACTGATACTACCCTGGATGGCTTCCTTCAAAAGGCAGCATTGGTGATTAAGAAGGAAATAGAACTGGCAGAGCGAAGACTCTCATTAGCCCCACTCCCTGACTTACCTGTTTCTGTTAACACTGGCTCTTATACAGCCATGGCTGAAACAGACATTGAACATAGGCCACAAGCCCCACTTTTGCCCACTGCCTATTTTGAACCAGGGTGATCTACGTGCTACACATGATGGAATTGAGCCTACCTCAAACCCATCCTCGGAGAAGATTGGTCCTCAGCCCATAACAGGGGAGAAGAGGAAACGCACTGAAGGGGCAGGGGTTGATTACAGAATAAAGGGCTACTCACCGAGGGTCAAGAGAACTAAACAAACCGACATAACAGGCCATGCATTGAGATTTCACGCAGGAGGAGGAAGAAGCGCTGCAATTGAAGGAATGGATACCTCAAATAGAAGAGGCTCTTGCACTAATTTTATCTTGTTTAGTTTGTATAGAAGAGCAACTTCCCCGAGCACTGCAGGATTTAGGAAAGAATTTGGCAACCAACAGAATAATCGAGCCTCCCAACTGAGAAACACAGATAAAAGTGTGAATGATGCTCTTTCTAGTGCCCCTCTGGATAGGATGGCCCCTTTGAGTGTAACATCTACTCTAAGTACTCTAAGTAAGAGGGTCTTTTCCCAAGAGCCCCCCACAATAACCCTCTGGCTCAGACACCATAGGAACCTGCGCCTCATGGGAATAACCATGGGAATACCTGAAAGTTGGGACTAGGGGTCACAAATCGATCAATACCAGGCCCATTGTATGGGGGTAGTTTTCCACAAGGAAATACAAATGCTAATGGCCTAGCGCAAGGTTCCCTAAGTTGGGGGGGTGTAAAAACTATACTAAATCTACCCCCGACTGTACACCGTATACACTGATCCTGACGGAGTTTCCCCATCTTCCCCCGGGTCACCAAGAAAGTTGTCAAACCCTTATTAATAAATTAGCTCATTGATGCTCTAGGAAAATGCAGTCCCAAATAAACTGGTTTGAATAAATCACCATGGCAAGGCAGGTGAGTCGATTGGGTTACACAGCAAAATCTGTGGGAGGGGATTCTGTAGTGCTTAACTTTAGCGAATCCAGGTGTGTGCATTTTGCCTTGAATAATTTTAGACACCCCTGGTGAACTGATAAAGGCTCGCCCCTTATGTTTTTTCAATCCCCCCACCAGGGGACTATTTTGAGACAACAGACCCCACAGTTAGGCTTGAACATATATACCTCCTCACAGCCCTCTCCTTTTACTCACCCAAACCACTTTGATGCTCTCTCAAGACTTACTGAAATCTGCTGACTGTTCAATCAATTTGGACAGCCAGTCGAGAATAGAAGAATGGGTTCGCAACACATCCACCTAGGGAGAGACTCATATGATGGTGGCCCTGTTAGCAAAGGGCTTGGAGATCCAGCTGGCACCACTCCGTATACATCCATCATTACTAATAAGAATCTAGACAACCCAAAAAACCCTTCCCTCCCACCTAAATCAATGCCCGAAGGTAACCCCATAGGGAAGGGACCTGGCCTAGTAGCTCCTGCCACTATGTCTGCTATTAATAGTACACCAGTGGGTTTGGCGAATCAGGGGCATACCACTCTTCCCTTCAAAATTATTTCCTATCACACTGAAGGAATTGACCCCATACTGACAAATGAGGTGAAATCCAATTGACAGAAAAACGTCTCTCACTGGACCCCTCATGTACTATGCAGAAATGTTCCCCCCTTGGGGCTATTGGGTCCGCCCTTTCACTCGCGAGGTCTTTAATACAGCTTGACTCAAGCCCGGATCCAGTTATAATGCCTGTTCTACCCCCTCCTACCAGTGCGACACAGCCCAGCGATAGAGAGACACGGGCTAAGGCTGTGTTCATGCCTGCTCTCAGTACTAGTGGACGTGCTGGGTTGCCAGCTAAAAGAAGAAGGGGGGCTGGATCCTCTAAGAACAACACGACTAGAGGAGTACGAGCCAGGAAACGTGTTAGGACAGACGAACTGGACGTGGTCCATGCGGAACCAATTATCTGTAAGAACTCAGAGACTAGTACTTTACCATCTTACCTGGGTGATGAGATTTTTCTGAAAAGGGTAGAAACTATGTTTTCCATTTTGCTTGACTCTGTCCTCTATAAACTATCTGGAATTGAGGAGAGGCTGACGCTGTTAGAGGCTGGCTGCAAAGTACCTCATTCCTGTGCAAAACATTCTCAGCTGAACGATGTAGAGGGACAGTCTCAGGTGATACCTGCGGGAATAGAGAATGAAACAGCTAGACTTGCCCCCCACCAGGTTCACAGGCATGAGGTTTCTCGGGGGGGGGGTATCACCGCCCACAAATAACGGGGGGGAGCTGAAATGCATCAGCATCAGTGTCAGACTTTTGGTGGTTCCCATCAGGGTCCTACCCTTAACTATGATAATATTAATCCCCAATATGCACCGTCAGGAAATTAGTAGGGTCGCTCATCCTTCCGGTTCTTCCACCTCTAACAATGTTCAAACAACCCAAGGGGGGCATGAAGGCAAGACGGCTAACCAAAATCAATTTCAAAATAAAGTGCATTCCTCCCTTTATCTTCCTCCGGCAGAAATACTCTTAGTACTGGTTTAAAAAAAAAATCCCATTTTGAGGGAGGGCCAAATGGAAACTACTGTCCAGCTGATGGATAAGGCACTTCATTGGCTGAATCGACATGTAATGGGCTCTGGTTGGGGGGGGGTACATCTAGCAATCCAAATGATTATGGCTAGAAGGGTAGGATGGCTGGGTGCGTCCTTGAAAGGTTCACAGGGTGATTGTATTGTGATCAATTTTAACAATCCATATGATGCCAAAACCATTTTTGACTACCTGTATAGATTTCCCCCTGTAGGTACGCAAATCACAGCACTACCCCAGAGTTATTTCTTTAGACCTCTCCCCTTACTGAGTTCAGAAATGCCATTTTATCCAGGTAAAACCCTGGATAATTACAATCAGACACCTATATAATAATCCCTCCTGAAGCTGATACTGTCGCTGTCTCTGGAATAAGTCTGAGGGTTGTACAGGGAATTACTAAAGATAGTATTTGTTGCTTCTTGTTTTGGAATATTGCTGGCCTAAAGTCAAAGATTGTGAATCCTCAGTGGGCAGAGTTTGTACCTAGGTTTGACGTACTATGTTTACAGGAGACTTGGGTGGAAGGACCGATCCATATTAACGGTATTAAAACCTTTCACGTGCCCGCAGTTGCATCATCGCATGGGAGAGCAATGGGGGGGCTGTGCATCTATATAGCACATTACTTAAACCTAGGGAATATTGTATCACTGACAGCTGATCATTGCTTTCAAATATTAGGGGTGGATTTGGACAGAACAATTGGTATAGTTGTAGTGAATTTTTTATAATAATGACCCATGTGAAGAGCTGGCAGGAGTGTTGGGGGCCATATCCCATCATATTACAAAGATCCAGGCAGCCTCCACTGGAGATTTGTTTATAATTTGGTGTGGAGACTTTAACATCAACTTTAACATCAATTTAAGCGAGATTGATTCAGCCACGGACATAATACGGAGCAAAAACATACCGGATTACCGGTCACTAATGGGTTAACGCCGCTGAACCTGTATCCTTTATATAGAAAAGACAAGGGTTCCAGTGGATAATAGGAAATTAATAGAACCAATAAACCAGCACAATCGCAATAAATAAGTAAGGACTATAATATCAGGGGGCAAAAGGAATTCTCTACACAGTATATTCAAAATGGCTTTTTATATGGAAGAAACAACAATTGGTGTATACACTTCTTTGAATCAAAAGCGCAAGGCTTGTGCATAGTGTCCCCAAGTGAAACATGGAACCATAAAGTGACTATACATTGTGAAACAAACACATTTCTTAGTACAGGGTTTCCATTATTTTGTATAGAACGGCCACTTGAGTACAATTTAACATCAGTCCACATATACAATGATGCAAACTGGATAATGGTCCGTCCTATGTACTGGTCGACGGCGTTTCAACCCTTCTGTGAATGTAGGGTCTCTTCAGGACTATCAATATAGGGACATCTGGGTTGTAAAGGAGAACTACTCTTAGTGATGATGTGGTGCCTTAGTGGAAGTGAAAAAAGAAGAAAAGGACTCACGTGAGGACCCAGCCGGGTTCCTCACAAGATGGAGCGCTGGCTTATCGATGATATATATAGGGGTTGTTGCTAATGCTGTAATGCTCAATCTTCCATTTAACAGCTCCGCTTAATGTAGCCACGTTTTCCTATTTAGTGGAATCTCAGTAGGATAGTCGGTGTGATGCGGGCGGACAGATCTCCACGTATATCGCTTGTACTTCCTGGATCCAAGTACGTTCCTGGTGCAATGACATCATTGCAAAACGTGGCTACATTAAGTGGAGCTGTTAAATGGAAGATTGAGCATTGTTGTTTGTAGTACTTCGTACTTACCCGGTTCACAGGGACATAAGGGTCGCTCTTGTGATTTAAAATATTAATTTGACTAGAGGCACAGACCTAAGGATAGAGCTGCAGGCATTTAGCACTGGCACAATCAATTTTCCAGAATAGGCCCATCTGTAATACCAACATGCCCCACAAGTGGAGCACACGATCTCTAAGCCTCTTGAGAACTTTGAATAACAAGGCTTCTGATTTTTAAGAAAATGTGTCATTAAGATGTTTGATGAATAGTTCGAATTTTGGACTTGTACTTCCTTTAAATTCAATTCTATTAATTATGCATTGTTTCTGTTTACTGTCTGTATGACTTTCAGCGCTGACAATATCTCACTTTCAGGGCAGTTGGCACTATATTACAGAAAATACAACAAAACTGCTAGTTAACGTTGTGTGGAAGATAGAATACAATCCCAGCACCCATTTCAGGAACTTTAAAGTTAGCTAAAAACAGGGAAAAATGGGCCAAAATGGATGATTTCGAGCATTTCGCCCTTCACAAAAAGGAAGAACAATATATATGAACATACCAATTAGAAAATAAGTATAAAAATGAAAATATCATTTTCAAATGTACTTAAACATAAACAAATACGTTGCATCTTTGACAATTCTCTCTTGTGCAGAGGAAGCAGACAAATCGCTGGTAGCTTGGGTTTAGTTTTAATCAAAATGTTTCACTCATCCCAATTGATAAACTCCTCATTACTCCACTTAATCAGTTGGTTATGATACTCTTTTTTTACTCCCTCATACTCTCCTCTGGAGATTCTCATGTAGCATTCCGCATCATTCAGTTGCAAATATGCTTCTCTCATGTGCATTGACTTGTCCTACAGGACTACATTACCTCCCTTGTCAGAAGACCTCACCACACATTCTTTAGTCATGCTCCATTTCCTCACTACTTGTCTGAATTTGTCTTTCTGTTCACATCTCTTCCTAACTTTTACATTAGTTCCCAATTGTATCTTTCTTAGCTCTGTACTCATCAGATCTGAAAATATGTCTATACCATCATTGCTCTGAGGCACTGAAGGTACAGTGCCTTGCACCTTAGAACTTTGCCCCATACTGTGTGTTAAAGTAATATGCTCTTGCACAGAGAAACTGCTGAGGCTTGAGTCAACTTCACTTTCTCCAACAGTTTGCCTCCCTCAGCCCTTGAAGAATGTGCAGTCTGCATTTCTTCCAACGCATCTGTATTTATGAAGACCCTTTCAAATATCCCCAGCAAAATTCCTCATGAGGATTTTGAGATTAGCGTTCTTCAAGATAGAACACCTACAGCATTTGCTAACTGATCCATAGACCTCCCAAAACTGTGGAATCATGTGGCTAGATATCTGTGCTGCATTGTTGATTAATGCTCTCATTATGAATGCTCCACAGAGAACAGAAACAGCATCAATTAATCAGCAAACCTCTGAACACATTGCTCATGTGAATCATGCATGGTAGTAAAATAGATGTTAATACTTTCTCAATGGCACTCACTTTATGTCCTCAAAAATCTCTTAGTGGCTGCTTTTGAACCAGCAACTTAGACTTTTCAATTGGTTGGAATGGGCGAACAGGGGTTAATTCAGCCTGTAAACATTAGATCTAGGCCTTATGATTGCTTTAGTATGCCTTTTCATGAGTATATTTCTCATTCTGCCTGGATTTAAAGGTCAATGAGTTACTGCAATGGTATTAGTTGTTGGTGTTTCAATACGCGTAGGGGGTGAATTTAAAATCTGGAACAAAAAATTGTCTTTCTGTGTACTTTTTGGCAAAAAATGCACTACTTGATGATTCTCTCGATTTAAATTTATATATATCATCTTTAGATTTCACCCTTCTCTTCATGTTAATTTTTTTAGTTGACTAGCTTTATATGTTAATATAAATCAAATAAGTACCATGTTTTAAGATATATCTATATATCTATATCTATATATCTATAGCTATATCTTTATATACATATGTATATATCTCTCTCTATTATCTACTGGCGGTCGCCAGTAGATAGTTATAGTTAGGACCGAGTTCCCATAGGAAATCAGAAAATTCTATTTTGAATAACTTTGCGCCGGTTGACTTATCTTCGTGAAATTTTCAAAACTAATGGGGCGCTCAGCTCCTACCCTGAAAGTCTCGGGATGATTCGTCAAGCGGGGGCTGAGAAAAAAGGGGGGTCCCAAAACGCGTTTTCCCCATGCATTTTCCCAAAGGATCTTTAGTCGAAGGTACAGCCCGAACGGCTGAACAGAATTACTTGACATTTGGCAAAGAGGTAGTCCTCAGGTCAGGCATGTGCCCTTTGCTTAAATGGTGTAAATCCGTTCAGTAGTTCCTGAGAAAATCAAAAGTAAAATCACATATATATCTGGGCGGAGCCTAACCACACATCTCATCGTGAGATCTGATTGGCTGTCAGCACTTCATCCAAGAAGTGTTGGCAGCCATCTTGGGACCAATTTACATGATACCACCTCATTAAAAAGCATTGCAGTTAGAAGGTTTTAAGACTTTAGTTACATTATAAATCATTTGTTGATGGTACCATACTCATTTTAGGAATTGTGGTGTGTTCTAAGGTGATTTTACCATGTGAAAAAGCCTTCTACTGTGATATCTTGAATCATGTTTGAGACAAAACTATTTTCTCATGCTTTTCCCACAGAGTTTTGGAAGGAGATCTATAAGCTAAACTGAGAGCATATTTTCTATAAATTCACATTATCTTTCTCAGTCATGTGAGAATGAAGTCTGACATTCTCAGTAAATCATGTACATCCAACAAGGGCAGAGACTGTCAGTTGATTCCTTTGTGTTCTATTACAGCTTCCCAGAGAATTCTAAAGAACAACTAGAGGGCTAACAGTCCTACTTATGACAAACGTATTGCACACCTGAAGCCATCTTGATTGGAATAAAGTGGTAACTCTTAAAACATTTAACTTAAAAAGGAACAACATGAGGGGGTTCATTTTGCCATAGAAAGTATGATTAGTGCTGCAGAAAGAAAAATTAGGGCACATTTTGACTTCTCAAATCCTCTTCTATTTCATTAAAAAATTCTGACATGCAGACTGAAATATGCACTTTGAATACCAGCAGCAGACTTCCCTGGTGAGCAGTAGCTTTACTACAGTGATCTAATGAGCAACTAGAGTGCTAACATTCAGAATTTATGGCAAATGTGTGACACATCTGAATGCCTTCTTGATGGAACCAAAGTAAAAAACTGAAAGAATTTCCTACTGAGGAGACTGCAGTAAATGAGCAAATTAGGAAACTTCATAACAAATAAATGTCCCAAGATGGCCACCAGAGACAAAAGAGCCCAAATGTAGCCCAAATATCACCCAGATGTAGCCCAAGTATAGCCCAATGACAGAATGTCCCAGAGTGTTCTTAAGAACAACTAGAGCGCTTACTGTCTTACTTATGACAAAAGTATGGCACACCTGGAGCCATCTTGATTGGACTAAACTGGTAACACTTAAAACATATAATTTAAAAAGGAACACAATGAGGGGTTAATTTTGCCATAGAAATTATGATTAGTGCTGAAGAAAGACAAATTAGGGCACATTTTGAGTGACTTCTCAAATCCTCTTCTATTTCATTAAAACATTCTGATATGCAGACTGAAACATGCACTTTTAATACCAGCAGCAGACTTCCGTGGTGAGCAGTAGCTTTACTACAGTGATCTAATGAGCAACTAGAGTGCTAACATTCAGAATTTATGGCAAATGTGTGACATATCTCAATACCTTCTTGATGGAATCAAAGTAAAAAACTGAAAGCTTTTCCTACTGAGGAGACTGCAGTAAATGAGGAAATTAGAAAGCTTCATAACAAATAAAACTCCCAAGATGGCCGCCACAGACATAAGAGCCCAAATGCAGCACAAATATCACCCAGATGTAGCCCAGATGTAGCCCAATGACAGAAGTGTTCAAAACACTTATTTTTTGTGTATTTGCAGTTTTATATAGTGCTGACTTGTCAGGTATTGTAGTGCTTTACATGAACATTGGTTACATCACACAAGATCAAATTAATTTTGGTTGTAGATATGGGGAGATTAAGTGATTTGAACAGAATCACAGAATGTTGAGCTGAAGCAGAAACTCCAACCTGGTTCCCCAGTTGCAAAGTCTGCAGCTCTGGAAGTAACACCACATCCTCTCCCCTAAGTGCAACATTTAATCAAGTGGTCAACTGGATAAAAAAACATAAATTTTACAAATAATTTAAAAGTTCTTTGTCGCTATTTGAAAACTCAGAAAATATGTCCTCATTTTAGTTTTTTAGAGCACTAACCATAATTTTGATGCAAATAAGACCCTCTCATATATGTAATTTCTAAAGGAAATGCTCTAGGTATTACAGTTTTGATTACATCAAGATGACGTCAGGCGTTCCACACTTTTGTAATAAATATAGAATGTTAGCAATCTAGTTGTTCATTGGGATACTGTTGAGAGGCAGAGGCCAGGGGCACGGACTCTGAAAATTGAAGGCAGGTAGGAGAGTGCAGAGGCAACAATTTGACCACACTGGGCAGGCAGGAAGGGTAGTGGCAGCACAACAGACTATGGAGGGCAGTGGAAAGGGGGGCAGGGGCAACAAACCAACAATACAGGACTGGCAAGAGAGGCTGTGGCAATATAATAGACCATTGTGGGCAGAAGGAAGAGGCAGTGCTAGTACAACCATACATGCCAACAGACCAGTTTCAGCCAGGAAACGTCCAATGGTTTTAAGCTCAAATGGGCTTTATTTGATCTGTCTCCTGTCTACAATCTCCTCTTTTTCAATGTAACTCAAAGGGGAAAATCAATACCCCAGTTTTGTTTTCAAAATCTCCCTCTTACCAAGTTCAAAATGTTCGCAAGTATGGTACATTGGATCATGGTAGGCAGGAGGAATTGGGGTAGGGACATGGACTCGGATAACAGAGAACAGGAGGGACATGGAGAGGTGCACCAAACTGACCCTACAGGGCAGGCATCAGGGTTTGCAGCAGCACAATACACCACACAGGGCATGTGGGATGGGAGTGCAGCACAACAATCCATAGAATGCAATAGGGAGAATGCAATAGGGAGGGGACAGGACCATGCACATGGACAACAGAGAACAGAGGGGAAAGAGGCAATGGTAGCTAGCTGACCATAATGGACAGACAGGAGAGAAAGTTGCAGCATAACAGACCATAAAGGGCAGGAGGGACGGATCAGGGGCATTACAATGGAACAGACAAGCCAGGAGGGAGGGAATAGGGGTCTGCACATGGAAACAGAGGGCTGGGGGCAAGGGGGCAGGGCAGGAGCAGTAAGATGTCCATGGAGGTCAGGCAGGATGGGCACTAGAAACAAGACACACAATGGAGAGCAACAATGAGACTATGGTGGCATACACACAGACCATGGAGGGAAAGTGGGAGGGGGTCAGGGGCAGCTAGCTGACCACACAGGGAAGGTGGGAGGGGATATGGCAGCACAGAAGACCATGCATGGCAAGTGGGAGGGTTAGTGGCAGCACAATGGCTATGATGGGCAAGAAGGAGGGTGCAGGGGCATGCACAAAGGACCATGGAGGATAGAAGGGAGGGTCAGGACCTGGGCACAGACAAGAGAGTTCAGGGGAAGGGGCCTCACAACAGATCGCGCGGGGCAGGACAACAGACCAGGGAGGGCAGAAGGGTGTGGCAGTAAAATGGACCATGGAGGACAGGAGGAAGGGGATAGGGGCATGGCATGTGGACAGGCAGGGTAGAGGTGGCAGGGACAGGTTACAGTCATTTGACAATGCTAGGCAGGTGGGAGGGGAGTGGCAGCTTAACAGAACACTCAGAGTAGATAGGAGTGGCAGGTCCATGGAACATGGTGGGCAAAAAGGATGGAGCAGGGACATGCACAAAGACATCGGAGGTCAGGGGGAAGGAGAATAGGGGCAGCAAGCTAAGTACAGAGGCTAAGCAGGAGGTCAATGATGGGCCATAGAATTGGGCAATGGAGGGCAGGAGGATTGGACTGGTACATCATACTAAATGAGGGCAGTGGCAGCACATCAGACCATGCATGGCAGGAGGGAGGAGGCTAGTCCATGGATTCAGACAACAGAGGATAGGGGGGAGGTGGATGGGGCAGCAAGCTAACTGTTCAGAGAAGGTGGGTATTAGGAACTTTATTGTTTTTAAAATGTGTGTCTGTGGAAACTACTTAAAATATGAACAAGTATGCAGCATAATCTCACTTTTATTCAGGAAGAAGAGGACGTTTGTGACTGTGACTCCGGGTTCACTTGGCAGAAACAACCCCTGACCCTCCACCCCCATCGCAAAATGTAATGCCCGTGAAAAGGGTAGGTGGACGCAGTGTTATATAGAACATAGTCCTGAGAGCATGATTGAAAATGAAAACTAGATATAGTATATGGTATAAACTATGCACCAAAAAGTGTGATATAAGATGAACCGGGGCATGAAATATAATATGCAATCCATTGTGCGCAATGACAGATTCATTGGAGAGCGCGAGATAGCACAGGCACTAGCGCGTGCTATGCGATATGCGCCTTGGAGTGTAATATGCACAGGGCAGTGTTGTGTAGCCTAACTAGTCTCTAAAGTTGTAATATAAAATATGTGCTGGGGAATGTGTAACATTGCATATGCACTGTGACAAAGATATGGATCCCTGATTGTAATATGTATGGCATAGCGCTGTGCGTTATAACATACGCATCGAGGAAGGCACGTTAGATGGGGCAATATAACCCGTGCGAAGGCAAGTGTGGCATGACATATTCACGGGGTGGTGTTACAGTGCACATGGGCTAGAGAGTGTCATAGCATACGCACTAGCTGGTGGAATACAACACAGAGGTGTGTGGCACTCGGCGGGCACTGGTGGGTGTAACACAGCATTGGGCTCAGCCAGGAGCACACTGTGACTCTCAAGTGAGGTTTGTCTCCTTTCCAGAGAGTCAAATAAAAAGTATTACACATCCGACGGTGGATGTGATTTATTAACCGTGAGAGGGGTTTCTTGCATAGTTTGGTCGAATTTTTGTCGAATCTCCTTTGAATGGCTTGGTGTGCGTGTGCATTAAATGTGCCTGTCAATAGGTACCCATGTTTGTATAAATAAACGACAAGGGTGTCTACTTGGAGAGTACCCACCTTCGGGGGCGCCGGGATTAGGCACGGTAGGGTGTCAGACACGTCAGAGCGTCACTAGCGGTGTAAATACATTCCACGTGGATTCATTGTATGCATAGTCGCCTTTTAATGAATATAACGCAAATCGTCATGGTGATAGGTACATACGGTTTGTCCAGCATGTCATAGGTGTTTTTATAAATACATTTTTTTTTAAATAATAAAAAACAAAGGCCGGCCCTAAGTGGCCTGAGGAGGGGGCAACGCAGCCCCCCTCCTAAAGAATACAATAAAAAAAAAGGCCATGACCCGGGGGGTTGGGGTCCCCGGGGCCCATTAAGGCCTTGGGAGGGCCAAATTTATTGTTTTCAACAAAACAAATTAGGGTGCAGGCCCTGGGGGATGGGGTCCCCATGGCCAATAAATTAGAAAAAGAAGGGGGGCCACACAACCCTCCTTCTTATAAAATAAAATAAATTAAAGACCGGCATCGCGCCGGAGGCCATGCCCCCTCCTTGCAGCACTCTGCAAACGCGCCCCCTGGCCAGTTGTAAGTTGGGGAATTAATTCCCCTTCAACACTGAGGGTCCCTGAGGGCCAACTAGCCCAAAAGGTATCTCCAGTATTCGCCAGGGAGCTGCGTTGCAGACAGGTGTTCTGAGGGCACTCCCCTTTTTACACCTCTATGCAACGCAGCTCTGTGGTGCTTACTGGAGGTACCTAGTGGGCTAGTTTGACCCTAGGGACCCTTAGGATTCAAGGGGACTTAATCTCTCAACTTAGAACGGCCACAGGGTGCGTTTACACAGTGGTGAAGGGAGGGGACGGGGCCTGAGGTGACATGTGCAAACACGCCCTGTGGCGCGTTTTAAGATGGGGAAATAATTCCCTTTCAATCCTGAGGGACCCTGGGGGCCAACTAGCCCACCAGGTGCTTCCAGTAAGTGCCACTGTTCTGCGTTGCAGAGAGGTGGTGCAGTCCGTGCCCCTTTTTACACCTCTCTGCAATGGCGCTTACTGGACGTACCTAGTGGGCTATTTTGCCCCTAGGGACCCTCAGGATTCAAGGGGACTTAATCTCCCAACTTAAAAAACGGCCACAGGGCGTGTTTACACAGTGGGTAAGGGAGGGGATGGGGCCTGAGGTGACGTGTGCAAACACGCCCTATGGCGCGTTTTAAGTTGGGGAAATAATTCCCCTTCAATCCTGAGGGCCCCTGGGGGCTAACTAGCCCACCCGGTGCTTCCAGTAAGCGCCACTGAGCTGCGTTGCAGAGAGGTGGTCCAGGCCGTGCCACTTTTTACACCTCTCTGCAACGCAGCTCTGTGGCGCTTACTGGAGGTACCTAGTGGGCTAGTTGGACCCTAGGGGACCTCAGGATTCAAATGAACTTAATCTCCCAAATAAATACGGCCACAGGGCGTGTTTACACAGTGGTGAAAGGAGGGGACGGGGCCTGAGGTGACGTGTGCAAACAAGCCCTGTGGCGCGCTTTAAAAAGTAGTTTTAATCCCCTGCCCTATTATATACTAGGGGCTTACAGAGGAGGTCATGCTAATCACAGGGGGACCCCAACGCATAGTGTTCCCTAGTGTATGTAGGTGTTTTCACTGTATTCTGAGTGTCTTTTAACATAGCACTGGCTCTAGGACTGGTTAGTCAGACTCAGTTACCACCAGTATCCGACTGAAAAAGTTGAGGGTACAGGATGATTTTGCAACAAGGCTTCTTTCTGCTCTTCTGTTTGTTCTTTCTGCACGTTATCCTTCTTCCTGCACTTTTCTTCGTCTTTGAGGACTTCTGTTGCTTCTTTCTGCATTTCTTTTTTTCTTTCTGTGCGTTTTTTCTCTTTCTTCACATGTCCTATCTCTGTAGGCATAGTTAGAAATTAGCATTTAAAAAACCTTTGAAATTCACTGAAAAAACCATAGGTTTCAGGCACGTTATAGTTAGGAATTAGCATTTAAAAAACCTTAGAAATTCACTGAAAAAACCATAGGTTTCAGGGACGTTATAGTTAGCTGGACTTTTCACTCGTACAAAACCATTGAAATTCCCCCGTTATAGATAGTTCAGCTAACTATAACTTGCGCGCCCACAATGCACTGCTGATGACGTCACATATTACATTACTCATGACATGGTCAGTGACATCACTCATGACATAACTGATGACATCTCAAATGACATCACTGATTAGGCTAAATATTATTTGGCTAAATAATCCTATATATTAGGATGTTACCATCCCTCACAGAGCTGCCATGGCATGCAGGAAACAAACACCCCCAGTATGTTCAAAACACTCACTCCTTCCAATGAGTAATTGAACTCTGCAGGCCAGTACTGGTGTTCAACGAAGTGTTCTTTTATTTTTTCATATAAGGCAAATAACGTACCTAATGCCTTTTGGCCCGAAACCTCAAGTCTTGTCCAAGGGTGGGGGTGGTCACAAAAGAAAAAGGTTTTAAGTAGAAGTGCACACTTGTTACATTAAAAGAGAAGAAATACTATACAGCTTCCTGAATGTCGTTTTTTTATTATGTTTCCTCCTGAAAAAAATGTTATCCCCTTAATATCATAACATAATTACCAATATGAATAACTATACAATAATTATAAAAAAGTATTGCACATTTTTTCAATTTTTACAAATATCAAACTGGGATGGTAATGGCATGTGTCTTTATTTTTTTAAATCATCATAGTGTGTGCATAATACAATCTGCCAGGTGTATCATACGTAATGGCATGTGTCTTAACTCACACATTTTGTAATTTTGAAAAAATATATATACACATGGAAGAAAAGATAGTGTGTCTTGTACCCTATAATATCCCAAATTACCATATGGTAGAATGTTTTTAGCATAAACAAACTCAAGATATATGTCACTTATCTCATTGTTAGAGCCCAAGTGGGCATAGAAAGATACCTTTGTTTAAGTCGCATACTATCAACCATGGGGAACCTTGTCATCTAGATGAGGGAAAAGAAAGAGCAAAGGGAAGACATACTAAGAAATATTAAATAGTGCTTCAAACTGATAGGAAAAGGTGCAAAACAAGATTTTCTTTAAAAAAAAAAGACCACAATTCTAATCATCAGTGTTAGGGGTATCATTGAAAAGGCAGCACCTATTAAAATTCTCCATTTAGTCTCATCACACATACAAGTCTACTGCCAATTCTTCACTCACATTGAGACCTCCTGGTATTTCCGTTCAGGTTCCAAAATGTGTAATATTAACCACTGATCAACCTCTAGTTGATGTTTCTTAACCTTATCCAGGCCACAGTATTTCATAAGTATCCAATTTACCCTATGTTTTACTTGGAAGTGTTGCACCGGATACTTTATATCATTATTGATATTGGTCCTCATTTGTTCCAAGATGCACTTTTTTTACTTGAAAGATTGTACTGCCAATGTATCTTTTGGGGCAAGGACACTCTGTACAGAATATGACATGGTATATTTTACAGGAGATAAACTTCGTACTGTCAAAAGTGTTTTTCAGAAACGGGGCATCACAAGATGTTTAATTTGGGCTGCATCTAGAGGCATTGCAGCTGTTACATGGAAAGAAGACCATGGACTATATATATATATATATATATATATATATACAGTGACCAATGTGTTTTTATAGCCCCGGGAAACGCAGGCTCTAATGCAGCATTGCCAGGCTCCTGCCTCCAAATGAGGGGGTTAATATACACCAGGATGCTGCACCATGCCGTCATGGAGTGCAGTTTGCTCACATTGCCAGCCTCGAACTGCTCTCCTTCCTTTGAATTTTGTTGTGCTTGCACGCAACATTAGCAGTGCATTGTGGTAACAGAAGTTATGCAATGAAATGTTTGACTTGACATTTTGTTTTGCATCAATAACGTGGCTCACTGTGTACCCTGGCGGCCACACCATCCAACATTTACTTAGACTGTTTTATTTTATTTTATTTTACGAGTAAACTCAAGGAACAGCACTAAACTGTGATGCAGGTGCAAGTGAGATAAACAGCCCGGTTTATGCTTAACATTCCGTCAAGCAGTTTTGAAATTTTAGAAATGCAATATGACCCAACAACTACAACCAGGTTTGTGGGGTCTCACCTAGGCTGAATATGAGTGATTTAGTGCCAGCATGACACCTCTATCTGTTATTCACCGCAGTGCGATGTATAGGCAATATGAAGTGCAACTATGTGACCAGCATGATGATTTACATTTGGCCTCGATTTTTCGGATATTGTATAGCAACATGAAAGTGTTTATTTTTATATTATGCTGGTGTTTATTTACATTGAGTTTGCTGTACTCGAGTGGTGTGGGTAACACTAAGTTTACATTTGATAATTGTTGATGCATCACAATATGCTTCATCACTTAGGATGTAAATAGCCACAATGTCCAGATTTTATATTGAATGTATTTTTACGTAATTGTTCACCAGATTTTAAATATCTGTTTAATTTATTTCCAGTTATTAAAGTAACTCTTATATGTTTATTAGCATGTTAGCGTATAAGGCTACCACTAAAATGGCGCTCATCAGATTGAGAAAGCCTGCAGTGACAGGCGAAACGCGTCTCTCTGGGTTGGAGGAGTCTAAATACAATAAAGCCTTTACCTGAATGGTCCTCGTGTGCGTGCTCTTTTTCCTGAAGTGGAGTGGAGATTTCTTTGATATATATATATATATATATATATATATATATTCACAGAAAAAACTATAGGTTTCAGGCACGTTATAGTTAGGAATTAGCATTTAAAAAACCTCAGAAATTCACTGAAAAAACCATAGGTTTCAGGGGTTTTATAGTTAGCTGGACTCTTCACTTGTACAAAACCATTGAAATTCCCCCGTTATAGTTAGTTCAGCTAACTATAACTCGCGCGCCCGCAATGCACTGCTGATGACGTCACATATTACATCACTCATGACATGGTCAGTGACATCACTCATGACCTTACTGATGACATCACTGATGACATCATCCAGTGAATGTGTGTTTTTCTGAAAATTAAATATGTTTTAAATATGTATATCTCAAGGTCGATGGAAGAATAAATGGATATATAAGTGTCTAAATGGATGATTTGTTTTTGAAAAATTGATTGTGTAACTGACTGATTAAGTGTATCATAGTGAATACATGGCTTAGTGAGTAATGTTTAAATATGTATATATCTGTATCAGTCTCTCACTTTGTGTATAAGTGGCTGCATGGGTTGGTGAGTAGCTACATGGGTGTCTTTATAGGTTATTAGTTGGTTTTTTGAGTATCAGTCTGAGTGTCTGCATGGTTCGGTGGGGGGTATTACGTAGTGCATAGGTGCATGAATGAGTGACTCATGGTTTGTATGTGTTGAAGACAGCATGTGTGCAGGACTGTATGGGTGGATGAGTGTGTGTATGGGTGTGTTAGTGAGTGAATGACTCTCTCAATAGTGTCTTTATGAGTAACTACATATGTTTTAAACTAGTATATGTGACTATTGGTGTATATAAGTGAGTATATGTGAGAGTGAGAGATTGAAAGAGTTCCTGTATGAATAAGTATGTGTTTCTATAAGTGATTGTTTAAAAGACTAAGTATGTGTAAGTTTCCGTAGAAGTAAGTGTGGTGGTGTGTGTATAACTGTATATGCAAGTAAATGTATGTTCGATTCTTTATTAGCATGAGTGACTATGTGTGTGAGTAACTCTATGGATGAGTGGCATTGTGTAACAGGATGTATAGGTGTATGAGTACATATGATGAGTGAGTACATGTATGAGTGACTGTATAGGACTGTTGGTGAATGAGTGGATGTGTATGTGGATCTTAGAATTACTGAAGAGGTTGTTGTAACTGGTATTGGTATGTCCATTGGTTTGAAAATTTTAGTCTCTATTTTTGAATGTGTGAATCAAAGGTTATATTAGGGTGAGAGGAGGTCTGCCACTCTATCACAAGGATGATGTCATCAGTGATGTCATTTGAGATGTCATCAGTGATGTCATGAGTGATGTCACTGACCATGTCATGAGTGATGTAATATGTGACGTCATCAGCAGTGCATTGCGGGCGCGAGTTATAGTTAGCTGAACTAACTATAACGGGGGAATTTCAATGGTTTTGTACAAGTGAAAAGTCCAGCTAACTATAACACCCCTGAAACCTATGGTTTTTTCAGTGAATTTCTGAGGTTTTTTAAATGCTAATTCCTAACTATAATGTGCCTGAAACCTATGGTTTTTTCTGTGAATTTCAAAGGTTTTTAAAATTCTAATTTCTAACTATGCCTACAGAGATAGGACATGTGAAGAAAGAAGAAAAAATGCACAGAAAGAAAAAAAAGAAGTGCAGAAAGAAGCAACAGAAGTCCTCAAAGATGAAGAAAAGTGCAGGAAGAAGGATAACGTGCAGAAAGAACAAAAAGAAGAGCAGAAAGAAGCCTTGTTGCAAAATCATCCTGTACCCTCAACTTTTTCAGACCGATACTGGTGGTAACTGAGTCTGACTAACCAGTCCTAGTGCCAGTGCTATGGTAAAAGATACTTAGGATACACTGAAAACACCTACATACACTAGGGAACATTATGCGTTGGGGTCCCCCTGTGATTAGCATGACCTCCTCTGTAAGCCCCTAGTATATAATAGGGCAGGGGGATTAAAACTACCTCTTAAAACAGGCCACAGGGCGTTTTTGCACACGTTAACTCAGGCCCCGTCCCCTCCCTTCACCACTGTGTAAACACGCCCTGTGTCCGTTTTTAGTTGGGAGATTAAGTTCATTTGAATCCTGAGGGTCCCTAGGGTCCAACTAGCCCACTAGGTACCTCCAGTAAGTGCCACAGAGCTGCGTTGCAGAGAGGTGTAAAAAGTGGCACGGCCTGGACCACCTCTCTGCAATGCAGCTCAGTGGCGCTTACTGGAAGCACTTGGTGGGCTAGTTAGCCCCCAGGGGCCCTCAGTATTGAAGGGAAATTATATCCCCAATTTAAAACGTGCCATAGTGCGTGTTTGCACACGTCACCTCAGGCCCCGTCCCCTCCCTTCACCACTGTGTAAACGCACCCTGTGGCTGTTCTAAGTCGAGAGATTAAGTCCCCTTGAATCCTAAGGGTCCCTACGGTCAAACTAGACCACTAGGTACCTCCAGTAAGCGCCACAGAGCTGCGTTACAGAGAGGTGTAAAAAGGGGCTTGGCCTCAGAACACCTGTCTGCAGCGCAGCTCCCTGGGGCATACTGGAGATGTCTGTTGGGCTAGCTGGCCCTCAGGGACCCTCAGTATTGAAGAGGAATTAATTCCCCAACTTACAACTCGCCAGGGGGCGCCTTTTCAGAGTGCTGCAGGGAGGGGGCGTGGCCTCCGGCGCGATGCCAGTCTTTTACTTATTTTAATTTTTTAAGAAGGGGGGCTGTGTGGTTCCCCTTCTTATTCTAATTTATTGGCCCTGATGACCCCATCCCCCAGGGCCTGTCTCCTAATTATATTTTTTTTTACCCCAATCCCCAGGGCCGGCCACTGTTTTTTATTATTTTTAAAAAATATATATTTATAGACACACCTAGGACATGCTGGACAAACCGTACGTACCTATCACCATGACGATTTGCGTGATATTCATTAAAAGGCGACTATGCATACAATGAATCCACGTGGAATGTATTTACACCACTAGTGAAGCTCTGACATGTCTGATGCCCTACCGTGCCTAATCCCGGTAGACACCCTTGTTGTTTATTTATACAAACATGGGTAGCTATTGACGGGCACATTTAATACACATGCACACCAAGCCATTCAAAGGGGATTCGACAAAAATTCGACCAAAACTATGCAAGAAACCCCCCTCACGGTTAATAAAACACACATCCACTGCCGGATGTGTAATACTTTTTATTTTACTCTCTGGAAAGGGGACGAACATCACTTGAGAGTCACAGCGTGCTCCTGGCAGAGCCCAATGCTGTGTTACACCCACCATTGCCTGCTGAGTGCCACACACCTCTGTGTTGTATTCCACTAGCTAGTGCATATGCTATGACACTCTCTAGCCCATGTGCACTGTAACACCACCCCGTGAATATGTGATGCCACACTTGTCTTCGCACGGGTTATATTGCCCCATCTAACGTGCCTTCCTCGATGCCTATGTTATAACGCACAGTGCTATGCCATACATATTACAATCTGGGATCCATATCTTTGTCACATTGCAAATTCAACGTTACACTCCCCAGCACATATTTTATATTACAACTTTAGAGACTAGTTAGGTTACACAACACTGCCCAGTGCATATTACACTCCAAGGCGCATATCGCATAGCACGCGCTAGTGCCTGTGCTATCTTGCGCTCTCCAATGAATCTGTCATTGCGCACAATGTATTGCATATTATATTTCACGCCCGGTTCATCTTATATCACACTTTTTGGTGCATAGTTTATACCATACACTATATCTAGTTTTCATTTTCAATCGTGCTCTCAGGACTATGTTCTATATAACACTGTGTTCACCTACCCTTTTCACGGGCATTACATTTTGCGATAGGGGGTGGAGGGTCAGGGGGTGTTTCTGCCAAGTGAGCCCGGAGTCACAGTCACAAACGTCCTCTTTTTCCTGAATAAAAGTGAGATTATGCTGCATACTTGTTCATATTTTAAGTAGTTCGCACAGGCACACGTTTTAAAAACAATAAAGTTCCTAATACCCACCTTCTCTGAACAGTTAGCTTGCTGCTCCATCACCCTCCTCCCTATCCTCTGTTGTGTGAATCCATGGACTAGCCTCCTCCCTCCTGCCATGCATGGTCTGATGTGCTGCCACTGCTCTCAATTTAGTATGATGTACCAGTCCACTCCTCCTGCCCTCCATTGCCCAATTCTATGCCCCATCATTGACCTCCTGCTTAAACTCTGTGCTTAGCTTGCTGCCCCTAATCTCCTTCCCCCTGCCCTCCAATGTCTTTGTGCATGTCCCTGCTCCATCCTTTTTGCCCACCATGTTCCATGGACCTGCCACTCCTATCTACTCTGAGTGTTCTGTTGAGCTGCCACTCCCCTCCCACCTGCCTAGCATTGTCAGATGACTGTAACCTGTCCCTGCCACCTCCACCCTGCCTGTCCACATGCCATGCCCCTATCCTCTTCCTACTGTCCACATGGTCCATTGTACTGCCACACCCTTCTGCCCTCCCTGGTCTGTTGTGCTGCAACTGCTCCTCCTGCCTGCCCCATGCGGTCTGTTGTGAGGCCCCTTCCCCTGAACTTTCTTGTCTGTGCACCGGTCCTGACCCTCCCTTCTATCCTCCATCGTCCTTTGTGCATGCCCCTGCACCCTCCTTCTTGCCCATCATAGCCATTGTGCTGCCACTAACCCTCCCACTTGCCATGCATGGTCTTCTGTGCTGCCATGGCCCCTCCCACCTTCCCTGTGTGGTCAGTTAGCTGCCTCTGACCCCCTCCCACCTTCCCTCCATGGTCTGTGTGTATGCCATCACAGTCTCACTGTTGCTCTTCATGGTGTGTCTTGCTTCTAGTGCCCATCCTGCCTGACCTCCATGGCTATCTTGCTGCTCCTGCCCTGCCCCCTTGCCCCCAGCCCTCTGTTTACATGTACAGACCCCTACTCCCTCCCTCCTGGCTTGTCTGTTCTATTGTAATGCCCCTGATCCGTCCCTCCTACCCTTTATAGTCTGTTATGCTGCAGCTTGCTCTCCTGTCTGTCCATTATGGTCAGCTAGCTACCATTGCCTCTTGCCCCTTTGTTCTCTGTTGTCCATGTGCATGGTCCTGTCCCCTCCCTCTTGCTTTCTATGGATTGTTGTGCTGCACTCCCGTCCCGCATGCCCTGTGTGGTGTATTGTGCTGCTGCAAACCCTGATGCCTGCCCTGCAGGGTCAGTTTGGTGCACCTCTCCATGTCCCTCCTTTCCTCTGTTATCCAAGTCCATGTCCCTACCCCATTTCCTTCCATGATCCAATGTACCATACTTGTGAACATTTTGAACTTGGTAAGAGGGAGATTTTGAAAAAAAACTGGGGTATTGATTTTCCCCTTTGAGTTACATTGAAAAAGAGGAGATTGTAGACAGGAGACAGATCAAATAAAGCCCATTTGAGCTTAAAAACATTGGACGTTTCCTGGCTGAATCGTGTCTGTTGGCATCTATGGTTGTACTACTATTGCCTCTTCCTTCTGCCCACAATGGTCTATTACATTGCCACAGCCTCTCTTGCAAGTCCTGTATTGTTGGTTTGTTGCCCCTGCCCCCCTTTCCACTGCCCTCCATAGTCTGTTGTGCTGCCACGGCCCTTCCTGCCTGCTCAGTGTGGTTAAATTGTTGCCTTTGCACCCTCCTACCTGCCTTCAATTTTCAGAGTCCGTGCCCCTGGCCTCTGCCTCTCAACAGTATCCTAATGAACAACTAGATTGCTAACATTCTATATTTATTACAAAAGTGTGGAACGCCTGACGTCATCTTGATGTAATCAAAACTGTAATACCTAGAGCATTTTCTTTAGAAATTACATATATGAGAGGGTCTTATTGGTATCAAAATTATGGCTAGTGCTCTAAAAGACTAAAATAAGGACATATTTTCTGAGTTTTCAAATAGCGACAAAGCACTTTTAAATTATTTGTTATCTTTATGTTTTTTTATCCAGTTGACCACTTGATTAAATATTGCACTTAGGGGAGAGGATGTGGTGTTTCTTCCAGAACTGCAGACTTTGCAACTGGGGAACCAGGTTGGAGTTTCTGCTTCAGCTCAACATTCTGTGATTCTGGTCAAATCACTTAATCTCTCCATGTCTACAACCAAAATGAATTTGTTCTTGTGTGATGTAACCAATGCTCATGTAAAGCACTCCAATACCTGACAAGTCTGCACTATATAACACTGCAAAAACACAAAATAATAAGTGTTTTGCACACTTCTGTCATTGGGCTATATTTGGGCTACAGCTGGGTGATTTTGGGCTACATTTGGGCTCTTTTGTCTCCGGTGGCCATCTTGGGAGATTTATTTGTTATGAAGTTTCCTAATTTCCTCATGTACTGCAGTCTCCTCAGTAGGAAATGCTTTCCGTTTTTTACTTTGATTCCATCATGAAGGTATTCAGATATGTCACACATTTGCCATAAATTCTGAATGTTAACACTCTAGTTGCTCATTAGATCACTGTAGTAAAACTACTGTTCACCATGGAAGTCTGCTCCTGGTATTGAAAGTGCATGTTTCAGTCTGCATGTCAGAATTTTTTAATGAAATAGAAGAGGATTTGAGAAGTCACTCAAAATGTGCCCTCATTTTCTTTCTTCAGCATTAATAATAATTTCTATGGCAAAATGAACCCCCTCATTGTGTTCCTTTTTAAATTAAATGTTTTAAGTGTTACCAGTTTATTCCAATCAAGATGGCTTCAGGTGTGCCATACTTTTGTCATAATGAAGACAGTAAGCGCTCTATGTTTTTAAGAACACTCTGGGACATTCTGTCATTGGGCTATACTTGGGCTACATCTGGGTGATATTTGGGCTACATTTGGGCTCTTTTGTCTCTGGTGGCCATCTTGGCAGACTTATTTGTTAAGAAGTTTCCTAATTTCCTCATTTACTGCAGTCTCCTCAGTAGGAAATACTTTCAGTTTTTTACTTTGATTCCATCAAGAAGGCATTCAAATGTGTTACACATTTGCCATAAATTCAGAATGTTAGCACTCTTTTTGCTCATTGGATCACTGTAGTAAAGCTACTGCTCACCAGGGAAAACTGCTGCTGGTATTGAAAGTGCATGTTTCAGTCTGCATGTCAGAATTTTTTAATGAAAAGTGAGTGAGAAGTCACTCAAAATGTGCCCTAATTTTTCTTTCTGCAGCACTAATCATTCTTTTTATGGAAAAATGAACCCCCTCATTTTGTTCCTTTTTAAATTAAATGTTTTAAGAGTTACCACTTTAATCCAAGCAAGATGGCTTCAGGTGTGCCATACGTTTATCATAAGTAGGACTGTTAGCGCTCTAGTTGTTCTTTGGAACACTCTGGGAATCTGCAGTAGAACACAAAGGAATCAACTGACAGTCTCTGCCCTTGTTGGATGTATATGTTTTACTGAGAATGTCAGACTTCATTCTCACATGACTGAGAAAGATAATGTGAATTTACAGAAAATAAGCTCTCAGTTTAGCTTATAGATCACCTTCCAAACCTCTGTGGGAAAAGCATGAGAAAATGTTTTTCTCTCAATGATATCCCAGGGAAGGCTTTTTCACATGGTTAAATCACCTTAGAACATACCACAATTCCTAAAATGAGTATGGTACCATCAACAAATGATTTATAATGTAACTAAAGTCTTAAAACCTTCTATAAACAGCAATGCTATTTAATGAGGTGCTATCATGTATATTGGTCCCAAGATGGCTGCCAACACTTCTTGGATGAAGTGCTGACAGCCAATCAGATCTCAGGATGAGATGTGTGGTTAGGCTCCGCCCACATATATATATGAATTTACTTTTGATTTTCTCAGGAACTACTGAACAGATTGACTCCATATATGCAAAAGGCACATCCCTGAGCTGAGGACTACCTCTCTGCCAAATTTCAAGTAATTCTGTTCAGCCATTCGGGCTGTACCTTGGACTAAAGGTCCCTATGGAAAATTGCATGGGGAAAACGCGTTTTGGGACCACCCTTTTTTCTCAGCCCCCGCTTGACGAATCCCCCCGAGACTTTCAGGGTAGGAGTGGAGCGCCCCACCTATTTTGAAAATTTCACGAGGATTCGTCAACCGGCGCCAAAGTTATTCCAAATAGAATGTTGCGGATTTCCTATGGAAACACGGTCCTAACTATAACTATCTACTGGCGACTGCCAGTAGATAATATATATATATATATATATATATATATATTCACTGAAAAAACCATAGGTTTCCCACATGTTATAGTTAGCGGAAATTTTACTGATAAAAAACCAATGAAATTCCCCCGTTATAGTTAGTGCAGGCAACTATAACTCACGCGACTGCAATCCTCTGCTGATGCTAATACTGTATTTAGACACTTATTTGCCCATGTCTTCTTCCATAAATTTTTAGCTATACATATATTACAAATATTTTTTTTTCATAAAGACACATATGTCATCAGCAGAAGATTGCGGTCGCGTGAGTTATAGTTGCCTGCACTAACTATAACGGGGGAATTTCATTGGTTTTTTATCAGTAAAATTTCCGCTAACTATAACATGTGTGAAACCTATGGTTTTTTCAGTGAATTTGCAAGGTTTTTTAAATGCTAATTCCTAACTATAACGTGTGTGAAACCTATGGTTTTTTCAGTGAATTTGTACGTTTTTTTAAATGCTAAGTTACTTTACGCCATTCGTGGCGTGCGCGCCCGCTTAACGCAGTTCGTTCCGTGCGCGCACGGTGCGACCGCCAGTAGGTAATATATATATATATATATATATATATTACCTACTGGCGGTCGCCAGTAGGTAGTTATAGTTAGGACCACGTTTCCATAGGAAATCCTCAACATTCTATTTTGAATAACTTTGGCGCCGGTTGACGAATCCTCGCGAATTTTTCAAAATAGGTGGGGCGCTACGCTCCGCTCCTACCCTGAAAGTCTCGGGGGGATTCGTCAAGCGGGGGCTGAGATAAAAGGGGGGTCCCAAAACGCGTTTTTCCCATGCATTTTTCCATAGGACCTTTAGACAGGGCTACAGCCCGAACGGCTGAACAGAATTACTTGAAATTTGGCAGAGAGGTAGTCCTCAGGTCAAGGAAGTGCCTTTTGTTGGTTTGGTGTAAATCTGTTCAGTAGATTCTGAGAAAATAGCCTTTAAATCAATATATATATCTGAGCCAGCTTACGGTGCGCTTACGGTGCGCTTACCGTACGCGTACGGTGGCGTGCGCGAGCGCTATTCTGATTGGCTGTTACATCTAAGTAAACATTCGAATCGGTCGAAACCAGGAAGCGGCGGCCGCCATTTTCTCTCTCGCACTATGAGGGAGGGGCTGTAAACAAAGGGAAAAAACATATAAAGGGGCTGTTTAGACAGCGCCCATGCACATAGCCATGTTAGTTGAGTCCTCAAAGATCCCCCAAGGCCAAAAACGGTAAATTTTTATTTTTTGAAAATTTCGCCGATTACGCTTACCGTACGCGTACCGTGCGCTTACGCTAAAAAATATATAAAAAAAAATTGTCATCACTTACAAATTAAATTTAACAGATTACCTATCACAAGGAAGCGCATAATATGTCCTCCATGTGCGCACGGTGCGTTACGTGGGCACGCGGTGCGCGTAGCGCACTGCGTGCCCACCTTGCGTGTACGGCACTAACTGCGTAAAGTGGGCACCGAGTGCTCACTGTGCGCGCACGGTGCGCGAAGCGCACCGTCCGCGCACTGAACGAACTGCGTTAAGTGGGCGCGCACGCCACGAATGGCGTAAAGTAACTTAGCATTTAAAAAACCGTACAAATTCACTGAAAAAACCATAGGTTTCACACACGTTATAGTTAGGAATTAGCATTTAAAAAACCTTGCTAATTCACTGAAAAAACCATAGGTTTCACACATGTTATAGTTAGCTGGAAATTTTACTGATAAAAAACCAATGAAATTCCCCCGTTATAGTTACTGTAAGCAACTATAACTCACGCGACCGTAATCCTCTGCTGATGACATATGTGTCTTTATGAAAAAAAAAAATTTGTAATATATGTATAGCTAAAATTTAATGGAAGAAGACATGGGCAAATAAGTGTCTAAATACAGTATTAGCATCAGCAGAGGATTGCGGTCGCGTGAGTTATAGTTGCTTACAGTAACTATAACGGGGGAATTTCATTGGTTTTTTATCAGTAAAATTTCCAGCTAACTATAACATGTGTGAAACCTATGGTTTTTTCAGTGAATATATATATATATATATATATATATATATATATATATATATATATATATATATATATACATATATATCGCCAAGCACTCTTCCAATCCGCGCTTTTCCCTTTAGCCACGGCAAAAAGAGCACGGACCACAGTTCTTAAAATACCAATTAGTTTATTGTCATGTCGGTTCACATCAACAACACGGCAGCCATTACGCGTTTCATCCCTACATGGGGACTTGATCACATGACGCTGAACCACCTATAGTATCATGTTTTTAAAGGGGTTGGGCACTGTTTTTTTGACAACTTTTTTTCAAATGGTTTTTTTCTTTTCTCTTTTTATAAATCTTTATGTCTTATATTGTTTAACACAGAATGCAAAGAAGGATCATCTTATAGTGGAGACAAAGTGTTGCATTTTCCTAGCACTTTGCTAAATTACTGTACAGCCAAAAGAAATACAATAAAAAACTATTCAATAATCCATGTCGTTATGAGGAGATAAATAAGCAGCACACAAAATTTCTAAATTCACTATTTCTGTACTAATACTTGGTTCTTATTCCAACATAAACATTAACATTTTCTTAATCGATTATTGCTTCATAAATGATTATGGCTAATGGGCCAAGTTTAAATAAACAGATTAAAATTCATAAATCAATATATAAATATATAAATATATAAATACATATATGGTATAATAAATACACATAATAACATTTTTTAAATATAAATATATAAAAATATGTATATGTGTAGAAAAATTTATATTAATACAAAATTTCCATAAATATAACCATAAAAACAGTCATCAATACAAAAATGTTATAAAATCACCGTTTATATGTATTAATAAAATCCAATATAGACTGTCCATCTGTCTCGCAATAGATAAACACATCCGTTAATCGCTCACTGTGGATCTTTCTAATTTGCGTTAGAGAATAATAGGGTAAATCACTGCTTAGGTATTGCTCACTAATTTGTTGTTGTAGACTCATTAAGTGTCTATATTGAAATATCTATATTCTGTTTAAATATTTGCCCATTGGTTGTTGGATCGTTTACTATTCAGTTAATTGTTAGAACCTAAATTCCCTCTATTGTCTCCTCATACTTGGCCTACTTGAATTAATTGATCCGATAAGGTTCTGTTTTATAAAGAGAAAAGTATACGTGTTGGTGAAAATACCAGAAAAAACCTCGCCCAAAACATATTTTTTTATTTGTTTATTTTTTTTATCTATACATATCTGAATGTATAGATGTGCAAATTGTGCTTAAATATAAAATAATAAATAGAAAGGTAAAAGGTGATAGTAAAAAAGAGAGAATATATATATAAAAAGACATATATTACCTACTGGCGGTGGCCAGTAGGTAGTTATAGTTAGGACCACGTTTCCATAGGAAAACCTCAACATTCTATTTTGAATAACTTTGGCGCCGGTCGACGAATCCTCGCGAATTTCTCAAAATAGGTGGGGCGCTACGCTCCGCTCCTACCCTGAAAGTCTCGGGGGGATTCGTCAAGCGGGGGCTGAGATAAAAGGGGGGTCCCAAAACGCGTTTTTCCCATGCATTTTTCCATAGGACCTTTAGAACGAGCTACAGCCCGAACGGCTGAACAGAATTACTCAAAATTTGGCAGAGAGGTAGTCCCTAGGTCAAGGAAGTGCCTTTTGTAGGTTTGGTGTAAATCTGTTCAGTAGATTCTGAGAAAATAGCCTTTAAATCAATATATATATCTGAGCCCGCTTACGGTACGCTTACAGTACGCTTACGGTAAGCGTACGGTGGCGTGCGCGAGCGCGATTCTGATTGGCTCTTAGATCTTAGTAAACATTCGAATCGGCCGAAACCAGGAAGCGGCGGCCGCCATTTTGTGTATTTCACTCTGAAAAAAAAGAGTGAAAACAAGGAAAGGGGGCAATGAGGAGAGTTACAGACCCCCTAACATTTGTAAGGGGGTCAAAGAAGGACAGAAAAGTACAAAAAAAACATTTATTGATTTTAAAAAAAATCACGGGGTACGCGTACGGTAAGCTTACGGTAAGCATACGGTAAAAAAAATAAAAATAAATAAATGAAAAGCAGATTTAAGAGTTTAGAAATTAGGGAGCTCTAAAAAGAGCTGTTGTGTTTATGAAGTCATTTTTTTAGTGGTACCTACAAGTAAGTACCGATGCAGAGTCTAAGGTTCAAGAGGAAGACTCTGTTCCCTTCATCATTGAAGTGCACACCATCTCCTCTATAAATGTCTTGCATGTCATAACGCAAGTTGTTGTGGTAAATGGCACCCATACCATAGTCACGGAGGAAAGCAGAAACAGATTTGTTGACGTGCTTTCTTGCTTTGTCAATCTGTGGACAGAAATGATTGGACCAGTTCCATTTTTGCCTTTGGCATATGTTGGAAAACACAAAGGCAGTTTTAGGGAAAAGTGTAAACAGTTGTGCAAAGGTGTCCTTCATAAGCATTTCCAGACCTACCCCAGTCAAAGTGCCTAGGTCATTGCCACCACAGTGCACTATTATGAGGTCAGGGTGTTGGATTTGAATGAAGGATTTCACCAATGGCATCAATTGGTGCCACTTTAACCCTCTCTGACCAATCCATTTAATGTCTACATTTGGCAAAGCAAGGTCTCTCACCATACCTGTTTTCTCTGCAAACTTTTCACTCCAGAAGACATAGCTGTGCCCTACAATCCACACTGTGAACATCTTCAAAGGAGAACTGGATGCACTCAGGAGGTGTCTTTCAGTAGAATGGCAATATGAAAAGAAAGACAGTTTGGAAATGGAGGCATACATATTTTTTTCAAAACAAAAAGAACTGATTGGCTGTTTCATACCATTCTAGAATAAAAACTAGGCTGTATGTGTAAATTAATAGAAGCATGTTTTGTATTGGTAAAAAAAAATGTGTAACCAAAGAACAGTACTATGGATTTGCTGTTAGGTTTGAAAAGTCAAGCACTCTTGCTCTGTGGAATTGAAACATTGTTTGGCGAACTTCTGACCTAACTCAACACAGCAGTGTTCCATGAGCTGTTGCTATGGTAGCAGGCAGAAGTCAAGTTGGGGGAAGGGTACTAGGCAGAAGTCAAGTTGGGGGAAGGGTACTTTTGGAAAAGGGTTGGTTTTCAACCAATAGAAATGTGTGATTACATTTGAAAAAAAGGGGGAAGCACTGAGATTTGAAACTTACATGTATATGTGTGGAAAAATAGAGGGAAACTTTGCCATTATCTGGTTCTGCTGAGAGGAGAGAGGTGAACACAACAGAGATCCTGGCTCTGATAATCTGCTGTTTGAGTGCCACATTTCTTTCACAACTAACTAATTTTAAAGGTGAGTTTACAGTTTGAGAGGGGATGTATGTGGTAACTTAAGAAATGAATAATAGAAATGGAAATTGTTTTTGTTGTAGTTACACATGGTGGTTTCATAATGTGTCAGTCTGTAAAAGTGATTTTCACTTGCCCCGAAAAAAAAAAGAGCAGTAAGTGTGCTTTCAAATTGGCAAAGAAATTTCGTTTTGGGACTAATGTGAAAACATGACTCTGTGTGCAGAGAGGAATTATAGGCAGAGATTTATTGCGTATTGCTCTGGTGATTTCACAGTTGCATTAGATGGAAAGGGGGAGCGAATTTTTGAGGGAAGAAGCAGAGTCTTAGCACACACCCATGTGCTTGCCATGTATAGTCATGCACAGTATTTACAAGCGAGTGGGGTTTTCAGGTTTCAGTCTGTAATGCAAATACATTCAGCATCACTAAGGCTGGTTGCCCTTGCTGGAGTGTAGGCAGTCACCGAGAATACACATGGTGGTGGTCTGAAAAAACAGTTTGGACATGTGCATTTAAATAAATCAAAAAAAGTGGTTTCATAATGTGTCAGTCTGTAAAAGTGATTTTCACTTGTAAAAAGTGATTTTCACTTGCCCCGAAAAAAAAAAGAGCAGTAAGTGTACTTTCAAATTGGCAAAGAAATTTCGTTTTGGGACTAATGTGAAATCATGACTCTGTGTGCAGAGAGGAATTATAGGCAGAGATTTATTGCGTATTGCTCTGGTGATTTCACAGTTACATTAGATGGAAAGGGGGAGCGAATTTTTGGGGGAAGAAGCAGAGTCTTAGCACACACCCATGTGCTTGCCATGTATAGTCATGCACAGTATTTACAAGCGAGTGGGGTTTTCAGGTTTCAGTCTGTAATGCAAATACATTCAGCATCACTAAGGCTGGTTGCCCTTGCTGGAGTGTAGGCAGTCACCGAGAATATACATGGTGGTGGTCTGAAAAAACAGTTTGGACATGTGCATTTAAATAAATCAAAAAAAGTGGTTTCATAATGTGTCAGTCTGTAAAAGTGATTTTCACTTGTAAAAAGTGATTTTCACTTGCCCCGAAAAAAAAAAGAGCAGTAAGTGTGCTTTCAAATTGGCAAAGAAATTTAGTTTTGGGACTAATGTGAAAACATGACTCTGTGTGCAGAGAGGAATTATAGGCAGAGATTTATTGCGTATTGCTCTGGTGATTTCACAGTTGCATAAGATGGAAAGGGGGAGCGAATTTTTGGGGGAAGAAGTAGAGTCTTAGCACACACCCATGTGCTTGCCATGTATAGTCATGCACAGTATTTACAAGCGAGTGGGGTTTTCAGGTTTCAGTCTGTAATGCAAATACATTCAGCATCACTAAGGCTGGTTGCCCTTGCTGGAGTGTAGGCAGTCACCGAGAATACACATGGTGGTGGTCTGAAAAAACAGTTTGGACATGTGCATTTAAATAAATCAAAAAAAGTGGTTTCATAATGTGTCAGTCTGTAAAAGTGATTTTCACTTGCGCCGAAAAAAAAAAGAGCAGTAAGTGTGCTTTCAAATTGGCAAAGAAATTTCGTTTTGGGACTAATGTGAAAACATGACTCTGTGTGCAGAGAGGAATTATAGGCAGAGATTTATTGCGTCTTGCTCTGGTGATTTCACAGTTGCATTAGATGGAAAGGGGGAGCGAATTTTTGGGGGAAGAAGCAGAGTCTTAGCACACACCCATGTGCTTGCCATGTATAGTCATGCACAGTATTTACAAGCGAGTGGGGTTTTCAGGTTTCAGTCTGTAATGCAAATACATTCAGCATCACTAAGGCTGGTTGCCCTTGCTGGAGTGTAGGCAGTCACCGAGAATACACATGGTGGTGGTCTGAAAAAACAGTTTGGACATGTGCATTTAAATAAATCAAAAAAAGTGGTTTCATAATGTGTCAGTCTGTAAAAGTGATTTTCACTTGCGCCGAAAAAAAAAAGAGCAGTAAGTGTGCTTTCAAATTGGCAAAGAAATTTCGTTTTGGGACTAATGTGAAAACATGACTCTGTGTGCAGAGAGGAATAGGCAGAGATTTATTGCGTCTTGCTCTGGTGATTTCACAGTTGCATTAGATGGAAAGGGGGAGCGAATTTTTGGGGGAAGAAGCAGAGTCTTAGCACACACCCATGTGCTTGCCATGTATAGTCATGCACAGTATTTACAAGCGAGTGGGGTTTTCAGGTTTCAGTCTGTAATGCAAATACATTCAGCATCACTAAGGCTGGTTGCCCTTGCTGGAGTGTAGGCAGTCACCGAGAATACACATGGTGGTGGTCTGAAAAAACAGTTTGGACATGTGCATTTAAATAAATCAAAAAAGTGGTTTCATAATGTGTCAGTCTGTAAAAGTGATTTTCACTTGTAAAAAGTGATTTTCACTTGCGCCGAAAAAAAAAAGAGCAGTAAGTGTGCTTTCAAATTGGCAAAGAAATTTCGTTTTGGGACTAATGTGAAAACATGACTCTGTGTGCAGAGAGGAATTATAGGCAGAGATTTATTGCGTCTTGCTCTGGTGATTTCACAGTTGCATTAGATGGAAAGGGGGAGCGAATTTTTGGGGGAAGAAGCAGAGTCTTAGCACACACCCATGTGCTTGCCATGTATAGTCATGCACAGTATTTACAAGCGAGTGGGGTTTTCAGGTTTCAGTCTGTAATGCAAATACATTCAGCATCACTAAGGCTGGTTGCCCTTGCTGGAGTGTAGGCAGTCACCGAGAATACACATGGTGGTGGTCTGAAAAAACAGTTTGGACATGTGCATTTAAATAAATCAAAAAAAGTGGTTTCATAATGTGTCAGTCTGTAAAAGTGATTTTCACTTGCGCCGAAAAAAAAAAGAGCAGTAAGTGTGCTTTCAAATTGGCAAAGAAATTTCGTTTTGGGACTAATGTGAAAACATGACTCTGTGTGCAGAGAGGAATTATAGGCAGAGATTTATTGCGTCTTGCTCTGGTGATTTCACAGTTGCATTAGATGGAAAGGGGGAGCGAATTTTGGGGAGAAGAAGCAGAGTCTTAGCACACACCCATGTGCTTGCCATGTATAGTCATGCACAGTATTTACAAGCGAGTGGGGTTTTCAGGTTTCAGTCTGTAATGCAAATACATTCAGCATCACTAAGGCTGGTTGCCCTTGCTGGAGTGTAGGCAGTCACCGAGAATACACATGGTGGTGGTCTGAAAAAACAGTTTGGACATGTGCATTTAAATAAATCAAAAAAAGTGGTTTCATAATGTGTCAGTCTGTAAAAGTGATTTTCACTTGCGCCGAAAAAAAAAAGAGCAGTAAGTGTGCTTTCAAATTGGCAAAGAAATTTCGTTTTGGGACTAATGTGAAAACATGACTCTGTGTGCAGAGAGGAATTATAGGCAGAGATTTATTGCGTCTTGCTCTGGTGATTTCACAGTTGCATTAGATGGAAAGGGGGAGCGAATTTTTAAGGGAAGAAGCAGAGTCTTAGCACACACCCATGTGCTTGCCATGTATAGTCATGCACAGTATTTACAAGCGAGTGGGGTTTTCAGGTTTCAGTCTGTAATGCAAATACATTCAGCATCACTAAGGCTGGTTGCCCTTGCTGGAGTGTAGGCAGTCACCGAGAATACACATGGTGGTGGTCTGAAAAAACAGTTTGGACATGTGCATTTAAATAAATCAAAAAAAGTGGTTTCATAATGTGTCAGTCTGTAAAAGTGATTTTCACTTGCGCCGAAAAAAAAAAGAGCAGTAAGTGTGCTTTCAAATTGGCAAAGAAATTTCGTTTTGGGACTAATGTGAAAACATGACTCTGTGTGCAGAGAGGAATAATAGGCAGAGATTTATTGCGTCTTGCTCTGGTGATTTCACAGTTGCATTAGATGGAAAGGGGGAGCGAATTTTTGGGGGAAGAAGCAGAGTCTTAGCACACACCCATGTGCTTGCCATGTATAGTCATGCACAGTATTTACAAGCGAGTGGGGTTTTCAGGTTTCAGTCTGTAATGCAAATACATTCAGCATCACTAAGGCTGGTTGCCCTTGCTGGAGTGTAGGCAGTCACCGAGAATACACATGGTGGTGGTCTGAAAAAACAGTTTGGACATGTGCATTTAAATAAATCAAAAAAAGTGGTTTCATAATGTGTCAGTCTGTAAAAGTGATTTTCACTTGCGCCGAAAAAAAAAAGAGCAGTAAGTGTGCTTTCAAATTGGCGAAGAAATTTCGTTTTGGGACTAATGTGAAAACATGACTCTGTGTGCAGAGAGGAATTATAGGCAGAGATTTATTGCGTCTTGCTCTGGTGATTTCACAGTTGCATTAGATGGAAAGGGGGAGCAAATTTTTGGGGGAAGAAGCAGAGTCTTAGCACACACCCATGTGCTTGCCATGTATAGTCATGCACAGTATTTACAAGCGAGTGGGGTTTTCAGGTTTCAGTCTGTAATGCAAATACATTCAGCATCACTAAGGCTGGTTGCCCTTGCTGGAGTGTAGGCAGTCACCGAGAATACACATGGTGGTGGTCTGAAAAAACAGTTTGGACATGTGCATTTAAATAAATCAAAAAAAGTGGTTTCATAATGTGTCAGTCTGTAAAAGTGATTTTCACTTGTAAAAAGTGATTTTCACTTGCCCCGAAAAAAAAAAGAGCAGTAAGTGTACTTTCAAATTGGCAAAGAAATTTCGTTTTGGGACTAATGTGAAAACATGACTCTGTGTGCAGAGAGGAATTATAGGCAGAGATTTATTGCGTATTGCTCTGGTGATTTCACAGTTACATTAGATGGAAAGGGGGAGCGAATTTTTGGGGGAAGAAGCAGAGTCTTAGCACACACCCATGTGCTTGCCATGTATAGTCATGCACAGTATTTACAAGCGAGTGGGGTTTTCAGGTTTCAGTCTGTAATGCAAATACATTCAGCATCACTAAGGCTGGTTGCCCTTGCTGGAGTGTAGGCAGTCACCGAGAATACACATGGTGGTGGTCTGAAAAAACAGTTTGGACATGTGCATTTAAATAAATCAAAAAAAGTGGTTTCATAATGTGTCAGTCTGTAAAAGTGATTTTCACTTGTAAAAAGTGATTTTCACTTGCCCCGAAAAAAAAAAGAGCAGTAAGTGTGCTTTCAAATTGGCAAAGAAATTTCGTTTTGGGACTAATGTGAAAACATGACTCTGTGTGCAGAGAGGAATTATAGGCAGAGATTTATTGCGTCTTGCTCTGGTGATTTCACAGTTGCATTAGATGGAAAGGGGGAGCGAATTTTTGGGGGAAGAAGCAGAGTCTTAGCACACACCCATGTGCTTGCCATGTATAGTCATGCACAGTATTTACAAGCGAGTGGGGTTTTCAGGTTTCAGTCTGTAATGCAAATACATTCAGCATTACTAAGGCTGGTTGCCCTTGCTGGAGTGTAGCACTCTGGACATGGGCTTTTTAAAAAATCTGAAAAGTGGTTTCATAATGTGACAGTTTGTAAAAGTGATTTTCACTTGCCCAAAAAAAAGAGCAGTTTGTGTGCATTCAAATTGGCAAAGAAATTTCGTTTTGTGACTATTGTGAAAAGAAATGTAGTAATATATTTAAATACAATAAAGGATTTTTTTTTTAGTTTTTTTCAGGTATTGCTGAAGAGCAGTGAACAAAATTTAAGATGCCTACAAAATCCAGAGTTCAAAAAACGCTAAAAAAAAAACTATATTTGAAGACAACTGGAGGACCAAAGTTAGTAGAAGATGCTCATGTTGGGAAAAAGAAAAAATCTTCTGGTAAGCAGAAAAAACAATTTCTTAAAAATATATTCAAAACAAAGAAAAATGTACAAAATGTCTGTACTGGAAAGAATGTTACAAAAGGAAGAGAACAGGAAAAAATTGAGAATTTAGTTAATGCAAATATACCTTCTGCAACTGAAAAGATTTACATAAACAGAAAAACAGCGTTTAAAGAGATACGTAGAAAAATGTTTCAGAGAAGAGTTATGTCCAATTTGATAAAGGATGTGAAGAAATATAAGCAAAAGGCAAAATATTACAAGAGAAAAAAAGAAATTGAAGCCATTGCAGCAAAGGCATTAGAATTAAAAAGGAAACTATTCATATTAATTTTGAATAGGATGCGTACATTAGATAAAATGGTTAATGTACTGAAATCACAAAGCAAAAGCAAAAGAGTAGTGAACAGAACAAACTTTTGTAAAGTGTTTTTAGGAAAGTGGATGCATAGTTCAAGTAGTGAACCTTTTTTTAATGAAGAGAGCTATTTTCAAAGTAATAGTTTGCTGCATGCAGTTGACACCAGAGGTCGTGCTTACGAAGTGAAAAATGGTTGCATAATGGAGAAGGAGATAATGGTTCCAAGAGATGAGGTACAAGTGATGGCAGATGAGGCAATGGGGAGACGTCCTAAAGCTCCAGTGTACACTTGGAATTGTAGTAGTATTTGCACTGTGCGTCAGGATTCTATTGACAAATTTCGAGAGTTTCTTAGAGAATATAGTAAAAAAAGTGTAAAACAGAAGATTAAGGTGCTTCAAAGTCTGGATCCATGCAGAGTGAGAGAGAATACTGGTTTGCAGGGTCATTCTCTGGCTTGTCTATCTAGAAAAGTGTGCAATAGTGTTTTCCATCATTTTAGGATGCTGGCTGTTCATCATACTGAAATGAGAAAGTTTGTGAGACGGTTGTATTTTGCCAAAAGTCCAGCAATAAAGTTAAATGAATTGAATAGGGCTCTGTTCCGAGGAACGGTATCAGATGTAGAGAAGGTTGTTGATGAAATTCAGTTTTGTTACTTTGGTCCTGAACAAAACAGTGCAGAGAAGGACACAGTAAATGAGGAAGAAGTGGAAGAGAATGTAGAACCTTCTGTAAGTAAGACATTTAATGATCACATAACAAAATTTGCAATAGTCTCTAATGAAAGACCAAATGTTACTTGTATTTGTTGCCGCAGAACTCATTATAGAAAACAAACTAGGAATGTTGATCTCTACAGAAAGAGTGAAAATGAAGATAATTATAAGTGGAAGGATTTTGCCACATATATATTTCTAGAAAAGTGTTTTGAATTGGGTGAAGATCAGCGTATTTGTAAATACTGTTACAACAAGTTAGAGGAAAATAGAATGCCGACCAGAGCTGTACATAATAATTTAGAATTGGATGCTATTCCTGCTGAACTTTCTGAATTAAATACATATGAGTCTATACTCATTCAATGTGTTCATCCGTTCCAGACCATAGTACGTATGGAGCCCAAAACTGGTAAATTACCTCCTTCAGATTTACTGAGAGGTTTAAAAGGTAGAGTGGTGTATTTGCCCTTGGATTTGAAAAAAAATATGGAAACTATTGATGCGGATACTTTGGAAACTGAACCATTAATTATTCTGGTTAATGGTGTACCTACAAAGAATAAGAAGATTTGGCAGGAGCTGGTAGATGTGCGGAAAGTACAAAGAGCAAATTTGTATTTGAAAAAAAATAACAAATGGTATGAATCAATTTATATAGAAGAAGAAGAAGAAGAAGAAGAAGATTTTCAAGAAGACACAGAAACACCAACTGGACAAATTGAAAAAGTGGACAAGTCAAAGGAAGAAGAAATTTATGAACATTTTAGCATACATCCTCTTCATTCGAAAGAAGTTATGGGAGACAATATTGATCTCTTTCAGATGAAGAAAGCAAAAGGAACTCCTGTGAGTGTATGGGAGGAGAGCTTGGAAGCTCGATGTTTTCCTCAGCTGTTTCCTAAAGGAAAAGGAGGACGATACGATGAACGTCCAGAACAGATTCCAGCTTCAGAGTATCGGACTACAAGACTATATGCTGAAGATCCCAGATTTCGACAAAGTATTCCTTATTTGTTCCATCTTTTATTTGAAAGCGACTTGTCTGCACTGTCTTATGCAGTAAATCACATTTTAAAAAGTGGAGTACATTTACAAAATGTGTCTGCTAAGGATTTTATGGAGAAAGTGCAGCACCGAGATGATCATTTGGAAACACAACTGATCAATCTGATGGCTTGTCAGCGTGGGACAAATGAATATTGGTACCGACGCCATGGTGAACTAAAATGCATGTTACGGAATTTAGGAACACCAACATGGTTCCTTACCCTAAGCTGTGCCGAGTACGCTTGGGATGATTTACTGGATTTTCTACGAGAGGCCAATTCAAACATTAAAAACATCGAATACAAGACAGCAGGAGAACTGTGCTCATTGGATCTGGTTAATGTTTGCAGATATTTCAATCATAGATTTGAGGCTATGATGTCCTTCATCTGCAATAAAAAAAATCCACCCCTTGGAGAAGTAGTGGATTTCTTTTGGAGAAAAGAGTACCAGGCAAGAGGTGCTCCTCATATTCATATGCTGTTGTGGATCAAGGATGCCCCAAAGTTTGGAACAGATGCTGATGAAGCAGTGTTATCTTACATTCAAGAATATGCAACATGTGCTATACCAAAAAGCACAGAAGAGAACAAGTTAAAGGAGCAAGTTTTACGTTTCCAAAGTCATCGGTGTGGAAAATACTGTCGACGGAAATACAAGAGCAAAGAAAAATACTACACTAAATGTCGATTTGGATTTCCTAGACCTGTTCTTTCAAATGGAAGAGTAAACAGTTTTATGTCAGCTGTGAGACATACTATCACAAGAAAATCACCTAAGAATACCTACAACCTTAAAAGAAAAGAAGAATCAAAAAAAATAAATGACTACAACCCATTCATTTTATCCATGTGGAACGCTAACATGGATATACAGTATGTAGCTGACAATTCCATTGCTGTTGCACGATATGTAACGTCTTACATTACGAAATCAGAAAAAACAGAATTGAAGGAAATGTGGGAAGAGATTTCTCACGAGAAGACTGTCAGTAAGAAGCTGTACAGTTTCAGTTTGAAGATGTTATCGCATCGAGAAATTGGATCCTACGAATGTTCAGATAGGTTATCTTCTGCAAATCTCTACTCGAAGTCAAGAAGAATAATTTGGGCAAGTTTAGGCCTTGCAGCAATGAGAAATCGGGTACTAAAATCTGTAGGAGAAATTGAATATTTGGTCGAGAATGACCCAGAAAGTACAGATATATTGAAAACAAACATGTTGGACACATATTATCCCAAGAGAAGTCAACATCTGGAGAACATGTGTCTCTATGAAGTGCTGCAGAACTACATTTATTCAAGGAAAGCCACAGAAGACATCAATAATGGAAAATATAAAGTTGTTGGTGAAGAAGGATGTTTGGTGAAGCAAACAAAAGGAAGTTTGATAAATCACCGGAAGCTGAGTTGCGACACTACTGACAAGAAAGAATTTTACCACTTGGCTCTTTTACAGTTGTTTAAACCATGGCGTACAGAGGATGAACTACTGGGAGAATTTCAAAGCTATGAAGATTCATTTAATGCTTGCAAAGACAGCATACAATGCAATACATTCACAACTTATCTGCAAATGTTAAATGAAGAAATTGAACAGGAAACTACAATTGCAGCAGAAATAGCTAGAGACAGTTCTCAGGACAGCCAAAGTTCAGGAACACACAGTCAAGATCCCCTAGGACAACCAATCATTGAAAATGAAGCATCAATAGCCATGAATGAAGTGGAAACGGCTATGAATCAAGCTCAAGAAGAATTTATAGACTTAGAAAATTTGGAAAGACAACTGAATCAAGAGCAGCAACAAATTTATGAAGAGATCAAAAACAAAATTGATCACGGATTTCTACATGTAAAAAAAGAGTGCTCATGCACATCATTTCATCCAATCAGGATGTATGTAAGCGGACAAGCTGGAACTGGAAAAAGTTTCCTAATAAAAGTCATCAGAAGCTACCTACAGCAAAAAACGGATTCTACTTTGTCTTGTGTGGTTACTGCTCCAACTGGGTTAGCAGCATATAACATAAAAGGAATCACCTTACATCGTTTGCTAATGTTACCAGTGGAGCATGAGAACAAAATACAATTCAACAAGCTAACTGGAGAAGCATCCTTGGAAGTTTCAAGAGTATTGAAGAAGATGCAAGTTCTCATTATTGATGAGGTGAGCATGGTATCAAACCTAATGCTTGCCTTTGTGCATTTAAGAATGCAGCAAATTTTGAAGACAGACTATGACATGTTATTTGGTGGAAAACACGTCATAGTTTTTGGAGATCTTTTGCAACTTACTCCAGTTAAAGGACAACCAGTGTTTAATACTGTGACACATGAAGACACGAAGAAGTCATTGGGAAGCATCGGAAATACAAATATTTGGTCCTTCTTTGAGTACAAGGAACTTACTACTAATATGAGGCAAGCAAACGATGAAGAATATGGAAGTATTCTGAAAGATATCAGGATTGGACTACTGACAGAAGTTGGCAAAAAAGCATTACAGAGTCGGCTGCTACATAATTTATTTCCAAAGGAAGAAATAGTTGCAGTGAAGATATACAAGAACATTGCAGAAAACAAAAGTGTCATCTGCTTAATGCCAACTCTACGTGAATGCTCAATATTCAATGAGGAGCTTTTGAAATTGGAAAAGGAAGAGATCAGGACATTGGAAGCAGTGGACAAAATTGAGGATGGAAGAATTACTGTCACAGTAACAGGCAAACTGAAAAATAAATTGGACTCACTAGAGAAGAACATCTCCAAAACAGCTGGATTAGAAAAAAATCTATATGTTTGCATGAACTGTAGAGTGTTTTTAAGGAGAAATTTGGATGTTGAGAAAGGTTTAGTTAATGGAGCGATGGGAAGAGTTGTGGGTTTTATTAATTACCAGAAAAAAGAAGGAGTTGAATGTTTAAAAATAAAATTTGATCAGATAGATGAAGTTAAAGATATTTGTCGTTGTACAGTTCGTTTTATGCTTGTGAAAGACTTATATGTACGTAGGAAGCAGTTTCCGTTTTCTCTAGCATATGCTGTAACTATTCACAAGTCTCAAGGATTGACTGTAGATTGTGCATTTGTGAACATTGGTTCAACTGTGTTCAAAGAAGGTATGGCATATGTTGCTTTGTCACGAGTCAAAACATTATCAGGTTTATTCATGATAGACTTTGATGAGTCAAAAGTTAGTGCTGATACAAACTGTGTAAAGGAGTATAATAGATTAAGAAGAAGCTATGCTCCTCATTTAGGTCAGTATCCTGTGTTGGAGAAACGTGTAGTTTCTCGTAAAAGAAAAAATGAGAATATCTGTAGTGAAGATGTAGAGAAGAGGAAAAAAAGAGGAGTGATGTAATTGCAAGCAAAAAGAAAAAGGAAAATGAAGAACAGGTTGTAGGATGTCATTTTGAAAATAGCTCTGGTGTCAACTGCTACGCAAATGTAGTGCTGAATGTTGCATTTTATCTGGAAAGTTTGCAAGAGCAGATAATAGTAAATCAGGGAAAAAGATTCTGTTCAGAGCTGAGTCTCCTTTTTCAAAAGCTGAGTAAAGATAAAACTCAAATAGAAAGTGCTACTGACATTAGAAAACTTTTAGATGTATGTTCAGGACGAACACAGTTTTCTCAAAATGAACAGCAAGATGCACATGAATTTTTGATGTATTTTCTTCAGGTAGTGGAAGAAGAAGGAGTTCCCATTGACATTTTTTTTGGTCTCTCTTATAAATGGGAACATAGTTGTGATAATTGTTGTAATATATGTGGCTCTATTGTTGATAATGAAAGGTTTATTTATTTGACATTGCCAGAGAGTAAAACAGTCACTTTTGCAAAATTAGTTAAAGATGCTAATCATAGCATGAAATGTGGTGAGTGTAATTCTGACATGTTTTCAACATTAATTTTAAAGGAATACGGACAGTATGTAATTTTAATGATGCAACGATGTAGAGCTGATGGTTCAAAATTGGATACTTTAATAAAGAAGTTTACAGGACAGCAATTATCAATTTCAGGAAAAACTTTTGTAACTGTTGCAATAATTTTCCATGATGGACCTACTGTTACTTCTGGACATTACACAGTTTATCTTAAATGTGAAAAAGGCTGGACACTGTGTAATGATTCCCAATTGATTTTCAAACAACGTTTGCCTTTTGATTTAGCAAATTCCTATCTAATCTTCCTGAAACCTAAATTTTAGAGAGACTTGGCAAGATCTGGACAAAACAATTTTACCATTTTACTGGATTACCATTGCAATTTTGTAAAAAAAAGATTTTTTAAATTATCATTTGGCCTAATGGAAAGATAACCAATTGTAATGTGGACTTTTTTAATTTTTAATGAAACTTTGAAAAACCAATAATTTAGAGATTATCGGTAACTTCTGCACATTTTAAATTTTGGAATGTTATTGGACTGCCATTGGAAATTTTTTCAAAAATGTTTTAAAAAATTACTATTTGGCCATGTGGAAAAGTAACCAATTCTATTGTGGACTTAATAAATTATTCAAAAAATTTTCGTGAACCAAAATGTTACAGAGAATCGGTGAGATCTGGACAAATTAAACTTTAGAATTTTATTGGATTACCGTTGGAAATTTATTCCAAAAAAAAATTTAAAATTACTATTTGGTCTAAAGGAAATGAAATCAGATGTATTTTTGAGTTATTTGAGATATAATATTGTGATTATACTTCTGAAACAAACATATCAGACGGTATTTTAAAGAAATAACTATTGGTATTAGATGATATTTTTTTACAATATTATGCATTTCTATAATGTTAAGTTTAAGTAAAAAAAGAATCAGGGCATTTTTAATACAATCTTTGTGATTGGTATTTTTTTTTGCCCGCTGTAAAATGATGAATGCAATTGCTTTCACAATTTATAGTGAAATGCAATATATTCTGAAAACAGCAAAAATAAGGCAAAAATTTTTTGGGGGAAAAAAATGTAAATATGTGTACTGTATTATAAAATGTTTTAAAAATATTAATACTTTTTTCTTTTTTTCCAGATCGATATAGAAAATTTTCGAAAACTACAAACATTTTTAAAACTATTTTTTAAAAAAACAAATGAATAAATATTTTTTCAGTGAGTATGGTAAGTCAATAATAATAATTGTAGTCTCTCAAGGACAATGTAATGTGATAAATGATTTTTAGTGTTTTTTAAAAAAAAAAAAAAAAAAGTACGCGCACCGTACGCGTACGGTAAAAAAAAAAATAAAAAAAAGTTTTTAAAAACATATGTAAAAAAAAGATGAAAGATAAGGTTGGCTCTTAAAAGAACCGTTGTGTTCATGCAGGGACAGAGGAAAGGAAGCATGGGAGATTATTCAAAGCGACAAATGTGCTGATCTATTTTGTTGTTCACTAGGGAAACACTGGTCTCCCTATGGCAAATTAGATCTTTACAAAATGTGCAATGAATATCAACCTTCCGAAATCGAGGGTTCATTTCCAGAGGGCCAGCAAAAGGAGATTCTCCCCCCACAGATGAAGGGCTCACCTGACCTGCAGAAGAAGGAGTCAGCCCTGCAGATGATGGTCCAGGCTGAGCTACTGTGGATGTACTGGCTCGTCTTTCTGAAGAGTTACCTCCAAAAAGATGACCATGTGTCCTTCTGTGTACATCCTGGAGGTGTCTCTTCATGGTGTGATTCCCAAAGGAATACTTCCTGTCAGGATTACCTCTAGAAAGTACACGCTTACACAGCCTGCAAGTAACTAAGGGTGCATTCACCTTTTGCTGGCCTTCAGGAAAAGTAAAATAATCCCATACATAAGAGGGCTTTTGTTTCCTCGATCTCTGCCTCAAGACAGTGCTGCTAGTGCTAGCCTCACTCTCAGAAGAGCTCTGCTGTTCTGCCATCGTATCCCAAAGACAAACCAGCTCCTTCTCCCAAGGGATCACAAGCAGAAATGAGGGGAATGGGTGTGGTGTAGGAGAGTTCTAGAACTGAAAGTAGTTTCAACCAATCAAAAGTTGTGTTTCATGATCACATGACCTACCGTACGCTTACGGTACGCTTACGGTACGCTTACGGCAAAAAGTACGCATGCGCGTAAAAAAGACACGCGCTTGCGCGCATGCGCATAACAGTCACTACCCGACACTTCCGCGTAACGTGCGCGTGTGGCGTAAGCGCGCACGCGTCCCACGCGCAGTACGCGCGGCTACGCAAAGTGCGTAACTATACGCAAGCAGCGTAGATAGATTACGGACATTGCGTAAACCGTACGCTTACCGTGAGCTTACGGTACGCGTACTAAAAAAATATTTTTTTTTTAAAAAAAGTACTGCAAATAAATTTTACATGTTTATTTTAAAAAATATATTTAAAAAAACATATTAAAGAATTTTAAAAATTTAATCATAGTCTTTATAAAAGGTAAGATAATTAAATTAAAAATATGTTAGAAAAAATAGAAGAAAAAAAAAAAAATTAGCATTTAAAAAACCTTGCAAATTCACTGAAAAAACCATGGGTTTCACACACGTTATAGTTAGGAATTAGCATTTAAAAAACCTTAGAAATTCAGTGAAAAAACCATAGGTTTCACACACGTTATAGTTAGGAATTAGCATTTAAAAAACCTTAGAAATTCAGTGAAAAAACCATAGGTTTCACACATGTTATAGTTAGCTGGACATTTTACTTGTAAAAAACCAATGAAATTGCCCCGTTATAGTTACTTCAGCTAACTATAACTCGCGCGCCCGCAATGCACTGCTGATGACGTCACATATTACATCACTCATGACATGGTCAGTGACATCACTCATGACATCACTGATGACATCTCAAATGACATCACTGATGACATCACTGATGACATCATCCTTGTGATAGAGTGGCAGACCTCCTCTCACCCTAATATAACCTTTGACACACACATTCAAAAATAGAGACTAAAATTTTCAAAACAATGGACATACCAATACCAGTTACAACAACCTCTTCAGTAATTCTAAGATCCACATACACATCCACTCATTCACCAACAGTCCAATACAGTCACTCATACATGTACTCACTCATCATATGTACTCATACACCTATACATCCTGTTACACAATGCCACTCATCCATAGAGTTACTCACACACATAGTCACTCGTGCTAATAAAGAATCAAACATACATTTACTTGCATATACAGTTATACACACACCACCATACTTACTTCTACGGAAACTTACACATACTTAGTCTTTTAAACAATCACTTATAGAAACACATACTTATTCATACAGGAACTCTTCCAATCTCTCACCCTTGCATATACTCACATATATACACCAATAGTCACATATACTAGTTTTAAACATATGTAGTTACTCATAAAGACACTATTGAGACAGTCATTCACTCACTAACACACCCATACACACACTCATCCACCCATGCAGTCCTGCACACATGGTCTGTTCAACACATACAAACAGTGAGTCACTCATTCAAGCACCTATGCACTACGTAATACCCCCCACCGAACCATGCAGACACTCAGACTGATACTCAAAAAACCAACTAATAACCTATATAGACACCCATGTAGCTACTCACCAACCCATGCAGCCACTTATACACAAAGTGAGAGACTGATACAGATATATACATATTTAAACATTACTCACTAAAACATGTATTCACTATGATACACTTAATCAGTCAGTTAAACAATCAATTTTTCAAAAACAAATCATCCATTTAGACACTTATATACCCATTTATTCTTCCATCGACCTTGAGATATACATATATAAAACATATTTAATTTTCAGAAAAACCCACATTCACTGGATGATGTCATCAGTGAGGTCATCAGTGATGTCATTTGAGATGTCATCAGTGATGTCATGAGTGATGTCACTGACCATGTCATGAGTGATGTAATATGTGACGTCATCAGCAGTGCATTGCGGGCGCGCGAGTTATAGTTAGCTGAAGTAACTATAACGGGGCAATTTCATTGGTTTTTTACGAGTAAAATGTCCAGCTAACTATAACATGTGTGAAACCTATGGTTTTTTCACTGAATTTCTAAGGTTTTTTAAATGCTAATTCCTAACTATAACGTGTGTGAAACCTATGGTTTTTTCACTGAATTTCTAAGGTTTTTTAAATGCTAATTCCTAACTATAACGTGTGTGAAACCCATGGTTTTTTCAGTGAATATATATATATATAAGGAAGCAAAGATATTTGATTGTAGCCTTGTTGTTACTAATGTGCCAACCATCGTATATATAATTTAATTCTGCTTGATGTTTAGGTTGGTTCAAATGCTTAACTAATGTTAGTATGGCTAGATATCAAGGTTTAAGTCGGGATTACAGTAAGGAAAGATATAGAATTGGCACCGTCACATGTTGCCTAACCATTACAGACTGGCGTGAAGCTCCTCCGAGCTATTAAGTCCATTCGGGTGCTTACTATCCAAATTTAAAATATAGTACATTTCCAAAATCATGAGCGCTTTTTCCCTGTCCCCCCCTCTCTTGTTTTTAGGGACAGAGTCAATGAGGAAGTAACTGAGATCTTTTGGGTTACTCTCATGTTTCTCCTGGAAGTGACGCGCTACTGGATACGCCTGGTCATGGTTCTTAATGGCACGTATGTGTTGGAGTATTCTTTTATGCCCTGGTAGGATGGTACTACCAATGTATCTGAATTTACACGGGCACTCCAACACATATATCACATGATCCGTCTTACAGTTCAGCGAATTGGTGATTTCATTGTTGGGGCCACCAAATGGTGTAGAGTAATTAGTTGTAGAGACCCCATATTAGCAGGCTTTGCACACCTTGCATTTGAAGAATCCCTGTCTTTGTGACAGCCAAGATCCCTTAGCTGTCACCCCACAAGGGTCATTATCTACCAACATATCCCTCTTAGATACACCTCTTCTATATGTAATAGCTGGGCATTTGGGGATCATTTTACCTATTACAGGATCCTGTCTGATAAGGTACCAATTTTTGTTGATGATTTTCCTTACTGCTCCCTCCAAGCGGTTGTATTCAAAAATGAATTCAAAGTTATTTTTTGAATCTTCGTCTGGGGTGCTATATTTTGGGGTTTGATCAATCAGTGTCCCTCTGTCAACTTCATTGCATTTGACTAAGGCTTCTTGTAAACATTTGTTGCTGTATTCTCGTTCCTTAAAATGGCCAATGCATTCCTGATGGGCTATTTTTAAGGTTTCACTGTTACTGCAGATACGCTTAATTCGCAGAAGCTCCCCATAAGAAATGCTTTGTATGAGGTGCTTGGTGGGGGCACTACTGGCATGCAGAATTGAATTCCCAGCCGTCGGTTTCCTGTGTAATTTGGTTTCCACTTTTCCATGATCAATATACACCTCTACATCTAGAAATATTACCCTCGTTTTGCTGATGCTGGAAGTAAATTTAAGGTTTAAATCATTGATGTTGAGCAAATCAATGAAATCCCTAGCCTCTTTTTCCGTGCCTTTCCAAACCAGAAACAGGTCATCAATGAACCTCCACCAGCATCTAATGTTGTTTTCAAACCTCACATTGTATTTGGTCATGAGTACAAGCTCCTCCCACCAGCCCATGTGTAGACACGCGTAGCTGGGAGAGAAGCTTGCACCCATCGCCACTCCACGTAGTTGTTGGTACAACACATCCTGAAACATAAAAATATTGTTAGTTAAACACAGCTCAACCATGTTCATCAACATTTTGTTGTGCTCAGCATAGGTGGGTCCTCTTCTTGCTAGGTAATATTTCAAAGCTCATAGTCCATCACTGTGTTTGATTGATGTGTATAACGAGGTTACATCTAAAACAATCAAAAGATAGTTCGCATGCCATTCGAGATTCCTTATTTTGGTTAAAAAGTCACCTGTGTCCTTGATATATGAGGCCAAATTCTAAACAAAATCTTGTAAGAAGAAATCTACGTATTTGGAAGTTTTTTCAAATATGCTATTGCATGCTGATATGATCGGCCTCCCTGGCGGATTGATTTTATCCTTGTGAATTTTTGGTATAAAGTACAAAATGGGGATTATAGGCTTTTGGGTCCACAAATATTTGTATTTGTCTGTTGTTAGTAGGCTCATCTCTCGCCAGGCCATTAGTTTTACTCGGTATGTTGAATTTACCGAGTTCAACATCATTTTGTTGCTCATCCCGTAGCATGATTTGTCATCCAGGTGGCTCATTGCTTCCTTCAGGTAGTTTTCTCTTTTTAGTAAGACTACATTTCCGCCTTTGTCCGCATTGCGGACTACTATTTCTTTGGTGTTTTTAATTTTTGTCATTAATTGATGGTATTGAAGCTCTTTAGTATTTTTTCTGGCCTTGGTTGCTTTGTGAGTTGATTTTTTGAGATTTTTTAGATCAACAATCACTTTTTCTTGAAAGCTGTCAATTCTGTCTTTGATAGATATAGGGTAATAAGGAGATGGCAGTTTAAAAGGAGTCTGACATTTCATAAACAGCTCTGTGTTTAACTGTGATGAGCTTGTTGTTGTCGTTTCACTGGCTTGATCACCCTCTTGCTGTAATTGATAAAGAGTATCAACTAATTCCTGTGAATCTTGTATTGTGTCTGTCTCCTTCAACTGCCGTTGTGTAGATACTTGTGTGGCCATTGCTGCCCCCTTCGAGGATTTATTTGATTGCACATGGAATTTCTTTAGTATATATATATATATATATATATATATATATATATAAATATATATATATATATATATATATATATATAATTATATATTTATATATATATATATATATATATTCAGTGAAAAAACCATAGGTTTCACACATGCTATAGTTAGCTGGAGATTTTACTCATAAAAAACCAATGATATTCCCCCGTTATAGTTAGTGCAGGCAACTATAACTCACGTGACCGCAATCCTCTGCTGATGCTAATACTGTATTTAGACACTTATTTGCCCATGTCTTCTTCCATTAAATTTTAGCTATACATATATTACAAATATTTTTTTTTCATAAAGACACATATGTCATCAGCAGAGGATTGCGGTTGCGTGAGTTATAGTTGCCTGCACTAACTATAACGGGGGAATTTCATTGGTTTTTTATGAGTAAAATCTCCAGCTAACTATAGCATGTGTGAAACCTATGGTTTTTTCACTGAATTTGCAAGTTTTTTTAAATGCTAATTCCTAACTATAACGTGTGTGAAACCTATGGTTTTTTCAGTGAATTTGTACGTTTTTTTAAATGCTAAGTTACTTTACGCCGTTCGTGGCGTGCGCGCCCACTTAACGCAGTTCGTTCCGTGCGCGCACGGTGCGCTTTGCGCACCGTGCGCGCACAGTGAGCACGCGGTGCGCTTCGCGCACCGCGCGCCCACTTTACGCAGTTAGTGCCGTGCACGCACGGTGTGCACGCGGTGCGCTATGCGCACCGCGTGCCCACGTTACGCTTGATGGGCCATGTACGCACGATGCGCTTCGCCCACCGTCCGCACATGGAGGACATATTATGCGCTTCGTTGTGAAAGGTAATATTTTAAATGTTACTAATTAGAAATATGCCATGCACAAAAGGTGCACACGGGGTGGGGAAAGTCTGGATAGTTTTAAAAAAAAATAATAATTTTTACCGTACGCGTACGGTAAGCGTAATCGGCGTTTTTTCGAAAAAAAATAAAATTGAATTTTTTGCATTGGGGGTTCTTTTGGGACACCTTAATCAAGGCTAGGTGGTTAGGAGCTGTATAAACAGCCCCTTTACATGTTTTTTGCCTTTGTTTTTCCTCCCCCCCTCAGAGTGCGAGAGAGAAAATGGCGGCCGCCGCTTCCTGGTTTCGACCGATTCGAATGTTTACTAAGATCTAACAGCCAATCAGAATCGCGCTCGCGCACGGCTCCGTACGCGTACGGTAAGCTTACCGTAAGCGCACGGTAAGCGCACCGTGAGCTGGCTCAGATATATATATTGATTTAAATGCTATTTTCTCAGGATCTACTGCACAGATTTACACCAGACCTACGAAAGGCACTTCCTTAACCTGTAGACTACCTCTCTGCCAAATTTCAAGTAACTCTGTTCGGCCGTTCGGGCTGTAGCTGTGTCTAAAGGTCCTATGGAAAAATGCATGGGAAAAACGCGTTTTGGGACCCCCCTTTTTTCTCAGCCCCCGCTTGACGAATCCCCCCGAGACTTTCAGGGTAGGAGCGGAGCGTAGCGCCCCACCTATTTTGAAAATTTCGCGAGGATTCGTCGACCGGCGCCAAAGTTATTCCAAATAGAATGTTGCGGATTTCCTATGGAAACAGGGTCCTAACTATAACTACCTACTGGCGACCGCCAGTAGGTAATATATATATATATACTTGAAGATGAAGGATCACAAGAAAGCAACAGCCAGCCACGGCAAAAAGGATACAATGAGTCACAAAGAAATAGAATATCCAAGAAAGAAGCGACTCAAACAGATAGATTGGTGAGTAGCACAATGTGCTACTCACCATTCATGAACACACAATTACAACTGATCTGTACCACAAGCCTACAGATGCTCATGTGTATCTAAACTGGACTTCATGTCACCCACACCACACTAAACTGAGCATCATCTACAGCCAAGCACTCAGAATAAGACGCATCTGCAGCAATGAGGAAACCTGTAAAGACCATCTACAGGAGCTTGCTACATTATTTAAAAGGCAAGGCTATCCTCTGCATATCATACAGCGACAAATTGACAAGTCTTTGCAGTTACCCAGAGAAGCACTTATTTGGAATACCAACGGCAGAAACAAAAGTGACAGAACTCCATTTGTAGTTGACTATCATCCATCGGCACCTAACTACAGAAATATAGTGCAAAAACATTTCCCTTACTGTCCACTTGTGAAAAATTGCACAAGGTTTTTCCAAAACCACCAGTCATTGCTTACCGCAGAGCTCCAAATTTACGATCTCTTATTATGAGAGTTGAACTCAAGCAAGCTGTAACAAATGCAGGGGTTCATTGCTGTGACTCTAAAAGGTGCATCACGTGTGAATATCTTTTACAAACATCATCTGTAACTAGTTCTGTTACGAGAAGGACCTATGCAATAAGGCAGCATCTTACATGTCGCTCAACATGCATTATTTATATGATTCAGTGCCAACGGCAAAGCTGTAAAAAACAATATGTAGGCCAAACAGTGAATGACCTCCGTACACGATTCAGGAACCACAAATCTGCAATAATTAATAAGAAAATTGACCAGCCTGTAGCCAATCATTTTAACCTTGTGGATCATTCACTATCAGATTTGAGGATTTTCCCCGTGGAACATGTTTCAAAGGAAGAACTACTGGACACCAGGGAAAACTTCTGGATGTACCGTTTAAAATCACTGCATCCAAATGGACTGAACATTACTGACAACACAACCTGATTACTGCATATCTCAAGAGCTCTCAGGACTGCATTCATTCCACATTCCAAATGGAATCTTCACTCATGATGCTTTTTGAAAATTCAGCTTTCATCTGTGCAGCCACAGAGCAAACCATCTTGTACTACCTGAGGAAGGCGGAAGCTGAAACGTTGTAGTGGAAATATATTTTTGTTCTTTGGTGAATCTATCTGTTTGAGTCACTTCTTTCTTGGATATATATATATATATATATATATATATATATATATATATATATATATATATATATATATATATATATATAAGTACCCAGTTCTCCAAATATGTAAAAGAACGCCAGGACACCTTGAAATTGCAGTGAAATAATACTGACTGCACCAGCAACGCGTTTCAGCTTTCGCCTTGGTCACCCTGTGGCTAACGCAGAAACAGTATCTTTTTTATTTTGATTTAGTGCAATAAACATAATAGAAGGACAAGTGCTTTAAAACTGATACACTTTGCCGTTATGTGGCGGCCATCTTAAAGCTATAGTGATTTAACAAATAGCGCTTGGAAGCATAGAGACATTCCTACTTGAATACTAAAGCACAGTATAGGAAGCCAACTACAGATCATGCCCCAGTGGGCCAAATGAATCACCAACACATAAAGCTTTCATTATGTTGAAATTCACAAAACTAGATTGTCGTTAGAAAGACAAAATAAAATAAAAGGGTAGATGCAAAATTAGCAATTCCCTATTATTGTTTTAATGGCCCTCGTTACAATTACAATTGATTGCATTAATATGTATGCTTTTTCATAAAGTAACATAAACGACCGATTCAAAGTTACGCCCTAGTGGGCTAATTATAATCAACAACCTAATTTGAACGTTGTGTTCCCTCGTGCTTTCATCCAACATGATAGGCCTGATATGAAATATACCCCACCTGAAAATGTACAAAAGAAAAATTATTTTTATAGTGAGAAATATATATAATTTGAATTGCATAAAAAGACTGTTAAAAAAGCAGAATACTACACCTATCATCACAAAACTTTTCAAGATTTCATTTACCAAGTTATATACAATATATACATCACATTTGAGTCTAATTACAGAAAATACATTTGAAGTTCTAAACATGATTGTTACTGCCGTAAGTGTACCACTAATTCTTCACTTGAATTTAATCCCAAAGGGGACATGGTCTCCAAATCAATGATGTATCTCGATTCTAATTGGCGTAATGTTAGTTGTCTATTTCCGCCCCTTACACCAATAGGGACTACATCAATTACTGCCATTCTCAATAATTCCTCATTCTGAAAGTGGTGTTCAAAAAAGTGTCTGGCAACTGGATACTGCCTATTGTTATGCCGTATAGCTCTGACATGTTCCAACACTCTTTTCTTTGCACAGTGAATAGTGCTGCCAATATAGACCCTATTACAGGGACAGATAAGTGCATAAATGCAATATGTGGTGTTACAAGTTAAGGCATTCTTAATTCTGAATTCTCTACCACTGTTGACGAGAACAAGTGTCTTACAGTCAAAGCTATTTCTGCATGCTTTGCATTTTTTACAGCAACGAAAGCCAGGGCAGTTAGTACATAACTTCACATCCTTGCTAGTTATATAGTTAGAACACATCTCATCACGAAGTGATTTGCTTCTCTGGAATGTAATTTGCGGACAACTGCTTAGATGTTTCTGAAGGTTGTTATCAGTCAATAAAACATGCCAATTCTTTTTTAGTATTTGGCGGATGTTTTGAGCTTGACCTGAATATGTAGTAATGAATCTCAGTGTTTCAGCAACTGGCTTGGATTTATTAGGATGTAAAAGCTCTGTCCGTGTTACCAATTCCACACATTTACAGGCCTCTGAAATAGTTTTTGTATTATAGCCTCTTTCTCTGAAACGGCGGATCATAATTGCCTTTTCATCTTCATACAGTCTCAGCGAGCTGCAGTTACGTTTTGCCCGTAACTATATACTAGTTTCCATGGGTGAGCACTCGCGGCATTCAAAATGCTATTTCCTGCAGTGGTTTTTCGAAAGAGTTTCGTTTCGATGGAGTTGTTTACGATCTGAACCTTCACATCCAGAAACTCAATTTCAGTTGTACTTATGTTTTCCGTTAAAGCAATGTTGAACTGACTATCATTTAGCCTACAAATGAACCTTTTGACTGACTCAATGTCACCCCTCCATATGATAAAAATATCATCAATAAACCTGAGCCACAGGGCACAGCGATCAAAGTCTGGGATAGATGACACAACCTGCTCCTCCCACCAGCCCACCACCAAGTTGGCATAACTGGGGGTGAAGCAGGTTCCCATCGCTGTGCCCTCTGCCTGTCGGTAGACCACATCATCAAACATAAAGAAGTTGTTTGTTAAACAAAACTGAATCATAGTCAGAATCATCTCCGAGTGTGACCATAAGTCGATTGAACGGGTTTTTAGATAGTGTCTAACGGCTTGTAAACCAAAATCATGATTGATGCAAGTATATAGATTGCATACATCCAGGGTCACCAGAATGTAGTTAGGCTCCCAATGAATGCCGTCAATGATAGTCAAAAAGTGAGTAGTATCCCTCAGATAAGCTGGTAAACTGACCACAAATGGTCTTAGATAGTGGTCAATAAAACGGGAAGTGTTTTCTAGTAAGGAACCAATTGAGGAGACGATAGGTCTTCCTGGAGGATTCACTGGATCCTTATGTAGTTTTGGCAATAAGTAGAGTATGGGGATACGAGGAAATTGGCATCTAAGGTAGTTATATTCTTCCCATTCCAATAATCCACGTTCCCTCCAATCCACAAGCAGGTTACCATATTCTAAATTTGATTTAGTTATCGCATTTTTCTCCGAAACATTGTAACAGATCTCATTAGTTAACTGTCTATAACCTTCCGGTAAATATGCTTGTTTGTCTAATACAACGACATTACCTCCTTTGTCGGACTGCCGTATTGTTATAGTCCTATCTTGTTTTAAATCCTCTAATGCCTTAATTTGTTCCTCACTCAAGTTTTTTTGAAAATGTGGAAGCTTGTTATAACGTATCTTTTTCAAATCAGCTAACACCCCTCTTTCAAAAACATCAATGGCATCGCATTCAATTTGTGGTAAAAAAAACGACTTAGGTTTTAAGCCACTCCCTGGATTATCATTTATGTCAATCTCCAATTCTTGAGCAATATGAGATATATCAACATTCACATTCTGTTCCTGTTGAGAAGTCAAAATGTTTAACAGTTCAACATCAGCTACATTCAAATTACTAAAAACATCTGTATCAATGTCTGGCTCTCTGGACATGCACTTTGTATCAAACCATTTCTTCAGTTTAAGTTTACGTGAGAAATAAAACAAGTCAATTCTGGTTTGGGCAAAATTTAAATTCAAAGTAGGACAAAAAGACAGACCTAGTCCCAGAAGACGATTTTCTTGCACCGACAATATCCGTGACGAAAGATTCACTACAGTCATTTTATTGCTTGCTTGCCCCTTGTTGTCATTCCCACTGGGGTTATTGTGTCTTGTCTTCCTGCGTTGTTTGGCCTTCTTGTTCCTCTGGTTCTTCCTCTGCCTCCTCGTCCTCTCCCTCTCGGTACACTTGGTTCGTAATTCTGTTCTGTCCTTCCTTGGTTCATCATTTGGAATTGTACTAAAAAATGTGGTTTCTTTTGTTGAGTTTGGTTCACAACTGCCACTGGTGCATCTGATAGACTACCGTCAGAAATATCACTTTCTGTAACATCCGTGCTTCTAGGTGACATTCTGGGGATGCTTGATATATTCCCTTCTTTGTCAAATAGATGATCATATTTTCTATGAAAGGTTAGGGTCCGACCTGCTTGATAATCCTTGTAATCCCTCAGGAATTTACGCTGTTTTTTCGCTGTAATCTCTGCTTCCAGTTTCTCCATTTTGGTTGTTAGATTTTTCACAAAAGCATCATTTGCCACCTGAGTTTTTACTGTGGCTAGTGTCGAAAGTAATGAATCTATTTCTTCCAACAACTTGCTACGGTCTTTTAACGCATATTTGACCAAAATGCGTAGCATAGTCAATGAGCAGGCATTTGAATTGCTGGACCACTCCTCCAACATTTCTGGGTCAGGGTCTTCATACGTTGGTATTGTAAAAATCCGTAAGCCTCGAGGTACCCGTGATACTTCTATGTATCTCTGGAGTGATTCCGCCTCCCACCATTTGGCGAGTTCCTTACGATGCAGTTTTTCCAATTGATCAAATAATGCCTACATTTATATTTATATATATATATATATATATATATATAAATATATATATATATATATATATAGAGAGAGAGAGAGAGAACTGCATGCTCGTTCCCACTTAGGGACTGATATTACTAGAATGGATATTTACGAGCATGCAGCCAAGCTCACATGGATAACTAAATGGGGGCAATGTGATCGTAAAACACCCAGAGGCATTGAAAAAGGCGTGATGCTGAAACCCATTGAAGCATGCAAAATCCAGTGAGTGTATTGTAAAATTCCTTTTAGGAAATTAGTGAGAAATAATTTAGCGTGAAAGCCACTTTCACGACAACGGCACCCACCCGTGAGCTGTTCGGCAGTGAGTGGCAATTGATGGGGAGTATTTTATGAACTGCCTGAACCGCTGCCACTTACCAGCAAGATGATATTCATCAACACTAAGTTGTCATTTACCAAAAATGAAAGGAATCCAGTTACTAAACAGGAACATGTGTTTTCATCCCTGCGCTGAGTGGAGCACGGCAGGTCGAGGAACATTCTTCAGTGAGCCCCCGTGTGGTGAGTGGAATCCAGCAGGATGTGTGAAAGAGAACTGCATGCTCGTTCCCACTTAGGGACTGATATTACTAGAATGGATATTTACGAGCATGCAGCCAAGCTCACTTAGAGATGAGAAAAATATAAAAAAAAGTTTTCATGCTGACATGGCGGACGTATAAACAGATATAACTGCTATTACTATTGTCCGTCATCACTGACCTTGCTTCTCACAACCAATGGGGAAGCACACATGGATATTTAAATGGGGGCAATGTGATTGTAAAACACCCAGAGGCATTGAAAAAGGCGTAATGCCTGAAAATAAACCCATTGAAGCATGCAAAATCCAGTGAGTGCGTTGTACAATTCCTTTTCTGTGTGAATAAATCTATGTTTCTGCAAGACCGGTGCGGCTCGCCTTCTTTCCAAGTGGTGCTGTGGGGAAGAATTTCTTTGCAATATATAAATATATATATATATATATATATATATATATATATATATATATATATATATATATATATATATATATATATATATATATATATATATATATTATCTACTGGCGGTCGCCAGTAGATAGTTATAGTTAGGACCGAGTTTCCATAGGAAATCTGAAAATTCTATTTTGAATAACTTTGGCGCCGGTTGACGAATCCTCGCGAAATTTTCAAAACTAATGGGGCGCTCCGTTCAGCTCCTACCCTGAAAGTCTCGGGGTGATTCGTCAAGCGGGGACCGAGAAAAAAAGGGGGTCCCAAAACGGCTGAACAGAACTACTTGAAATTTGGCAGAGAGGTAGTCCTCAGGTCAGGGAAGTGCCTTTTGCAGGTCTGGTGTCAATCTGTTCAGTAGTTCCTGAGAAAATAGCATTTAAAAGCATATAAATATCTATAAGCGCGCACCGTGCGCACACCGTGCGCGCACCGTGCGAGCACCCTAACGTGCGTGAGCGTAATTCTGATTGGTGGTTACATGTTAGTCAACGTTCCAATCGGTCGAAATCAGGAAGTGTCAGCCGCCATTTTGTTTGATTTCAGTGCGAGAGTGAAAAAGGAAGGTGGCGAACGTGAAAAGGGGGCATAAAAATTAAACATTCTTGCCATAAAAATTACAACATATCAAAGTCCTACTCTATGCATTTTTAATGTCTATGCAAGAGGACTGCCTGGTGGTCATTGTTCTCATGTTATAACAGCCCTGGAAAGGTCGCTGGATAATATCCAAAGGGATTTTGATTTGATGGTTGTGGGGGATTTTAATACCACGTTTGAACGGTTGGGCTGTACTGACCAAAACCTAATGATAGAGGAGGATGAGCTTTGGGGCATACCCCCATTGGAGGTGGAGCCAATAAAAAAATGGTCAGATGTGGCAATTCAAATGAATGGATTGTGTATAGGTCACCGGCTGAGGGAAGTCAACGGCCGCACACCCTCTGACAAAATTGGGGCAAACACATTTAATAATGGGCGTAGGGCGAGCCGTATAGATTATGTGTTGGTAGGTCTGTCCCTGTGGCATTGTGTGAAAGACATGGCTGTAGTTACCCGAGTAGAAAGCGATCACGACCCCCTTGTTGTCACAATGGAGGGGCTCTTGGGTGTACTAACACCAGCCAGTCTAGTGCACGGACCCATAGATTTAGTGGTATCTAACGACACACGTCACTTGCGATGGGAAAATGTTTCTAGATCCCAGCCTGCACAGACAGAGATGAACTCTGAGTTGTATAGGGTGCTTGAGGTCTGGGCCTCAGGTGAGGGAAATTCAATTCCCCTGACCCAATTCACTATGATGCACACAGTACTGTTTGAGCAACTAAAACTGTTCTTCTGTAAACCTGCCAAGCATCGTCAGGGCAAGAGGAAAGGAAAAAAAAACGAGGGATGGTTTTCCGACAACTGTCGCCAGTTGCTAAGAAACCTGGGGATAGCGTTACGCGAAGGAGACCCAGCTAATGTAAGGATGGTTCGTAATTCTTATAAACGCGCAGTTACTGACGCGAAAAAATCCTGGGATCAAGCAAGATGGTCTGAGCTTAAAGAAGCCTGTATGTCGCGGAACCCTAAAGCATTCTGGGATATGTTTAAATGGGACCGGGGGGGGATTTCGGACCCCCCGCAGAACAACGTTGCCCACCCCCAATGGGTGGAATATTTTAAACCCCAGAATGCATCTTCGGGGGATGAACAGCTTATAGGGTCCATCGAATTAACTTTCTTCTCAGAGAGGTATTTACGTTAGGTGATGTAGACAGGGCTTTGAATACCATAATTCTAGGTTGTGCTCCCGGAATGGACAACATCCCAGGTGACGTGTTTGTAAATTATAAAACATCTTGGCGTCTGTATATAAGATATTTAGCAAATGCCATTGCCCGTGGGGCACCAATTCCGGCCTCATGGAAAGGGGCCGAGATAATACCGGTTCTTAAAAAGGGGGATAAATCGGTTGCGGCAAATTACAGACCAATAAGTCTTATCGACTCCATCCAAAAGATCATGGGGAGACTGATCCTTCATAAGATTCAGTTATGGATGGACGAAGAACACATCCTTACCCCACTGCAAGCGGGTTTTCGTCCCTTTACAAGTACTATAGACCAGGTTTTTCGCTTTATCAACATCTATTGGAAGACAGTTGTTTTGGGAAAGGGAGCCCTATATGTGGTATTTGTAGACCTGAAGGCAGCCTTCGATCTGGTGCCACGACGAAGGATGTGGGACGTCCTTAGTAAATTAGCAATTCCTGCTGACTTGTTGTCCCTGATCATCCGCTTACATGAGGATAATCATGCGCGAGTTAGGTGGGGCTCAAAGGGTGAGGTTACCGACTCTTTCCCCGTTGCCAGGGGTGGACGTCAGGGTTGTGTGCTTGCACCTACCCTGTTCTCGCTCTTTGTGAATGGGGTGGCTGACTTCCTCCTGGAGACCCCCACCGATGCTCCTGTGTTGGCAAATGAACGCATACCTGTCCTCATGTTTGCGGATGATACCCTGATAGTGTCTAAAACTCCTAGTGGCTTACAAAAGGCCCTGAGTAGATTTGAGGCCTTTTGTTCATCTCGTGGTCTCATAATAAACACAGAAAAGACAAAATGTATGACATTTAATGAACACAAGTCTTTTCGGGGCAAGGTTTTTATGAATAACGTACCTCTTGAGAAAGTAGATGCCTTTACCTATCTGGGGGTTATGCTTCAGTCAGATATGAGCTGGTCTAAGCAAATCAATACAGCTACTCTGAAGCATAAACAACAGGCTGGGATCCTTGCAGCTAACTTTAATACCTCTTTCTCCAAGCCAATTAGCCCATTAATGGAGATATATGGTCTAAAAGTCCTAAGTTCTACTCTTTATGGTGCCGAACTTTGGGGGTTTCAGAACTTATCCACCATAACCATTGCTGAAAATTCGTTCTTGCGAAAGGTTATTGGTGTCCCGCAAACTACTCCCACGTGCCCATTATTGTTCGATATGGGTAGGAAACCTATAAGGGATTTGGCCAAACTCCGCCCTCTCTTATATTGGAGAAGATTGTGGTGCACGGCCAAACTCTCACATTATGCAAAAGGTTTAAAAGATGTGATGGACTCAGATCATTACCATAGGATTAAATGGCTGGGGGAAATAAGGTCTCTGTTGGTGAATCTAGGCTTGAGAGACCTTTGGGAGGATCCCCATAATGCTTCTTTTCCCTCTAAGAAGGTATTAAAAGAGATGTATTGGGATATGACAATGGCAACAATGCGAGCCAAGGGTGCATTACAAGATCTGTCTGGTCGGTTTCTTGAACTGAAGTCAAAGCCTGCCCTAGAAGACTACTGGGACTTCATTGAGAAACCTTTCAACAGGAAGCTATACTTTCAATTGAGGATCGGTACCCTACCAGTTAGATCATTTAATGGTAACTGGGTTGGGGTTAACATGAAAGCTTGTCCAAAATGTTCCGATAAAGATGAAACAATTAGCCATTTATTGTTCTTTTGTCCACTATACAAAAAACCTCGTGCTAAGTGGGTCATACCTATCTGCAAGATTTTGGGCTTTAGGAAACATGAAGAGGCCTTAAGAATACTTACTACGGATCCATCACAGCCTATAGCAATAGCCATGGCTAAGTTCCTAGGTTGTGCTTGGTCCATTAGATTAAGGGCGTTGCCTTAGATTATTGATTTTTTTGGCCCTAGTAATTCTGCAAAGTTTCTTCTTGTCGTAATTGGATCAGGATAATCTTGATTGAATATGGGCTTTATCAAAAAGGGAAAGGGAAACTTTCCTTGCTATTTTTATGTGCAACGTATTCGGCACCTATCATGTTTAATCTGTTTTCAAATGTTTTAGAATTCCGAATATTTATTGTCTTAAAAATATTGTATGTGTGTACTTGCTTTTATGACAAAACTGTCGAATAAAGCTTTGGAAATGGAAATGGAAAAGGGGGCAGGGTAGAGAGTTCCTGACCCCCTAGCCTTTGTCAGGGGGTCCCTGAAGGACCCCAAAGGCAGAATTATTTATTTCTTTATTTTAAATCGCGGGAGTGCGCGCACGGTGAAAAACCACCCAAAAAATAATAATAATTTTAAAAAGGAATTTATTGTAAAATACATATATAAAAAAAATAATAATACATAAATAAATTAGCATTTAAAAAACCGTACAAATTCACTGAAAAAAACATAGGTTTCACACACGTTATAGTTAGGAATTAGCATTTAAAAAACCTTGCAAATTCACTTAAAAAACCATAGGTTTCACACATGTTATAGTTAGGTGGATATTTTACTCGTAAAAAACCAATGAAATTCCCCCGTTATAGTTAGTTCAGATAACTATAACTCGCGCGACCGCCACTCTATCACAAGGATGATGTCATCAGTGATGTCATGAGTGATGCCACTGACCATGTCATGAATGATGTAATATGTGACGTCATGAGCAGTGGATTGCGGGCGCGAGTTATAGTTATCTGAACTAACTATAACGGGGGAATTTCATTGGTTTTTTACGAGTGAAATATCCACCTAACTATAACATGTGTGAAACCTATGGTTTTTTAAGTGAATTATATATATATATATAAACACCAGTTCGTGATCCACTCTGCCACAGAGGGTGGCGGGCTTCAGTGAGGGCACGAGACCTCCTGAATACAGCAAAAATCCTCTCCTTTGTGGTGAAAAAATACTAAAGCCCAAATCCATTTCACGCAATAGATTTATTCCATAAGCAAGTTGTGAGTCAAACGCCCTAAGCCTTAGGGCGTTTGACTCACAACTTGCTTAAGGAATAAATCAATTGCGTGAAATGGATTTGGGATTTAGTATTTCTTCACCACAGAGGAGAGGATTTTTGCTGTGTATATATATATATATATATATATTACCTACTGGCGGTCGCCAGTAGGTAGTTATAGTTAGGACCCCTTTTCCATAGGAAATCCGCAACATTCTATTTTGAATAACTTTGGCGCCGGTCGATGAATCCTCGCGAATTTCTCAAAATAGGTGGGGCGCTACGCTCCGCTCCTACCCTGAAAGTCTCGGGGTATTCGTCAAGCGGGGGCTGAGATAAAAGGGGGGTCCCAAAACGCGTTTTTCCCATGCATTTTTCCATAGGACCTTTAGACAGGGCTACAGCCCGAACGGCTGAACAGAATTACTAGAAATTTGGTAGAGAGGTAGTCCCTAGGTCAAGGAAGTGCCTTTTGTAGGTTTGGTGTAAATCTGTTCAGTAGATTCTGAGAAAATAGCCTTTAAATCAATATATATATCTGAGCCAGCTTACGGTACGCGTACCGTAAGCTTACCGTACGCGTACGGTGGCGTGCGCGAGCGCGATTCTGATTGGCTGTTAGATCTTAGTAAACATTCGAATCGGCCAAAACCAGGAAGCGGCGGCCGCCATTTTGTGTGTTTCACTCAGAAAAAAAAGAGTGAAAACAAGAAAAGGGGGCAAGGAGGAGAGTTACAGACCCCCTTACATTTGTGAGGGGGTCAAAGAAGGAGAGAAAAGTACAAAGAAAACATTTATTGATTTTTAAAAAAATCACGGGGTACGCGTACGGTAAGCTTACGGTAAGCGTACGGAAGAAAAAATAAATTAAAAAAGAAATGAAATGCAGATTTAAGAGTTTAGATATTAGGGAGCTCTAAAAAGAGCCGTTGTGTTTATGAAGTCATTTTTTTAGTGGTACCTACAAGTAAGTACCGATGCAGAGTCTAAGGTTCAAGAGGAAGACTCTGTTCCCTTCATCATTGAAGTGCACACCATCTCCTCTATAAATGTCTTGCATGTCATAACGCAAGTTGTTGTGGTAAATGGCACCCATACCATAGTCACGGAGGAAAGCAGAAACAGATTTGTTGACGTGCTTTCTTGCTTTGTCAATCTGCGGACAGAAATGGTTGGACCAGTTCCATTTTTGCCTTTGGCATATGTTGGAAAACACAAAGGCAGTTTTAGGGAAAAGTGAAAACAGTTGTGCAAAGGTGTCCTTCATAAGCATTTCCAGACCTACCCCAGTCAAAGTGCCTAGGTCATTGCCACCACAGTGCACTATTATGAGGTCAGGGTGTTGGATTTGCATGAAGGATTTCACCAATGGCATCAATTGGTGCCACTTTAACCCTCTCTGACCAATCCATTTAATGTCTACATTTGGCAAAGCAAGGTCTCTCACCATACCTGTTTTCTCTGCAAACTTTTCACTCCAGAAGACATAGCTGTGCCCTACAATCCACACTGTGAACATCTTCAAAGGAGAACTGGATGCACTCAGGAGGTGTCTTTCAGTAGAATGGCAATATGAAAAGAAAGACAGTTTGGAAATGGAGGCATACATATTTTTTTCAAAACAAAAAGAACTGATTGGCTGTTTCATACCATTCTAGAATAAAAACTAGGCTGTATGTGTAAATTAATAGAAGCATGTTTTGTATTGGTACAAAAAAATGTGTTACCAAAGAACAGTACTATGGATTTGCTGTTAGGTTTGAAAAGTCAAGCACTCTTGCTCTGTGGAATTGAAACATTGTGTGGCGAACTTCTGACCTAACTCCACACAGCAGTGTTCCATGAGCTGTTGCTATGGTAGCAGGCAGAAGTCAAGTTGGGGGAAGGGTACTAGGCAGAAGTCAAGTTGGGGGCAGGGTACTTTTGGAAAAGGGTTGTTTTTCAACCAATAGAAATGTGTGATTACATTTGAAAAAAAGGGGGAAGCACTGAGATTTGAAACTTACATGTATATGTGTGGAAAAATAGAGGGAAAGTTTGCCATTATCTGGTTCTGCTGAGAGGAAAGAGGTGTACAGCTCTGAGATCCTGGCTCTGCTAATCTGCTGTTTGAGTGCCACATTTCTTTCACAACTAACTAATTTTAAAGGTGAGGTTAGAGTTTGAGAGGAGATGTATATGGTAAATTAAGAAATGAATAATAGAAATGGAAATCCTTTTGTTGAAGTTGCGTTTATCATTTTCTGTTTTGGGAGAAATTTAAATGTGAGGAACATGTAAAATAATATGGACTATGTTTTCACGATAAATTAAGGTGTACTGGAAAAAAAAAGAATAGTTTAAGGGTTTGAGGTTGGACTCAGTAATGCAAATACATTCAGCATCACTAAGGCTGGTTGCCCTTGCTGGAATGTAGGCAGCCACCCAGGTTACACATGGTGGTGGTCTGAAAAAGCAGTTTGGACATGTGCATTTAAAAAAATCAAAAAAGTGGATTCATAATGTGTCAGTCTGTAAAAGTGATTTTCATTTGCCAAAAAAAAAGAGCAGTAAGTGTGCTTTCAAATTGGCAAAGAAATTTCGTTTTGGGACTAATGTGAAAACATGACTCTGTGTGGAAATAGGAATTACAGGCAGAGATTTATTGCGTTTTTCTCTGGTGATTTCACAGTTGCATTAGTAGGAAAAAGGGGGAGCGATTTTTTGGGGGAAGAAGCAGACTCTTAGCACACACCCAGCTGCTTGCCATGTATAATCATGCACAGTATTTACAAGCGAGTGGGGTTTTCAGGTTTCAGTCTGTAATGCAAATACATTCAGCATCACTAAGGCTGGTTGCCCTTGCTGGAATGTAGGCAGCCACTCAGGTTACACATGGTGGTGGTTTGAAAAAGCAGTTTGGACATGGGCTTTTTAAAAAAACTGAAAAGTGGTTTCATAATGTGTCAGTCTGTAAAAGTGATTTTAACTTGCCAAAAAAAAAGAGCAGTAAGTGTGCATTTAAATTGGCAAAGAAATTTCGTTTTGGGACTAATGTGAAAACATGACTCTGTGTGGAAATAGGAATTACAGGCAGAGATTTATTGCGTTTTGCTCTGGTGATTTCACAGTTGAATTAGTAGGAAAAAGGGGGAGCGATTTTTTGGTGCAGAAGCAGACTCTTAGCACACACCCAGCTGCTTGCCATGTATAATCATGCACAGTATTTACAAGCGAGTGGGGTTTTCAGGTTTCAGTCTGTAATGCAAATACATTCAGCATCACTAAGGCTGGTTGCCCTTGCTGGAATGTAGGCAGCCACCCAGGTTACACATGGTGGTGGTCTGAAAAAGCAGTTTGGACATGGGCTTTTTTAAAAAACTGAAAAGTGGTTTCATAATGTGTCAGTCTGTAAAAAGTGATTTTAACTTGCCAGAAAAAAAGAGCAGTAAGTGTGCATTCAAATTGGCAAAGAAATTTCGTTTTGGGACTAATGTGAAAACATGACTCTGTGTGGAAATAGGAATTACAGGCAGAGATTTAATGCGTTTTGCTCTGGTGATTTCACAGTTGCATTAGTAGGAAAAAGGGGGAGCGATTTTTTGGTGCAGAAGCAGACTCTTAGCACACACCCAGCTGCTTGCCATGTATAATCATGCACAGTATTTACAAGCGAGTGGGGTTTTCAGGTTTCAGTCTGTAATGCAAATACATTCAGCATCACTAAGGCTGGTTGCCCTTGCTGGAATGTAGGCAGCCACCAAGGTTACACATGGTGGTGGTCTGAAAAAGCAGTTTGGACATGTGCATTTAAAAAAATCTGAAAAGTGGATTCATAATGTGTCAGTCTGTAAAAGTGATTTTCACTTGCCAAAAAAAAAGAGCAGTAAGTGTGCTTTCAAATTGGCAAAGAAATTTCGTTTTGGGACTAATGTGAAAACATGAGTCTGTGTGGAAATAGGAATTACAGGCAGAGATTTATTGCATATTGCTCTGGTGATTTCACAGTTGCATTAGTAGGAAAAATGGGGAGCGATTTTTTGGTGCAGAAGCAGACTCTTAGCACACACCCAGCTGCTTGCCATGTATAATCATGCACAGTATTTACAAGCGAGTGGGGTTTTCAGGTTTCAGTCTGTAATGCAAATACATTCAGCATCACTAAGGCTGGTTGCCCTTGCTGGAATGTAGGCAGCCACCCAGGTTACACATGGTGGTGGTCTGAAAAAGCAGTCTGGACATGGGCTTTTTAAAAAAACTGAAAAGTGGTTTCATAATGTGTCAGTCTGTAAAAGTGATTTTCACTTGCCAAAAAAAAAGAGTAGTAAGTGTGCATTCAAATTGGCAAAGAAATTTCGTTTTGGGACTAATGTGAAAACATGACTCTGTGTGCAAATAGGAATTACAGGCAGAGATTTATTGCGTTTTGCTCTGGTGATTTCACAGTTGCATTAGTAGGAAAAAGGGGGAGCGATTTTTTGGTGCAGAAGCAGACTCTTAGCACACACCCAGCTGCTTGCCATGTATAATCATGCACAGTATTTACAAGCGAGTGGGGTTTTCAGGTTTCAGTCTGTAATGCAAATACATTCAGCATCACTAAGGCTGGTTGCCCTTGAAGGAGTGTAGGCAGTTACTGAGGATACACATGGTGGTGGTCTGAAAAAGCAGTCTGGTCATGGGCTTTTTAAAAAAACTGAAAAGTGGTTTCATAATGTGTTAGTCTGTAAAAGTGATTTTAACTTGCGAAAAAAAAAGAGCAGTAAGTGTGCATTCAAATTGGCAAAGAAATTTCGTTTTGGGACTAATGTGAAAACATGACTCTGTGTGGAAATAGGAATTACAGGCAGAGATTTATTGCGTTTTGCTCTGGTGATTTCACAGTTGCATTAGTAGGAAAAAGGGGGAGCGATTTTTTGGTGCAGAAGCAGACTCTTAGCACACACCCAGCTGCTTGCCATGTATAATCATGCACAGTATTTACAAGCGAGTGGGGTTTTCAGGTTTCAGTCTGTAATGCAAATACATTCAGCATCACTAAGGCTGGTTGCCCTTGCTGGAATGTAGGCAGCCACCCAGGTTACACATGGTGGTGGTCTGAAAAAGCAGTCTGGACATGGGCTTTTTAAAAAAACTGAAAAGTGGTTTCATAATGTGTCAGTCTGTAAAAGTGATTTTCACTTGCCCAAAAAAAAGAGCAGTAAGTGTGCATTCAAATTGGCAAAGAAATTTCGTTTTGGGACTAATGTGAAAACATGACTCTGTGTGCAAATAGGAATTACAGGCAGAGATTTATTGCGTTTTGCTCTGGTGATTTCACAGTTGCATTAGTAGGAAAAAGGGGGAGCGATTTTTTGGTGCAGAAGCAGACTCTTAGCACACACCCAGCTGCTTGCCATGTATAATCATGCACAGTATTTACAAGCGAGTGGGGTTTTCAGGTTTCAGTCTGTAATGCAAATACATTCAGCATCACTAAGGCTGGTTGCCCTTGAAGGAGTGTAGGCAGTCACTGAGGATACACATGGTGGTGGTCTGAAAAAGCAGTCTGGTCATGGGCTTTTTAAAAAAACTGAAAAGTGGTTTCATAATGTGTTAGTCTGTAAAAGTGATTTTAACTTGCGAAAAAAAAAGAGCAGTAAGTGTGCATTCAAATTGGCAAAGAAATTTCGTTTTGGGACTAATGTGAAAACATGACTCTGTGTGGAAATAGGAATTACAGGCAGAGATTTATTGCGTTTTGCTCTGGTGATTTCACAGTTGCATTAGTAGGAAAAAGCGGGAGCGATTTTTTGGGGGAAGAAGCAGACTCTTAGCACACACCCAGCTCCTTTCCATGTATAATCATGCACAGTATTTAGAAGCGAGTGGGGTTTTCAGGTTTCAGTCTGTAATGCAAATACATTCAGCATCACTAAGGCTGGTTGCCCTTGCTGGAGTGTAGGTAGTCACCGAGGATACACATGGTGGTGGTCTGAAAAAGCAGTCTGGACATGGGCTTTTTAAAAAAACTGAAAAGTGGTTTCATAATGTGTCAGTCTGTAAAAGTGATTTTCACTTGCCAAAAAAAAAGAGTAGTAAGTGTGCATTCAAATTGGCAAATAAATTTCGTTTTGGGACTAATGTGAAAACATGACTCTGTGTGCAAATAGGAATTACAGGCAGAGATTTATTGCGTTTTGCTCTGGTGATTTCACAGTTGCATTAGTAGGAAAAAGGGGGAGCGATTTTTTTGGTGCAGAAGCAGACTCTTAGCACACGCCCAGCTCCTTTCCATGTATAATCATGCACAGTATTTAGAAGCGAGTGGGGTTTTGAGGTTTCAGTCTGTAATGCAAATACATTCAGCATCACTAAGGCTGGTTGCCCTTGCTGGAGTGTAGCAGTCTGGACATGGGCTTTTTAAAAAATCTGAAAAGTGGTTTCATAATGTGTCAGTCTGTAAAAGTGATTTTCACTTGCCAAAAAAAAAGAGCAGTAAGTGTGCATTCAAATTGGCAAAGAAATTTCGTTTTGTGACTATTGTGAAAAGAAATGTAGTAATATATTTAAATAAAATAAAGGAATTTTTTTTTTAGTTTTTTTCAGGTATTGCTGAAGAGCAGTGAACAAAATTTAAGATGCCTACAAAATCCAGAGTTCAAAAAACGCTAAAAAAAAAACTATATTTGAAGACAACTAGAGGACCAAAGTTAGTAGAAGATGCTGATGTTGGGAAAAAGAAAAAATCTTCTGGTAAGCAGAAAAAACAATTTCTTAAAAATATATTCAAAAGAATGAAAAATGTACAAAATGTCTGTACTCGAAAGGATGTTTTTTAAAAAAAAAGGAGAGGAAAAAATTGACAATTTAGTTAATGCAAATATACCTTCAGCAACTGAAAAGATTTATATAAATAGAAAAACAGCGTTTAAAGAGATACGTAGAAAAATGTTTCAGAGAAGAGTTATGTCTAATTTGATGAAGGATGTGAAGAAATATAAGAAAAAGACAAAGTTTTATAAAAGAAAAAAAGAAATAGAAGCCATTGCAGCAAAGGCATTAGAATTAAAAAGGAAACTATTCATATTAATTTTGAATAGGATGCGTACATTAGACAAAATGGTTAATGTACTGAAATCACATAGCAAAAGGAAAAGAGTATTGAACAGAACAAACTTTTGTAAAGTGTTTTTAGGCAAGTGGATGCATAGTTCAAGTAGTGAACCTTTTTTTAATGAAGAAAGCTATTTTCAAAGTAATAGTTTGCTGCATGCAGTTGACACCAGAGGTCGTTCATACGAAGTCAAAAATGGTTGCATAATGGAGAAGGAGATAATGGTTCCAAGAGATGAGGTACAAGTGATGGCAGATGAGGCAATGGGGAGACGTCCTAAAGCCCCAGTGTACACTTGGAATTGTAGTAGTATTTGCACTGTGCGTCAGGAATCTATTGACAAATTTCGAGAGTTTCTAAGAGAATATAGTAAAAAAAGTATAAAACAGAAGATTAAGGTGCTTCAAAGTCTGGATCCATGCAGAGTGAGAGAGAATACTGGTTTGCAGGGTCATTCTCTGGCTTGTCTATCTAGAAAAGTGTGCAATAGTGTTTTCCATCATTTTAGGATGCTGGCTGTTCATCATACTGAAATGAGAAAGTTTGTGAGACGGTTGTATTTTGCCAAAAGTCCAGCAATAAAGTTAAATGAATTGAATAGGGCTCTGTTCCGAGGAACGGTATCAGATGTAGAGAAGGTTGTTGATGAAATTCAGTTTTGTTACTTTGGTCCTGAACAAAACAGTGCAGAGAAGGACACACTAAATGAGGAAGAAGTGGAAGAGAATGTAGAACCCTCTGTAAGTTACACATTTAATGATCACATAACAAAATTTGCAATTGTCTCTAATGAAAGACCAAATTTTACTTGTATTTGTTGCCGCAGAACTCATTATAGAAAACAAACTAGGAATGTTGATCTCTACAGAAAGAGTGAAAATGAAGATAATTATAAGTGGAAGGATTTTGACACATATATATTTCTAGAAAATTGTTTTGATTTGGGTGAAGATCAGCGTATTTGTAAATACTGTTACAACAAGTTAGAGGAAAATAGAATGCCGACCAGAGCTGTACATAATAATTTAGAATTGGATGCTATTCCTGCTGAACTTTCTGAATTAAATACATATGAGTCTATACTCATTCAATGTGTTCATCCGTCCCAGACCATAGTACGTATGGAGCCCAAAACTGGTAAATTACCTCCTTCTGATTTACTGAGAGGTTTAAAAGGTAGAGTGGTGTATTTGCCCTTGGATTTGAAAAAAAATATGGAAACTATTGATGCGGATACTTTGGAAACTGAACCATTAGTTATTCTGGTTAATGGTGTACCTACAAAGAATAAGAAGATTTGGCAGGAGCTGGTAGATGTACGGAAAGTACAAAGAGCAAATTTGTATTTGAAAAGGAATAACAAATGGTATGAATCAATTTATATAGAAGAAGAAGAAGAAGAAGATTTACAAGAAGACACAGAAACACCAACTGGACAAATTGAAAAAGTGGACAAGTCAAAGGAAGAAGAAATTTATGAACATTTTAGCATACATCCTCTTCATTCAAAAGAAGTTATGGGAGACAATATTGATCTGTTTCAGATGAAGAAAGCAAAAGGAACTCCCGTGAGTGTATGGGAGGAGAGCTTGGAAGCTCGATGTTTTCCCCAGCTGTTTCCTAAAGGAAAAGGAGGACGATACGATGAACGTCCGGAACAGATTCCAGCTTCTGAGTATCGGACTACAAGACTATATGCTGAAGATCCCAGATTTCGACAAAGTATTCCTTATTTGTTCCATCTTTTATTTGAAAGCGACTTGTCTGCACTGTCTTATGCAGTAAATCACATTTTAAAAAGTGGAGTACATTTACAAAATGTGTCTGCTAAGGATTTTATGGAGAAAGTGCAGCACCGAGATGATCATTTGGAAACACAACTGATCAATCTGATGGCTTGTCAGCGTGGGACAAATGAATATTGGTACCGACGCCATGGTGAATTAAAATGCATGTTACGGAATTTAGGAACACCAACATGGTTCGTTACCCTAAGCTGTGCCGAGTACGCTTGGGATGATTTACTGGATTTTCTACGAGAGGCAAATTCAAACATTAAAAACATCGAATACAAGACAGCAGGAGAACTGTGCTCATTGGATCCGGTTAATGTTTGCAGATATTTCAATCATAGATTTGAGGCTATGATGTCCTTCATCTGCAATAAAAAAAATCCACCTCTAGGAGAAGTAGTGGATTTCTTTTGGAGAAAAGAGTACCAGGCAAGAGGTGCTCCTCATATTCATATGCTGTTGTGGATCAAGGATGCCCCAAAGTTTGGAACAGATACTGATGAAGCAGTGTTATCTTACATTGAAGAATATGCAACATGTGCTATACCAAAAAGCACAGAAGAGAAAAAGTTAAAGGAGCAAGTTTTACGTTTCCAAAGTCATCGGTGTGGAAAATACTGTCGACGGAAATACAAGAGCAAAGATAAATACTACACTAAATGTCGATTTGGATTTCCAAGACCTGTTCTTTCAAATGGAAGAGTCAACAGTTTTATGTCAGCTGTGAGACATACTATCACAAGAAAATCACCTAAGAATACCTACAACCTAAAAAGAAAAGAAGAATCAAAAAATATAAATGACTACAACCCAGTCATTTTATCCATGTGGAATGCTAACATGGATATACAGTATGTAGCTGACAATTCCATTGCTGTTGCTCGATATGTAACGTCTTACATTACGAAATCAGAAAAAACAGAATTGAAGGAAATGTGGGAAGAGATTTCTCACGAGAAGACTGTCAGTAAGAAGCTGTACAGTTTCAGTTTGAAGATGTTATCGCATCGAGAAATTGGATCCTACGAATGTTCAGATAGGTTATCTTCTGCAAGTCTCTACTCGAAGTCAAGAAGAATAATTTGGGCAAGTTTAGGCCTTGCAGCAATGAGAAATCGGGTACTGAAATCTGTAGGAGAAATTGAATATTTGGCCGAGAATGACCCAGAAAGTACAGATATTTTGAAATCAAACATGTTGGACACTTATTATCCCAAGAGAAGTCAACATCTGGAGAACATGTGTCTCTATGAAGTGCTGCAGAACTACATTTATTCACGGAAAGCCGCAGAAGACATCAACAATGGAAAATATAAAGTCGTTGGTGAAGAAGGATGTTTGGTGAAGCAAACAAAAGGAAGTTTGATAAATCACAGGAAGCTGAGTTGCGACACTACTGACAAGAAGGAATTTTACTACTTGGCTCTTTTACAGTTGTTTAAACCATGGCGTACAGAGGATGAACTACTGGGAGAATTTCAAAGCTATGAAGATTCATTTAATGCTTGCAAAGACAGCATACAATGCAGTACATTCTCAACTTATCTGCAAATGTTAAATGAAGAAATTGAACAGGAAACTACAATTGCAGCAGAAATAGCTAGAGACAGTTCTCAGGACAGCCAAAGTTCAGGAACACTCAGTCAAGATCCCCTAGGACAACCAATCGTTGAAAATGAAGCATCAATAGCCATGAATGAAGTGGAAACGGCTATGAATCAAACTCAAGAAGAATTTATAGACTTAGAAAATTTGGAAAGACAACTGAATCAAGAGCAGCAACAAATTTATGAAGAGATCAAAAACAAAATTGATCACGGATTTCTACATGAAAAAAAAGAGTGCTCATGCACATCATTTCATCCAATCAGGATGTATGTAAGCGGACAAGCTGGAACTGGAAAAAGTTTCCTTATAAAAGTCATCAGAAGCTACCTACAGCAAAAAACAGATTCTACTTTGTCTTGTGTGGTTACTGCTCCAACTGGGTTAGCAGCATATAACATAAAAGGAATCACTTTACATCGTTTGCTAATGTTACCAGTGGAGCATGAGAACAAAATACAATACAACAAGCTTACTGGAGAAGCATCCTTGGAAGTTTCAAGAATATTGAAGAAGATGCAAGTTCTCAATATTGATGAGGTGAGCATGGTATCAAACTTAATGCTTGCCTTTGTGCATTTAAGAATGCAGCAAATTTTGAAGACAGACTATGACATGTTATTTGGTGGAAAACACGTCATAGTTTTTGGAGATCTTTTGCAACTTACTCCAGTTAAAGGACAACCAGTGTTTAATACTGTCACACATGAAGACACGAAGAAGTCATTAGGAAGCATCGGAAATACAAATATTTGGTCCTTCTTTGAGTACAAGGAACTTACTACTAATATGAGGCAAGCAAGCGATGAAGAATATGGAAGTATTCTGAAAGATATCAGAATTGGACTACTCACAGAAGTTGGCAAAAAAGCATTACAGAGTCGGCTGCTACATAATTTATTTCCAAAGGAAGAAATAGTTGCAGAGAAAATATACAAGAATATTGCAGAAAACAAAAGTGTCATCTGCTTAATGCCAACTCTACATGAATGCTCAATATTTAATGAGGAGCTTTTGAAATTGGAAAAGGAAGAGATCAGGAAATTGGAAGCAGTGGACAAAATTGAGGATGGAAGAATTACTGTCACAGTAACAGGCAAACTGAAAAATAAATTGGACTCACTAGAGAAGAACATCTCCAAAACAGCTGGATTAGAAAAAAATCTATATGTTTGCATGAACTGTAGAGTATTTTTAAGAAGAAATTTGGATGTTGAAAAAGGTTTAGTTAATGGAGCTATGGGAAGAGTTGTGGGTTTTATTAATTATCAGAAAAAAGATGGAATTGAATGTTTAAAAATAAAATTTGATCAGATTGAAGAAGTTAAAGATATTTGTCGTTGTACAGTTCGTTTCATGCTTGTGAAAGACTTATATGTACGTAGGAAGCAGTTTCCGTTTTCTCTAGCATATGCTGTAACTATTCACAAGTCTCAAGGATTGACTGTAGATTGTGCATTTGTGAACATTGGTTCAACTGTGTTCAAAGAAGGTATGGCATATGTTGCTTTGTCACGAGTGAAAACATTATCAGGTTTATTCATGATAGACTTTGATGATTCAAAAGTTAGTGCTGATACAAACTGTGTAAAGGAGTATAATAGATTAAGAAGAAGCTATGCTCCTCATTTAGGTCAGTATCCTGTGTTGGAGAAACGTGTAGTTTCTCGTAAAAGAAAAAATGAGAATATCTGTAATGAAGATGTAGAGAAGAGGAAAAAAAAGAGGAGTGATGTAATTGCAAGCAAAAAGAAAAAGGAAAATGAAGAACAGGTTGTAGGATGTCATTTTGAAAATAGCTCTGGTGTCAACTGCTACGCAAATGTAGTGCTGAATGTTGCATTTTATCTGGAAAGTTTGCAAGAGCAGATAATAGTAAATCAGGGAAAAAGATTCTGTTCTGAGCTGAGTCTCCTTTTTCAAAAGCTGAGTAAAGATAAAACTCAAATAGAAAGTGCTACTGAAATTAGAAAACTTTTAGATATATGTTCAGGACGAACACAGTTTTCTCAAAATGAACAGCAAGATGCACACGAATTTTTGATGTATTTTCTTCAGGTACTGGAAGAAGAAGGGGTTCCCATTGAAAATGTATTTGGTCTCTCTTATAAATGGGAACATAGTTGTGAAAACTGTTATAATATATGTGGCTCTAATGTTGATAATGAAAGGTTTATTTATTTGACATTGCCAGAGAGTAAAACAGTCACTTTTGCAAAATTAGTTAAAGATGCTAATCATAGCATGAAATGCGGTGAGTGTAAATCTGACATGTTTTCAACATTAATTTTAAAGGAATACGGACAGTATGTAATTTTAATGATGCAACGATGTAGAGCTGATGGTTCAAAATTGGATACTTTAATAAAGAAGTTTACAGGACAGCAATTATCAATTTCAGGAAAAACTTTTGTAACTTTTGCAATAATTTTCCATGATGGACCTACTGTTACTTCTGGACATTACACAGTTTATCTTAAATGTGAAAAAGGCTGGACACTGTGTAATGATTCCCAATTGATTTTCAAACAACGTTTGCCTTTTGATTTAGCAAATTCCTATCTAATCTTCCTGAAACCTAAATTTTAGAGAGATTTGGCAAGATCTGGACAAAATAATTTTACCATTTTACTGGATTACCATTGGAATTTTTTAAAAAAAAGATTTTTTAAATTATCATTTGGCCTAATGGAAAGATAACCAATTGTAATGTGGACTTTTTTAATTTTTAATGAAACTTTCAAAAACCAATAATTTAGAGATAATCGGTAACATCTGCACAATTTAAATTTTGGAATGTTATTGGAGTGCCATTGGAAATTTTTTCAAAAATGATTTTAAAAATTACTATTTGGCCATGCGGAAAAGTAACCAATTCTATTGTGGACTTAATAAATTATTCAAAAATTTTTCGTGAACCAAAATGTTACAGAGAATCGTTGAGATCTGGACAAATTAAACTTTAGAATTTTATTGGATTACCGTTGGAAATTTATTCCCAAAAAAATTTTAAAATTACTATTTGGCCTAAAGGAAATGGAATCAGATGTATTGTGGAGTTATTTGAGATATAATATTGTGATTATACTTCTGAAACAAACATATCAGACGGTATTTTAAAGAAATAAGTATTGGTATTAGATGATATTTTTTTAGAATATTATGCATTTCTATAATGTTAAGTTTAAGTAAAAAGAGATTCTGGGCTTTTTTAATACAATCTTTGAGATTGTTATTTTTTTTTGCCCGCTGTAAAATGATGAATGCAATTGCTTTCACAATTTATAGTGAAATGCAATATATTCTGAAAACAGCAAAAATAAGGCAAAAATATTTTTTGAAAAATATATAAATATGTGTACTGTATTATAAAATGTTTTAAAAATATTAATACTTTTTTTCTTTTTTTCAGATTGATATAGAAAAATTTCGAAAACTAGAACCATTTTTAAAGCAATTTTTTTTTAAAACAAATGAATAAATATTTTTTTGAGTGGGTATGGTAAGTCAATAATAATAATTGTAGTTTCTCGCGGACCTTGTAATGTGATAATTGATTTTTAGTGTTTTTTAAAAAAAAAATAAAAAAATTACGCGTACCGTACGCGTACGGTAAAAAAAAAAAAAAAAAAGTTTTTAAAAAACATATGTAAAAAAAAGATGAAAGATAAGGTTGGCTCTTAAAAGAGCCGTTGTGTTCATGCAGGGACAGAGGAAAGAAAGAATGGGAAAATTAGTCAAAGCGACAAGTGTGCTGATCTATTTTGTTGTTCACTAGGGAAACACTGGTCTCCCTATGACAAATTAGATCATGACAAGAGGCGCATCGAATATCAACCCTCTGAAATCGAGGGTTAATTTCCAGAGGGCCAGCAAAAGGAGATGCTCTCCCCACAGATGAAGGGCTCACCTGACCTGCAGAAGAAGGAGTCAGCCCTGCAGATGATGGTCCAGGCTGAGCTGCTGTGGATGTGCTTGGTTGACTTTCTGAAGAGTTACCTCCAAAAAGTCGAGCATGTGTCCTTCTGTGTACATCCTTGAGGTGTCTCTTCATGGTATGATTCCCAAAGGAATACTTCTTGTCAGGATTACCTCTTGAAAGTACACGTTTACACAGCTCACAAGTTACTAAGGGTGCATTTACCTTTTGCTGGCCTTCAGGAAAAGTAAAATAATCCCATACATAAGAGGGCTTTTGTTTCCTCGCTCTCTGCCTCAAGGTAGTGCTGCTAGTGCTAGCCTCACTCTCAGAAAAGCTCTGCTGTTCTGCCATCGTATCACAAAGACAACCCAGCTCCTTCTCCTAAGGGATCACAAGCAGAAATGAGAGGAATGGGTGTGGTGTAGGAGAGTTCTAGAACTGAAAGTAGTTTCAACCAATCAAAAGTTGTATTTCATGATCACATGACCTACCGTACGCTTACGGTACGCTTACGGTACGCTTACGGCAAAAGTGCGCATGCGCGTAAAAAAGACACGCGCTTGCGCGCATGCGCATAACAGTCACTACCCGACACTTCCGCGTAACGTGCGCGTGCAGCGTACGCGCGCACGCGTCCCACGCGGAGTACGCGCGGCTACGCAAATTGCGTAACTATACGCAAGCAGCGTAGAAAAATTACGGGCGTTGCGTAAACCGTACGCTTACCGTAAGCTTACGGTACGCGTACTAAAAAAATAATAAAAAAAATAGAAAAAATGTACTGCAAATAAATTTTACATGTTTATTTTAAAAAATATATTAAAAAAAAACATATTAAAGAATTTTAAAAATGTAACCATAGTCTTTATAAAAGGTAAGAAAATTAAAAAAAAAATATGTTAAAAAAAATAGAAGAAAAAAAAAAATTAGCATTTAAAAAACCTTGCAAATTCACTGAAAAAACCATGGGTTTCACACACGTTATAGTTAGGAATTAGCATTTAAAAAACCTTAGAAATTCAGTGAAAAAACCATAGATTTCACACACGTTATAGTTAGGAATTAGCATTTAAAAAACCTTAGAAATTCAGTGAAAAAACCATAGGTTTCACACATGTTATAGTTAGCTGGACATTTTACTCGTAAAAAACCAATGAAATTCCCCCGTTATAGTTAGTTCAGCTAACTATAACTCGCGCGCCCGCAATGCACTGCTGATGACGTCACACATTACATCACTCATGACATGGTCAGTGACATCACTCATGACATCACTGATGACATCTCAAATGACATCACTGATGACATCATCCTTGTGATAGAGTGGCAGACCTCCTCTTCCCCTAATATAACCTTTGATACACACATTCAAAAATAGAGACTAAAATTTTCAAAACAATGGACATACCAATAACAGTTACAACAACCTCTTCAGTAATTCTAAGATCCACATACACATCAACTCATTCACCAACAGTCCTATACAGTCACTCATACATGTACTCACTTATCATATGTACTCATACACCTATACATCCTGTTACACAATGCCACTCATCCATAGAGCGACTCACACACATAGTCACTCATGCTAATAAAGAATCAAACATACATTTACTTGCATATACAGTTATACACACACCACCACACTTACTTCTACGGAAACTTACACATACTTAGTCTTTTAAACAATCACTTATAGAAATACATACTTATTCATACAGGAACTCTTTCAATCTCTCACTCTCACATATACTCACATATATAAACCAATACTCACATATACTAGTTTAAAACATATGTAGTTACTCATAAAGACACTATTGAGACAGTCATTCACTCACTAACACACCCATACACACACTCATCCACCCATGCAGTCCTGCACACATGCTCTGTTCAACACATACAAACAGTGAGTCACTCATTCATGCACCTATGCACTACGTCATACCCCCCACCGAACCATGCAGACACTCAGACTAATACTCAAAAAACCAACTAATAACCTATATAGACACCCATGTAGCTACTCACCAACCCATGCAGCCACTTATACACAAAGTGAAAAAATGATACAGATATTTACATATTTAAACATTACTCACTAAGCCATGTATTCACTATGATACACTTAATCAGTCAGTTACACAATCAATTTTTCAAAAAGAAATCATCCATTTAGACAGTAATATACCCATTTATTCTTCCATCAACCTTGAGATATACATATATAAAACATATTTAATTTTCAGAAAAACACACATTCACTGGATGATGTCATCAGTGATGTCATCAGTGATGTCATTTGAGATGTCATCAGTGATGTCATGAGTGATGTCACTGACCATGTCATGAGTGATGTAATATGTGACGTCATCAGCAGTGCATTGCGGGCGCGCGAGTTATAGTTAGCTGAACTAACTATAACAGGGGAATTTCATTGGTTTTTTACGAGTAAAATGTCCAGCTAACTATAACATGTGTGAAACCTATGGTTTTTTCACTGAATATATATATATATATATATATATATATATATATATATATATTCACTGAAAAAACCATAGGTTTCACACATGTTATAGTTAGCGGAAATTTTACTGATAAAAAACCAATGAAATTCCCCCGTTATAGTTAGTGCAGGCAACTATAACTCACGTGACCGCAATCCTCTGCTGATGCTAATACTGTATTTAGACACTTATTTGCCCATGTCTTCTTCCATAAATTTTTAGCTATACATATATTACAAATATTTTTTTTTCATAAAGACACATATGTCATCAGCAGAAGATTGCGGTCGCGTGAGTTATAGTTGCCTGCACTAACTATAACGGGGGAATTTCATTGGTTTTTTATCAGTAAAATTTCCGCTAACTATAACATGTGTGAAACCTATGGTTTTTTCAGTGAATTTGCAAGTTTTTTAAATGCTAATTCCTAACTATAACGTGTGTGAAACCTATGGTTTTTTCAGTGAATTTGTACGGTTTTTTAAATGCTAAGTTACTTTACGCCATTCGTGGCGTGCGCGCCCACTTAACGCAGTTCGTTCCGTGCGCGCGCCCACTTTACGCAGTTAGTGCCGTGCACGCACGGTGGACACGCGGTGCGCTACGCGCACCGCGTGCCCACATTACGCTAGATGGGCCATGTACGCACGATGCGCTTCGCGGCGTGCGCGCCCATTCGTGGCGTGCGCGCCCACTTAACGCAGTTCGTTCCGTGCGCGCACGGTGCGCTTCGCGCACCGCGCGCCCACTTTACACAGTTAGTGCCGTGCACGCACGGTGGGCACGCGGTGCGCTACGCGCACCGCGTGCCCACGTTACGCTAGATGGGCCATGTACGCACGATGCGCTTCGCGCACCGTGCGCACATGGAGGACATATGATGCGCTTCGTTGTGAAAGGTAATATTTTAATTTTTCACATCTGTGATATGCCATGTACAAATGGTGCCCTTCAGGCACCATTTGCACATGGGGTGGGGAGAGTATGGATAATTTTGTTTTAAAAAATTTTTTTACCGTACGCTTACGGTAAGCATAATCGGCGAAATTATCGAAAAAATTAAAATTCCGTTTTTGGCCTTGGGGGATCTTTGGGGACTCCCCCAACATGGCTAGGTGCTTAGGAGCTGTCTAAACAGCCCCTTTACATGTTTTTGTCCTTTGTTTTTTAATCCCCACTCAGAGTGCGAGAGAGAAAATGGCGGCCGCCGCTTCCTGGTTTCGACCGATTCGAATGTTTACTAAGATCTAACAGCCAATCAGAATCGCGCTCGTGCACGTCACCGTACGCGTACGGTAAGCGCACCGTAAGCGCACCATAAGCTGGCTCAGATATATATATTGATTTAAAGGCTATTTTCTCAGAATCTACTGAACAGATTTACACCAAACCTACAAAAGGCACTTCCTTGACCTGTAGACTACCTCTCTGCCAAATTTCAAGGAACTCTGTTCAGCCGTTCGGGCTGTAGCTGTGTCTAAAGGTCCTATGGAAAAATGCATGGGAAAAACGCGTTTTGGGACCCCCCTTTTATCTCAGCCCCCGCTTGATGAATCCCCCCGAGACTTTCAGGGTAGGAGCGGAGCGCAGCGCCCCACCTATTTTGAAAATTTTGCGAGGATTCGTCGACCGGCGCCAAAGTTATTCAAAATAGAATGTTGCGGTTTTCCTATGGAAACAGGGTCCTAACTATAACTACCTACTGGCGACCGCCAGTAGGTAATATATATATATATATATATATATATATATATATATATATATATATATATATATATTTTCACTGAAAAAAACATAGGTTTCAGAAACGTTAAATTTAGATGGACATTTCACTCTTACAAAGCCATAGAAATTCCACCGTTATAGTTAGTTCAGCTAACTATAACTTGCGCACCCGCAATGCATTGCCCATGACGTCACATATTACATCATTCATGATATGGTCAGTGACATCACTGATGACATCACTGATATCACTGATTACATCTCAAATGACATCACTAATGACATCATCCAGTGACTGTGTTTTTCTTTATAGTATATGTATGTCAAGGTATATTGAAGAATGAGTAGGTGTATAAGTGTCTGAATGTAGGATTTAGTAGGTGCTTGACTGACTGTTTAACTGAGTGATTAAACGTGTCTTACTAAATGCATGGGTAAGTGACTAAACTGTGTGAATGTCTGTATCAGTCTGTCTGTTGTTGTGTAAGCTGCTGCATGAGTTGGTCAGTAGCTACATGAGTGTCTATATGGGTTATCGATTTGGTTGCCTGAGTATTTGTATGGGTGCCTGGGTGTGTGTCTGGGTGGGTGGGAGGTGTGTGAGTCTGTGCATAGATGTTTGAGTGGTTGATTCACTGTGTGCATGGGTTCAAGAGTGCATGTGGAAACAGCTGTATAGGTGGGTTACTGTGTGTGTGGGTGTGTTGGTGAGTGAATGGATGTCTCAAGGGTACATGTCCAAGTAACTACATATGTAATTAGCAGTGTATGTGAAATTTGAAGTATATAAATGACTATATGTGAGAGTCAGTTATTGTGAGAGTGGCTATATGGATGAGTGTTTACTTGTATCAGTGATTGTAGGAGAGAGTAAGTATGCATTTGTTTCTGTTTAAATAAGTGATGTGGTGTGTGTATAACTGTATAGGTCAGTAAATGGAAGTGTGATTGATTATTTGCATGACTGACTAGGTGTGTGAGTAACTGGATGAGTGGTTGTGTGTGAATGTCTGTATAGGTTTATGAGTGCATATGCTAGTGTTGTATTGATGAGTGACTGCATGTATGAGTGATTGTGTTTCTGTAAAGTTTAAATATGTTTTATATATATTCCAAGGTGTATTGAAGAATGAGTGGGTGTGTAAGTGTCTGGATGGAGGATTTAGTAGGTGCGTGACTGACTGCATAAGTGAGTGATGAAATGTGCCTTACTAAATGCATGGGTTAGTGATTAAACTGTGTGAATGTCTGTATCAGCCTGTCTTTTGTTGTGCAAGCTGCTGTATGGGTTGGTCAGTAGCTACATGAGTGTCTATATAGGTCATTGATTGGTTATCTGAGTATTTTGTTTGGGATACTGAGTGTATGTGTGAGTGGGTGGGAGGCGTGTGACTGTGCATTGCTGTGTGAGTGGTTGATTCACTGGGTGTATGGGTTCAAGAGTGCATGCGGAAACAGCTGTATGGGTGAGTGAGTGTGTGTATGGGTGTGTTGGTGAGTGAATGGATGTCTCAGTAGTACATGTCCAAGTAACTACATATGTAGAAGGCAGTGTATGTGAGAGTTGAAGTATATCAATGGCTCTACATGATAGTCAGTGATAGTGAGACTGGCTGTATGAATGAGTGTGTACATGTATCACTGATTATATAAGAGAGTAAGTATGCGTTAGTATCTGTATGAATAAGTGAGGTGGTGTGTGTATAATTGTATAGGTGAGTAAATGGGAGTGTGATTGATTCTTAGCATGACTGACTAGGTGTGTGAGTAACTGCATGGATGAGTGGCGGTGTGTGAGTGTCTGTATAGGTGTATGTGTGCATATTATAGTGTTGTATTGATAAGTGAATGCATGTATGAGTGATTGTATGGATGAATGAGTGTATGTGTGTGTAAACCTAGGAATCAGTGAGTGCGTATGTAGTAACTGGTATTGGTGTGTCAATGATTTAGAAAATGGTAGTCTGTATTTTACAGTGGGTATATCAAAGGTTATATTAGAGTGTGAGGAGGTGCATCAGATGTCCATGTGGATGATGTCCTCAGTGATGCCATCATTGATGTCATTTGAAATGTCATCAGTGATGTCATCAGTGATGTCACTGACCATGTCATGAATGATGTAATATGTGACGTCATGAGCAGTGCATTGCAGATGCAAAAGTTATAGTTAGCTGAACTTAGCTAACAATGGAATTTCTATGGTTTTGTAAGAGTGAATTGTCCAGCTAACTATAACGTCCCTGAAATCTATGGTTTTTTCAGTGAATTTCTAAGGTTTTTTAAATGCTAATTTCTAACTATAACGTACCTGAAACCTATGGCTTTTTCAGTGAATATATATATATATATATATATATATATTTATATTATCTACTGGCGGTCGCCAGTAGATAGTTATAGTTAGGATCGTGTTTCCAGAGGAAATCTCAAAATTCTATTTTGAATAACTGTGGCGCCGGTTGACGAATCCTCGCGAAATTTTCAAAACAAATGGGGCGCTCCGCTCAGCTCCTACCCTGAAAGTCTCGGGGTGATCCGTCAAGCGGGGGCCGAGAAAAAAGGGGGGGCCCAAAACGTGTTTTCCCCATGCATTTTTCCATAGGACCTTTAGTCGCAGCTACAGCCCAAACGGCTGAATAGAATTACTTGAAATTTGGCAGAGAGGTAACCATAAGGTCAAGGAAGTGCCTTTTGCAGGTCTGGTGTACATCTGTTCAGTATTTCCTGAGAAAATAGCATTTAAAAGCATATCAATATCTATACGCGCGCAGCGTGCGCGCACTGTGCAAGCTCGGTGCGCGCACCCTGCCGTGCACCAGCGCACTTCTGATTGGTTGTTAGATCTTAGTAAACATTCGAATCGGTCGTATCCAGGAAGTGTCGGCCGCCATTTTGTCTCTCGCAGTCTGCCGTCCTGTAAATTGGTTTTCTGGTTACTGCTGTTAAATCCCGCATGAGACCTTAAAAATCGGCGCACCCAAGTTTATCTCTCATTTGAAAGCGAACGTACTAAAATGACTTTCCGTGAATTTGACGGCTTCCGCCGCTTGCTGACTAGGCACTTCTTTGCGCATTAATTTATAACACTCGGTTCATCTGAAATTCCGTTTGCAGCAGCGGTGCGTTCGTCGAGAGGTGATGTTTTGGTGACAAGTCCGCTCAGATTTGATAAACACCGCCATCTCATTCACCTCCGAAAGTGTTATTTCAGATCGTGGAGTCAGAGGCAGGGAGCGTGTAACACTCAAACAAATGTCATTTCTGTCAGCGGCAAAATAAATGCATCCGGTGTTTTACGCGGAACATTTTCTTAAAAAGAAGCCCTAGTCTAAACGTTAAAGTTACGAAATATGGTAATTTAAAACCTTTGACAGCTGAAATAATACATTTGGAAATAGCTTTTAATTTGTCTCTACTTGGTGACAGTATTTTAATATTTTACATGCATATTTATTTTTTAATCACCTATCATGGTTCGAGTTACAAAGTGCTAATGTTGACCTTATTAAGATATAAGTGGTCTAGCATGACTCTGGAGAATAACTACAATCAATGGAAACGTGATAACAACAATAATATGAATACATATTTGTTAACGCTTCCTACAACAGTTTTGACATGCCTAATCACGGCAAAAAACAGATGTTACTTGTACCCACTTAATAGTACTCAATTTACTGACCTCTAATGGTTATATGTTGTTTGCAGCCTGGAGGCGGGTGCTGAAAGGCTTGCTTTGTGTTAAGCCGCCGTGTCCTTCACACAAGCACTCTATTGTGGCCTCAGCTTAACTCTCAAGAGTGGCTACCACTGCTTTATTGTTCTCAGCCACAGAACGTTTTGAACTATGTTTTAGGTTTTTATATATGCTTGTCAGCTTGCTGTCTTCCACAATAAATTGCCCCAAGTTCCCAGAGTGTCCGTTCACTCGGCTCTGATTCAGAGGCTACTGTAGAGTAGAGGCGCTATTTTTCAAACAAGGTACTTTTTCCCGACTATCTGTGCACCGGTGGCTTTTCAGCCCGTGGTGCCGTCAGGCAAAGTGTAGATTCCAAGCACTGCATTTCATTGCAGGTCAGGACTTAAGCGAGGTTTCAGGTCCCGATTTGCACCGCAGGAACTATTTTCAGGAGCAGAACGCCGCGGAGGTTCAGCAGAAGATGGCGCGGATGGACACTGGCGACGGGGCCGGTCTTGACAGGACAGGGAGCCGACCTTTGACAACGCCTTTGCTTCTTTGCTGTCTGGCATAGTAGGCGCTGCCCAGACTTCTCTCTCAGATGGATGTGAGAGGAGCTACATGTCTCCAAACACACAAATCCAAGGTGCTTAATAAGTTTAAAAAAAAGCCATAAACTGCTAGCAAGGTGTGAGAACCACCGTTGTACGACAACTTAAACAAAGGCTGTGTAAAATCCGTAAACAAACATGCACACGCACATTACTTGTGTGTTAAATATTAACCTATCCACGGAATTGTGCCCTCCTTTAAAAACACTAATTAGACAAACAACCGTTTTATCTTAAACGTGAACACTTTTAATTTATCAATTTATGATTGATGCGCCATTTAATGTCGGTGTTATTTCTTCCAGAAGACATTAAGCAGTTCTTCTAATGTTATGAAGAAAAAAATAGCAACATGTATATTTTAAATATTCGTGACTGTTGCATTGGTATACCGTTAAGCGGTACAAAGAATCGCACCTACCACAATATATACATTTTATGTATGCTCCTTTTACTATTACCCTCTTATTCATTTATGCAGAGACATTCACAGACCCATAATTCTAGTCCATATATGAAGGACAGCATGTCAGAACCCACAGTTTTATTAGATATCTGGGACATGTCACTGGAATACATTTGTATTTTCTCTGGATCAGTTACGTCCACTTCCAAGGCACCAATTATCACCAACTCGATCAAGTAGAACCCGCTTGTCTCTGGGCATGGACACATTAAGGACTTAAAGCAAAGCTGCATCTACCTATATTTATTGTTGTTATTACTGTACTGCAGCGGTGGGTTTAAAGTCGGGAAATTATTGGGAAGGTTCATCTATGATTTTGCTTCTAGAATTCACAAACATTAGATCTTTTCTTTATATCGTGATTTTCAACTAATGTTAAACGATGAGACATATATTATTTTGGTTACCATGTGACATAAAATATGTGTACTTTATTCCATTAATTTATAAACAAATATGGCCTCCAATTGACTGAACTCCGTTATTTGTAGTGATTCTGTCTGTATGTCTCTGGTTTTCAGACTATGTATCAATATGCCAGTCTGCCTATATATAAATATATATATACCGTAATTCATTTCATACCTACTAGAGGATTAATACTTTGTTACTTATGTTTTGTGGCAGAAACGCTCAATCCTACAAATCCCAGGATACCTTCAGACTGAATACAGATCCAACCCACCTGGGGGCAGTCAACTACTATTTAACGAGGGGCTTGCCGAGATGACGTTATCACCGCCTCCAACCAGCCGGTCCGTGAACAAGAAGCAGGAGCTTTGAAACGCGTTGGACCTTTCTGAACAATTTGAAATGAAATCCGGTTTGCGATGCAATAAAGGACCTTCTTGAAAGCAAAGGGGGCCCGCTTCTGTCTCTTGAGTGCATCTCCGAGCATGTGGCAATCCTTCTGAGAATATATTACGGCCAGCCTCGGTCGTGGAGCTTGCACCGCCACATACATATGGACTGTAGCGATATACTTGCATCTCGCTAAATACAGAAGAGACGAAGTTGTGCTTTAAATTTAAACCGTAATTCATTTCATACCTACTAGAGGATTAATACTTTGTTACTTATGTTTTGTGGCAGAAACGCTCAATCCTACAAGTCCCAGGATACCTTCAGACTGAATACAGATCCAACCCACCTGGGGGCAGTCAACTAGTATTTAACGAGGGGCTTGCTGAGATGACGTTATCACCGCCTCCAACCAGCCGGTCCGTGAACAAGAAGCAGGAGCTTTGAAACGCGTTGGACCTTTCTGAACAATTTGAAATGAAATCCGGTTTGCGATGCAATAAAGGACCTTCTTGAAAGCTAAGGGGGCTCGCTTCTGTCTCTTGAGTGCATCTCCGAGCATGTGGCAATCCTTTTGAGAATATATTACGGCCAGCCTCGGTCGTGGAGCTTGCACCGCCACATACATATGGACTGTAGCGATATACTTGCATCTCGCTAAATACAGAAGAGACGAAGTTGTGCTTTAAATTTAAACCGTAATTCATTTCATACCTACTAGAGGATTAATACTTTGTTACTTATGTTTTGTGGCAGAAACGCTCAATCCTACAAGTCCCAGGATACCTTCAGACTGAATACAGATCCAACCCACCTGGGGGCAGTCAACTACTATTTAACGAGGGGCTTGCCGAGATGACGTTATCACCGCCTCCAACCAGCCGGTCCGTGAACAAGAAGCAGGAGCTTTGAAACGCGTTGGACCTTTCGGAACAATTTGAAATGAAATCCGGTTTGCGATGCAATAAAGGACCTTCTTGAAAGCTAAGGGGGCTCGCTTCTGTCTCTTGAGTGCATCTCCGAGCATGTGGCAATCCTTTTGAGAATATATTACGGCCAGCCTCGGTCGTGGAGCTTGCACCGCCACATACATATGGACTGTAGCGATATACTTGCATCTCGCTAAATACAGAAGAGACGAAGTTGTGCTTTAAATTTAAACCGTAATTCATTTCATACCTACTAGAGGATTAATACTTTGTTACTTATGTTTTGTGGCAGAAACGCTCAATCCTACAAGTCCCAGGATACCTTCAGACTGAATACAGATCCAACCCACCTGGGGGCAGTCAACTACTATTTAACGAGGGGCTTGCCGAGATGACGTTATCACCGCCTCCAACCAGCCGGTCCGTGAACAAGAAGCAGGAGCTTTGAAACGCGTTGGACCTTTCTGAACAATTTGAAATGAAATCCGGTTTGCGATGCAATAAAGGACCCTCTTGAAAGCTAAGGGGGCCCGCTTCTGTCTCTTGAGTGTATCTCCGAGCATGTGGCAATCCTTTTGAGAATATATATATATATATATATATATATATATATATATACGCACGGTGAAAAACCTTTAAAAAAATATATATTAATAAATACATAACTTAGCATTTAAAAAACAGTACAAATTCACTTAAAAAACCATAGGTTTCACACACGTTATAGTTAGGAATTAGCATTTAAAAAACCTTGCAAATTCACTTAAAAAACCATAGGTTTCACACAGGTTATAGTTAGGTGGACATTTCCCTCGTTAAAAACCAATAAAATTCCCCCGTTATAGTTAGTTCAGATAACTATAACTCGCGCGACCGCCACTCTATCACAAGGATGATGTAATCAGTGATGTCATGAGTGATGCCACTGACCATGTCAAGAGTGATGTAATATGTGACGTCATGAGCAGTGGATTGCGGGCGCGCGAGTTATAGTTATCTGAACTAACTAAAACGGGGGAATTTCATTGGTTTTTTACGAGTGAAAAGTCCACCTGACTATAACCTGTGTGAAACCTATGATTTTTTAAGTGAATATATATATATATTACCTACTTGCAGTCCCCAGTAGGTTGTTATAGTTAGGACATTGTTTCTATTCAAAAAGCATTTTTTCTTTTGCCAGTGTCTTTGGCGCTGTTTGACAAATCTTCGCGAAATTTTGTAAACTAATGACCAGCTCCGGTCAGCTCCTGTCTTGAAAGATTTGGGGTGATTCGTGAAGCGTGGGCCGGGAAAAAAGGGGGGTCCCAAAATGCGTTTTCCTCAAGTTAATTTCCATAGGAAATTTTGGAACAGGTTATAGCTCGAGTTGCTGAACGAAATTACACCAAATTCAGCACAAAGGTAGCTCTTGGATCAGAAAGTGCCCTTTTTTAAATAGTGTAAATCCGTTCAGTAGTTCCTGAGAAATTAAAAAAATAAAAGTTTATATATCTGAGCACAGAGTAGGATTTGCGAATCCTCCCGAGCACAAGCTTAATTGTGATTGGCTGCCAACCCTCCAAACCAGAATGTGTTAGCAGCCATCTTGTGACTTGGTAACCGAGTCACAAAAAAAAAGTAAATAGTAAAAGTAAAGGTTAAAAAACAAGAAAAGGGGGCAGGGTAGATACATCCTGAAAGCCTAGGCCAGCTCAGGGGGTCCCACAAGGACCCCCAACACCAAAAAAACATTATTTTTTTTAAACAATATGCCAAATTTGTGCTGGGTACGTGAATCCGGCAGAGAAAATTTTACAAAAACAAAGTGTGGGCTCCCGTGCTTCGTTTGTTTCAAGCCCCCAGGTGGGCCAGGTCCTGAGGGCAATTCATAATTATTGTCCCCGGGGACCACCACCTCCCCGGGCTATGTTTATTATATGCAGGTGCACATGACCCCCATGCAGCCCCAGGGACCGTCACCTCCCTGGGGCATTTTTAAAAAAATGATTGGGGTGCTCCCTGGGAACCACCACCAAGGGCTGGCTCATGTCGATGTCCTGGGGTACCCACCCTGGGGACATTGCAATTTGCTATGGCAGGGCAGGAGCACGGCCATAGCAAACCGAGGAGCACTTTTGGACCTAGTCAGAGGTATGAGCAGAGCCATTGGAATTATGTGACTGTTTGGCTGCACCGACTTTTGCACAATTATGCATTTTACGCATTAGCCACATAATCCATTATGTGCTGCCTAATCTGCAGATTTGAACAGAAAAAGCCTTGTTTTTAGCTCAAACAGCTCAAACGTTACAAAAAATGCAGCGACAAGTGTTACAGGGTGGTGGAAGGTCCTTTGTGAACCTATAATGGCCATCTGTTACTCATGCTAAATGCGGTTGTTAAATTGGTACTAAGGGTGTGCCAGCCACTCTTGCTTCTTTCTGCATTTCTCTTGCCCCTTTCTACATTTCTGCTGCTTCTTTCTGTACATCTTTTGCCTCTTTATGCACCTCTGTTGCCTCTTTCTGCATCTCACTTGCTTCTTTGTGCACCCCTTTTGCCTCTTTCTGCACCTCTTTTGCCTCTTTCTGCACCCCTCTTGCCTCTTTCTCCACCCCTCCTCCTTTCTGCACATCTGCTGATTCTTTCTGTACTTCTCTTGACTCTTTCTCCTCCCCTCTTCCCTCTTTCTTTATCTCTGTTGCTTCTTTCTGCACTTAACTTACGTCTTTCTGTACCTTTCTTGCTTCGTTCTGCACCCCTGGTAGATCTTTCTGCACCCTCTTCTCTTTCTGCACTTCTGTTGGTTCTTTCTGCACCTCTCTTGTCTCTTTCTCCACCCCTCTTCCCACTTTCTGCACCTCTGTTGCTTCTTTCTGCACCTCTCTTGCTTCTTTCTTCACCCCTCGTGCCTCTTTCTGCACCCCTTTTCCCTCTTTTTGCACTGCTCTTACCTCTTTCTGCACCTCTGTTGCATCTTTCTGCAGTACTCTAGCTTCTTTCTGTACCTCCGTTGCTTCTTTCTGCACCAGTCGTGCTTCTTTCTGCACCCCTCTTCTGTCTCTCTGCACATTTCTTGTCTTTTTCTGCACACCTGTTCCTTCTTTCTGCTTTTCTTTTGCTTCTTTCTGCACACCACTTGCCACTTTCTCCACCCCATTCCCCCTTTTTGCTCCCTTTTCCCCTCATTCTGCACCTTTCTTGCCTCTCTGTGCACCTCTGTTCCTTCATTCTGCACTTCTTTTGTTTCTTTCTATAGCTCTCTTGCTTCTTTCTACACCCCCTTGCCTCTTTCAAAACCCCTCGTCCATCTTTCTGCACCCCTGTTGCCTCTTTCTTCACCCCTGTTGCCTCTTTCTGCACCTCTGTTCCTTTTTTCTGCACTTCTTTTGTTTCTTTCTTCACCCCTCTTGCTTCTTTCTGCACCCCTCGTTCCTCTTTCGGTACCCCTCTTATCTCTTTTGCACATCTGTTCCTTCTTTCAGCACTTCTTTTGTTTCTTTCTGTACCTCTCTTGCCTCAGTCTGCCCACCTTTTCTCTTTTTCTGCACCCCTTTTGCCTGTTTCTGCAACTCTCTTGCCTCTTTCTGAAGTTTTCTTACCTCCTTCTGCACCCCCGCAGGTTCTTTTGCACTGCTCTTGCTTCTTTCTGTACCTCTCTTGCAAGTTTCTGTACCACTCTTGCCTCTTTCTGCCCCACTTACCCATTTCTGCACCTCTTTTGGTAGTTTCTGTACTGCTTTTGATTCTTTCTGCACCTGTCTTGCAAATTTCTGCACCCCTCTTGCCTCTTTCTGCACCCCTCTTCCTTCTTTATATACCCCTCTTGCCTCTGTCTGCACCCTTCTAGTCTCTTTCTGCACCTCTGTTCCTTCTTTCTGTGCTTTCTTTGCTTCTTTCTGCACCCCTCTTGCCTCTTTATGCACCTCTCTTGCACATTTCTGCACCCCTCTCTTGCTTCTTTCTGCACCCCTGTTGCCTATTTCTGCTCCTCTGTTGATTCTTTCTGTACTTCCCCCTCCTCTCTGTATACCCCTGTTCCCTCTTTGTGCACCTATTTTGCCGGTTTCCGCAATTCTCTTGCCTCTTTCTATACTTTTCTTGTCTCCTTTTGCACCTCTACTGCCTCTTTCTATACTTTTTCTTGCCTCTTTCTGTACCGCTGTTGCTTCTTTCTGCACCTCTCTTGCCCCTTTCTGCACCCCCTTCCCTCTTTCTGCACCTCTTTTGCTTCTTTCTGCACCCTTTATGCCTCTTTCTCCTCCCCTTTTCCCTCTTTCTGCACCTTTCTTGCCTCTCTCTGTACCTCTGTTCCTTCTTTCTGTGCTTCTTTTGTTTCTTTTAACAGCTCTCTTGCTTCTTTTTACACCCCCTTGCCTCTTTCTCCACCCCTCTTCCCTCTTTATGCACCCCTGTTGCCTCTTTTTGCACCTCTGTTGCCTTTTTCTGCATCTCTGTTTCTTTTTTCTGTACTTTTTTCTCTTCTTTCTGCACATCTCTTGCTTCTTTCTGCACTCCTCGTGCCTCTTTCTACACCCCTCTCCCCTCTTGCACCACTATTCCTTCTTTCTGCACTTCTTTTGTTTCTTTCTGCACCCTTCTTCCCTTTTTTGCATCCCTATCGCCTCTCTGCAGTTCTCTTGTCATTTTCTGCACCTCACATGCCTCATTCTGTACTTCTCTTGCTTCTTTCTACACGTCTGATGCTTCTTTTAGCAATTCTCTTGCCTCTTTCTGCACTTCTCTTCCTTCTTTCTGTGCCTCTCTTGCATCTTTCTTTATCCCTTTTACCTCTTTCTATACCTCTGTTGGTTCTTTTTGCTCTGCTCTTGTTTCTTTCTGCACCTTTGTTCCAAATTACTGCATCCTTCTTACCTTTTTCTGCACTCCTCTTCCCTCTTTCTGTACCTCTCTTGCCTCCGTCTGCCCACTTGTTCCCTCTTTCTGCACCCCTTTTGCCTGTTTCTACAATTCTCTTGCCTGTTTCTGCAGTACTGTTGCATCTTTCTGCAGTTCTGTTACTTCTTTCTGTACCTCTCTTGCTTCTTTCTGTACCAGTCGTGCTTCTTTCTGTACCCCTCTTGCCTATTTCTGCACCTCGGTTCCTTGTTTCTGCTTATCTTTTGTTTCTTTCTGCACCTCTCTTCCTTCTTTCTGCACCCCTCTCACCACTTTCTCTACACCTGTCCCCCCTTTTTGCTCCCTTTTTCCCTCTTTCTGCACCTTTCTTGCCTCTCTCTCTGCACCTCTGTTCCTTCATTCTGCACTTCATTTGTTTCTTTCTACAACTCTCTTGATTCTTTCTACACCCCCTTGCCTCTTTCTACATCCCTCTTCCATCTTTCTGAACCCCTGTTGCCTCTTTCCGCACCCCTGTTGCCTCTTTCTGCACTTCTGTTCGCTTTATTCTGTACTTCTTTTGTTTCTTTCTGCACCTCTCTTGCCTCAGTCTGCCCACCTGTTCCCTCTTTCTGCACCCCTATTGCCTGTTTCTGCAACGCTCTTGCCTCTTTCTGCAGTTCTCTTACCTCCTTCTGTACCTCTGTTGGTTCTATTGCACTGGTCTTGCTTCTTTCTGCTCCGCTCTTGCAAATTAATGCACCTCCCTTGTCTCTTTCTGCACCCCTCTTACCTGTTTCTGCACCTCTTTTGGTAGTTTCTGTACTGCTCTTATTTCATTCTGCACCTGTCTTGCAAATTTCTGTACCCCTCTTGTCTCTTTGTGCACCCCTCTTCCTTCTTTGTATAACTCTCTTGCCTCTGTCTGCACCCTTCTTGCCTCTTTCTGTACCCCTCTTGCCTCTTTCTTCACCTCTGTTCCTTCTTGCTGCACTTCATTTGTTTCTTTCTGCAACTTGCTTGCCTTTTTTGCATCCTTTCTGTAGTTTTCTTGTTATTTTCTGCACCTCTCTTACCTCAGTCAGCCCACCTGTTCCTTCTTTCTGTACCCCTTTAGCCTGTTTCTGCAACTCTCTTGCCTCTCTATGCAGTTCTCTTTCCTCCTTCTGCACCTCTGCTGGTTCTTTTGCACTGCTCTAGCTTCGTTCAGTACCTCTCTTATACATTTCTGTAACCCTATTGCCTCTTTCTGCACCTCTCTTCCTTCTTTCTATACCCCTCTTGCCTCTGTCTGCACTCTGCACCCTTCTTGCCTCTTTCTGCACCTCTGTTCCTTCTTTTTGTACTTTTATTGCTTCTATCTGTACCGCTGTTGCCTCTTTATGCACCTCTCTTGAAAATTTCTGCACCACTCGTGCCTCTGTGTGCACTTCTCTTGCCTCTTTCTGCTCCTCCCTTGCTTCTTTCTGCACCTCTGTTGGTTCTTTCTGTACTTCTCTTGCCTCTGTGTGCATCCCTGTTCCCTCTTTGCGCACATATTTTGCCTGTTTCTGCAATCCTCTTGCCTCTTTCTACACTTTTCTTGTCTCCTTTTGCACCTCTACTACCTCTTTCTAAACTTCTATTGCCTCTTTCTGCACCCCTCTTCCCTCTTTCTGCACCTCTCTTTCTTCTTTCTGCACTTCTCTTGCTTCTTTCTGCACCCTTCATGTCTCTTTCTGCACCCCTTTTCCCTCTTTCTGCACCTTTCTTGCCTCTCTCTGTACCTCTGTTCCTTCTTTCTGCGCTTCAATTGTTTCTTTCTACAGCTCTCTTGCTTTTTTCTACACACCCTTGCCGCTTTCTCCACCCGCCTTCCCTCTTTCTGTACCCCTGTTGCCTCATTCTGCACCCCTGTTGCTTCTTTCTGCACCCCTCGTCCCTCTTTCTACATCCCTCTCCCCTCTTGTATCTCTGTCCCTTCTTTCTACACTTCTTTTGTTTCTTTCTGCACCCTTCTTCCCTTTTTTACATCCCTCTTGCATCATTCTGCAGCTCTCTTGTCATTTCTGCACCTCTCTTGCCTCTTTCTGCACCTCACTTGCCTTGTTCTGCACTTCTCTTGCTTCTTTCTACACCTCTGTTGCTTCTTTCAGCATACCTCTTGCTTCCTTCTGTACTTTGCTTCCTTCTTTCTACATCTCTCCTGCCTCTTTCTGTACCTCACTTGCCTGTTTCTGTACCCCTCTCCCCCCTTTCCGCACCCCTGTTGCCTCTTTCTGCACTTCTGTTCGCTTTATTCTGTACTTCTTTTGTTTCTTTCTGCACCTCTCTTGCCTCAGTCTGCCCACCTGTTCCCTCTTTCTGCACCCCTATTGCCTGTTTCTGCAACGCTCTTGCCTCTTTCTGCAGTTCTCTTACCTCCTTCTGTACCTCTCTTGGTTCTATTGCACTGGTCTTGCTTCTTTCTGCTCCGCTCTTGCAAATTAATGCACCTCCCTTGTCTCTTTCTGCACCCCTCTTACCTGTTTCTGCACCTCTTTTGGTAGTTTCTGTACTGCTCTTATTTCATTCTGCACCTGTCTTGCAAATTTCTGTACCCCTCTTGTCTCTTTGTGCACCCCTCTTCCTTCTTTGTATAACTCTCTTGCCTCTGTCTGCACCCTTCTTGCCTCTTTCTGTACCCCTCTTGCCTCTTTCTTCACCTCTGTTCCTTCTTGCTGCACTTCATTTGTTTCTTTCTGCAACTTGCTTGCCTTTTTTGCATCCTTTCTGTAGTTTTCTTGTTATTTTCTGCACCTCTCTTACCTCAGTCTGCCCACCTGTTCCTTCTTTCTGCACCCCTTTAGCCTGTTTCTGCAACTCTCTTGCCTCTCTATGCAGTTCTCTATCCTCCTTCTGCACCTCTGCTGGTTCTTTTGCACTGCTCTAGCTTCGTTCAGTACCTCTCTTATAAATTTCTGTAACCCTATTGCCTCTTTCTGCACCTCTCTTCCTTCTTTCTATACCCCTCTTGCCTCTGTCTGCACTCTGCACCCTTCTTGCCTCTTTCTGCACCTCTGTTCCTTCTTTTTGTACTTTTATTGCTTCTATCTGTACCGCTTTTGCCTCTTTATGCACCTCTCTTGAAAATTTCTGCACCACTCGTGCCTCTGTGTGCACTTCTCTTGCCTCTTTCTGCTCCTCCCTTGCTTCTTTCTGCACCTCTGCTGGTTCTTTCTGTACTTCTCTTGCCTCTGTGTGCATCCCTGTTCCCTCTTTGCGCACATATTTTGCCTGTTTCTGCAATCCTCTTGCCTCTTTCTACACTTTTCTTGTCTCCTTTTGCACCTCTACTACCTCTTTCTAAACTTCTATTGCCTCTTTCTGCACCCCTCTTTCTGCACCTCTCTTTCTTCTTTCTGCACTTCTCTTGCTTCTTTCTGCACCCTTCATGTCTCTTTCTGCACCCCTTTTCCCTCTTTCTGCACCTTTCTTGCCTCTCTCTGTACCTCTGTTCCTTCTTTCTGCGCTTCAATTGTTTCTTTCTACAGCTCTCTTGCTTTTTTCTACACACCCTTGCCGCTTTCTCCACCCGCCTTCCCTCTTTCTGTACCCCTGTTGCCTCATTCTGCACCCCTGTTGCTTCTTTCTGCACCCCTCGTCCCTCTTTCTACATCCCTCTCCCCTCTTGTATCTCTGTCCCTTCTTTCTACACTTCTTTTGTTTCTTTCTGCACCCTTCTTCCCTTTTTTACATCCCTCTTGCATCATTCTGCAGCTCTCTTGTCATTTCTGCACCTCTCTTGCCTCTTTCTGCACCTCACTTGCCTTGTTCTGCACTTCTCTTGCTTCTTTCTACACCTCTGTTGCTTCTTTCAGCATACCTCTTGCTTCCTTCTGTACTTTGCTTCCTTCTTTCTACATCTCTCCTGCCTCTTTCTGTACCTCACTTGCCTGTTTCTGTACCCCTCTCCCCCCTTTCTGCACCTATGTTGGTTCTTTCTGTACTGCTCTTGTTTATTTCTGCACCTCTGTTTCTTCTTGCCTTTTCCTGCACACCTCTTCCTTCTTTCTGCACCTCTCTTGCCTCCGTCTGCCCACCTGTTCCCTCTTTCTGTACCGCTTTTGCCTGTTTCTGGAATTCTCTTGCCTCTTTCTGTAGTTCTCCTGCCTCCTTCTGCACCTCATTTGCCTCTTTTAGCACCTCTGTTGGTTCTTTTGCACTGCTCTTGCTTCTTTCTGTACCTCTCTTGCAAATTTCTGCACCCCTTTTGCCTCTTTCAGCACCCCTGCTACCTGTTTCTGCACCTCTCTTGGTAGTCTCTGTTCTGCTCTTGTTTCTTTCTGCACCTGTCCTATAAATTTCTGTACCCCGCCTCCCTCTTTCTACACCTCTCTTGCCTCTGTCTGCACCCTTCTTTTCTCTTTCTGCACCTCTGTTCCTTCTTGCTGCACTTCTCTTTCGTCTTTCTGTACACCTCTTGCCTCTTTCTGCACCTCTGTTGCTACTTTCTGCACTTCTCTTGCTTCTTTCTGCACCTCTCTTACAAGTTTCTGTACCCCTCGTGCCTCTATCCGCACCCTTCTTGCCTCTTTCTGCACCTCTGTTCCTTCTTTCTGCACTTCTCTTGCTTCTTTCTGCACCCCTCTTTCCTCTTTCTGCACCTCTGTTGCTTCTTTCTGCACATTCCTTGCTTCTTTCTGCACCTCTCTTGCAAATTTCTGCACCCCTTGTGCCTCTGTGTGCACCTCTCTTGTCTCTTTCTGCTCCGCTCTTGTCTCTTTCTGTACCCCTCTTGCGTCTTTCTGCACCTCTGTTGGTTATTTATGTACCTCTCTTGCCTTTGTGTGTACCACTGTTCCCTCTTTGTGCACCTCGTTTGCCTGTTTCTGCAACTCTCTTGTCTCTTTCTTCACTTTTCTTGTCTCTTTCTGCACCTCTGCTACCTCTTTCTGAACTTCGCTTGCCTCTTTCTTCACCTCTGTTGCTTCTTTCTGCACTTCTCTTGCCTCTTTCTGCACCCCTCTTCCCTCTTTCTGCACTTCTCTTGCCTCTTTCTGCACTCCTTTTCCCTCTTTCTGCGCCTCTTCTGCACACACAGTGCTACTTGTAAACTGATGATTTCCAATTGATCAATTTCCATAAAATATTTGTTGCATAATTCATTTTAGCTTAATTCATTATCCAACGGTCAGATTTAATCATATACATACAATCATTCCCATAAATACTATAAATAGTTGTAAATGTGCAAAACTTAAGAAGCGTATGTAAAGTACCAGAGTGCCACATAATCTTAAACTGGAAATCAATAAAATCACAGTATATAAAGTGCTATAGTGTGGGAATGAACCCAACTCATATTGCACATTCTGTCTTCCAACCCAATTTAAATTGTGCAAAATTGCTTAACATATGTAAAGTGTCCAAGTGCAGCATGACCGAAACATAGGAGTATACAATATCCCAGTGTATAACAAGTGCTCCAATTGTGAGGATAGAATTATTTCATATTAGACAGGCTTTTCATATTCCGAACAAATTTCAATTTCATCATTATAGTCAGTAGTCATGTTAGTAATTAACTACAGAATATACCCAAAGTGCAGACGTGCCAGATATCCTTTCATCTCAAATCAGGAATATCTTAATATATAAAGTGCCATAGTGCAATGCTAAAACCGTCTTCTGTTACACAATATTTCAATGTCGCTGACCAATTGCATTTCAGTATTAAAACAAGGTAAGGCATATTCTAAAATGTTGGGAGGGGAGCAGGACAATGTACAAATTATCATTCAACCCAAATGTACTTCTAGCTGCTCATCCCTATTAAGACCATTTGGGAATTTCGTATTCAGTTCCAGGATGTAACTTGATTCTAGACATCTGAGGTTTAGTATTCTATTACTCCTCTGAATCTTGGGGGAGCTCTATCAATCCAAAGAACATCAGTAGCCCAGGATCACTATCATGTTTATCATAAAAGTGTTTAGCCACAGAGTAGATAAAATCCTGGTTCCTAATTGGTCGCTGATGCTCTAGCATTAGTTTTTTCAAAGGAAAAATCGTGCTCCCTTCATACATCAATAGACATGGGCAGCTGAGTACATAGATGCAATGGTCAGTGTTACAATTAAAAAGGCCTTTTATCTTGATCAAATGTCCAGTACTAGATTTAAATGTGAGGACATTTTTCACCATCCTACAGGCCTTGCAACTATTACACTCATAAAACCCTCTCACAGTGGATAGCCACATCTCCGCTTATGGCCTCCATCAAAGTAGCTGCGTGTTAGGATTGTCTCCCAGTCTCCTACCTTTTCTATATGTCACAGGGGGCACCATAGGTAAATCTTTACTAATAACATTGTCTGTTTTGACCACCTGTCAGTGTCTTCTCAATATCTGGTAGATTCTAGGGGACATTTGATTAACACAGGTGATCAATCTAGTTACCATAACTCCCTTTGAAACCCTGTCATTGGGATAAAGCAACTGGTTTCTTGAGACTGTTCTGAATTTCGTTTGGCGCCCACTGACATCTTGGGCTGATACCCTCATTTCCTAAACCTCTGGTTTATTCTTTGCACTTGTCTCTGGAAATATAGGTCTTGGCCACAAATTATTTTTATCCTTAATGTTTCACCATACGGAATGCTAGCTTTTAGATTAATTGGATGTTGACTTTTAAAGTGCAGAGTGCTACTGCCAGCTGTTGTTTTGCAGAATACAGTGGTGTTGATTTTACCATCCTTCACCTGCAATAAGAAATCCAAAAATGAAATCTCACTAACACTCATCTGCGCAGTATGATGCAAGCTGTAGGGGTTGTTGTTTAAAATCACCACATATTCCTTAGCCTCCTGCCTAGACTTGCTCCATAACAAAAATAAATTGTCAATGTAGCGGGTCAAAAGAAGTGTATGTTGAACATACTTGGTATTTTCATCCGCCCAGGCCACCTGCTTCTCCTTCCAGCCCATAACCAAATTGGCAAAGCTGGGGGCGAAGCAGGTGCCCATGGCAGTCCCCATAATCTGCCTGTAGACCCTTCCGTCATGCATGAAAATATTGTCCTTCAGGCAGATACGAATCATGTCCAACAACATACGTATATGTTCTAAAAAACATGCTGGTCTCTTTTTGAAATAGTACTTGCATGCTAGCATTCCTAATGCATGATTTATTGAAGTATAAAAAGCAGTGACATCAAGCGTAATCATGATGTACGAGTCATTCATGCCAAATCATACATTTTTATTAGGAAATCTCCACTATATTTACGGTACGAGGGTAGCGATTTAAGAAAAGAGAAAAGAAAGGAATTGATATAATTGGTTGCATTCTCTAGAAAACCTTCATTTGAGTAAACAGTAGGTCTCCCTGGGTGGTTGGGTAATCTTTTGAGGACTTTAGGCAATAGATAAAAGGATGGGATCCTAGGATATTCTGCTCATAAAAAGTTAAACTCATCCTGGTCCAAAATACACGCATTGTACCACACCTTAAGCTGTATTTGAAATTTCTTCACACACTCATGATATTCATCTAGTGTTATAACTTGATAACATACCCCATCCTGTAATTGCCTCATGGCTTCTTGATTGTATTGCAATGCGCCCATTATTACTACATTTCCCCCCTTGTAAGTGTTTTTAATGACAATTGAAGAATCCTCCTTCAAAGCATTCAACGCCTTCCTCAATTCAGGTGTTAGATTATCATTAAATCCCATTCTTTTGTTTCTTAGTTCAAAGAAATCATGTATGACTAATTCATGAAAACAGTCCAAATTACCATGAGCTGAAATGTGGATGGAGCGGGACTTAGGTTTGAAGCCACTCATACTGGCAGATCTAGTATCGATTCCCAAATTTGACATCAAATATTCCATGTCAACATTAGGATCCAAAGCCTCACTTTCTAAATGTAGTATCTACAATTCTAAAAGCCCCTCAGCTTCACCTTTCGCCAGATTACATGTTGGTATATTGATCGAGACAGCAGACATGTTTTTCAATTCATGAATTTTGTTTAATTTTTCTTTTCCGACAAACAGAAACAAAACGATCCTGGCTTGAGCATAATCAAATCCCGAGGAAGAACAAAAGGAAAGGCCAAATTGCAACAAAGTTGCTTCTTCCTGTCTTAAATTCCCTCTGTGGGAGATTAAGCACAGTTGAAGTGTCCTATATATTGTCTTCTTCTGGCACAGGTTCTGTTTGCCTTGTGTCCCCTCTCAATTTACTTCTTCGGGTCCGGCATCTTTTCTTTTGCCTCTTCCTCTTTCTCTCCCCCTGCCCCTTGCTTTGGGGGTTTATCTTTCTTCGGCTTTTCTGCTTTTCGTATTAAACTGTACTCATTTTGAAAACCCGATGCGCCAGCTCTGATCCCAGAGTGGTCTCCATCATCGATACTAACAACAGAGCTGGATCCAGAGGAAATTAGATCTTGCTTTCTTTGAACGTCCTCCTGGAGTAATCTCTTTCTGTAATTGTCTTATTTCTTGGCGAATATCAAAATATACACTTCACTCCCAAATTAATTCCCAATATAATGCCTAATTTCCATTGAGTAACATTTTCCTTCAAGCCAAAGACCACGATAAAGATACAAAAAGTCTGTCACTAAGTCTCACTGTTCACATATCCTTCTGCCTCTTCAGGCTCAATGAAATCCCCCACCTCCTGCCATCACACTGAACTGAAGAAACTCCACTGGCTACCTTTACAAGCTCGCATCATAAACACCTGCTGCATCACCTACAAAGTGTTAACAACCAACACTTTATCATAAATGACTGAAAATCTCACTCTATCAAGATGTTGGAGCAGCACCTAGAGCACAGCATTATATCAAGAGAAAAAATATTAAGACTACACAACAAGCCATCTCAAACAACCATGCAACAGAACAAGACTCCAAGATGGATCAGGCATGCTTTTTCACTTTCTCACTCTGGAAAGGTGCTTAAAATTGATCTCTTCAAAGAACACCTCATTGCCAATTAGTAAAAACGTGCAGCTTGTCATGGCAACTGGATTCAAATAGAAGAGAGTCTCTTTCCCATTTCTTCCTATCCTGCATTGTCACTTCACTTACTACATACAAGCTTTACAAGGCATATCATCTGGTTCATAATGTCTATGTTACAATCCATAGATGTAAGACAAAGAGAGCTTGGGAGCAGGCTAGGGAAGGCTTTGGTCTAAGGTGGTACAGCAGGGTGACACTGTTACTCATATACATTCATACTGTTAACTATAATCTAAAGAAGAAACTGGGAAGGAGTTCTATGGAGTGGGCAACATGCAGCCCCTTTGTAGAGTGGACTAAGATGCACATAGTGAATCTCAATCTGATAAGGTTCTGTTTAGCACTGAGGATAATGGAAAACATTGTTCGATGAAGGATGACGTGCCCTGATTTCAGTGAACTCATCTTTGAGATACATGGGCTTGAATTAGTGTATATTCGTTTCAGGCTGAAATACATTCACTCATCACACAAAACTTCACACTCCATAAAAACCGTTAACGATGATGAACTAACTGATAAACATTCCAATAAAAGCGAAGAGCTGCCACAACCTCATGTAGCATGCAAGTACCCACTAACATCAGTATTGCCATTTTCAAAATAGTAGAGCTTTTATGGCTAGCAACCTTACGTCTCGCAAAGAAAACAATTGGGAGATATTAGTGGCAGAATGGTTCCTTGCAGCAAGTATCAGTGCTTGTGTTTGCTATGATGAACTAATATACATTGTAATGTATTTGTTAAATGTGTTCTACATGTGTAACCAGGAAAGAAAAAAGGTGTTTACAGTAGACAGTGTTAGTTCGACGCTGGATGATTGTCCTGGAATTGAACAGCTTTTGAGGATCTGATGCATAATTTACATTTATCCCTGAGAGGGGTTAATTTGTTCTTAAAGAGAATAAGAAAACATCTACATCTAAAATATGATGTGAATGCACTCTTTAGTACAAGTTCCCCTAAATGAACAGTAGTACCCAGAAATTATGTTGCAAATATTTCTAGTTGACTGTAATGATAAGAAAATACCAACTATTAAAAATTCCATTACTTTTTTTTATCATTTATTTCATGTAAGGAAATGCCTTGAAGAACAAGGGTAGGAGAGTGGCAACAGCCTTTCTCCTTGTACTGACCACATTTTCAAAACTACAAAGGTAGAAAGAAAATGCTCAAAGCCAGGGGGAGCGTAGTATGCCTACATTCCCACTGTTAATCATGCAATTAATTCGAATCTTTGGAAATGTTTTTTTTCTGAACATAATGCAGGTACTCTGTACCGTAATATGACAATTTTGATTTCTTAGCCAAATGTGATGTGAAGAGTTGGACGCAAAGACTCCAAAGTATGTGTTTCCTGTGAAAAGATCACAAAAGTGACACATGGTCTTTTGTCTTGTTAGGTTAGATAATAGCAGTGAGTACCTAAGACAAAAAGGAACAAGGCCAGAGGCCATGTGAAGATCATTTAGTCACAGTTTTTAGTCATTTCTGTCACAGGTGATTGGCCAGCCACACAAGTGTAAACCAATGTTTATCGGGAGAAGTATCCGAGCACTTGGTGGTAGAAAGTTTGTGAAAAACATGCTGATTCCACACAGAAATGTGAGAAAAATTAATGAATTTAGTCAGGGTTTGAGGTTTGCAAGGCAGTCTGGGTGTAAAGGTGTTAGGGGTCCACACAAATCACAGCACCCTGGACTATCCTGGGTGTCTAGTTTTCAGAAAAATCTAGATCTATTAACTTTCCTGGTGGCAGCTGCCCTGAGCTCAAATAGCACAACTACCCACTTCACCACAATAGTTACATATTCATAGTGAAAATGTAATGTCCACACATTGTGTTTTGTAGGCTTATGGTTTGATGAGCGATAGGTCCAGCCACACAAGTTGGCTGTTATTTTTATTGGGAGTAGCGTGGGGATACATAATCATAGAACAATTGTCATTATCAATTGGATTTGTCTCCAATTTAGGCTTCTAAATGTAAGCCAGTGTTCAGGAAGGAACACATTTTGTGAAATGCTAGCTGAATCAAGATAGCATGCAGTCTCAAAAATTAAGAGTTGCTCAAATAACTTCTAGTCCTCAACTTACTATCTTTGGCACATTTAAAACATCTATAGGGTTTCTTCATACCCATTTTTCATTCAATAGATTTTACGTTATGAATTGCTTTATGGTTGGTACATGATGAAATATCATTATATGGTGTAGCTCAGTTGCTGGCTCTGGTTACAATGTGTTTTTGAACAACCAAAAAACAATACATATCCATGCAACTAAAAGGGTCTAACAGACATATGACACAGTTGGTTAATGACAACACAGCCATATTACATACAGTGTCAATGGGTGCAATGGGTGTTGACCCCATTCTGTAATAGTGATAACATGAAGCACCAGTACTATATTAGGGAGGCATTCCCTCATTTGCATGGGGCCTTTGCCTCTATGCTTGCACCATATTAGTGATGAGGGTGCAAAGGTAAATAGAATTTCTGTTTTCTCCCTGAGGGCAGCTTGCTGAAGAAGGTGAGGGGTCCCTATGAGTCCCCCAGGCATCTCCCTGTAGGTGGTGCAGTCCCTCATCATCAACTTTATTTCGGTCATAGCAGATCATAAAAGTAAACAGCACAATACGGATAAAATACAGAGAAAATATAATATAAAATAGCATTATTACCATACAGATATAATTAAAATCACAGGGACAGTAATTTATTACATCATAAAGTACATTTAGTGCACCTTATCCAAAGTGCATGCCAGTATCTAGAGAAGCCAAAAACCACTACTCTACGAGTATCAGTCATCAGAATTCTTAGCACCTCTAGGTAGTGGCAAGGGCCGACTAGTTTACACAATGGAATTATAGATTTTTGTAATATGGGCAGAAAAAAAGCAAATGCACAATTGTTTCTGAAATGGCGTTGCACGCGGGACGAAGGTCATCGTTAGCAAAATCATTACACAGGTTGGTGCAGTCACTCACTGCACCAACCTGCAAGTGGATCCAGTGGATGTGGGATCACAGGTTACGCTGTGGGGCGGTGAGGCAGGGCGTAGCAGGGCCGGGTGGACGGTAGTGGAGTTTGACGTATGATGGGAAAGCAGAGAGTAAAAAAATAAATAATACTTCTTACCTTACGCTCACCGAACTGCTGACTCGGCGATGCGGCGAGCGCAAGATAAGTGGTTTTCTTTCTTTATTTCTTTACTCTCCACTTTCAAGTCGTATGTCGAACTCAACTACCTCTCCACCTGGCCCGCCGCACCTCACCGCCCCACAACATAACCTGTGCAAGCCGCCACTGAGTGAATCTCTGTCCCCTCTTGAAAGAACAGGCTGGGGGCCACCTGCATTGTGAAAGGTGGACCGGCTGTTTGTATTAGTCGCTCTGTCTTGCAATAATGCACTTCCCCAGTGCCGACACAAGTTTGAAGTTGCCTTGGGGGCAGCACATTGATTGGAATATGGTGTACTCTACCTGTCTGTGCGTGGCACACCTGTTGAAAGGTGCGTGATGGCTTAAACAGCGACAGTTTGTCCGTTACATAATACAGGCCCTGTTTTTCACAGCTTTGATGTCACTACAGTTTAGAAGATTGCAGTGTAATTTTTTTATTCTGAGTTAATGCATTTCCTACTGTTGAGCTGGGTAATAGTAATCATTTTCTTTTACCTTTGAAGCAGGGCATATTTCACTTCTAGATTCTCTATATTTTCATGTTCTATTATGGTATAGGAGGATAATATAAAAACGACACCGTCTACATTACGACATTATTGTCTCCGTCTTTTTCTAACAGTGCATTCAGTACAGAGTTGGTGATGTCCTTTCTAGTGAGTGCTTATTCATGAATGTGGATGTGAAAACTAGAAAATCAAAATGGGTGCCGTTTGTGAAAACTTGTTTGTTGAACATGGAAGTAAGGGCCTGTAAGAATTTCGTATATCATCATCAACCTTCCTCACGAATACATAAATATGCCTCAACCCATTTTCTTTTAGGCGAAATGGTCGGCATACAACCCTTCGAGCAAAACGTCAATTCATTAAAACATGTTATGAATCATAGTATCTTGCCTTGGGAGAAAGTCCTTTCTCAAGTGCATGACCAACCCGAGAGCACTGTCTTAATTAGAATTCTAGTAGCACAGTCCACTCGAGACCTTGAACGCTACCTTGAAAGCCTTAGAAACCTTCCTTCTCCTCCATCTATCTGCTGCTCTCTTTTTTGTGCAAAATATTATTTATCACTCCCCGGAGTATAAGCATGCACATTCCTTTTTCTATAATAATATTTTGAGTGTATGCAGTACAGGCTCACACATTTGTCCTTCGGGATGTTGTTTATAGGAGAGAATCGTTAATACAAACATAGACTGTCGTCATTACCATTTTTCATAGAGGATCTATTGATTTGTGATATCATTTTCCAGCCATGTTGTTGCTTTCGAGAATTTGTGAATCTGTCATCAACATCTTTAAGTACATATAGTTTATTTTTAGAATACGCTATGGACAAACTGAAAAGCCATATTTACTAAATACTAAATACTAATTGCAAATATTTGGTTCCCTGGCACTGATGCCCTTCCTTAATTGCAAAATCGGTTGGGCATTCGTCAGTAATGAAAGCTACTTCAGTACTCAGTTAAGTTTTTCTTTGCCCTTTGACAGAAACCTCAGTATAAATCCGAATGGTTGAAATGTGAAAAAAGAACGCATTCGAAAAACAAGCATATTACATGTTGCAGTTACTACAAAAATTAGCATGATCAGGCAGTTCAACGACAAAGAATAACCCTGTAGAATAACAGTTTATTGGGTGATGTCAGACAAAATGAAATCGGCTATCCAGACATCTTAGTACAACTGACGAGATACATTCTAAAAGGAATTATCTAACTCATTTAGCTACTTATGTTGTTTTCAACATTTGCATAACGTTCAATCGGTATTTAGGCGCTACGAAAGATTTGTATGAACAGTACATGAGTTACAACACATTATACGTAAGGCACTGGGCCGTTTTACTATCTTATGAAGAGAGTGGCCTCTATAAATGCCCTAAATAGAGATGTTCGGGGTCTTGCCCTAAGGAGTGTTTGAACCCCAATTATTTTTCAGTTTTATCCTTATTTTAGAATGTACCAAGTCACACAAAGATGAGAATTAGTATATCTCCTTTCAATTTGCTAGCATTTACAGGTGCAGGAAGCTCACGTAGCTCAAATTGGAATAACGAGGCTTCATTTTAACTTCTTTAATATAATGTCTTTATTTCTTTTTATGATATTGAGAGTCATCAGGTTGCATATTGACTTTGGCGTATAAATTCTGGGCACTTTAGCGAAGCCAAAGTCGTGACAAATGTACCTCCCCATTCACAAGCCAGTGCAAACAGCCTACAGCACCACTTTTCCTGCGTTAGCAACCGCAACAAACATCGCCACGGAAGACCCCGCCAACTATCGCTAATGAGATGCAGAGTAGGCGTTCCCGTGCCAAAAGCCACGACAACACCACTCCACAACATTCAAAACGACCAACCAGAAATGCGATAAGAACACAAAACAGGCAATAAGGCGCGTTAGCAGCCGGAAAATAACACGTGCTCTGACCTGTGGCAAAGTCGGACCACAGCCTGCATCACAAAAGGGAGCACAGCCCACAACCACATTGGAAGGGCATCAGATGCCATGGAGCCACTGGTCATGCGGCCTTGACACCCAAGAGGGCCACAACACCCACCGGCACCACCGAGGACCCTAAATCACACCCGGAACACCCCCCCCCTGGACCACCACAGAGGCAGCGCAGACAAAGACAGCGGACCCCCAGGAAACGCACCAGCCACACAGACCCAACACATGACAACAGTGCCCACAACAGGCTCAAAAGGACAACCATCGTAGGCATCCTGACCAACAACGCCCAACAGGCCGACGGCACTAACATAGCGGGCAACCAACATCCCACCCCACACGAAGCTGCTGGCTCTGCTGCACCTTTTGGCCCCTGGTACCCACCAACCAACACCGGGCAGAGTCGGAGGAGTCACACAGCCAGCCACATCCAAGTCCCTCAAACCTGTCTTGGACATCACCATCAGCCTGGTACCCCAGTCCCTATACATCCAACAAAATGCGCAGGATCCACTGGACACCAAGCAAGGACCATACGCCATAGCTGGATGCACGCATGTGTTGGTGGCAATCCACAGCACACATGTCATACCTGTGCACCCTGCCAACACAGCACACAATCACCGCAACATAAAGCACACGTCTCACATCAATGTGCAGGCAACAACCGAACACACTGGAACCTCCACCAATCTCGCCTCCAAATACCCAGCCAGTGTGCACGATTCCTCCATCCTCCGACAGTCCATCAGCAACCTGTGTTCCCAGAATGGAACCAAGGGAAATGCACAGCCCCTTGGCAAGTTCCAAATGAACACCCCACTCACCTCAACTCCACAACCATGCAACTCACAACTCTGGCAATGCACACGTCACAAAATCAAAACCAACATGCAAAACAACATGCCCACCCACCAGACATGACAAAACAACTCACAATGGTAACCTGGGCAAGCCATGAACATGAGCCATCAACGGCATGGCACCTCAGCCACAGACTAGCTGAATGTTGGGAGAGGTGGCAACCAGGCATGTGTGAAGAACCATGATTGGGAAAGTACACAATGCCAAGAGTGGGGGAGATGTGCTGGACAGACCGCAGAATGCAGAACACACCCATATCAATGGTGACATACACCTCTGGTGTATGGAGTGTAGTGGACAGTGGACGCAACCATGTCACCCCAGACAGTGGGGAAGTTGGTGGAAATGTTGCCTGTTACGTCCCCCCCATAGGCGTGAGCGGAGTGGGATGGCCCGGCGTACACCAGGCCAGCATAGGGGTGTGAATAAAAAGCACGTTGCCCTGGGCGTGGTCCTCTACCAGAAAGCCCAACGTCTCTGCCAAGGTGGTGCCTCTCACCATGCCACGAGGCCGATGCCGTCCTCGTGAGTGGAGTTGCCTGCGATCCTGTGCGCCTGCTGTGCCCCAGCCCGCAGGACCCCGAACCCGTCAGTTCCGCCCCTGCGCAGCCAGGACACACTGATCACCTGCTGACAACGGCGTGTGTCAAGGAGGGCCCACCATGTGCTGGTGCAAGCTCCAAGCACCAGTTCCATGACCCCTGCAGCTTCTGCAGACGATCGCTGGCCCCCCGATGCTGGCCCACATTACTCCTTCCTCATTCACATACTACACCAGCGTCCTCTTCAGCCCAGTAGGTCCCATATGTGAAACTGTGTCCTGAAAGGCAGTGACCCCAAAGCTGGGGCAGCGGCCACAGCACCAGACCTCCCCGATCAGTGAGGCATAGTTCCATATGGGCATCTTGCGACATGCGGTCCCACTAACCCTGTTCAATGCCAGACAGTGACACGTGGTGCGGCTAACCCTGTTCAACACCAGCTGGTGACACGTGGTGCCACTAACTAGGGGTGGGCGGAATTTGCGAAATTAACTTTCGCAAATTATCGCGAAAATGTTTAAAATTATCGCAAACAAGCGGAAATATCGCGAAGATGCGGAAGTTTTTTTCCGGCATGTTCGCGAGATTTTCTGCATGGTTGCGGGTCGCCAACTTACCCATGTGGTTGCTTGCGGGCGCGGCCATCTTGTTTTGAGTTGTCTCGCGGTGCATGATCGCGAGAAGAAAGACGTGATCGCGCGACGCATGACGTCACTGCGGGCGCGAACTGTCGCAAATGGCTAAAAACAATACAACATCTCATGGAGAACGCGACCGGATCAAGAAAACTTGACAGCGAACGCAGGGATTCAGGTAAGGCGATCGCGCGCGCGCGAGAATGTATTATTTTACAGCGCGAGCAAGAAACAAATTATCACCAAGCTGCGGAAGCCGGAATTTTTGACATTTTCGCGCTCTCCGCGGAACGTGAAAATGTCAAATTATCGCAATTTCCGCGAACGGAACGAAATTTTCGCCCAGGCCTACCACTAACCCTGTTCAACGCCAGCCAGCGACACGTGATGCTACTAACCCTGTTCAATGCCAGCCGGCGACATGTGGTGCCACTAACCCTGTTCAACGCCAGACGGTGGGTGAAACATGGATGAGGGACCAGGACTACCCTACTGACCAGTAGGTCCCACATCCAGCACCTAGTCAGGAACAAGGACTGGCAGAGTACACACCAGTGGTCGCACGGAGAGGAGTAAGCGGAAGATATGGCTCAGTCCAGACAAAAGCCGGGGCACAGTCACGGAGGTGACCGAACACCATCAACAACTGACCTGGTGCCATCAACCCTGTTCATCGCAAGTCTGCGTCCCGTGGTGCCACTGAACCTGAACTACGCAGGCCAGTGGGGCCTTCCAACCTATGCCGGTAACACTCGGTGAATGGCCTGTGCTGACTGCTGCCTCAGGCCTACACTGCGGTCCAGTAGGTCAAACATGTGGAACTGTAACCTGGGTAAGATGTAGAGGAATCCACACCATTGGACATGCCTTATCGCAGGCAGCATCCCCTGACAGCACTGGTGCCACTTATTCTGTGCACTATGAGTCATGGGCACCATCTGGTTCGACCTTGGTGGCGTCAGAGCCCATGGCCTGGTGGTTTTCTGCATCTTCTCCTGGCTGGACTGGACTTGGTGTCCGACATGTGTCTGTTCAATTCATCTCCACCATAGTGACTGTATCAGCGTGGGCCTACCCTCTGCATCCTGCCCTGGGGGTACACCTTCCACTGTCCATCGAGACACTTCGCGACAAGGGCCCTTGTCATCCCGAGAACCTGCTCTGCACCCATGACCCTGCCCCAGTGCACCGCTAGTCAGCAGCCCGTGGCGGTAGGACCATGCAGTACGCTGTGCATCCAGGGCTACTAACTCTGTTCAGCACAAATCATGGGGCCTTTATGGTTGAATGGTCGTGTCCTTTACGATGTACACCAGGCAGCCCTTGCAGGCTGGTGTGCACACCGAGACGGGCAGAAGGAAGAAAAAAGATAGAGATGAAAAAGACGAGGGAAAGGAAAAGATGTGTATAATGGACATGAAACAGAAAAGAAGGTACCTGTAGAGAGTTGCTAAGACGAAGTGTATATCTAAAAAAAAATATTATATTGGTAGAAAAAGATAAGAAAAAAGAGTTTCAGAACATGTAAAACAGAAAACACCTATGTACAGAAAAAATATGGAAAGGCCAGAAAGAATTCTTACCCCTAAGCCGGTGATAATTCCAACCCCGCCGGGTGCAAAAGTAATAATCAAGGAAAAATGAGCAGCAACGGAAGTCTAAAAAGTAAAGGGGAAAGTATATGTAATAAGGGCTGTATAAGTTAAAGGAACCAGCTAGAGGGTGAAAAAGAGGACACAATAGGAGGAAATACCTGTATGAAGTGTGAATGGGGCGCTGGTATCAGCAAGCGGTAAAAAAGTCCAAAAATCAATCCGCACTCATGACAAGAGAAATGGGTCAGGGGAAGTGAGCTGAAGGCAGAAGTAAATCAGAGTAAGAAGGAGTATTAGTGCCAAAGCCTAACACGCATGATAATAAAGAGAAAACCGAACTATAAAGATAGGCGTGCCCATGAGTTCCAACCACACCTAGAACTCGAGGTTCTTTATAGATATGCCGCAAGTAGGGGTTGGTAAATAGTTCAACAAATGGTACCTGAAAGGAGTATTGACAGAAAAAATAAATAAAAGGTCCGTAGTGCCACCGAGATAAAATATGGATACACAAAATAACGCAAACCATGCGTATTGGTGAGAGACTTACTCGAGTTGATAGTGGCAAAAGACAACCGAATACAGTCAAGGAGTGTTCAAATCGAAAGTAACAAAAGGGGCGAATACGGGTAAGTGTTCCCCATGCCTGTCAATAAAGAGAGACAAAACAAAGCAAGCAGGGACCCATGTCAGTAAAAATGACCAGAGTCAGAGGAGCCTGAGAGGGACCATAATCAAAATACATGTAGGCTAGGGATAAGTGCTGAAAAACGAAGGCGTATGATAAACTTACTGAGTGAAGCAAGTCGATGCGCATCCTGGCAGCGTCTATGTAATCGCGTGTGTAGCTGGAGGCTAGAGACCCGGAAGTGAATAAATAGTCACACGACCGGTAACAACTAGAGCGTGTCATCAAGTAAGGCTCCGGAAGTGAGTCGAAAAAAGGTGGAAGATAAATATGATTAAAAAGGCTGCAAGAAAATAAGGAAAGAAATGCTCCAAAAAGAAAAAAGAGAAAGAGAGTGTATGTAAAAAGCTGATCTGGGGTTCGGGATGTCGTAATTGGGGAGAGTAAAAACCCTAGTACCTAGTTGAAAAAACGGGGGCTAAAGTCCGTAAAAAACAATGGTAAAATGCAGAAAATAAGAGCAAAATAATAATAAAGTTACGAGGTGGAAATGATGGGACTAAGAACAATAAAGATATCCGGAAGAAAAAATATGATAATAGTAAGCAAAATAAGTGAACAGACAGGTAAGAAAAGGAGAAAAAGTGACAAGACCACTTATACACAAACAAACAGAAAAACGACCCAGTGATGTGCCCAAAAGGTTACAGTAAGTGACATAAAATATGGACGAAGTCATTGAATAATACTGAAACCCAATATTACAAAGTCTGCATTAAATTAGGAGAACATAAAATCATGGCACATGGGTGTATGGCAAGTAAACAAATAATGTCTCGCATTGTAGATGACAGATAATGGGATAAAGTAAAATAGGATTGAACCAAATAATTAACAATAATGTTTAAAAACAGTTCTATGGATGTAAGACATGGGTTGCAAATACATGATAGAGAAGCATGTCAAATATATCACAAGATCCTATGCGCCAAAATTGAGTGCAAGACAGACGCCAATCATGGTATTATAAATAAAGAAAATGTAGTAAGTAGTCATAATAGAGAAGCATGTCAAATTGTATAACAAAATCTTATGCGCCAACATTGGGAGCGTGAAAGACGTCAATGTTAGTATCATACACAAAAAAAGAGAAGGTCGTAAGTAGTCACGGGTATAGTCTTGACAATTGTTCCATAAAATACGGTATTGCAGATACAGTTGATTCATAAGTTAAGACTTAGAGAGAAGTACGTGAATCTTAATACGATGTAATAAGATAAGAGACTTAGTGTCCCCCTTATGCACATATATCATTATCTATACAGTTAATAAGTCACATGTGTTATAGTTACATACAACATGTCATGGAGAAATGTGTCCCATGTAGGCCATTTGAGGGAGTACAAAGACAGCCAAGCAACAAGAGAGCAAATATTGGTAAGCAGTACATGCACATCAAAGCATCCTTATCCTAGAAAGTATTGCATCTCTGAATCAAAATTAAGTCCATGTTCCACCGTCTGGAGACGCATAATCCAAGTAGCCTCAGTCCTTCTTAATCGTAGTTCTCTATTCCCACCACGTGGACTGGGTACAATTGTTTCTATTCCAAAGAATCAGAAGCTTTTACGTGAACTCTGTGTCGGGCACATGGCTGCATGAATTGCTACCGGATATCTTGCATCAAGTTGGTGTAATGCCCTGACATGTTCGCCAATTCTGTTTTTCAGTGCCCTAATGGTGCTGCCTTCATATTGTTTGCCACAAGTGCATTCAATAATATAGATAACAAATTTGGTGGTGCAATTAATGTTAGATCTGATCTCAAAAGTGTTTTTGTTGTGGCCATTGAAAATGTTGGTTTTGTGTTTTGCCCATTTGCAAGCACCACAACAACCGCATTTATGGAAACCAATAGTGTGTGGGGTTAGCCATGACTGTGTGTTAAGCGATTTGGGTACAGTAGGACTCAACCTAGTACGTAGTGTGTTGCCATGTCTGAAGGATTGGTTATGAAATTCATTAGGGAACTATCTCTCTGTAAGATGCCCCAATGTTTTTTAAGACTTTTCCTAAGAACGTGACTAAGATCATAAAAGTCAGGAATCATGCGAACCTCTTGGTTCACATTAGGTATTTTATTCTTGGGTAGTAAGGTATCATCTCTTTTAACTTGGGAGATTCTGTTTTCAGCACGTTTGAGAGTACGAGATGAGTAACCCCTCATGGTGAATCTCTGTCTCATGTCTTTGATACAGTTCCTGAATTCGGATTCCTCACTACAATTTCTTCTGGCCCTTGTGAATTCACCAAAGGGGATTGCATCAATTTGGTGTGTGGGATGATGACTATCAGCATGCAAAATGGAATTGCAGGCAGTGCTTTTGCGAAAAAGTCTACTGTTGAGTTTCCCATCCTTGATATAAAGTTCCAAGTCCAGAAATGTAATGTTAGTGGAACTGGATTCCATGGTGAATTGCATGCCAAAGTTATTCGCATTAAGATGGGCACTGAATTGTTCCAATTCTGTTTGGCTACCTGACCATATTAAAAGGCAGTCGTCAATATAGCGACCCCAAAAAATAATAGAGTCAATCCATTGAGCACCCTTAGTGCCCCAGATCCAATCATTCTCTAGACAACCCATAAACAAATTAGCAAATGAGGGTGAAAACTTAGAACCCATCGCCACGCCGCTGATCTGTTTGTACCACTGGTTATCAAAAATGAAGAATGTATTGTGCAAGATAAGGTGCATCATGGTAATCAGCATTTCATTGTGTAACCATTGTGTAGCCGGTCTTTTGTTCAATAGTTGCGTTACTGCTTGTAAGCCAAGTTCAGGTTGGATACTGGTGTAAAGAGAAATATTCCTCGCTCTAATGCCACTAAAACTGCCTTGAATTCTCTGTCGGCCTTATACCTAAATGCTAGGTCAATACCCAAGCACACGATTGAGCTCTGGAGTCTTTTAGATGAAGAGAAGCCTGGGATTTGTTTTATTACTGAGACCTGGCTCCACGGTTTTTCATCAGTGAGTGTAGCCACAGCATTCCCTTCGCAATATCATCTGACACGGCTTGACAGAGAATCGGGAAGAGGCGGTGGTATTGCAGAAGCAACGGCGGCCCCTGCTGGGATCCGAGCACTAGAATCACTCTCCTCCATTCAATTAGAGATTCTAATTTTTACTATAGACATTTCAGGCGCAGAATCATGGAATGGGGCATTGATATATAGACCTCCGGGCCCTAAGACGCATTTTGTTAATCAGTTGCTAGAATTTATTGCACCTCATGTACTAGCAGCAGATAATTTTATCCTACTTGGAGATTTTAATTACCATGCCGAACTGCCGCTAGACCCCGACTCGGCCCACCTTATGGGGGCAATGCTCACATTAGGATTAACTCAGAAGGTGATTGGACCGACCCACTCTGCGGGTCATACCTTAGATTTAATATTTACAAACTCTTCCAAACTAAATATTAAATCCCCTTGCTTGGCATTATGGACGGACCATTCCATTCTCAAATTTAGTATGCCCATAACTATACACAATAATGACAGTTTAAAGAAAAGCACTTGGATACGGTCATGGCGTAAACTCTCAACGGATACTTTTTTATCTCATTTTGAGCCTTTATTACTAGGTGAGAAGGTCGATGCGGTGGACTCCATTGCCAGTAATCTAGAATCCTCCATTTTGAAGACCCTCGATAAAGTCCTTCCTCTCACAAGGGTCCAAGTAAAAAGCAATGCTTCACCATGGTTTACTGCTGCATTAAAAACCGATAAACAACAATGTCGGGCCGCTGAACGCCAGTGGAGGAAATCCAAAACTGACGAACACCGCAGGAACTATACAAATCTTCACTTAATCTATATGAACAATATCAAATCTGCAAAAAAAAAGGCCTACCTTACCCAGCGCATTAATAATGCAGCTCATTCGAGTAAAGAGCTGTATAAAATACTGAAGGAATTCACTGCTCCCCAGGTCGAGCAATCTTTTTTTGCGCCTACTCAAGAGTGGGTTGACTCCATCGCTCTGTTCTTTGATAATAAAATCAAAACAATATATGCCTCATTCCCCTCTCAGGCAGATGATCATGGCCATCATAACTCCGTTAGAATTAAATAATGCCCCCTTATTAACAGAGTTTGAACCCATAACAAAAACTGAAGTCAGCGAAAGTTTAGGAAGGATCAAGTCTGGCTCTCCAGCCAATCCCTTTCCCCCCCGTTCCTGTGCTAAAATGTTACCACTATTTGTGGATATCCTAACCACTGTTTTTAATCTGTCATTTAACCAAGCCACGTTCCCGCGAAGATGGAAACTAGCACAGGTTAAGCCTATCCTTAAAAAAACCCTAGCCGACCCTAGCGTGCCTGCAAATTACCGCCCTATCTCTTTGCTTCCCTATTTTGGGAAGGTATTGGAGTTTCTAGTCAACAAACGTCTCACGGCTCATCTTGAAACCCATAAGCTCCTCGATCCCTCCCAATCCGGCTTCCGTGCGGCTCATAGCACGGAGACCGCAGTCATTGAAGTAGTGGACAACCTCAGGCTAGCCTTGGACCGTCGGGAATCTGCAATCTTGGTCCTTTTGGATCTGTCTGCAGCATTCAACACCATCTCCCACAGTATTCTCAAACATCGTCTGTGGGAGATTGGTGTCAGAGGGAGGGCCTTGGACTGGTTCGAGAGTTATCTGGCAGACCGTTTCACTACGGTTTCCGTGGACGGGATCATCTCCTGCTCATACCCAGTAACAGTTGGGGTCCCGCAGGGCTCTATTCTCAGCCCTATGCTGTTTAACGTTTATCTAACACCTCTAGCCGATATCATCAGGTCTTATGGTTTTGACACACTATCGTATGCCGATGATACTCAGCTGCTAGTGACTTGTGACCCTGACCAATCTGACGTTCAAACCCGTTTTAAGAGCTGTCTGATCCGGATCAATGACTGGATGAACTTAAATATGCTCCAATTGAACGGTGGGAAGACGGAGGTTATTCTATTTGGGAAAGCTGAACAGCTCTGGACTTGTGCCTGGTGGCCATCAGAGCTGGGCACCTGTCCCTTGCCCAAGCTAGCAGTCCGCAATCTGGGCATCACAATTGACAACTCTTTGTCCTTGAAGACCCATATAAACCAAGTGCGTGGGACTTGTTTTGGGATTATGCGCATGCTACGTAAGATCTTTAAATGGCTACCCATAGAAGCAAGGAAACCTTTGGTCCAGGGTCTTATTATCAGTCGCCTGGACTATGGTAATGCCCTGTTCACTGCACTCAACCAGGATTTACTCTCCAAACTTCAAATCCTCCAGAACACGGCCGCCAGACTTATTCTGATTCTCCCCTCCCGCACTCCCTCTGCCCCCACCCTCAAAACCCTGCACTGGCTTTCGGTTCGCCAAAGAGGGCGTTTTAAAATCTTAAGTCTCACGCATAAGATAATGCATGGAACCGGTCCATTATATCTGGCGAAAAAACTTCAATGGTATGTTCCAGGACGCTCTTTGCGGTCCATCTCCAGATTTTTTCTTGTCCAACCTCGCAGACAGTCCGTAACGGAGGTCGATATTTCTCATACTTAGCTCCTTTGCTATGGAATAAACTTCCATTGGATCTGCTCTCTATAACGGACCATCTACTCTTTCGTAGAAAGTTGAAGACTTGGCTTTTTTCCCAATAAATGTTGATACATGAGCATTCTCAGTCACTTCCCGGTTTCTTTGTCTTGGTTGTTAGCGCCCTGAGACCTTTGGTGATTTGTGCGCTTTACAAAATTTTTTGACATTGACATTGACATTGACAATGACAAATGACATCTAAGGTGACAAGGATCATATCAGGTTGCCATTGCACATCGGAAAGAATGCTGAGAATGTGTTTAGTGTCCTGAATATATGATGGCAAATTTCGAACCAAAGGACCCAAAAAAAGGTCTACATATTCAGCTAATTTCTCCGTGGGGCCACCAATGCCTAACACAATGGGTCTACCAGGGGGAAAAGAGAGATGTTTGTGGATCTTGGGTAACTTGTAAAGACAGGGAAAGGTAGGTCTAAATACCTTCATGTAGGTTACTTCATCATCATCAAGAAGGCCCTGACTACGCCATTCCGAAAGATGTTTATTAATCAGAATAGTCAAAGGCCCCATCGGATTGTAGGACATAAGTTCATAACAAGTGTCATTATTAGTTTGGGACATGATTTCATTGTTATAGTCGATACACGTGTCGGCTGGTTGCGTTTCTTTCAGGAATAAAGAAAAACCAGTAGGACTGAAGCACTCTGGACATTCTATTTATGTTTAAACGTTGCATCTGTGCAATTGATTTCTTATGTGTGCACAGGATTACGTTGTACGTCTTGGCACATGCATGCCAGGTGTTATGCGTATCAGTTGTCCGGATGCATGAATCTGTTGCCTGGCCTCATTTGCAGCGCTATTCCAGCCAGCCATGGGCTGAACACCTGTGTCATCCCACCACACCCACGACTGGCCTCTGTACGTCTCCTGTATGCATGAAGCTGGTGAAGTTACTGTAGGGATGAAAGGTCCTTTGTCTGTACCAATAGGCGGTAGCACATCTGCAGCTCCGAGCAGTTACTTGCATGTGCCTAGCACCCCCTGACAGATACAATAGGATTTGCTTGTGACTCTGCCACTACGCACTGCCCGACGTGAGACCAACGTGTACACATTCCACACACAGTAGTCCTTGGTCGTAGTTGGCGTGCGTGAAATGGCCTTTACACATACTCCCACCCCACCCATGGTCTGCACCCGTACCACACAGACACTGCTCATTGCACCGAGCTGTGCCATTTCATCCACAGGACTGTCTCAGGGCAAGTCAGTGCTGCTTCAAGCAAAACCACTGACACAATGGCAGACCATCCCAGATACATGCTCGACTCCAGTCACAAGGTGCAGTACCGTGCATGTCTGCTGCATGTACTGGGGGCACTGCCATTGGCAGTGCTGCGGATCAGTCACCGGCTGAGCTTCCGCCTTGCGCACATCACCTGCGTGCAGCCTGTGTTGCATTGTCGCTCGTGCATATTCGAGTGGTCCATGGATGTCTGCCTCTCCAATGTAACGATAGAGGACCTGGATTATGATGTGTGTGCATCGCCTGTTAGCCCACGACCAGGAGTGTCACCAGGATGACTGTTTATGGCATGCATGGATGTTTGGCATGCATGCTGGAAGCTGGACCTGGGAGATTGCACGAGTCGTTGTGTGCAGTGAGCACATTGAGCCACTACCTGATTGGGATTTGGTGCACATTGGCTCCAGTGGTTGAAGTCAGCACATCTGTCTGGGTCAGCTGATGGATTACGTCGACGACATGTCAGATGTGGTGGACGACGATCGCTCATTGGAGATGTTGGCCTATGCAGCTGCACTCGCGTTCATGAACGAGTGACAAGGTACCTGCAGATACAACTGGATGTGAGCGATTGCAGGTGTCCCGACACATGGTTGCATGTTGTGGATATGGTCACATGTCCCAAGATGACAGTGGACATGGCTGCATTGGCCAGGACTCATGTTCCAGGCGCGGACAACCAACGCGGGTTGGCACTGACTTGTGTTGGTGAGGGACTCCCCCGAGGTGGACATGGGCACTTTCCTACGTTCCTCATTCAAACATGCTGCTGCATTTATCTGCATATCGTGGCACTTCTCTTGGCTGTACTAACTCGCACTTGTTGATAAAGTTTCCTCACTTTCACTTGTCTCCAACTGTGTTGTGGCTTGATTTGTATGCCAATGTGTGTGTCATGGACTCTCTGGCTCCCTGCCATACATGCATTGCTACCCCATCACAACTGTGTGTTTGTACTTGTGAATTTTCATGTCCCTGTTTTGTGCTTCGCCAGATGTGTATGGCCGTTTACCGGCCACAGGTGGGTGCACTTGTGTCCTGTGTTTGGCTGTGCACTAGTTGGTGTTTGTACCACATTGTGTTCGATGCTGGTGTGCTCAGCTTCCTATGTGTGTATGCTGCATTGTGTGTGAGATGTCACTTCAGCTCTGATTTGGCTCACCCTTCTCCCTTTCAGGCAGTGTGGTTTTCACTTCTGTGCTTGTTCAGTGGTGTGACATTGCCGGGTTGTGTGACTTGTGCTCCTGGTTGGTGTTGTTATTCTTGGGCATGGATTGTCTGCAGTTGTGCTGTGCTTAGTTGTGCACGTGTGCCATTGTGCCCATCTCCACCCGTCCCCCAGTCCCTACTGGTTCCTCTCCCTGTTGCTGTTGTGTCTGTTGTTTGGTGCAGTTTCGGGTCACCGAGTCCTGCCACCATCTACAGTCTGATGTGGTGGACACCATTTCCTCCATGTCATCCAGCTCCTGGTGTGGTGTTGGACTCGAACCTCCGGTGTGCATTGCTGCCTTCTTGTTGTTGGCGTGTTTCTGCTTGTTTGTGCTTTTCGCATCATTACTGGAGTTCTGGTTTCCTGCCATTGTCCTCCTCTGCTCTCAGGCTGCATTCATCTTGTCCAAGTGAGCCTGCCATGTACAATGTTTTGTTGCCAATGGGCTTGGTGGGGTTGTCTGCTGTCTCGGGTTGCCTCCATTGTGGTTGGCTGTTGTTTTCTGTTTGGCCTGCCTTACTTTTTCAGTCTTTTGTTGTGCTTATTCCCACCTGCCATGTGTTTCGCGTTCCTGGTGGTGCTTATCCCTGATTTCCTCATCGCGAATGAGCTCATCGTACGTTTTCTGGTGTTGTGGTATGTGTTTTTATCTCCGTCGGGGTGGATGTATCGCGGACATTGGACGCGTTTTCAGTGGACTATCGCATGCTACCGCCATGTTGTGAATTCCACGTTAACACAGGGTTATATTCCCTCGATGTGTGAAGTTGCGTTAGCATTTTTGGTGATGTTTAGCACACGTTCTTGTGAATATACCCCTCTGTCTTTTAGGAAACTGGGCATCACGAGGTGCACAAGTGAACCTCATAGGTCAGCTTAGATTTAGAGTGAATAAGAGTACCTCATATACAAATCTTGAGAACAAATATTCAAATATTGCTTGCCTCTTTTAGCAGCTACTTCTGTGGAGCTAGTCCTTTTTTCAGTTACAGTATTAACAAGGTGAAGTGTCCTTGTTCTTAATAAAATTCAGAGAGTTAAACGGGAGACTCCAGCCACCAGCTTGTTGAGACGTCTCCCAACTGTCTCCAGCCTTCTCCAAATCAACTATAAACATTATAAATAGAACATGCATCACGAGGTGCACAAGTGAACCTCATAGGTCAGCTTAGAATTAGAGTGAATAAGAGTCCATCATCTACAAATCTTGAGAACAAATATTCAAATATTGCTTGCCTCTTTTAGCAGCTACTTCTGTGGAGCTAGTCCTTTTTTCAGTTACAGTATTAACAAGGTGAAGTGTCCTTGTTCTTAATAAAATTCAGAGAGTTAAACGGGAGACTCCAGCCACCAGCTTGTTGAGACGTCTCCCAACTGTCTCCAGCCTTCTCCAAATCAACTATAAACATTATAATTAAATAGAACATTCTGCACCAGCAGAGAATATAGTAGACACAAAAAATGGCAAAGTAATACATTTAAATTCAAATGGCATAAGGCGCATAGTAGGCTGGCAACATAGGAACGTTACCACACATCTTCCCAGAATACTTTCATGACAACAAGCGTCCAACTAAATTTTCAATTACCCCGCACTCTCTCAGGTAGTTTAACTTTGACAACATCTCCAACCTTCAAAAGTAAAGGCCTGGTTGCATTACAATAAGCATACAACCTTTTTTCCTCTTTTTCTGTAAACACAACTATCCCTCGTGAGAGTTCTTCAGCACCTCCTCACCACTCAATTCAGTTTTACTATAATTTCTCACCCAGGGAGGCTTCACCATAGTATAGGGTCTGCCTTTTTTAAGCAACAAAAACGGGCAGACACCCTTGGTAGGTAGAGGAGTGAACCTGCACTCCTCTACACTTCTCTTGATAGCTTGTACCCATTGCATCTGGCAACTTGTATTGTCTCTTTCAGAGTTCTATTGAACCTCTCAATCATTCCATTAATTTCTGGATGACCAAGTGCACAACTTTTATGAGTAATACCCCTCTTCCCCTGAAAGTCCAGCATCTCTCTTGAAACAAATTGCACTCCATTATCTGTCATGATGGATCTGGGGTCACCTTCTCTAGCAAACACATCTGATAAAAACTTGATGACAGCAGTAGTATTTATCTCACTAGTAACAACTACCTCAGGGCAATGCCAAATTATGTCCATGGCAACCAACTCATACTTGGGAATGCTGCCCACATTTATGGGCCTAACAAAATCAAGACAAACTTTTTCCCAAACCTTAGGAGGAAGGTCCCTGCAAACCATGGGTGAAGTCCTTACCCTCCAACCTGTGTCACACAACCTGCATTCGCAACAATCTTACACAATTCTTTTAATGGTGATCTCCACACCAGACCACCAATACACACATCTGAGAGGTTCTTTTGTCTTACTGATACCCTGATGACCTTCATGAGTCAGATGAATCAATGTCTCTCTGATGCCAGACGGTGGAAGTAACCTTCCACCTCTCATAAGAATTCCATTGTTAACTGACAACTCCTAAAAACAACAAATCTCTCTTCTTTCTTCCATCCACACTCCCGTGAAGTAACAAACCTGATCATGTCTCTCAACACCTTATCTTTCACCACTTCCTGACCCCATTCCACTTCTGAAACAAAAACCTTGATTTCCTCCTATTCCCATCAATCTCTCTCATTGTTAACATTACCTGAATATGACGATAATCTAGAAAGACAATCAGCAACATTATTCTCTACTCCCGGCAACTAAGTAACTTTAAACTGAAAAGCCTGCAACATAACAAGCCGCTTACAAATCCTAGTGGAAACATAACCCAGACCTTTCTTCACAAAGACATCTTGTAAGGGTTTATGATCAGTGCACACAACACATTTCCAAAAACTGCTTGAATTTCCAAATACCACAATACACAGCAAGAGCTTCTCACTCAATGGTAGAGTATCACTCTTCAGCACCCCTCAATGACCTAGAGGCAAATGCTATGGTAATCTCTTGTTCCCCTTGCCTTTGTTTCAAAACTGCACCAAGACCCTTCTCACTAGGATCAGTGCACACAACACAAGACATACCAGGCACAAAGCTTCCCAAAAATTGGGCAGAAGCAAGAGCACCCTTGAGATCTACAAACTTCCTGTTACAGTCTTCAGACCACTCAAATTGCACCCCCTTCCTGAGGAGATGTCTGATGGCAACTGTGCAGCGTGCCAAATTTGGAATGAAACGTGCAAAAAACTCCACCATCCCCAAAAAAGGTTTGAACTTCTTCTTTCTTTCATGGTTGAGACAATTCTGAATTGGCATGAACCAATTCTGGTTTCGGTTTAACATCCTCACTTGAGATAACATTCCTTAAATATGTAATTTGTGATAAACTAAATTTGAATTTACCTAATTTCAGAGTGATACCCCTCTCCACAAAAATTTGTAGAACCTCCTTCACTTTGTTGACGTGATCCAGCAAATCGTCACTAAAAATCAATTCATTGTCCTGGAAGAATTTTACTTCATCCCAATCTTTCAACAAGCAAGTCATAAGCCTTTGAAAAACTGATGCTGCCAAACAGAGACCAAAAGGTATACAATTGAATTGAAACACCCCAAAGAGTGTAACAAAAGAGGTGAGATCTTTAGAGTCATGACTCTGCTTGATCTGGTGTTAAGCCGACGTTGGGTCGAGCACGTACTCCAACTCCAACACTGTACTCCAACACTGCTAAAATCTGATCTGACCGTCTCCTCCGTACATACCTGTCTGCCAGTGCCAGTCGGGTGCTCTGCATTCATCCTAACAGAGAGGTAACTAGCAGTGGGGACTGTGGTGTGCGGTTCTACGAGGGTGGCTAGGCCTCTGCATTGCTGAGGCCCGCAAAGCACGGCCTGCTTCGACACCAGGATTTACCCGAGCAGCCTTTACGATTCCTTCTAGCGACCATATGCACCACATGTTTGCGAGGCATGAAACACTTGCAAACACCATTGAGACTCTGTATGCTAACCCTGGCTCCTGGTGCTAGAAGTTGACGGACAGTTACAACTGCAATGTACTAACTCTCAGCTTCCAGAGGGGGGTGCTGCCTGAAGTGAAGCAAGCTGGAGGCACCCATGCGGTGGCCCAAGTCTGGCACATGTATCTTCACTCTGAGGGGCTGATTGCCAACCCAGCCCATTTTAACTTCATTTCAAACCCAGCAGAATGCTGTGCACCACAGAAAAGGCGGTGTGAATCACCACTAAGGTGACTGAGTCCCGACAGCCATGAGGCTTGGTGCACGAGGCCTACTTCATTTCCAGGGCCTACCCTAGGACGCTCCTGAGACTTAGTGGGTGGCTACCCAAAGCATAGAAACTGCTAGGGTGCTGCCCCCAGACCACAGCAGGACAGAGGTCAACTGTGGATAGATTTGGGATGCTGGAAGCTGATTTAGGCCTCCAGAGACTTAGAGGAACATCCTGGGCTCCAGTGACACTAACTCTTGCCACATTTTATAGGGGTGAGTGCAACCGCCCAGCCATAGTGCAAGGATACATTTGCTGCAGCCAAGGATCTTGTGCCCTGGTAGAAAAGTCACCCACAGTCTTTGCAGCGAACAGGAAATAGTGCCAGAGTCAACACCGGGAGGTCAGAAAACGAAAACTCAGGGGAAACACGCCAAAAGGTGCCAAGTCTAACAACTACCCTCTATTATCCATGTGCAACTGGGATGAAAGAGCTGATGTGCTCCATGCCTGGGAGGAATCTAGCAAAACCAGCATCCTCACGAATGACCTCTTTACCGTAGTGAATAGTGTGCTCCTGCTCTTGGGCCTTCCTGGTGGTCAACAGTTGCAGTATCCTCTACCCAGTGGAGATTTTAGAGGCCTGCAGTGCAGAGGGGCTAGTATGCTGAAGGAATGAAGACGACATCCTGGAAGACCCCCAGGAAAGTTGTTGGTGATGGGCTTGATGAGGAATGACCTGGAAAATCATAAGCAAGGCACAGTAAACTCACACCATAGGCAGATATGGCTAAAGCGCACTCAGGGACCATCCTAGCTGCAGCAAAGGTAATGCTAGTAGCAGCATAGCCCAGGCATCTGGCGCAATGCGTGCAGAGTTTGAGGAAGCACTGCCACAAACCGAGTGCAAGAACTAGAGCCTTACAGGGTCTACAGCCTCAGAGGTTGCCAAAAGGGACAGCAGGTATTGCAACACTAACCACAAACCTTTTGCTCCACTCTTGAACTCCTGCCCTATTGAAAACAAGTCCACTAAATTGGCCTCTTGTGGTTTTCTCCTCAATCTGAGCCTCGACAGAACAAGATGTCATGGCAGCAGCATGGGTAAGAAAGACCGCACTTTGAAAGAAATGCTAACTGGGGCTCCATCCGGTGATTGTCTGCTACAATCCGGCCCAGACCACCTGCCTGACTGTGAAGATATGGAAGGCCCAGTGACCCACTCCTTCTTGGAGGCTCTGTTGCTTCTCTTCCTGATGACCTCCAAATAGTTAAGAAAGCTTTATCAAATTACCTCAAGTAGGTCCCCTGAGATCTTTACAAATGGGAGACAGAGTCCCAACCATCGAAGACCAAGAAACAAGCTGGGGTGAAGAAATTGAGCAGCTGGAGCAGAAGATCATCAGGCTCTAACACCAACTGATTGACTTGCAAGCCAAGGCTGAAGACCTGGGAAACTGATTGAGGCACAATAACCTATTCCTTAGAAGAGTACCAATGGGTGCAGACCTGGGAGCATATATAAGGGACCTTTTTCTGCATATCCTGGAATCACCACCAGAGAAGGAAATACAGGTCGACAGAGCACACCCAGAAGGGGCCTCCAAGACCAGACTCTGCACCCCCTGCAGACCTACTAGTGTGTGTCCATTACTATCAACTTAAAGAACACATTCTCAGTACAGCCAGAGATCACAATCCAGTGCACTTTACAGGGCACACACCAATGCTTTACCATGACCAATCTGCCATCACACTGCTGAAACACCGAGACTTCCACCCAGTAACTGCTTACCTGCAGAGCAAAGGCATTTCGTACTCTCTACATACATCCATTCTGGATGATTTTACTCCTGGATGGCAAACTTCACCACTTTGCTCTCTCAAGGAAGCTTGGCAGCTGCTCGGCATTGAGGACTCCCTTACTAGTGAACCACAGATAGTCCACAAGAACGGAATGCCCACAAGTGCCAGCAATGGAAAGGAACCAAAGCCTCACCTAAGGGGTTACAACCGGCTCCAGAGACCATAGCAATGGAGAGGTGCTCAGTGCTAGAGACACTATTTGATGACTCTGCAGGAGCAGATACTAAATGAGTACTGTTGAAACTTCGGAAACAATTTTAATACCTGCAGTGGGTGAGGCTGGGCGGTGGGGGCAGGCGGCGGACACCTTGAGATGCCACACAAACCCGATAACCTCATTCCCATTGGGTCACTTTGACACCTTTTGAGATCTCTCACCAGAGGACCAAGTTGCTTTTGTTTTTATTTTGTTATTTCTTGTTTATCTGGTTTGTTGAGCGGGGTATACTAACAGAAAATGAATTTACATTGTTTAGTTGATACACCTATACACCGGCCCAACCAATGTTGGAGTTGGATACCGAGAAAGGTTGTAAACCAAAAGGTAATCTACTGAATGTCCATCAGACCAATAATACACATAATACTGTAAAGGCTGTCACCCTTAATGTACAGGGACTCAACAATCCTATTAAAAGCCATGCCATCCTGTCCCACTTAGCACAGTCTGGGCCAGACCTATGTCTTCTCTATAAAACTCACTTAATCGCCAGTGACTGGCACTGAATGCTCGCGCACGCCTTCCGGCAACAATTCTTCCCAACTACCCGGTCCAAGAATACAGGAGTGGCAATATCGTTCCTTCAGAGGCAAGATAGGACCCAAGCTGGTTGAAATCAAAGGCAGGTTACTGGCCCACACAGTGACCTTAAGCAATCTTATCTTTTCCCCAGGGACCACGTACACCCCTAATGTCGGACAAGAGCACTTCCTATGCCATGTGGTAGCTGAGTTGATGTCTAGCCAGGATAGGTTGGTGCTTCTGGGGGATACCTCAACTTAGTGTTCATCAATGTTCTTGATAGATCAGCACAACGCTACCAACACACTGGGGCCCTGTCGCTGGAGAGGGCACTTTGGCTACAGGAGATGGGCCTGAGAGATCTCTCACATTAACCACATCGCACACTCAGAATTATACATTCAATTCACATGTTCATAAAATGTACACCCGTATAGACCCTTTCCTCGGTACGAAGGAACACCAGATCTTATCCACAGCTTATGAGGCAGAGCCCTCCCTATCAAATCACACCACAGTCTCTTGGGAAACATCGATTACAACGCGGGGATTACATTGCGATGCCATTACATCGCGGTTTTTACAACGCAATTCGTTACGACGACTTGCGCTAGAAGGCGCTCTAGGACAAGGAATAGTATAATTTACTATCCAACACCTTCCCTACTGTACGTAGACTGGAGTTGGAATAGTAAATTATACTACTCCTAAGTCCAGCGCCCTCCAACGCAAGTCGTTGTAACGACTTGCGTTGTCAAAACCGTGATGTAATGTACCGCGATGTAAATGTATGCGTTGTAACGTCATACATCCCAGTCTCTCTTGCCCTGGCCCTACCTCCAGTGAGACGTCCCTCTCATCCATGGTAGGTGCAGGAAACTTTACTATATAGGCCCAAGGTCATCAAGAGGGTCAACCTGGTGATTGTAGATTTCCTAGCACTACCCAACACTGCTGATACTTCCATCTCTACACTTTAGGAAACCCTAAAGGCTGTCATTCGAGGGGAATGATTACTGTCTCAGCTGTGGACAATAAAGTCCCCAGTGAGAAGAGAGAGTGATTAACCCAACAATTACAAGAACTCAAAAGCACACACAAGCACACTGGGGCTCCGAGAGTCTGGCAACAGTTTGAAACAGTGCCTGTACCACTAGCAGTACTTGACTTGGACACGGCTGAGTATGTATTACTTAGGCTCCTCCATTCCGTTTATATAGGGGTGAAAAATGTGGCTATCTCTTGGCCAATGGACTAAGGGCGCAGTGACAAGCTGTGAGAGTACATTTTCTATCAGCTCATGACGGCTCTGAAATCACATGAGACAGCCGCATTGGCTTTGCTTTCCATGACTTCTATAAGGAGCTGTATATGGGGCAGATTTTGCCTCTGGAAGGACCAGATCTCTAGCTACAAGAGGTCCACAAAGAACTAGGCCTGGGCGTAGTTTTGCTACATGGAACTCTGCAAAGTTACAAAAAAACTTTGCAAAGTTCCCCGAGTGGCGGAGTGCTGTGCGAACTGCAGTTTGTGCTGGTATTCCTGCCGCTCGGGTAGAAATTCTACCCAAGCGGCAGCTCATGCTTGTGAACTTACTGTTCGCGATCGCGAACTTACTGTTTGCGATCGAGAGCGGGGAAAAAACTCCGCTGCACATTGCGAAGCTGAGTTTTCTGCACTCCACGAGCTCCGCGGAGTGCAGAAAACTCCGCAAACTCCGCGAACGGAGCGAAGTTCACCGCCCAGGTCTACAAAGAACAGGTGGATACTCTGGAAAGACTGATCTGAATTGAAGTAGTCATCTCTACCATTTCTCAACAGAAGCCCCTCAAGTTCCCAGGGCAAGAGGGCTTCCTGGGTCTCTTTTATAAAACCTTTTGCGCTACGCTCGCCCATATGCTGACCCAAACTTTTAATTCAAATTTAGGCCCAGATATAGTTCCATCCTTCATGTTAGAGGCCTCTATAGCAGTCATACCAAAGCCAGGGAAAGACATACAAAAATGTGCCTCATATCACCCGCTATCCCTTACCAATGTGGATATTTAATTATTCACTTGTGTTTTAGCACCCGGCCTAGGCTCCCTCATACCAGGCCTGATCGCCCCAGACTAGCTGGGTTATGTGCTGAATCACCAGTGCAGGGATCACATGAAATGCATCATACACCTGATAGGCAAGGCCTAACGCTACAATCGAAAGAGAATGCTCTTGGCCTTAGATGCTGAGAAGGTATTTTATTGGGTCCATTGGCCCTGCCTAGAGGCCATACTCAAGCTCTTCGACTTTAGCGAGCGATTATGCACATGGGTCCTTAGCAGGTGTGTGCCCACTCTCACTCCTTTTATTAACGCTATACATGGAGCCTACGGCCAGCACATCCACAATATTCCTAATATTAAAGTAGTCACATTCAGGGGGGAAGAGCACACTATTAGTCTCTGTGCTGATGATGAAATAGTAGCCCCGGAAGAACCGGTCACGTCTCTTTGGGGCTTTTTGACTGAACTGGAGACCTTTGGATAAACAGCTGGGATCTTTGTGAATGTTCATAAATCACAGGCACTCAATCTCTCACTATCTCTAGCCACGGAGATGGAGCTTCCCCATCAATACACAATTCATTGGACGGATACATCTATTCCCTATTTGGGCATTCAAATGGCCTCATCCGCCAAAGCGACCACAACTCTACACTACAAGACCCTACAAGGACATATCAAAGCCGACCAGACTAGATGGAAGCAATGCCGCCTCTCTTGGCTCGGTCGACTGGCCGCCCTGAAGATGAAAGTTCTGCCAAATATCTTCTTCTTATTCCAACTTCTCCCAGTAGAATCCCATTCCAGGTCCATCTAAGCCCTACAGCGGGACATGAATAACATTTCCTGTGCAAAGGGGCGATCATGGATGCAGAGGAAACAAAGTTATAGACCCTAGAGGAAGGGATGACTGGGCATCCCGAATCTCCTAAAATACTACAGAGCGATGCAACTTCGTTACCTGGTAGAATTAACAAGAGAGGAATCTGAGAAAAATTTGATATTTTTGTACCGGGTGGTTGCCAGGCAGCACTTGTGTAAAGTTCCTTTTGTGAACGATTCAGCCCGACAAAGAAGCCAGGTGGGAGGGAAGAGGGCTTGTCCTTATTTCCTTCCCCGCTGACACTGATCATAGGCAATGCAGATTTTACCCCAGACCTAGACCAGCCGGCGTTTCAGCAGTTAAAAAGAGTCAGATGCTGATCCATAGGCCACATGTTTGATGAGGACAGCCTCCTCTCCTTTGATCAGCTCCACACTGAGTATGCGCTACCCGAAACAGTGAGATTGCAATCTCCAAATCTGACATTGGCTTACACAAGCTACGGTCTGCCCAGGAGCACAGAGCTCACTTACACATTTCAAAAAGTGATTGGTGACGAAAACCTTGGATGGACACCTAGTAACACAATTGTATAGCCTCTTACACTAGACCATCTCACAGGTTAAAACGGCAGGTCAAAAGAGATGAGAACTAGAACTTGGGCGGCAACTGACACAGAAGGAGTGGGGGGAGTTTTGCGGGAATTCTGCTCATGCACAGAACTATGCACTGGAAACCAGGACCTCAGTGAATTGTGGTGTACCAAAAAACTCACCTCAGTACCTAGAACCCCTATCCAACTAGCATCAGTGTCTCATTCATTCTCCGTACTATCTGAAAGCTACCGATGATACTCATATCAGTCCACAACGTGAGTAATCAGAGACACGGAAAAGTTTAAAATGTTTATTTTTACCTACATGCTCTAAGATGCAGCACTTTGGCTAACATAAGCAAACAAATGATTAGAAATAAAACCATCAGCATTGTTACAATTCCATAAAAAACAAAGGGAGAAATCATATTACAATGATAGTGGAAACAGGTCCTATAACACCTTCTGAACCACCCTCCCCTGGATAGTAAGCTGGTTTTATTTTAATAATAGAAGGTCTCTAGGTTTGAATGGGGAACACCATACTTCCAAGATCAGCTTAGGTGAATCACATCACAGGATCAGCACTGCTCTCTGTGTCAGGAAAGGTTTTCTCCAAGTGTGCCAGCATCATGCATGCAATGCAATATTAAAGGCACCCGAGTTTCAGATATTTGCAGCTGTGTGCTTGTTGTGTCTAGAGCATGGGCCGATCAACCTGAATTCAACAGCATACATTGTTATTTGACCTTGATGGTTTCTGCACACAGTGTTCAGACTAAGGTCGCAGTGCACGTCTAGGGATGTGAAAAACAGACCGTTCTCATGTGAAGAAAAAGCAAGCAAGCAGTTTTACTTATAATAACAGCTACCTGTAGTGTCGTGTGCAAAAGCAGCAAAGTGGCAAGTTGGCGTTAACATCTAAAACACTTATGCTAACATAGCAATGTGTGCAGGAAAAACCCTGTCTTCACTACAGGTGTACTATAGAGCGAGACACAGCCTGCAACAAGGCCAGCATAAAACTTGATACCAAGATTGCCACTTATTGGTACCTCACGCAGGTACGCCAACAAAGAGGCAATCCCACTTGAAGCACTGACTGCCAGGGACACTGCTGCACCTGCTGTTGGATTGTTCTAAACTTACTAAATATTGGACCAAGATCTTTAATGACATTGATGCACACATAAACACTCACTTGCCTCTATTCTCTGTTTATACAGTTCTGGGGCTCCCAAACGTACCCACCTTCCCACTCCAATCCTGAAGAGGATGACAGATTGGACTAGCCTCCGGTGCCACTCTCCAGAATGATACTGCAGCAAAGGTCTTATTCCAATACATGATGGAAGGATACATCGCCTTTGGGGATGGAGAAACTTACTCTAACTCTCAATGCACAAATCGAATGATAAGGTGAACTTTGGCGTCCATACCTCACCTTACTCTCCGTCTACTACATCTAACAGATGTTACTATCCCCACCCAACCTGAAGGTTCCGACTAAGATGACACTACTAGGTTCATGGTGTACTACATTGAATACAGTTCTATAGTTCTGCATGTTTAGGGGGAGGGGACTGGAGAGGGGAGTATTGAAAGGGTGTTGCTGTGTTAATCTACGTATGTGACAATATGGATAAGCACTGTATGCTCGTAGTACTAATTCCTTTTTGGTTCTTGAAATATCCAGTAAATAAGAGATTTGAACTATAAAAGAGTAGGCCTGGGTGGAGCACGCAGAGTTTCAGTCTGTGGAACTCTGCAGAGTTATTGAAAAACTCGGTGAGATTCCACGGAGTTCCACGAGTGAGCAGAGTTTGTGATCAGATCTGAAAAGTGCAGCCTCACACATGTAAAGTGCAACCCCACACATCATGTAAAGTTCAGCCTCATTTACACAAAGGGCAACACCTCTCTTGCCTGCATCAGTGAGGACTAGTGCTTCAGAAACAGAGGTTGAAGTGGTTGGACCTATAAAACAGCATACATAAACTATCTAATTAAAACTTAAAGCACAGGCAACCTCACACGCAGTCTTGCAGATCACTGCCTTGCACAGGCTAGCATCAGAGGAGACTTGCTGCACAGACTATGAACAGACTAAAATAGGTCAGCCCTGTAAACAGTACACATGTATTCATACACACAGCAGTATGGAACAGCTGGAAGGCATCAGGCATCTGTAAAACACTGTAGACTGAGAATTACGCAGACATGCAGAGTGAAGCCACAGTGCCACATGCCCTTGCACCAGTCCACTGGGAAGTGCAATGTGCGTGGCATGAAGGTAACAATTTGTCAATGACGTCTATAAGCACAACAAAGATACATACATGTGGGTTATATTTGAAGCAGTGCACATCATCAGGTGGAGATGTGACGTTCGCTGAAGCATGTCCGTTTCTGCACAAGATTCGAAACAGGGACCTGGTGGCCACCCCCACCCTACACCCGGCACAGACGAGGCCCGTGTTTTTTTTAAATCACTGAGTATGTCAGACAAAGAGGAGATACTTCTAAGGCACTTCACTGAAACACAAACTTACCAGACCTTCTAAGGGCACCAGTGTGCACTGAGGGTTGTTTCAAGGCCTAGTGTGTGTGCATGAGATTGTGTCCAGGGGAAGTCTGTGTGTGCAGTGCACAAGATTGTGTCCAGGTGGAGTATGAGTGCATTTGTGAGTGTGTCTAGGGTGGTGAAGTGTGACTAATTATGCATCAGTTAGATTGTGTATGTCTAGGTGAAGTGGAGTGTGCTTGAGAATGCATGTGTCCAGGCAGTGTGTGAGAGTACAAGAGAGGGCAGCGGTGCCTGGGAGACTCAGTCATAGCTTTATGTGTGGAGGAGCAAGCAGGAAAGAATGCAGCTGATTGAAAGTTATAACCAGGCTCGCTACCCTCGCTGCAGAGGTCTTATGTGGTGCTCTGAGCTGAGCACCGCCAACGCTGCAGCCAACTAAGATGCAGCCCTGCATCTTACAAGGGCAGCACGCTCAGACAGTACAAAATGCAAGCTTTGTTATAATCTCACAAAAGATCAGGAAAGGGCCTGAAGTGCCAGTCATTAAAAAATTAATACATCTGGGGCACTTTTCTGTATTGTGAACAAAGGTTGTGTAATATCTATGATGGCTAACACAGATCTAAAAAACCTCCAGTAAAACCTATCCTACCTCTTTCAATCACAGCCGAGTTGCTCTTTTTGCTCCCTTCTTTTGGGCACCTCCACTGTCTCACAAACTGTCGGGGGCCACAAGGGTGCAGTGATGATGGTATCACGTGACCCACTGCTAGAAAGGTTTTAGTGCTGCAACTGGGAGTAGAGGGCAATAGGAGGGGTGAGGAGGGCTAAACAAAGTTTTTTGAGCACAGGTCCTACCCTTGCCACGCTCACTAAGTGGTTGGGTGGGAAATTTAAATGCGTCACATGACTTGCCAACCAGGTGGTGTGTTTGGCAATCCATTGACTTCGGTCAAGGCGTCAACACAGGTCCAATAAACAGCTAGAGTGCTAACACTGCATTTTTCATAAACGAGAAGTGAAATGACCCCCATGCTGCAGGAAAAACAGGCTAAATAGCGTGTGATGGGCTGTAAATTCCGCTACACAGTGAATCATGGAGCCATTGCCAAACTACGCACTCCGCTTGGAGCGTGTAGTGGCAAAACCCTGTGAACTCCGTTTGTGGAGTGGAGTTCACAGCCCACCCTGATCAAAGAGATGGGGGAGAGGTATGGTCTTTTAGAAGAAGTAGAACCACTGCATATTGAAGCAATTTGGGTGTGTGCCAGATGTGAGGGAATGGTTGACTAGAAAGGTCAGGCAGAGAAGAAAGCTGATTGTGAGGGCAAGAGTTTTATTGACTGAAAGAATCAGATAAAATAATTGGATAGCGTGCTCAAATCTTTAAATTTATTGATAATCTGACTGTGCTCATAGGGGTATATCACAGTGAAGTGGGGGAATATAGGTGGCTAAGGCTCCATGCAGGAAAAGCCTGGATTGGATGTCCTGTCCTCTAAGGATGTGCATGCCATGAGAGGCCTCTTCAGCTTCATTCAGTCCACTAGAGATAGAAAAAAATAACTATGCCCCAATTTTCTCCGCCTGCTGGGAGAAGTCCTCCGGGTCACTCCTCGATCACTCGAGTACAGAGGGCTAGCTTCTAAACACTATGTCTCTATCAGGCAGGGCGTTTGCAGAATCCAATTAATAGTGATGAGCTGAACCATCATGGAGTCATGAGTCCTCCTGCTTTACTGTCCTGTAGGAATTAACAGAAACCCATTCATTTGAGCCTGAGAGAGCTGTTTACTCCCATGCTGCCAGTAGAAGTAAGGGATCCTTCGATCTTCTTTCTTTAGCACTCAGAAGTCAGTATGTTACTTCGCAGGTCAAAGAATGTTCTGAGCAAGCGATGACAAGGCACTAGCCTTATCATATACTCTAGCTGGTGGCTTAACACATCCCTACAGTTAATTCCTTCTGCTTTCTCACTGAATTCCCACTTCAGTTTTAGCACTAGTTTTTTGGCCTTAGTGTACACCCTCCCAGAAAGACCTAACTAAAATACAGGCATGGGCAAAAGTAAAATTACGCCGGCATAAAATGTTTGGGAAATTTGTGTTACGCCTGTTACACAAAATTCCAGAAACTACGCCATTACGCCTCTTCTCCAAACTTTCTGCTGTTCACAGTGAACTTTTTCCAGGAACGGTACAATTCACAATAATTTACTGTAAATCTTTATCACTAATTGATACAAATTGTGCTATATGCACAAGAACAACAGAACATGAGTGGCCGTTTTCATGGTTCGCTTGTTTAAATTAATTTAAGCATTCCATCTATCACTGTTTTGTGTACTTATTGCATTGCCCTAAGTGGGATGGGTATGCAGACGTGGGACCCATGCTGAATGTGTCAGTGTAACCAAGCTGTACCTGGCTGAGGTGACCATAACTAAGGCAAAACTGTTTCAGGGTTGCTTGTGTTCCAATTCAGTGAGGACCTGGCTTGGCAGTTCGGGCTGGACTGTTTCTATTGGAGCAGGGCCAAGACTGATTTGCTTATACTGTTGTATGATTACTACTTATTAAATTATACTGTGCATTTGGATAACATATACATCAACATATGGAGATTAAGTCCATGCATATAATCAGGATATGTTGGTGAGCTTACAGTGCACCATCTGGACCCCTAACCCTGACAGGGTATTGAATGGTGTCTACAACCTCAGAACATAAGCACTCTAATTTTATAAAGAAAATCGTGTAACAGTTCTAACCTTATGCAAGAAACACATGTGCAAAATACATGAGCTGCAATTATTTTTAGAAGGAACCAAAACATTGCTACCAGCATTTCAAGAATGGTGAAAAGGATGAATAATTCAACCATTATAATTATTGAACTGATTATTTGAGTATATGAAAATATATCATAATGATACTCTTACCTAGGACTACCTATCATGTAGATCGCTTGGAGCAACCTACCTCTCCATTTACCTGTGTGTGATGTATCTGGAAGACAGTCTAGTGTAGAACAGGTCATTGTGGTTTGCAGGATAGTGATGACAGTCAGCAAGGCTGGAAATCAGTCACAGGTGAACATCCTTGATAATATATGGAAGTGCTCCTCTGGCGAGCTAAAGCTCCGAACATTTTGTAATAAAAACAGGCAGGTTCTATTTGCAATGTGTCTGAAGTCTATTGTTCGTGACATTGTTTGTCTTTCCAATTCAGAGCTGTCTCCTAACTGACAACAACATACAAGGGCAGCATCCTCTGTGTACTCTATCCTTGAACAGCATGTACAGTGTTGTGATAAAATGCTTATGCTTATGACGAAATGCCCATTGGAAGCAAAAAATGTTCATGTATGTGCAAAACATGTTAAAAGTCACAGTCTGAAAAGATGTCAAGTTAAAACATGAACATGCAAAATGGAAGCTTTTGTGCACAGGACCGAGTGAACCTCACTATACTCACTCCTTGGATGAAGGGAGACTAATACTTCAAACCAAAATTAAAGGCATATCCTAAAATTAAACTTAAAATATGCATAAGCTTAAAATCATAAAATAATGAACTTCAATACTGAAGCAAAATAAAAGCCAAATTGTAATTAAAAATGGCAATTAAAAACATGCAATAGATAAATGTATAAAAGCAATACAAAAGATAAAAGATGACAAATTAAAATTCATGACACTCCAGGAATATTTCACATCTTCCGAGAGTCACTAGGAACCATGATGCAACTAGCTTTTGCAAACGATATTTCTGTTGAGCCCGGGACCGCAAGTTCCAAAGAAGAAACATGTTCATATCCAACCCAATCACCGTCTGCTGATGGAGTGCCAGCCGGTAGTGTAGCCACAGAGGAGGAGCTAGGATCCATGAATCCAGAGCCAAAGCATCCATTAAAGGCTCATAGTATGTATTCTGAAGCAACAGCAATCTTTCAGGACAACACTGGAAATTAATGCTAAGCAGACACATCAACAGATCCATATCCGAAGATTGAACTGATTTCATCCCAAGGCATACAACCAAAGCACACTCAAAAGCACATAGTAGACAATGGAACACAGGCTGTACGCAATGTAACCATTCAAGTCGAAAGGGCAAATACCATTCGTCATTTAGTTCTTAAGGAAAAGATGTGCCAAAATACTGCATCATAGGTTCATGACACAGTAGCACAGGTGGTAGTTCATCACCATCTGGCCATGAGGTGGAACATCCATTGCTGAGCAGCTAAAATAGGACCAAAATTGGAACAATCAGAAAAAGCACCAGTGACAAGCCTCCAAACACACTGGAAACCAGGGAGTCTATGCAGGATGGAATCACTCCGAAGACATTCTGGAATGTGCTAACAAAGCCAGACACAATGACTCTAAAAATGTGTACTACTCACACAGTATTAGATGCATTAAATATATGGTGCACAACTTCTCAAAAATGTTGTGGGAGATTAGTGCTTAGTAGTGATTGTGTTTCAGAGGAAGACCTTGCAACTTGGCGAATAAATGTCTCTCTAGAAGATGTTAACAAAACCTCCCTCTGAAACAATAACACTTTCAGTCTGGTCAACTTATCGAAGTTCATGTTAAAAATAGCTATTGAAGGCCAAACTCTCACATCTCTGACTGTATGTGCTGGTGGGAATAATAATCTATTATAGCAGGTCACGACCCTGGGAACTGTCACCACATAGGGTACTCCTGTATATCCAACATCAAATAACTTTCATTTGAAATTAATCTGAATGGCAGGTGAATCAAAGCAGCAGGGCACCTTTCAGATAACATGCTAATTTGGCGATAAACGCATTACAAAATCCATGAAGCGTGACCCTATTGTAGATGAGAGAATGGACAAATGAACTTCCATATTCATTAGTACTGAGAAATACTTCAGTTTCTACATTCCTACCTCTGAAATTGAAAGGCATGATCCATATCTGATGTACAAATCCCTCCCTTAATGTCTCATATCTGCCTACTTGAAAATGTTTCAAACAAGTCATGAAATTAAATGTAGAAATTGGTAATATAATACATCTGTGTATTAACCATTCTGCAGACAATGGTTCGACTACTGTAAATTGAAATTTCTATAAATGCTCTAAGTTGTGCAAGTTAAATCCTTTAAAAGAACCACAGTTACACCCAGGGTCTGGCCCGGGGAGGGAACTAGAGGCGTTAGGGCACTAGAGAACGGTCAGCCTCCAACCAAAGCTATGAACCACAGAAAGGACCGTCCCTAGTTGTGTCTTAAGAGATGCCCAATTTAGTGGGGGCAAATCACAAAAATTGACGGACTGGCATCACACACCACCAGGTGTCATGCTTCATCATCTGCCAGTCCTCGCCCTCTAAAAACCGCATTTGATAGAGGGCGGGCATACACCTGAAGACAGGGATGCACTTCTAGACTAAGTGGGGGCCCAAACAAAAAAAGGAGTGAGTGAATTTAAAAACCATCATAGTATACCTGAACAATTTTTATTCTATGGGGTTACTATGTGGGATTAAAATATATAAGTGCGGTGAGTGGGGACCTTATCATCCCATCGCCGCTGTGAATCAGTGATTGTTAATAGGGGCCTAGGTCACCGGGGAGGAGGCTGGACGCATGCAGCACTAGGTTTTCTAGCGGGGAGTACGCCTTGAACTAATGTGGCCACAAGGATTTCCCCCCTACCCCTCCCATGGGGCAAATATGTTTTTCCAATAGGGTTTCTCTAAACAGGTAGCAGCTGGCTATAGGCCTACGCCCCCAGTGGTAAGATTGGAGCCCAATATTTAAGGTCCTGACGAATGCCACGTACCCCAGTGGACAATACAGGCAGAAACATGTTGACCCCCTATTAACAATCACTGATTCACAGCGGCGACGGGATGATAAGGTCCCCATTCACCGCACTTATATATTTTAATCCCACATAGTAACCCCATAGAATAAAAATTGTTCAGGTATACTATGATGGTTTTTAAATTCACTGACTCCTTTTTTTGTTTGGGCCCCCACTTAGTCTAGAAGTGCATCCCTGTCTTCAGGTGTATGCCCGCCCTCTATCAAACGCGGTTTTTAGAGGGCGAGGACTGGCAGATGATGAAGCATGACACCTGGTGGTGTGTGATGCCAGTCCATCAATTTTTGTGATTTGCCACTGCTAAATTGGGCATCTCTTAAGACACAACTAGGGACGGTCCTTTCTGTGGCTCACAAGTTACATCCTTTGCCATTATTTTTTGTAAGCTTGTTAAATTATAAGACGAAAATAAATCAGTTACATTTAGGTATGTCCAAGGCACACAACCATATTATAACATTTGCAACGTCCAGCTTAATTGCGTAATTGATCTAAGCTGACTTTGCCCATGTCGTAAGAGGACCATGCCACTTAGGATGATGTCAATTGCTGAGAACACAATGTTATTCAGAGAATAAATCTTAGTTAATAATGTAGTCATGCCATTATTAACAACAGCCAATGTCTTGTCTGAATCAGCCCTGTCAATTTCTCGTATGAGCTCAGCAGCATCTTGCTGTGAAACATTCAAAAGTTCATTATATATAGGGCTCCCGGTTTTATGGTATTTATTTTTTTCACATTTCCGTCTGTATTTATCCATATTTATTTTTTCATCATTTTATCTGTATTTATCCGCATTTATTTTTGTGGCAAGCAAAAGAAGATGCTGAAGCTAGTATTTTTTCACATTTATTTAAATAGACAATGCACACTTTTTGCCGTTTTTTTTTATAGTGTGACTTTGCAACAAAGGTACTGAAGTGCTTAACATGAGCAACAGTTTGTTTACACAAGGTCATTTTCATTTTTACAGACACTGGGGAATTAAGGGATTTGGCCAGACTCATGGGATGGTGAGGCAAACCCGAGACTTGAGCCTATATGTTCGCATCCATGGTTGTTAATTCACCCCAGTGCTATGGGTAGTGAAGGTGACATCACAATCCTTTTGCCATCACAGGGTCACATCCACTCTTAGCCCCACAGAAGTCACTTAATTCCTGCTGTGCGACTAAGACAATAAAGCTGAGTGAAAATCAAGGAACGTAAACAGGGCTAATAAGATTCCTGATTTCTTCCTGTTTTTTCCCACAGCAGTGATGACCAGGCAAGTCGGGTGGTTCACCATCTGTACTCCTCACTAACGCTAATTGACCACAACGTTCAAGTCCCTCCAAATCTACTACTCCCATTTCCTCCACCCATCACCTTTTTGGTTGATGTATTCACCCATTGCCATATAATTAATAAAATAAATGTAAAGACCGAGCCCACAGGTTGACACTTTAGGCCACCAAGATTAATGCACTTGTAATGGGCTCCAACTTCCCCAATACAATTAGAGATCGGGCTACAGAAATGAGGAACGTCAGCGATTAGACATCTATACAGCTTTTACATGCTGAGAGCTACTCAACAAGTCACCCCTGTGTGCTTGTGCCCTCCTCACCCCTTCAGTATTTGTGTGGTTATACCTGTGTACTAAAAATGCTACAGTTAGCAGCAAGTCAGACTACCTGCAAGGTCTGTAAAGTACAGTGACTTAAGATTGTCCATTTATTTGAAAAGAAAGAACTACGGCCTGGGCTTCGATGAACAATTGCGAGGGCTAGCATTCAAGCATTGCTCGAGACGGCATTTGGTGACAGTCGCTAGGGTTAGGTTTCAGATGTGGAGATATCTACTCACTCATTTGCATGCCTAAATTTCCATTAGACGGCTCTGTGCTTGGCTGGGAGCGAGCATTGCTCTCCAGGGAGAGGCCGTATTCCAGTGTCCTGTCCGCCTTGCATCCGAGTGCTCGAGCACGCATTACCAGGTGATCACTGCATCACGGGAACTACGGCGACTTGGGCAGAGCACTGCACCTCGCTCCTCCGGTGTGCCAATGAGCCTGAAATGCATGCCTGCCTTTGCCACCCTGTAATTAACCTTGGTGTTGTGTTTGGATCTGGGCTGTAGCTGTGAACCAGGCGCTGTTGTACCTCAGACGTGCAGATGTTCACGTGCACTTTAAGATGCGTGGCTACCTTCTTCGGGGTTCAGATCCACAGAGCTCCGAGGTCAAGTGGCAGACCCCACCCGATATATCTGTCTTCACTAAAACTGCTTTGCAGTGAAGAATGGCCATGGGCACTAAAGAAAACTACCCGCCCTCTTCACACCGAGCCCTAATATGGTTTCGAACTCATTTTAGGATGGCCGCTGCTTCTGCTGCTGCTGACAGCCAGGACCCTTTCAGTGAAAATATTCAAAGAACATCACTGTCCTGCTGCTCGCCCATTTCTTTGCGCTTTAAACTATGCCTCCGGACAGGCAGTTACTACGAGCTGATGGAGAGACAACAGATGACGATCGTCATGGTGTTGACAGGATGTGTGGGGGGGGGGCAATTAACCCCGTGATGTATTGATAAAGGCTGATAAGCACTCTCGGCCTGCTGCTGTCTGGGAGGTAGAGTGGCTCGCTCATTAACAGATCAGTCTCACTAGGCAGGAGAGCGCTTAGTTCAGACTTGGGAGGGCGGGGTGATTTAGAGGGGAGAATAATCTTCAGGACATCGCAGTAGCAGTTTCAGATTTCTTTCCTTGGCCCCTTTGCACCTCAGACACTGATTTTCCACAGGAGCACATAGACACCATAAAGCTGGTTGGTAAGTATTTTTCCGTTTCTATTTATAAATACAGACAAAGGAAAAAATGTTTTCCGTCTGTATTTATGTGTAAAAATCCGTTTAAACGGAAAGCCGGGAGCCCTAATTATATAGTGCATATGAAAAGCATTTATGATGTGATGTTCTAGGACCTACCAACATATCCTATAAATCGATGTCATCAGAAAGGAGAGATAAGTGTTTTTCACCTCATCTAAAGTCAAATGTTGTAAGCATTGCTGGCATAAATTTCTACACTGTCTGTAGTGACAGCTCAAGAGTCTTGTTTCTGCGGAAAATGTGGGTCTGGTCTGTTTGTTTTGAAACCCTTCACATTGTTTAAAAAAATGTGCATTATAATTATTAGTATCTAATGGCCACACAAGTCACCTATTCATGTTGGAATGTTAAGAATTCTATGTACCATCCTGCATCATGCTGTTGAGCTGTCCCTATGTGCAATTTCAAAACTGTTGTCAATTATCAAAAAGTGGTATTGCAGGAATGTTTAGTGAATTCACATCCTTTATTTTAGCCAGTCCTAGGCATGATATTTGCTGTAATGTTTTGTTCAGAAGAATCATGTGTCTTTGTGTCAGACAACCTCTAAACAAAGCCTCATTGTCCTGGAAATACCAATCTTTTATTCTCCAAAATGATTTCAAATCAATATTGTCTTTCCAAAAGTCGTGACCTAGTAAGGACAACTGGCCCATAAAGGAAGCTGAATAAATCAACTTAGTTTTGTCCGAATATTTTTCTTTGCTGGGCAAAGTTTAAAATAATAGGACAATTGATCTACGGGGTTGTTGCCAGTAAAATATGCATACTTTTGCAGGTGTATTTGTGACCTACCCACTGGTGGTGTTGGATAATGTTCTTATTGTCTATAACTAAAAACTGCATGTGGGGTGCTGATTCTGTGTACATAATGGTGTCCCTAGTGATCATAATGGAACATTTCATAATAATTAGTTGTTCCACTACAAATATCTTCACCCTCAAATACAGTATACTATTCTATCTCAATAAGCATAGAAATAATAGTATTTACATACCAATCATCAGATAAACTGCACAGAGTGATTATATTACATAATGAGTTTAAAAAAATAAAATAAGGGATCAGTAGAGTCTCTGTAGGACCAAAAATATCAAATGGGACATTATCCTAAACAGTGCCATCTGGGATGGGAAATCCAGATATGTTTACAAGGTACAGGTCTCTTCACAGTTTATGTGATGAAGAATAAGGCTTTGATACCTAGGTTACCAGTTCCACAGCAGCGTGTTCATGAAGATAATGTCCACGTAAGAGCAAAGAGAGAACTGTCACAAATCCAATCCACATGAAAAGGAAAAGCAATGACGTGGCAATCCCAATATAAATCTAAGGTGGGACAAGGTAAGTCTGTTATAGTAAAATAATAAATGCATGAATCACATATAATACTTTGGGTGATGATTCCGAGACAAAGTCATCAGTGTCGGCAAAATAGCCAGAAGCAGTCTGTGCAAATACAAGACCTCTTGGAGCAGTGTAGAACTGGTAGATACCCCAAAGGTAGATTATAATAAACAACTTTGTTGTTGGAAGTGCCAGTTAAAGACTGTGAATTCAGATATGATATGGTGTGTGTATGATGTTGGTAGTAGAAACTGGAAGTAACAAAACCCAAGTGACTGATATCCCCACCGGGAGCAGAAATGTCTGTATGTTTAATGCTTTTAAAGGGATTTCCTTTATGGTAGTGAGAGGAGGCAGGTACCCACCCAGGACCCCTCATAGTCTACTTTGTAGGATTGTCCACATGGTGTGGTTTTGTGAGATCTATGGGGACAAATCTCTTGAGTTTACAACCAACATGGGGTGGAAAAAGTACTGGTCTGGTACCTTCAACTGCCAGGACTGGCACCAGTGCTCTGTAGGATGGTCCAAATTTCATTTGTTGACAATATTCTCTTGAATGAGAGCCCCAATCTTTGGAATCCAGACAGGAGTTGCTGGTTGCACCTTCAGTTCTTCAGTGGCTGAATGTTATTTCCACTTGTTCAAACAGTCAACTCGGAAGTCTTTGAGCTCCTCTAAGACAGCCAAACTTTCCTTGATCTCAAAAGGCGTATCCTCCATTATTGTACCAGGAATATCAAGGTCTGGAACCCACATCTGGGTGACGAACAATACTTCATAGGGAATGCGTCTGCCTAAGGATCTTCTGGGCAGATTATTTCAAGCTCTAAGAACACCATACATCTGATGGAACTAGCTACGACTTGAACCTAATAATCTAGCATTTCAAGACTCTTTCAAGTCATGTTTTTTCCTCTCCACTATTGCATTTCCCTCAGGATGATAAGGGGAGGAATAGTACACAGCCACACCCAAGGTTCCCATGGTATCTCAGTAAGCCCTAGTGGCAAGCACTGGTCCCTGGGCTGAGTGGAGTGCAGCTATTACATATGTCCTGATGAAGAGTTATAACAGTTCAAGCATTAGCCAATTGCTGTGGCCATTGGAATCTAGAACACTAATCCATTGCTCATAGAATGTATTTACACGAACCATCAGAGATTAATGGCCCGCAGTGGTTGAGATACACACAAGCCAATGGTTTGTTTGAAATTAGGAGAGATGTCTATGTTTGGCATGTTACAGTGAAAGCTTTTATTTGCTGACTAATGTCACAGCTATGAATATATTACTTTGTCTGTATAGACCTAGCCACCAATAACATTGCTGTAGTAATTAAACTGTAGCTGCCACACCTGCATGGGCAGATGCTAACCCCTCATGAGCAGCTATCACCAATTGTAGTCTGCTGTCTGAATTTGGAATCATAGAATCCCTTACTCTCTGAATAAGAGCAAAAGGTATATTTCGCACTCTCAATAGCTAGTAGTATTTTGCTGGATATTTTTCAGGTAATGGAGTGTCACAGCATGAAGCTATATCTGCTACCATTATATATCTATCCACTCTCCTATGATAATGAGTAATTGCAGCTACACCATCAGTCAGAACTGCTGCCTTTGTGGCTTAATCAGCCAGTAAATTCCCAGCAACGTGTGTTCCAAAACAGTGGTGACTCAATGTATGAATTATATGAGCCCATGGCAGATATGCTTTTAGATGTGCGACTTTTCCCCAAACATCTTGCTTGATAGTATTCCCTTTAGAGTCTCTGAATCCATTCTGGTGCCAGTAGTGTAAGCGCTCATTGAAAGACTGAACATAATAATACAAATTCAAATTCAAATATCTTTATTCGGGTATTTGAACATATCCATAAAAGATGCACAACATAAAATTTAACATACTTTTGTTAAAAACCACAATCAAGTATACATAATAACCCTAAAATCATCAGTACTAAAACCCCTCGGTGCGAGGTAATTAAAAACAGGACAGTCGAATACTATAAATCATTATCTCCAACTTTCTCTTGGCAGTTGGTATGGGCTAAATCTAAGAGGAAACTTTCATTTTCATATCGACAGGGGGGCAATCCTAACAGTTAGTCCTCTCCTCTGGTGTTTCTAAGTCTAACTGCTATACGTAAAAAATGTACAGTGCTAAATATTACAAATGGGTCAGCGGAGAGTTTCAGAAATAAAAGGGCCACTTTGGCCTGCCTGATTTTTGTGCGTTTCAGAATGTTTTTTAAAAACCGCTTCCTTGGGTAAGCATAAAAAGGACATAGTAGAACAAAGTGCAGGGTATCTTGCGGAGATCGTTGATCGCAACCGCAGCACCCTTTTTGGCTAACGTCACTAGCATAACCAGCTGGGACTGATAAAATATGGTGCAAGAGATTAAGTCTAAATCTTGTCATCAGGAATCTGTCTTGTCTATTATGTATGTTAGACAGATAAAATTCCATACCCACACATGTTTTTGTAAGCTGGTGTTCTCTTACAGTGCATTTCCGCCCTTCCCTTTTCTCTCTAGCACTGGCTGAGTGTCCTAAAAAATCTGCCCTTATGACACCCTTGTCTCTATTGAGTATTTTTAGGGGTCATCAAAAAGATTAGCATGTCCCAAACTAGTTAAAGTGTCCTTAACAAATTTGAGCCAGGGTATTTGCAGCCCTTTGTCCCCCTTCATACAGTCCTCCAAGATTTGTCTACTGAGGCTTGCCTCGGGGTTTGACCAAATTTTGATCCAACACATGATGGGATTGAGGCGGGCCCTTTCGCTAATATAAGAGATGCCCAGCTCTTCATGGACTATAAAAGAAGGGGTGCTTTGCGGAACTTGCAAAAGTCTCCTTAGAAACTTATCTTCCTCCAATTGAATTTTCCCCCCGTTTGTGAAACCCCACACCTCACTTCCATACAGGGTTTTAGCACAGCAGACAGAACTGTATAAGTGTGCTATTTCGTTGGGTGACCAACGACCAAGTCTGCGTGCATAGTTCATTATTGATCCCACCGCACCCAGATGTTGGGTGCATTTATGAGTTACAAGGGGTTTAAAATTTAAGTCTTTGTCAAAGACAATCCCCAAGTAATTGAAAAGTTTTACCTTCTCAAGTTTATGTGTACCTATGGTAAAGACACAGTTCTTCTGGGGGGTTTTGCCCACTTCCATAATAAAAGATTTTGTGAGGTTGGGAACTAGATCAAGGTCTGCCATAAATCTAACAAATCCACCAATGAGGGCCTGCAAGCTCCTACCTGTACGCGCCAGGAGGACAGCGTCGTCTGCATAGAGTAGGACGGGTACGCCTCTCCTCCCAATGCAGGGACAGTCTGCCTCCAGGGCTCCAAGCGCCTTATCGAGGCCATTAATGTAAAGCGTAAACAGGAATGGGGCAAGGATGCATCCTTGCCTCACCCCGCCCCGACACTGAAAGTCCTCTGTGATGTCACCCTCGTTGGTAAATCTGACCCGTGCCGTGGTGTTTTGGTGAAGCATACGCAGAGCGTGGATCAGACCTGGGTCCACGCCCATGGCGCTCAAGATCTCCCACAGCCTTCTTCTGTTCACACAGTCGAAGGCCGCTGAAAGATCCATGAACGCCAAATAAACTGTCCCTTCCCTGACCAAGGTGTACTTTGCCACCAAGTGATAAAGGTTAAGGCATTGTTCAGTTGTGGAGCGCCCATTTCGAAAGCCATACTGAACGTCAGTAATGATATTATTTTCGTCAGCCCATGTCATTAGGCGGTTTAGAATGACTCTTCCCAAGACTTTCGCCGTAACATCTATTAGGGATATTGGATGATAACATTGAGGGTCATTTCTGTTACCCTTCTTGAATATGGGCACAATAACGGCCGTAGACCAAGATCTAGACATACCCACCTCAATGGCTGTGTTATACACCCTAGTTAATATGGGGGCCCAGAGGTCTGACTGACTTTTAAATAAATCAGGAGGAATCCCATCCGGCCCTGGCGCCTTTCTCACTACTAGGCCATCTATGCCTAACTGGACCTCATCCACCGTAATGGGTGTCCAGGCACAAGTGGGGGGGGTCCTATGGCTTGTATAAACTGCACCTCCGGCGCCCCACGATTGTACAGACTAATAAAGTGCGCCTCCCATGCCTCTGGCAGGATGTAAGACGCCACATGGGGTTTGTCTGCGGGTTGAAAACACAGAGCGTTTATGACCCTCCAGAAACTGCTCGTGTCTCTGAGCTCGGCTGCCTCTCTTAGGGATTCCCATGCCTCTGTTTGTAAGGCTGTTTTCCGCAGCTTGATCACTTTTTTGTAGCAACTCCTGGCTGTGGCAATATTTCCTTTATTCTTTGGGACCTTAGTTAGTGCCGACATCAGGTCCCTGTGGGCCTTTGAACAGTTCTTGTCGAACCATCTAGGATGAAAGTCAGCCTGGGGCTTGGGTTTACTTCTTAGGAGGCTATCAATATGTTGAGCAGAGCCCTCAAATGCTGTAATTAGGTCCGTCCCCTCTACCTTAAGATCTAGGCACCTCCAGGTGTGATTCTCAGCATTGGCGAGGAGAGCTCTATGGAGTTCAACACCATCAATGTTGCTCCATTTAATTCTCCTCCCCTGATGTATTCGCCCACAGTGGGTGTTTCAGCCACTTTGGTGCCTAGTGTATCTGTAAGTGACATAGCCAGGGGATTATGATCACTAAACACACTTGGAATAATCTCAAAATGGCCTACCCTACTTTCTAGCACAGTGGATATGAAAATATAATCAATAATTGAGTCCTTTCCTCTCCCCTTAAAGGACGGGATCAATGAGTAAGATGTTCCGTGCCCAATCATGTCCATCGTGTGAGTTAAGGCGAACTTGCTGACAATTCTACTTAGTGCCAGACCCTCTCTCGAGTGTTCCGTGTGCCAGCCCTTGGTGGAGGGGCAGGCATCCCACCTCCCACCTTCCCATTTCAGGTGGGGGCACTGATGGCAATTAAAATCCCCCATAAGAATTATCTGGGTGCCTGCATCCCTAGTGTCATTTAAGCTAGTCAGCCTCTCCTCCAGCTCAGCCAAATTTAGTATAGATTGTCCTGCGTTATAAAAGTTTATAAGAATAATCTTTGTGCTCTTAATAGTAAATCTTACTCCCTGGAGGCAGCTTGAATCCCACCCCAGGTCTACCCACTTCCCGTGAAGAGCCAGTGCTACATACATAATTAGCCCTCCCTTGGCACGGCCCATAGTTGATTTACTGGCTGCAACAGGGAATGATTTATAGCCTTCAATAAATGATGCATTATTACTTGTTTCCCATGTCTCCTGAAGACAAATAACATGACATTTTTTAATGAAATCTTGCCATTCCGGATTTTGGATCTTGGTTGCCAGTCCAGCAATGTTCCAGGAGATCAACCTCAATTCATTGTGATTTGGGTCTAACCCCTTAGGTGCTCCGGGCAGGTGCCTTGGGCTGGTACCACTTGTTGGTCGGTTGGCTGAAAGGGTCCTGGGTTCAACTTCTCTTCCCATCGCACCAGCGTTACCAACAACTGAATCTGGGTCAGATGCCCCCAAAACCAAGTCAGGTACCCCTAGGGGGTGTGTGTCTCCAGAGGTACAATGGTAGTCAGATATTAGTTCTATCTCAGGCTCCCCGATCCCTGGTGTCGACAGTCAATCTTGTTCATCCAGGGCCGACAAACTTGAGAGTGGGGCAAATCTATTCATTAAATTGCTGTGAGCCTTATCCCTTCTTTTTGTAACTGCCCCTAACCCCTGCCATCTCGTCCCGTTATCCTGTGCTCTATTCCTGTAGAAGAAGTGCAAGGGTAACATCCTGATACAGGACCCATTTCCTCCCTCCTCATAACGATTATCCAACAACTCTCTGACTAACTTGGGGTGCCTAAAATTGACAATCACACAGTCGCCCGCAAATTTTTTCCCAGTATTCCCAATCCAGGCTACTCTCCTGGCCATGAGGATATGCCTGTGCTGCAATCTCCTGGCAGATGTATTATTGAGTAACCAGTGCGAAGCTTTGTTAATCAGTGTGTCGGTCGTTTCTTCTTTGGCATTATTGAGACCAGGCACACCTACTAACACAATCGAATAGGGACTAGAAGCGGGAGGCAAATCCAGGGTCTGGAGACCTGGGGTGCTCATGGCGCACGCATTCCAGGTACTTTTTTCTACATTAACTTGCTCGTTTGAGCCCCAGCAGGCATCCTTAGGGTCGGGAGGGGTTCGTGTTGTACCCTGGGCTTTGCCACCGGGGATCCTGGTGCTTGTGTTCCCCTGCTCCAGGGGAATTTCCCTGTGGTCTCGCATAACAGGGTTAGAGTTAATAGAAGCCTTTTTCCCGCTATCAGCCACTACTGGCTCCTCCTCCCTCCTCAGTGGATTAACCCCAGGGGGCTGACCACAAACTGGGTCTGCCAGCCTACTTATTTTCTCCACCAAGTTTAGGATTGCTTTCATGACTGGGTCTAAGTGTTGAGATAAAAGCTGTTCCATTTTTTCCCCAAAGGCTACCGTAATTTCATGCAGCCCCTCCTCCCTATTTATGTTATGACAATCTGGGCATACTGTGTTCTCAGGGTTTATATTACCTCCTTTGCTAGGCTTAGTTTGCCCTCTACGTCCAGGCTTGCTGGGGGGATTTACAGCAATGGTTCCACCACTGTTTAATTGCCCTGTCACAAGTTGAGATCTTTTGGAGCGTGTAATTACTTCCCTAGTGAGTGGCTGTATGGATTCATTATTAGGCATTAACCGTAGTGCGCTAGTCGCCCCCCTTAACTCTTCTCCTCCCCGGGTGTTATTTTCAGTAACCAGCTGAGTGTTGGTATTGATGGGCGGCGACTTCAGGCTACCTGTATTGGTATGAACTATTGCTAATTGGCCTAGTGAATCTGGGTCCCCCTGAGAACTGCTTTCTGCCACTATCAATGTGTCGGAGGACTGAGGCTGGGTTGGCTGGGTATGAGTTAGTTGAGACAAGCGGTTTCCTCCGCCTGGCGTGGGGCAAAGAGCTATGTTGCCCAATGAAGATCGTTTATTGGCTATTAAAGAGTCCAGCGAAAGCCGCTTCTCAGTCAGCAGGATCTCATGGGCTAACAGTGACTCAGCACGTATAATAAAAGCATCCAGGGTTCCCTTTACCCCTCCCTCTGTCCTTATTTGCTGGTTCTTTGATTTGACCATGATCTAGATAGCACTGCTCCACGTGTTAGTGCTGAGACCTTACTCGAGGGTAATGTGTCTTATGTGTCTACAAGGGGTACAGTGTCACACCAGTGCCTCTCCCCTAAGCCAACTAACAGCAGCACATGTCATCAAAAAGCAATGGTGGTATAAACAGGCTGTGTACCTCCACAGGATGCGAGGATAGGACCGAGTAGTACTCCACACAAACAGCTGCTTGTAGAAATGCAAGCGACTGGGCCCAGCCCTGTCTCCTCCTGCCCTGGACGGCCACAGACGGCCCGCCCTTTGCCCGGTCTTCGCCCGGCGCCGCCCGCACACATCCAATCTACGCGGAGGGAGGCTGTCGTTTAAGTAGCGCCTCCGGGCGCACTGGTAGCAGGAAGTGAAGCGGGATGCGGAAGCCAGGAGCAGAGGACGATGGGAGCTGTGGTCCCCCCCAGCTGCGGCCAACGAAGGTGAGTGGCGGCGAGGGAGACACACAGCGTGGGCGTCCCGTGAGGATTCCGCAGCGTTTGCCAAGTAAGTCCGCTTCCAAGTAAAGGTGAGACAATCAGTGTGGGGAATTCAAGATCAATATTTTCTAGTGCTTGAATTAGCACTTTGAGTTCAGGCAACTGTGCAGTGCAATCACCTAGTGATTGTGTAAATGTTTTAGGAGGCTTGAAGACTCCATCTCTCATTTTCCCCTTTCCGCTACACTAGTGGTAGAGTATTGATAATTAGTTCTAACTGCCGATTAGGAAGAACCATCACTAAAGACAATGAAGTCGTACTGGTCAAGAGTCACTAGCCACAGGGTGTCATTGTTTATACTGTAGGTATCCTTGTGTTTGTAGTGTAAGGTCAAAGACATTGTCTACATCAGTAGCTCTTAAGGATTCTTGTGTTTGTAGCGTAAGGTCAAAGACATACTCTACATCAGTAGCTCTTAAGCAGGTGGCCAACTGTATACATCAAGGATGTAAGGCCTTCGCGTTTGACAGCCGCTATGGCTGGGATCAGAGTCATGACAATTATGCATTTCCCCTGAGCCAATGATCTTTCCTTTACAGCAGTCTTCTGAAGTGCAGTCAGTATTTTTTCTGTAGGTGTAAAACGCTTTTCTGCATTGGAATATGAATGTGATTTCTATGCAATTGGTACAGTATCACCTTCATTAAAGGTGACATATGTGTAGGCTAAGTCCCCCACAATTACGCCACTACCAAATTTGTGATGTTAACATCTGTGTTTGTGTTTTAGAGTAAGCATGTCAGTTTGCACTAATCTCAGAATATGTGTATGTTCTGGTGTCCAATGTGTACCTGAGAAGTCTGAACTCATTAATTTCTAAAATGATTTCACCCATTGTGCATCATTTGGTATGCTTTTTCTACCAAAGTTGAGAAAGCTCAAAAAGGATTTTAGCTTTTTTTGTGTTGGGTTGTTTGAAGAGTGCACATATCTCTAAGAAATGTGGGACTAAACCTTCGCCTTCATTTGATAAATCGTATTCCAAGAACAGGACACTGAGATAGGCAATATGTATTTTTGGGAAGTTTAATTTGTAGCCAAATTTGGCAAATCTCATGATAATGTGATCTATGTGATAGATTTGTATTTGTTGTCACAGGTGGAGAAAAAGCCTAGGCTGCTCGTATATCCTGTGGGAGTCGACAAAACCTTTAGTGCAACCTGCGTATGGTGAATGCAGTAAAGTCCCTGCTTTCAGGTTCTATGTTTTGGCAGAAAAGTCTTTTGAAATGTCTAATGTATTTTTATATTTTTTTCAGCACAATATTGCTCATTAGTGCTGCGCTGTGTGAATTTTGTACTACAGATTTGAGTGTGTGACTGTTTAAATGTCTGTAGTATAAGACTAAGCAGTGAGAAAATTCGATTTTCGATCGTGATCGAATCGACCCGCCATTTTGTGCTCCGCCGCCATTTTGTGTTGCCCTCACTCAGGCAGTACGGCGAACAAAGCCTTTTCTGCTTTTCCTGCAGCATCATGTCGAAATAAGCCTCCTGCCTCTATTTACAAAGCTGGTGAGTGGACTGGCCGAGTACACTAATCCCCGTCTGGTTTTCCTAATCCCCGTCTCAACTATCTGTTGGTTCACACTATTCTCTTCTGACTTTATCTTATCGTCTGGCCTTCGCTGTCCTCTGCTAGTATTCTCTCGTTTCACAACTGTCCTCTAAAACACACAAACGTATATCGCCACCTGCGAGTCGGTTACAAACCTGTTAATGAATTAGTTTGTGGGGAGGGGTGAGAAACATAGATGGTGGAGAGGCTTCCTCGAGTTACTTGATACTTTATTTTTCAAACCTTTCCTATTGGTTCTGTTCTGTTTTCCAACCTTTCTTATTGGCTCTTTTTTATATGTTTTGGGTGTGTTTTTGGTTAATGTATTTTTCACATATGTACTATATAAGATTGTGCGCCACGGAGTGAAGTGGCAGTCTCCTGAGAACCTACCTCGTGTACTTCTGGGATAACTGTACTAGCTGCAGCTAATAAATCCGATCTTTTAACTCCTGACAGAGTGTCCCGTGTCTCTGTGTAGCTGAGCAGGTGAACCCCGGAGATTAAGGCGTACCCTGCACCGCCAGGCCCATAAGGTTCTGGTTCTTCAGCAGTATGAATGATCTGGATTCGTTACTGAAAGCAGAGGATTGTTCACTGGTGAGATTCAAGGCTCAATTATGCCTTGATATTCGTGTTGTGTTAGAATTTCTCTAACATGCTTAATGGGATATTGTGGTTGCACTTCTGGGCTGAACCTTATAGGCATGACATGAGCAGGTGAATCTCGATCCCAGCCTACATGGTTGCGGTATAATGCTGTGGCTTGTGCAATGGCCCACACCCTGCAATACAAGTTTCCTTTCTTCAGGAACAAGGATGGAGAGGGACAGTATTAATATGTCTTTCCATTGTGGGACCTTTCTATCTAACTCAGATGGCCAATCCCTCTCAGCCAAGAGAATGTCATATGTAAGAATCACATTTTCACACAAAAGAACTTAAAAATGGTGGTGGATATATCGCCCTCAATTTGGATGTCCAAATCATATAATCTACTTGAGTAGACAACTTTTTGATCCAGTATTTTTACATGAGCAAAATCATTAGTTGCGCTCACCACCAAAAACTTTTGAAGATTCTGGCGAACTATCGTGACCTCTGCTGTGCTGTCTAGCAGAGTCAGTGCCCACTTCTTGTTCCGAAGCAACATACACAATATGTGTGACTTATTTAAGGTTTTCTTCTTGAATTTAGAGTTTTGTTGTGGAAGTTTTTCTTACTTTTTTATGATTATGTCAGATGAGCATTGTGAGTCCTTTTTCAGTTTCACAAACTCTTCTGATCTGTGCTCTGATCATCCTCCTCTCGCCGAGCATATTTCAGATGTTTCATGAAAGGAACATGCTTCAGTATACTCAATCCTGTCAGGCTGATAACGGTTAGCAAATTATAGTGTTTTTCAGAGAACTACCATTGGGGAGATTCATCCCGTGACTTTGCGTTTTCTTAATTTTTGTGTTTATCCCAGCATTTAAAGACTCTGGTGCCTGTTTTGAGTTATCCTTACCAGAATTACTCTTAAATTGTGGTTTATTAGGCCTGGCTCCCATATTATCTTGACCTATAAAAGTATGGATCTCAGCAATAATTAGTTTGAACTGCTAATCACTAACATAACCTGTGCAAAGCATTGGCGGATGTGCCAAAGCTGCTGCTTCCCCTTTAATTGAACTTTAAGTTATTGGGGCTACTGTGGCATAGTTGCCAGTGAGTTTCATCCCAAAATATAAGACTGGGGCAGCCCTGTATTAATTTTGAATCCGTTTTAGGCAAAACAGTACCATGCGGGACGTTATATATTGCAATATAAAATGTGCACCAAGTGGCACATTCGTCTATTAGGGGATCCATTGCTGAAGGTGGATACATTGTTAGAATTCTATGTTTATCAGGGGATCCTGTGTGGGGAAATACCTCTTCAAGCTGGTTTGTTTTTTGGGCAATCCAGAACAGAGTTTCATCCCAACTGCTGGGAACATTCCCATAATTGCAGTAACTTGACTAATTGCAGGCATTGCTAGATGCGGCTGCACAGTTTTAAATACCCTCACTGGGTTTATTGTTATTTTTTGCATAACAAACTGTGTTAAACATCTGTGTTGTCTAACTGGACCTGTATAAAGTGTAAGGAGCTCTACAACGTTATTAAAATAATTTAGAGAAGGCGCTATAGTGGGGTGATCCTCTTAAGGTTGAGGCTTGAGCAACCAACAGACAAAAATAGGGGTTCCGTATTTAGCTAAGGAGGATTATTTCCTGACACCACAAAATGTATATGGTGACTCGGGGCTTTGGACACATGAAGAACTCCCCATTAAATAAGTACCTAACCTGTAACGTTGGGTAAGCCATGCTGTATAGTTCACACTAATTAATCATAATGATACTCCTACCTAGCACCACCTATCATGTAGAATGCATAGTGTGAATATGTACTGCCAAATCACTTGGAATAGCCTGACTCCCCATTTACATGTGTGTTATGTTAAACAAATCTAGTCTGGTGTAGAACAGGCCGCCGTCCTTTACAGGATACTGATGAGAGTCATCAAGGCTAGAAATCAGTCACAGGCGAACATCCAGGATAATCCATGGAACTGCTCTTCTGGCAAACTAAAGCTCAGAAGCAGTTCATATATATAATAAAATGGATCTATTTGCACTGTGTCTGAGATCCATTATTCATGTCATTGTTTGTCTTTCCGATTCAGAGCTGTCTACTAACAGACAACAAAATGCAAGATCAGCGTGCTTTATCCTTGAGCAGAATGTAGTGGTGCGATAAAATGCTTATGAAGAAATATGCCTTGCAGAACACTTTCTAAGTATGTTATCATGCACATGCAAAGCATGTTAAAAGTCCCCATCTAAAAAGATGTCAATTTAAATGTGAACTTGCAAAATGAAAGCTTTTGTGCATGGGCCCTAATGAACTCACTACAATAGATGGATCCAAATGAAGGTTGCATGGTGTGCAAAATAATGGTGGATCAGCAGGCAGGCCTGAGGGATTACCAGTGGCTGAGATTAATTCAAGCATTCCATCCATCACTGTTTTGCATACATATTTTGTTGCCCTAAGTGGGACAAGTATGCCCAGACCTGGGTCCTGTGCATACTGTGTACATGCTGTACTCGGCTGATATGCCCTTAACTAGGGAAAAAAAAGGCCTGGGCTGCTTGTGTTCGGGGTCAGGGTGGACCTAGCTTGACAGCTCGGGCAGCACTGTTCCTATTTAAGCAGGGTCAAGACTGATTTGAATATGGGTGGGTCCAAACTGAGGTGGTATGGAGTGAAAAATAACAATGGATTGGGATGCAGCCAGAATGATTACCATTGGCTGAGATTATTTCAAGCATTCCATCCATCACTGTTTTGTCAACTAAAATACAGGCTTGGGCAAAAGTTAGATTACGCCGGCAAGATTCGTTTAGTTTAGGGAATTTCATGTTACTCTTGTTACACAAAATTCTAGAAATTATGCCATTATGCTGCTTCTCATAATTATGCTCTATTCACTGTGAAAATGGTGCAATTCACAATCATTCTCTGTAAAGTTTCATCGCAAGTTGCACTATATGAACAACAGAACGCGAGTGGCTGTTTCTCGCGGTTCTCTTGTTTCAATGCATCATAGATTACATGTCTTGTGGGTAAAGAGATTACCCTGTTTGACAAGTGGAACCTCCTCAGCCCTGAAGAGAAGAGGTCCGTCTTTGCAATCCCCCAATGGCAGCCCCCAGCAGTTTCTCTACTGGGACTGTTTACCTGTTGCTTAAAGCCCATATTGTCTAAGCTCATGGTGCTTAAAACCCACATTGCACCCTCTTGTCAAGCCCCCCCTCCTCAGGTTGCATCTACCTACCAGTGCAGCAGACTGGGTAAGGGGGAGGATCTCTACCCTGTTCCAAGAGTATTCAGAAGCGTGTATATACAATCACTCAACATTATACAGTGGGAAGAGGAAGAGAGGAGGAAGCCACCCACCCTTGCACTTATGTGGCAGATGTGCCCTTGGCAAGCCTAGCTGCTCAAGCTAACGCTCCCAGGTTCTGTCCAGCTTCCAAGGGGGCAGGTGCTCATGTTTCGGAACTTTTAAAAATATTTATTGCAAAAACAATCCATTGATAAATTTGAATTCGCATTAAATATACCACAAAATATACTTTTAAAAAGTTACCTTTTACGTCCATAAAACCTCTACAAGCCCATTTGCATGAGCCTCCAACTGTCACCTAGTAGCTGAATAGCTCCTTGAAGATGTGAGAATTTGACTCCTAGAGCTGAGATAAATACCTTGAGTATGGGGAGGTGTTCAGCTCCTCTGACAGAATGACCAAACGGGCAGTGCCAAGAAACTTAATTAACTTGGTCTGTTATGTTGCATTAGATAGAGTTGGGGCACTGTAGGACACACAGAAACTGCTGCAAAAGTGGATTGTGCCACTTTTTCCCTATTGTTTAAGGAAGGACCAGGAGTCAACTTTATGCACAGGCTAGAGCCAGTCATAAATGTGGCACACTTGGCCACTCTCTTCAGAACACTACTGGTCCTGTGGAAGACAGGAGAAGTACTGCACCTGCTGTTCAGACCTGTGAAGAGAACCCTAAGGTCTGAACCTGCTACCACATGTACGCAGGACAAGGAAGAGGAATTGAAGAGTCAGTTGGCTGATCTCCTGTCCAGCGGTATGCACACAAAAGCAGAAAGAAGCACCTTTTCTGAAGGGCCCAGCTGAAAGGTTCCAACTGGACCTGTCCTGAACCGGAACCAGCCTGTTAGCTGATCCACCGAGGGCGCAACCCCAGTGATTTGACCGCAGGTCCTGCGATGTTCTTCCGTAGCAACAGATCTCTTTCAGCAGGCCCTATGCCTACTCGAATTTGACAGCTACGAAATCTTGACAGTTACAAATGCATCCTGATACTGCTGGGGAAATCTAACTTTCATAAAAGAGTCTAAGTGCAAAGATTGAAACTTAAGGTGGCCCGATGCCAAGCGACATCTGTTCACCACTGACAACTCCCGGGGTGTGAACTCTAGACTTTTCCTGCTCTGAGTTTTTCCCACTTTTGTTGACAGTAAAATCTCAATAACGAGTCCATCCTTGGATCCAATGCTGCAGCCCTTCCCCACGTAGAAATCTTCCTTCTCTCTAATGTTCTAAGTGTGAAGATAACCAACACCAGTTCGACTTGTGTATTTTATCCACGCACTATCTCAATCTGACTTAATCCTTACTCTAGTTCCTATCTAATGCAACCTGTTGTCCGCAGTTGGCGCTTTGAGCTTTTTGCACTATTTTTGTTTAAAATTTTCACAATTCACATCTCCAGTTTCGCCATTGGATTTTTGTTTTTTATGTAAATTTGTTCATTAAAATCTTTATTTATGTACATTGGAGAAGGATTATTTTGTATTGTGTTTTCAACTTTTTACCTGCTTTTTAACTGTGTTGCACATGTTTGTTTAAGTTAAGCCTGTCTGCTCTATGCCATAGCTATAATGGGTTGAGTTCAGGTTTAAATTACTGAAACCTTTACTGGACCTCACAAGCATAGTGACATTCATAATTGTGGTAGACTACCATCCACCTCAACTAATAATCCACTTTCTCACAGTTGTGTGGTGCTGCTTGGCATGAGACTGTATTTGGTAATTCCAACAAAGATGTAGTCCAATTCAAATACACTAGAACTTGAAATGCCGCTTTAAAGTCTTTAACTGAAATTGTTCATTCTTTTCAAATGTCTGAGTTGTAGTTGAACTTCTATGTTGTTTATGTGAGCTTATATTTTCAAGTATTTGTGCATGATGACATTGAGAGACTTCTCTAAGTTAATGACAGTTAAAGTAGTGTTAGACAGTTAAAGTAGTGTTAAAGTAGTTGTTTTCTCTCATTCAGGCTTGCTTTGGATAATGCAGTTGTTAGTGGTATAAAAAGGAATTTAAATGATATTTGGTTTCAGCTGTAGATGAAGAGAGATCCAGCACTGGATCAGGTTGCGAACTTCAGACAGAATATCAACATCCCTGGGGAGGATATTTTAAAAGTATCGGTAAATGTCATCTATATAGAAATGCCCACCCTATTTAACTCTGTGTGATTAACAGGGTGTGTGAGAAAATCAAACCTTTAGGAAGTCCTTGGTGCAGGTCTGATTGGACCAAGAGTAAGTTCCATCAAAATAAGCTTTAGTCGATATAACATTGTAAATCCTAAAAGCATGCACAATAAAACCAACATACAGTGTACAAGTTAAAATACAATACACTATTTAAAAACCAGATAAGATACAGATGCAGGTACAACTTAAAGAGGAACAACAGTACTCTGCTCTCACATTAATAATTTTGTCCGAGTAATAACTGCCCATACATATTTGGATACAACAGCATATATATACAAATTTGGAAGTAGGTGTAAATATAAAAAAGCTGGAGGACATTGTATAAATATTAAGGGCTTTGACAGTGCCTCAAATTTGAATACAATATGTGCATAGTAGACTGTTTAGATAAATTGTCACAAGGGCAATGCACTAGTTTACGTGACCAATTGTTATTGTTAGGAAAGCTGGTAAACAATGGAAAATGTCTAACCTGAGTCGTGTCAAAACAAATCTATGTTGGGCATTCTGTACACTTGCTAAATAGAGTTATAAATCAATGGTGGTTAAAGTCATCAGATTTTTAAGTACGGATGGTTTAAGAATTTCAGAGGACAATCTTGTTTCTTCAGGGAATGCTAGACACTCCAATTTTAGCGCTTTTCTAGGTATACTACTCAGGGTTTCCGGTTGATCGAAATATTCAGAATGACCTATGTCTGTCAAAAATTGATTGACATACTTCAGCCAAAGAACTTTAGAAAAATACTCTGATCCAAGGCAATCCTTTGCGATGGCTCGATCGAGCTCGGTATGGTCTGATGTCCAGATTTTATGTCAAAGAAAGACTGGCTGGATAAACCAAGAATGGAGCTCCCAGTTCCGATTGACAGACAGAGGTAGAGCAACTTTTAGGAAGAGCTAAATGATTTCTAAAATAGGCATTTTCAATCAGCTTCAAGGAATCAACGATTACATATTCCCAAAGCTCAGAGCTGTAAATTGCAAAGATCGACATTTAGAGTTATTCATAATCATCATATTTCTTGGATGTTTATACTCAATTTCTCTTGCTCAATTTCCAAGAGAAATTGAGTAAAGCTTTGATAGATTTGATGAATTGAACTCGCCTAGAGTTCACTACGTCTTTCCAGTTCCCTTCCAAATCAAATAAAATCCCTAAATAAGAGAAAGTTGCTGTATGATTAATAGTGATGTTCTCAATTTGGGTGGTACGACATTTACCCACTTTCATGTCAAAGGTTTTACTTCCATTGATTTTTTTGCAGCCCCAGATTCTGCATGTAGTCGAAAAAGTTGGTAAGTAGGAACTGTAGTGCCAACGGAGTACTGGCCACAAGCACCGCATAGTCTGCATAGAAGAGGGCCTGGATGGGTCAATGCCCAACTTGGGGAAGGTCTTGACATTTTCTCACTAAGGTCTAGCCCAAGCTGTTGATATACAGGTTAAATAAAAAGGGGGAAAGTACACACCCTTGGCAGACCCTTCTCTTTATGCTAAATGGCTGAGTACACTTAACTTTAAGGCCATAGAGTACCCTTGCGGTGCTAGTCGAATATAGGTATCTAAGAAAGTTAACTATGGTGGTATCTGTTTTGATTGCGCCTATCAGATAATACAGAATCTTCAACACAGTAGCCCAGCACCCGGCGCAGCCAAAAACTAACACAGCACCTTTAGAAAGGGTTTTATTTTACAAAAAATGCAAGGACTCTCTCTCTTAGAATAAGGGTTGGGGTGTTATTTTACACAATGCTCTTTAACAGAAAGGCTTTCCAAGATGTCAAATGCACAAGATTCAAATACACAAAGATATATATATATATATATATATATATATATATATATATATATATATATATATATATATATATTATCTACTGGCGGTCGCCAGTAGATAGTTATAGTTAGGACCGTGTTTCCATAGGAAATCCGCAACATTCTATTTGGAATAACTTTTGCGTCGATTGACGAATCCTCGCGAAATTTTCAAAATAGGTGGGGCGCTCCGCTCCGCTCCTTCCCTGAAAGTCTCGGGGGGATTCGTCAAGCGGGGGCTGAGAAAAAGGGGGGGTCCCAAAACGCGTTTTCCCCATGCATTTTCCTATAGGACCTTTAGTCCGCGCTGGTGTAAATCTGTTCAGTATTTTCTGAGAAAATAGCATTTAAAAGCATATATATATCTATAGGCGCGCACCGTGCGCGTACGGTAAGCGCACCCTGCCGTGCACGAGCGCAATTCTGATTGGTTGTTAGATCTTAGTAAACATTCAAATCGGTCGAAACCAGGAAGTGTCGGCCACCATTTTGTCTCTCGCAGTCCGAGGGAGGTGTAACGGCGTAACGTGGGTGAGCGGTGCGCGAAGCTCGCCGTGCGCCCACAGAGCGCGCGCGGTGCGCGAAGCGCACCGTGCGCGCACTGTACGCGCACGGTGAAAAACCTTAAAAAAAATAAATTTAAATATAATTACATAACTTAGCATTTAAAAAACCGTACAAATTCACTGAAAAAACCATAGGTTTCACACACGTTATAGTTAGGAATTAGCATTTAAAAAACCTTGCAAATTCACTTAAAAAACCATAGGTTTCACACATGTTATAGTTAGCTGGACATTTCCCTCGTAAAAAACCAATGAAATTCCCCCGTTATAGTTAGTAAAGGGAACTATAACTCACGCGACCGCAATCCACTGCTGATGACGTCAGATATTACATCACTGATGACATATGTGCCTTTCTATAAAATAAATATTTATTAAATATGTATAGCTAAAGGTTAAAGGAAAGAAAAATGGGTAAATAAGTGAATAAATACAGTGATGTAATATCTGACGTCATCAGCAGTGGATTGCGGTCGCGTGAGTTATAGTAACCTTTACTAACTATAACGGGGAAATTTTATTGGTTTTTTACGAGGGAAATGTCCAGCTAACTATAACATGTGTGAAACCTATGGTTTTTTAAGTGAATTTGCAAGGTTTTTTAAATGCTAATTCCTAACAGATATTACATCACTGTATTTAGACACTTATTTACCCATGTCTTCTTCCATTAATCTTTAGCTATACATATATTACAAATATTTATTTTTCATAAAGACACATATGTCATCAGTGATGTAATATCAGACGTCATCAGCAGAGGATTGCGGTCACGTGAGTTATAGTTGCCTGCACTAACTATAACGGGGGAATTTCATTGGTTTTTTACGAGTGAAATGTCCAGCTAACTATAACATGTGTGAAACCTATGGTTTTTTAAGTGAATTTGCAAGGTTTTTTAAATGCTAATTCGTAACTATAACGTGTGTGAAACCTATGGTTTTTTCAGTGAATTTGTACGGTTTTTAAATGCTAAGTTATGTATTTATTTATTTATTTATTTTTCAGGTTTTTCACCGTGCGCGCACCGTGCGCACGCGGTGGGCGCTCGGTGCGCTTCGCGTACCGAGCACCCACGGTTCGCAGTGCGTGCCGTGCGCGCACCTCCCGATTTTTTAAAAAAAAACATTGTTTTTTTATCCCTTGTGGCTCCTTCTGTGACCCCCTGACCAAGGCTAGGGGGTCAGGAACTGTCCACTCTGCCCCCTTTTCATGTTCTCCACCTTTTTTTTTCACCCCCTCAGACTGCGAGAGACAAAATGGCAGCAGACACTTTCTGGTTTCGACCGATTCGAATGTTTACCGACATCTAACAACCAATCAGAATTGCGCTCGCGCACGGCAGGGTGCGCGCACAGTGCGCGCACGATGCGCGCTTATAGATATTGATATTCTTTTAAATGCTATTTTCTCAGGAAATACTGAACAGATTTACACCAGACCTGCAAAAGGCACTTCCTTGACCTTATGGCTACCTCTCTGCCAAATTTCACGTAATTCTGTTCAGCCGTTCGGGCTGTAGCTGCGACTAAAGGTCCTATGGAAAAATTCATGGGGAAAACGCGTTTTGGGACCCCCCCTTTTTCTCGTCCCCTGCTTGACGAATCACCCCGAGACTTTCAGGGTAGGAGCTGAACGGAGCGCCCCATTTGTTTTGAAAATTTCACAAGGATTCGTCAACCGGCGCCAAAGTTATTCAAAATAGAAGTTTGAGATTTCCTATGGAAACTAGGTTGTAACTATAACTATCTACTGGCGACCGCCAGTAGATAATACATATATATACATATATATATATATGTTTATATGCAAGCAATAATAACACACTTGGCAAATATAATGCATGAATAATACTGATGAATAAACAAGCAGCAAATAATATGAAATAATAGCAGTAAATTTACCCACATCTCCTCTTTCAAACCCGTTTTGTGATGTGTTATGGCAAGCCTATACGCGTATCTCCAATTCTGGATTTCAATAAAATTCCTAGGTTGCTTTGTTAGGGCTAATTTCAAATTCTTGTGAGCCCAAGAGCAAGCAGAATCACACCAACCATTAATCTTTGCAATGGCACTGTTCTGGTGTGAGGTTAACCCTTATTTAATACCCTTAGCAATTGGATTGGATGCTTCAATATCTTTGGTTGCTGCTGCTGTCTCATCTAGACAGATATAAAAAAATCTGCTCTGTTCGGTGATCAGTTGTTCTAAAAATCTATTAGGATCTACCGTAGACCAATGCAAAGTGTAGCCATTAGGCTAGAGATTTTGATATTCTCAGCTATTGAGACATGGTGGCTGATCCCCTGATCATTTATAAGGTTGGGTTCCAGCTCTATACTCTGAGGAACATGATCACTCATAGTGACATCATGAAAAACACATTTTGTACCATAGAGTAACGGTTTGGAAACAACAGATGATCGAATACACTATTTCAACCTCTCCCATGAACTGTACAAGTTACATCAACCGGGAAATGACTCATTACAGAAACCCACATCATATTTAAAAGTAATTTATGGAGTAGTCCTGCATACTCTATATGTGAGAAATGGGTAACAGTGTCATTCAAAGGAGTGACCAGGCCGCAAACCTTATTGGCTTGCAATGGGCACAACCGAAGATTAAAATCTCCCCCCCACAGAAAGATCGCGTCTCTAGATTCATTTGAAACAAGTAAATCCAGATCAATGTCAAGTTGTTATAAAACAGATAATATATCCAAATCACCAGCGTTGTTATATAAATGTATAAAAACCAACAATGTAGACGAGGAAATTAGGATAGAAACATTTTGATAAAACAATTCTGTAGGAGTTACAACCAGATCTGAGGAGGCCTGTGGTACTGTAAATTTCGGAACCATGTTGGTAGCATGGTCCTACCCTGCCGATTTTGGTATCAGCGAACCGCAAATGACTAATGCGGTATGTATGAGTGTTTTCGTCATGTTTCACCGATGAATTCACCGTGTATACGATACTACATGTCGAACCCTCGGGTTCCATTTTAAAAGGGTAACCATTTTGTGGTTGCCCTCACATAGGTTGCGCATTGAGGCCATGCCTAGGCCTAAAGGACACACAATCTTCCTTTGACTTCTTTGTGACCTATGCAAACTGACTCCGCTGCCCGAGGTCAGTCCTGCCCGGCCGGTTCCTTTTACTGCGGCCTTATGGGATTAGCATCAGGGCCCAACACATCATAAAGTCGTGTATCCCACGCGACTCCTGACTAATCCCTTTCACACCTGACTCTACTACTTTATGGCTTGTTTTACGAGGAGGAGGTGTCCGTTTTATTGGGGTCTGCTGATATCTGATGAGGGTTCTGAGCCTCGCTGGGTAAATAATTATGTGCTGACCGAGCTGAAATGTGGGATTATCATCATGACTGTGCTTTTTCTTTGAAGCGAAAATATGTGAACGACCACTTGTAAAATAGGGGCGGTGTTGCCCAGTTGGTAATATTCTGTATATAAGAAAAGACTGGTTTTTTGGTTGGGAGCAGTCTCCTGAGAACATACACCGTGTTGTACTTCTCGGAAACCTGTGATTGGTCTGCAGCCAATAATACGATCTTTGACTTCACCTAGAAGACTCTGTGTTTCTGTGGTCTGAAACAGGAAGAACTCGAAGTCTTCGGGTGTGTCCCCGGGCACCGCTGGGTTGGTTCTGAAAAACCCAGTACTTCAGGCCAACTTATTTGAGACATATTTACATATGCCACCTTTAGATCTACCACCTCTTAATGGAGCTGCCTTAAAACCATTATTATGATCTGGATCGGCAGTCCATGTTTCTTGCAGACAAATGATTAAGAATCTAGATACGAAATCTAACCACTCTATCAGGTTTTATGCACTATGTAGTCCAGCCACATTCCAAGAAAGAACAGTGGTAATGCGCAAAATTGAAGATGTGTGGGAGATATCCACGGCACTAGCCTGGGGAACTACTTTAGCATTTGTCTGAAGATTTAGTAATTGGTTACCAGTTTGTGTGCCCTTAGGGTAGGTAGAAGTTTTAGGTGAACTGTTAGATTTGGGGGTCTCTAGTTGGCAGAGGTAGGTACCTTTGTCCAAGTAGGGGCCCTTGTATCTAGTCAGGGTAAGGGGGTACACTCTTAAAATAGCCCCTGCTCACCCCCTTTGTAGCTTGGCACAAGCAGACAGGCTTATCTCAGAGGCAGTGTGTAAAGCATTTGTGAACACATACAGTAATCAAGTGACAACACTACAGATGGACACCCCACCAGTTTTACATCAAAAATAAGTATTCTTGACATAGACTTATCACTAGACCACAAACGACAAAAATCCACAATACTGTATTTTAAAATGGTAGAATTAGCTTAGTTCCCTTAAGATGGTATATGCGACACTCAGAGTTCAATGTAGGTGCAAGGAGGGTGATGTGTTGAAGATCTGGTGCAAAGAAACAAAGATGACGCTTTCTTCTTGGTGCAACACGATGCGAGCTGCGACAGGCCCTACGACACACTTCCTGGTGATGCGGCGGTGTCTGATGCGACGTCGATCCTCTTCTCCGGCGATGCAAGTTGCTTCGGCAACGATGTGAGCCATGACAGGCCCTGTGACACGCTTCCCAGTGAAGCGGCGACATCTGATGCGACATCGATACTCTTCTCCGGTGATGCGAGGTGCTTCGACAATGATGTGAGCCACGACAGGCCCTGCGGCACGCTTCCCGGTGATGCGGCGGTGTCTGATGCGACGTCGATCCTCTTCTCCAGCGATGCGAGGCACTTCGGGGACCCTGCGATGACTCAACGGTTCTTCTGGGCTACGACAGGCCCTGCGACACACTTCCCGGTGATGCGGCGGTGTCTGATGCGATGTCGATCCTCTTCTCCAGCGATGCGAGGTGCTTCCTCGTTGTGAAGCGACAGCGGCAGTGCGGTGACATGCTTCTTGCTCTTGAGTCGCGCTTCCAGCTCCTTGCGACACGCAGTCCCTCAGAAAGCCTCGCAAAACAGCAGGCACTTCCACAGAACTCTTGGGGACCTGGTGGGTGAAGTCTGCTGTCCTTGAGACTTCAGCAGGAGGCAAGTTCTTTTCCAAGCCCTTGGAGATCCTTCACAAGTTGAATAAAGTGCACACAAAGTCCTTTCTCCTTTCTTTTGGCAGTCAGGCAACCACTGCAGGCCAATCCCCCAAGCAGCACTTCAGCTTAGGGATAGTCTCTCCTCAGTTTCTTCTGGTTCCACTCCTCAGCAAAGGTTTCTTCTTGTTTCCCAAAGTGATCTAAAGTTGTGGGGTCTGGGTCCCCTTTTTATTCCCAGTTTCTCTTTGTTCTCTGAAGGCAGTAAGGCCTTTGCCTAGTCCAAACCAGTTCTGGTCAGTCCTGGAGCACTTTGTTGACAAGTGCAGAGACAACAGACACACCACAGGAGGTGGAGCCAGCATTATGGAGGGAAAGCACAGCCCTATTCAGGTCCCCGGTGCAACACCTCCCACCACTCTACATGTAGATTGCCCTATTCAGCCCTGTGCTGACTCACCCTGCCTCCGGAAATTCCCCAGTCCCCTGGAATTCCCCAACCCCTGTCACTCAAACTCCAGACAACGAATACACAACCTAGCAGAGGCAGGTTTGGATGGTTACACAAGAAAATACCTACTTTCTAAAAGTGAAATTTTCAAACACAGAATGTTAAAACCAACTTAACTAAGAGATGTATTTTATCATTCTGAGTTCAGGCATACTAAACTCGAATTTCTACCATGTTCCCTGAGTCAGTTAGGATTAAAAGCTGTAGTAATCAAACTGCCCATTCTGGCCTATGGGAAACAAGTAGCCTTGCAATAGTGAAAAACACAAATGGCTGTAATTCACTATTAGGACATACCACACACACCAGGGCGTGTCCTACCTTATACTTACAATGCACCCTGCCCTTGGGCCTACCATAGAGGTGTCTGATATGAAGAAAAGGGAAGGTTTAGGGACTGGCAAGTGGAGGCACTTGCCTAGTCAGAATGGCAGTACCAGACTGCACACAGGCTCTGCAATGGCAAGCCTTAGACACACTTTAGCAGACTGCTTCTGTGGGTGGTGCAACCAGTGCTGCAAGCCCACTAGCAGCATTTGATTTACAAGCCCTGGGCACACTCAGTGCACTGTACTAGGGTCTGACAAGTAAACCATACCAGCCAATCATGGAATCACTAATCCATACATCAATTTACCATAGGGAGAGCATAAGCACTTTAGTACTGATCAGCAGTGGTAAAGTGCCCACAGTCATAAAACCAACAAAAACAGGTCAGACAAAATACAGGAGAAAGGCAAAAAGTTCAGGGATGACCATGCAAAGAGGGCCAAGTCCAACATGAACCTACACAGAGATTGTCACTATCTTGATGCTCAGTCAATCCTCCCCTGTGATAAAAAGAGAGGCCATCATACTTACTGGAAGTTGGAATGGAATATATTAGCGGACATGGTTGGACCAAATTTGAATGTACAGATTGATAATTAGTTTGAATCAATGATTGGGGTTGCATAGGCATTGGCTGGGGGGGTTGGTAAAGGAAACAAAGTGGTACAACAGTTATTTGGTGTGGATTCCAGTAAGGCGAGCTCGCTCTGCCTAGTATAGTATTAAATAGTTCTGGGGTTTTAAAAGATAACACCACATAGTCTCCCGTTAGTAATTTATGGCCCCTACAAACCCATTTTACTCTTCTTACAATCTTCACATCTGAAAAAAGGGATCCCCCCAGCCCCACTCTTATATTTAGCCAATTAAGAGATTTATTTCTTAATGAGTCCCAAGATTCATGGGTAGACATACAGAGAATTTGAACGTTTGCCAAAATAACCACATAAGGTGTCACTGCTGAACGTAAATCTAAAAAATTGGAGGTGTTATAAATAGTGCGATTAAGATAATGGGGGTTGTTTGATCCTCTCCACATATCTAATCTTGAGCAAAGCTTTGTACGCATCACTCGTTACTAGCCCTCCTCTGTGATTCTCTGTAAATAGCAGTATTGGTCGATGGGGCTTGGATTAAGCTTAAGGCCTTAGGTGCCCCACCATAGTGGAAATACATTGGTCTAGATTTACCACCTCTGAAGAATTAAAAATTGTGGCCAGTTTTTGCCCTTCCATCTCGGTTGGCCCCTTCTCATGATCTTATGCCCTTATTATAGAAGGTCTTGGTGGCATTGTGGGTGATTGGCTTTATTCAGACACCGCTTTCTCATAAACTGCCTTCTTATTTAGCATTTCTTTCAACAAGCACTCTATTGAGGCCAGACTTGACAGTACAGGTTGTAGTAAAAGTGATAGTTTTTCTCCTAAATTGTCCCAGATCAAGGTAGTGTTAGAGCTAGTCAAATTTTGTGTTTGAATTTGACAGTCTGTTGGTGGCTTTTTGGGCAATGACCACCTAGATTTTTTTGGTTTGATGGTCAGAGGTTCTCTTAGGGTCTCTGTTTTCCTCTTAGTAAGAGCTTACTTGGCCGGCAAAGTTAATACTTTAGGCATAGGGTCAGGTGAGGCGAGTAGGGCTGTAGTGGGGGCATTTAAAGCAAAGTCTAGCGTACAGTAGATTTTCTAACACCAAAGGGCCCCATTTGTGCTACTAGTCCCACCCATCGATCATCTTCTTTCCGTCAGTGCGATCTCATTGGATATAACAGTTGATGCTTTCACCAGGAAAGAATCTAACGTCGATATAATCCAAGCCTCAGGGCCCGATGGAATTCACTTTTTTTTGCACATTTCAAGAATGTAGTCTTAAAATGTAATGAGGAGATCCACACATTAGAGACGGGGCTCAGCCAAGCCTCCTTCGGGCTCCGCCTGGTATGGACACGCCTGCCCTGGGCCCGGGCGCCCCACCATGCGCATCCTACGCCACGGGCTGCATCACACTTTTAAGCGTGTGAGAAATGCGAGGAGGATGGCAGGAGTTGTAGTCCCCAGCGGTGCGGCTCAAATCCAGGCTCAGCTCTGTCCCCCTCTGAGCGACCAATCTCAGGCTGATTGGTGGCTACGTGCACAGCGGGGCTGTGTCACGCTTTTAAGCGCTTGAGAAATACCAGGAGGATGGCGGGAGTTGTAGTCCCCAGTGGTGCGGCTCATATCCAGGCATGGCTCGGTCCCCCTCTGTGCGACCAATCTCAGGCTTGTTGGTGGCAACACGCGACAGGGGGCCTGTGTCGCGCTTTTAAGCACTTGAGAAATACCAGGAGGATGGCGGGAGTTGTAGTCCCAAGTGGTGCGGGTCAAATCCAGGCATGGCTCTGTCCCGCTCTGTGCACACAATCTCAGGCTCGTTGGCGGCTACCAAGAGTAAATTGATAATCTTAATATGTTGGCTTCGATTTTCCAGGCATGTTGAGAACCAATTAAGAAGTATCCCACTTATGCCAATCTTTTCTTCTAATATATTCAGAAGGGAGTTGCGATTCAAAGTGTTAATGCCTGCTGATGAATCAAAGAAGATGAGTAGGCATGAATTGCCTTACGCAAGTTTAGCACAATTCTTCTCAATTTTAAGGTTACTGTTTCTATGTTGTGGCGTGTTCGGAATTTTTACAGCATTTCATCTAGCAGGTTGTTTTCTACTATGGAAAGTTTAAGCTGTAATTCAACTCAGTTCTCCAGTGTCTTTACAATGAAGGGAGTGTTAGTTAAGGTAAGAAGCATTTATGGACTTCTGAGACATCTCCCTGTTTTTATTGCAATAGAGTGACCTGATCGACCTTTAGGTGAGCTGAGATGATTCCTTCTCTCAGATGTGTTCATGATGTACAGCAATAATAGAAGTAGAAAGCTTGGTTTTTCCTTTAGAAATGAGGTGAAGGTACACCAGCTGTTTAGGAATTGTTTGATTTTGATTGTGTTTTTTGTTGTGTATCTTACAGAGAGTTCCATATTTCTAATCTTTGCTGTGAATTAGTTGAAGAACGCATTTATCTTTGGAAGGAATTCAGCCTGAAGTGGAGAATGGCCCATTTTTCCTTTGTTCACCATGCTACTTCAGGCAGAAACCTTTGATTGCACACCATCAGTGGTCCTTCCCCAATGGGAACAGTCCAGCCTTAACTGGGCAAAGGAAAAGACAGCTGTGGCTGGGTTTGTGGGTGAATAAGTTGTAAGCGAAGAAGAGGGCTGTAAGGTTTTTCAAGGTAGTTTTAAAGGTGTCATTAAAGGCAACTTAGAGACTGATATGCATGTACGTACTATAGAGGTAATTTCTCTATGTGTGAAAGAAGGAATTAACAATGCTTAGGCAGATGTGCTGTGCAATGTGGGTAAGAGGGATACTGTAGTTGCAGATTGGGGTGGTTGTCAGAAGAGAGAGGATCATGAAGAGCATGATTGTGGGATCCAGGTACAGAGGGATATTGGCAACAGAAATGTTCTGCATCAGGTCTAGAGCCCTGGGATGATCCTGAATTCAAAAGCATCTCAAATGTGATATTTTTTGGACATTCAGTGGCATTCTAGAATGGGAGTTTAACATTTTTAGATTGGTATCCGAGTCTTGCATTATGATTTTTTTGCTAAACAAAGGTGGAGAGTTCTGGTTTCATAAGGGAGGCCTTAGAGGTGGTAAGTTTCCTTCCATCGACTTTTTTTGCTGTTTTTGCAATTTTTTTAGCTCTGATGAAGACGTGCATTAATGATGAAGTGTTTTCAGTGTATAAAAATGTGGTTATTATATAAGGAAACCATTTTAATGCAGTGGTATTGGTTTTTGATGAAAGTTTCAGGAAAGTCCATGAGCATTTTTCAAGTGGTTTGGTGGGTAAATTATTCTGAATGAGTTTGATTATGGTTTATCAAAATTGTCTGTGAAAGCTGTGGTCAAAGGAAAGCCTCCAGGCTGGAAGACAGCTCAGAAGATTCAAGCAGGTTGGGCTGTAGTGGAGACGGGGTTCTATGTGCACACATTGCTATGTTAGCATAAGCGCTTTAGATGTAAGACACCATCTTGCCTCTTTGCTGCTTTTGCACACGACACTGCAGGTAGCTTTTATTACAAGTAAAACTGCTTGCTTCCTTTTTCTTCACATGGGAAAGGTCTGTTGTCACATCCCTAGACGTGCAGCGCGACCTTAGTCTGAACACTGTGTGTAGAAGCCCTCAAGGTCAAATAACAATGTATGCTGTTGAATTCAGATTGGTCGGCCCACGCTCTAGACACAACACGCACACAGCTGCAAATATCTGAAACTCGGGTGCCTTTAATATTGCATTTGCATGCATGATTCAGACACTTGGAGAAAACCTTTCCAGACACAGAGAGCAGAGCTGATCCTGTGATGTGATTCACCTAAGCTGATCTGAATCTGATGGTATTGTAACAATGCTGATGGTTTTATTTTTAATAATTTGCCTGCTTGTATTAGCCAAAGTGCTGCACCTTACCTAAGTACTGCACCTTAGAGCACGCAGTTAAAAATAAACATTTTAAACTTTTCTGTGTCTCTGATTACTCTTGTTGTGGACTAATATGAGAATAATAACGAAAAGGTGTTTCTGATTCCCACCATTCCTGAAAGTACTCTAAGTCGCATTTTCTGGGTTGTCTAATCATTGGTAGCTTCGAGATGATAAGGAGAACGGATGAGACACTGATGCTAGTCGGGTAGGGGTTCTGGGTACTGAGGTGTTTTTTGGTACACCACAATTCACTGAGGTCCTGGTTTCCTGTGCATAGTTCTGTGCATGAGCAGAATCCCCGCAACATGGCGCACCTAACGTTTTAGTCTTATGATTGAGACGCCTTAGTAGTGCTTATATTTGTCCACAACACCCTCACTCTTGTTTCCGGTTGACGGGAGTGACGGTTTAAACCTACCTAAATAGTTAATATATAGGTTCTCTCAAGCTTGACTATTAAAAAGGTTTCATTTTAAATTCTACCCATTTTGTGATACGGTTTATATAGATTGTTTTTCTTCTCTGTGTCCTTATGGCTGAAGTCGCTATCGCAGCGCATAGTTGTGCACCTCTCTGGCGTCATTTGACGCAGTTTGGGGTGCCTGACGATGGGATGGCTATTATCTTTGTAGTGAGTGCCGATGCATCATTTCCCTATGAGTTGTTTTACTCTTGGGTTACTTTGCCGGAGGGGAATGCGGACGATAAGACGTTTCACACATACACTTCTACAGCGGTCCCAGCTAATTACATGCCATATAGGACGCAGGAAATTCATATTTCCGCCTGGCAGCATCGTATTTGGTTCAATGGCGCCCTCCCCCACATGGTTACACCGGTTCGTTTGGGTCCCTTGTCCATTCCAGAGGCGACGTGGTCAGTCTTGGCTGGGTTTACACCACATCCATGTTATTTGCAAGCCCCGCTGGATGACTTACGTCAACTCCATACCGCCTCGATTACGATACATAGGGCTTTAGTGCAATACGTTTCTCGCAATGTCCAGGTGGCAGCACCTGGAATCACGGCGCAACCAGCTGGCCCGGCCGAGATTACTATTAGTCCCGTCATGGTTAATTCGGTAATGGGCAAGCGCCCCCAGAATAAGGACAATATGCCTTATTGGCGTGCTGAGAAATTTGACCAGCTGGAACCAGTATTTCCAAATTCTACTCGTGTGGAAAAATACAGGATCCTTACCATTAGTTTGCAGAAAGACTTAGTCCCAGAGGTTAATGATTGTCAGAACCGGAGTAAAGTGTTTGCAGCAGTCTACTCGAAGTACTTCGGCATACCGTCTATGACTGTTCTGCCCTCTGTGATCGAGCGTGTTGAAGATCAACACTGTCCGGAGGCGGCGGTTGAGTTAGGAATGAGGCTTGTCAGTGTGTTCGACGTATTTGCTGATCTCATTCTTGCTAATGTCAAGGGAGATGCGGTTAACTTTCAAGTATGGAAAGAACTGCGTCTCATCGCCAACGTCGATAAACCCCGACAGTTACCGAAGATTATTGCGGTGGCTTATAGGACCATTGGCCGCAATAGTTTGGGGCTTAAGCCTTTTGCTAAAACAATAGCGCAACCACAAACTCAGACGGTTACGCCTCCTAAAGACGACCGTCCAGCGTTTCCTAAACAAAATTGGAAAACTAAGAAACAGGGAAAGCAGCAACAGAAACAGGGGTCCCGACCCAGGTCACCAGTACAAGTGACTACTGAACGCACATATGAATTGCGCGATCACACTAGAAATAGGTCTGCTGATAGATTTCAGGTTCCTGAACAACATTCTCCTCGTTCTTCACAGGAAACATCGGTCTCACAGTCCGCTGGAGGAGAACGTGGCAAAGGTCGGGGTGCCCTACAAGGACGTGAGCAGCCCCACCAGGCTGACAGTAAAGGCAAGCAGGAAGAGTTTGCACGTCAGCAACCCCCGTTTCAGAAAAAGAAGGTTGCTGCACTAACAGCGAGGTATGCCACAGATAGTGAGAATGCAGCTTCGGAACCTGACATGGGCACTAACGCTGCTAGACAGCACAGCGGAAGTTACCATAGTGCGGCAAGCACTGCGTCCATATCTGAAGGCGACAGCAACTGATAAGTTTATTACTGTAGAAACTGCTGACACTAGAGTGGCTCCCCCTGACAGACTATATGACATAGTCCTTTTAATAGAAGGGTGACATACAACGTACCATAAAAGGGATTTTTTGTGAAAATCTGACCTCTCCATATGACATTTTGTTGGCAGAGGCAGACTGGCCCCCCGCTTTCGTTTTGGCAGCTCCCAGAGTGGAGGAGGCAATACTCCCATCTTTCGCGCACACTGTGCCGAAAAAGCAAGCTCAAAACTTTGCAAAAGAGTGGGCACAGGTACTTGCTCCAGCGTTGTACCGTACTCAAATTGGGTGGGATAAATTGTCGCCTAGCCATGAGATTCCATTACGGTCTATGCCACAGCCACAACCCCAATATCCCATGCTAGATCTCACATTGCGGAAATCCTTGAACAATTGGAATATCAAGGTGTAATTAAAACATGTGTGTCACCCATGAATAATCCTCTTTTCACTGTAACCAAACCTGATGGGTCGTACCACCTAGTTTTGGATTGCCGGCATTGCAACTCTCATTGTCGGACCTGTGCTGTACAGAAAACCCACTGTTCTGCCCTAGTTGATGGTCTTGTGAGAAAAAGGTTTAAGACCACACTTGACATCTCCAATGGCTTTTACAGCCATAACCTGTCCTCTATTAATAGTCAATGGACAGCCTTTACTTCTGGCGACAAACAGAAACAGTTTAAAAGAGTGACCATGGGCTACAAAAACAGTCCAGCAGTCTTTGCCACAAGTGTAGTCTCTCTGTTGGAGATCTTTGACCCTGATGCGTACTCGTATGTTGATGATATCTATCTCACAGACGACTAATTATGGCCGCATCTGTGTCGCATTGACCGCATCATTGTTATGTTTGCTGACTTTGGTTACAAATTCAACTTTGCAAAATCACACATTGCAGAGTATACAGTATTGTTTTTGGGCTATGAACTCAACAACGAAGGTCAAGGTTTAGCACCTCACTTCCTGAAGAAATGTGCATGTTTTCGCACACCAACAACTCTAAAAAAACTACAATCTGTGCTTGGTTTTTGAAATTTTCGGACGTACTTACATTCCTGATTATGTCCAGCATATCAAGCCGCTATATGCCTTGGTACAACCAACTTTTTCCAAAACGAGCTGGCTGCCTGAACATTCAGCTATCCTGCAATCTTTGCAGGCTGATCTACTTGCTTCTAAATACTTACTGACGTGTGATAACCACACAAACCTGGTAATAAGAATTGTGCCTGGCGCGGTGGGTTTCACGTACTTAACGTTCAAAGAGGGCGACACAATCCCTATTGCTTACAAGTCACACCTGTACACTTCGGCTAAAATGCGCTTTTCCACTGTCTAAAAAGTTTTGACTGCAGTGCAGATGGCGATTCTGAAAGAGAGAACACTGTCGCAAGGGAAACGCATGTTGGTTGTTACACCGTATCCTGCCCTAGAGGCAGTAACGAAAGCCAGTGTACCAAATTCTAAAGCTTTGAATCCACGTTGGATACACTGGGCCACTTCTTTGACATCTCCGGATGTCACTTACATCTTTGATGTCTCATTACAGGCTCAGGAGTACTTGCAGTATGAATTTGTTCATCCGGCTCCTGTCCTTGCACCCGCTTGAGGATTACCATTGTGTCATTTACACTGACGGTTCGGCGCAACCGGCGACGGAATCTAAGCATGCTTATTCGGCGGCCTGCGCAATTGTGGCTGGTACTTTCGTGAATGGTGAATTCAAATCTGATGTCGTGCACACGCAGACATTGGGTGATTGTACCACTCATTTGGCAGAGCTTCGTGCTCTGGTGCTTGCACTAGAGTTTGCTGATCCTCGTGTGACTACTCTTATAGTGAGTGACTCTTTTTACTGTGTTCAGTCTTATAACGACAATTTATTCTTTTGGTCTCAAAATGAATTTCGTGATTCCAAAGATAGCACAATCAAGCATTAAATGGTTTGGGTTCGAGTCGTAGAACTTAAACAACGTCTGTCGCTTGTGAATGTAATTCATACTCTTGGGCACCAGCGAGTAGGTGTCCACGCTGTTGGAAACAGTTTAGCTGACAAAGCAGCGAAAACAGCAGTGGCAACATATCTAGTAGCAGCAGTTACAAGATCCAAAAGTAAGATTGATGATGACATCTTGGCAGCAATTGCTGCAACAGAGAAGGGTGATAATTACCCTCGGGGTTTCCCTTCTAAATACTGTTATCATTTAAGTCCTGATAAAGTTCCCTATGTGAGAATTAACAACGTTGGTGACAGATTGATTCCCAACGTGGACTGCAGACTTTCCTTAATGACAGCCCACGCACGAAGGTATGGCTTCTGCCCATGCCAGCGTTTCTGCGACTATCTTACAACAACGTTACTGGTGGCGCAGATTGTATAAACAGACTTGTGCTTATGTTCTTAATTGTGTCATCTGCTTGCAGATTAAACCTTCGACTGCTGCGCGTGCACCTCAAACACAGTTATACATATCTAATAAACCACTTGGGTGTGTTTATTTAGATCACTGCAGTCCTTTCTCTTCTGACACTGCGTATAAGTACATCTTAGTTGCAGTGGATTCGTGCACATGTTTTCTATGGGTCTGGCCACAACGGATTGCTGATGCTTGAACTGTCATCAGGGATTTGTGTGTCTTTGTGGGAATTTTTGCATGTGGTACCCTCCATTCAGACCAGGGTCCAGCGTTCGCCTCTAAGGCGTACAAGGATGCCATGCGATCTTTGGGGGTCCAAGTCAAATTTTCATCTCCATACCACCCGAGGGCAATAGTGTTGTGGAGCGAATGAACCATGACTTAAAGCAATCCCTGACAGCTAGGGTTTTAGGTACTGGCAGGAACTGGTTGGCCCATTTGTATAGCGTTCAATGTGCACTTAATAATCTCCTTAGAAGGTCTTTGGGTGGGCGGACCCCATACGAAATGCTCTTAGGCATAAAGATGTTTGTCCCGGACCTTGATGGTCTAGACATGGTGGCGTCAGCCGCACCCTTTGACGTAGATGATCACTCTGCTATATTACAGAATCTAAAAGAGACCAGAGACAGTCTTGCAAAGGAACACTTGCCCTCCACAACTGATGCTGCGCTTCAGATTCCGGTAGTCGGCTGGCTACCTTGAGTTGGTGACCTGGTCCGTGAGAAGTTGGAGAACAAGAAGGAGTTTGGCCCCTCTGATCATGGCACCGGCTCCAGTATTTAGCGTGCAGGGTACAAGAACAGTAATTTTACCTCCACTTCCTGGTCGCAAGGATAACAGGTACATCTCCATGGACAATGTCAAACTACAACGAGTGGCCGATTCTTCTTAATATGACTCCAGCGGTCTCTTGTCCAGCAATGCTAAGAAATTGTGGCTCCAGCAAATACCAACAGGCCTGACGTTGCCATTGAGATGCATACAGTTACTAATCCTTTCTTGTCTCCACCGGCTGGTGGTCTAGTTGAAAATACTGAGTATACTTATCCCACAGAAGTGTCATTGCCTGGTTTACAATCAAGTGCAGTTGACCAGTCACGTTTTTGATTTTACACTAACTCTATAACTTCCAATGCCCCATCGAAAAAATGTTGCTCTTTGGTTTAAAGACATTTTTTTATTCCGCCTTGGACTTACATTTGGCTGGAGCTCATATCTATTTTTGTGTTCATGTCGATAGGATTTGCGGTTGTATTTTTTCGTCTAGTGAATGGACACTATCTCGCTGAACGATCTGCAATTAGATTAATTGATGGAACTTTGGCACCCCACTCCTCATCACACATCATGAAGAGAGACCAGACTTTTGTTAATATTACTGCCTGGCCTGTGTTAGATGGAATTGTATGGGATGCTGTCAAATTTCAAATTCATGGTCCCACAGGGCTGATAAATGTCCCCAATGTACTTCGTGTTTCAATGGGAGATGTTGTAAAACAAAACATACGCTCTGATGATTGGGATGTTTTTCTGATTTGAAATATTATGCTGCTTTTGATGCTGAGGATTTGTATTTAGACACAGCAAATTATGGAGAGTTGTTTTGCTACCAACACTATGGCAATCATTTCCTGCATAAAGCAAATACTTTTAGAAATGTCTTCAATTATACACAATGGGAACCTTGTCCAGCATCAATTGAAGGCAGCTTCCCAACTCAGGTGAAAAAATTTACATATTTTACTGATTTCAGTGTATCTGAACCTGAAGTCTTTAATTTTGAAATGGCTGCTGAGTCAGCATTCAAGGTTAGATTGACCCACACTAAATTATTGTATTCCAAGTCATTTATGGATGAATTAGCTATAGGGGGCTATGAGCTGTGGAAAGATACTATCGATCTTACATCTGTTTGGGGTTCTAATGCATGGCAGGTACAAGGTACAGAAGCTCTGCATCGTGCTTGCCTTATCCCAAACCACATGTTGTTTTTGAATTCTACCACTTTTCAAACCACCTGCTTTGGATTGGCGACTTCTAAAAAGATAAATTCCCTACTATTCCTGATCTGGGCGCTTATCCAAAATGGGATAATCACACAGATCTGTCCATTGATGAATTGGAGTCCTTCATTACTAATACATCCTTCAACATTTCCAACTTAGACCCTGAAGGGTGGTTAATATGGCAGAAAACCTCAGATTCCTGTCAACATCGTTTTCTGGGTCTGTACCCCGGCTATACACAGGTTAGGGTGGACCCCCGATTTGAATCTTCGCATTCTGTTACTACCTATTCTGTAGGAAGGTTATGTCAAACCTGGCTGCAACATTCCACCTTGGCATCTGTTAAAGTTCATTTATCAAAATTGAATGACAAGGTAGATTTGACTGATTTTGTTAAGGGCCTTGTGGGTGGCAGATCCAAAAGATGGGAGAATGCTGTTTACAACGAAGTTTGGAAATTATCTCAAATTGAAGCTGCTTCTAGATTAAGGGCTATTGATCAAGCCAATTTAGAAAAAGTGCTAGCTGTCATCGATAATAGCATTAACACCCTTTCTTCTAGAATTTACACGTTAGATAATATTGTTTCATCGGTTGTGGATATTGTTCAGGATGATATGTCTGTTTTATACCATGGTCAAAATCAATTGCGTTCTATAATGCAGTTTGCATGGACTTTACAAACATTGAAGGCTGGGAAAGTTCCCTGGGACTACATGAACACATTGCCTTTATTCCTGCCATTTAATCTGACTGCTAAACAACAGTTCATGCCCATGAAAGATGCGATATACTCCTTATTGCATATTGAAAAGTTGGAACCTTTACCTTTCTCTGCGGCCGAATCAAACTCAGCTGTGTGGCTTATCCATGGTTTAATCACCTTACCATTTCCATTGTTTAAGTTCAGTTCATGTATGAAACATTATGCCCTAGGCAGATACTAACCGTTGGGTACTGCTTTCCTGCATGAAGTTTGGTCACTCACATTTACATACAGGTGCCTGAGAGAGAGGGTAAAGAAGTTTATTTGAAAGGAGAGGAATGCACTTCCACATCTGATCAGTAGTCATTAGGAACATCCAATTGCATGGTGCATGCAATGTTCAGTCACCGAATTTAGCTTGCATTCTGAAGGGAAATCCTGTGTCAGCAATTACACCCACTTTTACGTTATTAGCTAATGGTAGTTATTTTCTATTAAACAATGAGGCATACTGCGGGATGCTAGTGGGGATTCCGTACATTGTAACTGTCTCACAATGCGTAGTCTGTTGTAAAAATGTCCTCTTACCACCCCGCATGGGAGACTGGATGTATCCATCTGGTCTTCTATACCAACCTTGAAAGCAGAGTTCAACAAGATGAGCAGAATAAGGGCTCTATTGTCTCAAAAAGAAGTCGCCCTGACTTCCTCCTGTGAAACATTTGTCCTTCACATAGCAAACACCCGCACCGAGGTGCATGCTCTTTTAAATACTGATCTCCCCCTTCATTTCGGTGCTTTGATTCATACTATATTCAATGCCTCGTCAAAAACTGGCTTGGTGCATTTTTTCAAAGTTGTGGGCTCCGGCCTTGTGACCTCCTTCCAAACAATATTTGGTGTGATACCGGCATTTTTTAATTCTATTTTTTCCAGTGTCTTCGGCGGGTTTTCGTTGATTCTCGCCTTGACTGCTGGTGTGCTCCTGTTGGTTTGCTTGCTCCGCAAGGGCTGCACGATCTGTATCACACAACAGCCTGCCCTGGCTGCTTCAACTGCGCAACCGGATTACTATGGAACATTACCACTGGCCACTTTAAGCGTAACCTATGGATTATCCTTCCGGTTCTCATACTTTACTTGCGTGCAACCTGTTTTCCATTGCCTAGATTGTCCATTCAAATGGGCTCTGGATTTGTGTCTGTCGAACATGGCGTCTCCTGCCCCGGATTATGATTGACTAATGAGTCCCTTAGTGGCTCATGAATTGGACTGTTCTGGTATCGGGATTATGACCTGTGAAGCGGCGCAATGAGTCCTAGGGAATTGGGATATATATTCGGCAGCATATGACTTCTTGGCGAGAAGTTATCTTGAAGAACACGCAAGATGTCCTCTGATTGTGCTAGAGGCTCCAGTTATCGAAGAACATGAATGTTCATTTACTTTACTTGACTGGATGGCTGACTCTTTTAATGAACATTATAATGACTTCCTCTTGGAGGCATTTGCAACTTATTGTGCCTACACGTTGATGGATTGAATTGGCAGTTGTCCATCTTCCGCACGTCCTAATCCAGATTTTTAATTTTTCTTTTTTACTCCACATTGGGATGTATGTCGCCCCTGAGAGATGTTTTAATTTTTCTTTTTCCCAACAAATTTTTCGAACTGCCAATTATATAGATTGACAATATATGAACTTGGTTCTGTCCCACTCGAACTTGAACTCTGCGTTCCTACATTTATTCCCTATTTTGTTTGTGGTCCGATCAAGGGAGGGTGTAGTGGAGACGGGGTTCTATGTGCACACATTGCTTTGTTAGCATAAGCGCTTTAGATGTAAGACGACATCTTGCCACTTTGCTGCTTTTGCACACACCACTGCAGGTAGCTGTTATTACAAGTATAACTGCTTGCTTTCTTTTTCTTCACATAGGAACGGTCTGTTGTTCACATCCCTAGACATGCACCGCGACCTTAGTCTGAACACTGTGTGCAGAAGCCGTCAAGGTCAAATAACAATGTATGCTGTTGAATTCAGGTTGATCGGCCCACGCTCTAGACAAAACACGCACACAGCTGCAAATATCTGAAACTCGGGAGCCTGTAATATTGCATTTGCATGCATGATTCAGACACTTGGAGAAAACCTTTCCAGACACTGAGAGCAGAGCTGATCCTGTAATGTGATTCACCTAAGCTGATCTTTGAGGTATGGGGTTCCCCATTCAAGCCTAGAGACCTTCTATTAGTTTATAAAACTAGTTTACTAGCGAAGGGAGAGTGGTTCACAAAGTATTACAGGACTTGTTTTCCACTATCATTTGTAATATGATTTCTTCCTTCATTTTGTGGACTGATATGAGAATAATAACGAAAAGGTGTTTCTGATTCCCACCATTCCTGGGAGTACTCTAAGTCGCATGTTCTGGGTTGTCTAATCAATGGTAGCTTCGAGATGATACGGAGAACGAATGAGACACTGATGCTAGTCGGATAGGGGTTTTGGGTACCGAGGTGAGATTTTTGGTACACCACAATTCACTGAGGTCCTAGTTTCCCGTGCATAGTTCTGTGCATGAGCAGAATCCCCGCAACAGGGCGTTTCAAATTCCATCAGAGGAATGTCAGATGAATGCTCCAAGCCAATGGGTAGGTTGGACTACACTAACAAGAATATTAGGGCAGTAGATGGTGTTATTGTGATTAGTTGAGATACTATTAAAACACTAGAGTAACTAACGGAGATCTGAAGTCTCACTCATTTTGAGTGAGGCTGAAAGGTTAGAAGTTAATGGTGAGTTGTTCCAGGAGCTCGAGTGTCAATCCTACAAAAAAGGGCTAGAACTTGATCTCTGAATGTGGCTTCATTTCAGAGCTCTACTGTAAGTACAAGAGCTCTAGGGAGCTGTAGAGCCTTACAGAACTCATTGCATTCCACAGCAGCTGTAAGCCAAGAGACTTCTTTGATGAGGGGTTGGTTATAGTCCATTAATTTCCCAAGTATATAGATCTGTTTTAAAATTACGCTTGTGTTGGTTTAATGTCGAAGACTGAGAGAAATCCTGTCATTTTCTCCAAATTTGAGAGCACTAAACTCATCGTCAGTGGAGGCGTAGACACGCCAGAAGTGAGCAGGGGCTGATGAAGGAAATTTCACACTTGATATTCTTGTAGAATCCTGGGAATTCCAAAGAAAGATTTTATTAAGTCCTGGCTCTAATACCAGGGCACCTGGGGGGGAGTAAGGATTTTAAAGGCCCCTGATTTGAATCAAAGTTTAAGCGAACCTAACTGTGTTGGACATGGCCCTTTCTACAGGGTCTCCCCCCTAAATGTTTGCCTGCTGTTGCTGAACCCATGTTTTGGGCAATAGGACTCTGTACACTTTACCACGCTAACCAGTACTAAAGTGCTTGTGCTCTCTCATTCAAACATGGCAAAATTGGCTAACACCTAATTGGCACCTTTCATTTACTTTTACCCCCCTAAGAAATGGTACTGCATGTATCCAGAGCCTGTAAATTAAATGCTACTGGTGGGACTGCAGCACTCATTGTGCCACCCACTAACGTAGCCTTTTAGAACATGTCACAGGAATGGCACTGAAGCCTGTAGTGCAGTTATAAACTGCCATTTCAACCTGGCAAAATAAACCCCTTGCCAGGCAGAAACCTTCCTCTTTATTATTTATAGGTCTCCCCTAAAGCAGCCCCTTAAAGCTCATAGGGCATTGTGCATGATATTTAAATAGTAGGAAATGTGGGATTACGTTTTACATGTCTAGGTAGTGAGTTCATCTTTATTATATGTATTTAAATAAAACTATTTCAATATAAATATACACAACACAAATATTATGAAAATCACAGAAATAAGACTAAAGATAAAAAAAACAGCTCAAGGTTCAAATGCGTACAATTCAGTTTATAAAAATAAATGAATAATTTACAACAGCTTTAAAAACTGGTCCATAAATTTAACAAAGTTGTAACTTAATCTAGTATTCTGAGCACTGAAAATGTTTATCAGGCCCTTCCTACACAACCTTATGTTAAGTTGTTTGAAATAATTTCTTAATAATTTCCTATTATTTCCTCTAATTTATTGGAGACAAACTTCACTTTCAAATCGAGAGAAACATTGGCTATAAGGTTTTGTTGACGAGAAGGTTAGAAAATGAATTTACAATGAGCCAGTCCTGCTCTTTTTTAACCAAGATATTCTTACAATTCAATTGTGTAATGCTCTTATTAACCAAACATCTTAAAGGTGATGTTGTTATACCCACAAATCATTAAGGCCCCGGTTTTTTTTAATGAAGATGTTAAATAGCTATATTTTGCAACCGTTTTCAGTTGCTGTTCCAGAAAACATGTTGCAGGCATTTTGAAGCAGGTTGCAAAAGCCAGAACTTTCGTCCATTTCATATTAATTTGATTTTATATTGTTTTATAAACGTGGTAAAGGAAGTAATCATTTTCTTGAGAGCAACCATGGTCTTATTTAGCAGCACCATGCCATCACAGTATTGAATATTTGAAATTGGATGATCATTAAATAGTGGAAGATTGCAGGAGGCTTTAGCGGGTGAGAGGTCCAGTTCAGCAATATACAAGCTGAATAATAAGGGGGACAAAACACATTGTTGTTTAAGACTGATAATGGTCTGAATCTTCTTCGTTACTATAATCTGCCAACTTTACAACGACCCATATATCTGCATGTAACATTGCGATTGCCTGAAGAAGAGATGATGGGATATTCCAGCCTTTAAATTAGGCTCAAGGTCTTTGTCATGGAACCTAAACAAAGACAGATTTTAGATCTACAAACCTGGCATGGAGGGGAGGTTTTTCAGCACGACACCTTTCTATCAGGGTGGCTGGAGCAGGCAAGTTAGTACATGTGCCACAACTTTGTTGAAACCTTGTCCAATTCATCAGAAAGAGATTTAGCTGTCCTGCCCATACATGTAAATTCTTCAATAGTAGTAATAGTAGTAATGCAAAATCTTTTGCCTCTATATCTATCAAGGTGAATAATCTGTAATTGTCTGGATTCCGTGGGTGACCATTCTTTAAGATTGGGTGCAGCACAGTCCCTTTCCACGCATCAAGGGGCAGATTTATGTTTGACTCCCGCCTCATTTACGCCGCCGTTGCGTCACTTTTGTGACGCAGCAGCGGCGCAAATCCTGCGCCATGGTGCGGGGTATTTACAGCGTGACGCATCTGGGAGATGCATCACGTTGTAAAGCCCTGCGCCACATTTAGGCGTTCCAGGGCAGGTGGGGGCGTTCCGGCGCAGGAATGCCTCCTAAAAGTGGCTGAGTGAAATCTACAAGATTTCACTCAGTCACGTTTGAGCCCATGCTGCGTCAAAACCCTGCGCCTGCTTGAAGCAGGCGTAAGGATTGACGCAGCATTGTGCAGATAGGGCCCCCCAGAGCATTGCTGGAGCTGCGTCGCGCTTGCGACGCAACTCCAGCAATGCGCCACTTTTACGGCACAGATGCGTGACGCATCTGTGCCGTTTTTGCCCCATGGTGCGCCGCATTATAAATGCGGCGCATCCATGATGGCGGAGCTGGGGTGCAAAATAACTGGCGCATCCCTGCTGATATGCAGGGATGCGTCAGTTATTATAAATATGCCCCCAAGTATATTGTTCAGTTAAAAGCAATGATTGTATTATGTGTCAAAACATTTACCCAGAATGACAAATCTTCTAAACAAAAGGGCTGCAGCCATGCCTTTTGGACCAGGGGCAACGTCCTGCCTACACTTTCCAATAACTTCTAATTGAAGGTAAAACTAGGACCTTTCTCCATTTCAATGCTCTGGACCTCTATTACTACCTCCAATGAATCATTTCCATACACATTGTTAACATAATTAATCCAAACTTCCTCAGTGATATTCAAGATATTTCCTTGTTTACTGCCTATTACTACATTATTGACAAAGCTCTAAAATGTCTTAACATTCTTCAAGTTACGGTAAAAGTGAAGCAAAGAGCACATCTCATTTTGAGCCATGAGTTTTGCTTCCAAGACTGCCTCCTTTAGGAGATTCTAAAATCTTGGATTCACCAAAGCTGTGCTAATCTCTCTTTCGAAGGCAGTTTGTTCAGTCTTTTCTCTATATTCAGTTTTCTTTTTGGAGATTCAGTGCTTTGGAAAACCACTGATTCTGATGTTTGCAAAATATACTTGAAGCACTGGCTTTGCATAGTTTGCAAAACATTTCAGTAAGGAATTTGTAAAAGTGACCAAAATTCCAAGTTTAACCCTGTCCAATGGCAATCTTTTGCAGTCATTTTTCGGTACACACCCAAGTTTAAAAATTCTGCCGAATATTACATAGTCTGCTCTGATAAAGAACCTTGTCACGTTAGCCTTTTTAGATTAAATGATGAAAAAACGCCTATCCTAGAATGCGGATCATGCACTGGGATGTTGTTCGTCTCAACAGTAATCATCTGCCGAAAATGATCACACTCGAATCTGGCTTCTATAATAAAAGGGTTTTACCTCCTTGAGCATATTTACACTGGTGAAAGTGTATTCTATGAGAGATTTGTCAGAGTAGTAACTGGATAGGCAATGCAGGATGATCGTCTTCAAGTCAACCATTTAATGCTCTCGTATCTCTTGAGAGTAACAGTTCAAAGAAGTTTTTACCTATATTATCTTTTCTCTTGAATCGTAGGGAATAGTCAGCTGAGGGTATTTTCCGAAATGTTTTGTGTTGGTGCAAATTCCGACTCCTCAAACCCTATTGTTAAATTTACTTTGAAAACACCAGTCTTAAGCCAGAAAGCTTCAGGATAATGTAATTCATTTAAAATGTACTGGGTGTTAAGGGACAACTTCTTTGCAGCTGTCTGTGGATTGATAAATATATTTATAAATATTAGGGGGGATGACCATTCCTTAATCGTAATCCTCAATACGCAGGTCATTTTTTAATTTAAAGGAACTATTTCTAGTTTCACAGTAGATATAGTGTAGATGGATCAGCCACCTCTATGCCATCCTTTGCTATTCATCATGTTTGTGGGGAGACAGTGTTTGATATAACCTTTTAGAGAGCATGATGTTTCTGCCCAAGTTTCTTGGAAGGCAAATATATCCCAGTTTTGCCAAAACTTTGTGGCTTTTTCATTTACCAATAAGGGTCAAGACGCCTAAATAACATGAGCATATTTTCAGTGAATAGGAAGAGTTCGTAGCAGAATTATGTGAGTGAGTCCCCTTATTGCCAAGAACTGTGGGAAGCCAGCTCTAGTCACTTCCTTTCCGAAAATCTTCCACATCTATCCTAGAGTAACGTGTCTGATTCAACACCAGGTGGATTTCAATACCTAAGGTGCATATTATCTAGGACGGCCTTAAAATTATCGCCACTTTAGCGGCAGGAAACTGCTGCCAGAAGCGGCGATAATGGGCTTGATAATATGCCACAGAGAATTCCAATAGAAGCCCATGTTCTGGTGTGAACTTGGGCTTCTATTGGAATTCTCTGCGGCATATTATCAAGCCCATTATCACCGCTTTAGCGGCAGATTCCTGCCGCTAAAGCGGTGATAATTTTAACGCCGTCCTTGATAATATGCCCCTAAGTACTCTACACAATGTTTGTTTTCAGGGCCAAAAACCCCACACAAAGCCTCCAAATTCTGTTTAACTTACCAGTGCTCTTCTGATCCTACTGAGTTTTCATCTAGACAGCTTGCCATGGGAATTAAAATATCATGGTAATTAGATTTGACCGCTATAAAGAGGTCAATACCCTGGCTCTCAACCTGAGATTTTTGAGCATACACTTTCTTCGCAATAATATAAAGCGACGTCCAGGTAAATACAGCAGTTTCATTATTATTTGAGCGTATCGGAGGAAGGAATCCAACCTATTCTATATGACTTGTACTAATACGGGCCAAGGCCCTGATTTATTGCCCTGTTTAAGACAATGAAATTGCCTCTAGATGTGTACTCTGTGTAAGGAAGAAGTTTATGAGTTCAAATTGGAATCTGGTCAACAGATTCCGTTTTTGAGTGGTAATGCAGTTTAGATATATTTGCAGTTCCTGCACGTAACTGACCTTCTAATTTCACATTCTGGAGTGGGGTTGCTTTCTCCAAGGCACAAATGGGCCCGCTGGCTGCGGCCCTGGATTGAGCATGTACATGAGCTTTTTTTCCTGCTTCCTGTGTTTGTTGGTTTTCTTCCACCTCCTGTTGCATTGTGATAGGGGCAGTATTCATTATCTTAGGAATTGCTCTACGACCAATTGCATTTTTTAAAGCATCTTCAACTGAAGTTTGATGGACCTTTTTCCCGGGGGTAGATGTATTTTAACCCATCTCTGGGTTTTTTCCAATCCCGGTGACATTGTATGATTGTTGTTTTCCACTGGATTGAAAACTGGAAAAAGATGGGGGTATTTAGCTGGTTGCATCGAATTCAATGGTGATTACGTTTTTTATCATGGGCCTTATGTCATCTTTTTCGTTCACTTTTAGACAAATGATTATGTCAGTTCTTCAATGTTAGGTTTAAAATAGATTGAAAGATGGTATTATATCCTCATTGGCATTTTCCTCACTTTTACCCTTTAAAGCTAAAGTTGTCTGAGACTTTACTAAGGGGATTTTCTCGAATGCAGCATATTGCGCACTTGCACCACGTGCTCTTGAGTTAGTTCAGCTGCATCAGAAGAATAGTTTGAAGTATTTGTGTGTTTTTGAAGTTTTTGAGATGTTTGAAATTACCTTCCTCCAATTTAGATGGAGTGCAATCCATTGCCCATGACAAATTTATTTGATGTCTTTGATTGCACATTGCCCACTCTAGCTGATGCTTTGAACCTCCTCTACCAGCGATTCCAAAATAATTGGGAGGACTTCTAACTTATCAATTACTAGTGAGCGTGCAGATCTTGCAGGCTTCAACTGATCTGGTATTTTCCCAATAGATTAACTCGTTCAAACGGTTCAGCGTGTCAATAATACCTACTTAATGAGTTGCTTAGTTTTAAAGAATGTGCACTTTAAGTTCTAGTTTATCAGAATGAAGATTAAGTGCGTTCACTGCTGTGTAGAGAGACCGAAGCAAGGAATTCCAAATTTCAGTGTTAACTATGAATCTAGATTCACGAAAAAGTTACATTTTATGGGAGAAATAAGTGAGAATCTCTTCCATCCCTAAATCTTTTTTGTTGGGTAGCTCATCTGTGGCTGTCCGACCTAAACTAAGTGTATTGTCTGAAAGAGAACCGTACAGCTGGTTATAATGACCATTTTCTAACTCTCTTTGTTGAGTCATCAGATAGGTATTCTGTTCTTCATCCTCATTTAAACGTTTTTTTATAACTTACCGAGATGAAGTGTTAGGGAAATGAGTCAAATTCCGGTTCCCAGATTCTGTTAAGGATTGGGTAAATATTTGTCCAAAGTAGAAGGACAATTTTATATTACATATGCATTAGCCTCCAGAGCCTTTTTATAGTAGTCAAATGGGCCAACAAATTTGCCTACAAAGAATCTTTTTCTTTATGCATTTTGACGATGCAGCAGGGACCGTTCTGAGTCATCCAGATCACATTGTTCTGATTCTTTTGTCCTTATACTGTTGTGGTATTTTACACATCTTAGATGATACATTATAAAAATTGTTTAGTTTCAAAGAAAAGCTTACTAAAGTAAGCGAACTCAAATCAACCCCAGGGCCAAAAGCCACACCAGGGCCCCATTTCCACTGAAAACCTTCAAAAATCATCACTGTCAATGTGCAGCATACACAGCACTGCCCTAAACCAATGAGACAAGATCCAAAAGTCATTGCAAGCTGCTGCAAGCCTCAGCTATTCCACCTCACCACCACCCTCCCTCTCACACTGTACTCACACTGCTCCCTTTCCCATCGCCACGCTACCTCCACAAATACCTTGCGACGCTCTCACCAGTAACCTCCAGCACCAGAGCTATGCAAAGTGGAAGAAAAAAGGCAGCACAACAATGGTGACCATAACGCACTCACTGTCGCGGTCAGGAATCGGTTTGACGATAAGCAGGTGAGAGACTGAAGGACATACTGCAGGTGTTGAACAGGATAGGGCAGAGGACAGGCAGAAACCAGGTGGAAGTGGCATGAGAAGGCCTTGAGAGGCGGGGCAGGCTGGTAGGCAGACACCATCTGTGAGGCCAGGGGTAAAGCCCAAATCTGAAGTCAAAAGTCGAAGCCAAGAGTTGGAGCGGTCCAAGGAGAAAAAAGGAGGGAAGAGGGGGCATGAGCACTCCTATCCGCTTCCACAGTCCAAATGCGCACAAACACAATATTGTTGTGAACTATTGCTGTATACGCGGTATGCTAAAGGGGGAAGGGAATATTCTGGTAGTGAAAAACTCCTAAACTCATTTTTCACTACTGTAAGACCTATCTCTCGCATTGACTATCACAGGGTTAACTCATTACATGTAATAAGTGATAATGTTGGATTGGAAGCAGATAGAAATTTGGGGGGAGGTTTACAAGAAACTGATGCATCTGTAGAGACGCATCAGTTGCCCTGCACCAGACTGCGATACCCTGGCACCACCATGGATGCGCAGCATTTATAATATGGTGCACCATGGCGCAAGGATTGACGGATGCATCAGAAATTCTGACGCATCTGTTGGCGCAAAAGTCATGCATTGCTGGAGTTGTGTCGCAAGCATGAAACAACTCCAGCAATGCATGGGGAGGCCTATCCTTATTGTACTGCATCACTCCTTACGCCTGCTTCAAGCAGGCATAAGGTTTTGACACAGTAGCGTCATAGAAGTGCCGCAGTGAGATCTTGTAGATTTCACTGCATCACTTCTACGAGGCTTTCTTGCATGGGAATGCCCACACTGCATACATTATGCCTGATGCAGGGCTTTACAACATGACGCATCTCCATAGATGCGTCACGTTGTAAATGGGCCTCAATGTGGCGCATTGCTTACGCCGTTGCTGCGTCACAATAAGTGATGCAACGACGGCGCAAAAGTGTTGCAATGGGCTTGTAAATCTGCCCCTTGGTATGTACCCTCAATTGCATTTTTATTTTATGTAAAATTCTCTCTAGTGGAAAAGTCAGATTTTAAGCCACAATTCTGCAAATGCCACTTTTAGAAAGTAGACATTTTTTATCCAAACCACTTTTGCCTTCTGCCACTGTCCTTGGTCACATTACTTTGATTGGCTCCGTTGTTGAACTTTATGCATCCCTCCCAGACAGTGACACAAAATGAACAAGGTGTGGCTAAGATGGAACATCCTGCCTGGATTGCTGGGGGTGGAGCTGCACCTTGACCCACCTACACTTCAAAGATCAAGCACCCAGCACACAAAGGAACCTGACACTAGTTTTTTGTCACCCCAGGCTTCTTGGAGCCTTGACTAGGGGGGGAGAGGAACTTTCCAGGGCCAGATGAAGGGGTAGTATGGGGGAATCCCCCCACTTCAAAGGCTGGCACCATATATAAAAATTGGATCTCCAGAGCCACTCATCAGTAAACTCCTGGACCTGTGGAAATTACAGAAGAAGGCTGCTTGCCTCCCAGAAGACTGCCCTGCTGCTTGAAGACAGCCTTGCTCTCTGAGAACGAAGATTGGACCTGCTCCCTTCATCCCAAGTTAACCAGAGTGACTCCAAAGGTGAGTTGGCTGACCTCCTGTTCTGAGCTACAGGGACACAATAAACTCCAGAGTTCCTCTGCCCAGCTGACCTGCTGCACTGAAGCTGCCTAGACCTGAAATTGGACCTGCCTGAGCCCTGCTGACCTTTGCTTGAATTAGTTCCTGTTCCCCAAGAAGTGCCTCCTCATGTCCGGGACCATTTGCTGGCATCAGGTGAGCTTCTTCTGTGAAGAAAGGTGAAATTCTGAACTTTCGGTCTCTTCCCAACCACAAAAGGTTCCAGCCACAGTTTCTACCATCTGCGATGACTGCCAATGCGAAGCTCCCGTGAACGCGACTCTTCAGGCTACAGAGATTGCCAGCAATGACCATCAACGTGAAATCTGCACTACGTACTACAGCAATGACAGCCCGTGGTGATCACCAATGCAAAGCTTCAGCAATGACCAACTGCAATGCCCAACCAGCTCTTTATGTGAAAGCAATGCAAGCCCACATCAGCCGGCCTACTCTTTGCACTACAACGGCAACCATCTGTGGTGCTCTTCTTGCTCCTCGTGGCATCCTCCACTGCAAACGGAATTCTTTGCGTTGGACTTTAAGAATGTAACTTTTTCAGCGGGACAAACATGGTCCCAGTATCTGGCCACCACTCCATCATGGTCGGCCTGAACTTGTGATTTTCCCTCGACTTTGGCATGACCAGATGCCCACAAGTGGTGCTTTGTGCTTTTCAACGCTGTATCTACCTAAAATCTTGCTACAGAATATTTCTAGTTGAACTGACTGGATTTTTGTCATTGTGGTATCATTTTATTTATTACAATTTGTTCTATTTTCCTAAATTGGCTTGGGGTTTTTATTGTGTTTTCAGTTCAGTAAATCTTTATTTCGATGGTTAAAAATCATCATAAAAATACATTTTATAAAATCATGTAATTTACATTCCTGAGCTTCATTAGGATAAAAAGCAAACACCAAACAAAGCTGATACAATTCATGCAAAAGAGGTAGAATATTATGTACATCATTGCTTAATCTCTTGTGTTCCTTAACCTTACTGCTACTTTTAAAAAGCTTATTACAGAGCATAAAGTTTGCGTGTCATTTGCTCTTTGAAGAAACAGTAGTGCGGATTTAGCATGACGGAATTTTCCCTCTCTTAAAATATCAACCAAGAACGTGCGCCGAGGGGTAAGATAAAATGGACACAATAATACAAAATGAAGGGTGTCCTGCGGAGACCTATTGTCGCAGCCGCAGGCACCCTTCTGCTCAATAGTTACAGTAAAACCAGATGGATAAGATAAAATATTAGGTAACAAATTGAGCCTAAAACGACACATTAAAAACCTGTCCTGCTGATTATACGTCAGAAATGAATAGGGTTCCATGCCCTCCCCATTCTTGACCAGGCAATAAACCGCTACTGAGCGCTTTGATAATACGGGAGCTGCTCTGACAGTTTCCAATTTTACCAACAGCAGTTTTTTAATTTGTGGTTTCCGGGTCGTAGAAATTGTACACGGATTGCTGAAGAGGGTATGCTGGTCTATGGTCTCTAGTGTTGTTTTAACATATTTCAGCCAGGGGATTTGCAACCCCTTATCCCTTTGCAAACAGTCTGTAACAATTTCCCTACTCAGTTCCGCCTCAGGATTGGCCCAAATTCTGAGCCATGCCATAACCGGCCTAATCTTCACCTGGTCTGTGATGTAGGGAATCCCAAGTTCCGAGTGTGCAATTTCCGCTGGGGTAGACTGTGGGATCTTTAGGATTCTACGGAGAAATTTATCTTCCTCTTGCTGTAAGTGTTTAGCATCCCTAAAGCCCCATAACTCGGCTCCATACAGTGCCTTTGCAGTACTTATTGAGCTATATAGGGTCATTACTTGTTCTGGGGACCAGCGTCCCAACCTGCGAGCAAAATTTAATATTGCACCATTTGAGGAGACCAGTTTTGTACAGCGTTCCTCAATCAGCGAATTAAACTTGATCTCGCCATCAAATAAAAGGCCTAAATAGGGAAAAGTACTTACAGTGTCCATTATGTGGGTCCCTATTTTAAACACACATTTCTTAGTGGGCCTTTTGCCTGCAACCATCACAAATGATTTGCTCAGATTCACTGACAGATCTAAATTGTCCATGAACTTTACAAATCCACCGATGAGCGATTGTAGACTCCGTGGTGTTCGTGCAAGCAGGACCGCCTCATCCGCGTACAGGAGTACCGGAATTTGACGCTTCCCTACTTTGGGACAGTCTACAGTCTGGGCGATAAGGCTTGTCTCTAGATCATTGATATACAGTGAGAACAAAAAGGGAGCGAGAATACACCCTTGCCTTACTCCGCTTGTGCATGGAAATGGGTCAGTTCACCCCCCCTGCGCACTAAAGCGGACCCTAGCAGTGGTGTTCCAATGCAACTCTCTCAGAATATTTATAAGACCCGGGTCTATTCCCAAATTATTCATCATTGCCCACAATTTGTTCCTATTCACATTATCAAAGGCCGCAGCCAGATCCATAAATCCCATGTAAATGGTGCCATTGCTTGCTTTGGTGTACTTAGCAACTAGTAAGTATAGATTTAAGCACTGATCACTAGTCGATTTTCCCGTTCTGAACCCATACTGTGTGTCAGCTATTGTGTGGTGCTCTTCTGTCCAGGTCATAAGACGGTTCAAAACCACCCGCCCAAGTATTTTGGCTGAGACGTCAATTAGCGATATTGGTCTATAGCATTGGGGATTGTCCCTATTCCCTTTCTTGAAGATAGGGACGATTAGTGCAGTAGACCAAGATCGCGGGAGTCCTGATTTAATGGCCGCGTTTAGCACCCTCGTCAAAATTGGCGCCCACAGGTCGATGTTACTTTGATATAGATCTGGAGGTGTACCATCGGGCCCTGGAGCTTTGTTCGGTGTCAACCCTTGAATTGCCTTAATGATCTCTGTTAGTGAGAGATCTATTTCCAGACTCTGTGTGCCATCCCAGCCCCCTTCTTGTTTTATGTCTTTAGAGTGGTTGTAGAGACCCTCAAAATGAGTCACCCATTGTTGAGGGAGGATATTTGTGCTAATGACTGGGGCACTACTATCCTGGAAACAGGGCCTGTTAATAATCCTCCAGAATTCTGTGAAGTTCCTGTTTTCTCCTGCCTCTCTTAAATCAGCCCAGACTTCTGCTTGTAGGGTAGCCTTTCTTTCTTTTATCTTAATTTTATAGATTTGTCTACACTTGGCCACTTCAACCTTGTCTCTAGGGTTAGCTTTGAGGCTTGATTTTAGATTTCTTAATGCTCAAGAGCAATTAGTATCGAACCATCTTGGCTGTGTACCTATCTTTCTAGGACCTTTTACTTCTAATAATTTATCGGCCAGTGTTGTCAGTTCCCCGAAGGACGCGACTAGATCAACTCCCCCTATCTTAGGGTCTAGGCAGTCTTCGACATACTTTTTGCCTTTTACAAGTAGTGTTGTGTAAAATTCCTGGGCATTAATTTTCGCCCACCTTAAACACCTCCCCTGGTCTGTTGGCCTTAGACTGATATCCACTTGTTTATTCATTTCCAAGTGGCCATTGTAAAGTAATTCTAAAACTAAGGGATTATGGTCACTAAAGGTACTCCATTTAGTACTGGCCTCTATAATCCAATGTTTTGCAAAGGGGGATATCAACATGAAATCTATAATGGAGGAGCATCCTCTTCCTTTAAAAGTTGGCACAAGGGTGCCCTCTGGACCCGGGACTATCAAATCAATAGTGTGTGCTAGCGTGTGGGTGCCAATTAATTTAGTTAGTGTTGTTCCCTCAATGCTATGCTCAAAGTGTGGCCCCTTCGTGACCGGGCAAACGGCCCAGTCTACAGTTACCGGTAGCAGGTTTGGGCAGAGGTGGCAATTTAAGTCTCCCATCAGAAACACAATTGGTTCTCCCCCCCTTCCTTTGATCAGCTTCTTGGGTGAGTCTAGCGTCTAGTTCCCGCAGGACAGCGTTCCTACCATTTATAGGACCTGAATTGTAGATATTAAATAGCTGTACCCTCAACCCTTGCCCTTGGAATGTTGCTGCTTGAAGGGTGTGTGATGTCCAAGATGGTAATGTCCATCTTCCCTTAAGATTAATATCCACGTACAATGCTAGCCCTCCCCTCGCCTTTCGTGCTCTACTTTCCTGGGCTGGGACAAAGAAACACTTATAGCCCTCTAAGTGATAGAGATCGAACTTAACCGCCCAGGTCTCCTGTAGAGCTAATATATGAAAACCACGTAGCTGGTTTCTCCAATCTACATTTTCAAATTTTCCGGCTAGGCCTGCTATATTCCAGGACATTATGTTCACCCTTCCCCCTAACACCCTCACAACATTTGAACCCTGGGCGTTTGGTCTGACTACATCCATCCTTGCTGGCGTGAGCTCCTGTTTCTCCCCGTCCTGCTTTAAAGGGGTTACTGCCAGCCCCTTCAGCTGGTGACTTCCCCGGGATACTAGTTCACTGAAATCGGTGGACATCCTTCTTTCCATCCCCTCCTGATGCATCTCTAGTTGGGGTAGTCAATCGTTCTCGTCCAGGGACTGTAGGGGGCTGAATCTATTTGTCCACTGTGGGCCACCCTGATTTAATATTGACAGGCTATTGTGTTCATATTTCCTTGCCCGGTACCCATCTGCTCCTCTGCCCCTTCTTCCCTGTGAGTGAATTAAGGGATAAGTGACACAATTTCTGGGATAGGAGTACCCTAGTGGCATGGATCGTATAGTGCTGGTCGCATTCCTATTATGATTGCCCAGTATGTACTCCACTAGGTTTGGGTTCCTAAAGTTTGCAATAATGCAGTTCCCTTCAATATCTTTCCTTCTGCTGTCAATCCAATTTTCTCTCCTAACATGTAGGATTTCTCCAGGTTCCTCCCCTTGTAATGGCCTATGTATGTTCAACCAGTTAATAATCTTGTTTTTAAGTTCCATGTCTGACTCTTTCTGACCCATCCTTAGTTCAGGTACCCCGGCAAACACAACAACATAGGGACTTGCTTCAGGAGGTAAATTTACCCATGGAAGGGGGGAGTGCATTCTATCCATTCGCTCCCGTCCTGCCTGGTAATTATCTTTCAGGCTATGAGTTGCGAGGTTCCCTGTCTGTGTCTGAGTTGGATTGGGCTGCATCTGGGGTTTATGGGTGTCATAATTCCCACCTTTTTGAATACTTCTTTCCTCAATGTGAGCTGAGTCTTTGGGCAATGCATGGACTTGTACAATAGTGCATTGCTCATTACTTACACAGTTATTGTTAGCTGGAATTTGCCGTGTTAAGGTGGTCACTGCTGGTGTGGCATTTCCAATGAGATTGGAATTTGTGGTCTCCTTCGTCATGCCCTGTTTTTGCAGTTCATTGGCAATTTTGTCTAACTTACTAACTAGTGGTTTTATTTGGATAACAATGAAAGCCTCAAGATGTTTTTGGAGGTCAGCAATTAGAGGGTTCAGCCACCCCGGAGGAATTAAGGGACATGGAGCTTCTATTTCCACGACCTCATCATCTGTTGTATGTGCCTTACCGCCCCCACTGGTTGGTTTCAGTTTTCTGATATGTATATTCTTGGTGCCCCCTTTTTTACTTCTATTTCTAGTTCTGAATGTTCTATTTTCAACCCTATCGGGGAATGGCCCTGCGTCTGTTACAGGTTGGCAACAGGGGAAAGCTTCAGGTGAGACGTTCAGACTGCCATTATGTGAGGTTTCACAAGAGTTTAAATCTGTGGTTTGTATAGGTGTGGTTTGTATAGGTGTGAGGGGAATATTTGTAGGTGTCATCGATAATCTCCCCGTTAACAACCCCAATGACCTTCCTTAGCATGAAATCTATTGCAGTTGGTGACGCTGTGTGGGCGGTGGCAGCTTTCCCTGCAAAGGCTCCTGGTAGCTGCAGTCCCCCCTTCGGCCGCGCTGCACTGATGGAAGGTGCTGCAGCGGCAGGAGCACCAACGAAATCACTTTATTAATGTTTCTGTGCTGCATAAGTACTTTACATTTTGCCTCTAAGTTAAGCGTGACTGATTTGTGCCAAGCTACCAGAGGGTGAAGAAAAGGTTAATTTGGTGACATTTGTGGTTAATCCTGACAAGGATTGTGATTGTTTCCTGTTGTGACAATTGTAATCCAATTTCTTACAAACTTCCTTTATCATCGAAAGACGTGAAAGGTCTTGTTACATTGCAAGTTCAAGCTTACCAGAGTCCTCTTTTTCAGTTTCTAGCACTGAGATCAAGGGAGAAGAGTGAGATGGTTGACTCCAATTGATAAAACAGACACAATCTAGGGGTGAGATACCTTGTTTTTCAGTAGAGATTGTAATTCTATTTCTGTATCAGTGCCTTCCAGTTATTTCAACTGCCAAATACAATTTTTCTCCGTAGGGAATAGGCCTTGTTCAGGGAAGCTAGGGAATTTACTATATGCCTAAATGTAGATAGACCATGTTCTGGTTCCTAGGAAATCAAAGAAAATTGCCACCTCCAATGATATTTTATGGAGGGGGAGGGATCCAACATTACGGCAGCCATTTGGTGAATGGAAGAGCCCTCTTCAGTTGCCAATGGGATTTGGCAGCCTAAATCTCCCCACGGACACCATGAGACTCCTTCAATTGAGCCTACAGCTGTAGGGATTGAAGAGATGGTTTGGAAATTGGCCTCTTCAAAGTCAGTTGGGAAGTGGACTCTATCTGCTAACTAAAATATCCAAGAGGTGAGACCTGTTCTCACTTTGGTCACTTGCTGTGTCTTTTTGGGCGATGTTTGCCCAAAAGAGATCCGCTAGATCAGTAGCTTCAATCCAGAGTAAGCAACAGAACGATATGTTGGGCAAGTCGTTCGGCAGTCCAGGGAGAGGACGCTCTCAGTACGCAGTTTTCAGCAGGTCAGTTTAAATGTAGATCCCCATCAAATTCAGGATTGGATGACTGGATAGAGTTAGGGACTTAAACAGATTGTGTTCCCAAGCTGCCAGAGCCTCATCGACAAGATGTCCATCTAGGAATTCTTCAGGATTAAAAAAAAAATAATAGACAAGGTGATGCTTTGTTTTTAGTCTGTGGGAACTTTCACTGAGGTGATAATTAGTGCCTCATTATAACTGTCCTTTATAATTATAATATGTCCATAAACCTTCTTGCTCCTGGTGCATATCAGGTGTTATAAAATCTGCATCCACCACAAAAATTCGCCAGGACAAACTTGACAAAATTTGCCTGGGGCAACTTGCCCAAAAAATATTGGGACATCTATAGTGTGGTGTAGTAATCGCCAACACCCCAATTTAATGTCGCATTTTGTAGGTAAAACTTGTGATAGGCGATAATTATTGCATATCATAAAATCCAAACTCGCTGCTGCTTGATTTTATTGTGTGTATTTCTTGAATACTACTCTGCTGGACTTGCCATGAGACCCCTAGCATAATGTTACATGTTTGAGAGTGCTGTGATAATTTGCAGTCATACTACAAATATTAGTTTTGCGGCTACAAATGAAAACTACTTTAGCCGCCACAAAGCGACTAGGGCAAAAACGGAAATAGCACAAAAAAGTAGTCTGCTTATATAGACATCTTAAGAAATTCCATGCACAGGAGGAGATCAGACAAAAGCAAGTTCTTCTCTTGATTCTTTTCCTGGAAGAAAACCTGTGCGTTTCCTGCATGCTGCCTGCATGGGACCACCATGCGATCTCGATATCCTGGTGCCATGTCAGTCAAACAGTGGTAAAGTGTTCCTCTACCATTGTTTCGAGATCCACACTATAACATACTCTGATATAAAATGCTTCATGCATTCAGTTCTAAAGGAAGGACAAGCTAAAATGTATTGTATGTGAAAATATATGAACGTTCTTGTAAAATCAACAGTACAAACCTGTGGTATCATTGTATCCAGTACTTTGAGGCACATATATATGTACTGAAAGTATATTCCTCAAGTTTCTTGTAGCATTTTACTATCGGAAGTAGAAGAGACCCTGAAAAGTTTATGTTTCCGAATTCTAATGGGACGGATTTATTAGTGTTCATAAGCAATCGCTTATTTTATTTCCTCGTTTCGGCATGGGAAGAACGAGCAATTAGAAGCGGTTATTTATACTATAAACATGAATTGTTACAAGGTCTACTTTATCTCCTTTTCCACAATGCCAAGATGTATTGATTTTCTGAAATTACTTTGTTGACAAAGGTTGCTCTAATTACTTTCCTAGAATGAAAAGGATTGAAAAGTGTCCCTTCAAGCACATTTTTTAGTGAGCGACACAAGCATTAGAAGAATGTGGCAGTGAAAATGTCAAATACATTAAATGTATTTGTATCACTGATGAAATAGTGTGTTGTTTGCTTATAGATCTAATATTTTTTTTAAACAAGTGCCCATTCCAATCTCAATCATGTTGGCTTAGGTTCCCTCTAAAACACGTGAAAGAGAATTTAAACAAATATGACTTACCTTGAAATAGACACCTGGATAAAATACACATTGGTATCGCCAATTATCGGATTTCTTTTTTTACGTATATTTTTTTTTATATACCAGATACATCCTTCAAAAGACATGATGGGTTCGATTTACGAGATCATAATCATGGACAATCTAATTTATGCCTACATGGTTCGAAGGATATGACCCTTCACTGAAATGAGGTAAAACAAGCATGAGTAATTAATAACTCGCTTAAAATGAAAGCATAACTGCGTGATTTAGAACAATATATAAATAAATAACAAACCGACGTCTGCCTGCAAGGCATACAACTGCATGTTCCACATCCGAAATACTATTCTCCAGGGCCATATAAATTGTTAAAAGGAAACAAATGTCATCGGAGCGTCACCACTGGTCACTGTTTAATTAGTAAGGAAAAGCTTCAAACATCTCTGAACTTCCACTGATCTCATTTCTTAAATTAGCAGTCTATTTGTGAAAGCCAAGCAAACCATTACATTCTAAATGCAATCAAAGAACACTGTTTGCACTGATGTGCTGGCAATAGCTTCAACAATGCATGAACATTACCCCTGCCTTTCCCTTATTCAACAGTTAATCACAGAAACGGTATACTCTAATTGCAATCACAATATAGGTTAAAGCCTGTCTTGCTGGCAGCAGATTCAACAATGTTTGAGAACTGCTTCTAGTTTAACCCGTTCCCCGCTCATGACGGAACCACTCCGTCATGAGCCACGGGCGCCGTGTGCTCATGACGGAGTGGTTCCGTCATGCTGCGGCCGTTGGCGGCCGCTCCGCCCACGCGGCGCTAATTCCCCGCCTCTGCGGGCGATTAGCGCAGTGGGTGGAGTCATGACAGAACCACGCCGTCATGAGCACAGCTCACCCGTGACTCATGACGGCGTGGTTCCGTCATGAGCACAGTGGCGCCGTCAAGCCCCCAAACCCCCCCAGCGCTGCGGCAGAATTCGCGCCGCAGCGAAGGGGTTAATATACAGTCTAACCACAGAAGGTGAAGATTCACATAAGCACCCCTGTAAGCGCTGTCATATTAGCAGAGCTCTGATATATATTGCCAGAATGTGGATTAAGACAGCAAGCATCAAATAACCATACATGCAGATCTTCCGAAATGTCTGAGGTCAGGCAACCTCAGCTGCAAGCCGCCTTCAGCCGTGTGCAGCAGGACTTTGGCCAGAGGGACTGGTCTAAAGATTGCCCCTGCTCCCAACTGTGTGTGTGACAAACACCCACTGCACATGGCCATCGTCTGTGCCTCGATTGTGCGGGGGGCAAATAGCATGGCCTCTAGACAAGCCCTGCATCCAACGCTCTGCAGGCAGCCAACTCTCTCAACATGACTTTGTGTGTGTACAACTGAGTCGACCGCAGAGCATGCCAGCCCCTTGACCCAACTCTCAATGGGCAACAAACCTCAGTAGTGGATAGTCTTTGGATGTAGGCATTGGGGACTGGCTAGTGGGCCTCTCTGCAGCCAGGCCCTGCTCCTAATATGCCACATGCGGCCACCGGCCACGTATGGTTTTGTCCAAGTGCAGCAGTAGCGCACTGAATACATTTTTAATTTTGTTTGTTAAATGGTTCACACATTAAATGCTCAATAGGCTAATCTTGATGCCATGGAGGGTCCACAATTTGCAGATGCAGATTAGAATTTGTAAATTCCACAATTGTTTTGTTGATTATAATTTTATTTACTTGGGACCGGGGATCAGGGTAGGTTCACCCTGCCCCCAGATGCTCTTTTTCTTTTTCCCAACACAATGCTCAGTGCACTCTGTTGGTAATTGCAGATGCAAAAAAATATTTCTGTGATGGTCAGCCAATCAGAACACAGTACAATTATGAATTAACATTTGGATTGGAAAATCTGGAATCGATGATAGGAGAACAAGCTCCCTTATGCAATGCTGTGCCATTATTAATTTAAAACGGATTAGAAAATTCTGCTTAGATTTACAAAAATGCAGAGTATTTGTGATTTAAACTTACAGGTAAGTCTAAATTCAGACTCTTCATGCCGAGACTGGAAAACGTTTTAGATGCTACTTTCTCAAAAACAACATATTGGTACCAAAACAAGTAAATGTGTATCCTTGAGTAAAGTTCTATTTGCATGTCAAGTTTGGTGTAATTTCATTCTGCAGTCTTTTTTCTGTATTATCGCAAATACAATTTTATGGTAGTTAAAAAACAGAAATGTTCTTTGGGAGCACCTTATTATTATTCATTCACTTGAGCGATCTGTACAAAACTTGCCAAGAAGAACTTAAAGTGGACGTAGTTTCTTTGGGAAGTTTCATGCAGATTTGTCCAGTGGATCCAACGTTTTTTTAGGATAATAAAAGCTCTACTCCTGACAGCAGAAAGTTCCACAGGTTATGATGCTATTGCATTCTTAAAACCACCACCTTCCTTCAATACCGGCAAATAGCAGAATATTGGTGACAGATGGACTGCATTGATTGAAAACTTTGATGATTTCATTGATGCGCTTGAAGAAACAAATGACAAAAAGATCATTAAATATCTAAAGAATTTAGCAGGTGAAGGAGAAAAAGAAGTTATAAAGAAAATACCACAAGGTAATTAAGGATGCACTGTCAATGAGGTGTTTAATACCAGCTTCAATCCAATGCCGATTGTCGACTATGAAATTTACATTTTCAGCCAGGAAAGGCAGAGAGCTGGTGAAATGATGGATACGTTTGTAGAAAGACTTGCATAACTCATCAAACATTGCAAGTTCAGAAATTTCAATGAAGAGGAGGCCATGCATCTCAGAGTAGTAGACGGTTGTCTCTCTGATTTCTTCAGATGACAAATACTTAAAGAGACACTCAGCTCAGAGTGAGTAGTCATGGCTGCCAGAGCAGAAAATAGAGCTAACAGACAAGCAGCATAACTGAGGCCAGAACTGTCCAAAATAAATCAGCGCGGAGTATGAAAAGTAAGCCAATATACAAGGTAGAAGGCCATAAAGTAATGTCTTCAGAGAAAAAGAATTTGTGTTTTTAATGTGGATTTTCCTTTCCACATGAAGGTAAGTATCCCGCCATTGAACAGATATGCAAAGGCTTGAGGAACGAGATCCATTTTGTAATGGTTTGCAAAGCAAAGGAAACAAGTGGGTTACATTGAGAAAGCAAAATGGAGGATAGATCAAGTATGTCACATAGAGAGAAAAAATGGATTCCAGAACATTCCACGCGCGCTCACAAGCTAATCGACTACATCTGTTGAGGCAAGTAGAAACAAAACGATGTTGATTATCATCAAATTCCTCGTCTAAGAGTTTGTCATCTTCATTGTCAACAGTGAGTAATATGGGTGTGCAATGTCAATGTTGACTGTTGGACGACATGCACTTGTAGGATTAGTGCAAGGAAGAATGTCGGTCGAAGCTGGGTCGACAAGAGAAAGTGTGAAATTCATTTGGACACTGTCCTAAGATCACAGAGAATGTGAATGGGTGCTCCATATCAATCAATCAGGTTTGTAAAGTGCAGCTACTCACCCAGGAGGTTCTCAAGGTGCTGGGGGGAGTGGGGAGGTGGGCGTGGCTCCTAAGCCCTCGCAGAGAATCATAAGATATCATAGCCCATCAGGGGGCATTAAGTACCGGACGCTCATGGTGATTCATCAAAGAGCCAGGTCTTGAGGTCCTTCAGGAACTTGGAGAGATTTGGTGTCTGTTGGAGGTGGAGCCGGAGGGTGTTCTATGCTTTGGCTGCAAGGAAGGAGAAGGAGCGACCTACTGTTCTGGTTTTCTTGATGCTTGGTACAGTGACTAGGGAAAGCTGGAAGCTGGGCTGAGCAGAGGGATCTTTGGGGTGCGTGGAACGAGAGGCGGTGGTTCTTGTAGGTGGGCCGGTGTTGTGGAGGGCTTTGTGGGGGTGGGTGAGGAGCTTGAAGGTGATTCTGTTCTCGATGGGGTGCTAGTATAGTGCCTGCAGGTGTTGGGTGATGTGGCAATGGTGCGGTAGGTTGAGGACTAGTCTGGCGGCGGCGTTTTGGATGTTCTGGAGTGTGCGAGTAAGGTTCTGGTTGATTCTGGCATAGAAATGCCGTAGTCCAGTCTGCTGCTGATGAGGGCGTGGGTGACGGTTTTCCTATGTTCAAGGGGGATCCATTTGAGAGTTTTTCGTAGGAGACAGAGGCTATGAAAACAGGAAGAGGTGACGGTGTTGATCTGGCGGTCCATTTTGAGTTCAGAGTCCAGGATGATTTCGAGGTTGCGTGTGTGGTCTGTGGGTGGGGTTGGGTTCCCGAGGGCAGGGGGCCAGCAGGTGTCGTTCCATGCATCACAATGTGGGCCTAAGATGAGTACTTTGGTTTTGTCTGTGTTGAGTTGTAGGCAGCTGCTCTTCATCCACCTGGCAACTACTTCCATTCCTTCTTGAAAGTTGAGTTTCAAGATGTTGGGTTCATTGAATAGTGAGAGGATGAGTTGTGTGTTGTCTGTGTATGATTTGATGTTGAGACTGTGTGCTCTGACAATGGAATTGAGGTGGGTCATGTAGACGTTGAACAGGGTGGGGCTGATGGAGGATCCTTGGGGAACTCCGCAGGTTGTTGGCGTGGGCTCCGAGATGAAGGGAGGAAGTCTGACCCGCTGCGTTCTGCTGGAGAGGAATGAGCAGATCCAGTGAAGGGCTTTGTTCCGGATTCCCTAATTGTGGAGTCTGCTGGCTAGGGTGCGGTGTGAAAATGTGTAGAAGGCTGCGGAGAGATCTAGGAGGATGAGGGCCAAGGACTCTCCTCTGTCGAGGAGGGAGCGAATCACGTCTGTTGGGTCGATGAGGGCAGTCTCTGTGCTGTGGTTCTTCCTGAAGCCTGATTGAAAGGAGTCGAGGATGTTGTTCCTGTCTATGAAGGTGGCGAGTTGGCTGTTGACAGCTTTCTCATTGACTTTCGCTGGGTAGGGGAGTGGGGAGATTGGTTGGAAGTTCTTGAGATCAGTGGGGTCTGCCGAGGGTATCATACCTTTTATCATAGACAGTGGCGCATCAAACACATTATGCCAGCAAAAAAGTGCAACACACTGTCTCTGGTGCCCCGTTTAACCCAGTTGAAAACCAAAGTGTATACATGGGCTGCTTCAACACCACTGCATAGTCCAGGTTCTTTCATGGCAACTGTGAATCATAAAAAGTCAAAAGTACAAGCACTAATTCAAGTCTTGCCGGACACGTTATCGAGTGCATGTTTACTCAATTTCAGTACTGATGTTGACATGTGGCTGATTTCTGTAAACTATAATGTTAATGTTTATCTTGAGATAGTGAATCAGTTTCCATCCTTGTTTCATGGACTAGGAAGATTTAAGACTATGAAAGTGCAACATCACATAAATGAGGACATTCGTCATATTGCTCAACCACATCATCAACTTGCATTTCATTTAGAAGAGGCTGTTGAGAAAGAACTTGAGACACTCTTAAAGCAGGGCATCATCGAGCAATCCACTGGTTCTACCCCATGGGTATCACCCATAGAGGTAGTACTGAAAAAGAAGAGTGGAGGAGTCATGCACATCTGCGTTGATATGCAGCAAGCCAACAAGGTGATTGAAAGAGAATGACATCCAGGTCCACACATTGCTGACATGATTACGCAGCTGAATGGAGCTAAAGCCTTTTCCAGCCTTGATTTGAACAAAGGGTATCACCAGCAAAAACTGGAAAAAAATTGCAGGTACATTACTATTTTTTTGACTCATGTTGGTTTATTTAGATATAAAAGGCTAAGTTTTGGAATGTCATCAACTGCAGAACGTTTTCAGGGTGTCATTCATCGCATAATACATTCAGTCACAAATGCTTTCAATTACAATGAAAACTTACTAGTTTTTGGGAACATACAATAGGAACATTATAAAGATCTTACACAAGTGTGTCATTTACTTGCTGATTCAGATCTCACTTTACATGCAGCAAAGTGTGAGTTTCATCAAACCAAACTTAAGTTCTTTGGTCATATCTTTTCTGTTGGAGAAATGACTCTGGATCCAACTAAAGTATAAGCCTTGTCATCCACTTCCATCCCCACAAGATATAACTATGCTACAGTCCTTCCCTGGTTTGGCCAGTTACAATTAAAGGTATATATGTGACTTTGCCACTGTAAGTGCCCCATTGAGAGACTTAATGAAACAAAATGCCCCAGTTTGATGGTTAAATGAATGTGAGCAAAGCTTCAGGAAAATCAAGCATGGAATTGAGAATGTCACTGAAATGGCATACTTTGATCTGAAATTACAGACTGAGGTTGTTGTTGATGCAAGCCCAGTGGGGTTGGGTGCTATCCTTGCCCAGCACATTGGACATCCCTGTACCCCAAGGCACATGGTGACATATGCCAGCAGAAGTTTGTTATTGACAGTATGTGCCTCTTCACAGTCTGAAAATGAAAGCCTCACAGTAGTGTGGGCTTGTGAGCATTTTCATGTGTTCCTGTATGGAAAACATTTCACAGTTGTCACCGACTACCAAGCATTGCTCACCATTTTCGGCAATCATAAAGACAATCCCCCTTCCCATTGAGAGGTGGGGGTTGCGATTGCAGGAGTATGATTATATGATTGTACATTGTCAAAGGAAAAGATCAAAGCTCTGCTGACTACTTCTCACATGTGCCAATACAGTGTCATGGCACTACTTATAAAGCGGCTGATACTTATGTTAACTTCATTGTGAAATTTAGTAACGCAACTGCCAAATTGCTGCCACAAGCAATTACAGAGATTTGCTGATACTCATACACATTATTTTACATCAGTCGTGGAAAAAACATACTGGACCACTTCATGATGACATTGAATACCAGAAATTCCTAAAAATGTGCAGGAAGAACTTTCAGTTACCCCAGAAGGCATCATTTTATGAGGGTTGAGAACTGTCATATTCAAGAGTTTAGGGCAAAAGGTTTTGGATTGGCTCATGAAGGACATCGTGGAGATGCTGCTATCAAGCAAGCTCTACCAGACTTCTGGGGTCATTACGATGGTGGGCGGACCTGAGTCTGTCCACCATCGTGGTGGGAATCGGGACCGCCCACCATGCATGGGGCAGTCCTGCACACCCAATTAGGATGCGACCGCCACCATGGCGGTCGCACTTTGCACTTTAACATTGTGGTGGGTGCTGATGACAGCAGCACCCACTGCGATGTTAAAAATGCATGTTGTAAATTTCACTGCCACTTGGTGCAGTGAAATGTAGGGGGGTACAATGGGTACCCCCAGTGCACAAACACCACCCCCAAACAAAAGGGGGTTTGCAACAGGCCCCCAAAACCAAGCCTTTCAATGGTGGTTTACCTTCCACGGAATGGCTGGCTAACGGCAGCATCCTAATTTGGCGGACAGTGCCTGCTAGGCACCGCCACAATTTTGTGGATGCAGACAGCTCCACAGGCAATCGGAACAATCTATGGCGGACGGTCTTTGCGTCAGCCACGGTTGCAGTTTGGATTTCCCCGCCATCGTAATGTGGCAGAGGGGAAAATCATAGTCCGATGGCGGATGGCCCGCCACTGCATGGCTGGCGGTGGCGGGCCTTCCGCCATCATAATGACCCCCTTAGTGTGGTTCCCTCGTTTTGTGAAAGAGTTGAAAAAGAGTTAATGGATGTCATTTGTGCAACTGCATATCATACAGAACAACCCCGCATCTATTAAACATGCCTAATCTTCCAAAGCATGCATGTGAGAAGATTCCAATTGATTTCTTTGAACCCCTTGACAAAGGCATCATTTACTAGTAATTATTGATGCATATTCACATTTTCCTATTGTGGAAGATCTGTTGTCAACTGCTCATGATTGAGTCATTGAGAGATTAAAAGGTATTTTTGCAACATGGGGTGTTCCTTCGATGTTGAAATCTGACAATGGCCCGCCTTTCAATAGTCAAGAATTTAAAGATTTACTCACTCATCTAAAAATCAAGCATCAGAAAAGCACACTCTCTGGCCACAGGAGAATTGTGTGGTTGAGAAATTTATGAGCACCCTTAAGAAGACCGTTCAGCACGCTGCCCTGTATAAGCTTGAACTCAGATCAGTTCTTCAGTCTACACTTCGTTCATACAGGTCAGGTCCCCATTCTACCACAGGTGAAAGCCCTGCAAACCTTCATGCTTGGGAGAGCCAAACTGTCAGAATGGACCAATGGACCAATGAGAGATATATTGACATTGACAAACTTTGAACTACTGACTCATCCCACTAACGCAAAATGAAGACCTATGCAGATAGACGCCGCTGTGCTTGGAGTAATGTGTTCAAAAGAGGAGACCAAGTTATCGTCAAGCGCAAGTCTGATGCTCCTTTTTTGATACTGACCTACTTAGACTAGTAAAAAATACATGGTGACTGCTCACCATCCTGGAAGGTCCATTACATGAGATTCTTTGCATTTTAAGCACCTGCCTCACCCTTCGCTATCTCCTGATATCAGAAGTGAGATTTATACATCTAAGAATGCAGAGAGCCAAATTACTGTGAAAGTGTGTCTGTCACTAGTACCAGCCATATGGACTTCTACTGTATCTCCACAACCTCACATGACCATATCTGGAAGATTGAGTCGAGCATCAAAACGACTTATTCAAGAGTTGTGATGTACATATGCATTATATGTACTTTTTATTTAACAAGGGAGTAATGTAGTGTCTTGTGAGTTAGAGATGATGGAACCCTTATGATTCCTCATGGACTGTGACGTAAGCGTGTGGGTGATAGAATTCATAGTGTGAAATGTTCAGTTAACGGTTACATACTGAGGAATACAGATGTGTGATACAAGCTCCGTGTATTGCATGATCATTCGCATGTATCCAGGCTGGAGATGGACGCAACAGAGGTCACCTATAGTGACTAAGTCTCTTGCAATCAGCTGTTGAGCAACTCTTCTATCAAACATCATCTTTATTGTTGGATTGTTGACTAGGGGAAGATTTAGGAAATACAACTCTCTTTGTAAACTTTACTAATGTGGACTACATCCAAATAGTGCAATCCAGTGTATGAATTTCAGTGCTGGCTTCTGGGCATTTTCAGTATAAAAGTATGCAGTGGGGTGGGGGAAGTCAGTTTCATCTCCAGGTCTCAATATGGAGCCTGTCTTGTGTTTTGATAACAACAGTGCACAAACTTGGCCTGGGCCAAAATGTAAAGAACCTCAAAATTGTGGGTGGATAGGCTGGCTTTTTTATATGGCTTAGCCAAATTAAGGCAAGCAATTCTAGGTTGACATCCTGCCCCGTCTCCCTCCTCCGGCCCACCCCGCCACTTTGGCAGGGGAGGGGCAGCTATTGCAGTTGACTAGATGACAATTTCAATTCCCAAGTTCGAGGCCCATTGAGAACCTGAACAAAAAAGGATAAGATGAAGACTATCTTTTTAAGCAAAAACAAGCAGATTGGAAATGGATTGCCCACAGAGAAGCATAGTTAATAAGAACTGCAGAAAGTTCTGGGCCCTAGTAACAGAACCTTGTGCACCAAGAAAGTTTATTTATTTTTATTTATTGAGGGTGCAAACCTTCCGGTTTCAGAAAATCAGTACAGAACCAGCAATCTCTCACTTCAGATCAATCGTATAAATAGCAATAAATGTACTACAAACAATTTTGCCATGTAGCTAAGATTGGAACGGAAAATGTACACGAAGGAATGATACCTCTTAAACTAGGAGCACATACTAATCGTAAACATTTGCATTTCTACTCTGTACAATGCATATAGCAAGGTTAAATTTCCCAATAAACAAATCGCAAAAACAAAATGTCATAAACAATCTCCCTCCCCGGTCACACACATAAAGGAATCTCCGGTCATACTATAGGTCACTGCACCCCTTCACTCTATACAACTGTGTGATTACTCTATGTTTATTATGGGAGTGTCCGTACGCTGCTCCTCTGAGTCGTCCTCAGTGTGGACTGCTTGTGTACCCTCCGATCGCTGCGTGTCAGAGGCAATCTCCAAGAGGACCTCCAGCATCAAAGCATACCAGGCCCATGCATCCTCTTCCAACTTATCATCAACAGGAGGAGTGTTCAGGATATATTTTATGCAGCACTCGTGGTGTTAAATAGGTTTGATGTACAATATTAAATTGGATGACTTTAAATCTGGTATGGGAACTGATTTGTTTTACTCCTTCATGTACTCTCCTCCATTCAGAATTTGTAAGGGGCACCTACAACACTTCATCCCATCGAGACTGAAATGGAAGCGGGTGTGCAGCACGATCCGCCCGTAATGCTCTATAAATATAAGAGACCAGTCTATGGCTTCCATAAAGACTCACAAGGGCCCTAAGGGTGACAGCTATTGGAGGCTCCTCGGGGAACGTCGGCCATATCTCCCGTGCTACCGCAGCCACTTTTTCATATTGAAGATATTGACCTCTGACCAGATCAAACACAGTCACTGCTTCCTCCCTGATCAGAAAATGCTGATTTAAATACAGATCCCCCATCATTCTACAGCCGCCCTCCACCCATCTTGCGATGGACATAACTTGACCGATCTGCCCAAATGGGACAACCGCCAATAATGGGGCCTCAGGGGCATAAGGTGCCCTTCATATTACAACCTAAACTGCAGACTCCCATGTTGAGGCCACATGCCTAATAATAAACGGGAGATAATCAGGTGCATGTGAGCCCAACATCAGCAGGTCCGGGAGTGAATCATCCCCGTGAGTACCCTTCAGCAATTGTTTCTCCCAATTATCTTGGTCGTCGAGCCATTATACAGCATGATGGAACTGCGCTGCTATATAATAAAATTCCAATTTTGAAACTTCCAGACCTCCACTTTCCCAAGTTCTCTGCAATGTTTGCAACCCCACTTGTTTCCGTTTGTTTTCCCACAGCAGTTCTACCAGCAGGTGGGCTAATCGGAGGAAGCACTCCAGTGGTATCCGATAAAGGGAGTTCTACATTACATATAAACATCAGGGGAGGACCACCATTTTTATCAGAGCCACATGCCCCATTAGCGATAAGGGTAAGGTACGCCAAAACTCTACTGACCTACGGACACCCTCTATACATCGTCACATATTTAGTACTAAATAAGCCTCCTGCGTGTGAGTTAAGCAGACCCCCAAATAACGCACCGAGTCTGTGACCCAACTAATCTCCACAGTGAGCAGATCACTCTCCTCCTTGTCTCTCAGGTTTCCCATAGGAAATGGTTGAGATTTCCCAAGGTTAAGGCAAAGGCCTGATACCGCCCCAAAAGCTGTGGATTCCCGAAGAAGCTCTGGGACCGACTCCCCGGGACAACAGATATACACCAAGGTGTCGGCCACATACCTTGACACTACGTGTTGTGCACCAAGAAAGGTTGTGATGTCAACTCAACTTGGGATCATTACCAGAAGGAATTATATGCATCCAGCAGTGAAAGCCCTAGTGCAGCTTTTATGGTAGAGGCTTCGATTGTCAATAGACTTTATGAATACAAACTCCTCCTCTGCAGTCCAGATAAAAACTTTTTTCATTAAATCACGTTGTTAAAGCATGATGGGGACTGATGAGATTCCAATTACAGTGTAAAAAAAGAGCCCACTCTTTGTTTTCTGTTTCTCGCCCTGTTGTTTCAACATTGTTACAAGAAAGCTGTAGTTCCCCCCTCATGGAATGGTGATATTATTACGCCATTTTTCCAAAAAGAGTGATGGCACCTATCCTAGTAGTTATCACCAAATATCGCTCCTGGATGCATTTTGGAAGATTTTTTGCCAAAAGCTTATTGGATCATCTAGAAGAGTGGATAGTTGATAGGGAAATTCTACCCTGAGAACAAGCAGGATTAAGGGCTAATTGCTCCACTCTGGATAATATCTCAATTATTCAGGCTATTACAGGCAAGAATGTGAAAAGAAGAGGGCAATTTGTCTAAGTGCCTATCATTGACATTTCTACTGCCTTTGACCGGATTGACAGATCCACCCTGTGGAGGAATCCTATTTCTATGAGCATTCCCCATGCTCTGCTTCACTTGGTAGTGGCCTTGCATTCAGCCTTGGTGTCAGGTTACATTGGGAGCCGCTCACGGCCTCTCAACAAAAAACCAAACAAATAATTGGCTCAAGCAAGGTTGCCTATTAGATCTGTTACTATTTTGCCTTTATGCGTCTGACCTTCCTGAGATCCTGTCATGTAGTTCTTACAAATCAATATAGGACCTGCCCGTTAAGACAACATAAACTAAGGGGTTGGTGTCCAAACTAATTCCAGACACCCCCAAAGGATATGTCAGTCTGTTAGTTCAGCTAGCTCACAGTGCCACTATTAGCCCCTCTTACTAAGGTGCGAATAACTTCTGGCAACTATTAAACATGACACCCCTGACCCCTCAGAGATAGCGGGAACAGTACAGTGCTTTTTGCTCAGTCACTCGTGCTTACTTTGTCTCAGAGAGATACACAGAATAAACAGTGGGGAGGTTTCCAATAAGCATTTATTAAATCAGCTTCAATTTAGTGTAAAATACATGTGCTGCAACAACTATTAGACAGAAACAGATATATACGATTATGAGCACCAGCAGAGTAAAGAAAAGATAGAATTCTACCATAGTGCTAAAACAATGGATATAGGCAGGCATATAGAAACATGACAGTAATAATGCATACTCCTACGATGCAAACCCTAACTAGATGTACCTAAATGTACCTAGCATGTATATAGTTGTAAAGCCAAGAATCCCCTTAGGATAAAGCCAACTCCATTATCTGATGTGGGAGAGCGAAGGACCCCATCTTGGTCTCAAGAAGGACACCCCGCGAGGGATGCCAGACCACTGCATGATGGAGTGTTTGCATGCACGAACCTTAGTGTCTCGCCTCAGCTTGTCAGCATGGAAATCTGTTACTACTCTGGTTTGCTCAACAAAGATGTAGTGCTGATCTACCCGAAAGGTACCCTGAGGGGTTCTACCTAGAAGTGTACTATGGGTATGTCATGTAAGGATGACAATAGAGATGACCCTTATACAGAGTTATTATGCAGAAGATGGTAATCCTGCTGTGATACTAAGAATTCTCAGGCATAATACATGAGCCTAGTTTTCGGAATAAACCACACAACAGTCATGTAGCACCTAACTAGGTAAAAGGTCAGCGCCAGAACCGTTATGTAGAACAATGTTAGGACAGATGTAGGTAAAAGGTCATGTAACAACCTAGGCCTATATTGGGGTACATTCGGGTTCATAACACCCACTCCTCGTTCATAGGGACGAGATAATAATAAATGCTAAAATATGCCTGTTTTGAAAAAAAAGCATAAAAACATTGCCAAACTATAAATGTAAAAACACCTAAAAAAAACCACTGTGTATGTTAAAAAGGTAAATGATGTAGCTGTAATAAAGCCGTATAAGTCCTCTAGAGAGTCAATATACTGTGAGACAAACTGAACATGCCGAAAGCCATAGTGCTCAGTAAGAGCAGAAAAGGAAAAATAAAACAAAAAATTATGTTTACGATTTCCAGTTTTAGTTGTTTTAAAAAAAGGGCCAAATTGTTCCCAGCAAACGGAGAGACAAATGTTTATGTGTCCGGTGCGGAAGACGCAACATCACTGTTACCTGCCTTTGAGACGACGGTCCCTGTAACACCTCCTGGATCAGGTCAATAGAGCAAAGATGATGTTCTCCTGTTCCCACAACCGTTGCTGAGGAACCACTTGATGCCTGTACGCCTGGTACAGAGCCAGTGTCCATTCCAACAGGAGCTGAAGCATCCCATGATGGCTCTAAGAATACCGTCATCAGGATTGAAGTATGCGGAGGGCACTGCACTACTTGGGTCTTTAGCGGGACCAGCAGCACATCCACGTCCGGAGGCCCAACCGATGGAAGTGTTCGACAGATGTACAATACGCATTTGTGTCCTCAGAATAAGCAGCAGAGTACAGGCAAGACACAGCCTACCCAGACTGATCTGAAAGATAGGAACCAATGCTTGCTTAGCTCCCGAAGCCGAGGTGTGCCCAGATGGAGTACCATGCGTTCACGGCAATGTCGCTCCAAGATCGCCTTTTCCATCTCCTTGAAATTGGGGACATCCATTTTGTAGCACAAACATTTAAACCAGGATACCCACTACCAGTTGCAGGATCAGCGGAAGACCTCCAAAAATGCTTCCAAATACTGAGTGTATCAAAGATGGAATAACTCTGAAAACCGTCTGCAAGGTGCTAAACAGCCCAGAACCTATGGTCTTGAATAGGTGTACTATCCCACTCGTATCAGACATGTCAAAGATACAGTGTGCCATTTCTCTGAAATGGAACGGGAAGTTAGTTCGGACTAGAGCCTTTATCTCAGCTGAAGACCTTGCAACCTGTAGATCAAAAGTCTTTTGAGCTAAGGTTAAGGCAACCTTATTCTGTAAAAGTATGGCTTTCAGTTTGCTCAGGGAATCAAACCATATATATAGTGGCGCCTCCCTGACTGTGTGGGTCAGTGGAAATAATACTTGCATACAACAAGTAACCCTTGAACTTACTGTGACCAGATATGCAATGCGTGGCAGCATCCACAACATCCTTGATCATTCAGCATTAAGTAACTCCAATTCCAGAACAGTTTGAACACTGGATGAACAACTGCAGCTGGGGATCCTTTCAACTGGCATGATAGGTTTGCAACCGAATCCTTGCAAGTTCTATGAAGCATAATATCCTGACAAATTAGAGACCCACTTAATGAATTCTTGCAGTCAGAACTGCTGAGAAAAACGTCAGTGTCCCCATTCCTGCATCTAAATCTTTAAGGTAACTCCCAAGATTCATTGATGTATTCTTTTCCTATTGCTTCATACCTGCCTCATTGATAGTACTCTAGGCAGTATGGAAATTGGAATGTTGATACTGGCAATGTTATATGGCCGTGGATTAACCATTCTGTGGATGATGACTCAGCCACGGTGAAAGGTATTTGTTCCAATTTTTCAATGTGCAGCATTGTGTACTTCGCATCTCTCTGTACCATTGTTATCTTCCTGGTTGTTAAATTATAGGTTGAAAATAGAGACTTACTGTTAATATATCGCCAAGGCATGTAACCCGAATACAATGAATATAGCATCTAACTTAATAAATAGAATAGATCGTAACTGTGATTGCCCATGTTCTAGGATGGACGGCTTCAGTTTTATTATATCTATAGAAGAAGACAAAATGTTGCCCAGTGAATACATCTTGGATGTTAGTGTGATCATGCCATTGTCAATCGCAGTCAAAGCTTTTTCTAGGTTAGCCCCATCAATTTCACGCAACCTCTCCGCAGCTTCCGGTTGAGAGATTTTCCAAACTTTGTTGTAAATAGCATATAAGAAATGTTTACGATGTGGTTCCCGGGACCTAGCAAAAAATCCCTTAAATTCATGTCATCTGATAGTAAGGGCAAGTGTTGTTTCATCTGGTACAGTGTTGAGGTTCTTACCCACTCTAGGCATAACTTCCCAACACTGTAGGATGTTACCACCTGCAGATGTTCTCGTTGTACGTAGCATTGGTTCGGCCTATGGATACTAAACCCTCCAAAAGTCAAAACCTTGTAAAGACAGCTGGGAAATGAAGGAAGCAGAGTATATATGTTTCGTGTTGGTGAGTATATTTTTATTCGCAGATGTAGATGCAACCTTATAACAATATGAGGTTGGGTCTGAAATGTTAAACGCAGAAAAATAAGCAAACATTTGTGCAAATGTTTATGAACTACCTTTGAGTGGTGTTGGGCAATGTTCCCATTGATGGTAAGTAAAAACATTACATGGAATACTTGTCTTGTGCAAGAGGTGATGACCATAGTGTTGGTAACAATACCTGGTGTCAAAGTCTGATGTTTCATCATACAATTCATTTTTTGAAAAAGCAGCAAATTGTTCTAAATCAGACAGCATGCTATTCGCAGTTTCGAAGTCCCAATCAACAGAGAATGTACTGGAGGTGATGATATCATTTAACAGAAAATTAAATACATTTGGTATATTCAAAAGTTCAGTGGGACAAAATACATCAAAGGAAGTCCTGTCCCAAAATATTCCTTCAGGAACAGGAACTGCTGTAATGTGCACAAAGGACAGGTCTCTTCTTTCATGATGAGATGACATATGAGGTTTTAAAGGACTAAGTTCACATGTTGTACTGCAGAGCATTCTGGGAGATAATGTCCATTCGGAAGCTGCAAAAAGACAGTCAGTACCCCTATCCAGAGGACTAGGAACAGTAGATCAATTCTAATCCAGAGCTGTAGCCAGGGAGAAACAAAGTAAGTCTTTTTCAGCCAGAGGTAGATATTGTATATGTTTTCCTTGTGGGACACAAAAGCTCGCGGTGACTCACGTTCACTCGGAACCAGTGAGAAGGTATCGATTCGATACAGTAGCCAGATGCTGTTCGATCTATCTTTGGTAGCTCAGCAGGTTTTGTTGAATTGGCAAATGACTCGTTATGAGGCATATTCACAAATATGTAGTATTGGGCCGAATGAAGATTTTATTTTTATTTGCATTTTCTTGTTGTTCAATTTCAACTAGTACGAGTTCCATTCCATTGTTGCCAACTCTGTTACCTCGTACAGTAGAATCTTCAAATGTTATTAGTCTTTCTGTCTGAACTTCCTGTAACAGCAACAGGAGATCGGTGGCTACCCAAGAGGAGCCCATGCAGACTGCTATTCATTATAGACTACATAGTGTGGTTTGGTCAGATCAATGGAGACAAATCTGTTTTCTTTTCTCCAGGCAAGTGGCAGAAGAACTACTGTTCTTGTTCCTTCAACAGCCAGGACAGGGGCAGGCATTCTGTATGATGGCCCTAATACTTTTTAGTCCACAATCTTTTCTCTGACCAGGTCCCCAATCTTTGAGACCCAGGCAGGTGTTGCAAAAATTGCTTTAACTTCCCCAGTGGTGGTGCGTTTTACTTGGATGTTGATTTGTATTGCCCGGAATTCATTTAGTTCCTATAAAAGAGCCAAACGATCATTGATGTCAAATGTTTTTTTATCCGCCACTGTGCTGTCAGCATCGAGGTCGGGTACCCATATTCTTGTCTCAAACAGGACCTCATATGGAGTACGGCCTCCCAGGAAGCTTCTTGGTATGTTATTAGGTGCCCTCTGGACCCCATATAGGTGATTGACCTGACTTCCACCCGAGCCTGGTATCCTCGCTGTTAAGCATTGAGTTAAGTCCTGGTTTTTCTATTCCACAATCGAATTTCCCTCTGGAAGATACGTAGAGGAGTACCGCAATGCCACACCCAAACTTCCCATGGCTTCCTTGTAAGTCTGAGAGGTGAACGAGGGGCCATGGTCAGAATGTAATATTCAAACTGCGTATGTTCCTATAAAGACTCGCAAATCCTTTATGACAGTTCGGGCATCAGCCGAACGCTGGGGCCAAACCCAGAAGAATCTAGAGCATGAATCCACTGCCACCAAGATGTACTTGTAAGCCCTGTCAGATTGTAAGGGGGCACCGTGGTCCAAATAGACACATGCAAGCGGTCTGTCTGATATCAGTAGTGGTGTTTGTGGTGGATGTGCTACAGTGGAAACCTTCACCTGCTGACAGATGTCGCACTTAAGGAGAAATTCTTTTGTCTGTTTGGTTAGACCTGGCCACCAATAATGATGTTTCAACAATGAAATTGTTGCAGTGATACCTGCATGTGCTGAGCCCCGACCCTCGTGTACAGCTAGTATAAGTCTAATCTGTGATCCATGTTTGGTATTGCTCCATCCCCTCTCCTGGAATTTGTGCATACACAATATTTTGTGCATCTAACTTGTAGGAGTACTTGAGTGGAAAACCTTTTTGCAATGCTGTGCTGTTATTGCTCGAAGCGATGACAGCTACCATTATCTGCCCATCTACGCTTGTGCGAGACCAAGTGATTGCATCTACGGCAGCAGTTCTCACTGTCGCCTTGTTGGCTTCATCAGCCAATTAATTTCCTTCAACATGCACACCAACACGCTGATGACTCATTGTAGGAATAATGTGAGCCTGTGGCAAACCTTTTTCAGCTCAGCCACTTGTTCCCAAAGCTGTTTATGCTTTACTGTGCAGCTTTTCGACTCTTTATATCCATTGTGGCCCCAGTAATGAAGATATTAATTGTATGACTGGACTCAACAAAATGAAATGCACACAATAAGTGTGGGGAATTCAGGATCTGTATGTTTTAATGCCAGTATCAGGGCTTTTTGTTCTGCTAGCTGAGCCGTGCAATCTCCTAGAGACTGCCTCCGCATATTGCTAGGGCGGAATGTGCTGTCCCGCATACGACCTTTTACCATTGCACATGCTGTGCTGTATAGCTGTTTACTTCCTATGGCTAGCTGAGCTGAAAATTCAATGTCAATTATATATCCATACTGATCTGGAGGCATTATTTCATTCGGGAGAAGATACGCTTGTTCATAGTGCAGAAATGCTTGTGTTTTCAATCTAGAATTACATTTATAGTCTACATCTGTTGCAGTGAGAGAATTGCCCATTGTATCCATCATGGATGTAATGCTTTAGCATTAGGAAAGCTTGGTTTTGTAACAGCCTCTAAGGCGGTACCGGAGTCACAACAATTATTTGTTTCCCCGAGCCAGTGCTCTTTCTCTCACTTCAGCAGTCTATACTGCTGTCAGAAGTTTTTCAGTTGATGTAAAACACATTTCCGCGTTTGTGCATAAGTGAAATTTGTATGCAATCATTACAGTTTCGCCTTCATTAAAGGTGAGGTAAGTTTACCCGAATTGACCCGCTATTACACGGATCACCAAATTAGTTTTATTGACATGTGTGTGTAAGTGTTTGGAAGCTATCATGTCAGCTTGTAGGGAACAAAGAATTTCTGTGTGTTCCTGTGTCCAATGTTGAACTAAGAAATCAGGTCTAATTAAGTCGTAGAAAGGTTTCACTCTTTCCGCGTAATCCAAAATATATGTTCTGCCCAAATTTAGGAATCCTAAAATGGATTGCAGGTTTTTCAGAGTCTTTGGAGATTGGAGCAGCGCAAATTTTTCTAAAAAGTTTGCTCCCAGGCTTTTCCCTTCACTTGAAAGCTCATATCCCCAAAAAAGGACATTGAGATGGGCAATTTTTGATTTTCTAAAGTTACATTTGTAGCCATCTGAGGTGAAACCCAAGATTATGTTGTTTACCCTGGTCAAATGATCCAGTAGTTCATCGTCCATAAGATAAATATCATATACATAGTACAATTCCTCCTCATCAAATTGTTGAAGTAATTCTTATACCCTTGCTGGGAACAACCCCGGGCTATTCTTATACCTTTGGGGCAGTCTACACAATTGATGCTGAGACCCTAGGGCTGAGAATGCTGTCAAATATCTGCTCTCAGGCGCTATATTTTGGCAAAATAATCCACTTGAGATATCTAGTGTTGTTTTGTATTTTTTCCACACAATGTTATTTATTAATGCAACACTGTGTGCATTTTACACTGCAAATGTTTTCATGCATGTGTTTAAATGTCTGTAGTCTAAAACTAGATGATATGAATTATCGGGTTTCATTACAGGAAACAAAGGATTGTTCATGCAGGAGGTGCAATTTTCTATCACACCTTGGTATATAAGTTGATCTCCCTGACTTTGTTTTTTCACGTCATGTTTTATTGGGTACTGTCTCTGTGGTGTAGGAGTAGTTTTTACTGGGATTTCATAGTGAGGTGACTCAGCATCCTACTCTACATGATTGCGGTATAATGCAGGAGGTAATGCTACCACCTACTCCTGAGCATATGAATGTTTTAGGGATTCTGGAACGAGGTTGGAGAAAGCTGGTAAAATAATTGTTTCTCCCTTTGGGCAGTTCATAACAAACTCAGGCGGCCACTCTTTTTCTGCTCCGTATCCTGATACCTACCACCTTTTCTAATGCTATCATGGTTTCTAAGGTTATACCTCCTGTCGGTAGGCTCCTGTTGGGGAGACCCACCCCATGATTGTGATGCAGTTTGCTTATTTTTTGTTGTTTATTATCCAATTTCTTTTTAAAAGACTCTGGTGTTTGCTTAGTATTATCCTTTTCAGGATTTCCCATTACTTGTGGTTTCATAGGTCTAGCTCCCAAATTATCTCTACCTAATTCGGCATATGTATCTTCAATAATTTTTGTTAATTCACGCTCCTGTGGTGCTGCAGTGCATACCCTCAGGCCCTGGCGAATAGCAACCGCTGCTGCCTCCCCTTTTATGTTTCCCAACATAATTATAGATACCTGGGAAAAATTGCCTACTAATTTCATCCCTCAGTTTATAGCATGTTCTGCTCCATACTCATTCTGTATTTGTCTTAATATTTCTGGTATCACTTCTATTGAAGGGGTGCCATGAGACCTGGTATAGATGGCAGCGAAGACTGTACCCCATGCGGTACAATCTTCAATGGGGGGGGGCTATCCCCATTGGTAAACAGGTTGTCAGTATTTTGTGTTTTCTTGTGGGCCTGTGTGTAGAAAGACTGCCTCTAACTGTGCTATTTTCTGTGCTATCCAGAATGGTATTTGCTCAATTTAGTGGCCACTCTTCCCATACCTGGATTCAGTGTTTGTGGGGTGATTTTAGTTGCGGTCCCTTGTAGTGGACCCACTGGAGTAACCCTTGTGGACTGAAGTGTGAGTGTTCTCCTAACAAACTGTCATATTTCTGTAAAGTTGTATTAATTCTTTGTGAAGTGGACATAAGTCTTCAATTGGCAATGTGTCAACTTCTGGATGCGGTGTGTAGGCAGCCAGAACCGGCCAAGTCGCTTCGTCTCTGCTGAGCAGACCGAGTCTCACTTTTTCTGTGGTGTGTGGGAGGGCACCTTTAAACCAGTTTATACATTCCTGATACATTAACAGGACCTCTATGTCCTGGTATGCATTGTATTCTACTGATATTTCATCTGGACTGTAAGAATGAAATATATGTGTGCGTGAATTTGCAGGTAGGAATGTAATCCATGGATAGTACACCTCCGTCCTGTATGCTCTGTGTGCATTGACTACGAAGATAACAGTCCTACCTAAAGCTCCAAAATCTGCTAATTTTAATTTAAGTGCATTTTCTGAAATGTTTATAGCATCGTACTGCTCTCCGTCCTCCGCTGCATTTTCTTGTAATGCTGCCACAGCGTTTTCTTCGACAGACATTGTTAAAAATTGTTTCAAGGAATTTAAGATAAAGTTCTATTGTGCAATTTAGGGAACTATAATCCTTCAAGCTTGAATAAACCTACAGCCAATACATAAAATATACCTACTCAGCAGGGGCGGATTTTTTCCTTCCCATTCCAGACATCTCTGGATAGATGTGAGTAGGGGTCTCTGAGAAAGCACAACTGAACTACTCAGATTTGACCATTAAATAAAAACCAAACCAACTTTGTAGTTCCTACAAATCTATATAGGATCTTCACGTCTAGACAACATAAACTAAGAATTGGTGTCCAGACTGATTCCAGACACCCCCACTTGGATATGTTAGTCTGTTAGTCCAGCTAGCTCACAGGCCCACTTCTAGCCCCTCTTACTAAGGAGTAAATAGCTTCTGGCAACTATCGAACATGACAACCCTGAGCACATCAGAGATGTGGAAACAGTCCAGTGCTTTTCGCTCAGTCACTCATGCTCACTTTGTCTCAGAGAGATACAGAGAATAAACAGTGGGGACGTTTTTAACAAGCATTTATTTACCCAGCGTCATTCTAGTGTAAAATACGTGTGCTACAACTGTAGTGTAGTTCCAATAGTACCCTTTTATGCAGGACCTACGCATTTGCAGATAACATAAACTGTGAGCTTGGTGGCAGTCTGACTCTGTACACCTCCACCGAATATGTTAGCCTGTTTTTGCATTAGCTAGCTCCTAGTGATACTAGAATCTCCTGTTAACAGAGAGATTAGTTTTTGCAACCTCAGAACCCAATAATCTCAGACTCGTGGAAACAATACACTACTTTTCACCCAGTCACTCATGCATGCTTGTTTTGCTCTCAGAGAGATACAGAGAAGAAACAGTTGAGCATTTTTACAATAAGAATTTATTGTACCGTAGTTCTTCTCATGTAAAATAAGTGTGCTGTTACAACTGTAACACAGTGGCAGAGATATAAAACCAGCAGTACAGTGAATAAAAAGGAATAGCATTGTCGAACATATCCATGAATCTGAAATGCTTTTATAAAACAAAGTGCGTACTCCTAAGATGCCTGACTAGATGTACCTAAGTGTACCTAGCGTGTAAGTAGGTGTGAAAGAGCTACTGAGCCTAAGAGCCTAATAGTCTAGAATCTAAGAGCCAAGACTCCCGCTAGGATTGAGTCGAACCCCCATATTTGATAGTGAGAATGTGGGACTTCGTCCTGGACTTGAGCTGGACATCCCGCAAGGGATAGTCAGACCACTGTCAGCTGGAGCGAGATTATGCAGGAGCTGTAGCGTCTCCGGTCAGTGTGTCGGCCTTGAAGTCTCGGGTCCCTCCTGCTTTCTGATAGCAAAAGGTGCTGTATTTATACAGTCTATTTACGTGCGTTACCCATTGTTCAGTATGAGGTATGACGTTGGGGATTAAACCTTGTGCGTTGATGGGAGAGGTGAAGTATACCTCCTGGAGAGTGTACTCATGAATTATTCATATGTGCTAAGGATGACGTCTTAGCAATATCGATTGGGAAAAACCCACCCTCGGCATGGAATTAGGTGAAAGGTTTAGTCCATAAAAGGCTACAGTCCTAATAAGGCGTTATGTCCATACAAGGCAGGCTGTCCTTATTTGGAGTTATGTCCTTATAAGGCTCGTTCATATGAAATAACAGGAGCTGATATAGGGACAGTGTACGATATTCCCTGGACCTATGTTAGGGTACCGATATAAAATATAACACAACAACCATTAGACAGAAACAGATATATACGATTATGAGCACGAGCAGAGTGAAGAAAAGGTAGAATTCTACCATAGTGCTAAAACAATGGATATAGATACATGACAGTAATAATTTGTACTCCTTTGATGCAAACCCTAACTAGATATACCTAAATGTACCTAGCATGTATGTAGGTGTAAAGGCAAGAATCCCCCTAGGATAAAGCCAACCCCATTACCTGATGTGGGAGAGAGAAGGATCCTGTCTTAGTCACAAGAACGACAACCCGTGAGGGATGTCAGACCACTGCGTGCTGAAGTGTCTGCCTGTTGGAACCTCAGCATCTCGCATCCGCGTGTCAGCATGGAAGTCTTTTTCTCCTCTGGTTTGCCCAGTGAACATGTAGTGCTTATATACCCAAAAGCTACCTTCAGGGGTTCTACCTAAAAGTGTACTATGGGCATGTCGGGCAAGGGTGACGATAGAGATGACCCTTATACAGAGTTATTATGCAGAAGATGGTAATCCTGCTGTGAATCCTCATGCATAATACATGAGGCCAGTTTTCAGAGAAAACCATAAAATTCATGTTGCACCTAACTAGGTAAAAGGTCAACGCCAGACCTATTATGTAGAACAATGGAGGTACAGATGTAGGTAAAAGGTTGTGTAACTACCTAGGCCTATATTGGGGTACATTGGGGTTCATAACAATACTCTCCTCCTAGAATGGAGATCCTTCCAAAATAGGAGGGGAGGAAGTGTTCCGTCTGCTTTATGCACACACTATAGTCAAATTCAATATGATCACCAAGGGCCTGCAAAGGAAGCTAGACTTACTGAAAAACTATGCAGGAGACCACATTTTAAAAATAAATACTTTGGAAAGTAAAGTTTTAGTGTTTAAAGAGAGAATCAATTAAAGAAACTGAAATGGTGATCCCGAAGCCATGCAAGGGTTGCTCTACTAACATAATTATTTAGATCTTGGGACGTTAAATCAGTCTCAGATGAATACAGGTTAGCATAGAAGTCAGCAAATGTTTGAATGATGTCTGCCTGTTGGAACCTCAGCATCTCGCATCCGCGTGTCAGCATGGAAGTCTTTTTCTCCTCTGGTTTGCCCAGTGAACATGTAGTGCTTATCTACCCAAAAGCTACCTTCGGGGGTTCTACCTACTATGGGCATGTCGGGCAAGGATGACGATAGAGATGACCCTTATACAGAGTTATTATGCAGAAGATGGTAATCCTGCTGTGAATCCTCATGCATAATACATGAGGCCAGTTTTCAGAGAAAACCATAAAAGTCATGTTGCACCTAACTAGGTAAAAGGTCAACGCCAGACCTATTATGTAGAACAATGGAGGTACAGATGTAGGTAAAAGGTTGTGTAACTACCTAGGCCTATATTGGGGTACATTGGGGTTCATAACAATACTCTCCTCCTAGAATGGAGATCCTTCCAAAATAGGAGGGGAGGAAGTGTTCCGTCTGCTTTATGCACACACTATAGTCAAATTCAATATGATCACCAAGGGCCTGCAAAGGAAGCTAGACTTACTGAAAAACTATGCAGGAGACCACATTTTAAAAATAAATACTTTGGAAAGTAAAGTTTTAGTGTTTAAAGCGAGAATCAATTAAAGAAACTGAAATGGTGATCCCGAAGCCATGCAAGGGTTGCTCTACTAACATAATTATTTAGATCTTGGGACGTTAAATCAGTCTCAGATGAATACAGGTTAGCATAGAAGTCAGCAAATGTTTGAATGATGTCCGCAATAATATTACAAAGGATCCTAGACTGAGATTCTATTTGGACACTTCCAAAGACGTCCAAGCAAGGAGTATCATTCCAGCTAGTGAGCCACTACACCGATCAACCTTGCTGTGTCTTTGAGCCGCAGCCTAAAAACTTTCCCCTTCCTCTCTGCCATGTCGAAAAAGTCACATTTGTTTTTCTTTTAATTTTACCTGAGTTACTGCATCTGAATGTTGGAAGTTCATTGAAGTTCTATTATTTCTGCTTCGAATTTACTCAGTCGATTCTGTAGCGACTCAAGAATCCAGTGTCCCTTCGATATGCACTCCGCTCTGACTACTATGTTGAATGTTTCCCACAGTGTTGCACACATAGCGACCGATCACTATTTTTCATCAAAGAATGTTTGCATTACCTGCCAAATTTCTTTTCTAAAGACCAAATCTAGCAGCTTAGTGGGTTGTTGCCAGAGATTGAAAATATCTTAAGTGACATTCTGACATCATGTTTGACCCTTAATGGGTTATGACCCTCAAAATCCAATTACTCTCTACCTATACCATTTAGAACATCACAATATTTGGAGGTATTACTTTAAATAAAAGAGGCCTATACACTTTGTCACGCCACTACATTGATATATTAACCAAGCCTATTGGCTTAGTGAGAGGTTACCACATCAGTATATAAGTGTGAGTAATTGGATAGCTGGTTGAGCGGGGGTGAAAACCTACCCAAGCAGAAACCACAATTCTTGTCAGGGTGAGGCACAAGCAAACCCTAATTTAACATGTGCTCAACCCTCTGGTAGCTTGGCACACAGCAGTGAAGCTTAGTCAATATGTAAAGTATGTATGCAGCACTTCAGACACTAATAAAGAGAAAGCATAATACAGGGAAATCCCTCACCCATTTAGAAAGACTAAGTAAATTTAATACATAAATCAAGACCAAAATGACAAAAACAAATTCTGTAACCATAGCACCAAAAAGCACAAAGCACCAACTGTGGATATCTGGGACAAAGGGACAAATTCAGGCTGACCGCAAATAAGCATGGGCTGGCTACAGGGATACATGTAGGCCAGCTGAAAGAGAGTACCTTTAATCCTGGTTGCGGAGCTATTCCAGGTCCAGCATCAAGAATGTGTCACGCAGCTGAGGTAATGCATTAGTTCAGAGGAGCAGAGAAGCTGCGATCCGTGGTCCAGTGTCATTGTCGCGGATCCCATTGACAAGGGCTTAAGATGCTAAGCCCGCCGTTGGGGATTCATTGCCCAGCTCAGCATATGCGTCGGTTTCGAGAAGCTGCGAAAGTGCGCTGGGAGAACCTTTCATCATAGAAGCCGCAGTCAACAAGAGATTTGCAATGACAGGGCCTGCGTTGAGGAGGGGTTGCACAGCAGCAGTTCTGATGCTGGCTGTGAGGTTGAATCAGGCTCCTTGCGCTGGTAGAAGCCTCGCAGCAGAGGCGATGCGCCTGTTCTGCTTGGGCTTGCACCACACAGCAGAGGAGATCTGTTGGTTATGCTGGATCCACAGATGGGACGGCCCACTTCCAAGGGTCCAGGACTGAGGTGGCACCACTTGGCAGTGTATGACTCACAAATGTTATAGCCTTCTCTCCATGAGACTCTGGTCAGGAGGCCAGTCAAACAGTCATTGGAGTCATTCTGGGCTTCTGGGTGCAACAGATGCAGGTCCAATCCTTCTCACCCAGGCAATAGAACCGCAGACAGCAGGTCAGTACAGTAGGGTAGCAGTCCTACCTAGCAGCAGTCCAGCAGAGTGGGTCCTTCCAGCAGCACAGCAGCACTTCTTCCTGGCAGAAGGTCCAGAAGTGTATTGAAGAGTTCATGTCTAAATACGTTTTTGGCCCTTCCCTGTCACAGGCACGTGGCCCACCCACACATGTGAGGTACCATTTTTATGAGGAGACCTGGGAACACTGAGTTGTATGGAATTTGTGTCAGCCTGGTGATTCCACAACTTTCCCACACAGAAATGTGAAGAAAATGTCATGGTTTTTACTAAATTTGATATTTTCAGGGGATTCTGGGTAAGGTAGCTTTGGGGATGCACACAAGCCACACGTCCCTGGGCTCCCCCGGGCATCTAGTTTTAAGACATGTTTGGGATTGGTAGGCTCCCTAGATGGCTGCCGAGCCCGGGTCTAAAATGCAGGAGCCACCTTTGCAAAAACAGGTTGTTTTGTGATAGATGGAGGGCACCTGGGTTTTTGTTCCTGGGATTGGGGGCCACCTAGGTAAACCTACCAAACCCAGACATTTCTGAAAACTAGACACACAGGGGAGTCCAGGGAGATGTGGTTTGCATGGAACCACCAACGTTTCCTTACCCAGAATCCCCAGCAAATCTCAAATTTCTACCACCCATCATTTCCATCTGTTTCCCAATAAAAATGATGCCTTACTTGTGTGGGCGCCCAAAGCAGACCGGACAGACCGACAGCTTCCGGCAGGCTTAAGGAGCCCGTCGGGTGGTCGCTCTGATCACATTCTCCACAATGGAGGCAGTGCCTTCTCAGGCACCGCCGTGGGTATTATGAACCACCTTTCCGGCTGCCATTTCACGTCAGTTCTTCTGACATGGGAAGGCTGGTGGATAGGCTTTTTTTGGGGCCCCTGTCACCCGTGGCTCTCTGCTATAGGCCCCCTTAAACATCCCTTCATAGTGTGACAGGCACCACATGGTGCCTGCCACGGGGTACAGGGATATCCTTTGGAGGGTCTGGAGGACATTTGCTTAAAATGGTTTGGTTACTTTCATGCTTTGATGGAACGCAAAGAGAGGGTAACTGAAGGAAAGATGTATATGCCTGTCAAGGGTGATAATTTACTTGGTTGGTCACACCAGAAAGATGTGGGTATTTCCTTAGATCCTAATGCTAATCCTCGGGCTTGTGTTAGAGAAGTGGTTGTCAAAAATGAAGCTGTAACCAAAGGTGCCAGGGAAAATTATTCAAAACAATTTCGAGCTTTTTTATTCCAATTCAGTTTGTTTTTCGGGATGTTCTTACAAAAATAAATTAAAAAGGTGTGACACCTTCAGTGGCTAAAGTGGAAACAATGCATCTAAATGTCCAAGATGCTGCTAAGAGCGAGATAAATCGTCTTGCAAGTGAACGTATAATTATTCCTCTTGAATAAATAGATTGGTTGACACCTGTTGTCATAGTCCACAAGCCAAATGTTAACATAAGACTGTACATTGATCTGAGGAGCTTGAATAAGGATGTAGATGCTAATAAGTTTACTCTTCTAAATCTGATTGAGATGCTTTCCACTGTCATAATGCCAAGTACGTTGGCCTTAGCTGCAATATACACCAAACGAAAACTCCATGAAATCTCACAAGAACTTACATCTTTTATAACAACCAATGTTTCATTCATATTTCTTAGAATGCTGTTTGGTCTTATGCTGCTTTTGTATTCTAGAGGGTCCTGCAAAATATTTTGGGTGATATGGAAGGCGTTAAGTGTTATCAGGATAATCTATGTATGTGTGATGCAACCTGGGAAGAACACAATCAAATGGTATGTTTTGTTCTAATAAATTGGAAAAAGCAGGCATGACTTTTAAATGGGAGCAAATATAAGTTGGGTAAAGAGGAGATAACTTATTTAGGTAACATCGCTTCTGATAAACGCATTTGTCCAAAGAAAGATTTTATACAAACAATGTGTAAACCTCAATCCTTATGTACTAAGGAGGAAATATAATTTTAGGGACAGGTCAAATTCCGTAGTCGCTTTATTCACGATTTGGCTAACACAAAATTAGCCTTGAGAGATTTAGGTACGAAAGGAAAAGACTTGTTATCGGATGATAAGTATGAAAAAGAATGTCAGGGACTAAAGAATGAATTACGAGTGGTTCCTGAGCTCTAAGCTTTTGTGCGTGGGAAAACAACATTGTTAGTGAAGATGTAAATTAAAAAAAGGGCTTTATGCTGCCAGTAATATAAAAAGAAGCTGTAGTTTCTTTTGGGGAAACACGTTTACCATCAGATCGGACCAAAAATCTCTGAAGGAGATTTTTACAAAAAAAGGGCTTGATGCTGTCTCAGCAAGCATCAGGGAGTGGGTGATTGAACTACTGGAAACACCTTTGTTATGGAATACATTCCTGGCTGTTGGACTTGTCCCTTTTTGCAGGGTCATCCCTAAACTTTTTGCCTGTCTCCTAGCCTTTTTTTCTGACATGGTGTTGGTGATTTTAGGACTCTGGGTGCTTTAGCACTGCTGTCCAGTGTAAAGTGCGTGCCCTCTCTGTGTTAAATATGGTAAGGTTGGTCTACACCTGTCAGTCCCTTGTAAAGTGGTATCTCATATACCCAGGGCTGGTCAATTAAATGCTACTGGGTGGCTTGCAGTGCTGACTGCACCACCCACCAAAGTAGCCTTGCAAACCTATCTCAGGCCTCAGCCATTGCAGGGCCTGTGCACGCAGTGTTACTGCCGCTGTGACGTGGCACCTAAAGTGTGTGCCCTGTCCGTTACCCCCCTTTTACTACATGTCAGTCACACCTAAGGTAGGCCCTAGCTAGCCCTATGGGCAGGGTGCATTGTAGGTAAAAGATAGGATATGTACCTCAAAAAAAGCCATTTTGGTTTCTCACTACTGTAGGGCTGCCCTCCCATAGGAATGCATTGGGGATTCTCTGATAAGTGTTTCAGTGGTAATTCCTGATATGAGAGGATCAGTGTGGTCAAGTTTGGTATGTTTAAAATAGTAATAATAAATTGTACGCAATGGTATGCACAGATTTATTATAACTATTTTAGAAATGCCACTTTTAGAAGTAGGCATTTTTGTGTGCTATGTGTCTGCCTGCCTGATGAGAGTTGCATGTCTAGCTTTTGAGGGGCAGGGGCTAGTGAGGTGTGTGTGGCTCCAGGAGGGGGAGGGTGAGTCAACACTAGGCTGAATGGGACATCTGCATTTGGAGTAGTGGGAGGAGTAGCCCCTGGCCCCTGAATAGGCCTGTGCCTAGCCTGTACAATGCTGGCTCTGCCCCCCTCTGGTGTGTCTGATGACGAGCCCCCACCTGACAAAGGGGAAGATGAGGCTTGTAAACAAAGTGCTCCAATTCCCCCCTGAACCAGTTGCATCTGGTTCCCCCAAAGCCCTGTACTGCAGACGAAGGAAATGTTAGTATAAATATAGGGGCTGTGACCCCATGTGTGTGTGCTTGTCCTGACGCTGGGGGCTACTGCTGCTGGGCTCCAGGAGGAACCACCACAAGGGACTGCCTCCATGCTGGAGGGCCCTGTGTGCTGGTCTGCCTGAGCCCAGCCTTGTGTCCCCTGACCTTTATCCAGGACCTAGCACCTCGTGTAGCGCTTCTATTGGGGATTTGCAGCACTGGGCTGTGACCTGGAGCTTCCCCTGCACAGCGTGGGGAGCAGGTGCCCGCCCCGCATTTTTGCCAGGTTTCATCGTGTGCCTACCCCGCTGTTTTGTGGCTCTGTTAGCGGTGCCCACCCTGCGTTTTTGCCAGGTCCCAGCGGGAGCACACCGCGCTGTTTGGTGCCTCCGTGAAGCGGGTGCCCACTCCGCTTTATACACATCTAAGCAGTTGGTGCCCCCCCCGCATGCGGCGCTAGTTGGTGGTGCCCACCCCGCTTATAGGAATATTGCTAAGTTGGGTGCCCAACCCACACTTTGCCGCTGCCAGAGAAGTCACCGCTGCGGCCCCGGAAGTCAGTCATCTCGCCTGGTTGGGGGGAGCCTCCCGCAGGCGAAGTCCCGGGCCCCAGGAGGGGGCCCGGGTGAAGTGAGGAGCAAAGGACAACAGCCGAACTGGCACTGGATCATCGGCGGGCTCCCATATCTGGAGAGAGCCCCACATGCTGAGTGAAGGAGAGGAGGCGTCTGACCGAAGCCTCCAGGTCTCCCAGTGCAGAGAGACTTCCCCCGCGCATGGAGAGCCCCGTGAATGGGGGCTCAGATTGGGCCCTGTCCGTGTCGGCCTCCGGCAACGTGGGAGCATGTTGGCATTTAGGAGTCCCGGATTGGGGCTCCAAGGGCACAGTGGTGCCCGGGCTAAGTTTGCATTCAGCTGCCCCGCTTGACAGAGGGCAGCTGCAAATTTGGGGGCAATCTTGGCTCCACCGAAGCACATTGTCCGTGACTGGAGCCACATCGGAGGTCCCTGGGGCCCCGTAGTGCCAGTGCGGGTTTTGTTTCCTCAGCTGCGCCATCGTAGCGGGCAGCTGCAACGTGGGGCAAAGTTTTATTTACAGAGTCCCAGAGTGGGGCTCACCAGGCACCTTGGTGCCAGTGCCATTTCCCTTTGGGGGCATTTTGTTTTTACTGAGAAGAAAGGAGTGAGATACAAAGCGAACTTTGCTTACACTGCCAGGGGCAGTTTAGCTCCCTGACATTTCTGGACAGAGGGCATTTGAGCCCCAGTGAAAGGCCAGTTGGCCTGCGGGTCAGTTCTATGATAATACCTAATATCAGTAGTGCATAGTGTGTTTATGCTAATGAGGTTTGGGCCTACTGTGATTTATTGCCTAATGTCATGCTATGATATTTTAGGATGGTGTCTAATGCTAATGTGATAATGCTTAGGTCATTATGGTACCAGTAGTGACTGGTTGTGTTTTAGATTTACTTACCTGTTCTAATGGTTCTGACAGTGGCCCAATTGGCCCTCTCCTGTAAGTAATCCCCTGTGAATATTGCCTAGTGCCAGTTGCCACATTGTAAATGTGCGAATATGTTTCTAATGTGTTTATGATAATACAAAGGCTATTTTTGATATAACCTTGTGCGGAGTTTCTTTTGTGGTGTGCCTAGTGTGTTGCTGCTGTATGTGTGTGTTGCACAAACTCTTTACACATTGCCTCTGGGATAAGCCTGACTGCTCATGCCAAGCTACCAAGGGGGTGAGCAGGGGTTATCATCAGTGTGTAACTCCCTTGCCCTGACTAGAGTGGTGGTTTCTGCCTGGCTTAGGCGCAAGCCCTAGCCAACCAGAAATCCCATTTCTAACACTGGCACATTTAATTGTGTGGGTGATTGTTTATCTAGGTTAGTACACTATGAGGCTGATTCAACTGGAGGTGATGTGGATGAAGATGTGTGCAGTAATGAAAATGTTTGCATAATCACGAATGGTGGTATTCAAGAATCAGAGTGGAAAAGTGATGTGGTGCAAGATTCAATTTTTGAAAAGTGTGAAAATTATTTTTAAAAAACTAGGCTGGCCTGAAAATAAGTTAATGGAAGAGGAATTATGTGCTTTCTCTGCAATTAAAGACGAGTTATCAAAAAAGGAGAATTTGTTTTTAAGAAGAGACCGGCTGGTTGTGCCTACAGAACTGAGAAGGAAAATGTTGGAGTGATGACAAGAGGGACATTTTGGAGACATACAAATGTTTAAAAAGCATTTTTGAGGATTTTTAGTAACCTGGTTTTGTTTTGCAGGTTAGGAGGGGAACATCCGAAAGTTGAGGAATGCAGTGCCAGTAATAAAATGTGGAACGTTTGTGTGCCATCATGGTATTCAGCGATCTACCTTCTGATGCTTGAGAAGAGATTTCTTTAGACATCTTGGGTCCATAGAAGGGCGAAGGTTCTACTCCTTGCTTGATTGTAGCCATTGGTATATTTCCTAAATGTCCAGAAGTCATGTGTGTCAGGAATATTAGCTCTATCATCAAATTTCTTGAGGGATTCTTTCAGCAAGACAGCTTCCCGAGCTCTTCACTTTGTCAGTATTGGGTGCAGGTGTGTTCAAAGGAGTTTGAAGATTTTCTTCAATGCTGTGCCATTTTTCTCAAGAAGCACTCTTTGTTATACTTGCAAACGTATGATATGGTAGAACAGTTTAACAGTACTTCAAAGAAGGGCATTCAGCTTTCTGATAGACAATAGACTTTACTGAAATAAATCCTAACAACATAGTTTATTTGCTTCTAGCTAGTCTGCTCAGACTATAACTAACAAGTCACATTTCAATATATTTTAGAGGTAGAAGACCACACAACAAGTTAGTCCCTGGTTGAATGAGCTAGACGAAGTAGTGTGTTGATGTCATATCATTATGTGTGGAGAGTTGAAGAGAGAGTGAAAATCTCAAAAGGGACTATGCATTTTGATGTCATCACGAGGGTTTAGCCTGTACATATACGCAAGTAAGTGAGCTTTTTAAGATTTGCGCATTGATGGCCTTTCATAAAGGGTCCAAGTTTACTCAACCAAGAGAGGTTAATAAGTACTAGCGACGGTCGAATTTGGAATCTAAGTTAAATAGCACTGCCTAAAAGGTTGAATAAAATAAAAGGAGTGGTAGAGAATTCACAGAAAACCCCACTGAGTACCGTTGTGTGGTAATGCAAGCAAACTATAATTGAAGGTTTTGGAAAGTACAATTTCATTATGAACCATGTGAGAAATAAATCCAATTATTTGTGGTGTAACCATTTTTATTAGTTTGTCATTACCTTTTTGCTTTTGAGGCGTTCAGTTTTTGACAGTCTTCATCAACTTCCTTGTACAAAATAATCCAGTTGATGTTTCACATATTATTTAACTGTAGAGGGAGGATGTGTAGTGTTTCATCTATGCTCTTCTCCTCACTCTTCTCAGTTACCTAAACGCTCTACATTTGGCATTACATTTGCTAATTTGTGCTTGTGGCTGAGGTTGATGAACCCACCTGTCCCAACTTCTGGCATGCCTTGAGTTTATGTTATTTCATCATTGTTAAACTTCACAAACAGGATTTCCGTTTTGCATGTAAGCAGAAAAATTCATAGTGTCCTTAAACCCACTTAAGTTGTCTTAATATATGAACCACATCTAAAACCTGCCACAGCGCACATTTCTGTGAAAGTCTGCTATCCAGTTACTCTTAACACCAGACAATATGTTTCCAAATTCAGGATTTGTCTTTAAATGCCATACAAAGCACTGATGTGCAGGGACTTTACCCTGCAGCCTATAGACACCAGGGGCCACATTATACATGTGGCGCGTTTTCCTCCATTGTTCTGGGCTTACCTTCTAAAAGGTGCGCCCAGCGCAATGAAGAAAAAAGCACCGTATTAAGATGAATGCGCTGCCCTCAGGGCAGCCATGAACTAGCGCTGTCCTGGGGGCAGCCATGAACTAGCGCTGTCCTGGGGGCAGCACATTCATGTGAAAAACGGAGTGGCTGCTTTAAAGCCGCTCCGTGTTTTCACAGTGCAAGCAGCAAACTGTCTTCCCTTTGAAGGGGGTTTAGAGCACTCTTTGGAGGCGGGTGAAGAAATTGACTGCACCTGCCTGCAAGGGGATGTCTGCGAGTACATAGGACTCCCTTCCCCATCCAGAGGGCTGCTCTCAGGGGGCGCACTGTTAGCGCGCCTCCTAAGAGCTTCTTTGCCTCTGTGCCCGGATATGTAATATGCAAAAACAACAGTTGATGGACAGAATGTAGAACAATGTCATACATTCACCCCAGTACAGAGACCTGGGTCTCAATCCATCGTTTTGTTGCTCACTATGCTGTTCCAGTGTGAGCCCAGCCATATGCAAATCAGTCTTGACCCTGTGCCTCATGGGAACAGTCCAGCTCGAACTGCCAAGCCAGGTCCTCCCTGGACTGGAAACAAGCATCCTAGGACCGGTTCCGGGGTTTCAGCCTTCTTCAGCCAGGATAGCTTGATTCCAGTGGCATGGAGAGCACGGGATCCACGTCTGGGCATACCCTTCCCACTCGGGTTGACAAATGCAAAAACAACAGTTGATGGACAGAATGTAGAACAATGTCATACATTCACCCAAGTACAGAGATCTGGGCCTAAATCCATCGTTTTTTTGCTCACCATGCCGTTCCAGTTTGAACCCAGCCATATGCAAATCAGTCTTGACCCTGTGCCTCATGGGAACAGTCCAGCCCGAACTGCCAAGCCAGGTCCTCCCTGGACTGGAAACAAGCGTCCTAGGACCGGTTTCGGGGTTTCAGCCCTCTTCAGCCAGGATAGCTTGATTCCAGTGGCATGGAGAGCACGGGACCCACGTCTGGGCATACCCTTCCCACTCGGGGTGACAAATGCAAAAACAACAGTTGATGGACAGAATGTAGAACAATGTCATACATTCACCCCAGTACAGAGATCTGGGCCTAAATCCATCGTTCTTTTCGTTCACCATGCCGTCCCAGTTTGAACCCAGCCATATGCAAATCAGTCTTGACCCTGTGCCTCATGGGAACAGTCCAGCCCGAACTGCCAAGCCAGGTCCAACCTGGACTGGAAACAAGCATCCTAGGACCGGTTTCGGGGTTTCACCCCTCTTCAGCTAGGATAGCTTGATTCCAGTGGCATGGAGAGCACGGGACCCACGTCTGGGCATACCCTTCCCACTCGGGGTGACAAATGCAAAAACAACAGTTGATGGACAGAATGTAGAACAATGTCATACATTCACCCCAGTACAGAGATCTGGGCCTAAATCCATTGTTTTTTTGCTCTCACCATGCCGTTCCAGTTTGGGGTGGCATGGTGAGCAAAATAACGATGGATTAAACCCAGATCTGTGACTGGGGGTGAATGTTTTGCCAATGTGCAACATTCTGTCGATCATCTTGTGTGTTTTGCTGTTCGCCCTATATGGGAAGGGTATGCCCAGACGTGGGTCCCGTGCTCACTAAGCCACTGGAGTCAAGCTATCCTGGCTGAAGAGGGGTGAAACCCCAAAACCGGTCCTACGATGCTTGATTCTGGTCCAGGGAAGACATGGCTTGGCAGTTCGGGCTGGACTGTTCCCATGAGGCACAGGGTCAAGTCTGATTTGCATATGGCCATGTCTGAACTGGGGTGGTGTGGTGAGCAAAATAACGATGGATTAAACCCAGATCTGTGACTGGGGGTGAATGTTTTGCCAATGTGCAACATTCCGTTCATCATTTTGTGTGTTTTGCTGTTCGCCTTATGTGGGAAGGGTATGCCCAGACGTGGGTTCCGTGCTCACTACGCCACTGGAGTCAAGCTATCCTGGCTGAAGAGGGGTGAAACCCCGAAACGGGTCCTAGGATGCTTGAATCCGGTCCAGGGAAGACATGGCTTGGCAGTTCGGGCTTGACTGTTCCCTTGAGGCACAGGGTCAAGACTGATTTGCATATGGCCATGTCTAAACTGGGGTGGTGTAGTGGGCAAAAGAACGATGGATTTAACCCAGATCTCTTGACTGGGGGAGAATGTCTGCATTGTCAGCATTCCGTCCATCATTTGTTTGTTGTAACGCTTTTCGCCCTAAGTGGGATGGGTATTCCCAGACGTGGGACCCGTGCTCACTACGCCACTGGAGTCAAGCTATCCTGGCTGATGACGGCTGATAGCCAGAAACCGGTCCTAGGATGCTTGATTCCGGTCCAGGGAAGACATGGCTTGGCAGTTCGGGCTGGAATGTTCCCATGAGCGACAGGGTCAAGTCTGATTTGCATATGGCCATGTCTGAACTGGGGTGGCGTGGTGAGCAAAAGAACGATGGATTAAACCCAGATCTGTGACTGGGGTGAATGTTTTGCCAATGTGCAACATTCCGTCCATCATCTTGTGTGTTTTGCTGTTTGCCCTATGTGGGAAGGGTATGCCCAGACGTGGGTCCCGTGCTCATGACGCCACTGGAGTCAAGCTATCCTGGCTGAAGAGGGGTGAAACCTCGAAACCGGTCCTAGAATGCTTGATTCTGGTCCAGGGAAGACATGGCTTGGCAGTTCGGGCTGGACTGTTCCCATGAGCGACAGGATCAAGTCTGATTTGCATATGGCCATGTCTGAACTGGGGTGGCGTGGTGAGCAAAATAACAATGGATTAAACCCAGATCTGTGACTGGGGGAGAATGTTTTACCAATGTGCAACATTCCGTCCATCATCTTGTGTGTTTTGCGGATATGTAATATGGTACGGGGGCAGCGGCATAGGGTTTCCCTTATTTGCATGGGGCACACCCCCATGCAAATGAGGGATGCCCCCCCCCCCCAAGATAGCACTGGTGTTTTATGTGTGCCAGCTCTATTGGTATTATAGAAGGGGCTGCACAGGTGTCTGTGGCCCCTTCTGTAATACCAAAGTGGCTATGGGGCGTGCAAAGTGGGCACAAATGCCCTTTGCACCCCTGGGCACTGTGAGCAACATGGCCCCAGAAGGTTATACCTACCGCCACACAGATTACCTTTCTGTCTATATACTCTCTTTTTGCAATCATGTTGCACAGAATATATAATGTTATTGTTTTTGCAGACACTTTTGCAATCAATCTTGTCATAGGACTCTACAGAATATCTTGTTTAAAGGAAAATGTTCTAGAAAGATACATGCCACTCGATTCTAGAAGCACAAGTGCTATAGAGATATCAGTAATCAGTGATAAATATGAAATATTTTTTTCCTCATGTATGTTCATATAGAGTAACTACAGGTCGGAAAATTATTTCGTGTTTTAATACAAATATTGCATATTAGATACATGTATAAATCAACATTCTGCAATATGTTCATAACGTTTCTTGTGCATGTGTAAACCATGTTAACTGAATGTGCTCTTCATTTGAGACGTTTAATTCAGCAAAGCATTCACAAGTGCATTTTAGATAACAAAAGCAAACCTGGTTTATCCAAAAATGATACGGCAAGCCTCCTAAAAATACAGGGCCAGTTTGTTGCGTCTTGAACTCCGACAGTGCACTACTTGGGAGGCGTCTTTTTTTTTCAATGCCAGACACTGTCATTTCAGTTTGACAGGGTATCATCAGCTGTCTGAAAGAATAATAATTTGAAAATTGTTTAAAATTATAGTATATGCTTTTTATGCACAATGAAAAATTTAAAAAAAATCGCCTACATCCCAGTACAAGTTTATCTGACAAATAACTTACTCCCCATTTTGCAGAATATTTGCATCTTATATTTCTTTAACCACTATAAAAGAGCCCTGCAAATATTCTTTGCACACAGAATAAGTTGTCAAAATTTCTCTCTTGGTACCTGACGTTTGCAATGGAAACCCTCCTCTGCGTGTCCTCTATCTCAGCCTGACATTACAGTGCCTCATTTTTAGGTGAAAGTGTGCCAGTGCCCGGAGCTCCTACTCAGAAATCCATGGCAGGTGCAATTAAACGTCGTCCTCTTTAATTCACTGCCAGCCACGCCTTCATCAAACTCTGGCACATTCCTGCATTCTATCTTTGTGACAATGTTTCCGTCTTATTCTTACTCCGTCTTTCCAATTTGGGTATTTTGCCTCTTTTGCTCTCGCGGATTATCTGATGCGGAAAAATAAGTGCCAGTCCCCAAAAACAAGTGCTGGTTCCCCGACCAGCTTAAATAAGGCACTGCCGATTTATAGTTTATGCTATCCGCAGGCATATTCTAGGTGCTGAAGGAAGCTATTTAATAAATGTATGTGTGATACAGCCACAACACCAAGACACGGAAAGTAGGGAGCAGTAATGTGTGATATTTGAAAATGCGCTGAAATAGGTTTGGTGTAGTCGGTAGATCAAAGGCTTTAATGTCTAGCAAAAAAAGTAGGGGTGCTAGGTTAGGGAGGAGAGAGAGTATTAACATCTCACCAGTAATCTAGCCCTAAATAAGTGTCTAATTGTCTTGTTTTTGCTACAGCTGTGTACCTTTTGGAATACGAATACATGCAGAAGAATAGTAGAACTACATGGACTGTAATGACTGCAATGCGTCTTCACTAAGTCACCAAATTGTTCTTATGTTTTTGTCCTTTTATACATATTAATTTATTCCATCATTTATGAGAGGCTAGAAACTGACTATTTCAGGCTTTGAAAGGCTGGACAGCCTGTCCTCGGCTGAACCACCTAAGCAATTACGAGCACAGCAATAGTACAGGAGTAGGACTTCTTAGCTACACTTATATACCGCCGTGAATCTGCCAAGAAACTTCAAACTTCCTGTTATTAAAAGTGAAAAAAGGCACAATTCTTTCTATTTGTACTAAATGAATATCAATATTCCCTAAGAATAGTAAATGTATTCCCATTTTAGGTGATTGGGGGTATTACCTTTACCTATGGAGTCGTCAAATTAGACATTTGGAGTCGTCACATTAGAGATCATTACAGCACAAGTAACTTTTTCTGCATCGAGTTTCTTTAGGTTATATGTAAGTATACTTGTATTTATATATTTTTACCTCTCTCTCTATACACAGACACACACACACACATATATATATATATATATATATATATATATATGTATATATATATAAATATATATATATACATATATCTATATATATATATATATTCACTGAAAAAACCATAGGTTTCAGGGGCGTTATAGTTAGCTGGACTTTTCACTCGTACAAAACCATTGAAATTCCCCCATTATAGTTAGTTCAGCTAACTATAACTCGCGTTCCCGCAATGCACTGCTGATGACGTCATATATTACATCAATCATAACATGGTCAATGGTTTTGTGCGAGTGAAAAGTCCAGCTAACTATAACGTCCCTGAAACCTATGGTTTTTTCAGTGAATTTTGCTTATTCCTAACTATAACGTGCCTGAAACCTATGGTTTTTTCAGTGAATTTCAAAGGTTTTTTAAATGCTAATTTCTAACTATGCCTACAGAGATAGGACATGTGAAGAAAGAAGAAAAAACGCACAGAAAGAAAAAAAAGAAATGTAGAAAGAAGCAACAGAAGTCCTCAAAGACAAAGAAAAGTGCAGGAAGAAGGATAACGTGCAGAAAGAACAAACAGAAGAGCAGAAAGAAGCCTTGTTGCAAAATCATCCTGTACCCTCAACTTTTTCAGACAGATACTTGTGGTAAGCGATGCTGGTATTTTATTTATTTTATTTTTTTAAAAAGGAGGGCTGTGTGGCCCTCCCCTTCTTTTTCTAATTTATTGGCCCTGGGGACCCCATCCCCCAGGGCCTGCACCCTAATGTTTTTTGTTGGATAAAAATAAAATTTGGAAGGGAGCCCCCCCTCCCAAGGCCTTAATCGGCTCCGGGGACACCAACCCCCGGGTCAAGAGCTTTCATCTTTAAAAAAATTCTTTAGGAGGGGGGCTGCATTGCCCCCCTCCTCAGGCCACTTATGACCCCGGGGACCCCATCCCCCGAGGCCGGCCTTTGTTTTTTATTATTTTAAAAAAATATATATTTATAGAAACACCTAGGACATGCTGGACAAATCGTATGTACCTATCACCATGACGATTTGCGTGATATTCATTAAAAGGTGACTATGCATACAATGAATCCACGTGGAATGTATTTACACCGCTAGTGAAGCTCTCACGTGTCTGACGCCCTACCGTGCCTAATCCCGGCGCCCCCGCCGGTGGGTACTCTCCAAGTAGACACCCTTGTCGTTTATTTATATAAACATGGGTAGCTATTGACGGGCACATTTAATACACATGCACACCAAGCTATTCAAAGGGGATTCGACAATAATTCGACCAAACTATGCAAGAAACCCCCCTCACGGTTAATAAAACACACATCCACTGCCGGATGTGTAATACTTTTTATTTTACTCGCTGGAAAGGGGACGAACATCACTTGAGAGTCACAGCGTGCTCCTGGCAGAGCCCAATGCTGTGTTACACCCACCAGTGCCTGCTGAGTGCCACACACCTCTGTGTTGTATTCCACTAGCTAGTGCATATGCTATGACACTCTCTAGCCCATGTGCACTGTAACACCACCCCGTGAATATGTCATGCCACACTTGTCTTCGCACGGGTTATATTGCCCCATCTAATGTGCCTTCCTCGATGCCTATGTTATAACGCACAGTGCTATGCCATACATATTACAATCTGGGATCCATATCTTTGTCACAGTGTATATGCAACGTTACACTCCCCAGCACATATTTTATATTACAACTTTAGAGACTAGTTAGGTTGCACAACACTGCCCTGTGCAAATTACACTCCAAGGCGCATATCGCATAGCACGCGCTAGTGCCTGTGCTATCTCACGCTCTCCAATGAATCTGTAATTGCGCACAATGTATTGCATATTATATTTCACGCCGGTTCATCTTATATCACACTTTTTGGTGCATAGTTTATACCATACACTATATCTAGTTTTCATTTTCAATCGTGCTCTCAGGACTATGTTCTATATAACACTGTGTTCACCTACACTTTTCACGGGCATTTCATTTTGCGATAGGGGGTGGAGGGTCAGGGGATGTTTCTGCCAAGTGAGCCCGGAGTCACAGTCACAAACGTCCTCTTCTTCCTGAATAAAAGTGAGATTATGCTGCATAATTGTTCATATTTTAAGCAGTTCGCACAGACACACGTTTTAAAAACAATAAAGTTCCTAATACCCGCCTTCTCTGAACAGTTAGCTTGCTGCCCCATCCCCCTCCTCCCTATCGTCTGTTGTGTGAATCCATGGAATAGCCTCCTCCCTCCTGCTATGCACGGTCTGATGTGCTGCCACTGCCCTCAATTTAGTATGATGTACCAGTCCACTCCTCCTGCCCTCCATTGCCCAATTCTATGCCCCATCATTGACCTCCTGCTTAAACTCTGTGCTTAGCTTGCTGCCCCTATTCTCCTTCCCTTTGCCCTCCGATGTCTTTGTGCATGCCCCTGCTCCATCCTTTTTGCCCACCATGTTCCATGGACCTGCCACTCCTATCTACTCTGAGTGTTCTGTTGAGCTGCCACTCCCCTCCCACCTGCCTAGCATTGTCAGATGACTGTAACCTGTCCCTGCCACCTCCACCCTGCCTGTCCACATGCCATGCCCCTATCCTCTTCCTCCTGTCCTACATGGTCCATTGTACTGCCACACCCTTCTGCCCTCCCTGGTCGGTTGTGCTGCAAGTGCTCCTCCTGTCTGCCCCGTGCGGTCTGTTGTGAGGCCCCTTCCCCTGAACTTTCTTGTCTGTGCACAGGTCCTGACCCTCCCTTCTATCCTCCATCGTCCTTTGTGCATGCCCCTGCACCCTCCTTCTTGCCCATCATAGCCATTGTGCTGCCACTAACCCTCCCACTTACCATGCATGGTCTTCTGTGCTGCCATGGCCCCTTCCACCTTCCCTGTGTGGTCAGTTAGCTGCCCCTGACCCCCTCCCACCTTCCCTCCATGGTCTGTGTGTATGCCATCACAGTCTCAGTGTTGCTCTTCATGGTGTGTCTTGCTTCTAGTGCCCATTCTGCCTGACCTCCATGGCCATCTTGCTGCTCCTGCCCTGCCCCCTTGCCCCCAGCCCTCTGTTTACATGTGCAGACCCCTACTCCCTCCCTCCTGGCTTGTCTGTTCCATTGTAATGCCCCTGATCCGTCCCTCCTGCCCTTTATGGTCTGTTATGCTGCAGCTTTCTCTCCTGTCTGTCCATTATGGTCAGCTAGCTACCATTGCCTTTTGCCCCTCTGTTCTCTGTTGTCCATGTGCATGGTCCTGTCCCCTAGCTCTGGCTTTCTATGGATTGTTGTGCTGCACTCCCGTCCCGCATGCCCTGTGTGGTGTATTGTGCTGCTGCAAACCCTGATGCCTGCCCTGCAGGGTCAGTTTGGTGCACCTCTCCATGTCCCTCCTGTCCTCTGTTATCCAAGTCCATGTCCCTACCCCATTTCCTTCCATGATCCAATGTACCTACTTGCGAACATTTTGAACTTGGTAAGAGGGAGATTTTGAAAAACAACTGGGGTATTGATTTTCCCCTTTGAGTTACATTGAAAAAGAGGAGATTGTAGACAGGAGACAGATCAAATAAAGCCCATTTGAGCTTAAAAACATTGGACGTTTCCTGGCTGAATTGGGTCTGTTGGCATGTATGGTTGTACTACCATTGCCTCTTCCTTCTGCCCACAATGGTCTATTACATTGCCACAGCCTCTCTTGCCAGTCCTGTATTGTTGGTTTGTTGCCCCTGCCCCCCTTTCCACTGCCCTCCATAGTCTGTTGTGCTGCCACGGCCCTTCCTGCCTGCTCAGTGTGGTTAAATTGTTGCCTTTGCACCCTCCTACCTGCCTTCAATTTTCAGAGTCCGTGCCCCTGGCCTCTGCCTCTCAACAGTATCCTAATGAACAACTAGATTGCTAACATTCTATATTTATTACAAAAGTGTGGAACGCCTGACGTCATCTTGATGTAATCAAAACTGTAATACCTAGAGCATTTCCTTTAGAAATTACATATATGAGAGGGTCTTATTGGCATCAAAATTATGGTTAGTGCTCTAAAAGACTAAAATAAGGACATATTTTCTGAGTTTTCAAATAGCGACAAAGCACTTTTAAATTATTTGTTATCTTTATGTTTTTGTATCCAGTTGACCACTTGATTAAATGTTGCACTTAGGGGAGAGGATGTGGTGTTACTTCCAGAACTGCAGACTTTGCAACTGGGGAACCAGGTTGGAGTTTCTGCTTCAGCTCGACATTCTGTGATTCTGGTCAAATCACTTAGTCTCCCCATGTCTACAACCAAAATGAATTTGTTCTTGTGTGATGTAACCAATGCTCATGTAAAGCACTCCAATATCTGACAAGTCTGCACTATATAACACTGCAAAAACACAAAATAATAAGTGTTTTGCACACTTCTGTCATTGGGCTATATTTGGGCTACATCTGGGTGATTTTGGGCTACACTTGGGCTCTTTTGTCTCCGGTGGCCATCTTGGGAGATTTATTTGTTATGAAGTTTCCTAATTTCCTCATGTACTGCAGTCTCCTCAGTAGGAAATGCTTTCAGTTTTTTACTTTGATTCCATCATGAAGGTATTCAGATATGTCACACATTTGCCATAAATTCTGAATGTTAGCACTCTAGTTGCTCATTAGATCCCTGTAGTAAAACTACTGTTCACCATGGAAGTCTGCTGCTGGTATTAAAAGTGCATGTTTCAGTCTGCATATCAGAATTTTTTAATGAAATAGAAGAGGATTTGAGAAGTCACTCAAAATGTGCCCTCATTTTCTTTCTTCAGCATTAATCATAATTTCTATGGCAAAATGAACCCCCTCATTGTGTTCCTTTTTAAATTAAATGTTTTAAGTGTTACCAGTTTATTCCAATCAAGATGGCTTCAGGTGTGCCATACTTTTGTCATAATGAAGACAGTAAGCGCTCTAGTTGTTTTTAAGAACACTCTGGGACATTCTGTCATTGGGCTATACTTGGGCTACATCTGGGTGATAGTTGGGCTACATTTGGGCTCTTTTGTCTCTGGTGGCCATCTTGGGAGACTTATTTGTTATGAAGTTTTCTAATTTCCTCATTTACTGCAGTCTCCTCAGTAGGAAATACTTTCAGTTTTTTACTTTGATTCCATCAAGAAGGCATTCAAATGTGTCACACATTTGCCATAAATTCAGAATGTTAGCACTATTTTTGCTCATTAGATCACTGTAGTAAAGCTACTGCTCACCAGGGAAAACTGCTGCTGGTATTGAAAGTGCATGTTTCAGTCTGCATGTCAGAATTTTTTAATGAAATAGAAGAGGATTTGAGAAGTCACTCAAAATGTGCCCTAATTTTTCTTTCTGCAGCACTAATCATACTTTTTATGGAAAAATGAACCCCCTCATTTTGTTCCTTTTTAAATTAAATGTTTTAAGAGTTACCCCTTTAATCCAAGCAAGATGGCTTCAGGTGTGCCATATGTTTATCATAAGTAGGACGGTTAGCGCTCTAGTTGTTCTTTGGAACACTCTGGGAAGCTGCAGTAGAACACAAAGGAATCAACTGACAGTCTCTGCCCTTGTTGGATGTACATGTTTTACTGAGAATGTCAGACTTCATTCTCACATGACTGAGAAAGATAATGTGAATTTACAGAAAATAAGCTCTCAGTTTAGCTTATAGATCACCTTCCAAACCTCTGTGGGAAAAGCATGAGAAAATAGTTTTCTCTCAATCATGATATCCCAGCAGAAGGCTTTTTCACATGGTGAAATCACCTTAGAACATACCACAATTCCTAAAATGAATATGGTACCATCAACAAATGATTTATAATGTAACTAAAGTCTTAAAACCTTCTATTAACTGCAATGCTTTTTAATGAGGTGCTATCATGTATATTGGTCCCAAGATGGCTGCCAACACTTCTTGGATGAAGTGCTGACAGCCAATCAGATCTCAGGATGAGATGTGTGGTTAGGCTCCGCCCACATATATATATGATTTTACTTTTGATTTTCGGTTGACGGATCCTTGCGAAATTTTCAAAACTAATGGAGCGCTCCGCTCAGCTCCTACCCTGGAAGTCTCGGGGTGATTCGTCAGGTGGGGGCTGAGAAAAAAGGGGGGTCCCGAAACGGGTTTTCCCCATGCATTTTCCCATAGGACCTTTAGTCGAAGGTACAGCCCGAACGGCTGAACAGAATTACTTGAAATTTGGCAAAGAGGTAGTCCTCAGGTCAGGGATGTGCCTTTTGCATATATGGTGTCAATCTGTTCAGTAGTTCCTGAGAAAATTGCAGTTAAAAGTACATAAATATCTATATGCGCGCTCCTTAACATGCGCGGGCGTAATTGTGATTGGTGGTTACATGTCAGTCAACATTCGAATCGGTCAAAACCAGGAAGTGTTGGCCGCCATTTTGTGTGTGACAGTAAAAAAGAAAGGTGGAGAACGGGAAAAGGGGGCAGGGTACAGAGTTCCTGACCCCCTAGCTTTTGTCAAAAAATTGCGGGGTGCGCGCACCGTCGCGAGGCGGAAAGAAAATCATAAAAAAAATAGAATTAAAAATCAAATTTAAGTGTTTAGATGTTAGGTGGCTCTAAAAAGAGCCGTTGTGTTAATTGAGGAACAGATGAACAAAAAATTATAGGTTGCCGCATGTGTGCTGCTGTATCTTGCTCTCTATTAGGGGAATGCTGGTGTCCCCATAAGAGAGAAGAGCATTGCACGCATTGCACCGTATATGCACCCTCTTGAGAGGGTGTATATCCAGAGGAACAGAAGCAGGTGAAGCTGCCGCCGCAGATGAAGTGCTCGGCTGAGCTGCCGATGATGTGCTCGGCTGAGCTGCTGTGGATCTGCTCGGCTGAGCTGCTGGAGGGTTGTCTCTAGCAGCTCTAGCAAAAGCCACAGGATGTACTCCTTTAACGTGCCTGATCATAGTGAAGATACTAAAAGAGTATTTCTTTTTAGGATCTCCTCTTGATAAGACAACACCACAAATAGTGCAGGTGACTTTTGGAGCATTCACCTTCTTCTGCCCCTCTGGAAATCTAAAAAATTGCCAGATAAAAGAATCTTTCTGTTTCCTCTGTCTCACAAGGGTCTCCTGCTCACTCCCAGAAGATGACTGCTGCTCTGCCATTCTCAAGTACTGGAGTACTGGAAAAGCTGCTCAGCTCCTTCTCCCAGGGAATCAGAAGAAATAATGAGGGGAGTGGGTGTGGTGTTGGAAGTTTCTGGAACTGAAACTACTATAAACCAATGAAAAGTGTTGTTTCTTAATCACATGACCTGAAACTACTATAAACCAATGAAAAGTGTTGTTTCTAAATCACTTGACTTGCCGTGCGCGCACCGTGCGCGCACCGTGTGACGCACGGAACACGCGCACATGCCGGTACGGAGCACGCATACGGAGCACCCATGGTGCGCGCACGATCAAAACCCCTTAAAAAAAAATGTTTTAAGTGTTTATAAGTTTATAGAAGATATTAACTATGCTGTTCAACTTTATCCACATAAAAAAAAAGAGCTGAGCCAATCCATATTACAGGATAAAGTCGATCTATAACTATATACATAGGTAGCTTATTGTAAAATAAATATTTTAAAAATATAATAATACATTCATAAATTAGCATTTAAAAAACCTTGCAAATTCACTTAAAAAAACATAGGTTTCACACACATTATAGATAGGAATTAGCATTTAAAAAACCTTGGAAATTCACTGAAAAAACCATAGGTTTCAAACACGTGATAGTTAGGAATTAGCATTTAAAAAACCTTGCAAATTCACTGAAAAAACCATAGGTTTCACACATGTTATAGTTAGCTGGACATTTCACTCGTAAAAAACCAATGAAATTCCCCCGTTATAGTTAGTTCAGCTAACTATAACTCGCGCGCCCGCAATCCACTGCTGATGACGTCACATATTACATCACTCATGACATGGTCAGTGACATCACTCATGACATCACTGATGACATCTCAAATGACATCACTGATGACATCACTGATGACGTCATCCATGTGATAAATTACCACATCTTCTCACACCCTAATATAACCTTTGATACACCGACTCAAAATTTCAGAGTTCCATTCTCAAATCCATACATACTGCAATACCAATAACTACATACCCACTTATTAACTCTTAGGTCTACTTACACCTCCACTCATTCACCTGTACAGTCACTCATACTTACAGTCACTCCATACAAGACTATCATATGCATTTATACACCTATATAGACACTCACACACCACCAATCATCCATAGAGGTACTCTCACACCTAGTCAGTCATGCAAATAATCACACTCCCATTTACTCACCTATGCGGTTATACACACTCAAGTTCACTTACTCATAAAAATAGTACCACATTCTTACGCTCTTATAGAATCATTGATACAAGCACACACTCATCCATACAGTCACTCTCACAATCACACACTCTCACATCTACCCACTTATATACTCTTACACGCATATATACTGCCTTTCAAATATGTAGTTAGTCACAAATGTACCACTGAGATATACATTCAATCCCTAACACACCCATACATACACTCACTCAACCATACAGTCCATCACAGATGCACTCTTAAAATCATGCACCCATAGAATCACCCACTCACACATCTAGTCACAGAGTAACACACACCCTACCCACACAAACACTCAGGCACCCATACAGATACTCAGACAACCAATCAATAACCCATATAGACACTAATATAGCTATTCAAAAAATCATGCAGCCACTTATACACCAACACACAGACACATACAGACATTCACACAGTTTAGTCACTAGTCTGCAGTAAGATACATTTAATGACTCACTTATAGAGTCATGATGTCATCAGTGATGACATAGGTTTCAGGGGACATTTCCCTTGTACAAAACCCTAGAAATTCCCCTGTTATAGTTAGTTCAGCTAACTATAACTCGCGCCCCGCAATGCACTGCTGATGACGTCACATATTACATCACTCATGACATGGTCAGTGACATCACTGATGACATCACTGATGACATCTCAAATGACATCACTAATGACATCACTGATGACATCATCCATTGAGTATGTGTTTCTGAACAGTTTTAAAATGTTTAACATATATAGGGAAAGGCCTGTTGAAAAATAAGTGGGTGTACAAGTGTGTGAATGGATGATTTTCTAGGTGCGTAACTGACTCTATAAGTGAGTCATTAAATGTATCTTACTGCAGACTAGTGACTAAACTGTGTGAATGTCTGTATGTGTCTGTGTGTTGGTGTATAAGTGGCTGCGTGATTTTTTGAATAGCTATATGAGTGTCTATATGGGTTATTGATTGGTTGTCTGAGTATCTGTATGGGTGCCTGAGTGTTTGTGTGGGTAGGGTGTGTGTGACTCTGTGACTAGATGTGTGAGTGGGTGATTCAGTGGGTGCATGTTTTTAAGAGTGTATCTGTGATGGACTGTATGGTTGGGTGAGTGTATGTATAGGTGTGCTAGTGATTGAATGTATATCTCAGTGGTACATGTGTGAGTAACTATATATGTTAAAGGCAGTATATATGTGTGTAAGAGTATATAAGTGGGTATATGTGAGAGTGTGTGATTGTGAGAGTGGCTGTATGGATGAGTGTGTGCTTGTATCAGTGATTGTATAGGAGCATAAGAATGTGGTACTATTTTTATGAGTAAGTGAACTTGTGTGTGTATAACTGCATAGGTGAGTAAATGGGAGTGTGATTAATTATTTCCATGACTGACTAGGTGTGTGAGTATGTCTATGGATGATTGGTGGTGTCTGAGTGTCTATATAGGTATATAAATGCATATGATAGTCCTGTACTGAGTGACTGTAAGCATGAGTGACTCTACAGGTGAGTGAGTGGAGGTGTGTGTAGACCTAAGAGTCAATGAGTGTGTATGTAGTTATTGGTATTGGAGTATCTATGGTTTTGAGAATGGGAGTCTGAAATTTTGAGTCGGTGTATCAAAGGTTATATTAGGGTGTGAGAAGATGCACTAATTTATCACATGGATGACGTCATCAGTGATGTCATCAGTGATGTCATTTGAGATGTCATCAGTGATGTCACTGACCATGTCATGAGTGATGTAATATGTGACGTCATCAGCAGTGCATTGCGGGGGCGCGAGTTATAGTTAGCTGAACTAACTATAACAGGGGAATTTCTAGGGTTTTGTACGAGGGAAATGTCCAGCTAAGTATAACGCCCCTGAAACCTATGGTTTTTTCAGTGAATTTCTAAGGTTTTTTAAATATCAATTCCTAACTTTACCGCCCCTGAAACCTTTGGTTTTTTCAGTGAATATATATATATATATTATCTACTGGCGGTCGCCAGCAGATAGTTATAGTTAGGACCTATTTTCCATAGGAAATCTGCAACATTCTATTGGGAATATCTTTGGCGCCGGTTGATGAATCGTCGCGAAATTTTCCAAACTTTTGGCCAGCTCTGCTCCGCTCCTACCCTGAAAGTTTCGTGGTGATTCATCAAGCGGGGGCCGAGAAAAAAGGGGGGTCCCAAAACGCATTTTCCCCATGCAATTTCCCATAAAACCTGTTGTCGCAGCTACAGCCCAAACTGCTGAACGGAATTACACCAAATTTGGCAAGGAGGTAGTCCTCAGTTCAGACTCGTGCCTTTTGCTTAAATGGTGTAAATCCATTCAGTAGTTCCTGAGAAAATTAGAGTTAAAAGTTAGTGATATAGCCCCCCCAGCCCCAGGGACCGCCACACTGGGGCTTGAAAGTATTTGTGATGGGGGGGCTCTCAGGCCCCCCCAGCCCCGGGGACCGCCACCCCCCGGGGCAACTTGTCCGTGTGGGAGGGGGGCCACGTGGCCCCCCTCCTGGAGCCAATGATGGCCCTGGGGACCGCCACCCCCCAGGGCCGGCTCCTGCAGTGTCCTGGGGTGCCCACCCCCAGGACACTGCTGTTTGCAATGATAGGGCGGGAGCCTCGCGGCTCCCACCCTGTCATTGCAAACTGCTTTGCTTCATTGAAGCGAGAGCAGGGAAACCTGCTCTTGCTTCAATGAAGCAAAGCTGATTGCTTTTCCACATGGGGAGCAGCATGTTAGCTGTTCCCCATGTCGAAAAGCAATGCCGGCAGAAAAGCTTGGGATCGGGCCGTAGGCCACGCCCCTCCTTACACCACTCGGCAAACGCGCACCCTGGCGCTTTTGCAGAGGGGGAACTACTTCCCCTTGAATACTGGGGGTCCCTGGGGGCCAACTAGCCCACCAGGAACCTCCAGTATGCGCCAGGGGGCTGTGTTGCAGAGAGGTGTAATTAGGACACACCCCTTTTTACACCTCTCTGCAATGAAGCTCCATGGCGCTTACTGGAGGTACCTGGTGGCCTAGTTGGCTGCTAGGGGACCTCAGGATTCAAGGGGACTTAATCCCCCAACTTAAAATGCGCCATGGGGCGCGTTTGCACAGTGGTGAAGGTAGGGGGCGGGGCCTGAGGTGATACTGTGCAAACACGGCATGTGGCGCGTTTTACGTTGGGGAATTCATTCCTCTTCAATCGAGAGGTCCCCTAGGGGTCAACTAGCCCACCAGGTACCTCCAGTAAGCGCCACGGAACTGCGTTGCAGAGTGTTGTAAAAAGGGGCGTGGCCTCTGAACACCTCTCTGCAATGCAGCTCCCTGGAGCATACTGGAGGTACCTGGTGGGCAAGTTGGCCGCCAGGGGACCTCAGGATTCATGGGGACTTAATCCCCCAACTTAAAACACGCCACAGGGCGCGTTTGCACAGTGGTGAAGGTAGGGGGCGGGGCCTGAGGTGATATGTGTGCAAACACGCCCTGTGGCGCGTTTTAATTTAGGGAATTAATTCTTCTTCAATCCAGATGCCCCTTAGGGGCCAACTAGCCCACCAGACCGAGGGGCTCCTAATGGGCATGCGCAAGGCAGTAAAAACACAAGTACTCATGACTGGGCACGGGCTAAAAATTACTCTCCATGCCCACTCATGCACACTTGTGCTGCAGTTCTGCCTTTCCCTGGCTTGTCTGACAATGCAGGTCAGTCAACATGAGGCCGGACCGCCCACGGTCCGACGTCATGTTAACTGACATGCATTGTCAGTTCTCCCCACCCTTGGCGTCTCTGAACTTAAGTAAACTAAGTTCAGAGACACCGAGGAGGGAGCTGCGGGCGCGGGCGGGTGCGGGGAGGCAACACCCCAATGGACGCACCGCGCCTGTGTGTCACTACACAGGCAGCAACCCGTATGCACTTCTAAGAGGGGAGAGAGATCCCCTTAATGGCAGGTGCAGTCAGTGACTGTACCTTCCTGCAAGTGGATGTCTAGGGGGTCCATAGGACCCCCTTAACGTCCTCCAGAGGGCTACCATCAGGGGGTGCACAGTGCGGCTCCTTACAGCTTCTTTGCTTATGTGTGCCTGTCTATAATACTGGAAGTATAGACACGGGCGCTGAGGCAAAGGCATTTCCTCATTTGCATGGGGCCACATCCCTATACAAATGATGGAACACCCTCTGGTGATAGTGCAGGTGTTATATGTGCTCCAGCACTATCTGTATTACAGAAGGGGTTTCACAAGTGTCTGCAGCCCCTTCTGTAATACCAAAGTGCCCCGGGGGGGCACGAGAACTGGGTGCTAAATTCTGTAAAAAGAACCTGGAACACTGAGCTAGTATAGGCATACCTATCACAATGCTTCTATAGGTAGATACAGACCAAGCCTTACTCTCAACGAGGGAAACCACGCTATGGATGACCAGCAGGACTATACTTTGAAAGGTACACTCATCTTTTTCTTGAGAGGGAAACCTGCAATGTGATGTAAGTTCTGGGCCACTTGGCCCTTGCGCTAATCTCTTCTGGCAGCACCTGCTCCACCTCGTGGTGCAGGTGCAGCAGTTTGTTCAGGAGGAGCTTAAGTGATGTCTACATAAGAATGGGTGGAGTAACCAGCTCTTTATAGTATTAAGATCAGCGTGGACTGAACCCTACCTATAAAGTAAAGAAAAGAAAACCTCTTTTTGTTTACTCTTAGGTTTAAAAGCTGGATAGAGTTTTAAAATTGCTTCATTATTTTAGCAATATTAAGCAAATATTGAGCACAATAAACATAGAAAACATTTAACAGAATATATGTACCCAATCATGTACTAAGATGTTGGCAAAACTAATGTCCATAAAAAAATTAAGACATTATGCAACATGTATTTTCTCCATGATATTATGAATCATATACAATCAGATTTTTTCAGAAACGTAGGACCACAAGCCCTAATGTCTTCTTAAAGTACCTTAAGCTCTGTGCCACAAATACTCTGCTGGAGTCCCAAAAATATATTCTAAAATGTCACTAACTATTCAGCATGCAAAATGAATATATAGAGTAATACTGTCAAAACGAATTCACAATTCAAAAGAGGTCCTTGTCAATTCCGGCCATCCCAAATAGAAAACAGGTCACCAAGATATCATGATCAACCCCAATCACAATTTCTATGAATCTTCTGTTTATTTACTAGGCTGACTGTCCATGTAGCTATGGATATGAGGACAAATATAACAATGTCTCTCTCGGCTGTGGTGTACCCTTTGTTGTGGTCAAAGGTAGAGTCGTATTGCTGGTCAATGTGCAATAGCCATTGCCCCTCACTGACAACCACTGGTTGAGTACCATACTGATCTTTTATCAGGATAACTGAAGTGCATATGTGTGCAGTCGAGTGCATCAAGCAACCATTGGATGGGTGCGTGTTCCATTGTCATATGTGATAAGCAAACATGGAGTTTGATGCAGGTCCGAGGAGTGTCTTGGTTAGAAGATACCTGCCCGGTTGATACTGTTTTCCTGATAGTACACAGTTGTCAAGAAATGTAGTGATAGAATTATTTTAGCATGTGCAGAGATGGCATGACATGTGAATATATGTGATTGGTTACCCGACTCTGATCACATTTCGTGTCCAACATTATTTGCCCCTCTATGAACAAATCCAAGGAATATCATCCTTCACCACCACGCACTCCTGTACCTGTTCCTGTCCCTGCTATTTGTTGATAAATGTATGAATCGTTGATGAATTTGCTGTACTCTCATCTCGGTATGAAAATTGTCAAAAAGGGTTTTAGTTGTGTTCAAGGTGTGAATCGGCTTTGGTACATCACACCACATTTCTGCGTCCCACCATTTCCACTGACATGCTTAGATATGGGTTACTTTTGTCCATCGGGTATGACAGGACAACTTGCTTGTTGCTCTGACATTGATACAGTTTGGTTTTGGTGGCTTTTTACAGTTATTTTTCACCATCACAACCACCTATATGCTATGACACACAAGTGATGTTTATGATATGCTTGGGTGCTTTATAATCTACTTGATTTTTGCAATAATGAATTACACGATGGGTATTTTGCTGTACAGGAAGGTCGGTTCACATGGAGTGATACTCAGGCCAGTCCTGATACTTCTTTATTCCACTATCTTGAAACGTAACATTTTTGTTTTCTAAATTAATACCACCTTGTGTTTTGTTACTTAAACCTAAAATTGTGAGTTGAACATTTCTCCTGTCTGTTTGAGGTAGAGGATGGGGATGGTGTGTGTGTCACTTTAATTTGTTAGTGCTGATTCTTCGTTTTCTTTTCAGACTGCCCTACAACTGTTACTTGCTCTGGGATTTTACGCATTCAATAAGTATTTTACTTCTGCAGAATCGTATTCCCATTTTTGTCCAAATCCTTATTTGTGAAATGTGGAAATGTACGTGTATTGGGTTACTGAGCATAATTTTACACATATGCAAAGGAGCAGCACATTTTGAATTAGTTCTGCAAGCAGAAGTGCATTTTATTTGCTAGTGCATGCTCTAAGTTTCCGTTGGAGTTTGCACCGTGACGTTTATGGTGTACACTGATAGCAAGGGTTTGTGCAGTGCCATCAAGATTATAAAAAGAGCTGAGCTATTGCTGCTGAGTGCCCTTATTGTTCAAATTACTTTAGAAGAGACGGAATTTGCATGATGGCGGCATGCACTTTGCATGTGAAGTGTGCAATGTGTGTCCGAATCGTGCTATCTGACTAGGGGTGAAGGGGGGAGTACAGGAATCTCGGGCCATTAGGGTTCAGCATGTCTGTAAGTGAGTGGGCATGAGTTAAAATACAGCAAAGCCATGAGAAAACCTTGAGCGAAAGTACAGGCCCAATACAGGAAAACATGGCTTCTGTAGGGGAACTTCTATCTTGACTAATTGTTATTGCAGTGGATTTTTACCAGTTGCTGGAGATAGGCAAGTGTGACCAGCAGTTTGTGCTAGAAACAACCAATCAGGCTGAGGTGACAATTATGTTGACTTGGTCTCGCAGTCAACAAAATAAGTCACGAAGATTTCTCATCTCCTGTAAGTGATGTTTACATCATAGGTGTTATCCGAAGCTGTGGTAGTAGTAAAAAGAATACTAGTCTGAAAAATTACAGAATCATCACATTAAAACAGTCTAAAATAACACTACAATGAGTCAAGACCTTCCTTTAAAAACCTTGCTAACGCCAGTGGCGGCTGCCACCGGTATAACTGGTAGGGCGGTTGGGCGGGGCGGGGTGGGGGTCGGGTATCTCGACACACGACGGGATAAGTTAACTTAAAATAAAAAAGAAATAAAACCACTTACTTCGCGCTCGCAGAATCGCCGACTCGGCGATGCTGGGAGCGCAAGGTAAGTGGTTTTATTTCTTTTTTATTTTAAGTTTATTTATCCCCTTGTATGTCGAGTTCCCTGACCCCCACCCGCCTCACCGCTCTTACCTGTGGCGGCCCCTACTGGCTAACGCACATGTTACATAAAAACTCCAATGTTAAATAGAGCTAAATCACTTCTCTTCTATGCTCGATTTTATACTTTCTAAAACTGGGCTTTAAAATTAAGCACATGGCTGGTAAAATATGTAAAAAATCAAACAGTAAATGCATTTTATAATTGTCACGGCGTGACCCACAATTACATTGACAATCAGCATCCAATAAGCCACAAACATTACTAGGATTAAGATACAAAAGATTAAAAGCCACAAGAAATCTGAATTACTGCGTAAACATTTATGGGTTGGCTACATTTATCTAGGTTAGGTTGAGTTTTCCTGCCATGATTCCAATAAATAGGAATTAGATCTCTTTGTGGCCAATAGCATAGACCCGTGAGCTTTGATTCCCTTCCACATATTTCATTGAAATCGACAACGCATTTTAATTGACCATATTCAAATGTATTGCCATTCTCAACAAGTTGCTCTTAACCTTCCGGGGCGTTTCAGTTCACTATTGGAGATTTCCATTACACAAAAGGTTGAGATTTTGTGATCAACCTCAAAAAAGATTTTACACCAAAAACGCAAACTTAAATTCCAAGTCAAGAAATTCCAGGACTGCAGGGAGGATTCTACATTTTTAGCCAGCGCCATTACACCAATAGTTAATCTGAGTAGTTTTTTTTAAACATTTGTGTTCTCTGTTATCCCAGTTTAAATTTGACCCTAGGCATAAGAGTCCCTGCCCATAAAAGCAATTTGGGCGGACCATAGCCCTGTAGGCTGTGAATACCGGAGTCACCAAAGGACCACTGAACTCATTTTTAAATGTAATTACCCCCCTACAATTTATAAAGCCCGGGATTCCATAGCATCCTGCTGTAATTTTTCATTAAATATTATCCCCAGCTCCTTATACGAGGTGGCGGCTTCCAGTACCTCGTCCCCCAGTAGCCACGTAAATGACTTGGACTTCCTTCCAAATGTACAATTTTTCATTTTTTTCACATTGATGGTTAAATCATTTGCCACACAATAATTATTACAGACCTCAAGTTTTCTTTGATACCTCACCTGCTTCAGATCCACAATTGTCAAATCATCTGCATATAGGAGACACAATGCATGTCTACCCTCCTTTTCTGGTGGGAAGGCTTTTGCCTCCATCAGAGCCTTTGGCAGGTCTGCAAGGAATAAGGAGAATAACTTTGGAATCAACATGCACCCTTTTCTAAGGCCATTATCCAATGCAATCCTTCTTGACACTGATCCCTTCGTGTTCAGTTCCACCAGGGCCCAGTTCTCCCGATTGAGTTATTCTAGGTTCACCAAAAGACAATTGGGCATTCCATATTGCTTAACTTGGATCACAAAATCTTAGAATTCTTAAGGTAAAAAACTGAAATCTACTAAGCAACATCATAAATTACCTTCTGTGCCATTGCCCACAAATGAAAGCAGTGATTGATCATGGGCTGACGCTGTCTGATGCCTCCTTGTTCAATGTGGACCACATAATTGCTCCATCCACTCCTTCATATACCACAAGATTGCGTTAGAGTAAAGCTCCCCCCCCCCACATCTATGAGGCCAATCAAATGGGAGTCACTAAGGTCAGATGGGTCCTTTTTCTTGAGGATTGGTTTATTTACTGCACCTTTCCAACTAGCCGGAAAGATTCCAGTTTTGGTTACAGATAAAAACACCTTCTAGAAAAAGTTTGCCCAGATGGAGTATGATTTAAAAATATCTCCCAGTATGTTATCTGGATCTGCCACCTTTGTTAAATTGAGGGAAGCTGTTATCTGTTTCAATTAATATTCATTCAGAAAATTAACACGAGCTCCTCTGGGTAAACAGAAATGTACTGTTGATGCTTTTAACGTTGCTGCAACAACAATTATTTTGTGGTGTGAACGTCTCTTGCATGGAAACGCTGCTGGCTTGCATTGCTGTGTGAGCACAGTGCAGCGTTGCAAGGATTGTATGCTACCTGGGAGGACATAATTAGTCCATTATTAGGCCAGCGACTGTCCTGAGGCCTGCACTCCTAGAAATACTATCGCCATTTTAGTAGGAGTATGTTTTTGCTCTTGATATTCGGATATACAGCCTTAAGGACTTCTGTGAGCAGACATGTTATGGCAAACAAACGTGGTCGTTGTTTTTAGATTACTGTCACATTGTCAGGGGAAAAATATCCTACTGAATTATTTTCGTATCCAGAATATCGACTACTGCAATACACAGAGGTGTTAACGCCATTGTCGCATTGTGTGGAGTAGATGCAGTCTCTTCGCCATACTGCCGAATCATATGCCCCATACACATACATCCCCTGGAGTAAAGGGACAATGGGCATAGGCCTTCAAGAGGCAGCGACTGCAGCACTCTTTCATATGGTGAAACAATACTGCATGGAAGTTTACACTAGTTAGGATCTTAGGGGCATATCAACAACAACCGGCGATAATTATTGCTGAGCGCACTTAGCGCTCGCATAATTATCGCCGGCTAGCGCCGATTTTTATCGCTGAGATAGCGTGCTATTACCAACGTTTATCTCATCAGCGATTAAAATCCTAGCGCTAACTGGCTAACGTGAGATTATCGCTGGAGACCCAGCGATAATCTCACGTTAGCTAGTTGATAGGGACTCACAAACTTAGCCATGATATCCACCTTCCATAGGATATCATGGCTAAGTCAGTCCTGAAGCAGGTGTTAGGAAAGTAGCGATAACAGGTGTTATCGCTACTTTTCCTGACGCTATGCTTCATAGCGTGGGGCTTGATGCTAGGAGAAATGACGCATAGCGACATTTCTCCTATCATGTCAGGTCAGGAACGCCCACTTTGCATCTCATTAGAGATGCAAAGCTGGGCGTTAGACATCCCCACGCTAAAGTAAGGTTTCACGCGTTAGCGTGACCTTGCTAATATAGTGATAAAATTATCGCCGCTTTTCGGACGAAAACGGCCGCTAAAGCGGCGATAATTTTTTATCGCCTCGTTGTAAATATGCCCCTTTGCTTGCTATTCATGCATCCTCATGTTAACTGGAAAAATAAATAAATATGCACGTATATATTTACGTTGCTAGTACTGCTATTTGAACAAACGGGAACTCCAGTTAAGGTTGGAACAGGATAGGTCATATGATATGAAGTTTTTGGTCTACGCATTCTGCACTCTTATATAGGACTGAGAGCCTCGACCTTATGCCTGCCACAGAGCAGGCTATTTATTCTGGTGATCGGACTGATTGAATCAAGCAGGAACTGACAGATTAGAATAATAGCCCTAAAAGGAGTGTTTGTTATTTGCTGATGATAATCGTCTGATAATAATGCACACTATATATTTTCAGTCAAGCTTCCTTATTGCTTTTTCAACAATCAGCACATCGGGTGCTCTAAAGGTCAAGTGAGCAGACTAGGCACTTTGCATAATTATAAATGTGGAAATGCACTTTTGGTGTGGAAGCTATTGGTAATTGTGTCTCAGCACATCCTTGCAGTAATTGTTCAGCTTCATCATTTGTGCTTGCATAAACTCAGTCATTAAATACTAGCCGTCTAATTACGCCGCAGAAGATGAGCTGCTCAGTGTAAAATGAAATCAATTGCCCACGGTCATTCGTGATGGAAGAATGCAGGAGGTTATGACTCCGGCGTATTCATGATAAGGAAGAATGTCGTCTTAAAGTACCACAGCCATTCCATTAGCATGACTTTTAAATCTTATATACACCCGAGAAGAACCTTTGAGGCCGTGTATGCTGGCATGTAAGAGAGGACTGGATCGCATACACTCACACATTCGATTTCCACGGTTCTGTAAGAAACAACCTGGTAAATGAAGCAACAGCAGGTGGGACATCTTGTCACAGCGAATGCTAACCTGGAACGGTGAATGGTCATATTACCATACAGTGTTGCTCACACCACTGTGAGCAGAAATAGACAAGTATGACCACATTTCAAGATCTACTCTGCAAATAATTGCATTTACATGCTGGAGGGATGTCATTATCCCTAAAGGGTTTTATGTGAACTCAGTTTGGAGGTCTGGTCACATTTGAAACACCACATTTAATGAATAAGTACAGCCTACAACTGCATTTATTACAAATTGTGTTTTGATGAAAAAGAGGAGGAATCCTGCGCAATGCCCACCTGCATAGTCGTGAAACCTCCTGTCTACTATGTTGTTTGGTCTAGTCAGGTAAAAGCTAACGTCTGCTCTTGAGCTCTATAAGCGTAATGGCAAAATGGCAGATGCTATTTTTTTTTACAGTTTCTCAATATGCTCTAAAATTCGTTATCATGTCCGAATGTCCATACTAGCTGTTTCCGTTTTCAAACAAAGCACTAAATGATTGTTGTGGGTGACTTCGCGTTTAGGATAGACTTAAAAACGCTTCATCTACATAATCCGTGGATGTAATTAGCTCTGTAGATATGGAAAAAATAGATTGTATCCAGGCCTAGTTACATAATTGTTCATAACGGATATGTTCCTTTAATGACAAAATATATTGTCTTTTCTTTTCTCTTCTCTCTTTGTTGATGTAATGTTTTTGTGCATTAGTAGAAGTACATAAATTCGAGTTTTTTAACAAATTAATGAATGAATTCGAGTTTTTTAAACAAATTAATGATTTTAAATGTATAGGAATTTGAGAGCTATTGGAGCTGATGAGTGACCGAAGGTATGAGTGACTTTATGGGTGAGTGAGTGGATAGGTGTGTAGAACTAAGAATCTGTGAGTGAGGATGTAGTTATTGGTGTTGGAGTGTCTATGGTTTTGAGAATGGCAGTCTGTAATTTAAAGTGGGTGTATCAAAGGTTATATTATGGTGTGAGAAGATGCATCAAATTATCCTGTGGATGATGTCATCAGTGATGTCATCAGTGATGTCATTTAAGATGTCATCAGTGATGTCACTGACCATGTCATGCGTGATGTAATATGTGACTTGCAGGGGCGTGAGTTATAGTTAGCTCAACTAACTATAACGGCCGAATTTCTCTGGTTTTGTACGAGTGAAATGTCCAACTAACAATAAAATCCCTGAAACCTATGTTTTTTTCAGTAAATTTCAAAGGTTTTTTAAATGCTAATTTCTAACTATAGCGTCCCTGAAACCTGTGTTTTTTTCAGTGAATTTCAAAAGTTTTTTAAATGCTAATTTCTAACTATAACATAACAGTCGCGTTTGCAGAGTGGTGGAGAAAAATGAGCGTGGCCTTGTGGCAATCCCACTTTGTGGGATTTACTGGAGGTAACAGGAGGGGTAGTTAGCCCCCAATGTCAACCTTGTGGAACAACTACCCTTTTTATTACCTCCAGTAAGTCCCACACAGCAGGATTGCTAACTTGTTATATCAGGCCTGCCCCCTCCGTGCACCAATGTGCAAACATGACCCCTGGCACGTTGTAAGTTGGGAAATTAAGGGGCATATCAACAAGCAGGCGATAAAAAATTATCGACGCTTTTGTGGCTGTTTTCGGCCGAAAAGCGGCGATAATTTTATCGCCTAATTAGCAAAGTCACGCTAACGCGTGAAACCTTGCTTTAGTGTCAGGATTCGTAACGCCCAGCTTTACATCTCTAATGAGATGCAAAGTGGGCGTTCCTGACCTGGCATGACAGGAGAAATGTCGCTAAGCGACATTTCTCCTATCAGTAAGCCTAACGCTATGAAGCATAGCGTCAGGAAAAGTAGCGATAACCCCTGTTATCGCTACTTTCCTTACGCCTGCTTCAGGACTGACTTAGCCATGATATCCTGTGGAAGGTGGATATCATGGCTAAGTTTGATAGTCCCTATCAACTAGCTAACGTGAGATTATCGCTGGGTTTCCAGCGATATTCTCACGTTAGCCAGTTAGCGCTAGGATGTTTATCGCTGATGAGATAAGCGTTGCTAATAGCACGCTATCTCAGCGATAAAAATCGGCGCTAGCAGGCGATAATTATCCTAGCGCTAAGTGCGCTCAGCGATAATTATCGCCGGTTGTTGTTGATATGCCCCTTGGTCCCCTTGAATCCTGAGGATCCCATGGGGGCCAACTAGCCCACCAGGTACCTCCAGGAAGAAATACAGAGCTGCGTTGCAGACAGGTGTTCTTTGGCCACACCCCTTTTTTCACCACGCTGCAAACACGGCTTCTGGCGCACTGCTGCTCGGAGGATGAAGTCCACTTGTGTCCTGAGGTCCTCAGGACACAAGAGGACCTCATCACCCCACCAGCAGTGCACCAGAAGCCGTGTTTCCAGAGTGGTCTGAAAAAGGGGCGTGGCCTTGGACCACCTCTCTACAAAGCAGCTCTGTGGCGCTTACTGGAGGTACCTGGTGGGCTAGTTGGCCCCAGGGACCCTCAGGATTGAAGGGGACTTAATCCCCCAATTTACAATGCGCCAGGGGGCTCGTTTGCACACATGTTATATCAGGCCCCGCCCCCTCCCTGAACCACAGTGCAAACTCTCCCACTGGTGTGCTGCATGTTGGGGGATTGAGTCCCCTTCAACCCTGAGGGTCCCTGGGGACCAACTAGCCCACCAGGTACCTCCTCATTCTTCTATTGAGTTTACTACTCATTGGACTTAAAATATTCTCTGATTTTTATATTCTCTGTATAACTCAACTTCTGAGAGCCTTCATGGAATTGATTCTCTACCACATCATTTTTAATTTCTTAATAAAACCCTTTAATTTGTAATTTTTCTAAAACATAGTTCTTGAGTGTGCCCAATCAATTTCAATTTCAATGTAGTCTAATGAATTGTATTTCTCATGATTTGAATACTTTGAGGAGTGCCTTAACAAGGGGATACATTGCCTCTTGAAAATGAGGTTTAACATTATCTCCAATCTAATTAAATGTGGTAGTACCGTTAGAGGTCAATTTTGTGGTGTCCGAATTTCAGGGTACAGTGCTGGGCTCCCTCATAAGTAGAAGACACAAATGTTAAGTCTGGCACCGTATTTAGACCTCAAGATATGGAGATGCAGTGAAATGGCAGTGTATGGCTTAAGCACCTCTCTGCTCTTCCTGAGAGTCGGATGAAAGATTTTGCCTTCTGCCTCTCCCATGGAGCAAACAAGCTGATTACGATACTGCTGACAATGATGTGCAATACATGTGATACATATGAGCAATAAGGAGACGTGAGGTATTCAAATAGATACATTGACTTATATGCTTGATCGTACTAGCATTTGCTGTTAAGCGGCCTGTTTACCTTCTCGCACTATGCTGGTTGGCGTACGGCGGATCAGTTGTTGCAGCAGCAGCAGCGGTACTGCTGGAGACAACAGTTGAGGGAGGATACTAGTCACCATCTGTCTGATTTGCCTCTCGACATTCGGGGTGTCTGGCAATGTGCTCTGGTCTGCACTTCTTTTAGGAGTGGCGAGGAGGGAACGAAGGTGCTGGGCCCTCGTGGGGGTCATCAAGGCACCTCAGAGATGGAAGGAGCCTCCCATATACCCCAGATGTAGCAAATCTTGACAAGGTTAGCGACGGGATCAGCGGCCAGCAGAGCAGATGTCTCGGCTTCTGTTGCAGTGGTGGAAGGAGAACCCAAGGAGCCCAAATGCACCAATCAGCCATGGAAGGAGCCCATTGAGTGCCCGAGCACCACACGAAGAGCCCAAAGTAGCCCAATGGAGTTGTAGAGGCCTTGCAGGAGCCAGATGCTCAAATGCACTGCTTAGCTGGGTAGACTGTAGGTTGTACAGTTCCCTCAGCGTGCAATCTTCTTTTCAAAACCTTGTGCAAAGACCGACAGTGGATTCTTTTAGCCCTCAGGGCCCAAGCTTGCATAAATCTACTAACCCCTCACATGCCTTTGCCTACACGCCATGCTCTCCTGAGGCTACGTTGGGGTCAGTACTGGGTCTAGTGGGCTTTTGACTGTTAGGGTTGCAGCACTTGCTGTAGGAAATACTAGCCTGCTGACTTCTGGGGCAATGGTTGCAGGAGATGTTGCTGGGAAGGCCATAGCTGACGCAGAGGACAAGATATTTTATGTGGCTCATGTTATGAATAAACTCCATGAGAACCAGAAAGCTTTGAAGCCTTTTTTTCAATGCCAGATATCTTGGTGACTGGCAGTCCGTCAACGTCATACACAAGCTCTGACTTCTATAGTGACCTGGTGAACTTAGAGGTGAATTCAGAATCGCAAAAGCTCTGGGAAGTAGGGGTAGGGGCAGGGGCAGGCAAGCAGTTGGCCCTTCTGGGGTCTCAAAGCCCAAAAGACAATCATGACATTTGTCTTAAAAATGTTGATGCTCCTGAGGAGACTGACCACTGGCCAGACTAATAAGGCAAGTCCTACTAGTGAAGCTGAGCTGCTGTGGGATCCAGATGGAGCTGGATTGACTCCTACTAATGTTACTTACCAAGCATGTGCTATCTCCAGCACTGAAGCAGAAAGTAAGCATACCTCCTCAACAGCGCAAGCATTAAATCCTTAACAGGAAGTTGAATTTGACTTGCTAGGGTCATAACCTGCTGCCAAAAATTCACCATCTCCTACTCCAATTTACTGCAGTTACACAGGGAGAAATATAACTGGGACATTAATTGTTTAATACGGCTGGCACATAGGTTCTCCTTTTGTAAGACAAATAAGGGCAGTGCAGCCTATAATCTGTGGATCATTTAATCTTTGTTGGCAGTTTTATGCTAAGACAACATATATTTCAGTGGTCTCAATCTAGCAAACCAGTCAAAGCTTGTGGTGTTGAGTTTTTATTAGGTTTGACCTGTCATGCACTAGACTGAGATTGCAATGTAGCGGACGGGCCGTGTAACCACTTCCAGCCCCATTCTAGATGAGGGTTTGGATTTTTCTCTATAGGCTTGTTACAAGTTCGACAATTGTGTGTGCTCTTTCTTTCGTTTTGTCCTGAAGAAGCCTATAATCTAAAGACCAAAACACGTTGACACCCCACTTCCAAAGTCTCTGGAAGCCCTGCACTGTTGAATGTATCAGTTACACTGTGTGTTGTGTTAAGATATAAAATCTTTTTTTGTATATACACACAGACCCCAGAGCCAATCGCCCAGAGTGATTGTACAGGTATTTTATGCACAGCCTCCCACTAGTAGACACGTGGAAGATAGGAGCTCTCTTTACAAGGAGGAGATTTGGTTTTGTTTTGAGCTTTGTAATGCCTTGTCTTACTTCGTTGAATTTTTGTATATCACAAAATTGTATGTTTTATGTTTGATGTATCACAATTTGCAGTTACTCTATATTAGTCTGGATGAAATATGAATACCAGAGAGATCCAAGAAAAGAAAGATCTCAAAATGGTCGAGCTGTGTCAATGATTAATTATTGTAATCATTAGAACTAGTAATACTAATATCTGTTCCTGCTTCTCATTTGTTTTTTTTTCGCCACAGAAGTAGAATACACCAATTTTAAATCTGGAACCACACTTAGCCCTCAATATTGGTAAGATGCTGATAAAGGAAATGAAGACCAATCCTACTTGGAAAAGGGACAATAATTTGAAAATAGAGACATACAGAGAATTGCACTGACAGTTCCACATTCGGCATAGCCACTTAGAGCAACCTTAATATTTGGATTGAGAGACAAACAGAAAAACATGTGAAATGATGCAGAAACAATCATATATTTAAATAGAGAGAGACATTCCCCGGGAGGTAGCACACTGACACACTAGAATGAGCACATCTTCTGGAGACTCCAATGTATCTATCCACTCACAATTAAATATACACAGTGTCAAACCTGTTATTCCCATGCTACATCCCTTACAGCCCAGAACTTCTTCAAAGCTAAAGTTATACAGAGAATATCTATATTGACATATAATCTTCAAGGAGTCTATTATGTTGGAATAAACCATCTAAAAACCAAGAGCTTGTACAACTTATATTAACGCATCTTTCACAGGGCATAAAGGTGAGTATCCCATGGCATAACGCAGGTTACCCCTGTGGTGGGTAAGATCAAGGAATCCCCTGTTACTTGATAAAGGCTCCTGCTCAGAAATCTTTGAGAACTACGCATACTGATCTTTATGTTCTCAAGAATGAAAGTAAGGTTGCATGAGAAAATCTTTACAACTTTGCACATCACATTTTGCAACTCCTTAGTAAAATAGCTCCTGTGTAGGCCACAAACATTAGAGTCATCTCTTTGACTGCACAGATAGTTAAATTATGGTCTATAGAGGGGCAATGGTATATTTACTGGGGTGTGGGGGCATGGGGGCATTGCCCCCTGTTTGTTTTGTTGCCCCCGCTCTATAAAATAAATGTTTTGATTCCAGTAACTTCCCTAGCTACCATGAATTGCTTTTATTTTGGCTCAGTCAAGGCAGAATGTGCCTTTATGCTTGAGTGAGGTGAAGTACTGGGTATTTTAGACCCAGCGGTGCAGGGGCACACACCCTATGACTTCTGGGTTCATCCTGTTCCAGACCTACAGAAACACAGAGTCTTCTGGGTGAAGTCAAAGATTCATTTATTGGCTGCAGACCAATTACAGGTATCCTAGAAGTACAACAGCGTGTATGTTCTCAGGAGACTGCCAAAAATCATAGAAACGGGCTTCTCCTTAAGTACAGTTTTTCCTGCCTCAGGCATACATTCCTAGGTTTACGATACAGCAATATACAAGTGTACATTTCAAACGAAAGAGCAGAGTCATGATGACCATCCCACATTCCAGTTAAACCAGCCCACAATTATTTACACAGCAAGGTTCAGATCCCACATTAGATATCGATAGGCCCCAATAAATATGAGCATCTCCTGTTTTGGGAAACAAGCCATAAAGCAGGAACAAGCAGGTGCGAAAGTGATTAGCCGGAGGCTTGTGTGTGATGAAAGGACTTTATGGTGCGTTGAGCCCTGATGCTAATCACAGGTGGCCGGAGGAAGGGGAGCTCGTGAGACCAGTTTGACCTGGGGCAGCAGAGCCAAGCTGCCCAGGTCACAGAAGAGTCAAGGAAAGGCACATGCATTGCAAGGTCCGTAGTTGCTTCATTATAGCCTATGTGAGGGCAATCACAAGATGGCCACCGCTTCCAAAATGGAACCCGCGTAGTGATGCAGAATAACGTGTACACAGTGCATTCATAGCTAGAACGATATATAAAGCACTCAAACATACCGCATTAACCATTTGCGGTTTGCTAACACCAGGATAGACAGGGGTGGGGCCCTGTCCCCTACGCGGTAACAGAGATTAAAGTACGACAGACCCTCCTTTTGCCCTTACATAGGCAATCATTAAACTCATCTCAGTCAGAGTCTAGGTCAATGTTCACGAAGTCATGGAGATGTTGCTGTAGCATCATCCTATTACTTAGCTCGTCCCTCGATACAGGTTTCCTTACACATAAGGTAGCACAGAGGCCACATATCGCAGGAGCACACTGTATGCACAGACAGACCAGGAAAAGAATGGCTAAGATCATTCCAATGACCATCAGAACTTTCCAACCCCAGGCAGATATCAGTTCCCAAAACCACCCCACCAGTGACCAATCTCCTTTATCCACGTGTATGGACTCAGATATTTTATGCAGTTTGGAGATGGCTTGATAGACTGTTGGAGCGTTATCTGGTATGAAAATGCAACAGCTGGATTGGATAACCTTACATACCCCACCGCGGTCTGCAAGAATAACGTCTAGAACCATGCGGTTTTGCAAAGTCATAAGGCGATCCGCTTGGAGCTCAGCGGTCAGATTACCAAGGGCACCAGCCGTTACATTGACAGTGGATTCAACCACACGAGTCAGTTGTCTCAGGTTCCTACTATTTACCATAGGTCCCCAAAACGGCAGGAAACCCAAGAAGAAGTCTCCTGCTTCCTGACCGGCAGTATCCTCCTTACTAATCACGCCCCTCACAACTCTGGTCTTGTGATAGTCAGAGGCAGCAGTAAATGTTGGCGGTAGCAAGTTTGCAATATAACATGTGCCCGAGAAATCAGGGGGCAACCATGTATATGCTCGGTCATTGCAGATGAAATATGTACCCTTGGCAGCCAAAAACGCAGGAGAAAACTGTGACGGGAAAGTGTACGTTTCAGTACAGTCACTTCTTCCCAGTTGAGCTCTAGGATTCTGACCATTACCCTGTAAGCAGAACCGACCCATGTGGGGTACGACCCAGATTGGAGATGAGATTTTTTGCTGTCTTTCACCCAGACTAATACTATACCCCGTTGCGTTCCACCCTACATAAGGTCTTAACTCATCCTTGGGTATGGATGAGTATGCATCGATATCTCTGCTCATATCGGCAACTCCTCTCACTAAGGCTTTATTATTTGTACTAGGTCTGATGGAACGCGGTTGTCGCGGGGAGTAAGCATCTAGAGCATAGAGGAACATGGTCTGGAATGCCCATGACGATCCATTGTAACTAAATGGCAGCACCAAATAGGGAATACCCTTGTTAATGGTATGTGGCATTAACCCACAGACCCAGCAATTGGTTGTATTCATTACTAGTTGGTGTTGGTGCAAGAGCTGAATAAACGAGTTATTTACAAATTCTGATCGTCTGGTCTGTTCGTGTTCAGGCAAAGGGTGAAAAGAGTGTGAGGAGGCAGTAGAAAGAGGTATAGGCTGTACAGTGGGTGCAATGGGCTCCTGGGAGGAGAAAAACACAAATCCCACAGTAAACATTATCATACTACACAGTATAAATAGGCACAAAAATACAAAACATTTGCTTCTCATAATTTTACACATCTTTGCTTTAAAGTTCATTTCCTCAACGGGTCTCTCCATCTTGAAAAACTCCATCCTCTAATCGGGCCGCTCGCGGCGGATGAGTTTCTTCTGCTAAGGAGTACGCCTGTCAGTCCAAGGAAACGCCCTAGACCAACCAGAACCGTTGACCTAACGTCTTCGGCCTGTGCCCCAAAGTCTTGGCACCGCGACCCTGCGGCTGAACCCGGATGGTGGTTCGAAAAACAAAAATCAAGAAAGTCCTTCAGATGGGAGAGCTAAAATGTCAAAAAGGAAATAGTAAGGAAATCTTTATTTGTCCATAGGCCTTGGTCTCAAATTATAGCGGAGACGGCCAGGTGCTGTTTGATCCTGGAACAAAAGTTCAGGCTCTGTGGTGTCCAATCGATTTGACAGTGGCACAGCCTCTTGCAGAATATTGTCACTCTCTTGGTCTGAAACTGTGCCTTTTATGCGTGCATCACTGAATGGTACAAAACGAAGTACAGTATCTGTCTCAGAGTCTGCGATACCCTCCTGGACCCACTGGTCATATGGCAGAGGCAAAGGGATCCTCTTCACGTGGGTGGCGTGGATCCAGTTCTTCTTGCCTTTCACTCGAACCGCTGATCTTGTCGACAGAAGTACAAGGTGGGGGCCGATCCAGCGAGGCTCGTCGTTGCTCTTGCGCTGGAAGTTTCTAATCAGCACCCATGTGCCAGGGTCGATAGGGTGTCCAGGAGTTTCAGAAGCTTGGGGAAGAGTATCATGTACCTGTTGATGTAAAACACGCAGTTTAACAGTCAAATCATACAAGTAATCGAGTAGTACTGGATGCTCGATCTCACTGAATTTCGTAGGCCTTGGTACACCCCATACGTTGGCCGTGCGGCCAAAAACCACTACATAAGGACTAAGTCCCACTCGTGAGTGTACGGTCATTCTGGTGGACAGGAGTGCTAAAGGCAGAGCGTCAGGCCATTTAAGACCGGTGCTCGCCTGGATTTTGGCAAGTTTAAGTTTTAAAGCACCGTTGTAGCGCTCTACTAATCCAGCTGATTGGGGGTGATTTGCAGCGTGAAACTTTTGCTTGATGCCTCAACCCTCACAAACATCCTTCATTACTTTACCCACAAACTCACTTCCATTATCACACCACACCATTCTTGGCATTCCAAACCTAGGGAAGAATTCTTTCACAAGGGCTTTGGCTGTGGATAGGGCAGTGTTATCCTTTAAAGGATAGGCCTCTACCCATTTGGAGAAAGCGCAAACAACCACCAACACATATTTCAGGTTGTTGTACCTTTCCATGTGAATAAAGTCCAGCTGCAAAACTTCAAATGGATATGATGGGGGTGCAAAATGACCAGCTGGAGTTGGGGTTCCCCTACCAGGGTTGTACTTCAAGCATACCATACAATTCTTGACCACATTGTCTGCGCACTTGGGAATTCCAGTATTCTGCCATACTGGAGCCAACAACTTGCAAATACCTTTCGTACTGATATGTGCCATTCCGTGTGCCATTGTAACTACTGGAAGCACATATGCATCAGGCAACAACCATCGCCTATGTTCTGTCAGATCAATCCAACAACCATTCTCATCCAACTTACCCACACTTTCTCTCCACTTGCTTAATTCTTTCTCTGTAGCTTCAGCTTGAAGCGACTTCACACTCTCTATCGTGTTTTCACACATTCCAGCATCATCAACCCATCTTGCGGGGCCTGCAACATACATTCTAGTCTTTACATTCTGTGCTGTTTCTTTCGCGATCTCATCAGCAAACGCATTCCCACGTCCAACATCATCTGTGATTTTCCTGTGCGCACTGCATTTCATAATCGCAACTTGCAACGGTAGGGTCAGTGACTCAAGGAGATCATTCACCAACTTGCCATGCTGAATTTTAGCTCCATGCGACGTCAGGAACCCACGTTCTTTCCACAATCGCCCAAAACTGTGAGCCACGCCGAAGGCGTACTGGCTATCGGTGTAAATATTCACTCTCATTCCTTCAGACAACACGCATGCTCTTGTGAGGGCGATTAATTCTGCTGCTTGGGCCGAATTATGTGGCACTCGTGCAGTTTCCACGACCGTGTGTAACGTCGTGATAGCATATGCAGCAGTCGTGTCACCATTTGGGAGCTTGAAACACGAACCATCCACCCATAAAGTACCATCACACTCAGCCAGGGGAGTATCTTTTAGATCTACTCTCCCTTTCGTCTCTTCTTCTGTTCTAAACAGACAGTCATGTTGCTCAATCTCATCTAGGTCTGCTGGATTTGGCAATAACGTAGCTGGATTCAGCGTGTTGCATCTCTTTATGTGTATGTGGTTTGCTAACAGTGTGAGCTCATAGCCTGATAATCGCGCACTAGTCAAGTGTTGTGTCTTGGTTCTGTTTAATAATGTGTCTACAGCACGTGGAACCATAACGATCAATGTGTTGTCCATTACCAAACCAGCAGATTGTCGGATAGACATAGCTGCAGCAGCTGTCGCTCTCAGACAGCTTGGCAATGCCCTCGCTACAGGGTCCAAGGTTGATGAAAAATATGCGCATGGACGCGGTCTGTCGCCAAAAGGCTGTGTTAACACTGATAACGCACAACCATCTTTCTCGTGAACATACAATGTAAAAGGCTTGCTGTAGTCAGGGGTACCCAACACAGGAGCTGAACATAATGCATTGCGTAATTCCACAAAACTTTTCTGGCACTCTTCAGACCATGGGATAGGATTCGGTGTGTCTTTACATGTCAATGCTAACAAAGGTTTTGCCAACAAGGAAAAATTTGGGATCCAGTGCCTACAGTATGAGGTAATGCCCAAGAAAGCACGCACTTCTCTCTGTGTTCTTGGCACACTCAACTGTGCAATGGCTTGAATTCTCTCTGGGGTCAGTTTCCTTCCCTCCTTCGACAAGAGATGACCTAAGTAGGTCACTTCTTGTCGACAATATTGCAGCTTTGAGAGAGACACTTTGTGATGGAAAGCAGATAAATGGCGCAATAATGACAATGTGGCTTCTTTGCAGATCTTTTCAGTATCCGCGGCGATTAGTAAATCGTCAGCGTACTGAATCAGGATAGCGCCACTCGGTAAAACCAGTGCATCAAGCTGCGCTTTCAAAGCTTGGCTGTATATGGATGGACTCTCACAGTTGCCCTGGGGAGCGCGTTTGAAGCGGAAGCTTCGGCCTCCCAGACTAAAGCCAAAAATGTCTCTGCTCTCTTCTGCAATTGGGATGCTAAAGAAAGCATTCCTTAAATCGATCACTGAAAACCATGCAGCAGAGGCTGGAATCATCGTTAACAAGGCAGTTATATCAGGGACAACTGGAAACTGTGGCACAACAATCTTATTAACTTCTCTAAGATCGATCACAAATCTGTAAACAGGTGGCTGTGAAGGGTCCGTTCGTTTTAAGACAGGTAAAATCGGACTATTGCAAACGTTGCCTCTTGTCTCTTCAATTACACCCTTATTAATCAAGTCGCTGACAATGTCTAATAATGCTTTCTGGCCTTCATTAGAGATCTTGTACTGGGGAATACGTGGCAGTCTGACATTAGCCTTTAAAGTTACCATGTATGGCGGTATCTCCAAGAGGCCCACATCATTGGGACCAGTAGCCCAAAGGACATCCGGAAGGGATGACAATTCAGGCGGCATTGCATTTTGAGACAAGAACATCGGGGAAATCACTTTCCTGCCTAATGTAAGTTGTACCCCTGACGGTGAACAATACAGTGTAGCATGCAATCTTTTCAACAAATCTAACCCTAGCAAATTCTCACCACAGCCTGTTGTTAGAATCAGGGTGCTTTCAGCTCGCAAGGTCCAATAGAAAGAGACATGGGACTAGAAATCGGGATCCTAACTGGGGCGCCAGAAAAACCTACTGAGACATTTATATCGCCAGACAAAGGTGCGCCAGGGAGTTTTTAATGCATTATTGAACTCTTTGCAGCACCAGTGTCTAGCAGAAAGGGCTCCGTTACATTTGCTGTAGTTACCTCAACATACGGTCCGCTCTGATCCACTGGCACTGAAACAACTCCCTCTCTCTGTCTACGGCTGTCCTAGTAATCATTATTTTCTGCATCGCCGTCATCTGCATAATAATCATTATTGTAATACTGAGCTGTATTACTAGTTGTGTTAGCTTGCTGGTCAAAACTATTGATGGTATTTTGAGGCGGAAGAGGACGCGCGTTCTGGGGAGCATTTCCACGCCCTCTGCCTCTAGGAGCTTGCTGACCACCCCTACCTCTTGCGCCATACGCATTACCGTTACGCTGCATTAATTTAGGGCAACTGTATTGAAAATGACCTTCCTCTTTGCAGTATGAACATTGGTTGGGACCTACAGGGACACGTGGTTGATAATACCCGTTCATTTGCTGGTTGTTCTGAAATTGTTGGGGTTGGTGATAGACACCTTGGGGTTGCCTATAATTATTCTGACCTCCACGTGGCGGATAGGCCTGCTGCAAAAGGACCTTCGTCTTTAGTTCCTTCGTTTTCTTATCTGTTCTATCTTTTTCGTCTTTATCTCTGTTTTCATAATACTGTGCAGTAGCCAGTATTTGCGCTGAAGAGGAAACAGCCCAAGAACTTTCTGAATCTTTTAACTTTTTACACAGGTCAGGAAGTAAATTCTGCACAAACTTATCCACAAATAACCGTTGGCCACCCTCAGTACTCATATCTTGCCCACTGTGGTCAATAAACGTTTCTTCAAACCTGGTAAAGAAGTCTGACACTGTCTCATCTTTCTTCTGCTTGCATGCAGATAGCTTGTCCCAATTTACGCGCATCGCAGGCCTTATTGTCTTCATATATGTGATGATTCTACCAGGGAGTTCTGCTATTAATGGCTCAGGTTTCGCGCCACCAGTTTGTCTAGCGTCAGCGGCAATAATGTCAGCCCATGTAGCACCTAGTTCTGCATCGTGATCTGCATTACGAATTGATCCCCATAGGGGCTGTGGAACAACATTACCAAACAACATGTCTATGTCGGCCAGATTCATAACGCATGACCCTGCCGTCTGTGACAACTCTTTATAATATCCTGCAGGGTTTTTACGGGGATCAGGCAATGTCTGCTTAAGCGCTAACACCTCAGAACGCTTCCATGGAACATGCACCCAAACACGCTGGAAATGCGCTGGCATAGCAGCGATACCGGCACCGGCGTCAGCTGCAACTGCTTCCTTCCATACCGGGGGAACTTCTCTCATGGGGTATTGTCGCGCTTTTACCTTCTTCCCCACAAGGACATCTTGTTCAAATAATGACTGTTGACAATCAGCATTCCTGAAGGACAATACAACCGCAACTGCTTTATCTACCTCGCGATCCACAATTGTACCAGTTCCAAAATCAAACCTCACTCTACACAGCTCCTGCGGGCTCGGGTCTTTACCACTATCCTCCAATTCCTCACAGAGAATTTCGCACATTTTCTCAAACACATATCTCTGTTTTGGGGCATCCCATTGATGAAAAACGTTGACAACTGATTCCACATCATACAGTGAAGGGAAAACAATCCATCTACGCGCCATGCAATCTATTACCTTTTTCTCATCGGGGTTAGGCAATTGTCTGCGCAATTGCTTACGCTGCAAACCAGGAGTCGCACCAGATGACTCAAAGAGAGGAGACATTAACGTAGTAACCACATTAGCTAAGCGCTGTCGCGCTGAAGGAGAAGCTGAGGCGAAAACAGGGGGATAAACAGAGGGGAGAAAAGAGGATGCAGAAACAGGTACTGGAGTGGTGCAAGGAAGAGTATCAGGGGAGGCAGTCAATATACTAGGCAAAGTCGCAGGAAGCGCGGGGGCAGTTGGAAACACAACTGGCGGCCCTTGAGAGGGCTGCGCTATAGGGATAAGAGCCGGCTGCGAAGCAGCTGGCGGCTGTGGCAAGGCTTGCGGCACATTAACTGGGGGTGGCATATTCACAAGCTGGGGAGGTGCCGTGGCATTCTGAGCATACGGGGGTGGCGAACTCAACAAATGCGACATCAGAGTATCTTTCTCCTTTTCTTCTAACACATTCTGCTTAGAGTGTGGTAAAGCTGGGTAACATTTGTCGATCCCTAACTTACGCTGCCTGTGCAATTGCTCATTCATCTGCTCCTCCTCATTGTCTTTGAATTGTACAGCTGCTTGCATTACTGTCATACCTCTCTCTCTTTTATTCTTTTTCGCTAGCTTAATTTCCTTCTGTTTGGCTTCCTTTCGCCATAAGCGGAAAGAATCAAACATCGCCGGCCGGGCTTTCTTTTTAAACAATTTAATTTCCAAATTATCTAAAATATCGGTATCGAAACTACCATTCTGGGGCCATTTTAAAACACCATCTTTTCTGGTGTAGTGGATCCATACTTCGTTATATGCAATGGGACCTACGCCATGTTTTACATAGAGCTCATAAGTTGGAGTTCCAACCGGAGGAACCGGACATGATTCCTCCAGCTGGAAATCTCTTCCACAACCCAAACAGAACAATCTACCAAATATTCTAGAACCAGGCATCTTCGCTCACTAGTCTAGATCTAAACGTCAGAGGATTATCGATTACGATAGTCTCGTGAATACACGAGTCCTCTGGCTTTGGCGTTTGCAAACTCCAAATTTCCAAATCAAAATGATCCCGAGGGATACCAAACAAATGGGAGACGCTCCACTTATACTTAACTGAATATTGGTGATCGATGGCGTCACCAGAAGACTCTCTCGGTTGTTTCGCTCTCTCAAACTCGTCAAGGGTCCAAAACAGGTCGATTAATCAGGGCAGCAGTCCTTCGTAGCCGTCGGGACGCGGAGAACCTCGCAGAAAAGACTTTCGGACCACGTCGACATGCAGGGGTCGATGAAGTGGCGGCCTTCCTCCGAAATTTCCACACGAAGCTCCTCACGAACATCTGGCTTGGACTGGTACCGCTGAAATCGTCCCGAGTTGGGCGCCAAATTGAAGTACTGGGTATTTTAGACCCAGCGGTGCAGGGGCACACACCCTATGACTTCTGGGTTCACCCTGTTCCAGACCTACAGAAACACAGAGTCTTCTGGGTGAAGTCAAAGATTCATTTATTGGCTGCAGACCAATTACAGGTATCCTAGAAGTACAACAGCGTGTATGTTCTCAGGAGACTGCCAAAAATCATAGAAACGGGCTTCTCCTTAAGTACAGTTTTTCCTGCCTCAGGCATACATTCCTAGGTTTACGATACGGCAATATACAAGTGTACATTTCAAACGAAAGAGCAGAGTCATGATGACCATCCCACATTCCAGTTAAACCAGCCCACAATTATTTACACAGCAAGGTTCAGATCCCACATTAGATATCGATAGGCCCCAATAAATATGAGCATCTCCTGTTTTGGGAAACAAGCCATAAAGCAGGAACAAGCAGGTGCGAAAGTGATTAGCCGGAGGCTTGTGTGTGATGAAAGGACTTTATGGTGCGTTGAGCCCTGATGCTAATCACAGGTGGCCGGAGGAAGGGGAGCTTGTGAGACCAGTTTGACCTAGGGCAGCAGAGCCAAGCTGCCCAGGTCACAGAAGAGTCAAGGAAAGGCACATGCATTGCAAGGCCCGTAGTTGCTTCATTATAACCTATGTGAGGGCAATCATAAGATGGCCACCGCTTCCAAAATGGAACCCGCGTAGTGATGCAGAATAACGTGTACACAGTGCATTCATAGCTAGAACGATATATAAAGCACTCGCACATACCGCATTAACCATTTGTGGTTTGCTAATACCAGGATAGACAGGGGTGGGGCCCTGTCCCCTACGCGGTAACAGAGATTAAAGTACGACAGAGGGTTGAGTGGGTGGGGTATGTTTGAGCTTAATTGATTGACACAGCCAGCTACATCCAGGCCTTGGGGTGAAGCGCACATGTTGGGTTGGACGGGTGCCTTGCTGTCTCCAGTTCAACATGCGCACTTAAACCCTCTCCTACTTGCTCAATGTTTGTGACCCAGTGGATTGCTGCCAAAGCCCCCAAGTCTCCTAAGAAGCTCTGACTTTGCCTAACTGAACAAATCTTCACTCCGCTCTCATGCTGTTTACTAACATAAACAGCAAGGGAGCAGCTGACGAGGGTGGGACTAAAGGGCCGGGCTCTAGTTACAATGGTCACAAATTCCATGAATGCTCAGAGGCACCTCAAAGACACAAGTGTACTTCTGACTGAGCAAATGTGTTCAGGTAAGATTGATTGTGCCTCAAAGCCCCTACATGATTGTGTTTTTACTTTTAGTTTCAGATCAGTGTTTAATGGCGTTGTCACCATTGTTTGTATAGCACAGCAGCCCTCCACATGCTGTCTGTGGAGTGCGCCCGTCGAAGAAGACTCGGTGCTGCCTGAGGGTGGGACTCTGTCATCCACCTTGGCTAAGAGGCAGAGAACAGTTTATTAACCCCTTACAAGCAGTCGTCCCAAAGTACCTCGAAGAGCTCTGGGGCCTGAGCCCAATATGAATGTGTTAAATTGCTATCCTCTCTCTCTAACTTTTCCAAACTCTGCCAAAACATTCTACAAAGTTCTAGCTTTTCTCCCACTGTTGCCAATCCTAATATACAACTGCTTGCCTACATTCCCAAAATATACAAAGATAATGAATACATAGAACCGTTTTTAGCTGACATTCTTCTTGGATAACGCTACATCATCTTAACCTCAACCTGCTAGAAATAGAATTCTTAATTGCCGATCCAAACTGTCCATGCCTGTTAAACTTTGTTAAACTGACAAACCAACCATACAGGATGGTCCAACTCTTATTGATTCTGCTTGAACAAGAGTTGGTATTACAAGTAAACCAACTACTTTACCAAAGGGTTGCAGTATCTCCTCACCTGGAGGTGGCTGTCGTAATGATAATGACTTGCTTTTATATAACTCTGAATTCCACACTACTGCCAGTTCTAATGATTGTGAATAGCAAGGGATAGTTTCCAATTTATTGTGCTCCATTTACCTACCTCAGAAGAATGAAAGGCTGAGTTTGCATTTCCATAGTTAATGCGGGACCTGCAGGTCTTAGCAGATACCAGCAGAAACCTCAGCTAACTGTGACATATTACTTATTGAGGTTATTATTGTTTCTGTAAACCCCTGCTACACTTGGTAAAGGACTGCAACTTTTGTGCCCAGAGTACATCATAAATACCAAAATACAATCCAATGCACATTTGTATAGGTTTACATTTTTCACAAATAACACATATTGTAAAAAATATTTATTCCATTTCTGGTGTCATAAAAAGGGTATAATTCAAACTTTGGACTTTTTTAGTATTGGATTTATCCTTTCTATGAAATTATGTTAAGGATACCACTCGAACTGCAGGAACAAGAATGAGTAGACTTTATCCATGACTTAGGTGAATTTGTAAAGTATCTATGCAGTACCAAAGTAGTAATGAAGTCAAAATGCAAAACAATAAAATCCCAAACCACAAGAGAAAAATAGAGTCAATTTGTGATAAATACAATGACACTAAAATGACAAAAATCCAAGAAAGGGAACAGGAGATACGTGTTTTTAAACTTCTAACTACAAATGGCACTAAAAAGTGTCAGTTATATACACTAATCAGGTTCATCCCAGTCAAAATATTTTATCTTCTGACTTAGTGCCTGATTAAGATTTTGGTAGATGGGTTACTCCATCACAGCAGTGATGGAAATCCAGTCTACTGAAATAAAAATCCCATTATATATGCTATGGGATTTATATTTCGGCTGACAGGTTATTCATCACCATTGTGACAGAGTAACCCGTCCGCTAAGATCTAAATCTGCCATTTAGTCATTTAAGCCCCAACCCACCCCACCAGTACACTCCTAAAGCCTATAGGACCTCAAGTAATGCACATAGAGACTCACAGGGTACCATGCAGAGGCCACCTGCAGGACTCAGTCCAGGTGCCACTGGTCAGCTAGGTACTTCCAGGAATAGGCCTCTTGAAGCTTTTTATCACCCTGTAATCACACAGTAGGTCAGCCAGCTTACACTTGGAGTCCCCATCTTTGTCCTGGGTACAAGAGGGAGCAGGTCCAGTCCTTCAGGCCTCTCAAGTCACAGAAATCAGGTTCAGTCCTTTTCTGATCTTTGCCAGGTCCAAAAAATGTCCTGAGGCGGGTTCTTGGAGATGCCACATTTATGCCTTCATGACCTAGTGGGTCATGGTTGCTCCTTGCCCCTCCCTAGTCAATGGGGGAAAAGGTCTGAGACCTACCGTCTTTTGCAGCAGTTCCTGCTTGTCTTACTCCAAGCAGGCCAACAAAGCTATATGGCAGGGCATTTTCAAGATGACAAAAGTATCAAGCCACACTAAACTTGGATTCAGGGGGCTGAGTGTGTGAGTAGGAAATATACTATAATAATCCTAAGGTCCTCCCACAATTTACACCAAGAGACATTTTAAGGTGGGCATTGCACTCACAATAAACTCACATACAGAAGTCTGGAAGAATAAAACCAGGTTTTTCAGTAACAAGACAGTGGATCAACAAGATTTGTATTCGCACCCGATCTCTTTCAAGTGTGCCCCAATTAATATATGTGGTTCAATAGACCTGTCAAGCAGAATTTAGCACTTTAATGACAAAAAGGATGCCAACCGCCCCCACGCTGCATATTCAGTGGCATTGAGAGGAGGCATCTCTGTCCATTCTGGTAAGCCGATTGTTTGTTCCTGGGATGTATTTCAAACCATTTATGCACCTTTTCAAGGCTGAGCACAACCTGGGATCTGACGGAGGCTTATGCAGATTAGTCATCTGACAGTTCAGGCAGGTGAATAGTAACTTTCTAAAAGTTACTTTTCCATAATAGTTATTAAAATTCAACTTTGCAACTAGATTGGATTTTTAATAAATATTAAATCAGTGGATACATTATATTTTCTAGCTTATCCTATTCCCAAAAAATATATTAGTATTTGAATCTTTATATTGATTTTCTACATAGGACAGCAAGACCTGCAAAAGAGAAAATAGCTTTTATGGCCTTGCCATTGTAGGGACTTGGTCATATTACATTTCTACGAGTCCTACTTTACACTTCCATGCGCCCTGCCTGATGGGCTAAAAGGATTACATAGGGGTGACTTACTAATACATACATTTCACATTTTACCTGTCAAAATGGGTTATTTAAGCAGGTCACACTGCAACTCCCAGGCTAAACAGGGTAGGTCTGAAGCCATGTTTACATTTCCCCTATAGTGGATGGCACAATAGTTGCTGCAGTCCACTGATGGCAATTAACTTCCAGTCCCTGAGAATATCTTGTACACCATATACTATGGACTCATCAGCAAGTAAAATATACCATTTAGAATTAGGCCAATTAATTCATGTTTAAAAGAGACCACAACAACTTCACTAGTGGTTGGCAGGGGTAAAGTGCAAAGAGGTATAAAGCCAGAAAACTAGAATTGGGCCCAGCAAAGGTGACATGTCAGGGGTGACCATGCGGAAAGGGCAGATTTCCTACAATGAGTTTTGGATTTATTTGGATTTATTTGATTAGTATCTTAGGCAGCTTATGTCATCCTTCGTAATGTCTAGAAATAAACAGTCCATACCCCTTATCATTACTGCATTCTATTATACTTGATGACATCCCTTTATTAGGCCTTCCAATGTTCCCTTTTGATAGCCTGTCCTTTGATCTGCTCACCTGCTAGCCACAGAAAGTACAGATAAATGTTACTGCATCGAGCAAAAAGCAAACATTTGCTGACAATTGTTAGACCTGACACTATTGGCGTGGGTTTCCCTTCCATTTTTTGCTGTTGTTTTTGCTGGTAATAGATGCTCTGGGCGCGGTGCCACTGCCATCCAGTGCCACAGCGCGAATGCTCCCTGTGTAAAGATGACATGTGAATTGGTGTATCCATGATTGGCTTATTTGGTTTGCCTGTTAGTCCCTAGTAGCGTGGCCTGTGTGTGCCCAGGGCTGGTAAACCAAATGCTGCTGGTGGGCCTGCAGCGCTGGTTTGCGCCACCCATAGAAGCAGCTTGTAAAGTGTGTCTCAGACCTGCCACTGCAGTGTCTGCGTGCAGTCTAGAAATGCCATCTTTGCTGTGAAGTGCACCCACTTCCCAGCCCCTGAACCTTCCCTTGGCATCATGTAAGCCACCCCAACGGTAGGGTGCATTGTATGTGTAAGGTAGGACATGTTCTGATGTGTGTAGCATGTCCTGGTAGTGAATTACACCTAATTTTGTTTTTCACTACTGTAAGGCTACCTTTTCTCCATAGGCCAGAATGGGAGGTTTGGCTATTACATTCTATAGTCCTAACTGACCCACAGAACATGGTAGAAAAACAAATTGAGTATGCTTGAGCTCAGAATATTAAAATACATCTTTTAGTGAAGTTTATTTTTATATTCTGTGTTTGAAAATACCACTTTTAGAAAGTAGGTGTTTTCTTGCCTAAGCCTTCCAGTGTGCTGTTATGTGTATTGGCTGTCTGGTTTTGGAGGGACAGGGCAGGATGAGTCAGACCTGGTTTGAAAAGAGAGATCTGCATTAGAGTATGGAGAGGGGTAGCTCCTGGACCTGAATAGGGCTGTGCCTGGCAAGGTGAATGCTGGCTCCAACTCTCACTGTGCATCTGATGGCAGACCCCCTCTTTCTGAAAGGAAGGATGCAGCCTGGTAAACAAAGTGCTCCAGGGCTGCGCAGAATTGGTTCTGGCTGGGTTCAGTGACTTGTAGCTTCTGAGAACAAAGACTTTTGGGGTATAAATATCTGTGCTGAAACCACTACAATTTGTATTGCCCCTGGACAACAAGAGGAACCTCTGTCCGTGTAACTGAAGGAATCCGCAGGAGAGGACTGTCCTTGTGCTTGTGTGCTGTTTCTTGGACTGGCCTGCAGTGGTTACTACTGGACTTGGAAGAAGAGGAAAAGGACTTTGAAGGAACTTTTATTTTTGCTACAGCAATCACCCAAGGGCTAGAAGAGAGCTAGCCTCCTGCAGGAGTCTCAGGCACATCAGACTCCACCAGCAGCCTCCTGTTTCCTCCGAGCGAGGATTTCTATCTGCAGGTGAGGTGAGGCTCCTGTGAGTTTCAGGGCCTCTAGTTCTACTGTTGAGAAGAGAGTGCTGAAAATCATCGCTAAAGCCCATTAGCTAGCAGCCGCAGCTGAAGAGCGTAAGGAAAATCATTGCGCTGCTGCCGCTGAGTGCTCGCTATCGGAGATCATCGCATCACACACTTGCGGCCTGCCAAATGCTCGCTAACCCGAAGATTATCGCATCGCATGTTTGCGGGCCTCCAAGTGCTCGCTAACCAAATATCATTGCATCGAGTTCATCGCTTCACGACATCGCAGCGCGGACGCCAAGCGTTCGCCAATTTCATCGCATCGCATCAGGATCGTCGCTCCCTCGCGGGGTGCCATTTCTTTTCATCACAACAAGATCGCACACGCAACAGGTTCAGCGCATCATCCTCCCTTCGCGGCAAGGATTTCATTGCATCGCCGGCTTAGCGTGTAAAAGTTTGTCGCTTTGTCCTGCACACAGATCAGCGCATCATCCTCCCTTGCGGCAAGGATTCGACGCATCGCTGGTCACGCGTGAGGAAAATCATCGCTACAACTCCTTAGCGACATTTTTGTTGCTTTGCTACAGAATCCAGGTAGTTTGTGAGTAAAAGGGTCGCAGAGACCACTGCCTTGCACTGACCTCCTCTTTGCACACTTTGAACTATTTTTACAGCATTTTAAGAATAACCCTATTTTCCTAGTATTGTGGATTTTTACTGTTATTGGTCTTGTGTTAAGTCTATATATAAAGATACTTATTTTTAATAACTACTTGTGTGGTGTCCCTTTGTAGTGTTCCTCACTGTGTTACTGTGTATGGTCATAAATGCTTCACACACTGCCTCAGAGATAAGCCTAGCTGCTTGTGCTACGTTACCACAGGATTGAGCAGGGGTTATCAAAGGGTGTAGCCCGCTTACTCTGACTTAGGAAGAAGGGTCACTACTTGGAGAGTGGCCAGCCATTGCCCATTAGAGACCCCCATTTCTAACAACAATAAAATAGCATCAATGTATAATGAGCTGCATGTTCTGCTGCTGCAAGTACAGATGCAAGATTTACAGATGGCCCTGAAAACACTTGAAAGACTGCTCTTGTCATTTGCCAAGTACAACTAATAAGAAACAGTAAAAACCAGCTCACTGTCTTGAACTCTGATGGCTTCTAACTCCCATGTACGCTGAATGCAAGCCACTTAGATTCACCCTGGACACCAACTTCGCCATCGAGTAACACACTAGCAAAAAAGCAAAGGTGGCATGGTACCAGCACTCTTGTTAAAGAAAGTGAAACCACTTCTACCAAAATTCGATTTCAGAACTGCAGTTCAAGCTCTCACACTCTTCCTTCTAGATGGCACACAAGCGCGGCTTCATGGTCTCCAAGACTACATATTGGCACATCTTCAGGGCATCCTACATGCCTCAGAACATCACATTCAGAAACTAAATAAATATGATCACAACAACCCCATCCTGAAAGAAATCCAGTGTCCCCTTTGTTCCCTGCACTATCTTCAAAACCAGTTATATCATTTAAACAGCCATCATGACCAGCATTTTCACTTATCTTTCTCAAGTGTCTCAAGAATCACCATATTGTTTTTTTCTCAGCACACCAGCAGCCAGGATACCATAAAACGGCGGAGTAAGAAATGGAAAAAAGAAGACAAAAAAAGGCAGCAGATCTTTGCAATCTTTGCACCAAAGATCTGGAACATCCCTGTATACATCAGAACAACCCCAGTGGTGCTCCAATAATTTAGGAAAGTATTGTAGACACACATCTTTAAAGAACATTACCTCACAATGCATTAGAGTTTACAAACCAGCTGCTTCTACTATCACTCGTTGAGTTTATGCTTGTCGTTGGCCCCGTATGGTGCTTTTTGGCTAGGTCCGGGCTATAAAAATATCAAATGCATACTGTACGAAACTGTTTCTTTGATTGGGGGGTGAAGACCCTTCTCCAGCAACAACCGCAATTCCTGTCAGGGTAAACCACAAAAGTTCTCTAAATTAACCTGTGCTTAATCCAGTTGTAAATTTGCACATAGGCTGTCAGGCTTAACTTAGAAGCAATGAGTAGAGTGTTTATGCAGCACTCAAATAGTTATAAAGTGAAACCACAACACAAAAAAAAAACACACGCAAAAAATAGAGACAAAGCTAATGACACCAGAGTGACAAAATTATTGTAAGTAAAGCCAGAGTAATGAATTATTTTGTAAAAATTTGCTTCTAAAAGCTCAAAGTGCCAGAAGTGGTAATCTCATTGCACAAGACCAGGGCAAAGTCAAAAGTTATGGCCAACCATGTTGGAATGTAGTTTGGATATACAGTGTGGATTGGACCTGGGCTTGGATTACCCCTGGATCTCAGAAGACATTTGAAGAAAATGTTGCTGAGAAGATAAACATCAGCAGTGCAAGGCAGCCGGCAGTGTCCGAGGAGGAGACATGGTCGCTGGGGAGCCACCGGATAGAGTTACAGTGAAAGATTTCTACGTCCAGACTTTGTCACTTTTTTGGAAGTCGATAAACTCCAGTGGGATGAAGCTGCAGGCGTTAGTCAACGAGAGTTCCACGTGGCCGGATACCTCTTCCGAGCGAATCAGCAGAATATGATTTTCTGCTGCAGAGAAGAACGTAGTGTGAGCTACCACAAAGTCAGGTTAACCAGCAATATGCCTTGATCAGATCGGTAAGCAGGAAAGTCTTGCATGTTGGATCCTCTGGAAATTTTTTGTGACATTTTTCTAAGCCTCCAACTTTTAGGGATTGGCAGGAGCAGCACCTTTAACACCACTTCCAAGGGTCCAGGACATGGGGTATACCAATTCAGGGGTTAAGATCCAATCCAGCAGAGGTCAGGTACAAGTACCAAGGTCTCTGGAGAGTTTGTTTTGTCCCTGTAGCTCAAATAGGAGGCCAGACAACTACCCCTTGGAGTCAGCCTGGTAGTCCTGGGTTCAAGCAACAAGTTAGGCCTCAAGCAGCAGGGCAGTCTTCTGGTGAGCAAGGCAGGACTCAAGCAGAAGCAAAGGCCTCTGGTGGTACAGGACAGTTCTGCAGAGAGCAAGACAGACGTGAAGAAGTAGGGCAGTCATTTGCTGGTTCAGGCAGTCCTTCTGAAGTCTTCCACTGGTCCAGGATTTTACTTAAGAATTGCTCTCAGGATCCATTATGTATACCTGGTGCCATCCTTTGAAGTGGGGGGTCACTTCTAGAGGTACGCCTACTTCTGGTTCTGGAGAGTTCTTCATTTCCCCCCTCAAGGCTTCAAGAAGTCTAGGGTGACAAAACACTCAAGTCAGGTTCCTATGTATGTGAGCTGGAGGCAGTGTTTTGAAATGTAAGTGAGGTGAGGAACAGCTCTACCTCAGCATTTCAGGCAGGATGACCCATCCTTCCTCCACCCAGTCCCCTATGTCTCACTGTGTGGCAGGAATACACTAACTCCAACAGCAGAGTCATTCATAATCATGTGACCAAGGACAGTGGCAGAGGCACATAAATGTTTAGGGCAGGAAAATGGCAAATTTTTAAAAGTTGCATTTTCAGCACTGTGACTTAAAATCTGACTTTACCAGTAAAGATGATTTTGAATTGCAAATCGTTTGAATCTAAACATGACATTTCAACCTGTTTCAAATCAAACTATAGTACTTATTAAACATAAGAAGGTAATCCAATGTTGTTTTATGCAAGAGGTAGGCCTTACAGTAGTGAAAAATGAATTTAGGGGTTCACTGCTAGAACATGTCAAACTTAAAAACATGTCATAATTTTTAAATACAGTTCAGCCTGCCATATGGATTTTTAAGGCCTACCTTAAGGGTTACTTATGTGTATTGAAAAGGAAGGTTTAGGCCTGGCAAAAGATTTACTTTTATCATGGCAGTTTGGCTCAGCCTGATAAATGGTGACCAATCAGAAGATGCTGCTGTAGGGCTGATTTTAGGTAACTTTAGGAAAGCAGTTCCAAAACTACTTTCCTGGAATATTTATGCAAAATTAACCTGGCAAGTTGCTGGATTTATTGTATCTAATATGTCCATACTTTGAATAAATATTTTATCTCACTCCTTGCAAAAGTTAGGCTTTATTAAAGTTTAATAAAGCCTTCCTATGTTAGGCTATGCTATCCAATGTTATGCTAAGGATTTGTAAAGTGCATGGCAACCCGACGGGCCTCCAAGCGCTGAGGATCAAGTCTGTCACATAGTGCCTGAGACAAAAGCAGGTCATTTAAAATGGTATGTTTTGAGTGATTTCCAGAATTTGTATTCTTCTTTAATCAAACTCAGTGCTGGGGGTAGTGAGTTCCAGAGTGTCGGTGCAAGGTAGGCAAACGAGTGGTCTCTACTTCTTGCTTTCTAGATCTTTGGTACAGTAAGAAGTCTCTGATCAGAGGAGGATAATAGTCTTTTAGGTTTATAGGGGTTAGCAACCACTGGATTAGGAGGTGACCGGTGGGCCAGACAGACAGTTTTACATTGGATTCATTTGAGAACCAGCAGCCAGTGCAGCCCTGCCAAGGATGCAGACACTGACCAAGAATTGTTGATCTTTAGGATAATATGAGCAGCAGCAGTCTGAATGATGTGTAAGCACTTGGTTACATACAGAAGGTTTCCCAGGTAAACTGAGTTGCCATAGTCAAGTCGGGAGAGCACTAGGCCATAGACTACTGTTTTTCTAGTGGCATGAGGAAGCCAACTCAGAACCTTACTTAGTGTTGTAAGTAGGCCAAAGCAGGCAGTAGCTAATTTCTTGACTTGGACTTCCATGGTGAGGTGGCAGTCGACCCAGAATCCCAGACTTTTCATTTCCATTTGAGGAGTGAGTAGGTCACCTAAGTACTTGAGTCACTGCAGTTCCGTCCATAGTGAGAGATTCTTACCGACCACCAGAACCTTTAATTTTATCATAGGTGAGTTTTGGATTATTACTGGTCATCCAGTCAGTGACATCTCTAAGGCAGGCACTGACCTTCATTGTACGGGAGTTCATTTGGTGTGATGTTGGTGCATGTGTGAGGTGAGGCGTATATTTGGGATGTTGCCGGCCCTTCTACTGTGAGTAAACTTCAAGGGGGTTTATTTTTTAATTCTGACTGCAAGGGCCTTGGATCTCTTACCTCTACCCTGCTTGCGATGTAGTCCTCAGTGTGCTGTCTTCTCTTACATTCTTGAGCTGACAAACATGAGTTCAAAGTGTAAGGGACACTGGCTATTGAAAGAGATGCTAAACAGTGCTCACTTTGTAATTGATACAAACCCAATCACCTTTGGGAACTGATGCCACATGATGCATTGGAGGCCATTTTGTTGGAACGGGATGCCCAAATGAATTTTAACGGCTTGCATGGCATTTGAGGTTTTAACCAGTGTGAAGTGAATAAATTGATTAAACAATTGCTCGATCACTACACCAAGCTTACCTCAGCGTGAAGAAGAAACTAGTAAACCTCCCTGTGGAGACAATGATTTTGATCAATTCTTCAGCTGAAGTGTATACTATGGTGATAGGCACACCTGTGAATCTAGTGCCTAAATACATGTTGTAAGAGGCACTGTGCAGTACTATAATTATTTATGGTTCAGGCACACTTTGTGACTGATTTATATGGTGACTATATGTTTTTACTTTAGTGAAAGAGACATATTGGGAGAACTTATGCTGCTTTGTATGCTATTTAGCTCAACTAGCACTCTTGTTGGCAGTAACTATGGAATCTGAGGCCGCCAGTTCCAGCACCAAAAATGCTGGTATTAACTTATACACCAAAATATTTTTTAACTAATCCTGGGGAGCCTATGGTTAAGTGGGCAGAGTGGAAAGAGTACTTTTTAAATTACATTGCCACACTAGAAGACAATGGGAGTATACTGTCACCAGAAAGAATGAAGAGAATGTTGATGCATTGCCTGGGTTCTCAAGGGCTCAGTGTGTATAACCAAATGAGTTAAGTCAAAAAAACTGATGATGTGTATGTGTTCAAAAGTTCTATTTTAGGTCTGGATGAACATTACTCTCCCACTGTGTGTATTGCAGTTACTAGGTGTACATTTTTTAAAGGAAGCAACTCCAGAAGAAGTCCATTAAGGAATACGTTTCTAATCTTAAAATGCTTGCTGCAACATGTCAATTTGGTATTTTCCATGATGATGTGATTCGTGATCAAATTGATATGTGTACAAAAAAACTAAAGAATCCAAAATAAACTTTGGATTGAAGGCGACTCAATCTTAAAGGATATCATAGCTTTGATAAAGAAGGCTGAACTTTTAGATCGATGTGCTAAGGAAGTATCGCCACAAGATAGCAATCCATTGGTTAATAAGATATTGGAAGGATAAAAGAAAATGCTCAAGGAACAAATATGACAAATCCAATTTCAACAGAGGTGCAACCAAGGACAGCAATGTCAACCAAGGGAAAACCTCCATATTTGTTTGTTACCAGTGCAGCAGCAATGCACAGAATGCACTGAAAGGTGTCTAGCGAAATATGCAAATTGCTTGGATTGCGTCACTGTAGGGCATTTCGCTAGAGTGTGCAAGAAAAAGGAAAAAAAGAAGAACTGAGTCGCTTGCCAGACAGAAAGTAATTTGAAGTCTTCAGTGATTAGTAATGAGGAAGATTCTGATGTGTTGTGTAGCAACAAAATATGAAAAAAGAGAGTTGTTTTAAATATCAAATGTAATGATAGGAACAAACCATTATGTATTGTTAATTTTTATGGTGTTCCCTTACAGGTGGCAGTGAACTCAGGGTCCCCGTTTGCCATCATTGCTCACAGTGTGTGGGAAAGCAATTTAGTAAACGTCATTGGGTCATACTTAGAACCTACAGATGTTAATATGGAAAGTTTTACTTGAGAAAAGATTGACATACCAGGTTACAGATTACTTGTTTTCGAATTCAAGAATCAAAGAGCTGTACGCAAGCTGTATGTTGCAGTGGAAGGTCCTGCAGTTTTGGGTTGGAAGGACCAAAGTGTGTTGGATCTAAGATGGTCCCCGCCCTCTTGTACGCAGACGATGTGGTCCTGTTTGCCAAAACTGCCATGGGTCTTCAATAACTCTTAAATGGTTTTTTTTTGTTGAAACATTTTTATTGTTTTCCAACTCAAAAAACATCAATCATCTCGCCATCCCCCCCCGTCCAGGAAATACCATACATGTATCAGCATCCCCTACTCTCCTGAAGATGGCTCAACCTTCCCACCCGGTCCCCTACCCCCCCTCCCCCACCCCCTGTCAGTGTGCCCCCTTCCCCTACTCCGTACCCTCTTCCGACGTGCCCCCCCTCCCTAGTCGATAAAATCCAGGAGCCCACCCACTCCCTAAACCAACAGAACCTTCCAGCTAGTACTCTTAAATGGTTTTATAGATTTTATGGATTCACTTGATCTACCCACTAATTTCTTAAAATCCCATACCATGTCGATAGGCTCTCGGAAGGCTGCCAGGATTATGTTTTACTGTGAGGGGGCAGAACTAACAAAAGTGTCGGCCTTTCCGTATTTGGGGGTGCTGTTTGATGATCGAGGGACTTGGTCTGCAGAAAGAATACACAAAAAGAACGTCCTGGCTAGAGCAGCAGGGGGTACCTTGGAGTTTACAAAAAGGCTGGGCTCTAAGCCCATCTCCGCCTTGCTTAAAGTGTACAGAGAAAAATGCACTCCTATGCCCACATATGGGTCTGTCTTTTAAGGTTACAAAGACATGAGGGACATCCAGGGGGCAGAAAATAAATTGATACGCAAACTTCTTGCCGTCAGCCCCACTATTCCGGCATACATTCTACATGAGGAACTGGGTGTGGAGTATATCTCAGACTTGATTGTCGTTGCCCCGCTGTTGCGTTGGCTGAATATCTGGGCATGTCCCACCCCCACTTTAAATCAACTTGTCATCACAGACTACATTGCACACGAGGGGGCCTCACCTATCCCCTGGCCAAAGTATTATGGAGCAAATGAAATGGTTAGGCTGCCCCGACTTGTATGTTAATCCTAGGCCCCTAGGCCTGGTAGCCATTAGATACTTTAAACCGCAGTTTCTGGCCACAGGTACAGCCATACTTGTTGCTTGTCACTAAAGCATACCATCACTTTGTGTTAACCAGATTCGGATTGAGTCTGGTACCCTGGTTATTAGCCTTTCCCAGAGACTATATGAAACCTGGTGCACTAAAGCCCTGCCCTTGTGAGAATTGAGCTGGATACTCCATATTTTATTTTTTTCTCTGATTTGTATGACCTCCAATGCAAGAAGTTAATACTTCCTCTGCTCAGATATTGTCAATTTGCTCAAGTATGGCCTGCATTACTATATCTCCGAATGCTTTCTTCTCCCATTGTTTGTTTTGGGGTTGCAAGCTTTTTAACAGGGGCCACAAGATATAGGAAGAGGTTGTCTTTGTAGTAGCCAGGCTGTATCTTTTAATAGTGTTCTGGGAACTATATGTGCCACCCTGTGGCTGTTATGCCAACTACCTACTCTATCTACCGAGTTAAAGTTTTATTAATCTTGCACTTTACCCATTGTATTTTATGTTTATTATAAAGTTTAGTGCAGGTTTGTAATAATGACTTTTTAATTTTAGTTGTTTGTACTGTTAGTTTTAGCCTATTTACCTGCGTGATTTGGATTTTTAATTGTACATGTGGGATCTTTTAATCACTGCATCTCTTAACAAATATTTGCTTTTGTGGCTTTTAGTGGCCAAATAAAGTATCTCTTGACTTGTTGGACACAATACTTGACCCAAGGAGTTCTAAACAAGTTTTGGTTGCTTGTGATGGTGAGGACAGCGGAAAAAGTATGTAATAGCAAAATGTGAAAACAGAGTGTTAACCCCAAAACAATTCTAGTAAAATCGACTGCCACACCAAAAATTCACAAAGTATGTAATTTTCCTATTATAGTCAGGGAGGAAGTTAAATTAAAACTAGATAAGTTAAAAAAGGGTGGTCCTAATTATCTCCTATTGAAGTTTCCGAGCGGATTTCACAGTTGGTGTGGCAACATGAGCCAACAGAAAAATACAATTAGGGATGATCAGATTTTTTCCCTGATGAGAGGGGCCAAATGGTTTTCCACCATGTGCTTATCACCACATTTTGATGCCTCCCTCCAGTAGGAGTCCCACTGCATTCTGTACTTCTTTTGGATGCATTCTATTTTGCCATATGCCCTTTGGTTTAGCCTCTGCGGCATTCCAGAGATTGTTGCCTCAACTGTTTGGTTATTTGTCTGGCATTGTGTTTGTCCAAGATGATATCCTCATTGTGGGATGCAACAGAACAGAACATGAAGAAATATTACGAATGGTTCTTAGTCGAAAAGGCCTGACTGCTGCAGTGTCTAAGTGCAAATTTGCAGGAAAAAGTCACATGCTTAGGGCATGAAGTTAGTGGTCATGGGATAAAACCTAGAGAAAAATTGGTGAAAACAAATGCCAGTGCTCCGTCACCCAAATCCAAGGATGATCTAAGGTCATTCTTGGGTATGGCTGAATTTTATTCAAAGTTTGTTGACAGTTTTTCAGACAAGATACATGTAATGAGAGCATTGTTGAAAAATAAGGCTAGATTTGTTTAGGCTGAGGAATGTGGAGACTGATTTGCATATGGCTGGGTCCAAACTGGGGTGGCATAGTGAGCAAAAGAATGATAGATTTAACCCAGATCTCTTGACTGGGCTGAATGTTTGATTTGTTCAGCTGCCACAACATGCACTTAGAGGCATGGCAGCTCATTCCTTAGGGTATGTGTGATGTCATTCTACGTTCATGGCATATGAAGGCGGTGATAAAATGTACAGGATGCATGCGAGAATTTTAACGGCTTGCATGGCATTTGAGGTTTTAACCAGTGTGAAGTGAATAAATTGATTAAACAATTGCTCGATCACTACACCAAGCTTACCTCAGCGTGAAGAAGAAACTAGTAAACCTCCCTGTGGAGACAATGATTTTGATCAATTCTTCAGCTGAAGTGTATACTATGGTGATAGGCACTCCTGTGAATCTAGTGCCTAAATACATGTTGTAATAGGCACTGTGCAGTACTATAATTATTTATGGTTCAGGCACACTTTGTGACTGATTTATATGGTGACTATATGTTTTTACTTTAGTGAAAGAGACATATTGGGAGAACTTATGCTGCTTTGTATGCTATTTAGCTCAACTAGCACTCTTGTTGGCAGTAACTATGGAATCTGAGGCCGCCAGTTCCAGCACCAAAAATGCTGGTATTAACTTATACACCAAAATATTTTTTAACTAATCCTGGGGAGCCTATGGTTAAGTGGGCAGAGTGGAAAGAGTACTTTTTAAATTACATTGCCACACTAGAAGACAATGGGAGTATACTGTCACCAGAAAGAATGAAGAGAATGTTGATGCATTGCCTGGGTTCTCAAGGGCTCAGTGTGTATAACCAAATGAGTTAAGTCAAAAAAACTGATGATGTGTATGTGTTCAAAAGTTCTATTTTAGGTCTGGATGAACATTACTCTCCCACTGTGTGTATTGCAGTTACTAGGTGTACATTTTTTAAAGGAAGCAACTCCAGAAGAAGTCCATTAAGGAATACGTTTTTAATCTTAAAATGCTTGCTGCAACATGTCAATTTGGTATTTTCCATGATGATGTGATTCGTGATCAAATTGATATGTGTACAAAAAAACTAAAGAATCCAAAATAAACTTTGGATTGAAGGCGACTCAATCTTAAAGGATATCATAGCTTTGATAAAGAAGGCTGAACTTTCAGATCGATGCGCTAAGGAAGTATCGCCACAAGATAGCAATCCATTGGTTAATAAGATATTGGAAGGATAAAAGAAAATGCTCAAGGAACAAATATGACAAATCCAATTTCAACAGAGGTGCAACCAAGGACAGCAATGTCAACCAAGGGAAAACCGTAGATAATGATAGCACGTTCCTGAATAGGAAAATGTCTTTCGTTTTGCACTCAATCTCAGAGATATGATCTCTTTTGTGAAATTAAACTCAGGTAAATCGGAATTTATTCAAGTCTAACTTGAGTTTATTAACCGTTGTTCAAAGTTAATGAAGTCAAAGAATTGTATTCATTCTTTATCAATGCATCATATATCCAACTGCCCAATGCATTTCGGGCTTTTTTTAAGCCCTTCTTCAGGGGCGGTACTCTGAAAGGATAAGGTATAGGGTTCAGTATATATATACATCTTATAAACACTCAATGGAAAAGAACAATTTTTATCCAAACAATTATACAGTAGATTTTGATTGTAACAAACATGGTCATGTTGAAACAGTATTAAAAGTAATACGTTCGTAATGAGTAAAAAAACACAATACCAGTGTTGGTAATTACCAAAATGGAGGTACACTACACATCAAAGTGATGTGAAAATATCCACTTGTTTTACATGTTAAAATAACATACTGTGATGTGCATTTACCAAGGTCATAGGAAATAGTGAAGCCGAAATGGACCAAGAAAGTTTGGGTGGTAGTGTAAGTAAAAAAATTAAATGAAAAAATGAAAATGCCATATAGGACAAAGTAATGTGGTGTGTTTTTGCCAAAATTGAAGGAAAAAGTAAAAACGAAATGAGAAGAAAAATCTAGATGGTGGTGTGGGTAACAAAAATACATACAGCGTGGGGCCTTTTAAAAGAATACAATCACTATCTGACAAGTAACGGAAGATCAAACTTACAGTTGGTATGGTGATGTATAGGTTCTCCTGAACCCGGGAGAATCAAATTGGAAATGCTCCGGTCAGTGTAATGGATGGTAATCATGTGATATATAGACATGTGATAAGGAAAAGTGCGGGAAAACGAGAACTACAAAGAAAACAGACTTGTAGTTCCAAGAGGTAATCATGTGATATGTAATGAAGAAAAATGCGGGAAAAGGAGAACTACAAAGAAAACAGACTTGTAGTTCCAAAAGGTCAATAAAGTTTAGTAAAACTACCCGTGCAAACAATATATAAAATAATAAACAATATGTAAAATAATAAACAAAAGTGAGTGCAGTTAAATCTGTAAAGGAATTAGGCCAAAAGTAAAATGAAAAATGGAATAGACAGCGTGTGACACCGAAGAAACACATGTAATTCGAGTGATTCGAACCAAAAGCGATAGTTAAAAAAATGTAAGATATTATCAAATCCTGGAGCTTGTAAGGAAGCGTCAATGTAATAGTGCAATAGTACATGTGTATAAGATGAAATTAGTAAGTTAAATAAAATAAAATAACTGTAAGGTTCAACATGAACTGTAAAGTTACACAAGGTACTAGGGTATCACAAGTCGGGTGGAAAGTTCAAATCTCCAATTTAAGGTGAATAAAGGAGACCTTAATTACAGAAAACAGCCCAGATCATAACGCTCGTTAAGACCTTTCGGATGTATGGAATTCAGCTTGTGGATCCAAAATGTTTCTCTTTGTAATAGATATTTACTATTGTCACGACCCCTCAGCTGGGGAATCTGTTCAAGAACCAAAAATCGCAGTTGACAGATGTTATGCTGATGCTGGTGAAAATGAGTTGCGATTGGTGATTTCGCCTGTTTGGTACGTATATTGCTTTTGTGTTCATTGATCCGTATACGGATTTTTCTCTCAGTTTTGCCCACATAAACCAAACCACATGGACATTTCAACATGTAAATGAGATTCTGACTATTACATGTGGCTGTAACCTTGAGTTTGATCGTGTTGCCTTGTGAAGGATGTTGGATGTTGGTACCTTTGATGATAGAGTTACAGTTACCACAGTTAAGACATGGTAAAGTACCTTTGAAGGAGCTGGTAGTGAGTTCATCAGCTTTAGACAATATTTGTTTGATATTGCGTGATCTTTGGTAAGCAAATCTAGGTGATATTTCAAAAATGTTATTGAAATCCATTTCCATGCTTAACATAGGCCAATACCTGAGGATGGTTTTTTTTTTATGTTGAAACTTTGTGTGGAAAATTTTGACACAAATGTCATTCGTTGATCAGAAGTTTTTGGTGGTTTGGGTGAAAGAAGCATCTGTCGGGTAGATTTGTTAGACTTCAATATGGCGCTGTCAAGAACTTTGGTAGGATAATTTCGTTGTTCAAATTTGGAAATGCAAGCGGATTTGCTTGATTCAAACAATTCATTGGTACTTGAGATTCTTTTCAATCGTAGTAGTTGTGAGTAGGGCAAATGATTCTTGAGAGATGGTTGGTGGAAACTGTGAAAGTGCAGGAGATTATTGCGGTCAGTAGGTTTAGTGTAAACCTCAGTGGTGAGGTTTCCTTGGTATAATGTTACCTTGGTATCCAGGAATGTTATCGATTCTTTGTTTATACAATGAGTGAATTGAATTCGTTGGTCAACTGTATTAAGTGATTCGATTAATGATTCCAGATGATCAATTGAGCCATTCCATAAGATAAAGATGTCATCAATGTATCTTTTATAAAGGGTAAGATGTTGGGTCCACTCGTGTTTGCAAAGTATGTTGTCTATTTCAAAACGGTGCATAAAGAGGTTCGCGTATGTTGGGGCGGCACAATTGCCCATGGAAGTTCCGGAGCATTGAATGTAAAATGTTCCTGCCCATTCGAAGTAACTGTGATAAAGGGTGAAATGCATGAGTTCCATCAGAAATACTTTGAGATTCTCTGGTTTGTCTGTGGTCATCAGAAATGACTCGATTGCCTCAATGCCTTTATCATGGGGTATGGAAGTGTAAAGTGAGTTTACATCAATGGTACATAGGACGGTTTCCATGGTTATCAAATTTTGAATGGACTCCAGGATATTGAGAAAATCAGTAGTGTCCTTAATGTAGGTAGTCATCGACTGAACAGAAGCTTGTAGATGTTTATCCAAGTATTTCCCTACGGGTTCATGTAGTGAGTTCACTGTAGACACAATGGGTCTGAATGGCGGTCTTGTGGCGTTTTTGTGCATTTTGGGGAGCATATAGATATAGGGTGTAGATGGGTTGCTTTTGATCAGATATGTTTTGTCTTCGTCGTTGATGACACCCTGTTCTAAAGCTGTATTAACGATGGATTTTAGCACAATCATGAAATCATTGGTTGGATCCGTTGGGGTGGGCATGTATGTATCTGAATTGTTGACGTGATCATTAACATTTTTAGTGTAAAAGATGGTATCCATAATGACCAGTGCTCCACCTTTGTCGGCTTGACGTATGGTAATTTCTGGTTTGTTTGCTAATTCTTTTAAGGCTTGTTGTTCCTTTTTGGTTATGTTAGAGTATGCCTTTTTGTTATGGTAGCCAATTTTTTTGAGTTCTTTATTAACGATTGTTTCGTAGGCATCCAATACTTTATGACTCATGGGTGCTGTGAAGGTGCTCCTATTGCGAAGTCCCATTAGGGTGTTCTTCCGTGGTACATCTGGAATGTTAAGGATGTTTCGAAAGTAGTGTTTAAGTCTCAGTAGACGCATGAATTTAAAGAAACTTATATCAGTTTCTAATTGATTGGAATGGTAGGTGGGAACAAAGGAGGTTCCTTTTTGAAGTGTAGCAATCTGGAGTTGTGTAAGATTATAAGAAGAGATGTTTATCACGAGGTTTTCTGACTGCGCGTGCTCTTGGCCACTGATTTTGTTGATGTTTTTCCTCCTGGATCTCCGGGTGGCCTTGTGCCTGCCTCTAAAAAATGAGATTGTCCCGAACTGCTAGTTGTTGGGCCTTCACTGGCTGTATGCTGTGGGTCTCCTGTCTCTGTTGATCTAAGATTTGGTTGTGAAGTTTGGGGTGCTCTGGTTGTCTTATCTCTACTAGATGAGTCATCGGAAGATGTAGTGTCTATATCCAATCTTTGTCCTGTGTGTTGACGTTGTTGTCTTTTGTAAGCATAGGCTTCTGCCCATGTGTAGACCTCTCCTAATTTATAATCCGTACTGTCACGTTTGAATTTTCGTGTTTTCCTTTCATTAATCTCTTTAGTATATTCGTCAAGTTGTTTGTTAAGATCTGCAAGTGTTGCATTCCAATCAATGTCAGAGATTTTACTAGAAATTTCTTCACGAAGTTCATCAATTTCTTTCTGAAGGTCTACAAGAAGTTTGGATAACTCTTCTACTATTAATAATATTAGATCCAGTGAACACTTATTGAGTATTGCTTCCCATTTTTCTGTAAACCGTGGATTATTTTTACATAGAGTCGATTTAAGGGCTATTCTTAACCCTCTTGGGATCCTTTGTACCTTGTGGTAACGTATTAATGTGCTCGCATGGAGCTTTTGGTTGATAGCTCGTTTGGAGGTATATAGTAACTGTCTGATGTTAGATTGAACAGTTGTTGTACTGTGACTGGACCCTGTGGTATCCTCAAAGAGTGCATAAATGCGTTGAGTTTCTTCATTTGTATACGTGAACGTTTGTGTTCTTCGTTCAGAGGTATTATCTTCTTCATCCATTTATATGTTGGTGCGCTTTCCGTGTCACTCAGGAAAGGGGACTCATATGAAAAGTTAGAACAGAAGTTGCGCACTCAAAATTTCTCCAGGTCAATATTTTAAGCAAAATTAGTTGGTGCAAACGAATTAATCCCCCTGAGTAGGGAATTCAAATTGTAGATAATGATAGCACGTTCCTGAATAGGAAAATGTCTTTCGTTTTGCACTCAATCTCAGAGATATGATCTCTTTTGTGAAATTAAACTCAGGTAAATCGGAATTTATTCAAGTGTAACTTGAGTTTATTAACCGTTGTTCAAAGTTAATGAAGTCAAAGAATTGTATTCATTCTTTATCAATGCATCATATATCCAACTGCCCAATGCATTTCGGGCTTTTTTTAAGCCCTTCTTCAGGGGCGGTACTCTGAAAGGATAAGGTATAGGGTTCAGTATATATATACATCTTATAAACACTCAATGGAAAAGAACAATTTTTATCCAAACAATTATACAGTAGATTTTGATTGTAACAAACATGGTCATGTTGAAACAGTATTAAAAGTAATACGTTCGTAATGAGTAAAAAAACACAATACCAGTGTTGGTAATTACCAAAATGGAGGTACACTACACATCAAAGTGATGTGAAAATATCCACTTGTTTTACATGTTAAAATAACATACTGTGATGTGCATTTACCAAGGTCATAGGAAATAGTGAAGCCGAAATGGACCAAGAAAGTTTGGGTGGTAGTGTAAGTAAAAAAATTAAATGAAAAAATGAAAATGCCATATAGGACAAAGTAATGTGGTGTGTTTTTGCCAAAATTGTAGGAAAAAGTAAAAACGAAATGAGAAGAAAAATCTAGATGGTGGTGTGGGTAACAAAAATACATACAGCGTGGGGCCTTTTAAAAGAATACAATCACTATCTGACAAGTAACGGAAGATCAAACTTACAGTTGGTATGGTGATGTATAGGTTCTCCTGAACCCGGGAGAATCAAATTGGAAATGCTCCGGTCAGTGTAATGGATGGTAATCATGTGATATATAGACATGTGATAAGGAAAAGTGCGGGAAAACGAGAACTACAAAGAAAACAGACTTGTAGTTTCAAGAGGTAATCATGTGATATGTAATGAAGAAAAATGCGGGAAAAGGAGAACTACAAAGAAAACAGACTTGTAGTTCCAAAAGGTCAATAAAGTTTAGTGAAACTACCCGTGCAAACAATATATAAAATAATAAACAATATGTAAAATAATAAACAAAAGTGAGTGCAGTTAAATCTGTAAAGGAATTAGGCCAAAAGTAAAATGAAAAATGGAATAGACAGCGTGTGACACCGAAGAAACACATGTAATTCGAGTGATTCGAACCAAAAGCGATAGTTAAAAAAATGTAAGATATTATCAAATCCTGGAGCTTGTAAGGAAGCGTCAATGTAATAGTGCAATAGTACATGTGTATAAGATGAAATTAGTAAGTTAAATAAAATAAAATAACTGTAAGGTTCAACATGAACTGTAAAGTTACACAAGGTACTAGGGTATCACAAGTCGGGTGGAAAGTTCAAATCTCCAATTTAAGGTGAATAAAGGAGACCTTAATTACAGAAAACAGCTCAGATCATAACGCTCGTTAAGACCTTTCGGATGTATGGAATTCAGCTTGTGGATCCAAAATGTTTCTCTTTGTAATAGATATTTACTATTGTCACGACCCCTCAGCTGGGGAATCTGTTCAAGAACCAAAAATCGCAGTTGACAGATGTTATGCTGATGCTGGTGAAAATGAGTTGCGATTGGTGATTTCGCCTGTTTGGTACGTATATTGCTTTTGTGTTCATTGATCCGTATACGGATTTTTCTCTCAGTTTTGCCCACATAAACCAAACCACATGGACATTTCAACATGTAAATGAGATTCTGACTATTACATGTGGCTGTAACCTTGAGTTTGATCGTGTTGCCTTGTGAAGGATGTTGGATGTTGGTACCTTTGATGATAGAGTTACAGTTACCACAGTTAAGACATGGTAAAGTACCTTTGAAGGAGCTGGTAGTGAGTTCATCAGCTTTAGACAATATTTGTTTGATATTGCGTGATCTTTGGTAAGCAAATCTAGGTGATATTTCAAAAATGTTATTGAAATCCATTTCCATGCTTAACATAGGCCAATACCTGAGGATGGTTTTTTTTATGTTGAAACTTTGTGTGGAAAATTTTGACACAAATGTCATTCGTTGATCAGAAGTTTTTGGTGGTTTGGGTGAAAGAAGCATCTGTCGGGTAGATTTGTTAGACTTCAATATGGCGCTGTCAAGAACTTTGGTAGGATAATTTCGTTGTTCAAATTTGGAAATGCAAGCGGATTTGCTTGATTCAAACAATTCATTGGTACTTGAGATTCTTTTCAATCGTAGTAGTTGTGAGTAGGGCAAATGATTCTTGAGAGATGGTTGGTGGAAACTGTGAAAGTGCAGGAGATTATTGCGGTCAGTAGGTTTAGTGTAAACCTCAGTGGTGAGGTTTCCTTGGTATAATGTTACCTTGGTATCCAGGAATGTTATCGATTCTTTGTTTATACAATGAGTGAATTGAATTCGTTGGTCAACTGTATTAAGTGATTCGATTAATGATTCCAGATGATCAATTGAGCCATTCCATAAGATAAAGATGTCATCAATGTATCTTTTATAAAGGGTAAGATGTTGGGTCCACTCGTGTTTGCAAAGTATGTTGTCTATTTCAAAACGGTGCATAAAGAGGTTCGCGTATGTTGGGGCGGCACAATTGCCCATGGAAGTTCCGGAGCATTGAATGTAAAATGTTCCTGCCCATTCGAAGTAACTGTGATAAAGGGTGAAATGCATGAGTTCCATCAGAAATACTTTGAGATTCTCTGGTTTGTCTGTGGTCATCAGAAATGACTCGAGGGCATTTCACTAGAGTGTGCAAGAAAAAGGAAAAAAAGAAGAACTGAGTCGCTTGCCAGACAGAAAGTAATTTGAAGTCTTCAGTGATTAGTAATGAGGAAGATTCTGATGTGTTGTGTAACAACAAAATATGAAAAAAGAGAGTTGTTTCAAATATCAAATGTAATGATAGGAACAAACCATTATGTATTGTTAATTTTCATGGTGTTCCCTTACAGGTGGCAGTGAACTCAGGGTCCCCGTTTGCCATCATTGCTCACAGTGTGTGGGAAAGCAATTTAGTAAACGTCATTGGGTCATACTTAGAACCTACAGATGTTAATATGGAAAGTTTTACTTGAGAAAAGATTGACATACCAGGTTACAGATTACTTGTTTTCGAATTCAAGAATCAAAGAGCTGTACGCAAGCTGTATGTTGCAGTGGAAGGTCCTGCAGTTTTGGGTTGGAAGGACCAAAGTGTGTTGGATCTAAGATGGTCCCCGCCCTCTTGTACGCAGACGATGTGGTCCTGTTTGCCAAAACTGCCATGGGTCTTCAATAACTCTTAAATGGTTTTTTTTTGTTGAAACATTTTATTGTTTTCCAACTCAAAAAACATCAATCATCTCGCCATCCCCCCCCGTCCAGGAAATACCATACATGTATCAGCATCCCCTACTCTCCTGAAGATGGCTCAACCTTCCCACCCGGTCCCCTACCCCCCCTCCCCCACCCCCTGTCAGTGTGCCCCCTTCCCCTACTCCGTACCCTCTTCCGACGTGCCCCCCCTCCCTAGTCGATAAAATCCAGGAGCCCACCCACTCCCTAAACCAACAGAACCTTCCAGCTAGTACTCTTAAATGGTTTTATAGATTTTATGGATTCACTTGATCTACCCACTAATTTCTTAAAATCCCATACCATGTCGATAGGCTCTCGGAAGGCTGCCAGGATTATGTTTTACTGTGAGGGGGCAGAACTAACAAAAGTGTCGGCCTTTCCATATTTGGGGGTGCTGTTTGATGATCGAGGGACTTGGTCTGCAGAAAGAATACACAAAAAGAACGTCCTGGCTAGAGCAGCAGGGGGTACCTTGGAGTTTACAAAAAGGCTGGGCTCTAAGCCCATCTCCGCTTGCTTAAAGTGTACAGAGAAAAATGCACTCCTATGCCCACATATGGGTCTGTCTTTTAAGGTTACAAAGACATGAGGGACATCCAGGGGGCAGAAAATAAATTGATACGCAAACTTCTTGCCGTCAGCCCCACTATTCCGGCATACATTCTACATGAGGAACTGGGTGTGGAGTATATCTCAGACTTGATTGTCGTTGCCCCGCTGTTGCGTTGGCTGAATATCTGGGCATGTCCCACCCCCACTTTAAATCAACTTGTCATCACAGACTACATTGCACACGAGGGGGCCTCACCTATCCCCTGGCCAAAGTATTATGGAGCAAATGAAATGGTTAGGCTGCCCCGACTTGTATGTTAATCCTAGGCCCCTAGGCCTGGTAGCCATTAGATACTTTAAACCGCAGTTTCTGGCCAAAAGGCAGGGGCTTAGGGAAGGTAATGAGCTAGCTAAGCCCACTGTGAGAAGGTTTGTTACACTGAGTCTGAGCCCACAGGTACAGCCATACTTGTTGCTTGTCACTAAAGCATACCATCACTTTGTGTTAACCAGATTCGGATTGAGTCTGGTACCCTGGTTATTAGCCTTTCCCAGAGACTATATGAAACCTGGTGCACTAAAGCCCTGCCCTTGTGAGAATTGAGCTGGATACTCCATATGTTATCTTTTTCTCTGATTTGTATGACCTCCAATGCAAGAAGTGTGCTTTACTTTATTTTAGATATAAAAATATCTATTAAAAGATCACCTCAAAGTTACACAGCAAAACATTTTAAAAACAGAACCATAGCATAAAAACAGTAATTAATAGAACTTCAAAACACAGTAAAAAACTTCACCAGTCTATCAATGGAAAAGGACTTAATGTGCAAAGTGCAATGACCGGTATAACATTTAAAGTGCATTCAGAATCAAGTCTTTGGCAAGGACCATGATTACTGACAATGGACCATAAAGTGACAGCCAATTGTGCAAAGCAACAGTCCAATAAAAAGGTATAAGCAGCAGTTGAGAAATCACAAAATAGAATGACAAAGCATAAAAGTGAACCAGCCCGTAACTACTTAAGAGAGCGGTAAGCATTTCGTATGAAAATTGTAAAAGCAATGTTTAGACCTATGTTTTCTGGCATTAATGCTGCAATAATTGCTTGTCTGCACGTTCGGATTCCCAGCCTGTTCCACTCAATTTTCAATTTATGTCTACGTTGTGACATAAAAGATGGGCAAAGACAGACTATATGCTCCATGGTTTCGGGAGACAAGCCGCACCCCCTGCAGATTACGGCCTCTGACGGACGGCGCCAGACGGGAAGATCTTTTAGAAATTGCCATTCGCCTAGTCTGGCGGCTATAAAGCTAGTTTTTAGGTGCAAGGAGTAGGTGCAGGATAGGTAAGAAGCGGGAGCTAACCGACCATATGAGGACATTGTAGCCCAGGCGTGTCTGCGTTTGGCAAATTGGGCTTTATCAATAATCAGGGACCTCATGCGAATACAGTTCTTAATGCTAGTTTTCAATGCTGATTTACTAGGGTTGAGGTCCCATAATGCACCAGCAGACAATTCACGGATCGAATCCTTAAAAAGGCGGCTGTAAGGGCCGCTTCGATTTGTCTGGGAAATATCCAGCCAAATTAAGGACTCCAATGATCCTGGCTTTGCCTGTCTCAGTTTGTGGCACAGGTTTAGATACAGACCAGTGGCTGAAATTTCATAATTTAATAGACCGAATTCTAGTCTGATCTGAGCAGCAGAAGCTGATTTGGGCAAGTGGAGGATTTTTTTGTAAAGTTTTGTCACGTGTTGGTTAAAAGAGGAATTTAGTTTCCCCCTAAAAATCTCAGCGCCATAAGTCAAAGTGGGCCCAATTTTTGCTCTCATGACTTCCAGTAATGGGGACAGGCTTGGGCCAGACAGATTTCTTGAGAGCTTACAGAAGCTTACCTGAAGGTTCATGGCTTTTACTGAGATAACCTTACGTTGTTGGTTAAAGTTACCCCTGGGGTCAAAAGTGACCCCAAGATATTTGTAGGTGTTTCCTATGCTGAGGCTAGAGTTGTTAAACAGCCAACCACCCCCACGGTATAGCTTTCTACCAAAAGTGACAACCTGGGTTTTCTTTAGATTGACCTCCAACCCATTCGTGGTTGTATAGACTTCCAGTCTGTTTAATAGCCTTTGCAGCCCTACCCGTGTCAAGCTAAAAAGGACCAAGTCGTCAGCATACAAAAGGTTGCTTATCGGGACGCCTCCCATCTTGGGCGGGTGACTGTTCGTTTCTTCAAGGAAGGATGGCAGATCTGCAATGAACAGATTGAAGAGAAGGGGGGCCAGCACGCATCCCTGTTTGACTCCTCTAGTTGTCATAATTTTCCGAGAGAGATGCGTGCCGGTCCCCAACTTCACTTGTACCCACGTGCCCGAATGAAGTTGGATGATCGCGTCCAGGAGCTTATCTGGGATCCCCCATTTTTTTAGCTTCTCCCATAGAGCTGCCCTTGGTACCCGATCAAATGCAGCTTTAAAATCTATAAAGCAACAAAAAACCATGCTAGATGTGACTAATGCATTGTTGACAATGATAGACAATGATAGTAAGTTGGTCATGGTACCGGAGGAGGTAGTGAAGCCAGTTTGGTTCAGTGGAATCAGATTATTCTGCTCTACCCAATCTCTCAGTTCCCCCAATAATGTTCCTGCAAAGAACTTAGCTTCGATGTCTAACAAGGCTATTAGTCTATAATTGTTTGGGGATGCATGAGAGCCGGACTTGTAAATCGGGTGGATTATTGCCCCTCGCCATGAGTCCGGGATGGTTGAACTTGTCAGTACATAGTTGAAAAGATTGGATAGATATCTCGACCATAAATCAATGTTTGTTTTGAACAAGGACTGTGGTAGGTCGTTTGGACCGGGAGCGCCGTCGGATCTTGCTTTTACAAGAACTTTGGTGACCATTTCTTGCGTGACTTGCAGATCTTCACTTCGTATATCTGAACGGACCATCGAGCTGCTCCTGATCGATTGTGGAAGAAGTGACAGTTGTTTAGGAACAGATAAGACTGTAGACACAGAGACCTCTGAGGCCCTGAAATGGTCAGTCAGATAGGCAGCCCAGGTCGCTTCTGTGATGTTTGCTGATCCAGATCTGGAGGAGCTACCATTTAGTTGGTTGATTAAGGCCCAGAATCTTTTAGAGTTACAGCTTTTGCTCTCCCATAGAAGTTTGCACCAAAATTGGGTTAGATGGCGTCGTTTATCAGATTGGATTGCGACCCTGAATAATTTTTGGATTGCTTTGAGCCCATTCGAAAGTTCATTATTTCCTGGGGATGACTTAAGAGATCGCAGTGCTTTGTCTCTAGATTTCTTCAGTGCCTTAGTGTGACTGGAGATTTGGAACTTGCGGCTAACGAGGGCCTTGTGGGCGTGATGGCTAGAAGGAAAGCAAGTTGTCAGTTGGGAGCAGAAAGATGACCACGCACCCGTGGAAAAGACCGCTGCGGAGGTGCTTCCTGTGATAAATACCAAACAAGCTTCCATAATGTTAGGACTTATATCGTCATTCCATTTTAGCCGTTTTAGGTTTTCGGTGTATATTCCTGGGCATGTCGTTGAGGCAAGTTTATGAAAGTCTGGCTGAATATTAAGGGTAACAACTTGGGGACGGTGATCACTTCCTGAACCGGGCAGAATACTGTAGTTGGTCAAATGATGGAACAGCGCTGAATTGCAGATGGTGTAATCTAAATAGGAGCGTTTGCGGCCATTTGACCAGGACCAGTTGGGGGGAGTATCATTCGCAGATCTCCCATTCATTACCAGGAAACCAATACTTAAAAATTGCAGCACACAGAGCTCACTGAGGCCACAATAGGCTTGGTGTGGGGGTTTGGACTGGGCCTTGAATTCCGGAGTTGTTAATGGAAACAGCCCTTCGTAATCGGTGGAATTACCCTGGAAAAAGTTGGTGTTAAAATCTCCAGTAATTAGGTAGTCAAAGTTGGGATAATCCACCACCAGGTCACACACAATTTTCATTAGACGCCTTAAGTGGGCCTTCTTTGAACGGGTGTTAGGGTTGATATAAACATTAAGAAGAAAAAGAGAACGCTGGTTATTCCATGCACTGATTTTAACACCAAGTAACCAGTCTTCGTCAAAGGTCAGTGTCTCAATCGGGCCTTTTAGGTTATTTGAAACATATATCGACAGACCACCTTTGGGATGGCCAAAAAGACAGGATCTAATTGCCGGTTTCCAGAATTCCATGAAACCTATAACTGGGCTAGATTGAGAAGCCCAGGTTTCTTGAAGTACAATTAAGTCATGACCAAAGATGAAAGAATGGATCTCTGAGTTAGTAAGTTTCTGAGAAAGACCACTAATATTCCATGAACATAGGGAGAGCAAAGACTGTGACTGCGGAAACGGAGTGGTTGAGGAAGGATGTAGAGGGAATCCTGATTGAGCCCGGGCTATCGGATGCTCATCACGTGGTCAATCTAATGTATTGCGAGACAAAGTGGCTGGAAGCCAGCCCCAATCAGAAGTTTTATCAAAGTTCAGGGGATTAGACCGACCATCTTCGGTCGATTGAAGTGATCCTAAGGCATTTTTGAGGATTGAATATGAAGAAGTTAATACTTCCTTTGCTCAGATATTGTCAATTTGCTCAAGTATGGCCTGCATTACTATATCTCCGAATGCTTTCTTCTCCCATTGTTTGTTTTGGGGTTGCAAGCTTTTTAACAGGGGCCACAAGATATAGGAAGAGGTTGTCTTTGTAGTAGCCAGGCTGTATCTTTTAATAGTGTTCTGGGAACTATATGTGCCACCCTGTGGCTGTTATGCCAACTACCTACTCTATCTACCGAGTTAAAGTTTTATTAATCTTGCACTTTACCCATTGTATTTTATGTTTATTATAACGTTTAGTGCAGGTTTGTAATAATGACTTTTTAATTTTAGTTGTTTGTACTGTTAGTTTTAGCCTATTTACCTGCGTGATTTGGATTTTTAATTGTACATGTGGGATCTTTTAATCACTGCATCTCTTAACAAATATTTGCTTTTGTGGCTTTTAGTGGCCAAATAAAGTATCTCTTGACTTGTTGGATACAATACTTGACCCAAGGAGTTCTAAACAAGTTTTGGTTGCTTGTGATGGTGAGGACAGCGGAAAAAGTATGTAATAGCAAAATGTGAAAACAGAGTGTTAACCCCAAAACAATTCTAGTAAAATCGACTGCCACACCAAAAATTCACAAAGTATGTAATTTTCCTATTATAGTCAGGGAGGAAGTTAAATTTAAACTAGATAAGTTAAAAAAGGGTGGTCCTAATTATCTCCTATTGAAGTTTCCGAGCGGATTTCACAGTTGGTGTGGCAACATGAGCCAACAGAAAAATACAATTAGGGATGATCAGATTTTTTCCCTGATGAGAGGGGCCAAATGGTTTTCCACCATGTGCTTATCACCACATTTTGATGCCTCCCTCCAGTAGGAGTCCCACTGCATTCTGTACTTCTTTTGGATGCATTCTATTTTGCCATATGCCCTTTGGTTTAGCCTCTGCGGCATTCCAGAGATTGTTGCCTCAACTGTTTGGTTATTTGTCTGGCATTGTGTTTGTCCAAGATGATATCCTCATTGTGGGATGCAACAGAACAGAACATGAAGAAATATTACGAATGGTTCTTAGTCGAAAAGGCCTGACTGCTGCAGTGTCTAAGTGCAAATTTGCAGGAAAAAGTCACATGCTTAGGGCATGAAGTTAGTGGTCATGGGATAAAACCTAGAGAAAAATTGGTGAAAACAAATGCCAGTGCTCCGTCACCCAAATCCAAGGATGATCTAAGGTCATTCTTGGGTATGGCTGAATTTTATTCAAAGTTTGTTGACAGTTTTTCAGACAAGATACATGTAATGAGAGCATTGTTGAAAAATAAGGCTAGATTTGTTTAGGCTGAGGAATGTGGAGACTGATTTGCATATGGCTGGGTCCAAACTGGGGTGGCATAGTGAGCAAAAGAATGATAGATTTAACCCAGATCTCTTGACTGGGCTGAATGTTTGATTTGTTCAGCTGCCACAACATGCACTTAGAGGCATGGCAGCTCATTCCTTAGGGTATGTGTGATGTCATTCTACGTTCATGGCATATGAAGGCGGTGATAAAATGTACAGGATGCATGCGAGACAGGAAATGCTTTTCCATTACAATAAGAAGCTTTCTTCTTAATGTGTTTGGCAACTCATTACTTGTATAATGCGTGGGATGCGACAAGGAAATAGAGGTAATGGGAGTTTTTCTCTGATTCTTACCAACATGCACACACCAGCATTGAAAGAACGTGTGACACAGTCTCCAGGAACAACAGAAGCTAGCATTAATCCGATTGCTCATGCAGCGTGAAGTTAGGAGTTTGTCAAATTCAGTACTCAGTAAACAAGCGCATCACAGAAACACAACATCCTTGAAACTGCGGATCGCGAGAGAAGCTTAATTACATTTAATGTCAAATTAAAAGTGAGGCAGTTACTGAGCTGTGTGTTACTGCAAATGATGAATGGCCATGTTGGTTTTGTAAGTGTACATGGCTACTGAATGAAAAACTGTAACCTTAACAAACACTGCATGTGGACAGAGCATGCAGAGAATTTACAATTACAAAAAGAAAACTCACTCTAAGCACACACAGATTGGTTTTGCCACCATCGATAAGGAAGCTGTTAAGTGCTTCTGCTCACGAAACGGAAACCTCTCTGGTGCCAGGCTCTGTTTTATCATTTATCATTCCAAATCCAAAGTGAAATCTTTCAAACCCTGCTCTGAGGTTGAGTCATCGCGAGTAAACAAGGTCACATTTACAAGGAGAACAATTTTAGTCTTGTTCTCGAAGGGTCAATCCAGGCAAAATGAAAACTCTGGAGCGTGTGGTTCAGACCTAGTGACATTTTTGTGGGACTACATCAGTAAACATTAAGATTGTGCTGCAGGAAAGAAGCAAGGCTCTTTTAGCAGACAGTATATTCTGAGGATAAGAAGTTGAAAGTTCAAATAATGTGAAAAGGATCTAATTCCTATACTGATATTGTACACATATGTCTGCTATCTCGAGGTAGGAACAATTGTGTTAAACAGGATTGTCAGAAATAAACGCAAGTCTGCAATATTATTTGAATTAAATACACTGATACATGTGCATTTCCTTTGTTTTAACCTAATATACATGGACAAAAAACAGCATGACATAAACGATATGTCTGTAAAAGGAAACTGCGACAGAAGGAGAAACCAGCATTCTTTGCTAATTTTGAAGGTCCCCAAAAAATAATAGACATGTTTTCTATTTTCAAAAGGTTTTTCTTCTTTAAGACTTCTTCCAATGATATTAGGCCTCCTTCTTTTGCGAAGTATTTCAATGAGTGACTCAACGTTGGTACTTTTAATGATCTTTAGTGCAGTACATTTGACTTGGAGTAAGAAAAATGCTCTAGGAAGTGGGGCTTGAAGCACAATTTTCCTATATTTAAACACTGGCAAATCAGAATAAATACCAAATCTTTCTTTCTAAGCAAAAATCTGGACAAAAAACAGGGTTATAGAATGTTCCAGATTATTAATCCTCGTTACCCTCAGTTTTGGCATCGTCGTACCAGTCTATATATATGAGTTGTAACCTCCTTCAGACACGAAACACAAACTAGGAAATGTTGAAATATCTAGCCTTGCCCATTCCCAGATGGCCACCACACATTGCTTGTTTTACTCAGGATCCTACTGTCCTTTCAAGTATAGAAAGAACAGCGAATGGGATGAATGCCGGGAGGTAATGACCGGTATGAGGATGCTGGGACTAAAAGTAAGGAAGATTATCAGTAAGTAATCCTGAACATTACCTCTATGTTCTGTAACCTCGCCCAAGTCATTACTTACAAGGAATACTAAAGCAATATTAGATGTTCGTTAAATTTAGGACTTCAAGAAATACAAAAGATATCCAAGTATTCTTACAGCCAGTGATTTAAAGTGCTCCTTGACACATTACAAAAAAACAGATTTCAGAACCTCTACACCAAAATGCTTAACTGCAATAATTCCCCTTAGTCTGAAGTAATGAACAGAGGTATTGGGAAAAGGTCAAATTGCTGCCCTACAATTTTCTGCAAATGAAATCCCACCGACCTCTGTCCATGAGGGAGCAAGACTTCTCATTGACCTTCCCTGATTAGCTATTGGAAGTGACAGAATAATCCAGGGAAATGATGTGTTTAATCCAGCTAATCATAGTCAATGAGGAAGCCTATTTTTCCTCAACGAGTCCCCACTGGTTACAAACTGAGAATCATTCTTACAGAATGAAGATAATCAACCAGAAAGTCTATGCTCTTTTTACATCAAATAAGTGCAATCTTTCTGCCTCAAGAAAGGAAGGAGACAGAAAAAATTCAGGCTGAATCACGTCATGAGTTCTACTAACAGCTGAATGTTCTTTAGGGAGAAAAGCCAAATCCAGCCTTAACACTACCTTGTCGTCCAAAATTTACAAATGGCACAACTAGAATAACCTCTTGGAATGCAAGCAAATGGGGAAAAGGTATATAGTAGTTTGTGTGGTGATGAGACTAGCAAAGGATCAACCTCCATGCTCCCTTCTCTGGAAACCTGGAAAAAAAATTCTGCATGTTTTATATATGTACATATTACCTACTGGCGGTCGCCAGTAGGTAGTTATAGTTAGGACCACGTTTCCATAGGAAATCCGCAACATTCTATTTTGAATAACTTTGGCGCCGGTCGACGAATCCTCGCGAATTTTTCAAAATAGGTGGGGCGCTACGCTCCGCTCCTACCCTGAAAGTCTCGGGGGGATTCGTCAAGCGGGGGCTGAGATAAAAGGGGGGTCCCAAAACGCGTTTTTCCCATGCATTTTTCCATAGGACCTTTAGACAGGGCTACAGCCCGAACGGCTGAACAGAATTACTAGAAATTTGGCAGAGAGGTAGTCCTCAGGTCAAGGAAGTGCCTTTTGTAGGTTTGGTGTAAATCTGTTCAGTAGATTCTGAGAAAATAGCCTTTAAATCAATATATATATCTGAGCCAGCTTACGGTGCGCTTACGGTACGCTTACCGTACGCGTACGGTGGCTTGCGCGAGCGCGATTCTGATTGGCTCTTAGATCTAAGTAAACATTCGAATCGGCCGAAACCAGGAAGCGGCGGCCGCCATTTTCTCTCTCGCACTGAGAGTGATTTTTAAAATATAAAGCCCAAAAACATGTAAAGGGGCTGTTTAGACAGCTCCCACACACATAGCCATGTTGAGGGAGTCCCCAAAGATCCCCCAAGGCCAAAAACGGAATTTTTATTTTTTCGGTAATTTCGCCGATTACTAGGCCTGGGCAAAAATTTCGTTCCGTTCGCGGAAATTGCGATAATTTGACATTTTTGCGTTCCGCGGAGAGCGCGAAAATGTCAAAAATTCCGGTTTCCGCAGCTTGGCGATAATTTGTTTCTTGCTCGCGCTGTAAAATGATACATTCTCGCGCGCGCGCGATCGCCTTACCTGAATCCCTGCGTTCGCCGACAAGTTTTCTTGATCCGGTCGCGTTCTCCATGAGATGTTGTATTGTTTTTAGCCATTTGCGCTGTCTCGCGACAGTTCGCGCCCGCAGTGACGTCATGCGTCGCGCGATCACGTCTTTCTTCTCGCGATCATGCACCGCGAGAACAACTCAAAACAAGATGGCCGCGCCCGCAAGCAACCACATGGGTAAGTTGGCGACCCGCAACCATGCAGAAAATCTCGCGAACATGCCGGAAAAAAACTTCCGCATCTTTGCGATATTTCTGCTTGTTTGCGATAATTTTAAACATTCTCGCGATAATTTGCGAAGGTTAATTCCGCAAATTCCGCCCACCCCTACCGATTACGCTTACCGTACGCGTACGGTAAAAAATAAAAAAAATAAAAAATTATTCACACTCTCTCCACCCCGTGTGCAATTGGTGCCCGAAGTGCACCAATTGTGCATGGCTTATTACACCTGAGATAAACTAAAATATTTAAAAAAAAAATTATAAAAAAAAAATTTATCCACACTCTCTCCACCCCGCGAAGCGCACCGTGCGCGCACGGAACGAACTGCGTTAAGTGGGCGCGCACGCCACGAATGGCGTAAAGTAACTTAGCATTTAAAAAAACATACAAATTCACTGAAAAAACCATAGGTTTCACACACGTTATAGTTAGGAATTAGCATTTAAAAAACCTTGCAAATTCACTGAAAAAACCATAGGTTTCACACATGTTATAGTTAGCGGAAATTTTACTGATAAAAAACCAATGAAATTCCCCCGTTATAGTTAGTGCAGGCAACTATAACTCACGCGACCGCAATCTTCTGCTGATGACATATGTGTCTTTATGAAAAAAAAATATTTGTAATATATGTATAGCTAAAAATGTATGGAAGAAGACATGGGCAAATAAGTGTCTAAATACAGTATTAGCATCAGCAGAGGATTGCGGTCGCGTGAGTTATAGTTGCCTGCACTAACTATAACGGGGGAATTTCATTGGTTTTTTATCAGTAAAATTTCCGCTAACTATAACATGTGTGAAACCTATGGTTTTTTCAGTGAATATATATATAGTCAATGAAAAAACCATAGGTTTCAGGGGCGTTATAGTTAGCTGGACTTTTCACTCGTACAAAACCATTGAAATTCCCCCGTTATAGTTAGTTCAGCTAACTATAACTCGCGCGCCCGCAATGCACTGCTGATGACGTCACATATTACATCACTCATGACATGGTAAGTGACATCACTCATGACATCACTGATGACATCTCAAATGACATCACTGATGACATCATCCAGTGCATGTGTGTTTTTCTGAAAATTACATATGTTTTATATATGTATATCTCAAGGTCGATGGAAGAATAAATGGGTATATAAGTGTCTAAATGGATGATTTGTTTTTGAAAAATTGATTGCATAACTGACTGATTAAGTGAATACATGGCTTAGTGAGTAATGTTTAAATGTGTAAATATCTGTATCAGTCTCTCACTTTGAGTATAAGTGGCTGCATGGGTTGGTGAGTAGCTACATGAGTGTCTATATAGGTTATTAGTTGGTTTTTTGAGTATCAGTATGAGTGTCTGAGTGTCTGTATGGTTCGGTGGGGGTTATTACGTAGTGCATAGGTGCATGAATGAGTGACTCACTGTTTGTATGTGTTGAAGACAGCATGTGTGCAGGACTGTATGGGTGGATGAGTGTGTGCATGGGTGTGTTAGTGAGTGATAGACTGTCTCAATAGTGTCTTTATGAGTAACTACATATGTTTTAAACTAGTATATGTGACTATTGTTGTATATAAGTGAGAATATGTGAGAGTGAGAGATTGAAAGAGTTCCTGTATGAATAAGTATGTGTTTCTATAAGTGATTGTTTAAAAGACTAAGTATGTGTAAGTTTCTGTAGAAGTAAGTGTGGTGGTGTGTGTATAAATGTATATGCAAGTAAATGGATGTTTGATTCTTTATTAGCATGAGTGACTATGTGTGTGAGTAACTCTATGTATGAGTGGCGTTGTGTAACAGGATGTAAAGGTGTATGAGTACATATGATGAGTGAGTACATGTATGAGTGACTGTATAGGACTGTTGGTGAATGAGTGGATGTGTATGTGGATCTTAGAATTACTGAATAGGTTGTTGTAACTGGTATTGGTATGTCCATTGTTTTGAATATTGTAGTCTCTATTTTTGAATGTGTGTATCAAAGGTTATATTAGGGGAAGAGGAGGTCTGCCACTCTATCACAAGGATGATGTCATCAGTGATGTCATTAGTGATGTCATTTGAGATGTCATCAGTGATGTCATGAGTGATGTAACTGACCATGTCATGAGTGATGTAATATGTGATGTCATCAGCAGTGCATTGCGGGCGCGCGAGTTATAGTTAGCTGAACTAACTATAACGGGGGAATTTCAATGGTTTTGTACGAGTGAAAAGTCCAGCTACCTATAACATGCCTGAAACCTATGGTTTTTTCAGTGAATTTCAAAGGTTTTTTAAATGCTAATTTCTAACTATGCCTACAGAGATAGGATATGTGAAGAAAGAAGAAAATACGCACAGAAAGAAAAAAAAGAAATGCAGAAAGAAGCAACAGAAGTCCTCAAAGACGAAGAAAAGTGCAGGAAGAAGGATAACATGCAGAAAGAACAAACAGAAGAGCAGAAAGAAGCTTTGTTGCAAATTCATCCTGCACCCTCAACTTTTTCAGACGGACACTGGTGGTAACTGAGTCTGACTAACCAGTCCTAGAGCCAGTGCTATGTTAAAAGACACTCAGAATACAGTGAAAACACCTACATACACTAGCGAACACCATGCTTTGGGGTCCCCCTATGATCAGCATGACCTCCTCTGTAAGCCCCTAGTATATAATAGGGCAGGGGATTAAAACTACCTCTTAAAACGCGCCACAGGGTGTGTTTGCACACGTCACCTCAGGCTCCGTCCCCTCACTTCCCCACTATGTAAACATGCCCTGTAGCCGTTTTTTATGTTGGGAGATTAAGTCCCCTTGAATCCTGAGGGTCCCTAGGGTCCAACTAGAACACTAGGTACCTCCAGTAAGCGCCACAGAGCTGCGTTGCAGAGATATGTAAAAAGGGGCACGGCCTAGACCACCTCTCTGCAACGCAGCAGAGTGGTGCTTACTGGAAGCACCTGGTGGGCTAGTTGGCCCCCAGGGTCCCTCAGGATTGAAGGGGAATTATTTCCCCAACCTAAAACACACCACAGGGCTTGTTTGCACACGTTAACTCAGGCCCCGTCCCCTCCCTTCACCACTGTGTAAACACGCCCTGCGGCCGCTTTTAGTTGGGAGATTAAGTTCATTTGAATCCTGAGGGTCCCTAGGGTCCAACTAGCCCACTAGGTACCTCCAGTATGCGCCACAGAGCTGCGTTGCAGAGAGGTGTAAAAAGTGGCACGGCCTGGACCACCTCTCTGCAACGCAGCTCAGTGGCGCTCACTGGAAGCACCTGGTGGGCTAGTTAGCCCCCAGGGGCCCTCAGGATTGAAGGGGAATTATTTCCCCAACTTAAAACGCGCCACAGGGCTTGTTTGCACACGTTAACTCAGGCCCCGTCCCCTCCCTTCACCACTGTGTAAACACGCCCTGTGGCCGTTTTTAGTTGGGAGATTAAGTTAATTTGAATCCTGAGGGTCCCTAGGGTCCAACTAGCTCACTAGGTACCTCCAGTATGCGCCACAGAGCTGCGTTGCAGAGAGGTGTAAAAAGTGGCACGGCCTGGACCACCTCTCTGCAACGCAGCTCAGTGGCGCTTACTGGAAGCACCTGGTGGGCTAGTTAGCCCCCAGGGGCCCTCAGGATTGAAGGGGAATTATTTCCCCAACTTAAAACGCGCCATAGGGCGTGTTTGCACACGTCACCCCAGGCCCCGTCCCCTTCCTTCCCCACTGTGTAAACATGCCCTGTGGCCGTTTTTTAAGTTGGGAGATTAAGTCCCCTTGAATCCTGAGGATCCCTAGGGGCAAAATAGCCCACTAGGTACGTCCAGTAAGCGCCATTGCAGAGAGGTGTAAAAAGGGGCACGGCCTGCAACACCTCTCTGCAACGCAGAGCAGTGGCACTTACTGGAAGCACCTGGTGGGCTAGTTGGCCCCCAGGGTCCCTCAGGATTGAAAGGGAATTATTTCCCCAACTTAAAACGTGCCACAGGGCATGTTTGCACACGTCACCTCAGGCCCCGTCCCCTCCCTTCACCACTGTGTAAATGCGCCCTGTGGCCGTTCTAAGTTGAGAGATTAAGTCCCCTTGAATCCTAAGGGTCCCTAGGGTCAAACTAGCCCACTAGGTACCTCCAGTAAGCGCCAAAGAGCTGCGTTGCATAGAGGTGTAAAAAGGGGCGTGGCCTCAGAACACTTGTCTGCAACGCAGCTCCCTGCAGCACACTGGAGATACCTGTTGGGCTAGTTGGCCCTCAGGGACCCTCAGTATTGAAGGGGAATTAATTCCCCAACTTACAACTAACCAGGGGGCGTGTTTGCAGAGTGCTGCAAGGAGGGGGCGTGGCCTCCAGCGCGATGCCGGTCTTTTATTTATTTTATTTTTTTAAGAAGGAGGGCTGTGTGGCCCTCCTTCTTTTTCTAATTTACTGGTCCTGGGGACCCCATCCCCCAGGGCCTGCACCCTAATTCTTTTGGTTGAAAAAAATAAATTTGGCCCTCCCAAGGCCTTAATCGGCCCTGGGGACCCCAACCCCCGGGTCATGGCCTTTTTTTTATTTAAATTCTTTAGGAGGGGGCTGCGTTGCCTCCCTCCTCAGGCCACTTATGGCTCCGGGGACCCCATCCCCCGGGGCCGGCCTTTGTTTTTTAATATTTTAAAAATATATATATTTATAGAAACACCTAGGACATGCTGGACAAACCGTATGTACCTATCACCATGACGATTTGCGTGATATTCATTAAAAGGCAACTATGCATAGAATGAATCCACATGGAATGTATTTACACCGCTAGTGAAGCTCTGACGTGTCTGACGCCCTACCGTGCCTAATCCCGGCGCCCCCGCCGGTGGGTACTCTCCAAGTAGATATCCTTGTCGTTTATTTATACAAACATGGGTAGCTATGGACGGGCACCTTTAATATACATGCACACCAAGCCATTCAAAGGAGATTCGACAAAAATTCGACCAAACTATGCAAGAAACCCCCCTCACGGTTAATAAAAAACACATCCACCGCCGGATGTGTAATACTTTTTATTTTACTCTCTGGAAAGGAGACGAACCTCACTTGAGAGTCACAGCGTGCTCCTGGCTGAGCCCAATGCTGTGTTACACCCACCAGTGCCCGCCGATTGCCTGACACCTCTGTGTTGTATTCCACCAGCTAGTGCGTATGCTATGACACTCTCTAGCCCATGTGCACTGTTACACCACCCCGTGAATATGTCATGTCACACTTGCCTTCGCACGGGTTATATTGCCCCATCTAACGTGCCTTCCTCGATGAGTATGTTATAATGCACAGCGCTATGCCATACATATTACAATCTGGGATCCATATCTTTGTCACAGTGCATATGAAACGTTACACTCCCCAGCCCATATTTTATATTACAACTTTAGAGACTAGTTATGTTACACAACACTGCCCTGTGCATATTACACTCCAAGGCGCATATCGCATAGCACGCGCTAGTGCCTGTGCTATCTCGCGCTCTCCAATGAATCTGTCATTGCGCACAATGTATTGCATATTATATTTCACGCCCCGGTTCATCTTATATCACACTTTTTGGTGCATAGTTTATACCATATACTACATCTAGTTTTCATTTTCAATTGTGCTCTCAGGACTATGTTCTATATAAGACTGCATCCACCTACCCTTTTCACAGGCATTACATTTTGCAATGGGGGTGGAGGGTCAGGGGGTGTTTCTGCCAAGTGAGCCCGGAGTCACAGTCACAAACGTCCTCTTCTTCATGAATAAAAGTGAGATTATGCTGCATACTTGCTCATATTTTAAGTAGTTCGCACAGACACACATTTTAAAAACAATAAAGTTCCTAATACCCACCTTCTCTGAACAGTTAGCTTGCTGCCCCATCCACCTCCTCCCTATCCTCTGTTGTCTGAATCCATGGACTAGCCTCCTCCCTCCTGCCATGCATGGTCTGATGTGCTGCCGCTGCCCTCCATTTAGCATGATGTACCAGTCCACTCCTCCTGCCCTCCATTGCCCAATTCTATGGCCCATCATTGACCTCCTGCTTAGCCTCTGTGTTTAGCTTGCTGCCCCTATTCTCCTTTCCCATGCCCTCCGATGTCTTTGTGCATGGCCCTGCTCCATCCTTTTTGCCCACTATGTTCCATGGACCTGCCACTCCTATCTACTCTGAGTGTTCTGTTGAGCTGCCACTCCCCTCCCACCTGCCTAGCATTGTCAGATGACTGTAACCTGTCCCTGCCACCTCCACCCTGCCTGTCCACATGCCATGCCCCTATCCCCTTCCTCCTGTCCTCCATGGTCCATTTTACTGCCACACCCTTCTGCCCTCCCTGATCTGTTGTGCTGCAACTGCTCCTCCTGCCTGCCCGCGCGGTCTGTTGTGAGGCCCCTTCCCCTGAACTCTCTTGTCTGTGCCCAGCTCCTGACCCTCCCTTCTATCCTCCATGGTCCTTTGTGCATGCCCCTGCACCCTCCTTCTTGCCCATTATAGCCATTGTGCTGCCACTAATCCTCCCGCTTGCCATGCATGTTCTTTTGTGCTGCCATGGCCCCTCCCACCTTCCCTGTGTGGTCAGCTAGCTGCCCCTGACCCCCTCCCACCTTCCCTCCATGGTCTCTGTGTATGCCACCATAGTCTCATTGTTGCTCTCCATGGTGTCTTGTTTCTAGTGCCCATCCTGCCTGACCTCCATGGTCATCTTGCTGCTCCTACCCTGCCACCTTGCCCCCAGCCCTCTGTTTCCATGTGCAGACCCCCTATTCCCTCCCTCCTGGCTTGTCTGTTCCATTGTAATGCCCCTGATCCATCCCTCCTGCCCTTTATGGTCTGTTATGCTGCAGCTTTCTCTCCTGTCTGTCCATTATGGTCAGCTAGCTACCATTGCCTCTTTCCCATCTGTTCTCTGTTGTCCATGTGCATGGTCCTGTCCCCTCTCTATTGCTTTCTCTGGATTGTTGTGCTGCACTCCCGTCCCGCATGCGCTGTGTGGTGTATTGTGCTGCTGCAAACCCTGATGCCTGCCCTGTAGGGTCAGTTTGGTGCACCTCTCCATGTCCCTCCTGTCCTCTGTTATCCGAGTCCATGTCCCTACCCCAATTCCTCCTGCCTACCATGATTCAGTTTACCACACTTGCGAACATTTTGAACTTGGTAAAAGGGAGATTTTGAAAAAAAACTGGGGTATTGATTTTCCCCTTTGATTTACATTGAAAAAGAGGAGATTGTAGACAGGAGACAGATCAAATAAAGCCCATTTGAGCTTAAAAATATTGGACGTTTCCTGGCTGAAACGGGTCTGTTGGCATGTATGGTTGTACTACCACTGCCTCTTCCTTCTGCCCACGATGGTCTATTATATTGCCACAGCCTCTCTTGCCAGTCCTGTATTGTTGGTTTGTTGCCCCTGCCTCCCTTTCCACTGCCCTCCATAGTCTGTTGTGCTGCCACTACCCTTCCTGCCTGCCCAGTGTGGTCAAATTGTTGCCTCTGCACTCTCCTACCTGCCTTCAATTTTCAGAGTCCGTGCCCCTGACCTCTGCCTCTCAACAGTATCCCAATGAACAACTAGATTGCTAACATTCTATATTTATTACAAAAGTGTGGAACGCCTGACGTCATCTTGATGTAATCAAAACTGTAATACCTAGAGTATTTCCTTTAGAAATTACATATATGAGAAGGTCTTATTTGCATCAAAATTATGGTTAGTGTTCTAAAAAACTAAAATGAGGACATATTTTCTGAGTTTTCAAATAGCGACAAAGAACTTTTAAATTATTTGTAATCTTTATGTTTTTTTATCCAGTTGACCACTTGATTAAATGTTGCACCTTGGCGAGAGGATGTGGTGTTACTTCCAGAGCTGCAGACTTTGCAACTGGGGAACCAGGTTGGAGTTTCTGCTTCAGCTCAACATTCTGTGATTGTGGTCAAATCACTTAATCTCCCCATGTCTACAACCAAAATGAATTTGATCTTGTGTGATGTAACCAATGCTCATGTAAAGCATTCCAATACCTTACAAGTCTGCACTATATAAAACTGCAAATACACAAAAAATAAGTGTTTTGCACACTTCTGTCATTGGGCTACATGTGGGCTACATCTGGGTGATATTTGTGCTGCATTTAGACTCTTTTGTGTCTGGTGACCATCTTGAGAGATTTATTTGTTATGAAGTTTCCTAATTTCCTCATTTACTTCAGTCTCCTCAGTAGGAAATGCTTTCAGTTTTTTACTTTGATTCCATCAAGACGGTATTCAGATATGTCACACATTTGCCATAAATTCTGAATGTTAGCACTCTAGTTGCTCATTAGATCACTGTAGTAAAGCTACTGCTCATCACTGAAGTCTGCTGCTGGCATTAAAAGTGCATGTTTCAGTCTGCATATCAGAATTTTTTTATGAAATAGTAGAGGATTTGAGAAGTCACTCAAAATGTGCCCTAATTTTTCTTTCTTCAGCACTAATCATAATTTCTATGGCAAAATGAACCCCCTCATTGTGTTCCTTTTTAAATTAAATGTTTTAAGTGTTACCAGTTTATTCCAATCAAGATGGCTTCAGGTGTGCCATACTTTTGTCATAAGTAAGACAGTAAGCGCTCTAGTTGTTCTTAAGAACACTCTGGGACATTCTGTCATTAGGCTATACTTGGGCTACATCTGGGTGATATTTGGCCTACATTTGGGCTCTTTTGTCTCTGGTGGCCATCTTGGGAGATTTATTTGATATGAAGTTTCCTAATTTCCTCATTTACTGCAGTCTCCTCAGTGGGAATACTTTCAGTTTTTTATTTTGGTTCCATCAAGAAGGCATTCAGATGTGTCACACATTTGCCATAAATTCTGAATGTTAGCACTCTAGTTGCTCATTAGATCACTGTAGTAAAACTACTGCTCACCAGGGAAGTCTGCTGCTGGTATTCAAAGTGCATGTTTCAGTCTGCATGTCAGAATTTGTTTATGAAATAGAAGAGGATTTGAGAAGTCAAAATGTGCCCTAATTTTTCTTTCTGCAGAACTAATCATAATTTCTATGGCAAAATGAACCCCCTCATTCTGTTCCTTTGTAAATTAAATGTTTTAAGTGTTACTACTTTATTCCAATCAAGATGGCTTCAGGTGTGCCATACTTTTGTCAGAAGTAAAAATGTTAGCGCTCTAGTTGTTCGTTAGAACACTCTGGGACATTCTGTCATTGGGCTATACTTGGGCTACATCTGGGTGATATTTGGGCTACATTTGGGCTCTTTTGTCTCTGGTGGCCATCTTGGGAGATTTATTTGTTATGAAGTTTCCTAATTTCCTCAATTACTGCAGTCTCCTCAGTAGGAATTACTTTCAGTTTTTTACTTGGTTCCATCAAGAAGGCATTCAGATGTGTCACACATTTGCCATAAATTCTGAATGTTAGCACTCTAGTTGCTCATTAGATCACTGTAGTAAAGCTACTGCTCACCAGGGAAGTCTGCTGCTGGTATTCAAAGTGCATGTTTCAGTCTGCATGTCAGAATTTTTTTATGACATAGAAGAGGATTTGAGAAGTCAAAATGTGCCCTAATTTTTCTTTCTGCAGCACTAATCATAATTTCTATGGCAAAATGAATCCCCTCATTGTGTTCCTTTGTAAATTAAATGTTTTAAGTGTTACCACTTTATTCCATTCAAGATTGCTTCAGGTGTGCCATACTTTTGTCATAAGTAAGACTGTTAGCGCTCTAGTTGTTCGTTAGAACACTCTGGGACATTCTGTCATTGGGCTATACTTGGGCTACATCTGGGTGATATTTGGGCTACATTTGGGCTCTTTTGTCTCTGGTGGCCATTTTGGAAGACTTATTTGTTATGATGTTTCCTAATTTCCTCATTTACTACAGTCTCCTCAGTAGGAAATACTTTCAGTTTTTTACTTTGATTCCATCAAGAAGGCATTTAGATGTGTCACAAATTTGCCATAAATTCAGAAAGTTAGCACTCTAGTTGCAGTTTCAGTCTGCATGTCAGAATTCTTTAATGAAATAGAAGAGGATTTGAGAAGTCACTCAAAATGTGTCCTAAGTTTTCCTTCTGCAGCACTAATCATACTTTCTATGGCAAAATGAACCCCCTCATTTTGTTTCTTTTTAAATTAAATGTTTTAGGAATTACCACTTTATTTCAACCAAGATGGCTTCAGGTGTGCCATACGTTAGTCATAAGTAGGACTGTTAGCGCTCTAGTTGTTCTTTAGAACACTCTGGGAAGCTGCAGTAGAACACAAAGGAATCAACTGACAGTCTCTGCCCTTGTTGGATGTACATGTTTTACTGAGAATGTCAGACTTCATTCTCACATGACTGAGAAAGATAATGTGAATTTACTGAAAATATGCTCTCAGTTAGCTTATAGATCACCTTCCAAACCTCTGTGGGAAAAGCATGAGAAAATAGTTTTCTCTCAAACATGATTCATGATATCACAGCAGAAGGCTTTTTCACATGGTAAAATCACCTTAGAACACACCACAATTCCTAAAATGAGTATGGTACCATCAACAAATGATTTATAATGTAACTAAAGTCTTAAAACCTTCTATTAACTGCAATGCTTTTTAATGAGGTGCTATCATGTATATTGGTCCCAAGATGGCTGCCAACACTTCTTGGATGAAGTGCTGACAGCCAATCAGATCTCACGATGAGATGTGTGGTTAGGCTCTGCCCAGATATATATGTGATTTTACTTTTGATTTTCTCAGGAACTACTTAACGGATTTACACCATTTAAGCAAAAGGCACATGCCTGTCCTGAGGACTACCTCTTTGCCAAATTTCAAGTAATTCTGTTCAGCCGTTCGGGCTGTACCTTCGACTAAAGGTCCTATGGGAAAATACATGGGGAAAACGCGTTTTGGGACCCCCCTTTTTTCTCAGCCCCCGCTTGATGAATCACCCCAAGACTTTCAGGGTAGGAGCTGAGCGGAGCGCCCCATTAGTTTTGAAAATTTCAATGTATATATATCCAAAACCTACTGGCAGTCGCCAATAGGTAGTTATAGTTAGGACCAAGTTTCCATAGGAAAAGCATTTTTTGTTTTGCTTCTAACTTCATGAAAATTTCCAAACTAATTCTTTTTTCATATCAGCTCCTATGTTGGAAGTTTGGGGGTGATTCGTCACGGGGGGGCCGAGAAAAAAGGGGGGTCCCAAAGAGTGTTTTCTCCATGTTAATTTCCATAGGAAACTTTAGACAAGGCTACAGGTCGAACGGGTGAACGGAATTACCCCAAATTTGGCAGGTAGAAGGGTCTTGGTCTAGAAAGCACTCTTTTGTTTATTTGGTGTAAATCCATTCAGTAGTTCTTGAGAAATATCAAGATTTAGAGATATCGATATTTGGGAATTCTGCAATCTGATTGGCTGAGGCGTTACGAGTACGAGCTTGCTGCTTATTGGTTGGGAGCGCTGCGAGCGGTTGTAACTAGGAGGTGTTGGCCGCCATTTTGTGATTTTGTTGAAGCGAGTAAGGGGAAAAAAGGGCGAAGAACATAGGAAAGAGGAGGGTAGGAGCACTGTAACCTCTGTTGGGTGTTTAGGGTGTGCTATAGAGGGGGTGCGATGCAAACTACTCATACCTACCAGTCTGAAAGTGCTGGGTTCAGAAATTAAGTGAGGTATTGCGTCTGATGCTGCTAAGGTAAGCTGCTGCGGGAGTCGGGGATGAAAGCGTGAGCATAAACTGTGTGTCTTATGGTGTGAAGTCATGTGTCCTGGCCGCTGCAGCACACCTGTGTAAGTAGTGTCAGCATGTGTTTATACCTACTAGGACAAACTACTGACTGCTACTGGTTTGAAAGTCCTGAGGTATGGAAAATATGTGAGGTATTTTCTAAAGTCTCATGGTGCTAAGCTGAGGTGCTGCCGGAGTCGGGGATGAAAGCGTGAGTCCAAACTGTTGTCATATGCTGTGAAGTCATGTGCTCTGGCCGCTGTGCCACATCTGTCAAGTAATGTCAGCATGTAGTTATACCTACTCGGAGGAACTTTTGTTTCGAACATTGTAACTTGTGTATGGTGCTTAGGGGGTGTTATACATGGAGTGCAAAGGTAAATTTGTGCGAATCAAATCAATACGGTATTTGTAAAGCGCAAACTACTCACCCCTATGGGTCTGAAGGCCCTCAAGGTTGGCGTGGAAATTATGTGAGCTATTAAGTGAGCTATTGCCCAGAGTCACATGGTGCTGAGCTGAGGTGTCCAAAGGTGTCCTCATAAGCATTTCCAAACCTACCCCAGTCAATGTGCCTAGGTCATTTCCACCACAATGCACAATCATGAGGTCAGGGTGTGGAAGATGCAAAGAGGTTTTAACCAAAGGTAGCAATTGGTGCCACTTCAATCTTCTCTGTGCAAACCATTTAATGTCCACATGTTGTAAACCTAGGTCTAAGTCAATACGTCTGTGTTCTGTATAACTCTTGCACCAGAAAATATAGCTATGTCCTATGATACATACTAGCATTTTGAAGGTATGGCTGGAAGGTATGGAAAGAGGTCTGTAGCTCATGCAGTTCCTTGGTATAATAAGAGATATGTTTAAAGATGGGAAACTACTTTTTTTTGCCATACAAAACGATACGTGATTGGGAGATGAAAAGCATTCTTTTTTAAAAGTAGGGTGCACGTTAGTTTTGTGGAAAAGCATCTTTGTGATTGGTTAAGAAAAAGCAGTTTCAACGTGGAGTACATATAATAGGCTAAAATTTGCTAAACTCAACCACACCCGCTACTTTCATTTGGAAGGCACTGTTCGAACTTAAAACAATTGTGAACTTTACTTGCACGTGCCGTTAAATGTTCGAGAAAATGTTGCAAAAAAATATCATTAAGTTTAAAAAAAATGATGAACTTTTAACTTGAACGTCTTGTCGAATGTTTTAGAAAGTGTGTTGATAGCATACGTTGCACTTCTGACTTCTATGTGTTGTTGAATATTAAAAAAACGGTTTATATGGAAAATTAAAAAGAAACCAATAGAGAGAAGTTTTGAAACCAAAAAGAATCTAGGAACTATTCTAATTTGTTCTTTACATTTATTTATGTGTGGAGCAACAAAATTATAGACATAACAGCACCAGGAAGAGGAAGAGGAAGAGGAAGAAGCAGGGAGTGGGGAGACGGGGGGAGATGGGCAGAATGGCACACATGCACAATTAAGTACAGCACAAGTATAGACAAACAATGGCCAAAATAACACCAACAAGGAGAACAAGTCACACAACCCGCCAACATCACACCACTGATGAGCATAGAAGTAAAAAACTTACAGGATGTGTACAACGGCCGGTCGTTGGTGTTGTGGGATGTCTGCGACCATGGTCATCATGGATGAGATGCCCAGCACATGGCACATGGGCGAGTTCACTGTGTGTTATGTTGCCAAACAGCTGTTCCTCCCTCCCACGAGCCCCCACACTTTTGTACGGTGCACTGTTGTATCTCGTGCACTCATACGGCACACCATTGTAAAGCCTATTCGCGCATGTCCTGCTGCATTCCAACTACACCATCGCAGTGCCGTTTGGAGGTGGTGCATGCCACTTTACAACATTGACTGCTGCGGCCCTTGTGGCAGGCCACACCAGAACACAGAGACACACTTACCGCACTTCTTGTACACGGACATGTCCGAGACAACCCGTTCCCCTTGCCGGATAGGCACACCCCTGCACAGACCTGTGTACCCCGGACCAGCACACGCTGGTTGTGCATGCAGGAGAAAGCGTGGGTAGTTACATGTCCAGGCTCACTGCCAACGCTGAGGTGACAGCACACTGTGATGTTTCAGGACTCGTGCCTATCATGCTAAGACAATGACCACAGGGACACACTTGCTCAGATGCGGGTTTGGGGGGTGTTGGCCGTCCTGGAGTTGTTGCGATGAGTATTGTGGCCCTCATGGGTATCCCTGTATCATGCTCATTGACTCTATGGCACCCGTGGGTGTTCTGGTGTGGCTCTTGGCTGTGTTCCCTTTCATGGTGCAGGTAGTCGTCCTGCTTAACACCAGCAGAAAGCAGGTGTAAACTCCCTGGTGCTAACATGGCTTATTGCCGGAATTTGTTTCACATTGCAGTTGGTGTGAAAGTTGTGATGTGAATTTTTTTCATGTGCAGCACCTGACGCACTATTCCCAATCAATATAAATACAATGAGATTTCTTAATTGATTTTGTGTGTACACTGTAAGTGCAGCCACTACCTCAGTGCAATTCAATACAGGATTTTAGTATTTAGAATAAATCGGAAAGGTGCACCTCGTGTCTTTTTGCACGGGAACGGCTAGTCTGCATTTCATTATCAGCACTTTAATGGAAGCAAAGTTGAGATAAATCTAACACACTATTCAGAAGTTGGTGCAAACTGCAGACATCACCAGTATTCCCGCGATAAGTACCCCAATATTTAACACCATGGTCGACTCCATCAAATAACAGTAATAAGAACAAGAAAGAGTCACACAGCAGTTAAGAGAACAACCAAAAACTTTATAATTTTTTTTTTTCAAACTTAATTTTTTTATAAACATAAATATGTAAACGATAAACTATTTTCAAACCCTATTTTTAATTAACATATATATGAACGATAAACTAATAAACAACATTTTTCAAAAATAATACAAAACAACAAGGCGGAACACTCCTGTGGGGACTATGGATGTCGATGACAGAGCCTGGAAAATAAAGCACAAAATAAGGACGTGTGTAATGGGCATATCAAAGGAGAGAGACACAGAGAAACAGAGAAGGAAAAAAAGCCAGAGAGAAAAAGAGAGGGAAGGAAAGAAAGGGAGTGAGAAAGGGAGAAGGAAGAGAGAGAGTTAGACAGATAGAAGGAAAAGAAAGAAGAGAGAGAGACAGACAGACAGACACTGCCGCCCCTGCGCATAAATGAGCAAATAATTACCTGGTGCCACCGAAGTGTGCAGCAGTGGGCACTCCACGTGCCCGTCAAAACTCTGCACATCCCAGATATGTCGCTGAGTCCTGAGTCATGAATGGCGGAGACCACATCAGCTTCTGTGCGGATCTCACAGATGTCGCTGAGTCCAGAGTCATGAATGGTGGAGACCACATCAGCGTCTCCACAGCCCAGCAGATCTCACACATGTCGCTTAGTCCTGAGTCATCAATGGTGGTGACTACATCAGCTTTTGGGGCTGTTAAGCCTGTGGAACTCAAGTCCGTGCTACGTGGTGGTAGACCACTGATGGCCATATGAGCTTCGGGTGGCACTAACCCTGTGTATCTGAAGTCCGCGCAAGGGGGTGGTAGGCCCCTGACGGCTATACAGACCAGGGTGAGACGAACTTTCTGCGCAACTTTTCAATGACTCTTTATGACTGAGACACGTGGAGCGTCCGCCATCTAGTCAGCACCGGCAATAAAGGATGTGACGTTGTCGATCTATTATATTTGCGTGGTCACATGGCCTGTGACGCATGTGCCGGATGTGTGTGATGTGTGTGCAAATCTGCCCTCAGGGAGTGGCCGTGAGATGCTGAGAACTAGACCACTGACCTGCACACCAACAGGAAGTCAGGTAGCTATGTGGGGCTAACGTCAGAACGTAATCGGAGTGGCGTGGTGTACGTTAGAACAGCTACAATGACGCGGATGGCTCATTGTACTGCGTCTGTGAGTCAAGCGGACGGGCCGCAGCTGTCCCTCTGCGAGCCTGGGTGCGAACTGTTTATAACTCACACTACATAAGCATTGAAAAACCATTTTGTGATTCAGTCTGTCAGCTGGCATTTGTCCGAGGCATTTGTGAAAACATATCGGAGTTCTTTCTTTGATAGATACCCCTTTGACGCTGCCTCTCCCTTCATCAGCAAGTAACGCACCCTCTTCCCACATTACCATCATACCCCCAACAACCTTCTTGGGCCTGGAAGTGTCCCTGTGGGGTAGGACAAAGAAGAATCTTAGTCATGTATAGATTTACATCTAAAAAAAATCTATTTAAAGAAAAGAACAACAAATAAAACTGAAGGGAGTCTGGTGCTGTGATCGCTGCCACGGCCTTGGGGTGACTGCCATTCAGGACTCAGGACACAGTTACACATGTGGGATAGGCTTGTGTTAAAGAGGGTTAGTGGGACTACGTATTGCCGACCTTGCATATCGAAATATGCCTTACTAATCGAAGGGAGCGTGGTGCTGTGGTAGGTGCGATCAGCTTGTGTTAAAGAGGGTTAGTGGCACCAGAGACTGTATGAGCCTGTGATGATGCTTGGTGTGGACGGGCCGCACTGGGAGCAATGTGTCTTGGCTACTGGACTGCGTCATGTGAAATCAGGACTCTCTCTGAATTGTGAGGCCTGCTGACTGTAGTGTAGGCCAGAGGTAGCGGTGAGCAAGGGCCCACAGCCACGTGCATATGTTGGTGGCCCCACTGGCCTGCGTAATGAAGGTTCAGTGGCACCACGTGTCGCCGGCCTTCCATATGCAAATACCCCTCACTATTCGAAGGGAGTGTGGTGCTGTGGTCGGTGTCACGAAGTTCGGGCCACTGACGTTCAGGGCTCAAGACACAGTTACACATGTGGGATCTGCTTGTGTTGAACAGGGTTAGTGGCACCACATGCTGTTGGCCTTGCATATGGAAATATGCCTCATTGATCAGAGGGAGTCTGGTGCTGTGGTCGCTGCCACAGCCTTGGGGTGACTGCCATTCAGTTCTCAGGACACAGTTACACATGTGGGATTGGCTTTTGTTAAAGAGGGTTAGTGGCACCACATGTCGCCGGCCTTGCATATGGAAATATGCCTCACTGAACAGAGAGAGTCTGTTGCTTCAGTCGGTGCCACGGACTTGGGGTGACTGCTATTCAGGACTCAGGACACAGTTACACATGTGGGATCGGCTTCTGTTAAAGAGGGTTAGTGGGACTATGTGTCGACGCCTTGCATATCGAAATATGCCTCACTGATCGAAGGAAGTCTGGTGCTGTGGTCGCTGCCATTGACTTGGGGTCACTGCCATTCAGGACTCAGGATACAGTTACACATGCTGGATTGGCTTGTGTTAGACAGTATTAGTTGGCACCACGTGTCCAAAACTCAAATTGCGAGGTCTGCTGCCCGCAGTGTAGACTGCTGAGTGTTCATTTGTACTTGAAAATGAATTTGGTGATTGTACTAAAGCTATAACTGATATACAAAATGCTCAAGAAGAAAAGATACTAAAAAGATATTATGTAGATTTGAGGCCTGTAATAGTTAATTGCCTAGTGGACTCTGTAGTTAATGAATGAAGAAATAATTTTCATTGTGAGCCCTACTGAGTGCAGTGTAGGCGTATGATGAAAAGATTTAATGAGTATTAGGCCTGGGCCAAAATTTCATTCCGTTCGCGGAAATTGCGATAATTTGGCATTTTCGCGTTCCGCGGAAAGCGTGAAAATGTCAAAATTTCCGCATTCCGCAGCTTAGCGATAATTTGTTTCTTGCTCGCGCTGTAAAATAATCCATTCTCGCGTGCGCGCGATCGCCTTACCTGAATACCCGCGTTCGCTGACAAGTTTTCCCGATCCGGTCGCATTCTCCACGAGATGTTGGATTGTTGGTAGCCATTTGCGCTGTCTCGCAACAGTTCGCGCCCGCAGTAACGTCATACATCGCGCGATTACATCTTTCTTCTCACGATCATGCACCACGAGACAAGTGAAAACAAGATGGCCGCGCCCGCGAGCAACCGCATGGGCAAGTTGGCGAGCCACGACCACGCAGAAAATACCGCGAACGGGCGGGAAAAAAACTTCTGCATCTTCGCGATATTTCCGCATGTTTGTGGGGATTTTTAACATATTCGCGATAATTTGCGAAAGTGAATTTCGCAAATTCCGCCCACCCCTAATAAGTATAGAATACACTGATGAAGTGTTGGATTTTCTGAGTACAAGCTTGTTGTTAGAAATTAGTATTTGAAATTGGATTTGCGAGCTGTACTGCCTGCAGTGTAGACTGCTATTCAATGTTAGTTTGCATTTGAAGATTAATTTGGTCATTGTAGTAAAGCTATAACTGATATAAAAAAAAGTTCTTGAAGCGAGGATACTAAAATGATAATATGTAGGGTGTAGCACTGTGATAGTTACTTGCCTACTGGTGTCTGTAGTTGGATATGGAAATACCCCTCACTGATCAAAGAGAGTGTGGTGCTGGGGCCGCTGCCACTGCCTTGGGGTGACTGCTATTCAGGACTCAGGACACAGTTACACATGTGGGACCGGCTTGTGTTAAAGAGGGTTAGTGGGACTACGTGTCGCCGGCCTTGCATATTGAAATATACCTTACTGATCGAAGGGAGTTTGGTGCTGTGGTCGGTGCCACGGACTTGGGGCCACTGCCATTCAGGACTCAGGACACAGTTACGCATGTGGGATCAGCTTGTGTTGAACAGGGTTAGTGGCACCACGTGTCACTGGCCTTGCATATGGAAATATGCCTAACTAATCAGAGGGAGTATGCTGCTGTGCTCACTGCCATGGACTTGGGGTCACTGCCATTCAGGACTCAGGACACAGTTCCACATGTGGGATTGTTCGGCTTGTGTTGAACAGAGTTATTGGCACCACGTGTCGCTGCCGTTGCATATGGAAATATGCCTCACTGATCGAAGGGAGTCTGATGCTGTGGTTGTCTCACGGAGTTGGGGTCACTGCCATTCAGGACTCAGGACACAGTTCCACATGTGGGATTGTTCGGCTTGTGTTGTGGTACCACATTTTGCCGCCATTGCATATGGGAATATGCCTCACTGATCGAAGGGAGTCTGGTGCTGTGGTTGTCTCACAGAGTTGGGTTGACTGCCATACAGGACTCAGGACACAGTTCCACATGTGGGAGTGGCTTGTGTTGAAGCCAGTTCTTGGCACCATTTGTCACCAGTCTTCCACAGTGTAGGCCAGAGGTAGCAGTGAGCAAGGGCCCACAGCCATGTGCATACGTTGGTGGCCCCACCGGCCTGCGTAGTGCAGGTTCAGTGGCACCACGTGTCACCGGCCTTTCATATGGAAATACCCCTCACTGATCAAAGGGAGTCTGGTGCTGTGGTCGCTGCCATTCAGGACTCAGGACACAGTTACACAGATTGGCTTGTGTTGAACAGGGTTAGTTGGCACCACGTGTCGCCGGTCTTCCACAGTGTAGGCCAGAGGCAGCGGTCAGCAAAGGCCCTCAGGCAGGTGACGTTGACTTGAGCAGCACAGATTGGGAGCATTTGGTCTTCTTAACCCATTGTAGCCTCTTACACAATTTGCGTCACTACTAATCTTGAATTGTGAATCATGTAACCCCAGTATAGGGTGGAGGCACCAGTCAGGATGGGCGCACAGCCACGTGGTGTTGAGTTGAGCTGCACAGTTAGTGTCACATGGAGTACTCAGTGTGTGCGTACCATGCGATGATACATGGTTCCGGCGGGCCGCACTGAGAACAATGTGTTTTGTCTAATGAATTCTGGCTTGATGAGGCCACGTGGCGATGACTTATGGTGCAGTGAGTTAGTACCACCTGAAGCACACAGCGTGTGCGCACCCTGCGATGATGCATAGTCTGGGCGTGCCACACTGGGAGCAACGTGTCTTGTGAACTGGACTGCGACATCTGCAGCCGCCACTGCATCTGAATTGTGAGCGCTGCTGTCCGCAGTTTAGATCGAAGGCAGTAGTTGGTACAGACATAAGTCTGCGGTGCCTGTGTTGAGGAGGCCTGCGGTTATGGCGGCAGCCACGTGCCAGGGGGAGGGCTGCCGCTGTGACAGACTCGTTGGTCTTCCCACAAGTGAACCACGCCTAGGGCCTGGCCTATTTATTCATACTCCTATGCTGGAGTGGCATATGTTGGAGCAGCCCACTCCGCTTCCGCTTCCAGGGGGGGACAACACAGCTACGTGACCAAGATCTTCCCCACTGCCTGAGGTAACATGGTTGCGTCCACTGTGCACTACACTACAAGTATCAATAGTATATCTCCACATGGGGAGGTTTGTGCTTTTGCATAGTGAGATTTGTGCAGGACATTAGCATTACACTTGGCATTGTGTGCTTTATTGTTGATGGGTGACTTGCCTCCTTCATATATAGTTGGTTGCCACATCTCCCAACATTCAGCTATTGTGTGGCTGAGGAGCATGGCGTTTTGGGAAGGTCCATTGTGTTTTGCGCTGCCTCGGTGGTAGTAGGGAGGGTGATGCAGGGGGGAGGTTCTGGTGGTAGTGGCGCTGGGTGTTGTGGCCATGTTGGGTGTCGGAACTGCATGATCAGTAGGTCTATCACGTGTTTGTCTTTAGATGTGGCTGTGAGTTGGGTCCAATTCACGGAGTAGATTGTCGACCTCCTTACACCAGTTAAAGGTTGATGTTAATTTGTTACTGCTAACTCGGCTTATCGCCTGCTTTTTGAATCGCATTGCAGATTTGGCTGGTCGTAGAATATATGGGGAAGTGGTGCTTTTGTGTTTTTTTTGCACGGGAACGCCTACTTTGCATTTAATTAGCGTTAGTTGTGGCTCTCGTTTGTGGCGATTTTGTTGGCGTAAGGTATCGATGGAAGAGTGGTGAGATTTGCAGTTTTCACCAAGTTGAGAATGGGATGATAATTAAAAAAACACAGAAAAAAAGATAGGTTTAATGAACATTATAATTAGAAATTAGCATTTAAAAAACCTTTGAAATTCACTTATAAAACCATAGGTTTCAGGCACGTTATAGTTAGAAATTAGTATTTAAAAAACCTTAGAAATTCAGTGAAAAAACCATAGGTTTCAGGCACGTTATGGTTAGAAATTAGCATATAAAAAACCTTTGAAATTCACTGAAAAAATCATAGGTTTCAAGGATGTTATAGTTAGTTGGACATTTCACTCATAGAAAACCATAGAAATTCCCCTGTTATAGTTAGTTGAGCTAACTATAACTCGCGCCCCCGCAATGCACTGCTGATGACGTCACATATTACATCATTCATGACATGGTCAGTGACATCACTGATGACATCACTGATGACATCTCAAATGACATACATATGCCAATAACGTAACATCTATAAAAACATCCTTCTAATTTTATTAAAACATTCAGCTATTGAAAATCTTTCAACTTAGTAAAAAAATCTTCCAATTAACAAATATTAATAATGAACATTATTATTTCAAATAAACAAAACATAATAATTTAAATTATAACAATATAAAATTAATTATAACATTTAGGGGCCGATTCCGATCCGTATTTTTTTCCGTACGAATCGTACAAGTCACGTCCGACCCGTGAAGTACGATTCGTACGGGAAAAAGTACATACCGTTTGGCCCGATCTGTACGAATCATAGCGGGAATAGTTTTACGAGACGGACCCGGACACTTTTCCGTACGAATCGTAAAAACACAGTCCGAGCGTACAAGTCAATCAATCAATCAATCAATCAATCACAGCATTTATATAGCGCACTACTCACCCGGAGGGTCTCAAGTACGATCCGGACCGGCTTACCGATTTACGATTTGTACGGAAAACATCCGTCCTGTACACGGGGAATGACTTGTACAAATGCAATGTCTGTGTACGCACTGTACAGTAGCAATGTCGGTGTACGCACCATACATAAGCGAAGGCGGTGTACGCACCGTACATAGTGATGGCGCTGTATGCACCGTACATAGCGATGGCGGTGTAGGCACCGTACATAGCAATGTCGGTGTACGCACCGTACATAGCGATGGCGGTGTATGCACCGTACATAGCAATGTCGGTGTACGCACCGTACATAAGCAAGGGCGGTGTACGCACCATACATAGCAATGGTGGTGTACACACCGTACATAAGCGATGGCGGTGTACGCACCATACATAGTGATGGCGGTGTACGCACCGTACATACCAATGGCATCCTACGCCCCGTACATACAAAATGCATGGGGCCGTGTGTCTGTACGACTCGTACCCCTGTACCGTACTGAACCACGGGCACTGGAAAACAGCACACGGAGGGCCTATTCGACTCGCACAACACCACAAAACACGTCTACACTGCACAAAAAATGGAAAGGACTCACCTGGACACATCCAAACAGGCAAACAGAGGGGCAAACTCACAACCACCTCTTATGACACACCCACCAAAAATTCAAACTGAGCCAAACCCACAAATGGACCAATAAAAAGGGCCCACACACACAAACCATGAGCCTTTGCAACAGACTCACTGCAGCTACAGAGCACACACCAACAACTGCACCCATCTACCTTACCATATACACCTTCACACAACCTCCTTCACACATACCCCCTCTACACATTCACACCCACATTGTCACATTCAGACCCACACACCCACAACCATCCACGCCCTCACCCCACACCATGCCCACAGACAAGAATCCAAAGTTCACAAGGGAGGAGCTGGAGATCCTTGTCAACGAAGTCATCAGAGTCGAGCCACAGCTGTTTGGAACATTGGTCAGACAGACCAGCATAGCTGAAAAATCACGCCTGTGGCAGAGGATCGTCGATAGGGTGAATGCTGTTGCACCCATCAGAAGGACCAGGAATGAATGCCAAGCCGGGTGGTACGATCTGCGGAGGGCGGTCAAGCGCAAAATGAATGAGGACTACGCCCAGAGCAACATCACTGGAGGTGGTGCGCCCCGCAGACCAGTACATTACCATCCCTGGTAGGAGAAGGTCATGGCCATGCTTCCATCGGTGGGAGTACATGGACTCCAAGGAGTTGCAGAGCCTGGTGAGTACACAAACAACTTACGTAACATGGGGTAAAGCCATCCACACCCCAACTACACCAAATGCACCCAATTACCCCCAAGCCATCACCGGCCAGAACTCCACTCAAAAACTACGCTAATGCCAATAACATGTCTATGCCCCATTGACAAAGCAAGGCCATGCTATGTCCCATGCTACATGAAGCACCAACCCAAGAATGGATGTCCAGTATGCTGGGAGGGTGGGTGGCACAAAACACATTGTTGAACTCCAAATCAGAAACAATTGCCCTCATCCCATATGGCCCACATTCCTGGCGTGTATACGCATCCTATCCCAAATTTACTGCTGCTGTAACGGGGTACGTGTGGTACGCTCCATACCCACGCATTCATGCATGGGTACGGTCCGTACCTGAGTTGTAATGGTGCCGGAGGGGTACGTGTGTTATGCACCGTACCCACGCATTCATGCGTGGGTACCGTCCGTACCGGAGTTGGCATGGTGCCGTAGGAGTACGTGTGGTATGCACCGTACCCACGCATTCATGCGTGGGTACGGTCTGTACCTGAGTTGTAAAGGTGCTGTAGGGGTACGTGTGGTACGCACCGTACCCACGCATTTTTGCGTGGGTACGGTCCGTACCTGAGTTGGCATGGTGCTGTAGGGGTACGTGTGGTACGCACCGTACCCACGCATTCATGCGTGGGTATGGTCCGTACCTGACTTGGCATGGTTCTGTAGGGGTATGTGTGGTATGCACCATACTCACGCATTCATCCGTAGGTACGGTCCGTACCTGAGTTGTAATGGTGCCATAGGGGTACGTGTGGTACGCACTGTACCCACGCATTCATGCGTGGGTACGGTTCGTACCTCAGTTGGCATGGTGCCGTAGGGGTACATGTGGTACGCACCGTACTCACGCATTCATGCGTGGGTATGGTCCGTACCTGAGTTGTAATGGTGCCGTAGGGGTACGTGTGGTACGCACCGTACCCAGGGTACGGTCCGTACCTGAGTTGTCATGGTGCCGTAGGGGTACGTGTGGTACGCACCGTACCCCGGGTACAGTCCGTACCTGAGTTGTCATGGTGCTGTAGGGGTACGTGTGGTATGCACCGTACCCACGCATTCATGCGTGGGTACGGTCCGTGCCACTGTTGTAATGGTGCCATAGGGGTACGTGTGGTATGCACCGTACACGTCCACTTCCGTTGTTGCGGTACGCAGGGGTTGCTGGTCACGCCCCCCAAAGTGACCAGACCCTGGTGGTAATGTATGGCCTCCATATTATAGGTTTGGGTTTGGTTATGGGTAATGTTTTGTGCCCCTCACCCCGCCGGCCCCTGGGTGTTGTTCTCACCTTCTGCGGCGTGTGCGTCGGGTGTGGTGCACCAGGTTGTAGGCCAAGAGGACCGGGATGACACGTACGATGGGGTTCATGGCGTTTATGTCGCGTACCGGGGCTCCGTTGCATGGCGGTTCACGTCGAACTCTGCTTTTCTGGCTGTGTTTGACTCCCGTAGAAAAAGAGCTGTACGGAGTGACTTAGAGACGAATCGTACTTGCTCAGAGGGAAACCGCTGCCTGAATAGGTCCGGACGTCGCGTACAAGCTGTTCCAGATCAGAATCGTAGGTGTTTTTTCCACGTACGGTCTTTTGTACGATTCGTACGGAAATAGGCTTTTTGTACGAATCGTACTTCCTAGGTTGTAGTGACAGTTTACCAGGTGCGAGTCGTACAGAGAAAACGCTCCGTACGACGATTCGTAGGGACTTTTTACAGGATCGGAATCGGCCCCTTAACATGCATATTACTCCCACTACAATTTAAACAAAACTCTGCAAACTATTAAAATAAATATATAAACAATGTACACTCCCATTCAGCACAACACACTGGATGCAAATAAATTTAGAAATCTCCCTCCAATAAATACAACAGTAGTAAAAGTAATAAATTACACAGCACCCATTCCAGTCAATAAAACACCAAGGAAACTATTAAAGAGCAGAGGGGTAAAATTTAATTTTCCCACTCCAGTGAGTGCAACAGTACTGAAAGTGTTGGATAGCGAAGGGGTAAAAATTAAAATTTCCACTCCAATGAGTGCAACAGTAGGGAAAGTGTTGAATAGGGGAGGGGTATAAAATACTTTTCCCACTCCAATGAGTGCAAAAATAGGGAAAGTGTTGGATAGCTGAGGAGTTAAAATTACTATTCTCACTCCAGTGAGTGCAACAGTATGGATTGTGGAGGAGACAAATTTACTATTCCCACTCCAGTCAGTTAAAAATTAAAAACAAACAAAATATCAACAAAATAATATTTAAAAACCAAAAATAAAAAAACATATATATGTTAAAAATTTAAAAACAAATATATATATATATAATGTTAAAAAGAAAAAAAAGAAAACATAATATAATGTTAAAAACTTATCACAAATACCCAAAAATATTATAGTAAATAAAATAAATAAATAATTTAAAAACAAATGAATATTTAATTTAGAAATTATTTATTAACAAATCATTAATTATTACATACATTTAGTTTCTTTACTTCCAACCCTATAACATCACACAATTCACAACCCACATCTAAAATAAAAACATGTACTTGCATAATTACCATAATGAATTATCAATTAAAAACATATTATTCACTTCCGGCGGGTATACAGCAGGGTGTCGGACCGTCCGGAGGAGGACTCAGAGGACTTGCTGGCGGATATTCGCATGCCTGTCTGTCGGAGGCCGACCGGGATGTCCTGGAGGCCCCCCTCGCCGCGACCGAACTGGAGCGTTCGATTGTGGACCTTCGACCGGGGAAAGCGTTGGGCTCTACAAGTTGAAGCCGGACGGCCTTGGTGTGCATCTCCTCCGAATGTTCGAGGAGAGCGCAGTGGTGGGGATATTGCCGCGTGATCAGCGCCTGGCTACCATAGTAGCCATACCAAAAGAAGGGAAGCCAAGAGATGCCTGCTCCTCGTACAGGCCGATCTCTCTGCTGAACGCAGAGACGAAAATACTTGCTAAGACTCTTGCAAACAGGCTCCACTCAGTCCTCCCCAAGCTGGTCCATCCGGACCAATCCGGCTTCATGCCCCACCGTAACACGGCACTAAACCTCCGCCACCTGCATGGTGTATTGGGAAGGTGCCACACGATTCGGGAAGACGTGGTGGTGGTGTCGCTTGACGCCACCATGGCATTCGACACACTTGAATGGCCATACATGATGGCAGTGCTCCGAAAAATGGGCTTCGGTACGCATTTCATGGCTTGGGTCCGCCTTCTATATTCAGAGCCACTGGCCCAGGTGGTGGTTAACGGCAGGGTGTCTGAGGTGTTTGGTCTGGAAAGGGGCACCAGACAGGGATGCCCGCTCTCCACTCTCCTGTTCGCGCTTTCTCTTGAGCCGCTGGCGTCATGGATCCGGCAGGCCAGCTGCCTCACAGGGCTGCGGTGGACGGACGGCTGGGAAGACAAAATATCGCTATATGCTGACGATATCCTTCTTTATCTTTCCCACCCACGGAGATCTATACTGGCGGCGATGGATATCTTTGTCAGTTTTGGGAAGAACTCCGGGTTCTGCATCAACTGGGCTAAATCCGTCCTCTATGTTCTACATGGCGACCCTCCCAGGCTTCCTGACAGCTGTCCGCTTGTTGTGGCGGAGGAGGGCTTTAAATACCTCGGAGTGTTTGTCACACTGGATAAGACTCTCCGGTTTGAAAAGAATCTCCTGCCACCGCTGCAACGGTTCCAGCGTGACTCAACCTCGTGGCAGTGGCTGCCGTTGTCGCTGCTGGGTCGTGCGGCCCTCTTTAAAATGATGGCACTCCCTAGATTTCTGTATGCTCTCCAAAACCACCCAGATCTGGTGCCTGCCTCATACTTTGCATCGGTGGAGGCGGTGCAGCGGACCCTCCTGTGGTCGGGCGCACCCAGAATAGCGCTGCGGAAACTCATGCTGGGGTGGTATGACGGGGGGATAGCCCTCCCGGATATCCGTAAGTACTATTGGGCCGCTCACCTCTCGGCGATTAATCAGGGGACATATTGCGACGGGAATGACCCGGGGTACGGGATGGATAGGTGGTTGCTCCCGGGGGGAAACTATGAGGTTGCGCTGTACTCCAGACCGGGCAGACTCCACCTCACGGGGCCGACGAAGCATTCAGTGCAAATATGGCATGCCGCGCACCGGGCGCTGGGCTGGTCTAACACGCTGACCCTGGCCACACCCCTGTGGGCATCGGAGAGATTAGGTAGCCTGCGACACACGAAGGGGTTCCGTAGCTTGGATCTTATCGGGATCTCCCGGGTGGGGGACCTTTGGGGGCCAGAGGGGGTCAGATCCTTTGCCTATCTCCAGGGCACTTATGACATGGCGCGTACGGAATATTTTAGATACCTACAGGTCCGTCATTCTCTCCAAGCTAATATCCCCCCCGGGGACTCGACCCCCGCAGACCTCCCCGCTTAAGGACAGGTTGCTGGATGGACACATGCCGGAGCATGCCATATCGCTCACATATAAAAAATTGATCAACAACCCCCCTGATCCTCTCGACTCCCTGAAAGAGAAGTGGGTGGCAGATGGACTTGAGATTGACGACGAGGAGTGGATCACCGCTCTGGCGTCTCCTAGGGAAGTAGCGATATCGGCTAGGCTCCGACTGGTGCAGCTTAAAATATTGCACAGAGTATATGTCTCTTGCACCAGGCTACAGGCGATGGGGAGGGGGGGAGGGACTGTGCCGGCGGGGGTGTGGAGAGAGTGGCTCCTTCTTCCATATTTTTTGGGAATGTCCAGGGGTGCAGCGGTACTGGAGGCGAGTGGTGTCCTGCATGGGTGAGGTGTGGGAGACTGATATTCGCACAGAGGTCAAGAGATGTTTGCTTAACATTTGGGAACCCACGGACTTGTCCCGACGGGGGAGACTCTTGGTCACACTTGGGCAAATGGTCGCAAAAAGAAACATAGCCCGTCTGTGGGGGGCATCGACCCTGCCGAAACTGGTGGACTGGTGTATGCTACAGGAGAAGGCGGTATATACGGCACGAGGGTGCCCCAGAAAGTTGGGGGAGGTGTGGTCGCTCTGGAAAACCTACCGAGGGGACATAGTTGAGCCTCCGCAGGCCCGTCTGTCTGGCCTGGAGATTGCGGACGTTACCTAGGCTGTTGTCCGACCTCAAGTATACTAGTTTAGTCTTGCTGCTGTATCTGTAAGTTGCCGGTGCTGTGACACCCCAGATGCTTAGAATCAAAAGACCTGTCTTGTGTGACCTGGTTATTTTATGTTTTTAAAAAACAATAAAAAGAATTAAAAAAAAAATATATATATATTATTAATTACACATCAAATTAAAACACATACAAATTAATTAACTTCACACCCTTTACACCTATAATCTCCATAAACCACATCTAAAATTGAACTGTAAAAAAATGTAATTACACAAGTAAATTTTATTTTCAATTAAATAACTAATAGTATTTAACAACTAATTATAAAGTAAGTAAAATTTAATTTACTTCCCACTCTTTAGCCCTATAAACACACAACCCGCTCAAGTAAAGAACTTAAACAATGACCCTAAGTAATTATCAATTAATTCATTAGTGTTATCAACTAATTATTAATTAATTAGAAATAAATTACTTCCCACATTTTACCTTTATTAACCGAAAACCCACCCTACAAAAATATAATAAAACAATTAACAAAATTAATTATCAATTATTTATAATCAACTAATAATTACTTAATTAAAAATAATTACTTTTCACCCTTTACCCCTATAAACCCCACAACCAACACCTAAAACCAAATTACATGATTACCATAATTAATTACCAATTAATTAATTATTATTTAACAACCAATTAATAATTAATTAAAAATAAATCACTTCCCACCTTATACCCCTATAAACACCCCAACCCACACAATTAACACTATAAAATCTCAATTAAATATAAAAGTATAAATAACAATATTCATTAATTTAACATGATTTAATTACTTCCCACCCTATTAACCTGTAAACCCACAACCCGGTATGGAACTAAAAGACGCAAAATTTAATTAAATAAAATTAATAACTACTAAACATTTTACACATATATTAAAAAACATAAACAATACTTATACAAAAAATACATCACATACATTTAAAATATATACTAAAATACATAACACTAATTAAAAAATCGATATTTTAAACAACTATATTTTTGCAAAAAATATTAATGACTTCTATATTTTTTTAAACGATATTTCTTCCCTTAAATTCAATATTCTTGACCACGATATTCTTGCTGTCGATATTTCTGTGTCATGTTATTTACAACTCGATAGTTGTGTGTCAACATTTACAACTTGATATTCTGTCTGAATACCGTTAAACTTTGAACCCATAAACACTAACATCTGTGCTGCAAATATTTGGCATTGTTTCACGATCAGGGTCGGAAAGCACTCCGACCGAGCCGGATCCGGGGTGTTTTCGACCGATCCGGACTCCTGCAGTCTGACCGAGCGAGTACGATGCGGCCGTATGCTGTCGGACTCGGTTTGGTCAGACTCCCATAGAAGTCAATGGGAGCAGGTCGTACGACGCGTACATGGTCTCCCATTGACTGAATGGGTACTTCGCAGACAAGGGCACCCCCTACAGTGGGTACGCGTCAGTGCCATCCGCACCGTACATGCCTTTGTTGGGGAGACCCATGAGTCTCCCCCTGTGTCCGAGTCGTAAGGCTGCGGGTAACGGGGGGTTCGACGCGGACACGAAAAGTCCAACTCTGGGAGCCTTTGCGAGCCAGACGCTCTGACTCGATCCGGCTGTCCAATTCGACCCCCATGTGCACCCTCCACCCCCCCAGAATTACTTGGGGGCCCGCTACGAGTCACCATTGGCAGGGACCACATGCCCTCCCATGACAAGGACCACATGCACATGGAAAGGCAAATCCCCGCATATATCGTAATATGGAACAGACACCGCCACCATATCAAAACCTTTTCCGCCCGGTCGACTCATCAACCGGGTGGAAAACCAGGGGACGGTCTTTCTGTCTGCCGGGGACCCCCAGCAATAGTAATATGGCGGGGGGAAATGGCATGCGGGCGGGAGAGAATGTCGGGCGGATCGCCACCGCCATGCGGGCGGTAGCGATCCGCCCGACATTCTAATTGACCCCTTATTGTACTTAAGTCTGCACTACTGTGTTGGCTGCTGTCATTTTAAAAGCCAGCCCTGCCATGCCCGGCAGGCTGTTTTTAAAGCAGAATTGTGTGCAACTTTGACTTTGGAATTAAAGGTACTTCCAAAGTAGTAAATAACCTTATTTTTTACATATGCCACCCCTAAGGTCCCCCCTGGGTGCCCGCAGGGGTGGGGTGCCTTGTAACTATGAGCAGGGATATTATAAAATATGTTTTATGAACCATGGTTAGGGAAAAACTGCCAAATAAGTTATTCCCTATTGTAGCAAACTAGCTCCATAGGCTAGCATGAGAATATTTTATTTAAGTATAAATATTGCCTGGGCCATGCTAGAAATATCATTTTGGGATTCAAAATGATAGTTATGATCAATCCAACAACTTTCTACTGTTAGATTTATAATAGCTATTACAGAAAATAAGTTATAGAACTTTATTTTCAGTAAGGAAAATCCAGCCTTCCTCGCCTGATTGGCCAACCTCTACCAATCTGAGCCAAGCTGTCATGATGAGGTGTGAAGTGGCCTGCTAGAGAGAAAGGATTTCCTGTGGGTGGAGCAAAAGGGAGGGTGGGGGTAGAGTAGCCAAACTGGTCTTCAAAGGGAGAAAAACACTTTAGGTCAGCACAGGCTCACCTCAGCATCCTGCACCCCCAGCCAAACAGGAGCTGATGTAATGAGATTAGTGAAAGGGCTGGAAAGGGAGTGTTAGAGAATTCTAGCCACATCAATGGTTTGACATAGCCAGATCTAACCCTCCAGGAGGGAATGTATCCATTTTGGAAAAATAGTGTTTCCTGGGACAAGAATAAGCCACACTTTAGTGGGGGTGACCCCCACTTGACGTCCAGGAAGACTTAATAAATATGGATGAGCTACATGGCAACTCAGATCTACTGCCTGAAGCTATATCGGAAAGTAAGACTGCCCGGCTGGAATCTGGATTTGCACCCAAAGGACTGCATCTGCTTTGCAATCTGGTACTACGGCCCAAAGGACCTTGCCTTGCTTCAAGAAGGATTAAGGAGTGGACTCCCTTCAAGCTACAGGTTAAGAGAGCCCACCTGCATCATCTCCAACAGCCCCCATCCTGGAGTGTGTCCAGTGGACTTTTAAGGATTTGGCCAGGTACATTGTGGGAATTGTAGTCCAGACATCCCAAGGACCATCTAGGGGATTCAATACACTTGGAGTTGTGTTTTGGACACTTTAAACCCTCAAGGGGAACATCAGGAAGAAGCTCAAGAAGTTTGGGAACTTTTTGTCAAAAAATCCCATAAAGTGAATGACTCAGTGTTGAAAGTCAAGCCGGCTACGTTCAGCCGAGACCCGGCCTGGATTTCAGTTTTGTCCCGCTGAAAGTTCCAAGATGACAGGATCTGACCAAGATCTTCTGGAGAAGCAATCCAATGATATCATATTGAAATCAGCCTGCTGAAGGGGACCGCTCGAAGTCGAAAGAAAAATTCTGCAGAAAAGTTTTTAAGTCTTAAAGTAAAATTTTGACAGAGGCCTCCCGCTTATTGTACCCGAACAGGGCTCCATTGCGGTTGGCCTCAAACTTTAACTTTGTCCCGATCAAGCATGATCAGATGTCCCAAAGTGGCATTATATGTTTTTAACACAAAGAAGTACTTATTTTTAAAAATTCACATTTGCAGTTCCTTACATTGGATATTTGTTGTTTTGGTGTCTATTTGTTCATAATAATATAATCCATCGTTATACATTGGAGTTGATTTTCTTTTTTGTTTTTTGTCTTACGTATTTAATGTTTTGGAGTTTTAAAATGCTTTACACACCTGTCTCCCAAGTTGCGCCTGTCTGCATCTTTGCCAGCTATCAAAGGGTTGAGCAAGGGATAAGTTACTGAAATTAGAACTGAACTTTTCATTGTGTTTGTGGCCTTATTACTTATTACTGATAAGTCATCAGTTATTACTATAAATAATCCACTTTCCAACCAACTCCCTTATGCAGTCCAGTACTGCAGGCAACATTTCTTTACCAATAAATGTGTCTTGTTGTTCCTGAGGTCCCACCACCACCTCACTCTCTGGAATAAGACATAAGTGAAAATGCAACATCAGCAGAAACAAGCACCTCCTCATTTTTATCCATGTGTGGCTTCTTTTTCAATGGTTTTAAAGTCTGTACCAGCCTTTCAATCCTTTCATCTTGAATTTCCTTGCTCCTTTTCCAAGCAGGAAAGGAGGTACAAGAAGATATTGAAGAAGTGGATTAATACTCCACTAGATGCTGCTTTCTGTCACATTTGCCTATACTGCCACAAACGAGGTAACACACAAAAAGCAATTCAAATTCTTACTCGTACCAAAATCATAACTCTTGCTTGAATCTGCATCCTTTTTCCAGCATCGGATCAAATTAAAGTGCACACATGCTCAGATCATCTGTATCCACATGTATGCTTCAGTCTGCAAACACTGTTCCCAGACTGAATGGTGGATGCTATACTGCAATTCGTCTTCGTCCAATATCCAAGTACAAGGGAAACCATAAATATTATGGCTGCCAGCATTCCATAGATTTTAATCACTTCAAACCTTGCAAGAAGGGACAAAAGTGTTACTCAATCCCCATTAATCTAATCCTAGCAAGAATTTATTTTGAGGAGATAGCAATCACGGTTGGGTAAATAATTGATTTACAGATGTTCATGCTTAGCAGGAACAATCTGCAAACCTCCTTCAAACAAAAAACATTTTCTGTAAGAGAGCTAAGCTCAGCCAGACTCTTATACCTACATTTCCTAGTATTTTTTTTCCAAATAAAGGACAGGATAAACTAAACTAAAGGATGCTCCTCAAAGCAAGTAATAAGTAATATGTAATGGCCAGGGAGGAATAGACAGGGCTTGGCATTCAAGCATTTCCTGGTTTGTTTTTAGTGTCTGGAGGAGGTTACAAACTCATATATGATAACTAGACAAATGATACAGGATATAGCGGTAATGGTCCCTCTTATCCTCCATAACAAGTATCACACAATGGCATATCTAGGAGTAAAAATGTGTAAATTAGAGAAAAACAATACACTATTGTAATTTAATCTTAGCTGCATTAGAAAATATAAAGATAATTATACACTTGGCTTTTGCAGACTGTTCATAGCACTTTGGGGCCGATTCCGATCTGGGTCGGAAAGCACTCCGACCAAGTCAGATCCGGAGTGTTTTCTGACCGAGCCGGACCCCTACAGTCCGACCGAGCGAGTACGATGCGAACGTATGCTGTCGGACTCAGTTCGGTCGGACTCCCATAGAAGTCAATGGGAGCCAGTTGTACGATGCGTACATGCGCTCCCATTGACTGAATGGGTACGTCTCGAACAAGTGCACCCCCTACAGTGGGTATGCGTCGGTGCTATCCGCGCCGTACATGCCTGTGTGGGGGAGTCCCATGTGTCTCCCCCTGTGTGTCAGTCATATGGCTACGGGTGTTGGGGGTCCGACACTCTGGTTCGCACAGGCTGTCTGACGCGTGCATCGTACTGGCTCGGTCGTGAATCGCATCCATTGCACGCCACGGTTAGCTTACGACAGAGACGTACGGAGCGGACCCGGAAACGATTCGGTCAGTGAATTTCAAGTAGCTCGCATCGTACTGGCTCGCTCGTACAGCTGTACGAATCTGGCGGAAAACACACGTATGGCTCATAGTTTTTCCGGACGGATCGCGTTCGGTGCCCTTCCAACCCGGATCAGAATCAGCCCCTTTGAAGAGAACTGTCTTCTGGTAACTCTTTTTCAGGAATATACATGTATATAACAGGTGAATTGAATGTGAAAATGCCGACGAGAAAGGAATTTTTGAAGAGTAGGTTAAAAGAACATGATATCCACTGCTCAGGTAGATATGGCTAGTGGACCCACCGAAAGTAAATGGCTTTACATCCTTTGTCTCAAAAACTGATAAAATCAAGAGCCATAGACAGTGTTACTATATTTTTGAGACCCTCATTTGTTAAATGTTTTGTAATGATTCAGTTTTAAAATTGCTTGATCAATTATCTTATAGCACTGATTCAATTTAAACTGCTTTATTAACTGCAGTGATTCACATAACCAGCAATGTTTCACCCAGATGTGATATTGTGATCAATGTGAATATTCCTGCTTGTATGAACAAAAAAGTTTCAGTAGCTCAAATTATGTTTCTTTGATTTGGCTTACAGTTCCCTCATACAATGCTTATCTTCGGAGGTGACTATAATGCTCAAGTGATCAAGCCTGAAAATTGCAAAATTGCAGTGTAAGGATGAAAAAGGTTTCTGTTCTTCCTGCAATGTTTTGATTTAGGGACGCTTGTACTTTAGAGGAAAATCTGTTAATGTTATATTCATGAAAAAAATTTAAGTTTGCTAAATCATCAATTTCTAAAACACTCTTATAATCCACATTTGTAAAGCCCGAACAATCACCCGTAAGGGTCTCTAGGCGCTGGGGTCCGTCGGGAAGATTAAGCAAGCTATTGCCCAGAGTCACATGGTGCTGGGCTAATCTGCTGCCGGGGATCGAACCGTGATCCCCAGATTCCAGAGTCAGTTGCCCTGGCCGCAGCGTCACACCTCTTCCCTTAAGCTAAGCAGACCTTTTAATTGGGTCAATATTTACTCATTTCATTTCCTTGCTGAGGACTTCAGAAAATTGGAAATATTCAAGGAATTCAAGGACCTACTTTTGTCCAGAAGTCATCATTCTGTAACACATTTTTAATACATTACTCTCTTAATAATATTACATTATCTATTGAAAGAAGGCGCTTCTCTGGATACACCAGTGAGTCAGATACAAATCAGGTATAATTAAAATGTGCAATAAATATGCTTGGGTTTTGATCATCTGTAGCAAGATCTGGGTGTAGGCCTTGTTCTAGCCCTTATGACAGTAAACCAGCTGCCTGTCGCTTTCGGGAGTGCACACCTCACAGTGACCACAGGGCCTGGCCTGGTTTCAGACTCTGAAAGGTTCTGTGCCCACAAATGAGCTGTGCATATTGGATGCAGGGCTTAACCTAAAATGAGGCCCTGCACTATCACTATGGCCTTGATACAGTTATTCACAGTTATTCACAACTTTTGGCTCTGCATTAGAGGCTCTGAGAACAGGGTGTGAAAAATGAGCAAGTACTCGGCTGGTTCCATAGTACACACAGTGACCAAACATTGCCATTATAGAAGTACAGGGATTTCTTTAAAATATTGTTTTAGGATAAAAAACAATGATATTACATATGTCAAAACAAATTGCATATCTACCAAAAATATTTGGATCCAGAGGCATGAAATTTGATCTGAAAATCCCATAAGAATTTTTTTTTTCCTATCCGTGAAGGTGTTTGATGTCCCACAGGAATGTCCTGCATCCTTTGTGGGGTCATGGGACTGTGCGCCTTTACCTCATTAGTCTTCTGTCACTAATTTTTGGTATGCAGGCTTGGGTGCCTGGAATCTTGTGACGGCCATGCTACAAACATTTTCAGTTGCTGCCAACCAATCAGATCACCTGGATGAATGAATCCCACAGGATCTGAATGAAGGCTTTTCATTGAAAAAAAAGAATACAGGCTCCCTTTTCCAATTTTCCATTGTTTATATTTCAAATGTTTTATATCCTGAAGGATTGTTATATTCCATAAAGGTACCTTATATAGGCGCAGGTAACATCACAGCCTTTCACCTATATTCTTCCCTACATTACATACATAACGGTTCTTAGGCAATGACCTTTTACCTCGATGCAACACTGCATTCGGAATGCAGGCTTTTCACTGGTTTGATACTCATACATTATGCATGAGGCTTCTTGGAAGCACAGCTGGACTCACTGCAGGTCGAACATCTCCTGTATAATATCTATGTTAAAATTCAAGCCCAACGTCATCCTTTAGGCCGACATAGTAACACAGCACGGTAGGACCCCTGGGGAGACCTGTGGGTATATATACATCATGTCTTGCTTAGAGAGAGAGGAGACCGCGACTTCCTGGCTGACACACTGACCAGAGACACTGAGGTTCTTGCATGCAGATGCTCCAGCTGGAAATGGTATAACATTCCTTGCAGGGTGTCCAACTCGAGACCAGGAAAGGGTCCAACATTCTCTAATTCTCAGGTAATGGGGTGGACTACATCCTAGAGGGATTCTTGGCATAACACCTACATAGATGCTAGGTACATTTAGGTACATCTAGTTAGGGAAGCATCATAGGAGTACGCACTTATTATCATGTATTCTATGTACTTGTATATATTCACGATTACCGCAAGACGGTAGAGCTATACCATCCCTTTACTATTGTAGTATTACTAATCATTTATCTCTGCTACTGTCTAATGGTTATTGCAGCTCATCTATTCTACACTAGAATAACAACTGTTCAATAAATACTTATTGAAACGCCAAGTCTGTTTATTCTGTGTATCTCTGAGACAAACTAAGTGAGCACGAGTGACGAGTGAAAAGTAGTATATTGTTTCCATGATCCTGGGGGAATCAGGGTTGTCATGTTCTGAGGTTGCCAGAAACTATTCTCTCCGCCCAATAAAATCCTATTTATTAGCTGTTGGTTATTCAATCTTGAAGGACACAGTGTTCCTAAAATTTTTCATTAAAACCTTATCTTAGCTCCCTTGAACAAAATTCTTCTTTACAAAAATTACTGAGGACAGATATAACCTACTAATGGATCTACACCTCTCAGCCGGAGAAGAAGATGCGGACGCAATTCCAATTGCAGAAAAATTCAGACATACAGTCACCATTAAATTGTTAGAGAATGGTTTATCAGCTAGGGGTGGCTTAGTAGCTTTCATGCTTGAGGCACACAAATCGAACAAAACAGAGGTATTTTATTCGTGGGTTACATTCCCAGCAGCATATTCAAGAACAAAGACATTTCACTCTTACACAGAGGGAGATGCATCAGTGGGATATGGCCCATTCGAGGACATAGAGATTCCACTTAGGTAGCAGGAATACTTATACTGGCTTAAAGGCGCCCTATCCCACATAAGAGGAAGAATAAGATTAGGCCTGCTCGGAGGATAAGGGAAACATGGCCCATATTAACGGCCTACACACTACATCCTGACATTGACACAATGCCACAGGCAGACTTACTCATACAACACAAGGATTTAATTAAAATCTATAGGAACTTGACACAATTCGTCATGACGACATTTACTGTCCAATCAGCAATAGTTGCAATAAATGGAACTCAAACTCAGGGTACAGAAACCAAAATCACACCACAAACATTACACACAGTGATGGGTAAAATGCCAACTAAATGTGAACAAATGCCATTCTGTGTAGCTCAGAAAATAACTCAGCTTGAGGCAGTATTCCCGAATGCTACACCGTATGAAAAACACAGAATGCTAATAATCTGCTTTCCCATGGGGATAACACCACAAGTAGAGGATTGCATCACATGGGGTACAGTCATTGCTGCCATTTATATCAGCACTCACGGTATTCCTTCATTAGCAGTGATACCAGATGTATTAAGACAAATACAAAATGAGTACGGAGCAGAGCCTACTCTGAACTTAGGGATGAAGTTACTAGGTAACTATGCCCAGGTATCAGCCATAACACAAGCTAATATTAAAGGGGAAGCAGCTTCAGTGGCTATCTGTCAACGTCTAAGGGAGTTCAGTTCTTTAGACCAGGAACACAAACTACCTAAATTATTTGAAACTGCATGTGCAGAATTAGGTAGAGACAGTTTGGGTGGGAAAGCTTTAAAATCACAACTGATGGGCAGTTCTGAAAAGGACACTTCAAAGCAGACACCTGCTTCTTCTAAAAAGAAGTGAGATAACAAAAAAAAAAGCTTTAATGAAAACAGATCTCAATCCCGCGGTAGATCTCCTCCACAGGAGCCCTCCGAAAAGAGGTATAACCTTAGGAATAGGGATAATATTAGGAAAGCTGACAGGTAACAGGATAACGATACACGTTCCTCTCGTTCCTTTCAGGGTTCATCGAAAAACTCAGAGAGGGAAGGACGGTCAGAAAGACAAGAAGAGCATACAAAGTCCAGAGACAAGCAGCACACTCAAGATTATATTTCCAAAAAAGAAGAAAAACAAAGCAAAAGCCACAGTTCAAAAAGAAAAAAGTTGCAGGTCTAAAGATCAGACATGCCCAGAATTCTGAGGAGTCAGCTACTGAACGGGGAATGGGCTCTGACGATGCTAGACAGTGCGGCAGAAGTAACAATAGCTCACCAGAACCTGATGGAATTTCTGGTGACAGCGGACTTCAATCAATCAATCAAACATTTGTAGAGCACACTACATACCCATGAGGGTCTCAAGGTGCAGGGAGGGGGGGGCGCTACAGATCGAACAGCCAGGTCTTGAGTAGCCTCCTGAAGGTCAGCAGGTTGGGGGTCTGTCGTAGGCTCAGTGGGAGGGTGTTCCAGGTCTTGGCGGCGAGGTGGGAGAAAAATCTCCCACTGGTGGTTGTTCTTCGGATGCGCGGAACGGTGGCGAGTGCGAGGCTGAATGATTTGATCACGGTGTAAACACCTGATACTAGAGTAAGTGTCCCACAGAAAGTATATGAAATAACGCTCCAAATGAAGGGGGACAAAAGTAGGAAAGTGAGAGGTCTCTTTTGGGAGAACCTTACGGTTGGCTATGACATTTTGTTAGCTGAACAAGATTGGCCGCCAGCATTCGTCATGGATTGCCCTAAAGGAGAAACGGTGATTTTACAATCCTTCTCAGATCACATTCCCAGGCATTGCAACATACATAAGCGCAGGAGTGGGCGTTAGCCCAGGCTCCAGCATTATACAAAAACCATGTTGAATGGGATGAGGATTCAACCCATCACATAAAAAATAGTCCAACTGCACAGAGGCAGTATCCAATAAAGTAAGAAGTTAAAAAAACAGGTCAGGTAGATCTTAGATCATCTTTAATACCAAGGGGTGATTGAAACTTCCACCTCTCAAATGAACAATCCTTTGTTTCCTGTCAGGAAACCTGACAATACATATCATCTACTTTTAGATTATAGACACTTAAACACTTGCACTAAGACATTTGCAGTTTAAAATGCACACAGTGCTGCATTAATGTATAACATTGTGCGGAAAAAATACAAAACAACACTTCAGATCTTAAATGGATTTTTTTGCCAACATATAGCACCTGAAAGCAAGTATTTGACAGCATTCTCAGGGCTAGGGTCGCAACGGAAATTTCAGCGACTCCTCCAAGGGCATAAGAACAGCCCGAGGTTATTTTCGGCCAGGGTAACAGAGTTACTTCAAAAATTAGATGAAGAGGCATTGTCCTATGTGGATGAAATTTATCTGATGGACGATGACCTGGAGGAACACTTGAACAGAGTGAATACCATAATTTTGAGATTTGCATCTGAGGGCTACAAATGTAACTTTAAAAAATCAAAAAATTGCCCACCTCAGTGTCCTGTTTTTGGGATAAGAGCTTTCAACTAAAGGAAATAGCCGGGCAGCCAATTTTTTTGAAAAATGCATGCTGCTCCAACCTCCAAGATCATTAAAAAAATCTACAATCAATACTGGGATTTCTACATTTTGGTAGAACATACATTTTGGATTACTCAGGAAGAGTAAAACCTTTCTACGACTCAACAAAAACTGATTTTTCAGGGAGAAACTGGACACAGCAACACACAGAAACACTTTGTTCCTAACAAGGTGACATGATAGCTTCCAAACACTTACAGAAATGCATAAACATAGGCAACCTGGTGATCCGTATAATTGCGGGCCAACCTGGGTACACATATCTAACATACAATGAAGGTGAAACAGTACCAATTGCATACAAGTCACATTTGTACACAAATGCTGAGATGCTCTTTGCATTTACAGAAAAGATTCTAACAGCGGTACAGACTGCTGTAGTGAGAGAAAGAGCACTGGCTCAGGGGAAACGAATACTAGTAGTGACTCCAGTCCCAGCCTAAGAGGCTGCAACAAAGGCAAGCCTCCCTAACACTAAGGCCTTACATCCGAGATGGATACAATGGGCTAATTCTCTCACTGCAACAGATGTAGAATACAGGTACGACCCAAATTTAAAGACACAAGCATTCCTGCAGTTCGAACAAGAATATCCTCTACCAAATGAATAATGCTTCTGGATCAGTATGAATATATTATTTACACTGATGGATCTGCTCAACCGGCCATAGGGAGTAAGCAACAATATAGCACAGCATGTGCTATCGTTAAAGGTCGCATGCGAGACGGAAAGTTCCATCCAAGTTGCACCAAAACGCAATCTCTAGGAGACTGCATGGCTCAGTTGGCAGAATTAAAAGCACTGATACTGGCACTTGTAAATACGATCGAGAATTCCCCACACTAATTGTGTGCGATTCCTTTTACTGTGTCCATTCATATAATCAATACTTGCAGGACTGGGTTCAAAACTGGTTCAAAGAATCAAAACATGGCACAATTAAGCACAAAATGCTATGGGAACAGGAAGTGAAGTTTAAATCGGAAATACTAAGTGCTCACGTTATACATACTCTGACTGATCAGTGTGATGGCGTTCACATCGAAGGGAATTCATTAGCTGATGAAACCGCAAAGGGGGCTGTAAGCACGGCTTCTGTAGCTGCAATCACTCATTCTAAAATGAGAAAAGACTGAGATTATGGTAGCTGTTATTGCTTCACGCAAAAACAGCGGTGCAGTACCAAAAAGATTTCCACTCAAATACTCCTACAAGATAGATGCAAATAACATTCCATTTGCTCAGAATCCTAGAGTGGGGGTGTTGGAAAGTGGATTATTGGTAGGGGCAAAGGTAGGTCTGCCACTGGCAATAAGGCCACTAACACAGTATAGGGATCGGAATAAGTCTTAGAAAATTATTCCTATGCTCAACCCTTGGTAACGTGCTGCGAGCAGGCAGGCTTAACTTCAAAGACAGGCATGTAAAGCATTTAAAAACAACAATTCAGTAAATAATTAAGACACAACACATAATAAAACTCCAGCACCAATTTATAAAAATAGGAAATATTTGCATCTATGAAATGACACCAAAACAACAAAAATCCAATGTAGGAAACCGGAAATATGAATTTTCAAAGATTTAGCATTGTATAGCAAATAAAAACTTATAACACCATATTGGGATATCTGGTCACGATAGAACGGCTCAAAGTCAAAGTTTCAAGCTGACCGCGATGGAACCCTGAGCAGCTACCACACGTGGTAGGTCCCGGTCACAGTTTTTACCTTCGGACTTAAAAACGTTTCTGGAGCTTTTTCTCGCGGGGTCCCGCGATGCTCATCACCAGGCCGGATTCGGTGAGGGTTCGCCGGCCTCGGATTTCTGCTACTCCCGGTCAAACTCTGGAAGTCGGACCGACAGAGCTTTTAGCGGGACGAACATGGATGGCTTGGCTGGCTCGCGGTTCACGGCAGGCGGCTTGGCTGACCAGGTTGAGTCGGTCCCCCATGGAGCTTTTTTTCCAAAGTTGCTCCAAAGTTCTTCAAACTCCTGAAACCTCTTCCTGAAGTTCCCCAAATGGTCCCAACGTGTCTCAAACTCACTCCAAGGGTCTGGAAGCTCCAAGATGGTCCTTGAAAGTTAAGGGCTTCAGTTCCCACAATCCACTTGGACAAGACCCTTACAAATCCACTGGTATTTCTCCAGGTTGAGGGTCCTTGGTGGTGATGTTCCAGGAGAGCTCTGTTAACCTGTAGCTTGCAGGGAGTCCACTCTTTAGTTCTTTTACAGCAAAGTAATCCACAGGGCTATAGTTTTAGCTGGTGCAGTCTTCACAGGGCAGGCCTTAGAATTTGTACCCCAACTACTCAGCATGGCAAAGTCTTGCTTTCTTATGTCTCAGGAGCAGATCTGAGAGACTCTGCTCCTCTCAGATGCTTATTCCAAGTTCTCTGGGTCAAGCAGGAGGTGACTGCTGACCAATGGGAGCAGGGCAACTCCCCAAGGATATGACCAGATCCTGGAGTGTGTGGCATTATTTTGTCCCAGAGTACACTAAATCCTCCAAATTCATAACGGCTGATTTTCCAACAGGGAGGTAAGAGCTGGCTAAACACACCCCTAGGATGGCTACTTTATAGAGACTCTCCCCATTGCATCTGTGCATTCATTCCATAAGCCTAGCTCTGGCTTTAGGGTCAAAAGAGTGAAGTTGTAAATGACACTGAGGCCGCCTCTTCTTTTTGAAGACCATGGTTTACGACTCCTCCCCCTGCTCTGGCATTCCTGTGTAGCAGCACACTGCCCTCCCAGCAGAGCTGGTTAACCCCAGGGGCTCTTTATCACCACTTCAAAGCAGCCTGGCTAATCCATTTAACTCTGACCTATCAAGACAGACCACTGAAAGGCTGAATTTGGACAGACAAACAAGAAAATCTTATAACTTCTTGTCTATACATTTTAGGAGAAATTCAACAAAATAATATTGTGAGATTTATCACTACCATTCTGGAAAGTCTTTGAATGGAAGTTCTATCATTCTCCTATTAGGAGTCATTAGTTAATAAACTCTTGCCATGTTAACTTATGTGACATGAGATTTGCAATGGGAAACATTACTTGGGCCATTTTTCCAGCACTAGGGCTTATAAAACATATTTAGCAGAGGCGGGCGGAGTGAAGACGATCGCCCTCTTCTCCCGGGCCGTAGTATTTCGCCCAGCCAGGCGGCACTCCCCCCCCTTTTAGTGGAGGCAAACGGGAGGCCTGTATGAGACCGGCGTGCGCATCCGCTCTCTCCCTCTTTCAGCGCGGAACGGGCTGCCGGTCCTAGGCCTGGCACCAGTCATTAATCCAAAATTCAGGTTAATGTGGGCTAATCATGAGGTGATAGAGGTCCAGCATCGCACCCACCCCCCCTGCTGCAACAACTATGAATCAGCTCCCACACCCTCAGAAATACACTTTGGCGGGATCATACGTAGAGGAGGTGGCAGCTGCTGTTCATATCCCCTGAACGAGGACGATCTGCGGTAGGCAGTATAAAGACCCTTTTTGTTTTGGGATCCCTCAGGAATCCTTCTGTTTCCATTCCCTCCTCTAAATGGAAGACTAATCCACTTCAAATGAGAAACAAAGAAAGGACTCACCCCCTCTACACAGCATCATGGAAAGAGACTTAGGACTAAACGCTACTTTCCTCAATGGTCCTTTTTAGGGTGAACCGCACAGCCCTTTCCACAGTCCTAAGTCGCCTAACTCTCCAAAATGGATGACTTCTCTTCAACCTCTACAAATTGGAGATGCCTCTGACCCCACACTATGTTATCCATCAACATTGCTTATGTATTTGTTTTGTGAACCTTTAGTGACCCAATGCAATATTGCTAACTCGATCTGCTTACTATCATGGTCTATATTCTTACTCTAACTTTTTACCACTTAATATTTTGCTATGTTCATTGATCTACCCTTCTGTCTCTCTAACTCTTCTATAATTAAGCTCATGTATTGCTCTCTCTTCCGGTATTCCCTTTCTAAATTTTTCTATTAAGTGTTGACTCTAGCTTCTTACTCTAACCTTTTTACCGCCTATTATTTTCTTGGCCCTGTGAATTATCCATATGTCCCTCTAACTCTTTCTATATTTTTATGCTCGAGTTTTACCCTCTCCTTCGGTTTTCCCTCACTAATTTAGACATTCCATGCCCTCGCAAGCATTGTTGTTGTCTTCTACTGATCTGCTCTTACTTGCCGACTGTTTATCTATTTGATTGCAAGCTTGGCACCTGGTATATTGATTTGCTCCATTTTTGCTGATTATTTATCTATTTGATTTGCTCAATGTTGTTTATATAATTTGTTTATCTATTTAGATCTGCCCCATTTTTGCTGATTATAATTTCCTCGTTTGCCTACCCTACTCCTTGTCTAGCCCCCATATACCTACCCCCCACTCTCCCAGTGCCCCCCTTGGTTCCCAATCCTCCTCTCCTGCTCTACACCCATTTCCTTAACTTTCCTCTCTCCACTCTCTCTTCCTCTCTCGTTTACCCAACATGCCCCCTCACAGCATTGACCATCACCCCCTTGACCCTACTCTCTCCAAACATGGCCCCAAATCATGAACCATTCTTTACCCTACCAATCTCTCCAAACATGCAAAGAAAAACTTCAAACACAAACTCCTTATCCGTAACCCTGAAACACTCATTGTTGATAACTACCTCAGCCTCACCTACCCCATTATAACCAACTACATATTTTACTCCAAACGTCCTTCCAAACGTAAAAGCATCTCCCAATCTCTAAATCTACTAAAATACAATATGTATTCAAAATATCCACCGCTCCCTCCCCAGCCTTTCATGGTGATATTGATATCTCCATCTTCAAAACAGGTAACATCCTCATACAAGCCACAGCATCCCACCTTTCCATGTTCGAACACCACTTCAGCATAATGTCTCTCCTCCTTGACCACTCTGCGCCTAACACTCCTTCTCCCCAACTGAATAATGCCCCTCCAACCTCTCGCTTCACCTCCACTCTCAACCGTCCAGCTAACACCACCCTCCAACAATTGTCCTCACTATCATCCTCCCTGGACCCCTCTACAGCAAACGACATCCCCCAACCACCGTTACCCATTTCCCATCCCCCTCTAATTTCCCTCTCTCCGCCTAACTTACAGAACTCACACTCCTTAGACCCCTTCACTAAAAATGGTAGCCCCCAATCCCTGCTATCTACCTATCATTTACCTCCCATGACCCCCCTCTTCCTGACCCTCCAACCTCTCTCCCGCCTTCCCAAACACTCACATACTCCACCGTCCTTTCCCTTTAACCCCCTAACACAACTCCTCACCCCCTCCTCTTACCCATCCCAAACACCCTCTTCTCCTCCCCATCCCCCCTATCCTGCCCCCCCCGGGCCTCCTAACTCCGCCTCCCTATCCTTTATCCCAACCCCTGATAAATAAACAACACCCCCACCCCAATATATCCGCTCTCCACTCGCTCCATGCCCTTTTATCCTCTCTGACCACATCTCCTGTAGTTCTTAACCTCCTGTCTAACGTAGCCCAACCCCTCACACCTAACAGCCCGACACCCCACACTCCACACCCATTACCTTATCTCCCCCACACTTCAGTTCACCCTCTGCAACTAACCCAGACCATTCCCTACCCCAGATCACTCCCTTCGCCCGCCCACGCCCCTACAGTAACTCCCTTCTCCTCAACTGCCACGAGCCTACACAACACTGAACCTGACCTAGCCAACTTGAATACTGAAACCCTCACACCTAACAGCCCCATCCCCCCTCACTGCACACCATCTACCCTATCTCCCCCTCACACATCAGTCCACTCTCCACAACTAACCTAGACCACACACCCTCGGTACCTCCCTTCACCATAATAGCCCAGAGCCAACACAACATTGAACTTGTCCTATCTAATTTGATTACTGAACTTTCCCAATTCAGGAAATTTTTTATCTTCCTCAACTCCAGAAACCTCCCTCTCCATAAAACCCCCTCCCACCCCCCCATAAATCCCTAACAACAAACACAATCATTGGAGATCGACTCCTCTCTGCTGCCGTATACATAGACCTTGCTGCACCTCGAACCATTTCTGCCCATCCTACCTCTACCTATGTAACTCTTACCTTCCTAGTTTACCAACCACCAATCCTCCACTCCCCTACTCCCACATCCCTGTTATCCTAGGGACTAATAGAATCCACTCCGCCCCCAGACCTCCGCCCCAACTCATGTCGATCCACTCCTGCCCACCCACCATATGCAACCCCCCACCACTTACATGTATGCTTGTTAACTGTCGCTCCGCAGTCCAACATGCCGCGGAAATTTTGAAAACTATCCTGACTGAATCCATTGACATTGCATTCCTCACAGAAACCTGGCTCAATGACCACTCAACGAGCATACTTGACCTACTTTTCCCCCTGGGATACTCTATTCTTAGAAAAGATAGACCTGATAGAGTAGGGGGTGGTCTAGCCATTATCTTTAAAAATTAACTTCAGCTATCCCATGTCAATAATTCTGGCTACTCCTCCTGCGAATACCTGGAAGCTGAACTGACAACTCAAAATTCCCACCCAATTCGTCTACACAACATCTATCACTCCCTGTAGCCCCCCAGCCTTTCATTGAGGACTTATCGGAGCTCCTGACACAATCCTAATTATCCAACTCAAAAAATCTCTTTCTCGGGGATGTTAACCTCCATTGGAACAATACCAATGATCCCACTATCTCCCTCCTCACTAATCTACTCGAGATCAATGAACTCAAACAACTATGCCTGTCCCTGACACACACCAAAGGAGCCATCCTTGACGCCATTCTTTCCAATGAAGATCTGGCCTCTGTGACAAATATCGTCCCCATCGACTGGTCTGATCATCACCTTATACTGTTCACCATTGCTACCACTGCAAATCACCCCACCTCCAAAATTAACAGACCTAAGAGATTGACCAGAAATCTAAAACGTATCCCCCCGGGTGTTCTTGAGTCTAAACTCCAAGCTCAACTTCTTCTCTTTCCCCCCTCACAAAATGCTAATGAGCTAACTGAATACTTTAATAATACTGTCACTGGTATCCTTGACCAATTGGCCCCGCCTAAACTCAAAAACCAAAGAAACACCCCCTCCAACTCTTGGTTTAATACCGATCTTAATAATGAAAGATTGTCACTCAGACTGTTGGAAAGAAGATGGAGACACCATCCCTCTCCCTCCCATCTTGCACTCCTCAGATGTGCGAGATCCACATACAAAAAATACATCTTCAAGGAAAAGGCATCCTTCTTCTGCACTCAACTTGATCGTGCCAAAAGCAGACCCAGGGAACTCTTCAAAATCATTCGAAACCAAACTTCACCCGCACCTCCAAATCTGACCGCCTCCTCTGGCAGATGTGAAGAAATTTCCAACTTCTTCTCGGAAAAAATAGCCAAAATTGATCAACCCTTCCTTTCTACACAGCTCCCCTCCAGCTCCCAATGCAAACCTGTCTTCACCTCTAATTCCTACTCCACATCCCCTCGACCAGTTAACCCCTTCGCTCTTCCACCCACTACTCTACCGCTCCCCAGAGACTCTCCTTACCTACCTACTTCCTCTCACCCCCCAACCACTCCTCACACCTATCCCCTACCACTTCTACAGAAACCAACTGCCCTAACTCTCAATTAAAGAACAATGCCTCCTTGCTCAACTTCCTCCCCGTGACTGAGCTAGAAGTCCTTAAAATAATTGGTAATCTTAAACCGTCAACTACACAAAAGACCCCTTACCCTCTAACCTTGTTCCTGCCCTTAAGCAGATCATTACCCCATACTGGACCTCAATCATCAACACCTCTCTCTCCACTGGCTGTGTTCCCACCTCCCTTCAACTTGGACAAATCTCTACCATTATCAAGAACCCCAATGCTGACCCCAATGACCTAAACAATCTCCGCCCCATCACTAACCTCCCCTTTTCTCAAAGGTCCTTGGAAAATGTGTCCTACTACAACAACACAAACACATTGAAAACTTCGAACTACTCGACCCCTTTCAATCAGGCTTTAGGAAAGGCTGCAGCACCGAAACGGCAATGTTCAATGTCGTCAATGACATCCACCACTCACTTGATAATGGCAAGACTTGCCTTCTTATTCTTCTTGATCACTCCACAGCATTCGATACAGTCAACTATTCAGCGCTACGTAATGTGCTTAGGACCCGTTTCAGCCTTAATGGTACTGCCCACAAATGGTTTGTCTCCCACTTACAATACCGAACTCAGTAAATCAAAATTCAAAACTGTCTGTCTAACCCCACCCATGTCTCCCTTGGAGTCCCCCAAGGATCTATTCTCTCTACCTCCCTCTTTAACCTCCTTATGGAACCCCTCACCCTCATTCTTAAACAAGCTGACATCAACTGCCACCTCTACGGCGACGACACCCAAATCTATTACAAAATTAAACCTCATGCTGTCATCTTACACCTGAACAACACCCTCACCAAGATCCAAACCTGGTTCCATTCCAATCACCTCCAACTTAACCCTAACAATACCAAAATCATTCTCTTCTCCCCTAAAAATAACCCTCTCCCCGTTCAACCCTGGATCTCTGACCTTAACACACTCAACTGCTCACTCACCCCATCCAACTCTGTCAAATCTCTTGGTATCTCTATCGAAAACACCCTAACCCATAACGTCCACATCAAAAACTCTGCTAAAGGAGCCCTCTTTACTCTCCGCCAACTCAAGAAAATCAAACCCTTCATACCTACCAATGTAAACTTGTTATGTTATGTTGTTATGTTATAGTGTGTTTATATAGCGCACGGCTACTCCAGAGGAGTGTCCCGGCGCTTTCCACAGGCAGCTCAGTGTAACACAGCAAAACAAACAAACAGCAGAGCACAAGGCAACAGGGGAGAGAGAGAAACCTAAAGGTTGAAAAGCCAGGTCTTCAAGCTCTTTCTGAACTGCAGCAAATTAGCAGAGCTGCGTAGAGCCAGCGGAAGCGAATTCCAAAGCTGGGGCGCCTTAAAGCTAAAAGAGCGCCCCCCAGTGCGCGCCTTCCTAACCCGCGGCACCACGGCCAGAAAGAGAGCATCTGACCGCAGTGAACGGGCTGGACGGTAAAAAAACAACCTCCGTTGCAAATATCTTGCACCAGTGCCAAAGAGTGCTTTGTGCATCAGCGTCAAGGATTTAAACATAATCCGCTTCCGAATAGGGAGCCAGTGGAGCGTCTGCAGCAGCCCAGATACTCGCGCTCGCCTATGAAGGCCAAAAATGGCACGAGCAGCAGAGTTCTGGGCCACCTGCAGGCGCTGTACCAAATAATCCGGGAGACCAAGGAAAAGGGCATTCGCATAATCCAGCCTGGATCCAATCAAAGCTTGCACAGTAATCCGCCTGTGCTCCACAGAAAGTAATGGTAAAAACTTGCGGAGCATCTTCAGAATGCCAAAACAGGAGCCAGCCAAACCAAGAACATGTGCTCTCAGCAAAAGTTTATTGTCCAGCTTAACTCCCAAGTTTTTGGCAACCAGCGATGACTGTGCAGGAGGACACATATCCGGTAGCCACCAATCCTGCCACTCCGGGTCGGTGGCACAGCCGAAGAATAGGACCTCCGACTTACTGGAATTGGCCTTCAGGCTATTCTGTTGGAACCAGTCGAAGACCATCCCCAGGCACCCCCGAATGCTCTCTCCATCAAATGCCTGATCTTTCTCGCATGTGAAGAGGAGTTGCGTGTCATCTGCGTAGGACACGATCTGGGCCCCATGAGCCTCCACCAAGGCCGCCAGGGGAGACATGAAGATGTTAAACAATGTCGGGCTCAACACAGAACCCTGTGGAACTCCGACTCCCAATGGCGGCATCTCGGCGGCGCTCTGGGAAACCCAAATCGTCTGGCGGCGGCCCTCAAGAAAAGATGTAAACCATTTGAGCACCGTCCCCCTGAGGCCGATGGCATGGAGCCTGGCGAGGAGCGCCACGTGGGGGACGGTGTCAAAGGCCGCCGACAGGTCCAGCATGACAAGCATGGCCTTACCTCCAATATCCAGAGTCTCGCGAATAACCTCCGAGACCTCCAACAGAGCCGTTTCCGTACTCAAATTAGGGCGGAACCCAGATTGGGATGGGTGCTGAAGATTATTGGTTTCGAGAAAACCCGACAAGATGCCATGCACATGTTTTTCTGTGATCTTCGCCAGAGCCGGAAGAAGAGAAATAGGCCTGTAATTGGCCAGGACCTCAGTATCCAAACCGGGCTTTTTCAGGAGGGGGATCACCATCGCCCTTTTCCAGGTGCGTGGGACACTCCCTTCCCTCAAAGAGGCATTAATAAGAGGATTAACCAGTGGATTCACCACCGCTGCCATCCTAGCCAAAAATTTGGCAGGGCAGGGGTCTAACGGCGAGCCTGATTTCAGGCCGGCCAGCAGCAACAGGGACGCATCACTGGAAACAGATGGAAAAACCGATAGTGCAGTGGCAAATATGGGCGGTGGACTGCAACCGGCCCTAGGGCCGCAACACCCCTCCTTCGGCCTGTCCAAGAAAGAAGCCTGAATCGCCTTAATCTTGTCAGTAAAGAAACTGGCCAGATCACGCGCCCACAGGTCAGGTGAGACTGATAGGGGTAGGTTGGAACTGGGGGTCGTGAACTCCTTCACAACCGTGAAGATCTCCTTACAGGAGTTCCCCGACTCCTCAATCCTCCTAGCGAGATAATCCTTCTTAGCACACAGGATATCCCGATGATACGCCTTCATAGCCAGCCTATAGGTGGATTTGGCCTTCTCGTCATACTGACGGCGCCAGGCCCGTTCGGCAACCTTACATTGGCTGCGCGCCAATCGCAACCCCTCCGTAAACCACGGCGCAGATCGCCGGATTGCCGTGGACCGGGGGGCCGTTCCAGGGGCAAGATCGTTTAGCCTTTCAGTCAGCCAAAGCTGCAGAGCCTCAGTGTCCTGTTCCAGAGCGCCCGAAAAGGGGCAAGGATGATTCACAAGCGCCTGCTCCAACATATCGGGCGTTACTCTATGCAGCGCTCTCGCAACTGTTCTGGGCAGTATGGGGGCACTACTGTACGTTCGCCCGTTCTCCACCACGGAGAACCTGATCAACCTGTGATCCGTCCAGAGCACAGGCAGAGTCTCAATATCCGCAATCGGGACCGACGAAAACACTTGGTCCAGGGTATGCCCTTTCTCATGTGTAGGACCAACCACAAAAGGTACAAGGCCCATCGAGGATGTAATATCCAGCAGTTTAATTGAGTCCGCATCCCCCGCCACATCGAGGTGGCAATTGAAGTCGCCTGCCACCACACAATGCTGTGTGGACAGGGCCAGATCAGAAATAGCAATCTGCAGGTCCTCCAAAAAGGAGCCCATGGGACCAGGAGGCCTATAAACCAATAACCCCTTCACGGCTTGGGATGAAGACAATCTGAGCGTGAAAGCAAGGGACTCAGAACCCCCGATAGAAATCTGGGGGAGCACAGAACAAGACACGCTCTTCTTCACCACCACAGCAACCCCACCACCCCGACCCTTCACTCTGTCCTGCCGAAAGATATTATACGCCGGCGGGATGGCAGAGAAAATGTCCGGATTAGATGCCTCGCCTAGCCAGGTTTCAGTCAGTAGCAGACATAATGGATTTTCCCTGACAAGAAGATCATAAATGTACAGGGCATGGCTACCTACTGACCTCGTGTTGAGCAGCAGGCAGAGATGTTTAACACGAGCCGCGGCTGGTCGGCAACCGGTGACCGAAATCCACATAGGGGACCAGCCACAGCCCGGGCAACGCCTTTTGCCCTTAACACGGCCCGGAAACACAGAGCGACAGGAGCAAGAAAATGTCTGTAGGGCGCGCAGCGTCGCCGAGGAGTAGCAAATCATCTTCGGCTGAGGCTGGCCGGGCCAGAGTCCACCCTCGCTCCGGAGCTTCCGAGACGCTGACGGGCGCAGACGGGCAGGACTCTGGCGCGACTCAGGCGCAGCGAAGGCGCCCACCGCTGCGCGTCACCGCTGCGCGTGCAGGTGGCTGGCTTATATGCACCGACCGAGCATAGGCTGCAGGTCTCCTCCCCCATTATGGCGCCCGGCAAACTTGTAGTTCAGTCACTTGTTCTTTCTCGTATTGATTATGGTAACGCCATTCTCAATGGAATCCCCAAGGTCCACCTTGCTCCAATCAAAGCTGTGCTTAACCTTGCAGCCAGGCTCATCACAGACTACAAACACTTCGATCCTATATCCCCGGCTCTCAAATCTCTCAAATGGCTCCCTATTGAAGGCAGATCTGCCTACAAAACTGCCTGCATTACTCATAAAGTCCTCCACCAAAACACTCCGCAGTACCTCTCCAAGAAACTCCTCATTGTGGGCACCAAACGACCTCTGAGAAGCACCAACACCTTCCTCCTAATCCCACCACCACATAAAAAGAAATCCACACAATCACGCTCCTTCTCTGGTAATGTCCCTACCATCTGGAATGCCCTCCCAAAAACCTGCGCTGTAACCCCTCCTATTCCAGCTTTAAAAAAGACCTCAAAACCCACCTCCTCAATTATTATTGGGGATCCTAACCTGTGACCTACACATGATCTTCAATCACCTTGTTTTATTAGTCCAGTAATATTTTTTCATTTCCTGAACATCATCTACCTAATTACTTGAAGTGTATAGCTCTTGCACATGTTTATCTATTTGACCTGTATGCTTCACATGTTGTTTTCTTTTTCTTTTATCTACTTGTATGCCATGTTTGGCCCAATAATTCTTAGGGGTCCTAACCTGTGACCTGCACCTGATCTCCATTCTCCATGTTATATTTGTCCAGCAATATTTACCCAATTCCCTAACATCATCTACCTAATTACTTGAAGTGTTATAGCTCTTGCACCTGTTTTTCTATTTTGATTTGTATACTTCACACGTTCTTTCATTATCTTTTTCCACCTGTATACCATGTTTGCTTTATACTATCTTTTTATGTAAAGTGCACTGCTAACTCTGGGTCTAGCCAGAGCTATATAAAACTTTTAAAATTAATACAAATAAAAAAACATATTTTATAAGTACTCTGCCTATATCTACAGGACCCCTACCCTATGGGACAACTAAAGGAGACTTCGGGGGTTCAGAATCTGTAGAAATATTGCAGATCCTCCCTCCATAGTGCTCCTAGCATCAAAGTCGAATTTGAGCAGCACTTTCTCACAATGTGGAGAGTGAAATGTGAAATTTCACTTACCCAGGGCATATAAAACGTATTTTATAAGGACCCACCTTATAAATACCTGACCCCCCACCCCTGGGACGCCTAGGGGAGACCATGGGCTAAATAATATGCCAAATCATTGTAGGTTATCCATTTTTAAGTGCCCCAAATACCAAGGTCGAGTTTGGGCACAATTTACTTTTTTTAAAGTGGTCCTGCCACCCAGGGCTACTTTTAAACTGACCTCAGGCTTCAGCAGTGCAAACATGCCTCTAAACTGCCATTCCCTATTGTGGACTAGGGACCTCTAGGTAGTTTTAATCTCCCTGCACTATTGTGATATATGGATGGGCAATCGCACGTGTTTAAAAAAAAAATCGCCACTGATTGATGGTAAATAGGTAGGTGGTGCAAGAAGGTAAAAAAGTAAATCCTTCTGAGTGTGAGGATGAGTAATATCCAAAGCTGTAAGCGCGATTCTCATGGTTGAGGGGCTGCTCCCACTTGCACTCAAATCACTGTATTCAAATAAACACTTTCTTTGTAAATAAAGTTTTCTTTCATAATTCGATTTATTTGTGTTGTTCAATGATACTTATAATTGACAATTCATAATTCCTTCATTATGATCATAGGTTTCTTATCTCATTTTCATTTGTATATACAACAGCCCAATGCATTTCGGGCTCATAATCACTGTTAGTATAGAGAAAACGTAAGGTCAGTATAACAATATGGTAACTTTCAATGTGATGTACAAACAATAAAAAGTATGCTTTGAATGTGGTTTACATGCCACTTATACCAGGTAATTTGTGCCATAGCAATGTATTATGATAGTATGCTCATAAGCTCATAATGCGATTGTCGTGATTTTGAAAAGTGACATTGATTCCTTATGAGAGCATGCTTGATAGTGAAGGTAAACAAACGGTCACATTTGGAAATCCATTCTGTTAGTGTTACTCCGTGAATGTTACAATAAATCCATGCCTCAAAGACATGTTGTTTTGAATCCGCGCTATAATTTTATAGGAAAATAAACACCATGGCCTTGAGTGTGGCTCGAAACATGCTAGAAATACGTGCTGACATTAACCAAATTATAACCCAAGGTAAAGCAAGACAGATATACCATGTGAACGGTCACATAAATTAATTCAAAAGATGCTTATGTGACCCAGCACGCATACGGGCTACAGTTTTGGTGCGATAAAACGTGAACGGCGGTACATAAAAATGACAAAAACATTGTAAGTGAAGAAGGTGCTCGAAAAATAGACTGATGGTGAGGGATGAGGACTAAAAAGGAGTATGTTCTTACCCAATTGAGCTTCGGAGACGATAGCGATTTAACTTCGTACGATGCACTGCAGTAAAGAAATGTAACGTTAACACGGGAGCGCTGTGCAAATCACTGTGGCACATAAGGTGTTGGGTTTCTATGTCAAAAGTGAGATACCTTACCGGTGTGCGTGCGGATGTAGGCGTTCTTGTGATCCATTCAATGAGTGTAACCTAGTTTGGCGGTTTTGGGTTTAAAGGGCCGACGATGCCCGTGAGCCAATCACAGGGGTACCCCATAACATAGTGTACCCTAGTGTATGTAGGTGTTTTCACTGTATTCTAAATGTGTCTCTTTCAGCATAGCACTGGCTCTGGACCTGGTTAGGCAGAGCTCAGGGTCAGTCAGAGTCAGTTACCACCAGTACCATTCAGCAAAACGTTGGGGGGTGCCCAGGGCACAGGATAACTTTGCAACAGGGGGATAAAGTAATTCCAAACATGAATCATAGGTTAGGTTTAATCCTAGCAGCACATGAGGGTATAGGTTCTGCACATGCAGGAGTTATGGTGACTGTTTCTTTGTTGAAACAACGCTATTGGTGGCCTGGGTTAGCAAAGCAGACAAAGGACTATGTTTTGAAATGTGACATCTGCCAGCAGATGAAAGGTTCCACTGTAACACATCCTGCACAGACACCATTGTTAATAGCTGAAAAGCCACTAGCGTGTGTCTACCTAGACCACTGCGGCCCCTTAAAAAGAGATGGGGATAAGAAGTATATAATAGTAGCAGTGGACTCCTGCTCGAGATTGCTATGGGTGTGGCCCCAGCACTCGGCTGACGCTCAAACTGTTATAAACGATCTGCGAGTCTTCATAGGGGCATACGCAATTGGCACATTACATTCTGACCAGGGCCCTGCGTTTAGCTCCAGGGCTTACAAGAAGGTCATGGGAAGTTTGAGTACAGCATTGCGGTACTCATCTCCAAACCATCCCGAGGGAAATTTGGTAGTGGAGAGAAAAAAATTAGACTTAAAGCAATCTTTAACAGCTAGAGTATTAGGCATGGGCAAAAGTTGGGTAAAACATGTCTATGGAGTCGAGCGGCCTCTCAATACCATGCCAAGAAGTTCTCTAGGGGGGAGTCACTCAATATGAGGTCCTATTTGGGACAAGAATGTGGGTACCTGATCTTGATTGTGAAGGCACAGTGGCGGATGAAAAACCATTTGACATCCATGATTGTTTGGCTGTTTTACAGGATCTAAATGAATCCAGGACACAACAAAGTAGTGTCCACCTGAAGCAGATTGGCACTGGGGAAGTCAAATCAGTCACGGCAAGACCTGTCTGGATCCCAAAATTCGGGGATCTGGTCAGGGAGAAAATAGCAGACAAGAAAGAATTTAGGCCATCCTACAGAAAACCTGTACCTGTCCGAGCAATTGAAGGAACAAGAAATGTACTTCTACCGCCTCTTGCCGTAAAAGTGGAGAAAAGATTTGTCTCAACTGACTTAATCAAACCACAATATGTAGCCGATACTAAGTAGTAGGCCTCATGGACCCCAAAGTGGCTCCTCTCGCTACAATTCAAGAAGTTCAAACGGAATGACTCATAACATTCCAAGAGCCTCCTGTACGGAATGAAGGACTCAGCAATAATGCTATGGAACTCGTTAACCTTGAACAAGAAGTTCAACTTCAAAATCAAACTGAAAATAACACACAAATTGCTATAAGACCAAATAAGCCCAAAAATCAAGCAAGCAGCAAGTTAAAAACTTTCTGAACTTTCTCAAAAGAACTTACCTGGTATCACCATGGATAGAACTATGGATAAATACTGGGGTGCTTTTCTTTCTTTTCTGGCCAGGCTTAGTAATAGCTTTTAACATGCTTATTAATGGACATTATATTTGGCAAAGCTTTGCAGCCCAAAATGTGAATTTAATTTTGAAACCACATCAATCATTTCATCGAGAACAAAGGGCTTGTCATCAGTGAACATTAGAGCAGTTCCTATACTTGATTATATAGTGTGGGACAAGGTTGATTTCGATATATTTGGCCCGACAGAAATTTTTAAAATTCCACATTTGTTCAAAATATCATTGAGTGATATCATTACCTCAATCCGATGATTGGGACTTTGAAACTGTTAATAACATGTTTTGGAAAAATCTGCTGTGTTTTCTAATAGTGAATCATTGGAAGGCACATCAGATTATGAATCAATGTATTGTTATCATCATTATGGTCAACCCTTTCTGCATAAATCTGCAAATCCTAGAAATGTGTTCACATACCACTAGTGGGATAATTGTCCAACACTGCCAAAGGGCAGTTCAAAAACCTTTGCACAGAAGTTTACACATTTCTCAGGGTTTATTTGTCTGACCCAGCCTCATAATATTATAATGTTGCACCAGCATCAGCACAGAAAAATATGTTAACAAACACCAAACAGATTTACGCTGCATCCTTTATTGCTCAGTTGTCTAAACAGGGTTATGACTTATGGAAAGACATAACAGACTTGAAATCAGTCTGGGGTACTAGAGAATGGCAAGTACAGAGGATAGCAGCTTTATTTAGAGCATGTCTCATCCCTCAACAACTCATGTTTTTGAACCAGACAGTGCAACAGATGTCTTGCCTTGGACTAGCCAAGGCCAAAGACTTGAACACACCTCGGCTTCCGACACCATCACACACCGAGGGTAATGAAACATCACAGGATGGGATTACAATAGATGGCATCATACAATACAATAGATCAGACCCCGATTGGAAGAAATGGTTGATTTGGGCAACAGACACCAACGGTTGTCAAGAAAGATTCATGGGTAAAACCGAAGGGTTCACAATCCATAGGCCAGATCCACGCTATGTAGAGAGACAACATCCAGGGGTAGTGACGTCATACAGTGTTGGGAAGCCGTACCTCGATTGGCTAAAAACCTCAACACTCAGACAGGTGAAATAACACTTACCTTGGCTCACACAGGACATGGATCTTAGGGATTTTTTACTAGGTCCCAGGAAACAACATCAGAAATGTTTCGTATATGCTGTCATTTATGCTGCTACAATGAAATATGGAAAATATCCCAACAAGAGACCGCGGATAGACTACTGGAAATAGATCATATAAACTTAGAAAAATCTCAAGCAGTGATAGACAATGGGTTAACTACTTTGACCTCCAGGATATATTCCTTAAGCAACATTGTATTTCTGCGATAAACATCCTAGAACAAGATTTGGCCATATTACAACACGTGCAATCTCAATTACGTTCTATCATGTTGTTAAGCTGGATGCTGCAACCTTTGCGTGCAGGCTACGAGCCTTCGCATTTTATCAACAGTACGAATGCAATCCAACAGATAAACAGATAGAAATGCTCAAAGGGGAACAAAATATACAATGCTGCGTATCAAAATACTGGATAGATTACCATTTACAGTGGCAGAATCCATAGCCACATAACTCTACCGGTCACTACTTTTCAGTTTCAATATTGCCTTGAACAAAAGCAGGCAGGCAGATATGAAAAAAATGGGTAAATAATACATTAAGGAATCTTGGGAATTACCATACAGATTTCGATGCCAGAGAGGGGATCAAGAAGTGTTTCTTAGCGGTACAAACTATGAGAACGTTTTAAGTGGATCACTCATATGTCAGGATATAATGCTGCACTGGGCTTGTAATGGTTCTGTAGCGAACTTGTCCTGTCATCTGAAGGGTTCCCCAGCTGCAGTGATTACTCCAGCATTCAGGCTACTTTCGAATGGGAGTTACTTGATGCTGAACGATCAAGGCTGCTACAGAATGCTTCCGGGCGTTGCATATCTGGTAACCGTGAGCTCCGGGGTCACTTCTTGCATGCAAGTATTTTTTCCACCAACACATACGGCCAGGGAGGAGTCGTTATGACCTTCACTGAATGTTTCTTTAATAAGGTTTGATACTCTAAACAGAATGAAAGCAATGCTTTTACAGAAGTCTGTGCCCTTAACCTCCACTTGAGAGACTTTTGAACTCCAGGTCGCAAGGTCTTTAGCAGAGATATAGGCGCTTATTCAAACAAACTGCCCTTTCCATTTCGTAGAAATGGTAAATCATATCTTTAACATGTCTGATACAACTGGCATTGTTCACCTATGTAAGACAATAGGTTCCGGACTTCTAAGCACCTTTCAGACGGTACTTGAAGTTATATCAAACTTCATACACTCCGTATTCAGAAGCATCTTTGAAGGACTTTTGCGAATCCTATTTCTAATAGCAAGTATCATGATTGTCTTCTATCTGCTACACAATGGACATCCCAGTCACCAAGGAGATGGAAAAAGCACTCCTGGAGTGGAAAAACCGCATGGTACAACATCTATGCATGCCTCGCCTGGGAGAACTAAGTGCATCTTGGTTCCTGTCATTTCGACCAGTCTGGATGGACTGCATCGTACCTGTCCTACAATGCCTGTTTTGTGGAGAAGAATGCTTGTTAGACCTTTGTTTGACACTCCCATCATATGCGCAACCGGACATGAATGTTCTACTGGACCCGTTAACGGCCCATGTTCTGCAATGTCCCCAGCATATTCCAATGTAGATGGCGCCATTCCTTGAGCCACCGCAGGTAGTAACTGCACCTGTTGGTATGGACACTGGCTCCTCCACAGACACCCAGGCTTTCGACGGTGCACAGGCTGCCCCTGCACCGGCTGTGGACAACCTGGAACATCATCTGTGCTCAATTGACTTGCTTTGCAAGGTTCTAGAGGGCAGTCTGCTGTGGAAGCAAGCAAGAAAAATATTGCGTCTACCAGCCAGAACACATAAACATTTGACTCATTTTTGGCTCTTTGTGTGCTGGAATAAAATACACCCTTTTTTAAACAAGCTCAATTTGAAACTCAGAATCAAATTAGACATTGACTGTCCTTTCATTATTGGGGATAAATGGCTTTCTAATGCTTATAGTGGTTCGGACTATAACTATGAACATTTTTAGAGCAATAGTTTGCAAAAAACATTATTGTAACATTTTTTAAGCTTTTTAGAAGTTTTTGGAAGTTTTAAACATTTAAGCAAAACTAATTTTTTATGAACTTTGAGCATACCTATATCTAGTTAGGCTAGTAGTATGCTATAGGTTACATATGTCGCCCAGTCGGAAGAAGAGTGGGTGTTATATTCCATATAGGTACCTTATATAGGTGCAGGTAACATCACAACCTTTCACCTATATTCTTCCCTACATTACATACATTATGGCTCTTAGGCACTGACCTTTTACCTAGATACTACACTGCATTCAGAACGCTGGTTTTTACCTGCTTTGATACTCAGACATTATGCATGAGGCTTCTTGGAAGCACAGCAGGACTCACAGTAGGACGAACATCTCCTGTATATTATCTATGTTAAAGTCCACATTCTCTAATTCTCAGGTAATGGGGTGGACTAGATCCTGAAGGTATTCTTGGCATAACACCCATTCACAGATGCTAGGTACATTTAGGTACATCTAGTTAGGGAAGCCTCGTAGGAGTACGCACTTATCATGTATTCTATGTACTTGAATATATTCATGATTATTGCAAGATGGTAGAGCTATATCATCCCTTTACTTTTGTAGTATTGCTAATCATATTCCTCTGCTACTGTCTAATGGTTGTTGCAGCTCATCTATTCCACACTAGAATAACAACTGTTCAATAAATACTTATTGAAACGACCAGCCTGTTTATTCTGTGTATCGCTGAGGCAAACTAAGTGAGCACGAGTGACTGAGCGAAAAGTAGTATATTGTTTCCACGATCCTGGGGGATAAGGTTTGTCATGTTCTGAGGTTGCCAGAAACTATTCTCTCCCCGATAAGAGGAGATTCAAGTGACACTGTGAGCTAGCTAATGCAAACAGGCTAACGTATCATGTGGGGGTGCTCGGAATCAGTCCGCCACCAATCCCACAGTTTATGTTATCCAAAACGCGCAGAACCTGTATAGGTAATATAGGAACTACATGACAGGTTGTGAGGATCCAGATCCTGAAGGAGTCAAAAATTAATGACCATGATATCCAAATGTTCTTCTCACATTAAACATGTAAAAGTAAAGCGCGGGTGCGGCGATCATACCAAAAGTAAAGAAATAGAAAAAAAATCAATTTCTTTACGTTTGGTATAATCGCGGCACCCGCGCTTTACTTTTAATGTTATAAATAAAGCGCGGGTGCCGCGATTATATCAAAAGTACAGAAATAGATGTTTTTTTCTATTCCTTTACTTTTGGTATAATCGCGGCACCAGCGCTTTACTTATAACATTACAAGCAAAGCGCGGGTGTCGCGATTATACCAAAAGAAAAGAAATAGAAAAAAAATCTATTTCTTTACCTTTGGTATAATCGCGGCACCCGCGGTTTACTTTTAATGTTATAAGTAATGCGCAGGTGCTGCGATTATACCAAAAGTAAAGAAATAGATGTTTTTTTCTATTTCTTTTCTTTTGGTATAATCACGGCACCCGTGCTTTACTCATAATATCAAAAGTAAAGCGTGGGTGCTGCGCTTATACCAAAAGTAAAGAAAAACAAGTGGCGCGCGCATCACACCTGTGTCTGGGCACAATCTTAGCTGCTCCCACGACACCAATAGGCCATGGGAGGAGCTATGAGCGTGCCTCGGGCCAATTGCGTGCAGTCTTTTAGAATAAGACGCACGCAAAGGCCAATAGGGGAGCTGAAAAGGAAACGCACACGCACAAGCGTGGGCGATTCCAGGGTTCATTTCTGAACCCCGGACAAAAGGATTCTCACCTGCGTGAGCACTGCAGCGCAGTGCTACGCAGGTCGCGAGACCTAAAAACTGGGAAGCAATATCAAATATTTCTTCTGCTATCTTTGGCTATGGTCCAACTAAAAAAAATAACTAAACAACCATTTATTTATTAAAGCACATCTCCTTTGAGGAGTTTAGGATTCCCTGCCTTGAGCTCTGAGAGGTTAATTTGCATTAGCCTTCCAACTGTCACTCAGCTGTTGAATGGCGTTGATGAGGAGTGAAATTGCTGTCAAAGAACAGACAATGGCTTGGGGGTGAGGATGTATTTTTGTTCCTCTGGCAGGAAACCTTTTGGGCTGTTCCCCAAACTTAATTTGCTCGGGTGAGGTCTTCCCTGTCACACGTACATGCAAGATGATACCTGCACAGACCCCTTCCTTTGTACTCTAAATCAAGCTGGTACCAAATGAACTGAGGGTAAAGCTTTCCCCAGGACTGGTTTAGAGCAACCACAGAGGGGAGAAGAGATAATAATGACTGTGGCTGAATATGTGGGTGGACACACAGCATCTGCGCAAGTGAATAAGGGGTTCTCCATCTTGGATTTAGTGAGTGAGGGGCACTGAGAAATTATTTGCTGATGGGCATACAGGAACTGCTGGAAAAGTGGGCAGGGTTATCCAAGGGAACCCTAATGGCTAGGGAGAGGACAAGCGATACCCCACCCACAATCTAGTGCCAGGTATAAATGTGACATCCTAAGACATCTTGATAAGAACACTGTTGGACCTAAAGAAGACCAGAAGAGGACAGGACTTGATGTTTGTGACCTAAGAGGAGCCCAGAAGGACTAGACTTGCTTTTTCTTCTGATCAGGACAACGAACTGGACTCCAAGAGTTGGTTGGCTACCCCTGTTTGTCTACAGGGATTTACAAAACTACAAGAGGCCTTTACCTGCAACTCCCAGCTGACCAATTCCCAATGGACAAGGGACTTGAGAAGAGCCTTGAAGGGCTAGAACTGCTTCTTCTTCTGATCTTCTGCAAGCGCAAAGAAGTGGACTTAAAGGGTCAATTGGCTGGCCCCCTGTTTTGCTTCAAGGATATAAAAAACTATGTTGAGCCTTTTCCTACAACTTCCGGCTGCCCAGTTCCAAATGGAGCTGACCTGGTTTCTGCTGGCGGCCTCTGCTGGACAGAGTCTTGAACCCCCCAAATGCTGTTTCTGAGCTCCGGGTACTGTTGAATGTGTCTAACTGGATTTCTCCTACCAATCCTGAAAACCAGAGACTTAGAAAATCTTTAGACTTCAAGACATCTGAAAAATTGGGCCAAACCTGCCAAACCAACTTGGCTAAGGCCGGACCTCGCTGGGCTGAAGAAACATGTCTTCTGCCCTCAGCTTTTCAACACTAGAAAATCAATTTCAGCAAGACCTCAGTGAGAAGGTATTCACCCTTGTGGAGCCCTTGTCTGATGCAGCTGGCAACTTTGCCTCAGTGGAAGATTCGGAATTCCTGAAAAGAAATAAAGTTTGAAGGCAGAAATCAAGAGTGGGAAAGGCGCTAAAAGTATCTGAGTGGCGATAGGACATGTCTGGGCACAAACTATTAACTTTCTCCTTCTGAGCTTCTCCTGCTGAAACCAGCAGCTTCACTTTGACCTTGTCTAATGTCTATCTGATATTTTAGAGCCCTTCTAAGATACAGCATGCTTCCTTGCACAGTTGAAGGATTTTGACTTCCATTTCTTAGACTAATTCTCAAGGTAAATTCTCCGGCTATGATGAACCCAGTTGGTTTATATGACCTGTGCTCCATCATGTTCAGCCTGAAATCATGCCTAGGTCCCTGTCCACTGTGACCAGTAGACACACATTAGCGCTTAGTGCTTCTTGGCACAATTTTTACTTAAATCTTTAAAAATGTTTATCTCTGGTTCCCCTGTTTGGATTTATTATCATTTTGATATTTATTGTGCTACCTCTTAAGATTTTTACTGTTTTTGTACTTCTAAATGTTTGACATATTTTCTCTAAATTAAGGCTGTCTGCTCTGTGCGATAGCTACTCAGGTTTAAATAGTTGAAATCTTTGAGAGGACCTAACAAGATAGTGCCTTTATTACTCATGGTGGACCTCAATCCATCTCAACTAATAAACCATTTCTCACAGCCACTGATTTATGGTTTTGCGCCTTCTTTTTCCTTAAACAGTTTTTATTTAGTCATGTCACAGAAAAACACATACAGTGTAGAAATCAGTGCCCTAAAGAGGTAACAAAAGGCATGAGAACAATAACAATAATTGAATTTTAGAATGTATCATAGAGGTAAAGATATTAGGCAAATTGCTAGCTACTGAAATTAGAATCAGTCCTGCATAATGTCATGCATTCACTCAGTGTTCACAGTCTAACAATAGTAAATACATTGCACCATCACAATAGTGGGTTAACTCATTCTAATACGTAGATATGTTTTCAAATACAGAAGATGTCACTATACAACAGATAGAAGAATAGTTATATACATCCAGGGGAGGGAGGGAGAAATAAGTGATTCTCTCATCTTTCTCTGGTAATGGAGTAGACGTTCACTATTTATCTCTACAAATTGTATTGGAACTATGAGGATGAACCCCCTAATTCAATACTAAAGTCTAAGGCCCACATGCATCAAAGCAAAACCCGGTCGCAAACGGGCATATTCTCAGAATCTGCTCCTTTGCGACGGGTATTTTTGCATTTGGGATGCATAATCCCAAATGCCAAAATCGCAATTTAAGTAATCTCTAAATTGCGATTACTTAAATTGCGATTGCATTTAAGGAATCTCAAATTGAGATTCCTTAAATGCAATGCACTGAAGTAAAAAAAATTGCGATTTCACTAATAGGGGGAGAAAATTACCATGAAGTTGAACTTCATGGTAATTTGCAAAAACGTTGAAAAATACATTAAATTGCATTTTTCAAAGTTCCATTTTACACACACACATGCCATTGGGGCATGTGTGTGTGCAAGATGTACTCATATACATATTTCAGGGGTGCAACAGGGTGTCCTTTTGACACCCTGACACCCTTGAAATTGCATGAGCAATTTGCGATTCTCTAATTAAGAATCGCAAATTGAGAAGGTCTTCCCATTCATTCCTATGGGCCTCTAGGCCATAGGAATGAATGGGGAGGTATTCCTTAATTGCGAGTCGCAATTTGCGAGTCGCAATTAAGGAATGTTTAGAAATCGCTATTTTTTAAGCGATTTCTACATGCACGGCCTTTTGCTATTCCTTATTAGCGAATCCTTATTTTTCGCTAATAAGGAATCACAAATGGCATTGTTGATGCATGTGCCAGTAAGTTGTTCTAAAACCAAGCCACTGTTTGGGTCTGTCAAATGGAAAAAGAAATAATGGAATGTGAAGCTTGCATCAAACACTCTGCTACAGTATCTGTGAGTATCTGCAGTATGTTTAACAGTTGAGGTGCAGACATTAACCTTTATGAAGGGATGCCCTTGGTAGCTCCTATAGAAATGGTTGCTGGAGAGGATTTCAGGAGGTGCTATGACTATATTACTTGGTACAATCAGCCTATGTTAGCAGATGGTGGCTTCAAAGATACATTGGGCATTTAAGACAAACTTAGTACCACAGGGCATTTGTATATGAGGTTTGATATAATTCTAATGTGAAAACAGTTCTGACAAGACAATAATATGTGCATTACAAAACAGTCAGTTGTTTATATTGTCAGCATAGATTTTGGTGTGATGTCTCCTCAATCTGGCCAAATATCATTGGTAACCATATAGGATTTAGAAATAATTGAATTTCAATTTTGCTTGTCTCAAGTCTTTGGGATGATGGCGCATGAGATTTGACTACTCCACCTTTGAATGGCTATCTAGTTTTTTTGCCAGGACAAGAGTAGTGCTCTTTTAAAATATTTGTTGAAGAGAACTTCAAGCATGCACTTATATATATGCCTGATACCATTCTCTAATACACTGACCAGGTTTTGAAATATGCTTCGGTGGGGGAGTTTTTCAAAGTCTATTTGTTCTGGCTCAGGAACCTCTTAAGACAGTAAGTTAGTTCGGTGTATATCAAGTTCTGCTAAGGGAAGAGATCTTCTTCATCTTCTGGGTCTATAAAGTTTTTAGTACATCATTTTTGACTGGATCTTGCACTTTGTCAATGCATAGGTTTGACCATTATTGCCAACTGAATGTTTTCCCTCTTACCTGCAGATTAATATTTTACATTAGTGGGGTGTTGTGGTGTACAGGTTATAAACATCCACCCTTATATGGAGCAGTTTCCAGCTAGAAAGCAGGTAGTGTAGCTTTAAGTTACTTCCACTTAGTGAGATATACGGCCCACCAGTCAAGTAGGCCATCAGTTGGAGATTGAGTATTTTCAATAGTTTTTCCTTGGAATACAGACAACTGGTTTGTAATGATGTGAGAGAAATGAATCCAATGTACTCTGTAGTAGAGCTCCAGATTAAGGAGGCATACAACACCTACTGTTGAGGCATTGAGTTTCATCATTTTAAGTATTGGCTTCATATTGCGCTGTATACATGATTTCACAGTGTTGTTTAATTATGAGAAAGAGTTTTCAGTGTCATGCGTGAAACCATAACAAAAACATAATTTATCATCGGTGCTATAGGGATATTTACTACACGAACACGACCCCGACCCACAGTGACAGTTGTAATTAGGAAAAGCATGTAAAGTGTTTCTACATTGTATCTATGAGGGGTAGTATGGCATTGTTGACCATGTTGTCAAGTTTTGTACTGACTATGATGCTGAGGTATCCTAGGTTTTTGCGGGCTTCGATGCATGGCAGATAATTCAGTGCAGCACTAGAAGAACTCTTCGATGTAGGGAACACCTCACTTTTATCCCAATTGATCGTCTACGCCAAGTGGAGAAGGTTGGCGTTAAATAATCTGGTTGGAACGTTGTTAGCAGGATGTAATCTGCTTACTGCATAATCCTAATTCATCAACTGGTGTGACTATGCCTTTAATGCTATGAGATTGTCTGATGGCTGCTTTTAGGTGTTCAGTATCCCCGCAAGCGCTTCAGTAGGGAAAGGCACTGGGGTGGTCAGCCTCTTAAAGTAGGTATCTTTATTCAGGAATCTTTCTTCTGCTTCCTATGTGTCTGCATGAGAAGAGGTGTACAGCCTTTTGCAGAATGAAGGACAAAATGAGCTGTGTTATGAAGGTGAGTTAACCGTTTGCCCTCATTTAACCAGAGTGCTGGAAGGAAAGACATGTTTTCTAATTGTCGTAATATTTGTGCTATCAATCGCCCAGACTTCTCTCTGTGTTTATGATGATGTCATTATAAACGTGACAAAGCCCCGGGATATATACTTTGAGGCTGCATTTTGACTTTTCTGAATTAGGTTTGCATATGTAAAGCGTGGTAAGCCTCATGATCTCAAGTTGAGCTGTGTCTCTGTGTGTTTTTTCGTTTGAACTGCTGATTCTATTCTCATTGCACCAAGGTAAACGTTTCCTGCTGCCCACAGTGTTTGATCAGAAGTTACTGGTCCAGTAATTTTCCAACAGTGATTTTCCTGATGCTTGCATGACATGATCTTTATCCTCCATCTCTTCAACGTAGCGAATATGAATTTGAAATTGGACCCGAGAATGGTCTGATCAGTACACTTTTTCAAGGCCTTTTTCTTGGTTTGCCCAGCTGACCTGCAGCAACATGATCTACCCTTGACCCTTCTGTTGGCCATTGCTGACACTCTGAGAGTCTCTAAGTGAGTCACCTGTGGTCCTAGGGCCTTAATAGTGCACTCCTATTGTTTGGGCCCCAAATAAAACATTGACAATTTGAGAAACCTTTCCACTTGTGCTCCAGGGCTTCAACAGGTTCTACTGGAAAAAGTATTCAAATTGAGGTTCCACAGCATCAGACTGGGTTTCAGCTTCATATCTCACAGAGACCTCCATACCTCTCAAAAAGCGACAAAGCCTGCACTGGGATTTAGAAACTTTGCAGTGCAGAATCTACAAAACTCTTGAGAGCCAGTGGCATCAACTTATTTCAGGTCTACGGCTTTCTTTATTGTTTCTCTTCAAAACGTGACTAAGTCTATTTCTGTTTTGAAGATTGTAAGAAATGTCAGTGTTTTATATGGCTTCATCAATAGAAGAATGTATGTGTAAATAGCATCTATTAGGGGTATGAAGAAGTCAATTTAGAAGAGGTTTTGATCAGATATAGTCTGCTCCAGTAAGCAACAGTGATTTAGTGTGTGAAAAGTATGAAGTAATGTGTCTTGGGAAAAAAGTAACGTTATCTTTAGAGGCACCTTTCTTGAAGCATAGGGGTTGGGCAACATGCATTGAAGCTTTGGTACTGGGACAGGAAAGGAATAATGGGACCGGTTTGTCAGGGAGACAGCGTTTACAATGCAGTCATTACATCGCAGTTCCTTTACAATGTGCTCTTTACAACAACCGCGTTGTTAGAATGTGATGCCTTTACAATGCAAGTCATTCGATCGACTTGCTGTAGGGGGCGCTCTAACATAAGGAATAGTATCATTTACTATTCCAACACCATCCCTACTGGTGCACAGGCTGGAGTTAGAATAGTAAGTTATACTATTCCTAAGTCCAGTGCGCCCCCTACAGCAAGTTGATCTAATGACTTGCGTTGTAAAGGTATTGTCTAACAAGGCAGTCGTTGTAACAACCACGTTGTAAAGGAACGCGATGTAATAGCATGCAATGTAACATGCTATATTTGTTCTTTCAAGTGTCATCAGTGTTGTATTTATGATGAGATCTAGATTAATCTCTGGTTTTTGAGAACAAGATGTGATTTCTATTCTATTTCTCAGCCCACTCTCTCTATCTGCAACCCTTCTCTTTTACTTTACAGTTACAAGCATCTAGCTCCTTCATTTTCTCCGAGGTCTTATTCAAGGATTTCATAAAAAAGATCTATGTTTGCTCGGTTGAAGAATTCTTTTGACTTTCTTCTGGTAATGAGCATTGTTGTCAGTTCTAAAGGCCCAAGTGAATATTCTATTTGTGATGCTGAGGTATGAGAGTTAAGAATTTTTCAATCTTACTTTAGTATCATATATGAAATCAGCTGGCATGCTAATTGGAACTCCATAGTGAGGGAAGAGACCATGTTTCTTGCTACCTAGATCAACTCACCGGTGATTATTGTATAGGTGTATTCAGCTTGTCTGCGTGTCATGGTCTTACTCTGTGGGATCAATGAAAGTACAAGGGTGGAGAGAATATAGTGACCAATTATAAGGATTTGGGTGTATTCTATGATATAGTTGGGTAGCCTTATCATGAGATGCACTCGCAAAAACTGCCTTGGGCCCAGTCAGGCTCGTTTGAACAACCTTAAGATCAAGCCTGGGTAGCTATGGCTTTTGAGCTGTAAGGCCTGCAAAAACGAACTTTGTGTAAAGCATTTAACAGTACAAAACAACAAAATAAGAAAGCCACACAACACAAAGAACCGCAACACCAATTTACAAAAATAGATTACATTTTTATGAATTTTTAGATACTCGATGAGTAGAATAAATCAAAGGGTGCAGGAGATACAGATTTTTAAAGGTTTAACCACAAACAAGCATCGTTCAACAAAACATTTGGAAACTTTACAAATGTTTGCAAAAGTTAGTTCAGCTTCTCTGCCTGGCCTGAGCAACCAAATGCAACAGAATGGAGGTCTGGGGGTTCCAATGAAGTACATTTTGACAGTTACCTGGCCACCATAACATTTTTTAGTCTAGTTACAGCCTTGCAACATGGCCACCATAGACAATAGTGGAATGGTCCTGATGTTGATGATGCAGGACGAAAAGCTGCTCAAAGTATGCTCTAGTTACAGTGTGGTGGACGGGGGTGCCTTTGTGGAGATTACTTCTTCCACGGGTGATGTTGGGTGACTTAGGCCACATAGGAGGGAGTCCCAAGACGTCCTCTTCAAGACAGTAGAAGGTCAGCTGCCGCTGGGCTACTGGTCTCCGTACACAGGGGTTGAGTCAAATTCCTTTGATGGAGGTAGAGTCCCTCCTGGGCAACCAATCCAGACTCTGATGGCACTCCCAAGTCCAGCTGACTAAAGTGCAACTTTTGGCCATAGAGGATTGATCATTTTTAAGCCCAGCGGCAGCTAGCGGTGAATCTTCTCCGGTGGCCAGCAACTTGCCGGTTTGGTCTGCTTCAGCTCTTTTGTAGCTGTAGCTGGTTCTAGGGGATCAGCAGTCAGCACCTTTCAGTCACTTCTTCGGTCTGGGGGTCAACATTTCCACAAGCGGGAGCCGCAGGCACAGTCCAAGCTTTGATAGCCCAAAGTGCAGCAGTTGCAGTCCAGCAGATGGTGCAGCCTCTCTTTATGTACTTCCAGGGGCAGCATAGGAGTTTTTCATTGGTCCTCTTTCCAAGTCCAGCATGATCTGAGGTTCAGATTGCGAGTGGTGCCATATTTATCCCAGGCTACTGCCATAAGGGGGCCACGCAGTCACTAGCTAATGGGCAATAGGTTCCCTACCTTCTGGTGATGAAATTTCAGCAGTCTGTGGCCCCTGACAAACCCAGTGGACACTATTCTGCCCACTCCCAAGAAGTTTGGCACCCTTCCTTGGATGTTAGAAGTTTGGTAGCCCACCCTAGTGTTGTGGCTTTCAGTGAGCTGCACGACCATTGAAAAAACTGGTTTGTGCCCTTGTTAGACTTGGCATTCTTGGCATGGTTTCCCCTGACTTTTTCCTCTACATTCTGCATTTTTGACTGTGTGCTGGATTTAGTTTTTGCTGACTTAGATGCTTTGGGCACTTTGCCACTGCTAATCAGTGTCAAAGTGCAAGTGCTCCCTGTGTAAATTGTAATTATGATGGGTTATCCATGATTAGCATATTTGATTTACTGGTAAGTCCTTAGTAAAGTGCACTGTGTGTGCACAGGGCCTGTAAAACAAATGCTACTAGTGGGCTGCAGCACTAATTGTGCCACCCACTCCAGTAGCCTTTCAAATGTGTCTCAGACATGCCAGTGAGGTGGCTGTGCTTGCAGATTTCAACTGCCATGGTGATCTGGCAAGTGCACCAACTTGCCAGGCCCTAACCTTCCCTTTTCCTACTTGTAAGGCACCCCTCAGGTAGCCCCAAGGCAGCCCCATGGGCATTGTGCAGTGTATGTGAAAGGTAGGATATGTGATGATGTCTTTTACATGTCCTGATAGTAAAATACTGTGAATATAATTTTTCATTATCGAAACGCTGTCTGTCCCATAGGTTTACATGGGAGATGCCTTGTAACATCTTACAAGTGTAACATTTCCATTGGGAAAAGATGTAGAAATTGTGTTTAGGCTCTCTGAACTCAGAATTTAATAACCCACCTTTTAGTAAAGGTGTTTTTTAAAGTGTGTGTTTGAAAATGCCCCCTTTAGAAAGTGAAAGACACACAATTGATGGACGGAATGCAGAAGAAATCAAAACATTCATCCCCAGTCAAGAGATCTGGGCTAAATCCATCATTCTTTTTCTCACCATGCCACCCCAGTTTAGACCTGGCCATATGCAAATCAGTCTTGACCCTGTGCCTCATGGGAACAGTCCAGCCCCAACTGCCAAGCCAGGTCCTCCCTGGACCGGAAACAAGCATCCTAGGTCCGGTTTCGGGGTTTCACCCCTCTTCAGCCAGGATAGCTTGATTCCAGTGGCACAGTAAGCCCAGGACCCACGTCTGGGCATGCCTGGCGCACTTAGGGCGAGAAAGCAAAAGACACACAATTGATGGACGGAATACAGAACAAATCAAAACATTCACCCCCAGTCAAGAGATCTGGGCTAAATCTATCATTCTTTTGGTCACCATGTCACCCCAGTTTAGACCTGGCCATATGCAAATCAGTCTTGACCCTGTGCCTAATGGGAACAGTCCAGCCAGATCTGCCGAGCTAGGTTCATGCCACTGGAATCAAGCTATCCTGGCTGAAGAGGGGTGAATCCCCGAAACCGGTCCTAGGATGCTTGTTTCCAGTCCAGGGAGGACCTGGCCTGGTAGTTCGGGCTGGCTGTTCCCATGGGGCACAGGGTCAAGACTGATTTGCATATGGCTGGGTCCAAACTGGAATGGCATGGTGAGCAAAAAAACAATGGATTTAGGCCCAGATCTCTGTACTGGGGTGAATGTATGACATTGTTCTGCATTCTGTCCATCAATAGTTCTTTTTCCCTTTAGAAAGTGGGCATTTTCTTGTTTAACCATCATGTGTTCCTGTTTGCGCATTCATCGTCTGGTTATGGAGCTGGGGATGTGCATTCACTCCAGATAGTCACTGGTGGGGTTGAGGTGTGCCATGCCTTTCCTGGGTGACTCTTATCCAGGCCGAATAGACCTTTTTTGCATTTAGGGTAGAGTGAGGAGTTTTCACTAGCACCTGAATAGGCTGTGCCTGCTCTGCACAATGCTGTCTCCACCTCATGTAGTGAAGCTGGACCAGGGAGGACAGAACTGGTTTTTACTGAGCTCATAGACTCTTGAAACAAAGACTTCAAAGAGAAAAAGTGGTATGAGTAGTACGCCTTAAAACCCAGAACTTTAGATTACTTCTGGACTAAGAGGACCCTGCCAAGAATAAGCAGAGCTGAAGAGCTGCAAGAGGGAGTACTGCCCCCTTGCTGTGTGTTGCTCTGCTGGGTTGGCCTGCAGTTGCTGCTTCTGTCTGTGGGCAGTAGAAAGGACTGGACTTTTGCCTTGCTGTAGTGTCCTGCCTAAGAAGATTCTCCAAGGGCTTGAAGTAGAGCTTGCCTGTTCTGAAGTCTCAGTGGCCCAAAGCCTTACATGCAACTTGCCAAAACAGCACCTGGATTCCTCTGCTGGACTCATGATTGCCAAAGGGAGCACATTCCAGTTCCTAGGCCCGTGGAATCATGTGGTTGGTGTTGCAACCAAGGAAACAATGCTGATGCTGTTAGCACTGCCACCTGTGCCTCCAATGCCGCAGATGTCTCCAAGTTATCACTCTCTCCAACGCCAGCACTCACACTGCTGCTTGCCACTGCCAGGTCCTGCATCTCTTCATCACAGAGCCGATAACCAACATAGGTGACTTCCCAAACTCATCGACAACGCACTGCTGAATGGAACCGAGCCTCACGGCAGATGTTGCCTCACCTGCCAGCCCAGACTCAATGCCTCATCTCTTACTGACTCAACGCTTGCCTCCCCTATTGCAGTAAGAAGCTGGCCTTGCATTGGCCCTCAAGCTTTACCTCCATGGTGCTGTGCACCGGCTGGTGACTTTGTTTTCAAAAGTACTGCTACTTGCTAGTCCATGTGACTCTGTCGCTGGTGCGCACACCACTCGGTCAGCGGCATATTTTGGATTTTTGCCTATCACAACGTTGTAAAAGCCCCAGTTGGAGCTATATGTTTCCAGGTGCTTTATGTTTACAGTAATCATTCTAAATGGGATATTTTGATATATGTATGTCAAATTTTGGTTGTTTTGGTCTTGTTTGGCTTAGATAAAGATATTTTTTTTCTCGACTAGTGTGGTGTCCATTTGTAGTAATTTTACTGTGTTACTATGCGTTTATGTACAATGCTTAACACATTGCTTTTGAGATAAGAATGTCTGCTTGTACCAAGCTACCAAGGGGGTAAACTCCCATATCCTGACATGGACAAGGTGCATATATCTGCCAACAAGAGACTTTCAATTTTAACAGCCCTGGTCTTCCCTTTCTGGTCCTCTCTCCAGCTAGTCCACAGGAACAAAGGTCCTCAAGAGTGTTAACATCATTTTGTGCATCAAAGGCGTCATCTCCTTTGAAGCGCTCCTTTTTGGCTAGCACCCTGAGTTGTTTCCTGCAAAGGGGAGGTAGCACCCCACCCTGTGGTAGACTGTGTTAGATCCTAGGTCTGGGAGTCATTTACGTAACTCTTCAGGCAGGCAGAAAGCTATCTGTGGATCGTAGCTGGTGTGAGGCTTTTGGACCATTGGGGCATAGAATTTCAACTTTATAAAAGCTATCTCACTTTAATAGTGACATTAAATTCGGCCTGCGCATCTGGTCGAGTTTAATGCCATAATTAATTTGATACCTTACAGTGCCCAGCTAGATAGACCCATTCCGAATTTAGACAGAATGGGGTGTCAGCCTGCAACCCAGTATTAGCCAATGGGGCTACTACCTTTTCCAATTCAAAACAACAATTTGTGGGGTTTTGCTGCAAGGATATATATACATATACATTTCCCACATAACAATATACTTCTCCCCCTCCCTGCCTTAGTGCTCTCTAGGGCTTCCTTAGGGGAGATTTATTTATTTTGTTAAGGGAAGTGGTGGCTTCACCACTGATTTGAATAGTAAATTCGAACTGCCAGTGTAAACACTGTCCTTCCGATCTACAATGGCAGGTTGGCAGACATCTTGTACCTTGTCAAACACAGGGTGGCACAATCAGTGCTTGCCAATTGGTCATGGCTAATTCAACATACACTTTGTAAGGGGTGAAACACTAGCACTGAGGTCTGGTTCGCAGGCTCAGAGTCGAAAAACCAGAAGCATAAGTCCAAATATTTGGGCGCAACATGCAAAAATAGGCATTTGCTTACACCACTTGTTTGGCTAACAAGCTGACCAAGCTGCTATAGATATTGTTGTCTTCCAATTTCTCCACTTCACCGTAGAAGCAGCTATTATCACATCTGTTGATGTTCTCCAGGTCAATGTTCTCGCTGAACAAGTCCCAGCTCACTTAACACCAGCTGGTTTGTTGAGGTAGTTCTTCTTCTTTCACCTCTAGCCATTTTTTGCAGTGTGCAGGCGGTTATTAAAAGAAGCGATGTCTGTAAAGATAGACTTTATCTAAATGGCTGTTTTGGTGGTGTGCTCATTAACCATCCCAAATGAATGATTTCATAGCTGTATGTTCCTTCATGTGGAAGTCTTATGTCACAGTAGTGATTATTTCAGCTGGCCCTGTCTGCATTTTTGATTTTCCTGCTGGAGCTTCGGTAAATAAAAGTTGTCTGTAGCTTGACATATGTATCTAATTTGGAGACAATGTGAGTTCGGTACTCAGGGTGCAGTTTAGGACCATGTACATGCTATTGTGCATCAAAGATTTGTGATAACTCATTAATTTTTGTATACAGACACATTGCTCTCATTGTTACCTATATCGGCCCCCAGGGGCACCTACTGATTTGAAATGGTAATTCATGATCCGATAGTCTTGTAGCTGCAGACGAGGCAGCTTAGCATAGCAACAGTAATCATATCTTTGTAGTAATGAGGTCTTCTCTAGCACCAAATTCAAGCCAGCCTGGCTGATGAGGAGTGATTCCCCAAATCCGGTCCTAGGATGCTTGTTCTCCTGTCCTGGAAGGAACTGGCCTCACAGTTCGGGCTGGACTGTTCCCATGGGGAGCAGGGTCAAGACTGATTTGCATATGGCTGGATCCAAACTGGGGTTACATGGTGAGCAAAAAACGATCGATTTAATCCAGATCTGTGCCTGGGGGTGAAAGTTTGACAATGTTCAGCATTACTTCTATCCTCTTTTTGTGTTGCTGTTGTCGCCGTAAGTGGGAAAGGTATGCCCAGAATTAGCTCTGTGCTCGCTATGCCATTAGATTCAAGCACGCCTGGCTGATGAGTGGCATCGCAGGATCTCATCTGTAAGTATTTGTGAAGTAAGGGCACATTAAATTATTCTATTCAGCAGTTCACATTGCATTCTATCTCAACATCGCTAGAAATATTTGATATTCTTTAAAGAGATTTGACTCTGTATACTATCACTTGGTTCAACTCAATAGGCTCTCTGTACAAAAAAGGGTCCTATTTAAATCAACCTGTATAATGCTCAAAACTTTTTATGGACAAGGCCCAACATTTTTAAGAAAAAATTCCCCAAATAAATTCCAGTCCTTAGTATTAGATGATCTATTTTTGCCCTTATGTTGAACACTTCTTCCAATAAATACAAGAAATGAGGAGGCAGAGCTTTCGGGTTTGAAGGAGTTCAGCTTTGGAATAATATACCGCTGGACATTAGGACAGAATCAATCCACCGGAAATTCCATAAAAAGCTTACTACCTGGTTATTCTCTCGTTAGCTTTCATTCTGTGACAACTGTATTTTAGCTTTCACTTTGCTTTATTTTGTTTTGGGCCAAGCTACATGTTGAGTATACCACTATCTCGCCCAGTTATTGGCATCTTACACTACTGTAAACTCTTCTCAGCATGTCACCTGGTGCTTTCTCCTGTTGTTTATATTTTATCTTTGACATTTTTGACAGTGCAACGATACTGGAAAAAGCAAGTACTTTTCAGCACTAAGAACCACATGTATGACTCTTTCATTTTGCGACTTGCAAATTGCGATTTTAAACTACTCAGTCGCATAATTAAATGTGCTAACCAGTGGCGTAGCTATTCCTATGGCAGGCCGTGGCGGTCCCTGTGTTTGCGGCCCTGTGGGGACTGCATTAAAGAGTGGGAGGGGTGGTGCTGGAGAGATTCGGCACCAATTGCTGACCTGCAACAGCCGCAATATAGAGAAGGGGTGATTGCCGCCCGAGATGGCGGGTAACAGCGTGAATAGGCGGCCGCCTCCAAAACTCGTGTTGTCCTGCCTGGGGCTGACCGCCCCCCAACCTCCCTTGCTACGCCACTGGTCCTAACGTGTATGAGACACATTTAGCAATCCCCAATTGGGTAAAAAATGATCAACCTTACTAATATTCATGAGCTAGGTGGCAATTTGAGACCCATTGCGGATAACCTGTTACCACAGGGATGATGGCCTGCTGGGAACAGCAGACCATCACGTCTGTGATCACTTTTTAAATAAGCAATTTTTTTCTAATGCAGACCGTTTTTCTAATACTATCTCGCAAACCCTATTTTGTGAGTCGGTAATAGGTTACCGACTGACAAAATAGGGTTAGTATATGTCAGAAGTCATTTTGACTCTTGCAAACAGCCGATTCTCCATTTCCGACCGCTAAAAATGGTCGTACAAAAATAGTCGTACAAAATGTATTTATTGTGTTTTCCATTTTTGTAGAGAGAATACAACCTGTCAACACTTTAAAAGCATTGGACACTGTACATGATCTACCTAGATGGTATTTTTTTTTTTTATGTATACGTACTTATCTAAAAATCGTTGTGTATTTGTTCTTAAAAATCTATGTTTATCTGTTAAATTACGATATGACTATTGCTTGTTTAAAGGAATTAGGTACTACCCAACAGAACTATTTTGCAGACTATAACATCAATACCCAGGTTCTGAGAGAGACTGGGTTACCCCATTTACTTTAATTGTCTACCTAGATGTTAGACTTCCTTGAAATGTCTGCGTCACGCAGGCAGATACTATCATACTGATGGACACTCCAATTCTTTAACTATCGTATGCAATATACCAGTCCAAGTAACAGAACAATATCTCAATTTACTTTGCGCATTTTGGAGTTTATTTTAAAGCCTAGAAGATCCTGATGATGAGAATCCTTGTTATTATGTTAAATTGATTTGTAGACTGCAACCTATCACCAGTGAGGATATCGAGGCACTGGAGCAGGAGCGAAGGTCTGTAGAAATCCTAGCTGAACAACCAGGTCGTAGGACTTTCTTGTGGAAGTTGAATAGAGATGAGGAGGTCCTGATTTGTTGCGGAGGTCATTCCAGATCTTGGAGGCGATGTAGAAGTAGCACCTCCTGACCTGCTTCTGTGGATGTGGGGGACTCGTGCAAGGGCGAGTAAGTCTCTGCATAGATGTCTGGTTGGACGGTAGAGCTGAAGAGCTGAAGATGATCATTGAAGGCGAATATTCTTATTTTTCCACTTGAAGTAAAATATATCTATATTGTCTTTGTACTGGAAAACAAGTGCTGATGAAACATTGCTTCAGCATACATATTGACTCGCTCTTAGGAATTTAGTATATTAAAGTTTACCTGACTTCCTTAGGCCTAAGGCAAACATCCATAAAAAATGTAACTGTAAAAATGAAGGGAATGTATCCCCGGCTCTGAAACATCCAAGTTAAAATGTGAAACGAAGTTGTTTTAAGCGCTTCCGGTGAAAAAAAAACAGTTTAAGACTGACTTAAACCATGGAGCAAATGGTTTTGTTGACACACATTTAGATTCTTTATTTAGGTGGCTAGTTAATAGACAGCCGCTATATGGTTAGCATCTGGAATACATACACATTATACAGTAATTAAGAATAAGAAAGTCACAATTGTTTTGCCAAAGAGGGCTTTGCATCTGCACACGAAAGAGAAACATGCCAGGGGAGAACATGGCGGCAGCGTAGCGTGCAGGTCGCAAGCTCTGCTGTTCCCGGCTGTTAGTTTAGGATACGTGATACTGTGTGTCCTGTGAACTACGGAAAATGCTTCGGCTTCAGCTTTCGTATTGAATATATTAACAAATGAGTTTTGGAAAAAACGGTAACTGATGTGCCTTACCGTGACTGTCCTGGGTCCTCTGCTTTCGCCCCCGATATCGGCCGCCGGTCCGCGCTGCTTCTCAGCCGCCCTGGAGCTCAGGAAGAGCCGCAGGGCTGCCACACGAGGATTCCTTGGACCGAGTGGAGGCAGCGTCAGCACATGCGCTGCAGCCACCCATACTGAGACGAGGACAATTAGAGAATAATTTGAGAAGGAATAATTTGACGATTCTAAATATTCCTGAAGGAAATGAGAGGGATCACTTAAAATCATATGTGGTGACTCTCATTAAAGCTGCAGTTCAATTAGAGGAGAGCGAGACCGACATCCTAAAAGACATACAAAGGATACATAGAGATCCATTTCGAAAAGTGCCGGGTAGGGTGAAGCCAAGAAAGATCCTTATTAATTTTCAGACATATGTGCTGAAAGAGAAAATTCTTACATCTGCATTAAAGTTAAAATCATTGAAAGGCCCCGATTATGCATTTGAAATAAGATCAGACCTATCACGTGCTACATTAGACAGACAGCGGGAGTTGGGTAAACGTATGGATGACTTTAGGAAGTTAGGGGCAACAGCACAACTCAAATTCCCGGCCTCTCTCCGAATAATGTATAACAATAAAATGCACATGATAAGGAGCATAAGGGAGGCAGATGAGCTGTTAGAAAATATTAAGGGAGCCGGTGGGAGTGGTTAAGGAGGAAGTTACTGTTAGGTAAAGAATCATATTTGTATACATTATAGATAGACACACAATACGTCTTTTGGGGGGAACAGCAGAGCAAAAAAAGATTTTTTTTTACTAAGATCAGGACCAAGAAGAAGAAGCAGGGGTGGGTTCTCCAGGGAAAAGGGTGGGAGGGAAGGGAAGAAGGTCACTGGGTGTGGAGCATATGGGAAACAATAAGAAAAAAAAATCCTCAAACACCATGGTAAGAGAAAATGGTACTAATATAGTAAGGATATGTCCATTCAAATTTTGACCTGGAATGTCAATGGGCGTGTAAGGGTCGTAGGGATAGGATATTACAATATCTTAGAGACTCCTCTGCTCAGATCCTCATCTTACAGGAGACACATTTAATAAAAAAGGAATGTGTTGATCTTTTTAAGAAAACAAAGATGGGTACAGCAGGTGATCTGCACGGATCAGAGTGGGAATGTTAGAGGATTAGCCATAATTGTGAAAAAACAAGCGAAATTATGGGTGACTAAATCGAGGGTGGATAAAGTAGGAAGGTGGATCATAGCAGAAGTAAAAATCTAGGATAACCCATTAACGCTAGTAGGCTACTATGGTCGTAATCAGGACGATTGTGAACCTTTAAAAAATCTTTTTACTAATCTGTTAGAATTCCCTGCCCAAATTATACTGGGAGGAGATTTTAATGTGGTTTTAGACTTAAAATTAGATAAGTCAAGTAGGACAAGGACAACTTTGACACTTAATTCGTGGGCACTTTTTAAAACTATGATGGCCCAGCACACCCTCTGTGATCTTTGGAGAGAAAGGGTAGGCAATCGACGGGGCGTATCTTTTTATAGTAAAAAGTATCGAAGTATGTCTAGAATAGACTACTTCTTAGTAGACTGGAGCCTTAGGGAAGATATTATATATATCGAGTATAAGTCAGCCCACCTTTCGGATCACTCTGCAGTTTTATTAACATTAAAAAATAACACCAGATGTCAAGAAAAGAGGTGGACCTTAGATCACACAATACTGACTGATAGTGAGATAATGGGCAAATTGAAACAGGAGGTTCGGGAGTTCATTGCAATTAATAGTGGCTCAGCTGCAAATACAGTAGTCTGGGATACCCTAAAAGCGTTCCTTAGAGGAAAGATTACCAGTGCAACCTGCTATAGAAACAAGCAGTACAAAAGAGAAACCACAGGGCTAGAGGAAAGAATGGAGCAATTGAATATAGAGTTGAAAGGTACAGTTTAAGAGGAGCAAAAGGTAGAACTAGAGAAAAAGCAGCTAGCACTGAAAAAACAACTATCAGAGATTCTCCAAGTAAGGGTCAAAAATAGGTGGGAAGCTAGTAAACTAGCTCACTTTGAATATGGAGAGGGAGCAAGCAAACTTCTAGCCTGGAAAGTTAAGTCAGATCTGATCTGAATAAGAACAGGATTAAGGAGATCAAAGAAGATCACTCTAATATTGTCTTAAACAGCGATACTGATATTAGAGAAGCCTTTAAAGAGTTTATCGTATCCTTTACACAGAAGAGAAAGAAGGATCAATGGATTCCGAGATAGAGGGCTGGCTAGCAGATTCAATTCAACCCATAGATCTTAATCAACAAGATCTCTTAAACCAAGTGATCACTCAGGAGGAAGTAATCAGGGCTATCCAAGCGAGTAAAGGGGGTAAAGCAGCCGGGCCCAATGGCATTCCTATGGAGCTTTGCAAAACGCTAGTAGAAGTACTGTCGCCTATATTGACAACAGTTATGGGTGAAGTGCTAGAACAGGGCATTCAGTTACTGAAGTCCTGGAATGACGCTACAGTTATTCTGATCCTGAAACCAGATAAAGATCCGGATGTTTGGGAGTCGTACAGACCAATATTTCTTTAAACTTCAGACTACAAAATCGTCTAAAAAATATTAGCTAGTAGACTAGCCAAGATTGCAGGCTGCTCAATACATGAAGATCAGAAGATCAGAGAGGTTTTTGTGAAGGGGGGTATTTGCACGAACTGACATTAATCAGGGCTATTGATATTGAGACATCCTCCAATATTCCCTTAGCAATAACAACATTAGATGCCTCAAAAGCTTTTGACAAGGTGAGATGGTCTTACCTATTAGCTGTATTAAAAAGGTATAACCTTGGCGATAAATTCTGTAGAGCTATACAGTTAATATATCAGGAACCTGTAGCAAGGGTCTTAGTAAATGTGAAGTTATCCTCACCTTTTAAGATACTCAGGGGCACTAGACAGAGCTGTCCCCTCTCCTCGCTACTTTTTAATTATTATATGGAGCCCTTTGCATCCAGACTTAGAAGTGCAACTGATATCCCTCCATTTCAACAGGGAGACTGGGTTAGAAAGGTTGTGCTTTATGCCAATGACCTAATTATGTATTCATCCGATCTGAGCATTGCCTTACCCACCATTCTAAGAATAGCGTTAGAATTTGGAGAAGTGTCGGGGTACTCAGTCAATGAGCATAAAACAGAAATCATGGTATAGAATGAAGTAAGCGCCAACCCCCAGGTCAAAAGGGAAATGCGATATCTTGGGTTAAAGATTCAGGACATGAATGAAATTGCAGAAACCAATCTGAGGAGGGTCTTCAAAGAGCTCATTCAACTAATGAAGAGTTGGGTGCACCTTCCGTTAACAATCTTAGGAAGAGTTAGTTTGGTTAAGATGACCATATTGCCTAAGATAACTTTTTTGTTTGAATCCATACCATTGCACTTCGACAAAATGACTATACACAAAATACAGCAGGCGATAAATTCATTTATTTGGGCCAACAAAGGAATAAGGATTTCCAGGAAAAAGTTGCAGAGGAGGGGGGAGAAGGGAGGCTTAACAATGCCTGACATTCAATACTATGCATGGGGCTTTCAATTAAAAAACTCTAGAATGCTCAAAGGCTCACCAGACGGCTCTATAATAGATTCAATGTTTTTAGAAATGTTAAAATCATCCAAATTAAATACAGACGGATTCCTTTTTAAATTTGGTGACCCCAAATAAAATAAAAAAATCAAACTAAAGGTGCTCCAAGCGATGGCGAAAATGTGGTATCACATTAGACGCCTATCAAAACTGAACTACTACTCTTGCTTTGCTCCAGTTTGGGAATCACCAGGGACTCCTGAGTGCCTAGACGATAAATTGGCGGTGCCCATTAAAAACTCTAATCTAAACGTTTGGCGGGACCTGACCAGGGACGGGAACCTGCTACCCTGGCAAGATTTAAATGGGTTGACGGAAAATACACCATCAAAGTTTAAATATATTCAGCTAAAAAGCTGGCAGCAAAGTAGAAAACAGGCACTTGGCGTCGTCAACAAATTAGAGGAGCAACTGGTAACAAAACCCATTGGAATCAAGAAAGTAGCAATTTGGTACTGTCAACTTATGGAGACCATGGATGGAGAGTTCACGTTGGCTGAGAAACTGTGGGGAACATACTTGCCGAGGGAGCGACTGCAAAATATTTGGCAAGTATCTATGAGCACACTTTACCTCACTGTCAAAGCTGCCTTTTTAAGAAGGAGCCACCTCTTTTCACTCCACAGGGCTTATATATCACCCAAAAAGCTTTTAAAGATGAGGAACGGGAGCCGAACAAGTTGTGGAAAATGTGGTTTAGAAAAAGCGTTGGACGTGCACATGTTCTATCAATGTCTCGAGATCAGAGGTTTTTGGGATAAAGTGGAGTCATCAATGTCAGGTATTTTGAACCGACAAATAAAGGTAAGCCTGTCTTTGGTCATCTTTGGAGTGGGGGATGTCTTTACGAGCCACACAAGAAATTTGTTGTTTTATGCAATGCTATTGGCAACAAGAGAGATCTGTCGTAAATGGGTGAGCAACATACCTCTGCAGCATTCTGAATGGTTGGAATCCCTTATGTATATGTCCAGGATGGATTTATTAGGAAAGAAATCTAAGAAGAAAGATTTTTGGAATTTGTTGTTGGCATGGATGGAGAGCACCGATAGGACGGTGTAGAATTTGAAAGGTATTGAAGATTTAAGAACATAGCTATGTCCAATGATTACACCGCCATTTTTACTCTGGACTGCTAAAGAGTGTTTTCATTTTTTCCCCGACACTCTGAATTCTAAAGCAGCGCCAGTGTATGCCCTTACGTCGAGTGAGAGAAATAGCCGCTAGAAGGAATATGCCCATTGTAGTAAGCCCATTAGTGGTCAGTATCTTTTGCTTGTAAAGGCGCTGAAAAATGTTGGACATTGGAACCTTCTGAGGTGAATGAGGACAAAACAAATAAAATAAAAAAAAGAATAACAAAGTCACATTTTTTCAGAAATGAATTATAAGAAGCGATGGCGTACAGACTGAGCTCTAGAAAACGAGCTCACTTTCTCCAAAATGTACAAAACTGCTCGGTTCTCCACTCGTAATTCAACTATGGTTCAATTGTTAGAGTACATTGTGGACTCCTAATATAATATCTCGTTTTAAATAGTTTATTTCACTATGTCATTATATTCAGACTCAAAAGGCCTGAAACACATACTAGTTTCAAGCACAAAACTGCCACCTTTTGTTAAGTAAGGAATACCACACAATTTTTGATAAATAACTCGCCTTTGTTCAGATAGGGTTGACTGGAACTTCTATTAAAAATGAAACTTATTTTGGTTCAGTTTTTGATCTTTATTGCCTTCTTTTAAAGTAGAAAACGTGAACTATATTGCATACATCTACTTCTGAATTATGTTGTGCCAGTCCCATCTATAGAATGACTGCCAGTGACCAGATGCCTTGAGAAAATTAAAAATGATAACTTTGGAACTCACAGCAGGTATATCTGGGTAATATGTGTGAGACACAAGATGACTCTTGAACAAAACAGTGTTAAGAAGGATTTGAAACATCCATAAAGATAGCTGGCACAGGGAAAATCTATGTCGCAGAGACTTCTTTGTGTGAATTAAGTCTAATTGGACTCAATATAGGGACAATTCACAAAAGCATTTATGAGAAGGTGGAATAGGACTTAGTAAAGTTACAAAGACAGCACAGTTGTTTCTATTTTTATTCCTTCTTGCGCTGAATAGTTCCATTTTACTTCCATTTTAGATGTTTACAAATCACAAAGGGCCACATGTATAATACATTTTATCAATCGCAAATGGGCGATTCACAGAATCGGGCCGATTGTGACCGGTAAAATGTATTTTGGTACGTGTGTATGAATTCCAATTTGCAATTCAGTAACATGTTACCAAATTGCAATTCAGAATTGCAAATACATACCGATTCGGTATTAGGAAGGGGCGTGTTTAGGGCATCCTTTCCTAATACCGAATCGCAGCGGTATGTAGGAATGTTTTGTGACCGAAATGCGGTCACAAAGCATTTGCATTTTACCACCTATAAATTCCGAAGGGACCCTTTCCTCTTTAGGAAAGGTAGCAAAAACGTTTTTTCTCTTAAAAAAATAAAATAATATTTTTCTTTTTTAAACGCAACTCGTTTTTCTTTACAGGCTGCATTAAAAAATAATTATTGCATTATTTAAAAGCAATCATGGACATGGTGGCCTGCTGACCTCAGCAGGCCACCATCCCCATGATTTTAGTGATTCCCAATGTGACGCAAATTGCGACCTACTTCATTAATATTCATGAGGTAGGTCTATTTGCAAACCGCTAGGAATTGCTAAATGAGTTTCATACATTAAGAATAGCGATTACCTTATTGTGATTCGCAGAAAATCACAATTAGGTCATCGCTATTTCCAGTATTGATACATGTGGCCCACAGGCGTTTACAGGTCTGTGAAGTAGTACTACAGGAGTCCGGCTTTACATACTCATAAATGCCTGTTTGAATCAGCCCTATGTTCCTCTGGTTTTTGCTGCGTCTACGTCACTCATCTTTACTATTTTGTCTTTCCTACCCCTGAAAAATTGAATTTCAGTAATTTTGCAGCCATGCGAATAGTTTTAATTGCACAATTTTAATGCCAGGAACCTTGGAGTTCCTAAAATCGTCAAGTCTCTATTTCTCGTTCTGTCGTTCATTACGAGTGGCCCATTAATTCGGATTGGTCCAGTAAAACCAGATACTGCGTCGTTTAAAAATGATGAGTTCAGTGGAAACACGGCAGCTCATTGGGATTCTAGCAGGGGATCCCATCTGCTTCAAGCACGCGAAGGCTTCAGGTGGGACTCCAGCGAAAAGATGCTGAAGATGCCATTACATCCCTTCACTGAACAGACCAGTCACTTGGTAAATCCAGAGGGAGGGCAGGAAATAGCTGGATTTTTACGAGTCTCGTAATCAGGGCCACTCGCATCTTTGATCAAGTAACAATCTTTGGTTTGTTGTCGGCGCAGTGGACTTGTCCCGTTGGATTTGCCCCTTTTCGTGCCAATGTTTACTTTCAAAACAACCACACAACAGATTATTTTCTCTTTTAAACTTCCCGAGTTGTTCCCTCGTTTAACCTAATATCAAGGCCATTTCTGAACAGAGGGTATTATTCTGAAAGATGCGCACCGAAATTGGAAAACAGGGCATTATTTGCAGATTTTTGGAAAGGGAAAAGTGCTACTTTCCTGTCACATTCTTAATTCCTTTTCTGCATGAAATGTTTTACCATGTCTAGCTGCGATCAGCCGAACGATCAAGAAGCCTTAAAAAGAATGGTCATTCTAAAACGTATGGGTTACTTATTACTACAAGTGTTTCTCAAAAATCCCAAATCGGGCTCGTGAGTAGAAAACCATCGCGATTCAATGGGTGTAGATTGTCTTCACCAACGTCTATAATAATGAAAGACGTCTGTATTATAGATGCATTGTGTGACTTGTCACACGAAATATCGCTTTTACCATGTCTATTCTGTTTCTTTATCATCAGGAAGAACTAGCAGAGAATACCAATGCCAAACGCAGGCTGGCTCTCCCTGGCTAACCGCGGTCTCCTGAGAAATCATGCAGAAATGACAGAAGGTTGTGCAAATTGATTTCAGCCTCTTATTATTTCTGAAAATTGTAATGAGAAAGCGATGTCGTAAAACATATTTATTCCTAAGTAATCATTTTGTTATAATGCAATGATATAATAGGGGGCAGCTACTCTCTGATGGAACATGCAATATTGCTTTAATGAACATATTAACATGAGCTCGTACAATATGTGTCAGCAATCAAAAGTACATTGGGTGCATTATTGAAACGTCCTCTTGAGCAATGACAGTGACAACTGGCCCTTATTCTGATCGTCACACTGTCTTTTTTTTTCTTCTAGGCACTAGGAGAAACTGTTGTGACTGTGCTCACTAGGGGCAACTGACCCAAGCAAACGAAAAATTATCCGAGTCCAGCAGCAGTAAGGTCATTAACAAAATCGTGCTTGCAGATACGAATTTGGGGGCATATTATCAAGCCAGGCGATAAAATTATCGCCGCTTTAGCGGCAGAAAACTGCCGCTAAAACGGCGATAATGGGCTTGATAATATACTCTATGGAATTCCAATTGAAGCCCATGTTAAATGTGAAGGACATCGAACCTGAGCTTCAATTGGAATTCCATAGAGCATATTATGAAGCCCATTATCGCCGTTTTAGCAGCAGTTTTCTGCCGCTAAAGCGGCGATAATTTTATCGCCAGGCTTGTTAATATGCCCCTTGATGGTTTCAGAGTGCGGACAGGGAAAGAAGCCTGCGCCTGGCTTGATTGAAATGTGGCTGACGCAAGAGATGTGTGGCTAGCGCTTGGATTGATGCTGTGTACGAACCTGCTCCTTTCCTAAGAAACAATATCCAAAGAAACAGATCTCAGTATCCAGGCAATAATATCAATATTCTATATGGCACTACATAATGCAAAGTCTGCCCTTTCTAAAGGATGTAAATATTAGGCGCCGCTATACCAATGGTAATCGATTTACTAACCCTGGAAGATTGGAAGGCTGGGTTGGTCTTGATGGGAATCAGACGTGGGACATGCAGATCTCACAAAGTGCCAGCTGTGAGCTCGTAGCACATTCATCCATTTACGAAGTTGTCTGCAAGGTTAGAACATACCACTTTATATCAACCAAATATCTGTGCACATTGTGCATGTGTGCTGGTTGCCAGGGGCCTACAAACATTCTTGGAAATTCTAACAAAGTTGGCAATCAGGTAAAGCAGAAACTAACAGCCTGCATAGTTCCTAAACTCAGAAAATGCCTGTCATGGAGCTCTGATAATTGTAACTGTAGGAAAGTGGGTTATAAGTAGGTGGGGGTATTCACCCTCAGCTAGAATAATATCACAATCACTAATGGATCCAGTCAAGTCTCGGTAAATGAATCCTTGCTCAGTCGTTGGTAGTTTAGCAAATGAACAGTCAGGCTTAATTTAGAAGACAGGTAGTTGTAAAGCATTTAATACCAACAAAACAGTCAATAAGTAAAAGACACAACACAATACAAATCTAACACCAATGTATAAATATACAGAATATGTGTATCTTCCAAACAACACCAAAATGGGAAACATCCAATGTAGGGAACAGGAGATATGCATTTCTAAAGATTCGGGTAAAATTGTATCAAAAGGCGCAAATCACCAACTGAGGTTATCTGACCGTGCTGGACTGAGACAAAGTCACAAGTTTAAGCTGATCACAATTAAGCGCAGGCCAAGCACAAGGCCCACTAAGTATTGTACCCTATGTCTTAGGTACACGGTGTGTGCTGCAGTGCTTTGTGAGGCTACATGGAGAGGAGTGAAAGGGGAGGGTCTTTTAGGGTGCAAGATCTAGCCTGGAGGAGAGGGGAAAAGGTCAGGTGACATATTGGGGTCCTACTGGGATGTGGTCAAGAAGAGGAGCAGAGGACCGGGTTGCTTCTCGGAGAATCATAGTGATTAGTTTACATTGCAATGAGAAGTTGCCTTCAAGAGATGTGTTTTAAACTGCCTCCACAAGTGAATTGGTCTTTTGACCTGCCGGTTTCAATCTGAAGTGTCAACAATGACTCTAAGAATCTAGCAGGCTAAACCCTGTTTTCTTGTTTTAATTCTTTCTTACATGTCCTCATTTGTAATCCTGCAAAGTTTCTACATCATGTTTTGACTTGGGCTAATAGCCAAGTTGGGATTTTGTATGGAAAGGTCTATAGATGATGCATCAGGTCATGAATGCGATTTGTGTGAGCAGCGAAAGCCTCCGTAGTTCTCTGATAGGTTAGTGTGATTCTCTCCGGTTGGTAATCCCATCCTGGTGCCTGAATGAGAAGGACTAGATCTGAATCTTGAACCTTGGCCATCAGGTGTACCTCCTGATCACAACCTCAGGGACTGAAAAATCTCCAAAAACTCGAACCCTGCACCTGGACTCTACCTGCTGTAAGTTGTAGCCCACAAGTGATGCCACCCCTGTCTTGGACCGTAGAAATGGACCTGAAGGTGCCCTGTCAGCCAATCTGTGGTCCTAGCAGAACCGAGGCAGAGGCTCACAGCCTGGCATTAGAACCCCCTCTGCATGTCCCATCCCCTTTTCATCCTTGACGCAGAACCTCGCAGCTCCTCGGAACCACCTCTGTGTGATGCATCCTTGACGGAGGACCTCACATTGAAGCATCACAGCTACTCACAACTGCAGCTGCATGATGCATCCATGATGCAGGAATCTGCATTTCACCCCACAGCTCCCCAGAACTGCCATTGTGCAACGCATCCTCAGCACAGACCTCACAATGTTCCACAACAAGCATTTAAGGTACTTTCTTCAGTGGGCCTAACTTGGCCCCTGGATCCGGCCAACACTCCATCACAGTCGCACTGAACTTGTAACTTTGTCCTGGTTTAGCGTGACCAGATAACACGTTTTTTTGCTTTTAAACACTGTTTTTACCTCAAAATGTAAAGTTGCATATCTAAGGTTCTAATGAATGGATTTTTGAAATGTACTCTATTTCTCGAAATTGGTCTGGAATGTTTATGGTGATGTGTTTTCACATTATTACTGTTTGTGTCCTGCACAAATACTTTACACATTGCCTCTAAGTTAAGCCTGATTACTTTTGTGCCAAGCTACCAGAGTGTTAATCACAGGTGTAATTGGGGTCTGCTTGTGGTTCACTCTGACAAGCATTGTGGTTGCTTTTTAATTAGGGTTTTATCCCCGCACCCAACCAGTAACCCAATTTGTTACATCTCACATTTGAGAATGTTTTAAATGAGATGGGTGGATGCATGGTTAATACATGTAAAAGGAAGTGAGTTGGTTTTCTGGCATGGCCACCGTCAAGGCCTTATCACCATCAAGATGGGACAGAACCACTGGCTCCATCCATGTTCTACAGGAAGTCTCTGGAAGGAAGCACTGGACTCTTAGGTGCAGTGACAGATTCTGGGTGCCAAGTGGTCTTACTTTTTTGTGGTAGGTGGGTCTAGATATTTTGTTTATTACATGGATCATGAAGTGACACCATACAGATTTATCTATGTAAACCATTTTTGTTCTACAGTTTGCCTTTGCTGGCAATGTGAGTGAATTCTGATTCCAATTCAACTTTAGGAAGTATTTTACCATCCATTTTTGCATAGGGCTAAATCAGTCCTTCAATTGTCAATGTTGAGGCGTGCGAAAAGTTTCAAGCACAGCTGAATTTTATTTGTATGCTATCCAATGATGTTCTAGTTTGCTAGAAGGACTCATAGGGGTCCCATATACACGTTCAATGTAAATGGAGGAAGATCATCTTGGGAGACACCACTGGTGATGGGGACTGGTGTAGGGCGAAATAATGAAAGAGTTCTCCTACAAAGGGAAGGCTTCAAATCTGTAGAGAATGTGGTTAGGTCACTTTAAAGTAGGCAAACACTAGATGTGGTTGACAATACAGTTTAGATGTATTCCCTTGTATCATGCATATCTATAAAAATTAAAGTGAGAAAGATAGTAGTTGAACTTTGTCTGTTCTATATAACATGCACAATCCTCTCAAATCAGCCATCACTGCCCCAATTTACTCTGAGTGCTCACCATGTCTGGTGGCTTAGTGGACTAATGGAGTACCGTAGGAGCCTGTGTTTGACCTCATGGTCACAGGTTCAAATCCTGGCGAGTCCACTCAGCCTTTCCTCATTCTGAGGTCGAACAAATTAGTACCATTGAGTTGGGCAACAATCTGTTATTCAGCACCAAGATACCTGTCACCGTGAACGTGTGCTTTACAACGACACATTTTATATTATGTGCACAACACTAGAAGTGGATGTAGAGTAGATCCACCTAGAAGGCGATCCTGGGTGAGTTAAAACAGTACTTCCACAAGAACTTTCACATGTTACTGGAGACTGTGGCACAGTTTGAATAGCCTTCCTCAAGCATGTAGAATAAGTAATTAGTGCCCCCTTTCTAGTGCCTGTATAAAGTAAATAATTTAAACTATTTAAAAGATAATATAACATGCATTTGTAAAACAAACTTTCATCCAAGTATTGGGTCTATTGGTACTGAAATAACAAATGTTTACAGTTACTCTACTCAAGAATCCTTATTTCATCGACATCTTAAGGATGAAATGTTGAGTGGACCTGCCAAGATTAAAACCCGGGACCATGAGGGCAAACACAGAAACCTGCAGTTGATGCAATAGTCCACTGAACCACAGACTCAGCTAATGAAAACAATGGTCAGGATCTAGAAGGAAGGGACATGAAATTTCGACTTCCAGATTTGAGACCTCAAGACACCATGATAAGCTTTTCAAATAAATGATGTGTACGTTCACAAGAACACCACTATTTTCCTTCCCCTGAATGTAGGTAGCTCAGTGCTACTTCATGTTGGTTGACTTTAAGCAAATGCATCATCACCCTTTTTTATTTTTTATTTGTTTTTTACAATACAACGTAGCAACATCAACACTTGCCACCAGCAGCTAATATGTAAACAACACATACCCTATGAACCTTCAACAACTTTCTCTTAAACCTACCTATCCATATGTCTTATCTCAATGCAACACATGACACATCCAGCTTCCAAAACTACACTTAATCCTAACATCAGGAGTAAACTATTCCTTCCATTAACATAGTATGGCTCGACATTCACTCATCCAGAAAGTACACGAAAGATATGTTGCTAAATCTCCCCAACCAATGTTAAGCAATTGATATTACATAAAAGGTACACAGCAAATGGAAACATAATGTTCAATGAATTACTCCCAAAAGATTTAAAATAATACACAATATTAGGAAAGCTCTGGTTGACTGTTCTGAGCAACCTTCTGCCAAACTGTTTTCAAGTGCAATCCTGCATTCATGGGATAAATCTTGCCGATGCCCCTCCTGCAGAACAGAATCAAAATGACTGAATGGCGGCTATGTTCAACCTGTGGGTCATCGGATCCAATTCAGTAACAGGAATAAGCTACCTAGAAAACATGAAGGCACTGTTCTTCGTTAAGATAGTGATTGGTCTGATTGACACAACCGGCCCTTTGATGCACACAACAGAGAGCCTTCCCATCAGAATATTCTTCCCTTAAATGTACTAATCTATTATACAACAATGAGTCCCATAGACGTGCGCAGTGCTCAGTGAGTTAAATGTTCCTAAACTGAAGACATATGCGATGAACTTCAGTATTTGGAATGGATACCTGAAAAAACTAACTCAGGGTTCCATCTTTCCAAGACCAGTTAACATAATAGAGTGCCATAAAACTGATTAATAGCACTACTTGTTATGTACAGGACTTACAAATAGACAAATGGGAGATGGGCAAGCACGCAATTTATGATGGCGGCCTGAATTTCAGCTCTGGTTCACCTGTCTGTATGACGAGGTAATTAAACCGATTTATGCAGGAGTAACCCATTTCCTGCTATAAACCCTGCATCCCTGTTAGCTGAGGTGTGTTTTCTCAGCTTTTTCCGGCGAGTTTTGCTGCTTCTGGACCTCTTCTGACTCCTGGCTCTTCTCCTCCGAGACCGCCTTCAGATTGCTCCAAAGTTCCTGTCAGGGAGGCAGAGTCCTACACTAAGAGAGGGCATGGCTTCGGCCTGGGTTTCATCCCGCAGCTAGTTTTAGCTGCTGCATTGGTTTGAAAAATGTAAACTTTATTTCTTTAGTCATTTTGACAACCTTTGCCTGTGTTTTGTAATTTTCTTAAGAATGGAACCCTCCCTTACTACTATTTCGGAGGAATTAAAAAGGCTGTGAGATCAAATTCTGACAATATTGCCATGGAAATTAAAAATATGCGGAAAGATATGGCCAGTCTTTCAATGAAGGTTGCAGATAATGAGATCAAGTTACATGATGTTATAACCAAAACAGATAAAATATTACCAAAGGTTACAAAAATCCCCTTCATTGACACTAGATTACTTGAGTTAGAGAACAGGAATAGGCAATATAACTTATGTATTTTTAATTTGGCTTAAGATATTGAAGGGAATGACTGCAGGAAATAGCTAGAGAATCTGTCACCTGATCTATTGAATGTGAAATTCTCAGAAAAATTTCAGATAGATAAAGCACGTCATATTCCATCTCACCATAAACCAGGTCAAACTAAACCTAGGCAAGTCATCTTCAAGGTTCTGCGCCATCACCAGCTCGTCCTTGTCAGAAAGGCAGCTTGTGAGATTTCCTCGCTTTTAGTTAATGGCTCAAAGATTTTCATCCTTCAGGACTTTGCCAAAGAGACGGTGGCGATACGACGAGATTTTGTACCTTTGAAACCACGACTGAAAGACTCTGGCTTCAAGTATGGACTCTTCAACCCATCCATCGTGCGTATATTGAAAGGCAACATCTCCAAATCCTTTCATCAACCGGAACACCTTTCAGCTTTTCTGGATGACCAATCTTCTTTCTCAAAGGATACTTATGACTCTCCAACATGAAGTTATTCAGATAGTATTACTGTTTATCTTTTAATCCTCTGTGGTTTCTCGTAGGTATATTTGATGTTAAGTCAGTATGACTCCTCTTATTAAGACGCTTGTTCTTTCTTAGTACAGGTGTACCTCACTCCTTTCTTCTCTTTTCTTGGAATGCACGTGTTTGTCTCTTCATTGTTTATGTATGTTCTTTCCTGCTTTGTGTATATATTTGTTTCTTTGCTTTTTGTCCTTTTTGTTCATTGGCTACTTCTTTGGTCTCTTATTATACTTTTGTCATATATTGTATTTGCTCTACTCTCTCTTTATTTTCCTTCTTTTTTCCACCGTATAAATTATAAATAGTTCTCCTAAAGTTAAAGTTGTTTCATTGAATGTCAAAGGTTTACATCATCCAGTTAAAAGATTAAAGATGTTAGACTAATTACATAGGCTAAAAGCTGATATTTATTTCTTACAGTAAACCCACCTTGATGACACCATTTTAGCCTATATGCAAAAGAAGTGGATTGGCCAAATTATCTCCTCCCCTGCGCAAGGTAAAAAGAATGGGGTGGCTATTCTTTTTTAAAAAAATCTTCAGATACAAGTACTAGACAAAAAATCTGACTAAGATGGTAGATTTCTTTTAATCACATTCAAAATTGGAGATATGATTTTATGTTTAATTAAATCTAAGGACCAACAACATATTACTCAAATTTTTGGTCTCATATTACCGCTGAGATTCTTCAACTTGGGAAAGTTTCCTTAATTTTGGGGGGTGACTTTAATTTGATTAGTGACCCTCTCTTAGATAGATTATCCTCGACCAAATATACTCTTCCAAAGCGTTCAATTCCCTCAGAACGTTGTTTAAAAACACTAAATTGGTCGATATTTGGCAACTACATTTCCCCACCCAAAAACAATTCACTTTTTTCTCCAATCCTCACAACTCTTACTCACACTTAGATTATTTGTTGCTATCCATAGACTTAGTGAAAACTACAACTCAACCTACTATAGGTAGTATTGAAATTTCAGATCATGCAATAATCTTGCTTCACTTACAAACAGGTAATTTTTCTGTCTCTCATTCCCGTTGGCACATGAATGTTGATGTTGTTCTTCAAGACGCTCATAAGGATACCATTTTAAAAGTTATTCATGAATATTTTTTCCGTAATCCTGATGATGTTACCTCCCCTAATATAAAATGGGATGCTTTTAATGCGTATTTAAAAGGAATTGTAATTCCTATAATGGCACATGAGAATAAATCGTTTAACACCAAATTATTACAGCTAGAAAACCAGATTGCAAAATTTGAATGACTTTTTATCTTTCAGCACCTTGATTTTTAAACCACGCTGCAAAAGTTTAGATATGAGAATAATTCAATGTTGAGTAAAAGAGCCGGCATTCAGATTACCAACCAGAAAGCTAAATTTGCTTTCAATACTAACAAGTCAGGGAAACCTTTAGCTAATTATCTCTGCATCAAAAAAGATAGGAATCAAATTCACGCTATCCCAGGCACAATGGTACCGTTGCTGTATCGACATCAGGTATTACAGATACATTTCTTCAATTCTACTCTTCATTATATAGTAACCCAAATCTTCTATATTCTCAAATTATTGATAATTTTTTAATTGCTGCCAATCTCCCACAACTTCCCCAATCTAATAAAATCAAATTAGATAACCCTATCAGGACAGATGAACTTCTACTTGCTATTCAGTCACTTAAACCTAAAAAATCTCAGGGCCCTGATGGCATTCCTGCAGAATTTTTTAAAGCCTTTGCTGACACTCTCATCCCTCACCTACATCATTTATTCACTACATTTGCTCAATCTGGCCTACTCAGTGGCTCTTTTACAGAAGCATTGATTATAGTTTTACCTAAGCCGGATAAAGATCACACTAAAGTTTCAAATTATCACCCTATTTCTCTGATCAACCAGGACTGTAACATCTTTGCAAAAATCGTAGCCACCAGATTAGCTTGAGTTTTGTTGTCCCTTATCCATATTGATCAATCTGGATTTATGTCAAAATGATTCTCTGTTAATAATACAAGACTCCTCTTTCATGTTATTGATAAGGCCTCTACCCTTACCTCTCCTGCTGGTCTCCTACCTTTATATGCGGAGAAAGCTTTCGATAAGGTACACTGGCAATTTTTTTTTCGAACACTTTCTTCTTTTAATTTTGGTAATAATTTTATAAATATAATATTGACTTTATATGGTTCCCTTCCTGCCCGACTCTTTATTAATGGTCAATTTTCAAATCCCTTTTCTCTTAATAGAGTAACCCGACAAGGTTGTCCATTGTCACCTCTTCTTTATTCATTAGCAATTGAACCTTTTCTTTACCACGTTTAAAATTCTGTTGATATTGAAGGAATTATGTTAGCTGATGTTAACCTTAAAACGTCTGCCAATGCAGATGATGTCCTATTATATATTAGTAACCCACCAACATCTCTACCTGCGGTTTTAGATGTGATACGTAATTAATCTACTGTCTCTGGTTACACCTTGAATTCTCATAAAACAGATGTTTTTTCCCTGAATGTTCACTAAACTCATTCAATACTAGACAATCCAGAAATTATTTGGCAAAAAGCAAAACTCAAATATTTAGCTATACTCTTTTCACCTCCCTTAAAACAGTCCGTCACTCTCAATTGTGACTTTTTATTTACCAAAACTGCAGAAAACAATTTGTCAATGGTCCACTCTACATTTATCACGGTGGGTGAAACTTGAAACCACTAAAATGGTATTAGCCCCAATTATTTTCTATTCATTGTTTTTTTTTTTTATTTATTATGTTTTTTTTTAAAGAAACCTTTATTTGACTTCAAAGAGTTACAGACATGGGCCTACATCCACTTGGGCCGGCCGCTAATTAGTACGAGATGTGTTATTTCACCGTTGTACTGACATGTCAATCAAAGGATCCCGTCAGTCCATCAGCACTCCGAGTGAAGGCAGCGGCTGTAGTCGAGTAACAATGTTAAATACGGTTTCATCTTTCAATTTAAAACTTATAAACATTACACACAAACAAGGCAATAGGAATTGTAAGTATCAGGACGTGCTCCCCGGGGTAGGAAATTCCACTTTATGTAATAATCATGAATGGTCTGTGGCAGAGGAGGGAGGGGGGCCTGGGAGCAGAGGAAGAGTCAAACTGTATCATACTCATAACATAGCAAATTAGGAATGTTCAGCTAGGGGGACGAAGGAACATCCAATACTCTTGCCAGAGGAGGGGCGCAGATGTCTCTGCGATAAGAATTCCAAGAACCCCATACCCTAGTCCATTTCCTAGGCTAGCCTCTCGCTACATACACCGTCTTTTCTCTAAACATGCACCAGTCCATATTCTCCTTCCACACCGAGACCGTGGGTGACCTCTGAGAACCCCATAACTGTGCGATGTTGCGTTTAGCCACCATATTCCCCAGAGTCGCCCACTGCGTCTGTGCCACATTATAATCATTTGGCTCCCACATGTTCAGCAGACACCTCCTAGCTTCTGGAAACAGAGCAACATGCGTGACCTCTTCCATTACTGCATGCACCTGACTCCAAAAGCGAGCCACCTCAGGGCATTCCCATAGGACGTGAAGGAAAGTACCCAGCAAACCACAGCCACGCTTACACAATCCATCCACGGAAAAACCCATGCGCATCAGGCGGGGTCCGGTGACATACACTCTATGGAGTATCTTTAGTTGTACGAGCCGAAGGCGGGCCGGAATTGCCACCTCCTTCGGGGAGGCTACTGCCGATACCCAGTCCTCATCATCTAATTCCAAACCATCAGCTACCCAGACCTCCCTCAGGTGGGTCAACAGGTCGCCCGTTCGTTTATAAGCTTTTTATAAATCAAGGAGATTGTGCTGTCAGGCACGTAGCCATCGAGCACCCTGTTCTCCAGTGGGGAATTTTCCGGGATAGCAGTAGCATCAGGGAAAACCGAGCACAACGCATGGCGGACCTGAGCATACCGGAAGTACTCCCTATCATTCAGCTTATGTTCCACTTTCAGCATTTCAAACGTTTTAAACTTCCCTTTCACCCAAAAATCACTCACCTTACATATGCCAATCATATCCCATTTCTCAAATCCTTTAGTTTTCCACAAACAGCCCAGCCTTTCTGAGGCATACAGTGGAGTCGCTTGAGTCAGGTGGTCCTTCCATCCCATCGCAGCATTCGCAGCATGCCACACACGTGCCGCTATCTTTGTTGGGCCTGTCAACTGCACACCAGGAGACTTCGAATAGAGTGCTCTATTGTAATCCCCACCAGGCAATAGCATTTTATCCATCTCAAACGCCGGGTTCAGGGCCGGCCCGTACATCCCGTGGTTCACTGCCGCCAATTGGGTCACCCAATAGTATCGCTTGATATCGGGGAGTGCAATACCCCCATCATACCAAGGGAGTGTCAATTTTGTGAGAGCGATTCGCGATCGCCCGTCCCAGAACAACTGCCGCTGCAAACTCTCCACCTCACGGAAATAGCGGGCCGGTATGACGTCGAGTGTGTTTTGTAGTGCATACAGGAATCGTGGTAGCGACATCATTTTAAACAACGCCGCACGTCCGAGTGGTGAAAGCGGAAGCCGTCGCCAACCCGAGACGTCGGACTTTAGTCGTTGGAGTGGGGGGAGTAAGTTCCGCTCATAACGGGCCAGAGGGTCTAATGTTATGAAGATTCCCAAGTATTTAAACCCCGACTGCGAAATCTGGATAGGGCAGCCACGCAGAAGGAGAGGAGCATCACCTGAGAGAACGTAGACGCATGACTTAGCCCAGTTAATGACCAAGCCGGAGTTACGACCAAATGAGTTTAGAACATCAACTAATACAATTAAAGACTGCCGGGGAGATGTGAGGTACAGGAGAATGTCATCCGCATAAAGGGAGATGCGGTCCTCAAATTCAGGCGTCCACCTAATGCCTCGCAATGAGGGCTCCCATCGTAACCAGGCAGCCAGAGGTTCCAAGGCAAGTGCGAAGAGGAGGGGTGACAACAGACAACCCTGCCGCGTGCCTCTTCCCAACACAAAGGGTGTCGACACTCTGCCATTCACTACCACCTGAGCCAACAGTTCTTCATACAACAACTTTACCCAACCGATAAACCCGGGGCCAAAACCAAATTTCGCGAGCGCCGCCCAAAGATACGGCCATTCTAGCGTATCAAACGCCATTGTGGCATCCAAGGACGCCAAAACGGCCGGCTCACGTATTTACGCCGCTCTGGTGAGCACTCCATGAAGACGCCTCAGGTTCAGAGCCGTGTTACGGTGAGGTATAAAACCGGACTGGTCCGGATGGATCAAGTCGCCAACGACCCTAACCAGATGATTGGCTAAAACCTTAGCCAGATTTTTGGGCTCAGCGTTTAACAGTGAGATGGGTCTATAAGAAATACATCGATCCCGCGACTTCCCCTCCTTGTGAATCACGACTATTGTAGCAAGACGCTGATCATAGTGGAGGGAGCCCACGTCTCGTGCTTCAAGAAACATTTCGCAGAGATGCGGCGCCATCTTGTCCGGGCGCAGTTTATACAGTTCGATGGGAAGGCCATTAGGACCCATGGCCTTGCCGGAAGCGACCGAGCGAATGGCCAAAGCAATCTCATCAGGCGACAACGTCGCATCCATCAGTACCCTATCTTCCTCCGACAAGGACGGCAACGCAATATCTCTCAACAATAGATGAGAGTCATCCTCAAGGCAATCCGAGACTGGAGAATATACTTCGTGGAAATAAGCCGCGAAACATTCAACAATTTCCACAGGGTCAGTCACACGCACGCCATCCACTCTCTCAATAACCGGTACCACTCGACTCGCTCTCTCTTTCTTGTCCAACCATGCAATCAATTTTCCAGCCTTATCCCCCACATCGTATAAGCGCCCTTGTTGCTCTCTACTCATCACTTTGGCGACATCGGTAACCAACGCTCTATAGTCAAGCTGCTTGAGACTGAGAACGTGCAACTTATCATTCATAACACCCAGCTCCAGGTCTCCCTCCAACTTGGCTATTTCATTTTCAAGGCGAACCACCTCCTCAATCTTGCTTTTCTTGGTGTGGGAAATTAGAGAAAGAGCTTGCCCACGGGTCACTGTTTTGAAGGCTTCCCATAACGAGACAGCAGATGATACTGACCCCACATTTTCATTGAAATAGCATTCGAGAGACTTGACCAGTTCAGCCCGGATTTTAGGATTACGCAGGTACCAAGGGTTAATCGGTGCTACCCTCCCTTCAGCCCCGGGGTGACCTCCATGTGCAACAGTAGTGGGGAGTGATCAGAAATACCCCGGGCCAGATGTCTTACTTCCCTAACCCTCACAGCTTGGGCCGCCGGCATAAGGACATAATCAAGTCTCGATAAACTTCCATGAGCCCCTGAGTGGAAAGTGTATTGCGCCTGCCCCTGGTGCATTAATCTCCAGCAGACTATCAGTCCGAGGGTATCTATAAACCCACTCAGCCAGGCCTGTGCCCCAGGGAGATCCCTGGGAGGGTGACGATCCGCTCTACCGGATACGACAGAGTTAAAATCGCCCCCCATCACCAGAACCCCCCCCCCCCCGGGAGTCCCAAGACCATTCGCCCCAAATCAGCAAAAGTTACAGTCTGCAATCCTGGTGGGACATAAACAGAAACTAGCGAGACAGTTCTGCCCTCCCATCGTCCTATGAGTGCAGCATACCGCCCTCTGTCATCATGAATCATATCGTCCACCTCCAACGGGATAGAGGCTCTAATCAAGATGCCCACCCCCCTCGAGCCAGAAGTGAAACCGGAATGGACAGCGAGACGATATCCCCGCCTATTCATAGCATGGCAAGAATTCCTAATTAGATGCGTTTCCTGCAGAAAGACAATATCAGGCGGAAGTCGTTTCAAAAACTGCAGCACTACCCCACGTTTAATCCTGTCCCCCAATCCATTCACATTCCATGAGAGTACTCTCAATCCCCTACCCCCATCCCAACCTCGTGCACAACCCCCTCCCCCCAGAGAACACGACCCCGACCACCAGTCGTATAGCGTTACGTTGACTTGTGAAACATTCAAACATTCCCCAACTCCCCCCTCCCCACCAACGTTTCCGTTACAACTCCCCCCTCCCTGCACCCCTGCGTGAGCCCATGTAGCCCCCCCAACTTGCAGTGTGCCTGTAGCCCTAGCATTAACTAATCTACAAAAAGAAACCCCAGAGGAGGAAAGAGCCTCACTAAGCACCCCACAACCCCCGGGCATTTAAGGATAAGGCACTGAATAGAAACATCGAACCAAAGTATGGAAGTGTAATCGCAATGTTCAGTCACTGGGAACCAAGAGTCTATTCCTGCCCAGCCAAGCCCTCTCCGTTCTCCTCGGTCTGTCCATCTCGACCTCGTCGCTGGGGCAGAGTATCAAGCCAATCTCCAACCTCCTCCGGCTGATCGAAGAAATGTGTCCGATCCTCAAACTCAACACGCAACCTGGCCGGAAAGAGCATCGCATATTTCAGCTCCATGTCTCCCAGTCGCCGTTTAACACCCATGAACCCCTGTCTCTGCTTTTGGACCGATTGTGTGAAGTCCGGGTAGAAGCTTATATTAGTGTTCTCAAACTTCGTCGGCCCACTCACCCTCGAGGCCTGCAGGATAGTGTCCCTGTCCCTAAAATTGAAAATTCTGGCAATGATAGGCCGTGGGGGAGAGCCCGTTTTCGGCTTACCACCCGGAACTCTATGGGCCCGCTCGACCGCAAAAAATTTACTCAATCCTTTAGGTGCGAGATGGTTGATCACGAGGTCTTCCACGAAGAGGTCGGCCGCAGGAACCTCCGATTTCTCCGGCACCCCTATTATGCGCACATTATTCCGCCGAGCCCTACTTTCAAAATCCTCCAGCCGACGGACAGACAAATCATTGGATGTCCGCAGACCACGGACCTCGGATTGCAGGTCGGACACGTCCGTTATCAGACTCGACGTTTTCAGACCCAAGGATTTAACCTTTTCATTCGTTTGTGAGAGGTCCGCTCTGACTAGATTAACGTCGATCAAAACCGTGTCCAATTTATGGGCCAAGGTGTCGAATTGCTGTCCCACCGCAACTTTCATCTCATCGATGGCACCCATGACGTCCTGCAATGTTAACTCTGTGGACGATCCCGGGCCATCCTTGGATCTCTCCGGTGACTTATGCAGTCCACTAGGGGATCCTTTTGACTGAGCATAGCCGTCCATGTTATTAGCTCACATGTTTGGACGCTAGCTACTCTCCTAAATGGTTAATAATTGAGCGCAATTTAGTGTCACCATTTCCTCTCCCATCACTTTTATCCTATATCAAATAATTTTTTTAAATCTTCCCCCATCATTGCATCCACTAAATTGGTTATTACTGAATTTGATGCATCCTTTTCATCACGTATTTAAGATCCTACTATGATCTCCCTTTGTCATAATCCTATGATAAAATTTAACCGTACAATTACATTTTGGAAACTGTGGATTCCGGCTGTCATTTTTTTCTCCAGGATATTATTTTATTCAATTGTATATGGACCCCCTATAAATTGTTTAAAGCTAAACTCATTGACTCCCCACTTTGTTGGAAATGCAAATGTTATGCTGGTACTTTGAAACATACACTTTTTAATGCAATGTAGTATATCAATTCTGGAAGAATGTTTGGGATATCATTGTTAAAAAGCTTACTATTTCTGAGACCCTCACTTACAGCATGCTTATTGGTAAATCTTACGTTCTTTCATCCACCTTTTGGAACCCCAGTCTAAACTTTTTAATCTCCTTATTTTTATTACTATTAAATCCATTACTTCCAATTGGAAATCATCTGAAACAATATCAATTCAAGCATGGTGGTCATATGTTCCTTTTATTAGATCTGGTGCCCAATTATCTTACAAGGGACCATTAAAGAATACATTGTCATTTCAACAGTTATGGAAGCCAATTGAAGATTATATTAATACATATGTATCATTTGCTTCTATTAATAATTTTGTATAACTAATGTTTTGAGGAGTAGTCTTGTTTGTTCCCTTTTTCACTGTTATAATTTTACTGCTTCTATGACTATGGTAATTTTCTTTTTGGTATATTGATATTGTTATGATAATATTTTAATGTTCACACTATTTCACTATATATACCAACACTGTATATTTTTTTGTTTGTCTTGTCTACAAAAAATCCTAATAAAATACTTTGAACAGAAAGAAATAGACAAATGTTAGTATGAAGTACTAGATAAAACAATTTTTTATTAGTACTTTTATGATATCCTATTCATTCAGTAAAAGAGTATATGTGATGAAGAGTTTAAAGTAACCTTACAACTGTCAAAGAATGTCCACAGATTGCCTCCGATCCAGAACACTGGCAGTAAGGCTGCTAGCACAACATAGATTATTTAGATTACCTCTGTACATTCACTCGCCATCCAAATGAAGAAAAATAAATGAAGACCTCAAATTCATAAACAAGTAGAACAATGGAGGTCTTGCTGAGCCAAAATAAAGCAGATGCATCCTGGATTACCTAGAGTGCAGATTAATGGATGAAAACGACATGTCCTGCTGCAAGAGACATAGCAAGAGGTACAAAAAGTACATCAAATGTCTATTCTATAGCCCAGCCGCTCCCAAGTTCCTCCATCACTGTACTGCAGTCCTTATGGAATACATTCAAATACCGGAGAATTTGAGGATGTCTAGACTAGTCCTTAAGTGCTAAGGGAATAGTTTAAAATAAGATATTTGAGCAACATTTAGCCAGGGAGGCAAAGACCGACCCCTACCCACCCAACGGCTAATCACTTGCCAAATGTTAAGTTCATCAACACTTTGAATTATATTTTCTTCTAAAGTGCTTCCGCCTATATAGCAGTAACAGAAAGATAATGCAAAGTCATCCACCATGTCTTGACAAGTCAGTCAGCATTATGTTATTTCTCAAAAACAAATGCTCTAATTGGAGGATGTTTCAAAGTAAGAAAGTATAAATATCCTTGTTGTGCAGGGGGTGTAAAGCAGAGTTGTCCTATGTAGGAAAATGTATGTGGGAAGGCCAGCTCTTCATTCAAGGGGTCTCCTGGGTCACAGATCTGAAAGCGCTGTGCTGAGCGGCCATTGTTCAAAGGTTTCTGACTGCCGAGCCAGTTGAAGTTCCACTATTGGAAATCTGTTAGTTCCCTTGAATCTTATTGACATGGGAAACCATGATTTGTTATAAAGCATAACAAATTCCAGGCACGGTGCCTGGAACCATGACTTTGATGGGACGGGACCCTTACCAGTTTACGTGAGCTTCTTTTTAATCAATTCTCAATGGATAACCAAATTAATCAGCTTCTCTCTGGAACCATACAATGGCTCATGCATCAGATATACTTTTCGATCCTCAAAGTTAAAATCACACTTGTGATTAATGCTTCTTTTCAAAATGGAGCTCTCCATTGCCCTTAATACCTGTCATCATCACTACTCTTAGAAATTAATTGTAAGTCCCTTTGATTTGGGTTATTTATGTGACAATCTACCATGATTCTTCGATTAAGAGGTTATAAAAAAGCTTCAACAGTATGATAAATTGAACTTTAACATTCACAATCATATATTAATCCACCTTCATAGGTAACACTCTATGGTGTTACCCATGGCGTATTTAGTACTCATGTACTAAACACACCATGGGTAACACCATAGAGTAATCCATCCTCCCCTGTATGAACACATCAATGCCATCTAAATATCTCCTGAGCTCTCCCCAGCCTATGGAAAATCTGGGAAAAAGATTGATAGGGTGGAAAGTTTGGGCTCATTTTAGATTGAATCTAATTCTCTCTGATTTGCTCAAGTGGAGTGAAGTATTTCCAATTGGGGTAGTGGAGTTTTGCACATGAAGATGCCATGTGGAGCACCAAATGCGCTGTTCCTATCCTGTTTTCTCTCCACTGCATTCTGTAATGTTGTATATGGTGAACTGTATGTAGGCTTTTCTGTTTTCTGTTTCTATTTCTTTTGAATTGTGGTGATGTTATTTAAATGCTGTCCAGTGTTTTAAAGCATTTTGAAAATCGATTGCTATCAGTCTTTCTTCTTTTTCGCTCCATATATAATCATGAGGATGGTGTTTCCAGTGCTTATAAAATTTGTTTTCACTTACTACCCCATTCATTTCTAATGTCAATTATTGCTACATTCTTTCCTGCTCCCATCCCCCTTCAGGGTAGCCGTTCATTGAATTAGCTTTTCTAGTAACTTTTCATTATTTCTTTTAACTTCCCAGTGCATAAATCCCTCGTCCAGTAGTCCAGATCTACCTGATGTCAAGGATGTGCTTGAATGGAGAGATGTTTTGACATTTGATTATACCAGATAACAGGTAATTCTCGGGCATCTAACTAATCGAGTGAAATATAAATATGATGGCATAATTCAAGTAATTTTTGGAATTGCAATTTATGTTTGTTAAGCAAAATTTCTGAAATTACACCATTTTGGTAATTATGCACCATTCACATTTTGCTGTGAATGCCCCATTTTTGGTAACAAATTTACCACAAATACACAGGAACAACAGAATGCAAGCAATTGTTGTTCACAGTGCTTTTGTTTATTGCAGTATATTTTTGTCACCAAAGGCATTTTGGCATCAAAACTTAACATGAGGACACATTTCTCACTAAAACCTATGGCTAAATGACCGATTTGCATTTTGAATAATTTTGCCTTAATTTTAGGTACTTATGCAAAAGCAATTCCACACATTTTGGAGCCCCTACATATAAAAACCTTCTTGCAGCTCTGTTCTTCTGACAACTGACAAAGCTGATATACATACATACATAGTTAGTGTCAGATTTTACTTGTACAAAACCAGAGAAATTCAGCAGTTATAGTTACCTTAGCTAACTATGACATATGCCTACGCAATGCACAGCTTATGACCTCACATATTACATCACTCATGACATGGTCAGTGACATCACTGATGACATCTCAAATGACTTCACTAATGCCATCACTGATGACACCATCCAGTAAGTGTAAGTATTTTGTAAGAGTTTATAATTGTTAAACATATATACTAAGCTACTACACAACTTAAATAGTATACTAAATGTACTACTTATGAGTGATGCTACTGGCCGGGTCTGTTTGCTCAGTGGACTAATGCATCCACTGCAGGGGCCTGTATTCAACCTCATGGTCACAGGTTCAAATCCTCGATGGTCCACTCAGCCTTTCATCCATCTGAGGTTGATAAAATGAGTACCATTGAGTTGGGTAACAATACACATATGGTTTTTAGCACCAAGAGACCTGACGGGATTAATGGGTGCTTTAAAAAAACACATGTTAAGTTATGTTACTTCTAATATATATCATGTGAGTGGCTGTGTGACTGAATGTATCCTTGTGTGTATCGGTGTGTGAGTGGCTGTCTGGGTCTATTAGTGGTTGTGTAAGCAGCTGTGTGAATGAGTGAGTGGGTGTGTCAGTGGATGTATGGGTGAGTGAGTGATGGTGTAAGTGGCTCTATCAGTGTGTATGTGGGTGTAGAGTGCCTGGGTGGGTGAGTGAGTGGGTGTCTGAATGAGTAAGTGACTGGGTGTGTAAGTGGCTGTATGGGTGAGTGAGTGGCTGTTTGAATAGATGTTTTGTCATATAACTTTGTGTGTGAGTGACTGTATGGGACAGTGAGTATCTGTGTTAATGGCTGTATGGGTGTGCACAGGAATGTGTGAGTGGTTGTATGGATGTGTGAATGGGAATCTAAGTGATTTTGTGAGTGAGTGTATGAGGCCTCAATGGAAGAGTAAGCAGCTGTGTTGAGAGGCTGATTTGGTGAGTGAGTGGGGGTGTGACTTTGTACGTAAGTAAGTGGATGTGTAAGTAGCAATATGGGTGAGTCGCTGCTTGTATAAGTAGCTGTATGGGTGAGTGAATGGTTGTGTAAGTGAGTGTATGAGCAATAAAGGACTGAGTGGGTGTGTGAGTAATTTATAGGTCTGGGAATGGGTATGTCAGTTGTTTACGGGTGTGTGAGTTGGCATACAAGAGGTTTTATGAGGGTGTGAGTAGGTGTGTGAGTGGTTCTGTGGATGATGGCATCAGTGATGTCACTGACCATGTCATGAGCGATGTATAATGTGAGGTCATACGCAGTGCATTGAAGCAGCATAAGTTAGATGGCATCAGTGATGTCATTTGAAATGCCATCAGTGATGTCATCAGTGATGTCACTGACCATGTCATGAGTGATCTAATAAGTGAGATCATAAGCAGTGCATTGTGGCGCGTGAGTTATAGTTAACTCAGCTAACTATAACTGCCGAATTTCTCTTGTTTTGTATGAGTGAAATCTGACCCTAACTATAATGTCCCTGTAACCTTTGTTTTTTTCAGTGAATTTCTAAGGATTTTTTAAATTCTATTTGCTAACTATAACGTCTCTGCAACCTTTTGTTTTTCCAGTGAATTTCTAAGGTTTTTTAAATGCTAATTCCTATCTATAATGTCCCTGTAACTTTTGTTTTCTTCAGTGAATTTCTGTGGTTTTTTTTAACTAGTAGTCGTGTTTGTAGAGTGGTAGAGAAAGGGGTCTGGGCCTCTGATCAGCTCTCAGGAATCCCACTCTGAAGGACTTACGGTATGTACTAAGAGGGCTTCTTGGCCCCCCAAGTCCCTCAGAAGTAAAGTGGACTTCACCCCCCAACCAGTAGTGCACCAGCAGCAGCATTTGCAGAGTGGTGGAGAATGGGGACGTGGCCTCTAAAGGCCACTTAGCAATCCCTCTGTGTTGGACTCATTGGAGATAAAAATAGGGGTAATTGGCCCCATGGATGTCCTTGGGGGCCAACTACCCCCCCTGTTCACTCCAGTGAGTCCAACACAGTGGGTTTGCTGAGAGATGTTTGGTGGCCACATTTGTCCACCAAACTGCAAACAAACATTCTGGCACACTACTTGTTGGGGGATGAAGTCCCTTGGCTCTTGAGGATCCTTGGGGGCCTCCTGGTACCTCCAGTAACACCCACACAGCTGGATTGCTGAGAGGTTGTTAGAGGTCACTACCTCTTTTTCCACCACTCTGGAAATGCGCCTCCTGATGTACTACCGGTTGGGGGAAATTGTCCACTTTAGCCCTGGGGCCCTCAAGAGTAAAGTGGAATGCCTTCCTCAACCAGAAGCACACCGGGAGGTGTGTTTGCAGAGTGGCGGAGAAAGAGGGCGTGGCCTTCAAGTCCTCTTAGCAATACTGCTCTCTGGAACTTACTGGAGGTAACTAGAGGGCTTGCTGGCCCCAAAGACCCTCAGGATTTAGGGGGTTTCATTCCCCAACCACCATTGTGCCAGGAGGTGCATTTGCAGAGTGGTGATGAAGGGGGCATGGCATCTGATGACTTGCGGAGTTTTCTTTTTTTATAAACTTTTTTTAGGAAAGGGGGCTGTTTTGCTCCCCTTTCCTCGGCTGATTTCAACCCCAGTGACCCCATTCCTCGGGTCCGGCCTTTTCCTTAAAAAAAAGAAACCTACTCAGAAATCATGTCCCAAAATGTTATTAAATGGTAAAGGTATATAAACGACCTGCTTATAATTTGGAGATGCACAGAACAGGAGGCCCTTCATTTTATAGGGTATCTTAATGATAACAACCTGAATTTGACATTTAGTGGACAAATTAGTAACAAATCCATTTGCTTTCTCGATGTGGAGATCAATATCCAACATAACCAACTGCAGACCAAAATGTACAGGAAACCGACGGCTGGTAATGCTATTTTGCATGCCTCTAGTCACCACCCTGTACCTCTTAACAGCAGTATGCCCTATGGGGAGATGCTGCGGATAAGAAGAATTTGTAGCACTGACATGGATTGCCATACTGTACAGCAAGAAAGTAGAGAGATTTATCCAAAGAGGGTATTCTCCAGAGGTAGTCAGAAAAGCAATTGTCAAAGCTAATGAACAGGGCAGGCCTCAAGCATTAGCAGGCAAGCGTAAAGAGACCATGATAAAAGAAACTGGTCAGATACAACAGACCAGATTGATTCTGACATATAACAATCAACATCAAGCAATTCGGAAGCTTGTTAACAAGAATTGGGCCCTCATCAAAAATTATCCTGTTTTGGGTACCAATTTTACATGCTCACCCAGGATCAAATACAGGAAGGCTCGCTCCATGAACAATTGACTTGTTAAATGTAGTCCTGAGGTTAGAACCAATACTTCATGGTTGAATTCTAGTAAGGGATTTCTAAGATGCGCAGTCTGCAAAGCTTGCAAAAATGGAGTAAGTAGGAGTGAATACTCCACCCCCTTCAGTAATAAACCAGTCCTCATTCAGAAAAAATTGACTTGTAAAACCGAATTTGCTGTATATGTGCTGGAGTGTCCCTGTGGCCTGCGATATGTGGGAAGCACAAATTTGCAGGTCCACAAGAGGATACTCCAGCACATACGGGCTCTTAACAATGGAGATTCCAACTATCCCGCTGCCAGACATTTTGAAGAACTGTATGCTAAAAACTCTACTGAGTTAACATTCTTCATAATTGACATGGTCCCCCCACTGAGAAGAGGGGGAAATAGAGAGTCAATGTTACGCAAGATGGAAACCAAATACATTATTGAATTGGACTGTAAAACGCCTCATGGAATGAATTTGAGTGAGGACATGTATACACATCTGTAAATTGTTTGCACTTTATTGATGTGACGTTGCTTATTTTGCACTGGCTCTGATTGTTTACGACATGGCTGATATAACTTTGGCCCACTTGGGCTATATTTTTAACCACATGACTGTGTCATTGATACATGGAGTGTTGCTTAATGAATTTCAGAAATGGGAAAATGCTGCTATTTATTATGAAAAGTGTCACATTGGTTACACTTTTTAGGTTGCATTTTGTATCCAATGAAGCCTGTTTTCATACACGAGCAGGAATCTTACAACATTGCTAGCATGGTATAAATATTTATTCATTTATTTATTTATTTACCTATGATGCTGCTTAAATATTTAATACTTAATATGTATTTGCATAGCCAAACTTTGAACATTTCATGTTTACAACACATATTTGTGGTTAGTGTTTTCGTGGAATTGTTTCCATGTCTATGCAGGACCAGTTAACATTGCATCACAACTATCACTTTAAAAACTTTTAACCGTTCCCCTAACAGTATCATGTGATCAAGCCCCCACGTGGGCCGAAACGCGTTATGGCGATGGAGGTGCTGGGCTCACAATAAAGAAAACTGCACCATTACTTTGGGTTCGCTTCGTCCTTCCTTGGTGACGATTGTATTTGTTATATTTATATATATATATATCTACTATCTACTGGCGGTCGCCAGTAGATAGTTATAGTTAGGACCTACTTTCCAAAGGAAAAGCGTTTTTTGTTTTCCCAATAACCTTGGCCCTGGTTGACAAATCTTCGCAAAATTTTCAAAACTTATGGCCCACTCCGGTCAGCTCCTATCCTGAAAGTTTCTGGGTGATTTGCCAAGCAGGGGCCGAGAAAAAAAGGGGGTCCCAAATTGTGTTTTTTACATGTTATTTTCCATAGGAAACTTTAGACACGGCCACAGCTCGAACTGATGAACGGAATTGCACCAAATTTGGCAAAAAGGTAGCCCTTGGTTCAGAAAGAGACCTTTTTGTTAAATGGTGTAAATCTGTTCAGCAGTTCCTGAGAAATTTAAAAAAAAGTGGGGAAAAAATGTATTTCCCATAGGAAAATTTAGACATGGCTACAGTGCTTGGTTCAAAAAGCATCCTTTTTTTAAATGGTGTAAATCAGTTCAGTAGTTTTTGATATATTAAAGGTAAAAAATCTTTATATATCTAGGCGGGACCAAACTACACAAGCACAAGCTTGGCTCTAATTGGCTGCCAACACTTCAATCCAGGAAGTGTTGGCAGCCATCTTGGTGCAATGCTTTTTAGGTCTCGCCTAGCGATGCAGCGCATGGCCTGACCACTACACTAACACAACTGCACTACCCTAAACTCTAAAACAATACCCCAGCATGACCCCCTACACTACCCAAACACTACTGTACAACCCTAAACCCTAAAACACTACCTCAGCATTACCCCCTACACTACCCAAACATCACTGCACTACTCTAAACCTTAAAACACTACCCACAGCATGACAATCCCCTACACTACCCAAACACCACTGCACTATCCTAAACTCTAAATCACTACCCCCAGCATGACCCCCTAAACTATCCAAACACCATTGCACTGATGAGTACAGGCCCCAGCTAGGCCCGCAGGACACAAGGGTTCGCTCTCCTGCAATGGAATCTATAAGGAAGTTGGCACGAAAACTGCAAAGTACAAAGACAAGGTTTATTAACCCTTAAGGGTGGTCCTACAATCCATACAATACCCTTCAGTATTGCATAGAGTAGCACACAGAACTTGCATACACGGTCCCCTTTTATACACAACAGAGGGGCTCATAAGTGGGAGGGCACGACATGAGACGAGGAATGTTACCTTTTATGGACATTTGCAATACAAGATCGATATGTGGGCGGAGCTGACATACTCCTTAAGCCCGCGAAAACATGGTCAAGCAAGGACTAACTGATAACAGATGTGGTCAAGTCTGGGCATGCGCCAGACGGACAAAGGAACTATTTATAGACTGTTACTAGGCAGATTACAAGAGCAACTAACACAAAGATAAGACTCTCCTCGTGTTGAGCACGTGGAGACATGATAGTACAAAATGGAGTCCAGACTTCAGTCAACATAACAAAAGGAACATGTGTAAGGGAGGAGAATTCATGTCTTTAGTAAATGCTTAATCACATCGAAGTTGCAATTTACAACAGACGACCCTTTCAGCATTTACTGAAGACATCCGGCTTGTTAGAATAATCATCATATATATCAATTATCATCATCTCTTCTACTTCCTTAGCTAAACGTTTCTGATAAGTGACATTGGCAATAGCTTTCTTATCGGGGATACAAAATGATACACATACGGAACAGAGCAAAGGACCACATTGAATACAGATACAGCAAGAAAACAGAACTGCTATAATTATGCAGAGACCAGTCAAAACCTTCCAAACCCAAGCAGTGATCAATGCCCAAAACCATCCAGAAAAGGACCAAGTGCCATTTTCTGTATGGATTTCAGCTGCAATTTTATGCAACCTGTTAATTGCATTGTAGACTGAAGGTGTGTGGTCAGGAATAAACACACAGCAACTACTTCCGATAATTTTACAAGCTCCACCTCGATCAGCTAACATAACATCTAACACCATACGATTCTGCAATGCAACAATTCTGGTAATCTGTAATTCTTCCGTAAGATTCCCAAGAGCAGCAGCGGTTTGGTTTGTCACAGCCTCTACCACTCGTGTTAATCTTCGAATTTTCCTACTATTTAGGGCAGCTCCAACGAAGAAAAACAATCCCAGATTGAAGTCGATATACTGCTGTAAACTGGTGTCAGTTTGATCCACATCATCAATTGATAAAGTACGTTTATACCTATTTACAGTCACATTATTCAACAACTTTAAATCCTTATGATAGGATGCAGGTGCCAGAAATACAGGAGGTAACAAAAATGATACATAACATACTCCAGACCAACCGGCTGGCAAACGATAATAACCCTTAGTTCCACACACGAAGTACGTATTATGGGATGCTAAAAAAGTACTGTTATTCAATCCATCGATGTTTAATATGGTAATACAATCGCTAACACCGACGGGAATATAACCCACACTTTGGACACACAGGTCCGCTTGAGCTTGTGCCACTTGAATCACAAATTTATCTCTTCCCACAGTGTCTCTGGTGTTCGTAAAAACATATGGAATCGATTCATTGTCTGGTCGATACTCTTCCCATTCCCAAATTGTCCCATTCGCTTGCGGATATCCATCTTTATCCTGATGACATTCTTTATTGAGTCTGAAGAGTAATCGTCCCACTGTGGGTTTCCGAGTGGCAAAAAGCAAAGTGTACCATGCTCTACAAGAGCCATTATGAGAGAAAGGAAGAGGTATAAATGGCGTTCCTCCCTTCTTCTGATGAGCTGGTATCATACCACATATCCAACAGTTCGTAGCATTGGTGGCAACATGGGTATGATGTAACATCTGAATGAAAGTGTTATTCAAATAAGACTGACGATGCTTCAATTCTTGGTATGGAAGGGTATAGAAATAGTGCTCCGCAGGCACTGGAGTGGTCAACACAAGCAACTCTCGGGCAGGAGTCACGTTCTCCACAAACCATGTGGTTATCCCAACAATAGTTACTGTGAGCATAAAACCTGTTGCGCAGAGGATCTTCTTCTTCTCCATGTCAAAAAATAAAAAAAATCAATATCTTCCTGAAACTAAAGGTTTGTCAGAACTCTTCCCCTTGGGCAGCGGTCGATTTCTTCACCAACAGGCCAAGACGGGTGTCACTACACTAATGCAGGGCTGATCCCCCCCCCTTGCCTCACTGGCTCTCCGTTTCACTAACCCAAAGGCCGTTCTGACAACATGTCCCGATACTGAAGGATTCACTTTCTTGGCCTCAGATGATATCGCCTTCCTCCAGGAGTCGAGTGGTCCGGAAAGAGCTCCTCAGCGTCGTTCGATTCCACAGCACGGCCTTTCTCTGTGGTCAGAATCTCTCGTTGATCGGTCAGTACAGTGGGCTCCACCAATCCGGGCAGTACTTTGCGGCAGTGCAGGGAATGAATCCAATTCTTTCTGTTGGAAACTCGCACAGCCGTCCTGGTTGCCAGCAAGACTTGCTCAGGGCCCACCCATCTCGGCTCCAGGCTGTTCGTCCTATCGAAGATTTTCAGCATGACATAGTCTCCAGGCCGGAGACTATGTCCTTCGCCGGTGGACCGATCAGGGAGCGCCTCCCGGACCTGTTGATGAATGGAAACCAAGTTATCCGTTAACTGTGCCAAATAATCATTCATCATTACGCAAGGTACATCATACACAGTCTTAGGTTTTGGCGGACCCCAAACATTCATTGGACGTCCAAAGACAATCTCATATGGTGTAAGACCGATTCGAGAGTGCGGTACCGACCTAATTGACAACAATGCCAGCGGTAAAGCGTCTGGCCAAGTCAAAGACGTTGAAGCTTGAATTTTAGCGATCTTGAGCTTCAGTGTACCATTATACTTCTCGACTAGTCCTGCAGATTGAGGGTGGAATACTGCATGGAACTTCTGGGTGATGCCTAGACCCTTCAGAACATACTTTATAACGTCCGCTATAAAGTGGGGCCCGTTATCACTCCACAGAAGTCTACAAACGCCATATCGAGGGAAGAACTCCTTCAACAGCATCTTAGCGGTAGTCATTGCAGTATTGTCCTTCGTGGGGTATGCCTCAACCCATTTGCTAAAGGCACACACCACTACTAGAACATACTTCAAATTATTACAACGCTCCAGCTGGATGTAATCCATCTGTAACACCTCAAAGGGTGCAGTAGGCGTTACGAATCCTCCTGCTGGGGTCCGAGTCCCCTTTCCTGGGTTGTACCGCAAGCAGATCATACAGGTCTGCACCACTCTCTTTGCCGTGCTAGCAATCTCTGGATGCTCCCAAACTTGGGTAAGCAATTTTACAATTGCGGAAGCTCCAACATGTGCTAGCCCATGTGCCATCTGAACCATAGGTTGTACAAAAGCTGTGGGTAATTTCCATCGATCCATCTGCTTTTTTCTCCAGCAACCCTCATCATCCAATTCTCCCTCACTGGACCATTGCTCCCGTTCTTTATCAGAAGCGGTCCTCTGTATTTCTCGCACTTCTTCCTTCGCATCATGCCATCTTTCTACTTGCGACTTTACTACATACATGGCAGTAGCACCGGGCTGCATCGCAGTCTCCCGCGCCACTCGGTCTGCTAACGCATTCCCTTCTCCAACTTTATCGACTACTTTCCTATGGGCGCTACATTTAATGATAGCAATTTTCTTCGGATATGTCAATGCAGTTAAAAGATTATGAACTAACTCCCCATCCATTATTTGTACTCCATGCGACGTTAAGAACCCTCTTTCCTTCCAGAGCAGGCCGAAATCGTGCGCTACTCCGAAGGCATAGCGGCTATCTGTATAAACATTCACACACAATCCTGTACTGAGCTCACATGCTCGTGTTAATGCTATCAGTTCCGCTGCTTGAGCTGATTTCTGTGGTATGCGTGCTGTCTCCACTATTGTTTGCAATGTGGTAATCGCATACGCTGCTGAAGTCGTACCATCTGGTAGCTTCAGGCATGACCCATCCACCCACAGTTCTCCATCTACATCTGAAAAGGGCGTATCCTGGAGATCAATACGACCCTTTGTTTGTTCCTCGGTCATGAGGATACAATCATGTGCTTCTCGTGCCTCAGACCGAGTCTCGGGGTATGGCAACAATGTGGCAGGATTTAACGTCACGCACCTCTTCAACGTGATATGAGGAGCCAAAAGCGTCAGCTCATATCCCGTTAAACGGGCACTGGTCAAATGCTGCGTCTTTGTCTGATTAAGCAGGGCATCAACAGCATGGGGGACTAATACCAACAGCTTATGAGATAACACAATTCCCTCGCTCTGGCGTATTGACACAGCTGTCGCCGCAACCGAGCGAAAACAACCAGGCAATGCTCGGGCAACAGGATCAAGTACAGCCGAAAAATATGCACAAGGGCGCTGCTTATCGCCGTGCATCTGCACTAAAACTGATAATGCACATCCATCTTTCTCATGCACATACAACGAAAAAGGCTTGGTATAATCAGGTGTCCCTAATACTGGTGCTGAACAGAGGGCCTGTCGCAATTTCTGAAAGGCAGTGTCACACTCATTCGTCCAGGGGAGCGGGATAGGTGTATCTTTTGTCAAAAGGGCTAACAATGGCTTGGCTATATACGAAAACCCTAATATCCACTGCCTACAAAACGAAACAAGACCCAAAAATGCGCGCACGTCCTTCTGCGTGGACGGCGTCGGTGTATCCAGAATCACTTGAACACGGTCTGGTGTGAGTGCACGTCCCTCCTTAGACAAAAGGTGACCTAGATAAGTCACCTTTGGTCTACAAAATTGCAACTTTTTCCGAGAGACCTTGTGATTGTGGGATGCCAAAAAGGAAAGCAAAGACAACGTACTCGTTTCACACAACTCCGGGGTGTCAGCCGCCAGCAAGATGTCATCGACATATTGAATGAGGGCGACACCCTCGGGCAGAACAAAGGAGTCCAATTGTCTTTTCAAGGCTTGACTGTAGATGCTAGGGCTTTCCGTATAGCCCTGGGGAATTCTACAAAATCGGTAAGACCTATTATTGAGAGTGAAACCAAAAAGGTATCGACTATCGGGATGAATGGGAATTGAAAAGAAGGCATTTTTCAAATCAATAACAGAAAACGTGGTCGCCGTAGGTGGGACCAAAGTAAGCAACGTCGTGATATCCGAAACCACTGGGTACTGGGGTATCACGATCTTGTTTACTTCTCTCAAATCAATGATAAACCGGTAGACTTTAGCATCCGTATCCTTTTTCACAATGGGTAGGATCGGGCTATTACAAACATTATAGGGAACTTCTTCCACCACTCCCACCTTAATCAAATCCTGCACAATCTGTATAAGAGCCTCTTCCCCCTCCTGCGAAATACGATACTGTGGAAGGCGTGGTAACACCGCCCCCTCCTGGACACTAATGTGAACAGGCGGAATCACCATCTGTCCCACATCAGTATCCGAAGTGGCCCACAGAGCACGGGGGAGGGCAGCTAACACAGCATCTTCTGTAGCCACACACATCCGTTCAGACAGGGGGTAATTGTCATTCAATATCACCCGCACTCCAGCAGGGGAACACCGGATCGTAGCTCTGAAGTGCTTCAGCATATCAAGGCCCATAATATTATCCGGCGTGCTCGGAGCTAACAAAAACGGACAGGGTGCAGAAAAGGAATTAACCCGAAATGCAAGGGGCTGCGAAAGAGGGCTTCGGGAGAGTGTTCCATCAAACCCTACCGATGTAACCATTAAGCCAGATGGGGGAGCCCTCGGAACCAATTGTTTAGACAGCGCACTACGAGTCGCTCCTGTGTCCACTAGAAACTGATCAGTGGAGCCCAAAACCTCAGCTGATACGTAAGGACCCCTCTGATCAACTGGCACCTCAACTGATTCTAACCCCCATCCAACGCATTCCTATGCATGCTGAGAATCATGATACCCAGACCGGTCAATTCCCGACACTTGATACTGATTTTGTCGATCAAAAACATTAGACCTATCTCGTTGCTGCCCAGCAAGGTCAAAACGAGCGTGATCAGTAGAATTCCCTCTAAAATTCGAGAAACCCCCTCTACCTCTGGGGCCACTCTGAGTGTGTCCCTGACCGTGCCCCTGCCGTGAAGCATGCAACGCTGGGCATTCTCTGGCCCAGTGCCCCGATTGCTTACAATACGCACATTGATTCCTATTCAGATCAGATCGGCCCGAGGGAGGACCATAAAATCCTCCCCTACCTCTATTTACACCCCGTCGGGGCGGACCATATACTTGTGCTAACATCACCTTCGTTTTTAAATCCTTCGATTTCTTTTCCTCCTGCCCCTTCGCTTCTAGCTCCTGGCGCTCATAGTACTGAGCTATAGTCAGAAGGGCTGTCGGGGTCGTAGTGGACCAAGAACTTTCACTCGCTTTGAGGCGAGCTGCAATTGCCGGTAATAAATTCGCCACATATTTGTCAGCAAAAAGGTGCCGACCCGTATCATCCGTAAGAGACTGACCACTAAAATCATGGAACGTCTCCTCAAAGCGCGTAAAGAAATCTGCAACTGATTCATCGGCTTTCTGCTTACACGAGGCTAGCATATTCCAGTCAATCTTTTTAGGGGGAATGATGGTCTTCAACTTAGTCAAAATAGCAGCGGGGAGATCTAAAATAATCTGAGGTGGTTTCTGCGCGGGCTTTCTCTCCCTATCCTCATCCTCAAGTTCAGACCATCGAGCCTTAAAAGTGGCAACATCATCTACCTTCCGCACGGATCGCCACATATCTGGTGGTAGAATAAGCCCAAAGAACAAATCTATATCCGCTAAGGTCATAATACAAGAATTCAAGGCCCCCTCGACTTCTTCGTAAAAGGCCGCTGGATTCTTGCGGGGATCAGGCAACGCATTCTTTAATGCCATGACGTCAGCCCTGTGCCAGGGAGTATAAACCCAATTATACACAAAATATCCCTTAGCATCGGCGGAGGTAATATCTGAGCTAGTCCCCGCTCCTTTAGGAGGAACATACAAAGGCGCCGCCTCGCGCATTGGTTTAGCATGCACTGGATCGCTCTTATCTGATTGAGAGATGGATGAATGGCCGCCTCCAGTACGCGAATCCGACCGCCTTTCCTCCTCAAGATGTTGGCGCGCTTTCTCTTTAAGGTCTGCTGCCGCATCCCGCAACGCAAACAGTCGCCGAACTGCTTCAGGCGCCTTAGAGGGAGAGAAAACACCATTACGCAATGCTTTAGCATCCAATACCACATCGTCAGGTTCAAAGACGCTGGAATATTTCCGAAAGGCACCAATCACTTCATCAGAAAAGTGTCCCAAAAAATACAACCTTTCTCTATCCTGCCACGACTCCCAAGAAGCCAACAGTTCAACAAGGGATAACTTGCCCTTACATGCACGATAAGAAACCTGCCGAAGCTCACCCATTCGCTCAGCCGATAACATGGACCGCGTGTCTACCTTACTCGAACCCGATCCAGAATCTTGTGGCCTCGGGGCAGACGCGCCGACATAAGGAGGCGGAGAACGATCTAATAAATAAAAATCATCGTCATGATTATTAAGGACAGGATAGAGTGGCTGACGAACAGCATATTGACCCGAGACTTGTAACCTATGTTCTTTCTCTTGTTTCTCCGTCTGTTCTCTTTCCTCCCGACGCTTTGCTTCCTGCGCTCTCACATGATCATTCTTTCGTTGCTCTTTAATCAAACAGCACTTTCTAGCGTTTCTCTCGCTCACGCACTTCCTTCACCCATAGTCGCACACATTCAAACATGTCTTGCCGCGCACGCCGTTTACACATACACTGTTCCACATACTCAATCTTACGTATATCAAACGACCCATACAACGGCCACCGTAACTCAGGATCCTTCTTGGTATATTTCCTCCATACTGTGCTGTACATTATGGAGGAAAGACCATGCTTCACATACATATCCCTATTAGGAGTCCCCTCTGGGGGAGCTGGAGCAGATTCCTCGAGGTTTAACCGGTTTCCAAAACAGCAGCACCACTTACGGAGTGCGCTAAAAGCAGGCATGCTCAAAAATAATGCAGAATATGCAGTATTATCAAAAAAATGGCACTTAAACGTTGTGCTGGTCAAAGTTACACAGTTCCGGAGAAATATCTCCACATTACCTGCCTATATGTGTTGCAACGCATATATTCTCACAATAATCAATACAAGATATGACCGGTCATCGCAAATCAAACTCAAATAGCCAACCCAGGCTTCAAAAACTCGGAGCAAGTACCGTACAACGGTTCTTACCAATCAAGAGTCCAGATTCCAACTGCCAAGCTCCGAAATTCGCCCAAACAGCTGTCACGGCAGAACCGACAGAAGAGGTCTCAGTCGAGGACCGGCGCCACCCAGATGGTCAGCTCGGAAGGGAAGGAAGAAAAACCTCGGGATGCCAGGACTAAAGTGCCTCTGGCAGTGATCACATCCCCGGCCAAATTCCTCACCTTCGTCGCGACCAATCCTTCGAGCATCCGAGTCGCCGATGAGCCCCACGTGACGGGCGCCAATTGATGAGTACAGGCCCCAGCTAGGCCCGCAGGACACAAGGGTTCGCTCTCCTGCAATGGAATCTATAAGGAAGTTGGCACGGAAACTGCAAAGTACAAAGACAAGGTTTATTAACCCTTAAGGGTGGTCCTACAATCCATACAATACCCTTCAGTATTGCATAGAGTAGCACACAGAACTTGCATACACGGTCCCCTTTTATACACAACAGAGGGGCTCATAAGTGGGAGGGCACGACATGAGACGAGGAATGTTACCTTTTATGGACATTTGCAATACAAGATCGATATGTGGGCGGAGCTGACATACTCCTTAAGCCCGCGAAAACATGGTCAAGCAAGGACTAACTGATAACAGATGTGGTCAAGTCTGGGCATGCGCCAGACGGACAAAGGAACTATTTATAGACTGTTACTAGGCAGATTACAAGAGCAACTAACACAAAGATAAGACTCTCCTCGTGTTGAGCACGTGGAGACATGACAGTACAAAATGGAGTCCAGACTTCAGTCAACATAACAAAAGGAACATGTGTAAGGGAGGAGAATTCATGTCTTTAGTAAATGCTTAATCACATCGAAGTTGCAATTTACAACATGCACTACCCTAAAACCTAAATCTACCCCCAGCATGACCCCCTACACTACAAAAACACTACTGCACTACCCTAAACCCTAAAACACTACCACCAGCATGACCCCCTACACTACCCAAACAACACTGCACTACCCAAAACCCTAAATCACGACTCCCTATACTACACAAACACCACTGCACTACACCAAACACTAAAGCACTACCCCCAGCATGAGCCCCTATACTACACAAACACCACTGCACCACCCTAAACCCTAAAACACTACCCCTGCACAAACCCCTACACTACCCAAGAATAACTGCACGACCCAAGACCCTAAAACACGACCCCTACACTACCCAAACACAACTGCACTACCCTAAACCCTAAAACACGACCCCCTGCACTACAAAAACACCACTGTACTACCCTAAAATCTAAAACACTACCCCCAGCACGACTCCTACACTACAAAAACACCCCGGCACTACCCTAAACACTAAAACATTACCCCCTACACTACACAAACACCACTGCACTACACTAAACCCCAAAACATTACCCCCAGCATGAACTCCTAAACTACACAAACACCACTGTGCTACCTTAAACCCTAAAACCCTACCCCCAGCACGACCCCCTACAGTACCCGGACACCACTGCACTACCCTAAAACCTAAAACATCACCCCCTACAATACCCAAACACCACTGCACTACCCTAAACCCTAAAACATGACCCCCTACAGTACAGAAACACCACTGCACTACCCAAAATCCTAAAACACTACCCCCAGCACTACCACCTACACTACACAAACACCACTGCACTACCCAAAACCCTAAATCTACCCCAGCACAACCCCCTACACTACCAAACACCACTGCAGTACCCTAAACCCTAAAACACGACCCCCTACACTACACAAACACCACTGCACTACGCTAAACCCTAAAACACTACCACCAGCATGTTTCCCTACACTACCCAAACACCACTGCACTACCCTAAACCCTAAATCTATCCCCAGCACGACCCCCTACACTACCCAAACACAACTGCACTACCCTAAACCCTAAAATACTACCACCACCCCAACCCCCTACACTACACAACCACCACTGCACTACCCTAAACCCTAACATACTACCCCAGAACGACCCTCTACACTACCCAAACACCACTGCGCTACCCAAAACCCTAAAACACTACCCCCACCACCAACCCCCAAACACTACCCAAACTCTACTGCACTACACTAAACCCTAAATCTACCCCCAGAACGACCACCTACACTACCCAAACACCACTGACCTACCCTAAACCCTAAATTTACGCCCAGCATGCCCCCTACACAACCCAAACACCACTGCACTACCCTAAACATTAAAACACTACCCCCAGCATGACACCCAATACTACAAAACACAAGTGGGCTACCCTAAACCCTAAAACAATGCCCCAGCACAACACCCTACACTACCCAAACATCACTGCAGTACCCTAAACCCTAAAGCACTACCCCCAGCACGACCCCCTACACTACCCATACACCACTGCGCTACCCTAAACCCTAAAACACTACCCCCAGCACGACCACCTACACTACCCAAACACCACTGCACTACCCTAAACCCTAAAACACTACTACCAGCATGACCTTCTACATTACCGAAACACCACTGCACTACCCTCTACCCTAAAACAGGACCCCCTACACCACCCAAACACCAATGCACTCCCGTAAACCCTAAAACACGACCCCCTACACTACACAAACACCACTGCACTTCCCTGAACCCTAAAACACTACCCCCAGCACGACCCCCTACACTACCAAACACAACTGTACTACCCTAAACCCTAAAACATGGCCCCCTACGCTACACAAACACCACTGCACTACCCTAAACCCTAAAACACTACCACCAGCATGTTTCCTTACACTACCCAAACACCACTGCACTACTCTAAACCCTAAATTTACCCCCAGCATCCTCCTACACTACCCAAACACCACTGAACTACCCTAAACCCTAAAACACTACCACCAGCACGACCCCCTACACTTCCCAAACTCCACTACACTACCCTAAACCCTTAACACGTCCCCCAGCATGACGCCCTACACTACACAAACACCACTGCACTACCCAAAACCCTAAAACACTACCCCCAGCACAACTCCCTACACTACCCAAAAACCACTGCACTACCCTAAACCCTAAAACACTACCCCCAGCATGACCCCCTACACTACCAAAACACCACTGCACTACCCTAAACCATAAAACACGACCCACTACACTACACAACTACCACTGCACTACTCTAAACCCTAAAACACTACCCCCAGCACAACCCCTACACTACACAAACACTACTGCACTACCCTAAACCATAAAACCCTACCCAGAGCACGACCCCCTACAATACACAAACACCATTGCCCTACCTAAACCCTAAGTCTACCCCCAGCACGACCCCCTACACTACACAAACACAACCGTACTACCCTAAACCCTAAAACAATACCGCCAGCACAACCCCCTAAACTACCCAAACACCACTGCACTACCCTAAACCCTAAAACACTACCGCCAGCACAACCCCCTACACTACCCAAATACCACTTCACTACCCTAATCCATTAAACACTTCCCACAGCATGACCCCCACACTACCCAAACAGCATTGCACTACCCAAAACTCTAAAATACTACATGCAGCACAACCCCCTAAACTATCAAAACACCACGGCACTACCCTAAACCTTAAAACACAACCCCTACACTACACAACCACCACTGCACTACCCTAAACCCTAAAACACGACCCCCAGCATGACCCCCTAAACTACACAAACACCTCTGCACTACTCTAAACACTAAAACACAACCCCCAACACAACCCCCTACACTACACAAACACTACTGCACTACCCTAAACCCTAAAATACTACCTCAGCACGACCCCCTAAAATACACAAACACCATTGCACTACCCTAAACCCTAAATCTACCCCCAGCACGACCCGCTACACTACCCAAACACCACTGCACTACCCTAAGCCCTAAAACACTACCCCCTACACTACACAAACACCACTGCACTACCCTAAACCCTAAATCTACCCCAGCAGGACTCCCTATACTACCCAAACACCACTGCACTACCCTAAACCCTAAAACACTACCCCTCCATGACCCCCTACACTACACAAACACCACTGCTCTACCCTAAACCCTAAAACACTACCCCCAGCATGACTCTCTACACTACATAAACACCACTGCGCTACCCTGAACCATAAAACACTACCCCCAGCACAACTCCCTACACTACCCAAACACCACTGCGCTACCCTAAACCCTAAAACAATACCCCCAGCACGACCCCCTACGCTACACAAACACCACTGCGCTACCCTAAACCCTAAAACACTACCCCCAGAATGACCCCCTACGTTACCCAAACACCACTGCGCTACCCTTAACCCTAAAGCACTAGCCCCAGCACGACCCCCTACACTACCCATACATCACTGCGCTAAACTAAACCTAAAAACACTACCCCCAGCACAACCCCCTACACTATACAAACACCACTGCACTACTCTAAACCCTAAAACACTACCCCCCGCACGACCCCCTACACTCCACAAACACCACTGCGCTACCCTAAACCCTAAAACACTACCCCCAGCACGACCACCTACACTACCCAAACACCACTGCACTACCCTAAACCCTAAAACACTACTACCAGCATGACCTTCTACATTACCGAAACACCACTGCACTACCCTCTACCCTAAAACAGGACCCCCTACACCACCCAAACACCAATGCACTCCCGTAAACCCTAAAACACGACCCCCTACACTACACAAACACCACTGCACTTCCCTGAACCCTAAAACACTACCCCCAGCACGACCCCCTACACTACCAAACACAACTGTACTACCCTAAACCCTAAAACATGGCCCCCTACGCTACACAAACACCACTGCACTACCCTAAACCCTAAAACACTACCACCAGCATGTTTCCTTACACTACCCAAACACCACTGCACTACTCTAAACCCTAAATTTACCCCCAGCATCCTCCTACACTACCCAAACACCACTGAACTACCCTAAACCCTAAAACACTACCACCAGCACGACCCCCTACACTTCCCAAACTCCACTACACTACCCTAAACCCTTAACACGTCCCCCAGCATGACGCCCTACACTACACAAACACCACTGCACTACCCAAAACCCTAAAACACTACCCCCAGCACAACTCCCTACACTACCCAAAAACCACTGCACTACCCTAAACCCTAAAACACTACCCCCAGCATGACCCCCTACACTACCAAAACACCACTGCACTACCCTAAACCATAAAACACGACCCACTACACTACACAACTACCACTGCACTACTCTAAACCCTAAAACACTACCCCCAGCACAACCCCTACACTACACAAACACTACTGCACTACCCTAAACCATAAAACCCTACCCAGAGCACGACCCCCTACAATACACAAACACCATTGCCCTACCTAAACCCTAAGTCTACCCCCAGCACGACCCCCTACACTACACAAACACAACCGTACTACCCTAAACCCTAAAACAATACCGCCAGCACAACCCCCTAAACTACCCAAACACCACTGCACTACCCTAAACCCTAAAACACTACCGCCAGCACAACCCCCTACACTACCCAAATACCACTTCACTACCCTAATCCATTAAACACTTCCCACAGCATGACCCCCACACTACCCAAACAGCATTGCACTACCCAAAACTCTAAAATACTACATGCAGCACAACCCCCTAAACTATCAAAACACCACGGCACTACCCTAAACCTTAAAACACAACCCCTACACTACACAACCACCACTGCACTACCCTAAACCCTAAAACACGACCCCCAGCATGACCCCCTAAACTACACAAACACCTCTGCACTACTCTAAACACTAAAACACAACCCCCAACACAACCCCCTACACTACACAAACACTACTGCACTACCCTAAACCCTAAAATACTACCTCAGCACGACCCCCTAAAATACACAAACACCATTGCACTACCCTAAACCCTAAATCTACCCCCAGCACGACCCGCTACACTACCCAAACACCACTGCACTACCCTAAGCCCTAAAACACTACCCCCTACACTACACAAACACCACTGCACTACCCTAAACCCTAAATCTACCCCAGCAGGACTCCCTATACTACCCAAACACCACTGCACTACCCTAAACCCTAAAACACTACCCCTCCATGACCCCCTACACTACACAAACACCACTGCTCTACCCTAAACCCTAAAACACTACCCCCAGCATGACTCTCTACACTACATAAACACCACTGCGCTACCCTGAACCATAAAACACTACCCCCAGCACAACTCCCTACACTACCCAAACACCACTGCGCTACCCTAAACCCTAAAACAATACCCCCAGCACGACCCCCTACGCTACACAAACACCACTGCGCTACCCTAAACCCTAAAACACTACCCCCAGAATGACCCCCTACGTTACCCAAACACCACTGCGCTACCCTTAACCCTAAAGCACTAGCCCCAGCACGACCCCCTACACTACCCATACATCACTGCGCTAAACTAAACCTAAAAACACTACCCCCAGCACAACCCCCTACACTATACAAACACCACTGCACTACTCTAAACCCTAAAACACTACCCCCCGCACGACCCCCTACACTCCACAAACACCACTGCGCTACCCTAAACCCTAAATTTACCCCCAGCACGACCCCCTAGACTACCCAAACACCACTGCACTACCCTAAACCCTAAAACACTACCACCAGCACGACCCCTTACACTTCCCAAACACCACTGCACTACCCTAAACCCTTAAACACGTCCCCCAGCATGACGCCCTACACTACACAAACACCACTGCACTACCCAAAACCCTAAAACACTACCCCCAGCACAACTCCCTGCACTACCCAAAAACCACTGCACTACCCTAAACCCTAAAACACTACCCCCAGCATGACCCCCTACACTAACAAAACACGACTGCACTACCCTAAACCATAAAACACAACCCCCTACACTACACAACCACAACTGTACTACTCTAAACCCTTAAACACTACCCCAGCACCACCCCCTACAATACACAAACACCATTGCCTTACCTAAACCCTAAATCTACCCCCAGCACGACCCCCTACACTACCCAAACAACACTGCACTACCCAAAACTCTAAAATACTACACCCTGCACAACCCCCTACATACCCCCAAACACCACTGCACTACCCTAAACCCTAAAACTACTCCCAGCACAACCCCCTACACTACCCAAACACTACTGCACTACCCTAAACCCTAAAACACTACCACCAGCACGAACCCCTACACTACCCAAACACCACTGCACTACCCTAATCCCATAAACACTTCCCCGCATGATCCCCTACACAACCCAAACAACACTGCACTACCCAAAACTCTAAAATACTACACCCTGCACAACCCCCTACATGCCCCCAAACACCACTGCACTACCCTAAACCCTAAAACACTACCCCCAGCATGACCCCCTACACTACCAAAACACCACTGCACTACCCTAAACCATAAAACACAACCCCCCACACTACACAACCACCACTGCACTACCCTAAACCCTAAAACACGACCCCCAGCATGACCCCCTAAACTACACAACCACCACTGCACAACTCTAAACCCTAAAACACAACCCCCAGCATGACCCCCTACACTACACAAACACTACTGCACTACCCTAAACCCTAAAATACTACCCCAGCACGACCCCCTAAAATGCACAAACACCATTGCACTACCTAAACCCTAAAACTACCCCCAGCACGACCCTCTACACTACCCAAACACCACTGCACTACCCTAAACCCTAAAACACTACCCCCTACACTACACAAACACCACTGCACTACCCTAAACCCTAAATCTACCCCAGCAGGACTCCCTATACTACCCAAACACCACTGCACTACCCTAAACCCTAAAACACTACCCCTCCATGACCCCCTACACTACACAAACACCACTGCTCTACCCTAAACCCTAAAACACTACCCCCAGCATGACTCTCTACACTACATAAACACCACTGCGCTACCCTGAACCATAAAACACTACCCCCAGCACAACTCCCTACACTACCCAAACACCACTGCGCTACCCTAAACCCTAAAACAATACCCCCAGCACGACCCCCTACGCTACACAAACACCACTGTGCTACCCTAAACCCTAAAACACTACCCCCAGAATGACCCCCTACATTACCCAAACACCACTGCGCTACCCTTAACCCTAAAGCACTAGCCCCAGCACGACCCCCTACACTACCCATACATCACTGCGCTAAACTAAACCTAAAAACACTACCCCCAGCACAACCCCCTACACTATACAAACACCACTGCACTACTCTAAACCCTAAAACACTACCCCCCGCACGACCCCCTACACTCCACAAACACCACTGCGCTACCCTAAACCCTAAATTTACCCCCAGCACGACCCCCTAGACTACCCAAACACCACTGCACTACCCTAAACCCTAAAACACTACCACCAGCACGACCCCTTACACTTCCCAAACACCACTGCACTACCCTAAACCCTTAAACACGTCCCCCAGCATGACGCCCTACACTACACAAACACCACTGCACTACCCAAAACCCTAAAACACTACCCCCAGCACAACTCCCTGCACTACCCAAAAACCACTGCACTACCCTAAACCCTAAAACACTACCCCCAGCATGACCCCCTACACTAACAAAACACGACTGCACTACCCTAAACCATAAAACACAACCCCCTACACTACACAACCACAACTGTACTACTCTAAACCCTTAAACACTACCCCAGCACCACCCCCTACAATACACAAACACCATTGCCTTACCTAAACCCTAAATCTACCCCCAGCACGACCCCCTACACTACCCAAACAACACTGCACTACCCAAAACTCTAAAATACTACACCCTGCACAACCCCCTACATACCCCCAAACACCACTGCACTACCCTAAACCCTAAAACTACTCCCAGCACGACCCCCTACACTACCCAAACACTACTGCACTACCCTAAACCCTAAAACACTACCACCAGCACGAACCCCTACACTACCCAAACACCACTGCACTGCCCTAATCCCATAAACACTTCCCCGCATGATCCCCTACACAACCCAAACAACACTGCACTACCCAAAACTCTAAAATACTACACCCTGCACAACCCCCTACATGCCCCCAAACACCACTGCACTACCCTAAACCCTAAAACACTACCCCCAGCATGACCCCCTACACTACCAAAACACCACTGCACTACCCTAAACCATAAAACACAACCCCCCACACTACACAACCACCACTGCACTACCCTAAACCCTAAAACACGACCCCCAGCATGACCCCCTAAACTACACAACCACCACTGCACAACTCTAAACCCTAAAACACAACCCCCAGCATGACCCCCTACACTACACAAACACTACTGCACTACCCTAAACCCTAAAATACTACCCCAGCACGACCCCCTAAAATGCACAAACACCATTGCACTACCTAAACCCTAAAACTACCCCCAGCACGACCCGCTACACTACCCAAACACCACTGCACTACCCTAAACCCTAAAACACTACCCCCTACACTACACAAACACCACTGCACTACCCTAAACCCTAAATATACCCCAGCACAACTCCCTATACTACCCAAACACCACTGCACTACACTAAACCCTAAAACACTACCCCTCCACGACCCCCTATACTACACAAACACCACTGCGCTACCCTAAACCCTAAAACACTACACCCAGCACGACTCTCTACACTACACAAACACCACTGCACTACCCTAAACTGTAAAACACTACCCCAGCAACAACCCCAAACACAACCAAAACTCCACTGCACTACCCTAAACCCTAAAACACAACCCCCAGCACTATCCCCAACACTACACAAACAACTCTCCGCTCCCCTGGACCATAAAACACTACCCCCAGCACGACCCCCTACACTACCCAAACACCACTGTGCTACCCTAAACCATAAAACAATACCCCCAGCATGACCCCCTACGCTACCCAAACACCACTGCGCTACCCTAATCCCTAAAATCCAACCACCAGAACGACCCCCTACGTTACACAAACACCACTGCGCTACCCTTAACCCTAATGTCCTAGGCCCAGCACGACCCCTACACTACCCAAACATCACTGTGCTAAATTAAACCTTAAAAGACTACCCCCAGAACAACCCCCTACACTACACAAACCCCACTGCACTACCCTAAACCCTAAAACACTTCCCCCAGCACGACCCACTACACTACACAAACACCACTGCACTACCCTAAACCCTAAAACACTACCCCCAGCACGACCCCTACACTACCCATACACCACTGCGCTACCCTAAATCCTAAAATACTACCCCCAGCACGACCGCCTACACTACCCACACACCACTGCGCTACCCTAAACTCTAAAACACTACCCCCAGCATGACCCCCTACAGCACCCAAACACCACTGCACTACCCTAAACCCTAAATCTACCCCCAGTACGAACCCCTACACTTCCCAAACACCACTGCACTATTCTCAACCCTAAACACAACCCCCTAACCTACACAAACACCACTGTGCTACCCTAAACCCTAAAACACTTCCGCCAGCATGACACCCTACCCTACCCAAACACCACTGCACTATTCTCAACCCTAAACACAACCCCCTACACTACCCAAACACCACTACACTACCCTAAACCCTAAAACACTACCCCCAGCTTGACACCCTACACTACCCAAACACCACTGCGCTACCCTAAACAATAAAACACTTGCCCCAGCATGACCCCCTACACTACCCAAACACCACTACACTACCCTAAACCTTAAAACACTACCCCAGCACGACCCCCTACAATACCCAAACACCACTGCGCTACCCTAAACCCTAAAACACTACCCCAGCACGACCCCTACACTACTTAAACACCACTGCGCTACCCTAAACCATACAACACTACCCCTCCACGACCCCCTACACTACACAAATACCACTGCGCTACATTAAACCTTAAAACACTACCCCCAGCACGACCCTCCACACTACACAAACACCAGTGCACTACCCTAAACTGTAAAACACTACCCGCAGCAACAACCCCCAAACACGACCAAAACTCCACTGCACTACCATAAACCCTAAAACACAACCCCCAGTACTACCCCCAACACTACATAACCACCTCTGCACTACCCTGAACCATAAAACACTACCCCCAGCAGGACCCCCTACACTACCCAAACACCACTGCGCTACCCTAAACCCTAAAACAATACCCCCAGCATGACCCCCTACGCTACCCAAACACCACTGCGCTACCCTAAATCCTAAAACACTACCCCCAGAACGACCCCCTACATTACCCAAACACCACTGCGCTACCCTTAACCCTAAAGCATTACCTCCAGTACGACCCCCTACACTACCCAAACACCACTGCACTAAACTAAACCTTAAAACACTACCCCTAGCACAACCCCCTACACTACACAAACACCACTGTGCTACCCTAAACCCTAAAACACTACCCCAGCATGACTCCCCTACACTACACAAACACCACTGCGCTACCCTAAACCCTAAAACACTTCCCCCAGCACGACCCCCTACACTACACAAATACCACTGCACTACCCTAAACCTTAAAACACTACCCTCAGCACGACCCCTACACTACCCAAACACCACTGCGCTACCCTAAACTCTAAAACACTACACCGGCATGACCCCCTACAGTACCCGAACACCACTGCACTACCATAAACCCTAAATCTACACCCAGCATGAACCCCTACACTTCCCAAACACCACTGCACTATTCTCAACACTAAAACACGACCCCCTACACTATACAAACACCACTGCACTACCCTTAACCCTAAAACACTACACCCGACACTAAACCCTACAGAACACAAACACCACTGCAGTACCCTAAACCCTAAATCTACCCCAGCACGACCCCCTACACTAGCAAATACCACTGCACTACCCTAAACCCTAAAACATGACCCCAGCACAACCCCTACACTACACAAACACCACTGCACTACCCTAAACCCTAAAACACTACCCTCAGCACGACCCCTACACTTGAGGTTCTGTAGCGATCCGAACCCGTGTATTCGGTATCGTAGTACTGACACGATTTTGGTACCAATGAACTGCAAATGATCCATTATATACATGACAGTATTTTCGCTACGCAACGAGCATGAATTCACTGAGAAATAGGGCATTCTGTTGTTAAGTCATGGCATCCATTTTAGATACGGCATCCATTTTGTTTCTTGCCCTCACATAGTCAATGGACGGGCGATGACCCCGGCAGAATCACCTTGTTAAGGACACGTAAGCTCGAGCCCGAGAAAGGCTGACGCTGCATGACTAGGCAGAATCAAGCTGCCTCCCTTGCCTGAGGCCAGTCCTGCTATACTGGTTCTCGTGTCCATTGTCCTGACTGAGAGGCCGAAGACGGTAGCCATGCCAGTTTATGATCCATAAACACCTCTTATCCTACTTTTCAATCCTTTGCACCTGGCTCTGCTCCTCTCCTTCTGGGCTTTTACAATGGGGAGGTTACGATTTTTATGATGGGGAGGATCGAGCAAATAATGGAGAACTGACAAGGAGACCTGATCGAATACCGAAAACCTACGACTAATTATTGTTTGATGTATATTTATTGTCTGTTTGGGATACCGGGTTGGGCATGTGAAATATTCGTGTAATGTTGCCTAAAGACATATTTCGTGTATTTAAGGCGCAACCCACTTAATGCAATTTGAACAGTCTCGTAGATTCTGCCTCTGTGTGGTTCCTATGACTTCTGTGTCCCTGCAGTAAATAAACCTTGGTCTTTGACGCCAACATCGAGAAACCCGCGTCTCTGTTTATTTTGTGCACCGAGACAGGAAGGAACTCAGGGGTCTTCGGGTGTTGTTTCCCTGACACCTCTGGACTCTTAAAAGTCCAGAACCTCAAATTGGCGCCCAACGTGGGGCAACGTCATCCGGTACCGGTCCAAAGCCTGAAAAGTTCGAGGAGCTTCGTGTGAAGATTCCGGAGGGAGGTACCCCGCTTCATCGATCCCTGCATGTCGTAAAAGTGGCCCGACGATCTCTTCCACGAGGGTTCCCGTTCCCAGACGGCTACAGAGGACCGCTGCCTTGACTGTCGCCCTGTCTTGGACCCGAGGTGCAGACCTTAGTACGGCGAGACGTAGACGGGTTCTCCTTGGTGACGTCTTCCACATTTCAGTTAAGTATTAAGTGGGTCGTGCTCAGTTTGGTTGTCTGGATACGTTTGTTTCTGAATTCGTAGATTATCATTGGTTGCTCTTGTTAAGATAATCTTTGTTTTGGTATTGGTTCATTTGGTAGGCCTAAGTTCTTTGCGCATTTTGGTTCGAATTTGTCCTTAGTTTATAATGACTAATAGTAGTAATTGTTTCTTGTCCTGGTTACGTTGCAACGGGGATTCCCGGTTGGAGGACTCGTGTACGGTTCCTCCGATTGGAACTCCTACATATGAGCTCTATTGTAAACACGGTGTAGGTCCTATCACTTATAATGAAGTATGGGTTCGTTATACCAGAAAAGATGGTGTCCTTAGTTGGCCACCGCATGGTAGCTTCGAAAGCGAAATTCTAGACAACTTAGAAATGAAGTTGTTTAAAAAGAAAGCCCGGCCGGCAATGTTTGATTCTTTTCGCGTATGGCGTAAAGAAGCCAAACAGAGAGAAATTAGGAAGACGAAGAAAGAACAGAAAGAGAAAGGGTTGACTTTAATGGAGTCTACTAGGCAGCTGCATGTCAACAAGACTGAGAAAGCAATGGAGATGGCGAATAGAAAACATAATTTGGCAATTGATAAATGTTACCCTGTATTGCCATCTTGTCCTGCTAAGCCGATAGAGGACCACGAAAAGGATCCTCTGTTGTCTTACCTGTTGAGATCACCTCCACCGTATGCACAGGGTATTATTGCAGCGCCACAGTTACTACCTGTTGTACAGCCAGCTGCTGGTCAGCCTGGAATAGTTGCTCCACTTCCTTTGATTCCAGCTCCTGTCCTTCCCGTGGTTAATGTTCCTTCGGCACCCCCTCTTCCTGGGTCGCCTGTTCCGCCTTTACCTGTCGTTTTGCAGACTGCTTTACCTGCTACTCCCACCCTTACTATTTCATCTGCTCCAGCTGCCCTGTTCCCACACCCTGTAAACATTCTGACTCCGCTTTCTGTTCGTCGGAAAATAACCGACTCTGTAACTAATATCTTAACTCCTCTCTACAGGTCTTTAGTTGGGACCCCCGTTTCTGACTCTATACAGAGACGTAGCCAGCTTCCTGGTCCCCAGGAACGAGAAATGTTAGATTCGACAGCTCTTAGGTGGATGTCGAAAGCTGCGAAGTATGATACACGAAGAGTGTTAGATACCTTTATGCAATGGAATGAACCAACTCAACGTTATGTTTTTGACGTGATGTGTTCTCTTGTGCGTGAGGAATGGGATGATGATGACTTAGATTCTGTCCCCTCTGATCTGATAAATGTTCAGCAGAAATTTGCCGCAGGAATGGTGATAGGTTCAGAGGTAGGGGAAGCGATAGAACTGATTTTAGCTTATAGGGATGATTCCACTCGTCGAGCGCCAAGGAACCCTGATGGTTCACCGATTACTAGGAAAAGACGAGGTCAATATCCGATGAGGGAAGTTCCACCGATATGGCGTGATGCAGTTCAAGCTGATGGGGCTAATGGTATTGCAGCTGCTCCGGCACAATTCCAAAGAGTGTGGATACACATCCCTTGGAAGCGGGCCGAAGTATTAGCAGTAAAACAAGCGCTGCCGGACCCGCGTAAAAACCCTGCTGGTTATTATAAAGAGTTAACGCAAAAAGTTCAAGCGTGTGTCATGAATTTGGCAGATATTGAAATGCTATTTGGCAATGTAGTGCCACAGCCTATATGGGCCAAGATTCGGCAAGAGAACCACCCAGTCGCCCTAGGAGGTGATTGGCCAGCTATTGTAGCGGCAGATGCGCAACAAGTTGGCGGTGCTAAACCTGAACCTCTAATTGCTGCCTTACCTGGCAGAATAATTAATCTGATGAAAACGCTGATGCCAGCGTTACGGGTAAATTGGGATAAACTATCAGCATGCAAACAGAAGAAGGACGAAAGCGTCTCTGACTTCTTCACTAGATTTGAAGAGACCTTCGTAGACCACAGTGGGCAAGATATGAGTACAGAGGGAGGTCAGAGGTTGTTTGTCGACAAGTTCGTGTTTAATTTACTATCTGAGCTTAGTAACAAGTTAAAGGATTCCGAAAGTGCATGGGCAGTATCGACGACAGCACAGATACTTGCAACTGCTCAGTATTACGAGAATAGAGAGAAAGAAGAGAAGGAGAAGTCAGAAAAGAAGACAAAAGATTTAAAGACTAAAGTACTATTGCAACAAGCATATCCACCTCGCTCGAATCAGTCAGATTCACAGCAGCGACCCCAGTTTCAGCAACAGCCACTATTGCAGCAAGGGACGTCCCAAAGATTTAATTATGGATTTCCTCGACAACAGTTAGCATGGAATCAGTGTGCCTATTGTAAAAAGGAGGGCCATTATAAGAACGAGTGTCCAGTACTGCACGCACAGACTAGTGGTGTCCCAGCTCAGAGAGGTAATGGCGGGTTTATGCAAGCTCCTAGAGGTAGAGGACGTGGCACTATGACACCACAGGCCGATCGGCCAACAAATTATTTCGATCAGCGAAATGCACAACCTGCGCAACCAGGTAGATCTTCACAGTATCATGTTGAGGATTACTATGATCATAATGAAGAGATTCAGAGAAGCGAGTACTAGGACAGCCACAGGCAAAGAGAGGGAGTAGTATCAGTTCCAGTTGATCAGAGTGGACCTTATGTCGCAGTAGTTACATCAGGTGTGGTCGATCCGTTTCTGTTGGATACTGGTGCGGCAAAAAGTTCAATTATGCAAGCGAAACTCCCTGGCGCACCTTTGTCTGGCTTAACTAACACTTCAGTAGGTTTCTCAGGCGCCCCTGTTCACAATCCTGTTTCTAGTCCTTTGTCAATTTCTGTTGGCCCATGCAAACTAGAAGCACCCCTTATCCTAACAACCGGTTGTAATGAGAATCTGCTTGGTTTAGATCTGTTGAAACGCCTGCATGCGACACTGTACTGTTCTCCTTCGGGAGTGCAGCTCACATTAGGCAAGAGAGTCATTTCTCCAATGTACATGTCGATGGATAAGCTCCCACCGGAGCTGCGTTCTCTCCCTGATACTCTTTGGGCGACTGGTCCTAACGATGTAGGCCTTTTAGAAATTCCCCCTTATGTGGTAAGCCTGAAAGCAAATGTTAAATTCCCACGAATCCCACAGTATCGGATTTCGAATGAAGGTGAACGTGCACTTTTACTGATTGTGAAAGACTTAATACAGAAAGATGTGATAGAGGAAACTAGAGGAAATGTCTGCAATAGTCCTGTTCTGCCGATTTTGAAACGCACTGACCCATCCAAACCTCCAATCTACAGATTTGTGATTGACCTCAGAGAAGTAAACAAAATAGTGATTCCGCAGTTTCCTGTGGTACCAGATATCACTGCATTATTGACGTTAATTCCTGCCTCGGCTTCATGGTTTACAGTGATCGACTTGAAAAATGCATTTTTCAGCATCCCGATAGCCGAGGAAAGTAGAGATATTTTTGTTTTTTCCTTAGGAGGTCGCAGTTTCAGATTCAAACGCGCTCCACAAGGCTATTGTGAGAGCCCTTCAATTTACAGCCAAGCATTGAAAAGTCAATTAGATGCTCTTGTACTTCCTCCTGGTGTTGCTCTGATCCAATATGTAGATGATCTTTTACTAGCTGCCGATGACAAGGAAACTTGCAAAACAGCTACAATTTCTTTATTACGTCATTTGTCAGACTTACATCACAAGGTGTCACCTTCTAAACTGCAATATTGTTGCCAAGAAGTGACTTATTTAGGTCATCTTTTGTCAAAGGAGGGAAGAAGGTTGACCCCAGAGAGAATCAAAGCAATTTCACAGATGACTGTACCAAGCACACAGAGAGAAGTGCGTGCGTTTTTGGGTATTAAGTCATACTGCAGGCAATGGATCCCAAATTTTTCTCTCATGGCAAAACCATTGGTAGCCCTGACTGGAAAAGGTGTTCCGAGCCCTTTGCCATGGTCTGATGAATGTCAACAGAGCTTCTCCGACTTACGTGATGCGCTGTGTTCAGCTCCTGTGTTTGGCACTCCTGACTACAGTAAGCCGTTTACACTATTTGTCCATGAAAGAGAAGGTTGTGCATTGAGTGTATTAACGCAACAATTTGGCGACAAACAGCGGCCTTGTGCGTATTTCTCATCCACATTAGACCCGGTAGCCAGAGCGTTGCCAAGTTGTTTAAGAGCTACAGCAGCAGCTGCAGTGTCTATCCGACAGTCTGCTGGACTAGTTATGAACAATATGTTAGTAGTCATGGTTCCACATGCTGTGGATACACTCATGAATCGAACGAAAACTCAGCACCTCACCAGTGCTAGACTATCAGGCTATGAGCTGACGCTTTTGGCAAGTCACATTCAGATCAAGCGATGCAACATACTGAATCCAGCAACGCTGCTTCCGACTACTCTAGAGTCGAGTGATTCAGAACCCCATGATTGTTGTTTTAGAACTGAGGAAGAGACAAAAGGTCGGATTGATTTAAAAGACACTCCGTTATTAGATCCAGATGGCACTTTGTACATCGATGGGTCTTGTTTTAAACTACAGAATGGTGATGTGACGGCTGCGTATGCAGTTACGACTTTGAGTACAATTGTGGAGACCGCAAGAGTAAGTCAGAATTCTGCCCAGGCTGCAGAATTAATTGCACTAACAAGAGCGTGTGTTTTAGCTGAGGGAAAGAGAGTGAATGTGTTTACTGATAGCCAATACGCCTTCGGCGTAGCACATAGCTTTGGACGCCTGTGGAAAGAAAGAGGTTTTCCCACGTCCCATGGGACTAAGATCCAACATGGACAGTTAGTCAGTGATCTATTGGAATCTCTGACCCTACCGAATGAAGTTGCGATTGTGAAGTGCAGTGCACATCGAAAGATTGCGGATGATGTTGGCCGTGGGAATGCGTTTGCTGATGAGGTCGCCAAAGAGACGGCCAGGAACATGACGAGCCGAATGTACGTTGCAACGTCTGCAAGATGGATTGCTGAATCAGGAATGTGTGAGAATACGATTGAAAGTGTGAAGGCAATCCAGAATGAAGCAACTGAAAATGAGAAGAATACATGGAGGAAGAAAACGGGTAAAAAGGATTCGAGTGGATGTTGGGTTGATCTGTCTGAACAGCGACGTTGGATGTTACCTGATGCGTATGTGCTTGCAGTAGTCACGGTGGCGCATGGAGCGGCGCACATCAGTTCGAAAGGGATCTGTAAAATGTTAGCTCCAGTATGGAAGAATGATGGAATTACTAAGTGTGCGGAAAGAGTGGTGAAAAATTGCATGATATGCCTGATGCATAATCCTGGCAAGGGAACCCCAACCCCAACTGGTCATTTTGCTCCCCCTTCTTGTCCCTTTGAAGTGATTCAGTTGGATTATATCCACATGGACAGGTGTAACAATCTTAAATATGTCCTAGTGGTAGTCTGTGCCTTTTCAAGATGGATTGAGGCATATCCATTAAAGGATAACACTGCTATGTCCACTGCCAAAATCCTCCTCAAAGAGTACTTCCCCAGATATGGTATGCCACGGATTGTTTGGTCGGACAATGGAAGTGAGTTTGTAGGGAAAGTTATGAAGAGTGTGTGTGCGGGTCTGGGGATTGTCCAGAAATTCCACAGTGCGAATCACCCACAGTCAGCAGGTTTGGTTGAAGGGTACAATGGTACCTTGAAGCTGAAACTTGCTAAAATTCAAGCTTCCACTGGTCTCTCCTGGCCAGACGCACTGCCTTTAGCCTTACTGTCCACCAGAGCGACAGTACACTCTCGAGTAGGGCTTAGCCCATATGAGATTGTGTTCGGTCGTCCTGCTAATGTTTGGGGAGTTCCTAGGCCAAAGGAATTCAAACAGATCGAATATCCTATGTTGATTGACTACCTTTTTGATCTGACTGCTAAATTAAGCCTTATTCATCAACAGGTATTCGAATCCTTGCCTCAACTGCCAGAGAGTCCAGGCCACACGTTGAAACCTGGCGACCAAGTGGTGGTGCGGAATTTTGAACGAACTCGGAACCTCCAGCCAAGATTTGTGGGCCCGTTCCAGGTGCTCCTGGCAACAAGAACTGCTGTACGCCTAGCTGGAAGAAAGAATTGGGTGCACGCTAGCCATATGAAACGTGTCCCTCTCCCACTTCCCTACGACAACTGGGTTAGACAGGGATTTGGTGCATCCGAGACAGAACCTGTTCCTAGGCTCATTCCCTTCAGTGATGCAGAGTACATAACGGACAAACGAACTGAAACACAGAACTCTGATAACCCACCAGGAATTGTGCCTTCGAACCCTGAACAGAGTGTCATACAAGGCGAACATTTGTCACCTGTGGAGTCGAACATTTCTACACCTGTAGACCAGCTATTCCAAGATCAGACAAGACCTGGAAAGTACAGTTATAATCTACGTTCTCATGCTATGAACTAATGACATTGCATAATTATTTTTCTGTTTGAAAACTGTTTTGATCTTATCGCATTCCATTCAGTCAGGAAGTTTGCTTTAAATTTTTATCTTTTTGTTTTTGTTGTTCTCTCACCTTGCCGTCTGGGTTACCGTAGGGTCGTAACGTGTGCCTTGTTTTAATTTGCAGGGAACCAGACACAAGGTCGGTTTCTTCTGTTTACTTTGGGAACTCCCAGGGTAAGCAGAGGCAATTTTTTAACAGGTACAAACCATCCGTTGCGTACGGTTGTAGAAGATGGAGCTTCCTGAACTGCGACGGGTTAACGTCATAAATGTGCACAAGACAAAACTATATGACATATTGTATAGCAAATGTTTCCGAATGCAATGTGCTCTGACACTTCTGATTGTTTTAATAACTCTGGCAGGCGGAATTATTTTTGGTATTCAATTGATCTTTGCACCTGTTACGTCTACAGTATCTCCCCATGTTTCTGTTTCTCCGACTGTTGTTTCTATTCATTCTTTCCATCCTTTTCCTGCACATGAGCAAGCCCGACGCTCCGAGTTTATAAATAACACTTTCATTCAGCTCTTGCACCAACATCAACTAGTGGTTAACACAACAAACTGCTGGGTGTGTGGCTTGATACCACATACCATGGACAAGGGTATCCCTTATCTGGTTCTGCCCTTTAGTTATAATGGATCATTCTGGGCATTTCAGACCATGTTCGCCTATGCCCTAGAGACCTATCCTCCATGACCTCCGCGTTCCACTAGATATAATTCCGCTAATAGAGCCTTGGTAAAGGGAATTACTGACATGGTTAGAGATGTCAATAACACTCCGTTTATTCCCAAGGATGAATTGCGAGTTTACATGGGTTGGAATGTTACGGAATATGGCATTACTTTGGGTGAGAACAAACGTAAAAGCTCGACTCCGATCTGGGTCGTACCCCACCGAGGTCAAGTCTGTTTGCAAGGAAATGGGAGGAATCCGAAAGCTCGACTAGGGAAGAGTGACTGTATCGAAACATACGTTTTCCCGTCACAGTCTTCCCCTGCATTTTTAGCTGCTAAGGGCACCTATTTTGTTTGTCAAGACAGAGCATACACATGGCTGCCCGCTGATTTCTCAGGCTCATGTTATATCGCTCAACTGTTGCCTCCGACATACACTGCTGCACCGGACTATCACAAAACTAGAGTTGTGAGAGGTGTTTTCAGTAAAGAAGATACTGCTGGCCAAGAAGCAGGAGACTTTTTCAAAGGTTTCCTTCCATTCTGGGGGCCTATGGCCAACAGTAGAAACTTACGTCAACTAACACGGGTAGTTGAATCCACTATTACCGAAACTGCGGGTGCCCTTAGTAACCTGACAGCTGAGCTTCAAGCGCATCGCCTCATGACATTACAGAACCGTATGGTCCTTGATGCGTTACTTGCAGATCGAGGTGGGGTATGTAAGATGATCCAATCAAGTTGCTGTGTTTTTATCCCAGATAATGCGCCAACAGTATACAAGGCCATCTCTAAGTTACACAAAATCTCTGACTCCATTCATGTAGAGGAAGGTGACTGGTCATTAATTGGATGGTTCTGGAGTCTGTTATCTGCATGGGGATGGAAGGTTCTGATAGTCACTGGTGTTGCATTGGTATTTTTATTTTCGTGCTGTCTCATTGTTCAGTGTGGTCCTGCCTTATGTAGCATTTGTGTTTCGTCATGCGTAAGAAGACATAGAGTAAGCTATTGCCTATGTAAGGGCAAAAGGACGGTCTGAGGTTCTGTAGCGATCCGAACCCGTGTATTCAGTATCGTAGTACTGACACGATTTTGGTACCAATGAACCGCAAATGATCCATTATATACATGACAGTATTTTCGCTACGCAACGAGCATGAATTCACTGAGAAATAGGGCATTCTGTTGTTAAGTCATTGCATCCATTTTAGATACGGCATCCATTTTGTTTCTTGCCCTCACATAGTCAATGGACGGGCAGTGACCCCGGCAGAATCACCTTGTTAAGGACACGTAAGCTCGAGCCCGAGAAAGGCTGATGCTGCATGACTAGGCAGAATCAAGCTGCCTCCCTTGCCTGAGGCCAGTCCTGCTATACTGGTTCTCGTGTCCATTGTCCTGACTGAGAGGCCGAAGACGGTAGCCATGCCCGTTTATGATCCATAAACACCTCTTATCCTACTTTTCAATCCTTTGCACCTGGCTCTGCTCCTCTCCTTCTGGGCTTTTACAATGGGGAGGTTACGATTTTTATGATGGGGAGGATCGAGCAAAGAATGGAGAACTGACAAGGAGACCTGATCGAATACCGAAAACCTACGACTAATTATTGTTTGATGTATATTTATTGTCTGTTTGGGATACCGGGTTGGGCATGTGAAATATTCGTGTAATGTTGCCTAAAGACATATTTCGTGTATTTAAGGCGCAACCCACTTAATGCAATTTGAACAGTCTCGTAGATTCTGCCTCTGTGTGGTTCCTATGACTTCTGTGTCCCTGCAGTAAATAAACCTTGGTCTTTGACGCCACCATCGAGAAACCCGCGTCTCTGTTTATTTTGTGCACCGAGACAGGAAGGAACTCAGGGGTCTTCGGGTGTTGTTTCCCTGACACCTCTGGACTGTTAAAAGTCCAGAACCTCACACTACCCAAACACCACTGCGCTACCCTAAACTCTAAAACACTACCCCGGCATGACCCCCTACAGTACCCGAACACCACTGCACTACCATAAACCCTAAATCTACACCCAGCATGAACCCCTACACTTCCCAAACACCATTGCACTATTCTCAACACTAAAACACGACCCCCTACACTATACAAACACCACTGTACTACCCTTAACCCTAAAACACTACACCCAACACTAAACCCTACAGAACACAAACACCACTGCAGTACCCTAAACCCTAACTCTACCCCAGCACGACCCCCTACACTAGAAAATACCACTGCACTACCCTAAACCCTAAAACACAACCCCAGCACAACCCCCTACACTACACAAACACCACTGCACTACGCTAAACCCTAAATCTACCCCAGCACGACTTCCTATACAAGCCAATCACCACTGCACTACCCCAAACCCTAAAGCTCTATACCACCACGACCCCCTACACTACACAAACACCACTGCATTACCCTAAACCCTAAAACACTACCCCCAGCATGACCCCCTACACTACCCAAACACCAATGCGCTACCCTAAACTCCAAAACACTACCCCCAGCACCACCCTTTACACTACACAAACACCACTGCACTACCCTAAACTGTAACACACTACCCCCAGCACCAACCCCAAACGCTACCCAAACTCCACTGCACTACCCTAAATCTACCCCAGCACGACCCCCTACACTACCCAAACACCACTGATCTACCCTAAACCCTAAATCTACCCCCAGCACGACACCCTATACCACCCAAACACGAGTGGGCTACCTTAAACCATAAAACACTGCCCCCAGCACGACACCCTACACTACCCAAACATCACTGCAGTACTCTAAACCCTAAAACACTACCCCCAGCATGACACCCTACACTACCCAAACACCACTGCGGTACCCTAAACCCTAAAACACTATTGCCAGCACGACTCCCTACACTACCCAAACACCACTGCGGTACCCTAAACCATTAAGCACTATCCCCAGCAAGACCCCCTACACTACCCAAAAACCACTGCGCTACCCTAAACCCTAAAACACTACCCCACCACAACACCCTACACTACCCAAACATCACTGCGGCACCCTAAACCCCAAAACACTACCCCCAGCACGACCCTCCACACTACACAAACACCACTGCACTACCCTAAACTGTAAAACACTACCCGCAGCAACAACCCCCAAACACGACCAAAACTCCACTGCACTACCATAAACCCTAAAACACAACCCCCAGTACTACCCCCAACACTACATAACCACCTCTGCACTACCCTGAACCATAAAACACTACCCCCAGCAGGACCCCCTACACTACCCAAACACCACTGCGCTACCCTAAACCCTAAAACAATACCCCCAGCATGACCCCCTACGCTACCCAAATACCACTGCGCTACCCTAAACCCTAAAACACTACCCCCAGAACGACCCCCTACGTTACCCAAACACCACTGCGCTACCCTTAACCCTAAAGCATTACCTCCAGCACGACCCCCTACACTACCCAAACACAACTGCACTAAACTAAACCGTAAAACACTACCCCTAGCACAACCCCCTACACTACACAAACACCACTGCGCTACCCTAAACCCTAAAACACTACCCCAGCATGACCCCCCTACACTACACAAACACCACTGCGCTACCCTAAACCCTAAAACACTTCCCCCAGCACGACCCCCTACACTACACAAATACCACTGCACTACCCTAAACCCTAAAACACTACCCTCAGCACGACCCCTACACTACCCAAACACCACTGCGCTACCCTAAACTCTAAAACACTACCCCGGCATGACCCCCTACAGTACCTGAACACCACTGCACTACCATAAACCCTAAATCTACACCCAGCATGAACCCCTACACTTCCCAAACACCACTGCACCTTTCTCAACACTAAAACACTACCCCCTACACTATACAAACACCACTGCACTACCCTTAACCCTAAAACACTACACCCAACACTAAACCCTACAGAACACAAACACCACTGCAGTACCCTAAACCGTAAATCTACCCCAGCACAACCCCCTACACTAGCAAATACCACTGCACTACCCTAAACCCTAAAACACGACCCCAGCACAACCCCCTACACTACACAAACACCACTGCACTACGCTAAACCCTAAATCTACACCAGCACGACTTCCTATACAAGCCAAACACCACTGCACTACCCCAAACCCTAAAACTCTATACCACCACGACCCCCTACACTACACAAACACCACTGCATTACCCTAAACCCTAAAACACTACCCCCAGCACCACCCTCTACACTACACAAACACCACTGCACTACCCTAAACTATAACACACTACCCCCAGCACCAACCCCCAAATGCTACCCAAACTCCACTGCACTGCCCTAAATCTACCCCAGCATGACCCCCTACACTACCCAAACACCACTGATCTACCCTAAACCCTAAATCTACCCCCAGCACGACCCCATAAACTACCCAAACACCCCTGCACTAACCTAAACCCTAAAACACTACCCCCAGCATGACACCCTATACCACCCAAACACGTGAGGAAATATGAATTTTTATGGTCAATTATGTCCCCTATCTTAGACCCCAACGGCTCCATGTACATGCTACAAGTACATGTATGTTCCCTCCAGTTCCAGCTATGAAGATGCAAATACATGTGCGTCCAACGTCAACCTGTCCTCTTTCAGATCCGCCATGAATGGGTCGAATATTCCATTCCTAAGTATGATTGGCCACCGACTCTATATGGTTCACTTTTCACGTTTTACAGTTCAGGCGAGTAAGCCCTGAATTCTGCCATCAAGCCTTTTCCTGCTTCTGCCTCTGAAATGCTCCAGCCTGGACCTGCATCCGTATCCATGAACTTTGTCCTACTCCCTGCGCGGCTAACGGTGCCTGACGTGGCCTGTTGCCTGCCAAAAACTGTATTCAGCCTTCAAGTTATCTGCTCCGCTCCTCACCCAATGCATTCCTGTCTAGTAGCTTAGGTAAACATCCTTCCACCCACCGAGCAAAGGGCCCGGCCTCGCGGTCTTTATGCAAGTAATTCATAGCCCCTGTTACCATGGAAGATTCCTGCCCCCTCGCATCTCATGTAGACACATAGACGCCTGTACATGCACTAACAGTCAGTATAGAATAGATTCCGTCCGAGAGACCTTTCCTTTGGATAAAACAGTTCCTTAAACAAAGATATTAGATACGATTTGGGATTAGGTTGACCTGACCCCCCAGACTTCTGTCTCCACATGTAGAGCTAAATGTCAATTCCCCTTCACCCTCTAGTTGCACGTCAATCACACGTCATGCGGCTGCGCGCGCATCTCTGGCAAATATTTCTGCTGACACTGCAGGATTCTCTTATGGATCCACCCACTTGTGACATCATTTTAAATGACGTTTCTAGTATACGCCTATTATTACGCCTATTTTCATTACGTATGTGTATTCTTATCTGTATTATCAGCTGTTACGCCTCCTGCATCTGTCTTAACGTAATGCTTTTCGTATATATATCCTTACTTGTCAATAATGTATTGCCTATCCCTTCCTGAACCTTCGTGGTGATGGAATATGATTGCCTGGTTCGAACCATAATTCCTTTGTAAGGAATAAAGTCCTTTTCAGAACCTCTAATACCACGGATTCTGCCTCTTATTTTGACTGAGTTATTCTTACTAGACTTTACCGCATAAAAAATAGTACAGGTAATTTAAATATTTACCACATAAATTGGCGCCCGAACAGGGACACTTTCTCATCTCACGCGCCGGAGGTGCGTTGCAGGCCCGGTCTCCTGCCACAGCTGGACGGACAAAAACGCGTACCCGCAGGATTTCCTGTATCTCCCTCCGGCCAAGCGGGGGTGACTGAGGCTGCGATCAACACCCAGACGAGGCGGTGAGAAGTGCGAAGTATCCCGACCAGAGCCTAGCTGAGAGAGCAAGATCCGAGGTATACAGAGGCCCACCAGGTTCCGAAGTTCCGAGTCGAGTCGAGTCCAGTCGAGTCCAGTCCGGTCCAGTTCAGTTCAGTTCCGAGGCCTTCCGTTCCGTGCTACCCGGTGAGTACCGTTGCTGGGGAGGCATTTAGACGTGCACATTAATTTGTGCCGGTCATGACGGGTTTGGGTACACAGATCCGGTCTGCACTGTTTCAGCAGTGTATCTGTACTGTTTAGCAGTATATCCAGTATGTTCTGTATATAATTCAGTATTATCTAGTATTAGTATTATGTCAGTGACTAGTTTTCTTCTAATTATCATTGTTCGTTAAATGTTAAATATTAAATGTTAAATGTTTTAATAGGTTTTAAAATTGTGATATGAATGAGTGTTCCTTATTGTGTTTATTGTATTAATTGTGTTCAAGTCCAGACTACACCAAGGATCTAGTGGAAAGTCAGAGGTGGCCCGCAGCTGGGACATGGGATGCAGATTGCATCATGAGAGTAGAAGAAGAATTATGGAAAAAGAAAGCCAGACAGTCACAGAAAGATGCCATTGAACTATGGCGCAAAGAGTCGCATAGGCGCACAGAGAAAGCGCTCAGACAGGAAGAGAAAAGTAGGGAGAACTCAAATAAAGCCCGAGAAAATATATTAATTGAGGAAGGTACCCGAGTAAAAACAGAACAAGTAGACAGACAACGAAACACTGTTATGAATGGTATGTATCCTCTTTTGGCCGAAGGTTTACCTAAGGCCACCCCGGAAATACCGAAAGATTTGCCACCCCCATTACTCCCGATTAAAGCACATCCCAAGACCGCAAAAGATATTTTCCTTTCCTCCTATTTAGACGATGTAGCTCCCGAATATGTTAATGTTCCACCACACACGCGCACCTCAAGGATTCACAGAAAGCCCCAGCATCTATAGCCAAGCACTGAAAAGAGAACTTGACAGTATCCACATGCCAGCTAACACTGCCCTGCTTCAATATGTCGATGATCTGCTGATCACCGCCCGAAGCGAACCTGAATGTGAAAAAGCATCACTGACGGTTTTACATTTTTTAGCCGACAAGGGGCACAAAGTGTCCCCTTCGAAGTTGCAATTCTGTGTCCAGCAAGTTGTGTACCTTGGGCACTTGCTGTCCAAGGGGGGAAGACAGCTTACACCCGACCGCATCCAGTTAATTGTTAACATGCCGCCACCCAAGACACAAAAGGAGGTGCGGGCATTCATAGGCCTCACTTCGTACTGTAGGCAGTGGATCCCTCAATATGCATTTCTAGCAAAACGACTCATTCAGTTGACAACACAGGAGGCAGCGAAATCGACTGACCTCCCTTGGACTCAGGAACATACACAAGCGTTTGAATGCTTAAAGAAAGCTTTATGCCAAGCACCTGTTTTAGCAACACCATGTTACAGCAAACGTTTTACACTCTTTGTCACAGAACGTGAAGGTACTGCTTTGTCAGTACTCACGCAGGAACAAGCAGGATCACACAAGCCATGTGCCTATTTTTCCAGTACATTAGATTCCGTAGCTCAGGCTCTTCCTGCGTGCCTGAAATCAGTCGCAGCAACAGCTTTAGCAATCAGACAAAGCGATGCCATAGTGTTAGGACATCAATTGACAGTACAAGTACCACACGCAGTAGAGGTTCTCTTGAACCGGACCCAAACACAACACTTGACTATAGCAAGACTGACGGGTTATGAATTGACACTGTTCCAGCCACACATAGAAATCAGACGTTGTAGTACATTAAACCCTGCCACACTTTTGCCATTAAGTGGAACAGACCCACTGGCACATGATTGTATTGAAGTTATTACTATTACGACGAAACCCAGACAAAACTTGACAGATATTCCACTATCAGATCCAGACCTGACATTGTATGTAGATGGCTCATGCATGAGAACAAATACAGGAGAGTTAGTGGCCGCTTATGCAGTCACAACAGAGACTGAAGTTATTGAAACAAATTGTATCGATACCTTGTCAGCTCAAGCAGCAGAGCTCATCGCTCTGACACAAGCCTGTATTCAAGCCAAAAATAAGAAAGTCAACATATACACAGATTCACGTTATGCATTCGGAGTCGTCCATGACTTCGGCGTGCTTTGGCGAGAGAGAGGTTACTTAACTTCTCACGGTGCCCACATCCAGCACGGTCCCCTTATTCAAGCTCTATTAGATGCAATACATCTGCCGACTGCAATATCGATTATGAAGTGTAAAGCCCATACAAAAGTGACTGACATTATTTCTCAGGGTAACGACCTAGCTGACAGAACAGCTAAACAGACTGCTCAGAATCAGACTCTACAACTGACACGACAAAGACAATAGTTGCGACACCGACACACTGCATGACAGTTAAGGATCCCGCCCTTGATGTAATTGATATACAGACACATGCCACACCAGAAGAAATAAAGAGATGGACTGAATTAGGAGGGATCCAAACGGATCAAGGATGGATGACGAAGGGAAAATCTATATGGTTTCTCCCCGACTCAATGGTTCAAGTCATCATTAACACAATACATAGTCCAGCGCATCTAGGAGAGAAAGCTATGCTAGACAGTATTCAACACATTTGGTTCAATAAACACTTGCGAGCAGCAGCTAAACAGAAAGTACGTACCTGCATGATTTGTTGTCAGTTCAATCCAGGAAAAGGCGTACCTGTAGAACAGGGTGGATTTCAACCCCCCGATCACCCTTTTGAAGTCCTCCAGATGGATTATATTCAGATGGAACAATGTCGAGGATTCAAATATGTCCTCGTAGTTGTATGCGCTCTTTCCCGGTGGACAGAGGCGTATCCCGTCTCAGATTACACTGCCCCGACTACTGCCAAACAGTTAGTTGGAGAATTCTTCCCACGGTATGGTTTGCCCCGTGTCGTGTACTCAGATAATGGCCAGCCATTCTCATCCGAGCTAATGAAACATGTTTCACTTCTGTTAGGCTATCAATGGAAATTCCACTGTGTCCGACATCCCGAGGCAGCAGGTCTCGTGGAGCGGCATAATCAAACTCTGAAAATTAGACTGTCCAAAGTATGTAGAGAAAAAGGTGTCGACTGGATAGTAGCTTTACCAGTTGCGCTCTTTTACATGAGAATGGTAGCACACTCTCGAACAGGGCTATCCCCGTATGAGGGGATCTTCGGTAGACCACCAAATATGTGGGGGACGCCTATACCTCGTAAAATCACTGATGTTGATTGTAATATGCTGACAGATTACCTGGCTTCCTTGATGTCTGCACTACAATCTTGTCGTTCACAGGTAGCTGCAGCTTTTCCCGATAACACTGAGGTGAAGCCCCATGACGTGGTTCCGGGGGACCTTGTACTTGTAAGGAACTTCGACAGAAGGAACCCGCTGGAGCCTCGCTGGCAGTCGCCTAAGCTCGTCTTATTGACCACAAGGACAGCTGTGAAGATTGAGGGACGTAAAGGGTGGTTGCACTCGAGCCATATCAAAAAATTTCATGGACTATCATCCGACTTGAATTTTCAGCCCTGCATCCCCTCACGGACTGACTCAAAACCCCCCCTGGTTGACAAGCCAGAAAAAGAAAACTATAAACTGAAACTAAGGTCTAGCAAGTCAGACAATTTGATTGTTTAAGTCCTCTCCAAGGTGAATCGGTTGAATTTGTCTCTGACATGTATCCTCTAGACCGAAATAGAGAGAGAAATAGACAGAAACAGCTCAAGAAACATGCGTACTGTAAATCACTTCGTAGTCACTGCATAGTGACATTGTTAATTATGTTTTTTCTAAGTCTTCTGATTATTATTACCAGTATATTATTACACATGTATTACCCTATTTCCAAGCGTGCTTTCAATGCTACTGCCGAACATTCTTTTAGCGAATTACCTCCGCATGAGTTGTCCTATAGATTTGCGCTGCGCAACAACACATTCATTAGTATGTTACATCATTCTCATCAGACCAGCAATGCTACAAATTGTTGGATATGTGGCCGACTCCCTCCCTATCAGAAATACAGGGGAGTTCTGCCCCTCTTTCCGTATCCATTCACACACAATGGCTCCTGTGGAGCATGGTTTAGTTTGATTAATTCCCTAGATTCAAATTCAGTAGCTTATCAAGGCAACTGGGTATGGGGAAACTTGAACCTAGTTTTACTTAAAGTCTGCTACCCTAACAAGGAGGGACTTCCCAAAAGAACAGGAACTGATCTAGAAAATGAAGTATATGGATTAGGTAACTTTACACTTAACCTCATGATCCTGAATGTTGAATCCGAAGCCACATCAATCTTGCCCGCTATGTCAGTATTTCCAGTTAGAGGCGAATTATGTGTAAGAAAGAATGGTTCAATACACATGGGCCATAGTAAATGTACCACTGTAATAGAATTCAGTGATAAAGGCAAGTCTACATTTAGAGCTTCCCGTCACTCCTACTTCATCTGTGGTCACACCGCATACATACGCCTACCCCTAGATTGGGATGGTACCTGTTACATTGCATTCCTTCTGCCACCTGTTTTCCTAGCCCCGCCTGATTATCATAGGAATACCCATTTAGTACACAGTAGACAGCAGAGAGATCTCCCGATTGTCGACTACACTGAAACAGCATGGGAGAAATACACAGATTTCAATAAAGGTTTCTTTCCCTACATAGGTACAGTCACTAATAGTAAGCTGATAAGTAGATTAACTAGAACCCTTGAAGCAGTAGTGAATGAAACTACTTCCGCCTTAGGCAACTTAACAGAGGAGCAGTCTGCGATGCGGATTGTTGTTCTTCAAAATCGTCTTGTCCTTGACGTCATTCTGGCCGATAGGGGCGGAGCTTGTAGGGTCATCGGATCAAGTTGCTGTGTTTTCATACCAGAAAACGCGCCGTCAGTATATAAAGCCATAACTCGACTTCATAAAATCATAAGCCAGATACACCAGAATCCAGGCACCTGGACTTGGTCCGGTTGGTTCTGGAGCATGTTGTCAACCTGGGGATGGAGGATCCTATCCTTCCTAGGTATTGGCATTCTCATACTATTCAGTTGCTGCTTATGTCTACAATGTGGGCCAGCGATTTGTGGTCTGTGTGCCACATCGTGTATCCCGCCTTCAAATTTTCATTCAAGATCCCGGAAGAAGAAAGAAGAACAAATGATGCTATATGAACAGATTGATGGATTAATGAAGATGGATATTTCATGAGGGTCCGTAGGGGACAAGGAGGGAATGAGGAAATATGAATTTTTATGGTCAATTGTGTCCCCTATCTTAGACCCCAACGGCTCCATGTACATGCTACAAGTACATGTATGTTCCCTCCAGTTCCAGCTATGAAGACGCAAATACATGTGCGTCCAACGTCAACCTGTCCTCTTTCAGATCCGCCATGAATGGGTCGAATATTCCATTCCTAAGTATGATTGGCCACCGACTCTATATGGTTCACTTTTCACGTTTTACAGTTCAGGCGAGTAGGCCCTGAATTCTGCCATCAAGCCTTTTCCTGCTTCTGCCTCTGAAATGCTCCAGCCTGGACCTGCATCCGTATCCATGAACTTTGTCCTACTCCCTGCGCGGCTAACGGTGCCTGACGTGGCCTGTTGCCTGCCAAAAACTGTATTCAGCCTTCAAGTTATCTGCTCCGCTCCTCACCCAATGCATTCCTGTCTAGTAGCTTAGGTAAACATCCTTCCACCCACCGAGCAAAGGGCCTGGCCTCGCGGTCTTTATGCAAGTAATTCATAGCCCCTGTTACCATGGAAGATTCCTGCCCCCTCGCATCTCATGTAGACACATAGACGCCTGTACATGCACTAACAGTCAGTATAGAATAGATTCCGTCCGAGAGACCTTTCCTTTGGATAAAACAGTTCCTTAAACAAAGATATTAGATACGATTTGGGATTAGGTTGACCTGACCCCCCAGACTTCTGTCTCCACATGTAGAGCTAAATGTCAATTCCCCTTCACCCTCTAGTTGCACGTCAATCACACGTCATGCGGCTGCGCGCGCATCTCTGCCAAATATTTCTGCTGACACTGCAGGATTCTCTTATGGATCCACCCACTTGTGACATCATTTTAAATGACGTTTCTAGTATACACCTATTATTACGCCTATTTTCATTACGTATGTGTATTCTTATCTGTATTATCAGCTGTTACGCCTCCTGCATCTGTCTTAACGTAATGCTTTTCGTATATATATCCTTACTTGTCAATAATGTATTGCCTATCCCTTCCTGAACCTTCGTGGTGATGGAATATAATTGCCTGGTTCAAACCATAATTCCTTTGTAAGGAATAAAGTCCTTTTCAGAACCTCTAATACCACGGATTCTGCCTCCTATTTTGACTGAGTTATTCTTACTAGACTTTACCGCATAAAAAATAGTACAGGTAATTTAAATATTTACCACACACGAGTGGGCTACCTTAAACCCTAAAACACTGCCCCCAGCATGACCCCCTACACTACCCAAACACCAATGCGCTACCCTAAACTCCAAAACACTACCCCCAGCACCACCCTCTACACTACACAAACACCACTGCACTACCCTACACTGTAACACACTACCCCCAGCACCAACCCCAAACGCTACCCAAACTCCACTGCACTACCCTAAATCTACCCCAGCACGACCCCCTACACTACCCAAACACCACTGATCTACCCTAAACCCTAAATCTACCCCCAGCACGACACCCTATACCACACAAACACGAGTGGGCTACCTTAAACCATAAAACACTTCCCCCAGCACGACACCCTACACTACCCAAACATCACTGCAGTACTCTAAACCCTAAAACACTACCCCCAGCATGACACCCTACACTACCCAAACACCACTGCGGTACCCTAAACCCTAAAACACTATTGCCAGCACGACTCCCTACACTACCCAAACACCACTGCGGTACCCTAAACCATTAAGCACTATCCCCAGCAAGACCCCCTACACTACCCAAAAACCACTGCGCTACCCTAAACCCTAAAACACTACCCCACCACAACACCCTACACTACCCAAACACCACTGCGGCACCCTAAACCCCAAAACACTACCCCCAGCACGACCCTCCACACTACACAAACACCACTGCACTACCCTAAACTGTAAAACACTACCCGCAGCAACAACCCCCAAACACGACCAAAACTCCACTGCACTACCATAAACCCTAAAACACAACCCCCAGTACTACCCCCAACACTACATAACCACCTCTGCACTACCCTGAACCATAAAACACTACCCCCAGCAGGACCCCCTACACTACCCAAACACCACTGCGCTACCCTAAACCCTAAAACAATACCCCCAGCATGACCCCCTACGCTACCCAAATACCACTGCGCTACCCTAAACCCTAAAACACTACCCCCAGAACGACCCCCTACGTTACCCAAACACCACTGCGCTACCCTTAACCCTAAAGCATTACCTCCAGCACGACCCCCTACACTACCCAAACACAACTGCACTAAACTAAACCGTAAAACACTACCCCTAGCACAACCCCCTACACTACACAAACACCACTGCGCTACCCTAAACCCTAAAACACTACCCCAGCATGACCCCCCTACACTACACAAACACCACTGTGCTACCCTAAACCCTAAAACACTTCCCCCAGCACGACCCCCTACACTACACAAATACCACTGCACTACCCTAAACCCTAAAACACTACCCTCAGTACGACCCCTACACTACCCAAACACCACTGCGCTACCCTAAACTCTAAAACACTACCCCGGCATGACCCCCTACAGTACCCGAACACCACTGCACTACCATAAACCCTAAATCTACACCCAGCATGAACCCCTACACTTCCCAAACACCACTGTACCTTTCTCAACACTAAAACACGACCCCCTACACTATACAAACACCACTGCACTACCCTTAACCCTAAAACACTACACCCAACACTAAACCCTACAGAACACAAACACCACTGCAGTACCCTAAACCCTAAATCTACCCCAGCACGACCCCCTACACTAGCAAATACCACTGCACTACCCTAAACCCTAAAACACGACCCCAGCACAACCCCCTACACTACACAAACACCACTGCACTACGCTAAACCCTAAATCTACACCAGCACGACTTCCTATACAAGCCAAACACCACTGCACTACCCCAAACCCTAAAACTCTATACCACCACGACCCCCTACACTACACAAACACCACTGCATTACCCTAAACCCTAAAACACTACCCCCAGCATGACCCCCTACACTACCCAAACACCAATGCGCTACCCTAAACCCCAAAACACTACCCCCAGCACCACCCTCTACACTACACAAACACCACTGCACTACCCTAAACTGTAACACACTACCCCCAGCACCAACCCCCAAATGCTACCCAAACTCCACTGCACTGCCCTAAATCTACCCCAGCATGACCCCCTACACTACCCAAACACCACTGATCTACCCTAAACCCTAAATCTACCCCCAGCACGACCCCATAAACTACCCAAACACCCCTGCACTAACCTAAACCCTAAAACACTACCCCCAGCACGACACCCTATACCACCCAAACACGAGTGGGCTACCTTAAACCCTAAAACACTGCCCCCAGCACGACACCTTACACTACCCAAACACCACTGCGATACCCTAAACCCTAAAACACTATTGCCAGCACGACTCCCTACACTACCCAAACACCACTGCGGTACCCTAAACCATAAAGCACTATCCCCAGCAAGACCCCCTACATTACCCAAAAACCACTGTGCTACCTTAAACCCTAAAACACTACCCCACCACAACACCCTACACTACCCAAACATCACTGCTGTACCCTAAACCCCAAAACACTACCCCCAGCATGACCCTCTACACTACGCAAACATCACTGTGGTACCCTAAACCGTAAAACACTACACCCAGCACGACACGCTACACTACCCAAACACCACTGCACTACCCTAATCCCTAAAACACTATTCCCAGCACGACCACATACACTACACAAAAAACACTCTGCGCTAATCTAGACCCTCAAGCATTACCCCAGCACAACCCCCTATACTACCCAAACACCATTGCTCTACCCTAAACCCTAAAACACTACCCTAGCATGACCCCCTATACTACCCAAACACCACTGCACTAACCTGAACCCTAAAACACTACCCCAGCATGACCCCCTACACTACCCAAACACCACTGCACTACCCTAAACCCTAAATATACCCCCAGCATAAACCCCTACACTACCCAAACACCACTGCACTACCCTAAACCCTAAAATACGACCCCATACACTCCACAAACACCACTGCACTACCCTTAGCCATAAAACATAACACCAAGCATGACCCCCTACACTACACAAACTACACTGCATTACCCTAACCCTAAACCCTAAAACACTATCCCCTTCACTGCACAGACACCACTGCACTACCCTCAGTATGACCCCCTACACTACACAAACTCCACCTCACTAGCCTCATCCCTAAACACTACCCCAGCACAAACCCCCAAACACTACCCAAATACCACTGCACTGCCCTAAACCCTAAATCTGCCCCAGAACGACCCCCTACACTACCAAAACACCACTGCACTACCCTAAACCCTACCCCCAGCACGACCCCTTACACTACCGAAACACCACTGCACTACCCTATACCCTAAAACACTACCCCCAGCATGACCCCCTACACTACACAAACACCACTGCACTACCCTAAACCCTAAATCACTACCCCCACCACGACCCCCTACACTACCCAAACACCACTGCACTACCCTAAACCCTAGGAAAGTAACCCGCACCCCATGCCCAATCCCCTTAACTGTCACTCCTCGTGGTTCCTGCTTCACGTCGTCTCTGAGGGGCGATGCATGTCATTGTGAGGAAACGGAACAGCCTATGTTTCCTTACAACGATGTGGATCGTCTACATTTTTTTAGGACGCATGGTCATTTACCATACATACCTGTACAACGAAATTTGTTGTAAAGGCATGCGTGGTAAATGACCATGCGTTCTAAAAAATGCGTAGTAATGACTTCGCGATGTACAACGCATGCATGGTAATGCATGCGTTGTAATGGTAATGCGAAGTAAAAAAGTCGTTGTAACAGCTGTTTACCGATCGAAGCTGGCCCCTGTTCTTTACTGAAAAGTGCATTCCCGGCTGTTGTATTGTGAAAGTCTCCGCGTGGCCTGGTTTCACTTCTGGTGAGAGAGTGGAAGAGTCAGTTTCGATCTAAAGGAGTTCTGTTGTTGGATGGGGCCGGCGCGACACGTCATCAAAAAACACAGCTAATGTAAAGCGTCCTCCCCGAAGTGTGGAGCAGTGCCATGAGAGGACTACGAGTTTGTTGAGCTAACTATAACTCGCACGCCCGCAATGCACTGCTGATGATGTCACATATTACATCACTCATGACATGGTCAGTGACATCACTGTTGACATCACTCATGACATCACAAATGACATCACTAATGACATCACTGGTGACATCATCCACATGATAATCTGATGCACATACTGATGCCCTTATATAAACTTTGATACACCTACTCTAAGTTACAGACTACTATTTTTGAAACCATACACACAACAATGCCAGATACTACATACCACCAACTATTTCCTAGGTCTACACACACATCCAGTCACTTATACATGCAGTTACTCATCAATACAGTACTATAATATGCACTCATACACCTATACATACAGTCACACTCTGCCACTCATCCATAGAGTTACTCACACACCTAGTCAGTCATGCATATAATCAATCAGATACCAATTTACTCATGTATACAGTTATACACACCAACTCTGTTATTTATACACACACCACATCATTTATTTATGCAGATACTAACACATACTTACTGTCTTATACAATCACTGATACAAGCAGACACTCATTTATACATCCACTCTTCAAATAAGTTACTCTCATGTATAGTCATTTATATAATCTAACACTCACATATACTGCCTTAAAACATACGTAGTTAGTCACACATATACCACTGAGACCCCACACCCATACACACACTAACTCACCCATACAGCCCTTCCAAGATGCACTTTTGAATCCATACAACCAGTGAATCACCCACTCAGACATCTATGCACAGTCACACATACCCCCACCCACCCACACAGACACTCAGGCACCCATACAGATACTCAGACAACAAATCATATAGACACTCATGTAGCTACTCACCAACTCATGCAGTTGTTTACACACCAACTGAGAGACTAATACAGACTTTCACACAGTTTAGTCACTAACCCATGCATTCAGTAACACACGTTCAATCACTCACTTATACAGTCAGTCACGCACCTACTAAATAATCCCTTCAGGCTCTTGTAAATTCACTCATTCTTCAATACACCTTGGCATAGATATATATGAAAAATATTTAAACTTTACAGAAATACACATTCACTGGATGATGTAATCAGTGATGTCATCAGTGATGTCATTTGAGATGTCATCATTGATGTCATCAGTGATGTCACTGACCATGTCATAAGTGGTGTAATATGTGACGTCATCAGCAGTGCATTACGGGCGCGTGAGTTATAGTTAGCTCAACTAACTATAACAGGGGAATTTCTATGGTTTTATATGAGTCAAATGTCCAACTAACTATAACGTCCCTGAAACCTATGGTTTTTTAGTGAATATATATCTATACATATATATCCAGACACACATATGCACATTTTTTTTTTAAAGGGGTGAAATTGTTAGGTCAAAATGTCAAAGTGGCAGTTAAAACAGATTGTTCTAAACCACAAAAATTCACCATTTATAGTTATCTCAATTACATATAAATTGCGCCCCCGCCATGCATAGTGTTATTATCAATAATTGCACTCTCAGATGTCATTACGGATGTTATCAATGCAGTCATTGAACATGTCAGAAGTGACTTAATAGGAAAGGGAAGAAGCAGTGCATGGGGAGTGTGCAAGTTATAGCTACTTTAGGACATGAGTTTTAGTTGCTTGAGATAACTACATCAGGTGAATTTCTGTGGTGTTTTAACTGAAATTCTCACCTAAGCATAACGTCCTTTAAACATTTGCTTTTTTCTTCAGTGATTTCAGTTTTTTAAAACTTGCAGTAAGATGTTCATGGCTCTGCGATGCATGGGGTTGAGTACCCAAGACTCAACCCCTCCTCACATGCCCAACCCCTGAGGCGCACACCTCCAGATCCAGAGCGAATCCTTAGAAGTGCTACGTTGGGTGTCACGGTGGATCTGCAGATCCACAGAAGATACCCCAAAAAAGTATTTTTGTCTTTTATTTAATGCAGGGTTGGTCCCTCTGGGATCCCCCACGCGGCCCAGAGGGTCAGGGAGCCCCTATCCTGCCCCCTTATATCCTATTTTATTTCTTTTTTTATGACTCATGTGCAAAGTCCTCAAGTCCTAAGATGGAGGTTGCAACTTTCCATTCAGGCTGCGGACATCTGTGGTTGAGTGCAGGGATCCACCGTGGATCCTCGATGACATGAAATATGCCAAGTTTTTGAGCCTTTTATTTCTCAACAACTACTGAATGAATTTAAACAAATCGCAAAAAGCACTCTTTCTAGACCAAGATCAAGCTTTCTGCCAAATCCGGTGTAAATCCATTTAGTTTGGTCTGTAGCTGTATCTAAATTTCCTATGAAAGAATGAATTGGGAAAATGTGGTCAAGTGTTTTGTCCAGGTGATGTTATCGGGTATCAAGCCTTGTTTTGACACAATAAGTTCCAATCTTCTTTTTAAAAATGAAGCAGTAGGACTAAAAGTTGAATTTGGTGATCCTGTTTCAGTATGCAGACTCAGAATGGGTTAAATGCTCATGTTTTTGCAGAAACTGCACCAAAGAATCAATAGCTGTACTATCTACAGCTTATGCACTAACTTATTCATTTTCTCAGTTAATATATGTACTAAAAACAAAGTAGGTTCACCAAAACTAGCTCCTTGTCCTTTTTGCATGGCGCAAGGGCACTGAACACATTCACTATATGGCCATTCATCCTTCTTTATTAAGGGAAGTTGTTTCCATAGTCATATTCAATGGCCACAGTACTATAAACCTAAGAACTGGAGTGTTGAGTGTTGAGTGTAGTGTTTTATAAGAGGATATCGGTTCTGGAGTCATCTATATGTGCAGTGATCTGTGTCCCTGCAGTCCAATTGCCTGAGTTTACAGAAAGCAAAACTCTGTCCTGCTTTCAATGAAAGTGAGTGGAATCAAGAAGGTGCTCTTTGCCCTGGAATGAGATACTGCCAAGAGTTTAGATGCAAACCTGCTGGCCACTATACATCAACAGGCAGTGAACAGCGAGATGAAGTCATATGATATAATCAACACACAAAAATGGCCTGAGGAGGTTTTAAAATCGGCAGGGAATGGCTCCATTTCTTTTTTGATAAATCAGATGCTTAGAGGTATCCTTGTCAGGATTGCTCTTAACTATAGGTTTCCCAGGTCTGGTTCCCAGATTATCTCTACCTAGGGAAGCTTATGTTTCTTCAATAATCTTAGGCAATTCTAGCTACTGCTGTGCAGGAGTGAATTCCCTCAGGCGTTGGCATATAGAAACCGCTGCTGTTTCCCCTTCATGATACTTAACATAATGGCATAAACCTGGGCAAAATTGCCCATCAATTCTATCCCCAGATCTAGGGCAGGCTCTGCTCTGTACTCATTTTGTATATGTTCCAGTATGTCTGGTATAACTACTATTGAAGGAGTACTGTTAGACGTGGTACTTTTTGCAGGGTCATCCCAGAACATTTTTCCTTCCTCCTGGTATGTTTTCTGACTTGGTGTTGGGGGTTTTAGGACTCTGGGCACTTTATCACTGCTGTTCAGTGTTAAAGTGCATGTGCTCTCTATGGTAAACTTGGTAAGATTGGTCTACACCTGTTTGGCATATTTAATTTACCTATCAGTCCCTTGTAAACCCAGGGCCAGTAAATTGAATGATACTGGTTGACTTGCAGCACTGCTTGCGCTACCCATCAAAGTAGCCTTTCAAACCTGTCTCAAGCTTCTGCCATTGCAAGGCCTGCGCGGGCAGTTTTCTGCCGCTGTGACATGGCACTTAAAGTGGGTGCCACATCTGTGACTCCCCTTTTACTACATATCAGTCACCCCTAAGGTAGGCCCTAGCTGGCCTACGGGCAGGGTGCGCTGTAGGTAAAAGGTAGGACATGCGCCTTAACTGTGTGGCATGTCCTGGTAGTGACAAACAGCCATTTTGGTTTCTCGCTACTGTGAGGCTGCCCTATCATAGGAATACATTGATATGTGTTACAGTGGTAATTACTGACATGAGAGGAGTAGCGTGATCAAGTTTGGTATGTTTGGAATAGTGGTGATAAATGCTGTGTAATGGTGTTCGCAGGTTTATTATCACTACTTTAGAAATGCCACTTTTGGATGTGTGTGCTATGTGTCTTTGTTCCTGCCTGTTGTGTATTGCATGTCTGGCTCTGGATGACAGGGTCTGGGGAGGTGCAATAGCTCCAGAGGGGCTGGGTGAGTCAGCGCTAGGCTGAATATGCTGATCTGCATTTGGAGTAGTGAGAGGAATAGCCCCTGACCCTGAATGGGACCGTGCCTGCCTTGCACAATGCTGGCTCCGCTCCCCCTGTGGTGTGTCTGGGCCAGAGCCTACACTACCAAAAGAGGTGTTTGTGCACATTTGAAGAAATGTGCAAGTGCCCCCCAGAACTGGTTTGGACCGGGTACAGAGCCCTGTCCCAGGGGGAAAACAAAGACATTATGTGATATAAATATTGGGGCTGTGACCCCATTTGTGTTAACTTTGTGCTTACTTGGAAAAGGAAGACATCGCGTGGGACTGCCAGGAGGAACCACCTAGGGACCAGACGACTCTGGGGGGCTGAGAGAAGGAGTGACCCTCTGTGCTGATACCCTGTCGCTGGCCTGCCTTGCTGTGCCCTGCTGGCATGTCCCCAGCACTCAAACAGGGTTGCTGCTGTGCCCTTGGCCCAGGCAGACCCAAGTGCTTTGTTTCCTTGAGGCTCCTTGCCCTGAACCTGGGCTTGGAGCGTGCCGTGAGTTGCCTGAGCCCCAAGTGTGGGCTCCAGTTGCCAAAGAGCACGTGGAGTGCTTTATTGCCCTTGTGCCCACTCACCAGAGGCGTGCGGTGGGCGCTTCCATTTTTATTGCCAGAATCTGAGAAACAGACTCTATCTCCTATGGGCGGCAGTTGTAGAGGGTGTTGCCGCCGTGAAGAGGAGCCGCACCTGGTGGTCTGGGGGGCTCCTGCAAAGGAGCGACCAGAAGCCAGGCAGAGGAGATGCCTGGTTGTGGGCGGAGCCGCCTTCCAAGAGAGAGAGAGACGGGCGTGGCAGAGGTGAGCCAGAGGCTGCAAGCAGCGGCGCCCCCCCCAGATTCCAGGAGAAAGTATGGAGGAAGACTCCGCCTGCTGTGTAGCCACAGACCAGAGGAAGGTTTGCAGAAGTTCAGCCACACCCTCCAAACCAGAAGGTGAGGCTGCCCATGCGCACTATTCTCCCAGCCATCCGCGAGGCCCTGGAGGGCTCCGGGCGGGCTGCAGCTACCTTGGGCAATTTGGTTTTTCCTGGGAGGGGAGACTGAGGTAGATCCTCCCCTCCCCCTTACCTTAAGGGAGTGTTTATGACTTTGCAGACTGGATTGAATGGAAGTCTCCCCAGAGGACCCGATCCAGCAGAGTCAGTTGACATACCTGGGGCATGTCTGCTGGACTATTGGACTATTGGGACGGAGTGGAACCTCGACGGAGGTCCCTGATTCCCTGCGAGAGTCCCCTGCATTCCTGACATAGTCACAACTGCACCACATGGTCATGGGCAGCTGTACTTGTGCCTGCTGTTGGGGGGGGCAATTTGACTCTCAGGAATGTTTTTGGGGCAGACATGTCTTGGGCCATAATGCCATGGTGACTAAGGAAGGGATGTTCCCAGTGGGGACGCATTTCTAATGTATACCCCTTGTAAGTGTTATATTATGGTGTACTGATGCTTATGTTCTGTGATTTCCATGAGGTGTGCACAGCTGCAAATGGTTACTATAGTGCACTATGAAGGATGTGTCTGCATAAAGGATTTATGTTCAGTGTAACCCTACCAGCAGTGATTGAGTTGTGCTAACTGGGTATTATGACCAGTGATTACTGTAGTGCACTATGGCAAAGGTTTATGCCTAATGTGGTGTGCTCGGTGCCCTGTTACCACTATTTACTGGTTGTCTTCACTACCTGTGTGTTTTGATGAGTATGACAGTGGCCCGATAGACCCTGTAGTATATAAAATCCCTGTAAAGTCATACTAAGTGCCAGGTGGCACAGTATATATATGTGATTACGTTCTAATGGGTTTTAGGAGTAATACAAATACTATGTTTGATATTATCTTGTGTGGAGTTTCTTTTGTGGTGTGCCTAGTGTGTCGCTGCTGTGTGAGTATGTTGCGCAAATGCTTTACACATTGCCTCTGGAGTAAGCCTGACTGCTCTGCCAAGCTACCAAGGGGTGAGCTGGGGTTATCTTCGGTGTGTAACTCCCTTGCCCTGACTAGAGTGATGGTTTCTGCCTGTCTTAGGTGTATGCCCTGGCCAACCAGAAATCCCATTTATAATAGATAGGATAGGATGGGATAGGATACATATTTATAAAGCGCAGCGAATGCCGAAGCGTCTTGGCACTCGTACCACACAAAAGGGGGAATAGAAGTCCTCAAATACCAGCCTCTTGAAAGAGCCGTGTCTTTAACATTTTTCTGAAGGTCTGATGGTTATGTATGGATTTGAGATAGTGGGGAAGCTTATTCCAGAGTTCCATATGTTCTGTTATAAACAGCAGCGAATATGGTATCCCTAGTGACACAATCTTCTATTGGGGCAGCCATCCAATTGGCAAGCAAATTGATAGCATTCTATGTTTTTCCTTTGGGCCCGTATGGGAAAAAACTCTTTCAAGCTGTGCGGTTTTCTGTGCTATCCAGAAAAGGATTTGCTCCTGGACGGGGAGAATCTTTCCCAGAGTGGCGTTCAGCATTTGGGGGAGAGTGTATGCATTTCAGGATGTGCTCTGTATGAAGCTAAGACCGGGGAGGTCACTTCTTCTCTGCTAAGCGAATCGAGTCTGACATTATCTCTGGTATGGGGTAGGGCCCCTTTATTCCAATTAATATGCTATTGGTAAGTTAATGGGACTTCTATGTTCACATATGGGAAATATTTTTTAGGTGGTTCATCTTCAATGTAAGTGTGAAACAATTGTGTACATGCATCTACAGGTGAGAATTTAACCGAAGAGTAGAATACCTCCATTCTGATTGCTTTATGTGCAACAACCACAAAGGTAACATCTCCACCCGTTGCTCGGAGGCCATGGTGTAGAGGTTTCATGTCTGCAATCTTCTGCAATATTTAAAGCCGCTACCTACTCTTCAACATCCTCAGCATGTTCGGTCACTGTCAGAGGAGTAGTATTTAGTTAACAATTTCATAGAGATATGGTATGCACAATGTCGGAACTTCTAACGCTCCAAGCTTGATTAACCTACAGACAATACATAGGGTATACCTACGAAGCTGAGGTGGATTTGTTTCCCTTCCTACTTCAGACGCCTCCGGTTTAAATGTGAGTACGGGTCTCTAAGAAAGCACAACTGAACTACTCAGATTGACCGTTGAGTAAGAACCCAACCAACGTTGGTGGCACCATGTTGTGTAGTTCCTACTAATCTATAAGATCTGTGCATAGTTTGGCCAATATAAACAAGGGGCTTGGTGTCAAGATTGATTCCGTACACCCCTTCAGGATATGTTGGCCTATAGACCTTCTAGCTCTCAGTGACACCGTAAGCCCCCCTAACCTACCAGGGAGAGAATGGTTTCTGGCAACCTTAGGGATTGTGGAAACAGTACAGAACCTTGCCCCCAGTCACTTGTGCTCAGTTGTTCGCTGAGAAGGTTACAGAGAATACACAGTGGGATGTTTCCAATATATTTATTGAACCAACAGTATTCTTGTATAGTAAACATGTGCTGCATTGATTAATAGACAGAAGCAGATAAAAGTGATTACAAGCACCAAAAGCATGAGTAGTAGATATTCTACCATGGTGCTAAAACTATGCATATATGCATATATAAAATAAGGCAGTAATCGAAAGTACTCCTACTATGCAAACCCCACTCTAAGTGTATCTAGAATGTCAGACCGCTGCATGGTGAATTCTCAACATTCAAGGACCTCTGGTGTAAGCTGAAGTGCCTCCTCTGCTATTCTATAGGGATGCTCATCTTTTATAATTGAAAGCAGCCTTGCGATGTGCGTATAGATTAGGGATGTTATAGATATGTAGATAGTCCTGTGGCACTGTGCATGACAATAGAGATGACATTTGTACATAGTACGAAAAGGAACCTTGTATATTATATTCAGGGCATTGTAATAATGTTGTACAAAGCTAGATGTGTTTAGTTTCATGGAAACTAATCCAAAAATTGTTGCACACGCAAATATGTGCAAAAGGTTACTGATGAAAAAATAGGACAATGAAAGAAATAAGCTGCTTCGCTACATGGGTCTAACTCAGGAATGTAACAGGAGAACTATAAGTGTCCCTTCATGCATATAAACTCAAATCACCTCAATGGGCCCTGTTTGAAGTGCCATGCTTGATAGATCATAAAGTCAGTTTAAAATCACCTATACTGCTGGTCTGAAATACTGAGATCGTGTGCCATGAGATTATTTTAAAATGCCTTGTGTAGCAGCGGGTTAGGGAATGCTATAAGGGGTCTCTGATTCATATAATATCAAGATTCTATGCAAAGGGGTCTGTTTAAAGTGTCATGTTTAACAGGTAATAAAATAAATTTAAAGTGCCATTTGTCACTGGTTTGAAATATAAAAAGCCTTCTATAATGAGATCAAGTTAAAGTGCTGTTTATTGCTGAACTTCAGGGCTCTGGATGTCCTTTGATTCTTGCTTAACTGATTCAGCAGAGCCGTAGGACCGTTTCTACCACCAGCACTTTTCTAGTTGCCTAGCACATCTGTTAGGTGTGGCTGATCCGTCTTGGTCATTTGCAGAGATAATGTCACAACTTTGAAAAATGTTAAGAAACGTGCAGCTAGCTTTGTGCAGTCCCCTTTTGGAATTCTGTTTGGAGCGTAGGGATCAACTTATTTCCTGCTGCTCATTTCTGCAGTTCCATATTTAAGATGGTTGCACAGCATTTTAGGAGGGCAATCAGCCTGTATTCTCTGGGATTGTATGGTCCCCTCTTTTGTGGATAGGTACTAAGAGTGAGGCCCTCCAGTTCTCTGGTATAGATGTGCCAAGAATGTATGATTAAATGACTAGAGACACGACCACTGCTCATTTTGGGAGCCCACTTGAATATTGCTGCAGGGATGCCATTCGCCCTAGGTGCACCATTGATACCTTGAGTTGATCACCTTTTAATCAATAAACTTGGCTCTTAGCTATTTCCAATGTATTGACATTACCTCCACTACTAGTTGTTACTGATGTGTAACTGAATGGTGATGAGTCGACATATAAGTTGTTGATATAAATCTCCCAATCAGTGGCGGCTCCTCTGCTAAGGCGGAGGAGTGTCGTCCCTCTGGAAAACCAAAATGATAATAACCAGCGTTATTATTATTTTTGTTTTTAGTGTCCTTGTGCAGGGTAGGGTTGGACTGCGAGTGCATGGGCCAGGAGGAGGAATGAATGCTCCAGTTTAAAGTGCACATGACTGTTATAGACAGGCCTTTCGGGCAGACCATAACAGTCATGCGCACTTTGCATGTTCTGCGCCCAGGCTGCATTACAGTCTGGGTGCAGAACATGCCCAGGCCCACATTCTCCATCTGAGCCCCAAACCACGGCACTCAGATCAATCACAATGCTGCTTTGCAGTGTTGTGATTCGCTAGGGGAGTCGGGAACCTGGGTGCATCTTGGTTCCTGTTTACGAGGAGCAAGAGGCGAGAGGACTGAGAGGGAGCAGCTGGCCAGGTGGCCGGCATAAAGGTAAGTGTTTGTTTTTTATTATTCAATATTTTAATTTACAAACCTCCCTGCCTCCTCCTCACCCCGCCCTGACACACCCGGTAAATAGCAGCTGCCATTGCTCCCAATCCACTGGTGAAATGTTGGGAGCGCCTTACCAGTGCTTGGCTCCAAACTTATGATTTATCCATAGCCAGAATTTCCTTTGATTTGACAATTTCATGGGATTGAGTCTACCTCTTGGCTTCTTCTTCCCTTTTTCTGGCATATATTGCTTTCCAGTAGGTGGTTCTTAGCCAGCCAACTTTTTTTTTTTGCAGATGAGTTGCTGTCCTTATTTCAACATTTAGATCAGATTTAAATTTAAATATTTACTCTTTAAGTTTCCCCTGCTTAGTCATATTTATGTTCTGCGCAGTGATTCCTGTGTTGTTGTTTAGGTTCTTGCTGGCCATCTCTGCTTCCAGGTAAGTGGAGGTCAGGATTTCACAAAGATCTACACTTGATATGTGCCCTGTACTATTCCCAGAAAGCTCCTTTGAGTACTGCTCTAGTATTGCCCTAGGTCCGTCATGGGCTTCCGAGGTCCATTTTATTGTTCTAATTTTTCAATGTGGTTTATTTTGCGGCAGTGAGTTCTTAGGGCAGTTACTTCTGACTTTAACATTGCATGGTCGCTAGTCAGAGAAGGGTGCTGATTTGATGGAAATGGACTATTGACGCCCATATATTGTCAAGTATGACCATCCGGCTGTATGAGAAATGAGTATAAGCATCCAGTGAATCTGTCTTAAACCTGCCTTTTTCAGGAGCCGAATCCCCAAGTTATTAAAAAGGTGCTATTTTACTTAGCATGCCTGTCTACTCTTTGGATATGTTTATACAGGTCTGGGATTTTCCGGGTGTAACTGCTAAGCTCCTGCCATATATTGCATACACCTGTGCCCATAGGGTTAGCATTAAAATCTCCCCCATTATTAACCATACTGAATCTGAATGAAATATGTTTAGTCCTCCCAATACAGGGAAACGGAAGGCTACTGTCTTTTCCCTTTTGTCTTTTGCTGGGTGAAGATAGATGCTCCTTAGGACAATCTGAGGGATCTTACTATGGCTGGGCTTGTTTGTTTGCGTTGCAGTAATGATTATACATTTACCCTACACCTTTGCGACTACTGCTGTTGCTACTGCTAGCTCATTTTCCACATATATTGAGACTCCCCTGATGCATTGCAGCCTGCCTGTGATCTTGTGGTTCAAAGACAGTAAAGTTGGACCAAGCAGGCTGGAACCCATGATTCTTGTAATGCTGGAATATCAGCAGATCTTAATTGCACTATTGCTTCCTTTTTTCCTACTAAATCATCTACTCCTCTGGCATTCCATGAGCATTCTGCTAAGAGGGCTTGCTGCTTTCTAAAATGGCCATTGTGTCTGGGCATTCCAAAGTCATTGGTAACCAGATCCCGTCTGCAATTTTTAGTTGCTGGTCAGTGCATGAGCTTCCTTTTTCAATTGCTTTCGTGATTTTTATTCCCTACTGGTCCAGATAGGCTTGATTTTCCTCCAAAGCCTTAATAGGGTGGTGGATATTAAATATAATTTCTGAGCATTCATTTATCTCTCCTCTCGCAGGGGGGCAGAATGGAGACTGATTGACTGTCCTTTGAGCTAATCTCTACCGAGCCCGTAAGGGTTGCACACAGTTTTAGGATGCTCCCTCTGTTTAATCGATCCCATTTACCCCTTGAAGAATATTCAGGGTAGACATTAATCTTATTACTGGCACTTGGCCTATTGCAGCTCTTGTTGTTAGTGGAAGTCTCCAATGTCATCATTCTTCTTGAACTGGTCCTATTGGAAACATAGTTGTTTTCTTCGATGTCCCTAGGTTGCTACTTTTTTTCCACCTTCCCAAGGTGCTGCTGCACATCTTGAATGATGACTCCTGAGTTGATCGTGTTTCCTCATCTATATACCCAATCTTCATTGTTGACTGATAGATTTGTCCAGGTAGATAAAAAAGTGATATTTGGATAAAGTGGGGCAGAGATGCTGTTCAGGTCCCCACTGCCTTCTTATTTTAGCACTGGATTGCTGGGGCACTTGCAAGGATTCTTTCCTGGGATGGAGATGAATATCATGCACTATGGCTCCAATGTAGTCTTGTGCATCTATGTTTGATTCTGTGGCTAGATCGACATACCCTCATTTGGATGCCGCTGACAGTTCTTAGGGGTAGTTTTGTGTAAGCTTCAGTGTTTGTTTGATCTTAGGCTTGGTCTCCATAATTGAGATTTGCTTTAGGGCCTCTGTGCTTATGAGAATCTGCAAAGAAAATGTTTCCCTCTACTTGTGTTCAGTTTCTTCAGTTTTCCCTATACAATAGTTGCTCTTGGTCCACTTTAATTCCATTGTCATGAACTCCGATGTCTGTATATGAGTGTCGGTCACTATCATTGATTGATTATTGGGTGGGTGGTTGGCTTTCCCTCCATATTCGGCCCCTGGCATATCTTGTTGGAATTTGACTGAGCCTTAGAGTTTCCTGGCTTTTCGGGATCTTTTGGCATCTCCCTGGTGTTGGAGGGGCTCACTCAGGATCTTTTTTTTTTGCTGACTCTTCTTTCAGGTTATCAATGAAGGTAGCCATTATACCTTTAAGTGATGACACCTTCCCTAATAGTGGCTGCATTCATATTTTATGCACCATTCATTCATAATTGCTGACTCCTTTGATCTCACTAGTAATTGGTGTGCGTGCATGCAATATCGCTGGTGTGCCTTGGCGACCATAATGCTGTCGTTCCTGTCCATTTCTGTGTACCCCATCTGCCCTAATCTTGTTTGCCCTGTACGGTGTTCAGTTTGCTTCCTTATTGACAAAAGAGGCTGGTGCTGCGCTTGGGCTCGGGATTGAGCGGGATTGAGCTTGCTGCTCTGGGGAGGCTTAGAATTCTGCTTTAATGCTTTGTAATGAGCTGAAAATGCTCAGCTCTATTATTGTCTCTCTCTCCTTAGTTGAAACTGTACCACTATGATGCTGATCTGAATGAAAATGGTCCTTTTGATACTTTTGAGCTGATCTCACTATTAGGTTTCCCCCGAGTAATGAGATTGCTGAGACTATCGAAGTTAGTGGTGACCTGGGCAATTGCTGTGGCTCATCAGTGGTGCACTCTGTGCATTCCTCCTAGTCATTTTCTTCCTGGTTTCTTTGTACTTTTCTTATTACTGGTAAACTTCTTTCAGACTACCCCACTGTTCCACCAGATGGTCATCACAAGGTGATCGCACATGATTTATATTGTGAGTTGAGTACCATATGTTTGGTTTCCTGGCTTACAAGCTTACCCTTGTCATATCGTATTTGCTTAGGGAACGACTCTTTGAGATTTTTCTGCCAAGCTCTTTAAGTAACTGGTGCCTCTTTTGAATGGGTCAAGAACTAAACCCTTATGGCATTCTTTGTAGTTTTTCCTTGGGTGTCTGCTCATCTCAGGTGTGACCCCCTACTTGCAGATACTTCATTCTTGCCAACTTTGTGGGTACTATTACCACTATGTATCACTTATATGCAGGACTTGTGGTGTTCCTAGCTTGGTCATATAAGCCTTTTTATGTTTTTGCCTCCTTATCATCCTATTAGTTCTGTTCTGCGCTTATGCATGTGAAAGCAATGGACTGCAGGTCCTCATCTTGCGGTGTCTTACGTGTGCCCACTACAAATTTATGTTGCTATTGATGTCTCTTGGTGCCACAGATAATTTACTCATTCAGCTGATCTTGAAACTGTTTAAAAATTGCCTGCTTTGTCTATTTCCCCAACCAATCAATATATGAATATTGTAGAATGTCAATTTGGTGGGCGAGGTCAGCAGAGATGCATGTCAGAGGGCAGGGGCCAGGGCAAGAAGTGCTGTGCTAGGCTTTATGTACCTCTCACCACCACTTTGTATTCCTTAGGCTCCTTGTGCCCCTTGTGCTGTACGGTTGTGCCTCCAGGGTTATGTAAGGGCTCCTACTCTGGCTTCTTGGTTTTCAGTCCCCACAGGCCAAGGACTTTAGTCAGGTGGATCTTTGCTGTTGCCCGTGCCTCAGCCATGGCCTTAAACTACTTGAATTATCTTAGTTTTACCTTACTTTTGCCTGGAGCTCACCTATTGCTTGCTATGCGGTGTACAATCCCTTGCTGATCGCAGTTGATGAGTAGTGAATGAAGTGTGGATGGTGTATGAGCTGCAAGGTAGGAGGGTGTCAGTGTGCAGGAATGTGGGGCAGAAGACAACCGGAGTATAGTAGAAATGTAGCTTACTTTTGGCAGTTTGATTTTGGCTATTAGGCAGGAGTGCAGGTTCCTCAAGCAAGCAAACACAAACCGCACAGGTCAAATGCCGGCCACCTCCACATGTTACAGGGGACCTGCTGCCTAGTGCACTCACAGTCAACTCTGTCTCCTGCTGCTGCCATTCTGCTGGCACTGCCCATCACTGCTGGATCATTTTCCATCCGTCCTCTGGCTCTCGGGTGACAGCTCCCCTAATTTCTTCCTGTATCCCAAGATGTCAGCCTGCCGGACACATCATCGTCTTCCTGCCAATGGGGAGTAGCAAGCAAACAACAAGCTCTGGTCTATGCACTAGAACACATGTGTGCATAATCCATAATTGATCCACAGAAAGCCTTTCTTTCCTCCATGGAAAGGTATTGACTTATTGTGGTGCTGGACTTGCAAAATATATATTTCTTTTGTTGTAACTTGGGTATATGTTAGGTTGTGTTATATTAATTTGTACACCACAAGTTTGTTTGAGGCTGAGGTACCGAAAGGTAACACGATAAAAGACTTCAGGAGAAAATTACTCTAAAATTACACTAGCAAATATGCTTGCTGAAATAGCCAAAACTTTAGCACCTGCTTTAACTTCAATTAATCCGGAGACAGTAGTATTGAAATGAAATGAAATGAAATTGTTTTTTATAAAACTCATGGCTACTCGGAAGTAGGGGTGGGCGGAATTTGCGTAATCGCTTTACTCAAATCTCCGCGAAACGGTAAAAAATCTCCGCGAATACGCAGAAATTCCGCGAACACGCGGAATTGCTTGTTCGCGATACTTTTTTCCTGTTCGCGATCGCTGTTTGCGTGCTCGGGGTGAAATATCTCGCGAACACGCATATTGAGAACGCGAACAAGCAAAAAATTTCGCGAAGTCGCGGAACACAGATTTTTGGGCAATTTCGCGTTCTCCGCGGAACGCGAAATTACCCAAATTCCGCAAATTCCGCGAACGGAACGGAATTTACCGCCCAGGCCTACTCGGAAGCATCCCAGCGCTGAGTGGATGAAACCAGAGGGAGGGTCCAGAATTATGGGAAAAGCCAGGTTTTCAAATGTTTCTGAAAGATGGAGTGGGAGGGTTCCCTACGGAGGGGAAGTGGGAGGGCATTCCAAAGCTTGGCGGCAATGTGTGAAGAAAGCCTCTCCCCACTTCTAGCTCTCTTGATTCTGGACACATCTACCAGATTGAGCGAGTTGGAACAAAGGTTTCTGGAGGCTTTATAAGGGCGAATCAAATCTTTGATGATGGGAGGTCCGTTACCTCCCAGAGACTTGTGGACTACGCACAGGGCCTTAAAGTGAATTCTCTCCTGCACCGAAAGCCAGTGCAGGAGCACAGAGCGGGCTTCGCCGAGCAACGATGGCTGGTGCCAGTGAGCAATCGTGCCGCCGCGTTCTGAGCAATCTGGAGCCTGGCAACCACCACGGTGTGGGCTCCCAGATAAAGGGCGTTGCTGTAGTCTCTCCTAGATAGAATCAGTGCCTGTGTCAGTAGCTTTTTAGCTGGAGGGAGGAGTTAGGGCAGGACTTTGCGAAGCATTTTAAGCAGGCCGTAGCATGACGTTACCATCCTCCTAGCTTGAGTTTTAAAGGAGAGGTCTTGGTCGAGCCATATGCCTAAGCTTTTTATTTCAGGCTTTGAAACCGGGGCTGGGCCCATGCAAACTGGCCAGAGGTTCTTGAGGCTAGAACCTAGGTGGTTGCTGAGCAACATCAGCTCGGTTTTGTCACCATTGAGCTTAAGATGGGAGAGGCTCATCCATTTAGCCACTTCTTCTAGACACAAAAGGAGGTCAGTGGATGACTGACCAGCTTGATTTAGTGCTACGACTAGCTGAGTGTCTTCAGCATATGACACTAGATGGATTCCAAAAGGGGCAACAACATCCGCCAGTGGAGCCATATACACATTAAAAAGAGTCAGGCTCAGGGAAGAACCCTAAGGGACTCCACACTGCAAGGGTAGGGGACCTGAGGTGATGTCATCTTTGAACACCTGAAAGCACGTACCTTCCAAGAAAGATTGAAGCCAGGAGAGAGCTTGGCCCGACACTCCTTTGTCCCTGAGACGGTGGGCCAGAATTTGATGGTTCACCGTGTCGAAGGCCGCGCTCAGGTCAAGGAGAATGATCGCGACTGAGCCTCCTGAGTCAAGGATCTTTCTTGATTCCTCCACCACTGCTAACAACGTGGTTGCGGTACCTTGGCGCGGACGGAAACCTGTTTGAAATGGGTGGAGTAGGTCGAAAGGTAGAGAGTAGAGAGTATGTGATTCCTATGCTTTTCTGCCATCTTGCTCACTCCAGGAAGGAGCGAGATAGGATGGTAATTGCCTAGGTTATTAGGGTCCAAATGAGGTTTCTTTATGAGGGCTTTGACCATGGCTCTCTTCCACTCGGGGGGACCAAGCCCGAGGCGAAGGAGGCATTGATTATCCTCAGGATAGGGGGAGCAACTATTGAGGCAGCCATTTTCAACACATTAAGGGGTAAGGGGTCGAGGGGAGAGCCACTTTTCACCGAGGCAAAAATAGGCAGGAAGGAATCCAGGGTCAGAGGGGTAATAGTCTCCAAGAGGGGGGCATTCTCGGCTCGACTGGAGGCTATACTGTTAGTGATGAAGACATTATCTTTCATGGGGAGGAGCTTGAGAATATTTTGCACTTTAGAGAAGAAAAATAGTGCAAGGTCATTACACTGGTGACCGGAGGTGTCAGGAATCGTTGGCGTGTCAGGGACTTTAAGTAGTTTTTTTGCAATCCGGAAAGTTTCCCTGGGGGAGTTAACAGCCAGGGCAATCTTTACCTGAAAGTATAGAGCTTGGGCTTTCTTAATCTCCCCTTTGTAAGTTCGTTAAATTACTCTATATTCTAGCTTCTTGGTGTGGGAGAAGTCTTTCCTCCATAGCCTCTCCGACTTTTAGCAATGCTGTTTCAAAAGGCGTAATTCAGGGATAAACCATGCTGATTTATTAGATCCAGCTTTTTTCCGTCTAAGTTTTTTCAGGAGTACTAAATTAAGTATACCATCCAGGAGGTAAACTGATTATACGCTGTCGCATTGTTGGGGTCTGGGGCAGGTGGGGACTGTCCAAGTGCATGGGACCAATCTTCTAGTGGGAGTCTGGCCCAGGGGCAGCTAAGAGTTTGAGTCATCTGAGTGTTTGATCCTGTAATAGCGGGGGACCAGGAAAAGGGGACTAGGAAATGGTCCGACCAGGGGAGGAGGATCGAGGGTTTACCTTCTAGATCTACCAGACTGGAAAAAATAGGGTCGAGGAGATGCCCTTTGATATGGGTGGGTAGGAAGATCTTCTGCTAAAGATGGTAGGAGGCAAGGTCTTGAACAAGGTCACTGGCGATCATCACAATGGAAGGGTCGTCAAAGTGTAAATTAAAATCTCCCAGGAGTGTAAAATTTGCCTTAATATTTGCAAGACCCATGGTTGCTTCTAAAAAGGAATTGCAGAATTGGCCTGGTGCACCAGGGGGGTGATATATGAGAAGACCTGAGAGTGTAAGTGAGGGGGTAAATTCAATGGAGAACAGATCATTCTCACAGTCTGCTATTGGGCTGCCAAGGAAACGGCAGGTAATGTCATTTTTGTGAACAATGGCGATGCCACCACCCAAGCCTGTCGTTCTATCTAGTCTTTGGATTAGATAGCCCGGCGGGAGGGCTCTAACTATATCAGGTTCAGATCTTGCGGAGAGCCACGCCTAGGTCAGGAATAGAACTTCCAGTTCAAGCTCTGCAAGGGGGATAAGAATTCCAGACCAGCGAAGCCTGCACAGAGAATCTAATGCCACCCACCCTTTTCTTGTTATATTTGGGGATAGACAGGATATTCTGGAAGGAAGAAGAATTTTCTGACTAAGGATGTATGTCATGAGTTTAGATTATATGACTCAGGGACCTTCGTCAGACAATGCCTTAAAGGTGATGCAACCTATTTTAAAAATTATCCTTTGATCCAGAGGGAGCAAATGTAGGTCTCTCAAAAGTAGAGTCACATGCAATTTCTAGGATGTTTATAAAAAAGTTGTGCTCCTTGGTTCTGAACGGTCTGGAGTCTAGTAAGTGATCATTTCGGGATGCCAATATAAAGTGAGTTGGCATAGTGAAGATGGGAGCTGATGAGAGCCGTGAAAACTTGAATCAGGGTCAAAAGTAAGAAATCTGGCTATTTTTTCATCCTTCGGAGATTTAAGAAACAGGATGAATACTGCTCCTAACTGAGATTTTAAGGATAGCTCATTATTAATAATGACTCAGGCTTTTAGCCGATTTCTTAAGGGGGGGAGGAGACTCATGTCATTGGACCAAAAGCAGTCATTCCAAAAGCCTATTTTACTGCTAATGATGATGATCTCTGTTTTATGCGCATTAAGTCGGACATAATTACTACTCATGCAATCACGGAAGAAATGCATCGCATTTTGGAAATTTGCCTGCGAGTCTGAAAAGCCCTTTAGCCTGAAAACTAGCTGAAAATCGACTGCATAGTTGTAGATTGTGCAGTTCATGTTGCTAATAAGTAAATAAGCAAAATCAGTTGCTTACTCAACAATGTAAATCACTCAGTCAAGAGTTACATTTGTGAATTGGGATCATATTGTGTGCGCAAATCCCAGAAGCATGGTTCTATCATTTGCAGCAGGTAAAACATGATGCAATTGGCTGGAAAATAGCTCTCATGTACTATTTGTGCATCTTGGAATAGAGAATAATGGGTCATATGTACAAACCTTTTTAGCGGTCATAAACGGGAAATCAGCCCGTTTGCAACCGCTAAATGGGTTATGGTATGTACAAACCCTATTTTGCGAGTTTGTGACCCTATTAATGACTCGCAAAATAGGGTTTCTGACTCGCTATTAGGAAGGGACGTGCCAAGGGCGTCCCTACCTAATAGCGAGTCGCACTGGTATGTACGATTGTTTTGTGATCTCAAATGCGTCTGCAAAACAATCGCAGTTGCCACCTACTTCAAGCAGGTGGTAAGCAGGTTGCAAATGGGAAGGGGTCCCCAGGGGACACCTTACCCTTTGTGAATGTATTCGAAAATATTTTTCCACAGACCATTGCCTGCCTTAAAAAACTTAGAAGAAAGCTTTTCAGTTTTTTCTTTTAAACACATCCCATTTTCCTATCAGCAAAATGGTCTATATAGGAAAAGGGGCTGCATTTGGGAAAAAAAACTTTGCTTTATTTAAAAAGCAAACACAGGCATGGGGGTCTGCTGTCCCCAGCAGCCCACCATCCTTTTGATATGTGACATTCCAAAAGGGTCCCAAATTGCGACCTACCTGATTAATATTAATGAGGTAGGACTTTAGAAACCTCATTAGGAATCACAAACAGTGTCTGAGACACTGTTGTACATGCCATGTAGCGAGTGGCAAATTCCAAGTCGCAAAACATCACAATTTGCAACTCGCAATAACAAATGGACGTACATCTGGCCCAACGTGTGTTAAAGGATTATTATTATTCTCTATTCCAAAGGGTCAAACATGTAAGCGGGTGCATTTTACTCGCCTTATAATTTATTATACTCTTAAAATTGCAAAATAGGGCGTGCACAATTATCACCCAATGTTTAAGAACAATTGTATTCTGACCTCACATCTCCTATCTCCTTATGAAACAAATGGTAATGGTAGTAGGAAACAGTTCCTAGAAAACAAACCTGCATATCAAACCAATGCATATTAGTAGAGCCATCAGTCTGGCTACATCTTGGCACGAATTACTATCCTAAAATCTCTTTCAGCTGTGTTAATTGTATTGGCAAGCAGCGAGTTAGGGTTCATAATGAGACACTGGATTCATTCAGATTCTAATATGAATAATTTACGAAGACTACGAGGTGACCGATACTCTAGATGCTAAACCTGATCTTTTTGGATGTCTTTTATACTCGCCCTGGAATAGAACACATATTTGCTTCATTCTTTGGCACTGGCTATGATTGTAGTGGCTATTAATAGATTGCTTGATCGAGAAATGACAGGTGCCGATCTATTGTCTTCAAAATTTGAAAACAATAAATAAATAAGAGTACAGCAATTAATATTCAACCCGAGTTTTAAGAAAATATAAAGATTTTCACATAGGCAAAGCATTAATAGAAAAACGAGAGCAAACGCATTTTACAGTTCTACAATGTCCACCTGTGACAGAGAACTGCCAGCAAACAAAGGCGCTGATAGGAGTTGAGTGAAAACAACGAACCGCAGCCAGTAAATATGATTTTCGCAGGATGAGAGATTTCCTGTGTGTTTTAATTACCCCTAATTGATCGTGGCAGTCAGCTATACACAAGTGAAACATCGATTACAGTAGAAAGTATAATTGGTACATATTTCCTTGTTATTAGAACCCACCATGGATTACCAATAACTAGGCTATGGTTTGTGTTAGCAGTACATTAGAAAACAAAAGAACAGTTGAGTTGTTAAGCACAAGCTATGTAAACCATGATTTAATGAGTTGGATAGATTCACGTGGCTATAAATCCTTAGCACTATAGTGGTGTCAGCTTTTGCAAGAAGCAGAAGAATGACAGAGACAGAATATATGAAAACATTATATGTTATCACAATACCAATAAAAAAGGCCCCTTCTGGCACACCTAATGCAGTAGCCTTTACATTAAAACTTAAAATAATATTATACAATGATTAGAAATGGCCTACAGAGCCTGGTGCATACTATCTATATTCTGACTAGTTACTCTTACGATCACCTCAAAATTAGACTCACAAAAGCGGGACAGAAACGTGACTGAATAATGGTTTCAAACTCTTGGGGTAACTTTATCCCCTTCGAAACAAACTTACATACCGGAAAAACTAGAGCAAACACATTTTACAATTTAATGTCTTTTTTTCTGAGTAGATGAGCAATGTCTTTGTGACCTCACTGCCTTCAATAGCTCAACATTATGGCAGATTTAGATCCGGCTTAAACGTTGGGTGTAACTCTGTGGGTATTTACCACAGAAATATAATTACAGCATAGTGAGGATTGAGTTTCTTCCATAGGATAAGGCATTGTTAGACCTTTCATCCTTAGTATGGTCTTCCCTCAAACGTTTTAGCCTTCGCGTTCTACTGCTGTATCTTTGTGTTGGCCTTAGGACTCCTAACAGTTTAACACTGCTGACCAGTGCTCAAGTGCATGTGCTTCTCCCCTAAACATGGTGACATTTGTGAATCCCCAATTAACATATTTAGTTTACTTGTAATTCCCTTGTACAGTTGTATTCCAAATACCCAGGGTCTGTTACCTAAATGCTACTAGTGGGCCTGCATCACGGATTGTGCCACCCACCCAAGTAGACTATCAAACTTGTCTCATGCCTGCCATTGCAAGGTCTGTGTGTGGAGTTTACTGCCATTTCGACTTGACTTTTAAAACCACTTGTCAAGCCTTAAACTCTTCTTTTGAAACACATACATCCCCCTAAGATAGTCCCTATGTAGCCCTAAGGGCAGGGTGCTGTGTAAATAAAAAGTAGGGCATGTACTTTTAAGTTTCACGAATCTTAGTAGTGACAAACAGCAAAATTTGTTTTTCACTAATGTGAGGCCTACTCCTCTCAAAGGCTAGCTTTGTGAATTCCTTATACACTTTTATGCAGCAATTCCTGATCAGAAGGCGTAGCTGCATCATATTGATACCCTTGGAATAGTAGTGATAAATCATCTTAAATGGTAAAGTTGAATTTAACATTACTATTTTAGAAATGGTACTTTTAACAAGTGGGCATTTCTCTGCACTTACTGCTTTGTGTGTCGTGCGGCCTGTCTCCAAAATATGTCTGGGTTCGGTCACAGCTGCACTTTGTGTATTCCCTCTAGACAGCCGCAAACACAGGAAAGGTGGGTATAACAGAGAACTCATCTGCATTCATCTGCATTCTTATAGCTCTTCCTGGGCAGGGGGAAGCTGACACACACAATGGGCTGCTTACCCCCCACTGATATTCTGGAACAGGGCTGTGTGGAAAGGGGGATCTCTGCACTTCAAGGATCTGCTTTGAAGTCACCCCAGCTTCAAAGGTACACCAGGGTATAAGTACTGGGCCACTGACCCTACCACAACAGTACACTACTGGGCCTGTGAAGAACTCTGCCAGGAATAAAGACTACTGTGCTACAAGCTACCAGAAGGTGAACACAGGTTATCTTTTAATGTGTATTTAGATTACTGTGATTAGAATGGTGGTTCCTGCTTGTACAGGGAGCATACTCGGACAACTAGAAACCCCGGTTCTAATATTTATTTTAACAAAATGTGCAGGTTTTGCCTCCTTCTCAGGCATTTTTTGAAATATGTCATGAGATGGTGTGATAATTATTGCACAACTCAAAATTGTCATCCTTGTACAAATATTTATTTGAAGAGAACCATAATTTAAGCGTCACTCAGATTCCATCCCTGAGTTTTTAAATCTCTTCTTTGTTAACATCACAGAATAAAGAAGGACAACTGTTGGATTTTCCCTTTTTGGCAGGTTCACCCTTAAAATTTTACCTTTCCTGTGACCTGGTATTTGTGGTCCAGTGTAAAGTGTGTGCGCGCTCTGAGTGCATGTGGTGAGATTGGCCTGCCATCCCATAGAATGCATGGGGGATAAGTGTGTCCATGGTAATTCCTGGTATGAGAGGAGTAGTGCAGGGTAGAGTTTAGTATGTGCGGACTCGTGAGAATAATGCTGCGCAATGGTGTGCTCAGATTTATGGTGACTGGTGGAGAAGTGCCACTTCTAGAAGTTGGCCTTTCTGTGTACTGTGTGTCTGCCTGCCTGATGTGGAGTGCATGTCTGGCTTGTGATTGACAGGAGCTGAGAGGGCTGGGGAATTCCGGGAGTCAGGGTGAGTCTGCCCAGTGATGAATGGAGAGATCTGCATGCAGATGGGAGGGAGGAGTTGCACCTGGGACCTGAATAGAACTATGCCTTCCCTCCATAATGCTGGCTCCGCCCCCTGTGGTGTGACTGATCCCTAAGCCCCCACCTGACAAACGAGAGAGGAGCTGAGCAAAACAAAGTGCTCCAAAGCTCCCCTAAACCAGTTCTGACTTGTATCCCCAAGCTCTGTGCTGTGACACAAAGGAAAAGGGCATATAAATATAGGGGCTCTGACCCCATGAAAGTTGTTCAGTTGTTCACTTGACTGGAGGAGGGGGGGGGGGCTCACTGCTGCTGGGGCCCAGGAGGGACTGCCATGGGAGCTGCCTCCCTGCTGGAGGGCCCTGTGTGCTGGCCCCTGGGCCCTGCATTGCCCCTGGATACCTCAGGACTTTTGTGACTCCTTTGTGCTTTTCTGGCTAAAGACCAGGACTTTGTCAATGCTTCTTGCGCCTCAGGAGCGCCACATTTGAATCATGGCCCCAGAAGAGACCTAGGAGCTGATGGCGTGCAGCGCGCTGCTGCCATGAACCGAGGGAATCCCGACATGGGGATTCCCCCTGATTGCTAAGAAGGCAGGTGCCCACCCTGCGTGATTATTCACTTTGCGAGTGGCTTCCGCTTATTTGGATGAGGGAAATCGGGTTCCCACCCCGCTGGTGATCTTGAATAAGGAGGGAGCCTACCCCTCTTGTGCCGCAATGACGAAAGAAACCAACCCGACCGCGATCCACGGCCCACCTGGTTGTGGGCGGGGCCTGCGGGACAGAAGCAGGAAGGAAATGCGGCCAGAAGGAGGGCTGCATTTCCAAAGGCGGACGGGAGCCTACCCTGCCTCCACAAGCCCTTAGGAGAAGTCCCGGGTCCCAGGAGGGGGCCCGGGTGAAGAGAAATGGCGTCCGAGGCCACCGACGGTTGCGCGGGGCTCCCTGGAAGTGGAGGGAAGCCCTGCGCCACAACAGAAGTGCTGTGGGTTCCACGCAGGCCGCAAAGTCCAGAGGAGACCCAGAACAGCGAGATCACCTGTCTCGGTGAATAGAGGGGGGGCTGCCTTCCTTGTTAATGGTGCCCAGGAGGCACTCTGGCAGTCCTATATGGATTCAGAGCGGCCCCGTCTGGTAGCGGGCCGCTCCAACGCTTGGGGCAGTTTCTTTTTAGTACACAAGAGAGCCCCAGAGTCTGAGGGGCATTTCGAGGCACATTGCCGGTGCCTGGGTGGTCTCGCAAGAGAGCGGGCTGCCCCAACGGGGGTGGCATGTCTTGCGAGCCCAGTGAGGCCCCCGAGGGCACATTTGTGCCAGGGCCTAGTATTGAGTCACAGCTGCGCCGCACCAGCGCGGGCAGCTGCAACGTTTTGCACAGTTTCATAATAGAGAGTCCCTGAGGGGGACAGAAGTGGCACCATGGTGCCAGGGCCTTCATTTGCTTCACAGCTTCCCAGGAAGTAGTGGGCAGCTGCATCGTTTAGGCCCTCAGGTGAGAACCCCAGCTGCCCAGCAAGTAGTGGGCAGCTGCAACGTTTAGGTCTGTGCAAAGTGCGCACCCTTGACTTTCGCTGCTTAGGCAGCGTGCCCTGACTCTTGGGACATAGTGTATTGGAGCCCCTTTTTGAGATGGCCAGTGGACAAGGGGGACTGGGAGGTTTTGTAGGGCACCAGGCCCTAATGTGATTATGTGGTGCTAGGAAACGTAATGTATGTAGTATGTTTTATGCACCCTGTGTGATACCTCTAACTGTGTTTTTTTATGATTAGGAGGTTGTTTTCCATATTATGGTTCATGCTAGTGAGATTATGTTTCACTGTGTGATTTATGCCCCTAATGTGAGTTATGCTTAGGAAGTTATTGTCTAATGCATTTAGACTTATGAGAGAATTGCATAATGTGTTTATGTTGGTGAGGTTGGCGCTGAATGCCATTCGCGCCTGTTGTGATACTGTGCATAATGTAGTTTATGTTACAGGCTGATGCTAAGTACAGTGATTACCAGTGGTTACTGGTTGTACGTTTATGACATGTTTTACTTTTACTAAGTTCGCTTTGTGATGGTTCTGACAGTGGTCCAGTGGGCTCTGTCAGGTGTATATAATCCCTTGTAGATATGACCTAGTGCCAGGTGGCACCATGTATAATATGTGTTTACTATTCGAATGTGTTATGAGAATGCAAAGCTTATTATTTTTGATATAACCTTGTGTGGAGTTCCTTTTGTAGTGGGCCTGGGATGTTGTTGCTGTGTGAGTGCACAAATGCTTTACACATTGCCTCCGGGAAAAGCCTGACTGCTCATGCCAAGCTACCAAGGGGGTGAGCAGGGGTTGTCTTTGGCATTTAACTCCCTTGCCCTGACTAGAGTGGTGGACTCTGCCTGGCTTTGGTGCAAGCCTTAGCCAACCAGAGATCCCATTTCTAACAACAATCATTATAGATTTTATGAGGGGTAGTGACCTAGAAGAATTTTGGGCTGGCAAATACAAATTTTTCAACAGCAATAAGATTAATTTTCTTGAGAGAAAGCACTCCCTTTCAAATGATAGCCGTGATGGTGGATTGACAACCAAGACCAAATTGGAAACAAAAGTAGCTGTGGAAAAAATATTAAATCCAGCTTACACTGCATGTGTCCGCAACTAAAATATGGCATTGTGGACATGTTTGGGTAATGGCACCTTGTCCTGCAGTCTACTAAGAAGATTCCAGAAGGGGACGTCGCGCACTAATCACAGCCTTGGAGAGCCAGACATGCAAATATTTGATTCAGCACACCAAGATGGTAAAAGGGGACTGGCAGCAACGCCATGATTTTTGGGTATCTCAACTTTAGTTTGTAAAATTTTATTTCCAGGGTGCGTTACTGGTCTAAAGAGGTAAGTGAGTTCCACAGTAAACTTAGCAAGAAATTCTCTGACCAAATATTTAAAGCCTCATATTCTGTTGCTTTGTGTAGAAATATCTGGGTAATTATAACACCAGAATTACATTTTAAATAATATATATTTTTATTGATTTTTCAAAATCCATCCATGCCTCCCCCATCCCCCCATACACCTGGTGGCATATGAGAAATATATAGCACATTTCATTCATAAACACTGTATCCATTAATATATTATAATATATATCACCACAAAGAAAGGATCACAATGTATAACAAAAAACAACACAGAGAAGAAAAAACCCACCTGACTCGACCCTACAAATACACAGTGCAAAGAACCATACATAGACATTCATCTCTCTTGAGTGGATACTCCTCCTTCTGGTATTTTCGAACCCACTCTAGTAAAGGGGCCAAAATTCTCAAGCCCTTTCATTGTGCACAACTACCTTTCCGACTGTATATAGCTTTGTCCTAAATTATTAAAAACCAGGCTAACCATTATTGAAACCCCAGCGGGTTAGGATCTAACCACGCTGAAGTGATGCAAAGCCTCAGGATTGCCATAGAAATATAAATCAACTCATATCCATATTCTGGTTGATCCACCTCTGCTACTCCCAATAAAATTACATCTGGTGATGGCACTGCTGCCAGAGAGAGTTCCTCAGATAAAAACCTGGACATTTCTTTATTCAAATTTTCTGATTCGCCATACACCAATAACAGAAGCTGTCTGACTGCTTTCCAGTGTCCACAGTCAACTCCAGCCTTCCTTTCGCAAATGCAACTCATTGTTCAGATTCCAGCGTCCTAGTGCCGGGACAGTATTGACGCTGTATATCATCGGTCAGACATTGGGTGGACGAGGCGCAAGGGAGAAGAGGTGGATAGAGACCTCACTCCAACGCCATATTGCCAGCAATGTATGTAAATGGGTAACCAAAACACTATAATTCATAATGCATTTTCATCCAGTTAACCAGCAGATCGGTTTCTTGACAAAATAATAATGGTGCGTATGAAGAGTAACAAGACTATTCAAAAGGGACTCCTTTACATTCAATGGAGGCCTCCGTTCATATTTTAGTAGGAATAACCATTTAGAGGAAAACTAAATATTTTGTAGTTTCCCTGGAGCACTTGTTTTTGACTAATACTTCATCTGTTTTGCAGCGGTTGCTCCTCCATTTCGGGGGAGGAGCACTAGCCCCCCTGCCACCACTCGCAAATAAAACAATAATAAAACGGGTTTAAACCCGTTTAATTAGTGTGTTATTTTAATCCCCCTGGACCCACCCCCAGGACTCTGATGAGACTTGATGGAGGGTCCAGGGGGATGACACTGTGGTGGGGGAGTGGCAGTGCACTCCCTTGTCCCTTATCTGCACATGAGGGCTTGGCCAGCCGTTTCAGGCCGGCCAAATCCTCATGCACAGTGAAGCTTTCTCCAGCCCCAGCTGCATTGCGGGGGGCTGGAGCTGAAGAAAGCAGGCACAGGCTCCCAGTCTGCCTGGGAGCACAAAGTCCCAGAACTCAAGCCAATCCTGATGCTGCTTTCATGCAGTGTCATGATTGGCGGCAGTGCAATCTGGGAGCCTGCCCAAAGCAGGAAGAGTGCAATGGAGTGGACGACAGAGGCGGTGGCGATCAGGTAAGTTATTTTTTGTTTTTATTCTTATTTTGTCCCCCGGCCCCTTCCCCCTTCCCCTCTCTTCCCAGCTCCCTCCTCTGGCCCACTCCAGCACTTTGGCAGGGGATGGGCTGCTGCTGCTGTATTGGTATATTCCCGAGATAGGCCCATGTAGCAAGGCAGCTTATTAATTACATTGTCCTAGAAAATAACCTTTCACCTGGGACCTTTTGTACACATTTGCATACATGACAATGTTGGATTTGTTTCTCTGAAACTACTTTGTTGATACATCCAGGTTCATACAACATTGTCATGATGCCCTGAACATCATGTACTAGGCCTCTCTATGTACTAGGTACAAAAGTTGTCCTAACTTCATCCACGGGGCAACAGCGCTATCCACATATCCATAATATCACTAATCTAGCACGCACATCGCGAAGGCTGCTTTTTATTATAAATAATAGGAACCCGATGGATTGGTAGAGGAGGCACTTCGGCTGACACCGAAGGTCCCGGCCTACTGGGAAATCACCACACACCGGTCTGACATTCCGTGAGCGGTGTCCAACTCAAGACCAAGACGGGGTCATTCACTCTCTTCCACCTGGTAATAGTGTTAGATCCTCATTAGGGGGGATTCTTTGCTCTACATCTACACACGCTCTAGGTACACTTAGGGTAGGGCTTGCATTGTAGGCGTACATTAGATTATCATTTTGCATATATGCCTACATGTATCTATTGCTCCAGCACCATGGTAGAAATATATGTATTGTTTACTCTTTTGGTGCTTGCAATATCCTTTATTTGCTTCTGTCTCCTAATAATTGCAGCACATGTATTTTATGCAAGAATAATATTGGTTCGATTAATATTATTGTAAATGTCCCACTGTGTATTCTCTGTATATTTCTCTGAGAACAAGAGAGCATGAGTGACTGAGCGAAAGGTTCTGTACTGTTTCCACGATTCATGAGGAATCACGGCTGTCATGTACAGTGGTTGCCAGAAACTGTTCACTTCTTGGCAAATTAGTGGGGCTTGCAGTGGCACTGTGAGCTAGCTGGTCAAGAGGCAAACATTTCCTGCGGGGGTGTCCAAAATCAGTCTAGGCACAAAGCCCTTGTGTCCAAACAATGTGCAGATCCTATGGATTAGAATGAACTACACAACAGTATTGTCCACAGAGCATAGAATCATTAGCCTAGACATTCAAAACTCTTCCCTTCATATGTTGGCAAACATAGAGCTGTTTTAATATCCTTTCGTGCATATTTCACCCTTTTATCATTCTTGAAGTAGACAAGCATTTATGTACAAATTGTGTGGCAAACGACCATAAAAAAGTATGTCAAAATGCAAAATGAATCCGGTTCCGAGACTACCTGGGATATGAATTATCCTCCTACGCACAAATTTTAATTTGGAAGCTAGATTCTGATGATTGCTCGCAATGCACTCAATTTACATGCAATCAAATAAAATAATCCTTTCAATTTATTTCAAAGTTGAAGTTTAACACAGATTACTATTTCTTGGTGTGTTTTTGAGGTTTCATTAAGTGAAAGCCAAGCACTTTTGGAAATCGGAGGACAGCACAAAGTGTAGTGAAGTAATACATCTGATTAAGTGGAGCAAGACAGAATGTTCAAGGGCTGGATGTGTTGGAGTCCCTTGATTTAGCAGATATTAGTAATTCATTTCTATAACGAAGCAAAAACATTTCTTCCACGTAACTTGATCATTTTGGTGCATAGTGAAATATCCACTACAACAGTATATAGGAATATGATATGATAACATCTTAATTAACTAGAAGAGACCTAGCTGGGTTCTCCATATACGGATGCCCAATATGCTTTGTGGATTACTGTCTCAACGGTAATAATGAAAAATGAAATGGGAGTGAGTGAGGTGCATGGAACTGTGTGGTTCTGCCAGGACAAAGTGAATATTGTACAATAAATAAATGTTGTAAGGAACCAGGGTGTTAGGCTAGAGAAAGTTGGGCAGTGTTGATGTGAGCATTTATTGAAGTTCACCCAGTTTGACCCACAAATGCAAGCTGTTTTTGCTTGGTGGTTGGCCGAACTGAATCCTTTTAGCTTTGAACATAGATTTTTTCTGGAAGTTAAGGATTTCCACCAAGGTAAGCCTAGAACTGTAGTCAGAAATGTATAGTGGTACATCCTTAACCTCAAAATGTTTGACAAACATCTCTGAATGGGACAAAACCTCTGCGACTGCATCCTTCTCTGAGTAGCTTGTCTGGTTCGCTTGTCCCTCTAGTACTGAACCTTTTCAAATTCCTAACTTTTTGTACTAACTCTTGTAGCGCAGCTTCTCTTTAGTAGAATCCTAAATCTTCAATTATTGATTCTCAATATCCAATCTGTGTGTTTGACCTGGCTTATCCAGTGGGTGTATCCCTAGACTTTTTGCTTTTTGGCCTTCGGTTTTTGACCTGCTTTTGTTGGTTTTATGACTCTGGGCACTTTACCACTTCTAATCAGTGCTAAAGTGTATATGTTCTCCCTATAAATTGTGTTATGGATTGGTGATTCCATGATCGGCATATTTGATTTACTACCCAGTCCCTAGTACAGTGCACTGTGCGTGCCCAGGGCTTGTAAATCAAATGCTGCTAGGGGGCTTGCAGCACTGATTGTGCCACCCACATAAGCAGCCTGCAAATGTAACTCAGATCTTCCACTACAGTGTCGGTACGTAGTTTGGTACTACCATGTCGACCTGGCAAGTGCACTTGCCAGGCCCTAACCTTCCGTTTTCTTACATGTTAGTCACCCCAAGGTAGGCCAATGACTACTTTCTGCCAAGGAAAGGGAGAAAGACTTTCCTGTATGCTGTGTCCCCCGCTTGAGGAAGCTCTCCAAGGGCTTGAAGAAGAGCTTGCCTCCTGTACTGAAGTCTCAGGGACACAAAGACTTCATCACCAGCTCCCCTGAACCTTCTTGCTGGGAGTACGGACCTGCTAAGAGGTGCTAGCTGTTGTTTTGGACCTCTGGAGGCTGTTTGCCGCTGGGAGCTGGAAAAGTAACGCAACTTTGAGAAGCGTGACACATCCGCACCTGTTTCCAACACAACGCTGAGGAAATCTTCGCAGCACCTGCCCGCTGCTCGAGAAATCGCTGCACACTGTATCAAGTGCACCGATCTCTGAAATCCAAGATCATTGCACCGTATCTGATGCGTGCCCTTCTGTGCAGCTGCAAGAACTCACGCATCATCACAGGTCGTCGCATCGTTGGGGGATGCAGTAGGAAACCGATGCATCAGCTCCCCATGCAGTAAGAAACCAACAATGTTGATTTAACTTTGCCTATGATACGGGTTGACGGAAATAAGAATCCGATTGTTATTTACAATACTGGTGACGCACTCACGATCGTACTTATACGCATACCTTTCAGCAACTTGGAAAGGTAAGGCGGTTGTAGCTTTCGTATGGAAAGCCTTGTAATTTGTATCTTCTCATCTGATCTCGGTCTCCTGTGCCAATAAGAGGCTTTAATAATCTTTTAAAAATTCATCTTCACTAGGTTATATACCTTTTTTGCATGAACGTTTGTACCTCTTGGAAGGCAACACTGGTGAAGTTTGTGGAGTCCGTTTCCTAAAAAATCTATGGTAAGAATTGGTATATAAACTATAGATTTTTCATTTAATAGGGTAGTGGCCATACAAACCATTGTGATTTATTAGACATACAGACCCATCTCCCTAACATATACCTATGGACTCACTTATGTGTTGGGTTTCCATATGTATATACTCTAAATGGAATTCCCCTCCTGGAACATTAGACAACATATATGTTGAGGCAGGATGTATATGTTTCTTGTGAAAGTTTTAATTCTTTTTTTGTGCGTATATTTGATTAATATGTCTTTTCTTTGTATATATAAAAAATTGTATGTAATGTATCTATATGTGAGATTTTTTGTGTTTGTACTTTGTGCTGTGTGATCATTCATATGTAAAACACGGTATTGTCACGATTTATATGTGTTATTAGTAATGTAGGTTGTTGTGTTTCTTATGTCTATAAGATGTGTTTTTTCATGTGGTATAAGATGTGTTTTTATATATATGTATGTTTTTATTTGCATTATCTTACAGCCCTGACGAAGTTCGTAAAGAACGAAACGCGTTGGCTGAGTTTGACCTTTCTGGGATTTGAATAAGAATAAAGGAACATCCTTTGGGATATTTGAAAAGACTTTTCCTTGAGTGCACCGTCCTTTTGTAAAAAAAAGTTTGTATATCTGGTTTTCCAGTAGAGCACAAGTGCGGCTTGCTCTGGACGTTTTGTTTGCACCAACTAAGAAATTGTACTTTGAACTGGGATTTGGTGTGCTTAACATTGGTCAGCCGTACGGTCCTTTTGTTCACATTTACTTGTTTGACCGTTCTGCACCCTTTTCCATTTGTTATCTTATGAATATTATTTAAAGTTGAGGGCTTTATTCCCTTAGACACCATGCCTAGATTTCAGGATGGACGTGAGGAATTGGCTATGGATCTCCTTGGGACCAGTGTCTCTAAAAACACAACAACTGTAACTAATATAGCTACTACGAGCCTTAAAGCTTTGTTTATCAAACTAGAAAAATTGCGGAAACAAGAGTTAAGCAGGTGGTGGGACGGAGTCACCTTGGAACAGTACATGAAGAATGGTAAAATTCCGAGGGGACTCCGTATCTTAATCTTTCCGACTTTTGAAGATCTGAGTGGGGATCTACTTAAGGAATGGGAATGTAATTTTGAGGGCGCATCAACAACGATGATGAAAATATTGGTTAGACATGCTGCAGAGAAGGGGGAGAAACTACAGATAGAGATTGAGACCTTGGAAAAGGAAATCAATGGTATGAATGAAAAGGATTTGATTGAGAAGAATTACTTGATATTAAAACAAGTGATGGATGATCATCAATTGTATTTGAAAAACAAAAAATTGAGTAAAATAAGAAGGGATGATAGGGACTACCAAAATGGCAGAATATACACCTTTGCCAAGAAGTTTGATGGGCTACAGGGAACTGAGGATGTGACCAAGAAAAGAACAAGAGATGATAGAGACATAAGTGAGGAAACAGGTTCTAACAGCAACCTATCTTTTTCCTCCTTGGGTAGTTCCACATCAAGCAATGTATTACCTGATGTCCCTTTAGAAGAGGGGACCTCGTCTTTTCAAAAAGAGCTAGCCAACCTCAGGATAAGCAACCGCCTCCAACAAAAAAGAGATCAAACAAAAAGAGGCGGGGAGGGAGGCGATCAAAGAATAATCAAAAAGGGTGCCTTGCCGAACAAGTCAGGTGCAGTGCCCAAAGTGAAGAAGTAGCTATGGGTGGGCTTGGGAGAATAGGATACCCGATGACCAGTCAGAGTGTGAATACTGATTTGAAAATCATAAATCTTTCAAATAAAATTTTGGATAATGACAAAATAAATCTATTGAGTAAGGGTCTTAATTTCTGCCCCACACAAGGTGGTGATTTTGCAAATCTACACATTGACCTTTTTAAATTCACTAGGACATTAAAACTAAAGGATTTTTTTGCAACTAGACCTCGTGAACCTGGGGGTGAGAAGGGTTGTCAAAGTAGTGGTACACACACTATACGAGAGGTTCGTGACATACACTGTCTCCTTTCTCTAAACCCAGATGATGAGGTTAATATGACCACTGTCCTTGAAGACCTTGACATCAACCACAGTGCAAGCATTGAGAGTGGATTACACCCCAAGTCAAAGTTTATACCTACACACTCCTATCATCACAACATCGATGATTTTCATGATAGGGTCACAGAGGAGTTTTATAACATCGAAACTCCCCAAAGATTTACTCCCAAAACAACCAACAATATCACAGTGTCTGAGAGGTCAGCTTTGATGAGGTTGAATAAAGATACAAATATCGTTATAAGGGAGGCCGATAAAGGCGGGAACATCGTTGTAATGAACCGTGAAGACTACATGCAGGAGGTATCTAGACAACTGAATAATGAGGCACACTATCTAAGGATCAATGAAAATCCCATTCCTAGTAGTACAATGAAGATTAATGCCAAATTACTTGAATGGAGAGAATCTGGCCTTCTCAGTGAAGATGAGTGCCGATTTATGTGGGTGAATTGTCCTAATTTTCCTTGCATTTATATATTGCCAAAGGTGCATAAGGGTGGGAACTTTCCTCCAGGTAGACCAATTATTTCCGGGGTGGGTTCACCGACGGAAAAAATGTCAGAATTTGTTGACCTGAAGCTCCAGAAATATGTCCCTAATCTACCTTCATATGTAAGGGACAGCAAAGATATCCTAATGAAATTTAAAGATTTTGACTGGTCTGAAGACCTGATGTTTGTGACTCTAGATGTAGAGAGCCTTTATACCTGTATCAATAAGACCTTTGGTATTAAGGCAGTCCAATCCTTTCTGGATAGAGAGGATGCGAGATTTTTTGACTACAATGAGATGATTATCGCTATGATTAACATCATCCTGGACAATAATTTTTTCCTGTTTGATGGTGAATGGTTCCAACAGATACACGGTACTGCAATGGGTTCCAGGTTTGCTCCCTCGTACGCCTGCCTATTTATGGGTTGGTTTGAGAGGGAGCATGCCTGGAACAGAGATGCCTCCCCCTGGACCAACTACATCGTGTACTGGGGGAGGTACATCGATGACGTGATCTGCCTTTGGTCTGGATCTGTCGACCAACTTGACCAACATGTATCCTTTTTGAATACCAACGTGTGCAATGTCAAGTTTACTATGATGCATCATAAAGAACACATCAATTTCCTTGATATTCAATTCTATATTAGGCAAGGACAAATACATAGTAATCTGTACAGGAAGGAAACCGCGTGTAACGCGGTGTTACACGCGACCAGTGCACATCCCCACTCTGTAAAGAAAAACATCCCCTTCGGTGAAATGGTGAGGGTCAGACGAAATTGTAGCGAGGAAGATATGTTCCACACACACATCACTGACACTAAGAACAGATTCCTTAAGAGAGGATATGATCAGGCTACCCTGGATAAAGCAGAACTCAGGGTCAATAAGATGAGTAGGAACATGACACTACAGGATAAACCAAAAAGGCCTGTTACCGACACCAAAGCCAGATTTATAACTCAGTATACTTCTCACAGCAACACCATTTTCAATATCTTCAGAAAACATTGGCACCTCTTGATGGAAGTTCCTGGTTTAAGAGATGTGATTAATAACCAACCATCCATCACGTACAGAAAGGGTATTTCTTTAAAAAGAACATTGTGCCCGAGCTACATAACCACTCCCCAAAGAACACAAACTTGGTTACCAGACAAACCCAAAGGTTTATTTACCTGCGGAACATGTAATATCTGTCCGTTGGGTAAGAACAAAACTTCGGTTTTCTGCTATAACAGCTCGAGACAGTTTGTGATTGAAAACTTCATAAACTGTAACACAACTTATGTGGTGTATGTCTTGGGTTGTAAATGTGGTATAATTTATGTCGGGAGTACCATCCGGAGTCTTAAACTGAGAATTCAAGAACATAGGAGGGCTATAAAAACCAATGATATTAGATACCCGATTACCAACCACTATGCCATGGAACATCCGGAGGATTTGAGTTTTTGGTTTCACGCCATTGAACATGTTCCCAAACCCAAGAGAGGCAGCAACAGGGATCTGTTGCTGAGACAAAATGAATCCAAATGGATTTGCCGCTTGAGAGCAACCAGTCTGGGACATAACACGGATGGGGAAATGCACTATTTCCTATAGGTGAAGATATTGGGGTGTTTTAACTTCCTATATATTAGGTTTGTTTATGAGCTAGTTGGCTGTTCCACTAACCGTAGGTTTTTAACATTCTTACTGACAACTACCCATATTGTTAGGGTTGTGCGATCCTTATGACCTAGGGTTTTGGATATCACATTATGATGTAGGCGGGTGAATATGAGACATTCGGGGGTACTATTAGATCGATTTGCTCCCTGTTTATTTAATGTCTCCTTATTCCCCCCCCCGCCCCCCTTTTCTTCAAATATGAATTATTTCTAAATACTTAGTGGTATTGGTATACAATTTTAGGCTGATGCTTGGCCTGTTTGTGTCTGTTTTTTATGTCTGTTTTGATTCTTCCCTTGCCGTTGTGATTAGTGCTCACTTACTTCTTTAATTTTATGGATACTTAAAATTCAACATACAGAACCCTGTTGGGCGTTGTAGTAATGTTGATAGATATCTTTTGTTCAATTGGGCAGTCGATTTCTTTTATCCCATCTGAATCTGAATTCATAGTGGACAGCTATTACATCACATATACAATTACTCCTTACGGATCTAACTGTACTTTTAAACATAGAAACATACTGGGTACCGAGACATACAGATACTATTGACTGTTATATGATGCTCCATTATAGAGATCGTGGAAGAGCTATAGGCTACCTTTCATCATCCCTGGCCGACATACCATGCTCTCTTGGTTACTGCCACCGTAATAATACTTTCTTTGGTTACACAAACCATGTAGTAATGTCGCTTTTTCTATTCGGGGACTCCCCTGGTTTGATCTCTTTTTTAACGTGGTTTTCCCACCAATGCCATATGAGCATACACTTTTACCGTTAGAATCTTCCGTCTGTTAATATTATACATGAACGGAGCGCGCGTTCAGTCCAAATTAAGTTCAAGACATGTCTGGTCTTCCGATATCTCTTCATATCGCCACTCTCGTGTATCATTCCAATATGGCGCCGAAATGGTGAATAAATATTGCTGGAACATACCAATACTATCACATCTTATTGCCGATAGATCTATATCTCGGTAAACAATATATATAAATATGTATACGAACGGACCTTGCGGTTATTTCTGTACCGTTTTGTGTATTTATTTGGCCCTTTTAAATCTCTTGAAGAACACTATGTTCATATACCACTCTAATATGGCGCCCATAGGGTGGAAACGATGTTCTAATTTCCCTGATAGCCACTCTATACTTCTGGGTTTCATTACGGGGTATGAGGGAGGAGCCTATATAAGACACCCGACCTATGGGACTTGGTTTCGCCGGTAACCAGAAGAAGCGCGCTCTGCAAAGGTGAGACGAGATGTATGTAGTGGGGTATGTAGTGGACTCAGAGTGATGAATTGGTTTGATATTTTCGAGTCCTCGGATATTAATCTAAGTTAACTTTTCCATGTCACATGGTGGGATGTGGCGTGGCTGGTAACAGTATCGTTGTGGGCTTTGCATCAATATAACGCTTATAGTATAAACAATCTCAGGCGAACATGAATCGCCACTTTTTGGTACACGAAGACATCGTGTTTATCTGTTGTGTGATTGTGGATGGTGGAAACTAGGTGACGGCTCGGTCACCGCAAGCACGATTACGCAATGAACCATAGAGAGATCTGTGGCTCATAACTTGCTGTCTACTATTGTTGTGAGATGTGTTTTGGAATTTTGATTTCGATTTTTATGGTGCCCAACAGACATAGGAGCTATATGTTTTTAGTCCATGGACGCAAGTTGTAATGGGAGATATAGACTGCCGCTTTTATTCGTATAAGGTTAATACTGGGAGGTGTGATTAGGATTTGGAGTCTGTGATATAAAGCAAAACCAAGAATGGATAATTATATAATTTTCTATTCTGTTTGGTTCCTTTTAGAAATACGGAGCCAACACATTTGGCATAAATATACAACAACAATGTTGATTTAACTTTGCCTATCATACGGGTTGACGGAAATAAGAATCCGATTGTTATTTACAATACTGGTGACGCACTCACGATCGTACTTATACGCATACCTTTCAGCATCTTGGAAAGGTAAGGCGGTTGTAGCTTTCGTATGGAAAGCCTTGTAATTTGTATCTTCTCATCTGATCTCGGTCTCCTGTGCCAATAAGAGGCTTTAATAATCTTTTAAAAATTCATCTTCACTAGGTTATATACCTTTTTTGCATGAACATTTGTACCTCTTGGAAGGCAACACTGGTGAAGTTTGTGGAGTCCGTTTCCTAAAAAATCTATGGTAAGAATTGGTATATAAACTATAGATTTTTCATTTAATAGGGTAGTGGTCATACAAACCATCGTGATTTATTAGACATACAGACCCATCTCCCTAACATATACCTATGGACTCACTTATGTGTTGGGTTTCCATATGTATATACTCTAAATGGAATTCCCCTCCTGGAACATTAGACAACATATATGTTGAGGCAGGATGTATATGTTTCTTGTGAAAGTTTTAATTCTTTTTTTGTGCGTATATTTGATTAATATGTCTTTTCTTTGTATATATAAAAAATTGTATGTAATGTATCTATATGTGAGATTTTTTGTGTTTGTACTTTGTGCTGTGTGATCATTCATATGTAAAACACGGTATTGTCACGATTTATATGTGTTATTAGTAATGTAGGTTGTTGTGTTTCTTATGTCTATAAGATGTGTTTTTTCATGTGGTATAAGATGTGTTTTTATATATATGTATGTTTTTATTTGCATTATCTTACAGCCCTGACGAAGTTCGTAAAGAACGAAACGCGTTGGCTGAGTTTGACCTTTCTGGGATTTGAATAAGAATAAAGGAACATCCTTTGGGATATTTGAAAAGACTTTTCCTTGAGTGCACCGTCCTTTTGTAAAAAAAAGTTTGTATATCTGGTTTTCCAGTAGAGCACAAGTGCGGCTTGCTCTGGACGTTTTGTTTGCACCAACTAAGAAATTGTACTTTGAACTGGGATTTGGTGTGCTTAACATTGGTCAGCCGTACGGTCCTTTTGTTCACATTTACTTGTTTGACCGTTCTGCACCCTTTTCCATTTGTTATCTTATGAATATTATTTAAAGTTGAGGGCTTTATTCCCTTAGACACCATGCCTAGATTTCAGGATGGACGTGAGGAATTGGCTATGGATCTCCTTGGGACCAGTGTCTCTAAAAACACAACAACTGTAACTAATATAGCTACTACGAGCCTTAAAGCTTTGTTTATCAAACTAGAAAAATTGCGGAAACAAGAGTTAAGCAGGTGGTGGGACGGAGTCACCTTGGAACAGTACATGAAGAATGGTAAAATTCCGAGGGGACTCCGTATCTTAATCTTCCCGACTTTTGAAGATCTGAGTGGGGATCTACTTAAGGAATGGGAATGTAATTTTGAGGGCGCATCAACAACGATGATGAAAATATTGGTTAGACATGCTGCAGAGAAGGGGGAGAAACTACAGATAGAGATTGAGACCTTGGAAAAGGAAATCAATGGTATGAATGAAAAGGATTTGATTGAGAAGAATTACTTGATATTAAAACAAGTGATGGATGATCATCAATTGTATTTGAAAAACAAAAAATTGAGTAAAATAAGAAGGGATGATAGGGACTACCAAAATGGCAGAATATACACCTTTGCCAAGAAGTTTGATGGGCTACAGGGAACTGAGGATGTGACCAAGAAAAGAACAAGAGATGATAGAGACATAAGTGAGGAAACAGGTTCTAACAGCAACCTATCTTTTTCCTCCTTGGGTAGTTCCACATCAAGCAATGTATTACCTGATGTCCCTTTAGAAGAGGGGACCTCGTCTTTTCAAAAAGAGCTAGCCAACCTCAGGATAAGCAACCGCCTCCAACAAAAAAGAGATCAAACAAAAAGAGGCGGGGAGGGAGGCGATCAAAGAATAATCAAAAAGGGTGCCTTGCCGAACAAGTCAGGTGCAGTGCCCAAAGTGAAGAAGTAGCTATGGGTGGGCTTGGGAGAATAGGATACCCGATGACCAGTCAGAGTGTGAATACTGATTTGAAAATCATAAATCTTTCAAATAAAATTTTGGATAATGACAAAATAAATCTATTGAGTAAGGGTCTTAATTTCTGCCCCACACAAGGTGGTGATTTTGCAAATCTACACATTGACCTTTTTAAATTCACTAGGACATTAAAACTAAAGGATTTTTTTGCAACTAGACCTCGTGAACCTGGGGGTGAGAAGGGTTGTCAAAGTAGTGGTACACACACTATACGAGAGGTTCGTGACATACACTGTCTCCTTTCTCTAAACCCAGATGATGAGGTTAATATGACCACTGTCCTTGAAGACCTTGACATCAACCACAGTGCAAGCATTGAGAGTGGATTACACCCCAAGTCAAAGTTTATACCTACACACTCCTATCATCACAACATCGATGATTTTCATGATAGGGTCACAGAGGAGTTTTATAACATCGAAACTCCCCAAAGATTTACTCCCAAAACAACCAACAATATCACAGTGTCTGAGAGGTCAGCTTTGATGAGGTTGAATAAAGATACAAATATCGTTATAAGGGAGGCCGATAAAGGCGGGAACATCGTTGTAATGAACCGTGAAGACTACATGCAGGAGGTATCTAGACAACTGAATAATGAGGCACACTATCTAAGGATCAATGAAAATCCCATTCCTAGTAGTACAATGAAGATTAATGCCAAATTACTTGAATGGAGAGAATCTGGCCTTCTCAGTGAAGATGAGTGCCGATTTATGTGGGTGAATTGTCCTAATTTTCCTTGCATTTATATATTGCCAAAGGTGCATAAGGGTGGGAACTTTCCTCCAGGTAGACCAATTATTTCCGGGGTGGGTTCACCGACGGAAAAAATGTCAGAATTTGTTGACCTGAAGCTCCAGAAATATGTCCCTAATCTACCTTCATATGTAAGGGACAGCAAAGATATCCTAATGAAATTTAAAGATTTTGACTGGTCTGAAGACCTGATGTTTGTGACTCTAGATGTAGAGAGCCTTTATACCTGTATCAATAAGACCTTTGGTATTAAGGCAGTCCAATCCTTTCTGGATAGAGAGGATGCGAGATTTTTTGACTACAATGAGATGATTATCGCTATGATTAACATCATCCTGGACAATAATTTTTTCCTGTTTGATGGTGAATGGTTCCAACAGATACACGGTACTGCAATGGGTTCCAGGTTTGCTCCCTCGTACGCCTGCCTATTTATGGGTTGGTTTGAGAGGGAGCATGCCTGGAACAGAGATGCCTCCCCCTGGACCAACTACATCGTGTACTGGGGGAGGTACATCGATGACGTGATCTGCCTTTGGTCTGGATCTGTCGACCAACTTGACCAACATGTATCCTTTTTGAATACCAACGTGTGCAATGTCAAGTTTACTATGATGCATCATAAAGAACACATCAATTTCCTTGATATTCAATTCTATATTAGGCAAGGACAAATACATAGTAATCTGTACAGGAAGGAAACCGCGTGTAACGCGGTGTTACACGCGACCAGTGCACATCCCCACTCTGTAAAGAAAAACATCCCCTTCGGTGAAATGGTGAGGGTCAGACGAAATTGTAGCGAGGAAGATATGTTCCACACACACATCACTGACACTAAGAACAGATTCCTTAAGAGAGGATATGATCAGGCTACCCTGGATAAAGCAGAACTCAGGGTCAATAAGATGAGTAGGAACATGACACTACAGGATAAACCAAAAAGGCCTGTTACCGACACCAAAGCCAGATTTATAACTCAGTATACTTCTCACAGCAACACCATTTTCAATATCTTCAGAAAACATTGGCACCTCTTGATGGAAGTTCCTGGTTTAAGAGATGTGATTAATAACCAACCATCCATCACGTACAGAAAGGGTATTTCTTTAAAAAGAACATTGTGCCCGAGCTACATAACCACTCCCCAAAGAACACAAACTTGGTTACCAGACAAACCCAAAGGTTTATTTACCTGCGGAACATGTAATATCTGTCCGTTGGGTAAGAACAAAACTTCGGTTTTCTGCTATAACAGCTCGAGACAGTTTGTGATTGAAAACTTCATAAACTGTAACACAACTTATGTGGTGTATGTCTTGGGTTGTAAATGTGGTATAATTTATGTCGGGAGTACCATCCGGAGTCTTAAACTGAGAATTCAAGAACATAGGAGGGCTATAAAAACCAATGATATTAGATACCCGATTACCAACCACTATGCCATGGAACATCCGGAGGATTTGAGTTTTTGGTTTCACGCCATTGAACATGTTCCCAAACCCAAGAGAGGCAGCAACAGGGATCTGTTGCTGAGACAAAATGAATCCAAATGGATTTGCCGCTTGAGAGCAACCAGTCTGGGACATAACACGGATGGGGAAATGCACTATTTCCTATAGGTGAAGATATTGGGGTGTTTTAACTTCCTATATATTAGGTTTGTTTATGAGCTAGTTGGCTGTTCCACTAACCGTAGGTTTTTAACATTCTTACTGACAACTACCCATATTGTTAGGGTTGTGCGATCCTTATGACCTAGGGTTTTGGATATCACATTATGATGTAGGCGGGTGAATATGAGACATTCGGGGGTACTATTAGATCGATTTGCTCCCTGTTTATTTAATGTCTCCTTATTCCCCCCCCCCCGCCCCCCTTTTCTTCAAATATGAATTATTTCTAAATACTTAGTGGTATTGGTATACAATTTTAGGCTGATGCTTGGCCTGTTTGTGTCTGTTTTTTATGTCTGTTTTGATTCTTCCCTTGCCGTTGTGATTAGTGCTCACTTACTTCTTTAATTTTATGGATACTTAAAATTCAACATACAGAACCCTGTTGGGCGTTGTAGTAATGTTGATAGATATCTTTTGTTCAATTGGGCAGTCGATTTCTTTTATCCCATCTGAATCTGAATTCATAGTGGACAGCTATTACATCACATATACAATTACTCCTTACGGATCTAACTGTACTTTTAAACATAGAAACATACTGGGTACCGAGACATACAGATACTATTGACTGTTATATGATGCTCCATTATAGAGATCGTGGAAGAGCTATAGGCTACCTTTCATCATCCCTGGCCGACATACCATGCTCTCTTGGTTACTGCCACCGTAATAATACTTTCTTTGGTTACACAAACCATGTAGTAATGTCGCTTTTTCTATTCGGGGACTCCCCTGGTTTGATCTCTTTTTTAACGTGGTTTTCCCACCAATGCCATATGAGCATACACTTTTACCGTTAGAATCTTCTGTCTGTTAATATTATACATGAACGGAGCGCGCGTTCAGTCCAAATTAAGTTCCACACATGTCTGGTCTTCCGATATCTCTTCATATCGCCACTCTCGTGTATCATTCCAATATGGCGCCGAAATGGTGAATAAATATTGCTGGAACATACCAATACTATCACATCTTATTGCCGATAGATCTATATCTCGGTAAACAATATATATAAATATGTATACGAACGGACCTTGCGGTTATTTCTGTACCGTTTTGTGTATTTATTTGGCCCTTTTAAATCTCTTGAAGAACACTATGTTCATATACCACTCTAATATGGCGCCCATAGGGTGGAAACGATGTTCTAATTTCCCTGATAGCCACTCTATACTTCTGGGTTTCATTACGGGTATGAGGGAGGAGCCTATATAAGACACCCGACCTATGGGACTTGGTTTCGCCGGTAACCAGAAGAAGCGCGCTCTGCAAAGGTGAGACGAGATGTATGTAGTGGGGTATGTAGTGGACTCAGAGTGATGAATTGGTTTGATATTTTCGAGTCCTCGGATATTAATCTAAGTTAACTTTTCCATGTCACATGGTGGGATGTGGCGTGGCTGGTAACAGTATCGTTGTGGGCTTTGCATCAATATAACGCTTATAGTATAAACAATCTCAGGCGAACATGAATCGCCACTTTTTGGTACACGAAGACATCGTGTTTATCTGTTGTGTGATTGTGGATGGTGGAAACTAGGTGACGGCTCGGTCACCGCGAAGCACGATTACGCAATGAACCATAGAGAGATCTGTGGCTCATAACTTGCTGTCTACTATTGTTGTGAGATGTGTTTTGGAATTTTGATTTCGATTTTTATGGTGCCCAACAGACATAGGAGCTATATGTTTTTAGTCCATGGACGCAAGTTGTAATGGGAGATATAGACTGCCGCTTTTATTCGTATAAGGTTAATACTGGGAGGTGTGATTAGGATTTGGAGTCTGTGATATAAAGCAAAACCAAGAATGGATAATTATATAATTTTCTATTCTGTTTGGTTCCTTTTAGAAATACGGAGCCAACACATTTGGCATAAATATACAACAACAATGTTGATTTAACTTTGCCTATCATACGGGTTGACGGAAATAAGAATCCGATTGTTATTTACAATACTGGTGACGCACTCACGATCGTACTTATACGCATACCTTTCAGCATCTTGGAAAGGTAAGGCGGTTGTAGCTTTCGTATGGAAAGCCTTGTAATTTGTATCTTCTCATCTGATCTCGGTCTCCTGTGCCAATAAGAGGCTTTAATAATCTTTTAAAAATTCATCTTCACTAGGTTATATACCTTTTTTGCATGAACATTTGTACCTCTTGGAAGGCAACACTGGTGAAGTTTGTGGAGTCCGTTTCCTAAAAAATCTATGGTAAGAATTGGTATATAAACTATAGATTTTTCATTTAATAGGGTAGTGGTCATACAAACCATCGTGATTTATTAGACATACAGACCCATCTCCCTAACATATACCTATGGACTCACTTATGTGTTGGGTTTCCATATGTATATACTCTAAATGGAATTCCCCTCCTGGAACATTAGACAACATATATGTTGAGGCAGGATGTATATGTTTCTTGTGAAAGTTTTAATTCTTTTTTTGTGCGTATATTTGATTAATATGTCTTTTCTTTGTATATATAAAAAATTGTATGTAATGTATCTATATGTGAGATTTTTTGTGTTTGTACTTTGTGCTGTGTGATCATTCATATGTAAAACACGGTATTGTCACGATTTATATGTGTTATTAGTAATGTAGGTTGTTGTGTTTCTTATGTCTATAAGATGTGTTTTTTCATGTGGTATAAGATGTGTTTTTATATATATGTATGTTTTTATTTGCATTATCTTACAGCCCTGACGAAGTTCGTAAAGAACGAAACGCGTTGGCTGAGTTTGACCTTTCTGGGATTTGAATAAGAATAAAGGAACATCCTTTGGGATATTTGAAAAGACTTTTCCTTGAGTGCACCGTCCTTTTGTAAAAAAAAGTAAGAAACCAACTCATCACCTCCTCTCTGGTAAGGAACCGACGCATCACCTCTCCTGTGTAGCAGTAAGGAACCGACGCATCACCTCCCCCTTAGCAAGGAACCAACGTATCACCTTCCCTGAGTGTAAGGAACCAACTCATCACCTTCCCTGCGACCCATTTAGTTTGTGTGTGTGATGCATCCAAGGTACTTTGTTTGAAAAGTGTGGCATCTGCAATTTGCTTTAAACTGAACTATTTCAACCATTTGAAAGTCATATTTTTATTATTGTATTGTGGATTTTTGCTGTTTGGTCTTGTTTGGCTTAGATAAAGATTTTTTAATTTTTCTAAACTGGTGTGGTGTCCATTTATAGCGTTTTCACTGTATTACTGTATGTGTTCAGAAATGCTTTACACACTGCCTCTGAGATAAGCCTGTCTGCTCATGTCAAGCTACCAAGGGGTTGAGAAGGGGTTATTTTAGAAGTGTATCCCCCTTACCCTGACTAGAAGCAAGGGTCCCTATTTGGACAAAGGTACCTACTTCTGCCAGCTAGAGTACCCCATTTCTTATACTGCTCTTTCCAATTGCTGTAAGGTCCCCATAACTTTGCTGCTAAGTCCACAAATAGTTGTCCAGTTCTACATGGTCTAGGGACGTCTTCTAGGCCCCATGATCTTTTTGAACCTCCCGCTCAAAAGGGCAGTCTTAACGGTAAAGTATATGACATGTCTAGTTCCAGCTGGTGCACTAAAAACATTCAACTGGGGCAAAAATCTCCCGTGTCTAAAGACTTATCACACTCTGCGGCCTCCAGAAGAAAGTTGAGGAATTTATACTTGCAAGTAATTGGTTTATTAGTTGAGATGGGTGGAAACCCCACTCAAATAATAAACACAATTCTTGTCAGGGTGGACCACAAAAGTTACTAAATAAACCTGTGCTGAAGCCTCTGCTAGCTTGGCATAAATGCAATCAGGCCTAGCTTAGTGCCAATGTTTGAAGTATTTATGCAGCAATCTCATCGTAATAAAGTGACAATGCTAGGCCAGACAAATCTCAAACCTATGTAGAAAATGGATTAAAAGTTAATATTTAAAGTTACATAAAAATAAGACAAATCTAATATGAAGAACTGGAGATACAATGCTTTAATTTTTTGTAGGTGAAAATACATTTAGTTGCACTGGGTTGGGTTAAAGACACAAGTTCAGGCCACAGGGACCAGGTTCATCCAGATGAAGAGCTACCTTCTCAAGAATGTGCGAGGAGCTGCTGTTCACATTGGCAGGTGCCCCAAGGTGATCGTTGGTGTGAGGAGCCAGTCGGGCGTCGAAGTCAGTTGTTGTTTTGGTGCAAATAGCCAGTCATGACTGGGACTTTACTTTGGCTGTCGATGCAGGCTGTTGCTGTTAACACAAAGTGCAGAAAGTGCAGGTTTTCCTGGAGCTTCGTGTTGGTGGTCAATATTTGTGATCTATATTTGGTGCAAAGATGTCACTTATGGTTGCAAGGAGTCAAAATAACTCTGTATTTTCACCTTGAGTTCGGGATGAGTACACTGTGATGACTGCCAAGTGTCCACGACTTGGGGGGGCACCTCTTAGGGATCAGAACTCACTTCTGCAGGGGCCAGCAGAAGGGTCCAGGCAGTTTCAGTTTGTGCTGGTCAGCTGGGCAGTTGCAGGGAGGCCTCTGGAAGCTTGTTGTGTTCCTGTAGCTCAAACGTGATGTCAGACACTTGACATTTGGAGTCACTCCTTGGGAGATTGGGCTCAAGGCAAGGAGGTCTAGTCTTTCTTCTTCAGACAGCAGGGCTGAGGGATTCGTCTGAATCTCCCAGTTCCAGGATTGTTGGGATAAGAGGTCCTCAAGGTGCTGCTTTTATCCCCAGTGCTAGCCTGTTGGTGGGCTATGCCTGCTTTGTCTAACCTTACCTCTTTACTGGGTTTGGCTTAAAAATGTCTGGAGTAAAAAGGCAGACAGGCCTAGCTGTGAACTGCATTGCCAGTGGCAGGACAGGCACCAATTACAAGTCATGAAGGGGGTGGGGAAGCCCAGAGGCTACTCCTGGAAGCTCAGGAAGGACTGAGTAGAATCCCTTTCAGGACATCCTGCTAAGGAGAGCAAAACCCTGCCCCACGCCCAGAGTCCATTTGTCCCCTATGTTTGGAAGTAATACACAAAACACAACATTAAAGCCAATAATAGTAATGTGACCCTGGACACTGGTAGAAAGGCACATTTGGTATATAGAAAAATTTAGATTTTCTAATAGTGACATTTTCAGAATGGTAACTTCAAATCTGACTCTGCCCATTATAACGAATTTAAATTCCAATGTACTTGAGTGGAAGAAGCATTCCTCCATTTTCCTAAAGCCAAATGCCACCACAGTCAACCAAATGCTGAATATGTTTTAAAAAAGCTTTCCTATAGATCTTCCTGCTCTATCAAAGAAACAGGCCTATAATTAACCATATTTCTGAGGCGGCCATTCTTGTGTTTTTGGGCATTGAGACAATGGTTTCCAACAACCAAGATATTGGGACAGACCATGTAGTGATTACTGCATTCAAATTTTTTGCAAGGCAGGTGCCTAAGCTGGGTTGGCCTCATTGAAGACCACTGGCATATTATCAGACGCTGGCAATCTGTTAGATGTTTGACTACTTAACGCCTGCTCTATCTCCTAATGTGTAAAAACACAAGTCAAAGGCTCCACTTCCCTGCATCTTCTGTGGTGCTATCAGGTGATTCAAATATTTTGTTAGCTTGGTATTGCTAGTAGTTTACGATAGACTGTAATGATTTACCTGTTCTTGAACCACTACACAGAGTGCTTAGCTATTGGCTTTTACCGAATAACCACATGAGATGATTTCTCAGAATAGTATTTTATTATTGTTGTGAACAACTCTTTCAGGTCAGCTCGTGTCCTCTGAGGCAACTGATTTTCTAAAGGGCCTCTAAGATCTTGTACAGCTTGTGGAAAGCACCTGAAACTCACTGTTGAACCATTCATACAGGCTCTTGCTGGGCTCAACATCTGGGTGGTTGTGAAAATGTGTGGTATTAAATTAACAGTAAGAGTACTACCGCTTGATTACCTGGAGTCTTCTCAAATTGATGCATTTGCTCCAAATCGGCATCTATTGTTGCCATTAAAAGAGGGGCCGGGTGAAATAATGACCCGATCTCCATTGTAGTGACTGACGGTTTACACAGAGCAAGTGAAAAAACAGGTGTCACTAAATTAGGAGGCGCACAATCCACCATAAACGGGAATAAAAAATAAAACAGGCGGATCATGGTTACTTTTCAACCGCAGCACCACAGACACATCAAGTGGCACAGGGGTTTGGGGCTTCTCTGGCAGGGCCTTTCATCCCTTTGGACCAGTGCCTAAGCTGGAGATCCGAGCACACGATCAAGACAGAACAGAATACATCTCTCTCCAGTTCTGACAGGCCTGAATTATTCAGTAAACCGGGCAGTAAGGGTCCTGTCCTCCTCTTATCTAGATAGATTTCCACATTGATGTGGGTCAAGCAGGCTGTTCTCAAGGCAAAACCTGCAAGTCATGGGTGGCGAAGCCTGGCCAGTTTTACTACAATCCTCAGGCTTTTAACATCAGTTTGGCAGCACATATGCAATTTGTGTCCTGGGTGCATGATTTACAGCAACAAACCGAACCCAGCGATTCCTGCCTCCACAGTTGAATATGGCAGTGTCCCTTCTCATTGATCCGAGGTGCTATCCTGCCTCCCAACACCATTCCGGCCATCCAAGTTAGGTATATCTCATCTACTGAGTCACCACTTGATGAAGGCTTCCCATGGAGCTTGGCTCAGCTGGTTCTCCTGGTTTCCTTCCATGAAGAGGAAAGGTGTTACTGGGAGCTAACATAAATCAGGTGTGCCTGTTAACAGCCCCTTGCCCAGATACATCTCCTATTCTGAATCCGTCCATTAATAGAGCAGATTGCAGGAGGCCAACATAACTAATCATGAGATTTGAATACAGACACGAGTGTGTATGCCTTTTATTTTGGAATTCACCTCAACAAAGATCAGACAGAATATATTTCAAATGGCAACTCTGTTATAGGAGTAATAATATTAGGAATTCAACCACTGTTTTTGTTTCAGCCCAGGTGACCCATATGAGGCAAATGTGGCATAACGTTATGACAACTATCCTAGTCTTTGTTTATGACAAAGTTACTGTGCTAGCATTTACACAATACGGCAAAAGGCCTGATCAACGGGGAACGCGGGCGATGTAAAAATGGGGTTACATGGATACTGCGTGCCATGGCGGGACAGGGATTCGGGTGTGCCAGTGCTAGTTAGTTATGCATGAAGGTCAGGCTGGACATGTGAATGCCACATCTCTTCTTTCTGCCTGACCCTCCCATGGCGGTAGATCTAATTTGTAAATGAGGACTTGGGTCCACATGAAATCTAGCAGTGAAATTGTGATATGCATTTGCTCATTACAAATATACAGCGTCAATTTTTGTAAATTCTCTTCACTGCATATTTAATTTTCTAATATACACACCATTAGATAAAGTTGCATAATTCTACTATAAAGTTGTATCGTGCTGAAAGGTAACGCCTTTTGCTTAATTCTGAAACAATATATGGAAATTAGGCCTCGGACCTTGCATCTCATCAAAACGATTTATATTTCTAAAATGTGGCATGTTAGATTTCACATTCGTTAATAGTACTGATGTATCTTACGGTTGAGCAGAGATTGTGAAATTAATTTTGGGCCTCAGAAGATACAATGTTTCTTAGGTTATTGTTTTTGCGTGGTGCTTGGGAAATCTTTGCTAGCGTTTCTATCACGGTGGGAATCATTTTTATGGGTTTAGTCTACAAGAAAGCTCTTGAGAATTCTTCCATCGTGTACATGCTGAGCCTGTGGCTAGCCTCGGGCAGACAGCAAGATGTAGATAAAGATTAGAAAATACAGTTTTTACTTTTCGTACATACTGTGCAGTATTTTTTGCTTTAAAACTGTGTAGTAAGACGATCTTGATATCTACAGGTTTGTCCGCAAAAAGCTATTTCATTTAAATGTTTTATTTTTATTTTACTCATTCAGAAGATCGGTTTGTGAGGGTGTTTTGAGAGACAAAGAGACATCTAGGCTGTGCTGCACCAACAAGTGGGTTAATTCCACTCAGAAGAATTTTTTTTGTCAAATCACCATGAGCAATGTGACAGAAGCACTGGTTGTCCTCGTTAGGAGCGGAATCATACATTCCTTTCGGGTATAGTGTGGCCATGAATACATTTTACCGCTTGGCAAAAAACAATGCTTTCTTTCAACAGAATGCTTTAGTAACTTGGAAAGCCAATGTCTGAACCATCTGTGACTGGCGTGCGTTAGTCCTAGTGGAATATATTATATTTCTAGCATTAATAACATTAATTAATAACACATTCACAATGTAGATAGTGTGCCTAGTTGCAAACTTAACTCTTGATAACAGTATTTTCGTTTATTTTTCTATTTCCATTTAGGTGTAGGGAAAATATCAGTCACACAAGTCTCTGAATGAGACAAACATTGTCACTTTCCATGCAGGTCCATACTGATGAAGCTGCAGGAGCGCGGGTTCAAAGCCTGCAGGGCCTGCTTCGTGAATGAGAGCTGCGGGTAAAAGGCGGTCTACACGCATGCACAGATGCCGCACTCCTCTTCTCAAACAGACCCACGGTGCCTAGCTTGATATGCATTGACTCCAGTGAACCACGTGGGAAGGGTGACTCTGGAATTCTAATGTAAGCCATGTAATGTAATACCCACTCCTACCATGGAAGCAGCATTGGCACTCACCGACTGGAAATGCTGGTTCATGCTAATGCTTTCATTTGCATTTTCACCCATGGAGAAATGTTGCCCTGCAACTGCTTTTTCCCTCGGAACCTTAACAGAAAAACGGTCACAGCCTGTCTCTTCAGACCAGCTTCAGGCGAGATACTGGCTGTGCAGGGGTAAAACAAGGAGCCTACTACCATTTTTGTTGCTATCCCTGCCTACCGATGCTGTTCCTCCAATCCCACTTGACCAACTAGATCCTAGAGGGCTGTACGCTGATGCAGAGCGCTGTATCACCTGCCCTTAGTAGTGCCATCTGCTTTCACCCATTGATTTAAAGTCTCGGAACCCTCTGGAGACAGGAAGTCACACCCTCTTGCTTTCAGCCAGTGTGATGGAACCTGTTAGAAACTGGGTTTCTGGTTAGCAGAGATATATACCCTGTTGAAGAAGGAATCACAATGCTTGTCATGGTAAGTCACAAAAACAATCTAAATTAACCTGTGCTGATCCTCTGCTAACTTGGCACAGAGGAGTGAGGCTTAAATTAAGAGAGAATGTGTAAAGTATTAGAATTCTGTCTCTCCAAAAGCATTTTTTGCTTTAATCAAGATCTCTATATATACATAAGACATGGACATCATTTGGGTGTCGCCAGGGGTCGCAACTGCAACCCCTTGCTTGTCCCTTGTGACCCCTGGCACTGGCATTGCGACCCAGGGCCCCTGTAGTCACAAAGGCAGTGAATATAGGTGGATCCTTTTCTTGTTAGCTCTGCCAAAACAAACCTGCCTGTTTGCTGAGCTGGATACTGTATAAACATGTGCACTTGGAAACTGCAACAATTTGTCTTATCGCATAGCCGCCCACTTCCATAGTCCCCTTGGGCCCCCAGTATGACCAGGCTCCCCTTGTGTTGCTACATTTGTTATTATGTGCAACATTTGAAATAGTCTGTCATGTTCAGCCTTTAAGAATTATAGGCATGGCTGGCCATGTTTAAAGGTTTGGATTTGTGTTTTTAACACAGCAAGGGATTCTGTGTGGGAGAAAAAAATTATTTGAAAAATGTGTTTGATTCTTTGAAGCCTTTTACCTTTATCCTACTAATTAAATGCATAAATTATGATAATTCATTGCATTAACTCACTACACAGTTCAAGTCTGTGAAAACTCAAGAGGCAATTGGAGTCAGGTTGCACTTCAAATGCTGGAACTCTGAAAAAGAAATAGGCCTTTCCAGTCCACAGAACCTGGTAAGCGTGAGGGTGTATCTAAAAGATACAATGCTGTGGGCGAGGAGTCGTCTTACTTGAAATTCTGTAAAAATAGTTTATCATAACATCAGAATGGTCTAAGGCGTTCTGTGGAAGTAGAGTGACACCAGCTTTTGCTGCCTGATGCTGTCTGTAACTATAATGAGCCAGGGGTACAGCAGTAAAGTGATTCAGAGTGGCTGCAGTCAAACACTTGTGCTGCCGTCCATCTACGTTTGGGGCAGGGTTGGGGAGGGCAGTATTGGGGCAAAAGATTTGTGACAATCATGTGAGGCCTGCAGATGGCATGAAGCTTTTTCTGTTCAGATTATGCACAGGTCTGCTGATTTTTCACAGTCGAATATGGGGATGATTTTCCATAGCCCTGTATTAGATTGCAGAGGGTTTACAGTCTACAGCAACAGTATGCAGAGCTCAGTAAGGACTGTAAATAGTAGAACGTTTGCTGTAGAGAGTAAACATAGGGAAAGATCCCCATCTTTGTACCAATCCACCCCCAGTGCAATATGGATTTGTGAGAACAATGCAGAAACTCATTCATGGTTGCTCTGGCAACAGAGTTGGGGTGAAAAATGGGTGCAGCGGGCAAGGAATAAAAGTGGTATTCTGCCCACTTCTATGTAGTTATTTGTGCTGCATGCAAAGTTGTAGTGTCTTGTTCCTCCAAATGCTCCGCTAACCAAAAGGAGTTTGAAGATGTGTCCTCACTGCATTGTCATGGCCATAATCTGGTAGTTTTTATTAATTTCCCCTTTTTTTCACCTGGCACAATCGGGTCTTTTAACTTTTATTGCCTGTCACCTCTCCAGATTAAATCGCATTTGCCCTCGCCGACGGATACAGCAATCTTAGTCCCTGTTTCTGGCTGGCTTCCTAAAGTTGGAGATCTGGTCTTGGAAACAGTGGTGAAGAATTTGGACCCTCCTACTCTGCTCTGGTCCTGGTCCTTGGTCTAAAGGGCACCTGAAATGTAATTTTACCTCCACTGCCTGGATGCAAAGATAACCGATTCATTTCCGTAGAACATGTCAAACTACAGCATATGGCCAATTCTCAATAGTATGCCTAGAAGCGTTCCAAGCCGGAATGTTTTGCTCCAGCGAATTAATATTGTTTCTCCTAAGTCTCTCCAACACATGGAAGGGGAGTTGGAGTCTTCAATTGATTTATTGCCTGCTTTGTCTTTAACGCCTGCAAATGTGGAAAATAAGTATACTAAACTGCCAGATGAACTTATGGTTGATATCCCTGACACTGTACTACATTCGACTTTCAACAAAGAACAACCTCCCCTGTTTCAGCTCATCTCCAGCGGTTACTATATTGACCAGGATAACTTTCCTTCTGATACATCTACGTTGTCTTCATCTATTGCTGTGCCTCCTACATGGATTTGTATTTTCATCTCGTGGTTGAGAACCAGGCAACTAGTCCCACAAGGGACTTGCATCTGGATTGTGTTGTCAATGGTGTTCCTTTTCCTGTGAATTGGATTTGTGACTGTCTTCTTTCTTTTGATTAATGGCCACTATCTACCTGAATGCTCTGCTGTGGAACTGGTGGATGAAGTACTGGCCCCCGCACGAGTCATCACATAAAATGAAAAGAGATCAAACATTAGTTAATATTTCAGCAGTCCCGATCGCTGATGGCATTGTTTGGGACAAAGTGCCTTTCGATGTATATGCTCCGACGGAGACCATGCACATTCCATATGTTTTCCGTGGTTCTTTGGGAGATGTTGTATTGCCTGGAATGCATTCAGATGATTGGGACGTCAGTGCAGTTAATTCTTTGTTTTCTGATTTACAATATTATTTTATTTTTGATAGGCGGATCTATATTTGAATTCAGCAAATTATGCAGATCAATTTTGTTACCAACCTTATGGCCATCACTTTTTTTTACAAATCTAGTACTCAAAGACCTACTTTGAGTAATACACAATGGGAACATTGTCCAACACGTTCTAAAATAAGTTCCATTACACAGAAAAAGAAATTAGAACATTTTATATTTTACAACCTATCTGACCCAGCATCATATTATTTTAAATTCAATGTCCCTAGATTGAACAAATATATGCTTACACAGACTAAATTTATTCCTGAATCTTTTATAGATGCTCTGTCACTGACGGGTTAAGATTTTTGGAAAGACACTGTTCATTTAAAGTTTATTTTGGGCACTAAAGTTTGGCAAGTGCAGGGGAGTGAATCCTTACAACATGCATGTTTAATACTGCTGTTTGGTCACTGTAAAATGCTACTTTTGTTCCAACTTTGGCTCAAAATGAGTCATGGAGCATACACACCTATTATGCTATTGATGACCTGACTGGGATGATACAGAATGGCTTTTTCTTAACTCATCTATAAAAAATCTAGAGTGCTGGGTGTTGTGACCTACAAATACTGATGCTTGTCATTTATGCTTTTTTAATGTTATTAAAGGTTTTACCTAAATTAGACCAGATATTTGTCACCCAAATTCACATACTGTTACCACTTATTCACTTGGAAAATTATGTCAACAGTGGTTGGAACATTCCACTTTAGCTTCTGTGAAACATCATCTTTCCCTTTTGTCAGATGACATTGATGTTTCTGATTTTCTTTTAGGTCTGAAATCCCTTCGCACTAAATGTTTAGTGTATGCAGCCCATAAGGAATTTTGGAAACTTTCATAAAGGGAGGCCGCACTACGCTTATGCCAAATTGATAAGGATAATTTGGACAAGGTTCTTGATGTGGTTGTTAACGGCATGAAAACACTGTCTTCTCATATTTATACCTTAGACAATATTGTATCATCTGTTATTGATATTGTTCAAAATTAAGTATCTACCTTGTATCATAGCCTTAAATGTTCTGTTGTGCAATTTGTATGGACTTTACAGGCATTTAAAAATGTTAGAGCACCATGGGATTACCTTAATGCTTCTGCACTGGTTTTACCATTCAATTTTTCAGATGAATAGAAAATAATGTCTATGAAAGATACCACTTACACTATGTTAAACATTGAGAAACTAGAACAGTTACTATTCACTGTGGCAGAGATAGATTCAGCAGTGTTGTTAATACATGGGGTTATTTTATTGCCCATCTAACTTTTTCAGTTTACTGCTTGAATGAAACATTATCCTGTCGATAGATATGAACCCCTCTGGAGCAGTTTGATACATGAATTGTGGTCTTTGACAATCACTTTCTGTTGTCAGTGTGCAGAGAATGAGGTTTTCCTTACAGTGGAGGATTGTGACTCTACTGTCGGACACTCCCTTGTCTGTAAACAAGTAAAATTCCATGGGGCATGCATCATTTTGGCACCTAATTAAGCTTGTTTTTTAAAAGGAACCCTGGTTCCTGCTATCATTTCAAATCTCACTTTGCTTTCTAACAGCAGTTCTCATTTTCAACCATCAGAACTGTTATGGTTTACGGGCAGGCATCCCGTAAATACTAACAGTTTCACAACGCATTACTTGTTACAGCAATTTCCTGTTTCCCCCCCACACACGGGAGTGTAGTTAGTTCACTATGGACTTCCATCCCGACTTTGAAAACAGATTTCAATAAGCTAAGCAAACTCAAAGTGCTGTTTTTTCAACAATAAGTTGCTCTCATGTCAGCTCGTGAGACCTTGAATTTCAGGTGGCAAGAACATCTAGAGAACCATTTCACAGGCTGAAGCTAACGGTTGGAGGTTGGAGGCGGAGCTCTGAGTTCGCAGCGAGTCCACAGCGAGCAGTGAGCGGTGAGGAGCCGGTAGCTGGACGGCTATGGGGAGTAATCTGGAGCCGGGAGCTAGGAGGAGCCGGGCGGTCGCTAGTTACTGCTGAACACAGACTCGACATTGGACACGGCAGCAGCAGCGGAGAAGCAGCCATGGTAGGGTTAAGGTAAAAGTTGAGAGCACGGTCGCCATTAGCGCTGACCGTGGAGTGTTGTGCCCAGGTGCGCTGCAAAGGCGGCCCAATTAGGTTGGGTGCGGCCTGCAGCACCCAGTGTGCCCTGCTCTCCTGCTTCTCTAGTGATCACCTTATCTTACTTTGTCTCTCCTTCCTTCTTCCACGCCGCATATAGCTGCCAAGCTTCTGTTCCTCTATCCCTCATCCCCAAGAGGGGAGGGGGCCTCATAAGGACTCCAGAAGGTCGTGAGGTTCGCCAATCTGCGCCTACCGCCGCTGCGCATCCACCCGCCTCCCTTTATTCTCTGGTGCTCCCCTCCCCCGCGTCCTCGCTTTTCCACTAGGCTTGGCTCTCGGAAGGGGGTGTGTGCAGTTGGTGAGCATTGCGAGGCTGCAAGTGAATCAGTGTGTTAGCATCTCTAACACCGCATCTCTAACACCACCAGTGCCATCGTCCCCGACGCTTCAATCATTGTTCAGTCATTGTTGCTAGGACTACCCAATGGTAATAGCAACAGTAATCGATAGTCCCATTTCCAGGGCCCAGGACTCAGGAGTATAGCCAGCTAGGGAGAATTAGGAGTCAAGACCTAGACCCGGGGGCCAATCAGGGGCCAAGTGAGTAACCTTGTGAGTAACCTTGTCGGGGGTCTGTTGAGTGGAAAATATTAAAACATCTAACACCAAATACCAAAGCAATAATGGAGTAATGAGATCTGGCAAAGTTAGGCAACCCTTACTTGAGCCAAAATTTAAGTAAAAAAAAGGAAACTCAAACCCAAAGCGACCTATGACCCGAGATAAAGACCATAATGCTAACACTGCCTACAATGATGACCATAACAAGGCCACCTCAAGTACAATTGCAACCGCAACTGCATATGTAAATGCAAAAACAATGGCAAATATTCTCACATCGCCTGGGCAGAGGACTTCCGTAAGTCCACCAGTAGAGAGGCAACTTGTGTACAAAGCTCATGGCCTGGTGACAACTGACACTCTAATTCCAGCCGATAGTGCACAACCGCTGCCCCCTCCATTGCCCCTTCAATTGTCATGGGCACCTCAGATATCGCAGTTACCATCACCTTTTACATCACCAAGGGACTTAGACAACCTCATAAACATTGAAGGGATGTCTCTGAGGAAAGAAACGTGTGCATAGCAGCCTAAGATATATACAAAATGTTCTTTCTTGAAGGTCCCTGGAACAGCTACTTACTCTAAGAATCGGAACATAAAGGGGCTGCAAACACCACTCTTATTAAGTAAAACTGACTGCAGCCCTCTCCATATCAATCCAGTTGAGTCCTCATCACTCGTAAGGGCTAGTCGTCAACTTCCTCTTGGGGAAACAAACCCAACATTAACATCAACGTGAACGTGAACTGGAATTAGAGAAACCAGAGGAACGGGGGACTCTATCAATCTGGTAGGCGGAGGAGCAGACTGTCAAAGCGGGGCTAAATCTGACTCACCTTGCACTGTAAAAAATTGTGCATACAACAGCTTGTTGAGTCCACCAAAGGTGGGTAAATCTTCAGAGCTAGACAAACACTCTAACTCAACTAGTCGTGTCGAGTCAAATTCAAGTCAAACTAATGTGCTTCGCACAGATTGTTTAGACCTACCAGCTGCAATGAAGGTACAGGACAACCGAGATGAAAAAACACAAGATTTATTTCTTCAACTAAATAATAGTTCTCCTATTCAAATGAAACCAATTCAAACAACCCAAGCAGACACCTGGGTGCACTTAGCTACGCATAACAGCTCAATAGTAAATATGCCCTCAGTGCATCGCACAGTTACCTTATGATGATTCCCATTCAATGTATACTGATATGACCTTTATACCCACACAGGAATGGGAAGAATTAGTTGCCTCCTATAACCTAAAACCATTCCACTCTCATTCACCTATGGAAGCAAACAACCTCCCAAGACCGGAGAAAAGCAATAATACTGGAAGTCCATTTCCGGAATCGATATGGATAGCAAAACTCAGCCGCAGCTTTACAATTTCAATCTCATAAAATGGACATGCAGCTTACTGTTCTTCAGACAATGGCCAATTCCATCTCATGAATTGACTGGAAGAAATCAGAACTTAATGGCCTCATAAAGAGAGGTCAGGAAGCGGCTTATGTGGTTCAAACAACACAATAATCATGTTCCTGTGAACCGATCGTAGACAAGCTACTAACATACCAACTATGATAGGGGACCTAATATCAGATCTAAAAACAACTGTTTTATAGATCCCTCTTCAGAATACCGAACAGATTGGACCATTAATAATGCCATTGGAGCAATCAAAAGTAGAGCGGGCAGTAAACAGTAAATCCCTCCTGGCAGACAGGAAAGTCAAATCAAATCAAATCAGGTGTTTGCGCGACTACTCACCCGTAAGGGTCTCAAGGTGCTGGGGGTGTGGGGGCGGTTCGCAGGTTCCAGTCCATCAAGGAGGGGGTCTGTCAAAGAGCCAGGTTTTGAGGTTTCTTGCGAAGATGGGGAGCAATTTTATCTGTCTGAGGTGGAGTGGAAGGTCGTTTCAGGCTCTGCGCGCACGGAAAGGAGAAGGAGCAGCCTCCCGATCTGGTCTTTTGGGTGAGGGAGACCACCACGTAGGAGAGCTGGGCTGATCGTAGGGTCCTTTGGGGTGCGTGGAATTTGAGTCGGCTATTCAGGTATGCTGGTCCAGTGTCGTGGAGGGCCTTGTGAGCATGGGTTAGCATCTTGAAGGTGACTCTAGCTTCGATGGGGAGTCAGTGGAGTGTGCGCAGGTGCTGGGAGATGTGGCAGTGTCTTGGCGGGTTGAGGACCAGTCTTGCGGCTGCGTTTTGGATGTCCTGTAGCTTGCTGGTGAGGTTTTTGTTTAATCCGGCATAGAGTGCATTGCCGTAGTCGAGCCTGCTGGTGACCAGGGCGTGAGTGACGGTCTTTCTGTGTTCGAGGGGGATCCATTTGAAGGTCTTATGTAGGAGGTGGAGGGTGTGGAAGCAGGAGGACGAGATGGAGTTGATCTGGCAGTCCATTTTGAGCTCTGAGACCAGGATGATTCCTAGTTTGCGTGTGTGATCTGTGGGGGTGGGTGGGCTTATGAGGGCGGGGGGCCAAGAGGTATCGTTCCAGGTGTCTGGGTTTGGGCCCATGATGAGTACTTCCGTTTTGTTGGTGTTTAGTTGTAGGTAGCGTTTTTTCATCCATTTGGCAACGGCTTCCATGCCTTCTGGAAAGTCGTGTGTGGCGGTGTTGCGTTCGTTGGATAGGGAGAGGATGAGTTGGGTGTCGCCTGCCTATGACACAATGTTGAGTCTGTAGGATCTGACGATGGGGGTGAGCGGAGCCATGTAGACGTTGAAGAGCATAGGGCTGAGGGAGGACCCCTGGGGAACACTGCAGGTGGTAGGTGTAGGGTCCGAGAGAAAAGGGGGGAGTCTGACCGCTGTGTTCTGCCAGAGAGGAAGGAGTGAATCCAGTCGAGAGCCTTGTTTTGGATCCCTGCGTCATGGAGTCTGCGTATTAGGGTACGGTGAGAGATTGTGTCGAACGCTGTTGTGAGGTCAAGGAGGATGAGGGCTGCTGTTTCTCCTTTGTCCAGTAAGGTACGGATGTCGTCTGTTGCGGCGAGAAGGGCGGTTTCCATACTGTGGTTTTTTCTGAAGCCGGATTGGGAGGAGTCGAGGATGTTGTGCTCTTCGATGAATGTGGCAAGTTGGCTGTTGATGGCTTTCTCGATGACTTTCGCTGGGAACGGTAGCAGGGAGATGGGTCTGTAGTGTTTGAGGTCGGTGGGGTCCGCCGAGGGTTTCTTCAGGAGGGGGTTGATCTTAGTGTGTTTCCAGTCATCCAGGAATGAGGCGGTTTCCAGGGAGGGGATGATGGTGTGGCAGAGCATGGGTGCGATGGTGTTGGCGGCTCTGTTGAAAATGTGGTGGGGGCAGGGGTCCGTGAGGGCCCTGGAGTGGATTGACTTCATCGTTTTCAATGTGTCTTCAGTGGTGAGGGCTGTCCAGTTGTTTTTCCTCGCTTTTCTTATGAGTTGGTGGTGGATGCTGGTGGCGGCTCTGAAGTTGTTGTGGGCTTCTCTGGATTTGGTGTTCCTCCAGGCATTTTCGAGACGGTGGCACCATCATCAGAGAGTGCAGGAACTGAAATTAGGTACCACTCACCAGCAGCTTGCGTAACCACAGTTGATTGCGTAGCAACCAACACCCAGACTCCATGTAAAACTCATGGGAAGAAAAAAAGGAAGGGAAGAAACAGGCTTCTAATTGATGGAAGATCACGTAAAGAATTACAACCACATCTATTCCTAACCGCCCATGGTCCAAACACCACGGACGCAAATCAGCCTCCGATTTCACTTTTGGCTGAAGAACCTGGGGGTCTCTCTTTGATACCCAATGTTGTCTTGCCAATGGCCTCAGCCGCACCTTCTAGAGACTCATCTCAGAAACCTCTACTCAGTGAAGCAAAAATAAGTCAAACTTTACATAAATCTGATTCAACAACGATTATTAAAACTGAACAAGCTCCAATCACAGAAACTTGTGACAACATCCAGATTAGCAATGCGCAGTTACCACAGCAGTCAGAAGGAGGAACAACAAAAACTACATGGGCCTTAAGGAGAGAAAGGCAGCGAAGTGTACAACAAAATTGCACCGCAAGTGACAGTCCAAGGGCTACCACAAGCCGCCTTCCCCAGTCCGGTTACTCCGAAAGCGAGGGATCTCTAATAAAGCAAACTGCAGTGCAACTTGGGGATAGTACAACCATCATTCTTTTTACTCCAGAATACACATCTCAAGGTAAAGATGATATATTGAACAGAGGAAACATACTACGGCTCTTACATTTGATCACAAGCCTATTAAGTATCAGTTCCTCTGACCTTCTCCAAATAGAATTCCAGCCAACTAATTATCCACAATGTTCGGAAATAACTAAAGTAACCTGGAACTCTAGAGAGGTAGTTAAAAAAATCCTGGAAGAAGAGACTACGTTTAAGCAATGGGGGATAAAGTTGGAAATTGAAAAGCAACCTCCCTATTCGACACCTTTCTTACCCCTGACTAGGTTACCTCTACGGAAAAGCACCAACTCAGTGTTAAAGGGAGCTAGGAGTACCTCCCCAAGAGTGCATGCCTTAGACACAAAGACTTTTTCCCTCAGCACAAGATCTAAGGGATTCACGTCATGTCTTGCCGGCCACAAAACAATATTGGAAAGCATATTCAGCATACTATCATAACAGACCACACAAATTGACAAAGAGAGAGTAGTCCTGATTCTGCCTTGGTCAAGTCCAGACAAATTAGCATATGTACCTGGATAATCAAAGGTTTAGCTAGCAAAAGTGAGGATCCAGAGTTTTTGCACTATTTAAAATCATTTGACTTGTTACTGCTTCAAGAGACCTGGGAGGAAAAGGCCTTTGAACTCCATGGATACACATCCTGTTCTATCCCAGAAATAAAATGCTCTGATTTTGAACGTCGATTGGGGGGTTTAATGATTATGGCATCCATAGTGACAATAGGAGAGATCACAACAATAGAATCTCAAATAGAAGCCCCAAGCGCCATGCAGGCGGTAATGATAGCACTCAGGCTTAACAGCGTACGCCAAGAAGTTATAGTAATTAATGCCTACATCCATCCCAAGCGGAAACTGAAAGCTGCCAAGGAATTGATAGAAGCCACAAAAAAGATAATGGATGAGGAGGATACCGACTATATTATCCTGGCAGGCGATTTGAATATGTATCTTATTAGCTCTGGAGTAGTTGATGCCTTTGATCAAGAGCTTAGCGCCACATGGAAAGTGCCAAGACAGGGCTCCCCAAAAATTAAGAAACCTACAAGTTGCTCAAACCACTTATTACGGCAAACAGAACATCTAAATTTAAGAGCCTTGAACGGGTGCTTTCCGGAGGACGACCCACTGGTCGCAACGTTTCATTCAATAAAGCAATCTTCTCATTTGGATTATACATTCGCATCATTAAATATGCTTGGTAAAGTAACAGCCTTTAGGATAGGGACTAGGGACTACAGCAACCACCTGTCTCAAGAAGCAACAATAAAAGTTAACTCACCTCTCAAGATCGAGCCATTTACAGGCATTAACATCGAAGTGGCCGGAAATCTTAAGTGGCTACGGTGCAACCCCAGCAATATTAGCACAATATCTCTCACGGAAAAAACACTATATGCTCAAGTGATAAGTCTCACGATAAAACCAGTAGAAATATGGCAAAATTTCATCATAACCGTTGGTGAGAAACTGTTGAAAGGGCCATCGAACAGGGTGAGCCAACAAAAGGGAGCATCAACAAAATCACAACTTAGCCCAGAAATGAAAATACAAAAGCAAATTATAAATCGAACACTGAGACAAATGCGAAAAAATCTAACAAATCAGGATCTGTAAGTTGCTCTTTGGAAAGCGAAAAAACTGTTAAAAAGGAAGAAATAGGAAAAAAGAAACAAAAAAAATGACAAATTATGGGCCAAGCTCCTTCACAAAGTTAAGCAAAAAACAGCTCATGGTTTTGGCAAATAATCAAAAGAATTAAGAACCCAAACCATCTTGGTTTAAACTCTAATATAACGGAGGAAGCATGGACAGGATACCTCTTCAAGCATTTTAACAGTACAGCCGCTGATAATGAGGAGAACCTTGAAGAAATAGGGAAAAAGGGGCAAAGCGATGAAATCAACAGGGAAAAAAACAGGCAGTGGCCATATAACGGCCACTTTCCAAGAATCAGACCCAAAAGGAATCATGTTACGCTCCTGTATGGGTAAAGCACTGCTAGGCTTAAATTCTTCTCCCTCTGCTAAAACTGAACATTACGAATTCACATCAGCTGATATTAAGAGGCAAATAGCTAGGGGCAGACAAACAGGTGCCCCCGGTTCAAATGGCATTCCACCAATGCTATATAAAACAGATGCGGAATTTTGCGGTGTAGCATTAACACCGGTTTTTAAAGACATAAAGGATACCTTGACATTACCGGAGTCCTGGTCAGAATCAATAATAAGCCACATTTTCAAACAGGGAGACAGGAAACTCCCAAACCATTATTGGCTCATTGCCCTTATAGACGTGGAGGCTAACTATTTTGCAGGAACCATACTGGAGGAATTAACATCATGGGTATTTGAAAATTCCATCATCCCAATTAATCAAACAGGCTTCTGCCGGGATCAAGAGACCACAATAAACATCGTAGCACTGACCCTACTGACGGACGCTGCAAAAGAGGCCAAATCTCCCCTATTCTTTTGCTATATTGATTACACTGCCGCTTTTGATCATGTCGATCGTAACAAGCCCTGGGGGAAATTGGAAAATTGGGGAATACCTAAACGGCTTTTGTACCAGTTAAAACTACTGCACACAAACACCTGGATTAAGGTTAAGCTAGGAGCAGGAACGTACCTCTCCAAATCCATCCCGACAACAAAAGGGCTAAAACAGGGTTGCGTTCTAGCTCCGCTTTTATTTAACCTTTTCCTTGCAGATCTGCCAGGAGAACTCGATAAATGCCCCTGTCATGCACCAAAACTGGGGAAAATTCCACTGTTCAATCTACTGTACGCGGATGACTTGGTATTGATAAGTCGGACTCCCATCGGCCTCCAACATCTTTTGAATGTAACTCATACCTTTTCAGAAAGGAATTGCTTGTAAATAAATTTTACAAAATCCAAGATCGTGGCAGTGAACTATCGGAAATAGAGGAAGATCAATTGGCACCTAAATTGAAAAAGGGTTGGACTTGGTAACTACTTACAAATACCTGGGAGTAATTTTGGACCATAAGAACCCATTTAAATCCCAATTAGAGTCTTTGCAGGGGAATGGAACTGTGACTTATCCGGCGATAAAACCCTTAAAGGTCAAACTTCACGACTTGACGCTTGATCCCTTGCTCCATGTTTTGCATGCAAAACTACAGCCGACCCTCACATATGGGAGTGAACCCCTTCAAGGAAAGGATGCTGCACTATTGTATATATTGATAGCTAATTCATATAGAGCAATCTTTAACTTGCCAAGATATGTATCTCCAGTGCACACTCGGCTAGAATTCGGGCTTCTAAAACAAACGCTGGAAAGAAGGGACGCGTACGTCATTAGTTGACATAAGATTCGCAGTGCCGTGGTAACTTTAAGTTTCAATCTATGGGAAGAGCTACTCCAACACCGCAAATCCTCACCCAGAGATTATTTATTTGACTCGCTCCAAGTTTTGGGATTGTCAGACCTTTGGGGCACTTCCACTGATCTTTAGTCTTTTAAACAAATTGCAAAAAAATCAGCACGAATCATATCCTCCATTGAGGACAAAGAGGCACTAACTAAAAGAGCGCATGGCTGGATCACGCTTAGCGATTACGGAACATAGCAACCTCAAGCGTACCTTAAAATTGGAGTTAACTTAAAGACGAAAGCAAAGTTCTTAAAATTACGCCTCGGAGTAATCCCAGTTGCCTCTCACTTGCCGGCTTGGGAAAGGAAAAATTGCCCGCAGCAGTGTCGCTTGTGTGGAGCTGGCAAGGAAGACATTATTCATGTTGTTTGCATCTGTCCAAAATTAAAGGATGTTAGGCACAGTCTGTTATGTCCATCCTTCAATTTACATGGTATTTGAACATGCAGGCAGTCAGTCAAATTGTGTTTTAATCCAACTGAAACAAAATTAAACTGTTGGGTCACAAAGTTTTTTGACCTAGTAACAAAAAGGCACAAGAGCACGCTGAGTGTGGATCAACAAAAGACAGTCCCAACAGTTCCTTGATGGTAGCTTGAAATATCTGAAGATGTACCACGGGCACCTGATGTCGAGGTAACAACTGAACAATGGTACAACGTGGGGAAGTTTACCTTCCCTAAGATCAACAAATTAGTACTATCTTTTCCTCTGGAACTTTAGAAGACAATCATTCAGTTATCTATCTAATCTAGAGTCATTCCTAACTGTCTCTGGGTCTCGAGGCATTTGAATTTTAACTGATGATGATGAACTTGCATAATACAAACTTTAAAAAATTTAAATTTAATTGATGATCATAAACTGGTATTAAGCACATTTTTAAATCTCAGAAAGCTGCACAAAATGAATTCTTAGCAATTTCTAGCAATATTTCACTTTTTTGTAAAGGTTTTAATTAATCATGTACAAATAAAAATGACCTTACCTTACCTTACCTAGCGAAATACAATCTTTACTAAACACAAATCTTCCCCTCCACTTCAGGGAATTAATTCACCAAATTTTTAATGTGTCTGATACGGCAGGCCTTGCACACTTTTTTAAAGTTGTGAGATCCGGCCTTATTACATCATTTCAGACCATGTCTGGAGTAATACCTGCTTTTATTTATTCTATTATTTCCAGCGTATTCAGAGTGTTACCCCTGCTGCTCCTCCTGGTTTGTGAAGTGCTAGTACTTATATTGCCGTTTTGAATGGATGCTAGATCTGTGGTACTGCCCAGTTAGGCACAGTTACAGCTGTACCGTGATTGGATGTGGCAGCTTTTTGGGCAAACGCCATTGGGAGCTCTTGACATTGGCTATTGGCTGACCTTTTGTTATGCCTACTTCACCTGTGTGCAACCTGTGTTCTATTGCATCCTGTGCCCTTTTTAATGGGCCCTGGACATCTGCCTTTCCACAACGTCACTCGTCACCCTTGATTATGATTTGTTGATGGGTCCGTTGAGGCCCCATAGGCAGGGCTGTTCCGTGGGTAGGCGGCTTATGTACGATTCTCTCCTGGGGACAGCTGCCAAAACGAGTACCTGTGCCCGTGCACAGCGCCTCTTGGATCTGAGTTTCATCGAGATTGACATAGGTTGCCCTGGAATTCTCCTTGCGGCTTCAGGATATGATGAGCACAACTGTTCCTTTGAAATACTTAATTGGATGGCATAATTTTTTAATAATGAAGATTCTGACGCCTTACTGGAGCTCATGGCATTCCATTAGTCACGCAAAGTTTTTGGCCCGGAGGATATATTGTGTACAAAATTTCCTTTTTCAATTTGAATTTGTATCACGGTCCTTGGATCCTACTTGTCCCCTGTCCAAGATGCTTTGGTTCTACTTACTAGTCACTTCTGTATTAGTCTTGGGCTGACCTCCTGACCAAGGGGAGGGTATCGCGTGGCCATTGTCGTTATCCCTAAGTTAGCATGAGCACGCTGCAGACTGTCTGCTGCTTTGCACATGTTACTACATGAGTTTATTTTGCAAATGCTTCTTTTGATATTTTCACATGAGAATCTATTGCTGTGTTCGCGCTTTGCAGGGTCCTGGGATTTAGTCTGAACATTGTGAACAAGGTGGAATAACAATGCCCCTTGTTATTCTGTTCTGGCCCGGCCCTAGCACCTAGACAAAACATACAGATGCAGCTGTTGTTTGGGATCATGTACTTTGGTCTTATTGGAATACAAGGATAGGTAGGAAACATTTGGAGAGGGACCTTTCCAGGGAGAAGAGCATGACAGCACCTATGATGTAGAGCTACCATCTATAGAGGGAGGTACGAGGTCTGCAGATAACACCCAGAGATCTTCCAATATATAATCATCCTGCATATGTGCAAGGGGAGGGAGGTTAGGCTAAGCCGTCTCTCACTATGACAGCTCCTGTCGTACTTTAGAATTTGGGACCGCGTAGGAGATAGGGCCCTACCCCTGTCTATCTCGGTAGTAGTGAACCGCGAATGGTTAATGCGGTATGTACGAGTGCTTTCTGTAACGTTTTTGCTATGAAGGCACTGTGTATACGCTATTTCACATCACTGCGTGGGTTCCATTTTGTATCGGTGGCCATCTTATGATTGCCCTCACATAGGCTAAATAGTATGAAGCTAAGACGGGTCTTTTAGAGCACATGTGCCTTTCCTTGACTTTTCTGTGACCTGGGCAGCTCGGCTCCGCTGCCCCAGGTCAAACTGGTCTCACGAGTTCCCCGTCCTCTGGCCACCTGTGATTAGCATCAGGTCTTGACACACCATAAAGTCTTTTCATCCTACACAAGCCCCCAGCTAATCTCTTTCACACCTGGCTGTTCCTGCTTTATGGCTTGTTTCCCAAAACAGGAGATGCTCATGTTTATTGGGGCCTATCGATATCTGATGTGGGATCTGAGCTTTACTGTGTAAATAATTGCGGGCTGGCTTTACTGGAATGTGGGATGGTCATCATGACTCTGCTTTTTCGTTTGTAATGTACACTTTGAATGACCATGCCATAAACCCAAGAATGTATGCCTGAGGCAGGAAAATCTGTATTTAAGGAGAAGCCCGTTTCTGTGATTTTCAGCAGTCTCCTGAGAACATACACGCTGTTGTACTTCTAGGACGCCTGTAATTGGTCTGCAGCCAATAAACTGATCTTTGACTTCACCCAGAAGACTCTGTGTTTCTGTAGGTCTGAAACAGGAAGAACCCCGAAGTCATAGCGTGTGTTCCCCTGCACCTCTGGGCTTAAAATACCCAGTACTTCAGTTGGCGCCCAACTCGGCGCGATTTCAGTGGTACCGGTCCAAGCCAGAGGTTCGTGAGGGGCTTCGTGTGGAAATTCTGGAGGAAGGCCGCCACTTCATCGACCCCTGCATGTCGACGTGGTCCGAAAGTCTTTTCTGCGAGGTTCTCCGCGTCCCGACGGTTACGAAGGACTGCTGCCCTGATTAATCGCCCTGTTTTGGACCCTTGACGATTTTGGTAGAGCAAAACAATCGAGAGAGTCTTCTGGTGACGCCATCGATCATCAATATTCAGTTAAGTATAAGTGGAGCGTCTCCCAGTTTGAATTTGGTATCCTTCGGGATCATTTCGATTTGGTGCTTGCAAGTCCCAAAGCCAGAGGACTCGTGTATTCACGAGACTATCGTATTCGATAATCCTTTGACGTTTGAAACTAGACTAGTGAGCGAAGATGCCTGGTTCTAGTGTATTTTGTAGATTGTTTTGTTTGGGTTGTGGAAGGGATTTCCAGTTAGAGGATTCATGTCCGGTTCCTCCAATTGGAACTCCAACTTATGAGCTTTATGTAAAACATGGCGTGGGCCCCATTGCATACAATGAAATATGGATCCGATACACCAGAACGGACGGTGTTTTAAAATAGCCCCAAAATGGTAGTTTCGATACAGATATCTTAGATAATTTGGAAGTTAAATTGTTTAAAAAGAAAGCCCGGCCGGCGATGTTTGATTCTTTCCGCCTATGGCGAAAGGAAGCCAAACAGAAGGAAATAAAGCTAGCGAAAAGGGATAAGAGAGAGAGAGGTATGTCAGTGATGCAAGCAGCTGTGCAATTTAAAGATAATGAGGGGAACAAATGAAGGAACAGTTACATAGACAGCGCAAACTAGGGATTGATAAATGTTACCCTGTTTTGTCACCCCTTGTGCAAGATGAGACAAAAGAGAAGGAGAAAGATTCCCTAATGTCCCATTTGTTAAGTTCACCACCCCCATATGCGCAAAATGCCACCGCACCTCCACAGCTTGTAAATGCGCAGCCTCTAGTAAATATGCCGCAAGCCTTCTCGCAGCCGCCAGCTCCTCTTCAGCTGGCTCCTATTCCTGCAGTGCAGCCCTCTCAAGGGCTGCCAGTTTTGCTACCTGTTACCCCCGCGCTTCCTGCGACTTTGCCTAGCGCGCCAGCAGCTTCCCCTGGCGCTCCTTCTTACACTACCCCGGTACCTGTATCTGAGTCTGTTTTTCTTCCCTCTGTCTATCCCCCTGTTTTCGCCTCAACTTCTCCTTCAGCACGACAATGACTAGCTAATGTAGTTACTAGTTTAATGTCGCCTCTGTTTGGGTCATCTAGTGCGACTCCTGGTTTACAGCGTAAGCAATTGCGTAGTCAGCTGCCTGGTCCCGAAGAGAAAGAGGTGTTAGATCATCTGGCGCGTAGGTGGATTGGTTTCCCTTCATGCTATGATGTGGAATCGGTTGTTAATGTTTTTCACCAATGGGATGCCCCGAAACAGAGGTCTGTTTTTGATAAAATGTGTGAATTCCTCTGTGAGGAATTGGAGGATAAGGGTGCAAACCCAAACCCACAGGAATTGTGTCGAGTGCGATTTGATTTCGGTACAGGTGTAATTGTGGGCCCCAATGTAGATAAAGCATTTGCGACTTTACTGTCCCTCAGAAATGGCGATTGTCAGCAATCATTGTTTGACCAGGATTTCCCTGTAGGGAAGGAGGTAAAAGCGCGCCAATATCCGATGCGCGAGGTTCCTCCAGTTTGGAGACCTGGTGATCTAGCTGCTAACCCACCTGTTCAGCCATATTTTCAGCGTGTTTGGGTACATGTCCCATGGAAGAGATCTGAGGTGTTAGCACTTAAACAGACATTGCCTGATCCCCGTAAAAACCCTGCAGGATATTATAAGGAGTTGTCACAAACTGCAGAATCATGTGTAATGAATCTAGCCGACATAGATATGCTGTTTGGGAATGTGGTTCCACAGCCTTTATGGGGATCCATTCGTAATGTAGATCACGCTGCAGAACTAGGTGACACATGGGCTAATATCGTTGCTGCAGACGCTAGACAAGTTGGTGGTGCAAAACCTGAGCCCCTCATAGCAGCGCTCCCTGGTAGAATTATTACCTACATGAAAACTATAATGCCTGCGATGCGCGTAAATTGGGACAAACTATCAGCATGTAAGCAGAAGAAAGACGAGACAGTGTCCGATTTCTTCACCAGGTTTGAAGAAACGTTTATCAACCACAGTGGTCAAGACATGAGCACTGAAGGTGGCCAACGGTTATTCGTTGATAAATTTGTGCAGAATCTACTTCCCGAGTTGTGTAAGAAATTAAAAGACTCAGAAAGTTCTTGGGCTGTTTCCTCTTCAGCGCAAATACTGGCTACTGCACAGTATTATGAGAATAGAGACAAAGATGAGAAGGATAGAACAGATAAGAAAACGAAGGAACTAAAGACAAAGGTCCTCTTGCAGCAGGCCTATCCGCCACGTGGAGGACAGAATAATTATAGGCAAACACAAGGTGTCTATCACCAGCCCCAACAATTTCCGAATAGTCAGCAAATGAATGGGTACTATCAACCACGAATCCCTGTAGGTCCCAACCAATGTTCCTATTGTAAAGAGGAAGGTCATTTCAAATATAGTTGCCCTAAATTAATGCAGCGTAATAGTAATGCGTATGGCGCAAGAGGTAGAGGTGGTCAGCAAGTTCCTAGGGGTAGAGGGCGTGGAAATATTCCCCAGAACGCGCGTCCTCTTCCGCCTCAAAATATCATAAATAGCTTTGATCAGCAAGCCAACGCGACTGGTAATACAGCTCAGTACTACAATAATGATTATTATGCAGAAGATGACAATGTAGAAGATGATGATTACTAGGACAGCCGTAGACAGAGAGAGGGAGTTGTTTCAGTGCCAGTGGATCAGAGCGGACCTTATGTTAAAGTAACTACAGCAAATGTAACGGAGCCCTTTCTGCTGGACACTGGTGCTGCAAAGAGTTCAATCATGCATTCAAAACTCCCTGGCGCGCCTTTGTCTGGCGAAATGAATGTCTCAGTAGGTTTTTCTGGCGCCCCAGTTCGGAACCCGATTTCTAGTCCTATGTCGCTTTCTGTTGGACCTTGTGAGCTGAAAGCACCCCTCATTCTAACAACAGGTTGTGGTGAAAATTTGCTAGGCTTAGATTTGCTGAAAAGATTGCATGCAACACTATATTGTTCTCCCTCAGGAGTACAACTTACATTAGGCAAGAAAGTGATTTCCCCGATGTATTTGTCTAAAAATGCAATGCCACCTGAATTGTCATCCCTTCAGGATGCCCTTTGGGCTACTGGTCCCAATGATGTGGGTCTTTTGGAAATACCGCCATATGTGGTTACTTTAAAAGCCAATGTCAGATTGCCACGTATTCCCCAGTATAAGATCTCCAATGAGGGTCAGAAAGCGTTGTTAGAAATTGTCAGTGATTTGATTAAGAAGGGTGTAATTGAAGAGACAAGAGGTAACGTTTGCAATAGTCCTGTTTTACCTGTCTTAAAACGAACGGACCCTTCACAGCCACCTGTTTACAGATTTGTGATTGATCTTAGAGAGGTTAATACGATTGTTGTACCACAGTTTCCAGTTGTCCCTGATATAACTACCTTGTTAACCATGATTCCAGCCTCGGCTGCATGGTTCTCAGTGATCGATCTAAAGAATGCTTTCTTTAGCATCCCAATTGCAGAGGAGAGCAGAGACATTTTTGGCTTTAGTTTAGGAGGTCGAAGCTTCCGCTTTAAACGCGCTCCCCAGGGCTACTGTGAAAGTCCATCAATATACAGTCAGGCTTTAAAAGCGCAGCTTGATGCACTTGTTTTACCTAATGGCGCTATACTCATTCAGTACGTCGACGATTTACTGATCGCCGCGGATACTGAAAAGATTTGCAAACACGCTACCTTGTCATTGTTGCGTCATTTGTCTGCCTCCCATCACAAAGTGTCTCTCTCAAAGCTACAATATTGTCGACAAGAAGTGACCTACTTAGGTCATCTCTTATCGAAGGAGGGAAGGAAACTGACCCCAGAAAGAATTCAAGCCATTGCACAGTTGAGTGTGCCAAGAACACAGAGAGAAGTGCGTGCTTTCTTGGGCATTACTTCATACTGTAGGCATTGGATTCCTAATTTTTCCTTGTTGGCAAAACCTTTGTTAGCATTGACATGTAAAGACACACCGAATCCTATCCCATGGTCTGAAGAGTGTCAGAAACGTTTTTTGGAATTACGTAATGCATTGTGTTCAGCTCCTGTGTTGGGTACCCCTGACTACAGCAAGCCTTTTACATTGTATGTTCACGAGAAAGATGGTTGTGCATTATCAGTGTTAACACAGCCTTTTGGCGACAGACCGCGTCCATGCGCGTATTTTTTGTCAACCTTGGACCCTGTAGCAAGGGCATTGCCAAGCTGTCTGAGAGCCACAGCCACTGCAGCTATGTCTATTCGACAGTCTGCTGGACTAGTAATGGATAATACATTGATTGTTATGGTTCCACATGCCGTGGACACATTGTTAAATAGGACCAAGACACAGCACTTAACTAGTGCGCGATTATCTGGTTATGAGCTGACACTGTTAGCAAACCATATACACATAAAGAGATGCAACACATTGAACCAAGCCACACTCTTACCAATTCCAGCAGACCTAAATGAGATAGAGCAACATGATTGTCTGTTCAGAACAGAAGAAGAAACGAAAGGGAGAGTAGATCTCAAAGATACTCCCCTGACTGAGTGTGATGGTACTTTATGGGTGGATGGTTCGTGTTTCAAGCTTCCAAATGGTGATACGACTGCTGCATATGCTATCACGACTTTGCACACGATTGTGGAAACTGCGCGTGTGCCACAAAATTCGGCTCAAGCAGCAGAATTGATTTCTCTTACGAGAGCATGCGTGTTGTCTGAAGGAATGAGAGTGAATATATATACAGACAGCCAGTACGCCTTTGGCGTGGCTCATAGTTTTGGGCGATTGTGGAAGGAACGTGGGTTCCTGACTTCGCATGGAGCTAAGATTCAGAATGGCAAGTTGGTGAATGATCTCCTTGAGTCGCTGACCCTACCGTTGCAAGTCGCGATTATGAAATGCAGTGCGCACAAGAAAATCACTGATGATGTTGGTCGTGGTAATGCGTTTGCTGATGAAGTCGCGAAAGAAACAGCAAAAGATGTGAAGACTCGAATGTATGTTGCAGGCCCTGCCAGATGGGTTGGTGATGTTGGAATGTGTGAAACCACAATAGAAAGTGTAAAGTCCCTTCAAGCTGAAGCCACAGAGAAAGAGTTAAGCAAGTGGAGAGAAAGTATGGGTAAGTTGGATGAGAATGGTTGTTGGATTGATTTGTCAGAACATAGGCGATGGTTGTTACCTGATGCATATGTGCTTCCAGTAGTTACTATGGCACATGGAATGGCACACATCAGTACGAAAGGAATCTGTAAGTTGTTGGCTCCAGTATGGCAGAATGCTGGAATTCCTAAATGTGCAGAGAATGTGGTCAAGAATTGTATGGTATGCTTGAAGTACAACCCTGGTAGGGGAACCCCAACTCCAGCTGGTCATTTTGCACCTCCATCATATCCATTTGAAGTTTTGCAGCTGGATTTTATCCACATGGAAAGGTGCAGCAACCTGAAATATGTATTGGTGGTTGTTTGAGCTTTCTCAAAATGGATAGAGGCCTACCCTCTAAAAGATAACACTGCACTATCCACAGCCAAAGCCCTTGTGAAGGAATTTTTCCCTAGGTTTGGAATGCCAAGAATGGTGTGGAGTGATAATGGAAGTGAGTTTGTGGGCCAAGTGATGAAGAATGTGTGTGAGGGACTAGGTATAAGGCAGAAGTTTCACGCTGCAAATCACCCCCAATTAGCTGGGTTAGTAGAGCGCTACAATGGTGCTCTCAAACTTAAACTGGCCAAAATCCAAGCGAGCTCAGGTCTTAAATGGCCTGACACTCTGCCTCTAGCACTCCTGTCCACCAGAATGACCGTGCATTCACGGGTGGGACTTAGTCCCTACGAGGTCGTTTTTGGCCGCCCGGCCATTGTATGGGGTGTGCCAAGACCGACGAAATTCAGTGAAATCGAGCATCCGGTACTGTTTGATTACTTGCACGAATTGACAGCTAAACTGCGTGTTTTACACCAACAGGTGCATGATACTCTCCCCCCGGCTTCTGAGGCTCCAGGACACCCTATCGACCCTGGCACGTGGATCCTTGTGAAAAACTTTCAGCGGAATACCAATGAGGAGCCCCGCTGGATTGGCCCTCACCTCGTGCTGCTGTCGACAAGATCAGCTGTTCGAGTGAAGGGGAAGAAAAACTAGATCCACGGCGCCCACGTGAAGAGGATCCCTTTGCCTCTGCCGTATGACCAGTGGGTCCAGGAGGGTATTGCAGACTCTGAAACAGACACTGTACCTCGTTTTGTGCCGTTCAGTGATGCACGCATAAAAGGCACAACTTCAGCGCAGGAGAGTGACGATATTTTGCAAGAAGCTGTGCCACCGTCAATTCGATTGGACACTACAGAGCCTGAACTCTTGTTTCAAGATCAAACAGTACCTGGCCGTCTCCATTATAATCTGAGGCCAAGGCCCACGGACAAATAAATATTCTTTCTCTTTTACCTTTTTATTTTTTGATAACCAGAGCTCTCCCATCTGAAGGACTTTCTTGATTTTTGTTTTTCGAACCACCATCCGGGTTCTGCCGCAGGGTCGCGGTGCCAAGACTTTGGGATACAGGCTGAAGACGTTAGGTCGACGGTTCTGGTTGGTCTAGGGCGTTCCCTGAACTGACAGGCGTACTCCTTAGCAGAAGATACTCACCCGCCGCGAGCGGCACGATTAGAGGATGGAGTTTTGTAAGATGGAGAGACTCACTGAGGAAACGAACTTTAAAACAAGAATGTGTAAAATCATGACACGCAAACGTTTTGTATTATTATGCCTGTTTGTATTATGTAGTATGATAGTGTTTACTGTAGGATTTGTATTCTTCTCCTCTCAAGAGCCTATTGCACCCACTGTACAGCCTATGCCTCCTCCTACTATCTCCTCACACTCTTTTCACCCTCTGCCTGAACATGAACAAGCTAGACGATCAGAGTTTGTGAATAACTCGTTTATTCAGCTCCTGCACCAGCACCAACTAGTCATGAATACAACCAATTGTTGGGTGTGTGGTTTGATGCCACATACCATTAATAAGGGTATTCCCTATCTGGTGCTGCCGTATAGTTACAATGGATCGTCATGGGCATTCCAGACCATGTTTCTCTATGCTCTAGAAGCGTACTCCCCGCGACAACCGCGTTCCATCAGACCTAGCACCAATAACAAAGCTTTAGTGAAAGGAGTTGCCGATATGAGTAGAGATATCGATGCATACTCATCCATTCCCAAAGAAGAGCTGAGAGCTTATGTAGGGTGGAACGCGACGGGGTATAGTATTAGTCTGGGTGAAAGACAGCGGAAAATCTCATCCCCAATCTGGGTCGTACCCCACATAGGTCGGTTCTGTTTGCAAGGTAATGGTCAGAATCCTAGGGCTCAACTGGGAAGAAGTGACTGTACTGAAACGTACACTTTTCCGTCACAGTTTTCCCCAGCGTTTTTGGTTGCCAAGGGTACATATTTTATCTGCGATGACCGTGCATATACATGGTTGCCCCCTGATTTCTCGGGCACATGTTATATTGCAAATCTGCTACCGCCAACATTTACTCCCGCCTCCGACTATCACAAGACCAGAGTTGTGAGAGGCGTGCTTAGTAAGGAAGATACTGCCGGTCAGGAAGCGGGAGATTTCTTTTTGGGTTTCCTGCCGTTTTGGGGACCTATGGTTAATAGTAGGAACCTGAGACAACTGACTCGTGTGGTTGAGTCCACTGTTAATGTTACGGCTGGTGCCCTTGGTAATTTGACAGCTGAGCTCCAAGCAGATCGCCTCATGACCTTGCAGAACCGCATGGTTCTAGACGTCATACTTGCAGACCGTGGTGGGGTATGTAAGGTTATCCAATCCAGTTGTTGCATTTTCATACCAGATAACGCTCCAACAGTTTATCAAGCCATCTCTAAACTGCATAAAATATCTGAGTCCATACACGTGGATAAAGGAGATTGGTCACTGGTGGGGTGGTTCTGGGAACTGATAATGGGGTTGGAAAGTTCTGATGGTCATTGGAATGATCTTAGCAATCCTTTTCCTGTTCTGTCTGTGCATTCAGTGTGCTCCTGCGATATGTGGCCTCTGTGCTACATTATGGGTAAGGAAACCTGTATCGAGGGATGAGCTAAGTAATAGGATGATGCTACAGCAACATCTCCATGACTTCGTGAATATTGACCTAGACTCGGATTGAAATGAGTGTAGTTATTGCCTATGTAAGGGCAAAAGGAGGGTCTGTCGTACTTTAGAATTTGGGACCGCGTAGGAGATAGGGCCCTACCCCTGTCTATCTCGGTAGTAGTGAACCGCGAATGGTTAATGCGGTATGTACGAGTGCTTTCTGTAACGTTTTTGCTATGAAGGCACTGTGTATACGCTATTTCACATCACTGCGTGGGTTCCATTTTGTATCGGTGGCCATCTTATGATTGCCCTCACATAGGCTATATAGTATGAAGCTAAGACAGGTCTTTTAGAGCACATGTGCCTTTCCTTGACTTTTCTGTGACCTGGGCAGCTCGGCTCCGCTGCCCCAGGTCAAACTGGTCTCACGAGTTCCCCGTCCTCTGGCCACCTGTGATTAGCATCAGGGCTTGACACACCATAAAGTCTTTTCATCCTACACAAGCCCCCAGCTAATCTCTTTCACACCTGGCTGTTCCTGCTTTATGGCTTGTTTCCCAAAACAGGAGATGCTCATGTTTATTGGGGCCTATCGATATCTGATGTGGGATCTGAGCTTTACTGTGTAAATAATTGCGGGCTGGCTTCACTGGAATGTGGGATGGTCATCATGACTCTGCTTTTTCGTTTGCAATGTACACTTTGAATGACCATGCCATAAACCCAAGAATGTATGCCTGAGGCAGGAAAATCTGTATTTAAGGCGAAGCCCGTTTCTGTGATTTTCAGCAGTCTCCTGAGAACATACACGCTGTTGTACTTCTAGGACGCCTGTAATTGGTCTGCAGCCAATAAACTGATCTTTGACTTCACCCAGAAGACTCTGTGTTTCTGTAGGTCTGAAACAGGAAGAACCCCGAAGTCATAGGGTGTGTTCCCCTGCACCGCTGGGCTTAAAATACCCAGTACTTCACTCCCTTTATGATTTATGCTGACTGTCTTTGTGTTATGTATTTTTCTGCTTATTTTGGCACGTATACTGTATATTAGAGCATGTTATTTAAAATACATCTTTTTAACTTGTTTGTGTCTCTATCAGATCTTATTGTGGACAAGTACAAGAGTGTGAGCAAAAGGGTGTGTCTTGTAAACTTAATTTCTGAGAGAGTCAGGAGTGTTGTGTTCTGGGGTCTAATCACTTGTTCCTCTGTAAGTGAGTAAGAGGGCAAGTGAGACACTATAGCGAGTCGGTCCTGGGCTCATGGGTACTGAGGTGGTAGATGACTCAGTCTCTATATACTAAAGTCCCATAATCCTATGCATAGTTCTGTGTTTGCGCAGAATCCCTGCAACTACATCTCCTTGCACAAAGATTGTGTCTGCATTACAACTAGAAAACAACATTTGAAAGGGAAGCTCCTCAACCAGATCCAGGACCTTAGACAGTAGATCGACTGTCTGATAAATAACAATTGAAATCAGACTCAAACAACCCTTCTTTGCTAATGAAGTGAGGCTCCATGCAATACCGTGCAACCAGGGATGGTGTCTGTCTGTCTATGTCAGTCTCCCAGACGTAAGAGGACAAAATCTAAAATCTCTACAACTTACTGGTAAAGCTGTGGTTCTACCTATAACCTAGAACCTGAAGGCCTTCTCAGAGAGGAAAAAAGAGTGCATGCTCATGCAGTAGGATGCACTGTTCAGGAAGAGACATATTGATGTGTCCCTGGTGTGTGTTTCTAATTGCTCTTCACTACAAGGTATGGTGCTGCCACTGCTAGTGTACAGTGCATTTTCAAAAGGAGCCTTTGCCACAAAATCATGAAAAGTCTTCTTGTAGGCTACATCTGTCAAGGACAAATAACCTGAAGGCTGTAATTGGCATAGGCAAGCACTCACCAGTCACGACTAGCAAGCTGACTGTGTGTGCCGATGTGCACACCCAACAGCACCCTCCAAGTTGCGTACTCCGTTAAGCAGAGAAATGTTAGAAATGAACTCCAGAGACTATGATACTGAGAGACTGTGTACATGATCAAAGCGATGATAAGGAAAAACCCTTATTTGTGTGACCTTTTGGGTTAAAGAATTATGGGACAGATGTATCAAGCATTTTTCCAGTCGCAAACGGCCCGATTCCCGGAAAAAGGCATTTAGGCATGCAGGGCCGGACTGTCTACCGGGCGTTTTGGCATGCTGCCGAGCTGGGGGCTGATTTTGTTGATGGGGACCTGCGTGTGCTGAACGAAATTTGTTTTTCTTTGTTTATTTCGAAGCACACGCAGGTGTCCATCAACGAAATTAGCCCCCACCGCAGTGACATCCGCCCCCAGCTCGGCAGCATGCCAAAACGCCCGGTAGGCAGTCCGGCTCTGTAGGCATGTGCCATTCTCAAATTTTAGTTCGGTAACAGGTTACTGAGTCACAATCTGAATTGCAAATACGTACCAATTCATTATTAGGAATGTGCGTGTTTAGGGCATCCCTTCCTAATATCGAATTGCAGTGATATGTAAGGATGTTTAGCAACCAAAATGCAGTAACTAAACATTTGCATTTTACCGCCTACTTCAAATAGGAGGTAACACATTTGCAAGCAGAAAGGGGTCCCCAAGGGCCCCTTTCCCTTTGTGAATGATTGCAAAAATGTTTTTTAAGATCAGGCAGTGATCCCATGGACCACTGTCTACCCTTAAAAAATGAAAAGAAAATGTTTCATTATTCTTTTTTAAAATGCATCCCATTTTCCTTTAAAGAAATTGAGCTGCATTTAAAAAAATGACTGCTTTATTTAGAAGCAATCACAGACATGACGGTCTGCTGTCCTCAGCAGGCCACCATCCCTGTGATTTTAGTGATTCCTAATAGGTCACAAATTGCAACCTATCTCATTAATATTTAAGAGGTACGCTGATTTGCGGCTTACTAGGAATCGCTAAATGAATCTCTATGACATTCATGCATTAAGAATAGTGATTTCCTAATTGTGATTCACAGAGAAACACAATTAGATATGTAGCTGATTTACAAGGTAAATTACAATGCTCTCAATTTATATATATCAGAAGTATGAAAAGAACTTTCAAGGCACTTAAGTCCAGTGATGGTGATAGCCACTTCACCCCGACTCCTGGTATAAGAATTGTTCCGGCAGCAATGCACACATCCTTTGATGTCTCACCCTTGCTAACCTGAGTACAGTGTGAAAGGGATGTACTTGGCCCAGTTGTAAAGCTATAGTATGATGGACACCAAGATACCAGAGGAAAACCATCACAACCATCACAGTCCAACTATATCCCCTGTCTTTCCCGCAGCCACCCAAAAACGGTCAGCCAATCAGTAATAGAACTTTCCTCCATATTTCAGCTCTAGGAAGATTCAAAATTTCAACCACCTACAGAGAGTCTGAAATAAAGAGGTTGACACAAGATATATACTGTAATATATTAGGAATAGTGAATTGAAACTGTATTGATGAAATTCTAAACAAGTTATCGCTCGTTGTAGAAATCAATGGTTCTGCAGTGCATATTCAATTCAAGTGTAATAACAGTCAATTGGGGTAAAGTAGATATGACCGGTGAGAATAATTATGGTGAATGACTTCCCTAATTTTAATGTGTAACCCCACTCTCCCCCGTTCTGAAGGTATCACCAAAGGAACTGTAGAAAAGATCAGAAAAAATATGTCTAATAAACGCTGGTGAATTGTTAGGGAAATCTAAGCATCTGATTGGTGCTGGTCCCCAACTCAGTTTTCAACACTTTGATCCTAAGGTTGCCCTGTGAGACAGGTTTCATTTTTTCACATATGAAACCCTGGGATTACATGACAGGTGAATGCCTTGGTTGCATGTTACTCCTGACAGTATATTTTGCTGAAATTAGGTGGATTGTCAGTGGTGGCTCCGTCTCTCCTCTGTCGCTGCAGAAGAGTCTGGAAGCACACAGGCTTTCCTTAGTTAATCACAATGCTACAGTGTTGTAATTGGTATGAGCGCCATGGATCATGGCTCAGATGGGGACTGGGGGCATAGGCATTTTCCCTACCAGGCTGTGTAATGCATCCTGGCGGGGAACTTGCATAGTGCACATGATATAGCCAAACAGTCATGCACACTTAGGGCCCAGTTCTGATGCCTACATCTGAATGTGCCATTCGGATTCCTTTCCGACTGAGCCATTCTGATGGGCTCGTTCGGAATGGAATCTGATTCGGTTTTCTGGATGGCTTACCACGGTCTCGGAGAGACCGCCAGCCATCCAGAAACCCTTCAGTACTCCCCCGGCGGCTTCTTTCTGGCCGAGGGAGTACGATGGCAGATTCTCACTGCTTTTTTGTGCCGGTCTTTCCAGCTCAAAAAAGCACTGGGAAACTTTCTTTGTTGGGCACCAGTAGGGCCCCCATGAGTGCGAGGCCGCCGAATGGCGGCCCAGGTGGCACCTATGGTGCCCCCTGTTGATCCCTGCACCCTGTGGCAGGCCCCTCAAGGTGCCTGCCACAGGGTGCAGGGATAAACTGCACCTCTGCAGTTAACAATGCGAGCATGCATTCCGTTCGGAATGCATGCTCCCATTGTTAAGTATAAGACTGCAACCAAACAGGGTTCCATCGCATCCTATTTGCAGGTCTGTAACCGACGACAGGAGGTCGGTCGATTACAGTTCCTGACCGATGTCAGAAACACTCAGGTCAATCTGACATCGGAATAAGGCTCTTTGTGTGCACTGCACAGTCCACTTTTCCTCCCTGAGCCACCAGCCCCACCCTAGCCCCGCAGCAATGAAAATTAAAATGATAATAACCTTTTTATTATCATTTTATTTTTCCCTGGCGATGATCCTCCGCCTAATTGGAGGTGCCGCCCCTGAGGATTGTAATGTACCACCTCCACCAAGTCTGTATAAATAAAGAGGGCAGGGAGTGGAGAGGCAGTCCCAGAGTATTCCCAGTAAAGTGAACCTGTGAGTGGTGTGCAAATTATTTCATAAGCCTGTCGGTGGCGCAGGGCTGTATCCACCATCGGAGAGACCCCGAGGTAGTACAGGGATTTCCTCAAGTTACTATGAGGATGTACTAGGCTAGGTAGGTATGTCACAAATTCAATTCTCCAACCTCCTACTCATGTTTTGTGAAGATCAGTGAGTGTGCAGGCTCTCATCACATAGCTTTATTGAAAATCTCTGAGTTACGTGCACCCTTTGCATTTTATTTTACCACTGTGACTGAACTACAGGAGAAACATGAAAAAGCGTCGGTGATAAACGCATTTTCTGAACGTTGACTTTCCCTATCTTGAAATAAAACTTGTATCGATCAACATATTTGTGTGTTCGTCTTCAACACTATTAAATAAGACTACTATTATGTGTGTTTACTGAAGTAATACAGTGTGACATTAAATGTGCTTTCCGCAACAGATTTAGAAGCAAAGAGGAAAATCTCGAGTAACACTGCAAGGAAAGTAAATCTAAGCTAAAATTTAGGAAACATTAAAAAATAAAACTCTCGTAAATGTTTTCCTGGTTAACTCGTAATAAAAAAGGCATTCTCGACGATTAAACGCTGCTAGTCACCAAAAACGAGGTCGTACAAATGAACTCCGTTTGTGCGTTTTCATTTTACTTGCTAAATCTCAAGAAATGTATAATTTACAGCCACACAGAGTTCATACACGAATAACAAATATCATCATGTGTGACTGTCTTTAAAAAAAAATGTATACAGTCATTACCGAGGAACTTCCGTAGTAATGAAATGTGCACGTTTTAATGTGTTCATAACTCTGCATCCAATTATGTAGGATCACGTAAAGTTCATGTTCAGTAATAAGAAACGAAGCAAAATGCACAGGGTGCATCGGACTTTGCCAGCCAGTTTAACAGTAGGGGCAAAATATAACATGATGTTTCTTCAGCGAGACACAACGGGTTCAGCACAGACTAATTAAAGTCATGAACTTTGCGAGTACAGGACCACGACAATATGCCTAAAAGAATTGCTTGCAGGGAAGGCAAAATCAGCTGCAATGGAGAGAAAATTGTAGAGTTGTATATAAATGAAAAATCTATTTTATTCGAGGAAGGCACTGCAGATTATTGTGTATTCTACAAAGATGCAGGCAATGTATTTACAGTGTATCTTTCCAGGGATAATGTTATCAATCATTTTTCTTTTATTAACATATTGAGTTGCAGAATGATCGCTCTGCTATAAAACTATTTATCTCGAAAATAGTTGTTCCCTATTTACAAATTGAGCACGACATAAAAGTACAGTAGTCACCAGATATAAGAAAATGAAAGAACCCTTTACATCATTAGGCTAATGTACACAGATTGTACCTCTCCCACTCTAAAAAAATCTACATTAAAAATGATTCATTTATAAAATGTTTGTTACATAGACTCCGCCCCTGCCTGGAGTAATAGACGAGGACCTCTCCTGCTTCTCCTCTTGTTGTTCCTGTTTTGATGAGACAGCTCACGCCTTTCTTTAATATGCTTTTAGAATGGTAAGTTGCTGCTTTACATTTTTCTACAGTTACCATGCTAAGGTGAGGCGTGTTTGATGTAATAATGAGTTGATGCATTCATTCGTTTTTTGAGTCCCACACTGCCTGCCTCTGCGGCTTTGGCTCAGCCACAGTAGGGGGTAACTTTTGGTTTTGGTGGTTTAATGGTTAGGCTAATGCTGCAATAGACCCAACCCCAAATTCCCAGAGATCTTCACTCCCTCTGTGCATTCTTCATTTAAATACCCTTTGGTCCCAGCTTCGTACTGTTTATTTGAGGTGGACTCAGCTTAAGTGTGAAGTTGTGTATTCCTTTGCCCTCTAAAGGGTGGTCAAAATGCATTCTCCTTGTGAGCTCTGACTGTGTTATTTCAGGTGGAGAGAGTATCTTTTAAAGCAACCTGCCATTGCCTTAGTCCACTTTTTCTGGATTTAAGATGGTGCTTTTTAGGAAGGCTTTGTCTGGTGACATTGTTTTATTTTGACGGCAACAGTGAGTGCAGAAAGGGTTCCCCGGTTCCAGTTTCCAGAGATTCAAGAGCTTTCCACGATGGGGCACCAGAAATCACTCCAAGAAAATACACTACTGTGAGGAGCATGCTTTGTTTCCACAATATGAGACTGAGCAGAGTCAGAGAGATCTTGGACTGTCCTCAAAGAGGTAATGTAGACCATGATTTGTCAGGCCGCCCAGCAAGCCTGTAACAGTCCATTTCTCACAAATAAGCAAGGTAAGAAAGGGCGATGAATCAGGAGACTGCTGACCTGGAGAAAAGATGCAAATATACTTTAGGGCCTCTCAGCTGATTGTGCTAAATCAATGGCTTCACACCCCCAAATTGACCCAGCGTTCCGCTCTTACAGACACACATTGGGAGAGGGAGGAATAATGAGGGCACTTTACAATAAGACTCACAAAACATCACTGTTGGGACCGACGGCACACACAGTTCAAAATTGGCAGACGGCACTCAAACAGCTAGGGTGAGAGGGTCTACTCACTCAACTGACTCCACTTTGGGAAACTCCAAAATTGGGAAGGCTCAGTTCTAGCGAAGGCTTCAAACAATGGGATCCAATTGGTATTTCTACAGTGGGAGACCTCTGGAAGAAGGGGGAGGTGGTCACCTTCGCACACTTCCAAGAACAATATGAGATGACACCCACAGAGCGGTTTAGATATATCCAAATTCGGCAGGCACTCACAAAAGCCATTCCAGCAGGTACGACACTCCCAGAGGCATCCCCATTAGAGTATAGACTACTAACAGAGCGTGTGGAGAAGAGAGCCATTTCCTTAACATACCATAAAATTATCAATAACAAGCCAGACCCAACTGCAGTGCTCCGTGAGAAATGGCAGATAGACGGTCGGGAACTTGATGAAACAGACTGGCAAGAGGCCCTCTCCTCCCTCCCAGACAGTAGCAACATCCTCAAAATTGAGATTAGTTCAGTTGAAAATACTCCATCATATTTACTATACGAGACACATCATAGATAAAATAGGGAAGGCAGAGAGTCCATACTGCTTAAGTGCGGAGAAGTGGGATCCTTTTATCATACGTTGTGGGACTGCCCTGTAATAACACACTATTGGGGCACAATTATGCACACAATCACCCAAGTTTGTGGAGGGATAGTCACCCCTAAACCCAAGAGATGTCTATTAAATATTTGGGAACCTACTGACCTTAATCATGCAATGCAAGACTGGACGACACTAGGGATCATGATTGCCAAACGCAACATAGCTAAACACTGGGGGACACAACTGGCACTGTCACACCGAGAGTGGCGTGGAGATGTGGACACAGTAATGGTGGCAGAAAGGGCAGCATATATCCATCGGGGTGCCCGAAGAAATGGAAACACATTTGGGGAAAATGGAACTCTTATAGAGGAAATATATGTGCCCCACCCCCAAGTGAGTCAACAATAGATTTTAGCCGATAGAATACAGAGCAAGAGAATTCTGGGCAGAGCACTGTGTTAATAATTGCAGTACTGAAGAAACTGAGGGGTATATTCACAAGAACGTGTAATAACTACCGTAAGAGTAGCGTAACACAACTTTCAATATCTCAGCCCATTGGGGAAAATAATCCCGTGTCAACGTGGAATTCACAACACGGCGGTACCATGCGATAGTCTGTCGAAAACGCGGACAATGTCCGCGATACAACCACACCGACGGTGATAAAAACACAAACCACAACACCAGAAAACCAGCGATGAGCCCTTCCACGATGAGGAAAGCAGGGATAAGCAGCGTGAGGGCAGCAAACTCACATGCAATGCGGCAACAAGCACAAGAACAGCATACGGAAAATGCCACTGAACAAAATATAGCTACAGCGGAGTACCACAGATGCACCCTAGCCAACTGCAGAGGACAACATGCACACCACAACATCCAAGCACCGTGGAAGGACAGAACTGACAGGCACACCGCATGAAAGAGATCAGTGGCAGACGAATCAAAGCCGCAGGAGCGACACACCCACAGTGCAGCATACGCACATAAGCAGAACTGCACCTCGACATTGGCAACATCCCGGTACAAACAGCAACCCCTCCACAACTGAACACAGGACACAACTGGATTGGCAAATGTGCCCAACCAGGCAAATCACATCTGTAACCCCAAGGATATGTAACATGACAATGCACAATTCCAACCTGTAACCTGCAAATATGTTTTATTCACATATGCAGTGCAATTGGACATCTACTACTGTCCCATGATTGCCACGGACGGACACAATTTGAGGTGCTCACGAGAAGTAGGCGTCAATGATGTAGTTCCTACGGGCCATTCCTGCCACAGCTGCAGTGGAATGTGGGCCACCTGTCCCATCACCATCATCGTCCGGTACCTCTGGAACTGGGATCCATGGGGCCCTGGTGCGAACACAGATATTGTGCAACACACAACATGCAACAATCATCTTGCACACGATGTCCGGGCGGTACAGGAGCTTCCCACCTGTGCACTCCAGGCACCTGAAACGTGACTTCAACACGCCAAATGTGCGTTCAACGATGCCCCTGGTGCGTATGTGGGCTGCATTGTACTGCCTCTGGGCAGATGTGTTTGGGCCCGGAGGGGTGTCATCATCCAAGGGCAGAGTGCATATCCTTGATCACTTGTGATAGTGCATGGAGAAAAGAGTCAATACTTGATTCAGCAGGATGTGATGGCAGGCCCACCAATTCAGTGACGCCTGTGCTGGCTGTGTGTGGGGTGAGTGTAAGCCAGCCCTTAGGGAGTAGCTGGTGCTGGCAACAACTCCAACAGTCATCAGGCACTCAGACATGCAATGTCAGTACCACAAGGGGGATGACTTGAGTCGCACAGGGCCAGTGGACCCGGATGCACAGCAGCTGACACGGGCCCACCGCCATGGGACAATGACCTGCGGGAGAATGGGGCAGGGTCATGAGGGCAGAGCAGTGCGTGTGGGATGTGTGGTGTGTAGATTTGGTACTTACCAACGAGCAGTCCTGTTCCATATGTGCCATCCTGCAAGCGCTGGTTGATGATGCACTGCCGGAAGATGAAGGAATGGTGCACACTGCCTGGGTAGTTTGTGACGACATTGGTGAAGAGTCCCCGATGGTCCACTATTGCCTGCACATTGACGGAATGCGTGTGCTTTCTGTTGCAGTAGTGGTGTGCAGTAGCCACAGGGGGCACAAGTGGGACATGTGTGCAGTCAATTGCCCCCAAAACGGCTTTGGCATAGAAGCCTTGCTTTGTCTCCAGCTGTTCCTGCTCAGTGTTGGGGAAGTGAAGGTACTGAAGTATGAAGCTGAGGATGGCATCAAGGACAGGTGTGATGAACTTTGACAGGGCTGACTGTGAGACTCCTCCAACTTTGGCAGTTGTTGGTTGGAATGTCCCGGAGGCCAACAGGTGCAGGACAGCCAGCAGCTTTGTCTGAAGTGGGATGTTGATTGTCCACTGTGATAGGACCGTCAGCCTTTAGACAATGTAAGGCATGATGCGTAGAATGGTTGTCCTTTTGAGCCTGTAGTGGGCAATAACGTCCGCGGGCGTTAGGTCTGTGAGGGTGGTGCATTTTTGGTAGGTCTGCTGTCTTACTCTACGCTGCCTCTGTGGTGGTCCGGGGGGTGTGGGTCTGGGTCCTGGGGGGTGGCGGTCCTGGGGATGGTGGCGGTGGGTGTTCTGGCCCTGTTGGGGCTCCGAGCTGCATGATGAGTAGCTCCATGGCGTCGCTTGTTCTTCGGGTATGGCTGTGTGTGGGGCTCCGTTGCCTACTGCATGTAGGCGTCCGTCTTTACACCTGCTTAAGGCAGGTGTTAAATACCTGTGGCCACTGCAGCTTATCGCCTGCTTTTGGTTCGCTTCGCAGTTCTGTCAGTTCGCTGTGAAAGTGTTGTTGTTTTTTCATGTGTTTTTGCACGAGAAACGCCTACTCTGCATCTCATTAGAGTTAGTTGGTGGTGTCTGCCGTGGTGTTACATTTTGGGGCAGTTATCTCGGGAATACTGGCAATGTCTGCAGTTTGCACCTACTTGTGAATGGGGTGTTAAATCTATCTCCACTTTTGTTGCATTAAGGTGGAGATAAATCGGAGTTAAGTCCTTGTGAATATGCCCCTAAGTCGGATGTATCAATGGTATGGGGAAGTGTAAATGGAACAACAATGTCATGTTATGGAACCATGTTGTGGAAAGATGAACCTGTATTCAATAAAAAAGAATATACAAAATATTTACCAATGCCCTTCGAACCTTAAGAAGCTGTTGATGCTTTCAGCACTTGTTATTGAGTGATTCTGTTCAGTTAGTGAGAGAATCTGTGTGTCTTTCCCCAGGAACGATAATGTTTGCATCTCAGAATCTATTTAGCTCTTTATAGCAAATCGCTATCTCTTCCAATATATGACTTGCCTTTTTTGAAGTTCAGTTTTGATTGGTATGAGGTCTCTTTATTTTATAACAGTGATCTGTGACTGATCTACAGGTACCCAAGGCCTGTAAATTAAATGATATTAGAGGGTCTGAAGCACGTATTGTGCCAACGGCTTAAGTAGTCCTTTAAAACATGTCTCAGTTCTTCCAATGCAGCCTGTGTGAAGTTTTATACTGCCTATTCAATCTGGGAAAGTAAATCTTCTGATAGGGATAAACCATTCTTTTTAATACATATGTGTTCCTCCCAGACAGTGAGACAAAGGGGGGCAAGGTGTTGGCAGGATGGCCCATCCTGCCAGAATGGGTGGCACTGTTACTTGCCCCAATTAAATACCAATGGGCTGCACTAGCACATTCACCAAGAACAGTCCTTTGTCTGATTAGACCTCTTGGAGCCTGGGCAGAGAAAGAAAGTAAATTCCCAGGACCAGATTGGGGAGACCCTAAAATGTTTCTCCCTATTCAAAGGCTGATACCAGGTATAATTATTAGACCCTCAAGCCAAATCTTCAGTTCACTCAGTTTACTCCTGGACCTGCGGAGGACCCCAAGAAGGATTATCTTTATTTCAGAGGACTGCCCTGTTGCATGAGACCTGCTTGTACTTCAGATGACTGCCCTGCTGCTTGAAGCCTGCCTTGCTTTTTGATCGCAGAACTACCAAAGTGACTCCAAGGGCTAGTTGGCTAGCCTCCTGTTCTGAGCTAGAGGGACAGAAGAAGCTCCAACAAGCTGGGACCAGCACCTGGACCCTGCCCGAAGTGAGTCCTGCCCTACAGGTGGCTTCCCACTAATCCTGTACCCTTGAAAGTGGTGCTAAAGGTGCCCAAACAGCCAAAGACTGAAACTTGGAGCTTAGAATTCTTTTCATCAAAAAGTGGCCTGAGAACTGACAGGAGAACTTACACAATTTTTTTCAAATAGAACAAATAAAGGCTAAGATGCTATTGCATTAAGCGTGGTAAATAACAGGTAGCCATTATAGTTCTGTAAATGTCCAATACATAAATGCTTTTTTCTTTTTATTGCTTTGCTTTTTTGTTTTAGACCTCATTGAAACTCTGTGCTCCCCTGGTCACAAACATAAGTAGAGAAATCTATATTTAGTAAGAAAATCTTGTTTGGCATGAGTTTACAAAAAAAAAAGGTACATATGTTTAATGTCAAGGGCAGCATAACAGTTTATGGGATAGAGAATCTCCTCATTTTGCAAGCAAAACATATTTAACTGTAAAGTGTAATATTTTATTATGTTTATGTTTATGTTTATGCTTATATGTTTCTAAAGCGCTCGAATGCCAAGGCGTCTTGGCGCTGAACATGTAGTGGCAAGGGAAACAGATATCAACCGCTTATATAGTTGCAAAAAGCTTAGGGGCAGATCTATATCGGAGATGCGCCACTTTTACGCCGCCGTTGCGTCACTTTTGTGACGCAGCGGCGGTGTAAACCCTGCGCCACGTTGCGCCATATTTACATCGTGACGCATCTATGGAGATGCGTCACGATGTAAAGCCCTGCGCCACGTAAAACCTGCGTCAGGTTTCACGTGGGCGTGTCGACAGAGGGGGGGGCGTTCCGTCGCAGGAACGCCCCTGAAAAGTGACTCAGTCAAATCTATAAGATTTGACTGAGTCACTTTCCCAACGCTGATGCGCCAAAACCCTGCTCCTGCTTGAAGCAGGCGTAAGGCTTGACGCACCATGTTAGGGATAGGGTAGGTTGGCGCAGTGCTGGAGTTGCGTCGCGCTTGCGACGCAACTTCAGCACTGCGCCAACCTAAAGCCATCGGATGCGTCACGCATCTGTTTATTCCTGCACCATGATGCGCCGCATTGTAAATGCGGCGCATCATGTGTGGCGCAAGGGTAAACTTGCGTGACACATCTTTCCTGGCGCATCCTTGCTGATTTGCAGGGATGCGCCAGGAAACATAAATCTGCCCCTTAGTTTTTAGACTTTTCCTGAACATCTGAAGGTTGGGTTGAAGCCTCATAGTCTGAGGCAGCTTGTTCCAAAGTCTAGCCGCACAGAATGTAATCGTCCGGCCACCCCAACCTTCTCTTCTAATCTTTGGCACTCTAACAAGACCTTGAGTAGCTGATCTTAGAGTGCGCGACGGGATATAAGAAACAAAGAAACTTTCCAGATCCTCTGTGGCCCCTCCATAGATTGCCTTATGCACAAGTGTAATTGCCTTAAATTCTATGCGCTGTTCTATAGGCAGCCAATGGAGAGATCGTATCCCCGCTGAAGTGGGCTGTCCTCTACGTAGACCCAACACAAGCCTGGCTGCTGCATCCTGTAATGATTGCAATTTCAGCAGTTGAAATTTATCGATCCCCAAAAACAGGGCATTGGAATAATCCAACTTCGAAAGAAAGAAAGCCACCACCACAGTTTTTTGTAACTCCTGGGGTATAAAAGGGAAAAAATTCTTAGCGTCTTCAGGAGGAAGAAGCACGAAGACATGAGACTGTTAACCTATGCACCAAACTTGAGCATATTATCAAAGAGAACACCCAGATTTCTAACCTTCTCTACTGGGGATGGATATTCTCCCGCCTCTGATGGCCACCATGATTTGTTCCACAGGGGCGGACCCGACCCAAACTCCATCACCTCTGTTTTGTCCGTATTTATTTTTAAGCAGTTCCGACCCATCCAGGACATGATCTCTGAGAGACAAGAGTGAAATCTGCCCGCTGTGGTTTCGAGCTGATTGGTGGTAGATATAATAAGTATTCAAAATAACACGTGTAAAATAAATGCAACTTTTGAAGTAGGTAATCATAATTAGGCATTTTAAGCATAAATGAAGTAGCATAATGTACTGACCCAGCCAAACCACTGATGTCGAATTAATGATGATTTACATTTTCGGGATAAAAGGTCTGTTTTCGTAGTAAACTATTGTCTTGCACAAGATGTTTCTCTCTTCCACTGCCGAATCTGTAACTTTCCATAAGCTTTCTATTAGCTAGTGAACAGGCAATTGTTATGTATTAGACAACTGATATTGAGGTTCTCGCTGGGAGGAGAGAAGATGACAGGACATGTGACTTCTGGTACAAACTCTCTGAACCACAAGATGTTGATAATGTATTCTTTCAAGGATGAGATTCTGTAAACTATTGAAGAGATGTGAGAAACAAGGGAGTTCACTTGCTCCCGGTGTTTGTTGAGAACTAATTGGGCAATGGGTACAAGGAGTGCATCAATTGTTGCAGTTAGGTTTTAGAAGATTTATATTAGTGTGTGTCCTAGAACAGGTTTGTGATTCTTTTATGGAAGATACTCCTCTGAACTCTTCTCTTTGTTGCCCATAGATGTCTACTGATTTGTAGCTGAGTGTATTTTCCTGATTTGTAAATTCTCTATTGCTAAGTGCGAAAAAAGTCCCTAGTATATGGTACTAAGGTACCCAGGGTATTGGTACACCAGGGGTTTGAAACAGGAGTATACAAGGAGAGCAGCAAATGAGCGCCCCATTCCAGCCCAATACACTAAGTCCTGTCTGGTAGGTGAGCACACCTCTCTTTGACAGGAAACCTATTGTTCTACATTCAGCTCTGAAGCAGAAGGGAAGCCTCGTGTCTGGGGCTGGCAGCAGCACGAGCCTGCAGGCTGACCCTGAAAGGCTGTTAAAGGGAGTATTGGGTGCTTCCCAAGAGGAGCCCCCCAGTGCATTGAATCATACCTCCAACACCGGTAACGGTGTTGGGGTATGCTTCAAACATGTTTGGTACCAAATATGTCCAGGTTCGGCACAGCCACTATATAGTTAGCCATCGCGTAATGATGGATGGCCACTATATGTATCAAAGTGGCTGACAGTCCTTACAAAGCCTGGAGAGTAGACTCCAGGGTTTTTAGGCATGTCCTGTTCATGCAGGGGCACCCTCACACTTATGACCAAGCACCCTGCTTTCAGGATAGAAAGGCCCGCCTTAGGGGTGACATAGAGGTTTTAAGGGTAGTGACCTCAGCTATAAGAAAAATTAAATCTGTTGTACGTGGTGTTAGCACCAGCTTACAAAGGCAGCAATGGCATGCCTATAGTCACAGTTTGAGTGATCTTTTAGGGGTGGCACAATACATGCTGGAGCCCATGGGAGACCCCTGGTGTACATATGCCCTGGGTGCCTTAGTACCATTTACTGGGGACGTTAAGAGGTACACCAGTAGCCTATTGCGGAGGTACAAAAACTACTTGCCAAGCACAGTGCTGCAACCCTGATTAATTGGATCCTAGTCAGACTAGTCAAAAACATATTGACACCAGCAAAAAGTGGGGATAACCATAAAAGCAGATCCTACTTTCCTACACCTAAGCATTTCCATTCTCTCTTCAGAACTCTTCTTTTGGTTTTTTGAACTGACACCTTTGTTTGCTTATTGAAGTAATTGCTATTCTTATCCCTAAACTCTATTATTCTAGATTAGTACATTCCCTTATGGAACAAACCTGTTGTATTTTTTCTTTTTCATTTGTAATACTCACTGAAGCAATATTATATCATGTACTGAAATATCAATTAATGGATTATTTGAATCTATAATGGTGATGTCAAAAATATGAATACTTAATTATTAAATGACTCGAGCTGAATTAATTTGTTAATAAAATCCTTTAACTTACATCTCTCTAGTAATTCTTGTGAGATCCCAAATGGACTTCACTGTCTATGATGTATGATGTAAATGAATGCTCCGTCCAACTTCTCCCTGTTGACTGCCAAATGTACATAAGGTCCAATCGTGTGGGTTATTTGATGGTTACACCTGAAGACTGAGATACAAGAATCAACGCTCCGGCAAGTGGTAGCTTAGTGACGGTTTATGTCACAGGAGAAAAGAAGCTAGAAATTACAATTGATCCACTTTAGAATTGCTCATGCCCTGTAAGTCCATAGTCCGCACTTTAAGACTAACATAGTTTTCAGTTTCAAAGGTGTTGCAGTGGCGGAGGTGTGAGTATCAATAAAGTTGTGCGACACAATTGAGTTTATGTTATTGTGTTGAAGTTATCTGGCTTATGCTTTGGTAATGTCTGTGGTCAAGCTGTGCATATGCTTTCAAAGCAGAGCAGCTGAAGTCGTTAGCAGACATGGTGTAGTCTAAAATCCTGGGATAGATAAGAGATTGTGTGAATACTTACGTGCTAAATATTTTGGTGTCTGTTCACGAGGTACCATCAACCACACAATTAAGATGGAGACCGTAATTAATTGTTGTGTTTGTAATATTTGCTATTGGTGTTAGTAGAACCTGTTGCACAAAGGGGAAACTATATCAATCAGGGTGATTTCCTGCTGGTCAAGGCTTCATCTATGTGTGTTCAAAAGTTGAAAGGTGTTACTTCTGATTTCTTCTTGTGTGAATCAACTACTTTAGAATCTTTAGTGGAGCAGACAGGAGTTGTCTGTTTATTGTGCTTAAAGTTGTGAAATTGAGTGTACCAGAAAATTGTAAAGGAGGCTGAACTGCTGCGAGGAGTGAGAATTGCATCAGAAAGTTCCTAGTTGTGATAGGTAATCTGGTGTGCAGTGTCGTGCTGGGATTGGTTGGTGGGGTATCAGATACTGTGTTGTGGTAGGTCTATGAATGAAAGAACTGCTTTGGGATTTGAAGTAAATATTGATTTGTACTGAACTGTGAGTTGAGCAAAAACTTTGGAAATAGCTGAACTGACTGCAATTTAGGGATAAATCATTATAATCATGAAATGTTTGAAAACTCTAAGAGATTTATTGAGAGGTGATGTGCGAGTACCTGTCCATGAGGGTGAGGAGGATCCATCAAATGGTATAGCAGGTCATCATATGGGAACAGATGTAGGGGTCCATACATGTTTCTGGCTAATTTAATGGCAGAAGATCATGGAAAAGAAGGGAGCAGTAAGATGGTCACAATATGGTATATTTGATGTAAAGATTTTGAAAATGTAAGACAAAAACTATATGAGATGAAGCCGCCTCTTAGACCTGTACAGTATGAAGCATTAAATGTTTGGGGGCATGCTGCTCATACCAAAGAGAAATATATCAGACAAGAGCAAAGGGAGCAGTGCTTCTGGGGACAACATTCTGGGGTCAACATTTATAATGCTCTGTTGTCCTCACGTCCACCACCATATGTTGCTCCATCATCAGGTCTCGAGAATGCAACCCTCTCTAGTGGTACAGTGGCTACAGCTCCTGGTGACCCGAACATATTTCAGATCGGGGACCCTCCCAACTCATTTTATTGCAGCTGCACCTACCAAAGCAGCTAATACTGTAATTGCTCCAGGTGTATAGCTTCTAATTTGACTGTTCCTGCACCAGTGTCACGGGTTCTATCGACATTGATAATTCCTATTGCAATTGCACCAATAAAAATTGCTCCAAATCCTGTTGATCCAATAGCTGTAGGAGGAGTAGCCACAGCAGGGTTTATCCCGACATTGCAAAACTCACAAATTGTTGCTTGGACCCAACACAAAATGATCAGTTTTACAGAGAAGGGCGAAAAATTGTTTTTACAACTCCAATTATACGGGGGAAATGGGGCCAATAAATAATAACATTCTGCCCCCATGGTTTAAGGAAACTCCTGAGAATAAAGGAACAGGAGATATAGAATGATCATCCACGAATCAAGAAAGGGCAAGAATCTTAGATGTACCAAAATTAAGGGTGAATTGGAAGAAATTATTAGAGGATGCTTAGACATTTCACATTTGAACCAATGCCAGGTAAAAGAGTTGATGTACCTGACTAAGGAAATTACAACGGATGAAGTTACTACCCATGAGAAGCTGACAGAACTGCCAGAGATTATGAAGCAGTTCTCTCTAAGAGTATTCCCTTGCAGGAAGGTTTTAGGGCACAGTTAGATGATGAGGCGATTGTTACCATGTGATCTTCTGTAATGAAGTTGCACATTGCTGACCTGGCTAAGTATAATAGGAAATTATATGATTTTGACAGATGGGAGAATAAATGGGAAAGGAAGCTGGGAAAGAAAAAGTAATCAGATATTACAGATGTAAATGGTAAACTACCTCCTGTACCCTCAAAGGAGGCTTTAACATTCCCTATAAGGGAGATACGAGGTGGAAGGCATGTTTCTGTATCATGGAGACAAGGTAATCTTGTGACATTTATGAACAATTTTCCAAAACTAAAAGAGAGTCCTGCTCAGTGGTGTAAACAGGTTAACAGGTTTGTGAACATTTCAAAGGTTATGCGGATGGATTTGAATACGTTTTTCTACATTGTGGTACCAAGTGATTTATTGGCTGAGTGCAAGATAGCTGTGCAATGGCCACACAAAGAGCCTCCAAGAGATGCATGTACCTGTGCCCCTTCACCTATAGTGATCACAAAGTACGATGAGGTGATTGTCTTTTTGAAGGGAATGGTACTAGAAAGGGACATCGATTGGTTTAAAATGAACTGGACAACTCAAGAACCTAAAGAATCAGGTGTATGTTTATTGTGAAAGATTGCTACAAGTATTTAAACAGCGCAGAGGACAAGAAAATCCAGAAAAGGGAAATATGCAGAGTTTTGTCTCACAGTTCGTTTTTCAGTAGTGACCAGAGATAAGTATGCACATAAATCAAAATGTGAGTTGCTTGCCCACTAAACATTCAGATGAGATCCTGAGGTATGCTAAGTCCTGTAGAGAAGAGGGAAATATTAGGACAGGTATAAGTGGTTCTATAGCCCGCAACATTGTGAAGAGGTCTATATAGTACCATCTGGGTGCCTTCTTGGTATATGTTCACCCTACTAACATGGATGCATAAAGCACAGTAGTACAAAGTAAGTCTGTGTACACATGAGAAAACAAAATACCAAAGCACTTCCAATCATTTCTAAAAAGATAAATCCTATCTACCATCACCATAGAGAATATTTTATAGTACTGTTTTGTGACAAGTCTCTAGGAAGAAAGAGAAACCTTCATTTTACCATCAAGCAAAAACTGCTGTGTATATCATGAGCTTTAACCATTTATTATGTGCAAAGAAAATATCCTGGTCCATATTGGTTGTGTACATTTCTAAAAAAGAAGTTTAGAAATAGGGGAAAAAAAGAATAAAAGAGAAAAAAAGAGAAAACACCCTTTTCCTTCCAAACAAAAATCAGTGTTGATCCTTCACCAGAAACATGTAAATAAAAAATTAAGGAAAACGGGAGATAAAAGTGTCTTCTTACTGACCTAGATCAGCAATTGAGTAGTCTCAGGAAGCGTAGTGATATTCGAAGGTCAAAATATTTCTTTGGAGCTACGTAGTTACTAGTGAGAAGGAAGTAGTACAATTAGCAATCTGGCAATTGTGGTTCGTCTAAAAATTGAAAGAGCTAAAAATGCGAGTAACGGTTGGATTACAATTCGTGACGTGCAACTGATTCATCATTTTGTGGTATTAACTGCCGCAAGTATTCCAAATGTTCTTCTTATATTAAAAAGTAGTCATCAACAACAGGGGCAGCCCTGAAAACCTGAACCAGGGGCAAACAATACTAGAATCCTAACAAGGGTTCAAGTTAAAACAATACATGCATCAAATTTGAAACGAAAAACATTATAATATGAAAAATATGGAAAATTATACCAATGAAGGCACAGAAACGGAAAAAGGAAAGAGAAAAAGGAGAAAAAAGAGAAAACCCAGGTTTTAATATATACAATTCATAGATTTTTTTATTAACAATGATAAATAATTCAATCTTAAAACAAATAAGATAAAAGGTGCTCAACACAATACACAAAGACCTATAAACAGTGGAATGTGTAAACAGACAAGTGGCTTAGGAAAAAAGACTTACAAAAATCAGAAGTTCAGGACAAAACTGAAACAACACAAAGCAAACAATGCATCCTCTTCAATTTCAGCCACATATGTGTGTTGTCGGCGTTTCGACCATAGTGAAACTAAATGGTCCTCATCAGGGCAAATGGTAATTATATGAGCGTCCGTACAAGTTTCAATAAAACATCTATTGTTAAAGTAGACCCAACCAAAGCTGCAATGATCTATGGAGTTGGCCCGGAAAATGACTCCTAGGAGCATATGCATAAATTAAAAGGCTCCAAGATTAGGTGAATTAATGGAACAGCCTATTCCTTCAAATAATTTTAAGAAGCCAATTTAATTGGCTGAAGGTTTAAACATCAGTTACGGGGTGGCCTTCTTGGATTATCACACAAGTGCTTCATTTCACATGCGAGCCGTTTCTGCTCTAGTTCTCAAGTTCAAGTTCAAGTTTCAAAACTTTATTCGGATTAATAATAATCCATAAAAGCGCAAAATACAGTAAGCGTTGCAAATACACAATATGAGGATATTTACAAAATAAAAACAACTATCCATGCAAACTTTAACCCCTTCGGTGCCACGCCCTTTCCCCCTCCTGTGCCGGGCGTTTCACACGCGGGTGGGGTTCATGATGAGATAGTCTCGTCATGGGCACAGCACGACCATGCTCCATGACGAGACTATCTCGTCATGGGCACAGAAGAGGTTAAGACATAGTTAATCGGGCACGAACCACAGTTTTTAAAAAGGAGCTCATACGAAAAACAAGTTCATGATCATCCAGGGTCAATATCATCGAAAATGCAAGGTCCAGGCTGATTGGTTTCAGTTTTTTTAAATACGGGGTTAAAAAACATTAATTATATTTAATATAAAATTTGCAAAAGAATAAAAAGTGTAAAATTGTTTGGTCACTCCGACAATCGCAGGGGCATGGCTCGGCAAATTGATTATTATAGTTCCATAACGGAGAACAGAAAGCATATTTGATAGTACCTGCCCTAAGACGGAATATAAGGCCACACCCCCAATGGCTCATTGGAAGAGTTAAATAACTAGGTGTGGGATAAGTTAAAAGATTGCGAGCTAGATATCTAGAAACACTAGGTTTCATGGACTCTCTCGCGGCCCTTTCATCACTGAACAACGTATAAAGAGCTTGTTTAAGTTCAGACTTGGGTGGTAGCTGGGTAGTGGTAGGATTTGAAAAAACATTTTGAAAATTCACACTGCGAAGAGCACTCAGCACCCCAGAGAGCCGAGGAATGACCATGCCTCTATCACAACGTAAGCAATCCTCAATGATGTCCCTAGTCAATTTGGCGGCAGGGTTTTTCCAGATCGCCAGCCAAAAAAGAGCAGGGCGAGAGCGAATAAAGTCCCCTATAAAATGCAACCGCAATTCCTTATGGCATATGTAGTGTGGGGAGGAAATGGGGGCACAGAGGAGTTTCCTGCAAAATCTATTTTCCTCAGCAAGTATGTGTGAACATCTGGCGGTTCCCCAGACCTCAGCTCCGTAAGTTGCAACCGGGACGCATTGGGCCTTATATATTTTTAAGGTGGCGGCCAGCGCGCCGGTCTTTTTAGGGCGGGGGAGGCTCAGGATTGAGTTAATGGCCTTTGAGAACCTACCCCTGGAGTGGGCAATATGCCCACTCCAGGAGTTGTTCGCAGCAAAGACCACTACGGGAAACTACTAGTAGACCCCAGTCTCTCTGTCCCCACTACAATGCTCCCAATATGTCATTTCTTCGGGCCACAGGACATAACAAAAGATTTTTTTAAATTGGTCTTTAAGTCTAGGGAGTCCATATGGTCAACGAAACCATTCACTAGAATGCGTAATGCATTAGGGGTGCGGCCCATAAGGACCGCATCATCTGCATCTCAAGTTCTGAGGACATTGGAGCAGTTCTGTGTGCGTCTCTTCTATTATTCTCTGGAGTCATCGGAGCGGATTACTGTGCCTTTCAGTGATTTGCACACTGTTTATGAGGAATTCTGTTTTGTCTGGGCATATTAATTTTTCTTCGTTTTTCATTGTGCACACACTTCCTCGGCTACTATATCCTTGATAGTGTGGTACTGCAACAGTGACACACACTTTGACGAGTGTTTGTTTGGGACTAATTTCAACATTGATATGCACACTTTTGGCAAGTACATTTGTAACCTGCATATTTAATGCCCTGTGTACTTTTGCTGTTAATTTCTATTTGAATGTGGTTGTTCTCGAGGGTTGTGATTAATTGACATTTATACTTACTCAGTTTATTACTTTTCTTCTTATTCCTCCTTATATTACTGTAGCATGGCGGCTTCTCAAATATGCAATCAACCTGAAATGTTCTTACAGATTCCTGGTAAACCAAAATTGCGATGGAAAAAATGGTTTAGGACTTTCAAAAATTATATTGTGGGTATAAATGGAAATAGGTTTTCTCCTGACAGGAAGAAAGCAATTTTATTTAGTTTCCGGGGCACATAAGAGAAAACAATATGTGGATGAGACTACTGAAGAGTATGTTGCGGCTCATAGAGTGTTGGCTGCTAATTGTGAGTTTGGTGCCAACCTTGATTTCTGTATTAGAGATCAGTTTGTTTTCAACAGTGAATATAAAAAAGTGCAAGTGAGGCTTTTGGCCTGTCCTAATCCTACATTGGCTGAAGTGTTGGATTTAGCGAAAGGTATTGAAAGATCTCTTCAGTCTGCCAAAGCCATCACAACTGATGAGAATAAAGTTGCTTCTCCTGTTTGTGCTATACAGTCCGTTAAAAGTTCGATCAAGACAGGAGTAGCAAAATATACTAAACCTAGCTGCTATAGGTGTGGCTCAAAATTACATTTGGCTAATTGTCCTGATTGTCCTGCTTTAAGAAAGAAATGTGTTAAATGTGGCAGGTATGGTAACTTTCAGAATGTGTGCAGAGCACCTAAAGAGGTTTCTAATACTACAGTTAATAACTTATCTAATGTTGAGCATGATTTAGAGCATTTACTTCTTACCGTTTCTGATTTTTCATTTGATTACTCTGTCAATAATGTTAATGTCCTTTTTAAAACACTTTTGGGCATTGTACATATTGGCAGTGTGGCTCTTGAAGCTATGGCTGACTTAGGCTCACCTATTACCATTTTATCTGATGTTTTTTTTTTTAAAGAAAACTGAGTAGATGTCGAGCTTAAAAAAAACTGATGTTAATCTCAAAGCATTCGGTCATTTTGATATTCATATGTTGGGGTTTTTTTTAAGACAATTTGGAGTTTAAAGTACGTAATGTTGTTATGAAGATTTATGTTGCCATTGATGGCAAAACATAGTAGGGTGGTGTGACTTAGGGAAGTTGGGAGTCATTTTGTGTCTGGGTACAGATTGTCCTATTCAATTAAGGGACATCAAAAGTGTGACTGTTGACAAATCTTGTGTGTATACTATTGTAGCTAAGCACCAAACTATTTTTCAAAATAAAGTCGGTCAGGTTAAAGGTTTTACTCACACGATCAAACTTAAAAAATGAGCGTTGTCTATTCCACACAAGGTTCGCATGCTTCCTTTAGGTGTTCGTCAGAAGCTAAATTCTCTTTTGGATGCTTTGTGTTCTGGAGGCATCAGTGAGTCTACAGACAGTTCTGAGTGGGTTTCTGCCATTGTTATCGCTCTTAGAAAAATCAAGAGTTGAGGTTGTGTGTGGACCTTAGGTCATTGAATAAGAACATTGTGGTGGATACTTACCCCTTGTCCAAAATACAGGAATTGTTAGCAGCAGTTAATGGAGCAAAGTATTTTTCTGTGATTGACCTTAAATCCGCCTACTATCAGGTGGTTCTTGATGACACCTCTAAAGATCTCACTGCCTTTATCACTCCATTTGGTCTTTATAGATTTTTGAGAATGCCATTCGGGCTGGTCTCAGCGGCCAGTGTTTTTCAAAAATTGATTAGAAATTTATTTCAGGGATTGAGAGAAGTTCAGGCCTTTCAGGACGATATTTTATCTTTGCTGAAACTTCTGATCAACATAACACCATTTTGGAAAGTGTTTTAAAAGTGTTAGAAAGTAAAGGAATGACAGTAAGTAAGGACAAGTGTAAGTTTTTGCTTAATGAGATTGACTACTTAGGTCATAGGATTACTTGTGATGGAATTTTCTCAAGGAAGATCTTATTAGTGATTTAGAAAAAGCTAGTAAACCTCAAAACAAAGACTCATTAGGTTCATTTCTTGGCATATGAGAATACTATGCCAGTTTTGTGAGAGGATATGCCCTTGTTGTGGAGCTTTTAAGACAACGTTTAAAAAAGAGGGATCTTTTTACTTGGACTGCAGTACATGATGAGGCTTTTAGTCAAGTTTAAAAACTCATTGCTAGGGCTCCTGAACTTAATACCTTTGATTCAGAGGGAAAATTGTATGTAATGGTCAATGGCAGTGCCATTGGTTTAGGGGCTGTTTAACTCAAATTGTGGATGATAAGGAAAAAGTCCTATCGTTCATCTCCAGAGGTATTTGTGGTGCTGAGAAACATTACAGTACTATTGAAAAGGAGGCTTTGGCTTGTGTGTGGGCAGTGGAAATATTTAGGAACTTTTTGTGGGGGCGTCCATTTGTTTTGGTGGCTGATCACAAGCTGCCTGTGTATATGATGGATGGTGTTAGGTTTGGTAGTGCTTCTTCCAGGCTTGTAAGACTCATTGCCAGGTTACAAGATTTTAATTTTGAGATACAGCACATTCCTGGTGGCAAGAACTTTACTACGGATTGTTTGTCCAGGCTTCGTCCTGTTGAAGAATCTGAAGGAGAGTTCACTGATCAGCATGAATGTGTTGTTGCTATGGTGGATGCTGTGAGTTCTTGCAATTCTGCCATTTCTGAAGAAGAGTGGAATGAGTTTGCACCTATGGATAGTATATTATCCAAAGTTAAACACTTTGTGGTTAATGGTTGGCCATCTTGCAGGAACTTAGATCCTGGTCTTCGGAGTTTTGCTCAAGTTTCAAGTGAACTTAGCATTGAAAATGACATTTTGTTGAGTCATGGTGTATTTGTACCACCTGTGGGTATTAGAGACAAATTTATTCAGTTGGCTCATTCTGGGTATCTTGGGGTTTCTGGAACAAAATAATTACTCAAACTTCATTATTGGTGGCCTGGGTTGGATGCCTTTGTTGAACGGTATGTGGATAACTGTAGTGTGTGTGTGTTAGATCTGATAAACATAGGAAGGTTTCTACTGAGCCTTTATCTGTTCAGGATGCTCCAATGGGGCCCTGTGAAAGAGTTTCTATTGATTTCGCAGGGCCATATGATTGTTTGGGCAGGGAGAGCAGATTTCTGATTGTTGTCACTGACATTTTTTCAAAGTGGATATATTACACCTTTGTTGAACATTACAATACAGAGGAGGATATTTTAGTTTTAGAGTATATTTTCAGAATTGAAGGGGCACCTGGTGTTCTTATGTTGGATAATGGGGTGCAATTTGTTTCTGCCAAGATGTTAAGTTTTTAAAAAAGATTTGGAGTTTGTTCTGAGAGGGCACCTTTGTATTGTCCTAGGGCCAATGGTCAAGTGGAGAGGGCCAATAGGTTTATAAAAGAAGGCATTCAGACTGCATTAGTGCGCAATCTTGATGATTTTGAGTTTTTTGAAGGAAAAGATTTGGAGTTATCACATTACTCCGAGTACTTGCACTGGAGCGACTTCGTATTTTTTGATGAGAGGTAGACAAGTTAAGACATTGTTGACACCTCTTTTTGGTAAGAACGTAAGAGGTGACACTTTGGAGTCTTGCATTGCTAAAGCTGGAAGTAACATACCTTCTTCTTGCATCTATGGTCCATCTTATCATGACAACTGTTAAAAGGCTAAGAGCAAAAATTTTGAAATTGGTGATTGGGTGCGGGTTATCAAACCTTCCTTACAACGCAAGGGCTCTTCTAAATTCTCTGTGTCTTTCAAGGTAGAGAGAGTTTCTGATTCTGTTGTTTTGCTTTAAAATGAAGGTTGGTGGAATAAGAGCTCTATAGTTGTTCTCAAGCTTGGGCAGGAATGTTTGTTTGAGCAGGAAAGGTTTGTGGATGCTGATGTGTAGTTTGGTGAGAATGGGAAAACGTGTATTCTTTCTCAAGGTTCTACTGGGAGTCTTTTGGGTGGTGGAGGCTCCAGTGTAGATATTCCTGATGCTCATCTGGTTGTACCAGTTGAGGGAGGGAATGTTGAACAGGGTACTTCTGATGAGTGTAATCTCATGTTACAAAAAAGGTGCACCAAGGTACCAAAGAAATTTGAAGATTATATTTTGGAGTAAGGTCTAATTTTTGTTGTTGTTTTTTTGTAAAAAGGATATATGTGGTAATTCATATTCTTTCTCTTGTTATTTATGTTAATTCAATTATTGTTTAACCTTGAACAGCCTTCTCCTGTGTATTAGTTATGAGGGAATGTAGAATGTATCTATGTCATTTATAATTCTTTTATGTAATAAGAATTCACTGATTTAAGAGTTTGTGTTTGAAATTCCTGTCAGAAGCAGTTGGAGTTTTCTGGAGCTGGACATCTTTAGCTCTTGCACCAGTGGGTCACTTTATGGCACTCAAATAAATGTTCTTATTTTTTTATACATATCGACAGTATCGATTTTTTCCAATGTTTTATTGAAACTGGTACGGACGCTCATATAATTACAGTTTGTCCTGATGATGACCATTTAGTTTCACTATGGCCAAAACGCCGTCAACGCACATATGTGGCTGAAATTGAAGAGGACGCATTGTTTGCTTTGTGTGATTTCAGTTTTGTCCTGAACGTCTGATTTTTGTAAACCTTTTTTCCTCAGCCACTTGTCTGTTTACACATTGCACTGTTTATAGGTCTTTGTTTGTGTTGAGCACCTTTTTCCTTGTATGTTTTAAGATTGAATTATTTATCATTGGTAATAAAAAAAATTCTATGAATTTTATTTATGTAAACATGGGTTTTCTCTTTTTTTGCCTTTTTCTCTTCCCTTTTTCCTTTTCTGTGTCTTCATTGGTATATTTTCCATATTTTTCATATTATAATGTTTTCTTTAGGTTTTTTGATATTTTATTTAACATTTTATATTAAAAGTAGGCGCCTTTAAGTGCAGATATTGTCCACAGCGGATTGTCTTAGAGATATATATTAATATTATAAACTGCTCTTGAATGTTGTTCATAGAGTGCCACATTTAGGGCACAGTAGTTAATTGTAAGTGAAACTTCCCACCTGTGGCGTAAGCCTTGTTGTGTATGATGTCGATAGTTCCTGTCCAGTTCAGGCAGAAGAAGCCATAATAGGTCCCCTGCATCTGTAAAACATTTTTTACAATGCCAAATAAATTTAATAGCCAGAATTCATTAAAGTCAGAATCAAGGTTGCCATTTTCATTTCATGTGGCTGAGACAACAACATTAAGTGTGTGGAAAAAAAGCAGTGTGTTTCCTATAGAGAAGAACATGAGAAGAAGCTTAAAAGGAACAAGGAGAAGTTTGTGTTCCAAAGGGGAGGTTGAGGTGTTTTGGTTGATCCAAATTCATGGGTAGATATTGTGAAATTAAAGAAGTCAACTTCTTGTCATTATTGTAACAAACCTGGGCATTGGAAAAGGGAGTGTAGACTGAATCCTGCGCGAGTAAGTTGTGATGTGCAAATGCAAGGTTGAAATTCACCACAAGTGCAAAATGTTCGAGTTCATGTCACAGTTCAGCGAATGCAATCACCAAATCAGTCACATGTCCCTATGATCCCATTCCCACAAGATCCAATTGCCCCACAAAATATGGGTAACCCAAGAATTATTATGAATCAAGTACTAAGAGCAAATCCAAATCTTTTCTAAAATCCAAACCCATATCAACAATTCCTTATGTTGAGAACGAAAGCTTACACTCCAACACTTTACAATGACGATGCCTGAGGGTGGAGCAAGATTGCGTACATGGCATGTTCGTAATGGCAGACCAGATTAGTCCATTTGTAGATATAGAGGTAAATTGTCACCAATTGTAATTTCTGATTGACACCTGTGCTGCCCATTACACTATTAGAACATTGAAAGCCCCTGACCTGCCCCTCTAGGGAAAGAAGATCTCAGTTGTTGACATCACAAATAAGGAAATAACTAATCCCATTTCAAAAAAAGTTGGTGTAAAAATAGGCTCATTTGAAGAAGGTCACCAGTTTGTTTTTTGTGACTGTTCTATAAATCTGCTAGGAAGTGATGTCTTGTGCAAATTGCATTTCACTATTTACTGTACACCAGATGATGCTGATTTCGAAACACATGATGATAATGCTGAATTGAAAATGGCCAGACAAGGAACAGTTCTTTGATTGTACCCTGTGAGAACAGTAGAAGATGTACCTACTGATCTACTAGGTACTGTAGAACATGAAATATGGGATTTTTCAGGGAAAGACATCAAACTAATCAAACTCATGGAACGTGTCCGAATAAGAATTAAACATAATTTAACATAATATTTCTGAGAATGCCACCATATAATCTTGTGACTGAGGTTTGTTGCTTCAGCACCGATATGCCAAATAGGGGCGAGTTGTTACGCTATACCAAGTATCCATAAACATAACATAACACTGTCTGGAATCTCTCTGGTGATTGCATACGTCTTAAAACAAGGGATTTTGAAGGAAATAATTGAAAGTCTTGGCAGCTCACTGTTTATGGGCTTGCAGAGATCTAACAGTATGTATGGAATTATGCATGATTTACAGAATATTAACAGCATAGTCAGCCCATGCTGTTCTGTGGTACCAAATCAAGATACAATATTATTTCAGATTCCCTGTGATGCCAAGTGGTTTACTGTTGTGGATGTCTGCTAGGCCTTCTCTGTCCCATTACATGAGGACAACTACATTCTATTTTCATTTGTATTTCAAAATAGAGTTTTTGCATGGTGCGGAGTCCCACAAGGGTATACAGAGAGCCCTTCCATCTTTAATCAAATCTTGTAAAAGAATCTTGAGACTTTAGAAATGCCTTACACCTCATTTCTTGTAAAGTACATAGACAACAAACTTGGGGCATCAAGTATACATGAAGATTACAAAACAGGATATGATTGCTTTGATGAATCTTTTGGTCGAAAAGGGATATAATGTGTCGCCAAGCAAGTTACAATGTAGGCAAAATTCATAACTCTCCTGAAAATTAATCCACCTAAAACTTGGAAAGAAGTCAGAATGTTTCTGTGAAATGGTAGGCTACTATAGACAGTGGAATCAGCAAAATCCTCAGCACACGTCTATAAAGTAATGTTAAATAACAATGCAAGTCTACACAAATTATAAACACCGTTTTTGAAATCGTCTCTTTCTTTTATTCTTTTCTTTCTGTTATTTCATAATGTTCTCAATCAGCCAACACGTGTTTCGTCGCAAACCCTGGGAAATCATCCTGCGACTTTCTCAAGGCTGAGTAAACAAAATAAACAATGGCCATTGTGTCACCATACATACAACTGGTGTACACAAACTTAATTCAAATGTTGCCATGACATAATGTGCAAGTGCATAGGCATGCACATGGTGGGCTTATAGTGCAATATAGTGACTTTGTGAGTATCATTGTGTGAAAATTTAAATCAGCATATCGTGCAAGTTTATTTTATATTTAGTAATCCCTAAATCCAGGTGATGGAGAAAAACATATAGAAGTGAAAAAATAGAAGTGAAAGCTACCAAAACCCAAACAGAATGCATCACATATGGAAAGAGTAAAAAACGAGTAGAAATAAAGATATTTCTCCTCGTTATGCCTCACCTGAGGATCCATATCTTTTTGGCACATTCCCAGATTCACCAGATTTGCTAAATCTGTGAATGCATCAAAAACCATGGGATCTGCGTGGGAACACCCCCTGCAATGCCCATGGAACGCCTCCCATGCGTAGAGTAACGCAACGCAGCGATTTTTGCTGCATTGCATTACTCAATATTTGACTAATAAGTTTGCGTAGTGCGTGTACCATGTTCCGTGATGCAGCCATGACGATAAGCCCTCATAAATATGCCCATCATGTGTTGGTAACATCCAATATCCACATTGCAACACATCACAGTAGGTAGGGAAATCAAAGTGTAATGATAAGTCCTCATAAATATGCCCATCATGTGTTGGTAACATCCAATATCCACATTGCAACACCTCAGGAATCACAGTAGGTAGGGAAATAAAAGTGTAATTCCCACTTCTTTGGGGCTCATATAAATATATTTTGATGTTTTATGAACACGATTATTATTATTTATTATTTTAATTTTTATTCAGCGCACAGCTACTCGGAAGTGTCCCGGTGCTATAGACCACTGGGGAACCCGTCCTGGCTATCCCTGTGAGATGGTCCTTTTCTGGGTATCTCCAAGGTGAAACCAGGCATCCCCAGCATCTGTGGGGGGCTGTTATAGAGATGAGGCAAGCATAACGCCCAGAGTTGCCGAGTGTGTTCCTGGTTAGGAGAATTATTGAGTCCGTTTTGACCCTGGTCCACGACCCTGCCGCATTGGGAATTGAACCCTGGTCCCTGGCCAATTCTCTGCTTACGGGTCTGCCGCCTCTAACCAGTGGGACAGCTGCTTATTTCCAATGTGGGCTTTTGGAATCGAGGAGCACCCCTATGTCCAGGGGACGACAGTATACTTCTACTCCCATACCTGTTCGCATCATGCCTTTTTATTGTGATTGGAGAGGGACAGCGGGTGCAATGATTGCATTATGATGCCCCACTCAGCTCTCTTCTGTTAACGCATTCACTGCCATTCGATAGGATTCTCAGTGAGAACCCTGCCTCGTTATAAACCACGATGAAGGGTTTATGAAATTCTTACCGAAAGTGCATTTTGCACTGCAATAAATCATTCCATCTGTCGCACCACAAAAATATCCTCGAGTCACATTGTAGATGGGCACAAAAATAGTGTCTGAGTTGCGCGTCAAAGAAGCACCCATGGCCCTAATGTTCTGTCTTTAACCTGCTGCTGAAGTTTATAACTTCACTGTGTGTACATGAAGATGTTTGGAATGTGTCAATTGGTTTTATTTGCCAATATCTTCAGATTTCTCCCCCTCCTTAAGCCGCAAATTGCACGAAACAATTGCTCAGAGCAGCGCAATCAGTTTTTAGAAGAATACTCGTCGGAATTACACATAAGCGTTTCTCACAAAGCTGCGCATTATCTTTCAAGTGATATCAAAGTTATTCCTATAAAATGATGGCTTCCTACATATCCGTATAATGTGAGCGGAGTTTGGCGAACTAGCAATTTCTCAGGATCGACAAATATATTTCTACCAAACACGTGACATCCATTGACTCTTGAGGTATTTCTAAATGTATAATTCATATACTGTTGTTCTTATTTGGTTTATAATTGTGGTTTTAGCAAATTATGAATTGCCTTTTTATTACTTTGTAGCAATATCTTACCTAATATGAACCGTGTACACGTGGCCATCGTTTACTTTAACAGTTGTGTTAATGTTGATTTCTGTTGATGATGTGCAAAAACACAGGTACTAGAAAAAAAGACAACAAAACACCGTTAATCAATTTACAATGTGTGATCAATCAGTTATAATTAGGGGACCAGATTACTATATTTTCGTACGAATTATTATCTGGTCGTACCCTTTCATTCCCGTATTTTAGATCACAGCGAGTAACTGCAAAGGCAACTGAGTGCGTCAACTGCAGTTTACGAATATAAGTAAATTGCCCATTTTCAAAGCTAGTTAGAAACATTTCATTGTGTAACCTAATGAAGCTGTTAAAACTTACATTATTTATTTTGTCACAGGTACAATACATACATTGCTTTGAAAAATAGGTGATTGTGTGCTTTCGCAGTGTCTGTTTTTTACGTTTTAGCAGTGACAAGCAAAGAGTTTAGCCGACATGCAATTCAGAAATAAATTACTTCGCATTTAAGAATAGTTACTGCTGTAAAATGTATTTCGTTTGATATAATGCTAAAAAACTCTGAAAATAGGCGACTTTTCTCTTTAAAACACTCACTCGGCTGTTCATTGTGGCTACTTGAATGAAGCATGCTTTCGTTGTTTGTAGCCATAACTCACATCACCGGCATTGTTTAACTCTAGCTTGATTTATTTTTTCTTTCTCGTACCATGTGCAAATGGGTGTTTTGTGCATGGTGGGCGACGTGAATTATGACAGGCGTTGTGTGCGTGGATACCTTAGCTTGTCTATTTCAGTGGTTTTGGAACCTTAACTCAGTATCTGTGTTTTTTTCATTTAATGTATCTTTTTATTATGATACACGTTATGCCCTCGCCACACTGTGCATGGTGTTCTGATCCATGCGTGGGGTCAAAAGTTGCAGGGACATAAAACAAAATTGCTTTTCAATGGAAAGTGTGACTAAACAAAATCAAATTAAATTATGTTTATTTCTGTTAACTAAAACCATAGATTACCAATCACAAATGAGAGAAAGTTCACAAACAATTAAAACAATACCCTTGTTCAGGGAAGCAGAATCAGCCTGCATTGTCTAATTCATTTGCACCCTTACCTGTCTTGAAGTGCCTCTGCCTAGAGAACCCATTGTATAGTGCACTTGTGGCAGTACGGGGATTGATCGCAGTGAGTGGGTAGCATAAATGAGAAACAGGAAAAGGGTGGACTATTTCTAGGCAGCAGGGACACCCCATGCCCTCTTGTTCCGCATGGTTGCCTATTGTCTTAAACCGACTCTTACCTAATACCAAATATACAGTGCAATAGTAACAAAATAACAATTTTGTTAACATTTCACTAAAAGTGAGGTAAGACAACAGAACAACATTTACTCCGCCCTCCTCATCCGGTAAGATCTGCAGTTGACATTTCATCTCACAATGACCTGCCCATGAAAACTCAATATATAGTGCAAATGTGACAGAGCAAGAAGTGCTAATAGAGGATGGCATAAGTAGAAAAGGAAAGAGGGAAAAACTCTTCTGGACAGCAGTTGTCGCCCTGTTCTCTTACACCACAGTGCGGCCTCTTGACTTACTCTGCATCTTCTATAATACCAATTATAAGGTGCAGGTGTGACAAGGTAACATTTACTCATGCTGGGAGAAAAAAACATCAAACTTGATAATGTTACTCAACCCCCCTCAACATAGAACATCTACAGTTTAATATTTATCTAAACAATGACTTGTCCTCTTTTCCACAGTTGGTTCAAAATTTGCGATAAAGCGCACAAGATAATAAAAAGAAGCATCAGATCAGTGGTGTCCCCTCGTGTTCCTTTGGACTTTGAAATTCTCCATCATGACTCATGCAGCCTCTACCGTACTATGCAGATAAAGTGCTGAAGTACGAAAGAGGCTAAAAGTGTGGAGCTATTGTCCGTACTTCCTTCGCATTGCAGCCTCTGGGTCTTTATCTAATAGCAGTTTATCGCTTTTGTGATGAAGTCTTTGAAAGCAGCAATCATTCGGGGACAGTCTCCTTCAATAAAAAAGAGCAATGGATGCTGGCAGGTTCTAATATAGTTCTGATTAAAAAGGTTATGCAGCAAAGCCTTACGTTCAGTTAGCAACTTGGAACAAGTTGAGATGATGCAAAACATACTTTTCATGTGAAAAAGACAAAGCATACATTTAGAACACAAAGGTTTCCTTGTTCATTTATTCAATCAGTCGTTTGTTTGACCCAGCCGAAGCGTGCTTGAAGGAACTCACTAATTTTAAAATAGTAACATTTTTATAGATACATTTAGAAACAGATTCAGGGTTGGGCGCTGGGATAATAAAAAATTTGATAAAAAATTTTTGGGGAAAAATCAAAGATTAAAATGATGGTATAGTTAGTATCAAATGAGACAGGTGCTGGGGGAACAGCACAACCAAACACAGAGAAGGAGACAGACTCCTCCGGCTCGCACCCTACTTCGGAGCTCAGAACTCTAAGCTGGCTCCAGCTGAGGTCAGGAAGCTTGTTGACCCACCAAGTTGGCATCTTTTTGGCAGAATACTTGAGGTCCTCAGAGGAAGTAAAGAGCTGGGACAAGCATCGCTGCCATTTTGAGAGTGTGGTGTGGCTCCACAGCTCTGGCCCTGCACTCTGGCCTGGCCTCTCACATCAAGTAGATTCCAGGGTGCAGTGCTTTCCATCCCCAGGGAATGGTGTGTGGTTGGCGGGATTCCTGGGGATCCCAAGGCCACTAAAGCTGACTATGGGGTCTAGCTGGGCTCCACACAGGCTGGGTCAGGGAGGAAATCTGCGAATGGGGGACCTCAACTCAGCTTGCAACAGAAGCACAGGATCTGTGTTTAGTTGAGCCTCAAGGAGAAGGGGGCACCTGGCTAATTCCTGAAGCACACTGGAAGAGGCCACAAACTAAATGGAAATCACCCCTCAAAGGTAAGTGCAGCACCACACACCAGTGCTCCAATGTTGAATGGGGATCTGGAGTACTTTATTAAGGCTCTGAAAGGTGGGTGCCTCCACAGCTGCTGCTAGGGAGATTATTGGCCATGTGGATAGGACTCTGAGCCAGCACTTAAGGCAGTTAGTGGCTCACAAACCCCTTCCATGGGCATAAGAGCCAACACTCCCCTCCTTGGTCACTGCGATTGTTTGACATTGCACTCTCATCAAGCTGCACAATCTTTCCCTGCCTATATCCCTGAGCTTCAAACAAGGAACAAACCCTGGGTAGGTGCTGCTGAGGAACAACTTGTGACTCCTCACTGAAGCTAGCTGACACTCCACTGAGAGATTACAATTTCCCACGTTGCATACTCTACCACGCCCTTTAGCCTAACTGCCACCTTCTGCAATTCTAACCATCCTTGCACCCCTTCGTCTTTTTAGGTTTGAATCTCAACACAAACCTCCACAACTGCTACAACATAGAGAGGGTTAAACACCAGAATGAGGAATCAGTAGTCAACATGTCCAAAATACAGCAGAGGATGGGGCAAAATGGTTTCTCCATTAATCATCAGACTTCAAAACATGTCTACAAGAAATCTCGGAAGAAATCTCTTTACTGGGCAATAGGGTGGATTATCTTGAACGCTTGGTGGACACAAACATGTAAGAAAGGAGATGCTATGGATTAGAGTGCAAGCACTAGAGGAACATCATGTCAACCTACAAACAAACCAAGAGGATTTGGAAGATAGAAACAAGTGCAACAACAATCACATCTGAGACATTACCAGAGGAGTGGAAGGAGCCAACATCATCAACTTTTCTAATGGGCTCCTCTAGGCTATTAGAGGTGACCCAGAGGTACTCGTATCCAAAGATGATCATATCCATAGAGTGATCTAAATCTTAAATCTTTCAGAGAGGTCCTCAGACATTCTCCCATATGTACATCCCTTTGAAGACAAAGAACCCATCAAGCCTGAACTCATCTTCCAGGTCTCCGCCATCCAACTCTTCCAAGACCTATCTCTTGTCACCCTTAGGAAACACAGGGACTTTAGACCAGTCACAGTCTTCCTCAAAGTTTCCAATGTCAAATACAACTGGGGATGTATATCTGGTCTTATGTTTCAGTGTAATGGAAAGCAAAGCTACGTATGCTCTCTCTCTGAAACCCAGGCACTCCTTGGGCTTCTCCAGGAACCTGAGACTGAAGGTTTGCCCAGGGACACATGGCAGATTGCAGCAAGAGTCACACCAGAATCGAAGACTATTGCAATTGGATTTTCCCCATTTAGTACGAACAGAATGCTTGCTTTTTTCATCACCCGATTTTTAACTTTTTACTGTGGGTAATTGTCACTACTTGTCTCTTAGCCCACAGGAATCTACCACTAAATGGACATCTGCCTTTTAGCCTTTTAAGATGAAGCCACTGCGGAGCACCTAGTGTAAGGGACACTTGGCTGATTACACATCACTTGTAGACACATGTGTGCAAATGTGTGAGACTACTGTCATGCACAGCCCAGTAACTTCGCACAAGTAGCCTGGCGCAGAGGTGGCTCTTTAGTGTTAGATTGTGCCCTGGGATGATTCTTCTAAAATCAGTGGGCACTCATAGGTAAGGTCAATTTGGTTTACGGTTTGCCTGCAGTGGCACTTTAGTATACAGATAGAGCCAAATCTGACTTAGAGTGCAGTTTTGCTGCCCTTAGACCTACAAAGTCTAGTGAGGTATAAAATTGGGGTGAAACATGAGTACCCGGTTTGAATACACAGGTCCCAAGCTCATACATGAACACCTTAAGAGTTGTCCAGAATTTCATATTTCTTTGGCTCAGCTCAGGATTTTTGTCACCCTGCTGGGCCAAGTTAATTACACTGTTCACCAGCAGAGCGAACAAAGGCCTCCCCATACAAAAGGGGTAATTAACAGTTCTTGACTCAGCTCCTAAGGAGGAAGGGGTGGGGAAGGGAATCTGCATGTGTTACTCAACTGTCACACTGTACCAGGATGGGGATAGCGCAAGCCCACTGAACAAAGGAGGAAGCCAAGACATCTAGAACCAACACAAGAGAGGGCATCCCTTTTATATTTTGTTGGGAAAAACCCTGGCAGCGACGTCAGCTGGGGTGGAGCTAAGGTTCCAGAGGAGATGTGAACAGTGACTTATTGACAGTGTGCTCTTGAATTCTTCCCGAATGCTTAGCAGGAGGTAGGGGATGGGATGGAGGGGTGATGTGACACCCCAGTATTGGCCAGAGGTGCCTGGCTTCTAGAATGTGCACAAATTGGAGAGGGTTGTATTTGGGGTTGGACACAGGAATTGCAATGTGGCAGCAGCCATGGAATGCTAGGACAACAAATCCCCTAATGCCCTAATTAACTAAGTTCTCTGCCGGCAGCTGACCCCAGGGCAAGTGAGGTTGGTTCCCTTACACCCCCATAAGGATCATGGGGGGTAAGATCTGTGCTTTTGAGCCTAATAGGAGAGGGGCAACAGAGAAAAGACTAAGAGGAAAGCAGGCACAAAGAGCTAGTAGAACCAGCTCCCTGCAAAGTACACCACTTTAGAGGCCAGGAGGACTGATTCAGAGGCCCCTGGAGGGTGGAGCTCGCCACCAGGAGAACAATTAGCCCAAGATCTTCCAAATCAGCCCATCAAGGTCTGTGATATGCTCATTTAAACATACTTGACCTTTGACCCCATTGAGAACCAGAGTGTGAGGGGCGCCTCCACTGGTTGTAAAAATTACCCACAGGGTGGGCAGTGCCTGGGCGTTTGCACAAGCTCCTGGTGGTTATGGTTCTGGGCGGGGACATGCTGAGGGCCCCCTTCACAGAGCTCTATGTGGCCCAGGGACCTCATCCAAGGCAGGCACATGTACAAAGGGATCGGAGACCCCATTTCTGTGCCCTCGATTCAAGAAGAAGGGGAACGCCATTGTGCCACCCCCTGGAAGAGGAGAAAGTGTCCCTATACTGTATCTCTAGGCCCCCAATGGAATACGAGGATTGGGGAGTGCCATCATGCTCCCCACAATGGTGGTAGGCATATATATCCCCACTCCCAGTGTCTGAGGTGAGCGGGCAGCCACCAAAAGTCAGCTCAGGATCCATCATCTGCTCCTCTGCTGGCAGTAAAAGGAGCTGGCCCAGCGGGGAGCCTGAGGTAGGCACCCTGCACTGCCCCCAGGAAAAATGCAAGTTGAGGTGCCCCAATGAGACTGGGTACCCCCAGCAAAAATAATGGAAAGAAAAAAGAGGCAAAGACAAAAAGAAACTGTGAGGCTTGAGGATACATGCCAGAACAAAATGGGACTGGACCACTCATAAAATATTCACCACTTCCCCCCTAGGTAGCACTCATATTGCCTCAGGAGTGCATATTGCATATTTACTTTGCATTGTGGGTGCCCCAAAATTGTCAGGGACACCACAAACATATATAGAATTTGCTTTTGCCTGTAACAGGGCTACAGCTCCACTTGTTTAATTTTGGAAAAACAACCCATCATTTGTGGGGTCAAGGAAACTGTGATCCCCCTCCCCCTGGCTTTTAATTTTAAGTTTAAGCACTTTTTAAGGCTTGATCTATTGCTCTTCATCTGGAGTATAGCTCCCTCTAGGGGTTGGTTCAATGCCTGCAATTTTTGTTGTCTGACTTGTTTAAAAAAACAAACCAGATATGTGATGTTCATTTCAAATGCTTTATCGACAGTCTAATGCTTACAATAATTTTGGATCTTTGTTGAAATGCATTATTCTCATTAATGATTGCATCTACACATTAGTGATTTCATTAAAATGATGTTGATTTTTAACATGTGTCCTATTTCTCTTTTAATATGGTGAACCTTTCACAAAGCCAATAGGCTTGTAAGATATGTTGTTGTGGTGACCCCTTGACAAAGCCATTAGGCCTGTTTTATTTAATGTGACACCTCCATCATATGATGTTTTATCTGGCGTAGGTGAAGGGTTAAGGTAGGTTTTGGGGTCGGAACACATTATGGGTCAAAAGCGATTTCATAGTGTCACTGATGTGTTTTTATTTGGCTTGATGTCTGTGTTTGTAAATGAATGTGAAGTATTTAGCAGTGAGTGTGTGCGTAATACATGCTCTTTTCCCTTTCTAAAGAAAAAGCACTGACTGGACAGTCGTTCTTTGAGTGTTATTATTGTGTGGTGATTACTAGCTCACATCACCTACCCTGAGGAGGCCTTGGACTGCTCTGCTTCACCACCCTGAGAGAGTCTAGTGCTGCAACAGGGTGCTTAGTAAGGAGAAATTGTGCATCTTTTAATTGCACAGGTCTCACATCCTCCACAACTAATGATCCTATTTCTTACACAAACTATAGTCCGCTGATCTGGGCAAGGGACAGGACCTCAGAAGATGCCAAAGCCAATATCAACTAACACCTGCAGAATATAAAGAAGTCCACATCACAACTTGCTTTTTCCTTGCTGGACTAACACTCACCTGCGATCTCATAGCTGACTTGGGTGGAAACTCACTCTATGCGGGACTTATAGAAAGGACATAGAGAGCTTGCCTGATCTATATACCAAAGTCTTTAACACTTGCCCTTGTTGATGTCTTTTTTATATTTTTAGTCCTGAACTTGAACTTTAACACCCCCTCTTTAATTTTATCCATCCACTTCTCATTGAGGCCCACACCTCTTGTGGGGATGAGAGCCTTTACACACTTTAGATGGACAACGATAATTAGTTAGACCCAGTTTGCCTTTTGGTTGCCTTAATGTCATTATTGTATATCCTTTGCTTACTTATGACCCTGACAGGTTTGGCTGGGGAAGGTTGTGAGTGCTGAGGATTTATTTGGTTAAATATGCTATATGCTGACAATTATGCTGTGAGTCTTACACTTTCATGATGATGAGAGTCCCTTTCAAGTTTAAACCCTTTTTATTAAACAAGCAAGACTTAAACTCCCTGGCTAAATGAGACCATGTTTGGAGTATCTCAGGCAATGCAACCCTGATGTATTTTCCTTCAAAAACACATCTACTGGAAAAAAAGAAATACTGGACTTCCCCTGCTAGTAAAACTTTGGGTGTGGCCAGCCTGTGTAAAGCTCACAAAGGTCAAAACCTGCTGGCTGTTACTAGGGATGTAAATGGTCAATATTTAAAATTAGACAAAGGGAAAGAGCAACCTCAAAATGCTAAAACTTTTACACCTTCTACACCTTTCAAGATCCTTATATCTGCAAACTATTAAAAGAGCAACTCCACAAGTTCCAAGTAGATATCATATTGGGAGGGGGCTTCAACTTTGTTTTGAATCCTGACAGAGATAGAAATCTGAAGTTATATGAAGAGACAGGAGCAATGTCGGACCTCCTCAAGAAGGCGATCAATGAACTAGGCCTAGTTGATGCATAGAGTCAACTGCACCCAGACCTCAGGGTTTTCTCATTCTACTCCTATGTACATGTCACCTACTTTTGCATCTAATATGCATTTATCATGCATTCACTACTGCACACTCTACCTTCAGTCATACTCTCAGATATTTTGATCTCTACCTTCAAATACTGAGGCCCAGTGAAAGACCCAAGATGCAGTTAAAGAATAATTCACAAATAACACCTGACCTGACATACCGCCTCATATCCACTGGAATGCTTTTAAAGCAACATCAGGGGCACTATCATTACTACTGTGAAAGACAGGTCTAGAAAGGCGCATCTTCTAGAGCAGAATCTCACCTTTAAAATTAAGATACTTCAACAACTAGACCAACAGACTCTATCTAAATAAAATCGAAGAATATTAACTATGCTAAGAAGGCAACTAAAATCCCATAGAACAAATCAGACTGAATGCTCCTTGCTCGCCCTGAGGCAGAATTTTTATGACATGAGTGCGAAGGCAGGAACTCTTTAAGCACATACAATTAGGGTGCACTAAGCTAAAACCTATATTAGTCAAGTTAAAAATTCATTCAGCCTTGTGAGCTGCAAGTGAGAAGGAAAAGCGGGAGGCCTTCCGCAGATTTTTGCCAAGCTCTATATACTCAAGAGGGAGAGATCCCAGCAGATCTTAATCTTACCTTCAAAGTTCTGATTGGGCACCTACCCCCACCTCAGCACATAGACCTACTTTAATCCCCTATAAACATGAATGAGCTGGGCCAAGCTTGCAGATCCATGCCTTTGTGTAAGGCCCCAAGACCAGATGGTCTACCGCTGGATTTTTACATACTTTTATTTCCATTCCTGCAAAATCACCTGACCTCTTTAACTCCTTTCATTTAAAAAACTAACCGTATTAGTACCATGTGCAAGGCTCAGATTGCACTTGGCCCTAAACCAGGCACAGACCCAGCTATGTTTTGTAGTCCTAAAAAATGCCACAAAAATCTAATCCATGAAACTTTAAATGTGACTGAATACTCTTCCTCCTGCTTGGTTAATCAGGATCATGGTTTCATTTGCATCTGACAGAGGGAGGACAATATTAGGCGTCTGGTTCAGTAGGTCGAATAAGGTCATAGGTGCAGCATACTGGCTCTGCTGCTATTCCTAGAAGCAGAGAAAGCATTGGATGAGGTGAGCTGGGCCTTTCTTGGGGTAGTACTGGGCAAAATACATCTTCAACCTGTTATGATTGATAAAATCATGACAGCATATGCTTCCACAACAGTCACTGGATTAATGAACAATGCACCAATCCTATCAACCTTGTAAGGGACACTAGGCAGTGATGCCCTCACGTCCCACTCCTATTTGCTTTGGTAGAGGAACCCGTGGCTATAACAATTAAGCAGGCAACAGAGATTTTGAGATTATTCTGGGCATCTCACAAGGCACACTTGTTTGCTAGCAACTTGCTCATATGCTGTCCAGCCTCACAAATCTTTGTCAGCCTTCATGCAGTTATTAGATGACTCTGAACTTGTATCGGTCTTCAGGGTAAACAAAGAGGAATGCCATTTCTTCAACATGATGCTCCCCTCCTCACTCTTCCCCATCTGTGAACACTTGTCCCCTTCCTCTCAGCTTCAACCTCCATAAGGTGTTACAGCCTTTATACAACTAGTCATCTCTAGGGATAGAACAAGAACCGAATACTGTAATACCATCCTTGGAGAAATTAGGAAATGGCACCCCCTATGTAGCTCATGGCTAGGGTGCATCATTGAGATCAAAATGAACATCCTTCCCGGAATACCTATTCTTTTTCAATCACTTGCAACAGCCATTTTCCCAGCAGATATCGCCCTGCTCCAGACCCAGTTGTTCTCATTTATATTGGGTGTTCAAAGATCCTGCACTTTCAATAGCCTTCTTATACTGCCGAAAGAAAAGGAGAAAAGGATGTCTGGTGTGTCCTAATCTTTTAAAGAACTATTGGACTTCACACCTCCATTATATTTCAGAGTGGGTGCTAATGGAGAGCAGGAAGTAGGAGTTGCATTTGAATCACCCAATGGCATGCTGGCCGTTGTTTGACCTCAACTAGCTCCCTTGACAAAGAAGACAAAATAGAGCCTCTATTGCTACACCAACCAAGAGAGTTCTGGATATATGAGATCATGTAGCTATCAAAAAGGGTCTTACAATATGAATTGCTGTATAGTCAGTACACTATGAAACATAATTATAAGCTGCAGATCAGTTGTTGGCTCTGTGTATCGTGTATCTACGAATTGTTTCAATTCCCGTAACCTGAAGGGTTAATCGGCCCTAACAGTGTATTGATCTGTAAATTGTCATTTTGACAAAAAATTACAGATGAAAATGTCACCAATGTATACTTTTCCTACTCACTTTCATGTTTTTATTTCAACAGTTTTTTGGGAAAATGTGGCTCCTTTTGGGATCTCTATATTCTCATATGCAGACTACACCCAGCTGGTGTTCTCTTTAGCCCCAGACTCAGATACATTAACATTTTATTTTGGACCCTGTCTGGAGCAGATAGCCAGCTAGATGAATGTCTTGCTTGAAACTCAATGGATCAAAAAGAGATTTAATGATTCTGGGGAATAATTCCAGTATCCAACAAGGGATGGGCTGACCTACCGGCCTTGGTCTCCGCGAGAAATGCGCATCCGTGAGCGCCTGCGCATGCACAGTTGTCATCAAGATGTCGCGATGGAGGAAGAAGGCAGCCCGGGGTCGCCGCGCTCAGGTAAGGCGTTTTAATACTTTATATCGTTTTTTTAAGCTTGTAGAATAATTGTTAATAGGGCAGGTGGGAGGCGGGTGGCGGGTAGCGGAGCTACGCGGAGTGTTCAGAGTTTGTTTTGAACTCCGTGGCGCTCCGCGTAGCCCCAGTACGCCCACAACGCCCAGGTTTAAAATATCATCCAAATGTACAGAGACAGGAAGTAGAGTCAGAACCAGAGATCAGTCAAATGTCTGAATGGTCTCCCCGAGTTAAAGACATTTGATTGCTACCTATTAATCATTTCATATTCCATAGGATGCGCTCCAGTCTTATAGTGAAAATGACAATCTTCCTAGCACACATTTGCGTTATCTTGGACTTTGTTTCTGACAATTTTGATTTGTTTTTCATAGTAGAAGTGTTCCTATTGAAAAAGTCGCATTGTTTAATGAAACAAACTGTTCCTGTTTTGCCAAAGGCCTCTTAGCTCTTGTTTTTTAAAGGTATTTCATGTTCAAGCAACAGAAGCACGCACAAGGGTAAATATCAAAAATTTAATTTTAAACTTGTCTTTTTTTATTAGATTCTGACCACGTGTTAATTGTGTGCATTGCACTGCAATTGTTAGGAAACTGAGAAAAATAAAGTAAAGAAAACAGATGGATTTTAGAATGCAATCTTACTGTAGCAAAATATGAGAAACAAGGAGAATCAGGGAGCATTTTGCGAGAATCATATTGGTACAATGAACCTGTACAAGAATGATTAGAGCATGGTATTTCATACTTGAGAGTGTACATTTGATAATGTGAATACAATATGTACTTGGTTTCAGTACACCAGGGTCAATTTTGATACAGTAAAAGGCTACTTATAAAAAATGAAAATATAAAACTCTGCTGTACCGTACGTTGAATAGTAATAGACTAGATGTTCCAGAGATGTCTGAATCCTGAGAGGTTTTATCCCATGAAGCGTACATTAACTGCCTCTATTTTTCAAGGGTTATTAGCCTTGAGACGATGTGTAAAAATCCCTCTAATAAATCAGGTCCCAAATTATTAAACTCTTCCTGGGTTTGATTAACCTCTGTCAAACGATCTTGTTAGGAGATAAAAGAACATGATTTTTCAGGGCTTGGATAACAAAGAGATATATTTTTTAAAGTTTCGTTTTGCTGAACTTGTACCATTTAAGGCAGAAAAATGTTAGCTGAAAAGTTGCTGCATGTTTTGGAAACTTAGTAATAAGTGCATTGCAAACACGTGCGCGCTCATTTAGCCCCTCATTAAGCAGTTTGTGATAAGCTGTGTTGCGAGACCTGGAGGTCCAATTTTCGACTGTGCAGGGCTTCGACTAGGATTCTACACAAATGTACAGTTCCAAGCTATGGGGTGGTTACTGCACATCACTGATCTAGAGATGGACATGATATTTCCATACCTGTCCTTCAGTATGATCATACTTGAGCAATAACTTCTCCTACGACACTGTGTATGTATGTATGTATGTATGTATGTATGTATGTGCAGTCTTATATAGCGCTCAAATTACCCTTAGGCATCTCGGTGCTTGCATTGGGAACCCGTTCTGGTTTTTCCTTGTGAGATAACCCGTACTGGGCATCCCCAAGGTGAAATCCAGGCATCCCGCCGCGGGGGCCGTTGTGGAGATTAAGCAAGCTTGTTGCCCAGAGCTGCATAGTGTGAACTCATGCTTAGAGTAGGCACCGAAGTGAGAATTATCGAGTCCGTGGACAATTGGGCTCCAGACCCTGCCGCGTCGGGAATCGAACCCTGGTCCCAGGTCTGACCTCTGCTTCAGGGTATGCCTCCTCTAACCAGTGAGCTACACTTCTCCACTGCTAAATGCGTGCTAAATGAAATCTGAATCAGAAACCACAAACTGTATTTTTAGAAGGGAGATGTCATTCAAATGAACCATAAGAAAGAAGAAATATGGGCCAGATGCAGCAACCAGTTTTTGGATCTCAACCACTCCAAATTGGACCTTACCACAGCAAAAATGTTTTTTACGTTTTACAAATCCAATTTTAGGAGTCAGTAAAGTTTTATTTGCTCCTCAAATGGGATTGTAAATTGATGCCGGTTTGGTATTTGGAAGAAATGTGTGGTGGGCAGCTCTTCTAAATACCTAATCTGTATGCTAAGTATAAAAGGTTTGCAATGGTAGTACTGGTCCCAAACCATTGAAAAGTTACCCACCCAACACTGGCATAACGAAAATTGAGGGGGCCTCCCTGCAAGGAACGTGAAGGGGCCCCCTCCGAGCTCAATCAAGAGCTCTCTGGCAAGAGTGCGGTGCTAAGGGGGCCCCCTGGAGCATGGCCCCCCCCGCACCACGGGGGCTGCGGGGGCCTGTGTTAAGCCCCTGCCACCCAATAGTTCAACTGGCAACTCATTTGCAAAAGGGGCAGGATCCCCTTTGGACTCTTTCTACTTATATAAGGGAGTTTAGGGAGTTGCCCACAGGACTCCTGCCAACTATCAATGAAGGTTCTTAAAAATAATCTTTTTTAAACACAGTCAAGTTTTCTTTAAGGAAAATGGGCTGCTTTTAAAAAGTAGTTTCTTAGTTTAAACACATTCATACCATATGGGGCTCCTGAACCTCGCAGATCACCCTCCCTTTGATAGTGTGCAATCAGTGTGAGTTCCAATTTGCAACCTACCTAATGATTCCTAATGAGTTTCGTTGAGTGTGACTCACTGTAATTCAGAATTTGTGAACCAGCCCTACTGGTACATAATGGTATTTCTGCACAATTTTATAGTGGTCGGAAAAAATACTACTTACAAATTTCAACCAGTTTTTGTTACCAGTGTAATAATATGTCTAATTCTACATGTGTAAAACAGTGACGGTAGTGTAGTGCATACTATTACAGCAGTCATTTTAGTATTCAGGTACAAGGATGTGTCTGGACCTAAGTCCATTTGGCTGGGAGAGATATGTTTAATGCTGCCATATACAAACAGCACAAAGCTCTGTAGACATGTACAATGTATTTCCATACTATGAGGGCCTAGGAATCTTTAATACATTTGCATTATTTTTGGATGCAGAAAAACAATGAATGCTGAGGAGATTAGCATTCACTTTTCATCTTCATGTTGCATCATATGGTTCCAGCACATATTGTCTGTAGAATTTAGGTGTGGGATGTGGGTGTCAATGGCCTGCCATGTTAGTGAATCGCACAACAGTGTAGAATGTTGCCTTAACTTCATTAATAATCTATGGGTTGCTTGGGGGGGCGTGGTTTGCCACCCAGCGGAATGGCCGCTCTGTGAGTGAGCTCCGCCGGCCAGGGATTAATCCTTTTATTATCCTTGCACACGGAGAGTTGCTGAGCTGTTTAACACCACTTTACAGCAGTGGAATACCTGTGGACCCGAGTGCTGCTCCTTCTGTCATCGCCCGACACTCCGAGGCTGAGATACGCAGCTGCATGCAGGATGACCGGCCGCTAGAGGAGCTCCAGATGTGGTGTGGGCCGGCAGCTCCGAAAATTGAGCCTGCGGCTGTTGGCGTGCTACAGGCCGGTGATCTGTGGAGGCGCAGCTGACCCCCTGCACATTACAGACCCCCGGTATCGCTTGGTGGGATGGAGGGCGCCGCTGCTTCTGCCGACACACACACCCTGCTTGGTGCGGCGTGGCCCGAGGGCAATGTGAGGAGGAGTGAGGCCTTGTGCAGGGTGATTGCCATTTTGGGGCCATGTTGGATCTCGGCTGAGTCTGAGAGAGGCTGGGGGAGCTGGTCGCTCCTGCTGCGGATCGCACTTGCTGACTTGCTGCCCCTCGGCTGCGGCCGTTACATGTATTGCTACACGCGCCCTACTAGATGAAGTGAAGCCCGGGGGCACAGCGGAGATGGGACCTACGTACTGTGGCTGCCATTTTGTGGCTATATTGCAGCTGGCCTGGGCCTGGACGCGGCTGAGGGGGCTGGCTGTTCCTGCTGGGATAGTCCCCGTCAGCGCGCTGTCCCTCGGCTGTGGCACTTGTGAACTCTGTACCTGCCGTGCTCACTGTCCTGCACTGTGGTTCCCTGCTCCCTGTGCAATGGACACTTCTGGAGAACCTGTTGGCAGTGGTGAAGGCTTGGAGGAAGACATTGGGGGCTGTTTACACTGGACTAAGTGGCTGCTTGGAGGTTTATGAGCGCTGGTGACCTACGTGGCCGTGGAGGTATGGATTGGTTGGTAATGAGGGGAACCTTGTCCGGCCGCAGCCGGGGCAGCTGATGCGCCCAGGAGGAATCACAGGTGCACGGAACGCTGAACCTGGGAGCTTAGACGCGATGTGCTGGACTGGGTCCCGGCAGGCCTCTCCGGACTTCTACACCTTCAAATTGCATTCGCAAACATGGGCAAACAGGATGCTAAACAACCGAAACTTACCTTTGAGAACAAAGGAGAAACGCGACATACAGAATCAAAACCAGACGCGCACATGGAGAGTCAGCATGACATGCAGGCAGAGGATCATGGAGAAGACCTACGGACCTTCATGCTGGAAATGCGTTTGAGTCTGCGGAATATTGATACCAAGTTGGATACCCTTACTGCGCAGCTGGACTCAGTCAAGACCCAAGTGGCGACACACGAAACCCGCCTCGATGTCCTGGAAAACCAAAACACCGATTTCCATGACTTTCAAGTGGAAATTAAGGAACAACTGCTGAATATGGATAAAATGTTGGGAATAATTAGAGCCAAGAACGAGGATTTAGAGGCGAGGTCACGCAGAAACAATCTACGCATTACTGGTATCCCGGAAACAACTGCCATATCCAAGATGGAAGTAGAGTAACTTAAGATGCCACAATTAGTACAATGAAAAATTGGGTTTTATGTTTGAAGACAGTGCAAAAATTACCAGTAAATTACATTAAATAGTGTGGAAAAAATATAAAACAGTGAGTGAGTTGGTGGCAGGGTAATAGGAAATCAGCCGATTTCCGGTACCCAGGCAAGTGATTTAAAAGGTGACTTTTTGGTGCACGAAGGTAGTTATGAACAAAAAGTCAGTAAGACATTTCATACTCCGACATTTCAATTTGCAATACAATGGAGTTTAGAAATGGTTGTCGACGACGTTTCGATCCCTTATCGGCTACCTCGCAACTACTCCGTTGTAAATTTCTGGGCTCCCGCCCCACGGCTTCATTGTTTCCTAACGCTACCAAAACGGACGCTCCGGCTCCCTCGTAACCGGTTACATTTCCAGGAATTGGGCGGACTCGCATCTGACGGGCCACTTTACCCCCTCTAGTGGCTCACTGTAATTCTGGTTAACTTTCCCGCCTCCACGGACTTCTGAACATTCCACGAGTCCTCACCTGCAACACCAGCGTTCGTAATTGTTGTATGAGACGGAATTGCGCTTCACACTCCACCTAGTGTGGATCATCTCCTCTTCCCGCTCCCTGCACTGCTTCCCCCCAGGCAAATATTTGTCAATCTCCTGTCCTGAAGAGATCCCACTACTCGCTAAGGGATCGAAACGTTGTCGACAACCATTTCTAAACTCCATTGTATTGCAAATTGAAATGTCGGAGTATGAAATGTCTTACTGACTTTTTGTTAATAACTACCTTCGTGCACCAAAAAGTCACCTTTTAAATCACTTGCCTGGGTACCGGAAATCGGCTGATTTCCTATTACCCTGCCACCAACTCACTCACTGTTTTATATTTTTTCCACACTATTTAATGTAATTTACTGGTAATTTTTGCACTGTCTTCAAACATAAAACCCAATTTTTCATTGTACTAATTGTGGCATCTTAAGTTACTCTACTTGAATGGGACCATTGTTCCTTTATAAAAATGCATACACCCTTGGTCCCTTCTGACTCCTAGGGTCTCCTTGTTCCTTATAATCATATCCAAGATGGAGACCTTTATAGCTGACCTGCTTCATGAACTCTTCGACCCCCACTTATCACCTGTCTTTGTGGTGGAGACGGCGCATCGGTCGCTGGGATCAAAACCTCCGGTGGGAGCAATACCTAGGCCCATCTTGGCGAAACTCCTGAACTATCAAGACAGAGACCTTATACTACGGCTGGCAAGAGAAAAGGGTCAAATTTCACATAAAGGCAATACCATATCGTTCTACCCCGACTTCACTTCGGCTGTGCAGGTGGCACGGTGTAAATTCCTAACTGCAAAACGTATCCTACTACAAGCACAATTCCCTACTCCTTGGTGTACACTGCCAAGCTCAAGGTCTCCCATGACGGCACGGCCCACTTCTTCACTGATGTGAAATCTGCTTTCAAATTTGCCAAACATGTTGGTGGAAAAAGAAATAAAGACGCCCGGGGATCTGAGATGTCCTCAGCCGACCGCCTCAGCGATAATGAATGAAATGGGTACTGTACTGTTATAAAGCCTGGATGCTCAGATGTGATATGATGTGGGCTTGAGTGATTTTGTGTACTGAGCTGCAATAGAACTTGGACTACACAGTTTGTTCAGAGTTTGATCTGTTGACATGGACTTGCAACAAACTCCGCAGCACTCCCGGCCACCCTGTATGACCAGGGTAGTTTGCCGGTCTCGCTGCGCCCCCATGGGAGATTTCCCTGTACAGATATGTACCTATTGTTCATTTGTTCATTTAGGGAGGGGTATTCTACAACCTGATTGGGGGGTTGGAGTGGGGGGTGGGTGGATGGGGGGGGATTGGTTTCTTGTTTATTGCCAGTATGGTTGCATTCTGTGGGCTGGGCTGCACGGTTTGGATCGAGAAGATAACGTGCTGCCATTGCTCACTCTCTTTTCTTCAGTGTGCATTGTATACCACCACACCAACACACTGAATATTCTCACATGGAATATTAGACGTCTGAATGATAGTAGGGAGTCTAGACTCATGCATGCCTACTTATCTCGACACAATATAGATGTATGTATATTGCAGGAGACATACCTCAATGTAACACCATCCCCGCGACTCAGACATAACAGGTGGGGATATGTGTACTCCTCCATATACTCTAATTATTTCCGGGGAGAGGCTTAGTTGGTTAAAAGGGGCTTGGACTGGCTGGAGGGTGGCATTCACGAGGACCCCGAGGGCCGATACCTCCTCATAAAGGGCGCACTGGGCAGAGTTCCCCTAGTCATTGTAGCGGTATATGGCCCCAATGTAGATTCCCCCGACTTCTTTCAGGCTCTTTGGACCAAGGTTAGAGCAACTGGTCGTAGTACAATTCTATGGGGGGGGTGATTTTAATGTTATCTTAGATGATGCAGTGGATTGGAGGGGAGCGGCCAGATCCTTGCAACCTGCTGCTGGCGCCGCCTTGAATGCTAAAACTCTGATGGGGACCTAGTTGACATATGGCATCGGGGACACCCCTTGGTCAGGGGGGGTACCTGTATCTCTGACCATCATAGCGCTTGGTCCCGGTTGGACTTCTGGTTGGTCTCACGGGATGTAGCCTCATGGACCTTTGATGTCTTGCACCTACCACATTCCCTATCGGACCATGCTGCTTATCTGTTGAAATTGGCGCTCCCAGACTCACTTCCCCGAGCATTCTCCTGGCGTCTCCCACCACACGCCCTATTGGATGAGGCTTTTAAGGTTGAAATCCGGACAGATATTACCGATTATTTCACTCTCAATGTCGGTTCCGTGGATACTGAGGCCTCTCTCTGGGAGGCGTTCAAGGTGGTTATTAGGGGACAGTGCATAGCCTGCCAGGCGGGAGTCTTGAAGGCCATTAGGGACCCATTTACCTCCCTGGAGGCCCAAATCAAAGAGCTTGAGGAGCAATTTTTCTCCACGAATGAGCCTGCCACTATGGCTCTCCTGAAATCTAAATTATTAGATTATGCTGTGGAGGCACAATGTGAAGTTAAATTATTAGGGAAGTAAGCGGAGGCACAAAGGTACGAAGAGGGCGATAGACCGGGACGGACGTTGGCCGGTCTGATCCGACCTCCTAGATCCACTGCATACATCCACAAATTGTTCACCGCACAGGGTGCTGCTGTCAGGGGACAGACATATATTTTGAATGCATTCGCCATGTTTTATTCTCAGCTTTATACTGCCACCCAGGAGACTTGTCCCGAGGGAATGCGACACTTTCTCAATTCGTTGGAACTAGTCTGGTTCCATCAAAACCACAGAGATTATATGGACTTCCCATTTACCGTGGAAGACGTCGCCCAGGTCATAAAAAGTTTACCACAAGGCGCCTGGGCCTGACGGCTTGACCACCTCCTTCTTTAAAATATACGTGGAGGAGCTGGTGCCTAGACTGTTGACATTGTATGAGGAGGCCCAAACCGATCGTGTATTACCCCCGTCCATGAGGGTAGCAATAATTTTTACCCTACTGAAACCCGGAAAGCCAGGTTACTTGCCAATAGGTTGCAGCCCTTACTTCCCATCATTGCTCGCCCTGACCAGTCAGGATTTATTCCTGGATGGTCGACCTCTCACAACTTGCAGATTGTCTTCTCGGTGCTGCACTACCTACACCCTGATGTGCGAGCCACAGTCGTTTTTTTAGACGTCACCAAGGCGTTCAATACGTTTGAGTGGCCATATCTATTTGCTATATAAGGCCACATGGGGTTTAGCCCGCTCTTCATAAATCGCATCTGGCTGCTCTGTACTCTGCCCACTGCACAGATTAGGGTGAATGGCCTGCTCTCGGAACCCTTCCCCATCATGTGAGGCACCTGGCAGGGATGCCCCCATTTCTCCCTTGCTTTTTGCGATCGCAATGGAACCCCTGGCTGCACATATCAGGCAACATCACATGGCTCGGGTATAGGGTTTAGCACCAGGAACCTCCTCATTTCGCTTTATGCGGACGATGTCACCCTTTACATTATAGATCCTGACTACCCTTCCAACCCCACGTAGCAGTTGAGATCGACACAGTGGCGCCTGTTCCCCTCAGGGTGGCACTTTATCCGTCATCACAACACCCTCGTGGCGACAGCGATACCTCTGAGACACTACATTGGGCATGGGATGAGATGCGCAGGGATGATGAAAGTTGTTGGCGATGCGGGTTTCCTGCATCCTCTTTTCTCCACATGGTGTGGGATTTCCCAAAACTTGCCTCTTTTTGGTCCACAATTTTTACATCAGTGAATCAAATTATCGGGGCGTCACTTGCCCCATCCCCCACGTTAGGCTTACTGAGCTATGTAAAATACGCTCCAACTAAGTTGCACAAATTACATGCACTTCTCCTGTTATTTGCTAAACGACAGGTTGCAGTACATTGGAGGAAGAAGAGAGCGCCTTCAGTTAAAGGGTGGATGAGAGATGTCACATATGGTCATACAAAGCTGAAATTGTTTTGGGAACTCATGCCCCCTACTTCAAGACTGCGTGATATCTGGGAACCGTTTATAGGTCGGACACAGGAGCAACTGCGACTGCCTGCAGCAGCACAGACGAGTGAAACTCCGATGGGTAATTCGTTGTGATTTGGCAATGGTTTTATTCTCTTTTGCCCTTTTGTGTCGGTTAACTCCTGGGACCGGCATGCATGATTGGATAGTGCGAATGAGTTTTAGACCCTGCATATGATTTTCTGTAATGCTTCTTCTTAATGGATCAAAGTAAATGGTTGTGCAAAGATATGCTCCTTTCTCGGTGTGGGTGTATGGATCGCGGATTGACCAAACACTGCTTTGTAATGTAAGAACTGTGTTGATTCCAACTCCTGACATATATTGCTAACATGCTGTCCGGTTGTGTTGTATGTTTTGAGTTTTTCAAAATGTCAATAAATACAATAATAAAAAAAAAAATCTATGGGTTGCTTGAAAAATGTGTGCTGAATATAATGCTTTTACAGTGCTTCTTAATTTTGAACTACGGAATTACCCACTGGTACAAAAACGTACCTACTTACTACCAAGGGTATGGCTCATGAAGACATTGACATAGAAGGAGAGGTTCTAAGGCGACATGGCAGCCAGCTGAGCACGCCAGATGGTGTCCCCCTACAAACCCAGAAACTCCCCAAGTTGTGATCTACCTGGTAAAATTGTGGTGCAATAGGAATTTGTAAGAAAGTCAATGGTGCTGCATGTCGATGCCCACCAGAGCGGCAACACCTTTTCTGAAAGGATGGCCCTATGCACCACAACCTATCCACTGAGAACACAAAGCAAGTCAAAGGATCCGGCTTGGAGGAGACATGGAGCACTTGCTAGGCAGGATTAGCCATTGCACGGATGTATTTGAGCGAGTTTTTGAGACTGGCCTCCTACCAAAGGATTACTAGCCCTCTCAATCAATGTCTGCAAAGCTGGAGGCCTCTTCCAACTGTGGCAGAGTGGGGATCAAATCCCTGGAGATAGGAACAGAGCAAAGATCAGAGACAATGATCACTCCAAGGAGGGAGAGCAGAACATCATACCCTAAACTGCAGATCCTCCCAAATGAGTAATTTCTTGTTAATATTTGATAAGATCAAATAAATGCTGGGGAGGGGGGAGAAAGTGCAGACAGAAGAGAAGTCAGAAATAAGGTTAAATATTTAAAGCACCCTTAAGAGATTATCATAGGGCTGGCTCATGATGACACATTATGAAGCGCTGTAAGAACTGATCATTGGAATGCTAATGAACTGTCAGTAAATTGTACCTGTTTGCAGCTACTTTCTCAGAGTAGATATGGAACCACCATAAACATTGGTCTTGTGAGTCACTGTCACACTACAGAGATGGATGGGTGACAGTCTGGACAGAGCTTAAGAGAAGCTGGTGCTGCTGTGCTGAGATCTTTGAAGACCCGCATTGAACCTGGTGGAAGTGCATTAAGCCAGAATCTGTTAGAACCACAAGTAACAGATAACATCAGTATCATTCAAATACTAGGTCTGCTACTTTTCCTACACATGGGTGGAATTAAATGAAGAAAGATCTATGCTGTAAAGTAAGGAACACATCATTTAAAAGATGACTTCATTTAATAAAGGACTCTGTTCTAAGTACTCACATGTTACATTACAGGCCCGAGAGGGGCAAGAAGCTCCAACCCTGTTTGTGGATCAGATCACTGAAGTCTAGGGGTGGGCAATAAATTCCGCTCTGCTGGCAGAGTTCACAGCGTTTTGCCATGCAAATTTCTGGCATAACTCTCCCAACCGCCAAGTGAGGGAGTTGTTTTCTCACACGCAGCACAGCAATGTTAAGTTGGCAAGCGTGAGAAACAATTGACAAACCTAGTGCGATTTTGGATGCTAGAACAGCACCTGGCGAGAATTTCTCACTACAGGCGGTTGCAACTATTCGCGGTGAGAAAGCTGCTACTCGAGTAGGAAATCTACTCCAGCAGCAGCAAAGATGCAGAGCCCTCTGGCATGTTACGTGGTGCCATTTGCACTGATTTTCCACCACACAACAAGCTCCTGGCACTAAAAACCAGTGTGAGCAGCGCAATATACCAATATCCACCCACTCGTGGAACTCCACGGAATCTCGCTGAGTTTATATGCAACTCCGTCAAATTCCACAGAGTAAAAGTCAGTGAGTTCTGTCCACCTCTACTGTTGTTCCCATCACAGCCAACCAGTGCTTTAAGTGAAAGAGTTAGAGGTAGTTTTTTGGAGAAGCAAGATGGCGGCCGCTTGAGGTGGCACTCTGACCCATGGGTGGTTTACGCTGATAATACACTGCCCTGAAATGCTTCCATGGCCCTTGATACTTATTACGGATGCCCCTGCAGCCCCAGGAGCTGCTCTCTAGTGGCGCAGATTTTTGGGAACCTTTTTGCCTTTAGGCGGCTTGCAGCTGCTGTCTTGAGTCTTTCAGACTGCACTCTCTGCTGCACTGCGACTCCGATGGAAGGGATGGGACCTAAAATGGCTGGCGGAGCACAGAAGGGGAATATCACTTGTTCCCCTGCAATGATTACTCCGAGCTCGGTGGAGCAGGGGAATGAGACCACGGGGGCTGACTTCGCGGCCATGCGGGTGACGCGCTCCTTTGGCTCAGGATGCGGAGCCTCCTTCGGAGAGGAAGGGGAGAGGCAGGGCTACTAGCAATCAATGTATGGCTGGCCCCATGGTAGTGGAGCTGTTGAAGGGGTCAGCTGGGAAGCAGGATCGGCAGAAGAAGGGAGCAACTGGAGCACCTGAATTGGACCGGCCTGATACCGTAGTTACAGAAGCCCAGACGCCAATGGTTGCATCAAAACCAGGGACAGTGGATGGCAAGGGGTTGGAAGCTGGGATCCTCACTCTTTTCCAGGATAAAGTATGCTGGCACCTTCACTCTCTCTGCCCCGGCCCTCGCTAATGGAATGGGGGAGTGTACTGATGCACCTGCTGTACTGGCTGAGAAGGTTATGAATTGTGACCATGGCATCCTAAAAGCGGGGAACGGGCTCTCTGGGCTCATGATGGGCCCTGATCAATCAGGGGGAGCCAAAGATGTAAATAATTCACATTCGAGTGCAGCTTTGGGCGGCGTTTCTCTGGGCTTCCCCCCACCTGGTGTACACAATCACAATTCCCCTGACCTGGCAGGGCCTACCCATGTAACCAATGAGGAGTCCCGAAGCTCAATTCTGCAGCAAGTGATTCAGTGGGGGGCAGAGATTGGCAAATATGATCCAGAAAAGGAGCCAAGTGATTTCTTCTTCTCGTTGTCTGATGGGGCCGAATGGTCAGTGGATGGGTCTGGTTGCTCTGCCAATTCCAGCGAGAATGATAGTGACCCAGAAGAGGGTAAAGGGGGTCGTGCCCTGACAGCCAGCAAAATGGTTAGAAGGTGGGCCAGCAAATATCAGAGGGCAATGATCTCGTCTGGGACTACACACCCACAGAATGCTTATTCTGTCCCACCGCAGGACCCTACAGGGTACCGGTGGCTCAGACTCCCCCACATTGGATGCCATGTATCACGCCATTTTAATGCAACATGAAGAAACGTGCCAAGACAGCCGTAAGGCTCAAACTGCACTAAGGAAAGTTCAAGGGGTGGTTAGAAAACTTGCTAAGGTCTGCAATACTATTGAAGAACACTTGACAGATCTTGAAACAAGAACTACCACAACAGAAAGAGAATTGGCAGCCACCCGGGCACAATCGGAGGCACACAAATCCCAGTTGGTTGACATACAATAGAAGCTGGAAGACCATGACAACCGCCAGAGGTGCAATAACCTCTGCCTGCTGGGGGTCCCAGAAGGAATCGAAGTCACAGACATCCGGGCCTTTCTGGTGGAATTAAAACGAACAGCCCTCCCTGACCTAACATGATGGAACTGGTCGCAAAAAGTGCAACAAGCCTACAGGGTACCCTTTGCATTAAGACAACTCCTAGAGAGGTTTCTAAGCCACGGGCTAGCCTAGGCTATATTGGAATCTTTCTCCTAAGGCAATCCATCTTTGAGACAGCAAGGCCTGAAGCAAAGCGGTCCTGTGGAGGTGTCTCATTCTTTGTCCGACCTGATTCCTGCCATGCAGCGGACAAAAGATGGTGGCAGTTGCGGCAGCTAATTGAGCCTTTTCAGGACAAAAATGCATAGGCATATTTAGTTAGTCCTGCAAGTTTGAAATTGATTGGGGGGGGAACACAATTTTTCATATCTGAAATCAAGGTAAAGGAGTTCCTAGATGGTAAGAATCACAATAATAGGGCTTAATGTGGAGATAAATTCTGTTTTTATATTATTCTTATTGGCTCCTGTTACTTCAGTCATCTTTTTAGATGCTTCTTGTGAACAGCCTTCCGATGCTAGATATAGGGCCTGCGATTCTATTTTTTTTTTTTTGCTTTTTTCCTTTTTCTTACTGTTATAATAAGTAATGTATGCACAATTCACACGGGTCACAGGTGCTGCATACATCTCTTCTCAGACTTTGCTGTGGTCTGGTAGATTGTCAGGGCTGGGGGATGGGGGCACGGAAGGATGGGAGGGATGGACATGGTGGGTGAGGCAAAAAATCAAAAACTTTCCCAGAGATGAAATGACGAGGTCTATATTGAATTTTCACATAGTCAAGATGAGAGCATGATCATCGATTACATGGGTAAATAATCATATGTTTGGTTAATGTGGGAGGACTGAACGATAAATCAAAACGATCATGGGTGGCTGAGTTTGTGAGAACTACTTCCCTTGATTTGGTGTGCTTGCAGAAAACACACATTCCATGGGGCAGGAGGGAGCTGTTATCAATTACAGGGTATATTTTTTTGACCTGCTCCTCCCAGAGCTCTAATATGAGGAGAGTGGCCATCTTAGCTAAACCCAACGTAGGGCTAATAAGGCATACACTGGCAAACAGTCTAGGTAGGTGGGCACTGGTCGGGTTGTAGGTAGGGCTGACTATTTGTACCATCTATGGGTTAAACCAGGATGATCCCAAAGTACTGGAGGACCTTGAGGTGGAATTAGCATCCTGGCCCTATCCGTTGATCGTTTACGGTCATCTGAATGAACATTAGGCAGTTGGGATTATTCTAGCCTCACAATATCAGGCGGAGAAACCCGAGTATATAGGGCCCTGTCCTCTTTTATGGCAAGTCATGACCTGGTAGACATTTGGAATGGTAAATATCCCACGGATTTGGGGTATACCTACTACTCATGCCCGCACAAGAACTATGTCCGGTTGGACTATTTCTTAATACCAAGAGGTCTGGCAAACAAAGCAGGGATCAGGAAGCTCCCAAGGATAATATCAGACCACAGTCCTTTGGTATTAGAGTTAATGCTTCAAGGGAATGTAATATGCAAACAGAAAGTGGTATAAAGGAATAAATATGGAGATTACATTTGGATAGAGCACACTTAGTTACTCTATCTCTAGTTTATTAATCTAGAAAGATTTTATCAAAACATTTTTACATTTCTGCATCAAGAATGACATGGAATCAAGAAGGGAACAACAACACAACAATACAAATATACACATAAATTGTACATACGCAAAATCCTAACATACAGAGGAAAACAAGCAACTTATACATACAAACTAACCCCTAGAAAAGCACAACATTTTTTTGTGCTTTTCTAGGGGTTAGTTTGTATGTATAAGTTGCTTGTTTTCCTCTGTATGTTAGGATTTTGCGTATGTACAATTTATGTGTATATTTGTATTGTTGTGTTGTTGTTCCCTTCTTGATTCCATGTCATTCTTGATGCAGAAATGTAAAAATGTTTTGATAAAATCTTTCTAGATTAATAAACTAGAGATAGAGTAACTAAGTGTGCTCTATCCAAAAGTAATCTCCATATTTATTCCTTTATACCACTTTCTGTTTGCATATAATTGTTCCATACCCAGGTATATATAGGGTCAATTGGGTATAACCCTGTTGTTAGCTAGATGTCTTTTACACTTTGTCAAGTGTGAGGTATTTTGTTATCTAAAGAATTAGTACACTGTACATGGTGAAAATGTGTAAAATTATTCTGCATTAGGTGACAACCGATCCTTGAAGGACCGTATATATATATATATATTTAGATTTTGTTTAAGTACTTTATGTGGAGTCTGTGTATTTTTGCTTTGTGTATAGAAAAATGTCTGAACCATATATGGTCAGTTACTCAGAAGAAGACATTTACAGACTGAAACAGATCCCGTCACTATTAGGGGGCGACACTTCAGGGACAAGTAATTTAAATTTGAATTCGGACAAAGGGGAACGCCTTATCCAACTCAGAAAGAAGAATTCTAGGACCCAACTCCATGCCCAGGTATTATTGGAATATCTTAAATCTAACACAATACCTGTAGGATTACAGGTGAAAAATATCCCAGTGATTTTTATAAACGACAAGGTGTACTTGGTCGACTTCAGTGGCGTGGGTACTAAATGCTTGCGCGATTGGATTGTGATGTCAATCCAGACTGCTTTGAGAATAAGCGAAGAAGAGTTAAAAGAAATTAAACAATTGGAAGAGGAAATCGGGGGGGACACCTCGATATCAGATGCAAAGTCATTGCTAGAAACTATAGAGAAAACCTTAGCTGACTTTAAAACGCATACAGTGAATTTAAAAACATCAAAGGTGGTAAAAGATATAAAGAATTTTAAATTAGAGTGGGTTTACCCATATCTGAAAGAAGACTTCTTCAAGAATAACAACCCAAGCAGTCTGAATTTGCAATATAGAGGAAGGTCCCGAACTAAATTTGTGACCTTCTCTGAGTCCTCGTCTTCCGATTCAGACCAAGGAAGTGGTTATTTTTATCCACCTTACCCGCCACAGCAGCCATATTATCAATATCCCAGAACTCAGCCCCCCCTCCTTTTTTAGACAGAGGCGGGCACAGGGGACGGGGGTTCAGAAGGGCATGGCAACCCCCAATACAACAGAACCAGGAACAGGGATTTTTCAGGACACGGCACAGAACATACCGGAGGTAGATCAAGGCAGTATGGAGGATAATCATTCCGAGGGAGTTACGATGCCGATTTAAAACCTGTAGAAACATCCCTTAACAGAAATGGAAATAAAAGTATTGCAAAAAGGCTTATCCTTTGTCCCTACAGTGTTGCATGATCCGGTTGAGACTCAAACCGAAGTCTTACAATTTCTTAGAAAAATTAGACTTAAGGTCTTTTTCTCTGAATATATTGACACCAATGAGATTAACACCAGCGGGTTTAAGAAAAAATCCACTTTTTGCCCTCAACGCTTGGCTATGCCTGAGGAGGTTTTATTGTTTTAAGACCAAGTCTTGCAGGAAGTGGACCAGCTTAACATCAAACAAATCCGTTTCAAATCTAACTTCTCTAAACAGGAACAATTGGCCTTAAAAGAACTTGCCCAGAACCCATTGACGGTTATCAAACCAGCCGACAAGGGTGGGGGGATAGTGCTGTGGGACAGTGAACAATATGATGCAGAGATCCTGCGACAATTGGATAACAGGGATCATTATCGTCTTATCACAGAGAATCCAACAGCCAGATTAAAAGCTCAAATATTACATCTGACTACTGAAGCGATGGACGTGGGATTTCTCTGTAAGAAAGAATATGAATACCTTAACTTTACTGATCAAAAGATCCCTAACATATATGTATTGCCGAAAATACATAAAAATAGTACCCAGCCTCCTGGGAGACCCATCATTGCTTCATGTGGTTCTTTGTTGGAACCACTGGCTAAATACATAGATGTATTCCTGAAGCCATTTGTCCCTATGACAAAAGCTTACATCAGAGATACCATGGATCTCATTTCCAAAATTGAACTCTCAGTGTTCGACAGAACCCAGCAGTTGCTGGTTTCCTTCGACATTGAGAGTTTATACACCAACATACCACAGGACGAAGCCTTGGTGGTTATGGAGGTAGTATTAGATCAGAGGCCCCGACCTCATTATGTACCCACAGAATTTTTTACCTCCTTAGCCCCGATTTGTTTGAAAAATAATTTCTTCACATTTAAAACAGATTTATTTTTACAGATTAAAGGTGTAGGGATGGGTTGTTGCTTCGCCCCGGAAATTGCCAATCTGGTGATGAATCAGTTTGAAATGAAATACATCTTTGATGCCACGTCCCCCTTCAGGGAACACACCCTGGGATGGGTTCGGTTTATAGATGACGTGTTCATGATATAGAAGGGTACACAGGATCAGCTGGTACAATTCCACTCCTGGCTTAATGCTAGGACACCAGACTTAAAATTCACGATGTCATCAAGTAATAAACGCATAAACTTCCTTGACGTGTGAATTTTTGAAAAAGAAGGTAGGCTGGAGGTGGACTTGTTTACCAAGCCCACCGATAGGAACACGTTATTGGATTACACATCTGGGCATCCACGCAACCTTAGAGACAACTTGCCCAACGGTCACTTTTTGAGAGTGCGACGTAATTGCACTGATAAAGACGATTATTTCAGGAACGCCAAAATGCTCCAAAAAAAACTTACCACACGAGGGTACCCAAGGAAATTGTTGAAGGGAGCGTTAAAGAGAGCTTGGTAAACCCCGAGGGAAACACTCCTTACCCCTAAAATCAAACAGGAAACAGAGCAAATGGTATGTGTCCTTACATTTAACCCAAAGGCAAATAAGGTTAAGCAGATAATTTTAAGAAACCTTAAATTGGTGGAACATTTGAATATCCCTAAGCCATTATGTGCGTTTCGGAGAGGAAACAATTTGAGAAATCATTTGGTGAAAGCTACCCGCCTGTCCTCAGTGTCTATTGACCTGAGAGGAATGATGGGCCTGCCTGCACTCATCGGACACTTCCGTTGTAATGGGTGCGGGGTATGCCCGCAAACGAAAAAATTCCAAGTGTGTTGAAATAAATAAAGTGGTACACTCACAGTTAAGTTTTTCCAATTGTAACACCAAAAACGTAGTGTACGCAGTGATATGCCCATGTGGGAAAACATACATTGGGCAGACGACTCAGGCCATCAAGATGAGGATTTTCCAACATAAATCCCGCATACGATGTGGGACCATAGGGGCCCCTATGGTACAACACTTCATTGAAATGAACCATAACGAAGACAAACTTTACTGGACAGTGCTAGTGGTGGTGAAAGCATCTAACAAAATATCACTGCAAAACAAGTTGAATTACCTTGAGGCACGCATGATAGAACGCTACCATACATCCAGACAGAGTTTAAATGACCGTGATGAGATCAGGGCCCTGATTTGAGCTCTTGAGCTTTGTGGTGTTGTTGATATTCTGAACAATACGAAGAGAGAGGGGGTATGCAATGCGATGCTATGACCATAGTGAGTTCACCCTGATGTTTCTATATAACACACGATTTTAATGCATTTTTAAATTGTATGGTATCTGGCCCTGTCTGTATAGATTGTTCACTGATCAAGCATTGTGTCCGCGCGGTCTCCCGTGCAATCCTTGGGGGCGGCTGATGATGGCAGTGACTTACGGTAATTGGTTCTTAGGCGTTGGACGCATGGATCTATCTCGCCCTTGAACTTTGTGTAACGTTTGGGTGTGTTTGTCTTGGAGAATGAATGAGTGGGTCTTGAGTGTGACCTGTGTTTATATATATTTACATGGGGATATAGCCAGCTCCCTCACCCGTTAGACCACGTTTGTTTACGGAGAAGTAGTCGGATTCACACCAGGGACTTGTTTTTTTTTTAATATGGTGTGATTATTTCCTGAGATTGGGTGTCATTCTATATAGGGATTTGACCGCCTTGTACCATCCCCCTTAGTGGTTATGTGTCCTCTCCCTCGAGTTATCTTAATGAGGGTACCACGGTCATTATCCCCTTGAGAGGCCCCTGTATAGCGTATGACCTTGTTAAGCCCGCTTTTCCCCTGTACATTGCAGGATTATGGAGGTCAGAGATATAGTGAGTTAGGACCTGCCACATGAAAAGATGGCCGACCCTTTTAGAGTAAAAGTGTAGTCCTCTTTTTATTTTTGCCCATGTTGTTTAGAGCCGGAGGTATAGAAACAGGTGCCCCACGTTAGTCGTTACTCGCTGACCGGCGTTGTTGGGAGTTTCGAGCATTGGTGCAGGACCCAGACAGCTATTCTGATTTTTTCCTAAAGTAAGAGCTCATGTGGTGAACTAGTGGGATTTGAACGTGTGACCACTTCTATACTCTTCGAGAGATTTAAGCGGTCCGCTTTTGCCTTTTACAGGTTGTGGACCAGACTAAGAGATTAGACAGAAGTTTTCCGCTCGTATCTATACAAGGAGGGACTTTGCCTGCGAGGAAGGTAAGCCCTCGGTGACTTGGGACCTCCTGTTCTTTCTTTTTTTGACGATTGAATATAGCGCATTCTGAGACTAGAGCTCTTCTTCTGATTTTGTTATTTATTCCGTTAGGCCTTTGGTATTTAATGGGTCTCCGGGTACCCGGATGATTCAATTAAACAAGTGCCCGGAGGTCCGCCGCCCTGACGTGAGTGCCAGCGTTTAAGGTTGAGATACACACAGTAGTAGAATAGAGCATGCTGGGACATTGGTTGTAATTTTTAATCACTTAGGGGGCTGTTTGTTGGCTGTAGAGTGTGAGATTTGGTCTCCATTTTATCTGTGTTTCGTGCACTACGATTTATGGTGGGCTGTGCACTGTGGGTGCTTGATTGGTATTTCCCCTCTTCATTAAGAGGTTAGAGGTGTGAGAGATATATGGGTGTAGTTCATTGGATAGTGATATATTTATCTTTCACTTTGGTGGTGTATTTTGTTGAATGTCCTTGGGGTGCATGTGATTCCACTGGCCACTGTCACTGACCATTCTCCCCCTGGGTAGCATAGAGAGCTGCAACGACTTTGCTTGTGATTTAGTTTATGTGGAAGTAAGAGGACTGATCCTTACATGTGTATATATATATTTCTTTTTTGTAGTGTGTGTACAGTTATTGCATTAACCCTGTCCTGAGGAGGCCGAGGAAAGTGTAAGGCCGAAACACGATTGCGTAGACTTTTTTCTGAAGGAGGAGTCACAGAAATTAAGCAAAACTTGGAGACTCATGGTCAAGTACGTTGAGAATGTTCGACTCTAACTGATAGTGTTGCAGCGTACCGCTTGGACTATCTCCCAGTGGTCCGTCCTAAATTATTTGGAGGACAATAGGAGAAAAACAAAATTGTGCTTTTCTAGGGGTTAGTTTGTATGTATAAGTTGCTTGTTTTCCTTTGCATGTTAGGATTTTGCGTATGTACAATTTATGTGTATATTTGTATTGGTGTGTTGTTGTTCCCTTCTTGATTCCATGTCATTCTTGATGCAGAAATATAAAAATGTTTTGATAAATCCTTTCTAGATTAATAAACTAGAGATAGAGTAACTAAGTGTGCTCTATCCAAAAGTAATCTCCATATTTATTCCTTTATTCCACTTTCTGTTTGCATATAATTGTTCCATACCCAGGTATAGATAGGGTCAATTGGGTATAACCCTGTTGTTTGCTAGATGTCAAGGGAATGTAAAGCGCCAATATAAATGGACCTTTCAAAGGAAACGTTTGGCTAACACAACCTTTGTTGAACACAAAGAACTGGACTCGCTGGCATTTTCATGCTAATAGATTTAGTGCACCTTAGGGTACAGTTTGGGATGCTTTTAAGGCTGGCTTATCAGCTTTGTTGCTCACACTAAGAGCCAGCAAAAAGCCAAGAATGAGAGGCTGCTGGGGGAATTAACTGAAACAGAACAGGCAAGGATTATACAGGGGTTATGAGTTGTGCAAACCCAGTTTAGGATTTTAACGCTTAAAGCAGAGATAAATAGATATTATACTCAGAGAGCAGCAGAAGAGTATCACACACATAAGAATGAGACCTACGGGTATGGTGAATCAGTAGGGGAAATACTTGCTCTTCGTACGAGCAAATATCAGCAAGGAACAGGATAGCTACAATTAAAAAGGATGGAGTAACCTTCATAGAGGCTAATGTCATAGTCTATGTGTTCCAAGAATTCTGTCAGGAACTATATATATATAGTTAAGATAATTGCACACCCCTAGATGCCGTCCAAGCATTCTATAACTCTGACCAGGGGTAACCCTTTATCAATCTACTAGGAACAAGCTAGAATCGGACATTACACTTGATGAGGTCTTAACTGCTCCACACCACCTACCCTTAGGGGAAGCGGCTGCCCTGAAAAAATAACAACCAAGCGGTCGTACTTTATGCATACAAGGGCAGGCAGGCCAGGAAGCTGGGGAAAAAATCTGGTCCTTTCAATGTGCCTGGATGGACAGCTAAGGTGGGCCAATAAATCTACCCACCACCTGTATATAGGTGATGTATATGTTTTTCACTGTTTTATCTAACTTATGATTAGAATATCTTTTTTTTTAGAGTTTTATATAGCGCGAACTAGATCTGAGACATTGGGTATCAGAGCACTTTACATAGCACTAATTTCGTTACAGAAGTTATCTTGGAGGTACTTTTCTTTTTTCTGCCCGACTCCTCCCATGATATAACTGGCACCCACTGTAAAGAATGATGAAATGTATTGGCCATACAGTACTTTTTAAACTATTCTTAACCCTTTTCACCGTTGTTATTTATTCATGACTCCTCATATAATGTATTGTGATCTTGTGTGCCTCTCTGGGTAAAATAAAAAAATAAAAATAAAGAGTTAGAGGTCTTTAAAAGGGGTTTGGGCAAAGAAGTGTAACTAGGAATAAGGGAGCAGCCAGAAAATTAAAACACATCCCTCTTGAACCATACCTCTAACCAAACAGAGCATGCAAAGCAAGGAAATGCAACACTCCTTCCATCTATCAATCCATTTACCTTCCAACTAGTCATCCATTTGTCCATCCCTTCCACTTTCTATCTTCCCACCCATTACCACATCTGTTCATCCTTTAACCTAACAACTCATCAATATGTTCATAAATCATCGATTTTAACCATTCATTCATTCGCTCTTCTCCATCTGTTCGTTCTTCTATCCTTTCATCATTCGCTCTTTCACTAGCCAATCTTTCATTCGTCCAGCCAATGTTTGACCCTTCAATCTATCAATCCTTTCACGCACCTATCTAGCCATTCTTTCACTCTTTCATACTTCCTTTTGCCTTTCTTCCATATTTCCTTTCATATTTCCTTCCTTCATGTCCCCCTGATTTCGACTACTGTTCTTTGTCCCTTTCTATCTACCCATCTTTTTTCTCTCATTCTTACTTTTTGCCTTATCTGTATCTCTTATGCTCAATATTTTTCTAAGTATTCCTCTTTCTGTTTTTCCCCTTTTTATTTTTTTTAATTGATTCCTTCCCTTCGGATGCCAGTGAATGCTTACAACCCTCTCTCTTGGTATTCCATAGCTGGGTTATTTATTTGCATTTTGTCTGAAGGCCTGCAGACATAAGAGGCCCCAAAACAACAAATTAATTTTTATGTCGATTCAGTTCACCAGCTTCTCAGCCCTAGTGGCAGCCCCCGCTTAAGCTGCTAAATTGGGGTGGTCCCTATGCCACTGAGTAGGACTACTTTAGAAGAGGCGTGGCCTAGGTAAACTTGTTAAACTAAAATGCTGTGTAATATAAAGCATTTTATCTGACCAGTATGTGGATGCCACTCTGAGAGCTTTATGTAATTTCATCCAGACATACAACAAAACAACAAACATATGTCTTAAATAGGCCAGAACTATTTGCTTTAACAATGCTTATTATCTGTATTAAATATTCAGCAACAATGTTTTTGTTGTAAATAACTTTAATTTAACATGCTTAAATTCTTTAAAATTGTGACTGAGTTAAAGGTTACTAAGATCTGTTGAGGCCTTCACGATGTTAGACATGTGCTTCCCATTTCTTCCCACATCTTTCTTAAAACCTCCATCTGCATATCTCCCACGTCATCATTTTCCTGTTCACATTATCTCGCTACTCCCTTCTTATGGAAGTACTTCTTTTCATCTCCTCTAATTCACCCTTCCCCCCACACACACCTAACCCACAAACTTTCCTTGAAGCACTCCATTTTCTTTTCTTGTGGTGCTGACAATTTTTTCCCATGTGTGTACTTCCTTCAGGCATTTTCCTATAGAATCAGAATTTCAGATGAAACACATGTGACCTTCTCTCTGTGCACTTTGCAGAGGCGCCAAGCATTACATGTGCATGTAGTCTGAACATCTTTAAGAGCCAGTGACAGCCATTTAAAGAACATCCCTGTCACTGCACCTTAGGTGACCATGCTCATCTTACCTGTAGTGATCCCTTGCATACGTATTCACCTTTGATAGTGCCTCTCTGAAATTGTGGTGAAGTACAAGGATTTCCCCGTCTTCAGACTGGCCGACTACTCCTCTTGGTAGTTTCTTTGTTCTATGTCAGATTACCAATGTCTTACCACTATGACTGCCACTGAAGGATACCTTCTGCTCACATATTCCTTCTTAACTGCTTCTATTCCGTAAATATATGTTCTGGTTGAGTATAAAGATCCATTGTGTGTCTACCTGACTTCTGGTCCCTAAGTCACACCTGAATCTGATATCTTGCCTAATGTGCGTCTTCATCTATGGAAGATTAAGTTGTGTAACTCTGGCCCTGAGATTTTAAATGAAGAGATTAGGAAACTGATGATGAATGCCAGGACACAGTATCATCCATATCATTGTTAGCAACCCTCAACTTCTGTCTGCCCTCAATCACTAAGAAGCCAGGTACAAATGGAGTCTGGGTCCTGGTCACCCAGTGGAGGACACTGTAATCCTAATTCTGAACTGGGGAAAAACGTTTTCTGCACATGGTTTTGCACTTTGCACGTATTATGAGATATGTAAAATTACCACATATTCAAGATTATGTTGCAAATAATTATAGCCAGGATCTACTTTGAACTAATTTAGCAAGCAAAACAGTTTGGTAGCAGATTATACACGCTATTTTCCTTTATTCATTGCACAAGTAAATATTATGTGTAAAAAAAAAAACACTAAATCGCAGGTATAAGCAATATAGGCATGGTGGTTGTGAGAAAGTGGATAATTATTAGGCATGAATGGTAGTCCACCACAAATAATACTGAAACAATTCTTGTCCGGCCCAGTAAAGGTTTCAGTAATTTAAACCTGGGTTCAATCCCTGGTACATATGGCACAGAGCAGACGTGCTTAACTGAAGAAAATGTGTAAGGCATTTAGAAGTACCAACACTGTTAAAAAATCCAACACACAACATAGTAAAAACCACACTTCAATTTATGCACAGAGAGAATAATGTAAATGACAAAATAACACCAATACCACAAAAATCCAATAAGGGGAACCGGAGAAAGGATTTCTTAAATTTGTAAATAAAATTCTGGTCTAAAGTGTTAAGCTCCAATTGCAGTTGTTTGGTCGTGCTTGACCAGAACCTATATATGATTTAAGGCCTGCCGCAATGGTGCACGTGTTGGATAGGAAACCAGGTTTGTTTGAAAGTTTTACCATCTGGCTTAGTTTCTGGAATGGAAGTCAAAAATCCTCAGTGAGGCAAGGCAGGAGGCTGTGGCTGAGTATGGCGCCACGGGGCTGGAAGTCCACAGGACAAGATCACGGTGAAACCGTTGAGCTTTGGAGAGATACCTCTAATTGAGAGATATTAAAAAATCACCCCCAAAGAAGGACTCTCTGTTCAAACTCAGTCACCTTTTGGAGTTATGATTCTTACTGCAGGAAAAGGCTGCAAGCTGAAACCGAACAGGGCTGCATGAAACTAGATACCCTCTCTGTGACATCCTGCTTAAACAGGTTTCTTGTCACTGGAAACCTCAGAGTGGGTGCAAAGTGAATCATTGACATGGCGGTAGTTCACCTTCATTAGATTGACTTGGCAGGTTTTTCCTGGTGCACCAGAAGTCCTTGAAGCCAAAAAGTTTCTAAGTCCCAGGATTTTCCCAGGATATTTGGAGTAATACACTCTGTCACAGCCAAGGGTCCAAGGACCTCAGGAAGAGCACTTGGAAGTCAGGTCAATGTCAAGTCAAAAAGATCTTTATTTGGATATAAAATAATCCATAAAAGATATAAAGGATACATTTCACAGCTCTTGGAAGTCAAGACTCACTTCAGCATGGTACTTGACAGGCCCAGTTGAAATTGATTAGCAGGGTTCTTCAAAAAAAGGACTTTTAGCAACTTGTTCTGTCCAACTCACAGGTGTTAATACTAGGTGCAGGTCTTCTTCTGTCTTCCACAGGCCCAGTAGTGTTCACAAAATGGTGTCCCAAAGTACCACATTTATGCATGGAACTGGTCTGTGGATGGGTTGACTTCTGGCCCTTCCCTGACCAATAAGGAAAAAGTTCACAGAGTTAATTTTACCCCCTTTTGCAGCAGTTCCTCTGTGTCCTACTGCAAACAGTCCCACAATGCCCCTCTCTACCTGAAAAACAAAATAGCAGAATCCTTCTTCCTTTGTGCAGAGCTCTAGTGCACACCCTAGAGGTATGACCAGGGAAGTGAGCAATCCCTCCTCTGTGGTCGCTCATACCAATTCTGGCGGCAGCTCTTCTCCCCACTGGGAGTGGTGTCTGGCTGACTAGTGGGACAGCAGGTGGGGCAAGCTCAGGTTTTAATTCCAGCTGCCTGTGACAGTGTAAGCCTCTTTAACACTAATGAAGTTCCTGGGCACAGCCCAGATTTTCATCCTGCCAGTGGAATATAACACCTCCCCAAGCAAAAGGCCTTTGCATCAGCTCTGGGAGCAAGTTTACACCTCATCATGTGGCTATTCATCTCCTGGGTCGCAGATGGAAGCTCATGCAAATGGGATTATAGAGGGTAAGGTAAAAAAAAGATGACTTTTTAAATCTCCCCGGGCTAAAATATTTATCTGAGCTGTGATTCCCAGTAAATAAGTGTCTTCTCGTTAAGTATCGAAGTGTTTGGTCGCAGAAGTCGATAAATGTGTGACACCTGGTGACCTATTTTGTTGAGTTTGGACATATATTGGATGATTGAGGGCTTGGTATTAGACAGTCTCGCTATGGACAGTGCAGCTTTGATTTTTAGGAAATTATAAAGCTCAATATCTGGCAAGTTGTGTTTGGTTTTAAGCGAGCTGAAAGTGGTAGGACTCCCTCCCTCCTCGAGCTGAATGGGAAGGGAAATTCCTGTTTTCATCCACGTATTCATAGAGAGTGGCTTGCCTTTGTATTTTATCTTATTGTTTGCCCATAATGATTCCCATCTCTAATTTATTATTCTATGTTCCAACTTCTGGTCTATCTTCAGTAGGGAGTTTCTGGTGTTTGTGAGTATAGGGTTTACTAACGTTTTGTGTTTGCTGGTTGTTAGGAGTGCTACTGGTTCGAGGTTATTTATTATAGCTCTTTCTACTTTCAGCCAAGCCAGTGTGTACTCCTGGTCTGGTAGGATCCATTAGCTACCCTGTTTAGCCAAAAAGGTCGTTTGGAAGGTCCTAAAATCTGCCAGGTTTAATCCCCCCAGAATTTTCGCCAGTCTTAGTTTTTTAAGGCTAATCCTTGCTTTTTTGTCTCGCCAGATGAAGTTATTTAACATCTTATCTATTTTGCGATGGAAGTTGTCAGTGAGGGTTAGTGGAAGCATATTAGTCAGGTAGTTGATCATTGAGGTTACCTTTTTGATTTTTTCAATCCTCCCCCACCACGTAAAACATTTCGGCGACCATCCCTCAAGCAGCTACTTTATCTTGTCCAACAGCATTTTTTCTTTGTATTCCAGTGTGTTTTTAAGATCGTTGCTAAAGTAGATGCCCAAGTATTTAATGAAACCGGTTTGCCAAGTGAGGCCCGAGTCTCCCAATATGTCTCTAGTGGTATGTAAATTGAGAGGTTTGCATTCCGACTTATCCTTGTTAAGTTTATAGCCGGAATGGTCTGAATATTTGTTCATGGAATCCATGAGGGCCATGATGGAAGCTTTAGGGCTTTCAGTGACAACAAGGATGTCATCCGCATATGCTGCTTGTTTCGTTGTGACCTCATTGATGACGAACCCTTTCATCTCTTCATTGGTCTCGATGTCCTTAATCAGAGGCTCTAGTGCTAGTAAGAATAGTGAGGGGGTCAGGAGGCAACCTTGTCTTGTCCCTCTATGGAGCCTGAAAGGCTCAGAGACAGCCCCGTTGACCACTATGCGAGCCGTAGGATTATGGTATAGTGCCATAACTTTCTTTGTGAAGGCGCTACCCAGGTTGAAAGCCCGCATGCACTATTCTAGGAAATGCCACGATACCCTATCAAAAGCCTTCTCAGCGTCAAGTGCGATAGCCACTGCCGGCTTGTTCAGCTTGGCCGCTCTGTCGATAATGTGGCATAAAAGTCTCGTGTTGTCGTGCGACATGCGTGTCCTGAGGAAGCCAACTTGTGTGTTGCTTATAAGATGTGGAAGTATCTTATTAAGCCTTACAGCCAGGATGTTTGCATATATCTTGCAATCAACGTTAATTAGGGAGATAGGCCTGTAGTTTCTGGAGAACTGAGTATTTTTGCCCTCTTTGGGGATAACTATAATATTCGCTTCGGACATGGTATGTGAGACCATCCCTGTCCCCTCGCAATGGTTAAAAACATTTTTCATAGTTGGCTGAAGTAGGGCTATGAAGTTTTATAGAAGGTGGCTGTGTATCCATCCGGCCCGGGTGGCTTATTAGCTTTGAGAGACTTAACGGCCATCTCAATTTCGGCTGAACTAATCTCTTTCCCTAAAGTGAGTGCGTCTTCCGGTGATATTTTTGGGAGGTTTAAACTGTTAAGGTAATCGGTGCAGCCCTTTTCGTCCAGTGTTTGGTCTTTATTATAGAGCTCCTGGTAGAATACACTAAATGTGCGTAGAATTTCTTTATGTTGTGTGTGTGTTATGTTATGTGTGTCTGTAATTGCGGAGATGGTATGCTGTCTTTGTTTGTGTTTTAGGTAGGATGCCAGGATATTCCCAGCTTTGTTGGCCTCGCATAGGTTTATTACTTTGAATTTGTTTATCCACAGACCCGCTCTATCACTCTATTTCTTCTTTGTAAGTTCTGTAAGGACCCCTACGTTGTTTGAGTCTGAGATATGTGTTGTCTCTAGTCTTTGGATATCTAATTCTAGTTGGTCCAACTGGGCCTTAGCGATCTTGTTCATCTTGCCTTTGATGTCCATAATTGTCCCCCTAACTGTGGCTTTCAAGGCGTCCCACATGGTTTTTGGGTCCGTGTCTGAAGTGTCATTAAAGTTAATGTATTCTTTTATGGCCATCTCTATTTTAGTTCTGTTGCTTTGCTCTGTTAACACATCACTGTTGAATCTCCATCTACGAGGGTGATCCTCGTTGTGGCAACCACTTAGTAGGAGGCTGATACAGGAATGGTCTGAGATAGTTCTCGTGGCTATGTCCGTGTTCTCTATTAGGTGGGTGTGTGTGCCTGAAATCAGTATGTAGTCAATTCTGCTGTATGAGTTGTGTGGGTTTGAGTAAAAGGTGTAGTCTCTCGTGTCCGGATGCTGAAGTCTCCAGGTGTCTTTCAGGTTGAATCTGATACATAGGTTTTTGAGTACTTTGTGCCCCCCGGGGGTAGTATGTGGCACTGTGATTGTCTGTCTATCGTGTAGTCTAGTGCCATGTTGAAATCACCTGCCAGCACTGTTAGGTCATTTTGTGGGAGTGCCTCCATCCTACCCGAGATGCTAACCCAGAAGGCTGATTCATCTGTGTTAGGTCCGTATATGTTGAGCACATGAATATTTTCATCCCCCCTTTTCAACTGTGTTAAAAGGATTCTCCCTTCTAAATCGCATTGATGATCTTCTATACTTATCCTGGAGTTCCTATTTAACAAGGTGATTACTCTTCGTTTCTTTCCTACTGCCAGAGAGCAAGCCATCTGGCCAACCCATCTTGCCCTAATCCGTTCTGCATCGTCCAGGGATAGCCTAGTCTCCTGTAGGAGAAAGATGTCCGCTTTAGTTTTAGCTAAGTAGTCAAGTATTTTTTTTCTTTTAACTGGGTGATTGAGGTCTTTAACATTTAAGGAGACTATCTTTAGGTTGGACGTTAATGAATTCCTAGGGTTAGATGTCATTTTACGAAGCTAGGAAACGGTTGATTAGTCAAGGCCATGTTCATTCACCGTATGATAATACTCATGCTCTTTCTGGGACTTCGTGAATGTTTTTTTCTGTCTAAAACCTCTTTGTGCGCCTTCTCTCGCTATCACCCGTGACCTGGTTACAGTCTCCACAATGCGTGCAGTAGAGTAGGTGGAAAGTTTAAAAGAGAAAAGGGTTCAGAGGGTAGAAGTTAAGGATGAGAGCCTGACAAACAATACTAACATGACGTAAAAAAGACTAAACCCCCCCAAAAAAGCCCTCCCCCCTCATCCTACATCTAGAATTCTGGACTTGCGACAGCAAAGATCCAGCTCCGTTTTCCGCTGGGATGCAATATGGAAATCGTGTACACATGCATCTGTGGCATTTATCGCCCTAGCGTCAAAAGCTACTTGTAACTTATTTAGCATGCTGCACTATACACTGACAATGATCTTAGAAAGGATATTAGTGATTATGTTGTTCGCTTATAACTTATCATCATGATTGTCTCTGCAAAGTTTTGTTCGAAGATTTGCTCTGTTATGCTCCAAAAGTTCCAAAAGCGGTGTGACCGTTTTGTGATCCACGTTCATGGCCTTCCCTAAGTTAGATTCGGCCTGTCCGGCCCTTGAGGTAGCAAAGTGTACGGAAATAGCGACCTGACTGAGGTAGATAGTGAGGTGAGGTATATGGTTGTTTGCATAGTAGTGGGGGAAGACTACAGTGTCATATATATCTTTACACATTCCCCCCCAGTTCTGGTGAGGCTCTCCTCTTGTTCGCGCTTGCTTGAGAGAAATCCATTTCCTGCGGAGTCGGACCTTGTAGGTAGCTGGACAAGTCGTTGGGGTCTTCGAAAATGTGCATTCTGCCCTTGTCTGTGATTTTGAATTTCGTAGGGCATATGAATGAGAAGAGGATGTTTTCGATCCTCAGCCTGTCTCTTTGGGCCAGAAACCGTTTCCTTATGTCAACTGTGTGTTTAGAGTAGTCCTGGGTGAGAATGATTTTTTGTCCGTTCCATAGCAGATTCTGTTTTTTCCTGGCCACTGCGAATATGGCTTCGGTATGCTGTAATCGCAGAGGCTTGCATATTATGGGGCGCGGTGTAGCCATGTTTGATGATCTGTAGGCTAGGACTCCGTAAGCCTTGTCTAGCTCCAAAGGCAGGTCAAACTTTAAGTTAGTGAGTTTAGGGATCATGTCCTGTGTGAAAGCAATGCATGACCCATTTTTCTCCTCTTCTCCTTCGGCGACCCCTAGTATTCTGATGTTCCCTCTCCTGTTGCGGTCATCTAACTCTGCTGTTTGTCTTCCGAGTATTGTTGTGGTTTTGGCAAGTTCTAGCAAAGCCTTGTTTGCCTTTTGCTCGCTATCTTCCACATCACTCTCCCTCTGTTCTACTTCCGTTAGTCTATTATTTGCTGCATATATGGCCGCTCTGACTGCAGCCAATTCCAGCTGGATAGCATCCATGGTTTGCTTGGTCGATTTAGCTAGATCATGTACTTCTGCTAGTTTTTTTTAAATCATGTCCAGCGTGCTGTTGATGTCTGGTCTTTGTTGTTTGATAGGGGATTCCAGAGTTTCACTCTTATTCTTTTTGGATTGCTGCGTAAGCTTCCCGTCATTGCCAGCCATAGCTGCCAGTCCTCTCTTCTCCTGCTGTAGGCCTTGTGGTCTTTAAGGCTTAGTTGTGGATGACTTCATATTTAAATTGAGGGTTTAGGCCTGTCAATAGAGGTTACTTTGACAGATCGAATTTTTTGTTTTGCAGTTGCTCAGGCAAGCTTCAGTGGTAGGCCTGTAGACATGCTTGCAATGTCACTGTGATGTGGGAGGCGCAAACAAGAGCTGCAGTCAACAAGTAACATTTAACTTACAGGCCCTGGGTACAGTTAGCAGCATAAACAAGTGACTTATAGGAAAGGTAAACATGGCAATTATAAGCATAGGTAACTTCAACATGTTTAGGGGTCAAAGCACATGCAGTTGGGGTCTGGTTAACAGAGTGCCAGTACAGAGTAAAAATAAAAAGTAGCATCTGTCCAAAAGAAATGGAGGTGGTCATGAAAAAGAGAGATTTTTCTACAGTGGTGCTTTTACATTTATTAAAAGCTTTTTCTATTTTGTCACATTTTTTATTTCCCATAGCATAACATTAAAGTGCATTTTCTAATACATTTTAAAGGTGCAAATTCAGGTTTACTCATAACATTTCCATGAAACGTATGATTCTTTTGTATAATTTTCCTGATTTATGTGGTATTGTCATCCGAAGTGGCATTTTAACTACCTTTTTGGGACCATTTTACCTATTTTTCTTTATTCTGTATTGTTGGGCTAAATAGTGCACACATCCCACATGTATTTTCTCAGATGGAGACATTGCTGTTTTAGCTAATATATAGAGGGTGAACCAGGGATTCTTCACACATATTGCTTACATTTTTAGAGTAAATTGTTTTGGCTTGTGAAAGGTCACACCAAGTCTCTGGCCTTGGTTTCTCATAAACTAGTGCTACATTTCCCTAAATCTATAAGGTCACAATGTCAACCACTGTTATGTGACCAAAATAATTGTTTTCCAAATACACTGCTAAAAATTCTACCTTTCAAAAATAAAACACAACACTTGTGTAAGACTAAAGTCCAACTAGCATTTAATGCAAAATAGAAAGCAACACAGCAAATGATCTACGACAAGTGTCATTTCAACTGGGTTCTTGCTAGAAAATAGTCAGTTGGAGCATAGAGGTAAAATTCATAGAAAATTAGAGTGATATATATATATATATGCTTTTCTCAAAACGAAGTCAATGGAGCTTAATCACGTGAAAATGTGTTTGCTCTCAGCAAAAAAGTATCTAAGCATGAGCAGGTGGCAGGATCTTCTCCCTGAGGAAGTGCTGGATGTCCTTGATGAGAAGATATTGTTCACACATAGAATACTATGCTCACTGTTCTCCTAAAGTCACACTTCCCCTTGCCAGATTTGAAAGTGAATTTAAGCTTCTACGAATGAGGAACAATACTTTGCTTTCTCTCACCCTCCCTCCGTCTCTCCATCTTATCCCCAGTGACAGTTGTAATGCAAGCAGCTAGTTTATATGGGCTAGAAAGTATCCATGTTCCCTAAGCCAATCAGAGCTAAATGCTTTGTGCCGCAAAGTCATGTAGGTGCCGCAGCTGGGCACCGTAGGAAGCACAGGACCTGAGGCCACAGTGCACTGAGGTCCTTGTCAATGAGCACAGCCTCATCTTATCATGGCAGCTTTATGGTATTTGTTAGTTCTGCAGCAATACACATTTGATGGCTCAGCAATCCACCTTGTTTGACTTGCGTGTGTGCATTTGGCTCTTGATTTAAACCAAACATATCTGGAAGGATGACAATCAACATATGGGCCAGTGGAAGAATGAAAAGGAGAGAGATCAAGCCAAATGGGGTACCTACAGGTAAGCCACCAGGAATCGTTTCCCGAGCACCTATAACTACAAGCTCTATAATCGATAGGGGATAATTAGGGGTGGGCGAAACTCCACTGAATCTCGCAGAGCTTTTATGTACCTCTGCTGAATTCTGCTGAGTAAAACTCTACGCGTTCCACCCAGACCAAACACAGAGGAAACTTTAGCAAGAATCAACTGCAACTAGGATAAATTTAAACACAGTATTCGAAATCAGAGGACCACAGTGGTTCAAATAAATGCAGCTGAAAGGTTTGTTAGAAATTAACATGTGTGTCTGTGGTGGACGAGTCACGGTGGAAGTCTTTAGTTGTTGACATATGTCAAAACAGAGAAATTATTTTTGGCCTGTTGATATAAGGCATGCCACCAATAACATTGCTGTGACAACAAAACTGTAGCTGCCTCACCTGTGTGTGCAGAAGCAACACGTTCATGCAGAGCTATTACTAAAGCTAGTCTGGGGTCTGGGTTGGGAATCAAACAATCACCAACTGCTGGACTTGTTACAAAGGGAACGTTTTGTTCACTTAAATGATATGTATATTTAGTTGGAAAGCCTTTAAGTAAGGGGGTGCCGTCTCTGCTAGCATTAACAGAAGCCAGTATGTTATCATCTATGCTTGTTTTAGAAAGTGTAATCACAGCAATTATTGCAGTCACCCCTGCAGATTTGTCCACTTCATCAGCAGGAGGATTCCCTACAACATGTGTTCCCACACTCTGATGACTCCACGTACGTATGGCGTGAGCTCTGGCAAACAATCTATAAGGTCTACCACCTTAACCCAAAGTGTTTTATGCTTGATTGTGTTGCCTTTAGAATCTTTGAATCCAATGTGGTGCCAATAATGTAAATTATCATTAAAGAGATGAAGTCCACATCAACAGCTTTTAAGAATGTAACCAACTGTATCCATCTAGGATGGGGGCTTTAGAGTTAGGAACACCAGCTTTTATAATAGTCCCTAAGGCTGGCACAGGAGTGACAACAATTATGCATTTCCCTTATGCAAGTGGCTGCTCCTTAAGAATAGCCATATGCACAGCAGTATTTTTTCATTTCCATGAAAGGAATATAAATGCAATTTATATACAATCGACACTGTTTCACCTTCATTAAGGTTGATATAGGTAAATCCATTTTCACCGCAATGTCACGGTTGACTATGTTTGTGGTATTTACACATGTATGTAAGTGGCGAGTTGCAAGTAAGACAGATTGTAAGGATCTGAGTATATCCTAATGTTCTGATGTCCACTGTGAAGTGGAAAAATTAGGGTCTATTAATTCCTAATGTGATTTCATCCATTGTGCATAATCAGATTTGTAAGTTTTGTCAAAATTCAAGAATCCTAACAAGGATTGGAGTTTCTCTAGAGAGTTTGGAGGTTTCAGTTGTGCACATTTCTCCAAGAAGTGAGGTGGAGGACTATAAACATGGTCATGTCTTTGTAACATGATTGAGTAAATCCCAATATGATGCGATCCACTCTGGCCAAGTGTATGTTAAATTCATTGTGCATAAGGTAGATTATCATCTACATAGGACAATATCATGTAGAATTGACACTATATGGGTAGCAACCTATCCAGGCCTGTTCTTATAGCCAATAGGCAAACAAGAAAAATGATGCTGAAAGCTGAGTACTGAGAAGGTAGTCCAATCTCTGCTTGCGGGCGCTAGATTGTGGTAGAAAAACCATAGGAAATGCCCAAGGTTGTTTTGTATTTTTTATGGACTATATTATTAATAAGTTCCATACTGTGTGTATTTCGTATTGTAAAAGTGCATGTATATTGTTAAAATGTCTGTAGTCCAAGACTATGCAGTATAAATGCTCTGCTTTTAAGACAGGAAAAAGAGGTTTATTCATTTGAGCGACACAGGGTTCAATTGCTCCCTGGTACTCCAATTGAGGGAGTTTTTCTCTAAAAGTTGCTTTACATCCCATTAAATAAGGTATTGAGGCTGCACTTTTGGGTCTGGACTTTATTGGTATTATGTCATAAGCAGAATATCCGAATTATATAATCTGTCTAGAGGGGCCACGCGCAAGTCTGGGGTTTGAACTGTAACAAAGGAATAAGTTGCTCTTGCTGCAAGAAACTCATGAAGATTCTGGCACACTATAGTGACTTCAATCTCGCTGTTGAGGAAAGTCACTGCACAGCTTCTGTTTAGGAGAAGAGTTCTCAGTGTTTTTGGCACACTTTTGCAGCTATAGCCACAACTTACTTTTTCTAAAATTGGGTTTTAAATTGAGGAGGTTTTTCCTCCTTTTTTATTTTCATGTCAGACGAGCATTGTAAGTCCCTTGTTGGTTTCACGTACTGTTCCTGTCTGCGATTAAAATATCATCCCCTCTCATATTGCTTGTCTGGTGAGTCCTGGAAGGAACAAAAAGGACGAATATCAGAAATCTGATACTTTTCTTGTTCTTTGATTTGTGTGCTTTTGCACAAATTATAGTGCCTCTCAGAGGGCTCCGGTGGCAGACAACCCCTCGAGGCTTACCTTCCTGTTCTTGTTTGGATTTGTTTCATTGCTTTTTAACAAACTCCAGGTTTTGTTTGGCTTCTTCTTTAAACTAGCTTTACCAAGTGTCGATTTAGTAGGTCTGGTCCCCAAATTATTGAGTCTTAACAAAGTATAGAAATCAGCAATATTTATAGGGAGTTTGCGTTCAAGGTCAACTTGTGTAATGTGCGTGAGCCGCTGGCATATAGCCAGCGTAGGGACTTCGGCTTTAATGTTAGACAGAATAATTGCAAATACTGCTGGAACATTTTCCATTAATTTCGTCCCTAAATCCAGTGTGACAGCTGCCCCGTGTTCATTCTGGATTTGTTTTAACACTGCCTGCAAGACTGTCATAGACGGAGTACCATGAGTTATAGTATAGACTGCAGCAAAGACTGTGCCCCAAGTGTTACAGTCACCAATTCCAGGAACCATTCCCTGGGGTAAGCACATAGTCAATATTCTATATTTTCTTGTGGTACCGTAAGAGGAAACACACTTCAATTTGACAAATTTTTGGGGCAATCGAAAATAGAATTTCCTCACGATTGGTGGGAATTTTGCCCATAATTGAATGAACAATTATTGGACTTATGGTTGGCACTGTAGGCAACTGACCCTGCAAAACATATCGAGTACAGCATCAACAATGTCTACCTAAAACACTGTGCAGTTTTTGTTGCTCCTGACCATTGAGATTCGCAAAATTAGGGAATGGTTTGTAACCAGCCAATGCTGGCCAGATAGCCGCTTCATTACTAAGGGGACCTCAGCATACTGGTGCACGTAGATGTGGAAGGGTGCCACAAAACCAAGTTTGATGTTCCCAATATGAAAGTGCTATTTCTATGAGCACATATGCTCTGAATGCTTGTGGTGGTGAAACAATTGTGTATTCATTAAATGTGTTGGTTTGAGCACCCATAGCCAGAAAATTGACCCAAGAATAAAAAAACTTCTAAGTGATAGCCATCGTGGGCTTCAACAACAAAAATAAAGTCACCACCTGCATTAGTAAGTCCACGGAAACCTACATGCACATGGACAGCAGGTCAATAATTGTCTACAAGGGGGACAGGCTGTGGCTGAGCCATGATCAGTACAACAAAGGAGACAAAGTGTAAACACAAAAATGGGTTACGTTTTAAGGGTTCAAGCTTCAACAACCAGCAGAATAATTGGGTGCTTCCTAAGTACTGTGGAGGATGTTGTCCCCAACACCATGGATGTCTCTAGTGGCAGGTGGAAGGGCTATTATGAACACACACAAGTAGTACTCAGGAGAACCGCTGAATAAGTACCAGACCAACATTGATAGCGCCATGTTGAAGGGATTCTGCTTGAAAATAGAATTGTGCCTGGGACCACATGAAGTCAAAATGTTGGGACTGAGTCACTAAACCACATCAGTACCTATGGGCCCTAATCCGACAAGCTCACAGTGCCTCACCTGTCCTTGTAACCTTCCCAGAGAAATGGGTGAATTGGCAACCTACAACACAACTCTTTAGTCCCCAAGGGAGCCATAGAAATGGATCATCACCTTTCGCTTCTCACTCATGCATGTCCATAATAACCAGAAGAAAGACACCAGGACAATTTACATCATTTACTGAAACGTTTGTGCTCTATTATGAAGCAACTGGGCTGCAATTAGAAAAGATATACAACTGAGCAAAGTAATCAGCATTACTAGCAAACTATATACAATGAAAAGTCCTACCATGAAAAGCAATACCATATAAATAACTGCTAAGCCTACCAGGAGTGGCTCCTCTGCAATGGCAGAGGAGTGTCACCCCATTGGTCAGAGTAAGTTCCAGAAAAATAAAATGATATTAAAAAAATATTATAATGTTATTTTTCTATGAGGGGCTCTGGCTGACTGTGCCTGTGCCATCCTAGAGACCGCTGGGAGTCAAGCACCGATTTGGCCATCCGCATCGGGGTAGCAGAACGTATGTTTTTTTCATATAATTCTTTCCCTCACTTCCCCATCTTTCTCTCCTTCCTGCCTCACCCCCACTTTTATTGTGAGCTGGCCACCACTGAAGCTTATCCTCACCACGTGAGCACAGGGATATATCAGTGATCCCTGGGATTAGAACTGGACCCCATACCTAGCATTCGTAGTTAGGTGGTCCGCATCATATGTGTGAGTTCAGGTTACCTAAGGACGGTGCACCCATTCCAGGAATGTTTCCCTCTGCTAGAATTCTCATCTTTCTTTTCCAAACAGCAAGTATGGATTTATATGATAAGAAGTGCTGTGTTGGAAAACAGCAGCTGTGCCACTGTGTTGTGACTTGATGTTTGGAGATGTTGCTGACCAAGCACAGAAAAATAGGGCACTATGTTGTTTGACCTTATACAAAATGTTCAGGCTGAATCCAAGGAAGATGAACTGAATGATAAAATGTACAGTGTGTTTCTAAAATAATATCATGGCACAACATGTTAAGTGTCAATATGCAAAGCATGGCAGCCTACAATATGAAGTTAGGCTAAAATAAGGGAGAAAAAAAGTGAGCCCAAAAGGGAACTTACTAGACCACTGTATTAAATAGGAGTACATAAACCTGATACAAGCAAGATTTACATTCTCATGGTCCCCCTTCTTTCATTTCAGTTTACAACAGTTTCTGGAGTACACCCTCTGTATTTCTTTAATCTCATTGTTATCGCTTTCCTCACTTTCTTGAGAAGTAGCACGCATAAAAGTGTTGGCAGTACCTTTATTTTTGAAACAGCATTCAACAGAATTAGACAATACACAATATTAGTTTCAAAGGACTACATATGAAAAACACAATTTAAACAACACCAATAACGGATTCAAATATCTTCATACCTAAAAGATCAAAAAGACTAAAAGCGTGTCCCAGATACAGTTGATACATAGGCTAGGGATACCTTGTATTTCATGTAATTTTGCTACACTTTCCTTAATCTTATGCATCTGTTTGTGAAGTGTTGTAAAGGTGATTGCAACATTCAATCCCTACAATTACACAGACCCTTCCTTTGCCAGCCAAGAGATAATCTAAAGCTTTTCTGTTTTGGATTAGCATCTAACTGCACTGTAACTAATCTTAAAGCTATTGCTATCAAATTAGCTATTTCTTTTAGAAAATTCAGCATTTCTTCTTATCTTGTCTAAAGAATCAGTCACTTCTTACATGAAGATTAACGTGGAGAAGAACCTGCAGGTAGTTGAAACAGCCTGCCTAACCTTATTTCTTTCTAAGGGCTGATCATCAAAGTGACTTATGGTTGGAACAATGTACCCTGTATAACGAGCCCTAGTCCAGTCAGAGGGCGGACAGGTGTAGGCTTGCGACTCACAAATCAAATATGCATGACCTCTTTGCTGGTTGTGTTTGAGAAGCAAAGTTGATGTAAAAAAAGAATTTCAAAAGAAAATAACTCGAAAAGAATGCTCTCTAAATTGAAATCAAATTGTCTATGTCCAAAAAAACACAAGAGACATTTTGTCCTCGAAGCTCAAAATTAAATCCGCGCTCAGTCATTGCAAGATAAGTCATGTCTTGTATGTTGCAGTTGAAAGTATTGTTAAAGGTTTAAAATTTTAGACCTGGAAGGAAGAGGAGGATATGCTGGCTTATGATGGCAGTCTATGCCCGAAGTGGAAACAATAAATGTAAGTATCATTATTACTAATGGACACTCTGATAAAAGGAGTGCTCTCTCTTCTCACACCAACAGGCGATATGTTTGGAAAACCAACAACAGGACAAGTTATTGATCTGTCTGTACTTTTCCAGCAGCAACTCGTAAGAGTTTCCCCTGTAAGCTGAGCAGTGGCTCAGTGCAAGGCAAGTCAGTTCAGTTTGGTCTTGGTATTACTACTCATTATGCAGCAAGAATATACCCCGCAACAGTCAGAAGGTCAAAGCAGCAAGGAGGATAGTTGGCCAGAACCACAGGGAAATCTGGTATACAAAAGGAATGAGAGGTTGGCAGTAGTAATGATAGGTTATTCGGGCAGGATCATGCCATGGTAGTGAAGTGGTGAAAGGAGCGACTATGACACATAAATAAACAAGGCTGCAAAGGAAACAGTTTATTGCAGATGGTCCAGGTCAAGGCACAGGCACTAAAGCAGCACCAAGATCACCATTGCCTTTAGGAGCAGCAACTCATTTACAGTGAGAAGTGTGGATCCAAGTTGCCAAAACATGGCATTTGACAGCTGTGCTTATGATTAGAGGGATCTGGTATGGTCTGTGTCAGCGGGGCTTGTAGTCTGTTCTTCCTATTGAATACCTTAACATAGATTCCTTCACTGGGCTGGAGGGAATGGAAGGACTCATTTGGACACTCATGTAATTTAGATCACACCTGAGAACAGAATTTATAGAGACATTGAATGCACTTTATGCAATATTATAAGACAGTGTCATGAAGTAATTTAATTTTAGCTTGGCAAAACAGGCAGGGAGACTTGGTGGGAACATCATGGGTCAGCCCATGGCTATTTCATATAGTTCAATTTTGTCATCAGAAAAGGAATCACTATCAGGGACCACGGGCCTCTGACATTGCAAAAGTCAATTTAAGTATTGTGCTCCAAGAAAACTTTAGGTATCTTGTTCTTCATCGTCCCATTGTTTATTTTTACCTTGCCTGTGGACTCTGGGTGATATGCACAATTAAAATACGGGCGTATTTCTAGGCCTTTAGAATCTGCCTGCACTACTGCTCGCACAAAGTGTGTCCCTCAAACACTCCTGATTCACCTTAGTTTGGCAAACAGAGGGATACTACTGCAATTGCATCCGCACAGGCCAGCTGTATGCTTCCACCCATTCTGAAACATGCACATTATGATAAGGACATAGAAATAATCTGTACATTTGGGCTTTTGAATACGGTCCATCAGGATGTGTACAAGGGGCCCCAAGAGGAAAGAGGAGCAGAGGGGATTAACCTTAACCCATTTTCTAGAATTATGTGAGTGGCATATATCACAAGATTGGGATTAGCTTTGGGCAATAGAGGAAAAGAAGGGCACACACCAATGGGTTGCAGTGACACATATCATGCCGTCCCTTCCAACTTGGGCTGCTCCATGATGCAACCTGGTGAGGTTGGGGAGTAGAATTGTTGGTGCAACCACACAACCAGGTCTGTCTCTTCACACTCCCATAGGGGCTTTTTAACATATTTGTGTGATCTAGAATGGTTTTTCATGGCTGCACGCCGCCGAACCCAAAGTAATTGTACTTTGGGAGAGATGCACCTCATTTCCAGCCAAAAGATGCAATATATCATCTTTACATCACAACGGTGAGCATTTGAACACCTCAGCTGCTGCTTTCTTCTACTTTTTGACTACTTTGACGGCGCAATCCATTTTCTTCATATAACAGCCGCCATCTTGCATTCTCCTCAACGTGACTCATAAAGCCTCACAATGCTCAATTTCTATACAGAGGTTGTGTCTAATGATAGACTTTTTAAGATGGGCAGGTACATTTTTTCATTTTCTTGAAATTATATTGTTTTTCTTTTCTCTCTTGGCATTCGAGAGTTGCAGTTTGCCTCCTCTGAATCCAGCTGCCATTTTGTGTTCTACTCGACATGTTTTATGAGGTGATTTATTATCATTACCAATGGTCATCACACAGCTGTTTGGTTGGCGCTATGAATTCCTTGTCTTTCCTTGAATTCTACCGTGTTCTTACAAAGGAGCTCATAAATACTCAAAATGCTTCTGAACTTTTTTTCAGTGCTTTGAGGTATTTTCTACACCATCAATTGAAGAGCTTCCTCCTTTATTTTACCACTTCTCTGCACTGCATACCCTCTCAGTAATTCTTGTGATTAAAGAGATAGTCCTTAAGAGTTTAGTTCAATTTTTACTTACTAAACTCCACCGTCCTTTTTATGGGGAGACTGAGGAACCTTAAACTCACTACTTCCTCCAAAATTACTAGACACTCAGACTCAAACTTCAGCAAAATGGAGCACATTTCTCCTCAGAAACATGAACATTCGTCAGGCACCATCCCAAAAGCACAGCTCTCAACCAAATTTCCTGTGATTTCTACCAAACGACTGAAAAAAGACCCTCCTTCTCCAATAAATTCTTCCTCAACTTCCATGGATTTAATCCTTGAGGAAATTCGTGCTTTGAAACTTTTCATGGAGGAAACTAATAAAACTCTACAACATTTGGATGACAAATGGTCTCCGTTGGAATCGCGAGTGCTTCTCATGGAACAAAGAACAGATTTTCTACAAGCTTCATGCTCTCGTATTTCGTCTCTAGAGTCTGAAATATCTTTACTTAAAAAAAAGCCTCAGGACTTAGAAAATCGAAACCGCAAGAACAATCTCCGAATTTATGGTCTCCCCGAAAATATTGAGGGTTCCAACCCAACCATCTTTTTTCAGTCTTTTTTGCTCAAGCTCTTGGGCTTACCTACTACTCCTCCTCTCAACATTCAAAGAGCTCATAGGCTTGGTCCTAAAGTTTCTGCAAAACCATGTGGTGTCAGGATTAAAATTATGGCAGACCGTCGGAAAAAGTTCCTTGATTTTGATTCTCAACTATGTTCTATTAATGCCAGATTTGTACTTCTCCATCCTTGCCTTTTCAAGGTCACCTATAAGGAAAAGACCTGGGGCCATATGTAGGTAGAACGTGTTTTGCGATTCTCTAATTGCAATTTTTAGGGAATCGCAATTAGAGAATTGCAAAACGGAATGTAGGTAGGATTAGCAAATAATTTTGCGAATCCTACATATTCCTTAATTGCGAATTGCAAATTGCAATTCGCAATTAAGGAATACCTCCCCATTCATTTCTATGGGCCTAGAGGCCCATAGAAATGAATGGGAAGCCATTCTCAATTTGCGATTCTCAATTAGAGAATCGCAAATTGAGAATGCAATTTCAAGTGTGCCAGGGTGTCAAAAGGACACCCTGTTGCACCCCTGAAATGAGCATGGGTTCACATGTGGCACACATACATGCCCTAAGGACATGTGTGTGCACCACATGCCACTTTGAAAAAATGCAAAAATATGCATTTTTGAAAGAAATCGCAAATTACCACCAACCTGTAGTTGGTGGTAATTTGCGATTCCTTATGGCCAAATTGCACTTTTTTGGTGCTTCTTACATTGCATTTAAGGAATCACAAAATTTGCGATTCCTTAAATGCAATTGCAAAATAAGGAATCGCAAATTTAGCGATTCCTTATTTTGCACGCAGATTTGCCTTCCTACATACCACTTAGCAAAATTGCGATCGCAAACGCCAAAATTTGGCGAATTTTGGCGTTTGCGATCGCAATTTTGCTTTCTACATATGGCCCTACAACATTTGATGAACCAGCGGCATTACAGGAATTACTTCATCATCATGGAGCTGATTTTATGGATACTTCAAAACCTGCATGATTATTATTTTTGTTTCGCCCTGCGTGACTATTTTCTTGTCTATGTTATTCATTGAGTGTGGTCTAGCTTGTATTTTTGTAATGTTCTAACATCTATTCATTTTACATATTTTTCTCTTATCTCTTTTTCTAATATAGTTGCTTTTTATATTGTTTTTTCTTCCCTCCGTATACAGGCGTCTTGTTTCTACCATTCCGTTTCTCATTTGGTCTCCCATATATGTTGAAGTTTTGACCCATGGCTCCTCAGGGATTCGGTGGAGCCCCAACGCTGTCGTCGTCATCTTTTGGTGTAGTCAATCCCCATATCGTCTTGTGTCTGTAGGTATGTTTTTCAGTCTTCATTTGTATGACTTGTACTGTCTTTTTGTTCTTACATTATCTTTTCTCTATCGGTTTCCTTTTTTATGATTCCTTCTTTTCACTTTCTCTCTCCTGTTTATTTTTTCTATTTTACCTCCTCCTCTCTTAGGTCTTCTCTTTTAAAACAAATGTTTCATTTCTTTCACCTTTTTTCCTTCTATATATATCTCAATCAACATTAATTCCTGTTCTTGTAAGCATATTGTTTGTTGATATTTTTCTCATTAAGTTACATTCCGGATCACTACCTGGAATATTAAAGGTTTAAGCAACCCTATTAAAAGGCAACGGGTGCTATCTCATCTAGCAAAATTAAATACTGACATTGCTTTACTCCTAGAATCTCATATTTTTGAAGATGAAGCCTCCAAGCTGAAGAGATGTTGGTGGGGCATGTGTTAAATTCTCCAGCTTTGGGTAACAAAAATAGAGTCTTGATTTTATGTCATAAAAAATGACATGTTTCCTTTGTTCAACAAGAAGCTGATACTGAAGGTAGTTGGGTTATCATTAAGCTTCTTATAGATAAGATTTCTTTAGTTATTTTTAACGAATATGGCCCTACTTTGGTCGATAAGGTTTTCTGGACTAGTGTATCTGACAAATTACTTACGTATGATGATGATTACATTTTTTGTGGTGGTGATTGTAATCACATTCTTGATCCCATTTTAGATAGACACTCTAGAGTTAGGTTTGGACCTTCTAAAATGGAGATGAAAAAGAAAGCAGAACAAAGGACAAATAAGGCGGGCCCTTGGACTTTGATGGGAATACAGGAAATAGTGGTAGTTGAGTTGGGACCAGAGGAAACCTTGGGATCACCACATTATTAGTTGCCCTAAGATCGAGGACAAACATGTAAAAGTTGTCTTTTTCCACTTTCCACTTTGGGAGAATTTGTATATTACATCTACTAACAAAAGGTGCTAGAACGCCGTAATCAAATCTGCTAATCTAGTGTGGATGCCTTTCTTTGCCTCAGGTATGGAGGTATTCTGGGTAATTTCTTGTGAGAGTCAACCTTCACCTTTACCAATTCCACCTAAGAGATGAATGCTGCATTGTTGACCCATGTGGACTGCAATGTGGATGGTACCTGTGAAAGTAATTTTGTTAATTCAGAGACTGTGACAAATTGATTTACTACTTCTGAACAACTCAAGCTTTCATATAGTAATTCAAGTACCTTAATCTTTTGTCATTGAGGTATGTTAAAGAACACTATTTCTGGGGTATAAAATACAATACATTTCAACCTGCATAATATGTCCCTGCCTAACTAGTAGTTGATGGAGATATTGGACTCACCATAAATGAATTCTTATTACTAATGTATCCTAGAGAAAAGGACTTTGGTGGTGAACCCTTTGATTGGAAATTCCAACTGTGCCCATGGGCATGCCTCTGAGGGACACAGAAGAGAATTTGGAAATTTTGAGAGCAGAGAGTCTGGCACCCAACCTATATTGACAAGGTAAGTGGTGCACTTAAACAAACCACATAAGGGGTCCTTAGATTTGCTGGTATCAGGGTATAAATGACACCGTTGGAACCTCTTGGGATGACTCCAGGCCAGATTCTGAATAGCTTGGTGATACACATGTTGGTCAAGCAGTCCTGACCCAATGGGAGCAGTTATGGGGCAATCTTATTTCTGATGCCCCGCCTGATCAAATGTGAATAAAAAGCTCCTAATCCTTGGTACTCTCCCCAGCCCCTACCATTTATCATTGCAAATTTTCCCTCAACTATGTCTTCCTTTCCCTCTTCCCTCTGTTGGGGCTCATCATCACTCGCCTTCAATGATTCAAAGACGTTCATTTAGACTCAGCATTCCCTTTCTTTTTCTACTGTGAAACGACACATTGATTAGCAACTGTCACAAATTCTGCTAGCTTCTTAGTTTGGCATCCAAAACATGCAGTGGCCAATTGACTTCTAACATTTTGTAACAATCCCTACACAAATGCATGCTCCACAGTATCCTGAGCCAACTCTGTTGGTCAGGCTATGCCACACAAAAATCGAAATACATCCTTACATCAATCCAAATGATCAGCTGGTCCTCACACTTAATTTGTTTGCAATTCAAAGTTTTAGTCCAGTCATTTTTTACTCGACATACATATGGAATCCTTTGTGGTATTCCTGGGGGCCAATCTCAACTAGGGCACTTTCTCCACCTGTCCATCCCTCCCTCACTTGGTACTATCAATTGCAATAACTGACTCACTTCTTCCCAGATGGGTCCATATACTACAAAAAAACTCTATAGTTTTTCTCCAAACTGGGTTGGATGTTCCTCAATGTTCCTACTCCTTTGATCTTATGTGCCATAGATAGATCTACAGTAGTCGAATCAGCCTCAGACCTGATTGCTCTGCTGACAATCACTTTGCAGCGCTCACTTGTGCTTATCTCCTTCCACTGGCATTGCTCCATTGCCAGTTGCATGATCAGCTGCACTCCTGCACCACTGACTGTCATTAGGGAAATGTTCAGCAAGTCCTCCTAACTTGTGTTTTTGCTGTTCTTCTCTTTCTCTTGTGGTTCAGTGATCTGAAAAAAGATCTGGAGGAGAGAGAGCAACTGGAGCACAAGTCCTGACTCTGTTCCTAAAACAGCTAATTTGATATTTCTCCCGTGTATCTTTCATGCTCCAGATATGGGATTCATGTTTTTTCATTAGTGTAGATCCTCATGCCATTGTACAAAGAGTAGCCCCAATTCCATCCTTAGGGTCTTCCAATTTAATCTGCAAATTAGTTAATCTCTCTATTTCTAAAGTACCATTCTCTGGAAAGGACATCTTCCCATCCTCATTAATTAGTCCCACCCTCTCTTGTAAATCTGTAATATGTGTTTAACATATTGTTAGTACATAGTATGGGCAGGACTCCCTTTTGATGTGTGCTTGGTATATCTAGATTGTCCACCCCCATCATGTATCTTTATACCCCACTCAGGTTAAAGAGAAAGGATCTGCAGGGCTTGGCCAATGGCTCATCCTGTGGAGAGTGGTAGGAAAGAAAATGGTAAATTGGATTTTGTTCCCTTCAGTTATTTCTTCTAACTGATTTCGTGGAGGGGGCAGGGACAGCATCATGTACTCACACTAAAAGATTTCCTTTAATTTTGCTTGTGAAGGGGCCAGGAACAACAATCTTGTAACCTCCCTTTCACTGCTGTCAATTAACTGGCTACCTGTTAAACAAAGGATCCAAATTAAAATTCAAAACTTGGCCCACAAGGTCCTGCTTTACACTGTCCAAGAATACATTTCTAGGATGTTAATAACTTGCCATTCAAACATATACCAAATTTCGGCACCCAAACTTCCAGCGATGCTCAGCCCATCAAAATAGAAAGGGACTGGGGAAAGTCCTTCCATTCTTGAACTATATACTTTGGAACACCGTGCATTTGTCACTTGGCCTCAAATTAAACTTCAGAATATTCCATGTGCACCCGAAGGCTCTTTTTTCTATCCTCCATTGTTCAAGACATGCTTTAAATTGTTAGTGGTTGTAGAAGTGGTCAAGTAAATCAATAAATAAATATAAGAACACTGAGGGGTATATTCTCAAGAACGTGCGATAATCATCACCAAAATAGGTTAACACAATTTCACATATCGCCCTCTATCGTGGGAAAATAACTCTGTATCAACGTCACATTCTCAACACAGAAATAACATGCAATAGTTTCCCCATAACGCGTCAAATGTCGGCAATAACATTACCGGGATGGCAATACAAATCCAAACCCGAACGTGAAAAAAGGTGCTTTGGGCCCAACTGAGATAAAAAAGTCAGAGATAAGCAGCGCCAGGCCTCCAAGTCCCACAAGTCAGGCTGTTGTGAGTTGCATGATTGTGGAGTTGAGGTGTGTGGTGTGTTCATTGGTACTTACCAACGAGCAGTGCATTTCCGTAGGTGCCATCCTCGAAGTGCTGGTTGATGATGGACTGTCGGAAGACATTGGTGAAGAGCCCCGGTGGTCCACTATTGCCTGCACATTGACGGAATGCGTGTCCTTTCTGTTGCGGTAATTGTGTGCATTGTCAGCCGGGGGCACAAGTAGGACATGTGTGCAGTCAATTGCCCCCAACACATGCTGGAAGCCAGCTATGGCGTAGAAGCCTTGTTTGGTCTCCAGCTGTTCCTGCGCAGTGTGGGGGAAGTGAAGGTGCATGGGTACCAAGCTGATGATGGCATCGAAGACAGTTGTGATGAACTTTGAGAGGGATGGCTGTGAGACTCCTCCTACTCTGGCTGTTGTTGGTTGGAAGGTACCAGAGGCCAACAGATGCAGCATAGCCAGCAGCTTTGTCTGTGGAGGGATGGTGGTTGTCCGCTGTGTTGTAAATTAAAGCAGAATGTGATTAAGCATTTACTGAAAACATTAATGTTTCCCCTTAATCGTGTTTTCCTCCTTATGTTGGCCGAAGTCCGGACTCCATTTTGTATTGACATGCTGCCATGTGTTCACCACGAGGAGAGTCCGACCTCTGTGTTAGTTGCTCTTGTAATCTGCCTAGCAACAGTTTATAAATAGCCCTCTTGTCCATCTGGCGCATGCCCAGACTTGACCACATCTGTTATAATTAGCTTTGCTTGACCATGTGTTTTCACGGGCCTAAGGAGTGTGTTAGCTCCGCCCATGTATTGATTCAGTATCGGGAATGACCCTAAATGGTAATGTTCTTCGACTTCATGTGGTATCCACCCACTCATGAGCCCCTCTGTTGTGTATAAAAGGGGACTGTGTACGCAAGTTCTTTGTGCTATTCCTTGCAATACTGAAGAGTGTTGTGTGGATTGTAGGACCACCCTTAAGGGTTAATAAACGTTGTTTTTGTACTTTGCAGTTTCCGTGCCAACTTCCTTATAGATTTCGTTACAGAAGAGCGAACCCTTGTCTCTTGCGGGCCTAGCTGGGGCTTGTATTCATCAATTGGCGCCCGTCACGTGGGGCTCATCGGCGACTCGGATGCTCGAAGGACTGGTCGCGACGAAGGTGAGGAGTTTGGCCGGGGACGTGATCACTGCCAGCGGCGTCTTAGCCCTGGCATCCCGAGGTTTTTCTTCCTTCCCTTCCGAGCTGACCATCTGGGTGGCGCCGGTCATCGACTGAGACCTCTTCTGTCGGTCCTGCCGTGAGAGCCGTTTGGGCGATTGTGGAGCTTGGCAGTTGGAACCTGGACTCTTGATTGGTAAGAACCGTTGTACGGTACTTGCTCCGAGTTTTGAAGCCTGGTCTGGCTATTTGAGTTTGATTGATGGTGACTAGTCACATTTTGAATTTGTCTTTGTGAAAAATATATGCGTTGCAACACATATAGGCAGGTAATGTGGAGAAATTTCTCCGGAGCTGTGTAAACTTGGAACGGCGCAACGATTAAGTGCCATTTTTCTTGATAATACTGCATATTTTGCATTATTCCTAGCATGCCTGCTTTTAGCGCACTCCGTAAGTGGTGCTGCTGTTTGGGTAACCGGTTGAACCTCGAGGAATCTGCTCCAGCTCCCCCAGAAGGGACTCCTAATAGAGATATGTATGTGAAGCATGGTCTTTCTTCCATAATGTACAGCACGTTATGGAGGAAATATACTAGGAAGGATCCTGAGTTGCGATGGCCTTTGTATGGATCGTTTGATATACGTAAGATTGAGTATGTGGAACAGTGTATGTGTAAGCGACGTGCTCGTCAGGATATGTTTGAGTGTGTGCGATTATGGGTGAAGGAAGTGCGTGAGCGAGAGAAGCGTGAGAAAGCGCTGTTTGATAAAGAGCAACGGAAGAATGATCATGTGCGAGCACAGGAAGCGAAGCGTCGGGAGGACAAAGAGCAGACGGATAGACAAGAGAAAGAGCGTAGGCTACAAGTTTCGGGTCAATATGTTGTTCGCCAGCCGCTTTATCCTGTCCTTAATAATCCTGATGATGATTTTTATTTGCTAGATCGCTCTCCGCCCCCTTATGTTGGCGCATCCGCTCCGCGGCCGCAAGATTCTGACCCGGCTTCGGGTAAGGTAGACACACGGTCCATGCTGCCGGCCGAGCAAATGGCTGAGCTTCGGCAAATTTCCTTCCGTGCGCTCAAAGGCAAGGTATCCATGGAGGAATTATTTCAAATTTGGGGGCTATGGCAGGAGAGAGATAAAGTGTATTTTCTGGGTCATTTCGCGGACGAAGTGATTAATGCTTTCCGAAAATATTCTCATGTTTTTGAGCCTGACGAAGTGTCTTCGGATGCCAGAGCAATACGTAACGGTGCTTTTTCTCCCTCTAAGGCTCCTGAGGCGGCTCGGCGGCTGTTCGCCTTGCGGGACGAGGTGCTGGCCCTTCGAGAGAAAGCACGCCAACGAGCGGAGGAGGAGAAGCGGTCGGATTCAGTTGCGGCAGGGGGCCACCCATCCACCTCCCAGTCAGATAAGGATAATGTAGTGCATGCTAAACCGATGCGAGAGGCGGCACCTTTGTATGTTCCTCCTAAGGGAGCAGGGACTAGCTCGGATGTTAACTCCGCCGATGCAAGGGGATATTTTGTATATAATTGGGTTTATACTCCATGGCATAGGGCCGATGTTATGGCATTAAAGAATGCGCTGCCTGACCCCCGCAAGAATCCAGCGGCCTTCTATGAAGAAGTCGAGGGGGCCTTGAATTCTTGCATTATGACCTTAGCGGATATAGACCTGTTCTTTGGCCTTATCCTACCGCCGGATACGTGGCGCTCTGTCCGGAAGGTAGATGATGCGGTTGCCTTCAAGGCCCGGTGGTCTGACCTTGAGGATGAGGATAGGGAGCGGAAGCCTGCACAGAAACCACCCCAGAATATTCTAGATCTCCCTGCTGCTATTGTGGCTAAATTGAAAACAATAATCCCCCCTAAAAAGATTGACTGGAATATGTTAGCGGCATGTAAGCAGAAAGTTGATGAGTCAGTTGCAGATTTCTTCACGCGCTTCGAAGAAACGTTCCATGACTTTAGTGGCCAGTCGCTTACCGACGACACAGGCCGCCACCTTTTCGCGGACAAATATGTGGCCAATCTGCTGCCGGCAGTTGCGGCCCGGTTAAAAGCGAGTGAGAGTTCTTGGTCCTCCGCGACACCGACGGCCCTTCTGACCATCGCTCAGTATTATGAGCGTCAGGAGCACGAGGCGAAGGGCCAGGAGGAGAAGAAATCGAAAGATCTCAAAACCAAAGTGATGTTAGCACAAGTATATGGCCCGCACCGCCGGTTTAATAATAATAGGGGAAGGGGCGGAGCTTATGGTCCCCCTTTGGGCCGATCTGATTTGAATAAGAACCAATGTGCGTACTGTAAGCAGTTGGGCCATTGGGCCAGGGAGTGCCCAGCATTGCGTGCTTCGCGGCAGGGGCACACTCCGGGTGGCCAGAGAGGTAGAGGGGGCTTCTCGAACTTTAGAGGGAATTCTAACGATAATGTCCGTTTCGACACTGCTGGACAGCACCGAGATAGCTCAAACGTTTTCGATCGCCAGCATCAGTATCATGTATCGGACATCGATCACTCGGGATATCATGATCCTCAGCATGCATAGGAATGCGTTGGATGGGGGTCTGAATCAGTTGAGGTGCCGGTCGATCAGACGGGTCCTTATGTATCGGCTGAGGTTTTAGGTTCTACTGATCAGTTCCTCGTGGATACAGGAGCGACACGTAGTGCATTGTCTAGGTACTTGGTTCCGGGGGCTCCCCCATCCGGCTCAATGGTTACATCGGTAGGGTTTGACGGTACACTCTCCCGAAGCCCTCTTTCACAGCCCCTTGCATTTAAAGTTGATTGTTTTTCTGCGCCTTGTCCGTTTCTGCTTGCTCCGTATACACCGGATAACATTATGGGCCTTGATATGTTAAAGTACTTTAGGGCTACAATCCGCTGCTCCCCTGAGGGTGTGAGGGTGATCTTGAATGACAACTACCCCCGGTCTGGGCGGATGTGTACGATATCAGAGGATGCGTTGTTGGCTACCCTCCCCCGAGCTTTATGGGCGACTTCGGACACAGATGTGGGACAAATGGTGATTCCTCCGGTCCACATTAGTGTCCAGGAGGGGGCGGTGCTACCACGCCTCCCACAGTATCGTATTTCCCAGGAGGGCGAGGAAGCTCTCATACAGATTGTGCAGGATTTGATCGCAGTAGGAGTAGTGGAAGAAGTTCCCTATAATATCTGTAACAGTCCGATTCTCCCTATTCTGAAAAAGGACACGGATGCAAAGGTCTATCGGTTCATAATTGATTTGAGGGAGGTAAACAAGATCGTGATACCTCAGTACCCGGTGGTTTCCGATATCACGACGTTGCTTACCTTGGTCCCGCCTACGGCGACCGTGTTCTCAGTGATTGATTTGAAAAATGCCTTCTTTTCTATTCCCATTCACCCTGATAGCCGATTTCTTTTTGGGTTTACATTAAACAATAGATCTTATCGTTTTTGTAGAATTCCCCAAGGCTATACAGAAAGCCCTAGTATCTATAGTCAGGCTTTGAAGCGGCAGTTGGATTCCTTTGCCTTACTCGAGGGGGTCGCCCTCATTCAATATGTCGATGACATCCTGTTGGCGGCTGACACCCTGGAGTTGTGCGAGAAAAGCACGATAGCCTTACTTTCCTTTTTAGCCTCCCACAATCACAAGGTCTCTAGGAAGAAATTGCAATTCTGTAGACCAAAGGTGACTTATTTGGGTCACCTTTTGTCTAAGGAGGGGCGTGCACTCACACCAGATCGTATCCAAGTAATCTTGGACACACCGAGGCCATCCACGCAGAAGGATGTGCGTGCATTTTTGGGCCTCGTTTCTTTTTGTAGACAGTGGATATTGGGGTTTTCACACATAGCTAAGCCATTACTAGCGCTCTTGACAAAAGACACGCCTATCCCAATCCCTTGGTCAGATGAGTGTGATGCTGCTTTTCAGCAATTGCGACAGGCCCTTTGTTCAGCACCAGTGTTAGGGACCCCTGATTATACAAAACCCTTTTCGTTGTATGTGCATGAGAAAGATGGATGTGCATTGTCAGTCTTAGTACAGATGCACGGCGACAAGCAGCGCCCTTGTGCATACTTTTCGGCTGTGCTTGATCCTGTCGCCCGAGCATTACCAGGGTGTTTTCGCTCGGTAGCGGCGACAGCTGTGTCAATACGCCAAAGTGAAGGAATTGTGTTGTCCCACAAATTGTTGGTGTTAGTTCCCCATGCTGTGGATGCCCTGCTTAATCAAACAAAGACGCAGCATTTGACCAGTGCCCGTTTAACGGGATATGAGCTGACGCTTTTGGCTCCTCATATTACGCTGAAAAGGTGCGTAACGTTAAACCCGGCCACATTGTTGCCATACCCCGAGACCCAGCCTGAGGCGCAGAAAGCGCATGATTGTATTCTTGTGACTGAGGAACAAACAAAGGGTCGTATTGATCTCCAGGATACGGCCTTTTCAGAGGTAGATGGAGAATTGTGGGTAGATGGATCATGTCTGAAGCTACCAGATGGTACGGCTTCAGCAGCGTATGCAATTACCACGTTGCGGACGATAGTGGAGACAGCACGCATACCACAGAAATCAGCTCAAGCAGCGGAACTGATAGCGTTAACACGAGCGTGTGAGCTCAGTACAGGATTGTGTGTGAATGTTTACACAGATAGCCGCTATGCCTTCGGAGTAGCGCACGATTTCGGCCTACTCTGGAAGGAGAGAGGGTTTCTAACGTCACATGGGGTACAGATAATGCATGGGGAGTTAGTCCACAATCTTCTAACTGCATTGACATACCCGAAGAAAATTGCCATTGTTAAGTGTAGTGCGCATAGGAAAGTAGTTGATAAAGTTGGAGAAGGGAATGCGTTAGCAGACCGAGTGGCACGGGAGACTGCGATGCAGCCCGGTACTACTGCCATGTATGTAGTGAAATCACAGGTGGAGAGATGGCGTGATGCAAAGGAAGAAGTGCGAGAAATACAAAGGACCGCTTCTGATAAAGAGCGGGAGCAATGGGCTAGCGAGGGAGAGTTGGATGACGAGGGTTGTTGGAGAAATAAACAGATGGATAGATGGAAGTTACCCACGGCTTTTGTACAACCTATGGTCCAGATGGCACATGGGCTAGCACATGTTGGAGCTTCCGCAATTGTGAAATTGCTTACCCAAGTCTGGGAGCATCCAGAGATTGCTAGCACGGCAAAGAGGGTGGTGCAGACCTGTATGATCTGTCTGAAGTATAACCCAGGGAAAGGCACGCGAACCCCAGCAGGAGGATTTGCGACGCCCACTGCACCCTTTGAGGTTCTGCAGATGGATTACATCCAGCTTGAGCGCTGTAACAATTTGAAGTATGTTCTAGTAGTGGTTTGCGCCTTCAGTAAATGGGTTGAGGCGTACCCTACGAAAGACAATACTGCAATGACCACGGCGAAGCTACTGCTAAAAGAGTTTTTCCCTCGATACGGCGTCTGTAGACTTCTGTGGAGTGATAATGGCCCTCACTTTGTAGCGGATGTTATAAAGTATGTCTTGAAGGGCCTAGGCATCACCCAGAAGTTCCACGCCGTGTTCCACCCTCAGTCTGCAGGACTAGTCGAGAAGTATAATGGTACGCTGAAGCTTAAGATCGCCAAAATCCAAGCTTCAACATCTTTGACCTGGCCGGACGCCTTGCCACTGGCGTTATTGTCAATTAGGTCGGTGCCACACTCTCGAACCGGCCTTACACCCTATGAGATTGTATTTGGACGCCCAATGAATATTTGGGGTCCACCAAGACCTAAGGCTGTGTATGATGTACCTTGTGTGATGATGAGTGATTATCTGGCACAGTTAACGGATAACTTGGTTTCTATTCATCAACAGGTCCGAGAGGCGCTCCCTGATCGGTCTACTGGTGAAGGACATGGTCTCCGGCCCGGAGATCATGTGATGATAAAGGTTTTCGACAGATCGAACAGTTTGGAGCCGAGATGGGTCGGACCTGAGCAAGTCCTTCTTGCAACGAGGACGGCAGTGCGAGTCTCGAACAGGAAGAATTGGATCCATTCCTTGCACTGTCGAAAGGTACCGCCCGGATTGGTGGAGTCTGCCGTGCTGACCGATCAACGAGAAGTCCTAGCAGCAGAGACAGGCTGTGCTGCGGGGCCAAACGACACTGAGGAGCTCTTTTCGGACCACACGACTTCTGGAGGAAGGCGATATCATCTGCGACCAAGGAAGTGAGGTTTCCAGTACCGGGACATACTGTCAGAACGGCCCTTGGGTTAGTGAAACGGAGAGCCGATGAGGCAAGGGGGGGGGATCAGCCCTGCATTAGTGTAGCGACACCCGTCTTGGCCCGCTGGTGAAGAAATCAACCGCTGCCCAAAGGGAAGAGTTCTGACAGACTTTCTAGTTTCAGGAAGACATCAGGGTATTGTTTCCTTTGACATGGAGAAGAAGAACATTTTTTGTGCGTTGGGGTTCATGCTAACAGTAGCTATCGTTGGTATAACCACATGGTTTGTGGAGGAGGCAACTCCTGCCCGAGAGACACTTGTGTTGACGACTCCAGTGCCTGCGGAGCACTACTTTTATACATTGCCATACCAAGAGTTGAAGCATCGACAATCCTATTTGAATAACACTTTCATTCAAATGCTGCATCACACCCACGTTGCTACGAACGCTACGAACTGTTGGATATGTGGGATGATGCCAGCCCATCAGAAGAAAGGAGGTACGCCATTCATACCACTTCCTTTCTCTCATAATGGCTCTTGTAGAGCATGGTACACTTTGTTGTTTGCTACTCGGAAACCGACAGTGGGACGATTGCTTTTCAGACTCAATAAAGAATGTCATCAGGACAGAAATGGATATCCACAAGCAAATGGAACAATTTGGGAATGGGAAGAGTACCGACCGGACAATGAATCCATTCCCTATATCTTCACGAATACCAGAGACACTGTGGGGAAGGAAAAATTTGTGATTCAAGTGACCCAAGCCCAAGCGGACCTGTGTGTCCAGAGTGTGGGTTTTATCCCTGTTGGTGTCAGTGATTGTATAACCGTATTAAACATCGATGGGCTGAACAACAGCACCTTCCTAGCATCCCATAATACCTATTTCGTATGTGGAAATAAAGGTTATTACCGTTTGCCGGCTGGGTGGTCTGGGGTATGTTATGTATCATTCCTATTACCTCCTGTATTTCTAGCACCCGCGTCATATCATAAGGATTTGAAGTTGTTGAATAATGTGACTGTAAATAGATATAAACGTACTTTATCGATTGATGATGTGGATCAAACTGATACCAGTTTGCAACAGTATATTGATTTCAACTTAGGACTGTTTTTCTTTGTTGGAGCTGCTTTGAATAGTAGGAAGATCCGGAGATTAACGAGAGTGGTAGAAGCTGTGACTAATCAGACTGCTGCTGCTCTTGGGAATCTTACGGAAGAATTACAGATAACCAGGATTGTTGCATTGCAGAATCGTATGGTATTGGATGTGATGCTAGCTGATCGAGGAGGAGCCTGTAAAATTATTGGAAGTAGCTGCTGTGTGTTCATCCCTGATCATACGCCATCCGTTTATAATGCCATTAATAAGCTGCACAAAATAGCAGCTGAAATCCACACAGAAAACGGCACTTGGTCCTTTTCTGGATGGTTTTGGGCGTTGGTTACTGCCTGGGGTTGGAAGGTTCTAACTGGTCTCTGTATTATTGTAGCAATTCTGTTCCTTTTTTGTATGTGTATTCAATGTGGACCATTGTGCTGTTCCGTATGCATTTCATTTTGCATTCCAGATAAGAAAGCTATTGCCGATGTTGCCCGCCAGAAGGGTCTAGCTAAAGAGGTTGAAGGAATGATGATAATTGACATATACGATGATTATTCTTGGAAACCGGATGTCTTCAGTAAATGCTGAAAGGGTCGTCTGTTGTAAATTAAAGCAGAATGTGATTAAGCATTTACTGAAAACATTAATGTTTCCCCTTAATCGTGTTTTCCTCCTTATGTTGGCCGAAGTCCGGACTCCATTTTGTATTGACATGCTGCCATGTGTTCACCACGAGGAGAGTCCGACCTCTGTGTTAGTTGCTCTTGTAATCTGCCTAGCAACAGTTTATAAATAGCCCTCTTGTCCATCTGGCGCATGCCCAGACTTGACCACATCTGTTATAATTAGCTTTGCTTGACCATGTGTTTTCACGGGCCTAAGGAGTGTGTTAGCTCCGCCCATGTATTGATTCAGTATCGAGAATGACCCTAAATGGTAATGTTCTTCGACTTCATGTGGTATCCACCCACTCATGAGCCCCTCTGTTGTGTATAAAAGGGGACTGTGTACGCAAGTTCTTTGTGCTACTCCTTGCAATACTGAAGAGTGTTGTGTGGATTGTAGGACCACCCTTAAGGGTTAATAAACGTTGTTTCTGTACTTTGCAGTTTCCGTGCCAACTTCCTTATAGATTTCGTTACAGAAGAGCGAACCCTTGTCTCTTGCGGGCCTAGCTGGGGCTTGTATTCATCAGCTGTGTTGGCACCGTCAGCCTGTGGGCAATGTAGCTCAGGATGCGGAGGATGGTTGTCCTTTTGAGACTGTAGTGGGCAATGACTTCCTCTGGCGTTAAGTCTGTGAGGCTGGTGTGTTTTCGGAAGGACCGCTGTCTTATTCTGCTCTTCCTTGGTGGTAGTCCGGGGGGTGGTCTGGGGGGGGCAGTGGGGGGCCTGGGGGTGTGGCGGTGGGTGTTGTGGCCCTCTTGTGTCTCCGAGCTGCATAATCAGTAGCTCCATGACATGTGTTGGTCTGCCGATGTGGCTCTGGGCTGGGCTCCCTTTTGTACTGCAGGTTGTCATCCTGCTCAACACCAGTGAAAGGCAGGTGTTCATTCCCTGCTGCTAACGCGCCTTATCGCCTGTTTTTGGATCGCTTCGTTGATCTGGCTGATCGTTGAGAATATCGCAAAGTGGTGTTTTCGTGAGTTCTTGCACGGGAACGCCTACTCTGCATATCATTAGCGTTAGTTATCGCTCTCATCCGTGGCAATTTTTTTTGTGGAAACTATCGCAGTTTGCAGCAGGTTGAGAATGGGACAATGAATATTTCACCACTTTTGCGGTGCTAAAGTGCCGATAACTTGGTGATAAGTCCTTGAGAATATGCCCCAAAGAGTATGTTTTATGTTTGTTGAAAGAGTCGTGCGCTGCACAAAAGGGCCATTTAAAAAAGACGAGATTAGTTCACTCAGCTGTTTTATTTGCACAGATCTCGACATTTTGTGTTCTACATATGCCTTATTTCACTATCCTCCGTAGGTACTGAAAAGTTACTTCGTCCATTGGCACCAGCAACAACTACTCTGTACAAGATGGCAGCCTGAATAGAATAGTCAATGGTTGCAAAATTCCTTAAAGTGTATGCTCGCTTGCAGCGTAGAGGATGGTTTGTTTAATTAAAAATGGATAGTTTGGTAATGCTCCAAAATTTTATAAACAATCTATGAACACACGTGGAGAATATCACTTGTATGTAAAGCTAGAGACACAATATTTTCAAGCTCAAATGCTCAATGGAAAGATCACCCGAGACATTTTCCAGCATTAATATGTTCTTGTGTTTAAAAAAAACGAAACAAAAAAAGAACAAGGCGAAATTGTATCACAAATGTCACGTTTTCACACCTCCATTTGTATTAAATCACATGTCCAGTTAAGTACATGAAAGTTACATCAGCAACAGCTTGGTTATCAGAATATAATTCATTTTTCCCATGGAAAGTAAACGCCAAAGAAGAAATAGACGTAATATAAAGTCCCCTGCTTTTGAATTTCACAGGGTCTAATCCCTCTCATCATGCAAACGAATATCAAAAGTAATCCAAGGTGTGTCAATAAAATGCACATCCCTTACCTGTATGAAGCCATCCTCAATGAAGACCTGAAGTAGCGTGCTGCTCGGTGCTGAGGAGAATCTTTCAACGTGGAGAAGTATTCCCTCAGAGCTGAGAGTTTGGAATGTCAGTGAAATATTGTTGTGTGGATGCCAAGGCAAACCCTGGAACTCTAAGTAGTTTTCGCCATTGAATTGTAGAGCCTGAACATCAGCGGCAGCTGAAAACAAAATAACAAGACCATGTAAACACAATGTTATGATATGTAGATAAAAGTTAGCATACTCTATATAATTTTTCATGATCACAATTCAGTGTTTACAATGATGGGTTCCAAATTTGTCTCCACGAAAAAGAGTCCATTTTGTCATTTAAAATCTAATCCAGTACATCTGAGCATATCTCAAGGTCTGGCACCTCATTTCTCATGCGAGCAGAAGCAATCGCTGCTGCAGTAAACAAAATGACTCATTTCACTTCTTCACTTCTTATCAAACAGAATGTGTTCCACTGGAGCGTGAAGGTCAGCCCTAACGAGGCATTAACCAAATCCAAAGCTGGCCTGCTCCATGATGGAGGTCTTAATAACCACGCACATAACATATCTAATAAAACATTTACGCCGCTGAGATGCTCAAAATTGTCTTAAACTGAACACTAGCAGATATTATCCCCTTTTATGGTTGTGAAGTGGCTGAGACGTGTTCTGAGACAGAGATACCTAAATGAGAATGAGCCTGATAAAGACGTAACTAAGCCCACGGCTCTGGTTTAGTGTGTCTCAATCGGAGAGAGAGGCTTTGCCAGAGAGGAAAAACGAGACAAAAAGACACACACACAGAAACAGAGCGAGAGAGAGACAGGTGGAAGCATTAGACAGGGTAAGCCTTAATACACTGTGCAAGACACAGAGGGGCTCATTTATGAGCCCCAGCGTCACTTTTGCGCCACCGGTGCGTCACTTTTTGTGACGCACCAGTGGCGTAAAACATGCGCCATGATGCGCCATATTTACAAAGTGACGCATCTACCTAGATGCGTCACTTTGTAAACCCCTGCGCTACATTATACCTGCGTCAGGATTAATGTATGCAGGGTGGGCGTTCCCACGTAAGTATGCATCGTAGAAGTGACGCAGTGAAATCTACGAGATTTCACTGCGCCACTTCTAGGGTGCAAATGCGTCAATATCTTGCGCCTGCCTCACAGCAGGCGTAAGACTGACGCAGGCCCTTTCCCATGGGGCTTGCCCCATGTGAAAGGACACATTGCTGGAGTTGCATCACTTTTGTGACACACTCCAGCAATGCGTCACTTTTGCGCCTACAGATACGTCAGAAATACTGACGTATCTGTAACTCCTTGCGACATGATGCGTCATACTGTAAATATGACGCATCATTGGAGTCGCAGGGAGGGCGCAGTGAAAAGTGACGCATCACTGTTTTCACGCAGTGATGCGTCACTTTTCATAAATGAGGCCCAGAGTTGCTGTATAACAAATCAAAAAAATTCAACTTTTTGCCTTCCTCCTCCCCCATTTTTTGGCGAATTTCTTTTTGTTGGCTTTAGGACTCTGTGCACTTTCCCACTGCTAGCCAGTGCTAACTTGCTTGTGCTCTCTCCTTTAAACGTGGTAACATTGGTTTATCCAAAATTGGCATATTTAATTTACTGATATTTCCCTAGTAAAGTGTACAACATGTGCCCAGGGTCTGTACATTAAATACTACTAGTGAGTCTGCATCACTGATTGTGCCACCCACTTCAGTAGCCCTGTAATCATGCGAGCTAGTGCAGAGTCTGTGTACGGTTTTAAAATGTCATGCCGACTTGAAAAGTTAAAACTCTTGCTAGACCAAACCCTTCCATTTTAATACATATGTCACTTCTAAGGTAGACCGTGGACAGGTCAAGGGCAGGGGGCAGTGTATTTAAAAAGTAGGACATGAACTTTTAGGTTTTACATGACCTCATAGTGAAAAACTCTTAAATTCATTTTTCACCACCACAAGGCCTATCTCTCCAATAGGATAACAATGGGATTACTGTATTACATTTTATAAGTGTAATTTGAAATTGGGAAGAGATAAGATCCCCAAGTTTGGTGTCGATGGAAGCACAATTTAAAATTACAACTTATGGTAAGGTCAGATTTCAAATTGCAATTCTGAAAATGCCACTTTTGGAAAGTTGCCAATTTCTTGCTTTAACCATTTGTTACCTGCTGCCTGTCTCTGATCACGTCTGGGGTGGGTGCCAGCTGGGCTTCGTGTATTTTCCCTAGACACACACACAATGGCAGCTTAAGTGTGACCTGATGGGCCATCCTGGCAGGATGGGAGGAAGGAGCTGAACCGAGTCTCACTTACACTCACAAAGGGCTCAATATCCTCATGTAGTGAGTCTGAAGCCAGGAAAGGCGGGCATCTGTGCACTTCAAAGGCATCTCTTTGAAGTCTACCCACTTCAAAAGCACAACTGGATATAAGAACAGGACCTCAGACTCCACCACTTCAGTACACATCTGGATCTGTGGATACTATTCCAGGAAGGACTGCTGTGCTGCAAAAAGGACGGCCACTCTGTGGGCTACTACTGTGAAGGAGCCGCTGCCTTGCTGTGCTGATCTGCTGCCCTCTTGCCTGAGGAAGAAGAGCTAGATCTGAAACCCCTCTTAAACCCAGGATGCCATAGTGACTCAAAGGGCTAGTCTGCTGGCCTCCTAATCTGAGCCTCAGGGACATAACAGTCCCTCCACAGTTCCTAGACCAGTCTTCAATGAGCTACTGACCCCCAAGAAGGGTCTCTCATGTCCGGACCCTTGGGAGTGATCTTTTTGCTCTTTAAATCAAGCTTTTGGGTTCTTTGCAAATGCGAATTGGCCCATACGCTCCGGAACCTCGTCGTGCACCCAGAAGACCAGCGTGAGCAGCCACAAGTTCATCTCTTTGCACAATAACTATTGCCTTTTATGACCATGAAGCTCCAGCCCGTTCGTCCACAATGCCCGGTCAGCTCGTCGTACACTGTCCTTGCTCCCAGTGAACTTCTTTCCTGCGAATGGGAATCTTGGCACAAAACTTGAGAGGGTAAACCTACGGTGGGACTAATTTGGAATTGTATTCGACCCGTGCTCCAACGTGGTTGGCCTGAGTTTTTGGATTTGACCTCGTCCAGTAAAACCAGATATCCCTGGTTTGCACTTTATGCTTCTAAGCGCTATTTTACTGTTTATTCTTTGAAAATTCATAACTCTGTTTCTAGTTATTATATTTTTGTAATTTTTGTCTTGTTTTATTTAAAACATTAAACTCTATTTTTCTAACCTGGTGTGGAGTATTTTTGTTTGGTGTTTTAACAGTTTTATTGTTCAAGTGTTGCACAAATACTTTACACATTGCCTCTAGAGTTAAGCCTGACTGCTTTATGCCAAGGTACCAGAGGGTGAGCACAGATTAGTTTAGGGTGTGCTTGTGCCTTACCCTGACTAGGATTGTGGTTACTGTTTGACCAGGGTAAATACAGCAGTCAATCAGGAACCCAATTTCTAATAGTTATCCATCAGAAATGGGCATTGTATTTTAGTTACTGCTTGCTGACACATCGTGCGATCTTGCGTAACCCACTGACTTGATATATGTTATGTTCAACCAGTCATAAATTAGATTTCTATCAGGCTATACTTCTGTACAAAAGCTTAGTTTCTCAGATCTGTGCAATGTGAGAAAACTCTCTGTTGTCTGATGTCCGAGCTTGACTTGCTGTCAATGGCTTGTCATTTCTGAGTCACATGAACTATAGCTCTGCATATCTGATGCATGGGTTTGAAGGTTTTGGGAAGACTGATAGGTATCTCCTACATATTAGTGCTATACCTAAAGTTTTTGCATCTTCTGAAGGATTGCTCTGCTTTTGAGGCCTGAGATTGTAACTTATTTATCTCCTTCAGGATCGCTGTCCTCTGTGACATCTAAAGGTGTGAGTTATTTGCCAAACGAGGAACATCTCTGCTTTGTTTGACTTGAGACTCAGAAAGGTCCATGTCCCATGAGGTATTTTCTGTGAAGGATTTTATAAGTAGCAATGTGAACCTTTAATCTGCCTGTGCATAGTTCAACCCCAGCAAATAGTATGAAGAAACTTGCAATGATGGAAAAAACTTCAGTGTTTTCAGTGTCATCAGAACTACACTGAACAAAATGTACTGGTGGAATTCACACCCAAGTCTAAACTAAACACCCTAAAAAAGAAGTTTACAAATGTTTGCTGCCATCAAGGTTTAAGAATTGTCCCTTTCCAGGGAACATGTTTGCATGTGGAAGTATTATAGAATTACTCAGCAGTAATTCCCCTGTAGAAACACCTGACTGTCTCTTGCACCTGGTCTGCCAACTATAGCCTTGTTAGTGCTTTAGTGAAAGAATTTGTATTCTGGTGCATGCTGGCTACGCTTGACAGCTGGTGGCTATCCCGGATAGTCACCCTTATCATACTACAGACAACCTGGTATTTGATAGGCAGTTTTAGCTTCTGGTTATGGTCAATGGCATACATTTACCATATATGATACATGATGGTATAACTTCACATGAGATGGGTCAATAAATTGAATTCTGTGCTGCCACAGAAAAAAGGTTGGTCATAACTAAAGATTCACTAACACTTAGCACACTTCTACCACTGCTTTCTGTGAGTCACTCAGATAACAGGCATATGCCAGCTATGAGGTACTTGCTACACTGTTCCATGTCACAGAACAGATTCTGGAACTTCCATTACCATGGGCAGGCCTAGGCCTCTGTTTCAAAACTAGATGACCATGACAACATAGCCAAAGAAAAAGTGAGAATATCAGTTTCATTTTCCTTTTAATTTCACTTCTCAATTTACTTCATAACTCTGTCATATCTCACCAATAATATGCATATGAAACAGCGATTGCCAGGCTTTTCTGCCTATTCATATCCACGTAAAGTAAGAGACAAGAGAAATAGCCTTCCCTAGCTCTCCTGACTTAGACTACAAATCTCACAAAAAGAGAAGGAACAAAAATGTGCTGTCTGAAACAGCCAACTAAAGAATTAATTGTATCCCCCTAAACAGATGTATTATGTTAGAATTGGTGTACATCATAGGAGAGGAGAGAGACAGATGAGGGTGAAATGCTAATACAAACCAGAGTCTACGGAACAAGCCAACCGATTTGTTGAAGAGTGCCCTCACCCACTATGTAGCGGCATGCTTCATCATTGGGCTGCTACTGACACCCTGGTGTAGACCAACACTCAGGGTGGAGCACAGATTTTTTTTTCAGAAAAAAGAGAAGAAAGAGGAGATAGTACTCTAAATTTGGGATCCCAAAATGCAGAAAAAGAGAGTAAAAAAACTGGATACCAATTTGCTTATTTTATTTGTGGCCCCTCTTGACAGGGTTAAAAATAAGTTGTGGGTGTGTAGGAGGGGTTAACTCTCCAACACCCCTTCTGCTCCTACCGACATGTTTCAGCCAATCATCTTAGCCCTTATGGGTCTCTGGCCTTCCTCAGGGTCCTGATCCCTCTAGGTTTATAAGAATTTCCAAAAATAGACTTTTGCCAGTAAGTTAAACAGTTTTTTTGTCTTACTTGCTTCTTGGTAAGTAACCACACACGTCTTTCTTACCTAAATGAGGAAAATAAAGTTTTTAAAAAAACTTTTGTTTATATACATCTGTCACCTCTCCCTATATCATGGTTAGACACAGGGTTAGGTACAACCATGTGAAGCGATAGGCTATCAGCCCTTCAAATTGCACCACAAAAATGCACGCAGCACCATGTGAACATAGGAACTCACTGATAAAACTCAATCACTCATTACTCACAATATGTAAGTAGCCATGGTCACTCTTATCCGAGTTGTATACATTTTTCTCCCAATTCCGGGAACAAAGTGGGAACACCGCCCCATGGCCAAACACTGTGGATAAACATGGAATTGTCAAGACAGGTTACACTCAATCTTAGAAACTGTACCTTCCCCATGTGTATTCTGCAGTCTGATAGTTTCTACAGTATATTATATGTTCTGTAATAGGGAACTAAGTACGTTTTCATTCAATCATCTAGAGGATGTTCCACTGGAAAAGACCAGTCGGCTAATCCTTCTCCAATATCTGTCTAACAGTTTCTCTAAATACGGTCCCCTCGAAAACCATCCTATTACTGGTATCCCCATTAGACGTAAAGTACAGCTGGAGCAGTCCCTGCATCTACTTCCACCCCACAGGACCAAAATGCAGGAGTGTTTTGTCCCCCTCCTGAATTTCCATGCCTGAACACATATTAGCACTCCCCGGGACACACTTCGTCAACGGTTCGGTATCTCCCATCAAACCACTCTGTGCCCTTCGGCGATAGTGGTGAGTGGGCACAGTCTCGTTATGTAGACATTCCCCACGTCTGTTACACCGTAATGTTCAGTCCCATGACCTATATCTAGCTGGAGTGCGGCTTGGATCACTTGTGTCTCACACCTTGAAATGGTCTGTGTTTCAATCAACCTCTGAACTACCCTCATAAATAAAGGATTTGATTAGACCAATGCATTTACCCCACCAAAAATGGCCTGATTTTTGTTTCTGAAGTAAACAATGCCTAAGCTGAAAATTCTAAAAATATCTACATGCAGCAAAAGGCATAGGTTTTATCCAGCCATAGGTTTAAGATCTCTATGTAACCAAGGCCCCTATTGTCCCAACCTACAAGGTATTCGTTCTGGTTCTTAAAGGAACACCTCAATGTTAATTTGTTAGGGGATAAGAACTTTAATAAATACCTCATGGTGAATTGTATGTATACTCTATATTGTGCTCAGTGATAACCTGAGACTGAGGGTCTTATACGTTTATTTTTGTTGTGAGTGTTCCACCTCCCGTGTTCTACCTCGTAGAGTTCAGATGGTACCAAGGGATGGCATCATTCAATCCCTGGTCACTGCTTTTCAACCTATGGACCCATCTCTGTTCCTGTTGAAAGAGCAGCTGTGCAACAACCCTGATTGTTGGTGAAATGTATGATTTATCTAACACGGTCCATTAAGATCTTTTTCGGAGTGTTGCATTTCCAGAAAATGAGTCATCAATTTGGTTGTCAACCTCCCACATCTTATATTGCTTTCTGCCTATCCCCCGTGCAGCTGTGGGGATTCAGGGCTTGCAATGTCATAGGCTCTGAGTCAACATCACTGTAAGAAATTGCAGTATTAATTGAGGAGGGTGAGACCCCCGCCTCAAATAATAATTAAAATCCTCGTCAGGATTAACAACTAAAGTCACTAAATAAGCCTGTGCCTAATCCTCTGGTCGTAACTTAGAGGCAATCTGTAAAGTATGTATGCAGCATCCAAACAGTAATATAGTGAAAACACAACACAAGAAGAGTCTAAAACCAATTAATACAAATTGAGAATATTGTAATTAATTAATTGATACCAACACAAAAGGAATCACATAAGAAGAACTGGAGATATGAATTCTTTAATTTTGAATTAAGAATAGTGACAAAAAAGCAGAAAATGCCAACCATGTTTACATGGCAGTGCTAGACTTAGTTGAAGGCAAAATATAAGGCAGACCACGATGGAACTTGAGTTGGATATAGAGAGGCTCATCCCAATGGAAAGTTTAACTTTTGATTTAGAGACATTTATTTAGAAACAGGGATGGTCAACGACGCAAGTTGTTGAATAGTTGGATCCTTATGCAGTGGCAGGCGAAGGCTAGAAAGCTCTGAGTGGGCGAAGTCTGACATCCGTGTCCATGAAGGCCTCTGCATTGATTTGATGCTGCTTGGTATCGATCCTGATGAAGCCCTTTGTAATCGGACTTGGCAGATATTCTGCAAGTTGGATCTTCCTCAGCAGGGAAAACTGGTATGTTGAGGCTGAACCCTGATTCAAAGTTGATTGGTGATCCCGGTCTCTGCTGGTTCTCCAAGCAGAAAGTGCCACAATGTTTCTAAGTCCCACTTCTTGCAGTTTAGGGACAGGAGAAGTACACTCTGACAAGAGGCCAATGGTCCAGAACCAATGTGCACCACTTTTGGGTTAGGACTCACTCCAACAGAATCCATTACCTGGGTCCATGGCAGGTCCATTTAGAAGTGGTCAGCTGGGCAGTTGCAGGGAGAAAGAGACCTCTGGAAGGATATTCTGTCCCTGTAGATCAAACAGGAGGTCAGCTAACTGGCCCTTGGGGTAATTTCTGGGGTCCTTGGTTCCAGGCAAGCAGGCCTAGTCCTCCTTCAGGTTTTTCAGAGAGTAGGGCAGTCAAGGTCTATGATTGTTCTGAGGAGGGTACAGGTAATCCCATAATGTATGCCCAGTGATAGCTTGTGGTTGGGGGAAACTCCGTTCCATTCCCTAACCAATGGGATCAAAATTCCCAGGGGTGACCCTACCCACATTTGTAGCACTTCCAGCATGTGCTACTGTAAACTATCCCACAGTACCCACTTTTCCTAAATCCCACATGGCTGAACCTTTCTTCTCCTGACAGAGCTCCCTGTTCCCACCCAGAGGTATGGCTATGATAATGGGCAACCTCTTCCTTGTGGTTACTCCACACTCTGAGGCAGATCCCTCTTCCCCCGCTGGGCTTGGAGCCAAGTAGTCTAGAAAGACAAAAGAGAGGCAGGCATAGGTGTGGCTAAACCTTCCAGTGACAGGGTAGGTATCTTTTGAAACTCAGGGAGGGGCTATTCACATTCTACAGTTCATCCTGTTCAAGGAAGAAAAGCACCTCCCCATACTCAAACCCTTGTTCCATTTTCAAGGAGAAATCCACATTTCACCTCAGTGCAGCCATCAGAAGTCATGCAACATTGGAAACTGGGGAAAGGCCCTTATAGCTTCAGCCATAAAAAGTCTGTGGCCCGTGTAGGTAAGAGTGGTGGGGCCGGTTGGGGGGATTCAACGGACGATGACAAGGGAAAATCATTTATTTATTTAATTTCCCCTTGTCATTGTTTGTCAAAATACCCCCTGGCCCAGCCCCACCAACTCACCGCTCTTACCTGCACGGGCTGCAACTGACAGGAAAACAACAACTTCCTACAAATATATTTTCCAATAGAGCAATATAAAATCTGACATGATTATTAAGTTGGATTTTAAATTACTATTAAAATGAGCATTTGAATCATTTTTCTAGTTGCTCTCAAACTGACTGAAAGTTAGCACTATCCTTTGTTATAATTTAACCCAGTGTTCTCCAGGACGTTCAATAGTCTCGCGGATAGGCTCAGTGCTCGAGCCCCTTTCACAATTTGCAGACCAATTTCTCAGACCATTAGTACAACGTACACCAACATATCTCAAAGACACACACGACCTGCTCAATCAACTGGAAGGACAACCCTTTGACGAGGATAACATGTAACTTGTCGGTCTCGATGTTGAGAACCTTTATACAAGCCTCCCACAACAGAAAACCTTGGAAACACTGGAAGATATCCTCTCCTCCAAACAATAGGAATACAGAACACCTAGGCACTTCATACCGGAATGCTTCAGATTGGCCTTAACTTAATTTTTATTTGAATATAATGGAACCCTGTTTGTGCAATGTCACAGGACATCTATGGGCAGTACCTTCACCCGAGCATAGCAGGGCTCTAAGTAAGCAATTTCAAGAAACAGTACATTCAAAATGAATGCAACCCCTTTATGAGGAAGATATCATTCTGAAGATGATACATAGACGGTGTCATCATGATCTGGCAAGACACGAAGGATAACCTACTCGAATTTCTGAACTGGATCAACACCAGAGATGAGTGTCTCAAGTTCACCTGCACCGCAGACAATAGACAATTAGACTTCTTGGACATCACCATCTATGTGGAAAACAACACCTTACAGACCAAAACATTTCACAAACCAACAGCCAAGAATAGTCGACTCTCATATAACAGCTTCCACCCTTGGCCACTGAGAGACAATCTAGCCTACAGCCAGTTCTTACGCCTCACTGCAGCAAACTAGAGGACTATAAAGTGCAGGCCAAAGAACTAAGCCAACAACTTCTAAGAAGAAACTATCCTATGAGAACAATAAAGAGGTGCCAAAAAAGAGCACGTAATCAACCAAGGGAGTGTCTACTTGAGACTACACCAAGAGGATCACCGGAAGACTTACTGACGTGCTTCACAACATACAATACAGCTACCAATATGGTGAAAAAGATCATCAATAAACATTGGTGAATACTCACTCCTGGTTCCCTACAGTGGCCGAAATCCAGGTTCGCCAATAGGAGAACTAGGAATCTGAAAGACATCCTTGTACAAATGAGACAGGCCCCAAAAATAATAACAGAAACAATCACTGCTACATGGAACCTAAGCCCCATAACAGGACATTACCCGTGTGGTTCATGCTCGGTGTGCAAGTTGACATCTGCAACTAAAACTCTACAGGTCACACCAGACTTGATCTGGACAATACGCCATCACACCAATTGCAACTCAACACATGTGATTTACATGATCATCTACCCCTGCAGTTTGAAATACTTAGGGATGACTTGCTGCAAAGTGAAATAACGCATTTGTGAACACAGGAACAACATGAATTGCAAGAGGGCCATGACAAAAATTAGCAAACACTATATTGACTCCAATCATTCCATCAATGAGCTAAATTGGACAGTCCTGGAAACACTATCCATGAAGAATCACAATGCTGAACACATTTAGTTTGAGAAGGAGCAACGCTGGGTACACCGTCTCCAGACCAATATAAGGACACTGAACGACAATATCCCGTGACATACATTAAAATGAAGAACCACACTGGACTGCCCGGGATGACACAAAGTACCCTACTACTCATGGTGAACAAAACCCTATCATGTAGCCCCTTCACAACAACACATACTCCTAGAATAATGTGTGACAAAGACCTCCAGACACAACTATCATACTCCAATAACTATACGCAGACACAACCCACTTATAATCATAAGGGTTGATATCTCTTACACCCTGACAATCAGGCACCTTCAATAATTTCGACCAGATCGTTACAGACACAGGAAGAATTTACTCATTCTAACTGCTGACCTCATGAACTCTCAATACAATAAAGAAAATTGTTTTCAGTCTTCAGTAATGCCAATCCAATTAACAAAGACACACAGAGGTGACATTGAAAATGTAATTTTAATATAGTTTTCACAACCTACGAAGAGACACATTTCTCGCATTAGTCTGCTTACCATGTCCATCTCGCTACGAATAGACATATGTTGAAGAGATAAAAGAATCTCCGTCGTGCAACTAATAACCACCATATTAACAACAAAGACATAGATGAGTAACATTTAGAATTTATAAATCGTCACAATCTTCGCAATTTGTGTAGTCATACTATGCAGGAGATGGTCTATTCACTATATCCATCCCAACGTGAATACATAAAGACAGCGTTATCTGGGGAACCGTGTGCAGAGCCAGCACAAGTTGCAGGTCCAACGTCTACCGGTGAGCCTCCCGATACAGACACACTCACGCTGGAACACACCGGAATAAGTAAGGCCTTTTAACCCCTCTTTCTCTCCCGACAGAATAGATCTAGAGAGCCCGCCGGCATACCAATGGAGCCCATATTTAGGAGTAATGAGGAATTCAACTGTAATTGCAGCGACATTGAGGGCTCAAGCATGGTAACAGCTTTAAATCTCTAACCGCTATCAGTACCTTGTTAGTCCATAAACTCAACGCACATTTCTAGACACAGGATTAGTCATTGAATATACCGCAACATAAACTTTTATCTTTTAAATGTGCGAAGTACAAACTTCAATTAGAACAGAGCTCGCCTTTATAACATACGCCCAACTGCCCAGTCTAACCTTAGAGCAACCAACAACCTCAGTTATTCACATGAATTTGCCTGTGAATGCAGCTATACCCTTTCATACCTTGACACAACATGCAAGATAACAGAATGTGCCTTTGTTATCGCCTGCACAATGTGCATCTATTTCCCTATTCTAGTGCAGTATTCCGAAGAATGTTAATATAATTCAACATGTAAATACCAATTAAGCATCATAATATTGGGATTTCATATGAATTATACTTGCGAATGTAGTGATGAGATTGTACACTACTGCACCCTTTCTTTTTCAATTGCAGCTACAGGTACTAATGACCTGACTCAAGACAACAAGAGTGGTAAATCATTGATCCACTTACCGTAGTAGTCACAACGTGCCTGTACACATTTTTGGTCCTGAAGAAAGCTCCCAGATCCTATTGGACAATGAGGCTGAAACATGTCGACCACCGATAGACCATCAATTTGAACCTAAGAGTGAGCTAGATTGGTAACTTGATCTACACACGCACCTATACCGTTTCTTACCTTTCCACACCACCATACCATTAAAGAATCTTCTTAAAAGGTAATGTAGGGAATTTTAACTCACTTCACACAAGCACTTCACCTATTTTTATCACTGGACCCTACTGTAATACCAGTTGGTCATCCTCCAGGTGGAGGTCAGCATACCCATGATATAATCCCAATGATGATGCTGTCACGTTACTGCAAGGTGGAGAACCAAGATATACCCCCCACAACTTGTGTACGTGAATGCAGGTTTATTTTTAGGACAATCCGCAAACGAATAGACCCTGGTGACACAGGCACAAGTGGTCCATTCTCCCCCCAGATTTTTGTACTGATCCATGGAAGCTGAATGGACCATAGCTTCTCTTTCCCTCCCTCCCCCTTGATCTAAGTAGTACTCCTGTGGGATAGCCAACTTTGCCACAGTGAAAAATTACTTAAGAGGTTTTTCACTGCCATGATATATAAAACATTAACTGCACATGCCTTACCTTTAAAATGTCATGCACCCAACCTTACGGGAATTTAGTAACCCTAGTGGTGCCTTATAAAAAAAAAATATTTTTGCCAAGTCAAAGTGGCAGTTCAAAACTGCAGACGTGTTTTACAGTGCCACTTTAGTGAGTGGCACAGTGAGTGCTTCAGTTCGCTAGTAGAATTTCATTTACAGGGCATAAGTTACATATACTAGGGTCTTACAAGCATACTGAAGGTGCCAATTAGGTATTTTGCCAATTTGAACACACCTGGAGAGGAAAGCACAAGAACGTTGCCAATGGTTAGCAGGGGTAAAGTGTGCAAAGTCCTAAAGCCAGCAAAATAATTTTAGCAAAAGATGGCACACAGAAGATTGTCACTTCTACCACCGACCATGCAACCAGTATATTGATGTATAATGAAGCATGGCTTCATATGAACCAGGCAGGAGGCAGGAGGCCTTGATGACCTTTTATGGTTTCCTAAGTATATCAGGCCAGCAAATCCTTATTGATGAGAATAGATAAAAATACCAAAAATCTAAATATCACTAAACAACACATAGTCACTGTATTTATGGTCAAAGCAATAATTTGTCAGCAGAAAAATAGAAACAATGTGTCTAGGCAATATAACAAAACAGACGAGGATTAAAGATTGAGTAAGATCAATTTCATTCTAAGAAAAAAACTCAGAGTTCAAGAAGCTCTATTACACATGTGATGAAGATATGCAGATTACTTAATTATACGACATTGTAGCAGCATCTTGAGAGACAATACACACTGTGCTTGTAAGATTCCCATTACATGCTAACCTACCAACAATACGACTAACCAAATTAAACATTATAATAAAATAAAAAGCAATGTTAGTCCATCAAGATAGAATCTATTTGGTTTTCTGTTTATAAAATACTGGTAGGAAAAGAATAAAAGAAGAAGTGATCAAATTGTTGATTATTGTGCTTGTGGTTAAAAGAGCATCACTGGGTAACACCAGTAGACATTTCTGTCTCTGAGAGAATTTCAAATTCATGGTAGAATAGGGATTCTACAATCCCTCTGTTGTTGGTTTGTATGTGCTCTCTTCCTCGTGGTCATAAATTCTCTCTTTCACTCTTCTCTGTGGTCAACAATTTTCTCTTTAACACGCTCTTCCTCATGTAGTTTGTGCATGTAAAGGGTACACGGTTCTTAAATGTCAGAAGTACAAAATGATTGAAATCGAAAATACACCAGGTCTGGTTGTGATAGAACATTCTCTGTTTTTAGGTAAGCTGTGGATTTTTCAGAAACACTTATAAAAAAGAAAGGCCAAAAATCGAAATATGGGTTTCTGAAAGTGCAAATGCAACTCACCTGCCATAGTTTAGTCTGAGAAGTAAGCTGTTCTCAGAGAACACAACCAATCAAGCAATAATGTTGAATAACTTACCATGTCCAGACCAAGTTTAAGAGTAAGATAAAATGTATTAAAGAAAAAAGAACGGAAAAGCACAATAAAATGGATAGGGATTAAAAAAGCGGTCATTGAGGGGATGATTATGTATTCAACTGTCTACTAATTGGTTAATCATGAATTTGAATTGTTCAAAGGCCATATTGACAAGAGGAATTTGTGTTAAGAAGATCCTAGCACTGTACTTTGAGCATAAGAGGAATACATCAAAACATTATTAATAAAGGAGATTTTTGGGAAATCACAGAGGCTGGTTTTGCTGTGATTATTTGATGCATGATGTTTCTCAGTGTGGAAGTTGTTGTCTCTCCTGAATCATTAAGGTTTCCAGTGAACTCAGACCTCCTACCTGAAAAACACTGGCGTGGGAGAATGTTAGAAATGGGACTTCTGGATGGCTGCGGTACATACCCAAACCAGGGGTCAGGGTAATGTAGATACACAATAAGATAACCTGTGCTCGCACTCTGGTAGCTTGGCACAGAGCAGTCAGGCTTATCTACCAAGGCAATGTGTAAAGTATTTGTGCAACACACACACACAGAGTAAAACAATGAATACACCACAAATAGATTCTTTAGAGGTTTAGAAAAAGAGAGGATTTATCTGAGCAAAATAGGACAAAAACAACAAGAATCCAATCAGAAGAAGTCGAGATATGAATTTTTAAAAATTAAATGCAAAAAAAAGGCTTACTAGTCACTAGCGGTCAAAAGGTTATCTGAAGTTTCAAAGGACTGGTGCACGTCCAAAGTTCAGGCGACCACGATGGAGAGCAGGCTGGCTAGAGGACCCACACAGGGTCTGCTGAGAAAGTACCTTGGATGGAGCAAAGCTTGATGCTGAGGGCACTATGTATCGTTCTTTTCCAAGCAGTCGGGTAGCTGTGTCATTGTCGAGCTTCACTGAAGTGAAGGCAATGCGTCATAGTCAAGCTGCATAGAGCATCATCCTTGTGCCGCGCAGGCAGTGGAACCGCTGTCATCGGGCAGCCTTTGTGTCGGCATCGAAGGGCGATACAGTAGAATTTCTTACACAGATAAGGGTAGGACTCACAGAAGTCAGAGTCCAGCAGCACTAGCAGAAATATTGGAGGTCTTTTGTCCCTGAGTCTTTAGAAAACAGGTGACAAGCCAGAAAACCCTTGGAGATCCCTTGGGGGAAGGCAGAGTCCTTCCAGCAGAGTCAGAGAGCAGCAGGCAGCATGGAAACAAGCAGAAAAGCAGTCCTTCCATAAAAGCAGTCGAGTTGAGTCCTTAAAACAGCAAAGCAATCCTTCTGGCAGAGGTTCAGTTCAATATACAGAAGTGTCTTATTTTAGAAGGTTAGAGACACAGTACTTATTCCCAAAGGTGCCTTTGATGTAGAGGGTGACTTCAAAGGAACTCTCTGAAGTGCACAAGGATCCCTTTCAACCCAGCCCTGTCTGCCAGGCTAACCCTGGGAGGTAAATCAGTGCTTTGTGTGTGAACGGGATACTACCTATTGAAGTGTCCGGTCCCTCCCATCCCTGCCTTTCCATGAAAACCCATAAAAATGCAGATGACTGCTCAGAATGCAGAAGAGCCTCACCTTCGATGACATTTGGTGCTTATGGAGTGGAACTGAAGAAAACCTAGCTTTCACGGTTAGCTAAACAGCAGACACCCTGACAACCAATTAAGTTTAACCAAAGTAAAACGAATCTTACGTTTTTGGACGTTGAAGTAAGATCTATTGAAAATTAACTAGCCACCACATTACATAAAAAGTAAACAGTCAAAAACACTATACTCCACTACAAATATTTTCACCCCTGAAATGTAAAGGACAATTTGCCCTATGGGCAATTTTTAAGAATCAGGTGCAAATGTTACCGAAAAGAAGAATATGAACTACAAGCAGGGAAACTGCGGGATCATTCAAAAGAGAGAGGATACCCCAATATGTAGAATTTGGTGTGTGTGTCCACCTTCGGTCCACATACAAACAAATTTTGGCAAATTATTAGAAAAAACAACTGGCACTTTATACAAAACTAAGATTGCCCTTTAAACCACAGCTATTTGCACTAAAAAAGAATGCCAGCATTGGTCAACAAATAGTGCGGGCGGATATTGACTCTGTTATCAAACCCTTTGATTGAAGATCACAATGGAATCTTAAACCAATTGAAGGCCATCATAAGTGCGGGAATTGCTCTCTCTGCAACTCAACGACTGAGGGTACAATATTTATGCATAACAATGTCCAATGGAAAAACAAGGAATTTTCAAACTGTAAAACAAAAAATGTGTATGCCAAATATATGCCCATGTCTAAAATTATATATTGCCAATCCAACCAAGAGGTGAAGCAACATATTGTTCAACACCATTCACGAATCAAAACCAAGGTTGCTGCTGCCCCTATAGTGGGCCACTATATTGAAAGGAACCATAGTGAAAAAGAGCTGAAATGGACTATATTAAGTGCCATTAAACTGAATCCAAGAGGAGGTGACTCAGAGGTAGCACTTACACAAAGAGAAGCCTATTTAATTTTATTAGTGGATTAAATGAGATGTGTGAAATAGGCAGCTTCAAATTTTACTTAAACCTCAAAAAAATACTCATTCCTGGCCAAAAGGAAATACGAGACCCAGAATCCAACGTGATCACAAAAGTGTAAGGGACTGTCGTCTGGGACACAGTCAGGGACTTGGGCAAAGACTGATGACTGGGGAGAAAATGAAGCAGAAAAAGGAGTACAGCACTGCCCAGGATAACACAGGATGTCAGAGGAGAAAATGGATCGAAAGGGGAAGCCTGCATTAAGGAACAAGATGGCTGAGACTCGGAAAGGACAGACACTCATGAGGCGGTTCAGCATTCAGAATCACCACACCCAGGCGGGATGTGCAATGCACTTATATATAAAACAACATTAACAATGAAGGGACTGTGGGGTAAAGCACTCGGGAGCTCCACACGGTGAGACTGAAGCTCACTAATTTCTTCAACCACAATTGCTGTTACAGATACTGGCTGCAAATACCCACATATAAGATGTGCATGCAAAGGCAGGGTCTGTGGAGCTGATACCTATGGTGATGTTATAAACGTAACTCAAAGACAATGTTCATAGTGATCAAGAAACACCACCTAGGTAGTCAGCTTTGCCCACGGATCGTGATGATCAAACAGGAACATGCAAGGCAGTAACAGCAAGGGGGTAGAACTAAACACAAGCACAAAAGACTAGGAGCTAGCACGGAGGAGTGCTTAACAGGAAACAAAGGAAATCACAGGGCACAAACATACAAGGTAATAGAAGAAAGACAGCAGTAATAGAAAGACAGGAAACTAGGAACTGGAACCAAGGAAATGGGAAGAAAAGCAGGGACTGGAAAAGGATATACAGAAGGGGAGGCTAGAAGGGTATACTAGAATAGTATTGAATCAGGAGTCAAGAAAGCAAAATAGAACCTAAGGCTGTGCTGGAGCAGGAAAAAGAATTGAGCAAAAGCTCAAAAGTCAAGGTAGACCTGCAGGCAGTGCTAGTTCAGGGCCAAGGGAAACTGCTGCAGCACAGGAACAAGGAATGCTAAGTCTCAGGAGTCAAGGAAGCACTGCAGGCAGTGCTAATTCAGAAACAAAGAAAACTGCAGCAGCTCAGGAACAAGGAATAACTAAAGCTCAGGAAATACTGGAAACAAGGATATCAAAAGCTCAGGAAACACTGGAAACAAAGATTTCAAATGCACAGGAATCACTGGAAACAAGGATATAAAAGCTCAGGAAACACTGGAAACAAGGGTCGGTCTCACCGCTACACAGCTATAATGACCAATCTTGGCCTGAAAGGAGCTGGGGCTTAAAAGAGCTCGCAGTAATTACATACATCAGTTGTGAGCTGGCTAGCAGCAGCCAGCCAAAGGTGAGCTGAATTCCTCCACCCATCTTTGGCCTGCAGGGTTGGAGATGAAGCAGTGAGCAGGGAATTCTAGGTAATGGAGTTTCAGACATGAGCAGGCTGGCTTCTACAAAACTCAGAATGGATTTGGGAATGGATGGCAATTTCCAAGTAGCGTCCAAATGGCTGGAAGTCAGTATGTACATGAAGGGGAGGGTCTGGAAGCTTATTAGAACACTGGAGAGTTCCACAGTTCAGCCCCTTGGTGGTGGACACAAGCATGCAGGCAGCGAATCGTGACAACGAGTTCTGGAAGATTTCAAATATGTGAAAACCGGAAGATATCATTTCTGATCCAGTCGGTGAAGACAAAGACTTGTGGAAGCAACGTTGACAGCAGGAATGCCAGAAAGTAAGTTGCACGAGCGTTTGCCCGCTGACACATTGCCATTGATAGACACCGACCCCTGAGTTAAACCGCTATGAATTCAATAGAACAACATAGCTTCCGTTATGGAATGATCTGCAACAAAATATCATGTAGAGTTTCACTAAATATGGACCCCTGCTGTGTACCTTTGTTACATAATAAATGGAAATTCGCATAACACAGTGATTAAACATCCGATAGAAGCCCTGGAATTAACAGACGATGACTCGTGAAAGCAACGCCCGCAATAGGGCTGCCTGAAAGTAAGTTTCACAAACACTTTTCTTCGGGCACATCGCTTTTGAAAAGACACCGAAATTTTGCATGAAACCGCCATGAACTAAAAGAGTGACACAGCCTTCCTCTATGGACCAAGCTGCAACAATATATATATATCATCTAGAATTTCACTAAACACAGCCCTCTGCTGTTTACTTTCATTACAGATTAAACAGCAAAAAAGGTGCAACACAGGGACCCAACATTCGATTGAAACCTTTAAACTAACTGTTCGACGACTTTCTACAGAAAAATACAAAGATAGAGCATGTACTGTCGATCACTTGGCAGTGATACATTGAAGTTTTTTAAAAGGGGACTACAGGAATCAATCACAACCTTTTCACTATTGTTTGCACAACACACCCTGTCACAGCCCTGATGAGAACCCCGTGAATGATATTGGGGCACGAAATGCGTCGGCATCTTTAGACCCCCTGAGAAACATCAACACATGATCAGGATCCTTGAGGGGGTTAGTTAAGACGTTTCAACACTAGAGACCAAAATATTAGTTCCCATAAGTCAGTAGCAGCTTAATAGGTCCATCTTTGAAACAATAAATTATGGCAACCACTGCTACACTTTAATGACTGGTTTATTTTTGTAATTTATCCCTGCAACCAATTTTATACATGAATTGTTATAGTTTATTTTATTTTTTGTATTTGAAATGTGTTCATGTTTGTCACTTAGAAAGTTTTGTCACAATTATTCACCAATTTTGTATGCACATATTGAAACAATTGATAGTGTTTTTTCCTTTTCTCTGACAAAAAAGAAGATTAGCAATTGCTCTACAAAAGTATAAAATATAAAGGCCAACATAATCAGTAATTGGTCTGAGTCTGTTTAAGTAGAGAACAGCATAAGGGATTCCATTCATCCATCCTCATCAACTGCTGCCAGGATTAATTTGCCTCACAGTCCTTCTACATTCCACATGACATCACATCATTCCACTATCATGCCAACCCGCACATAACATGTTCCAATATATACAAGTACCCTTAGATGCCACATGTAGCTAGTGTCATGATTCTGCCACATCAGATTCCTGGTGCACCTTGTCTGGCACCTGTTTACTGTTTTCTACTGTCTTTGCCAATGCTTGTTGTGACTTTGCCACTTGTCTGTGCCAATGCTTGTTGCAGACTATGATGTTATCTGTTTACTGTTTTCTATTGTTTTTGTCAATGCTTGTTGTGACTTTGCCACTTGTCTCTGCCAATGCTTGTTGCAGACTATGATGTTATCAAGGCCTTTTGTCCCTTCTCAGCTCCAGTAGTTTACCTGTGAGATGGACTCAGGAAGCTAATAGGGACCTCACCCTGTTCTAGAAGCTTCTTCCTGAGCCCTTTAAATAGAGGCCACACCCTGTTCTCATTGCTGGTTACCTGCAGAACCCTGTGCTTGAGCAGTAGCTGTTCTTTTTCTCCGGTTGCTGCAAGAAGATTCCGGTTGCAGCAAGAAGACTTCTGTTTTCTTTTCCCATGTTGTAAATCCTCTCTCAGCTACAATCAGGTTGGATTGTTCCTTTCTTAACCAACAGCATTGTGAAAGGAACTTCGTGCGGTTTTTGTTATTTTGCATTTTGAAAGAAAGTTGCATATCGCGCTGAAGTGCTTTTGAGCATTTACATGTTTGGTAATTTTGGCACTGTTGTACATCGCACTGAAGCGCTCTTTAGTCATTTACATGTCTGGCAATGTTGGCACTGTTGTACATCGCGCTAAAGCGCTCTTTAGTAATTGAAATGTTTGGTAATTTTGGCACTTTTTTACATGTTTGGTGATTTTGGCATTTTTGTACATCGCGCTGAAGTGCTTTTTGGTCATTTACATGTTTGGTGATTTTGGCAACTTGGCACATCGCGCTGAAGCGCTCTTTGGACATTTACATATTGATGACTCTGGCATTTTGGGCACATCGCGCTGAAGCGCTCTTGGGGGCATTTGCATACCTGATGACTTTGGCATTGTGTCACATTGCGCTGAAGTGGTTCCTGGACATTTGCATATTTTGGACCCTGATACATAGCGCTGAAGCGCTCCCTTGGTGTTTGAATATTAATCTTCCTCATTTGCATATGTAACGTGTATTGCAAAAAGGTTGTTGGAAGTACCACTGTGATATTTTACAGTGGTTAAAGCACATTATTACGGAAACATTGTGTCTAAAAGCCAAGTATCTCTTTATATGAATGTGTGCTTCGTTTTGAAACATGGTTATCTAGCCATAACATTATATCCATGAGAATTATAGGAACAGAAATTGTCGATGAAGCCTGAGAAGACGTACACAATGACTGTTCTATACATAACCTGCTTTTCTTTTACATGTATGTTGTCATTGCTTAACCCATGTTAAATAAAGTCAAAGAGTTTAAGAAGCACAAAAAGAAAGTTAATCAAGGACAATGTCTGGTTCCAGGTCTTCCTCCCCGCAGTACCCACCCTAATTCCCTTCCCCCCCATTTAGCCACTTTGATACTCAGCGCAGTTAAGCTTGAGTCAAGGCTGCTGGAAGGTGGTCTTCTTGAGGGAACTGCTCCTGAGAAACCCAACGGAATTTTACCATTTCTGACAGCTAGCACAGCTTTAGGGAAAAAAGCCCCACAGCAGAAACCAGCAATCAACGGTAAACCAGTTTTATCTACACAGGTGTTTTTAACACTAGACATGAACCAGGAATCTGTAGGACATGGCTGCCTGTAGGTAATCATACTATTCTGATGGGAAACAGCTTCCAGGGGCTACTTCTATATCTGTCAGGGAGTCTGTCGACATTACACTTGAACCTAACTGTGGCCAGAAGCCAGATGAACAAACTGGTTATAACAGATATAGAACAAGTCCTTAAGAGCAGTAACATAAGCAAGGACCAAGGGCAGTGCCCTCCAGTACCTAGATGAGTATAATACCCGGCAGAAAAATAATATTTTCTGTTTCTCAAGGGCTGGGCAGTTTTAATGACTCTCAGGTTTCTTTCTTGATTGACTGAAGAAAGGGTGGCTCCTCCCAATAGGTCGCCTTGCATTTTATAGTACATTTAAACAATGTCAAGTGTCTGATTAGAAGAGTCACAATAAATAAAAAAAGGAAATAAAGGCACCCTCAGCCATCTTGTAGCTCTTGATTGAACATAATTATGCAGAAGTAAATTAGTATGCAAAAATCAGAGACAAAATTAGCAACTAGTGGGTGAAGAACTCAAGAAGAAATAAGGAGAAAATGCATTGTGACTCACCTGTTCATGCCTCCTCATAATACTTTGAACAGAAATTGACATTACTGACAATACTAGACAAGATGGCCGCCAGGTGAGGAGCTCCGGTCGGGAGCTCCCTGGCCGGGATTTCCTTTTTGGCCCTGGTCCCCTGGAATCTAACCCCCTTGGACCATTTTTCGCTCACCTCGGCTCTCCAGTTCCTGCGACCCAGTTCAAGATCTTCCGATGAACCTTGAGTAGTGTGCTGACCACGGAGCCTCGAACAACATGGCAGATGCCCGGTGGAGCTGTTTAGGCAGCTATAGAGGAGATTGGCTCTGGCTCTCTCCCTCAGCCGTCACCTACCCAGCCATAGATTGGACATGGTTTGTCCTTGTCTCTCCGCTATGTTTTCCTCTCTTCCCCTGCCTTCCGACGAGCTGCCGAGGATCTGCTGGCGGTGGAGCCATTTCAGCGGCCCATGACCAGTGGGGTATGCCTGGGTGCCTGGGGAGGGGATCGGCTGGTGATCTCCCCTCCTGGCCGTCCCCTACCCTCCGGGTTTTGCAGCGGTTGCCTATCCTCTTGCACCTCCTCCCTAGCGACGATGGAGGTGCGTGAGCCTTACTTCTCCCGGCGGGGGTTCAGTGGCGGTGAGTAATGCGGAGCTGCTCACCAGTGCCCCCAAGATTGTTTTGCTGCTTGAGTTTTGGAGAGGAGTGCCCTCCTGGTCCCTGCTGCTGCCTCCACCTCTTCATGGCTGTTGCCTTGTGTCAGAATCTGATTTTCTCATGTCTTTGTGGCATTCTGAATGGCGATGCTGCTGCCCCTGGAGCTCCGCGTGTGTGTACGTCGACGACCCGCTTTGTGATCGGTGGTGTCCTGCCCTCCTCCCTCTGTGGTCATGTGGCTGACTCCCCCATCGGACCCTGCGTGAAGCCTTCGAGTCTACTGTCTTCTGGTTTTCATTGTGGATTTTTGTATGTTTCGCCATTTTGGGTTGATGCTGTCGGTTCCCATGGCCTGGGTCCTCCATCTAGGCGGTTTCGACCTATCCTCATTGTTGCTGGACTGCTCCTTGTTCGCCTGTCTGTTCTTTTCCTCAAGCCCCCCCTTTGATCTCCTACTTCCCTCCCATTTCATACTATCACCAATTCACGGGATGTTTATGATTGTTGGTCCCCAGCCGGTTTGTATGTCTTTTACTGTGACTGTTTTGTAAGCACTTTCCCTCTTGCCGGTCTACCTGACCTGATTATGCATTCCTTACCCCTTTTTACCATTTCCCCTACCTTCCATGCCCCATTTGACGTGTGTCTTGGCTATGCTGTGGGCTAATAACGCATGTTATTGTGTTTTCACAGTTTTTCTCCTATGTTATGCTTGGCTCCTGTGACCGATGTTATTTTGTAACTTGTGACTCGCCTATCCTCATGTAAAGCGCTCTGATACCTCCGTGTCTAGCCAGGGCTATATAAAACTCTGCAAATAAATAAATAAATTACAGGAAAATATTTTACTTAATCTTAAGTTAAGAACCTCAGGTAGAAATCTCTGGACTGAATACCATCTTGGAAAGGGAAATTCATAAGGCTTGACCTGACTACTCTTTTCTAAACAAATGATATTGATCAAGGGTAATACAAAATACCAAGTTTGATATCAATCATTTGATGCCAAACTGTATAGCCTCAGAACCTCTCTTCCCACCTAAAGCCCCATACTAGTCACAGAGCACCTTTCTGGATGACCACATCCTTTATAACTGAAATGGCAGAGCATTTTAGGTCATGAGGACGCCCAGCCATATGCTCAGTGCAATGTTAGCATGTTATTGACAGGGCAAACCAGCCAGTCCTTCACAATCACTTCTCTTTTTGAGGCAGTTTGATCTTAATATATTATTGCTGTCAGAAAGTATGTCTTGCAGAGGGCTTTACTGAGGTCTAAATTTGCAGAACGATTCCTCCCTTGAGTACAGCTCCCTATATTCCGCTACATGAACCAAATCAGCCCTCAAGGGTTCACTGAAATTTCTCTTTGACTTCTAAAACCAACAGTGAGGCTTTATACAGAAACCTTGAATAACTATTCCATTAAAAAAAAAACTCTTGCAGCAATGTGGTTATTAATTCGGGAGGGAAGCATCCCAAGTAACTTAATACACTCACCCTGGCTAGGTTATCAAAACAGTTCCAGGAGGATGTCTGTTCACCCCTTTGTAGCTATGGAACTAACAGCAGTAAATTCACAAAGAAGTGTTTGTTAAATTCAAATAATAGCAACAATTTAAGGTAGACAAAACACCACATAAAAATTAACAAACCAATTTAAAAAATAGCAAAACATTTAATAAGTAAAAATATACTAAAGATCTTAAAAATAGGTCAAGAGAAACAAGAGATATAATGCCTACTTTACCAATGCCAAACAGTGTTAAAGTTCTTGTGCTCACTTGTCTAAACATGGTTTAATTGGTTTACACCTGATTGGCATATTTACATTTTTCATAAGTCCCTTGTAGAGTGGTATACCATATACTCAGGGAATGTAAAGTAAATGCTATTAGTAGGCCTGCAGCACTTATTGGGCTACCCACTTAAGTAGCACCTTAAAACGTACCAGACCTGCTTTGCAACCTGAATGCAGTTTTCAACTGCAAATTCAACTTGGCAATCAAACCTCCCTTCGCAAGCCTTATACTCCCCTTTTAATGCACATAATGCACTTGTAAGGTCGGTCCTAGGGAGCCCGTAGGGCAGGATTCTTAGTAATTGAAGGGTTGGAACATGCACCTTTACATTTTACATGTCTTGGTAGTGAAAAGCTCCTAAATTAGTTTTCTACTACTGTGAGGCCTACTTGTCCCATAGGAGAACATTGAGTTGCCTTATTACATTTGATAAGTGCTAAATATTGATTGGAATCAGGTAGTCAGTTCATTGTAATGAAAAATCTTCTTTAATGCTAAAGTCAGATTTCTAATTAACATTTTGAAAATAAGACTTTTAAAAAGCTTTCATTTCCCTGCCCTTAGCCATTTGGTGCCGGCAGCCCTCCTGGGTCACATGACTAGGTGTATTTGACAGACCTTTTGAATTCCTCCCAGACTGTCACACAATAGAGGGATCAGGTGTGCCTGAATTGGCCATCTGCTGGCAGTTTGGGGGCAGAACTGAGCATGGCCCTTCTTGGAACTGAATAGGCAGTTCTCTGCCTTCATACAAAAGGTTTAGCACCTCCACATTGTCACTGCAGTGAACTTGGAGCCAGGGGAGGGGGCAGGGGTGTCAGGAATTTCCATGCAATCCAAAGTAGAAATCTCTAGAAACTGGGTATAAAAATAGAGCCATTAGGCCCACTCTTCAGGACCTACAGAAAGGCTCCCAGAGAACTGATTGCTGCTGTGACCTGCTGTGCGCACTGCAAGACTGCTTTGCTGTGACTAAAAGACTGATTTGGAGCCTGGAGCATGCCTTGAACGCTCAGAGACAAGCCCTGCTATTTGAGCCCTTTTTTTCACCTGAACCCAGAACTACCAGAGTAACTCCACAGGCTAGTTTGCTGGCCTCCTGTTCAGTGCCAAAGGGACATAAAGGCTCCCACTATCTTGAACCCAAACCCGAACCCAGCCTGAGTAAGTCCTGAACTCCCAAGTGGTGCTCTACCAATCATGGACATTTGGTTGAGGTGCAGAGGGCGCTCAGATACCCAAAATCTAAAACTCATACATTTCTGACTACAAAATGCTCTAATATTCGAAGGGAGACCGGGACTAACCTGCTCATCAATCCGTCAAAGATGCATTGCTGGTCGGCCTGACTTTGCAACTGGTTCCACTATGTTCTTCTCCGATGCAGCATATCCTGTCCTACAATTCTTCGCCAAAGTGGTATTCATGCCCCTGGAACTGTCTTCGGCTACAGTCTCCTATAAATTTTCGACTCCTAAAAAGAAGACTAGATCCAAACGTAGAAATATTCAAAGTAGCTTCAACCCAAGGCTCACAACTATGGTGCTCCCTCCTCGGACATCACCTGGAGACATGCGCCTCTGAAATTTTACTTCTCAGGACATTGTCCCTGAAAATTCTTCTAAGTCTGAAGGTAAGCACTGACCAGGCCCAATCCACTCCATTGAGGTCGACCATATTTTTCGACTTTGACCCAGTCTCGTGTGACTAGATGTCGGGCTTGGCACTGTGATCTTTTAGTGCTAGTATTTACTAATGACTTTAAAAATTCATAACTCTGGTTCTACTTGTTGAATATTTGTCGTTTTGGTGTCAAATAATTTATTAAAAAATACTCTGTTTCTGTAAATTGGTGTGCTATTTTTCCTGTGTTTTATTTTCACTTTATTACTGTTCTTGTTCTGCATAAGTACTTTACACATTACTTCTAAGTTAAGCCTAAGTTATGCCTAGCTACCCAAATTTAAGCACATGTTAATTTAGTGACTTTTGTGGTTCACCCTGCCAGAGATTGTGGCTAGTACAAGACTAGTTCAACAAAAAACAGGAGCAAACCATATATCCCTGCAAACCGGGTATAGCTAATTTGCTTAACCCAGTTATTGCTAACTTTCCTTAAATCGCTGCAAGACATCAGGTACTTGCTGAAAACAACAAATGTTGATCCAAATGAGTTCCTTGTGAACAATGGTGCTTAAGATGATTCATTACAAGACTAGGGCTCACATCCTATTCATCATCATCATGAAATCTTTATTCAGTTGTAAAAACAACCATAAAAATCATAAAACGCAGCATACACAGGTGTACATATAAGGCAAGCATAATAAATGCAAGGACAAAATTGATCACCGTATAGTAATTAAAAAAAACAGTAAAAACCCTGTAATGACAACAACACATTGATCATTTGGGTCTAGACAACCTCGATCTCACTGTGGCATTTAAAAAAACAGGAAACAGCATTTAAAACATGATCATTAGGAAGCAGCTGCAGATACATAAGTGCCAGACGTACTTGCTTAAAGTTCAGGGGCTTCAGCAACGGGATGATGAACTGCTTTCTTGGCACACTAAAATATTTACAAAACATTACAAAATGTGAGGTGTCCTGCGGAGACCTATTGTTGCAGTCGCAGTGCAGTGTGGTGCCAGGATGGAACCAGTCGCTGGGAGATGCCAGAAGATGGTGTTACAGGGTAAAACTGAACCTGGCCAACACAAATCTGTCCCTCCTTTCAGAAACCTGGTCTAAATATGGCTCTGGGTCAAGTACTGTTTTCAAAAGTATATGTCCCCGCACCATACGTTTCATGTTCTCTAGATGATGAGACACACTCAAAAAACAAGCCCTTAACCCTCTCAATACTATGAGAGACAGTGAGTGGGGTTTCAAAAAGATGTCCGCCTGGCCTAGGTTGGTAAAAGCTGACTTCACATGATCTAAGGAATTCTATTTGCTTGGTCAAGGGAAAGGCAGTCTAAAAGTATCTGTCTGTTCAGCTTCAGTATCTCCCTGCTCCAAATCGTAATCTAGCACATCAAAGGACTAAGGGCAACTATATCTGCTACACATCTCAATCCAAGCTCCTCATGGACAGAGAAGGCCAGGATGCTTTTAGGGACCTGAACCTGTCAGCTTAATAATTGGTTTTCAGCTGACTGAACTTTTTCAGACTTCACATACCCCCATACCTCACTGCCATACAGGACCTGCAAAATATATTTAGCCTGATAGAAATTGTGTAAAATGTGTACCGAACAAGACCCCAACCTAATCAATAAGCTGACCACAGCCCCCATAGCTTTAACAAGTTAACAATTCTCCCATCAACAGGGGCTACAAATTTGTATTAACATTTATTAACACCCTTAGATAGGAGAAGGCTGAGACTTTAGCCTGGGTTTTATTGGCTACCCTAAATGTCTTAGAACTGGCGGACCAAGGGCCAACTACCATGACATATAATTTAGTACACTATACTGCCAAATCCAGACTACTCATGAAGGAAACAAACTTGTCCAATTGATACTGCAAACAAACAGCAGTACGCGCCATGAGAACCGCATCGTCGGCAAATAATCAGTTTGGACGGAGAGAAGGGCTAGTTCAAGACCACAAATGTACAGGGTGGAAATGAAGGAAGTAAGAATGCACCCCTGGTGAACACCCCTACTTCTGGGCAAAGGTCAGGTGCAGTCTGCGCCTTGCAAGAACCCCAATGCCGAGGTGCCAGATTGCAGGTCTGACAATAAAGCCATGATATTCGGATCCACCTATTTCCCCAGTAGCAGTACCCACAGCGTCAAATGGATAGCCCTATTGAAGGCAGACATGAGGTCCATGAATGCCAAGTGGTGAGATTCTGGTGGGTGATGATGTAATTGCTGATAACCAGGTATGAATACAAACATTGATCAGATGTCAACCTGCCGAGTATGAAGCCATATTGAACTTCTGAGAATATCTCATTGGTATCGGCTCATGCCATTAACCTGTTTAAAATAACCCTCCCTTTACCCTTACCTACAGAATCAATCAATGAGATAGGGTGGTAACACTGGTGGTTGTCCATATCCGCCTTTTTGAAAACCAGCACAATAACTGTGCAGATTATGAGGGAAAACCGCCACCCAGGCAACAGCGTTCAGGACCAGAGTCAGGACTGGTCCCCAAATTTCCACCTTATCCATGAACGAGTCAAAGGGGATCCCAAAAGGTCCAGGACCTTTATTATGCAAGATTGTGCAAATGCCCTGGGAGACTTCATCTAATGTGAAAGCCACCGTGCTCCTATACTTTACAACTCCTTCGTTGTCCACTTCAGCACCATCTGACCTAAAATTATAGATACCCTTAAAGTTATCAATCCATTGTTGCTCAGAGATATGATGACAAATTACCGGTCTAGTTCACTCCACAAGACAAGGCCTGTTTATCACCCTCCAAAAAGAGAGCTGTCTCTAAGATCATAAGCCTGACATAGCTCCTCCCAAGCATTTTCCTGCCACATGGATTTACGTTTGACTAAGACCTTTTTGTATGCCAACTGACAAGTCTCTGTTTCCGGGTACCTGCTTAAGAGCCACCAAGTGCTTGTCACCGGAGCCATCAGTAATGCTAATGCATTCTGATCAATAGCCACAAATTCAGAACAGCCCTATCTGGGGCACCTGGGTTCTGGAAGGGGCTAAATACTACTTGCAGCATGAGAAAAGGGCCTCTTTATATTGCAATGGCTCCTCCTGGGACCGTTTGAGTCTCATGCCTTGATCGACAAGGAAGAGCCCTCTTTGTATCTCAGCCCAGGGCCTTGCCACAGTTACCTTCTCAATGACTAGAGAAAGGGGGTTGTGATTAACGTTGTGATCACTAAGAGGGTTATGAATAATATCAAATTTAGAAACAAGCAAAAATTAGTAGATTTGGGCAGCAATCTAGCTTATGCAATGTGATAAATGTGGTTGTGAATACCTAATATCGAGTTATGCTCTAAACTCCCCTTAGTGTGAGCCGTATGGAGTCCCTCATCCAACTTGAATCTGGACTTGGTCGGGCAAACGCTAACAGGCCATCAAATAAGTGACAATTAAATTCCCCAGCTTGCATTATCATCTCCGTTCCAAGACCATGCTCCATCAGAGAATCAATAGCAGAACCTAAACAATGGAGGCTAGAGACCCCATGAGAACCTGCCTTTGCATTCTAAAAGTTCACCAATACTACCATGCAACATATACCCGCCCCAATACAGATCCTTTACATGTCAACATAATTCCGCTGCAACAAAAGTTATCAAGCCCCCTAGCCCTCCCCACCACTAAAGGCACAGTGGGGAAAAAATAGGTCATATATCCTTCTAAAAAGAAGGTATTTTTCTCCTCTCAGGATTCCTGAAGGCAAAGGATCTGGTAAGACATACCAAACTGCCCCTAAGCCAGGTTATTTAACTTGACCGATAACTCCGCAATACTCCAGGATAACAGCGTCAGATCACACAAGTAACTAACCAGGTTGACCGCTGGGGGAGATGTAAGCCTAGGAGGTGGCAGAGATGAAAATGGGGTACTTAGTCAGTCACACACCTCAAGGTCACTCAATGGCGTAAATCCATTCGATAAACGCAGGGTTGGGGGGCATCAGCCGGGCTGAAGGCAAGGTACCCCTGGACTCCTGCCCCTCTCACATCTGGTGCCTCAAAGAATGGCAGACCTTATCAGGCTTGTAAAAAAACCTAGAGGGAATGTTTGAATACTACTTGTTCTAGAAGACCTAGGTGAGCTCAGGGTTTTCCAGGACATCACCACGCAATCCCCTGCCCAGCTCTTACTATCGGGTCCTAATCAGCTAAGGAGTCAAAAATCTCCATACTAATGTTGGAGTGCAGGTTATGCCAGTAAGCCATTTTATTCTTTAACTCGTTATAGGATTCAGTAGAAGATTTTGTCCATGGGAGAACATTACCCAAAACTACCACCTATGGGGTTTTCCGGGAGCAGATTAATTACTACCCCCTGCTTTGGAGGGGAGGAGGGTGGTCCCCAACATGGGGGCAAGGCATGTCCCTGGATACCAATTGATCCTGAGGAGCCGATGGAGCAGCTCTTAAAGTCCTAATTGGCTTAGGGGCTTGCACTGGAAAAACTGCATCATTAGAGGGCACACTAGGGCCTCCTAAAAGGGCTGGGTCAGATGGTTGGTTGTGACTGGTAGGGTGTCCTGCCCTGACTGGGGAACCACAGCCCTGTTCACCTGGTCCAGTATTAACAAGACTGGAGATTCAATCTGGGTTAGCATGGACAGAATGGGGTCTAATTTTTCATCACAGCCTCAAATTCAGAGAGCAAATCATCCTTAGAGGGGACTAACCACGGGGGATAGCATGACAAAGGTACAGTTCGGGTACCTGTGTTGACTAAAATGCTCCATTGTTTAGGGGCCACCCTGTGTCTCATCCACTTACACTTGGGACTGACAATGGGGCTTAATAGTGTAAGTTACTGGTTTGATCCTCAGACCCCCCCCCCTCCAAAAGGCAGAGCTGTAATCCCTGATGAACCACCCTGGTCACCTTCTACCCCTCTGGGTTTGCTTATGCCACCTAACTACACTCCCCAGTGAGAGCATTGGAACAACAGAGTGTACAGCAAAGGCAAGGAGGGACCGAGATAAGGCCCTCCCTAGTTAAGTGACTGTTGATTCGTAGATTGGTTCTTTTAAATAATAAGATATAGGGCAAATATGAGTAGGGACAACAGCTATAAAAATTTAAGGGTTGTCGTTGAGGAAGAAAATAAATTCCCACTACCCACTTTTGAAGTGAATTTGATTTTTGCCCGAGCAGGTTAGGTCTAATTGTTGTTGTTTATGACTTTGAGTGGAGGGCGACCTGATCTGATTTTTCCCTCTACAGCTCCTCATTGTATAGAAGATTTCTGTACGGTGGCTCAGCCGTGAGAGCTTTTTGTGAAAAGAAGTTTTTGAACATTCCAGTAAGTATAGAACAATTAACTGTTTTTTGATATCCACCCATTCTGGTCCTCCATATTATCACAAGGTTCCCAATAAGGTTTGAGATTATATAGGATGGACAGACATTGCTTAGCCTTTTCAGATGATCAGATAGCTGCCTTTCTGTCAGGTCCCTCGCTCTTCCCTGAGGCATCATTGGCAAACTCTACATCAGCTAGGGAGGAATGGGAAGAATTGAGTATCATTAAGAAGAAACAAGTAAGGATAGCCCTGCATGGTGCGTTGATGACAGAATATCTTAGAGCAGGTGCAGCCCCAGAAAGCCTATTGGTGCGGATTGAACCAAGACTGTCTGGAGGACAGTCAGTTCCGGGTCGATTGGAGTTATATTGTCAATAAATGTACCCGGGACTGGCTGATCCTCATCATTAATACTGCCAAGAGGCTTAGCAAGGAACTCCTCAAAGAGATTGTTGATTTGGAGGAGAGTATTAAGAGAGACACCACTCTTGCTGATATGAAGGAGCAGTTGGCAAGGATCCAGGAGGACCTATCTGATTATAAAAATTATATGATAAATCAAAAGATAAAAGGCCTAAAACGCAATCTAGAACATTTTACCCATGCATGGGCTTTTCCTTATACTGAGGATAGTTATTACCAAAAAGGGACTGAACCAAGAAAACGGGGTGGCCTGGCAAGGGGAGGGAGACAACCAGCTAGATGTACACCTACAACTAAACGTTTGATAATACTTCCAGTGAAGAGGACGAGGCAGGAGCGCAAGCAGACAAAACCAACAGGGTTAGATTTAACCAACAGAAGCAATCTAACGAAGATTTGGGAGCATTATTGCGTTCTTTTTAAGACAAAATCAGAGAGGCCACAGGGGGGGGTCAAACAGGCAGAGGACACATACGACAGAATCAGGATCGGACATGGCAAACCTTCTCGCCAGTTATCACTCACAGCCGGGGGAGGAATCAATCATGAACAACATTGTGGTAAATTTGTCTGACTATGTGCTTACATCAAATGAGTTACAGGTATTGAATAAAGGGTTGGGATTTGTTCCCACCCCCGCACATGATTCCTTCAAGTGCCAAATTGAATTCCAAGAAACCATGAGAAAAATTAAACTCAAGAAGTTCTTTGCGAATAAAACACAGGATCCCCCTACTCTATTCTGTACTAACTTGCATCAGCCGTCACAGTTCTGTCCTCCCTCTTCAACTCTAGGCCCGGAGGTCCTTGTCTTTGAATATAAAATTTTAGAAGAGATCGCTTCCTTAGAACGCACCGCACAGCACCAAATTTATCAGAACATGAGTAGAGATGACTGGCGGGCAGTCAAAAGCTTACAAGAGAACCCTTTATCACTACAAAATCAGCAGACAAAGGCGCAGTAGTGGTTATGAACACCACTGACTATGAGAATGAAGTCATGAGACTACTAGGTATGCGAGAGAATTATCCTCCTTTGTCTCGTGATCCTGTGAATGAATTGGTGGAGATTATCAAACAGCTTGTAGGCGAGGCAAAAGAGAAAAAGTGGATTACTGTTAAAGAAGCCGAATTCTTGATTAATTCTAAACCAAGAACTCCGGCGTTCTATATATTACCGAAAATACATAAGGCCCAACGGCCTCCGCCTGGGCGCCCATTAGTTTCCGGCGTACAGTCGGTTCTTGAGCCCTTGTCACAATTTGCCGACTTCTTTTTAAGGGAGTCAGTGTTAAAACAACCTGCCTACGTTCAGGACACCAGGGATGTCCTCAACATTTTGGAGGACACACTTTTTGATTCTAAGTGTGCGTTTGATATTGAGTCACTGTATACTTGCATACCCCAAGATGCCACGCTGGTGGCAGCAGCGCGTGCTCTTGGGGAGCAAGTGTGGTTTTACGATACTCCACAATCCTTTGTTTTACAGTGCATTGAAATTGCTCTAACTAGAAACAAAAATGCCCTTTTTCTGCAAGTCTCGGGGACTTCAATGGGCCCGACCTTCGCGCCCAGTCTGGCCTGCATTTATGTGGGCCAGTTTGAGGGACACTGCATTTTTCATCCATCTAACCCCTTCCAGAGGAATCTACGCCTCTGGAAGCAGTATATAGAAGATGTTCTATGTATCTGGTCTGGCACTGAGTCATTGTTGCTCGAGTTTTTGAACTGGTTGAATACCTTAGATAGCAGTCTTAGATTCACCTGGTCTTTCAGTAACCAAAAAGCAGTGTATCTGGACTTGGACATTGTAGTGAATAATGACAAACTTTGCACTGTGGTGCATCAAAAGGCAACTGACAGGAATTCATTGCTGCACTACAACTTATTCCATCCTCAGACACTTAGAGATAACCTGCCTGTAGGGCAGTTTCTGTGTTATCGCAGGAACTGCTCTTCCACGAATGACTATGTACATCAGTCAGAGGTGTTATGCGACAAACTGGTGGAGACACAGTATCCCAGGAAGATAGTTAAGAATGCCAGAAAGAGGGCTTTGAACACTCCACGAAGTGTGTTGTTGGAGAAAAATGTAAGATCTAAAACTGATTGCCTTCCTGTAGTCATGATTTTCGACCCCTTGGGTAGGAAGATCCGTCAGGCCATTCGAAAACATTGGGCCCTATTGTCAACTACGGATTTTAAAATGCCTCGACCTAGATTCGCTTTCAGGAGGGCTTGTAATTAGAAAGATAAGTTGGTACACTCTCCTCCAAAAACAGGCCCAAAAGAATCCACACTCCCTGCTGGACACTACCCATGTGGGTAGTGTACGGTTTGTGATCTGACGGTGAGGACCAATAAAGTTGAGTTGCTTGACGGGAAGATATGGCACCTGACAAAACTTGCAAATTGCAACACTGTAAATGTGATTTACCGGGTGACGTGTGCATGTGGTTTACATTATATAGGGCTCACATCTAGGAAAATCAACATTCGCATTCAGGAGCACCTCAGCACAATCAGAGCTGGAAAACTCACGACAAGGCTCGTACAACACTTTAAAAATGAAAATCATGATGCCAGATCGTTGACTTGGGTGGTATTGGAGAAAGTGGTGGGGGACACCTATAATACCGAAAAAATACCATCCAAAAGAGAGGCCCGCTGGATTTTTTCAGAGAAAGTAGATCAAGTGGGGCTGCACGACTCTATAGAGTGGAATAGGGTTCGTTTATGATCCACTATATCAGGGCTCTGATATTGTTTTAGACCAACTGCTCCTGTGCGTTCCGTATTTTGTGTCTCTTTGGGTAATCTCACCAATAGCTTTCTGTAACTGTGTACCCTGGTCTGCCACCGGCCTTTACTGTTCTCTCATTGGTAGTGGGGAACACACATTTGATCTGAGTAGGTTAGATTGGCACTATTAAAACTCTGCAACAGGGAATGATGCCGCTTAACCTTGTGGAAATGTAAATATGGGGTCAGCCTTGTAGGCTACATGTACATTTATTGAATAGTACTGTTTTTGTCATCGTAAAAATAAATGGCTTCAAATATGCAACTTGTTGTTAATACATGGTTTACATAAAACGTAACACCTGAATTTAAAGCTTAGGGGGTGTTTTTGGATGCGTTTATATTCGCTGCCTTGTTCAAGTGAATCATTCCAATATGGCGCCTTTGTTTTGAGTGCCGATCATGTGTCCTGCAAGTTAGGCAGCTCTATGGTGTTTTGCACCGCATTTAAATGAGGCGTCTGCTTCCGTGTATGGTACTGGAACGAGACGCGGCTTGCTCTGTGTCATTATGCGGTAAGATTATCTGCAGTTATGTATGAGGTACCGGGTGTTTCCTTGAACTAGCATGTCTAAGCGTGGATGCGCCAGCTGTTTTTATGGGGAAGTAGACAAAAGCTCTTAAATGTCCGTAGCCACTAAGGGTGTTTTCGGGAGACATAGACAGCAGAATGAGAATGAGATTGCAGTTTGTTTCTCTGGCATCATGAGACTGTTGTTGAGATGAATGGTGGCAATGAGCGTTCGTTTTTACCAAGTTGTATTATGCTTTGTGTCGCTCTTAGCAACACAGCGGGATGGTAGTTGTGGCCACCGCGGTTGTTTGCTTTATTAAACAGCCAATTGAAATTCTGGCATGAATAAAATGGTTTGCACAGTCAGTGATTGCAATACCAGTTCAGATCTGGGTTCTAGATTGATGATAATGGATGACACCCGGTTCCCAACACTTTTTCATATAAAACATTTTATAAAAAATGTGTTTTATGACATAGCTTTATGTAAAGTTGCTAATGTCTGTTTGTCTTTGCTGCACATGGACAAGATGTGTCCTTTTTATGAAACAGGGCTATTAAGAATATATAGTCCCTGGGTGACGAGGTGGCTAGCTGGTACGAGGGGCCTTCGCTACTACCGGGTAAATTTGCATCTTTGGGTGTGAAGACATAAAGGATGAATGCAGTAATAAGAATTTTGAACTGGCTGGATGTGCTTTTAATGAACCTTCTTTGTTTTAAACAGTCACAGTGTGTTCATAATACGGGTCCAGAAAAGGTGGACAGTGTCCGCGTGCCCTGAAGAAATTGCCACTACAATTTACAGGCAATGAAACATGTCGGACCATCATTACATGGTCTGCAAACATGCACTATGTTTTTATTTTGAATAAGCCCACAGGTGTAGAATAAAAGTGGCTGCTTGGTGACTGTGTGGCTTATCTCAAGTTTAATCACATGGGGTTGTTTTGTGTTATTATTATACACATGTTCACCATTTTCACTGGTTTTCTGGACATCAATACTTTTGGTTTGTACGAGGTAGCGACCAATGATGAGAAACGTGGGCATAACTGGTGATAATTAACTAGTAAGCCCCCTCTGTGGAAGCACACGTGAGGCGCTACCTCGTTTGTTCACATTTTTTGCACATTGGCACGCATCTGTGTGTTATATATACCAGTTAATTTGTAGGGTATTTTTGCTTGAACACAGTGACTGTTGATTCGTAGATTGGTTCTTTTAAATAATAAGATATAGGGCCAATATGAGTCGGGACAACACCTATAAAAAATTAAGGGTTGTCGTTGAGGAAGAAAATAAATTTCCACTACCCACTTTGAAAGTGAATTAGATTTTCGCCCGAGCAGATTAGGTCTAATTGTTGTTGTTTATTACCTCCCTAGTTAAGCACAGCCTTCTCCCAGCCAGCTCAATCTCCTTGGAGTCAACCCCAAAAGCTTGTTACAAGGATATCACAGCACATGCTTTTCTCTTCCCCATGATCAAAGTGCAATGTTAGAGTGAGGGAGAGACCAGTATGCCAATCCTAAAAACAATGCACAGATAAACCCTAAATACAAGGAGAATACAAGAAAGGCAAGCACGCCCATACCCCACCAATAGCACCATACAAACAAAAGTTCTATGCTGAATCTTTAAATGCAGAAAAAGTCCCCAACAGGAGAGCGCTTTACATCCAGGTATATGTCACAGCTAGTCTACATCCAGTCCCAGGAGAGAGCGTAGGCAGTAGACAGAGTGAGGTCATGGTGATGCACATTAATGGCCAAAGTCAGTGGTGAATACACCAGCCCAATGGTGGTCAAAAGAAAGCCCATGAAATATTCGACTTGCCACATTAGTTCAAAGGAGTTGCAGATGAAACTGACAATAGCCAACAAAACAGCCCAAGGGGGTGGACCTGCCCCGCCTCTTACTGGCACGGATGGGTGCAAGATGGGCTCGCCCTTGGCTGGGGCGTGGGCCAAGCATCCCATACTGGGGACTTAACAATGCGCTTTAAAGTGCTCATGCCCGTCAGGTGCATGAAGGGCTGCCTCTTCTGAACGCAGGAACTTGGGACACTCAGACACATAGTCCCTCACCAAAAACAGCCCCCAAACTGTCTTTGAGAGATCACGTACTGCAGCACTCCACCAGGCTCTTTAATGAACTAATGCCTGTCAGGTGTGTGAAGAGCCACCTCCTCTGGCCACAGGAACTCAGGGCACTTGGGACACATAGTACACCACCAAAAACAATCTCTAAAGTGTCTATTACAGCTCTCCTAGTCAACCAACAACTCAGTTTCTCCCACTGGCCTTCTGGGAGGGTCTTGGAATGAATAGGAGAAACGACCAGGCCTCTGGGAGTAAAGGGGGAAATGCTAAAGTTGCCCTTTGTTCTGCCAAACTGCTCCTGTCCAATCACAGATAGTCAACCCCTGCTAAATGATCAGTAATTAACACTCATTTGCTTTTCCCATGCTTAGAGGCAGTTCTTTGAGCCAGGTTTGTTAACTCTCCCAGCCAAGGATATGTATTCCAGATCTGGAGGTGTGAAAAGCAGCAAAACTGATTTTGAACCACTTTTGGCACAGGCAGCCTAAGTACATTTTTACAATGTTACTTTTCTGCTTATGCTTTCAAAAATCTTATTTCATCATTAAGTCAGATTCTAAAAAAGAAGCATAATTTTTCAAGTCCTTTCCTAAGCATAGGTATAAATTATTAATTGTAATACTGCCTATGGCTAGAAGGGAAATGACTACCAGGCCTAAAGAGTGAAATAGGTTCTGAATGTTATCTCGCTGTGAGATCACACTAGCCCTAATATATAATGTGTCTTATTTTTACGTATTGGCTCCCTACCTTGTAAGCTTATAAATGATGGTTTAGGGATCACTTGCATATATAAAAATAACCTTTCTCTACATTGAAAAATTACTTTTCTCTGACATGTATTATTAGCAGTACATCTAAGATGCAGCCCAGCCAGAGCATAATGGCACCTGGCAGACACATATTTTCGCAATATATGTGTGCAGAGTAATTACATTGTAGTCCACATGTGACATTTACCTTTCCATTCCATAGGTTTTCTTGAGGCACCATTTACAGTGGGCGCATAGGGAAGTTTGAACCCAGTCATATGCAAATCATTCTTGCCCCTGCTCCACGGGGAGCTTTCCAGCCCAAACTGCCAGGCCAGGTCCTTTCTGAACCAGAACACAAACAACCCAAGACTGGTTTCTCACCTTTTGGGACTCATCAGTTGGGTGCAGCTTGGTTCCAGTGGCACAGTGAGCAAGGGACCCTGGTCTGGGCATGAATGTCTCACTGAAGAAAAGGTTTTTGACCTCCAGGCATCTTTTCAAATTTTTACTGCTAAAAATGTAATAATTTAAGGGCACGTCTTTGACCCATGAAAGTTATCTCCGTCTTGAACTCGCTTCCACCACGTCATTGATATTAAACTAACAAACGCTTTTTTCATAAACATCTGATGACTCACAAGTTCTCCCAAGTGTTTGTTCAGGGATGCCTTTTTAACGTGCCTTTAATCTCTGCTCTCTGTATCATTTAGTCATCTAACTAGGTTATAGAAACTATAAACTAAAACATGATATATTCTCAGTTTCCTCGGAAACACTAGTCAGCAAATAATTGAAAGCCCCAGCGTCTTGCCTCCTCATTAGACTTTGAAATCTGGGGGGGGGGGGGCAAAACCCGCAGCAGGGCTATTTCCATAAGCTCATTAAGGTTTCCCTCAGCCCAAGATATGCAACTATCTGTAATTGATTTCCTGGTTAAAAAAAAAAAGACAACTGCAGTATTTCACCCATGAAACAAATGCATGAATTGTTATTTTTTCATCACACTCTAGTTGAGGAGCATCAATGAAATATAGCTGAGGAGCAACAAAGGAATGTACCTTCATTAGGGGTATTTTGTGGCACTATACCATTGAGTACAACACGGAGAGGAGTACACGCATGTTTTGGATTTATGCTTTCAAGAAAAAAAAAACTACGAACACACTGAAGATGCCATATCATTCATCCTGAAACATGTTAGTTTATATTCTAGTTTACCTTTTGACTTATGGGGAGATCCTATGCAGTCTGACATCACTCTAATGTGACAACTCAGATGACAAAGTGAGAGGTTTAATTTTTGTGAATAATAAAACTCGTACTTTACATCCGCCAGCGGCCAAGTGTATAACTATGCTGGACATGTAGTGCTGAAACATATTTCTTACAATATTACAGTTATTAATACTGCACACCTACCATTTCCAGGCTAGAGATCAAACTCCATCCTAGTCAAAGCCTACAATAGGAAAGACTTCACTGGAAACAAAGACAAATGCCATTAGAGGCTTAACGTATAACTGAGTATTAGAGCACTATATATGTGAGCTAATTGGGAACGGTACAGAGGCAAGTGAAGCTCCCTACAACTGGACATGGTTAAAAAAGGGCACACTGGCGTAACGAAAGTCGAGAGGGCCCCCCTTCAAGGTACACTATGGGGCCCCCACTCCGTATTTAATATGGAGCTCTCAGGCCTGAATACGGTGCTGAGGGAGCCCTCTGCTGCTCGCCCCCCCCCCCGCCCCGCACCACGGGGGCTGCGGGGGCCTGTGTAACGCCCCTGAACGTGCATCATTCACAAAACAGCATGTAAAAATCAAATCCAAATAATAGGAAAATACATTATTGGACACTACCAAAATTCCACACATTGATTGGCTCCTAGCCAGTTGATATCAACCCTAAACTTTCAGAGACTGAATTAGGATAGCAATATTATCCAAGAGGGAGGTTTTCACCTCAGGATCTTCTGACTCCACCACAGTCAATAAGTAGTTGGACTAGGCGCGTAATGCCCAATGGGCTAAAAGGGACTCCACCTTCCTTGTCTTGGGTCATAGCCCGGGCTGCATCTTCGAGGGTACTTGTCTCAGTGAAAGCCCGGCCGTGCTCAGCTCTGCTTGGGGCACTGTTTGGAAAGCGGCGTTTGATTTTCTTTAAAAACATAGGTTCAGCGTCTCCTTCTGCTATGAAATGTTTTCTCAGGAAGGGGTGGAGGTTACTGGTGATTTTCAATATCCTGGGGTGCGCACTGCAGACCTCATGGTGGCGTTCTTGTTGTGCAGGGCAAAGTGTTTGAGCTAAAACCTATTGTTGGAAAGGAGAGCTATAGAAATGCCTATTAGTACGGGCATGAGAGGGACCACCTGCACTCAAAACGCGATCTCTGCCCCCTCCCCAGCTTGACTGATACTCTTTGATTGTCTCTAAGAAAACAAGGCAGAGAATCACAAAGTGTATACTGTGCAATTGCATATACTTATGGCGCTTATTACACTTGAGGAGCGGTATAAAGCACCATATAAATGCATTGAAGAGGAGAATTGTGTCCTTTTGACATGAGTTTGCAGTGGTTTAGTGTCCACCAGACAGTTCAGACTTTTCTGTCAATAGATGGCATCTAGCATCTTGTTGGGGCGGGGGGGTTTGTGGTTTTAGTGGTTGTGGTTGTAGTGATGAAAAAATACGACCCTGCAAAGTGGTATTAGCAAATACTGTTATGGGTTTTACTTTTTTCTGTGGTTGCTGGTGGATGGCAGTTATTCAAGTGTAAAGTAGCGAGTGCACACCTTCTCTTCATGGTTGATTTAATTTTTGCTTAAATTGGCAAATACATGCGTGCATCACAGCACTGTGAACGTCCCTCACAGCATATCAATGATACTTCAAGGCGGGCGACAATGGCGCCCCCTGCTGTTGCACTGCTATAGCAGTGCTACAGCAGGATGGCAGTTATTAACAGCGCCACTGGAATTATGCGACAGGGAATGACCAGATTATGCAGCAGGGTTGACTAAATTATGCAGCAAGAATAGGGATACTATGCAGTGTAATGTGGCATATTTTGTGATAGTATTACTTAATTAGTTCATTATTTTTACGCATCTGAGCTACCGTTTGACTTCACTAGTACTAGCTTACCACCCAAATATAAGAAATACAAATGATGATAGCCAGTCAACCTTTGTGTAAGGCATTCCACTGTGCAGCAACACGTCACTGCATTTTCAGCAACGGTGGATCAGTTTGAGCTGGAAACACATTGTACTGCTACAATCTGCAATAAGTGGCAAACGAAAATCCATAATGATGCAAAAAAAGACCGGGGCCACAGAATTACATAATTCCAGTGACATTATTTGTTAGTGGGGACACATTCTTTTAAAAAATGGTCCACAGGCAGCAGTCCAGATCCTCTGAGTAAAATAGACCTGGCTTTCTGTTCTATCTCAGATGCAAGGCCAGCTAAAGCCAAGGCACTGAAGTTGCTTGAGGGTCTGTCATGCAGTATTGGCTTCAGGGTGATGGCTTGACGATTATGTTATGTCACACAGTTACTCTAACAGTTAATAAACGGACAGTGCTGCAGAGCAGGCCTCACTGTGCTCCTCTAGCTCAAATATACTTGTTAGCTAAGTATGGTTAGAGCAGGGCATCCAGACCACAGAAGGGACACACGTGAGGTGCAATATTCCATTATGCCCTGTTGATGACTACTGGGTGCTAACCTCTCATAGTCCATTTCAAAGAAGGCACTAGTGTGCCTGTTCCCCTGTGTGTTTGGTGGCGGACACATAATATAATGTTTAGGTGGATCAGCTTCGTACTGTGCATGGACAGGGCTTGGTACTGCACCTACTGAAGCTTACTGCTGCAGCAGCATGGTTTGCCCCAGACAGCTCGACAATCCTCTTTCCCATCTCTGCAGGGGACAGCGGTTGCTTGGAAAACGTTGATATGGAGGGTGAGGGTGCCATGCTCTAGATCTGAGACACACATGCATTTTAAAGGTTCACTTGAAATGCATATTGGCTGAGCAGTTGCTGGGCCTTGCTGGTATTCCTCAAGATGATCCATGTTTGCAGTCAGCTGGTGCCTGCTTCACCTTCTACAACTCTATGCCGATTTGAAACCAGCAAGTATCGTCCTGTGGGTTAACACTCTTGCTGCTGTGACCCTGACCAGATGTCTTGCCATCGTTTTGTGTCTGCATGAAGTGTGGATTTTAAAGCTCAAGCTTGGTGTGCAGACAAAACTTGAAATTTAACACATTAGTTACCTTTTGCTTTTCTGCCTAATCCCTTTCTCCTTCCCATGCACTGCAGTGCATATCGACTAAAACATCCATAGGCCATCACCTGTGTCTTACCTACCCTTTTTCCTGCCCTCATTCCTGTAGTCACTCTCCTCTCTCTTCATGCCGCTGCCTCTTCACCTGCTCCCTGTCACCCTCCCTTTTCGTTTTTTCAACATCTGCCGCTTCCCACACCTTACATTTCACTTTTTTCTTCTTATTATTTACCATTGTCGCCATCCTTTTCCTCTACTTTCCTGCTCTTTCTAAAACTCCTCACTACAAAGGAAGGCCAAAAAGAATATCAGATTGATCTAAAAGCAATGACTTTCCAGAGAGCATCCACAACAAAGTGTAGATGGTGAAGAAGATGGGGTAGGAAGAGAGATGTGCAGCAGAGAGTGGATTAGAAGATGAGGAATATATAAATGCTGGTTCAACTGCAGTGCAAAGCATCACGTGTCAAGAGGGTTGCTGTACAACCTACCAATGGAGCGGTTAGCACTGCTTGGGACTGAGAAGCCTTTTTAAGTGCCTGTTTTATTATGGAGAGGAGCCTAAAACGAAAGTTGATTATTCGTCTTGAGCTGGGGTTGAACATCTAGTAGACATAAGAGTTCCTGTTCTGATGCAATTAGTTGCAGCACATTTAGATAGAGGGGGACTCTTGTCACAACAGGTCCCATCTTCTTGTAGTGCTGAGCTGTAATAAAGATACAGATGTGTCCCTCCATACATAGTGCCAAACCCATGATGAAGCAGAGGTTATATAAATATATTGTTGAGCTCATTCACAAGCAGTTGATTTCGTGCACTGAATAAGAGTTGAATCCCCTGTATACATAGGGAGCCAGTTCACAGGCTGAGTAAAGTTGTTTCAGTACTCATTCCAGCAAAGTAAAAGCTGATCTCTAAAAGAGTGAGGAGGGATTTGAAATTTGATATCAACTTTATGTATATAAAGATGACACAGTATGTGAATATATCCTTGAATAACCAAATGATATGTTATGTTGTGAAGCATGAACTGAGCATTAATAGTGTGTTTTACAAACCAATAGTACACATGTAAGAAACAGAAAATGCATAATGTACTGGTTAAAATAACATGAAGTGAATCAAACTCAAAGTCCGATAATGCATCAGCAATGTAATATGGAGTGTTAGCATAACATGCAACAGTGAGAAAGGACCAACTGACTGTGATCAAGTTCTCTGTGTTAAAAAGGATCTTAAGCTGAAAGAAAAAAAACAAAGAAAAAAAGCTGATCTCTGTGAGGATTGAGATACTTGGCACCACCTCATGTTCAGTGGAAGTACCACATCACTCTCTCCCAAGGTAGTCTCCAACATGGCATGTCTCTGATAGTAAGTGAAGACATGGTGGCAAGGAGTATAAGAGTGAGAGAGAAGGGATTGACTGAAAAAATTGCGGAACGAGATAGAGAGAACAGATACAGAATAGTGAAAAAGAAGAAAGGGAAAGTGTGAGAGAATATGGAGGGAAAAGAGAAGAAATAAATGAGAGGGCAATGTGACTAAGACAGGAAAAAAGAGAGGCAGTGAAATGAGAGATGGCAGAATGAGTGATTTGTGAGCAAGCAGCACAAAAATGATGCTAAGGCAAAATATACAGAGTGAACAAAATCTCCTCAAGGGAAATTGTAAAATAATCTTTTTCATTAAACATTAAATACAAGAAGGGCCTATAAATGATTCCTCGAACATGCGTGAAACTTCTCCTACTCAAAAGACGCATATCTTTAGAGAGAAATTGTATCTAAAAACTACTGACACAACACAACCATCAACTTGTTTTAAATATATTATTTTTCATATATCAAAACATGTACATCTATCTCTTTTCATATTTCTCTTTTAAACGGCTGTCCAGAGAACATAAAGAACAATACACCACATTAACATATACATATTGAAAATCCCAATCTCCCAGTGATGATGTACATAAACATGAGACCTTGGAACCACAAATAATCAAAATGTCCCAAAAATGTTTTGTTAAGTGTATCCTTCTATCTTCTTTACATATTCCAAGGATAGCTGACATAGGACATAACGTAATGTCGTCGACGTTTCGACCCTGTGATCAAGTCTTATTCACTATACATCTTGGCGGGTCTTCCTCAGGACTAAACAGACCTAAGGGCAGCCTTAAATCTTAAACGCATTCAAAGAAAGACACATATGGTGTGTCCAAAATGTATCCATTAGTTATGTAACATGACATCCCAGACCCCAGCCGGGGTTCACTCAAAGTAGGGATGGGGTTATTTTCACCCTCCTTCAATTGTAGTCCTCTTGGCCCAATTGTGGCTTCATTTAAAATATACAGCAGCAGCTCCTGTCTAGTCTGCTGTGCTCTTGCGTCTGTCACACAAAACATTTTTGGGACATTTTGAATATTTGTGGATCCAAGGTCTCATGTTTGTGTATGTGATCACTGTGAGATTGGTGATTTTCATTATGTATATGTTAATGTGATTCATTGTTCGTTATGTTCTCGGGATAGCCGTTGAAAACAAAAATATGAAAAGAGATATACCTGTTTTGATATATGAAAAGTAATATATTTAAAACAAGTTAATGGTTGTGTTGTGTCAGTGGTTTTTAAATATCATTTTTCTTCAAAGATTTGTGTTTTTTAATGGGAGAGGTTTCACACGTTTGAGGGATCATTTATAGGCCCTTCTAGTATTTAATGTTTAATGAAAAAAAATATTTTACAATTTCCCTTGAGGAGATTTCGTTCACCCAACAGAACTGTTTGTAGCTCATAACTGCATACTCAGGTTCTGAGGGACACCGGGTGACTCCATTATATTTAATGGTAAGGCAAATTATACAGCACAATTCACCAATTCGTTTTGCTCCCTTGTTCACCAGAAGTCTGAATGTCACCTTGTCTGTAGGTGATGCAAGCCCTGGCAGTGGATGGCACTGGTACCAATCTCCAATATAACATTTTGAACACTAACACTTTGACAGCTGGGATCTGGGTTTCAATCCAGCTTGGCACTTAAATGAAATCTTTGCAGGTCTGGGCAAATCACTTAATCTCACTGTGCCTACACTTTAAATATATGAGATGCTAGTGTAAACGTGTAATTCAAAGAGTTAGGCCCCCACTTGTGATCACCTCCCATATTATGCAGTGCTCTATTAGTAACGAGCTAGGTCCGTCCAATATAAATATCAGCACATACTTGTTTTTACATTCTGAAGAGGTATTCCACTTATTCTGCTTTTGGAATGCCACTACCATTTGAGCTCTTGGTGACCCATTCTCATTTTGTGACAGCCAGATATGAGATTCCCATAATTTTATTAATCCCAGTACATGCTCCACACCATTGGTGGAATTCATATGAGTTTACTTCTCTGTGTCTGTGGGTGCACACTCATGTGTTCTTTGGGAGATCCTCCCACAAATATCTTCCTGCTCCTTGGAAACATTTATTCGTTATGTGGCTTATGTTAGTTTTACTAAGAAAAGACACCTTTCAATAGGGCTTCATTGCTTTCTTTTCTGTGTGTCAGATATGAAGAACAGACACATGGCTCACTTTGTACCATCTTGCAGTCATTTGATGCTCCCAGGTCTGGTGGACACTCTAGAAGCTCCGGTTGTGCTAAATATCTCATTGGAAAGCACGGGCAAAGTCAATAGATCTAGCTAGAAACAGGCAATAATTAATGCTGTTTGTATGTGTTAGCACATCAAAGGCACAGCTGCTGGCTCTGCTAATGTGTGTTCTTTTACTGGCTCAGAGGATGCCTCTGCCACCTTTGCGTGAACTGGTAGCCCCACGACCTTTGCTTGAACTACTTGCCCCTCACCCCCCGAAGTTCAAGTCTAGTTGCGCCCTTGATGTAGATACACCCTCCCTCTTGGATACTATTACTTAAGTATCACACCAGCATAATTTGAATTGGGTGCTAATGGAAAATCCACTGATTCAGAAAGGAGCTGCTACACCGTGAGCACAATTATCTTACAAATTTCCCTCCACCATACCATAATTTTAGCAGGTAATTTCTGTAAATTGATCCCTTCCGGAGAGAGGCATTTACTTAACAAACTGATGATTTACCATTAACAACTTTTTTTAATATAGCTTCACAATATTTAGCACTGCAGGTCGACAATTCTGAAGAAGGCAGATGTTAGCAAAGTCGTTTGTAATAATAATGATGACAGAATAGGTGGTGGCTCAGTCTGCCTTGGTGGATGGAATGCAGCTCCCGGTAGGACCAGCTCAGCTTTTCATGCTCCCAATGTCAATGCAAATGTCCAAGTTAACGTTTTCGAGCATCCTAACGGAAACAAATAAATCACCTCCCGTGGATATGGCCTCTATCCAGCACCCACCCTTTGGACGTGCTCCCAGTGAGGCTATGGAATCCCTTTTACAGCTTTATTATTCAAGATTGGAAGACTATTATTGGAAAAACTCAGGCAAACCCGTGCAGGAAACAAGATTATGTTTTGTTGTGTGAAGTACCATGGAACTAACAAAGGGACGCGCCCGCAGAAGGTTCATCGGCCTGGGACATCGAGGAACAATGTTATTTACTTGGAACGTTAGGCAATCTTAAACACTCCATCGTGTATCTGCAGGGTGAAGATTTGAAATTGGAAATCCTATCAGGGTCTGTCCTACTGATGAGAATGAACCCCGTTCTCTAAACTCGCTGCATTTCCTTTGCTTTCCAAATTGAAATGCGGAAAGTGCAATCAGAAAGTTAATCTACTCGCCCAGAAAAGAACACCTCGGCGCTGCACGCGATTTAGGGTTGGCAATAATTTCCAGAGTCACTTTTTTTCTTCAAGCGAATACAATATCTGTAGAAGCCGAGAGTGCTGGGGAAAGGGATCATTCTGCAGGCCTGCTGTCTCGTTAAAGCAACATTCCTTTTTAAAAACGTAATATATTTATGTTGTGCTTGTCTCGGTCATTTTGAAAACATCGATTTGGTATGTTGCTCGCTTTAATCTCTTTGCTCATTTTAGTGCCACATATTGGTTAAAGGTTGGCCCGGACCCCGCGATGCTCTTTCTTGTCGTCCTTCCGCGGATGCGAAGCTGTTATGCAGCAATATTTCTCGCATTGGTTCCGCACTTCTGAGCATGCAGTTAGAGAGACGTATGTTTTATTCTATCAGAGGAATCTGGATGGGGACGCCATCAGAGAATCATAATAATGTGTCCCAGTGCTAATAAATCCCACAATATGGCACACTAAACAGCCTTGCAGAGCACTGTCTTCAACGCCTTTAAACGGCTCTGGCAGATTGACGCCAGCGCACAAGGAATGAATAAACGCGCGTTAGCGTTCCCTCTGTAACAATTAACGTAGCCTAGAAACGTGGGGATCTATGGGATTTAAATGGGATCAGCAGATATGTTAGGATTTTAATGGCCCAATAATTGTGCCTCTTAAGTTGTCCCCAGATACTCAGCATCGCTTCAAAAAATGAGGCCTGTGGTGATTTCTGCATGAAATTGCATTTTTTTCACTAGCCACTTAACCCTCTTTTTTATTTTGTATTGGTGTCAAGCTATTGTTTTCGCGTTCCCATTGTGTTATTTTCAGTACCGTGCAGCGTGAATGGCGCAATGCTCCGTGAACGACAGAACTCTTTCATCGCAGGAGTCACAATGATGCAGAACGGCGAGGCTTTCTTCATCAAATGCATTCAATAAAAGACGACTACAGCCAAAGGGGGAACAGGCGCGTTGCAACAGAGAAAGCCACACATTTACAATCGCAACAGAGGTTGAAGTAAGAAGGGGTGAAATAAAAATCAAATACAAAATGAAAACAATATACAGGAGTGAATGAAAAACGCCGTAGCGCTATTTAGGATTAGTGGTAACTCATCTCAGAAACGGACTTACTAGTAAATATAGAAGCGAGCCATTGCAAGTAACAATGAATAAAGTCAACAATATAAAAAGATAAAATATATAGGGCACTGCACACGGAAAATATGGGAATTCCGTAGATGTGGGACAGCAGTACAGAAACGAGTGTTCTAATGGTTGGCCTGCTTGAGTCTGTGGTTTTTCAATAGCATTAGCCACTGGCTTTGTTAAGCTGCATTCCCAGGCAAACTGGAGTCTTTTATTTGGATTGGAAGGTTCCCCTGACATAAGACTGGAGAGGAAGGCAGGAAACTTAATGGGGCTAGGAAGTCATTACAGAGAAACCAAGACGCGAGTGATGCGATTAACAGTGCTTGGTGGGTTAAAAGTAACCCTTTTCTTTCTTCTGGACCTTGCAACCCATTCCATGGAATAGCTGACATGCTACTGATTTGTTTGCAGAGGAGGTGACTCCATCCTAAATGGGAGGAAGCAGAGGAGTGAGTAGGAGAGGAAGAGAAACTGACCGCTTAACTCGCTCTTGAATAAACCAGGAACTCTAACGGGTAGGCAGAGGCTGGCCAACGCCTCCTTAAAATATCTACAAATGTCTGATGATAAAACAAGGAGCAATCCAACGAGTTCACAGGATAACCGCTTAACCCCTTCTATGCCCATGACGGAACGGTTCCGTCATGAGCATCGGTTGAGCTGTGCTCATGACGGAACCGTTCCGTCATGGCCCCGCCCGCGCTCGAACCCTTCAGCACCGCGGGGGAATCAGCGCAGCGCTGAAGGGGTTAAAACACTGATGAAAGAACTATTGTGTTAAACATGGCTCATCATTGGGTTACTTGGAGATAGGCCTGGCTGCTCACGCCAAGCTACCGAGCGGGTGAGCGGCGGCTATCTGAGAAGGTGTCCTTCCTTTCCCTGACTTAGATGCAATGGTCCCTATTTGGCCCAAGGTACCTACCTCAGCCAACTAGAGACCCCCAGTTCTAAAAGAGACAATCTAAAAGATGCTTTACATCAAGTGGGGATTACACAAAGACATTCTGAGCACTGGAGGTAAGGTTCCCAGGCCATGACCTACCTTACTTTTACAGGAGGTCTTGCTTGTTTCACTGCAAACAGACCTAAATGCTACATGTCAGGGAGTTTTCAAGATGGCAAAAGTCTTTGGCCACAATAAGCAAGGATTCTAAGGGCTGAAGGTGTGTGTAGGTTGTGTACTATGGTAATCCTAGTGCCTCCCCCACATCTAACAAGAATTTCCACTGTGAAGCAGGCGCTGCAGCCACAATACACCCAAAGACAGAAGTCTAGCACCGCAAAAGCAAGGTCCTTCAGCAATGAGTCAGGAGAGACACACACATTTTCCTAACATCCTGTTTGCTCCGCTTGAAGGATGGAAAACCTATACATGTGCTTCAGATAGACATGTCATGCAGTATGTGACACTAGGATGTAAAAAGAAGGTGCATAACACCCACCCTTCATATTCTATTGATCTCAGAATAATCATTTCTGCCAACTCAGGCCAGCTTATTGTGTGCTCTTGGAAGACATTTCTCACCTCATTCAACGCTGGGCACCAGCTGGATGTAGCTGGAGAGCTATTTCAAGTTAGCCTCCTGCAAGCCTAGGCAGATACATGGTATCCTTTAAAAAGTTAGTTTTCCTTACCAGTTAATAAACACATGCCTTCAACATACATTAAATAGGATTGTAATTACTATTAAAAATAGTAGTTTAAAATAGTTTTTGAGATGATCCCTTTATCAAATTAGTAGTATTAGCATTTTATTTGACACTCTGGTTTTCTACATTGGACATCTAGACATCTAGACCCAGCACAGCGAAAATAGTGCTTTGGGCCTTGTTACAGTATATTCAACATGTCTTACTTTTAAATACAAAGCACACTATCTACATAGGGGGTGACTGTCAAAAATGGTTATTTTAACAGGTTGCACTGCAGTTTTAAACGGCAGCACTTGGTCTACAATGGTAGGCCTGAAGCCAGGTTTTCCTTCTCACACTAGGGGATGGCACAATAAGTGCTGCAGTTTCTGCTTAAAGGAGAGATAAATAGACCAATTAGGGATTAGCTATATTCTGCACGCTTTAGGGGTCAGATCAAACACACTGAGCACTAGGCAAAAGTGCACTAGGGTGCAGTATCTAAAAACCAGCAATAAAATAAATCAGCAAAAGAATTAGGTAACTATGTGTTAGAAATGGGTGTCTCTAGTTGGCAGAGGTAGGTACCTTTGTCCAAATAGGGACCCTTGCTTCTAGTCAGGGTAAGGGGGATAACCCCTGCATATCCCCTTGGTAGCTTGGCAATAGCAGACAGGCTTATCCCAAAGGCAATGTGGAAAGTATTTGTACCAAAACTCACAGTAACACAGTGAAAACACCACAAAAGGACACCACACTTGTTTAGAAAAACAAAATATCATTATCTAGACTAAACAAGACCAAAATGACAAAAATCCAGCATGCACAGTTAAAAATAACGTTCAAAAGGTTTCAAGAACTTGTTCCATAGAAAACTATGGATGCATGATTTTAAACTAAAGTACCTGGAGATGCGCCAAAATTTATAAGCCAAACAGCTGCAGAGTCAGAAAACAAAGTGATGCGACACTCCTAAGACCTTGGGGAGGCGATGTGAAGGGTTCTACATTACAATGTGAAGGTACCTCTCGGGCCATAAATTGGCTTGTCTTATTAACTACGTAGGTCTAAGCTTTTTACCTCCGTATCTGTTAAACAAATTAACTGTTATTATCTCAATTCAATTCTGAAAAGTGAGTCAATATGCAATTTTTATTCAACATATTCAAAATAATTCGAACAAAATATTTTGTATTTCACCGGTACGTATTTATTTTGTACTTTTTTTTGTTTTTCATATTCTTTTTGATCACACAAACATAGTTATACAATGGTACTGTTTCTTACAGATTAGTACCTAATTGTGATACATTAAAAACTCTATATACAGTGCATAATTGGAAAAGTGCAGAAACGATTTTCGCAGACATTACTAAACAAATGTATTATGAATCTTAACAGTCCTACTGCTTTGTTATCATCTAATGGGATATTGTGACCTATTTATCCTCGGGACTTGTACATCAATCGGTCCAGATAATGTTGAGGGCAGAGAACGCCTGAATATATTTTGTAAGGTAAGCCTCCAATATTTGGCTAAACATAAACGTCCTTAGTGTGTTTTCAATTCAATGCATAGATGCTCTTGGCCTCATTGAAGGAAATGGGGTGGTGTGGTGGGTGTGCCGACACGTCTCGACCTTCGTGTGGGGACCGTGAGGATTCAAAGAAGGTCTTCCTCAGGGCTGGGAACTTCGGTGTAGGATACCAGTATACGTCAGATAGTCTCTTATGCTGGCTGTAATGTCACCTCTCCATGAAGGAACACATTGTTCACTCTATTTTGTGAGATGGTGAAGTCTTATGCGCTGTGTGTAACAATTCTACCACTTCAGGATAACAGTGCTGCTTTTTTGTAGTCCGCCTTTGTCGTCGTTCCGCGTCTTCCTGACTTCCACGTTAGTCACGTGACCCGGCATGCAGTGGACGAGTTGCTTCGAATCCGGTCTGTATGGGAAGTGATGCATTGATTCTTCTTGACGGTTCCGGTCTGCAGGTGATGCATTGGGAAAACTTGCCGCACCGGTACAATACGTGAAAATCCGGGATGCAATGGCGATTGATGCAGCGGCGTCAAGTGGCGCTGCATCAGTCTTCTTCAGCCGCGATCTCTCAATGCGTCGATTCTTGTGCTGCGTTGGTTTTCGCACTGGCGCAGTGATGCATGGTAATTCTTCTCACGCCTGAAGATGTATCAGAAAAACAGCCGCAAGAGTAGCGATTCGTCGATTTCTGTAGTTCTTTAAGTTTCTTCCTTCTTCCAGCTCCCAAACAGCAGCAACAACGTCCAGAGGCCCAAAACTGGCACAGACACCTCTTGGCAGGTCAGAACTCACTGCAGCAGAGTTCAGGGGAACTGGGGATGAAGTCTTTGTGTCCCTGAGACTTCAGAACAGGAGGCCAGCACACACCACCCTTGGAGATCTCCTTCAAGCATGGGACACAGCACACAGCAACGTCATTTTCCTTTCCTTGTCAGAAACAGCAACTGCAGGCCAACCCCACACAGCACACCGCAGAGGGGCATGACTCCCCTCGGTTTCTCCAGCTTTTCTCCTTGGCAAATGTCCTCTTGAATTCCAGGGATGATCTAAAGTTCAGGGGTTTTAGGTCTAATACTTATACCACAATATGTCTTTGTTCTCCTTGTGCAGAGGATCCCTATGCCCAGCCAAAACCAGTTATGTCCTCTCTGGTGCAGCTTCATGGCAGGAGGTGGAGACAGCATTGTGGAAAGCAGACCAGGCCCATTCAGGTGAAAGGAAATCTCCTCCCCCTACTCTAAATTCACCCCAGGTCTATTCAGCCCAGCCTTGACTCATCAGGCTCGCTGAAGCCACACTCCTCCCCAGCCTATGACACTCCAAACCCAGACAGTCATACAACATCCTAGCAGAGACACACTGGATGGCTAAAACAGAAATTTACTTTTCTAAAAGTGGTATTTTTAAACACAGAATGTAAAAATCACCCTCACTAAATGATGCATTTTAACATTCTGAGTTCAGGCATACTAAACGTTATTTTCCTGCCTTGTTCCCAGGGGCAGTTATGTTTATAAGATGTTATAAACAAACTCCCCATTCCGTCTTATGGGAACAGGTAACCTTGCAATAGTGAAACATTGAATTGGCAGTAATTCACTAGCAGGGCATGTTACACACATCAGCACATATCCTACCTTTCACATACACTGTACCCTGCCCAGGGGGGGTACCTTGGGCCTTCCATTGGGATGTCTTATATGTAAGAAAAGTTAAGGTTATGGCCTTACAAGTGGGTGCACTTGCCAGGTAGACATGGTGGTTAACAAACTGCGCACAGGCACCTCAGTAGCAGGCCTGAGATATCTTTTCAGGGCTATTCATGTGGGTGACACAATCAGTGCCGCAGGCCCACTAGTAGCATTTGATTTACCAGTCCTGGCACACTCAGCGTGCTTAACTAGGGACCTACTCATAAATCAAATATGCCAATCATGGAGAACCAATTACAATAACAATTTACACAGAGAGCATATGCACTTTAGCACGGATCAGCAGTGGTAAAGTGGCCAGAGTCCTAAAGCCAATAACAACAGGTCAGGAAAAATAGGAGGAAGAAGCAAAATGTTTGGGGATAACCCTCCAAAAAGGGCCATTTCCAACACTATGCAAAAACTGATATTTTTTCAAATTTCACTTTGCATAATGTGAAGTGGGTTCATTCTTCTTTGGTATAAAGAGCAATCACAATCTGTGTAGATGTAATCTCCATGCTAACTTCCCATGCAATCACTGAGCAATACAATAATCGATTGTTAGAACTGAGGGTCTCTAGTTGGCAGAGGTAGGTACCTTTGACCAAATAGGGACCCTTGCTTCTAAGTCAGGGAAAGGGGATTACACTACTGGATAACCCCTGTTCACCCCCTTGGTAGCTTGGCACGAGCAGACAGACTTATCTCAGAGGCAGTGTGTTAAACATTTGTGAACACATTCAGTAACACAGTGAAAACACTACAGATGGACACAGCACAGGTTTTATAAAACTAAGTGTTCTTTATATAGACTTAACACAAGACCACAAATGACAAAAATCCACATACTGTAATCAAAATTGACTTAAAGATGGTAGAATTAGCTTAGTTCAAGTTGTTGCGACACAGTTCTCACAAAAGTACCTGGATGCGCAACTCAAAATAAACAAAAGGCTTGCAGAGTTGAAGATGCGTTGGTTCCTTGCTTCGGGGAAGATGATGCGTTGCGCCTCAATGCTTGCGCAGAGTAGGGGATGCGTCTTGATCCTTACCGGAGAGGAGGTGATGCGTAGATTTTCGTGCTGCAGCCCGGTTGCGAGGCAGCAAGATTGCGCCTTGATGCGATGCGACAATCCGGTGTGAGGGGATAAGATGGCGGCCTTGATGCGACGATGTTGAGATGATGCGGCATGCCCTGGCAGCCTTGCGGCAACTCTGTACATTGGAGCCGCGACAGGCCCTGCGACATGTTTCTCCGATGATGCGAAGGTGACCCTCACGGTTGTGGCGCGCTTCTCCGGTGATGCGACAGCAGATAGCTGCGACGAAGGCACGCTTCTGGGAGATGCGGCGGCAGCACACTTCTCCGGCGATGCGATGACTACAGCTGCGGCGGCGACACGCTTCTTCTTGTTGCGTCGCGCTTCCAGCTCCCAGCGACATGCAGGCTTCTGCAGATAGAATTCCCAGCAAGGAAATTCAGAGGAGTCCTGGTGGTGAAGTCTGTTGTCCCTGAGACTTCAGCAGGAGGCAAGCACAAGTTCAAGCCCTTGGAGAAATATTCTGCAAGATGATGAAGTACACACAAAGTTTCTTCTCCTCTCCTTGGCACTAAAGACACCACTGTAGGCCAACCCAGCAACACAGCACACTGGCAGGGGGGCAGTCCACTCCTACAGCTTCCTTTGGTTCTTCTCCTTGGCAGAGGTTTCTTCTTGTTATTCCAGAAGTGATCTAAAGTCTTGGGGTCTGCGTCCCCATATTTATACTACTTTTCTATGTGTTCTCTGAAGGCAGAGAGGCCTTTGCCTAGCCCAAACAAGTTCTGGTCAGTCCTGGAGCACTTTGTTTACCTGACTCCTTCTTTCCTTTCAGAGTGCAGGGCAGATAAATCACCACAGGAGGTGGAACCAGCATTGTGGAGGGAAGGCACAGCCCTATTCAGGTCCCAGGTGCAACTCCTCCCACCCATCTACATGCAGATCTTCCTATTCAGCCCTGTGCTGACTCACCGTCTCCCCTGGAATCCCCAGCCCCTGTCACTCACAGAAACAGACACACAATACACAACCTAGCAGAGGCAGGCTTGGACAGTTAAGCAAGAAAATACCTACTTTCTAAAAGTGGTATTTCCAAACACAGAATGGTGAAACCAACTTTACTAACATATGTATTTTATCATACTGAGTTCAGGCATACTAAACTCGAATTACTACCATGTTCCCTGAGTCAGTTAGGATTATAAGATGTAATAATCAAACTGCCCATTCAGGCCTATGGAGAACAGGTAGCCTTGCAATGGTGAAAAACAAAAATGGCTGTAATTCATTATTAGGACATGACACACACACCAGGGCATGTCCTGCCTTATCCTTAGAATGTACCCTGCCCTTGGGCCTACCATAGGGGTATCTGACATGAAGAAAAGGGAAGGTTTAGGGTCTGGCAAGTGGGTGCACTTGGTCAGTCAGCATGGCAGTATCAGACTGCACATAGGCTCTGCAATGGCAGGCCCGAGACACACTTTACAAGCTGCTTCTGTGGGTGGGACAACCAGTGCTGCAGGCCCACCAGCAACATTTGATTTACAAGCCCTGGGCACACATGGTGCACTGTACTAGGGTCTGACAAGTAAATCAAGTAAATCAAATAACCCAATCATGGAGTCACTAGTACATCTAATACTAATACATCAATTTAACATAGGGAGCACTTGCACTGTGGCACTGAATGGCAGTCAGAAACATAGGAGGCAATCAGAAAAAATGGAAGGGAGACTCACGCCAATGGTACCAGGTTTAACATGTGTCCCCTCCAGCTGAAATGTGGGGAGAACTACCCTTCCCTTTGGGAGTTCTCTTCACTAAGGCGGAAAAATCTGGACAGACCATCAGCATTGGTGTATTCTGTACCAGGGCGGTGTTCCACCGTAAAGTCCATCCTCTGTAGGGAAATGGAGCACCTCAACAACTTTGGGTTCTCACCCCTCATCTGCATCAACCATCTGAGGGGCCTGTGGTCTGTCTGAAGCCGGAAGTGAGTCCCAAACATGTATGGTCTCAACTTCTTCAGAGCCCAGACCACAGCAAATGCCTCACGCTCAATTGCACTCTACCTTTGTTCCCGTGGAAGTAACCTCCTACTGATGAAGGCTACAGCTTGGTCTAGGCCATCTTCATTAATTTGTGATAGAACAGCCCCCACACCATGCTCTGAAGCGTCAGTTTGAACAATGAATTCTTTTGAGAAGTTGGCCACCTGAAGCACGGGTGCTGTGCACATGGCAGTCTTCAGGGTGTCAAAAGCCTTCTGACAGGTGTCAGTCCAGTTCACTCTCTTGGGCTCCTTCCTGGAAGTAAGCTCAGTCAAGGGTGCAACAATGTTGCCATACCCCTTGACAAACCTCCTGTAGTACCCCGTGAGTCCTAAAAAGGCTCTCACCTGTTTCTGAGTCTTTGGGGGTTCCCATGCTAGGATGGTATCAATCTTGAGTTGCAGGGGTGCCACCTGGCCTCTCCCTACCTGGTGTCCCAAGTACACCACGGAACCCTGCCCGATCTGGCACTTACTCGCCTTGATCGTGAGGCCTGCCTTGCGCAGTGCCATCAACACTTCCCAGAGGTGGCGCAGATGTTCTTCCCAACTGGCGCTGAACACTGCAATGTCATCCAGGTAGGCGGCACTGAAATCTTCCAGCCCAGCCAACACCTGGTTGACCAACCTCTGAAAGGTGGCAGGGGCATTCTTCATCCCAAAGGGCATAACCCGGAATTGGTAGTGTCAATATGGTGTGGAGAATGCTGACCTCTCTTTGGCCCCATCATTTAAGGCGATTTGCCAGTACCAAGATGTCAAATCAAACGTGCTGAGGTACCGTGCAGCCCCTAACCGATCAATGAGCTCATCAGCTCTGGGGATGGGGTGCACGTCAGTCCTGCTGACTGAATTGAGTCCTCGGCAGTCCACACAGAACCTGAGTTTAGGTGTGGCACCAGGCAAGGAAGCCTTTGGGACCAAGACCACTGGGCTGGCCCAAGGACTGTTGGAGGACTCAATCACCCCTAAGGCAAACATCTTGGAGACTTCCTCCTTGATGTAAGTCCTGACCTTGCCAGTCACTCTGTAAGCCTTGTGCTTCACAGGAGGACTGTCCCCAGTGTCCACATCATGGACGCACCATTCAGTGACACCAGGAACCAAGGAAAACAAATCAGGGAATTGTCCCAACAGTTGCCGACAATCTTGCTGCTGATCAGGGGTCAGTGTGGCAGAGAGGCTGACACCATCCACTGACCCATGTTGCTCTGTTGTAGACAGGAGGTCAGGAAGAGGTTCTGTCTCCTCCTCCATTCCATCATCCGTCTCTAGGAGCATGCCCACTTCGGACCTTTCTAAGTGGGGCTTCAGGTGGTTAACATGTAGGACCCGCAAAGGGTTCCTTGGAGACCGTAAATTCACCAAGTAGGTGACATCACTCTTGCGCTCCACCACCTCAAATGGACCGGTCCACCTGTCCTGGAGTGCACAAGGCTCTACAGGGGCCATGACCTAAACTTTCTGTCCAGGCTGAAGCTCAATCAGAGTGGCATTCTGATCGTACCACTGCTTCATCTCTTCCTGGCTGCATTCCAGATTCGCCTGAGCAATCTCTCTGAACCGCCAAATCTGGTTCCTGAAGGCCAGCATGTAACTGTATACATCCTGGGGAGGTTTCCTGAGAGATTGCTCCCAGCCTTTCTTGAGCAGACTCAAAGTTCCTCTTACCGGGTGTCCATTAGGCCTGGGCAAAAATTTCGTTCCGTTCGCGGAAATTGCGATAATTTGACATTTTTGCGTTCCGCGGAGAGCGCGAAAATGTCAAAAATTCCGGTTTCCGCAGCTTGGCGATAATTTGTTTCTTGCTCGCGCTGTAAAATGATACATTCTCGCGCGCGCGCGATCGCCTTACCTGAATCCCTGCGTTCGCCGACAAGTTTTCTTGATCCGGTCGCGTTCTCCATGAGATGTTGTATTGTTTTTAGCCATTTGCGCTGTCTCGCGACAGTTCGCGCCCGCAGTGACGTCATGCGTCGCGCTATCACGTCTTTCTTCTCGCGATCATGCACCGCGAGAACAACTCAAAACAAGATGGCCGCGCCCGCAAGCAACCACATGGGTAAGTTGGCGACCCGCAACCATGCAGAAAATCTCGCGAACATGCCGGAAAAAAACTTCCGCATCTTCGCGATATTTCTGCTTGTTTGCGATAATTTTAAACATTCTCGCGATAATTTGCGAAGGTTAATTCCGCAAATTCCGCCCACCCCTAGTGTCCATACAACAGTTCAAAGGGACTGAACCCTAGGGACTTTTGTGGCATCTCACGGTAAGCAAACAAAAGGCATGGCAAGAGGACGTCCCATTTAGGCCTCATTGGTTCTTCAAGACCCATGATCATGCCTTTAAGGGTCCGGTTGAATCTCTCAACCAGCCCATTACCTTGGGGGTGGTAAGGAGTGGTGAACTTGTATGTAACACCACACTCCTTCCACAGGGACTTCATATAACTGGATATGAAGTTGGTATCATGGTCTGACACCACCTCTCTGGGGAACCCCACACGGGCGAAAATCCCCATCAGTGCACGTCCCACCACAGGGGTCGTCACTGTCCTGAGCAGGATGGCTTCCGGGTACCGGGTAGCATGGTCCACCAAGACCAGGATAAACCTGTTGCCCATGGCTGTCTTGGGGTCCAGTGGCCCCACAATGTCAATTCCCACCCGTTCAAAGGGGGTACTGACCACAGGGAAAGGTTGGAGAGGAGCCTTTTGCTTCCTCCCACTTTTCCCACTTGCCTGGCAAGTTTGACAGGTCCTACAATGAGTATCTGAACTCTTCCGCATCTGGGGACAATAAAAGTGGTTGACAAGCCTTTCAAAGGTCTTGTCCTGCCCCAGATGTCCAGCTAAAGGTACATCATCAGCCAACCCCAGTAGGAAATCTCTGAAGCGCTGGGGTACCACCAGCACACGGGCTGACCCAGGCTCAGCAACCTTAGGCTCTGTATACAGGAGGCTGTTCTCCCAGTAGATCCAATGTGATCCAGACTTATCACCTGCTGCCTGGTTGGTGGCCTGTTGCTGCAAACCAACAAGAGAAGGGCACTTCTTCTGTTCTGCACAAAATGACTCCCTGGAGGGTCCCCCTTCTTGCTGCCAATGGGTCAGCTCAGACGGGCCCCCCAGTTCAGCAACCTGTCCCCATGTAGGTTCCAGGGCATCCCCATCAAGGTCTGCCTCCTCCTGGACCATGGGAACAATGGGGGCTGGTTTCCCATGCCCCCTACCTCTTCTCTTCAAGGCAGGTTCCTGGGCCATACTTTCAGGCTCCAGGACCTCTTCAACACCCTTACTGGCTGCCATAGACCAAGAGGTAACACACGCCCACTCAGGCAGATCCAACATCTCCAAATGAGCCTTCTTCTCCACATTAGCCCAATGGGAGCTTTCCAAATCATTGCCCAACAGACAATCTACAGGCATGGCTGGCCTCACAGCTACTTGAAGAGTATCAGAGACCCCCGTCACCCCTCAATGGGAACCTGAGCCACCTTGCAGTGGCTCTCTGTGTTGTCAGCAGCAACAACTGGGTAAAAGACATTGGGGACAACCTGCTCTTGAGCTGTCACACTGGTTCCTGTGTCTCTAAGAGCCTCCACTCTATGGCCATTGATGGTCACCCACAGCCTGTATTTCTTAGTGTTATCAGGCAGCTGAGCTTGAGGGACCATCTCAAAGTCTCCTTATGAGACAAGGGACATTTCTACGGGACCCCACCCACCTTGGGCACGCTTCTCCTCCCCTCTCAGTGCTACATTGGCCATCTTACGGGGTGGTGCACGTGGTGGCACTCTTGAATCCTTCATGGACACTGTGCATCAAACCAATGGTGGCCCACTTGACCACATGTAAAGCACTTGTAGGGGCCCCTCTGAACAGATTTACCTGTCAGGACCTCTTGCTTCTTCTCAGGGGGAGGCTGAGAACCCTTCCCTTGGTTCTCTTGGGAATTATTTTGGTGCCCTTTCTGGAACGCCCTCTGTTTACCCTTGTCCCCCCCACTCTTCTGCTGGGGACCCTGCCCACCTTTGGCGAAATCTCCCACATGACCCTTGTGGACCCTGGTACTGACCCAGCGGTCCGCCTCCTCAGCATGCTTCCTAGGAAGAGTTAACTTGCTATCAATGAGGTGCTGGCGTAGCTCTGGAAAACAGTTAGCAGACAAGTGCTCCCATGCAAACAAATCATAGAGCTCTTCAAAAGTATCCACTTTGCTACCCTTTACCCAACCATCCATTGCTCTGCAACAGAAAGACACATATTCCACTCAAGTGGTTCCCTACAGCTTCTTGCAGCTCCAAAACCTCTGTCTATAGAGTTCTAGGGTCAAACCATACCTTGTCATCAGGGCTTCCTTAATGTAGGCATAAGACATCCTATGTTCACTGGGCAGGTCTAACAAAGTATCCCTCCCCTCACTCACAAAGCGGCCCCACAACCCAGCTCCCCAATCCTTCTCAGGGACCCGATGGGCCAACAAGTGCTATCTCATAGGCTGCAAACCACTGCCCAATATCCTCATGCTTGTGGAAATATTTGATGACCTCCTTGGGAATATACACTCTGCTTTCTGAAGGCACAGATGGTGCGCTGCCACCAGAGGGATTGATCTCTAAGTCCTTTGCTTTGATCTCTAACTCCCTCAGCAACCTCTCATGCTCCATTCTCATTCTCTCTCTCTCCAAGGACAACTTGTTATTCTCCATTTCCCTCTGACCCTCCATCTTAAGTTTAGCCAGCTCCATCTTGTGTTCCTTATTTCCCTCCCTGTCTTCCAACTCTCTGGGGGACAGGTCTTTGGAAGAGACACTACTACCAGGTGGGGACAGCACCCCTCCCCTGGCTGGAAACACTGGCCTATCCAGTTGTCCATCTGCATCCCCAGCTGGCTCCAACACTGACTCAGGGGCATTTCTTGCTTCTACCCAGGTCCTCAGCGCCTTTTGGTAGTCGTCCTGGTGTAGCAACTTTCAGTTTCTTGCAGAGATGCTTGAGCTGTTTGAAAGTGTAGGTTTCCAATCTATCTTCCTCAAAATCTAGATCCATAGATGCAACAGATGCTGGTCTACTAATGGCAGTAAGAATTGGCAGTTCTCAGTAAAAAAATAACAGTCCTAGGAGAAGAAATTCTACCAAAAAAGTATGTGGACTCATTTGGTCTGCACTCATTAGTAGTGTACACCAATCACTGTATATGAGTCACAAATGCAGGTTCAAATCCTCACCGCTGACCACCAATGTTAGAACTAGGGGTCTCTAGTTGGCAGAGATAGGTACCTTTGACCAAATACGGACCCTTGCTCTAAGTCAGGGAAAGGGGATTACACTACTGGATAACCCCTGCTCACCCCCTTGGTAGCTTGGCACAAGCTCATAGGCTTATCTCAGAGGCAGTGTGTTAAGCATTTGTGAACACATACAGTAATACAGTGAAAACACTACAGATGGACACCACACAGGTTTTATAAAAATAAGTATTCTTTATATAGACCTAACACAAGACCACAAACCACAAAAATCCACAATACTGTAATCAAAATTGACTTAAAGAGGGTAGAATTAGCTTAGTTCAAGTTGTTGGTAAATGCGACACAGTTCTCACAAAAGTACCTGGGTGCGTAACGCAAAATGAACAAAAGGCTTGCTGTATTGGAGATGCGTTGGTTCATTGCTTCGTGGAAGACGATGCGTCGCGCCTCAGTGTTTGTGCAGAGTAGGGGATGCGTCTTGATCCTTACCGGAGAGGAGGTGATGCGTAGATTCTCGTGCTGCAGCTCGGTTGCTTTGCGACAAGATGATGCCTCGAAGCGATGTGACAATCCGGTGTGATGCGATAAGATAGCGCCCTTGATGCGACGATGTTGAGATGATGCGGCATGCCATGGCAGCCTTGCGGAGACTCTGTACTTTGGAGCCGCGACAGGCCCTGCGACACGCTTCTCTGATGATGCAACAGCGACCCTCACGGTTGCGACGCGCTTCTCCGGTGATGCCACAGCAGACAGCTGCGACGAAGGCACGCTTCTGGGAGATGCGGCGGTGGCACGCTTCTCCAGCAATGCGATGACTACAGATGCTGCGGCAAAATGCTTCTTCTCGATGCGTCGCGCTTCCAGCTCCCAGCGACACGCAGGCTTCTGTAAATAGAATTCCCAGCAAGGAAATTCAGAGGGGAGCTGGTGGTGAAGTCTGTTGTCCCTGAGACTTCAGCAGGAGGCAAGCACAAGTTCAAGCCCTTGGAGAAATATTCTGCAAGATGATGAAGTACACACAAAGTTTCTTCTCCTCTCATTGGCACTAAAGACACCACTGTAGGCCAACCCAGCAACACAGCACACTGGCAGGGGGGCAGTCCACTCCTACAGCTTCCTTTGGTTCTTCTTCTTGGCAGAGGTTTCTTCTTTTTATTCCAGAAGTGATCTAAAGTCTTGGGGTCTGGGTCCCCATATTTATACTACTTTTCTCTTTGTTCTCTGAAGGCATAGAGGCCTTTGCCTAGTCCAAACCGGTTCTGGTGAGTCCTGGAGCACTTTGTTTTCCTGACTCCTCCTTTCTTTTCAGAGTGCAGGGCAGAGACATCAGGCACACCACAGCAGGTGGAGCCAGCATTGTAGAGGGAAGGCACAGCCCTATTCAGGTCCCAGGTGCAACTCCTCCCACCCATCTGCATGCAGATCTTCCTATTCAGCCCTGTGCTGACTCACCCTCTCCCCAGCCCCTGTCACTCACAGAACCAGACACACAATACACAACCTAGCAAGGGCAGGCTTGGACAGTCAAGCAAGAAAATACCTACTTTCTAAAAGTGGTATTTTCAAACACAGAATGTTAAAACCAACTTTACTAAAAGATGTATTTTATCATTCTGAGTTCAGGCATACTAAACTCAAATTTCTACCATGTTCCCTGAGTCAGTTAGGATTTTAAGATGTAATAATCAAACTGCCCATTCTGGCCTATGGGGAACAGGTAGCCTTGCAATAGTGAAAAACGAAAATGGCTGTAATTCACTATTAGGACATGCCACACACACCAGGGCATATTCTGCCTTATCCTTAGTATGTATCCTGCCCTTGGGCCTACCATAGGGGTATCTGACATGAAGAAAAGGGAAGGTTTAGGGTCTGGCAAGTGGGTGCACTTGGTCAGTCAGCATGGCAGTACCAGACTGCACATAGGCTCTGCAATGGCAGGACTGAGACACACATTACAAGCTGCTTCTGTGGGTGGCACAACCAGTGCTGCAGGCCCACCAGCAGCATTTGATTTACAAGCCCTGGGCACACATGGTGCACTGTACTAGGGTCTGACAAGTAAATCAAATAACCCAATCATGGAGTCACTTATCAATACATCAATTTAACATAGGGAGCACTTGCACTGTGACACTGAATGGCAGTGGCACAGTGCCCAAAGCATCTAAAGCAGCAAAACATATCAAAAACAGAGGAGGCAATCAGAACAAATGGAAGGGAGACTCACGCCAATGGTAACAGGTCTAACATGGATGCTTCCAATAGGGTTTGGACCAATCACAACCCTAGAAAGCTAACCCTATTGAATATAGTTTTAGAGACCTAATGAAGTGTGTTTCACACAAATCTTCAACTAGTTTCCCCATTCAATCAACCAAAGGAAAGCAGATTACCATGAAATGCATTTTACTGCTCCAAGAGATAATAATATGCATGTTCACTCTGTTATCTTTAGTTATTCCAATCATTTGGAACTAGGAAGTAGGCTGTCCAAAACAATGATTTTAGAGTGTTAGAAATAGGAGTCTCTAGTTGGCAGTGGTTACCACCTTTTTCTAAGTAGGGACCCTTCTTCCTAGTCAGGGTAGGGGGGATACACTTCTAAAATAACCCATGCTCACCCCCTTGGTAGCTTGCCACGTGCAGACAGGCTTATCTCAGAGGCATTGTGTAAAGCGTTTGTGCACACATACAGTAATACAGTGAAAACACTACAAATGGACACCACACCATTTTAGAAAAATAGGTAATCTTTATCTAAACCAAGCAAGACCAAAATGACAAAAATCCAAAATACAGTAATTAAAATGTAATCCTTAGAATGCAAAAACAGTTCTGTCCATAGCAAACTATTTAAACATAAAGTAACTTGGATGCGTCACAATCATAAACAAAAACAGCCGCAGGGAAGGTGATACCTCTATTCCTTATGCCCAGGGAAGGTGATGCATCGGTTCCTTACTCCAGAGGAGGTGATGCGTCAGTTCCTTACTGCCACAAAGGAGAGATGATGTGCAGCTCCTTACTGAAGGGGAGGGGATGCATCGATTTCTTACTGTGCGGGGAGGTGATGCGTTAGTCTCTTACTGAGCCCAGGTGTTCTTGTAGACTTGGTGCCCTGGTGCGATGCATGGGGATCGGGGATGCCTCAGTTTTCAATGTGTCAGCAACGGCGCTGCATTGGTCTCTCCAGCCACGATCCTACAATGCATTGGTTCTTGGAGCAGGGCCTGCGTCGGAATCGGTGCAGTGATCTCAGACTGGTGCATGGGATTTGGCATGCCGTGATTTCTCCAGCCGCAGGCAGGCACTGCGACGGTTCATCAGAGGCACAGGGGTGTTGCTTTAGAAATGTGTGCAGATGTGCAGCTCTTCTCTCAGTTGCGTCTCTTTTCCAGCTCCCAACAGCAGGAACAACCTCCAGAAAACCAACACAGCAACAGGCACCTCTTGGCAGGTCATAACTCCTGGCAAGGAAGTTCAGGGGAGCTAGTGGTGAAGTCTTTGTGTCCCTGAGACATAAGAACATAAACCAAGCTCAACTTCAAGCAGTAGACACAGCACACAGCAAATTCCTTATCCTCTTGCTGGCAGAATCAACCACTGCAGGCCGACACCAGACAGCACACAGCAAAGGGAAGGTACTTCTCTTTTAGCTTTCCCAGTTTTTTACCTTGGCAGAGGTTCCTCTTGAGTCCAGAAGGCCCTAACATTCATATTCCATTTCTATTTGTTCTCTTGTGGCAGAGGAGTTCTGTGCTCAGTCAAAACCAATTCCGGGGCATATTATCAAGGTCCGGCGATAAATATTGCAAAGCGCGCTTAGCGCTTATATATTTATCGCCGTCTATCTTTGGAATTCATCGCCCGGTTGGGCCGTTATCAACAACGCGCATCGCCGAGGCGATTAAAATTCCAGAGATAGTGGGGATATCGCCATTTTCCATGGTGGAAAAATAGCAATATCCTAGATGATAGGTCCTGTGGTCTTAGCCACACAATCCACCCCCCATGTTAGGTATGCCTTAGTCAGGAATTTAACAGACGTTAAATTCCTGCGTTAAGGCATATTTAACGTGATTTTTAATATCGCTAACCCTCGTTGTCAATATGACGAAGCTGGGTTAGCGATATTTACCCAAGGGAGTCTTGTCAGGCACGCCTTCTTTGCATCTCATTAGCGATGCGATGGGAGGCATGCTGACAAGGGGCGTTAGTGCCAGTAAACTGTCACTAACAGCTGTTAGCGACAGCTTGCTGATAGGGCAATAAAAATATCGCCGCTTTAGCGTTAAAAAGTGGCGATATTGCCCTTGATGATATGCCCCTCTGTCCTCTCTGGTTCGGCTTCCCGGCAGGAGGTGGAGACAGCATTGTGTAAGGCAGATCAGGCACATTCAGGTGCAAGGAAATCTCCTCCCCTACTCTAAAGGTAGCCCAGGTCTATTCAGCCCAGCCCTGACTCATCCAGGAAAGGTAGGACACACCTCAACCCCCTCAGTGGCTGTCTACAGTGATTGCAAATCCCCAGCCACTCCAAAGCCAGACAGTCAATCCACAAGCCAGCAGAGGCACACAGGATGGCTAAGCAATAAAATACCCACTTTCTAAAAGTGGTATTTTCAAAAAACTCAATAAAAAAATAATCTTTACTAAAATATACATTTTTATATTGTGAGTTCAGGCACACTAAACTCCATCTTTCCACCTTGTCCCACTGAAAAGTTATACATAGAAGCTGTTACAAATAAACTCCCATTCTATCCTATGGGACAGATAGCCTTGCCATAGTACAAAACTAAGGCAGTTAGCTCAGCCCTGTATGGAGCAGAGCTATGGGGGTTTGACAATGTAGACGACATCAGTAGATCCGAGCACGAGTTTCTGAGGGACTTGGTGATGCTCCCCCACAACATCCCACTAACACCTCTAATGTATGACATGGGAAGGCGGCCGTTTAGAGACATTACCAAGCTGCGCCCATTGTTCTTCTGGGCAAGCCTAAGGCGCACCCCAGAGCTTACTAAATATGCTGCAGCATTAACCGAGGTGATGTGCCTAGATGTGGATCATAGGGTCAAATGGATATCAAACTTTAGGAAAACCATGACATTATTGGGCCTTAAAGAATCATGGAACAGCCAAAACCCCCCAAGCAAGATAGAGCTTGAACGCATATAATGGGATTGGACAGATAGCCAAGAACTTAGTAAGCCCAACGCAGGGAGGCTAACGGAAGAATTTCGTAATCACAAGCAGATCAGAAGCCTCAAGCCTTACCTGGATATAATCCAGGTTCCACGAGATAGGGCATTGTATATCCATTTTAGGCTCGGCACACTTCCAGTCCATGCATTAACAACAAAGTGGCACCAACCCAAACACACAACAAAAGGTTGCCCTTGCTGCAGAGCCTCACTGGAGTGTGTTGCCCATGTTATGTTTGCCTGCCCAGCCTACAAACACCCGCGAGGTCTAAATGGTTGAAACCGATCTGCAGACTCATGGGCACCAGCGACCATCGGGTCGCTCTGCACATTCTGACTCAAGAGATCTTTTTGCTTGCAGGGTGGCTAAGTTTTTAAGGCATGCTTGGATAGTCAGGCAGAAAGCCTTGCAAGGGGTACTCTAACTTTATACTTTCGACTATACCGAGAAGTCACCTCAATATAAGATAGCCCTCGGGTTGCTCTGTGCACACTGAAATTCGATTAAAGAGCTTTTTGCTTGCGGGGTAGCCAAGTTTTAAACCATGCATTGATAGCCAGGCAAAAAGCCTTGCGAGGGGTGCATTAATTTTCATACTCTAGGTCACATTGAACAGTCACCCCAACCCAAGAAAGCCTTTTTATAATGTAAATGCACTGGCACATTACACAAGCCCGTTGGGTTGCACTGTTAAGTTTTTATGTTTTTAACTATCCGCATCTAAATTATGCACGATTTTAGCAAAGAATTTGTAGAAATATTTATTGTACAGCTTTTCAGATAACTATTGTTATGTCTTGTGGTGCAACATCATGTCTAAATGCACTGTGTAAGTACATTCTCCAGTTCAACCATGTATCAATCGATTATATGCATTTACTCAATTTTTTACCTTTTGTATAAATGTTGCACAACACTTTGATGATACAAGTTATCGAAATAAAGCATTTGATGATGATGATGAAAAACGATTTACACATGTCCTGGTGTGTGACATGTCCTAACTTTTATACACACTGCACCCTGCCCACAGGTGTACCTTGGGCCTACCTTAGGGGTGACTCATGTAATAAAAAGGAAGGGTCTGGCCTGGCAAAGTGGGTGCACTTGCCAGGTCGGCATGACAGTAGTGACTGTGCACAGACACTACAGTGTCAGGTCTGAGAACCCTTTGAAAAACTGCTTGTGTGGGGGGCACAAACAGTGCTGCATGCCCTCTAGCAGCATTTGGTTTACAGGCTCTGTGCACACACCGTGCACTGTACTAGGGACTTAGTAGTAAATCAAAGAAGCCGATCATGGAAACACTAATCCATAATAACAATTTACACAGAGAGCATATGCATTTTAGCAACGATCAGCAGTGGTAAACTGCCCAGAGTTCTAAAACAAAAAAAAACAGGGTAAAAAACCAAAGGCCAAAAAGCAAAATGTCTGGGGATAAACTCGCTGGCAAAGCCAGGTCTAACATAGAGTGATAGAATACGTTAGAGACAAGAGATCCTATTGGTGTAAAGTCCTTCAAAGATTCCTCTGATATAAGGTGGTCTAAACTACCAGTGTCTTGTCTGAAGAGCCATGAGGGTTGGTACCAGATTTGCAAGAATATACTATAATACATGGAATTCTACAATCCCTTTAAAAATGCACAACTCTAATTTCTTCATACTTGGCTCCTAGTGACACGCTCAGTCACCGATTATAAAAAAAAGATGTCAGAACTTAACTGTAATAAGTTATTGTATGCAAATTGTGATGTCACAATGCTTGGTGCTACAGATGAAGTGAAGAGCAGGCCCGGTCACGGAGCAGCTGTTTAAAGTAATGAAAATGAAACATTGATTTTCTTTCTTCTGCTCTATATTTCTGTTTTGCAGTGACTGGCAGAAAGAACAAGATAATGTTTTGCATTACTGCACCTATTTTTTTAATGTTACTTGTATTGAACGGTTTCTAATATCTTTTTGTAACACATATTGAACAGATGTTTGATGTGTTTAATCAGGGCACTCTGCTTCTCCCCCTCAGGTTAGATCTGGGACTAGGACCAATAGAAGACGAGTTAGCACTAAAGCCCTTAAGGTTTTGGTGCAGGCTATGGGCAACATCAGATTTGTCATATTACAGGCAAGAGCTCAAGCAGATATTAAATTACAGTAGCTCTGGGAAAATCCCCTGGTTGGCATTTATTAAACATGAATTCCTTAGATTGGGCTTATCGCCCTTATGGGATAGTCCGGAAAGTTCCTGTTGCCAAGTCTCGCGTAAGTTGCTTACTGGAATTTTCAAGGAAAAACACTTGAATTCCATTATTTGTGCCTCTAATACTGGTACCCTGACTAAATCATTTCTAATTGTTAAAAATGCCTATTTTTGTTAGAATTTTATGGATATTGTTTTTCCGCTCCAGGCGAGGAAACTCTTTTTACAATGGAGATATGGCACTTTAGCTTTAAAAGCCTAGCAACTGGTCAGTTACAGCAAATAAGTCCTTCCCCAGGTGTAGCTGTGATGTAGAGGATGAACTTCATGTTCTCTTCTTCTGCTCTGCCTACATCAAATCCAGGAGGCCCTGGCTGGTTCCTCTTTGTAAAAATCTTGGCTTTAAAAACTGTTTATCTGCTTTTAGAATTCTCAAGTCTGATTCATCAAGTCCCATTGTATTTGCACTTTCCAAGTTCATGTTAGCTATGTGCTTGAAGCGGCGCCAATTAATTGACATTGAATGTCAATGATTAAATACACTTAAATTTATCTTTGTATAAAGACATTCAATGTTCCTATGAATTATATCTTTTAAAATTTAAATGGTTTTTAATCATGCTTTTATTATTCTTTACCTTGTATTCTTTTATGGCCAACATGGCCGAAATAAAGAACCTTTTGATTTGATTTGTTTAATCTTGCACTAGAGGTTCTATTTTTTATTCTTCTTGTTTGCAAACATGTTCTCTCTTTCTGAAACAGCTACGCACAAAGCTTTTAAGTGACTTATACTAAAGGTGATGGTTTGACCTTGTATCCTATGGGATAAAGAATCCCCTGCAGAACATGATAAGGATAATGCAAGTCTCCACCGAGTTCCATAACCTTATAAATGAACTCAGCCTTTGGATTGTAATAGCACAACTATTATTCACAGTGCTTATAAATGTCAGAATTGCTCAAGAAAGTGTGATATAAAAAAGTTATGATTATCATTTTCGAAATGTATAGATAATCACTTTGGCAGCTCAAGCTTAGTAATGTTTATGGTCCGGGAGTGGAAGAAACCCAACTATTGAGTGAGGTTTTCAGGACACTTGTTATTGATTCTTCATGGTGGCGCACCAATCTAGTCCTTTTGAATGCTCCTTTATGAACCTTTTGCGATTTCTCTCTTGTATCACAGTTTTTTATTGTTTTCCACAAAGTTCAAACAAGTACCGTACCATATGTGCAAGGGTAACAACATGTACTGTTCTAAATTGAAACATTATTCCATATTGGTAATAAAGGGCAGAAGGAAAAAATATACAAAATATCTTCCCTTTTAAGACCAAGTTCAAAGCTCACAACTCCCCCACCCGACTAACAAGGGTAACTAGAGAGAGAAGAAAAAGTAAGATAGTACGATAGATACCAAAAGCAGTGGGCTTTCAAAGATATACTCAATTAAAGTCTACCCTGACGATTCCCATGCTCCTAGTGGTATTTAAATATCACACTTCTTACAGTGCCTGCTCCATCGTTTCGATGCAGCCTCAAGTTTGATAGTGTAGCTCTAAGTATGCAAGCATCAGGCAGTGAGTACTTCACTGCGTCAGTTTGCAGGTTATGTCACTGATGCTGGATTAGTATAGTGGAGGTGGTGACCGCCAATACACTGGATCAGCCATGGATCTTCACAGATGAAGGAACTAACATTTTCTGAAATTGCTCATTTGGGGCCATATTATCAAGGAACGGTGATAACATTATCGCCGCTTTAGCGGCAGGAAACTGCAGCTAAAGCGGCGATAATGGGCTTGATAATATGCCCTTATGAATTCCCGTAGAAGCCCATGTTCTGGAGTGAACATGAGCTTCTATGGGAATTCAGAAGGGCATATTATCAAGCCCATTATCGCCGCTTTAGCAGCAGTTTCCTGCTGCTAAAGCGGCAATAATTTTAACGCTGATCTTGATAATATGGCCCTGCGTTTGTAGGTAATAGTTTCATATGAGGCCATAGCATGCAAGTCTGCCAACCTTGTATGGTAGGAGGGTGGAGTAGCAGTCTTCCAGTGGAGCAGGATCTCCACCTTCGCTACTGTCAGAGCCATTGAGAGCCATCTATTAGCATGCTGGAGCCCAGGTGGAAGGGTGGATGTGTCATGCAACAAGGCCAACCCGTTCGTCAAGTGTGTCAGCACCCCAAATTCATTTTAAAGGAGGTCCTAGATTGAGTGCCAGGATTGAGAGAGGGTTGGGCATTCCCACAGGACATGTACGATATCACAATCAAAAGCCAAGTATCTCCAACATTTGGAGTCAGGTAGCATGTGTGCCCTACAGAGATTAGTGAGAAACCAGTGCCGCCTATTCAGGATCATAAAGTAACTACATTTTAGCCTTGCTTCACTCAGTGTTCTGTCATAATCCTCCAGAAGTGTAAGCCAGATAGGTGCATGCATGTGTATTGTTTAGAGGGTTCAAAGCAACTTGTGCAGCCTTTCCTATTTGTAGCATGAGCTCTGAAGTATAGGTTTCCCTCAGGCCTTTTCAAGCATGTGATTAGTGATAGACCACAAGATCATCTGTCATGTGTAGCATGTGTTTTTCCAGGCGCACCCATGTGGGTGTCTCCCTGTGTGTTCTCAACATATATCCTGTGGGGTGAGCCAGGTGGGAGGTCAACCAATGTGATTCCTCATCGGGAATGCATAAGCCCCCTGTCAAGGTTTTAACATATAGCTCGAAGGTCTTGAGGCGCAGTTTACAACAGGCCCATGTAATATTTCTGATGAAAGCCAATTCCACGAAGAATAAATTGGGATAGCCTCAGTAGGATGCCGAAAACTTAATTGATCTGTGGTATCACATTCATTTTTACAATCTGCTCTTTGCCTCACATTAAAAGCTGGAGTTTAGATGAGGTGGTGAAGTCAGTAGAGAATTTATTCATGATAGTGGTGTGTTATCTTTGACCATATTTGTAATTTCTGGGTTGAGGTAAAGGCCTAAGTACTAAAGATGGTTGGGCTGCAAAGTAAATGGTGAGATCCCCAGAGAAGCTCTCGTGGTAGTTTGCATCAAAGGCATAGTCGAGTGTCTTGCAGTTAACCCCAGATTCAACCATAAACAGGCAGGTGAAATCATTTTTTACGACCTGTGACATAGTTTTGTCTTTTACTGTTTACAGAATTAGGAATGGGACTGCTTTGAGAAAGTTGCTTTTCTGAATGTGGTGGTGTGTCGGCAAACTGTGATTAGGACCAACCTAGACCCAGAGTCTGCATCTATTGCACACCACTTCCCTTCTACCCAAATAAAGAAACTCACTTGTCATGAACCTATTGCAATTTTGGAAAGTTGTACCATTCACCTCTTCTTATGTGACGCATTATAGAGTAGGATTATGAATCATTTATCCTATCAAAACCAAATCAGGATAGAAGCAGAAATTAACCTAGAATTAAAATTCACATTGTGAGTACAATACATCTTCCCACTTAACATTGTAGTGTACCGTCTGTATTGTCATTTTAAGTTCATTTAGTTTTTAAAGCTCTGCCTTCTTGTTCCTCCTGATAAAGTCTGCAACTAAGCTCCAAGCAAGGTATGCTGCATGGTTGACCTGTGGACTTGAGGGCGTTTGTTGGGATGCCCTGGCTGCCATGAATATACCAAGCATGGTTGCTGCAGGTCAACTACTGAGGGGCTGTCTACTCTAACACTCACTCCAGCCTCACGGGTCCATTGATTCCAGGTACATCACTGCCCTGACCAGAAGCCAGGAGTTCAAGCAGCAGTCTGGTAAAAATCACTCTGCTCCGTGAAATGGGAAGAACCGGCACTGTGATTCACTCCCTTTATACTTCAGTGTTTTTCTATACACAAACACTTGCCACCACTGCTTTCTCAATACTTTATTTCATAAGAGCTATTTTGCTTTTGAGGGCAAATGTATTAAAGAAAGAAAACTCTCACATGCGATTTTTTGAAGGGTCTTGTTGCTTATCTATATGCTTCATTTATTATTCTTGTATGTTAGAAGTACAACATATGTTCTGCCAAAGGAAATGTAAGATAAATACGAAAATAAAAGCATAATGCTTGGACTTTTCAATTAGGGTGATTTGCTTTACGTGGGCCTTGTTTGTTAGAGATGAACATAGAATGGCTAGAATATCAGATTTTAAATAATGAAGTATAAATAATGAGGTTAACCTCTATTTTTTTATAAGTCAATGTTGCAATTGGATCCAACTCTGTACTGTGTATATTTTGTATTTGCAAAATTACTTCTGTGGAAAAATCTAATAAATTGAGACACTAACTGATAGATTTCGGTGGATTTGTTTTTTATGAGGAATGTATTGTTAAAGACGAGACAGGTTTTGTTACATAATTGTATTTCCTCAGTTGTAAATTAATTTACTGAGCACTTCATTGCATTAATAATGATATATATTAACAAAAGCTAGTTTAAATATTGAAATTGCTAACATATGCATTTACATATCAATGTAAATAAACCAATTAATCAGTAATCTTATATAGCGCGACTACTCACCAATGAGGGTCTCAAGGCGCTAAGAAGAGGGGCGTAGTGGGTCTACGGTTCATTCTAAGAGATAGGTCTTGACGTCCTTCCTGAATTGCGGCAGCAATGGTGATTGCCTGAGGTGCAGAGGCAGGGAGGTCCAGGTCAGCGCAGTGAGATGGTGGCCTGGGCCAGTTGGGTGGAGCAGAGATGTCTGGTGGGAGTGTAGAAGGAGAAGTGGTGGTTGCGGCACACAGGTCCGGTGTTGTGGAGGGCTTTGTAGGTGTGCATGAGGAGCTTGAAGGTGATTCTTTTGTTGACAGGTAGCCAGTTGGCAGTCTCAGGTGGCCAGTGATGTGGTTACAGCATGGATTGCTCAGGATGAGTCTGGCATAGGGGTTCTTGAAGTTCTGCAGTTTTTTCTGGAGTTTCTGGGTGGTGCTGGCATAGAGTGTGTCGCTGTAGTTGAGTCTGCTGCTGATGAGAGCATAGGTGACTGTTTCTTGGACTCAGTGGGCATGCACTTGAAGATCTCATGAAGCATGCGGAGCGTATGCAAGCAGAAGGATGAAACAGCTTTGATTTGGCGGTTCATTCAGAATGAGGTGTCCAGGATGATACAGAGGTTTTGTGCGTGGTCCGTGGGTGTGAGAGGGTTCTGAGCGATGCATGCCACCAAGAGTCATCACAAGTGGAAAGGAGGAGCCCAGGGTGAGGACTTTGGTCTTGCCTGATTTAAGCTTGAGACAGCTGTCATTCAGTCAGATGGTGATTGCCTTCTTCCTGTTGTGGAAGTTGCTCTTGGCAGCTGTGGGTTCGTCTGTGAGGGAGAGAATCAGCTGGGTGTTGTCGGTGAAGGAGACGATGTTGAGTCAGTGGCTTCTGACAATAGCTGCAAGCGGGCCATGTAGAAGTTGAAGAGGGTGTGGCTCAGGGAGGATCCCTGAGGCACTCTGCAGCTGATCTCTGTGAGTTCTGAGTTGAACGGTGGAAGTCTGACTCTCTCTGTCAGACCGGTGAGGAAGGAGTGGTGTAGATTTAAGACAGAACTTTTAGGCCAGATGTTTTTCAGTTTTGCATATCGGATTTTCAGCCAGATGAAATCTCAGAGAATGATTCACTCAGAAATGTTACATATTTGTCTTTATCATCTGGTCCACACATGCACAATACCTACACTTTAAAGTTCGAGAACTCTTGTATAATGATAGTCAAACATGATCAAATACGTAAGCGACCACAACAGTCTCTGTCCTGGTTGTCAGATGGCATTCATTCAACAAGAAGTATGGCTACACCTTCAAACACTGCATTCTGGGAAGGATAATCTACATTCCCAATTAAAATTAAAATGTATTAATTGTATTTATAAGGTTTATGAAACACTCTGCTGGAATGGTGCTGGAAAATCAAAGTGCGAAACCTGCTGGGGGAAAGGACACATTCCTGATGAAATGTAACTGTTCTCTCAAAAATTTCAAACTCACCTCTAAAAGGTAAGCAGTATTCTGTACAAGAATTATGGCTACACCTTCAAATACTGCATTCTGGGAAGAATCATCTCCATTGCCAATTAAAATTAAAGTGGCGCTGGAAAATCAAAGTGCAAAGCCTGCTGTGGGAAAGGACACATTCCTGATGAAATGTAACTGATCTCTCAAAAATTCCAAACTCACCTTCAACAGTTAAGCAGTATTCTGTACCAAATGCTTGGCTCACACATTGAACAGCAAGACACAGACAGCAAGGGTTCCCTTAGGGCAATGCTTTTGATAACAATAGAAACATGAATATAGAACTATACATTTTGAAACAAGATAAGTTATAAAACCCAAAGCAAGCCAGATGTAAATGTAACATATTACAGAACAATGTGTGTCGATTAAATGTTTTAAACATTCTTGTGTGTGGTACCTTTGAACCTAGGCAACCTAAGCACCTTACCCATGGGCATAGTTGAACATATTGGCCATTCATGCCAGATAAAGGTTTCATCTCCAGACTGAGAAACTACTCAGGAGATGAAAGATACTCAGTTTGGCAAGACTACGGACACGAAGTTTGATACATATTTTTAGCAGTCCTGATTAAGTGTTTGCATTTTTATGTTTATGCATCCCCTTTGCATTTAATGTATTTGTGTATCTGAGTATATATATCGTGAAAGAAAATGCATCTTTTTGGCATAATCACCCCCATTTGTTTTACTGTTGCAACTGTTTTTTTGAATCTGTGCACTGGGAATCTGCTAACCAGTCCTCAGTGCATGTGCTCCAAACCCTGAAATTGGCTATATTCCTGATTGGTACATTTAATTTATGTATTTGTCATAGTACATTGCGCAAAGTGAACAGGGCCTTTACGGGTATTAGTCATTAGTGGACTGCAGCACATGTTGTGTACCACTAAAGTGACAATGCAAAACATGACTGCAGGCCTGTCATGAGTAACTTGGCTGTGTAGGCTTAAACTTCAAATTCGACGCGCCAAAATAAATAATTTTGACAGATCTCAACCATCCTTTTAAATATTAATACATCACTCCTGCGTAGGCCTCAGATGCCCATAAGGCAGGTTGCATGTATTTAAAATAGGACATGTAATGTTAAACATTGTTTAGAGTGAAAATGCCTAAAAAGCTATTGTCGCTGTAGCAGGGTTAACTGTTGCTCAGAGAGTAAGTCAGAAGGTAAAACATTTGACTGTGTTGAACCTGCCTTGAAATTCACTCCATTGCAATCGGAATGAAATTGGGCCTAGGTCCCGGTCAACTGTCAACAGTGGATTCTGAATGGTGCTTTACTTATTCTCCCATCTAAAAATTGTTATCTTAATTTTCTTTGATTGGATTTTAATCATTTTGTCTCTTTTTTAATAAAATGTTCTCCACTTTTAGAAATTGGTTGTGTGAATTTTAATGCTTTTTCTTACTTTTTTAATTTTTCATACTGCTAAATAATGTACATATTTTTACTTATATTCCGTTTGTCTGCTGCTAGGGGTTGAGCCCAGGTTAATTTATGCTATCTATGTGTTGTACTAGACAATAGAATGGTCTTGTTATTTGGGAAGGACTCACCCAGTCCCCAACTAATAATCTATTGTCTTACAAAGTGTTAAACATAAAATAATGTATACAAACCAGGCGCACAGCGCCCATTGGGCTCAAAGGGCTTCAGTCCCCCCCGTCGTGTGTGTGAGCCCAGACTGAGACAGCTTTCCGGGCACACACACAGTCTGTCTAACTTATCGCATCCACACCGAGTACTTCATAGGTCTTTAAAAGACCATTTACTTGTTAACGAGGCTTTGTTGTTTCTTCACCCCTTCTAAAAGCCCCTGCATCTCCACTCTACCTATTGCTGGAAGAATTAGCCACCCCCTAACTTTTCTAGTAGCCCCCCGTATTTTGGCTGTAGTTGCGCCTCTGTATACAACAGGTGCATAAAAAAGCCATTTTGTGATCAAATAGGTGTGTGATAATTATGTATGTCAGCTGTTAATGTGCAGAGCTATTTTACACAGCTACCTAAATGTAAAATCTGAAACATAAACTTGAAAACAATTTTGTAACCAATAACATTTAAAACTATAATGTGTGTTTTTAAAGCACATTATAGAAAAGCTGCAGCAGCATGTTTTTTAAAGTAAAACAAATTAGCATAATTTCTGTTTTTCTAACTTAAGATTGGAAAAATCAACAATCTTTGGCAGTGCATACATAAATAAGTATGACAAAACACTAGATTTGAATGCACTGCATTCATTATATGTTTTCTGACTTGCTAAATCAAATCTTTCTTTATTCTGCTGTAAAAAAAACTTTTGTTTGATTTAATAGACACACCTTTTGCTCCTATATATTGAAAACCTAGCCACATATATGACACACAAGACTTGTGACTTACCTCTTAGTTCATTAGCCGCATTGTCAACAGGGTGGGGGGCAAGAATAATTCTCAAATCATGTTTAAATCACTTTTAATAAACATATACCTGAAGCATGAAGTGGTAGCACACTTATTTGCAATTAGCATATTTTCGATTTTAATGGCCACAACATTTCCCACTTACACGTGGTTTTACTGATACAACTAAGTAGTGCACAAGGTTTGGAAATCGATTTTCTGCTAATATTTGTCATCTGCACATCCCCTAGTAGAGTGTTCTTTTTTTTTTTAATTCCCATATTTAAATCTTTGTTTGCATCACACTTCTGAATTACAAAAATGTTTTCCTTTTTAATTTCTGATATATTTTGAAGTATTTGTACTATTCATTTGCAAGCTGTTTCATTGCTTTGTATTGGTAAAAAAACCCTGATATCTTACAGCCTTTTGATTCACCATGACTGTCAAAAAGCTCACTTGACAAAAACCACTAACTGTAATAAGGGAAAGAAAAGTAAACACCATATTCCAGGATAGCACAATTAGTAAAAAGACAAACTGACATACGACCTCTGGCCTTGAGCAGACAGCAAATGTGTCAAGATAAAAACAAGATTTAAAGGTGTCTTTATTGCTCATTTACTTTCTGAATGAACAGAACACCTGTTCCTTCCAGCATAAATTAACTTGCCAGAACAGAGGAGTAGGTGCTAAAAATATCTGGCCCTGACAAAATCTGACCTGCCATTGGGAGCAGATGTCTTTAGGCCTGTAAAAGATGGTGCTTTAACTGATGCTTAGAGATGGCAGTAATACGTTGTAGATTGCGAAGGGAATTCGGTTTCCCAAGAAATTCAAGCTGCTTCTTTACATATCTGAACCACGACATTTGAGTGGTCAAGGCGCACACAATCAAGGATTATTGCTTGGTTGAGTGCAGGTTCCTCCTTAGCCCAAATAGCATAATGTGTGCTTGAATAGCACATCATAAAAAAGCAGTAGCAGCATGTATTTGAATGTACAACAAATTGGAAGCAATTCTGTTTTTCCCACATTAGTTTTGAAAAATCAACAATCTTAATATTGGTAGGTCATACATAAATATGTATGTCAAAATGCCAGATTTCAAGGCATTGCATGGTCTATATGTTTTCTAAGTTGTTACATTTTGTACCTAAACTTTATTTATTGTTTGGAAAAGGTTTAAGCCATTTTACTTGGCAGAACGCCCTGTGATAGGCACATAATTATCCGCGGCGACTGACTCAGGAAAGCACGGTGGAGCGCTTGGTGGGGCAGGGCGTGGCAGGGGGGAAGCTAACAGATGATGAAATAGGTATTATTTTTAAATTTAATTATACCTATTCCGCCGTCTGTCGACTTTCCCCCCTCCCACCTCGCCCCACCCCGCCACCCCACTGCGTTTACCTGTGCCGGTCGCCACTGATAATCATTTCACATTAAACCTAATTTTGCCTTAAGCAATGTATCCGACTGCCCAATTTCCAGGGCTTATAGAGCAGTTGACTTTATGTAGGCCCACCGAACAGCCAGGCCATACCTTTATATCAATAAAATACATGAAAAGTGCTTCCTCTTATGTAGAAGAACCCACTTATCCACAGTTGAGCCTTTCAGGGCTTGAAAAGAGGAGAGAATGTGCTTGCTGCATGTGCATATTTAGGCTTTTTATAAATATTGTCATCCACTCCCCTGTTAAACAGATTAAGCTGTTTCTCTTTTTCTGTGAATCCTTTAGAACTACTTTTCAATTCATTCCGAATTAGTTGTTAATGCATTTATTTAAAATAAGGAGCACGCCCATCCTTTGTTATTCATCATTTTCTAGCTAACCCTTACCACAGTAATCGCAATTAGCAATCGCGAATACTGATAAACTAAATGCTCTGTCTACCCACTTATGAGTCTTTACTGTTATGGTTGGTGAAACACGGTCCTGACAAATTAGTGACTCTGAGTAAATGTGTCTTTTTGTCTGATTTTTTCTCATAACAAGACTTTTCTTGAACTGCTCCCTGTATCAACAATTGAAATAATAGGATGTCACATATAATTCTTGAAATTACTTGCACTTTGATTAAGTTCTACTTTGCCTCCATCTTGACAATATAATTCAAGTCATTCTAATGTATTCCGGCTAAGTCCATATAGTTCCATGTCAAAACACATTATAAAGTATGGTAACACCGGCTTAAAGAATTATAAATCACAAGAAATTAAACCTGTTACTCATAACCAATTAAACCTTAACATTTAATGAAGAAATTTTTTTGTTACATTTTCAAAAATACATCCTCCTAAGATATAGGTACACTAAGGACAACATATCAGTACTCTACATTCCCACAGTGTCCTAAATGTAGATAAGTGTAAGTTTTGAAACATATATATTGATTTGATTACTTATCGGTAATTGCATTACTCCAAGTCCTACTCTCGCTTGAATACCCTATGTCATGAAGCCTCCGTGCCTCCCCCAAACACCTTTTATCCAGCATAAAAACCTCTCCAACCTTCTCATTTCGAGTTTTGTTAACAAACCACTTACACAGTTAAAGTGGACACACAGAGTGGGAAGTAGGGGGTAAGGAATCCAAGCGAGAGAATTAGTCTGAGTGATGCAATTACCAGAAATTAATCAAAGTATTACCCCCTCCGCCCTCTTGCTTTTATTCCTTACATCATGACATACCCAAGGTAAAGAAAGCCAGGAAAACTGAGTAAATTGCAGAACAACACTTTTTACTACCTTTCTTCCACTGCAGCAAGAGACCCATCACTGCTTACTAAAGGTAGACAGGATTGCCCAAGTTCACGCCCTACAAATCTCAAAGAAGCTCCTTGACACTCAGCTAGAGAATCTGATAAACCCAGAGTTTATCTTGCATGTACCAGCAAAGGATATGGAACACCTCACTGAAAATTTAACCACAGAAATCAGAGAACAAATCCACTTGCTCAAGGTTTGTGTGGCTGGTTTGTGACCCTTTCGGGCAAGCCCAGAATTGACAAACAAAGAAGAAACCTGTCTGAAGTCCTCCACTCTAATTTAATTAGGACATCCAGAGAATGAAGCATTCACTCATCAGGAATCTGAGGATTTGGACAAAACTTAGAAGGATAACCTCCTAGTGAGAATGCAATGAAGAGTACATTTTGGGAATAAATCTGGTGTGAGTCTTCAAAGCACTCTATCCTAATCAACCCTCAGGAATGGGGCCCTGTAGGATGAAGCACCTAATTCTCCCAATCTTCTTGCTGAAGTGATGGCCACCAGAAAAAATACATTCAAACAGTTTTCATATCAATGAAATGGAGAGGCTCAAAAGCTGGTTGCTATAAATCCTGCAAAACTAGAGGAAGATCCCAGGAAGGATAAACCTGAGATACCTTAGGGTAAATATTCAAAAACCCTTTGAACAACTTCTGTACTAGCCCCGTGGATCATGCAAATTCCCCAAGGAGATAGAAATGCTCAATTGCCACCCATTACAGCTTTAAAGTCAGAGGACAAAGCACCAAGGAAAACTATCCTTTAGGAATTGAAGAATTTGAGGAAGAGAGGCACAAATAGGCAATAACTGCTGCTCCCCCTATCATTTTCCAAAACAATACCCAGTGGCAAGCATAGGAAGCCCTAGTGGATGGTCTCCTAGTGGCCTGAATAGGAGTGGAAAGTGCCTCAAAGCAACTACCACTCTGCCCGCTCAATCTCCAAATCATCCATTTGAGACAAATCAGAGACTCTTCCTGCAAAATTGGGAAGATCAGAAGAGGAGGAACCCTAGGTAATATACATCATTTGCCCCTCCTTATTGTCACTGGAAGAGGAGACCAGGACAGGCTGGCCCATACCGGAGCAACAAGGCCTGCCTGAGTCTTCTCCCTCTTCACCCTTAGCAGAATCCTCTGGATTAAAGGAAAAGTAGAGAAAACAAACTGAAGACTTGGTGGCCAAGGATAGGACAGAGCATCCATTCTCCAAGCTACTGATTCCTTCATCCTTGAGCAATTCCTAGTAGAGCATTGTGGGAAGACGCAAACAGATTGACCACCAGACACCCTCACCTCTGACAGATCTGATTAAACAATCGAACACCATGAGCTCAGTCTTGTCTACATTTAATTGTACATAGTTGTCAGTCATCCAACTGGAGATGGCTAACATTCCCTTAGCAAAGCGCTTTTTAATTGTGATCAGATCAGATTCAGATGTGAAAGTCAGCTGGGTATTGTCAGCATAAGTTATTTTTCAAAAGTCATAAGGCCTAATAATCTTAGTAAGGGGTGCCATAAAAATGTTGAACAAGGTAGGGCTCAAACAAGAGCCATGTGGTACAAGCCTGTCTAGTCGCATCTTGCAAGAGGTATAGGGGCAGAAGATAATAATTTGTCATCTGTCTTCCAAAAGGTCATGTATCTATTTAAGAGCAGTTCCCTGAATGCCTTTCTCATGCAGCCTCTTAAGCAGCCTGGAATGGGAGACCATGTTAAAGGCTGTGGTGAGGTCCAACAGAATGAGCATGGAAGGAGTTCCTGCATCAAATGAGAGTCTCAGAGAGTGGGTGACTGCCAGCAGGGCCATTTCGGTGCAATGGCCTGTCTAAATCTTGACTGCAAAGGGTCCAGGATATGATTCTCCTCCTGATGGGCTGTTAGTTGTTTATTAATGATGGCACTCTACCACTTCTATCCAGTGCTTATTTATTTATTTTTATTTTGAAAGTTTTGTATAGCGCGAACAAGACTCTTGCGAGTAACAGAGCGCTTAACATGTTATTGGTGCAGTTCTGAAAGTCATAAAGATTAAGCTATACATAGGGACAAACTAAAGAGTATCAAACAAACAATCATCAGACATAAAATACAGAAAACCGTAACAAAGATCAAGTGAATTTAGCCATGAGGATCGCTTTCACTTCTTTTTTGAATGCGGCAGACGAAGGGTTCATTCTTGTTTCACTGGGTAAGGCATTCCAGATCCTAGGAGCCATGCCCGAGAAGGATCGGTTATAGTTTTTTTTTTTTGGCAAATCTTTGTGGTTTCAATAGAAGAGTCTTGGCACTCCTGGAGGCTCTGTTGCCCGAAGAGCGCACCAATTTCTGAGCTAGGTAGTGGGGGGCATTGTGGTGGAGGGCCTTGTGGGTCATACAAGCGATTTTCAGATGGATTCTGGCTTCAAACGGAAGCCAGTTGAGTGCTCTCAAGTCTGGTGAAATGTGGGAGTTTCTGTTTGCGCCCGTGATGAGTCTCGCTGCAGAGTTGATCGTGGCTCTTAGTGGGGCTGTCGATGTCCTCGGAAGGCCGCAAAGTGTAACTGCCCCGTATTCCACAAGAGGGATTACTAGTGCTTGGACCGCTAGTTTGAGATCTTGGGACGGTAAAAAGGGTTTAAGATTACGAAGAGTCTTCAGATGGAAGTTAGCTCCTTTTGTGGCGGCGCTGATATGTTTCTGCATCTTTAGGTTACTGTCAAGCGTGACCCCCAGAGATTTTGCTGAGTCCACGACTAGCGGATGACCATTAAGAGCTGTAAGGTGTTTCATCCATTCCAGTATGATTGGAGATTTGTTAGGGGGGGCGATTAGGAGGAATTCAGTTTTGAGGGAGTTTAGTTTCAAGTGGTTTTCGGCCAGCCAGGTTTGGGTTTTTTGAAGTGTGGAGTTGAGTGATTTGATGTCTTCCAGAGAATGAATCTTGATGTAAATGTTTTTATCGTCCGCGTACATGTGAAAGTGAATTTTGGCAAGGCTGAGAAGATCGGTTAGTGGTTCCATAAAGAGGTTGAAAAGGGTCGGAGAGAGAGAAGAGCCTTGTGGAACTCCTAGCGTGACAGGCATGGGGTTGGACAGAGATTGGTTGACCTTGATGCTTTGGGATCTATTTTGCAGGAAGGAGGTGAACCAGTTAAAAACAGAACTTGTTCAGGAGGGTGAGCAGGTTGTCATGTTTGACGGTGTCAAAAGCTGAGGATAGATCGAGTAGATTTAGTAAACAGGCTTCGTTTTGGTCTAGGATTTTTAGCGCGTCGTCAAGAATATGTGTCATGGCCGATTCAGTGCTATGATCTGCTCGGAAGCCAGATTGAAACTGGTTAAGAAGGTTGAATTGAGCAATGTGGTTGTTCAGCTGTGAATTAACACATTTTTCCAGAAGTTTGGCCAGCATTGGGATGTTGGAGATCGGGCGATAGTTGTTTGGGTCCGAAGGGTCAGCTGTAGGTTTCTTAAGGATCGGAGAGACCTGCCCTGTTTTCAGGCTGTCCGGGATGGATCCTTGAAGAAGGGACGAGTTGATGATCTTAGTCCAGAGGGGTAGGACTAGGGGAATGAAGTCTTTAAGGTAATTGGCCGGTAGCGGGTCTAAGAAGTGATTGGAGGGTTTCAGAGAAGTTAGCGTCTTTAATATGTGCTCTTTACTGTAAGTGTTGAAGTGGGACCATGTTGCGTTGTTTTTTAGTTTAAATTTTGGGAGGTCATTTTCTTGAGCCACTGCCAAGGGCAGAGCTGGGTTTTTACTCTGTTCTGCAGTGTCTAAGAGGTCTTTTCTTAGGTCTGATTTAATGGATTCCGTCTTGGTCGCGAAGAAGGTGGCAAATTCGTCACAATTGGGATGAGAGGGTGGTGTCAGGTTAGGGAGATTGGGAGGGTTATTGGTCTGAGCTTTGATAAGATCGAAGAGCTTTTTGGGGCGGTTCCTGGCCCCGTCTAGTTGTGATCTGAACAAGACGGTTTTCGCTTTTCTGATCTTCCTAAAGTAAGCGTTTCTGGAGCATCTGAGAAGCTTTAGGTGATGAGTAGAGGGGTCAGCTCTCCAACGACGTTCCAGTAGTCTGAGAGTGCGTCTGTCATCATTTAGTCTCCCATCGTACCAGGGTTTTGAATCTTTATTAGAAGTACTTTTTAGCTGAAGCGGGGCAATATTGTCAAGTAGAGTGTTCATGGAACGGAAGTAGTGATTGGTCAGCTCCTGAACATCCTTGAGGTCTTCAGGGGGGTGGAGATGGTTGGGATTAACTAATGATAAGAGGTTAGAGCCAGCGAGTTTCAGGTTTCTCTTCCAGGTCTTAGATCTCAAGGGTTGAGTTGGGCGTCGTTTAGTCGTTTCCAAGATTTGGAAAGAAATGACATGATTGTCAGACCAGTCGCAGGGGAGAATCGAGACAAGTTGTGTGGCGCCAGCTTTGGAAATTATTAGGTCTAGAGTGGCACCTTTGTCGTGTGTCGGGCTGTTACATATTTGGACAAGATTGAGGTCAGCAAGGAAGGCTTTGAGGCTGTTTACCCCAGGGTCGTTCTCGTCATCCCAGTGTAGGTTGAAGTCACCCAAAAAGATTTGCTTATATTGTTGATTGTCATTAGATGTTAGCAATTCCATGAGGTGTTCCATGAATGTTAGGTTGTCACCAGGAGGGTGGTAGAAGGTGTGTAAAGAGCAAATTTGTTTGTTGTTATTGGCTATGTTTAAGCAAAGATATTCGCATGAGGGTACTGAGGGGGCATTAGAGGTGGAAACTGAGAGGCTGATCTGGTGAATACAGGCTAACCCCCCTCCTTGTCTGTCAGCTCTGTCTAGTCTGGTGATGTCATATTTAGGGGGAAGCAGGATGTCCATGATGGGGGTAGACGTTTCCTTTAGCCAAGTTTCAGTCAGGATCAGAATGTCTGGTTCGTTAGCATATGCTCTGTACTCTAAACAAGGTAACATCGGCTTATCCACAATAGGCATATTTAATTTACTTGTAAGCCCCTAATAGAGTGCAGTATATGTGCCCAGGGCTTGTGAATTAAATGCTACTAGTGAGCCTGCAGCACTAACTGTGCCACCACCTCAGTAGCCCTCGAAACATGGATTAAGCCTCCCACTGGAGAGCCTGTGTGTGTAGTTTTAAACTACCATTTTGACTTGGCAAACTAAACTACCCACAACCTTCCTTTTTATTGCATGTATGTCACCTCTAAGGTAGGCCCAAGGTAGCCCCATGGGCAGGGTGCAATGTATTTAAAGAGTAGAACATGTACTTTCACGTTTTGCATGTCCTTGCAGTGAAAAAGAGCTAGATTCATTTTTCACTACTGCAAGCCTCTCTCACAAATAGGTAAACATTGAGACTCCCTTAAACACCATTTAAGTGTAATTTCCAATTGGGAGCATAGACATTTGGAGCTTGGTGTCTCTGTGCTCGCAGTTTAAAATCACAACTTATGGTAGAATCAGATTTTAAATTGGAAGTCTGAAAATGCAACTTTTAGAAAGTTGTCATTTTCTTACTGTAACCAATCTGTGTCTCTGCATGTCTCTGAATATAAGTATGGGTTGAGTGTCAGCTGGGCTTTGTGCATTCCCTCTACACAGTCACATAAAGGAAGAATGGTTGTGACATTTGCATCCCGATGGCCCATCACCAAACTGCTGAGCCTTCCTGGGGTAGATTGGGAGGGAGGTGCTGATACTTGCACCTGAATAGGGCAATGCCTGTCCCCACACCATGAGCTTCATCCACTCCTGTAGTATGTCTGGAGTAAGGGCAGGAACAATTGTAGGTATTTTCAAAGGTCTCCTTGTTGTCTCCTTACTTCAAAGGCACATTTGGGTATAAGTACTAGACCCCTGATACCACTAAATTAGAACTCTACTGCAATCAATGACATTCTCCCTAGAAGAAGAGCTGCTGTATTGTTGGAGGGATTGCCACTTTGCAGCTTGCACTGCTGTGTTGGCCTGCTACCTGCTGCTTCTTGCCTAACAGTGAGAGGGAGTGGACCTGCTCTCTACATCCTTGAACCCAAAATTCTCAGAGGGCTTGCTGGCTTGCCTCCTATTTTTTGAAGTCCCAAGGATACAACAGACTTCTTGCAACTCTTCTGCTGCTGCTGGACTTTGCAATCTGTGAGTCCTAACCTTGCCTCAGGTGCTCCCCCCTCAGTCCTGAACCGCAGAAATGGGTTCTGAAGGTGTTTTCCTACAAAAACCAATGCTTAGACCCAACTGCGTGAGAGAAATCGACACATCGCCCTTCGATGCGGATGCAGTGCTGAATCGACTAAAATGCGGGTCCCTATTGTGAGGCTCGACGACGATGCAGTGCTGATCCTGCGTGGTTTGACGACAACGCAACAGGGATCTGAAGACAGCACTGTGAGACTCGACGCCAACAAATCAACTTTACTGTGTGAAATGGAACCAGCAGTTTGTGTTCTCGGCATTGACTATTTGCTGCATACAAGGTACTTTTTCAGCAGACCCTACATAGGTTCTGTTGCTGGCCTGCCCTCCATCACGGTCGACCCAAACTTTGGATTTGTACTGGTCCACCGTGACCTCAAGTAACCTTTTGACTTCTCAGTGACTTCTAAGCACTGCTTTTGCATTAAACAATTTACAAATGCATATCTTGACTCGATTTCATTTGTTTTGGTCTTGTTTTACTCAGGTAAATATTCTCTATTTTAAACTAGTGTGGTGGCTTTTTGTAGTGTTTTCATTGAGTTGCAGTAGTTAAAGTGTGCACAAATATTTTACACATTGCCTCTAAAGTTAAGCCTGACTGCTCTGTGCAAAGCTACCAGAGGGTGAGCACAGGTTGTTCTAGGTTGTGCATCTGACTTCCCCTGTCTTGAGGAACTTCGATTTCTGATCGCGATTGAAGCGACCCGCCATTTTGTGCTCCGCCGCCATTTTATGTTGCCATCACTCAGGCAGCACGGCGAACAAAGCCTATTCTGCTTTTTCTGCAGCCTGGTGTCGTAATACGCCTTCTGCCTCTATTTGCAAAGCTGGTGTTAGACCTAGCCGAGTACACTAATCCCTGTCTGGCTTTTCTAATCCCCGTCTCAACTATCTGTTGGCTCACACTATTCTTCCCTGACCTTATCTTATCGTCTGGCCTTCACTGTCTTCTGCTAGCATTCTCTCGTTTCACAACTGTCCTCCAACACACACAAACGTATCTCGCCACCTGCAAGTTAGTTACCAATCCATTAATAAATTAACTTGAGGGAGGGATGACAAACACAGTTTGAGGAGAGGTTTCTTCGAGTCATCTGACACTTTTGTTTTCCAACTTCTCCTATTGGTTCCATCCTGTTTTCTAACTTTTCTTATTGGCTCTTTCTTGTGTGTTCTGGGAGTGCTTTTGGTTAATGAACACGAACATTATATGGTATTTAACCCTGTGCGCCACAGAGTGAAGTGGCAGTCTCCTGAGAACCTACTTTGTGTACTTCTAGGATAACTGAACTAGTTGCAGCTAAATAAATCTGATCTTCTAACGCCGACAGAGTGTCCCGTGTCTCTGTGAAGCTAAGCAGGAGAACTCCGGAGACTTGGGCGTACCCTGCGCCGCCAGGCCCAAAAGGTTCTGGTTCTTCAGTCTTGAGTGATGCTCCTTACTTGGACACGTTGCATACCTCTGCCAACTACAGACCCCATTTGCAACAGGGGATAAGTCAATGTTATCATGTTAAAAGGAGCGTGCATACACACTTTAGCTCTGATTAGCAATGGTAAAGTGTTCAGAGCCCTAAGTCGAGCAAAAAAATTATTAGCAAAAAGGGAGGAGGAAGGCAAAAGTTGGGGGGAAGACCACCCTAAGGCTAACAGGTTTATCATACGGGATCTTCAAAAAAGTAACATCATTGCAGTTCCATGTTGTCCCATGGTACCAAATCCAGCTACAACACTATTTCAGATCCCCTATGATGCAGAGTGGTTTACTGTTGTGGATCTCTGCCAGGACTTTTTCTCTATCCTGTTGGATGAGGACAGTAAATTCTTGTTCTCAATTTATATTCAGAGATAGAGTTTTGGTGTGGTGCTGAGTTCCACAAAGGTATACAGAGAACCATTCGATTTTTAATCAGAACTTGAAAAAGAATCTTGAGACTTCACAAATGACATGCAATTTATTTCTCGTGCAAGGCATTGATGGTCTACTTGTGGCATCAACTACAAAAGAAGATTGCAAACAGTCTAGTATTGCTCTTTAAATCATTTTACTGAGAATAGACACAAAGATTCTCCAAGCAAATTGCAGTAATAGCAGGAAGAGGTCCTACATTTTGGGCATCTTATTGAAAAGGGAATGAGAAGGGTGCCACAAGAGAAAACCAAAGCTATTGTAAAAATGAACACATCCAGAACTCGCAGAGAGGTCAGAATGTTCCTGAGAATGGTGGGCTACTGTCCACAGTGAATACTCAATGATTCCCAAATGGCCAAGCCTTTACTGAGACTGATGCACAAGGATGTGCTCCCATGGGACAAAGACTGCTTAAGAGTATTCCTAAAGCTGAGAAAATGTCTCTGCTGTGCCTGGCACTTGAAACGCCTGATTGCTGTTAAATGCTCACCTTCTTTTGCAGTGAGAGGGAGGACTGTACTCTCTCAGTGCTTACTCAGGTGCACGGTGACTCGCGATTATCTGTATAATGTTTTTCAACTACTCTTGACCCTGTTGCCGTGGCCTTAAAGTGGTTACAGTGGTTGGTCTCAATATTGAGAGAAGCAAGAGCATAATGATTGGACATCCTCTCACTGTGATGGTCCCTCACTCAGTGGAAATATTGTATTTGACACACAGCAAACTTACAAAATAGGAACAACTCCTTCTTGCTTCAGATAATGTAATTTTAATTAGATGTCAAACCTTTGCTCCAGCTATATTGTTACCATTGCCTAAACATTTAATTGATGGAGAAGTGCTTGAGTATGACTCTTAACATTGTGGACCTATACATCAAGCCAATACCTGGTATTTAGGATGATCCATTGATGAGCCTAACTATGTAATCTTTGTGGATGGTTCATGTTTGAGAGACAATGATTAGGACTTTCAGAGCTGCTTATGCTGCTTGTACTATTCAGGAAGTGGTGGAAGCCTATTGACTTTGACGTGTTACCGCCGTGCATGTGGCGGAATTGATCAACCTTAATGAGCCTTCAATCTTTCAGCTCAATTGCAGGTGACTATATTTGCAGATAGTCCATAGAGCTTTGGTGTGGTCCATGATTTCAAACAGTTATGTCTACAAAGGGGATTCACAGATTGTGAGATTGTGGCATGCCCAATTAATGAAGGATATACAAATGAATCTGATGAGGACACCAACTTTTCAATGATGTTGTCAGTTGCTGACATGTGGGAAGAAATCAAAAGGTTGGAAGAAGATACTTAAGAGGCAGAACAACAAGGATCTGTCAGATCAGGATATGTTAAAAATGCCAATGACATTTGGGTTTCAGCAGATGAAAGACCAATGTTGCCAGATAGAATATTTCCTATGGCAAGACACTTTTATGGCCCTGCACACATTGGGAGACATACAATAGTAAGATCTGGCACTGTTGGTTTAATCCCTAATTCTGAGTATTAGCGGAAGAGCTATGCCATAGGTGTGTGACATATCAACAGATGAATGTAGGGAGAAGAACCCCTGTAACACTGAATAATATAGGAAAAAGAGAAGGACCCTTTAGCAGGATGCATATTTGTAACAGGGTGAGATATAAAATGGTAATAACAAACTCTTTCTACTGATTCCTGGAAGCCTACACAACGCAGAGAAATGATAGTCTCAACTGTAGCCGAACGGCTGTTACATAAACTCATACTAAGGTTCGAATTTCCAGTTTCTCTGGAGTGAGACTGAGGGACTCATTTTAACAATAAAGTCCCTAGAATGCTATGTGTGGCACTCCAAGTGGAACAGCGATTGCATTGTAGCTGTCATCCAGAAGCTTCAGGTATTGCCGAACAATTGAATGGGATGTTAAAATAATGTTTGCTTAACCTCTTCAGTGCCCATGACGAGATGGTCTCGTCATGGAGCACCGTTGCGCTGTGCCCATGACGAGACTATCTCGTCATGAACCCCACCCACTAGTGCAACGCCCGGCACAGGAGGGGGAAAGGGCGTGGCACTGAAGGGGTTAAAGTCTGTGCATCCACCTCTTTAAAATGGGCAGATGCTTTGCCATTAGAATTGATGAGTCTATGAAGCCCCCCTGATAGGAAGACTGGATTATTTGCCCACAAGATACTAATGGGCGTGCTATGCAACTGCCTGTTGTGCCTGCAAATGCACTTGTAAATATAAAAAATGACATGATCCTCGACTATTGCAAAGGATTGAATGATGTAGTGCATTCTGTTTCTCACTAGGATGGAGCTGTCACTGCACTCCAAGCCAGGGGTAGTGCAACAATCATAACCCCGGCAACGGGGTTCTGATCAAAACGTATCTTTCCTGACGCCAAGGTGAAAGGCCCCATACCAGGTGATTTTATTCACCAACACTGCTCTGAAATGTGCTGGCATGCCTAATTGGGTGCATGCCTCGTACACCTTGAGAGTGAGGCGCCTGCTTGATGAAGTGGTGAACTTTGAGCCAAGTCTGAGACCCCATGTGTCCATACATCTTGAAAGACCAAAGAGGGTGAAGTACTGAAGAATTCCTGACCTGTTCATGTTCCTGAAATATCGCAAAGTGGTGTGGAAGTATCCCTTGAAAATGGAGAACTGAAAATAGAGGAGCTGTTGAGTTGCCACCAGAGCAAATGAATGCTCCTGCTGAAGGAACAGGTTTAAAAAGAGAAACACCAACTTTTACTATGGGTTAGTATTTGGTTGAAACCAGCCGCTAAACTCTGTTGGCACATTATATCGGATTGTCTGATGCTGGATAAGGCATGCTCCATACCCTGGCTGAGATAAATACAGGATACTCTTGGCTCCCTTGGTATATCCTGGTGGTTCCCCAAACCCAGTCTTGTGCCCAAAAATACAAAGATGGAGGTGAAAACAGTATTTAAGGACCACCGTGCAGACATTACATTGGGACACAAGTTATTTAAACCTACGTTGTTGTATTGTTATAGTCTCGTATACACAGAAGAACACCCTTTGAATCTGTCTCTGGACCTGTCAGGATGGGAACCGTCACTTTTTTAGCAGGGGCAATCTATTGGTCCCTATTTTGCAAACACTTTCTGCATCCAGCAGGGAATCCAGTCTCCTCCTGTCCCTGTGATAATCATTCTGCACAATCTCTACTGCACTTTATATTCTTTTGCAAATTTCACAGCGTAGAGCGAAAGCACTTTTTGATACCCATGTTACGGAGGCTAGGCCTCTGCCTTTGTAGATCAGTCCTCTTTCAGTTACAATCCCTGTGTTCACCGAGACTGTATTCACTGTCTGTGCCTTTTTGAAAGCAGCACTTATGGCTAGACACTCAATGATAGGCTAGTCTGTTAGAATTTTAAGTGCATAGTGGCTCAGTATTTGGCGATGGCAAAGTTGTTGGGTTGACTTTTGGTGGATAGTAGGAGCGCATGGAGGACACTATGTGAGTTTTTTGTTCTCTCTCTATCCCCTCCTTATGCTTTTTTTTAACTACAACTTCTGCTTATAACATTATAATGACTTCTAAAATCTGACTAGTACTCACACTTTTCTGTTCATTTCATGCACAGTTATTCAATGTGACAATGAGCCCTAAAGTCCCTGATGCACCCATTTTTAATAGTTTTTAATGTATGATCATTTTAAAACTTTTATGTGTGACTATAACTATGTGAAATATGTCTATGTACTTTTATGGCCTATTATTACGTAGACCAAATAAAGTTATTGCATTGAAGAGAAAGACCCTATGGATTTCGGAACAGCCAAGTAGCTGGAGAAACTTGAGATCAAGTGTGTCAGTTAAACACACACCACAAATCACCATAAAAAAAACAGAACCGGTGTATAAGTGAATCAGAAGAAGATCAACAGACACCAAGGATATTGAAGAGAGCAAGAATACATTGTCATAGGTACAGGCACCTGAATGGACTTACTATACAGATCTCATGATCCCAAAGAACTAAGATAAGAATCACTTAACCTCTATGATATGCCACATTAAGACAACATTTGATTTAAATTTCTGAAGCAAAACCACAAATAAACCTGAAAAGCAATATTCAGCTAATGCAAAGCAGAGAGATCCCATTCCATAAATGATGATCTGTGCTTTACAGAGTTATGAAAACTGTGATTAATGTACAAGACAATCATTCTCCAACAAAGACAAATAAAAAGAATTAAGAAGAATTCCCTAGGGTCAAGACTGCAGGAGAAGAGTAAGGATAGCACTTCTAGAAGAAGATGAAGTAGGGCTAGGGATGCCTCATGAAGATTAATGTGAATATTCAAAATGAAATAAGCGCAAGTTAATTACTGAAGGTTTTGCTCAGATTGCACGAGTTGCTGCTATATTCCACTAAAGGTGTGACTTTAGCCAAATATGTGTTTGCCTACCAATGCTAGATCGGGAATAACCATGGTAGTTACACTAATAGTTTTGTCAGCATGCATAGAACTTTTAGTTGGTGTATGTCGGACCCCAGAGAGAGAAATACTTAAATAACACCTGCACCTGCATCATCTGCACAGACAAGTGATGTGAAGAAATTAAAAGCATCATTTATAGATGTTTCAAAAGAAGATTTCACAACAAATGTGTATTCTAGATTAATTCAGGAATAGACACAAGCTTTAGATGCAAAGTATTGCTACATCCGTGCACACCTACCTTCTTTAGCTGCTGAAGATGCAACTATATTTAACTTTCATATGCAGTTAAATGTAGAAAATTATTCAGTTTGGTTTACAAACTGGAACATTTTGAATATTATTTTTCCAGTTATGACATGATTCTTTTTGAAGTTCCCCATCAGAAAATAATTAATCCTCAACCACAATCAAAGGACATGAAAGCAGCGTGGCATTCCTTTAGCTCCCCTACAAAGATAGAAACTGTTAAGGCATACGAGCGAAACTTGGGAGTGTCTAATGAGACCATAAGAAAATAAATGTATTTTATCAATAGAAAAAAGGAGAGCTCACATGTTTAGTGAGACAAATGAAGAGGAAGATGTGCTATAGAATGTTTAGAAGAAGGAGGGAAATGAGTACAAAAAGAAACAGATATATTTTAAAATGAAATTAGATAGACAACAAAATGAAAACTATATTTTTCCAAGGGGGGAAATCAGTTTAGGAAAAGACACATTGTGATAAGTGGCTGTGAACACACATTTGAAGTTCTTAGAGGGCCTGTTCAGATACTAAAAGTAAACAAAGGAGTTTTTCCTGGAGTCTATTTTGTTTGTGGGAAGATGCAAATTTCCAGTTACCTACTGCTTGGGAAGGAATTTGATAGTTAGTTCTATTGTCCCCTAAATTTATCATTTTAATACCATAGATACTTTAACTCATAGACATACACATAGTACCATTGATGGGACACTATTAGTAGGAGACTTTTTTGAGGCAACCATTCCTTCTGTGGGAGTCATTCTGAATAGTGAGAAAATGAGAAAGCTTTCTAAAGTAGTAGACAAGCAGGCTGCTAGTACATCTGGTGCTTTGCTAGCAGTTAACACTGAATCAGTGGCTATTAGATTAATGCTCTTTGTTGGACTTTGCCCTTTTTGCATGGTCATCCCAGAACTTTTTGCCTTCCTCTGATATTTTTTCTGACCTGTTGGTGGTTTCATGACTCTGGGCACTTTATCACTACTGATCAGTGCTAAAGTGCATGTGTTCTCTATGGTAAACTTGGTAAGATTGGTCTACACCTGTTTGGAATATTTATGTTTACCTATCAGTCCCTTGTACAGTGGTGTCTCATACAGTCAGAGCCAGTAAATTAAGTGCCACTGGTGGGCTTGCAGCTCTGCTTGTGCCATTCACCAAAGTAGCCTTTCAAACCTATTTCAGGCTTCTGCTACTGCAGGGCCTGCGTGTGCAGTTTACTGCCGCTGTAACGTGGCACATAAAGTGGTTAATAAGAAGGATTACTAACCAACGAGGTAGTATGCACTGCGCACTGTGCACTGGGATTCTAGAAAACCCTTTCAATAATTTGACATTTCAATCAAACAAAGAGTATAATAAAACCAGAATTTAAAGAAAACATTTGCACGTGGATTTATAACTTCTTATATTTGATTATACATCATTATCATATCAGAAAATACTAATAATTGTCACGTTAGACATTGCGCAATTTCGAAACTCATAATGTGTGATCATTATATCATGAAAAACACATGAAACAATAATGTACAAAATGCTTGGAAACAAGCCCAATGCATTTCGGGACTGGAGCGTCCCTTCCTCAGGGACAACCTGTAAACAAGAACATCTTTATTAACGTAACAGGTAAGCTTACTGACTGTTTCATCAAGACTGCATGTGGGTGCCATTACGTGAGATAATTCAAGAGTGCAGAATCATGCATAAAAAATGGAACTGGTGTTTGGTATATTTCAACAGGATCTCCCGAGTGTGGTTAGTGAACAAGAAGGAAATATGTGACAAAGAAAGTGAGCAAGCTGAAAGATTGGTTGACAGTAATGAATATTATCTGTGAACTCTGATTGTGTGCAGAAAGACGACACTGGATATCAAGGAACTGTGATAAAAGAAAAGAACAACTGAACCATGGGCATGAAAATACGTGTGAGGAAAAAGACGTACCTAGATGAGCACGCAATATAAGACTAAGGGAAATTCCATGGCAATGCTGTAGGAATAAGGAAAAGAGAAACGGAAATTGTAGTGGAAGAGATAGAAACTAGCGTCGGGGCTGCGAGAAAGCGCATGCCGTTATAAATTACCTGGTAATGTGCAATGAAGAACAATACATGCTGAGTGCGAGTAGCGAGTATCCAAGTTAGCAACAAAAGTGGAAAACTACTGCAATGAAACCAGCAATAATGAGTGAACCAATCGGCAGAAAACACAGTGGAACGCAAGTCAGGCGGTAAACAAAAACACTCACCCAGATGTAGAAAACGCTGGTGCCCAGTAATCAATAATCAGGGGGGACTGAGATGTTCGAATGACGATATCTGGAATGTAAGTAACCAGAATGTAAAACGGGGCAACGTGAAAGAGCGGTGACGAGATGAAAGTGACTGGAGATAATGCTGACCTGATAATTTCTTAGGCGCGACCCAACGATAAACCGGAACATCAACTGCTAGCTGGAACATCCGAAGACACGTACGGACTCTGTGCTAATGAACGCGTTAGAAAGTGAAAGAGGACTGGATGGCACAAACCGGGGGGAGCCCTCTTGGAGTGGATAAAACAATGCTAATCTGTCTGTAGCAGGAGCTCGAATTGGTAAAAAGTTGAAAATGATATGGGAAACATGTGGAAAAACGCATAAGCCAGTGTGAAAAAAAAGGAAAAAATGACCACAATATCCAAAGGATAAAAACAATGTCTGAATAATTTATTAACCTGCTCAAGGAAGGAAAACTAAAAGAGGTGAATGGCCCTAACGCTGTTGGCACATGTAGTCAGCGCCAAAAGTAAATAACAAGAAAATCTGTAGAAAATGCTGAAAAGTGAAAAATGTACAATGTGACTACTCCAACGGGTGAACCAGGGAAAATCGAAGGATCGGTAAAAGATGAGATAAATATGATAAGGTTATTAAACATGAGAATAAACATGACAATAAACGGAGGATGCAAAATTTAAATAAACAAGTAAAGAAGAGAAAGGGAGAGAGAAGTGTGAAGTAGAACATAAGTGGATGTTTAAGCTAAATAAATAAATAAGTGACATGCAAACTCCATCATTAGTGCATGTCTCTATGTATAACCAAATCCAGTTGAAGGACAATATGCAAAAAGATAATCTATAGAAAACAACTCATGTCAAAACGGTCATTAAGGCTACAGGGACCATCGTGCCAAATGTTTTGACCCAAAAGAGTTCTCTTTGGAGTAAAATTCGATTAGTGTCCATGCCTGGTCTACTGTTCACTTGTTCAATAATTTGAAATCTAAGTTGAGAAATAGTATGTTTGGCTTCATGCCACATCTGTAACTCCACTTTTACTCCATATCATACACCCCTAAGATAGGCCCTAGCTAGCCCTATGGGCAGGGTGCAGTGTAGGTAAAAGTTATGGCATGTGCCTTAACTGTGTGGCATGTCCTGGTAGTGACAAACAGCCTATTTGGTTTCCCACTGCTATGAGGCTGCCCTCTCATAGGTTTGGATTGGGAATGCCCTGCTATGTGCTTCAGTGGTAATTCCTTACATGAAAGGGGTAGTGTGATCAAGTTTGGTATGTTTGTAATAGTAGTGATAAATTCTGCGTATTGGTGTTCATGGATTTAATATCACTATTTTAGAAATGACACTTTTAGAAGAAGCCATTTCTGTGTACTAAATGTCTTTGGTTCTTTGATAGGATGTGTATTGAATGTCTGGCTTTAGAGTGACAGGGGCTGGATAGGTGCAGTGGCTCCAGAGAGTCTGGATGAGTCAGTGCTAGGCTGAATAGGTCTGGTCTGCATTTGGAGTGGTGGGAGGAGTAGCACCTGCACCTGAATAGGGCTGTACCTGCCTTTCACAATGATGGCTCTGCCCCCTTGTGGTTGGTCTGGGGCCAGGGCTTACAGTTACAATGGGGAGTGTTGTCCACTTGCAAAGGGCCCCCCAGAACTGGTTTGGACTGGGCTCAGAGCCCTGGGCCAGGGGAGGACAGAGACAATTACTAGTATAAGTACTGGGACTGTGACACCATGTCTGTCGAGATTTTTGAACTGGAACTGCCACAGAGGCTACTCGCTTAAGACTGCCAGGAAGGACCACCATGGAACTTGCTGAACCAGAGTGCTCACTTGCTGCCTGCTGGGTAGAATGAAGGACTGCCGCTGTCTTTTAGACCTTTAGTTCTGGTGTGCCTATGCCTTGTTGTTTGTAGCCTCAGTGATCTCCCGGGCTGAGTGGTTTGCCCTGGGGGATTTGGAGCGGTGCGTGGTGAGCGCTGTGCTCTGTGCCCTGTGATCTGGAACAGCACATGTGGAGCGCTGGTCAGCTCTTGGAAGAGCGCTATGTTCCTTTGAGGTTTTCCCCTCAGCTTCTGGTAACAGAATGTGCAGTGCTGCGTAGAGGAAAGGAGACGCCATAACTGCGAGGAAACGTCCTGTGCAGCAGTGCAGCCGGTGCTCTGCTACGTGGCCCGAGCTGACCAATGGTGCGAGTAGAATGAGAATTCCCGGGTTGGGAAGTCCTCTGCATCGCCTGGGAAATGCCAACATAACTGGGGGCGGGGCCAGCTACTGAGTATACGCCATGACGGAGTAGAGCAAAGCCACCAGAGACTTCGCTCCGGGTCCTGCTCCTGCCTTGCGGGGAGCTGTTGTGGTCAACACGGGTGGTGCACACACCGCACTAGACAGAGGCTGGCTAGTAGCCATTCCCTCCTCCGCATTTGGCTGACAGCTGCACTGCACGCTTGTCGGCAGCAGCCCTGGGGTAATTCTTTTTCTTCAGATTGGGCACTACAGGGCGAATCATCGCAGGAGGCCCCCGGTGCTGGGAATTACTGAATTTGCCCAGGTAGGCATGCCTGACGTTTGGTGGCCTATGAGCTGGGCACCGGGGCCATTCTTGTTAGGCAGGAAATGGATGAAGCCTCAACGGAGGCCCCCGAGCCCCAAAGGAGAAAGGATCTCCACAAGATTACCGAATTTCATGGTGTTAGCGGGCATGTAGCCCAGGGAGTTTACAAGGGGGTGCCATTCTTATAGTTTCCTGACATATAAAAAGTGTGCACACTAGTAGTTCATATGTATGCATAGAAAAACACGGAGCAACTTTTAAACAGCTGCTCCGTATTTCCCTTGAATGCGCTGCCCTGGGGGCAGCGCAAATTCTCTGCTACCCTGAGGGCACAACATTCTACATGATAGGGCACACTTTTCCTGTTTGCACCTGGTGCACCTGCTTAAAGGTGCGCCGTGGTGCAAACAGGAAAAGTGTGCCCTATCTAAAAGGGACATGTTTGTGGGTTAATGGTTAGAAGTCCTGTCTCTCTTCTAATTTAAATTTCATGGGCTTTGAAAAATCATTTGCTCCATGTATCTTGTTTAAAGAAACCACGTCCGTGTCACAGCTTCGCTGTACATGGAGCAAATGATTTTTCAAAGCCCATGGACTTTAAATTAGAAGAGAGACAGGACTTCTAACCAATAACCCACAAACCCGTCCCTTTCTGATTGTGGAGCCGGCAGGCCCATCTTCATCCAATTCCACACTGAATTCTCCAGTGTCCGTAGGGAGTCCCCCCTTTTTGGTCCTGATGAAGACCCTACTGTAAGGACTCAAATTGCCTACATTGATTCACAGGGTTGAAACGTCGATGGCTTCACTATTTGTTTACCTTTGTGGACAACAGTGATTGAGTCACCGTGTCCCCTCAATCTGTTTTTACAATATGGTGTTGTAAATAGACTAAGCCTTTGATAAGGCTGGATTGACTTCTTTCATGATTTAGATGTTTATCTTGTTCACTGCCCTCCTTCCTTCACTTACCCCCACATCTGCACATTGCTTCACTTACCCCTCCTTCCCTTTTGGGGCAACTCTTTACAATTGTGCTTAACTAATGTCACGTCTTGTGAGCATGAGATTCCATGTTCCATATAAATAAAATATGGTTAACATGAAGAATATTGTCTGTAATTGCTTTAACAGGTGTTTTTGATGTGTACAATCCTTCCCTTTGTTTCAAATCTGTGTCCACTGAGGCCATTTTTCCTGTACCGTTCCTTACTCAGGTCCCAGTGACGTGTCTGGGACAACTTTGTGAGAAAAGAGGTAAAAGGTCCCATTCCTTTACTGGCCGTATAATGAGCGTAGAATTTGTTTTTGATATTTGCCCTTAATGGAGCTCTCCATTAAGCACAGACTCACGCCCATGAATTTGAATAGATACCACAGAACCTGTACAGAAACTATCGATTTATCCTGATAATTAACGACCTGAGGAAGCCCCAGGCCAGATGGCCATGTAAGGGTGAAACACGTGTTGGCTGTCTCTCACCCACTCTCATGGATAGAGTGAATTTACCTTAAATAAACTTTCAACAAAATGAGTTTTTGTCTGACTGGAATTTTTTTCCCTTACAACCACTTTGTGTCTGGGACAACCCATTTTTTTTGAAAGGCCAAAGATTCAGGTTGCTCCCACTCTGAGATTTTTCACAGAAGCAAATCAGTTTCAGCAGGACAACCTGGAAGGGGATTCTGGCCTTATGGAACAGTTTGGCTCATCTTGTAGCCTTGCACACTGGAGGAATCCAAAACCAAAAAAGTTATTGAGCCCAAACGCAGCAATCTTCAGCAGCAAAGACACCAAGCGTATCTGGCCAGTGAGGGACCTTCTATGGGTGCTAATTATTAATTTTTCCCACTCTGAGCTTTTCATCCTGAAGTCAATGCCTTCACCAGTACCTCTTCTGATGGCTATTCATCCTTGAGGAGCCCATCTCGACCACAGCCTGCTTTCTGCTCCACTGTGGAGTTTTGACTTCCATTTCAGAGACTGACTCATAAGGTAAAAAATCTGACCGGGTTGAACCTGGTTACTCCATTCAACCCAACTACATCACTGTCAGCCTTAAATTGTGCCTAGGTCCTGGTCAGTCACAACCAGATGACCACAATTAGCTCAATGTTTTTTGGCACCATTTCAGTTAAACTCTAAAAATCCATATTGCTGTTTACCCTTACTTTATTTTAATTTTTTTGGTGTCATTTTGCTCATTAAATGATTTTTTATTTTTGTAAGTTGGGAATTTTATTGTGCTGGGTTTTCAACTTTTAAACAGTTTTGGTACTTCTAAATGCTTTACACATTTTTTAATGTAAACCTGTTTGCTCTGTGCCATAGCTAGCAGGGGATGAACTTAATTTTCTTGACATTACCGAAATAGTGGCATAATTGCGTGTGGTGGACTATCATCTACCCCAAACAATACTCCACCTTCTCATAATGATATACAGTCCTTATTTTTTTAAGTAATAGAATTTACTGGTGAATGTAATAAACTGTATAATAACATATCTCACCTGTCTTTTTTTTTAGACAAACATTTTTCTGCTGAGATAATTGTGCAAGCGACACCGATAGCACATTCTTTCATTTGACTGAAGTGGATAAAACAAGGACTAATATAGTAATTGTGTTATACCTGCTGCTCAAAAAGATCCACCCAAAGAAGATTTCAATTAAATGAAGGTTGATCAAAGGACAAGTGTGTTTCCTACATTAGTAGGGAGCACATCGTGTTTCTAAAATACCCCTCACACACCAAAAGGGCCCTTGGTGTCATGCTTCATCATAGGGGTCTTCGCATCCCTCTACAGAACGTGGCGTGCTACTACCAACAAATACGTGGGAGCACTGATGTAAACTCTATGTGTGGTGTGAGAGAGGTGGTGAGAGGTAGGGTCAGGAGTGAATGGTAAGTGAATGTTAAAAAATACCTAGCAACATAGGAGTAAAATTGTTTTAATTAATCCTTGGTGCCGGTATTATTAAAAAGTGTGGAGTGGAGGTATGTTGTATTAATGTACAAAACCTTCTGCGTGTGTCTGTGTCAACATGTTTCGAAGCGTACTGCTTCTTCTTCAGGACGGGTCAACAGATCCCTACCCTACTCACATATATGGTGTGTCAATGTCAAATGTACCAATATTATCTGTAGCCAGAGGCTACAAAAAATGGACACAATGGTCTCAGTACTTATAAATAAAAAGGAAATTCCTTAGTCGCAATCTGAAAAGAAACACAATGTAGGAAAAATTCAGGTGTATAAGTTATATTACAGATGTAGTATTCGTGACCTGTATGAGTGATAAATACAGTGTCTATACCTGGAGCAAAACTATGAACTATCTGTGCTAGTGCAGTGTCCTGTAGTGATAGGGGACATATACAAGACATACTCACATATAACAAAAAACACACACACTAAATGAATATTGTCTCAGGGTTATTTCCATAGTGCCTAGAAATTGTTTATAAAAAGCAGAACATCAGATTAAGAAAGAGAAGGATCACATATTTGTTCTTTTTGAAGCCACTGGCCTCATGAGCCTTTAGAACGAAAGGGACCCTGTGCACATTGCACTCTGTGAAATAAAAATGATCATCAGTACTGCAGCACCTGGTCGATGCATCCTGTTAGTGGGAACAGATCTGGACTGTCTAAAGCGGCTGTGCCGTACTCACATATACCGATTTGCTGCCTCGCCTGGAAGTCCCCTCGCGGCTCCGTCGATACAATCATGCCGAATGGGGGGTTTATTTATACTCTGCTTAATCGGCCTTATTGTTCCCGCCATTGACGGTGTGTACATGTCTTGCGGGAGCGCTCCCTTCCTCAGCAACTAGAGGGTTTGCAGGAACTGTCAATGCCCAGGAAGTGTAAACGGAATTGCCCGGAAATGTCTTTAGAACGCTCACTTACACGCTAATGTTTTCAAGGAGCGCTTCACACTAAGTGCATTACGTTGCGTTTGGTAGCAAAAGGCGGACTGGCAAAACCGGGGGTGAATACCATGAGCGTTGTTAACTAGTGGTTAACCCGGTTAGACAAATCTACGCCTGCATTTGTTTAAATGGAAAGGTTGGCGAAACGAAATCTAAAATGTCCCTAGAACCATACTAATTGTGGGGTGCACTTATCCCAGTGTAATGGAACAGAAAAAAGAGGTGCATTTTTGGACAACTGACAAATAATTCTCTCATAGGCCCTAATTGGTAGTTGCAAAAAGATGCAAAAAACAAAAGACATAAAAAACCTTTACCTTTAAATCCCTAGTATATTTTATGGAGAGTACCCAAGGCCTGTAATTTAAATGTCACTAGTGGAATGCAACACTTATTTTGCCACCACTAAAATTATAATACAATGCATGTCTAAAGGTCTGCCCCTGCAGCCTAAGTGTGAAATTTAAAAAACTGTAAATTCGACAGACTGCATGGTATTTAAAATGTAGGACATGTGTGAACATGCTTCACTTGTCTTTTTTATCCAGCAGAAATAGATATAAACTAACATAGATTAATAATGTATATTTACAAAAGAATAGATCAGTAGTCTGAATTGCACCATCCATATTTTCTTCTCAAGAATTACAACTCCATAAATTGATTATATAAAAAGAAATACCAAAGTTCAGCAGTGCCTCAATCACCCTGCTGGAGCTGGCCATAAAAGGCATATTAAAAATCACATATTACCATCACATTTTAGTGAAACAGCGCATAACATGCATGAAAAGTGAAACGTGCAAAGTGCAAAAAATATAAAAATACAGTCATCCTCAGATTTTTAGATAAAAAGAATACCTGGAGCAGAACCTCCCCCCCTCCATAAATCTTCCCTGCATGTTGCATAGATGGAAATAGCATCTCTATAAAGAATCAATTGCTCCAGTTGAACTTCAATACCCTCAAAATAGTGCTATGTAGCAACAAACCTCTTCAAACACCCACATTATTTGCACATTGCTCTTCATATTTTGTGGTGGGTATCATCGTTTCATTCCAGCCTTGGATAGTTGGAACCAGTCATTGAGGAATTACGAAACGATCAATAGTAAGTGCGATAGAGAAGAAGAACTGCCCTCCCTTATTAAACCACTGACTTTCCCTAGAGACCCCAAACAACACTAAAGTTACTTCTGGAACTATCCGAGACAGTAAAGTCTTGCTGATGAAAACAAATAGGTCTTTCCAGAATTTGGATAGCTTTTTAAAAGAGAAAAACATGTGAAGCCAGTCTCCTGCACCTTCCAGATGACAACAAAAGCCATTATCAGTGGCAGTTAGATATATTTTATTGACGTCGCTGGGTTATAGTATGCCATCCAGTGGGACAGAATGGCATTCTTTTGAAATTTGACACTCTCACAGACTTATATCCAATCTCTAAACTAGCATGCCAGTCAATCTTGATAAACTTCATTGTGTTTTTTCAAAAACTTTGTTCATAAAAACCATGAATATGATCTTTCGAGGAATTGTTACAAAGCAGCCCATGCCAACTACCTATCCCAGTCATTTTGCTTTTTACAAGCGCGCAAAGAACAGGGTGAGTTTCTAGTCTCTCCCCGTGGATATAGGCTGCCAAAAAATGGATTATCTTCTAAAAGCTCGAGAAAAAGGATCTACATTGAGACCCGTATCTGGTCTTTTGGGGTAATTTTGCTGTTTTAATAAATTCTGATAGGCTAATTGAGAACCCCTGCAACATTGTACAAAAAAATATAATCAAATTCACAACTAACTTCTAATAATGCTGAAGTATCCATTAAAGCTGCCTGGTAACAACTCTGCATATGGGGAAATACCATGCCATACCGAGCTTTATCTGATTGCAGAACACTCAATTTCACCATCAAAGCCTTTTTATTCCAAAGGAATCTCCTTATAGATAAATCAAGCTCCCTGAAATAGCTATTGCTTACTTTTATTGGCACATTAGAAAAAAGAAATGTGAGTAGTGGTAGGACAGATATTTTTATCATAGCAAACCGCCCAATTATACTCAGGGGGAGAAGATACCAACTTTCCAGTAACCCATTATTGTTCCTAACATTGCCTCAAAATTCAACCAAAACATCTGAGTAATATTGTTATAAACATGGATCCCTAGATACCGTATGGGATTTTGTGGTCTTGCTTTGAGCTGTAGTGAAACTGGAAGATTTGCCGCTGGTACGTTTAAAAGCAAAATTTTGGTTTTACTTCTGTTTATAATATATAGCTGAATACACCTGTGAATTCCTCAAACAGTTGTAAAGCCTCCTTTATATTATCTTTATCTGGTTGCAGATACAGAATAATATCATCTAGCTTGAGCCTGGCCAACCCCTGATTGGGTGTCCTGATGTTCCCACTATGTATCTTTTCAGCCAGAGGCTCTATGAAATATTTAAATAGTATTTGGGAAAGTGGGCACCTCTGGAGTTTGCCTCAGTTAAATAATACTATGCCAGCCATCCTAGAATTTACAATGACTTTGGCCTGTGCAGCGCCGGGACACCTCCTTCGGGAGGTAGCTGTTTTGTGCTTTATAAATGGCCGTATTATTATTATAAGTTCATCAGCATCGAGATGAATTGTAGGGCATACCCAAATTTATGCAAGCTAAAAAACATTTCTCAACTAAAGAGATTGAATGCCTCTTCAGCATCGACCATCATTATCACCCCTTTTGTTTCATTGGTAGAGAAATAATCTCTCACCTTTGTTAAAAACTGGGCATTTGCTGTCTTAAGATCATTAGCGACAAACCCACTCTGATCCTTATGGATTAAAAGCTGGGCTGCAGGCATAATAAGAGTAGTCCAAACTTTCTTCAAACGTTTGTAAAGAGTGTTAAGGAGGCTAATAGGTCAATAGGAATTCACATTTCTCGAAGTTTTATATTTCTCGAAAAAACGTACTATAGTAGATTCCTTAAAATAAGAAGGATCCTCCCCACCCTCCTTTATATAATTAAAGAGATCCGTCAAAAAAAGGCAAAAGCTCCTTAGCAAAGATTTTTTAAACTTAGGGGGAAATCTATCATTTCCACATGCCTTAGCATTAGGCATCTTTTTAAGTGCTTTTGTGCGCATGTTTTACATGTCCTAGCAGTAAAAATTCTTCAAATTCATTTTTTACTGTTGAAAATAATGGATTAAATTATAACACCAAATAATGCATAACTTCAATAATTGTGAAGTTACATTTTGAATTACTATTTTGGAAATGTGACTTTTAGAAAGTTTGCATTTTCCCACCTAAAGCTGCTACTGGTCATTGCAAATTAATCCTCTGTTGTCACCTGAAAGCCGTCTGGCACCCTGCAAGGAAGTGTGAATGACTCCCACAAAAAGGAGCAAAGGGCATTGGTTGGAAGGAGGTGTGAACTCCTCCTGACAGTATGGCCTGGTGCCCACCAACTACACAAATTTCAAAGAGGCATCCCCTTCTACCTGTAGATATACCTCATATCTAGGCCTACTCCTGCTCTTGTCCAAGAAGCCAGAGTAGCATCAGTCACAATGGGGAAAACCTGTTTCAGGACTGGTTTGTAGGTGGAGTTCTCTCATTTCCCTAGACACACAATAGTGGTGTGCCTAGAGATTTGCACAAGGGCAGAAAGGTTCTGCCAAATTGGTTCTAGGAAGAGAGGCACAGTATGGCATAGTTTATAGTATAACACACAGGGGGTCCTGCATGAGAGGGTAGAGGCTCTCTGGGAACATTTGCCTCATTCGTTAGGAGTCCCCACACCCACATCCTGGCACAGGGCATAAAAGTGCCACTCCTCCTAACACCTTTGGCTCGTGGAAGACAAAAGAAGAACTAACAACCATGTCTTGTCGAAGACAAAAGAAGGACTACATTTGCTGTGTATTATGTGGCTAGAAACCCCAAAAAGCTGTAACTTCTCCCCACTTGTACTCGAGAAAGAAGTGTGGACCCCAAGGGCTAGTTGGCTTACCTCCAGTTTAGTTACAGGGACTGCTAGAAAACCAAATCCCTGCAGATCCCAGCAAACCAGTTTCAACTTTAATTCCCCTGAACCCAGCTGGTGGTTTGTGGGAGATTGAGTCTTAACCCTCAAGCAGCCCTGGACCCTTGGCTGATGTTACTCTTTCCCACTTTATGAAGAACATACTGCAAAAAAGAACTAGGGATTTACGGACTGCCACAGAGCTGGTTTGCCCTGTTGAAAAGATCCCGACTTCCAGAAAAGTTTCTAAATCTGAGCGTAGAGGGTTCACTGGAACCAAAGCCAACCAGTGACTCATTGACAAGGGCACCTTCCTGGGCCCAGACTTTGCCCTTCACCCACTTGGAGTTTTCTATTTATTGGGAGCCTCGAAATTCCCACCGGATCTGAGCCTCCCACCAAGGCCCTCTGATTCAACCAGCCACTGTAAACCAGCCCCCAAGAGATATAGCTGGCACCATAACCTGCTTCCCACTTCATTCATGAGGATTTTTTCCCAGTAAAATGCCTGAGTCAGAAGGTAAAGTTTCAACTGAGATGCACCTGGTCCCTGTACCTGACCTGCAATCCATCACAGTCAGTATTATTCTTTAACTTTGTCCCAGCCTAGACCCCTTTGTTTGGTGCTATAAACACCTAAAACTTTGAAAATTATATCTCTGGTTCCCTACATCCGATTTTAGTTGTTTTTGTAGCTATTTGTTTAGTAAAATAGTATTTATTAAAATATTATTTATGTCTATAAATTGGAATAATATTTTTGATTTAGTTGTGCTTCCTACTTTTTAACTGTTTTGGTACTGATAAATGCTTTACACATTTCTCCTAAGTTAAGCCTGCCTTTTCTGCCTTTTCTGTAATGCCCCCTGTATCCCGTTGGACGTGAACAAAGCTGTTGACTTGTACTCCAAGTGGGTCGAGAGGGCCTACGATATTTTTGCGCCAGTAAAATCTTTCACGCCCAGAAGGGCTATGCCCTCGGCGCCGTGGTTCTCAGACTCTCTGCAGACCGCCAAAACGGATTGTAAGAAATTGGAGAGACAATGGGGGAACGGGTACTGTCCAACTAAGAAAGATAGATATAAAAGGAGCCTCTCTATTTATAAAAACCTAATAAATGAAGCAAAAAAAACGTATTTCACGGAGCAAATAGAGAGGGCAAGCTCATCCTCCAGAGAGTGGTTTAAGACCATAACCAAACTTACGATTCCAGCTGAACCTATCCCAGCGACTAGTGCTGATCTGTGTGAGGCCTTAGCCACCTTTTTTCAGAATAAAGTGGCGGGGATTTTCTCCTCCTTTGCCGAAGTTTATGGAGAGGTGGGAGTTGCAGCACGAAGGGCGGAAGCCGGGTCAGTTTGGTCGCAGGATAGATTAAGGGTCTTTAGCCCGCTATAATCGGAGGAGGTTACTGGTCTTTTGTTGGCTGCCCGTTCGGGAGCCCCTAGTGATCCGTGTCCGGTGGCGGTCCTTAAAAGTTGCCCAGAAGTGATTGCTACCACGCTTACCCCACTGTTTAACTCTATTATTGAGTCAGGTATTTATCCTAGGAGGTGGAAAGTTGCTTCTATCCTACCTTTAATTAAAATACCCACTCTTGAAAAAAGTGACCCAAATAGCTATAGACCAATTTCGCGTCTCCCTCTGCCGGCGAAATTATTCGAGAAGGCCATAAACAGGCAACTTAGCTTCTTCTTAGAGAGAACTAAGGCCCTTGATCTCACGCAGTTTGTGTTTCGGGCAGGACATAGCACGGAACTGGCCCTGATTAAGGCGACGGAGGAGATTAGAGTGGCGGTGGATCAGGGGGGTGAGGCGGTCCTGATTCTGTTGGATCTGTCGGCGGCGTTCGACACGGTGCATCATGGAGTAATGATGGACTGGTTGGCAAAGGCAGGGGTGGAATGCACGGCCTGGAGCCTCCTGAAAACTTTTCTGGCCGATAGAACCCAGACTGTTGAGTTGGGTGCTGAGGTGTCCAAACCCTTTGCCCTCCCGTGCGGGGTCCCGCAAGGGTCTTCCCTGAGCCCCACTCTTTTTAACATTTATGTTAGTCCGCTGGGAGCCTTGATTAGATCTTATGGCCTCCAACTTACCTCGTATGTAGATGACAGGCAAATCGTGCTATCAATACAAAGAGAGTCCCAAGTGGATATGATAACGAGGTATCATGATTGCCTTAAAGATATCGCGAGTTGGATGGCCGCAAACTGCCTCAAACTAAATGCCGGTAAGACTGAGGTCATGATATTTGGAAATAATCCAAATATCTGGTCGCCAGCTATGTGGCCCGAGGCTCTAGGGAAGCAGCCAGTGCCTACCCCAAAAGCTAGGAATCTGGGTGTGATTATTGACCAGCAACTGGACTTTGGAGGACAGGTCAGTGGAGTGGTTTCTTCGTGTTTTCACATCATCAGGATACTGAGGAAAGTAGAAACATTTCTTCCTACGGATGGTTTCTGGTTAGCAGTCTCGGCTTTGATCCTGTCGCGTCTAGACTACTGTAATAGTCTGTACCTCAATCTGAAAAAAAAACATCTGTACAGATTGCAGATGGTACAAAACGCGGCAGCGAGACTGCTGACAGGCTCTCCTAAGTATGTTTCAGTTCGAGAAGGAATAAGGAAACTCCACTGGCTCCCGATACACAGACGCTCTCAATTTAAGGCCCTGTGTACGGTTTTCAAGGCATTGAAAGGCAATGGCCCTGAGTTTCTGAGGGATTGTTTCAGGAGGTATGTGCCAGGGAGGGCACTGCGCTCTGCGGAGAACAATCTAGTGGTTGTTCCCAGGATAAAAAAGGCCAACTGGGGAGGAAAGATGTTTTCCTATGGCGCGGCCACCGCATGGAATTGCCTTCCAGCACATATTAGGAAAGCGGAGGAACTTCTGTCTTTCAGGAGGGGGCTGAAGACCTGGTTGTTCAGGGATTAGACCCTTGTTCTACAGGGATGCTCAGCATTACAGCGCCAGGACACCCTTGGGTATTAGTGCGCTTTATAAGCTCCTAAATAAATAAATAAACAAATAAAATTACCAAGGCATGACCCCAGGTTTAAATTAATGAGACCAAACTGGACATAGTAAGCCACAGTGCCCTTATTACTTGATAAGTACTACATCCACCTAAACTAATAATTCAATCTTTCACAAAGAGACAACACACAAGGGAAAAGACCACTAGACCCACCATAACTTGGTCCTTGCTAGATACTTCACTAATACAAATCTGTACTTCCAAATATTATACGGATAATTCTTATCTCATTTTGTATTAACAATAAAAGACAACCATGGTGTATGGTAAATAAAGAGGTGATTAAGCACTGATGTGTAACTAGATTTTTTTTTCCGTATGCTCCTTTGGTTACTGAACATATATAGAGATTCTTGTGTAACCTTTAGTCATACGTTTGAATCTAAAGATGGGGCTCCAAGTTTCACTGCTTGCAGTTAGCACCCCCTCCCCATGTTGATCATGCACATGCAGATATATACATTAATTTAACTCTCAGTTGAAGGTCTTTGCAATCAAAAATTGGAGCAGCCAGGCCACATATTTGGCATGTGTGTCAAGACATTAGACTATTATCAGCAGAAATCAGTCCTACGTTGTGTCGATACATAGCAGGCTGCTTTCAGCTCCTCAGGTCAAGTACCTTTCCAAAGTCAGGTGCAACCCAAATGGCCCATCATCCACAACAGGTCCTTCTGGCAGGAGTCACAATTGCAAGGCAGTAGGAGCATGCTGCTCGCATTTTAGTAGTAGACTTCCCAAGTGTAGTATGGCAGAGTTAATCATTGTGGAAGCTGCATTGCATGCACCCCTCATAAACCTAATTGCAACTTTCTGAAGAAGACAGCCAAGAACCTTTGAACACCTGTCAACAAATGCAGGCACTGATTCCACCACACAGATGGCAATCTGTGTTCTTCTTCTGAGTAATAAAAAAATACATACACCACAATATAACAGAAGAACTGATGCTGACTTTCTGTTTGTATTTTCTCTCCTTCCTTGATTATTAAGCTTCTGAAGATGTTATTTAGTTGCCGTGCCAAGGTATGAACTTGCATGCTTTGAAGTGGTACTTTTCTAGATAAATTACAAGTTGAGGACAGAAATGCTAGCAATGACTGTGCCAAAGTGATGGCAAACGGTTTTTAGACTTGAAAGTGCATTAACATCACTATAAACTGCATTTACTACAATGCACTGGTGCTGACTTATGGGTAATGTGCGCTTGCTGCCATTGTTGGACCTCAAAGGTATTCTACATTCTAAAATATATACAATAAGTGCCTTAAACTAGAATAATATTCTAACCTATTATTAAGTGTCAAAAACAATTTGTCAACTTTTCAGGATGCAAGAATCTATCCTTCTGGTTGGCCAAAGGTTTTACTACAAACCACGGGATGAATCATGCCAGAATTTATGTCCCTGAAAAGAAAGAAATAGCCATGACAGCCACTTTATGAGGATATGTGTAAGAATTTAAGACAGTTATGTTTAAACTGGCAACATGAAAAAGATATAACATAGGCGGACAGCAAATTCTGATGTATCCAGGGCTGTAGCTTCTAACTATTAAACAAATCTGAGATGTAATCAGTGCTATAAGAATTTGGAGTATTAATTGAAGGATGCGAGAACCCACTTCAGATAATAATCACAATCTGGCTGAAGCACAAAAGTTACTAAATTATGATCAAACCTGGTAGCTGTGGCACAGAGCACTCAGGCTTAACTTTAGAAGCAATGTGTAAAGTGTTTATGCAGTTTTTATGCAGTACACAAACCGTAATAAAGTGACAAACCAGCACAAGACAAGTTCCAAAACACTGTAGAAAAGTAAGTAATATTTTAATGAATAAAATGCTTCCAGGTCCTCAAAAATCTAACATGTAGAACAGGGGCTATGTCTTTTTAAAGTTTGAATTAAAAATAGGCCAAAAAGCGCCATGCACTAACTATGGATACCTGGTTGCACTAGATTGGGTCAAAGTCAAAAGCTAAGTCTGACAACGGAGATTCATAGTGCAGATTCAGGGACTAGGTTTATTTTGGTGGGAAGTTTACCTTCTGACTTTGAAACCTTTATAGAGAAAAAGTGGTCATCGAGTTATCAGTGAAGCAATTTGCAAGCTGTATCCAGAGTGGGGCTGGACTGCAGTGGGCTGCTGAAAAGCAGGGCCTGGCGCAGTCGGTGACAAAGGTGGGAAATCTCAGAGCAGGCAAAGTCTGATTTCAGTGTACAGGAAAGCCTCAACGGTGATCGGATTCTACTCAGTGACGTTTCCGATGGAGCCCCCTGCATTCAAGAATCTAGAAGACACCTCTTGGAGGTTAGGAGTGACTGCAACAGAGGCCGGCAGCAGGGGTGAGGGCAGATCCAGTTGAGACTTGTCAGCAGTACAGGTGCAGAGAAAGAGACCTCTATGAAGCTTGTTTTGTCCGTGTTGTACAAACAGGAGGTCTACCAACTGACACTTGAAGTTGCTTCTGGAGTCCTAGGTTCAAGACAAGCAGGCCTAGTCCTCCTTCTGGTTCTTAGTCAGCAGGACAGTCCTTCTTCTGATTCATCACTGGTTCAGAGTGTTCTTATGAGCAGAATGTGGGATCCACATTTATGCCCAGTGACAGCACTTTGTCTACTGTCTTGGAGCAATACACATCTCACAACAAGGAAGTCATCAGTGGTCAGGTGACACCTGGATACTGGCAGGAAAGCCTTTTGGTTTTAGGTGGGGAAATGACATCTTTCTAAAAGTGTAATTTCGAAAATAGTAATATAAAATACAAATTCATCATTAAGTTTAATTTTAAATTAGCATTAAAATGAGTCCTTGAAATATTTTTCTAGCTATTTCCTCACTGAATGTAACAGTTATTTAATGTAATAGTGCAAACCAGTGTTAACCTATGGGAGAGCCAGCCTTGCCACAGGGAAAACTGACTTTGGAGGTATTTTACTGCCAGGAAACATAAAACATTAAATACACATGTCCTACCTTTAAAAACCATACACCCTATCCTCAAGACTTTTAAATCCTAGTTTAGGGATGACTTATAAGTAATAAAATGGAAGGTTTATTTTGCCCAGTTGAAATGGCAGTTTAAAAAGGCACACACAGGTCGCAGTGGCCAGCCAGAAGACAGGTTTTACAGTGCTACTTTTGTGGGTGACAGAAGGAGTGCTGTAGCCTACTAGTAGCACTTAATTTGCATGCCCTGAGTAGAGGTGATACCATGTACTAGGGACCTGTAAGAAGATAAAATGTGTCAATCAGATATTTAGCAATAGTAACAGGTTTGAGAAGGAGAACCTAAGTACTTAACCACATCATAGTAGGGGCAAAGTGCACAGTCTTCAGGCCAAAAAGTGACTGGTTCAGCAGCAGAAGCCCTATCTACCCTGGCATTACCACTTGGCTGGAAAATATAGTAAGCTTATCAGAGGGCAATATAAATGTATTAATGGTGTGCCACAGTGCTCTGACATTTCCAACTATTGCTCACCTTTGTTTCCAGTGAGCCATATTTTAGTGATTAATATGAATGTCACAAATCAGCTGTAGCATCACTGCTTAAAAAAACAATGCAGATCCCTCGTCCCCGGCAAATAATCACTCAGTATCTCAAGTTCCCTTCTTCTCAAACATATTAGAAAGAATAGTATTACATTGGCTTTTATTCTATCTTTCTTTCAATGCTCTGCTTGACAACTTGCAATCAGGTTTTTTTTTCTTGCTTCTGCACTGAAACAGCATTGAGACATGTTTCCAAAATCTTCACGTCTGCTCTCCATAACCATTTATCTTAAATCTTAATACTTCAAGAACTATCTGCTCCTTTCAAGACTGTACCCCACTTCAATCTTGTGAATCCACTCTTTCAATTTCACTGAGTCAGTGCACACTTGGATTAATTTACATCTCCTCCTCACAATTACTTAGTATTTCAAGTTGCCTGTACCAGTTATTCTCCCAGTTGGTGTTTGTCAACAATCAGTCATAGGTCCTCTCTATAGTCTATCTCCCTCCGTGACCTCATCTGCTCCTTTGATTTTTCTTAGCTCTTCTATGCTTTTGTTTCAAAATCTCAAAATCATAGCTGACCTTCAAAACATGAAAGGAACCATACTAGACCTAATAATCTTCCAAGATGACTTGCTGTCAGTGGATGAACCCATGCCAGTATACTGATCCAATCAATTTTATATTCCTTTCTCTTTATGAATCTTGTACTCCGTGGCCAAGGACTACCCGAAAAGAGTGATAACCTGGTTTTCCAACACAAAGACACTGACATCAGTATACTCTTCAACACTGTACTATCATCCATCAGCTCAAGTATGGATATCAGTGTGTCATCTGTCCACTGATTTGACTATCTTTCAGATCTGCTTGATATGGTAGCTCCAATCCAGAGCAAAAAAAATACCAAAACCATTTTCTCCCTTGTTCAACTATGCCTCATGTGAGGGAAGAAGAGCCATGAGAACTCTGGAGAAGAAATGAGGACAACCATCCAATGCCAACAACCTCAGTTAAAAATTACTGAAATGTTCATGGCTTTTTTAATGTACATACATCTTCTGATAATGTAACTCTATACCCTAAGTAATGAGCTGCTTTTATTATGCAATATATCAACATATTCAGATTATGTAATTTTGCACCCTTTGTAACTAACCTTTCATATTGTAAAATGTTGTAGCAACTTTGGGTAATGTTCGCACTATACAAAATGCATAAATAAACAAACAAATAAATGCATGAATAAAATTGCCCTTGACCTACTCACAAACATTTAGCATTTAATAGCACAAAGGGCCAGATTCTGATCCCGTTAGGAAATTCCTCAGTTCTGGACAGCTTTCCAAGTGAATCGCTTTTGGGGAGTCTGTGTGACCGATTACAATTCATCCATATAGGGACAGACTCGGTTTGCTCAGACTCCCATTGATTTCTATCAGAGCCTATGTACCGACCGCATACACAGGCTCCCATTTCGAAAAGGGGTGGGTTGGGAAAAGCGTGCCCCCTGTGGCGGGCAACCCATGGGGTCCAACACACTGTGCATGGTTCGGTAAAGGGGACCTATGGGTATCCCCACAGGTCCGATTTGTAGGGCCCCTGGTGATGGGGGGGCCAGCTATGGACCCCCAAAGACTGATTTCAGAAGCCTTTTTGGTCCGGGCAAACTGAATCAGAAAGACTTCCAAATTATTCATCGTACTTGCTCGCTTAGAAAACCCAGTCCATATAGCTCTACGAATCAGCTCCGGAGGGCTCTATCTCTGCAAATGCCTTTGTGTCCCGAATCGGTCAGCGCTAAGGCTTTCCAGGCATTGTACTTGGTTATTCGGAACTGTGAACGAATCAGTCAGAAACAAGGGCTCCGGATTGGTTTGGGCAATTTTGAATCTGATTCAGAGCCATCCCGGCCAAGGTCGGAATCGACCACTAAGTCTTTAATGCTAAATTCTACCAAGACAAAAATGCTATTCTTTCCACACTTTTCTACACTGTCCCCTCTATGTGACTTCATCTAATTTCTTCTAGGTCATTTGTAATATTACACATCAGCAAATAGCCTTAGCATCTTATTTAACCCTTTCATAAAAAACGAAGCATGCATAGCAAACAGAGCATCACAAGCACACCTACAGTTACTCAACTTTCAAAAACTCTGATCATTTGAATCTGGTTCCTTTCTCTTGTCAACTCTCTAGTTTTCAGCAGTGTAGACTAATTGTTAAGGTTTCCTCAGCGTTATAATCTGTAACCCATATTCTATTTAATCTTCCTAGACATCTTTCTACATCATCATACTTTCACCAAGCAATATGCCAAGTACAGAAAAAAAACTCATACTTGCTTTCAAGTCTATAATCATTTGTACTCCAGTTAGCTCACCCTCAACTCATCTCCTACGGATGTATGACATTACAACGCATACTTTTACAACGCATGCACTTACAACGCAATTTTTACAACGCAACATCCACTACAACGCATTCCATTACATCGCATGACACTACAACGCATTTTTAAAAACTACCTTTACAACGCATTCCATTACATCGCATACTACCTTTACCACGCATACAATTACAACGCATAATATTACATTGCATTTAAGGTAAGTATTGGATAATATAGGGGTAAAAATTACTATTCTAACTCCAGGGGGTGCAACAGTAGGGTATGTGTTGGATAGTATAGAGGTAAAAATTACTATTCTAACTCCAGGGGGTGCAACAGTAGGGTAAGTGTTGGATAGTGTAGGGGTAAAAATGACTATTCTAACTCCAGGGGGTGCAACAGTAGGGTAAGTGTTGGATAGTATAGGGGTAAACATTACTAATCTAACTCCAGGGGGTGCAACAGTAGGGTAAGTGTTGGATAGTATAGGGGTAAAAATTACTATTCTAACTCCAGGGGGTGCAACAGTAGGGTAAGTGTTGGATAGTGTAGGGGTAAAAATTACTATTCTAACTCCAGGGGGTGCAACAGTAGGGTAAGTGTTGGATAGTATAGAGGTAAAAATTACTATTCTAACTCCAGGGGGTGCAACAGTAGGGTAAGTGTTGGATAGTGTAGGGGTAAAAATGACTATTCTAACTCCAGGGGGTGCAACAGTAGGGTAAGTGTTGGATAGTATAGGGGTAAACATTACTAATCTAACTCCAGGGGGTGCAACAGTAGGGTAAGTGTTGGATAGTATAGGGGTAAAAATTACTATTCTAACTCCAGGGGGTGCAACAGTAGGGTAAGTGTTGGATAGTGTAGGGGTAAAAATTACTATTCTAACTCCAGGGGGTGCAACAGTAGGGTAAGTGTTGGATAGTATAGGGGTACAAATTACTATTCTAACTCCAGGGGGTGCAACAGTAGGGTAAGTGTTGGATAGTATAGGGGTAAAAATTACTATTCTAACTCCAGGGGGTGCAACAGTAGGGTAAGTGTTGGATAGTATAGGGGTAAAAATTACCATTCTAACTCCAGGGGGTGCAACAGTAGGGTAAGTGTTGGATAGTGTAGTGTTATATTATGCGTTGTAATGGTATGCATTGTAAAGGTAGTATGCGATGTAATGGAATGCGTTGTAAAGGTAGCTTTTAAAAATGCGTTGTAGTGTCATGCGATGTAATGGAATGCGTTGTAGTGGATGTTGCGTTGTAAAAAATGCGTTGTAAGTGTAGTGCGTTGTAAAAGTTGCGTTGTAAAGGTTGTTCCCCATCTCCTACACTCAATGCCACCTATTCCTCTGATTTGAGAAACATAACAGTACATATTGTCTGCATCTACACTATAATGTGCTCCATCCAATCCTATGAGCCTTCTTCCCTTAGAACACTCCTATGAGCCTTTTTCCCAGCATCACCCTCACTGCAGGAATTCATAATCTACTGCAATATTAAGGAAAAGCCGAAACATATTTTAATGAATATCTGTACATAGTGAACAAATAGAAAGGCATAGCTCAACAATGTATTTTGCTCCTAGTCCAAGCAGTCCAGAGTTCGATGTTGTTCCATGCCAAACACACCCAGCAATTGGCATATTTACAATAAACATTCTGTTTACTGATCACAAGTTCAGAAATAATTTCTCACTCTCTCACATTATGTAAAAGATTACTACTATTTACATTTCAATGATATGTTATGATGCTTATACTAGTAAATACATGATTTTATTAATTGTTTTCCATTAAAGAATTCACTATAGGAACATGTATTTTGCATTTTGATTTTGAGTAATCTGTACCTCAACTTCAACAATGTCTGGCCAACAAGATTACATTTATACTTTTCCGCTTTGCAGAATGATGAAGCAAACTGTACCACAAAAACGTGGCTCACTGCCCACTCGGACTCGGACGTAGTCATAGCCTTACCCCCAGGCTTCCTCATTCAGTCCCAACCACGTCCCTCCGGTAGAGGAGGTGGATTAGCTATCCTCCATCGGGACCACTTTTCCTGCAGAATTAATGACGCCCATATCTTAGATTCAGAAAGCTGCCATTTTACCCTCCAGCTGGCACCGACAAACTCGCTGTCTGGCCTCTTAGTATATCGCCCCCCTGGCCATTTTGGCACCTTTGCTAGTGCTCTCTTAGAATCAATATCTTCTCTAGCCTATTCTACCTCCAATTTTACTATACTTGGAGATCTGAATATTCATTTCGACGACCCCCTAGATATAGGGGCCGCCGATCTGACTCTAGACCTGGCAGCCTACGGCCTCCAATTGACTAACTCTGGAGCCACCCACACCAAAGGTCACCTGTTAGACCCAATCTTCACCAATGTCCACACCCTCCAATCCAAAGTGTCTCTTCCCCTCCCTTGGACAGACTATTTCTTGGTCCCTCTCTTCTTACCAGGAGTATTTAGGAAGCCCCACAAGCCTGCCACCCTTATCCGGGACAGGGCTTGGTCCAGGCTCTCCACAGAGGACTGGGCCAGAACTCTCAACTCGATGACCCTTACTCCGTCAGAGGACCCTGTCACAGCGGACAGAAATTTCAGAGAGTGGATTTCCACTTCCCTGGATTCGATCCTCCCCATTAAAACTTGTGAGGACAAAAATGGAAAGACAGGATCAGCCCCCTGGTTCAACCAGGAGCTTAGAATCCTCCGCAAAGAATGCAAAAAAGCGGAGCGACTGTGGAGAAAGGACTGGCTCCACTCCAGTAAGGACGCCTACCGTAAGTCAGTGAGAACCTACAAATCCATCCTGAAACTCACTAAAGCCTCATATTACGATGCTAGAATAAAAAATGCCACTAATTCGGCGAGAGAGTCGTACCTTATCGCCAAAGAGCTTCTGAAAATACCAACACCCCCCTCCTCCAACAGCTCCCCTCTGGGCAGAAGCGATGACCTGGCAACCTACTTCGATTCCAAAATCTCCCGCATCTTGGCCTCTCTCCCACCCCCCAGTCAGCCAACCCATAGCAACACCGATGTGTCTATTACCCACACCGAAAACATCTCTCACCCACAGCTAACTGCGTTTAGGGCTGTATCCCTGGACGAAGTGGGAAAAACTTTGGCCAAGATGAAAAGCGGATCTCCCTTTGATCCCGCCCCCATGAGATTCCTGAAAACAGTTGCCCCGGTCATCGTACCCCCTATTACGGAGCTGATCAACATCTCGCTGTCCCAAGGCTCTGTCCCTCCGAGCTGGAAGGGTGCAGTAGTCAAGGCCCTCCTTAAAAAACCTCAACTGGACCCCTCCGATCTGGCAAATTACAGGCCGATCTCGCTCCTCCCGGGCATTAGCAAAATTGCCGAAAAACTGGTTAATGCCCAACTGTCCCTGTTTCTCAAATCCAACAACCTTCTGCGTCAATCCCAAACAGGGTTTCGCCCTGGCCACGGCACGGACACCGCCCTCCTCACAGTCATCGAGGAGGCAAGGTGCATATTGGATTCAGGAGGGTCAGTGGCAGTGATCCTCCTGGACCTTAGTGCAGCCTTTGACACGGTGAACCACCATGTCTTGCTCCACCGGTTGGCCAGGGCAGGTCTTGGGGGTACCGCTTTTGCCTGGATAGAATCCTTTTTATTGGGCCGCTCGTTCCAGGTCTGGGACGGCAATTCCCGCTCAGCCTCATTCCCCTCTCTAGCGGAGTCCCCCAAGGGTCTTCGCTAAGCCCCACTCTGTTTAACGCCTATATGGCCCCCCTGGAGGATGTAGTAGCCCCATTCGGTATCAAGATAGTGAGTTATGCGGACGACACGCAATTGGTCGTCTCTCTCTCACATCTTGACTACCGCCCAGACAATCTGTTGAACTGCCTCCAGGAAATCCACCACTGGATGTGCGATTCATCACTCAAGCTCAATGGATCTAAAACGGAGGTCATGCTCATGGGCAAGAAATGGGCTGCTATTCCTTCATTGGTCTGGCCTGATGTCTTTGGCGAGGCGCCCACCCTGAAGAAGGAAATTAAGACCGTGGGAGTCTGGCTTGAACCTGATCTATCCATGAAGACCCAGGCAGCCAAAACAGCAGGCACTTGCTTCGGACTCATGCGCTCTATCCGAAAGATCCTCCTGCTACTCCCTCCCCTATCAAGGAAACTCCTTGTCCAAGGCCTGATCCTTGCTCGCCTCGACTATAGTAACGCCGTTTATCTAGGAGCCCCCGAATCCACTCTGGCAAAACTCCAGCGCGCTCAAAATGCAGCCGCCCGGCTCCTAATGAATCTTCCCACCAGAGCCTCTGCCAGACCAGCACTCAAGGCCCTACACTGGCTCCCGATCCGTCATATGATTGAATTTAAGGCCATGTGTACCACCCACAAACTCCTCAACAGCCAAGGCCCTTCGATCCTGAGAGACATGGTCACTCCCTATAAGGCTCCCAGACTACTGCGCTCTGACAATGAGCGTCTGGCCAACGTTCCGAGATTCAGGAAGGTGCACACTGGTGGTTGACGCTTCGCAGTAAAGGCGTCCTCTGGATGGAACTTACTTCCACGCCGCTTGCGTCTGGAACCCTGCCACCTTCGGTTCCGCAAAGAACTGAAAACCTTCCTCTTCCTCAAATAGTACCTCCTCTCTCCCCTGATCATTACTAGTCGTTTACAGCACGGGGATGCCTCCGGGTCACCAGGCGCTTTACAAATCGTTAAATAAATAAATAAATAAATAATAATTGTTGCCTATCGGCATCAATATTGTTATTAGAGGAAGATGAGATAGGAGAATAAGAACCTTAATTATGAACACAGCTGTTTGATTCTGCGTTTTTCATGGATTTCTGTTCTTTTAAAAATGTTATGATATTGTAATGAATTGGGTTATGTGCAAGATGTGAGGCCTGCACAAGTAATAGTTGAAAAATTGTTTCCTCACTGGGAACCAAGCACTCCCTTATAGCACTTGACTCTCACATGGTAGCGAAGCAGAGCAGTCCAAGATATACTTAGGGTGGGTGGTGTGTGTAGGAAGCAGGCTCTGTATATACTATACCAAAGTGAGGTATAGTGTGAACAGAGTCCAGTGGAATCCAATCAGGGATAAGGTAGATAGCACCTCACTCTCTATTTGTGGTAGTGTGGTCGAGCAGTAAGGCTTTATCAGAGGACAGTGTTAAGCATTTGTTGTACACACTCAGTCAGCAAATGAATTCACACACTCAAAGACTGAACTTCAGACCAATTGTTTTGCTAGAACCAAGCAATCCTGGCACAGGTAAGCAATAAATACAGTAGTAATACAGTTTGTAAATAGATTGAATTGTAATTGTAAATGTACTTTGATTTGATCACAGTAGTGTTACTGATAATGCAATGTTTTCAGAATACAGCACATATATTTTGTATAGGATTGTTAGTAAAATTACATGTAAGTTACTTTTGAGATTACTTTTCTTACACAGTGCAGCATGCCTGGATACTGCACTAGGACATTTCCTGTAAACAGGTATGTAAGAGAGTACAATTTTAAAGAATTTCTTTCAGTTTACAGTCAATGTTATCCTATAAGAGAAGATAGTGTTATCGGTTTAAAGATAATTGGTTGTGGGAGTTGGTGGTCTGGGGTTAGACTTAGGGGTCCCCCAGGGTCAAGGATGCACTCTTGTTACACCCTCAGTGGCACTAGGGTGGTAAGGTGCAGAGTGCGGAGGCCCAATGTTATCTAACGGGGGATAGGGGGCCTCCGGCTGGTGGCTGCTGATGAGCAGGCCACTGGGTTGTGGGAGCAAAGCTCCTGGACTTAAGCGCAGGCCAAATGGGGTTTAGGTCAGCACAAAAGATGCATCCTCAGCGGCATTGGGGTGGCCGGGTGCAGAGTACTGTTTTGGTATCGAAAGCCCTGTAGCTTTCAAAGGGGAGTCTCCGGTTTGCAAAAGCACTGCAGGCTAGGGAGTGCAGGTCTTCTGGGTGCGACCACCACTTAGAGAGGTAAGTTGGGATCTTGGGGGTTGGTTAGGCACCGTCGGTTGGGCCACCTAACAGGGATGTGTGCCATGTCGATTCTTCACTTTGTTCTGCACCAAAACACGCAGCCTGCAAAGGCAGTGTGTGAGTGTAGTAGTACATGGCCTCTAAAGGTGGCACAATATGTGCTGCAGCCCTGAGGGGTCTTCTCTGGTCACAGTGCCCTGGGTACCAGTGGCACCATTTACAAGGGACTGACCTGTGGCCAGATATGCCAATTGTGTTTTGTTTTCAATGAAGCCTTAGGGAAAGAACATAGGCCATGGTTACCTGATTGGCATGAGCCCAGGGCACATTCAGTCAAAGCACATCAGCATCAGCAAAATGTGGGGGCTACCATGCAGAAAGAGAGCACTTTCTCACACACCCCCCCAAATGAAAGAGGATGAGACTAACCTTTCCCTAGATAGTCCTCAAATTCTAAGTGGAAGAACCTGGAAAGTCTATCTGCATTGGCATGAGCAGTCACGGGTCTGTGTTCCACTACAAAGTCCATTCCCTGTAGGGGGATGGACCATCTCAACAATTTAGGATTTTCACCTTTCATCTGCATTAGCCAACTGAGATGTCTGTAATCTGTTTGAACTAGGAAGTGATTAGCAAACAAGTATGATCTCAGCTTTTTCAGGGACCAAATCACAGCAAAGGCCTCCCTCTCAATGGCACTCCAACGCTGCTCCCTTGAGAGAAGCCTTCTGCTTATAAAAGCAACAGGTTGGCCTTGACTTTATCATAAGTCTGGGATAGGACCGCTCCTATCCCTAGCTCAGAGGCATCAGTCTGCACAATGAACTGCTTGGCATAGTCTGGAGCTTTGAGAATTGGTGCTGTGCACATAGCCTCTTTCAGGGTGTCAAAAGCCTTTTGACAACTAACTGTCCAGTTTACCTTTTTGGGCATTTTCTTGGAGACGAGTTCTGTGAGGGGAGCCACAATGGAACCATATCCCTTTACAAACCACCTGTAGTACCCAGTCAAGCCAAGGAATGCCCTGACTTGGGTCTGGTTTTTTTGAGCTGCCCAGTCCAGCATAGCCTGGATCTTGGGCTGTAAGGGTTGTACTTGGCCTCCACCAATAAGGTGGCCCAGGTACACAAAAGTTCCCTGCCCTATCTGGCATTTGTAACAGTGCAGGCTAGTAATCGCCATTGACTGGCATGCAATAACAACTGTCAATAAATCACTTTTTTCTTTGGAAAAAGAAAATTATTTTTAATACACACACACATTACTAAACACTAAACATTAATTTATGAAGATATACCTCATGTAAAAGGAAATCACTTTGTTAGAATTTCGGATGTCATATATGACCACTAGAGGGGTCATATGTGACACCCAAAATCCCAATACCCCCCACACCTGTGTGAGATATAACATATCACAATAAGGCGCGCCATTTGAATAAAGCTGCTCTCTTGACTTTGTCAAGGGATCACCACATATTTAAGGCAAGTATGTTGGCTTTGTCAAGGGATCACCATAAAAAAATATAAAGTAATCCTATTGGCTTTGACAAGTGGTCACCACATTATATGAACAGTAAATTTATGTTCAAATTTACCATCTTATCACTGAAGTCAGTAACCACATTTAACTGTAATCATTATTGCTAATAATAGCATTCAATGTTTACAAAAAATCAGTCAGCAATATAGTTCAACTAAAGCATTGAAAATGAGTGTAACAAGTATCTGACTTTTTCTTTTACTATATTAAGCCATGCAAAATGCAGCCATAGAACCTACCCCTAGGGGTCCCTGCACTCAAGAGGTGTAGAGCAAAACCTCCAGCCCAGAGAGTGCTATACAAATATTGAAAAAGTCTCCCCAAGTCATGGATGATGTGACCCTGGAGACATATGGTTTATTAGTTGACATTCTCCCCTAGGGACCGCTGCACTCCTCGCAGCCCCCACAGCAAATTGCAGAATTATTGGTGTCGCCCCTGCCCCTCCTTGGGGCACCACAAGAACGGAAATTGTAGGCAGATGATGCCCCACGGCCATTTGGGTGCTCCCAGCCTGTAGCATGAATATTATTTCAGAAGGTTCACCTGTAGCTGTTGTGCTGCATGCATCTCCATGCCATGGTATCCTTTTCCTTTTGTGTTTTTCCTCTTTTGGTGTATGCTGATCCCTCCCGGGGCACCCACAGTAGTGAAAGACATCAGCCATCTAGCCTCTCTCTCTCCTAGCCGCTGATCTCCTTCAGGTGTGATGCACACAACATTCTCTTCCCGGTGGGGTTTGCCTCTGGGCCTGGAGATGGATTCTGAGCTGTGCGTAAGCACTCGCGAGGGTACATCCTCACAGCATGGCCTTCCATGATGTTGTGAAGTTGGGCATTGAGTGATGGGGTCCTTGGCCCGAATGAGCTTCTGGGCAGGGGGCCCCACACATGCCTATTTTAAATAAAAATGACTATTGTTCTACTTGTTCTGACCCATGGGCACTGGCCCACCATGAGGGTAAATCTTGCAAATGTGTCAGAGTAGCACAGACAACTTCGCTCAAAAAAAAGTCCAAAAGTTCACAATCTTTTAAACTGCATACCTCATACACCACTGGGGCAATTTCATCCCTCCAGGCCTCGTTTTGTTGATGAGCTCTAGACACCTGGAGGAGTTTCAGCAGACTTACTGACCTCCACCTTGACACACTTTGTGGGGAGCAGGTTTCACTGACCCTCTGTCCTAGATTTCTCCTTTTTCTGGCTTCTCGTGCTCCTCTCCTCCTGCTCAAAGATGTCCATGTGTTCCCTTAACTTGTCCTCAGGAACGTAAGGGGGCAGCACCAATGGCCCTGGAGAGACCTAACTAGCCCTGAGGAGCATCTGGATTCCAAATCCTTAATCCATCATGCAGGTCATCAGGTGACTTCTCCTTCTGTCTGTCCACGATGTTGCTGCCATCGCTGTCCAGGTCCTGGGAGTTACTCACTCCTTCTCCCTCGTGCAGAGGTTTTAAGTGTGGATGGAAAGATCAGAAAGTCCCAGAGGCCAGGCACCCTTGGCCAAACTTAGGATGCCAAATCATCCCTCTAGCCCTGTCCAAACCATCCTGCACAACATTATGGGAGAATCTAGTATAAGGCCGTCAAGTTGTCAATGTACTGATTTCTTCTGAGGGCCTCCGTTCACTTACAGATATCTTCCAAATCAAAACTTTAAAGGGAGACCCTTCAGTGTTGGCTCCAACTGTCTGGGCACCTCTTTTGTCCAGTGGGCCTGGAATGTGCCAACTCAGGTGCAGTGGGGGCCTGCATATTTACAACTAGGCATGCATGTTTCACCCCAGCTTGATACCTTGCTCGATTGTGTAGGCCCAAGTGGAACAAAACTTCCCTTTAAGGCAGATTTCTATTCTGTGTATAATACAGTGAAACTATCAATAATCCAGTAAACCCTACTGACCTATCTATCAATGCCCACTAATATTATAGATGCCTACGCCATATATTCTTGCAGAGCCCCTTCTGCACCCAGCTACCTATGCATAGTTACTGTGCTGTGCATAATGGTAGTCTTTAATGTGTAGACTGCACATGTTCACGTGAAACCAACCTGTGCTCCTTAAGCTAACTGTACCACAGCTGCCCTAGTTTAAAAGACGGACAATGGTGGGAAACATGAGCAGTTCAATTGCCATGTATTTAAAGTGAGTGACACTCCAATAGTGAGATTCTTCCATTCTAAAAGGACCAAAAGCTGGGTTATTCAAAACTTGAAAAATCTAGGTGGAGTAAATTGTCAGAACCCATTTTGGTACAGATGTATATGCTAAAAGTTGAAATAATTGTGGATGCTAATGCAAATGCTGCATACTTAATATGTGATGTCCATCTAATAAACAGAACTAAAATAAAGGCAATGGACCTGATTCACAACGATTTTTTCATCTATTACTCATGGTTTGCTCCTGAATGCCAGGAGTAAGCCAAGAGTATTACTTGTTTGTTCATAAATTCATGAATTAACTAACCCTGGGCGTAAAACTGCACTCCTCTGGATAAGTTTGCGAACTTTTGGCAACTCCGCATTCCCCGTAGAATGTGGAGTTGCCAAAAAACTCTGCAATCCGGAGTTGATGTTTTTTTGTTTGCGCGCCCGAAGTGCATTTTTGCGTGAGCAACCTGCCATCGCTAACGAGATTTCCTGTGCCGTTTGTGAGCACCACAAGAGTTGCTATGTGGCTGCATGTCCCGCGAGAGTTAGCAATCGGGAACACGTCATTCGGACACGCCATCAGACTTCTGGCAGAAGTTTTGTGAAGAACGCGATCCCAAAAATGCAGAATCTGCAATCTGGAGAAGGTTCTCTCCCGAGCAGCATCAAAGCCTTCTCGAAATGATGATTTGGATCAAAAAAATCCTCAGATTTACATTTGGCTGTACTTTTATGTGCAAGGAGTCCTTTTTCTTTTTTTCTTTTTTTTTTTAAGAGGAAGGAAGTGCCCCAGAGTCCCCAACTTTTTGTTCCTATCCAACAGTCTCCTCCCAGTGCTTTGTCCATCTCCTGTTCACTTTTCATTTGGATTTGGAGCTGGAAGGATCACTCTTTGTGTCTGCTGCATCATATATAATTGGATTTGAGGACTTTTGAATTTGAGATTTCACAAGTAAGTCGGAAAATTGATGTTGTTTGTTTGACCGGTGCCAAGCACCTAGATTTGTTTGTATATTTGAAATCAATTTGCAATATTTATTTCATTCACTGTGTAGCCCAGTAGTCTGCCAATAGGCCTTACAGCCAGTAAGCCCAGAGCCACTCATGGGTGCATGAAACAACTGTTTCTGTGGTGTCTGTTGAATTTAAACACCATTTAGGGCATGATCGGCATTAGATTGAAATGCTAATTTTTTTTTTTTTGCATATCACTTTTTTTTCACATGTGTGTAATATATGCCTTTGTTGGATTTGTGTGGTTGTTGTAACTTGCAAACCTTTTTTAGATATGTGGATTTTTGTTTTTGGCATCGTTGTTGTTTAGCATGCCTCCTTTGTCTGGCCAATGTGTGTGTTTGTAATAGTGGGCCAACATTTGCCTTGGCTGACCCTCCCCATGTGGTAAGGGGCCATTTTGTAAAGTCTGTGTCCATATAGGCCTGCTTGAGTTCATTGTTTTCCATGCCTCCTCCTCGTTATTGTTGTGAGTTACCTTGTGGCTGGTGGCAGCTAGTGTGCTTTTGCGTAGGCCTGTGCGTCTTTCCTTTGTACCTCTTGGCTTATTGCCTCTTGTTGTGGTAGCCTAGCCATGTGGCTGGCGGACATTTTGTGAAGGCAGCCAGTGTGTTTTTGTCATAGGGCTGCATTGTTTGTCTTCACTTTCTTGTTGTTGTGTCCTGGCCATGTGTCTGGCGGCCCTTTTGGAAAGCGAGCCATTGTGCTTCGGTATTAGGCCTGCAAGCCTTCTTTGTGGTGGCCCTGCCTTCTTGCTAGTTGTTGTTTTGCATGCTTTTTTTTTCTTCTTTTATCCAGCAAAAAATGTAGCACAGTTCACTACATTATCTAATAAATTAGCAATATTATTGATTTTAATTGATTCACTATGTGGCCTACTCTGCCAATGGGTCTTCCAACCAATAGGCCCAGAGCTACTACTCATGGGTGCATGAAACTACTGTTTCTGTGGTGTCTGTTGGATTTAAACATTGTTTAGGGCATGGATTGCATTGGATTGAAATGCAAAATATGTTTTTTTATTATTTCACTTTTTTCATGTGTGTTAAATAAATGCCTTTGTTGGATGTGTGTGGTTGCAATTTGCAAAACGTTTTTGGCCCTGTGGATTTTCGTTTTTGGCATGGTTGCATTAAAGCTGTGTTGTTTAGCATGCCTCCTTTGTCTGGCCAGTGTGTGTGTGTATGTTTATAATAGTGGGCCAGCATTTGCCTTGACTGAGCCTCCCCATGTGACCAGGGGCCATTTGTAAAGTCTGTGTCCATAGAGGCCTGCTTGAGTTCATTGTTTTCCAGGTCTCCTGCTTGTTGTTGTTGTGAGTGACCATGTGGCTGGTGGCCATTTGGTGGTGGCAGGTAGTGTGCTTTTGCCATAGGTCTGCATGTCTTTCCTTTGTTCATCTTGGCTTATTGCTTCTTGTTGTTGTGGCCTGGCCATGTGGCTGGCAGCCATTTTGTGAAGGGGCAGCCAGTGTGCTTCTGCATTAAACCTACAAGTCTTCTTTGTGGTGGCCATGCCTTCTTTCTGGTTGTTGTTTTGCATGCATTTTTTTCTTCTTTTTTTACCAGCAATAAATGTAGCACAGTTTCCTCCATTTTCTAATAAATGTGTAATATTATTGATTTGAATTGATTCACTATGTGGCCTACCCTGCCAATGGGGTTTTCAACCAATAGGCCCAGAGCTACTACTCATGGGTGCATGAAACAACTGTTTCTGTGGTGTCTGTTGAATTTCTTTTTTTTTTTGGTATTTCACTTGTTTTATGTGTGTTAAATAAATGTCTTTTTTCGATGTGTGTGTTTGTAATTTTCGAACCTTTTTTAGCCCTGTGGATTTTTGTTTTCTTCATTGTTGCAATAAAGCTTTGTTGTTTAGCATGCCTCCTTTGTCTGGCCTGTGTATGAGTGTGTTTGTGATAGTGGGCCAGCATTTGCCTTTGCTGAGACTCCCCATGGGGTCCGGGGATATATTGTAAAGTCTGTGCCTGCTTGAGTTCATTGTTTCCAGTCCTCCTGCTTGTTGTTGTTGTGACTTGTGAGTGACCATGTGGCTGGTGGCCATTTTATGGTGGCAGTTAGTGTGCTTTACTGCTTTTGCCATAGGCCTGCATGTCTTTCCTTTGTTCCTCTTGGCTTATTGCTTCATCAGTTTTCAGCTGCAGCTCCCTGAATGCTGAATCCTACGTGATCCATAATGCCAAACTGTTACATTTGTTTTTGTTGTTGTTGTTCTTCTTCTTTCCTATCCTTCCTGAGTGTTCTGTACAGTAATCCATGAAAGCCCTTGTCTTTAGCAAAGTCTGTTATTTTTAAATAACTGAGGTAGTAACTGTAATAATATTAATAACACTAACAAATGTGACAAATGTGACACTAAATTATACATTATAGTTGTTTGTTTGTACTAGTAGTAGTTGAACCACAGCAATGAATCCCACATTTCACTGATGTTCTTCTTGCTTATTTGCTTTTAGGTGCACAAAAAAGCAGGAGGCAACATCACTTATTGTACTGCCAGACAGATGGCCTACTGACACGATGACATGATGTGTGACCACAGAACTCTTTTCAACTTCTGCCACTGTGTGCTGCTGACATCTTCAAGATGGCAAACACAAGGAGATGATGGACAGAGAGCTGAAACGTTTTGGACAACCTAGTCACAGATCTGGGTTGAATCCATCATCGTTCTTCAGCTCACTTCGCTGCCCCAGTTCAGGCACAGCTATATGCAAATCAGTCTTGACCCTGTGCCTCAAGGGAATAGTCCAGCCCGAACTGCCAAGCCATGTCTTACCTGGACCGAAAACAAGCATCCTGGTCCCGGTTTCAGGTTAACAGCCCTCATCAGCCAGGCTAGCTTGAATCCAGTGGCAAAGGGAGCAAGGGACCCACGTCTTGGCATACCCTGCCAACTTAAGGCAAACAAAGCAAACACAAAGAGATGATGGACGGAGCGCTGAAACTTTTCAGACACTCACCCCCAGTCACAGATCTGGGTTGGATCCATCATCGTTCTTTAGCTCACTTCGCAACCCCAGTTCAAACACAGCTATATGCAAATCAGTATTGACCCTGTGGGAACAGTCAAGCCTAAACTGCAAAGCCATGTCTTACCTGGACCAGAAACAAGCATCCTGGGACTGGTTTTGGGCTAACAGCCCTCATCAGCCAGGCTAGCTTGAATCCAGTGGCAAAGTGAGCTTCTTTGCTTTTAATTGCACAAAACAGCAACAGGCAACATCACCCATACTACTCCCAGACAGAAGTATTGCTGCGTACAACGTCACGTGATGTGTGACCACAGAAATCATTTCAACCTGTGCCACAGCGTGCTGATGACATCTTCAAGATGGCCCCAAAGAAAGGTATCAGGTCCAGTACCAAGAAAGTTGCGAGTGAGAAGAAGGCACTGCCACTAACCAAGACAGGTATGTTCCCCCTAGAATTTTTTAGGAAACCAAAATTTGCGCCTGCAGCAGCGGTGTCTATGGAGTAAGCTGGGAGCAGCACCGCGGCATCATTGGACCCACCCCTCCAAACTAGGCCCAAGCCCATGTCTGTCGCAGAGGCAGCCAGTCTAATCTTGAGTGCAACGCAGACGAGCAGTGATGTTAAAATTGACTTATCGTTATCACAAAGTAGTACTGAATCAATGCAGGAAACTCGGATAAGTGGGCAACAACAGCCGCAACCACCCCCAATGGTAGTTGTTCCTCCCGAAGTAGGGGCAGTTCAAAAGATCGAGCTTCCTGCAGAGGAAGAAGAAGAACAAGCCACACTTTCAGAAGATTCATTGTCTTCCAGATACCCAGCAAGGAAAGGAGGGTTAGTCCATTAACTTCATCTGCAAGTCCCCCTTCTGATGATCTAGATTCCACTTGTAAGCCCCCTCAGTCTAACAGTGAGACACACCAGGTGAGGATAAGAAAAATGAAGGTTCCAGAAAGCTTTAGAGTCATGGAGGTGGATATAGAAGAGGAGGCTGATGATGACAAGCCAGTCATCATGGACATTAGCCCTGTGCCAGTGGAGACCCACATTACCCCATCCCAAATTACAGTGAGGGATGTGGCTTGGATACCACCTACACTGATACCACCAATACCATCTACAGCTGCCATATTTACAGAGTCCCGTCAGTGACCTACATCCACAACAACCACCTCAGTAGAAGTAGGTACTGCAGAGAATCAAACATTACGCCCACCTACCAGTTAATACGATATTGCAAGTAGCACCAGCTGAGTCAGAAAGCTGACTTCTTTTCGGTCAGCACGAAAGAGGTGAACATTGCTATATGCTCCATTTGTGGAGCAAGTGTTAGTCGGGGTAAGCTTGGTACAAACTATAGTACCGGAGGCCAAACAACCCATCTGAGAAAACACCACTTGATCCAGTGGGAGGCGCACCTTAGCAGCCAAAAAACTGCAAGTGTTGTTGGTAGAGGGGATGAAGAAGAAGATCTGATCACTGTGGAAAGGTGAACAACATTTTCTCTGGTACACAAAGCAGCTCTGTCCCCAGCAGTGCAGTGGTACCGCCAACATCATCATCAGCAACATCATTTTGTGGGGGTTAGAGAAACGATATCTGCAGGTGTTGACACTGCTGAGATTTTTAATGCTGCTCGGAAACATGCAACTGTAGCCATGTTCGCCATTGAGAAATCCCATACTGCTGCAAACATTTTGGAAGACTTTGACAACAAGGTCTTTGAATGGCTGCGACCAAGAGGGCTTAACATTGGTTTTGTTTCCACTGACAATGGCAGTAAATATGGCCAATGGTGGTTATTTCAGGGTCCTGTGTTTGACGCACTGCATTAACAGCCTTGTTCAAGACTTTCTGAAAAAAGAAGGCAAGGTCAGCAACTTACTGACCACCTGCGGATGAATCTGCACACATTTCAGTCATTCTTTTAAAGCCCTAAAGCAGCTGAGAATCATTCAACCTGATAATAAAATGCCAGTTAAAGCACTCACCCAGGAGGTGCCAACATATTAGAACTCAAATTATTACATGCTTGAAGTCTGTTTGAGCAGTACAGACCAATCAATGAATATATCATGCAAAGAGGGGATGCTCCTGTGAAAGGCATGATCATTGAGATGGACCAATGGGGCCTAGTTAAATGCCTGACAGAGATGCTACTTCATCTCGAGGTCTTCAAACGTGAAGTCAACAATGAGGACTCTACTATGCTCCAAGCTATCCCATTGTTGCACATGCTACAGGAACAGCTGAAGGGGTTGTCTGCAATGTACGCAGGTGTGGAGGAAAAAAAGAAGCATATGAGTTGGCGGTGAGCTTAACCCTGTGCTTATCTGAAAATACAAATGGCATTGTGTGAGGTATTGTATCACACAACCATTACATTTCTGCCTCAATTCTTGATCCACGGTGCAAACCATTACTGCACACTTGTATTCCTTTTTCAGATGGGGATGTTGCCAGCTACAAAACTTGGACAACTATGCAAGCCAATCAGATAGATCAAGAACGGCTGGAAATTAGAGGTCCGCTCCTCTAGTACTGCTCAGCGATGGGATGCTCCTGGGTAGCCATGCGCTATACAAATGTCATTTCAATTCAATTCAATTCCTCCAGGGTACAACAAGTACTGCAGGGCAGCCGGCTTCAAGTTTAACTTTAGAGTGTGATGGCAGTGTGGTAAGCTCACAGCAGCCAAAAACACCAACAACACCAAGAGCAACCTCAACAACAACAAGAACAGGAGCATCAATCTCAAAGTCGGCACAGGAATGGTTTCGACAGGCTAGGCTTAAGTCCAGTGCTGAGGCAGAGGCAAAAGAGGCAGAGCAGAGCGAAGCACCCATGAGCATTGAGTGGATGGTCCAGGCCTATCTGAATGACCCAACAGAGGTCTACTTTGATCAAAACCCATTGCTGTATTGGTATGGGAAAAGGCACCAATGGCCAGTGCTCAGCAGGCTGGTGACAAACTATCTGGCCTGCCCTGTCGCAAGTGTCTCTGCTGAGCGTGTTTTAGTGCTGCTGATGCTGTTCTGGCAGTGAGAAGGACCAGTCTCTCACCCCAAAACATGGAAAGATTAATCATGTTCAAAATGAATCAGCACTTTATACCTCCAGATCACACCATACCTGAAGTAGCACAGCAGGAAGATGATGACGGCAACTCAGGTCATGGAACTAGTGTGTTAGGTGACCTACTTCTGGGCGAGCCACCAGAGTTTGAGGATGAGCTCTACTTCACTGACAATTAGGCTTTCAAGTTACTTTCTTTCTTCCTTTGATGCCCAAAAAATAGCCCCCAAAAAAGATATAGCTAATGAATATTGTTTACTTTATTAGAAGTGTCAGTCACTGTCTTTATGGTTCAAATCACAATAAATCCATCACAACAGTCTTACTCTTTTATTGCCGGTTTGGAGTTGTAACTGTGTGCAGTCAGTGAAGAAGTAAGTCCACTCCTCCCGAGTCCTCCTGACTTGCCCTAAATCCATTTCCCTCAAGCAAAAGTTTGGATGGAGAATACATACAAGAAATGTGAAATGCGTGCCTGCCACGAGTCCAAAGTCCAAACCTGACTATATATCTATACTTTCCGAGCCGAGAGGGACTGGCCCGAAAGAACAGGTAAATGATGGTACGCATTGCACGCTGAGTGATTGGTGTGTGTTGTGCATGATGATTGTCTACCAGTATTCTACTCACAAAAAGTGACTCAAATCAATATTTCCCTTCTTGTTGTTCAATAACAAAATTGTACTACTGCAGGTGGATCCATTGCATTTTGTGTCTGGACGAGTCTGGATTCACTCTGGACACTTCTGGTACAGAGTTGGACACCATGACCATACTATACTAGCAGTCAGAGTCAGTAGGATCGTAGATGATTGATGGAATAACTTGGGGCGTGAAGTGGCCTAAAAGGTAAATAACACTAGACCTACATGTCTGTGTAGTGGTGGAGGTGAGTGTGGTGGTGTGACTGACAGCAGGGCATTGATTTTGTTACTTAACTTAGAAAATGCTATGTCTCTGTGTGTGTAAGTGTGGTCACTGCTGTCTGGCTCAAATTCAAGAGTAAGTGGAGGTTGTTTAGGGGAGCCTGCTCCTGTTGCTGGAGCTAACTTCTGGAAACAGACATGATTTGCCCATGTCGCCTCTGAAAGTCTTCTTGTTGCACTCCTCCTTAATTATGCAGTTTAACTTTTCTCCTTGATTTTTCAATATCCTTTTTGTTTTTCCGTCAACAGGCCGGCCTTTACCCTGCACTCTACTAGGTAAAACTACTCACACTTACCTTACCAAAAGACATCTACCAGGCGCCCAAGATTGACGGACGAACAGGAAGGGCCAAGAGGAATGCGGAGATGCAACTCCCACTTTGGCAATAATTATAGTATCATTTCATTTGATTCATCTTTTTCTCTTCAATCATTAAGATTGTTGTTTATGCTTATATTTGAATCCTACTGATATTTTTAAATTTTATTTGCTATCTTTCAAAGGAAGCCCGGTGCAAAAGAACATAAAATGTATGTAACTTGTGTCTCTCTGGGGGCAGACAGGCAAGGCAATTGCATAATTAATAATATACTGCCCTGAACTAGTCTAGTACTACTCATCAAGTCATCATCATGCATGCATTTCATTTTTCTCCCGTACCAGATCTATGATGGTTGGCTCGGCTGCCAAGATGAATGTATGTTGTCCGTATGTAGGGTTTGTCTTTGTCAAACCTTTCCCTCAAATCCTCCTTCCCAACCATTCATCAAACCCTTACCCTCTTCCCCCAGGCTGTGTGATTTATATTGAGGTGTGACTAAATTAGACTTACCCCAATAATTGATCACACACTTGCTGGAGTGGATTTGGTGAAAGCAACACCAACTCAAGGCTGGGCGAGGATCTTGTTCTGCTCTAAGTATATACCACAGCCCACACAGGCAATATAGATTAGATTGCCCACCCATGCACAGTATTCACTATCCAAATTTTCCAGAAGAACATAACGATCATCGATTCATCATCCTAGTGTTCCAACACTAAAGGTTACGCAGCCGCTTGTCCACTTCATAGCTCGAGTCGACTTCAGTTAATAACTTGCACTAGGCTAGCCCTCCATTCTGGTTTATTTTACTTTAGCATTGCTTATCATCATGGTTTCTTATTTGGCAGTCTTGTTCTTGTGTACTGTACTTCTATTACTCACTCGTTCCTTAGTCTATCACAGGAGACTGACTGTCTAATTTTTTTGTGTGCAAATGCTACTGTCAGTGTCAACTACTACTACTACGTACTACTACCACAATGGCACTGCACCTTGGGAAACCAAACCATCACCATGCAGCCATTGCTTCGCCTATAAAGTATAAACATCAATCATAGCTAGGAGGTGCTAGTTGCAGACTGCAGAGACTAAGAGGAGAGACTGACAGTACTAGTAGAACAAGTGAGAGTACCTCATCTATCTGTTGGTGTGCTACACTATCTGCAGATTTCAATCAAAAACTGGCTGCGGCCCTGCAGCAAAGGAAACAGTGCAAAGTAAAAGAGTAACCCCCCACAAAAGATTTACATCATATCACATGTCAAGTATAAATAATGTATTCTCCTAACAAATAAACTAGAATGAAAATAACCACACCTGACCAACCCCTCTCCCTAACTCCAACCAATGTCCAGAAGTAAGGCCAATTGTCATACATAAATTAAAACATCAAAATGCCCATTAAAAAACAATTTTTTCCCAACGCCCAATTCCCACCCACCCAAAAAAAGATTAAAAAAGGGGCAAGGATTAAGACAGAATCTAGCGGTGGGCTCTCTGGATCTTCTGCTCCAAGGTGTTTAATTGCCCCTCAATCCTGGCCTCTAGGTGCGGCATCAGGAGGAGAATGCGCTAAAGTTGTTTACATGAACAACAGGGGTGGGTAGCAGTGTTTGAAGTGTGGTGGGCGGCTGCCAGAGCACGGCACCGTACCATCGGAGGCATTGGGGGGCCTGGCTGGAGTCCGGGGCATTCGAGGAGGCTGCTGCCGCCTCCTCCTCCGCCAGAACCACCAGCCACCGATTTTTGTCACGGATGGCCTCCAGCTTTTGTTGCTGGGCTCTGGCTACTAACTCCTGCCTGTTGTGTTCAGGGAGGAGTAGCTATGTCAAGAAAGAAAAAAGACAATAGCAAACAATACTCTTAGCAAAACAGTAACACAAAATGATAGTGGCACAGTAGCACTATCAAGTACAGTACATAACATTTGTGGTATCCTCCCATTTCCTCGGCCCCTAACATTTGTGTGATTAGAGTTTCAGGCATTACTAAGCACTATGGAGTAGACAAGTGTTCTTCTTCTCTCACTTGTTAAGCTAAATTAACGTTGTAGGCATGCCAGCTCAGTCAGCTTGCACCCTAGACAGATATACTTATGTCGCAGTCACAGACTCATGTTACTTTACTACTGTCTGCAGGTGGGGCAGCTGTACTACACAATTATCTATTTTTCTACTATGGCCATACTCTGTTATATCAATGGCAACTGCTCAATTTTTGCTTTCACCCTGACTACTACAAGGCAGATGATATCTGATTACTAATATGAATGATGATATACGGGACGACGTGAGGTGCTACTATTGTTTTATTGTGTAACCAACCATGCAGCCATCCATAGCTGACACGGTCAAAATGACATAGGTAGGGAGCGCGAGTGGGCCTCGGAGTCGGAGGGAGGTGATTGATAAATTAGGGTGGGTACATACATACACAAGATATATGTTGTGCTTGCAAAGTACTGTGAGTCAAGGGAGTATTCTGAAATATAACCTTGAATCAAAAACCTTGAAAAAAACAGTCCTTGTTTCTTCCCAGCGAATTCTCCATTTATCATTCTCTTCTAGAATAATTTTTTTCATTCTAATCTTCACCCTTGGCTTTGCTACTCTGGCACGGTTTATTTTTCTTTTACATTCTCTTCATCCTGTCTCCACGTATGCCATGATTGAATGCCATCCAGGCATCCATCCATTCTAAGTAAACAATATTAGAAGGAGGATTCCTTTCACCCATACATTTTCACCCACCTAAGCAGGCATCCTTTCTTTAAACTTTCACCCAACCTTCAACCACCCATGCATCCTATCAGCCACCTATGCATCCTCAGGCCCCCTTTTTTCACCCACGCATCCTTCTCTGCCAGTCATATATATTACATGTCACCTTCCATCCTTCTTTACCTTTTCCATCAACCCGTCCATCAAGTTTGTCTGACTTAATCTTCTTCATGAAACTTTCCCAGATGAGTTGAAGTCAGATGGAAGAGGCCATTAGTTACTCGACTCCCGCCGTTATTGCTAATGCTAATTAAAGGGTGTCTTCTTCAAATTAGTCTCACTCAACAATACAGTGTACACCCTTGCAGCGTGTGTATTGTAATTAAGTAAGGAATATAACTTACCACTGCCTGCTACTGCTGCTGGCTCACCCCCTGAAGCTGTTGCATCTTCTGCTCCCTCCTTAACGGCGTCGCCTTTGCCTCTGGCTCCGTCACTGGTGGTCGGTATGCCTAGAAACACATTTCCCATTTTTTAGATGCCATGCACTTCTCCCTATTTTTTTCACTAGCAAGATTGAAAATACAATACATACATACCCCACACACAATACTAGTACAATTCGGGTACTAGAGTAGAGTAGACAGTAAGTCCTATCCTATCAAAAATAATAAATATTTGGTTGGGCAGCCATTTTGCTTGTGGCAATTTTTGGAAAGCCTGTCAAGAAGGACTGGACTCAGCGGCTAGAGCTATTGGTGAATCTAAGTTTTTAAAAAGAAATAGTGGCCAACTGGGTGGACAATCGGACATGTGGTCTCTCTTGGTTGGAAAATATAATGGTGTCCTCCTCATACTTCCTTCCAGCCATGGCGCACGGTAATCAGTTGTTCAATTTTCACCATCAACTGCTGCTAATAAAAATAGTACAAGGCCCAGATGAGAAAAAGTAAAATACGCCACTATGGGTTGTCCAACTTGACCATAATTTTTTATACCGATTGTGAATAATAAAGACAGTATAAGAAAGCTTTCTTCTAATATCAACAAACATCCATAGAACACCTTAGTTGCGCATGGAATCTGCACAGCAGAGTAGTAGTACTAGTAGTAGTAAGGACCAATGTGTTCTCTGAGTCTTACAGTAGTACTATCACCACTAGGCAGTCCACAAAATATAAGGGGAGAGGGAAAGCTGACTGAAAAAACAGAATAAAGTAAGCTACAATAGTACAGAGTCAGAGGCAGTTAGAAATGATGTAAAAAAAACAGACACTAGAAATATAAATCACTAAGTTGGTAGGTAATGCAGGGATAACAAGAATTTAGAAACAAATAATTCAAAGAAGATTTGGTAAAAAAATAGAATAAGGAAACAGAAATAATCATTCGAAAAAAATAAGGTGCAGTAAAAGTTAGGGAAATATATATAACAACAGGAGGACTTACTGGGGCCAGCAGAGCCATCTGCAGATGAGCGATCCTTGGATCACCTCCAGCTCCCGCCTCGGCAGACCCCTTCTTCTTCTTGCCCCTGGATGCTGATCATGTAAGACATACCTAAAGAGACACAAATTGATTGGAGTGAAATAAACATAAACAAATCCCTCCAAAAATATTTTTTGACGGGAAACAGCCATTGCAATAAAATGTACCTTTCTAAACAGATCGACTATTAGTATTAGCTGTCGTGGACCATCCTAACTTTATTTTTCCACAGTTCCCTACCGATTCCAGAATCCTAAACCTAAGTAGCACCTAGCCTTCCTATTTCAAAGACTTTGGAATGAATTGCCCAAAAATGATATTTGCTTCTTCTAAGTTCGGATCTCATTCCCAATCATCAATCCCCTTTGATGGGCCAATTCACTAAGTCTGCATTTAATTTAGTCATCAAAAAGGCATAGATGGACGCATGCATATTGCATGCACCAAAAATAGTTGGTTGCTGAGTTGCTATATTAATCACTCACAAACAAACTAGAAAATGTTCTTCTAAGAAGTCAGCACACCACATGAGAGGAGGAAGCATCACATGGACAGCACAAAAATTACAAACTAATACTTAGGGAGTCATTATCATAGCGGGCGGATCGCCACCGCCCGTATGACGGTGGTGATCCGTCCGCCAATTCCCACTGCCGGCCCACCATTTCCCCCACCATATCACGATGGCGGGGGGCACCCCGGCGGATGTAAATACCGTCCGCCGGTTTTCCACTGGTCGGACAGGCGACCGGGTGGAAACGGGCTTCAATATGGGTGGCGGTGTCTGCAAGACACCACCACCCATATTAGGATGAATGCGGAGACATGCCTTTCCATGGTGGCAATGTCGCCATGGAAAGGCATGCGGTTTCTCCCTCAGGGAGCACGTTGTGGGCCCCCAGGGTGTTCAGGGGTGGGGGGTGCATTCAGGTACCCCCCTACATTTGAATGCACAAGGTGGCAGGCACCGCACAGTGCCTGTCATGTTGTGCATTCAAATGCACAAAATGCATTTTTAACATTGTGGTGGGTGCTGCTTGCAGCACCGCGTGCCGCAATGTAAAAAATGCGGGATGCGCCCACAAGTGTGGTGGGTGCATCCTAATGCCCCTGGCGGGACCAACGCACCTTCGGCAGTCAGTCCCGGGCTCCCTGTAATGGGCCCCTAAGTAACTAACTAAGTAACTACCTACCACTATCTTAATGACAGGACAAAGGAGAGGGGTCTCTCTAGTCTTCATTACCTAACTTAAGTTCTCTAACCTCTATTACATAATCAGCCCAAGCGAGCGCAAAGTTGCAAATAAGTAAGATTAGTAGCGCCGAGCATCTGTCTCGAAGAATAACAATCACATAACATAAGATTTTTAAATTTAACTTACCTGCATGTAAATAGCATTCTTGCTATTTGGAAAAATAATGATATTCGCAATAACACAGAACAGAACACACAATAGTAATATAATTAGCTACTCACCATGCCCCACGACCTCAACACCTAGCAGGTCCAGCAGGTCCTACTCCCGGTCCAGGATGTCAGACCACTGGTGAGTCAGTGGGTTATGAGTGCGCCGGACCTCAGAACAGCAAAACACTGTCTGGGGCACCCTCACCCACAGGCGGTGACGCTCCTGGATCCATTCCCGGAACCAGGCCTGCCACCTACTGCCAGGGTAAGGGGAGATGGCACTGCACAAAAAAATGTAAATGCAGCCACCTAAACCTCCGAGAATAAGGCCCAAGGATGCACCCCTTCCGGATGCAGCTTTCCACAAGGAAGGCGGCTCCTCCTAGTGTTTTCCATGGAACTGGAGGAAGCCAAAGCACTCTTCTTATTCTTGGCCATGGTTCTGGGGGGTGGGAGCGAAAAAGAAAATGTAGGATAAAAAAATTAAGTCAGAAGACAAAGAAAGAAAGTAAAAAAATATAAAAACTCAAGTACTAGAAAAACAGTACAAAACACAGTAAAAACACTCAAAAAGTAGAAAAAAATGCTAAATATATACTTGGGAAGCGCGAATGATAGATATTAAATAAAAAAGATCAGAAAAAAGTTTTAGGAACGCAGAATTGAAAACATTTGGGGAGGTTTCAAAAACCGGCCCCAGAACAGACAAGAAAAACAAGATTGCCGTGCCCATGTGGTGAAGTTTGCAGAATATTTCCCTCCGAACACGCAATCAGCATTGCCGAACATCGGGAACGTCTCATGAGCATGCGGAACAAGCATCTCTGAATGCTTGCGGACTTCCGAGTAGCATTGCAGAGTTTGTTTTACCGCTTTGCAGAGTTTTTCGTAGCACTGCTATGCGAACTCCGCTCAGGCTTAGAATTAACCAAGAAGACTACAAAAGTAAGTCGCACCTACTCATAGACCAGTCTTTGTAAACTGAACCTGTTATTTCCATTCATGTTACTGTGTTACACAGTACCTTATTTAGCAGCCTGCTTGTTATTAGTCATAAGGGTAATTCTATAGAATCAGTTTTTCTTTAAATGTAAAGACCACATTATGTACTCATAGAGCATACATTATAGTTGACATTTCTCTAGTTTAAAAGGAGTTTGGAACAAACAAATACAACTGCTGATGAAAAATAACAATTATAACATTTCTAAACAGGCAGTGCTTAATTTCAGCTGGTAGTTTCTGGTGCTCGGCATGGCACGTAATTGCCGGCACCACACTTATGGCAGCTGCCACATGGTGGTGCTGTTTGTGTAATTTAAAGATGAGCAAAAAAACAGTTGTTTGTTAATTCAATACACATTAAAAATAACTAATACCTACCTCGAACAGTCTGAACTGTCACACTTGTAGCAGTGAGATGATTAGTAGTTGTGTGAGTACAGTGGCAATGTGTGGTGCAAACTGCGATGGCCTCCTGACAAGGGCCCCAGCACTTATTTTTTTTTACAAATTAAGCACTGTAAACAGGTCAACAAAAAATCACACAGTTGTACTAAAAATCACACAGATTAAATAAAAATCATTACAGAATCAAAACAATTGAACTAAAAATCCGTTCCAAGAGGTGCTGGTATTCATTTTTTTGATGTAATAAGAGGTCAGGTGATAACATTTTCTCATGCTTGAAACCCTGAACCCTAATATTCTGTTCTTGTGGCAAATAGAATTACCTGAATATTCAATGTGTCTATGCTATATGCTAAAACTAGTTCCCATTTTCCATTTCATGTTTAATCTACTTCACAGCCAGGTTGTGGAATAAATAAATGCATGATTTTCATGCACAAAGTATTAAAGCACGCTCGCCAATTAGGGAGTGAAAAATTAAAAAAGAAACTGCCGACCATAGCACTTTTCATTAGTTAGAATCCAGCTTCTGTGTGATTAACGCATGGATACAAGGACATGCATACATGCCTTCCATTTAACTTTGGGAAATGGTGATTCAGTAAAATGCAGACAGCACAATGTTGCAGAGGACTGCAGGTCATTAGAAACCTAATTATGCGAAAACTAAAAAAAAGTGTATAACCGACTCAGCTTCTGATACTATATCAATTCAGCATGGAAAGCCATATGGTAGTACTTCTAAAAGTGACCTGAAATTGCAAGTCAAATTATTTACAAGACATCGCAGTGCACAAATGTATTTTTCCTTGCCAACGATTTTTTCAAATATGTTTAAACAAATGAGACACGATCATTAACTTTAATGTTTTCAAGTAAAACCTAAGCTAATTGCAGGGGCAGTAGTTAACATTTGAAAGTGGTGGGGCGAGAGAAGTGCCCCACAGATTCCCATAAAATAAAACAACAAGCATCATGCTCCATAAACACAAACTAAATCACTACTCTGACATGCATTACACTAACATTTCATATAAAATTAAATGTTACTTACCCACGGGCTGTGGACCGCCTCAGTGTTCACCTGCAGTCTGTGGCTCCTTGCATGAGTCAAAGAGCTAACTTCCCTACCAATCAGAGGCTGCTTGCATGCTAATAACCAGCATGAGAGAAGTGGCAGAATTGGATGGAGGGGGGTGGCTGGAACCTCCTTCAGGCCCTGGAGGAGATGAGATCTGGGCATTAAAAGATAGATTTGAATTGAACAGAATGTCCAAGTTTCTAGCCACCTCCCTGGGGACGGTGGAGATGGGACATTAGTCGGCCAGGCTCCAGTCTATCCCAGTTGGGAATTAGGACCGAACAACAGGACCTCGGTCTTGTCCAGGTTACACTGAAGTTTGTTGTACCTGCGGCACTCAAGTAGCGCTTCTAAGAAGAGAACAAAAGTTTGTTTGAGGCTGACTTAGTTTCCTTCATAGGTCAGTAGAAGCTGTGTATTGCCTGCATAAGAAATAACCTTAATGCTGAACTCTTCCACTAAGTATGCCAGAGTGGACAGGTAAATGTTGAAAAGGGTAGGTCTCAGGGAAGAACCCTGGGGCACCCCCATTTCAACTGGTTGACTTTGCAAGAGTATTGTTTCATCTATACAACCTGCTCGCTGTCCTCCAGAAAAAATCCCAAACATCCAAGGGCCACGTCTGCCGAGCCCAATGTTCCAGTCTCGTTAGCAAGATTCTGTGGTGCACAGTGTCAAATGCTGCTGACAGGTCCAACAGCGCCAATGCCACATTACCGGCCTTCAAACTCAACTTAATCGCTTCACTGATTTCTAGCAGTGCTGTCTCTGTGCTGTTTCATTTGCGAAAGCCAGCCTGGAATGGGTGTAGCAGCTTATTATCTGCAAGAAATGTATTTAGCTGGTGGTTTATGCATTTTTCTAAACTTTTGGTAGCTGTAGGCTGTTAGACTTGGCATCTTTGGCATGGTTTCCCCTGACTTTTTGCCTCTGCCGCCTGTATTTTTTATACTGTGCTGGATTTAGTTTTTGCTGGCTTAGAGACTTTGGGAACTTGACCACTGTCGGCTTGGTAAGTGCCCCCATGTTCCAGGCCCTAACATTCCTTTTTCTTACATGTAAGGAACCCCTATGGTAGACCCAAGGTACCCTCGTGGACAGGGTGCAGTGTATGTGAAAGGTAGGGCATGTAATGGAGTGTGTGACATGCCCTGATAGAGAAATACTGCCAATTTAGTTTTCAAGATTGAAAGGCTATCTGTTCCATAGGATAGAATAGGAGTTACTTAGTGTATAACTTCCCATTGGGACAAGGTAGAGAAATAAAGTTTAGGCTCTCTGAACTCCAAAAGTTATTAACACATCTTTTAGAATTTTTTTTAAAAAAATGATGTGTTTGAGAATGGCACTTTTAGAAAGTAGTCATTTTCTTGTTTAACTATTCTGTGTGCTTCTGGCTGTTTGTGGATTGATTGTCTGGTTTTGGAGTGACAGGTGCTGAGGATGTGCATTCACTGTAGACAGCCACTGGAGGGGCCCTTCCTGGATGACTCTGGGTTAAGCTGAATGGGGCTTCATTGCATTTGGAGTAGTGGGAGGAGTTTTCCTTGCACCTGAATAGGGTTTGTCCCCCTTGCACAATGCTGTATTCACTAGGCCTGGGCGGCAAATTCCGTTCCGCTCGTGGAATTTGTGGAATTTATGGAATTTCGAGTTCCGCGGAGAACGCGAAATTGCCCAAAAGTCTGCTTTCCGCGACTTCGCGACATTTTTTCTTGTTCTCGTTCTCAAAATGCATGTTCGCGAGATATTTCTCCTCGAGCACGCAAACAGCAACTGTGAACAGGAAAAAAGCATCGCGAACAAGCAATTCCGCGTGTTCGCGGAATTTCTGCGTGTTCGCGGAGATTTTTTAACGTTTCGCGGAGATTTGCGTAACGCGATTACACAAATTCCGCCCACCCCTAGTATTCACCCCCTGCGGTCATACTGCACCAGTAAGGGCAGAACTTGTTTGGACTGGGCTCAGAAAGCCTGCACAAAGAGAACATAGACAAAATGGTGAATAAGTAGTGGACCTTAAACCCCAGAACTTCAGAGCACTTTTGGACTCAAGAGGAACCTTTGCCAAGGAGAAGAGCTGGGGAGCTGTGAGGAGGAGTACTGACCTTTTCTTTGTGCTCTGTGGGGTTGGCCTGCAGTTGCTGCTACTGCCAAGTGAAGGGCAAAGACTGGAACTTTGTTGTGACCCTGTTGAAGAAGATCCTCCAAGGGCCTGTGTTTACTGGCCTCCTTTTCTGAAGTCTCAGGGACACAACGACTTCACCCTCAGCTCCCCTGAACTATATTGCTGAGATGGCTGACCTGCGAGGATGTGCCTATTCCAGTTTTTGGGCCTCTGGAGGTTGTTCCTGCTGTTGGGAGCTGGAAGAAACCTGAGAGAAATAAGAAAACTTGTCTCCAATGCCATCAGCGATGCCGCTGTGATGCTGCGACCTGCACCGAGCCTAGTGGCACAGTTCGTGAAGTGCTCAATGCACTGCCTGGTCTTCCCCCCAGCTTCAACACCTGCTGATGCCTACCAATGCCTGCCAATGCCTGCAGTTATCGGAAATCCTGATGCCAGCGCTCGCACCGACTCCATCATCACCAGCTCCTGCATCCTGTAATCATGGTGCTGATAACCACCGAGGGTGACTCCACAAACTCATTGACTTTGCATTGTCACCAGAACCGACGCCTCACTGCCAATGCAACCAACTTCCCTAGTCCTGCATTCGACACATCGTATCTTCGCAGCCAGGGAACTGGCATCCATCTCGGCACCAATGTCTCATGTCCATTATGCCAAGCAACGTCATAGACTTCCTTTTCAAGGTACTGTTTGTTTGGGGGGTCCATGTGACTCTGTGCTCAATGCCGTGCACCTAGCGGTCAGCGCCGTACTTTGGATTTATTGCTGTCACAATGTCACAGTCACAATGTCACAATAGATCTAGGTGGAGCTTTTTGGTTTCTACAATCTTTAAATGGGAAGTAACTGTTTTTAAGTGCTATTTGATTACATGTATGTTGGATTTTTGTTATTTTGGTCTTGTTGAGTTCAGCTAAAGATAGTTTATTTTTCTAAACTGTTGTGGTGTCCATTTGTGATGTTATCACTGTGTTACTGTGTGTTTTGAGTACAAATACTTTACACGTTGCCTTTGGGATAATCCTACCTGCTCATGCCAAGCTACCAAGGGGGGTGAGCAGTGGTTATCTAGAGTGTGTATTTCCCTTAACCTGACTAGAAGGAAGGGTCCCTACTTGGACAAAGGTACCTACCTCTGCCAACTAGTGACCCCCATTTATAACACAGGTAATAAAGAGACATGAAGAAAATGGGCTTGTACTTCTGGGTCTGATGTAACATTTTAAAGGAGGGAAACCACATTTGGTCTCAAAATATGCAGAGGAAATGGGGCTTTAAGTAAACCTGACTGGAACGTTGCCTACTGCTTCTTCAAGGCCTCTATTGTAGGAGGTCATCCTCATCATAACTTTATTTCTATCACAAAGGTCTTAAAAAGTACATCACAGCCAAATACATACAAGCATAAGCTACAGACATCAAGATGGTTATGAAAAGGCCAAATATTAAAGCATTCTTAAAAAAAAACTAAAGATGCCATGTGAGAATAAAGGCCATATAAAAATACATATCATCTACATAAAATATATAATAAAAAATAGAATATAACAATTATTATACTATGCACTTTGAGCCTCTGATCCATAGAGCTAACAGAAATTTTGCTAGGCCAAACACCACTACTCTATTGGTATCTGTACTAAAAATATAGATTCTAAGCAGGTCCATGTAGTAGCCATGTCCGATAGGCCTACACAAGGGAATAACCCACTTGGCCCTCAAGTTCTTGTAGTACAGGCAAAAGAATAATAGATGGACAATGGATTGGAGTGGGTTCGGAGATGAAAGGGGGAGTCTGATCCTCTGGGTTCTGCCAAAGAGAAAGGATCAGATCCGGTTGATGGTGGTTCCTTGTAACCTGGCGTCGTGCAGTCTGGCTGCGAGGATGTGGTGTGAGACGGTGTCGAAGGCCGCAGAGAGATCTAGTAGGATGAGGGCTGCGGTGTGTCCCTGGTCGAGTAGCATGTGGATTTCGTCAGTGGCAGCGAGGAGGGCGTGTGGTTGCTGCAGAATCCGGACTGGAAGGTGTCTAGGATGGAGTGCTCTTCAATGAATGCGGTCAGCTGGGCATTCACGAGTCTTTCAGTGATTTTGGCGGTGAATGGGAGCAGAGAGATGGGCCGGTAGTTCTTCAGGTCCGTAGGTTCGACCGTGGGATTCTTAAGGAGGGGCTTGACTTCTGCCTGCTTCCAGTCATCAGGGAAGGTGCTGGATTGGAGGAGGTGTTGATGGTCCATCCTAGTTCGGGGGCGATGGCAGTGGCCGCCTTCTGGTAGATGTCTGGTGGGCAGGGGTCCATGGATGCTCCACACCGAGTTTTCATCATGGTCATGGTGATGAATTCCACCGTGGCGGGAGTCCAGGTGGTGAAGGTCGGCTGGTGGTCAGCGGAATGGGTAGGGGTGGTGAACGGCATCTGGTAGCTGAAGTGGTCATAGAGGGTCTTGATCTTCTGATGGAACTAGGCGTGGAGCTTGTTGCAGAGTTCCTGGGATGGTGTGACATCCGTGGCCTCGCTGGGGGGGTTTGGTAAATTGCTGTATGATGTTGAGGAGTTATTTGGATTTTGTTGCATTGGTGCCAAATTTTTTCTTGATGAAGGTCCGTTTGGTGTCCCTTATGAGCTGGTGGTACTGCTTCAGGGCACTCCTATGGTTGTTTCGGTCTACTATGGTTTTCTGGCTTTGCCATATTTTCTCGAGGCGTCTGTGGGTGCGCATGGTGACTTGGAGTTCGGTGCTGAACCGGATGGCCTTCAGGGGGCGTTGTTTGGCAGGGTGGCGGAGGGGGTGATCTTGTCGGTGCATCTGGAGGTCCATCGATGGAGTTCTTTGGCTGCGGAGATGGCGTCTGTCGTGGTGGTGAGGGGGTCTAGGAGGAGGGTGGAGTTGAGGTGTTCCTCTGTGATTTTGCTCCAGTTCCTTCATGGCGGGCGGGGCCGGTTTGGGTGCGGTGGTGGTGTTGAAGGTGAAATGTATGCAATGGTGGTCGGGCCAGGGGGCTGCGGTGCATGGCTGAAGTGGACGTTTGACTCTCCTGCGAATATGGGGTCGAGGGTGTGTCCTGCTCTGTGCGTGGAGGTGTTGACGAGCTGCTTCAGTCCGAGGTTGGAGAGGTTGTCGAGTAGGGCAGTGGAGTCGGGGTTTCTGCGGTTGTCGAGGTGGAAATTCAGGTTTCCGAATAGGATGTAGTCCGTGGAGGTGATGGCATTGGGTTCAACAAGGTCGGTGATTGCTGTTATGGCCAGGGAGCGGGGTTCCGGTGGTCTGTAGTGAGTGAGTGCCGTGGAGCATGGTCCTGGGGGAGGTCTGGATCTGGAAGTGTTCTGTGCTGGAGTGGGAGTCACGCGAGCTGGAGGTGGAGAGTCAGAGGAAGGTCTTGTGTGCAATGGCGAGTCCTCCTCCTGGGTGGTGTGGGCAGTCCTTCCTCTGGATCTTGTAACCGTCAGGGATTGCGGTGGCGATGTCAGGACCAGAGGTGGCGGTGGTCCAGGTTTCTGTTAAAAAGGCGACGTCGGGGGCGAGGTTGTCGATCAGGTCCCAGATCTCTACGGCGTGTCTGTGGAGGGAGCGCACATTGAGAAGTATGCACGTCAGGGCTTCCGTTGCCTGGGCATCCTGTAAGCCTGCGGCAGACTTGGGGGTGCTGTAGATGGTGCAGGAACATTGGCAGTGTCTGCAGGAAAAAGGTCCGTGGGTGGTGTTCGGTGAGGAGCTCTGGTAGTCTGGGTGTCTCCCAGGCTTTAGAGCAGGGAAGGTGGTGGCGTCATACGGTGGGGCCCTGGGGAGCCAGGGTTCCTGGTGCTGGTCACGGGCGGGTCACAGATTGGCGCAGATGAGCTTGCCTTAGACGTGCCAGCAGCGCAACTGTGCAGCGGTCGGCATTTGTAGGGGAGGGACGCTCAGCTGGGAGGTGGGAAACGGGCGAGGGCAGGGGGAGGATCCACGGGACAGCAGTGGCAGGAACAGGGAGATGGGAATGGCAAGGGGATGCATGAGGGTCAGTGAATACAATGAAATGAAGTACAGAAAAAAACAGAAAAGACCACAGTGAAATGGGACACAAATGCACAATCAATGACAATAATCAGAACAATTAAAAAAACACTCAGGAGGTCAACAATTACCGTGTTGCGGCACGCAGGGCAGACAGCAGCCTAGAACACCCAGGCTGGGGGCTCAGCGGTGACGTCGGGAGCGGAGGAGCTGCCAGGGAGCGTGCAGGCCTGTGACCGAGGTCAAGGTACTACGAGTGATCCCCCGCAGTGGTCGGCATTTGTAGGGGAGGGGTGGGACGCTCAACTGGGAGACAGGAAACGGGCATGGGCAGGGGGAATGGGCCGCGGGACAGCAGCGGCAGGAACAGGGAGATGGGAACGGCGAGGGAATGTGAGAGGGGCAGTGAATACAATGCAATAAAGTAAATGAGCAGGAAAACAGAAAAGAACACAGTGAAATGGGACACAAATGCACAATCAATGGCAATAATGAGAACAATAAAAAAACACTCAGGAGGTTGTGGTAAATATTTAAATTACCTGTACTATTTTTTATGCGGTAAAGTCTAGTAAGAATAACTCAGTCAAATAAGAGGCAGAATCCGTGGTATTAGAGGTTCTAAAAAGGACTTTATTCCTTACAAAGGAATTATAGTTCGAACCAGGCAATCTTATTCCATCACCACGAAGGTTCAGGAAGGGATAGGCAATACATTATTGGCAAGTAACAATATATATATAAAAAGCATTGCATTAAGACAGATGCAGGAGGCGTAACAGCTGATAATACAGATAAGAATACACATACGTAATGAAAATAGGCGTAAATACAGGCGTATACTCGAAACGTCATCTAAAATGATGTCACAAGTGGGTGGATCCATAAGAGAATCCTGCAGTGTCAGCAGAAATATTTGGCAGAGATGCGTGCGCAGCCGCATGACGTGTGATTGACGTACAACTAGAGGGTGAAGGGAACTTGACATTTGGCCCTACATGTGGAGACAGAAGTCTGAGGTGTCAGGACAACCTAGTCCTAAATCATATCTGATATCTTGTGTTTAAGGAACTATAGTATCTGGAAGGAAAGGTCTTCTCGGACAGATCCTATTCTATACTGACTGTTAGTGCGTGTACAAGCGTCTATGTGTCTACATGCGATGCGATGGGGCAGGAATCTTCCATAGTAACAGGGGCTATGAATTACTTGCAAAAAGACAGCGAGGCCGAGCCCTTTGCTCGGTAGCTGGAAGGATGTTTACCTAAACTACTAGACAGGAATGCATTGGATGAGGAGCGGAGCAGATAACTTGAAGGCTGAATACAGTTTTTGGCAGGCAACAGGCCGTGTCAGGCACCGTTAGCCGCGCAGGGAGTAAGACAAAGTTCATGGACACGGATGCAGGTCCAAGCTGGAGCATTTCAGAGGCAGAAGCAGAAAAAGGCTTGATGGCAGAATTCAGGGCCTACTCGCCTGACCTACAAAACTAGAAAAGTGAACCACATAAAGTCGGTGGCCTTTCATACTTAGGAATGGAATATTCGACCCATTCATGGCGGATCTGAAAGAGGGCATGTTGACGTTGGACGCACATGTATTTGCGTCTTTATAGCTGGAACTGGAGGGAACATACATGTACTTATAGCATGTACATGGAGCCGTTGGGGTCTAAGATAGGGGACACAATGGACCATAAAAATTCATATTTCCACATTCCCTCCTTGTCCCCTACGGACCCTCATGAAATATCCATCTTCATCAATCCATCAATCTGTTCATATAGCATCATTTGTTCTTCTTTCTTCTTCCGGGATCTCGAATGAAAATTTGAAGGTGGGATACACGATGTGGCACATAGACCACAAATCGCTGGCCCACATTGTAGACACAAGCAGCAACTGAATAGTATGAGAAAGCCAATACCTAGGAAGGATAGGATCCTCCATCCCCAGGCTGACAACACGCTCCAGAACCAACCGGACCAAGTCCAGGTGCCTGGATTCTGGTGTATCTGGCTTACGATCTTATGAAGTCGAGTTATGGCTTTATATACTGACGGCGCGTTTTCTGGTATGAAAACACAGCAACTTGATCCGATGACCCTACAAGCTCCGCCCCTATCGGCCAGAATGACGTCAAGGACAAGACGATTTTGGAGAACAACAATCCGCATCGCAGACTGCTCCTCTGTTAAGTTGCCCAAGGCGGAAGTAGTTTCATTCACTATTGCTTCAAGGGTTCTAGTTAATCTACGTATCAGCTTACTATTAGTGACTGTACCTATGTAGGGAAAGAAACCTTGAAATCTGTGTATTTCTCCCATGCTGTTTCAGTGTAGTCGACAATCGGGAGATCTCTCTGCTGTCTATTGTGTACTAAATGGGTGTTCCTATGATAATCAGGCGGGGCTAGGAAAACAGGTGGCAGAAGGAATGCAATGTAACAGGTACCATCCCAATCTAGGGGTAGGCGTATGTATGCGGTGTGACCACAGATGAAGTAGGAGTGACGAGAAGCTTTAAATGTAGACTCGCCTTTATCACTGAATTCTATTACAGTGGTACATTTACTATGGCCCATGTGTATTGAACCATTCTTTCTTACACATAATTCGCCTCTAACTGGAAATACTGACATAGTGGGCAAGACTGATGTGGCTTCGGATTCAACATTCAGGATCATGAGATTAAGTGTAAAGTTACCTAATCTATATACTTCATTTTCTAGATCAGTTCCTGTTCTTTTGGGAAGTCCCTCCTTGTTAGGGTAGCAGACTTTAAGTAAAACTAGGTTCAGGTTTCCCCATACCCAATTGTCTTGATAAACTACTGTATTTGAATCTAGGGAATTAATCAAACTAATCCATGCTCCACAGGAGCCATTGTGTGTGAATGGATACGGAAAGAGGGGCAGAACTCCCTTGTATTTCTGATAGGGAAGAAGTCGGCCACATATCCAACAATTTGTAGCATTGCTGATCTGATGAGAATGATGTAACATACTAATGAAGGTGTTGTTGCGCAGCGCAAATCTATAGGACAACTCATGCGGGGGTAATTCGCTAAAAGAATGTTCGGCAGTAGCATTGAAAGCACGCTTGGAAATAGGGTAATACATGTGTAATAATATACTGGAAATAATAATCAGAAGACTTAGAAAAAACATAATTAACAATGTCACTATGCAGTGACTACGAAGTGATTTACAGTACGCATGTTTCTGTCTATTTCTCTCTCTATTTCGGTCTAGAGGGTACATGTCAGAGACAAATTCAACCGATTCACCTTGGAGAGGACTTAAACAATCAAATTGTCTGACTTGCTAGACCTTAGTTTCAGTTTATAGTTTTCACTCTTGGTTTTTTCAACCAGGGGTAGTTTTGAATCAGTCTGTGAGGGAATGCAGGGCTGAGGGTTCACGTCGGACGGTAGTCCATAAAATTTTTTGATGTGGCTCGAGTGCAACCACCCTTTACGTCCCTCAATCTTCACGGCTGTCCTTGTGGTCAATAAGACGAGCTTCGGCGACTTCCACCGAGGCTCCAGCTGGCTCCTCCTGTCAAAATTCCTCACAAACACGAGGTCCCCCGGAACCACGTCGTGGGGCTTCACCTCAGTGTTGTCGGGAAAAGCTGCAGCTACCTGTGAACGACAAGATTGTAGTGCAGACATCAAGGAAGCCAGGTAATCTGTCAGCATATTACAGTCAACATCAGTGATTTTACGAGGTATAGGCGTCCCCCACATATTTGGTGGTCTGCCGAAGATCACCTCATACGGAGATAGCCCTGTTCGAGAATGTGCTACCATTCTCATGTAAAAGAGCGCAACTGGTAAGGCTACTATCCAGTCGACACCTTTTTCTCTACATACTTTGGACAGTCTAATTTTCACAGTTTGATTATGTCGTTCCACTAGACCTGCTGCCTCGGGATGTCGGACACAGTGGAATTTCCATTGGTAGCCTAACAGAAGTGAAACATGTTTCATTAGCTCGGATGAGAACGGCTGGCCATTATCTGAGTACACGATACGGGGCAAACCATACCGTGGGAAGAATTCTCGAACTAACTGTTTGGCAGTAGTCGGGGCAGTGTAATCTGAGACGGGATACGCCTCTGTCCACCGGGAAAGAGCGCATACAACTACGAGGACATATTTGAATCCTCGACAACGTTCCATCTGGATATAATCCATCTGGAGGACTTCAAAAGGGTGATCGGGGGGTTGAAATCCACCCTGGTCTACAGGTACGCCTTTTCCTGGATTGAACTGACAACAAATCATACAGGTACGTACTTTCTGTTTAGCTGCTGCTCGCAAGTGTTTATTGAACCAAATGTGTTGAATACTGTCTAGCATAGCTTTCTCTCCTAGGTGCGCTGGACTATGTATTGTGTTAATGGTGACCTGAACCATTGAGTCGGGGAGGAACCATATAGATTTTCCCTTCGTCATCCATCCTTGATCCGTTTGGATCCCTCCTAATTCAGTCCATCTCTTTATTTCTTCTGGTGTAGCATGTGTCTGTATGTCAATTACATCAAGGGTGGGATCCTTAACTGTCATGCAATGTGTTGGTGTCGGAACTATTGTCTTTGTCGTGTCAGTTGGATGAGTCTGATTCTGAGCAGTCTGTTTAGCTGTTCTGTCAGCTAGGTCGTTACCCTGAGAAATAATGTCCGTCACTTTCGTATGGGCTTTGCACTTCATGATAGATATTGAAGTAGGCAGATGTATTGCATCTAACAGAGCTTGAATAAGGGGACCGTGCTGGATGTGGGTACCGTGAGAAGTTAAATAACCTCTCTCTCGCCAAAGTACGCCGAAGTCATGGACGACTCCGAATGCATAACGTGAATCTGTGTATATGTTGACTTTCTTATTTTTGGCTTGAATACAGGCTTGTGTCAGAGCGATGAGCTCTGCTGCTTGAGCTGACAAGGTATCGATACAATTTGTTTCAATAATTTCAGTATCTGTTGTGACTGCATAAGCGGCCACTAACTCTCCTGTATTTGTTCTCATGCATGAACCATCTACATATAATGTCAGATCTGGATCTGATAATGGAATATCTGTCAAGTCTTGTCTGGGTTTCGTCGTAATAGTAATAACTTCAATGCAATCATGTGCCAATGGGTCTATTCCATTTAATGGCAAAAGTGTGGCAGGATTTAATGTACTACAACGTCTGATTTCTATGTGTGGCTGAAATAATGTTAATTCGTAACCCGTCAGTCTTGCTATAGTCAAGTGTTGTGTTTGGGTCCGGTTCAGGAGAACCTCTACTGCGTGTGGTACTTGTACTGTCAATTGATGTCCTAACACTATGGCGTCGCTTTGTCTGATTGCTAAAGCTGTTGCTGCGACTGATTTCAGGCACGCAGGAAGAGCCTGAGCTACGGGATCTAATGTACTAGAAAAATAAGCACATGGCTTGTGTGATCCTGCTTGTTCCTGCGTGAGTACTGATAAAGCAGTACCTTCACGTTCTGTAACAAAAAGTGTAAAACGTTTGCTGTAACATGGCGTTGCTAAAACAGGTGCTTGGCATAAAGCTTTCTTTAAGTTTTCAAAAGCTTGTGTATGTTCCTGAGTCCAAGGGAGGACAGTCGGTGTCGCTGCTTCCTGTGTTGTCAACTGAATGAGTGGTTTAGCTAAAAATGCATATTGGGGGATCCACTGCCTACAGTACGAAGTGAGGCCTATGAAGGCCCGTACCTCCTTTTGTGTCTTGGGTGGTGGCATGTTTACAATTAACTGGATGCGATCAGGTGTGAGCTGTCTCCCCCATTTGGACAGCAAGTGCCCTAGGTACACAACTTGCTGGACACAGAATTGTAGTTTCGAAGGGGACACTTTGTGCCCCTTGTCGGCTAAGAAATGTAAAACCGTCAGTGATGCTTTTTCACATTCAGGTTCGCTTCGTGCGGTGATCAGCAGGTCATCGACGTATTGAAGCAGGGCAGTGTTAGCTGGCATGTGAATACTGTCAAGTTCTCTTTTTAGTGCTTGGCTATAGATGCTGGGGCTTTCTGTGAATCCTTGAGGTGCGCGTGTGAATTTAAAACTTCGTCCATTTAAACTGAATCCGAACAAATATTGGCTTTCCGGATCGATTGGGACGCTAAAGAAAGCGTTCTTAAGATCAATTACAGTAAAGAACGTTGCTTCTGAATCTATGGCCGTTAATAATGAAGAGATATCTGGGACCACGGGGTATTGTGGTACAATGCATTTATTTAATTCTCGCAGATCAATAACTAATCGATATACTGGTGGTGCTTTTGGATCAGTTCGTTTAAGAATCGGAATTATCGGGGAATTACATATATTGGAGTCGGTTTCTACAACCACTCCTTGTGCGATGAGCTCGTCAATGATTTGCAGTAAAGCCACAACAGCATCTGGCGGTAATTTGTATTGTCGCATTCGTGGTAGTACCACTCCTGTTTTGAGTGTGACTCGATATGGTGTAATGTGCATACAACCTACATCGGTGGGGCCTTGTGCCCATAAATGTGCAGGTAGATTCTGTAACCGGTGATCCATGTCTCTAGACACGTAGTGACCCTTAAAGTCACGCAAAAAGAGTCGCACTCCTTCCGGAGAACAACATATTACAGCTCCTAGAGCCTTCAATGTTTTTATACCTAACAAGTTTTCTGGACATGATTTCGTAAGCAATAGATCTGTAGTCCGTGTTAATGGACCGACTGTAAATGCAAGTGGTTGCGATACTTCGTTAATAGTAGGCTTTCCTGAAAAACCAAGGGAAATATTTTGTGAGCCGGAGAGGGGTGCCCCTGGGACTTCGCTGTGACTGATAGTGGTTCTGCTTGCCCCTGTATCGAGTAGAAACTTTCTGTCTTTCCCTAATACTTGACTCTGTACGTAAGGACCCTCTTGATCTACGGGAACCTCGATAAGGGGTAGGCCCACTTCCCTCTCTAGGCTATTTCATGTGTAGCGTTGATACTCTGGATAGTCATTTTGTGCATACTGGTACATTTGTTGTGTCGTGTTTTGTATTGCAGCAATAGGCTGTGACTGTTGTTGTGGTTCGGTCTGTTGTGCAGCTGGCAAAGGCTGTATATTCTGAGGTAATTGTTGTTGGATCTGATCCTGTCTAGGCGGACGTGGTCTCTCTTTTGTTATACCCGTAGAGATATTATGTTTCTTTTTTTTTTTTTTCTTTTTTTTTTTTTTTCTTATTCTTTTTCTTTCTTTTTTTTCCCTGCTCTTGACCTCCCACCCATCCCCAAACAACTGCGCAATCGTGTATATAATGACCTGGCTGTTTACAATAGTTGCATGTCCCTCTAACAGGACCTACTGAATCATTGGACTGTGTCATACCCTTTTTATGACCGTCAGCTGGAACTGACTGAGCAACAAGCATTTTCATTTTCGTGTCTTTCATACGTTTTTGTTCATGTTCTTGTTCTTCTCTAATTCTATTGTGATGATATTGTAACATTTGTAACATCTGTGACGGTGTGTTACCTTGCCAAGTACTCTCGAATTTTAATACTCTACTCTTAACTTGGGGCAGGGAATTTTCAACTAATTTTGTCACAAACAGATGTGGATACGACTCACTACTTGCTTTTATGCCACTATTAATACCAAAACATTTTTCAAATCGGGAATAGAAATCACTAGTGTCTTCATCTTGTTTTTGTTTACAGGCTGAGATTGCACCCCAATCTTCCTTTTTCGTAGTTAATAAACGTGGTAGTACCTGTACTAATAATCCTGGTAATGCTGTAGTCCTTTCCCCAAGCCCTGAACCTGCAGCTCGGGCCTTTTCTTCGTTTTCTAATGCTGTCCAATCTATCTTTTGATCTCCCACCTCCCATTCCTTTTCTTTGAGTTTCTCGTAAATACCGGCGGGTAATAGGACTTTTAATATTTTCATAATGTCAGGGTAAGTATACTCTCCCATGAGTAACATGTCTTTTATCTCACGGTGGAAACCTGCTGGGTCTTTGTCATGGCTAGGTACTACTTTCTTCATTTCTAATAATTCAATTTTAGTTATGGGCGCATACACAAACACGCGTTTAAAATTATTGTCCTCACCTCTTATTGGGTGCACTTCGCGTAAGGGATTCTGTCTGTCTATGTGATACGTTTTTCTTTCCAACTTGGGGGGAACTGAAACATGTTCTGGGCATACGAAGACAATATACTGATGTCGATATTCTAGAATTTCTTTAATTAAATCAGTACCTGAACCTCTCCATTTATTCGTGAGTAATTCTATCAGTATATCAGGTAGGGGACCAGGATCGGAGTGTTGGCTTCTATATAATATAAGGAGGTGTTGTATCATGTATATACCAGCTAAACGCTGTTCGTCTGGGGTAAGATTCAAAAACGTGTGTGCCAACGCATCATCACTGTATTTTTCAGAACTGTCAGCCCATTGTACCGCTGACCTGGCTAATTCTTGTTCATCCATAGAATCGAGCATATGATACCCCCTTCGATCTCGGAGTAATTTATCAGCAGCCTGGAATAAGTGTTCAGGGGACTTAGTATTTAACATAGGGGCTTGAAAATGTCTGTTATATTCTGGACGTATCGGACGTGTCGGGTCATTAAAGTATCTGGTATTGTTACAAGGTCTTCCCCTACCTTCATAGGCTATCGTTTCTAATTGTCCTGTGGGCATTTCTGATTCTTCCTCCTCCTCTCCCTCTGCTTCAGTTTTGTCTGCCTCCATTCTGGCTTTATGTGTTCGTTCTACTTCTTTGCGGATCTTTCGGCACATAGCTGCTATACATGTCTGTTTATCATGTTTTCCCTCGGATATATTCTGACCCCATCGGGTAAGTACTTGCATTTCATCCTGGTCTACCTCGGACCTATCTCTGTCTCTGATCAAGCAGTTTATGAAGAAACGTAACAGTTGTCTCTGTATATCCGCTTTCTGGTATTCCATGGCTTCGTCAATACTTTCAGGGCCTTGCCCTGTTTGGACGAAGCGGTATATATTGTCTAAATGTTTAGTCATTCCTGGTAGCGTCGTTAAATATAGTGAAGCCCGTCGTATACATAGTGATGATAGCAGCATTCTATCATTTTTACCGGGCACTGGATCATATCTACAATCTACAAGATGTTCCTTAAACATGTCGGACGTTGCTATTTGGGGTGTACGTTGGTTTGCTAAATCTCTAAGAGACGATTTACTTCGTGATGGTGGCGTGGCAAAAATTGCTGTCGCACCTTCTGAGGTGCTAGGCACAAAAGGATTTGTGGGGTGTAAGGTAGAGACTGTGGATGCAGGAAAAGCGGTGGAAACAGATGGACCTGTGGGATTGTGCGGAGGAGTTTGTTGTTGCGGATGTGGGGGCGGATGATCTCGGCGTTGAGCACCATCGACAGGTGGCGTGTGTGGTGGACCATTAACATATTCTGGAGCTACATCGTATAAATAGGAGGAAAGGAAAATATCTTTTGCGGTCTTGGGATGTGCTTTAATCGGGAGTAATGGAGTTGGCAAATCTTTCGGTACTTCCGGGGTGGCCTTAGGTAAACCTTCGGCCAAAAGAGGATACATACCATTCATAAGAGTGTTTCGTTGTCTGTCTACTTGTTCTGTTTTTACTCGGATACCTTCCTCAACTAATACGTTTTCTCGGGCTCTATTTGAGTTCTCCCTACTTTTCTCTTCCAGTCTGAGCGCTTTCTCTGTGCGCCAATGCGATTCTTTACGCCATAACTCAATAGCATCTTTCTGTGACTGTCTGGCTTTCTTTTTCCATAATTCTTCTTCTACTCTCATGATGCAATCTGCATCCCATGTCCCAGCTGCGGGCCACCTCTGACTTTCTGCTAGATCCTTGGTGTAGTCCACCCATAAGTCAAGATATAATACGGCATCTAGGCCATGTTTATGATACATAAAATACCCTGGAGTGTCCCTAGGTGGAATGGGAACAGCTTCTTCGAGTACTCCTTTTCTAGTTTTGATCTGTCTTAATTTTGAAAAGAACGGCATCTTTAAACCTTGCTACTTGATTCTTACTTGAACCGGACTTGAATACAATGAATACAATAAACACAATAATAAACACTCATTCATACCACAATTTTTGAACACCGTAAAACATTTAACATTTAACATTTAACTTTTAACGAACAATGATAATTAGAAGAAAACCAGTTACTGACATAATACTAATGCTAGATGATATTGAATTATATACATGAACATACTGGATATACTGCTAAACAGTACAGATACACTGCTAAAACAGTGCAGACCGGATCTGTGTACCCAAACCCGTCAGGACCGGCACGAATTAATGTGCACGTCTAACTGCCTCCCCAGCAACGGTACTCACCGGGTAGCACGGAACGGAAGGCCTCGGAACTGAACTGAACTGGACCGGACTGGACTCGACTCGACTCGGAACTTCGGAACCTGGTGGGCCTCTGTATACCTCGGATCTTGCTCTCTCAGCTAGGCTCTGGTCGGGATACTTCGCACTTCTCACCGCCTCGTCTGGGTGTTGATCGCAGCCTCAGTCACCCCCGCTTGGCCGGAGGGAGATACAGGAAATCCTGCGGGTACGCGTTTTTGTCCGTCCAGCTGTGGCAGGAGACCGGGCCTGCAACGCACCTCCGGCGCGTGAGATGAGAAAGTGTCCCTGTTCGGGCGCCAATTTATGTGGTAAATATTTAAATTACCTGTACTATTTTTTATGCGGTAAAGTCTAGTAAGAATAACTCAGTCAAATAAGAGGCAGAATCCGTGGTATTAGAGGTTCTAAAAAGGACTTTATTCCTTACAAAGGAATTATAGTTCGAACCAGGCAATCTTATTCCATCACCACGAAGGTTCAGGAAGGGATAGGCAATACATTATTGGCAAGTAACAATATATATATAAAAAGCATTGCATTAAGACAGATGCAGGAGGCGTAACAGCTGATAATACAGATAAGAATACACATACGTAATGAAAATAGGCGTAAATACAGGCGTATACTCGAAACGTCATCTAAAATGATGTCACAAGTGGGTGGATCCATAAGAGAATCCTGCAGTGTCAGCAGAAATATTTGGCAGAGATGCGTGCGCAGCCGCATGACGTGTGATTGACGTACAACTAGAGGGTGAAGGGAACTTGACATTTGGCCCTACATGTGGAGACAGAAGTCTGAGGTGTCAGGACAACCTAGTCCTAAATCATATCTGATATCTTGTGTTTAAGGAACTATATTATCTGGAAGGAAAGGTCTTCTCGGACAGATCCTATTCTATACTGACTGTTAGTGCGTGTACAAGCGTCTATGTGTTTACATGCGATGCGATGGGGCAGGAATCTTCCATAGTAACAGGGGCTATGAATTACTTGCAAAAAGACAGCGAGGCCGAGCCCTTTGCTCGGTAGCTGGAAGGATGTTTACCTAAACTACTAGACAGGAATGCATTGGATGAGGAGCGGAGCAGATAACTTGAAGGCTGAATACAGTTTTTGGCAGGCAACAGGCCGTGTCAGGCACCGTTAGCCGCGCAGGGAGTAAGACAAAGTTCATGGACACGGATGCAGGTCCAAGCTGGAGCATTTCAGAGGCAGAAGCAGAAAAAGGCTTGATGGCAGAATTCAGGGCCTACTCGCCTGAACTACAAAACTAGAAAAGTGAACCACATAAAGTCGGTGGCCTTTCATACTTAGGAATGGAATATTCGACCCATTCATGGCGGATCTGAAAGAGGGCATGTTGACGTTGGACGCACATGTATTTGCATCTTTATAGCTGGAACTGGAGGGAACATACATGTACTTATAGCATGTACATGGAGCCGTTGGGGTCTAAGATAGGGGACACAATGGACCATAAAAATTCATATTTCCACAAGGTCAACAATTACCGTGTTGCGGCACGCAGGGCAGACTGCAGCATAGAACACCCAGGCTGGAGGCTCAGCGGCAACATCGGGAGCGGAGGAGCTGCCGGGGAGAGTGCAGGCCTGTGACCGAAGTCAAGGTCAACAGCTCTATATATGGTAGTGTGGTTGCACAGTTAGGCTTATTAGAGCGAAGTGTTAAGACTTTATTGTACACACTCAGGCAAGAAATGTTATCACACACTCAAAGACTAAATCCAGACCAATTGCTAAGTATAAAAGGTTAGACTTTGTATTTTATGTAAGAACCAATGGTTACTTAATTCAGGTAAGTTGTAATACTTTCAAAGTATCAAAACTTTTGAGGTAGAAATGTTTTTAGAGTTTCAAGCAATACTTTTCAGTCGGAAACAAAACACTAGGTATCCAGGATATACAGTTAGTGCAATATAGGGAGAACGCTTTGCAATTGTGTGCAGGGAAAGACAGGTGATGGACTTACACGTAAGTACGTGGCTTACAGTTCCAGTCTTCAGGTGGTTCTAGGCCAGCACTGAGGACAATGTCGGTTGTGGGGGACTGGGGCCACCCAGAGGTTTGAGATTCAGTATCTATGCCGTGGCGATCGATACAGGCAATGAGCTTTACCTTTGCGGTCTGAGAAAAGTGATAAAGCAGGTTGGTTTTCAGTAAACCGCCAACACGCTTACCATTGCTGGACCTTCACTGGGAGGTCTCAGTCACTCAGTCAGGAAGGCAGTGCAAGAGGTGCCACCATGGCCACTTGCAGGAGGGTACGGGCTCTCTGGCACTAACTGGACACAGCTGGTGTCGTGGGGCTGAGAAGATCCTGCGAGGTCGTGGAGGCCGTCTGGCTGGGATGCTTTTCTTCTAGCAGGGAAGAGCCATGTCAACACCAGTGTCGGTCCTCACTGTGGCAGTTCTTGTACCAGTGGATGCAGGGGACCAGACCTCTAGTCGGGAGGGAGACTCTTGGCTACAGGGCCTCTGGGGTGTCTTGGAGGTCAGGCAGGGTTTCTGGAAGGACAGCAGGTCCAGTGGTTGAGTCAGTGCAGGTGACAGGGTTCTTGCTGAGTTGTGTCAGAAGCAGTTCAGTTCCTGGTCTAGCTGTCACACACAAAGGGAGCTTAGGTGTGACTTGATGAGCCAACCTGGGAGGATGGGAGGGAGGGATTGGACTCAGCCTCACACTTGAATAGGCTGTGTCCGATCCCCACACAAAGGGCTGCATACCTTCCTGTAGTGAGTTTGGAGCAAGCACGGGAAGGGAGGACTTCTGTGCATTTAAAAAACCTGTCTTTGAATTCTCTCCCACTTCAAAGGTCCAACTGGGTATAAGTACTAGACCACTGACACCATGACTTCAGCACACTTCTGGACCTGTGGAGCCTCTGCCAGGAAGGATAACCGCTGTGCTGCTGAAGAACAGCCACTCTGTTGGACTGATGCTTTGCTGGACTCCTGGCTTGCAGTCCTTCCCTGCTGTCTGCTGTTCCACTGCCCTTGTGAAAAGGACTGGAACTGTATCACTTGAACCCAGAGTGACTCCAATGGCTATCTGACTAGCCTCCTGATCTGAAATCTCAGGAATATAAAAGACTTCCAGCTTACCTGCTTTTTCACCTGGACTCTGCCATCTGTGTGTCTGTCATGCCAAGTTGTGTCACTCTAGTCCTGGACCCTTGGAAGTCAGCCCTAAGGTGCTTGCTTCATCAAAGCCCATGCATCCTCTGTTGAGCCACCACTTTGGTGCCATTACGTGGACCAGTACCGGTGCAATGCCACTGCTATGTGAATCGGAACCAGCGCATCGCTCCCATTTGGTGGATCTGAATCAGCGAATCGCTCATGTTGCATATCCAGAAACAGCACATCGCCTTTGCTGCATGGATCGGCCTTAACACATCACCTTCGGAACCACTGCTGCACAAGGTCTTCGCATCTCTGTCAAGGGCATCTTTGGCCATGACAACGAATCTCTGAATTGCAGCTCTTCACTCATGGAGCTGATGCATCATCCCTGCTGAGCACCAATCAGGACTGGCCAATCAAACCCACTGCCTGGATTCACACTAACTCCTCGCTTCAGCTATTGCCCGCATCTTCAATGTTGAAGCAGCAAGGATCAAGGTAATTTTGATCAGTAGGCCTTACGGGGTCCATGTGTCCGGCCCACACTCCATCGCGATTGGCCTGAACTTTTGACTTTGTCCATATCCGATGCAAGCAGATATCCCAAGTAAGCGTTTATTGCTTCTAAGCACTATTTTACAGTTTATTCTTTAAAAATTCATATCACAAGTTCTACTAATTGGATATTTATTGCTTTGGTCTTGTTTTATTTATTAAATTAAGGGATACTTTTCTAACTTGGTGTGGAATATTTTTGTGTCATTTTTTAACTGTTTACTCTTTGAAGTGTTGCACAAATACTTTACGCGATGCCTTTAAGTTAAGCCCGACTGCCCTGGGCCAAGCTACCAAAGGGTGAACACAGTATAATTTATGGTTTGCCTGCTTCTTACTCTGACTGGTATAATATTTGCTGCTTAACTTGCACTCATACCCCAGTCAACCTACAACTCAATTTCTAACAGGAAGTCACCATCAGGTATGATTCTAAATAAATCTAAGGAAATATTAAAAAAACTGTAGAACTAAAAAGAAGGAATTCTGGAATATCAGAGAAGAGCTAGCATTATTATTATTATTATTATTATTTATAGAACTTATAATGCGCAACAGCTACCCGCAGTGGGTTTCCCGGCGCCAGGGATAGACTAAAGAAGAAAGAGAGAACACAGTTACCATGTCAACACCAGTTAAAACAGCAAGAAGGCGATTAAAAAAGCAAGGTCTTTAATTTTTTTCGGAAATCTAATAGGTTGGGTTCCAACTTAAGGGCAGTAGGCAATGTGTTCCAAAATTTGGGTCCTAGATAAGAAAAGGACCGCCCACCCATTCTGACAAGTTTAAATCTTGGAACAACAAAATCGCCATTTGCCGAAGATCTTAACAAGCGGGTAGGTTTGTAGGCTTGAACAAGACTTTTTAAGTATTTAGGGGCCACGCCATGTTTGATCTTGAAAAGATAGCACAGGGCTTTAAATTTTATGCGACTAGGGATTCTCAACCAATGCAGGTCACGGAGGGCCTGTGCCGCCGAGGATCTCCGTGGTAGATTACATAGGAGTCGGGCCGCCGAGTTTTGTACCACCTGGAGTTTATTTAAGGTAGAAACATCGGCGCCAAAATAGAGAACATTGCCGTAGTCAAGGCGAGATATAACTAACGCTTGTACGACAGTTCTCTGAGTGGAGTGAGGAAGCATCCACAGAATTTTCTGCAGCCATCTTAAGATGGCAAAGCAAGTGGAGGCAACCTTGGTGACTTGCTGTCTCATAGATAACTTGTCATCTATAAGAAAACCAAGATTGCGGACTACAGAGACCGGTTGTGGAAGGGGTCCCATATTACTTGGCCAATGCAGAGGGCCCCATAACTCTTTGTTCTTTCCCAAAATAACGACCTCCGTCTTGTCGCCATTCAACTTGAGGAGATGCATTTGCATCCATTCGGCGACGCGCGATAGTCAATTTTTTAGAACAGAGTCACGGTTGCCTTCACTGCTGGAAAGAGAGAAGACAATCTGTGTGTCATCGGCATATGAGAAGATTGTCAGCCCAGCGTCCTCAGCGATGGTAGCCAGGGGCCTAACATAGATGTTAAATAGTAGAGGACTAAGTATAGACCCCTGGGGGACGCCATGTGCCGATGAACAAATAGCTGAGGAGGCTTTCGCCGAAAAAACCTGAAAAGTGCGCTCACTCAAAAAAGAGGCAATCCAGGCGAGTGCAGGGCCATCCACTCCAAGGGACCGGAGGGAATTTAAGAGAATAGAGTGGGACACGGTATCAAAGGCCGCACTCAAATCCAATAGGATGAGTGCAGATGTTTCCCCTCGATCAATACCGTGCCGCAGCCTCTCCGTAACCCCTAGGAGAGCAGTCTCAGTAGAATAGTGTGCTCGAAAGCCGGATTGAGAAGGATGTAAAAATTCCGAGCTTTCCACTAATTGATTTAACTGAGAATTGATATGTCTTTCCATTACCTTTGAGAGAAAAGGCAGCAAGGATATGGGTCTGAAGTTGGACAAGTTCAAAGTATCCGCACCGGCCTTCTTTAGGAGGGGAACAACCATTGCATGCTTCCATTCTGGTAACACATAAGACTCAGACAGGGACGCATTAAGAAGTCTCATTAGGACCCGACGGGGTTCAAGATCCAGTGACTTTAGAACTCTTACTGGAATCAGGTCACGGGGGGATCCTGATCTAACACTGTTCAAACAGGTGAGAAAGGAGATATCATCAAACGGCTGCCAGTTAGTAACCTTCAGCAGAGGGGAAGATAATTCAGGCACGTTCGATTGTATCAGGTGAGAGTCCGTTACTGTCAAGGGAGAACTCATAGAGTCATATATACGCTCAACCTTGGCCACGAAGAACTCAGCGATGGCTATGCATTGATCTTCCTCCAAAGCTGGAGGGATCGGGGCAGCGTCTGCTCCTGTTAGCTTTTTTACAACAGAGAAAAGAGTACGTGGGCAATTCTGAGCTTGCGTCACTGTACTCACAGTGTAAGAAGCCCTAGCTTTTTTACATTGGGAATAGTACCCTTTAAGGGCTTCTTTGTATTCCGCCTTAGAAGAGGCAGAATAGAAATGCCTCCATTTCCTTTCAAGCACCTTGCACTTGGCTCTTAGGATCTTCAGATCTTCCGAGAACCAAGGTGCAGGAGGATGATGTAATCTAGTGCGCTTAGGTGTTAAAGGCAGTAGAGTAGTTATAGCACTCGTGAGCCAGTGAGATATTGCCGTATTAAGCTCTGAAACAGAAGCATCCGTGTCAGGACAAGTATTGGAGAGATACTGATTGAACTCTACAATATCAAGCCTTCCCCACTGATGAATCAGTTCATTCCCACCACGGCTATCCTTGACTGGACTCTTGAAAAGAGACAGGGAAAAATGAACCGCGAAGTGGTCAGACCACTCTAACGGACGAGCACTCTGAGAACAATCAAAATGTAAATTTGAAAGAATAGGGTCCAACAAGTGACCGGCAGAATGAGTGGGTCCAGAGTTCCGAAGTGATAAATTCAGGGCTTCAAGATCGTTTAAAAAGTGTGTACTAAGAGTACAGTGAGGATCTTCAAGGTGTAAGTTGAGATCACCTAAAATAGTAAAGTTTGCCGCTTTAAGAAGCAAAGGAGCTATGGATTCGGCAAAAGACGACGTCCAAGTACTCGCGTTACCAGGGGGGCGGTAAACCAAAAGACCTGAAAAAGTAAATTGAGAATTGATTGCCAGTTTAAATAAGGCGGCTTCGCAACCAGGTAAGGGAAAGGTTTCAAGCTTACACACGTAACGAGATTTACAAATTATAGCGATACCTCCTCCCATTCCGGAGAGTCGATCTTGTCTTACTATAATATAGTTACTCGGAACAGCAATGGCAACATCCGGACCAGAACTGTCCTGAAACCATGTTTCCGTACAGAATATTGCATCCGGCCTCTCATCCATAATAAAATCGTACATATGGTGTTTATGTTTCGAGAGGGACCTACAATTAATACTCCAAAATTGGAGTGGGGGACAAGCAGGTGGAATTTTAGCAGCACGTCGGTTTCCACGGGTACGAGTGCGAGTCAACGCTTTGCAACGAGTCATTTTACCTGTATTAAAATTGCAACCGGAACATTTAAAATTGTGGGTCGGTAATATGTAAGGGATACAATTAGCATAAGAAGGGGGGCGCAGATTATTTAGTGCCTCACCTGTATATGAACAGAATCCTGCAGATGGGTGGCTAACTGTCATATTTGGAGTTGAGTGAGTGGCCCCTTGACCCGTACTGACGCGGACGGGCGCAGACGGGCTAAACTCTGGCGTAAACTCCGGCGGAAATCTGGCGTCCCGCAGCGCGTATCCGAACTATACCAAACACTCAACTCTTAAGCAAACCCCATTAAGGCAAGCAGTCCTGCTACAAATATATCAATAGAGTAAGAAGTAAGAGAAATCCAAGGAAAATGTCAGTTAACAGACGTGAGTGGCATGAGTGGCAGTTCAAACCGAAGTCATTTCTCCTAAAATATGTAACAGACTTTTTATTGATAGAATTACTACTTCTGTGCTGGAAACCACAAATGGAATCCATTTATTATGAACAGCAATAGAGAGTTAGTAAAAAGGTTTGTGATAGCAATTTAAAACATTAAATCATGTAATATGAGGGAAATCATATTACATTTTATAACTCTGAATCATTTGATAAGCATCCACATTTCTGTTTGTTGAGGGACATTAACTGGAGACTGCCAGTGCTGCCATTTAGGCTATCCCAAAATGAACCAGAAAGGGTAATGGCCTGTAAAAGACAGTGGCAAACAGTCAAGGAATTCATTTTTTCTAGTGGGTCCCATATGGCTTCCTCTCTGCCTAAGGATGCACTTTCTGGTATAGGATCCCACACTTGTCTGTGTTGATTCCTCATATAAATATCTATCAGGGGTTTTCAACAACAAGGCACTTTTTTGCACCTTAATTGCATTAGTTTACAGTAAGGCAAGTCTGCCCCAGAAATGCTTAGTAGCTTTATCCCAATGGTATACTGTGCAGTTTTTAAATCCTTATTCCCAGAGCCACTGAACCTTCGAAGTAATCTGGCAATTTAACATGAAAAAAAAAAGAAAACCACAAAGTAGTGGTTCCAAAGAGTGTTCTAACATTCAAGGGCATTTGCAAACAGCTCGTAGCACTATGCACTTTTGATAATTTGTTGCGGATGTCATTCGGTTGTTTAATGGACCTGTTAACAGGGGTCTAGCAGCCTGAGTAGAGTGGTGTGGAGGTTTATGGTGTTGTGTGGAAACCATCGTACTTGATTTTCCAGTTAGCAGTGTCTGAACAAGCAGAGCGGAAGATTCAAAAGTACATTAAAACATACTTGAATCTCCTACATAGTTGAATCTTTTTCCTACGAGTCGAGCAGCTGCAATATAATGTGATACCAGTTCTCCATGGATAATATTTCGGTTCAATCAATCGCTACACATATTTTTTTTAAACACTTGTTTGACAGGAACAACATTCACACTTGAACAATCAGTTCTCACCTCAGCTAGACTCAGTGTCCTGTGCTGTAGCTCAAGTAATCAAGCTCAGTCCTTCTACATTGTTTGGAGGATCCTAAGGCTCAACAATGATTTGAATAGCCCCTCCAGCAGACATCCGTTGAGTCCTACAGATGCAGATGCATCCAGAGTGGCCTTATCTCTCCCTCTCAGGCATTCGCTGCCATAGGTGATAGTCGGTGGCAGCAGCGCTCGAAGCACCTGTAGTTGAGGGATGAGGCTGGGACCAGTTGTTTTGTGTTTAATTTTTTTAATGTGACAGCCGGTGAAGTTCCTCTTCCTCTAATAACCACTTTTTTTTTAATGAACTTGCATTTCCTGTCAAAGATTATGCGCAGGTACTTAAATTTTTCAACCATCTCCAGCTGTCGACTCCCCAGCTCCCATTGAAATTGGTGTTTCTTACTTCTCTGGTTTAGTACCATCACTTTGGATTTATTTAGATTTATGCTTATCCCTTTTTTGGCCGAAAAGTTGTTTGTAGTGCCATCAGATGCTGTAGGCTGATTGGAGTCCCGCTAATCGATATTAAGTCATCGGCGTACAGTAAGTTCCTAAGAGTAGGACCCCCCAAAGTCGTGACATGATGGTTACAGTTATCTAGCTCTGTTGTGAGATCAGACATGAAAAGATTAAACAGGGTCGGGCCAGGATGCAACCCTGCTTCAGCCCCATGGTAGTCGGTATTTTCATCGACAAACAGTCGCCTGCCCCTTGTTTTATTTGAACCCATGTTTTGGAGTGGAGTAAAATTAACCGATTGAAGAGGTTAGGGGCAATTTCCCTGCCCCACAGTTTTACCCAAAGTTTCTCAACTGTTGATGCTGTCAAAGGGAGCTGTATAGTCTATGAAGCAGACAAATAACGGCTTATTGATGTTTTTGGTAGCATCTGTTAAGAGTGACAGGGTAAGGATATTTGTTGTTGTCCCCATAAATTTTTGAAATCCCGTTTGGTTGATGGACATTAAGGCTTTTTCGATGCCCACTCTTTGAGTTCTTCGAGTAGAAGGCCCACATAATATTTAGCATCGATATCAATTAATGCAATGAGCCTATAATTATTTGCCTCATTCTTACTGCCTTTCTTATGGATCGGCGAAATAATTGATCCCTTCTAGGAATATGGAATTCTTTCAACTTCCATAATGTGACTGAAGAGGGGTAATAATGCTTTGGCCCAGTAGTTCGGAACCTGTTTGTATAAAATTGGAGGAATGCCGTTAGGACCGTGCGCACCTTCCCTTCTACCTTTCGCGATTCTGTTCTCAAACTGTTTAGTTGTGAAGGAATAGTAGGTCTCCAAAACTTACTGTTCTGGGCCTACCAGTCGCCTCGGTGACCTGCAGCATCTTGTTTGATGTTGTCTTCTTCCTTGTTGAAGTGGTGCCATAGATAGTTTGCCCAGGCTTCTTCAGTCACGTGAGAGTTGATTCCGGGGGCCCTTGGATTCTCTATGCTGTTCACTGTGTGCCAAAACCTGGCGCTGTTTTTGGTTTTTGCGTCGTATAGTAATTTGGCCAATACCTTGTCAGCATTTTCCTGTTTTGCTTGCCAGATAATTTTCTTTTTGCTATTTTTTAACAACCTTAATTAAGTCTGTATGTTGTTGTGTGGGCCCGTTTGGCGGAGACTGCGAATTGCTAAATATATTTCACTCATTATTTGCCTCATTTCGGCAGTTTGAGTGTCGAGAGATGGATTCTTTGTTTACTGGACGGCCTGAAGAGTGTTTCCTGTTGGGTCTTCAGCCCTGCAGTTGCCCTTGTCGATTTTGTTTTAGAATTAGCTGAACCAAGACTTTTAGTAAAATTTTCCCAGCCGATCAAAATGTTGTCATTCGGTGGCTTACTCTCCTCCCACCGAGTTTTTGCTTCTGCCAAAAGCTTTTCCTGGTCAGTTGTTTTGCATTTAATTCTTTTATAATTCGATGTGACCGTTATACCTGGGTCCTTAGATGGATGGGGAATGCTGTCCCTTTTACGGCGGCTGTAAGCTCCTGCAGTAAATGTTTGCTGTGATCTAACGTTCCAATCCTGTTTTGAAAAGTGATAGTGATGAAAAAGTGTAGTCTATTGCTGTGTTTGCTGCAGCATTATGAAAAGTTACTGCTCGCAGGTGATTTCCCGCAAATCGACCATTTACTGCTACCAAGCACAGATTTTCTAAGTCCTTTAAGAGGTCTTTTGATGTCATAGTTTTTTTGCCCCATTTGCACTCTTCCTGGAGCGGAACCCCCCATACAGACGCTGCTCTTCCGTAGGCTGGTCCTTGTCGGCTCGCCCTGGGAGGAACATATTGAAATCCCCTGAGACAATGTGGTTCGGGGTTACCTCTTCTGTAATTAGCCTCGTCAGCTCGGCCACCAGGAGTTTTGCGCAAGCTATTTTCTCACGCAGATGTAAATATATATTTACAAGTATTAGCTGTTGGTTGTTATTGGGGCTTGCTATGTTCATTTTTATTGCTTTTATGCCGTTAGTTGATGTGCTTTTAGTCGTGAGACCTCCTTTTAAGTGTCCAAATTTCGAACTTCTGCTTTCCGGGAGATGGTATGATTTAATGCCTTGTAAGTGGAAGGGTTCTTCTAACCAAGTTTCTTGGAGTAAAATAAGGTCAAATTGTTGGCGGTACATCAGTAGTTATTTGTCCATGGTTTTGGTTCCCAGACCTTTTATATTCTAAGAGCAGGAATTTAACTGTGGATCATTTTTTTGCTGTTCCGTGGTCTGTCATGTGTTCTTGGGCTGGGTATGTTGCTCTCCTTTGCAATGACAGAGGTACTGCGGGCCACTTTTAGCACAGATTGGACAGTCCCTGAGGGCCTTATATTTCTGGGCCTGTTGTCATTCTGCTCTTGTTGATGTCAGAAGCAAAAATATTAATAATGTACATAGGGACAAAAGTCATGTTCATGTGAAACATTTATTTCCACAACAATAGAATTCAGGTGCTCACACAATATGTGAAAGAGGCGTGACGTGCAGAGTGATGGTGAAGTTTAAAATAACGGCATCGCATTGACAAAAATAGTGTAAAACTCCTCAAGCAATTTTATAGAATAGGAAGAGTTTTGTTGTAATGGGTCAACGGCGTTTCGATCTCAACTCTTCAGAACATATAACGGGTGAGCAAGCTGAATTGATGCAATTGTTCGTAGCGCAAGGAAGAGCAATTGAGGGCTTTAGAAAAAAACTGAGGGTAGACGAGTTCACCCAGATTAATTTGCTGAAGGTACGAGCGTGAGAATATCATTTGTGTGTAAACTTGAAAGGCAGGGTCAGCTGTATAAATTGCGCTTCCTGCGGGAGCCGGCATTGCTTTTCCACATGGGGAGCAGCTAACATGCTGCTCCCCACGTGGAAAAGCAATCTGCTTTGCTTCATTGAAGCGAGAGCAGGTTTCCCTGCTCTCGCTTCAATGAAGCAAAGCAGTTTGCAATGACAGGGCGGGAGCCGCGAGGCTCCCGCCCTGTCTTTGCAAACTACAGTGTCCCGGGGGTGGGCACCCCGGGACACTGCAGGAGCTGGACCTGGGAGGTGGCGGTTCCCAGGGCCTATACAAGGCTCCAGGAGGGGGGCCGCGCGGCCCCCTCCCAGATTTTGAAGTTGCCGCTTACGGACTCTGTTGACCTATTCAGGTTGTGGCTTATACAAAGCTAGAGTGCTTCACCATATGTGGGACACTCACAGAGTTTTCGTTCTAACAGTGGCAGGCGAGGGGATGTTTTTATTGACGGCTTTTCCGCACTGATGACGGCAAGAGCCAGAAACGCGTCTGCGGATGTTTTATAGCCGACACATACCCCGTGAGTGCACTGGACCTTGGGAGTACCAATTACTCCTTGTTTTTGCTGTGTAATAAGTGGTTTCCACCACCACTTCCCGGTTGCACCCGCCGCGAGTTCAGCTGGCCCCAGGTGGAATACTGTGTTTTGGATTCAATTTGGGCTGCTGAACCGCCGCTTACGGACTCTGTTGACCTATTCAGGTTGTGGCTTATACAAAGCTAGAGTGCTTCACCATATGTGGGACACTCACAGAGTTTTCGTTCTAACAGCGGCAGGCGAGGGGATGTTTTTATTGACGGCTTTTCCGCACTGATGACGGCAAGAGCCAGAAACGCGTCTGCGGATGTTTTATAGCCGACACATACCCCGTGAGTGCACCGGACCTTGGGAGTACCAATTACTCCTTGTTTTTGCTGTGTAATAAGTGGTTTCCACCACCACTTCCCGGTTGCACCCGCCGCGAGTTCGGCTGGCCCCAGGTGGAATACTGTGTTTTGGATATATATATATATATATATATATATATATATGTATATATATATATATATATATATATATATATATATATATATATATATATATATATATATATATATATTTATACTGAAAAAAACATAGGTTTCAGGACTGATATCGTTAGGAATTAGCATTTAAACAACCTTACAAATTCACAGAAAAAACAATAGGTTTTAAAAGGGGGGCTGTCTTGACCCCCTTGTGTGGCCACTTATGGCCCCGGGGACCCCATCCCCCGGGGCTTGCCCTCTTCGTTGGGGGCCGTGGGGGGTCCCCAATCCCCCCACGGTCCCAGCCAGCTCCACGTGTCCTGCAGGAGCCGGCATTGCTTTTCCACATGGGGAGCAGCTAACATGCTGCTCCCCACGTGGAAAAGCAATCTGCTTTGCTTCATTGAAGCGAGAGCAGGTTTCCCTGCTCTCGCTTCAATGAAGCAAAGCAGTTTGCAATGACAGGGCGGGAGCCGCGAGGCTCCCGCCCTGTCTTTGCAAACTACAGTGTCCCGGGGGTGGGCACCCCGGGACACTGCAGGAGCTGGACCTGGGAGGTGGCAGTTCCCAGGGCCTATACAAGGCTCCAGGAGGGGGGCCGCGCGGCCCCCTCCCAAATTTTGAAGTTGCCCGGGGGTGGGGGTCCCCGGGGCTGGGGGGCCTGAGAGCCCCCCACACCAAATTTTTTCAAGCCCCAAGGGGTGGCGGTCCCCGGGGCTGGGCAGGCCTGAGAGCCCCCCCAACGAATATTAAGAAGCCCGGGGGTGGCGGTCCCCGGGCCTGGGGGGGCCTGAGAGCCCCACCAACAAATATTAAGAAGCCCTGGGGGTGGCATTCCCCGGGGCTGGGGGGGCCTGAGAGCCCCCCCACACAATTGAAATAAGCCCCGGGGGGTGGGGGTCCCCGGGGCTGGGGGGCCTGAGAGCCCCCCCCCATAATTAAATAAAGCCCTGGGGGGTGGCAGTCCCCGGGGCACATAACTATTGCCCCCGGGATTTGGCCCCCCCGGGGGCCAATTACCAAAGAAGCGCCGAATCGGGTGCTGGGTGTGTGAATCTCGCCGATTTGATTTTTTAAAAAATGCATTTTTTGGCCCTGGGGGTCCTTGTGGGACCCCCTGAGCAGTCCTAGAGGGTCAGGGTGTTTCTACCCTGCCCCCTTTTTGCGTTTTTCGTGTTTGTTTTTTAGGTTTCTTGTGCCTCGGTTCTACCTATATATATACATATAATTCATAAACACATTCAGTTATTGTGACAAGTCAGTAAATCAGTTCTTACATTGAGTGCAGAGTTCATCGGATTAAACGTCTCTTTTTTAGAGCTGATAAAAAGAAAGACGCTACTGAAACACATTTAAGGGGTCAGATAAGGTCTGTAAAAAGAAAAGGGCCACACGACACTGTTTAAAATTCATTTTACGCAACAGGGGGACAATAAACCTATTTATTTCTTCGCAGTAGTATTTGCAGAAAAACAGAATGTGCAGATCATTTTGGATAGATCGATCATCACATGTACACAATGGGAGATCGGAGGCAGCATAGATGTTTCGTGGAAGGCCCAGCATCAAAGGGATGTAATTTAGCCGAAATCTCACCAATATATACCTGTGTTGTAAATTAGTGACAAACGATAAATAGGTTGAATTCATATCTATTTGCAAAATACTCGGGGCAGTCGGGTATGCTCTAACTGTTGATAACTTACTATTTATAAAATTCTTTCTTGCTTGCAAACTAGACAACAAGTGAGTTTTTAGATCTTTTTTAGAAATAGACTGGCACGATATTGGGTCAACAAAGAGGTGGTGTAACCCTAATGCTTTTAATGTAGGTTCACCATAACGTAGCCAACTAATATTACCCAAACCATCTAGTTTCAGAACGTCGTTTATAATATCTCTTGTGAGAGAGAGTCTCCTTCGCCATACCGAGTGCCACATTAGGATTGGTGCCAAACATATTTTGTCAGTTATATACGGGACATTTAATTCCATATGACAATTAAAATTGGAGCACGACTTTGGTAATGAGACTAACTTTTTTAGAAAGTTATCTTCTGTACATTGCAGTTGAGAGCGGTCTCTAATGCCCGAGACAACCGCTCCATAAGTGGCAGCAGATACCGTTTTGCCGCATAGACTGTCTTTATTGCTTCAATGGGTTTTAAGCCAGTTTTTTTATACATTTTAAAAAATGCCCCCAATATTCTTTTCCATCTGCAACCTCCTGTTTATGACCATACTTAGCCAATTATTTTGGCGATCGAACATAATCCCTAAATAATTAAAAGAGTCCACGACTCCCAGCGTGCTTCCTTCAACAGTGATTTGGGGTTGATTTCTCTGCTTCGTGCCTGCCAACATGTTCATAAATTGTGTATATTCCATCACTAGGCGGCGCAGAGCATTGCTGGTACCGGCTAGAATCACTGCGTCATCCGCATACAGTAATAAAGGCAATGAAGGAATTAATGTAAGGAACATCCGGAGTGGTTCCCAGAACAGTGGATTCAACGTTATTAGTGTATAATGCAAATAAGAAGGGAGCCAAAACGCAACCCTGTCTCACCCCTCTAGCAATTTTAAAGTGTGTAGTGCATTCACCTCCCTTTCCATAGCGAACACAGGCTGAGGCACCTGAGTATAGGTCACAGATAATATTAATCAGCTGTACGTCAATCCCCATTGCCTCCATGATCTGCCAGAGCCTAGACTGTGCCACGCAGTCAAAGGCTGCTGACAGATCCACGAAGGCAAGATACAAATGACCTTTTTTGTCTGAAGTATATTTAGCTATTATTAAACTTAGGTTCAGGCACTGATCAACAGTTCCTTTCCCTTTCCTGAAGCCAAACTGACAGGGGATTATAAAAAAATCAAATTCCAGGGCCCATTCTTCAAGCCTATATAGAAGCAGGCGTCCCATTAGTTTTGCTGTGGAATCTATCAAGGATATAGGTCTATAGTTTTTCGGGATAGGCCTGTCCCCCTTTTTATAGAAAGGCACAATTACTGTCGTTTTCCAAGATGAGGGAGCACCAGTATGGGCAATTTTGTTAAAAACATTTGTTAGAAGTGGGGCCCAGAGATCCTGATTATCCAAAAACAAATCAATTGGGACACCATCAGGCCCCGTTACCTTTGCACATTTACACTGGTTTAAAGTATTCTTAGTTTCTTCCAGTGCAAAATTAACCATGTTGCTCGTCCCCGTTAAGATTGCAGGGATAGCATCAGAAATTATCTTCTCATTAGATCCAAACATATTTTCAAAATGTGTCACCCATTCCTCCTGTTTAACATGGATATCTGTTGAGATAGAATGTTCATCTCTTAAAAAATGTGCATTAATAACAGACCAAAAGGCTTGCGAACTTTTTAATAAAGCAGCCTTTTGCAAATTTTCCCACCACTCTTCCTTTAGGGGCTTCAGCCTCAGGAACCTTTTTTATATGCCTGTCGCAAAAGCTTAACCAAAGGTAGGTTACGAGGTTTGGATTTCAAGGCCATATGGAGATTTTTTAGAGATTTATCGCAGTTCTCAACAAACCAATTACATTTCTTAGACTGACCCTTGCGTAATTCGGAATAAAATCTAAACACATCATTTTCTCCTCAAATCGCCTGGAGACTAGGTGCACCAAAAACTTCCCAGTATCTACTTTCTCCCACTTTAAAGCAATTTCATTCTTCCTTGCATTTACCGGGGTTATATGTAACTTGAAAGTAGGTTATTTTTCCCTTAGGGAAGGGATAAGGAAAGTTATAGCAGCATGGTCACTAAAAGCATAAAAATGGATCTCGAAATGAGAAAATAACCCTTTTGTTGAATCAGAGACCAAGAAATAATCAAGGGTAGAGGTAAAAGAGTGATTTAAGAAGGTGTATCCTAACTGGCCAGTTCAACTTTCAGACACATATTAAAATACAAGATAATTTATCATTAATAATCTATTTAAAGCATTACCGTACTCTGAGAGACTAAAATGGGATACGCTCTCTCCATCGTCATCCAGCATTCCACATACTAGGAAATTCATCTTATCACAAGGGAGAGCGTTAAAGTCCCCAAGCCAAATTATATTACAAGGTTTAGTACATTTATTTTGCAAAAGTTCGATATCTCTTTCTAGGGGAGCTAGTACCGCTGGTTGGTTGCTTCCAAAGTTATTATTATAAAAATGAATGAGGAGCCAATACTGATCTGCATGATACTCTAGTAAAATAATGTGATAGTATGGCGATGTGTTTAAATAATATTTGGCCATTTGATAACACATCTGTAATTGCATGCACAGTTTTGCCACCTGCACAAAGTTTAAATATGGATCCAGTACTGAAGGAGACATTTTTAATGCTAGGATCTGTAAAAAGAATACAACTCTTGCCTCCTTCACGCTGCCTATAGCCTGGCGTTGTTAATCTTTTCTCTTTGTTTTCAAACTCAATAAAAGAAATTTAAACAAAACAAAAACAGATTACAAATGCTTTTAAGCACATTTGAGTAAAAACAGGTAACAGCCATGAGCTAGCACAGTAGGAAATTGGCCAAAACACTGTTTGGCTCACTGATTATAGGAAAATGCTACAGTAAGAATGTTAAACTTACAGGCAAATAGGTATGACAAAATCAATGGAAAAATTACATTTTGATCATCTTCTTCCCTATCTAACTTATTGTTTGGATGCCTGAAACTCAGTAAGAGTAGTAGTAGCAAAGTGCTAATCCACTTTCTGCAGACGAACTACCTTTTATTCCCAACGCATTGCCCAGTTTCATACCTCATCTCCTTTGGGATAACATAGGGCTACTGCCTTGTTTAAAAAGCCTACTGAAACAGTGAGCTTCGGAAAAGGAATGGGCTTGCTCCACACACCTAGGTCACATTTTCATGTCAAATGTGAGACACAACATTACATCTCTTTGTGTATAGGGGAAATTCTCATGGAAATTGAGGCCCTCATAAAGAGTAATAAAAGCCGATGGTTCCTGGTGTGAAGATATCCCTTCATTATTGGTAAGTATCCCTGGCTTGGTCTTGGGATCAATTTATTGAGATGGAGTGGTGGAAAGAAGGAAACGCTGGCTTTCTGTAATGCAAAACACTCTGGACTAGTGTGATTTGCTTTGAGGTTGTCAAGAACCTGGTGCAACCACCCACAACCACAAAGAGCTGTCCAATACATGAAAAGAAGCCTGATGTCTGCTTGATTGAGGACTGTGATGAATTCTGCATATATAGCACTGTCTGAATTCTCTGGGGCTGAAAAGCTTTTCAAGGGACAAGTAAGATAGCTATAGCTTGATCCGAAGGCAACGCAGCCCAGGTCAAGCTCAAAAGACTATTATACTGATTGCCAGTTTTCTACTGAAGCTGTGGAGTTTGAACGTCCTAGAAATATATGCATCTGTGTTCGCATAGATGAAGATCAGCAGATCAAATATTTATGTATTCATGACGTTTTATATAGCTTGCATCATAATCTACAAGATTTATTACAATTTTAATGACAATAGGGTAAGACCAAAGCAAATGCATTGACCTCCACATATAAACAGTGGGGTGGGATGTAGACAAATGTAGACATACATTTCAGAAAAGGCGTACAGTAAGAGAGACTGTTTTGCTTACAGGTTCATTCTTGAAGGTAGCATTGGAAAATCAGTTTGGCATTTAATCAATGCTCCAACTTTACATTAGCCTCAAGGAGATGTATTTTCTGGTGCAAATCCCTTCCTTCAAATATTAGTAGCATGGAACCACGCATGTACCCCCAATGGGGTGCCCATTTTTTACAAAGTTGTGCAAAGTGCTACTTTGCACTACCTTCCAGAATCCAGTTTTGCACTGAAAATTAAATCCAAAGAAACCACTTTTCATTGGATTGACTTTGCACTGACCATAGTGTATGTAAATTTGGGTCGATGTCTACAGGAGATTTAGCTTTATGTAGTAAAAATCCATTCAGGACTACTTGCCGATTGACATTTCTTCTAACTGACCATGTGAAAAGTCTTACCTGTATGTGAGGAGTGAACATGGCCTTGCAGACTCAGGAAGCTGTCTACTAGATAGTTATGCAAAGCCCACTTATAACTGGATATTTTGCTAAGTACCTGAATTGGAAGTTTGGGGTGCCTTCCTGCAATTTAAACCCATTGTCTGGTACTCACAAAACCTTTCCTGAAATGTTGAAGACTTTTTACGCACCAAGGAAAAAGTTACAGTTTTATCCTTTCTGAAACAGTTACCCCCAAGCCACAATTCAGCAGTTTGTCCAACTTGCAACTTTTGACTGCAAACAAAACAAAAAGGAAATACCCTGCTCTGAGGAGCTGTCCTCGGCTTCAGATTCTAGCCTTGCCCACCAAAGAGTTCCACCCTCTAAGGATTATTTAAGTCAGACTGTAAAACATTTGCCCATGGCAAACCACCACACTTCTCTGACAGTGATCCATTACAGGTTTGCCGGATGCCTAAACAACAGTCCCCCCTCTGTTTTTTCATCGCCGCCCCACCATCCTACATGCAAGGAGAGAGCCTAGTCTATTTTACCATACCACACAGAATGGCGTTGAATCGTCTTGCCATGGTTGCTTATACAATTTTTTTTTTTTGGTTTGTGCAACAAACCTTGACCCCTATATCAAACTATTTTCACCTTAATATCCATTTATTCCTTACGTATGGTTTTGGGAAATGAAGGCATTTATTTCTTAACTGCAATATCGTTTTGGTGCTTTAGGATATGTTCCACATGATCTTTTCTCAGAGAAAAGCTTTGCTGCTTGAACCAAACCAGCAGGGGTAAGCCAGAAAATCTTCAAAGAAATGTATGTAACTGATGGGATTCTTTCGGCTTTGTGGGAGCTCACGTCAAGACTCGGACCTCTATTCCCTATTGCTTAGCAAGCCGCTTCTAGGCAAGACCTGCTTGATGACAATTAGAGTTCTATGCGCTTGTTCGTGAGACATATGTATAAAGTCAAATTCAATAAAAGTCATCTAAAACTTAGCAGTTTGTGAAAATGATATATGCAATTTACTAACACGTGATAAAACCTAAACTGCCATGTTTAAACACATTTATACAAAGTAATAAACACTGCCTTTTTAATTTAATCATGCAAGTTTTGTTTCAGTCACCTTCATAATTGTATACAAATGTTGGCGTTACTTTGGTACAAACATAACAGCATCGCCTGCACTTCCTTATCCTAGTGAAAAATCTAGAGAGACAGCACAACTGGGGAAACTGTTAGATGTTTTAGAAGAGAGCAGAGACCTGAACAAAGCCCAATCACCTGATTATGAGGTTTTCTCGGTTTGTTATTTCTGCAACACCACTGTGAAAGGCATATAAAATATATTTCCCTGTAGTATCACTAGGAGAAATGAAGAAGGGCAATTATATCAGACAGAAGTCAGATTCTGCACTGTGTGCAGAAGAAGAGCCATTGGTATTAGCTGTAGTTTTCAGTACTGTCATAATTGAAACAAAGACAGTGTAAAACCTCCAACTTCAGATTCATTCCCTGCTCATAAAAGTGGATAACAATGACCACTTGAGGCCTGACTATGAGATGACCCTGTCAGATGCAATGAATAGTGCATCCGATAAAAATCCAACACAGAGGTGTTTGGAATTTATTAGATGCGATACTTAGTGCATTGTTTATGTTCTTGCAGAATGACATGCTGATTTTGGTGCGTACTGCTCCAAACGCCTCCTGTCAAGGTAAATAGCATACTGTTTCCCCTGTTCATTTCCAGCTAGTTTGACATGCCGACTTTTTATGTAGGGTGAGGTATTTAACACAGCTGGTAAATACAGGGTTCAGTGAATACCACCCAATACAGAATTCCAACCACTAAGAAAGCAAGTATTTGCTCAAGGGTCAGAAAACTCTGAATCACTCAACATCATGACATTGCAGCAATACCTAACTTAAGCCATCTTTGACAGAAGTGGGTCTCTTGTTCGCTGTGCCGCTGGACTAAGCTAGCCTGGCTGATGAGGGGTGTTATCCCGACACTGGTCCCAGGGTGATTGTTTCAGATCCAGGGAGCACCCGGCTTGGCACTTCGGGCTGCTCTGTTCCCATGAATAGAAGGGTCAAGAACGATTTGCATATGGCTGTGTCCAAACTGAGGTGGCGTAGTGAGCTCAAGAATTATGGATTTAAGACAGATCTTTTGACTGGGAGTGAATGTTTGATCCATTTAGCATTCTGTCTACCATTTGTTGCTGCAGAACTTTTCACCCTAAGTGGGATGGGTATACCCAGACATAAGTTGCTTGCTTGCTGTGCCACTGGATTCATGCTAGCCTGGCGGAAGAGGGGTGTTACCCTGAAACCGGTCCCAGAATACTTGATTCCGGACCGGGGAGGACCCAGCTTGGCAGTTCGAACTGGACTGTTCCCATGAGGAGCAGCTCAAGACTGATTAGTATTTAATGCTGGGTCCAAAATGGGGTAGCATATTGAGCAAAAGAGCAATGGATTTAACCCAGATCCCTTGACGGTGGGGGTGAATGTTTGATTCATTCAGCATTCCATCAATCATTTGTTGCTGTAGCACATTATAATTTTAGAAGGCACTCATTGGGAAAGTCAGTATGGTTTACTGTTTTGTCTGCAGTGACACCTTAATATACACATAGGGGGAAATCTGCCTTAGACGGCAGTTATTGCTTCCCTAAGTCCTAAAAAGTCTCATCAAGTATGAAATTGGGGTGGAAAGTGAGTGCCCAGTTCATATATGCCAATATCTAAATTACATATGTACACTTCATGGGCTATTCAGAGTTTTCATATTTCCCTGGTTCAGCTCAACCTAGGCCTTCTAAAACCCTCTGGGTCCAGTTAATAACATGTTCCTCCAGCAGGGGGAACAAAGGCTTCCCCACACAAAAAGAGTAATTAACAGTGCTTCCCTCAGTTCCTGAGGAGGAAGGAGTATGAAAGAAAATCAGCATCTATTAATTAGCTGCCACACTGTACCAGGCCCACTGAACAAAGGAGGAAAACCCAGACAACAGGAGCCAACATTGGAGCGGGTTACTCCCTGATGTTTTGGTAGGAAAGGCCTTGGCAGTGATGTCAGTGAGGGGTGAAGCTGAGGCTCCTAAAGGAGATGTAACCAATGACTTCTAGATGGTGCCATCTTGGACTGTTCCAGAATGCTGTGCAGGAGGGTTGGAATAGGGTGGAGAGATGATGTGGCACTGTAAGATTGGGCAGGGTTGCCTGGCTTCTATAACCTTCCACCCCTTTTAAAAAGTCTTGCACAGGAGAGAAAAATGCTTTTTACTGTGCTTTTTACAGGAACTGTGACAGCTGCAACAGGGATTGCCAAACCCCTGATTCCCTAAGGGAAAAAGGAATCTACCCTGAGTTGACCACGGGTTCAGGAAGTCTTTCTCGGGGCCATTGAGGTTGGCCCCCTACACCTCCTTAGGTCTACTTAGGGGAATATCTGGACTTCTGCGGCCAGGCAAGAGGAGAGGAACACCAGAGAACAAAGACCAGGAGAAAAGCGAGCAAAGGGAGGCAGAGAACCAGCTGTCTGAAAAAGTATGCCCTTTGTAGGTCAGGAGGCCTACTGAAACTAATCTTAGTGGGTGGTCAGAGCTTATCAATAGGAGAAGAATGAGACCAGAATCTTTCAAATCTGCCCAATGGGGCCCAAGTTATGGCTTGTTAAAGGATTTTCCTTTTGCCCCCTTGCAAGGAAATAGAGCACATGGGACTTGGCTGCAAAGTCTGAACTTACCCCCGGGGTGGGCAAGTGCCCAGGGGTCGATGCAAGTTTTATAAATAAATCTCTGGGTCCCCAACACAAAGAAAAACGGGGGAGGGCTGCTGTCACACCCCCCATGAGGAAAGGGGCCCAGGACCTCTTCACTGGGCCCAATGAAAACAGAGGTCTGGGAAGCACTCCACACTCCCCACAACAGTGGCAGGCACATCCTCACTTCTTTTTTCCATGTCTGGAGTTGCCGGCCAGCCTCCACAAACTGCAGTACCCTGCCCACACAGAGGAGGCAGGAAGAAGAAGACTTCTGTCTCCCGCCCTGCAAGGACTGTGCATGTTGAGCAGGGACTGTCCAGCCTCACGCCGGTGTGCTACCGGTGTGGCCCCCAAAAAATCAAGGTCGGGTGGGACCAGAAACCGTCATGTATTAAAAAAAGAAAGAAACCTCACAGTGCGAACTTGCAGGGCAACACAGGAATGCAGGCCCAAGGCACTCCCATATTCTCTGCTTCCTTGAGGGAGTGTCCCAAAATGCCCTACAGGGTTTATTTGATTTCAGAATGGAGTGTTTCCTTTCTATGATGGCATCCCCAAGGATGTTGTGGGTAACTGCAGGAGGCACGATAGCACCCTCAATGACATTAAAACAAAACCTGACCCCAAATTATCAGATTCCACAAAATTAGTACCTTCCTTACTTTTGGAATGAATTCTAAAGCACTCCTAAGACGGGAGCTTTTGGTCTTCAGCTAGGAGCACAGCATCCTTTAGCAGATAAATCAATGGCTACATTTTATGTGGCCTAAAGGTGCATACAAAAAGACATAGATATATGTAATGTTGATTTTCAAAATGTTATTAACACTTTTTGCTCACAGTCATTTTTGTCAATTTGAGCATGCCGTATTGACTACATTTAATTGACATTAAAGATTTTATCACTACACAATTTTTGGCTATAGTTAAAAGGTGATGATGTTTAACATGTGGTTTGTTTGCTTTATATTGTGGTACACCTTTGATAAAGCCAATTGGCCTCTTTTGTTAAAAGTGACACCCCCTCATATTGTGATGCATATATATCTCAATATATATATATATATATATATATATTCACTGAAAAAACCATAGGTTTCACACATGTTATAGTTAGCTGGACATTTTACTGATAAAAAACCAATGAAATTCCCCCGTTATAGTTACTGTAGGCAACTATAACTCACGCGACCGCAATCCTCTGCTGATGCTAATACTGTATTTAGACACTTATTTGCCCATATCTTCTTCCATTAAATTTTAGCTATACATATATTACAAATATTTTTTTTTCATAAAGACACATATGTCATCAGCAGAGGATTACGGTCGCGTGAGTTATAGTTGCCTACAGTAACTATAACGGGGGAATTTCATTGGTTTTTTATCAGTAAAATGTCCAGCTAACTATAACATGTGTGAAACCTATGGTTTTTTCAGTGAATTAGCAAGGTTTTTTAAATGCTATTTCCTAACTATAACGTGTGTGAAACCTATGGTTTTTTCAGTGAATTTGTACGGTTTTTTAAATGCTAAGTTACTTTACGCCATTTGTGGCGTGCGCGCCCACTTAACGCAGTTCGTTCCGTGCACGGTTTTTATCAACTTTAATAAGCCCTGTACATTTGGTGGCCTTCGGCCACCAAAAGCACAGGGGGTGAGGTCAATGTGGATAGTGTTTTTTTTATTTCGATTTTATAATTTCATGTTGCCAAAATTACGTTTTTTTTCTCTATTAATAAGCCCTGCACATTTGGTGGCCTGCGGCCACCAAAAGCACAGGGGGTGGGGTAAGTGTGGATAGTGTTTTTTTTATTTTTATTTTTTTACCGTAAGCGTACGGTAAGCTTACGGTAAGCGTACGGTAAGCGTACGGTAAGCGTACCCCGCGAAATTGCCGAAAAAAAAATAAAACCGTTTTTGCTCTTGGGGGATGTTTGGGGACTCCCTCAACATGACTATGTGGGAGGGAGTTGTCAAAACAGCCCCGTAACATGTTTTTGGCCATCATGTTTGATAAACAACACTCAGTGCGAGAGACAAAATGGCGGACGCCGCTTCCTGGTTTCGGCCGATTCGAATGTTTACTAAGATCTAAGAGCCAATCAGAATCGCGCTCGCGCACGCCACCGTAAGCTTACGGTAAGCGTACGGTAAGCGTACGGTAAGCGTACCGTAAGCGGGCTCAGATATATATATTGATTTAAAGGCTATTTTCTCAGAATCTACTGAACAGATTTACACCAAACCTACAAAAGGCACTTCCTTGACCTAGGGACTACCTCTCTGCCAAATTTCTAGTAATTCTGTTCAGCCGTTCGGGCTGTAGCTCGTTCTAAAGGTCCTATGGAAAAATGCATGGGAAAAACGCGTTTTGGGACCCCCCTTTTATCTCAGCCCCCGCTTGACGAATCCCCCCGAGACTTTCAGGGTAGGAGCGGAGCGTAGCGCCCCACCTATTTTGAGAAATTCGCGAGGATTCGTCGACCGGCGCCAAAGTTATTCAAAATAGAATGTTGAGGTTTTCCTATGGAAACGTGGTCCTAACTATAACTACCTACTGGCGACCGCCAGTAGGTAATATATATATTCACTGAAAAAACCATAGGTTTCAGGGGTGTTATAGTTAGCTGGACTTTTCACTTGTACAAAACCATTGAAATTCCCCCGTTATAGTTAGTTCAGCTAACTATAACTCGCGCGCCCGCAATGCACTGCTGATGACGTCACATATTACATCACTCATGACATGGTCAGTGACATCACTCATGACATCACTGATGACATCTCAAATGACATCACTGATGACATCACTGATGACATCATCCAGTGAATGTGTGTTTTTCTGAAAATTAAATATGTTTTATATATGTATATCTCAAGGTCGATGGAAGAATAAATGGGAATATAAGTGTCTAAATGGATGATTTGTTTTTGAAAAATTGATTGTGTAACTGACTGATTAAGTGTATCATAGTGAATACATGGCTTAGTGAGTAATGTTTAAATATGTAAATATCTGTATCAGTCTCTCACTTTGTGTATAAGTGGCTGCATGGGTTGGTGAGTAGCTACATGGGTGTCTATATAGGTTATTAGTTGGTTTTTTGAGTATCAGTCTGAGTGTCTGCAAGGTTCGGTGGGGGGTATTACGTAGTGCATAGGTGCATGAATGAGTGACTCACTGTTTGTATGGGTTGAACACAGCATGTGTGCAGGACTGTATGGGTGGATGAGTGTGTGTATGGGTGTGTTAGTGAGTGAATGACTATCTCAATAGTGTCTTTATGAGTAACTACATATGTTTTAAACTAGTATATGTGACTATTGGTGTATATATGTGAGTATATGTGAGAGTGAGAGATTGAAAGAGTTCCTGTATGAATAAGTATGTGTTTCTTTAAGTGATTGTTTAAAAGACTAAGTATGTGTAAGTTTCCGTAGAAGTAAGTATGGTGGTGTGTGTATAACTGTATATGCAAGTAAATGTATGTTTGATTCTTTATTAGCATGAGTGACTATGTGTGTGAGTAACTCTATGGATGAGTGGCATTGTGTAACAGGATGTATAGGTGTATGAGTACATATGATGAGTGAGTACATGTATGAGTGACTGTATAGGACTGTTGGTGAATGAGTGGATGTGTATGTGGATCTTAGAATTACTGAAGAGGTTGTTGTAACTGGTATTGGTATGTCCATTGTTTTGAAAATTTTAGTCTCTATTTTTGAATGTGTGTATCAAAGGTTATATTAGGGTGAGAGGAGGTCTGCCACTCTATCACAAGGATGATGTCATCAGTGATGTCATCAGTGATGTCATTTGAGATGTCATCAGTGATGTCATGAGTGATGTCACTGACCATGTCATGAGTGATGTAATATGTGACGTCATCAGCAGTGCATTGCGGGCGCGCGAGTTATAGTTAGCTGAACTAACTATAACGGGGGAATTTCAATGGTTTTGTACAAGTGAAAAGTCCAGCTAACTATAACACCCCTGAAACCTATGGTTTTTTCAGTGAATTTCTGAGGTTTTTTAAATGCTAATTCCTAACTATAACGTGCCTGAAACCTATGGTTTTTTCTGTGAATTTCAAAGGTTTTTTAAATGCTAATTTCTAACTATGCCTACAGAGATAGGACATGTGAAGAAAGAAGAAAAAATGCACAGAAAGAAACAAAAGAAGTGCAGAAAGAAGCAACAGAAGTCCTCAAATACGAAGATAAGTGCAGGAAGAAGGATAACGTGCAGAAAGAACAAAAAGAAGAGCAGAAAGAAGCCTTGTTGCAAAATCATCCTGTACCCTCAACTTTTTCAGACGGATACTGGTGGTAACTGAGTCTGACTAACCAGTCCTAGAGCCAGTGCTATGTTAAAAGACACTTAGAATACAGTGAAAACACCTACATACACTAGGGAACATTATGCGTTGGGGTCCCCCTGTGATTAGCATGACCTCCTCTGTAAGCCCCTAGTATATAATAGGGCATGGGGATTAAAACTACCTCTTAAAACAGGCCACAGGGCGTTTTTGCACACGTTAACTCAGGCCCCGTCCCCTCCATTCACCACTGTGTAAACACGCCCTGTGTCCATTTTTAGTTGGGAGATTAAGTTCATTTGAATCCTGAGGGTCCCTAGGGTCCAACTAGCCCACTAGGTACCTCCAGTAAGTGCCACAGAGCTGCGTTGCAGAGAGGTGTAAAAAGTGGCACGGCCTGGACCACCTCTCTGCAATGCAGCTCAGTGGCGCTTACTGGAAGCACTTGGTGGGCTAGTTAGCCCCCAGGGGCCCTCAGTATTGAAGGGAAATTATATCCCCAATTTAAAATGTGCCATAGTGCGTGTTTGCACACGTCACCTCAGGCCCCGTCCCCTCCCTTCACCACTGTGTAAACGCGCCCTGTGGCTGTTCTAAGTTGAGAGATTAAGTCCCCTTGAATCCTAAGGGTCCCTAGGGTCAAACTAGACCACTAGGTACCTCCAGTAAGCGCCACAGAGCTGCGTTGCAGAGAGGTGTAAAAAGGGGCTTGCCTCAGAACACCTGGCTGCAGCGCAGCTCCCTGGCGCATACTGGAGATGCCTGTTGGGGGCGCGTTTGCAGAGTGCTGCACGGAGGGGGCATGGCCTCCGGCACGATGCCAGTCTTTTATTTATTTTAGTTTTTTAAGAAGGGGGGCTGTTTGGTTCCCCTTCTTATTCTAATTTATTGGCCCTGATGACCCCATCCCCCAGGGCCAGTCTCCTAATTATATTTTTTTGACCCCAATCCCCAGGGCCAGCCACTGTTTTTTATTATTTTTAAAAAATATATATTTATAGACACACCTAGGACATGCTGGACAAACCGTACGTACCTATCACCATGACGATTTGCGTGATATTCATTAAAAGGCGACTATGCATGCAATGAATCCACGTGGAATGTATTTACACCACTAGTGAAGCTCTGACATGTCTGATGCCCTACCGTGCCTAATCCTGGTAGACACCCTTGTCGTTTATTTATACAAACATGGGTAGCTATTGACGGGCACATTTAATACACATGCACACCAAGCCATTCAAAGGGGATTCGACAAAAATTCGACCAAAACTATGCAAGAAACCCCCCTCACGGTTAATAAAACACACATCCACTGCCGGATGTGTAATACTTTTTATTTTACTCTCTGGAAAGGGGACGAACATCACTTGAGAGTCACAGCGTGCTCCTGACAGAGCCCAATGCTGTGTTACACCCACCATTGCCTGCCGAGTGCCACACACCTCTGTGTTGTATTCCACTAGCTAGTGCATATGCTATGACACTCTCTAGCCCATGTGCACTGTAACACCACCCCGTGAATATGTCATGCCACACTTGTCTTTGCACGGGTTATATTGCCCCATCTAACGTGCCTTTCTCGATGCCTATGTTATAACGCACAGTGCTATGCCATACATATTACAATCTGGGATCCATATCTTTGTCACAGTGCATATGCAACGTTACACTCCCCAGCACATATTTTATATTACAACTTTAGAGACTAGTTAGGTTACACAACACTGCCCTGTGCATATTACACTCCAAGGCGCATATCGCATAGCACACGCTAGTGCCTGTGCTATCTCGCGCTCTCCAATGAATCTGTCATTGCGCACAATGTATTGCATATTATATTTCACGCCCGGTTCATCTTATATCACACTTTTTGGTGCATAGTTTATACCATACACTATATCTAGTTTTCATTTTCAATCGTGCTCTCAGGACTATGTTCTATATAACACTGTGTTCACCTACCCTTTTCACGGGCATTACATTTTGCGATAGGGGGTGGAGGGTCAGGGGGTGTTTCTGCCAAGTGAGCCCGGAGTCACAGTCACAAACGTCCTCTTCTTCCTGAATAAAAGTGAGATTATGCTGCATACTTGTTCATATTTTAAGTAGTTCGCACAGACACAATGTTTTAAAAACAATAAAGTTCCTAATACCCGCCTTCTCTGAACAGTTAGCTTGCTGCCCCATCCCCTTCCTCCCTATCCTCTGTTGTGTGAATCCATGGACTAGCCTCCTCCCTCCTGCCATGCATGGTCTGATGTGCTGCCACTGCCCTCAATTTAGTATGATGTACCAGTCCACTCCTACTGCCCTCCATTGCCCAATTCTATGCCCCATCATTGACCTCCTGCTTAAACTCTGTGCTTAGCTTGCTGCCCCTATTCTCCTTCCCCCTGCCCTCCGATGTCTTTGTGCATGCCCCTGCTCCATCCTTTTTGCCCACCATGTCCCATGGACCTGCCACTCCTATCTACTCTGAGTGTTCTGTTGAGCTGCCACTCCCCTCCCACCTGCCTAGCATTGTCAGACGACTGTAACCTGTCCCTGCCACCTCCACCCTGCCTGTCCACATGCCATGCCCCTATCCTCTTCCTCCTGTCCTACATGGTCCATTGTACTGCCACACCCTTCTGCCCTCCCTGGTCTGTTGTGCTGCAACTGCTCCTCCTGCCTGCCCCGTGTGGTCTGTTGTGAGGTCCCTTCCCCTGAACTTTCTTGTCTGTGCACAGGTCCTGACCCTCCCTTCTATCCTCCATCGTCCTTTGTGCATGCCCCTCCACCCTCCTTCTTGCCCATCATAGCCATTGTGCTGCCACTAACCCTCCCACTTGCCATGCATGGTCTTCTGTGCTGCCATGGCCCCTCCCACCTTCCCTGTGTGGTCAGTTAGCTGCCCCTGACCCCCTCCCACCTTCCCTCCATGGTCTGTGTGTATGCCATCACAGTCTCACTGTTGCTCTTCATGGTGTGTCTTGCTTCTAGTGCCCATCCTGCCTGACCTCCATGGCTATCTTGCTGCTCTTGCCCTGCCCCCTTGCCCCCAGCCCTACTCCCTCCCTCCTGGCTTGTCTGTTCCATTGTAATGCCCCTGATCCGTCCCTCCTGCCCTTTATGGTCTGTTATGCTGCAGCTTTCTCTCCTGTCTGTCCATTATGGTCAGCTAGCTACCATTGCCTCTTGCCCCTCTGTTCTCTGTTGTCCATGTGCATGGTCCTGTCCCCTCCCTCTTGCTTTCCATGGATTGTTGTGCTGCACTCCCGTCCTGCATGCCCTGTGTGGTGTATTGTGCTGCTGCAAACCCTGATGCCTGCCCTGCAGGGTCAGTTTGGTGCACCTCTCCATGTCCCTCCTGTCCTCTGTTATCCAAGTCCATGTCCCTATCCCATTTCCTTCCATGATCCAATGTATCATACTTGCGAACATTTTGAACTTGGTAAGAGGGAGATTTTGAAAAAAAACTGGGGTATTGATTTTCCCCTTTGAGTTACATTGAAAAAGAGGATATTGTAGACAGGAGACAGATCAAATAAAGCCTATTTGAGCTTAAAAACATTGGACGTTTCCTGGCTGAATCGGGTCTGTTGGCATGTATGGTTGTACTACCATTGCCTCTTCCTTCTGCCCACAATGGTCTATTACATTGCCACAGCCTTGAAGGAGGGTAGATTTTGTATCACAGGGGGCCCCTGGCCCGTTCTGTCCACACCTGAAGTATGAGACCCTTGTCCTTGCCCTGCCAGCTGCATTTGTAGGCCGTATTAAATTGACCAGCGGGTCCTGTGTTGCTATATAATTATCCTGAGACATCCTTACCACTCAGCCAGCATAAAACCCCTGTGTAGGCCCTTCTGTTCAATATGTAGGCCTCTTTGTTAAATTGACCATAGCTCTGCAATTTTAGTGTATAGCAGTCTGAAGGCAGGTGTGCGAGGCCTTCTGATCCAAACTAGTAGCCCCCACCCTACCCGAGTGCTCCGTGCTCGGTATCAAAGTTCAACATCCCCCTGAAGCTGTCGACATACAGTAGGCTGCATCCTGGACTGGTACTTGCTTCCTGGGCAGGTTTCCCGCTTTTAAGGAAGTGGCAACCGCAGAGCGTCAAGTTAGGAGAACTGAGGAGATTTTATACATGAATATATTGAATTCCCGTACAATACCCATTATTTTCTGCTTGCTCTATGGAACTTACGATAAGCGATTGGCCTGAGAGACTGACCTTTTCACCCAGTCCATTGTCAGCATTAAGTGGGTAAATGACGAAATGTCTGGTAAAATCTGCAGACGAAGCTTTTGGGTAGCATACGTAGGTAGATGTAGCGTGCAAAGGAGCCCACAAAATGATATAAAAAGGGAGCACCCACAGATATCGACGGACTACCTCGCCGTCTGTATGTAGGTTAACAGGCAGTGCAGGTTTTCCCCAAGAGCTGGGAGCTCTTGTCTTCCTTTGCTTAAAATGTCTTGCTTTGCTTTGCTTGAAGTATCTTATTCTATTTTACCTATATGAAATGTCATGTTATGTTTAACCATTGTTCTCTTTACTTTTGCATTTAAAAGATTTTGTATTGTAATTGCAGGAATGCTTGCTCTAAGAGTAAACGTGAGTGTTCCTAGGTAACATTTTCCTTGGTGTAACTTGTTTCTCATGATGCATTTATAGATGTGTTTTCTCTCTCTCTCTGTCAGTACATTAATTGAGATACAGAGAATATTATGACAGCTGTATGATTATCTGGATTCTGTATTTTGTACTTTATGTCTCTATTCTGCGGTTTCTTTGAAGTTGCATCTTCTCATTAAACTGCCATTGTATTCTGCCTCCAATTCCATGTCTCATATGTCTGTTGTCTTCATTTTTGGAGCAAGCGTTCCTAGGCACCCCGGCTCAAATTAAGGTGCCCCTTTTGTCCCTGACTCATTCTCCTGCTCAGTTCTGTGGTGGCTCCCGGGGATCTGGGGACCGCCCCTAGCTTCCTTGACCCGTAATAGATCTTCCCTCCAACAGCCTCTCTTGCAAGTCCTGTATTGTTGGTTTGTTGCCCCTGCCCCCCTTTCCACTGCCCTCCATAGTCTGTTGTGCTTCCACGGCCCTTCCTGCCTGCTCAGTGTGGTTAAATTGTTGCCTTTGCACCCTCCTACCTGCCTTCAATTTTCAGAGTCCGTGCCCCTGGCCTCTGCCTCTCAACAGTATCCTAATGAACAACTAGATTGCTAACATTCTATATTTATTACAAAAGTGTGGAACGCCTGACATCATCTTGATGTAATCAAAACTGTAATACCTAGAGCATTTCCTTTAGAAATTACATATATGAGAGGGTCTTATTGGCATCAAAATTATGGTTAGTGCTCTAAAAGACTAAAATAAGGACATATTTTCTGAGTTTTCAAATAGCGACAAAGTACTTTTACATTATTTGTTATCTTTATGTTTTTTTATCCAGTTGACCACTTGATTAAATGTTGCACTTAGGGGAGAGGATGTGGTGTTACTTCCAGAACTGCAGACTTTGCAACTGGGGAACCAGGTTGAAGTTTCTGCTTCAGCTCGACATTCTGTGATTCTGGTCAAATCACTTAGTCTCCCCATGTCTACAACCAAAATGGATTTGTTCTTGTGTGATGTAACCAATGCTCTTGTAAAGCACTCCAATACCTGACAAGTCTGCACTATATAAAACTGCAAAAACATAAAAAATAAAAAGTGTTTTGCACACTTCTGTCATTGGGCTACATGTGGGCTACATCTGGGTGATATCTGTGCTGCATTTGGGCTCTTTTGTCTCTGGTGGCCATCTTGGGAGACTTATTTGTTATGAAGTTTCCTAATTTCCTTATTTACTGCATTCTCCTCAGTAGGAAATGCTTTCAGTTTTTTACTTTGATTCCATCAAGAAGGTATTCAGATATGTCACACATTTGCCATAAATTCTGAATGTTAGCACTCCAGTTGCTCATTAGATCACTGTAGTAAAGCTACCGCTCACCACGGAAGTCTCCTGCTGGTATTAAAAGTGCATGTTTCAGTCTGCATGTCAGAATTTTTTAATGAAATAGAAGATAATTTGAGAAGTCACTCAAAATGTGCCCTAATTCTTCTTTCTTCAGCACTAATCATAATTTCTATGGCAAAATGAACCCCCTAATTGTGTTCCTTTTTAAATTACATGTTTTAAGTGTTACCAGTTTATTCCAATCAAGATGGCTTCAGGTGTGCCATACTTTTGTCATAAGTAAGATAGTAAGCGCTCTAGTTGTTCTTAAGAACACTCTGGGACATTCTGTCATTGGGCTATACTTGGGCTACATCTGGGCGATATTTGTGTTATATTTGGGCTCTTTTGTCTCTGGTGGCCATCTTGGGAGACTTATTTGTTATGAAGTTTCCTAGTTTCCTCATTCACTGCAGTCTCCTCAGTAGGAAATACTTTCAGTTTTTGACTTTGATTCCATCAAGAAGGCATTCAGATGTGTCACACATTTGCCATAAATTCTGAATGTTAGCACTCTAGTTGCTCATTAGATCACTGTAGTAAAGCTACTGCTCATCAGGGAAGTCTGCTGCTGGTATTCAAAGTGCATGTTTCAGTCTGCATGTCAAAATTTTTAATGAAATAGAAGAGGATTTGAGAAGTCAAAATGTGCTCTAATTTTTCTTTCTGCAGCACTAATCATATTTCTATGGCAAAATAAACCCCCTCATTTTGTTCCTTTGCAAATTAAATGTTTTAAGTGTTACCACTTTATTCCAATCAAGATGGCTTCAGGTGTGCCATACTTTTGTCATAAGTAAGACTGTTAGCGCGCTAGTTGTTCTTTAGAAACCGATCGGACATTCTGTCATTGGGCTATACTTGGGCTACATCTGGGTGATATCTGTGCTACATTTGGGCTCTTTTGTCTCTGGTGGCCATCTTGGGAGACTTATTTGTTATGAAGATTCCTAATTTCCTCATTTACTACAGTCTCCTCTGTAGGAAATACTTTCAGTTTTTTACTTTGATTCCATCAAGAAGGCATTCAGATGTGTCACACATTTGCCATGAATTCAGAATGTTAGCACTCTAGTTGCTCATTAGATCACTGTAGTAAAGCTAATGCTCACCAAGGAAGTCTGCTGCTGGTATTGAAAGTGCATGTTTCAGTCTGCATGTCAGAATGTTTTTAATGAAATAGAAGAGGATTTGAGAAGTCACTCAAAATGTGCCCTAATTTTTCTTTCTGTAGCACAAATCATACTTTCTATGGCAAAATGAACCCCCTCATTTTGTTCCTTTTTAAATTAACTCTTTTAAGAGTTACCACTTTATTCCAATCAAGATGGCTTCAGGTGTGCAATACGTTTGTCATAAGTAGGACTGTTAGCGCTCTAGTTGTTCTTTAGAACACTCTGGGAAGCTGCAGTAGAACACAAAGGAATCAACTGACAGTCTCTGCCCTTTTTGGATGTACATGTTTTACTGAGAATGTCAGACTTCATTCTCACATGACTGAGAAAGATAATGTGAATTTACAGAAAATATGCTCTCGGTTTAGCTTATAGATCACCTTCCAAACCTCTGTGGGAAAAGCATGAGAAAATAGTTTTCTCTCAAACATGATTCATGATATCCCAGCAGAAGGTGAAGGTTTTTTTACATGGTAAAATCACCTTAGAACACACCACAAATCCTGAAATGAGTATGGTACCATCAACAAATGATTTATAATGTAACTAAAGTCTTAAAACCTTCTATTAACTGCAATGCTTTTTAATGAGGTGCTATCATGTGTATTGTATATGTGTCCCAAGATGGCTGCCAACACTTCTTGGATGAAGTGCTGACAGACAATCAGATCTCACGATGAGATGTGTGGTTAGGCTCCGCCCAGATATATACGTGATTTTACTTTTGATTTTCTCAGGAACTACTGAACGGATTTACACCATTTAACCAAAAGGCATGACTCTGAACCAAGGGCTACCTTTTAGCCAAATTTGGTGTAATCCCATTCAGCAGTTCGGGCTGTAGCTGCTATTAAAGGTTCCTATGGAATATTGCATGGGGAAAACACGTTTTGGGACCCCCTTTTATCTCGGCCCCCGCTTGACGAATCACCCCGAGACTTTCAGGATAGGAGCGGACCCATCAGTCAACCGGTGCCAAAGTTATTCCAAATAGAATGTTACGGATTTCCTATGGATAATAGGTCCTAACTATATCTACCTACTGGCGACCGCCTATATATATAAGCCAGTGATAAAGGGAGAGAACCCGAAATGCGTATGGCGCTAATGGCGGATGACACGCTGGAAAGTCATAACTGAGTTCGCTGCTGCCTGCCAAATAAAAGGTGAAAAAAAACTATAGTGTGTGGCATCTTCAATTGGGGAGCAGTTGCGATTGGATATGTAGTGGCCCGCTCTGGCCACGAAGACGCCCCACTGCAGACTGCAGCAGGTCCTTGCGCCTTGAGTCTGAGGCGCGCACAGGAACATCGTTACCGCTTTGGTCAGGCGAAAACTTAGCAGCCAACCTGTCTTTGTCCGTAACAGCGACCCGATGGGATTGAAATCTATGGAGGGGAAAAGAACGGCCGCAGCCATTGTGGCAATACTTACCTGAACTACGTTAACCAAGGTGCACTGCATGCACATGCCCATTGGGGCGGGACTATGCCATCTAAAACCGTGAGGGGGACAATTGTGTACAGCCGTTTCTCCACCGCAAAGCCAAGCCAGTGATAAAGGGAGAGAACCCGAAACGCGTATGGCGCTAATGGCGGATGACACGCTGGAAGGTCCTAACTGAGTTCGCTGCTGCCTGCCAAATAAAAGGTGAAAAAAAACGATAGTGTGTGGCATCTTCAATTGGGGAGCAGTTGCGATTGGATATGTAGTGGCCCGCTCTGGCCACGAAGACGCCCCACTGCAGACTGCAGCAGGTCCTTGCGCCTTGAGTCTGAGGCGCGCACAGGAACATCGTTACCGCTTTGGTCAGGCGAAAACTTAGCAGCCAACCTGTCTTTGTCCGTAACAGCGACCCGATGGGATTGAAATCTATGGAGGGGAAAAGAACGGACGCAGCCATTGTGGCAATACTTACCTGATCTACGTTAACCAAGGTGCACTGCATGCACACGCCCATTGGGGCGGGACTATGCCATCTAAAACCATGAGGGGGGCAATTGTGTACAGCCGTTTCTCCACCGCAAATCCAAGCCAGTGATAAAGGGAGAGAACCCGAAACGCGTATGGCGCTAATGGCGGATGACACGCTGGAAGGTCATAACTGAGTTCGCTGCTGCCTGCCAAATAAAAGGTGAAAAAAAACGATAGTGTGTGACATCTTCAATTGGGGAGCAGTTGCAATTGGATATGTAGTGGCCCGCTCTGGCCACGAAGACGCCCCACTGCAGACTGCAGCAGGTCCTTGCGCCTTGAGTCTGAGGCGTGCACAGGAACATCGTTACCGCTTTGGTCAGGCGAAAACTTAGCAGCCAACCTGTCTTTGTCCGTAACAGCGACCCGATGAGATTGAAATCTATGGAGGGGAAAAGAACGCCCGCAGCCATTGTTGCAATACTTACCTGAACTACGTTAACCAAGGTGCACTGCATGCACACGCCCACTGGGGCGGGACTATGCCATCTAAAACCGTGAGGGGACAATTGTGTACAGCCGTTTCTCCACCGCAAAGCCAAGCCAGTGATAAAGGGAGAGAACCCGAAACGCGTATGGCACTAATGGCGGATGACACGCTGGAAGGTCATAACTGAGTTCGCTGCTGCCTGCCAAATAAAAGGTGAAAAAAAACGATAGTGTGTGGCATCTTCAATTGGGGAGCAGTTGCGATTGGATATGTAGTGGCCCGCTCTGGCCACGAAGACGCCCCACTGCAGACTGCAGCAGGTCCTTGCGCCTTGAGTCTGAGGCGCGCACAGGAACATCGTTACCGCTTTGGTCAGGCGAAAACTTAGCAGCCAACCTGTCTTTGTCCGTAACAGCGACCCGATGGGATTGAAATCTATGGAGGGGAAAAGAACGGCCGCAGCCATTGTGGCAATACTTACCTGAACTACGTTAACCAAGGTGCACTGCATGCACACGCCCATTGGGGCGGGACTATGCCATCTAAAACCGTGAGGGGGGCAATTGTGTACAGCCGTTTCTCCACCGCAAAGCCAAGCCAGTGATAAAGGGAGAGAACCCGAAACGCGTATGGCGCTAATGGCGGATGACACGCTGGAAGGTCATAACTGAGTTCGCTGCTGCCTGCCAAATAAAAGGTGAAAAAAAACGATAGTGTGTGGCATCTTCAATTGGGGAGCAGTTGCGATTGGATATGTAGTGGCCCGCTCTGGCCACGAAGACGCCCCACTGCAGACTGCAGCAGGTCCTTGCGCCTTGAGTCTGAGGCGCGCACAGGAACATCGTTACCGCTTTGGTCAGGCGAAAACTTAGCAGCCAACCTGTCTTTGTCCGTAACAGCGACCCGATGGGATTGAAATCTATGGAGGGGAAAAGAACGGCCGCAGCCATTGTGGCAATACTTACCTGAACTACGTTAACCAAGGTGCACTGCATGCACACGCCCATTGGGACGGGACTATGCCATCTAAAACCGTGAGGGGGACAAATGTGTACAGCCGTTTCTCCACCGCAAAGCCAAGCCAGTGATAAAGGGAGAGAACCCGAATCGCGTATGGCGCTAATGGCGGATGACACGCTGGAAGGTCATAACTGAGTTCGCTGCTGCCTGCCAAATAAAAGGTGAAAAAAAACGATAGTGTGTGGCATCTTCAATTGGGGAGCAGTTGCGATTGGATATATATATATATATCTACACATATATATATATATAGATGGGGGGTACTGTGATTTTGAAGGGTCCTTTACGGGCCAAAGGTGATTTCATAACATAATCTAAGTTATTTCCATCTGTCTTATGTATATATGTGTCAATTATTATGCAGTATTTAACAATGTACACTGTAAATGAAGTGTACGTTTCCATTTCTAAAACAAAACAGCACTGGCATAACCATAATGTATTAAATGTTATCATTTCATATCGGCGAATGGTGATTACTAGCCCACACCACCTCCCCTGATTAAGCCTTGGACTGTTTTGCTCCGTTAGCCTGAGAGAGTCAAGAACTACAATGTGGTGCTTGGTTCCCAGTACTTGCGTGGGCTTAATGTCCTGCAAATGTAATAACCCTATTTACTATAACATTACACTAAATTCATGGACTGTAGCCTTTTATTCAAACAGCATAATTTCTGTCCTTACCCCAATAGCTTGCAGCAAATTTCTCATAATACAACTGACCATTTTTCCCGAGCAATTCTGCAGATTGACGTAATTAACACTTTCCCTGCTGATCTCATCAGTAAGGTGTCAGCTGCATAAGACTGAAACCACACCCTGGTAAATGGTTTAATGCAGACAATAAAAAATACCTGCAACAAAGAAGGGTCCCTGGAAGCCACATAAAGAAACCTTAGGGGCCGTGCAACACTATCTAAATGGGCCTCCCAAGTGTGATCTAACAGGAAATATTGAAATCAGGACAATTCAGAGATACATTACACCTGTCATCTCAGATTGGCATAACAAGAATAACCAACCCATTTATCAACTGTTTCAATGCATGTTGATAGGTCTAAGACCTACACTACACCTGTCATCAAATAGTTAGGCATTTTTTCCTCCATAGAATTGGCTGATTGAGTCCCGTACCCTGGCCAGAATCCAGACAAAGTAAAATCTAAAAGGAAAAATGCCCTGCTGCTTCAGGTGTATTTGCAGTTCATCGAATACTGTTCCTTATACAATCTTGCTGAGTATGATAAGGTTAATTTATTTATTTTATTTGTGTATTATTGAGCGCGGACTTGACCCGTTAGGGTATCAGAGCGCTTTATAGGGTTAACAGGTTGTATACAAATAAGACTTAGGTAGGGGGTGGAAAATTTGAGATAAAAACAAGTTCAAACATTTTACAAGAACGAAGGTCCAAGAATATAAGGGTTTAATGTCAGGAAGTGCCGGGTAGATAGCATCTGGTCAGTCCAAGGTGTAGTATTAATGGAGTAAAAAACGAGGTCGCTGAAGGTGAGTGCAATGCAACAATTAGGAGAGGAATTTGCCCATTAGGAAGGTTTTGGCTTCCTTTTAAAACGTGCTAGAGACGGAATTCTTCTAATATCGGGCATGAATGAGTTCCATATTCTTGGTGAGGCCCCAGAGAGAGCACAAATATAGGTTTTTTCCTTTCGAAAGCGCAGAGGCTGAAGCAAAAGGTCTCTGGAGGACCGGGAGTTTCTGGCTAATCCAGACACCACGAGTTCCTGGGTGAGAAATGAAGGGGATTTAGTGTGTAGAGCCTTCTTAGTGATACATGCCAGTTTAAGTTGGATTCTGGATTCAAGAGGAAGCCAGTTCAGAGCTTTCAGATGTGGGGAGATGTGGTTGAATTTCTTAGAACCTGTTAGGAGTCTGGCGGCGGCATTGAGGCAGGCTTTTAGGGGGGCCAGGGAGATCTTGGGTAGGCCAGAAAGGGTAGAACATCCATATTCGAGTCTGGAGATAACTAGTGCCTGGACTTCCATTTGTAGGTCGGGAGTGTCAAGGAAAGGTTTTAGTTTTCTTAGATAGCTCAGATGAAACCTGGCGGTTTTGGCTATCAAGTTGATGTGGTCACGCCTATTCAAGCTAACGTCCAGGGTTATTCCAAGGGATTTGGCAGAGTCAACTATGGTCGGTGGGCAGTTTAGGGCTGTGATCGATTTGGGTGGGGAGATTAGAAGGAATTCTGTTTTTTGTGCATTTAGTTTGAGCTGGTTAGAGGTGAGCCATTGGATAGTCAACTTCAAGGCCTCATTCAGGGAAAAAATCTCCTCCGGAGAAGAGATTTTGATGTAGATCTGGGTGTCATTGGCATACATGTGATAGGTGATATTGGCGGTGCGTAGTACTTCTGCTAGCAGTACGAGGTAAAGATTGGAGAGGGTAGGGGAAAGGGTTGATCCTTGGGGGACTCCAACCATAATTGGAGAGGGATGGGATTGGTTACCATAGATTAAGAATCTCTGGGAGAGGTTCTGGGGGAAGGATCTAAACCATTCGAGCACAGAGCCATCCAGTCCCATCCTGAGTTTGAGGCATTCGAGAAGTTTCTCGTGGTTGACCGTATTGAAAGCCGAGGATAGATCTAAAAGGATTAGGAGACAGGTCTGCCTTGGTCAAGGGCTTGGAGAGCATCATCCACGATATGGAGAATGGTGGTTTCAGTGCTGTGCCCAGGCCTGATCCCGGATTGGAAATCGCCTAGTAGGTTGAAGTTGGTGATGTGTTGGTTCAGTTGAAGTTGTACACATTTCTCCAGAACTTTCGCTAGGAGTGGGATATTAGATATAGATCTAAAGTTGTCTGGAGAGGCAGCACTCAGCATAGGCTTTTTTAGGATGGGGATAACTTGAATGGCTTTTAGAGAGTCAGGTATCAACCGTTGTAGAAGGGAGGCATTGATTATTGCAGTCCAAATAGGAATGATAGATTTGGGATTCAGGAGGATAGAAATTCCAAGACGGAATGTTCGTCAAGTACTTTGAAGTGCGCTTGGTTTTTGGGTGATGTCTGGGGGGCAGCGCGGAGAGATGAGGCAGGTCAAGAGGGGGTTGGGAGTAGGTAGCGGATCTAAGTCCGTTTCCTAGGGCAGTAATTTTATTAGAGAAGAAGGAGGAGAATTCCTCGCATGATATTAGAGATTTAGGGGTTTCTTTGGAGATTTTAGCCAGTTTACTAGATTAGTGTTTGACCATTTCAAAGAGGTTGTGCGGTCTGTTCTTTACATTCTCCAGTTCTGATCTGAAGAATTCTTTTTTTGAATTGAGTATGTTCCTATTATTGGCAAAACTGGTCTGACAGAGAGGTTTAAAGTGGGAGGCTGAGGGGTGCTGTCTCCAGTTTCTTTCGGTCTGCCGGAGGGTTCTCCCTTCATTGTTGAGTGATCCATTGAACCAGGGGTTTCTGTCTTTGATTTGGGTTCTTTTTAGCTTTAGCGGGGCAAGATCACCAACTATGTGAGACATAGTCGAGGTGTAGTGTTCTGTGAGGTTGTTGACTGTTGAGATATTTGGGGGGAGGACGTCAATCTCGCAGTGTGCAGCCAATTTCAGGAGATCTAGGCTCTTTGTGTTTCTAACCCAACGTTTTGGTTTCACAGATTGTAGTGGCCTTGTCTTGTTGGTGCCTGGTAGTAGGAAGGTAATAGCGTGGTGATCAGACCGTTGCATGGGTCTATAGAGATAAGCTTGACCGCTGATTCCTTAGCAATGATCCACTCTAGAGTGGCGCCTTTTGTGTGTGTTTGGAGTGTGCAGGCTTGGGTAAGGGCTTGGTCGGCCAAGAAGGCATTGACCTGAGGGTCCTTGAGGTTGTTCAAGTGCAGATTGAAGTCACTGAGGAAAATGTCATTAGAATTGGGGGAAACCTTGGCAGCAATGATTTTCATGAGGTGGTCAGTGAAGGTGTCATTCATACCCGGGGGGTGGTAGAAGATGTGCTGTCTGCACAATTGAGTGGAGTTGTTGCAGATGGAGAAGGCAAGGTTTTCGCAGGAGTCTGTGGGATCTGCATGAAGTTCAGTTACGAGGAGGTTAGATGCAAGCAATGCCTCCCCCTTTTTTTGATTGCCTGTCCAGCCTACAGATATTATAATTAGGAGGGACTAATAGGTCTAGGCAAGGAGATGAGGATTGGTTGAGCCAAGATTCGGTCAGGATTGCTACATCAGATTTTTGGCTCAGGATGAGGTCAGCGGCATCAGAGGCATGTTTTCCTGCTGAGCGGCAGTTAATTAAGACGTCGGAGAAAGGGGGGTCGGTGTGTGTCGAGAGTTAGTGCTGAAATGGGTACTTGCGCTAGGTTGTTGCTAATAGCTCCTCTGTTGCAGAGAGTTGTTGATCTATTGGAGTTGAGTGCAACTGTATGGATAACGTGTTCATCAATAATGTCCAGTGGACTGGGGTCTTTAGGAGCAGACTTGTAAGTTAGGAGGAGGGCTAGAATTTCCTTCTCCGAGAGGTAGCTGGGCTGTTTGCAAAGGTGAAGGTGTCTCAGGGATAACAGTAAGGGGTGAAGAAGGGGCTTGGTGAAAGGGGGGAGTTGAGTTTTGTGGGAGCTTGAAGTTCGAGAAAGAGAGTTTGGTGAGGTGAAGGATGTTTTTCAGTTCAAGAATGGAGTTATGGATGCTCTGATTTATGTTGGCTGCTCTGAGGTGCAGAGTATCAAGATCCATAAGTGAGGGAAGTGCTTGTGGGAAAGAGGTCAATGGTTCTGGATCGGTTCTGTTGGCGTGATTGGGTAGCGTTATAGTGGGGCTAGATTGTCCTGTGTCACAGATCCTGAGAGAAGGGGAGTTGTGAGTGGCTAGGCTCGCTTGGCAGAGTGGTCGAGGGATCATTGGGGTGGGTGTTCGCTGCGCAGAAGGTGTCTAGCGTATTAGTCATGATGGGTGTGGGGGAGGAGCGCAGGTTGGAGGAATGGGCAGCTGCAGGGTCTCCTTGAGAGGTGGCAGAGGTTGTGTGGGAGTAGAGGGAAATTCCCTAGCAGATATATGGGTGACACTGCCTAGAGAGCCGTTTAGAGTGGGGAACAGCAGGGGTTGAGTTGGTCTAGTCTGCAACATAGGAAGGGGTGGGGGGCAAGGGGGAGTGGTTGGATCTTAGGTGGGGCTTTACGGGGGCTTTTACCCTTGCCCTTTGGTTGTGTTGATCGGAGCGAAGGAGGGGGTCGGGTGGCGAAAGCTGGTGCTGGGGAAGAGTGTAGGGATAAGGGTCGTGCACGTGGGTGGTAAAAAGATCCGCAATTTGTTGAGGTCTTTGTTTGGTGCTTGGATCAGGATGATGCCGTTTTTGTATGAGGTGATGGTAAGGTTAGCTCGCAAATTTGAGGAGGGCATGATCGTGAGCTTAGTGCCGTACAGAATGTTCCTGGATTTGTGTACGTTAAGGAGGTTCGAAATGGTTGCGCCCCATAAGGAAGTTTTTCTGGAGTAGAAGAAGAGGTCATTAATTATTGTGCCCTTGTCAGCACTATTGTGCTGGTCAGAGATCAGGGTCTCAGGGTGTCTTTTCAGAATGGAGTGTTTGAAGGTTTTGGCAGCGGTGTTTGAGAGATTAGGAGGAAAAACAACAGTTTAGGAGTTGCCCCTGTTGTATTCAGGCAAGGCCCTGCCATACTGGAGAGAGAGGCGGATCGTTAGGGCCCGGGGAGAGCTTAAAGAGGCTGCGGGAGTGGCTCTAGCAGTGAGGATCACTGCTCTGGGGCACAAACAGGAGGTCTGCAGATATGCAGGGCTCTAGCAGTGAGGATTACTGCTCCGGGGCACACACAAGAAGTCGGCAGAATAGCAGGGCATCAGGAGTAGAGGGAACGAGCATTAGATCCTGAGACCATGTGGTCAGTCAATTCCGGTTTATGCCGGTGGAGCCTCAGGAGGGGCGGGGACTGAGGCGGCCCTTTACAGGGTACCGAGTGTCACATGGGAGATCTGACTGATTTCAAAGTGGGTCCTCTATGTTGCCAGTCCCATTGTAGAAGAAACAGCACGAGGGTCAAGAGCAGATAGACTTTGGGCGTTTGAATAGGCTGTGGCTTGGGGAGGACGACCTCACTCCAGATGGCTCCGGTTGGTGGTGATAGAAGGAGTGAAGATAGGCCGCCGGAGGCCCTGCCACATTGGCTGCAGGGGAGGGAGGCCACCCCTAGAGTGAGGCAACAGAGAACAGCCACTTCCTATTACATTATTGAGAACACATGGTGGCTTGACTTGGAAAAAAATGGCAATATGCCATCTTTGGGACCAGTAAGATAGGTATAAAACAGCAAGAAAGCAAAGGAAATAGACACAATTCTTATTTATAATCATGCTGATGGTATTTCTTCTTTCTTTGGAGACAATGAGTTTCCTGTTTCCACTGAGTAAGGTCTAGGACTTTGATTGGGAAACCGGATGATGTGTTAAAGAACAGACAGGTGCATCATTTGGAAAGAATCTTTTAAGTAGTACAACAAACCAGGTGCACCACAGTTGATGAAAGCAAATAGTTTGTTCAATTTATTAATATTTTAAAAAGAGAAGTAATACATTACACTTCTCTTATCACTGCACTCCATTCAGAACCAGTATGGCTGAAAGTCAATAATGCAGCAGTAGCTAACAGGTAGGCACGTTCATAAAATGAGCAAGGCTGCTAATTGCAGTAAAACAGACAAGAAAGTAAAACAATTAAAAAACATTTGACATTAGCTTCAATATGCACAATAATCTTCAAACAGAAACGGAGGGTTACATAACTACTGAAACCCCACTGTTCTCATATTTGTGAGGCACCCTTTTAAGTGTCACCATTTAGCAGTGTGTAAAAAATGTGGAAAGGTACAGCTCCATTAAAAAAGTTCTGAATATGGCATTCACATATATATAATTTCTTTAAGGGATTGGAATAAACTTCTTTGATGGGGTAAGGAATATTATGGGATAAAATAGAATGAAAATATTATAAAAAAAGTTACAAAGACCAGTTGACTAACAAGCAAATAATAAGAGTATGTTGAGGGATATGAGTTGGCAGACTTTGTCATTAGGGGTTAGTGAAGCTTCCACTATAGTGAATATCATCCCAGTTTCCTTCCTCTACATACCATCTTCATATGATCGCTGACACAAGGGTGACACAAAATATCTTCTGTTATTTTAGAGACTACAGAGATGTCAAAAGGATGTTACCTACCTGGTAACAACATTATTGATATGGAGCTTGCGATGCAAAGTACTGCGCCAAGATGCATCACGCAGTGAAGTCAGTGACTGTCGATGAGAGCTTGTGATGCAAGGTCCAGCATCATCTTTGAGGAAGCCGCTCGGGCTTGTAAAGACTTGCGTAGCGAGTGTCGTGCATAGGTCAAGGTGTGCCATTCTGGGCCAGTGCTAGCGAACCTGCAGGGGGATGCGAGGACTTTTGTTGAGATGTACCACACTGTGTCGATCTGGGTCGGTTGACAGTGTTGATATGTGTCATGCTGGGTTAGGCTGGCAGGGCTGCCAAGGAGATGTGCGGAGTTGCAAGGTGCTGGACTAGTTGGTGGCGTTGAGATGCGTTGTGCTGGATCAAACTTGTGGAGCTGTCGAGGAGATGCATGGTCCTGCATTGAAGATGCATGGTGCAGAGAAGCCCATTGTGTCCCCATGGTCAGAGAACAGGAGGTCAGCCAACTGACCCTTGGAGATCTTGGAGGCCTGGGACACACAGCCAGGCTGGTTTCAGCATGGCTGAATCTTGCTGCAGCGGCATCAGTCCTTGGGCAGCAAAGCAGGCAGACTTCACAGCTGGGAATCCACAGGTACAAAAGAGTGCTCAGGTAGAGCTGTTGTGATGTGCAAATGTGGTAGGTGACAGCTACTCCCCCTCGTTAACTGAGAGTGGCCCATCCTGCCAACACCTATCTTCTCTTTGTCTCACTGTCTGGGAGCAATACACAAAGACCAACTGCCAGCTGCTCTCAGTCATGTGACCCAGGGACAGGCTGCATGCACCAAACGGTTGGGATAGGAAAATACCAACTCTTTAAATGTAAATGTAAATGTCAAGGTACTTATAGAGCGCACTGTCACCAGACGGCCACCTTGCGGTGTCGCCTTTGTGGTTTCCTGGCGCTGATACTCATACCGCTGTGGAACCCCTCCTGGCTTTCCCTGTGAAGTGTCCACTCCTGGGCACCCCCAGGGTGAAGCCAGGCATCCTTAGCGCTGTTGGGGCCGGTGTGGAGGCTAAGCAAGCTATTGCCCAGAGTTGCAGCGTGGGGCCCATGATTAGAATAGGCACCGAGGCGAGAACATACAGGTCTGAGGAAATTGAGCCCGAGCCCCACCGAGGCAGGAATCGAACCCTGGTCCCTGGCCAGCACTCTGCTTCAGGGTCTGCCGCTCTAACCATTGAGCCACACTCCTTTTCAGAATTGTGGTTAAAAATCCAACTTGACCATTAATACAATTCTATTGACCTCCAACTTGACCTGTCTATACCCAATTGAGAGTTATCACTTACTAAATGTAATATGGTAACATAATGTTATCCTTCAAAAGAGTTATTAGTTATTTTAATAGTATTTCATTAGCAGGACATGTAAACTTAAAAGCACATGCCCATTTTTTTAAATACACAGCACCCTGCCCTACGGGCTGTTCCGGGCCTACCTAGGGGTGACATATATATTAAAAATAAAAGGTTTAGGCCTACAAAAAGGTTTACTTTGGCAAGTCTAAATGGAAATTTCAAATGCATAAGAAGGCTGCAATGGCAGGCCTGAGGCATGCATAAAGGTCTACTTAAGTGGGTGGCACAATCAGTGCAGCAGGCCCACTTGTAGCATTTGATTTACAGGCTCTTGGCACAGGTAGTGCTATTTACTAGGAGCTTATAAGTAAATTAAATGTACCATTTGGGCATAGCCAATTTTAGCATGTTCAGAGGTGGGAACACAAGCACTTTACCACTGGTTAGCAGTTGTAAAGTTAATTCACCAACTTCCTCTTCTTTTCCCTTCTCAAGTAATTAAGGCTAAAGCAGAGATGACCGAGTTTACTCAGGTCAAAAATATAGATATCATGACCATATTAAAATCTCTGAAATCAGGGTCACCTATAGATCCTTGCCCTGCGAGGGTCCTTAATGGAATAGCTGAAGTTATGGCCCCTATGGTCACCGCTCTGGTCAATGAATCCCTAACTTCTGGAATTTTACCCTCCAAGTGGAAACAAGCTAAACTTCTCCCCCTGATAAAAAAACCTTCCGCCGATCCATCGATCACTTCCAATTACAGGCCTATATCCCTTCTACCAGCCCTTGCTAAAGTTTGCGAGAAAGCTGCATTCTGGCAACTTGAGAGATTTGTGGAATCTTCTGAGGCTCTTCATCCGGCCCAATCGGGTTTCCGCACCTCTTTCAGCACGGAAACGGCATTGGTAGAGGTGGCGGAGGCCATTAGGGATTGCCTTGACGGAGGCGGCAGAGCGGCCCTTATTCTTTTGGACCTCTCTGCCGCCTTCGACACGGTGCCCCACCTCCAGCTTCTATCTAGGCTGGAGGACATCGGCATCTCGGGTACGGCACTGGAGTGGATCAGGGCTTTCCTCTCCGACCGGACCCAACAGATCTGGCTCCCTCCCTTTTACTCCGCTAATCAAAGGGTAGAAACTGGAGTTCCCCAGGGATCAACCTTAAGTCCCCTCTTATTTAATGTTTACTTAACTCCCTTGATTCGGCTGGCAGAGAACTGGGGTGCTAAGATTATGGCTTACGCCAATGACACCCAGCTTCTCTTCACCTGGAAAAAGGAGAACTTCTGCACCTCGGGAGTACGCCAATGCCTATCCTCTGTATTTGCCTGGCTAGCTAGAGCTTGCCTCAAATGCAATGAGGAAAAAACAGAAATTCTGCTCTACGGCCAATTTCCCACTGATTTTAAGGAGTCTATCTGGCCCACTGAATCAACATGTCCAACGGGAGAGAGTGGGTTGGCCAAGAACCTGGGTATCTGGTTTGGAGCAGATTTATGTTTTCGAGATCAGATCTCACGACTGGCGGGGACGTGTTTTGGAACCCTGACTACTCTTCGCAAATTCTTTCCCCTTCTTCCTCAAATGGCCAAAGAAACGGTAGCCAGAGCTCTGGTGCTCTCCCGTCTGGACTACTCTAACGCCCTTTATGTAGGGGCTCCAGACTACCTGATCAGAAGGCTACAGGTAGTCCAGAACGCTACGGTGAGACTCATTTTTAACATCTCAAGGAGACTTAGCGTTCGCAAACAGTTGAAGGATCTACACTGGCTCCCTGTGGCTCAAAGAGTGCACTTTAAAACTTTGGTCCTCGTTTATAAGGCCCTTAATGGACCGTGCCCTGCCTATCTAGCCAAAAGATTCACTCTCTACCTCCCGACCCGTCAGCTGCGATCCACCTCCAGAAAGCAGGTGGTCGTCCCCAGATTTAAAAGAGTTCGCCTGGGTGGACAATCTTTGACGGTAAAGGGTGCTCAATGGTGGAACGCCCTGCCAGACGCTCTCAGACACTCTTCCAACTTGTCTAATTTTAAGAAACTGCTTAAAACGCACCTCTTTCAAATCCACGAATAGCCAACCCCTTTTTTTACCACCTTGACTCAGTTTCATTCCCGCGCCAGGACAGTCTTGACTATTTGAGCGCGTTATAAATCCACATATGACATAACATAACATAAAGTGCACAGTCCTGAGGTCAGCAAAAACGAGATGTGCAAAAAATGGAGGAAGAAGGCAAAACATGTGGGTATCACCCTGCAGAAAGGGCCACGTCCAACAATTCATTAAAGGGGTTAGTCAGTACATTATATCACAAAAGTTCTCAAACTAACAACCATTCGAGAATGACTCCTGTTGGTGAATGTTTAAGAAGCAGGGCAGGGCAAAAATAATTGTATTTTCTCTACATTTGATGGCCTCTTTAAAGGAAAGGCATTGCTTTAGATCCAATTGGAGTATGTTTTTAACAACAGATACATCCTAATGTAAATCAGGTAAAACATGGTCACAGCTCAACTACGGAAATCAAATCAACTAATCAAAGATTGTTAAGTAGTTTTAATTGAGACATGCTGTTTTCAGGTACACATCATCATTTTGTTTGTACTTTGGCATTTGAATAGCACTTTATATGCCTGATACTGCGGGGAAGAAGTTTGATGTAAGTGAAAGGATATGGTAGAGCAAAGTACACTGACAGGTATGCAGGGTTTCTATGACCATGCTGTGAAAAGGTGTTTGGAGCATGTTCACCTACATGTTACTTTCCGTGTTTATTTTTTGACCTAGCCGATGTTTAATTGTTGTTAAACATTACACTTATGCTATTGTTCAAATGAGTGTATACCCCAAATTAATAGAAGTAAGTGACCAGGCTATAAATACGAATGACATTTCTGCGCACTCAACGATGTTACCTATGAATTTTAAATGGAAATTCTTTGTCAACGTTTGGATACTATATTACATAATATGTGCGGGATTAAATCAATTGCAGAGGAAATGAAGAAAACAGACGGTGCATTACCGTTTTTCATTGGAACTGAAATCGAAAAAAATTTGCACCCTTGGGGCATATTGTCAAGCCAGGCTATACAATTATCGCCGCCTTAGCGGCAGAAAACTGCCGCTAAAACGGCGATAATGGGCTTGATAAAATGCTCTATGGAATTCCAATTGAAGCCCATCTTAGATGTGAAGGACATCTAACCTGAGCTTCAATTGGAATTCCATAGAGCATATTATCAAGCCCATTATCGCCGTTTTAGCGGCAGTTTTCCGCCGCTAAAGCGGCGATTATTTTATCGCCTGGCTTGATAATATGCCCCCTAGGTTTTTTCCGTGTTTACTCGATAGAAAATGAGGCAAACAGAACTTTCTCCACCTTCCAAACATGAAAGTAGAGGTGTATGCTGCAGCCAAATTGGGTTGCTCACGAATTTTATGACGTAAGAAAAAAACACACATGCAGTTATTTTAGCTAGACTTTCATTTTCTATTTCTCACATATATTTACAAACAATACATTAATCATATAATTTTAGATAACTTTACACAATCATGACATTTACTCCCTGATTCAAATACCTTGATGTAATATGGACTGTAAGAAATTAGTTGCTGTCATTGCATAAACGAAGGAAATGGTGGAACTTGAAATAGCTTTGTTCATTTTTTTATTTCCGCCAAGCCAGCGTTACTTAACATAGTATTGTATTATAAGCAAGTGGCTCGCTGCTATGCAGATGCAATGATGATTTATCAGGGATTCCGTGTTTCACAAACCTAATGCAAAATGTTTTAATCCGTGAAAAATATAACACCCACACAAGAGCAGGTTGTTTTAAAAACTAAGGGGCATATTATCAAGCCAGGCGATAAAATTATCGCCGCTTTAGCGGCAGAAAACTGCCGCTAAAGCGGCGATAATGGGCTTGATAATATGCTCTGTGGAATTCCAATTGAAGCCCATGTTAGATGTGAAGGACTCTATTTGATGATTAGAAAACGGTGTTCACATCCAAACCATGGGCTAGCAGGTGTCGTTCAAAAACTAATTAATATAAAGGGCATTTGCCAAGTATGATTTATCCAAACAGATGAGGAGAAGGGTAGACTATTCCAACTGCTAATCTATGAGCTGATTATTCCAGAAAAAGGGTCTATGCTATTTGAGAAGCAACAAAATTTGCCTGGGGCGATGTAATTTGCTTGTGCCTTTTGCGGCCAATGTGTATACTGCGTATTGATTGCAGAGTAAAAGGGAACTTAAGGATTTCACCATACAACGTTAGAGCTATCACAAATGGATCTTTGTTCGTCTGTGTATTAATTGTTTGAAGGATTCATTTGGTATTGTTTTAAAATGTTTTTATGCTGATAAACACAAAATCAAGCCTTCAGCTGCAAAGGTTTTACTAGATAATTACCACATATTCGTCTGTAAGACTGTAATGATTTTTGTTTATCATTGGATGGCCATTTTACTGCCAACATTATTTTCTCGAGGCTTTACAATCCAACTTTTGCTTTATGGAATTAGACTACTGTATACATTTGCAATTCTAAATTATGTGAAATTTAGTTTGACCCTACTGTTCAATTTGGCATTACTGAAATCTATGTCACAAATTTAATTTTACTTCTTAAAAAGGGATTTCATCAGTACCACATGCAAGCCATACATAAAAAACACTCTGCATTGGACTGCAAAGGGAATATTCAGTCCATTGAAATACAATTACAGTTCTAGCTGTAATTAAGTCCTTTACATATATCGTGGTGATTATAGGACGTGGCTACATAGCAATAGTCATCCCTTTCGGTAATGTAGCAGGGAATAGCACTTTGCGAGAATATATGTATTGGTGTTTGAAAAATATCGTTAAACCTACTTGCAGGATGTCATTATTTATAAAGACCCAAGAACCACCAACTGGGCATATATATATGAAGAATGGGGAATCTCACTCAGGTATCCCCTCTAGACTTTTACCTTTTGGACCCCGTGTTTTTCGATCGCCCAGTTTGTGAATCTCTGCTATCAGTCTCACTGTAAGCTTTAGAACAACAAATTTGAACGCTAAGTCCCAGTACCTGCTTTTGTCTTTTAAAATAAGGTTTGTTGCTGCACAGCTGGGGAATAAGGCTCTGGGTTAGTTACACTGGTTATTCATGATCACATGTATGCACGGATGTGCGGGCTGAGCAAGTGGGACTACTGTCTAACTCGGTAAGGTATCTGTGCAAAGGTAAGTTGCTGCAAATGAAGTCCCTTGTTACACTAAAAGTCCAGTGGTCCTGTTCCTGAATGGTATGGCCCAAATCTGTTATTAATAGGCAGAGGAGAACAGCTCGAGGCAATGGACCTTTCCATCCTCATTTATTGAAAGTATGGCAAAGATTGAGCAGGTACTCCTCCTTAAATAATGTGTATATTAAGAATGTATTTGGAAACTCCCTATGTGGTTCTTAAGTATTTTGTTGTTGATGAAAACAGTTGGCTTAGGTTGTCTTGAGAAAGTATTTTATTGATTACATCCTGGTTGTTCCAAAGTATTATTCTGTAGATTTTACGACCGCCAACATGTGTTTCGCCCCAAGCGGTCAATAGGACCAGGGCTTTCACAAGGCTTCCCAGTTTTTCAGATGTTCAAAAACAATTGCATACAGTACATTAGTCTTCAGATCGGTATCAGGTAGTCAGATTATGTCATTTCTAAACTTGGTTAATAGTAAAGTCCCGTGGTAATCCCTGGCGGTCTTAGACCCACAAAGGGAACTTGCTGTAAATGGGACCTTTTATAATTTGTTTATTACCTGTGCAGGCCATTCTAATTTAACTAGATTTTCAAAAACGTGATCACCATGTCTTATTGAGTGTGTAGTGCTTCACATCAGGTGCATTTCAATATTGATGCTGTGAGCAAAAGCTGCACCAAAATAACATTGCATTTGCTGAAAAAAAGAGAGTAGTTTCACTTCTCATTCTATAAGTAAACCAAGGTCCTGAGAGCTAAAATAATAAGCATGTCCAAATATTTTCAATCCTTCATTTATTTGAGATTTCGCAATAGTTCTTGGAGTTATGCCTTAATTGTATTTGGGATCTGAACTAACCTGCTGTGCCAAGTTACTCAGCTGGGCAACAGATCATTGAGGACAACTCATGGAAGCCTTCCAAGTGACGTCAGGAGTCTGCCATGGTTGTTTGCTCCCACCTTTTCTCTTCCTACCAGCCATTGACTGGATCATGAAGACATCCACAGCATGGAGAAGAAATGGGATCTATAGGACACCTTGGATGCAGTTCAATGATATGGACGACCTTGACCTACTCTCCTATACCCATCTGCAAATGCAAGAGAAGACTGATAATGTGGCAGCCATTTCAGCAACCTGCACTCAATATCCACAAGGGAAAAAACCAAGATCCTGAAATCTAATATGGCCAGCACAACTGCTGCCACTCTTGCAAGTGATGCACTGGAAGAGGTTGAAGTATTCACCTACCTGGGCAGTGTTATAGACAAGTAGAGCGGCACAGACGCTGGTGTCAAAGCAAGAATCAACACAGCAAGGGGTGCCTTCATTTATCTCAAGAGGATCAGGAGCTCCGAGGATCTAACGCTGCAATTCAAGATCAGGCTTTTTAACACCAATGTTTAATTGGTCCCTCTGTATGGAGCAGAAATTAGGAGGACAACAGTGACCACCACCAAACAAGTTCAGACCTTCATCTACATCTGGCTAAACACAATCAGCAACAACAACCTATGTGAGCAGACTTTCCAACTCCCTGCTCATGAAAAAAACAGGAAAAGAGGCTAGGGCTGGATAGGTCACACCCAGTGCAAGCCTGTAGCAAACACCACCAGGCAAGCTCAGACCTGGAACCCGTAAGGGAAAAGGAATAGAGGAAGGCCAAGACACACCTGGCAAAGAGGCCTTGGGGCTGACTGTAGGAGATGAGTTACTCCTGAAGTCAGAGTGAAAGAAAAGCCCAGGACAAATGTTGATGGCCTATAACCTAGGATGGGTAGTAGGCATAAGTAAGTGGCCAGCAGATACATCAAATCCTCTCTCATGTAATAGGCCCACCTAGAAGACAATTAAGCCTGGGAGAGGCAGAGTGTGGGGTAGAATCAGCATTCATAATGCCTGGCAGGCTTGACACGCCCTTCCCAGAGAAACAATAGAGGAGCAAGAAGGGTGCTCTCTACAATTTCTCAAGCAGTCTCCTTAAAGTGTTGGTGAGAAGGAACCAGTTTGACTGTGGCAGTTGGGCGGGTTTAAAGGTCTCAGACAGCTGTGAATATTGCCAACTTGAAGTCACCATTTTGAAAAGTCCCAAGATGCTCTGCAGAATGGATGGGAGAAGGGAATGATGATGTCATCCTTCGACAGGTCATATGTTCCCACTTTCTGGAACTTTCCACCCCACTAAGAACTCCTGCACAAACTGAGAGAAAAACAGAAATGATCAGGAGCTTAGGATGAAGGGCCCTTTATGGATAACCCATGTCTTGGGGTATAGGACCCTCTAGTCTTGTACTGACTTGGACTCTATGGATCTTTTTCTCGAGGTCAGTAATACTGGCCTCACTACTGCCTTGGGGGGAGTAGAGGGGTTGACCTGCTAGAGTTCCTAGAGGAGGGACCTCCCCTGCCACAGAGTGTAAGATAGTGCCACCGCTCTCCATCGTCTTAGGGTTACCAGGAGAGGGACCTCCCCTGCCACAGAGTGTAGGATAGTGCCACCACTCTCCATTGTCTTAGGGCTACCAGGGAAGGCCAGAGCCCTGGCAGCATTATGATGTGCTTCCCCATTCCCTCTTCCTCTATCTGGGGGGAGTGAGATGCACACCATATCATTAGACTCTGCCCATGCAGCACAAACAGGAGAAGAAAATTAAAGGCCAGCTACTATGTCAACTTCTGAGTGCTGCTTGCAGGGAGTGACTGGGACAACAAGGGTTGTTTGGTGCACTGACTGTTCCTGGTGAGAGCAGTCACAGCTGCCTCACTTGGAGCAGGGACAGCCAGTGAAAAAACAAAAAAACAGACCACACCTAAGAAAAAAAAAAAGAAGGAAAACCCACAGATACATTGCAGTGTACTCTGTGGACCAGGGATCAATTGGGACAGACTCAAACCATAGGGCCCAAGGGTCAGAAAAAAATATGCATATTATTATTTGGTGATGCCCTGCAAACACTGAGACATGACCAGAAACATTTAGTTAGGTCCGAAGGCTGTCAAGAGTGCAACAGTCTCTCCCTAACCTACAGGAGCATTATACCAAGAGTGCCCGGCTATACAAAAAGTTTGATTTCGGGAACCTCTTTTTGCATTTTTAAGTACTCCTACTACTGGAAACATTTAGTCATATGGCTCAGAAAAAAAAACAAGCCCCCCAAAGAGAAAACATCTTCAGTACTCAAGGGGGCCCGGGACAAATCGCCTATGAGGAATCCTGTAAGACACGATAGCCACAGCCATTGCCAGTATCGCCTTCAACAATTACCCATGAGTCGAGTACCAGTTCTAATCATTAGAACTGTCTACTGGACTGGGGGTCACCAATGACATATTAAGCACGACCTAGGGACAACTAGAAGGAGCAAAGCGCTCATCACTCATTGCTCATTGAATATAAAAGGTCTAAAAGGTAAAATTGAGGACCCAGACTCAACCAGCACCTCAGAACACATGACATAATTCTACTCCAGGAAACATGGACAACTGAACAGTTTCAAATGCAGGGCTACATCTGTTTTCACATGCCAGCAATCCGGATCTCACAATATGGCGGCTTGGCAACTTACGTATCAATAACTATCTCAAATGCAAAAACAAATCCCTGATTCCCTGTCAATTATCAATGTGATCAAGATCAACCTCAACTCCAAAGGGAATGATGTGCTATTTTCAAATATATTTATGAACCAGAGAAAGAAATCCAAAGATTCAAACCTCCTGGTGGACTGTATATTGACACAGATTACAAAACATGATACCCCCAACCTGGTGCATTCCGGTGACTTTAACCCTCACCTCTTAGGCTCCTCAGATGATGGAGACACACTGGCCCAGTCCATGGAAATAGAGAATTCCAGAACAAAACTACAAACCTCAATGTATAGTGAGTATGACAGCAAAACTCCTGCTGCCAAACCTGGAGCACATTAACTTCAGGGCCCTCAATGGCAGATTCTCTCATGATTCGCCACCCGCTGCTTCCTTCTACTCTAAAAAGGCATCCTCAACTCTGGACTACACTCTGATTTCTCTTTCACTCTTTCATAGTGTGGTCACTTTCCGGCTCGGTGACAATGCGGACAGTGACCACCGACCAGAGGAAATCATTCTCCCGGCAACTCCACCAACATTTGAGCCCCTATTAGGGGACCCCCTATCCAACCACACATTCAATCTCAAAAGGATCAAATCCTCCTTAGTAAATACTGGGGAGGTGCTTCAGGTTGCAAAAGATTTACTACAGAACCCAAATGCTCAAACAAAATGTCCAATTGCCAACAGTAGCCAAATACCATCCGTCAAACGACCCTATGGAAACTGGCAGGGTCTCTGGAGCCCAAAACAAGCAATTAAAGGAAATTTAAAAATGCCTAAACAGAATGCTGAGACTTTTGAGGCTTACACTGCAAAATATAGATCTCAAATCTTCCCTGCAACAAAATAGGAAAAGCCTCAAGAAGCTGAAATGGGAACTGAGAAAATCAAGGGAAGAGGAGCTATTAGTGAAACTATTACATGACTCCAAATTTCATAACAGAGCACGCTTTTGGTCCACAGTAAATAAAATAATATGTTCATCGCACGGTGGTTTAACCTCATACATTACTGAAGAGGTATGGTCAGAGCTTTTGACATCTCACTTCAATCATTGAGTCACGCCCAGGTGGTGCAATGAAATATGGGTCCCAAAGCTCAAAGAAGCCACCAAGTTAAATGACTTCTCTAAAATGGTTACATTACAGAAGGAAATAGAAGAGCCACTTGAAATTGCTACAATCAAATGCCAGATCACCAAAGACAGAAGATAAGGCACTCCAGGGCCTAACGGGATCTCCCCAGACCTTTTAAAGCAAGATGCTGTTTTTTTTGCTGTGGCTTTAGACCCACTATTCCAGGAAGTAAGACAATTGGGACAACTACTGGCCTCTTGGAAAGGCTCCATTCTTGCTCCCATCTATAAAAGCGGTGAGAAATCTGCTCCTAAAAACTACTGTCTAGTTACGTTACAAGACATTGAAGCCAAAGACTCTGCGGGCACCTTACTTGAAGAACTTCAGCTATGGGCAGAAGAACAAGGAATCATACCACTAAACCAAACCAGTTTCTCCAAAAACACAGTGAACTTAACCAATATCTTAACACTGTCATTATTCATGGACAAGGCAACATCATCAAAAAAAAGTCACTTCACCTGTGTTTTGTAGACTTCAAGGCCGCCTTTGATAACTTTGAGAGAGTCAATCTCTGGAAAAAGCTGGCAAACTGGAAGATCCCGCAGGCACTGCTGGGCACACTAATATCCCTTCACATTTATACCAGGGAGACAGCACATGCTTGTCAAGGTGTAGTTCATCAACCAAAGGGCTCAAACAGAGCTGCATGCTTGCTCCAACCCTGTTTAACCTTTATATGGCTGACCTGACGCAGACCCTAGACCAATGCAAAGCACACTCTCCAAGGTTAGGAGGCAAGGCTCTAACCATCATCCTGTAGGCTGATGACATAGTCCTAATTAGCCACATGCATGTGGGTATGCAATGCCACTTAAACTCTCTTCAAAAATGCTCCAATGAGAACTTTCTGGAAGTAAACCTGGAAAAAACAAAGTCAATGTCCATCAAAAGATGAGGAGAAAAAATCCCACCACTGGCACTTAGGGAATGCCCAAATACAAAATACAACATATTACAAATACCTAGGGGTAATTTTTGACAGTAGAGGCCAGTTTACAAGTCAGCTAGAGACGGTAAAAATGAAAGGAGCCACCCTTGCGATAACTCTGAGGCAAACAAAATCCCAGCTTATGGGCCCCAGGCTCTCTCTTTCAGATTGCACAAGCCAAAATCCTGCCCATGATTACATATGGCCGAGAAGCATTAAAAGGAAGAGACGCACATTCCCTGGACAGCAGTCTAATCAGGCCCAACAGAATTATGTTTAACATCCCCCCATATGCACCTGCTGCCCAGATGCGACTAGAATTTGGCCTCATCAAACAACAGCTAGCAAGGCAGAGGGCATATATAACTTGCTGACATAAGATCAAGAACGCCACCGTAAACAGTTTAAACCATCTACTTTAGCAAGAGCTTCAACAGGGAACAGTGGGTCTGGCAAGTAAACATCAATATCAGTGCCTTAAATTCATCAGTCTCAACCAGGCTTGGGAAGTTCCGACCACACATGCCATCATGAAGAAACTTGTGCGGAAGACAATAAGGAGTATGTCATTAGTAGAAGATAAAGCTACCTTTGCGCAGAGAAAACACGCCTGGATGACAATGAACGGTTCTGCATCACTCAGTCCACAGCCATACTTCAGTGCAGGATACACCAGGACTATCAAGGAGAATTTCCTGAAACATCGATTAGGACAATTGCCAGCCATCCAGCACTTACCACCATGGCTGCGGGGGCAAATGTGTCCAGATTGCCGTTTGTGCAACAACGGAGTCAAGGACATTGCTCACCTGATAGGCACATGCCCCAGTCTAACAAGAGAAAGATCGTGCCTGCTTAAGTGTCACTTCAACCAGTGAGGGATCTGAACACGGAGGCAAGCTGTGACAGCCTGTTTTAAATCAGACAATCCACAGATGAACTGTAAGCTAGTAAAAGTCTTAGCGCTAATAGATGAGAAGATGGGAAACATTGGTAATACCACAGGAAAATGTTAGAACATCCTTGCATACCGGGAAAAGCACACACGACTAATGAACTGATGTGAATTTTTGCACAAGCAGGTTGAAAAATTAACAGGCAAATGCTTTTAGAGTGCAAAACTAAAGGAATTGTGGAAATTAGTCCTAATCGGCCCTCACAACTCGCGTGACAATTTCTAATCACCAAATGTTGTTATCTGGTTTTAATTATTTGTTTTAGTTACTCACGAGCATTATTTGCACTCCTTTTTTATCTTTAATTTTGTATCAGTTTTAATTAACTTTATACAATAAAGCCTTACTTACTTACTCAACTTAAGGCTCTGGGTTTCATGGACCTTGGTGTCTAGGTTCTGTGACTGTTTTGCCGCACGGTATAAGAAAAACATTTACTTCTCAGTATTGGCCATTGAAATCTTTTATTGATAGTAACAAAAGATCATGGCTTAACCTTGCCTCAGAAATGTTTTACTATCCTAAATATTTTAATATTGATTGCACTGTATCTTTACTCTATTTGTTTGTCCTAATTATAGTGGTGATTCCCTGACCAAGCCAAAAGGCCTGACTTTTATTAATTGGGCCGACTGCTTAGTGTTCGGAACACAGTGGGATAATCATGGTTTTCACGCACAGGGCTTGCTGATTTTCAAACCTTTAGAGGTACCCCCAGCACAGGTGGTACATGGTACAGTTAAGGGGTGTTACCTAATTGTAGGAATTTTCATCAGTGTTCCCCACGTTTGTTGTATGGCTCCAACTGTGAATATGTACATATTTGTAAATTTGTGTGCAGTATATAGCAGTGTGTATAGTCAAGTACTTTTCCTTTTATTAGAAAGATTTATTGGACAATGATTTATTAAGAGGTGTGTGTTGCTTTGTTGAATCTCAAGCCCATGGAACCGTGCCAAAGTAAGTCTGGGGCTGTTCTGTCTCACATTTCTGAGATTCTGGTGCTACAATTGGGTTATTTGATTCCCAATTAAGGACTGAAGAGTACAGGGCCCTAGGACACCAGTGGCAAAAAACTCCCCAGTTGTTACAACTGGGGCCCAGTACCTCCCTCCTTTATTGGGACCCTCCAACCTGAAATGATGACAATAGGTCTCTTAAGTGGACACATTTTTAGTGATGCACTTGTCTTCATGAATAAATGAATGCTTCCTATATTTAAATGGGTGAAAAAATAAAAAATGGTTCTATCTTTGGGAGGGATCCTACAGCTCACTTACTCCTACTCTGCACATGGGTTTCTCCACCGACATAAGCTCTAATTCCAACCCCAAAAGGAAAAATAATGATAGAAATCTTGTTTGTTACCAACACATCATTTGTTTCCCTGATAAACCTTTTGGTGAAAATCACTAACCACCAACATTCCGTGTTAAGGGGATTTCTTTCACATATACATGCCAGCCATGTCATTGAACATTGAGGAGCCTTAGGGACATAGTTTCCACACATCAAAACCAAAGTTGCTGTATTGTGTTATGTGAAAGGGAGACCACATAACAGCACCACATCTACTAAATGATGGTGCATAAGCTGTCATCCCTCTTGCCGGCACACTTTAGGCTGCCTTGCACTACACACACACACACCTGTTAGACCTGGTATTTACAGCAGGTTTATCCTCAGATTATTTGCTTTGTGGCCTTCTGTTTCTGGCCTGTTTTTGTTGATTTATGACTCTGGACACTTTATCACTGCTGATCAGTGCTAAAGTGCATTTCCTCTCCCTGTAAATTGTATGTATTGATTGCTGTTTCCATAATTGGCAGATTTTATTTTCTAGGAAGTCCCTAGTACAGTGCAATGTTTGGGCCCAGGGCTTGTAAATCAAATGCTGCTAGTGGGCCTGCAGCACTGGTTGTGCCAACCACATAAGCAGCCTGTAAATGTAGCTCAGGCCTGCCATTGCAGTGCCTGTGTGCAGTCTAATACTGTGTGTCGACTTAGCAAATGCACCCACTTGCCAGGCCCTAATAATCCCTTTTCTTATATGTAAGTCACCCTTAAGGTAGGTCTAAGGTACCCATGTGGGCAGGGGGCAGAGTATGTGAAAGGTAGGACATGCCCTCATGTGTGTGGCATGTCCTGATAGTGAAATACTGCCAATTTTGTTTTTCACTATTGTAAGGCTATCTGTTCCCATAGGATAGTATGGGGAGTTTGTTTACAACATCTTGTAAGCATAACTGACCATGGGAACCAGGTAAGAAAATAGAGTTTAGTATGCATGTAAACAGAAGGTTAACATGCAGCTTTTAGTGAGAGTGATTTTTACATTCTGTATTTGAAAATACCAATTTAAGAAAGTAGGTATTTTCTTGCTTAGCCATCCAGTGTGCCACTGCTAGGATGTGTATTGACTGTCTGGCTTTAGAGTGACAGGAGCTGGGTATGTGCAGTGGCTCCAGAGAGTCTGGATGAGTCAGTGCTAGGCTAAATAGGCATGGTCTGCATATGGAGTGGTGGGAGGAGTAGCACCTGCACCTGAATAGGGCTGTGCCTGCCTTTCACAATTATGCTCTCTGCCCCCCTGTGATGTGTCTGGAGCCAGGGCTCACACTAATAATGGAGGTTGTTGTGCACTTGCAAAGTGCCCCCCAGATGTGGTTTGGACTAGCTCAGAGCCCTGGGCCAGGAGAGAACACATAGATTTACTGTATAAAAATAGAGACCCAGACCCCAGAATTTTAGATAACTTTTGGGAATCAAGAGGCACCTTTGCCACGGAGAAGAGCTGGAGAAACTGAGGAGGAATACAGGCCCTGTGCTGTTTGCTGTCTGGGGTTGGCCTGTAGTGGCTACTTTCTGCCAAGGAAAAGGAAAAGGACTTTGCTGTTTTCTGTGTCCCCGGCTTGAAGAAGAGCTCACCTCCTGTTCTGAAGGCTCAGGGACACAAATACTTCACCCCAAGCTCCCCTGAATTTCCTTGCTGGGAGTTCTAACCTGCCAAGAGGTGTCTGTAGCTGGTCTGGGCCTCTGGAGGTTGTTCTGGCTGTTGGGAGCTGGGAAAACAACGCAACAACAAGAAGCGTGACGCATCCGTACCCGTTTGCGATGCATTGCTAAAGAAAATGTTGCAATGCCTACCCGGGGCTCAAGAAATCGTTGCACGCTGCATCGAGTGCACTATCTCCGAAGTCTGAGATCACTGCACCGATTCCGACACAAGCCCTGTTATGCGGCTGCAAGAACCCACGCATCGTCCCGGATCATCTCATTACATCAAGATACCAGTTCTGTTGCATTGTTGGGGGACGCAGTAAGAAAGCGACGCACCACCTCCCCTGTTCAGCAGTAAGGAACTGATGCATCACTTCCCCCAGAGCAAGTAACCAATGCATCACTTTCCTTGAGTGTAGTGGACCGACGCGTCATCTTCCCTGCCGCAAATATTGCTTGTGTGCGTGACGCATCCAAGGTACTTTGTGTGAAAAGTGTTGCATCTGCAATTTGCTATGAACTGAACTATTTCTACCATTTGAAAGTGATATTTTTATTTATGTATTATGGATTTTGTTGCATGGTCTTGTTAGGTTTAGATAAAGATTACTTATTTTTCTAAACTGAGGTGGTGTCCATTTGTAGTGTTTTCACTGTGATCACAAATGCTTTACACACTGCCTCTGAGATAAGCCTGTCTGCTCATGGCAAGCATTCAAGGGGGTGGGCAGGGGTTATTTTAGGAGTGTATCCCCCTTACACTGACTAGAAGCAAGGGTCCCTATTTGGACAAAGGTACCTACCTCAGCTAAGTAGAGAGCCCCATTTCTAACAACACCCTTGCAAGGATGTGTGCATGATATGTAGTAGAGACATTTTACCAGAAAGGCACCCTTCCAGTACAAAATACTATGCTTAGATATAGCTTTAAAAAAAATTATAATTTTGTATGTGTACGGTACATAACAGCACAGGTGCAATGTTAGAAATGTTTTGAGAAACAAAACCATTCTGAAATGTTATGCTTCTCTTGTGAAAGCATACAATTTGTGGGCAAAGCCTGGTTTAACTTTTGTTTTTGTAGATAGGGATTTTAATCAAAATCCACAGGCCGTTGCATGGGAATGCCCATGTACCACCCAAGATTTGCATTGGACAATAATTCAATTTAAGGCTTTGCACCAGTTTGTGCCACCTTTTGTGACACTCCACCGGTGCAAAGTCTTGATTATTGTAGCCTTTAGTTTTCTCAAGACTAATTGAACTTTTAGGGTCCCCAATATTATCCACACTGGACTACTGCAACATAATGTATACAGGCTTATAAAAACCCTAAATTTATACAAAAAAAAAAACAGAATCAGGAGGCCAGGATGTGCTTGTTTCTAAAAATTCACCATTATTTAGTGCCCTCCACTAGCTACTGGAAAGGTTCAATTTAGAGCTATTGTGCATCCTGCTTAAGGTATTCCACAGAAAAGTTCCTTTCTATATACAACATCTGCTCTAGAACTACCGACCTATGAGGAATCTGTGGTCAACAAATGATGATCAACTTAAGCAAAGTAAATCCAGAAAAATTGTGCACAAGAGAATATTCCTCAAAGTCATGATCCTCTAACTTTCAAACAAACTTGACTTACTCTTCAAAAATATTTTCAGTTCAGAGAAACAAATAAAGACTTGTCTTTTTAGAAATAACATTAACGCATTAGTGAGTAAATAGTAATATTCGTCTGTACGGCACAAGGCCTTACACATCAACAGGTTTTCACCAAAACCTCCTAACTCTAATATTGCTTCCAAGAAGACCCTAACTCAGAAGACACTGTGAACTATTATATTGGCCTAGCATTGTTGGGTAGAACAGAGACTTAGACAGAATCCTCAGCCAAGTGCTCTGAAGTTACTGCAAAGACAGAAGAGAGCACAATAGTCCCTAATAACAACATGGCTCTGTAACTCCAAGATGGCCAATGGCCACCACTCTGGGTCTGTGTTATCAAAGTGCAGATCTCTTTGTTTGTCAATCCTTTATCATGGCCACCACTGTATAAACACTTGACTGTGATGTAATGGCCGAAATGCCTCTATCACACAATATTGGTTCCTCTTCTAGGAGGACGGTCCACCAGGACCACATGCCTCCCAGCACTATGGGCCACTGCTGCTTTATTTTCTTTCACTCTACTTCTCCCCTGCTCGTCAGCTAGTTCAGGTATGTCCCCTCTATTCACACCTGCACCCCCAAGCTTTCCATTGGTCTTTTGCTGAGCCCTTATTCATCCAGCTCTTCTTGGATCAACACTTCAACCAAGCTAAAACACTCTACCGATTGAGCTATTTTCTTGTCTATGCTTTTGAGAGTCCCCCTCCCTGACAATCATCTAACATGCCCATTACTTTTTCCACTTTTTTGGCATCCTCTGCATGTATGTGCTGATTTTGTTACATGATCTAAGTAAGTGGTTGAAAATTACTACTGTTAATCATATGTAATGTGCCACTGTATGTATTATCTTCTTCATATTCCTTCCTTTCTGTAACACTCCCCTCTTTTTCCCTTCTCGATTACATATAGCGTCTTCTCGGTCTCTTATATATTAGTCCCGTCATCAATAGGGATCGAAATGCTTTCGACTAATTAGGTGAACCCAATTAAATTTGTATGCTAACTGGTTCTCTGGGTCGTCTTTTGAGAAAACTTTGTGATGCACAATTACTGCTAATGATTACGGTGAACTAATATTTTTGGCTTTTCTGAACTGTTTATGTAGTTGATTTGCGTTGCATCGCCCATCTTTTGCTGTTATGAGATATTTAGTTCAGTAATTAAATAGTTGTTTCGTTGTGGGAGTACAGCCGTGTTTTTTTTGATCTGTGGACTGAGCATTCCCATTCACGGCTCGTGGTGCTGGCGTTTTCTTGCAAAGGAAACCAACCGTTTTTCGTGCCTGTGCATGCCTTTCTTTTACAGAGGCCCCGAATCTTCAAATTGTTTGGTTTGCTGCATCTCATAAGAAATGTTTCCCCTCAGAATATTCCATTGGTATATATAGAATTATCCTGCTTGGTTTTAGTAAGACTGTTAGCTTGAATGAGATATGAGTAGTCAATGTTGGCTATGCATGGAGCAGACAAGGAAACACATAAGGAACTTTAGATTGAGTATGATGGCTGACAGTACAGTTTCATTTTCATTTCTCTTAGCTTCTACTTTTCCTGAAGGAATATAATCCTGTGGAGAAGATAATGGATCTAATTAAGGAATCAAATGGTTATTTAGTAAAAATGCTATTAAAATCAATGCCAATAGAAAGAATGATAATTGAAACAATGGGAATGGAAAAAGCACAATGATGGTAGTGCCAGATCATAGAAGGAGTTCATCTTCAGCAGGGAGACAGGGGTACTCTTATGCTAAACATGTGCAGGATAGTAAACATTGTCACTGTAGGAGAGTAGGATCTGCACTTATGTTGCCCCCACTTTTTTTCTGATGTTAACACTGGTTTCTGGCTATAGTCTGGCTGGGTCCCTGCTAATCAGGGCCCCAGTCTCTCTGTTCTCTCTAAACGACTTTGAGTGCATATTAGATGCACTAGTGATTGGGTACTGTGGTACCTTATGAACCCCTAGTATATGGTACCTTAGTTACCTAGGGCATAGGTACTTCACAGGTCCACCAGGGGCTGAAGCATGTATTATGCCACCCCTGGGAAGCAGACTAAATCTGACACCACAGGCCTGCTACTGCAGCCTGGGTGAAGTAGTGTTAGCACTCCTCACAGAGGTATAGGTTACTATATCTCACCATACAAACACATATAAACATATCAGCCACCCCTATGGCAGGCCCTATCAATCCTGAGGGCAGGGTGCTTGGTTTACAATGTGACGGGGTGCCTCTGCATGAGCAGGGACCCTCTGCAGCTACCAGAGTCTATTCTCTATGGCTGTTTGTGGATGCGGTTAAACCATATACTCTTAAGTGCATTATAATGCTAACTTTGGAAATACTTCATCAAAACATGTTGTGTTTGGTGTCAAACAACTTGGAATCATACCCCCACATCAGTTCATGATGTGGGAGCATGATCCCACCCTTCTAGAGGGGACGACATGTATCCACGGTAGTAAAACGACAGAAATCTGAAAGAGCCCTGGCATCACAAAATGGATGCCACCAGCACAGACACTGGGCTGCCCTCCTGCTGCTGACTGAAACTCGCAGTGGAGGAAGCCCAATAAAAGGCATCCTGTCACAGGGAGGTGTCACCACCTTCCAGACAGGATTTAGTGTATTGGAGCTGGGTGGGTGCACTTCTAGAGTGCTTTGAAGTCCTGCACCGAGGGAGCAGTACGCTCCTCTGTGCAAATGCCAGCTCAAACCGGTTCAGGGGCTACCTGTCCCTGCTCTGGCGTGAAACTGGACAAAGGGAAGTGGGTGTAACCACCCCCTACCCTGACCCTCCTAGAGGAGTGGTCATAGAACTAGTCCCTCCCCTATCTTTAGTATAAGATAGCAAACCTTGCCAGTTCAAAACAGATAACCCTGGACGACGCTCTACAAAGAAGAATCCTGGCCCTTCAACGTTCCACTACCTTTGGAAGACAGAAGAATCTCCCTTGGAGTCAAGGAGTGACTCCCCTGCTTGGCAGGCACCAAAAACCTTAATCAACAGTCGCAAACTTTCCCACTCCCACTGGAGTTCGAAGTCCCTGCAGCCCCAGAAGTAGATTTCCTGACTTCTTGACAGCCATTGTGAGTCCCCAGCAGAGCTGAGGTGAGTGGACCCCACGAGTGACGAGGAACAGCAATACCTGGGTACCAAGCACTATTGTCAAGGGCAACCCCTTCACGACATTCTATGAACTTGTGCTTTGGACCACTTATGGCCCAAGCCTCCCGCAGGTTTTGCAGTGAAAATCAGAGGCCTACCCCATCTCAAGTGACCGTGGGCTCCTGTGAAGCATTTCCTCAAGAGGCATCTTTGTAATCCCTTGCCTATTGGCTTGTGGGTCCCCCGAAGACTTTCTTATCAACTCAAAGGGCTCCCCTGATTGCTCCAGGCTTGTCCTCACTCACCCTTGATGGGTGAGTCCCTCAAACCTTGCTGGTCTGCACCATCGACTTTCTTCACTGTACACAAGACTTGCTGTTGCCAAGGCTTGTTGGCTCCAATCTGGTTGCTGACACCACAATCAGCTGCAGACGTCATGGGATACTCCGAATCCAGCTGCTGGTCATCATCAATCCTTCCTGGACCTCGTGAGTGAAGAGTCAAAACACCCTTGATCACCTGAAATCACCCGACTTCCGTGGGCATCCATTTCCTGGCCCCGGGTCACTGGCAAGTGACTGTGAATACTGTCCCTTCAATTTTCAGGTCTTCAGCATCTAGAATCCTCCCTTGGATTCCACTGGACACTTCTTCAGTCGACGCAAGCAGCAAATCTTCTTTGGTCTCCATAGAAAACAGCGACGCGACCCGACACCAAAAGACACCTATGCACCCGGCTTCCCTGGGTGAGGTAACTCGTGCACTCCGGTGCCCTAGTGTGTGTTGGCCCTCGAGTTACTTACCTTGTAAGTGGCATGCTTGTAGACTTCCTCGAAGTACCCTAAAACGTTAAAAATCAAACCGCAACTTGCTTTATTATAATCAATAGGGAACCCGCGGCTGTGTTCTCACACTGCATGCGTCTCCCATGGGTCGATTACTTACCTGCTTTCACTGCAGTGGTGAAGCCCCAGCGATTCTACAGGCCCTAGGCCTTGTCATTTTGCAAGTTGACTTTCCTAACCCATTTTCTTAGTATATGGTCTGGTACGCCCCTAGGGCCCCAGCCATATTTGTGCTTAACTTATTGTGAAACGTTGATATTTGAATGTGTTCCTGGTTTCTAATCTCATAAAGAGATTAGTAGAGTGTATCTAGAAATAAATACATATATATTTGATATATATACCTGTGTGGTGTCCTTTCATTTGGTAATTCAAGAGATTATAAGGTAAAACAAGCTGCATTACATTCCCCTGAGACTTAGCCTGAAGAATGCTCTCCACAGCTACCACTAGGATAGCTTTCTTTAAAAGGTTGTCTTAAACCTATCTACTATAAGAGTCGAATTGGAAGGTGGCCACCACAACTAGTGACCAGCATATGCCAGGCCAACGTCTCACAGTCACCTTTCCAAACGATGTGCCTTCAGTAGCATTCTTGTTTTTGGTGTTTACTGAAGTATTCAAGGCTTGGTAGGACTTCTGGCACACACAGATATTAGCGTTTTCAAAACGCACCAGAAGTGAGTGAAATGTATGAACTCTCTGATTTTGCTCTGGGAGAGGCCCAAGCCCAAGGAAGATTATCTCGACTATGATTAAATTGGTGATGCCTTGTGGAACATAACAAGTAGTGGCCACTCGTACTGTAAGGTGGTGAGCCGGGGGTACGGGGAACTCACAACAAGGCAGAATTATAAATACATAATATAGCACTTACCTGCTCCGACGGCCGCCGCCTTCCTCCCAGCCCTCACCTCCTTCAAGGAACTGCTGCACTCTGCACAGGTTCCCAGCTGCCAATCCCAGCGCAGCTCCTATGCTGAGAATACTTACCATGAGAGACATGCTGGGATTGGTCTGAGGACCCTGGTTGCGGGCTCAGACACATACTGGGAGTCTGAGGTTCTGGACTTTTAAGAGTCCAGAGGTGTCAGGGAAACAACACCCGAAGACCCCTGAGTTCCTTCCTGTCTCGGTGCACAAATAAACAGAGACACGGGTTTCTCGATGGTGGCGTCAGAGACCAAGATTTATTCACTGCAGGGACACAGAAGTCATAGGAACCACACAGAGGCAGAATCTACGAGACTGTTCAAATTGCATTAAGTGGGTTGTTCCTTAAATACACGAAAAATGTCTTTAGGCAACATTACACGAATATTTCCCATGCCCAACCCGGTATCCCAAACAAACAGTAAATAGACATCAAACAATAACTAGTCGTAGGTTTTCGGTCTTCGATCAGGTCCCCTTGTCAGTTTTCCATTCTTTGCCCGATCCTCCCCATCATAAAAATCGTAACCTCCCCATTGTAAAAGCCCAGAAGGAGAGGAGCAGAGCTAGGTGCAAAGGATTGAAAAGTAGGATAAGAGGTGTTTATGGATCATAAACGGGCATGGCTACCGTCTTCGGCCTTTCAGTCAGGACAATGGACACGAGAACCAGTATAGCAGGACTGGCCTCAGGCAAGGGAGGTAGCTTGATTCTGCCTAGTCATGCAGCGTCAGCCTTTCTCGGGGCTCGAGCTTACGTGTCCTTAACGAGGTGATTCTGCCGAGGTCATCGCCCGTCCATTGACTATGTGAGGGCAAGAAACGAAATGGATGCCGTAACTAAAATGGATGCCATGACTTTAACAACAGAATGCCCTATTTCTCAGTGAATTCATGCTAGTTGCGCAGCGAAAACACTGGCATGCATATAATGGATCATTTACGGTTCATTGGTACCAAAATCGTGTCAGTACTACGATACCGAGTACACGGGTTCGGATCGCTACAGAACCTCAGACCGTCCTTTTGCCCTTACATAGGCAATAACTTGAGGGGCGTGGCTTGGCTGCAGAGCGGAATGGCTGCCTGAACGCGCAGCTCCGCCGATCGAGTGAATTAATCTGTCATTTATCGGCCGTGCAGGTGCTGGAGCTCGGCCCTTTTTACCCCGATCACGAGCGCTTGGTGTCTGCCTTTCCCAACGGAGTGCCTGGGCCCGAGACTGGAGCGGCGGCGGAGATCTGCCTGGAGGCTGGTCGGCGGTGGTGCGGCCTGCGACGCACACGGACGCCGGGCACTTGCGTGGAGCCGGATCCGTGGTGGCAGCGCGCTGCGGTGTGCGGGTTGCGGAGTCGGCCTGATGCTGGGGGAGCTGTCTCCTTGGCTCGCACCCCCCCGCTGTCGGAGTGGCGGTACGGCTCTGGCACAAGTATAGTGCTGGGATTCTGCCTGCTGTGACACGGGGAGGTGTACCTGCGGCCCCCGACCGTTGCGGACCCGTGGACTTCCAGGAGGCGGGGTGGCTGGAGCCCGGGTCGGCACCCTGAGCGGGCTGTTGCTGTGCCCGGCCCGGAGCGACGTGGAGTTGCCGCGTTCCTGCAGGGTGTCCGCTCTCCGCGGTTGCGCCTGAACAATACGACGTGTTGCCCACGACGAGCGAGAGCCTTGAGACGGAGGCCTAGAGGAGGTGGTGGACTGCGGGGCCTGCCTACTCCCATGCGCAGGAGCTGGTCACGACGCGCGCTGATTCTGAGGCCCCGGTCGATGCGGTGACTCCGCTGGTAAAGCCAGAGGTTGGCCGGAGCTGGCGTCCGAGGCGGCTGGCGGAGACTGGCTATCGCTTGGACCGTTGGATGCCCTCGCTGGAGCGCTGCTGTGAGTGGGTGAGTGAACTGCGTGGGACTGCCCGTTTGGACTGCGTGGGCTGGACGAGGGGCGACCCGAGCCTGTAGATGCGCCCCGTGGCTGTCCCATATTACCTGACCTGGCTCCCTATCTAGCAGGGGCAGTGGCTCTCTGGTCTGCTGAGTGGGACTGCCCGACCTATTCTCTGCTGCAGGTGCATGGTGCGAGGCGCCCGGTGAGGTGAAGAAGCTTGGGGCCTAGTAGTGCTTATCTGCTGGCTGTGCGGGGCGGCGGTCATGGGCAAACCAGATACGCGCCAACCGAAAATCACGTTCGACAAGACAAAGCAAAAAGCCTCGGACCAAGACCATAGAGACGCTGAAGCGGCGCACCCGGAGCAGTGTGGCCCACCTGATGCGGACATCGAATCTATGTTCAAAGAATTGAAGGAAGGCCTGCGGGGCATAGATTGCAAAATGGACGCGCTGGCGGCACGTATGGACGGCATCTCGGCACGAATGGACAAGCATGAAGGTAGAGTGGAAGCGCTCGAAACCCGTGTGGCCGACATGGAGGAGGGTCAAACCGATCTGGTCAAACAACTGCGCGGCATGGACAAAGTCCTGGAGTTAATACAACGGAAGAATGAGGACTTAGAATCGCGCTCGAGGCGCAACAACGTTCGCATCACGGGTGTGGCGGAAACAACAGACATTACTAATATGGAGCAGTACATAGAACAGATGCTGAAAGATCTATTCGGGTCTGGCCTATCCGGGATGTTCCTCGTGGAAAGAGCGCACAGGACACTGGGGCCCAGGCCTAAGCCGGGAACACCGCCCAGGCCAATTATTGCGCGTGTCCTGAATTCTAGAGACCGTGACACGGTTTTGCGTATGGCTAGAGACATACAAGACCTGCAGTACAAGGGCAATCACATCGCCATTTACCCGGATTATACTATGCAGGTGCAGGCAGCTCGCAGAGAATTCATGCCTGCAAAAAAACTCTTCCAACAAACAGGAACGAAATACTCCCTGATTTACCCTGCGAAGCTCCGGGTGCAGGGCCCTGGCAAACCGTCTTTCTTCCTGGACGCGAAAGCGGCGCTACAATATGCAAAACAACTTGCAAGGGATCAGCATAATCAACCGCCTGCTGAGGGTCAAGATCGTCAGGACAGGCTAAGTGACATTGAGTGAATGCATATGTTATCTGTTTGAGGCTCTGATGTTGGCTTATTAGATGGGCCGATTGGGGGCTTATAATTTGTCCGATGTAGACTGAATTCTGCTTCCTGGGCTGTGAGGGTTATGTAAACCACTACGATTCCGGGGTGGAGAGGGTCCTTGAGCCGGTACCCTGAGCCGGCGCTCGATCGCCCTGGCATAAGTACGGGGTTAGTTGGCGGCCAACCTGCGCACCTCAGGGGATGATTCCCAATCACTTGCTATTGTTGTTGGGTTTAGTCATGGGTTTTATGCCATGGCAGGTAGTTTGGGGGGATAATGCACAACCTGATTGGGGGGTTGGAGCGGGTGGGGGGTGGGATCACCGGAGTTTGGGGGGTGGTCATGGGGTAGGATTGTTTTGTGGAGTAGAGTCAGAGGAAGGGAACGTTACTAATATACCAGCTGCCAACTTTGCTGTGCTGCACTGTCGAAATCCACGTTGCTTACTGTACTATGATTGCTCACGCGCCGTGTGGCCCGCTGGACTGTTGTGTTCTACTGTGCGCCTCGTCTGGTGGGGGTCGGAGGGCATGTCGTGTGGCTTGGATACACTGTCTGATTGTAGCTGTCTCAGGTCCCTGTCAATATGGCGAGCATAAACTGCCTTACCTGGAATGTGAGAGGAATGAATGATAGACGCAAGGCTAGGTTGGTGCAGGCCTACTTGCATAGAAAAGAAATAGACGTATGCCTTTTGCAAGAGACTCATTTGACGGCCAATGCGGCACAGATGCTTAGACATAACAGATGGGGGGAGATAGTGCATGCATCTTACTCCAACTATTCCAGAGGGGTCGCGATTTTGATAAGGAGGGGTCTCCAGTGGATGACACACGAGGTGCTCAGGGATGCGGGAGGCCGGTATGTGCTGCTTGTGGGGACGCTGTGTGGCATGCGGCTGATACTGGTGAATGTGTATGGCCCTAACGATGATAACCCAGATTTCTTCGGGGAGTTGTGGCATGTGGTGCGGGCGCGGGGCCCGGCGGCGATCCTGTGGGGGGGGACTACAATGTTGTGCTTTCAGGCAATATGGATAGGCAGGGCGCTGCTAGAGAACACCACCCTAGGGCATCAGAGATGCTAGGCTGTATTATGCAAGAGACAGGGTTGGTGGACTCCTGGCGGCTGCTGCACCCCGTGGACCGAGCGGGCACCTGTATCACGGCTCACAGAGCCGCCTGGTCCAGGCTGGATTACTGGCTGCTCTCCAGGGACCTGCACTCGTCAGTGCGGACGGTGTTGCATTTGCCGAGATCATTGTCCGACCATGCCCCGGTGCTCCTCACGATGGCCACGCCATCCCAATATGTCAAACCATTTAGTTGGAGGTTCCCCTCTCGGGCGCTACGAGATCAGGTCTTTCAGCAGGGACTGCGCGACAAACTAGAGGAATTTTTTGAGCTTAATGAGGGCACCGTGGATTCGCCGGGTACGCTCTGGGAGGCTTGTAAGGTGGTGACGAGAGGGCACTGCATGTCGCTGAAAACGGGCGTACTTCGCTCGATCCGAGATACACTGAGCAAACTAGAAACTGACCTTGCGCTTCTGGAGACTGAATTGACACATGCGCCCACAGATAAGGTACGTGCCGAACTGCGTTCACAGCTCACTAGATACCAGGAGGAGGCGGACAGGGAAGTCGCGTACCTGTCCAAGGACAGTCGGGCTAGGCGCTATGGCGAGGGGGACTGTGCCGGACGTACACTGGCCTATATGCTGCGCGGGCCGCGTGGGTCGGATCATATACTGGAACTACAGCGTACGGAGGGTGACGTGGTGTGAGAGCCGCAGGACATCCTAGACACAATGACAGACTACTATAGAGAGCTATACACCACGAAGGTGACGCCGGATGATAGAGTACTCGACGACTACCTGGATACCATAGCCTTAGCGTGGTTCAGCAATAGTGCCAGACAATACATGGACTTGCCGTTCACGCAAGACGACATAAGGACGACGATTGCCGGTCTCCCACCCTGTAGGGCGCCGGGCCCGGACGGGCTGACGGCAGCCTTCTATAAGGAATATGCGGACATACTGGTCCCGAGGCTTCATGGGGTGTTTGAAGAGGCTGTGGAAAAGGGAGTCCTCCCTCAGTCCCTGCGGGAAGCATTGATCATCACGCTGCTTAAACCTGGCAAAGACCCCAGGCACCCGGACTCCTATCGCCCACTGTCGCTCATAAACTTGGACGCCAAAATATATGCTAAACTGCTTTCTGACCGTTTAAAATACATGCTGCCACAGATAGCGCTATCAGATCAATCGGGATTTATAATGGGACGGTCCACTTCCCATAACCTAAGAGTGCTATTTGGGCTCCTGCATTACTTGGATCCTAGAGTCCCGGCCGCTGTGGCACTGTTGGATGCGACGAAGGCATTCGACTCACTGGAATGGAAGTTTTTACGGACATTATTTACCCGAATGGGGTTTAGTCCGCTCTTTGCCAGGAGGATAGGCGTATTGTACAATGACCCATCGGCTAGGGTGCGGGTGAATGGCCAGACATCTGCCCCGATCTCCATAACCAGAGGGACCCGGCAGGGATGCCCACTGTCACCGTTATTATTTGCGATTGCAACGGAACCGCTGGCGGCCCGCATGAGACAACACCATACTGGGCGTAGCATAGGGTTTACGTTGCGTGGCCTGCTAATCTCTATGTATGCCGACGATATCACAATATATATTATGAACCCGTCGGAAAATTTTGACCCGTTAATGAGAGAGGTGACACGATACAGTGGACTCACTGGCATAGATATCAACTGGTCGAAGTCGGCAATGCTCCCACTAACGGACAGCTCGCAGAAGTGCCACACGGAGTTCCCGATCGCTTGGGTCACGGACGAGGTCAAATACCTGGGTATACGGATGAGCCGCTCCACTCACGAAATATTACTGGCTAACTTTGGTGTGGCTATGGAATGGTTGGAGAGTAAAGTGCAGAGGTGGAAGGCGTTGCCGTTGTCTCTGACGGGCTGCATAGCCATCGCGAAAATGGTCGTGGCGCCTAAATTCCTCTACCTGTTCGCCAACGTTCCCGTGCCGTTGACGAAGGCATTCTTTCGGCGACTCCGCTCAGCGATAATTGAACTGGTGTGGGCGGGTAGACAACCCAGGGTGGCCTGGAACCTTCTTACACTCCCCTTCCAGCAGGGAGGTCTCGCTGCCCCAGACCTCGAGTTGTATGCGTACAGTGCGCAGGCCCAATACTTACACTATTGGCATCATCCGATACCTTACCTGCCCCACGTGGCAATAGAAATGGATGTGGCGGCTCCTTGTCCCCTACGGACAGCGGTGTACCAAAAATATAAGCGGCAGCGGGAAGACATTGACACCGTAGAAATGGTGCGTTGGGCCTGGTCAAACATCGCGAAGCGAGCGGGCACAATGGACCTATATGCCCCAAGTATGCCCCTGGAGGCCAACCCCCTGCTGGGCCCGCTTACGGACACGGCGGTTGCACGCCGTGCACACGCCTGTGAACTGAAGGTGGCGGGGGATTTGTATCCGGATGACACCTTTCTCACGCTGCAGGCCCTGACGGCGGCGCCTGAGCCGACGGCCTCGGAGCTCCTCTTGTGCTATCAATTGCGATCCGCTTGCAAACACAGATACCCCATGTTCTCTAGGGCTCCGCCGACGCTGGCAGCTCTGGAAAATATTCTGTCGAACTCTTCCCCGTGTAAATTGATAACACGCATATACAGGACCACACAAACCACGACTCCTGTCACACACATTGATTCCAGAACCTTGTGGGAAGAAGACGCAGGCATAAGTATCACAGAAAAGCAGTGGGAATTCTGCTGCACCCAACTCGAACACCTGTCGCCTAATTACAGACTGCGACTGATACACTTCAATTACCTGCACAGGACCTACCGCACACCCATACAAATGTTTAGGATGGGTCTCCGAGCCGACACGACGTGTTGGAGATGTGGCGAGAGTGAGGCCACGTTCTTCCACCTTGTCTGGTTGTGCGGACCGATACGCAAATACTGGGACAAAGTTTTCAACATTATTGGGCGGATAGTAGGAGCGGCATTGGTGCTAGACCCGCTTGTGGCCCTCCTGGGATTCGTGCTGGGAGTGCCTAGGACGTCGCGTAAGCTTGTTGCCCTCTTGTTATTGCTTGCCAAGCGCCAAATAGCGATCCACTGGAAGAAGAGGGCCCCTCCGAGGGTGTCTGGCTGGATGGGTTCTGCGACATACTGCAGGGAGCAACTGACAGCCTATTGGGACCAAATGCCGCAGCGGTCCAGACCAGTAGATGTGTGGCAGCCGTTGGTGGAATGGTTGGTAGGGACGGCAGTTGAGGAGGAGGACTGAGTCAATTGGGTGGACGGCTGTTGAGTAGTTCGAGACTGCATGGGTTGTATTGTGTGACGCGCGGGTGGTGATGGCGCCGGCCTGGTCCGAGCGCCCCTTCTGGCTGATACTGTGTATGGTGGGGATGAGAGACATAGTGTTTGGGAGAATTAGATGGTGCGGGATCGCACGGTGGAGGGCAGCTGAGAAATTCCCCCCTCCTGTTGGAGGGTTCCTCCCTGACTCTGGTTTACAGTTGGTATTGTTTTCTTGTTCATATAAAATGATGTTCTTGTGCCTTCTTCAAATGTACACCGTGGATACGATTGTGCAATTTGCTGCACCGAAACCATGCTGCCTGCCCCCGGGTTGTTGGCTGAATAGCAGTGTACGCTTTATTGAGAAAATAAAGGTTTTTGAAAAATCAAAAAAAATCATAGGCAATAACTTACTCTATGTCAGAGTCCATTTCTATGTTCATCAGGTCACTGATATGTTGCTGAAGCATTACTCTATCGCGTGGCGTATCTCTAAAAACAGGTGGTCTTCTTACGCATGTCGAAACACAAAGGCTACATAAGGCAGGACCACACTGAACAATGAGACAGCACGAAAATAAAAATACCAACGCAACACCAGTGACTATCAGAACCTTCCATCTCCACGCAGATAACAGACTCCAGAACCATCCCATTAATGACCAGTCACCTTCCTCTACATGAATAGAGTCAGAGATTTTGTGTAACTTAGAAATGGCCTTATATACCGTTGGCGCATTATCTGGGATAAAAACACAGCAACTCGACTGGATCATCTTACATACCCCACCTCGATCTGCAAGTAACACATCAAGGACCATACGGTTCTGTAACGTCATGAGGCGATCCGCTTGAAGCTCAGCTGTCAGGTTACTAAGGGCACCCGCAGTTTCGGTGATAGTGGATTCAACTACCCGTGTTAGTTGACGTAAGTTTCTACTGTTGGCCATAGGCCCCCAGAATGGAAGGAAACCTTTGAAGAAGTCTCCTGCTTCTTGGCCAGCAGTATCTTCTTTACTGAAAACACCTCTCACAACTCTAGTTTTGTGATAGTCCGGTGCAGCAGTGTATGTCGGAGGTAACAGTTGAGCGATATAATATGAGCCTGAGAAGTCAGCAGGCAGCCATGTGTATGCTCTGTCTTTGCAAACAAAATAGGTGCCCTTAGCAGCTAAAAATGCAGGGGAAGACTGTGACGGGAAAACGTATGTTTCGATACAGTCACTCTTCCCCAGTCGAGCTTTCGGATTCCTCCCATTTCCTTGCAAACAGACCTGACCCTGGTGGGGTACGACCCAGATCGGAGTCGAGCTTTTACGTTTGTTCTCACCCAAAGTAATGCCATATTCCGTAACATTCCAACCCATGTAAACTCGCAATTCATCCTTGGGAATGAACGGAGTGTTATTGACATCTCTAACCATGTCAGTGATTCCTTTTACCAAGGCTCTATTAGCGGAGTTATACCTAGTGGAACGCGGAGGTCATGGAGGATAGGTCTCTAGGGCATAAGCGAACATGGTCTGAAATGCCCAGAATGATCCATTATAACTAAAGGGCAGAACCAGATAAGGGATGCCCTTGTCCATGGTATGTGGTATCAAGCCACACACCCAGCAGTTCGTTGTGTTAACCACTAGTTGATGTTGGTGCAAGAGCTGAATGAAAGTGTTATTTATAAACTCAGAGCGTCGAGCTTGCTCGTGGGCAGGAAAAGGATGGAAAGAATGAAGAGAAACAACAGTCGGAGAAACGGGAACACGGGGAGATACTGTAGATGTAACAGGTGTAAAGATCAACTGAATACCAAAAATAATTCCGCCTACCAAAGTTATTAAAACAATCAGAAGTGTCAGAACACATTGCATTAGAAAACATTTGCTATACAATATGTCATATAGTTTTGTCTTGTGCACATTTATGACGTTAACCCGTCGCAGTTCAGGAAGCTCCATCTTCTACAACCGTTCGCAACAGATGGTTTGTACCTGTTAAAAAATTGCCTCTGTCCACCCTGGGAGTTCCCAAAGTAAACAGAAGAAACCGACCTTGTATCTGGTTCCCTGCAAATTAAAACAAGGCACACGTTACGACCCTACGGTAACCCAGATGGCAAGGTGAGAGAACAACAAGAACAAAAAGATAAAAATTTAGAGCAAACTTCCTGACTGAATGGAATGCGATAAGATCAAAACAGTTTTCAAACAGAAAGGTAATTATGCAATGCCATTAGTTCATAGCATGAGAACGTAGATTATATCTGTACTTCCCGGGTCTTGTCTGATCTTGGAATAGCTGGTCTATAGGTGCAGAAATGTTCGACTCCACAGGTGACAAATGTTCACTTTGTACAACACTCTGTCCAAAGTTCAAAGGAGCGGTTCTTGCTGAGGTGTCAGAGTTCTGCGTTTCAGTTCGTGGGTCCGTTATGTACTCTGCATCACTGAAAGGGATGAGCCTAGGAACAGGTTCTGTCTCGGATACACCAAATCCCTGTCTAACCCAGTTGTCATAGGGGAGTGGGAGAGGGACACGCTTCGTATGGCTAGCGTGCACCCAATTCTTCCTTCCAGCTAGGCGTACAGCAGTTCTCGTTGTTAGGAGCACTTGGAACGGGCCCACGAATCTTGGCTGGAGGTTCCGGGTTCGCTCAAAATTCCGCACCACCACTTGGTCACCTGGTTTCAACGTGTGGCCTGGACTCTCTGGCAGTTTAGGCAAGGATTCGAATACCTGTTGATGAATAAGGCTTAGTTTAGCAGTCAGTTCATGAAGATAATCAATCAACATTGGATATTCGATCTGTTTGAATTCCTTTGGCCTAGGGACTCCCCAAACATTAGCAGGACGACCGAACACAATCTCATATGGGCTAAGCCCTACTCGAGAGTGTACAGTCGCTCTGGTGGACAGTAGAGCTAAAGGCAGTGCATCTGGCCAAGATAGACCAGTGGAAGCTTGAATTTTAGCAAGTTTCAGCTTCAGGGTACCATTGTACCCTTCAACCAAACCTGCTGATTGTGGGTGATTCGCACTGTGGAATTTCTGGACGATTCCCAGACCTGTACACACACTCTTCATAACTTTCCCTACGAACTCACTTCCATTGTCCGACCAAACAATCCGTGGCATACCATATCTGGGGAAGTACTCTTTGAGGAGGATTTTGGCAGTGGACATAGCAGAGTTATCCTTTAATTGATATGCCTCAATCCATCTTGAAAAGGCACAGACTACCACTAGGACATATTTAAGATTGTTACACCTGTCCATGTGGATAAAATCCAACTGAATCACTTCAAAGGGACAAGAAGGGGGAGCAAAATGACCAGTTGGGGTTGGGGTTCCCTTGCCAGGATTATGCATCAGGCATATCATGCAGTTTTTCACCACTCTTTCCGCACACTTAGTAATTCCATCATTCTTCCATACTGGAGCTAACATTTTACAGATCCCTTTCGAACTGATGTGCGCCGCTCCATGCGCCATCGTGACTACTGCGAGCACATATGCATCAGGTAACATCCAACGCTGCTGTTCAGACAAATCAACCCAACATCCACTTGAATCCATTTTACCCGTTTTCTCCTTCCATTCATTCTTCTCATTTTCAGTTGCTTCATTCTGGATTGCCTTCACACTTTCAATCGTATTCTCACGCATTCCTGATTCAGCAATCCATCTTGCAGACGTTGCAACGTACATTCGGCTCGTCATGTTCCTGGCCGTCTCTTTGGCGACCTCATCAGCGAACGCATTCCCACAGCCAATATCATCCGTAATCTTTCGATGTGCACTGCACTTCACAATCGCAACTTCATTCGGTAGGGTCAGAGATTCCAATAGATCACTGACTAACTGTCCATGTTGGATCTTAGTCCCATGGGACGTGAGAAAACCTCTTTCTTTCCACAGACGTCCAAAACTATGTGCTACGCCAAAGGCGTATTGGCTATCAGTAAACACATTCACTCTCTTTCCCTCAGCTAAAACACACGCTCTTGTTAGTGCAATTAATTCTGCAGCCTTAGCAGAATTCTGACTCACTCTTGCGGTCTCCACAATCGTACTCAAAGTCGTAACTGCATACGCGGCCGTCACATCACCATTCTGTAGTTTAAAGCATGACCCATCGACGTACAAAGTGCCATCTGGATCTAGTAACGGAGTATATTTTAAGTCAATCCTACCTTTTGTCTCTTCCTCAGTTCTAAAACAACAATCATGAGGCTCTGAATCACTCGACTCTTGGGTAGTCGGCAACAGCGTTGCTGGATTCAATATGTTGCATCGCTTGATCTGAATGTGACTTGCCAAAATCGTCAGCTCATAGCCTGATAGTCTAGCACTGGTGAGGTGCTGAGTTTTTGTTCAATTCATGAGTGTATCCACAGCATGTGGAACCATGACTACTAACATGTTGTTCATGACTAGTCCAGCAGACTGTCGAATAGACACTGCAGCTGCTGCTGTAGCTCTCAAACAACTTGGCAATGCTCTGGCTACCGGGTCTAATGTGGATGAGAAATATGCACAAGGCCGCTGTTTGTCACCAAATTGTTGTGTTAATACACTCAACGCACAACCTTCTCTTTCATGGACATATAAAGTAAACAGCTTACTGTAGTCAGGAGTACCCAACACAGGAGCTGAACACAGCGCATCACGTAAGTCGGAGAAGCTCTGTTGACATTCATCAGACCATGGCAAAGGGCTCGGAACACCTTTTCCAGTCAGGGCTACCAATGGTTTTGCCATGAGAGAAAAATTTGGGATCCATTGCCTGCAGTATGACGTAATACCCAAAAACGTACATACTTCTCTCTGTGTGCTTGGTACAGTCATCTGCGAAATTGCTTTGATTCTCTCTGGGGTCAACCTTCTTCCCTCCTTTGACAAAAGATGACCTAAGTAGGTCACTTCTTGGCAACAATATTGCAGTTTAGAAGGTGAAACCTTGTGATGTAAGTTGGACAAATGACGTAATAAAGAAATTGTAGCTATTTTGCAAGTTTCCTTGTCATCAGCAGCCAGTAAAAGATCATCTACATATTGGATCAGAGCAACACCAGGAGGAAGTACAGAAGCATCTAATTGACTCTTCAATGCTTGGCTGTAAAGTAAATTGAAGGGCTCTCACAATAACCTTGTGGAGCGCGTTTGAATCTGAAACTGCGACCTCCTAAGGAGAAACCAAAAATGTCTCTACTTTCCTCGGCTATCGGAATGCTGAAGAAGGCATTCTTCAAGTCGATCACTGTAAACCATGAGGCTGAGGCAGGAATCAACGTCAATAATGCAGTGATATCTGGTACCACAGGAAACTGCGGAATCACTATTTTGTTAACCTCTCTGAGGTCAATCACAAATCTGTAGATTGGAGGTTTAGACGGGTCAGTGCGTTTTAAAATCGGCAGAACAGGACTATTGCAGACATTTCCTCTAGTTTCCTCTATCACATCTTTCTGTATTAAGTCTTTCACAATCAGCAAGAGTGCACGTTCACCTTCATTCAAAATCCGATACTGTGGGATTTGTGGGAATCTAACATTCGCTTTCAGACTTACCACATAAGGGGGGATTTCCAAGAGGCCTTCATCGTTAGGACCAGTTGCCCAAAGAGTATCAGGGAGAGAACGCAGCTCCGGTGGGAGCTTATCCATCGACATGTACATTGGAGAAATGACTCTTTTGCCTAATGTGAGCTGTACTCCCGAAGGAGAACAGTACAGTGTCGCATGCAGGCATTTCAACAGATCTAAACCAAGCAGATTCTCATTACAACCGGTTGTTAGGATAAGGGGTGCTTCTAGTTCGCATGGCCCAACAGAAATTGATAAAGGACTAGAAACAGGATTGTGAACAGGGGCGCCTGAGAAACCTACTGAAGTGTTCGTTAAGCCAGACAAAGGTGCGCCAGGGAGTTTCGCATGCATAATTGAACTTTTTGCCGCACCAGTATCCAACAGAAACGGTTCGACCACGCCTGATGTAACTACTGCGACATAAGGTCCACTCTGATCAACTGGAACTGATACTACTCCCTCTCTTTGCCTGTGGCTGTCCTAGTACTCGCTTCTCTGAATCTCTTCATTATGATCATAGTAATCTTCAACATGATACTGTGGAGATCTACCTAGTTGCGCAGGTTGTAAATTTCGCTGATCGAAATAATTTGATGGGCGATCGGCCTGTGGTGTCATTGTACCACGTCCTCTACCTCTAGGAGCTTGCATAAACCCAACATTACCTCTCTGAGCTGGGACACCACTAGTCTGTGCGTGCAGTACCGGACACTCATTCTTATAATGACCCTCCTTTTTACAATAGGCACACTGATTCCATGCTAACTGTTGTCGGGAAAAACCATAATTAAATCTTTGGGACATCCCTTGCTGGAATTGTGGCTATTGCTGAAACTGGGGTCGCTGCTGTGAATCTGACTGATTCGGGCGAGGTGGATACGCTTGTTGCAATAGTACTTTAGTCTTCAAATCTTTTGTCTTCTTTTCTGACTTTTCCTTCTCTTCTTTCTCTCTATTCTCGTAATACTGAGCAGTTGCAAGTATCTGTGCTGTCGTCGACACTGCCCATGCACTTTCAGAATCCTTTAACTTGTTACTAAGCTCAGGTAGTAAATTAAACACGAACTTGTCGACAAACAGCCTCTGACCTCCCTCAGTACTCATATCCTGCCCACTGTGGTCTACAAAGGTCTCTTCAAATCTAGTGAAGAAGTCAGAGACGCTCTCATCCTTCTTCTGCTTGCATGCCGATAGTTTATCCCAATTAACTCGTAACGCTGGCATCAGATTTTCATCAGATTAATTATTCTGCCAGGTAAGGCAGCAATCAGAGGTTCAGGTTTAGCACCGCCAACTTGTTGCGTATCTGCTGCTACAATAGCTGGCCAATCACCTCCTAGGGCGACTGGATGGTTCTCTTGCCGAATCTTGGCCCATATAGGCTGTGGCACTACATTACCAAATAGCATTTCAATGTCTGCCAACTTCATGACACACGCTTGAACTGTCTGTGTTAACTCTTTATAATAACCAGCAGGGTTTTTACGCGAGTCCGGCAGCGCTTGTTTTACTGCTAATACTTCGGCCTGCTTCCAAGGGATGTGTATCCATACTCTCTGGAAATGTGCCGGAGCAGCTGCAATACCATTAGCCCCATCAGCTTGAACTGTATCACGCCATATCGGTGGAACTTCTCTCATCGGATATTGACATCGTCTTTTCCTAGTAATCGGTGAACCATCAGGGTCCCTTGGCGCTCGAAGAGGGAAATCATCCCTATAAGCTAAAATCAGTTCTATCGCTTCCCTTACTTCTGAACCTATCACCATTCCTGCGGCAAATTTCTGCTGAACATTTATCAGATCAGAGGAGACGGAATCTAAGTCATCATCTTCCCATTCCTCCCGCACAAGAGAACACATCACGTCAAAAACATAACGTTGAGTTGGTTCATTCCATTGCATAAAGGTATCTAACACTCTTCGTGCATCATACTTCGCAGCTTTCGACATCCACCTAAGAGCTGTCGAATCTAACATTTCTCGTTCCTGGGGACCAGGAAGCTGGCTACGTCTCTGTATAGAGTCAGAAACGGGGGTCCCAATTAAAGACCTGTAGAGAGGAGTTAAGATATTAGTTACAGAGTCGGTTATTTTCCGACGAACGGAAAGCGGAGTCAGAATGTCCACAGGGTTCGGGGACAGGGCAGCTGGAGCAGATGAAATAGTAAGGGTGGGAGTAGCAGGTAAAGTAGTTTGCGAAACGACAGGCAAAGGCGGAACAGGTGACCCAGGAAGAGGGGGTGCCGAAGGAACATTAACCACGGGAAGGACAGGAGCTGGAATCAAAGGAAGTGGAGCAACTATTCCAGGCTGACCAGCAGCTGGCTGTACAACAGGTAGTAACTGTGGTGCTGTAATACCCTGTGCATACGGTGGAGGTGAATTCAATAGGTAAGACAACAGAGGATCCTTTTCATGGTCCTCTATCGGCTTAGTAGGACAAGATTGCAATACAGGGTAACATTTATCAATTGCCAAATTATATTTTCTATTCGCCATCTCCATTGCTTTCTCAGTCTCGTTGACATGCAGCTGCCTAGCAGACTCCATTAAAGTCAACCCTTTCTCTTTCTGTTCTTTCTTCGTCTTCCTAATTTCTCTCTGTTTGGCTTCTTTACGCCATACGCGAAAAGAATCAAACATTGCCGGCCGGGCTTTCTTTTTAAACAACTTCATTTCTAGATTGTCTAGAATTTCAACTTCAAAGCTACCATGCGGTGGCCAACTAAGGACACCATCTTTTCTGGTATAACGGACCCATACTTCATTATACGCAATAGGACCTACACCGTGTTTACAATAGAGCTCATATGTAGGAGTTCCAATCGGAGGAACCGAACATGAATCCTCCAACCGGGAATCCCCGTTGCAACGTAACCAGGACAGGAAACAATTACTACTGTTAGTCATGACAAACAAAGACAAATTCCAACCAAAATGCGCAGGGAACTTAGGCCTACCAACATGAACCAATACCAAAACAAAGATTATCTAAACAAGAGCAACCAATGATAATCTACGAATTAAACCAGAGCAACAAAGAACAACCAAACTGAGCGTAACCCACTTAATACTTAACTGAAATGTGGAAGACGTCACCAAGGAGAACCCGTTTACGTCTCGCCGTACTAAGGTCTGCACCTCGGGTCCAAGACAGGGCGACAGTCAGGGCAGCGGTCCTCTGTAGCCGTCTGGGAACGGGAACCCTCGTGGAAGAGATCGTCGGGCCACTTTTACGACATGCAGGGATCGATGAAGCGGGGTACCTCCCTCCGGAATCTTCACACGAAACTCCTCGAACTTTTCAGGCTTTGGACCGGTACCGGATGACGTCGCCCCACATTGGGCGCCAATTTGAGGTTCTGGACTTTTAAGAGTCCAGAGGTGTCAGGGAAACAACACCCGAAGACCCCTGAGTTCCTTCCTGTCTCGGTGCACAAATAAACAGAGACACGGGTTTCTCGATGGTGGCGTCAGAGACCAAGATTTATTCACTGCAGGGACACAGAAGTCATAGGAACCACACAGAGGCAGAATCTACGAGACTGTTCAAATTGCATTAAGTGGGTTGTTCCTTAAATAAACGAAAAATGTCTTTAGGCAACATTACACGTATATTTCTCATGCCCAACCCGGTATCCCAAACAAACAGTAAATAGACATCAAACAATAACTAGTCGTAGGTTTTCGGTCTTCGATCAGGTCCCCTTGTCAGTTTTCCATTCTTTGCCCGATCCTCGCCATCATAAAAATCGTAACCTCCCCATTGTAAAAGCCCAGAAGGAGAGGAGCAGAGCCAGGTGCAAAGGATTGAAAAGTAGGATAAGAGGTGTTTATGGATCATAAACGGGCATGGCTACCGTCTTCGGCCTTTCAGTCAGGACAATGGACACGAGAACCAGTATAGCAGGATTGGCCTCAGGCAAGGGAGGTAGCTTGATTCTGCCTAGTCATGCAGCGTCAGCCTTTCTCGGGGCTCGAGCTTACGTGTCCTTAACGAGGTGATTCTGCCGGGGTCATCGCCCGTCCATTGACTATGTGAGGGCAAGAAACAAAATGGATGCCGTAACTAAAATGGATGCCATGACTTTAACAACAGAATGCCCTATTTCTCAGTGAATTCATGCTAGTTGCTCAGCGAAAACACTGTCATGCATATAATGGATCATTTACGGTTCATTGGTACCAAAATCGTGTCAGTACTACGATACCGAGTACACGGGTTCGGATCGCTACAGAACCTCAAGTCTGTGTTGCCTTTCCATCCAGCTTTGCAATGCGGCTCAGGTTGGAGAAAGTCCAAGAGCACATGAGGGTTTGGCCGGCCAAACTGTCATGCACAATTAGCAGCCCCACCACTCCCCCTCCTCCTTGGTGCTGCAGCGTCACTATGGATGTCCCACCCCCCCATGGCTCGGCTAGTAGCCTGCAGGACAAAAAATGTAATAATAATACAAATGTTTTATTATTATTTTATTTATGTCCTTTGCCTCTGCTGCTTTTCAGCAGGGGGGCGACGCTCCTCTGCCGTAAAGGAGGAGCCGCCCCTGATTACATAACATCTCAGCCAGAACAATTGCTATTATCTGGTTGTAAATCTATGGAACCAGTGTTTGAATGTTCTGAATAAGTGACCAGCATGATAAAGAGATATTTAACCCTGGCATCTGTCATTCAAGGTCATCTAAGTGCGACCTGTGCCTCAATACAACAGATACTAGATTTAACTACCTTTGGCTGGGGAGTCTGGAAAATATTATGCTCACTGTATCAAAGGGCCACAACTGGAAAATGTGCACCAGCCTTGATAAGGATCCATATCTCATTTTGTTTGGTTGGGAAGAAAAAAGTTAGCAATGTGCCACTGGATATATTATTCCTAAGGGATTGCACACAACATTTTTCGAGATTATTGTGAAATGTACGTAAAACGTTACTTCAGTAATCAATATAATTTTAATTGTGATTGAGTTTGGTAGAAACTGCTCAAATATAATTTGATATATCAATGTATTATTTATCTCTAGCTCAGCGGTGATGTAAAGCATCCACCCTTGTCCATATGAAATACACGTTTGGATTTCTGCGAAGAGCAAAAGGTAGATTGCACAATGGCACAATGTGATGAGCATAATTTTGGTTCTTGAACAAAGTTTTTCCACTTATTACGTTATTGAAAAAGTGTTATCTATCTTCTGAGCAGAAGATAACAGTACCAAAACTAGGGGGTGGATTATGGGATCGTTTGAATTAAATTTGCTGTGCCATCGCAAATGGTATGCAGCCATAACGACACTGCTACCTCCCCACTGGCCAGAGAAATTGCTGTACCGTTGGCTGTCGAGGAGCGGGCGAATGAAAGCCCCTACAAATGAATTGAAGTGAAATATGAGAGTCATACCATGAAAGAAGAGGTGAGACAGCACAATGAGGATCCCAAAACATCTCAGGTGAGGGAAAAGGAAATGGACTGCACCATTATTATGGTGTTTAGAGCCAATCCCATCTTAATTTCAGTGCTTCGCCCTCATCCATGCTTGTTGACCTTGACCGATCCTAACTCCCCCCCCCCTCCTAGTCTACCATTCATTACCATCCAAGAGAAGAGGACAGACAAAAGTCCAGCAGCAAACTGGTACAATATTGAAGCGCAGAAGGAGAGGGGGGGACGGACCTTACAGTAGTGATAACACACCAACGGGAAGCAGTCACTGGTTTAGTGTGTTTAACAAAAGCCTTCTTGCTGGTGCATTCACCTATTTCCATTGCAGAAGTACGCTGCAATTAAAGGGCTATGGATGATGTTAACACCCACATCTTAACAACATTCATATGCTTCTCTCATACATCACTCCTTGTATCAACATTTTCACATTATATGGATGCCTATATTCAGGAATCAGGAATGACATTTAATACACCGGGCAGTAATGAATGTGTGAACTTATCATTCAAATAATAAATAAAGATTCTAGTTCTCTTTCATACAGTGAACAAAAAAACCGATTTAACGGTTATCTTTTTTTTTTTTTTGCATATTTATATAGCGCGAACTCGACCTGAAGGTATTGGAGAGCTTTACATAGCACCGTATTTACATTACACATTCGGGCACGGGGAGATTAAGTGATTTGCCCCGAATCACAGGATGTGGACGCGACCTCGAGGCTCGAACCCTGTTTTCCTGCACCAGGAGGCGGCAGCGCAGCCGACGGACCACATCCTCGCTGTTGCTCACTAGTGCTGTGTACCAACAACCACTCCGTCTGCTGGTGTCAAGGCTTCACAACTGGTGACATATGCCATATGCTGAGCTCAGCAACCAACAAAGATATATACATGAGTGCAGCGTCACGACAAAATAGCAGTGGCATCCGAAGTCTCATGTGTTGACTGTGATTCAGGTTTAGTGACTTATGCGGATGTAGTCAGCTATGGAACATCATCCAAAATATAGGGATGGTCTCATTCGTCCTGCTCCATGTTGCTCTGCCTCACTTAGAGGGAATGGAAGGCTTTCTGATCAAGGGAGCCACCATCATCTCTGCCTAGGAAACACCATTTGTTCAGTTGAGGCTGTGCCTAAAATGGTAATGGACTATTCACCACAGTAGTGCCACTTTAATTTCAAACCTAAATGTAAACCATGGAACCATGCAAAAGTACCTCTAACATACTAGGAAAAAAAATCTTCACAGATCAGCAACATGCTCATTTGGATAATGTACATGTACCAATCTTTTGGGGTGTGCCTAAAATACACACATTTTGAACCAGCATTAACGATGCAAAGTGGGAAGTTAATGATGAATGAGAGGCAGTATGGGTTGGTCATGAGGAGTTGAAATCAATTAGGATGAAACAACAAGCATGTTATATGGCAGGACAGAATCAAGGGGGAAATCGCTGGTACGAGGTCGTGATGGGTGTAGATACCATGGAACGACCTGTAGTCAACAAGATAGCAAAGTCAGGATCAGACATATTGTCTGGCACATGCAATGCAGAAGTGTTTTCTCTGTCTCACTTATGGGTGTGATGGATCATAGATCAATCTGTAAATCAGGCCCTTAGATCTATCCTAAACCAGCAGGATCTGGAAGTGGAAGCCATGGAGGTATGCTGACAAATGTGTTGCTTCATGCCACTCCAAAGAGCACAGCTCTCCTGCTTATTTCATTACTCACTCTTCAAGCTTTGAACGAAGTTATGGTATATGATGTGCAGTCTCCAGTCCTCATTCAATAATACCCAAGATGCACCCTGATGCTTAAAAAGAAACAGGACTTCTGCTATGTTTACTTCAGTTAATATGAATTGCATTGCATAACCTTTCACAGAAAAGAAAATTCAACATAATATTTGCAGTGGATTGTTGATGTAGTGTAAAGAGATAAATACGGTGTTTACATCCTTGTTACATAAAAACCCTAATCCAGTCTGAGGTAATAATTACAGACATTCAGTACGGTGATACACAACAGGCAGTCATGTATTTTTCTAGAATTCCTGTCATTCACATCTACACCATGCTTTGGACAGCCAGAGCAAGCAATTTTGTCCAAATAAATGGCATCCTAAACACATTTCAGGATGGGTAGGAGAAACCAAACTCCACAATAGGATTGGTGCACATGGGACTTGGGGCCAAAGCAATATTAATGTTGGTATTTAAGTAGGAATACTTGAATCGGTTTTGAGAGGAATTAATATACTGGGGGTCCACTGTTCATGGAAACAAAGGATCCAATATTTTTGTTGGTGGTGCAAGATAGTGGAGGATGGTTTTTTGACTGAAAGCATATACCTAGAACAGGTAGTGGATCAAAATTCTGTAAGATATGGGAAGATGGAAGAACATGAATTTTAATAATATTTGGTAAAGGGGTATCACCCATATCTAAAAAATGACATCCTTTAAATGCCATGCTTGATCAGCTCTAGAGTTGGAAATTCTGGAGCTGTCAGCCCATCTGCCAATGGGCTGCTAGGTCATAGAAACAGTCATCCAGCCACACTTAGGGTGGGGCGAACATCAATGAATTTAATTTTCTGGTACATTTGAGGCATGGTGGTCATAGGCAGGGAAATCTATAGATAGCCCCCACAAGCAGGGAGGACAATCTCTGCATGTCAGGGCCACGGAGTGAATGTTTTTCAAAAAAAAAAACACTTTGTAAATTTGATCGTATCAATTAGAAATGCAGAGCAGGTCCAGAATAGCATGGTTTTTGTTTGACTTTCTTTTTTACCTGCAGTGAAGCAACTACACCAAGCATTTACTGTAGGCTTAGAGAGCTCCACCAGCAGGTGGAGAGCTCTAAATGGGGCAGTTGGTTCTCCACAAGGGAATCAGAGGTACTAGACTATGCTGATCTGATGGGCCAGGAAACCACCTGCTGATCTTTATATGGCCTTTCAGGTGGTGTTGTGAAGAAACCCTACACAATTGACTCTAGTGAGGACTTGGATATTGACTATTATTCCTGTTTCATGTTGCTAGCAACACCATGTTTCTCATTAGAAACATGCTGCTGAGATGTTTCATTACACACTTCCTCTGGAGGAAGTGCTGATTCTTCTAAGTTTTAGCCGTAGTAATAAGTTCCCTCATTACTTTGATTAAAAAGCTCTAACCTTTTAAGAAATTGTTTGCAATTTCTATTTGCTGACTTCAAGTACATTGTACTTACTCCAAGCCTGCCATTACCTAAGTAGAAAGGTAGAAATGTCTGAGACAGGGCTCTTCATTCATCATAATCATAAAAATGAGATATCTTACACACAGCCTTGAGCCAGCCATATCCCTGATTCTTATAAGTGATTTCAATCCCATTAGAGCATTGAGGGCATCCAAAACAAACCTTCACCTCTGACCTATGATACCCTGCACACCTAAGATATTATCATTGGAGAAAATTGAACATTGTTGTTTTATTTTACATATTGTTTATTCAAAAATAGATCAAGAAGTCATACTGTGACAGGTGACTTTCTGGTTCACAATGCAAAGACGCAGATATACATAGATAACTGTTCCACATTGCAGAAATCTGGCAATAATCAATTGGATTATCACCAATACAAAACATAACGTCTGAATCAAGGTCCCTCTTGCTAGAGAATTCCATGAGTAGCATCCACCATAGGTACACACAGTTCCCCCCTATATGCATTCCACTTTCCCCATATTTTATTCCACTTGTACTGGCAACTCTTCCTAAATAACCCACTCTCTCAGCCTACATTCAACACGCCATGTCTCTCTTCCAGTCACTCAAACTCGGGCTGAGGTCTGATTCCACATATGTTATGCTATGTTAACACACATTTTTAGAGTGCAGCTATCACTCCGAGGAGCATCATGGTGCTAAGCAGGATCACTTGGTACACAGGGCAACTGAGGTGAAAATTGGATTAGATAAGTGTTATAGATAGTGTGTCAGGTGCCTTAAAAATCCACATCTTCAGGGCCTTACTGAACACAGATTCTGATTGGAAAAGGCAAAGGTGATTGGGGAGTTGGTTCCAGGCTTTAGTACTCATCACTGCAATTGATTTTCCCCCTTTTGAGACACATCTGAACACTGGAAGTTTTAGTAAATTGGCGTTGGATGATCTAAGAGTGCGAGATGGAACTTTGCGTGCAAACCTGTGCTGAAGGTAGTGAAGGCCTGAGGAGTGGAAGATTCTAAAGGTGATTTATAAGGATCTTGAACAAGATTCTTTTATGGATTGGTAATGCTTCCAGTGCAGCCGATGCGTATTACTTCCTGGGACATTTTTGCACAAGGCGGGCTGCGGCGTTTTGTACCATCTGTAGTTTGTGTAAAACCAACTTGTTGGCACGCGCATAGAGGCTGTTGCAGTAGAACAGTCTAGATGTAATTAGGGCCATTGCAACTGCTTGTCTCGCTGTGTTGGGAGAAAGTCAAAAAACCTTTTAAGTGATTTCATCATATGGAAGCCCGTCTCAGCTACTGCTAATGATTGCTTGTGAAAGGATAGTGTTGAGTCAGATTTGACCCCCAGATTTTTGGCTACCTTTACTGTATTGGGAGTGGGGGGTGTCCAAGGCCCCCATAGATTGGGGGAGAAGGTGTTCCCTTGACTCAAAGGCATAATTTCAGTCTTTTCTGAGTTGCATTTTAGATGATTGGCTTTCATCCAGTGGAAAACCGCTGTAAGGCAGTGACGGAGGTTTTCTCCGGCAAGTGTGGTGTTTTTATCTAGAACCAAGATTAGTTGCGTATCGTCCGCATATGAGATGGGCTAGATGTTAAAGGACGACATCAGACTAATCAATGGAGCCAAATAGGCATTAAAGAGCACTGGGCTGATGGTTGACCCTCGTGGAACCCCAGAAAGCAGGGGTTTTTCAGCTGACTGATATTGCCCAAGGGAAATGACTTGTCTACAAATTTGCTAGCATGATTTTAGCCAGGCCAGGGCAAGATGAGAAATGCTGTAGGATTCAAAACGGTCCAAAAGGATAACATGTGAGACCGTATCGAAAGCGGCTGATAGGTCCAATAGGACCAATACAGTGTTCTTTCCTTGATCGAGAGTGGCTTTAATTGATTCAGCAGTGTACAGGACTGCTGATTCTGTAGAGTGTTGAGGCCTGAAGCCTGAATTATTGAGATGTAAGATATTTGCTTCTTCCAGATAAGTCATAAGTTGAGACTTGACAAGTTTTTTGGTGATCTTGCTTAGACATGGGAGGAAAGAGATGGTTTGGAGATTACTAACAGTGGTAGGGTCGGCTAGTGGTTTCTTTTGGAGCAGTTTAACTGCAGCAAGCTTCCATTCATTGGCAACTTTGGATAATGACAGGGAGGCATTTATTATCTTGTTTATGACAGGACTGACAGTATCAATCATCGCATGTAGAGTTGAGGGGGGCAAGGGTCAAAAGGGGAACCGAGTTTGACAGCAAGAGTCGCCTGGCGAGTTTGGTCTAGGCTGAGAGGCTCAAAGGATTGAAGGGCAGGTCAGTTGTTACCTAAGTCGACCCTATTGTTGACTGAGGGGGTGGAGGGTGCTCGGAAGTTATGTTGAAGTGACTGGACTTTCTGTTCAAAGTGACCTGCGATGCGGTCACAGAGGGTCTGTGACAGGGGGATATCTTTTTTAAGGGATAGGAGATTAGTGAAGGAGTTGACTATCTAAAAGATCGTTTTTTGATTTGAGTTTGTCCTTTTGAGAATTTCAGTAAAATAAGATTTTTTGGCTGGTTTGATTTGATGGTGGTAGTTTTTAAGGGCTAATTTGAACTTTGGTAAGAATGGAGTCTCTCATAAACCGTAATTCTAGGTAAAAAAGAGCAGCATTTCGTACGCTGGCCGCGTTCTGCCCGCGGATTGGCGCAGACAGGCTTGCCTTTGGCGTGCCAAAGGTGCGCCTGCTGCATGTGTCCGCTGCGTGTCGGCACCATCCCCATGTTAAATACAGTGGGGCTGAGGGCTCAGGGAGAGGACTAGACCATCTCTCTTCTGAGATGTCTGCCATCGAGTGGCCCTTCGGAAGTAAGGAAACTAAGCACCCGACCTCCCTCCACACAAACAGCACGTTGCTGCGGTGGACCGGGGAGGGATTAACAGATGGTGCAGCAGCGCTAGGGACTCAGGTAAGAGTCCAGAAAAATTAAAATTTGCAGCAGACTGTGGACGTTAAGCAGGCTAACAGTGATTGAGTTTCAGCTTTCAGTGCTTAAAGTTCATCATTTATCAATGTCGCAATATCTCATGCATAAAAAAATAAATGTAATCTGTGCTAAAGAGTTAAAAAGCAGCGCATTAAAAAATGGAGCAGGCACCCCAAGGTACCTGTCAGCAGCTATCCTTTGCGCGTTGGTGCCATCCCCCTGTTAAATACAGTGAGGCTGAGGGCTCAGGGAGTGGACTAGACCGAGTCTCTTCCACATATGTGCTATGTTCCGTATGGCCACCATTAATCCCAGTGTAAACCAAAGCCGGTCCATGTGGTTTAAGTCAGTCTCAGCCCACACATTTAGAAGGCACCATCTGGCGGATAAACTCAAATTCCCCCACAGATACAATTAAGACAGGCAAGTACCCTCCACCAGTAGCACAGGAGCGCTGGGCAATGTCATATCATGTGGACATTACCTCCAGTCTGCACTTCCTTTGGCATAATGCACTATTTAATTTACCCATTTTAACCAGTGCAGTACATGAGTAGTAACTGTGGTGGAGGATTTTTATTTGCACTAATCAAAATCATGAGTGTATGGCCCCCGCTTTTGGGGGAGCCAGTGCCTCTGACCATCCCTCACCTTCCAAATCCTCTAAGTCTCACACCCAAATCAATCTCAACTTGGTCAAGGGGTCTTGAGTGTTATTTAACAATTTGCTGTAAATAAGTAAGGTCTTATTTTTCAGCATATACTCATCTAGTAATCTATTTTCTAGAGGAGAGGATTCAGGAAAATCATCACCCTTTGGGATCACTGTTTGTACATAGTGGCAAATTTGCAAGTAACTATAGGTTTCAGTGGGTGCCAGTTGGTAATCTTTCTAGAGTACCAAACACTGAAGTATATTCTCCTGTTTCCACAAATCTACCACTCTGGACAGACCAGTTTAATACCACATATCAAAACCGTGCTGTGTAGCTACATTGTAAATGGTTGTTAATCTCTTACTATTCAACTTCACTATCTCCTGAGGCGGAAGCCGGGAGAGGACGAATTATTTTTAAAATTGTATTCTGTGTCACCAATAACTAATTGCATTTTATCTGCGCACTCACCCTTCAGGCACCTCCTTTTGGGCTAAAAGTACGCTTAAACAGCGACCCCCTCGCTGCACCGATTCCGCCCAAACAGACAGTTCTGCCGCCATTACCGGCGAGGAACAGAGGCCACGCCTACCTGCAGGCCACGCCCACTCTCCCCCTCTCCCGCCTTTAAAGATGTGCATTCACCGGACGCGCAGCGGACGGGCGCAGCGGGCGCGCCGTTTGCGCGCCGAAGGCGCGCCAAAGGCAAGCCCGTCTTCGCCCGTCCTCGCCAAGTCCTCGCCTCACGCCAGACCCCCTGCCCAAAAGTCACACGTATACGACAGTGATACACTGTGGTCACTCAACTCTGGCCTGAGATGCGATAAGCTAGAGGGCTGCATTGGTCGTACCGCCCTCCACTGTAAAAGCTGTAATCTGGTCTTACCTGCACCACGCCATATCAGCCAGAAAGAGAACAAAAGGAAGGAAACGTCACTTACCATCATGCAGCTGAATGTTAGATCCCTGGTCAAACACCATGCGGAGGTAAGAACGCTACTAATGGATGAGAACCCAGACATAATGTTTCTGAGTGAAACCTGGCTTAAAGATGATCTAACCAGTATTCCCAATCTTGCTATACCGGATGGGTTTGCCATGACCTGTATTAACAGAAATTCAAGAGGAGGGGGCATCGCCGCCATCCACAGATCCTCCTTCACCTGCTCCTTTTTAAAGGAAAGCATTGCGGACTGTGAATGCGCGCGCTTCAAAATTGCCACTAATCCAAATTGCACTCTTTCAGGCCTGTTTATCTACAGACCGCCGGGGCCTTCCGCGAAATTCACGGAAGAGCTCATTGACGTAACACACGCTATGATTACTGACTCGGCCAACTTCACAATCTTAGGAGATCTCAATCTCCATATAGACAACTCATCAGATGCTAAAATCAGCAATTTGACAGCAGACCTAGCCGCTCTTCAGCTAATTCAGCTGATCCGAACCCCAACACACGTTGCGGGCCATCTGCTGGACCCAGTGTTTACGAACATTCCGGAGGCCAGTGCGGATGATCCTATACCCATGGCCTGGACGGACCACTCACTAGTAACCTTCTCCATCCCTAATAACCACTATGTCATAAAAAAGCCTCCAACTTCCTGCCTAAAACGACCTTGGCACAAACTCCAACAATGTGACCTTGCAGCGAGTTTGGGGAGACCTAACCTGGAGGATATAGATGATATTGAGAAATCATATATATCCTTCCAGAACTGGATTACCAAGGGACTGGACGCCATTATACCAGCGAAGTGGACCAAAGGGCGTAGCACCCCTTCCAATCCCTGGTACAATGAGAACCTCAAAACAATGAGGAAAGTCTGTAAAAAAATGGAGCGACAATGGAGAAAGGAGTACAAGCAGGAAGATAAAGATGCATATTTGACCACTCTTAGAACATATCATAAGGCAATCCGGGTAGCCCGTGCTGCCTTCTACGCCACTGAGATAAATGCTAGCCCTAACCCCACGAAAACGATCTTCCAAATCGTGCAAAAACTACAACTCGGATACAAACCGGCGTCTCACATTACCTCCACGCAACAATGTGAAGACCTAGCTACCTTCTTCACGGAGAAAGTGAAAAAAATTTACAACGCCTTCACCCAGGATAGCCCAGAGGACATCAACCCTCCCACTACCATCCTCGGAGACTCTAGTCTCACACGCATACCCGCCATCTCCGGTGAAGAACTCTCTAAATTCTGTAGGAAGGTGAAATCGGGCGCTCCCACAGATCCGATGAGGCCTACTCATTTTCTGGAAGCCTTGGAACTCTTCCTCCCACCCTTGACCTCACTCCTTAATCTTTCTTTTGCCACGGCTACGGTCCCCACCTGTTGGAAACAGGCTTGGGTAACACCGATCATAAAAAAACCCTCCCTAGACCCAGCTAAACCGGAAAACTACCGGCCCGTTTCGCTGCTCCCATGGGTCGCGAAACTGGCGGAAGCCCACGCTAACAAAATCCTAAGTGAGCACATGGCGAAAAACAACATCCTGGACCCCTCCCAGCACGGGTTCAGGCCGGGCCACAGCACGGAATCCGCGCTCCTAACTTCCACAGAAAGTTTACGGGAAATTATGGACTCCGGCAAAAGTGCCGCGCTGATTCTACTGGATCTCAGCGCGGCCTTTGATACGGTCTCCCATGCCATCCTATTGAAACGCCTAGAAAACATAGGTATCACAGACGCGGCACTCCAATGGTTCAGATCATTCCTAACCAACAGATCGTTTAGGGTATCCGCCCCCCCGTTTATCTCCCAACCTCACAACATAGGACAAGGAGTTCCACAGGGCTCTGCCCTCAGTCCCTCCTTGTTTAACCTATACATGCAACCCCTGGCGGAGGTTGCCAAGAAATGGGGCCTCACAATGGTGTCGTACGCCGACGACACACAGCTGGTCATCAGCATCAACCATGCCCCCTCCCCCGATGCCACTAGATTCAGGGATGGTCTGACCGCCGTTGCTAAATGGATGACGGCTAATTGCCTTCAACTCAACGGCGGCAAAACAGAGGTGCTGATAATGGGGAAAAATAGTAACAACTGGAATGACCTCTGGTGGCCCCAATCACTGGGCCCAGCACCCCCCCCTAAGACTCTAGCGAAAAATCTGGGAGTGTGGCTAGACTCTGCGCTTAGCTTCCAGTCGCACACAAAAAAAGTTGCCGCAACCTGCATTGGCCTACTGAGAAGCCTCACCCCCATCTTAGGCTATTTTGACTCCAAAACTCGACAACTCATCGTACAATCTACCATTCTGTCCAGACTGGACTACGCGAGTGTCTTGTTGTTAGGAGCTAATAAAACTGAAGTTAAGAGACTCCAACGGATACAAAATTCGGCGGCAAGGGCCATAGTAGGTCTCCCTAAAAAATGCTCGGCGAGAGCGACCATTCACAGACTGCATTGGTTACCCATGGAAGCCCGCATCCAGTTCAAAGCCCTCATATTCGCCTTTAAAATCATGAGGAACGAAGGCCCGGAGCTACTCCGCTCACTGCTGACCCCCTACTCTCCCAAACGGAACCTCAGGTCCATGGGGCAACACCTAGCTATGGTGCCCTACACTAAGTTTTGCCGCATCGGAGGGCGCTCCTTCAAACTACTGGGGGCCAAATTATGGAACTCCCTTCCCCTCAATATTCGATGCATGGACAACATCCTAGCTTTCCGCAGAACTATTAAAACCTATCTCTTCCCCCCCTGTTAGGTCCCTCCCTTCCCCCTGTTTCAGTTGGTTGTGTTATGGTTCCAGCGCCGGGACGCCCCGTTGCGAGGGCAGCTGTTTGCGCTTTACAAAACTGATAACATAACATAACATAACTATCAATATTGAAGTGAAGTACTACAATTTATTGAAAGGCAAAGTTAATTAGAAATAAGGAGAGCATCTCACAGGAATTCAACTGAATCCGAGCAGTTTCTTAATTTTTAATAATTTGCAGGTGTAGTCTGTTGCCCATTCTTTTTACCTGTTTCTAAGTGAAATTGGAAAATAAACATCCACCCACAAATGTAACACTCTGGATTAAGAGGCATGAGATCCTCATACTCCATTGAACTGTGGTGGAAGAACAATACAAAATCTCATTCAGTATTGTGCTGATCACTAAAATGAAATAGATATACTAAACCGACATCCATCTACATCTACCTTGAAATATGATAGAGTATAAACATGAGTATATTAAACATTATACTATAATATGAAAAAACTAGTACATTATAATTCCACAAGTCTTTTAATTTCAGACAACTTCTAACATCGCCCTCCTCCTCCAGCTTCTCTTGTGCCTTATAACACATGCCTCAGGGCGAGCTGATCTCTGGCCACCACTTAGAGGTTGTTGCAGCAAATTACTTTTTCTTGTAGGAGTCGGATGATTCTTTTTTATGAGTTTTGAGACAGCCACGTTTTCCTTGGGCCCATTGATGCATTCCATAATGTAAATATCTCATAAACTGCTGCACCAATTGAAACCAAGCCACAAGGCATTTCGTGAAGCCTTTGTTACTGAATTAGTCAGCAGAAATTTGGAAAAGCGTTTTTGACCTCACCGCAACACTTTTCCTGCAGACAGATTTTAGTTAAACGAGCCAAACATACTGAATGGGGTAGCTACATGATCTACTCCATGTAGATTTGGTCAATATAAGCAAATTCACATAATAACAATAGGCACTTTTTATGGTTTGCTATAAATCTGTACAGAAATGTAATTATAAAAAGGTAATAATCAACTTTTAGTGGTTGATGGCATCAAAAGATATTGACAGTTGATTTCAAGAACTCATAAAGGCTCTTAAAATCTGATTGAAAATCATTTTCAAACTAAAAAAAAACCTAATTAGCAGAAAAAGCAGTTTTTCTCTTATGCGTGTGATCTTGAACTTAAACGATCAGCATGATAAAAAGCTGTGATGAACTAATTATCTGTTAGATATATACATTCTTCTCTGTTTTCCACTACATGGTGCAAGTGATTTTTAAACTGTTCAAACTTCAGCATGAACATTAAACATATCGGCTCAAAGGATGAATGTGTCAGCCAGGGGCACAACTAGGTCTTAATTTCAGGGGGGCTAACATGGCAAATGAAGGGGCGTGGCCAATGTTAATTATTAGGGGCGGGGCTAAAATGGCAGACAATCAGGATCAGGTAATGCTTAGGTCAAGGTGAGAAAAAAAATTGGTGAATTCTGCATTTGAAACTGGACAACAATTAGAGCACACATTTTTGTTAATTTAATGCATTTATATGCTATTCTCCTATGACCAAGGAACAGAGTGTACTGAACTAAAAGTCCAATTCAATATATTTTACTACAAAGCACTTTAGGAACAAAATAGAACCAATTTTAACAATGCCATTGCAAGGCAACAACCATTTTTCGCCAGTTCATCAACAATTGCTTCTATAGGAATACAATGTGCTCATGAAATGTTTATCATTGCAAGTCCAGAGAGTCATTCTTGCCCCATTGTTGACCGAAGATAGGTTTTCAGTCTGCGAAGACAACTGAAGCTCCTATCTGGGGATGCGGTTGTCACTGGCAAAGTGGCAAATAATTTTAGCAGCCAGTATATGCACTGGTGATGAAGTCACATATTACCTCACTCATGACATGGTCAGTGACATCACTGATGACATCACTGATGACATCTCAAAAGACATCACTGATGACATCATCCGTGTGATAATCTGATGCACATACTGATGCCCTAATATAAACTTTAATACACGCACTCTAAAGTACAGACTACTATTTTTGAAACCATACACACAGCAATGCCAGATACTACATACCACCCACTATTTCCTGGGTCTGCACACACATGCACTCACTTATACATGCAGTTACTCATCAATATAGTACTATAATATGCACTCATACACCTATACATACAGTCACAGTCCGCCACTCATCCATAGAGTTACTCACACACCTAGTCAGTCATGCAAAGAATCAATCACATAGGCATTTACTCATGTATACAGTTATAAACACCAACTCCGTTTTTTATACACACACCACATCACTTATTTATGTAGATACTAACACATACTTACTGTCGTATACAGTCACTGATACAAGCAGACACTCTTTTATACACCCACTCTTCAAATAACTTACTCTCACGTATAGTCATTTATATACTCCAATGCTAACATATACTGCCTTAGAACATATGTAGTTACTCACATATATACCAGTGAGACATTCATTCACTCACCAACACACCCATACACACACTAACTCACCCATACAGCCCTTCCCAGATGCACATTTTAATCCATACAACCAGTGAATCACCCACTCAGACATGTATGCACAGAGTCACATACACACCCACCCACCCATACAGACACTCAGGCATCCATACAGATACTCAGACAACAAATCAATAACCCATATAGACACTCATGTAGCTACTCACAAACCCATGCAGCCGCTTATACACCAACTGAGATACTAATACAGACTTTCACACAGTTTAGTCACTAACCCATACATTCAGTAACACATGTTCAATCACTCCCTTATACAGTCAGTTACACACCTACTAAATAATCCATTCAGGCACTTGTAAATCCACTCTTTCTTCAATACACCTTGGCATAGATATATATGATTTTTTTTTAAACTTTACTGAAACACACATTCACTGGATGATGTTGCCAGTGATGTCATCAGTGATGTCATTTGAGATGTCATCAGTGATGTTATCAGTGATGTCACTGACCATGTCATGAGTGATGTAATATGTGATGTCATCACCAGTGCATTGCGTGCGCGCAAGATATAGTTAGCTCAACTAACTATAATAGGCAAATTTCTCTGGTTTTATAGGAGTCAAATGTCCAACTAACTATAACATCCATAAAACCTATGTTTTTTTCAGTGAATTTCTAATGTTTTTTAAATGTTAATTCCTAACTATAACGTCTGTAAAATCTATGGTTTTTTCAGTGAATTTCAAAGGATTCTTAAATGTTAATTTCTTATTTTAATATTTATAAAACCTATATTTTTTCTATTTTTGTTGTAATATTTTGGAACTCCATTATCCTTTTTTTAAAATTTGAAAAATTATGTAATTTTTATATCTTCAAAAAAATTATGTATATATATATATATATATATTTAATAAAATTAGACTCCCGTACCGGTAGTGTACCAAGCTCCATCCAATCCTATCCGCGATATTGCGAAACTTGTTAAGGATGCGCATTTCATATCAGACAGCTACGTAGCACCGTGTCCCGCCTAACATCATATACGTATAAGGTCGCGCCAGATCCTAGTTTGATATGCGACGGCTGCGCGGTACCATAACGCGCGTTACATCATCTAAGTATAGGGTCACGCTGGCTGCGCGTTTCGTATGCGACAAGTGTACGCTGCCAGGCCCTGTGTTACGTCATAGACGAATGGTATCGCACCAGGTACGCCATTCCCTCATTTATTTTTTTATGTCTCAAAACTATATCTAAATAAGTTTAAAGTGTATAAATGAGAGCAAGCGATAATCTAAAATATTTTCCATATTTATATATTTCTAAGTGTAATAAACTTATATTATGGTAAATATATTTTCTCAAAATCGCGTCAGGTGCGGCCTCCTTGCGCGCTCGGTGCGCGATTGCTATGTGACGTTTAAAAAAAGCTTTTGATTGGTTCATAACATTTCCCATTGTAACAGTTGGAGGACTTCACCTATTTTAGTCATTCTCTCTGCACCGTTTGATGAGAGACACCTCTTCTGCTTACAGAGCTTTTTTGAAAACATGCAACGATCCTCTTGATAAATAATCATGCTCTGTACAGTAGCCTTCAACGTGTGATAGCCATGCATCTGAAACGTTACATCAAATCAAATGTGTGTTACACGATGCCCCTGGTGTGTGTGTGCGTGCGCGCATTATTGTGCTGCCCTTCGGCCTGGGTATTGGTGGCTCGAAGGGGTATCATCAGCCACAGGCAGAGTGCACATCCAAGATCACATGTAACAGACCGTAAAGAGTAATGTGTAGATGTGTGTTGCAGTATGCTCTGTTGTCAGTCTTTACCAGTATAGTAGGGTGTCATATGTAAGACTTTCAGATTCACGTTTGACATGCATTGCTTGACTGAATGAGCGTTATCACTGTGTATGATGTAGCCTCACTGCTGATCCTCCCTCCATCCGAGCACTTTCACTTGTGTGCGCTTTGCGATAGCAACACTTTCAATAATACCGCACACCGTTGACATGCGTGTCTGTGCATATCCACAAGCTTGACAACAACATGTGATGTTGTCCATTAAATGTTTTCGGACAGCATTTCATTAGCGATAGTTGCCGCCCTCCCGGTACATGCTACAATAATGTTAATTGCGGATTGAGCGACGTCTAAATTGCAACAGGGACACACACATAAGTACACTTCCTGGCCAGTCAGGAACTGAACAACGCCCAGGTCCCCAGAATAATTATTCACACCCCTACGCTGGCCTGCCGTACGCAAGCCCAGCCCACTTTGCGTATGTATAAATAGGATAACGACGACGCCACATGTCCCAGTTCTTCCACACTACTTCAGGTGATATGGCCGCATCCACCTCGCACATCACAATGTGCAATAAAAAAAAGGATCCATGAGGGGTACATCATCCTGGCAATCAAAACTACATCTGAATTGTGAACCCTGCTGGCCATCGTGTTTGGACACAAACCAATGACAGCAGGTGAGCAGTGGAGCCTGAGTGCAAAGGGGCTGCAATTGAGAGCAGTGCGGCGGGAGGCATGGGGTGCATCAGCTTGGATGCACAGGTGCAAACAAACGATGTTGCCATGCATAATGATGTGATCTCTGACCTCATTCAGCCACATCTCTGTCTCATTTTAAGGACCTGCTGGACCGTACTGTAGGCCTGAGCCAGCGGGCAGCGCTGCCCTACAGCCACGTGGAGTTGGCTTTTGGGGCAGTGTAGTGAGCTGATTACTAAGTGTACATGCACACAGGCTTGCGCCACTGCATTGCACGTGCACATTATGCTTCTAGCATGCGCTCTGTTCCTTTGTATGTGAACCTCGGCATAACATATTATTATTTACCCTTGTCTAATCTTGTGCACTCCAACTCCTCTTTGACCCACGATTACCACTAACAGTTAGTAGATCGTACTTCAAGAAGGAAGGATGCACTCAACTGGTGTTCTCACTTAAGCTTAACCCCTTCAGTGCCACGCCCTTTCCCCCTCCTGTGCCGGGTGTTGCATTAGTGGGTGGGGTTCATGACGAGATAGTCTCGTCATGGGCACAGCGCAACCGTGCTCCATGACGAGACTATCTCGTCATGGGCACAGAAGAGGTTAAAATAAACCTTAATTTACCTCAAGACGTTTCCACCATTATATTATTTCTCCCTTTTCATACACTGAGCTTTTTTTCTCCATTTTTACCATCCGGATTCACTTTATTGAAGTGATACGAGGTTTTCCTCCTCTCGCTTCAACGAGGCAAACAAGAATTTACTATCACAGGGTGGAAGCAATGCTTCCGCCCTGTAATAGCAAACATAAATATCCTGTGGATGCACACCCCGAGACATTGTATGACCTGCGCCTGGGAGGTGGCGATCCATAGGGCCATGATGCATTGTTTAATGCATAACTACAAATTAGTATAAACGCATACTAACACTACTTGCACACATGCAGTACAGCAACCAGAGTGTGAGGCAGAGGAAGCCCAAAATCAAAAAATATAAATCCTACCAGAGGTAGGATCACATACTTCGATCAGCCGATGACCCTGGGAGAAGTAGAAACAGCTTCACCAAGAAAACGGGTCTTCAGCAGAACACAAGCAAGCTCAAAATCTTGGTGAGTGCTGCCTTCTTTTTACCTTCTTCCGCTCGTCGCCAAATTGATGTAGTGAAGAGGAAGACAGCAGTGGATCCGATAAGAAGATTTATTGCAGGAAAAGAAAGACAGCTTAAACAGCCACCAACAGGACCAGACAGCAAGGCAACCATTTTCTCCAGCACCGTGTACAAACTCCCCAAGATTCCCCTCATGACAGCCCTACATTCTAACATTACATGCTTACATTATAGTAGCATTACATAATAACATTCTACTATGACTTACATTGGAATACTACACAGAGCACATGACTTTACAGCAATGAGCTCATGGTTTCATCCACGAGTCTTGAGACCGGTAGGGGTGAGTAGTTCGCTTCCCAGTCCCTGTATTGTATAAATGCAAACTAACACTACTTCCACAGGTATGCAACAGCACCCATAGCACATCACTTTACATCAATGAGCTCACGGTTTAATCCCTGAGTCTTCACACCAGTAGGGGTGAGTGGTTCGCTTCCCACTCCCTGTATAGTATTAATGCATACTAACACTACTTAGACAGTTATACTATAGCGGCCAGTATGCTACAGTGCCCAGAGCACATCACTTTACAGCAATCAGCTCGGTTTAATCCTGGAGTCTTCACACCAGTAGGCGTGAGTACTTCGCTTCCCACTTCCGGTATAGAATAAATGCATGGTATAAACGTCTAGTAACACTACCTCCACAGGTATGCTACAAAGAGCAGAGCACATCACTTTACAGCAATGACCTCACGGTTTAGGCTCTCGGTTTCATACCCAAGTGTAGCAGCATCTCATCTCAGCACCATGTCACTCTGAGCAACACCACACTTTCAGTCTGGTAGGAGTGACTACTTCGCTATGCACTCCCCCACAGAGGTTACAGTGCTCCTATCCTCCTGTTTCCTTCTCTTTTTGCCCTTTTACCCGTTCCAATGGAATCACAAAATGTCTGCCAACATTTCCTAGTTGCAACCGCTCGCACCGCTCGCAGCCAAAAAGCATCAAGCTTTTGCTCGTAACGCCTCAGCCAATCAGATGCAGAATTCTCAAATATCGATATCTGCACATTTTGATATTTTCCCAAAACTACTTAACGGATTTACACCATATAAACAAAAGTGTGCTTTCTAGACCAAGACCCTTCTCCCTGCCAAATTTGGGGTAATTTTGTTCACCCGACATGTAGCCTTGTCTAAAGTTTCCAATGGAAATTAAAATGGAGAAAACACATTTTGGAACCCCACTTTTTGTCAGCCCCCCTTGACGAATCACCCCCAAACTTTCAACATAGGAGCTGATATGAACAAAGAATTAGTTTGGAAAATGTCATGAAGATTCATCAAATGACGCCAAAGTTATAGGCAAAACAAAAAATGCTCTTCCTATGGAAACTTGGTCCTCACTATAACTACCTACTGGCGCTCCATCTGCACCTCCAGACCAGCGCACTCAATAGACGGGTGCTTTTAAACGCGAAGGTGCATTCTGGTGGTATACTGTTTGGAATGTCCCTGCGGCTTCCGCTACGTTGGCAGCACTATCCACTGTGTCAAGATACGCATTCTAGAGCATATGCGAGCAATAGCTAAGAATGATATCACTTATCCTGTTGCAAGGCATTATTCTGAGAAGCATAACAGCAACAGGGAATTATTACGCTATCATGGATTAGATCATGTCCCCGCGAGTATTAGAGGGGGCGACAGAATTAAACAACTTCGTAGGCTTGAGTCACGATACATTATAGATCTGGGAACTATGAATCCCTACGGCATGAATGTGGGGGAGGAATTGGCAGTTCACCTTGGAGATTAAAAAGAAACTAATATGTAACGCAGATGTGAAGAAGGTATTTGCCAAAGTAAATCATGATGACAATTTTTTTTTTAATGAATAAGTGGTATCAGTTATGTGCTTTATTTTTGTTCATTCCTCTTAGTATTATTTTGGGTTGAGGCTTTTTCTTTTGAATCACTAGACTGTCGCAAAGATAACAATGGTAATGGAGTTTAAGCCGATACACGGCATAATGATAACAAATGTAACGAGGTATTGAGTTAACCGATACACGGCGTAATTCTCTCTTGTATTCACCATGAAATAATATGTATTGATTTACTATATGTTGCCTTGATATTACATGCATATTGAAGTTAACAGTCTATTACCTTGATATTTATCATAGGGTGATGGTAGCCGATTTACGGCTTTATATTGGTCAACATTGAGGTACTTTGCAAGCCGATACACGGCAAAATGTTAAACAACTAGAAACTCACATTTATGTGTTTTGAAACTACATTCCAATGTGGCGTCTTGTACCGTAAGAGGATTGTCCTCTTTTGTTGTCCATGCATTATGATGTCATGTGATTCACGTAACGCCTCTTTAAAATATGGTGCTTTCTGGCGCGAACATTGAGAAACATTCGATTAAGGCATAGCCGAAACGCGTCATGTTTTCCATACTCGCTATGCAATAAAGGATTTAACAACTGCAGCAGTTTCCCGCTGAGTGCTTTTCCAAGTTCTGTAAAGTGACTGGGAGTGAGCGCGTATATATATATATATATATATATATATATATATATATATATATATATATATACACACATATATATTTTTCTGAAAAACTAACGGTTATTCTGATGATATAGTAAGGTAAATAACTACAATTTTAGCTAATATTTAAGACAAGATATCAGAAATATTTTCTTAAAACAAAAAAAAACACTGACATTCAAACACCATGCATTGCTCATAATTACACATATTACATCACTCATAACATTTTATATGACATACAGGATGAGGCAACACCCACTGTGGAGAAATAAGGGTGTAGAGACTGAGAGTACCAGAATGCTTATTGGCATGCGCCCACTGGGGCAAACGACAAGCCCGTACGGGCTGGGCCTATTTAAATAAATGCACTTTGCCCGTGTTGTTATTGCATTTGGCTTGTGAGCAAGGAGTCTTCCGAAATGCGTTAAGCCTTCATTCAAAAGTGGGAACTTCAAAAGGGCTGCACCACTCATCTGTAGAGGTTCCGGGAGGGAGTCCTCACAATGGGCAACTGTTGGTGATATATATATATATATATATATATATATATATATATATATATTACCTACTGGCGGTCGCCAGTGGGTAGTTATAGTTAGGACCTATTTTCCATAGGAAATCCGCAACATTCTATTCCCAATAACTTTGGCGCCGATTGACGAATCTTCACGAAATTTTCAAAACTTTTGGCCAGCACTGGTCGCTCCTATCCTGAAAGTCTCGGGATGATTCGTGTAGCGTGAGCCGAGAAAAAAGGGGGGTCCCAAAACGTGTTTTCCCCATGCAATTTCCCATAGGACCTTTAGCCGCAGCTACAGCCCGAACTGGTGAACGGAATTACACCAAATTTGACAGAAAGGCAGTCCCCAGTTCAGACTCGTGCCTTTTGCTTAAATGGTGTAAATCTGTTGAGTAGTTCCTGAGAAAATCAAAAGTAAAATCACTTATGTATCTGGGCTGAGCCTAACCACACATCTCATTGTGAGATCTGATTGGCTGTCAGCACTTCATCCAAGAAGTGTTGGCAGCCATCTTGGGACCAATATACATGATAGCACCTCATTAAAAAGCATTGCAGTTAATAGAAGGTTTTAAGACTTTAGTTACATTATAAATCATGTGTTGATGGTACCATACTCATTTTAGGAACTGTGGTATGTTCTAAGGTGATTTTACCATGTGAAAAAGCCTTCTGCTGGGATATCATGAATCATGTTTGAGAGAAAACTATTTTCTCATGCTTTTCCCACAGAGGTTTGGAAGGTGATCTATAAGCTAAACTGAGAGCATATTTTCTGTAAATTCACATTATCTTTCTCAGTCATGTGAGAATGAAGTCTGACATTCTCAGTAAAACATGTACATCCAACAAGGGCAGAGACTGTCAGTTGATTCCTATGTGTTCTACTGCAGCTTCCCACAGTGTTCCAAAGAACAACTGGAGCGCTAACAGTCCTACTTATGATAAACCTATGGCACACCAGAAGAAGCCATCTTGATTGGAATAAAGTGGTAACTCTTAAAACATTTAATTTAAAAAGGAACAAAATGAGGGGGTTCATTTTGCCATAGAAATTATGATTAGTGCTGAAAAAAGAAAAATGAGGGCACATTTTGAGTGACTTCTCAAATCCTCTTCTACTTCATTAAAAAATTCTGACATGCAGACTGAAACATGCACTTTCAATACCAGCAGCAGACTTCCCTGTTGAGCATTAGATTTACTACAGTGATCTAATAAGCAACTAGAGTGTTAACATTCCGAATTTATGGCAAATGTTTGACACATCTGAATGCCTTCTTGATGGAATCAAAGTAAAAAACCTGAAAGTATTTCCTACCGAGGAGACTGTAGTGAATGAGGAAATTAGGAAACTTCATAACAAATAAGTCTCCCAAGATGCCCATCAGAGACAAAAGAGCACAAATGTAGCACAAATATCACCCAGATGTAGCCCAAGTATAGCCCAATGACAGAATGTCCCAGAGTGTTCTAAAGAACAACTAGAGCGCTAACAGTGTTACTTATGACAAAAGTATGGCATACCTGAAGCCATCTAGATTGGAATAAAGTGGTAACACTTAAAACATTTGATTTGCAAAGGAACAAAATGAGGGGGTTCATTTTGCCATAGAAATTATGATTAGTGCTGCAGAAAGAAAAATTAAGGCACGTTTTGACTTCTCAAATCCTCTTCTATTTCATTAAAAAATTCTGACATGCAGACTGAAACATGCACTTTGAATACCAGCAGCAGACTTCCCTGGTGAGCAGTAGCTTTACTACAGTGATCTATTAAGCAACTAGAGTGCTAACATTCAGAATTAATGGCAAATGTGTGACACATCTGAATGCCTTCTTGATGGAACAAAAATTGAAAATGCAATAGGTCTCGCCCTTGTTTAAGTTAAAGCAATTCTGTTTGTAATTTGATGGCTTTTTAGCTTAGCTTGTATTTGTGTTTATCAAACTTTCATGTACATAACATGCATATGTATGCATATATGTATATGTATATGTATGCATGCTGTTATATTTGTATTTATATAGATATGCAGATTATATGTATGTTTATATATGTATGTATATATATATATATTTACACATACATATATATAAATGCATATGCATATATATGCATATATATATGTGCATATGTGTGCATGTAGAGAGAGGTAGAGAGAGGAAGAGAGGTAGAGGTGCAAAGGTAGGGGTGTAGAGGTAGAGAGGTAGCGGTAGAGAGGTAGCGGTAGAGAGGTAGAGGTAGAGAGGTAGAGAGTAGTAGAGAGAGAGGTAGAGAGGTAGAGAGTGAGTAATAGAGAGTAGAGAGTGAGTAGTAGAGAGTAGTAGAGAGAGTAGCAGAGAGTGAGTAGTAGAGAGTAGTAGAGTGAGTAGTAGAGAGTATTAGAGAGTGAGTAGTAGAGAGTGAGTAGTAGAGAGTAGTAGAGAGTGAGTAGTAGAGTGAGTAGTAGAGAGTTGTAGAGAGTAGTAGAGAGTAGTATAGAGTGAGTAGTAGAGAGTGAGTAGTGGAGAGTAGTAGAGAGTGAGTAGCAGAGAGAGAGTAGGAGAGAGTAGTAGAGAGTGAGTAGTAGAGTGAGTAGTAGAGAGTAGTAGATAGAGAGTAGTAGAGAGTGAGTAGTAGATAGTAGTAGAGAGTGAGTAGTAGAGAGTGAGTAGTAGAGGGTAGTAGAGAGAGAGTAGTAGAGAGTAGTGGAGTACTAGAGAGTGAGTAGTAGAGAGTAGTAAAGAGTGAGTAGTAGAGAGTAGTAGAGAGTAGTAGAGAGTGAGTAGTAGAGAGCAAGTAGTAGAGAGTGTGTAGTAGAGAGTGAGTAGTAGAGAGTAGTAGAGAGTGAGTAGTAGAGAGAGTAGTAGATAGTGAGAAGTAGAGAGGGTAAGAGAGAGTAGTAGAGTAGTAGAGAGTCAGTAGTAGAGTGAGTAGTAGAGAGTAGTTGAGAGCGAGTAGTAGAGAGTGAGTAGTGGAAAGTGAGCAGTAGAGAGTGGTAGAGAGGGAGTAGTAGAGAGTAGTAGAGAGTGAGTAGAAGAGAGAGAGTACTAGAGAGAGAGTAGTAGAGAGAGTGAGTAATAGAGAATAGTAGAGTGTGAGTAGTAGAGAGAGTAGTAGAGAGTAGTAGAGTAGTAGAGAGTGAGTAGTAGAGAGTGAGTAGTAGAGAGAGTAGTAGAGAGTAGTAGAGTAGTAGAGAGTAAGTAGTAGAGAGTGAGTAGTAGAGAGTAGTAGAGAGTGAGTAGTAGAGAGTGAGTAATGGAGAGTGAGTAGTAGAGAGTAGTAGAGAGCTAGTAGTAGAGAGTGAGTAGTAGAGAGTGAGTAGTAGAGTGAATAGTAGAGAGTGAGTAGTAGAGAGAGAGAGAGTAGTAGAGAATGAGTAGTAGAGAGTAGTAGAGTGTGTAGTAGAGAGTGAGTAGTAGAGAAAGAGTAGGAGAGAGTGAGTAGTAGAGTAGTAGAGAGTGAGTGGTAGAGAGTAGTAGAGAGTGAGTAGTAGAGAGTGAATAGTAGAGAGTAGTAGAGAGAGAGTAGTAGAGAGTAGTAGAGTGTGAGTAGTAGAGAGTGATTAGTAGAGAGTAGTAGCAAGTGAGTAGTAGAGAGTAGAAGAGTGTGTAGTAGAGAGTGAGTAGTAGAGAAAGAGTAGTAGAGAGGGAGTAGTAGACTAGTAGAGAGTGAGTGGTAGAGAGTAGTAGAGAGTAGTAGAGTGAGTAGTAGAGAGTAGTAGAGAGTGAGTAGTAGAGAGTGAATAGTAGAGAGTAGTAGAGAGAGAGTAGTAGGGAGTAGTAAAGTGTGAATAGTAGAGAGTGAGTAGTAGAGAGTAGTAGCGAGTGAGTAGTAGAGAGTGAGTAGTAGAGAGTAGTAGAGAGTGAGTAGTAGATTAGTAGAGAGTGGGTAGTAGAGAGAGAGTTGTAGAGAGAGAGTAGTAGAGTGTAGTAGAGAGTGAATAGTAGAGTAGTAGAGAGTGAGTGGAAGAGAGTAGTAGAGAGTAGTAGAGTGAGTAGTAGAGAGTAGTAGAGAGTGAATAGTAGAGAGTAGTAGAGAGTGAGTAGTAGGGAGTGAATAGTAGAGAGTAGTAGTTATTGAGTAGTAGAGAGTGAGTAGTAGAGAGTAGTAGAGAGTGAGTAGTAGAGAGTGAGTAGTAGAGACAGAGTAGTAGAGAGTAGTAGAGAGTGAGTAGTAGAGTACTAGAGAGTAGTCAGTCAGTGTCAGTCAGTGTCAGTCAGTCAGTGTCAGTCAGTCAGTGTCAGTGTCAGTCGGTCAGTCAGTCAGTCAGTCAGTGTCAGTCAATCAGTGTCAGTCAGTGTCAGTCAATAAATGTCGGTCAGTCAGACTGTGTCAATCAATCAGTGTCAGTCAGTCAGTGTCAGTCAGTGTCAGTCAATCAGTGTCAGTCATTGTCAGTCAGTCAGTTTCAGTCCATCAGAGTCAGTGTCAGTCAGTGTAATTGTCAGTCAATCAGTGTCAGTGAGTGTCAATCAGTCAGTGTCAGTCAGTCAGTGTCAGTCAGTCAGTCAGTGTCAGTCAGTCAGTGTCAGCTAGAGCAGCTCTGCTGGCCTGGTTCTCTGGCTCTAAAGCAGCTCTGCTGATCTGGTTCTCTCCCTCTAAAGCAGCTCTCCTGACCTGGTTTCTCTGGCTCTACAGCAGGTCTGCTGACCTGATTCTCTGGCTCTAGAGCAGCTCTGCTGACCTACTTCTTAGGCTAAAGAGCAGCACTGCTGATCTGGTTCTCTGGCTCTACAACAGCTCTGGTGACCTGGTTCTCTGGCTCTAAAGCAGCTCTGCTAACCCGGTTCCTATGGCTCTAAAGCAGTTCTGCTGAAATGGTTCTCTGGCTCTTGAGCAGCTCTGCTGAAATGGTTCTCTGGCTCTTGAGCAGCTCTGCTGACCTGGTTCTCTCCCTCTAGAGCAGCTCTGCGGACCTGGTTCTCTCCCTCTATAGCAGCTCTACTGACCTGGTTTCTCTGGCTCTACAGCAGCTCTGCTGACCTGGTTCTCTGGCTCTAAAGCAGCTCTGCTGACCTGGTTCTTAGGCTCTAGAGCATCTCTGCTTACCTGGTTCTCTGGCTCCAAAGCAGCTCTGCTGACCTGGTTCTATGGCTCTAAAACATCTCTGCTGACATGGTTCTGTGGCTCTAGAGCAGCTCTGCTGACCTGGTTCTCTGGCCCTAAAGCAGCTCTGCTGGCCTGGTTCTCTCCCTCTAAAGCAGCTCTGCTGACCTGGTTTCTCTGGCTCTAAAGCAGCTCTGCTGACCTGGTTCTCTGGCTCTAGAGTAGCTCTGCTGACCTAGTTCTGAGGCTCTAGAGCAGCTCTGCTGACCTGGTTCTCTGGCTCTACAACAGCTCTACTGACCTGGTTCTCTGGCTCTAAAGCAGCTCTGCTGACCCGGTTTTATGGCTCTAAAGCAGTTCTGCTGACCTGGTTCTCTGGCTCTAGAGCAGCTCTGCTGACCTAGTTCTGAGGCTCTAGAGCAGCTCTGCTGACCTGGTTCTCTGGCTCTACAACAGCTCTACTCTCCTGGTTCTCTGGCTCTAAAGCAGCTCTGCTGACCCGGTTCTATGGCTCTAAAGCAGTTCTGCTGACATGGTTCTCTCCCTCTAGAGCAGCTCTGCTGACCTGGTTTCTCCCTATATAGCAGCTCTACTGACCTGGTTTCTCTGGCTCTACAGCAGCTCTGCTGACCTGGTTCTCTGGCTCTAAAGCAGCTCTGCTGACCTGGTTCTTAGGCTCTAGAGCAGCTCTGCTTACCTGGTTCTCTGGCTCCAAAGCAGCTCTGCTGACCTGGTTCTATGGCTCTAAAACATCTCGGCTGACATGGTTCTCTGGCTCTAGAGCAGCTCTGCTGACCTGGTTCTTTGGCTATAAAGCAGCTCTGCTGGCCTGGTTCTATGGCTCTAAAGCAGCTCTGCTGACCTGGTTCTCTCCCTCTAAAGCAGCTCTGCTGACCTGGTTTCTCTGGCTCTACAGCAGCTCTGCTGACCTGGTTCTCTGGCTCTAGAGTAGCTCTGCTGACCTAGTTCTGAGGCTCTAGAGCGGGTCTGCTGACCTGGTTCTCTGGCTCTACAACAGCTCTACTGACCTGGTTTTCTGGCTCTAAAGCAGCTCTGCTGACCCGGTTCTATGGCTCTAAAGCAGTTCTGCTGACCTGGTTCTCTGGCTCTAGAGCAGCTCTGCTGACCTGGTCGCTTGGCTCTAAAGCAGCTCTGCTGACCTGGTTCTCTCCCTCTAAAGTAGCTCTGCTGACCTGGTTCTCTCGCTCTAAAGCATCTCTACTGACCTGGTTTCTCTGGCTCTACAGCGGCTCTGCTGACCTGGTTCTCTGGCTCTAGAGCAGCGCTGCTGACACAGTTCTTAGGCTCTAGAGCAGTTCTGTTGACCTGGTTCTCTGGCTCTAAAGCAGCTCTGCTGACCTGGTTCTCTCCCTCTAAATCAGCTCTACTGACCTGGTTCTCTGCCTCTAGAGCAACTCTGCTGACCTGGTTCTTTGTCTATAAAGCAGCTCTGCTGACCTGGTTCTCTGGCTGTAGAGCAGCTCTGCTGACCTGGTTCTATGTCTTTAAAGCAGCTCTGCTGACCTGGTTCTCTCCCTCTAAAGCAGCTCTGCTGACATGTTTTCTCTGGTTCTAGAGCAGCTCTGCTGACCTGGTTCTCTGGTTCTAAAGCAGTTTTGCTGACATGGTTCTCTCCCTCTAAAGCAGCTCTGATGACCTGGTTCTCTGCCTCTTGAGCAGTTCTGTTGACCTGGTTCTCTGGCTCTAAAGCAGCTCTTTTGACCTGGTTCTATGGCTCTAAAGCATCTCTGCTGACCTGGTTCTCTGGCTCTAAAGCAGCTCTGCTGACCTGGTTCTCTGGCTCTATAGCAGCTCTGCTGACCTGGTTCTCTGGCTCTAAAGCAGCTCTGCTGACCTAGTTCTCTCCCTCTAAAGAGCTCTGCTGACCTGGTCATCTGGCTCTAAAGCAGTTCTGCTGACCTGGTTCTCTGCCTCTAGAGCAGCTCTGCTGACCTGGTTCTATGGCTCTAAAGCAGCTCTGCTGACCTGGTTCTCTGGCTCTAGAGCAGCTCTGCTGACATGGTTCTCTCCCTCTAAAGCAGCTCTGCTGACATGGTTTCTCTGGCTCTACAGCAGCTCTGCTGACCTGGGTCTCTGGTTCTAGAGCAGCTCTGCTGACCTGCTTCTTTGGCTCTAGAGCAGCTCTGCTGACCTGGTTCTCTGGCTCTTCAACGGCTCTGCTGACTTGGTTTCTCTGGCTCTACAGCAGCTCTGCTGACCTGGTTCTCTGCACTCACGATGCACGCACCCGACTTTGCGAAAATATATTTTAAAATAATATGTTTATTATAAGTACAAATATATTATTTTTATGAATATCTTAGATAATCTCTTGCCCTAATATGTATATTAAAGACACATACATATCATTTTGGAACATAATTTTTTTTTGCGGGCCCCAGCACATATAGGACGTCACGCTGGACCCGCAACCATGCAAGCATTTCATACCGTAATATGCATGTTTTGCGAATGCGCGGGAGCAGGAGTCGTGGACTGGTCGCATACCAATTACGCACATCACGTAATATTAAATGTATATGATGTAACTGAAAAACACGCAGCCGCCGCACACCGTATGTGGATCCTTCATGACTTTTCTAAAATGGCAGCTAGAGTGCTCACAGTGATGTGTATGCTTTGAGTGCGCGACTCCGAAAACAAAATGGATTTAAAAAAAAAAAGAAAATAATATAAATATATTAAAATAAAAAATGAGAACAAGAAAATTAATCAATGTTTCAGTTTGAATTATTATTTTTTTGTGTGCAATTTTTTGAAAAATATATAATGTCATTTAATGAATAAAAAATGTATAAATAAACAGTTAAAAAACTGTAGAAAATCAGTACAAAAAATTGGTATAGCCACTATTACACTTAAAAATGAGCATTTAAAAAACCTTTGAAATTCACTGAAAAAAAACATAGGTTTCAGAGACGTTATAGTTAGAAATTAGCATTTAAAAAAGCTTTGAAATTCACTTAAAAAACTATAGGTTTCAGGAGTGTTATAGAAAGCTGACCATTTCACTCGTACAAAACCATAAAAATTCTTCCGTTAGTTCTGCTAACTATAACTCGCACGCCCACAATGCACTGCTGATGATGTAACATATTGCATCATTCATGACATGGTCAGTGACATCACTGATGACATCACTGATGACACCTCAAATAACATCACTGATGACATCATCCACGTGACAATCTGATACACCTCATCATACACTAGTATAACCTTTCAACACTCACTGTAAAATACATTGTACCATATTTGAAACCATTGACACACCAATACCAGTTACTTCATACCGACTCACTGATTTCTAAGTCTACACACACAAACTACCCATTCAACAGAATAATTTATACATGCAGTCACTAATTAATAGAACAAATGCACTTATACACATATATAGACATTGACACATCAGCAGTCATCTTAGTCGGTTATGCAGTCATCCTACTCACTCATGAAAAAATATAATCACACTTACATTTACTCACTTACACATCTATCCAACAACACCTCATTTATTCAAACACATAGTAACTCATAGTTAATATGCTAAAAAATAACCATTACAATTATACACTCATTCATATAGTTACTCTCACAATCACTGACTCTTACACATACTTATTGATATACACCAACTCTCACATACAATGCCTTTTATTTTTTTATTTTGTTGAAGATGTACAACTAAAACATATATTCGCTCCCCAACAGACAAATAGATACACTCATTCACCCAAACAACTGTTTCCACATGCACTCCTAAACCTATACACCTAGTCAATCAACCATTCACACATCTATGCATAGAGTTACACACACACCCCATCCAACCACACACAAACTCAGTGTCCCATACAAATACTCACCCAACTACTCAATAACTAATACACACACTCATGTAGTTAGTGAACAACTGATGCAGCATGTTACAACAACAGAGACAGTGATGCACACATTCACATAGTTTAGTTTCTAATCCATGTATTATGTGAGCCACTTTTAATTACTCACTTAAACAGTCAGACAGCTACTAAATCCTCCCTCCAGACAGTTATATATCCACTCAATCTTTAATACAGATTGGTATATATATAATACATATTTAAATGTCAAACTAAACCACATTCACGAGATGATGTCATCAGTGATGTAATTTGAGATCTCATCAGTGATGTAATCAGTGATGGCACTGACCATGTCATGAATGATGCAATATGTGTCATCATCAGCAGTGCATTGCGGGCGCGCAAGTTATAGTTAGCAGAACTATTTATAACAGAGGAATTTCTATGGTTTTGTACGAGTGAAATGGCCAGCTAGCTATACCACCCCTGAAACCTATGTTTTTTTCTGTGAATATATATATATAAACACGCTTTCTCCCTCCACATGAAAGCGAAATCAGCACTCCGCAGATTCGTTTTTTGGCAAATGTTATTCTTTTAAAAACATTAACACGTTTTGGCGGTTACATCACGGCTTTGTTCACGATGCCCGAGCCACGCATAAAGTTCTTTTTAAATACTTAAAAAACAGCAATACATGGGCATAGACAATAACAAAGGACAATCACATTCTATTTCAGTGTATAATGTGGATTTACATTGCCAATATGATGGCCATTTTAAAACATGTTGATCTCAGTTTCTCTAATGCACTTCAGGTTGACAAAAGGGCAGTTCCTGACATACTGCAACCTATTCCATCAATCATGTATTCTGTACATAATTTCTTATTGTACCTTTTATTTAAAGTGTGTTGTGTGCAAATTATGAAAATTTTCTTGGCTGCCCTAATTCAGTTTCGTAATTCCATAGTTCTTATACATTCTGGTACTACAAGCATTCCATTCTGTTTTACTAAATTCTTTCCACTTTTTTATAAAGTGCAAGTGCTAACATCTGTTAAAAGTGCTAGTGATTTAATCTGCTAATATTCTAAAGTGCATATTTAATTTTTCTTACTTAAGTGCTTAGTAATTTTTTTTCTAAACAATTCCATACTAATACATGGGTTCAATACCCCTTAAAAATTGGGAACAAATTTAATCTGTTCTCTGTAGTGTACTTGATTTATAAAAACTCCCATTCACTAAAGTGTTTTTTTTAAATATAATGTGCTAGTGCTTATATTCCTACTTGTAGTATTGTGATTGCGAACAGTTTCCTTATACTAAGATTCTTAAAAATTCTAAAGATTTTTATGCAGCTCCTATAGTTGTTGAGGTGCTATGCGGGGGCTTTCCACATTTCTTTTTAATATAGGCATGTATATAATTCCTTGTCATGATTAAAACCATTCCGTTCTATAGCATCTAATTAAAGGATATAAAATGTTTCTAGTTTCCTCAATTCTCTCTCTCTGTCCCCACCTCTCTTCTTCTTGGGCACTTGTGCTAGACAACTGTACACCAGGGACCTAGGATCACATTGATGTACTTTCTCATAGTGTCTCGCTATTGGTTAACTCCTATTCTTGTTGAGGATAGCTCTCCAATGCTGTAGAATTCTTTTATGAACTGGTAAGGTATTAATACCTACATACACTTTTCTGCATGGCCATTTTAGAATTTAAACTACAAAACAAGATTTACAAGATAAAACCCCTCTGATTTTAATAGTTTTGTTAAACACGGTTTGTAGAGATGAGAGGTTCTCTCCATGCTGACACGCCTTGCACTTTGTGCATTTAAAAAATCCTTCTCGCTATCTAAGCCATCTTTGCTGTGGGGTTGTCCCTTCAAATTCACTCCAGACCAAATAGTTTTTCAGGGATTTCGATTTTCTATAGGTGATTTGTGGTCTCTTTCTCACGTTCTGCCCCAGGATAGGATCTTCTACAATAAAGTGCCAGTCCTTGTTTAAAACCCTTCTTACCTCTTCATACCAATCTACATGGACTGTTCAAGTTCCTCATTCTCTTTTTCAAGGTTGTTCTAGGGGGCTGAAACAGCACTGCTTCCCTTTTCAGGCCTCTAGCTTTCTTTGATGCTGTTTCCAAACATTTTACAGAATAACCCCACTCTATAAATCTTGTTTCATGTCCTGTTCAATTTTATCATACTCTTGAAGAGTACTACATGCTTTTCTAGCTCTTGAGAACTCGCCAAAGGGGATACTCCTGATAAGGGGCTGTGAGGGGGCACTCCCCGCATGTAGCATAGTATTTCCTCTGGTAGGCTTTCTAAAAACTGTACTCTCAAGTTTACCCCAATCCACACTTACCCTGATATCCCAAAACTCAACTGAATGTTTGCTCCTTTGACCCACACATTTTTAATTTAATTCATTGTTGTTCAATTCCTCAAAAAATTGGTCTACCTCTGCTTCCATGCCATGCCACATAACGAAAACATTGTCTATATATCTAGACCAAATTAATATCTTCTCTGGCCAGTGTTCCAAGGAATGGCCCCCGAGCACCTGCTCCTCCCATCAGCCCAGATGTAAATTGGCATGACTGGGGGCGAAGCAGGCGCCCATGGCTGTTCGTTGATTCTGCTGGAACAAATCCTTTCCACATAAAAAAATATTTCTGGTTAGGCACCACTCCATCATTTCAAGAATCATCCGAGTATGATTGGGTCTCATTCGCAGGAAGGGTTCTGTAGCTCTTAGTCCATCCTTGTGTCTGATGCTGGTGTACAACGTAGATATATCCATTGTCACCAACACCATGTTTTCCTCCCATTTAATGTCATATATCTTTTTCAGAAAATCGGATGAGTCCCTTAGATTTGACGCAAGTGTTCTCACTATGTCCCCCAGTTTCTTACCAAGGAAGTGACAGAGCCCTGTCTTAGCCTCCTTGGCTTAACGCTGTGTTATGCCACTTCTCAAATGCAGGGTAGCACCGTATTTACAAGGATACAGAGCAGCCTTGTGTTTCCCCCAGTGATGGTGTTACATTAGCCAATTAGACAATGCAGCACACATCAAAACGGCAAAAACGACAAAAAATTCTTTGTTGTGCCACGGTAAGACTAGGATTTCACTGGTCTTAATTTTTTTGCAGCCCCATATCTATGCTACCCTTGTAAATATGGCACAGCCACAACAAAATCAATGGGCGTTATGGTGGAACACCCACACACAACACCCCTTTCACGCTAAGTATAGTGTGAAAGGGTACCTTATTTACAAGGCAGAGTTAAGCCATGTTAAGTAGCTTAACGCTGCCTTGTAAATAAGGTGAAGCCCTTATCACAACCACAATGTCAGAAAAAGTGATGATGTGGTGGAAATAGGGTCTTGTAAATATGCAGACACAAAGAGATGGTTAATGGGGGTGAGCATCTGAAATTTTTCAGACCTCGGTCCATCATCTCTTTGTGTTTCCTTTGTTCGCCTTGGCAGGGAATACCCAGGCGTGGGTACCTTGCTCACTTTGCCACTGGATTCATGCTAGCCTGGCTGATGAGGGGTGTTACCCCGAAACCGGTCCCAGGATGCTTATTTTCGGTCCAGGGAAGACCTGGCTTGGAAGTTCGGGCTGGACTGTTCCCATGAGGCACAGGGTCAAGACTGATTTGCAAGTAGCTGGGTATGAACTGTGGTGGCGAAGTAAGCTAAAAACGATGATTGTTTCAACCCAGATCTGTGACTGTGGGTGTCTGAAAAGTTTCATTGCTCCAACAATCATCTCTTTGTGTTTGCTTTTTTCGCCCTAAGTTGGCAGGGTATGGCCAGATGTGGGTCCCTTGCTCACTTTGCCACTGTATTCATGTTAGGCTGGCTGATGAGAGGTGCTACCCCAAAACCAATCCCAGGATGCTTGTTTCCGGTCCAGGGAAGACCTGGCTTGACAGTTCGGGCTGGACTGTTCCCATGAGACACAGGGTCAAGACTGATTTGCATATAGCTGGGTCTGAACTGTTGTGGCGAAGTGAGCTAAAGAACGATGATGGATTCAACCCAGATCTGTGACTGGGAATGAGTGTCTGGAAAGTTGCAGCGCTCCGTCCATCATCTCTTTGTGTTTGCTTTGTTTGCCCTAAGTTGGCAGGGTATGCCAAGACGTAGGTCCCTTGTTCACTTTGCCACTGGATTCAAGCTAACCTGGCTTATGAGGGGTGTTATCCCAAAACCGGTCCCAGGATGCTTGTTTCCGGTCCAGGGAAGACCTGGCTTGGCAATTCGGGCTGGACTATTCCCATGATGCACAGGATCTGCATATAGCTGGGTCTGAACTTAGGTGGCGAAGTGAGCTAAAAAACAATGATGGATTCAACCTAGATCTGTGACTGGGGGTGAATGTCTGAAAGTTTTCAGTGTTCCATCCATCATCTCCTTGTGTTTGTCTTGTAAATATGCCCCTGGGTTTGAATGATGTCAACTCCTCAATATTTTTGGCAGGTCTGGACTGATTTGATTAATTCATTTCCTTTCTACATAAGGTTATTTAGGGGCTCTAAATGTTGAATTCATGTCCTCTGAAAGGGAGAGAACCTTTAAAAACCTTTACCAACAGCAGCAATTGCTAGCATGGTTTGCAGTTACCCTAGTTACCCTAATCATCTAGCCCTGAGATGCAGTATAAATTCTCATATTTGGCTTCCAGTCTTTCAGTGGCACTCAGTCGTGCAGCATGTCAAGGAAGGATGCTGTGGCTGAGAAGAGTTCCATGAGTCTGGATAGCTATTGAATGAGGACTCACTGAAGCAATTAACTTTTTGCAAGAAAGCTCCACGTGGGAGGAATTCTAAATTCACACCCAGGGAAGGTCCCTCGCTGGCAAGATACTTCTGGCGCCTTAGCCTAGTGAAAAGTCCTACATTCAGACTTAGTCACTTTTTTGCGATTTTGCACTCTTCCAGCTGTTGCTGAAAAGGACTCCACTATGCCATATACCTCTCTGCAATGTCCCACTAAAATGGATTTACTACTGCAGAAAAGCTCAGATCAGAAGAAACCTGAATCTTTGGCCCATCAGCAACATTCCTTTGTCGGATTGACTTACATGTTTTTCCCAGTGCCCGGAGGTCTTTGGAAGCAAAAGTCCACATTTTTGCAGGGTGTTAAGAAGAGAAGTACACTATGACTCAACCAAGAGTCCCAAGATCTGAGGAACAGCACATGGGGTTCAAGACTCACTCCAGCAGAGAACTTCAGCAGAGTCAAGAGCAGGTGCAGTTGGACCGTTTCAGCTTGGCTTTTCAGGAGAAGGAGCTTCCTGCTTCTAAATGTAACCCTATAACTTAACAGGAAATCGGCTAACTGACTCTTGGAGATCACGTCTTCATTCAGTGTACAAGTGTGAGCAGGACCAGCCATTCAGGTCTCCTTACAATGCTCAGCAGCAGGTGCAGTCCTTCTGTCATTTAAAGGTCCAGTAGTGATCTGAAGAAGGTACCCAGAGGTGCCACATATATGCCTGGCCCTATATAGTTGGTGGTGGAAGACTCCTGACCAACAGGGAAAATGTTTTCAGGGGTAACCCTAGCCACGTTTGCAGGTGTTCCTGTGTGCCCTACTGCAAACAATCGCACAGTGAGCCTCTCTGTCTAAATCCAAGATGGTGAAACCATTTTCCCCTTGTGCAGAGTGCCATCCCCAAAGGCAAGGCCAAGGAAATGAGTAACCCCTCCTTTGTGGTCACTTCAAACCAATTATGGGGGCAGTTTCTCTTCCACTGGCATTGATGTCTGAATGCATGGGGAAAAAAAGGAGAGCCCTGTCCAGGTGTCAGCCAAAATTTGCCTTGGACAGGGTAGGCTTCTTTAAAGTTAATCACATTCCTGGCCACAGACCATGTGCTCATCCTACCAAAGGAACAGAAACATCTCCCCAAACCCAAGGCCTTGCCCTGCTCCTGGAGCAGTGTTCACACCTCATCACTGGAATTCTTCAGCAGCCAAGTAACAGTTGGTGCCTGTGCAAATGAGCTTCCAGAGACTTTAAGCAGGGAAATGTTAGCTTTTTAAAAGTAACTTTTCTTTAACAGCAATGAAACAAATCGATTTTATCAAAAAGATGAACTTTGAATAGCTAATAAAAAGAGACTTTAAATAATATCTGGCTACTTCCTAACCAAAATGAGCATTGTTAAATGCTTTGGGAGAGGGTGTGGTTTTGCAGCTAGAGCTGCCTACTTTGGAACTGGGGAACCAGGTTCCATTCTCACCATCAGCTCATCATTCTGTGATTCTGGGCAAATCACTTAATGTCCCAAGGAAAAAAAAAACATGACCTTGTGTTATTTAACTGGTGGTCATGTAAAGTGCTCTAATACCTTCGGGTCAAATTTGTGCCATGTAAAAGTGGAGAATAAAATATAAAAAATAATGCAATTGCTACAATGAAAATAGTTGTTGGGACCTTTTTGCTGTAAAGATATGTGTACCAATAACTTTCACCATGTCCTACTTTGAAATACCATGCACCCTGCCTTAGAGCTCATAGGACATACATAGAGGTGACTTGTTAATAATTAAAGATAAGGGTCAGACCTGTCAAAAGGGTGTATTTTGACAGGTAGAACTGTTGTTTAAAACAGCCATAGCCAGGCTACAATGCTAGGCCTGCAGTCATATTTGCACAGTAACTGTAGTGGGTGGCTCAGTGGGTGGGGTGCTACAGTCCACAAGTGCCATTTAACTTATAGGCCATACTTTGTACCATATACTAGGGACTTATAGGTAAGTTAAACATTCAAACAGCAGTATAACCATTCATGACAAGATTTTCATGGTCAGAGCACCTGCACTGGTGCCTGGTTAGCAGAGTCCCAGTGCACAAAGTTAAAAAAAGCAGCATATGTCCCAAAAATGTCGGTGATAATGCATACGAGCATTTCCTACAGTACTCAATAATGCAAAAGAGTATACATGTTATAGTTCCATAAGTTAGGAAATGTGCCATCAAGCCCTTTCCTCACATTTGTATTCTGATAGGATTTTTGTTGTGATTTCTTTTTTTATCTTAGTTTTTTTTTTTAAGTCATGCCTCCCAACAATGATATTCACAATAACAGACCTCCATGCAGTGCTATTTCATTTAGAGCTCAATAACTTGAGAAGACAGAATTCATTATGATTGCAACACCCTTAGCGCGCTGCAATGCTGAATAAAATAAGGACATTGTGGTCTGTTTTTTAACTGTTTCATACTGAAATTGAAAGGGCCATTGATTTTAAATGCTGATAGATGTATTAAAATCGTGCACTTTCTTTCTCTACAGCTTTAGATAGGTTACAGCATTACACTGTAACAGGCTTTCACACTTGTAATCTGCTACTTTAGCTTAAAATGTACAGATTCCAAAGAAACAGTTTCAAATTAAAAGGAGTAATTTGTTTCATAGGAGCACTAAAAATGTCCAAGGAGAGGCAGTGTTTGTAACTTTATAAGTGAACATAAGGATTTATGGTAACTCAAGGGAATATTAACCTTGGATTTTCATCAGTCAATATTTACTTTCCATGTCAGTCTTGATGTTCACCTTAACAAACGTCAATATCTGCTTGCTGTCCTAGTCGGCATGCATCCCTGTAGTCAACAGAGGGGCCCAGGACTGAATTGTAATATCCACCTCTGACCAGAAAAGCTAATAAACCGTGGGCAATGCTGCTGTAGAATGTGGGGATATTAAGAAATTCACTCTCACTGCACCCATTACTTTTGAAGGTGTATTTTAGGTAACATTGTTGGTATATATTTCTATGCCTATTATTTAATAAAAAATGGTGTACCTGCATTTTCTATACATCAACATATGTGCACAATTGTTGTACAATTGTCTTTGCAACTGTGCAATTTTGGTTTAATAACAACGACACGTGAGATTGTGTAAATTCATGTTGTAGACGATGGTATTTCAGTGCGTATTTTAGATTTTCGAAATTAAAAGGTCTGTGAAGATTGAGAAAGAGAAATGCTTTTATGATACACACGCAGATGCATCGTCCATGTGTGTGGAACGTTCCCAAAGTATGCATAATTTTAGCACACGTAGCTTTTCTGCCTAGCAGTACAGAAACGTGTGCTCCCTGGATAAAGCCAAATGTCTCTTCCATTAATATGCAACAAAAGAAGAAGCATTTTTAGTTTTCCAGCGAGAGCAGCTCGAATGTGTAAAATGCCTCTAAATCAAGCCGTTTTTATTGGTATATAATGGAGCACTAAGAATCACTGGTGGTGAAGTTCAGAGGGGGTGTAAAGTGGGTAAAACCTTAGAAATTCAATAAGTATGAAGTAGGCAATGGTTTATTACAAGCTCACAATTCGAGGATATTCGGGTAGACCAGTTACAGCTGCTACCAGACCCAGGTGGTGTGTCCTGGGTCAGAGCGGGGGCAGGAGTGAGAGTGTAAAAAAAGTTTTTAAAAAAAAACTCTTACCTGTGTTCCCTCCAACCCCCGAGCAACATCCACCCCCACCTTCCTTAATCACCCACTCTCAACAATTTCAGGTCGCTACCCTTGAAGACTATCCCATTCCCTCCACTGTCACACAAGAGATGGCAGCGGGACCCCCGCCGAGACCGCCCGCTCTCAATATCCAGGACTTACAATAGAGGAAATTGGGGCAACTCCAACACCAAAAGTCAATGCAGAGAATCCAGCCCACACCCATACCTGACACCCCCATTCACGGACACCACTCACGCAAAGCCGCCCAATATCCAACCGCCTAGATCTTCCACGACCCCCAACTCAACTCTGTCTCAGAGACCCAGAAACAAAAGAGCCGCAACACCCATCCGTGACGCCTCTTCCCCTCCCTACTTAAAGACGAACCAGCGACTGGCCCTGCTAGAGAGCCAGCTAGAAACGGTAATTCTGGGCCTCTCAGAAATAGCACGGAACCTCACCACACTCGGAAAATCAACCCAACATCCACTTCCGACTCCCCTACCCACCAGCACTAATCGCTCAAGGCCTCATGAGACCCAACGGCTCAGCAGGAACACAACCCCCCTACCAAACCTGGCTCAAAGACCCATAAGAACAAGAGCCTCCTTGTCCACTAAAGAAGCGATAGTTCTTGCCTCCACATTTGACACAACCACTACTGTCACCTCCGGATCCAAGATTCAGGTGATCACTGGTATGGGAAGAGACTGCCCTCCCACCAGACTCATAAGACCACCAGCCCTCCTCACTAATCTCCCCAGAGCTCCCTTAACGAAGAACCCCATTAGCAAGAGTTCCAACACCAACTGCATGCTCATCAACTGCAGGTCGGCATCCAAACATGCAACCGAATTGACTGAGACCATCCTCACACATGACTTTGACATCACGTTCATCACCGAAACTTGGCTAAAAGAGTTCTCTCCCCCAATTATGGACATGCTTGTGCCCCCGGGCTTCGCTATCTTACACAAAGACAGAAAAAAACAGAGAGGAGGGGGTATAGCAATCATACACAAGAACAGCATCTCTCTAACGGAAATTGACTCCCTCAAATATAACTCTTTCGAAAGTCTTACTACAACCATTAAGATGAGTGACAACAGCTCACTACTCTGTCATCTCCTCTAACATCCACAAAGAAACACCTCCTCCTTCGGAGAGCACCTCTCTGACCTATTAAGTCATTCCTCACTCCATGGCCCAAACAACATACTTCTAGGCGACCTCAACTTAAACTGGAAAGATGAAAACATCGTGCTAATCAAAACCCTCAATGATCTTATAAGCAACCTCAATCTCACCCAACACTGCACCGAGGAAACCCACAACAAAGGTTCTATCCTCAACACCATTGGCGCTCATGCAGACATAGTCTCCATAGACCACACCTTGCCTGTGGACTGGTCAGATCACCATATCATTTTGTTCCACCTAAACCAAAGGATCCAAGACAAACACGTGACTCTGGACCCACCGCGCTGGGTGAGAAATCTAAGCCAAATCCCTCTTGTTGACCTGGAGGAAAGGGTAAGCTCCCTCCTCCCCTTACACACAGATCAACTATCAGCAACTGAACTCACTTCTCAGTACAACTCCACCATGACCTCCATTATGGACCAAAGAGCCCCCCTGAAACTAAAAAGAGTCAGGAACATTCCTTCCAGATGATGGTTCAATTCAGACTTAAACTCAGAAAGAAGAGAACTAAGAGCGGCGGAAAGACTGTGGCAAAACAACCCGTCAACAATCCTACGAGCTAGACTCAAAGCAGTAAGAGGGAAATACAACAAACGTATACAAAATGAAAAAACGTCCTTCTTTTGCAACGCCCTAGACAAAGCTAAGAACAGACCCAAGGAACTATTCAGCCTCATCAAGCAACAAACCAAGAAACCTCCAATGACACAAGTTATAGCCTCCAAAGACCTGTGCGACAACTTTGTCAATTTCTTCAATGCCAAAATCTCTAAGATAGAACTCTCCTTGGTCGTTCAGAAAAGCCCCCACAACAGCAAACCTCCTGCTGATTCAGAAGAGTTCACACCTAAACACCCCCCCAATTTATGGAAATCCTTCAACCCCATCTCCGAAGCAGAGGTCATCAAAATGATCTCTAACACCAGACCCTCAGCACACGCCATGGATCCCCTACCGGCCCAACTAGCTAAAAAGCTCAAACTATACCTAGCCCCTCACTGGGCTAAGATTATAAACAGCTCCTTGAGAACCGGAGTCATGCCTGACTGTCTCAAAATTGGCAAAGTCACTCCTCTACTGAAAAAACCAGGCTCGGACACAAACGATCTGAACAACTTCAGACCCGTCTCTAACCTCCCTCGCCTAGCAAAAATTCTGGAAAAATGTGTTCTCATCCAACTCACTCAACACCTAGACAGCACCAACCTTCTTGATCCCCATCAATCAGGGATCAGAAAAGGATGCAGTACAGAGTCAGCGATATTAAATGTAATAGACGATATGCACAAATCTCTGGAAAAAGGCCAATGCAGTCTACTCATACTCTTGGATCTATCAGCAGCCTTCGACACAGTTGACCACAAACTACTCATTAAAGCACTTCAAGAAAGGGCGGGAGCAGAGGAGGTGGTCCTACAGTGGTTCGCCTCTTTCCTACAGAACCGCACCCAAAATATAAAAATCAATAACTTCTCGTCCAACCTACTCCCTGTATGTAGGGGTGTTCCCCAAGGATCAGTACTCTCCCCACAACCTTTCAACATGTATATGGAGCCCATTACCGCCATACTAAAAAAAACAACATTCCCTTCCACCTCTATGCAGACGATACCCAAATTTACCTAGAAACCTCCTCCACTGAAGACATCCAGAGACTGAATGTCACTCTACGAGAAGTCCAGCACTGGCTCTCACGCAACCACTTAAAACTAAATCAGGACGAGACGGAAATCCTCCTCATCTCTAACAAAGAGGAGAACACCCAAATAACAGAATGGATAAAAACCATTGATGCTCTCAATCATAAACTCACCCTAGCTAATTCCGCAAAATCATTGGGAATCACTCTGGACCCCAAACTAGACATGAACAAATACATCAAAAACAACGCAAAAAGCGCATTTCTCAACCTTGAACTACTCAACAAAATTAAACCCTTCATCCCTCTTGGTGACCTCAAACAAGCCAAACAATCCGTGGTACTGTTCAGACTGGACTACGGAATTGCAACCCTCACAGGAGCAGCAAAATCCCATCTAGCTCCACCCAGATCAGCTCTGAATGCAGCAGCCAGAATGGTCACTAGAGTAAAGAAATATGATCACATCTCGCCTGCACTCAAAGACCTAAAATGGCTCCCTGTTGAAATGCGTGCCAGCTTCAGAACATGTACAAAGTGTTGCACACTGGGAAACCCAACTACCTGGCTGCTCAACTACAGAAGGCCGGGCAGTCAAGAACCCTGAGGAGCACAAACACTCTACTCCTTACCGCCCCGAAATCTCGCAGACAAAAAACCGCATCTCGATCTTTTGCAGGAAATGCGCCGAAAATATGGAACTCCCTTCCAGTACAAATCAGGACTAACCCCTCCTACATAAAATTCAAAAGGCAACTCAAGGACTTCCTCTTCAACCGATCTCCCCCCAAACGCATAGCTACAAGCCAGTCGCCAAAGACATACCATAGTAGCACACAAACACTTTGGCCTCAATGACCTCTACCTCACTCTCCGCAGTGACTACCTCCCACCCCCCCTCACCGGCTGAACCCATCAGTGAGTCATGGGGTTTCCTACGACTACCTCATACAGTCCACTGCGATACCTTACTTACGAGTGATATGTTTCCTTTATATATACTAAATTGCTGAATGTATCCTATGAATGATTCTTGCTGTAAAGAGCTCCGATACCTTTGGGTCTGGTTAGCGCTATATAAAACTCATAATAAATAAATAAATAAACCTGCAATGACCGGCCGGCTCCAGCCTCTTTTTCCTCACTCCAGTCCTGCAGCAGTATGCAGGAAGCAGCAGGAAGCACCTGGCCCTTAACCTCCCACTAGCCAATCACAACGCTGCAGCGTTGTGATTAGTCTGAGCGCCGTGGATCGGTGCTCAGCCAGGGAATGGGGGCCTGGGCATGTTCTCCACGCAGGCTGCATGGAGGAGATGCGTAGTGCGCGTGAATGTTGGGCCGGGCCGGGAGGGTCGGCTAACAGTCATGTGCACTTAGGAGTGGGCAAACCACTCCTCCCCTGCTCCTCCGGTATCAAAGCAGCCCAGCGCCAAAAGCAAAGCTGCAGCAGAAGGTTAATATCAGTTTATGTTTCCCTTACTTCATTGCTGCAAAGCAGTGAGGCAGCCCTCCTCTGCTTTAGTGGAGGAGCCACCACTGGGTTAGACGGCGTCTCTACTCTCTACCCACTCTTTTCAAATGGTGAACGCTGTCTACCCTGACATTATTTTAGACGCCATTGAAATATGGTAAACTTGCCATGGTGTAATTTTCAGACACCGAAACACATTCAGCAACACCTGCAGCTTGTCTGCATTAGTGTAGAGCAGGAATGTGCAGGGGTAGGGGGCTTATCAGATTCCAGCTGGGCCCATAACAAAGGCCGAAGTTAAACGGCCATCAGGCCTCATTTAGTTGCATTATCCTGTCTGGCAGCTTCAAACTTAAATTCAATGGAGGGGAAACAAAGGCCCACAGCTTAATAGTTCTCAGGTACTTTAGAGAGGAATTATATTGTTTTCAGTCCCTGTATACAAGAGAAATGTATGCACTGTAAAAAGGTCAGATGTGTTTGTCTGTCCCAGACAGAAAAACCAATTTAAATACCACAATATTATTTATTTCTTTTATAATGCTACTCATCCCAATGCAGCGTGTCAGAGCGCTCCACATCACTGGCACACATTATACATTAACAATAAATCATATGTGTGTAAATTAATGTTTAGGCTATGTTACATAAAACAGTGATGATTGCAAGGTGTAGGACCACATGCCCTTTATAGCTCTATGTGCTTAGAGAAACTGCAATTTTTGAACTGCAAAAAATAAAAGCATCTCTGTGTTAAAAGCAGTATCCGAGTTACTCATTTTCATAAAAATAAAAATCTGTCAGCTGCGTGTTCCATAGTATGCTCTGCAGGAGACATGTTGACCCTCTATTCTACCTTGATTCAAAACTGGAACTTGACAAAACACGGATCTCCGCAGCACATACGTTAACCTACAAAGACAGTTTACCATTATTATTGCCTGAGATTTAGTTGGCACACAATGATCTCTGCAGCAGGTGTCTTAACCCCATTAGATATTTTAAAATGCAGAATTTGCAAACAATTAAACTGAACAGATTTACTGCCACCTTTCTCCATGTTGCAAATTTCTTTGTGGAAGAGTTTATAAATAGAAATGTAGAAGTAGAGGGCCAGATTCTGCGTTGGCGTTGCGTCACTTTTTTGGCAAAACCCTGATGTAAAATCTCATTTGTTAAATATTTTAATGCACTCGAATGTACTCTTGATAGACCTGCTAAGATATGTGTGAGGTCTTGAGATCAGAGGTTACTTGTTGTGATTATCATGGGTTGTGCTGCCACTACCTGTGATGCCACGTGCAATGTTAAGCGCCATGATGTCACTTGCATACAGTCTCACTTGACTAGTCCCCAAATTTCTGTTTTTTAGGACTTGTGCTCTTTAGATTAAGTGTGCAATATTTTTGTGGAATGAAGAGAAACCACAGCCTCACTATTGTCATGAACGCCAGGAGGGTGTTAGCAGGGAAAGGTGAAGTAACCATTTATATTTTGATTAGGATTATTTTGAAGAACTAGCGGTTTAGGGACATGCTCGAGTGATGGTAAAATAGACCACTAAAAGAGTGTATCAATCTGAGGTTTAAGTGCTAATATTTCTTCTTCTTCCAATATCACCATTTTTCTCCCAGACATTGCCCAAATCACACATGCAGACACTGCATAAAACAGACTCCCCCTGGCAATGTAATATTCATAACGGTTTTGGTGTTAGTATTATTCATACTTTCAAAAATAACAAACATTAACATGATGATGTTAATAGTAATACTCATAGTAACATCTGTTTATATAGCGGTGCATACTCTTGGATTTCTAACCCTTTAGCATTATGTACTCCTAAAACTGGACTGGTGAGTCGCAGAGATAAAATAGTTGCTTTGGTGATGTAATCAATGTTTTTGTCCTCATTCATCGGACCCACTGCGGACTCTTCACCTTAAATATCCTTTTGCCACTTTTCTGTCTTATATTTGGAGAGGCTTCTAACCTGGGGAAGAAGGTTTCCATTTTTATGGATCAGGTTCTGCCTCTATGTGTCTGATTTCCAAGTCAGGTGTGCACATAGAACGGTAAGGTGAACAATTTATTTTCTGGTACACATATATTCCTCCTACTTGTTCACCCTGTTTCCCCACCCCAATCCATGTTATCGGCGGAGCCCAGGATCATGGCTCTTCTAGGTAGTGTTTGTGCCCATTTTACAAAAGTGCATAGCAGCGCTCAGCAATTCAGCTTTTGTTGGACTTTACTACGGTGGCCACGGACTACAAATTTCTCGTCTTCCCAGTAAAATTAGATAGAGCAGTAGCTAGCGATGATCATTACAAAGTTTCCCAGGCCCTGATATTCATCCTTAGACAATCATCTCAAGGCTTACCTCGATGTTGATGCGACATATGTGATATGTCACTCGTGATCTTACCCGTCTCAATCCAGAAATGCAGGATACCTGGGCATGTCATACACATATGGATGTCAAAAACATCTCACAGTCCACATTTCATGCAGCAGTCCAGCTCTCTCAGTTTGTAAATTTTTCTTGGTGACCAGAACGCCATGTGGATTGGCAAAAGATGGCGCCTTCTCAAAAAGGTAGGTTTTACTGTGCTGTAGAGAGTGCACATAGATATTTGACATATATCTTTTATACACAGCCTTTGCAAGTATTCTCCGCACAGTGTCTCAGGCAAGTTGAAGTCTCCATCCATATTATCGAGCAGTAGCCAATACCATAATGACAATTCTTTCTTCTGCTGGGGACCTTCTACCCGGTATTCTTCCAGCACATTTGTGTCACTGTTATTTCTCCCAAGGACCGAGCTCAACTACTCAGCTGATAGTAATTGAATTTGGATACTCTTGTATCCCTGATTTCCTGGTTGTGGTTGCCAGCTTATCTTCCAAACACTTGGGGGCACTCGGGGAGTCACACACTGGAGCATATGTGCTGTAATATAAGAGGTTTGTCGCTCACCTAATCGGTGCCCTGAGCAGGGCCATCGCCTCTAGGACTTTTAGCCTCACCTTTTTGTAAAACTTCATATTCCTAAATCTACACATGAACTTAGACTCTCCAGCTCTCACCTCGTTCAGCATTGCTTTGAGCATGGTGCTGATCCATGAATTTTCTGAAATTGTCAATTAGCACCTTCTGTTTTTGAGCTGGAAGGACACTAATTTAATTTAATTTAATTTAATTTATTTATTATGTTTTGGCTCTCAAGAGGGCCACATAAACATATACAATACACAGCAACAAATACACAGAAAATACAAAATTTAAAAAACAAAATTCAATCCGCAATAGCTATACATCAGAAAATCAATCTAACAAGGCCGGACAGACAAAATATCACCAGGGATATTAATAAATAGCTAAAAATCCTTTAAAAAAGTTAAAAATATAAGAACAGAACATTTCGTTCGGAGGACAATAAAGTGCATGAAGGAAATCCTTTAAAGTGACAATGCTAAGGCGGATACAAATTACTTTTAGCCATCGATTGCGCAAATTACGTAACATAGGACAAATCAATAATACATGCATACAGTCCTGGGTGTTCAGTTTACATAAATTGCACAAAGCAGAAGTGCCATGCCATTTAGATAACAGTAGATTAAGTGGAATTAAATCATAGCGTAACAAAAACCAAAACCTACGTATCCCATGCGGTAGATTCCATAGGGCATAGGGTTGTGGCTGTTTCAACCTATAGGAGGAGATGAGAGGTTCCACATTCCTTTTATCACCAACTGATTTTTTATCGGAGAGGAAACAAAACTCCCACGAAGCCTCCTTGAGGACATGTTTTAACTGCGTGGAGGAGTAGGAGAATAGAACACTTTCATCAAGTTTCAGTATCTTTACAGCCCTTCTAAAGTTGCTTACGAGTTTAGAGAACTCTTTAAAATTGCCCAAAAGTTCATTTTTGAGGAGAACTCGCAGGGTGCCATCTCCCGCTCTAGCCAAACTGGCCACCCATCTTATTAGGGCGCATAGACCCTGAACCCAGGAACTCCTGAGTCCAAAGTCAAGCCTACAGGCGGCTAGTGGGCAAGCATTGTTTAGAGTCGAGAGGGATCTTAAGAGTTTCCCCTCAATCTTATGGCAGAAGTCCCAGTTTTTCACCTCTATTAATTCAATACCATACAAGATAGTTGCGGGGATTTTTACTCTAAAAACTTCTAGAAGACTGGAAAAATGTCTTTTCCCCGTTGCCTGGTATAAGGACTTTAACCCATTGCCATGGGCAAGAGCTTTGCGGGAGCAGTGCTCTATATGGAGTTTCTCACTCATATTGGCCGAAAATATTTTTCCCAAAAAAGTATAGGAAGTTACGACCTCCAATCTATGCCCTCCAATAGCCCAACCGTAATTTGTCGAGCGGCACTTCTTCTTACCAGCTATACACATCACTTTACTTTTGGTAATATTAATCTTCATGTAATGCTCACCAGCAAAGGCCTGGAGAGCCTGTAGCCGATTTGCAAGACCAATTGGAGTCAAGTCAAGAATCAGAACATCATCGGCATACATCAGGCAGGATATTGGAGTCCCTCCTATCCTCGGGGCAATCCCCTCACTGGCAGACACGGCAGCAGGGAGGTCAGCCGTATATAAGGAGAACAAAAGGGGTGCCAATAAGCAGCCTTGTTTAAGGCCATTCCGAGATGGTATTTTGGCCGAAAGCCCCCTTTCGCCCCCCATTAAGACCCTGCACCAGGTCTCAGTGTGCAGAGCCCGCACCAGTTCCAACAGGGGGGTAGGGACACCAAGCGTCGCCAGTTTTCTCCACAGCGTTCCACGATCTACTTTATCGAACGCTGTGGAGAAATCAATAAAGGCGGCATATACCACTCCTCCTCTCACCTGGACATATTTATCTGTGATCACCTGAAGGGCGGTCAGGTTATCTAGCGTGCCATGCTCCCTTCGGAAACCAGTCTGTTCAAACGGCAAAATATTGCCGTCCTCGACCCAATCAGAAAGAGATCTAAGGAGACATTTCGCAAAGACCTTTCCGATGGAGTCGAGGAGTGCAATCAGGCGGTAATTACTAGGGCTATCCCTTATACCCTTTTTAAAGATAGGGACCAAAATACTTCCTCTCCAGGACGCAGGAACAAATTTGGAGAGATGGCACGCCTTAAACAAGGGGTACAAAATTTTGCTCCAACTTAAGGGATCTTGTTTGAGGACCGTCATAGGAAGCTCATCCGGTCCCATGGCCCCAGAGGGCCGCATATTTTTTATAGCCGTCTCGATTTCTTTCTCTGAGGGATGGAAAACCAGGTCTTCAGGGGCAGCATATATGGAATTATCAATACCTGTGGTCCCGTTCCCTGCATAGAGCTCTCGGATATGAGAGGACCATACCTCTTCTGGTATAGGAATGGGGGTGGGGGTATGGCGCGTACCACATCCCTTCCCAATTATTGCCCAAAAGTCTTTAATATTACCATGTACAGCAGATTCCCTTAGTTTAATCCAAACTTCATCCTCCCTTTCCTTTTTAATTTTTTGCTTGAGTCTGCTTCTCTTTCTTTTTAACCTGGCAATTTCTTTCCCACGTTCCAGAACCCTTTCTAAATACTGTTCGCGAACTAGTTTATTTATTTCCCTATTCAGGGTACGCAATGTATTGGGGACTACCTCTCCTTTCCTAGGGGGAACAGTTTTTTTTGCGTACAATAAAATCTTTCGCATAAATTCTTCAAAATAAACAAATTCGCTACCATTCCACTCGTTTATTACCATTAGGGTATCGGCCAATAGGTCCTGCACCCCATTAATGGCGGCAAAGTTCCAGAAGCACCTTCCAGAAGAGGCATGGAAGGTAGCCTCGTTGCCATTAAGCGACCAAGACGCCGTATTCAAAGAAATTAAAGACATTGTTAAAAACAATATACTATGATCGCTGAGTGACGTAGGTATAATCTTTAGGTCCAGAATATGGGGAAACAGGCCATAGTCTGCAATAGCATAGTCCAAAATTGACGACCCAAAGGGGGATTTATGAGTATAATTAGCGGGGACGTCAGATGGAAATCTTCCATTTAAAATAATACCATCCCCAATCGCTAATTCTTTTAACAAAATCTTCCCTCTTTTATTTGTCACCAAGTTCTCAGGGAAAAGCGTCTGGGGAATAAAATGAACCTCTTCCTTAACTTTATTCCTGAAGAGTTTCAGACTAGCATTTGAAATTTTGCAATTTAGATCACCTACAAGCAAAATTACAGGGGAAGATGGGGAATTTTTTATCTGTTCAATATATCGGAGAACCTGCTGCAAACTATCATTAAAACGCTCCTCAGGGGGTATATACACATTAAAAATTACCATAGGATATTTTTCACCATTATGGAACAGATTTTCTAGAGTTATTGTGTGGAAAAGTCTACTAGGATCAATATAATGGGAGAATCTCCATTGCAATTTATTTGACAATAAGCAGGCAATCCCCCCCCTGGCATGCCCTTTCTTAGAGGGCGCAGCTGGTACTTCCAGGACATAAAAATCTTTTGATGGAGTTAGCATATCAATGCACCATGTTTCCTGAATGCACAATACATCCGCACCCAGAGAAGATAAAAAAGCAAGTTTCTCTGGGCAACTGTGGAATCCAGCCGCATTCCAGGAAATTATTTTTAATGCGGTGTTAAAGATGGTGAAACAATTTGGGGTTATCCTTTGTTTTTGTTGATAATGCACTATGGAGCCAATTCCACCGGAAGGTGTAGTGTCCTTCCAGTGGAAGGACACTACATAAAGCTGGAAGTCTGGCAGAGCAATGCCCCCGTTATCTAATTTTCTGTGCAAATTCTTACAGGAAATTCTTATACTCTTGGAGGCCAATATAAAATACCTTACTTTCCCTTGTAGTTTCTCTAGCCAGTCTTTCTTGAAGTATAGGGGAATGGCATTAAAAAGGAAAATAAAGTATGGCAAGATTGAAATTTTAATAGATTCACCTGTCCAAACAGTGTTAATCTTAAACAAACAATGCACCACAGCACACATAATACTGTTCCTCTTATCCAAACAAAATAGTCTCTATGATCAGCAATAGTTTCTTTACAGTCGTCGATTGAAGTTCTACAGATGATGGTATGTAAGGTCTTTTTTATTCCGACAATAAACACAACAGCGTCAGCCGTCACGTGTTTTGTCCTCTTGGACTTTTTCAAGGCTGCAAAACCATATACAATAATCATTTGTATCTTTATTATATATAACAATTAGGTTGAAAAATGGTCACTGAAGTGCTGCAGGTCAGCAAGGAATTGGTCTCTCTTAACCCCTTCCATGCGCGCGGAATTCCCGCGCTGTGCGGACGTTTCCATTAGTGGGCGGGGATTCGGAGGGCCAGGGGCCGTCGTTCGCACACGCCCACCGTGACGCGTGATGGCTCCCAGCCGTCACGAGCATGGAAGAGTTTAAGACACTTGTTTCAAACTGTCTCGTCACTACATAGAGAGGAGGTGTGTAAGGACAACCAATATCAGTATATTTACACTTAACTCCCTAAAAAAAGATATTGATCGACGAAGACGGTTCACTAGTTATCATGTAAAATGTTTATAACATACTCCAGTAAAAAGCGATCCAATCCAATCATTTGTTGGCTCACCAAGTAAATATCATTCTGTTTGTAGCTCGCTGGACCATGATAAGTCAGCTGCTTATATAAAGGATATATATTACCAATTTATATCCTCACAATTGTTAATATAACAAAACCAAAAATATGACCATTATTGCTTACTGTCTAAATACTCTGTATTAGACCCTCACAGATGCCAAACGTCTTTTCGAAAATCCCCGTCATCTTTGTAGGTGAAGAAATAGTCACAAACTTGAAGACAGACTAATTAATGTGCCGTCCAGGGAAAAGAGAATTTGAACGGCGGCCCGATTATCCTAGTTCAAAACTTCGCTCAAAATACAAATGTGTCTATTAAGTTACCGCACCAGAGTGTGCAAGACCACCTTGGAAAAAGTGTATTATATATGCATTCTACAGTTGACAGAGTAAAGAGCCTGGACAGCAATTAAAGACCAGAAAAGTGCAGCAGGACCTGCAGAGGGAAAGTGGCAAAACACCCTTCAGTGAAGCTGTGAAGGAAGATAGTAGGACAGAGGGGGAGACAGAGTGCTAATTAGTAACAGAAAGCCAGAGCAAAAGAGGAGCATGGTTGGAGCAATGAGAGATCCACATAAAAACTGTGGAGGGGCACCCATGTGGAAAGAAAAAGCATCTGTGAGCCCATAAAAATTAAAGTTAAAGTGAATAAAGGGGGAAAATAGATGAGCAACAACCTCTCTCAGCCAATAATTTGAACACGGCCAAGCCCAGACAACCATACTTCCCTACAGAAAGACTCCAGGGGGAGACTAAAAGGGGTTTTCCCTGCAAACAAAAGCAACCTAACCCAGGTCATTTTTTAAGGTTCATACTAAAATAACAATGTCCGATGACCTAGAAGCTACACCTGGCATAATTAAAGCAAGGGTGGTAAAGAAACAGAAGCAACAAGGAAGGGCACTCCTTCCATAGAGGGGGGCACAGAAAAGTTACTCAGTACAGGAGGCAGATGGAGGCTGCAAAAATGAACCCTCTTGGGCTCGAACAGATACTAGTGCTTAGCTGAGTTAGGGGGAAGATGGGGTAGAAAAATTGATAAGAACCAAGGAGGAGGATGGGATACACAAAATCTCTACTCTAAGGAGCGTTGCCCAGTACATCGGTAAGGGAGCACTTAGACAACATACTTTTTACCCTAAAGGCATGGGCAGCCACACCCCAATTGCCCTTTGATGTCACCTTATCCACTACAAATGCTTTCAAACGAATACTGCAGTCCCTTTCAGAAGAGGATAAAAATATTTTCTCTAGCTCTCATGACCAACGATTAAGCAGACTGATCTCCAGGTTACTCCTTAGATAATTGATAATATGAGGGGAGAGATTAATACGGTGCAAATTTATCATGGAACTTAAATGGGCTTCAAATAACAGATGAGCAAAAAATACTACTATATCTGAGGGATTCTCCAACCCATGTTATAGTACTACAGGAAACTCATTTGTCCGGGATGGTCCAGAGGTCTTTAGCACAAAGAAGTGGGTCCAGCAGGTGGTATGCTCATATCAAACCTGTCATACCAAAGGAGTAGCCATTTTGATTTCTTTCAGATAAAGCAGAGATCTCTATTAAGGATGCAAGACAGACAAGAGGGGCAGATGGGCAATTGCAAACTTGAGTCCAGGTGACAGCAGCTATACTCTAGTGAGGTACCATGGCACAAATGTGGACAATGAGGAACTCCTCAAAAAGCCTATGCTTGTAGCTAGCAGAAGCTTCCTATCCGATAATAATGACAGGAGACATTAATGATGTAATGGATAACACTATAGATACATCTGTTCATAATAGGTGAAGTGTAGCCTCCAAATTGCAAACTTACATTAGATGCCTGCTGAGACAGATAGGATTGTGCGACATCTGGAGAGTAAGGGTGGGAACAGAGCGAGGATATACCTATTACAATACAAAATACAGGCATTCTTCAGGAATAAACTTTTTTCTGGTGGACCAGAAAATAAGGGAAGGCATCCTGAATTGGTGATGTAATCACGTCCCTCAGTCCTATGACTGAGCTTGTCTTTTAGTGACATGACCAAGCAGGGATAAGGATGTGTTAAGTTGCAAAGATTTTCTTGAGCAAACCCTGTTATTCTTGTAAATACTGTGGCTACATATAGTCCACAAGGTTTCCTAACGTGTCTTCACAATGAAGGCAAACCATAAACATATTCATTTTCAGAACCATCAAACATTTACCAGGAAATATTGAAAACTAGTGGTTAAAATAAAAGATTATGCAGCACTGCAAATGTATGAAAAGTAGGGCAGGAAACATGAACTGTGGGCATGCAAATTAGTGAATCTTATCTTTGCTAACGTAATACAATATTCCCATGGACAGTGCATTGACTCATCACCAAAATCAAGAACATAAAATCGTGGTAGTAAGCTTTTCATGGGATCATGGCTTTCTGGCTTTCTGTGTGCTCTTAGGTGTAAGGAGGGTACCAGCAGCATGTGTAAATGAGTACATTAGTATTTCAGCTTTCAAATTAAGTTCATATTATCAACATGATTGACGATTTAACTGTTCACATGTTGAGATCACACCCAATATACTCCAAAAAAGGATCCAGAAGAAGCCACCAGAAACCAATTGGCATGTCCTACAAAGTATGATACCAATATAAGTCCCTTAGGTGGCTTAACTCACTATCAAGTCCATGTATATTCTTTAGCTATTGGTTGTCATAAAGAGGGTGGGAGCAATAGGTAGGATATTGTTAACGTTTCTGATTTGAATGTTCTCCCCAGTAAAAATTGCCTTTGTTCTCTAGATATGAGGCATGGAAGTTTTTATGAAATATGTGGGCTGCAGTGTGCATTTGTACCACACATATATAGGCTAAATTTGTGTGTCTGACAAACGCACCACTATGCTGTGGCCAAGCTGCAGTATAAATGCACTGAAGCGTGACGTAATGGGGAAAAGTGAATGTGCCCTGCAGGAAATATTTTTATAAAGTCATAAGTCACCCTTAAAGAATGCTGTGTAAGTCCAAAGCCAGGGCACCTATATGCAGAAATAGTTAACACCACAAATTGGGGTTTGTATATTCTCAAGGTGAAACAAGCAAACAAGGGATTATAACCTCATTTTACAATTCTACCTAGGAAAATGCTAGATAAATGCTTCAACTGTATTTCCTACTTAGGGCCTGATGATGATGCAGTTAGGAAGGCCTCCTAATGCCATTTGTTCTGTCAGAATCAGACCAGGAACGTGTCTTTCTGACTGAATTGGAAAGGTTTCCAACCGACCGAGTACGATGTGAGTTAGGTGTTAGGAATATCCTATTCCGAACCCAACGGCATTCAGAATGACCGAGCCGTACGGAGCAGACTCATACGTCTCTACAGGATGCATTTCCGAACGATGAATTACGAAGCTGGATTCGGACAGCTGTCCAACCCTTTGGGGAGCTCCCTGCACTCAGAGCCTTCCCAATCGGGCCCGTGAGGGTACCCATGGGTCCCCCTTACCAGGCATGCAGAGTGTGGCAGGCACCAGGGGGTGCTCACCACAGGGTGCCCGATTTTCTCCTGCAACCCCTTTCTTCAATGGGAGCCTATGCATTTGGTCAGAACATAGGCTCCCATTGAAGTAAATGGGAGTCTGACAGAATAATATCTGGAAGCATCCGGATGCATCATAATTGGTCTTTCGTACTCTTCCGATCTGAGTCGGAAACCATTCCCAAACCGATTATGTGGGAATGCTTTCCTAACTCAATCGTAATCGGGCCCTTAGATTTAAAAATCTGATTTAATGATTGCAAAAAAATTGATTATAATTTTGGGTGAGTGACTGCCCACCTCAAGGGATACTCACAGTTATTGGGAGAGTGAATCCTTAAATACATTAATTTAACCTGATCTTAAGACCCTGGTAGCCATGGCACAGAGCAGACAGGCCTAATTTAAACCAATGTCTAAAATATGTCATGTTAGCACCAAAAAAGTAATATATTCCATACACTAAGCAATAAAAAACACAAATGGAATGGAATATGAAAAACATTGTAAAATATATTAAATAAAATGGCAAAATCCAATAAGTTTCAGGCTGACCGTGATGGATCACGGCCCGAATAAACCAATCAGATTCTTCCCAGTCAAATATTTTACCTTATGACTTAGGGCCTGATAATGAGTTTGGCGATCCGATGGACCACCAAATCCACGGTGCGACAACTGCCACACTGGCAGTCTAACTGCTGTATTATGACTTTGGAGGTCAGATCGCAATAAGAATGCCCCAACTCCGTTGGTGCTGCAGTCTGAGGTAGCAATATGCTGGCGGTGCCGCTGTAGCAACGCTAAGCAATTTAGGAGTTTCCAGACCTCCACACTTTTCATGGCGGTGAGCCTGCCATGAAAAGTGTGGCAGTGAGGAAACTAAAGGGGCCCTGCAGGATCCCCTGTTGCCTCAGGGTCACGGGGATGCATGCAAGATGGGGCATGGTCTGCCCCCCTTTAGGCATGCACCCCCAGTTTGTGCATGGCATGGACTTAACAGTCCATGCATTGCAGGAACTTGCTTTGGCATTCCCATTGCTGTGTATTTCTAAGGCTCACTACCAGGAACCGCCAAAGCACCACCCACCAGACCAGGAGAAACTCCTGATGTGGCGGACGATCAGCAGATGAGTTTAGCAGTGTGGTAGCATGGGGCTGGTGTGGCTGCCCACTGCCATGCTCGTAATAAGGCTCTTAGTCTTTTAAGTGATCCACTTTTCAGGGTTTCTGGAGCAGCTCCTCTGGGTCACACCTCAGAGGATCACTACCTTTAAGTGGTCAAGTGGATTGCTTGTTTGCATGTCTCAGTGATCTGGAGAGCTATGACAGGGTGAGCTTCTCTTGAAAAGTTGATCCAAGTTGGAATGTTCAAACGGTAGACGACAAACATAGTGCAACCCATTGGTTCTCCAGGATTGGGGTTGGCCATAAGGCAAGCAACTTTTCCCCAAAAAGTATTTGCTATGGAAACATCAGTAAGAACCACTACATCTTCTGGGAATGAGTCTCTGCATGCAACATGCATGATTGACATTAGTCGAAGTCACAAGGAAACAACTGAAATGATTACAGAAGTTCTAAGGTACCAAGTGCAAGACCAGATTCGGATTTTCAAATGTACGGACTATGTATGACTCAGAAAACCAGGCTCAAGTAACATCTGAGATGAGGATATACATCCTACACAACCCGGAGGTCAGAAAAAGTATGTAGGATGGATCTAGGGAATTGAAAACCACCACAGAAAAGATGGTAATGTACTTATGAAGAGACAATCACCAACATCACAAAGCATTAGCCATAATCCTTAGAAAGGGAGAAAAATGCCTAATTGAGTGGAAGCTAGGTAACAACAGACACATAGCAGCCAGGTTATACGGCAGATATATCAACACCACTGCTATCCAGTTGTATGCTTCAACAAATGACACAGAAGAAATAGTCAAGGAAATTTTCCACCAACAGATGAAAACTGATCTTGAAACTGTGTAGAACTATGATCTGATGATTGCGATGGGGGACTCAAATGCTAAAGTTAGAGATCACAACATGAACTATTACTGAGCCATGAGAAAGAAAGGTTGTAGAACAGTGAATGAGAATGGAGAAAGACTGCTAGAATATGTTGGTGCTCACCCAATGGTAGAAACAGAAACCAGATTGACCACCTGATGATGAGTGGCATCTGGAGAGGATCACTGCAAGATGTCAGAGTGAGGAGGGGAGCATACATCAGTAGTGATCACCATCTTGTAACCACTCTTAAAAAGCTGATACTCAGAAAAAACAAAAAAGTGAAAAAAACAGAGTGCCAAATGTCAGTATGAGAGCACTGCGATGTGGAACATTACAGGAACCCCATGAACAAATTTATAAAACAAAAACAAAAAACAGGTTCTAACTCCTGGCAGACACAGAACAACAGTCTGAGGGGGAAGGTCTTATAGATCACAAGGATAGTCAGTAGTACATTGTGGGCATTATAGAACATCCCTATCATGGCTAATCAAGGCAGACTACTCATAAAGTAACGGCCGGTAGCACACTGGGCAGAGCACTTCAAAGACTTTTTAAAAACTAGTACCAACAAGTGAATGGGGCATCCAAGACAGGCAGTGACAGGCTTGGATGTCTATGCAGTTGCACAACAGAAAGAAGAAATTCTCACTGACAACCAATCTCGCAATAACAGAAGAGCTTCCAACCAGGACAACCTGAATGCAGAAATGTTCAAGGCAGACCCTGAAACATCAGCAAAGATCCACCAATCACTAACATTAATGTGGGAGAGAAATAGAGTGCTAGACAACTGGAACCAAAGGATCATTACCAAGATTCCAAAGAAAGGGAGCAATAACAAACTGTAACAATTGTTGTAGAATAACCCTTCTCTCACTTCCAAGTTAAGATTGTGGAAAAAATCTTTACATGGCACATTTCTGCTGGTGTGGACAAACAGTAAGAAAAGTACAGGCTGGTTTCCACATGGGCAGATAGTGTATTGATCAGATCCTTACTGTACACAAGATGATAGAGTAATGCATTGTGTGACAGAGACAACTATGCATCAATGTAATTAAATTTGAGAATGCCATTGACTATATCCACAGTACCTGTGTCTGCCACATAGTGAGAACCTATGACATGTCGTACTTTAATATTCGGGACCGCGTAGGGGACAGGGCCCTACCCCTGTCTATCTTGGTATTAACAAACCGCAAATGGTAAATGCGGCATGTACGAGTGCTTTATATATCGTTCTAGCTATGAATGCACTGCGTACACGTTATTCTGCTTCACTACGCGGGTTCCATTTTGGAAGCAGTGGCCATCTTGTCATTGCCCTCACATAGGCTATAATGGAGTAAATACGGGCCTCACAGTACATGGGCTTTCCCTCTGACTTCTCTGTGACCTGGGCAGCTGGCTCTGCTGCCCCGGGTCAAACCGGTCTCACGAGCTCCCCTTCCTCCGTCCACCTGTGATTAGCATCAGGGCTTGACCCGTCATAAAACCCTTTCATTCTACACAATCCTCCGGCTAATCTCTTCCACACCTGCTTGTTCCTGCTTTATGACTTGTTTCCCAAAACAGGAGATGCTCATGTTTATTGGGGGGTCTATTGACATCAAATGTGGGATCTGAACCTTACTGTGTAAATCATTGTGGGCTGGCCGAACTGGAATGTGGGATGGTCATCATGACTCTGCTTTTTTGTTTGTAATGTATACTTATAATGGCCATATCGTAAACCAAGGAATGTGTGCCTGGAGCATCATATTTTGTACTTAAGGAGAAGCCCGTTCCTATGATTTTTAGCAGTCTCCTGAGAACATACACGCTGTTGTACTTCTAGGATACCTGAAATTGGTCTGCAGCCAATAAACGATTCTTTGACTTCACCCAGAAGACTCTGTGTTTCTGTAGGTCTGGAACAGGGTGAACCCAGAAGTCATAGGGTGTGTGCCCCTGCACCGCTGGGTCTAAAATACCCAGTACTTCAGTTTGGCGCCCAACTCGGGACGATTTCAGCGGTACCAGTCCAAGCCAGAGGTTCGTGAGGAGCTTCGTGTGGAAATTCCGGAGGAAGGCCGCCACTTCATCGACCCCTGCATGTCGACGTGGTCCGAAAGTCTTTTCTGCGAGGTTCTCCGCGTCCCGACGGCTACGAAGGACTGCTGCCCTGATTAATCGACCTGTTTTGGACCCTTGACGAGTTTTGAGAGAGCGAAACAATCGAGAGAGTCTTCTGGTGACGCCATCGATCAACAATATTCAGTTAAGTATAAGTGGAGCGTCTCCTATTTGTTTTTGGTATCCTTCGGGATCGTTTGATTTGGTAATTTGGTACTTTGGAGTTTGCAAACGCCAAAGCCAGAGGACTCGTGTATTCACGAGAATATCGTAATCGATAATCCTTTGACGTTTGGATCTAGACTAGTGAGCAAAGATGCCTGGTTCTGGACTATTTGGTAGATTATTCTGTTTGGGTTGTGGAAAAGATTTCCAGCTAGAGGAATCATGTCCGGTTCCTCCGGTTGGAACTCCAACTTATGAGCTCTATGTAAAACATGGCGTAGGCCCCATTGCAATTAACGAAGTATGGATCCACTACACCAGGAAAGATGGTGTTTTAAAATGGCCCCAAAATGGTAGTTTTGATACCGATATTTTAGATAATTTGGAAATTAAATTGTTTAAGAAGAAAGCCCGGCCGGCGATGTTTGACTCTTTCCGCTTATGGCGAAAGGAAGCCAAACAAAAGGAAATTAAGTTAGCGAAAAAGAATAAGAGAGAGAAAGGTATGACAGTAATGCAAGCAGCTGTACAATTTAAAGACAATGAAGAGGAGCAGATGAGTGAGCAATTGCATAGGCAGCGCAAGTTAGGGATTGACAAATGTTACCCAGCTTTACCACATTCTAAGCAGAATGAGTCCGAAGAAAAAGAGAAAGATCCCCTGATGTCACATTTGTTGAGTTCGCCACCCCCGTATGCTCAAACTGCCACGGCGCCTCCCCAGCTTGTAAATATGCCACCTCCAGTGCATATACTGCAAGCCTTGCCGCTACCGCCAGCTGCTTTGCAGCCGGTTCCTATCCCTGTAGCGCAGCCCTCTCAAGCACCGCCAGTTGTGCTTCCAACTGCCCCCGCACTTCCTGCGACTTTGCCTAATACAGCAGCTGCCTCCCCTGACACTCTTCCTTCCACCACTCCAGTACCTGTCTCTACATCCTCTTTTCTTCCCTCTGTTTTTCCCCCCTGTTCTCGCCTCAGCTTCTCCTTCAGCGCGACAGCGCTTAGCTAATGTGGTTACTACATTAATGTCTCCTCTCTTTGAGTCATCTGGTGCGACTCCTGGTTTACAGCGTAAGCAATTGCGTAGCCAATTGCCTAACCCCGATGAGAAAAAGGTAATAGATAACATGGCGCGTAGATGGATTGTTTTCCCTTCACTGTATGATGTGGAATCAGTTGTCAACGTTTTCCATCAATGGGATGCCCCGAAACAGAGATATGTGTTTGAGAAAATGTGCGAAATTCTCTGTGAAGAATTGGAGGATAGTGGTAAAAATCCGAACCCGCAGGAATTGTGTAGAGTGAGGTTCGATTTTGGAACTGGTATAAGTGGAGTAGATAAAGCAGTTGCGGTTGTATTGTCCTTTAGGAATGATGATTGCCAACAATCATTGTTTGAACAAGATGTCCTTGTGGGGAAAAAGGTAAAAGCGCGACAATACCCTATGAGAGAAGTTCCCCCGGTATGGAAGGAAGCGGTTGCAGCTGCCGGTGGTAACCCCGCTGTGGCAGCGCATTTCCAGCGTGTTTGGGTGCATGTTCCATGGAAGTGCTCTGAGGTGTTAGCGCTTAAGCAGTCCTTGCCTGATCCCCGTAAGAACCCAGCAGGTTATTATAAAGAGTTGTCACAGACGGCAGGGTCATGCATTATGAATCTGGCCGACATAGACATGTTGTTTGGTAATGTTGTTCCACAGCCTCTATGGGGGTCAATTCGTAATGTAGATCACAATGCAGAACTAGGGGATACATGGGCTAACATTGTTGCTGCTGATGCTAGACAAACTGGTGGTGCGAAACCAGAACCTTTAGTAGCTGAACTGCCTGGTAGAATCATCACGTATATGAAGACAATAATGCCTGCGATGCGCGTAAATTGGGACAAGTTATCTGCATGCAAGCAGAAGAAAGATGAGACAGTGTCAGACTTCTTTACTAGGTTTGAAGAAACATTTATTGATCACAGTGGGCAGGATATGAGTACTGAGGGTGGCCAACGGTTATTTGTGGATAAGTTTGTGCAGAATCTACTTCCTGACCTGTGTAAAAAGTTAAAAGATTCAGAAAGTTCTTGGGCTGTTTCTTCTTCAGCGCAAATACTGGCTACTGCACAGTATTATGAAAATAGAGATAAAGACGAGAAAGATAGAACAGAGAAGAAAACGAAGGAACTAAAGACAAAGGTCCTTTTACAGCAGGCTTACCCGCCACGTGGAGGTCAGAATAATTATAGACAACCCCAAGGTGTCTATCACCAACCCCAACAGTTTCAGAACAATCAGCAAATGAATGGGTATTATCAACCACGTGTCCCTGTAGGTCCCAACCAATGTTCATACTGCAAAGAGGAAGGTCATTATAAATACAGTTGCCCTAAATTGATGCAGCGTAACGGCAATATGTATGGCGCAAGAGGAAGGGGTGGTCAGCAAGCTCCTAGAGGCAGAGGGCGTGGAAATGCTCCCCAGAATGCGCGTCCTCTGCCGCCTCAAAGTACCATCAATAGCTTTGATCAGCAAGCTAACGCGACTAGTAATATGGCCCAGTATTACAATAATGATTATTATGCAGAGGACGGTGATGCAGAAAGTAATGACTACTAGGACAGCCGTAGACAGAGAGAGGGAGTTGTTTCAGTGCCAGTGGATCAGAGTGGACCGTATGTTGAGGTGACTACAGCAAATGTAACGGAGCCTTTTCTGCTAGACACTGGTGCTGCAAAGAGTTCAATCATGCATTCAAAACTCCCTGGCGCACCTTTGTCTGGCGATATAAATGTTTCAGTAGGTTTTTCTGGCGCCCCAGTTAGGAACCCGATTTCTAGTCCCATGTCACTTTCTGTTGGACCTTGCGAGCTGAAAGCACCCCTGATTCTGACAACAGGTTGTGGTGAGAATTTGCTGGGATTAGATTTGTTGAAAAGATTGCACGCTACACTGTATTGTTCTCCTTCAGGAGTACAACTTACATTAGGCAAGAAAGTGATTTCCCCAATGTATTTGTCTAAAAATACAATGCCACCTGAATTGTCATCCCTTCCGGATGCTCTTTGGGCTACTGGTCCCAATGATGTGGGCCTCTTGGAGATACCGCCATATGTGGTGACTTTAAAGGCTAATGTCAGACTGCCACGTATTCCCCAGTACAAGATCTCTAATGAAGGGCAGAAAGCATTGTTAGACATTGTCAGCGACTTGATTAATAAGGGTGTGATTGAAGAGACAAGAGGCAACGTTTGCAATAGTCCGATTTTACCTGTCTTAAAACGAACGGATCCTTCACAGCCACCTGTTTACAGATTTGTGATCGATCTCAGAGAGGTTAATAAGATTGTTGTGCCACAGTTTCCGGTTGTCCCCGATATAACCGCCTTGTTAACGATGATTCCAGCCTCTGCTGCATGGTTTTCAGTGATTGATTTAAAGAATGCTTTCTTTAGCATCCCAATTGCAGAAGAGAGCAGAGATATTTTTGGTTTTAGTCTGGGAGGCCAAAGCTTCCGCTTCAAACGCGCTCCCCAGGGCTACTGTGAGAGTCCATCCATATACAGTCAGGCTTTGAAAGCGCAGCTTGATGCACTTGTTTTACCTAGTGGCGCTATCCTGATTCAGTACGTGGATGATTTACTAATTGCCGCGGATACTGAGAAGATCTGTAAAGAAGCCACATTGTCACTGTTGCGCCATTTATCCGCTTTCCATCACAAAGTGTCTCTCTCTAAGCTGCAATATTGTCGACAAGAAGTGACCTACTTAGGTCATCTCTTATCGAAGGAGGGAAGGAAACTGACCCCAGAAAGAATTCAAGCCATTGCACAGTTGAGTGTGCCAAAAACACAGAGAGAAGTGCGTGCTTTCTTGGGCATCACTTCATACTGTAGGCATTGGATCCCTAGTTTTTCTTTATTGGCAAAACCTTTGTTAGCCTTAACATGCAAAGACACACCGAATCCTATCCCATGGTCTGAAGAGTGCCAGAAAAGTTTTGTGGAATTGCGTAATGCATTATGTTCAGCACCTGTGTTGGGTACCCCTGACTACAGTAAGCCTTTTACATTGTATGTTCACGAGAAAGATGGTTGTGCGTTGTCAGTATTAACACAGCCTTTTGGCGACAGACCGCGCCCATGCGCATATTTTTCATCAACCTTGGACCCTGTAGCGAGGGCATTGCCAAGCTGTCTGAGAGCGACAGCTGCTGCAGCGATGTCTATCCGACAATCTGCTGGTTTGGTAATGGGCAATACATTGATTGTTATGGTTCCACACGCTGTAGACACATTATTAAATAGGACCAAGACACAACACCTGACTAGTGCGCGATTATCAGGTTATGAACTTACACTGTTAGCGAATCACATACACATAAAGAGATGCAATACGCTGAATCCAGCCACATTGTTGCCAATTCCAGCAGACTCAGATGAGATTGAGCAACATGACTGTCTGTTCAGAACAGAAGAAGAGACGAAAGGGAGAGTAGATCTAAAAGATACTCCCCTGACTGAGTGTGATGGCACTTTATGGGTAGATGGTTCATGTTTCAAGCTCCCTAATGGTGACACGACTGCTGCATATGCTATCACGACTTTGCACACGGTCGTGGAAACTGCACGAGTGCCACATAATTTGGCCCAAGCAGCAGAATTAATCGCCCTCACGAGAGCATGTGTGTTGTCTGAAGGAATGAGAGTGAATATATACACAGATAGCCAGTACGCCTTTGGCGTGGCTCATAATTTTGGGCGTTTGTGGAAGGAGCGTGGGTTCCTGACGTCGCATGGAGCTAAAATTCAGAATGGCAAGTTGGTGAATGATCTCCTTGAGTCACTGACCCTACCGTTGCAAGTTGCGATCATGAAATGCAGTGCGCACAGGAAAGTCACAGATGATGTTGGACGTGGGAATGCGTTTGCTGATGAGACCGCGAAAGAAACGGCACAGAATGTGAAGACTAGAATGTATGTTGCAGGCCCCGCAAGATGGGTTAATGATGTGGGAATGTGTGAAAACACAATAGAGAGTGTGAAGTCGCTTCAAGCTGAAGCCACAGAGGAAGAGTTAAGCAAGTGGAGAGAAAGTATGGGTAAGTTGGATGAGAATGGTTGTTGGATTGATTTGACAGAACATAGGCGATGGTTATTGCCTGATGCATATGTGCTTCCAGTGGTTACAATGGCACATGGAATGGCACATATCAGTACGAAAGGTATATGCAAGTTGTTGGCTCCAGTATGGCAGAATGCTGGGATTCCCAAGTGTGCAGAGAATGTGGTCAAGAATTGCATAGTATGTTTGAAGTACAACCCTGGTAGGGGAACCCCAACTCCAGCTGGTCACTTTGCACCCCCATCATGTCCATTTGAAGTTTTGCAGCTGGACTTTATTCACATGGAAAGATGCAACAACCTGAAATATGTACTGGTGGTTGTTTGTGCTTTCTCGAAATGGATAGAGGCTTATCCTCTGAAAGATAACACTGCCCTATCCACAGCCAAAGCCCTTGTGAAAGAGTTTTTCCCTAGGTTTGGGATGCCAAGAAGGGTGTGGTGTGATAACGGAAGTGAGTTTGTGGGTAAAGTGATGAAGAATGTATGTGAAGGGCTAGGGATAAAGCAGAAGTTCCATGCTGCAAATCACCCCCAATCAGCTGGACTAGTAGAACGCTACAATGGAGCCTTAAAGCTCAAGCTGGCCAAAATCCAGGCGAGCACCGGTCTTAAATGGCCTGACGCTCTGCCTCTAGCACTCCTGTCCACCAGAATGACCATACACTCACGAGTGGGACTTAGCCCTTACGAGGTTGTCTTTGGCCGTCCGGCCAACGTATGGGGTGTACCGAGGCCTACGAAGTTCAGTGAGATAGAGCATCCAGTACTGCTCGATTACCTGTATGATTTGACTGTTAAACTGCGTGTTTTGCACCAACAGGTACATGATACTCTTCCCCAAGCTTCTGAACCTCCTGGACACCCTATCAACCCTGGTACGTGGGTGCTAGTCCGAAATTTCCAGCGCAAGAGCAACGACGAGCCTCGCTGGATCGGCCCCCATCTTGTTCTTCTTTCGACAAGATCAGCAGTGCGAGTGAAAGGGAAGAAACACTGGATTCATGGTACCCACTGTAAAGTAGTCCCCTTGCCTCTGCCATATGACCAGTGGGTCAAGGAGGGTATCGCCGACTCTGAGACAGACACTGTACCTCGTTTTGTACCATTCAGTGACGCACGCCTAAAAGACACAGTTTCAGACCAAGAGAGTGACAATATTCTGCAGGAAGCTGTGCCACCATCAAATCGACTGGACACCACTGACCCTGAACTTTTGTTTCAAGACCAAACAGCACCTGGCCGTCTCCGCTATAATTTGAGACCTAGGCCCATGGACAAATAAAGATTTCCTCACTATTTCCTTTTTAACATTTTTTGCTCTCCCATCTGAAGGACTTTCTTGATTTTTGTTTTTCGAACCACCATCCGGGTTCTGCCGCAGGGTCGCGGTGCCAAGACTTTGGGGTACAGGCCGAAGACGCTAGGTCAACGGTTCTGGTTGGTCTAGGGCGTTTCCCTGGACTGACAGGCGTACTCCTTAGCAGAAGAAACTCATCCACCGCGAGCGGCCCGAGTAGAGGATGGAGTTTTTTAAGATGGAGAGACCGATTGAGTAAATGAACTTTAACGCAAGGATGTGTAGAATTGTAAAAAGTAAATGTTTTGTCTTTTTGTGCCTTTTTACACTGTGTAGCATAATAATGTTTATTGTAGGATTTGTGTTCTTCTCCGCTCCAAAGCCCATTGCACCCACTCAACAGCCTATATCTCCTTCTACTGCCTCCTCTCACTCTTTTCACCCTTTGCCTGAGCACGAACAGACCAGACGATCAGAGTTCGTAAATAACTCGTTTATCCAGCTCTTGCACCAGCACCAACTGGTAATGAATACGACCAATTGCTGGGTGTGTGGGTTAATGCCACGTACCATTAACAAGGGTATTCCCTACCTGGTGCTGCCGTATAGTTACAATGGATCGTCATGGGCATTCCAAACCATGTTTCTCTATGCTCTAGATACATACTCCCCTCGCCAACCGCGTTCCATCAGACCTATCACCAATAATAAGGCTTTGATGAAAGGAGTTGCCGACATGAGTAGGGATATCGATGCATACTCATCCATTCCCAAAGAAGAGTTGAGACCTTATGTAGGATGGAACGCGACGGGGTATAGTATTAGTCTGGGTGAAAGACAGCGAAAAATCTCATCTCCAATCTGGGTCGTACCCCACATGGGTCGGTTCTGCTTACAGGGTAATGGTCAGAATCCTAGAGCTCAACTGGGAAGAAGTGACTGTACTGAAACGTACACTTTCCCGTCACAGTTTTCCCCTGCGTTTTTGGCTGCCAAGGGCACATATTTCATCTGTAATGACCGAGCATATACATGGCTGCCCCCTGATTTCTCAGGCACATGTTATATTGCGAACTTGCTACCGCCGACATTTACTGCTGCCTCTGACTATCACAAGACCAGAGTTGTGAGAGGTGTGATTAGTAAGGAGGATACTGCCGGTCAGGAAGCGGGAGACTTCTTCTTGGGTTTCCTGCCGTTTTGGGGACCTATGGTCAATAGTAGGAACCTGAGACAACTGACTCGTGTGGTTGAATCCACTGTCAATGTAACGGCTGGTGCCCTTAGTAATCTGACAGCTGAGCTCCAAGTGGATCGCCTTATGACTTTACAGAACCGCATGGTTCTAGACGTTATTCTTGCAGACCGCGGTGGGGTATGCAAGGTCATCCAATCCAGTTGCTGCATTTTCATGCCAGATAATGCTCCAACAGTGTATCAAGCCATCTCCAAACTCCATAAAATATCTGAATCCATACACGTGGATAAGGGAGATTGGTCACTGGTGGGGTGGTTCTGGGAATTGATATCTGCCTGGGGTTGGAAAGTTCTGATGGTCATTGGAATGATCTTAGCCATTCTTTTCCTGTTCTGTCTGTGTATACAGTGTGCTCCTGCGATATGTGGCCTCTGTGCTACCTTATGTGTAAGGAAACCTGTATCGAGGGACGAACTCAGTAATAGGATGATGCTACAGCAACATCTCCATGACTTTGTGAACATTGACCTAGACTCGGATTAAGATGAGTATAGTGATTGCCTATGTAAGGGCAAAAGGAGGGTCTGTCGTACTTTAATATTCGGGACCGCGTAGGGGACAGGGCCCTACCCCTGTCTATCTTGGTATTAACAAACCGCAAATGGTAAATGCGGCATGTACGAGTGCTTTATATATCGTTCTAGCTATGAATGCACTGCGTACACGTTATTCTGCTTCACTACGCGGGTTCCATTTTGGAAGCAGTGGCCATCTTGTCATTGCCCTCAAATAGGCTATAATGGAGTAAATACGGGCCTCACAGTACATGGGCTTTCCCTCTGACTTCTCTGTGACCTGGGCAGCTGGCTCTGCTGCCCCGGGTCAAACCGGTCTCACGAGCTCCCCTTCCTCCGTCCACCTGTGATTAGCATCAGGGCTTGACCCGTCATAAAACCCTTTCATTCTACACAATCCTCCGGCTAATATCTTCCACACCTGCTTGTTCCTGCTTTATGACTTGTTTCCCAAAACAGGAGATGCTCATGTTTATTGGGGGGTCTATTGACATCAAATGTGGGATCTGAACCTTACTGTGTAAATCATTGTGGGCTGGCCGAACTGGAATGTGGGATGGTCATCATGACTCTGCTTTTTCGTTTGTAATGTATACTTATAATGGCCATATCGTAAACCAAGGAATGTGTGCCTGGAGCATGATATTTTGTACTTAAGGAGAAGCCCGTTCCTATGATTTTTAGCAGTCTCCTGAGAACATACACGCTGTTGTACTTCTAGGATACCTGAAATTGGTCTGCAGCCAATAAACGATTCTTTGACTTCACCCAGAAGACTCTGTGTTTCTGTAGGTCTGGAACAGGGTGAACCCAGAAGTCATAGGGTGTGTGCCCCTGCACCGCTGGGTCTAAAATACCCAGTACTTCAGACATACCGAAGCAGACAGCAATTCTCATGAAGAGCTTCTTAATAATTTTACCAGCAAGGTTAGAGATAGTGAGTATAGTTTTGAAGACAATACTGGTGTGAGACAGGGATTAGTGCTGTGGGATAATAAGTGATTTCATTATTGCAATTCAACCTAGTGATCGAGTACGTGTCATGACGCACAACAGAAGTCTAAGCCGACTGGGAAACAGCATTTACAACGCTGTCATTACATCGTAGTACTATTACAACGCGGTTGTTACAATGACCGTATTGTTAGTATGCAATGCATTTACATCACAAGTCATTACAACAACTTGATGTAGGGGGCGCTGAGGTATGGGAAATGAATTCCAACACCTTCCCTACTGTTGAGCAAACTGGAGTAGGAATAGTAAATAATACTATTTCTAAGTCGAGCGCGCCCCCTACTGCAAGTCGTCGTAATGATCTGCGATGTAGATGCATTACATACTAACAACGCGGTTGTTGTAATGACCGCGTTGTAAAAGCTCACAATGTAATACATCACGTTGTAATGTTCTATATTCAAGGCGAGGGCATCAAATGGACCTTACTTTATACACTGGTGGGCAATGACTATGCAGATGACCTAGCCTTGTTTCCACACACACCAACATATGCAGAAAAGGACACTTGCTTCAATATATATGCACAGCAATTAGGCCTAAAGATCAACATGAAGAAATCAGAAGTCATGCCTCTCAACATCCCAAATCTTTTACCAGTCAAGGTGAATGGAGAGCACCTAGCCATGACTGTAGAGGTTACCTACCTTTCAAATACTATTAAACAAAATGAAGGGGCAGGCAATGACATCAAGAGCAGCCTGAACAAGTCTAGGAATGCCTTCAGGATAATGAACAATGTGTAGAGGTCATCTCAGTACGGAACCAACACTAAGCTGAGACTTTACCAGAACTGTGGTGTGTCCACATTCTTGTATGGATCAGAATGCTGGTGGATGATGACAAGCAGTATCAACAAATGGTCAACCTTCCATATCAGTAACCTGAGAAGAATCCTCTGCATTTTCTGGCCATGAATCCTCTACAACCAGGAACTGCTCCCCAGATACAAGCAAGAGAGCATGGACCCAACCATTATGAGAAACATATGGAAAGATATAAAGGACACACCATCAGAAGAAAACAAGACTACATCACAATAACAGCTCTCAACTGGACTCCAGAAGAAAAACTGAAAGGCAGCAGGCCAAAGAGAACACCTGGTGACAAACTGTGGAAGCAGAAATGAAGTCCCTGTACCGCTGCTGGGGCACTGTACATACCCTTGCCCAAGCAAGGCAGAATTGGAGGTCTTTTGTTGTTGCCTGTTAGAAAAGGGGGTAGGTAGTTGGCAGAGGTAGGTACATTTGTCCAAATAGGGACCCTTGCTTCTAGTCAGGGTAAGGGGGGACACCCCTAAAATAACCCGTGCTCACCCCCTTGGTAGCTTGGCACGAGCAGACAGGCTTTTCTCAGAGGCCGTGTGTAAAGCATTTGTGAACACATTCAGTAATACAGTGAAAACACTACAAATGGACACCGCACCAGTTTAGGAAAATAAGTTATCTTTATCTCAACCAAAACAAGACCAAATGACAAATATCCACAATACAGTATCAAAAATATCCTTAAAAATAGGTTATTCACTCAAATAAAGCTTCTGGCAACAAATAACTCCACTTGGAATCATTAAGACGTCGTGACAAATAAAAATCCCAAAGTACGGCGCCGACCACAAGGTGTGCACCGTCGGGCCCAGAGTCAAGCAGACCCACAAAGAACAGTACCTTGGTATTGATGAAAGCAAAGACAGTGCACGGCGTCAGGGAGGTATTTCTTCGTTGGTGCCTGCGGAGTTGGTTCCTTACGACCCCAGGGGAGGTGATGCCTCTGTTCCTTACTGCAGCGCAGGGAAGGTGAGACGTCGGTTCCTTACTGTGTCGGGGAGGTGACGTCACGGATGGCGGTGAGGGGTCGGTTCCTTACGACGGTGCGATGGCGATGGATTCAGGAGTCACCCAAGTCGAGGATCGGCTGTGTGTGGATGAAGCACCGGCGTCGAGAAAGTCAGGGCTGCAGTGTGAGTCGGGATGGTGCGCTGTGGACGTCACAAGTTGTGTCCTCGGCTCCGGTGTAGACAGCGGCCTCGATGACTGTGTCGGACTCGATGCGGCACACCATCAGCAGGCATCAGGCCTATGGTACAAGTTGGGGCGGTGCATAGTGCTCTTCACAAGCGGTGCACACAGCTTCGGTGCAGGTTACGTCATCACTCGCCGGCATCGGTGTTGCAATTTCCTTCTGTAGCAGCTGAAACAGCAGTTCCAGATGCAGAGAGACAGAAGGGATGATGTCTTTGTGTCTCTGAGACTTCAGAACAGAGGGCAAGCTCAGTTTCCAGCCCTTGGGGATCTTTTCTTCAAGCAGGTGACAAAGCAAACAGCAAAGTCATTTTCTCCTCTCCTTGGCAGTAAGCAGCCACGGCAGGCCAAACCAAAACAGAAAACAGCACAGGGACAGTATTACTCCTCACCTTCTGCCAAGGTTCTTCTACTTGGCAGAGGTCCCTCTTGATTTCCCAGAAGTGATCTAAAAGTCTGGGGTCTGGGACTCTCTTTTTATACCAAAAAATCCTTTGTTCTCCGAGGGCAGAGAGTGTCTGTACCCAGCCAAAACCAGTTCTGTGGGGCACTTTGCAAGTGCACAACAACCTTCATTGTCAGTGTGTGCCCTGGCTCCAAACACACCACAGGGGGGTAGAGCCGTCATTGTGGAAGGCAGACACAGCCCTATTCAGGTGAATATGCTATTCCTCCCACCACTCCAAATATAGATCAGGCCGATTCAGCCCAGCCCTGACTCATCAGACATCTGGAGCCGCTGCCCCTCTCCAGCCCCTGTCACCAGAAATCCAGACATGCAATACACAAACCTAGAAGAGGCAGACTGGAGGGTTAGGCAAGAAAATACCTACTTTCTAAAAGTGGTATTGTCAAACACAGAATGTAAATATCACCCTCACTAAAAGATGCACTTTAACATTCTGAGTTCAGGCATACTATTCTATAGTTTTCTATCTTGTTACTAGGGTCAGTTATGTTTATAAGATGTTATAAACAAGCTCCTCATTCTATCCTATGGGAACATACAGCCTTGCAATAGTGAAAAACAAAATTGGCAGTATTTCACTATCAGGACATGCCACACACATCAGGGCATGTCCTACCTTTCACGTACAATGCACCCTGTCCACAAGGGTCCCTTGGAACTTTGTTAAGAGTGACTAATATGTAGAAAAGGGAAGATTAAGAGACTGGCAAGTGTGTGCACTTGCAAAGTCGACATGGCAGTCCCAGACTGCACTCAGGCTCTGCAATGGCAGGCCTGAGTCACATTTTACAAGCTGCTTCTGTGGGTGGCACAATCGGTGCTGCAAGCCCACCAGCAGCATTTGATTTACAGGCCCTGGGCAAACATAGTGTACTGTATTATGGTCTGACAAGTGAATGAAATAAGCCAATCATGGAAACACCGATCCATAACAACACTTTATAGGGAGAGCATATGCACTTTAGCACTGATCAGCAGTGGTAAAGTGCGCAGACTCATAAAACCACCAACCACAGAGGAGGTATCTGCCAATTCAGGTCAGCCTATTGTGCTCTCCTGGGAGGAATTTCACACCTCCTCCTGTGCAAGCACAGGCTTTGAGCTGCTGAGGAGTTAATGCAAATAAGCTTTCAAAAACATCAGGAAGGGAAACTGTATTTTTGTAAACAGTACTTTTCTTTAATATTTCAAAATATCCGACTTCATCATTGGCTTTTTATTATCTATTAGAAACTGTTGTTGAGTTATTTTTCCAGCTGTTCCATTCCTGAGATAAAGTATTAGCATTTTTATCTTTACTCTAATTTTCCAAATAGGACGGATAGGCCTACCACACTGAAAATAGCTGATAGAGCCTTGTCACTGTAGAAACCTGGTAAAATTAATTTTCTATCTGACCCACTTTTAATTACAATACACCCTGCCATGTGGGGTACATGGCCTCCAAATGAGTCCCTTACTCATATTCATCTTTACTTGTTAAATAAGGTTATTATGACAGGTTGCATTGCAGGTTTTAAACTACAGCAGTCAGGCTACACAAGGTAGTCCTGTAGCCATCTTTGCTCTTGTACAGTACAGAATGGCACTGTATATGCTACAGTGCACAAGTGGCATTGAACTTCCAGGCCATGAGTGAACTTTCTGCACCACGTACTAGGGACGCACAAATCGTATGTAGCAGCAACAGGTGAAAAATGTAAGGTGACTATGCAGAACAAGGTGGATATCGTACACAGGCTCCCCCAGCCAAGAGCTAGGGTAGACTAAACAATCCATTCTGGACTTCCCTGTTCTTTCCTGCCAGCATCTGCCCTAACCACTAACCATGTCCATGGGGAACCCTTCTCTGCGGACCTCAGCAGAGATAGCACAAACTCTAGCATTTCCCACAAATGTATCCCAGTGAGAAAATTGTACACACCATGGCAGAAAAGGTCATATGGCCTTACCTCCCTACTAAGTTAGACCTCTGTTTCTAGGTGGGGACCAGCTCTGCCCATAAAAGAAGCAACCAAAAGAATCCATTGACATTGGTCAGCATCAGGAACAATGCCCCTGAATATCCATTGCCAGGTAAATGCTCCAATCTGGGGCCTTGGTTAGGCATCACTTGCAGCTATGAGGCTGACAGGGAATCCACCACTTGCTCCTGAGGTTTCCCAGAGTTGGTGGCTACAACTTACATTTTTTGAGACCTTCCTTTTAAGTTGTGTACAACCTGAGACTGCACTTTTAGTTCACAGTCTGTACCGTAAAGCTTAATAATGGATGTCATCTATCTCCTACCCCTTACTCTCAGTCTGGCCCTTTATACAGTCCCATAGAAATCTGAATATTGGGGGCCCACTGAGCCTTCATCCTCATGGCTCTTTTCTCAATGATGGGAGCTTATTGCCAAGAATGCAGCCAATGGGCATATTACCCTCCTCTAGGAAGTCCCTCTTCTCATTTTAAGGAAACAAAGGCCATAGGGCAGACAGCTTCCTACTCCTGGGCCTGTGTTACTGGACACACCTGCCCTGACAGATATTGTTCTTAGGAAACAAGCCTTGCTACCACAATAGTCTCACTGGCACAGGTAGCCTTCAGAGCAGTGACAGGGAACCCGTTAATTATGACCTCCTGGATGTCATGTCTACCACCCTTCTGGAACACCAGTTGACCTTCTGGGTCTACTTTCCAGCAAAATATACTAGGGCAAGCTCTACCGTCTCCATCTGGGAATAATCAAACCATAGGGCTACATAAGTCCCACCTGTGGGTGGTTTCTGTGTACATACAGGGTCCCACCTCTTATGTCCTGTCTGTAGACAGTCATAACATAGGGCCCAGTGATATGGTACCATGGGCTAAACTCACCCCCTAATGTTTGGAAGTGGTCAGGGAATCATGCCCCTCAAAACTCTTGAGGCATACTTTGGAAAACTTCACTGTATTATCCTGGCCATTCTATTCCCTCTATGGACAAGAACCCTTCATGGGGGCATACTTAACTTGGTGAGCTACATCTAGGGACAATAGTATATTCCTCCTAACAAAGGGAATGTGCTTCCAAAGGCTAAACCTCCAGTCCTCCTTTAGGAATCCATGCATTTGCAAGGCCACCTCATAAGCTGCGAACCTCTTATCAATGCCAACTTCACCACATAGATAGGCACCAGGTTTCTTGTGATTTGGACTCTAATAACCTCTCCTATGTACTTTTGAACTGTTGCCACCATCATCACTGGACAGAGACCTCAAGTCTATCTTGCATTAGCTCCTGTAATGGATCAGCAGAGCAGCCTTCTCTTCTAAGACCAAAGTCAACTTTTTCTCCTCCAGTGTGAGGGTTGCAACTGCCTTTTTGTTGTCAGTGGTCAGGGCTACAGCTGCATTTTTCTCCTTAACAACCAAATCCAATCTTTTATCCTCAAGGGCAAGGATAGCCAGCTGCATTTCCAAGGCCTGTTCTTCGACTCTGATGGGGCTGAACCGTGAGATGACATTGTGCACCATGCCCAGAACAATGCAAGTGATGTTTCTCCTTGAGGAGAATAGCCCCCTGGCATTGGGGCTTCCTGAATGTCACCCTAATTTTCTTCATCAACTTCATCCTCATTCTCATCTAAGGTGGACTATAGCTTATGAACCTCCTCTAAGGCTCTCACGGAAATGTGGTAATCCTGTTTTGTAAACTGCTTGTTTAACTTCAGTCCTTGTTGCTTGCACTTATTCCTCAACTCTGCCATGCGAAGTCTCTCCACATTAGTAGGATAGGATAGGATAGGATTTAGGTTTATAAAGCGCTCGTATGCCATAGCGCCTTGGTGCTGGTAAGTGTGGGGGAAAAAAAAGTCAGTCGTAAGCGTAAGCTCCCTAAAATAACCAGGTTTTTAGAGCTTTCCTGAAGCGTTGATGGTTGTCTACAGATTTTATAGAATAGGGGAACTTGTTCCAGAGTTCTGTGGCATGGTTTGAAAAAGCTCTACCTCCCCATCTAGCACTCCTAATCCTACTCACCTGAATAAGTTTCCGGGTACTGGGCCTTAGGATACGACTGGGGATATAGGGAGTCAGTATTTTCTGGATATCCTTGGCTCCACCCACGAAGACAGCTTTGTGGACCAGGCATAAGGCCTTAAATTCCACACGCTGTTGGACAGGGAGCCAGTGTAAAGTTCTAATTCCCGCCAAGACGGATTGGTCTCTGGGAATATCCAGGAGTAATCTTGCCGCGGCATTCTGCAAAGCCTGCAGCCTACTCAGCTGGGCCTTGTTTATCCCTTACAATAGGGCATTGCAGTAGTGCAGCTAAGACAGCAGAAGCGCCACCACCACTGTCTTACGTAACTCTAGCGTAATAAAAGGAAAGATCTTTCGCAGGGTCTTTATTAAGAAAAAGCAAGATGACACAATACTATTCCCATGGGCCGAGAAATTTAACTGACAGTCAAACTCTGGCCAAACTCAATGATCTCTGTTTTTTCTGTATTGATCTTCAGGAAGCTCTCATTCATCCAGATCATAATTTCCGATAGGCACATATGAAATCTAACTGCTGTGTCATTAGATTGCTTGGCCGTCGAAATTATGAGCTGGGAGTCGTCCGCGTATGATACTAAGTCGAAACCATGCTCCATGAAGAGTCTGGCCAGAGGTGTAACGTAGATGTTGAACAGTGTGGGGGACAGCGCTGAGCCTTGTGGAACCCCACAGGGGAGATGGAAACTGTCAGACTGAAGGCCATCGCAGTGATGAAAGAAGGGACAGCACTGGGCCCTCAATTCCGACCACCTGCAATCTCTGAATCAACACAGTGTGATTCACGGTGTCAAAGGCAGCCGATAGATCTAACAAGACGAAAATCGTCCTGCCCCCTTTGTCGACTATACTACGGATCTCCTCTGTTGCCATGAGCAGGGCTGATTCCGTCGAGTGTTGTGCTCGAAAACCATGCTGGGTGGAGTCTAGCAAATCATGGGAATTTAAGTAGTCCGTCAGTGAGCTAATAACTGTTTTCTCTAAGATTTTAGCTGCCATGGGTAGCGCAGCAATAGGGCGGTAGTTCTTAGGTACATAAGGATCTAGCGTGGGCTTCTTCAGTAATGGCCTGATCGTAGCTGTCTTCCAACTGGAAGGATAATCACCAGACTCCAGCACTTGATTGATTAGAGGAGTTAATTTGCCTGCAATTCTGTCAGCAACAAGGTGCATGATCGACGGAGGGCAGGGGTCTTTTGGGGAACCTGATTTAATTAAAGTAATAAGTTTAGAGGTTTCTTCCCTCGTTATTGATGGAAACTTCCTCAAACTAGGATGAGTCGAAACTCTGTTAATCAATAGTTGTCCTTGCTTCTCTGGGCTAAGGTGACTATTCAGAAGTTCTTTATAGATTAGTTGGACCTTTTCCTGAAAGAAGGAAGCTAATTTTTCACACATTGCTTGATCAGGCTGAAACGTGTTAACCTGAGATGGTCTAGAAAGTACAGTTATTGTTTTAAAAAGCTCTTTAGTTGAATTCCCTGCTTCCCTAATCCTGGTTGCATGAAATAAACTTTTTACGGCAATTATTGCATTCCTGTAATGTGAAAGGGCACAATTGTACATGGTTTTATTCTCAGAGCTATAGTTCACCCTCCAGAGGCACTCAGCCTTTCTACAAGCTATCTTTAGGGTTTTAAGTTCCAAACTATACCAGGGGGCGGACGGCTTAGCTCTCCTGATGGCTAGCAGCTTTTCAGGAGCGACCACATCAGCTGGTGCCGCCAGCCACTTGTTGAAGACATGAACCACCTCCGAGTTGTCCTTACTGAGTGGAAGATGGGACTGGCCAAGTGCGGTGATTAAACCATCTGCATGAACCTTAGACCATTGTCTGATCTTTACCTTTGCTGGTTTTGAGTAGAGGTGTTGGTAAGCCTGACTTAATAAAAAAATGAATTGCTTTATGATCAGACCAGGGAAGAGCAGTGATACTGGCCAACTCCAGCTCTATGTTGTTGGCAAAAATGCCATCTAAAGTATGGCCAGCTTGATGGGTGGGCCCATTAACTACTTGACTAAAGCCCAAGGCTGCCAGGTTGTCAAGCAGTTTAGTAGAATCTGTATGGTTGATGAGCTCCAGGTGATAGTTAAAATCGCCGAGAAGAATAGAGGGGTGGGGATCCATGCGAGATTCTAGGTGGTTCATAAGGGCTTGTGGAAAAGAGGTCTTGGGCCCGGGTGGGCGATAAATCAGAAGAACCTGAAACTTAAAAAGATTACCTAAATAGATGGTAAAATAGAGTGCTTCGCCGGTAAAACTAAATTAGTTTCAACCCGTAGTTTTAGATTGTCTTGATGAATAATCGCTATCCCTACGCCCCTCTTTCCCACTCTATCTTGTGCAGTAATCACACAGCCGTTAGCTGTTGTCTACTGTAGGTGTTTATCTTAAAAGGGGCAGGGGTTCTGGCACTGGTCACGCTCCGGGCGCCGACGAGCGCAGATGGGCTGGCCTTTGGCAAGCAGCAAAGAAGTGCGCGAGATCAGGCCAACAAAATACAGGTAAAATGCATTCAGTTGTATTAAAACGGTTAAAATTGAGCTAAAAACTAAATTAAAAGTGGTGCTGTGCCCTGCTATCGCCGTACAGATCTATGTGCAAAAAAAAGCTTAAACAGCAGGAAGAACCAAACGGTAAAAGGTTTAAGGGATTACAGGCCAAAAGACTGGAACCCAACTACTAACCTAGTCAAAACCACTTACAAGTTCACAAAAATGTAAGGTGCAAAAATTGTGCGTAAGGTTCAATTCCTTCCAAGAAAATCAAAAATGACCAAATTAAAAAACAATAGGCAATTAAATTCCACAGCATATTTTTGTTCCCGTCAATGTAAAAAGGGATATTTTCTACTTAAATTACTTGAGTGCTACTGTAATTCACAAGTCCTGGATCCCTCGGCTGAAAATGAATGTAAGAAATTAGATTATTCAAACAAGTATTTTTATTCGATCGTTAAAAACAAAGATAAAAGAGCAACAATAAATGATCAGTACATGCTGATCAGAATACAGACAATAACATTTTATCTATTCTGTTAAATAGCCACTTGAGATAAAAACAACAAAACAACATCCAAAGAGAAACCTAGTTAAGAAACGGATAACAAATTTGAGAAATGTTCCAACATGCTTGCAAACTTCAGCTGAAGGAAGCATACGAAAGAACAACAGTGTCACTCAGAGTAAATCCCTGGTTCTTTAATATAGGTAAAACATGTCTCTTAGAAAAGTAGATATCAATTTTACAATAAACAAAGTGAAGTAAGGTCTGCAGTCAGTTCTCATCACATGGGTGCAAAAAAATTGATTGCTTATCAAATTTACCTAAAGGAAACCCCAACTTAGATCTGATGACCTCAAAATCTAAACCTTGGCAGTAGAGAACCCTTCCAGGTATGGGTAACACATTCCAAATATGGCTCAAAACCTGGGGTGGTCTGTAATGGTAAATAATCATTCACTGTGGATTTAGTCAGTTCTTCCTCCCCCTTATCAACTCGTCTAGACATTAAAAAGTTAGAACTAAGGATTTATCGTTAGCTGACTGATTCTCGTGGTTAAAAAAAAGGCTAGTCAGGGAGGACTTTAAATACTGAGGCCAAGGAATAATATGGCCATTATCATATGAAAGACAGTCAATAATGATATCCTTAATTAGTCTAGCGGGCTCACTACGCCTAATGGAAAGCCATAACAATAATAGGAATCCTTGCCATAACCTAAACTCAGTTCTTCAGGAACCGCATAATAGGGACGTCTCTATGAAAGACCCAGAATGCAGCGGTAGGTATGATTTTCCTCTATCTGTAAATAACTAGTTTCCAATAACCCCAGATTCCTGCCACAAAAGTCATGATTAGGAGGAACTTACACTTACACATTTCTAGAAGCATCACAATTGGTTCCCCCCCTCCAAGATTTAACACAAGAGAAAAAAGTGAGCCTCAAGCACCTGTAAAATTGGGTTTCCTTGCAATCAGGCAGGAGCCCCAAGTACAATTGGAGTCAAATATAATGCTGTTGGACTTTGCCCTTTCTGCAGGGTCATCCCCAGACCTTTTGCCTTCACCCTTTAGTTATGAAGCCCTTTTTTTTTTTAGTACTAACCATTGCTAAAGTGCATGTGATCTCACTTTTAAACTTGGTAAAATTGGCTTTCACCCAATTGGCATATTTAATTTATTGTAAATCCCTTGTAAAGTAGTAATACTTGTGCCTAGGGCCTGTACTTTAAATGTTACTTGTGGGGCCTGCAGCACTGATTGTGCGACCCACTTGAGGAGCCCTTTAAACATGTTTCAAACCTGCTGTTGCAGCCTATGTGTACAGTTTTTAAAATGCAATTTTGACATGTAAATCATCCCTATGGTAGGCCCTGAACAGCCCCAAGGGCAGGGTGCATTGCATTTAAAAAGTGGACATGTACTATTATGTTTTACATTTTCTGGCAGTGAAAACTCAAATTTGATTTTTCCTACTGCAAGGCCTACCTCTCCCATATGATCACACTGGGTTACCTTATTACATTTAATAAGTGATAACTTTTAATTGGGAGCAGGTAGACAAGTCAGGTCAAGTGTGCTGTCTATTGAATTGTATTTAAAAGCACCCAAGTCAGATGTGTAATCACAAATACCACTTTTAGAAAGTTGCCATTTTCTTGTCCTAACCATTTGGTGTCTGCTGCCTGTATCCAGGGTCCCATGACTAGGTGTAGCTTGCAGGTGGTCTTTGTGCATTGCTCCCAGACAGTGAGACAAAGGGAAGATAGGTGTTGGCAGGATGGAGCACTCTGAGATAAGGAGGGGGAAGAGCAGTCTCCTGCCACACTTGCACATCACAGAGGCCCTTCCAGAGCACTCTCAGAAAGGCTTTGTAACTAGTCTTAAGTAACACCAGACAATCCGGAGACAGGAAGAAGGGGATGCCTAACACCTCAGGGGTGTGGAAACCTCTGGAAGCTTCCTTTAGTTCACAGTGGGCTCCAGGTATAAATATTGGATTTTAGGCTTCAACTTTTCAGATCACTTCTGGACCAGTGTACTCTACAATGAAGACGGACTGCTCAGCAGTGAAGTTAGCCCTGCTGACCTGCTTTGCTGCCCAAGGACTGCTCTGCTGCCAGAGGACTGCTGTGGCTTTACAGGACACTTCTTATGAGAGCTGCCATGCCAAAACCAGCCTGCCTGTGTGTCTCAAGATCTCCAATGATTCATTATGTGACCTCCTATTCTCAAAACACAGGGACACAACAGGCTTCTCTGCATCAGCTGTGAAACTGTAACACAGTACCGCACATCGCCTTGATAGCTTTGCAAGCTTTATCCTGTGCCAAGCATCTCAATGCCGATAACCAGCACAGCGATCCTCAGCTCAGGAGCAGGACCATGAATCATCTTTGCCACACCATCCAGCCTTCCAGGCATAGAGCGACACATTTTGGCACAAACAACCGGCTCAGCTAAACACAGCATGGTGCACCTCGATAAAAGTCCTTGCAAGCCCCCATGGCTTCACCATCACCCACTCAGTGTGACGCACTGCAACGTTACCACCGACACATTGCTGCAAAAGCCTTAAAAAGCTCCAGCGGCTACCTTAACAACAATGAAGGACATATCATTCTAAGTGCCTGACGACAGCACATGACAGGACCCTGCATTGCAAGCTGTACGACAACGGTTCCTCGACATCAGATAGCGCAACCCAGCTCAAGGAATTCACATTGCGCTGCAACCAAGGTTTAAGGTATTCTTGTTCAGCAGATCTAACTGGGTCCCTGCAGCTGTCACATGCTCCGTGGCAGTTTTCCCAGTTTTGGCATGACCAGATATCCACAATTGGCACTTTGTGCTTTTTGGTGCTATATTCACTGAAATCTTTAAAACGGTCTACCTTCAGTTCTACGGATTGGATTATTGATTATTGGTCTTGATTTATGTACTAAAATGTACTCTATCTTCTAATTTACGAGATTCTTCTTGTATTGTGTTTTCATCTAATAACTGTTTCAAATTGCTGCATAAATACTTTATACAACACCTCTAAGTTAAACCTGGCTACTCTATACCAAGCTGTCAGAGGGTTGAGCATAGGTTAAACAAATCTAACAGGACTCCATCCAACCCCGTTGACTTATTACTGGGGCTCTTTAAAATGGCAAATGTAACTTCTGAAGGGCCAAAGACAACATATATTTTAATTAAAACATTGCTCATCATATATTTCATAAAGGAGATGAACACATCTGTCAACAAAATGAGGGTTTCAATGAAATGCTGTACAGTTGAATATCGGTCACCAAGTTTAGATCATAAACAGCGCTTTTTCAGCCAGTTTTTCCACATATGATAATCAGAACAATGACACTATAAAGTTGTGATGCCTTGTATGTAATATCAAAGCAGTAATAAGGTCAAAACAAAAAGTTAAGGGGGCTAAAATGGGAACATCTTCTAAGAATGTCACATGTGGGCAAGTGGAAGGGGTAAGTTTAACAAAGGGGGCAGCTGCAGACTGTGTGCTGGCCTCCAAAATGGGATTCTCATGATTTGCATGTTCCAAAACTGTATGAGGGACTTCACAATTTTTTCAGTAAGTATGCATGCTCCCTGATATAGCAGGAACTTGAACGTTGTTGGGAGGAGAGAGCTCCCACGCAAGTTGAGGAATAGATCTAACATTGTGTGCAGTCAAGGGTACTTCTAACACCATCAGGACAAGACTCCACACGTTTGCTACTCAGACAACCAAATTGCCGGTCAATGACCCTGAAGCGTTCGCACAGAGGTTGTAAGCTCTCCTCCAAAATGGATTTCAATCTATGTAAAAGATGTCTGACAGTGCATTTAACCAGTGATAGCGGCAGCATGACCTCTTCTGCAGGATGCAAAGGCTCCCTAGGTTTCTAGACTGTACATTCCCTGTCTTTCTTAGTCACTTCAGGGCAGGCCCAGAGAAAAATGCAGGCATCATAGTTGAGGAGTGAAAGATGGCAGGTGACTTTGGGGGTGCAGAGTTATGTATCTGTGCTTGTATAAAAATTGTATTTTGTGTACTTGAGGCTACATATGGAGCCAGGTTGGTTATAGATGATTCATTTGACAGGGATAGTCACCTTTCAGCAATTTCTATTTCCTTGGCGATAACGCCTACTGCACAGTCTAGGAAACCCTCAATCAATCAATCAATCAAGAATATTTATAGAGCGCGCTACTCACCCTAGCGGGTCTCAAGGCACTGGGGGTGGGGCGGGGGTGCTCCTACTGCTCGAAGAGCCAGGTCTTGAGGTGCTTCCTGAAGGAGAGGTGGTCCTGGGTCAATTGTAGGTGGGTGGGGAGGGAGTTCCACGTCTTGGCAGCCAGGTAGGAGAAGGATACTCCTCCGGTGGTGGTTCTGCGAATCCGTGGGACGGTGGCGAGGGCGAGGCTGGCAGAGCGGAGCTGGCGGGCTGGTGAGTAGAATGTGAGGCGGTTGTTGAGGTATTCGGGGCCCATGTCGTGGAGAGCTTTGTGTGCGTGGGTGAGGAGCCTGAACGTGATCCTTTTGCTGATGGGGAGCCAGTGCAGGTCTCTCAGGTGGGCGGAGATGTGGGTGTAATGAGGGATGTCCAGGATGAGTCGTGCAGATGCGTTCTGTATGCGCTGGAGTCTTTTCTGTAGTTTGGCTGTGGTTCCAGCGTAGAGAGCGTGCCCGTAGTCCAGCCGGCTGGTTGTTGTAGGTCTTATCTCTTTTAGGAGCACCCCAGGAAGCTTCAATTTGCCATGAAGATTACTTGAGATTAGACTTAATTTGAAGAGGAAAGGCCCAGCCCAGCCTCTGATGGGTGCAGACGGGTCAGAAGATACGCAGCAATATGAAGCCCCAAACAATGCTGGTCCCGCCTCACTTTAGTAGTCTTTAGTATGGAGCTTTAAGTCCCAGGTAGGCCCCGTGACAGCAGGTAGGGTGAGTTCACGCTGCGAAGAAGCGCAGTAATATGAGGGCCCCGTGAAATGCTGGCTCCACCTCCCTTCAGTCTGCTGCTGTATGGGGCTTCCAGTGCAAGGTAGGCCTGTGAAAGCAGGCTGGATTATTATTTGGGTGGGTTACTGCCCACCTCTCTGGATAACTCTTGTCAGGGTGAACCCTTAAAGTCACAAAGATAACCTGAGCTCAAGCCCTTGTAGCTACTTCACTGAACAGACAGGCTTAACTTAGGACAATGTAAAGAATATATGCAGTATCAAAACAGTAATAAAGTCAAAACAAAAAGCAATAAAAACCCAAAACTGAATTAGAAAAATAGAGTAAATTAAAAAAAAAATTGACACCAAAAATACAAAATCCAATAAGAGGAATTAGAGATATGAGTTTTGGGGTTGGAAATAGCACCAAACATCAATACACGCCAATGATAGTCAATGGTCATGGTAGACTAGAATCTAAGTGCGAAAGGGAGAGAACAGGAATCCAGGACAGTTCTTGTGTATCCCCTGTCTGACTGCTGACTGCCTTTGTCCTACCAGACTTCAGTCTCTGGGTTTATTATGGGCACAGTTCCTGCTTCAAGATGGATCTTAATGTCAAGTGTGGGAGGACCCTGGTATTATGTATTGTTGAATGATAAATGAAAGACAGAGTCAAGAGATGCATAAATAGCCTGGCATTTCTATTCATGCATTTACTTAACACTCTGGACACTATGTTACTCATCATCCTAGTACTCTTGCATCCACTCATCTAATCATTAACTAAGTAAAAAAGCCTTTTGTGTTGCCACTGCTTATTTTGACATTGCAAGGCATTTGGGGTACATGCATCAAACTGTGCATTTGCGATTCCTAAATTGCTATTTTTAAGAAATCGCAAATTAGGAATGGCAAATGCGTATGCATGTAGGAATCGCAAAAAAAATTGCGGTTCCTACACATTCCTTATTTGCGACTTACAAATTGTGATTTGCAAATAAGGAATTGCTTCCCATTCATTCCTAAGGAATCAATGGGAATTGCATGCGCTATTTGCGAGTACCTAGCTCATGCAATTTCAAGGGTACCAAAAAGGACACCCTGATGCACCCCTGAAATTGCAATTTCAACTCATGTTGCACACACACGCCTCAAGGACATGTATGTGTGCAACATAGAACTTTGACTTGATGGTAATTTGCGTTTCTTAATTGCAAAATCGCAATATGTTTTTGGTTGTTGCAAAGCATTTAGGGAATCGCAATTTGTGATTCCCTAAATGCAATAGCAATATAAGTAATCGCAATTTTAGCAATTACTTAAATAGCGATTTTTGCATTTGGAATAATGCAGCCCAAATGCAAAGATTGAGGTCCCAAAGGGGCAGATTCGGCGAATCTGCCCCTTTGTGACTGCAATTTACAATGATGCATGTGCCCCTTGGTGTTTTCTGGCAGATTTTTGTTAGAGTATTTTAGATTTTACTGGATTTGATGACTCTTCAAATCCACTGTGTCATTGGCACTCAAATTGCCTTCCTCTCTCGGCTTGCTCCTGGCTGGTATCCTTAGGAACAACAATGCCAGCTCTGTGCATTCTGATGTTACAGAATGTGCTTCGAGGTGTTACTCTAAAGAGTAGTGGGCATTTGTCCTATCTACACAATGTAAGCCATTGGAAACATATTTCAGAAGTAATATTGCACTTATACACATATATAGACATTGACACATCACTTAGTCGGTTATGCAGTCATCCTACTCACTCATGAAAAAAATTAATCACACTTACATTTACTCACTTACACAATTATCCAACAACACCTCATTTATTCAAACACATAGTAACTCATAGTTAATACCATTAAAATTATACACTCATTCATATAGTTACTCTCACAATCACTGACTCTTACACATACTTGCATATATACACCAACTCTCACATACAATGCCTTTTATGTTTTTTACTTTGTTGAAGATGTACAACAATAACATATATTCACGCACCAACACACAAATAAATACACTCAGTCACCCAAACAACTGTTTCCACATGCACTTTTAAACCTATACACCTAGTCAATCAACCATTCACACATCTATGCATAGAGTTACACACAGCACATCCAACCACACACAAACGCAGTGTCCCATACAAATACTCACCCAACTAATCAATAACTAATATACACACTCATGTAGTTAGTGACCAACTGATGCAGCATGTTATACAACAACAGAGACAGTGATGCAAACATTCACATAGTTTAGTTACTAATCCATGTATTAAGTGAGACACTTTTAATTACTCACTTAAATAGACAGTCAGACAGCTACTAAATCCTCCATCCAGACAGTTATATATCCACTCAATCCTCAATACAGATTGGTATATATATATGTGAGTTGAGCGAGAGAGACTGGTGGTGGAAGGCACCGACGTGCCCGGGCGGATACAATCGAGGAAGACCTGCGGAGTTTGCCACCCTCCACCTCTCCTTGTGGTTTGGCTCGGCTCTGCTCTTTACGCCGCCAAAGACCCTGCCAATTGATCCCGCCTAATCTCGCCAATCCCCTTGCTAATCCTACAATTTCAATTAGCTGTCTTATATGGAGTGAGAAAGTCCGTTTTGGAGGTCTGCTAGAGGTTTGTTGAAGATAGAGGCTGAAGATAGAGGGTGCTGACAGTGACTTTTTGGTGACAAGTGCAGCTGCCCTTTAGTGGGCGGTCACAGCAAGTGCCTGCATCACAGCCTTGGGAACCTTGGGAGCCCCGCTCGACTAAGTCCTCGCTCCTGCTTCAGTCCTTCACAATTTTAAACAAAAAAACATTGCTACACTACATTTGCCCAGCTGTATTTATATTTATATACTGTCATTGTTCTGGATTCTCTGTAGTTTTAACGTTGCTGTTTTATAGGCCAGGTGCTTTGATTCCTATTTGCTTCGCTCCACGCCTGTTTGGGACCTGCATACTGAGGAGGGCGGGACTGCGAGGACCAGCTTCCCTAGCGCCCGGAGCACCATCGGCGCAGCTGGGTCCTCTTCCCAGCCACTCCCCTTGACCAGCGCAGCGACTCACGGCCCCCGCTTCGCGGGCGCCGCTCGTTGTCACAAATTGCTGCTGACTTTTGGCTCTTGTGTGCTTTGATTCCTGTTTGCTTCGCTCCACGCCTGTTTGGGACCTGCATACTGAGGAGGGCGGGACTGCGAGGACCAGCTTCCCTAGCGCCCGGAGCACCATCGGCGCAGCTGGGTCCTCTTCCCAGCCACTCCCCTTAGCTATTTTGGCTTACGTATATCGCAGCAACATTCGCGCCAGCGGAACGCGCGCGGAACGAAGAGCGGGGCGAAGACCGGGCCGTTTGAGGCCATTCGAGGACGGCCGAGGCACGGCCAAGGCCTCATTGAATCACAAATTCCAGCACTTATACGAGAATGTCGGCCAGAGAAACTAGAAGCAGATCCTCCCGGGCTGTAGGAGCAGCTAAAGGTACTCTTGACACTTATTTTGCCAAAGCCGGCTCATTAAAAATTGATGAAATATCCATTCTTGAAAGGCGAATATCCCAAGAGATTGACTGGGTTAGAAGATCTTCACTGGGTCCCCTTGCACTTGCTACCACGCCTGAACAAACTGGTGCTCCTAAAATGGTAGATTCTAGGGGGTCAAATGTTACTCCTGAATTAGCAGACCTGTACAGTCCTACTCCAAATACTACTGATTGCGAGATGTCCGCTATCACGGAGCTAAGCATTTTACCTCTCCCTTGTACTAGGCCACCATCACTTCCCTCGAATGCTACTCAAACCCTCCCTATTGGTGATACAATAACCGAGTGCCCCATTTCTAATTTAGACCCATCACAGAGGACGAGGGAAGGAGCAATTCCCAAAAGGAAAATTACAAAAAAAGTTGGCTCAATTGGAGGACGCAAGGTGAATACTCTCAAACGCAATCCTAAGAATGAGTTGATTCACAAGACTTCCAAAACTAAGACACCGAGCCAATACGGGAAAAACAGGTTATCACCCGCTCTAACTACGTCTGAGCTATCCCCCAGTCTTAATTGTCCAGCAGGGAATGAGCCACCCTCTCTCTTGGACATTCGAGTCCTCCTAAGGGAAATTCTTAATCCCTTGAAGGATCGCATCTCCAAGATAGAATCACTTTTATTGAAAATCCACACGGGTCTTCTATGCACAGCGGAGGGGAAGGAGGTATCTAGTGCCAAGACTAGCAAGGAGAGGGAGAATAAATCTGAGCCCCCCCCCCCAAAAAAGGCCCATTTCCACCTCAGCCCATTTTTATACAAGAATCCCCTGTAAGTGCATTAGAGAATCCACCATTACCTAATCCAACTTGTGTAAACATAACTCGCCAAGAAGCCTCGGTCGCACCTCCTGCAGAGGCGCCAATGATGGATCCTCAGCACAAGATAATTAATCTTCCACCCCAGGCCATCCCTTATGTGGTGATTCTGGCAGGTATTCCTGAATTAATCCCCCCAGCCAGAGAACCAGTGGGTGCACTAAAAAACAAGATTATTCATTGGCTGTCCATCAATAGACCCCTGCCCGAGGGCACACATAGCGAGGTCCTTATGGTAAGAAGAGTCCCCTGGGTAGGCACCACTAGGAAGTCTATCCAGGGTGACTGTGTTGTGATCAACTTCAGGGACCCTGCAACTGTCAAGTACATCTGTAGCTGGCCTCGGAATATGCACGGGTCGCCCATTCAAACTCTCCCCCTGTCTTTTTTCTACCCCTTGGTGGGGCATGAGGGGGAGGGAGAGGGTTGGGAACTCGTGCCTACTAGCAGTAGGGATCGGAGGTGGAGACCCAATGTAAATAAAATGTACTCTAACCCTAGAATCATGGAGGATAATTATTTTCCCACATATAACAGGTTTAGTCACCTAGATAGGGTGGACTGACTGGGTAGGCAAAGCCTTGGTGAGGCTTTGGATTGTAAAAGGCCCTCATCATATGATGTACAGTTAGATACTTCTATACAGAACAATGGACCCCAGCAGACACAAACCGACCTGGAATCCTGTGTGGTGGCTCCCATTCTATCTAATGGTGCAGTATTGGGGAGCCTAGCACAGGATGAACCGTCTGCTAATTTGAAGGTCCATCCTATGGCCACTGTACAGACATCTCCTAACCCTGTGAGGACCTCAGCCCCCCTTCTAAATACTCTATCTTGGAATGTGGCGGGCTTGTCCAATAAATTAAACTGCCCGGCTTGGAACATTTTCATAGAGAACAAGAATATACGTCTGTTCCAAGAAACCTGGATGAGGGAAGATCTTACCCGCACTGGCTTCGCCGTTTTCTCTAAGAATGCTAAATGGAGTGGCAAAGGCCGCCCTTCTGGTGGTCTTGCAATCTGGATAGCCACAGAATTAGGTTGTAGGGCTGCCCCTTTGCTAGTAAATTCAGAGGATATTTTGGCTGTATTACTGGAGTGGCCAGGTTCGCATCGCCTCTTGGTAATAAATGTCTATTCAAGGCCAGTTAGTATCTCGAAAGAATCTTGTACTATCGATGAGCTCGATCTTGCCCTTAATACAATTCCTGAGGGCACCCCTTATATAATAGGTGGAGATCTGAACTGTCATTTCGAGCCACTCATGGGTCCATTGGTTGGTTTGACAAAGGAGGAGGATCTTGCCTGGTCTATACCACCCTCCCAGCTACCGGCCCCAAGAGTGTGGTCTCCTCTGGCGGTGCAAATCACATCTCTTACTCTTAAACACGGACTCAGGGCCTGTAATGGAAGGCTACCATCAGATATTCCTCCAAAATGCACCTTCCACAGAGAGGGCAAAACATCAAGTCTTGATTACATTCTGGTCCCACTGGCCCTGTGGTCACAATTAAGTGATTTTCGCATACTGCCAAGAGAAGATAGTGACCATCATGCTTTGGAGCTTGAGCTACACTGCTCCGGTCTGGAACCTAGGGAAAAGAATAGGGAGCCTCCTGTTGTGGGGCTATCTCTCTCAAATAATAGACGCAGAATAAAATGGGAGAACTTAGTAGCCAAACAAGGGCTGTTACCTAAGCTATACACCCTACTTACTCCCATGCTAGAGAAGGCCCAAGTCCTAAACACCCAATCTAACATGCTGGGATTATTTACTAAGTTGGGCCAGCTGCATGCAGATCTTATCACATCTATATCAGGAATTTTAACCAGAAAATCCAAAAAGGCCTGTGGGTTCACTCCCGGTCCCTCCTGGTATAATTCTGCATGTAGGAAGGCTAAAAGCGCTCTTCTCTCTACAATTAAGACAGGACAAGGCCGGATAGAAATTAGCGAACGAAGACTGGCATACAAATCCCTAATCAAGAATGCAAAACTTGAATGGGAACATGAAAAATGGGAGAAACTAACAAAATTCTTGGCATGCAGAGACTCACGAAAATTCTGGCGTTGTGTAAACACAGGTTCAGAGGAGTTGGTCTCTGCAGTTGAACCTAACATCTCAGCCAAGACCTGGCAGGACCATTTTCAGTCCCTATATATGTCACCTGAGGGGACTGGAGCGGATCCTGTCCAGGTAGAAACAGACATACCATCGGCTTTGTCTCTCTCTTTTTCATTCAAAGAAGTCAAAATAGCTATCATGGGTCTGGCGTCAGGAAAGGCACCGGGTTTGGATGGCCTGCCGGGAGACCTATTCAAACAGGAACCCGAAGTCTGGGCACCCTATTTTTTGCTTTTATTTAATTCTATTCTAAAGGGCATGGAGCTGCCCGACACTTGGCTGGGCGCAGAGATTGTCCCAATTTTTAAAAAGGGTTCGCCTCTGCTTCCAGCCGATTACAGACCAATCAGTCTTATTGATGTCTCCCAAAAACTATTTGGCAGACTCATTCTCAATCACCTACAAGACTGGATCGAGGAATCGAACATTATGAGCACATACCAGGCTGGTTTTAGAAGAAAAGTCTCTACCATTGACCAGATTTTTCGTTTAAATTGCATTCACTGGAAGACCGTTTTAATAGAGGGCGGCACTCTATATACGTTTTTTGTCAATTTACGTGCCGCGTTTGATTTAGTGCCCAGGGATAAATTGTGGGTCGTCCTGGACGATCTTGGTGTCCCAAATGATATATTAGGTATTTTAAGAAGATTGCACCTGGGTAATTTCGCAAGGGTGAGGTTTGGAAGGGGGGGCACCCTTACTGATCGTTTCCCCATTGACAGGGGGGTTAGACAGGGTTGTGTGCTGGCACCGACTCTTTTCTGCCTTTTTGTCAACGGGGTGATCAGCCATTTGAATGCACTGGAAAATATTGATGCTCCTAGGCTTGGAGGCACGGGGGTACCTGCTATTCTTTTTGCAGATGATACCCTGTTGCTCTCCAAGTCCCCTATGGGCATCCAACGGATCCTCGACGGATTCGCAAATTTCTGTGCGATTCGGGGGTTGGAGATCAATGCTTCTAAAACCAAGTACATGATATTCAACCCCCCCCCCGAAAACACGCACAAATCCTACTCTTGGGCCTTCTAGGCTGGAGAGGGTCTTTACATTTGAGTACTTAGGGATAACATTAAATGAGTCTATGACCTGGGATTCGCATCGCACCAGGGCGAGACTTAAATTAACTCAAATAACAGGAGGATTGGCAAGGATGTCCCGTGGATTGTCTTACCAGCCGTTTTCCCCTCATTTACAAATCTATAGAATGCAGGCAAAAGGGGCAGTGACCTATGGAGCTGAACTTTGGGGGCATTCTGCCACCCAGACCATGCAGGTCACTGAGAATAATTTTATCAGGCAACTAACGGGCCTTCCGCCTAGTACCCCACTTTTACCACTGAGATTGGATTTAGGCCTTAGACCAATTACAGAAGAATTGGGCCTTAAACCCCTATTGTATTGGCGGAAACTATGGTCGGTACCAGAATTGTCTAATTACAGATCTGAGCTTCAGGAAATCATGAGACTATGTAATCCTGCACGGTTCTCTTGGCTCAGACATATTAAACTAACATGTGAGGCAATAGGCAGACAGAATCTATGGTCTGATCCAGAAAATACCTGCTCTAGAACTTCACGACAGTCCCTATCAAAATCCTACTATGAATATCATTTGTGCACTCACATTAATAACACTGAGGAGAGGTCCCTAACGGGTAAATTCTTGGGGACAAAAGACTCATATCTCCAGGAGCTTGTATATGATAACATTGGCCCCCCGCTTACTAGGAAGCTTTTTATGCAATGGCGGTATGGCACCCTTCCTCTCAAAGTGCACACTGCTCGCTGGACAAATTTTGAGACTTCATTACAATGCCCAGCCTGCGCCTACGTGAGGGAGTGTGACTTGCACATAATATTCTTCTGTCCAGCATACAGAAGAGCAAGAAACTACTGGCTCGTTCCAATACTTAAAAATCTGGGTTTCAGGCGCTATCTTCCTGCTTATAGGATCCTGAAAAGACATTTGTCGGCCCCAATTGTATTTGTAGTTGCAAAATTCTTAACATCAATGTGGCACAGCCGTAATCAATGCATTAAGTCATCATCAAACGAATGATTGTTTTATATTCTGGTCAATTGATTGTAAATTACAAATGTATTTTATCTTCATGAGTTGTTTTATGTTGTAACCCTTTTATGGTCCGTGTGACCGAAATAAAGAATAAATGAATATATATATAATACATATTTAAATTTCAAACTAAACTACATTCACTGGATGATGTCATCAGTGATGTCATCAGTGATGTTACTGACCATGTCATGAATGATCATCAGCAGTGCATTGCGTGCGCGCGAGTTATAGTTAGCAGAACTAACTATAACGGAGGAATTTCTATGGTTTTATATGAGTCAAATGGCCAGCTAATTATAACACCCCTGAAACCTATGGTTTTTTCTGTGAATTTCTAAGGTTTTTTAAATGCTAATTTCTAACTATAATGTCTCTGAAACCTATGGTTTTTTCAGTGAATATATATATAGTTTCCTTAGGAAAAGCATTTTTTGACATACCTAGATCTTTGGTGGCACCATTTGCCAAATCTTTACAAATTTTCTTAAAAATGTGCCCACCTGGGACTAGTTGCACATGGGAAGTGTCAGGGTGACCCATTAAGCAGGGCCCAATAAAAAGTGGTGGGGGTCAAAAAAGTGTGTTTCCTATATTAATTCCCATAGGGGTTTTACACCACCACAGCCTGAACTGCAGAAAAGAATTACAACAAATTGGTCAGAAAGCTATATTGTGCTCCAAAAGTGTGCTTTTTGTTATTTGGTGTAAACCCATTCACTAGTTTTTTTAGATATTAAAGAAAATCCATATTTGTATATCTATGGTCACAAAGACATAGTGACAAATATGAATATGCACACCAACAGTAATGATGTGATTGCCTGGTTGTAACCTGTGTAAAAAGTTGCAGCTGCCATTTTATATAAAAGGACATGGTCCTGGGGGGTCAACATAAACACTGATATTTATATAAGGGTCAGGGTAGAGTTACCCTGAGTCCATGGATGGAATAAAGGGGTTTTAGAGGGCCCCCTTTACTTGAAGCAGACATCAAAAAGCAGTTTTTTGCCACATGCAATATTGGTAAATTTGTGTGACGGTTAACACAACCCCCTCATGTAACGCTGCAAAAAATACATTCAGGTACTCACTCAGCCACTTTTGTGTTTACTCAGGAACCCACTCAGAGACTCACACACTCAGTCCCAGACTCATTCAAAGATTTATGCATTGTCTCAGAGACTCAAGTGCCCACTCATTGACCCACTCAAACTCATGCATCCACTCACATACCCACTCTTGCACCCACTCAGAGAGCCACTCCCACACTCACAGACCTACATAGACACTCACAGATCCACTGAGAGCTCACACACCCACTCACAGACCCATTGAGACACTGATGCATCCACTCACAGACCCACTCAGACACTCATGCTCCCACTCAGATATACTCAGACTCATGCACTGACTCACAGGGTCACTCAGACACCAACTCACCCACTCACAGACCTACTCATAGAGTCATGCTCCCACTTACAGTTCCATACAGACACCTGCACACTCACAGACCCACTCAGACACTCATGCACCCACTAATAGACCCACTCAGAAACTCATGTTCCTATTCTCAGACACACTTAGACACTCACTTACTCAGTCACATACCCATTCATGAACTCATGCACCTACTCACAGACCAACTCACAGATGCATGCACCCACTCACAGACCCACTCAGACACTCACTCATCCACTCATAGACCTATTCAGAGACTCATACACCCACTCACAGATCAACTAAGACACTCATGAACTCACTTGCAGATTCACTTCAAAACCTCATGTTCACATTCAAAACCCACATAGGGACTCATATACCCACTCACAGACCCACTGAGAGACTCATACACCGACTGCACTCAGTCACAGACCCACTCAGAAACGTATGCAGCCACTCAGACACAATAAGACTGTCTACACTCACTCACAAACCTAGTCAGATATTCACGCACTCACTCACAGACCAACTCAGAGACTCACTCACAGACTCACACAGTCACACACCTACTCACATAGCCACATAGCCACTCTTACACCCATTCACAGACCCATTCGGAGACTCACGCACCCACTCACAGAGCCACACAAATACTTATGTATACACTCACAGATCTAATCAGAGGCTCACACATCCACTCACAAATCCACTCAAAGACTTATACATCCACTTACAGACCCACTCAGAGGGTCACTCCCTCCCTCACTCACTCACTCACTCAGAAACCCACTCTGACCTTCGCATGCCCACTCACAGAAACACTGAGACTCTCACAGACCAAGTCATACTCATGCTCCCAATCACAGACCCACTCAGACACTGTTGCACCCACTCACAGACCATTCCCAACACTAAAGTATCCAGTTACAATCACAGAATCACGTATGTAGTTATGTATGTTAAATTTCCGGGTATCTATTGAATGTCTGCTTTTGTTCTGTTTATTCTTGACGTATTCGCAAATATGAAAAAAGTATTTTCAAAGGTTTTTAAAAAGAAAATGAACTAGTGTTTGTGTAATAGGGTGGCTCTGGAAAGAGGCTTTGTGTTTATTGTGTGTAGATGATAACAAAACATAAAACAGAATGCTGTCTTTCAAGTTGAGGAACACCCTGTTGCCTTTCTCTGTGAAGTGAACTCCATCAGTTCTATGGATACCATCCACATCAAAGTGCAAGTTGTTGTAGACAGAGCCAATGCTATAGTTTATGAAGAATAAAGAAATAATTTTATTGACATGTTTCCTGGCTTTGTCTCTCTGTAGACAGAACTCCTTTGGCCTCTTCCATTTCTGCATGTGGCATATTGGACAATACCAAGGCAGTCTGATAAAAATGTACCATTAATTGAGCAAAGGTAGTCTTCATTAGGATTTACAGTCCTACCACAGTACATGTGCCTAGGTCGTTGCCACCACAGTGCACAATCATGAGGTCAGAGTATTTCTAATCTGCAACACTTTCAACCAAAGGTAGAATTGATGCCACTTTAATAATCTGGGGCCAATTTAAGTAATGTCCACATTAGGCAAAACCTCAATTTGCATCTAACCATTTTGAAGGCAAGGAGGAGTAGTACACAGGAGAAGTCTGGAACAGAATTACACAATTTTCAAAGTTAAAGGTAGTTAAAATGGAGATTAGGTCCTGCTAAAAAAAAAAAGAAGCATATTAGATTGTATGGTGTAAATATGCCGGTAGATAAAATTGGGTAGTGTCTCTATAGGATAAGTAAGTAGATCTGTGATTTGCTCAGATAAAAATAAAAAATTTTATTCAAATTTGCACATGCTTTTAATTATGACTAGTCAACCAAACCTGCTGTTGTTAATTTTAAAACTAGTCTGTAGCTTCTAGAACATGTTGTGAGCTTGTGACCTACTGATACAAGAGAGTTTTCCAAAGGAAGTTGCTTTGGAAACTCAGCTAAGAGACTGTGGGGGAAGGGTATTAAACAGAGGCTAGTGTTTTAGTTGATGTTTGAGTGGTTTAGAATCATTATTTATGGAAAGAGGGTTTAATTTCATAGTCAGGAGTTTCTTATGAAGCGTGGTTGTAAAGTATTAGGAATACAAAGCTAAATCTGTTTTTGGACTCCTGTACGTATATGCAAATTCATTGCAAAGTTACGTGGGGGACCGCACTGAGGGTCGTAACAAATTCTCGAGTTCGCTCAAAACCACTACCAGATTGGGTTTTACACTGAAGTGCAAGAAAGCGTTATGAAATATTGAACATTGAGAAGTGCAATAACAAAAGTAAAATATGAATAGGGAAGTTTTGATTTGCTAAGATTGACAGTATCAATCAAAGCAAAGTAGAAAAGGTTGCCAATATTGGTTGCTTTGCATGAGAGTGGTGTACCATTCTTCTGCTTAGTTCTCACATTTTCTCTGAGAGCACAGGCTAACCGACAATGTCAATAAACAGGTATGTGAATTAGAGTGTAGTTTAAAACAATGATTGAAAAGGTATGTGTGTATATGAGGTTGATGAAAGTGTGTATGAAATGTACAAAAGTATTGTGAGTGTATGAACGGATTTGTGAGTGGATGTGTGTGTTTTGAGGGTTTATGAATGTGTGTGTGAGTGACTGTGGGTGTGTGAAGGAGTATGTTAGTGTCTGTGTGGGTCTGAGAATAGGTGTGTGAGTAGTCATTAATGCTGTGTTGCCCTGGAAGTGTAGTGTGTGTATGTAGTTTTACTTCATGGTCAAGTTGGCTTTGAAAGCTCCTTCCTAACGTTTAAACGTCTGTTATACCAGGTACTAGTTACCCCTTATGTAGGGTGCAAATAAATCATAGTGGAAGGTGCTATGTGGTTAATAGGTGGGACATGCAGTTTGAATTCTCAGTCAGTCACATGTGTACTGTGAGAACCCTATGCACAGGTAAATATTCAGGGCCCGATTCACAGAATTAACTTAAGACAAAATCCTAAACTTACTTCTTTTGGTATTCACAAAATGCACTTACTACTTTTGGTATTCACAGATCACAGAATGCACTACCTACTTTTGGTATTCACAGAATGGATTTATGACTACTAACTTTACGTCCGCACTCGGGCTGGAAATTCAGGCCCGGAGGCGGGGCTTCCGGCCCAGAGGCGGAGCTTCTGGTTCGGAGGTGGGGATTCCGGCCAGTGGCGGAGTTTTAGCCATGGGCAAAATCTCCACCTCTGGGCCGGAATCTCCGCCTCCGGCCTGGAAGCCCCGCCTCCGGGCCGGAATTTCCGGCCTGAGTGCGGACGTAAAGTTAGTAGTCGTAAATCCATTCTGTGAATACCAAAAGCAGTAAGTGCATTCTGTGAATACCAAAATGGTAGTAAGTTTAGGATTTTGTCTTAAGTTAGTTCTGTGAATCGGGCCCACTGTCTCTCACCTATGCTGGAGTGTATATATATAACCCCCAGAGTGCAGTGTGTTTTTGCGAACACGTGAGCCATGATATATATATATTGGTTTTACAGTCGTTATAGTTAGGAATTAGCATTTAAAAAACCTTAGAAATTCACTGAAAAAAACATAGGTTTTACAGACGTTATAGTTAGGAATTAGCATTTAAAAAACCCTTAGAAATACACTGAAAAAACCATAGGTTTCAGGGATGTTATACTTAGTTGGACATTTGCCCGTTATAGTTAGTTGAGCTAACTATAACTCGCGCGCCCGCAATGCACTGGTGATGACGTCACATATTACATCACTCATGATATGGTCAGTGACATCACTGATAACATCAGTGATGACATCTCAAATGGCAACACTGATGACATCATCCAGTGAATGTGTGTTTCTGTAAAGTTTAAATATTTTTCATATATATCTATGCCAACGTGTATTGAAGAATGAGTGGATTTACAAGTGCCTGAATGGATTATTTAGTAGGTGCGTGACTGACTGTATAAGTGTGTGATTGAACATGCGTTACTGAATGTATAGGTTAGTCACTAAAGTGTGTGAAAGTCTGTATTAGTGTCTCAGTTGGTATATAAGCAGCTGCATGGGTTGGTGAGTAGCTACATGAGTTTCTATATGGGTTATTGATTTGTTGTCTGAGAATCCATATGAGTGCCTGAGTGTCTGTGTGGGTGGGTGGGGGATATGTGACTCTGTGCATACATGTCTGAGTGATGGATTCCCTGGTTGTATGGATTCAAAAGTATATTTGGGAAGGGCTGTATGGGTAAGGTAGTGTGTGTGTGGGTGTGTTGGTGAGTGAATGAATGTCTCACTGGTATATGTGTGAGTAACTACATATGTATTAAGGCAGTATACGTGAGTGTTGGAGTATTTAAATTACTATACGTGAGAGTAAGTTATTTGAAGAGTGGGTATATAAAAGAGTGTCTGCTTGTATCAGTGATTGTATAAGACAGTAAGTATGTGTTAGTGTCTGCATAAATAGGTGATGTGGTGTGTGTATAAATAACACAGTTGGTGTGTATAACTGTATACATGAGTAAATGGGTATGTGATTGATTCTTTGCATGACTGATTAGGTGTGTGAGTAACTCTATGGATGAGAGGCGGACAGTCACTGTACGTATAGGTGTATGAGTGCATATTATAGTAGTGTATTGATGAGTATCTGCATGTATAAGTGAGTGGATGTGAGTGTAGACCTAGGAAATAGTAGGTGGTATGTAGTATCTGGCATTGTTGTGTGTATGGTTTCAAGAATAGTAGTCTGTATTTTAGAGTGCATGTATCAAAGTTTAGATTAGGCCATCAGTATGTGCATCAGATTATCACGTGGATAATGTCATCAGTGATGTCATCAGTGATGTCACTGACCATGTCATGAGTGAGGTAATATGTGACGTCATCACCAGTACATTGCGGGCACGCGAGTTATAGTTAGCTCAACTAACTATAACGGGCGAATTTCTCTGGTTTTATATGAGTCAAATGTCCAACTAACTATAACGTCCCTGAAACCTATGTTTTTTTCAGTGTATTTCTAAGGTTTTTTAAATGCTAATTCCTAACTATAACGTCTGTAAAACCTATGGTTTTTTCAGTGAATTTCAAAAGTTTTTCAAATGTTAATTTCCTATTTTAATATTTACAAAACGTATATTTTTTCTATTTTTTCTTTAATATCTTGGAACTCCATTTTTTTTAATTAATTTAAAAAAATAGGTAATGTTTTATATCTTAAAAAAAGTATTTATATCATTTTTATTTTTTGCGAAAACTGAAGTCCCGTACCGGTAGTGTACCAAGCTCCATCAGCACAGTGAATCCTATCCACCATATTGCTAAACTTGTAAAGGATGTGCATTTCATATCCGACGGCTTCGTGGCACCGCATCCCCCGTAACATCATATACATATGTGGTCATGCCAGCTGCTACTTTGGTATGCAACGGGTACGCAGTACCAAACCGCGCCTTACGTCATGAACATATGGGGTCATGCCAGCTGTGCGTTGCGTATGCGATGAGTGCACGCTGCCAGGCCCTGTGTTACGTCATAGACATATGGTGTCATGCCGGGTATGCCATTCCCTCATTTTTTTTGGTCTCAAAACTATATCTAGATAAGTTCAAAGTGTATATGAGAACAAGCGATAATCTAAAATATTTTAAACATTTATATATTTCTAACTGTAATAAACTTATATTATGCTAAATATATTTTCTCAAAAAGATAATGAACACACCGACACAGATAGATAATGGAAGAGGGTACGGGCACGTGTGCTCGACTCCTTTTTATTACCAGGGTCACATATCCAGTGACGTCTGTACTGAATGCATGTGGGGTGAGTGTAAACCAGCCCTCAGGGAATGGTTGCTGCTAGCATCAACTACAACAGTAATCATTGGATCACACACAGATTCAGTAATAAAAGGGTCAATAGTTTGTGCTGCAGTAAGGTAGGGACACTAGATGTGAAATAATACAGAAAAGATTCTATCGTAAAAGAACCCTAACTTGTGGTATACTGAGATACAGGCAGTAGATCTGAAATAATACACAAAAAGATTGTATCATAAAGGGTCCATCAGGTCTAGTGCACTCAAATAGCCACATCAAAAGCATTCAGCATGTGCACAGCCAGCGATGATGCGCGCTGCGGGCGGCCCATACTAGGAACAATGTCTGTTGCCTACAGGACTACTTCATCTGCAATAGCGACTCGATCTGGATTGTAAACACTGCTGTCTGCAGTGTAGGCCAGTGAGCGGTCAGCAATGGCCCACAGCCATGTGGCGTTGGCTTGAGCTGCCTAGTTTGTCATACGCGAAGCAACAAAAAACGTGTGTGGACCCTGCGATGATGCTTATGCGTGGTACGGACAGAGCGCACTGGAGCAATGTCTTTTGCCTACAGGACTGCGTCATCTACAATAGCGACTCGATCTGAATTGTGAACACTGCTGTCTGCAGTGTAAGTTGAAGGCAGTAGTGAGCACAGTCATCCATGAATACTTTTTCTCACTTCCTCTTCACAAAATACAACAACATAAATTACAAAAAACTCTGCAATAAATAAATCAAAATAATTCGAATTGCGATCTCTGCTGTAGACTTTTATTCAGTGTTCTTTACCACTACCAAGAAGAATTTGGTCATTGTACTAGACCTATAAGTCATCTAAAAAAAGTTCTTCAAGCAAGTATACTAAAAGGCTATTGTGTAGATTTCAATAGACGTCGTAGTTAGTTGCCTACTGGATTCTGTAATTAAACAATCACCATTCAATCTGAATTGTGAGCCCTGCTGACCGCAGTGTAGGCAAGAGGCAGTGGTCATTAACACCTCACAGCCATGTGCTGTTGGATTCGAAAGCATGGAGTTGGTTGCACCTGATTGGAGGGGGTACACACAAATCATCACAGACTTTAACTTCTGACATTCTCAATCACAGAATCAAGATGCCGTTTCACTGTTCCGACCTGCTGTACCGCGGTGTACTCCACTGACTGCAATCAGCCAAGCCCAATAATCATGTGCAGCAGTTAGCTGCGGAAGCACAGAGTGTGATGCACCTCAATGGAGGGAGTTGTGTGAAAACCAAGCAGCAGGTAACATCGGACATCGTCCATTCTGGTATCAAGACACCGTTCCACTGTTGGGACCGAGAGTTGATTACACCTGGTCGAAGGGAGTACCTTCATCTGCACTCTCAGATGCAGTTCTAACATCGTCCATTGTGGGGTCAAGACACCGATCCATTGTTGGGACCTAGAGTTGGTTACACCTAAGGCAAAGGGAGTACCTTCATCTGCACTCTCAGATGCAGTTCTAACATCATCCATTGTAGGCTCAAGACACCATTCCACTGTTGGTACCTGTTGGACTAGTGTGTTAGTAGTATACAGAGCACTCCACGGTGCTGGACCTCTGGCTGGGCGCTGTCTGCCTGTGTCGTGGTAGCTAGCGAGGATCTCAGGAGCCTTTCTCAGCTTGCAGACCTCGGCCCAAAAGCTTCCGCCGGCACGTGGTGGGCCCTCTTTTACATACGGCGGTGTCAAAAGGTGAACAGTGGGGCATATGTGCATCGCAGTGGCCAGGACGGTTTCTGGGTACCAGCAGGCTGAGAGCATTATTCCTGCAGCCACCTTCGTTCACCGCGTCAGCCTCATGGCGGTGTAAGATGCGCAGACCTGACAGACATGTTCGCCATTCCGGAAGAGAACCACACCCAGAGAAACGTGCCTTTTATTCATACCCCTATGCTAGCCTTGCGTACGCCGAGCCAGCCCACTACGCTAAAGATTTGGGAGGGGAGGGGGCACATACGCGCTATGTTTTCGTAATCTTCCCTACTGACTGTACTATCATGGTTGCGTCCACTGTCCACTTCACTCAATAGACCATCAGTGTATGTTGACATGTACATGTCTGTGCTCTGCATACTCAAGTCTGTCCGGCACACCCCCTCAACTCTTTGCATTGTACACTTTTATAATCGAGAATCACTTGCCACCTTCACACATCTTTTGCTCCCATCTCTCCCCGCATTCTGCATTGTGTGGCAGAGGTGCTATGTTTGGTTAGTGTACACGGCTAGCCACGGTCCCCACAGTACGTAGTGTTGTTGTGTCTGCTAGGTGTACATGTTGTTTGTCATGTTGTATGTGATTATATAAGGTAGTGCGTTTATTTACGAGCAGTGGTTGCTCAATTTACATATCGCTGTGGTACAGAGGATACAGAACATTCTTACAGGTGAAAAGTGGGACCACAATGGCAGTCATTTACTATTAAGCAAGAATGTCCAACTGCACGATGCTTCTAACCTTACAGCCTCAAATCTTGCGTGCTTTCTTAAAAGCACGCCAACTCCTGCAATCAGACCAACATTCACACAGCTTTCTAACAGCATTTATCTGCTTCTTAATAACATGGACTGCTACGCAATGTGAGCTGCCATACCGTATGCCCTCACTGTTTCAAACCGGATAGATTCCTGTGGCAATCTCAATTCCCAACCACACAAAGTAACTCCCAAAGTTCAACTTGGCCTTCAATACCTACTTTGAAAACAGATTTTATTGAACGGAGCAAACTGAAAGCACTTTTGTTTCAAACAGATGGGTCCCTCACTTCTCCTAAAGTAATTTATCAACTGCAGATAGCACAAACTTCCAGTAAAATATACTTTTTAAATACGAACCTCCCATTACATTTTGTGAATTGTTACACAATTTTCAACACATCTGACATTTAAGCTCTGGCACACTTATTTAATACTGTCTCCTCCGGCCTCGTCACAGGCTTTTAAACTGTTTTTGGTATAATACCAGACTTCATTCATTCGATCATCTTTGGAATAACAGGAACAGTGCCCATAACTCTCGTTCTGTTTGTGTCCATCCTACTACTATTTTGGCTTGTAAAATATGGCTGCGCTCCCTGTGGTAACAAGCATATCCGACAGAATACACCTCTACGCGAAACTACATCAATTCCGTGAAAAAATGGAACAACTGTTCGGCTGCCTGTCTCTATCTATTATCGGAGCCAGCTACAACATGACATTTATTTACACATATACAATCTGCGTGCAACCATCTTTTTATTGCAAAACTTGCCCAATCGACTGGCGAATGGATCTATGCCTTGCCAACATCCCAGCAAACGCTCCCGATATCAACAGGTAATGGAGTATCTTGAAAACCATGAACTTGATTGTTCGGGCAGTGGAGCAATGGCGGATGCAACGCAAAAAGGTATCCTAGCGGAATGGGATTTCTGCGCAACGGCGAAAGATCTCCTGCAATGTGCGACCTTTGACAACATCGCAGATTGCCTGCCAATTCAAATCGCCGGCTCCAACATTCGAGGAACATTACTGTCCCTTCGAGGATATGAATTGGATCACTTCGCTTTTCTCACAAGATGGCAACAATGGCCTCTTGGAACATAACGCATCTCATGCCGCTGAAGAACTTGGGACTGCAATCTCCAAGACTTGTAAGAAATTCCCTTTATTCTTGGATTCATTTTTTCCAACTTTTTAGACTTTTTCCTATACATTTTTTTAATACCCTTCAATTGAACTATTTTCATATAATAACTTTCTAAGTATGCTTAGGCATTTGAACTCTGTTTTCATTATTGCCCTTTACATCTCCAGACTAACCAGGGATGGGTGATGTATGGCCTATGCAAATACGCTATTTACTTGCTAAATTAACCTGAACCCGACATCCATTTGAAACAATGTCTATTCTTTGTACATACGTCTCTCTGCCTGCCTGTTATCCACGAAGCCCTTTCACACAAATTAGCTCATCCTCAGACTCTGCTCACGAGCTGGCGATCAAGATCAAAAAACACGGCATTGGTTGGCACAGTGTGGTAATCGTGTCCTACCTTTATTTTCATTCTACAATTTACAGTCATTCATGTCTAATAGGTATTGTATATGTCACATGGAACTGTAACATGTAATGTGGAATTGACTGATGCAGGAGCTTAGGTTTGAATACAGCCGAAGCGGTTGGAGTTTGCCTCAGCTGGATGCCTTAGCTCTTGCACCAGTGGGTTCATTTATGGCACTTAAATAAAGACACTTTTTATATAACTTGCAGACTCCATCGCTTTATCCCACACAGCCACTTTCTTAAACACACCTGATTTCTCCATTTGTCTTCTGTGGCATTGCAACATTCTGCATTACATTCTTCATGATTATTTCTTTATTTTTGCTTGCTAAAACACTCCATTCTAGTCTTCAGACCAGTAGGGGTGAGTAGTTTGCTTCCCACTCCCACTTAGTCTAAACCCATACTAGCACCACTTGCACAGCTATGCTACAGCGGCCAGTATGCTACAGCGCCCAGAGCATATCAGTTTACAGCAATCAGCTCACGGTTTCATCCCCGAGTGTACCGGCACCTCACCTCAGCACCATCTCACTCTGGGCAAAACAGCACCTTCACACCGGTAGGGGTGAATACATCGCTTCACACTCCCTGTATAGCACACCCTAACTACCCCTCTGAGCTCACAGCGCTCCTACCCTCCTCTTTCCTACTCTTTTCACCCTTTTTTCCCCTTACTCACTTCAACAGAATCATAAAATGTCTGCCAACACTTCCTAGTTGCAACCGCTCACACCGCTCACAGCCAATAAGCAGCAAGCTCATGCTCGTAACGCAGTTGGCAGAATTCCCAAATATTGATATCTGTAAATTTTGATATTTCTCCAAAACTACTGAACGGATTTACACCAAATAAACAAAAGCGTGCTTTCTAGACCAAGCCCCTTCTCCCTGCCAAATGTGGGGTAATTCCGTTCACACGTTCGACCTGTAGCCTGGTCTAAATTTTCCTCTGGAAATTAACATGGAGAAAACATGTTTTGGGACCCTCTTTTTTCTAGGCCCCCTCTTGACAAATCACCCCCAAACTTTCAACATAGGAGCTGATATGAACAAAGAATTAGTTTTGAAAATTTCATGAAGATTCATTAAACGACGCCAAAGTTATAAGCAAATCAAAAAATGCTCTTCCAAACTTGGTCCTAACTATAACTCCCTATTGGCAACCGCCAGTAGGTAATATAAATATAAACACACACACACACACATATATATATATATATATATATATATATATATATATATATATATATATATATAAATATACATATATATTTTTTTTTATTCAAGGGGGAAAGGGAATTCTAAATAATCAAATAAGAATAACCCTGTAGAATATTGTATGGCATGTCCTTTTCACATTTTTTGAAACTCGAGATACAGAATGATTATTTTCTTGTTTAGTTAAAAAAAGGCTGCTTTGAAGATTTGTATTACTTAAAAGAGATTAGGTTGTATAGTCCTCTCTTTATCTCAATCAAAGATGACGTGGCTGGAATGACGGGTATATAGTCATTGTAAACATTGTATGCATTGACATTGACGAAGGCCAGCATGGCCGAAACACGTTTGTCTGCCGTTGGAGCGGAATAAAAAAACAATCATCTTTGAAATGTGTGCGCCACGTTTTTGCTAATCACTCTAACGTTTGGAGAAATTTATGACGAACTCACCAGCGTCTGTGGCAGCACCCGTCCAGCAAGTGTGCGGCGTAAGATTGGTGGAATCTTGGAGGAATCTCTGTTGTAAAAACACCGGCACCGCCAGAAGACCGATGAAAGCGGATCAACAAAAGTGAAACGCGGAGATTGTATCGGGCGGAGACGAAACCAGGACTGGGTGAGAATCGGAGGCAACCGAGTCGGAGGATGCGCAAGCCTTTCGAGAACCAGTTCCAGTAAGTCTAACATGCCATTACAGTCGATACGCTCGTGAGCTTTCTGGTTGGATGTTTCTATTTTGAATTTTCAATAAAAGTTTTCGTATCGCCAGGAAAAGCGGCGAAACGAACTTCAAGTAAGATTTGCTATTATATCCAAAGGCAACCGCAACAATGTTTAGTGAGGAGGAGAGATTGGAGGCGGCTGCCTCAGTCTTTACAGTGGGAGCTAACGAAGGTAAAAAAGAAAATACCAAACAAGGGAACAGTATGCCACCTAATTCATTGAACGGACTATTTCAAACACTAGAAAAAACGTACGAAAAAGAAGTACGCAAGTGGTGGGAATCAACGTCTTTAAAACGCTCTCTTGAGGCTGATCACATTCGTCGAGGATTAAGATTAAGTATGAAGAAATAATAAGAAGGCGTAAGCATGAAAAATTCGCCAGAGACCAGCATGATTATGAATCAGGCAGAGTCCTGACATTTGCTAATAAATTTGACATTCCAAGAAAATCAATTCAAGAGGTGAGAAAAATGAATGTTGAAGCAACAAGAGATACGTCAGAGTCAGAAATAGACACTGAACAATCTGAATCAGAGAGTGCATCTAATATGACAGATAACATAGGAGGAAGAGTAAATTTTCCCCAGGAATACGAGGTAAGCCAACAGTCATGGCGCCAACTTCCGCAGAGGACAAGACCACCAGATTCAGAAAACAGAAAACAAGAAGGGGCAAAAAAGGTAAATGCACAATATACCCCGAGGGTCACGAGGAGCAAAAAGGGAACCAACAAAAAGTAAAACATGAAGATCTAACCGTAGTGAACCTGTCAAAAAGAAAATTAACAAGAACAGAGGAACAGGTACTGCAAAAGGGTCTGTCATTTTGTCCAACAAATAAATGGGACTATGTTCAAACACGGATTGATCTTTATCTCTTCATACGCAAATTGAAATTAAAGAAAATGTTTCATGGGAAAATACCAAAGTCCTTGAGGGATCCAGATCGGACAATTGACCCGATGGATCTGTTAACCGGAAGTGAATTACCAGCATTAAGAGATCTTCGTGGTTTAAGAGAGGAAATTGAAGGAGATAATGTGACAAAAGCAATGAGTGACACAAAATTTCTAGAACAAAATGAAATAACACAAACAGGAATGGTCACTAATCTAAAGAAAAAATCTAGATTTATTCCAAGAACTGCGTATGACATGATTGACAGTTTCCACGAATTGGTAATTAAGGACTTGGATAAATTAAGAACAAACCCCAAAGAAACAAAAAGGCAACATCAAAATATTTTATTGGAAGAACGCCAAGCAATAAAAGCATTACAGAAAGATCTGACAATTGTAATAAAGCCGTCAGACAAAGGCGGGAATATTGTTATTCAAGACAGTGAGTCGTATGAAATGGAGGCTTTAAGATAATTGAATGATCATGTGTGTTATGAGAAAATTTCAACTAAAGATTATAATCAAAGCATCCTTGAATTTTATGGAACGATTGATTTTTGGAATAACAAAGGGATTTTGGGTCAAGATTAATATGAATTTATCAAAATAGGTCATCCTGTTACCCCAACCTTTTATCATATCCCAAAACTCCATAAAAATAATAAGAAACCCCCTGGGAGACCAATAGTTTCATCGATGGGTAGTCTCTTGGAGAATACTTCAATTTTGGTTAATAATGTACTGTGTCCCTTTTTGTTTGATTCAGTCTCTTATATCAAGAACAGTACTGATTTTATTAAGATAATTGACATCAATTGGGAAGATTCTTTCTTGCTTGTCACTCTCGACATCACCAGTTTATACACGTGCATTCATCATGGCCAGGGAAAAATGGCCATAAAGTCCTTTTTGAAAACCAGACCACTCAAATACACAGAACACAACGAGATGATCTTACAATTTTTATCATTATGTTTGAATAATAACATTTTTGTCTTTGGTGAACAATTGTAAATCCAAAGACAGGGTACTGCGATGGGCACATGCTTCGTCCCCAGCTACGCAAATTTATTCGTGGGCTGGTGGGAGAAGCACGTGGCCTGGGCGGGTACCAATGAAGTGTGGGCACAGAAAATAGGAATCTGGACCCGCTTCATTGACGATATATTCTTCACCTGGACAGGCAATAAACAAGAGCTAGAAGAATATATCGAGAATTTGAACAATAATGATGTTAATCTTCACTTCACTAGTACCATCAGTGAACAAGAAGTACCATATTTAGATCTGCTGGTGTATGCTGATAGTGGTACATTAAAGACAAGGCTATTCCGTAAACCTACGTCAGGCAATGCAACTTTACATTTCACCAGTCAACATCCACATTGTCTGGTGAATAGCATTCCATATGGTGAATGTCTTCGTCTGAAAAGAAATAACACCACAAAAGAAAACTATAAAATAGCCACTGTGGAAGCTGTAGAGCGCTTTAAACAGAGAGGGTACCCACAGTGAATTCTAAAAGCAGCAACAGATAGGGCAGAAATGCGAAGAAGAGAAGATCTTCTAAGTAAACCCTTCAAAGAAAATAATGATGGCACTACTAGACTCATTCTAACTTTTTCCTCAGACTCAGGAAAAATTTGTCAAATTTTAAAGAAGCACTGGAGCATGCTCCAGGCATATATGGTCATTGGCCAGCAGGTGACAAAACAACCAAGCATAACCTATAGAAAAAATGTCTCTCTTAAGGATATGCTAGTACACAGCCATTACACAAAAAAGGATACTGGCCTACATGATATAAAGGGCTTTTTTCCATGCCTAAAGTGCAAGGCATGTAAAAATAGTGCAGTAGTGAAAACCTACACAACTCCTGGCAGTGAACAAGCTAAAAGTGTCACCAAATTACTTAATTGTAATTCAGATTTCACAGACTACTGTCTGATGTGTCCGTGCAACCTACGATATGTGGGAAGCACAATACATCAGACAAAGAAAAGGATTTTAGAGCACATGCGTGCTATAAATAAAGTTGACAGTAATTATCCTGTGGCTAGGCACTTTGCATTAAGGCACAAAAGCAATAGCAATCTATTGAAATTCTTCTGCCTGGTTCGGGTTTCACCGCTTAGGAGAGGGGGTGACCGGATAAGAGTTCTAAGGCAGTTAGAATCAAAGTACAGCATAGAACTTCGTACTTTAGCACCGAATGGCTTAAACTATGAGGAAGAAATGTGGATACGTGTTGGCTAAAAACCATATGAATAAGAAAAAGAGAAACATTTTGAAAGAAAAAAGAACCAAAAATCTCTTAGAACTATTATAGTGTAATTAGATGAATGAATAGGATATGAGAAAAGATATAAGATGAAGTAAAATGGAGAAATGAGCATAATGAAGAAGTGGGAAAATAATATAATCATGGCAAGTATGGAAATGAATATAGAAATGGAATAAGAATCATAGCTGTGTGTCTTTTGATTGGCAAATGAATTATGAATGAATTAGTTGAACTACTGTTTTGAAATATTGTTTGTCTTCTTGATAGTAAAGTGATATCCGATGAATATTGGAGAAGTATCAATGAGAATAAGACACTAAGTGAAAGTTTTGTCTGCGTAATATGTAGAATTGTATAGGTTTTAAATATGCTCCCATCCTGAGGAATTGATATTTTGTAATGGTTCTTGATTGTTTTTAATTAAGGTCAAATTACAACCAGTAGGAGAACATTATTTTGATATCTTTTGAGATTTTGAGGCTATAACTGCCCATTCAGGGCAAGATTTTATTCAAGGGGGAAATGGAATTCTAAATAATCAAATAAGAATAACCCTGTAGAATAATGTATGGCATGTCCTTTGCACATTTTTTGAAACTCGAGATACAGAATTAATATTTTCTTGTTGAGTTCAAAAAAGGCTGCTTTGAAGAATTGTATTACTTGAAAGAGATTAGATTGTATAGTCCTCTCTTTATCTCAATCAAAGATGACGTGGCTGGAATGATGTGTATATCGTGATTGTAAACATTGTATGCATTGACATTGACGAAGGCCAGCATGGCTGAAACGCGTTTGTCTGCCGTTGGAGCTGAATAAAAAGACATAATCATCTTTGAAATGTGTGCGCCACGTTTTTGCTAATCACTCTAACGTTTGGAGAAATATAAATATATATATATATATATATGAAACCAGAAAGCTGTTTTCCATGCAGTGACAGCAGTCGCGGACACCAGTAAACTTTCAGCAGTGTAATTTATTTTAGCAGAATAATAGCAACTCGACGCGTTTCGGGTACACCACCCTTGGTCACGAGTGATGTTGCTTAGTGATAGGTAGTAAATAAATAGGTGACACACAACCTAATAAAACGTGAAGACAGACTTCTGTTGTGAATAGAATTACCTCATTCTTACATTGAGGCTGAAAACGCCTTTGTTTTTAGAATACTTTGGAGAAATGTGTAATCCTCACAATAATACACAAATAATAAACCTTAAAGTTGACATTATTCGAAGTTTCTTTGCCTTCAATTTAAGTCTTTCTTCCACTCAAATACAAGCCCAAGTGGGCATTCATCTGATGAAGCACATTACGCTTCTTAAATCAGGATCAATGATTATTTAAATCTCAATCAAACCCCAGTGGGCTTCTCTGTGCATTCAAATACTTTAGCTCTTAAGCGTTTTCTCCATTTAGCCGCTACGGCACTGTCTGGAATATAAACAGAAAAGAAAGGGAAATTAATCACAAAATATAACCTAAACCGCTTACCACATACAACCATAGTGAAATTAAAATACAAACGCTCCTCAAGCAGTCTAGATATCAAACAATAAAGGTGAAATTTAAAAACCTCCAGAACGCATGACTGGGATACAAATGAATTGTCTTCAAGATATGATTAAAAAGAATCAGTATAACAGTGGGAGCATCAGTTATCTTTAAAAAACGATTCCAAATTGATACAGTTCTTAATTCACCCTAGATGTACTGCAAGTTCCTCATCGCAGTTGTGGCCTACAGGTACAAGAGTTTAAACTGAATAATCAATTTTGATTCGAGACGTCGAAGGTTTTGTACTCTATTGCCACCTCTTTCATTAAGTTTTACAGTGTCTAATACACAGAAGCTCAAGAGATTGCTGTTTTGCTTATGATGACTTTGGAAGTGCCGGGCCATGGGATATTGTTTATCCCCGTTTTTTATTGCTCGAAGATGCTCAAGCACCCTTTTCTTTGCTTTGTGAATGGTACTTCCAATATAGGTTTTTATATATATATGCAGAGTCAGTCACCTAGCCAGTGAGAGAGAGAGAGACAGAGGCATGTAAATATTCAGTGACTTGCCCATGCAGCACTGTATCCAACAGTAACAGAGCCAGTTTGCACAAACAGTTATAAAACCCAAAACTCAGTAAGAGAAGCAGTAAGTGATATTTACAGCTACCAAGATACATATATAGAGACCAATAGAGATACAAAGTCAGCTACTTCTGATAGAAAGCTACTTAGTTACTTACACATCCAGTGACACAGCCAGACAGGGACTGACACACCTATTTAGATGTGTACTGAAGTAGTGATACCCTGAGTCACTCATCCAGACTAGTAGTCCTTTAAACATGAGGTCTGCCTGCTACTGCAGATGCTGTGTGTACAGTTTTACTGGCACTTAAAACTCCTTGCCAAAGTTTAATCTTCCTGTAGGATGTACGTAGGTCATAGGTCAGGGTAATATGTGTTTAGAAGGTAAGACGTACTTTGAAGTCTTAGTGAGTCAAATATGCACCATCAGATCGATTTGCTAAGATACTCATTCAGAGCCTCATTTACAAATAATTGAGACTGGGAAGCAACGTAAGTCATTTTGCTCAGCTGTCCTATGCCAACCTAAAATGGCAGGAATACACCATATGAGATATCGTGCATTTCTGTTCTTTCAGCCATTGTGGGTGCACAATTCGATGCCAAACTGCAACACAAGCACCCCTGCACAATGGTGTAAGGGCGACTGCGGGGTTGGCAGGATTTGTTTTGTGCAGGAAGGGGCACCTTCCTGCACAAAAAAATATCCAGAGTGGCATTTTCTACATTCTATGTGTGCTGCAAAATGCAGCACATATGGAAAGAGCAAAAACAGGAAGAAATTAATACATTTCTCCTTGTTATGTCTGCTCTGGGGAGGCTTAAGAGATTGTAAATCTGGTCTAGTAATAAAATCTTTGGATGTTTTGTGGGAACACCGACAGCAACACTCATGGAATGCCTCCTTAATGCATAGTAAGGCAACGCAGTGCTTTGTGCTGCCTTTCCTTATTGCATATCTGTGAGTCCATGCAAAGCTATGCAGGGTGGCTTTATGTCGCCTCATAGATATGATTGTGAGGTCTACGCCTACTGGAGCATCAAAAATGTGATGCTACAGCGGTGCAGGTAAATAAGCCATCAGTCTTCCACCCATAATGTGACCCATGAAAAAGCAGACACTCACCCACCCAGTCACAAAGAGACAAAAGCACATACACATTCAGTCCCATGTCCATACAGCACTTCAGTATCTAGAAGTAACTGAGACAGTTGTACACACAGTTATACCTCAATACTCATTAACACAGCCAGTAAGCAATCCATACAGCCACTTACATACACAATTACTGACCTATAGAGTTACAAAGACAGCTATTCCTATGCTGACATAGTTACCTACATATCCAGTGACACACCAACATAGGGACTGAGACATTCAGTCAGATATATACTCAAGTACTGACACTACTAGGCACCTATCCAGACAAGTAGTTCTTCAATCATGTCCAAGGCCTGCTACTGCAGAACCTGTGTGTACAGTTTTACTGTGCAGTCAACCTGGCATTTAAAACCCCTTGCCAAGCCTCCAACTCCCCTTTTACTAAATATAAATCATCCCTAAAGTAGGCCATAGGTAGGTCATAGGGCAGGGTGGTATGTGCTTGAATTAAATATGCACTTTCAGACCCATACGCCCAAGTATAAATCCACTCCGCCACCCATACTGCAAATTACATACCTATTTATAAAAGGATAGAACCTCTCACACATCCAGTCAGACAGTGATAGAGAGACTTAGACATTTACTCACACAGCACGTATGTATCCAGTAGTAACAGAGCCAGTTGCACACAAAGTTACATATCACAACACTCACTAACACAGCCAGTAAGCTATCCATACAGCCACTTGCAAACAGATTTACAGACTCATAGAGTTACTAAGAGACCCACTCATATAGCGATATAGATACTTAAACATGCAGTCACACACCCAAAGAGGGACTGAAAGACTCACTCTGTTATGTAGTCAAGTGCTGACACTCCTAGTCACCCATGCAGACAAGTATTCCTTTAAACGTGTTGGGTCTGCTAATGCATAGTCTGTGAGTGCAGTTTTACTGCCAGGTAGTATTGGCATTGAAAACAACTTGCCAAACCTTAAACTCCCTTTTCTCTCTATATATGTCTCTTTTAAGGTAGACCACAGGGAGGGCATGGGACAAGGTGTTATGTGCTTAAAAGGTAAGACATGCACTATTAAGTATCAGTGACTTAGACATGCTCTTACACTTCCATACACCCAGTTATTTGTCCAGTCTCCTACCCATACTGCAACTCAGATACCTATTTAGAAAAGCATAGCGGCATTTACACACCAAGTCAGATAGCGACAGATGCATTTAGGCATTCACTCACACTAACATACCAGTCATGTATGCAGCAGTAATGGAGAATGATAAACACAGTTACATGCCCCAATACTCACTAACACAGACGGTAAACTAACCATACAGTAACTTGCATACAGTTTCACAAATGCATACAGTTACTTAGAGAGCCAGTGAAATGATGATATAGTTGCTTAGACACTCAGTCACAATCCCACAGACAGACTGACACACTCAATCAGATATGTATTGAAGTACTGACACAACCAAGTCACCCATCCAGACAAGTAGGCCTTTAAAAATGTCTTGGGCCTGCTACTGCAGAGTCTGTATATGTAGTTTTACTGCCAAGTCGTTTTGGCATTTGAAACTGCTTTGTCAAGCCTTAAACTCCCCTTTTTACGACATACAAGTCATCCTTAAGGTAGGCTGTAGGTAGGTCATAGGGCAGGGTGGTATGTGCTTAAAAGGTAAGACATGTAGTCTGAAGTTTCAGTGAGTTACATGTATACTTTCAGACCCACAAGGCCCAGGCATGTATCCAGTCTCCCTTCTAAACTGCAAAACACACACCTATTTACAAAAGATTATAGCAACTCGCACATCCAGTAAGACAGTAACAGAGCCACTTTGACATTCAGTCACACAGCACTTATGTGTCCAGCAGTGACAGATCCAGTTGCAAACACAATTACATACCCCAACACCCACTAACAAAATCAGGAAGCTATCCAAACAGTCACTTACACACAGATTTATACACTTATAGAGTTACTAAGTGAGCCACTCATATACTGATATAGTTGCTTACACATTCAGTGACACACACAAAGATGCACTGAAATACTCAGTCAGATATGTAGTCAAGTACTGACTAACCTTGACACCCATCCAGATAAGTAGTCCTTAAAACATGTGTTTGGCCTGCTACTGCAGAGCCTGTGTATGCAGTTTTACTGTCACATCAACTTGTCATTTAAAACCTTAAACCCCCCTTCTACTACATATAAGTCACCCATGAGGTAGGCCGCAGGTAGGTCATAGGGTAGGGTGGTATGTGTTTAAAAGGTAAGACATGTAGTTTGAAGTTTTGGTGAGTTTCATGTGCACTTACATACCTATATGCTCAGTTATACATCAGTCTCCCACCCTTATGCTACTCAAATACCTATTTAAAAAAGGATAGAGCCACTCACATGCTCAGTCAGACAGTGACAGAAGCACTTAGACATTCACTCCCACACACAATACCTATGTATCCAACAGTAACAGAGCCAGTTGCACAGTTACACACCCCAACACTCATTAACTCAGCCAGTAAGCTAACCAAATATTCACTTGCATACAGTTTAACAGATCGTTGGAACTGCCACTTTTTGGTTGGCTGACGTGGTGCCTCAGCCAGGCAGAACCTACCACTCCCATCAGGGGTGGTTGATTACACTTACTCTATAACCTGCGCTTACCCTTGGGTAGCTTGGACCTGAGCAGTCAGACTTATCACAGAGGCAATGTGTAAAGCATTGGCACAGCACTCTCACAGAATAGAGAGTCACAGAAGAGACTTTGCACGGGGTGCATGTAAATGAAGTTTGTATACAACATACACATTAATTAGCCCAACATGAACATCCTGTATTTCTTTGACAGATAGAGAAGATATTTGAAAAGTTGATGTGTCACTGCAAACGTGAGCCAAACACATGTATCACTTCATAATAGAATGGTGAAAATCTTTGGGAATAAAATAATTACTCAAAACTTACACACACATTTTGTAAGCTCATCTGTGTGTCCGTGTAGTGAATAAAATATGGTCCAGTCCACGTAGGTTCTTCATGTAGATTTATTTAGGTTAAGCTGTTCAGCAGAGCCCCACCATGAGCAGCCTTCCTGCTGCTCAGTCCATCCATCAACTGACTCACACACTCACCAACATTCCACTCACCAACATTCTCTCACCACATTCTCTCACCACAGCCACACCGGCTGAGCCGCAGGTATCACAGTCCGTTACTGAGCAATCAATTTAAATGAACGGTATTTGTGCTTCTACAAGAAAAAGTGATTGTTTTCATTCTCTACCTGAATGATGTTCCCACAGCCTCTCTTCCTAATTACATTCCCCTTGCTTGACCACTCTGAGACTCAGTTGGTACTAATTAACTTGATGGATTTGGAATTATCAATGTATATCTTAAGGGTGGTCCGAATGGTAAATATTCTATAAAGTGATTTTGTACTGTAGCATTTGCTTTTCATACTTGCATTCTAATTGTATAATGGGGTTCCAGTTTGGTTCATTAATCTGATGGCATCATGAACCCACTGTCATTCTTCAAGCTTTCTTCATAGGAAATAATGCTGTGTCCAATTAAAAGAGTGCTCATAAGTGAGGAATAAATAGTCACTGTGAGAAGCTGGCTGAGTGTATGAAGTACACTTATGTACATGAACACCTTGCACTGATACAGACAACCCTTATGGTGATTTTAGTGGTCTTAGACAACCTTAGAAAGCTCTCTAATTGGTAAATGTGGAGAGCAGCCTTAAGGCTTAGTCCAGAAGGAGTGTAAAGCAGCTTGTATTACCTTAACAAAACCTTATAGGTATAGATTAAGTGAAAAAGAATCGCACAGTGTATTTATAAAATATGTATTTATTATAAGACACTCACTAACACATACAGATATCTCCGAGCTGGAGATATACACAATTGACACAATACTTTGCAATTGAAACAGGTAAGTAGCACAGAATACACAGTGGTCCCCAGGGGGAGACCAAACCATATACTAAAATTGTGGTATGTGAACCACGACTCAAGTCAAGACTATAGTCAGAGGATGTAGAAGTGCCGGCGACCCAAGGAACCACCCAAGGTGAGTATCTAGGAGCCCCACAGAGGTTGTGTGCAGTATAGGAATACACAACAGCGATCTCCGTACAAATCAATGTGTCAGTCACGGTCACAATTTCCAAGAAAGAAGACCCTTCCCAGTGGACCCTGATGGAACCCTGGGAAGACAATAGGTTGGAGAGCTACCGCACCTGTGGATACCTTAGGAACTAGGATACCTGCACCAGGGAAGCCTGATGCGTAGGTGTGAAGTGGTGTCGAAAACCGTTGTTGAACTCAATAGGAGACTCCAGAAAGTTGCTGCTGCTAGAGAAGGTGAAAGTGTGCGGTAGAACCCAAAGTTGGGTTCAAGATGTGAAGAACCTGCTAGCAGAGGGGACAGAGTCTATGCTACTCAGGAGTGACCAGGAGGCTCGGAAAACAAATGCCCACCGATGTCTGGTGCTGATGGAGAGCTCACTGTGAACTTGGAACTGCAGCTATGTGGACCATACGATGCTGTGGAAGACCAGGAGCCATACACAAGCTGTCCCACATCGGATGTCGAGAGTTGAGAGGTCAGTGTCTGGTGGGAGCACCAACAAGCCTTGGCAACTGCAACCAATGGGACAGATGAAGAAGTTGCAATGTCGGGATCAACAAGGTCCAGGAGATTCACCACAAGCATGGGAATCAGGGCAGGCCCTGAGCAATCAGGGGAGCCCAAAAGAATTAAAATGTGACCCTCAAGAGGACCCACAGGCTGGAGGAACTGGAGTCACAGAGTACCTCGAGCAGCTCCCCAAAGATTCAAGCCCACAGTGCAAGTGATGTGGTGAGGACAAAGATCTTGGTTACTGGAGATGCTGGAGGTCGGGGCTATTTGGAGCCCAAAGATCTTAGTGGAAGGAAGCCAACAAGCCTTGTGCAACTGCAGGTCAACGCTGTGAACAGGGGTTCGGTTCCTGCGATTCTGACAAGGGATATTGGCCTCAAACTTGGTGAGAGGACAGGGCGGGCCTTGAGGAATGTAAAGAACCACCACCTGTGTTGCTGAGCCTTTCTGAGTGAGTGGGAGCCCAGGATAAGCAGAATGGTCAGCTTAGTTGCGGTGCCTGCAGATGCAGGGAAGTGACTCCTTTACTTCAAGGGAGATTCTGGACAAGCAGGGCGAAGAGATCAGGAGCAGCAGGAGTCTTCCCAGTTGCAGCTTTGATGCCTAGAGTGAAGTCCAGCGAAGTCCAGAGTGCCCAGATAGTCAAAGTTGAGGTGGTGTCTGAATTGAATTGTGTCTCACAATGAATCTAGGGACCCACCTCAGGTAAGCCCTTAAGTACCCTAAGGAAAGGGTTAGGATCGTTCAGGGGTCCCTCCCTAAGGAGGGGCTGGACAAGGAGGAGGATTCTCCCTCTGTCCTTTGTCCAGTTGCGTGCCAGAGTGGGAGCCAACAGCTCCCTGAACTGGTTTGAACTGGACTATGCATGGAGGGCACCAAATGTGTCCTGCACACAGACTATGTGGCACTGAGAAGCACTCCCACCATGTCCCAATACACTAAACCCTGTCTAGGAGGTGATCACACCTCCCTGTGACAGGATGCCTATTGTGCTCAAGCTTTGCTCAGCAGCAGGAGGGCAAAATCATGTCTCTGGTCATCAGCAGCCATGGTGTGCGGTCTGTGTCTAGAAGACTGGTACCGGGAGCACTGAAGGCCTAACAATGGGCCTTTACAGTGCTTGGAATCATACCTTCCACACAATTTACAGTGGGGGGGCGTATGATTCCAATATGTTTGATACCAAACATGACAGGGTTTGTTAAACCCAGTTTCAAGATGATCATCGCAGAATGATGTGGTGCCTCTCTATATGTTATATGGCTGTCTCACTTACAACCTGAAAGAATGTATTCTGAAGGCTGTAGGGGTGTCCTCTTCATGCACATGCACCCTCACACTTAGAACTGAGCACCCTGCCTTCAGGATTGAAAAGGCCTCCTGTAGGAGTGACTTTTAGGTTTTAAGTGCAGTGATCCTAGATATAGGGAAACCTACATCTTTTGTAAGTGGTGCTAGCACTAGCTTACACAGGCTGCAATGCCAGGCCTGTAGTGATAGTTTGAATGGTCTCCCATAGGTGGCATAATGCATGCTTCAGCCCATGGGAGACCTCTTGGGTACCTATGCCCTAGGTACCTTAGTACCATCTACTAGGGACTTTTAAGGGTACCCCAGTATCCAATCTGGGGTGCACCTAAGTACTTACCATGACAATTATCGGGAAAAAGCAGAGAGACTGGGGTCCAGATTAGCATTATCCCAGTCAGACTAGTCAGAAACAGCATTACATAAAGCAAAAAGTGGGTGTAACCATAGAAGCAGATCCTACTTTCCTACAGACACTAAATGCTTGCCTTCGATATAGCCAGCATCAATACCATCAGCATCTTTTGAAGACAAATTTAAGAATGTGGAAGAGAAAATTAGTAACCTATAGGATTTATTTGAATTTATATGCTTTTTGTAGATGAACGTTTGACAAAACAAACATGGTGATCCACAACGCACTTTGTTTCAATATCCTAAAAAAACAGCTTATTTGCAGGTCTAGCCAGTGGTCATCTGTGAGCACTTCAAACTGGTTCTTATTACAGCTTCCTCCCCACTTGGGTTTGGTGCATGCCTGAAGGGAAGCACAGAAGGGGCCTGTTTAGGTGTCATCTTAAATCAGCTTGTGAAAGGGAGACTCTTATTAAGTAAATTATTTTCCTGGGCACAGCCTACTTGGTCACCCTGGGAGTAGTTTTTTACACCCCATCAAGGCTGCTCACCAATGATCGATAGTTGAAGGCTAAGGCAAGTTAACCTTAAGGAGCTTAATGAAAAGAAAAGGTGACTTTCGAAAAGTCAATTTTCCTTAATAGTTAATACAAATCTGACTTAACCTGTAAGTTGGGCTTTTAATAAATTAAGAAAATAGCAATGTGTTCATTTTTTTAAGCAGGTCCTGCCTTTCGTAACAGAATTAATATTTAACATTGATTCCCAGAGTATCTCTATTGACCAGCCGGCCTACCTATAAAGAAAACTGCTTTTGGGCACTAGTCACTATAAGGATGTAGACATTTTTTATTTCTACATGTTCTACTTTAAAATGCCATGCACCCTGTTCTGTGTGCTGTAAATCCCACATAGTGGTGACCTATTAATAATTTAAAGAGAGGTTTTTGTCTGTCAAACAGGGTCATTTTGAAAGGTCGTTGCGTTTTAGGTCAGGCTGCAGTTTTAAAACTGTAGCAGCCAGGTTAAAGTGGTAAGCCTGGAGTTCTGTTTTTTTCAATCAGGCCTGGGCGTAATTCGTGGAGTTTTGCTGCGCGAAGTTTCACAAAAACTCTGCGAAGTTCCAAGAGTGGTGGAGTGCAGTACGAACTGCAGTTTGTGCCGGTATTTCGGCCTCTCGGGTAGAAATTCTATCCGAGCGGCAGCTCCGCAGAGTGCTGAGTGCAGAAAACTCTGCAAACTCTGCGAACAGAGCGAAGTTCACCACCCAGGCATAGTTTTAAAACACTAATGAACGGCACAGTAGTGCTGTCGTCCATTGCTGACATTTAACTTTCAATGCCAGAGTGTAGCTTGGGACACTATATACAACAGCCATAAAAGAGAGTAAAATAGGACAATTAGGAGTAAACCGATTTCATCATATGTTAGGGGTCAGTAGGGTCCAAGTACACAGATTAAAAAAACAACCAGCATCAATTCACAAAAATGTAAGGGACCACACAAATAGATGGATTTTCTCACTATGTATATATGATATAATTTCATAGTACAGTCTTCAAATTCTTTATAGATGACATATAGATGTCATAGTGCCTGCATCCGTTTGCCGCTCCGTGCACTCCTAAAGATGTGTAGGGACTAACTATCATTGGTTATCCTTAAATCCTTATTTAAGTGGCCCCCTCCCCTTGATATGTTTGTCCCCTGTGCGGATACGTATACTGTTCCCTGGTGGCAGTGGTCGGTGCCAACTGCATGTAATGAATATTGAGCATCTGTATTGTACATCATTTATTCCTCATTGTGCAAATACTGTTATTTCTCATCATTAATACCTGGTGGCAGTGGTAGATTCATGCTTCAGCTGGTCAAATGGCAGGTGTAAAGTGCTCTCAGAAACCAGTATGTGCAGTTCACAATCTTGCTACTCAGCTTTCCATGTTCTGCATGCATGCACCAGCTGATCTAACTGTTCTTGCTCTCAACATGTCCAGAGCTCACATGGATAAGTCCCTATTTAAAGGCCACCCCCACCTTCATCTGTGCTTAGCCTCATTGGCTTACCACTCACCTGAGGTTCGGAAGCTGAAGTTCAGGTGCATGTCCTGGCTTTGCTCCTGAATTCCTGTCCCGCTCCGCTGCTTACAGTCTGAATCGGACATTCCACGAGGAAACAATAGAAAAGCAGACAGGCCATTTCAGGTATTCCAGTTCTGCATTCAGTAAAATGCAGACGGACCAACAAACAAGCTAAACACTGCGGGGGATATTCTCAAGAACGTGTGATAACTACTGCAAAAGTTATTCTCAACATGGCGGCACCATGCTCTAGAGCCACCACAATTCGTCAAATGACCACGTTAAAACCAACGTGACGCTGCAAAAATGAGAAACACAAATGCAAAAAAATCTTTGATGAGGCCAATCGTGATACAAAAATCAGTTATAAGCAGTGTACAATTCCAACGTGTCATGCGGTAAAAGGCACCATAAAAGCAGAGTACAAAACGGTGAGATGACAATGCACGAGCACAACCTCACATCCGTGACGTACAACAAATGACCATTATCCCGCATCACATAGGCATCTCCTCACAGTCACAATGTACATTAACATGCAGTCTGCATGTAAACTGTGCCAATGCAGAGACATGCATGGAACACACAGTGAAACCGCATCTCCCCTTCACATTGCAGAGGGACAAGCAAACCCCACTGCACACAGACGTGTCATTACCATGATCAATCAATAATGACAGCGTGGACGAAGGTAGGGGCAGTGACTCCTGCTTACGACTTGAGTCACAGGGGGCATCCCTGCATCATGGTGGTACATAACTGACCCCAAAAGGAGCCCTGTCGTCACCTTTAGGTCACAAATGGCAGCCAAAATGGAATGATCTAGGACACACGGGAAACGCCGAAGAGTGGGATACCCTACTAACTGTGACACACAGAACTGGCATTTTGAATACGTGACACCCCAAACAGCCCCTCTGCACAGAGATGACACACCCACCATCCATGAACACATCATAAAATCGCCATCAACACATGTTGCGCACACATCTGTCTGAGTGATGTGCCCAAACAGATGAGTGACATGCACTTACGGAATGTTATTTTGGAATGCATTTATTTGCACATGCTGTGCCTGTGGTAATCCTGAACTGTCCCATGATTGCCAAGGACTGTCACAATGTGACGTGTTCATCAGAAGGAATTTGCAATGATGGTGTACCTGCGGGCTATTCCTGATGCGGCTGCAGTGGGGTGTGGTCCACCTGCCTCATTTTCATCACCATTGTCCGGTGCCTCTGGAACTGGTATCCATGGTGTCTTGCTGCGTACACATATGTTGTGCAACACACAACATGCAATGATCATCTTGCACACGATGTCAGGGCTGTACAGGAGCCTTCCACCTGTGACGTCCAGGCACCTGAAACGTGACTTCAATACGCCAAATGTGCATTCCACAATGCCCCTGGTGCGTTTGTGGGCTGCATTGTACTGCCTCTGGGCCTGTGTGTTCGGGGCTTGGAGGGGCATCATCATCCAAGCGCAGAGTGCATATCTTTGGTCACCTGTGACAGAGAAGAGAGACATGAGTCAATAGTTGGTTCTGCATGATGTGTTGGCAGGCTCACTGGTTCGTTGGTGTGTGATATGTGTAACCTTGTGATTCCTATATGACATGTACTGCTTGTTGTAAATGAGCAGCATCAATGTGTATTACATAGCCTCACTGCTGCTCCTCCCTCCTCCCAAGCCTGCTCACTAGTGTGCGCATGCAGCGGGGTTGCATTACTTGCACCCCTACGGCACAACATTGTCATGCCCATCTGCGCATGTCCGCAAGCCTGACAATGACACAGTGATGTTGTGCGCTGAAGGTGGGCGGCCACGTGTGTGTAGGCGTATAGTAAGGACAGGGCGGACACAGATGTAGAGTTCATGCCTGGCTGAACTCGCCCTGCGGTTGACAGTAGACCTTTGGCTCATGCTGCGGAAATAGCGACACATACAGAAGTTGGCATGTATGATCCTGGACCCCGGGCGGGCTTGCTCACCCTCATGTACCCCTCCGTGGGCATGCTACATGACACCCCGCCTAGTTGCGGGGTGAGAGGCGCCGCCCTGGCAGACACGTTGGGCATTCCGGAAGAGATCCACACCCGGAGCTACGTGCTTTTTATTCACACCCCTACGCTAGCCTGATGTCCGTCGGGCCTGACCACTCCACAGACGGTTACATGGGGGAAGTAACAAGCTACATTTCTTTGATCTTCTCCGCTGGCTGGGGTGAAATGGTTGCGTCCACTGTCCACAACACTACCAACACCAGCATTATATGTCGACATGGATATGTCTGTGGTCTGCATACTGCAGTCTGTCCAGCACATCCACGCTACACTTGGCATTGTGTACATTTTCATTCATGGGTCAGTTGCCTCCTCCGCACATGCCTAGTTCCCACCTCTCCCCACATTCCACTATTGTGTGGCTGAGGTGCCGTGCCATGCCGTGGAGGGCTCATGTACATGGCTATGCCACGTTGCCACAGTAAGTTGTGCTGTTTTTTCTAGTGGGTGGGCATGTTGTTTGGCATGTTGTATGTGGGTTTGTAACGTGTGTATTGCCAGAGTTGTGAGTTGCATGATTGTGGATTGGAGGTGTGTGGTGTGTTCATTTGGTACTTACCAACGAGTACTACGTTTCCGTAGGTGCCATCCTGGAAGCGCCGGTTAATGACGGACTGTCAGAAGATGTATGAGTCATGCACACTGCCTGGGTAGTTGGCGACGACATTGGTGAAGAGTCCCCGTTGGTCCACTATTGCCTGCACATTGATAAAATCTGTGTGCTTTCAGTTGCGGTAATTGTGTGCAGTATCGGCAGAGGGCACAAGTAGGACATGTGCACAGCCAATTGCCCCCAACACAAGTGGGAATGCAGCTATGGCGTAGAAGCCTTGCTTGGTCTCCAGCTCTTCCTGCGCAGTGTGTGGGAAGTATAGGTACTGGGGGACCAAGCTGAGGATGGCATCCAGGACAGGTTTGAGTAACTTGGACAGGGCTGCCTGTGAGACTCCTCTGACTCTGGCGGTTGTTGGTTGGAAAGTCCCAGAGGCCAACAGGTGCAGCACAGCCAGCAGCTTTGTCTGCGGAGGGATGTTGGTTGTCCGCTGTGTTGGTTCCGTCAGCCTGTGGGCAATGATGTTCAGGATGTTGTGGATGGTTGCCCTTTTGAGTCTGTAGTGGCCAATGACATGCTCTAGTGTTAAGTCTGTGAGGCTGGTGCGTTTCCTGAAGTTCCACTGTCTTTGTCTGCACTGCCTCTTTGGTGGTTCGGGGGGGTGGTGGGGGTCTGAGGGTGGTGGTGGTTTTGGGGTGGTGGCGGTGGGTGTTGTGGCCCTGTTGGGGCTCTGAGCTGCATGATGAATAGCTCCATGGCATCTGTTGTTTTTCAGGTGTGGCTCTGGGTTGGGCTCCCTTTTCTGGTGCCAGTTGTCGACCGACTTTGCACCACGTCAGAGCAGGTGTTAATTTCCAGCTGCTAACATGCCTTATCGCAAGTTTTGTGATCTTATTGCCTATCTGGCTGGTCATTGAGAATGTTGCGGTGTGGTGTTGTTGCTGCTTTTTGCTCGGGAACCCCTACTCTGCATCTCATTAGCGATAGTTTCCGGGGTCATCCGTGGCAATGTTTTTTGAGGATGCTAGCGCCGGAAAACTGGTGATATCGGCTGTTAGCACCGGCTTGTGAATGGGGCGATAGATGTATCGCAACTTTGGCTGCGCTAAAGTGCCGCTAACTCGGCAATAGATCCTTGAGAATATGCCCCTGACAGTTTTAAGCATGCACTACAAAAAAAGACTATTCCTTTATCACAAGATTTGGCAGGGATCTGTCTTATTTAAAGATACAGAAAATCTCTGTAAATCTTTTGAAAGAGTTCAAGGCTTAAAAGACTTGTTTTTTGGTACAAGCCAAAACTTTTGTGACATTACCGCATGTGTACACTTTGGACAAAGTTACAGTGCTTATCAAGAAAGGAATAGTGGTCATTCATAATGTGCGCTCTCATTGAGTAGAACTTGCTTGGCTTGTGAAGCAACTATCCAGTGAATGCAATCCTGAGTAGAGAGAAAGTAACTTGTATAAATAAATGGCAGTGATGCCATTATGGTATGAGCAATTGAAGTACCAATCAATTAATCAGGATTTATAAAGCACGGTTAATCACCCAATAGGATATCAAGGTGCTTGCGTGCCCCGGAGGCTTATTTAAACAGCCAGGTCTTGGGGCCATTTGGAAATCCGGAGGTGAGGTGATGTTCTGGAGAGGCTGTTGCAGGTATTTGCTGTGATGTGGGAGAAGGAGCATCCTCCACTATTGCTTCAGTAGATGCTAGGAGTATGGCCAAGTGAAAAGGAGGTTGAGCGTAATCTTCTTGATGGTTGGTGGAAGCTCAGGCGGTGGTTAATGTAGGCAGGTCTTTGGTTGTATAGAGCCTTGTATGCATGGGTCAGCAGCTTGAAAGCATATCTTTTCTGTATGGGGAGCCAGTGGAGTTTCCAGAGGTGGGGTGTGATTTGGGATTGTCGAAGAAGGCCAAGGATGAGTCTGGCTGCAGCGTTCTGTATGGTCTGAAGTCTCTGTAAAAGGTGTGCAGCAATTCCTATGTAGAGTGCATTGCCCTAGTCCAGTCGGCTGGTGATGAGGGCTTGTGTATTGGTGCCAAGTGTTCTTGATATATGCTATTTAAATTTTATCTTATCAAAACTCTTAGTTAATGATATTTATCATTCACAGATGTGTATGTAATCTAGCACTGAATATAGAACCAGTGACATTTCCTCAAGCACCCGGATTCGCAGGCGCATAGAAGTATCACAGTGTCTTGATTATCTCTCTCTGTTTTATCCTAACCCCCTTCCCCTTGGGGACTATCCCAGAGTGCACATCTGCTACCAAGGCTAGTCCTCAGAGGAATTCAGGGACTAAGCGTGGCTCCATCAGAACCTCCTGGAAGTTCAGTTGAGTTGCTTGCAGGGATAGATAAATAGATTTAAAGAACACACAACTTTAGATTTGCAATTTGTTTTTGTTGCCTTTATTTAAAATGTGGCTATCTTAGAACAGTTGTCCCAACTTCTTTTAGAAACAAGAAAAGAAAAGATATGCTGCAAATTGTACCAGATTTAAATTTCTTCTATAAAGACACACATTGTGACAGGTTGCAATATTAAATATGTAACAGATACTCTTTAAATCACAGGCACATTTAAATTGGAACAGCTAACTAAAGAAAAAGAACCTTGGTACACAAGCAAAATCTGTATTACTAACCACTATATTAAAACATATTACTTTTTATGCAACAAAATAGTTTTAGGATATGGATAGCCAGGATGATAGTTTTCAGAATGAACCATGCTGCATTAATTTCAATGAAATGTAGGACTGTCTGAAAACTGTCTGAAAACTGCACCCTAAATGGTCAGAACACCTCCCCTACAAAGTTTGTGAAGCCAGTCATAAAGTTTCTATGCAAATCTATAGTGACACTACTGAGTACACTCTGCTAAATTGCGGAGGAGGCCTTTCTTGTAAACTGCAACTCTCTTAACCTCCAAATTGACAAGCGAAATGTCCCCAGCAAAGCTATTCATTAGTGGAAAAGGAGACAAAACATTTGTCAGGTGTAAAGATGTCTAATCAGCCAAAGCCAGAGAGGCAAGTCAAATCATGGAAGCATAAAAAGTTAACAACTGTCATAGGGAATTTCCATCATCTCAACATCATCGCAACATCAGACAGCAAAATGTAAACTGTGGTAAGCAGTTGAAAAGTAAATAGAAGCCTCAGGTCCCATTCTACCATAAATGAGGTCCAGGAAAAGCAAATAAAACCACCTGTAAAACTTACAAAGGAAACAGCTTAAATGGAATGATTCTGTGAGACTTTACTCCCTTTTTCTATTTGGCCATTGTCCAACTCTGTGATATTAGAGTTCAGTTTATTCTCGAACATATGGCCATGAATGGTCCCCATAGCCTTGAGGAAAGCTTACATCTGCCTTCAGTTGAAGAAATGTTAACCTTCTGCTAGGGACCAGCATATCATCCAAGCCAAATGGCACTATTTAGGCCCCCAATGTTCAGTTGTAGGCCCTGGACAGGGAAACACATTCCAAACACCACTAGAGAAAAAGTCACATATTTAACTTTTGGGAAATCATGGCAAGTGACGGTGCATATGGGACAGAAGAACCCATAGACTCACATGAGCCAGTGATACAATGAGAAATAGAAGGTAATATGATTGAAAATCCTCAACTATTGACTAGCTCAAAATGGCAGATACATCAGCAAAGACGACAACAACAGTCACAGTTGTCATTCCCTGACAAAAAGGTAAAGCATCATGTCCAATTCTGTCCAGAATTGGGCTATTATGAAAATTGTGTTGAACAAATGGATTGGTTGGCATTTTGATAGTTTGAGTAAGAAACCATGCTGAATGCTTAACCAGGCATGACTGAACTTCCTCCATGCTGCCCAAGCCCAAAGTAATAGATGGGATACGAAACAACCAAGGTGGGGGTAGGAAAACAATAGCCAACCCTGCAAATGGAGCGGAGGTGCAATCAGAGCTACCATCTTTGTGAAGATTCAAAATGACTAAATGCCAATGAGCAATATCCTGAACTGGTAAGGATCCCTTAACATAGAAGCATTGAAACTGCAGATGCAGACACACTATTGGAATATACAGTTAACCATCAAGGCAACTATTAATCACCAGACAGTCCACAGCTGCAATCAAGGGAATGATCCATTACAACCTCTCCATCATGAAAAGGGTGGCACGTACCAAATTACTTACCAGGTTTAGGCCACCGGCAATCAATAAGGCTTTATTGACTTGGGGCACCTAAATGAAAGGTGCAGTATAAACCCAGCCGCCTGTTCTTTCGGTAGTACCAGCATCACAGCCTGATTTTGAACAAGGGCCTGCATCATTTGAGAGACACAGTTCTATTGCTCAGACACCATGGTGACTAAATGGTGATAGCCCCTGAGCCTGAACAGAGGGAGATCAACTCAATCAAATGATCCTCCCTTAGTACTTGAATCACCCATGAATCAGAAGTGGATGCCACTCATTGAGGAATGATCGAGTACAAAGGCTCCCCAAACAAAGGCACAGTTGAGGATCACATCAGAAAGTAATTCACATTGCTGCTCCGCCCGCTCCAGGAGGGACAATCTCTTATAAACTTTCTCCACAGCCATGAGCTTATCCTTACAATTCAAGATCAAGGACTGTGCCACCAGTCCCACAGCACACATAATGGTGGGACCAAGAAGACACTTTTTTTGAGAGAGAAGTCCCCCTTTTTGTCAGATGGATCATTAAGGCTGACATCCTGAGCCATCAAGCAATGAGGTGATCAAAAGACACAGAGTCCGAAGTAACACATTCATAACAACACTTGGCAGACGTGCAATAAAACAAAGAAGATTAATCTTGCCAAGTAGCTTTCTCCTATAGAGAATAACATCCTGGACAAATTATAGTTAGGTAGTACAACCTTGTTAGGCATGACAACGCTGCAGAACAACATGTCAGTGGAAGTGACAGATGTGGCATGAAGAGGAAATCCATGTTCCCACCAATTTGGGCTAGCACACTAGTTTGCCCTACAATGCCCAGGGTCATATTTCTTGTGCATCTACACCAGACATAGAAAAAGGGAAGTCACTGTGTGAACCCTGCTTATGGATAACAACATCTTGTTGAAGGCATATCTATCTCCAGGAAGCACCCCTTATGAAAGACCCTCTATTTGCAAGGACACCTTTTACTCAAGGTTTTCATTTCCCAGCCCAAATCTTGGCATATGTTTACATGTACTCTGTTTTGGAGGTCGCTGGATCCACACTTGGCAACTGTGAGTTTTCTTTCTGAAGAGTGCCTTGTACTGCAGTCTATTATGCATTTTGTTAATGTCTCGCCTATACAGCGTGCATGTGCAGCATAGGCAAAAAGACCTTTTGCAATCGGCGTGGCTTTTCAGCCAAACACGTGCACGCGTTCCATTGCCTTCAATGGCAACCCATGCATGTGAGGCGATTTACTTGCGGGAGCGAGCGCCGCCATATGGTAGCAATTATCGCTCCCGCAAGTAAATCACGCAGGCCCCCCTCCTCCCCCCTGTTTCTAGTGCATGCGCGCACACAACTCCAGGGCTTTTTTAAAAAAGTTTATGCACGAGGTGCGCGTGCGGCCAATGCTTGTGCTTTTGGTTCCTAGTCTGGTCCCGTTGCCTGTGCACTTCGATATGCCCTACCATATGTTGGCCAAACGTTATCTAAAGAAGTTTGCACGTGCGTGCCATATGCGTCCATAGCAGCTAGCGATGCAATCAGGTGCACGCTCTGGGGCACGTATCTCATCACTTTTCCTGCAAGGACTCCGACCTTGCTTGAACCTGAAACCAATCTGCTTGAAGCATGTGCTGCAAAGACCCCGCTTCTCAGTGCTTGTTTCTTAAGTTCCGTTGTCTTGGAATGTGATCGGAGGGACCACCAGTGACCACAGACTTACGAGCTATATTCACGTTTCAGAAATATGTTACCCTCCAGGTTCAGTCTGATGCCGGCATCTCCCCTTACTGTGTGTTTGACCTCTTTCCACCTCCAATCCTGGAGGAGGCCGAGAATGCTTAAACGCCATCACTGGGCTGCAGAGGTGAGGGTTGCAATCAGAAACCTGGTGACCCGTCTCTGGGTCTTCGGTGAAATGTGCTCTAGGGTTGATTAATGGCTCTGGGTGGATTATCCCTCTCAGACATGTGCTGATGGCAGGGGCTGAGGAGACCAACAGTGTGTGTATTCTATGGGTATAATTAGTGTGTCACGTTTGTTGCTCGATCCATCCAGGTGCCTCAGCGGTCATTTTTGTTTTGATTCAGAGCCGCTGCAATGCATTGTACATGCTAATGCATTACCCTAATGAAGCAATTCATAAACACAAGCTATGTCCTTTTCTCAGAAAGTATATTTCATCATGTCTTAAGGCAGAGTTTTGAGATGTGACTCAGCAACTGATCCAATTCAAATTCATTCTCTAAAGCCATTATAGAGTTACTGTAGCCATATTTGCTAATCAAGCTACTACCTCATGTTTTTAAACCCTGTTTCTCCTCTACCAGTTTCCAGTAAATCCAGCGGCAAAAACTCTGGGATGTTTTAATTTGTGCCTACTTGTAATAACAAATAATGATATATTTATATATAGGGTTACTTTTTTAGGTCGAGCTTGGGCAGCGCATGCGCTGCTCTGCGAGCCACGCTGTATTGGAGTATGTACGTGAAGCCTCGGCCACTCTCCACCCATATTTGTCATTGGTTTGTGTCATTGTCCTTCGTAAACGCTGGCTTCTGGTTCGATAATAGGCTTGTTAGTCCCTCCTTAGTCCCGCCTTGTCTTCATTTGTAACCTCCCATGAGGACTGGCCCTTTTACTTCGGTTGTTACACGGTACGTCTTATTTACTCAGTAAGCACTATTTTCTTTAATGCGTTTTTTCCTACCACGGGCACTACATGCTTTCCTGCAACATTCAGCGTGCCTTGCGTGTTTCACGTGGTGCTTTTACAAAAAAAAGCATTTGTTTGTCAAATTGACAAATGTTTTTTCGGTAAAAACACCCCATACGGCGCTTTCACTTTAATAGCTGCCGCGGACCTTTCTTTAGACATAGCTCGTCTACAGTAAGTAGCGTGGCCTCTACTAACGTGAAAACCAGCATGGGGCACGTGTAAACAACAAGCAATTGCAATGCAATAGGTCTCGCATTTTAGAAACTTTTACCTATTGGTATTGTAAATGACAATGCCTTTTATTATTGCAGCTTTTTAAAACACATATAAAAGGCATTTTCATTTACAATGCCAATAGCTCAAAATCACGCAATTGCGAGACCTATTGCATTGCAAATACTTGTTTTTTTTATGTGTTTGTTCGTTTCTTCACTATTATTTTAGTTTGTGTTTATTTCCAAGTAAAAACTGCCAGGAAAGGGGCTTCTTGGTGGTGTTGGAGCATCTATGCTCCAGTTTGTATTTTATTCACCATTTTTAGCCAATCGCACTCTAGTAAGTGCTCTAGTCTTCCTCCTGAAACATGCCCAGGCTACTAAGCTATTTACGGAAGGCTGCTGTGAGTCCATACCAGTGGCGTGCAAAAGTCAATCCTGCCTCTGCTCAGTACCTGCAACTCTGCCACTAAACTCCCACAGTCACTGCAAATTATCACTCACTCTTCAGACACTCTCCACTCACTTAAAGGTAAGATTTGTCCTCTTGTGCTCATATCACCCATTCTCTGAGAGACCCCTTTTCTTGTCGATGCTGCTGCTTCTCATCACTGAACTCTTTTGACACAACTGCTCAACACTTTTAATGCACCTGCGCAAATGCTCACCCCACCTTCCAGAAGCTCCTAATGCATTTTACTTAATAAATGTCCTCTCCCTAACCATCAACTAGAAATAATTGATCTTATCACATCCCAAAAAGCTGACCTATTGTTTCTTACGGACACCTGGTTTAGAGATGCCTACGCTCATGATATAGTCTCTGCTCTTCCCATTCACTACTCAATGACAGATTAGATAGTTTGTCCAAAACATGTGGAGTCTGGCCACCACCTACCACTCTACTCTCACTTGCACTGCTTTGGTGCTCCTGATCGTCCCTTGTGCAAAGGCACACTCTTTACCTTTTTTTTTTTTAAATTATTTGTATTGATTATGGGTGGAATTCAAAAATGTATGATTACATAGTGCTTCTTATTACACGTAGCTTGACTCTCGGCACCATAAATCATCAATTAGAGACTATATAGTTATTACTTTTGCAACAGATGACTTCAGCTGTCAGTGTTCTATTTCCATCCGGATCAACTCGAATTGATGTCTAACTCAGCTGGAGGTGGGGTGCATATGTTCCCCCTATAGACGTTCCACGTTCCCCATACTCGTTGCCACTTTTTGGGGCACCCTTGGTGGACATACACTGCTCTTTCTGCCACCATATCCTCATCCATATCACCACACCACTCTCTGTATGTCGGGCAGGATCCCCAGTATTTGGCTATGTTTCGCTAGGTGAGCATCATACCTAGCGTAGCCCAGTCTTGAGCTGAGTGGGTAAGGTCAGTTGGCTCCCAAATATTTAAAAGACATCGCCTGGGCTCCGGCAGGACGGTTACTCCGGTAACTTGTGTGATGATTCGCATAATTGTTTTCCAGTAGGTCACTATCACTGGACACTCCCATCACGTGTGATAGAAAGTACCCACTGTCCCGCATTGTCTCAAGCAGAATGTATTCTCGGCCTTTCCTATCGCATGTAGTGTTACTCTTGTGTAATATATGCGGTGCAGTATTTTTAGTTGTGCTAATCTTAACTTGGAGGACACTGCTACTTCGCATGGGGAGGCGAGTGCCTCTTGCCAGTCGGTGTCATCTAGGTATCATTTATTGTTCATTTTTCTGTGGTTCTTTCAGAGGTTATCTTGTCATATGGGCTTTTTCCCCTGTATTTTGAAGCCCCCACCTCTGCCCTCCACTTCTCATGGAGAGATTCCGTGGGATCTGGCTGATTATTGATAATTTTGCGATAGGTGAGGTTAATAGCCTTCTTGTCCATATACTCTGTTAAGAGCCTTTCATCCAATGGGGAGGCCTCAGGGAGTGTAGTTCCCGCTGGGATAACTGCCATCAGTGCATGTCTAATTTGAGTATATCTAAATGCTTCTGTGGGAGCTAGTTCATTTTGATATCGGAGGCGGGCAAATGTGACCACTTCCCCTTTACTCCATTAATCACCTACCGTTGAGATTCAGATGGAGTCCCAGCTTCTAAAGCCTTTAGTTCTCCTGAGTCTACCTAGTCTTTGTGTTTCCCATAGCGGGATGAGTTGCGTTATAACACCGTTACATCCCAATTTCCTCTGGGTTATTCACCATATTTGGACTGTGTGTGCTGTAGGTCCTAGTAGCAGTGGTTTGCGCTTTGTAGTATAAAGAGGTCTCATTACTCCTCCCGCTCCCAGGCTGTGTCTGTCTGCACTGAATGCTGAGTCAGTGTGCGAAACGTGGAACCATTGATTAATGATGATCAGTTACGATGCCCAGTAATAAGTTTCTATATTTGGGAGGGCAATGCCGCCATCATACCATCCCTTTATCAATTTATACATTGCTATACAGGCTAGTTTTCCCTCCTAAAGCAGGTTGGACACCGCAGCCTCAATTGCCTTAGAGTAGGTGGGGGGGACCAAAACGGGGAATTGTGCAAGGCATAGAGGAACCTGGGAAGTGCCATCATTTTAAAAAGTACTGCTCCTCCGAGCAATGTTAGTGGTATGGATTGCCAATGTTTCAAGTCCTAGAGGTGGCTGAAGTTTTTTTTCCATGAATTCACTGGGAAGTGGTGTAATGTAAATTCCTAGGTATTTAAAGCATCCCTTCGCAAATTGAATATTACACCCTTTGGGAAGTTGCGGTGGAGGGCCATGTAGGACATAGAGGATTGATTTGGTCCAATTGATAGTGTAACCCGAATATGTGCCATAGATTTTAAAAATGTCCAGGAGCCTGTCGATGGAGCACCTGGGGGATGCCATGTACAACAGCTAGTCATCTGCATATAGGGATATGCAGTCTTCCCAGCCCTCCGAAGTCCTCGGATGATGGGGTCTCTCCTTATCCAGGCTGCCAGTGGCTCTAGTACAAGGGCGAATAAAAGCGGTGACAGGGGGCAGCCTTGACGTGTGCCTCGCCCCAGGGGGAAGTGCGTCGAGACATGGCTATTAACTGCTACATGTGCCAGGCACAGAATTTGGGGCCGAAGCCCATGTGCTTGAGAGTTGCAAAGAGGAAGGGCCACTCGACTACACAATTGTCGCAGATTTAGGGCGGAGTTCCTACCCGGCATAAAGCCTGATTGGTCTGGGTGTATAAGTGTGCAGAGATGGCGTGTCAGTCTCGCTACAAGCGCTTTAGCTAGGATTTTGGCCTCTGCATTCAGTAGGGATGTGGGCCGGTACGATGTACTTTCGCAGGCTGGCTTGCCGGGTTTATGTATAGTGTTAGACCTGGCACCTTGGCGTGAGTCTCCCTTCCACTTTTTGTTGCTGTGCCTCATTTGTTTTGCTGGTGTTAGCTGCTCAGAGCACTGTGCCACTGCCAACCAGTGCCACAGTGCAAGTGCTCCCTATATAAAATGTATATGTTGGTTGGATTCCATGATTGGCTTATTTGGTTTACTGTCAGACCCCAGTAAAGTGCACCAGGAGTGCCCAGGGCATTTAAATACAAATGCTGCTGGTGGGATCGCAGCACTGGTTGTGCCACCCACAGAAGCGGCCTGGTAAAATGTGTCTAAGGTTTGCCATTGCAGGACCTGCGTGCAGTCTGGTACAGTCATGCTGACTGGGCAAGTGCACCCACTTGCCAGTCCCTAAACCTTCCCTTAACTTCACATTAGTCACCCCTATGGTAGGCCCAAGGGCAGGGTGCCTTGTAAGCATAAGGTAGAACATGCCCTGATGTGTGTGGCATGTCCTAATAGTGAATTACAGCCATTTTCGTTTTTCACTATTGTAAGGCTACCTGTTCTCCGTAGGCCAGAATGGGCTGTTAGAATTGTTACATCCTATGATCCTAACAGACCCAGGGAACATGGTAGAAAATCGAGTTTAGTATGCCTGAACTCAGAATAATAAAATACATCGTTTAGCAAAGTTTATTTTAATGTTCTGTGTTTGCAAATGCCACTTTTAGAAAGTTGGCATTTGCTTGCCTAACCATTTCAGCCTGCCTCTGCGCTGATGAGTATCTGATGTCTGGTTTGTGTGAGTGACAGGGCTGGGGAATTCCAGGAGACAGGCTGGGCAGCCAGGTGGTGAATAGGAAGATTACACCAGGATGGGTGGGAGGAGTACACCTGGACTTTGAATAGGGCTGTGCTCTGCCACAACAATGCTGGCTCCACCTCCTGTGGAGCGTCTGATGTCTCTGCTCTGCACACTGAAAGCAGAAGCCTGCATCATGCCAACAACGTGCTCAGAAACCGGACCGAACTAGGCAAGGGTCCCCCTGGCCTGCAATAACAAAATAATTGCAATATAAGTATTGGGACCCTGCTCCCAAGAAACTAGATCCTGCTGACAAGACGAACCTCTGCCTGAGGAGAAGGAACCGGGAAGGCTGTAGGAGGAGTACTGTCCCTGACCTGGGTGATTGGCCTGCAGTGGTTGCCTTGCTGCTGAAGGAGAGGAGAAAGATTGCTGAGAAACTTTATTTCAACTTGTGCTGTTAAGATCTCCAAGGGTTTGTGACTGAGCTTGCCCCCTGAACGAAGTCCCAGGACCAGTGGACTTCCCCGCCTGGAGAAACGCTGAAAACTGCCGTTCTCCCCGTAGCGCCGAAGCCAAGAGAAGTGTGCGTCTCGCAGATCGGCGCGCACACTGGAAAGCCTGTGCCAAGCTGTCCGGCCCGAACAACGTGACTAAGGCCCCCCTACGAGCCATAGCTCGCACCGTGAAGGAAGGACTTTGAGTTTCCCCTCTTCGCATCGTACTGCTCAAACGTGCCCCCCTACCCCTGTTGTGGGCAGGCTGAGGCGCGTAGAGTGGCTGGGTACGTCGCTCACAATCGGAGCGTATTGCCTGCTTCGCACCGCGCTTGAAGAAAAGGCGTCGCTCTCCCTGTTACGGCTTGTACGCTGCAACGAATAGCCAGAGCACTGCACCTACGCACTGTCCCCTCGAACAATGTGACTGAGGCCCCCTACAAGCCGTAGCTCGCACCGTAACAGTAGGACATCGCAATGTACAACACGCTGGGATTCACCGCATCGTCCGTGACGAACTCTCTAAAGACAATGTACTGTGTATGTTAAGCACCGCAGGGTGTACGCTTCGCACCGGAGCACCTGCAGTGTTGTTGAGACCCGTTCCTAAGCACCGCAGGGTGTACGCTTCGCACCGGAGCGTCTGCAGCGTTGTGAGACCCCTTCCTAAGCACCGCAGGGTGTACGCTTCGCACCAGAGCATCTGCAGCGTTTGCGAGACCCGTCCTTAAGCATCTCTCATCCCCGTACGAACCGTACGAAGAGGAACGAACCGCACGGAACTTTAAAATTACGCTTGAATCAAGAACTGCTTAATGCCAATAAGTATTGTGGGCCTTTTTATCGTTATTGGGTCTTGTGCTAAGTCTTATTATATAAAATAATTATTTTTGATAAACCCAGTGTGGTGTCCATTTGTGGGGTTGTTACTGAGTTACTGTATGTGGTCACAAATGCTTAACATTGCGCCCTGAGATAAGCCTTGTCTGCTCGCGCCAAGCTACCTAGAGGGTGAGCAGGGGGTTGTGTTAGGAGTGTAACCCCTTACCCTGACTGGAGGAGAGGATCCCTGCTTGACACAAGTACCTACCTGTGCCAACCAGAGATCCCCAATTCTAACATATAGCCACTATGGTCGCTGTGCGCTGGTCCCAAGGGAGCTCTCCTGCTTCTCGGATGACTTCATACATATTTAATAGGTGCGTTATAATAATGTTGTCCGTACTTTTGTAGAGTTCAATATGTATACCATTGGGCCCCAATGCCTTCCCTGATTGTATAGCTCCTATGGCTAGTAATAGTTTGTCTGCTGTGAGGTCCACTTCTAGTGTTGGGGCCTCCTCCGGTGTTAATGTGGGCATTCAGATATCTTTTATGAACACTTGAGCCTCTTCAAACAAAGTAGAGGTTCTATAGTTTTGTGCTAAAGCATTTGCTATATCCTGTGGGTCAGTTATGGCTTTCCCCGTCCACTTGGATTTGCGCCACCCATCGGCTAGCCCGCTCCCGCTTGTCGAGCCAGGCCTGCAGCCTCCCCGCCTTATCCCCCACCTCATAGATTTTGTGTTGTGTGGCTACAAGCCTGGTCTTTGCTTCCTCCCATGCGTACTCTCTATAGGCTTGTTTTTCAAACAGCGATCATGAGCTGTGTCTGTAGTGGTGTTTAGGCGTGAAGTCCTTCCGCTTGGGCCACTTCTTGTTCTAGAACTTTGATCTGTTTTCGTTTGTCTTTCTTATGGCCTGAGATTAGCGAGAATGCCTGGCCCGGCAGAATTGTCTCATAAGCTTTCCAGAGAACTACATGGGAGGCGACCAAGTGTTCATTGTACTGAAAATATTGTTTTGTTGTGTCAGTTATGCCTTTCCTGATCTCAGGGTTTGTGAAGAATCCGCGGTATATTGGGAAGGGCAGCCGTCAGGCTGCAGCGTGGTGTATACATTTAAGCACGAGGGCAGTAATCGGAAATACCAATAGGTAGATGAGTTATTTCTAGTATCTTCCCCAAACGGTCTGCAAGCGTGAGTATGTAATCTATCCTGGATAGCCTGTTGTACACCCCAGAGCGGAAGGTGTACTGTCGCTCTAAGGGGTAGCAGAAACGCCAAGTATCCATGAGGCCAATAGCCTCAAGGAACTCTGCAAAGCGGGAGGGTGTAGTGCTGGACTCCCTAGGAGGTTGACGGTTAACTCTACCATCAAGAATGGAATTGAAGTCTCCACCTATTAGGAGTTCTCCTTCTGGGAGGGTGAGTAGGAAGGTGCTGAGATCAGGGAGCGCTACTGAGTAAAGCACCGGAGGGATGTTTACTGAGACTATTGTATGTTTGCCCCTCCCAGTGGCAGGTGATGGACGCAAATCGCCCCTGGTCATCTTTCCATGTCTGTTTAATCACAAATGGGAATTGTTTCCGCATGAGAATAACCACTCCTCGTGAGCCGGAAGGAAACTCAGAGTGCACCAACATCTAAGAACCCATTTATCTAAGGCCTTACAAGAAGAACCTACTAAATGGGTTTCCTGGATTAAGGCTCTCGCTGGCGTGTTGAGTTTGAGATACTGCAGGACTAACCCTCTCTTTATTTTGTCACCTAACCCGTTGACGTTCCAGGTAAGCAGAGAGATGGGAGCCATTAACTGGGGAAATCGTTGTCATGGCGGTTTCGATACCCCCCAACCATGTCTTTCTGTCATGTCTTGGTATTATGTAGTACAAATCTGTATAGTGTTGTAGCAGAAGTGTGGCGTGCAAGTATTGCAAATGAAACGTAAACTGTCGCAAACATAGTATCTGAAATAACATTATACTAAATAACATTTCCTCCTGCCCGCCCCCTCCCTGCCTCCCTGCTTGACGGACACGTAATTACCCGCCTCCCCAACTTCACAGAATGCTTGATTCCCTTCCCAGGTACCTTGATGGGGGGAGGAGTCCTCCGAAAGCCCCTCCAGCTCCCCCACTTCTACAGTTGTCGCTATTGGCATATTCATATTTTCTCATTAGCACTTGCAATAATCATATTGTTTGCAGTGTGCATCTGAGGATCTGTGCGTGTTCAGTGAGCTGTGGAGAGGCGGCTGCTCCAGTGTCTTTACTGCTACGAAGCAGGGGTCATTCCTTTACATCAAATACAGTGTTTCGTCTTGTCCTTTCCGTTGCGCTCTGGTTGCCAAACAGTCAGACCCTCTCTGGATATCACTTTTAGTGCAAAACTTCTCACTCCCCTCCACCTGTTTGTGGTAAACTTCCCTGTGCTCTTGTCTCATTAGACTCTTCTGACGCTTTGTCTGACAGGCGTTGCTTGCGTGTTCTGGCAAATCGCCTGGGGCCAGAGACCCAGCGCCACCCCTCCAGCCATTCTTGAGCCTCTTCCGGCATCGCGAAGAACCATGTTTTGCCTTCGGCTTCAACACGCAGCTTTGCCGGGAACAACATTGCTTATTTAAGTTCACGATTCCGGAGCTTCTTCTTCACCTCCAGAAAGCCTTGTCTCTGCTTCGTTACAGCACCTCTGTAATCTGGGAAGATTGTTACAGTGTTACAGTGCTGTGCTCAAAACGTATCAGAGGGGCGACAACGTGCCATCTGTAAGATCGTGTCACAATCTCGGAAGTTGAAGATGCGAGCCCGGAAGGGTTTTTTCGGGAGCCCCTGGTTTGTGCCTCCCTCCTGGAACACGGTGGGCCCTTTTCGACGGAAAAGTAATTGGAGAGATTACGTGGCTGAAGCTGGTTTTTAAAGGTATCTTCAACTAGTAGATCAAGTGCTGTACCCCCGCGGCTGTTCTGGCACACCAATGAGTCTAATATTGTTATGTCTTGAGCATCCTTCTTGGTCATCAAGTTTGGCAGAGATGGTCCTGTTGTCAGCTTCAAGTTGGCACACTTTTTTTTTGAGTGCAGCTGTTTCGCTAGCGAGGTTGGATGTAGTAGCTTCGACCTCTGTTACTCTGGTAGACATTTTATGAAAGTCCGCCCTAATCAAGGAGAGTTCCATAGAGATGGATCCTATATTTGATTCCAGGGAGGCATGCACATTATTTAGGGTTGTCATAAAGTCTTGTAATGTGACTTCCGAGCTAGCTGCTGCTGTGGGACTCGCCGCCTGGGTTGAATCCCAATCTGTGGGTTCAGGCTGGGTCTTAGTGTAGGCATACTTTTTGAGTTTTGCCTGCTGTGTACCATGCTGGCCCCTGCCTCCCATCTTAACCAGTCTCGGTCCACAGTTTCCGGATGAGGATAGGACAGGGGTGGTACTCACCGCTGCCTGCCTGTGTGCTGTTGGGGCAAATGCAGCCCGTCGGGTTTCCCACCCCTGATGTGTCATAGTTCTTGTGGATAACAAGTAGCCACGCAGACCTGGGGTGGAAGCTCCCCTGCGTAATCTTGTGTCACAGCTGCCTCTTGATGTTGGGAACCTGGCTGAGCGCCTGTTGCACACCGCGGTTGTGGGTATAGAGCTCACCTTTGTGTTGTTAAGGAATCCAGTACTGTCAGCTGCCCACACAACATAGTCATTCACTTTCACAGCCGCTAAGTGTCCTGTAAGCGTTTTATAGAAGATGGGGGCTCCACCTGCTGCTTTGTTATTTGCCTCCACCAGGCCCAACCGTGATGTCAATACAGCTGGGTGGGAGGGGGAAGACAATGCCCTATCCGCTGGGGAGCCCAAAGGACACAACGAGCCGTAGGCTGCAAAGTCGGGCCGACACTCACCAGGCACCCAGCACTCTGCCACTGGCGAGTCTCCACCTGGTCGCGAGCAATCACACCCGCTGTCTTTCATTCCACATACTCGCGCCCGTGATTGAAATGCTGGAACGGCCGGGAAAGCCCCGTAGTCTCAGCCTCCGCTTGGTTGTATGGTCTCGTCTGTGGTGCGGGTCCTGCCTGCACTTACTTATAGTGCTACTGCCTCCGCCCCCTAGCAGTTTCCGCCAGCAACATTTGCCACTGCTGCCGTGGCATGTCTCCGTCAGGGAATCATCGACACCAAGGGAGTGTGCTCTACCGCTCGCAGAGGGACGCCGCCACACTCGCCGCTGGTCCTGCAAGATCAAACTGACGTGGAGTACAGGCCGCACCTCTTCACTTCGGCTTTGTTTCGCCAGTATGTGGTCTATGGGGTTACCACTGGGCGCAGCGGGCACCCCGCTGTTTCCGAATTATGACCCGCTGCTTTAGGAGGGCTTATGCCTGTGGATTATGAGGCGGATCACTTGGGAAGCTGGCTGGATGACGGAGCCTCCTTAGGCTGCGGCCATTTTCATTGGCTGCTAGCCACGCCACCCGCTCTTTACTTTTGAGCCCAATCCGATCTCTTTTTTTCTAGTGCTCTCATTTGCCACCCACCTGGCTACTCTTCTAATCTTCCTCTCACTCCAGCTGACTTTCTCTTACATTATGTTCTCTAATTCTCCAATATTATGATACTGGGAGATTTCATGTGAATAGTAGCAACTACTGTGCGTCACTGGTGAAACTCACAGATACCGTCTGTACTCCGGGGTTAACATCTGAGTTTTAATCCCTCACTTAGGCCACACTTTGGTGTATATTCGCAAGAACGTGTGATAACTACTGCAAGAGTAGCTTAAAACTACTCTCAACATCGCAGCCTATCGTGGGAAATTAACCCTGTGTCAACGTGGAATTCACAACAAGGCGGCCCCATGCGATAGTTTGCTGAAACCGCGGCCAATTCCAGTGATACAACCACCTCAACGGAGATAAAAACACAAACCCCAATGCCAAAAAACCTGCGATGGGCCAAAGCGCGATAAGAAAACAGTGACAACCAGCACGAGGGCAGCAGTACTCATGCGTAATGCAGGAAACAAGCACAAAAACAGCATATGGAAAATGCCACAGAAAAAAATACATCAACAGCGGAGTACCACGGATGCACCCTGACCAAATGCAGCGGACAACGTATACACCACAACATCCAAACACCATGGAAGAACAGAACCGACAGGCACCCCGCATGAAAGAGACCAGTGGCAGACAAATCAGAGCCGCAGGAGCGACTCGCCCACCGTGCAGCATACGCACATAAGCAGAAGTGCACCTCGATATTGACAACATCCCGGTACAAACAGCAACCCCTCCACAACTGAACACAGGACACAACTGGTTTCGCAAATGTGCACAAAATAGCAAATCACATCTGCAACCACAGGAAAATGAAACATGACAATGTACAAGTACACCCTGTAAACTGCAAATATATTTTAAACACACATGCAGTGCAATTGGACATCTTCTATTGTCCCATGATTGCTATGGACGGCCACAATGTGACGTGCTCATGAGAAGTAAGTGTCAATGATGGAGTTCCTACAGGCCAGTCCTGCCGCAGCTGCAGTGGGAAGTGGGCTACCTGCCCCATCGTCACCATCATAGTCCGGTACCTCTGGAACTGGGATCCATGGGGCATTGGTGCGAACACAGATGTTGGGCAACACACAACATGCAACGATCATCTTGCACAGGATGTCCGGGCTGTACAGGAGCTTTCCACCTGTGTCATCCAGGCACCTGAAACGTGACTTCAACACGCCAAATGTGCGTTCAAAGATGCCTCTGGTGCGTCTGTGTTCCGCATTGTGCTGCCTCTGGGCGGGTATGTCCGGGTCTCAGAGGGGTGTCATCATCCAAGGGCAGAGTGCATATCCTTGATCACCTATGACAGTGCTGGGAGAAAAGAGTCAATACTTGGTTTGGCAGGATGTGGTGGCAGGCCCACTAATACAGTGACGCCTGTGCTGGCTGTAAATGGGGTGAGTATAAGCCAGCCCTCAGGGAGTAACTGGTGCTGGCAACAAGTCCGACAGTCATAAGGTACTCACAAATACAATGTAAGTACAACAAGGGGGAATGACTCGAGTCACACAGGGCTAGTGGCCCCGGATGCACAGCGGCCGACACGGGCCCACCGCCACGGGACGCTGACCTGCGGGAGTCTGGGGTAGGGTCATGAGGGCAGAGCAGGGCCTCGCATGTGTCATAGGTGCCTTCCGCGGAGTGTCACGGGGAGAATGGGAGGCCTACTCCCAGGGCATGATGCAGAGGGCACATGCCAGCTGTGTCCGGCAACATGGCGGATATGAATGCCACACACCCAGGCCAGACACCAAGTCCGTACCTGTCCGTCGCTGATGACAACCCCCAGGCCACTGGCGCAGACACCAACGATGTTCTGCCGGAGGATGACGGTCACTCCTGGTGCACAGGGTTAGTGGCACCACGTGTCGCCGGCTTGCATTGAACAGGGTTAGTGGCACCACGTGTCGCCGGCTTGCATTGAACAGGGTTAGTGGTACCACGTGTCGAAGGCCTGCGATATGAAATCATGCCTCACTGATTGAAGGGAATCTGGTGCTGTGGCCGCTGCCATGGACTTAGGGTCACTGCCATTCAGGACTCAGGACACTGTTCCACATGTGGGACCTACTGGGCCGAAGGACGCTGGTGGAGCATGTAAATAAGTAAGGAGTGATATGGACCAGCATCGGGGGGGCCAGCGATGGTCTGCGGAGGCTGCAGAGGTTGCGGGACTGGGGCTTGGTGCTTGCACCAGCACGTGCTGGGCCCTCTTTGACACACGATGGTGTCTGCAGGTGAGCCCCCGGTAGTCCACTATTGCCTGCACATTGATGGAATGCTGATGCTTTCAGTTGACGGTAGTGGTGTGCAGTATCCGGAGGGGGCACAAGTGGGACATGTGTGCAGTTGATTGCCCCCAACAAGGCCGGGAATCCGGCTATGGTGTAGAAGCCTTGCTTTGTCTTCAGCTGTTCCTGCGCAGTGTTGGGGAAGTGAAGGTACTGGGATATGAAGCTGAGGACGGCATCCACGACAGGTGTGATGAACTTTGATAGGGCTGGCTGTGAGACCCCTCCGACTCTGGCAGTTGTTGGTTGGAAGGTACCAGAGGCTAACAATTGCAGCACAGCCAGCAGCTTTGTCTGCGGAGGGAAGTTGGTTCTCCGCTTTGTTGGGACCGTCAGCCTGTGGGCAATGTGGGTCATGATGCGGAGGATGGTTGGCCTTTCGAGCCTGTAGTGGGCAAGACTTCCTCAGGCGTTAGGTCTGTGAGAGTGGTGCGTTTTCGGTAGGTCCGCTGTCTTACCCTGCGCTGCCTCTGTGGTGGTCCGGGTTGGCAGGTCTGGGTCCTGGGGGTGGTTCTGGGTCCTGGGGGTGGTGGCAGTCCTGGGGGTAGGGGCAGTGGGTGTTGAGGCCCTGTTGGGGTGCCAAGCTGCATGATGAGTAGCTCCATGGCGTCGTTTGTTCTTCAGGTGTGGCTGTGTGCGGGGTTCAGTTGCCTACTGAAGGTAGTCCTCCGTCTTTACAACTGCTTGAGGCAGGTGTTAAATGACTGTGGCTACTGCAGCTTATTGCCTGTTTTTGGTTCGCTTCGCAGATCTGGCAGTTCATTGTGAAAGTGGTGTTGTGGTTTTTTCGTGTGTTTTTGCACGGGAACGCCTACTCTGCATCTCATTAGGGTTAGATGGTGGTGTCTACCGTGGTGATACATTTTGGGTCAGTTATCGCTGGAATACTGGCGATGTCTGCAGTTTGCAACAGCTTGTGAATGGGGTGTTAGGTCTATCTCCACTTTTGATGCGTTAAGGTGGAGATAAATCGGAGATAAGTCCTTGTGAATATCCCAATTTGAACCTTATTCTCTCCAGTATCTTCAGTCTACAGACATAACCCTTTTAGTGGATCGACCGCTTTGCTAATCCTTTCTTTCTCAGTTTCTTCAAAAGGGCTAAACTGGCCCACAGCACCAGAGTAACTGTACGTCCTCATTGATTAATGATCACAAACACTATTTTCGTCGTAGCACTTAGAGAAACCATCCATCAAAGATATATATCTTCTGCTTGCAGCACTTTTAAAGACTGGGTGTGCAGTGTTCTTCGACACAATAACCCCTTTTCAATAATCTTTCTTGCATCGTCTCACTCCCTTTGTCACCTGGTACATGAATGAACTGATTAGCATTACAGGCAACCGAAGAAGCTTGAAAGGCTTTGTAGACATAGAACACTAACGCTTCAAGAAATGCATTTGGACCGCTTAGATCTCCTATTATTCCTCTAAAAAAATACAATGTGATCAACTCCTCCCAGGAAATATTTCCTGTTCTCAAATTTTTCCTGCATCTTCGCACTTCCACATTCTTTTGTTCCTTGGCAAGAGCTCTGCTCCAGTTTGTCATCTTATTCCCAGGCTAATATTCTAGTTGGTGCCGAAATGTCATATTTGCTCACAATAAAATCCTGTGCTTGCGAGCCAGCCTCAACAGGCACTGCGTCCCAGGGGAAGTAAGGTCGGCAGACCAGTCTTCCCCTGGGGTATTCGGGGGGGATCAGGACAGGGTGATGTAGTAGGGTTAAGGGGTGGGGTCCTAGGCAAGGTTGAAAAGGGGACAGGAGAAGAGGTTCTGCCTCTTCCTGTCCCCAGCGCCTTAGGGAGGGTTAGGGAAGTTTATAATTGTGAGGATAGCCAGGCCTGGTCTGTCAGCCGGGTGCGGGTCTCGAGTGGTGCCGCGGGGGTCCCGGTGTGCACTAGGTCAGAGGTACGAGCTGCCGTAGGTGACGGGGCCTGCGAAGGTGGGAGCTGCGGGGAGGGCTACGGCGAAATGGCGGATCCTGATGCGGCGGCCGTGCGCACCGCACTACTTGTGATCGGCAGGGCCGGGAGGTCCGACCTCCTGCGGCCCGGTGTGCTCGACCAGGCGTGGGTCGGTATGACCCGATCACCTCGGTCGGCATCAGCTGGTGTGGCGGCGGTGGTGGCATGCCTGAAGGAGCCACCACCGCCGAGAGCAGGTACGTCTGTGCGGGGGCGCAGGCCGATGGAATCGGGGAAGCGCTGGGGACGGCGTCTGAGCCTCCCCGCGCATGGCAGTGATTTACAGGAGGCTTTCCAGGCAGTAGGGGGGGTGGGGGGGGCGGGCAGGCAGCGCGAGGAGCGTGCTAGAGCCAGTGGCAGCAGGCCCTCAGGGGGCGAATTTCCAGGTGACAGGAGTGAAGGCTATGGGGCATCAGGGGGGGTGTGTACCCCTCAAGGCGGCAGCTGTTCAGGCCTTTGAGTCCGAGGAGGAGGGGGAGAGCAAGGAGGAGGGCCTGGTAGGGGAGGATTTTGATTTAGAACTCTCGGGGAGTGAATCTGTGGGGGGGAGAGGGGCTAGGGGGGGACCAACCCATCGATTTCTTCAAGGGGGCTACAGGTGGGGGCAGTGCCAGGGGTGCCAAGGGGAAAGGTCCGGTGAAGTTGCTTAAGGTTGAGGTGCCACAGGGAGGGGGTCCCCCGGCGGGGGGCAGGCTGAGTTATCAGGCAGTGGGGGGCAGGGGGACGTCGGACAGGTGGGAGCACTTGACATTGGACGAGCGCATCATTGAGGAGACCGAGAGCAGGTGGGAGGCTCTGTGTGTGGCGAGAGATCAGGGCATGGGGGTCTGCGTCGTGGGGATCGCCCCCCAGCGTGGACAGCGGAGGTAGAGCCGGGGCGGGGCCAGGGCAGGGGGCAAGCTAGGGCACGAGGCCAGTGGGTGTGGGTGGACGAAGTAGGGATTGCCTTGACGTTGCAGAGACCTGATGGCGCTGGGGCCCCCTCAGGCTTCGACGGTCTGGGGGGGAGGTAAGCCAACGGAGGAAGCTGGTAGAGTCAAGGGTGGGCCGGCAAGGCGCAAGACGGCCTCCAAACGCCGGGGCAAAGCAGCAGGGGGGTCCGCGGCGGTCTGCCCTCCATCAAGGGAGCGGGCATCGTCGGCGCCGGATTGCGATTTTGTGCCTGGTGTGCAAGGGAAAGGTGCTAAAAGAGTGTTGTGTGAAGTGCGGGAGGTGCATGTACCGGATGAGGAACAATTGGACTATGAGTCAGAGAGTGAGGAGTTGGAAGAGGGTGAGGTACGAGAGGTGTGTGGGGGATGGGGGAAGGTAGCAACAGAACAGATTGGTGTTTTGCAGGTGCCAAACGCCAGCAGTAGTGGGACCCGGAAGGAGAAGAGGAAGTCGGCAGTGGCAGGAGGCCAGGCGGTGCCAACGGAGCTTACAGGTAAGGGGGCCTGGTGAGATGCGTGGGAGCATGGGGGTAAAGAGGACCGGAAGAAGGCTTGCCGGTCGGTGGGCGTTGGGGATGGTTCTGTGAGGGAGGTGGGAGCGACAGAAAAGGGAACCGAGACGGCAAAAGGGGGGAAACAATTGGTGGGGACTGGCGTTCAGACGGATAAGCCAGGAGATCTGGAGGGGAAGGAGGAATCGTGGGAGAAGCATCGGAAAAAGTTGCCGTACATGGGATTGGCTATGCCGCTGGGGTCCCATCTGTCTGAGAAAACGAGGGCTAGGATTTGGAAACACGAATAAGTGGATGTGTTTAAGCTCTTGCATCGGGAGTTTCAGGCTAAGGAGGGTTCGAAGGAGGAGGAATGGGAGTTAACGAGGCGGCCGAGAGTGCCGGTGAATATGGAAAATTGGACGTCGGCGTTTTTGATTTATGCAAGTATATACTGTGAGAAACATATGGACAGGGCCATAGCACTGCTGAAATATATGGATATTATTCGCAAAGCCTAGATGCATTTCGGTGGTTTTGCATGGCTTAGCTACGATGAGGAGTTCAGAGCGGGGATCAGCGTTAATCCTGACAAGCCGTGGGGGGAGGTGGATCAGGAGTTGTGGGTGCAATTGATGTCTTCCACACAGTCGTCAGCATTTACGCACACGGCCAGTGGGCTTCCGGTGTTGTATCGGCCTTTTCAGCTGCGTCCCGCCCAGTCTGGGGTGGGGGGGGACAGAGTGGGTCAGGGGGGATGGGAGGTCAGACCTTTACCGCGGGAACTACAGGGCAGTCGCCAAAACCTGGGGGGTTAACACAGGGGCCTGCTGGAATTTCAATAAAGGTTTCTTCACGTGGCACCTTTGCAAATTCAAGCATGAGTGCCCGGTCACTCAATGTTTCACGCTGGCCACTCCCTCAGAGCAGTGGCGCATCACTAAGGGGAAAGGACAGGCTGGACCAAAGGGCTCCTACGCCGGTTGATGTTGTGGCCATGGGTCCATGGCTCTCCCGGTACCCTGCTAGGGAGGCGGCGTTAAAAATTCATTCGGGTTTTACAGAAGGGTTTCGGGTAGAATATCAGGGTCCCCGGGAGAGGCATTGGGCGGAGAATTTGAGATCGGCGAAGGAGATGCCGGGGGTGGTGGAAGCGAAACTGAGGAAGGAGGTGCTGGAAGGTAGGATCGCGGGTCCGTTTGACTCATGGTCGATGCCGGATTTGATTGTCTTCCCACTGGGGGTGGTGCCCAAGAAGGAACAAGGAGAGTTCAGATTGATTCATCGTTTGTCTTGGCCGGAAGGGACGTCGGTGAACGATTACATTGTGGTGGAGGACTCCAAGGTGCTGTATGCGTCGGTGGATGATGCGATCGGGTTGGTGCAGGCTTGCGGTCAGGGGGGCGGAGCTGGCTAAGTGTGACATCAAATCGGCTTTTCGCCTCCTTCCTATTAATCCGGCGGATTTTTCCTTGTTGGGAATGCAATTCGGGGGGGGCAATCTTTGTGGATAAGGTCCTGCCCATTGGCTGTGCAATTTCATGTGCTCTATTTGAAACCTTCAGTTTTTTCCTCCAATGGGCCTTTACAGCCCGGAGTGGGCACCGGCTGGTGTCTCACTACCTAGATGATTTTCTGTTTGCGGGGAAAGGTCAGACGGGGGATTGTGAGAGGGCTCTGGGGCAGTTTCAGCGACTGGTACTGGATTTTGGGGTCCCTTTGGCGCCGTAGAAGACGGCGGGCCCAGCTGTTGTTTGACGTTCTTGGGATTGAGTTGGACTCGATGACATGGTCTGCGCGGTTGCCGGATCAGAAAGTGGCGGAAATGCAGGAGTGTTTGATGCAGGTCATGGGGAAGCGGCGGATTGCCTTGCGGACAGTTCAGCGGCTGCTGGGTCTGTTGAATTTTGCTTGTCGGGTGGTGCGGGCCGGACGGACTTTTTGCCGGCGTTTGGGCATGGCGATGTCTGGGGCCGTGCTTCCCCACCACAGAGTCCGGATTTCGATGGGGGTGCGGGCAGATTTGAGAATTTGGCATTGCTTTCTGACCGATTTCAATGGTGTGTTCTTGGATTTCGTGGATGACAACATGGTATGGCAGGTGCAGATTTTTTCAGATGCGGCCGGAGCAAAAGGTTTTGGGGTTTTCTAGGACGGGAGGTGGTGTGCAGAACAGTGGCCCGAGAGCTGGTTGCAGCAGGGTAGGAGTATTGCGTTTCCGGAATTTTTCCCCTTGCTGGTTGCTCTGGAGGTATGGGGCAGGGAGTTTCGGAACAGGACAGTCCTGTTTCATGTGGACAACAGGAAGGTGGTGAACTTGGTGAACCACCAGAAAGCTAGGAACCTGCGAGTGCTGCGCTTGCTGCGAAATGTTATGCTGCTATGTCGATTCAATGTGCTGTTCCGCACGCGACATGTTCCATGCGCTAGCAATGACATTGCGGATGCATTGTCTCGTTTGCAGTGGCAGCGTTTCAGGAGTCTGGCACCAGGAGCAGAGGCTTGCAAGACCAAGGTGCCGGAGGGTATTTCGACCTGGGGGAAGTGAGAGTAGTGGGCCTGGTAGAAAAATCCATAGCTGATTCCACGAGGCGTTCCTACAGTTTGGCATGGTCAGAGTTTGGTGCGTTTTTGGGGTGGTCTAGTGGGAATTGGCGCATGTCCCGGGAGAGTTGTGAGCAAGGAGTGGTGAGTTTTGTTTTGGGGTGTATGGACAGAGGTTTGTCGCAGGTCACGATTGCAGGAAAATTGGCTGGGATTTCATTATACAGCATGATTTATCTGGGCCAGGAGCGAGTTGTTGAGCAGGATGTTAAAGGGCTGGGGTAGGGAGAGAGGGGAGGTTGGGGGGGGGTTGAGGGAGGCCATAACGTTTGAGTTGTTGGTTGAATTGTTGGCACAGCTGCCGCAGTGTTGTTACGATGGGGCCCAAGTGGCGTTGTTTCGCTTGTGCATGATTTGGATGTTTTTCGGGGCCTTTCGGGTGTTGGAGTTGCTGGGGGGTAGGGGGGCAGCTGGGAGACGGTTTGAGGATGTGAGAGTGGATGGGCTCCATTTGGGGATTTGGTTGGGGCTGTCCAAGACAGACCAGAGGGGAAGAGGTACATGGGTGTGGTTGTGTGAGAGTGGGTGGACGGGGGCTTGCCCTGTTTGGGAATGGCAGTGTTTCTGTCAGCAGGCGTCAGCGACGGCAGGCGAAATTGTTTGCCGTGCATCAAGTAGGCGGGTGACAGCTTTTCAGCTGCTGGCTGTGCTGCAAATGGCGTTGAGGCGAGTGGGCAGGGACCCAGCCCGGTACGGGACACATTCCTTTCGGATCGGCGCTGCAACGGCGGTGGCATGGCTGGGGTGGTCCTGGGATAGGATCCGGCAGATTGGGAGGTGGAGGTCTCGTTGCTGTGAGCGGTATGTGCGCAAGTGACTGCTGCGCGTGCTAGGGCGGGCCGCTATTTCACTGGGGCGTAGGGGATTGTTTCGTTGGTACTAATCTCTTTTTCTTTCGTAGGTTGCATTGGGGGCCCGGGTGCCAAGACGGTTACCTGGATTGTCGGACATTCTTTTGTGCACTGGGCATCGAAATACGCGGACAGGCAGGTGTACGGTCATAGCCTTGGCCTGCGGAGCAGCCATCATGAGGTACACTGGTGGGGCAAGAGTGGAATGCGCTGGGGAGACTTGCTGCCCTGGCTGACCAAGAAAGTGTCACAGAGGGGTTGTCCTGACATGCTTGTCATCCACCTGGGAGAAAATGACTTGGTAAAGCAATCTGGGGTGTCTCTTTTACACTTAATGCAGCGGGACTTGGAAGCAATGCGAAGCAATCTGGCTGGCGCCTGTATTGTTTGGACTGAGTTTGTGCCGCGCCGGATATGGCAAGGGGCGTTGAAGCCAGCAGCGGTGGAAAGAGCTCGGCGGAAACTGAATAGGGCCATGAGAGTTTTTTTGCAAGCACAATGGGATCAAAGTTATTGCTCACACAGTTCTACGGCTCGAGGAGCCCCTTCTTTTCTGCTCTGACGGTGTGCACCTTTCGCACATGGGAAATGCATATTATATGATGGAGATGAGGGATGTCATCAGTAACTTGTGGAATGAGTCCATTTGGTGTCGACGGGTGTGAAAACGAAAGGTGCACTTGGGGGAGTGTGGGGCAGGCAACCGCCCTCCAGGGGTTTCCTGGGTGGCGGTACTTGGGAGGGGGGGAGTCCATGACGGGCATACTCACCCTTCCGGGGAGGGGGATACAGGTGCAAGGTGGGGGTGCGTCAGGCAGGAGTGCGATGGCTGGAAATGATGGAGGTGGTTGAAAGGGATTTGAGGAAGCAAATGGGATAAGTGAAGAGGTAGCTGGGGGATGTGAGAAGGAGTAATTGGAGTGTGGAAGTGAATGGAGGAATGAGAGGCATGAAGTTGGGATTGTTGGGGGGTTTGATGTTTATGGTATGTTGTACAACCCTGTCCCAATAAATGGCCTTTTACGCTAAATTAATCAGCGTGGGGTGGTTATTGCGCGAACAGCGAGCCAGAGTTGAAAAAGCAAGATGAAGATAGGAATATCTTTCAAGTGTGACACCCAGTGTGATGGGTGGGGTTTGCATTTTCAGCATGCTTCTGGAGTTTTTAATCTCGAGGTCGGATTTATGTCATGAAGAGTTACTGTGGGGAGGTACGCACAGAGGCAGTAATGTAACATACTATATATAGGAAATAAAGAAAGTGTCTCTAGAAGCAAAACACAAAAATGGTATTTGTATGTTTCAGTTAGTTCTGGTTCATTAAGTTCTACTTTCATGTTAGGAGAAATAAAAGGCAGATACCTCAGAAAATTGTGATCTCTGGGTGCCGGACACAGCTACAGAAGGAGAAGCGGGAATTAGGAGTGCGAATGAATGTTGCTGAAGCAATAGCTATCATGTTAAAGCTATCGCTATATTTATGAAATAGAGCTTAAAGCTTTAAATCATGATTTGCCATGTATGCCTCCTCTCCCACTTCTCATTTTGTGGAGATGGAGCATTAGGTGTAAATATATGACTGAAGAAGGATAATTAAGAAAAATATATGTAATGCTTTTAGAAGAAAGAGTAAAGATACTTCTGATTCTGCTAGCCCTGTTATTGCTCATAAAGCTTCTGGATTCCCAATTTAAGCTCTGTCTTTTCAATTATTGACTGTAGTGCTTCCAACACTTAAACCTTATTCTCTACTAGATTAACTTTTGATTGAATTTGTTTTTTGTTGCTCTTTCTTCTCGTGTTTTTATTTTAGGTTATATCTCTTGCTTCTCTCTTTCTATCTGCTCTTCTTTCTTTTCTCTCTTTATTTTCATAATGCATAGTTTTTTTCAGGACTGTTTTATATAAATATGAATCTGAAATTAAGCAAGTTTATTGTCGAAAAAATAAAAGTCATTTTCAGAAATTATTATAAAGCAATTCCACATTTTTATTCAATCTGTTTTTTTTAGTTTATTTTAGAATGTACTCGACCCAAAGATATCAGAGAGCTTTGGATGAGAACAAGTTGCATTACAGACAGATAAATTTTTTCTTTGTTAGGCGCGAGGAAATTAAGTGATTTGCCCAGAACCACAGGATGTTGAGCCGATGCAAAGAATCTAACCGGTTCCTCAGCATCACGATCGACCGCCCTAGTCATTAGGCCACATCCTCTCCCCTCTTTCATTTTCTAGATTTCATCAATCATCTAAGAATGTCTTCTCTTGAGTTAGCATTTCTAATTTGCTTCTTTAAGACTTCCCTTACCCTTCTAATTATGCATATCAACAAAAAGCTGTAATGTTTTGTTGTAAAATATAGCGGTAACTGGTTGCTAGCAATAGAACATTCTCCACGCCATTTAGAAAGTTATTTATTCCACTCTTTTTAAGGAAAACATCTGTAAGCTGCTTTATAATTCATCCCATGTGGCTGTTTCAAATTGAAATATTTTACCCAACGGCACTGTACGTGGTAGAAAACCTCATTACAAACACAAGAAAGCAGTTCTTATTTTGCCTACTATTATTTCCTATTTTATAACTGAAGAAAAAAGGTGTTCACACTTATAATAACAAATTATTCTTTAGTTTGCCATGCTTGCTATGTGAAACCCGCAGCGATACTGAGGAAACACACTGGGGGGCCTCTCTCGTCCCTACTGTGGAGCCATTATACAAATATATATTACCTACTGGCGGTCTCCAGTAGGTAGTTATAGCTAGGATGTAGTTTGCACAGGAAGAGTGTTTTTTCTTTTGCCAAAAAGTTTAGCATCGTTTGACGAATCCTTGCAAAATTTTCAAAACTGATACCCCAGTCAATCAATCAATGAATTCTTTATTTGAACCATTAAATACAGATCATAAAAGCACAAATAAAATCAATAATCACCATAAAACTCCAATTCATAAGTCCTGTGTTATGCCAGTCACTTCACCTGCTTTCTTGAAAATTTTGGAGTGATCCGTCAAGTGGGGACCAAGAAAAAAAGGGCTTTTTCTCCATGTTAATTTCCTTAGGAAAATGTAGACACAGCTACAGCCCGAACAGCAGAATGGAATTACACAACATTTGACTGAAAGGTAGCTGTTGGTCCAGACAGTACTCTTTTTGTTAAATGGTGTAAATCCTTTCAGTAGTTGCTGAGAAATTTAAATATATCTCAGATATAAAACTGTTGCCATGTTGGATCTGAGACAACTCAGCATCTCATGCCTGAGATCTGATTTGCTGCCAACACTTCAAACCAGGAAGTGTTGGCAGCCATCTTATGATTCTCTTGAACCAAGTGCACAGGAAAAAATATTTTTTTTAAAGAAAAGGAAGCAGGGTAGACACACCCTGTTCCTCTAGGCCTCTAGGTGGGGGTCCCTGTTACATCTCCCATGGCATAAAAATCTTTAGATTCCATACTCCTGCCAAACGGAAAAAGAACGAAGCGTGGTCACCCATGCTTTGTTTAATTTAGGTCCCCGGGTCGGACAGGTCCTGGGGCAATTAGAAATAATGATGAGGGCACACGGGGGCCTTCATAGCTCCGGGGACTGTGACCTCCCGGGGGCTATATTGAAAAATAATGTGTGGGGGACTGCCACCCTGTGGCTTAATTTATGTTGGGTGGGGGCCACACAGGCCCCCCCATGGACCCATAGATGGCCATGGGGTCTGACACCCTCCAGGGCCATCCCAAGCAAAGTCTTGTGGTCTGACCCTGTTACATTGCAGTTTGGTATGACAAGGCGGGAGCACCTCTTCCACCAAGCCATAGTAAACACTGCTCCTCTTCATGGCCTCAACAACCTCTCAGCAATCCTGCATTGTGGTACTGACTAGAGGAAACAGGAGGGGTAGATGGCCCCCAAGGATGTCCTTAAGGGCCAACTACCCCTCCTGTTACCTCCACTAAGACCCACACAGTGGAAATGCTAAGAGGTCTTTGGATGCCACTCCCTCTTTCTCCACTACTCTGTAAATGCGGCGCAGCTTGTGGTGCACTACTGGTTGGAGTATGAAGTCCACTTTACTCCTGAGGGACCGTGGGGGGCCAAGAAGCCCTCCTGCCACCTCCTGTAAGTCTTACATAGCGGGATTCCTGACAGCTGGTCAGATGCCCAGGCCCCTTTCTCCACCACTGTGCAAACAAGAGTACTACCTTAAGAAAACATAGAAATTCATTGAAAAATAAACAAATGTTTCAGGGATGTTATAGTTAGGGTCAGATTTCATTCGTACAAAACCAGAGAATTTCAGCAGTTATAGTTAGCTGAGCTAGCTATACCTTACGCCCCCGCAATGCACGGCTTATGACCTTACATATTATATCACTCATGACATGGTTAGTGACATCACTGATGACATCTCAAACAACATCACTGATGACATCTTAAATGACATCACTGATGACATCATCCAGTGACTGTGAGTGCCACAAGATGCCTGCCAGTGCTTCCTGGTTTGAAAGGTTGGCAGCCAATCAGATCTCAGGCACAAAATCATGAGGGTTCACGGATCCACCGTGGCCACACTTGTATATCTGAGAAATCTGAACGGATTTACACTATTTAACAAAAAGAGTGCGTTCTCAACCAAGAGATACCTTTCATGCCAAATTTGGTGTAATTCTTCTGCAGTTCATGTCAAACGTTTCCTAAAGAGAAAAAGCGTTTTGGGAACCGCTGTTTTTCTCAGCCCCCGCTTGACGGATCACTCTGAAATTTTTACGATGGCAGCTGACATGACTGATCCATTTGTTTTGAACATTTTTTGTTTTGTTAAATGGTACTAAAGGTATTGGCAAATCAAAAAACACATTTCCTATGGAAACTAGGTCCTAACTATAACTACCTACTGGCGATATATATATATATATATATGTTGACTACTGCCTACGGCCTACACTGCACATCTGGCATCCTAACCACACGTGTCTTTGGGCTCTTGATGACTACACCGTCGGCCTACACTGCGGTCCAGAAGGCCTCACGCCAATCCAATCCAGTCTATACCAGGCAGGACACGTCATCGTCGCTGACTGAACACCCGCTCGGCTCTGGTGCTTTTGCCTCTGTCAACCACAAGTCACCCCCAAATGTCATGTCGACGTCATGTGTTAGAATTCCAGTAGGAGCTCGCTGAGCCACGCTGACTGCTGCCTCAGGCCTCCACTGCGGTCGAGTAGGTCACACACTATTCGATTTATTTATGGCTGATTTGATGTCATTGTACAGGCCTCAACGCAGACTGCATCCCCTTTCAGCCCCGGTGTCACTAAGTCTGTTCCCCGAGACCCATGAACACTTTCTTGTTGAACTTCGGTGGCGACTGAGTCCATGGGCTCGGGGTTGTCATCGCCATCATGTTAGTAATACTGACTTTGTGGCTAAAATGATGCCGTGGCATTCCACTCCTCCATCTGCTGCTTTCGGACAGCTTCCAACCTCTGCATCATGTCCTGGAGGACACCTTCCACTGTCCCCCGCAACCCTCCACCATATACACCTCGAACATTGATGAGGACCTGCTCAGCTCGCCTGGTCCATATGACTGCTCCGCAAGTCACTGTCCCATGGCAGGGTGCCTGTGCCGGCTGCAGTGCATCCGGGGCCACTAACTCTGAGGCATTGGCCTTGGAGTCATCAACGCCATGTGTCTGTGTCCCTGTGCCATCCGCTGCTTCCGGCCTCAAATGAGGCCCACCAGGGCTCACACATTAAATCGAGTCCTGACCGGCCCGGACATCGTATAACTGCAGGAGGCACACACCACCGCCGCCAGGACCAAATCCAACTGCCAACTGCCAGTGTTGAAACGGTCGTACTGGCAGACTAACCGAGTTGCCCGCACGTGTCGTGAATGCCATCTTCTGCCTGATCCCCAGCCCAGCACTCCAGAGGCCACTAGCTATGTGCACCATGAATCATCTTCCATTACAGTTTTGGTTGTGTGCTGTGGAGAGCTCACGCAGCAATGTTACCTCAGGCAGTGTGTGAGACCTGGGAAGGTGATGAGGAAGATGATGCAGGTGTGTCACCCCCCCCAATGCAGCTGCATCAGGAATGTCCAGAAGGGACACAATCCTTGACATTTTCTTCACATGAGCACGCTCAGCTCTGGGGCTCCAACCTCCGCGCACTGAAACTCACGAACACTTCTGTTTGTATGTTGGGTGACCTCTGTACTTGCTACAGCTCCCTACATGTTGCTCAGCAGTTGACTCTGTTATGCAGGTGTTTTCTGTTTCCATTGCACTGGGGCCGGGCGCATGTGCCCATAGCCAGTTCAATATGATATCTGTGTGTGTGTCTGTTGTCTTGTTGTATGCATGAGGGCCCTGGGTCCCAGGACATTACATTGTGCTGTGTACAGCAGATGCAGACATGTCACCACAGACAGCGGGATAGAGCTTGGACATGTAGCTTTGTCGTCACCCACACAATTCATAAGGGCAGTGGACTGTGTCGTCGTACGCGGGGCCAGCGTGGGTGTGTGACTGATATGTGTATGCCCCTGGGCATGGTTCTGTACTGGGAATGTGCATCTGCATGTGTCTCTATGGCAGTGTGGGTCTCCTTTATGGGGTGTAGGTGGTCCCTGAAGGGTAAAAGACACCCACGTATGTGATCTAGTTTGCCTTCCATGGGTTTGGAACACACCTGCACCTGTTGGGCCACCTCCTTTTGGTGTTCTGACACCTGGCATTGGGTTGCCATGTGTGGGTCGGTGAAGTGTTGAGAGCCTGCCGTGCTTGTGGGTGCTTCATGCTGTGTGGTCTGTTGCAGGGTCTGGGTTCTCCTTAGTAATTTGGCTGCCATGGTCCAGGTGTTTGGATGCGTGGGATGTCCATGTGCTGTTGTAGGACATCAGTGACGAGGGTGTGGTGGTCGTCTCCGGCATCACAATGTGTGGTCTTCTGTGCTCTGCTGGAGGTTTTGTGTGTCCCTCAACAATGTGGAGGGGAGATGCATGTTGATATTGTGTTGACATGTGTGTTGGCGCATTGTTCTTGTTAACATGCAGACTGTATGACAATATACATTGTGACTGTTTTGGAGGTGCAGGATTTAGATGCGGGACATTGTACATTTGGACTACATGACGGATGTGAGGTGTTACACATACATTTCCATTTCACAGTTTCTAGCTCTGTCAGATTTAGTGGGCCTGTTTCTGTGCGTGTGCGGAGCAAGTTGTGTCCTCTGTTCTGCAGTGTCTGGGTTGCACATTGTAACACATTGTTGTCAATATGGATGTGCTGTTATTGCTATGTGTGTGTGCTGCAGTGTGCTATGGGGATAAGGGACATGATCCATGGTCATTGTGGGTGTTCAGTGTGCTCTGCCTATTTGTGCATGTGTGCCTTTGTGGCCATTTCCCCCCATCCCACCAGTCCCTGGTCTTTACTCACCCTGTTGATGTTGTGTCAGTTCCTCTCGAGCTGTGTCCGTACTCCCAACTCCTTGCCCCATCTACGCCCTGTTGACTGTGGCCTCCGCTTCCTCCAGCTCCTCCAGTGGCGCAGGACTCCCACCTTCTGTCGCCGTTGCTGCCTTCCTGTTGGTGGCGTCTTTGTGCCAGGTTTGGGTTTTCACGTCATGCCAGAGCCTCTTGGCCTCCTCCATTGGCCTCCTCAACATTCCAGCTGCATTCCAGGTAGTCAGATTGTGGGTCAGTTGCTGGTGGTGTTCTGTCACCTCCGTGACGCTGGTCTTGTTTTCCTGCGGACTACACCCAGTCTTCCTCTCCCTCTTCTCCTTGGCCTTCCCCGACCCCATTGTTCCTTGCTGGTGGTCTGTGGGGCTTGTGGAGTTTGCGTTGGCCTCTGCGCTTGGTCAGGGTGCATCCATGTTGCTACGCACTTTGGCTTCTTTCTGGTGTGATGTTTTTGTTGCTTTTATAGTGCATTTTCCCACCAGACGCGTGGGATTTGCAGGCCTACCCGTTGGTTTTCGCTGCATTTTGTATCGTGATTGGCCGCATCGCAGCCTTTTTTTGCGTTCGTGTTTTGTATGTTGGCGGCGTGGCGTTGATTTTAACGCAGTCAGTTGACGCGTTATCTGGTGACTATCGCATTGTACTGCTGTGTTGTGAATACCTGGTTAACGTGGTGTGAATTTCCCGCAATGGACTGCGATGTTGAGGGTTGCGTTAAGTAACTTTTATGAAGGTTATCGCACGTTCTTGAGAATATACCCCATAATTGTTGGGATTAAAACCAAAAATAACTGGCACCTTGAGTAGTATGTGCAATCAATCTAAAACCAAGGTGCTCCATTAAATAAGCTCTACTGCCCTCCATATGGGTTTTTTGAATACATACTAGATCTATTTGTAAAGACTTCAACCAGATCGCTACCTTATTCCTTTTTTTCTGATCATTTAGCCCACAAATATTTATTGTCAAAATCCGGAGATTCATATCTTGAAATTAAGGTTTTCTCTCTTTACATTCGCACAATAGGCCCATTTAGCTGCTAATCCATCAGACCTTGCCTTGCCATTCAAACTCATTTTCATTTTCATTTTACAAACCTTATCAAGGACACATTTAACACCACTCTTCTGCCTCTTAATTTGCCTAACAATATGAAACACCTTGACCTGCGCTGATCCCCCCCACCCCCAACAACCTTACCCCTGACCAACCCACCCCTCCCCCCCTTGCCTCCCTTACAGGCAATTAGGTCACCCAAGACCTAAATATGGCTGAGACATCTTCCATAAAGGCAGCGGCCGACCCCCCCCCCCCCAACAAGAAAAGCAAATATAAAAGCAAATATAAACCCCATCAATAGTATTTATCACCACCAGGTATGTCCTGCAATATAAAGAAAAAATCTCAACATATAATCAGCACTAAAAATCACATCACACTTTTCCTTGATCACCCTTATTGCTTTCCCCCGTGCCAGACAGTGCCCTCAACCCTCGTGTTTCAATTAAATTAGTGAGAAACTCTTGGGCTTTAATTTCTGAAAAAAAGATTCTAGCCCGACCTCTGTCAATAATCTTAAGTCTCGCAGGAAACAGCAAAAAGGCATCACAGCCTGCTCCTTTAAGTGCAGATATCAGCTGGCGCGTCCTCCACCTCCGCTCAACTGTAGTGTGACAGAAATCCGGCCGAGCAAAGAAAGTATGCCCTTCCACTGTTATCTTAGAATCAGGTCTAGCACGGTCCAAAATTGCCTGTCTCAACAAAAAATTCCCGAGAAAAATAAGAATCGCTCTAGGACGATCTCTTTGATTATTAGGCTGATTTTTCCTGAACATTGGGAAATGGTGTGCCCTCTGCACTTCCGTCTCCCAGTTCCAATGAGCCAAATCTGGGAAAGCTGCCTTCAATATCTTCACCACAAAGCTCAAAGTGTTCTCCCCCTCCACTTTTTCCTCCAAACCAAGAAGTCGGATATTGTTCTGGCGCTGCCGATTTTCAAAATCCTCAAGTTTCCAGTCCACATCCTGTGAGCGCTTTTCCTGAGCATCTTTTCCCGCAAGTAGTTTCTCCACATCCTCCTCTACGGCAACAGTCCTCGTTTCAACCTGGGTTATCCGCTCAGACATATCAGAGCATAATCTATTTGTTTTGCGAATTGCCCCTTGTAGCTTATTGGTTCCAAGTTGAGATCTCTTGCTCTCCTGCCGAGCCTCGCTCTGCATTTGCTTTAATGTTGCATACAGCAGCTCCAACGTTGGTGGTGAGTGCACACTGCCTGACTTGTTGGCACCTTCTGTTCCACTGCCGCCCCCAAGCCCGCTACCTGAGCAAGCTATGAGGGTTGAGGCAGAGTAGTCCCACTCAAGCCGCCTGCTAGTTGAATCCGAAGATTGGCCTTTACCCCTGCTCCGACGCTTAATAGTCTTAGACTTCAGCTTAGACTGAGTAATATCCTGCTGAGCCACCAAGGACTCCTCTCCAGAGACACTCTCCTGTGTTGACTCAAGCTCACTCTCCAAAGATGAATCAGTCATCGTTCAGGGAGAAAAACCGGTCACCATCCGGAGAAAGCAATGGCACACATGCCTGAAGGATGTCAGACTCCTGATTATCTCTCTTACTAGATATGCCAATTAAATCACCAGATTTAAGAACAGGGGACCCCACATTATCATAAGACTGTATAGATATTATAGGGTTATCTTGAACTGTCTCAGGGAGTGAAACCATAGCCTCAACAACGCCTTCTGTGCAGCAGTCATCTGTTACCGCCTTCTGACAGCTACTTCAAGCCCCAATTAGCTCCTCTCCATCACCATCACTGCCGTCTTGACTACTATTGTGACTATTTATATCATGGGACTTTAACAGAGGATTTTCTCCCTCTATCACCCCCGCTATAAGAGTTCCAAAAGAGCCTTCCGATGTTGTATCCACACGCTGCTGCGTACTACTAGAGTCTAACTCCATACTATCAGCCTGTTGATGCAGAAAGATAGGTGGACTACGTTTCCCAGAATGCACTGGTACCACAATCGGTGCAACCGATTTGTCACTTAGTAAGGCTGAGTCAGACTTATGAGAGATTGTTTCCAATTGCAGGGATACATCAGAGGAGCATACCGGCGTTTTCACTTTGCCCCCAGGGAGTGCCTTTGTCAAATTTGCCAAGCTGAAAGCCTCGATAACAGACGGCTGTCTGAGAGCGCCCTCATTGGCTTTACCAGCCTGCAGTCTTGTCCCACCTGCTACTCCAGTAGTCCCGCCATCAACCATTCTGGCCCCCTCACCTTTCCTCTTGGGGCCGCCATGCCGTGTCCGTCCCTGACTCGAACCTGTATCTGTGGCCAAGCCCTGCAGCCGTTCCTTCCTCTGCTCTTTCAGATCTCCAGACCCAGCAACCTCCCGCGTCTTAACCGCCTTCGGAGCCATCCTCCACTGTATCCAGCGTTGGGAACACGAAGTAATATTTCGCACCAGCCGAGGAAGCGATGAGGCGGAGAGATATCCAGACCTGCTAACACTCCCGCATCGAGCAGGCTGACCGTTGAGGTAGGCAGGCAGTGACATCAGGAATCCCGGCAGCACAATCTGCAGATTTTCTTTAAAATAGGAGCTGGGGGGGAAACTGCTCGCTGAGAAGAGGGTGGAAAACGAAGAAATAAGGACCTGTAGCATAGCTTTTGGGGTTATTTTCAGCCGTAATAACTCATTAGGAAGGGAGAGAGGTCAGCGCTGCCTTCAGAGGCAGTCAGTCATCGGCCATCTTGCCCTTCGAGCACCTTGGTTTTAGATTGATTGCACATACTACACAAGGTGCCCGAACTCTTGGGGTGGCAATCCTCACTCGGAGAAGTGATATAAGGGTTCTTCGTAAATCAGCTGATCAATGCGGTCGGTGGGTAATAATTGAATGTTTGGTTAACAATTTTAAATTTACACTTTGCTCATTGTATGGCTCAATTGGTGAAGATTTGGAAATGTTAGAGTTTTTAGATTGTAGATTGGCTTTATGGTCTGTCCCAGTTGTCTTATGCAGAGATTTTAATATTAATGGTTTAGGGGTTCAATGGGATAGTCAAGGAAATAAATACTTAGGAAGAAAGAATAAAGTTAGCACTGCCCTATATAATTTAGCTCACAACAATGGTTTGATAGATGCTTGGGCTCACTTAAAACCTACTGATTTAGGTGGCACCTTTTTTTCAGCTCCACATCAAGTTATTTCCAGTTTGGATTATTTTTTCGTATCCAATCAACTTCTATTATATCAGATCACAATCCTTTAGTTCTGACAATTAATATCAGTTTGTTGGGGAAAAAAAGAACGTTGGCTGGACCTTCGAAAGGAGGTTATTATATGATCCAGACTATATTGCCAACATGAAGGGGTGGGTTAAAGAATTTTGGGAGATTAATCGAGGGAGCACACGGGTTGGAGTCGTTTGGGATGCCTTTAAGGCAGGAGTTAGAGGGGAAACTTTAAGTTTTAGCTTACGGCGACAAAAGATGGAAAGACTAAGAGAAAGAGTGATAAGGGAGGAATTAAATAATCTTGAGGGAATCTTAGCTACAGCTATCAGTACCGGCGAAGGAATAGATAGGATACTTTCACAGTTGGCTATTAAAAAGGCCGAGATAGGTGATCATTTGGCTAAAAAAGCAGCAGAAATTTTTTGGCTAAAAAACAGCATTGCTATGAATTTAATGAGAGAATAGGCCACACGCTGGTAGTAAGAGCTAGGCAGAAAACCTCGGCTGAGACGATTTCTGAAATCTATGATACCAGTAGAAAGGTAATTACCGATGCAGTAGGTATTCGGGAAGTTTTTAGGTTATTCTATCAGCAATTATACTCCGGTGGACCTGTCGCTATACCTGGTGGTATTCGTGAATATTTAGATAATATACCCAGTCAGAAGGTTGACTCTATAGATAGGGAGGAACTCGAGAGGGTTTTCTCCGAGGAAGAAATAATGGGTGCTCTTCAGGATCTACCGTCTGGTAAAGCTGTCGGTCCAGATCAGATTCCGTTGGAATTTTATAAAATCTTTATTGATACGTTAGGACGGGATCTGGTGGAGGTTATGCTATCGGCACAAAGGGGGGATTCTACCCCCGAATCTTGGGCGGGGGCAAATGTCGTTATATTTTTGAAAAAGGATAAACCAGCTAAGGATCCTGGCTCCTATTGCCCAATTACCCTAATGAACAGTGATATTAAAATCTTCTAAAAAATCTTGGCCATGAGATTAAATGGTATCTTGGGAAAAACTATCCATCCGTATCAACATGGGTTTATTATGGGCCGGGGAACCACGCAACATATAAGGCGTATGATCACCCTTTTTGATGTAACGGAGATCTCAGGGGACCCTATGTCTGTGTTACTATTAGATGCTGAAAAGGCATTTGACAGGGTCTCCTGGGATTTTCTTTGGGAGGCCATGAGGTGGTTCGGGTTGGGAGAAGGATTTATTAAAGATGTTCAAGCATTATACTTGGCCCCAACAGCTCGGTTGAAGATTAATGGCAACTATACAACCCCATTTTATATACAGAGGGGGCCAGGCAGGGCTGTCCCTCTTCTCCATTGCTGTTTGCCATCTATATTGATCCCCTGTTACGATTATTTGAGGCTAATAGAGGAATCCGACCAGTCGTGTGCCAGGGGATAGAAACTAAAGTTCTTGCATACGCTGACGACGTGGCTATTATTACAACGGATCCGCAATTGGCTTTGGAAAGGGCTGAGTCAATCTCTAGTGAGTTTGGTACTTTTTCAGGATATGCATTAAATAAAACTAAGACTCAAGTTATTAAGAATCGTTTTATTAATTTTGAAGATATTCGCGTTGTTGATTCAGCGGTTTATTTGGGGATACGTGTCACCTCAGATCTTGGGAAATTGGTTGCCGTTAATATAGAGCCAGTAATCAGTAAAGCGAGGGTGGATTTTGTTAGATTAAATAATCTCCATCTCTCTCTTGTGGGACGGTGTAATCTCATTAAGATGCTATTTTTACGAAAAGTATTGTATTTGTTTAGGTCTATTCCTTTAGAATTTCAAAAATCTTGGTTCATTATTTTAGAAGGTTTAGTTAATACGTTTATTTGGGAACATGGGAAAACTAGGCGGGCTCTTCGGTTTATGTGTTTATCACGGGAGAAAGGAGGATTTTCGGTGCCGGATTTTCGCAGTTATTATTGGGCAGCAGCTCTGTAATATATGAGGATATTGGCAGGGTCGTGTTCTGGGGAAATGGAAAGTGAGAATGATCTCCCGGATGTTTATAGATTATTATTGGGCCAAAATGCTGAATATTGTTTTTTTAAATTTACAGAACCCAGTTATTACAAACGCACAAAATTTAAGACGCTGATAGCTGCTTTTAAGATATGGGGTGGGCTAAAGAAAAAGATTGGATTAGGGAGGCTCAATTTCTACACAGTTTTGTTTAAAAATCCAATGCTCCCCGAGGTATTTTCAGGTGAAACTATGGCTGGATGGGCTAGCAAGGGTATCCGTCAGGCCGGGGATATAATAGAAAAGCAAGGCTTTCGACAATTCAAAGATATACAGCAGGACTTTGGGTTGGAAAGTTGCAATTTCTTTAAGTACCTACAACTTTGTAGTTTTTTTTGTAAGAAAATTGGTGGGGCATGGGGGTTTGCTAGCAATAGCATAATTGATATTATGAAAAGGGGTGCTAAGGGGACGATTAAGTTAATCTATGCAGAATTGATTAACTTGAAACAAGATGATTTAATTAAACATGAGGGTAAGTGGGCTGAGCGAGTGGGGGCTGCCCCCGGAACAGTAGTGAAATCTTTAAAGTTGGGTCAGTTAGTTCTATTTTTGGCTGGGCTTCAAGCACAACATTTTAAAACTGTTTTTTCTTTATATTATTCCCCGGCCAAAATAGCACAATGGGGCGGCACTACAGGGACCTTATCCCCACGTTGTGGGGAATCGGAAGCGGATTTGGTGCATATGTTTGCTTCCTGTCCGCGGTTGCAGGCATTGCTGAATTTAATTATGGAATACTTAGATTATATACTTCGGGTAAAAACAATATTAACCCATGAAATTATTTTGTTAGGATTAAGTTCTTCAAATCAGGATGAGACTGCTAATCAATTTATCTTTGTTGCTACGGCGGTTTTAAGGATAAACATTGCCTCGGCTTGGTTAGATCCCCTTCCCCCTACATTTCAACAATGGCTAGCTTGCTTACTTTCCATATATACAATAGAAAGTGCAATTTATGAAAGGAAGAGAAAAAAAGCTAAATCTCTGGGCAAAAATATTTGGGCACCTTTAATAAAATGGAAGGAATCAATATAATGTTATCTATTTTGTTTAGGAAGATAATGATGGTTGATAAGAAGGGCGAATTAGGTTCTCCTTAATGTTTTATTGGAGTGCTTTATGTGCTTCCTTTCCATTTTGCTCCCTTCTCCTTTTCTTTTTTTTTTCTTGCTGTTATTTGTACACTTTTTGTCTGTTAAGATTTGCTATCTGCCTCATGTGGTATCATTTTTTGTGGAAATCTGTTTCCTGTATGATATTATGTACCTGCACTGATCTCTCATGGTTAATAAAAATAAAAAAATAAAATAAAAAATAACATTCGTTTTTATTTTCAAAAAAATACTCCAATACTGAAATGTATTTAATAGTTACATTTATCTACCAAGCTTTTGCTCATATTAAAACATACATATCGTACAATTAATTGGATTTAGAGAAAAATAGTAATAACTAAAACGTATAAAATAACAAATAGACCCAGGTTATACACGCAATTAACCCTGGCTATCCAATCAAAACCGCAGTGGTCGTCATTATCTTTCTAACACTACTTTTTTGCACTATACTAGGATCAACGCTTCAGGCATCACATTGTATTCCCATTTTAGCTCAAATTTAATCTGTTTCGAATTGTATCCGTCTACCCACTTTTTCTAATGCCATGCGAGCCTGCCGAGCTGTCCAGCCCTCGTCCTCTGTGCGTTCACTGTTCATTAACTAAAAGAAAATAACGAATTAGGAAAATGCCTTTTAACGGAAGCATTACCACAGCGAGCAGATGTACCAGAGTACAAGACGTTCAAAAGATGAAATCTCTAAACACACAGCTGGTGTAAGGCATGTCTGAAATTTGTCCAAGTTTAAATTTGAAAATCTTCCCAATTCACTCAAGCACAATGTTAGTTACTAACGTGTATGTCTCCATGCTGAGTGAATGGAATCACGATTAAAGTAAACTTCTGGATGTATGAAGCAGGTTTCTCAAAAAGTGTACATTTGGTGGGTGCATAGTTGCCATCAACAGACTTGGATAGATCTGTGTTCTTTAAACCATGAACTATTGTTACAACCCACCATCCGTACAATGGCTGTTCACAGAATGTCAAGAATTGCAAATGAAAAAGTCCAGCATTGTGCATTTCCTGTTATGGTTACTCGCACTACATGCCCTGTAGCTGGGCGCAATCATGCTATGGAAATTCGCATCACACCAAAATGTTGGCATTCACTTACTTGGACGCACACATATTTTACCTGCAAAAAAATTCAGATTCTTGGCATTTGCTCAAAACAAATATCACTTATGTTCCAGCTTTGACAAATTGCCTACTTGTGGCGTGTGAAGTGAACAACTGGATTTCTGCTTCATCACGAAAGAAAGCTTCAAATGTAGCTCCTGTTATTTCCTGATAAGATCGTCTGGGTAGATAAAACATCTTCCTTCTCTGTTACGGATTCCAGATAGTAGCTTAAAGTGGGAGTGACAGATATCGCAACGTTGTGGCAAAAGTTGCGTCATACACTGCTTTAGGGTGACTAACTGGCATTGGTACAAATTCGGGACGGTGAGTATAAAATTTCAGGACAATGGGCCAAAATTCAGGACACAAGGTCAAAATTCAGAACAAAACTTGGGGGCCAAAAAGGTACGTTTCACAGACACATCAGAGGACATTGCACAGTAGTATAAATATATAAAGGGGCCTTTGGTGAGCCAGCATCGCTTATTGCCCTGTTAAATCATAAATTGATAAATTTACAATTTGCTTAAGTGCACCACAGCATACAGAAAGGGGCTGTAGGTCAACCCACTTTATCAATTCGCCCTTCAGTGTGAGCAATGGCACAAAGTCACAGCCATGTTCATATTTGCCTAGAAATAGTTCCTTTCCTTAAACTACAAAGTAGGTTAAAAGTGTACTTTTTTAATTCAATTTTTAATCAATTTCAAATACGGGCAAGTTATATTGAAGTCACTTCTTTTTAAAGCTAATGGTCTGTGTGTCTCTGAAAGCTTAGGCACAGACACACCACACGCTGTAAGTGCAGCATTGCCCATTGTCATTCTGAATGAGAGAATTGGCACATACAGAATGATAATCGGGCTAATTGACAAGTCTGTGAGGAGCTGTGGAAGCCTCTTCACTTGAAAGAAATGCACGCTGGCCCCCAACAGTGACTGCTGTGAAACATTGGAGGCTTCTCAAAGGGTTAATCGCAGCCACGCTTCTCAAAGGGGTCATGCCAGATTCCTGCAAATCCCAGAATTATGGACAAAAGGCACCCGTAAAAAGAATTAAAATGGACTAGACACCAAAATAATGGACTGTCCGTGAAATTTACGGAGGTTTGGTGTTGGACTTGGCCCTTTTTGCAAGGTTATCCCCAAACTTTTTGCTTCTTCCTCCTATTTATTCCTGACCTGTTGTTAGTGTTAGGACTCTGGGCTGTTTACCACTGCTAATCAGTGCTAAAGTGCATATGCTCTCTGTGTAAATTGTGAACATGATTGGTTATCCATGATTGGCATATTTGACTTACTGGTCACTCCCCAGTAAAGTACACTAAGGTGCCGATCACGATCCGGTAAAAACCGGGTACGAACCGTCGGACGGAGCATAATCTCCGTCCGACGCGTACCCGGTCGTCAATTTATACAAACAAGGAATTACGATTCGCACGGGTACACCATCACCGTACGATTCGTAAAAAGCCCGACCGAACAAAAAAACCCTACCAATGCCATCCGGGAAAGCGCCGACCTGACGTCGGGACGCTCGCAGCCAGCCATTCACGACCCAGGAATTACGATTCGCACCGACGTCATCCCGCACGGTGAATATTTTCCGGCACCCAAAAACTGCCGGGAAATCAGGACGACGCGAACAAGGACCACCAGTACGCGACGGACAGACAGGACGACGCGAACAAGGAGGACCAGTACGCGACGGACACACAGGACGACGCGACCAAGGAGGACCCGTACGCGACAGGACGACGCGATCAAGGAGGACCCGTACGCGACAGGACGACGCGATCAAGGAGGACCAGTACGCGACGGACAGACATGGACCCGAACCTACGAGTCATCCCTGCCCTCATAGCAGTCCACCTCCTCGACAGGTTACGACGCAGACGCCGCAGAAGGTCAGAATAACTAAGGGAGGGGGGAAAGTGGGGTGGGGTGGGGGTGGCAGGACCAGGGCAGGCCACAAAACAACCACATAAGTCACACACCACACATGGCCTGGACATACCTGACTCCAATGCCCTGGTCACCACGAGGGGGTGGGGGCGTGTCCTGATAAGCCAGCGACCGCCACAACGGAAGTCCGTCACCACGCGAACCGGCAACACAACCAGACAGGTACGTCCCGTACCCACGCCTGAAGAGCGTGGGTACGAGTCGTACCACGCCCACACACACGTCACCCCAACAATGGCGGGACGGATCGTACCCACGTGGCAAAGGCCTGGGTACGGGCCGCACAAGCATCACATAGCATGGGGACGGATATGTATGGACCCTACCCCCACCCCGTATGCAAGGAGCGTACCCCCCACCCCAACAGTGAAAGTACGACCCGTACCCCCACCCGCGTATGCATGGAGCGTACCCCCACCCCAACAGTGTAAGTACGACCCGTACCTTCACCCGCGTATGCAAGGAGCGTACCCCCCACCCCAACAGTGTAAGTACGACCCGTACCCCCACCCGCGTATGCATGGAGCGTACCCCCCATGCCAACAGTGTAAGTACGACCCGTACCCCCACCCGCGTATGCATGGAGCGTACCCCCACCCCAACAGTGTAAGTACGACCCGTACCCTCACCCGCGTATGCAAGGAGCGTACCCCCCACCCCAACAGTGTAAGTACGACCCGTACCCCCACCCGCATATGCAAGGAGCGTACCCCCCACCCCAACAGTGTAAGTACGACCCGTACCCCCACCCGCGTATGCAAGGAGCGTACCCCCCACCCCAACAGTGTAAGTACGACCCGTACCCCCACCCGCGTATGCAAGGAGCGTACCCCCACCCCAACAGTGTAAGTACGACCCGTACCCTCACCCGCGTATGCAAGGAGCGTACCCCCCACCCCAACAGTGTAAGTACGACCCGTACCCCCACCCGCGTATGCATGGAGCGTACCCCCCATGCCAACAGTGTAAGTATGACCCGTACCCCCACCCGCGTATGCATGGAGCGTACCCCCACCCCAACAGTGTAAGTACGACCCGTACCCTCACCCGCGTATGCAAGGAGCATACCCCCACCCCAACAGTGTAAGTACGACCCGTACCCCCACCCGCGTATGCATGGAGCGTACCCCCCACCCCAACAGTGTAAGTACGACCCGTACCCTCACCCGCGTATGCAAGGAGCGTGCCCCCCACCCCAACAGTGTAAGTATGACCCGTACCCCCACCCGCGTATGCATGGAGCGTACCCCCCATGCCAACAGTGTAAGTACGACCCGTACCCCCACCCGCGTATGCATGGAGCGTACCCCCCATGCCAACAGTGTAAGTACGATCCGTACCCTCACCCGCGTATGCAAGGAGCATACCCCACACCCCAACAGTGTAAGTACGACCCGTACCCTCACCCGCGTATGCAAGGAGCGTACCCCACACCCCAACAGTGTAAGTACGACTCGAACCCTCACCTCCAATGCATGGAGCGTACCCCCACCGTGTATGTTCCAAGCGTACATATCCTGAAATAGGAGGTGTGTGTGCAGAGTCCACCCAGCAGTGCCCTGAGACAGGAGGGGTGGGTGTGGAGTCCTCCCAGCAGTGCTCTGAGACAGGAGGGGTGGGTGCCTATCACTAACAGCAGTGCCCTGAGCCAGGAGGGGTGGGTGTGGAGTCCTCCCAGCAGTGCCCTGAGACAGGAGGGGTGGGTGCCTATCACTCCCAGCAGTGCCCTGAGCCAGGAGGGGTGGGTGTGGAGTCCTCCCAGCAGTGCCCTGAGACAGGAGGGGTGTAACACATGTGTGTGAGGCCAGAATTATCCACATGCATACTGCCTACAAGGGAACATGTCCCCATGAACTCATGTCAACAGACTCCACACACAAGTACAGTGATCACCACGGATGCCACGATTGTTGCAGGTGGAGACATGGCCCTGCATGCATGGCCAAAGTAGAAGGGCTCCGTCACACACACAGCTCATGTAGACACAGCTCTGCGCTAAACATTGGGAACACCCTGCAGGGAAGAAAGCTGGGTACACAGAGGAAGGAATACACCCTGGGACAAGTGCACCATGCAGTAACTGCTTACATGAACAAAGAAAGTTAGCCAACACCTTGTGATGGCACACAGATCCCAGGGTCCCCCCAATGAGCAGCACACTACTACATATCCCACACACCCAAACCCTTAAACACCACCCAAAACCATGTAGCAGCCCCACCAACACCAATACCAGCATAGCAGTAGTGTGATAATGAAAACAAAATTAAGCTTTATTCAGCATGAGCACAATGTCCGTGGATCGCAGGCAGTTCAATATTCACAAAGCCCATAGGGCAGTCAATGATTCCCAGCTGGATGGGGGACACAGTGGGATGCGTGTCCCCTACCTTGCCTGCACAGTCAAATGGCATTGTCTTCCACACTGGTGAGGGCATCAGGGGGGGGGGGGAAGCACCAGGCACCGCAGGGACATCAGGGCAAAGGGGCGGCGTTGTGGGTGCAGGGATGGAGGACTCCACCACAGGGGGTGGGTCAGTGCCAAAGGCGGAGGCCAGGATGGCACTACACACCTTTGCAAGGTCCTCCAGGGAGTCCCCTGCACCCGAAGGGACCTCAGGCCCCAAGGAGGGGGGGGGTCAGAGGGATGGGTCGCAGCGCCACCGGGGGAGGGTGGAGACAGGGGGGGAGACTCAACCACCCTGACCGAGGACTTCCTTGACCGTTTGCGTGGTGGTGTAACTGTGGGGCTCAGGGATAGAGCGGCCATGAAGGAGTCCTTGGGGGAGATGTGGCCAGGAGAGCTGAGGGGAGGGGATTTGGAGGGAGTGGACTGGGTGGAATGCGGACTCCCACTATGGCTGCGTGTCACACGTTTGCCCCCCGACCCAGTGGGTGTGCCTACCTCACCCTGTGTGTGCGTGTCAGGAGGAGTGCGGTGGACCTTCCCTGCTGGTGTGGTGCCTGTGTCTGTTGATGTGGGTGCATGCCGACGTCTGGGTGTACGTGGGACAGGCATGGGAGTGGGAAGTGTGGATGGTGCAGGGGTAGGTGGGGGGAGGTCGCGCTGCAGGAGACCCACTGCTGCAGTCAGTGTGGAGTCTATGGACCTCAGCAAGTTGCGTTGGTCAGCCTGCGATGAATGAATGCCCTCCAAGAATGCCTCGATGTTGGTGAGGGTTTTGCCGTGGGCATGGAGGACATTAAGGATCGCAGCCTGACCAACCTGCAGTTGCCGCTGGATGTCCACAGACTCTGCATTGGCGGCAGCAGTGGAGACAGGGGCAGGGGGTGCGGTGCCTGGCAGGAAGGAGACATGCTGTGACCGGGCACGCTGGGAAGGGACACGAGCAAGTGGGAGGCGGCTGATGGGAACTGAGGGGGCGGTGCAAGGTGTTGTTCCGCTGTCAGCTGCTGGTGCAGCCACCGCCCACTCGGAGACATCCTCCTCGGACCTGTCAGCTTCGTATTCTGACGTGCCAGTCGACAGGTCCTCGGCCGCACTATCCTCCACCTCTGTCCCACTCGATGTGCCAGCCCCGATGTCACGGCTGGCACTGGTGCTCGGTCCCTCCGCCTTGCCTGTGTCCATGTCTCCCTCTGTGTCCCCCGACGATGCTGTGGGCAGGGTGGAGAGACAGAAATTAATCAGACAGCTGTACACATCAGTCACATGAGTCCAATCTACATAGGTAACATTGCATAGCCTGAAAAGGAAGATCCCTAACATCTACTAAACAAGGTACCGATGTAGGGCATGAAACACACAGTTGGTTGAGCCACCATGCTACTGAAACACCATGGAGAGCATGAGACAATAGCTCAAGACAGGAAACGTAGTCTGACATAGCACCCAGGCCCTGGGGACAATCCAGCACTGCATCTGCACCACACAGCGTCGGTGAAAATACCGATGACCAGGGACCATATCCACGAACTTGAGACACATGCTGCATAGGTAATGCTGGAAACATGCCCAACATGACTCGGTCACTGCACCTTGCGTGTGTGTCCAGACAAACATCACACACTGCCCAGACCCAGCAAGTAGAAAACAGGATTTGACATATAGGCATTGCCCACCCCAACCAACCCCTACACGAGGCAAATTGTTGAGACACAGGTGGCACCAACATCTCATAGTCTGGGTGATAAACACAGGGGCAGGCAAAATGCAAGATTGGACGCCGAACAGCCAAGGTGCACCTGTACAAATAATGAGGTACCAGTGCCCATCCTCAGATGAGTATAACAAGACACACAGGCACTGGCAACTGTGAGTATGAAGAAGGACAATCAGGTCAGGCTGCACAGTGGACACCTGTACAAAATAGCACGTCTATATACATGGTGCCAGGGGACAATGGCACAGAGCACAACCTACGCTGTAGACACTGAGAGTGTCCACGTTTATGATGACACACACCACTGAGGAAAAGGTGCTCCAGGGGACAGTAGTGGGCACGCAACTACATGCTACTGAATGGTAATGACTGCAACACACGCCACCATCCCTGCACTATGCGTATCGCACACTCATGCACATCATGTCACAGGCCACTACATAGGACATGCGCGCTGTAAGGCATGACACATGAGAGACCAACTCCAATGTCTGGAGTCAGCATCAGTGCCAACTGACATGGAACCCACATGCAGTGAACTTGACAGGGCACAGCCAAGGTCCAAAAAGCTGTTACACACCACCCCCACACATGATGCTACAGGCATTGTTCTCGTGGACAAAGCACCAGCCTACATTACCTTGTGAAGGAGTGACCACACACAGACCAGGGAACACATTGCAAGGAGGGGAAGGGTGGCAGGGGCGCAGCGCTATACTGGGGCAAACAGGATCTGCACAGCACCTTTAAACCCTGCCAGTGAATTAATGCTACCGTGCCCTTACAAATGCCGGTGACACACAACAAACGCACATGTACCTACCCCCTTCCGGCTGCTGCATCGCCTGTAAGCGCCTCTCCAGGTCTGGAAAGACCACCGGCAGCACACGCCTGTGGAGGTGGCTCAGACGGCGGCGGCCGCGGTTCTTGTGGCTCTCAGGTGAGTCCCCCAGCAGGAGCCGTGCAATCCTCCGCGTCCAGCACCGGATATCCTGCCAGCGTTTCCTCACCTGGGGCAGGCTCCGCCTCCGACCATCCACACCCCTCACGGCACTGACGGCGGTCAGCCAGATCTGCTCCTTGGCAGTGGCGCCTACCTGTGTGGAAGAACAAGTGACACCACATCAATACACCAGACACATGTCACAGAGAGATATATGAGAACAAATTAGCTGGTTACAACAAGGCATGTCATGCAGCCAACGCATTGCACCTTTGTCATAGGGACATCATCCCCTGGTGAGGGAAAAAGCTGTACGTGCCATAGTGGGTACACAGGTGGAATGATGGCAATGTCACAATCAGTGATCAAGGCTCACACTGTGCATCACACCCACCCCTCCTGTCTCAGGGCACTGCTGGGAGGACTCCACACCCACCCCTCCTGTCTCAGGGCACTGCTAGGAGTGATAGGCACACACCCCTCCTGTCTCAGGGCACTGCTGGGAGTGATAGGCACCCACCCCTCCTGTCTCAGGGCACTGCTGGGAGTGATAGGCACACACCCCTCCTGTCTCAGGGCACTGCTGGGAGTGATAGGCACACACCCCTCCTGTCTCAGGGCACTGCTGGGAGTGATAGGCACCCACCCCTCCTGTCTCAGGGCACTGCTGGGAGTGATAGGCACACACCCCTCCTGTCTCAGGGCACTGATGGGAGGACTCCACACCCACCCCTCCTGTCTCAGGGCACTGCTGGGAGGACTCCACACCCACCCCTCCTGTCTCAGGGCACTGCTGGGAGTGATAGGCACACACCCCTCCTGTCTCAGGGCACTGCTGGGAGTGATAGGCACACACCCCTCCTGTCTCAGGGCACTGCTGGGAGTGATAGGCACCCACCCCTCCTGTCTCAGGGCACTGCTGGGAGTGATAGGCACACACCCCTCCTGTCTCAGGGCACTGCTGGGAGGACTCCACACCCACCCCTCCTGTCTCAGGGCACTGCTGGGAGGACTCCACACCCACCCCTCCTGTCTCAGGGCACTGCTGGGAGTGATAGGCACACACCCCTCCTGTCTCAGGGCACTGCTGGGAGTGATAGGCACACACCCCTCCTGTCTCAGGGCACTGCTGGGAGGACTCCACACCCACCCCTCCTGTCTCAGGGCACTGCTGGGAGTGATAGGCACACACCCCTCCTGTCTCAGGGCACTGCTGGGAGTGATAGGCACACACCCCTCCTGTCTCAGGGCACTGCTGGGAGGACTCCACACCCACCCCTCCTGTCTCAGGGCACTGCTGGGAGTGATAGGCACACACCCCTCCTGTCTCAGGGCACTGCTGGGAGGACTCCACACCCACCCCTCCTGTCTCAGGGCACTGCTGGGAGTGATAGGCACACACCCCTCCTGTCTCAGGGCACTGCTGGGAGTGATAGGCACACACCCCTCCTGTCTCAGGGCACTGCTGGGAGGACTCCACACCCACCCCTCCTGTCTCAGGGCACTGCTGGGAGACATCAGGCATCCCCCCCCGGGACCCCCCCTACAGTACATGGCATGTGTGTCACACCAGGACACAATGCCAGAAGTCACAGTCACAACATAGGGACAGTCTGTGCCAGTGGCCTATGCACTCACCTGATACCCTGGTCGCCCATACAGCATGGAGTACTGTGGGAGGATCACATCCAGCAGAGCCATGTTCTCCTCCAGGGTGAATGGCTGTGTCCTCTCCACAGCCCTTGACATGGTTCCAGGGAATCAGTAGCAGCAGCTGGGTCGACGAATGCAAAGATGTGCAGGCAAGTACTCCCTCATGGGACCTGGCTGCCTTATATCTGCCTTTCTGCCCTGTCTCATGCACAGGAGTACAGAGTGATTGGTCACTCACATTTGCATCCTATGTTTCCACCAATCCCTTCAAACCTAGCAGTCTGTGGGTTCTCTATCGGTTTCATTCTCCTGCATGATGTCAGACCCACAAACACATTGCAACAATGTAGAAGAATTCCAACTGACTTCTGCTGTGCACCTTCCAGAACAATTTCGAAATTTGAACTTGGTCTCCATGACAACCAGCATGCATGTAGGCCTTAATACTTGTCCCCTATGTAATTTGGAGCATCACACACAGGTACGGTGCATTTCGGGGCCCTAGGGCACCCCAAATGCGTTGCAACGGCCCGTACACGCATGCCTACGTTCACTATCAGTATGGGTGTCCTCGCGTATGCGTATTCGTAGTGGTACGGCCCGTACACACGCATGTACGCTCACTATCACTATGAGTACGCATACGCGTGCAGACCCATAGTGACAGTGAGCGTAGATGCGTGTGTACGGCCCGTACCACTATGAGTACGCATACGCGAGGACACACATTGTGATAGGGCCGTACACACGCATCTACGCTCACTATCACTATGGGTCTGCACGCGTATGCGTACTCGTAGTGGTACGGACCGTACACACGCATCTACGCTCACTATCACTATGGGTCTGCACGCGTATGCGTACTCGTAGTGGTACGGACCGTACACACGCATCTACGCTCACTATCACTATGGGTCTGCACGCGTATGCGTACTCTTAGTGGTACGGACCGTACACACGCATCTACGCTCACTATCACTATGGGTCTGCACGCGTATGCGTACTCGTAGTGGCACGGACCGTACACACGCATCTACGCTCACTATCACTATGGGTCTGCACGCGTATGCGTACTCGTAGTGGTACGGACCGTACACACGCATCTACGCTCACTATCACTATGGGTCTGCACGCGTATGCGTACTCGTAGTGGTACGGACCGTACACACGCATCTACGCTCACTATCACTATGGGTCTGCACGCGTATGCGTACTCGTAGTGGTACGGACCGTACAAATGCCTGTACGCTCGCCATCACGATGGGTACACATACGGCAGCACTCCCACAGTGATTTGGGAATGTACACAGGCCCTCTTAGCAGCAGTACGGCGGTTTTTACACATCACAGTGGTGATAGGCGACACACAGGTAGGAATAGGGCGGACATACTTGTCCATGGATGGACATACTTGTCCATGGATGGACATACTTGTCCAGGAATGGACATCAAGGCATCGTCTGTGCATTACTACATGTGTGGGGCACAGGTGTGACAGGCTGTGATGTGGAACATGACTCCTGAGTGGAGAAGGCACCAGATGTATGATGAGATGTGTATAGGTGTACTGTGTGACGGTGCAATGTGTGCCAGCCATGCCCTTGACTCCTTTGACATGTGTGCATGTCGTACTGCGAACTTGGGGTAAGCGTCACTGGCATGGCACGGACACCAACACACGGAAGTGTCCCATGATGCCCGGTACAGGGGTTATGACACCTGACTTGTCACTACCCACAGTGCACAATGTGACTATGTCATTTATGTGTGGGGGATTTACATCAGGTTGATGTTGTAGCACCCTCATAAGCTGCAGCCGTAGCAGCAACCAACATGTGTCTGTGTGTAGATTGTCATTGCACACTGTTCCGCACACCATGCCACATGTGGTATCGGATGTGAGGTGCACATGTATGCATGGGACACGGAGTAGCGTGACAAGGCCATGTCTGCATCCTCACAAGGAATATGTGGTGAGTCATGACATGTGCACCTTCATGGCAAGGTGTGTGGGCTGTCCTAGTGTAATGTCATGTGACCTGTGGCTCCAGTGTTCCGCTACCAGTCTCTGCAATCGGCATCCTACTTCTGCTGATGTGTGGGTGTATGTCACTCCTGTCTTGCGTCTGGCTGTTCACTTGCACTGGGACACAGCTATTCCCATGGCGTGGCATGGGGAGGTTCTCAATCTCCGTGTGTAGCTGGGTCTTGGAAGGAGTGCCACCTTGCATCCATACGTGTGCTGGCCATGTAGCACATACCTGACTCCCTATGTAGCATGTGTGTATTGCCAGATTAACATGTGCTCAGTAGACATGAGTTGTTGTCGTGGTGCACTCACTCTTCCTTGTCACTTCCAAATTACTGCAGAGCGCCGCCTCTTGCCCGAATAATTCCAGACTTGGCTGCCATGCAGGAGAATGACAGCATCCGGCTCTACCGCTTCACCCAACCGTTGATTCTGGAGTTGACGGCGAGACTGGCACCACACCTGCAACCGCTGCACAGGTATCCTACGGCACTGACACCCCAGCTGAAGGTAATGGCTGCCCTACATTTTCTTGCCACGGGTACCTTTCAAAATACCATAACTCATGTTGGTGGCATGTCCCAGAGCATGTTCAGCGGTGTGCTGCATGATTTCTTGGAGGCCATGTTGATTCACCTGGATGACTTCATCAAGTTCCCAACCCCTGAACAGATGACTGAGGTCAAGCGTGGATTCTATGCCCTGGGAGGGATGCCCCATGTCATTGGGTCCATAGATGGGACACATGTAGCTTTGCTACCACCACACGCACGGGAGGTGGCGTACCGCAATCGGAAGCACTACCACTCCATCAATGCCCTTGTGGTGTGTCTCTCCAACATGGTGATTTCACATGTCTGTGCTCGTTTTCCAGGATCAGCACACGATGCCTACATCATGAGGCGTAGCGGGATGCCTGATATGATGATGCAGCTGCGCAACGAACGGGCATGTGTTGTAGGTGGGTACAGTCTGTCTGTCTTCTCTTCTGTATCGCCTACCAGCATGACCGCTTCACCACTTCTAACGATGACCATGTGCTTCCCATGTAGGGGACGCTGGATATCCCAACATGCCATGGCTGATCACACCTCTCCGCAACCCCATCACGCCGGCACAGCTCCGCTACAACACCGCCCATGGCCGGACAAGGCGAGTGATAGAGAGGACGTTTGGCATGCTGAAGAGCCGATTCCGGTGCCTCCACAAGACCGGCGGTGCACTCCCTTATGCCCCGGCAAAGGTCTGCAAGATCTTCATGGTCTGCTGCATGCTGCACAACATGGCAGTTGAAAGAGCTGTGCCACTCATCCTGAATCAACATGACGAGGACCATCCACCCGTGGAGGACGAAGGGCTTGGCAATGGGGCTAGTGATGTGGAGGATGTGGAGCCGCAAGAGGACATCCGGACTCGGCTCATACGCGACTTCTTTGCTTAGTGGTGAGTACCAGTGTCTGAGTGTGCACGCATTGGTCCCCGTGTGGCATGCGTTGTGATGTGTGTCTCCACCTGCATGTATGGCACGTGACTCAGAGGTGTGTGTGGGTGTGTCACTGGAGTGATGGTGCCAGTGATGGTAGTATTTCCCCAGTCATTATAATGACCTAGCATGTTGTCATCCATACATGTGTCGAGTAAATGCACATGCAAGTGGCTGTGCTTTTTGTGGCTGACTTCTTGTGTGTCTCTCTTCCCCAGGTACCTGCACATGCCGTCTGCTGGTTGCATTGTTGTGGCACTGCTATTCATCATGGACATGACATCGTGGGCTGACTCAGCGTTACAGGCACGGACACGTTTGGAAGTCTCCATGGGGTAAGGGATGCATCTGGGGTGTATTGGGTGTGGCAGTTGTTCACGATGTATGCACACTGCCCCTGTCGATGTGTTGTCCCTCTGCAGCCATGTCGCATCCCCATGGGACACGACATGCAGCTGTGTACACCTGAATAGATGGTCTGCCTGGTTGACAGGCATCAGTGATGGGATAGGGGATTGTGATGATGGCATCAATGTGTGTGACACTGCCCTCGGCCACATACGGTTAGCATTGGCTGGACATGGTGTGGGACTTCGACATCAGCGGATCTATGGTGTATGGCAGGCTCTCCGTGTGCAGCTGTGGGTATTTAGCTGTTAGCCGACGCTTGTGTGCCACTTCCATGGCAAACACACATGTGTGCTGCAGAAGGGGGGTGCCAGTGTTGGACCCACATGTTACTCCACATGATGTGTTCATGTGTACTTCGAGTGGCCTCTGCAATCCCGAATACATGTCTAATAAAGGTGTCCCTATGCCTCCAAGGTGCCTCTTCTCAGTCAATGCTGGTGTGTTGCCACGGTGCATCCTGCATGTCTGGCATGGTATTCCCTGATTGTGGCTATGTGTCAATGTGTCGAGTTTCAAGATGCAAGCTGTGTGTGTGGGCTGAGACTGTGTATTGGGCATGATGTCCATGACTGTGTTGGTATTGTGACATGTGCCATCCCCATGCATCCAACGTTGGCCAGGCCCCCATTCTCGGCATCCACCAGACTCCGGCTTGCAGGACATGGTTCTGCCACCTGTCTACACATGCCTGGGTGCCCCCCAGGACACTGGACTGGATCCCTGACCACTGCGCATGACAGTTGCTGTACTCAATGTGTGTGTCAGCACGGTTGTTCGGCAACCCCCTCAGCTGGTTGGGCCCATCACGGGTGTGTATGGTGTTCCATGTCTGTCTTGCCTAATACACTGTGACCCATGTGTCCTGTGCCAGACTCAGGCCCCAGGGTGAGGATGGTTGAAGACAAAAGATGACTCAGGCATATTTAGACTTTACAAGACACATGTTAGTTAATAATGCTACCAGCAGGCATCTACTCATCATAGTGTGATTTATTAGTGGGGAGGGGGGGGGGGGCTAAGTAAGGGTCTTTCCGGGATGTTTGAATCCAAAGTTCAGTAGGGGAGTTGGGGTCCTTGCCATTGGAAATCCTCAGAGTCCATGCCACAGTCTTTGTCAACATTGGTCAGCCAGTGACCAGCAGGGCCATGTGGCAGAGAATGTCTCTTGATGCTGTGATGCTGTTGCTCCAGTGGGCCAGGTGCCAGGCCAGGTGTCCTGGGAGATGGTGATGTAGCAGCCACCCTCACGGTCCTTTCCGTGGACGACCCGGCCTCCTGCGGGGAACCTCAGCAGCAGGCTGTGACGACGTCTGGGATGCTCCGTCGGATGTTTCCTCCTCCTCCTCCTGATCCCTCCCTGTGGGTGGTGATGTTCTCCGCCTTCTGGCACAGGGAGGGTCGGCCATGGTGTCGGCCATCCGACGGAGTGTAGCGTGAATCCCCTGGAATGCCGTCACTTGCTCAGCCTGTCTGTCCTCCATCCTCCGTTGGTGTTGCAGTTGACAGGCATGTTGCTGGGCCTGCTGGGTCTTTATTTCATCGAGGCTCCCCTTGATCTCATTGAGGGTGGACACAACCTGGACCATGCCCGTGGTGTCCTCCCGGTATGTGTCCAGGATGTTACGGACATGGGACAATGCGGGATCCCCAGCCAACTGGTCAGGCTCGCGCCTCCGCCGTCCTCCACTCCCACCACCACTGCCCACTTGCGCCTGGCCTGCCCTTGTGGGCACATGGGGTCTCCGGGACCCCTGAGGGGTGGCATTGGCGTTGTCGCCTGCCTCCTCCTGGGTGCCCGGGACACCGTGTCCCTCCTGGCCAGCCTGGCTGCATTGTGGTGTTGGGGCAGGGATCCTGGGTGTCTCCTGGGATGTGGCAGGAGTGGGGGTGGTGGTTGGCACAGTTGTACCTGACGCAGGTGCTGCAGGTGGTTGGACACCAGAGGGGCCAGGTTGGTCGGGGTCGTCCGCAGAGTGGTGAGAGTGGTCGCTGCCGGTGGGATCGGGCTCCTGCAGATCCAGGTCCTGTGAGTGTTCCCCCCCAGTGTTGGGGGGTGCACCACGACGTTGACCTGTGTGTGAGAGAGACAATGTTAATTTTTGTCCATGCAACATCCATGTTTCATCATTTTCAAAGTTGGCACATTTCCTCTTGGAAATAGGATTGGTCTTGCATTCCACTCACAGTGCACTTGTGCATGGGTGTGTCCCTTGGGCACCACTTTGGCCCCTTTAACTATGTGTGGCACAGTCTTACTTGCTGCGTCAAGTGTGACTGCAGTCAGCAGTGGAGTGGGCAGGTGTGGCGAGCCATGCACTGTACATGTGCACATGGAGTGGATCCACACACTTATATGATCCAGGTAGCTGTCCTTGTGCTCGTGAACAGGTTGTGACATGGCCATGTGTTTTGCCATGGTGAAGAGGGGGGCTTCTGGCACTGGCCACCCTTGTCTACATGCACGCAGTCTACCTGCTGACGAGCAGACATTCACACACGCAACACGGCTGATTGGCTCTCCCTGTGTCTCGCTCCCTCTGTGTCCCCCTCTCCCTCCCTCTGTGTCCCCCTCTCCCTCCCTCCGTGTGTCAGCCTCCTCCCTCTGTCCGTCTCCCTCCCTCTCTGTCCCCCTCTCCCTCCATCTCTGTCCCCCTCTCCCTCCATCTCTGTCCCCCTCTCCCTCCCTCTCAGTCCCCCTCTCCCTCCCTCCGTGTGTCAGCCTCCTCCCTCTGTCCGTCTCCCTCCCTCTCTGTCCCCCTCTCCCTCCATCTCTGTCCCCCTCTCCCTCCATCTCTGTCCCCCTCTCCCTCCATCTCTGTCCCCCTCTCCCTCCATCTCTGTCCCCCTCTCCCTCCATCTCTGTCCCCCTCTCCCTCCCTCTCAGTCCCCCTCTCCCTCCCTCCGTGTGTCAGCCTCCTCCCTCTGTCCGTCTCCCTCCCTCTCTGTCCCCCTCTCCCTCCCTCCGTGTGTCACCCTCTGTCACCTCGGCCCAGCTTCCTGGGCACACACTGTTAGCAGATCTTTGAGTGGCCCTTGGATTGTTGATGTGAGTTTGTTTCTGATCTCCAGGCACCCATTGGGTGTAGTGTCTGTATCTGTGCGCTGCTGCTGTGGTGGTGTGTGCTGCCACTCTTTCACAATGTTGGCTGTTCATTAGCTGCTGTCATGTGCAAAACAGTGCCTTCACCCCCATGTGTTGATGCAAGGCGTCCGCCATTTGCTGGCAAGTCATTCCTGTGTTGGGACACACTGTTTGTCTGGCTGTGACCTAGGCCATATGGGTGGAGTGAATTGTTGTCTGCTTCTGAGTTGCACTATGTGCTTTTTTGGGCCCAGCCTCCCGCCATCCGGGTTACCGTGTCATGTGTTGTTGTCTTCTGTGGCCTGTGACTTGACATTGTCCAGCTGGGTGCATGGGGCATGGTGGCAGCAGTGGCATGTGCGTGCTCATGGAGTGTGGTTGAGTCATGCGATGGCTTGTGGTGGTTGCGTGCCTGTTGGTGATTTTGGTTGTGGATGCCGTTCCCCCCTTGTGAGGTGCGTTGTTTGTGTACTCACCCGGGTCTCGGAGTCCTTCTAATCCTTCGACTGCCTCCACCGGCAGTATGGCCATCACCCTCTCCTCCCAGGGATGGTACTGTACGGGTCTGCGGGAGGGCCCTCCTCCGGTGGCGTTGGCCTGGTCGTGTTCATCCTGCCTCTTGGCTCGGACCCTCCTCCGCAGATCGTACCACCTGTTCTGGCATTCCTGCTTGGTCCGTCTGGTGTCCGCAACAGCATTCACAGCATCGACGATGGTCTGCCACATGGCAGTTTTTGCTGCCAGGCTGGTGCTTCTGACCAATGTTCCAAAGATCTGTGGCTCGACTCTGAGGATTTGATCAACAAGGACCTCCAATTCTCGGTTACTGAACTTTGGATTCTTGGTGGTGGGCATGGTGAGGGGTGTGGGTGGGGATGGTGGGGGGGGGTGTGGATGTTGGGGGGTGTGTGGATGGTTGTGTGTGTGTGTGTGTGAATGTGATGAGGGGGTGTTTGTGAGGGTGGTTGTGTGAAGGTGTGCAAGTGTAAGGTGTGGTGTAGCTTGTAGTGTGGTTCTGTGGTGTCTGGCAGCAGTGAGTCTGTTGCAAAGGCTCATGGTTTGTGTGTGTGGGCCCTTTTTATTGGTCCATTGGTGGGTGTGGCTGTGTTTGAATCTTGGGTGGGTTGGTTATAAGGAGTGGTGGTGTATTTGGCCTCTGTTTGTTTTTGGCAGTTGCAGGTCAGTGAATGTGTTGTTTTAGTGGTTGTTGGACATGTTTTGTGGCTTTGTGCCATTCGAATGGTGTATTCTTGTGTTGTTTTGTTTTGTCCTGGTTGTGTACGTGCGTTTTGAGCGTGTGTACGGTGTGTACATGGGCCATTTGGTTGTACGGTGCTGTCCTTGTGTGTGGGTTGGTACGACTCGTACATGCGGTGGTGATGTTGGGGCCTGGGGTGCGCTCCGTACTTAGGAGGTTGTGTTGGGGGTAGGACCGGAACGTACTGGGGTGTACATAGACGGTGGTACGACACGTACTGGGGTGGGGGTACACGGGGGTACGACACGTACTGGGGTGGGGGTACGACTGGAACGTACTGGGGTGTACATAGACGGTGGTACTACACGTACTGGGGTGGGGGTACGACTGGAACGTACTGGGGTGTACATAGACGGTGGTACAACACGTACTGGGGTGGGGGTAGGACTGGAACGTACTGGGGTGTACATAGACGGTGGTACGACACGTACTGGGGTGGGGGTAGGACTGGAACGTACTGGGGTGTACATAGACGGTGGTACTACACGTACTGGGGTGGGGGTACGACTGGAACATACTGGGGTGTGGGTACACGGGGGTACGACACGTACTGGGGTGGGGGTACGACTGGAACGTACTGGGGTGTACATAGACGGTGGTACGACACCTACTGGGGTGGGGGTACGACTGGAACGTACTGGGGTGTACATAGACGGTGGTACGACACGTACTGGGGTGGGGGTAGGACTGGAATGTACTGGGGTGTACATAGACGGTGGTACTACACGTACTGGGGTGGGGGTACGACTGGAACGTACTGGGGTGTACATAGACGGTGGTACGACACGTACTGGGGTGGGGGTATGACTGGAACGTACTGGGGTGTACATAGACGGTGGTACGACACGTACTGGGGTGGGGGTACGACTGGAACGTACTGGGGTGTACATAGACGGTGGTACGATACGTACTGGGGTGTGGGTACACGGGGGTACGACACATACTGGGGTGGGGGTACGACTGGAACGTACTGGGGTGTACATAGACGGTGGTACGACACGTACTGGGGTGGGGGTAGGACTGGAACATACTGGGGTGTACATAGACGGTGGTACGACACGTACTGGGGTGGGGGTACGACTGGAACGTACTGGGGTGTACATAGACGGTGGTACGACACGTACTGGGGTGTGGGTACACGGGGGTATGACACGTACAGGTGTGGGGGTGGGACTCGGACGTACTGGGGTGTACCTAGATGGGTGGGGGTGTACATACACGGGGGGTACGTGTCGGACGTACGGGGGCTGGGGGGAGTGTTGGGCGCGTATGCGGGCACATGTCTCCATGGTTGCTGTAGGAGTTCGGTGCGGACGGTGTTTTTTCCATACGGTTGTAACCTCGGACGCACGGGATGGATCGTGATTCCTCGGTCGGACTTGACTTTTCACGTTTGTACGGTAAATCGTCCGAGGACGTGTCGGACACATTTTCCGACCCGAGGACGTGTGGGGAAATATTCCCAATGCGGTTCGTATGGACTTTTTACCATGCGAATCGTGATTGCCAGTTCGTACGGCACTTGTACGATTCGTACGGTAAAAAGACCGGATACGAGTCGCACGGGGGAATTTTTTACCGGATCGTGATCGGCACCTAAGTGTGCCAGGGCTGGTAAATCAAATGCTACTAGTGGGCCTGCAGCACTGATTGCGCCACCCCCGTGAATAGCTCTGAAAAGGTAACTCAGACCTGATACTGCAGTGTCTGTGCACAGTTGTTAACTGCCATTTCGACTTAACAAGTGCACCCAATTGCCAGGCCCTAACCTTCCCTTTTCTTACATATAGGACACCCCTGTCGTATGCCCAAGGTACCCCCTGGGCAGGATGCAGTGTATGTGAAAGGTAGGACATGTACTGCTGTGTTTAACATGTCCTGATAGTGAAAGGAGTTGGCCCCTCCACTTTCTCAATGATGTCGGCTTCCATCTTCAGCAGCTCGGCCTCCACTTTTGGTAAAGGATGAAATGCCGCTCTGCGTTGTCGCAACTCAACCAGTTGCACTGAGGGCCAGTGTGAAGGAGTACCATTTAGTCTTTGAGGCATCTGATGCCTCGGAAAAGTTGTTTAAACTTATCAAGAAGGGAGTCAAGGACACTGACATAGACCCCATATGTGAACTAGACCAGCTGTAGCCATTCCATTGTTGTCTGCTAAGCAATATGTCCACTTCTCTTCCTTTAACACAGACTTTCGTTTTGGGGGCCTGTCCATGGTGGCTGATAATGGTGGTGAAGACTCCTGCCAGTAGGAGGCACATGGACGTGCCATAGGCATATACCGTGGTGGTGGTAGGGTGCAGTGCAAGAGGCGAGGCCATCCCTCTATGCAGCAACAGGAGTAGGATGTTGACCGAGGCCCGCGTATCAATGAGTGCCACTAGTTGTTGTGCGTCGACAATAAATTGGCACTGGTAGGCCCTGCGGATGTGACTTGGGTTTTGGCAAGGGTGTACTGCAACAGGACCTGACCTGGACTGTACCATCGGAGTCATTGTTGTCCATGCCATCGTCCTCCACCAACACGGACTCATTAAGCATAAACCTTGATGTAGTGATTCATCTTGCCGCACGTTGAGCATTTTCGTCCACATTGCGGTCAGGACTCCACACCACCTTCCATTTGGGTGGCTTGCCACTTTGACAGCTCCTTCGACCTGCGATTGGTGAGAATGCCATCCATTCTTGTGCAGGGTGCCTGTAAGATGTGTTTGTGTAGTTTTGCTGACACACATCCCAAGAGGAACTGAGTCTGGAATTCATCCTGCTTATTAGGGATTGTGCATCTGGTCACTAGTTCACCAAGTCTGGCATAAAATACGACCACTGACTCTTCAGTCATCTATCAGATTTGCCTGAGGAGGAACCGCTCATAGTCAGGATTGGCTACAGGTGCAAAATGAGCAGCGAGAGAGTTTTTGAGCATGGGGTAGGTGTGGAGGGGCTTGTTTTGCATGCTTTCTTGGATAGCTTGTGGACTGTGGACTGTGGTGCCATTGAGATGCATGGCAGGGCGAGGGCCAGGGTACCGTGGTGCCTGAGTGCCTTCTCCTAGCAACATGGGATGTGCCTGAGGAGTGCAGGCCCAGTGATGCTAGGGGTGCAGTTGCAGACTTTTCAGCTTTCTGTAGAAAGGTTGGTCACTTTGTGGTTGGCTGAAATGGACAGTGGCATGAGCCTGGGCAATTTTACGGGCCCTCAACAGTTCTAAAAATTGTGCATGCTGAGCACGTGATACCAGGCAAGTAAGAGGTGTTGCGTGTGGTGGGCTGTGAGGTGTGGGACCGCTGTCTGTGTTCCTTAGTGAAATCGGATGTGGCTGGTGGGCGGAGTAGTACTAGATGTCTCCTGCTGGGGATGTTGGTGAGTGCAGCAGACCAGATGAGGATATGAGTGCAGTGCCAAGGGCATTGTCTCTCGCTCTCATCTTCAGTTGTGTTCTGGGTTCTAGGTGTTGGGCAAGGCCCAGATCATGCTGCATAGACTGTGCTCTGTGCAAATAACTATGTGCCCACTGCCATGTCCTGATATGGTGTAGGACTGCCTACACGCAGCCCTGCCCATTTATTTATGCCTGCAGTCACATGACATCAGGTAAAACCAAACTGGGACGGCATGCCGGGTTGTGAACATCAAAAACCCCTGCACGGTCTGCCTCATTACAACGCCTTGAGTATTTTCAGCACATCTCAATTCATGAAGAGATTAACTGCTATTTCTCCCTCGGAGTTCATAATACATTTGCACAAGGGGCCTGGATTTTAGATTCGACCCTCTGGAAGTTCTGGAGCTTAAGAATTCCAGGATTTACGAGGTCTGGTGCTAAGCCAGACTGCCATCGTCTATTGGGATCCCAGCCTAAAAAGGAGTCTTGGTCAACTAAAAGAGAAAATCCTCCAAAAAGTTTCTAAGTGCAAAGGTAAACTTTTGACAGGGGCCTCCTGCTTAGTGTTTCTGACCAGGGCTCGATCGTGATCAGCCTCAAACTTTGACTTTGTCTCGTCAGCCGCGACCAGATGTGCCAAGTTGTTTTTAAGCACTAGAAAGTGTTTATTCTTTAAAATGTCACATCTCAGGTTCTCTCCAATAGATGTTTGTCATTTTGGTGTCATGTTAATCATAAAAATATTTACTATTTTTATAAATTGGTTGTGGATTTGTATTGTTTGCTGTGTCTTACCTATTTAATTTATTGGTATTTTCAAAGGCTTTATTCACCTGTCTCCTAAGTTAAGCCTGGCAGCTCGCAGCCAGCTACCAAGGGTTGAGCCAGAGGTTAATGTATTGAGACCTTGACTGGACCTTATACTGCGTTGGTGGCCTTATTGCTAGAGGTAGATGCATACTTACCCCTACCAATAACCAAATTCCAGCAACATCAATACGAATCAGCAACAAATTAAATGGGGGTGATCACGCAAAAGAAGGATTTTCTTACAAGGTTTCACCCTTCTGGGGTAAAATTTGCATAAGGTAATTATAGTCTCACAGCCTGAAAAGCCTGGACATGCCCTTCCCATGGACAGAATAGGGGACAAGCTGGGCCTCTGTCTCATGTCTCTCCAAGAGACCCCTTTGAAGTATGGTAGAATGGGGCCAATGTGTCAGGGGTAGAGTCTTGAGCTTTCAGATATCTATGATTGAAGACCAATTGAAATCTCCAGTTTGAAAAGACTCAGATGCTTTGTAGGAGGGTTGGGGCAGGGGTGGGGTGATAACATGTCAGCATTGGATTGGTCAAAGGTGCCCACTTACTGAAACTTTCCAACCCCACGTAAAACTCTTGGCGCAAGGGAGCAACTTTGAGAAACACTGGATTCTGCAGGACACAACAATTGGTCGACCCTTCATGGATGCTCCCTGTATGGAGTCATGGGACACTCTATATTTGTGAGGACTTGGACTATGCAGACGTATCTCTCAATGGCCATTGTCACTTGTCTCCCCACTCCATTAGGGAACAATAGAGAGCTTGAGTTGCTGTAGACCCTGGACAAGAGCATTTTCCTGGAATGTCTGTTGACCAGTCTCATATATAGGTGACTCCTAAAGGAGGAATTCGTGACACAGGACTAAGGTGCCCTGCAAGTGGCCAGGAAGCCCTGGATTCTGAAGAGTGCATGCAGGGGTAGCATTCTGCCCTGAGGATTGTAGGGTGTAACTGACAAAGACCCTGGGCCAAGGAGAACTATCATGAGCCCAGATCCAGATGGATGAGTCTTATTGGTGCAATATGTGTCTTTCAAACAGTTTCAGCCTAGTTGCGAGTAGTGCAAGATGCTTGAGGGAGGCCTGTTTCAGAAGTATGGTCAGCTGTTATGAAATAATTAATTTGGAGATGTTGACCTGAGCTGTGTCAGGTAATAATTTGTTTGTTAGGCACGTGGTTTTGAATGCAATCCTTCATTTGATAGGCAGTTTTGTGTTCCTTGTAACGCATGTCATGCATTCGGGGAAAACACATAGATGTTAACTAATGTTAGTGGATTGTGTTGGTGTCAAGTATACAAAAAAACACATTGCGATGTCATGAAATGGTGAGAAATCAAACAGTTAAAAAAAACACTTTGATAAGAATCCATTATCCATTTAATAATATGGTAATATATAGACCCATGTTTTATTTGAATATGCCAAGCAACAGTTTGTGCAAATTAAACGTTTGTGCGCCAATTCATCATAACATATTTCCATAAGTCGATGACACACTACTAACTCAACTTCACTAAGCAAACAGGAGGTGTGAGAGATTCTGAATATTTGTGTTGCAAGTTTAGCATTAAGTACCCATACATCAAAAGTTAGTAATATGGCCCTACAGGTAATTAATCAATTGAATGAAGGGTGTCATCCCAGGTAGATCACTCAGTGTTTCTCTACAGTTTGATACATCATTCAGTGGCAGACTCTTTACTGACCATTTGAAATTGCTATTTGGTTTTTTATCAAAAGGAGATCTTGCATTTGTAAATTAGTTAATGTTTCTTCTCTTGAAATAAAACCTTCAATTTCTTACGTTGCATAAACTATATGTAAATTATTGAATTAGAATATTTAAATATAAGCAGTTTAATGAAACTATACACTAAGGGGCTTATTTACAAGCCCCTTGCACCGCCTGTACGTCACTTTTTCCCATGTTAAAAGTGACGCACCAGAGGCACAACGGGCTTGTAAATAAGCCCCAAATATCCAACGGCCTTTATAACGATAGGTGTCTAGTTAATTGCTAAATAAATATAACATTAGAAAAAATTGAGTAGCTACCCCCGCTTGTAAGGGTCCCACTGCTGCTTCACCTTCAAATGCATATGAGTCACAAAATTAAGAGCAGGCGGGACATCCACCCCATCCACGTCCTGAGCAGGCAAAATGCATGAGGATAAGACCAGAGCAACGGATAACAATTATAAATAGTTTCAGAACAGAAGCTGTAATACTTGACTAGAAAATTCCTCTTTTGTTCGCGTTATGTACAAAGGTACAATTGTTTCCGAGGCCCATTTAAAAGTCCAGATTTATACAAATTTGAAATGGATGCACTTAAAAAAAAAACACAGTAGCAAACGTGTGCTTCTCTCTTACAAATCATCAGGTGTTCTGGGCAATGAGCCTGTTACTCCCAGGTAGCATTGCATAAGTGCAAGTCAGAAATGATTTCTTCAAGCCTGGCTTAGCATGCGCTTCTATTCCTTGGGATCAATGGGCTCATGTTACAGGCCAGCAATTTAGCCATGGAAAGTTGCCTAAGTACGTTAAGATATACATTTCCTTTTTGTGAATTAAAACTTTGGTTTACATGAGTAACAAAGTAATGAATGCGAGGTACCAGCAGTAAGAGGCCAACTTAGGGAATGAGTGGAGGAATTAGGAGGCCGAGGGTACGGGAAGTGTCAAGAAAACAAATACAAAATTAGATGGAATATGGATGCTGCTTGAGAAGGCTTTGACTTATAAGGAACGCGCAGGCACATTTGTTTCACAGTCAGAGTTTTACAAATGAAATTTGACCTTTGCTGACAATTTTCAAAAATATGTCTAGGAAAACACAATGATTTACTTAATGCCGCACCAAGTCAAGTACCTTGGGCATAGAACAGCACCGCTTCAGAAAAGTGGTCCTAAACTGCCACATAGGCGAGAAATACAATGTTAGAGAAAAACTGAAGAGACTTTCAAGTATCTATGCAATGTAAGAAACTTCACAGGTTTACTAACTTCAGAGGTAAAGCTCTTCATAGAGGAATATAGCAGATATCGGCTAGAAAGAGCTGCTGATGGAAAAAACAGGCTGTTCACCTTGTCATCAGAGTAGCGATATAAATACACAAAGTTGGAGCTTCCCATAAGAACTCGTATCAATCCATAGGGAAGCTACAAACAAGAACGAGGACTGAAAAAAGTCCTATTGCAAGTGCAGAACTTTCCTTTTAAGTTGTAGATAAATTGGACAGCAGGAATCCAGCATCGAACTATCAAATTCAGAAACAACACAAAATGTCCAGCCTATTATTGATAAACCATTTAGATTTTTGTTATATGGTGCTGATAAAAAGTTACACTCAGCCATGATCTGCATCGCAACTGCCAGATCGCAGATCTAATCCCACAATCATTCAAAAGAAGAAAGAAATCAAAATCAAATCCTTCAGAAATCCATTGACCATCGGGGCGTGGCTGAGTTGGCGATCAAGATGGTTGCATGGCATTGATGCATTGGCGGATCATGCTCTGTAATGCACGGAACTGAGCTCCAGTGACAACCCGGCCACACCCGTGTTACGCTGCTGACATCTGGCTTACTGTGGACAGGTGGTGGCTATCCTGCAAATTCAATTTATGGCTCTACTGCAAGGAAGGACCCTGGTGTGGAAGACGACTGAGGCCTACTCGGAGGTGGCAATTCAGTTTATGTCTCCCTCAGCTGCTGCCCCAACACTTCTGGACTGCAGTCCTGGCCTTGCCGGCTGAATCGGGCCCTGATCGCCACCACCGCTTGCGCTGCCTCGGATACGGACTGGGATGTGGGCCGGCACAGGAAGCCATGCTCTCACTTACCTCCAAGGGTCTGTGCTATGGGGCTGGAACTGCCTGCGACTGAAAAAGTATCCATGACGCGCCCCCCATGGGATGTGTGTTTGCATTGGCCTAATCTTCGTTTGCCTCTCATTCCATCTTGCTCACCCCTGTTCACTTTTCAGCATTTGGTTGCTGCCACCACACACTAGGCCCCATTGCAGTGCACCCTTGCCAGTCTACTTGCTGACCTGCTAGCAGGGCACAACTCTCTCCGACTCAACTCTCTGGATATGGTATGCGGTGACCGTAAACAGAGGTGCATTAACTTTGACAAGCCTAAACAACTTGATGGTGTGCATCCTGCACCCATGGCAGATGGGGGATCTACGTAGGGCCGGATCACCTAACGTGGTTGGATGCTATATTGGCCAACCGTCAGCCAGGTTTTCAGTCTATTGATAGCAGATTCTATACCTTGGCCAAAGACAGGATACCACGGGCAAAAGGCTTGAACGTCATGAGAACAGACTGGAGGCTGTGTAGTGGCTGATATCTGATCTGTAGGACAGGGATGCTCGGACCACAAGACCTTGGAGAGAATGGAAAGACTACTGAAATCTGTGCCCATCAAAAATGAGGAGTTGGAGGCGAGGGGTATGCACAATAATTTGAGCATTCTGGAAATAGTGGAATCTACCAACATGGGGAGCCTAATCTGTTTTTGGAGAGGTTATTTTCGGACCTACTGGGCAGACAACACTTTACTCCAAATTGATAGTGGAGCATGCGCATCACTCATTGGGCCTGGGTCCCAACACCTGAGACCTATTTTTGCACGGCTGCTCAGTTTTCATGACCATGATGTGGCCCTATGGTTGGCTTATGAAAATGGCCTATGGCAATGGCAGGGTTCCACAATCTCCCTGTTTCACTATTTCACAGGGGTTTTGCAGGAAGCACGCTGGAAATTTGAAGACGTCAAATCCGGGCTGCGGAAATGGGGACTCTGATATGACAAACTGTGTCCTGTGTGGCTCAGGATAGATGCAAATGGTAAAACCCACTTTTTTGGCACATTGGCAGTGGCACAGGACTTCTGTAAACAGTACTCCAAGGACTAAGCTCCTTCCCGCCATCCTACTACTGACAGGTCTTCTCCAGATATCCACCTATGGACAGAACATTCATGCTCCCACAACACTTATTCAAGGGGGGTCTGCACACTAATTCATAAAACCTTGCTATTTCACCCCAAAACATCCATCATAGATGACCACGGCCGCTATCTCCTAGTGGCGGGAATATTAGCCGGGTACTCTATACGCTTGCCTAACCTTTATGCCCCTAATGTGAGCTCACCAGAGTTCTTCCAGACAATACATACTCAGATTGGGTGTGTAGATTTTGACCACCTCATAATGGGTGGGGATTTCAAATTGCTTATGGACTCCGCTTTCGATACCACTGTGCTCTCCCGGGCCTGTAAGCATAGATCTTTGCACATCTTGCTGGACATCTGTGCTACACATACATTAAGGGATGCCTGGCACCTGAAGTTGACCTCCACCTTGGGGTTTACCCACTATTATGCCCCCCACAACATGTGGTTCCGTCTTGATTACTGTCTTCTCTCTGCTACCCTTTGCCCCTGGTTAAGTACAGCCCAACATCTACCCCGCACACTCTTGGACCACTCCCCCCTGCATGACATGCTTCCTGCCCCATTTGGAAGTAACAGGGAAGGCCACTGGTGGTTTCCCTCACTGGCGTAGCAGGATGTGATATTCTGTTCTGAGTTACATACAGCCATTTTGGAATGCGTTAATTTTAACGAGGGATCTGTAGATTCCCATGCTACCCTAATGGGAGCATTTAAAGCATACATCAGGCTCATCTGCATGTCCAAGCACTCTGGTGTGCTGCAGGACTTACACAAAGTTCTTCTGTGTATAGAGCAAGACCTCACCATGTTGGATTCTATCGCTTCCAAACGCTATGGGGTGCCCCCACATCATGTTCATACTACATTGCTGTCCAAATATCGTGATCTGGCAGACTGGGATGTTCTCTTTTGGGCAAATATGCTCCCCTACAGGCACTTCCTACATAGCTGAACTGCAGGCTGACGGGGGTGGACTGGCTACTTCCAACAAGAGATCTTGGAGATGCTCCTTCAATATTACACCCATTTCTACACCACCCGGCACCCTGGAAATGTGACAGCACTGGCAGCCTATAGGGAGGAAGTAGTGAAACAATGGTAAGGGTGTCCAATCAATAGTGTCAGTTCCTTAGTGAACCTGGTAATAACCCTACTTCCTAAGCCGGGCAAGGATTATCTGTACTGTGGCTCTAACAGGCACCTATCACTTCTAAATATTGACAACAAAATCTTAGCAGGGATTCTTTCAAACCGCCTCTCGCTCCTGATGGAGCAGATCATATCCCAGACAATCCTAGTGCAACAGCTTTATTTGACACCTAGAAGGCATTCGATTACCTCAAATGGCCATTTCTCTGTTCAGTTCTCAGAAAACTTGGTATACCTTGTAAATTTTCCTCCTTGATAGATCTCTTATATGCTCGCCCTACGGCTCACATCAGGGTCAACAGCTTACTTACTGCCCCCTTCTCCATTGGGCGTGGTACCCGGCAGTGCTGCCTCTGTCCTCTTTACTTTTCATCATAGCCATTGACCCCTTGGTTAGACTTCTCCAACTGCACCATATGCATCATGGCCTGCAATTCAAGCTTATTTCCTTCTATGCAGAAGACGTCCTCCTCAGCATCCGGAGGAAAATCTAGCCCAAATTCTTTGTGAAGTGATCTGGTCTGCAGGCCATTCCAGCCTCCAGATTAATTGCTCAAAATCAGAACTTCCCCCCTCACCCCTTCCATAAAGCCAGTGCACTATGAGTGTCCATTGCAACGGTGCTACGGGCCAATTAAATACTTAGGTATCTTTCTAAACCAAGACAAGGAACAAGTTGTGTGAATGAACTATGGCCTCGCCATTGATGTACTCTCCAAACACGTGGATCAATGAATTTTTCACCATTTTCGATGGCTGGGAGGATTGTAATAACTAAAATGGCGGTCCTCCCATGGTTCCTATATTTCTTTTTAAATATCCCCATACCACTCACCAACTCATTTTTTTGTCACGCTGTGCAGACTGCTCCTGAAACTCATTTGGTCCGGTAAGGGGCCCTGCATCAGCTGGGACACACTGATGCTCCCCTGCAAGAGAGGCAGGTTTGGGTGCCTCATTTCCCATTATACTATCCAGCGGCGCAATGCCAATATGCACACCACTGGCATCATGCAGACGCCAGCCTACTGTACACCAAACCTGGGGCAATTTATTTAGCTGGGCTGAGTCCGCTAGCCTCTCTCCTTCCCAGAGGAAGCTAGAGTGAGTCCTGGGCACCCTACTTTACTCTCCAGCTTTGTTACTTTCAGATAATCCCTTGCATTCCAATCACCTGTGAAATACTGGTCAAATACACATTGACAAAGTAGGGCCTACATACTTTTGGGGACATCTTCCCAGATGGTCATGTCTTAATGCATTCTACATTCGCTACTTCGCGGCCACAGCTATGAATCGTTTTATCCTCCATTGTGTGCACAGTGCATTAAGAGCCAACATACTGATGTTCCCATTAGTGCCTGACAAATTTTCTACACTAACCTAATGATTTGAATGGGAGACGACTAGCTTCCAAATTGTATCATGCTATTATAACATTATTACCAGCCAAGGACTCGAAGCTCAGAGCTCACTGGGTGAGGGAAATGGGGCGGCCCCTGATGGACAAGATTTGGTGCGCTTGTTGTTGACAAACAAGATTGGTTTCACCCACTCATCGTCAGAAATGTATTCCCTTCACATTTTTGCGGTGAGCTTACATTACCCCACGACCAACCTAAATATGACCACACATGATCTCCCGAATGTCCTAAATGTCACATTACCAGTGCTGACGTTTTGCACATGAAATGGACCTGTAGGAACATTGCACACTGCTGAAGCAGGATTTTCTCCCCTCTGACATGCATGGTAAATATTGACCTGGACTCAGACCCACTCCTTACCCTTTGAAATATGTAATAGAGCTGCTAAAGAGCATTAGATGATTCACTGCCATGACTCTGGTGCTTGTGAAGCACTAGGTAGCATTACACTGTGGAACTCGTCACTGACCAGCAGTTCATAATTGGCTGACGAGCATGACATATTGTGACATTACTAGAGAGCTCTATGCTTCTCTTCAACCCCCCCCCCCATTTGCAGACTGTAAGATATCTAGCAACACCTGTGTGACTACTTGCTTTTATCGATTGAGTTCTCACAGGGATCCCACAATTCCACACTGGAGACTATCCAGCATGATCACCCCGCCACATCTACCTAGCCTCTGCAACGTAGAGGACCTATATGCACTCGGTGTTCCATCCTCCTCAGGACTGGCCTCCCCCTTTATGTTTCTCTTTGCTTTACCCTGGTATTCTCTGACTGGAATGGGGGCCTTCTTGTACTCCTCTACTGTATTACGATTGATTGACTCCAAGACTTATTATGCTGCTGCACCGGAATAAGCTCGACTATTGGTTTTGTCTTCTTGTTTATTGATATTTTTGATAGTTTGTATTGTTTATTAGGTGTACATGGATTGTCCACTATTTTAAATCGAATACTACGCTCCCGCTGTGTTGTGATATCCGTCATCTCATCTATCCTATTTTATTAGTCCACACGTGGTATGCAGCAATTGTTTATTCTGCAATTATGTCTAAACATGGACATGCATACCTTAACATTGTGAGAACTGCATTGCTATGCTGTGTACACCTGTGTAAAAAAATCTCGTCTTAGAACTTGTAGAGAAAATGTGAGTTGACCCATCTTATGTCCTTCACCATAGCTTAGAACATCACATTTCGGAGCCCTGTATGTCCTTCCATTCCCCTGATAAAATTCTACAATTTTTTACCTGCATGGCCCATGCATAATATTGAAAGTCAAGAAACCCAAGTCCTCCTTTGGCCCTTTTCCTTTGTAGATTTTTCCAGGATAATCTTGCCACTTTTTTGGTCAAAATAAAATTAGAGATCTTCCTGGGTAGTTTGTCAAACCATTCAGTTTTGAAAGGTAAGGAAATAGCATTAAATAAGAAGGTAAACTTTGGCAAGATGATTATTTTTATTAGATCTATCATGCTCAGGGCATTAATGACAGATGGGACCAGTTCTTCAGTTGTTTACTTGCTTCCAACATTGTTTTTTTAAAGTTTGTTTCAGAGATCTCAGCCACCTCTTGCGTGATCTTACCTCCCAAGTTTCTCATCTCCTTTTCAATCTGCTTATTATCAGTGGGACAATTTCATGCAATTATGTCTGTTTTTGCAATGTTAACCTGATATCCCAAAATGTTCCTGAGCAACTGTACCACTCTATCTAGTTCTGGCAAAGACACCCTCTAAATCGTTTGTGTATATAAGTAGATCATCCACATAAAGTCCCCCTTTTTTCTCCCAGTTATTATAGCTAAATGGGCTAATTCTGGGTTCCATCTCCAATTCATTTGCCAGGGGTACCATAAATACATTAAAAAGTAATGATGGCAGTGGGTATCCCTGTCTGGTTCCTTTTGTGATTTTTTAATTTTAATGATAGGCACGCATTCACCAAACCTCTTGCTGTTGGATCTTTGTATGTCTGTTTTACTACCCTGCCAAAGTTTCCCCCTAAATTGCTATAATCCAATACTTTTCACAGGTATGCCCAGTTTACTCGATCAAATGCTTTTGTAGGATCAGCTTCTAATATTGCAAAGTGTGCTTTAAATGCCGAAGCTATGACAATTGCCCAGATCAATTTTGTGTGTCAATTCTTAGAGATATCTTCCTAAGCCTTTTTGGTCTTTATGTATCAAGTTTCCAATAACCCTATATAATCTCTTTGCTAAGATATTAGTGAAGGTTTTGTAATCGTTATTTGGTATGGCTATTGGTCTATATGAATGACAGCTCTCTGAGTTTTTATCAGGTTTGTGTATTAGGGTGATTATTGCTTCCTTCCAGAAGGGAAAGAGTTCATATCCCTTATTGAAAATGTTCCCAATTTGGTCATGATCAGAATAATTATATTTCCCAATGTTTTATACAATTCGTTTGGTAGCCCAGCAGGCCGTGCAGTTGGCATTTTCTTGACCCAACCATTTGTGGCCTGTGTCCTGGGTCTCATGACCGTAAATGGCTCTGCTGTTGAGATTTGTGTATTCCTGCCAGACAGTGATGCAAAAGGGACTGGGTGTTGGCAGGATGGGCCAGCCTGATGGAATGGCAGGGGGTGGAACTGTTCCCTGCCCCACTTGCACTTCAAATGGCTTGTCTCCCGCATGCGCAAAGGAACCTGAAACCAGACTATTGTCACCGCAGACAGTTTGAAGCCTTGACAGGGGAAAAACTTTCCAGGACCAAAGGTGGGGGTATGACATGGCTTTCCCACATACACAAAGGATGTCACCAATTAAAATATTGGACCCTGCTGTCTGAAGGAGGAGGGCTGGACCTGCTCCTTCAACCACCAAAGTGACTCCAAGGGCTAATTAGATTGCCTCCAATGTGTGCTACAGGGACATAAAAGCTCCTGAGGCCTTCAACCTTGCTGCTCACTTCTACTGTAGGGAGCCATAATCCCTCAAGTGCTGCCCCCTAGGTCCTGGACCCTTGGTGTGGTGTTGGAGTGATGTCCTCCTACCAGAACCCGGGACTTAAAATATTTTTTACCAAGTTGTGCCTGGATAACCAAAGAAACACTGTGACCTTCCTGCCAGTCAATCCCTAAAGACGCATTGTTGGTTGGCCTGACTTTGTAGCAGATCCTGCTATGTTCTTCTCCACAGCAGCAAATTGTCTTCAGCAGGACCTCCTGGCAGGGGTGTCCAGTTTCACAGAGTTTTCTTCTGCTTCAGCTTGCATCCTGCAAGTCTGAAGCCATAAACCTTCACGGGGCTCGATGACAACCTCCTTGGTTTGTAAATGCAGCTTCTCCCACTCAGTGCTTTTGTCACCTTTGTCGATGGCTTCAGGACAGTTCATCCAGCGGCTCTGCATGATGACAATGCATCCTCGGATACATCCTACTGCCTTGCCCCGCTGAGACTCTACTTTCTCTAGAACATTTCGCAAGAATTTTTCAAAGTCAGAAGGTCAGCCGAGATAGGGCCCAATCCACTTCTGGAATCTGAGCTGCGCTCCATTGTGGTCAGCCATAACTTTCTACTTTGTCCCTACTCAAAATACTAAATGGCCACAATTGGCTCCTCAATCTTGTAGGTGCTATTTTTCACACAAATCCTTACAAATTCATAACTTTGGTTCTAATGATTGGATGCAATTTGTTCTGGTGTAATTTTATTTTATTTCTTTAGTTTTCTGAATTGGTTTAGGATTTTCCTTGTGTTGTGTTTTCACTTTATTACCATTAGTGTGCTTCATAAAAATGAAACACACTGCCTCTAAATTAAGCCTGACTACTTTTGTGCCAAGCTACCAGAAGGCAAAGACCAGCTTTAATTTAGGGAACTTTTAGTATCATCCTGACAGGTATTGTGTTTGTTGCTTGAGAAGGGTTTACACACACCAACCAAAATCCCAAATTCTTACAATAATAATATTTAACTTTATGTTAAAACAACTGCAAAATATCAATAAAAAGGTTTTGTGCATTATAGTTAGGTGAAAATGTCACAACATCAGATTATAAACACCAAGAGAACTGTGAAATTGACCAATAGTAGTTTACTGAGCTCACTGTAACTTGAACGACTGCCATGCCCTACTTATGACCTCACATATAACATCACTCATGACATCACTGCTGATATCATCGAAACAAATGTTCAAATTACTGTTCAAACCAGTTCAGGATTTCAGATATGATATGAAGTACTAAATGGTGCAGAATCATGCAAAGTATAATTTACCCTTCAGCCACACAAGCCACTGTAGGTGAACCAAGCTCCTCTTAAACCTGTACGGAACAGATTGTGGATAGCCAACCTCAACCAGTCTCTGATGGGCAAGCCCCTGCTGCATATGGTCTTCGCCCTGTGAACAAGTCTTCAGGGCGAATCCACTGCATCCAGACACCCAAGCCTCAGTAGATAGCCAAGACCATACTATGCTCATCCTTTGTAATGTACTGGATCCATAGAAAGCTGAACTCTCGTGGGCAATCAACCACAAATGGGTGGGAAAGTACCAATTGCAAACAGTTTTTGACCTGGCATGGGACCCCTCTATAGAGAGCCCACTCTCTTTACACACCCAAGGCCCCTTACTTATTTATTTAATTTATTGAGAGCCAAGCAGACCAAAGGGTATCAGATCATTTTACAGAACAAGAAAGACATACAAAAATACAGGATAACAGAGTTTTTACAGTTAAATAGCATTTTAGACGTCTGTTACAACTTATGCAGCTAGATTACTTAAGAAGTAGGCTACAGTATGATCAAGTTGGTTACAATATATTACAATATATAAAAGTAAGTGACAGTGTGTACTGAAATATATAAGTAATGGTACAGTTACATAGGATATGTCTATAACGGGCTATAGATGCAGGCCTTACAATATAAACAGGAATGTAGTACTGTAGGTAGTAATTTACAGGCAAAGCTATAGTTTGTTGCATGCATCCCAACAGTTTATAGTGACAGGCTTACAAGTAGCATGGCTAAGTAGGCATAGCTAACGTTGACCAACACAAAAAAAGAGATCACTATATTGAGTATTTTTCAAAGGAAAGGAGTTTTTGAGGATCTATGGGGGTAAGGGATTCCATAGCCTGGGCGCACTACAAGTAAAGGATCAAGAGTAGGTGCTTTCTTCTATGAATCTCCATGATTTAAGGAGTAGTGAGTTAGAGCTTCTAAGTGTGCAATTTCTACTGGATAAGATGAGTTTCTGTGCTAGGTATTTTGGTGATCAGTGGTGAAGTGCTATATGTGTGCTACAGTTATCTTTAAGATGCAGCATGCTTCGATGAGTAGCCACTTTAAATCAATCAAAGAGGGACTTTTGTGATTGCAGCCACTTGTTCTGGTTGCTCGTCTTGCAGCAGGGTTGAGAGTAGCCCTTAGTGGTGCTAGATTAGATTTAGGCATACCAGTAAGCACTGCATTACTACAATCTAGTCTGGATATTACAAGGATTTCTACCACATTTTATACTGCATGCATGGAAAGCTGACATCTCGGGGGCAATGAGCAAAAAATGGGAAGAAAAGTCCTGATTGCAAACAGTTTTGCACCTGGTACAGAACCACTCTATGGAGAGCCCAATTACTTTACACACCCAAGGCATCCTGTTTTTTTATGTTATTTATTGGGAGCAAAGCTGACCAAAGGGTATCAAAGCAATGTACAGAATAAGAAAGACATACAGAAATGCAGGATATCAATGTTTTTACCGTTAAATACCAGTTTAGGTATATCGGTTACAACTTCTGTAGATAGGTTACTTAGTCAGAGTTGGTTAATGGATTGAAAGGCTTGATTTTCCTAAGATATCTGAGTTGGTAGACTGGTCATTTGTTGATGGAGTAAGTTTGGGTGATCATGTTTAGGTGTTTGTTGAGGGAGACTCAGGGAGACTTTGTACAACTGATCGTTTTCAGATTAGAATCTAGGGCTTTTAGGTAGGGAAGCCAATTGTGTATTGGGGCTGGGTTAAATGGGGGGAGATGAGGGGGAAGTCAGTCTTCACTGGGCTTAGTATTAAGTGGTTGAGAGCCAGGCTTGTACCTTTGCAAGTGTTTGTTTGAGATGGATTACATCCTCTCAGGAGGTGATTTTGGTGTAACATTGAATGTTGTGAGCATATCAATAGCCTTTGTTTGGCCTAGTGCAAACTTGAGGCAAGGGATTCCATGTATAATTGAAGAGTGTTGGGCCTAGTATAGAGCCATGCACGTAAGGGAGGTTAGTTACAGGGTGAAAATTGTTCAGGCCATCTTTGTCCGTTCCAGGTTTCTTGAGAAGTCGTGTGACTTTTTTCAATTTTCACAAAAGTGGATGAAAAAAGATGGACTGAAATGCATCCCCGAGTGAGTGGCAGTAGCTGAGATTAATTCAACCATTCCATCCATAGCCTTGTTATGGTTATAGTTGATGTCCTAAGTGCAATGAGTATGCCCAGGCGGGCGTCCCTTGCTCATTGTGCTACTGGAACCAAGCTGTACATGGCTGATAAGCCCTTATCAGGGTGACACCGGTCCTAAGTTACTTGTGTTCTGGTTCAGGGAGGACCTGGCCTGGCATTTTGGGCTGCTCTGTTCCCATTGAAGAAGGGTCAAGATTGATTTGCTTATAGCTGGATCCATATAGCTGGATCCAAACTACAATGACATGGTTGGCGAAAAACGATGGACTGTGATGCGGCCAGGTGAGTGCCAGTGGCTGGAATTAATTCTAGCATTCCACCCATCAACCTTTTGTTGCTGCAGTAATAACATTTTCAGGCAATCTGGGACTACACCTTGGAGGAGGAGGAATTGATTATTGTGGCCCAGAAGCGAGCGATGAAACTCTTGGCTAAGACTGTAGGTATGGAGTCTGCGATGTGTGTGGTGAGGTTTCTATTGCCTATTATTCTGATAAGTTCATCTTCTATTAAAGCTCTGAATTTAGACAATTTGACATTGTCTTTTGACTCAGGTGGTGTCTGAGTGATGCTGTGTGTGTTGATGTTGCCGCCTAGGGAAGCTATAGGACGAAGGGGTGGATCCGATCATTTATCAGGATTTATATTAGACAGTGATAGTTTTTTGTTCTTGTCATTACTGAAGTTGTTAAATTCCTCACATTTTACAGTTTAGTAGTCCATGCCAGTTTCCATGCTGGGTGATGAATATAGCAATTGTTATTTGATTCATTATGCTACTTCACCTGGAAAGATGCTGAGGTAAGACCTAGCAATGTGAGGAGCTTGTCTCTTCTTAAGATTCAACAAACTCTTTAATGCTAGGAAGAAGAACTATATCTTACTCTTTTGTTTAGGATTTGCAGGTCAATACAATGCCTGATGTCTCCACGGCCTCTACAGACTGAATGATTTTCTCATCACACAAACATTTTAATTCAGTCCTAACAGTATCATTCATACTGAGAGGTATTCTGCTTACATTCCAGGAGACCGGTTAAGCTTACTTTTTCAAATGACTAATGTATACATAGCAGTGCACACCCTATATTTCAGAAATCACTTTTGGTTACTTTTGATGATGTTTCCTTGCATACAAATATTTTGAGTATCTATGTGATTAGCAATCACATGAGGGGAAACATAAGGAGAAGATATGTCGCCAACTGCTTTTTATGCAGCCAGCACCAATCTGCACCGCCTACTACAGAAACACACACGTTCCCTTTTCTTCTATTAACTCTAAATTCTATGATGGCATGAAAATAACCCAGCAACTCATTTGGTTTCCCAATATAACTGTATCTCATAACATCAGGCTCATCAACAACTCTAATCCATCGAGGGAAGCAATGTAGGAAGGATGTTCACAGTATGCATTATTGACAATGCCTTTAAGTTTCAAGACAACTTCGTCCAAATTGAAAGTGATTTCATAAACTTAATCAGTAGATCTTAAATTCTTACACCATTTGGCGATTGACCTTTTTTGCCACATGGTTTGCAAACTGACTTTATAGCATAGCAATCTTTAGGATTAGCCATGCGACGAGGGTCCAAAGCAAAAATAGGTACCTTTAAAACTATGATTCGTAAGGTTTGAGGCAGGTATCAACCACAGATGTGTCATTCTTTTTGCATAATAAATCTACACATACAACAGAATGCTCGATCTGTTTGGCAACTGCCAATACCTCACTTAGATTTGAATACTCCATAAGACACAACACTTCTCTAATTGTTTCAGATCAACAACTCAACATAAACTGTTTCCTTATTTTTTCAGCTGTAATTTCACCAAATGTTCATGTGAATGCCAGTTTGTGAAGGGTAGTTACATGTTTTTCAACCATTTCATCTTGATTCTAGATTGTCATGTCAAAATGTTATCACTTTGATACAGTAGACACCTTGAGAAAGTTATGCTTAATCAATGTTATCCCGCTATTTCTTATTCATTTAAGAGCACCATGAAACGCATCTTTATCATCGCATCATTCAGCCAGATTTCCCAAATCGTCCGGTCCTTCAGCTCCTAGGCAACAAAGTTACAAAGAAGCTTTTTTTCTGCATTTAAGTCTAGTGCACACACCTTCCAATAATTTGTAAAGCCTTTAATTTCTGCCACCTGAGAGTTGTTTCACCAGAGGAAACCAAAAAAAAAAAAGAGGTGGCATAATATTTTGCAATGTATGCAAATACACTATACATAAGAAAGGCAAGGAAGAAAAGAAAATCAGCAGTATACAAAGATATACCCAAGTATAACCATTGGTATCATATGAGATGCTCAAAATCCTTCTGAAAAGGATACATAAATTTACACTAGATAATGCAAATGATTATAAAGAAAACGGCAATGGAGCATGAGGTCTTCTAGGTAGCAGCAACGTTAAGTATAATTCAGGATGAAGAAAATTAAGTTGCCAAAATTTCACACTGAATCGCTTGCTTTTTTGTAGCCTTGGAAATGTTTTAATTATGCCAGAGTAATTGGAACAGTTTCAGCAATTACGTATTACTGAAATTATGCGATTACTCCAGCTTGAGTAATTAAAAGTAATTGTGGGGAATCATCCTACCGCTTGTACACTGGAACTACAAACTAAGAGAGAGTGAGCGGCTGCCAGTTTCTGCTGTTTGTTAACCTGTAGAATGTAGTGCTATTTTCAAAGCAGAAAATGTATTCACCGCATCCAGGAAAATGGTCACTTTATGCTGGCACTATCCAGAAACTCCAAAAGAAAATGCAGAACATCTAGAACTCCTCCGCCAGACTCATCCTGAACATCCCACCCTGCAGCCCCATCACCAGCCACCAGAGAGACCTTCACTGGCTACCGATCAACAAAAGAATTACCTTCAAGCTTCTGACACATACCTGCATACCTCAATCACCTCTCTCCTTCTACACTCCCACCAGATATCTATGCTCCGCCCAACTGGCCCTGGAGACCATGCCAGGGATCTGCAAGACTATTGCTGGAGGAAGATCCTTCTCCTACCTTGCTGCAAAGACCTGGAACTCCCTGCCTCTGCACCTCAGGCACTCACCATCTCTGCCACAATTCAGGAAGGCCCTCAAGGCCTTGCTCTTTGACTGAACCACAGGTCCGCCTCTCCTCACCCCACTCAGCTCCTTGAGACCTCACAGGTGAGTAGTCGCATTTTATACGAATCCTGATTGATTGATTTATCCTCTGGTCCAATTTAGACACAGGAGTGAATTTTGGACTACGAAAATAGTGGTAAATGCTGGATTAGGCTTCTCACACAATTATGCATAACTACAAAGAGTTTTGCAGTAATTATGAATAATCATGCTAGAGACAATTACACCAATTACCCCTACTCCTAGTTTTTTCTTTCTATTTAATGAAAATTCTAAATGCTTGTATAATTCATTAGTCTTGACTGATAACAAGAGCTGCTCAAAAGTTCTATGTCAATCTGTCAAAGCCACAGTTATTTTTAAGATGAGTTGCTCCTTGGCCCACCATTTCTTTAATTTTTTTAACAAAAGGAAACAAGTGGATATGAACCTATTATGCTCCATGAAAGACAGCTCAGCGTCGGGCACTCTGATCTCTAGGCCACCACCCATTACTCCAAGGTGGAGTTGTTAAAGTTGACAGCCTCCATTTTATCAGAGTTTCATCATGAATTAACATCCATTAGGATGGAATAGTTTTCTTGAGTCTCTGAATATGTTTTCCATCAGGATTCTAGATAGGTGTCTATGTGAACCCTTATGCAGTGAGCATGGATAAAAGCAGCCAGGGTTGCTACATAGAATTTTAACAAAAGGAGGACTCAAGACTGAACCCTGTGGTACTCTGCAAAAGTGTTTTAATGGCTAACAAAGAGAGGGAAAGCACATGCTTCTAAATGACTGTTTAAGAACCAGTCTAGACATTTCAAGGGCAAGTCTCTCATGCCGAGTATATAAAGACATTCAAGAGAAATGGAGTGGAGAGGTCCAGAAGTTCCAATAAGGCTTTTCTACCTTCATAAGTAGCACACACATTTCAGTAATGTTTGATACTCATTCCGATGTGATATGTGAATCACTGATTAAGCATGGTTCAGGACATTTTGCTTTCAATGAATGATGAGAGTTGTTTATACATAGTGCTTTCTGAACATTTGACAGAAAAGATAAGCGTGGAGGTGAGTCTGACATGGCACATGGTAGTGGGGTCAAATGCAGGCCCAGTTTTTTTATTATTTTTACAGGGTTCTTCTACCTTCCCAGATCATCATTACAAAGGTAATTAAAACGAAGGGTAGAATAAGTAAAAAAAGCTTTATCATTTTCACTGGACATGGCTCAAGTTGGGAGACTAGGAACATAGAACCACATTTGGGCAATGCCTGTGCTTTAAAAGCAGGAGCAAATAATGATAGCAAAGAAGGGAGCATATTCAAGTACTGAGGAATTACAAACATTGAAATCAAGCACAATGAGAACACTAGAATTGTTAGTATGAAATCTTTGTGAGGTATTCACATTTTGGAGAGAAACAAAATTGACAGATTGGAGCAGAATGTGTCATTAGGATTGTTGGAAGAGAAGCCTACAGAAAGATTCATCATGCTGTTTTATTTTAGAAAGTCTTTAATGAAACTATAATCCTCCTATAAGTTCTTATTTAGTTTACACATTTCTACAATGCTGCATAATTTTTGATTTGCACATTTCTACTATTACTGTCCATTTATTATTTGTTCAACTGAACAGTTTCACATAAAGAAAATACTAGAGTACCTCTGAGATTACCAAAGAAATTCTAGAATTTGGTGTCAAAGTAATTCCTGCTACAAAATTAAATGAGGTTTGTAGGGAATTGGGGTATTAGTTGTGTGGCCTGTACAAGTAATAGGGCCACAATTGTCCTTACTGGGACCCAAGCACCCCATTGTAGTGCTTGACTCTCTCAGAGAAGGTGGTGTTGGCTAGTGAGCACTGTTCGCTGGCACACAATAATAACACTCAATAAATGAGTCAGTACAAAAAAGAAGTACATTTATTACACACCCACTACTAAATACTACGCAGTAATTTACAAATATGTACATAGGCAAAAGGAAAATACCATAGGTGACATTGCATAATCACCATTGACCACCTAAAGGGGTCACACAATCATATAAGGTAAATATACTGGCTTGGTCGAAGGTTCAAGATCAAGAAACCATATAGTAAAGAAATCATTTTGTATTAATCATCAGGTGCAAATGAACTAATGAATGCTAATAAAGCATATGCACTGTAATCAGTAAACGCTGTCAGCATTATGTCAATAAAGCATTTTAAAGTAAGCAAAACAAGAGTCTGTGTGCTTTTTTATACACTCTGCCATGAAAATGCAATCATTAAAATAACCCCTAGAGGGCAACACATTTTTGTTACTTAGTCCTGCAACCATAGATTTAGCCCCTAGAGGGCACTTCAATTCATGTACTTTTTTTTAAACATATTCAGGGCACAGTAATTAGAACCATACTATCAACCCCTAAAGGACACGCAGCACTTTCAGCTGTAGAGAGCCAGTGTTGAAAGTGGTTTTGAAAGATTAGGAACATTTCTGAGGATTCCTGGTTTCAAGGAACCCGCAAATATAGATTGAAGCAATGATGGTGATACACACATCAGCTGAAAGTGCATGTTATAGCTGTGAGATTCTACAGTGATATGCATACTGTAAATTAGAAACTAAGCAGTATGTATTACCAAATTTCAGTGGATCCTTAGTGGTGACAAGCATACAATTACAAGGGTGATTACAGCAGATCCTCAGTTGTAACAAGCACACCAGTTCATCAGTGATATATGCATGCAGGTTTATAGCAGTGTAACGTATACCATTACAGCAGTGATGTGCATACCTAATGAGAAAGTGAAGGGACAGCGGGACATGCGGATGTTTAGTGGGGACACACATACCATTTCAGCGGTGATACGCACACCTAAATAGCTGTAATACATGCACGCACATTTGTAGCAGTGTAACGCATCAAATTTCAGCGATGGTATGCACACATAAAGAAACAGTGAAGAGACAGTACAACACACTACAAATATCATTTCACTGTTGATAAGCACACCTAAAGAGACAGTGAAGGGACAGCTCGTTACGCACATCACGCTTGGAACATAATATTTTATCAGTCTGCTATTGTGGGCCTAACCTACCTTTACACATACAAAGAGAAAAAAATCTTGATTATTTCTACAATCCATTTCTTCTAATCCGACACACATTGTTTAGGAAATATGGCTGCAATGAATTTACCATCAACCCAACCCTTTATGATAAAGGAAGGTAAAACTAATCTCAAATCGAAGGAATGGAAAGAGTTTTCTGTCAACTACAATTCCACATTTGACAATGAAGACCTTACACCAATGAACACCTTACACGAGAGAGGAAAAAGAAAATCGCATTGCATGGTCTAGGCCCGGGGGGGACTAAAAGTATATAATGGCATGGGAAAAAAGCACATTCAGAGGATGAAGGGAATGTGCTCACGCATACGTTGGCGGGGCTTGAGGTTCTGGACTTTTAAGAGTCCAGAGGTGTCAGGGAAACAACACCCGAAGACCCCTGAGTTCCCCCTGTCCCGGTGCACAAATAAACAGAGACACAGGCTTCTCGATGGCGGCGTCAAAGACCAAGGTTTATTTACTGCAGGGACACAGAAATCATAGGAACCACACAGAGGCAGAATCTAGGAGACTGTTCGAATTGCATTAAGTGGGTCGTTTCTTAAATACAAGAAAAATGTCTTGGGGCAACATTACACGAATATTTCTCATGCCCAACCCGGTATCCCAAACAGATAATAAATAAATATCAAACAATGATTAGTTGTAGGTTTTCGGTATTCGATCAGGCTCTCTTGTCAGTTCTTCATTCTCTACTTGATCCTCCCCGTCATAAAAATCGTAACCTCCCCATTGTAAAAGCCCAGAAGGAAAAGAGCAGAGCCAGGTGCAAAGGATTGAAATGTAGGATAAGAGGTGTTTATGGATCATAAACGGGCAGGGCAATCGTCTTCGGCCTTTCAGTCAGGACAACGGACACGAGAACCAGTATAGCAGGACTGGCCTCAGGCAAGGGAGGCAGCTTGATTCTGCCTAGTCACGCATCGTCAGCCTTTCTCGGGCTCGAGCTTACGTGTCCTTAACAAGGTGATCCTGCCGGGGTCATCGTCCGTTCATTGACTATGTGAGGGCAAGAAACAAGATGGATGCCGTAACTAAAATGGATGCCGTGACTTTTACGAGAGGATGCCCTATTTTTCAGTGAATTCATGCTAGTTGCGCAGTGAAAACACTGTCATGTATACAATGGATCATTTGCGGTTCATTGGTACCAAAATCGTGTCAGTACTACGATACCGAATTCATGGGTTCGGATCGCTACAGAACCTCAGACCGTCCTTTTGCCCTTACATAGGCAATAACTCACTCTATGTCAGAGTCCATTTCTATGTTCATTAGGTCACTGATATGTTGTTGTAGCATTACTCTATCTCGTGGTGCATCTCTGAAAACAGGTGGTCTTCTTACGCATGATGAAACACAAACGCTACATAAGGCAGGGCCACACTGAATAATGAGACAGCATGAAAATAAAAATACTAACGTAACACCAATGACCATTAGAACCTTCCACCCCCATGCAGATAACAGATTCCAGAACCATCCCATTAGTGACCAGTCACCTTCCTCTACGTGAATGGAGTCGGAGATTTTGTGTAACTTAGAGATGGCCTTGTATACTGTTGGCGCATTATCTGGGATAAAAACGCAGCAACTTGATTGGATCATCTTGCATACCCCACCTCGATCTGCAAGTAACACGTCAAGGACCATACGGTTCTGTAACATCATGAGGCGATCCGCTTGAAGCTCAGCTGTCAGGTTACTAAGGGCACCTGTAGTTTCGATAATGGTGGATTCAACTACTCGTGTTAGTTGACGCAGGTTTCTACTGTTGACCATAGGCCCCCAGAACGGGAGTTAACCTTTGAAAAAGTCTCCTGCTTCTTGGCCAGCAGTATCCTCTTTACTGAATACACCTCTCACAACTCTCGTTTTGTGATAGTCCGGTGCAGCAGTGTATGTCGGAGGTAACAGTTGAGCGATATAACATGAGCCTGAGAAGTCAGCGGGCAGCCATGTATATGCTCTGTCTTGACAAACAAAATAGGTACTGTTGGAAACAGCCCACCTCCACTCCGCAGGGTGGTGGTGGACTCCCCGAACACACTGTGGTAGCTTGGCTCGAGTGGTCAGGAAACAGGCGCAGTGCTAAGCATACAATATACCCATACAATAACCATGCGTGCATCCGTTCCAAAAACGACTCTACACCGTAAAAATTATGAAAATATCTTCTTTATCTTTTTCTCTTAGTTGCTGATTGGAAAAATAAATAAGTCAATCACAATTTACAAATCTTAAATAGTGCAGGTCAAATAAATATTATCTGAAGATTCAATAAATAGGGATGATCATAAATACGGGGGACATAAATATCAGTGCAGGTAATACAGGCAATTAAATATTTTGAGGCAATAAATACTGAACCAATAAATATTGTACACCAACAAGTCCAGTGGACCAATAAATATAGTGAAGCAATAAATAGGTTAACACAATAAATACAGTGCCCCCAATAAATAATTAAAAGTATACAGCCGCACTCATGTAATCAGATCACTTTTCAATCCCTAAGGGCTGATTTGGCCCAGGCACAGCTTGTAGGGTTGTGGAAGGCTTGAGGGGGGCTACTCCCTGGCTTGGACAAGGCTGAGGCCTAAACTGAGGTAGATCAAGGGGGGAATACCAGTGCCCTGGCTTTCTCTCTCCACACAACCTCTCTAGGTTAGTCCCAATTCACCCCAGGCACAGTCAGGTTGGTTTCAGCACCTCCCTAGCCCCTTAGAGCAGTCTCTCAGGTCTCCACAGGGCCTTAGGCGCCCTCTACTCCACTTACTGCCCTTTTTCTGATGTTCCGACGCCGCTGGAGTCGTGTCGATGCCGTGAGGCGGTTCCGGTTCGGTCTCGGCGGCCTCGGCACAATGTCAGTTCTTTGACGACGCCGGTAGGCGGTTCCGGTCCGATGTCGGCGGCCTCGGTTCGATCTCGACCTCCGATTCGACGGCGTCGGGCAGTCTCTACTCGATGTCGACTTCGGGCGGCTCCGGTCCGATGGCGCTCTCGGCTTCGATGACGTCGGCCGGCCTGGCCTCGATGTCGACTTCCGGCGACTCCGGGGTGCGATCCTCACCCCCGACCTCCGGTGCTCCTCCTCTCAGGTTCCGGGCGACTCCGGAGTGCGATCCTCACTCCCGACCTCCGGTTCACCTCTACCTCGGTCTCCGACGACTCCGGAGGGCGGACTTCACTCCTCCGATGACGCCGCTCGCTCGACCTCGGTTCACTTCCTCCTCGACCTCTGGTATTCCTCACGACCTCCGTCGGCGCCCTCTCACGACCTCAGGCGGCTCCGGGTACGACGTCTGCTTCCTCAGTCAGCGCCGCTTCTCCACCTCGGGCTCCAGGTCTCAGGCTACTCGACGCCGGACTCCAGGGAAACCAGTTTCCAGGTCAGGATCTTGCTGCTTTCTGCTTCTAAGGCCTGTTCCTGCTGTTCAGGTCCTTAGGATGAGTTTTTCTGTCTTCCTCCCACACAGGGCTACAGGCTGGGATCCATCAGTAGGGACAAGTATCAAGGGTGGGTTTATGGACCCCACTCCAGGCACAAGTTTCCACCCCTGCTGCTTCACTCCTTCCTCCTTCACTGTTGTGCTGCTCTCTCTTCACCAGTCAGGTGCCAACTGCCAGCTCCAACTGCCAACTCTCTCTCTTAGCTTCCCAACATTCTAAACCGCCTCCAACTGTCACAGGGTTCTGGAATGTTCTGGAAGGTGCTGGTAGGTTCCAGTGGATGCTGGTGATGTCACAGGTGGCCACCATTTTGTGCTTCAGGCCCTCAGACAGAAGTTTCAGGGGTAGGTAAAATGGCTCCCTGAATCTGCAGCAACACTAAAAAGTCTGGTGGTTCCCAAAAAGGAAAAATTCAAACAGGGTTTGAGGCAAAAGTGGGACAAAATAAATAATGATGAGGAGGGACCACCCAAAGGGCTGACAGGTCTAACACGCGTCCCCCCCAGCTGAAAGTGGGGAGAGCTACCCAACCCCTTGGGAGTTCTCATCACTAAGGCGGAAATACCTTGAGAGACCGTCTGCATTGGCGTGGTCCACTCCAGGCCGATGTTCCACCTGAAAGTCCATCCCCTGTAGGGAAATAGACCACCTCAACAACTTGGGATTCTCCCCCTTCATTTGCATCAGCCAACGAAGGGGTCTGTGGTCGGTCTGAACTAGGAAGTGCGAGCCAAACAGGTATGGCCGCAACTTCTTCAGAGCCCATACCACTGCAAAGGCTTCACGCTCTATTGCACTCCACTTCTGTTCCCTGGGAAGTAGTCTCCGGGATAGGAAGACCACGGGTTGATCCATACCCTCTTCGTTGAGTTGCGATAACACTGCCCCAATGCCATGTTCTGATGCATCTGTCTGGACAATGAACTCCTTGGAAAAGTCTGGGGCCCTTAAGACCGGGGCCTCGCACATGGCTTTCTTCAATCTCTCAAAGGCTTGCTGACAAGCCTCCGTCCAGACTACCCGTCGAGGTTGTTTCTTGGACGTGAGCTCCGTGAGGGGGGCTACGATGGTACCGTACCCCTTCACGAAGCGGCGGTAGTATCCCGTGAGGCCCAAAAATGCTCGGACCTCAGTCTGTGTCTTGGGGGGTTTCCAGGCCATGATGGCCTCGATCTTCGCCTGGAGGGGTTGCACCGCTCCCCTACCCACCAAGTGTCCAAGGTACACTACCGACCCCTGCCCGATCTGGCACTTGCTGGCCTTGATCGTCAATCCAGCTTGTCTCAGGGCCTGGAGAACAGCTTGCAGGTGACGCAAGTGATCCTCCCAGCTGTTACTGAAGACGGCTATGTCATCCAGATAAGCAGCAGAGAAACTCTCCATTCCGGTGAGGATCTGGTTTACCAGGCGCTGAAACGTGGCAGGTGCGTTCTTGAGCCCAAAGGGCATCACACAGAACTGGTAGTGGCCATTGGGCGTGGAGAAGGCTGACCTTTCCCTTGCTCCATCAGTCAAAGAGATCTGCCAGTACCCAGAAGTAAGGTCAAAGGTACTTAGATATTGGGCAGCTCCCAGCCGGTCAATCAATTCATCCGCCCTAGGGATCGGATGAGCATCAGTTTTGGTCACTGAATTCAGTCCCCGATAGTCCACACAGAACCTCAGTTCTGGTTGGGCACCCGGTGGTGCAGCTTTTGGTACTAACACCACCGGACTGGACCAGGGGCTGCTAGAAGGTTCAATCACTCCTAGCTCCAGCATCTTAGTGACTTCACTATGAATGCTGGCCTTCACCTTGTCTGACATCCGGTAGATCTTGGACTTCACAGGTGGGCTGTCTCCTGTGTCCACGTCATGGACGCACAGGTGAGTCCTACCCGGGACAAGGGAGAACAACGAGGAGTACTGCCCCAGGACCTGGCGACAGTCCTCCTGCTGTTCAGGAGTTAGAGATGGGGAGAGAATCACTCCCTCCACCGACCCATCCTTCTCTTGAGACGCAAACAGATCAGGGAGAGGCTCGCTTTCCACGTCCTCTCCTCCGTCAGTCACCATCATCAAGATGACTTCGGGCCTCTCATGGTGGGGTTTGAGGCGGTTGGCATGCAGCACCCGCAGGGGCTGACGAGGGGTCTTCAGGTCCACCAAGTAGGTAGCCTTACCCTTCTTCTCCAACACCTCAAAGGGTCCTGACAAGCGATCCTGGAGGGCACTAAGCTCTCCCGGTTTCGATCACCCACACCTTCTGGCCAGGCTCCAACTCCACCGGGTGAGCATTGTGGTCATACCACGCCTTCATTACTGCTTGGCTGGCTTCCAAGTTGTCAGAAGCTTGCTTCCACAACTTAGCCATTTGGCTCCGGAAGGCCAGCATGTAGCTCACCACATCCTGGGGGAGCTTTCTGGGAGTTCTTTCCCATCCGTCTCTCACCAGGTTGAGAGGTCCACGTACAGGGTGCCCATACAGAAGCTCGAAGGGGCTGAAGCCCACTCCCTTCTGTGGCACTTCCCTGTAGGAAAAAAGTAAACAGGGTAGGAGGACGTCCCATTTCCTCCGCAGGCTTTCAGGCAGACTTCTGATCATGCCCTTCAAGGTTTTGTTAAACCTCTCCACCAGACCATTGGTCTGGGGGTGGTAAGGAGTTGTGAACCGGTATGTCACTCCACACTCCTTCCACATTGCCCGCATATGCGCTGACATGAAGTTGGTCCCCCTGTCGGACACAACTTCCTTGGGAAAACCCACTCGGGTAAAGATTCCCATCAGGGCCCTTGCCACAACAGGTGCTGTTATGGTCCTCAGAGGTATTGCCTCTGGGTACCGTGTGGCATGATCCACCAGAACCAGGATAAACCTGTGACCAGCTGATGTTGGCGGATCTAACGGACCCACAATGTCGATGCCCACCCTTTCAAAGGGGGTGCTAACGACAGGAAGTGGTTCCAGGGGAGCTTTCAGCTTCACCCCTGTTTTCCCACTGGCTTGGCAAGACACACATGTCCGGCAGTAGGTATCGGACGACACTTTCATCTGAGGCCAATAAAAGTGTGGGACAAGACGGGCGAAGGTCTTGTCTTGCCCCAGGTGTCCTGCCAATGGTATCTCGTGAGCCAACTCCAGAAGGAAGGCTCGATAACGTTGAGGAACTACCAAGGCTCGTGACGATCCGTGTAGGGGTGCCTTGGGTTCACTGTAGAGGAGGCCATCCTCCCAGTAAACACTGTAGTTCCCTTCAACGTTCCCTGCTGCCTGGGCTTCGGCCTGTCGCCTCAGCCCCTCAAGGGTAGGGCACTCCCTCTGGCCCTGGCAGAATTCCTCCCTGGACGGGCCTCCCTCCACGTGCCACTCGGCCGGGATGGGTAGGTCCTCCAGGTTGGTAACGTCCCCCTCCGCAGACTCCTGGTCCACCACCTCTGGTGGCCTATCCGTCCTACGGGGTGGAGACGCCGAGGCAGGCTCCTCCTGTCCTCGGTTCTTCCCTTGACTGGCAGCTGGCTGGGCCTTTGTTCCAGGCTCCAGCCGAAATGAACTCCCTCTTCGGGTAGTCGCGGACCTTGTGCTAACACAGGCCCAGTCAGGTGTACCCAGCATCTCGGTGTGAGTCCGGTATTCCACCTCCTTCCAAGCGTTGTGCTCCATATCATTCCCCAGCAGACAATCGACTGGCACGGCAGGGCTTACGGCAACTCGAAGTGAACCTGCAACCCCCCCCCATTCAAAGGGAACCTCGGCCACTGGATAGTGGCCTGTTCTGCCGTCAGCCATCGCGGCTGGGTGGAGTACATCGGGAATTACCTGCTCTGGAGACACCAGTTGACTACGCACCATAGTCATACTGGCTCTTGTGTCTCTCAGAGCCTCCCCTCTTTGGCCATTGATGGTGACCCACTGCCCATACTTTGCGGTATTTGCGGGCACCTGGATCTTAGGAACCATCTCCCGTTCTCCCAGGGACACTAAAGTGACACCCGCCCACTCCCTTCCCTTAGTTAAGGGCATCTCCTCCCCGAGCACTGCACTAGCTACTCCGGGGGTCTTTCCTCCAGTGGGAGGGGGTGGTCGTTTCTGGCACTTCGGATCTCCTTTATAGTGTCCAACGCCACCGCACTCGTAGCAATGGACAACCCTTGGCTGCTGACTCTGGCCAGGATTAGGGTTTCTGGGTGGGTTAGCCTTAGAGGTGAATCCTGTTCCCTTCCCTTGGAAGTTATTTTGGGGGCCTTTGGAGAACTCCTTTTTCTTTTCCCCTCCCTCTTTCTTCTGGGGGGCGCCCTGTCCGGCCTTTTGAGTATCCCCTCCAGTCCCCCTTGTGGACACCCGGGTACTAGCCCAAATGTCCGCCTCCTCAGCAAGCTTCCGGGGACTGGTCAGCTTGCTATCCACCAGGTGTTGCCGCAGTTCAGGGAAACATTTCTCGAGCAGGTGTTCCTTCAGTACTAGGTCAAACAACTCCTCGTAGTTCCTCACTTCACTGCCCTGAATCCAACCTTCCATTGCCTTCTTCGCATAGTCCAGGAAGTCCACCCAATTCTGTGTGCCCAGTTTGTGACTACCCCTGAACTTCTGTCTGTACTTTTCAGGTGTTAGTCCAAACTTTCTGATGAGCGCCAGTTTCATGGCGGGGTAGTGGGTCTGCTCATCCTCCTCGAGGGCCAATAAAGCATCCCTACCAGCTGGAGGCATGTACTTGTACAATCCCCCTCCCCAGTACTTCTCCGGAACCCCATGGGCCCTCAGTGAGACCTCATAGGCCGCTAGCCACTTGGCGATATCGTCGCCCACTCCATAGCTAGCTACTATGTCCTTTGGCAGGTATGGTTTAGGTTCCCTGGTGATCTCTTGGGTTTGGCTGCCACCATTAGGAACAGGTTGTGCCCCGATTCTCAAGATCTGAAGATCTATTTCTTTCAGTCGCAATTCATGGGCCATCCTCTGCTCCTCCTTCTCCTTTTCCAGCCTTGCTAAGTCCCATGTGAGCTGTCTTTTCTCCCTCCGGTCTGTTAGCTCCACTTCAGACAAGCCACCGCTAGAGGCACTGCTGCCCTTCCTAGAAATGGTTCTGGGCCCTGCTGACAGGTTCCCCACCTCAGGTTGGTACATCTCAGCCCCCTCGGGGTCAGGCTCTCCATCCCTGTCTTCCTCCTCAGCCTTGCTTTCCCTGCGTGCCTCCCCCCAAGCCCTTAACCTGGTTTGGAGTGCACCCTTCTTTGCTCCTGGGGGACAGTACACCCCCTCCCGCTGGCAAAACTCCCTGAGTTGGGCCACAGTGTACGTTTCTAGATTTTCTAGTACAAACTCCATCTTGCCCACTCAGGTTAGAGGACAGGTTTTGTGTAGTAACAATGCAGGGGGGTACCTTTAATAATACCTCCTCCCACCACCAGAGTAAATTTGGAAAAAACAAAAACCCACAATTAGGAAGGCCGCTGTGAGAAAACTCCCGGTGTAGGCCTATGGACTACCCACAGTTATTGTTGAGTATACGTAGGCACAGCTCAATCCCACCACTGAACACCAATTTATGTTGGAAACAGCCCACCTCCACTCCGCAGGGTGGTGGTGGACTCCCCGAACACACTGTGGTAGCTTGGCTCGAGTGGTCAGGAAACAGGCGCAGTGCTAAGCATACAATATACCCATACAATAACCATGCGTGCATCCGTTCCAAAAACGACTCTACACCGTAAAAATTATGAAAATATCTTCTTTATCTTTTTCTCTTAGTTGCTGATTGGAAAAATAAATAAGTCAATCACAATTTACAAATCTTAAATAGTGCAGGTCAAATAAATATTATCTGAAGATTCAATAAATAGGGATGATCATAAATACGGGGGACATAAATATCAGTGCAGGTAATACAGGCAATTAAATATTTTGAGGCAATAAATACTGAACCAATAAATATTGTACACCAACAAGTCCAGTGGACCAATAAATATAGTGAAGCAATAAATAGGTTAACACAATAAATACAGTGCCCCCAATAAATAATTAAAAGTATACAGCCGCACTCATGTAATCAGATCACTTTTCAATCCCTAAGGGCTGATTTGGCCCAGGCACAGCTTGTAGGGTTGTGGAAGGCTTGAGGGGGGCTACTCCCTGGCTTGGACAAGGCTGAGGCCTAAACTGAGGTAGATCAAGGGGGGAATACCAGTGCCCTGGCTTTCTCTCTCCACACAACCTCTCTAGGTTAGTCCCAATTCACCCCAGGCACAGTCAGGTTGGTTTCAGCACCTCCCTAGCCCCTTAGAGCAGTCTCTCAGGTCTCCACAGGGCCTTAGGCGCCCTCTACTCCACTTACTGCCCTTTTTCTGATGTTCCGACGCCGCTGGAGTCGTGTCGATGCCGTGAGGCGGTTCCGGTTCGGTCTCGGCGGCCTCGGCACAATGTCAGTTCTTTGACGACGCCGGTAGGCGGTTCCGGTCCGATGTCGGCGGCCTCGGTTCGATCTCGACCTCCGATTCGACGGCGTCGGGCAGTCTCTACTCGATGTCGACTTCGGGCGGCTCCGGTCCGATGGCGCTCTCGGCTTCGATGACGTCGGCCGGCCTGGCCTCGATGTCGACTTCCGGCGACTCCGGGGTGCGATCCTCACCCCCGACCTCCGGTGCTCCTCCTCTCAGGTTCCGGGCGACTCCGGAGTGCGATCCTCACTCCCGACCTCCGGTTCACCTCTACCTCGGTCTCCGACGACTCCGGAGGGCGGACTTCACTCCTCCGATGACGCCGCTCGCTCGACCTCGGTTCACTTCCTCCTCGACCTCTGGTATTCCTCACGACCTCCGTCGGCGCCCTCTCACGACCTCAGGCGGCTCCGGGTACGACGTCTGCTTCCTCAGTCAGCGCCGCTTCTCCACCTCGGGCTCCAGGTCTCAGGCTACTCGACGCCGGACTCCAGGGAAACCAGTTTCCAGGTCAGGATCTTGCTGCTTTCTGCTTCTAAGGCCTGTTCCTGCTGTTCAGGTCCTTAGGATGAGTTTTTCTGTCTTCTTCCCACACAGGGCTACAGGCTGGGATCCATCAGTAGGGACAAGTATCAAGGGTGGGTTTATGGACCCCACTCCAGGCACAAGTTTCCACCCCTGCTGCTTCACTCCTTCCTCCTTCACTGTTGTGCTGCTCTCTCTTCACCAGTCAGGTGCCAACTGCCAGCTCCAACTGCCAACTCTCTCTCTTAGCTTCCCAACATTCTAAACCGCCTCCAACTGTCACAGGGTTCTGGAATGTTCTGGAAGGTGCTGGTAGGTTCCAGTGGATGCTGGTGATGTCACAGGTGGCCACCATTTTGTGCTTCAGGCCCTCAGACAGAAGTTTCAGGGGTAGGTAAAATGGCTCCCTGAATCTGCAGCAACACTAAAAAGTCTGGTGGTTCCCAAAAAGGAAAAATTCAAACAGGGTTTGAGGCAAAAGTGGGACAAAATAAATAATGATGAGGAGGGACCACCCAAAGGGCTGACAGGTCTAACAGGTACCCTTAGCGGCTAAGAATGCAGGGGAAGATTGTGACGGGAACACGTATGTTTCAATACAGTCACTCTTCCCTAGTCGAGCTTTCGGATTCCTCCCATTTCCTTGCAAACAGACCTGACCTTGGTGGGGTACGACCCAGATCGGAGTTGAGCTCTTACGTTTGTTCTCACCCAGAGTAATGCCGTATTCTGTAATATTCCACCCCATGTAAACTCGCAACTCATCCTTGGGAATGTACGGAGTATTATTGACATCTCTCACCATATCAGTGATTCCTTTTACCAAGGCTCTATTAGCAGAGTTATACCGGGTGGAACGCGGAGGTCGTGGAGGGTAGGTCTCTAGAGCATAGGCGAACATGGTCTGAAATGCCCAGAATGATCCATTATAACTGAAAGGCAGAACCAAATAAGGGATGCCCTTGTCCATGGTATGTGGTATCAGGCCACATACCCAGCAGTTTGTTGTGTTAACCACTAGTTGATGTTGGTGCAAGAGCTGAATGAAAGTGTTATTTATAAACTCAGAGCATCGAGCTTGCTCGTGGGCAGGAAAAGGATGAAAAGAATGAATAGAACCAATAGTCGGGGAAACAGAAATATGGGGAGATACTGTAGACGTAACAGGTGCAAAGATCAATTGAATACCAAAAATAATTCCGCCTACCAGAGTTATAAAAACAATCAGAAGTGTCAGGGCACATTGCATTAGGAAACATTTACTATACAATATGTCATATAATTTTGTCTTGTGCACATTTATGACTTTAACCCGTCGTAATTCAGGAAGCTCCATCTTCTACAACCGTTCGCAACGGATGGTTTGTACCTGTTAAAAACGTACCTCTGTTTATCCTGGGAGTTCCCAAGACAAACAGAAGAAACCGACCTAATGTCTGATTCCCTGTAAATTAAAACAAGGCACACGTTACGACCCTACGGTAACCCAGACGGCAAGGTAAGAGGATAGCAAAAATAAAAGCAAACTTCCTGACTGTACGGGATGCAATACGATCAAAACAGTTTTACAGTTTTTCAAACAGAAATGTAATAATGCAATGTCATCAGTTCATCACATGAGAACGTAGATTATATCTGTACTTTCCAGGTCTTGTTTGGTCTTGAAATAGCTGGTCCACAGGTGCAGAAATGTTCGATTCCACAGGTGACAAGTGTTCACTTTGTACAATACTCGGTTCAGGATTCAAAGGAGCGGTTCCTGCTGAGGTGTCAAAGTTCTGTGTTTCAGTTTGTGGATGGTCCGTTAGGTACTCTGCATCACTGAAAGGGATGTGCCTAGGAACAGGTTCTGTCTCGGATACACCAATTCCCTGTCTAACCCAGTTGTCATAGGGGAGTGGAAGAGGGACACGCTTCGTGTGGCTGGCGTGCACCCAATTTTTCCTGCCAGCTAGGCGTACTGCAGTTCTGGTTACGAGGAGGACCTGGAACGGGCCCACGAATCTTGGCTGAAGGTTTCGAGTACGTTCAAAGTTACGAACTACAACCTGGTCGCCGGGTTTCAACGTATGACCTGGACTCTCCGGCAGTTTAGGCAAGGATTCGAATACCTGTTGATGAATAAGGCTCAATTTAGCAGTCAGATCATGAAGGTAATCAATCAACATTGGGTATTCTATCTGTTTGAATTCCTTTGGCCTAGGGACTCCCCAAACATTAGCAGGGCGGCTGAACACAATCTCATATGGGCTAAGCCCTACTCGAGAGTGTACAGTCGCTCTGGTGGACAGTAAAGCTAGAGGCAGTGCGTCTGGCCAAGAGAGACCAGTGGAAGCTTGAATTTTCGCAAGCTTCAGCTTCATGGTGCCATTGTACCCTTCCACCAAACCTGCTGACTGTGGATGATTCGCACTGTGGAATTTTTGTACAATTCCTAGACCTGCACACACACTCTTCATAACTTTCCCTACAAACTCACTTCCGTTGTCTGACCAAACAATCCGTGGCATACCATACCTAGGGAAGTATTCTTTGAGGAGGATTTTGGCAGTGGACATGGCAGTGTTATCCTTTAATGGGTATGCCTCAATCCATCTTGAAAAGGCACATACTACCACTAGGACATACTTAAGATTGTTACACCTGTCCATATGGATATAATCCAATTGAATCACTTCAAAGGGACAAGAAGGGGGAGCAAAATGACCAGTTGGGGTTGGGGTTCCCTTGCCAGGATTATGCATCAGGCATACCATGCAGTTTTTCACCACTCTTTCCGCACACTTAGTAATTCCATCATTCTTCCATACGGGAGCTAACATTTTACAGATCCCTTTCGAACTGATGTGCGCCGCTCCATGCGCCATAATGACTAACGCAAGTACATACGCATCAGGTAACATCCAACGTTGCTGCTCAGACAGATCAATCCAACATCCACTTGGATCTATTTTACCCGTTTTCTCCTTCCATTCATTCTTCTCATTTTCAGTTGCCTCATTTTGGATTGCTTTCACACTGTCAATCGTATTCTCACACATTCCTGATTCAGCAATCCATCTTGCAGACGTTGCAACATACATTCGGCTCGTCATGTTCTTGGCCGTTTCTTTAGCGACCTCATCAGCAAACGCATTCCCTCGGCCAACATCATCCGTAAACTTTCGATGTGCACTGCACTTCACAATCGCAACTTCATTCGGTAGGGTCAGGGATTCTAATAGATCGTTGACTAACTGTCCATGTTGGATCTTAGTTCCATGGGATGTGAGAAAACCTCTTTCTCTCCAGAGACACCCAAAGCTGTGTGTAACGCCGAAGGCGTACTGGCTATCAGTAAACACATTCACTCTCTTTCCCTCAGCTAAAACACACGCTCTTTTCAATGCAATTAATTCTGCTGCTTGGGCAGAATTCTGACTCACTCTTGCAGTCTCAACAATCGTACTCAAAGTCGTAACTGCATACGCGGCCGTCACATCACCATTCTGTAGTTTAAAACAGGACCCATCGACATATAACGTGCCGTCTGGGTCTGATAACGGAGTATCTTTTAAATCAATTCTACCTTTTGTCTCTTCCTCAGTTCTGAAAACACAATCATGGGGCTCTGAATCACTCGACTCCTGAGTAGTCGGCAACAGTGTTGCTGGATTCAATATGTTACATCGCTTGATCTGAATGTGACTTGCCAAAAGCGTCAGCTCATAGCCTGATAATCTAGCACTGGTGAGGTGCTGAGTTTTCGTTCGATTCATGAGTGTATCCACAGCATGTGGAACCATGACTACTAACATGTTGTTCATGACTAGTCCAGCAGACTGTCGAATAGACACTGCGGCTGCTGCTGTAGCTCTCAAACAACTTGGCAATGCTCTGGCTACCGGATCTAATGTGGATGAAAAGTACGCACAAGGCCGCTGTTTGTCGCCAAATTGTTGTGTTAATACACTTAATGCACAACCTTCTCTTTCATGGACATATAGTGTAAACGGCTTACTGTAGTCAGGAGTACCCAACACAGGAGCTGAACACAGCGCATCACGTAAGTCGGAGAAGCTCTGTTGACATTCATCAGACCATGGCAAAGGGCTCGGAACACCTTTTCCAGTCAGGGCTACCAACGGTTTTGCCATGAGAGAAAGATTTGGGATCCATTGCCTACAGTATGACGTAATACCCAAAAACGCACGCACTTCTCTTTGTGTGCTTGGTACAGTCATCTGCGAAATTGCTTTGATTCTCTCTGGGGTCAACCTTCTTCCCTCCTTTGACAAAAGATGACCTAAGTAGGTCACTTCTTGGCAACAATATTGCAGTTTAGAAGGTGACACCTTGTGATGTAAGTCTGACAAATGACGTAATAAAGAAATTGTAGCTGCTTTGCAAGTTTCCTTGTCATCAGCAGCCAGTAAAAGATCGTCTACGTATTGGATCAGAGCAACACCATGAGGAAGTACAAGAGCGTCTAATTGACTTTTTAATGCTTGGCTATAAATTGAAGGGCTTTCACAATAACCTTGTGGAGCGCGTTTGAATCTGAAACTGCGTCCTCCTAAGGAGAAACCAAAAATGTCTCTACTTTCTTCTGCTATGGGAATGCTGAAAAATGCATTTTTCAAGTCGATCACCGTAAACCATGATGCCGATGCAGGAATCAACGTCAATAATGCAGTGATATCTGGTACCACTGGGAACTGTGGAATCACAATTTTATTTACCTCTCTGAGGTCAATCACAAATCTGTAGATTGGAGGTTTGGAAGGGTCAGTACGTTTCAGAATCGGCAGAACAGGACTATTGCAGACGTTTCCTCTAGTTTCCTCTAACACATCTTTCTGTATCAAGTCTTTTACAATCAGCAAGAGTGCTTGTTCACCTTCATTTGAAATCCGATACTGTGGGATTCGTGGAAATTTAACATTCGCTTTTAGACTTACCACGTAAGGGGGAATTTCCAAGAGGCCTACATCGTTGGGACCAGTTGCCCAAAGAGTATCAGGGAGAGAACGCAGCTCCGGTGGGAGCTTGTCCATCGACATGTACATCGGGGAGATGACTCCTTTACCTAATGTGAGCTGTACTCCTGAAGGGGAACAGTACAGTGTCGCGTGCAGGCGTTTCAACAGATCTAAACCAAGCAGATTCTCATTACAACCGGTTGTTAAGATGAGGGGTGCTTCTAGCTCGCATGGCCCAACAGTGATAGATAAAGGACTGGACACAGGATTGTGAACAGGGGCGCCTGAGAAACCTACTGAAGTGTTCGTTAAGCCGGACAAAGGTGCGCCAGGGAGTTTCGCACGCATGATTGAACTTTTTGCCGCACCAGTATCCAACAGAAACGGTTCGACCACGCCTGAGGTAACTACTGCGACATAAGGTCCACTCTGATCAACTGGAACTGATACTACTCCCTCTCTCTGCCTGCGGCTGTCCTATTGTTCGCTTCTTTGAATCTCTTCATTATGATCATAGTAATCTTCAACATGATACTGTGGAGATCTACCTGGCTGCGTAGGTTGTATATTTCGCTGGTCGAAATAATTCGATTGGCGATCAGCCTGTGGTGTCATCGTACCATGCCCTCTACCTCTAGGAGCTTGCATAAATCCAACATTACCTCTCTGAGCTGGGACACCACTAGTTTGTGGGTGTAGTACTGGACACTCATTCTTATAATGACCCTCCTTTTTACAATACGCACACTGATTCCATGCTAACTGTTGTCGCGGAAAACTATAATTAAATCCTTGTGCCGTCCCTTGCTGGAATTTTGGTTGTGGCTGAAACTGGGGTTGCTGTCGTAAATCTGACTGATTCGAACGAGGCGGATATGCCTGTTGCAAAAGAACTTTGGTTTTTAAATCTTTCGTTTTCTTTTCTGATTTTTCCTTCTCTTCTTTCTCTCTATTCTCGTAATACTGAGCAGTTGCAAGTATCTGTGCTGTCGTTGACACTGCCCATGCACTTTCAGAATCCTTTAACTTGTTACTAAGCTCAGGTAGTAAATTAAACACGAACTTATCAACAAACAACCTCTGACCTCCCTCGGTACTCATATCTTGCCCACTGTGGTCTACGAAGGTCTCTTCAAATCTAGTGAAGAAGTCAGAGACGCTTTCGTCCTTTTTTGCTTGCATGCTGATAGTTTATCCCAATTTACTCGTAACGCTGGCATCAGCGTTTTCATCAGATTAATTATTCTGCCAGGTAAGTCAGCAATCAGAGGTTCAGGTTTAGCTCCACCAACCTGCTGTGAGTCTGCCGCTACGATAGCTGGCCAATCACCTCCTAAAGCGACTGGGTGGTTCTCTTGCCGAATCTTGGCCCATATAGGCTGTGGCACTACATTACCAAATAGCATTTCAATGTCTGCCAAATTCATGATACACACTTGGACTGTCTGTGTTAATTCTTTGTAATAACCAGCAGGATATTTACGAGGGTCTGGTAATGCTTGTTTTACTGCTAATACTTCAGCCCGTTTCCAAGGAATGTGTATCCACACTCTCTGGAATTGTGCTGGAGCAGCTGCAATACCCAAGTTCCCATCAGCGGCAACTGCTTCGCGCCATATGGGCGGAACTTCTCTCATCGGATACTGACCTCGTCTTTTCCTAGTTATCGGTGTACCATCAGGGTCTCTTGTCGCCCGAAAAGGGGACTCATCCCTATAAGCTAAAATTAATTCTATCGCTCACCCTTCTTCTGAACATATCACCATTCCAGCGGCGAATTTCTGCTGAATATTTATTAAATCAGAGGGGACAGTATCTAAGTCATCATCTTCCCATTCCTCACGCACAAGAGAACACATCACGTCAAAAACATAACGTTGAGTTGGTTCATTCCACTGCATAAATGTGTCTAACACTCTTCGTGCATCATACTTCGCAGCTTTCGACATCCACCTAAGAGCTGTCGAATCTAACGTCTCTCGTTCCTCGGGACCAGGAAGCTGGCTACGTCTCTGTATAGAGTCAGAAACGGGGGTCCCAATTAAGGACTTGTAGAGAGGAGTTAAGATATTAGTTACAGAGTCGGTTATTTTCCGACGAACGGAAAGCGGAGTCAGAATGGCAGGGCTTGGGGACAGGGCAGCTGAAGCAGATGATATAGTAAGGGTAGGAGTAGTAGGTAAAGCAGTTTGCGAAACGATAGGCAAAGGCGGAATAGGCGACCCAGGAAGAGGGGGTGCCGTAGGATCATTGATCACGGGAAAGACAGGAGCTGGATTCAAAGGAAGTGGTGCACCTATCCCAGGCTGACCAGCAGCTGGCTGTACAACAGGTAGTAACTGTGGTGCTGTAATACCCTGTGCATACGGTGGAGGTGAACTCAACAGGTAAGACAACAGAGGATCCTTTTCAGGGTCCTCTATCGGCTTAGCAGGACAAGATGGCAATACAGGGTAACATTTATCAATTGCCAAATTATATTTTCTATTCTCCATCTCCATTGCTTTTTCAGTCTCGTTGATGTGCAGCTGCCTAGCAGACTCCATTAAGGTCAACCCTTTCTCTTTCTGTTCTTTCTTTGTTTTCCTAATTTCTCTCTGTTTGGCTTCTTTGCGCCATACGCGAAAAGAATCAAACATCGCCGGCTGGGCTTTTTTCTTGAATAACTTCATTTATAAATTATCTAGAATTTCCGTTTCGAAACTACCCTGCGGTGGCCAACTAAGGACACCATCTTTCTTGGTATAACGGACCCATACTTCATTATACGTAATAGGACCCACACCATGTTTACAATAGAGCTCATATGTAGGAGTCCCAATCGGAGGAACCGAACACGAATCCTCCAACCGTGAATCCCCGTTGCAACGTAACCAGGACAAAAAACAGTTACTACTGGTAGTCATGACAACAAAGACAAATTCCAACCAAAATGCGCAGAGAACTTAGGCCTAACCAATACCAAATACAAAGATTATCTTAACAAGAGCAACCAATGATAATCTACAAATCCAAAACAAACGTATCCAAATAACCAAACTGAGCACAACCCACTAAATACTTAACTGAAATGTGGAAGACGTCACCAAGGAGAACCCGTCTATGTCTCGCCGTACTAAGGTCTGCACCTCGGGTCCAAGACAGGGCGACAGTCAAGGCAGCGGTCCTCTGTAGCCGTCTGGGAACGGGAACCCTCGTGGAAGAGATCGTCGGGCCACTTTTACGACATGCAGGGATCGATGAAGCGGGGTACCTCCCTCCGGAATCTTCACACGAAACTTCTCGAACTTTTCAGGCTTTGGACCGGTACCGGATGACGTCGCCCCACGTTGGGCGCCAATTTGAGGTTCTGGACTTTTAAGAGTCCAGAGGTGTCAGGGAAACAACACCCGAAGACCCCTGAGTTCCCCCTGTCCCGGTGCACAAATAAACAGAGACACGGGCTTCTCGATGGCGGCGTCAAAGACCAAGGTTTATTTACTGCAGGGACACAGAAATCATAGGAACCACACAGAGGCAGAATCTAGGAGACTGTTCGAATTGCATTAAGTGGGTCGTTTCTTAAATACAAGAAAAATGTCTTGGGGCAACATTACACAAATATTTCTCATGCCCAACCCGGTATCCCAAACAGATAATAAATAAATATCAAACAATGATTAGTTGTAGGTTTTCGGTATTCGATCAGGCTCTCTTGTCAGTTCTTCATTCTCTACTTGATCCTCCCCGTCATAAAAATCGTAACCTCCCCATTGTAAAAGCCCAGAAGGAAAAGAGCAGAGCCAGGTGGAAAGGATTGAAATGTAGGATAAGAGGTGTTTATGGATCATAAACGGGCAGGGCAATCGTCTTCGGCCTTTCAGTCAGGACAACGGACACGAGAACCAGTATAGCAGGACTGGCCTCAGGCAAGGGAGGCAGCTTCATTCTGCCTAGTCACGCATCGTCAGCCTTTCTCGGGCTCGAGCTTACGTGTCCTTAACAAGGTGATCCTGCCGGGGTCATCGTCCGTTCATTGACTATGTGAGGGCAAGTAACAAGATGGATGCCGTAACTAAAATGGATGCCGTGACTTTTACGAGAGGATGCCCTATTTTTCAGTGAATTCATGCTAGTTGCGCAGTGAAAACACTGTCATGTATACAATGGATCATTTGCGGTTCATTGGTACCAAAATCGTGTCAGTACTACGATACCGAATTCACGGGTTCGGATCGCTACAGAACCTCAGGCTTGGTGCATAGTTTTCACCCACTGTGTGCAAGGCAACAGATGCTTATAATTTTTAGCATAGAAAACACTGTGAATGAGGAAAAATAGAACACTATGGGGGATATTCTCAAGAATGTGTGATAACCATCGCAAAAAATTAGCTTAACACAACTCTCCACTCTCGCGGGAAAATAACTCCGTATTAACATGGTATTCTCAAGCCGGCGGCACCATGCGATCAACCCACGATAACGCGTCAAATGAACGCGTTAAAATCAACGCGACACCGCAAAAATGTAAAACATGAACATGAAAAGCCGGCGATAATGCCAATCGCAATACAAAAATCAGCGAAAACCAGCCACAGGCCTGCAATCCCCACGCGTCATGCGGGAAAATGCACTATAAAAGTTGAAAAAAAATAGATACAAAAGCCAAATAACAGCGAAGCACAATGGAGGTAGCCTGAGTAAGTGCAGAGGACAAGCAGAACCCCACAAGTCCCCCCGGATGACCAGCTTGGGACCTCGGGGTCAGGGAAGGGCAAGGACAAGAAGAGTAGGAAGAAAAGGTTTAGTCCGCAGGAAAACAGGATCCTGATAGCGGAGGTGATAGAACACCATCAACTACTGTTCCTCACCTCCACTGTGTCACTGGGAACTAAAAATGGAATATGGCAGACCATCGTGGACAAGGTGAATGCAGTCGGAGTGCTGAAGAGGACAATGGAAGAGGTTAAGAGGCGCTGGAATGATGTCAAGCGCGAAACCAAGCAGAAACTCGCAAACAACTGGAAGGCAGCAATGCAGTCTGGAGGTGGGAGCCCAGCGCCACAGGAGGAGCTGGATGAGATCGAGAAAATGGTGTCCACAGTCATCAGTGGGGAGACGGTGGCAGGAGTTGGGGGACCGGACACTGCTCAACATGACCTGACACAACAGCAACACGGTGAGTAATGACCAGGGAGTGGGGGGACAATACGTCAACACACATGTCAACACAATGTTAAACTGCATCTCCCCTTCACATTGCAGGAGGAAATCCAACACCTCCTGCAGAGCAGCCTAAACCTCTTTTCTCTGATCATGAAGAGGACCACCACACCTTCGACCCCGACGCCCTCCAACAGCTCATGGAGAGCCTCCGCACCCCACCTCCAGGAGCAGGGCAGCCCAGCTGCTACGAGCAGAACCCACCCCCTGCACAGAAAACACAGCAGGTAGCCACCACCACCACGGCTGCCTCCCAGGACCCCCATGATGAACACATGGCCTTCCAACGCTGTGTGTTGAAGTGCCAGGAGAAGCTGGCTGAACAGGTGCAGGTGGCATTCGACCACATTGCAGCCAAACTAGACACCATACGTGGGTGTCTTGTCCCATCAGGGACCACTCACAGTCCCTAACGGACACCCACAGTCCACTCTATGCCCTCCAATGAACCATGGCTGACATCGCCAGAGTCCTGACTCTGAGACAAGAATGGCTGCCCAGTCAGAGTAGCCCCAGCGAGCTTGCCCAGGAGTTGGGACTCATGCGGAGGCTCATGGAGAACATGGAGCGGACACGGGTCAAAAGAGCGGCTGCCACGGCTGCACACCAGCGAGAGGTAGCTGGGTTCCTCAATGCACTAAAGACCATCCTCATGGCATTGCTGCCCCAAGGCCTGGCACTGATGCATGCTGTTGCTACCACTCCATCCATATCTCCGGCCCGTGATGTGTCAGTGCCACACAGTGCGGTGGACATTCCACCTCCGGCCCCTGAGTTGTCACTGCCTAACAGTGCTGGAGACAGCACACCACCACCCACATGTGAGGCACATGCAACAGCAGAGGAGGAAGATGCGGAGGAATCTGCCTCAGTGGTCAGAAGGACACAGTTGCATGCATCTCTGCCATATGGCCTGTTTCTGCTTGGTTCTGCCCTCTGCATCATCACCTTCCACTGTCCCCGATGAACTCTGCAACACTCCCCTTGGACCTCAACATGGACTGCCATATTCTGTTTGGTCACCAATGACACAGCTATCAGATTGCGGACTGAACTCCTCCTCTTCTGATGTAATTGTCATTCCCAGAAGGACACTGGCTGGCCCTCCATGGGCCAACAATGCAAGGTGGGGTTTGCATGGACCTGCACTGCTCCAGCGACAACCCTCCACTGAATGTGCATTAAACATTCATTTTCACACTGATGTGTCATGTCTATGATCTTGCAAGTGTGGGGGGTCTTTCTAAACACCCTTACACTGGAATGGCATACGCCAGGCCAGCCCACTCCGCTTATGCTCACAGGGGGGGACAACAACGCTACATATCACAGGTCTACCCTGTGTGGATCTGCTGCTCACAGGTCTAGTAGTCAGCATGCCACAGCCACTCCCTCACAGCTGGTTTATACCCACACCACACCCATCCTGCACAAGCTTCACAGGACATATGTCCCTGCCGATAAAAATGGCCTATCTAAAGAAAAGGGGCGGCCCGGTGTCCCTCAGAACCTGGGTATACAGTGGCCTGTGCTGGACGCCATTTCCACTCTCTAACTGGGTGTCCCCGTGTGGTTTTCATTTATGCATGAGGGCCTAGGGCCCTGCCACCTCACATTGCCCAGTGCTGGGGTTGACATAATGGCGTACGCACCACAGGACTCAATCATAAAGGGTCCATGGCTAGCGGAGCACAGACTTGTTGGCACCGGATACACTGTGGCAGGCACACCGCCTCGGGACGGTGACTTTCGGTGCACTGAGATAGGGGCACCTTCGGCGCTGTTCGGGTGTGCAGCCTGCGATGATGCGCCATCCTGGCAGTCCAGACTGGTTAGGATTTGTGTGAGCCCTGCTGGAATGCAGTGGAGGCCTGAGCCAGTGGACAGTGCGGGCCTACAGACATGTGGCGTGGCGTCACCTTGCGGTTCACAGAGTTAGTGGCACCTCAATAGCTGAGCGGGTGTTCGCCTGCAATGATATGCTCTCTGCCATAGCAAAATCAAGACTCAGAATCAAGTGTGTGACCTGGTGGTCCGCGGTGCAGGGCTGCATGATGTGGAGGGTGCCATGGTCGGGGGCCCCGGGCTCGGAGCTCCCACCGGCATGTGGTGGGCCCTCTTGGAGGCACGCCAGTGGCGGAAGGTGAGCAGTGAGGCCTGGTTGCGTAGGGGTGGGCAGTCACCGCTGGGTGGCACGAGGAGCTGGGGTGCATCAGTCTGTGTGCGCAGGGTGGGCAAGCGATGATGGTGTGTGTTACTGTATGTACTTCATGTCTCTGGAACCTGTTTCAGATGAGGGACCTGGGGGACTGCAGTGTGTACCGGCATGTGGTTGGCGACACACCGGTGGCAGCAGGTGAGCAGTGAGGCCTGGGTCCGCAGTGTCTGCATTCCCTCTCTCCCTCTTTCGCTCTCTCCCTCTCTTTCTCTCCCTCTCCCTCTCTCTCTCTCCCTCTCTCGCTCTTTCCTTCTCTCGCTCTCTCCCTCTCCCTTTTTCTCTCTCTCTCCCTCTTTCTCTCTCTCTCTACCTCTCTTTCTCTCCCTCTCTCTCTCCCTCTCTCCCTCCCTCCCTCTCTCTCTCTTTATCTCTCTCTCTCTTTCGCTCTCTCTCTCTCTGTACTTTGACGAGTGCATGACACACCTTCCTATCTAGGTTTTTGTCTTGTAGGCTGTGACTTACAGAATGTCCTGAATAATAAACGGATTATATGGATATTATAAAATTAATGTATGATTCTCCTTTTTCTGACCACACATGTATGTTAGGTGTTGTGATTGTGTGACTACAGGCGAATTGTGTAGTTCATGATTTCGTGGAGTTGATATGCAATATCTGTGTCCGGGGGGTGCCCGGAATAGGGGCCCTGGGGGGTGGGGTCCTGGGTGGGTGGCTGTGGGTGTTGTTGCTCTATTGGGGCTCCGAGCTGCTTGTTCTGTTGGTCCATGGCATCTGCTGTTCTTCATTTGTGGCTCTGGGCTGTGCTCCCTTGTCTGGTGCCGGTTGTCGTCAGACTTTACACTAGGTCAGAGCAAGTGTTAGTTTTCTGCTGCTAACGTTCCTTATCACCTGTTTTGTGATCTTATCGCAGATCTGGCTGGTCGTTGAGAATGGTGCAAAGTGGTGTTGTCGTGGGTTTTTGCTCGGGAACGCCTACTCTGCATCTCATTAGCGTTAGTTGCCGGGGTCATCTGTGGCGATGTTTATTGCGGCTGCTATCGCAGGAAAACTGGTGATATGGGCCGTTTGCACCAGCTTGTGAATGGGGCAATACATTTATCGCAACTTTGGCTGTGATAAAGTGCAGATAACTCGGCGATAGGTCCTTCAGAATATGCCCCTATGTTGCCGCACTAAGGAAGTTAGCAGTTTTGGGTAGATTTGGGGGGTTAAAATATCAACTAGGTAGGGACCAAGTGATAAAGCACAGTAATAACCCTATTTTACAAAACGGATTATGCGTCCATGATGAATCTACCCTGCAAGAAGTCACTTCTATCATTAGTAAAGCAAAACTCACTTCCAGGTGTGCAAAAGCAGTCGGGTCTGCAAACAAGAAGGAAGGTAGAGAAGATGTAGTTAAAATAGTAATGAAAGAAGTGAACATGAAAGATGAGCAAGAGTGTAACAAGAAAGGGGTGAAAAACATGGGAAAACAGAGGTTAAATAAAAGAAGGGAAGACCTCAACGGCAAATTTTATTGCTGTGGCAGCTCTACTCATCTAGCCCATGATAAGAGATGTCCTGCACTTGGTAAAAAGGGTTTTATATTTGTATTTAAATTACACTTTGCAAGGGTTTGACGCAAGTCTAATGTGGTTGTGTGTGGTAGATGAATGGGATCAGGATTAAGATCAGTCTAGTTCTCACAAGGAAGGTCCACAGGTGTTATGTATGCAAAAAGGTGTGATACAAATTAGTGTTCACAAGAGGAAATAAAAGAATTTGCGGCATGGTAGTAGGCGGAGTTCATGTAGAGTTGGTAGCTGATGATGGTCACCATATACTATAATTAATAGAGAGATTTGGACAAACCTCTTTAGCCATAACATAGGGTCCATGATGGAAAAACCAGACATCAATCCCCAGAGTATCACGGCGAAAACCATCAATCTACTAGAATTCAATACATTTTTGTTTGAGTTTAAAGGCTTGGAAGCAGAGAGTGAGTTGTATGTAGCTGAGAGCAGAACATCAGATAGTAGGATCAGGGAGCAATGGAAATTCGGTCTAGCTCCAACCATTAGAATGTACAATGTTCCAGTGTCTACCGTACCAGCTATTTTAAAGAAGGGAAAAGATCATTCTTTTCAGGATGATATTTTAATAATGGGTAAAAACAAGGTGGAACATGATGAGGTTTTAAGTGAAGTATTAAAAATCCTAAAAGAGTATGGGTTTATTTACTGCTCAGATAATCAAATGCAAATTTGCAAGAAGCAAAGCTACTTATTTAGGACCTGAAATGAGTTCCAAAGGCATTACCACTAAAACGGAACTGGTTGAAGCTAAAAGACCGGCTCCCATCTCGCAGAATAAAGATGAAGTGAGATCCTTTCTAGGATTAGCAGAATTTTATTCCAAATTCCTATACAACATTTCTGTGAAGATGTACCAGATTAGACAACTGTGGAATAGAAGGGCTGTGAATTTGTTTGGTTGAATGAGTGCCAAAAGGCATTTGAAAGTATTAAGGAGGACATATGCACGACTCCAGCATTGCAGTGGTTTGACCCTAGATATAGAAATGTCATCACCACAGATGCTATGGTAAAGGGCATGGGACAGTCCTGTTTCAGTTGCATGAGGATGGTATAGAACAAGTAGTTGTTTTTGCATCCCGGGCTTTAACCCCAATAGAGAAGAAGGTCTCCATTATAGAAAGGGAGACTTTAGGTTGAATGTGGGGTGTAAAACACTCCAGGCAGTTCATTTGGGTATCTAAATTAGTAGTCAGAAGTGATCACAAACCCCTGACCAAGGTTATCACTTCACAGTGGTTCACTAATACCTTACCTAGGATAACCAGGTTATCTATGCAAAAGTTAGATCGTGTGCATGAATTCCACTATGTCCAAAGAGCTCGCAATACAATTATAGATTTTTAAGTAGATTACCATTGCCCATAAATCAGTACACATGTAATGATTGGGATGAATGTTTAGTAGCAGAGCATTATCGGAGGAGCGACAGAGCATTGACAAAGAAGCATGGTTTGCATCTCAAGAACAAGATAACTCACTCACGAAAGTCATGCAGTGCATCAAGGAGTGTTGGACAGGGAAAAAGGTCTTACTACATTTTTAAAAATAAAGGATGAGTTGTCCGTGGAAGAAGGATTCCTATTGAAAGGTGATAGACTAATCTCATCTGAGAGCCTATGCCAACAGATAATTAAGGTCACCATGAAGGTCACCTAGGCATTGTAAATACTAAAAGCAGATTTAAACAATCCTATTGGTGGCCAGGAGCACACAGGGAAATTGAAAGAATTGTAAGAGAATATTTAAAATGTATAAATTCCGTAAGGCAATAATAAAATTCAAACCTCTTCTGAAGTAAGTGGCCAATAGGGGCCACCCGGGTTATCTACAACCACCTAATTGCCTTCCAAACAAATAAAAGAGTGGGGCAGACAGTAGAGAATACAAACCAATAGTTTATTAGTAATACTCTGCAGAGGAGTCCAATCTGACCTGCAGCCTAAGATGTCTGCCGAGGGACTGGCCCCCCAACAGTCTGTATCGCATAATCATTCCTCCAACTACCCCCAGCCACGCCCACAGTGGAAAGTTACCAGCTCAGGCCGAACATGAACAAAGGAGGCACAGAAAAATGAGCTACCACCTGCTAGATGGGTACATGTTATCTTGGGCTCAAGGTTGCCGCGCTGGAGCTCGGCATTGCAACGTGGGAGCAGATTTATACACAAGGAAAGGTATGCAAGGGCAGAATGGCCCATTCATTAGTGAGACAGGATAGAACCTTGAGCAACTAAGGAGAATAATTACTGAACACAAGGTTCTGCTGAGGCAAGCAATATGAGTCATGAGGCCTAATTCAGACACAGCTAGAGAGGGATTACGAAATACATGATGGAGTCACATTCGCTAACTGAAGCTTGTACATTTCATGGATAACTCAGCTGGTTGCACACAATGAATACAAATGGTTTCTATTTAGCTGCACACTGCTAACCTAATATAGCATATAACAGGTGCATAACGATAATGGGTTTTGCAAAGCTAACTCTTCTACAACTCACGGAAGTACCACATATGCCTTTTGAGAAGATCGCGGTGCACATTTTCAGTCAAGTACAAGATGTGTATGGGGTATCCAGGACTCGTTCTAGTGGCTGTGGACCATTTCTATAAATGGCCAGAAATCAAAGTTGTACAAATAGCAGAGACCTGGGCAGGAGTGAGATTTTTGGAAGAAATATTAGTGTCCAGTGAAAATGGGGGACAATTTGTTTAGGATTTTTTCAGACAATCCATAGAAAATACTAGATTATAACACAAAACAACAGCTCTTTACTTTCCTGAATACTATCCTCTAGGGGGTGGAAATGCTGAGTGTTTTAACAGTTATAAAACGATCATCAAATTATTCAACAGTAATAAAATGAATTGGGAAAACGAGTTAATGAAAATGGTAGAAGCCTACAGACTGGCTGGTGCGAAGCCACTGACCATCGCCCTTTTGACTTGGTGAGAGGGAGAACACCCTGCACTAAAGACAACATAGGATGGTTAACTAAAACTAAGAAACTTGATTGGTCATCCACATGAATAAGAGACCGGATGATAATTAATTAAAAAAAATAGATATCATCCATTACACAGATTAAAGAAAGTCAACCTCAAATTTGGAAATTTGGTAAAAGTGAAGAAGGGAAGATTAGTCATAAAAGGAGAGAGTAGATATTCAAAACCTATTGCGAGTTGATAAAATTCTATGCAACTCAGCATTGCTGAGTGTCGAAAAGATTTGGCAGGTATATTAAGATCATCATTATTCAAAGATGATTGAATTAATGGTGAACCTAAAGTAACAGAGTATGATTGGGTAGATGAAACATTCCTCAACCTTGGATATCCTCGCCAATAGTACACTAGTCTACAAGGCAACCAGGTATTGGATAATATTGGGAGGAATGGGAATGCAACAAGGGAAGAAGAAAGTGCTGCAACAGCACACAGTATTTCTAAGTCAGAAAGAATGATTATGAAACCTGGGCATTTTAATGATTTTGTAGAAGCTAACACTGTCAAATTGGGTACTTTATTATAATTAGCATAAGGAGATGTTAGTGAACCGTGCATTTATTCAGTACAATGTGAATTGTGTTCATTACAATGGAAATATACCAGTCATATTTGTATGTATACAATGTACATAACATATTTTATTATATTTAATGCAAGTTGTATTTATATTCTCCCAGGGTGAATAGTGTACTCATATTTACTATCACTTTTTTATTTAAAATTGTTTCTCTTATGTATTAGGTTTAAGGGGTGTATGTTGTGTTTACGCATCTTGACATGGCTCCACGTGAGTGGCATGGAATGTGAGAGTCTGAGTGAGCTCGAGCTCTAGAGTGTAATGAGAGCATTGATGGAGGTACTTCTGCAGAGACAGTTGCAAGTGAGAAAAGAGCTGATGCCAGGGATTTAAGCAACACGAATAAATCATCAGAAAACATTGCTGTGTTGTGTATTAGTGGACACAACTGTAAATATGTTGAGTCCATTTGCCATGTGATTACGTAGGTGAGACACATGTAGTGAGACTCACCCACAATAGAAAACCCAAAACCTGGTGATCCAAAAAGCAAAACATATCGGCATACTGAATGGGCTGAATCCAATTGTAACAAGGCAACATTGAGTTTGGAATCTTGTGGAGACACTTTCTGTAAATCAGCTAATAAAACTCTACTAAATTACTTCAGTTGAATACCGTGGGTCATCCTGTATCCCTAGCCCAGTCGTATTGCCTGACTCCGATTCATTTTAGTTTGAGACTTCAATCAATCAATCAGGGAATTTTAAAGCGTGCTACTCACCCGTGAGGTATTTGGGTCTGGTGTTGTGGAGGGATTTGTAGGCATGGGTGAGTAGCTTGAAGGTAACTCTCTTCTCGATGGGGAGCCAGTGGAGGTCTCGCAGGTGTTGGGTGATGTGCTCATATTGTGGGATACCGAGAACGAGTCCGGCCATGGTGTTCTGTATGGTCTGGAGTTTGCTCAGCAGGGATTTGTTGATTCCAGCTTAGAGGGTATTTCCGTAGTCCAGTCTGCTAGTTATGAGTACTTGGGTGACTGTCTTTCTGGCTTTGGAGGGGATCCACTTGAAGGTCTTGCGAAGAATGTAGTGGGATTTGAAGCAGGTGGAGGCGACCGCTTTCATCTAGCAAGTCATGGTGAGGGAGTCGAGTTTGATGCCGAGGTTCTGGGGCCCCAGTTGTTGTCCCAAGCTGAGGGGATGGGTCCAAACATGAGGAGTTCTGTCTTTTCTGAGTTGAGCTTCAGACAGCTGCTGCTCATCCGAGCTGTGATGTCTTTCATTCCTTCCAGGAAGCTGTGTCTGGTGGTTTTGGGATCCATCCTGAGGAAGAGGATGAGCTGGGTGTCGTCAGCGTAGGTTACTATGCTGTGACCATTTTGTCTGACGATGGCGGTGAGGGGGGCCATGTAGATGTTGAAGAGCGTGGGACTGAGCGATGATCCATGGGGTACTTAGCAGTTGATCTCGGTGGGTGTGGAGAGGAAAGGCAGGAGCCCGATCCTTTGGGTTCTGCCGGCGAGAAAGGAGCGGAGACAGTCGATGGTGTTTCCTGTATGCCGGCGTTGTGGAGTCTGGCTGTGAGAGAGTGTCATAGGCTGCAGAGAGGTCCAGCAGGATGAGGGCCACTGTGTTGCCATGGCCGAGGAACGTAAAGATGTCGTCTGTGGCGGCAAGGAGGGCTGTCTCGGTGCTGTCATTACTGCGGAATCCAGACTGGGAAGAGTCGAGGATGGCGCTCTCTTCGATGAAGTTAGTCAGCAGGGCATTGAACATCTTCTCTGTGACTTTGGCTGCGAAGGGGAGGAGGGAGATGGGTCGGTAGATTTTCAGGTCCGTCTGGTCTGCAGAGGGTTTCGTGAGGCAGGGCTTGACCCCTGCACATTTCCAGTCATCGGGTAAAGTGCCGCATTCAAAGGTGGCATTGATGGTGCATCGTAGCTTAGGTGCTATGGTGGTGGTGGCTCTGTGGAAGATGGTCGGCGGGCAGGGGTCTTTGGGGGCTCCTGAGTAAGTGCTCTTCATGGTCGTGGTGGTATCTTTTGTGGTGGTCGGGGTCCAGGCGGTGATGGCTGTTGTCGCTGGAGGGAAGGGTGGTTTCTTGAGTCTGATCACTGAAGGTTGTCATAGAGGGCCTTGGTTTTCAGGTGGAAGTAGGAGCCAAGCTTGTTGCAGAGGTCCTGGGAGGGTGTGACATCTGTGGCTTCACTGGGGGGTTTGGTGAATTGCTGGATGATGCTGAAGAGTTCCTTCGAGTTGCTGGAGTTGGTGAGGATTTTGTTCCAGATGAAGGTCCTCTTGGTGGATCTTATGAGTTGGTGGTATTCTGTCATGGTGTTATTGTAGGTGGTCTGGTCTTCAGTGGTTTTGCTGATTCTACACCATTTTTTGATATGTCTGCAGGAGCATCTGGCTTCTTGGAGGTTGGTGGTGAACCAGGTGGCCCTGAAGGGGTGTTGCCTGTCGGGGTTGCAGAGGGGTGCAAGCTTGTCTGCACAGTTGGTGATCCAGCTGTGTAGTTCCTTGGCTGCAGACTTGGCGTCGGTCAAAGTGGGGGAAGGTTCATGGATGAGAGTGGAGTTGAGGTGACGCTCTGTGACCATGTTCCAGTTCCTTCGTGGTGGGCGCCGAGTGGTTTTGTGAGTGGTGGCGGTGTTGAAAGAGAAGTGTATGCAGTGGTGGTCCATCCAGAGGGGCTGCAAGGTGTGGCTGAAGTGAATGCTGATCCCTCCTGCAAAGATGGGGTTGAGGGTGTGTCCTGCCTTGTGGGTGGGGGTGGTGATGAGCTGTTTCAGTCCGAAGTTGGTGAGGTTGTCCAGGAGGGCGGTGGAGTTGGGGTCCCTGAGGTTGTCTAGCTGGAAGTTCAAATTTCCAATGAGTATGTAGTCCATGGAGGCGATGACATGGGATGTGATGAGGTCAGCGATGGTAGTGGTGAGCAAGGCGCAAGGCCCGGGGGGGCCTGTAGGCAAGGGTGCCACAAAGCATAGTTCTAGGGCTGGTCTGGATCTGGAAGTGGAGGTGTTCGGTGTTGGAGGTGGAGTCGCTCATGCTGGAGAGTCGGAGGGAACTCTTGTGTGTGATGGCAAGTCCTCCTCCTGGGCAGGTGGGTTGATCCTTCCTCTGGATCTTGTATCCGTCAGGAATGGTGGTGGGGATGTCGGGGTGGAGAAGCGTTGGTCCAGGTTTCTCTGAAGAAGGCAACGTCTGGCGAGAGGGTGTTGAGGAGATCCCAGATCTCTACAGCATGTCTGTGCAGGGAGTGTATGTTGATCACGATGTACGTCAGGGCTTCGGTGGTGCTGGCATCCAGGATGGAAGCGGCGGTCATGGGGGTGCTGAGGATGGTGAAGGATTGTCGGCAGTCTTGGCAGGAAAACTGACCATGGGTGGTGTTCGGTGTAGACAGCTTACAGTTGTTCCTTCCAGGGTTGAGTGCGAGGAGGGCAGCAGAGTTGTAGCAGCAGGAGGCCAGAGAGCCAGGTTCCCTGGCGCTTGGCGTGGGCAGGTCATGGACGGGCTTGGCTTTGGCGCACCTTCGGCCCGCTGTGTCATCTGATCGCAGCTCCTGAAAAGCCACCTTTAAATAGGGAAAGGGGAGGGAAGCGCAGTTGGGAGGTGGGAACCGGCAGGGGGGAGGGGCCACAGGGGCAGCAGCGGTAGGAAAGGAAACAGGCATAGGGCAACAAACAGGATCAACAGGATATTCAGCAAAACAGGAAAAAGGCACAAATGACGAAAAGAGGCACAGTAACAAGACACTAAGCCTGCGGGTAAAGGAGGGCCTAAAACACGTACCAGCAGAGGGGAGCAGGGTCAGTGGCAGCAGCACAACAGCGGAGCTGCTGGGGGAGAGAGCAGGTCTCTGACCAGGAGGTCAGAGGTGTTGCTCAGACACCTTCACAGCAGCCGCCATTAAAAAGGGAAGTGGGAGGAAAGCGCGCAACTGGGAGGTGGGAACTGGCAGGGGGAGGGGTCACAGGGGCAGCAGCAGTGGGAAAGCAAACAGGCACAGGGCAACAAACAGGAACAACAGGAAAGTCAGCAAAGCAGGAAAAAAGGCACGAAGAGGAAAAGAGGCACAATAACAAGACACTAATGAAGACAAAACAAAACGGGCAGAAAGCAGAGACAGACAGCAGTGGACCAGCAGAAGAGCAAGTCTCTCCCACAGTACCACCAGAGATGAGGCGCAGGCAGGAGCCTGTGGGTGGAGGAGGTCCTCGAAAAGGTACTTTCCTGTCATCCTGCTGCTGCTTGTATGAGTTCTGCCCTCTCATTAAGGCCTTAGATTCCAGACTTTCTAGTTGTCTGATTCAGGAATAAATCTATCTACAAAGTTTTTGAATTTTTCTATCTGGGTGCTGTTCTGTACATCTTCTACATCCAACTTTGGTTTCAGGGCTATGAATAGTTTTCCACAGCCCTAGGATGCTTAATGTAGCCAAAGCAGTGGCAAACCATCTCAGTTTTTGCTGTGTAATCTCTGGATTTGGGGTGATATCATGTAAAAGAACTGCTTGGCAATTCAGAGAGACCACAATCTCTAATGATTTTCCCACAGTCTCCCAAACCCTCCTCTAGTAGAATTTCAGGTTTGGGGTTTCCCGGAACAATTGTACAATATCACTGTTCAGGTGAAAGCAATCTTGCATCATGAAGTCTCTTGAGGGACGTGTGCCATCTATGCAGATTTTATTGTAGCCTAGCTTCAGATGTGGCTCGGTCAGGGACCAGTCATGAATTTACATAATTTCAAACAACTCGTCATCTGAGTACTCTGTTTACAGCTGATGTGTCCACCAGTTTTTCAACAGTTTGAATGTTGGTACTGAAAACATCTGGTTCATGAGAACTTTGTAAAACCCAGATACTACACACTTATATGTTCTCCAGTATCTCTAGGTGTAGTGGAGTCCATTAAGTCTATGGAAACACTGCCAATACAATGAGTGAGACATTGAAAAACCCAGGGTGGGTGTGAGATCAAATGATTCTTTCATTTCTGCAAAGGTTTTCTTTCTGACCTCTCTTAGAAGCAGCCTATTGCTCTTACACCACCCATGTTGGTTTCTTTTCCCTTTTTGAATGGTTCCACTACTCTACAGGGGGGTCCATGGGTGTTTTCTACTATTTTTCCTAAGCAAGGTGTATGTTTTGTGTCGGTCATATGCCACCACATGAAGTATTGGATTGGGGGCTATTAATGATCTGTTGTCCCCAGGCATAAAGTGATTTATTGCCCCTCATTATGACTAGAAGAGACTTTTCAATGATGAAGCACATATGATGTGGCATGACAGCCAGAGCTGCCGACTCTGGGACTGGGGAATCAGGTTTGTGTCTCGGCATCGGCTCAACATCCTGTGATTCTGGGCAAATAACTCAATCTCCCCATGCCTACCAAAAATGAATGAGTCCTTCTGTAATGTTAAGTAGTGCTCATGTAAAGCAGTCCAATAGCTATGGATTGAATTTGTGCTATATAAAACTGCAAGAAAAAACAATGTGGGTATCTAGGATACCATGAAACATATAATGGATCTGGTGCTATCTGGGAAGCTAACCAGTAGAGGTCTATTTGTGGTAGACGCAAGCCAACATTGGTCCTTGCTCACTCTGCCACTGGATTCAAGTAATGTGTATGAAAAAAATTGGAGGGACCCCACTGCCCAAGAGACAGGGTACCACAAATATGTGAAAAAGAGAGTTTCTCTTGGGTGTATCAGACCACCTAAACTACAACCATATCAAGTTCACTACAACCATTCAGACCAACTCTACTAAAGGTCTAAAATACTCACAATCATAGCCGCATATATCTCAAAGACAAAAAACCAAATAAAGTAAAAATTAATATTGTGATTTATTGATAACAATTTGTTCACATATCAGTGATTGTGCACTCAAATTCATATAAACAATCAAAGGAAAACATATAAACAATGTCTAAAAACATTAAAATTAGAGAGCAAAAGTACAGTGTGAAATCTATTCATTCATCACAGAATGGTATAATTCCAGCATACAATCATCTATACATATATATGTATCACAGGTCTATTTTTGGTATAGTAGATCCAAGTGTGAGACAATTTCTGGATTTTAGACCAATTCTGGGTAATGTAGGCGTCGACGCGTTTCGGTGGTAAGTTCTAATTAATATCCACCTTCTTCAGGACAAAAATAAAAGCTCTCCAATATTTTTGAGCAATTTAAAAACCTATTATGACAATGAAAAATGAAAAAGAAACCTCGTTTAAAATCATAAAAGTGATTTATCATTATTCTAACCACAGTGCTAGTAATAGTTCCACTATTGTAGATCATCCACAAACATTGTCATGTGCATTATCTAGTTTTTAACAAAGAAAGGAAAGAGAAATTATTTCTCATGCGTTTCATGCGTTACTATGTAGAGACTGGGATCCATCTATTATACATTTATTATACATTTATTGGGCAAAGAGCCCCAAATCGTTTTTGTCAGTGAGTGCATGCGGCTACCGATGACCAATTCATCGAATCATAGGTACATGTCAATCCCAGTCATACAGTTATCATACATACTACTTATGGTTCAGGTACCTGGACCCAAAGGTCATAGAGGGTACTCAAGGGTGGATCACTCAGACTATAGTGTCCATTCATCCCCTATTTTTCTCGTTATATGTGCAACAACAATGATGCATACATACCCCTATTTCGGGTGCAGTCCAATCTCGAGGACAGATATAGATATCATCTGTTACATGAAGAGATATAGTTCTCAAAGAGTCCCAATTTGTTCGGATGAGGGATCTGATGGGAAATATGCGAATATATGTCGAGAAAGACTCTTAAATATGGCCCTAATCTCAACACAGTCTATCATAAAATGTGATCGTTTGAGTTTTCCCGCTTACCTCAATAATTTAAAATTATTTCGGAAAATGGGGGTTTTTTTCCCTTCCCAATAGAATCCGGTTGGTGCGTGGATCAAAAATACTGCATCGATATAGCACGTTTTCCACTATCAAACATTGGCTCCTGATTGGGGAGTTTATTCCAAATGTACACCTATAAAATAAGACATCGTCAAGTCTACGAGTAAAAAAATATTTTTTGTAAGTAACGAGTCTCCTATGGATCTTATTTACATTGGATTTCGTGAACTGAGTATCCAGTTCAATAGAGGCAATCGTAACGGTTTTGGGCTAACCTCTTAGTCAAAGCATCTCAGGTAGAGATAGAAACGTTTTTCTAAGGGATGTAAATTACACAATATATTTTCTAAAAAACGAAATAAAAAACGGCGACTATATTACCTAAGTAAATAAAGAACAAGACGTTCCCCCACGCTACTTGTCATGTTGTTACCTTTGTGAATAAGTGGTGTCTGCGCGTCGTGGCGGCGTCCTATGATTCTTTTTGGATATCCTGCCGTCTTCACGTATTTCTCCTCCCCGGGTCAGTAACCGATAAAATGGCGTGTTTTGATGGTCACTTTTATGCGTAGGGTACTATGATTAAATCATCTACACCTGTAGTTTTGCGTCAAAGGTGCGCGACTTCCCATTTTCTAATTGGGTCGACCCGCCTTCTCTAAGGCGTCGACGTTGTTTATTTTGTAATTAAAGGAGCCCTCTTTTCTTAAAGCGGCTACCGCAGAGTATGTTGCCTTGATGGTGGGGTCCACCCATTGTTTAACAAAAGGTGAATAATAAAGTTTTGTGCTCAACTCGTAATCTGGGTAAGACATTAACCAAAGAATATATTTATATTGTTTAACAAAAGGTGAATAATAAAGTTTTGTGCTCAACTCGTAATCTGGGTAAGACATTAACCAAAGAATATATTTATATGAGGAAGCAGTCCACCTATTGTGAACGTTACGAAATTGAATAAAGTATAGTAAGACACGGAGTATATGTGTGAACAGGCGATCCGCCTGCTGTCAACATTAGAATATACGTAAGGTATGGCTTTTGACTCATTATTCGACTAGAGATTTTGATGTCTGAAAACATTTGGTTTCTTATTAATATATTGTTTAAAGGTGTTTACAGCGGCAGAATTCATTACCGTGAAGATGGTATCCACCAATACTCAATGTTGAGTGACTAGCAAGATTTAAATAATGGTACCGATGTCTAAGTTCATTTAATGTGTATTATATATTTTAGCGGAATTGATGACGGTCCTACTGCTCACATTACTCCGTGAATGCAGTCTATTTTATTAAAGCAATTTTCACAAAGTGGCACTTATCTATAAGTGCACTATTTATGCGGTAGATATACTAGAAGGAGGGGAGCCTTATGAGTCCATCGGTGGCCGGTACATCGACGAAACCCATCGGGCAGACCTCGGATTATAGTTATATGTACCATAAATTTTAGTTTCAGAGCGGTAGTTGTAATTTAGACAGATCCATTAATCTATAAGTCTCATCCAGTCTTCCTTTGTGTTGAGCCCTGTTCTAATAGTGTCTAGGATTGAAATATACCATTGTTCCCGTTTTTTTCTTTTCAGGCTTAAATCCCCCGATCTTTTATTTCCCACTATTTTTTCTATAATGAACCAACTAAAATCCATTTCAGTATGTCCCTCTTTCACAAAGTGGTTCACCAAGGGGGCCGTTTCTTTCTTGTTTTTTATGGCAGACTTATGTTCTCCTAATCTGATGCGTAGTTCACGGGACGTCTCACCAACATATCCCAAATTGCAGGGACATAAGAGCAAGTAAACCAAGTTCTTGCTCCTGCAGTTATTCAAGGATTTGGAGGTGAGGGTGTGTTTATTATAGACCACTTCCTTGCCCTGTAGGCATTGACTACACATACTGCAGCTGTTGCATTTGTAGTTACCAATTGCTAAAGTGCCTGTTAGGGTGCGTTGGTGGATGGAGGAGGTTTCTCTATAGGTGTGGACTAACTCCCTCCTCAGGTTGTTATTACGTCTGAAGGCAAACAAGGGTCTATCAAGTTTACTCGCTGTTTGGTCATTCAAAATACTCCAACTTGAGTTGATGATATTTTTTATCCTGTTACTCGAACTGGAGTATTGGCTCACAAACACCAATTTTTTTATATCTTTAGTTATTGAGTTATTTTTGTTGTTCTTTCCTTCTAACATACTGTCACGATCGTAAAATCGTGCTCGTTTAAGGGAATGTGTAATCAATTTTTTAGGGTACCCTCTGTTTTTTAATTTTTTACTTAGGACCTCCGAATGTTTATAAAAATCATCTAAGGATGAACAGTTCCTCCGAAGACGGAGGAACTGTCCGAAGGGGATGTTGTCTTTCTGGGCCTTCGGATGGAAGCTTGAGTAATGCAATAGTGTGTTCTTATCTGTGGGTTTAGTGAATAATTCTACTGCTAATATTCCTTCCATTTCTTTAATTCGCAAATCCAGGAAGGTCACACTTATGTTACTATATTCCGAGGTGAATCTCAGATTGGGGTCACCCAGGTTTAGCCACATAAGGAATTCTTCCAGGGTATCTGTGGGTCCCTCCCAGATAAAAAAGATGTCATCAATAAATCTGCTCCACTTAACGATGTTCTCGAAAAATGGAGCAGGTTCATTGAAAATGTGGGCCTCCTCAAATTTTCCCACATATAGGCAAGCTAGGCTTGGGGCACAAGTAGCCCCCATGCTTGTGCCCTTAGTTTGAAGGTAGAGATCATCCTTAAACAAAAACAGATTATGTTTGAGTACTAATTCAGTACAGGCCAGAATGAAATCGGCTTGGGCCCCTCTACATTCAACTGGACCCAGGATGCTACTGATGACACTTAGGGTAGCATCCTGGGGTATGTTTGTGTAGAGGGCCTCAATGTCTAAAGTGACCAAAAGTTGTGTTTGGTTGTTAAATTTAAAACCTTCAATAGTGGTGATCATATGGGCAGAGTCTTTAATGTAGGATTTCTGTTTTGGGACTAGCGGTCTTAAGAAGCTGTCCACATATTTGCTTAATGGTTCTAAAAGTGAGTTAATACAACTCACAATTGGTCTGAGTGGTGGGTTCTGAACATCCTTATGGATTTTTGGTAATCCATATATGGCTGGGATCACCGGTTTGTCATTATGCATAAAGCAATATTCTTTATCGGAAATCCATTTATTTTCTTTGGCTCTGGTAAGGAGTGTGCTCACCATACCTTTTAGTTCATTCCATTTATTCATTGGGACTCTACTGTAGTGATCTTGAACATTAAGAAGATTCATCACTCTACCTTCATAGTCAGAGGTGTCAAAAATGACAACCCCACCGCCCTTATCGGCGGGTTTAATTGTAATACTCAGATCGTTTTTTAGGTTTAGAATAACGTTCCTCTGTTCTCTACTTACGTTGTGTGTGGTGGGAGGCTGGGATCTACACATTTCTTGTATTTTCATTTCTACTACTTGTTCAAAATCTCTACTTTTTTGTCCACTTGATTGATGTGTGGAGTGAAGGTGGATTTTGGTTTGAGGCCTGAGATGTTAATATCTTCCCTATATTCTCTATCCTCGAAGAACCTAGTTAGTCTGATTTTGCGGAAGAAAGACTTAAGGTCTTTCTCTAAATTAAATTTATTCACTTGGGTTGATGGAGCAAAACTGAAGCCCTTAGCCAAGATCTCCAGTTCCATGTTAGTCATGATACGTTTAGACAGATTGATAATCGGAAAATTTTCATTACTTATCTCCAGTATTTGCGATTCCTTGTCTCCAGGAATTCCTCTTGAGGTTGATGCCTCACATATTGTCCTCTCCCGTATCCCCGATTCGTTCTTTGTCCTCTCCTCGAGCGCTGATCTAAAAAAGAGGACGAGGACGGTGGGGCAGTGAAGCCCAGAGTGGAGGCACTATTAGTCATTTGTCCATTTCCGCCGTATTCGGTTCTTTGGTGGTTTGCACCTTGATTATTTCTGCCGATTTCATCATCAGAACTGTTCATCCTTAGATGATTTTTATAAACATTCGGAGGTCCTAAGTAAAAAATTAAAAAACAGAGGGTACAGTAAAAAATTGATTACACATTCCCTTAAACGAGCACGATTTTACGATCGTGACAGTATGTTAGAAGGAAAGAACAACAAAAATAACTCAATAACTAAAGATATAAAAAAATTGGTGTTTGTGAGCCAATACTCCAGTTCGAGTAACAGGATAAAAAATTTCATCAACTCAAGTTGGAGTATTTTGAATGACCAAACAGCGAGTAAACTTGATAGACCCTTGTTTGCCTTCAGACGTAATAACAACCTGAGGAGGGAGTTAGTCCACACCTATAGAGAAACCTCCTCCATCCACCAACGCACCCTAACAGGCACTTTAGCAATTGGTAACTACAAATGCAACAGCTGCAGTATGAGTAGTCAATGCCTACAGGGCAAGGAAGTGGTCTATAATAAACACACCCTCACCTCCAAATCCTTGAATAACTGCAGGAGCAAGAACTTGGTTTACTTGCTCTTATGTCCCTGCAATTTGGGATATGTTGGTGAGACGTCCCGTGAACTACGCATCAGATTAGGAGAACATAAGTCTGCCATAAAAAACAAGAAAGAAACGGCCCCCTTGGTGAACCACTTTGTGAAAGAGGGACATACTGAAATGGATTTTAGTTGGTTCATTATAGAAAAAATAGTGGGAAATAAAAGATCGGGGGATTTAAGCCTGAAAAGAAAAAAACGGGAACAATGGTATATTTCAATCCTAGACACTATTAGAACAGGGCTCAACACAAAGGAAGACTGGATGAGACTTATAGATTAATGGATCTGTCTAAATTACAACTACCGCTCTGAAACTAAAATTTATGGTACATATAACTATAATCCGAGGTCTGCCCGATGGGTTTCGTCGATGTACCGGCCACCGATGGACTCATAAGGCTCCCCTCCTTCTAGTATATCTACCGCATAAATAGTGCACTTATAGATAAGTGCCACTTTGTGAAAATTGCTTTAATAAAATAGACTGCATTCACGGAGTAATGTGAGCAGTAGGACCGTCATCAATTCCGCTAAAATATATAATACACATTAAATGAACTTAGACATCGGTACCATTATTTAAATCTTGCTAGTCACTCAACATTGAGTATTGGTGGATACCATCTTCACGGTAATGAATTCTGCCGCTGTAAACACCTTTAAACAATATATTAATAAGAAACCAAATGTTTTCAGACATCAAAATCTCTAGTCGAATAATGAGTCGAAAACCATACCTTACGTATATTCTAATGTTGACAGCAGGCGGATCGCCTGTTCACACATATACTCCGTGTCTTACTATACTTTATTCAATTTCGTAACGTTCACAATAGGTGGACTGCTTCCTCATATAAATATATTCTTTGGTTAATGTCTTACCCAGATTACGAGTTGAGCACAATACTTTATTATTCACCTTTTGTTAAACAATATAAATATATTCTTTGGTTAATGTCTTACCCAGATTACGAGTTGAGCACAAAACTTTATTATTCACCTTTTGTTAAACAATGGGTGGACCCCACCATCAAGGCAACATACTCTGCGGTAGCCGCTTTAAGAAAAGAGGGCTCCTTTAATTACAAAATAAACAACGTCGACGCCTTAGAGAAGGCGGGTCGACCCAATTAGAAAATGGGAAGTCGCGCACCTTTGACGCAAAACTACAGGTGTAGATGATTTAATCATAGTACCCTACGCATAAAAGTGACCATCAAAACACGCCATTTTATCGGTTACTGACCCGGGGAGGAGAAATACGTGAAGACGGCAGGATATCCAAAAAGAATCATAGGACGCCGCCACGACGCACAGACACCACTTATTCACGAAGGTAACAACATGACAAGTAGCGTGGGGGAACGTCTTGTTCTTTATTTACTTAGGTAATATAGTCGCCGTTTTTTATTTCGTTTTTTAGAAAATATATTGTGTAATTTACATCCCTTAGAAAAACGTTTCTATCTCTACCTGAGATGCTTTGACTAAGAGGTTAGCCCAAAACCGTTACGATTGCCTCTATTGAACTGGATACTCAGTTCACGAAATCCAATGTAAATAAGATCCATAGGAGACTCGTTACTTACAAAAAATATTTTTTTACTCGTAGACTTGACGATGTCTTATTTTATAGGTGTACATTTGGAATAAACTCCCCAATCAGGAGCCAATGTTTGATAGTGGAAAACGTGCTATATCGATGCAGTATTTTTGATCCACGCACCAACCGGATTCTATTGGGAAGGGAAAAAAACCCCCATTTTCCGAAATAATTTTAAATTATTGAGGTAAGCGGGAAAACTCAAACGATCACATTTTATGATAGACTGTGTTGAGATTAGGGCCATATTTAAGAGTCTTTCTCGACATATATTCGCATATTTCCCATCAGATCCCTCATCCGAACAAATTGGGACTCTTTGAGAACTATATCTCTTCATGTAACAGATGATATCTATATCTGTCCTCGAGATTGGACTGCACCCGAAATAGGGGTATGTATGCATCATTGTTGTTGCACATATAACGAGAAAAATAGGGGATGAATGGACACTATAGTCTGAGTGATCCACCCTTGAGTACCCTCTATGACCTTTGGGTCCAGGTACCTGAACCATAAGTAGTATGTATGATAACTGTATGACTGGGATTGACATGTACCTATGATTCGATGAATTGGTCATCGGTAGCCGCATGCACTCACTGACAAAAACGATTTGGGGCTCTTTGCCCAATAAATGTATAATAAATGTATAATAGATGGATCCCAGTCTCTACATAGTAACGCATGAAACGCATGAGAAATAATTTCTCTTTCCTTTCTTTGTTAAAAACTAGATAATGCACATGACAATGTTTGTGGATGATCTACAATAGTGGAACTATTACTAGCACTGTGGTTAGAATAATGATAAATCACTTTTATGATTTTAAACGAGGTTTCTTTTTCATTTTTCATTGTCATATTAGGTTTTTAAATTGCTCAAAAATATTGGAGAGCTTTTATTTTTGTCCTGAAGAAGGTGGATATTAATTAGAACTTACCACCGAAACGCGTCGACGCCTACATTACCCAGAATTGGTCTAAAATCCAGAAATTGTCTCACGCTTGGATCTACTATACCAAAAATAGACCTGTGATACATATATATGTACATATGATTGTATGCTGGAATTATACCATTCTGTGATGAATGAATAGATTTCACACTGTACTTTTGCTCTCTAATTTTAATGTTTTTTAGACATTGTTTATATGTTTTCCTTTAATTGTTTATATGAATTTGAGTGCACAATCACTGATATGTGAACAAATTGTTATCAATAAATCACAATATTAATTTTTACTTTATTTGGTTTTTTTCTTTGAGATATATGCGGCTATGATTGTGAGTATTTTAGACCTTTAGTAGAGTTGGTCTGAATGGTTGTAGTGAACTTGATATGGTTGTAGTTTAGGTGGTCTGATACACCCAAGAGAAACTCTCTTTTTCACACTGGATTCAAGTAAGCCTGGTTGATGAGGGGTGCTACCCCAATACCTGTCCCAGAATGCTTGCTTCGGTTCAGGGAAGACCTAGCTTGGCAGTTGAGGCTGGAATGTTCCCTTGAGAAATAGGGTCAAGACTGATTGCATATGGCTGGGTCTGAACTGGGGTGGCAAAGTGAGCTAAGATCTGTAACTGGGGGTGAGTGTCTTAAACATTTTAGTGCTCCTTCCCTCATCTCCTAGTGTTTGCTTTGTTTGCCCTAATTTGGCTGGGTACGCACAGACATTGGTCCTTGCTCACTTTGTCACTGGATTCAAGCTAGCCTGACTGATGAGGGATCTTACCATGAAATCGGTCCCAGGATGCTTGTTTCTGGTCCAGGGAAGACCTGGCTTGGCAGTACAGGCTCAACTGTTCCCATGAGGAACAGAGTCAAGACTGATTTGCATATGGCTGGGTCTGAACTGGGGTGACGAAGTGAGCTAAAGAACGATGATGAATTCAACCCAGATCTTTGACGGGAGGTGAGTGTCTGAAAAGTTTTAGTGCTCTGTCCATCATCTCCTTGTGTTTTCTGTGTTTGCCCTAAGTTGACAGGGTATCCCCAGACGTGGGTCCCTTGCTCACTTTGCCATTGGATTCAAGCTAGCCTGGCTGATGAGGGATATTACTCGGAAACCGGTCCCAGGAAGCTTCTTTTCGGTTCATGGAAGACCTGGCTTGGCAGTTCGGGCTGGACTGTTCCCATGAGGTACAGGGTCAAGACTGATTTGCATGTAGCTGGGTCTGAACTGAGGTGGCTAAGTGAGCTAAAAAACAATTATGGATTTAACCCAGATCTGTGACTGGGGGTAAGTGTCTGAAAAGTTTCAGTCCATTATCTCCTTGTGTTTGCTTTGTTCGCCCTAAATAGGCTGGGTACGCACAGACATGGGTCCCTTGTTCACTTTGCCACTGGGTTCAAGCTAGCCTGGCTGATGAGGGGTGTTAGCTCGAAACCAATCCCAGGATGCTTGTTTCCGGTCCAGGGAATACCTGGTTTGGCAGTTTGGGTTGGACTGTTCCCATAAGGAGCAGAGTTAAGGCTGATTTGCATATGGCTGGGTCTGAACTGGGGTGGTGAATTGAGCTAAAGAACGATGATGGATTCAACCCAAATCTATAACTGGCAGTGAGTGTCTGAAAAGTTTCAGCACTCTGTCCATCATCTCCTTGTGTTTGCTTTGTTCGCCCTAACTTGGTAGGGTATGCCCAGATGTGGGTCCCTTGCTCACTTTGCCACTGGATTCAAGCTAGCCTGGCCTAGTGTTTGCTTTGTTATTCTTCCTCCCCATATAAATGTTCTTAATAAGATGGACATCTTATAAAGTATTGGGACTGGGATACGAATGGGTATCATAGCAAACACATATTTAAGGTGGGGCATCACATTCACTTTAATCGCTTGCACCTTCCCTAACATTAATAGAGTGCAGGCTATCTAATCTGATCAGATTTAATTGTAGAGCTCATATGGGCTAAATAAGCATCTTTAGTATGGTTTAGGCATGTATTTATATGGATTCCTAGATATATGTTGATAAATATATGGATATTCGTTAGTTCTGCCTCACAAATGTGCATATCAATTATGGTTATATTCTATGTTTAACATGTATATAGGTGACTGCATAAATAGGTAAATCTTTTGTCAAATATTTATCTACAATTGCTTCACTATTGAATTATATATATATTCACAGAAAAAACCATAGGTTTCAGGCACGTTATAGTTAGGAATTAGCATTTAAAAAACCTCAGAAATTCACTGAAAAAACCATAGGTTTCAGGGGTGTTATAGTTAGCTGGACTTTTCACTTCAAAACCATTGAAATTCCCCCGTTATAGTTAGTTCAGCTAACTATAACTCACGCGCCCGCAATGCACTGCTGATGACGTCACATATTACATCACTCATGACATGGTCAGTGACATCACTCATGACATCACTGATGACATCTCAAATGACATCACTGATGACATCACTGATGACATCATCCAGTGAATGTGTGTTTTTCTGAAAATTAAACATGTTTTATATATGTATATCTCAAGGTCGATGGAAGAATAAATGGGTATATAAGTGTCTAAATGGATGATTTGTTTTTGAAAAATTGATTGTGTAACTGACTGATTAAGTGTATCATAGTGAATACATGGCTTAGTGAGTAATGTTTAAATATGTAAATATCTGTATCAGTCTCTCACTTTGTGTATAAGTGGCTGCATGGGTTGGTGAGTAGCTACATGGGTGTCTATATAGGTTATTAGTTGGTTTTTTGAGTATCAGTCTGAGTGTCTGCATGGTTCGGTGGGGGGTATTACGTAGTGCATAGGTGCATGAATGAGTGACTCACTGTTTGTATGTGTTGAACACAGCATGTGTGCAGGACTGTATGGGTGGATGAGTGTGTGTATGGGTGTGTTAGTGAGTGAATGACTGTCTCAATAGTGTCTTTATGAGTAACTACATATGTTTTAAACTAGTATATGTGACTATTGGTGTATATATGTGAGTATATGTGAGAGTGAGAGATTGAAAAAGTTCCTGTATGAATAAGTATGTGTTTCTATAAGTGATTGTTTAAAAGACTAAGTATGTGTAAGTTTCCGTAGAAGTAAGTGTGGTGGTGTGTGCATAACTGTATATGCAAGTAAATGTATGTTTGATTCTTTATTAGCATGAGTGACTATGTGTGTGAGTAACTCTATGGATGAGTGGCATTGTGTAACAGGATGTATAGGTGTATGAGTACATATGATGAGTGAGTACATGTATGAGTGGCTGTATAGGACTGTTGGTGAATGATTGGATGTGTATGTAGATCTTAGACTTACTGAAGAGGTTGTTGTAACTGGTATTGGTATGTCCATTGTTTTGAAAATTTTAGTCTCTATTTTTGAATGTGTGTATCAAAGGTTATATTAGGGTGATAGGAGGTCTGCCACTCTATCACAAGGATGATGTCATCAGTGATGTCATCAGTGATGTCATTTGAGATGTCATCAGTGATGTCATGAGTGATGTCACTGACCATGTCATGAGTGATGTAATATGTGACGTCATCAGCAGTGCATTGCGGGCGCGTGAGTTATAGTTAGCTGAACTAACTATAACGGGGGAATTTCAATGGTTTTGAACAAGTGAAAAGTCCAGCTAACTATAACACCCCTGAAACCTATGGTTTTTTCAGTGAATTTCTGAGGTTTTTTTAAATGCTAATTCCTAACTATAACGTGCCTGAAACCTATGGTTTTTTCTGTGAATTTCAAAGGTTTTTTAAATGCTAATTTCTAACTATGCCTACAGAGATAGGACATGTGAAGAAAGAAGAAATAATGCACAGAAAGAAACAAAAGAAGTGCAGAAAGAAGCAACAGAAGTCCTCAAATACGAAGATAAGTGCAGGAAGAAGGATAACGTGCAAAAAGAACAAAAAGAAGAGCAGAAAGAAGCCTTGTTGCAAAATCATCCTGTACCCTCAACTTTTTCAGACGGATACTGGTGGTAACTGAGTCTGACTAACCAGTCCTAGAGCCAGTGCTATGTTAAAAGACACTTAGAATACAGTGAAAACACCTACATACACTAGGGAACATTATGCGTTGGGGTCCCCCTGTGATTAGCATGACCTCCTCTGTAAGCCCCTAGTATATAATAGGGCATGGGGATTAAAACTACCTCTTAAAACAGGCCACAGGGCGTTTTTGCACACGTTAACTCAGGCCCCGTCCCCTCCCTTCACCACTGTGTAAACACGCCCTGTGTCCGTTTTTAGTTGGGAGATTAAGTTCATTTGAATCCTGAGGGTCCCTAGGGTCCAACTAGCCCACTAGGTACCTCCAGTAAGTGCCACAGAGCTGCGTTAGAGAGAGGTGTAAAAAGTGGCACGGCCTGGACCACCTCTCTGCAATGCAGCTCAGTGGCGCTTACTGGAAGCACTTGGTGGGCTAGTTAGCCCCCAGGGGCCCTCAGTATTGAAGGGAAATTATATCTCCAATTTAAAACGTGCCATAGTGCGTGTTTGCACACGTCACCTCAGGCCCCGTCCCCTCCCTTCACCACTGTGTAAACGCGCCCTGTGGCTGTTCTAAGTTGAGAGATTAAGTCCCCTTGAATCCTAAGGGTCCCTAGGGTCAAACTAGACCACTAGGTACCTCCAGTAAGCGCCACAGAGCTGCGTTGCAGAGAGGTGTAAAAAGGGGCTTGGCCTCAAAACACCTGTCTGCAGCACAGCTCCCTGGCGCATACTGGAGATGCCTGTTGGGTGCGCGTTTGCAGAGTGTTGCACGGAGGGGGCATTTCCTCCGGCACGATGCCAGTCTTTTATTTATTTTAATTTTTATAGAAGGGGGGCTGTGTGGTTCCCCTTCTTATTCTAATTTATTGGCCCTGATGACCCCCTCCCCCAGGGCCTGTCTCCTAATTATATTTTTTTGACCCCAATCCCCAGGGCCGGCCACTGTTTTTTATTATTTGTAAAAAATATATATTTATAGACACACCTAGGACATGCTGGACAAACCGTACGTACCTATCACCATGACGATTTACGTGATATTCATTAAAAGGCGACTATGCATGCAATGAATCCACGTGGAATGTATTTACACCACTAGTGAAGCTCTGACATGTCTGATGCCCTACCGTACCGTATTTATACAAACATGGGTAGCTATTGACGGGCACATTTAATACACATGCACACCAAGCCATTCAAAGGGGATTCGACAAAAATTCGACCAAAACTATGCAAGAAACCCCCCTCACGGTTAATAAAACACACATCCACTGCCGGATGTGTAATGCTTTTTATTTTACTCTCTGGAAAGGGGATGAACATCACTTGAGAGTCACAGCATGCTCCTGAGAGAGCCCAATGCTGTGTTACACCCACCATTGCCTGCCGAGTGCCACACACCTCAGTGTTGTATTCCACTAGCTAGTGCATATGCTATGACACTCTCTAGCCCATGTGCACTGTAACACCACCCCGTGAATATGTCATGCCACACTTGTCTTCGCACGGGTTATATTGCCCCATCTAACGTGCCTTCCTCGATGCCTATGTTATAACGCACAGTGCTATGCCATACATATTAAAATCTGGGATCCATATCTTTGTCACAGTGCATATGCAACGTTTCACTCCCCAGCACATATTTTATATTACAACTTTAGAGACTAGTTAGGTTACACAACACTGCCCTGTGCATATTACACTCCAAGGCGCATATCGCATAGCACGCTCTAGTGCCTGTGCTATCTCACGCTCTCCAATTAATCTGTCATTGCGCACAATGTAGTGCATATTATATTTCATACCTGGTTCATCTTATATCAAACTGTTTGGTGCATAGTTTATACCATACACTATATCTAGTTTTCATTTTCAATCGTGCTCTCAGGACTATGTTCTATATAACACTGTGTTCACCTACCCTTTTCACGGGCATTACATTTTGCGATAGGGGGTGGAGGGTCAGGGGGTGTTTCTGCCAAGTGAGCCCGGAGTCACAGTCACAAATGTCCTCTTCTTCCTGAATAAAAGTGAGATTATGCTGCATACTTGTTCATATTTGAAGTAGTTCGCACAGACACAATGTTTTAAAAACAATAAAGTTCCTAATACCCGCCTTCTCTGAACAGTTAGCTTTCTGCCCCATCCCCCTCCTCCCTATCCTCTGTTGTGAGAATCCATGGACTAGCCTCCTCCCTCCTGCCATGCATGGTCTGATGTGCTGCCACTGCCCTCAATTTAGTATGATGTACCAGTCCACTCCTCCTGCCCTCCATTGCCCAATTCTATGCCCCATCATTGACCTCCTGCTTAAACTCTGTGCTTAGCTTGCTGCCCCTATTCTCCTTCCCCCTGCCCTCCGATGTCTTTGTGCATGCCCCTGCTCCATCCTTGTTGCCCACCATGTCCCATGGACCTGCCACTCCTATCTACTCTGAGTGTTCTGTTGAGCTGCCACTCCCCTCCCACCTGCCTAGCATTGTCAGATGCCTGTAACCTGTCCCTGCCACCTCCACCATGCCTGTCCACATGCCCTGCCCCTATCCTCTTCCTCCTGTCCTACATGGTCCATTGTACTGCCACACCCTTCTGCCCTCCCTGGTCTTTTGTGCTGCAACTGCTCCTCCTGCCTGCCCCGTGTGGTCTGTTGTGAGGCCCCTTCCCCTGAACTTTCTTGTCTGTGCACAGGTCCTGACCCTCCCTTCTATCCTCCATCGTCCTTTTTGCATGCCCCTGCACCCTCCTTCTTGCCCATCATAGCCATTGTGCTGCCACTAAACCCTCACCCTTGCCATGCATGGTCTTCTGTGCTGCCATGGCCCCTCCCACCTTCCCTGTGTGGTCAGTTAGCTGCCCCTGACCCCCTCCCACCTTCCCTCCATGGTCTGTGTGTATGCCATCACAGTCTCACTGTTGCTCTTCATGGTGTGTCTTGCTTCTAGTGCCCATCCTGCCTGACCTCCATGGCTATCTCCTACTCCTGCCCTGCCCCCTTGCCCCCAGGCCTCTGTTTACATGTGCAGACCCCTACTCCCTCCCTCCTGGCTTGTCTGTTCCATTGTAATGCCCCTGATCCGTCCCTCCTACCCTTTACGGTCTGTTATGGTGCAGCTTTCTCTCCTGTCTGTCCATTATGGTCAGCTAGCTACCATTGCCTCTTGCCCCTCTGTTCTCTGTTGTCCATGTGCATGGTCCTGTCCCCTCCCTCTTGCTTTCTATGGATTGTTGTGCTGCACTCCTGTCCTGCATGCCCTGTGTGGTGCTCCTCTCCATGTCCCTCCTGTCCTCTGTTATCCAAGTCCATGTCCCTATCCCATTTCCTTCCATGATCCAATGTACCATATTTGCGAACATTTTGAACTTGGTAAGAGGGAGATTTTGAAAAAAAACTGGGGTATTGATTTTCCCCTTTGAGTTACATTGAAAAGAGGAGATTGTAGACAGGAGACAGATCAAATAAAGCCCATTTGAGCTTAAAAACATTGGACGTTTCCTGGCTGAATCGGGTCTGTTGGCATGTATGGTTGTACTACCATTGCCTCTTCCTTCTGCCCACAATGGTCTATTACATTGCCACAGCCTCTCTTGCAAGTCCTGTATTGTTGGTTTGTTGCCCCTGCCCCCCTTTCCACTGCCCTCCATAGTCTGTTGTGCTTCCACGGCCCTTCCTGCCGTTCAGTGTGGTTAAATTGTAGCCTTTGCACCCTCCTACCTGCCTTCAATTTTCAGAGTCCGTGCCCCTGGCCTCTGCCTCTCAACAGTATCCTAATGAACAACTAGATTGCTAACATTCTAGATTTATTACAAAAGTGTAGAACGCCTGACATCATCTTGATGTAATCAAAACTGTAATACCTAGAGCATTTCATTTAGAAATTACATATATGAGAGGGTCCTATTGGCATCAAAATTATGGTTAGTGCTCTAAAAGACTAAAATAAGGACATATTTTCTGAGTTTTCAAATAGCGACAAAGCACTTTTAAATTATTTGTTAGGTTTATGTTTTTTTATCCAGTTGACCACTTGATTAAATGTTGCACTTAGGGGAGAGGATGTGGTGTTACTTCCAGAACTGCAGACTTTGCAACTGGGGAACCAGGTTGAAGTTTCTGCTTCAGCTCGACATTCTGTGATTCTGGTCAAATCACTTAGTCTCCCCATGTCTACAACCAAAATGAATTTGTTCTTGTGTGATGTAACCAATGCTCATGTAAAGCACTCCAATACCTGACAAGTCTGCACTATATAACACTTCAAAAATACAAAATAATAAGTGTTTTGCACACTTCTGTCATTGGGCTATATTTGGGCTACATCTGGGTGATTTTGGGCTACATTTGGGCTCTTTTGTCTCCGGTGGCCATCTTGGGAGATTTATTTGTTATGAAGTTTCCTAATTTCCTCATGCACTGCAGTCTCCTCAGTAGGAAATACTTTCAGTTTTTTACTTTGATTCCATCAAGAAGGCATTCAGATGTGTCACACATTTGCCATAAATTCAGAATGTTAGCACTCTTTTTGCTCATTAGATCACTGTAGTAAAGCTACTGCTCACCAGGGAAAACTGCTGCTGGTATTGAAAGTGCATGTTTCAGTCTGCATGTCAGAATTTTTTAATGAAATAGAAGAGGATTTGAGAAGTCACTCAAAATGTGCCCTAATTTTTCTTTCTGCAGCACTAATCATACTTTTTATGGAAAAATGAACCCCCTCATTTTGTTCCTTTTTAAATTAAATGTTTTAAGAGTTACCACTTTAATCCAAGCAAGATGGCTTCAGGTGTGCCATACGTTTATCATAAGTAGGACTGTTAGCGCTCTAGTAGTTCTTTGGAACACTCTGGGAAGCTGCAGTAGAACACAAAGGAATCAACTGACAGTCTCTGCCCTTGTTGGATGTACATGTTTTACTGAGAATGTCAGACTTCATTCTCACATGACTGAGAAAGATAATGTGAATTTACAGAAAATAAGCTCTCAGTTTAGCTTATATCGCCTTCCAAACCTCTGTGGTAAAAGCATGAGAAAATATTTTTCTCTCAATCATGATATCCCAGCAGAAGGCTTTTTCACATGGTGAAATCACCTTAGAACATACCACAATTCCTAAAATGAGTATGGTACCATCAACAAATGATTTATAATGTAACTAAAGTCTTAAAACCTTCTATTAACTGCAATGCTTTTTAATGAGGTGCTATCATGTATATTGGTCCCAAGATGGCTGCCAACACTTCTTGGATGAAGTGCTGACAGCCAATCAGATCGCAGGATGAGATGTGTGGTTAGGCTCCGCCCACATATATATATGCTTTTAAATTCTATTTTCTCAGGAAATACTGAACAGATTTACACCAGACCTGCAAAAGGCACTTCCTTGACCTTATGGCTACCTCTCTGCCAAATTTCAAGTATTTCTGTTCAGCCGTTCGGGCTGTAGCTGTGTCTAAAGGTCCTATGGAAAAATGCATGGGGAAAACGCGTTTTGGGACCCCCCTTTTTTCTCGGCCCCTGCTTGACGAATCACCTCGAGACTTTCAGGGTAGGAGCTGAACGGAGCGCCCCATTAGTTTTGAAACTTTCGCGACAATTCGTCAACCGGCGCCAAAGTTATTCAAAATAGAATTTTGAGATTTCCTATGGAAACTAGGTTGTAACTATAACTATCTACTGGCGACCGCCAGTAGATAATATATATATATATATATATTTATAATGCAATAGTGAAGCAATTATAGATTTGTAGATAAATAATTATGATACAATATTTACCTATTTATGCAGTCACCTATATACATGTTAAACACAGAATAATATAACCATAAGTGATATATATACATATATATATACAAATAATAGGTTCAAGAACACTTGAAAGTGTGAGTTTATTAACGACAACTTAAATCTACATATATTTCCTTCCTTAACCATTTAAACCTTCCATGTACTTTTGTGTCTTTATATTGACTACTTTACTTCTAATTCTGCATCACCAATGCACTACCCTATATTTAACCCTATACCCCTCTACCTCCACTCTCTGATTCATCTCAAACTTCATTCTACCATGCTCTCCAAAGCACTACCCTATTTCTCAACCTATACCTCTGTCAATATATCCTCTACCTCCACTCTCTGACTCATGTTAAACCCCTTTCTATTACTATGATCCCCAAAATAACCCTTTCTAGACTCTTCCCTCCTCTAGCCCTCCTTGCATCATCTTATACCTTCTTTACTATTCATATCTCCCAAACAAGCCTTCCCTCTGACTCTTCCCTCTCCACCTCCCCTTTACTTATCCTAAATGGCATCCAACTGCTATGAGCTCCATCCCCCCACAATCCTTTTCAATCAACTAACAGATTAACATGTCCACTGCTGAAATTAATTTCATATCTCCCTATCCTAATTCACCAATCATCCAATTTTTGGGTTCCGGAGTAGCGTGCTACACGCTGAAAATGTGCTTTGATGTCTTGTCAGGGGTAGTAAGCACTATATAAATGCAGTTACAATTATAATTACAATATCGCAGGTCAGATGTTTTTCATGGAATGGATGGTCTCCTATTGCTGCAACCGCTGTGTCTCTGGTAAGTGGTAATCAGGCTCGGACTGACCTGTACGGCAATTAGGCAGTGTCCGAAGGGCTGGTCTGACTAGTTAGTGTGCGGGCCGATTTTGTGACCGTTTGTAGGCCTATTTTATGGTCTGCTGGGTCTGTTTTTACTGTTGATTAACCTGCTTTTAAAGCAAACATTACAGATAGCAATCTCACACCCATGCATTTGTGGCTGGTATTTAACAGCGGTGGGGAGAATAGTCATGGGGGGAGGGAATGAAAAAAAATAATAATTACCTGTTGCCGTCAGTGCCTCTGGCTCCTCTTCGCCCGCTTCCAGGCCAGGAAGCCCCCTGCTGCTCCCAGGCTTCCCATAGCCAATCACAACGTTGCTAATTTTGTAGCATTAAAAGTATATACATCAACCCCTGGAGCTTTATAGTAGGAGAGGTAATCTATTACTTTTGTTATGTTATCTTCCATTATGCCCTGGATTGTGCCTGATGTAAAGTCAATATCAGTATTTTGATTTTGGACAGAAACTCCTGCGTTTTAGATCAAGCGTTACGGCGAGTAAAGAGCTTTACAGAAATCAGTGAACATATTGATAATATCTGTGGGCTGTGTGTCTACAGAACCCTGTGCTTTTTTAATGCACTGGGATACAGCGGTGAACCTCTTGTTGCCTCAATTGCATAGCCAGCTGTTGCCTTGCCTTCTCATCTTTTTCATAGTTAATTTGTTTTAGTAGGAATAGCGCTTTTTCCTTCCTCAAGTATAAACGTTTTTACGGTCCTATTTCGCCCTAGGAAAGTGGTGAATCACTTCTCGGAAATGGATAGATGTCCAATGTAAAATCAGCTGTGTCTTGTTCTCCTAGTAGAGCTTCCTTTTTATGGTGTTACATTATTGCCCCACGGATGTAAGCCTTCCCCAAAACCTGAACCGTTTGGGTGGAGGGTACTGTGGGTCTGTTCTCCTCGAGGTATGTACGGAGGGTTGACATTAGCCTTTAAAAAAAATCTTTTGGGAGTCTGTACCAGGACATTTCAAGTTTCCATTGTTTCGTGAGTGGCCTCACTAAGCTAAGTCTAACAAATCAGAAAAGTGGTGTGTTTTCAGACACTGTTTACCAACAGGATCGTGTTGGTTACTCAACTCAAAGAGATGCTGAGGCTGAATGGGTGCCTGTGTGCAGGAGGTGAATGTGTGTTCCAGCTTCTTCTGATTGATGAATCAACCTCCAGGGGTCCCAAACAGCGAAATCAGTCATGAGGTTATCTACTAAGCCCCTGTCAGCATGGTGTCTCACCAAGAGTGATCATATTTATTTAGCAAAGATAGTATCTATTTTCATGCTCCTGTCGCCCCAGCGATGAGTACTTTGGGTAGAGCTTGATGATGTAGTTGTCTGTCTATGTCTCCAAAAGTTTAGTAGTGCGTACACTGGCCCTATTATTAGGGAGTGAATTTCTATTGGGACTTTGAAAAAAATGAAATGTCCCCTCAGATCTTGCCAGGTTTTATGAACTCTGAGAGGTAGACTATTTCTTATCAAAATGGCCACTCTGCCCCTACAGTAAAATCTGGAATTAGAGCCTCGCTTATCATCTGGAGTACTTTTTCTGAATGGTATTCTTTTCCCACCCAATCACTCCTACGTTTCTGGCTCTCTGAGTCTGATAAATGGGTTTTTAGATAAGTGAACTATCTGGTTTGAATGTATTGAAATGGAGGATAGAATTGTCTTTCAATTTATAAAGTGGGTTAGCCGTTCAGGTTGAATGAGGCTATTGATAGATTATGCAAATCGTGAATTTCAAAACTATTACTGGGTGATATGTTGTTTTATTCCTTGGGGAAGTTCCATTAGGGGCATTGCGATAACATGAGCGAGAGTTGAGGGGTCTGGTTGAGAGTCTGGTGCGTCAGATTGCAAGTAGGTCTTACAACATTTGTAGTCGTATGATGACTGGGTAGTTACAGTCTACCCTAGCAGGATATATGTGTCCCTGGTTTGAAGGGGTGTGAGCTTTGGGTAGTGGGCTAGTGTTGGGTCTGTCCTTTAGTTGGCCAAGTAATTGCTCAATGCTATAGTGAGAGTATGTGAGGTTTCCTGTGAGCAGATTTATACTGGAGACTCAAGCATGCGGGATGTTGATATGGCAAGAGGTGGGGAGGTGACAGTGGAGTTACATCATTGTATGATATAATTTCATTAGGGTCCTGGAGATGCAGATCATTGAAATGTTCCGCTGAAGCTATTGAGATCCTAGCATATTAGTTTAAGCTGTTTACAGAAAGCTATCTATCTTCTTAAAATCTGGCTTGTGGGACTTCAGAATTAAGACCAAGTTATAGTTGAATGTCACCCTCATCCCTTATAAATGAATGAAACAGTAAGAGTCTAAGGTATAACAGCGGATGAGGTTGTAGGACCTTCTCTGTTAAATGGGGTGGTACAAGGTCTCTCATAAGGATTTCAGTGACAATCTTGACTTGTCCCTTATTGGATGGTGTTGCATCAGATATTTGGGATTTGGCCTTGCTGACCACTGTCTGGTAACAGTATTTCTCTTTCCTCCATTTGTGGTTCTCGTTTTAGGCTTGGTTAGCTAGCTTCCTCATGTCTCGGGGTTGTATCCATTTCGGCTTCGCCAAGAGAGATCAAATAACCTTGTAGTTGACAAGGGTCCTCATATTCCGTAATTGTGCTTTTGTGAGTTATTAACATGCTCTCAGCCCTAATAGACCATAGTCAAAGCCCAATTTCTTCAGTTTGGGTCTCTATGGCAGTAATCAAATTAGACGCTGAACAGTTTGAAAATGAATTCGTGAGTGATGGTCATGTGTTGGTTCCATACATGAAGATGTCAAGGAGTTTAGCACTATTTTCAGATATTGATTACTAAAAGTATGCATTTTAGTTTACAATTACATAAAAGATTCGATGTTATTCCCAATGCCACGTTGCTGCACCCGGAATCTTTTTGCCCCAGACGAGTCATCGGGATTGCATAGGAAGTGAGACCCCACCCACCAAAAGAGCAGAGAGAGTAAAAGGATGAATTCTATGCCAGCCATGGAGGCGTAGAATAGAAAAGCGAGTTGGCAATATATGCAAAAGGATATTAAATATGCCGGTAGGGTTGTCTAGAACAAATATTAAAATAAAGTATATCAATTAAATGAAGCGGTGTGCAACAAAACCGCCAGGGCAGCCTGTGAGAGATTTTCTTTGCGACAATTGAATGTTTTAGTACTATGATTATCTAATTAAGATTTAGGATTCTTCCCATGCTCGCCATTTAATCTTGAATGACTTTTTACTACATTCGTTATGCAAATACATCTGTCGACAAATTTAGCCATGCTTTTAAAAAGAAAGAAATCTCTTCAACACTTTCAATCAGGGCATTTTTAGGACCTGCCTGTCCCTAACAAACTCCATTTGTAGTAAATCAAGCATAAGAACATTTGAAACATTTATATAAAGTGCAGTCAGTTACTCTGTAAATGATGCGTGCTACTTTTAGCAATCACTATAGCAACAACCAAGTAATTACCTTTAAATAGCAAAAAGGTGTCTTCATTGAAATCATTTGAAGCACCTTCATTGAATTAAGCAGGCTTTAAGAAAACTTTCACTATTTGCATTTCTCTGCTGTCTGCTGCAGGTCTTCATAACTGTTCTTTGTTAATTTCTGGCCGATCACGAGCATCATAAATATACTGCAAAACAATTTTACGAATACAAATTTCTCCAACTTTTAAAACTGGCTTGAAGGCCACATTGATTGGCTGTTTGTGCTAATTCCATTCGATTTTTGTGCTTGAGGAGTTCACATTTTGTTCTCTAAATTCATTGAAAAACAAAACTGACTCAAAGGTTTTCACTCATCACAAGGAAGTAGACAGGGAAGATGGTAAGTAAACTTCCTAATGATTAGCAATATCACAGATGCTGTTTCTATTCTATTTTATTTTTTTCTGGGTACAAGACAGATTATGGAGAGGCTAAATGACCCAACATTCTGAAAATAAGCAGGGCATTTCAGAGAGGGCTGCACTTTAATTTGTCTTTACAAAAAGAAAGTAAAATAAATATCTGTGAGAAATGGGGTTTTTCATTGAGGGGATGAGAACTCTTCTCAAGCAGGAACCACAGTCCTTGTCAGTGTGAAGGACAAAAGTCAATAAATTATTGTATGCTTAATCCTCTGGAAGCCTGGCACAAAAACGGCTTAACATATATGCACCGTGTTAAGTATTTCTGCATCACAAAAACAGTAACAACGTGAAAATACAACACAAGAGGTATTCCACACCAGTTTAAAACAATAATGAAAAATTAAATAAAAAACATGAGCCAAAACAGTAAAACATACAAGCAGTAGAACTGCAGCTATGCAAATTTAAAGGTTTAAGTAAAAATAGCTTCAAAAAGCAGATAGCGCTGTGGGTATCTGGTCGCACTAGACCTTGACAAAGTCACAAGTTCAGGCCATCCACAATAGAGCTACAGAGACCAGCTTAGTCCCATTGAAAAATGTACCTCTCAAAGTCCAGGACGCAGAGTTCAAAATTTCAGGATTTCACAAAAGGAGCTCAGCTGTTGTCTGTCAAGTGTCCAGGACCTGGGGCGGAACGTCTTGGGGATAAGAAACTCACTTCAGCAGAGGCCAGCAGCGTTCAAACAGGACCTTTTACAGGTCTCTGGATGGTAGGGGGAAGTTCAGGCAGTGGTTCATGTACGCTGGTCCTTGGTCATGGAGGGATTTGTAAGCGTGCATCAATATCTTGAATTGCCATCTTTTCTGGACAGGGAGCCAGTGGAGGTTCCTAAGGTGAGGGGTTATGTTGGTCTATTTCGGCAGGTTGAGGATGAGTTCTGTATTGTCTGGAGTCTTCTAATGAGTATGTTGTTGGTTCCTGCGTACAGTGCGTTTCTATGCAGTATACCAATGCTTTATCACAAATTCCTATGCAACTTTTCTGGGTAGAATTATCACATTAGACAACAGTTCAAAAAGGCTGGTAAATTGTTTAAGTTGAGTGAGTATCAAAAGACATTTAAAAGCATTAAGGATGACACATGCACAGCTCCAGCTTTGGCGGGGTTTGACCCTATTTATAGAATTTTTATCACTACAGATGCTAGTGGTAAGCCTGTCTCCATTGCATGTGAATTAGCGCTAGAAATTAGGGCTTGAATGACGTTTTTTCTCGTGCTGGCATGGAGCCATTTGAAGATTCCTTGGAGCATGCATAAAGTGTGGAAGCAGGCGGAAGAGACTGCATTGATCTGTTCATGGTGAGTTTGCTATCTAGGATGATGCAGAGATTGCGGGCATTGTCTGTTGGTCCATGAGTTGGTCAGAGTTTGGCGGGGCACCAGGTGTCATTCCAAGGGGAGGCACTGTTGCCAAAGATCAGCACTTTGGTCTTGTCAGTGCTGAGCTTCAGACAGTTGGCCTTCATCCAGTCGGGGACCGTCAATATTCAGTTGTAGCAGTCGGTCTTAGTGGTGGTGGGGTCTGTTGAGAGCGACAGGATGAACTGAGTATCGTCGGCATAAGATATGATGTTTAGATCATGGGTTTAGACATTGACAGCTAGAGATGTCATGTTGGTGTTGAGAAGATGGGGTTGACGGATGGTTGGTGTGGAAACTAGGGAGGGGGGGATGAAGTCTGCTACGCCGTCGTAGTTCGCAGAGTATTGTCCGCTCTGCGTAGGACACAGATTTCCAAAAAAGTCCACGAAGCGGCGCGGAGCTCAGTTTTTCCTCTTGCATGACTTGCCAACATTAAATTGGTGAGCGCAAGCGAGCAAAATCTTATGCTAGACCACCTCCCAGTGAGATTGCTCAATGCAGGAGTTTTTGGAAGGTTGCTACTGCTCACCATGAGAAATCTGCCACTCTCGTTGAGAAAGCTGCATCTCAAGCAGAACATCAACTTTTGCAGCAGAAAGAAGCAGTGCCCTCTTGCGCTGCACCTTGTGCCATTTGTGCTGATTTTGCAGCATGGGACAAACTCAAAGCGCAAAAAATCAGTGCGAGGATCACAACTTACTGCACTCTGCCACTTGCAGAATTCCACAGAGTGCAGCCGTTTTTTCTGTACTTCGCGAAATTCTTTATAGTAGAACTCCACGAACTCCACCCATGCTTAGTGGAAACCGGATTGGGAAGCATCTAGCAGGTACTTTCTCTCAGTGCTCAGTGAGTGGCTGGTTGATGGCCCTCTTTAGTACTTTGGCAGGAAAAGGGAGCAGCGAGGTGGGACAGCAGTTCTGAAGAGAGGTCTGACTTCTGTGTGTTTCCATGTGTCAGGAAAGGTGGCTGTGGTGATGGATGTATTGAGGATGGTGTTGACTTGATGACTGATATACTTACTTCCTAGGTTGAAGAGGCGGTAGGGATTCTTCCAAGTGGATGGAGTTCATGATGGCTGTGGTGTTCTGTGTGGTGATCTGTTCCCATGTAGTGAGTGGCTGGTTGGGGTAGGCAATTGTTGGAGTGGGGAGGCTGTTTATGTCGGTGGGTGTGGCTCAAAGTTTCTGTAGATGGTGTATATCTTGTTGTGGATGCTCTTGAGCATTGCAGAGTTCCTGTGATGGAGGAATGGGTGGCCGTTGGGCAGGAGAACTCACTGACAATGCTGGAGAGTTCCTTGTTGTGGTTGGTGCTTGCCTCAATGCAGTCTGCTAGGGCAGCTTATTTGCATCTTTGAGTTATTTGTGGTGTTTTTTGAGGGCTGACTTGAAAGCGGCTGAGCTTGTGGTGTCTCTGCTGGTGCGCCATCTTCTCTCCAGTTGTTTACAGCAGCTTTTCATTGTCCGGAGGTCTGGTGTGTACAATCTGGCTTCTTTCAGTGATCCTCGGGTCTTGGCAGGTTTGATGGGGGTGACTAGGTCAGCAGCGTTGTTGATCCAGGTGGTGAGGATCTGGATTGCTTGTTCTAAGTTGGTTGCAGGGTCGGGCTGGGTGGTGTTGAGGGTGTCTATCCATTAGGATCTGTGCCACTTTGTTTCGGCTGTGGAAGGGAGCATTGGGGGGACTGGTGACATTGCTCCGTGATCCTGCAATGGTGAAGTGACTGATTGAGTGGTCGGTCCAGGAGAGTTCTCTGGCATGGCAGTGTTTGACTCTGTCACTGGACATGAAGATCAAGTCCAGTTTGTGTCCTGCTCTGTGTGTAGGTTCAGTGACCAGCAGAATGAGGTCGATGTTGTCCATGCGTTCTAGGAGCTTGATGGCAACTGGGGCAATGAAGTCTGTGATGGCATTGCAGAGGTCGATGTGTGGTCCTAGGGGTCTGTAAGCAAGAGCGCCTTTGATGGATGTTCAGTCATCACTGTAGAATTGGAAGTTGACGTGGTCGATGATCCGTGTGGTGTCGTCTTTGATGTCGGTGCAGCTGATTGTTTCTTTGTGAACGATGGCAATGCCTCCTCCGAGTTTGTTGGTGCACTCCCAGTGTGTCTTTTTGTAGCAGTTGGGAGTTGCATTGGCGATGTCGGGATAGAGGAATGGTTTGATCCACTTCTCTGTGATGAAGGTAATGTCGGGGGCTAGGGTGGAGATGGAGACTTTGGTGGAGTAATTGCTGAGAGATCAGGCGTTAAGCATGAGACATTGGTGTGGATCCGGGGCAGTCTCAGTCGGCGGAGTGGCGCAGATTGCTGTAAGGGAGGCAGGTCCTGCGTTGCAGATGAAGAAACAGCGGTTGCAGGTGAACGGTCCTGCTGTAGAACAGGGAGTTATGAGGCAGCAGCTATTTTGGCATCCAGGGTCCAGGGCTCAAAGTTCTGCAGAGGAGTATCTGTGAGTGGCTGGAGGGCCAGGGTTTCTGATGCTGAATGTGGTCCAGGCATGAAGAGGCTCAGATGGGCTTGCTTTTGGCTTGCCTTCAAGGTGCCAACTGTGCACATCCACTGTGTGGCCGTGCTGCAGCCTCCATTAAGTAGGTCCTGGAAGGGGAGGAGGGCTGGCTAGTGGGAAGGGCACGGAAAGTGGCGGAAAGAGCAGGTGGCGAAGGGAGAGATGAACAAAGTATAAGGCACAACCAGAATCAATGCCCAAACAATGAGGAATAAAAACAAACCATAAAAAAGTCACAAAACAATTACAACCTGAAATCACAATGAGGTACCATACACAGCAAAACCCAAGTAGAGGTGCTAGTGCTGAGGGCAGTAAGGGGGAGGAAGCACATGGGCCTGCTTAATAGGGCCTCACAGCTGCCTCAATTGAGTAGGCCCAGGGAGTGGGAGGAGCGCTGGGAAGCGACAGGCAGCAGTGGTTGGCAGGAAAGTGGAACTTAGTGGGAAGAGCTGGTGGCAAGTAGAGAGATAAACTAAGTATAAGGCAGAGATAAGCAAAGTATAAGGCTCAAGCAGGGGCATACAGAGAGTCAAAGCCCAAACAATGAGGAAGCAGGACAAACCAGAAAAACTTGTGGTTTGATTACAATCTGAAAGCACAACGAGTAACCAGGCACAGCAAAACCCAGGAAGAGACACTAGTACAGAGGGAAGCGAAGGAAAGCTGTCCAAAAGCCTGGTCAAGAGGGGCATGCTGCGATTTCCATTAACAAGGTCCTTGGAGGAGGAGGAGTGCTGGAAAGTGGGAAGCAGGAGGTCGATGGAGGCGGTTGGAAAGCAGCAGGAGGCAGGAACTGCGGGTGGTGAGGGGAGAGAGAAATATAAGACAGAGATCAACAATGTATAAGGCACAAACAGAGTCAATGCCCAAACAATGAGGATCAGGACTAACCAGAAACAAGGGCACACTACAATTACAATCTGAAAGTATAATGAGGTACCAAGCACAGAAAAACCCAGGAAGAGGCACTAGTGCTGAGGAAAGAGAAGGGAAGGTGGCACAAGGACCTGCTCAATGGGGTCACGCTGCGATCTCCATTAAGTTGGTCCTGAGAGGGGAAGGAGCGCTTGGAGGAGGGAAGCAGAAAGTAGCAGGAAAGTTGCGGGAGGTAAGAAGAGGGGGCCCCAAGAACAGAAATAAACAAAGTATAAGGCAGAGATAAACAAAATATAAGGCACAAGCAAAGGCACAAACAGAGTCCATGCCCAACCAACGAGGAATCAGGACAAACCATAAGCACAACAAGATACCAGGCACACCAAATCCCAGGAAGAGGTGCTGGTTCTGAGAGCAGTGAGGGGGAGCTGGCACACAGGCCTGCACCTTGTCTTGTGACCCAGCATGCAGGCTGCAGACAGCAAATAATTAGGGCAAGACAATGCGAAAATTCTGGTATTTTTAGAATTGTGAACTAAATTCCAACTTTACCATTAAAGAGGATTTTAAATTATAATTAATTTGAGTGAATACATGACATTCCTTCCTGCTCCAAATCAAACGTTATCACTTATTAAATGTAATAAGGTAACCCAATGTTATACTATGGGAGAGGTAGGACTTACAGTAGTGAAAAATGCTTTTATTTCACTATCAGGTCATGTAAAACTTTAAAAGTACATGTCCAACCTTTTACATACACTGCAACCTGCCCGAAAGGCTGTTTAAGGCCTACACTAGGGATGGCATATAAATTAAAAAGGAAGGTTGCAAATGGAAGTTTTGGGCCTAGTGAAAGGTTTTATTTGCCAGGTAAGCATGGCAGTTTAAAACTGCACTACAGGCAACAATGGGAAGCCTGGAAAATGTTTACAAAAGCTATTTGGGTGTGTGGCAAAATAAGTGCTGCTGGCGGACTAGTTACATTTAATTTACAGACAATAACTACATGTTGTACAACTTTGCTAGGGACTTATAAGTGAACAATTGTGTTACATGGGTTTCAGTCAATTTTACTATGTTTAGGAGAGTGGGCACAAGCACTTTAGCAGTGGTATATGCACAGGGGCCGATTCACAGAACTAACTTAAGACAAAATCCTAAACTTACTACTTTTAGTATTCACAGAAGTTAGGATTTTGACTTAAGTTTGTCTTAAGACAAACTTAAGACAGACTTAAGACAGTCTTAAGACAGACTTAAGACAGACTTACGACAGACTTAAGACAAACTTAAGACAAAATCCTAACTTAAGTCTGTCTTAAGTCTGTCTTAAGTCTGTCTTAAGTTTGTCTTAAGACTGTTTTAAGACTGTCTTAAGTCTGTCTTAAGACTGTCTTAAGTCTGTCTTAAGACTGTCTTAAGTCTGTCTTAAGTTTGTCTTAAGACAAACTTAAGACAAAATCCTAACTTCTGTGAATACCAAAAGTAGTAAGTTTAGGATTTTGTCTTAAGTTAGTTCTGTGAATCAGGCCCACAGAGTCCTAATGCCAACAAAAATAAAAAAAATTAAAACGAGGGATGAAGGGAAAACATTTGGGGATGATGCTGCAGAGAAGGCCAAGTCTAACAATTCAGCAAACAGCAAAGAAGCTGACGAAAACCCGTCTTCAGTAAAATCAACAGAAAAGCGTACACTGGAATTGATCAAGCAAATTACTACTTCAAAAACCTTCAAAATGTAAATACACAGAAATCAAGCACTACACAACAATATACCAAAAATCAACAACTGACAGCCACAGTGTAACTAGGTAAAACTATATTTCTAGAGTCATTGAACACACAATTGGTGTATCACAACCATCTGTTTTCAATACAATATGGTAAACCATTGAGGCACTCAAAGTCAAGATGGGCTCCTACATTTCCCTACCATCCAGAGGATTTGAGAATTCTAAGCTCAGTATGCCCTGCATGTTCCCTGGCACAGTCCCTAGTTTGATCAGTCCCTGTTGTGGGGTAAACTTTGTATCAGGAGACAGTTGGGAACACTGGGTGAAAGGAATTTTGAGAACCCCCACAGATTCCAGGAACCTGATGGCTGAACAGCCCACCCCCATACCTTTTTCAAAAAAAGAAATATACATCATTGGCGTCTAATCAGCTTACTTTCCCCCACATGCTGATTCATGGCAAACCCTCCAATCTCCATCCTGCTGAGGTATAACAACAGTTGTGTCCATTCTAGAGTGGGGTGGTATGGCCCAATGCCCAGCATACCCCATCACTATTCTGCAGGTAAAAAAAATAAAGCTTGCTTTCCATCCTCAGGGGCAGACTGGGGACAAACCTCACAATCTACCCCTGGGGGGGGCAAAATACCTGATTTGCCCTTGGCGAGGGGCTTTAGTCCTTGCCCAAAAGACCACGCTTCCTCACAGAAATAAGAAATTCCTGGTGTTTATTGGTCTTTGCACCCCAAGGTCCAGATTTTGGGGCAGAAAGACTTCATGTGCTTCCAGGGGTGGATTGGGTCATGGCCCGATACTAGGGTCGGCCATCACTTTTGTTTTCCACCATGTGGAAACCCCTAGTGTGTAGTGGGTTTGCCTCCGGAGGGAGGGGGACACAAAGACTGCATTGCCATTGGAGAGTGAAAATGGAACATGCTGAAGGGACTATTCCCCCAACAGAAATGAGACATTCCAGGTGTCTAGTGGGCTTTTTAGTCCTTTGTGGCATTTGGAGTTAAACTCCATATCTACCCTAAGGGCAGAAAGAGTTTTTGTCTTTGGCAGCGGAGGGGGGGGGGGTCCTTCACTAAGGGGCACTCCACCCTACCAGAAAGAATGAATCCTAGTTCCATAGTTGGCTTTGTACCCCTCCAGGGGGAGGCAGATTGGGGCATATCAACCTATGAGCCTGTGGCAGGCTAGAAGGACTGTATGTCTCTTATACAAGGGCCATGGCTACTGTCAGCCCCTGCTTTTCCAGCTATACTAAAAACTCTAGTATCTAGTAGGCTTTTACCCCCGTGGGGGCAGATTAGGGGTAACACCCTCAACCTGCCAACCCCGAGGGAAGAAAGACTGTATCAACAATATTTGTGGGGAGTACTATGCCTTCCCCAAAGGGCTACTATCGCTACAAATAACTACTCCCCTGTGTCTAGTGAGTGGATAGCAGCTTGGGGATTGCTGTCTGGGTGTGATCTTCAAGCAGGGATCCTTTAGGGAGAGACAACACTAGTAATGGGACATCAGTGCTTTGGTGGCAGAATTGTGTCCCCCTGCACAGATCAATAGTGAAAGTAAACTGCGCCGCTTGTGCAGTCTATATTCACTTTGTTTTGCTGTGACATCAGCGTGTTGCGATTGCTGGTGTTACAGCAAAACAAATAGAAATCAAACATGGGATGTAAGGGAAGCTCCTTTCTTGCATTCAGACTTAGATGTTTTAAAAGAAAATGCTTCTTGTGTTTTTACCAGAACCATTTTCTTTTCTTGTGCAGTCTTTCAGCTGGTTCTGACGGCTGCTCTGTCAAGTTAATGCAGCCATCAGGAATAGGTTGAGTGCTGAGGTTAAAGTGAAATAATGTTTTATATGTGTAGGACCTGGCCCTTTTTGCAGGGTTGTTCCAAAACATTTTGCCTTCCTCCTGTATTTCTTTCTGACCTTTTTTTGGGTTTTATGACTCTGGGAACTTTACCACTGCTAATCAGTGCTAAAGTGCCTGTGCTCTCTCTTCTAAACTTGGTAAGACTGGTCTACACCAGTTTGGCATATTTAATTTACATGTAAGTCCCTTGTACCATGGTATCCCGTATACCCAAGGTCTGTTAGTTAAATTCTACTAGTGTGCCTGCAGCGCTGCTTGTGCCACGCACCGAGGTAGTCTTAAAAGCCTGTCTCAGGCCTCTGCCACTACCAGGCCTGCATGTGCAGTTTACTACCACATCGACTTGCCATTTAAAGTTACTTGCCAAGCCTGAAACTCCCCTTTTTCTACATGTAGGTCACTCCTAAGGTAGGCCCTATGTAGCCCTATGGGCAGGGTGCTGTGTAGGTAAAAGGTAGGACGTGTTCCTTTATTGTGTGATGTCCTGGTAGTGACAGACAGCTTACTTGGTTTCACACTGCTGTGCGGCCTGCTTCTCTCATAGGTTTACATTGGAAATTCCCTGATATGTTTTTCAGTGGTAATTTCTGAACTGAAATGAGTAGCATTACCATGTTTGGAATAGTGGTGATTAATCCTGTTTATTGGTGAAGGTGGATTTTTCATTACTATTTTAGAAATGCCACTTTTAGAAAGGGGTATTTCTCTGTGCTTTTGACTCTTTGGGCCCAATTATGATGTTGGGTAGAGCGCCACCATCAGACCATCAGTGGTGGTCCATCCCACATTGGAGACTTCAGACCGACCGCCGCATAATGATGCTGTCAGTCAGAGTGCAGCGGACAGAGGGACCGATCAACACCTCCAACACGCTCAAGGAGTCTGTCGAAGTGTAATTCGTAGAGAAATTGCTACAATGAAGGTAGTGCAAGCACAGGCACCGACGTAGGGATTACAATGTCCCTTTGCCCTGTGCCTTTGGACCACAAAGGACAGACAGAGGGCTGGGAATTTGGGACCCCTACCCTAGCATGTCCCCCGTCCTACAGGGGCCTCAGCTATGGGACCAGGGAGGCACTGTTAACCCATCATCATTTAAACATCTGTGATTTACCCTTGAAATGTCCTTCCTTCAGTCTTTAGATACAGCTCAACTGGTATCCTAAATATATGTTCATGGATTGACTGACTCTGAGACGAGTAAAACTGCAGTATCCTTTTTGACAAAGAATTCAATGTAAATCAGAAGTACACATTTCTGTCCTCCTACTTGAAGGCACATTTCATGCTACCCTCCTCAGACACTGCTGCAGTAATGGTTCCCTTACTGAACGTGGTTTTATGTATTTTACTTTCATCTGACATCGGGTTTCGTTGTTGGTCCAAATTTGTTTTACTACAGTGAATCTTTTCCCAAGTTTGATTCTATGCCTGTATATTTAACATATGATAATCTGTCAGATATAGTGCTGCAAATTTCTGTTGATGTCTTTTTATGATCAAGAAAATGCCTTTGCAAAGCTGTCAGTTCTCATACGAGGTGGAGGGCCATGCTGAAGGACAGTTGTTGACATTCATACATTTTCTTGGTCCCAGAGTGTGATTGGGAAATCCTGTGCTTTGGAATTCCGGTCTGGGTTACATTGCACAAGTCCAATATAGTAACTGCTCTAGGAGATATCTGCATGATGATTGTTAGAAAATGGTTTATTAGTTGGGGTGGATTGAGGTATATCACAAGTAAAAAAAGAACAATCATGTTATGTCCATTTAAAAGTTTCAGTAATTTAAACCTGAGATCAACCCCCAGTAGCTATGGCACACAGCAGACAGGTTTAAAAAGTCCAAGGCAAAATTTGAGGCTAAACACAATGGAGCCTCGGTCAAATACACCAACTCAGTTTGGCCCGGCTGGAGGTTTTTTCTTGGGACTAAGGGCCTAAATACAATTTTGGAGGTTCATGGGAATGCCCACTCATGGCAGCGGGCGGTGGCAGTTGGGGACCGCCACACCAACAGTCTGACTGCTGTACTATGAGTCAGACCTCCAATTTCGTATAGAACAAATGAATTGAATCACCCAGTCCATCATTATTAGTCTCTCATAGATAGTGGTGTGTGTGCAATAAAGTTTGTTGGGGCCACAGATTCAGTGCATTGGCCTGTTTTATGATGAGGTTGGTGATGAGTTGGTTGTTTTTCCCTTTTTTGTAGACACTGCCCAAATTCAGAGGAAGAATGCCAGTGAAAAAAGGACTCCACAGATGCGGGGCAAAGAATGACACCAACCAATAACTGCAAAAGTTGAGAACTCCACATATATACTGGTTTAAACAAATTCAATAATAAAAAACCCAGGTGTGAGCTGCATCTGCCAGTGACAGTGTAGGCTTCTTCTGAAGTTAAGTAAAGGCTGGGCTAGCTCCCAGGCTAGTCCTTTAAGTTCAATCATGGCAGGGACACACCCCTACCCTCTTCAGCCATTCTGTCAGGAAGACCTACTCCTCTCTACATCCAGGTCCTTGTCTGCTGTCTGGTTCTGATAACGTTTTCCCTGTGGGTGAGCCATCAACATCAGGAGACCCTGGACACTGGCAGAAAGGTACATTTGGCTTTGGCAGATAAATGTCAACTTCATAAAAGTGGGCTTCCCAAAACAGTTTTAAAATCAGAATTTACCATTAAAGAGGATTTTAAATAACAATCAAAAATGAGCTGAAGAAGCATTTTATAGCTGTTCCTAAACTTAATTTAGCTCTATTAAGTTTAATAAGGTAAAATAGGGTAAGTCTGTGGGAGGCTTCCTTTGGAATATTTCCACTGCCAGGACATGTAAAACAATAAATTCCCATGTCCTCCTTTTGAACTACTATGCACCCTGCCAAATTAGCCTTTAGGGCCAACTTTAGGGTTGACGTTTAAGTATTAAAAATAAAAGTTTAGGCTTAGGCTTGGAAAAGGGTTGATTAAAACTGCACTGCAAGCTGCAGTGGCAGACCTGTAACATGGTTTATCATGCTACTTTAGGGGGTGGCAAAATGAGTGCTGCAGTCTACTAGAATTATTTAATTTAAGGGTACATGTAATACTATATGATAGGAACGTAGAAGTAAATTAAATGGGCCAATTAGGTAAAGACCAATTTAGCCATGATTTAAGAAGGAAGAGAACAAGCACTTAACCATTGGTTGCCAGGAGTAAAGTGCACATAGTACAATTGCCAACAAAAGCTGGTTTCAGCAGAATATTGACAGTGAAGGTAAAAATATTCCTGCAGAAAGGGCAAATTTCTAACAGCTGGATAAGCTCATTCCTGCAGAAATTCAAATGTCATGCCCAGGAAAGTCTTCCCATCAGTTGGATACTTATGACACCTTCTGTAGGGGGAGGCTTTTACAATCAGACTTAGTCTCTTTTTGTGGTGGTATGAATCCTTCAGCTGGACAGAGCTATGGTAATGGCTGTGTTCCATGCTGATTTCCATGAGGCTGGTTACTTTCTTGCTGAGAGTTTTCGTGCTGTAGATAAGCTCAGAAAGGGAGAAACATGGTTGTGCTGTTGTATGATACAAAGGGGTGGTTTGTCCTAGTCCTCCGGTGGTCTGGAAGTCTGAAACATTTCTAAGCCCAAGGTTTTCAGGAGTGGTAGGAGAAATCCAGTCTGATACAGCCAAGGGTCCCATGACCTCAGGAACAGTACTTGGAGAACAATACACACTTCAGAAGAGGCTACGAGCAGGGTACAGACCAGATCCAGGTGAGCTGCGAAATTCAGGAAATAGTCTCTTGCATCTTTTGATAGCCATGTAGCACACAGGAAGTTAGCCGACTAATCCTTAGAGTCTACTTCTTTGTCCTGAGTACAAAGGGGAGCAGGTGCAGTTACTCAGAGCTGCTCTCAAGTCACAGACAGCAGGCCCAATGCTCTCCTGTTCTTCCACAGGTCCAAAAAGTATTCTTAAGAAGCTGTCTAGACGTGCCACATTTATGCCTGGTACTAGGTTGGGCGTGGGTTAAATCCTGGCCACTCTGTAGCCAATAGGTTAAAGGTTCCCAGAGGTGACCCTGCTGACCTTTGCAGCTGTTCCTGTGTGCCTTATTACAAATAATCCCACTGTGCCCATTAATCGCTTAATTTAAGATGAAAAAAACCTTCTATCCTTGTGCAGAGCCTTTGTGCCCATGCAGAGGTCTGGCTAGGGTGATGAGCAGTGAAATCCTGCTTGGTCACTCCAATCCAGTTCTAAGGCCATTTTTCCCCTCGGTGCTTATTGTGCCTGCCTGACTGGTAGGACAAAATAAGGAGCCTCTGAATGTGTCATCTGACATCTATTTGTGATGGAGAAACACCTTTGAAATAATTTAATAAGTTATTGGTATCTGCTTACCTGTCCTTGAATTATTTATCTAGCTGGTTCTGAGCCTAAGTTAGCAGAAGTAACATTTAATATTGCTTCCTTTGGTTTGTCAATGGTCAAGCCATCCTTCTGACACTTAAAATCGTTTTTGGGTCCTAGTTACTGTAAGGACATCTTAACTTTAAATTCCTACATATCATACTTTTAAATACCATGCACTCTGCCTTGTGTGCTACAGGGTCTATGGAAAAGGTAACTTATTACTATTTAAAAGGGAGGTTTCCTCCTGTCAAAACAATTTATCTTGACAAGTCGGGTTGCAGTTGTAAAACTACAGCAGCCAGGCTACAATGGTAGGCCTGGAGTCATGCTTGTCTTGTCACAAGAGTGAATGGCATTATATTGCTGTAGTCCATAGCTGAAATTTTACTTTCCATACTATGGAGGTACTTTAGTCACCATATACTGGTCTGGAGAACAATGTCCCAATGCATAGCATTGAAAAAATAAGAGCTTCAGTTAAAAAAAAAAATGGTGATGACCCCTCAAGAAGAGGTACTTTCCCACAGCAATAAAAAGGTCTTGATTTTTCAGACAACACTCTCTTTCATCATATCCATGTTATGAATGACGGACTTGCTTAGGCTGAAGTGAAGAATGGGCATCTCAAACACACCAAAGTAACACTGAAATACTTGCTATGCTCTAGATAAATAATAGAGTGCATAAACTCTACAGACTACATATGACCTTGTGGCTGTGGACTATCCATTTTAAAGACTTGCTAGTGAAACAGTGTCATCCATTGATGAACACCAATGATGATGCAGCTTCAAGTTTCTCAGACTGCTATGGGTATCTTCCTGCTGTCGGTTGAGCGGGTCTCACCTGTTTTACAAATTGTGGTTGCGATTAGTTCCACTTGCTTCTTGGTGGATAGTGTGGTAGCTTTTTTCTACATTTGTGGGAAAATCTGTTAGCCGATCCATAGGTATTCTGGCAGCTGGAGGTCACAGTCTGATTCAGAGATCATTCTTCACAACTCCCCATGTTTATTAATTAATCTGCTCTCTTGTGATGCTGATACACGGCATTGGTTAATTTAATGGCCAACGTGTCTTCACATATACTGGGATGGGAATCTATGATTGTTGGAAGCAAGGGATACATTGTTTGGTTTCTCAGTTGTGTCTGCATCATGAGCTGTCTGCAGTTGTCTCTTTATTCTGATTGATTTTCCATGCGGTTATTTTGAAGAAATTAGTGTAGATAAATATTATGGTACAGACAGTAATGATGTTGGGATATAGTGTCGATATGGATTCCACAATATTGACTGCCCCCCAAATCATCACTCACTAGAGCTCAGTTTTATATGTTTCTTAAGGATCAGGTTATATTAGTTGGGTAAATGTATTATTACAGCGACAATTCCTTTATTGTCTCCACTATCATATCATGTAGGTGTGCACAATGCAGGGTATACTGTTGTCCTTTTGTAATTGTGTGGGAATTATTTTAGGGGTTGCAACCTGTTAAGTGCAGCTTTGTTGTCTGTATGGGCAGGTAGGAAGTTGTCATAATCTCCAGGTACCAATCTCATATCCATATGAAGGGTTCCAGGGCTAATTGTTAAATATCACCCTGGATGTAGACCTCAGGCCTAGGCTTTATTATGTGTCTTATTCCTTGTGTTATGTTATGGTATGTGTACTTGTAAAGAACACTATCGCCCACAAGGGTATCTTGGCATTGAGCAGGCATTTGTGATTAGCCCTGCCTATGATAGGTTGGTTAATAGTAAATCTAGGTCTTCAGTGCCTTGTGGAATTCAAGAAGAGAAGAGAAGGCTCTGATATGGCGTGGGAGGCTTTAGGAGTGATGCAAGAGAACACCCATCATCCTGATCTTGTTCTGCATATGCATGGGATGTGTGAGAGTAGGAGTTCTGCATAGCTGAGGTGATTGGGTTGTTGGTGGATGGTGATGCGACTGTTCAGGTAGGTTGGGCATGAGTTGTGTTGTGGCTTGAATGTGAGTGTGACAAGTTTGAATTGAGTGCATTTGTGTATCTGGAGCCATTGGACTTCCCTGAGGTGTGGTGTGATGAGTGTTCTGTGTGGGAGGTTATACATGAGTGTGACTCCTGGGTTCTGGAATGGTTTGCAGTCTTCTAGTGAGTTGCTTGATGATCTTGGCACAGAGAGAGTTCTCTTAGTAGAACTTTCTGGTGACTAAGGGTTGACAGTTTTTCTGGTGTTGCTTGTAAGCATTTGAAGATCCTGCTCATCATCTTAAGACATTGATGGTGTTGACTCGTGCATTCACGTCCAGTTTGCTGTAGATTATTTTGAGGCAGCCATCAGGACTACGTATGCAGGCCGCTGTGTTGCAGTGCAGTCGGGGCACTGAAGGCTTGCCTAAGGCAAGCCCGCCTGGGCCCATCTGCCCCTGGACCGTGTCCAGTGCCAGGAACCATGGCTCTCCTGCCAACTGTCACTACACCACTGCCGGGACCTGATACCCAGAGGCTGCAACAACAACTGCTGCATCTCCGCCCCAAGACTCAAGGAAGGGCACTTTACCTGACACCATTGCTGATTCTCCTACAGCACCGAAACCCTACACAGTTGACCTCCGACCCTCTGGGACAGCTCCAGTGCATGCTGCTCAGCATTCGATCCCTTTGCAAGCATGACACTGAAATCTCGGACACCATCACAACTTCCACCCTGACATGATGTTCATCATGAGACCTGGCTCACACCATCCTCAACACATGACATTGTGATCACAACACCCCATGGTTACAAGATGATACACAGACAGCGCACCTACAAACATGGAGGAGGCATCGCCATCATCAACAAGGACACCCTCCTCAGTACCAACACCGAAAACAACATTTAATCAATCATGGAACACCTCAACTTCGAAATCTGTATCAGCATAAATACCACTATCAGAGGAACGCTCACCTATAGAACCCCAAAGCATCATCACTGCTTTGATGACGCAATCTCCGATCTTATCATCCCCCATGCTATTGACTCCAGGCACACATCTTCCTCTGCAATGTCAATTTCCACCTTGATGACCCCAAGGACACCAGCTCCTCCAACCTCTAGGAAAGTCTGAATAACTTAAGACCCATGAAACTGGTCACCAGCCCCACTCACTGCAAATTCAATGTCTACATGATTCCTTTGGTTGACATTGTCGCACCCACGGACTCAACATCATCTCATATGCCGCAACACCCAACTCATCCTCTCCCTCACAGAAGACACCGTCACTACCAGATGCAATTTCCAGGATACCATGACCAACGATGCTGACTGGATGAGATCCAGCTGCCTGAAACTTAACAGAGACAAGACAGAGGTACTCATTTTCAGAAGGACCACCTCCCCATAGGATGGCACATGGTGGCCCATGGCACTCAGACCCTCGCCTACTCCTAACAACCACGCCTGCAACCTGTGCATCATCCTGGACAGTGATCTATCCATGAAGCCACTACAAAGGTTGTTCCTTCTCCTGCCTCGCTGCAAAGCCCTGGAATGACCTCTGACTCCACCTCTGAATTTCACCCTCCCTTACCAACTTTAGGAGGGGAATCAAGACCTGGCTTCTCGACCGAGGCTCACCATATCCCAGTGCCTAAAATTCCAAGGGGTCACAAGATGCACTTTACAAATACTGATTGATTGATTGAATGATGATGAGATGTTCTTGCATAAGATCGCTACTTCTGTCTGGTTGGTGTTGAGCTTGCGATAGTTGACTTTCATCCAATTAGTGACTTTGGTCATGCATGCAGTAAACATGTTTCTTGTGTTGGGGATCTTGTCTGAGAAGAAGAGCCAGGATTGCATGTTGTCGGCGTAGGAGAGGATGTTGATGTGTGCGCGAATGACGTTGGCCAGAGAGATCATGTATGCATTGAAGAGGATGGGGCTGAGCGCCTTTAGCCACTAGTCAGATGAGTTTGTGGGCCTCCAAGGACAAAGGTGCCAGGCTGACAGCTTGTGTTCTATCCATTAGGAAAGAGCTGCTGATTCAGCAGAGAGCAAGTCCTTGGATGCCAATCTCGTGCAGGCATCTGATGAGGATGGAGTGTGAGAGCATGTCAAATGTTGCAGAGAGGTCCAGGGGAATAAGGGCTACCTTGGCTTCTCTGTCAAGGATCAGGTGGATGTTGTCTGTGGAGTGGATGAGTGCTGTTTCCGTGCTGTAGTTGGTCCAGAACCTTTACTGTGTGGCATAGAAGAGCAGGTGGTTGCTGAATTATTGACTGAGGCCTTGGTTGATAAGTTGGTTGATTCCCTACATCCATAAATTGTTAAATTTGTTTTATCTTCCTATTGTTAATACAATAATTGCACTGTCCTTATCACATATCATATTCTTCCTTGGTATGCTTGATGTGGAATGTTTTTTGTTTTTTGTATGATGTTTTTTGTGGGTGCACATTCATGCTCGCGCCAGTGTGTTGGCATGGGTGAGCAGCTTGTATGTTTTCGTTTTGTACAGTCACCATATCCTGGTCGTTAGTGCAAACATCATTTGGATGATGCAGGGTCCTCTATGTACGTGTGTACCATCTTTTGCCAATTGCTGTTCTTTGTCTGTTATAGTACTTATACTGGCAGATGTATTCATCTTTTGTGTGTTGATGCCAAAAATAATGCTGCAAGCGTTGATGTCGTTTATTGGTAGTGTTTTGTAAGAGACATGTTTGTGGGAGCGCCACTGTAAACTTCATTTGTACTATGCATTGACTTTTGTGATCCATCTTCTTGATTGACTGATGCAGATTTGTTTTTTGTTTTTGCTCTGGCAACTCTTTGGCTAAGTTTCTCGATGAGATTTCTGCATGACACCAGAATCAACACTGCTCCACCAATCACTCACTCTATGCACAAGACGTCATTCCCATTTGCAAACCAGGGGTGTGCAATTTGCACACTGACAGGTTTTGCAAATAGGAAGGCATTTTTTTAGTGACCTACAAACTAAAAGGTCCCATTTCAAAATGCTTATTTGCAGGTGTCACAAAATCACCAGTCTAATAGATATCAATTAGGGACGTAGCTTGTGACCCTCTTTGCTTGACTCTGATAGAGGCCTGCATAACATCGTAAATCTCCATCACTGCATTTGCTTTCCAAAACCAGAAGCATTTATAAACAATAAACAGCGTATGTCCATTAAAGGCATCAGTGTTGCTTTTAAAAAAAATACCATCTGAGAAGAAATGAGGGGAGAAGACAGTAGTTTTCAGCACAATATCCTGGTCTCCCGCGTGGCCAACAAAATGATTCATACAGGAGAAGGAGTTCTCTTGGGACAACTTCTCCTTTGCAAATCAACTAACACCACAGTTATGGGGTAGGTACATCATGAAATAACAACCACAATTGCAGTAACAAACCAATATGTTACTTTTCAAATCGGACATTGCATAGCAATGCCTCTTTCGCGTGCCTCCTATGTGCAATCTGAAATATGTGCAAAGCCCTTTTATGAGTTCGAGATAATCACTGATGACATATGTGTCTTTCTGAAAAATAAAATGTAATATATGTATAGCTAAAGATAAATGGAAGAAGACATGGGTAAATAAGTGTCTAAATACAGTGATGTAATATCTGACGTCATCAGCAGAGGATTGCGGTCGCGTGAGTTATAGTTGCCTGCACTAACTATAACGGGGGAATTTCATTGGTTTTTTACGAGGGAAATGCCCAGCTAACTATAACATGTGTGAAACCTATGGTTGTTTAAGTGAATTTGCAAGGTTTTTTAAATGCTAATTCCTAACTATAACGTGTGTGAAACCTATGGTTTTTTCAGTGTGTATATATATATATATATATATATATATATATATATATATATATATATATATATACTCACAGAAAAAACCATAGGTTTCAGGGGTGTTATAGTTAGCTGGCCATTTCACTCATACAAAACCATAGAAATTCCTCCGTTATAGTTAGTTCTGCTAACTATAACTCGCGCGCCCGCAATACACTGAGGATGATGTCACATATTGCATCATTCATGACATGGTCAGTGACATCACTGATGACATCTCAAATGACATCACTAATGACATCACTGATGACATCATCCAGTGAATGTGATTTAGTTTGAAATTTAAATACGTATTATATATATACCAATCTGTATTGAAGATTGAGTGGATATATAACTGTCTGGAAGGAGGATTTAGCAGCTGTCTGTCTGTTTAAGTGAGTAATTAAAAGTGTCTCACTTAATACATGGATTAGTAACTAAACTATGTTAATGTGTGCAGCACTGCCTCTGTTGTTGTATAACATGCTGCATCAGTTGGTCACTAACTACATGAGTGTGTATATTAGTTATTGATTAGTTGGATGAGTATTTGTATGGGACACTGAGTTTGTGTGTGGTTGGATGGGGTGTGTGTAACTCTATGCATAGATGTGTGAATGGTTGATTGACTAGGTGTATAGGTTTAAGAGTGCATGTGGAAACAGTTGTTTGGGTGACTGAGTGGATTTATTTGTGTGTTGGTGAGCGAATATATGTTTTAGTTGTACACCTTCAACAAAGTAAATAAATAAAATGCATTGTATGTGAGAGTTGGTGTATATAAATATGGATGTGTACGAGTCAGTGATTGTGAGAGTAACTATATGAATGAGTGTATAATTGTAATGGTGATGTTTTAACATATTAACTATGAGTTACTATGTGTTTGAATAAATGAGGTGTTGTTGGATAATTGTGTAAGTGAGTGAATGTAAGTGTGATTAATTTTTTTCATGAGTGAGTAGGATGACTGCATAACCGACTAAGATGACTGCTGATGTGTCAATGTCTATATATGTGATAAGTGCATGTGATAGTGTTCTATTAATTAGTGATTACATGTGTAACTGATTCTGTTGTTGAATGGGTAGTTGTGTGTGTAGACTGAGGAATCAGTGAGTGGTTATGTAGTAACTGGTATTGGTGTGTCAATGGTTTCAAATATGGTACTCTGTATTTTACAGTGAGTGATGAAAGGTTATACTAGTGTATGATGAGGTGTATCAGATTGTCACGTGGATGATATCATCAGTGATGTCGTTTGAGATGTCATCAGTGATGTCACTGACCATGTCATGAATGATGCAATATGTGACATCGTCATCGGTGCATTGCGGGTGCGCGAGTTATAGTTAGCAGAACTAACTATAACGGAAGAAATTCTATTGTTTTGTACGAGTGAAATGGCCAGCTAACTATAACACCCCTGAAACCTATGGTTTTTTCTGTGAATTTCTAAGGTTTTTTAAATGCTAATTTCTAACTATAACGTCTCTGAAACCTATGTTTTTTTCAGTGAATATATATATATATATATATATATATGACGGCCTGAAAGACAACTACAACTGCCAAACCTTCTAAAGAGGATTAATTAAGGATGATCAAAGTGCAAATCTTCTGCCCTATGGGTTTGCCAAAATAAGTAACACCAAAGTCCTTGTTCACTGCGCTAATCTGTGAGATTCCATGTAGCAATATGCCCGCCTACGAGCATTTACACAGTGTAATACTAATGCATTCTAAAAAGCTTATTGTGGTTTGTATATGATTTTCCTGATAAATATGTAAGACCTACTCCTTCGTTGTAATTTTTCATACTAAACAGATTGGACCCAAGGTATCTGATGTTATTTTTCGTAATTAACCAATGTGAAATTTACCATTCATCATTGGATGATCACCATAACCAATTCCAGCCTTCTCTATGGAGCATAGGACTACCTTTAAAGTAGTTTTCAAGCCTAGTGTTATAAACTTAGAAATATGTACAAAACTAGAGCTTGCAAAACAATATGTCACACCTACCAAAATGGCCTAATCGAAACAGTCCCATCACAAAACTTCTACACCTAGGGTTTGTGGTGACAGGTAACCAATACCCGAGTCTTTGCCTATTATAGTAGTCGATGATAATATATGTAACACAATACCCAGCTACTGGGTTTAACATCCTGTAATAATCCATTACCGTTTTTGACATCATTGATCATAATAAACAGATCAGACCTATGGCATTTGACATACCTTTGTGTAATAAACTTGTCACTCCTCTATCTAGCCTTTATTATTAGCTTATTGCCATAAAAAGGCTACTGTACTGTGCATAAGCTTTGCCATAAAGTGACAACTGAAATAAAGTCAGAACATTACACACATGCACAAAATTACAGCTGGAGAAACAAAATACAACCCCTTCTAACCTGACATGACCCAAATTCTTAAAGTGCAAATCTATCCCTGTGTTTTGTCACAATAGAAACCAACACCACATGCCTGGTCTATTATTTATCTTTGACATTCCAGATAACAAAATACATGCCTATAGTCTTTAAGTCAGTGTAGGGACAGTCCACTCTTAAAATCTTATTGGCTTTGACATATGCTTTCTACAAATAAGTCATGCATTCAGCATTTGTCATAAATGTTCTCAATGAACCTATCAGACCTATATCCTTTATCATTGGCTTGTGACCATGAAAAACTCAGATCTACTGATTGAGCACAAGTGCTACCAGAAGAAAACTACTGGTATAGAGTATACACAAAATTACAATTGGCACAATATGCAAGCCTTCCTAAAACGACATAACAAGCATTCTCAAAGGCAAATATTCTAGCTCAAATGTTTGTCAAATAGAATAACCAATACCAAAATCCTGTTCTGAAAACATTAGAGATTCCCTGTAACAAAAACCTGTCTGCATGATTTGACACTGTAAGTAATTGGGTTAATGCTCAATGGGGTGTGAGCCCTGGTCAAGTAGCAACCACAATCCTAGTTTGAGTGAAGAACACGTCAACCCTGAATTAACCTGTGTTTAACCCTCTTGTAGCTTGGCACAGACGGTCAGGCTGAATCGGGAGGCAAACTGTAAAATACTTGTGCAACACTTCAAACAGTAGTAAAGCAAAAAAACATCACACCAAATAGATCCCACATGAAGTTAGAAAAATAGCCTTTTTTTGTAGCTAATGACAAAAATCCAATAAGTAGAACTGTAGATATGGAATTTTGAAGTTTTCACTGGAAATAGCACCAAAAAAGCAACTATGGATATCTGGGTGCACCGGACCAGGACAAATTCACATTTTCAGGCCGATCACAGTGGAGCACAGGCCAACTGCAGTTAAGCAGTCAGGCCCGCTGAATAAAGTACTTTAAATCCTGTTTTGTGGAGAGTTGTGAGGGTCCACGTCAAAGCTACATCATGCAGCCAAAGCAATGTGTCTGTTCTGAGGTTCGGCAAATCTGTGATGCAAGATCCTCCATCTTGGATGTGTCACGCAGTGGCAGTTCTGATGGGGCGGTGGGCTGTGATTTGGGTCTTTGTGGTGGTGGAGATCTGGCAGAGGTGGTGAACCTTTGCTTCTGCTCAGGGTTGTGCGGCACAGCAGAGAAGAGGTGTGGGTTCCACTGGATCCACTGATGCTCCTGAATAAAGTCAAAACTTCTCTTTGTTTATTTGGTATGCTATCTGCCTCTCAATACTGCACAACAATGATTCATTGGTGATTTATATTTTAAATATTGCAAAGTACATAATGATTAATCTTTCAGTAAGATTTAATTGATTTTTGATAACCAGTAACAAGTTGTCATTGATAAATTTGATTTAATCTATCCTTCTGGAGCTTTTCTCTTCTTGCCTTGTTTCATTGTAGCCCAGGCTCCAGAAGGTGATATAGGCTCAACCCTCTCCTTTTTTCCACAAATCCGCAGAGGTTTTCAGAGCACCCTAGTCCCACTGCTAAGGGTCCAGGACTGGTGTGGCACCACTTGGCAGGGTGGATTCATAGCTGGAAAAGTCCAGACGCTGGGGTCGAGGTTTTTGGAGCCTTCGGTCCCTGAGGCTCAAGTCAGGAGGCCAAATAACTAACCCTTGAAGTCACTCTGGGGTCCTGGGTTCAACAGATGGAGGTACAGTTGTTCTCACCCAGGCAGGACTAGGGCATCAGCACTTCAGTGTAGCAGTCCAGCAGAGTGTAAGCCCAGTCAGCAGAATAGCAGCCCTTCCTGACAGAGTATCCACAGGTCTAGAAGTGTGCTGAAGAGTTGGTGTCAGAGGTCCAGTATTTATACCCACTTCTGCCTTTGAAGTGGGAGAAGTGTTGAGAGGTTTCCACTCCCCTGAGGTGTAAGGCATCTCCTTTTATCCCTGCCCTTTCCCCAGCTTGTTGGGGGTCGCAGTAGACTAGAGTCATTTTGTTTGTGAGAGTGCTCAGGCAGTGCCTTTGTGATGTGCAAGTGTTGTAGGTAACAGCTCCTCCCCTTGTTAATTCAAAGTGGCCCATTCTTCCAACACCTATGTTCCCTTTGTCTCACTGTCTGGCAGCAATACACAAAGGCCAACTGCCAGCTACACCTAGTCATGTGACCCTAGGATCAGGTGGCAGGCACCAAATGGTTAGGACAAGAAAATGCCAACTTCTGAAAAGTAGTATTTTCAGAATTGTGATTAAAAACTCTGACTTTATCATTAAAGAGGGTGTTGAATTATGATGCCATAGACACCAAACTCAATCTTTCTACTTGGTCCCAATCAGAAATTTCAGCATATTAAATGTAATCCTATAGGACAGGTAGGCTTTGCAGTCGTGAAAAACAAATGTAAGAGTTTTTCACTACCAAAGACATGTAAAACATAAGAGTATATGTCTAACTCTTTAATCAGCCTGAACCCTGCTCTCTGGGCTGTCCAGGCTCTACACTTGGCGTGACTTATATTTGTTAAAATGAAAGGTTCAGGCATGGAAAAAGGTGTATTTTGCCAGGCCGAAATAGCAGTTTAAAACTGCACACACAGGCTGCAATGACGGGCCTGACGCATGTTCAAAATGTTACTTATGTGAGTGGCACAATCAGTGCTGTAGGCCCACTAGCAGCATTTATTTTACAGGCCCTCAGCACAGGCAGTGCCACCTTACTAGAGACTTACAAGTAAACTAAATTGGGTATAAGTCAACCTTACCATGTTTTAAGGAGAGAGCACAGGCAAAGGTTAGGGGTGGTAAAGTGTGCAGAGACCTGAGGCCAGTAAAATCGAAATCAGCATAACAGGAGGTCTAAAATCAAAAAGCTACGGGGAAAACCATACCAATGAGGCCAGGTCTAAAACACAGTGTGATGACAATCCATCCTTTTAATGCCTAATGGCTTTAACAAATGCCTTTCACAATGAATAAGTCAGGCCTTCTGCCTATGGCATACCTTTTTGTATTAAACAGGTCAGGACTATAGCATTAATCAGTGGCTTGTCCGCAAAACAAACTAAATTATGCTGCATTGAGGATATGTTTTTCAGGCACAGAAAGTACAATCAATTAACTCTTTTTTCAGGAAGCACACAGCTTCAGCCCAATCAAAATCTATTCTCAGGGGACGCTGTTTGAAGTGCACTTGGAGATAGGAACTGCATGATCCCTGCTGCTCTGAGGGCAGAGAAGGGGTGGAGGAAGCCCTTTTATCTGCCTATCAGTGCTATAGAGCACAGAGACACTTCCCACAGCACTCCGGTGCACAGGTGAAGTCCGACCAAGGGAGATCCCGTACTGTGCCTGTCAGAGCCAGGATGATAGGTGCCAGGGCCACCCCCTTTGGTCTGTGCGACTGTACATTCGCAACCTCTCCCGGCAAGATTCCTGCACTATTGACTCAGTCCATGGCTGGTGTATATTTTGTTGTCAGTTGCCTTTTGTCAAACCGTTCTGACCTGTGTGTGCCCCAAGTCCATCGGAAGTGCATTTTAGGGCCCTGGAGCGAAACGTGACATTACTAGTCTATTACCTTCCCCAATAACTCTTACAGCTTTCGTAAGAGCTCAAATTCTCTGAGTTGGCTCGAGACAAGTGTGCTAAGGGGAGTTTAATGCTCTATTACCGGTAAGTTTGATCTCATCCTTCTACTAAGTCAGGTGTGTGGTAGCAAAGAGGGGCAAAAGAAGGACATAGCTTAACAGTAGTGAGGTTTCTAAGTGAACGAAGAGGGTCTGCGGCTGTCTTTACTCCCCTGACTGTCTATCCTGAGCTTCCTTGTTAACAATAATATGGAAAAGAGAAAATCTGCCATCCTAAGCTCAACCAGTGTGGCCAGCAAGAAGTGTTTTTTATAAGGCACCATCACCAACATACTGACAAACGCCATAAGTGCCCTAAATACGGAAATTCAACAGATTGATGAAAGACTGGATACCACTAAGAAAGCACTGTCCATGGCTACCACCAGTGATCCATCTGGAATTTGCAACCCTAGAAGTGAATCTGTTGTGGGTGCTCAGATGAGCCTCCAGGGGTTTTTTGAGGTTGTCAATGTCCTGTTTTTAACCCCTTCCATGCGGGGCGGATTCCCCCGCGGTGCTGACTGCTGCTTGCGCGGGCGGGCTCATGACGGAACGGTTCCGTCATGAGCACAGCTCAACCGACGCTCATGACGGAACCGTTCCGTCATGAGCGTCGAAGGGGTTAAGGCACCCTAAACACGCCCAAATATCAGCACCAATCAAATGAGACAGAAACTTCTTCTCCACCATCTAAGAAGTCAAATGACAACACAATGCAGACAAAGATCGAATCGAGAAAAGCCACTAAACGCCACATCAAAGCAGCCCCAAATGGCCCCTTCAAGAGCAACTCACAGAAAGCTGGGGGAGTTAATGAGTGCCCACCTGATACCTCATGAGAGGTTGTAACCCTCACAGACTCTGCTCCCTTGAATTAAAAATTTATGAAGGGCATGTTGTAAAATGTACTTAGCCCGCTTGTTTTAGCACTCAAGGGCATCGAAGGGGCACTAAAGGAGATATTAGGACAGGTCTCCAGGCTAGCCAAGGTGGCTGGGAGTATGAGAAAGGAACAGCTAGGTTCTGCTCACAAATCATGCAGCGAGCAGCTCCCATCTGGAGGGCAACACTGTGGCCAAGACAGCCTACAGGCTCAATTTGGTCAGCCAAATTGTAGTCTTTAAAGCTCCCTCCTGAAGCAGCCCCCCGCTAGTGCTAATATAAAAAATGTCCCTGGCCTGCAGCCTGGACAAAATTAGGACTTTTTGGAGCAGAAGAACAACGTAACTCATTGGCTGTGTTCATTGCGGGGAAGCCCCAATAGTCATAACATCTCCAACAGTATAATCATGGTACGGAGAATAACCCTAACCGAGTGCAAAGGCAGAAACAAAAATATAAGAGAATAATGCCACAAAGTATTTCATTCTGTTCTTGGAATGTCCATGGTTTTCAAGAAATGGCCCTTGAGAATGACACACTAACCTTTTTTCAGCATCAAGATGTAATCCTGATTCAGGAATCATGGAAACTGTATCCCTCGCCAATTGTAGGGTTCCAAGAACATCATATATTGGCAGAAAGATTATCACCCTTCGGGCATCCACGCGGTGGACTGTCAACCTACGTAGCCCAAAAACACAACTGGGCAACAGAAGAGCTGGACGTGGGTCTTTCTTGGGCTCAAGTGATTAAAATCACTGACTGTTCACCAACAGGAATCAAGAAATGGCAACTATTAGTGATTAACATCTATATCAACCCGGAAAGGAAAACTCAGAAGGAGAAATATGCAAACTTACCATCCTTGATAAAAGTTTTACAGAGATCGTACGCGTATTGCCCTATGTTTATTTCAGGAGATTTTAACAGCAATCTCATAGGGAAAAAACAGGTAGGAAAGACCAACAAAGTAGTACGCGAGTTGAGAGACTTAGGTTTGTTAATTCTAAATGGAAAAACTAGGGGCGACATTCCGGCAGGCGTTACCTACTTGAGCGGTAAAGCCCACTCAATAATAGATTTTACAATAATAAGTTCGGTCCTATCTTCTAGCATAGAATCATTTCAAATAGTCAAGCATTTAGAAAGCGACCATTTCCTTCAAATAACCAGAATGAATATCGCACCCACTGCATTGCAAAACCTGACGTCCTTACTACAACATGCCGAGAAGTTCAATCTAATGAAGCTAAAATGGCGTGGGGGAGGCCTGGAAAGTATACTGGACACAGCAAAACAACATATGTCCAATTTAGGCCCTCAGCCCGAGGAAGATCGTATAAAGAACTGGGAGCAACTGATTCTGGCCCTCTTGCACAAATCCCAGCAGCACCAGGGACCCGGGTTGTATTAAGGCAAGGAAGGAGCCATGGTTCAATCTGGACTTAAGAGAAAAAAAGAGAAGCGTTGCACGTGAGGTCAGAGCAGTCGCACAGGAAAAAAAAATGGGGACCAGCATAAACAACCGCAAACTAAAAGAAGCAAGGAGCATGTACAGGAAGTCGCTAAGGGTTGCAAAGAGAACGTATAAGGAAATCATTTGGAATAAGCTACTGCCGAATAGCAGGGACTTTTGGGGAATCATCAACGATCTAAACAAAGGAGCAAGCCTCCAGCAAGAAGCAGGGGTAGGAGAGGAATCCTGGTCTCGACACGTGCAATCATTGTATGGAAACATAGATTCAAGCAGTACTAATAGTCAATGGGGGAGAGAGTTGGATAATGGGAAAAACATAAGAAACGAGACTCCGGCGAATAAAGAAAAAGAGGACATGGAAGAAGTAAATGGGTTCACGGAAACTCCTCTAACCACCAAAAAACAACTGAGGGGTATAATAACAAGATTGAAGACAAAAGGAGCGGCAGGTCCGAATGGGCTGCCAAATATGCTCTTTAATATTGATCCGGACTTCTGGTCAGAGTCCCTAACTCCCCTGTTCAACTGCATATACACACAAAACAAAGTCCCAGAGTCTTGGCAAGGGAATATCATTCATCCCATTTTCAAACAGGGGGACCGTCGTAACCCCGCGAATTACAGGCTGATATCCCTAATAGACGTTGAAGCTAAGCTCTACGCCTCCTGCATCCTAACACAGCTACAAGATTGGATAGAAGAGGCCAATATTATCCCGAAGTTCCAAACAGGGTTTAGGCAAGGAATGGGTACCATTACAAACTTGGCCAGTCTGTCGCTCTTAATGGAAAAAGCATTAACTGAGGGCTCCAGACTATACGCTTGCTTTATTGATATAAGGTCGGCTTTCGACCGGGTATGCAGAGAGCGCCTATGGGCAAAGTTGATCACATGGGGATTCCCGAAACCCATGTTAAACGCCATAATCACCCTGTATAATAACACATGGGTAAGAGTCAAGTTAGGCAACGGCGGCAGTATAACCTCGAGGATTTTGACGCATCAAGGTTTAAAGCAAGGCTGCGTGTTGGCCCCAAGCCTTTTTAACCTTTTCCTCTCGGACATCAGTAAAGTTTTGGTTGCAGCAGAATGTCATCCGCCGAGACTGGCTAACAATCCAATCAACTTTTTACAATACGCGGACGACATAGTAGTATTGAGCAAATCACCAATCGGCCTACAAAGAGCAATCAATAAATTTGCGGAATATTTAAAACAGGAAAAGCTGGAATTAAATAAAGGTAAAACCAAGGTAGTCCGACTAGTGGAATCAAGCAAACTCAACTATAAATGGACGACAAACGGGGATACGGTAGAAGAACAACCATCATATAAATATCTGGGAATTTTAATTGAGCAAAAAGTAGTAATAAAAGCAAAAGCCCAGTCATTAATCTTCGCATACCGTCTACTGAAATCCAAATTGGACTGTCCCAATTACAATCATCTACTGAAGGTTATGGCCACGCAAATCCTGCCCACCTTGTCTTACGGGCTGGTTATTTGGCGTGGCAAGGAGGCAGACTTATTAAATGCAATGCAGACAAAGATTTATAAAGCCGTCTTTAACCTGCCAAAATCTGCTTCTCCTTCGCAGATACGGCTAGAATTTGGCCTACAAAATCAAAACTTCTGGAACATGAGCGGCTTCGTGAAGCTTTGTAACAAATTTCGTTCTGCAAATCAGGAGACCCTGGAGCATCTATGCTGGGAAGACATTATGTATCAGGCGGACAATAAATCCTTGAGCACCTGGGGAAAGCATCTGAAAACTTGCTTGATAGAACTTGATCTAGAATCATCATGGGAAACTAGGATGGACAAAGTTGGTTTAAGTAGTTTAATTAACAAGGCAGCCAAAATGAAATCCTTCTTGGAAGACAAAAATTTAATGGCCAAACGCCGGCATCGGTGGACAGTTATTGAGTCCTATAAATCATTAAAACCACAAGCATACCTATCCTATCATTTCAGCGGGTTTCTAAAGAAATCCTACATGGACTATCGGATGGGCCAGCACGTGTCAAAAGATCTACTCCCCTCCTGGAAACAGAGTTGGTGATCTCAATGGCTCAGACTGTAGAAGCCACTGCCACCAGTTTCAGAAACTGTCTGTCAGACGTTAAGGCATGGATGAACTCTCACTTCCTCAAACTCAACACCGAAAAAACGGAGGCTATTGAGTTTGGCCAAAAACCTTCCGTCTGGAGCGATCTCTGGTGGCCCCCAGAAGCAGGCGTATGTCCCACCCCGGCAAACAAGGTCAGAAACCTTGGTTTCAGAATGGACAAGGACCTCTCTTGCACAGCCCAAATCAACCAGGTAACTTCGTCCTGTTTCTTCACACTGAAGGTCCTTAGAAAAATCTTGCCTTACATCCCCTTCGCCCTGAGGAAAGCAGTCGTGGGTGCTCTGATTATGTCTAAGGTAGACTACTGTAATGCCCTATACATAGGTGCCGGCGAAAAACAACTTAACCGACTCCAGTCCATTCAAAACGCGGCGGCCAGAGTTCTGCTTAATCTTCCTAAACGACACCCCACCTCAAAACCAATAAGTGAACTACACTGGCTTCCAGTTAGGAAAAGAATCCAATTCAAGGCCTTGTGCCTAGCCCACAAATCCCTATATGGACAGACCTCTAAACAGCTCTCCAACCTTCTCTTCCCATATGTTCCGGAGCGCTTACTTAGATCCAGCTCCCAAAATCTACTTCACATCCCTAGGATCAAGAGAGTCCGTTGGGGTGGCAGATCCTTTTCCTATCAAGTCCCAAAGCTCTGGAACAGTCTACCATCCTCACTACGCTCCGAAAAGAGCATAGCCAAATTTAGGAAAGAGCTGAAGACCTGGCTCTTTGTGCTGCCCTAAACTCTGCCACCTCTATCTCTCCGTCTCACAGCGCCAAGACGCCTCGGCATAAGAGCGCTCTAAAAATAATTCAGTCAGTCAGTCAGTCAGTCAGTCAGTCTGTCAGTCAGTCAGTCAGTCAGTCAGTCAGTTACCAATCAGAAAAATGCCGTCTATGCGGATACAAAATAGAATCTCTAGCTCATATTTTTTGTGTATGTCCAGCAGTAATGGCTCAGAGACGACGGTACTTAAAGCAAAATTTTAATGTCCTAAAAGTTCGAACTTGTAGACAAGCAGTAATTAGTTGGCTGGGAGGATCCTCCATAATCCTGGCATGCAGGGGAATCAAATTTTTGGGGGCGGTAAGGTTTCGCCTGAAGCAACTAGAGCAGGAAGATCGTAACATCGGAACCCTTAAGAAAAAAAAAAGAAAAAAAAGAAAAAATAACAAACTGTGCAAAAAAATAATTTAGAGAGATAGAATGTCTCGAGCTTGAATCAAACTTTTTATAATTGTATTTAACAAGTTTTATGGGACTTTGGTAACAATGATTAGATGTTTTTATGGTTGTTCACAATTTTATATATATTTATTCATACATGTGGGTATTGTGATAATTTTAACAAATTATACAATAAAACTTTTTGACTTTGACTTTGAAGTGCTTGTGCTCGCTTCTGTAAAAATGGTCAAATTATCTTACACCAAATTGGCACATTTAATTTATTTGTATGTCCTTAGTAAATAGTACTACATGTACCGATTACCTGGAAATTCAATGCTACTAGTGAGCCTGCAGTACCCATTGTGCCACACTCTAAATTAGCCTTGTAAAATATGTGTTAGGCCTGCCTGTAATGCAGTTTTAAACTTTCATTTGTAACTTTAAAAAGAAACTTTCTGCCAGTCCTAAACCTACCTTTTTAGTACTTAGAAGTCACCCCAGGGCAGGCCCTAAAGCCTCATAGGGCAGGGTGTTAGAAGGTGGTTCTGACCATCTGAGCTACCCGGATAATTTGCTATTTGAACACCTATTTGTGGAGCTTTTACTGTGGGATAGCCTCATAAGTTGGGACGCACCCACTGTGAACTCATGATGAAATTGACTGCATGTGTATTTTACCGGTGTCCCCCTGGTGTGGGTCGGCCACGGTGCTGCAGCCAGAGCAAGGGGCACCGGGCTGGTTAAACGCAGACACGTCTGGACATGCATGTGCACAAGTGTAAGGGCTGCGCAAGGGAGATTCCTGAGGTGTGCAGCCCAGGAGCAGCTACAAAGGAAATGATGTGGCAGGACTTATGCAGAACAGAGTGGTGACATGGAATAGGCTTTCTACAATAGGAAGAAACATTTGAGGAAAGTCAGTGTGCTTTACTGTTTTTATTACATTATTCTCTTGTGAGGTTGGGGAGCACATGGGCTAGTTTTACTTTTCTAGGGCATACAAATTGCAGACACACACCAAAGTCCACTTTAACTTATGTGAGAAGAAGTATTCTATAGAGTCCAAAATAATATTTGTACTGCTTTTGGGTCATCCAGAAATGATATATTTCTCTGTGTCACCTCAACCTTTGCCTGGCTGGGGTTGACCCTGCCAGGCTGAATTAATGACCTTCCTCCCCAAGCTGTAGCATCAGAGGCCCTGCCCTGCACAACAAGCATTCCAAGGGCGAAGGCCTCCACTCCAAGAAGAGAAGATGGGTGGAGCTACAGGCTCATCCATCAGCAGCTGTCACATGGTGCCAGGCACCAAGCTGCTCTGGAGAGAAGGAAGCGAGGGGGGAAGGGGCTCTCAGAGACCATGTGACATGAGACCCCTGGACGATGCCATTTTTAACAAACCCAGATGCCTGGGCAGGAAGGAGGGAGCAGGGGCAGAGAAGCGATGTGTCACTGTGTAATAGGGCAAACAGAGACTTCCACAGGAAGAGGAGCTCTCTCCGGGGTGTGGTCTGCTGAGGACGACTGGTGCTGGAGCCTGGCACCATGGGCAGTTGGAAGGAAAAACATCCAGACTGGCCCAGGACCTTGATTTGATCCAAAAGGGGAGACCAGGATAAGTGACCAGAAGCCTGGGCCTCTGCGCAAGGAGAAGATAGGCCCAGGAAGAGAGTCAGGCAAAAGGCTGGTGCAGGGAGCCAGTGAAGATTGCTCCCTGCTGCATTCGCCCTCCTGGAGAGCAAGAGGGTGAAGGAAAGTGCTCCCAGTGTCTGGGAGAGCCACCAGGAGCAAGAAGAGGCCAATATTGAGAAGATAGCTCCCCTGGGATCTGAGATATACCCCCCAGAAGGTAGGCAACCTTTGACCTCTACTGGGACCGACGACGAAGCGAGTGGGGCTCCACCGCATGTCCAATATGTGCCCCCGGGGTGGGTCAGGTCCCGGGGGCTGCCCCCGGAAGACGTCAAGCCAGGGAGCACAGTTGTGCTCTCCATGAATATGCCCAATAGGGGTGCCGGGAGCCCACCCTGGTCCCCGCCGATGGCGCTGAAGAGGAGGGGGGTGCTCCATCGCACAACCCGTCTTGTGGGCAAATCCAAGTTGGGGAGCACCATCGCGCTCCCCGTCAAGTTTCCCTGGGCCCGCGGATCCCAACTCCGGGCCCCGACGCACCGAAGCCAAGCCGGGGAGCGCCGGGGAGTGCAGTTGAAGGTGACCCTGTGGGGGGCCCAGGACCCCATCCCCAGGCCCCCGAAGAGAAGGAGAGGTGGGGGAGTGCCGTTGCATTGCCCCACTGTAGCGGGAAGGTGGGGGAGTGCCGTCACACTCCCCCAAAGACCCGCTGGAGCGGGGAAGCGGCCTCGCGTCTGCCCACCAGAACAGGAATGCCAGCTCCCGTGGCAGCACGTAAAGGTGCTGGCCAGTCGGGGAGCTGGCGGGAGCCACTGGGGGTGGGGTCCCTGAGCGGCTCTCAATCGAGGAGGTCAGAAGGGGTGCCCGGGTAGGAGTGGTTACCCAAAGAAGGTGAGTGGGGCCCAGGCGGGACCGGGCCCCTGAAAACAGCCTGAGCAGCCGTGTTTGTGCTCCCTGAGCTGCAGCACTCACCCGGGGTCCGGGTGGGGCCAGACCCTCCAACGCAGAAAAGACAGGGCCGGAGGTCACCGCGCGTCTCTACCAGCACAGCGCGGGAGTCGCTGCTATGATATGCATGGTGCCGGAGCACCTCGCCCCAAAATGCTTTGCAGGCCCGAGCCGGCCTGCAGGTAAAAACCTGTTTTTCTGCGTGTGGTGGCCCCAGGAGGACGGGGTAGCCACGACAAGTCCCGCCCTAAGTCTCTGGGGACTTAGAAAGAATAACCCCTCAAGGGCTCAGCCAGCAATCCAAGCATTCTGAGGCTGGAACTTTTGTTCTGCAGCTGGGGGTGCGTTATGGACTGCACCAAGGTGTTAAGGGCTGTTGGGGATGTCTGGGGAAGGGCATCTCCTGGAGGTGAAGAGGTGTAATTGCACCAGAAATGCATTTATAAATGTTATTTCTTTTAGAGGGACTGAAAGTCACATGTGTTATGTGAAATACCTGTGTAAGGTGATGTCATAAGCCAAATGGGGTTAAGTTGCTGGACATTCCTGCTAGGGTGTCTGGCTGTATTTGCGTAATCCTGTGGTTTTACCTGGGATGCATTTTAGAGGCTGTGATTGCCATCCATTATAACTGTTATCATCTATTATAAGTACCTCATTTAAAGTGATGCACAAACATGTATTCTTGCTACTGCGTTAGGGAAGGAACAACCCAGACTATTAGCCACAAGATGTAGAGGTGCATACAGTATGGTCAGCATGAGATGCTCAGTCAGGGTTATGTGTCCCCAGGGCAGGTGTACGTATTTTTAATGCTTATTAAGATGATGGGGTGGGTCGCCACTGGGATGGTGCCAGTTAGCAGGGCCCTCGCTCCAGGTTGTGTCAACCCACTGCATTAGGGGGCAAGATGATGTGCAAACATGGGAGTGGTGGTACTTATGTTTATTTGTAAATTGGTGCATAGTATTACGCAGTGTGTGTGTTTAATAAATGTACTCTTACTTTTATAAAGCAAATACAGACTAGACAATCAATCATTGAGTGTTATTCTGCGCACCTATAATGGTGATTACTAGCCCACACCACCTCCCTTGAGTAAGCCTTAGACTGCTCTGCAACAATACCCTCTGAGAGTCAGGCGCTACACTAGGGTGTTTGTTTCCCAGTGAAGGACAAATGTTGCATGTTATTTGTACAGGCCTCACAGAAACTGCATTGTTTTCTATCACAGGGTGTATTGTATTTCAAAAATAGGTCATGTGTTCTTAAGTTTTACATTTCCTGACAGGGAAAAACTCCTAAAGTTGTTTTTTGCTCTTCTAATGCTAATCACTCCCATTGGCTGTACTGGGTTACCTTGTTACATTTAATAAGTGTTAACTGTACAGTGGGAGGGTATATTGATACGCTATTTACACTCAAAAGAGTTGTAATTAATAATCCTCTTTAATGGTCAAGTCAGATTTTAAGTTAGAATTCTAAAAATGCCAATTTGAAAAGGTTGGCATTTTTTTTGTCGCAATCATATGAGCCTTCTGCCAGTGCCCCAAATCACATAACTGTGAGTGGCTCTGCTGTAGGGGTGTGGGTATTGCTTTCAGACAGTAACAACTTGGAAGGCTTAGATGTGGACTGGATGGGCCATTCTGGCAGGATGACTGGGGAGGGTCTGCACCCCAACCCACTTACACTTTAACCCCTTGTATGCCCATGACGAGCTGGACTCGTCATGGAGCACAGTCGCGCTGTGCCCATGACGAGTCCAGCTCGTCATGAGGCATACCCTGGGCAATCCCTCTGGTGCGGGCACCAGAGGGATTCCCTTTCATGCAAAATAACCTCGGGAGCTGGGGAAGAGCTTCCCCAGCTCCCGAGGCCCCCCCCCTTTCAATGTAATGACGATCGGCAAGCATGTCGCGCCGACGTCATTACAGTGAAAGTGAAACTGAAATGAGCCAAGAGGCTCATTTCAGTTTCACTTTCTACGTGCTCAGGGGGCTATCTCAGCCCCCTGAGCACGTAGACAGACGGGAGAGGTATCGTTGGAAAGGGGAGCATCTCCCCTTTCCAATGGTACCCCTCCCCAGGGGATCCCTGCTTGGGGATCCCCAAGCAGGGATCCACCCACTAGACACCAGGGAGGGGGGAGCGGACCCTTGGGCAAGGCCCCTGCTCCCCCCAAATATTTTGGGCATTATTTAGTCTTTTTGCCGCCCCTGGGGGGCAGATGGGGGCAGTAGCCCCCAATCTGCACTCCCCGGGGGCAAAAAGCCCACTAGACACCAGGGAATTTTATTAAAAATACCAATAGGGGTGGGGGCAGCCCAAAACAGGCAGGTCCATGCCCCCACCCCACCCCCCAATAATCACAGTCTTTCTGCCCCCCCTGGGGGGCAGATGGGGCATTGGCCCCTAATCTGCCCCTTCGGGGGCAGAAAGCCCACTATACACCAGCAATTTTTTTTCTGTTTTTTTAGGGTGGGGGCTGCCCGAAACGGGCACGCCAATGCCCCCACCCACCCACCACCATTACAGCCTTTCTGCCCCCCCTGGGGGGCAGATGGGGCATTGGCCCCCAATCTGCCCCCGGGGGGGGCAAAAAGACCACTAGATACCAGGGAATTTACAAAAAAAATAAAAATAGTGGTGGGGGCTGCCCAAAACGGGCAGGCCCATGCCCCCACCCCACCCCCCAATTATTACAGTCTTTCTGCCCCCCCGGGGGGCAGATGGGGCATTTGCCCCTAATCTGCCCCTTCGGGGGGGCAGAAAGCCCACTAAACACTAGGGATTTTTTTTAGCGCAATTGTTTTTAGGGTGTGGGCTGCCCGAAACGGGCACGCCAATGCCCCCACCCTCCCCCCCACAAAAATTACAGTCTTTCTGCCCCCCAGGAGGCAGATGGGAGCTGTAGCCCCCAATCTGGCCCCCCCTGGGGGCGCAGAATGCCCACTAGAAACCATGGATTTTTTTGTTTTATTAGTGTAGGGGTAGGGGCTCCCCAAAATGGGCATGACAATACCCCACCCCACCCCCAGAGAAATTCCAGTCTTCCTGCCCCCCTGGGAGGGCATATGGTGGCAGTGGCCCCTGATCTGCCCCCTGGGGGGGCAGAAAGCCCACTAGGCGCCAGCGAGTACGCAGGCTTTTTTTATGCGTGGGGGTGGGGGCTGCCCAAAATGGTCATACCAATGCCCCCACCCCCACAAAAAATAGCCACAGTCTTTCTGCCCCTTTAGGGGCATATCAGGATGAAACCCCCTTCCCCGATTCCCCCCCCCAGGGCGGCAGAAAGCCCACTGGGCTCCGAATTGTTTTTAGCAATGTGCATACCTGTGGATTTTGGGCCCTAGCGCAGTTGGCACCAGCCGCGGCCCGTGGAGGGAGTTCCGTGGGGCGGTAAGGCGGGGCAGGGGAGGGGCAAGGTAGGGGGTTCTAAAAACCGGAATATGGATAATTGCAGGTAAGTAAACAATTAAATAAATAAAACAAATTTCGTAGCACGCGCACTAGGCCGACCCACACAAGTGAGGTACCATTTTTATCGGAAGACTTTGGGGAACACGGGGTGGGTGGAAATTTGTGGATCCACGCAGATTCCAGAACTTTCCACCACAGAAATGTGTGGAAAATGTGTTTTTTTGGCAATTTTTTAGGTTTGCAAGGGATTCTGGGTAGCAGAACCTGGTGGGAGGCAGTCAAGTCACCCCATCCTGAATTCCCCTGGGTGTCTAGTTTTCAAAAATGTATAGGTTTGCTAGGTTTCCCTAGGTGCCGGCAGAGCTATGGTTCAAAAACTACAGCTAGGCACTTTGCTAAAAAAGGGTAATTTTTCATTGTGAAAATGTGGTGTGTTCACGTTGGGTTTTGAGCCATTTCCTGTCGTGGGCACTATGCCTACCCCTACAAGTGAGGTACCATTTTTATCGGGAGACTTAGGGTAATTCAGATTTGTAAAGGAACTGTTATTACCTATTGACTTTCGATGCATTTCTGCCTTCCAAACGAAAGACATTGTGTAAAAAAGAAGTCATTCTAAAAAATGACTGATAATTCTCATGCTAGTATGAGTATTCCCAATTTCGGAAATGTGCAAATATCTACTGTTTCTAAACTCTATATTTTGTTCCCATTTCAGAAATACATAGGTGTCTTTCATACCGATTTTTCCATGTACACATTTTTACAGAATATTTACTATATACCCGGTACATAATAAAAAACCATTGCAAGTTGCTGCTCAGTTTTTGGCTCTGGGTTCGTCGGGTTCTTGGTGAACCTACAAGTCCTATATATCCCCACAACCAGAAATGTCCAGCGGATGTAACGGTATATTGCTTTCAAAGAGCTGTCAAAATTAGAAGAAGTTACAAGTGAAAACGTTGACACAAAAGGTGCTTTTTTTCAACAAATTTTCAATTTATCCTATATTTAACTGTTAGTTTCTATAAAGAAACCTTGATGGATCTACACAAATGACCCCTTGCTGAATTCAGAATTTTGTCTACTTCTCCAAAATGTATAGCTTTCCAGGATCCGTTATTGCTTTTGTACCCATTTCTACCATTAACTGGAAGGAGGTCGAAAGCACAAAAAATAGCAAAAATAGGCTCAGTCCCAGCCAAAACTGTGTAAAAAATGTTGGGTTTCTGACAAAAGTCTGGTATCCCCTAAAAGCTGGGAAATGGTGATTTCAGCCCCACAAACCCGTTTTTGATAACACTTGCAGGGAAAAACCCAGATGCTTTCATTTGCATCCCGGTTTTCCCATTTTCCCCCAAAAAAACTAAATTTTGGTGTATTTTGGCTCATTTCTGTGACCCCTCCAGGGGACTCCACAAACACTGAGTACCCTCAGAATCCCCATGATGTTGGAAGAAAAGGACGCAAATTTGGCGTGGATACCTTATGTGGTCAAAAAGTTACAGGGGCCTCAGCGCGCACTACCCCAAATAGCCAAAAAAGGGCGTGGCACAGGAGGGGGAAAAGGCCTGGCAGCGAAGGGGTTAAAGAGCTTTGCCACTGTATACACAAAATAATCTGGCACCAAGCCTGCTCTTTCTTTTGTCACACCTAGACAGATTGGAGCCTCAACCAAGAAAGGGGAAGAACGTTCCATATCCAAATGTGGGAATAGGACAAGGATTCCCCTCACACAAAAGCTGGCACCAGGTATTAATATTAGATCTGCGGAGCCTTTTATCAAAACAATCCTTGACTGGTGGAGGTTACAGAAGAAGAACTGCCCTGCTGTTCGAAGGACTGCCTTGCTGTCTGGGAGGCAATACTGGACCTGCTTGCCTTTGTCCCAGTCTAACCAAATTGGCTCCAAGAGTCAGATGGATGACCTCCTGTGTGAGCAACGGGATGCAACAAGATTCAAAGGCCTCCCTATAACTGCCCATCTGACCTGCTACAACTGGACCTACAACTGGACCTGCCTGAGCCCTTCTGGCTCTGCTGGAGTCATGATACCCAAAAGGAGCCTCTCCAGGTCCTGGACCCTTGGCTGGCATCACAGTGAATTTCTCCTAAAGGCAAAGTGAAAACCAGAAGTTTGGGCTCCTCACAACCTCAAACGTGCCGGTGAAACCTGCTCTTCTACGAATACAAGATCTACACTTTGCGCTACAGAAAGATCAGTCTGCAATGACCACCAACACAAAGCTACAGCAAAGATCTTACACAGTGCTCGACTGGATCTTCCTACTAGAGCGACAACTGTACATGACATCGTACTGCTCACTTGCATGATCATGTGTTGCTGTGTTTTACTGTTGTAGCTCCCAAACCTCACCTTATACACATAGATATCTGTGTGGTTTTTACAGTGCCCACAATGTGTGTTTAATAATTTTATTATATTATAAACTCTGTTGTTTCAAATAATATGTTTAATGTTACTTGCAGGTGCAATCCATAAATAACTAGGAATGGTATGAGAGCTTTTTGCCTCATCACGTTGCTTTATTTGATTGTAAAGTAGGCAGGATTATAGAAGCCCAGAGGAAGACCATTGTCAGTGTTGGGCGTGTCACCTGGCAGAAACATGTTGCCTAAGCACAAAGTATGAATTAAGCAATGCTTTCCATTAAGTATCCACCCATTATATTTCTAGTCATATCTAGGGTACCCATATATTAAAATATTAAAAGGAAATATTTTGGGGAATATCCAAAGGTATTTTCGGAAAGATATCTGGATTCCTGCTTTTATCTAGTAAAATTTATCAAGAACACCTTGTAAGCATTTGAGTCCTCCACCTACTTTCGTGTGGAGAGCTCACCTATGATAAAGCATGCCATGGTAACCTGTGGATGAAGTGACCTATCCAAATCTCTCAGAATACCTGCAGGGCTTCAGAGGGCAAAACAGTTATTCATTCAATTTGCCAGACCCTTGAACTTGTGGTGTATGAAAATTGTTTCAAGGGAGGATGTACCCGGGTCTGATAAGCTCTCCCCCGATTGTGTACACATGAGTTTGATTTACACATTGCCTGTTGGGCATCTATAATACAGCCCCTAAGCTTTACTACATGAACCAGCAAAGTAATATATTCTTTTCTAATCATATTACTTAGCACGAACGGTGGGAAAAAATAAATGCATTACATTTGTTAAAGAGTTGTGTTCTTACGTAGAACTAATAGTATAAATACTATTATAACTACCACATACAGCATAAGTTATTTTTATATCTATGTGTATGAAAAGTAGTTTCATTAAACATATTTATCCATCGGCCTGGTCGGGGTTCACTATTTGATTGAAATGTGTTTACAATGTTCTGGTCTCTGCCAAGTAATGACTATTTGGTTTCCAATGGGTTTTTTTCCAATGTACTTTATATATTTAGATCATTGAGGACTATTCACACCAAAATCTAAAGAAATATGGGACCATGACATGAAATTTTCTATGACCACACATGTGTTATCAGTTTCTATTTTTTTTACAATTACATGCAAGGTGGGATGTTGCACTCTTTGAGGGGTAGAAAATGCCCACCAGTTGAACAGTTGCCAAATGTGAAGACAAGAAACTGCAGGACTTTACCATCTACACTTGTTGACTAAATTAATTGATCCTGTGCAGGTCATATTATCCCACTGTGTGCCTTGCTTCCTGAAACTAAGAAGCTTTAAACAAAAGTCAACTCCTACATGAGGGGTGAATAAAAATCTAAATATGTGTCTAGTATATTTTCATCTGTTTATCAAATTTCAGATACTGTGATAATGTTTATAGTTTGGTAATAGCTCTTCTAAAGCACTCTGTGTCTCTTTCTGTGTTATCACACCCATATTTGCTTCAGGCTGCACCCTAGGGCACTATTGTCTAGTCTATTGTGTATATGGTCCCTAAAACATGATAAATTGGATAATCCCCAATTAGCACAATGAACTTTCCAGTAGGGTCATATTATAAAATTCAGAAAATATACTAGTGACATCTAAGTTAAATGTCACTTGTGAACTGAAGCATATAGTTGGCCAACAACTTGGCTGATAAGGAAAATACAGCTTCAGGCCTACATGTACAGCCTGACCACTACAGCTTTTAAACCTGCAGGCAACATAACCTTTTTAGAAAGGAAGGAACCCTATATTTAAACTGTAAGTGACGCATCCTTAAATATGCCTTATAGCTGAAAAGGTAGGGTGCCTGATATTTAAACGGGAAACATGTAAGAATTTAAGACTGATAGGATCCAACTGTGTCTAGCCCTCAAAAGGCATTTCCACTGTTTTTGCACTGTATATGTTTCTAGGTAAAAATGTAAGGTACACTTGAACTGCTATTTATGTAGCTTTGGTTTAGAATAAGCTACAGAGATTATTCAACCACAGTCTTTTTTATTTATTAAAATTGAATTTAATTGTGAAACCTGATTTTTGATTGATATAAAGGAAAATTAGCGTTTAGAAAATGTGATGTTTCCTGCCAGAACATTGAGCAGACTAACTAGCATTTACCTTGCCTGTATCTGCCATTCCTCTTAGTGCTCTACCTTTATAAGGTATGCATACTGCATCCAGAGAGGAGACCATAGCTTGTGCACAGCAGGATTACCTGTAAGAGGTATGCAGCCCAGCGTTAAACAGGTAGGGCCATCTAGATGGGTACAGGAGCTTCTGTAACTTGAAAGAGAGCCGGGTGTTGTCTGCCCTTTCCTAAGTTGAGGGGGAAGCTCAGAAAGATGATCTTTTTGATCCAGGATATACTACAGACACCTTAGCCCCAAACACAGTGGGAAAAAGCAAGCTCCAGAATCAGTTTGGGGTGCACAGAGAAGAGGGGACTGTTCATAAACGCTTTGTGGGGCACAGCTGAATTAAGAGCACTGAAATGATGGAAAATGTGTGTCAATGGTACTGTCTAAAGCTCGATGATCTAGTGATGTTGATCTAAACAGAGTTGATAAGAATACATCATTAATTATCATCTAAGGTGGCTCAGAGAACATATGATCAAACAATCTCCTCTCTCATTCCAATCTTATGCAACTCTTCATCTGGATTAGGTGGCTCATTGGGCTAAGGCATCCACTTCAGTAATCTGTCCTTAGCCTCACAGACAAAGTTTGATTTCCGGTGGGTCTGTGAAGCCTTTCACTCTTCTTTTGTAACTAAACTAAGTGACATTTAGCTGGGGATCAATTAACTAATATTTTCTGTCAAATGTATCAAGAGATTGCCTCTCTGATGAACATGCGTTTTTATGTTATATTTACTGGTATCTAAGATTTGGCCCTAATCTTCTCGCTTTCAGAAGTTCCCTTAAATGCACATGTTTAAAACACTCCTCATTGCTTCCCTTTCTGCATAAAACACTATTCTTAGACATAGCTTAATACTTTCCAGGTTTGCATGGTGCCGTACAGTACAGCACACATGTAAAGTGGAAAGAACTTTGAGATGCCAGGCAAGTTTCTAGGAGAGGAACCTCTTGGGCGTCAGGTACTCTCTGTAGTAGAGGCCAGCAGGGTGCAGGCAGGTCCAATTGCAGAAGGTAAGCTGGACAGTTACAGTGAAGTGTTTGGAGTTTGTGGTCTCCCTGTAGCTCTGAACAGAAAGTCAGCCAACTAACTCATGGAGTCACTCAGGCAGACTGAGATGAAGGGAGCAGATCATGTCTTCTTTTGCAGAGAGAAGTGCAGGCATCAAGCAGCAACACAGTCCTCTGTAAAACAAAACAGGCCTCAAGCAGCGGTGCAGTCCAATGGAGAACAAGGCAAGACTAATGCACCAGGGCAGTCCTATGGAAAACAAGACAGGCATCAAGCAGAAGGACATTTCTCTGGGTGACAAGACAAGCTTCAAGCAGAAGGGCAGTCCTCATGGGAATAAGGCAAGCCTCCAGTAGCAGGGCAGTCCTCTGGAAAACTGGATAGGCCTCAAGCGTCAGGCCAGTTCTCTGGTTATCAGCAAAGCAGTCCTCTGAGGAACATTCCAAACATCAAGTAGCAGGGCTGTCATGTGTGGCACAATGCAGTACCTCCACTGTAGTGCACAGGTTCTGGAGTGTACTGAAAAGATGGTCTGGGGTCCAATATTTATATCCTTTGAAGTATGAGAAACTATTAGGCTACCCCCAATCTGGTTCTGGAAATGTCCTTCCTTCCCCTGTCTGGGCTCTATGTGGTCTAGGGTAACAAAAGCATGGTGCCAAGTTCCTTTCTCGTTGTGCTGAAGGAAGCCATTTGAAAAGTAAATGGGGCAGGTAACAGCTCCACCCCACTCTTTCTAACAGGAGCCATTCTGCCAACACCTTGTCCCCCTTTGTCTCACTATCTGGGAGAGATACACAAAGCACATCTGCCAATTATTCTAAATCGGGTGACCAAGGATACATCAAAGAGGATTGCAAATTACAATTCTCTTGAGACCAAACAGGACACTTCTACCTATTCCCAATCAAATGTTATCACATATTAAATGTAATAAGGTAACCTAATGTTATCCTGTGGGAGGGCTAGGCCTCACATTAGTGAAAAACAAATTTGGAAGTTGTTAACTACCATGACATGCAATACTTAAAAACACATGTCCTACTTTTTAAATACAATGCTTCCCATCATATGAGATATTTAAGTCCAAACATCAGGGTGATAATGTATTAAAAAAGAAGTTTAGACCCAGCAAATGGATTATTTGCAGTCAAGAAAAAGGGAGAGCCAGAAGAGATTTAAGGACCTGCAGGGATTGAATCCCATAATCGATAACCAAAAACACATATTAACCCATGGGTCTACAAGAGAGCAAACAGGAAAGGGCATACAAGTTATCACCCAAGGTCTTTAGGAGACAATCTTCCATTTGGACAGTTCCTGCACTTACGACGGAACTGCTCAGAGATACAAAACCCATGAAGCCAACTTATCTTCCTAACTGTTGGACCGCCAATATTCACCATCAATGACACCCAAATAAGCTATGGGAGCAAGAAACAATAACTGTGAGGCACTTTTAGAAGTGGGTCCAGCTAAAGAGCCAACAAAGCGCCTGGTTTGTGCAAAGTCTTTTTGCAGTGCATCTGGCCAGATTCAGAAATCTATCAATAGAAATCGGCATATCCTGAATAAAGTAACCCAGTCCCTGCTACAACTACTTTTAACATTTAAACAGAGTGGAACTTTGAGAGATAAGTTAGTGCATACCAGACAGAGGACCACAAATGTGAACAAACAAAACACTCTTTCTATGGGGCTTACCACTCATGAAAGGATATTTTATGTGTGACTCATAGGGAATATGTGCATAGACGTCTCATTCTACCATATTGGTATTGGCACCGAAAGGCCCTGGGAACAGAGACAACACACAAACTGTAATAGTGAATGAGTGATCTATTTGGTCTAAAGTCTTTTTGGGTTCAAGTTTGTAGGGATAAAGACATACAATATACAATATAAAAAAATGAATAATGGAGCACAAAAGTACCATCAGGTGTAACAAACAAGCCACTAAATTGACCACACAATTACTAGAGAATAGTCATCAGGCAGACAATCTGTCATGGACTGTACTTGAAAACCTAACATCCCACAATTATTCTCCAATGTGACACAGTACCTGTTTAAGAGAGAACAAAGATGGGTCATCCATCTGCAAAATGACAACAGGGTCTGAGCGATGACATCCCATGGTCTGCCATTTCTTAGAAACACACAACTTAGCGACAGTGGGGTACCCAATAACAGTTTCTGCCATGACATCATCTCATTAATATATTTTAGAGATTACTAAGAGACTTGGGAGACAACATGAATACATTACTATTTACTGGCCTCCCTCTACTACTGATGATGTCTGTGGCCCCTTTGCATTAGATAACAAGTGTCTGGAATACGCAGGTTGACTCACTTGCCGCAATGATTTAAACATGTCTTGGCAAGAGGGCCCTGGCTGGTTATTTTGTGGCTTTGTGTTTCCTTTGACTCAATGTCATGGACTGAGAGAAAGTGGGCCTACACTTCCCAGCATTCTTTTAGTCCTTTGGCTTCAGGGCGTTTGTATTTCTATTGGTTCCAGTATACCACGTGATATACGGACTCTATATACCATCTGTTCTGTAGTCTCCTATGAGATCTAGGTTGGTCTCTAGGGGAAGTGGCACGTAACACGCCGTCGCATGATTTACTACACTCTATAAATTAAACTCGAATGCCTTTCCATGGCACAACCAGCAACCATGTCTTCATATCCATTAAGTTTGTAACCAAGGCCTAGGTAGCCTCTAAGGTGGGTGGGTGTCTCAAAGTGTGCCACTTTACATGAATTATTGACTCAAGGCAGTATATCCCTGTCCACTGACACACCCTCCTGTATTGTACCTGCGAGTAGTTATTAGGTGTCTTTGCCATATTGCCAGATCGAGTCGACATTATTTTCCATGTTTTCCCATATTGTAGCTGAAAGTGGCCAACAGGGTATTGTTGCTGTATTCATCCCACTGGTTTTAGATCCAGAATACTCAGTGTTTACTGGACTCATGATACATGATTAGGGTATCCAGACAGATAATAGCTCATAACGTTTGTCCTGCATGATTCGCTTGACTGTTTTTTGATCAGGTATACTTGGAGCTACAACATTCATGAGACCTGATTGTTGCTTTTAAATAGGAGGGCCCCATGAAGACCCCTTCTACTTGCAATGGGCATATCCGTTTTAACAAGAAGGTGGACCATAGATCCAGGATTGCCTCGTGATTTCATATTTGACATATATGAATTTGGGGTATTGATAAGATATATGGTTAACAATTGAGTCACTTCATTTACCCTTTTTATCCCTTGACAAATCAATTTGCTTGTGTCCTTTCATTGTCATATACGACTTGATGGCCCATTGAGTTTTGCCCCAGGGATAAATTTGAGGCATGATACCTGAAGTCTTCGAGTAAGCTTATTCATCTTATTTGAAGAGCACAATGTTGAGTTCCTATCAGTTACTGTAACTTGCTAATATACATGGTTGAGGGTTTATTTATTGATAGTTATGGTAGCCCAAATTCAGTTCCAGGATCCAACACTAGTCCTGCAACTAACACATTTTGGAGTAAGTGTGACAGTGTGTCTCTCTAAATATAATTGAAGTTGATGTAGTTTTACAACATTTTGTTTCTTTCAGGTAAAGTACCAGTGGATCCTTGATAATGTAGACTACCACTCCAATAACTGGTTCTGTATATAATAACTTGTTTTTTATCACTGTATCAATGTATTGTTTCTGGCAGGTAACCTTGCAGAAGCTTCCATACAAGGTCCTGAAGAAGGCAGCAAACACCTCTGTTGAAAGTGTCAGGCAGAAACATGTCGACCGATCTTGCTTAGTTTTTAATTCTAGTCCAGGGATGCCCCAATAAAGTCTATTGTGTACTCTGGGGCAAATTTTATTGTCCTTTTTTCACATATTCACTTTTCTCTGCCCCCTCACCAAACTTAGTTCATCAAAGGTATTTAGTATACCTCTTTTCTCAAAAACATCCTTGAGCGCCTCCCTCTCAGAAAGAGGGTTGTAGCCTGTATTATGACTAGGTTCATAATGTGAGGAGTTTACCTATGATGAAGCATGTCACCTTTGAGTGGGTGAGGGAGCCTCCATTTGCACTCTTTCTTTTCCCGTTTGCTCTCATGTAAACCCAGGGGTTCATTTGTGCTTCTGGTTAAAAGGATTATTTTACCAGATTGAATTGGCAGTTTAGAACTGCACGCAGGCTCTAATGGCAGGCCTGAGACATATTTTAAAAGGATCACTAACACAACGTCGACCCCTATAACATCGACCTACACAACTATCAAGTCACTAATTTCGCACACAAAAATATCGACTTCTAATACATACAATTGCAATGACACAAATACCCAAAAAATACTGTCAAAATATTTATTGACTACAAAAATCATAATCCCCCTACCTTATCCCCTATAAACCCAACATCCCACTCCTAAAAATAAAATAAAATTAAAAAAATATATTTTAACATTAAAAAATAATATTTATACATATGAAATACCTAATATTAAAACAAAAACATATTTTAAACGTTACACAAAAGAAATTACTAAATAATCAATATTATTAACAACTATATTTTTTACATCAATATTTTCAAATTTGATTTTTCTTACTTACACAAATTTCCATAGTTTTTACAATGATATAACAACTCAATATTCTGCTTCCTCGATATTCTTCCCTAGCTATCCATTACACTTGATATTTGTACATCAATATTCTGTCTGTTCACCATTTTAAAAGTCTGCTTAAGTGGGTAGCCTAATAAGTGCATTTACTTTACCGGTCCTATGTGCATGTAGTACCACTTTACTAGAAGTAAATTAAATGTGCCTGTTGGGTGTGAGCCAATTTTAGTATGTTTAAAAGAAAGAGCACTAGCACGTTAGCACTATTAAGCAGTGGTAAAGTGTACAGACTCCTAATGCCATCAAAAATTAATTTCAGAGAACAGTAGGGGTGAAGGCAAAATGTTTGGGTTGAGGAAGTCCATATCAAAGGCTGTCAGGACTAACAGGCAGGGAATAGCAGGGAACAGCAGGGAAAGCTCCCCTTTGTCTCACTGATTGGAGAGAGTACACAAACTCTAACAGCAGAGCCATTCACAGTCATGTGATCAAGGACACTGGCAGAAGGCAAAAATGGTTAAGACAGGAACATGTCAACCTTCTAAAAGTGTCATTTTCAGAACTGTGACTTAAAATCTGACTATAACACTAAAGAGGATTTAATTTTTTTAAATTACACATAATTTGAGTCCAAACAGCATATCTCTATCTGCTCCCAATCAAAAGTTATCATTTATTAAATGTAAAAAGGTAACCCTATGTTAGTCAACGGGAGAGATAGGCCTTCACAGTAGGAAAATATGACTTTAGGAGTTTTCTTGCTAGAAAGAAATGTAAAACCTAAAGCCACATGCCTACTTTTTAAATACAATTCACCCTGCCCCTTGAGCCTTTAGGGCCTACCGTAGGGTTGCCTTATATGTATAATGAGGAGGGTGTAGGCCTGTCAAAAGGTTTATTTTGCCAGGTTGAAATGGCAGATTAAAACTGCTACAGTGGTTGGCCAGAGACATTTTTTTAAAGTTTAATTTAGTGGGAGGCACAATAAGTGCTGCTGGTAGAATTTAATTTACAGGCCATGGGTTCATAAAGTACCATGTACTAGGGACTTGCGAGTAAATTAATTGTGCCAAACAGGTGTAAGCCAAATGTAACATCTTTTAGGGAAAGAGCACAAGCAGTTTATCACTGGTTAGTAGTGCTAAAGTGTGCAGAGTCTCAAAGCCAACAAAAATGAATCTAGCAAACAGGAGGAGTGATTTCCTGCACCTGCTCACCTGAGCCACACCCAGAGGCTGCTTGGAGAGTGTGAGGAGGCATTTCAGGAGAGAGCAAACAGCAATGGAGTCCAACAAATAACAGGAGGGCAAGGATGCAGAAAAGAGGAAGAGGAAACACAAGTTTTCAGAAAAGGAGCAGGCGGTCCTCATTGAGGAGATGGTGTGCAGCCATGAGCTCCTTTTTGGCAAGAAGGCACTGCGTGTCAACCAAAATAAGGTTAATGCAGTGGGAGTGACCAATCGCACAATCGAAGAATTGCGCAAGCGATGGTATGATATGCACCAGAGGTCGAAGCAGAGGGTGGCAGCCAGACTAAAGGACGCAAACCAGACTGGGGGAGGACCATCCACAGCAGCACAGCCAACACCCCACGAGGAGCTTGTTGAGTCCGCTCTCCTGCTGGAGAGCGTCGGTGGTGTGGCTGACATTGACAGCTCCGACCCTGCATCCAGCAGCCAAGGTAAGATGCATGCAAAATCAATCTGCACTGATCCCCATCCCATGCACACTTCCTCAAATGCGCTAAATAACCTCACAAAATGTCATTCCAGTCCAAGTCTTACAGCACACCCAGCAATGCATCATGGGACTTGTAGTACTATGTTTGACAGTGTGTCCATGAGACAAAGGAAATCTAATGCAACATGTGGGTTGGGGATAAGTGAATGATTCAGTGTCAGAGGTTAGCCGATACAAACTGTATGAACTTTATTGATTGCTAATTGCAGACAAAGACACAAACTGATGTAGTCCTCTTTACATCCACAGCAAAATCCAGGGCACGTGAAGACAGTGCAGAGGGAGAGGAGCCTGCACATCCTGAGGACTCCAGTGACGAGACAGAGCTCATACCAATCCAGCGCAGGAAGCGCACACATGTGCCCCCACTGCCTCCATTTGAGGATGAAATACCGGCCACAGGGGAGGACAGTGACAGGAGAGAGGGGAGTCAGGGTGTGTCACACATGCCCATTCAGGACACACAAAGGCCAAGGATTCGACCACAGGACACACGCAGGTCAAGGCCCAGGAGAAGCACTGCCACTGAAGCCGAAGAAAACGTTTTTTCTGGCCTGGAACACAGCATGCTGCAGGAACAGTGCCTGCAAAGTAAATCACTCAGGTCAATAAATAGGCAGCTATGCCGTATCCACAAGGATCAGAAAAACATGGGGGAGGGCATCATGGCCATGGCAGGTGCCATCCGTGACCTATGTGACACTCTGAGGCACAACCAAGCCGCCAGTGAGAGGGCTGGCCGACGTGCCAATGCACGCCTTCACAACTATATCAAGGCCGTGAACCGCCTCTGCACCAGCACACTCACACGCAGAAGCGTCACAATGCAGGTGGAAATGGCGCACTGCTGCCAGGACATAGCCAGAGGACTAGCACAGGTCACCAGTGCTGTGGAGCAGCTGCAGGTGGCCAACGCAGGTGGCAGCACTCTCATGGCCTCTGGCGAGAGTGAAGACACCTCCAGTAGGAGCAGCATCACTCCTACATTGCCAGGAGAAAGACGGCACAGTTCCAGACAGGGTGCAAGACAAGGGAACACCATGGGGGGCACTCAGCCTGGACGCCAAACACCACCAATGCGTCACCGAAGGAGGTGAACTTTGCGGTGACACTTAATGCAAAAAGGGTGAAGTAACCCTACTATGCTGTTTGCACAGTTACTTGTGCCTTACCTACACTGTGTGCATAACATGTGCTGGGGACAGCTACAATTTTCATTATTGTGAAGTGTGAATAAACACTGCACACATTATCAAGCTTTTTTGTCTCATGTCATCATTGCTCACCTGGAAGTAGTTTTGTGTGATCTCAGTCCCTCTCTGGCATCCAGCAGCTGCCCCAACTCCTGATGCCGGTCTGCCAGGGGGAGCAGGGCGATCGTCATCCAATGTGTCTGTATCGGTCACATCAATTGTGGTGCCTTTCCTCATTGCCATGTTATGTAGCATTGCACAGCTTGCCACGATTTTACAGCAGGTCTCAGGGCTGTATTGTAGTGCGCCTCCACTTTTATGCAGGCACCGGAAGCGGCTCTTCAGGATTCCAAACGTACGCTCAATGACGCAGCGTGTAGATCTGTGTGCCCTGTTGTAGCTCCTCTCACTTGCATTTGCTGGATCCAGATATGGGGTCAGGATGAAGTACCGCACTGCATAGGCACTGTCACCTGCAGGGATAGACACAATAGGTAAGTCAATGTCCCCACCGTCCAGTGATGTAGTGGATGTATTGATGTGTGTCATGTATTTACCTAGCAGGTATCCCTCCCCAAACTCTCCAGCACTCAGACGTCTATGTATTCCACTGTGTCTAAAGATGAAAGAGTCATGTGCACTGCCGGGGTATTTGGGTACAATGTCAGTGATGATATACTTTGCGTTGCACACAATCTGTATATTGAGGGAATGGTAGCATTTCCGGTTTCTGTAGACATATTCAGTTGCTGATGGGGGTGTGATGGCCACATGGGTCCCATCGATGCAGCCAATGACGTGGGGGAAACGTGCAATCTGGTAGAAGTCCAGTTTTGTTTGCTGTAATGCCTGTTGGGTGTTTGGGAAGTATATGTGATGTGGGAGCCTCTGTAGCATTGCATCTAGAAAGGCATGTAAGAAGCGCGAAAGTGCACACTGTGACACCCCACCAACCTCCGCTATTACCCGTTGAAAACTCCCTGACGCCAGGAGGTGCAGGGAGCACAGGACCTGCACATGTGTGGGAATTGTTTGTGTCCTGCGTGTAGGGTGTTCCAAGTAGGGTTTCGGCTCCTCAATCAGGTCCATTATGGTCTGTGGGTGCAGCCTGTACTTGTCATAGATGTCCTCTTCAGTGTGCTGGAACAGAGTGATGCGCAGCCTGAATATACGTTCCTGTCTCATTCTCCTCTGTGCAAGAGCCCGAATACGCAGCCTCCTGGCTATCACGAACATTGCTGCCATTGTGGTTGGGTCTGTTGCACTGTGGGGTGGTTTAAGTACCTTGCACCAGTTTACCACCTGCATGCAATTGGTGTTAATTGCTATTTCTTATTTTGCGAATTTCGTGAAATCGCAACTAGCGATTTCTTATTTTGCGATATCCTTATTGCGAATTTCGCTAATTAAGAATATCGCAATTTAAGAAATCGCACAAATATTCGCTATTTTGGAGTTTCGCAGCTATTAGTGATTTTTTAATTTTCATTAGGAATGTGTGGCATACATATGAAATTGCGAAAATGTAGTCGCAAACGCTGTTTTTTGCGATTCGCAGTGTTTGCGACTAAATTTTGGTTTCATACATATGCCCCTATGTTACTTAGTCCTCATTCCCTTTCTCATAATGTAAGCTATTCTGACAACCCCCCCTCCCCCCCTTCATCAATCAGAAATTGTGTAAATATAATATCCTTCTTCACACTGAAGGCAACCAGTCACGGTGAGGAGTGGGTGTGTGACATGGAGTGCCTTTGCCGGTGTATGCAGTACTGATGAGCACAGTTCTGTATTGGCAGTTATTCTATAGCATGCGTTTCTGGCCCAGCCACTGGATGGCAGGGATACTCCCAGGTTGATAATGTGAGACAGCCTATGAAATACCGGCCACAAAGGGTACGTTATCGTCACCTTGCAGTTTTCCTATTAGCGGTAAATCAAGAGTCTTTACATCAAGTGTCGGATTTCAGTACTTTATTGTGCAGGTCAGTCAGTACTTTACCTTGCAGGACTTTCATTGGCAATGAAGTTAGTTTTTGATTGTTTTAAGTGACTTAACAAACGTACTTAAATATTCATGAGCTGCGTGGGTAAGCCTTCTTATTGAAAGTTCGGGAGTTGCTCAAGCATTTCTTCTCTCTTTCAGCGCAGGTATAAAAAAATGCACTCTCAATGACAGCACTTCTCTGGGAGCATTAATCAAAGCCCCTGACAAGCTCACCCTTGCGGGACCATACGTGTTTCAAGCCCCTTTCAGTGAATCCTGACGAGTGTATGGAAATACACAATGTAAACTCAGACCGTGTCAGCAAAACATTGCTCTGTCTCATACTGCGCTTTATTTTCGTTCTTTACACGTCTTGTTAAACTTACCGTATAGGGTCAATGTAGTATATAAAATGCACATTTAGAAGACATGTTTTCAATATTTTTATAATGTGCATTTCATTTCAAGTTTGACCTACAATTAGGCCCAGGCGAAGTATATATATCACACCAGAGTAATTTGCGTAATTCAAGAAATGTCAGGTTGCACTTGTTTAGAAAATATTCCCAAAATTATGCCATAATACAACGTCACCTAAATACTCTGCCGTTTGTGCCAAAATAATAACATACGAACAAAATTATCAAGGAGAATACAAGCGGCTACTGTTCTTAGCAGTTGTTTTTTGTGCTATTCTTTTAAGCGTGAAATGCATACCAGCTTCATATTGATGTGAGGATGCATATTGCACTCAACCATAGTGCTAAATGATGAATTTGACACAATTAATTATATGAACTATCACATCATTTTCTTGAATTTTTCTGTAATGTCAAGGATTTTGTTCAACTCTACTTATGATACAGTGTTACATTAAACACATTTTAAATATTAGCACATTATCCTCAACAAAAAAGAGATATTCTTCCAAACAGTGATAAAAAGTCTGCAGTCTCAGGCAAGCAATACATACTATTCAAATGACACTCAAAATCGTTCTGAGGAGTACTACAATCAATTAATGAATCATGTAATCTAAAAATACATACCATGTATTGGGTGTTCTATATTCCCATCTTGGGTTTCAGGTGACATACATAAACCACTCGGTCGTTGGTATCATGATTGGCATATGTCACCTGACCACCTCAATAGCAATATAGGCCCATATTACAAAGTTACCCATTACTTATTCTCTCTCGCACTATGTCCACTAATAAACAAATATATTGTTAAGTTTATGTCACTTAAAATTGTATTGATAATTTCAAATAATTTTAAATTAAACTTAAGCAATGAAGGCCTGAATATGATCGGGGTGAAGCCGCCACAGACAGGCGGCCGGTGGCAGGTTCACCGCGATCTTGATGCCTGTGCCCGCCTGCCATATTTTGATGACGGGCAGTTTTGTGGCGGTTGGGAACTCCGACTGCCACAAATCCGTCTGGCTCCTGGAGCCCGCCAGGGCGGTGGAGGCCCTCTGGTGTGATTATAATGTTGGATCCCCACAAGCCTTTCCATGGACTCGGGCCCCACTTGACATGGGGCAGTTCTTTTTTGCACTTGGGGGCACCTATGGTGGTCCACTAAATTTCCCTGCACCATGTAGCAGGCACTGCGTGGTGCATGCCACGTGGTGCAGGGAAATGCAAAACTTGCATTTTTTCCATTGTGGTAGGTGCTGCAGCCAGCAGCATCCATAGCAAGGGAAAATATGGCACTTGCGACCGCCGTGGTGGTGGCCACATTGTAATGCCATATGTGGGACCGCTGCTCCTTATGTAATGACCATGATGTAACGCCCCCTGGTGTAATGACCTGCAAAGTAACACCTTACGTTCGTCACGGAGTCACAATGGCATATTTGGAATCAACTGTAGCTCTATTAACATGACGTTTTGATGTCCATTTTTGCTTAACATGCATACAGGCTTCCTGGTTTTGACCATTAGTACTATAGAGACAGATAGACATCAACATATCTGAAATGTTAAGATAGCGGTGCATTGTAACCAGCTCACCTTAAAACTTATTCCGTATGTAATCATTTCACCAGTTTAGATACCTACTTCAAAATCCACCTCTCTCGAGTATAGTGAAGTTCAAGGTACAGTAAATATATTGCTAGAGGCTGAACCGGCACCATTTTGTAAAGTTCAAATCATTGTTGTAAAATACATTCTCCCCCGTTTGTCTTGATTAAGTATCCATTTCCCTTCCGAGAACCCGTCACTGCATTCATTCCCTTCAGCTGGGACTCATTTCTACTGCAAAACGTCCACCCTATAATTATCCCTCTACTGTGTTGTGCGGGGAAAAGGCTGCAGACAATGTGCAGAAAGCAATCTGATTAGACAGTAGACTTCACCTCAGATTTACAGTGAAGCGGCTCTATTTTCATTTTAATAAAGTAGTACATCTCAAGCTATCTACTAAATGACAATTACTACTTTAAATGGGACGCCTGTTGGCACTTGTATTGGAGGATTTTGAAAGGGAGGATTCAAATCGAGCTCTGCATAGTATGCTGTCGTTTCTGATGATGACATTTCAATACTTTTAATATCCACATCCCTACATGTGACGTTTTTTACCAAGACAGCTTTCATAATATATTAATGTTTCCATGGAGACACGTCAAAAGAAGACACTGAAAAAGATACAGGCGCAGTCTCTGCTATTCATTTTACTATAGGGAAACCGCTGAAACTTAGAAGTAATAAAAGGTAGAATACACCCCAATTATTAAGCAATGTCACACAAAAATCAATGCAACTATGCCTTTTAAGTTTTCATTCAGAAACAATAGCGCTCTACCCATCCATGAAATGTTGTATTGCACAATAGGGAGGACCTGGCTTGGCAGTTCAGACAGGAATGTTCCCATGAGGCACAGGGTCAAGACTGATTTGCATATGGCTAGGTCTAAATTAGATGGCAGAGGGAGCAAAAAAAACAATTGGATTTAGGCCCAGATCTCTGTACTGGGGTGAATGTTTGACACTGTTCAACATTCTGTCTATCAATTGTTCTTTTTGCATTTGCCACCCCTAGTGAGACGGGTATGCTCAGACGTGGACCTCGTGTTGTCCTTACCACTGGAGTCGGGCTAGCCTGGCTGATGAAAGGTGAAACCCCTAAACTGATCCTAGGATGCTTGTTTCCAGTCCAGGGAGGACCTGGTAGTTCGGTCTGGATTGTTCCCATAGAGACCAGGGTCAAGATTGGTTTGCATATGGCTGTGTCTAAACTGGAATGGTGTGGGAAGAAACAAAAGAATAGATTTAGGCCCAGATCTCTGTACTGGGGTGAATGTTTGACATTGTTCAACATTCTGTCCATCAATTGTTCTTTTTGCATTTGTCACCCCGAGTGGGACGGGTATGCCACTGGAGTCAAGCTAGCCTGGCTGATGAGGGGTGAAACCCCGAAACCGGTCAAAGGCGGCTTGTTTCCAGTCCAGGGAGGACCTGGGTTGGCAGTGGACTGTTCCCATAGGGAGGAGGGTGAAGACATATTTGCATATGGCTGGGTCTAAATTGGATAGCATGGGAAGCAAACAAAGTATGGTTTTAGGCCCAGATCTCTGTACTGTGGTGAATGTTTGACATTGCTCAACATTCTGTCAATCAATTGGTGTTTATTTTACATCGGGCTTTGCTCCGTGGAGGGTCTCTGCTGTTTTCCTGCTCCTTTCCGCGGCTGGGCTTTGCTCCGCCCATCACCTGGCTACGACGACTGGGGAAACTGACGGGCCGGGCTTGGCTTCGCCAGGTCTTTGAACTACAGGCCCCAAGATCCCTCGGGGCAGGACACCCTGAACACTACGCGCCAGGCGGCGCATAAAGCCTCGTCTGGGGCAGACCCCCTTGCTGTTGGTGTTTATTTTACATCGGGCTTTGCTCCGTGGAGGGTCTCTGCTGTTTTCCTGCTCCTTTCCGCGGCTGGGCTTTGCTCCGCCCATCACCTGGCTACGACGACTGGGGAAACGGACGGGCCGGGCTTGGCTTCGCCAGGTCTTTGAACTACAGGCACCAAGATCCCTCAGGGCAGGACGCCCTGAACACTACGCGCCAGGAAGCGCATAAAGCCTCGTCTGGGGCAGACCCCCTTGCTGTTGGTGTTTATTTTACATCGGGCTTTGCTCCGTGGAAGGTCTCTGCTGTTTTCCTGCTCCTTTCCGCGGCTGGGCTTTGCTCCGCCCATCACCTGGCTACGACGACTGGGGAAACTGACGGGCCGGGCTTGGCTTCGCCAGGTCTTTGAACCACAGCCCCAAGATCTCTCGGGGCAGGACGCCCTGAACACTACACGCCAGGCGGCGCATAAAGCCTCGTCTGGGGCAGACCCCCTTGCTGTTGGTGTTTATTTTACATCGGGCTTTGCTCCGTGGAGGGTCTCTGCTGTTTTCCTGCTCCTTTACGCGGCTGGGCTTTGCTCCGCCCATCACCTGGCTACGACGACTTGGGAAACTGACGGGCCGGGCTTGGCTTCGCCAGGTCTTTGAACTACAGGCCCCAAGATCCCTCGGGGCAGGACGCCCTGAACACTACGCAACAGGTGGCGCATAAAGCCTCGTCTGGGGCAGACCCCCTTGCTGTTTGTGTTTATTTTACATCGGGCTTTGCTCCGTGGAGGGTCTCTGCTGTTTTCCTGCTCCTTTCCGCGGCTGGGCTTTGCTCCGCCCATCACCTGGCTACGACGACTGGGGAAACTGACGGGCCTGGCTTGGCTTCGCCAGGTCTTTGAACTACAGGCCCCAAGATCCCTCGGGGCAGGACGCCCTGAACACTACGCGCCAGGCGGCGCATAAAGCTACGCCTGGGCCTTCGTCTCGCGAGGACGCGCGCGGGACGTGCCGGGCTAAGCCCGGGCAAAGGGCGGGCCGTCTGTAGCCGTCAGGGGCCGTGGGAGGCCGGGCTGGGCCACCCCCCTAACTTCTAAATGTACAGTAAGACGTTTTATGCTAATGAGTCAATGCTAACCCATTGTAGTTTATTATCTCTTGGCAAGTATATTGGTGTGTATTATACTAAATGGCAGGGAAAGGGAAGCGTACAGGGGTGGGTGGGACAGTAACCGGTACCTTAGACCAGTTTATAACTAGGGCTGTTTCGGTCCTAGAACATGAAATTGCTATAACTGAGCGGCGCCTTTCCACCGAGCCATTGTATATCAAACGTTTATCTATTGGATCATTAGCAGTAGTAAAATCCCCTATCAGGCCAGTAGGGCATGGTATCAGTGATCCATTCCCGCATGGGGATGTTGAGGCTAGCCCTATTATTTTACAGGATAGTATGAAGAACATGGAGGCCCTTGGTGAGGCTGCCTCAGAAATTGAGGGTTCTTTAAGATCCAAAGCAGCCTATCTCCAGACAAGGGCTAGTAAAAAAGTAAAAAGATCTACTATCCCGAAGAGGAAAAGAGGAGGGGATACCCAAAGTGGGAGGCAGTCGAAAATACCTAAAATTTTGAACATTATATCCAAAGTGCCTGGTGTTTCACTAGCTGATGATCGTCTGGTTCTGGACGAGGCAAATAAATGTCTTTCTGATCAATCACAATTAGGAGAAATGATCCCCCAGATTGAACAGGTGGTGCGATCATTAATACTCCCCCTCTTAGAAAGGGTAAAACTGGTTAATGAAAGAATTGAACGCCTAGAACAAACGATCCTTGATAACTTTTGCTCATTAAAAAATGTTATAAAATTAGCAACAAAAGACAGAGCTAAATCTAACTCTACGCCTTCTGACACATCCACGATTCCTGCACCTATTCCCACTGTTGATCCTGGTTTGATAACTAAGGTTATTTTAGGAACTGAGCCACAAAAGGTTTAGCTAAAGCCAACCAAATCAATCCAGAGGCAGGCCAAAGAAGAAATGAATCTGGGGGTAACAAGGGAGTGGGAGAAGACGTAAATAGAGAAACCCATGATAAATCTATTAAATCTTCCATGGCCCATATCCATCTTCCTCTAGACTCCCTTCCTTATGTTGCCGTACTAACTGGCGTCCCCGAGATAAAAGGTGGCAAATCTGAATCCTATCAAGAACTTAAAAATAAAGTGACATTCTGGTTAAACAAGAACAGACCAATTCCCGGCAACATGAATGGGAAGATCTTATTCGTTAGAAGGGTCAGCTGGGTTGGATCTAGACCAAAAGATGTTTTGGGTGACTCCATTATTGTCAATTTTAAAGATAGGCGCATAGCGCGCTTTATCTGTGATTGTGCATTCCCCGGGGATTGGTCGGGGATTGGGGTGCATGATTTAGCTATTTTTATAATCTAGCCCCTAAGCCAGATGGAAGAACTAAACAGGACTGGGTAGGGAGAGGAAAAAATTATGGGCGTATCATTGTCCTCTCTGACTATTACAATGGTTTGTGTAATCTAGATGACCTGGACTGACCGGAGATAGAAGGGCTGAATTTAATAGTTTCTAGGGATGCCGCTGCAGATGGAGATGCGCTCATGGGTGGAGCAGATGTAGCCCAATCTGCACCACCCAGGACGTCTAATTTAAAAAGGGTCCCAAATTTCAATCTGAACAGGGAGAATCAGAGGCAATATGAAGCAAGCTCCAATATTACCCATCAGGCTAAAAAGTTAGGATAAGGGGTGGGCACATTGATCTCTTGGAACGTTGCTGGCCTGAAGGTAAAAATGGATTCTCCCGAATGGGTCGAATTTATTGGTAATTTCGATGTCTGCCTTTTTCAGGAGACTTGGTCCTGTGAGTCACAGCTCTTGCTTGGATATTTGAATTTTCATGTTCCAGCAATAAAGGGACCCAAAGGGCGCCCTATGGGTGGCCTAACAACTTGGGCACAACAAGATTTATTTTCAACGGCTAGTGAGATATCAACGGGGTCTCCTGACATTCAACTAGTCAGGTTATCTCTGGGACCCTTGGGCGATTTGGATATATATAATGTGTATCTTAGGGGGACCAAGGGGACAAGGTCATGGGTCCTGGCTAATTTGGATTCCCTTATAGACCAGCACTCGAGTGAGAGGGGAGTGATCGTCTCGGGGGATTTGAATGTAACTTTTGAACCCCTTCTGGATCCAGACTCTGATTGGGCTCTTGATCCTGAGGAAGATCAGTTTTGGGGTATACCTGGACTTGACCTCGAACCAATTAAAAGGTGGTCAGAGGTTGTAGTCCAGGTCAATGCTCTCTGCTATGAGAGAGGACTGAGGGCATTGAACGGCAGGACTCCGGGTGACAAGACAGGGGCCAATACATTTGATAATTGTCGGTATAAAAGTAGGATTGATTATGTGCTTTGTAGTACGAAGTTATGGCAATTTGTAAAAGATATGGTGGTCGAATTAAGAGTCGAGAGCGATCATAAGCCTATATGTGTAACGCACTGGTGGTGGAAGAGTGGTCAAATAGAAGAAGAGGTGACGGAATTTAAGCCACCTGAAGTTGTCCCCTCTAATGACATGCGTAGGCTCAAGTGACGTGAGGTTAAGACTAACGATAAGGCCACTGCTAACATTGATAATGAGTTAGCCAAAGTTACATTGGAACTCGAGGGTGCTATGGCAACTGAGGCAGGTAGTGTACTAGCCACTGGATTTCATGAAACCTTTTTCGAGGGAATACGTTGGCATTTTCTGAAACCAGTAAGAAAAGGCAAAAAAGCACCACCTAAGCGGTTACGATGGTAGGATGGTGATTGTCGGAGAGCCAGAGCTGACTTCCCTGCAGCCCTTTCTAGTGGATATAATGATCGCATCCGAAAGGCTAGACAAACATACAAAAAATGTGTAGGGCAGGCTAAAAAGAAATGGGATGAGCTCTATTGGCTAGATTTGAAGGGAGCAAACAATGCCAGGGATGCAAGATTATTTTGGAATATCATTAAGTGGGATAGAGGAGGTCTGCCTGATAGACCCTCAAACCATGTTACTCAAGAGGGATGGTTAAAATATTTCAAACCGCAATATGTATGTAATTTTAAATCCAATCCCACTTGGGAAACAACGTATTTTTTCTATTCCCAAGGTCCTTTTAGTAGCGAAGATGCCTTAATGGCTTTGGGATCTGTAGCTAGTGGGCGAGCTCCGTGACCAGATGGGGTCCCACCTGATGTCTTTCTCCACAACAAAGTCTGTTGGAGCAAGGATATCACACTATTGGCAAATGCTGTGGCCGAAGGTGCGCCAGTCCCTAAATCATGGGGCGGTGCAGTTATAATTCCAGTGTTTAAGAAGGGAGACAAGGCACTTCCAGGTAACTACAGGCCAATTAGCCTGATAGACACAATCCAGAAGGTCATAGGGAGGATGGTCTTGAACCAGATATTAGAGTGGACTGAAGACAATAAGATCTTGTCCCCTTTCCAAGCTGGCTTTCGTATGTTAATTAGTACAGTGGATCAGGTTTTTCGTTTTGTTCAACTTCATTGGAAGGTAGTTACCTTGGGAAAAGGCAGTCTCTATGCCGCTTTCGTGGACTTAAGAGCTGCCTTTGATCTTGTGCCTCGACCACGGTTGTGGGCAGTGTTAGAAAAGTTAGGACTGCCCGCAGAAACTTTGACCCTGGTAATGAGGCTACATGAGACTAACTTTGCTAAAATACAGTGGGGAGGCCCTGGAGATGTTACTCCTGAGTTCCCGGTAGAGCGTGGTGTGCGCTAAGGTTGCACCATGGCCCCCACACTCTTTTCATTATATATTAACGGGATAGTAGATTGTATGCTTAGCGTCAATACAGATGCCCCAAAGTTGGCCGAAGTTATTACTCCGATATTGATGTTTGCGGATGATACGCTTATCGTATCAAAAACACCGAGTGGCCTGCAAAGAGCTCTGCTAGTGTTTGAAGATTTTTGCCTTGGTCATGGTCTGGAGGTGAACATGGCTAAAACGAAACTCATGGCTTTTAACCCACATCCAAGCTATAGAGGGAATACGTTTTTTAAGAACGGGCAACCGTTAGAAATGGTTAATAACTTTGTTTATCTAGGTATGCACGTAGCAAAAGACAATAAATGGAGTAAGCATATAGAGATGGCTGCCCTGAAATTCAGACAAATATCGGGAGCCCTAACTAGGGAGCATAAAAAACCTTTTACTAAACCAATAAAACCAGTGCTCCAAGTCTATGAGGCCAAGGCCCTAAGTTCTGCCTTGTATGGGGCAGAGCTATGGGGGGTTTGACCAGCTAACATCTTTAACTGTAGTTGAAAATAATTTTTTTCGTAGCTTAACTGGTCTTGCCCAGAGTACCCCTTTGGTACCTTTAAGATACGAACTAGGCAGGAAGGCCATTATGGATATAGCTAAACTGCGTCCGGTTTTATACTGGCAAAGGCTATGGACCACTCCGGAGCTCTTCCCTTACGCCAAAGGTCTCATGGATGTTATAAAATTAGATGTGTTCCATAAGATCGGATGGTTGAGAAATCTCCATGAGACCTTGATTGACCTGGGTATGGAGGGGCGGTGGAGTGACCCAGCGGCTGCTCTGTTCCCTTCAAAGAAATCCTTGAAAATTATATACTGGGAACGAGTTGCATATCACGTATGGAGCAGAGCAAATTCCTCTGGGATGACCGGTTGTTATCTGGAGGTAAAAACTATACCTGCTCTAGAACCGTACTGAGACTTGGTTACCAAACCTGGAGATAGGAAACTTTATTTTCAGTTCAGAGCTGGTTCTTTACCACTTAGGTCTCTCACAGGAAGATGGTCTAGTCAGGGGTCTCCAACCGTTTCTGTATTGAGAGCTACTTCAGCTCAAGGAAAGTCCTGTTGAGCTACTAGCAAATTTTATCACTGTAAAATATTGACAGCACATGTAAACATTACACTATGACCACCGTAAGCAGGATTATCATAGTGCCACCCAAGTATTCCAGGTGATAGTACCGGGAGAAATGCTAAGGAAATATTTATCACTATTAAATGGTAAATGCCTTCACCTGACTGATAAAGTAACATTCAAATCTTCACATGCCTTGTGGCACAAAGGACATATCCACAGCAATAAGTCTCCTCCATTCAGCTTGACTTATCTTTCAAGTATCAACTTTAAGTGTGTTTTGGAATTGCAACCTTTTGTCTTCATCAGCATATCAATGTCTGAAAATACACAGATGTTTCTATCATCACTTTCCATTTTGGGCAAACAAACTAAATTTTCCTGAAGAAAACCCTTGTTTGAAAAAATTGCCTTTAAAATACACGTTTTCATTTTTAGGAAATACATAGTCCCCAAACATCAGCTAGTCATTTTAATTGGGCACTCACCTGTACAAATGCCTCACATGGACAGACTGCTTCAAATGCTCAGGTATTACAGCCATAATCCATGGCACCGTAGCACAGAGGGTGACTGTATGATGCCAATAATGCCCACCAGTATAAATTGTGCCAAGTCTGGACACCATAAGGACCAGGATGGCCACCATATTATTAGTCATGGTCATTATTATGCAAGGGGAAGCCACAATTATATCAGGGACAACTAAATATAGTGCAGTCATGCTCTTAAAATGTCACTGATGGCTGCCAGTATACCATAACTAGACCACGAATACCCACAATAGTAAAGGATGGCCATAATTATGTCATTGGCACTATTATGCCATGAACTGACACAATTGTGCCACAGACAAAACCCATATGATGGGGGCTAGCATACCCGTTTGGTAGTCATTGACACCAGGTGTAGCTTACAGGAAGCAACAGTGTTTATAATGGACGCACACATAGATGAATACAGATGAGGCTCTTTATTTTCTCTGCTCAGGATCATAACTTTCCTCAGCCCTTGGCTGTTCATGCACCCAACTGAAACATTTTCACTGACTCCTGCAGTCCCACACTTTAGTGGGTAAGCACTGATTACTGCTCAGGCTACCACTGCCACTCTTCATTTATGGCCCACTGTTCACACACATTTTGAAATTGATAAAGCAGGGGACTACCACATGGCTAACCATCTTGTGACTTAGGCTGAGACTGGATAAAGATGTTAACAAAAAGGTATGCAGTTCCTGATATTAGCGCAGTGTGTGTTAGAATCACTAGGTCCCAGGGTGATGGTGTGAAAACAATCTGATTTGAACGGAGTAGAAGGTACTCCTTCTGGAAAAGAAGACCCTCACACACCCAACAAGCGGGTGTCTTGCTTCATCACCGGGTCTTTGCTCCTTCTCGGGCCGGCAGTGCAATGCCCGATCAGGCACCCCGAGGGGGCCTTCCTGTCGGAGATCTTTATTTCCAAACGCCGATGAGTGAGGTGTGTGGGGAGAGCAGTTAATTATGATAAATGGTGTAGGTGCAAGTGAAGTGAAAGGTAAGTGTACTAAAACAGGGGAGGTGATCCACTTCAAACAATTTTAATAAAGTATGGTCAACACCCTGATTAAAAACAATCCGCACATCTCTCACCATTAGGTGTATGAGTAATATGTGCTAAAAAGAGGTCAACATGTTTCTTGCCTAGGGTTATATTAAATGGCAATTCTTCAGGACCAATATATACGGCTACCTGCACCTTTTTGGTAGTGGCCACAACCTCTAAGAGGTGTCAGTGGTGGCCACACATACAGCACCCTAAAAACGTGTGGTACCGTGTATACCAAGAACACACAACCTGTGAAAAAAACACAAAATTAAAATCATTGTCATTATAAACGATTCGAGGCATCAGGTTTACTTGAGACAACAAGTGATGTCAGACATAAAACCGTGGCATGCGTCGATTGTGAGCAGATATTAATAGGACTTTATAAAGGCAAACAGCAGAATCTCAATTGAAAACCTTCTCCACAATTTCAACCAGCATGGTTGCTTTGAATATCGAAAACAATCTAGCATAAACTCACCCTATTAGGCTGTGGAGAAAATGGGGCCAGGGTAGGAAGGCACTAAATGCTAGTGTCCTAAAGGGAGGAAGGTAGATAAAAAACAAACAAACAACAGATGCGTCAGGTCAATAAGCGTCAAGTGCACTCAATATAAGTTGGAGAACCCATGTGGTGGGATGTCTCATGGTATACATAAGCATGTAAAATTTAGAACTGTCACCCAATCACACGAGGGCGGAAGTTTGCTATAGTGGTCACACAAACTGGAAAATGAGTGTGCTTGTACCAAGGATGGTAAAGTACTAATGAAGCAATGGTTGACGCAATCAGATATCCTGTACGTCAGCGCTCGTGCATGGCAATTAAGAATGTAACAGAACTAGTCACAGCGTAGATCAAGGAGGCAAACAGCGGTTGTGGCAACCGGAAATCCTGCAAATCAGCACAAGCATATGGCGATTGAGAATATAACTGGACTAGTCTCAGCGTGGGTAAAGGAAGCACTAATGTACCTGCCTTAGACAGTGCATTCACATCCCGTGTCCGACCAGTCTCTCCTGTGTATTACGTAGTCAACTAAGACTAAAAAACTTTACTCTAACTCAATGAACGATACAACAACTAGAAAATATACTCACGATTTCGTTGTAGTAACGTTACCGTAAACCTAAGACCCCGCCAGCCGCTCAAGTCTGGTGATGGTAAGGTCGACTGGCTCAAAGAAATGAAAGCCGGTCGGCGTGCTACGTCGGTACGTCTAGGGCGGTCGCAAGCGGTTGAGGCGTGGCCACGTCCCAACCACTAGGCCGCCAACCGTGACAACTGTCAGACGGGTGGGGACGCTCACGGGGATACTATGGGAACCAGTGTGTGGAAAGGAATCCCTCTCGCTCGCGTGCGTATGACGCGGTCGCAACCAAAGAGGGCGTGGACACCAGTCAACCAATAGGTTGCTCCCCTCGGAATGGTTTACCAAATAGGCGATTGGATAGGAGGTTGCCATAGGAAATTGTTGGCGACGCGTGCTGCCGTATACGAACAGACAGTACACTCGTTTGTGACATTCGTTTGTTACAAAATCTATGGCACCCTATTTAATTAAATCTAACTGCGCGCTGAGAGCTTGGTTAGTTACAGGCACGAAGTAATAAAGTGAAAAGCACAGCGGAGGTCCGCACTCAGGGATGACAACCCTGTTGCTAAAGATGGAACTCAAGACCCAAAAGTATGGATATTATTACCATTCGGCGACTAGTATAATTGAGTAAACCCATACTCCAAAAATGATGATCAACAGAATAGTAGCCAAGGGCCAGCCTGATTCCTGATATCGTAATAACCTCAGTAAGTGTGCCTATATTGTGAAGAAATTAGGCTCATAGAATATTAAAGGTCAAGAAGATAGTGGCCTGAGTCAAGTAAGACTGCTCCACGGAATGTCCTCATTAAGGCCAGTGGTATCAGCAGCCAATCTCAGGACCCAACGTTGTTCGAGCCTAAAGAGGGCTTTTTTAGACATATGGGGGTGAGATTCCAAAACCACCCATTCAAATGAGGTGGGAGCATGTCGTTCCAGGTTGTAGTGGGTCGTCATTTTAGTATTGGTCTTTACGCATCTGAAATTACTTTTGTGTTCCAGCATGCGAGTTTTAACAGCACGCGTAGTCATGCCTATATATGGTAAGCCACATGGGCACGTCATCAGATAAATGCAATTTGTTGAGTTGCAATTTGTATGTTTGTGGATTTGCCATGTAACGTCATTAGGGAGTACCAACTCTTTACTGATGTGTGTCTGTGGGCACATCGAGCACGACCCACAGGGGTAATGGCCCTTAACTGGAGGTAAGTTCCACAGCAGTCTTTGAGACCCAGTGGCTGGTTTCTTAGGCCTAGTATGTATTAGTAGGTCCTTCAGGTTACTCGTGCGTTTGAACGCGAACCTGGGGACTTCCAGCTCTAGATCTCCAGTATTGAGAATACCCCAGTGTTTTTTGATGATCGCCTTAATTCTGTTCGAATCAGGGGTGAAGGTGGTAACACAGGTTAAGGATTGATCAGGTTCCTTAGTGTTGATCTCTAGTAGACTCTCTCTATTGTTATTTCTCGCTCGTTTGCGAGCACGAGACACGACATGTGTGGGGTAGTCGCGTTTAATCAAGTCATTCATCAGCGTTGAGGACTCTTTCTGATAGTCTACCACCGAACTACAGTTCCTTCTGATACGTAAAAATTGTCCGACAGGTAGATTTTCTCTTAACGATTTCGGGTGGTAACTGCTGAATAAGAGGAGGCTGTTCCTATCTGTGGGCTTACGATATAGACTCGTTGAGATCTTACCCCCTTCAAGGCGGATGAGTAAATCCAAGAAAGGTACTTCTGTATCAGAGATGGTGTGGGTAAATCTCAAATAGGGATTTAAAGTATTTATCCACGTGCAGAATTCTGTGCACTTCGTGTAGTCTCCCTTCCACAGAATCAGGATGTCGTCAATGAACCTTTTCCAGAGCAGTACATTCGCCGAGTAGGGGTTGGTGGAATGATGTATAGCCCTACTTTCAAAGGCTGACATGTACATACATGCCAGACTCGGCGCGAATGTACTGCCCATGGAAGTACCCTGGGTTTGGTGGTACAATTGTGTGTTATATTCAAGAAGTTTTGAGTCAAAGCAAGGCTCGCACATTCCATTATGAATGATACAGGTGTATTGGAAATAATCTCACTGCTGCTTAGTGCATCCTCGATAACTTGGAGGGTGGCTTGTTGGGGTATGTTGGTATATAGCGCCTCAACATCTAATGTCAGCAAGAGGTTTATTTCCTGTGGGTGTGGAAACCCTTCCAAAAGTCGAAGAATATCAGAGGTATCTTGGATGTAAGAGGGGGTGGCTCTGACCAAGGGCTGGATAAAATGGTCAACAAACTATGATAGTGGTTCCAGGACAGACCCTATACCAGATACAATCGGTCGTCCAGGCACAGGGGATATTCCTTTGTGAATTTTAGGCAGACAGTAGAAGAAGGGGATCACTGGTTCTTTAGCTATAAGAAAATTAGCTTCTTTCTTAGAAATCCACCCTTCTAGCTCGGCCATGGAGACCATGGAGCCTATGGTCCGAGTCAGGCGCGGGGTGGGGTCTTCTTTGATGGGCGTGTAATATCTAGTATTGGTAAGTTGCCTACGACATTCAGTGTCGTAGTCAACTGAAGACATGATAACCGTGGCCCCACCCTTATCTGCTTGTTTTATGATAATGGTGTTGTCGTTAGCCAGATCTCTTATAGCCAACTTCTCACTCGTGGATAAGTTCTGAAAAGGTACTGGGACAGTATCCACATTGAGATCCTTCAAGACTGCCTTTTCAAAGGTCAGTACTTCCGGTGGAACCATACTCCTTGTAGGCGTGAAGGTTGAAGGTCTATGGAGGCCAGAATCTTCATAGTTAAGTGGCGGACGATCTTGAAAGAACGCCTTCAACCTAATTTTGCGAAATAGATTCTGGATCTCACAAGTGTCACGGAATCTATCTGTTTTGGGCGTTGGGACAAACCCCAGACCTTTCTGGAGCACACTTTCTTCCACGGGCGCGAGAGGTCTGGTGGAAAGATTGAGCATCAGTCTCTCTTGTCCCTGGTTTGACTCCTGGTTTCCACTGTCCTCGGCGGTTGTTCCTGCCATTGGACTCTTTTTTGCTGTCGCCCTCTTCTTCGCCCTCTTCCTCTGCCCCAGCCTCTGTCTAAAAAAGGTTGTTCATTCCTGGGTTGGAAAAAGGGTGGGGGAGGGCCTTGGTGATACATAGGATATTGCCAGAAGGGGGGGGGTCCCTGAAAAGGAGGCATATTGAATGCTGGATAGCCTGATTGCTGGAAAGGTCTTGTTTTCCTATTGTTGTTATTCCAACTCCCTGTACTTGAGTCACTGTTGGTCGAGGAGCCTCGTCTAGAAGGTCCTGAATTCTCGTCTGATGAGTAACTAGTGACTGTGGAGGTATAATCTGCTTTAAGGTAGGGATATACCTTTTCCGTCGAAAACTTCTTGATGTCTTTTTGAAGTTTAGGTATTTTCTGCTTCATCAGATATTCCCTATTTTCAGCAAGTTCAGCATTAATTTCAGCTAATTTAGTCTTATATGTAGTTGTTTGAATAATGACTTTAATAGCACCCTCCGCTGTTTGGATCTTAATTAACAAAGCATCCGCTATTCTTTTAGCGGTATTAATGATAAGAATGAGCCAGTCCCTGGTGCATTTCCATGCTACCAGGGACCACTCTTTTTTGAATAGCGCATCTTCCAAAAACAGGCGAGGAAAATTATTTACAATTAGTCCATTGGGAGCTATATTTGCCCGTAAATATTCCGTCATCATGGCTCCATGGAGTGTTACTTTGAGCCATTCATGTTTGAGGTTAGATAATGATGTCCAATCTTCTGTATGGCTCCCAGAGGCAGCACTGCCATCGGGGGCCAACAGTGATGGTGTTCTAAGTATTGCTGCTGCTGCTTCATCATCGAAGCTCAGCCCTTGGAAGTCCTCCATCTGAAAACTGTGAAGTAAGGTCCAAAGAGACCAATGTTATTAAAAAGTAGACAAGGTCAATTCTGAGCACTGCCTACTAATGAAATGGTCCACGCAGATACATTCAAACTGCTTGGTATCCTGAATTTCCCACGGGGTCAGCCCGTGCATTAAATCTCAAACAAGAAAGAGGGAAGGGAGGGGCTTTAACAATAATAAACTAGCTTAATATTATTGCAGGTCCAGCATACATGCCCAACAATCAATGTTAACAAAAAGGTATGCAGTTCCTGATATTAGCGCAGTGTGTGTTAGAATCACTAGGTCCCAGGGTGATGGTGTGAAAACAATCTGATTTGAACGGAGTAGAAGGTACTCCTTCTGGAAAAGAAGACCCTCACACACCCAACAAGCGGGTGTCTTGCTTCATCACCGGGTCTTTGCTCCTTCTCGGGCCGGCAGTGCAATGCCCGATCAGGCACCCCGAGGGGGCCTTCCTGTCGGAGATCTTTATTTCCAAACGCCGATGAGTGAGGTGTGTGGGGAGAGCAGTTAATTATGATAAATGGTGTAGGTGCAAGTGAAGTGAAAGGTAAGTGTACTAAAACAGGGGAGGTGATCCACTTCAAACAATTTTAATAAAGTATGGTCAACACCCTGATTAAAAACAATCCGCACATCTCTCACCATTAGGTGTATGAGTAATATGTGCTAAAAAGAGGTCAACATGTTTCTTGCCTAGGGTTATATTAAATGGCAATTCTTCAGGACCAATATATACGGCTACCTGCACCTTTTTGGTGGTGGCCACAACCTCTAAGAGGTGTCAGTGGTGGCCACACATACAGCACCCTAAAAACGTGTGGTACCGTGTATACCAAGAACACACAACCTGTGAAAAAAACACAAAATTAAAATCATTGTCATTATAAACGATTCGAGGCAGCAGGTTTACTTGAGACAACAAGTGATGTCAGACATAAAACCGTGGCATGCGTCGATTGTGAGCAGATATTAATAGGACTTTATAAAGGCAAACAGCAGAATCTCAATTGAAAACCTTCTCCACAATTTCAACCAGCATGGTTGCTTTGAATATCGAAAACAATCTAGCATAAACTCACCCTATTAGGCTGTGGAGAAAATGGGGCCAGGGTAGGAAGGCACTAAATGCTAGTGTCCTAAAGGGAGGAAGGTAGATAAAAAACAAACAAACAACAGATGCGTCAGGTCAATAAGCGTCAAGTGCACTCAATATAAGTTGGAGAACCCATGTGGTGGGATGTCTCATGGTATACATAAGCATGTAAAATTTAGAACTGTCACCCAATCACACGAGGGCGGAAGTTTGCTATAGTGGTCACACAAACTGGAAAATGAGTGTGCTTGTACCAAGGATGGTAAAGTACTAATGAAGCAATGGTTGACGCAATCATGACCTTTAATATTTTATGAGCCTAATTTCTTCACAATATAGGCACACTTACTGAGGTTATTACGATATCAGGAATCAGGCTGGCCCTTGGCTACTATTCTGTTGATCATCATTTTTGGAGTATGGGTTTACTCAATTATACTAGTCGCCGAATGGTAATAATATCCATACTTTTGGGTCTTGAGTTTCATCTTTAGCAACAGGGTTGTCATCCCTGAGTGCGGACCTCCGCTGTGCTTTTCACTTTATTACTTCGTGCCTGTAACTAACCAAGCTCTCAGCGCGCAGTTAGATTTAATTAAATAGGGTGCCATAGATTTTGTAACAAACTAATGTCACAAACGAGTGTACTGTCTGTTCGTATACGGCAGCACGCGTCGCCAACAATTTCCTATGGCAACCTCCTATCCAATCGCCTATTTGGTAAACCATTCCGAGGGGAGCAACCTATTGGTTGACTGGTGTCCACGCCCTCTTTGGTTGCGACCGCGTCATACGCACGCGAGCGAGAGGGATTCCTTTCTACACACTGGTTCCCATAGTATCCCCGTGAGCGTCCCCACCCGTCTGACAGTTGTCACGGTTGGCGGCCTAGTGGTTGGGACGTGGCCACGCCTCAACCGCTTGCGACCGCCCTAGACGTACCGACGTAGCACGCCGACCGGCTTTCATTTCTTTGAGCCAGTCGACCTTACCATCACCAGACTTGAGCGGCTGGCGGGGTCTTAGGTTTATGGTAACGTTACTACAACGAAATCGTGAGTATATTTTCTAGTTGTTGTATCGTTCATTGAGTTAGAGTAAAGTTTTTTAGTCTTAGTTGACTACGTAATACACAGGAGAGACTGGTCGGACACGGGATGTGAATGCACTGTCTAAGGCAGGTACATTAGTGCTTCCTTTACCCACGCTGAGACTAGTCCAGTTATATTCTCAATTGCCATATGCTTGTGCTGATTTGCAGGATTTCCGGTTGCCACAACCGCTGTTTGCCTCCTTGATCTACGCTGTGACTAGTTCTGTTACATTCTTAATTGCCATGCACGGGCGCTGACGTACAGGATAACTGATTGCGTCAACCATTGCTTCATTAGTACTTTACCATCCTTGGTACAAGCACACTCATTTTCCAGTTTGTGTGACCACTATAGCAAACTTCCGCCCTCGTGTGATTGGGTGACAGTTCTAAATTTTACATGCTTATGTATACCATGAGACATCCCACCACATGGGTTCTCCAACTTATATTGAGTGCACTTGACGCTTATTGACCTGACGCATCTGTTGTTTGTTTGTTTTTTATCTACCTTCCTCCCTTTAGGACACTAGCATTTAGTGCCTTCCTACCCTGGCCCCATTTTCTCCACAGCCTAATAGGGTGAGTTTATGCTAGATTGTTTTCGATATTCAAAGCAACCATGCTGGTTGAAATTGTGGAGAAGGTTTTCAATTGAGATTCTGCTGTTTGCCTTTATAAAGTCCTATTAATATCTGCTCACAATCGACGCATGCCACGGTTTTATGTCTGACATCACTTGTTGTCTCAAGTAAACCTGCTGCCTCGAATCGTTTATAATGACAATGATTTTAATTTTGTGTTTTTTTCACAGGTTGTGTGTTCTTGGTATACACGGTACCACACGTTTTTAGGGTGCTGTATGTGTGGCCACCACTGACACCTCTTAGAGGTTGTGGCCACCACCAAAAAGGTGCAGGTAGCCGTATATATTGGTCCTGAAGAATTGCCATTTAATATAACCCTAGGCAAGAAACATGTTGACCTCTTTTTAGCACATATTACTCATACACCTAATGGTGAGAGATGTGCGGATTGTTTTTAATCAGGGTGTTGACCATACTTTATTAAAATTGTTTGAAGTGGATCACCTCCCCTGTTTTAGTACACTTACCTTTCACTTCACTTGCACCTACACCATTTATCATAATTAACTGCTCTCCCCACACACCTCACTCATCGGCGTTTGGAAATAAAGATCTCCGACAGGAAGGCCCCCTCGGGGTGCCTGATCGGGCATTGCACTGCCGGCCCGAGAAGGAGCAAAGACCCGGTGATGAAGCAAGACACCCGCTTGTTGGGTGTGTGAGGGTCTTCTTTTCCAGAAGGAGTACCTTCTACTCCGTTCAAATCAGATTGTTTTCACACCATCACCCTGGGACCTAGTGATTCTAACACACACTGCGCTAATATCAGGAACTGCATACCTTTTTGTTAACATTGATTGTTGGGCATGTATGCTGGACCTGCAATAATATTAAGCTAGTTTATTATTGTTAAAGCCCCTCCCTTCCCTCTTTCTTGTTTGAGATTTAATGCACGGGCTGACCCCGTGGGAAATTCAGGATACCAAGCAGTTTGAATGTATCTGCGTGGACCATTTCATTAGTAGGCCGTGCTCAGAATTGACCTTGTCTACTTTTTAATAACATTGGTCTCTTTGGACCTTACTTCACAGTTTTCAGATGGAGGACTTCCAAGGGCTGAGCTTCGATGATGAAGCAGCAGCAGCAATACTTAGAACACCATCACTGTTGGCCCCCGATGGCAGTGCTGCCTCTGGGAGCCATACAGAAGATTGGACATCATTATCTAACCTCAAACATGAATGGCTCAAAGTAACACTCCATGGAGCCATGATGACGGAATATTTACGGGCAAATATAGCTCCCAATGGACTAATTGTAAATAATTTTCCTCGCCTGTTTTTGGAAGATGCGCTATTCAAAAAAGAGTGGTCCCTGGTAGCATGGAAATGCACCAGGGACTGGCTCATTCTTATCATTAATACCGCTAAAAGAATAGCGGATGCTTTGTTAATTAAGATCCAAACAGCGGAGGGTGCTATTAAAGTCATTATTCAAACAACTACATATAAGACTAAATTAGCTGAAATTAATGCTGAACTTGCTGAAAATAGGGAATATCTGATGAAGCAGAAAATAACTAAACTTCAAAAAGACATCAAGAAGTTTTCGACGGAAAAGGTATATCCCTACCTTAAAGCAGATTATACCTCCACAGTCACTAGTTACTCATCAGACGAGAATTCAGGACCTTCTAGACGAGGCTCCTCGACCAACAGTGACTCAAGTACAGGGAGTTGGAATAACAACAATAGGAAAACAAGACCTTTCCAGCAATCAGGCTATCCAGCATTCAATATGCCTCCTTTTCAGGGACCCCCCCCCCTTCTGGCAATATCCTATGTATCACCAAGGCCCTCCCCCGCCCTTTTTCCAACCCAGGAATGAACAACCTTTTTTAGACAGAGGCTGGGGCAGAGGAAGAGGGCGAAGAAGAGGGCGACAGCAAAAAAGAGTCCAATGGCAGGAACAACCGCCGAGGACAGTGGAAACCAGGAGTCAAACCAGGGACAAGAGAGACTGATGCTCAATCTTTCCACCAGACCTCTCACGCCCGTGGAAGAAAGTGTGCTCCAGAAAGGTCTGGGGTTTGTCCCAACGCCCAAAACAGATAGATTCCGTGACACTTGTGAGATCCAGAATCTATTTCGCAAAATTAGGTTGAAGGCGTTCTTTCAAGATCGTCCGCCACTTAACCATGAAGATTCTGGCCTCCATAGACCTTCAACCTTCACGCCTACAAGGAGTATGGTTCCACCGGAAGTACTGACCTTTGAAAAGGCAGTCTTGAAGGATCTCAATGTGGATACTGTCCCAGTACCTTTTCAGAACTTATCCACGAGTGAGAAGTTGGCTATAAGAGATCTGGCTAACGACAACACCATTATCATAAAACAAGCAGATAAGGGTGGGGCCACGGTTATCATGTCTTCAGTTGACTACGATACTGAATGTCGTAGGCAACTTACCAATACTAGATATTACACGCCCATCAAAGAAGACCCCACCCCGCGCCTGACTCGGACCATAGGCTCCATGGTCTCCATGGCCGAGCTAGAAGGGTGGATTTCTAAGAAAGAAGCTAATTTTCTTATAGCTAAAGAACCAGTGATCCCCTTCTTCTACTGTCTGCCTAAAATTCACAAAGGAATATCCCCTGTGCCTGGACGACCGATTGTATCTGGTATAGGGTCTGTCCTGGAACCACTATCACAGTTTGTTGACCATTTTATCCAGCCCTTGGTCAGAGCCACCCCCTCTTACATCCAAGATACCTCTGATATTCTTCGACTTTTGGAAGGGTTTCAACACCCACAGGAAATAAACCTCTTGCTGACATTAGATGTTGAGGCGCTATATACCAACATACCCCAACAAGCCACCCTCCAAGTTATCGAGGATGCACTAAGCAGCAGTGAGATTATTTCCAATACACCTGTATCATTCATAATGGAATGTGCGAGCCTTGCTTTGACTCAAAACTTCTTTGAGTATAACACACAATTGTACCACCAAACCCAGGGTACTTCCATGGGCAGTACATTCGCGCCGAGTCTGGCATGTATGTACATGTCAGCCTTTGAAAGTAGGGCTATACATCATTCCACCAACCCCTACTCGGCGAATGTACTGCTCTGGAAAAGGTTCATTGACGACATCCTGATTCTGTGGAAGGGAGACTACACGAAGTGCACAGAATTCTGCACGTGGATAAATACTTTAAATCCCTATTTGAGATTTACCCACACCATCTCTGATACAGAAGTACCTTTCTTGGATTTACTCATCCGCCTTGAAGGGGGTAAGATCTCAACGAGTCTATATCGTAAGCCCACAGATAGGAACAGCCTCCTCTTATTCAGCAGTTACCACCCGAAATCGTTAAGAGAAAATCTACCTGTCGGACAATTTTTACGTATCAGAAGGAACTGTAGTTCGGTGGTAGACTATCAGAAAGAGTCCTCAACGCTGATGAATGACTTGATTAAACGCGACTACCCCACACATGTCGTGTCTCGTGCTCGCAAACGAGCGAGAAATAACAATAGAGAGAGTCTACTAGAGATCAACACTAAGGAACCTGATCAATCCTTAACCTGTGTTACCACCTTCACCCCTGATTCGAACAGAATTAAGGCGATCATCAAAAAACACTGGGGTATTCTCAATACTGGAGATCTAGAGCTGGAAGTCCCCAGGTTCGCGTTCAAACGCACGAGTAACCTGAAGGACCTACTAATACATACTAGGCCTAAGAAACCAGCCACTGGATCTCAAAGACTGCAGTGGAACTTACCTCCAGTTAAGGGCCATTACCCCTGTGGGTCGTGCTCGATGTGCCCACAGACACACATCAGTAAAGAGTTGGTACTCCCTAATGACGTTACCTGGCAAATCCACAAACATACAAATTGCAACTCAACAAATTGCATTTATCTGATGACGTGCCCATGTGGCTTACCATATATAGGCATGACTACGCGTGCTGTTAAAACTCGCATGCTGGAACACAAAAGTAATTTCAGATGCGTAAAGACCAATACTAAAATGACGACCCACTACAACCTGGAACGACATGCTCCCACCTCATTTGAATGGGTGGTTTTGGAATCTCACCCCCATATGTCTAAAAAAGCCCTCTTTAGGCTCGAACAACGTTGGGTCCTGAGATTGGCTGCTGATACCACTGGCCTTAATGAGGACATTCCGTGGAGCAGTCTTACTTGACTCAGGCCACTATCTTCTTGACCTTTAATATTCTATGAGCCTAATTTCTTCACAATATAGGCACACTTACTGAGGTTATTACGATATCAGGAATCAGGCTGGTCCTTGGCTACTATTCTGTTGATCATCATTTTTGGAGTATGGGTTTACTCAATTATACTAGTCGCCGAATGGTAATAATATCCATACTTTTGGGTCTTGAGTTCCATCTTTAGCAACAGGGTTGTCATCCCTGAGTGCGGACCTCCGCTGTGCTTTTCACTTTATTACTTCGTGCCTGTAACTAACCAAGCTCTCAGCGCGCAGTTAGATTTAATTAAATAGGGTGCCATAGATTTTGTAACAAACGAATGTTACAAACGAGTGTACTGTCTGTTCGTATACGGCAGCACGCGTCGCCAACAATTTCCTATGGCAACCTCCTATCCAATCGCCTATTTGGTAAACCATTCTGAGGGGAGCAACCTATTGGTTGACTGGTGTCCACGCCCTCTTTGGTTGCGACCGCGTCATACGCACGCGAGCGAGAGGGATTCCTTTCTACACACTGGTTCCCATAGTATCCCCGTGAGCGTCCCCACCCGTCTGACAGTTGTCACGGTTGGCGGCCTAGTGGTTGGGACGTGGCCACGCCTCAACCGCTTGCGACCGCCCTAGACGTACCGACGTAGCACGCCGACCGGCTTTCATTTCTTTGAGCCAGTCGACCTTACCATCACCAGACTTGAGCGGCTGGCGGGGTCTTAGGTTTACGGTAACGTTACTACAACGAAATCGTGAGTATATTTTCTAGTTGTTGTATCGTTCATTGAGTTAGCGTAAAGTTTTTTAGTCTTAGTTGACTACGTAATACACAGGAGAGACTGGTCGGACACGGGATGTGAATGCACTGTCTAAGGCAGGTACATTAGTGCTTCCTTTACCCACGCTGAGACTAGTCCAGTTATATTCTCAATCGCCATATGCTTGTACTGATTTGCAGGATTTCCGGTTGCCACAACCGCTGTTTGCCTCCTTGATCTACGCTGTGACTAGTTCTGTTACATTCTTAATTGCCATGCACGGGCGCTGACGTACAGGATAACTGATTGCGTCAACCATTGCTTCATTAGTACTTTACCATCCTTGGTACAAGCACACTCATTTTCCAGTTTGTGTGACCACTATAGCAAACTTCCGCCCTCGTGTGATTGGGTGACAGTTCTAAATTTTACATGCTTATGTATACCATGAGACATCCCACCACATGGGTTCTCCAACTTATATTGAGTGCACTTGACGCTTATTGACCTGACGCATCTTTTGTTTGTTTGTTTTTTATCTACCTTCCTCCCTTTAGGACACTAGCATTTAGTGCCTTCCTACCCTGGCCCCATTTTCTCCACAGCCTAATAGGGTGAGTTTATGCTAGATTGGTCTCGATATTCAAAGCAACCTTGCTGGTTGAAATTGTGGAGAAGGTTTTCAATTGAGATTCTGCTGTTTGCCTTTATAAAGTCCTATTAATATCTGCTCACAATCGACGCATGCCACGGTTTTATGTCTGACATCACTTGTTGTCTCAAGTAAACCTGATGCCTCGAATCGTTTATAATGACAATGATTTTAATTTTGTGTTTTTTTCACAGGTTGTGTGTTCTTGGTATACACGGTACCACACGTTTTTAGGGTGCTGTATGTGTGGCCACCACTGACACCTCTTAGAGGTTGTGGCCACCACCAAAAAGGTGCAGGTAGCCGTATATATTGGTCCTGAAGAATTGCCATTTAATATAACCCTAGGCAAGAAACATGTTGACCTCTTTTTAGCACATATTACTCATACACCTAATGGTGAGAGATGTGCGGATTGTTTTTAATCAGGGTGTTGACCATACTTTATTAAAATTGTTTGAAGTGGATCACCTCCCCTGTTTTAGTACACTTATCTTTCACTTCACTTGCACCTACACCATTTATCATAATTAACTGCTCTCCCCACACACCTCCCTCATCGGCGTTTGGAAATAAAGATCTCCGACAGGAAGGCCCCCTCGGGGTGCCTGATCGGGCATTGCACTGCCGGTCCGAGAAGGAGCAAAGACCCGGTGATGAAGCAAGACACCCGCTTGTTGGGTGTGTGAGGGTCTTCTTTTCCAGAAGGAGTACCTTCTACTCCGTTCAAATCAGATTGTTTTCACACCATCACCCTGGGACCTAGTGATTCTAACACACACTGCGCTAATATCAGGAACTGCATACCTTTTTGTTAACATTGATTGTTGGGCATGTATGCTGGACCTGCAATAATATTAAGCTAATTTATTATTGTTAAAGCCCCTCCCTTCCCTCTTTCTTGTTTGAGACTGGATAAAGATGACCATGTGGCAGACTCAATAAGCCGACACAGTGCGTGTTTGATTGTTTATATGAGTTCCTGCCGTAGGCTGGTTGGCTAAAGATCTTCAGATGAGAAGTGCTGCCTTTTTTAATATGCTTAGAGTTTCTGCATATACTCTCTTAATGAGATACTGGGATTGACTTCACCTCTGAGAGCTACTTTGAGGGTACTGGCGAGCTACCAGTAGCTCCCGAGCTACTCGTTGGAGACCCCTTTCTAGTGCATGCGAGGAAATATGTCCCGCTTGTGGGCTACAAGCAGAATCAACCGCCCATTTCCTGTTTGTTTGCCCTGTATTTGCTACCCCAAGACGAGTCTGGTTGACTCCAATGTGCAAGACTCTAGGCACTAGGAGCAGTGCTGTTGCACTAAGAATCTTACGCACAAGCACTTTACCAATTATCTCTATAGCATTAGCTAAAGTTTTGGGGTGGGCATGGATCTTAAGGAAAAAAGCCTCCAAGTAAACATCTGAAGTACTCTTATTAAAACATATCAATACTGGGATGTGGGTTTTCTTTTATAATTGATATTCTTTTACTTTGTAGTAGATGCAGTTGATTATTAACTATGAAGATTTTATTTCTGTAGTCTTTTCGACTTGTTCAATGCTCTTTTTAAGTATTTATTGATGGATTTTAATATTTGTATTGGGCACCATATGTAATGTCTTGTTCTATGTTTGTGTCTTGTATGATCTTTCAAAATCGAATAAAGACTTATCATGATGATGTTAATTGTTCTTTTTGCACTTTTATAAAGTGGGCATTTTCTTTCTTTACCATTCTGTGTGCCTCTACCTGTTTGTGTATTCACCATCTAGTTTGGAATGACAGGAGCTGGGAATGTGCATTCACTCTAGACAGTCAAAATGGGGGGCTGAGGTGTGTCCTGCCTTGCCTGTGTGACTCATCACTAGGCTGAATAGGCCTGATCTGCTTTTAGAGTAGTAGGAGAGTTTGGCTAGCACCTGATTAGGCTGTGTCCTCTTTGCACAATGGCGTTTCTACTCCCTGTGGTCAAGCTGGACCAGGGAGGACAGCACTGGTTTGTACTGAGCTCAGAGACTCTGAAGCAAAGAAAACAATGCAAAAAATATGGTATAAGTATGAGACCTTAAACCCAGGACTTTAGATTACAACTGGAATCAACAGAAATCTCTGCCAAGGAGAAGAGTTGAAGAGCTGTGAGGAGGAGATTGCCCCTTTACTGTGTGTTGCTTTGCTGAGTTGGCCTGCAGTTACTGCTTCTGCCAAGAAGAGTACAAAGACTGGACTTTGCTGCAAACCTGCTTGAGAAGAATCTCCAAGGGTGTGTGTGTGCTTACTTCGTGTTCTGCCGTTTTAGGGACACAACGACTTCACCCACAGCTTCCTTGAACTCCGCTGCTGGGAGTTCTGACCTGCCAGTAGGGGCCTATTCCACATCTCGCACTCTGGAGGTTGTTCTTGCTGCAGGACGTTGCCAATAACTAATGACCGGAAGAAAAATGTATGCTTTGCTATCCTTGGGGCTGAATTTTCTGATGGAGAACAGCTGTGCAGGATGGACTCCCAATGCACAGACCCATGCAGCCAAAAAATCGACACAAAGCCTGCAAGCTGCCTGAAAAACAGGTGCACACCAAGTCCTGTGCACCAAACTCTGACTTTGAAGATCACCGCACCCACTCTGATATAGGCTCTGGTAGGCGAAGAGAAGAAGCAACGCATCGCTGGTCGTCGGACGGAGATATCGATGCAGCACCTGGTTCGCAGTCACCGAATCACCTCAAGCGCTTCCAGATTTTCCACGAATCACACCTGGTGACGAATTTACAATAAAAATGGGTCTGCAGTAAAAAACCAACACATCACCTCCTCTCCAGTAAGGAACTGATGCATCACCTTGACTGCGTGGCAGTAAGGAACCGACGCATCACCTCCCCTGGAACAAGGAACCAACGCATCACCTTCCCTATGCATAAGGAACCAAAGCTTGCAATTTTGATGCACGCCAGGTACTTTGTGCTAAAAGTGTCACATCCATAGTTCCCTATGGACAGAACTATTTTTACCTTCTAAAAGTCACTTTTTGATATAGGTTTGTGGGATTTTTGTTGTTTTGGTCTTGTTTGGTTTAGATAAAGATACTTTATTTTTCTACATTGGTGTGGTGTCCCTTTGAGGTGTTTTCACATTGTTAAAGTGGGTTATATACAAATGATTTACAAATTGAACAGGCAAATTTAGGTGGTAGATATATATATATATATATTGTTGTCTGGCAAAGTGGTCTCCATGCAGCACACTCAAACTGCTGGTGCAGCGTTGGGGGTTAAAGACCACATACCCCCTCAATGTTATTCATTAAATGAGACAACCTTTTGCAAGTATGAGGTTGGTGTTGTTTCCCTTTGATGGATAATATTGAGGGGGTTTGCGGTTTTTAACCCCCAACGCTGCACCAGCAGTTTGAGTGCACCGTATGGAGACCACTTTGCAGGAAAGCAAATATCAACAGCAGGCCTGGTGCTGGGAACAACATTGAAGAAAGTTGGCAAGGAGATAAGAATCTCCAGCTTGGGTACTAATCCCTGGATGACGTTAGCAGGCTTGAGATCGGGACTTCGAGCTGTGCCTAGCGCAACTTCGTCGCTGTGATGGAGACTCTCCAAGAAATATGGAGAGTAAGAATTCCTTGCCCATTGAGCACCGATGTGGTGCGTTATTGCTGTTTCGGAGGAAGGCCTAGGAGGTTGGTGGACATTTCTGTGCTAAAATGATAAAACAGTGAATAGTATTGCATTGTGATAGGATATGAGAAATTGACGCACTAAGCTGATAAAGCACTAAGCAGAATTAAAACAGATTAATGAAGTATAAGAACTACAACTCCCGCAATGCCTGTTTGAATATAAATGATGGTAATTAGAACAACAAACAGTAAACACCCACTTGAGAAAGACATAAGACCGAAATGTGTCGTGGGAATCTGTTGTTTGAAAGAGCACTGTCTACTACCCCCGGGAGTGCAGCGTTGTCTCCCTTTGGTGAATATATATAGATATATATATATATATCAACGCTCTGTTGCCAGTCCCACCAATTGAGAAGCACTCGAATGCACACAAAAGGTGGCAAGCCTTTAATTTCAGGATACAGGTAAGTTCAGTTTGTGGTATCAATCACACAGCCAGCATGCGATTCGCCTTACGCGTTTCGAAAGTCTCTGCTTTCTTCCTCAGAGGCCATCGCAATGATGGATACATGCTCCGGTCTCCATTAATCACTGCCCGATCACGCCCCCAGATGGGCCGGTCCATTCACCGTAGGCATTGTGGATATTGGAGTCCCGAAAAATCCTACCTCAAAGGGTGCATTAATTTCTGTGAAACATTTCAAGCCCATGGATGGGCCACCGCAAACTGTGCTTGCCTTCAATTCCTTGTGTGCATCCCATTTAGCGGCGTTACTGATGCTCTGCCGCCTGGCCCCCATCTTCGTGGGGTGGTGCTCCTCGACGGCCGGGTCGCCGCCATAAATCAACGCTCTGTTGCCAGTCCCACCACTTGAGAAGCACTTGAATGCACACAAAAGGTGGCAAGCCTTTATTTCTATTTAGGGAGTTTTGTAAAGTGCTTGGTGACGCACAGCGGCGTGTCCCCGCGCTAAGGAGCGGCTGCTAACTGGAACCTACAGAAGTGGAATACTTTACTGTTCGAATAGTGTAGTTTTGAGCTTGGCTCTAAAGATTAGTTCAGATGGTTCGAGACGCAATATTAAGGGTAATGTGTTCCATCTGACGGCTGCAAGGTACCTAAAGGATCTTCCGCCCATCCGTGCTCTGGACACCTTGGGGACAACAAGGCGTCCCGAGCCAGAAGATCTGAGGGAGCGGGACGGTTCATAAGGTGTCAGCAGTCCTTTCAAAGGGAGAGGAGACCTCCCGTTGATCATCCGATGGCACATGCAGAGTGCTTTGAAATCAACCCTACTTCTGATCGGGAGCCAGTGCAAGGACCGAAGGGCCACCGAGGATGCGGCTCTTCTGGGTAGTCTAAGTACTAGCCTAGCAGCGGCATTCTGTAGGACCTGTAAACGGCTCAGATTCTTCTTCGGAGTCCCTAGATAGAGGAGGTTGCCATAGTCCATCTTTGAGGTGACTAGTGCATGCACAAGGGTTTGACGGGCCTTTACAGGTAAAAACTTCAATGCCTTCCTGAGACTTTTGAGGGTCCCAAAGCATGATCCGACCACCCGGTTGATCTGAGGGCCGAAGGTCAGGTCGGAGTCGAACCAAATGCCCAAGTTCTTTGCTTTCAGGCATGGGATACAGGATACAGGTAAGTTCAGTTCGTGGTATCAATCACACAGCCAGCATGCGATTCGCCTTACGCGTTTCGAAAGTCTCTGCTTTCTTCCTCAGAGGCCATCGCTATGATGGATACATGCTCCGGTCTCCATTAATCACTGCCCGATCACGCCCCCAGATGGGCCGGTCCATTCACCGTAGGCATTGTGGATATTGGAGTCCCGAAAAATCCTACCTCAAATGGTGCATTAATTTCTGTGAAACATTTCAAGCCCATGGATGGGCCACCGCAAACTGCGCTTGCCTTCAATTCCTTGTGTGCATCCCATTTAGCGGCGTTACTGATGCTCTGCCGCCTGGCCCCCATCTTCGTGGGGTGGTGCTCCTCGACGGCCGGGTCGCCGCCATAAATCAACGCTCTGTTGCCAGTCCCACCAATTGAGAAGCACTCGAATGCACACAAAAGGTGGCAAGCCTTTAATTTCAGGATACAGGTAAGTTCAGTTCGTGGTATCAATCACACAGCCAGCATGCGATTCGCCTTACGCGTTTCGAAAGTCTCTGCTTTCTTCCTCAGAGGCCATCGCTATGATGGATAAATGCTCCGGTCTCCATTAATCACTGCCCGATCACGCCCCCAGATGGGCCGGTCCATTCACCGTAGGCATTGTGGATATTGGAGTCCCGAAAAATCCTACCTCAAATGGTGCATTAATTTCTGTGAAACATTTCAAGCCCATGGATGGGCCACCGCAAACTGCGCTTGCCTTCAATTCTTTGTGTGCATCCCATTTAGCGGCGTTACTGATGCTCTGCTGCCTGGCCCCCATCTTCGTGGGGTGGTGCTCCTCGACGGCCGGGTCGCCGCCATAAATCAACGCTCTGTTGCCAGTCCCACCAATTGAGAAGCACTCAAATGCACACAAAAGGTGGCAAGCCTTTAATTTCAGGATACAGGCAAGTTCAGTTCGTGGTATCAATCACACAGCCAGCATGCGATTCGCCTTACGCGTTTCGAAAGTCTCTGCTTTCTTCCTCAGAGGCCATCGCTATGATGGATACATGCTCCGGTCTCCATTAATCACTGCCCGATCACGCCCCCAGATGGGCCGGTCCATTCACCGTAGGCATTGTGGATATTGGAGTCCCGAAAAATCCTACCTCAAATGGTGCATTAATTTCTGTGAAACATTTCAAGCCCATGGATGGGCCACCGCAAACTGCGCTTGCCTTCAATTCCTTGTGTGCATCCCATTTAGTGGCGTTACTGATGCTCTGCCGCCTGGCCCCCATCTTCGTGGGGTGGTGCTCCTCGACGGCCGGGTCGCCGCCATAAATCAACGCTCTGTTGCCAGTCCCACCAATTGAGAAGCACTCGAATGCACACAAAAGGTGGCAAGCCTTTAATTTCAGGATACAGGTAAGTTCAGTTCGTGGTATCAATCACACAGCCAGCATGCGATTCGCCTTATGCGTTTCGAAAGTCTCTGCTTTCTTCCTCAGAGGCCATCGCTATGATGGATACATGCTCCGGTCTCCATTAATCACTGCCCGATCACGCCCCCAGATGGGCCGGTCCATTCACCGTAGGCATTGTGGATATTGGAGTCCCGAAAAATCCTACCTCAAATGGTGCATTAATTTCTGTGAAACATTTCAAGCCCATGGATGGGCCACCGCAAACTGCGCTTGCCTTCAATTCTTTGTGTGCATCCCATTTAGCGGCGTTACTGATGCTCTGCTGCCTGGCCCCCATCTTCGTGGGGTGGTGCTCCTCGACGGCCGGGTCGCCGCCATAAATCAACGCTCTGTTGCCAGTCCCACCAATTGAGAAGCACTCAAATGCACACAAAAGGTGGCAAGCCTTTAATTTCAGGATACAGGCAAGTTCAGTTCGTGGTATAAATCACACAGCCAGCATGCGATTCGCCTTACGCGTTTCGAAAGTCTCTGCTTTCTTCCTCAGAGGCCATCGCTATGATGGATACATGCTCCGGTCTCCATTAATCACTGCCCGATCACGCCCCCAGATGGGCCGGTCCATTCACCGTAGGCATTGTGGATATTGGAGTCCCGAAAAATCCTACCTCAAATGGTGCATTAATTTCTGTGAAACATTTCAAGCCCATGGATGGGCCACCGCAAACTGCGCTTGCCTTCAATTCCTTGTGTGCATCCCATTTAGCGGCGTTACTGATGCTCTGCCGCCTGGCCCCCATCTTCGTGGGGTGGTGCTCCTCGACGGCCGGGTCGCCGCCATAAATCAACGCTCTGTTGCCAGTCCCACCAATTGAGAAGCACTCGAATGCACACAAAAGTTGGCAAGCCTTTAATTTCAGGATACAGGTAAGTTCAGTTCGTGGTATCAATCACACAGCCAGCATGCGATTCGCCTTATGCGTTTCGAAAGTCTCTGCTTTCTTCCTCAGAGGCCATCGCTATGATGGATACATGCTCCGGTCTCCATTAATCACTGCCCGATCACGCCCCCAGATGGGCCGGTCCATTCACCGTAGGCATTGTGGATATTGGAGTCCCGAAAAATCCTACCTCAAATGGTGCATTAATTTCTGTGAAACATTTCAAGCCCATGGATGGGCCACCGCAAACTGCGCTTGCCTTCAATTCCTTGTGTGCATCCCATTTAGCGGCGTTACTGATGCTCTGCCGCCTGGCCCCCATCTTCGTGGGGTGGTGCTCCTCGACGGCCAGGTCGCCGCCATAAATCAACGCTCTGTTGCCAGTCCCACCAATTGAGAAGCACTCGAATGCACACAAAAGGTGGCAAGCCTTTAATTTCAGGATACAGGTAAGTTCAGTTCGTGGTATCAATCACACAGCCAGCATGCGATTCGCCATACGCGTTTCGAAAGTCTCTGCTTTCTTCCTCAGAGTCCATCACTATGATGGATACATGCTCCGGTCTCCATTAATCACTGCCCAATCACGCCCCCAGATGGGCCGGTCCATTCACTGTAGGCATTGTGGATATTGGAGTCCCGAAAAATGCTACCTCAAATGGTGCATTAATTTCTGTGAAACATTTCAAGCCCATGGATGGGCCACCGCAAACTGCGCTTGCCTTCAATTCCTTGTGTGCATCCCATTTAGCGGCGTTACTGATGCTCTGCCGCCTGGCCCCCATCTTCGTGGGGTGGTGCTCCTCGACGGCCGGGTCGCCGCCATAAATCAACGCTCTGTTGCCAGTCCCACCAATTGAGAAGCACTCGAATGCACACAAAAGGTGGCAAGCCTTTAATTTCAGGATACAGGTAAGTTCAGTTCGTGGTATCAATCACACAGCCAGCATGCGATTCGCCTTACGCGTTTCGAAAGTCTCTGCTTTCTTCCTCAGAGGCCATCGCTATGATGGATACATGCTCCGGTCTCCATTAATCACTGCCCGATCACGCCCCCAGATTGGCCGGTCCATTCACCGTAGGCATTGTGGATATTGGAGTCCCGAAAAATCCTACCTCAAATGGTGCATTAATTTCTGTGAAACATTTCAAGCCCATGGATGGGCCACCGCAAACTGCGCTTGCCTTCAATTCCTTTTGTGCATCCCATTTAGCGGCGTTACTGATGCTCTGCCGCCTGGCCCCCATCTTCGTGGGGTGGTGCTCCTCGACGGCCGGGTCGCCGCCATAAATCAATGCTCTGTTGCCAGTCCCACCAATTGAGAAGCACTCGAATGCACACAAAAGGTGGCAAGCCTTTAATTTCAGGATACAGGTAAGTTCAGTTCGTGGTATCAATCACACAGCCAGCATGCGATTCGCCTTACGCGTTTCGAAAGTCTCTGCTTTCTTCCTCAGAGGCCATCGCTATGATGGATACATGCTCCGGTCTCCATTAATCACTGCCCGATCACGCCCCCAGATGGGCCGGTCCATTCACCGTAGGCATTGTGGATATTGGAGTCCCGAAAAATCCTACCTCAAATGGTGCATTAATTTCTGTGAAACATTTCAAGCCCATGGATGGGCCACCGCAAACTGCGCTTGCCTTCAATTCCTTGTGTGCATCCCATTTAGCGGCGTTACTGATGCTCTGCCGCCTGGCCCCCATCTCCGTGGGGTGGTGCTCCTCGACGGCCAGGTCGCCGCCATAAATCAACGCTCTGTTGCCAGTCCCACCAATTGAGAAGCACTCGAATGCACACAAAAGGTGGCAAGCCTTTAATTTCAGGATACAGGTAAGTTCAGTTCGTGGTATCAATCACACAGCCAGCATGCGATTCGCCTTACGCGTTTCGAAAGTCTCTGCTTTCTTCTTCAGAGGCCATCGCTATGATGGATACATGCTCCGGTCTCCATTAATCACTGCCCGATCACGCCCCCAGATGGGCCGGTCCATTCACCGTAGGTGTTGTGGATATTGGAGTCCCGAAAAATCCTACCTCAAATGGTGCATTAATTTCTGTGAAACATTTCAAGCCCATGGATGGGCCACCGCAAATTGCGCTTGCCTTCAATTCCTTGTGTGCATCCCATTTAGCGGCGTTACTGATGCTCTGCCGCCTGGCCCCCATCTTCGTGGGGTGGTGCTCCTCGACGGCCGGGTCGCCGCCATAAATCAACGCTCTGTTGCCAGGTTGCCCTTTAGAAGCTGCCGCACACAGAGGGGTTAATACACAAATCGTCACAGGTAGCTCTGTTGACAGCATGCCCCAAAACTCTCCATATATGCCATACACGTTTTGAGCGTGTTTGCCGCTCTTGTTCACTGGCTGAAATGATGAAAGAAGCAGGCTCATTGAAAACAGCTGATTTATTTCAATAGCGAGTCCTGCCCAAGTGGGCGTCCTACACACAGGCATTCTGGTCACAGTAGTCCCGAAATAATGCCTTAAGACTCCCAGTTTTCACATGGAGAGTTTTGGGGCATGCTGTCAACAGAGCTACCTGTGGCGATTTGTATATTATCCCCTCTGTGTGCGGCAGCATCAAAAGGGCAACCTTTGTGTATGGATATATATATATATATATATATTACCTACTGGCAGTCGCCAGTATGTAGTTATAGTTAGGACCTATTTTCCATAGGAAATCCGCTACATTCTATTTGAAATAACGTTGGCGCCGATTGACGAATCTTCGCGAAATTTTTCAAACTTTTGGCCAGCTCCGGTCCGCTCCTATCCTGAAATTTCACGGTTATGCATCAAGCGGGGGCCGAGAAAAAAGGGGGGTCCCAAAACGCGTTTTCCCCATGCATTTTCCCATAGGACCTGTTGACGCAGCTACAGCCCGAACTGCTGAACGGAATTACACCAAATTTGGCACAGAGGTAGTCCTCAGTTCAGACTCGTGCCTTTTGCTTGAATGGTGTAAATCCGTTCAGTAGTTCCTGAGAAAATTAGAGTTAAAAAGCTAGATATATCTGGGCGGAGCCTAACCACACATCCCATCGTGAGATCTGATTGGGTGTCAGTACTTCATCCAAGAAGTGTTGGCAGCCATCTTGGGACCAATAACATGATAGCACCTCATTGAAAAGCATTGCAGTTAATAGAAGGTTTTAAGACTTTAGTTACATTATAAATTATTTGTTGATGGTACCATACTCATTTTAGGAATTGTGGTGTGTTCTAAGGTGATTTTACCATGTGAAAAGGCCTTCTGCTGTGATGTCATGAATGATGTTTGAGAGAAAACTATTTTCTCATGCTTTTCCCACAGAGGTTTGGAAGGTGTTCTATAGGCTAAACTGAGAGCATATTTTCTGTAAATTCACATTATCTTTCTAAGTCATGTGAGAATGAAGTCTGACATTCTCAGTAAAACATGTACATCCAACAAGGGCAGAGACTGTCAGTTGATTCCTGTGTGTTCTACTGCAGCTTCCCAGAGTGTTCTAAAGAACAACTAGAGCACTAACAGTCCTACTTATGACAAACGTATTGCACACCTGAAGCCATCTTGATTGGAATAAAGTGGTAACTCTTAAGACATTTAATTTAAAACGGAACAACATAAGGGGGTTCATTTTGCCATAGAAAGTATGATTAGTGCTGCAGAAAGAAAAATTAGGGCACATTTTGAGTGACTTCTCAAATCCTCTTCTATTTCATTAAAAAATTCTGACATGCAGACTGAAACATGCACTTTCAATACCAGCAACAGACTTCCCTGGTGAGCAGTAGCTATACTACAGTGATCTACTGAGCAACAAGAGTGCTAACATTCTGAATTTATGGCAAATGTGTGACACATCTGAATGCCTTCTTGATGGAATCAAAGTAAAAAACTGAAAGTATTTCCTACTGAGGAGACTGTAGTAAATGAGGAAATTAGGAAACTTCATAACAAATACGTCTCCCAAAATGGCCACCAGAGACAAAAGAGCCCAAATGTAGCCCAAATATCACCCAGATGTATCCCAAGTATAGCCCAATGACAGAATGTCCCAGAGTGTTCTAACGAACAACTAGAGTGCTAACAATCTTACTTATGACACAAGTATGGCACACCTGAAGCCATCTTGATTGGAATAAAGTGGTAACACTTATAACATTTAATTTACAAAGGAACAAAACGAGGGGGTTCATTTTGCCATAGAAATTATGACTAGTGCTGCAGAAAGAAAAATTACGGCACATTTTGACTTCTCAATCCTCTTCTATTTCATAAAAAAATTCTGACATGCAGACTGAAACATGCACTTTGAATACCAGCAGCAGACTTCTATGGTGAGCAGTAGCTTTACTACAGTGATCTAATGAGCAACTAGAGTGCTAACATTCAGAATTTATGGCAAATGTGTGACACATCTGAATGCCTTCTTGATGGAACCAAAGTAAAAAACTGAAAGTATTTCCTACTGAGGAGACTGCAGTAAATCAGGAAATTAGGAAACTTCATAACAAATAAATCTCCCAAGATGGCCACCAGAGACAAAAGAGCCCAAATGCAGCACAAATATCACCCAGATGTAGCCCACATGTAGTCCAATGACAGAAGTCAGCAAAACACTTATTTTTTGTGTATTTGCAGTTTTATATAGTGCAGACTTGTCAGGTATTGGAGTGCTTTACATGAGCATTGGTTACATCACACAATATCAAATTCATTTTGGTTGTAAGCATGGGGTGATTAAGTGTTTTGACCAGAATCACAGAATGTTGAGCTGAAGCAGAAACTCCAACCTGGTTCCCCAGTTGCAAAGTCTGCAGCTCTGGAAGTAACACCACATCCTCTCCCCTAGGTGCAACATTTAATCAAGTGGTCAACTGGATAAAAAAACATAAAGATTACAAATAATTTAAAAGTTCTTTGTCGCTATTTGAAAACTCAGAAAATATGTCCTCATTTTAGTTTTTTAGAGCACTAACCATAATTTTGATGCAAATAACACCCTCTCATTTATGTAATTTCAAAAGGAAATGCTCTAGGTATTACAGTTTTGATTACATCAAGATGACGTCAGGCGTTCCACACTTTTGTAATAAATATAGAATGTTAGCAATCTAGTTGTTCACTGGGATACTGTTGAGAGGCAAAGGCCAGGGGCACGGACTCTGAAAATTGAAGGCAGGTAGGAGAGTGCAGAGGCAACAATTAGACCACACTGGGCAGGCAGGAAGGGCAGTGGCAGCACAACAGACTATGGAGGGCAGTGGAAAGGGGGGCAGGGGCAACAGACCAACAATACAGGACTGGCAAGAGAGGCTGTGGCAATATAATAGACCATTGTGGGCAGAAGGAAGAGGCAGTGGTAGTACAACCATACATGCCAACAGACCTGTTTCAGCCAGGAAACATCCAATGTTTTAAGCTAAAATGGGCTTTATTTGATCTGTCTCCTGTCTACAATCTTCTCTTTTTCAATGTAACTCAAAGGGGAAAATCAATACCCCAGTTTTTTTTCAAAATCTCCCTCTTACCAAGTTCAAAATGTTTGCAAGTATGGTACATTGGATCATGGTAGGCATGGTCTAGTAATGCCAAGAGCCAAGTTAATTTATGCCCAATTTGTAAGTCTCACGATGAATCAATAAATCATATGCTTTTTGTATGTCCCGCTTATCTATCTCCAAGGCGGGTGTGGTTGAGACCAATTTGTAAACAATTGGGCATTAGGCAAGGTGGTGAGGCAAGGTGGATCTTATGTACAAGCACAACACCGGTTATTGTTGTAGCTGTGGCAACATTTTTAGGATGGGTGTGGATTATAAGAAATCACAGCATCCGAGAATGATGTACTAGCTGCCCTTGGATATGTATTTGTATTTACCCTGAGTATGGCTGTAACATGTATCTTTTAACTCATGTATACATTTTAATGATTCCTTTTTTAACTCTACTTTTAAGCAAGCTGTGTTTTTTTTTATGTGATTATGAATTGTACATATGTTGATTCTGTACTTGTTTATTTTTTTTATTGCTTTTATGACAAATGTCGAATAAAGCTGTTTTGGATTGGATTGTATTGGAATCTATTGATAAATTACGTGACTTTCTAAGAGAATATAGTAAAAAAGTGTTAAACAGAAGATTAAGGTGCTTCAAAGACTAGATCCATGCAGAGTGAGAAAGAATACTGGTTTGCAAGGACATTCTCTGGCTTGTCTTTCTAGGAAAGTTTGTCAAAGTGTTTTTCACCATTTTAGGATGCTGGCAGTACATCATACTGAAATGAGAAAGTTTGTGAGAAGATTGTATTTTGCTAAAATTCCAGCACTAAAGTTAAATGAGTTGAATAGTGCTCTGTTAGAGCAAGAAAGTGCAGGAATTGACACAGTTATTGAGGAAAATGTAGAACTCACTGTTAGTAAAAATTTTGAAGATCAAATGACAAAATTTACTATCATCTCTAATGAAAGACCAAATATTACTTGTATTTGTTGCCGGAGAAGCCTTTATAAAACTCAAACAAGGAATGTTGATCTCTATAAAAAAAGTGAAAAAGAAAATAATTATGAGTGGAAGGATTTTGCTACATATTTATTTCTGGAAAATTGTTTTGATTTGGGTGAAGATCAGCGTATTTGTAAATACTGTTATAACAAGTTAGAAGAAAATAAAATGCCAGCTAGAGCTGTACATAATAATTTAGAATTGGTTGATATTACTGCAGAACTTAGTGATTTAAATACGTATGAGTCTATACTCATTCAATGAGTCCATCCGTTTCAGACTATAGTTCGTATGGAGCCCAAAACAGGTAAATTACCTCCTTCAGATTAACAAAGAGGTTTAAAAGGAAGAGTTGTCTATTTGCGATTAGATTTGAAAAAAAAATATTGAAACAATTGATGCAGATAGTTTGGAAACTGAACCATTAGTTATTCTGGTAATGGTGTACCTACAAAGAATAAGAAAATTTGGCAGGAGCTAGTAGATGTACGAAAAGAACAAAGAGCAAATTTATATTTGAAAAGAAATAAGAAATGGTATGAATCAATTTATATGGGTGAAGATGAAGAAGTTTTACTAGCAGACACAGGAATACCAACTGGGCAAATTGAAAAAGTGGATAAGTCAAAAGAAGAAGAAATTTATGAACATTTCAGCATACATCCTCTTCATTCTAAAGAAGTTATGGGAAACACTATTGATCTGTTTCAGATGAAATAAGCAAAAGGAACTCCCGTGAGTGTATGGGAGGAGAGCTTGGAAGCTCGTTGTTTTCCCCAGCTGTTTCCTACAGGAAAAGGTGGACGATATGATGAACGGCCAGTACAGATTCCTGCTTCTGAGTATCGGACTACAAGATTATATGCAGAAGATCCAGGATTTCATCAAAGTTTTCCTTATTTGTTCCATCTTTTATTTGAAAGTGACTTGTCTGCACTATCTTATGCAGTAAATCACATTTTAAAAACTGGAGTACATCTACATAATGTGTCTGCAAAGGATTTTATGAACAAAGTGCAACAGCGAGATGATCATTTGGAATCTCAATTGATTAATCTGATTTCTTGTCAGCGTGGGACTAATGAATATTGGTACCGATGCCATGGAGAATTGAAATGTATGTTACGGAATTTAGGAACTCCTAAATGGTTCCTTACCCTAAGCTGTGCTGAGTACGCTTGGGATGATTTACTGGATTTTCTTCGAGAGGCAAATTCAAATATTGAAAACATCCAATACAAGACAGCAGGAGAATTGTGCTCATTGGATCCGGTTAATGTTTGCAGATATTTCAATCATAGATTTGAGGCTATGATGTCCTTCATCTGCAATAAAAAAAATCTACCTCTTGGAGAAGTTGTGGATTTCTTTTGGAGAAAAGAGTACCAAGCAAGAGGTGCTCCTCATATTCATATGCTGTTGTGGATCAAGGATGCCCCAAAATTTGGAACAGATTCTGATGATGCAGGTTTATCTTTCATTGAAGAATATGCAACATGTGCTATACCTAAAAGCACAGAAGAAAAAAACTTAAAAGAGCAAGTTTTACGTTTCCAAAGTCATCGGTGTGGAAAATACTGTCGACGAAAGTACAAGAGTAAAGATAAATTCTATACAAAATGTCGATTTGGATTTCCACGACCTGTTCTTTCAAAAGGAAGAGTAAACAGTTTTATGTCAGCTGTGCGACATACCATTACAAGAAAATCTCTGAAAAATACCTACAACCTAAGAAGAAAAGAAGAGTCAAAATATATAAATTACTACAACCCAGTCATTTTATCCATGTGGAATGCTAATATGGATATTCAGTATGTAGCTGACAATTCTATTGCTGTTGCTCGGTATGTCACATCTTACATCACTAAATCTGAGAAAACGGAATTGAAAGAAATGTGGGAAGAGATTTCTCACGAGAAGACTGTCAGTAAAAAGCTGTACAGTTTCAGTTTAAAGATGTTATCACATCGAGAAATTGGGTCATACGAATGCTCAGATAGGTTATCATATGCAAGTCTGTACTCCAAATCCAGAAGAATAATTTGGGTAAGTTTAGGCCTTGCAGGAATGCGAAATCGGGTACTGAAATCTATTCGAGAAATTGAATGTTTAGCAGAGAACGAACCAGAAAGTACAGACATTTTGAAAACAAACATGTTGGACACATATTACCCAAACAGAAATCATCATCTTGAGAACATGTGTCTCTATGAAGTGCTGCAGAACTACATTTATAAACGGAATGCCACAGAAGACATCAACAATGGAAAATATAAAGTCATTGGTGAGCAAGGATGTTTGGTGAAACAAACAAAAGGAAGTTTGATTAATCACAGGAAGCTGAGTTGCGACACTACTGACAAAAAGGAATTTTTCTACTTAGCACTTTTACAGCTGTTTAAACCATGGCGTTCAGAGGATGAATTACTTGGAGATTTTCAGAGCTATGAAGATTCCTTTAATGCATGCAAAGATAACATAGAATGCAGTATTTTCTCAAATTATGTACAAATGTTAAATGAAGAAATTGAACAAGAAGCTACAATTGCAGCTGAAGTAGCTAGAGACAGTTCTCAAGACAGTCAAAGTTCTGGTACGCTCAGTCAAGATCCCCTAGGACAACCAATCCTAGAAAATGAAGCTGCAATAGCCATGGCTGAAGTGGAAACAGCTATGAATCAAGCTCAGGAAGATTTAATAGACTTACCAAATTTGGAACAACAACTGAATGATGAACAACAACAAATTTATGAAGAAGTCACAAAACAAATTGATCATGGATTACTACATGAAAATAAAGAGTGCTCATGCACATCATTTGAACCTATCAGAATGTATGTGAGTGGACAAGCTGGAACTGGAAAAAGTTTCTTAATTAAAGTAATTAGAAGCTACCTACAAAAAAAAACAGATTCAACTTTGTCTTGTGTTGTTACTGCTCCAACTGGGTTAGCAGCATATAACATAAAAGGAATTACCTTACATCTTTGCTAATGTTACCAGTAGAGCATGAGAACAAAATAGAATACCACAAGCTAACAGGAGAAGCATGTTTTGAAGTTTCAAGAGTGTTGAAGAAAATTAAAGTTCTCATTATTGATGAGGTAATCATGGTATCAAACTTAATGCTTGCCTTTGTGAAATTTAAGAATGCAGCAAATTCGAAAGACAGACTATGACGTGTTATTTGGAGGAAAACATGTTATAGTTTTTGGGGATCTACTGCAGCTCACTCCAGTTAAAGGACAACCAGTATTTAATACTCTTACACAAGAAGACACGAAAAAGTCATTAGGAAGTATAGGTAATGTGAATATTTGGTCATACTTTGAGTACAAAGAACATATTACCAATATGCGTCAAGCAAATGATGATGATTATGCAAGTATTCTCAAAGATATCAGAATTGGACTACTCACAGAAAATGGCAGAAAAGCTTTACAGAGTCGATTGCTATGTAATTTGTTTCCAACAGAACAAATGGTTCCAGAGAAAATATACAAGAAAATTGCAGAAAAATATACTGTAATCTGCTTAATGCCAACACTACATGAATGCTCTATATTCAATGAAGAACTTTTGAAATTGGAAAATGAAGAGATTATGAAAATGGAAGCCATGGATAAAATACAGCATGAAGGAATAACTATTACATTGACAGGCAAATTGAAAACTAAATTGGATTCTCTAGAGAAAAACATATCGAAAACAGCCGGTTTAGAAAATAATCTTTATGTATGTATGAACTGTCGAGTAATTTTAAGACGTAATTTGGATGTAGAAAAAGGTTTAGTGAATGGAGCTATGGGTAAAGTTGTGGGTTTTGTTAACTACCAGAAAAAAGATGGAATTGAAGTTTTAAAAATGAAATTTGATCAGATTGAAGAGGTTAAAGACATTAGTCATTGTTCAGTTCGTTTTTTGCTTGTGAAAGACTTATATGTACGTAGGAAGCAGTTTCCGTTTTCTCTAGCATATGCTGTAACTATTCACAAATCTCAAGGATTAACTGTAGATAGTGCTTTTGTAAACATTGGATCTAGTGTGTTTAAAGAAGGTATGGCATATGTTGCTTTGTCACAAGTGAAAAAATGATCTTGTTTATTCATGATAGACTTTGATGACTCAAAATTTAGTGCTGTATCAAATTGTGTAAAGGAGTATAATAGATTAAGAAGAAGCTATGCTCCTCATTTAGGTCAGTATCCTGTGTTTGAAATACGTGTTGTTTGTCGGAAAAGGAGAATTGAGAATATCTGTAATGAGGATGTACAGAAGAGAAAACAAAAGGAGAGTGATGTGATTGCAAGCAAAAAGAAAATGTTGAAGAGGTTTTTGGTTGTCATTTTGAAAATAGCTCTGGTGTCAACTGCTACGCTAATGTAGTGCTGAATGTTGTATTTTATCTTGAAAGTTTGCAAGAGCAGATAATACTAAATCATGAAAAAAGATTTTGTTCTCTGCTGAGTTTCCTTTATGAGAAGCTGAGTAATGATAATACTAAAATAGAAAGTGCTTCTGATGTTAGAAATCTTTTAGATGTATGTTCTGGATGTACACAGTTTACTGAAAATGTCCAGCAAGATGCACAGGAATTCTTAATGTATATGCTTATGGTACTGGAAGATGAAGGGGTAGAAATAGAAAATATGTTTGGTCTCTCTTATAAATGGGAACATTGTTGTGAAAACTGTATGAACACATGCAGCACTAATGTTGATTCTGAAAGGTTCATACATTTAACATTACCAGAGAGTAAATCAGTGACTTTTAGTAAATTAGTTAAAGATGCAAATCACAACATGGAATGTTCTCAATGTAAATCAGAAATGTTATCAACGTTATTTTTAAAGAAATATGGACAGTATATAATTTTAATGATGCAACGTTGTAGAGCTGATAGAACAAAATTGGACACTTTTATAAAGAAGTTTATAGGAAATCAATTATCAATATCAGGAAAGACTTTTGTTTCAGTTGCAATAATTTTCCATGATGGACCTTCTATAACTTCTGGTCATTACACAGTTTAGCTAAAATGTGAAAAAGGCTGGACACTGTGTAATGATTCTCAATTGATTTTCAAGCAACGTTTGCCTGCAGAATTACCAAATTCCTACTTAATTTTTCTAAAACCAAAATTTTAGATACAAATTGCAGCATCTGAAGACACCAATATTTCGATTTTATAGGTTTACCATTGGATATTTCACCTAAAAAGGGTTTAAAAATTACCATTTGGCCTCATGGAAAGGTAAATGTTTCTATTGTGGACTTCTTTGACAGATATTATTTTGGTGTATGTGCTTAAGCAACAAGATTTACAGACGTTATTTATTGAAAATAGTTATTGTTCTTAGAAGATATTTTTAATATATATGTTACATTTCTATCAAGGTATGTTTTACTGAGGATAGATTCAGGGTTTTTTTAAACAATCTTTCAGATTGTTTATTTTTTTGCCCGCTGTTAAGTGATGAATGCAATTGTTATCACTATTTTCAGTGAAATTCAAAATATTCTGAAAACAGCAAAAAAGGGCAAAAAATTACTTTGTTAAATATGAAAATATGTGTACTGTATTCTAAAATGTATTGTTAAATATTACTACTTTTTTTCTTTTTTTTCAGATCGAGAAAGAAAATTTAGGAAATTGAATCCTTTTTTCTTGCAATTAAAAAAAACATTTATTTCTAATTAAGTTATTTTGTTGGTCAGGTAAGTTTAAAATATCTGTATTTCTCACCCCTTCACTTTCATGCTCCCTTTTGTTCACGTCTCCTCACTCTGCTTTTCTCATTCTCCTTCTCTCTCTCTTCTTCCTTTACTGCTCTTTCGTAACTCCCTCACTCCTTCTCTACTACTCCCCTAGGTTTACTGCCTCCATCACTATTTTTCAACCATGTTTCTCTAACTGTCTCCATATGTCTCAGTCATTCTAACTGCCTTACTCCTTCTCAGTTCCTTGCTCTCTGTCTCGGTTTCTGTCTCTCTACCTTTGTCTGTCTTACCCTTAATTTCCTTAACATCTCTCGGGCAGATTTACAAGCCCCCTGCACCACCACTACGTCACTTTTCATGACGTACTGGTGGCGCAGGGGGCTCCTCCATATTTACAAGGAGAGGAAAAGCCACCCTGCGTGACTTTTCCTCTCCTCGTAAATACAGCCACTTCACACGCAGCACTGTGCGTTGAAGGGGCGTTCAATGGGTGTTGTTGTGGGTGTTCCCACGCAACACCCATAGAACTAGACACATGTCCAGATTTACGAGAAATCGTAACTCTGGAGATGCGTGTGAATGCTACGCCACCCTAGAGGTGGCGTAGCGAGGCACAACAAGGAGAAATGTTTTCATTTCTCCTCATTTTTTCCTCTTTCAGTGCGTGCTGCATGCTACAGCACGCATTGAAAGAGGAAAAAGCCTCTTGTGATTGTTTTTGTGCAGGAAGGTGTCCCTTCCTGCAGAAGAACAATCTCCCCACCACGCAAGCATCCTTGCAGCATGGTGCAAGGGAGCCTGCGCCGGCGCATGGCTGCAGTTTGTGCGCCAGCGCAGGGGAAGCATAGAGATGCGACATATTCTTGTAAATATGTCGCATCTCTGTGCTTTGAAACTAACGCAGCACGGCGCAGCAAAATTACTTGCTGCACCGTGCTGCGTTAGTTTGTTTTAAATCTGCCCCTCTGTTTCTACCACTCCTCCTCTCTCCATCACTCATTTTCCATCTATGTTAATTTTTCAACCTTCTCCGTCATTCTCCTTCCCTCACCTTCCCTACTGTCACTACCCTTTACTCATAGTCACTCCTATTCTCCTACTTCACTTCCTCCTGTTTGAATCTCACACCCCTTCACCTTTTCGCATTCTTTCCTTCACTCTCCCTCACTCTGCTTTGCTCATTGAAATCCTGACTCCCTTTCTCTCACTCCAGTTTCCTAAATCCCTCCATCCCCTCACTCCCCATCTCTCACTTTCTCTTACCCCCTTTTTTAATCCTCATACCTGTTATCTCACCATCACTCCACTTCTCTTACTTTCAATCCCTTTACCCTGCTGTACTTCATCCGCTTCGTCTGTTACTCCCTTTTCCTATCTCCGTCCCTTACTCCCCTGTTCTCACTCCCCCTCCCTCTCTCTCCATTACTCACTGCCATTCCCTTACTCATTCACTCTTCTTACCTGTATCGTCTACCCTTTTGTTGAAGTCAGTCTTTCACTTCCCTTTCATGACTGATTATACTTTCCTTTTCTCACTCATTCTGTCAGTCCTTTCCTCCTCTTCACTCAGTCATTTCAATCATTTCAATCATTCATGTATACACTACACATTCATTCAATAAAATTACAACACAGTATATTAGGAACATAGCTCTTCTTGGAGAAGTGAAGTGAGTTCTGAAAAGAACAGTTTTTTTTGTCTTTTTTGTTTTGTATTTTTTTTTTAGTTTTTTTAACAATTTTGTATTTTTTTTAATGTTTTTAGAGCAGCAAAAAAAACAGGGAATGAAAAACTGTTCAACAGGAACAAAAAAAAAAATGGAAACAATTATGGGGTGGAGCATGTGTGCTGCTGTATTTTGTTCTCTATTAAGTTGATGCTGCTCTCACTATAACAGAGAACAACATTGCACACATTGCACCGTATATGAACCTTCTGGAACAGAGGGTGGATATCCAGAGGTCTTGAAGCAGGTGAATCTGCGGCCGCAGATGATGTGCTCGGCTGAGCTCCTGGAGGGTTGTCGCTTGTGGCTCTTGTAGATTCACGAGCATAAGCCACAGGATGCACTTTTTGGAAATGCCTTAACATAGAATAAATACTAAAGGAGTATTTTTTTTGGATCTCCTCTAGATAAGACAACTCCACAAACAGTGCATGTGACTTTTGGGGCATTCACCTTCTTCTGTCCCTCTGGAAAAGTAAAGAACTTCCATATGAATGAGTCCTTTTGTTTCCTCTGGCTTGGTGGCACAAAGGTCTCCTCTTCACTCTCTGTAGAAGATTGCTGTTCTGCCATTTTCACGTAGTGGAAAAGCTGTTCAGCTCCTTCTCCCAGGAAATAAGAAGAAATAATGAGGAGAGTGGGTGTGGTGTTTGAAGATTCTGGAACTGAAACTACTATGAACCAATGAAAAGTGTTGTTTCGTAATCACATGACTTGCCGTGCAGCACGCACGCATGCGCACACGGAGCACGCACGGAGCACCTATGCATGCGCACACGGAGCATGTACGGAGCACGCATGGAGCACACACGCATGTGCGCACGTAGCACGCATGCGCACACGGAGACGGTGCACGCACCGTGCGCGCACCGTGAAAAACCCTACAAAAAAAAAAACTGTTTATAAGTTTATGGAAGATATTAACTATGCTGTTCAACTTTATCCAAATTTTAAAAAAAAGAGCTGAGCCATTCCATATTACAGGATACAGTCAATCTATAACTATATATATAGGTAGTTTATTGTAAAATAAATATATAAAAAATATAATAATACATACATAAATTAGCATTTAAAAAAACTTGCAAATTCAGTAAAAAAAAGATAGGTTTCACACACGTTATAGTTAGGAATTAGCATTTAAAAAACCTTTGAAATTCACTGAAAAAACCATAGGTTTCACACACGTTATAGTTAGGAATTAGCATTTAAAAAACCTTGCAAATTCACTGAAAAAACCATAGGTTTCACACACGTTATGGTTAGGAATTAGCATTTAAAAAACCTTGAAAATTCACTGAAAAAACCATAGGTTTCACACATGTTATAGTTAGCTGGACATTTCACTCGTACAAAACCATTGAAATTCCCCCGTTATAGTTAGTTCAGCTAACTATAACTCGCGCACCCACAATCCACTGCTGATGACGTCACATATTACATCACTCATGACATGGTCAGTGACATCACTCATGACATCACTGATGACATCTCAAATGACATCACTGATGACATCACTGATGACATCATCCATGTGATAAATTACCACATCTTCTCACACCCTAATATAACCTTTGATACACCAACTCAAAATTTCAGAGTTCCATTCTCAAAACCATACATACTCCAATACCATTAATTACATACCCAGTTATTAACTCTTAGGTCTACATACACCTCCACTCATTCACCTATACAGTCACTCATACTTACAGTCACTCCATACAAGACTATCATATGCATTTATACTCCTATATAGACACTCACACACCACCAATCATCCATAGAGGTACTCTCACACCTAGTCAGTCATGCAAATAATCACACTCCCATTTACTCACCTATGCGGTTATACACACTCAAGTTCACTTACTCATAAAAATAGTATCACGTTCTTACGCTCTTATAGAATCATTGATACAAGCACACACTCATCCATAAAGTCACTCTCACAATCACACACTCTCACATCTACCCACTTATATACTCTTACACGCATATATACTGCCTTTCACATATGTAGTTAGTCACAAATGTACCACTGAGATATACATTCAATCCCTAATACACCCATACATACACTCACTCAACCATACAGTTCATCACAGATGCACTCTTAAAACCATGCACCCACTGAATCACCCACTCACACATCTAGTCACAGAGTAACACACACCCTACCCACACAAACACTCAGGAACCCATACAGATACTCAGACAAGCAATCAATAACTCATATAGACACTCATATAGCTATTCACAAAACCATGCAGCCACTTATACACCAACATACAGACACATACAGACATTCACACAGTTTAGTCACTAGTCTGCAGTAAAAGATACATTTAATGACTCACTTATAGAGTCAGTTACGCACCACAGAAAATCATCCATTTACACACTTGTACACCCACTTATTCTTCAACAGGCCTTTCCCTATATATATTAAACATATTAAAACTGTTCAGAAACACATACTCAATGGATGATGTCATCAGTTATGTCATCAGTGATGTCATTTGAGATGCCATCAGTGATGTCATGAGTAATGTCACTGACCATGTCATGAGTGATGTAAAATGTGACGTCATCAGCAGTGGATTGCGGGCGCGCGAGTTATAGTTAGCTGAACTAACTATAACGGGGGAATTTCAATGGTTTTGTACGAGTGAAATGTCCAGCTAACTATAACATGTGTGAAACCTATGGTTTTTTCAGTGAATTTTCAAGGTTTTTTAAATGCTAATTCCTAACTATAACGTGTGTGAAACCTATGGTTTTTTCAGTGAATATATATATATATATATGCAAAAAAGGAATGAGAGAAATCTGGGCAGTGCCCAAGTTTAGGTGGAGAGCAGCTATATAGCACACCCTACAGAACCAGCAACACTCTGATTCAAATGTCTGTTTTTGTAGCAAAGTTTTTTAGCATAGGTTTAGCACAGTGACATCACTACTGTAAAATGACAAAATACGTTTACCACTCCAGGCACATTATTGCAGCTTTGGATTGGTAAAATACCATCAAAGCTAACCTGGAATGAATAAAAGCAACCCGTAACACATGTTTCACTATCATTACAGTTATTCAGAGAGGTTGGCCTTGTCTGGGCCTGGGTGGACTTGACAGCATTCTACTACACGGAACTCAGCGACGTGCCCAAAAAACTCATCCGCACTCCACAGAGTTCTGCAAGTGGCAGAGTGGTATGTCATGCTGCTAATGCTGATTTTTAGCCGTGGAAATTGGTCATGCACTGTAAACAGCTCCACGTGCAGTGCAAAAGAGTGCTGATTTTTTCTGCTGCTTGGGTAGATGTTCCACTCGAGTGTGGCAGCTTCCTCAACATGAGCGGCAGGTTCTCAACATGAGCGGCAGCAACCTGACGTGACTTACCTCATTGAGAAATGTCGCCAAAAGGTGGTCTAGAGTATGAGTTTACTCACTCACCAACTTAACGTTGGCGAGAGGAAAACTCTGCTCTGCGCTGCTTTGTTGAGTTTTTCCAAACTCCTCACTCTATGCAGAGCGCGAAGTGTGCAAAACTCTGCAAACTCCACCGGCAGAACGGAGCTCACCGCCCACCCCAGCTTTGTCCTGGAACAAGGGAGCATTCAGTACAATTAAATTTAAAAAAACGTTGAGGCTTAGAGTGACAATTACATTATTAAAAAGAAAACAGTGATCTCTGGGTAGCTCTCAACTTTAGATGGAGAGCAGCTCCAATATAGAGCACCATACAACACCAGCAATACAAAGGGTGATGGGAGTAATGCCTGCAACAAGTCTAACTACTGGCGATTGCTTGGGTTAGCATTCCAACCCTTATGTCTTTTAGACACCTTGCAACCCAAGTTTAGACCCAGCCATAAGCAGATAAGTCTTGCCCCTGCTCCAATTAGAACTGTCCAGCCCAAAAAGATCAAGCCAGGTCCTCCCGGAACCAGAATACAAGCAACCCAAGACTAGTTTATTTTAATTGGGGCTTCTCAGTCTGGTTTAGCTTGGTTCAAGTAGCATGGAGAGCATGCAACCTATGTATGGGCATATACCATTAGCCACTTGGGGCCTGCCATGGAACTCAAAGAAAAGGTGATTGTAGAACTGCCTGCAATAAGTCTAACCACTGGCAGTCTCTCGGGGTAGCGCTCCAATCCATCACTCCTTTGCCCACCTTGCCACATCCGTTTGAGCCCAGGTATATACACATAATTCTTGGCCCGACTCCAATTGGAACAGCCGCATATGAACCACCAGGCAACATCCTACCTGAACCAGAACAGAAGCACCAAGACCGGTTTCGCTCTGAACGGGGTTCTTCACTCATGTGTTGATTGGCATACCCCTTCCACTTAGGGTGGCACAAAAAACACACAAAAGGTGATGGGAGGGATGCCTGCACTATGTCTTGCCAATGACAATCACTTGGGGTAGCCTCCCAACACATCATTATTTTGCCCAACTTGTCAACTCATTTCGGTTCCAGCCAAATGCAACTCAGTCTTGACCCTGATGCAATCGGAACAGTCCAGACCAAACTGTCTCTCCCGATCCTCTCTGAACCGGAATGCAAGCACATTTCAGCGCGTCTTGGCCGGCTGCTCATTTCTTTTCAGTATGTTACAGAGATAGATATTCTTACATTATTGTAGACATGTGTGAATGTTAGGAAAGACTTTCATTTTTTTAACAACATTTCTCGATTTGCATTAAGCATCTGTGGTTTCTCAAACCTCAATGAAAGAGCTTTGACTAGTAAGTTAGATTGATCATCGTATGCATGATTCAAATATGATGTTACTTTTCAACATCTTAATTAGTCAGAATGCGAAATTTCTTCTTGGAAGCAAGGCTTTCAATTCTGCCTGCTGTCCAGTACAGAACAGGGACTAAGAGCATACAGTTACAAGAAGCTCTCACCTTTATTGCATAGACATCTCACTCTCCCAGAAGAGCTATAGCACACCACTCTAATATTTCTCATCAACCAATTGTCATTACACGTCAGTGAAAAGTAAAGCATTATGGTGCACATGCATCAACATTCCGAAAAGCGAGTCCATATTAGCGACAAAGAAGGAATCGCTAATAAGGAATCGGCATGTACAGATTCGGTATAATTTAGCGTTTCCTTAATAATTGCAAAAAATCACAGAAAACACAATAGCGATTCCTTAAAATAAAGAATAGCAATTTCCGAAATCGGTATTACCGAATTCGCTATTACCGATTCTTTATTTTGCGATTCTTTAATTTAACGGGGATTATTTTAGCGATTCTTTATTTTTTCGCTATTGGGGTTGATGCATTGGAATTGGCTGTTTGCCACACGCTAACGGACGATTTTAGCGATTCGGTATTTTTGCGAGCAGATTTTTGCTTGATGCATGTGCCAGTATATGGGTTGTGCGTTAATTCATACTGTTGAATTGACAAAATGCATTATAGGATCAATTGCTAAAAATATTTCTCTTGAACTTTCAAGGACTGTTCATCAATATAGTGCTTCCTAACGCTGTACCTGAATACAACCATACACCATATTAAGACAAGGCATAGTCAATTGCCAACTGCTGGGTACTACTCTTAAAAGTGAGTCTTTTCTCTCCTACAACTTTTGGTTTATTTTGGTAACACTAGCACAAGCTACCTTTTTAGTTTGTGTACATTTTATAAGATGAGAAAACAAGATGAGAGAAGCGATTGACCAAGGCGTGTGCTAACCCTTGAGTCTACTGTTTACTTCCAAAATAAAATTTATGACTTAGAACTTTCTGAAATTCATCTCGGATGTTGCTCAGAATTGACAAGGGAATTTGCAATGGTTTCAGATTGAGCTTGTGTAAATGAAATACAAAGGTTCCCACTCCAAGCAGCAGTCACACATTAAAAAACAATATAAATCATTGTTTGCATCACTTTCAGTTCACCCTTCCAGCTAGAAATACAATAGAAGCATGATTGATCAGGCTAGTCTTGCAGGGGGAAGGTGGGTGTGGTGCTATCATCAATCTTCAGATCCTCTGACACCTTTGTCTGCAGCAGCAATAACAGGACTCATTTGTCAGACTCCCAATCCCCTCTGCTATCAAAGAAATGATACTTCTCTGAGAGCTGTGTTTAAAATTAGCTCGGATCAACTGATCAGAGCCCCTGTGGCTGGTTTAGTCTCTGAGACACACAGACGGAATAAAATGTGCATTTTATAATTGCTGCTCCTCTGTGAATGTCAATGTACATTGAACAGGTATTACACTAATTTTACCTGGGGTGCACACGACTGTTGGCTTGTTTCAAGTACAGATCTAAGGCCCGAAAATAATAATTCACTTTTTAATTGTCAGACAACATAAAACATTCCTCGCTAGACATTGTCCCTTAACACATTTCAGGGAAAAATAAGACACGTATTATAGATGAAGGAAATACATTGCCCTAGCCAGCATGTACAAACAGTGCATAAACAATATTCGACTTTCAGTTATGAAATCAAATTTTGTTTGTTTGTTACACGTTGCTTTGTTTGAACTGAACAACCACAGCAGTGAGTTAAAAATCATCGAGTATGCATAGGGTTGGGCAGCATTTGATTAAAACTTTCCTTATTATTTGTGCATTTAAGAAACATATTATAGGTCCACACGTTTTTTTCTCCCACTGTTTCTCTTTAGTACTACAATTGAGGGCCTTATAGAGGCTTTAAACAGTGATAGAAATATCAGTGGTTAGTTGTTCTTGTGCAGGTGGGTGCTCTGATGTCATGCTACTGATAACAACGAATCCCAATCATGAAACATACATTCCTGCAATGTTCAATCCCATTAATAAATGTGGCATGTATTTCAGTTGGTAATGTTAATTGGGCTAATCCAAATTAATGAGTATATATGGCTATCTGCATGCCGGACAAAAAAAAGTTTGGAAGATTGAGATGGTTAATACTTTGATAATATGATATGGTTATTGGAAAACGAAGCTCAACCCAACTTGCATTCTCTTTCAGTAGATCTGGAAGAAGATATGAGCAAACAGTATCCAATAAGGGCAGTCATAAAGGGTGAAATCAATATTATAAAAGTGTATTGCTAACCAAATATCTGATGTGGCCTGACCAACAAACATTTAGCAATTCCTAGTATGTATTTCTTCCTGACAAAGACAAGAGGTGTAAAGATTTTGTGTGGGACAAAAAATGGTTCTATTTTCTATAGAAACGAATCAGTTATTTGATTAGTTATGGGAATATTTTCTTAAGTAAAAGAATGCATTTATTATTGAATAATAACCAATTTGATTTGAAAGAGAATGGAGAGGTGTGATATAAGAAAGCTAAAATTGTTCAGAAATGAAGTTGTCAGTTTTAGCATTGTGGAAGGAAACTGGCTCTCTATATAGTGTTCTAAAATGAAGTGCACTGTGCAGAGTCCAGTGAGCCCCTTAACCTCTTCGCTGTGCCGGAATTCCCCCGCTGTGCGGAAGAATTCCACGCGTGCGCGGTTCGGACGGCCACCGGCCATCCTCCGCACACGCCTACCATGACGTCAGACGTCCCCCGGCCGTTCGACTCACGGAAGCGGTTAATGTTTTACAGAGGCAAAAGTCGATCATACTAATGCTCTATTTGTGGTAGTGTGGGTGAGCAGTTAGGCTTACCAGAGGGTAGTGCTAAGCATTTGTTGTACTCACAGAGGCAATAAATGACACACACACTTAAGAATATAGTATTGACTTTTATGTAATTTTAAGATCAAGAACTTTGATTTACAGTAAGTACTTTCAAAGTTACAATTTCGAAGAGTTCGGAAAATATATCATTTTTGTGCACAATTACATACCATTGTGCAAAGAAATGGATATGTAATCAAGCAATTTTTTCACGAAGTTCAACTTGTCATTTTTGGTCAATAGCAGAACCAGGTCCAAAGTTCCAGCAGCAGAAGATCAGGAGCATCTCAAATTCGTCCAGGAACGAGGTGCTTAGGGTGATGGCAGCAGGTGTGCTACCATAAAAGGGGCCACCTTGAAAGACACTGCATAGGCGGTCTTAAAGGTAAGTCCATAAGGTCCCACTGGAGGGTGGGGTCTCAAAGATCTGAGGACCACAGGGGCACAGCTGGGTCATCGTTGCCAGGGCTGGTCGAGCCAGGTGAGGAACAGTTAGGTCAGCCTGATGCCGTGTGTTGAAATGTTGTCGTGGTCAGGAGCAGGAAACTTGGAGAGGTGATTTTGGGACAGCTGGGCCACTCATGATTTGGGTATCAGGGGTTTTGATGTCCCTTGATGGGTGCATGCTTCTGGGGTAAAGTCTGGAATAGATTTGTCTCTCTGTTTTCTGAAGGGAGTCTGGTACCCCAGGTCTAGGTACGGTGTGGTTCCGGAGGGTCCTGGTATCTCGAAACTTGGTGGGGAGACAGATATGACCCACCTGAGCTGATGTACATCTTTATAATGCCAGTGCTGAATCGGAGTCATCAGGAAGCAGGACATTGCAAAACTGGACTTAGCGGGATCTGTGCCTGTGGAGTGCTGGGCAGTGATGCTGTCACTCCAAGGGAGGTTCTTGGTGATTTCTCAAAGATTGAAGGAACTCCGGGGTTCTTGGAGTCTTCAGAGGTTTAGGATGAGACTGCACAGCCATGATCGTTGAGTCCCTGAAGCAGCAGGCAGGGTTTGGCACCAATTTTCTCTGTAGCAAGGCTTCAGTAATTGGGCAGCAGCTCTTCATGTCAATGTTTCCTTCTTGACTATCGGATCTACTGTTCAAGGTCCAGGGGTGCTACCAAAATACTAAATTTAGGGGCATTAAAGGGGGAGACAGAAGGAGCCAATGGACTACCTAACTTTAGGGTGTCTACAAGGCCTAAGTGTACCACTTCCTGTGGGAAGGGGCTCTACCCTAGCTCCCCTAGTTTTCCCACAATTCCAAGATGGTGGATTTTCAGGCAACGCATTCGCATCTCTTGCCACACCGTGGTGCTGGCTGAATGTGGACACTCCTCCTCATCTAACTAATTTTCCTGCCTGTCATCCCACCAAATATGGAGCAGAACAGGAGGGTTGGCATCCCTATACTATTGGGGGAAGCCTGGCCTGCACTTCAAAGGTAGCATCACCTTTGAAGCTTCCCATTCTGGAAGACCATTCTTGCCTGGAGGAGGTGTAAAGCATCTATGCCAAGAGCAGGCTTTTTTCTGTCCTCTTAGAGCGAGGGCTGTCAGCTCATGAGGGCTGAAACATGTCTGATGGTGGTAGGCTGGCTATGACTAGTCAGAGACCACACCAGTGCTTGGTAGGTTCTCAGGGGACCCTATAAAGAGTCTCCTGTATGCATTTTATTTAAATAAATCCAACGTTGGCCTCAGTGAGGATTTATTAAGATGAGTTGTTTAGTACCAAACAGTTTAGGATACAGTGAAGCAATCATGGAGCTAGAAAACTCGTAATGACAGGTATCGAGCCAATGTTCTCTCTATGGCATCTCTGCGCACATTAAACACAATATATACATCACGATGTATAATGTAATGATGATGTATGTTGTGTATACATTGTGTTTAACTTGATGTTTATGTAACTAGGAGTGAGCATGGTTTATCTTGGGTTTGTAATCCCCTTACCCTGACTAGAAGGAAGGGTCTCCACCTAGAGAGAGAGCAAGCCACTGCCAACTAGAGACCTCCAATTCCAACAGTTCTCAAGACTGAAATCACTAGTCCATTACCTATGTTACCCAACCATTTGCTAACAGTTGTCAATCCTTTACCTATTATTTCTCAGGCACCATCAGCTTTTAAATCTTTCAAGTCCTTCTTCAAGTCAATAATATTAGTAATATTTTAATGTAACTCTCTAGATCTTTAATCTTGTCTGGTATGTAAGTGCAACATTGTTGAACTTTTAACAACCAATAAAATCCATCTTCTTTTAATCTTGCATCACCATCGATATTATTGATATCATTTCAATATATACAACAGAAAATCCTCCAGTTATACTGGTGACTAATTTATCTACTATAGTAGAAAGCAATATAATCTTTTACAATTTTAATGCCACTCCTACAGAAGACATTGAAGCTCCAAAAATGTCACCCACTACTTCACTATCACTGACACTCCTCTTCAGTCTCTGGTTTGTCTCATGTAATTCTTCTCCAATGTGTTTCACATGAAACATGTTTAGTTAACATGCTGCAAAAACTCCAAAGGTTAGTGGTAAGCTGTGGTAGGTCACCCCTTCGGCAACTGATGTAGGTAATTGCAGGTATTCACAAAGCTTTATTTCGACAGTTTGTCATAAAAGCACAACAATACAACACATAACAATCAATAAATAACACATATACAATTACAAGGTAAAAAGTTATTAAATTCCATGACTGTCTAATATCTAAAAAAATTAAGAAGAGTACATTACTGTAACAACTGTTTTCTTACAGATCTTATCCTCCAAGCCCAGCCCAAAAATTTAGCCAAGCAACAGGCATAGAAGGGACGGGCGTCTGAACGTAATATGCGTAAAGCTTCCAGACAGGATCTTGTGCCTAGACACCTACATAAGGGCTTTAACCATCTCGACCTGGGCACAGAATAAGCATAGCACTCAAATAACAAATGGGCTGTAGACTCGACCCTAGAATCACAAAAGGGGCAATAGGGTATAGTTTGGTATGGAGGTTTCCAAGTAGACGTGAACAGACCTAATGGAAAAACGCCCACCCTAAATTTAAAGTATAATGCTCTGTCACCCGGGTTAAGGATTGAATCCAAGTAGGGTTCTCTGCAAGGGATCTCCTTAACCAAGAAAAACTGGGCGACAGATTTACAATGGTTAGGGTTACACAACCTCTCATTATCCACCCAGAGCCAATAGATCTTCTTAAGCAATTGTTTTGAGGGTGCTGTTCTATTTGCCCAGGCATCTCCTAATCCCAGGTCCAAAAGGAGACGCTTAACCTCCCTGAGCCAGGTAACCTTATGCCAGCCAGATAAGGATAGAATTTCGCTAAGGGCATCTGCATAACTACTCAGTTCAGGGACATTCCATATCCTGGCCCATAATAAGAGAGGACGTAGCCTAGCTTGCTCACAAATTGGGCGTGTGCCTGCGTCTAACAAAAGAGGAATAGTAGGGGTGCTATGGGGTAACCTCATAAGATCTTTGTGGAAATTATTTTCGAGGTATGTCAAGGTGTCAACACTCTGTATACCCCACAGTTCAGCACCATACAATGCTGCACTCACCACCCTTGCCCTATAGATATCAAGCAGTGCCCCTATAGGTTTTAAAGCTGAGGCACGATGTTCCTTGAGCAGGGCCCCTGAAACTCTCTTGTGTGTCAGAAACACCTTCTGGTGGTGCGCCTTCCAACTCATATTGGCACACAAACGAATACCAAGGTAGTCAAATTCATTGACTCTATCCAAAGGAACAGAGTCCAAGGTAGGGGGAACAACCGTTTTCCTGGGAGGATTAAGAACGAGGAATTTGGTCTTGCTTATGTTTATAGACAGGCCCTTGGTATCACAAAAGGCCTTAAAGCTAGAAAGCAACTTTTGGATACCTACTGGTGACTTGGAAATTAGGAGGGTATCATCCGCAAACAGGAGCGTAGGAACTTTCCTACCAGCCAAGGATGGAGCATCTGACGGCTGTTGAAGCAGATGCTCCACCACTCCGTTAACGTATAGAGAAAACAGAGTGGGGGCGAGCACGCAACCCTGGCGGACGCCCCTGTCTACGGAGATACGAGATGTTTTATCCCCCTGGGTACCCCATCTAATCTGGGCAAAGTTGCTTTCATGAAACTTTATAAGCAAGGCCAGCAAATAGGGAGGTATGCCCAACCTATCTAAGACATTCCATAGTTGGGCTCGAGGGACCAGGTCGAAGGCAGTTCGCAAGTCTATAAAGACCAAGTACAAGCTGCCCCCACCCAGCACAACCACCTTCCAGTAAATCATTAAAAGACGGAACGTCTGCTCGATAGTACCCATCCCAGATCTGAAACCTGCCTGGAAATCTGACAAAACCTGGTTTTCTTCAACCCACTGCAGGATCCTACCTAGAACCACTTTGCCCGCAACCTTTTGCGTTGAATCAAGCAGGCTAATAGGGCGATAGTTAGCTGGGTCGTCCCGACTAGGGGTGGGCGGAATTTGCGGAATTAACCTTCGCAAATTATCGCGAGAATGTTTAAAATTATCGCAAACAAGCAGAAATATCGCAAAGATGCGGAAGTTTTTTTCCGGCATGTTCGCGAGATTTTCTGCATGGTTGCGGGTCGCCAACTTACCCATGTGGTTGCTTGCGGGCGCGGCCATCTTGTTTTGAGTTGTTCTCGCGGTGCATGATCGCGAGAAGAAAGACGTGATCGCGCGACGCATGACGTCACTGCGGGCGCGAACTGTCGCGAGACAGCGCAAATGGCTAAAAACAATACAACATCTCATGGAGAACGCGACCGGATCAAGAAAACTTGTCGGCGAACGCAGGGATTCAGGTAAGGCGATCGCGCGCGCGCGAGAATGTATCATTTTACAGCGCGAGCAAGAAACAAATTATCGCCAAGCTGCGGAAACCGGAATTTTTGACATTTTCGCGCTCTCCGCGGAACGCAAAAATGTCAAATTATCGCAATTTCCGCGAACGGAACGAAATTTTTGCCCAGGCCTAGTCCCGACTGCCTTTCTTAAAAATGGGGACGACCTCAGCACCACTCCATGAGTCAGGAAGAGAACCACCCAACACCGCCTCATTCAGAAGAGCGGCAATTAATCTACTCCACAATGATGGATATTTCTTCAACAAGTCCCCCGGAATTCCATCGGGACCAGCAGCCTTACTAGAAACAATACGACTGATTGCCCCTTCAACTTCCTCTATGCTGAAGGGGGAGGCATTGGTAGAAATCTCAGGTGGTAGGCTGGCATGAAGGCCCGTTTTAAGGATGGGTACCCCACTTTGAACAGAGTACAATTTGGAAAAGTGGGCAAACCAGAGATCGCCAGAAATATTACAAGTGAACTGCGAATCAAGGGGTTTGGCTCTTAGCAGATCCCAGAACCCTTTGGAGTCTTTTCTGGTACTTGCCTCCGCTAAATCCCACCAAAAGCTAAAGTCATGGGCCTCCTTCGCCTCTGCCACAACTTTTTTATAGAGATTCCTCGCCAATCTGATGGTGCCTGGATCCTTGTTTTTAACTGCGGTAATAAGTTCCCCCTTGGCAACCCGACATTTTGAAGAATACCATTTATTTCTTGCCCTGGGAGCACCCTTCACAGAAACCTTTGCGCTGGATTGAGGTATAATAAACAAATCGCTTAGCACCACAATGGTTTCTGTGAATAAAGGTAAAACAGATTGGCTGGAGACACCCAGGGCATCCAGGCGCTGCCCTGCCGCTAACATTGCGGTCCCTGCCTGTGCCATCCTTCCCTCATCCGCTTCTACTTTAGCCCATTTTAGGCGCCTACCACAGGCCGAGGGGACAAGCTCATGGGAGGTTTTCCACTTGTAGGGAATCTTATTTTGACTTCCCACCTGCCAGGGCGGAATCAATGATAAGGAGAGAGGATTGTGGTCACTATCACAAGACGCAATGACCTCCATATCATAATGGAATGCCCACAAATTATAATTCAGCACAACATAGTCTATTCTGGAGGTACGGCCTATCCGGTTGTAAGTGTGCGCACCCAGGATATCCGATTTAGATCGGCCGTTAGTTGGTCTTAAGTCATGTTCCATACAGAGCGCGTTGATGTCTACCGCACTCTGGGTCCACTTGGGAATCGGATCTAGGGTCAGGATGGGAATACCTCTCCTTGTGTCCTCATCCCAAGTATCCAGTATATCCTCCACAGCCAATGGCTCAAAACAGCAATTAAAGTCGCCTGCCAGAAGAACATAAGAGTCGATACTGCAGGCGGCTAAATCGCTGCCCAGACCTGTAGAGGATAATGTGGATGACCCGCCCCTGGCCCCCCTTAGATAAAGGTTAAAGACTTCCAACTTCCTACCCCCTGGGCATAGAATGGTTATCCTCTGGAGATCAGGAGAATGCGTGGGCTTTTGAGTGACACTTAGACCTAGAGCAATGTTAACCCATATGAGAAGGCCACCTGACGGGCGACCTTTACCTCCATTTTGGTGGGAAGCTGGAACAAAGTAAGTCGTGAAGCCCACTCTATGCCTAGGCTCAAGACACCAGGTTTCCTGCAAAAGACAGATGTTGTAGGGGGCCAGAAAGGCATTCCATTCTGGAATTTCGAAGTTAAGGGCGAGCCCTGCCACATTCCAACATATGATCTTTATCAAGGGGTCGGCAGAGGTAGTCTGTCTTGGAGGGTCATCTAATGTGGTCAATTTAATCACAGGACCTGCCCCCCCCCGCAGCAGATCTATTTGGCCTAGATAATGGCTCAATCTGATGGTAATAGGGAGCCATTGTTACATCAGTCAGCTTCCTAGCTAAAGGAACATGCTGGATTGAGATCGTGGGAAACGGGCAAGGTAGGGCCAGTTGGTCCATTACAGGTTGAGAATCAGAAGAATACAGCGTAATCGAGGCCGCCTCCATAGATGGAACAGACAGCATTCCCTCTGAAGTTGGTGGGCTAACAGCCGAGGGTTCGGTCACACAAGGAGAGGAAGATGGTTCGTTATGCCCTAGTACCAGTGGTAAAGGATCCTGGGGAACAGGTTGACATGCCAGTCAATCTACCTCCTCAAGCCCAGTAAACCGATTAGAAGTGGAAAAGACATTCCAATTTATGGGGAAAACTTGGGATTTTTTGGGGTGGCTCCTCCAGTTGCGGTGGTGTACTAGAGACCAGTCCTCATCACGTGTAGATCTAAGACACGGTGGATAAAAGAAGGACAAAGGCCTAGGTATAACGAGAGAACCTTCGCCAATGGGCCAGGAACAGATGTGGTGTACCATGAAAGGATCTTCAAAGGTCACCACTATGCAATCCCCAGCGCTAGATTTCCTTGAGGGGCCCACCCAGGGGGTTCTACGAACCATTAAAATTCTACTTCTCTGACCATTAGGGATTGGTCTATTCGCATTGAGCCAATGGATTGTCTTATTCTTCAGAGACCAATGGTTCTCGTATTGGCCATTTCCTAACTGGGGGACATTCGTCAGCACAACCACATAATCATTAGCCTCTGGAGGGAGATCGATAAAACCCCCTCTAAAGTTATTCTTAGCAGGAGGGCTCTTGGTTGATTGGAGCACCGCTTCCCTAGGAGGGGGTCTATGCAACACACCTATATTAGGTTTAACTACTGGTTGGGGGGTGGGACATTTAGGAGCTTTAGGTATAGAGGCGGTTGAGCTATGATGCCCAGCCGCAGGCCCCGATGTAGGCACCGATCGTGCGATAACTGGTAAAGGAGGGGAAGGTTGTGGAACTTGAGGGATCATATCATGGGGAAGAGGCTCAGCAACAGGAAAACCCTGGTTTTCTAGACTTCTCAGACCGAGAGTGGCCAGAGCAATAATGCTCTTTTCCATCTCGAGTAAATGGTTCTCAATGCGTGAGAGTCTAAGATCAAGAGGAGAAAGAAGTTTCTTAAGGGTTTCCCAAACTAAACTTATAAATTCCCCTTCGTTCCTGTCCCCACTCTCAACATGTATGCCCTCTTCTCCTGCCTCAATAACCAAGGAGGTGGTCAAGGAAGCAGGAGCTGGCTCATCTTTAACCCCCTCAAAATGTGAATGTTCCCCGGTCACACCCCCTCCTATAGGATTTGAGACCGGAGCACTAGTCGCATTCAGATGTTCAGTAATCACAATTTTGGCCTTCTTACGACGGTAAGCAGACCGAGAGGTGCATTTTCTTTTAGCTTGATGGGCTCTACTAAGAGTGTGCCTAGAGGAGAACATTGCCGAGGTAGGATTATTAGAACCAGTATCTTGCTTGAGAGGGGTTATGGACAGGTTCGCAGCACTATCCTGAATCAGTGGCTCCAATGTGGGGGGTAGTACAGAGAAAGCCGGAGTGTGGTGGACATCAACATGTGTAACTACACAATGGGGGATAGCTGGACGTGGCGGGGTAACCGCTGTGGCTATATTGCCCAGGGAAGATTTTTTCGACAAATCGATTACCTGGGACAATCTCCTAGCGGACGCCAATTCCAGGGAAACACGAGTCTGGAGTTTGGAAATTTCATGGTCTATAGCTGTATTGGTACGAGTAATAAAATCGTCCATAGGACCATTGATAGGAAGACCACCAATTGGGGCCTTGCTCCGTGTTAACCTGCTAGACATAGCTCAACAACCAACAGGGGCAACCCCCAACCTTACTGTGTGGATATGATAATAATAAATTGTATAACAATTACACTCGCACAGACTAGTTTGAACAATACAAAAGGGGGTAGCCCAGACCAGACCTCACAGACCTCGAACGGCCTCAAACGGCCCGCTCTTTGCCCGGTCTTCGCCCCGGGGTACGCCCCGCACGCGTCCCGCTTACGCGTAGGCGGGGAGACAGTTATAGTAATCGAGGAGGGAGTGGCCGGGAAGAGCCAGCAGCTGCAGCAAATAATCAGCAAGGCAGTAGGGCTGCTGGTACTCGCAGTCCCGGGGACCCGTGTGGAAGAAGAAAGTCACCACTCCCGCACTTCTCCGCCCAACAGATACCTCCGGTGAGTTGAATGCTGGTAACAAAGTTCGTGGACCAAGACAGATTCCGAGCGGATCCCGCGAAGCGGGGGCCGCGAGGCGCTTTATAGTGGGAGGGAGGGGCCGGTAAGAGCCAGCAGCTGCAGCAAATGATCAGCAAGGCAGTAGGGCTGCTGGTACTCGCAGTCCCGGGGACCCGTGTGGAAGAAGAAAGTCACCACTCCCGCACTTCTCCGCCCAACAGATACCTCCGGTGAGTTGAATGCTGGTAACAAAGTTCGTGGACCAAGACAGATTCCGAGCGGCTCCCGCGAAGCGGGGGCCGCGAGGCGCTTTATAGTGGGAGGGAGGGGCCGGGAAGAGCCAGCAGCTGCAGCAAATAATCAGCAAGGCAGTAGGGCTGCTGGTACTCGCAGTCCCGGGGACCCGTGTGGAAGAAGAAAGTCACCACTCCCGCACTTCTCCGCCCAACAGATACCTCCGGTGAGTTGAATGCTGGTAACAGAGTTCGTGGACCAAGACAGATTCCGAGCGGCACCCCGCATGCATACGTAGCAATAACTAGCATCCATTATTTTGAGATACTCATTTAGCAGGCGAGTATAAACATTTAGCGATGGTTCAAAATTTGAGAGATCAAGATGTAAAGGATTGGCATTTAACACAGTAAAATCAGTGATATTAGCTGTCACAGTTTTGAAAGAATTGGCAAGCTTAGGATTTTCATCAGGTATATTATGCAGCAAATTCAAAAGAATGAGTATTGATATTAATATCAGAATAATTCCCGGAAAAATTCCTGCATACACACATTTCCATCTAGGTAAGATTTTAGTGTTAGATCTCATGGCTTCTCACAATACAGACCGTTGACTATGAAAAATAAAAATAGCAAATGGCAGCTAGCATAGTTTGTGTGATTCAGCAAAGGCACAGTTCAATGGCTCTGTACAAAATGAGAAATACGCAGATCCGCTTCATTGATGAGGATTTTTAGGACAAATTGTGTCAGTCCTTCAAGCGGCACACCAAGACAGAAATTCAAATCCGTAACAAGATTTGTTTCAAGGAGGCTCAGGTAGACTCATACTTTTAAAGAAAAAGGCAATGTATTTCCATTCCCATTCATTTGCAGCCAGATAAGATCATTCAGGAGATGAGTACTTGTGACTGGGTACTTTCGCTCCTTTTGCTCTCCTCACAACTGTTCTCTCGTCATCACTGTCATTCTGGTCAGACTGCTCAGAATTTTCTGGACTGGTCTGTGGTACTCACACTCTTCTTTCTGTTAGGCAACAATGCAGTATCTCACCTTTTCTGGGCCAACCTTCACTGGGTACAACTCACTTTCTTGGTGCACTAGGCCTTTAATTGGGGTCAACACTTCTCGTAGTCAAATCTACTGTCTGAGACCCTTCTGTACCATTGCTGGTTGACTCTCTCAGACAACCATCGGGCTAAACGTCTGCTGTGCAAGCAGCTTGCTGGTCTCTATCAGCTTGACTAACCTGCGAGGGCAGCTTCTCCAACCTGGTGACACACAAAACGTACCACATCAGCCAACCCTTTACAATAGTTCAAGACCAGGTTATCTGTTATTTTGACAAGAGCATTTGCAGGAACAGCTGGCTGTCTCAGCACTTGGCCCATTATTACTTCATGGGGCAAAAATCCTGTTCTCCTGTCTGGTGTACTTTGCACTCTCATCAACACAAGAGGAAATTCATCAGCCCCCTTTAAAGACATAGAAGTGCATGCATTCACCAATCTCGATTTCTCAAAGCCTCTGAACAGTAACTGCAATGAAGCTTCTGCTCAACCTGTAATGCTTCACATAACTTATTCAGGACCTCATTGTTAAAATGAGTTCCTAAGTCTGACTCAAGAGAAGTCAGAAACCCAAACCTTTGAATTATCTCCCTTAACAACACATTTGCTACTGTCAGGCTGTCATTTCTGTGTGTTGGATAAGCTCCACCCATTTTTTTAAAAAATGCACACAAAAAAACAAGACATATCTTACCATTGCAAAGGGGCATTTCAACAAACTCCATTTGTGTCTGGTTGAAGGGACTTACAGATTTTCCTCCATGACCCATTGTGACAGGTATTCTTTTTCCCACATTTTGCTCTTGACATACAATTCATCTTTGACAAAGGATCTCTGCAGTGGCTCTGAATCAGGGGTTGAACCACACTCTTTGAAAACGGGACATCATTCCATCTCTTCCCACATGTGCAGGATCATGATAATGTCTAGCCATAGGTGGTAACAAACTAGGTAATACAGGTCTAAATACCTGTTCTGTTTAGTGTGTCCGGCCTCTAGGGAATCCCACCAGCGGCAGGGCAGGCCCCTCCAGCTGACAGTAGCGCACGCTTGCTTGACTCGCGTGCATTGACTGAACAGCATGGCACTCCTGCCCTGCCGCTGGTGGGATTCCCTAGAGGCTGGGCACACTATACAGAACAGGTATTGAGACCATGGACAGACCATGCAGTGACAGAGGTAGGATCACTTTACCTCAATGGGCAGCTGCAGACATTCGCAGACTAGGCGACAGAATGGGAACTCCCCAGGGGGCAATTCCTCCTGTATCAGCAGTTTCTTGAAGACTGCCGCAAGGCATGGTGCACGATAGACACTGAACCTCCCACACACCCGGTGCTTCATACACTGCTACAGATGAGACAGGGGCGACATCTGGTTACCTGGATCTATAAAGCGTTAGGAGCCCTTACCCGATTACTCTAGCGCCCCTTTGGGAGAAATGCGAAGCTGAGTTCCCCAGGCCGCTCCATGACAAAGAGTGTACCCGCGCCCTGGAGTTCCCAAAAAAGGTATCCCGCAACTACTGCTTCAAAAACATACAACTGCACATACTGCATCACGTATACCTTACTCCCGAGAAGCTCCAGCAATACTACCCAGATGGGTCTTTTGTATGCCCCAGATGCCCTGAACCTGGCGCCTCCTTTCACCACATGTTTTGGGAATGCCCAACACTCCATACTTACTGGGTCACGATTCACACCACCCTTCGCTCAGTCACGGGGCTATCAGATATCCACACCTGGGAGGCCTGTGCACTCGGCATAAGCAAACGACACAAGAACTGCAAGGTGGAAATGTGCTTTGCTTCCCTGGAGCTCCTTCTAGCTAAAAGGTGCATAGCAATACAATTGGAGGTGCCGGGGGGACCTCCACTAGCAGCATGGGTGGGAGCAGTCAAAAATGGGGTGCAGCGGTGGAGGAGGTACTTTGGTCAGAAGAAGTTAAGGGAACTCGCAAACACCCTATATCCATGTTGTGAGCAATGCTACTTCACTGCTTTGCACAAGAAATCTCAGACGAGTCTGGGTCCCAGGGAAATCGCTCCCCTGCCACACAACCACGCCCCCAGACTCTCAGGAGGGCCAATCTAGAGAACAGATGCTGGACGGACCCGGACGGGGGACCGAGCCAGACGGCAAGCACAACATTCTCCCTAGGATGTTTAAGATGTTTTCCCTTCCGCGCAGGTGCAACCCGAGACCTAGCCAGACAGTGGTAATTAGACGGCCCTTCTCAGATGGTTACACATTAGACACAGTGTACCTCCAGTTATAACACCCCAGTTCTCCAGTTTAACGCATTGGCTGGCATATAGAAACATTTACAATACAGAGCTGAATTCGAGGGCGATCGCCTTACCAAAGGTACGCCTATTGACTACCATGCATGGACTCAAATCTAGCCTCACCTACCAGTCTAGAACAATGAGATCCTGCTTGTCAATACCTGATGAGATATGTATTCAGAAGTTACTGTACTCCATGGCAAGATGTATAAGTAATTGATGTTAAGCTACACTCGCAATAGATACTACTGTACAGTTATTTTTTTGAAAATGCCAATAAAAATGATTTATAAAAAAAATACAGGTCTGCCATCAGTGTAAATCCAAATATCATCCTTTCATTGGGTACCACCTGCTCACACCAAACTTTGCTGTTCGTTTTATGAAGGTTCTTCTTGTAACTGCCAAACGTCATCCCATGTGCCTATTGCAGTTAGCAATAGGTTATAATGTGTGACGTCTGATGCTTCATACAATTAACTCTCCATTAAAATTATGAGAATTTATGGCACTATACTTATCCATCTCGTCAGCGTATCTATTGCTAACGATCACATAGTAAGTGACCTGCCTGTGAGCTACACACTTGACTATTGAAATTTGGGCAGGCAATAGTGGGGACCGCACAAGGTTCCTCACACTTTCTCTATTTCATATTAGTGATCCAGATGAAGTCATGAACCCTCACTGTGACCAGACTTGCTCGAAGTCATGCATCACTCCAATGCCATACTGATTATAAATATGGTAACTCTGAGTTGCTGAGACGCTACAAGCTTGCGTCAGTGCAATCAGCTCAGCAACTTAAGCCAAATACACTTCTTGCAACCATAACACTTACACAACACCTGCAATGCAACAGTACAAAAAGTGGATGCAGCTTTCAGATATCCATCATTGTCTCACAAGCAAGAACCTTCAAAAAATAACACATGATCAGATTCAGGCAATAGTTCATCCAATATACCAGGATGGGGCTTGGTACATAGATCAGTCACATCCAGACAATCATGTTCAACATCATCAGTCACCGTTTCATGTCCAGGCAGTAAAACAGAGTTGACAGATTTAATATTGTGCATTTTTTAAGTGTAATATTCTCTGCACCCAGAAGTATCTGCTCATATTTAATCAAATGACTATTAGTTTCCTAGTATATGTCAACACTATTTCCACTGAGTAAGGCATGAACACAATCAGTGGATGTCCCATGACTATGCTTGCACACTGCTAAAGACTCACACATGCAGATGAAACCTCTTTTAAAATTCTGCGCAATGAAGCAGCTACAGGATCAAGAGTTGCAGAAACTTATGTGACAGGTCTGCGATTACTTTTGTGCATCTGTGCCAGTACTGAAAGAATGCAGCCTTTTTTCTCACTACAAAATAACACAAAGCACTTGTTGTAATCAGGCATTCACAGAGCCTGTGCTCTGCAAAGGCATTCTTGAAGTTCAGTTAAGGCTGTCATATAACTATCATCCCAGGGTTCTGGATCAGACACATCTGTGTGTCAACCTCTGGAGAGGTTTAGCTGTCAATGAGAAATTTGGAATACATTGTGGGCAATAGCCCACCATACCTAAGAACATGCGGACATCTCTCTGGTTAGTTGGTTGGCTCCTATTTAGAATTGCTGCAATTCTCTCTTGTGACACTTTCCTTACTCCTTTTTCAATGTGATGTCCTAATTACAGGATTTCAGTTTGGCAAAAGTATATTTTAGTCGATGCTATTTGTGTCTATTCTCAGCCAGATGATTCAGAAGGGAAATGGTATGGGTCTTGTAGCTTCCTTTGTATTTGACGCCACCAGTGTGCCATCAATATATTGGACTAACACTGGCATCTCCAGAGACTCAACATTTTTCTTGAGTATCTGATAAAAAATTGAGGGGCATTCCGTATACCCTTGTGGGACTTGGCACCATGCCAAGATATGATTGAAAGCAAAAAGTTATTGACTATCCTTATGCAAAGTGATAGAAAATAAAGCTTGGCATAAATCAATGAATGAAAACCTTTCAGCTTTGCACAGTAATTGAAACAATGATCACAGCTGGATTCAGTACCACAGGACAACAAGGAACAACTTTGGAATATATTTTCTGCAAATTTTGCACAATCCAAGATTTTCCATTCAGCTTCTGCAAGCCAATAATTGGAGAGTTACATGGACTTTCCATTATCTCCTTTAAGATTTCTTGCTCAATCATTGAATCAATCACAGGAGTAATACCGGCAATAGTATCTGGAGTCAAATTATAGTGTGGGATTTTTGGATATTCTGCATTGGGATTGATTGTGAGTCGGACTGTTTCAACACCTTTGATTAGTTCGATATATTTACCTGTAAATTCCCAGACATTAGGTAACACAGTGTCTCTCAGCTCAATGGGTTAATCCTCTTTGGTTAGAAGGGGATACATTCCCATTTCAGAGTCCTTTTTGGAGTGCAATAGATAGAACAATTTAATTTACATAGCAAATCTCATGCAATAATTTTACCGGACTCGAATCACACACCACAAATCGATGTCGATCCACAAAGGATCCTATTCTAATAGGAACTGCTTCTGAAATTAGGGTGGACAACTTTTTTTTTTTTAACTTCTACAACTTGGATACTTTCTCCCCAGAGGGCTAGGTTAGGAACCTCTGCTATTGTCACAGTAGAGTTGGTAGCACCACTGTCAACGAAGAATGATGCATGATCTCCATTTACCTCATCATCCACATATGGACTACTCTGGTCCACATCTAAAGCTGCATTGCTTGGAATTGACTTTACCTTAAATAAATGAAAAGACAAGCGGCATTTGACAAAATAGGAACAAGTCAGTTTAATTAAACGCTGTGACCAGGAGAGCCTGGACAGAATGCACCTGCTCAAAATCTCTCATTGTACAACGTTTTGGCCATCCATTTATACACTTCATGAGGTACAATAAAAGACTTCGTTACATTCCAAAAAGCATCTCAGTTGTAAATCAAAAATGTGGGCATCTGATAAGGAAACAGATGGCTATCTACCACAGTGAGAGCTAGTGTGGGCCAGTGTGTATGTTTCCAGATTTCCAGCAAGAGAAGCTCATGACCACTACGTGTGGTGTACCTGTCATGTCCCAATTCGTTCAGTGTGCCTATCTACCTGTGGTATCTAGCTTTATGGTAATTCTGGGGAATGTGAGCCATTGGTCAAACGGTTTTTATTGGGGGCAATTATCTTGGAGTTGTTTGTCATACAACTATCTATCTATGGAATCAATCAGGGTTTTCTCTGGGTGTGTGTTTGTCTTTGGTCTATGGGGGACCCCACCTGTTACTTGATAGGCATAGGCTGGGTCACAGAACCTGCCTGGCCACGTATCTCTGACTCGGGATTGATGGAGAAGTCACCTTGTGTGAATCCGACAGCAATGATGTGAGTTCATTGGAACTCCGAAAAGTAAAATGGCAGCCCCTGGTATCATTTTTAGCGTTCTCATCATAATTAAGCATACCGTTGTCATGTTGTACATTGAGATTGTTTTCACTGGTATTAACAAGATTATGTTGGCTCTGGTCGGAACGCATGTTGACATTGTGCTTATTTGCAACAGTAATAGTATCATATGAGCATGGATCATGGAATATATTTGTATCATCATTGCAGATGTCAGCGCTGCTGTGCAGGCACAAGTTATGGTACATATTGACATTGCATTGTCGGGTATTGTGAGGGTCAAGTGGTGTCAAACGTTCACATTGCATTTACTGATATTGCCGTTGTCGGGTCGGCACATATTATGACATTCATTGCCTTCATTTTCATCCATCCCAACAGCTGCACCAACCACGCAGTCCTCCTACCCACTCAGGCACCGTCAGGCTGATGGGTCCTATTTAAAGTTATCTCTTTTGATCAAATTCTGTTGCGACGCATTTTGATTTGAAATAAATTCCATGTCATCTGCTGATTCTGGGCATTGTATCTTTGTACCTGAACATTCTGCTGAGGCATTGTAGCTTGGGCGTATCTGCTTTGATTGGGATGTATTAGAATTTGAATTCTGTCTTTGTGTCCATTAGGTCTGGACCATGTCATTTCCTTGAAAATGTGCATTCCCTCCATTCTGCATCTGATTTCTAAAATTACTTGGATTATATTTACACTTGCATATCCAATGTCCAAATCTTCTGCACATGTGATAAGGATTTATTTTCTTCAAAACTGACAAATCAACGCCTGTTCTAGCATCCACTGGATTACTGCAACCTCTACCCTGTGTCTGAAACTTCTATTGCTGGAAACCATTGACACCCTGCATCACAGGAACTGTGTTAAATCTTCCCTGTGCTGAAACTGTATTGTCAAAAGGATTTTCACCTCTTTGTACAGCTCTCATTTCGGCTACCATTAATATTTCCTTTAGCTTTTAGTGCTTCAATTCCAATTCATCGCCACAATATTCGGCAGAAGCAAAATCTCATTGATTGTTTTTTTTAGCTAGCACAGTAAACACTGTTGAATCACAGACGCAATCTCAGGATGAAAACATTTTACAAAGCTATTAATAAAGTGTCCCATATTTTTCTATGTCATATTTTCTGTTCCACTGTGCTGTCTGAAAACCTGACTCAATCTCTCATAAAAAGCATGAACTGATTATTTAATCTCTTAGATAGTTCTGTTAATCTTGCCAATGAATGTTTTAGGCAAAATCTTCATTTTCAGGAAAGTAACCACTTGATGATATTTCTTCAAAACTACTGGAAATGGGGCACCTAATTTAGGATCCCTCACTGGTTCTCCTTCAGAAAAATCCACAGAAATGTTACATTCGGTCCACATATCTCCAGTAAACACAATGTCAAACAGAAAATTCAAATCTATCCACAGGACTTTTGAGATTTTCACAAACCTTTCAATCTGTATGTACCATTCCACTGGATTATCTCTCAATTTCAAGAATTCATTTCTAAATGACAAAATATCACCTCTGTTCTATGGTACATGTACGTATCCTCCACCAGGTACGTACCTCATAGGAAGCATCTGTATTTCACCTAATCCTTCATCAATTACGACTGAAGTTCTCTGCATTCAAAAGTTCTGCACTTCGTTCTTTTTTAACCATCTACAAGTCCCTAACCGATCTGACTCTGAAAGTCAGCCCTCCCTCATGTGATGATCTGGCTGTCTTCTTTACAGAGAAATCTAGACTCATTAACATGGATCTGGAAACCAGGCAGGCTCTACTACTACCTAATGGGGCTGCGTCCGCCCGGCCTTACTAGACAAGTTCGAACCAAGTAGCAGGGGTATCAAGAACAATGCATCCTGGGACACTTTTACCCCACTCAAGGAAAGTGACATCAAAAAGGTTCTTTGGAGTTCAACCCATCTAATCACTTCAGCGACCCATTACCTCCCTCCATCTTCAAAGAAATTTAGGATGCTGTCTCTCCCATCCGGACAAAGATCGTAAATGCATCTTTTTCACAAAGCACGATCCCAGAATGCCTAAAAGCTGCACGGGTAACACCTATATTAAAAAACTACCACAGGTAGCTCTGATCTTAACAACTTTCGCCCTATCTCCAGCATCCCCACACTAGCCAAACTCCTAGAAAAATGCGTCCAGTCGCAACTCTGTGCGCATATTGAAAATGTCCATCTCCTGGACCAACATCAATCTGGCTTTCGTAGTGGGCACAGCACTGAATCGGCTCTCACTCACGTGAGGGATGACATTTTAATAATGCTTGACCGAAATGAATCTTGCCTCCTTATCCTCCTTGATCTTTCCTCGGCATTTGACACTGTCAATTACGACCTCCTAGCCACTCTGGAGCACAGGATGAGCCTTTCTGGTCAGTTGCTGCAATGGTTCTCGTCTTACCTCTAGCACAGATCCCAAAGAATTACGGCGAACCACTCTCTCTCCCAGCCATTACCAGTTTCCATGGGGTTCCCCAAGGGTCCACTCTATATCCAATACTCTTCAACCTGTTCCTGGAACCATTAGCTAATGAACTAAAATCCATGGACATTCTCTTCCATATGTATGCAGATGACACCCAACTTTATCTGAAACTTTCCTCCCCGGATAACATCACTTCACTCAACTCCACCCTATTGACTACTCAAAACTGGTTAATTGAGAACCACCTCCTGCTAAACACCTCCAAAACAGAATTACTCCTCATTACTCCCCCAAAACACACTCTTAAAATCGACCTCTGGTTGAACCAACTCACCGCCTTCAACTGCTCCCCCCGCATTAATGATTCAGCTAAATCTCTAGGAGTCACCCTGGACAAGCATTTGAACATGAAGATTCATATTAGCAATGTGTGCAAGTGAGCTAACCACCTTCTGAGGATACTCAGGAATCTCAAACCTTTCCAACCACATGCTGACTTCAAGCAAGTGGTCCAAGCGCTTGTTTTGCTGAGGCTTGACTATGGCAGTGCTACGCTCTGTGGCCTCCCCAAATATACCTTGGCCCCACTAAGGGCATCATTGAACGCGGCGGCCAGATTGGTTACGGGCACCAAGCGAAATGCACACATCCCCCCAGTCTAAAAATCCCTAATCTGGATGCCCTATGAAGCAAGAATTCAGCTAAATATTGCCTTCCTTTCTCACAAAGCCCTCCACTTCAAAACCCCCATCTATCTAGCGCAAAAGCTAGAACTATCCGGAGAGGGTAGACCGTCTAGGAGTGCTAACTTTCTCCTCCTGAAACCTCAGATCTTTCGCAAAAAGAGAACATGCCAACGAGCTTTCTCCAGTTCTGCACCGAAAATCTGGAACTCTTCCACCGGGTATTCAAAGAATCTCCTCCAAGATTGCTTTCAAATTGGAAGTTAAAAGATTCCTCATGAATAAGTTCTTACCTTAATAAGATGTGCGATTGTCTGCTCTAATGCATTTAACATACTCCAGAGGTGGTTGTTAATCTTGTATATATATTTATTTTTTGTCTTTTCTCTTCTTTCTCTCTTGTTGACTCATTTGCTCCCCTCCTATGTCGCTTTGTATCAGTTACTAGCCCATTCTTTTTTGAGCCCAGGAGTTGTAACCAGCCTTGTTATGTGGGCCCTATTTGATTCACTGTTTGTTTTATATTCCCATTTGACTCTTGTACTGAACTGTTAACTTCCTTTCCCTCAAATTGTTAAGCGCTCTGATATCCCTCTGGATCAAGTTCGCACTATATAAAACGTTATAAATAAATAAATAAATATCTCTCACTCAATTTCCTAATCAGTGTCACCAGTTCCTTAATCTGGAATTTCATTCCAGCTGGCCTCATATTTTAAAAGACTTTGTCACTAAAGTCAAATCTGCATGTCCTTTGCAGAACCTTAGATTTCTGAAAGTCGATTTTATATTTCTGAGCCAATTCAACTAGCTTCTCATATGTTTGCCTCGCTCATCTAGAGATATCTTTGCATACAAACAATAGTTCCTCTTCTTGGTAATTGTCTAATCGAGATGGACTAAGAGTTCTAAGTATCATTTCTTCTAGCTCCACTTTCAGTTTGGCTACATCTAGTATTTTACTCTTTTGTGAGGCTGAAGCTGTCAGAATATTGATTAATATTAATTGGGGTACTAAACCCTCTGAACCCATCACCAAAGTCTTGTGGAGTAATCCCAGATATTTCTCTTGAATTGCTTGGATGCAAATCTCAAATTGTCAAGTCTCTACTCATTCCGGGTTCCATATCTATTGCAGATGTATTTGAAACTGAAATTCCTACAGATGCAGCCATTTCAGATGCAAGATAATTTATTTCAGTAGGTTCACCTTCCGAGGGCCATACAAAGATAGCAATCCCTGAACCATTCTATTTTTGGGATCAAATTGTGTCTGATTTAAATTTGTACTTTTACTTTTAGTACCAGCAGTTTCCCTTTGATAACAAAACCATTGGTGTCGGTGTCAAAGATCGTGATGTCAAATCTAGTGGATTACCATGTGCAGTATTCACTCCTGTAGGTACAGTCAATATGTGTGAAGTATTTAACTGTAACCCAGATTTCTAAGGAGGTACAACAGGTCCAATAGTGACAGGAATAGTAAAAGCATCTGAAGCATTCCATTTATATGGATTCAATGGACCTGGAACTTCTTTTCAACTTCTTGTACTTCAGGCATTACAGGGGCATTTGGAATCTCAGCTGTATTCTTATCTACTATACTCTCACTCTAAGATTCATTGTATGATGGTGGATGTCTGAACAATTAGTAGTTTACCAGATCACCATCTATGTTGTCATCTTCCACTTCAGCGTTACCCTTTTCTGTCTCAGTGTGTTTCTTTTTCTCTTTTCATTTACCCTCAACTGGTGTTTGAAACTACATTCCTATTTCAGGAACATCTGCTCTCCAAGCTTTTTATAGTGTATCACATCTAGCTTCTGAATAATGATCTAGAGTTCTCCTATACTACCCTTGGTATTACTCTTTCTGATGAGCTAGATGTTCCCAAACATCTATGCTTCAATTTGCATTGGTCTAGGAGGAGTTTTCATTGCATATAATTCCCTCCTCATATTCTCAAGGTTTCTCAAATTATATATACCATAACGAGGAAATCTTAAAACCGTGCCTTGCTCTGTAATTTCATACCATTGCAGGTGTAAGTGCCAGAATAGAGATCCCCTAGTTTGTCCTGCCTGGCATAATGATGAATGAGGGTGGAGACTGTGCATGGAGGAAGTTGGCATTCATAGGCTTACTAATTGTCAAAAGGGATATAGCAATTCATTGGGGGGCTTCCATGGCTCCAGAACCTAGATGAGTGGTATAGAGGAATAGACACTTGTGCAGTGGCAGAGAAAACAGTATTAAGAGCTAGGGGGTGGCAAATTAAACACATGAAAACACAGGGAGGATTGTGGAACCAACTTTACTCTGCAGAGAGCTGTTTATTTATTTCTGATTGACTGTACTTATTAATACACACATTTACATTGCTTTTTGCCCTATGGATTCTTATGGAGGTACAAATCAGCAGCGGGTGTAGACTGTGGATGGTTTATTAGTTGAGGGGGGTAGACGTGCCAATAAGGCAAAAACCACAATCCTAGTCAGGGTGAACCACAAAAGGCACTAATTTAACCTGTACTTTACTCTCTGGTAGCTTGGCACAAAGCAGTCAGGTTTAAGTGAGAGGTAATGTGTAAAGTATTTCTGCAGCACAGAGAGAAATAAAGTCAAAACACAAGACAAGAACAATCCAAAATCAATTGAGAAAAATAGAGTGGTTTTTAATGCACACAATTACACCACAACAAATTAAATTCAATCAGTATACCCACACTTATGAATTTGTAAAGTTTCAAGTGAAAAGCAGTGTCTAGAAGATCAAAGCTCTAACGGAGGGTATCTAGATGAGAGAAACCAGGACTGGACTGGAAAAAATGTGTAAGGTCATTTTCCTCACTTTTAAATTTTTATTTAAAAGGATACAAAATCAAAAAATCAGAGCAGTATCACAGGCAGAGAAAATGCTCTATGACAAGAGCATTCAAAAAACAAGTTTGTGTCTATTCACAACTAATTTGCATGGCCATTTGCCTCTACAAATACACGAAGAGTGACTTCTATATGCGGTCCTTTTTCAAAAAGATTTTCCAGAGCATAAAAGGGTATGCAATATTATCATAATGCATGCATTGCATGACAGGTAGTTCTTCACCATGAAAAAGAAAGAATTTCCGGTTCAATAAAGACACGCTTTCCTGTACACCATATTGGAAAAATTGTGTGCCATGGTAAAAGTTGCAAACATTTTGCTGAGTACTGTAGGAGCTTTATGTGAATTATTAAATGACGTAAATCTGAAGGCATCATGGGAAGAAAATAGTGGTATGTAGATTACTTCTTTTCCACAAGAAACTATCTGGCACATGCATCAAGGTAGGCTTTTGCAATTCCTCAATTGTGATTATTAAGAAATCGCAATTAAGGACTCGCTAAAGCCTATGCATGTAGGAATCGCTAAAAAAATAGTGATTCCTAAACATTCCTTAATTGCGGCTCGCAAATTGCGACTCGCAGTTAAGGAATGGCTTCCCATTCATTCCTATGGTCCTACAGGCCCATGGGAATTGCATGCGCAATTTGCAAGCACCAAATAGGTACTCGCAAATTGCACTTGCAATTTCAAGGGTTCAAGGGTGCCATAAGGACACCCTGTTGCACCCCTGAAATTGTAATGTGCACCCATGTTGCACACACACATGCCCCCAGGGCATGTGTGTGTAACATTAGACTTTGAAAAATGCACTTTAGTGCATTTTTCAAAGTTTTTGCAAATTACTGACCAGTTTAATTTTTTGGTAATTTACGGACCCAAATAGTGAAATTGCTATTTCAAAATGCTTCTAGCATTGCATTTACGGAATCGCAAACTGCTATTCCTTAAATGCAATCGCAATCTAGGATATCGCAAGAAATTGTGATCACCAAAATTGTGCATTCCAAACACTTTTATGCATCGCAAAAGGCCATTTTACAATCGCAAACGGCTGGTTTTTGCAATTCGCACTGTTTGCGATCGCCAAATCCTTTGATGCATGTGCCCCTATGTGAATCATCCTCTATACTAACAAAGTTTACTGTTAGGTACAGCTAATCTAAAGGGTTGACAATCACCATCTACTTTACATAAGAAGCATTGTTATAGCCACCAACTCTTGCCTTGGCAAGCTGGAGAGATGATTGTTTTAAAACAAAATATTGGAAGCATGTGAAAATGTAATACTAACAAAATTAGACATCACGTATAACTTGAATAGAACAGTACAAACCTTTGTCTGCAGGAAGCGTACTCAGAACTGGTATAGAGATTACTGTTCGCTTTTGTGAGCATTGCAGAATAATATGGCTTCTGCTGGTGTAATGAAAAGGTACTTTTTTTTCTTTGAATTACTCCATCTGAAGACCTAATCTGAACACATATATGGCTGGAAAATTAACGCGATGTAAATAAGTTCCAAGTAACCCAGTCACAGGAGTGCTATTCTATTTTTATAGATCTGATCAGGAAAACTGCCATCTGTCACCATGAGAGAGATAATGGCTATAGACGGCCGACACATGCATGCTGTGGTGATGAAAGAAACACGTGAATAACTGCTGAACGGAACAATGAATTGTGATCACTTTAATATGGATTTGACGTGGGGTAAGATTCTCTCTGTCTACAAGTGTACTATGTACTGTGTGGGGACGTGTACTGAATTTTAATTGAGGATAAGGGGGCTGGGTAGATGTTCAGGCCCCAGGTCGTGGTGTGGTTCTGAAATTAGACTGTGAAAATCAGCTCTTGACTTCACACTAATGCAAATGGATTTCTACTACTTCAGGAAATATTTTTACGTAGAAAATGATTAGGGAAATGTTAGCATGTGGTGCCAGAGACCTGAAAAACTTGGAAACCATTAACACTATTCATCTGAACTGCCCTCAATTGACTGTGGGAACTCTTCAAGAAATAAACGTTAGGAAGAATTTCAGCAGCGGTAGACCCGCAGTCCTTTACCTTACATGAATGACGAAAATATTCACTTCGAAATTGCTAAAATGCATTCCAAGTAGTAGCTAACTGTTGTTATCCTCTGCTTTGCAAACACATTAACTGAGCGTTCAATTTAAATCTCGCCTCATAGGTTTCCAGTGAAAACCAGGTAGTAAAAATGTACCCTCTAGCTTCTTTTTTGAAACATTGAAGCAACAACAATATTTTGTACAATTCAATTTTAGGCTCCAATGAAACTGTTTCCTGAGGCTGGTGTAGTATATCAAAGAATAAGCAGACAGGTCTTCCCCTTTGTATTCCCTGGGGCAGTCTTTGACCGATTTATGGAGGAGGCCGAATGATATGAAATGGAGGTGGTGAGTAAGTAGCCAGTTGATAGGCCGCGACAATTTATTGAGATCATTTTTAGGAAAACAGCATTATTTCAGAGCAATAAAGGTATTCATAAATTAATGAACGGTGTACTCTATAATAAACAAAGCATACATTTTGTTTTCTATTGGACTCCTCAATATATATTAATGAAAGGCCCATAAATGCCCCTGTGCATTAGCATTTCTTGCATTTATATTAATTACACTTTGGACAGTACTAGGCTCGATCCTAAAACAAATGTTGTGTTGAGGGTGTTAGCTATTTGTGGATATCATACTAATTGTCATATAACGATGTGGAATTCTCCTGGGAAATATAAAATAGGTTTATCATAATTCAACAGGTACATAGATGAAATTGTCTCATTGCGAAATAAGACGCCTATCTATACTACGTATTAGGCCTGGGCGGTAAATTTCGTTCCGCTCGCGGAATTTGCGATATTTTGACATTTTCACGTTCTGCGGAGAGCACGAAAATGTCAAAACTTTCGCAACCTGCCGCGAAACGGAAGTATTTTTCTTGTTCCTGCTTTAAAAATGCATTCTCGCACGTGCGGTCGCGACTTACCGGGTCCCTGCGTTCGCCGACAAGTTTTCCTATCCGTTCGCGCGCACCACAAGATGTTGGATTGTTGGTAGCCGGTCGCACTGTCCCACGAGAGTTTGCAATCGCAAACACGTCATTGCGATCGTGAACAGGAAATAAGCATCGCGAGCAAGATGGCCGCGCCCATTAGCGACCGCATGGGCAAGTTGGAGATATATACCCCTGCGAGCACGCAAAAACACATCGCGAACGGGCGGGAAAAGCAATCTCCGCATCTTCGCAAAAGTTTCGCATGCTCGCGGAGATTTTGCGCAATTTCACGATAATTTTCAAAAGTCAATTTCGCAAATTCCGCCCACCCTTACTACGTATTCAATAATGGTACAAAAGCACCGAAAACCATTTTAGTTTGGTATTGCACAGAACTTGAATGCCTGGACGAGGGCTTAGAGAAGAGATTGACTATGGCTATTGTGGTATAATAAGAGCAGTTGTGACTCGTGCCCTTAGACGTGTTCTCCGTCATGGAAAACTCAAGGAAACACTATTCAGATTTCTGCACTAAGGAAATGCTGCCTTTATCCAGAGGCATGTTTGGATGCAATGGATGGTGGAGATTGATCACGAATAAAGAGGGAAATTCAGATGGTAAAACTGAGAGAAAAGCAATCTTAACAGAGAGAGGTACTCAGCTGTTGAATAAAGATATATTGATGAATTTTCACACAAATAATCTACGGAGGATATTGTCACAGAAAACACTATCAATATTTTAAAAGGTATTTATATAAAGCATAATAGCAACTCCCAGATTTAAATACAAATTAAATTACATTCTAATGCCTTCTCATCTATGACAAGTATCAATAGCACTGGAGTAGCCAAAAAACATAAAACACCCCCACTTAAACCAAATCCAAAATGACAAAATGCGAGTGAGGTTAACAAGTCTAACAGGCTTTTAGGGAGAGTGCCGCCAGAGAGAATTCTGAAATATCCTTCCTGCTTCCAGCCCTCTTTCAGTTTTATTCCTCATGTCGTTCCTCCATATCTAAATTCTCTTTTCTGCCTTATTCTGTCTCTTTCCGTTCTCCATTTGCCATCTTTCTTAGTCATTTTTTTCCACGCATCCATTTATCCTTTGTTCTTGCCTTCCCTCTTTCAACCATCCATAAGTGCTTTAAAAGTCCCATTTCTCACCAGCACTGAGTACCAGCACTCCTCAGTGTTCTCTCCTTGAGTCCCGGATCTTTTCCTTGTGTCAAGAGAGTACCAGTACTCCTAGTGGCAAGCTAGGGTAAGACTCTGGGGTATATGTATATGCACCACCGGTACTGCTATATACAAAGCTTTCAGGTGGAGCTTGTCTGTGAGGTGCTCTGTCAATGGTGTAGCTTGCTGTTTCATCCTTACACTCTAATTGGCAATGCACAGTGTTAGACCTGGCCCTTTTGAAAGGTTTATTCCCAAAAAGTTGCCCTTTGTCTCCTGTTTTTCTGACCCTGTTTAGGTTGGCTATAGGATGCTGGGTACGTTACCACTGCTAAATCAGTGCTAAAGTGCATATGCTCTCTGTATAAATTGTGACAATGATTCGTTATCCATGATTGGCATATTTGGTTTAATGGTAAGTCTTTGTCAAGTGCACGGTGTGCGTCAGGGACTGTAAATCAAATGCTACTAGTGGGCTTGCAGCACTGGTTGTGCCACCCACATTAGAAGCCCTGTAAATGTGTCTCAGACCCTGCCATGTTGCCCTGGTAAGTGCCCCCACATCAATCACACAACAGTGAGGGACTAGAGTTTGAGCCTTCCCTCACTATCCCAAAGACATTGAACCTCACAAAAAGGGAAGGACTATTGTGGCCCCCTACAAAGTGCCGCACAACAAGAAGGGTTAAGAGATCTAAAGGACAACCCTCAGGGTTATTAAAAATGCTCTCACCCACTATTAGTGGTTCAAGTGCACCCACTTGCCAGGCCCTAACCTTCCCTTTCCTTACATGTAAGGCACCCCTAAGGTAGGCCAAAGATACCCCCATGGGCAGGGTGCAGTGTATGAGAAAGGTAGGACATGTACTGGAGTGTGTGACATGTCCTGTTGTTGCAATACTGTGTATCTCATTTTTCACTATTGATAGGATTATCATTGGGGCTGCACTGTAAAATTTTACATGTGTAGCTTTCCATAGGGACAAGATAGAAAAATGTAATTTAGGCTCTCTGAACTCTTAATTTATAAACACAACTTTTAGTAAAGGTGTTTTTTAAATACTGTGTTTAAAAATTCCACTTTTAGAACGTAGGCATTTTCTTGCTTTACCATTCTGTGTGTGTTAGACCTGTCAGCCCTAGGGTGGTCTACCCGTGTTTTCCCCTTGTCGCCTCGTTTTATTCCGCCATCTTTTTGTTGGCCCTAGGTCTCTGGGTGCCTTGCCACTGCTAAACAGTGCTGAGGTGCAGGGGCTCTCTCCTAACAACATGGCTGCCACAGGCCCCTGCTACTGCGGAGTGGCCATTGCATACACATACTAGTAGTCAGGAGCAGGCTGGGACATTTTGATACAGTATCTTTTTCCATCCCGCCTTTTTGTCCCATAGACTATTATGTGGACGCTCCTGGAACCTTCCAGCCCTGGGAGGGATTATGCTTTGCCGCCTTTGCAGGAGGGTCACCTGACCTAGGGGTATAAGAGGAAAGGAGGGAAACCTGACTAGTTAGTTGGGGCACCACTGGACCTGGGGGAACCTCTGCCGGAGCGTAGGTGGTTAGTCCTAGGGGAGAAACCTATACTACTGGGACTGACTGAGTCTAGACCCTGCTGTACCCAAGTTAGATGAGGGACTCTGCCTGCCTGCTGATCTTGCCTGGTGAGGGGGCAACCCAGGGGACCATCTCCAGTGTGCTGCAGGGACCCACCCTGCCTCTGATGCCTGCCAACTCAACTCCCCCTTCTCCCCCTTCTCAGCCTGCCAGGGAGACCTGCCATCTTCTTCTGCTCCCACCAAGATAAGTGCTGCCCTGAAATTTGGACTGTCGTGGTGCGCTCTGCAGGACCAATAGGTAAAGCGCTGTGTCCATCTAGCGGTGTGCTGCCAGGACTGTGCCCCCAAGAAAGAAGTTGCCTGCTGTTACGCGCTGAGTCACCCCCACAGCGCTCTCCCTGCTCCAGGACTAATTTGCGGCTGTGCCTCCACCCCCCGCCTGCACGGGGTGCCTTGTGAACGTGGTGCCTCCCAAGAGCTATTCCCTGGAAGCACTAGGCCTTGTAAGCGCTAGGCCTTGTGAGCGCTGTGCCCTGGTGAATGCTGACCCTCTGGGCGCCCAGCCTGCTAGGCGCCGTGAGCCCCCAAGACACCGCCGCTGCCCTGGTACCTCTGATCCAGCGCTGGGCCCCTGGAGGCGCTAGCTGCCATCACTGCCGTGGGCCCCTACCCCGAAGGAAGAGTGCGCTGTGCCCGACACCCCTGTCGCGGCTCCATCACCGCGATCGCTGAAGCGTGGTCCGCCGTAATCACCGCCGCATCCCGGCACTGCTGGAGGACTCCGCGGCAGCCCCCGAAGTCTGGGAGGGCCGCCGCGATCGCAGGGGAAGCCGCGCTGGGCCTCATCGCGTGGCCCGATTGACGGGGAAGCTGCGCGGGACCTCACCACGTGACGGATGTGCCGGCCGCATCACCGACCGCACCCCTGCCCAACACAAACAACCATTGGAGGAGAAGCCGCGCCTCCGGAAGGCCGCGACCGGATTGGCTCCCGGCCCCTGAAGCCAAGACGGAGCCCAGAGGCTGCAGCCACAGCGAGGGGTGGCTCGAACGTCTCTCCCCACATCGGAACAGGACTGCCCTGGCCTCACAAGGCCCGGGCCTCTAAGGTAACCACTCGCCCTCCGGGGAAAGCCCGAGACTGCCCTGGGAAGCGGAGACCGAAGTTCTTGACCGGCCCCAGTGAGGTGGATGTCGGAGGTGTAGCCCCAAACGCTGTCTGTACCAGTCACCTGCCCGAAATTGCGGTGGTCTGGGATTATCCCTTTGAGATAGGAGGGAATTAATTGGGGAATGGTGATGTGCTGGTTATTGCATGGGAAGAGTTTACCTCTGTGTTGAGCCCCCCACCGGCCTCCAAATTGCCCTGATTTGACCCGTTTATTCTCCCAGAGGGAACTGAACTCGTGCTGGGGTCATATTGGACTGTGTGTGGCCCAAGAAGGTTAAGAGGGTTGTTCTCCTCAATGAATTCATGCCTGCTTTATCCCGATGATTTAACTGTTACTTTGAAGTGCCCTGATTGATTTAATGCCGTGAATTAATTGTTCCTCTATCCTGCATTGCTTAAAGTAACTGAATGGACTGATTGTTATTGTTGCCTTGTAGTGTACTACTTCATCGTTTGGATGAACTGATTGTTGCCCGGTGATTAACTGTTTTAGCTACTTCATTGCGTGACTGAACTCGTTGATGCCTTGCAATTAACTGCATTATTCCTGAAATGAATTGAGTCACCACTACCTGATCTAGATAAAGAATCTTGTTTTCTCATCAAACCACTTGGTGTTGTGTCCTTCATTGTGTGCGCAAGGCTGAATCTTTGAGAGTGAGTGCTGCACAACTGCTTTACACATTGCCTTCGGGTGCCTTCCTACCACGCGCCAAGCTACCATGTCGGAATTGGTGACCCCAGTTCTAACAGTGTGCCTCTGGCTGCTTGTGTAGTCTGTGTCTGGTGTTTTAGTGACAAGAGATGAGGATGTGCATTCACTCTAGACAGTAACTAGGGGGGTTGAGGTGTGCCCTGCCTTGCCTGGGTGACTCACCGCAGGGCTGAATAGACCTTGTCTAAATTTGGAGTGGTGGGAAGAGTTTCGCTTGCACCTGAATAGGCTGTGTCTCCTTTTTCACAATGCTGTCTCCCCCTCTGTGGTCATGCTGCATCAGGGAGGACAAGACTGCTTTGGACTGGGTTCAGAGACCCTTGCCACAAAGAGAACAATGACCAACGGGGTATAAGCACTACACCTAATACCCCATGACTTTAGATTATTTCCAGGAACAAGAGGACTCTGCCAAGAAGAAGAGCGGGAAGACAGTGTGAGGAGCGCTGCCGTTTCTGAGAGAGAGGTGGGTTGGCCTGCAGTTGCTGCTTCTGCCTGTGGTGGAGGAAAAGGACTGACTCTTTTTGCCCTAAATGGGAAGGAAATCTCCAAGTGCTTGTGTGCAATGGCCTTCTGTTGGAAGTCTCAGGAATACAAAAGACTTCAGGAGAAGGACTGGACTGTTCTTTACCTTTTTTTCCCTCTAAAGAAAGAAAGTCCGCAGAAGCACTGTGTTTCCCCAGCCTAGTGCTTTGTTCCTGAGAGACAGCACATGGAAGCACTTCCTCATTCAATTACTCTTTCTGAAGAAGTAATTGCATGGTGAACACTGAGTTATTTACCTTATTTGATTATTCCAACAAAGCGAGTGAGGAACGGTTGCAACTCAGCAGGTTCAGTGCTGCACTGCCCTTGTGGTTCCAAGTGAAGGGAGGGGATAGCTTGCTGCTATGAAAATGCTCTCCTCCTCCCTAGCAATGGTGTGTGAAACATCCCAGCTGGTCGAAGCAACCAGCCCTTTGGTTAGGGGAGGTCCCTCCTCCCCCATGGGCAGTGTGTGCGCCTCCTCTCCTTGACCGCACATCACTGGGGCTTTGAGGGACAGCAGTACTGCCTGAACGTGGTCAGAAGCCAGGATCCTGAGGTTGTGGGGGAAAAGGACTGGGTGAGGTCACCCCCCTCTTTTCTTTGTACTTTTTTGTAGAGCCGATACAACAGGGTCTTGAGGGATTGGAAACACGCCCCAGGACCGGAGGGAAGCTCTTGCTGGAGGTCCCATCCCTGGTGCTCCCCCGCAGTTACCACAAAGCCTGTTTTAAGGGCACATTCGTCCCAGTGTCCTGTGGGCTGACAATATTTACCACATGACAGGAGAGAGAAGTGCAGGTGTGCCGTATCGCTGATGAGAAATGTACAGTGATATCTAGGGTGGCCTGTACAGTGGTAATTTGGTAATTCATTGCGGTGCTGGTTAAGGGATTTATGTCTGACCTTTCTACTGCAGATTCAGGTACTCAGGTTATGATTGAGGATAATTCTCTACTTTCTATGCCCTAATGTTTTAAAATATATGGCGGAGATGATGTGCACAGTGATGGTGGTTTACTCATCAGTCTTATGAAATGTACAGCTAAGTGGTATTGGCTTTATTTCACTAACTGTAATGTTAGGCATACAATTTTCAGTATAGTTTCATGACATGAACTCAGAGGTATTGGGGGTATGGCCTCACTGTGGCACTGTGCCTAATGTCTTGATGATGATTTCTCGATGAGTAGTGCAAACTATACGCCTTGCCTTAGTGCACTACATGTGATGGGATGACCATTGCCATATGGCAAAGTGGTTTATAATCTATGTGCTTTATATGACAAGTGCCTTGTAGCACAGTGATTTATGTGATTGTGGTTTAATGTGTTTTATGTATAAAGTTTAAGATATTTTTACATAACCTTGTGTGGAGTCTCTTTTTGTGGTGTGCCTAGTGTGTCACTGGTGTGTGTTTATGTCTGTGTGTGTGATGCGCAAACGCTTTACACATTGCCTCTGGGATTAACCTGACTGCTCTGCCAAGCTACCAATGGGGTGCACAGGGGTTATCTTGTGTGTGTGTAACTCCCATACCCTGACTAGAGTGCTGGATTCTGCCTGGCTTAGGTGCATACCCTAGCCAACCAGAAACCTTATTTCTAACACACAGGAATGAGGAGATGTGGCCTGAAGGCTACAGCTCCTGGCACCCTGTCAAAGTGTAATGTTGCAGCACTTGAATACACTCGCCATTCACTGTCAGGGCAACTAATGCCCTTCATCCAAGTTCGACTCATGTGTGCAGTGTGCAATTGGTATGTTTTTTTGCTGTTAAATATAGCGCAACCATGGCATGAGGGCATTAAAGTGGTTTACATGAGAAACTTAAGTTCTACAACAAAGAATACTCTTATTTTTATTTCACTGTGAAAGGAAATCACAGTGTTGGCTTAACATCCTGCGATTCTGAGCAAATCACTTAATCTCTCCATGCCATGTAAATGTCTGCTTCTCAAGTAAAATGCCTGTGCGCCAAGTTCAAGCAATATAAAACTGCAACAAATGCTAATTTCACCTTGCACATATGAGTCAAACTTGCCAAATGGCACTAGGGTGCTTCACTTGAAGAAGAAAATGCAGCTATTGTTGAATTTGTGCTTCAGAGCCACACCCCTAGAAATGTACCTGCTAGTTCCTTAAGACCCACCTCAATCAATTTGGTGAGTACCAGTGCTTCTTTTTTTCCATTCAAAGCATTACCATCCACCCTTCTTGCTTCCATCCCTCTTGTTCTTTCTTCAAACATGCATACATTCGTGGCTTTGCCCATGAGTCTCTCCTCTCATACTTTTTTTTAAAACCATTCACCTATCAGTCACTTTATCTATTCATCCTTTTCTTCATGCCACCGCTTTTTTTGCAATCATCCACTTTTCTCCATGTATTCTCTCTATCCATATTCCACACTTCTTTCCATCCACTCACCTCTCCATTCATGTCCCTATTCTTCTCTCGTCCCTCCTCCTCATCATTTTCTCCAGTGTGTCTTGTGCCATTTGGTACCCCAACTCACAACACCTAAATTCTTCTCTCCTACAATGGTTTTTATGCCAATCAGTTCAGAGACTAGCTGTCTCTGAGCACAGTATGACACACCTGACCAATAGAATGAAGTGAAATCAAAGGAAACCTTCTTTAAATTAATCAATTATTGATTGGTTTTGGCAGAACATGCATAGGGCATGGACAAGATAAAGGCAACTGTCAAAGAGGTTGATATCTAACGAACTTGATGAATATTCATAAAATCTACAAAGAGCTGAAATAAAAAAGACAGCTTTACTCGAATATGTCATGCTAAATTAAAGAGGCAGTAAACATAAAAGCTTTTTTGGGCAACAGTCATTAATGTCATAGTACTGAGAGACAAACCTCACAGACCTGGTGAAAGTACTGTACCTTTCCAAAATGACAAATGTATGACAAAATATTGTCGGATGGTTCTAGGTCTTCTCATTCCTAACTCTCTCCTGAAGGTCAAGTATTAAACTGGTAATTTACCTCAATAAAAAAATACTAACTGAATCTGAAAGGATCTCTTTAAATCAGAGTGACCCCAATGCAAAAATACCATTGCAGCTCCGGGTTGAAATGCTTATTTGTGGAAAAAAAGAGAGCCTCTTTAAAGCTTATAGGAGAAAGGAATTTCTATGATATATGCAGCAGCAGTCTTTTATTTATAGAAGGTTGAAGTAACATCTGCCACAACTATTTTAGGAGACAAAATGCATGACGAAGAGTTTGGAAACTTAAAAGCAATTTGTAAGCTAAGTGGTGTGATAAATAACTATAACCAATGTGATTTGATAACTGCCCCCGTCCTGTGCTTGGAAAGAAAAGCTTTTTGTGTTAGTAATTGGGTTATTGGTTGAGGGTGGTGAAGGCCCCACTCAGGAATCAACTACAATCCTTGTCAGGGTGTCCAAAAAGTCACTAAATCAAACTGTGCTTAACCCTCTGGCATCTTGGCACGAAAGCAGTCAGGCTCAAATTAGAGGCAATTTGTAAAGTATTTATGCAGCACAAAAAACAGTAATAAAGTGAAAACACAACTGAAGAGAAATCCCAAAGCAATTTAGAAATATAGAGTAAATATAAAAATATATAAAAAAGTAAAATGATACGAGAATGACACACATTTAAACAGTAGAACTGGAGATATTCAGTTTTAAGGTTTTCAGTAAAATAGTGCCTAAAGGCACAATGCGCCACTCATGGTAATCTGGTCACACTAGACCAGTGGAAAGTCTCAAGTTAAGTCTGACCGTGATCGGGCGTGGGTCACATATAGAAACCAGCTTAGTCATGCTGAAAGGCCACCTTCTAAGTCTGGTTTAAAGAGTTCTGTCGTGTTGGTAGGAGACCAGGAGGAGGCTGAGCCCGAGGAGCTGGTCAGGCATCATGGACAATTGCTGCTGTAGCAAGAAGAGCCAGTAGAGCCTTGTGGATAGTCATTGCTGTAGCTTCACACTGGTGATCATTGCAGGCTGTTATTGCTGTAGCATAAAGCTCAGGTCTCGAGTTGATAGATGCCACGGACTGTCATTGAGGACACAAGGAGAAGGTCTTGCATTGCTGGTCACCGTGAACTGTCATCGTCAGTGCACAAAGCAGGGTTCACCAGAGCTTCATGTTAGCGTTGTCTCGGATGACAGAATTTCAGCAAAATAGGCCACATCACAATCATGAGGAGCCCATACTTCAGGATTTTCACTGAATGGTGACTTAAAATTTGACTTTATCATTAAAGAGGCTTTTAAAATACAATGTATTTCAGTGTAAACATCATATATCTATCTGCTCCCAATACAAACAGCACATTTTAAATGTAATATTATTGCCCAGTGTTCGGCAAAGGGAAAAATATATCTTTCAAAAGTGAAAAATATGTCAAGACATGTAAAACATAAGCATGCATGTCCTACCTTTTAAAGACCATGCACCCTGCCAACTTGAGTGGTTAGGACTTCCCTCGGGGGTGACTTTTAAGTATTAAAAAGAAAGGTTTAGGCCTACCAAAAGGTTGTTTTTGCCAGTCCGAAATTGCAGTTTGCAACTGCACTACAAGTTGCAGTGATAGGCATCAGAGAGGTTTTAAAGTACTACTTTAGCTTTTGGTACAATGAGTGGTGCAGGCCCACTAGTAATATGTAATTTACAGGCCCTGGGTACATGTAGTACTTTATACCAAGGACTTACAAATAAATGTAATGTTCTAATGAGGTGCAGACCACTTTTCCTGCGTTTAAAGGAAAGAGCACAATCACTTTAGCGCTGGTTAGCAGTGGTAAAGTGCACAGAGTCCTTAAGTCAACAAAAATGAATTCAGCAAAACAAAAGGGGTAAAGGCAAAAGGTTTTGGGGAATACCAGATCAAGGATGTCAGATCTAACATAATGTAATGTATGTGTTAACAGAAAGGATTATTGCACTTATGAATTTGTAGGAGAAATCATGGCCTTCTGATGAGTTTACTAATGAACCACCACAAATAAAACCGGTCATTTTGTCTAAAGCCATGGTATTTAATGGAGTATGATGCTTCAAGGAATAATCAAACTCCAAGAATGCTTCAATCCCTCAGCCTTCTCAGCAAATAGGATAATTTAAAACTGAAATATTTGGATACTGTTGTAGCCAGAATAGTGATAGATAAACAATAACAACAATTCTTCAACAGTCTTACCAGTCATCTGCACTTAGATGACCCAAGCCACCCACAAATGTCTTGCTTGAATCATCTTGTTTTTACAAATCAAGCTCTACAGTTAGTAAAGAAACGTAACGACCAAAGTGGATTGGCAACCTTTTTATGTGCAAATATTAGTTTACAATGAGTGAAGCGACAGTCCAACTTGTTTGGACCAATGGAGGTCATGTAGGTGAATTAAGATTATTTTTCAGTCCTAGTTGGTTACAATTATTAACATGTTCACAAGTATATCACACATGGATTACATAATGCTCACTTCATAACTATAGTATTTGAGTACAAAGAATAATTGATGTTAGATGTCTTGGATTTGTTGGCGATTGCATACGTGATGCATGCATAATCACCAAGTCACATACTGATCCAGCCCTTTTGCTGAAAATATTTTACGCAATGGCATAGCTTTTTCAAAGATCTATAATAAAAAAATATGAGGAGTTTCTAGAGTACCTAGCATGTTTAATTTTAAATATAGTAAACAGCTGCTAACGTGTTTATTGGTTTAATAACCCAACTATGCCATGTGTGAACTCAACTTCCATTGAATGTTCTATTTTTTTAAGTTTCCCTCTCATACCACAGGTTCTGTCTTTCGACAAACGAACATACTCCTTTGACAGTAACCTTGCACCAATTCAGCAAAATATAGATAGTATTAGCAATCCTCAACAAGACTTTTAGTTTCTTGTGTTCCAAGATTAACTGAACAGTAACAATTACATATTACTCAGTCTCATATTTTCTGATTTTAAGTTGTTAGATTCTCCATAAAAGGATGTGTCTTGGTGTAAATATTTTTATTAGCGATTCGCCATCCATTGTGAGGAAATCATCTCTTGCTGAGGTGTATGCTGAACACATACATTTTATTAGTTTCTTCCATACGGATGGCTAGACCATACTGATATAAATTAGACTCCAAGGAAAAGAGAGTAATTTAACCTATCAATTTTAAAACAACAAAGCAAAACCTAAAAGCTTAAAGAGCAACTACATTGCCTGCTGATGTAAGGTGAAGATACCTTAATCTCAAAATGACATACGATTGGAAAATGACAGTGACTTCCTACTTATTAATTTAAAGGTGACTTGTTTAGGTACAGTAGACTGCAAACCACATGTTGAGGACATAATACAGTTCAGAAACGCCTCAAAAGATTCACATGCGAAGGCCATATATGGCCTGAAAATGACACTTTTAAAAACAAGCTCAGCCTTATTGGTAGCCTTTCTTCAACTGCTCTTTATCTACACCCTCACTTATTGTATATTTTCCGCTTTTTGGGAATGAAAATTCATGTTTTCTTATTTGCAAAAAGGAATGCATAGTTCACTTAAATATTTACAGACTAAGTGATCTACAAGATTCTATTAATCGCCAAATCAATTGTCCTGCAATTATATACCCAAGTAGTGCATTCATTCAGGGAGATGGGTCCACATTATAGCAAAAGCTGGAAAGTTATTGATTTTGAGTTTTATTTTACAATTCTATCAAGAGGCATGGGTATAAAATGTAACTACAAATCCAGTACATGCAATATATTCGTCTTTTTAAATAATGAATTAAAAAGAAGTTGCATCCGTGCTCCATTTCTCTTTTCTCTACGTTTACTGAACTCACCCACGATATTAGATGAAGAAATGTCTCGCCCTCCAAAGCTAGGTAATACAAACGTTGTGTTCTTATAGAAATACAGATTTCACAAATAGCCTTGAAGAACAGAAGGGAAAACCAATTGAGAACGTGAAGCCTTACTCTTCTCCTGGCTTAATGTAATTTTCAAATTCTTCATTGGTCTCTTGGATGACTCACAAATAACCAAGTAGTAAAACCCTTGTCAATTGTGAAGTGCATCACTTCGGTATTCAGTAGCATGACAAACACACGTCTGATGTTGTAAAACCAATCTACGAACCTACGAGTTAATGTTTACTTTTATGACCTGTATTAAGAGTGGCCTGTAAAATGTTTCTGATTTCCTTGCACTGGAATTATAATTACTGGTGTTCCCGGTAATTCCAGTGACAGGTAAATAACAGGGATTACAAGTCAGCACATAATAGCATGTGGGAAATGTTTTTTCAGCAATATTCTGGCTAGATTTCCCTGTGCATATTATACGGAGTTTGTGGCTGCTATAAGCAGCCAAAACCTCCATCTGAAAACCTAAACATATAAGTACGATGGGACTGATAACTGTTATAAGTCTGTATTAATTCTAATTAAGGCGATATATTGCAGAATGTGTGCACTTATGCTTTAAAATGTTTTCATTAATAAAGGGATATTTCTGGAGGAAACTTCTTCCATGAGACTTAGTTTACCTGAGGCAGCGCTCAGACTTGAACTAGGAATACATTATATTAACTTATGATAAATGGACAAGGGATAATGTTCTGGAGTTACATAATAAACTTTGGCTTTTTAAATTATTATATAAAACATGAACTACTACTAGATAAAAGCATTATATCATGTATATAAGATGATTTGGTGGAGCTATTCATAATTTTAAATTTTAGAAGAGGTATCCTATTACTGGACCACCGAATGATTTATGAAGTCTCACTTCTGGACAGTGATAGTAAATGTTCGCTCACAGTCTGATTATAGACACTGTTAGCCCAATTTCAAAAATACATGTACATGTGTAGATCTACTTCTTTAGATTTACTCTTACACCACGGTGTAGCTCTACATTTGTCCGCTATTGAACCTTTATGAGTGCAGAATTACACAAAGGTGTACACATGCATTTTTCTATGCCATCCAGCCTCCTATGACTGAATGTATAAGTATAAAGTTACTATTAGTAACCTTCCATCTGTTGGAGGAAAATTCTCCATAGAGAAGTTAAGGGAAATGTAAGTGTTTTTACAAAAAAGAAAAAGATAAGTACACATATTTTAATGTACGTCTAAAGTGATTTAAAATAATCATTAAGATAATGTATACAATGAATATATATAAATTTAAGTTATATATATTTTAAACAATAATTTAAAAATAAACGTACTCTTACTAATATACTTATTTTTGTTTAACTTGTAGTAAACTTGGGTAAACGTTATTTCATTAGTTAATATATTTTTTAAAAATAATGAGAAAAATTGTTTAGTATATTAGTGGATACATTAAATTTAAATATAAATGAGCACTAATTATACATTATTTGGTAATAAAATGTTATATTTTATATCCATGTCTACCTATCTATAAAACCTACAGGCATTCACTAGTAGGTAATTTTAATTAGGACCACATTTCCATAGGAAATCTTTTTTGGGATTTGCCTATATTTTGAGTGCTGGTTGCCGAGTCTCCACAAAAGTTTCCCCCCAAAAGTGTGCTGGTGATTCTTGCTGTGCATGGTAAGTTTCGGAGCAATCTGTCAAGCCGGGGCTGAGGAAAAGGGGAATCAAAATAGTGTGTTTCCCAGGTTAATCCCCATAGTCGCTTTCAACACAACTATAGCCCAAACCTCTCGATGGCTTTATACTAAATTTGGCAGGAAGGTAGATTTTGATTCCCAGATCCAACGAACAAAAGAGGAAAAAAGAAGAAAAGAGGGCAGGGTAGGAATACTCTGACCTCCAATCCTTGGTCTTGGGATTCTCCTGGAGCCCCGCAAAGGCATAAAAACACCTTTTTTTAAAATGCATGGCTATTTTTGTGAAATATTCATGAATATTGCTGTGAATTAAAAAAAAAACGTGAGATCCTGCGATTGTTTTAAATGTAGGCCACGGGTGGGCCAAGTCCTGGGGGCATGCAGGGATTAATAAAATAATGGGGTGGGGGCACACGGAGCCCCACTCCGAGGGATTAAAAATTTCCTGGGGACCACCACTTCCCAGGTAATAATTATATTACAAAGTGGGGGATGGATGGACACCCTTGGCCCCAGGGACCAACCATCTCCCCAGGCTATATAGTAAATGCTTGTGTGGGCCTTGCAGACACCTCCCTGAGCCCCATGGACAACCATCTCCGTGGGGCATAAAATAAAATGCTTAGGTGGCAGCGTGGACCCCCAACCCAAGGGATCCCCTTCTCCCCCGGGCTAACTTAAATAAGGCTGCCACTAACTCCCAGGGCATTATTTTTTGTTAAAGCAGCATGAGCATCACAGGACCCCCTCAAGGGCCGTTCTCGGCCCCGGGGGCCAAAACCTCCCCCGGGCAGGCCTGTGGAAGTGAAAGGATGGGGGACATGCAGTCCCCCTCCTTGAGTCAATAAAGGACACGAGAACTGCCACCCCCAGGGATGGCTCCTACTATGTCCCAAGGTGCCCACCCCGGGTCATAGCTGTTTGCAGTGAATTGGCGGGAGCACATATGTCATCAGTCATGACATGGTCAGATACATTACTCATGACATCACTGATGACATCTCAAATAACATTGCTGATAACATCACTGGTAACATAATCTGCATAACCACTCACACACCCATACATCCTCTCATACACCTACTTACCCACACAACTACTCATATACCCATTCACAGACCCATACAACTACTGACACACACATTCACTCTCTCAAATAGCCACTCACACAACCACCCACTCATCCATACAGCCACTCACAGAACCACACAGCTACTCATACACCCACAAAACTACTCACACACCCACTCGCAGACCCATACAGCTACTCACACTCAAACAACCATACAACCATGCAAAACAGCCACTCACACACCCACTCACATACTCATGTACCCAGTCAAACACCCACTCACCTACCTATACATCCACTTACACACTGAATAACTTACACATATCACCATTCAGATATCCACTCAGTCATCCATGCAGCCATTCACACATACAGTTATCTACCATAGAACCACAGTCACGGATACAGTCACTCAGACACACAGTCACCCACTCAAACAATTACTCACTCACCCATACAGCCACTCAGTCACCCACTTCCACACTGATATTGTCAGTTATAGTTCCCCTCAGATGACATATATTAGAAACAGTGTGACTCATTAGTAGTACAAAAATAATAGTAATTTAACTTATACAGTACCTTAATATATATCTTTAACCCTCAAAAAAGTTTACGAAACATTTACACTCACTGGATGACATCATGAGTGATGTCACTGACCATGTCATGAGCGATGTAATATGTGAGGTCATAAGCAGTGCGGAGGCATAAGTTATAGTTAGCAGAGGTAACTGTAACTTCTGCGTTTCAATGGTTTTGCATGAGAGAAATCAGAGCCTAACTTGAAACGCCCCTGTAACCTTTGATATAGATATATATATATATATATATATATATATATATATATATATATATATATATATATATATATATATATATATATCAGCAAACAAGACCTCCAGGCACAGGAGCCCCAGACCCTTCAGGGCGGCCTCGCAACAATGGTCCCGGAGAGACCCATCAAATGACTTTCATCACGGAGGCAAAGAGAGGCCCAATACCAGAGGTAAAGCTTTATTTGCAGGTACAGCAACGCAACAGAATTTCATCTCCTTATTCCTTACGCGTTTCGGCGACCTTTCGCCTTGGTCACAGGATGGAGTCTTTATGTGCAAAGTGCATTAGTGCGCGCTTTTTCACTTGAAGATCACGTGACAGTTATATTCGCACTTCTAATCCCATGATGCATCTCATTGCGTATTTTCTTGCAGGGAATCATGTAAACTTCGTCTGCCTTCATATTAAAAGTTGCTTATCATTTTAGCATCATTAATAGTGGGTGTAATTTTCAAACTGTCCCGTGTTAAATTAATCATGCTCAGTGCTTTGTTTCTTAAGTACCTGTAACAAAGCCTGTCCTCTGGCACGATCGAGGCGGGGGTCACCCAGCTCCGAATCCCTTCCAGCATCGTCATGGATTTTGCTAAAGTAGCATTGCCTTGATTAGGTTCCTGGCGATGAGTGGATCGAGCTCCAGATTCAACATCAGCAAACAAGACCTCCAGGCACAGGAGCCCCAGACCCTTCAGGGCGGCCTCGCAACAATGGTCCCGGAGAGACCCATCAAATGACTTTCATCACGGAGGCAAAGAGAGGCCCAATACCAGAGGTAAAGCTTTATTTGCAGGTACAGCAACGCAACAGAATTTCATCTCCTTATTCCTTACGCGTTTCGGCGACCTTTCGCCTTGGTCACAGGATGGAGTCTTTATGTGCAAAGTGCATTAGTGCGCGCTTTTTCACTTGAAGATCACGTGACAGTTATATTCGCACTTCTAATCCCATGATGCATCTCATTGCGTATTTTCTTGCAGGGAATCATGTAAACTTCGTCTGCCTTCATATTAAAAGTTGCTTATCATTTTAGCATCATTAATAGTGGGTGTAATTTTCAAACTGTCCCGTGTTAAATTAATCATGCTCAGTGCTTTGTTTCTTAAGTACCTGTAACAAAGCCTGTCCTCTGGCACGATCGAGGCGGGGGTCACCCAGCTCCGAATCCCTTCCAGCATCGTCATGGATTTTGCTAAAGTAGCATTGCCTTGATTAGGTTCCTGGCGATGAGTGGATCGAGCTCCAGATTCAACATCAGCAAACAAGACCTCCAGGCACAGGAGCCCCAGACCCTTCAGGGCGGCCTCGCAACAATGGTCCCGGAGAGACCCATCAAATGACTTTCATCACGGAGGCAAAGAGAGGCCCAATACCAGAGGTAAAGCTTTATTTGCAGGTACAGCAACGCAACAGAATTTCATCTCCTTATTCCTTACGCGTTTCGGCGACCTTTCGCCTTGGTCACAGGATGGAGTCTTTATGTGCAAAGTGCATTAGTGCGCGCTTTTTCACTTGAAGATCACGTGACAGTTATATTCGCACTTCTAATCCCATGATGCATCTCATTGCGTATTTTCTTGCAGGGAATCATGTAAACTTCGTCTGCCTTCATATTAAAAGTTGCTTATCATTTTAGCATCATTAATAGTGGGTGTAATTTTCAAACTGTCCCGTGTTAAATTAATCATGCTCAGTGCTTTGTTTCTTAAGTACCTGTAACAAAGCCTGTCCTCTGGCACGATCGAGGCGGGGGTCACCCAGCTCCGAATCCCTTCCAGCATCGTCATGGATTTTGCTAAAGTAGCATTGCCTTGATTAGGTTCCTGGCGATGAGTGGATCGAGCTCCAGATTCAACATCAGCAAACAAGACCTCCAGGCACAGGAGCCCCAGACCCTTCAGGGCGGCCTCGCAACAATGGTCCCGGAGAGACCCATCAAATGACTTTCATCACGGAGGCAAAGAGAGGCCCAATACCAGAGGTAAAGCTTTATTTGCAGGTACAGCAACGCAACAGAATTTCATCTCCTTATTCCTTACGCGTTTCGGCGACCTTTCGCCTTGGTCACAGGATGGAGTCTTTATGTGCAAAGTGCATTAGTGCGCGCTTTTTCACTTGAAGATCACGTGACAGTTATATTCGCACTTCTAATCCCATGATGCATCTCATTGCGTATTTTCTTGCAGGGAATCATGTAAACTTCGTCTGCCTTCATATTAAAAGTTGCTTATCATTTTAGCATCATTAATAGTGGGTGTAATTTTCAAACTGTCCCGTGTTAAATTAATCATGCTCAGTGCTTTGTTTCTTAAGTACCTGTAACAAAGCCTGTCCTCTGGCACGATCGAGGCGGGGGTCACCCAGCTCCGAATCCCTTCCAGCATCGTCATGGATTTTGCTAAAGTAGCATTGCCTTGATTAGGTTCCTGGCGATGAGTGGATCGAGCTCCAGATTCAACATCAGCAAACAAGACCTCCAGGCACAGGAGCCCCAGACCCTTCAGGGCGGCCTCGCAACAATGGTCCCGGAGAGACCCATCAAATGACTTTCATCACGGAGGCAAAGAGAGGCCCAATACCAGAGGTAAAGCTTTATTTGCAGGTACAGCAACGCAACAGAATTTCATCTCCTTATTCCTTACGCGTTTCGGCGACCTTTCGCCTTGGTCACAGGATGGAGTCTTTATGTGCAAAGTGCATTAGTGCGCGCTTTTTCACTTGAAGATCACGTGACAGTTATATTCGCACTTCTAATCCCATGATGCATCTCATTGCGTATTTTCTTGCAGGGAATCATGTAAACTTCGTCTGCCTTCATATTAAAAGTTGCTTATCATTTTAGCATCATTAATAGTGGGTGTAATTTTCAAACTGTCCCGTGTTAAATTAATCATGCTCAGTGCTTTGTTTCTTAAGTACCTGTAACAAAGCCTGTCCTCTGGCACGATCGAGGCGGGGGTCACCCAGCTCCGAATCCCTTCCAGCATCGTCATGGATTTTGCTAAAGTAGCATTGCCTTGATTAGGTTCCTGGCGATGAGTGGATCGAGCTCCAGATTCAACATCAGCAAACAAGACCTCCAGGCACAGGAGCCCCAGACCCTTCAGGGCGGCCTCGCAACAATGGTCCCGGAGAGACTTATCAAATGACTTTCATCACGGAGGCAAAGAGAGGCCCAATACCAGAGGTAAAGCTTTATTTGCAGGTACAGCAACGCAACAGAATTTCATCTCCTTATTCCTTACGCGTTTCGGCGACCTTTCGCCTTGGTCACAGGATGGAGTCTTTATGTGCAAAGTGCATTAGTGCGCGCTTTTTCACTTGAAGATCACGTGACAGTTATATTCGCACTTCTAATCCCATGATGCATCTCATTGCGTATTTTCTTGCAGGGAATCATGTAAACTTCGTCTGCCTTCATATTAAAAGTTGCTTATCATTTTAGCATCATTAATAGTGGGTGTAATTTTCAAACTGTCCCGTGTTAAATTAATCATGCTCAGTGCTTTGTTTCTTAAGTACCTGTAACAAAGCCTGTCCTCTGGCACGATCGAGGCGGGGGTCACCCAGCTCCGAATCCCTTCCAGCATCGTCATGGATTTTGCTAAAGTAGCATTGCCTTGATTAGGTTCCTGGCGATGAGTGGATCGAGCTCCAGATTCAACATCAGCAAACAAGACCTCCAGGCACAGGAGCCCCAGACCCTTCAGGGCGGCCTCGCAACAATGGTCCCGGAGAGACCCATCAAATGACTTTCATCACGGAGGCAAAGAGAGGCCCAATACCAGAGGTAAAGCTTTATTTGCAGGTACAGCAACGCAACAGAATTTCATCTCCTTATTCCTTACGCGTTTCGGCGACCTTTCGCCTTGGTCACAGGATGGAGTCTTTATGTGCAAAGTGCATTAGTGCGCGCTTTTTCACTTGAAGATCACGTGACAGTTATATTCGCACTTCTAATCCCATGATGCATCTCATTGCGTATTTTCTTGCAGGGAATCATGTAAACTTCGTCTGCCTTCATATTAAAAGTTGCTTATCATTTTAGCATCATTAATAGTGGGTGTAATTTTCAAACTGTCCCGTGTTAAATTAATCATGCTCAGTGCTTTGTTTCTTAAGTACCTGTAACAAAGCCTGTCCTCTGGCACGATCGAGGCGGGGGTCACCCAGCTCCGAATCCCTTCCAGCATCGTCATGGATTTTGCTAAAGTAGCATTGCCTTGATTAGGTTCCTGGCGATGAGTGGATCGAGCTCCAGATTCAACATCAGCAAACAAGACCTCCAGGCACAGGAGCCCCAGACCCTTTAGGGCGGCCTCGCAACAATGGTCCCGGAGAGACCCATCAAATGACTTTCATCACGGAGGCAAAGAGAGGCCCAATACCAGAGGTAAAGCTTTATTTGCAGGTACAGCAACGCAACAGAATTTCATCTCCTTATTCCTTACGCGTTTCGGCGACCTTTCGCCTTGGTCACAGGATGGAGTCTTTATGTGCAAAGTGCATTAGTGCGCGCTTTTTCACTTGAAGATCACGTGACAGTTATATTCGCACTTCTAATCCCATGATGCATCTCATTGCGTATTTTCTTGCAGGGAATCATGTAAACTTCGTCTGCCTTCATATTAAAAGTTGCTTATCATTTTAGCATCATTAATATATATATATATATATATATTATCTACTGGCGGTCGCCAGTAGATAGTTATAGTTAGGACCGTGTTTCCATAGGAAATCCGCAACATTCTATTTGGAATAACTTTGGTGCCGATTGACGAATCCTCGCGAAATTCTCAAAATAGATGGGGTGCTCCGCTCCGCTCCTACCCTGAAAGTCTCGGGGGGATTCGTCAAGCGGGGGCTGAGAAAAAGGGGGGGTCCCAAAACGCGTTTTCCCCATGCATTTTTCCATAGGACCTTTAGTCCGAGCTACAGCCCGAACGGCTGAACAGAATTACTTGAAATTTGGCAGAGAGGTAGCCCTCAGGTCAGGGATGTGCCTTTTGAAGGTCTCGTGTAAATCTGTTCAGTATTTCCTGAGAAAATAGCATTTAAATCAATATATATATCTATGGGCGCGCTCCGAGCGCGTACCGTAAGCTTACTGTACGCGCACGCCGCCGTGCACGAGCGCGATTCTGATTGGTTGTTAGATCTCAGTAAAGATTCGAATCGGTCGAAACCAGGAAGTGTCGGCCGCCATTTTGTCTCTCGCAGTCTGAGGGGGTGAAAAACAAAGGTGGATAACGTGAAAAGGGGGCAGGCTGGACAGTTCCTGACCCCCTAGCCTTTGTCAGGGGGTCCCAGAAGGACCCCCAAGGGCAAAAATTAACACACGCGACCGCAATCCTCTGTTGATGCTAATACTGTATCTTTAGCTATACATATATTACAAATAATTATTTTTCATAAAGACACATATGTCATCAGTGATGTAATATCTGACATCATCAGCAGAGGATTGCGGTCGCGTGAGTTATAGTTGCCTGCACTAACTATAACGGGGGAATTTCATTGGTTTTTTATGAGGGAAATGTCCAGCTAACTATAACATGTGTGAAACCTATGGTTTTTTAAGTGAATTTGCAAGGTTTTTTAAACGCTAATTCCTAACTATAACGTGTGTGAAACCTATGGTTTTTTCAGTGAATATATATATATATATATATATATATATATATATATATATATATTATCTACTGGCGGTCACCAGTAGATAGTTATAGTTAGGACCGAGTTCCCATAGGAAATCTGAAAATTCTATTTCGAATAACTTTGGCTCCAGTTGACTTATCTTCGTGAAATTTTCAAAACTAATGGGGCGCTCCGCTCAGCTCCTACCCTGAACGTCTCGGGGTGATTCATCAAGTGGGGGCTGAGAAAAAAGGGGGGTCCCAAAACACGTTTTCCCCATGAATTTTCCCATAGGACCTTTAGTCGAAGGTACAGCCCGAACGGCTGAAGAGAATTACTTGAAATTTGGCAAAGAGGTAGTCCTCAGGTCAGGCATGTGCCTTTTGCATAAATGGTGTAAATCCGTTCAGTAGTTCCTGAGAAAATCAAAAGTAAAATCACATATATATCTGGGCGGAGCCTAACCACACATCTCATCTTGAGATCTGATTGGCTGTCAGCACTTCATCCAAGAAGTGTTGGCAGCCATCTTGGGACCAATATACATGATAGCACCTCATTAAAAAGCATTGCAATTAATAGAAGGTTTTAAGACTTTAGTTACATTATAAATCATTTGTTGATGGTACCATACTCATTTTAGGAATTGTGGTGGGTTCTAAGGTGATTTTACCATGTGAAAAAGCCTTCTGCTGTGATATCATGAATCATGTTTGAGAGAAAACTATTTTCTCATGCTTTTCCCACAGAGGTTTGGAAGGTGATCTATAAGCTAACTGAGAACATATTTTCTGTTAATTCATCATCATAATCTTTATTTCGGTCACTTTGGACCATAAAAGAATACAGCAATATACAATTATAAGTTATACAATAAAAAGGTTACATTTAGATGGATAAAAGATCATAAAACAGTCTATTAAAAATCATTCAAGATGTTCATATAATCGTATTAGACTTAATATAGCGATTACGGGTAAACCACATTGCTGTTAGAAATTTAGCGACTGCAAATACAGTTGGGGCAGATAAGTCTGTCTTTAGAATTCTATATGCTGGATAGTAATTCCTAAAACCTAGGTTTTTGAGGAGTGGGATAAGCCAATAGTTCCGAGGTATGTTATAAGCTGGGCAGAAAAATATAATATGCAGGTCATTCTCTCGCAAATGTGCACATGCTGGGCAATGAGCTGTAGAGTGAATTTTAGTCCAGTGTTCAGTTTGTGCCCTCAGTGGAAGGGTACCATATCGCCACTGCATGTATAGGTTCCTTGTTATTGGAGGGCCTACATCATCAAGGACGGGTTCTAAACAATAAGAATCTTTAGTAGCAAGGAAGTGGTTAGATAAGGATCCCTCACGTATAGTCAGTTGTGACCCGTAGCTTATGCTCATAATAAGCCTTTGCTAAAGATTTGCGGGAGATCCTGCCACATACATTTCCCGGATTAAGCCACAAATCCGGTCTTCCTAGAGTTTCAAAAGTGTGCTTAATGTATTTTAACCATGGTATTTGTGACACTTTGGGTAGGCGCAAAATCTCTACGAGTTCAGCCCTATAACTAGATAACTCCAGCGAGCTCCAGATTCTGCGCCAAAAAGTCAAGGGTTTGAGTCCCAACACCTACGTAATCGGTGTTAGGCCTAGGTCGAATCTTAAAGGGAGAAGTGGGGTGCTAGATGGTAGTGCTGCCAGTTGTCTTATGAAATTGTTCTCAGTTATCTGTAATTTCTGGTCAGCTGTGTGCCCCCATATCTCACCCCCATAGGTTACTGCCCCTCTAGCCTGTGTTTTATACATTTGGAGGGGTGGACCAAATGGTTTGTAAGTCGACCTGGTTAACATCCTGCATATGCCACCCGTTAGCTGCGCCAATTTCATGTTTGCCTTGATTCTGTGCGACTTCCAGGTCATAGTTTGATTGAGCGTTACCCCCAAGTAATCAAACGTGGTGACCCACTCTAATCTAACAGACCCTATCAAGGGGTTTGGGCGGGTTGAGGGGGGCGGGTTGAAAATCATATACTTAGTTTTGGCCGCGTTGATTTCCAATCCACGCTTCTCACAAAAATTCGTAAACCCATCCAACACAAGTTGTATGCCCATGGGGGATTTAGAGAGCAGCAGGGTGTCATCTGCAAACATAATTGCAGGCACCCTGCTGCCATTTAGCTTGGGGGCATCGGTATTGTTTAACCCAGTAAGATGGTTAATAACCCCATCAACAAAGAGGCAAAACAGGGTTGGTGCAAGCACACAACCCTGTCTGACCCCCGTGTCTACGGGGAAACCATCCGAAAGGACTTCCCCTCTGCCGCACCTCACCTTAGCAAAATTGCCCTGATGTAATCTCATCAACATTGATAGAATATCAACAGGAACTCCTAGATCCTTTAAAACAATCCATAGTGTATCCCTTGATACTAAGTCAAACGCCGCTCGTAAATCCACAAAGACCGTGTACAGGGTACCACCCTCAATTAACGCGGTCTTCCAATATAAAAGATTGAGACGAAAGATCTGATCTGTAGTTGAGACACCCTCTCTGAACCCAGCTTGGTACGGACTCAATATATCCCGTTCTTCAATCCAATTTTGAAGGCGGTTAAGTAGCAGTCTACCGAAAAGCTTTTGGGGAACGTCGATAAGACTGATGGGTCTATAGTTGGATGGGAGCAGAGGTGATCCCTTTTTAAATATTGGGACAATGTCTGCGCCCAACCAAGTATTTGGCACCTCCATGCCTCCAAGAATAGAGTTGAATAAAATAAGTAGATAGGGAGCCCAGACATCAGGTTCATGTTTAAATAAATCACCCGGCAGGCCATCTAAACCGGGTGCCTTGCCTGGTGCCAACCGTCCTATGGCCTCTCGGACCTCAATTAATGTGAATGGGACCCCTTTCAATTCATCACTATCAAGATGAATGCGATTGGATCGAGCACCATTAGGTGCACTGTATAAAGACTGGAAATGATTTTGCCATACCTTGGCTGAAATATTGGGCTCAATTGCAGTGGTCAGCATTTCAGTTCCTGTGTTCACAAAGTGCCAAAATGTACAGGAATCTCCACGTGCCAGGGCGGTTGTGAGTTTCTCCCATTTGTCATGCTCCCATTCGTTTTTTGCATGACTGATCAGGCGCTTGTATGCCGATCTCCTGGCCCTAATCTCATCACTCCCCTTCCCCTCCTTTATCGCGGCCAAGAGGTCAATTTTTGCCTTACGGCATGTGGTGTTATACCAGGAGGGACAAAAAAAGCGTCCGTTAGCCCCTTTTGGGGTGGAGAAAAGGATTTCAGACACTGCTTGAATAAGGTCCTCGTGTAGCAGACCCCACAGTTTATATGTGTCCTGGGTGCTATCTTGTTCTAATAATACGAGGGCTTTTACGAGTGTGGGGATAACCTGGGCGTAAAGCCTGGATAACTTCTCTGGATTAGAAGCTAATCTCTCCCACTTCACTCTTCGTCTGTTGTTCGTAAGACCTAATCCCACCTCAGGTGTCGGCCTCTGTTCCCTCCTAGCCTCATGACCAAGGAGGTTATATTCCATTTTCAGAGCATTGTGGTCACTATCCACCCTTGGGAATACCCGAAAGTCTCTGATAAGTGACCACGAGGCCAAAGGAACAAGAATATAATCCAGTTTTGATTCCCTACCCCCTCTGTTGTATGTATGTTTCGGTGGAATGTCGGATTTTATCCGGCCGTTGCAGGCCCGGGCACCGTATTTTAGGGTTAAAGATGTAATTTGGACAGCCAAAGGTGTCCATACTCTTGGGCCCGGTGCCTCCAATGGGGGTATGGACCAAAGCGCGTCCTCCTCTTGGGCTAAGCCATCCAATGAGCCGAGGAGCGGCTCTTAGTGGCAGTTTAAGTCGCCTCTGATTAAGAAAGGGGTACCATCGGGAATTTCGCTTAGGACGTCCGCGAGCTCCTCGATGGTGCGGGATTCTTGCGTAATATTTACTGGTCTAGAATAAACATTTACCAGCAAAAGCCTGTTTGAATTTGCCCATTCCAGCAGTAAAACAAGAATATCCTCCTTGCTGAGTGGGAGTAGAGCGGCCCTGCATCCCAAATCAGTAGCCACCCAGGTTGCGAGTCCTCCTGAGGGACGTCCCTTGCCCCCCCATTTCGCATTTATAGAGAATGTAGCATAACCAGTGTGTATTACCTCTTCACGCGCCCAAGTTTCCTGGAACAGGCATATGTCTTTGCCCTCAATGTATGAATTCCATTCAGGGCAATGCAATTTGTTAAGTAGGCCCGCCACATTCCAGGAAAGTAGCTTCAGTGAAGGGGTGGTGACACTTTTGGTTAGTGCATTTAAGAGCGGACCCCTACTCGGTTGCGGCCCCAATGGTGTGTTAATATGTGTATTACTATCTTGGGGCACCTCCACCTCCCTTACAGAGGTTGGGGGGGGAGCAAGCCGGATGGCTATCTCACCAGTGGTATAGTTCTCCTCGAGGTTAACTTTCTCTCCGGGAATAGGTGAGCAAGTTTTAGTGGCCTTAGGGCCGTAGTGTCCACTATCCTCCCCATTCCCTATCTTACTCAGTCAGTCTACCATGTCTAGATTACTGTATCTGTTCTGAATAGGGAAGTAGTCATGGTGCTGTATTCTAGTTGGGTAAGGGGTCCTACTTCCTCTATTACCCCATCTACCCCTTCTTCTCTGTACTAATTCCCAGCCTTCCTCATCCTGATCTTATCTTAAAGGTGGATAAAAATATGATAGTGGTAGCACTTGGATGGAAGTCCCCTTATCACAGTATGGCCAATTACATATATAAGAAACAGTCAAGGGGTCCCTGAAGTTGACCAGGACACAGTCTCCGGCGATGGATTTCCTGGTGCCACCAAGCCACGGAACTCTTCTTACCATAAGGACCTCACTCCTTATTCCTTCAGGGAGGGGTTTATTTGTGGAGAGCCAATTGATAACCTTGTTTTTAAGAGCTTCCACAGGTTCCCGCGAGGATTGTTTTAATTCGGGAATGCCTGCCAAAATGATTGTATATGGGCTTGCCTCCGGTGGTAAATTAACTATCCTATGTTTATTGTCATTGCCATTACTCTGAACCCCATTTCCAGACACAGTCAGCTTCTCCTGAGGACTTATATTTGCTGTATAATCTGGGGCTGACGGATTAGGCTGTGGTAAAGGAAGTTGGGTTTGTGTGGGGTTGGTCACAGGGCCCATTTCTTTAGCTGGGGGGGCTATTTTAGCCATCTCGCCACTATAGCTCAACCCTGTTCCTGGTAATTGGCTGTCTTTAGTACGGGCAGCTGATAGATGTGCTATTTCCTTTTCGATGTTCAGTAGACAAATTTCCATCTTTGTTAGTCGCACTTCCAGGGGTTTGAGCATTATCCTCATCAAAGTGTGAATATCAGAGAGGGTGATGTCCTCCTCCCCAGAGTTTATATTAGTACTGGGGGATATCTGCCTTGATGTATGGGAGGGTAGTGGCCTTTTTTTTAGTGGCGAAGTTTGCCTTTTATTAGATGTGCCATTTTTCTTTCCCTCGTTCGGGGTGGAATTCTTAGCGATTTTCGGCTTTCTCCCTCGAGAACTCTGTGCCCTCCTCTTACTTTTTGGGATAGCTCCCTCCCTCTCTCCCTGCCTTAGCGGTGTAGACTGGTTAGCCCCAGTAATAATTCCCTCCGTAGCGGACAGGGTAGTGTTGGGTGCAGTTAGGGGTGGGGGGGGCTTTGGTAGAGGTAAAGATATTATACTAAGATCTACCGAGAGCGAAATCTCACAATCAATATCAGGAGCAATAGAACCACTCAAACCAACTATGTCGGGCATATCATCTGTTCCCCTAACCCCAACGGCTGATGATGTACGTTCCAGTCTTTGTTCAGGGGTAATTGCGTGAGCGAGGGGGCCCAGAGACGATCTCCTTACCCACTCGATTTCTTGGGAAATACGTTGTTCTAATATGGTAATTTCATCGATAAGTAGTGAGCCAGCCTTTGCAAAATAAGTGTCCAAAGTACCTTGTGGCTTCCCAGCGGCCAGCATGGTCTTACTTCTTGTCTCTCTTGAGGTCATTCTCCAGGTGTAATAGTGGGGTATATGCAAGGGGGCAGGGGAGATCGTGGAACAGGAGGGATGGCCCGAGCCCGGTCTCGTCCATTCTCGAACGGCCTCAAACGGCCCACTCTTTGCCCAGTGTTCGCCCCACGCTTCGTCCCGCTGTCGCGGTGACTCCTGGGATTGAAGTAGGGGGCTGGATCAGGCGGAGGTAGGCGGGAAGAGGCCCCAGCTGCACCTGTGGTGATGGCGCTGTGCAGGCTGGTCCTCGCAGTCCCACCTACGGTGTTCAGCAACAGGCAAAGCTTCCAAGGGTCCGGTGTTCTCCCGTCAGTCCGTGCTCAGAGGATGCGAATCCCTGCAGCGTCCAGAGGCAATCAGGTCTGCGCGCGGCGCCCGCGAAGCGGGGGCCGCGAGAAGTTATAGCAGTGTAAGGCGAAGGAGATGGGCGGAGGTAGGCGGGAAGAGGCCCCAGCTGCACCTGTGGTGATGGCGCTGTGCAGACTGGTCCTCGCAGTCCCACCTACGGTGTTCAGCAACAGGCAAAGCTTCCAAGGGTCCGGTGTTCTCCCGTCAGTCCGTGCTCAGAGGATGCGAATCCCTGCAGCATCCAGAGGCAATCAGGTCTGCGAGCGGCTCCCGCGAAGCGGGGGCCGCGAGAAGTTATAGCAGTGCAAGGCGAAGGAGATGGGCAGAGGTAGGCGGAAAGAGGCCCCAGCTGCACCTGTGGTGATGGCGCTGTGCAGGCTGGTCCTCGCAGTCCCACCTACGGTGTTCAGCAACAGGCAAAGCTTCCAAAGGTCCGGTGTTCTCCCGTCAGTCCGTGCTCAGAGGATGCGAATCCCTGCAGCGTCCAGAGGCAAGTGGAACCTGCAGTGGAATTCAAGGGGCCCTCTCATTACCAACCTCGTCCATCTCCCTCATCACAGTAACCAAGGAGCACCCCGTGATCTGGACACAGCAATCACCCAATTCAAAAGGTCCTCATCCAAGAAGATCTCCCAGAATTCACATTATCTTTCTCAGTCATGTGAGAATGAAGTCTGACATTCTCAGTAAAACTTGTACATCCAACAAGGGCAGAAACTGTCAGTTGATTCCTTTGTGTTCTACTGCAGCTTCCACAGGACCTGACTGAAACATGGTTAATCACTCCTTTTATGTGGGGAGGCTTTTGTTTAATCTGCCTGGAAGGAAATACATTATTTTGACCCAGCAGGGGAACAAAAGGTTTGGAATCCTGTCCTGAGTGGAGCCAATGAAATATGATAATTCTTGATGACTCATTTGGTGTACATGTAAACTCTTAGGAATTGCATGTTCAAACTTGCCGTAAATGTTTCACTCCAGTTTGAAATCTCTCTGAACTGTGAAGGCTTAAGGGAGACAAATCTGTACATTAGAGCAGATGCCCCCCTACGTGCATATTACACTGAGACTGCAGATAAACCAATAAACACTACTGACCTTACCAATGAGTCCCCACTAATATTATAAGGACTTTCCCAGGTCAACATTTAACCTTGCAGAATCACCTCTGCACCATGTAACCTGTTCACAGTTACCGGGCAGCGCAAGACAGCATTCTCACACATACAGCCCACACATGTGTTCATGTGTATCCAGTCAAGTGCCCCTTACTCCAGCTGCATTGCAGCCACCTTATCTTAAAAGGTTGACACTGGTGGCAAGCATGAGCAGTCTATTCAAAATACGATTGCCAAGATGATATACAAGTAGTGAGATTCACCCACTGTAAAAAGTTCAAAATCATTGGTGATCAAAAAGCAAACATTCCAGGTGGATTAAATGGGATGAACCCATTTTCAAGAATGCATGTGGGTTATCTGGGATTATCAAATAAATAAAAGGTTAAACCTTCATATCGGTGGCATGGTCTTGATTTGGAAGTGAAATGGTGTGCTAGAGATGGTACACTCGGTGCGCAAAACATACTACACATGGTACATTTCCTAACACCCCATGCATTAACACAGGGTGCGCGAAACATACTACACACGGTACATTTCCAAACACCACATGCATTAACACAGGGTGCGCGAAACATACTACACACGGTACATTTCCAAACACCACATGCATTAACACAGGGTGCGCAAAACATACTACACACGGTACGTTTCCAAACACCCAAAGCATTAAAACACAATAGTACTTCAATCACATTAGGGTCCAGATTGCGCCAGAACCTAAACATAGCAGCTGCCCACTGCTTGCTGGGCAGCTGGGGACAAGAACAGCGCCTAAACGCTGCAGCTGGCACTAAGTGCTGTGCAGCTGTGGAAGTTAAATATGAGGCATGGGCTCTCAATGGCCCTTGAAACAATATGCCAAACCGTTGGAGCCACCTAGGCTCTAAAAACAAACATGTCCCCCAGTACTGTGGAGCCACACGGGGCTCCTGAAATCAATATGCGCCAATCATTGGAGCCCTCTAGGCTCTAGAACAATCATGATGTCCCCTAAAGAACTGTGGGGGGAAGGATTAAATGGGCCTTGGCACAACGGTGCCCTCTTGGCCCTGTTGGGGCTCTTTAAAATAACATTGCCCCCGCTGGAGCCACGCACGGGCTCTAAGACAATGTCTGTGGGGCGTGGGAGCCATTTGGCTCTGAGAACGCTGTGCCCCCACGGAGCGCACTGGCTCCTAAACTCATTATGCCCCCGATGGAGTGGCCCGCAACAGGACAGGGACTCGCTAGTGCCAGCATGCAGCCCCCTTTGTAGAAGCGAGGCGGGCCTCGTTGGAGTGGCCCGCTGCTAAGTGGGGCCGCTTGGGAATTTAAAACGGACAGGGACACCCCCCCACCCCGAGCCTTCTCCTTACCGGGCTCTGGGTGCGGGGTCTCATCCAAGCAGCGGGTCCCTCTATTCTGCTGCTGGCGCCGGTGGGGCACTCCCTCCTTGCGGGAACCCCGCCTTGCTGCTGCAGCAGGCTTCACCCGGTCCCCCGTCTCGGGACCGGGACCGGGACTTCAGGATGGGGCCCACGAGGCCCCAGGCTGCCTTCTTCGTTCCGGGCGCCGTCCAGTGCGGGGTGGGCTCCCGCCTGGACTTTCTTCAGCGCACACCGGGGCTCCCAACAGCGCACGGGAGCCCCGTGTGAGTAGACACTTCCTGCTACACCGCAGGCTCCACCCACGTCCCGGGCTAGGATGCCTGGCTTCCTGTGGGCCGCGGCGGTGATTCTTTTGCTTCGGCAGTAAGAGGGGTAGGCTCCCTCGTAAATTAGAAATATTTACCTAAGGCAGGTTGGGCACCCGCTAGGGTTCAAATAAGTGGCATAAGCGGGGTGGGCACCCGTGAAACTCAGTAAAATGTGGGGTGGGCACCCGCGAAAGGCACCACGATGCGGGGGAATCCCTACACTGGGGATTCCCTCTCCTTGAAGGGCAGCTCAGTGCTGCGGAGCCCTCGTGCTCCTTTGGGGGATAGTTAAAATAAATCGTAGCGCTCCTGAGGTGCTAGCTGCAGAAAGACAGTCTCCCCTAAGAAAGAGAAAGGAGCAAGTCCAGCAAGAGTTCCTTTAGGGATCAAGGGGTAATCAGGGCAGAAGGGTCCCCCTAAAAGAAGTCCTCCAGGCATCCAGGGGCAGGGCAGGGCCCAGGGAGGCAAGCCTTCCCCTGAGCCCCAGCAGCAGCATGCCCCTGGTAGATTCAAGAACACAAAACAAGAACATTTTCATGGGGTCACAGCCCCTCTTTTATACACAGAATCCTTTGTCTCCAAAGGTGCAGGGAAGGGGCGAACCAGATGCAACTGGTTCCTGAGCACTTTGTTTTGCTCAGCCCCTCTCCCTATTCACAGGACAGGCCAGGGACATCAGACGCACCACAGGGGGTGGAGCCAGCATTGTGGAGGGAAAGCCCAGCTGTATTCAGGTCCCAGGTGTACTCCTCCCTGCCAACAACATGCAGATCTCTCCCTTCACCACAGGGGCAGACCCATCCTGACTCCTGGAGCCAGGCACACCAGCCAATCACAAGCCAGTCAGTCACTTCACATTTATTACACAGACATGCCAGCTTCTAGAAGTGGCACTTCTAAACTAGACACAGTAACGCTGCACACATCATTGCGCAACATTCAATCTCACGAGTTCGCACATACCAAACTCGACCCTGCACTCCTCTCACATCAGGACTTAACACGGTCACTCAGATCCTCCATGCATTCCTATGGGAGGGCAGGTCAGTCTCACTAAAACATTCACAGAGCACACGCACTTTCCACTGGGACACAGTGTAAAAGCGCCTATAGGCCTAAAACCACTAGTACAACATAGGAAAAAGGCTAGGATAATTGCAAAAAGTTCTAGGGGTGAACTTGCCAGAAGAGCCAAGTCCAACACATCCTAATAGTGGCGCAGTGAAATTTTGTAGTTTTCACTGAGTCGTTGTTGAAAACTTTATTCGGTAAGGCAGTTACATACCATAAAAGCATTTTGCATATCAAATACGTTAACAGTTATGCACATAACAATTTAAAAACGGTGGGTTGATTTGGCCTGACTAAGTGGGAGTAAGTGCTTTGGAGAATCGCTTAAAAGAGATGTATTAATAGTCATTAAAAGAATGATAAAATACAGTGAGAATATTTAGACGATACAGCGCAGGAAGAGAACATAACATAACCCCCCGCTGGCAATTTTAGGATGCATGGGGGGCTAAACCCAGTTCATCGTAGGGTAAGTTTAAATTACTCATGAAGACCGTCTGTCAGCTAAATGATTAAGAACAAGGAGAGGGGACAAATCTCCGTTTAGAGGTTAGTTCTATGTCGCACACAGAATTTTAAAAACATTGCCACATTTTTTGCCAGTGGTTCTGTTTCAAGCATTTGGAGGGCCATAAAGGCTGGCCGACATTGGGTTAGGCCCGAATGTTTCAAAAAAAGGATCAGGTATCACTTTCTTGGCTCTAGATAGAATTTACAGAGCATGATTACATGTAAAGTTCACTGGGGTGAGAAATCATCGCAGGGACACAACATCAATTGGGGAGTCCAGTCATTTATCACAGGGAAGGTAATTAGACGGTGAAATATGTTCAATCGCATTCTGGTCAGTAGGAATTTCTCATAGTTGCTTAGTGTGGAATTCAAATAAGGCTCCATTTGGTCTGTTGTTTGTATAGAAAGAGACAGTTGTACAGAGTTTTTGTTTAGTTCGGTAGTCAAGCGCAAATCGGTTAGATGGCTTAGGCACATGTCTCGGAGTCTTTTTCTAGGGATTGAGGTGATGTTTTGGGGATTTGAAAAAAGATGATCAAGTCCTAAATCCGTTAGAAAGTTTTTGACAAAAGCGAGCCAGGTAATTAGTGAACCATGGTCCAGTTTCATGCAATCAATGATGAGTTCCTGAGTGAATTTTAATTCTGGTGTGGACCAGATGCGATGCCATAAAAGAATAGGCTGCATACGGATCACGTCTGTGATGTGTGGGAGGCCCAATTCGCTGTGGATGTAAAAAGTTGAAGTGGACGGCGGGACTCCCAACAGGAATTTCAGAAAGGAGTTTTCTGTCTTTTGAAGTAAAGTGACTCGTGCGTTTCCCCAAATCCCAGCCCCGTAAGTCGCCGTACTAAGGCATTTTGAGTTGTAAATGTCCAGCATTTCCTTGGATGCTCTTTTACCCAATCTCCGGGCGAACACTCTCAGGGCCGTTGTTGCTTTTAGAAATTGTATATTTCTGTTCTCTATGGCACTTTTCCAGGTGTTTTTATCATCAATCGCAACTCCTAAGTAGGGATAAGTGGTGGTATACTCTATTTTAGTGTCATTTAAGTAGATGTTTTTCTTTTTCCGTTGATGTTTCCCTGATGCCATCACGAAGGTCTTTTTGGCGTTAATGTTTAGGTCCAGGTGTTTCATAAAATTTGTATATCTGACCAGGGCCCATTGTAACTCGAGGGGGGTTCGTGCGAGTATAACCGCGTCGTCCGCATAAAGGAGGGCGGGGATTGGGCGTTGTTTAATGCGTGGTTGGTCCTGGCTACCTTGTAACAGGGCTGTTTATAGGCCATTGGTGTAAATGTTAAAAAGAAAGGGAGCCAGGACACAGCCCTGCCTTACCCCCCGCTCAATTCCAAAAGATGGTGTCAGCTGCCCCCCAATGCCATATCTTACTCTAGTAGTGGTATTCGAGTAGATTTCTCTGATGTAATTAACCAGGTTAGTATCAACACCCATTTCGGTAATAACAGTCCAGAGCTTGGTGTGATCTACGCAGTCGAACGCTGCGGACAGGTCAACGTATGCCATGTAAAGACTGCCACCCTTTGCATGGACATACTTCCCTCTCAGGAGGGTAAGGTTGAGGACCTGTTCTGTGGTGCCTCTTCCTTCCCTGAACCCGTACTGAAGGTCAGATAGAATATTATTTGCCTCAGCCCAGTTTTGTAGGCGTGCTAAAAGGATTCTGCCCACTACTTTTCCAAAAGAATCCAGTAAGGAAATGGGTCTGTAGCACGCCGGACTGTTCCTGTCACCCTTTTTGAATATGGGGACTAGGATCGAGTCTGACCAGGAAGTTGGTAGTCCTGTGTGACCCAGCGCCTTTAGGACATTTAATAGCAGGGGAGCCCAGAGATCGATTTTTGATTTATATAGGTCCATAGGGACCGCGTCTGGTCCCGGTGCCTTTCCTGACCTGCTAGCATTCAGGGCCAGCTCTACCTCTGCGAGCTCGAAGTTCATGCTTAGTAGATTTGGTCGTGCTGATGGTGGAGAATGAGTGTGTGTAATTTGGCCGGCTGGGATTGAAAAGATTTTTGAAAAGTGGGTGATCCACTCTTGATTGGAAATGTTTGTTTCGAGTGTGCCACTGGCTTTCCGTCCCGTCAGAAAAGAGGAATTTACAATCTCCCAGAAAGTTATCGAGTCTTTGTTTTGGCAGCTATTATGTAATGCGGTCCAGTGTTCATCTTTGAGTTCCCTTTTCCTGGATGCTACTGCCTTGTTGTATTTTTGCCTGGCTGTTAGGACTTCAAGGATGTTTCTTGGGGATTTTTTGAGGGCGATCTTGAGATTTTTATGGGCTCTGGAGCATACTGAATCGAACCACCTGAGCTTAGGTTTATCCTGTGGTGTTTTTTGCACCCGAGGGTGCACTGTCAGGGCGTTCTTAACCTCTGAAGTTATTTTTTCATAGTTAGCCACAATCTCTGCAGGAGTGGATGACTCCGTTAAGCAGGCTTCAAAGGCTGGGCGGGCCGCATTAATTACACTTTCTAGAATGGCGATGGGGTTAATTTTGGACCATTTCAGTGCATAGCCGTTTGAGCGGGGCATAGAGATAAGGTCTGCGTGAAGTAGTGTTTCTGCATTTTTTTGTGGGGCAGTGGTATGGATTATGACAGTTAATGGAAAGTGATCACTAAATGCACAGTCATGAGTGATGACATCAGTTATCAGATTAGGGGGGATGTTCCCTGCTAGAATGAAATCAATACAGGAGGATAAACCTCTGCCGTTGAAAGTTGGGACAAAAGGAGTTATGGGGATAGTGAGTTCATTTGCGAAGACCAGTTGAAGAAGAGTCATGGTCTCGTTTAGAACAAATCCCTTGTGAGAGTGTAAAAAATGAGGGATGTCATTTTGTAAATAATCCAGATAACCGCAGTTACCATTTAAGGTGTTCTTGCATAGTGCTGAGTTAAAATCCCCCCCCCATATTATTGTTGCTTCCTTTCCTTTACTAGAGGTAAGTTGTTTTTGTAAGGAAACACGAATTTCTTTTATGACCTCTGTGAAACTAGAGTCTGGGAGGTTATTGTAGATATTATCTAAAAGGATAGGTGACATTTTGCTTATGGTAACGTGTATAATCTGGTATTGTGGCTCAGTTTTGAGGGTGAGGGCCTCCATAGTTGGTATTAGATTTGAGACATATGTGGTTAGTCCACCCTTTGCTCTACCGGATGTTGAGGGGAGCGCTGGGCTGAAAAAGGTCTTAAAGCCATTTATATGTAAGGGAGTTGTTTGCCATGTCTCCTGGAGAGCAATGATTTCGCTTTCTCTAATAAATTTGATCCAATCTTCGTTTTGGATCTTTGGACGAAGACCTGAGATATTCCAAAATGTTATTTTTAAAGGTGAATTTATTTTCTTGCGTATGGGATAAGTCCTGAGAGTGTTTTGGTTATGTACAGTAGGGTCCATGATGGTACTGGTGTCACCCTCCCTATGGAGTCTGTCTGTCGGAGAGAGAATATTTTCAGCAATGCTAATCTGTTCAGGGTTGTGTGCATTTCCTTGGTGATTTGTGAGTGTTAAGTGAGTTGAAAGAGGGAGGGTCTTCTTTTTACCGAGATGTGACTCAAAATGGACAGTTAGTAAAGGTGAAGGAGGGATGGCGATTGGAAGGGCAAAATTGTCCGATGATGTTAACTGTCAATCCACCTCCTCTAGTGTGGTGAGCTGTTCAAATCTATTTTGGGTAAGAATAGACCCATTCCCTCTGTGAGCATTTATTTGCTCACTGCGATAGAAATAGTCAAGTGACACCATGTTAATGTGAGTAGTTTCATGTGTTATTGACGTGTTGATTCTGAGTAGAGAGCGAACTAGACCTGGTGACCTGAAGTTTACGACTATACAGTCTCCAGGAATTTTTTTGTGAGAGTCACCAATCCAATTCACTCTCCGCACCATCAAGATCTGGTCTATGTGTCTTGGGTGGAAGTAGGTGTTTTTAGTAAGCCAGTTAGTGACCTTGTTCCTTAACGAAACCCAAGTTTCAATAGAGTCTTTTTGTAAAAAAGGGACGTTTGTTAGGACCAGGACGTATAGCCGAGCGGCTGGTGGTAAGTGTAGGTGATCTTTGTTTGGGATGGTGGAAACAGTAGGATCGGCCCTATTATTGTGATTTGGGATTACTTTAGAGTTCACGAGTGGGTCTGGTTCATTGTTTGGTCTTGAGGCTCCCTTTGTTACTTGAATCTTCGTCAATCTAGTTGTGGGAATTGGAGTAGGGATATTTACACTGGGATTATTGGAATGAGTGGTTATAGGTGGTGTATTCCGGTTTTGTTGTACGTTTTGTTGACTGGTTACCAGTGATGTATTTGTCAAGTTTGATCGGGTTTTGCCATCGAGTACAGTTTTAGTGAGTTGGGCAAATTTATCTTCAAATACCGAAGAAAGTAGGGAGATCATTTCGCCAAGTTTATCTTCGATATCTTCACTGACAGCTAGTTGTAGTGTCTTTACGCTGTTTTCTACCGATAGTTTAATCATTTCGCCAAGATTTAATAATTGGTCGTGGGGGGGTAGACTTATTTCCTCTGTTTGTATGCCTATGTCACAGGTAGCTGAGAATAATAAGGTCTTCCCCCCTTTGGAAAGCTGTCCTTTTTTGTGTGTCCCCCTCCCATTGTTCGTTTTAGTTTTAGCTTTTCCTCGTGTTAGTGGACCCTTGGGTTGTGGTATGGCGATGTTCGGCCGAAGTCCGAGTTGTTCAGATGAATTTGAAAGGGGGTTGGGTGAGAGTTCAGTAGTGGTCAACAAAGTGGATGATTTGGACGTTGAGGGTGAATTTACAGCGTCGGCAAATCTATTAGGTCTTGTAAGGGGTTCTAAAGAGAGCCTCCTTTCAGTTGATTGTATTTCCTGTATGATTAGGGATTCTGCCCTCAGTAAATAGGCGTCTAGTGTTCCCGCTGTGTTTTTGCGTGTTTCCATTTTGAAGAGGTGGAACAGTTGTAGAGATGGAAAATGATGATTGGCGCAGAAAAATACAGACTATGTTAATCAATGGGATGATACTTTACCGGCTGCTATGCTTGACAGACCCGTATGGAGCAATGGGGAGGCAGTAGTCTTTGGTCCGTTGGAGTGTCTTTTCGGCAGTATTCCGGAGGGACGGCACAGAGGGGTGGCCCAGCCCGGCCTCTCCGGCTCCTGACGGCCACAGACGGCCCGCCCTCTGCCCGGGCTCAGCCCGGCGCCGCCCGCCCGCGTCCGCGAGGCGGGGGGGGGTGCTTTCTTTTCAACGCCTCCAGGCGCGGGAACCAGGTAGTGGGCGGTGTCGCTGGGCAGGCTGGGTAGTGTAGTCCGCCCCACTCCGCGGCCGCGCGGCGTCAGCGACACGGCGGCGGGGGCAAACTCAGCCACAGCACTCCTTGACTGCTCCGAGCAGGCAACAACGGGACGGCAGCAGTGGCGGTGCGTCCATTGGGGCGTTGGGGCGATGCCCCACTAGACTCGTGAGGCCGCGCGCAGCAGGCGCAGTCGGCATTGCACGCTTGCAGAATCGCGGCGCTGAAGTGGGTGGGTGGGGGCGGGGCTGACTGTCTGACTGACACTGCAGTACAGCAGTAGAGGTAGTTGCGCTTAAGCGCTGCTGCATTGTGCGGGTAAGTGCGCATGCTCGATTTTGGGATTTGACCATCCCGAACATGCGCACTACCCTCTTACCCATAGCATTGGCCAATAGGTAGCCACTCAAGCCAGGAAAGCAAGGGGGGGAGTCGGAGCCGAGGGTTGCTTCATGCAGCAGCCCCGGTCTCCTAATGGGCGAGCCGTCACCTGTGCTCTAGCCAATCCTGGCACTGCTAATGCAGCGTCTGGATTGGCAGAGACACCGCGCAGCCTGAGCCTGAGGGCAGGCATTTTCCGCATTGGCTGCCGCGCGTGAGGTGGGGTGGCCCTGCCGCTGTGCCGCACTGTAATTGGCCATAGATCCGTGACGTAACCTCGCTTGCGCAGGCTCCGTCACGGTCACCGCGTCGGCACGACTGATGAGACGAGACCTCGTGCGGTGTGTGACACGACTGAGTGAGTCTGAGACCACGTCGAGTCAAGACCTCGTGTGGTGCAGCCAGGTGCTACTACTCTCTCTGGCAGTGGCGATTCATTTGTCGTGTGTAAAAACGAAGGGTTTTTACGGTAAGGCCTCTCTCTGGGCTCTGGTGATTGATTCATTCTTAAGTGTGAAGTCCGCAAAATTGTGTGTAAAAACTAAGGGTTTTTAGAGCCTCCTAATGTACTTGGTCTGCCTCCTCCTCTACTGGAACACAGAGAGGAGGACTCGGAGATTTATGTACTACAGTACAGTACTCATGGTTGCCGTGTGTGCAGTGGGCACCAAAACTCGACGGTTGAACTTCACCATTCTGCCCGTTAGATCTCTGTAGCGGGCTAGGTTATCTCCCCTAATTGCATCGAGACCACCAAGCAAACCCTGGAGTCACATGCAGGTGCGGAGGAACCGTAAGCAATTTATGCAGCTTGCTTTGTGAGTAGCTTATTTGTGGAAATGAACTTTGACAGACCTCAGGCATATTAAAAGACAAGAGCATTTTAATTTCATGAAACATGCAGGAAATCAGAACAGAATTCTTTGTGAATCTACTGGACCGCTTGTTTTACTGTTGAGTATGGGGCATAGTTCTTATTTATCTCTTTTGTACTGTTTGCACAATGATTACTGGTATATTTCGATGTTGGGTGTATATGTTTATGCTGCGCTGAGGCTACCTTCGGGAAGCACACGGTGCGATACAAATGAAAAATAAGAACTGAAATGAGCGCAGTAGTTGTTGCAGACTTGATGATTCCAGAGCCGTAAGAGGAACTGAAGGAGGTGTGCCTCGAAACCGCAGGCAGTCAGGCTACCAGCTGTAACTTAGCATTGTGGTGAGCAGGAAAACCTGCTGTTTGAATTGAGAAGCAAAATTGATGGTGGTTTGTTTTCAAGAAACTAGCAGGTATTCATTTCAAACATCGCTTTGCATTGTGGCGGCAGGCAGGTTGTTTGAACAGAAATCAAAGAAGCTTTGAGATAAAACCATATTTCTACTCTATTTATCGAGGGACAGATTTTTGTAAAGCGCTACAAGGCCACATTGTGGTTAATTCCAAGCACTGGAGCTACACAGATAATAGAAACAGAGTATGTATTTAAAGTCGGACTGGGCTCTACCAGCATGCTTCCGATGCTACGCCTTTGTAAATGATCTTAGCTAAATGCCAGTCAGAGCTGCTCAGTGTTCAGGGGTTTTCTGAAATATAGGTCTTTGGTTTAAGCCCACAGGTTGAGAGACCCCAGCGCTCCCCAGTTTTTTCATCCCACTTAAAGCCCCGGCTATAATATTTATATCAGTCAGTATTTTTTTTCATTGCCCTTCTCCCATACTGTACACCGAAGCGGAGTTAGTCTGTTCTGAAGTTTATTTATGTTGAGAGAAAGAAGTTCAAGGGTCTCACTGCTCTGGCACAAATGTTAACCCACGACTCTTCAGGAATTTCTTAGGGTAATTTCGCCACCTGATGTGTCCTGTATCTATGTGCAACTGTGGGACAATTGCATTTACGGTGTTGAAGAAGGTGTATTGTGATTCATTGCCCTTCCTCGTTTTCAAGGCCTGTGTTATAGCTTATTACAAGGCCGGTGAATAGGGGCCTTCCGTTACTGCCACCCACCTTCCATCCCGCCTCATTGCACGCTATTATATTAATAATGTCTCCGTATGGCTCTCTGATGAATGTCCCACAGAACATGCGCGGCCATTTTAGTTCCGCGCAGGTTCTTCAATGGCCTCATTCTGTAATGGCTCAAATGGCACGTGGGCATTTCAGACTTAATTCCGTCTGTGCGGGCCCATGGCCAAAGCCGAGAATTTATACTGGAAGAAAAAGCTGCTAGAATTAGTGGCTGCACAGGGTGCCAAGGGGAAAATAAATGCGAGTGTTAGACATGTTTTCATTGTACCATAGATGTTTTTTAAGGAGTTGTCAGTTTTTTAAGTTGTGTCTTTTAGATTTAGAGGGAGTTTGTCCTATCCGTTGGAACTCAGATGTTATGAAGCTCTGTGGTTATACTGAATAAGCAGCTACCTATGTTATATGACATCTCTTTATTAATGTTATAACTGCACTTTCACAATTGCTTTATTAACCTTCCTGCTTTCTCAAATTTGCTTGAAAATGCACCATTTCTCTTCTCTTTTTTCAAAATTTTCTCGGGGGGAGAACCCCACCGAACCCTACTTATAGGGTTCGGGCTCGCTCGCTACGCTCGCTCGCAACGGTGAAGTATACCAATCATCTTACGCCCCACCACTTTCAAATGTCACCAGCCGCCCCTGGACGGGAGGCAGGCGAAAGCAGCGCAGCCCTCTCCAATGGCGACAGCAACTGGAATATGAGTCACTTTTACGAGGCCTTACAGCGTGGGAACGCCTACCCTGCATACATTATACCTGACGCAGGTTTAATGTGACGCAGGGCTTTACAACGTGACGCATCTCCTTAGATGCGTCACATTGTAAATAGGTCGCATTGTTTGCGCCGCTGTTGAGTCAAAAAAGTGACGCAACTGCAGCGCAAAAGTCCCGCAAGGGGCTTGTAAATCTGCCCCTGAATCTATTACAAGTCAAGCACCACTGCCACTGTTGATTTTACAATTATGGCAGCAAAAAAGGCATGAGTGTCAGTGTGTTTTCAAGGATAGATGTGATACTGCTTTGCTCAGTCTGACTCTAGATTTAAAAAGATCCTTTGTGTGGCTAAGGCAAGCTCGCACCGGAACAACTGACTCACATTTTCAGCAAGATCTTTGTATTTGTTTTCAAAGTTCTCAGGGGGATAATAGAGCACAAAGGGTGTATCAAAGAGTGTATCTGGCGAAGGAAATAGGCCTTGTGGAAGACAGTGTGTAAAGATACACGCTCTTGAGGTTCTCTATTGCAGGGTATTTAGTTGCATTGGCTGGCGTGTACAGTATTTAGAACACATAGCTCCACGTGATACTAGGAAATAAACAATGATTGTTGCTTGTGCAGAAGACATTTTAGTACAAACCCCGCTTTTTTCTAATATTCAAAACGTTTTTTCTACGCACAACGAATCTCGTTTAGCGCAGATGATCATCCACCTCAAAATGCATAATCACTTTCATAACAAAATTATTTGGCATATTATAATGTTTTATTCTAATTATGATAAGAGCATTGATGTTAGTGAAATGCGTATCATGATGCACTAGAACTCGATGAAAGTATTGACTTCCTCCAATGAGTAATTTCTTACAGTCCGGGTAGCGAGTGGATCATATATTGTATATTAAAGAAATATTTGCAAAGCACCATCTCAGAACTGCTGTCCAACAGCTCTCTCCTCTTCACCTACCCTTACTCTAAAAATATTTTGAACTCGACCTGTATATCCCCCTCATTTACGTTTTTTTCTGTACAATAATAGTACACATACATATTTATCATCAAATGGTACTGAATATCTAAACATACTGTATCTACTTGTGATCAATAAAACAATAAGAGCTTACCCGAGATAGTTGGGCCACTTGAGCCGCCGAGAGATGTCCAACTTTTAGACAAGTTGAAAGGAGGAGCTGTTATGGGCACTTGAACTGGAAGCAGGGCTGTATCAACCTCGCCAGCATCCTCTGCTGGTGACAACGCTCCTCTTGATCTGGCGCTGTTTAACCGGGTATCCGCAGGCGCTGTGTGCGTGTCCGGTGATAAATCGGGTGTTGCCATAAACATGGATGCTTCCATGTATGTAAATGTTGATTGGCTGGGCAAGAGCATTGAACCGGGCACATTAATTGAAGGGGGAAGCAGTAAACCGCTATAGAAGATCGTTTCTGAATATATGTGTGAAAGTTCAGTGCTGACTGTCAGAAGGGTAGAAGTGCCAGAAAAACTGCGTGCCTCCATGGCTGGCGCCGCTTCAGCATCCAAGGATCCTGCTGTGTCATCCTGATAACGCTCGCTCAGCGGTGCACCTGAAATCTTTTCTTGATTCAACATTTCAGAGCATTTCATGGTGAATGGAGATTCGTGAAATGTAGGTAACACCAATGGCTTCCTTGAAATAATGTCATAGGGCTGAGGCTGTTTGAGAGGTAAACCCCACAGGTAATTTTTCTTCAAGCACTGTGTGCGTTTCATATTCGTATATACGTGCATTTAAATCATTAATATCGTGAGATTCAACGTGTGCCATTTGCTGCTCACTTGGTGCAATAGTAATACCAATTGCCTCACTGACTGAGAAAGTTCCAGAAATGTCTACCTGAGCCGCTGTGACACTGCTGGAAGCATAACTGTGAATTGATGTCAGCTTTCGCAGGGACGGCTGGTCCCAGACTGGTACTGAATAAGCATCTGCATTTTCTCTACTGCCCCCCTGAGGCCACGGCGTTCGAATTAAAAATACACTTGCTGAGGCAATTGAAAGCGTGACTGTACCTGAGAGGGACGAGTGTCTTTCTAATTCAATCTCGGTTCCTACTACGTTACTAATTACCGAGTTCCTGCCCATGGCTGGTGAAGCGGCAGTCTGGTAGCTGTCTAACGAGGAGACTCGTGTAGGAAACATTTCAGCTTTCATTAAGGAGCCAGTGCGTGACCTACGCACATCATAGTCGTCGTGTGAAAGAAGCGTCCACGGTAATTCAGCTTCATGATTGGTCGCCGTGGGTGCTACAGGTGTGATGGGTAATTGTGTCCATGCGGGGAACCGGGCAGCAGTAGTCTGCATCCATAAAGAGATAACATCTGCTGAAGGAGTGAGCGTGAATTCTGTTGACGCATCTGTACTGTTAATTACCCCTTCCAAATCATAGCTTTCCAGGGGCCCACTGCTGCCTAATATCGCCTTCGTAGTGATCAGCAGATTGCCCATACTGACAGCGTCTGGTGGCTGAACACCTTTGAAGAGATACGAATAGTTCACATTCATTAAATTATACAAAAAACAGAAGCAGTTCGTTTAGTTATAGAGTGAGTCTGCAGAAAGCGCGGCAAAAGTACGTAATGTCGCCCCACCAAAGATCTAGACACTAATAAATAAAGCTCAGAACATCATATTCTTAATAAAAGTTTGAAAGCGATTTTAGTGACCCCGGGAGCTGAGTTAATGCAAAACCTTTCATTATTCACTCTCGGTGTGAGGGTGGAAGTCAGAACAAATGGCATTGCTCAGAACAAAGTATTACATTTTTGTAATCAAATTGCGCCTGTGAATCAATATGAAGTGAATGAATTGCATATCTCTGCCTCTGAAGACTTCTTTGACGGTTTGACATGCTGCGTTGTAAGAGTTACAGTTGTAATTATATTTTATAATTGAATTTCCTAAGGTTTAGCTATCGATAACATTTAGGAAAAAAAACAGTTTCGCACGCTTTAAAAAGAAAAAAGCATTGCTCTAACACTAAAAATGTAATCCAACCAACATATTGGGCAATACAACAATGGGTAATTAAACTGAAAGTACAAGTATGAACATGAAGAAGTATTCATTTCAGAGAACAAAAAAAAAATATGAATGCTTATATTTTATGAATGTAATAGCCTGAAGGTTAGTTAGGAACATATGAATAAGCAAAACTCAGAGCTGAAAACATGCCTCTTAAAGAACCATGCACCAAAATAGCATAGCATAACCTTTCATTTGTGGACCTGACTGTTGAAGCGGTATCTCCGCGTGGGATACTGCTCCGCCCATGCACACAAGTCCCAGTGTGTCTGCACATGGACCTTATGTATGCATGAATACCAAAACCAATTTTACGTGCTGAAGGTAAATTGAAACATGGAGTGCTGAAATCTCGAACCGTGGCTAGGTTACATTTGCGCAAAATCAATAATAATGTACATAGAAGGTAAGATAACAAGACAAAATGCTCGAGGGAACAATATGGGAAACAGCCACTTCAAATCCCAAAATCCTCCATTACACAAGGTAATCGACGATAAACATAAACACAATGGGTTGTTCCCAAGCAAGAAAAAATCAGTGTCCAATATAAAGATAACAATTATGTAAGAGCAAGGTCCAATCCGTATATATGAGGAAATTTCTTCTTTATTGTCTCAGTTGTCCTGGTCTCATATTCTATAAAATCGACCAAGGATGTATGCAGCCAACACGTGTTTTGTCTTAGGGCAAATGGCCCAAACGACTTCCTCAGGGCTACAAGATAATGATAAACATTACTAATCAGACAATGTCTCATTGTTATTCACATATGTTACTGATTAACAACAGCACAAGAAATTAATCATTCAAACAGTAACGCCAAGAATGACCCAGAAAATGAAATAAAAATAAGAAGTTATGAGAAAGCACCCTGTGATAGTCACTATAACGTCAAAAGTGTGTTCAAAAAGGTTAGGTCACTGATAGAAATATAAAAAACAAGAAACATGGAGTGGCCTGCAAGTGCAGCCGGGCTGGGTTCTTGGCCAACCCCTTCCGGCAGCACAGGAGGATCACAGAATGATCACCTTGTCAGCCCACAGCCTCTCCTTCCCCTGTTGCACTCCACACTCCTGCCTCTTGTACCCAACTGCTATGTGTGGTGTCTTGCAAGTTAAACATGATGGAACCCTTTTAGATCCTGATGGAGTATATAGAACTGTGATGTAAGTTTTAGAGCAGAATGCAACAAAAGCTGGTTTAGATTGTCGAGTTTGCAGTTACACGCAGCAGAATATAGACATGTAATACTAAGCTCCGTGTGTGGCATGGTCATTTGTGGTTAAATAGGCTGTGGAAGGGGCTACTACTGGCGACGAATCAGGGAATAAGTAACCTGTACATCAACAGTGCTCTCCCAGAGCTTGCCATGGTTCAAGCAAACTGCTTGTGCATGCCACGTGTGTTCCAGTCGAAATACAGAACTGACGCTTGATGCATATGGAGTCAAAGCGCACATCCAGCCGCTGTAAAGAAGTTAAAAACAACAAAAGCATTGCAAAGAAATCTATATCAGTGATCCAGAGCCTGCTGGTCATACAGTACATAAGGTACAGCACTGCTATGCAATATAATCCTGAGTGTTCATGCTGATGGCAGATACAAATAAACTTTCAAAGAGTAGCTATTGATAATTAAAAATTGCAAGCTAACGTTACAATCAGAAGTGGTGAAGATGAAGGGAGTGCAGAGAGATGCCAAATTATAAAAGTTATTTACTCACCAGAACCTGAATAAAGTGAGCCGGTACAACCTCAGCACCGGGCGCTGTAACCCAGGGGTTGTCTTTGACAAGGGTGCAAGAATCACAAAAATCTCCGAAATCTTCAGAATAGGCAAGGGTGGTTATGGAGACAAAGACTGAGCCCATCTTTCCAAAAATCATCAAAAGTCATCTAGGATCCTTAAGGCTGTTCCAAAGACAAGCACATTCCAAGGTCTCAGAGATGACTCACACAAACAGGTTTGAGATGAACAGCCAAGGGAGCTGGGGAGACCACCACCCTCAATGTCAGCCACTCCCAGAAATGGATACAATGCTGCCGCTTTCTTGAAACCATCACCACTGTTCGATACCACCAAAAAGCTAAAATATTTGCGATGGTGTTAAAGAACTTACAAACAAAATGCAGTGAACTGACAAAGAAATCACATATCGTGAGACTAAAGATGTGCTGATTCTCGAGTTTATTCCAATGCCAAATGTTATTTATGAACAAAGCATCTTCTACTAATAATGCCAGAAAGGTGGTGAAACCATTGATGAATTTGTGGAGAGACTCAACATGCTCATCAGACATTGTAAGTTCAATAACTTTAGTGATAAAGAAGTTATATGTCTGATACTTATTGACAGAAGCTTGTCAGATTAATTCAGAAGACGAATGTTGAGAGAAACTCCTAGTCTGGAGCGAGTGTTAAGGTCTGCCAATGCTGAAGAGCGTGATTATTGACAAGCCTCTGACATGGAGGTGCCCAGAAAGAATGTCATTAGTGTGAGAAGTAAGTTAAAACAAAAGACTGAAGGACACACAGTGCTGTCTACACATGAAAGGAGGTTGTGTTTTAGGTGTGTATTTTCTTTTCTATACAAAGGTAAATATCTTGCTCTTGGACAGATATGTGAAAGCGGTGGGAAGGAGAACCATTGTGTGATGATTAACAAAGCAAAGGAAAAAGTAAGTGTAATGGTGTGAAGAGAAAATGTCCGCCAGAACATTCAAGAAGTAATGTTTGATGCACACCCACAAGGCCAAGTGGCGGTATCAGTTAGGACAAATCGACATTGAACAAAGTTGATCTTCATTGTAGTGCTAGAGGCACTCCCATGTATTGGGACCACATGATGACCTTTGACTACCATTTTTTTAATTGATTTTTGATGTTTTACTTCATCCTAGCTTGAATGTATGACATCATTTTACCTGCATGTGCACACTTCAGTGAAGATTATTTTCATGTAACCTTTTAGTTTTAGAGTAGGAGCGCTTTCACAGATTAGGACAGCCTTGCCAGGAACAGAATCTGTGGGATGTGCATCTGATAGCATGAGAGGGGGAGAGAGAGAGAGAGGGAGAAAGAGAGAGCGAGAGGGGGAGAGAGAGAGAGCGGGAGAGCGGGAGAGCGGGAGAGCAGGAGAGAGGAAGAGAGGGAGAGAGGGGTGTGGAATGTACTTCTTGGTCACGGAGTGTAGTTTTACATGCAGTGGTTCACAAATGTGCATTGTGTTGTAAATTGGGAAGTATTATGAAGATCCTCCTACTGGCTTTGACATGCCCTCATGCCATCTTGTATTCTGACTCTGTCTAGCTTAAGCTTTTGCACACACAGGCAGGCCCGCGGATTACTCAAGTTGTTTAGGCTATTCACGTTCAAGGTTGTTTTGTTTTTGGAGATTGTTTTCTGTACTGCTGGAGACTTTCGTAAGCTTCCTTTAGATAAGGGCTGGAACATGTGAAACTACAGAAGAAACATGAGAACTATTTTGGCTTCGGAATGCTTGCATGGAGAGTGGCCAACTCCAGAAAGTTTCCTTGTCCCAGAGGAGGACCTCTCGGAAACTTCTAGTGCTTTGAGGTTATAAAACTGGGGTTTGTTGACTTGGAAACTGGAATTTTTGGAATCTGAATGGGGATGAATGTGCCTACTTCAGCAGCAGATCCCGGATTGTTGAGGCTCTTAACCCCGGCTGTGAGTCCCCCAGTCCAGAGTGGGCTAAGATGCAGTGTTTGCAGATGGTGAGGGGTTTTCTTTGAGTATTGACTTTGTGATGTGCAAGTGCGTCTGTGCACATTCAAGTCTTCAATGGTTGTAATCATCTGTATATTTTGTGCATATATCTTTCTGATTTCTTGCATTGTGCGTCCATATTATCTGCTTATATTTCATAATATTATTATCTACTTGTAATTCATTTAATGTATTTTATTCCATGCATTCAACAGTTGCATTTGCCTACTGGTAGACCTGGCACCTTGGCGTGGGTCTCCCTTCCATTTTTCGCTGTTGCCTCATGTGTTTTTGCTGGTGTTAGATGCTTTGAGTACTGTGCCACTGCTGTCCAGTGCCACAGTGCAAGTGCTCCATATTGTAAATTGATGTATGAATTAGTGATTCCATGACTGGTTAGTTTGGTTTACCTGTCAGACCCTAGTACAGTGCACCTGGAGTGCCCAGGGCTGGTATTCCAAACATTGCTGGTGGGCTTGCAGCACTGGTTGTGCTACCCACAGAAGCAGCCTGTAAAAGTGTGTCTAAGGTCTGCCATTGCAGAGCCTGCATGCAGTCTGGTACTGTCATGCTGACTGGGCAAGTGCACCCACTTGCCAGTCCCTAAACCTTCCCTTTTCTTCATATCAGACACCCCTATGGTAGGCCCAAGGGCAGGGTGCATTGTAAGGATAAAGTAGGACATGCCCTGGTGTGTATGGCATGTTCTAATAGTGAATTACAGCCATTTTCGTTTTTAACTATTGCAAGCCTACCTGCTCTCCATAGGCCAGAATGGGCAGTTTGATTATTACATTTTATAATCCTAACTGACTCAGGGAACATGGAAAAAAATTCGAATTTAGTATGCCTGAACTCAGAATGATAAAATACATCATTTAGTGAAGTTGGTTTTAACATTCTGTGTTTGAAAATACCACTTTTAGAAAGTAGGTATTTTCTTGTCTAACCATTCAAACCTGTCTCTGCTAGGCTGTGTATTCCTTGTCTGGACTTTGAGTGACAGGGCTGGGGAATTGCAGGAGACAAGGTGAGGTAGCACAGTGGTGAATAGAGAGATCTGCATCTGGATGGGAGGGAGGAGTTGCACCTGGGATCTGAATAGGGCTGTGCCTTCCCTCCACAATGCTGGCTCCACCTCCTGTGGTGCGTCTGATGTCTGCCCTGCACTCTGAAAGGAAAGAAAGAGTCATGTAAACAAAGTGCTCCAGGACTGACCAGAACTGGTTTGAACTAGGCAAAGGCCTCTCTGCCTTCAGAGAACAAAGGAAACCTTAGTATAAATATTGGGACCCCAACCCAAGATCTTTAGATCACTTTGGGAAACAAGAAGAAACCTTTGCTGAGGAGTGGAACCAGAAGAAACTGAGGAGAGACTATCCCTAAGCTGAAGTGCTATTTGGGGGATTGGCCTGCAGTGGTTGCCTGACTGCCAAAGAAAGGAGAAAGGACTTTGTGTGCATTTTCATTCAACTTGTGTAAGGATCTCCAAGGGCTTGGAAAAGAGCTTGCCTCCTGCTGAAATCTCAGGGACAACAGACTTCAACCCCCAGCTCCCCAGAGTTCTTCGGAAGTGCCTGCTGCTGTTTTGGGCCTTCTGAGGAACTGCATGTTGCAAGGAGCTGGAAGCGTGACTAACGGAGAAGAAGTGTGTTGCCGTCGCAGCCATGGCCGTCGCATCACTGAACAAGGGTGTCGCCGCTGCAGCTGTCGCATTGCACCGCATCACGAGAAGCGCCCTGCAACACCGAAGAAGAGTGTCGCCGTCGCAGCCACTGCCGTCGCATCGCTGAATAAGGATGTGGCCGCTGTAGCTGTCGCATTGCACCGCGTCAAGAAAAGTGCCTCGCATCCACGGAGAAGCGTGCCGCCGTCGGAGCTGCTGCCGTCGTATCACTGAACAAGGGTGTCGCCACTGCAGCTGTCGCATCGCGCGGAAGCGTCTCGCATCATCGGAGAAGAGTGTCGCTGCCAAAGCCACTGTCGTCGCATCACTGGACAAGGGTGCTGCAGCTGATGCATCGAGTCGAGTCTCCTCGCAACATCGGAGAAGCGTGCCACATCAGGAAGATCTTCACGTCTTTATTTCTTTTCACCAAACGTTCATCGCATCACCATCGTTGCAACACTTTCATTGTCCAGCATGTCAGGGACCGGAATAATCCTTGTATGAATTAAGGTGGAAAACTGGGGACACAGTTGTTCATTTCTTTTCTGATTTTTAACAATGTGCTGATTCTACTTTCACGTCTGTTGCAGCGATGGATGTGAAAGTAGAATCAGCACGTTGTTAAAAATCAGAAAAGAAATGAACAACTGAGTTCCCAGTTTCCACCTTAATTCGTACAAGGATTATTCCGGTCCCTGATTCGTATCAGATCCGAGAAGAAGAGCTCCCCTGGCGAAGGCAGACCCTAGACTCTGGCTGTCCCCATCCTTTCCATAGTCTTGAGGAACACCTGCCATGACACCTAAGAATTAAGCTGTCTTCAGGGTCGAAACATCGGCGTAACTTGCTGGCTCAGTATCATTGAGTCTCCTGGCTCCTGAACGTAGTGTACTTCTGCACACCACTGGAGATATCGATTAGACTTGTACTGACCCCCTCTATGATCAAATTGTACCATATACTGTGAATAACTGTATATATTTTATCTGCACTTGTATATATTTCACTCTATCAAAGTCACTGTGCACATATTTCACGTCACTGTTTTTTTATTGTTGACAGCCTGATTATTCTAAAAAATGTAGTTTAAATAAATAGTCTGATTGAATTCAGTATACATGAAGTGGTTTTTGCATGTGTTCTAGTCAAGTACTACTATATTATATATTATATGGTACTTTTGAAAAATTGAAAAATTGCATAATGTTGTGAAATAATTCTTCTCATACCCGACAGAATCAATGTAGCTTTGTTGTTATTCTGGGAACAGTCGTTCGATGTGTTTTATTTTATGAGAGTGAAATCCTTTCCTGGTGGTTTTTTTATTGCTTCACCGTGTTTGTGCCTCCGTGTGGGAAAGAAGAGGACGGTCAGAAAACAAGGAAGAACACGTGAAGTCCAAAGACGATCAACACGTGCAGGAAAATAAAGCAACAGCTCAATTCTCCAAGAAAAAGGTAGCAGGTCTGAAGATCAGACATGCCGAGAATACTGAGAACCCAAATCAAGAACGAAGAATGGGCACAGACCATGCTGGACAGTGCAGCAGAAGTTATAATAGCTCGCCAGAACCTGAAGGGACTTCTGGAGACAGTGGACTTGAATGAAGACATACAAGTTGAGACTGTAGACACCAGGGTTAGTTCTCCACCTAGGTTATATGAAATAACACTCCGGATTGAGGGAGACATACCAAGAAAAGTGAAAGCACTCTTTTGGGAGCATCTTTCAAAGGGTTATGATATACTTCTAGCAGAACAGGACCGGCCACCAGAGTTTGTCAGGGAGTGCCTACATAGCGAGGACATCATTATGCCTGCCTTCTCCAACCATGTTCCAGTTCATTTTACATATACATTAGCAAGGAAATTGGCAGTAGCCCAAGCCCCAGCACTGTATAAAAATCATGTAGGATGGGATGAGGACTCACCTCACCATAAAATCCAGTTAAAAAAAATCAACCGACTGCACAAAAGCTGTACCCAGTTAAGCAAGAAACTAAAAAACAGGTCAGGGAGATTTTAGATCAACTTGAATATCAGGGGGTGATTGAAACATGCACCTCATCAATGAACAATCCTTTGTTTCCTGTCTCCAAACCAGACAATACATATTGTCTAGTTTTGGATAACAGACACTTAAATTCTTGTTGCAAAACATTTCGTAGTACAAAATGCACATAGTACAGCATTAACGAATAACATTGTGCGTAAAAAATATAAAACCACATTAGACATTTCAAATGGTTTCTTTTGTCAAAATATTGCACCAGAAAGCAGATATTTGACCGCTTTCTCAATAATGGGGACCCAGCGTCAATTTTGTCAACTGCCCCAGGGATTCAAAAAGAGCCCGGGGTTATTCTTAGCAAGGGTAACAGAGTTACTACAAACTTATGATGACGAGGCATTGTCATATGTCGATGATATATATCTGACAGACTATGACCTGGATAGGCACTTAAACAGGGTGAGCACCATAATATTGGGCTTCGCCTCAGAGGGTTACACATTTAACTTTAAGAAGTCAAGAATTGCCCACCTCAACATCCTTTTCCTAGGATATGAACTATCAAGTGAAGGCAAAAGCCTGGCAGCCAGCTTTTTCGAAAAGTGTGCGCTGCTCCAACCGCCAAAAATGCTGAAAAATGTACAGTCTATTCTAGGTTTCCTGAATTTTGGAAGAACTTACATTGTAAATTAAGCAGAAAGGGTTAAACCTCTGTACAAATTAATCAAACCTGATTTTAAAATAACACATTGGACACAAAAACACGCAAAAATTTTGCGTTAACTCCAAACAGACATGTTAGCAACAAAATACTTGCAAACACACGTAAACGTACGCAACTTAGTGATCTGAATAATTCCGGGTCAATGCGGATTCACCTACTTAACGTTTAACGAAGGTGAAAAAGTACCAATTGCATACAAATCCCACTTGTATACAGAAGCAGAAATAAATATCACTTCTACAGAAAAAAAAATTCTGACAGCAGTTCAAACCACTGTAGCAAAAGAAAGAGCCCTAGCACAGGGGAAACGCATTATGGTTGTGACTCCTGTACCATCCCTAGAGGCAGTTACAAAGACTAGCATTCCAAATGCAAAAGCTTTACATCTGAGATAGATACAATGGGTTAATTCTCTTGCTGCAACTGATGTTGAAAATGTTTTTGATCCATATTTAAAAACACAAGCTTTCCTGCAATACGAACACGAATGTCCTCTGCCTACTGAAATTCTCCCTCTTGACCAGTACGAATTTATAATTTATACTGACAGATCTGCACAGCCCGCTATGGGGAGTAAACAAGCTTACAGTGCAGCCTGTGCTATCATTAAAGGTCCCATGCGAGATGGCAAATTCAGACCAATGGTCACAAAAACCCAATCTCTAGGAGATTGTACAGTTCAGCGAGCTGAACTACAAGCATTTAAGATGGCATTTGAAAATACAGATCGCAAATTCCCTACACTGATAGTGTGCGATTCTTTTTACTGTGTTCAATCTTGCAATGAATATTTACAGAATTGGATTCAAAATGGTTTCAAAGATGCAAAAGGTGGCACAATCAAGCACAAATTGCTTTGGGAACAAGTAGTTCAGTTGCAAAACGGACTACAAAACACTCACGTGATACACACTGAGTCACCAACGTGATGGCGTTCACGTTGAAGGGAATTCATTGGCTGATGAAGCCGCGAAAGGGGTTGTGAAAACGGCTTCCGTAGCTGCAATCACTCGTTCAAAAACGAAAATAGACAGCGAAATAATGTTGGCTGTCAATGCATCAAGCAAAGGCAGCGGTGCGGCATTACCTAACAAGTTTCCACTTAAATACTCATATATAATTGATGCGAATGGCGTTCTGTTTGCTCGAATCCCTGGAGTGGGGGATAGAGTAATTCCAAACAGGGAACGTAGAGCAGCTTTAATTTACAAAGCGCATCTGGGAGAGGGTCTGATACATCAGGGGATCTCAAAGACAATTTTAGAGTTAAAAGAGATGCACTGGTGGCCAGGGATGAATACTCACATTCACATCTTCATTAGTAACTGTATAGCATGCAATAGAGATTGCAGTACAGAACGCCACCAGACACCTGACTACTATGTAGCCAGCCCAGTTCAGACACCATTGTTAGATAGCATCAGACTAACAATATACAAGCGTCCTCATGGACGAATGCAATCCCAGAAACATTAAGTCTAGGTTCCTATGGATGTGGCCTCAGCGCTCGGCTGAACTCGAACTAAAAGATTTGCGAATCTTTATCGGCACATACGCAATAGGCACACTACATTCTGACCAGGGTCCTGCGTTTCGCTCTAGGACTTACAAAGAAGCCATGGTCAGTCTGGGCGTAGCATTGCAGTATTCTTCTCCTTTCCATCCTGAGGGAAATTCAGTTGTGGAAAGAAAAAAACGGGGAATAAAGCAGTCTATAACAGCTAGGGTATTAGGTTCGGGTGATGGGTGGGTGGGTCAAACATTTATATGGGGTCCAGCGCGCAATAAACAACTTGCCAAGAAGTTCTCTAGGGGGTGTCACTCCATATGAGGTCCTGTTTGGGACTAGAATGTTGGTTCCAGACTTAGATATGAAAGGCACAGTGGTGGAAAACAAACTATTTGATATCAAAGATCGTTCGGCTGTTTTACAGGACTTAAATGAACTAAGAACGCAACAAAGCAACGTGGTCCTGAAGCCAACCACCACTGATAAAAATCCGGCCGTCCCAGCAAGGCCTGTCTAGATCCCAAAGCTTGGGGATCTAGTCAGAGAAAAGATCGCAGATAAGAAGGAATTTGGGCCTTCTTACAGACAACCAGTACCTGTCCTAGCAATGCACGGATCAAGAACAGTACTTTTGCCGCCCCTTGCTGGTAAAAAGGAGAAAAGATTTGTGTCCATCGACCTGATCAAACCACACTATGTGGCCGATACTGAACTGTAGGCCAAGTGGACTCCGCCAATGTAGCAGACACACTCCTCTAGCTACAATCCAAGAAGTTCAAACTGAGAGACTCATCACCTTTGAAGATTCGACAGTAAGAAATAAAGGACTAAGCAACAATGCTATAGACCTTGTACCTCTTAAGACCCAAATAACAGTTTGTCCAGATACACCTGTCTACAACAAAGTAACAAGTGATCAACTGGTTCCAGCAATTTCGTCAAATACAGATGCAATTAGAACTGCCTCTGGCTATTTCATGAACTTTGATACGTTTTCTGAGGATACCAGCGAGCCTGAAACGACGCCAGTACAAATAACTTTCAAAGAACAAGCAACAGACTTTTTTCATCTACTGGAAAAAACTTATCTGGTTTCACCATAGATTGAAGTATGAATTGTTTTGGGAATATTCTTCTTTCTACTTTGGTTAGCTCTGGCAATAACTCTGAGTATGCTGATTAATGGAAGATATATTCAAATGGACACAGTAAATAAAAGAGTGAACTTACTTCTCCAGCCACACAAATCATCCCATTGTGAAGCAAGAGACTTGCCAGCAGTGAACATCACAGCGATTCCTATACCTGATGGTATAGTTTGGGACAAAACCGAATATGACATTTTTGACCCGTCGGAGGTTTTGAAGATTCCACATTTACTTAAAATTTCAGTAAGTGACTTTATTACCTCCAGCACTTTTTCTGATGATTGCGACTTCGAGACTGTTAATAATATGATGTCTGATCTAGAGATGTCAACTGCATTCACTAATAATGAATATTTACAAGGTTCATCAGACTATGAACAACTGTATTGTTATACCCACTTATGGTCATCATTTCTTGCATAAATCTGCAACACCTAGAAATGTATTTATGTATAACCAATGGGAACATTGTCCTACGCCACCAAAGGGTAGCTCGAAAACATTTGCAATGATATTTCCATATTTTTCAGTGTTTAATATCTCGAATGCAGAGACTCTTTACTTTAAGAATGTCAACAAGATAGGTCTAGACAGGGTTTCGACTTTGGGAAAGACAACATTGAGACGAAAACTGTCTGGGGTACTAAAGATTGGCAAGTACAGGGAATAGAAGCTTTGTTTAGAGCTGTATCATCACTGAGCAAATTATGTTTTTTGAACGACACTGTCCAAACAAACATCATGCCTTGGAATAGCCAAGATAAAAGACATGAACGCTCCGTCTATACCTGCACCTACAAGTGAACGCACTACACAGGGGGAGGTTGACCTACATACTATTTTGAATAATAACAGATCAGATCCTAAATGGAAAAAAATGGTTGCTCTGGCCCTTAGACACAAACAACTGTCATGATAGATTCCTGAACAAAACACAAGGTTTTACCTTTCATAGGCCAGACCCACATTATGTCCAAAGACAGCATCCGGGGGTAGTAACAACTTACAGTGTAGGGAAACTTTGCCTTGATTGGCTACAGAAAGCTACACTAGAGGATGTAAAACAACACTTAACTTTACTTCAAGAAGGCGCAGACCTTAGGGCATTCTTGCTAGGACCAAGAAAACCACGTAAACAATGTTTCATATATGTCGGTATCTATGCTGCTTATAATGAAACATGGAAGGTCACCCAAGCAGAGACTGCAGAACAAATACCAAAAAATGATCGTATTAATTTAGAGAAATCTCTCTCTGTAGTAGACAATGGGTTAACGACTCTGTTGTCCAGGATATATTCTTTGGACAGCATTGTATCCTCTGTCAAAAACATCATGGAACAAGATTTGGTCATGTTGCAACATGGTCAGTCTCAGCTACGTTCTATCATGCTATTAGGCTGGACGCTTCAAAACCTGCGTTCTGGCTATGTGCCTTGGCGTTTAATCAATACTACGTCACTGTTTGCAGAATTCAATCTCACTGATATACAGATCAAACTGGCACAAAGGGGAGCAGACTATACGGTGCTGAGCATTGAAAAACTGGAGAAATTACCATTCACAGTGGCAGAAAAACCAGCTACTGAGTGGATCATACATGGTAAAATTGCCTAAAAAATTAACCAGCAGGCAAATATGAAAGGTTGGGTAAAGAATACATCAAGACATCCTGGGATTTACCTTACACACAGATGTTGGAGTGGGGGACGTGAAGTGTTCTTTAGCGGTGAAAAGTGTGAACACACACTAAGCGGTTCTCTCCTTTGTCAGGGTATTAATTTACACGGGGCCTGTGACGGTTCCACTACAAACTTATCCTGCCACATGCACGGTTCACGAGCAGCAGTGATTAATCCAATCTTTGGTCAACTTTCAAATGGGAGTTACATTACGTTGAATGATCACAGCTCCTGTGGCATGCTGCCAGGTATCCCATATCTAGTAACGGTTACATCCATGGTCACTTGCTGTATGCAAGTCGTTTCCCCAAACAGACATAGTCAGGGAGTCGCCTTTATGGCCTTCACTGAATATCTCTTCTATACGAGTTGATACTCTAAGCAGAATGAAAGCCATTTGTTTACAAAAAACTGTGCCTTTGACTTCTGCCAAATAAACCAATGATCTCCAAGTCGCAAGGACTTCTGCAGAGATACATACCCTTTTGTATACAAACTGCTCTGTGCATTTCTCAGAAATGTTAGGTCGGATCTTAAACATGTCTGATACGAGCGGTATTGTACATGTATTTAAGAACGTGTGTGCAGGACTGTTAGCACCTTTTCAAGCAGTCCTCGGAAGTTTTCCAAACTTCGTGCACTCTGTGTTTGGCGGACTGCCGCTCCTTTTAGCACTCATTGCAGGGATACTATTTTTGCTCCTACTGCTACGATATGGAAAGCCAAATCACCAGTGACACCCAGTTCACCATGGAAAGAACTCTATTGGAGATGAAGTGTCGTGAGCGCATCGTCCAAGTTATGGGTTTACCTCGTATACGAGAATTAAACACCACTTGGTTTCTGTCATTCAGACCAATCTGGCAAGATTGCATCTTACCTGTTCTACGCTGCCTGCTATGCGGTGAAGAATGCGTGCTGGACATTTGTCTGACACTCCCATCAGTCATGCCTATGGATATCGATACTCTGTTGGACCCGATAACGGCCCATGCTATGTGTTGTCCCCAGCGGCTACCAATCCTGATGGCGGCATTCATTGAGATCTCACAGACGCAACATGCTACTGCTGAGGTACGAGAGGAAACACCAGGCGCACAGGTAACATCCAATCAGGACATTGCTGATGCTTCCCATGCTGAAGGCGATAGTTCGCATCTATGTGCTGTTTATCTTCTACAAGAGGTATTCCAACTCTCACCCACAACGGTAGACGACTTGTTGTATACAGGATTAGAACATTTGATGTTTTCTCCATCCCCATGCACTGACTTTTGATTCAAGCACACAGTGTTCCAGAGAGACTCTGAATTTGGCCTTCATTCTTTTTCAAATGTGATACTGACTTTGGAACTTTGTCTATGATTATATTTTCTTCTTCCCCATCCCAAAATTGTATTTTTCATTTTTTGGCACAGTAATCTGCTTATACTAGAACTATTCATAGAGAACAGAATTCTTTGATAACACTTCCAGGGACAGTATGCCACCTTGTCATGAATAATCAATTGACTTGTGTAACCTGATATGAAATGGTTTCGGCCCCTTTTTACTTCTCTATTTATGAGCCATTTCATCACATGTTTATATTTTGGTTCATTAATTTAGCATTCCAATGTGATCCTATGCTTAGAATTGAACATTGCCTATAATATGTACAACACTTTATGAATAGCAATGGTTTTGTAATGTATTTTTAGGACATATGTTTTAGATATGTTTTTATCTTATTTTAGCAAACCCATGCGATACTCTGTTTTAAGATATGTTTAGAACGTTTAAGATTTAGTAACGTCGTTCATTTAAAACTGGAGTGGGTGTTGTGTGCAGATTTAGATTCCGTATATAGGTTTCCTGATTTATGCCCTTATATAGGTACAATTCACATTGCCCTTATTTGGGCATAGAAATCTGGCCCTTGTTTATACATTGTCCGTACAAACCAAATACAGGCATGGCCACCTAGATCCGTCCATCCACGTCACAACAAATTCTTGGAAAACCAGACCCTTAAGCCTTTAGTAATTTCCCTCAGCTTGAATATTGATTTCTCCAAAAACTCATTAAGTATGCTAAATCCTTAGGGGTTCATTCATGACGTTCCTCTGCCTGACTTCTATGTCAATACTGGCATTCCTAGACACCTTCAAAGTATAAATATACCAGCACTTGCCCTGGCAAAATGCGGTTCCTGGAGGATTCGATCCAACCCAGACTACGCAGTTCGCCACGGCAAGTTCGGAAGGAGATCAAGTTCCTGGCTGATGCACTGACCTGACGCTGCCATCCTCCTCGCAGAGAATCCAGCTCCAGTGCTCTCAGACTTTCCTTGCGGGGGGTTAGACTATTGAGTCAAGAAAAGAGATTCCAACCTCTATCAATCTAAGGTATGGAGCTGACTAGAACTTAGAGAAACGTTTGACAACTCTTGGCTAAACTAAAATATAGCTAGCTATACTTTAGAAATGGCACCTACTTCAAACCCCTTACTACACTTAGGTTAGGTACACTGGGGTAGGACAATTTAGAAACATCAGATGAGTATCACATTTTAGCTTATGTTATTTATGTATGTATTTTGATTAATATATATCATAGCTCCAAACCATGCTATTGCAGTATTATTTTATCTTACTACTAACCTCATATATATTATACTTCGAGGTCTGTCTTACGATTGTAGCAATTCATATCTCTTGCATGAGAAATAAGACTGTTCAATAAACCCTTTTATTGAAACGCCCGTCTCTCTATTTCTGTGCAACTGTTATCTATTGTTTCCACAATTCTGAGACTGTTCCGATTCTAAAAGGAAACAAAGTTGTCATGTTTATGCGGTTGTCAGAGACTAATCCCTTCTTGTATATTAGAGAAGTTTCTAGTGACCTCTGAGTTAGCTGGCACACACAAGTAATTAAGTTTAATATACTCGATAGAGACATATTGACCTTAGTCCTATGTCAAATCTATAGTGTATGTTATTCCAATGCGCAGAGCCTATCAGGGATATAGGAACTACACTACAGCTCACCATGAAATAGTAATTCAGTTCCCTTTGTTATTTCATGGTTTGGGAAAGCTTAAGACTATGAAAGTAAAATTATATATTAATAGGGACATCTGTTCTGTTTCTCAAAGATTTAGACAAATTGCTTTTCATTTGGAGAAATCTTATGAAATATAACTTTAATCGTTACTTAAGCATGGTATTATTGAGTGTTCTACTGGTCAAACGCCATGGGTTTCTCCCATAGTAGTAATGCGTAAATAGGACAGTGAAGGATCTGAACCTCATGCATTGACCTGCATCAGGCAAGCAAGGCAAACAAGAACGGCATCCAGGTCCACTCATTGCTGACACAATAACACAAATGGTGCAAAGGTCTTCTTGCGCCTTGATTTAAATAAAGGTTATCATCATTTGGAACGGGAAGAAGATTGCAGGTACATTACAACATTTTCCACACATTATGGTCTGTTTTGATACAAAAGACTAAGTTTTGTTGTGCCATACGCTGCAGAACTGTTTCAAAACATCATTTGATGCATCATGCAGTCCGTTATGAACGGGTTCAATTGCAGTGATGACATATTGATTTTCGGAACTACCTAAAAGGAGCATGATAAGGCTCTTACACAAGTATGTCGTTTACTTGGCGATGCAGGTTTGACTTTGAATGCAGACAAGTGTAAGTTCCATAAGACAAAGTTAATATTCTTTGGCCATATCTTTTCTGATGGGGGTATGATACCAGATCCTGCTAATGTACAAGTGCTGTCAAATGGTGATTCCCTACAAGGTGGTTCTATGGTGCGTTCATTTCTCGGCATGGCCAGTTATTGTTCCAGATGCATACGAGACTTCGCCACTAGATGTGCTCCGTTGAGAGACTTGACGAAAAAGAATATTTCATTTCATTGGTCACCTGAATATGGGAAATGTTTTTAAAAAATCAAACAAGCCATAGAGAATGCTGCTGAAACGGCAATGTTCAATCTGAAGCGTCATACAGAGGTTGTTGTTGATGCCAGCTCAGTAAGGTAAGGTGCTATCCTTGCATTGAATAGCTTGATACCCGAATGCTGGAAGCCATATTGTGACATAAGCAAGGAGAAGTTTGACCCAAACAGAACATGCTTACTGGCAACCTGAAAAAGAAAGCTTAGCCATGATAGGGGATTGTGACCAATTCCATGTATTCCGGTATGGAAATCCTTTACGCTGGTAACTGATCATCACGCTTTACTGACGGTTTTGACAATCCAATGGCCAAAATGCCTCCTCACATTGAATGTTGAGGACTAGGGTTACAAGAGTACAATTATACCATTGTCTATCATCCAGGGAAGGATCAGAACACTGCTGTCTCCTGCAGGAAGTTGGCTGTTTATGTAATGGACCAAAACGAGGTACACTGTGTAAAGAGCCAAGGCAACCCTTATTGGTTTACAGAAGCAAAAATTAAAACACTAAATGCTCTCTTTTTGGCAGTTTGGGTAAGGTTTAAGCTTAACAGAGAGTAGTGCTAAGCATTTGTTGTACTCACAGAAGCAATAAATGAGACACACACTCAAGAATAAATCCAAGACCAATTTCAAAAATAAGTTGTGTTTTTATATAAATTATGATGCCAAATTACTTGTAGTAAAAAGGAACATTTGGGCCTTACAAGTGGGAGCAACTGCCAGGTTGACATGGCAGTTTAAAACTGCACTCACAGATACTGCAGTGGGAGGCCTGAGACATGTCTGCAGAGCAACTCAGGGTGTCACAATCAGTGCTGCAAACCCACTAGTAACATTTGTTTTGCAGGCCCTGACACACAGCGTACTTTACTAGGGACTTACCAGTAAAAAAAATATGGCAATCATGGATAGCCAATCACAATCACAATTTACACAGGGAGCACTTGCACTTTAGTACTGATCAGCAGGTAAAATGCCCATAGTTCTAAAACCAGCAAAAACAAGATGTAGCACACAGTCAAAATGAAGAGGTCAGAAGTAAAAAAAAACAGGGGAACACACACCAAAGATTCTAGGTCTAACACATGCCTCCCTCCCAGCTGAAAGTGGGGAGAAGTACCCAATCTCATTGTTAGTTCTCTTCACTAAGTCAGAAAAACCTGGACAGACCATCAGCATTGGCGTGTTCTGTGCCAGGGCTGTGTTCCACCATAAAGTCCATTCCCATTAGGGAGATGGACTACCTCAACTGTTTTGGGTTCTCACCCCTCATCTGCATTAAGCATCTGAGGGGCCTGTGGTCTGTCTGAACCCGAAAGGGAGTCCCTAACAAGTAGGGCCTTAGCTTCTTTAGCGCCCAGACCACAGCAAAAGCTTCTCTTTCAATTGCACTACGCCTCTGTTCCTGTGGAAGTAGCCTCCTACTAATGAAAACTATAGGTTGATCTAGGCCCTCTTCGTTCAGCTGTGAAGGCACAGCTCCTACACCATGTCATCAGCCTGTACCAGAAACTCCTTGGAGAAATCAGGAGCCTTGAGCACAGCCACCATGCACATGGCCTCATTCAAGATATCAAAAGCGGTCTGGCATGCCTCAGTCAAGATCACCGGATGTGGCTTCTTCCTTGAAGTCAGCTCAGTCAAGGGTGCAACACTGGTGTCATACCCCTTGACAAATTTGTGGTAGTACCTGGTGAGACCTAAGAAGGCTCTCACCTCTTCCTGTGTTTTGGGTGGTGCCCAAGCCAGAATTGTATCAATCTTGGGTTGTAGGGGCGCCAGGTGGCCGCTTCCTACCTCTTTCCTCAAGTACGCAATAGACCCCTGTCCCATCTGGCACTTACTGACCTCAATAATGAGGCCTGCTTTCTGCAGGGCATTCAACACTTCCCATAAGTAGTGCAAGTGATCTTCCCAACTGGAGCTGAACACTGCAATGTAATCCATGTAGACGGCACTGAAATCCTCCAGCCCAGGCAGGACCTGGTTGATCAACCTCTGAAAAGTGGCAGGGGTATTCTTCAATCCAAAGGACATATCGCGGAACTGGTAGTGCCCCTCTGGAATTGAGAATGCTGACCTGTCTCTCCTGTGCCTCCTCAGTCAAGGAAATCTACCAGTACCCAATTGTTAGATCAAATGTATTGAGGAACTTGGCAGCTCCCAGCTGATCAATGAGCTCATCAGCTCGGGGGAGGGTGTATGTGTCAGTCTTAGTGACAGCATTGAGCCCATGGTAGCCCACACAGAGCCACTGTTCTGGAGTGGCACAGGGTGCAGCAGCTTTGGGAACCAAGGCCACTGGGATGGACCAAGGACTGCTAGAGTAGCTTATTCACCCCTAGAGCTAACATCTTGGATACCTCCAAGATGTTAGCTCCCTCTGTCAACCTGTAAATCTTGTACTTCACAGGTGGACTGTCACCAGTGTCAATGTCATGTGTGTACCAAAGGGTGACACCTGGGGTGAGTGAGAACCGAGTGGCAAACTATCCCATCAACTGGTGACAGTTACTCTGCTGCTCCAATGTCAGGGTAGGGGAGAGGACCACACCTTCCACTCATCCATCCTGCTCTTTGGTAGGCAAGAGGTCAGGGAAAGGTTCACTCTCCATTTATACCCCATCACCAGTAGCCAAGAGCATGGTTAACTCAGACCTTTCAAAGTGGGGTTTGAGGCGGTTCGCGTGCAGGATCCTGAAGGCTTTTCAAGGAGTCCACAAGTCCACTAGGTAGGTGACATAACTTTTAACCTCCATCACCTTGTAGAGGCCAAACCACTTGTCTTGTAGAGCACTGGGCTCTATGGGCTCCCTCCCCCACATTTTCTGACCAGGCTGAAACTCAACAAGAGTGGTATTCTAGTCATACCAATGTTTCATGTCCTCCTGGCTTGAGTCCAGGTTCGAATGAGTGAGTTTCCTGTAGCAGGCTGTCTGGTTTCAGAAGGACAGCATTAGCTAAATACATCCTGGGGTGGCTCCCTGGTAGCTTCCTCCCAGCTCTCCTTGGACACATTGGAGGTCCTCTCACAGGGTGCCCATACAACAGCTCAAAGGGGCTATAACCACCTCCTTTCTGCTATACCTCCTGGTAGGCAAAGGAAGGCATGGCAAGAGGAAGTCCCACTTATGCCTCATGGGTTCTGACAGACCCCCAGTCATGCCTTTCAGGGTACTGTTGACTCTCCCAACCAACAATACTTTGTGGGTGGTAAGGATTGGTGTATTTGTAGCTCACCCCAGACTCCTTCCACAAGGCCTTCATGTACAGTGACATGAAGTTGGTACCCTGGTCAGATACCACCTCCTTGGGGAAACCCACATGGGTAAAGATGCCAATCAGTGCTTAGGCCACAATAGGCGTTGTCACTGTCCTCAGAGGAATAGCTTCTGGGTACCAGGTGAGATGGTCCACCAATACCAGGATGAACCTGTTGCCCATAACTATCTTGGGATTCAGAGGGCCCACAATGTCCATGCCCACTGCTCAAAAGGGGTGCTCATGACAGGGAATGGTTAGAGGGGATCCTTACACGTCCCCCCACTCTTGCCATTTGCCTGGCAAGTCTGACAAGACCTAAAAAAGCATCTGACTGCCCTCACATTTGGGACCAGTAAAGGTGGGTGACAAGCCTAAGGTCTTGCCCTGCCTTAAATGTCCTGCCACAGGCACATCATGAGCCAACTCCAGTAGGTAGGTTCTGAAGTGCAGGGGTACCACCAGCACATAGGCTGCCCCAGCTTCAGCAAACTTAGGTTTACTCTAAAGGAGCCAATTCTCCCAGTAGTTCAAGTGTGACCTTGCCTCTTTACTTGCTGCCTGGTTCTTGGCCTGACGCCTAAAACCCACAAGATTAGGGCATGACTATTGCTCTGCCAGAAATAAAATTCCTGGTGGGACAACCTTCTTACTGCCTATGGGTCAGCTCAGGTCTCTTAATTCAACTACCTCTTCCCCTGTAGTTACCGGGGCATCCCCCTCAGGTTCAGCCTCCTCCCGGATCATGGAAATTTCAGTGTCAGGTTTACTGCGCACCCTGCCCCTCCCACTGTGTCAGGCTCCAGGCCCTATTAATTACCCTGGGCTGCCATGGTCCATGTGCTCAAGCACTCCCACCCAGGAAATCACAACATCTCTAATTGCAACCTGAGCTCCACCTACTTCTAAGCAGAATGCTCCAGGTCGTTCCCTAGCAGATAATCCACAGGCATGGATGGGCTCAGATATACCCTCAAGGAATCTGAGACCCCCCCATTCAAAGGAAACCAGAGCCACTTTACAGAAGTGCTTACTGTTGTCTACTGCTACAACTTGGTAAAGTATATCAGGGACTACTTGCTCTTTAGACACCAGGTGACACCTGACAGTAGTAAAACTGTCTCCTGTGTCCCCTAGTGAGACATGGGTCATCTTAGCTGAGTCCCCACACCCTCCTGAGACCAACTCCTTCCCAGGCGCTACACTAGCCATCACATGTGACTGCCCACCGGTAGGGAGTTGTGCCTGCTTGAGACACTTGGGGTCCCCAAGTATCTGATCCTCCTGATCACAGGCATAACATTTTCTGGGACCCCTCTCGCCAGGCTTACCTGAAGAGTTACATGTTTTCTTATCACCTGGCGGATGGGAATCATTACTGTGGGAGCTACATTGGGGCCCTTTAGAGAACTCCTGTTGCTTACCCTTGTCCCCTCACTATTTTAATGGGGACCCTGCCCACCTTTGGCAGAATCTCCCCCATAGACCTTCCTGTGGACCCTGGTACTCATCCAGTGGAATCAGTCAGCTATCTGTCTATAAAGTTCTGTCACAGCTCTGGAAAACACAGACAAGTTCTCTAAGATAATCAAATTGTACAGTCCCTCTTAATCGGTTACCTCACAGACCTTCACTCAACCATTCAATGCTCTTAAAAACAATTCCACATACTCTAGCCAAGTCTGGGAATCAAGTTTCTCACGCTGTCTAAACAGATCCCTGCACTTCTCAGGGGTAGGACCATATGAGGTTAGCAGGGCTGCCTTCATCTCTGTGTAGGTGATGTCCTTGGCTCTCCCCAGGGTCAGCAAGGTATCCCTTCCATCTACTGTGAAATGATTTCAGATCTCTGCCACGATTGCTTATCAGGGACCCTATTCACATGAAGCACTGCCTGATAACCCTGAAACCATCTCTGGATATCATCCTTCTTGATGTACTCTTTCCCTATTTTCTTTTGCAAGTGCACCATTTTTTCAGACTGCATTGATGAAATGCTGCCACCATCTGTACTCCTTTATGCTCACCTCCTGAGCTAAGGCAATCTTTTTCTCCTCCATCCCGATTCTATCAAGTTCCAACTGGAAAAGTTTCTCCTCTTGCCTGTCCTCCAGCTCCTCTGGGGACAGACTCTTAGAGGAAACACTGCTTCTTGTCCTGGAAGGTGCCCTCTTATGAGACAAAACTAGACTCACAGCATTCCCTTGCAAGCTCTGCTCTTCCACCTCCACGTCATCATTCTCCTCCTCTGGGTGCTCACCAGCCTTTCTGGCTACCAACCAGGCCCTCAACACCTTTTTCAGCTCTTCATTTCTTGTGAGGCCTCTAATAGAACACAAGAAAACCTTGCAAATACTTTTAAGTTGAGGCATTGTACAGGACTCCAGTTTCTCCTCCTCAAACAAAAAATCTGTCGGTAAAACTAATTGTTTCCCAGACTGACATAATTTGTAGACTGAAAACTCAGGAGTTGTAATGCAGAGAAAAATAAAAAAAAACTGAATTTGGCTGCATAATGGTCTGTGCTCTGGTAGTAGTGTGCACCAATCACTTTATGTCAAGTACAAACACACTACCTTCCCTCACCTCTGACCACCAGTATTAGAAATGGGGGTCTCTAGTTGGCAGTAGTTTGCACTCTGTCCAAGTAGGGACCCTTTTTCTAGTCTGGGTAAAGGAGTTACATATGCAAGATAACTCCTCACCGCATTGGTAGCTTGGGATGAGCAGGCAGGCTTCTCTCAGAAGCAATGTGTAAAGCATATGTACATAAACACACAGTAACACAGTGAAAACACTACAAAATGACACCACACCAGTTTGCAAAAAATAACAAATATTTATCTGAATAAAATGAGATAGAAATTACAAAAGTGCAACATACACAAAAGGTTTAAAATAGTCCAGTCCATAGGGAACTAGGGATGTGTCACATTTATAACAAAGTGCCTGGGATGCACAAAACTCAAAGAATAAAACAGGCGCAGGGGAGGTGAGAATCAGGAAAAGCAAAGCAATATGCTGGGTCCTTACTCTCAGGGGAGATGATGCATCGGTTCGTTACTGCCAAGGGGGTGGGATGCTCCCGTTCCTTACTGCAGTGCAGGGGATGTGATGCATTGGTTCCCTTATAGTGAGGGAAGGTGATACGTTGATTTCCGGACATGCGGCCTTGGTTGCTTACTGCGGGTCAAAGTTGAGGAAAAAGTTGGTGCAAAGGTATGGTGCATCAAAAGTCTGGACTGGGTCAATGCAGTGGGGAAACAGGTGCTGCATTGATTTTCCAGATGCAAAGCAGGTGGTGCGTTGATTTCTTCACACATCAGGGCATGTAAAAAAAACAGTACATGTCCTACCTTTCACATACACTGAACCCTGCCCAGGGGCTACCTTGGGCCTAATTTAGTGGTATCTTACATGTAGTAAAAGGGAAGTTTGGGTTCTGGCAAGTGGGTGCACTTGACAGCTCAATGTAGCAGTTTACAACTGCACTCCAAGACACTGCAGTGGCAGGCCTGAGACATGGTTACAAGGCTATTTGTGTGGGTACACAATCAGTGCTGCCTGCCCACTAGTAACATTTGATTTACAGACCCTGACCACAGACACTGCACTTTACTAGGGACTTACCAGTAAATCAAATATGCCAATCCTGGATAACATATCACAATCAAACTCACACAGGAAGCACTTGCACTTAAGCACTTATCAGTAGTGTTAAAGTGCAAAAAGTTTTAAAACCAGCAAAAACAAAATGCAGTACACAGTCAAAAACAGAAGGCCACAGGACAGCGGTGCGTCGGGTCCGGTCTGTAGGGCGAACGATGTGTCGATTTTGAGAAGACTCCGATCCTTGGATGATGCATCAGGGAAAACTCGCTGCACAGGGATGTGCGGGTAAATCCTAGATACTTCGGTGAACTATGCGGCAGCGTCGAGTGGCGCTGCATCGATTTCTTCAGCCGTGATCCCTTGATTCATTGATTCTTGTAGTGGTGAAAGGTGTTACGTCAGTTTCATCAGCAGCGCAGTGATGCGTGGAGATCCGTCTCACACCATAGTGTTGCGTCGGAAAAATGTTGCAAGAAGAGCGATGCATAGATGTTTCCGTTGTTGTGTTGCTTTTCCAGCTTCCAGGAGCAGAAACGACCTCCAGAGGCCCCACACCATCACAAGCACTTTTTGGTAGGTCAGAACTCCCAGCAAGGAATTGCAGGGGAGCTGGGGGTGAAGTCTTTGCCTTCTCGAGACTTCAAAACAGGAGGCAAGCTCTACTCAAGCCCTTGGAGACTTTCCACAAGCAGGGAACACAGAACACAGCAAAGTCCTTCTTCTTTCCTTGGCAGAAACAGCAACTGCAGGCCAACCCCAGACACACAGCAAGGGCAGTACTTCTCCTCAGTTTCTCCAGCTCTTCTCCTTGGCAATGGTTCCTCTTGATTCCAGAAGTAGTCTAAATTTCAGAGGTTTTAGGTCTAATGCTTATACCCCAAAGTGTATTTGTTCTCTTTGTGCAGAGAAGCCCTGTGCTCAGTCAAAACCAGTTCTGCCCTCTCTGGTGCAGCTTACTGGTAGGGGCGGGGACGTAATTGTGGAAAGCTTACCAGGCCCATTCTGGTTGAAAGGAAATCTCTTCCCCCTACTCTAAATGCAGCCCAGGTCTAGTCATCCCAGCCCTGACTCACCAGGCTCTTTGGAGCCACTGCACCTCCCCAGCCCCTGACCCTCCAAGCCCAAACAGTCAATCTACACCCTAGCAGAGGCACACTGGATGGTAAAGCAAGAAAATACCTACTTTCTAAAAGTGGTATTTTCAAACGCAGAATGTAAAAATCACCCTTACTACAAGATGTATTATAACATTCTGCATTGAGGCATACTAAACTGTATTTTTCTAGCTTTTTCCCAGGGGTAGGTATATTTATAAGATTTCATAAGCAAACTCCCCATTCTATCCTAACGGAAAAGATAGCCTTGCAATAGTGAAAAACTAAATTGGCAGTAGTTCACTATCATGACATGCCACACACATCAGGGTATGTCCTACCTTTCACATACACTGCACCCTGCCACAGGGGTACCTTGGGCCTATCTTAGGGGTGAGTAATATGTAAGAAAGGGGAAGGTTAGGGTCTGGCAAGTGGGTGCACTTGCCAAGTAGACTTGGCAGTTAAAAACTGCACACAGACACTGCAGTGGCAGCTCTGGGTTACCTTTTCAGAGCTACTCCTGTGGGTGGTGCAATCAGTGCTGCAGGCCCACTAGTAGCATTTGATTTACCAGCCCCAGCACACTTAGTGCACTTTACTAGGGACCTACCAGTAAATCAAATTTGCCAATCAGGGAGAACCAATTGTAACAACAATTTACACAGGGAGCACTTGCACGTTGTCACTGATCAGCAGTGGCAAAGTGCCCAAGCATCTAAGCCAGCAAAACGAAATCCAGCACAGCATCAAAAATACCGGAGGTACAAGGCAAAAAGTCAGGGGAAACCACGCCAAAGATGCCAAGTCTAACAGTAACATTCCACACCACTGTTGACAGTCCAGAATTATTCATAATGCAGGGTTTGTTTCTAAAAGTTCATGCTTAGATCAGATTTTGAAATAAGCATCTAAAATCTTTCACCAGAGCCTTGTTATTAAAACAAACTTGGATAGGCAGAAGCTCCCTTGAGATGGTCTTTCTCCCTTAACTACTCTTTCCACGGTACAGTTGTTCCCTGAGATGCTACTCATGTAGACCTGTTTTCATTTTTATGGTATCTGACATCATCTTTTTAATGTTTAACAAATGGAAATAACTGTATATAATGTAAATATCGTAGGGGTGTTGGTATTTTTATGTTTCTAAAATTAAGTTCATATTTTTAGTTCTGCCATCATGGACCTGCTTTCCCCTCGCCCATCTCTCACGTTGTCCTAAATGGCCCTTCTTTTACCATTCCTCTACATCTGTTAGCACCTTCATGTTCATTTTTATATGCCTTAGCTCGTTGTTTCTACCATTTTCTTCTTTTATAGGAGAGACAGAAAACAGAGTACCTTCATCCATTTTCTTTCCATTAAACCTTCAGGGTATTTTTAAAAACTGTTTTCCTACAAGCGCTGGTAATTTACAAATTTCATGACATTTTGAACTGTTCTTTCTTTCTATCATACCTAGGCTTTCATACAGACCTGAAGTTCTGAGAAAATAAGAAGAGTTTAATCAAATAGGTTGTTTTTAATTTAATCATTTTATTAATATTACAAGAAAGCATACAAACTTGTTTGCAGCTGTATTGCATACGTAGGCTATCCTGGTTTAGGTTTAAACCTATAGTAACTGCTAAAGTCCCACCAAAAGGAAAATAGCCCTCACCAGTGTGAGCATATAAACACTGAAAAAACACCTGCATAGCCACGCACTAAATGACATTCAAGGAAAGAAAAAAGAGAGTGAAAGAGTCATTTGTCTTTCTTTCTGAAGGGGCCAATACATTGTAACTTCTTTATACAAATTCTATGCTAACATTATTCTGCCTGAGCTTTGTTGTTTAGGGATGTCACTAAAGTACTGTTTCTTCTTCTTTTTGCTTTTTTCATTTTGTGGTATTGGGTCTAAATATGCAGGGGTTAGAATCATGTTTTAGGTCTTGTTTAATGATTCTATAAACTGTAGAGAATCAGGAAACATCTAAATCATATTTGATATTTTGTCTACGTTCGATTCTTTCACTGATATGTAAAATGTCTGGCTTCATAAGAACCTTTCCTAATATGTACAATCACATTTATCCACAGTGACATCTAGTGAGTCAGTATTAATAGTAGGTACATTTCCAAACACCCCAGACTTTAACAATTTAATGCAAAGTGTAATGACAGGTATATGTGAAAAGAGTGCTGTCACCAAGCATCTGGGACTTTGGTACTCTTTACAAGTGCTAGATCCCTTCCATAAAGGGGGATTTTCTCCAGATTTCAAAAATGCTGCTTAATTTTTGACTGCTTCAAAAACTTTGACACATGTGTACCCAGTTCAACATATATGTTGCAGAACCTGTCCCTAGGAATCACAATCTTCAGGTGCACCAGTACTAACATGGAAAGCTATGTCAGTGGGCAGAGTTAGGAAATTGTGTAGTGGCTATTTTGGCTTTGCCCTTCTCAAGTGCCAATGTTGAGAGGGCTTTTTTACAGATAAAAGTTTACATGGGAAGGAACGAGTGAGCGCGCATGACCAAAGACTCACTGAAGAAACATTGTATGGTGTACCACAATAAGTTTGATTTGTATAAATGTATTTAGACTAGGCCTGGGCGAAAATTTCGTTCCGTTCGCAGAAATTGCGATAATTTGACATTTTCACGTTCCGCGGAGAGCGCGAAAATGTCAAAATTTCAGCATTCCGCAGCTTGGCGATAATTTGTTTCTTGCTCGCGTTGTAAAATAATACATTCTCGCGCGCGTGCGATCGCCTTACCTGAATCCCTGCGTTCGCCGACAAGTTTTCTTGATCCGGTCGCGTTCTCCATGAGATGTTGTATTGTTTTTAGCCTTTTGCGCTGTCTCGCGACAGTTCGCACCCGCAGTGACGTCATGCGTCGCGCGATCACGTCTTTCTTCTCGCGATCATGCACCGCGAGACAACTGAAAACAAGATGGCCGCGCCCGCGAGCAACCACATGGGTAAGTTGGCGAGCCGCAACCATGCAGAAAATCTCAAGAACATGCGGGAAAAAAACTTCCGCATCTTCGCGATATTTCCGCGTGTTTGCGATAATTTTTAACATTTTCGCGATAATTTGCGAAAGTGGATTTCGCAAATTCTGCCCACCCCTAATTTAGACCTCAAATACACTGTGCATATGCTGTATGGCACTATCAGTGCGTAAAGCAAGCAATATTAAAAGCAAAACATTCCATAAACACTGGAAAAACATTATTTCTGTTGTTTTTAATGGCACAAAAAATGTGTAACTACTGATAACCATTTTTTCCAAGGTATTGAAATCACTGGAAAACACACAAAAAACCTCACCAAAATTTACCAAAAATAGAAACTGAAAATGGGAAAGCCTAGACATAAGTAGCCAGGCTTCATCACTTTACATTGTTTATTACAACAGACGTACATTAGCAAAAATATGTTAGAAAAATGTTGTAAATTCACTTCTTATAGTAAGTGAATCCTTGGATATGTACTAAGGGATAACATGTTCCTCCCCACCCAGTACCGTCCTCACAGTTATGTCCCTTAACAGGTCTGAACATGTACATCAATCCATTGTTCTTAAAGGACAATTCGCTATACTGAAAATACCTTCATGTCTTTCAGGCACAGGTGTTCATGTTTCAAAGAAGTACAGGACTCTTAATTTTGATGGGAAATCACGCAACACGGATAATGAAGGGAAGTAGTTAAATAACGCCTCATATATTCTCTCTACTATATTGTGACTATGTAGCAGATTGTGGGGTAGTTTACTAAGAACATGGTATGCCATAGTTCCATCACACAAAGTCCCTCATGGAATTTGTTAATTAAATACATTGCAGCACCCAACATGTGCCCAATCACCACATTTTTCATTCCCGTCCTGATGGTGTCCAAACCTTAAGGGTTTATTATCAAATTTAATACAGATTACAAGTTACATAAATCAGCAAAATTGATAGAAAATCATGGTAGGAGCATGCACATATAAATGTTAATTCAGTCTGAATTTGTATAAGAGCAGAAATAATGTGCAAAATAGGATAAAATGCAACAAGCAAAATATGACCCAAGCAGGTTCCCTCAAATAACTTTCCAATTCTAAATAAAGTATCGAAAATGGTACAGGAAATTCTTTGAGGAAGGGTCAGCATCAGATTAACTCGATTCAAAGGTTCAATGGAAAGAGACTGATGGCTTTATTACTAGTTTGGTGGTCCTCCTGCAGGTACTGCCACAGCTGTGCTGGCAGGAGGATGCCAAGCCTGTGGTGCATCCGCCCACGAAGTTTAATCCAGGGCGGACAGGCGGTGCTATGGCAGTTTCACGGCGGTGGCTGTGATAGGTTCACCGATAAACCTTAACAGCAGGCAGCGGTTTTGCCAGCACCTGCAGCATTTTCCTGCATAGTGTGGCATGTTCCATGATGTGCATGCCACACACTGCAGGAACGAGGGTGCAACTCCCCTCATGCACCTCCAGGCCCTAAGCGGCAGGGGTCCCTGTTAAGCCCTACCTAGTTGCATCACTACACCACTTTCCATGGCAGGCTCACCTCAATGAAATGAGCGGTGAGCCTGCCATGGAATCCTGGATTCGGGTGGAAGTGGCGGTCCGACTACTACACTCAAACACAGTGGGTGGACCCACAGTGGTGGCGGTGGTCGGACCGCCACTGCGGGTGCAGCAGTCCTAGGACCATTGCAATTGGAATAAGGCTCTTAGTATTCAAGCATGAAGCTTAACAGAGGGAATCAGCAGACCCAAGAAGAGATCTTCTTCCAGCAAAAGTCAGGATACATTCTGATCTGTTATTCTAAAGTGCACCCAGTTAAAGTGTGAAAGAACTTTCTAGAAGGCTTTTCCTTAACTTCCAACAAACAAAGCAATCAAAAGACAGCGTATTCTCAGGGAGCAGTTAAACTCCCTAGTTTTCCATCTCCTGACAAAGAAGAAACACATTTGGATGACCTTGGAAGGAACATCAATCCAGCCTGCCCGGTACCCTATGGTGTCTCTCACTGTCTCAGTCTCCATATCCGAGGTCAAAATGTAATTGAAAGGATCAGTCCTCCTAGTCTAACAAGCTGTACTTTAAGTCTATACTGATCTATCAAGGACATTGATGAGGCACTTGCAAAGAAGAGTAAAACAAGTCACTTGCAAAACACTTTAAAAAATGTGTGCAATGAGACACGGTTATAGGTTAAGCCGATGCTAGATCTAGTTAGCATAAATGATTATATCAAATGCAAATTAACAAAAGTATACATTTCTTTCATGGTGATACATTTATTATAATTTAACCAAATATAGGGGTGTCTCATTAACAGCAATATATATAGCCATCTATTACAATCGATTAATGAAATGCATGCAGATTCATACATTTAAACACAATTTAAATATATATGCTGCATATAAAATTGGCAGGCACTAAAGTACGGTGTTCCAGTCCCAAATGCAATAGAATAACTTCCCATTTGATTGACCTCAGTATCCTGTCAATGTGGCTCAGTATATTTTACCAAAATATTTGAATTTTGAAAAAATTCCATATTATATGGAACAACATGCCAACACACTCCCCCACACCAACAGCAACTCCCAGAGTCTTTGGGAAATATGCATTTATTCCACCTGGTGTTAGGTACCTCCTCATGCAAATGTTATATTATGTTCCTTCATTATGCCCTGGGCACATGTTGCTCATTGCCTACTTCTTCCCCTCAAATTATGTCTAAGTTCCCTATCCCATTGTGTCTGTTAATGCCCATGGACGTCATTTGGGAGTAGTCATGTGTCACAGCTGTGACCTCTAGCTTACTCCCTGCTACTCCTAACCCTTCCTATGCAAATCTTGCCCTCAGAGGTGGCAAACTCTTCACCTCCTCTGAGGCCAGGGGTTCCAAAGGAAGGTCCAGGAGTACCTGGAAGCAAGCTAGAGGTCACAGCTGTGACCCCTGACTACTCCCATATTACGTTAATGGTATTCCCATTTCTCTTGGGTGGTGAGCATGGCATACAATGAAGTTATAAAACCCCTTGTGTAATAAAAAGAAGAAAAAATAGTGTTACAAATATTGTCAGCTGCTTACCAGTAGTACCTTAATACCTGCATGCAGTGCACAATGTCAAATCAGTTCTGGACGGAGTTAACAGTGCTTTTATGATATTTGCACGACTATTGTAGCACTTAGCTCAAGTGAGTTGTAGCAGTTTGTTCTTTTTTTTAAACAAACCCTCACTTTGCCATTGGCCCATATGAAATTAAGTATGCATCACTGCAGGTACAATGACTGGACAAAAATGGCAGTGGACAGGGCCTGGAACTGATAAAAAAAAGGCGGGGAAGTATATTTATTTTAAAAACATTAATTCTCCCCTGATAGGACACAAACAATCCCTTCCTACATGTCATATAGGACAGGACTGGAGATTTTAAACAGGGCCAACTAAATCCCTTCCAATTTTAAAAAAAGTTGAAAATGTTAGACCCAGGTATCTGTTCCTTTTTTGCCCACGATAATGTTGCAAGTTCTTTAAAAGCGTTTAGGTACTTTGCTTGAATATTATTATGCATTTCAGATTTCCCCAGATTGATACAGAAGCTTGTTCAAATGCAGCTATTAGTGACATCAAGGCTGGAAAAGTAACCTCTGTTTCTGGAAGGGTGAGCAGCATGTCCTCTGCAAATAGGCTGATCTTATTTTCCTCCCATCTAAATTTCATCCCACAAATTCTTGGACCCTCTGAGGTTAAGGATTCTACAGTTAATGCAAAAAGTAGCAGAGATAAAGGGCAACCCTGCTCTGTGCCTCATCACAGCTGTACATTTTCAGAAGAGATGCCATTGACTCTTACCCTAGCAACAAGGGCACACTAGTTCACCTGAATCCATCATCTAACTATGGGAAACATCTCGAAAACTGATAGGCCATTTTCAAGAAAACCCCAACTCAATTTTTAAGTCAAGCGTCAATAGTGCAGCCAGGTCTCTTTCAGTTTTCCTTTTTCTATTAGACATTCCACTGTTTTAGAGGTTATCGGAGCCCTGATTACTCAGAATAAAACCTATCTTTTCAGCCCAACTAGTGTGGGGACCACCTTATTCAGTTGGTGGGGATTTTGGTGAATATCTTTATGTCAGAGTTTAAAAGGGCTATGGAGTGGTAGGAGGCACTGCCCTCCTTGTTTTTTCCCTGTCTTCAAATCAATACAATTTCGGAGCTGCACATTGTGAAAGAAACATCTTCATGTTCCATAAAGGAATTAAAGAGTTGTTCTAAAAGTTGACGCAAGAGATCTACATTATCCCTTTAGATGTCAGTGGAATACCATCTGGGCCATGGGCTTTATAAGGCTTCGTCAATTTTATGGCCAACAGAATCTCTTTTTTTCTATGGGCTTTTCCAACTTCTTCACCCATGGAGACTCAATCATGCTGTTCATCATCCACACCGATGAGAATTTCCCACATACACCTGGTTTAGCTCCATAGAGCTTTTGGTAAAATCTGACAATGCTGATCTTTTGTCTGTCTCATCTGATATGAGTGTTCCCTGTTTATTTTTGACCTGTGCTTTATGTGATTTGGTTCTCTCAGCCTGCAACTGCGATGTAAAGAATCGAAACAATTTAATATGAAACCCTAATTCCAGAAGATTTGTCATTAGCTCTTTCTTTGTCTCTGTTTGTGGTCATGATTGCAATTCAGAAAAGTTTTCCTACGAACATGTCTTGACTTGTTTCTATGTATGAGAAGGGTAACAAGCATCACTACACCTGTCAAAGCTATGTGCTTTATATTACATCTGATTAGCCTATGCCATTAAGTGTATTGCCTAATGTTAATCAGAATATAGGGAGATTAGTTTTATTAACACTCAAAGACTCATCATACCATATTGTCATCCATATTGGAGTTTATTAGGGATTCTGTTTTGTCTGGAGCCTTCTCATGAATTCGGTGGTGGTTCCTGCATACAATGTGTTGCCCTAGTCCATCAGGCTGGTGATTAAGGCTTGTGTGATTGTTCTTCTCATGTTGATGGGGAGCTGTTCTAATGATTCTTTGGAGCAAGCGGAGGGTATAGAAGCAGGCGGAGGAGACTGTGTTGATCTGTCGGTTCATGATCACTTTGCTGTACAGGATAATGTCGAGGTTGCAGGTGTGGTCTTTTGGCATGGGAGTGGGTTTGAGTTTGGTGGGACACCAAGTGAGGTGTGGCTGCCAAAGGTGAGCACTTCAGTCTTGTCAGTGGGTGTTTAGCCAAAATATCGAGTTTTAAATTTCGACCTACAATAATATCGTGTTTTTAATATCGTAGGTACAGAATATCGAAGTCAAGAATATCGATGGACAGAATATCGATCCAAGGTAAGTAATATCGAAGTTAATAATATCGAAGTACTTAATATCGATGTAAGTAATATCGTAAGTAAAAATTTCGATGTCAATAATATCGATATTTATTTAGTGTAATGTCATTTAATATGTATTTTATTTGTATGTTAAAGATTATTGTAATGTATTTTAATACATTTAAAAATAAATGTTTAGAGATTTATAATTATTTTACATTTAATTTAGCGTTTTAGTATCAGAGCGGGTTGTGGGTTTATAGGGGAATAGGGTGGGAAGTAATTTAATTATAATTAATGAATTAATATGTATTGTTTAATTGGTATTTATGATTAATTAATTGGTAATTAATTAATAATTGGTAATTAATTGATTAATTAATTGTTAATTAATTATTAATTGTAAAGTTATTTTATTAATTGGTTAATTATATACATTATAATTACTTTATTATTAATATTTATTTATTGTTATTGTTAATTAATTAATTGTTAATTAGTAATTAATTGGTGATTTAAGTTTATTAAGTGATTAATTGATAATTAAATTAATTATGTAAATTTTTATGTGTAGTGGGTTGTGGGTTTATAGGGGAATAGGGTGGGAAGTAATGTAATTATAATTAATATGTATTGTTTAATTGGTATTTATGATTAATTAATTGGAAATCAATTAATAATTGGTAATTAATTTGATTAACAGATTAAATAATTTTTAATTAATTATTAATTGTAAAAATAATTTATTATTTGGTTAATTATATAAATTATAATTAGTTTATTAATAATATTTATTTATTGTTATAGTTAATTAATTAATTGTTAATTAGTAATTAATTGGTGATTTAATTTTATTAAGTGATTAATTGATAATTAAAATTAATTATGTGAATTTTTATGTGTAGTGGGTTGTGGGTTTATAGGGGAATAGGGTTGGATGTAATTAAAATAAAATAAATAATGATATATTTTATTTATTTGTAATTATTATTAATTAATTGTTATTAGTTAGTTAAATATAGTCAATATAAATAATTGATTATTGTATTTTATTTGTTGTTATTGCTAATTAATGTATTGTTAATTAATAATTAATAGGTGAATATTTGTAATTTCGTAGTTAATATGTATTAATTAGTGAATTAATAACTATATTAATTATAAAGAATGTATTATTAATTCTAAATAAGAGATAAATTGATATTTAAATCTATTGTGTATTTTGTATGTGTAGTGTGTTGTGTGTTAAAGGGGGAATAGTGTGGGATGTAATTTAAATTTATTTATTTAAATATTTATTTTACATAATTGGTATTTAATAATAATTATTTTTTTAAAACATTGTTAACATGCAATTTTTTTATAACAAATTATTGAATTGGTTATAATGTTCATAGAATCACTATGCTATCTAGTGCTTTCCCAACTGTTTTACTATCTGGAGTGGGAATAGTAATTTTTACCCCTACGCTATCCAGCGCTTTCCCTACTGTTGCACTCTCTGGAGTTGGAATAGTAATTTTTACCCCTACGCTATCCAGCGCTTTCCCTACTGTTGCACTCTTTGGAGTTGGAATAGTAATTTTTACCCCTACGCTATCCAACCTTTTCTCTACTGTTGCACTGTCTGGAGTGGGAATAGTGAATTTTACCCTTACGCTATCCAACACTTTCCCTACTATTGCAATCTCTGGAGTTGGAATAGTAATTTTTACCCTTACGCTATCCAACACTTTCCCTACTATTGCATTCTCTGGAGTGGGAATAGTAAATTTTACCCTTACGCTATCCATCACTTTACCTACTATTGCACTCTCTGGAGTTGGAATAGTAATTTTTACCCCTACGCTATCCAACGTTTTCCCTACTGTTGCACTCTTTGGAGTTGGAATAGTTATTTGTACCCCTACGCTATCCAACGTTTTCCCTACTGTTGCTCTGTCTGGAGTGGGAATAGTAATTTTTACCCTTACGCTATCCAACACTTTCCCTACTATTGCACTCTCTGGAGTGGGAATAGTAATTTTTACCATTACGCTATCCAACACTTTCCCTACTATTGCACTCTCTGGAGTTGGAATAGTAAATTTTACCCCTACGCTATCCAACGCTTTCCCTACTGTTGCACTCTTTGGAGTTGGAATAGTAATTTTTACCCCTACGCTATCCAATGTTTTCCCTACTGTTGCTCTGTCTGGAGTGGGAATAGTAATTTTTACCCTTACGCTATCCAACACTTTCCCTACTATTGCACTCTCTGGAGTTGGAATAGTAATTGTTACCCCTACGCTATCCAACGTTTTCCCTACTGTTGCACTCTTTGGAGTTGGAATAGTTATTTTTACCACTACGCTATCCAACGTTTTCTATACTGTTGCACTCTCTGGAGTGGGAATAGTATATTTTACCCTTACGCTATCCAACACTTTCCCTACTATTGCACTCTCTGGAGTGGGAATAGTAGATTTTACCCTTACGCTATCCAACACTTTCCCTACTATTGCACTCTCTGGAGTTGGAATAGTAATTTTTACCCCTACGCTATCCAACGTTTTCCCTACTGTTGCACTCTTTGGAGTTGGAATAGTTATTTGTACCCCTACGCTATCCAACGTTTTCCCTACTGTTGCTCTGTCTGGAGTGGGAATAGTAATTTTTACCCTTACGCTATCCAACACTTTCCCTACTATTGCACTCTCTGGAGTGGGAATAGTAATTTTTACCATTACGCTATCCAACACTTTCCCTACTATTGTACTCTCTGGAGTTGGAATAGTAATTTTTACCCCTACGCTATCCAACGCTTTCCCTACTGTTGCACTCTTTGGAGTTGGAATAGTAATTTTTACCCCTACGCTATCCAATGTTTTCCCTACTGTTGCTCTGTCTGGAGTGGGAATAGTAATTTTTACCCTTACGCTATCCAACACTTTCCCTACTATTGCACTCTCTGGAGTGGGAATAGTAATTTTTACCATTACGCCATCCAACACTTTCCCTACTATTGCACTCTCTGGAGTTGGAATAGTAATTTTTACCCCTACGCTATCCAACGCTTTCCCTACTGTTGCACTCTTTGGAGTTGGAATAGTAATTTTTACCCCTACGCTATCCAATGTTTTCCCTACTGTTGCACTCTCGGGAGTTGGAATAGTTATTTTTACCCCTACGCTATCCAACATTTTCCTTACTGTTGTTTTTGTTGAAGTTGGACTAGTAGTTTTATTGGGTCTGATATTAAATATGTTTTGTAATATTTTAGCTATTGTAATATATAATTAATAATAAAAATTATTCAAATTAAAATTATTGATTATTATTTGCTATATGTAATTATTTAATATTTATTAATGTTATTGTTTTATGTGTATAGATGTATTGGTAATTTAAATAAATATTTAATAATTTATATGTTACAGAAATTATTATTAAAAGTAATTATTAAGTAAGTGTATATATTATATATTATATATATATGTTTCATTAAAGTTTCATTTAATTATATATATTTATTATACATTTTACATATTATACAATATATTTAATTATGTTTCTTTGATTTATAAGTATTATTTGGTTTATTTTACATATATTTTTAAACTAAAAAAAAAACGATATTTTTGAATTACGATATTTTTGACATCGATATTAAATTATCGATATTTTTGTACTTACCATGTTGTAGATAGGATGTCGATATTCTTGACCACGATATTTTTGTTGCGATATTTTTGTAGGTCGAATTTTTGTCTTTCGAAATTATGTCATACAATCTTGTCAGTGTTGAGCTTCAAACAGTTGTCCTTGATCCAATCTGCGACATTCATCATGCAGTTGTGGAAGTTGGTCTTAGTGGTGACAGCGTCTACTGAGAGTGAGATATGAGGTTGAGATTGTGGGCTCTGACGTTGTTGGCTAGAGTCTTTATATAGGTATAGAAGAGGGTGGGGCTTAGGGATGAACCTTGAGGTATGCTGCAGATGGTGCTAGTGGGTTTCAAAGTAGGGAAGTAGGTGGATTCTCTGTGTTCTTCCTTTGAGTAATGATGTAATACACTTGAGTGCATATCCCCTGATCCTAACGTGGTGCAATTTTTTGAAGAGTGTGTGGTGGGATATGGTGTCGAAAGAGGTGGAGGAGGATCACAGCTGCTGATTCTCCACGTCAATCAGGGTGAAGATGTCATCATTGGTAGTGATCAGGAGTGTCTTCATGCTGTGATTGATGAACAATCCAGAGAGAGAGGACACTAGCAGGTTGTATTACTCCGGGTGTTTAGTGAGCTACCAATTGATGGTCTTCTCCAGGACTTTGGTGGGAAAAGGGAGCAGTGACATGGGGCAGTAGTTCTAGAGTTTGTTCGTGTCGGCGGAAGGTTACTTGAGAAGAGGTGTGACTGCTGCATGTTTCCACGCATCGGGAAAAGTGGCTGTGGCAATGGATGCTTTCAGCATGGTGGTGAGCTGGTGACCAATCTCATTGCTTTCCAAATTTAAGAGGTATTGGGGTCAGTGGTCCGTGGGTGCTTCAGAGTGAATGGAGTTCATGATGGCTGTGGTGTTGGGTGTGGTAAGCTGTTGCCATGCAGTTAGTCACTGGATGTGGAAGCTTCCTTTGGGAGAAGTAAGCTGAGGAGGTCAGTAGGTTGGGGCTCAAAGTTCCTATAGATGGTGGACATCATGCTGTGGAAGTGCTTCGCTAGAGCGTTGCAGAGTTCCTGTGAAGGAAGAATCATGTTCTCAGTAGCTGTTAGGCAGGAGAACTCTCTGGCAATGCTGAAGAGTTCCTTGGTGTGGTTGGCACTTGCCTTGATTCAGTGCGCATGGGTGTTCTGTTTTGCATCTTTGAGTCGTAGGTGGTATTCATTGAGGGCTGACTTGAATGTGGCTCGGTCTGTGACATATTTATTGGTGCACAATCTTCCCTCCAGTTGTTTGCAGCTGTGTTTCAAAGTACTGAGTGGTGGTGTGTACCAGCTTGCTTGTTTAGTACATCTGTGGGTTTTAGATGCTTTGATGGGGCGACTAGGTCTGCGGCATTGTTGATCCATGTGTTGAGGATCTGAACTGCTTGTTCCAGTTTGGTTGCGGTATCAGGTTGGGTGGTGTTCAGGGTGTCCATTCATTGGGTCTGTGTCACTTTGTTCCAGCTGTGAGAGGAGGTGTTGGGGGGTTGGAGGAGGTGCATGGTGCACCTACAATGGTGAAGTGGATGATGGAGTGGTCATCCAGATTAATTCTGTGGCATTGCTGTATTTGACTCTGGCAATGGAAGTGAAGATAGGGTCCAGTGTATGTCCTGTTCTGTGTGTGTGGTCTGTGACCAGCTGGGTGAGGCTGATGTTGTTAATTTGTTCCAGGAGTTTGTCAGAGTTAGTGTCTGTCAGGTCATCTAGGCGGAAGTTGAAGTTCCTGAGGAGGATGTACTGCTTGGACTCGATGGCAAGTGGGGCAATGAAGTCTGTGATGGGGTCGCTGAGGCCAGTGCGTAGTCCTGGGGATCTGTATATGAGGATGTCTTTGATGGTTGTTTTGTTGTCGATGTGGAGTTGGAAATTGAGGTGTTCCATGACCGGTGTGGTGTCGTATTCGGTTGTGGTGCAGTGGATTGTTTCTTTATGGAAGATGACAATGCCTCCTTCATGTTTGCGGGTGTGGTTCCAGTGTGTCATCTTGTAGGTGTTGTGGTGGCGAAGTTGGGGGTAACGGAGGGGGTCATCCAGGTCTGTGAGATGAAGGTTATGTCAGGGGCGAGAGTGGAGACGGTGTCCCAGACTTCGGTGGCATGTTTCCAGAGAGCTCTGGCATTGATCAGGAGGCATCGGAGTGGTTCTGGGTTGGTCTCAGTCAGCAAAGTGGGAGTGGCGCTGGTTTCTGTGATGGCAGGTGGTCCTACATTGCAGGTGAAGTGACAGCTGTGGTAGGTGAATGGTCCTACTGTGAAAGGATGAGATGCTAGGCCACTGGTGTTTTGGCATCTGGTGCCCAGGGCTCAGAGATCTGCAGTGGAGTATCTGCATGTGTCCAGAGGGCCAGTATCCTGGACCTGGGAGCGATCCAGGCACAGACTTCAGCAAGCTGTCAGCGTGTGCTTCAGGGGGCATCCTCGTGACCCAGGATCAGGCTGCAGGCATCAAATGATTTGGACAATAAAATGCCACCTTTCTAAAAGTGGCAATTTCAGGACTATGAAGACAAATCTCACTATAGCATGAACAAGATATTTTAATTACAATTATTTAAACACCAAGCTCAAACTCTCTATCTGCTCCCCATTGGAAGCTCCTTAAATGTAATAAGGTAAATTCAAAGTTATGGCAGTAGTTATTTTCAATACCAGGATATTTAAAACTTAAAAGCACATGCCCTACATTTTGATTATCCTGCACCCTGCTGTTCAGGGCCTACCCAATGGGTGACATATGTATTAAAAATGATGGTTTGGGCCTAGCAAAAGGTTTATTTGCCAGTTTGAAATGGCAGTTTACCACTGCACACACAGGTTGCAATGGCAGGCTGGAGGCATGTTTAAAGGGTCACTTTAGTGAGTGGCTCAATCAGTGCTGCAGGCCCACTAGTGGCATTTAATTCAGAGGCCGTGGGCACATCTAGTGTGGCTTTACTAGGGAGTTACTAGTAAATTACATATGCCAATGGGATGTAAGCCAATTGTACCATGCTTTAAGGACAGAGCACAAGCACTTTGGTATTGGTTAGCAGTGGTATATTGTGCAGAGTCCTAATGCCAGCAAATACAGAGTCACCAAAGCAGGAGGATGGAAGGTAAAAAGTTAGAGGAAAACCAAAAGGTTAGGGGAGAACCATGTAAAGGATGCTAGGTCGAACACCAACATATTTGAAACCATTTAGTTTGACAATTTACTCATCAGTCAAAATATAAATGAACATAAAGTGCCACAAGGAGGTAAGACACACTTGAAGAGTATTCATCATAAAAACTTAACCTATTTTATCTGAGATGTTGGTAATCAGTGGTCTATGTCCCACCCCAATGTAGAATAATTGATATATTACCACTTAATATAGTTTAGGCTTTAAACCCTGTTAAGATGTCCTATTAATGTACCATCTATCATGAATCAAATCCCATTTCTCCTGGGGGTGCATGTCCATGTGCCAATAGCTATGAGACTGTATTTGGTCTCTCCCTTGCATTACTTGTGAAAATTAGATTATTCAAACCTCTGTCCTCGGTCAATGTCCTCACTGACACAGCCTTTCATCCATCCTACCTGCTGCCAGGCTTTAGTCAACATTGCTACATCATTTTGCCATTGTCTCTTGTGTAATCCTATAAGTTTCTCTTTTGATCTTTGTGGCCAACCAACAAAATTGGAGGCTCATCTGGCTCAGGGAGGAAGCCTAGGAGCCTCAAGCACTTATTTTGCCAAGATTGAGAGGTGCACAGTTTAATGTTTTAAATTAAAGCACTGCCCTAGGATCTTTAGAATAGGAAGGCTTAATGGATGAACAGATAGGACAACTGACCTAGAGTAAATTGCTGCTTTTCCTACAAATCTTTGAATGGCAATTTCACTGAAGCCCATTAAAATCTACCTATTACTGCAGCATCATCAGCTCTGACTTGTACAGCTGAAGACAAAGCAGCTATAACTCTACCATATTATCTGTATAATGCAAATGGCACATTTATTCTCACTTGAACAACCCTCTTAAAACAGATTCAGATCCCTGAGTATCAAACAAAACAGTACAATCATTTCAAAAGACAGTTCCATGGAGTACATGATGATCATCCTCCCATCAGCACCTCTAGACTTGTGTTCCATAAAGGAAGGTCTCTGCATGAAGATAACCACATTCAGAAACAGACTTTCCTGCTGGATTGGAAGAGAAGAGTTCCGGGAGATTTAATGCAAATGATGTACCTACCCATTTTGGAGAGTGGATGTATGTGTACCTGTACATGCAGGAATCTACATAATTCTTTGTGACTTGGCCTATAATATCACACACAATGAATGTGTAAGGGTAAAGACACAGAACTCCCTTTTTATCATGCACCACAATAGACCTGTCGGCCATAGGGTGGTGTTCCCCCAAATCTTTTGCCTCACTTCCTCCATTTTTGCTGTATTAATTTCTCTCTGGCCTCTGTGGACTTTAGCACTGTTAATCAGTGCAAAAAATGTTATGCTCCCTCCCCTAAAACATGGTAACGTTGGTTTATACCCAATTGTCATAGCTACTTTACTTATAAATCCCTTGGAGAGTGCTATGCCATATACCCAGGGCCTGTAAATTAAATGCGACCAGTGGGCCTGCAGCACTCATTGTGCCACCCACTTACATAGCACCTTAAAACACATGCCAGGTCTGCCATTGCAGCTTGACTGTAATTTTAAACTGCCATGTCAGTTTGGCATTAAAACCCCCTTGCCAAGCCTTAAACTCCCCTTTTATTACGTATAGAATACCCCTAAGGTAGGTCCTTTGTAGCCTATAGGGGAGGGTGCCGTGTATTTAAAAGGTTGGACATGCACTTTTAAGTTTTACTTGTTCTGGTTGATAAAAACTTATAATTTCGTTTTTCACTTCTGTGAGGCATATCTCTCCCATAGGATAACATTGAGGATGTTGTCTTTGGTCTGTCGGTGAAAAGCTCTTTTTAATGATAAAGTCTGTTTTTTATTCACAGTTTTTAAAATGCCACTTTTAGAAAATGTTGCATTTTTCAGCCCTTGTGTGCTTTTAGCCTGGCCTGGGTCACATGCCTGAGTGTAACTGACAGTTAGACTTTGTGAATTCCTCCCAGACAGTCACACAATGGAGGGATCAGATGTGCCTGAATGGGCCTTCAACTGGCAGCATAGGAAGGTGAAACTGAGAACAGTCCCACTTGTGACTGAATAGCCAGTTCTCTGCCTTCACACAAAGGGCCTAACAGCCTCACATTGTCACTGCAGCCAGATTCTAGCCAGGGAACGGGAGTAAGAAGAATGACATGCACTTCAACGCTGCTGTATGGAAGCTTCTTCCACCTTCCAGAAGGAGGGCACCAGGGTATAAAAATAGGACCCCAGACACCAACTCTTCAGTACACTTCTGGACCTGGGGATTCTCTGACAGAAAAAAGGACTGTTGTGCTGCTGCGAGGACTGCCACTCTGATGGACTGCTGCTCAGAAGGGCTGCTGCCCTTCTGGATTGCTGCCCTACTGCCCTGTTGCCCTGCTGTTCTGCTCCCTTTTGCCTGGGTTCAACGACTGGATCTTCATCTGTCCCACAATCTTCTGAGTGACTCACAAGGGCTAGTTGACTGGCCTCCTGATTACAGCTTAACGGAAACAAATGTCTTACTCCATTTTGAGCCTGAACCTGGACCTAACCTTAGTGAGTCCTGACCCTCCAAGTGGTGACCCTCCAGTCCTAGCCCCCTAGAAGTGGTGCTAAAGGTACCCAATTAGACAAAACTCCAAAAGTGAGTGGTCACCTGTTCACCTGAGGTGCATCGCCAGTCAGACTGATTTTGTGGCTTCTCCCACTATGTTCTTCTCCATTGCAGCAAATCATTTTCAGCGGTCCTTTGTCAAAGGGGCATGAGGCCTTCTGGAATGGTATTCAGCTACATCCCACTGCCTTATCCAGCTGGAGATTTTCCAACTTCCATTTCTGAGACTAAAGGCCTAATTAAGATGTTGGTGGATGGGTTACTCTGTCACAAATTTGACCGATATTTAGTCTGCTGAATTACAAGTTCCACAGGATATAATGGACTTGTAATACAGCTGTCGGGATATCTGTCATGTTTGTGACGGAGTAACCCTGTCCGCCAAGATCATAATCAGGTCTTAAATCTGAATGTAGAAATCCTCACTGCGGCTTCAACTCAAGGCTATCTGACAGAGACGCCCCCTCCCAGGACACCTCCTACAGCCTTAGCCCATTGAACTTTACCCTCTTAGAACATTTTTTCTCAGACATTTGTTCAAGTCCAATGGTAAGAGCTAAATGGACGAAGACCACATTGGGTATCTGAACTGTGCTTGTTGCAAAGTCATCCTGTGTGCCCTGTGCATCCCCGATTTTGTGCTGACTGGTACTGGTCGTAACTGACTCTGATGTCCCTAGACTCTGTCTTACTTGGCCCAGGGTTAGTGCCTTGTTGAAAATACAGTGAAAACACACACATACATGAGGGTACACTATATTTTGGGGTTCACCTATAATTGGCCTGACCTACTCTATAAGTAACAAGTATATATTATGGCATGGCAGTTTAGAAGTCAGCAGCGCTTTCTGCACTTGCATGTGTGCACTGCTGAGAGCCTGAGCAATCCTGTGTTGCAGCACTGCTTTTAAATGTAGATTGTGCCCAACCATCGACTTTGGTGGTAGGGGCACTTAAAAAATCATAAACTACGATATTTTGTCAATTTAGTTATCCACAGCGTATTCCTCTAGGTGTCTTAGAGGTGGGGGTCATGTCATTATAAGGAGGGTCCATAAAAGATGGTTTATGCGCCCTGGGTATAGAAAAATTGCCCATTTCACTTTCCCCATTGTAGTAAAGGAACTCCCAAAATCGATGTCATTTCTAGGAGCACCGTGGAGTGAGGATCTACAATAGTTTTGCATATTCAGGACCCCTAAAATCTCCCCTATGCGTCCCAGGGGTGGGTGGCCATGTAACTATAAGCAGGGCCTTTATAAAAGATGTTTTTTATGCCCCAGTGATGGAGAAATTGCACATTTCATTTTCCCCATTGTAGATACCTAGCCTCATAGGATAGCATTGCAATATTTAATTAATACATTACTTTTGCTAGGAATTAAAGTCAAATATCATTGAAAGACTTAAGTGAATGGTGCTGATAAATCAAACAATAGCGATTGTCGAATTTATCCTAAAATGTATAGAAAAGAAGTTATAAGTCTTTCTTAGCTGGAAGCCACAATTCTGCCTTCCTGTGGTCTCCCCTGATTGGTCAGAGTTAACAGGATTAGCCAGGCTGCTTTAATTAAGTGATAAGTAGCTATCCCCAGAGAGAGGCTACCTGTTGGAGAGAGCTCTGCTCCATAGGAATGCCAGAGCAGGAAAGAGAGGTCGTAAAGCATGAACTTCAAATGAGGAATAGGACAGACCGAGAATGTTAAGTACATCTACCCCCCAGCCTCTCTGACCTAGCCAGATGGCAGGTGTAAGGCAGGAATTTGTAGATGTAGAGGGAGGAGAGCTTTTGAAATGAGCCATATGGGAGGTTAGTTTAACTAGTTCTTGCTCCTCTGCTGAGATTTCAGCCATACTGAATTTTATTTTGGAGGAATAGTGCTTTTTGGTAGAAGATTATGCCACACTTTGGAGGAAGTGGTCATGCTCTGGGGTATTGCCCTGCACCTCATTGGCCAGGAATGCTATACTGCTTGACCCCAGAGAACATTTATTAGGTATGTGAGAGGAGCCAATCCTCTCAGATCTGTTGCTTGAAAACAATAGAAGAAGGATTGCCAAGCTGGAAACATGATTTGCATAATCAGGTACTGCATTCTGATTGACTGTTCCTGCTGTATTATCTGGAATTGCGGACCTTTGGATGTATCTTGCTTCAAGAGGAATAAAGAGTGGACTCCCTGCAAGCTACGGGCTAACATTTCCACCAAGAGTCCCCCGCCCAGAGTGCATCCTGTGGACATTTAAAGTTTTTGGCCGGGTGCATTGTGGGAATTGTGGTCCCAAACCTTCATGGACCATCTTGGAGCTTCCAGACCCGTGGATTGTGTTTTGGACCATTTGGAACCTCAAGAAGATATACAGGAAGAACTTCCAGAGGTTTGGAGAAGTTTGAAGCAACTTTGGCAAAAAGCTCCATAAGATGACTGAGTGCTAGAAGTGTCTATTCTTTAAAAGATTCATATCTTCGGTTCCCTATATTGGCTGTGTGTCATCGTGCTGTCATTTTAAAGATACAAATATTTGCTAGTTTCATAAATTGGTGTTGGATTTTTATTTTAAGTTGAGTCTTCATTATTTACTGAATTGGCGTTTTTAAATGCTTTACCTATATATCGTCTAAGTTAAGCCTGCCTGTTCACAGCCAAGCTACCCAGGGTTAAGCATGGGAATTATTTATTGAGAGCTGTACTGAGCCATAGACTGTCTTAGTGACATTATTGCCAGTGGTAGATGCATATTTACTGTTGGACTTGGCCCTTTTTGTAGGGTCATCCCTGAACTTTTTGCCTTCCTCCTGTATTTTTTCTGACCTGTTTTTGTTGGATTTATGACTCTGGGCATTTTACCATTGCTGATCAGTGCTAAAGTGCATATGCTCTCCCTATTGTAAATTGATGTATGGATTAGTGACTCCATGATTGGCTGATTTGGTTTACTTGTCAGACCCTAGTACAGTGTACTGAGTGTGCCCAGGGCTTGTAAACCAAATGCTGCTGGTGGGCTTGCAGCCCTGGTTGTGACACCCACAGAAGCAGCCTGTAAAGTGTGTCTCAGGTCTGCCATTGCAGAGCCTGTGTGCAGTATGGTACTGCCATGCTGACTGGGCAATTGCACCCACTTGCCAGTCCCTAAACCTTCCCTTTTTTTCATATCAGACACCCCTATGGTAGGCCCAAGGGCAGGGTGCATTGTAGTTAAAAGTTAGGACAAGCCCTGATGTGTGTGGCATGTCTTAATAGTGAATTACACCATTTTCGTTTTTCACTATTGCAAGGCTACCTGTTCCCCATAGGCCAGAATGGGCAGTTTGATTATAACACCTTATAATCCTAACTGACCCAGGGAACATGGTGAAATTCGAGTTTAGTATGCCTGAACTCCGAAAGATAAAATACATCTTTTAGTGAAGGTGGTTTTAATATTCTGTGTTTGAAAATACCACTTTTAGAAAGTAGGTATTTTCTTGCCTAACTATCCAAGCCTGCCTCTGCTAGGTTGTGTATTCTATGTCTGGTTTGTGAGTGACAGGGGGGTTCCAGGAGACAGGGTGAGTCAGCACAAGGCTGAATAGAGAGATCTGCATGGGTGGGAGGAGTTGCACCTGGGACTTGAATAGGGCTGTGCCTGCCTTCCACAATACTGGTTCCACCCCCTGTGGTGCGTCTGATGTCCCTGGCCCACACTGTTAAAAGAAAGAAGGGGTCCTGTAAACAAAGTGCTCCAAGACTGACCAGAACTGGTTTGGACTAGGCAAAGGCCTCTCTGCCTTCAGAGAACAAAAGAGAATACGAGTGTAAAAGGGGGAACCCAGACCCCAGAACTTTAGATCACTTTGGGAAACAAGACAAAACCTTTGCTGAGGAGTGGAACCAGAGAGACTGAGGAGAGACTATCCCTAAGCTTGAGCTCCCCAAGAGTTCTTTGGAAGTGCCTGCTGTTTTGCGAGGCTTTCTGAGGGACTGGGTGTCGCAAGGAGCTGGAAGCACGACTCACGAGCAAGAAGCGTGTCGCCAAACTGCAGGTGTTGCCGAACTGCCGGTGTCACTTCACAACGAGAAAGTGCCTTGCATTGCCGGAGAAGAGGATCGACGTCTCAGCAGATGCCGCCGCATCACCGAGAAGCGTGTCGCAGGGCCTGTCACGGCCCAGAAGAAAAGTTGAGTCACCGCAGGGTCCCCAAAGAGCCTTGCATCGCCGTAGAAAAGGATGGACGTTGCATCAGACACCACCGCATCACTGGGAAGCGTGTCGCAGGGCCTGTCACGGCTCGCATCGTAGCCGAAGTGCCTCGCATCGCCAGAGAATAGGATAGACATCGCAGCATATGCTGCTGCATCACCGGGAAGTGTGTCGCAGGGCCTGTCGCAGTCCACATCGTGTCGCGTCAATAAAAGACGCCATCTTTGTTTCATTGCACCGGATCTTCATCGCATCATGGTGTTGCGTGCCGCATAGCCATGGAAGCGCAGTAAGAAACTGACGCATCAACTCCCCTCACAGAAAAGAACCGACACATCCCTTACACAGCAGTAGGGACCCACTGTCAGGAATTCCGTGGTTCCGCGTCTACCTAGCCTCTAATAACTATATTTCCCAGAGGCAGGCGGGCCGGACACCACTTCTAAAAGAAGACGCAACGCAAGTCAACAGACGTGCGTAATACTGTTTGTTTTCCGGATACATTTCCCGGCTCGACAGGACGTCGGAGCCCGTCTTTAGTGATTCAAGGAGTTAGGTGTCAGGAAAAGACGCCGTTCGTCTGCAGACTGGATTTCTTGGCGAGAGCGGAGAGCTCCCCGGCGGCATTTCCAACAGAACGCAGCCCAACTTGGAGGCAGCGGCAGTGAAGTAACCGCGTTGTGAGTGGACCTTTTTTGTTGGTTAAAGACGCGGTGCTTTATTTACCACGAGGAGCATTGAAAGTACTTTGTGGCTATACCGCAGTGGGTTTAACCGTGGGGCCACCATCTAGTCGTTATGGCTAACTTTTGGCATCTGTAGGGTGTAGCGTTGCTTACCAGGAATATCGGGAAGGCTTTTAATTTTTCTAACTACATTCCCTGCAGTGCAGTTAGAGTGGGGAAACCTTTGAGTGCACTTAGTTTTCATTTCCCGTTTGTATCCTTGATCTGGAGAAAGTATGGAGAAGACACAGACTGGACTTTCTTACTAATGGAAACAAAGATATGCAGTGGACTTCCATGAGTACAAGACTTATTTTTTCTTTTTTCATAGTTCTTAGTTTAGGTGAGCATAAGGTATCCCGGGGTGGGGAGTATGAGTACTTTGGAGAGTGTATCTGACAAAGGTGTGATTTCATGTACTTGTGTTCAGTTTTGGTAGACTTATCCACCCTCGGAGACTGGTTGTTCTCACTTGGCTATACCTGATTACTGCTACTATGGTGGATAAGGTATTTATGTACTTTCCTAGCGAGAAGTGATGAGAGCAGCATATTGCATGTGTATTTACCCTGAGTGTCATTGTATTTCAGGTTCTCCTCCCCTCTGTTCCCATCCTTTCCTTTCCCTAACTTGATCGCCCTACAGCTCCATAACTTTTCAGTTGGAGTTTCGGGATGTCAAGGGGTGGACCCCTTATTGCTTCAACCGGACCCCGAGGAGCGCACAGAATCTGACACCCGACGCATCACCGTTCTTGCGTGTAAGGAACCGACGCATCACCTTCCCTGCAACACTTTCGTTGTATTGAGTTACGTATCTTAAGGTACATTAAACTCAAAGTGTTGCAATTTAACATTTAAAGAGAACTAAGCTAAATCTACCATTTTAAGTACAGTATTGTAGATTTTTGTCGTTTGTGGTCTTATGATAAGTCTATATAAAGAATACTTATTCTTTTATATAAAACTTGTGTGGTGTCCATCTGTAGTGTTGTCACTTGATTACTATATGTGTTCACAAATGCTTTACACACTGCCTCTGAGATAAGCCTGTCTGCTCGTGCCAAGCTACCAAGAGGGTGAGCAGGGGTTATTTTAGGAGTGTACCCCCTTACCCTGACTAGGCGCAAGGGCCCCTACTTGGACAAAGGTACTTACCTCTGCCAACTAGAGACCCCCAAATCTAACATTTACCAATACTAATAACCAACTTTCCAACATTTGGTGTTCAGCGTTGTGGATGAGGACTTGTGTTTAAGGGTACACCTTTCAGTGAAATGAATTAAGATTGTTGAAATCCTCTGAACTGTCTTAGAACCGACTTTTGAGCTATGAATTTTTGGCATTTGGAGTAAACTGATTTCTCATCCATTGTAGTGATTTATCCAAAATTTGTCAAAGTTTGATGGCTAGTTGTTGTTAAACAAAACTAGGTATACTATGGAGCTGGACCTAGGTGAACAGACTAAACTTGAGATGGTTGAGCTTAATATACAGTGTAGGCTTAGTGGGATGCCTGCATCCAACATGATTAGGAAGGCAGGGATGGCTAAGTCCCTGAAAGCATGGGCTGGGGCAATGGAGGAGATTTAAAGATGGAAGAAGTAGATCCCCCCCAATGGAGGGCAAGGTCCTTTACTCAGGAACCACCACTGTCCCTTCCAGAGAGGCAGCTTGAGTCCCAATTAGCTTTAATAGCTTTGGATTAGAGGAAACTGGAATTATCTATGGAACAGTGTGAGAAGAAGATGGCAAGAAGAAATGATGGCAGTGATAATGATGAAGAGGTTGAGATGTCCAGTGGTGGGGAGTTCGACCATAAGCTTCCCAAAAAGATAGTACCCAGGTATACTGAGGGGGATGACATTGACAAATGGTTGACTGCATTTGAAAGGGTTCTTAAGATGTAGGGGGGTGAAGTCCACCACAAGCATTGGGATTCACTCCTGTGTAAACTGATTCCAGTAGCTTGAAGGGATAGGCTCATGATATCCCATTAGCAGGACATTTAGGACCGACTAAGACTTGGAACTAGTTGGCGAGTCATTTCTACTGCCCCCATATATCTGAGAAGGTAAAGGAGTTTTGCGGCTCCTGTGTCACCTGTCTGACCAGTGGCACGGAAGGAGGCAAGTCAAAGGCTCCCTTGATACCAATGCCAGTGGTTGGGACTCCCTTTGAAAGGGTAGGGATGGACATTGTTGGTCCTATGGACCCACCTACTGCATCAGGGAATAGGTATATCTTGGTGGTGGTGGGCCATACCAACATACCAACCTTGAGGCAGTGCAGATGGGGGCACCAATATCCTCTCCAGCTATCTCAAAGCGATGTGAGATGAATGTGGTGTTAACTACAAGTTCACCACGCCATATGACCCCCAAACTAATGGTGTGATCGAGAGGTACATCAAGACCCTTAAGGGTATGATAAATCAGTTGTCTGATAACTCAGGAGGAGATGGGATGCTGGGTTGGTCTCAGTCCCTTTGAGCTGTTGTTTGGACACCCTGTGACGGGGCCATTGTGCCTGCTAAGAGAGTCTTTGGAGAAGCCTCTCAAAGAAGCAAACTAGTTGTTGAACTATGTGCTAGGCCTAAGATCTTGATTGGCAGAGTACATGTACAATGCAGGCAGGAACCTGGAGGCCTGCCAGGAGCACATGAGGTACTAGTATGATCAGAAGACGATTATGCCTGATTATACTCCAGGACAGTTGATGTTGGAGCTTATGGGTCCTAGGGCCCTTTAGGACAAATAAAGTGGGCCCTATCCAATCATTGAAATGAAGGGTGAGGTTACCCATCTGGTCAGCCTTGGAAGCCCCAGGAACTCTTATGGGGTCCTGAATGTGAATAGATTGAAACCCCACCATTACAGGGCCAACATGATCATGCTACTGGTCACAGATGAGGGAGTGGAGGAAGTGACTGAGCCAGTGCCCATCCTCCTCTCCAACAATGTGCACAATGGGTCAGTGGAAGGGATTGAACTCTCTACCAATTTGACAGACCAAGAGCATAGAGACAGCATGTTAGTGCTTGAGCAGTTGCTGGCCTGTTCTCTTTGGCCCCAGGTATAACTGAGTAGTTTGTGCACCACATTGACACTGATGACATCTGTTCCGTCAAAAATAAATTGTGCAGGCTGTCTGCCCATGTCAGAGCGAGCATCAAGGCTGAGGTAGCTCAGATGCTGGAGTTGGGGGTAATTGAGCCTTCTGATAGTCTATGGGCCAACCCAGTGGTGCCGGTGCCAAAACCTAATCCCCAGGGGTGACCAAAGGTGTTAAGGTTCTGTGTGGACTACAGAGGACTTAATGCAGTCACAAAGACTGATATTCACCCTATACCTAGAGCTGATGAGCTCATTGGCAGGTTAGGGGCTGCTAAGTATCTGTGTACATTTGATTTGACTTCAGGATACTGGCAGATTGCCCTCACAGATGGAGCAAAAGAGAGGTCAGCATTCTCTACACCAGTGGGGCCTTATCAGTTTAAGGTAATGTCCTTTGGCTTAAAGAAAGCCCTGGCCAAAGGTTGGTGAACAGGATCCTGGATGGGTTGGAGCAGTTCACATCATCTTATCTGGATGACATAGCTGTATACACTTCTACCTGGGAGGATCACTTAAGCCACTTGAGGGAAGTGGTTCATGCCATGCAACAGGAAGGCCTGGTGATTAAGGCCAGTAAGTGCCTCATAGGGCAGAGTTATGTTATGTAGCTGGGCCACCTTGCAGGTGGAGGCCAGGTACAGCCTCTCCAGGGCAAAATACAAACCATTTTGGATTGGACTGCTCCTACGACCCAGACACAGGTCAGAGTTTTCCTTGGTCTGACTGGATAGTATAGAAGGTTTGTTCAGAAATATGGGAGCATTGTGGCTTCCCTGACAGAACTTACTTCTAAGAAGAGGCCAAAGAAAGTTGATGGGAACCCAGAGTGTCAGAAGCCTTTTGACACTCTGAAATATGCTATGTGTTCAGCACCAGTATTACCTGACCTGGGGTTGTCCATTCCAATGATTATGGTACTTTCCAGTTTTTTGCTGTCTGATACTGGTGGCAACTGACTCTGACTGTCCCTGGGCTCTATCTAACCAGGCCTAGGGCCAGTGATATTTTGAAAACACAGTAAAAATAGACACATACATGAGGGTACACTATATATTAGGGTACTTTAATAATTGGCCTAAACTACCCTATAAGTCCCTAGTAGATAATAGGGCAGGGGAATAAAACTACCTATAAGTTTCTAGTATACAATAGGGCATGGGCGGTTTAGAGGCAGCATCCCTTTTTTGCACTTGCATGTGGGCACTACTGATTGCCCAAGACTGTGCTAGTGGCCTTATTGCCAGTGGTAGATATACATCTACCACTACTAATAGCCCACTTTCCAACAGTGCTCCATCATAGTCGGTCATTTTTTTTTTAACTTTGACCCGGTCTCGCAGACCTAGATGTCCATGTTTGTGCTTTTATCTTTTAGGCTCCAAATTTGCCCCCAAAAAGTTACAAATTCATTAGTCCAGTTCTATTGACTGGCTTTTTTAAATTTTGATGTAAAATAATTTATTAAAATGTACTTTATTTTTCTAAATTGTTTGGGATTTTTCGTGTGTTGTGTTTTCACTGCTGTACTGTATGTGTGCTGCATAAAAACTTTGCACATTGCCTCTAAGTTAAGCCTAACTGCTTTTTGTGTTAAGCACCGAACGGTTAGGCACAGGCTAAAATAGTGACTTTTTGTGGTTCACCCTGCAAGGGATTGTAGGATAGGATAGGATAGAATAGGATAGGATATATGTTTATAAAGCGCTCGATTGCCGTGGCGCCTTGGCGCTAGTGTATGTCAGAGGACTATATTACCAGAAGGACTAGATGGATGAAAATAGCCATGTTTTCAGATCCTTGCTAAAATGCTGCCGATTTGCTTGGAATCTCATGGCCATTGGCATTTTGTTCCATAGTTTTGCTGCACCGTTCGACGATGTCCTTCCTCCCCATCTTGCCCGCCTAATCTTAGCAATCTGAAGTTGGGCTAGGTTGGCAGATCTAAGGGCACGCGAAGGAATGTAAGGTAAGAACATTCTTGAAATTTCCTCAGCACCACCACCGTAAAGTGCTTTGTGGACCAGGCATAAGGCCTTAAATTCCACCCGCTGCTGGATAGGTAGCCAGTGCAGTGATTTAATTCCTGCTGAAGTTGGTTGTCCCTTGGGAATATTCAAAAGCAGCCTTGCTTCCGCATTCTGTAAGGACTGACGTTTCATCATCTGCCCAAAAAGAGGGCATTGCAATAGTCTAGTTTAGACAAAAACAGACCCACCATCACCGTCTTTTGTAATTCCCGTGAAATAAAAGGAAAGATCTTTCTCAGAGATTTTAATAGAAAGAAACAGGAAGAAGTAAGACTATTCACTTGTGCAGAAAAGTTCAACTGGTCATCAAACATGACCCCGAGATTCCTGACTTTGGGGACGGAGACGAGGGCAATTCTCGGCCTCGATTGGCCACCAGGAGTCATTCCACATGGACCGGCCATGGCCGAATTCTATCACTTTCGTTTTATCGGTGCTAATTTTCAGGAAGCTATGGTTCATCCAGGTCATGATCTCCGAAAGACACGCATGAAATCTGGCGGCTGTGACTTCAGGTTGCTTGCAGATGGAAATAACAAGCTGTGAGTCATCAGCATATGAGACCAGTGCGAAACCATGCCTCCTGATAAGTCCGGCCAATGGAGTGACGTAGATGTTGAACATTGTCGGGGATAAGGCTGATCCCTGTGGGACCCCACATGGAAGGTGGAAGCTGTCAGATTTTAAGCCATCCCAGAACAGACTTTGCTCCCTTGCCTCCAAAAAGGAGGAGAGAAGGGCCAGGGCAGTGTCCTCAATCCCCAGATCCTTCAGCCGCTGCACTAACACTGTGTGATTCACGGTGTCAAATGCTGCCGATAGGTCTAGGAGTATGAGGACCGCCCTGCTTCCCCCATCCACGATTTTCCGTATCTCCTCTGTTGCAGTAATCAGAGCAGATTCGGTGGAATGGTAAGACTGAAAACCATGTTGCGTGAGTCCAACAGGTTGTTTATGTCAAGATAATCGCTCAACACCTTGTTTAATGATTTCTCCAGACTTTTTGCTACTATTTGCAGACCAGCAATTGGGCGGTAATTTTTCAGCTTATTTGGGTCCAAGGTGGGCTTTTTAAGCAGTGGCCTAATGGCCATTTTTTTCCACATTAGGGGATAGATACCCGACTCCAGGACTTGGTTGATTAGGGGAGTAATCATGTCACAAATCTTCCTAGTGGCCTGATGCATAATGGCCGGGGGACATGGATCAATGGGTGATCCAGATTTTATGGAGAGGAGAAGTTTTTGCACCTCATCATTAGAAATTTTCTGGAAACAGGATAATCTGCAATGAGTTGGTCGAACATCGTCAAGAAATTGCCATTGCTCATCATGAGTCTCCTGAGTATTTAAGAGATCATTATAGATCTCTTGCACCTTACTCTGAAAATAAAGAGCCAGACTATTACACATTGCCTGGTCTATCTTAAATGCATTATTCTGCTGCGGTTTCGCCCACAGTTTGACTGATTTGAATAATTCCTTGGTGGAATTTCCAGCTTCCTCAATCTTAGTTGTAAAGTATAACTTTTTGGCAGCAGTGATTGCAGTTTTATATTTTTGGAGGGCTTGGTTATACATTGCTTTCTTCTCATTGCTATAATCTTGTCTCCAAAAACATTCTGCTCTCCTGCTGCTTACATTTAGGCACTTAAGCTCAGGGCTAAAACAGGGTGACGATATCTTTACTGTCACCAATTTTTCAGGAGCAACATGATTAGCCTCTGCTAAAAGCCACAAGTTAAATTGGGAGGCTGCTTTGTTATTATCATTCGATAGAGGGGTGGGAAAGAGGCCCAAATTCAACTCTAGGTCGTTGCCTTGAACTTTGTTCCAACGTCGGACTTTTATTTTGGATAACTTTGTTCGAGTACAGTCATTAGGCTGCATAAATGTAATGTTAAAATGGACAGCCTTGTGGTCTGTCCATGGGAGAGTTAATGTTTCAATCAACTTAATATCCGGGTTATTAGAAAAAATGCCATCCAGAGTATGGCCTGCCTGATGGGTGGATTCATTTACTAATTGAGTTAAACTGAAAGCCGCAAGATTATCCCGCAGTCTAGCTGTTTCTGGGTTATTTATTAGCTCTAGATGGTAGTTAAAGTCGCCCAGAATTGTAAGGGGGTGAGAGTCAGTATATGACTCCACAAGCGTCAGTAAGGCTTGGAAAAAAACGCCGCCCTGAGTCCAGGTGGGCGATATATAAGAAGCCCCTGAAAGGTAGTGAGGTTGTTTAATTTTATGCAGAAATGCAATGCCTCTGCTGGTAAAACTGATATAGCTTCCACCCGCACCTTTAAGTGATCTCGATATATAATAGCTATGCCACCTCCTCTACCTTCTACTGTCTTGTGAAGTGACTGCATAGACCCCTGGTAATGCGATGTTCCAGTCTGGACCTGAAGTGTTATCCGTCCAGGTTTCCGTCACAAAAAGTATATCTTGGGTGGATACCTGAATCAGATCTTCTAACTCATATTTATGTTTTCCCACCGAGCGAACATTCAATAGGAGGCATTGCATGAACGATTCATGAGTGGCCTTTGGGACATTGACTTGCCCATTTCTGGTGATATTCATGGTCATCTCCTCATTTACTCTATCCTCGCATGCCTCAATTTTCTGGCCGCTCGTCCTCTCCCTACCCTACTTTTGTACTCAGAGATGTTATTGATGCCAGGGGTCAATCGGAAGGAGCACTTGGAGCAAAGAAACTTTGCTGCATTCTGGTTTTGGAGGAACATATCGTGGTTCCTGCAAGTGTCACTTTCCAAAGCCAGAAGCTTGTTTCTATTATATATTTGGGGCTTTCTCCGGCCAGGAGTTCTGGCGCTGGTCGCGCCCCGGGCGCCGACGGGCTTGCCTTTGGCAAGACTTCGGCACGCCAGCAGCGCGCTCGCTGCGCGGTCGTCCCAGCGGCTTAAGTAGTGAAGGGAAGAGCAACTAGAACGCCATTCCCCGGGTCGAGCGGAAAGTAATGCACCCAGCAAATCTGGGCAGCAGCGTTTCAATCAGCTACGAGGAAGTGTTTAAAATATCAATACGTTAAAAGAATATGTGCAAAAACGCAGTTAAAGTTAAAATCATAAGCAGCAGTGCAGCGCGATATTATAGTGCAAAATCCACCTACATACACATACATTGTGGCTGTTGATTGACAAGGGCACAACCCTTTTACACCCGTAGAAACATTGAGCTACATACATAGGCATCATAACTCCCCTCTATTCAGTTCATCGAGATGCAAAATGCTAAATCAAGATATAAAGTAGAAATGGAAGGTCGAGACCCCATGGAGTAAGGCACTGTGACCCGCTGCTGCTGCTGATATACCATAATTCCAGACAAGACCCGCTTGTGGATGTCAGGCAGCCCTCTCAGCGTGCAAGAAGCACATTAAATGTAGTGCATCAACAGAGCAAAATAAAAAAATAAAACAATGTGGGTGAAAAGGTATAATTGGCAAGTAAATAAAATACAAATTGTTTTTGAGCAGACTTTGTCACGAAATGGAAATTGCAATCTGAAACTCCATAATAATCAATGCTTTATGTTTTAACAGGCAATACCACATCCATATAATTGAGCATGTGATCTCAAGTCGATAATTACCTTGAGTCATCCGATTGATTTCGAAATCTGCCATTGCTGCACCATGCTGAGTCACAAATGATGTGGGAGGTACTAAGCTCTGGTCAGTAAGTAAAAGCCCAGTAGGGGGCACTATTGTGCTTTGCTTGATTGCAGGTAAGCAGGTGACATTGTTGATTCCATCACTGCACAGAAACCCAGCGGAGCAGGTGTGTACAAGACACTCATTGTAATTCTGTTCGCAGCGTCGTCCCTGTAGAACATTTTTTTAAAGATGCTATTAAGAATCATTTAACTTTTCACAGTGCACAATTTATATAATTCCATTTCTTATAAATCTTTGGCTTGAGTTTTTAAAGTCCACAATGTTGACAGTAAAGTATATACATGTTACACAAATATTTGAATCAGGCCTATGGTATTCCTCGCCGCTAGTGAAGGGTATTTGATGATTAGTCCGGAGAACGCGAAAGAAATTTACAGCAAACTATTTGTGAATTGTGATGTGTGTGCTTTATGTGTGTCTGTATTATTCAATAGCTACATATCCAGATTGGTGGTAAACACAGTCATACAGTAAAATAGTTGCGTTGATTGTCGACTCAAAGCGGTGCTTACTAAAAACAGGATTGACTTTTTTGCTAACAATACACAACAAAGTCATGCTTTTGTAATTATCAACTGAAAATATGCTACATTGGCTCTTGACTACACAAGGATGAAAGGGACGTTATAGGTGTTAAAATGATAAAACGTTTAAAAACAAAATAAAAACAGAAATTTGCCAGTGTTAGTTGAATGGTCTAATTATAACTTTTGCCCTCATTATGCACTGCTTATGATCTCACTTATGACATGTTAAATTACAACGTTTATGACATCTCTAATTACATCATTCATGATACTGCTGTTCACCTTACTCCATACGCCCTTGCAATATTAAAAAAAATAAAGTAATTAACAGAGGACCTATAATCATACACAGCATAAATACTGGGTGTACACTTGTGGATGCATAGAACAAAAATAGCATAAGCCTTGCAGGCAAGTGTGGTATTGCATGTTAAACTTTCTAATGTGCACCGTTTACAAACCATTTAATTGGTGTCAAAGTAGTGTGCTAAATAAGCTAAAGGCTAAGCTCGTCTGGTGTGGGTGGCAGAGGCACATTTTAAAGTAGGTTGTAGATTTAAGCAAAAATGTGTTTTAAAAAAACTATGAGAAAGGACAAAAGAGACGATTTACCATTGGGTGGACGGAGTATAGTTCATCAGTGTGGTGAAAGACCCTAAATCTGCCTTCCTAAGTGTACTTCTCCCCTCAAATTTAGAGTTGCCTGCTGACCAAGCAGAGTACTCTGTACATTGAAAGGAACGACTATCACAGCAGTTCCTTTTGATGTACAAAAGGTATGGTGTATGCTCGCCAGTTTTGATGCATGTACACCAATCTTTATCAAAAATATTTGTTATTCAAAAACAAACTCACAATGTTTTAAAAAAACAAAACTAATGACCCTCACACTCTAGAGCTTTTCCTCCAAGGTGTGAGGGCCAATATTATTTCTTTTCTCTTCCTCACCATATGGTTTTACCTGGCAGTGAGAGACAGGAAAAAAGGACACTACACCATCCACCCTAAATATGACGGATGATGTTGTTTCCTTCCTCCGATGGCCCATACTCGGTTGGCCATTGAAAGAAGATTTCTATCAAGTGTGCCAACAGGGGCTCTGTTGGTAGAAATCTGGTGACCGCTTGACTCTAAATGAGGCAGGCGGACTGAACGTTTGAAGGACAAAGTAATCCATTGTATTCTGAATGCGTATCCTGACAGCCATACTCCAAATCAGACCCAAAGCTTCTCTTCACAATGTATGATCCACCAGCTGATGTCTGTGCACAATGAAACAATCAGAGAGCAAAGAATCCCATGAAAATTAAAATGGCAAATGGCACTTTTTATAATGCTTTCTTTTTGGACCCTGCTTGAAAGATCTGCATGAAATTTGAATTTGCCACACCAAACCTAAACCAGCTGAACTTGCATAATTGAAAATCTTGTGCACATGCATTGAATGATTCTAAAGTGATTAAGAAAACAAATGCCCATTGAATATGCAATGAAAACGTTGACCTGACTATAACTACACAGGAGCTATTGTTACTTGTGTGTGTGTGAGTATATTACCCAGGTAACAGTCACCCCGTTCAGTTGGTTTTATGTATGGATATAAAATAGTACTTTCGTCAATAAAAATAACCAAAACTGAAATTCACTGAAAAAAACAAATGTTAAACTGCTGCTATAGTTATGTGACAATTTCAGTGACAAAGTAATGTTTTAAACTGAAAAAACACTGAAATTTACAAGTAGTTATCTTTAGTAATGATAACTCGTACCCTAGGCTAACTATGACTTGCGCCTTCACCATACACAGCTAATCACCCCACATACTGCATCACTCATGACATATTCTATAACATCATTGATAACATCACTGAAACACTTAAAATGACATATTTGATGTGAAGATTGTGCATAGCGGGGACGAGTCACAGAATTTTTTACCCAACTATAGCGTCACCTTAAAGTGAAGTTATGGTTAGTAATGATAGGAACACAATGTATTTTTAAATCCACTTAAAACATAGGTCACAGTTAATATAAATTATGTTGACAGATTAACCCCTTACGTGTTGCCGCACTACCTCCCCAGTGCATCTGTCGACCATTGACTGACACTGAGGAGGGTTATAAAGGCCCCTCTTGTGCAAAGCACCAGAGGGATTTGTTTAATTTACTTCTCGGGAAGAACTGCTCAAGTAGCCGGAGGCTTTTTTGTTTTTTACTGTAATGAAGATCAGCATGCAGGGTACACTGACATCATTTAAGTGAAAGTAAAACAAGCTGATGGCCATGTATTAGTTTCACGGCATAAATGCTCAGGGGAATAGATCAATCCCCAAGCACTGATCCTCTTGGTTGAATGTTCGACCTTTCATCCTTTGGGTGCCCTACCCCTCAAGCTTTTTGGTTATACCATTGCTAACCAATGTTAATGTGCGGGTGCTCACTCTTAAAAACATGATAACATTTTCTTACACCCAATTGCACATTTAATTTACTTGTAAGCCCTTTGTAAATAATACTACATGTACCCAGGGGCTGTAAATTAAATGCTATTAGTGGGCCTGCAGCACTAATTTTGCCAACCATTAAAGAAGACCCTTTAAACATGTTTCAGGCTTGCCATTGAAGCCTGTGTGTGAAGTTTTAAGATGCCATTTTGACCTGGCAAAATAAACCTTTTGTCAGGCCAAAACATTCAATTTTAATACATATAAGTCACCCCTAGGGTAGGACAAAAACAGCCCAGAAGGTGGGGGTTCAGTGTATTTTAAATGTTGGGCATGTACTTTTCTGTTTTACTTCTTAAAGGCCAATTACGATGTCAGTCGGAAAGGCTCCAAATGGCATTCGGTTTGTTCGAATCCAATTCAGAACCCGCCTTTACAACCGACTGGGACACTTTTCCGAACAACAAATTACGATGGTTGGAAACTGTTCAGACTTTCCGACTTGGTTCTGACTCGGTTCAGAACGGCAATCAGAGTAACCAAGTTGGTCTGAGCTGACTTGTACAGGTCTAAGGACTGCATTTCCCGCCAAGCGATTAGGATGTTGGATTCGGACAGCCTTTCCCAAATGGTTGTTCTGACACGGATCGGCTCTCAGAACCTGACTTCGGGGGCCTGTAGCAGGCACCCCTTCACCATCGGGTCTCTGAATGGGGCTTGTGGGCGTACCCATGGGTGCCCCCTTTCCAAGCATGCACAGTGTGGCAGCCACCATGGGGTGCCCAGCACAAGGTGCATGATTTTCCGCAACTACCCCTTTCTTCAATGTGAGCCAGTGTTATCGGTCGGAACATAGGATCCCATTGAAGTCAATGGGAGTCCAACCGAACAGTGTTCGGAACCATCGTAATTGGTAGGTCGGACTACCCAAATCCGATTTGTTCATAAACCATTCCGAGAACGATTCAGTTGGAATGCTTTCCGACCGACATCGTAATCGGCCCATAGAAGTGAAAAACTCTTACATTGGCTTTTCACTACTACAAGGCCTACCTCTCTGTATGATAACATTGGGTTGCCTTATTATATTTAATCTGTGCTAACTTTCAACTGGAATTATGTAGGAATGTTGAGTTTGGTATCTAAAAAGTTTCAATATCAAAACCCTCTTTTATGGTAAAGTTGTATTTTAAGTCACAATTCTGAAGATTCAACTTTTTGGAAAGTTGGCATTATCTTGTCTCAAACATTTAGTGCCATCAGTCTGTATCCTGGGTCTAAGGACTAGGTGCAGCTGGTAGTTGGTCTTTGTGTATTGCTCTCAGACAGTGAGACCAAAAGGGGAAATAGCTGTAGGCAGGATGGGCCATCCCTGAGTTGATGAGGGGGAGGAGCTGTCGCCTACCACACTTGCACATCACAAAGGTCCTGCCTGAGCACTCTCACAAAGAGTTGGTTCTGCCTGAGCACACCTTTCTAAAAATGTCAGTCTTTTTTCCCCCACAGGAGGGATTGGAGGGGAAATTACCCCAATCTGCCCACCCTTCTTGTATGGGTTGCCCCAAAATGAAATGTGGAGACATCAGCATTTCCTTTAAAAAAACTAACCTGATTTGGCAATGGGGGCACTAATCTAGGGAAACATATCAAACCAACACACATCTAAAAACTAGACACCCATGGAAGTCAAGGATGGTGTGCTGTGTGTGGTTCCCATGACGTATTCTTATCTACAATGCCCTACAAACCTCAAACACTGCTTAAAATAGTGAATATTCCCTGCATTTCTGTGACAGTATCACCCAGAATCCACAGTGGCAGCCAGAAAACTACTACTACCCATTGTTCGCCCACATTTCTCAATATAAATGCTACCCTGTTGTGTGGCTTTGCCTAGTGACACAATTCCCACAGTGGAACTCCCATTGGCCTTGGTTTGATCTGTTCCAGTTGAGGGGCACTAGCCCCAGCAACACAAGTGGGGCAGTGTCTTTAATGGGACAAGTGGGTGAACGCTGGCTGACAGGAATTGTGTGGGTTCCTCCTGATACCACAAGTGTGCATCACAGAAATATAAGGAACATTTTTTGTTTGTTTGTTTTGCAGGGCATTGTGGTTAAGAAAACCTCTTGGGATTCACGCAAGCCACACCACAGTGGAATACTATTGGTGTATAGTTTTCATAAGGTCTGTGATTGGTAGGATTCCATGGGTGGCAACCCAGCGTGGCCCCAAATAACGCAGCTACGCCTATTGCTGATCTCTCCAGCTAGCGTTTTAGGGACTTTTGATTCTCGGTCCTTGGCACACCCAAAAAAGTGGGGAGGGGTACTCTTGTTATCAGCAGATGTGTGGAACTCTGGATGCTTTGAAATTTGTAGACACCTCCACAGATTCTAGAACTATCCAGCTCAAATATGTACGTAGAATGTCTGTTTTTTGCCAATGTTTGAGGTTTGTAAGGGCTTCAGGGAATGAAAACCCAGAGAGAGTTGTGTTCAAGGTAAACAAGTGAAGTACTTCACCTGAATAAAAGGAGTCAATATTTTCACATACATCTACAGACATGGGCTTTGCTTACTGGCCCAAAGACAGACCCCTAGTACACAATCCAACTCATTGTAAGACTAGCATAGATAACTAGTACAGAAAATCCTAATAACCATATCTTATCAACCATAGGTAGATTGGCTGAAGATTTGGAAACAAAACAATCAGGCATTAAACCAACCACTGTCTTAAAGCACCACCAACATGCTTTCACATAGATTATGTGAATTGTCTCTAGGTTTCCTTGGCTGATCAGAGGCACAATTATTTGAGAAAAGAAGTCTCAGCGTACATTGTGTTTAATTTGTTAGCCCTTAGAAGGCATAAGTAAATATAATACAAACTGTGATTGATGGTATCTTGGAATGTGCAGTATAAATGAATATTGCATGGGAAGATAAAATACAAAGACATCAGAGTGGTAGCAATTGACACAGAATTAATTAAAGAGATGTGGCATGACTATGGGTTGATCTACTGATACTGCACAGTGTCACATACTCATTGTGAACAATATATTGTTTAGTGCACCAAGTCAGAGTCTTGGTCTACCAATGTGATCATTATATTACTCTGAAACAAACTGGACATCAAAGGCAAGGTTTTCCTGCTTGTGTGGATACTGCCAGACAATTATATTATAGTAATTTGGGAAGTATGCAGATTTGTCTTGTTTGCTTTAATATATCTTTAGGGATGCCTATAAAATAACCATGTAAATGGGTATTACATCATAAACAGAGCCTCTGATTGTTGGCTGAATCTTCTCTTGCATGATACCTCAGTAATGCAAAGACTGCCTGCTACTGGCACTTTCTAATGAAGAAAGTGAACCATTCCTCTCAGAAAGGAACTTCAGAACTGCAGTTGAAGTCCTCAGTCTCTAGCATCTGGATGGTGGCAATAACCTGTTCCAAAACCTCCGAGCTCAACATTGGTTCTCCCTAAAGACATCCTACATGCCACTGCACGCCTCATCAGGGCATAAGTTAATATGTTATCACCTTCTCCCTGGTGATACACCGATGACTGTGCTTGCCAGATGCACTTTCTTTAAAACTATTTGCTTTACCTACAAATCCTTGGATGACAAGTTAATTATATTTGATGGATATCTCTACACCAGCAGTCAGGACACTTCAGACTTGGGGCAATAAAGTGCAAAAAAGAAAGAACAATGTAACAGTCCCGCCCTTATTCATTTATGCATCTGGAATGAGTTATCTTTATCAAACAGAACTCCCACAGCATAGTACAATTTAGGAAAGAGCTAAAGCCACAATTTTTAAGAACCGATTCATCCCACCAAAACAGCCGTACACATCCGCCCTCAGTTGACTGCATACAGCACTCTGTTGTCTTTTTGCTTGGTTTTCACCATAGAAATAAGAACATAAATGTACCCAATAAGGCATGGATCAATTATCCAATCCAAATGTCAATATTGAGTGATAAGATTTAGTTTGATATGGCAGTGTCGGACATGGATATTTTGTTCCTCTTTGCAAAATATTCCAACTTTCAAAATCATATTCCAGCGGAACAGCATTCTCCATTAACCTACTGCATTATCAATTGTTTCAGTTGTTGCAAGGTTCAGGGCTCAGTTTCAATTAATATACAATTCAGATGAAAAGAAGAAGCTTGTTTGTTCATTTGCCTCACCCGATATCTGTGTGATTTGTGGCTATAATGAGGTCTTGACACTGCTGGCTTGCATGTGTGTATAGATGTACCTGTATGGTATTCATAGGGCGTAAACCTATTCAAAAGGTAGATTAGTGTGGTACTGAGTCAAAGACACAATACCTGTGTGATTGGTTAGGTAGATGGTTTCTAAGAGCAAGAGTGGACTGTTAGTACATCATGATATAGTGCTATCTAAGGAGGTGTATCTTCAGTTCTTTACCAAATTTGGGAAGGTTTGGTGCCTTACCATAGATGTTATGATGTCATTCTAGATCCTGGTTTCATTAGTGGAGAGGGCATGTGATATTCTGTTGTGGTGGAATTGAGCTTCAGGTAGGTGCTAGACACCCTAGTTTAGATGAGGCGTCAGCAGTGTTTGAGTCACTAGATGCCTGGAGTTGAGAAGACATTCAAATAGAGTTATGTATTGTTTACCTACTATGGAAAATAATGTTATTATTTGTGAGTAGGGCCTGAAGTGGCTCCATGTAGAGGTTGAAGATGATGGACAATAAGATGGAACTCTGGGGAACTTAGCAGGTAATCAGGAGCTGAATATGCCCATGTGAATGAGCTGGTGTTGATTTGATAGGTATGATAAGGATAAGTGATGGATGCTTTCCTGTGAACCCCATTCAAAGCTATAATGTTTGGCTTGGGCTGAGGCAACCGTGTTGAAGACAGCTGAAAAATTCAGAAACATGAGGAGGCAAGGTCATCTAGATCTGTAGTTGTTAGAAATGGGATTCCTGGTTGGCTGAGGTATGCACCCAGCCAAGGCAGGAACCAGCACTCTAGTCAAGGTATGCTAGATACACAATAAAAGATAGCCTGTGCTCACCCTCTTGTAGCTTGGTACAGAGAGGGCAGGCTTATCCAAGGAAGCAATGTATACAGTATTTGTGGAACACCCACACACACACACAGTAACAAAATGAATACACAACAAAAAGAAAAGGTCTAGAAGAATAGAGTATATTTAGCTGAGCGAAATAAGACCACAACAACAAAAATCCAATAAATAGAAGTTGAGATATGATTTTTTTTAATATTAAATGCAAAAACAGTGCTTGCAAGTCACTAGCTGTCAAAAGGTTACTTGAGGTCACAAGCGACCAGTGCAAATCCAAAGGCAGACAGCGATGGAGGGCAGGCCTGCGACAGGACCCATGCAGGGCCAGCTGATAAAGTACCTTGGATGGAGCAAAGCATCAATACTGACGGCATGATGAGTCAAATGTTTTCACACAGTCAGGTTGCAGCGTTGTCATTGCTCGTCACTGAGGTGAAGGCAACACGTCAACATTTAGCTGTGCAGAGATTCATCGTTGGGTTGCACAGGCTGCAGAACTGCTGTCGTCGAACAGCCTCTGTGTCGGTGTCTAAGGGAGATACGCCAGTTTCCATTGGCGCAAAGATGATGATGCATCAGTTTTACAATAAAATAGCTGCAGAACCCACTTCTGAGGCCCAGAACCTGGAGAGGACACACCAGGCAATGGTACGACTCACAGAAGGCAGAGCCTAGCAGCACCAGCAGAAGTGCAGGACATCCAAGTGTCCCTGAGACTTCAGAAAAAAGGTGGCAAGCCAGAAAACCCTTGGATATAGTGAAGTAAAAGTACAGGTTTCTGTAGGAGAGAAGGAAGAGGGCAGCCTTGAAGGGTTTCATTGCCAGGTTTTTGAAGCAAGATTAACTGACTCTTAAGGTTCTGAGGTAAAAAAAGCATTTCTCTGTCAGGAAATAGATTTGTCCATGTATTACAGTGTCTGTATTTTAGTTTGTAGAAATAAGACATTTTGTCATGGATTGATGTAAATTCAAGGGTGCCGAATAACATTTTGGCTAAGGTAATAGTGGTGTTGTGTAGTATAATTGTGAGAATGAGCGTAAGTGTAGTTGCATGTACAGGACACTGAAATTTGTTTATTTAAATTTTTCTGTTCACAGTGCTCATTTGTTCTGTCCTGAGGAGAACCCTAGAATACTGAAGGGTTTCGCTAGATTTTTGAACCATCAAGTGCATTTTAAATCAGTGACAGTTTGTTATTGAACAAAATACCGTAACATCCTTTTGTCTTTTGAACCTGTACTGTAGCACTGTGTGGTTTCATTGCACAAAGAGAGGAGCACTAAATATATGAAATAATAATGAGGATCTTGATAGGCTTGGAAAAGTCAGAACATAGGCTCTATTATTTGTTATAAAAATGTAATGCGGTATTATTTTGTATGATGCCCAAAATTGTTTTCGATATTCATTATATTTCATGTGTGATTACAGGAGTTTTTGGTACATGTTGATGAGAGAGATCTCTGTAAATTGTGTTACGTGCTGTGTATGATTTTATGATTATGAAAATGTGATGCATAGATGGAGAAATGTTGTAATTTGAGGAAACAAAAGATTTAGAAGAATAGACTGAATATTAATGGTGATCATATTAATTTGGTCGTGTGATCACAGATTAAACCAGGTTTGGTAAATAGAAGCCAGCATTAGCACTTGTGATGTTGAGTATATAGATTTGTTGCCAAGCTTACTGACTAGGTTGTTGTCACTTGCTAAAAGTGGCATTTTTAAAACAATAATATTAAATCTAACTTCACCAGTAAGGAGGATTTATCATTACCATTCCAAAGATAAGAAACAAGAAAAAGTTACTCCGCGCTGGGGGTACGCACCGTACATACACGGGTGGGGGTACGACTCGTACATACACGGGTGTACATACACAGGTGGGGGTTCGACTCGTACATACACGGGTGTACATACACAGGTGGGGGTTCGACTCGTACATACACGGGTGGGGGTTCGACTCGTACATACACGGGTGGGGGTTCGACTCGTACATACACAGGTGTACATACACGGGTGGGGGTACGGCACGTACATCCGCGGGGTCTGGGGGGGGTTCGGCGCGTACCGGGCCCCCAATTCCGCTCGCATCGCGCCGTACTTCGCTTTTCCGGCACTTTTTGGGTGCCGTAAAAATATTGCCGTCCGGACTGGTGTCGGTTCGAATCGTACTTCCTTGTTCGTGAAACGGAGCCTGACTGCGTCCCGACGTCACGTCGGCGCTTTCCTGGATCACATTTGTATGTATATTTTCGTCGGTCGGTGTTTTTTACGATTCGTACGGAAATGGTGTTTCCGTGCGAATCGTGCTTCCATGTTTGTCATGTTTTTTTACCGGGTACGAGTCAGACGGAGAAAACCCTCCGACCGACGGTTCGTACCCGGTTTTTCCAGGATCGGAATCGGCACCTTATTGTGGAGCACCTCTATTTTGTTAATCTTAATATATGTTGGTCACTTTTGGGTTGACCTTGATGTGTTGCTTGAATATTGATCAGGGTGAGAGAAATTCCAAAGTAATTAGTCCTGTCTATGGGAATGGGAAACTTTCATTACATGGTAGGTGATGTTGAGGAAACAAGATCTTGGATGAGGACTTTGGAATGTGTTGATATATACGCAGTGTTGTGCACTAAATACTGCGCTCTATGCAACAAGAGTTTCTATGAATAAAGCCACAATAAAGTGCTGTGATGTGGCTTTGATGGGTGGTTAATTCAATTTATTTAGATTTTACAACTCAAGAAACGTACCTTTATCACACAGAGGGAGACAATAGAAAAAAAAAAAGTTATATGTGCAGTCTAATTAAGGTATACAAATTACATTTACTAGAACAGATCACTTAGTTCTATTTACTGTTTTAACCATGCTTTCAAACATCCACACTAATGGATTAACAGTTATTTAGATATATCATTACACAATGCATTTATCACATCCAAAACACTTCTTCCTCAGTATTAAATATATTCATGATTCATTGGTTATGTTAAGTGACTTCATAATTTCTGGAGGCATTTCCAATGAAATAAAATGTGTCCTATCATTACAATTTAAAATCAAGTTGACTACATGAAAGTGAATCCCTAAGATCTCTTCTTGCTTCCTCATGAACCCAGTTACAAGTCAGTCTGAGTCTAACTTCATGTTTTTTTTTGTTCCAGTAACAAAACTTGAAATGAGTGAATGTTCCGGGAGCTACTATTGAGGTGGTTTAACGAGTCACCTTATTTCTATTTTTTACAAGACGCTTCAACATCATAATTAACAAACTGTTCTTGAATCACACGTCAAGAGCTACTTCAGATGTGCACAAGAATCTTGGCTAAGGACAAACTCGGCCACAAATTGATTACAATTCTAACATTGCAGCACTACATAAACATTTGTAGCGATGTCATGCGTGAATGGTCAACAAAAAATATGTACAGCTCTAAACTTACAAATGGTACCATGCTGATAGTGCCACTGACTGTGTTCATACACAAATGCTAAGCATTGAGCCATGGTGCAAATGCTAGCTAGCAGTGCCTTTCTTGACATTTGCTCTATAAGGGCCAGATGCATGAAAGGGTTTTATCCATTCTGTGCCTATGGGAAAATGTGTTCATACATATAGATGTAAGTATAGTATCCGGTTAAAATATCTTTGAGATAGGAACTACCCGAGGGGAAGACACATACAGTATGTGTAAATTATAAGTTACACATAGAATTATGAAATAATACTCCTGCTGATAGTTTGCAACTGGATTAATTTATTTATTCATGTATTTAAATCTCTATATGTAAACAGCCCAGACTTTGTCTCTTACTGTATTCAAAGGTTCACTTCTACTCGTAACTTGAGGTCAACCTACTTGAATTTTCGTGCTATTCCCTCCTTCAAGAAGAAGAAAATTGGTGGTTCCAGATTCTCCATACTGGCCCCCCGTTTCTGGAACGCCCTTCCATCTGAAATTAGAATGACCTCTTCCTACTCTATATTTATATACCAGTTGGCGTATGCCCGCTTTATGAATACTTTTTAACATAACACAGCATTTCATTCAATGTTAGAATTCACACGAACCAGCTCATCCTAATTTAGTACATTTGCCTTTGCCTGAATCCTAAGGGCATTTCCCCGGTTTATTCCCTGGTACACCAACTTTGTTTTCATTTTACACAATTTATTCTACACAGGAAAAGTGATCAATACAGCTAATTATGCTGCTTTGCAGGAGTGCACATAATGTATCAGTCTAGGTCAAGGCTAGGAAACCATATCTGACTAAGAACAATAAATGATTTATTCATTGAGGCACGGTCTTGTTTATTTATTAAATTAGTGATCACATTTGTACTGAGTGCTCCATAATGATTACCACACTCTGAATAGAGATTGTAAAATGTTACAACACGAAGAGTATACACTCTAGGTTGACTTAGCTGAGAAATATAGAAGACTGACTGCATATCTCCTCCTCTCTCTGGTATTGCTCTATACAGTTTAAGAGTTGATTTGTAAATCTCAAAATCAACCAGGTCGAGCTTTTCCCCAAACCCAGAAATCTACACACGTATGGCAGATATCAAAATATGCATCACCTTTTCAGTATAAACCATACACAGATATCCAGCCATTCAACCACCATAACTGGAGAATAATTTTATTAGACAGTTCTTGGCGATATTTGCTGCTTTCCCCTTTTGCAAAAGGTATTCAAGGAACATAGACTAGCACTAGTGAATAGCTATAAATCGTCCGTATTTGCTAATGACAAAGCCCTGGTTGTTTTCCCATTAACCTGTATGCCATAGTGGCTACAAATTTTAACACTCGTAGTCAGTTCTGAGGACTCAAATATATGTTATGCATAACGACCACATTGGCATGTGATGTATGCTTTTTAATATGTTTAGTTAATATCACATATATCACACGTCTTTGTGTATGTTAATGTGGTTATTCTTTGTGATTTCAATATATTCAAGAGCACAACAGCGGTTTGTGGTCTAGAGGGCAGTCATGTTCACTGCTAACGTGGGCCTCTCAGCTTTTCCTAAATGTGCAAATTAAATCTGCTAAACTGTCACATATGTTATGTTGCTCACATTCACAACATAGGAAGGATTTCCCAATCATGTCACAGAATTTGGGGATCCACTGGGTGACTGTAAGTCATGGTTCAGCTTCAGAGTAATTGGAGGGATCCAATAGTAACAGTTTCCAAGTCCTTTCTAAAATCTGAAGAGAGACATGAAATACTCTTCTTTATAACAAATACAGAAGCTGAGCACGAGTGAACACCCCCTCAGTCCATGGACCACCGTGAATGCACAGGTAGATAAGACACAAATTGACTGCTGTGGGTCTAGGCAGCTCGAACAGTGGCTGGAGGAATATCAAGAGACGGGTCTCTAACTTCAAGATTATTGCTGCATGGAAGTGTAAGCCCCTTCAGTGATTCAGCACAGATATTCTAGATTCATCTCACTGCGAATCACCCAACTGTAGCACAGGTATAGATGAGACTAGTTGGTAAGTGTGTAATTAAATATTATCTAGTTGATTAAATATGACAATATTTATTACTCATAGTAACCGTAGGAGAATAGCACATGATGAATGTTAATTCTTTAATCTACCCCTACCTGGCAAATCTGCTGGGTGCGACCCGAATAATTTTGGGGAACCCAACAATATAGTAGGTGCACAAAAGTTTACAAACATGTACCAGAACACAGGGATTACCAATGTACAATAATCACCCCCATCTCACAGTTTTGTGTGTGAATTAATTATAATAATAACAACAGGATGTACATAACTGCTAATTTCTTCAGTGCCAACGTCAAGTCAACTAAATTTTAGGTCTGTTCTATATTTGAGAAATATAGAAATCCAAAGGGGCAGTGTTTCACTCAGCAGAAACCAGCAGATCAAATATAAAATTATACTGAATAATACCAGCACACGCTTGAACATGTTGTAGTACTTTTGCACCAGTCTCCATGATTTGCCCTAGCTATAAGGACAGAGGTTTGATAATTGGCAAGTACTCTGCCAGCTTTGGCAATCAATCTAGGGAACCGAAAGAACTCTGTATTTCTCTTGTCATTTTCTTCAAACATATGGAGAATGATACTCCTTTTCCGTTAATGAGGGATATGTCCACATGGAGTAGTATTTAGAGGCGCAGATAAGGTTTTGTGCTCATATAGCATCTGGCTCATAGGCTCAGGTCAACATCGATGAAGTGTTTTCTGGATAGGAGAACACGCTGCAAAAAGAATTGGAAAACATTTGTAGATTACATTCTATTAATCCATCAGCTCAGGTCAATGGATTTTACCACGTGACTGTATTTTCACAAAAAAATGGTTTAATTTAGATGCCAGTTAAACTGTAAAGGCAACTAAAATTGATTCATTATGGTTAATGGCACCAGCTGCAGTCTAAAACAATGATTTTTTTGGATCCCTATTAGCAACAGGACACAGCCATGGACAATCAGCCAATCAGACATCCAGGATCCAGAAGCAATGTTTGGGGAGACAGCAATAGTGGTCACCTGGCCCTGCTGACTCTGCAGCAAAGAGCGCAGAAAAATAAGTTGACCTGAAAATAATTAAGGTCCAAATGTGTTAACATGATTTTACCTATGTCCAGGGTTGTTCACCATATTAAATAAATAGGCCAATCTGACACATTTTCATATCTCTGAGGTTTCCCAGTCATCACCAGTGTTGAGTATCCAAGACTGTAGGGGAAAGGGTTTGAATGTCTGGATATTAACCAATGACAGTAATAGATTAAATGGGGAGATAAATTCAGACAGTATGTAGATTAACACGGTCTACCAGGGAATATTATCACCCCCCCATCAATGCCCTACATCATTTGATGTTCCTGACCTGAAATTATTAGGACAATATTAGAACTGTTTCTATTAACGCAACCTTGGACACAGACTAACAAAAAAAGAAGAGCAGTCTTGTTCACCTTTCCTTCAACACACACAGGCAGAGGAGCACACCAATGAGTAGCCAGGGGCACTGCATAATCTGTATTGTAACAAATAGAAGATAATGCAAGGTGTCTCCTTTTACACATAGATTCTTTATCCACAAGCATGGGTCCATATAATCTTTCAGCTGGAACAAATATCACATACACATTGGAATTCCTGTAGCATTAGCACAGTTTCTTCAATTCCCTCACCATTGTTCAGAAAGGATCACTCATTGCCGTCTAATTATAGCATTTTTCAGTGTATGCAGACTTGGATGATGCGCGTTTACTTACCCGTAATTTTAATTCCATGTCTTCCCCGTCATATGCCTTATGTAAGAGTTTATCTCCATTCATGCAGAATCTAATTACCAAACCTGACTTTTCCTTCCCATTCCAAGATAGGCCCCATACACATTCACTTCCTGGGAAGGACTTCCTGTTTCTTTTTTCTTCAGGCGATTGCCATTTTCGCTACAGGTATCTCTATTTTTCTTTTTCTTTTTAAGGAAATCCTGCTTTAGAGTCTTGTGTGGTTTGCTGGGTTCCCTGTGACTGCCTCTGGGATAGTGGTGAGCTATTTTTATTTTTTGTGTTTTTGTTCCCCCCAAAATCTTTGCAAATAGTCACCACTGATGTTGTGGGTGCGCAGCACTCAATCAGCATCACCATTTTCAATGTATGAAGACTTGGTGGATTATGCCCCCATTACTATCCCGCTCGACCCGTTTGTGATGTAAGAGTCACTCTTCCACACCCTAAGTTTTGATGATCTGCTTTTGATGCTGATCTAAGACTGGGTTATGGATCTAGAGGTCGTGCTATCATTAAAAGGGGAGTTTCAGCACTTTTTTATATTTACATCATAATGATGTAATATTATAGGTATTTGGGCAAAGTATTTAATCAAAAATATTACATAAATATTCTGTCAAGAATATTGTGATTAGAAAATATCATTGTATTTAATATTGTTCACAAAAATATCGTTATATCTGTTGTTTAAAATATCTATTTATTTAATAGTGAAGTAGTTTGTATTGTTGGCATTAATATCGATTTATAGAGGTAAAAAGTGAGTTTTATGTGGTATTTTTGATTTTGTATGTTGTTTTTATTTATATTATGTTTATTAATTTTGGAATAATAGTTATTGATATGAAAGTTGTATTTATAATTGAAGTTGTTTGAATATTGTTTTTTTATATGTACAAATATATGTTTTAGGAGTGGGATGTTGGATTTACAGGGCATAAAGGTGGGAAGTACATTAGAAAAATTAATGTATACCTGTATATTTTTTGGTGCTTATTTATTTATTTTAAATTTGTAGAAACAGGACGTTGGGCTCGTAGGGAATTAGGGTGGGATTTTTGTTATTTTTTAAATAACGTATTTGTGTATATTTTCTGTTTTATTTTTTTGTTTTTTATTTTAAAAATTAGGAGCGGGATATTGGGTTTATAGGAGGTAAGGATGGGAAGATTTTTTAAATATTATAAAAAATAGTTGATAAAAAATTGTTTTAAAGTTATGGTATTTATTTAGTATATTGTAAAGTGAATTTTCTATATTTTAATTAGCTGGAACACAGGAGGGGTGAGAACTCCAGCCCCCAGACTGCTCCACGGCCACCTGTGCATCATTCAAGTGCCCAGAGGAGCATAAATTATTGCCACGGGTCTGGCTGCTCAGAGCCAGGAACACAGGATGGGCGAGGATTCCAGCCCCTAGACTGCTCCACAGCCGCCTGTCGCATCATTTCTGCTCCTGGAGGCGCATAAGTTATTTCCACGGGTCCCGCAGCTTGGGACCTAGAACACAGGAGGGGCGAGGACTCCGGCCAACAGACTGGTCCTCGGCCGTCTTTCACATCATTTCCGCACCTGAAGGTGCATAAATTATTGCAGCGGGTCCCGCCTTTTGGGGCCCAAAACACAGGAGGGTCGAGGACTCCATCCCACAGGTTGCTCCAGGGCCACCTGCCACATCATTTCCCTGCCCGGAGGTGCATAAATTATTGCTGTGGGTCCCGCAGTTCGGGACACAGGAGGGGCGAGGACTCCAGCCCCCAGGCTGCTCCATGGCCACCTGCCACATCATTTCTGTGCCCAGAGGAGCATAAATTATTGCCATGGATCCTTCAGCTCAGGACCAGGAACACAGATGGGGCGAGTATTTCAGCCTCCAGAATGCCCCACGGCCGCCTGCCGCATCATTTCCATGCTCAGAGGCTCATAAATTATAGCTGTGGGTCCCGCACGAGTTATGCGCGCAGGACGTGCCTAGTCAAAGGGCAGGCCTGTCCTCCAACCAACAGCACCCGGAAGAGGCTGGGCTGGACCTCCCTTTGTACTTCTTTCATAGAGACTTTCTCTAGAGATAGTGAGTGTTGCTTACATATATATTGGTGGGCTTTTTGAGAATTTCTCATGTGGATACTGACTGCTTTATTTGAGGTTTTTTGATTATTTAAAACCCGGGAGCAATGAGATACCTTGAGTATGGGGAAGAGGAAAGCTGAATCCACTAATGGCACAAACAAAAGACTCAGATCCAGTAAATCGAACCTGTCCTTTCTTAATCAGGCAGTAGCTGTTCTTTCCAATTAATATTCATGTGCTGAGGTTGAATTGGCCTCGAACCACCAAGCCACTATGTTACCTAGAGATGACCAAGAGGAGGGGGAAGCTACCCCTAGTACTGCCACCCTTGACCTTTTAACTTAATCCATTCCCTCTTTGCCAACATTTGCCCACGAATTCAACAGGCATAGTGACTCACTCTAAGACTCAGGAACCCCGTGCCAACAAGGAACTTGATAACACCCAGGAGCCAGACACAAAACTAAAAATCCAGGACAGCCACTCCCCATAAACCTAGCAGGAAGCCTGACAACGGCTCAAGGGAGGCCCTCCTAAAGGCCTGATTGACAACTCCTCGCTCCTGGGATGACAAGACTGATAGCAACTTCTTAAAATCGATTCACAATTTGGAATTTAAGTTTCTTTCAGCCCTTGAAGCTTTTGGAACAGAGCTTACTGCTCTAGAGTCAAGAGGTGGAAGGTTACAAGGCTCAGTGGACACTATTCATACATATTTAGAAAAATTGGCCCATTTTCTGGCCCTATATCTAGCACTCTCATGGTTGATGACACTGCAATAGACCCTATTAGAAACTCCCCTTTTGAATGTATCCTCCATATGTTTGGCCTTAAAGGTTTCTCCAAAGACTTCATTTCAGTGCTCCCATTGGGCTTTTTTCATCCTCCTCGCACTGAAAGATTTTTTGAATGGGGAGGACAGCATTCTGGTCAGCACAGATCACAAGACGGATTGGTCATTTATACAAGTCACAGTAAAACTGCAAGCATACCACTCAGTAACCGTTTCGAACCCCTGAGCCAGTTGGAACATCCTGACTGACTGGATCCTGCCCCTGTTGATGACTTGCCCAAGTCTACGGTACACAGTAGATCCTCAGTCCTTAAGGTTCACAGTTGGAATATTGCTAGGGTGTGGGATAAGCTAGCCAATGCTGGTTGGATTAAATTGCTGGCTGCCTATGATATGATATCCCTACAGGAGACGTGAGATGCCCGTGGCTGCCTGCACCTGGATGGCTTTTCCTCATTCACTGGACCAGCCACTCAGTTGCCCAGTGGACATGCTAGTGGTTGCCTCATCACACTAGTAAGTTTAGGCCCTAACAGTAATGTTGATCCTGTTAGGTCCAAGTCAAAGGAGGTACTGGACACTTTTTAAATCTTTAGAAATAAATGCAGACTGCTGGTCACAAATTTTCATAATGCAGTCACACCCAGGTCTGAAGTAGATGCTGTTTCTAGTTTAACATTTATTATTGATGGTTTCTTTCACTGGGAATCCTTATTCACTTTGATTATGTTATTATGGGATTTTAATTTGCATCCTTTCTGTCTTGTCAAGCCAATGATGTATTTGAGAATGCAAACCCAGGCACTGATCAGGTGCACCTTCTTCACACACAGAAAGGGGATAATGTTAATAGTTTAATTGCTCAGTATAATCTGGTCAATTTAATGGACCCAATACTAGAAGGTTCAACTGAGAGGATTCCCATGTTCAATGGGAGAGGTTTCAGTACAACCATAGATTATATTTTTTATACTTTTGTTTATCCTCAGCCCTTGTAGATTTTAAAGTAAGTGGGACAACCTTACTGACCACAATCCTTTGTCAGCCACCTTTTTGTAGGACAAAAAGCCCAATGAACCAGTACTCCCTGTCGATCAGGGCCGATGGGTGTGGTGGGCTTCAGTTGTTCCTTTTCATTTCTTCTTTAACCTGGTCATCTCCTGTAGTGTCGATTTCCTTTCATGTCTCACTGAGGATGCCTCAGCTCTTAGTATCATGCTGTCCTTTTCAAATATTTGAAGGTTTATCAAATCGGCTCTCAGTAAACCAGGTGTCCCTTCAACGCCTCAGCCAGCTAGATGGTTCGACAAAATGTGTTTGAAGGCACATGAGGATCTGTTGAAATCCCTGCATGAAACACCTTGTTGTCAGGAAAAGGTGCAGAGAGCCAGGGCAGTTTATCATTTGACTTGCAAGGAGCGTAAGATCCAGCTGAAAAATCAGGCCTGAGACAATTTCCGTACCGCTAGCATGTTGAGGGATAGTGCTGCCTTTTGGCAAGTGATTAATCCCCTTTGTTCGATAGCGACCAACTTTATTTCCAAGTGTCAATTATTACTTCACAAGCCTGTTTTAAGAACTTTAAGGCCATTTACAGCCAAGAGGAAGAGGCCATCCTGTCAGATGGTATCAAGGAGTATCATACTATCATATTTCAATTGACCAAGGTGACCTCAGCGATCTCTAATCTTCCCTCTAACAAGGCCACAGGGAGTCCCTGGGGGATCTTTTAAAATTTTCTATCGATCTCTGGGCTCCCTTAATAACCCAGCACTTGAATGCAGCCATCAGACTTTCCCTTCCATCGACTTGGTGCCAATCAGTCATAGTCCCAATTTTAAAAAAGGGAAATAGGTCAGATCCAGCCTGATAAAGGCCCTTATCTTGGAGGTGAAAATCATTGGCCAGATCCTGTTGGAGTGACTCTCAAACTAGGTAAAGGAGCACTTTATCTTGTCTGACCTACAATATGGGTTCAGGTCGGGGCAGAGCATCGTTGAGCGAAATTTAGCCCTCAATTTGCTGTTTTGCAAGTACACACTACTTCAAGAGGGGAGCAATCATCTGGCCTTCATCGACCTCCGCCCAGCCTTCGCTAGAGTTAACTGCCTTAATATGTGGTCCATGATCTCTCAGATGGACATAGAGCGGCCCGCCCTAGTTTTTTTTTTGTGTGATTTTCACAACGACCTCTCGGCATTTATTACATATGGCACCAGTGGGGAATGCACACCGCACATTAAATTGAAGTGTGGGGTTCGCCAGTGTTGCATACTTCATATTAATCAATTAGAATGAGTTCTCGCAGATCCTCACCTGGACGCCCCTAGGGCCGGCGGCCAGTCGATCCCTTCTTTGCTTTATGCTGACAACACAATATTAATTGCTAAGACTGCCAGGGGACTACAGAAACTTCTAGATCCAATTATTTTTTTTATGAACAGCTTGACCTGTCCACCAATTTTTCCTAATAACACGTGATGAAGTTTGAACCCCTAACACAAAAACCATGAAATTCGCAGTACGCCATATTAACCAGGATGATAAGTAATTTGGGTGTCCAATTAATCTCAATTGGCATCCTTTAATAAATCATAACATGGCAGCATTCAACAGGGCAATATTTAGCATTGGAGACTTCTCCCGGCGGCTGGGATGCACCCAAATAAAAACAGTTTTGGGCATATTAAAGGCCAAGTGTATCCAAATAGCTAGCTATGGGTGCGGTATTTGGGGATATGGGCCAGTAACTCCGATTCAATTAGCGAAAAACAAATTCCTCAGGGGCCTCTTATGGGTCCCACAAAGTACACCTTCTAAGGTTGTTCATGAAGAGTTGGACATGGGCCATGTGATTTATTTTATCAGGCTCTACTCCCTGTTGATTTTGCTTTTAGTCTGGTGCAAAGAGGAGGTAGGCCTCAACAGACTGATCATGCAAGATTGAATGAACCTGGACAACCTTTTCTCTGATGCCTTGGCTGACCTATGTCTCCTCCACCATGCAAAGTTTGGAGAGACTAGAACTTTATCTTGATCCAAGTGGTATTGTCCAAACTGATCCAATATGGGTAAAAGAAGCGTTTAAAGATTAGATGGCAGCAGATCGTGAGACTTCAGCATTTAACAAGCTTTTAGAGCGTCATGCATTCTTTGTGAAGCCTGTAAGTGGCTTGGAGTCATACCTTACCTTGGACATGGCCCACCACCAGAGACGATTGTTGACATTATTTAGGCTTAATTTATTCCTGCAGCTATAGCCCTTTAATCATGGTTGCTTTAATGACCAGAGGTTGTCCTTGTGTGTTTGCAATAATGTTTCCATTAATGATAGCTTGCACATAGTCATGATCTGTCCATAAGAAAATTATTTGTGCACACTGTAACTACACTTGGTTACCGGAGCGTCCACCACGTAGTCTTCCGATTGTGTGGAGGGAACCACGACGCAGACCGGAAGTGTTGTTTTGCTGATACACAGCATTGCAGCGGTTAGCAGTCTAGTTGCTTAACTGGCTGCATAAATTCGGATGCCTGCCTCGACGCACAGTGGATGAGCGCAGCGGACGCACGCAGCGGGTGCGCCGCTGGCGTGCCGAAGGAGTGCCTAAGGCAAGCCCGTCCACACCTGGATCGGGTCCAGGGCCACAAACCCTGGCTCATTTACACCAGCAATGCCTGACACGATGATAACATACTCCAGTACCCAGCTAAAAAATATTTGCCTCGCTACCAAAATACACATTTGTCCTTGCCCTCATACATGCTCACTAGCCACTAATTCTTTTTTCAGCTGCTCCAATTGCTCATTCAAGCTGAACACTTACAACAAATGAGGACCTTCTTTTACCCACCCTTTGTATACTAATCAGGATCATATGCAACTAGTGCTCATAAACTCCTGTTCACTCCCCATACATAAATATGAAATAGCTGACTTTTTAAAAGACCAAAATTTTGACATATTATTCATCACAGAAACCTGGGATGACCCATCATCTGGACCTGATATTTGCATCGCAACCCCTGAAGGGTACGGCGTATTTAGACATGACAGAATCATAAAAAAGGAGGAGGACTAGCAATTATATATCGCAACAAATACTTAGTTAGGACGGAGACAATCCCCACCACGATCTGTGAAGCCATGACATTCACTATAACGCTCAACCATTCACAAACCTTCAAAGGAACCCTTCTTTATTGTCCCCCAGGCTCTCGAGCTGAATTCCTCTCTGCCTTAGGTAGCTTATTGGAACGTTTAGCAGGAGAATCTGATTTTACCATCTTGGGTGATTTCAATTTTCATTTGGAAACCCTCGGCGATAATGATACTTCAACCCTCATTGCAGAACTGGAGGCAGTGGACCTCCTCCAGTTGGTGACTAGCCCCACTCACTCAGCAGGTCATACGCTTGACGGGCTCTTCACCAGCAACACGAAATATCACTAATAAAACCATACCCCTGGCTTTGACTGACCATTGGGCAGTCCTGTTCGATATTCAGATTTTTAAAAAAACAGTCTTCCGCGTACTATCCCTACCCCACCTACTATGACTCTAGACCAGACCCTGTAATTGCCTCATCCAATTATTCCGAATGGCTTAATAATGCCTTTAACTTCTTAGTACCACTGAAAAATGTCTCAAAAAGCAGAACTGCCCCATCGGTCGCCTGGTTTTCCGAGTCTCTCAGACTTGAAAAACAATGTTGCAGGAAACTCGTTAGACGCTGGCGCAGAGACTATAATATCACTGACAAAACCCTTTATAAGGAAGCAATCTCCAAGTATAAACATCTCATTATCTTGGAGAACAGCAAATAATAACTCAATCAGATAGAATCGGCCCAAGATTCCACCAAGCAGCTTTTTTAGGTAGTCACTAAACTATCAGGGTCTGTGACAAGCCCTCCAATAGCTCCCACCCAAGACATTTGCACGGCACTGGCCAGCTCCTTCCTAGACAAAGTCAGCAATATATGCGTCAACTTCGCCACCCACCTAAAACTGACTATCCGACGGCTACCCCTGACAATGAAGAAAATACCCCTTCTTTTTCGAATTTTAGCCAAGTCTCACTAAAACAGATCAAGGACCTCATTTTAACCATTAAGTCAGGCTCCTCCACTGACCCTTGCCCCTTCTGCTGTTTTAAAACTGATTCCTGTTATACTAGCTCCAAATCTAACAAACATCTGCAATGCCATGTTTAACACAGGTACTTACCCTGCTATATGAAAAAAGGCTATTATCAAGCCGCTGCTGAAGAAGCAGCACCTTGATCCTTTAGATACACAGAATTACAGACCTATCACAAGCCTTCCTTTCCCAGCAAAAATATTTGAGAAAATAATGAACTCGCAACTGTCCCGCTACATTGAAGATAATAACCTTCTGGACAAGACGAAATTCGGCTTTAGGAAAGGCCATAGTACAGAAACTGCCCTCATTAAAGCAGCAGACGAAATTAGAACAGTCTTAGACCAAGGTGGTGCGGCAGTGTTAGTGCTGCTAGATTTATCAGCAGCCTTTGACACGTTTGATCACTCTACATTGATCGATCGTGTCTCAAACATAGGCATCAAACTGAAGGCCAAAGAACTACTGGCCTCCTTTCTTTCCAACCGCACACAACTAGTGAGTCTCGGCGACTACAAGTCCTCTACTTTTAGCCTCCCGTGTGGCGTGCCACAAGGTCTAGAGTCCGACCTTGTTTAATATCTATGTGTTGGACCTGGCCAGGGTCATTAAAGCCCACAGGATGGGTCTTACATCCTACACCGATGACACACAATTGGTGCTAGCAATCCACAATGACGGAGGAGCAATTGCGGCCAGCTTCTAAAATGGAATGCTGGCCATCAGGACTTGGATGGCCAACAATTGCCTAAAGTTAAACTGTGACAAAACAAAGGTATTGATTTTTGGTAAGCTTTATCCTGTTTGGTCCTCTATTTGGTGGCCTGCCAATCTGGGACCACCGCCTCCCCCGGTGTCGAAAGTTAGAAATCTAGGGGTCATGTTCGACGATAAGCTGGCTTTTACATCACATGCCAATGCAGTTGTCTCTTCATCTTTTTACACGCCTAGGATGATAAAAAAACTCCAACCCTTTCTTCCACCCAGTGCCGGTAAAACCCTTATTAGCACCCTAGTAATGTTAAAAATTGACTACTGTAATGGCCTCTTCATCAACGCTCAGAAAAAGGTCACTAACAGACTGCAGATGGTGCAGAATTCGGCAGCTAGAATGATAACAGGTACCCCCAAGTATCAACCAATTTCAACTGTAGTTCGAAAACTTCATTGACTACCTATAATAAGCCGAATCAAATTCAAAGCTCTCTGCATTGCCTTCAAGGCCATCCACAAAACTGGACCTGATTTCCTGAAGAAAGCTTTGTGTGTCTATACTCCCAATAGACCTTTGCGCTCATCAAAGGTCAGCCTTTTGAAGGTCCCTCGCACAAAAAAAGTTTCCTGGGGTGACAGAAGATTTACTGTCATGACTGACAAATTATGGAACACCCTCCCTCTGCATATTAAATCCTGCCCAACCCTACTTGCCTTCAGGAAACTGGTAAAAACATGGCTTTTTAATCAATAGGCACCCCACCTCTGGCTTGATCTTCCACACAGTCCGCAGCGCCGAGACACCCAAGGGTATTTGTGCGCTCGACAAATTGCTTAAATAAAATAAATAAATAAATATATACTTCCACTCCTGAAGCCCATAAATTTTAACCAAGTGAGATCTGCATTATTGTTCCTCCAGTTTTTAACCACCCCCTCAGTGTGGTATTTATCTCGCTATCTTTCTGGTGTTTTCAAGTCAATTAAATTGTAAGTTATTTAATGTGTATATTTATGCCAACTGCTTTGCGAATCAGGAAAATATATGAATTGTGATAGGGAAATCGGGGAATAGGGCTGTAAAGTAATTTGAAGTTATTTATTTATTCTGACACCCTTGGACTGATATAAAGAAATTGGAAGCCTAAAGAAAACCTTGTTTTGAAACTATATATGCTGTTTGGTTACACTTAGTATTTGCAAAATGTAATATGGAATAATTTTGTATGCATTATCACTGTAATCATGTACTTTTCTAATTCGTAAGAATCAAATAAAGTTTTTCGAATAAAAAAATGACATGAAGTGTACTTTGCTTGATTTTTATGATTTCATCTTCTAAAATCAAATAAAAAATATATTGATTGATTCATATTTTAATTAAAGTTTCAATATGTAAAAAAATATTCTTTTATTCAAAAACATATCGTTAAAATATTGATATTTTATATTTCTTTAATAATTTTGATTATTGTTTTTTGTAAAATAATATAATTTTATTTTGAATGATTTAAAATGATGATAAATTCAAAATAATTAAAAGAATCTTAAAAAATAAGGAAATACAAATAAATGTAATAAATGATTTACAAAATGTTTCTAGCTGTATACAAAATAGGCTATGTTTTTAAGATTATTAATAGTTGGTAAATTGTTTTGGAAAATTGCAATAAAAATTTCTTTTGCATATAAAATATATTATTTTTCATTTTTAGTATTATATTCAACAACATTTTTGACATCTGTAAAGACAACGAAGTGTGTTACAACATTTAAAAATATAAAATATTGTATAATATTTTGTCCAAATATCGAATTATTGTTTTTAGAAAAATTGTATTTTAGTTTATGATGTTTGTATAAAATTTAGATCAAATATATGTTTTTGGAAATATTTACATATTTGTGTCTTAAACTTGTTGAAATTGTGGTAGCAATACTAAATATAATTTTTGTAGTGTGTAGTATGTTTTGTTAGTTACTTTGTAGTAGTTTGGGAATCGTAATTGTTATCTCTTTAGTGTGTAACACTTACCCTGAGTTAGGTAATACTAGAGTGGGAATAGTAAATGTTGCCTCTTTAGTGTCCATCACCTCCCCCTGACTTACTTTATATTGGAGTGGGAATAGTAAATGTCCCTTTTTGTGTCCATCACCTCCCCTGATATAGTTTATATTGGAGTGGGAATAACAAAGTAAACCCTTTTAGTGTCCAACACTTTCCCTGAGTTTGTTTGTAATGGAGTGGGAATAGTAAATGTTGCCCCATTAGTGTCCATCACCTTCCTTGACTTGGGGCCTGATTACAGGTTTGTTGGTGCAACCACCCGAACGCTGCCTCCGCGTCTTCTACAACACAGCTACACCGGCACTATATGAGTTGTGCTGTCTGAAACACTGACCGCGGCGGTCTGACCACAGGGATGGCAGCGGTCTGCAATGTTGGTGCTGTGTCTATCGATGCCGTCAGGCCCACGTTGTACCTGCCAAGAGTATTATGACTGCACAGTCATACTCGCAGTCTCCCAGCAGCAGTTGACAAATGGCAGTTACCCAACTGCGTTTAACCATAATGGTACGCGCAAAAAGAACACCACGCCAGGGATTATTGGATGGATTTAAAAACTACACACCTGATGTGCTTTGGCCAGTAGACACACCTGTAAATCACACTATAAAACACACCCCATCCCTGACCAGCATTTTGTCTTCCTTCACAACTGCAGCACAGCAAAACAGACAGCCCTATTTTCATCTTCCTCTTTTCAGCTTCCCATTTAGCACTCTCTGCCACTTGTAATTTTAGTTTTGCCCTTTTGTTTACCTCTGTCACTTGATATTTCATTCATATACTCACATGCTTCACTGATCAAGAGTTGACAGTCATGGTGGATGAAATCTTCAAAGTTAAGCCCCAACGTTTTGGTTCCCATATTCAGCATACTCCTGTCAGTAGGAAAACGGAAATGTGGAACAGGATAGTCAGAGTAAATGCTGTTGGCACCACCCTGCGCACACAGGCCGGCATTAGGAAGAGGTGGAATCACCTCAGGTTGAGGATGTGCACCAGGTGCAACAACCACCCCCTTGAAGTTCCAAGTTTTAGAGGTGGCACCATTATAATTCTGTCCCCAGGAGGAGGTGGTCTTGGCCATCCTGCATTCTGAGAGATTTACAGGAATAGAAGGGGGAGTGGACTCTGGTAAGTTACACTTCAATAGGCTGCACTCCCAGCAGAAGACTGGGAGTTCTCTACACCTATCCACTTCATTATGAAATGCACAACTCTGGCCTTGACTGATAACATTTTCCAGTTCAAAAAGTAACTTTATAACCAGAACCAAGGTACTAATTTGTGCAGCACCTCCAATCCATACTCAAGGAACATACTCCTGTGGCGCAGGTACAGTGATGACATCCTGGTGTTTTGGAAAGGAGACATTACGACATGTGAGGGATTCTGTGGGTGGGTCAACACTCTCAACACATACCTGTGCCTCACTAGCATTATATCTGACTCGTGCATCCCCTCTCTAGACTTAAAGATCAGTTTGACTGAGGGCAGACTGCACACCACTGTTTATAAAAAACAGTTTGCTATTCTACAGCAGTTCCCACCCTACCAGAACTACGATAATATGGCGAAACAATTGGCACACAACCTTAGACAACGCGACTACCCCGCACACAACATCAACACAGACAGGAAACAGGCACTCAATAACAATGGAATAACCCTACATAAACAGAACCCCAAGAACCGCAATGACATCCTGACATGTGTTACCACATTCACCCCTAATTTCAACAAAATCAAAAATAAAATCAAAAAACACTGGGGCATCCTACAGACATTCAAATGCACTAGCAATGTCAAAGTCCTCCTTGTCTACACCAGACCAACACCTGACATTCGGACCAACCAACCATCTCTGTGGGGCCTTCCTCCAGTCACAGGCCACTTCACCTGTGGCTCATGCTCCGTCCCTCACTGAAACTACTAAGGAAATCCAACAATCACCTACCTTCAAATGGGTCCAAAAGAGGCACACCAACTCTAACACAAGCAACTGCAATTACACCATCATTTGCCCTTGTAACTGGTGTTACATTGTTCTGACCACAAGATTTTGGAACACTGCAACAACATCCGTTGCCACAAACTTCAGACCAAACTCTGTCAGCACTTTGCGGAAAAAGGTCACTCACAAGCAGGCACTCTTCAAAAAAGAGCAGCTTTGGATTTTCCGCCGGTCCTGTGACTGGAAAGGACGCAACGGATATATCCCATGGAGCGAGGTCCATAGATAACCTTCCCCCCACACAGTTCCACCGCTATGCTTTTTGATTGCTCTGCGTAATCTAGGGTCCCACAACTGCTCTCAGGGCCCCTCCAGTGGCCATTGGACATGGACCTTACACCTGTCCAACCCCCCCAGTGAGCGCTCCATGTGATATATAGTCATTTAGATTAGCCACAGGACCTTACATATGCCCACCCCTCAACTGAGCGCTCAGTACAATATGTAGTAATTAGGGCTAGCCCAGGCACCTGTCATCGGTGCTCCAACTCCATCCTTTTGATTAGTGATCTATTGACATGTTCCAACTGCCTCCAGTTTACAGTCTCCCTTTCTCCATATTCGCCAAGAGCATTTTACAACTTATTTTGATAACCACGGGGCCACCTCTCTACATCATCTCAAAGTGGCTTTCTATCTTTCACCAGGGTTAATGGGTTCTTTCAGACCCCAACACTTTATTGGCGTCAGTGACAAACTACTCAATGTGGTTATCATCCTAAGTGTATGCTGGCACACAACCCTACCCTCAAGTGCTTACTACTTCTACCACACTTTAACATTGACACCACATGTTTAGCCTTTCATATAACTGATTACCACACACCTTGATAAGGTTTGGTACCGGTTTCATTTACCAAGGTAATGGACTCCTTGCAGCACATGCCGGCACATACGGCGTTACCTCTCTGAACTGGGAGTGACTGCCCATCTTTCTTTATTGACCAGCCTCACTTTTCATTTGTGCAGCTACAGGCATACCTTGAGATTCCTCATTTAAGATGGCCACCACCTTTGTCCAATGCGAGCTGCGCACTTGCAAGCATTCCCATGCCGCTCAGCACATGTCACTGGGCTGCTTCCGTCCCTCGCACTGAGTTCAGCTTCTCACTGTATAGATAAGCCGGTCCTGCACAAACCCCTCTCACTCTTCTGAGTAGGTGGAGTGAGGGGTAGGCTCCCGGCACCGGATTCCTAAATATAACAAAGTCAGGACAGGGGGCAGATCTTTCAGAGTCGCAGCGGCTAAACTGTGGAACAGTCTGCCTCCTGATATCCGTCAAATCTCACAGCTCCTCCCTTTCAGGAAACGCATCAAGACGTGGTTATTCCCTTAGAAACAACCCCTTCTTCCTGCTCCTCGCTATCTGTTCCCCTGAGTTAAGAGTATTCACCAGCGCCAGGAAACCTGCAAGGTGTCAGCCGCGCTTTATAAATGTTTAAAATAAATAAATAAAATAATTCCAGCTTAACTGTGAGTATGATCCGTTCCTTGGGGTCACCGAGCAGCACTTATGTGGTGTGCACGGATGTATGTCGTTACAACGCACACTTTTACAACGCATGCACTTACAACGCATTTTTTACAACGCACAATCCATTGCAACGCATGACATTACAACGCAGGACACTACAACGCATTTTTAAAAACTACCTTTACAACGCATTTCCATTACAACGCATACTACCTTTACAACGCATACCATTACAACGCATAATATTAAATTGCATTTAAGGTAAGTATTAGATAGTATAGGGGTAAAAATTACTATTCTAACTCCAGGGGGTGCAACAGTAGGGTAAGTGTTGGATAGTATAGGGTTAAAAATTACTATTCTAACTCCAGGGGGTGCAACAGTAGGGTAAATGTTGGATAGTATAGGGGTAAAAATTACTATTCTAACTCCGGGGGTGCAACAGTAGGGAAAGTGTTGGATAGTATAGGGGTAAAAATTACTATTCTAACTCCAGGGGGTGCAACAGTAGGGTAAGTGTTGGATAGTATAGGGGTAAAAATTACTATTCTAACTCCAGGGGGTGCAACAGTAGGGTAAGTGTTGGATAGTATAGGGGTAAAAATTACTATTCTAACTCCAGGGGGTGCAATAGTAGGGTAAGTGTTGGATAGTATAGGGGTAAAAATTACTATATTATGCGTTGTAATGGTATGCGTTGTAATGGTAGTATGCGTTGTAATGGAATGCGTTGTAAAGGTAGTTTTTAAAAATGCGTTGTAGTGTCCTGCGTTGTAATGTCATGCATTGTAATGGATTGTGCGTTGTAAAAAATGCGTTGTAAGTGTAGTGCGTTGTAAAAGTTGCGTTGTAAAGGTTGATCCCCGGTGTGCACCCATTTTTGCTCACCTCTCTTGTTACTCCCAACTTTTACAAAACCTTTATCTGCTTTTAACCAATAGGACATTAACTTTTGTAACATACACCCTCTTCCTGTAACTCGAGGGAGTCCGCCCCCATAAATCAGGTGAGTCTTAAGCTGTAAATATTTGACAGTTGTTGGTTACCACCACGCTCACCTGAGTACCTTGATGTGTGTCACGCTTTGCTTCCTTGATTTTATCCGGCTAAACACTCTTTAGTTGCACTAACCACCCATGCATGTGATTTGGAATTTATTAACTTTGGAGGCTGCTTTGTCGATTTTCTTTTTGATTAATTATGATTTTTTTTCTTGTGTTTTCTTTGTATAGGTCCTCAATGTTAGGTTGCAGAGTGCCTGGTTCACCTCTCAGAGCGTCACCGAACCAACTTCTGTGTAGATAATGTAGAATACCTCGTTCAGGTCCTGACAAATCACCATGTGATTTCTTACACAATAGGCAAGAAACATGTTGACCATTCACTTGTAGCCACCTCTGACCATTATATCAACGGTGGCTCCATTGATTTTTTTAATTGGGATCAGTGGACTCGCAGATTATATTCATTTTAGGGCACCACTGCAACTCATTTTGTCCCTTCACACACCGTTTCACCACACACACTGTCCACATCTATACCACAAGGCCCCACACCCGCACCTCATGTAAGGGTTTGGGAAAAAGCACTCTGACAAAGAGCCCCTCATAGGGTGCCCGTCAGGCACTGCAGCACCGGCCTGATGAGGAGCAAGCTCTATGATGAAACATAACATCCAACTGGGTGTGTGAGGGCCCCACTTACCAAATCAGGAGACACCCTGTCTCCACCTTAGGATAAGGGTGCTCGCTGACCCAGCCTCTACCTCCTTCCCCCATAGGAACTGCATTCCTCTACCTCTAAGAACTTCAATAACTGCCACAATATCACAATGTCCGGTTTGCTCTCAACTCTGCTTTTGCTATTGTGTTCTTGATCTACTTTCCTAACATGTACTTCTCAAAATATCATGTGATTTTGTCTGCACCAATGTGTATTATTCCACATAAGATCACATGTATTCAACTCCATGACATGCCACATATTGCAATGCTCTCTGAAAGTGAAATACCATAAAAATACCAATCCAGGTCTCATGATATGTGTAAATATTTAAAAGTATGGTCCATCCCAAATGTATGCTGCCAAAAGGTATGGTACAACAACTGTTTGTCAAGTGTTGGTAAGTTCAGATTGAAGTGACTACAACTACCATGAGGCCCTCTCACTGCAAGTCTAACCAAGATGCTAGACTACTTTTGTCCCTTCTAACTTGTCTGCGATGTCATTACTGATCTTCACCCATCATGCAAGTTACCATTTGGCAAGTCTTTGTAAAATGAGATTAAAGTGACTACAAATACCATGAGGCCCTCTCACTGCAACTCTAACTAGGATGCTAGACTACTTTTACCGCTTCTCACTTGTCTGCCATGTCATTACTGATCTTCACTCCTCATGCAAGTTACCATTTGCCAAGTCTTGGTAAAATGAGATTAAAGTGACTACAAATACCATGAGGCCCTCTCACTGCAACTCTAACTAGGATGCTAGACTACTTTTACCCCTTCTCACTTGTCTCCCATGCCACAACTGATCTTCACTAGTCATGGGCTGCGAAATGTGAGGACAATGCTCCACTCAGATAGACGTCTGAATACTTTGCTTGATGGTGTCCTGATCTCATCAACTGAAACTATTGATGGCATGAGTGACACCATGACAATGGTGTATCCGTAATATATGTGAGCCAGAAAGGAAACTCAGCTAATGGGCAGTGGGAAGTGACCCCTTGACTCTGCACTTCTCACATGATTAATAATGCTAAATATACAACCAAGCTGGGCGTTTGGCTGCATTAGATGTAACGATGCCTTGGAAAGGACAAATACTAATGTTATGACTACACTGTGTTTTTAGCCGAGTTTTGGAGATGTCATGTCTATCCCTAAAGCCAAAATGTCACATATCTGCACATATTTTTAAATATATTAAAAAATATATATTTAAAAAACAAAATAAAGAAAAAAATATATAAATATGTAAAAAATGAAATACAAATATATTTGATATCAAAAATAAAATAAAAAAATATTGTAATTTTAAATACATATTACAAATACCTACAAATATTATAATAAAATAAAAAATAAAATTTCAGACAAATAAATGTTTTTAATTTAAAAGTATTTAGGAAAAAAGCATGAATTATTACTTGCATGTAGTTTTTTTATTTCCTACCCTATTATACCACACAATTCACAACCCACATCTAAATTTAAAAAAAAAATTGTTCCATATGTAATCTAATTAAATATTATTTAAAGAAATATTAATTAAAAAGCAAATCAAAACACGTAAAAACTATTTAACTTCCCACCCTTAACCCATATATTCCCCATAAACTACAGATAAAATGAAACTGCAAAAAAAAATTACACAATTAAAATGTATTTTTAATTTAAAAGCTAATATTTAGCAACTAATTATAAAGTAAAATGTATTTACTCCCCGCCTTTTACCCCTGTAAAACCCAAAACCACACACAAAAAATAAACATTGACCCTAATTAATATTAATGATCAACTAATTATTAATTAAATAAACAAATTACTTCCCACCCTTTACCCCTATAAACCCCACAACCCACACCTAAAATAATTACCCAATTTCCATATTTAATTTTCAAATAATTTATATCATTTAACAACTAATTATTAATTTATTAAAAATAAGTTACTTCACACCCTTTACCCCTATAAACCCCACAACCTGCCCCTAAAAAAAGGACACAATTAGTATAATTAATTACCAAATTTTAATTATTATTTGACATCTGGTTCATAATAAGTTACTTCTCACAATTAACACTATAAAATCTCAATTACATATTAATAAATAATAAAAATATTAATTTAATATGATTAAATTACTTCCCACTCTATTCCCCTTTAAACCCATAAAAAAATATACGCAAAATTTAATTAAAATTAAATTGATAACTACTAGAAATTTAACACATATATTAGAAAACAAACAATACTTATACAAAAAAATACAAACATGCATTGAAAATATATACTAAAATACATACCACTAATTTAAATAAAAAAAATAAAAAATAAAACAATATTTCTAACAACTAATGGGGTGATTACACTGGTGGACGGACTTCAGTCTGTTCGCAATCATCTCCTACTTGGGACAATATTTAAGCATTTATAAAAGTACACAGCTAATATCAATGCATACATGTGTGGACATCATTTCAAATGTGAGAGTCTTGAAATTCCCAGAAAAATTCCATAACTATCAGTAGAATAATTCAATATGTAATTTTGGGAAACTGGGACAATAACAGCTTCCCAAGAGACCTCGATAAATCCTTTGAAATGACCGAATATCATAAAAATCAGAAATCTACTCCAAATGTAGATACATGCCTTCAGGAAAAGCCTTTTGATATTTTTGAGCGTATGTGCTGCTGAGGGTCAGGTTTCCCTCGCATTGCTGAGAATGGCAATTCACTAGTGTGAAAAATAAAAATTATCTCAATCATATTTTTTAGGAAAATTCAAAAACTTAAAAGTTAATTTTCATATCACTAAACACAGTAAGTGGTCACCTCCCCTTCCTAAACAGCAATAACACCCAGCCAGCACACCACATAACCGTTCCAGATTCTTTCAGACATAGGCAACATTTTCCAGCAGTCTACTACTTTTTAGGTTTTGCCTAAACAGCGTTTGCGCTGTGTTTGTGAAATCTATTGTATTTAATTTGAATCTAGTAGGGGCTTACATCCAGCCCTCATTTTTCATTGGTTGATGTGCTTGCCACTTACTTACAAGGCTTGGGACGCATCGTTCTCCAAGCTTCGCTTTCATCACTGAGCCACACCCCTGTTTTTTAGTGTAGCTTTCTTATTTCTTTATACAGGGGATATTGCTGCAGCGGCAGGCTGTCAGGCACCATATAAAAACTTGGCAGCAGCTGCCTCTTTCTCGTAGGATGCAGCCAGACATAAATAACATACAGAAGCACAACCTTACTCTGGCAGAAACAGCCATTTGCTAACTTTTTTAAAAGGCTATGCATCCCTTAGTAAAATGTCAGCCATATTCTGCGGGGCTTACCTGTTCATGTGCACATCCACCAGACCCGCTAATTCAATTTTCAGCTGGCATCATGTGCTCGGAAGGCTGTCAATTTGGTTGAAACAGTGCATTCAGGACTTGAGAGTGACTTGTGGGGCATAGTCGTTGTGTGACCAATGGAATCTACTGAGCTAGGATGTCTGGCAGTCAGAGAGCAGCCATCACCCACCTCCGCCTGGCCCTGCTCTGCTCGTTGGGCTGGGCCACCACCGGTAAGCTGAGTACAGAAGGCTCTGCGAACTGTATGCGTGGTTGCGTGGGTTGTTCTCTGCTGCTGTGGTCATTTACTTTCGGTTTTAGCTGAAGGAGTTGCACAATTAGAAAAAAAGTATTGAGATTGGCGCCGTCAGCAGTTTTGCAGCAACAACTGGAACAGGGATTGAGCGGTCTTTGTTTTGCAGTGGACAAAGGAGAGCGCACTTCCTCAGTTTCTTCCAGTTCTTTTGGGTAAAGTTCACTCCTGTACCTGCGACAAGCCTCTGACTCCACCTTGTTGCTGTTTGGCCGAGGATCCCGAGATGCATTCTAAATCATGCTTGTTCCTGGGAAATAAAACTGTCTCTACAAGTGTCCGTTTGCCCCCCGACCCTCCCACACTCCTAGTTTTTGCTTGGATGCAAGGTATGGAGTGGTTACATGTTACGGTGCTCAACTGTGCTCATTTGTAGCTAACAGGGTATGAAATATGCACAAATATATTCCTTGCACATCCGGGGTCAGCCCTGACCCCCGGGTCCCTACAAACCCCAATCATCAAGCGTGAGCTGAATAATGCAACAAAGGGGTCAAGGGATGCAAAGGAAATGTTTCCAGTCAAGGGTCAGCTGAACCCTCCCTGCTTTTCACGGAGATCTCAATTCCCAGTACTTAAAGGAATCAGTGCATGCATATGTAACCGGACAAAGCACACACACAGGTACAGGACCTAAACTTCTATTTTGAGGTACCCCATGTGGTACAAAACTGACCAAGCAACTGAGACATGGCAGAGCTGGGTAGCTTCCCTCTGCTTCACAGAGCCCAGAGGTGTATCATTAAGATCTTGTGCAACTGTTTTGGTGCCACTCCACACCTCCGCCTCCTCCACCCCATGCAACAGACTCGAACTATTCAGTCCCATCAAAGTCACCTGCCAACATTACACTATTGGAAACTGCATACAGGTACACTATTGGAAACTGCATACAGGAGAGCATTTCTGGGGGCCCTACATTCTCAACACAGCAGATAGGACAGTAACAAACATACATGTGATGCCCTCTAAAGAGGCAAGCTGCATGTTGCTATCAGAAGGGTAGCAAGGGTGCCATGTGACATGGTAATAGCAAGGAAAGTTACCTCTTTGGCTCCTGGTGGGCAGTAAAATTGAACAACTGTCAGGGTTCAATGGGATGCACAGGGCTTTGGGCCCCAGTGTCTGTACACCAAAGGCAGCTATGCCCCGGTCACTGTGAAAAGCCTGTGACGCAATGTATAATGCTACTGTTGATGATGTACATCATGTTTGAGGGGTTCTTAATTTGTGTATGCCAATGTATACTGCACAGACTTTCAGACACACAAAGTATTTTATAGTGCAATGATACTGGTATGGTTTAAAGGTGATTTTTATTATTTGCGCTTGCCACAAAGTGCAGCATGCTGTTCTCTGAGAAGCCAGTCACCCAGAAGTACCCCACTTACATCGCTTTTGTTACCATAGTTTCCTTCTTTCCTTCAGATTCAGCTGTAACCCATCTGCTGGTGTAAGTGCGCAGCGCAGCTCAGTGGGCGTCTTTATTCACAGTTTGCTAGCAATATTAAATCCACAGCAAAGCGGGTCTGCTCACAGTGACCCCTTTGTTATTTTAAGAATCAGTGCAAGTCGGTACTTTTGAACAAAAGGCTGGAATTAAAGGTGTGCTCAGTATCTGTATTTGACAAAGTTTCATAAAGCGCCCCTGCTCAGAGGTGCTATGTTTGCATTGTTAGGTCTTAAGTGTTTATTTTACACTTAAGGTCTCTTAAAGTGAGCGTGGGAGTCTGCCTTTCTTTCTGTCCCCGCATAACACGAATCTGGCAAACAACGTTGGCTCCTCACTGGCACTAAACGCTGAATTAAACAGTTTTACAAAGTTCAGGAAGTTAGTCCAATGCTTGCAGGCTGGAGCTTGTAGTGTTGCCAGGTGGACCCTTCCACTGTTGTGGGGGTCCCTGGCCAAAGTGAAAGCATGTCACCCTGCTAACGTGCCTCCAGTGGACGTGGCTGACGTCCAGGGAGGAGACACGTGGTGTAAGGTAATAAAGAGCCCGGAGCACCGGGCGTGGCAAGCAGTGTTCTAGCCACCAGTTGAAAACACGTGTGTTGTGGCCCCCCTTGATTTCTAGGCCCACGGAGCCAACACCACACTGGCGACGAGGGTGGGATCGCCACCCCATCGCGTGCATCGCCTCGCTGTGCTCTTGCCCAAGGAGCGACTTTGTTTCCTCACCTCGTGAGGAGTTGTGCCCCCAGCGTGGCCCCCAGCTGCCCCCGGACCGCCTACCTGGTGCCCAGCTGTTCTGCGCCCATCCTTCGCCTAGCCGGGCCCTCCGCTGCCCCCTCGGCCTCCAGCGCCTGCCTCCTGGCTGCCCGAGAAGCTTCTGAGCCCGCGGAGCCTGCACACGCGGAACACCGGACCCGCCTGCCGTTTCTCACGCATCTCGCGTGCACCGGGTACTCCAGCCTTGCCGTTTCTCACGCATCTCGAGTGAGACGCGTTTTTGACCATTCTGCAGCCTGGAACTGCCCCTCCTGCCTCCCAGGACGCCCCTGGATGCCGGGAAGACCCCAGAGGATCAGTACATGACGCCCGGAAGACGAGTGAGCCGGCCCCGAAAGGGTGGAGGTGAGCCTACCCCCGCCGCTGCGCCTACCCACGCCAACCATGGCCAATGTGCCCCCCCTTGAGCCGTTTGCAGTCACTGGCACCCCCCCGTCGCAGGCGGCACGGTGGAGGAAGTGGGTGGAACGACTCGAGAACTACTTTGTGGCGGCGGAAATCGCGGCAGAGCGACGGCGCGCCATGCTGCTACACTTGGGAGGTGAAGCAATCCACGACATATCAAAGGACGTGACGGAGGCTGGCCCGCCAAGGACGTATGCCACGCTGCGCGACGCTATCACTGAATACTTTGAGCCATTTGCGAGTGCCGACTATGAGCGATTCTTACTTTGCCAAGCCCGCCAACTCCCGGAGGAGTCGGTGGATGTCTTTCACGCCAGACTAAAGAAGCTAGCCAGCACATGCACACTCCCCGACGTGGACGACGAAATCTGCGCCCAATTCATACAAGGTTGCGCGTCATCAAAGTTGCGCGAGAGGGTGTTAGAAACGGACAACATGCCCATGCAGGACATCCTCGCGCTCGGGCGGTCGAAGGAGTTGTCTAAAGCACGTGCCGCCCACATGGAGCCAAAGCCGACGGTCGCAATAAAGACAGAGCCAGTGTGCGCCCTCAAGACCGACGCCGGTGAGAACAACTCAAAGCAGCCTCGGCGGAGGAACTCAAGACCGGCGCAAGCCCCCCCCAGCCGCGATTGCGCGTGGTGCGGAGGAGTGACGCCCCACAGAGGAGCGTGCCCAGCACACGGCAAAGTATGCAGCGCATGCGGAAAGGCCAACCACTTTGCGAGTGTATGTCTGTCGGCACCCCGGAAGAAACAGAGTGGCCCGCCCAGGAGGGTAAGGCAGGTAGAGCCGCTACCTAGCACATCCACCAGCAGCGACATGAATGACGATGAAGCGGATGTGGCCTCTGTCCATGTCGTGAGAGTTCTACACACCCTGGCGACCTCTCCATCCACAGAACCCATGTGCACAGTCAACGTACGTGACCAAGCCGTGGCGGCCCTGATCGACACAGGCGCATCAATCAACCTGATGGCTGCCAGCGTATACCGGACGTTAGAGAATGCCCCGGCGCTCCATCCCACAAGGGTACAAGTGTACGCCTACGGCACCAGTCGCCCACTCCGCCTGTGCGGGATGTTCCGGACGGACCTGTGCCATGACACCACTCGATTACAAACCAAGATCTATGTGTCGCAAGAGGGATCAGGATTCCTGCTTGGTTGTCGAACAGCCCAAGACCTCGGGTTGATCCATTTCGCACTCACCGTCCAAGCCAGCAGCCTCGACCACCTAGTTCGGAACCACACATCTCTATTCGAAGGGATAGGCTGCCTGAAAGGACCTGCTATTCACCTCCACATAGACAAGTCGGTCACCCCGGTGGCCCTCCGGCACCGACGCATTGCGTTCCACCTGCGACCCAAGGTGGAAGCAGAACTGAGAGTACTTGAGCGGACTGGCATCATCGAGAGGGTAAGCGGGCCCACCCCGTGGGTGTCACCCATCGTGGTGGCAAAGAAACCGAAGCAGCCGGACGCGGTGCGAATATGCGTGGACATGCGCATCCCCAACCTCGCTATCAAGCGCGAACGCCACCTGACGCCAACTATTGATGAAATAGTCGGAGAGCTGTCCGGCTCAAAGTGGTTCTCCAAGATGGACTTGAGGTCAGGATACCACCAGATTCCCCTGCACCCGGATTCGCGTCCAATCACCACCTTCTCAACGCATACGGGCCTCTGGCGCTACACCCGGCTCATCTTTGGAATCTCGAGTGCCGCGGAGGTGTTCCAAAACATCATCCAGAACGCACTACAGGGACTCGAGGGAGTTCTGAATGTCAGTGATGACATTTTGGTCCACGCACCGACTTTGGACGAGCACATCCAACGCCTCCGGGCCGTGTTCACGTGACTCCAAGAGCAAGGGCTGACCCTCCACCGAGAAAAATGCGACTTCCTACGCAAGGACATCAGTTTCTTCGGCTACCGGTTCTCAGACCACGGAATTGGGCCGGACCCTGAAAAGGTCAAGGACATCCACGCTGCCCCAGCCCCCACGTCGGTGACCGCGGTCCGCGGCTTCCTGGGGATGGTCACCTACTGCGGGAGGTTCATCAAGGACCTGTCCGACCTCACCGGCCCCCTCCGGGACCTCACCAAGGCGGCCGCCACCTGGGAGTGGGGCCCGGCACAGCAGGAGGCGTTTCAGAAGACCAAGGCGGCGCTCTCAGCCGACACCACCCTGGCCTACTTTGACCCCCGTCATGAGTCGCAACTCGTGGTGGACGCCAGCCCGACAGGCCTAGGGGCCGTGCTAACCCAACGACAAGCATGCGGGGAATGGGCCCCCATTGCATACGCGAGCAGGACCCTCACACCAACGGAACAGCGGTACTCGCAAATTGAACGCGAGGCCATCGCCATCCTATGGGGGTGCCGGCATTTCCACATCTACCTGTATGGGCACCCCTTTGTGGTCATCACGGACCACAAACCCCTAGTCCCGCTGTTCCAGGGGTCCTCTACTCGACCCCCTCCGCGCATCGAGAAATGGGTGCTCCAACTCCAGGAATTCCAGTTCACGGTGGAGTATCGACCAGGCACCCGGAACCCTGCTGACTTTCTGTCGAGGCACACACGTCCTGCCACGGACTCAGAGGCTGCTGAAGCCGCGGCCACGGAGGAATTTGTCATGATGATCGTGGAAAGGTCACGGCCACTACCAATCTCTTTGCAGGAAGTGGCGCGAGCCACCAAAGATGATGACTGTCTCCAGATCGCCATCCAAGCCGTCACGTCAGGCAACTGGAAAGACCTCCAAAGCCCAGCGTCGTTCCGCACATCGGATGCCTAAGCAACCCTTAAAGCTCTACATCAAGTCCGGAACGAACTGTCCGTATCCCCGGAAGGATGCCTCCTGAGAGGGCCCCGCCTGGTACTACCTAGCTGCCTCACCCAACAGGCAGCCCTTCTGGCGCACGGCGCGCACCAAGGCATCGTGAAATCGAAGAACCGCCTCCGGAGCAAGCTCTGGTTCCCCGGCCTCGACAGGGTGGTGGAGATAATCGTCCAGCGGTGTCCCGTGTGCCTAGCGACCAGCCTACCCAACCCTCCAGCACCTATAATCACGGAGGAAGGCCCAACGGCTCCATGGGAGCGAGCCAGCGCAGACTTCGGCAGCCTCCCCGGAGGGAAGTACATGCTGGTAGTGGTGGACGATTTCTCGCGATACCCCGAGGTGGAGCTCCTGTCCTCGACAGCCGCTGCGGAAGTGGTCCCCAAGTTGGAAAAGATACTTGCCACCCACAGCCTCATCGGGGAGCTGCGCACGGACAATGGGCCCCCGTTCAATGGCACCGAGCTGGCAGAGTACCTGCAGTCACACAACATCAAACACCGACGCATAACCCCAAGGTGGCCGCAAGCTAATGGAGAAGTCGAGAGACTAATGAGGACTTTAAACAAGACAATTCAAATCGCACTGGCAGACGGCCAGAGCATAGAGCTAGCCCTCTACCAATTTCTAAGGGAGTACCGAGTGACGCCCCACTGCACCACGGGGATTTCTCCGAGCCGCCTCTGTTTTGGCAGAACGGTCACCGACACTATTCCACACCATCCCCGGTGGGCGTCAGCACCAACCCCGCCCAACCGGTCCATGGAACAAAGGACAAAAACTAATCGCGAAGCATCACGGAGAAGGAGAGCGGCCGACAGCCCCATCCAAGTGGGTGACCGGGTGCTGGTGAAAGACCGCCACCCCGGGGGAAAGTTCCGACTGCCCTTCGAGCTGGACCCTTGGACAGTCACGCGAGTCAGCGGAACTCTGGTCACGGCGGCCAGGAATGGTGAAGAGGTCACAAGAAACGTGTCGTTCTTCAAGAAGGTCCCGGACGATGGAGAGGAAGAGTGTCCCAAGCAGGAAGACGACTGGCCAATGGCGCACCCGAGCCCCAGGAGGGCCACGGAACAAGAACCAGCGGCAGCAGGAGTGACTCCCAGCAGCGCCGAAGAAGAGGTGAGCGCCCCGACCGCCTCCGCCCAAGGAGGTCAGGAGTCGCAAGAAACACAGAACCGCCCCCACGGAGCAGGCGCAGACTGTTCAGAGGACATGCGTCTCACCCCTCCCGAAGGGTGCAGCCAGAGCAGGTATCACCTACGCCCATGCCCGCAGCCATCCCAGAGATACCGAGACTTTGTGGCCCGCTGTCATCTCCCGAAGCCGAAGTGAGCTGCGCCAAGACCAAGTAAGACTGTTCTTTGTTCATGTTGTGTCTGGAAACCTGCAGAGACTGTGCTAGAGACTCTAAAAGAAATGTGTGGCCATGGTCGCTATGTTTATTGTTGTTTCCAGGTTTTTCTATTTGTGGGTAAAGGAGGAATGTAGTGTTGCCAGGTGGACCCTTCCACTGTTGTGAGGGTCCCTGGCCAAAGTGAAAGCATGTCCCCCTGCTAACGTGCCTCCAGTGGACGTGGCTGACGTCCAGGGAGGAGACACGTGGGGTAAGGTAATAAAGAGCCCGGAGCACCGGGCATGGCAAGCAGTGTTCTAGCCACCAGTTGAAAACACGTGTGTTGTGGCCCCTCTTGATTTCTAGGCCCACGGCCCCAACACCACAGAGCTAGGGGCGAGCCAAGGAAGCACATTTTCAGTCCTTGGGTTTCTATTACAACCGTTTTTTTTGCGTGTTTCTCTAAATTAATCAAAACAATTAAGCTAAGACTACAAGACCCATACTACACAGATTTGGTGCTTCTTCTAACACTCACTTTGGTCTCATGGCGCTGTAGCAGGGTAATTCCTTTTCAGTCTCGGTAACGCCATAGAGCATTCAGCAATGCTGTGCATTCTGGTACTTTTAGGTTTGAATTTTTCATTACAAGTTTGGGCATTAAAGCCCCACCGTGGAAATTTCAATTTGTTTGAAAGGACTGGCAGCACGTGTAGTGGTTATCCCCAAAACCCAATTTGGAGTGTCCTACCTATTCCTAAGCAAAGAAGGCTGGTTTCAGATGTGTGATTTCCAGGAGAGCTGCTTGTACCAATCATGACTTTGGGGCATATTATCAAGAAACGGCGTTAAAATTATCGCCGCTTTAGCGGCAGAGAACTGCGCTAAAGCGGCGATAATGGGCTTGATAATATGCCGCAGAGAATTCCCATAGAAGCCCATGTTCTGATGTCAACATGGGCTTCTATGGGAATTCTCTGAGGCATATTATCAAGCCCATTATCGCCGCTTTAGCGGCAGTTTTCTGCCGCTAAAGCGGCGATAATTTTAACGCCGAGGTTGATAATATGCCCCTTAGTTCCGATTGGTTAACGGCTCTCCACAAACTTTTGTATGTAGTGATCGGTGACTCCGTATCCTAGTGCATCAGTCAGCTGCGCTCTGCATTCTGGTACTTTTAGGTTTCCATTTTCCATTACAAGTTTGCTCATTGAAGTCCCCCCATGGAAATTTCTATTGGTTTGAAAGAGGATTGGCAGCAGGTGTAGTGATTATCCCAAACACACGATTTGGATCCTCCTCCCAGGACTCAAGTAGGACTCCATGGTGCAAAGGAGGCTGGTTTCAGTTGTGTGTTTTCTGGCAGAGGTGCTTGTGCCATAGTGTTGTCATTGGCATCCACTGTCCGCCCCTCCCAAATTATATATTCATTTCCCAATAATAAGCACACAACATAATTTGTTAGATTGGGTACAATTGCTGCAGGTTTATTACATACACCATTATGTAATGGTGGGTTATCTTACGGGCGATCCAAGGGCAGGCAACCAACTGAGACGCCTGCCCGCCTGATAAGCCGGGCAGCAATGGAGCGAACCCTGCCTCTGCTGCCCTACCTGTGATTCTCTTACAGGATCACGTGACCGTTGGTAACTTCTTACTCCCGCCCCTTCCAGGGCGGAGCGTCGCATAGCAACCCCCCGGTTGTTCAGGCCCACAACCGCCCGAAGGACTAGCGCGGTGCTGACATGGCATCCAGGACCCTCCCATGAGGCTCAGCGGATTTGGCTCTGGCACCCCCTATGTTGCCACGCAGAGGTACCCTTTCTACTGGCCTGCTTCCAGATCGCCCTGTAACTCCGCCTGCAACGAAAAAGGAAAACATTACAATATTCTCTACCACCCCCACCTGCCACCACCACGCCGGGTAAGCGGAAGGGAGGGATGCGGCGAGCGTGGCAAAGAGGGCGACCTCATGGTGGGGGAGGGCTATATAGCCTCCCCCCGGGCCACGATGCCCCCCGGAAGTGACACCCATCGCATCACGCCCAGGGAGGAAGAGGGGGGACTCACCGGAGTCCCTGCCCCCAAAGGGGGGGGGGGGCAGGGAGGGGACTCTGGTGCCCAGCCGACACTAGAGCGCCGACCGCTCTATTGGCCCCCTGCGGGTGCCGCGGTCAGCAGCATAGTGTCATCGTTGGCATCCACTGTCTGCCCCTCCCAAATTATATATACATTTCCCAATAATAAGCACTCAACACAATTTGTTAGATTGGTTACAAATGCCGCAGGTTTATTACATACACCGTTATGTAATGGTGGGTTATCTTACGGGCGATCCAAGGGCAGGCAACCAACTGGGCCACCTGCCCGCCTGATGAGCCGGGCAGCACTGGAGCAAACCCCGCCTCTGCTGCCCTACCCGTGATTCTCTTACAGGATCACTTGACCATTGGTAACTTCTTACTCACGCCCCTTCCAGGGCGGAGCGTCGCATAGCAACCCCCGGTTGTTCAGGCCCACAACTGCCCGAAGGACTAGCAGGGCGCCGACACGGCATCCAGGACACTCCCATGAGGCTCCACGGATTTGGCTGTGGCACCCCCTATGGTGCCGCGCAGAGGTACCCTTTGTACCGGCCTGCTTCCAGATCGCCCTGTAACTCCACCACAGCTCTGGAGTTGGCCCCCGTCACCGCCAGGGCCCCCCACCACAGCTATAGCCTACCTGCAACCTCTCATCTCTAGCACCTCACTCAGGTCTAAAAGGAAAAGGTCCATGCCTACTGGCGATAAGTGAACCCCATCTTTGTTGAAGTAACCTTTCACATTCTCTTTGATCATTTCATGTCTTATGAAACCTAGGCCCCTTTGGTCAGCAAACTTGTGCATTGCCCCATTGAGACGCTTCCGGGAATGCTCCACTGCCTCAACTGATTTGGCCCCTTGCCACGTTCTGCGTGGAATCATCTCTGACCAGAGGACATCGCACTGCCCTACGCGCTTGCAGATCTCGCCTAGGTCCCCTTTCATGGCCTGCAGAAGGAGCCTTCTACCCAGAGCAATGGGTCATTCCCACCCAGGTGAATTTCTAAGATTTTGGGGGGAGCCCTCTGCACAACCAGTCTCTGCTCCAGTCTGTTCCGGAGCCAGCTCCATCTCATGCCAGGGAAACCCATCCACTCAAACTGTGTCTGTGGGAAGCGCCTCATCCAGTTCCGGTGCGACACCAATTGAGCTACCCTGGAGATAAATGAATGCCCGATCACCCAAACCGGTAGCCCTAGTAAAACAAGAGACACGGTTTACACTCCTAATCATTTAATAACTCTGTCAATACACGCACAACAAAACAATAACCACTACAATCCACTGCACACAAGAATTGGCAAGATACATCACGGGCGAACGTATAGTTTATAGCAATCTGACTCCCACCGCCCCACCTTCTTCACACTCCAGGGCTCCAAGCCTGCCTTGAAAGCAGCCGTGGCAGCCCCAATCCTGAATGAATGGCTGGAATATCTCTTCTCGGGCTGAGCCAAACCTGCCCTGGACAAACTGGCCCTGATGATTCTTTCCATTTGATATCTGGTCAGGGGGGCCTGGTCCATATGCATCAGTAGATAACCCGGGGAGGGGGACGGCACACCAGATATTCCCTGACCCAGTTGACTGGGCAAACCTAGGGTCCCCAAGGGGCCTGAGGACCACGTCAATCCCTTGCCCCACCTGGTCAGTCTTTGATCTCCGCAATCGGATCAACAGGGAGTCCATGAGGGACACATCCAAAATGCCTAAGGCATCCCCTGAACTGTCGGTCTTGGACCTAGCCACCAGCTCACTAATCCGGAGGGCGCCGAAGAAAGCCAAACATGAAGCAGCCGCGAAGAGGGTAGCCTCATGCTTGGAATAGGTAACCCCCTCCAGCACACCCAGCATGCCCATGAGGATGTTGAAATCAATGGGGGTCCTATTGACCGGAACCCTGGGCTCATCTCTAGCCCACCCCTTGAGAGCAGCCCTTATGGCAAAAGATTGTGTTGGGTCTATCCCCCCTGACAGCTTGGCATCGTGGCTTACCGCCGCCAGGTGGCTACCCACCCAGGAGTGGCTCTTCCCATGCTCCCTGGCCCACACCACAAATGCCCTGACTCTACCCTCAATTGGTGCCTCAGAAATACCCAATGAATGAGACACAGTCCTGAAGGTGGCCATGTGTGCGCCATATCGCTTCCTAGTACCTGGGGCCAATGATCTCTCCCCCATGGTTCTCAGTCGTTGGCCCACTGCAGGATCCTCCAAAAGTGCGCCGGGAATGGGCTCATCTGTGCTCTCACCCGCGGCCAGGCCTCCCTGAAGCGGAGCCACTGAAAACGAGAAAGAGCATCAGCTGCCACATTTTTCACACCTTCAATGTGTCTTGCCCTGAATTCCACATTGGCGCGCAGCCACATCCTAACAAGTTCCCTCAGCAGGCGTAGGACAAGATGGCACTTAGCTGTCTGCCCATTGATGGTCTGGACTACCGCCATGTTGTCAGACCAGAATAAGACCTTTCTGTCCGACAGGGTCTCTGGCCAAAGGTGTAAAGCAATCACGATGGGGAACAGCTCAAGTACAGTGATGTTCTTGGTGATTTTGCGCCTGCGCCAGGCCTTGGGCCACTCCTGGGCACAACAGTTCTCGCCCAGGATTGCCCCAAAGCCCTCCCTACGAGAGGCGTCCGTGAATAGGCATAGCTCCTGACTGTCCACCCAGGGTTTCCGCCATATCACCGTCCCGTTTAACTGGGAGAGGAAGTCAACCCACATGGCGAGGTCCTGCTTCAAACCTGTCCCTAGTCTGACCCAGTGGTGCTTCTTTTTAATTTTTGCTGTGGCCCTCGCTAGTCTCCGAGCAAGAACCCTCCCAACGGGGAGGATCCTGGCTGCAAAATTAAGTTTTCCTAAAAGGCATTGGATGTCGCCCAGGGTAGCCTTGTCTTTCCCCAGCGATGCCTGAATATCCTGACGCAACGCCTGTACATTGTCTGCAGGGAGTCTGGACTCGCCCTTGACCGTGTCCAACTCGATGCCTAAAAATATCAGTACTTGCGCCGGTCCCTCAGTCTTGTCAGGTGCTAACGGCACACCCAGTTATTTTGCCAAGTCTCGAAAGCACTGCAGTGCTCTAGCGCACTCCTGCGTGTCAGCACCCCCAATAAACAAGAAGTCGTCAAGGTAGTGGGTCACTCCCTCAACGCCGAACTTACTCATTAGGACCCATTGAAGGAAAGAGCTGAACGCCTTGAAGTACGCACAAGACACTGAGCAGCCCATGGGCATGCACCTGTCATAGAAAACTTTGCCCTGCCACTTGAAGCTCAGGAGGTGTTGGCTGTCGGGGTGGACCGGCAGTAATCGGAACGCCGACTCTATGTCCGATTTTGCCAACCACGCTCCCTTCCCTGCCCTCCTGATCATGTCCACCGCCAGGTCTAGGGAGCAGTAGGACACCGAACACCTCCCCTCCTCCAACCAAAAATTAACTGAGTCCGCTTCCGGGTACGACAGGTGCTGGATCAGCCTAAAGGACCCGGGCTCTTTCTTGGGCACTATCCCTAGAGGGGAGATTGTGAAGTGCGGAAGAGGTGGGATGCTGAAAGGGCCCGCCACCCTCCCCAGGGCCACTTCCTTCTTTATTTTGGCCATCACTATCTCTGGGTGGTCCCTCGCTTATTTGAGGTTCTCCGCATCCCTGCTCACTAGGGGGCCTAGGTACGTAATCCGAAAACCTTCCACAAAGCCCTCCGCGAGGAGCGTGCCCTCTTTGTTGTTGGGGTACCCATGGATCAGGGGAAGGAGGTTGGCAATGCTGATGGGGGAGGGACCCTTACCCGGAGTGGGAGGGGCCGGTTCCATCCCATGGGGCACAGGGCAGCCTGTATTGCAGTTGGGAGGAGAAAAGGTGCTGGGTGGTGTGGTGGGGCCTTGGGCAGGGCAATGATTACTTGTCCTGTCGTGCCGAGGGCTGAACCGAGCTGTCTCGCTTGGAACAGGAGGAGACAGGGTGGGAGGCCCCACACTTACTGCAGTTGTGTGCGAACCTGCATGCTTTGCCCCACAAACAGGAGCCGGCATTGAATAGCCGGCAGGTCCCATTGAACAGTGATCTGTTGCCCGGCTTCCGGCCCCCTCCCCGACCCCCCCAAAAGGGTTTCCTTGTCTGTCCCTTTGCTTCCTGCTTTGTGTCTTTGCTCTTGTCACTGTTTGAGGTGCTGGGCTTAGCTGTCCCTTCCACTGCGCGCTTACCCATGTGCATGACCCAAAGCCTCACCTCTAGTTGGTCCCACTCTAATTCCGGGCAGATGGCCCTCTTTTTCCTAAAGTCACAGTCATAGCGGTACCAGCCCATTCCCCCACTATTCGCGGCCTCTTCAGTGATAATGCTTGCATATTGGAATAGCCCTGGCCCTTGGTCCGGGAACCTTTCCATTATTACCGCCACCAAAATGGCGAAGGCTTGTCCCCACGTGCCAATGTTCTTTTCAGGCCAGGTTTGAAAGCGTACTTTCTTATCATCATTCTTGGCACCCATCTTCCTAGTGTCGACCCCATCGGCCTCGTGCATGAGTAGGGTGAAAATGTCAATAAACTCTCTCCTCCAGATACCTTCTTTGGCTGCCAAGGGCACTTCCCACCCCAAAGAGCAGCGGCCGGATAGTAGCAGCGCCATAGTGACCAAGGGCTTTGGCACTACAGCGAGGGCTGACACTGTTGGTGGCGCAGCCAGTGAGACCAAAATGGGTGTGGTGGGTGCGTTCACTGCCGGAGGTAGGGCCAAGATGGCTGCAGGGTTGGTCGTCAGCAGAGGGACACCCCAACTGGAGGCTGTCCTCCCACAGGCAGGGGGATTGTCAACGTCAGTCCCCCAACCTGAGCAAGGGATGCGCTAGATGGGCTGCCCCACCCCCCCAAACTTGCGTGAAAGCCAGTAGCGCCGGGGAGGGGAGGAATGGTGGTCCCAGCCCCACTGGGCGGGCTAGCCAGTGCTAAGCCCGCTCTGACCTCAGACATGAAGCTCCGCAAAGTGTCTGAGAGCTTACCAAGACCTTCCAATGTAGCATAGGCCGCCGGGGGCGGGCAGCTAGCCGGTATGGGCGATGGTCCATGTCCCAGGGCCGGGGACACCAGTGGGGGGGTGGTGACCCGAGGGGGGGGCCACGGCCCTGCCCCTTGCTGGCGGCTGCTCCGCCGGAAAGTCTTTGACCGTGGGTCAGCGTATCCTCTTGGACCTAGAGGGGCCTGCCTCATCATTGTGCTCCTGTTCTGCGAGCGGGACCTCACTGGTGATTCTGGGTTATTGGCTTTTAAAAGTTTGGTGGCCCAAGCCAATTCCTTGGTCTTGGCTAGTTCGAGAAAAGCTGCGATCTGTGCATCTTCCGAGATGCCAGTCTGGGTCTCCTCGACTTGGGACCTCATCGAAAAAAGCGGTGGGGATCCCTGACTATATATCGAATTTCGTGCATGTGCCTCCCAATCTGGAAGGATAAGGAAAAGAGTTTAGCTCGAAGCCCCACACCGCGGCGCACCACTAGCCCAGGTCTTTGTCCGGAGGACCAACTCTGGCCCCCCATGGCTATGTACTTACTTACAACCGAAGAACAGGGGCGGAACGTCAGGCTGGTCAGACAGGAATTTCAGCGGCACTGTGAGTGAAGATGAAAGAGAGGTTAGCCGGCACCCCCAAACCTCCCTGCCCCCACCTCCGAGCCCCTACCCTGCCCCCGGGTGCCGCAAAGTACCAGCTCGGCCACCCTTGGGCAGGGCCGTGCGAGGGATCTCACTGTTCCCCAACTAATGGAGCCGTTACTCTGGCGTGCGTGATGACCCTTCTCAGCCCCATACCTGCAGCGTGCGTGTGTCACCTTGAAATCCAGCATCAACCGCGCTGCTCTTCTCACACCTACCTGCTGAAAGACAAACCAAATGTGAGGCGAGGGAGGGCATTCAAGCACCTAACCTACTAACGTGAACCAGTGTCCACTCCCTTGGACCATGGCCGGTGACGGGCCTTCCACGCCCTACGTGGCATGCCTTGATACCCTAGTGGCCGCATCAACTTACACCCCGGTGCTGCTCCTCTAGACCCAGAATCCCGCCGCCGCTGAAAAACAAGATGGCGGGAGACACATATTAGCTGCAGGTTCACCACACGACCTTCCCCTAGTAGGCAGCACAGGCCCTGCTGGGTTGTGCCTGGGGCAATGTGGGGCGCCTGCGTGGCCCCTTAAAACAAAACTTCACCTCTGTCTGCCTACCAATAAGCTGGTGTGATTGAGCGAGCTGCCGCTGCTGGGGATGGGCCCGTGACCTCCTACATGCAAACACACACTCTACTACTGATTTTATTCCCCCAAATAGATGTGTAAACTCCTAAACGGGCCCATGTTCCTGCTCAGCACCAGAGAGGGGCCCGTGCACTGAGAGCTCATACAAAGCGTCTCACTTCGTCCCCCGGGAGCAACAGGCAGATCACACAGACGTACTTTGTCTCAGCCCATTGCTTATGGATTCTGAAAACGAGTGCAACTGACCCGCGATCAGACAGAATGTCAGCGTGAAGCTGGGACGCAAGGCATTCACGTTTACGTAACATAAAATACATATTGCTGAACTGCGCTATGCCCTCAGGCGTCAGGGTGCCTTACTTCAAATCATCCAAGTCAAACATAACTGTGTCCTGCCATTAACAATTCCATCCTCAACGTGGGAAGAAAACTGTTGGGACAAGCGCATGTTAAAATGCAGAACAGTGGACGCGCCTTTTGAGCGCGCCCCATTGCCTTGCCTGGTGCTTCTATAAACAGAGGTTTGTTGGCGCAAACTCGACCCGAAGGTATCGTAGCGCATTGCGTGAGCAGCGGTCATTAAAACGTTAGGCACAGGGAGCTTGGATGGGCTTAGGTGATTTGCCCGTAATCACAGGGAGCGTGTGCGTGCCTAACAGTTTCCTGATTGAGGCCCTTCAAGGGAGCTCACCACAGCGACCGCAAAAGGCTGAATCTAACTCACGAGGGGGGGTATCCGATATACCTGCCCCCTTAACCTAAAATGGTGCCGCTACCGCATTTATGCCTCCTCCGTGATTGTGGAGTTTCAAAATTCCGCCTGGTGCGAAACGACCCGCATGAGTCGGAGCGCACTATCTGGCATGCTGTGATTTCCCATTGTATAGGGGCGCTTTGACCGGACTCCCCTGATGCGGGTGCCGCCTGGGGCTCGAAACCTAGTTTACCGCGACCGAACCGGCAGTCTAGCCTATGAACCATATCCTTTCCCGGGCAATCTCGTGCTGCCCGCACAATGCCCGCAACACCCCCAGCTTTCCACCCGAGCGCGCCTCTGCCCCGTGATATCCATGGCTAGCGGCCTATCTCTCCAAGCCCCCACGCGCCTCACCGCTCGCACCGCACCCAGCTGCAGGCCCGTGCGGCCGGGCACCAGGGCAGCGAATGACAGACCACCCTATTTAAATCTTTAATTTCCCCGCCTATGCAGGCGCTCAAAACCGGGTCGCCCAGGTTAAAAGCGAGCGCTTTTGAATGGAGCCATACTCAAACACGGCGACCCCTGACCACGAAAAGGTCCACAACTGCACCCCCCATGCCCGTGGCACGGAACGCCCACTCCACATACCTAGAACAACGTGCAAAGTCGGGTAGGAATGCCACGAAGCTCGCGCCCCCCACCCATGGCAATCGATGCCAACGGGCCCGGTACGACATAGTACTGCCCAGGGACAGGGCCGGGGCGGGGGAGGTAGCGAGCGGCACTCACCATTTGGAAATTTATACGAGACGACGAGCGTCCCTCCGGATGCGGCGAGCGATGCGGCGAGCATGCAGCGAGAGTGGCAAAGAGGGCGACCTCATGGTGGGGGAGGGTTATATAGCCTCCCAGGCCACAATGCCCCCCGGAAGTGACGCCCATCACGTCACACCCAGGGAGGAAGATGGGGGACTCACCAGAGTCCCTGCCCCCAAGTGGGGGGCGGGGAGGGGACTCTGGTGCCCAGCCGACACTAGAGCGCCGACCGCTCTATTGGCCCCCTGCGGGTGCCGCGGTCAGCGGCATTCATGACTTATTTCTGGTTGGTTAACTACCCTCATCCCCTTTGCATGTATTGTAACTTTCACCCCAAAATTTAAATCAGATTTACTCCCTAACTCACTGCTCCATGTCCCCTGCATCAAGAGCCCACTCACTGGTGTAAAATGTAGTGAACATCACGCTCAAAGCCATTGATTCATTCTGCAGCACAGGTGTACCCGTTAATTTCCATGTCTGAGGTATTTTCCTAGCGCGTCCACTGCAGCAGTCACACACTCTGAGGTGTCTCTATCAGAAGCTATTTGACATGAGGTGGGTGTGAATGTTCCTGGAAACTCTGTAACTCTGGCAGATGACTTATCCAGTCCAATTAGCGGGTAGCGGAGTCCTTCTGCTGGGGCTTTTCAGACACTGTTGTAAAAATATGCATTTATATATGAAAGCAAGAGAGAGCGGTTCCGGATTGAGTTGCACCGTATTTTGGAACAGGAGGGCTTGCCCGTTTACCTCCCACACGTCGCATGTTGCCCCCGGAAAGCTACTGTCGCATACATCCACTACACCCGCCAAATCACCTCCACATTAAAACCTGCTTTTCACATTTCTTTTGGGGGGCGCTTGGTTCAGTTTGACTATTTACTACATAATATATTGCCTTTCTCAATAAACAAGTGATAACACCTTTACCGAGTTTCTTTCCTTATATTGCACAACTGATCACTAAGCAAAATCTTGACAACAAATATATATCATTATTCACATAGCTGAAACCAATTACATTTGCCAATGCTTGTAATAACTTACCACAGATGTGTTTGGAGAGTTGTTTATTTTCTCAATGCCAAACAATGAGAATAATTTGTTTTTAAGCATACTACGTTTTACCTTTACTAACTGTCTTCCTAGCTCAGTGTACAGGACTGAAACTTGAAGCTAATGACCACGCATAAGACTGCTCAAACACCAAGGTTGCCTGCTACCATGGTCGTGCAATATGAAAAGGGTGCTTAAAGTTAATATACGAAGCTTCAGACGTTATGCTGTTTAAATGATACATTTACTATTTCAATCACACACTTGTATCAACTTGAGAGTAGCTATACAAGATACCCGGTTCTGTTACTAAATGGAGCCTATGGCAACTGAAATCTCTCTGTGGCTCGCAAAGAAAGATCCGCGCTGAAAATAAAAAGAATGGGGATGAAAGAAGCTAGAAAGGTAAAATAATAGTGATCTGTAGAATCAAGCTCTACGGACTGATATCCATTTTCCATAAAAGGTTTAGCAATGAAACACATGCTGGAAGCGAATTAATCTCGGCAGTGTTGCATAGGAATGTATTAATCAAATATCAAGAATCACTATAATTAGCGAAAAAAGACCATGGTCGGTCAAATAGAGATACGTTGTAAATATACATAAAAAAATGTTTCACTTTCCACTGCTCATGAGATTCCAGGGCAACCATCTATTTCATTTGCAGTTCCATGTTGTGATTTTATGTGATGGCTGCAAAAACATGGCATTAGGAAAGACCGAGAGATAATTACAATATGATAATGACACACAGTAGGTAAACAATTAAAAAGCACATGCTTCTGAAAAATAGCATAATGCTGCCAGTCATTTATTCTTGAAGGAGAGCTGGGGGGCATACCGGTGATGAGGAAATACATCTGTCAATTGAAGATAATTAAACTAATCAGGCATTCAATCTTGAGGAACAGATATACACACACCTTGACTGATAGTTTGGAAAAAAGCCTCTATATTTTTGTTGATAAAGTGTATCTAATTAACATCATACACTCATAACTACATTAAAATTATAAAAAAATGACTCTTCTTCGTAACTGACACGGGAATAGGACCTGGTGTTATTGGTCCTGCCGTTTACAGTGCTCATGAAAAAGACTGTACAACTTAGGGCATCACCACAATGTCGGGCAGTAAGCCTTCTCCCAACTGTTGGAGTCCCCTACACCGCGTCAGAACCCTTCCAGCCGACTCAGTCGGTTTAAAATCCACCTGACCAATTACAATGTTTGCGGTCGGATTGTAAACCACACAGTCTTTCCGAATCAGTTCTGACAGGCTCTTGGAGAATTGGTATCGGTTGGAACTGCATCATAGAGCTCTACGGACAGCGTTTCTGACTTAGCGATTACAATGCCGGTTTCCAACAGCCTTTCCGAGTCGGCCTGTCTGACACGAAAATGCTGTCGAAAACTGACTTTTGGGGGTCCCTTGGCAGGGCCCCTTTATCTTGCGCGCTCCAGTTGGGGGCCCGAAGGGGTACCTAAGGGACCCTTGTAAAACCCTGCACTGTGTGGCAGGCACAATGTGGTGCCTGCAACAGGGCACAGGTTTCCACACATACTCCATTTTCCCATAGAAGCCTGCATTGTCAGGTGGAACACAGGCTCCCATAGAAGTCAATAGGACTCTGACTCAACAGTGTTTGGTTGCATTGTAATTGGTCATGCGGAACTGCTGACCGCAAGTTGGTCGGTTCCAATTCAGAGACAGAGTCGGGTTGAAAGTTTCCGCCCGACATCGTAATGAGGCCCTTTGAGTTAAAGAGCAGTTTACCCACAATGCTTTTCACCAAATTTTGAAGACAACTATGCAACACTGACTTACGCAACAAATAATTTATTTCAAAGTGTGTTTGATGCTTATTTGCATGCAGAGAGATAATGAAGCAACTGATGACATGCTGGAGGTATAAGAACTTAAATTTATAGGTTGCCACGGGTGAGGATTTCAGTTAAATCCTGGTTGTCAATAATAGTGGTGAACAGTATACGCTAAGGGAAAAGTAAAGAAATTATAGGGCATATTTACAAGGGAATGGTGGAGATTGGTGTTAAGCCCAAAATGCTAATGCCACTTTCCGCCATTCCTGAAACACAGGGATGAGCCATATTTACAAAGATACAGCATATCCCTGCATTTTCCCTAGCACTGGTGCTAAATTAGGCTGCCTATCGGTAATGCAGGAACCCTTGTGCCAAGGTTGCCTGTGTTGAGGGAATGATTGTTTAGGTGCAGGAAGGTATCTCTTCCTGCACATAAACAATCACAAATGGTGATTTGAAACTTCCATGTGTGCTGCATTCCACAGCACACATAGAAGTTGCAAATCATCATTTTTTTATGATTGTCCCTTCCTGCACATAAACAATAATTCATGGCGTTTTGCTGTTTCAAATAGGGGGCAGCATCAAAATGAATGGGTGTTGCGGCTGAGCGCCCACCGCAACAACCATTGCTCACCTCTTTCATGCCAAGTATGGTACAAAGGGGTGCCTTAGGTGAAGCCCCCATCACCACAGGAACGCTGTTTCAAGTAATTTTCTCAGTTGCTTCGTTTCCGGGCCTCATGAGGGAATGCTTTTGATTGTCTATCCTAAAGATATGTGTTCTTTGTGCCCATTACCTGCACCTTGCAAAAGCTTCAGTAATTAACTAAAAGCTATACTTTTGGTTACAGTCTGTCTTATATGTTCAGGGATGTGAACAGGATTTTCACTAATTGGATGACCGACTTGAATATTTTAATGCTGCATATGTTTTCTGTACTACTATTGAATGAAATATGATGAATAAAATTAAAATCTACCGAAAAAATTAACTTTGAGTGCTAGACAATGTGCTGTGTTCATATATTGTTTTCATAAGTATGATAGGTAGCATACTCGCAATATGTCCATCACATGTGTATTTATTTTCCAACCATTACCCAACAACTCCGTGATAAAATAGTTAACTAGCTACATTAGAGAAGCAACAAACTTTAGAGTTCTGCTTCATTGTGAAGAAAGTAGACTTGCATATTTGACAATTATTTTGAAACATTGCAACCTTTACTAATTGTAAAGGGAAACCATTTCTGTGGCCTGTGTATCGTGTCAACACTGAGCATTCTTCTATCATATTCCGACCCCTAGAAGATACCCTAACACACTGCCCTCTCATCTCCAAACCCATGACAATTTACCTCTCAGCCACTGTTAACGGTTTTCATGGTGAAACTTCAGTCCCTTGCATCCCTACACACCGTTCAAAGTTTCAGATACTGTGGTACACAGCCAAAGCACCAGCTTCTCCTGTTCTGTCATATGTACTGTCCTCCACCATAAATCAATGTCTGTGCCTGTTATTGTGGACCAGTGCTTAATATGAGCTGGCGGTTTCGGGTGCTCGGCACTGGCACTTAATTGCCGGCACTGGCACTAATTGCCAGAACCTGCACTTATGACACCTGCCACATGGTGACACTGTTTGTCTAATTTAAAGATGAGCAGAAAAACAGTTGTTTATTAATTCAATATTCATTCAAAACAATTAATACCTGCCACCCAAGCCATTCTTAAAGCTTTGGCAGTCTCGAACAGTCTAAGTTGTCACATTTGTAGCTGTGTGATGGTTAGTAGTTGAGAAAGTACAGTGGCTATGTGTGATGCAAAGTGTGATGATCTCCTAACAAGGGCCTGGGCCCTTATTATTTTTACAAATTAAGCGCTGTTGAAGACACTGGTTGTCTCACCCTTCATGGCTAGGCCATCCAGTGGCCGCAAAACATCCTATTGCTGAGACCATGAATGGTGTATGTTTGCTACCCTAAAGGAGAAGAACTTTGCTTGCTTTCTTTCTCCACATTCACCCAACTTTAAGCAGAGGTAAATAATACACTTCCCTTCCACTGCATATTGACAGCTTACTAGAGGACTTTACAAGGTTAAAATGAAACTGAGCAAGGAGGCGCCTTTAAACAAGCCTGACATGAGCTTACTTCACAAAAACTGAATAGTTCACATAACATAATTTGGTATAAAATGGTTCAAGGTAGTACCAATCTTCTGGAATATTGCAATCCAGGCACTTGAACTTCTTGACAAGGGACAGGTGACTGAGCTCCTCTTTGTCTGCTCCTGGGACACAAAAGCAGGAGAACCTGATTCCAAGAGGGTCAATGGAATTAGAGTTGACTGTACAATACAGAAGGCTTGGATGGAGAGTGATCCAGTGCCTAGAAACCTGCTGTGATGGCCTGGTGGCTGTGGGACAGACCACAAATAACTTTCTCAGCTTTTGAAGAAAAGTGAAACCTACAGCCTTTCTAGAAAATTATGGCCACGCCATCACGCCATATTTTCAGATCTCTGCATGCTTTCAGAGTAGCTGCCACCATGTCAGTTCCTCTGAAGACACTGTAGCTTTTTAGAGTGGTTGCCATGTTTTAAAGTAGACGATTGTTTTTGATTAACAAAAATCTAATGCCCATGATAGCCTGGGAGGAGGAGGCAATTACATTTTTTCCTTTTAAGGACTGCAAGGTTTTTGCTGGTGGTTCTGAACATGAAAATGATTTCAAAACATTTGCCCTAAATAAGCAGATGGTCTGAGGTTTATCGTGATATAACTATCTCTGTTCTTTCTCAAGCTGTATATGGTGAATTTTGTCTTTTGGGGCGCTAGTGGAAATTTGTTTAAGTACAACCCATTTCATGTCATTTACTCTGTGAGCTGTAGTTATCAAATGATTGGTCATCTTGGTGGTGTTCTTCTTGCACCTTATATTGCTCTTATGTTCATTAATGCAGGTTTTAACCTTCTGACTTGTCATTGCAATCAGCCGCGGTCGGTAGTAGGAGTAACTGCAAGGCGGTGATGTGGAGAGGGGGAGGGGCAGGGTGGGGGGTAGTAAACTATGGATTACGGAGGTGTACCAGTACGTTAACATATAAATTAATAACACAAATTTCGTTGCGTGCACTGCATCCCCAAATGCGATGCAGTGCATGCAACAAAATTTGTTTTATTAATTTATATGTTAACTTACCTGTAAACCTCCGTAATCCATAGTTTACTACCCCCCACCCTGCCCCTCCCCACATCACCGCCCTGCAGTTACTCCTACTACCGACCGCGGCTGATTGCAATTGTCATGGACATGCGATCATATATATCACATTGGCTATATTGCAGTTTGTATGTTGCTATAGATTCTATTTGAGACTGGGCCCAAAGACACTCAAGCTCCTTAAAGGCAAAAGTAAGATCACAACAGCTACAAGAGCGGCAAGTAAATTGGTCTAATACAGGTGGCAAATCCCATAATGTATGCTTTGTATTCATTATCGATACTCCTAGGTCTTGTATTGTACCAGTATGTCATTGAGGTTTCTGTTCCTTATTTATGAGAACATGGGTTTTTCTAGGTTCATGTTTCCAGAATTCAAAATGTGCCAGTTTTTAATGATTTTGCTGTTTTATTCAAAATAGTACTATAGGGTGTGACACATCTGTCTGGTAATGGTTTTTGACTTGTTATTATTCCTGGATCTCTTCATTGTTCTGTTGATGATGCTCCTTGAATAATATTTTGGCACTGAGTTTTCCCTATGTTCTTTCACCAGGATTGAGAAGTCAGTTAATCTGCTACTATTCAAACGTAAGCATAGAAACTGACCAAATGGTAGATTTTCTCTAAGATGTCAAGAGTGGAACTGTCAAACCTTAGTGGACTATCATTGGTGGATTTGTAATGGGTATCAGTAGTAAAATGTTTATTATCATGGATGTTTCTGACATCAAGAAATACTAACTCCTAGTTACTGAGCGTGTGAGTAAAAATTGAGCCAGGGATTCCGAGTATTTAGTCATAAATTGCTCAGCTTCATTGATTGTACAGTGCCATATGATGAAAACATCATCCATACACCCTTTCCAGTTATGTAAGAGTGTCATAAATGGGTTATTGGTATTAAATATGCATTTTATTTTTCAAAGTGGTCAACACATAGGTCAGGTATACTCAGGGCAAAAGTGCTCCCCAGTGATGTTCTATGTACTTGTAGAAATAGTGTACCTTCAAATTCAATGTAATTGCATGTAAGTGAAGTGCTAGTCTTGCATATTCAAGAATAAAAAGAAGGGGCGTCCTATGTCCCCATTCTTGTTTTGAAGAGGAGCTTTTCTAGGACTTCCACGGTCTCTGTTTGTGGAATGCTAGTATAGAGGGCCCCTATATCCATACTAATGAGCAGATCTTCCACAGGGTTGATGATCAGGTCATTTAATGATATTCAGAAATTCCTTAGTATGCTTGAGGTAGGTAGGTATTTTCTGTACAAATGACTGTAAAAAATGGTCACAAAATTTAGAGCGAGGTAACAGCAAAGATCCAATTCCTGTTATTATAGGACAGCCCGGTGGTGGGGTTTGGTTTTCACTGTATTTTATCAGAAAAAAGTAGAACTAAGGTATTCTAGGCTCTGTGGCTCTCAGAAAGGCTCCTTCTTGGCAATAAAACAGCATACTGTGGCTTCTTGGAAAGTTCTTTCAATGTTGTTTCTCAGAATTTCAGTGGATAGGTTGTCAGTAATTGATAACTGGTTTTGTCAATCCTATTTAGTTCCTTGCTTACAGCATGTTTAAAGGGAAGAGTTTCTTTGGGGTGGAGGGTGCCAGGGTGTACAAAAGTTCATCTTTATTTTTTTTAAACTTTGTTGTCATTTCATCAACTCTGTTGTGTCGAATCCATGAAGTACACATGTAGTTTTATCTTTTTTGCTAGTTCACATTTGAGTTTGAAATGATTCATATTAGGCATTGGTACAAAGCCAAACCCTTTGTTTAACACTTCCCATTGTTTGCTCCTAAGATATTGGTCTGGTAGGCTCACCGCTAGTTTGTTATGCCACTCGTTCCTGGTCATGAATTCAGTGAGGAATTTTGGCCCGATGTCTGATCTCTTGTCATGCTCAGGAGTATTCATTGTATGTTGTCTTCCGATTGTACTGACAAACCTTTTTTTCATTAACCTCTGGAAGCGCCTCAACCCTGGCCTAAATTGGGGGGTCTTGCATGGATCCCAATTGTTAACTTAAAAATGTCCTGGGTCGCAGGTACACCAAAGCAAGAATTAGAATATCTAAATTCTACCTCGAAGGGGAGCTTGTGTACCAGCCAATCTAGTCCTAGGACCAGTTCCCTCTCCCAATAAACTGGTGGCAAACTGGCTACTAAAAGCTCAGGAAACAAGAGCTTCTATTCCCCAGGTATCCCTTTATACTTAAATATGAATGGGTAGGTCTCGCCTAAGTCCCTTACAAGTTAATGAATTCCAGAGCCCTCCCCAGCTGCCCATTGCTGTGCTGATATGTGTCACATCCCTCACACACCCAGGTCTTCCTGCCATAAAACCCTAAGCCATTGTTCCTGTTCTGTGAGCTGTTTTCACACCACCTTAGTGGGAAGCACTGACAGGCAATTAGCAGGGAGCTTAATACGCATTAACCTACTCGAGGCAATGTCTAACTTTTCAAATGTCACTATTTCAAATTATTTATTCAAATTCAACTTCATCACTAAATTGGATTTTTTTTATAAGTATTAAAAATAATCTTTGAATTATTCTGGAAGCTTTTTATGGACCAATGTTATCCAAGTTAAGATTTAATTCTCAAATGTAGTTTTCTCAAAGAACAACTTCAGCCCTTTACAGTGAAAATAGCTTTTTTGAAGATAGCCACTGTGTGTACATGCCAACACTAAATTATTTTATGCAATCATTTAAAATACTAGGCACCCTAGCTTTGTGGAATTCAAAGACTACTCAGTGGTGATTCACTCAATATTTAAAGTAGTATTCTTTCCTGTCAAAAATGAGTATTTTGACAGATCTGCCTAAAAGCTTAAAAGCTGCAGGAGTCAGGCTACACAGGCAGGACTGAAGCTATGTTATTTTAGACTGCCCGTGTATGAAATAACATGTGCTGCAGTCCACAAAGACCATTAAATATTTCCATTTCATTGGTGTATTTTCCTACCTCAATTACTGTGGAAAGTTAAGGTGGCCCTTTATGAGTTAGCCAATTGTTTAATGTTTTAAGGGTCAGAGCATATACACTGGGGCATGGATAACAGTGCCCTAGTATGCAAAGTTCAAAAAGTAGCAATACCAGTCAACAGAAATTAGGGATGACTAAAGGCACATTTTCACATCTACCTGTTGACTGAAAAGTGTCTGCATTAGTGTTGGAGCTCTGTTCATCCTGTGTGCACTTTGTATAGTACTGCCTTGGTGGTTTCACTTATTACTTAATGAATTTGGTCTTTTTTAAGCTAATGCCCCGACTTTATGTACTCTAGTAGACCACCCTGATTCACATGAGTGAATCCCAAGACAACACTCTGTACATCAGAGTGTACATCAGAACACATCTTCTCCTCACTAGAAGTGAAAAACGCTATACAAGTAACACCAATAAAAGACTGGAAATGGTCAGTTACTTGCAGGTGGGTAGGAAAGGGAGATACAAATAACAAAACAATACAGCAAAATCTATGAGCTGTGCTGGTGAGACAAGGCACTAACTCTTATAGGAGATGCCTAGACCTGGCATCAGCAGAAAATGTTCAATCCCAAGCTAAAAATTATTTAAAGAAGTATTTTATGCTGTTTTGGCACTAGAATTGACAGAAACTGCTTGTGACGCTGAACTGTTTGTTAAAGAGGAACATGTGTTGATCCTTTCTTGTCCACACCACTGCCAAAACATTTTTCTTGAATTACAATGCACATTCTTGCTCTACTTCGGTTAGGTTGGTGCTTGCAAAATATACTAGTGCTTAGTCCCACTGGAAAAGCATGTTGTGTGATTTTGGTGCCTCATTCTTGGTCCACCTAGTTATGAGAACCACATATTTCTTGACCTTTCATCTCACCAACCCCCAAAACATAATCTCTCTGATATATTTTGGGCCACTACTTACAAATTCTCAATCATTTCACTGACACATTGAGGTACATACCATTGAGTTGGTAATGATGTATCTTCTTCTCTGAGAATATGCGGCTACTGAATCAACTAATTTTAGAAAGATTTTGTGGGTGTACTTCAGGCCTCCATACTCATGTGCCAGGCATACCATATTGTGTTTGTTAACGGATTTCTAAATTCAAAAACACTGTCAAAAAGTTGAGTGCCACACTGAGTGAATACCTGCTTTTTCTTTCCTCAAGAGTATTTTCAATTTTTTCAATTCAGGATATATCTAAATTAATTTCTCTGTAATAAACGACCTAGTCAGGTGAGAGCACATGTACAAGCATATGGACACATTTTTGTTTCTGTTAATTTTGTTTGTTGGGGATGGACACTATGTGCAGCACGCTAGCTACTCCGAAAGTACTAAGCCCAATGCAGTTTCAATACTGCTTTTCTCAATATTCTTTTACTAATACATGCTGTGGATAAGTAATTACTAAATGAGCAGAGGAGACAAAATAAGTCGACAAATGAAACTGTGTCACAACATGATTTAAAAGTTTGAAATACTGATGTTAGCTGTGCAAATGATATATTATGTTTGGTTAGGAGGCAACCCCTTCAACAGCTTGAGGTGCAATCTGACTTGCTAATGGAAAATAGCCCCTTGCTGGCAGAAAATTGCTCCTTAGTGGCATCTTCTTTAAATATCTCATTTCCAGCTGTTTTTCAAGGTGGAGTCACAGACAGCCTTAGCTGTGCCCCTGAGATCCCCTCAGACACCAAGCACATGCATAAACTAGGGCTTTGAATCAATCCCCTCTAACCATTTATTCATTTGTTTCAGCCTTTTGAAGACAGTATCATCTACAGTTTAGATTACAACAGAGGAGTAGCTCGTCCCCACCACTTACATGTGTGGTGTTAGTTGTGTTAGTCCACCTGCTGAAACAATATTTCCTCTTGTAGTCCATGATGTGATGAAAATATATTTTAGCTCCCTTCAAAATATTTGCACTGCCCTCCTGCTCATGTTATGCAAGGTTGGCGTTTCACCTAAAAAGGTGTTGTGCACCACAAGGGGGTTGGCACCAAAATGCAATTTGTATTCATAAATGTTTTGCACGCTCATGCTTAAATTACTTCAAATGTGATGTCATACTGGTGCATGACATTTAAACACAATGCCACATCAAAGTGCTACATTTTCCTTTTGACTTTGAAACTAAATGTGATTTTGTCACCAAACGTATTTTTGTTTTGCACCTAATTATGTCTCGGCACCTTTTTTGATGTTGCACCAAGAATGACATTGCAGCTAAATGTGTTTTTGAATCTAAACATGTGTTCACTGTCCTACAGATGCTGCACCAAGGATGATTCGACACCGAAGTGCAAAATTTCATCTAAATTTGTTTCTACATCTAAATATGTTTTTTTGATCCTACAAATGTTTTCCCCCTCCAGCTGACGTTGCAACACGAGCGATCTTGCACCCAAATGTGTTTTTCAGTCTAAAAGCTAATTTGTGGTCGTAAAAGTCTTTCCACTCTCCATTTGGTGTTGCGCCAAGAGTTATTTTGCACTAGAATGTGATTTTTTTTCTCTCTTAAATGTGATATCTCAAATCTACTTACTTTGCACCAAGGGAGGCTTTTCATCTAATTGTGTATGCATCTGAATGCTGTCTTTCACATGCATGCAATTTGTGCATCTAAATGCTTTCCATTTTATACTGATGTTGCACTAAATGTGATTTTGCGCTTCAGTGTGCTATCAGTCAACTGTAATAACACAGTTATGCATACATTTTGCACCTTATCTGACATCTTGCTTCTGAATGTTTGTTTGTACAATGCCGGCCCCCGGGGGAAGTAGGGTCGCAGACCAGTTTACCCACTGGGTGTTCACGCAGTGAGGTGGAAGGACAAGATGTTGGGGGTCAGGGGGTTGGTTAAGGGGAGGGATTAGGATGGGGATATAAGGGTGCAGGGGAGAGGACTTGTCCTCATCCTGCCCCACTGGGGAGGATCGAGTTAATTTTAGAGTGTTAGAGGAGTCTTGGTGTAGATAGGCCCAAGGGTTCATAGCAAGCCAATCTGCCGATCAGTGGGGGCAGGACAGTGCAGCAATTAGAGCTGAGGCGTAGCGGGTGTTCCCCTCCATACCTTGTTTGAGCGGCAATGGCTGAGCCTGATGTTGAGGCCATCCTGGCTGCACTGAGGGTGCTGGACTAGGCAGGGCGTGAAGACCTCCTGTGGCCTGGAGTGCTCGACCAAGGGTGGGTCGGCATGGCCTGTACCCCGGAGTCAGCATCCGCCGGAGTCGCTGCTGAGGTGGTGGCTTGCCTCGAAGAGATACCACTGGGAAAAATAGAGGTACATTTGGAATGGGGCGGGGCCAGCCTAAGAAGGAGCCCACAAAGTATGGGGGCAGGTGTTACAGCCTGCCTGCCCATCTAACAGCTGACGTGGCCTCCCCTCGTCCCATATAGGCAGGAGGAGGGGCAGACAGGGGGCTTCCCTGCGCTGCAGCACGATGCTGCCGGGGAGACACCCGAGCACAAACTGAGCCAGGGGAAAGGGCAGGGCCCGGTAGAAACAGCCTGGCACTTCTCTGGGGCCGGTGGCGGGCCATTAATGACTGAGGCAGTTGGGAGGGGGGCCTGGGTGAGGTACAGACCCTGAATCTAGCAGGGACAAGCAGGAGGCCTGAGAAAGAGGTCGGGCAATGGGAGGAGACTCCCATGGATCTCACATAACACAAGCCACACAGCGCCTGGGGGTAATGGGCCCCCCAGTCAGGAAGTAATATGGCCCAAAAGGGGGAGGGGCCCGTTGACAGTACCTTAGAGCAGGCAGGGGCAAAGGAGCCAGTCAGCAGGGGCCAAAGCCCCCTGCCCATACTTCCCAGATGGGCTGGGATGACCCTGGAAGAGAAGATCCGGGAGCAGCGCAGGATCACACAGGAGTCAGAGCAGAGGTGGGAAGACTTGTGTGAAGCCAGGGAGGGTGGGGGATTTGTTTACTGGAAGGAGGGGCCACCCACCCCCCCCCATGTGGGAGGAGGAAGTCAGGGCAGAACAGGAAACCAGGGCAGGGGGTGCCAAGAGCAAGTGGATATGGGTAGAAGATACAAGCCACTTGAAGAAAGGGACTGGGACAGCCATGACGCTGGAGAGACCCGGTGGTGCTGGGGCCTCCTCAGGTTGGAGCAGCTTGGGGGGTACAAACCAGCAATGGAGGCTGGTAGAAATGAGGGGTACCGGTGGGGCGCAAAATGGCCCAAACACGCTGGCAAGATGCAGCAGGGGGTCACCATGCAACGAGGGATCAGGCACCGGCTGTGATCTCAGAGGATTGTAATGGTGTGTCTGCAAAGAAGGGGAAAGGGCAGAAGAGAGCAGGACATGAAGTGATGTGGGCGCCTGCAGAGACCGAGTAAGAGTTGTGGTTAGATTATGATGATGAGAGCAATGAGTTGTAGGAGGGCAAATTACGGGATGATGAGGAGTTGACATTTGGGGCTGCGGGCGATTCGAGGAAGGCAACCAGATAGCTTGGTGTTTTGCAGGAGGCAAGTGCGGCCAAAGGCAAGATGAAGATGGTCAGTCAGAAGAAGACCGGCATCAAGGGCAAGGACAGACAGGAACAAGCAAACCTATCAGGTGAGGGTGATTGGTTGGCGGCTTCAGATGGAGGTCCGAAGAGGGGGTGGAAAAAAGCCTGCCGGTGGGTGGGTGTGGGGGATGGGTCAGTAAGGGACACAGGGGGGCCATTAAGCAGCAATATGGCAAAACAATTGGTTGGCAGGAGTGTCCAGACAGACAAAGTAGAAGGGAAAGAAGGGAAAGAAGAAAAAGGGGGTGACAAACATCACAATAAACTCTCCTATATGGGCTTGTCTATGCCTTTAGGGTCACACTTATCCGACAAAACGAGAAACTGGATTTGGAGGCATGAATTCGTGGATGTCTTTAAACTGTTACATAGAGAGATCCAGGCAAAAGAAGGGTCAAAGGAAGAGGAGTGGGAGCTGACAAGGAGGCCCAGGGTGATCGTTAACATGGATAACTGGACCTCAGCTTTACTCATATACAACAGTATTTTTTGTGAAAAGCATCTTGACAGGGCCATAGCCTTATTAAAATACATCATCCGAAAGGCACAGATGCATTTTGGAGGGTTTGCTTGGTTAAGCTATGATGGGGAGTTTGGGGCTAGAATCAGCATTAACCCTGAGAAGCCATGGCGTGAGGTAGACCAGGAATTGTGGATGCAATGGATGTCATCCTCTCGGTTGTCAGCATTCACACATACAGTCAGCGATCTTCCAGTGACATACCTGTCCTTTCTGGCACCTCCCGACCAGACTGGGGCGGGAGGGGCTAATGTTAGCACAGGGAGTGCAGGTCCACCACCTAAGCAAGGGGGCTGCACCATAGGAGCCTGTTGGAATTTCAACAAGGGTTTCTGTTCAAGATACCCCTGCAAATCTAATCATGAGTGCTCCAAGTGTGGGGGACTGCACCCGCTCATACAGTGCTTTACCTTGTCCATGCCGGCAGAGCAATGGAGGGCCACTAAGGGCTGAGGACAGTCTGGGCCAAAGGTCTCCTACCCCAGTTAGGATCAAGGCCATGGGCCTGTGGCTCTCGATGTACCCTGACAGAGAGACTGCATTGAGCATTCAATGGGGGTTTACTGAAGGTTTTTGGGTGGGATACCAAGGTCCCAGAGAAAAGAGGTGGGCATAGAATTTTAAGTCAGCCAGAGAGTTGCCAGAAGTGGTAGCAGCAAAATTGAGAAAGGAAGTTGAGGAAGGAAGGATAGCGGGCCCATTTGAAAACTGGCTGGTAGAGGACCTAATTATATCACCTCTAGGGGTGGTTTCTAAGAAAGAGCCTGGGGAGTACATAATGATCCATCATTTATCCTGGCCCGAAGGGAGGGCAGTCAATGACTTCAGTGCAGAGGAGGACTCGAGGGTGCTCTATGCTTTAGTAGACAATGCGATCCACCTAGTGAGGTCTTGTGGGCAGCGGGCGGAGATGGTGAAATGTGATGTGAAATCGGCCTTCTGCTTACTGTCTAAACACCCTGTGGATTTCTCGTTTCTGGGGTTTGAGGGGGCCATCTTTGTAGACAAGATCATGCCAATGGGCTGCGCGATCTCTTGCACATTGATGGAGATGTTCAACACATTCCTAGAATGGGTTTTCATGAAGGGTAGTGGTCACCAGGAATGAAGGACTGGGCTATTCTAAGGCCCAGCGGTGCCAGGGGACAACACCTGAAACCTTCGTGGGTTACCTGTTCCGGCATACAAAACACAGAGACACGGGACACTTCCTGCGGCGTCAAAGATCAGTGTTTATTTACTGTGTCTATCGTCTCGCCGTACAAAGGACTACGCCAGGCGCCAAAACAGGTCGACAGTCAGGGCATCAGTCCGTCGCAGCCGTCAGGAGGCGGGAATCTTCGCGGGAAAAGTCTTCAGACCACTTATTTCGACAACTGGATCGATGAAGCGGGGTGCACCTTCCCTCGGAGATTTCACACGAAGTTCCTCACGATCGTCGGGCTTTGGACCGGTACCGCTGATGTCGCCCGACGTTGGGCGCCAACTGAAGGACTGGGCTATTCTAAGGCCCAGCGGTGCCAGGGGACAACACCTGAAACCTTCGTGGGTTACCTGTTCCGGCATACAAAACACAGAGACACGGGACACTTCCTGCGGCGTCAAAGATCAGTGTTTATTTACTGCAGGGATACAGAAATCGTAAGAAGTACACAACGTGTAGGTTTTGAGAGACTGCTTCAAATTGCAAAAGTGGATCGCTCCTTTTATACACATTTTCGTCATTGAACAACATGGCGAACAAAAGGTTACAACTCAGTTCCCACAGTAAACTTCAAAAGGGTCACATTCATGTTTTCAGAAACCCGGGACATAATTACAACAGCATTGCCGGTTCCCAACTGTGAAAACACATTATCCCCACATTAAGCACATTCCATTCCGACTGTAAACGAATTATGAGAAGGGACAAAAACAGATGCAAAGGAAGAACAAGGATGAACAACAGCTTGAAAAAGAGTGTAGGGATCAATATCGGAAGCATGATTGCAGGATCAAAGGATCCGTGCCTAATGCATGCACGACTGAAACAATAGACTAGCACGGCAAGATGAGCCTCGAGCGGAGCTATCTGCCCTTGCAGTGTCATCCCCCTCATCATAAAAACACCCTCAAAGGAACACGTGTTCTCCGCAAAGGTTTGGGAATCCCAGGGTCACGAAGCGGACAGTGTCCGTTCGCTGGCTACTTGAGGGCAAGAGACAAAATGGATGCCGTATCTAAAATGGAACCCAAGGGTTCAGATGGACACACCCACGAATGAGACGAACCATACATAGTAGCGTAGCGAAAACGTGTACACCCACTAAACTCGTCATTTGCGGTTCGTAGATACCAAACTCGTCCATATTCGAACAAACCCAAAATGTCATTACGATTCTCACAGAACCTCAGACGCTCCTTTTGCCCTCATGTAGGCAAGCACTAGTCGAGATCAGAATCGATTTCGATATTCATCAGATCGTTCAGTTGTTGCTGGAACATCATTCTATCCATCAATGTCTCTTTGGTAACAGATGGCTGTCTTATACATGTTGTAGCACAGAGGCCACATAAGGCAGGACCACACTGCACACAAAGACAACACGTGAACAGAAACGTTACAACAACCCCTATGATCATCAGAATCTTTCAACCCCAAGTTGATATCAGGCCCCAAAACCATCCTAGAAGCGTCCAACCACCTTCGTCCACGTGTATGGACTCGGAGATTTTATGTAACTTCGAGATGGCTTGATAAACAGTTGGAGCTTTGTCAGGAATGAAAATGCAACAGCTCGAATGGATCACCTTGCACACACCACCTCTATCTGCAAGAACAACGTCTAGAACCATACGGTTCTGCAACGTCATGAGTCTATCCGCCTGAAGTTCTGCTGTTGAATTACCAAGAGCACTTGCAGTTATGTTAGCAGTCAACTCTACCACACGGGTCAACTGTCTCAGGTTCCTACTATTAACCATAGGTCCCCAAAACGGCAAGAAACCCTTAAAGAAATCTCCTGCTTCTTGACCGGCAGTGTCCTCTTCGCTAATAACGCCTCTCACAACTCTAGTCTTGTGATAGTCTGAGGCAACAGTAAAAGTCGGAGGCAAAAGATTCGCAATATAACAGGTACCCGAGAGGTCACGGGGCAACCATGTATATGCACGTTCATAACATACGAAATAGGTACCCTTGGCAGTCAGGAAAACAGGGGAAGAGAGCATCAGTAGAACATACGTATCAGTACAAGCACTCTTCCCAAGCTGGGCTCTCGGATTTCGACCAAGACCTTTCAAGCAGAAATTACCGAGGTGGGGTACGATCCATATTGGAGACGAGCTCTTAAGCTGTCTATCACCCACTGACATACTATACTCAGCCTCACTCAGGTCTTTATAGGCTTGCACCTCTTCATCTGGAATAAGCGATGCATCAAAAATATCTCTATCTAAATCAGCAATCGCTATCGCCAAAGGCTTGTGGTACGGACCAGGACCAAAGTTTGCAGAACGTGGCTCTCGACTGGGGTAGGAATCTAGTGCACTACGGAACATAGTTTGGAATGCTCGAGCTGACCCCTGGGAGCTGTAAGGAAGAACCAAATACGGAATACCCCTATCCATGGTATGTGGCATTAACCCACACACCCAACAGTTGGTAGTATTCATCACCAACTGATGCTGATGTAGGAGTTGAACGAAGGAGTTATTCATGAATTCCGCACGTCTAACCTGTTAATGTTGGGGCAGAGGATGAAAGGAATGTGGAGAAACGGTAGTAATAGAACTTAGTTTAGGAGAAAAAGTAGGTGAAATGGAAGGCAATAACGACTGTATTCCAAAATACACTCAACCCACCAATAGCATAGAAACAGTCAGAAACAGCAGGAATACCTGAAACAAAAAGCATTTTGTTCGTACAATCTTATGCAATTTTGATCTTTGCGCCGACATCCTTTCTACTTCCAACAGCTCAGAGAACGCCATCCTCTAAAAACCATCCGTAACGTCCTTGACGCACTTCGTTCTGAGTAGCGATTATCAATTCCCAGGAGTTCCCAGGAATCGACAAAAAGTAACCGACCTAGTATCAGGAACCTGCTAAACAGAAGGAAGTACCCGTACGGCCCTACGGTCAACCCGGATGATAGGTTTTCCTAAACAAACATAAAAAAATCTCTTAGCTGTAAAAAGTATACATGAAAAGAAATTCAAAAATCAGTAAAGGATGCAATTGTTCTTAATGTTCGTGGCAACAGTAAAGGACAATATAAGTTCAAAAAAAGATGTTATTAGTCTTTGTCATGTGAACGAAGAAAATATCGACCTTTTCCAGGTCGAGTCTGCTCTTCGAATAATTGTTCAAATTGTGAAATAGTGTTCAATCGATCAGATGACAATTCAGACCTTGAGTTCTCCAGAACTGACGACTCAACAGATGTGTCTGGCTGCAATGTATCGTTTCCTACAGGTTGAGCATCACTAAACGGCACAAAACATAGAGGGGTCTCGGTTTCCGTTGCCGCAATACCAGTTCTCACCCAATTATCTGCTGGTGAAGGGATCGGAACCTTTTTGGTATGGGTGGCATGCACCCAGTTCTTTCTGCCTTCCAACCGAACTGCAGTCCTTGTAGCCAGCAATACTTGGAAGGGACCCACAAATCTCGGCTCCAAGTTGCGTTTTCTGCCAAAATTGCGGGTGACAACCCAGTCACCCGGTTGGAGCCGATGTCCAGGACCCTCTGTCTGTGCCGGTAAAGCTTCAAAGACCTGTTGATGAATTAACCTCAGTTTAGCAGTCAGATCATGAAGATAATCAATTAACATTGGATACTCAAGACTATCAAAGGCCTTAGGCCTCGGGACTCCCCAAATGTTTGCAGGGCGGCCAAACACAATCTCATATGGGCTAAGCCCTACTCAAGAGTGCACAGTCGCCCTGGTCGATAAGAGAGCCAGAGGCAAGGCATCAGGCCATGACAGCCCAGTCGTAGCTTGTATCTTCGCAAGTTTCAGTTTCAGAGTACCATTGTACCCTTCAACCAAACCCGCTGCCTGGGGATGATTGGCGCTATGGAATTTTTGTCGAATTCCAAGGCCCTTACACACACTCTGCATCACGCTTCCCACAAACTCACTTCCGTTATCTGACCACACAATCCGTGGCATTCCATACCGAGGAAAGTATTCCTTCAGTAAGACTTTCGCTGTGGAGAGGGCAGTATTATCCTTAAGAGGATAGGCCTCGATCCATCTGGAGAACGCACAAACCACAACTAAAACATACTTCAGGTTATTGCATCTCTCCATATGGATGAAGTCCAGTTGGATAACCTCAAAGGGACATGTAGGAGGAGCAAAATGGCCGGGTGGAGTGGGGGTGCCCTTGCCAGGATTATGCATCAAACACACCATACAATTCTTAACCACTCTCTCAGCACATTTAGCAATACCATAATTCTTCCATACAGGGGACAACAACTTACATAAACCTTTCGCGCTAATATGTGACAAGCCGTGAGCCATAGTCACAACGGCTAGCACATATGCATCCGGTAACATCCACCTCTGACATTCCGACAAGTCAACCCAACATCCATGAGTGTCTAACTTTCCCGTGCTTTCTTTCCACTTGGTTTTTTCAGTTTCAGTGGCCTCATTCTGAATTGCTTTCACGCTCTCAACAGTGTCTTCACACATACCAGTCTCCGTCGGCCACCTCACTGAACTCGTAACATACATTCGGGTCGCAAGATTCTTAGCCGTTTCCTTAGCAATCTCATCCGCAAATGCATTACCCCGACCAACATCATCCGTAACCTTTCGATGCGCACTACATTTAATGATTGCCACCTGTTTAGGCAATGTAAGTGCATCCAAAAGATCGTTCACAAGCTGTCCGTGTTGGATCTTCGTACCATGCGATGTCATAAATCCTCTTTCTCTCCATAATCGACCAAAGCTATGTGCAACGCCAAACGCATATTGACTATCAGTAACCACATTCACTCGCTTTCCCTTAGACAAAACACACGCTCTCGTCAACGCAATCAACTCTGCCGCTTGCGCTGAATTCTGACTCAATCTCGCAGTTTCCACAACCGTACTCAACGTCACTACAGCATACGCAGTCGTCACATCACCATTCGGCAACTTAAAACATGAACCATCAACATACAAAGTGCCATCGGGGTCTATCAATGGAGTGTTTTTCAGGTCAACACGACCCTTCGTTTCTTCCTCAGTTCGTAAATAGCAATCATGTGGTGGTACATCATTTGATTCCATATTAGTCGGCAACAATGTCGCCGGATTCAGCACATTACAACGCTTGATCTGTATATGACTTGCCAAAAGTGTCAACTCATAACCGGACAACCTTGCACTCGTCAGATGTTGAGGTTTTTGTATGATTCAGGAGAGTGTCAACTGCATGCGGAACCATCACTGTGAGCATATTATCCATGACCAGACCTGCGGATTGTCGAATAGACACCGCAGCTGCCGCTGTCGCTCTCAAGCAACTCGGCAACGCTCTAGCTACCGGGTCTAAGGTCGAGGAAAAATATGCACATGGACGCTGCTTACCACCAAATTGTTGCGTCAAAACACTCAACGCACAACTTTCTCTCTCGTGAACGTATAGTGTAAACGGTTTACTGTAATCAGGAGTACCTAACACAGGAGCCGAACACAACGCATCACGCAGTTCAGAAAAACTTTTCTGACATTCTTCCGTCCATGGCAAAGGAGTCGAAACATCCTTGCACGTGAGAGCTATCAATGGCTTCGCTAACAGTGAAAAGTTCGGAATCCACTGTCTGCAGTATGACGTGATACCTAGAAAGGCACGCACATCTCTCTGAGTTGTTGGCACAGTCATTCGAGCGATCGCTGCAATTCTTTCTGGGGTCAACCTTCTTTCCTCCTTTGACAATAAGTGACCTAGATTGGTTACTTCTTGACAACAATATTGTAGTTTAGAAGGTGACACTTTGTGATGTAAGTCGCATAAATGCTGTAACAGTGATACTGTAGCAGTTTTGCAAATCTGTTCAGTGTCAGCAGTTACCAACAGATCATCAACGTACTGAATCAAGGCCGCACCAGCCGGTAACACAAACGCATCAAGTTGACTCTTAAGAGCTTGGCTGTAGATCGATGGACTCTCACAGTAGCCCTGAGGTGTGCGTTTAAACCTGAAGCTGCGACCACCTAATGAGAAACCGAATAAATCTCTGCTTTCCTCAGCAATCGGAATGCTAAAGAAAGCATTCTTCAGATCAATTACCGAGAACCATGATGCAGAAGCTGGAATCAGAGTCAGCAAAGCTGTAATGTCAGGCACCACGGGAAACTGTGGAATTACAATTTTATTCACCTCTCTTAAATCAATAACAAAACGATACACAGGAGGCTTGGATGGATCAGTTCGTTTCAAAATAGGTAACACAGGACTATTACACACGTTACCCCGAGTTTCTTCGATAACATCTTTAACGATCAAATCGTAAATGATCGCTAATAGTGCTTGATCTCCATCAAGAGAGATACGATACTGGGGAATGCGTGGTAATTGCACGTTTGATTTCAATTGAACAACATAAGGTGGTATATCCAGCAGGCCCACGTCATTGGGACCTGTTGCCCACAAAGACTCAGGAAGGGAACTCAATTCCGGTGGGAGCTTATCAGTTGACAAATACATAGGAGAGATCACTCTCTGACCCAACGTAAGCTCCACTCCCGCAGGAGAACAGTACAAAGTCGCATATAACCGTTTCAACAAATCCAGGCCCAAAAGATTCTCACCACAACTAGTAGTCAAAATCAAAGGAGCTTCTAACTCACAAGATCCAATTGTAAGGGACAAAGGGCTAGAAACTGGATTGCTAACGGGGGCGCCAGAGAATCCAACGGAAACATTCGTCAAGCCAGACAAAGGCGCGCCAGGGAGTTTCGAATGCATGATGGAACTTTTCGCTGCACCAGTGTCCAACAGAAAAGGCTCAACTACGCCCAATGTGGCAACTGCGACGTAAGGCCCTCTCTGATCAACCGGAACCGATACTACTCCCTCTCTTTGCCTATGGCTGTCCTAGTAATTACCGTCAACATCAACATCATGTTCGACATAATAGTCGTCCACATGATACTGTGCAGATCTACCAGACAATGAATCGCGTCGATCAAAGCAATTTTGCGAGTCTGATGAAGTGGCAAAACGCTCATTCCGATTCTGAGTAACACCGTGACCTCTACCACGTGATGCTTGTTGAGGACCACTACGACCTCCTCGAGCTGAAACACCATTGTTTCGGTCACGCAGAACTGGACAATTAAACTTCAGATGGCCCTCACCCCTACAATATGCGCATTGATTATACCCCAGCATAGATCGCGGTGTAGAGGAGTCAGTACGCGACTGCGACCTAGAAAACTGTGATTGTAATCGATTTTGCTGTTGCGAGTCATTTTGATTCAAGCACGAAGGATACGCTTGCTGTAATAAGACCTTAGTTTTAAGATCCTTCGTTTTCTTATCTGCACGTTCGCTTTCTTCTTTCTCTCTATTTTCGTAGTATTGGGCCGTGGCTAATATTTGAGCAGTGGTAGAAACGGCCCACGAACTTTCAGAATTCTTCAATTTGTTGCTTAGTTCAGGCAACAAATTCGATACAAATTTATCAACAAACAGTCGCTGACCTCCCTCAGTACTCATATCCTGACCACTGTGATCGATGAATGCCTCCTCAAATTTCGTAAAGAAATCGGAGACACTCTCGCCCTTCTTTTGTCTGCACGCAGACAGTTTATCCCAGTTAACTCTTACTGCTGGCATAAGCGTCTTCAGAAGTGTAAGTATCCTCTGGGGCAGATTCTCAATGATCTGTTCAGGTTTAGACCCACCAACTTGTCGTCCGTCGGCCGCCGCAAGAGCAGCCCAATCATCACCGCCTAACTCAGCTGCGTGATCCTCTTGACGGATTTTCGCCCAAATCGGTTGAGGTACTACATTACCGAACAACATGTCGATATCGGCGAGGTTCATAACAGTAGCATCTACTAATTGGGATAACTCCTTATAATAACCTGCCGGATTTTTGCGGGGGTCAGGCAAAGTTTGCTTCACCTGCAAAACTTCCGATCGCTTCCATGGGAGGTGTATCCAAACTCTCTGAAAGTGTGGTAGAACAGCAGGATTAGCAGCAGGATCACCTGGCATCCACACTGGGGGACTTCTCGCATAGGATACTGACCAGGTTGTGCCATCCCCTCCTCAGTTTCGTCCTTAAACAATGCTCGAGGTTGTACTGTAGATCGAAAAGATAACAGACGCTCTAAAGCACGTCGGACATTACCACCCACAATCATACCATTCGAAAACTGATTCTGAAGTTCAGTCATCTCGGGCGGTACATTGTCTACCTCATCATTATCCCACTCTTCTCTCAAGGATTTACACATTTCCTCGACCACGAATCTTTGTGTGGGCTCATTAAACTGAGAAAACGTATCGAAATCTATATGCGAAGTGTACTTAGCAGGATGCCTAATCCATTTACGCGTCATTTTCACTAACGTCTCACATTCTCTACCACCAGGAATTTGGCTGCGCCTCTGAGAGACATCAGAAAGATCGGACCCAAGTATTGGTCCAAAAAGTGGAGAATAGAGATTAGCAACAGCATTAGGTATACGACTACGAACAGAAGGAGAAGAAGAAAGAAGTACAGGAGCAACAACATTAGGAGTAAACGTAGAAACAGTAGCAGTAGTCGAGATAGCAGGAGTAGTAGTAACAATAGGCTGATGAGGTACAGGCAAAGGAGCAGTAGGAAGAAGAGCGGGTAAAGGAGTAGGGACAATTTGGGGCACAAGGGGATTCGGAAGAACAGGAGGAACGACAGGCTGACCAGCAGCCGCCAGAACAACAGGTTGAGGAACAGGAGGAATCACAGGAACCACAGTATCCTGTGCATAGGGAGGTGGTGATTTCAATAGATAAGACAGTAATGGATCCTCTATCGCTTCTTCTCCCTTCTTATCAGAACTAGACGGTAGAACCGGATAACATTTATCCACCGCCATATGATGCAGTCTTGCAAAAACTTCCTGTTCCTTCTCGTCTTTGTCTCGCTGATACTGTTCTGCATTGCGCATTACCGTAATAATACCTTCTCTCTTATTTTTCTTAATCTGTTTGATTTCTTTCTGCTTGGCCTCTTTACGCCATAACCGAAAGGAATAAAACATGGCCGCCCTAGCCTTCTTTTTAAACAATTTAGCTTCAAGATTATCTAATATTGCAGTTTCGAAACTACCATGTGGTGGCCAACTAAGAAAACCATAATTTTTAGTGTAACGAATCCAATATTCATTATATACAATAGGACCTACTCCGTGGCGACTATAGAGCTCATAAATTGGAGTTCCAACTGGAGGTATCGGACATGAATCCTCCAGCCAGGAATCCGTGCTGCAACATTTAAGGAACCCAAACAAAGTACTACGGCCAGGCATCGTGCACACTAACCGAGTTTACAAACTTCAAGGGCTATCGAATTACGATGTCCTCGCAAAAAAATGCAAGACCCTCGGTTTTTGGCAATTGCAATTGTCAAATAAAACCCAACAACTAAGAACCAACAACTAAGAACCACAAATGCAATGGAACCATGCAAACAACCAAGTTTAACCAAGTTACAAAAAATACAAAGTAACCGTCCCAAAAGGGAACTACAAAACCATGGACTCTGGGAGCGACCCACAAATACTTAACTGAAAGAGCAATGGCGTCACCAGGAAGGCCCGTCTATCGTCTCGCCGTACAAAGGACTACGCCAGGCGCCAAAACAGGTCGACAGTCAGGGCATCAGTCCGTCGCAGCCGTCAGGAGGCGGGAATCTTCGCGGGAAAAGTCTTCGGACCACTTATTTCGACAACTGGATCGATGAAGCGGGGTGCACCTTCCCTCGGAGATTTCACACGAAGTTCCTCACGATCGTCGGGCTTTGGACCGGTACCGCTGATGTCGCCCCACGTTGGGCGCCAACTGAAGGACTGGGCTATTCTAAGGCCCAGCGGTGCCAGGGGACAACACCTGAAACCTTCGTGGGTTACCTGTTCCGGCATACAAAACACAGAGACACGGGACACTTCCTGCGGCGTCAAAGATCAGTGTTTATTTACTGCAGGGATACAGAAATCGCAAGAAGTACACAACGTGTAGGTTCTGAGAGACTGCTTCAAATTGCAAAAGTGGATCGCTCCTTTTATACACATTTTCGTCATTGAACAACATGGCGAACAAAAGGTTACAACTCAGTTCCCACAGTAAACTTCAAAAGGGTCACATTCATGTTTTCAGAAACCCGGAACATAATTACAACAGCATTGCCGGTTCCCAACTGTGAAAACACATTATCCCCACATTAAGCACATTCCATTCTGACTGTAAACGAATTAGGAGAAGGGACAAAAACAGATGCAAAGGAAGAACAAGGATGAACAACAGCTTGAAAAAGAGTGTAGGGATCAATATCGGAAGCATGATTGCAGGATCAAAGGATCCGTGCCTAATGCATGCACGACTGAAACAATAGACTAGCACGGCAAGATGAGCCTCGAGCGGAGCCATCTGCCCTTGCAGTGTCATCCCCCTCATCATAAAAACACCCTCAAAGTAACACGTGTTCTCCGCAAAGGTTTGGGAATCCCAGGGTCACAAAGCGGACAGTGTCCGTTCGCTGGCTACTTGAGGGCAAGAGACAAAATGGATGCCGTATCTAAAATGGAACCCGAGGGTTCAGATGGACACACCCACGAATGAGACGAACCATACATAGTAGCGTAGCGAAAACGCGTACACCCACTAAACTCGTCATTTGCGGTTCGTAGATACCAAACTCGTCCATATTCGAACAAACCCAAAATGTTCCCATAGCACAGGAAAAAACAGCTGGCCCCAGCTGTAAATTGACGTTCCTGGGCATAGAATTGCACTCAGTCCAGTGGATGGCCAGATTGCACGCTGGGAAGGTGACAGTCATACAGGCTTTCCTGTTATGGGGGATTGGGGAAAAGAAGATTTATTTGCGAACAATGCAACATCTCATGGATTTTCTGAATTTTGCTTGCTGGGTGGTGAGAGCGGAGAGAACATTTAGCTGACGCCTCCGCATGGCCATGTCTGAGGCAGTGTTGCCACACCACAGAGTCAGGATTTCAATGGGGTTCAGGGCAGATTTGAAGGTATGGCAGAAGTCTTTGACAGAATTTAAGGGAGTGGCCTTGGACTTTGTAAAAGACAGGACGATCTGGCAGGTTCAATTTTTTTCTGATGCAGCAGGGGCCTCTGGTTTTGGTATTTTTTGGGATGGACGATGGTGCACCAAACAATGGCCGGGCCACTGGCTGAAACAAGTGAGGAGCATAGCGTTCCTGGAATTTTTCACGCTGCTGGTGGCATTGGCATTGTGGGGCCCAGAATTGTAGAATAGGTCAGTGCTGTTCCACGTAGACAACATGACGGTAGTGGAGCTAGTAAACAAACAGAAAGCCAAGGATTTGAGGGTCTTGCGATTGCTGCGGAGTTTTATGCTAAAATGCCTGCAACTGAATGTAGTATTTTGTGCAAAGCATGTTCCAGGGGCTAGTAATGACATTGCGGATCCTTTGTCTCATTCGCAGTGGCGGCAATTTTGACAACTGGCACCTGGAGCGAATGCATGCAGGACAGAGCTGCCAGACGGCATCTGGGCCTGGGGAAAGTGAGAGTGATAGGACTGGTTGAGAAGTCTATAGTGGAATCTACAAGGGGCAGTTACAGGCTGGCTTGGGCGGAATTTGGATTATTTATGGGATGGACCGTTGAGGCTTGGAACAGGTCACGACAGGACACTGAACAGGGAGTTATTCGTTTTTTTCTCAGTTGTACTGATAAAGGTTTGTTGCAGACAACAATAGTGGGAAAATTGGCAGCGATCTCATTTTACAGTAAATTATACCTGGGTTTTGACCCGGCAAAAGATGAGATACTGAGTAAGATGTTAAAAGGTTGGGGACGTGAACGGGGGGGAGGGGATGGGGGTGCCAAGGGAGGCTATTACGTTTCAATTGTTGGAGAATTTGCAGGAGGTTTTGCCCAATTGTTGTTATGATGGGTATGAGGTTTCAGTATTCCGTTTATGCACGTTGTGGATGTTTTTTGGGGCATTTAGAGTCTCAGAGTTGTGGGGCACGAAAGGGCAGGTGGGGAGAACATGTGAGGAAATAAGATTGGATGGTGATTGACTGGGGATTTGGCTGGGGCATTCGAAGATGGACCCGACAGGAAGAGGCAAATGGGTGTGGTTGAAGGAGAGTGGGTGCAAAGGAGTGTACCCGGTGCAAGAATGGCAAATTTTCTTGAGATAGGCAGGAGGATCGTTGGGTGAAATGTTTTGTCATGTGTCCAGGAAGAGGTTGACAGCTTTTCAGTTGTTGCCGGTATTGCACATGGCATTAAGGTGCTTGGGAAGGGACCCTGCTAGATACAGCATGCACTCTTTTTGCATTGGTGCAGCCACGGCAGCGGCCTGCCTGGGCTGGTCATGGGACAGAATACGTCGGATTGGGAGGTGGCGGTTCAAGTGCTGCGAGAGATATGTGCGCAAGTAGGAAAGAGGGTTTATTTCAGGGGGAACTGCAGCAACAGAGGAAGGAGTCTTATTTTGTGCACTAACATCTTCTTTCTTGTCATAGGTTGTGTGAGCGGTCCAGGAACCAAGGCAGTTGCCTGGATCGTTGGACATTCTTTCATACGTTGGGCAGATAGATATGCAGATCGGCAGGTCTACGGTCATAGCCTGGGTCTGAAGAGCAGCCATCATGAGGTGCACTGGTGGGGTATAGGAGGGATGCGTTGTGGGGCATTACTGCCCTGGCTGACAAAGATGGTATCGCAAGGAGGCTGTCCTGATATGTTGGTCCTGCACTGGGCGAAAATTACTTGATAAGGTTGTCGGGTTTGGCAATTCTACAGCAGATGCAGAGGGATCTCGAAGTCATGAAAAGTAATCTGGCGGGAGCCTGCCTTGTATGGACTGAATTTGTGCCACAAAAGGTGTGGAAAAGGGCAATGAAACATGCTGCTGTTGAATAAACCCACAGGAAGTTAAACAGGGCAATGAGAGTTTTTTTCAACACAAGAGACATTAAATTGATTGCTCATGTTGGTCTCAGGCTGGAGGAGCCTTTGCTGTTTAGGGATGATGGAGTGCACCTTTTGCAGCCTGGTAATGCCTATTATATTATGGAGAGGCAGAAAGTTATAAGCAGGTTGTGGAATGAATCCATTTGGTGCCACAGGGAGGATAATGAGTGATGGCAAAAGGTGCACTGTGAAAGGGGGGTGTGGCAGGTAACTGCCCTATGGGGGTTCCCTGGTTGGCAGTACTTTGGAGGGGTGGGGAGTCACTGATGAGCACATCCACCTCTCGGGGGGGGGACAAGTGAATGATGGGGGTGTGGGATGCAAGAGTGCGATGGCAGGAGATACAGGAGAGGATGTTGAAAGATAAGTGAAGACGTGAATGGAGAGAAGGAGGAGGTCGCAGAGTGAAATTGGAAGAGAGCAATAGGAGTGAGGGGAAGGTGGATGGAATTAATAAAAGGTTTGATGTTGGGGATTGTTATAGTTAATTGATGTTTTGGTTAAAATATTGTGTTTACAACCTTGCCCTAATAAATGGCCTTTTACGCTTCAAGTACAGCGTGGAATGTAATTATTGCCCAATGCCGGCCCCCGGGGAAAGTAGGGTCGCAGACTAGTCTTCCCCTGGGGTGTTTGCGCAATGAGGCGTAAGGACAAGCTGTTGGTGGTCAAGGGGTTGGTCAAGGGGAGGGATTAGGGTGGGGATATAAGGGTGCAGGGGAGGAGGGTTCTTCCTCTTCCTGCATGCTGCACCATTGGGGAGGGACGAGTTAATTTTAGACCACCCACCCATCCTACAAGTTTTGGCGTCAAGGTGATGGGTTGGTTGTAGCTTGCCAGTTTAGGACGGGTTGTAGGTTGCTGGGTTGGCTGTACTTTGGAGGGGTGGGGAGTTACTGACAGGCACATCCACCCCTCAGGGGGGAACAGGTGAATGATGTCGGTGCAGGATGCAAGAGTGCAATGGCAGGAGATACAGGAGAGGATGTTGAAAGATTAGTAAAGACATGAATGGAGAGCTGGAGGACGTCGCAGAGTGAAATGGGAAGAGAACAATAGGAGTGAAGGGAAGATGGATGGAGTGAATGAAAGGTTTGATATTGGGGATTGTAACAGTTAATTAATGTTTTGCTTATAGTATTGTGTTTACAAACTTGTCCTAATAAATGGCCTTTTACGCTTCAAGTACAGCTTGGAGTGTAATTATTGCGCAAATTGCTACACCACAGTTGGCTGCTGTGGTTGCCCATGCAAAATCTCTTTCTCAGATCAATAGTTGTCTTGTTTTTCTTGCAATATCATGAATAACACCAAATCTCCCAAAAAATTACTTTATATGACCTCAGACTCCAATATGCATAAAACACCATCTAAGAGATCCTATTCCCTCCAACATATACAAACATATCGTCAAACACAAAAGGCACTGAGCTCTGATGCCAAACATGGAAAAACCTAATCAGTAACAAACTGCAAATTCTCGGACTGTGTTCCAGTAAAACTGTCTTATTTCTTAGCCTCAAAAGACCACAAAAGGACGTTTACCCGGAATGCTAACTGAAATAAATGTGCAAACAACAGAACCCGAATTTGCTCTGCTTTTGTTATTTTAACCTGTTAGTTTTGCACAATATCTGGTTTGCTCCTTTTCCTCCACATTACTATATATATATAACGCCTTACACCCTGCCAGAACAGAACAAATTGGCTGTATTCATGAGGCATCTTTTAATTGCAAACTGATAAACTTTCAATTCCTTTCTGTTCCTTTTTGTTCCTATATCTTACTCAGCAGATACCAAACACTTCACATAAAACAACGAGGTGGAACACCTTTTTATTGGGTTTTGCACTGATCAATTTAATTCCTCCTGTGATCAGATTTTTCTGAAAGAGGTCATCCTTAACTGGAAAAACAGTAAAACAATTACATATCTCTCCTAAATCCCATCTTATCAGACAACCTACTACAACATTGCTCTTTATCTACTCCTAATATTTGTTCATTCGTGAATCTGAGGTTCATAAAGGCACAACACAAACAAATATCTTAACCTCCGAAATTGGTTTTGTCACTCAACATCTTAATTCCTTTAATAATTCTGACTTTATCATAACCCCTCCCATGCTAAACAAGAGACAGAAATGGTAAGCAATAGTAAGAATAACAGGCCTGACTTTAATGCGCCAATGCATGAATACAAAGGAATGTGTGTTTTTGCACAACCTGCCACTATTGATAGCTTCTATTCCATGTGCTATGTTTTATAGACCTCACATTTCTCTTGCTGCGGTTTTGAATTCCCTAAGTTAGTGGTGCTGTCCTCAAAGTTAGAGAATAAAAAAACGGTCAAAGAATTATGAAGAGAGAAAAAAAAAACACATTACCAATATTTGGTTGTTTTTGCATGCCTGTGTTTGCATGAATTAGCACATTAAAACCAGACATAATTGTCTTTGGCAGTGTAATGTAGTCCCGTCTAGAGACGGCTTTAAATGTCGATTAGGCTTTTGTTTAAAAAAATAAAAACATGTCAATTCAAAATCATACATAGAGAAACTGGGCTTTGGGGTAGCCATTTATTGCCATTGATTAGTTTGTCTGCCAATTAAACGTTGGGTCAGTCTCCAGATCTATAAAGAGAATGTAGCAAACGTTAGCTGCTTTATTTTAGTTTTGTGAAAATGATAGCCACTTGAGCGCGCGGCGATTCAAGATGGCCGCCTGGTGAAGAGCTCCGACAGATCGTGTCGATTCGAGCGTGAAGGAAGCTCGTTAGCCCAACAGAGCTTCATCCCTAGGATGGATTTGGACATAGTAGATGGCAGAGAACAATTTGGCAAGTTTTTAGACTGAAATGAGGTCTTTTTCGACATTATATTTGCTAAAGTCTGCTCCCCTCAGACGGCGGTCGCCATTTTGTTTTTTATGCAGTGTTTTTTTTTTCTTTTTGCTGCAATTGAGTCTCTTTCGTCTGCTTCCTGATGTATTCCAACGTCATTAAAGTAGAGGCTGTTTATTTTCCATCCAATGCCTTCTTTTTACAATGGTTTTTGTTCGTTGTTAATATCCTTTAATGCTTTTATGGTATCCTAACACCAAATCTCCCAACAACACTTGACAGGAGACTATTGTGTGCATTCCTCAAGTGACGTCCCCAGTTTGCTTCAACAATATGATCTAATTCCCTATTATAGGGTCCCTCTTGTGCTGCTGGAGTTGCTGGTTCCTTTTTTCTACTATCATTGACAATTTGCTCTTCTCCTGAGGCGAGTTTCCAGCACCCCATTTTTCAACATCATCCATCGCTGTGTTGTACTTGGGAATTGTCATTTTCTGCTCCTCTTTTTGTGCTACACTTTCTCTTGCTACTGCTTCATTAACATTATTGCTGTTCTGCCTGCATTCCTCCATTTGTTATCATTTGTCATTACTAGCTGTGACACTTTCAAGATGGACGTACACATTCAAATAAATCTCATGGTGGCTCCTCAGGAGGAAGGAAGGATACAAATATCTCCTCTGTCAAACGTACTAAAAAAGACCCGCCTTCCCCAAATAAGTCACCGCTGCCTCTTACTCTTGAGGATATCATGGAAGAGCTACGTCTTATCCGTCCTTTCATTACAGACACTGTTACCATACTACAGAAGTTAGATGACAAGTGGTCTAGTTTGGATACAAGACTTTCTGATGTGGAACAGAAGATCAGTGACGCTCAGGATGTGGTTGCTAAAGTTGACACTCTCACCAAAGAAGTTAGCCAGCTCAAGAGGGTCGCAGAAGATTTAGAAAATCGTAATAGGCGCAACAACCTGCGCATTTATGGTATTCCGGAAGGTTTCGAAGGGTCGGACATGATCCAATTCTTGAAATCTCAAGTTCTTCAAATTGTTGGCCTCCCAAAATCTTCAGAATTTAACATTCAACGTGCTCATTGTTTGGGGCCAAAGAATACATCTTCTACGTCTAAACCTCGAGGAATCATTGCGTATTTCCTTCTATACTCAGATCTTATGACGATTCTCCAAGCAGCTAAGAAACATAAACAAATGATTTGGTCTGGGCACAAGATCTTTTTTACTCAAGATGTATCTAAGCCTACTGCTTCTAGTCGAAAGGAATTTTGGGATCTTAGACCTGCATTGAGATCCATGAATGCACGCTACGGTTTAATTCATCCTTCTTTTTTCAAAGTGACCTATAAGGACAGAACTTTTAGTTTTGAAGATCCTGCTGATCTGCGGGAGTTTATTCATACTCACAAAGGAGAACTCATGGAATTAAGCAAATCCTAACTGTTTTTTTTAGTGTCTGACTATTGAGTCTTGTTTTAAATTTATTCTAGTATATGTAGTATAGTTATTATGCTTCTTTTGCTCACCTCTTTTTTTTGTTTTACAGGATTCCCTCATGTGGTGTTATTGTCAAGGTCACCCATTGTTCCGTCCTGCTGTATACAGTGTTTATCCCATTCCGTTGCTGTTGTCTTTTCCTAGATGTTTGGTAAGTTCCATCATTTGTTTTACTTGATTGCCATAAGTCCTAGTCTTGTACTTTATAGTTCTTTATTTTTCTTTTTTGTGGCGATTTGTTCTCATAGGTGTCTCTTCTTAGTGCGGCTGTCTTGTTCTTCGTCGCCCCCCTCCCACATTAATGTTTTTTGTTCAACTGTTCCTTTGTGGCTAAAGCTCATTGGCTTTTTGCCATCCTCCTTTGGATGCTTTCTAGGATAGGATAGGATAGGATATATGCTTGTAGAGCGCTCGAATGCCGTGGCGTCTTGGCGCTGAAAAGGGTAAGAACCTAGTGGAGCCAATAGACCTGTCACATACAACTATGTTCTGGTAAACAACAGAGTCTTCAGGGCTCTCCTAAACGCCAGTCTGTTAGATTGTAGACGCATGGCTACCGGCAAGGAGTTCCATAATAGAGCAGCACGGTGTGAGAACGCTCTGCCACCCCATCTCACTCTCCTAATCCTATCCAGGCGGAGAAGATTCAGGTTACCCGATCGTAATGATCGGGCTGGGATGTAAGGTCTAAATAATGTACGCATAACCCTTGCCCCTCCTCCATAAAGAGCCTTATGGACAAGACATAGAGCCTTAAATTCACCCGATGCTGCATTGGGAGCCAATGTAAAGTTCGAATAGCCACAGAGGTGGGTTTACCTCTAGGTATGTCCAAAAGCATTCGGGCAGCAGCATTCTGTAGTGATTGAAGCCTATTCATTTGTGTCTTATCAATTCCCAAAAATAGGCCATTACAGTAATCCAACTTTGAGAGCAAAAGGGCCACCACCACTAACTTCTGTTGTTCCCTCCTAATAAAAGGAAAGATCTTCTTCAGAGTTTTAATCAGGAAGAAACAAGAGGAGGTAAGGCTATTTACTTGGGCTGAGAAGGTTAGTTGGCAATCAAAGATGATCCCCAAGTTTCTAATCTTAGATGCTGGAGTAGGGCACTGTCCAGCCATCGTAGGCCACCATGAGGCATCCCATCGGGGTTGTCCCTGGCCGAATTCCATAACCTCCGTTTTATCGGTGTTTATCTTGAGGAAGCTATGATTCATCCCGGCTATAATCTCCTCCAGGCAGGCATGGAACCTAACTGCCGTGTTCTCAAGATGTTTAGTCATAGAGACTATGAGCTGAGAATCATCAGCATAGGATGTAAATTCAAAGCCATGCCTCCTGATCAGGGTAGCCAGTGGCAGCATATAAATATTGAAAAGAGTGGGTGACAAGGCGGAGCCCTGAAGTACCCCATACGGTAGGGAGAAACTCTCTGACTGCAAACCCTCCCAGCTCAGGCTTTGAACTCTTCCATCCAAGAAGGAAGACAGGAGGGACAAGGCTGTACCCTTAATGCCCACCTCTTGGAGCCGTTGGACCAACACTGTGTGGTTCATAGTGTCGAAGGCTGCCGACAGATCCAACAGAACCAAGATTGCGTTTCCCCCCTGATCTATGGTTCTACAGATCTCTTCTGTGACTACTATGAGGGCAGACTCAGTTGAACGGCTTGGTCTGAATCCATGTTGGGCTTTGTCCAATATTTCATTTGTTTCAAGATAGTCGGTCAGAGTTCTATTCATAGATTTTTCTATGATTTTAGCCATAATGGGTAATCCGGCAATCGGCCGGTAATTCTTTGGCTCAGTGGGGTCAAGCGTAGACTTCTTTAATATAGGCTTAACAATTACCCTTTTCCAGCAGAGAGAAAATGTGCCAAGTTCTACAATCTGGTTTAACAGTGGGGTTAGCACCTCCCCAATTCTACCTGCGACCCGATGAAGCACAGTGGCAGGACAGGGATCATTAGGTGATCCTGATTTTAAGGAAAGAAGTGTGTCACCAACTTCCTCAGAACAATCATGGGGAAACTAGCAAGTTCCTCGGGGGGTGGGCTCACTGTCACTGATGGATATTGCGCTTTGTCAGGGAGTGAGTAGGTCTGCGAAAGGTCATCATAAATATCTTGCACCTTCTTTTGAAAAAACATAGCCATCCTGTCGCACAACTTTTGGTCTGGATGAAAGGCGGAACCCTGCTGAGCTTTAGAGAGTAGATTAACTGTTTTAAAAAGCTCTCTGGTGGAGTTTCCCGCTTCATCAATTTTATTTGCAAAAAACATATTTTTTGCCTCAGTGATGGCCATCTTATAATCTTTAAGGGCAGTATTATATATCATTTTTGCGGATGTGTCATACTCCTGCCGCCATTTACGTTCGGCAGTTCGACATTTAACCTTGATAGCTTTAAGCTGGAAGTTATACCAGGGGGAAGTTGGCTTATGCCTTCTGATGGTAGACCATCTTAAGGGGGCTACCTGGTCAGCTGCTGACTGTAGCCAGTCATTGATATTATGGGCAGCCGTGTTGAAGTCTTGAGGCATTGATCCAGGCCCTAAACTGAGAGCCAGTAAAAGATCCCCTGTGTTAACTTTATTCCACCGTCGAGTCAAGACTTTGGTGGATTTTATTTGTTTCTGTGACGGTGTGAGTGGGAGCCTGATCCTAAATAAAATTGCATGGTGGTCAGTCCAGACCAAAGGGGTGACTTTTTCCACATTTATGTTAGGATCATTCGAGAAGATACCGTCCAGGGTGTGACCCGCCTGGTGAGTGGGTTCAGCAACCAACTGGACAAGAGCAAAAGTAGTGAGACTGTCAAGAAGTCTCTCTGTGTCAGAATTATCCCCCAGCTCTAATTGGAAATTAAAATCGCCAAGCAACAGGAATGAACCCTGATCTGTTTGTGATTCTAGGTAGGTCATCAATGATTAAGCAAATGCTACTTTTGGGCCGGGCGGGCGATAAAGTAGTAGACCCTGAAGATTAGTGACATTATTTCTGCTGATGATAAAATGCACGGCTTCCGCCGAAAGATCTTGAATGGCCTGTATCCGAAGGTTAACATAATCCCGATGAATGATGGCAATGCCCCCCCCTTTTCCGCCTTCCCTGTTGTGTGATGTCACCGCATAGCCTTGAGGAAGGGCTATGTTCCAATCTGGACATGAGGCTTTATCTGCCCATGTCTCAGTCAAGAACATTATGTCGATATTAGTGCTTTGAATTATATCTTTAATTTGATACTTATGTTTGCTCAATGAGCGAACATTAAGCAGCATGCATTGGATGTATTGTTCCTGAACATCAGGACAACAACCAGCCACATAAGGCTGGTGGGGGGGAACACTCAGCATGTCTCTAAGGGTTTCCGACGTACTACCCTCCCTTCCTTCTGTCTTTGCCTCAATCAGGCCACCCACGCGAAACAGGCAGTTTGCGCACTCAGTCTTCTGGGGGCTCAGCCCCCCCCTTATCCTCCTCTTTATTCTTTCCTCTTCCTTCTCCCTTTCTTCACTTTTCCCCTACCTTTTGTTCCCTTCTCCATTCCTTTTTATCCCTATCATCTCTATTTTTTTGGCAACTTTTCCGCTATTTAACCCACTCCACTTTTTACCCTTTCCTATTTCTCTTATGATACTCCATTGTTTTCTTTCTATATTTCTGTCACCTTATCCGTGGTGGTCACTTGCTTTAGCTTCTTCATTTTCGGCTATCCCGTATGTGTCACATTCATTCAACATCTATTTTCACATTTCTTCTCATTCTCCACTCTGTTTTAAATTCCATACCTCTTTCTGCTTATCCTTACTGTACCTCCAGAAATGAACGGTCTTCGTGTTATTTCCTGGAATGTTAAAAGTATTCGAAACCCTGTTAAAAAACAACGTGTTTTATCTCTTTTAGCAGGATTGAAATGTAATGTTGCACTGTTGCAAGAAACTCACCTTAATTCACAGGATTTGTCTGCACTACGTAGACAATGGGTTGGGGAAGCGTTTTGTTCTCCGGCAGTAAACAGTAAAAATTGTGTTATTATTTTGTTTCATAAGTCATTGTCTATTCAGTTGCATAATGAGCTCCATGATACTTGTGGTAGATGGTTATTTTTAGATGTTACTGTTAATAATACACTATTTTCCTTCTGTAATGTTTATGGTCCTAATGGTATAGATTTATCCTTCTGGAGGGACTTTTCTACGCTTCTTTCTTCTCATGCTGGTGATGATTTGATTGTGGGCGGTGACTGTAATCAACTCATGGATCCCTTTCTAGATTGTAAATCACTCACCAGATATGTCCCTAATAAGATGCAAAAGTCCTTTTTAAGGCCATCTCTTCTAGAGGTCTTATAGACTCCTGGAGACTTTCTCATCCTGACACCTTAGAATTTTCTTTTTTTTCTCCAGTGCACTCATCACCCTCCCGTATTGATTATATTTTTCTCACTCAACACGCCCTTCAATTTATGACTAACTCAGAGATAGGCTCTATTCTTATATCTGACCATGCCCCCGTCATAATTGACATGGATTTTCCCTCACCTACTCCCACCTCTAGGCGCTGGCGCTTCAATAACTCACTCCTCCTAGACCCACAATTTACTGAACAATTTACACTCTTTGCAGAGGATTTCTTTATAAACAATCTTCATTCTACTTCTCATTTTCATTTTATTTGGGATGCCTTCAAGGCTGCTGCTAGAGGTTTTATTATTTGTGTCCCGAAAAAAGAGAATAGCCTTATCAAAGTCAGCTCAAATTCTTAAGCAAATCAAAGACCTAGAGCATCTTTACTTCACCAATAATTCCTCAGAAATACTCACTTCTCTCATTAAAGCAAAAATGCAATACAACAAACACTCTTGGGACTCTGCGTGTAATAATCTTCTCAATTTTCATGCCAAAATGTATTGGGGATGCAACAAGGCTGGCAAATCTCTTGCTACTTACCTTAATATTAAAAAACAGAAATCCAAAATAATAACCATTGTTGATTCACATGGGAATCATCAATACACTGACGATAAAATTCTCGATTGTTTTGTTCAATATTACTCTTCACTTTATACTCCAGAATCCGTTCCCTCTCCCACTCAAATTGACTCCTTTTTTCAGTCTATTCCCAGGTCCTTGGATAGTTTTATGGATCTTTCTTCCCTGGACGCTCCCCTCTCAGAAAAAGAAATACTTAATGCTATTACTCTTCTTCCCAAAGATAAAACTCCTGGCCCGGATGGCTTTACGGTTCGTTTCTATCTTCACTTTCATGCTATCCTGTTATCACATTTATTTTCCTTGTTAACTTATTTTGTTGCACAAGGAGAGTCCAAAGGTTCTTTCACACAGGCAATGTTGTGTCTAATCCCTAAAAAGGATAAAGATCCCTCCCTCTGTAAAAATTATCGACCCATATCCTTAATCAACACTGACTGTAAAATGTATGCTAAAGTTTTGGCCTCACGTATTAATAAAATTGTTCCTGACCTCACCAACATTTATCAATCTGGGTTTGTTAAAGGCAGGTCCATTACTGATAATTCGAGAACTTTCCTCAACATTTTTCACTTGGCCTTCAAGATGGATTCCCCAGTCGCTGATATTACATTAGATGCTGAGAAAGCTTTCAATAGAGTGTGCTGGGACTTTATGTTTGGTGCGTTGAGGTGGCATGGCTTTAGCCCTACCATTATTCAATATATTCAATTATTATACTCTGCTCCCTCTACTTCTATCTGGGTTAATGATTCTCAATCCCCTTATTTCTCTTTACATAGAGGCACCAGACAAGGTTGTCCTCTCTCTCCTCTTCTTTTTATTCTTGCGTTAGAACCCTTTTTAGAAAAAATCCGACGTTCACCATCATATACTGGCTTCATATTTCAGAACATCGATATTAAGTTTACGGCTTATGCAGATGATATTTTACTTTATATTTCTAATCCGCCCACTTCTTTACCTTCACTCTTTTCCTTGCTACAAGAGTATTCTCTGGTTTCTGGATATAAACTTAACATTGATAAATCTGAGGTTCTCCCACTTAATAAATTTTGCCTTCCTCATATGTTTCAGGGCTCTGGCTTTGAATGGAATTCTGGTAATATCAAATGCTTAGGTATTCTTTATGCTAACACCATTAGAGAAACTGTTAAGCTTAATCAGAAAGATATTGTTAAAAAGCTCTCTCCCCTCTTCTTATCTTGGTGGGGGAGGCTGGCAACTATTAAAATGATGCTTCTTCCTATTGTAAATTGTTATCTTTCAATGCTTCCAATTTCCCTTCCACTCTACTTTTTTAAAACAATAAACCGTATTTTTACAACATTTTTATGGAATAAACGCAAAGCGAGGATTTCTCTCTCTCGTCTTCAACAACCCAAAGATTTGGGTGGAGTTAACTTCCCCAACCTCACTCGATTTCACTTGGCTTTTACTTTAAAACAAATCTGGCCTTTTCTATCTGATTCATCTGACCCTCCCCTAACAGCTTGGAGCTCTATAGAACTTGCGCAACTTTCACCCTTCTCATTTCTTACGGCTACTCGCTTATCACAGCCCCCGCAGCGTTTTCTCACCCCTACCTTCAAGCATTCAAAAGCACTTGCTCTCTCAGTGTTTCGCTCTTCCCTCTCGCAATCGGAGTTTCACTCCTCAATTCCAATTTGGTATAACAAATCCTTAAAGATTAATCATAGAGCACTTTTCTGGAAAGAATGGATTGATAAGGGCATTATTACTTACGATCACTTACTTAGCAATAATACCTTGCGTGACTTCTCTGACATTCGCGCCTCCCTTCATCTTTCCAATGAATACTCCTCTCAGTATCCCTTGCTTAAAAACTCCTTAGCCTTATTTATTTCTCAAGGTGCTTCTCTACCCACTACTGACACAACCCTTTCCCCATTGCCAGATTTCTCTATTCCTCTCAAAGCAGCTGTTATTTACAAACTACTTTCCCGCCCTCCTGTTGAAAGAATTAAATCTAAACTTGAGCTTTCCTGGGAAAAGGATCTAGGCCAAGAGTTTCCCCCTCAGGTCTGGAATTCCTTGTGGTCTAAGTTGCACTCTGCTTCACGTTCTGCTAGCACCACACAGACTTTGTACTTCTTTTACAACAGACTTTTTTTTACCCCGTCCGATTTATATAGTTTTAAATAAAGTGACTCTAAAAAATGCTGGTCCTGCTCTTATGCCAATAGTGATTTTTTTCATATGTTCTTCCACTGCCCGTTAGTTAAATCCCTTTGGTCCCGTATTTGGTCTAGATTAAATGAAATATTGGGTGCTGACCACCCCTTTGAGATTGTTAATATTTTTCTGGGTGGTGCTGCACCTATATGGAATGTTCACTGTAACGTGGGTAAATTTATAGATGTGTATATAGCCATCTCTCTACAGATAATTACAACCAACTGGAAAGACACTTCAAAGATTTCATACAACGCATGGTGGAACTTATTATGCCACCACCATAGGCTTGATCGTGCTTTTGCTACCACTGTACCTCTTCTGATCAAAAAAGACTTGCTATGGTTGCCTTTAACTAACTTTCTCTCTCAAATTGTCCCTTGAATATCTTGTTTTTGTATCCTTTTTTATTCATGACCAATACACAGCTTTTCTTTTTATATACATTTATTAGTCCACGTTAATTACAAGATATTTACTTTTTATATTGATTGTCTTTCTCCCTTCTTTCCCCTTCCTTTTTTTTTCTTTTCTCTTCTCTTGCCCCTCCCTGCCCAATAAATAAAAAAAAAACCTTTAAAAGCTTTTCCCCTAAGTATATTACCTACTTCCCTTTTGGCACTTATTATTATTGTAAGAATTCAACTTTATTCTACTGTTCTGTTACATTGTCTTTGATTCTTTCTGTAATGATGTTTTACTTGGCTTATGATATTCAATAAAGCTTTCTAAACTTAAAAAAAATTATAGCCACTTACGTTGTGTAACCACATTTTGCCAGTGCACAAAAGTAGCGTTTCATTGACTGGTGAGGAACATAGTCTTGGCTCAGGGACACTTTGTTCTTGTTTTTTGTGTGAAACTTGTATGTTATTTTTAGCTTCAATTGGGATGTTCAAGTTTAGCATTTGTTGAGGGAAGCATGCCCACTTATTTCTTTGGGCTTTGTTTTGTTTATGATATATTGCTTCAGCTGAGTCATTTTCTCAATTCCGACAGGGAGGGTGCCATTCTAAGGTGGGGTAGTAGGTAATTCCAGGTCTTGGAGGTGATGTAGAAGAAGGAGAGGCCACTGCTACATCTCTGATGGATGCAGGGGTGTGCACATGGGCAAATGAGGAGGAGCGCAGGTGTCTTGTGGCGATGTGGAAGTTCAGTAGATGGTTGCTGTAGGGCATCCCTTGATCATGTAGTGCTTTATGGGTGTGCTTGAGGATGTTGAACGGGCATCTCTTCTGGATGGGGAGTCAATGGAGGTTACTAAGATAGGGGGGTGATGTGGGTCAATTTGGGGAGGTCCAGGTTAAGTCTGGCTGTAGCATTCTGCATGGTCTGGAGTCTTCTGAGCAGCTAGGTGGAGATCTCAGCGTAAAGAGCATTGCCATAGTGGAGGCGGCTGGTGACGAGGGCCCGAGTGACGATCTTTTCGGTATTGACTGGAATCCATCTGAAGATTCTGTGGGGCATGCAGTGGGTGTGGAAGCAGGAGGAGGCGACTGCATTGACTTAGAGTCTCTTCGGCAGTTCATTGTCGAGGTTGATACCCAGGTTGCATGCATGGTCTGTTAGTGTGGGTGTTGGTCTGAGTTCTTTTGGCCAGCAACTGTGGTCCTATACAGAGGTGTTCTTCCTGAAGATCAGTACTTCCATCTTGTCGAAGTTGAGTTTGAGGCAGTTGTCCCTCAGCCAGTGGGCTATGTTGGTCATGGCGGCACAGAAGTTGGTTTTGGCATTGGAGGGGTTCTCAGTGAGCGAAAGGATCAGTTGAGTGTCATCTGTGAAGGAGAATATGTTGAGGACATAGGGTCATGTAAGTTTTGAACAGGTTGGGGCTAAGGGATGATCCCTGGGGTATCCGGCATATGATGTACTTGGTTTCAGAGGTGAAGGGAGGCAGTCGGATGCTCTGTGTGTGTCCAATGAGAAAAGAAGAGATCCACTTGAGAGCATATTTCTGTATGCCAATGTTGTGGAGTCTGTCAATGAGGATGTGGTGGGAGACAGTGTCAAATGCAGAAGATAGGTCAAGGAGGATGAGGGCCACAGTTTCTCTACAGTTGAGGAGAGTTCTGATGTTGTCTGTGACATCAGCATGATCTCAGTACTGTTGTTGCCACGGAGTCGTAATTGTGAGGTGTCAAATAAGTGGTTTTGTTCCAGGTATTCATGTACTGTTAATTTATGGCTTTCTTGAGTACTTTGGCCGGTATGGAAGCAAGGATATTGGTCATTCATTTTTGAGATTGCTGGGGTCAGCGGAGAATTTCTTTAGGAGGGTTCTGACATCTGCATGTTTCCATTCATTCAGGAAGGCTGCAGTGGAGATGGAGGTGTTTGATGAAGCTGATGAATTCTGTGCTGATTGGGTTGATTCTGAGGTTAAACAGACAGTGAGGGCAGGGGTGAGTGGGCGCCCCAGAGTGTATGGATGACATGATGGCCATGGTGGTCTGAGTGGTGAGCAGAGACCAGGTGGTGACAATTCGGCTGGCGTGCGCTGGATAATTAAAGTTGTTAAGGCTGACAGCAGTGGGTTGAGTGTCAAAGTTGTTATAGATTTTGGCACTCTTGCTGTGGAAGTAGTCCAAGAGGGTTTTGCAGAGTTCTTGGGAGGGCTGAATAGTGCTCCTGGTGGCTGTCGAGTTGGAGAATTCCTTTACTATTTTGAAGAGTTCCTGCATGTGTGTTGATGCGGGCAGTGATGGCCGCTATATTGGCTTTTTTGATGTGAAGGTGGAAGTTGCTGAGGGCTGCTTTGTGAGCGTCTCTGTCGGGGGGTCCTCGTGGTGTGCCATCATTTTGCAAGTCAGTGTCAGCTGCTCTTGGTGGTTTTGAGCACTGGAGTGTACCAACTGGCTTGTTTTGAGGTTATGTTGGTTTTAGCTGGTATCAGCGGGCAACACTGTTGGTACATTTGGTGATCTATGCAGATACATTCTGGACGGTTTGGTCGAGGTCTGATGAAGCTTCTGGTTGGGTGGTAACGAGGGCTTGCGTCCATTTTTTCTTGGTTACTTTACTCCAGTTGCTGTGGGAGGATCTGTGGTGCTTGATGGTGGTATGCTGGGTGATGGCAATTGTGAAGTGGACAATAGTGCGGTTGGTCCAGGTGAGTTCTGTGACGTGGCTGAAATTGATTGTGTAGCTGGCGGTAAAGATGGAGTCAAGCTTGTGTCTGGCTTTGTGCGAGGGTTCAGTGACCAGTTCGGTGAGGAAAATGTTGTTCAGGTTCTCCTGAAGGCTGATAGAGTTGACATTGTAGGGGTCGCTGACATGGAAACTGAGGTCGCCGAGCATGATGTAGTGGTAAAAGTCGATGGCTAGCGGGTGTTGAGGTAGAGATGGCGTTGTGAAAGGCCGGTTGGGGTCTGTATACAAGGTTGGCTCTTTCTGTGGTCTCGGTGTCTGTCTGTAGTTGGAAGTTGATGTGTTCGATGATGGGCATGGGGTTGTCATTGGAGATGGTGTATCTGCTGGTTTCCTTGAAGATGATGGTGATGCCCCCACAGTGTTTGTAGGTGCGATCTTGGTGTAACATCTTGTAACCGTTGGATGGTGTGGTAACGATATTGGGGTTCGTGAAGAGGTTAAGCCACGTTTCGGTGATGAAGGTGATGTCAGAAGAGAGGTTGGTGATTGTGTCCCATGTTTCCGTGGCATGTTTACAGAGGGAACAGGCATTAATCAGGATGCACTGGAGCAGTTCCAGGTTGTTTTTTGGTATTCTGATTGGGAGCATCGCGGGATCCAGTGCAGGCTGGTGGACATGTAGTGCAGGAGAAGAGGCAGTGGCAGCAGGTGAAGGTTCCTTTGGATGATTGCTTCCTTACCCACAGAGCACTAAAGGTAAAAGGACCAAGATACTTATACCCTAAGCTTGAAGGTCATCTTTAATAAATTTGCGATCTAAAAATAAAGAGCTGCTCTCTATTCTCTGCATCCAGTATCTAAGGTGTGGAGGCAGATCCTTCCCCTACTTGGCCCCTACTTACTGGAATCATATGCCCTTGCACATTCTTATCTGTTCTGATTATATCAATTTAATAAACTTTCGAAAATTTTCCTTTTTTATTCTCTGTGTTTCTTTTCCTGCTGCAGTGTCTTCTTGCAGCGCCAAGATACCCTGTTGGTAACATAACAATGGCAGGGAGGACGTACAGTTGCTGTTGTTTTGGTGTCCGGGGTTCAGGGCTAAGAGCTCACTGGCAGTGCAGCAGCAGATTGTGGGAGGGCCAGAAATCCTGCCGCTGGATGTGGTCCAGGCGCACATGGGCTTGGCGCATATTTGGTGCGCCTGCAATGCAGTCATATAGCACCCTGCATAAGTAGTCCTAGGAGGTGGGAGGGCCTGTCGGGGAGGTGGGAGTCTGGGACCGGGACCTACCAGGTGAGGAATAAATGGTAGTAGAGGGCGGGGATGAGAGCACTAGAAATTAACCAGAAAACTAAATTGAAAAGCCAGAGGAACTGAAATAATAAATTAACGAAAGGAACCAAATTACCAAGACAAAATTACCAAAAAGAAGTAAACACCCAAGTGGATGTTAGTGGGACCGAACCTGGGAGGTCTCACTCTTGTGGCAGGAAGCAAGGCAATAGAGTCTGGTGCTAGGCAGATGTAACAGAGAGCAACGCACAGACCAGGGAGTTCCGGGCTGCTTACTGGGGCACACAGTGGCCAGCATAAATAGTCCTAGGAGGTCTGAGAAGCTGTCAGGGTGGCGAGAAGCTGGGAGTGGCAACCAGTGGGTGGAAAAAATGGCACGAGAGGGTGGGGATGAGAGCACTAGAAAACTAAAAAATAATACATTAACCAAAGGAACTAAACCAAGACACAATTACCAAAACAAAGTAAACAACCAAGTGGAGACAGCGGGACCGAACCTGGATGATCTGGAGTCTCATGGCAGGAAGTGAGACAACATAGTCTGGCTCCAGGCAGAGATGCATGCAGAGATGCATGCAGAGCAGCGCACTAAACAGGGAGGTCAGGGTTGCCTTGACCATGGCTGTTCTGCCATCTTGGTCATATCCAACCATTTGGCAATGTTTGACACAGTTGTTCTCTCCACCCTCTAAGACTTATTAAACTTGCAGCCTTGAAATGGCTTTACTCATTACCGCACCCTGTGTCTCTCCCTTGGGACAATCCTGACTGTACCCCCTTTCTGGTCTACCATCACCAATTTCTCTAAGCTATCCACCAGTACGGCTAGGACTCTCCTTCACTCAATTAAATCAGTGCAACCACTTGATTCATGTTCTCCCGGTACAGGCAGCCTGAGGTCTGGGTTGCTAGTCGCTGCCCTTACTGAGCTCTGTAAACTATCATTTCGCTCTGCCACTGTTCCTTATAGTCATGCTTCTTGTCAATATTCTTAAAAACCTTTTAATATCCTCAAACTCCTCAGTAAAATCAGTCCCATCTACCTTCTGCTTTTCCGCTCAAAATGTTAGAAAAGGCAGTAAACAAACAACTCTCTAACTACCTTGAATCCAACTGCCCAATCAGGCTTCTGCCAGGACAGATGGTTTGTTTGTTGCTGTCACAGATGAGTTCAGAATGTTTCTTGACCATGGCTGCTCTGCCACCTTGGTCATACCCAATCATTTGGCCATGTTTAACACATTTTCTCTCTCCACCCTCTTTCTCACCCTTATCAAACTTAAAGCCTTGAAGCTGCTAGACTGTTGTATGTTGTCTATGACACAGTCAGTCTCTCTGCCTCCATTCAAGTTTGCAGCCAATGCCTTGACCTTTGGGGGCCCTCGGGGAGCGCACTCAATTTGATTCTATTCCATGTATACTTAACCCCTCTGGCATCCCTGGTTCACTCTTTTGGCTTTGCCATTATGTCAGATGCTGACAACATCCTATTTATTATCTTCATCATTGACAATCATGCCTTCTCCTAAAGATGATGGTGTTCTTGCATGAGCACAGTGCCTACATGGATGAAAAAGCACTACCTTAAACTCAATAGTGATAAATCTGATGTTTTGATATTTGGAACGCCTTTGATGGGATGATGCCTTTCTATGTGGCCCCCTAACTTTGGTTCTCCCTCACTACCAACCAACTCTGCCAAAACCTAGGCTTCATCATCAACAGGAAGCTTCTCTTTGCCATGCAAGTTAACCAGATAGCAGAGATGTGTTGCTATCCCCTAAAAAGGCTTAGAAAATCATTCCTGTTCCTCCTGAAACTGCCATTAAAACAGTTGTTCATCCTCTTATCTCCTCACAATTTGATTATTGCAACTCTTTTTATCTTGATACTATCTTTCCTGTTGTTTCTTGATTGTGCAAAATTCAGCAGCCCAGTTGGTACTTAATTTGGCCATCACTTCTTCAGTTACCCTGTATCTGAAAGTCCTTGACTAGCTCCAGGTAATACAAAACAACGGATCCTAGACATATGAATGCAACAATACTACCAACGAAATGGTTATTTATACCAAACGATAATCAAGAAATTGTTTCTTTATAAAAGCACTGTATAACAGCACAGATGGTATGAGTGAAAAACGTTCTCGTGCTCTCTTATCAGTGCAACACACGTGGCAATAGTGATCAAAGTGCATATAGATGTTAAAAAGAATAGCACGGCCTGTTCTTGGCTAATCATCTATATAGATAAGGGTCCGCAATTTCAGTTTCAATCACTAAGGAGATATTGAGATCATCATCAGGACTCTAGATATAACTTACCCAGAGAATCTTGCTGAAATAACGAAAAGATAGAGATAGTAAGGAAATTAGAAATGCTGTACAAGGTACGAAAAGTATATATTGCAATGCACTCACAAAACAAATGAACCTTGCAAAAAACTGAAACAAACTAGAAAAAGGGGAGACATGACCCTCATGTGAAAAAAGTCATGGTAGATGACCAGAATCAAAAATGAACACAGCTTACCTCAAAGGGTAATGGAAATCTTTGTAGTCCTTAGAGCGCGATACCTGTGATTAAGAAGGGGGACTAATGAGAATGCTAGGACAACGTATTAGAATAGAGCAATCCAAAAGAGCCCTAATTACCTGAGGATAATGGTCCAAGACTCTGAGAGGAAGAAGCTGTGAGCCAAATGGAGTTGTCCCCAAGCCAAGGGAGATGCTCTTCACTACCTGGTGTGTAGCCTTAGAGTCCAAATGGAAAAGTGGTCCCAAATGGGGAACAAATACAAGAAAATCAGGCACAGCACAATGCAAGCAGTGTCCCAGCAGCAAAGTGGACAGCAAGTAGAAATAAAAGCAACTACTTGTTGGTTTCAAATTTATGTCAGTGATGTGGAAATTAAAGTAGGACCAACAATGTGCAGCTTCCTGAATGTGTGGATAACAGAGTAATAGAGAGAATGGACGGACACAAAATTCCTGATTGGATTGGCAATATTTTAGTGGACCAAATATAAGGACAGAACTGCTGCTACCCCTAATTTTGCAGAACTACAAACAAAGAAGTGCTTATTGTGGAACTCTTAGGGGATACAAAGGTGTAAAAATTAAAAATGAGATGGAAAACATCTGCGAGTTGGTTTCACATTGAAGCCAGAGGTGTGGAAATTGGACAAAAAGTGGGTGGCAGCCTGCATGTTTGGATAACATGGTAGTGGAGAAAAAGATAGGACACAAAGGTCCTAAATAGATCAGCCATATTGAAACAGTTGAGAGTTAATGAAAAGATTTAAGGAGAGGAATGCTACTCCTAATTTTTTTTAAAATGATCTGAAAGTAACTAATGCAGAATTCTTAGGGGATACACAGGTGTTCATGTGGGAATGACAGATTAGGCAAGGAAAAGTATTACAATCAAAAAGAAAAAGAACAGACCACATTAGAAGGATATTGCTGGTGACAAATGTATTTATATTAATTTGCAGCTTACGTGAACGGTGAACATGAAGACCATTTGTCTCCTACTTTTCATTCTATACTCATAGTGCATCCCAAAATCTATATAAAAAGTAACCATTCATCTTGCTGGATCAAGCCAGTTCTATTTGTGTCCAATTTCAATAGCTATCTGAGTTCCTCTTTTTGAGTAGATGCTCCAGGTTGCCCACTCCAGTGGAGTATCGAGGACACTAATAACTTGCCACCGCAGATCATTCCCAGAATGTTCTTGTTTGATGCAGTGTTCCTTCAGGGGGACAGAAGGGACACTGCAGCGGATCCTACTGTGATATTAACATATACAAATCCTTAACTTGTGTGTTGTCTGCCCTACGTAGAATGTATTGCAAGGCCGGGTTATACCATTCGCATCACCGCAAGTATTACAATTAGCGAAGTCTTTCAATGGCACCCTGGTGTCTCCATGTGTAAAGGTTTTGAGTCGAGACAGAAGGGGCATAAGCTGCACTGACAACATTTGAACTGACCAATTAATGGTGTAATACCCCAGTTCTAAGTCAGTGTAGCTGGTGCTTTGTCTGATGGAATGGCAGCCCTGACCAAATGATGTTTAAGATTCTTGCCTCTCTTATCTAAAAACAATGGTGCCTCTAAGGTAAGACTACCTGCTGCCAACACTTTCTAATGTTTCTTAGAGTAGCTCGCAGCAAAATTGTACATAAGTAAAAAAGTGGTAACACACACTACACTTTTCAGTGTCTGGTCCCTGTTTTGTGGTGTTGGCAAAATATTGCAAGGGCAGTACTATGCACTTTTGAAGGAGCTTTTTGTCAAGCGTCTTTGGTACTCTCAGGATATTAATTCATCCAACAAGATGTCAGAGTCACTAAAGATGTCCCATCTATGGTAGAAATTTCGTAGGCTTCTTAAAAGTTGACTGCAAGGGAATGAATCCTGTAATGATCATGGGTATAATTCTTTAACAGAGAGTTTCCTTAAGTAGGGTTGCGGTACAAAATGGTATATAGTCTGTTGTTGTCAACTTTAACCGAGACATCTAAGAAAGTCACTGGTCATGCTGAAGTTCAACCCATTACAGTTTTGATTGAGCCATCATTGGAACAAGGTGAGTGTATCTCGAGACCCTTGTCAAATCTAAAAATATAATTTATTTATCTCTTCCATATTAGAATATATTGTCTGAATGGGTTAGATGATGTCAAAACAGCCCCCATGGAAGTGCCCTTGATTTCCAAAAATAAATCCTGGTCAAATTTGAAGAAATATTTAGTTGATGCAACATTCAAGAAATCAGTAACATCTGATGAGGTCTGGTATCAGGCAAGTTACATATGACAGTTATTCCATCAGACAGAAGGAAATAGATATAAAGAGATAACAAATCCAATGTAGGCATCAGACAGCTAGTTGGTGAGATTGGCATGCGTTAGACCTTACAGCCCTAGGGTGGTCATCCCCAAACAGTTTGCCTGCTTAACTCCTCTTTTTGCTCTCTTCTTTTTGTTGGTCTTAGTACTCTGAATATTTTACCACTGCTGACCAGTGCTAAAAAGCATGTGCTTCTCCTCTAAACATGGTTACATTGACTTACCCCCAGTTATATTTAATGTTCCTGTAATTCCCTAGTACAGTGCACTACCTGTGCCCAAGGCCTGTAAATAACATGCTACTAGTGTGCCTGCAGCAGTGATTGTTCCAACCAGTCAAGATGCCTTTTAAACATATCTCAGACCTGCCACTGCAGATCCTGTTTATGTTTACTTTTATTGCCATGCCAACTTGGCATTTAAAACCCCATAGCAAGCGCTAAACTCACCTTTTATTACATAAAGGCCTCCCCTAAGGTAGGCTCTAGGTAGCCCATAGGGCAGTGTACTGTGTAAGGAAAAGGTAGAATATGTACTTCAAAGTTTTTCATGTCCTTGTGGTGAAAAACACCTATATTTGTTTTTCACTACTGTGAGGCAACTCCTCCATTGGGCATTCCTTATTACACTTTTAAGCTGCTATTTCTGATTGTCATGCTTATTATCATTGGAATGGTAATGATAAATCGTCTTTGCTGGAAAAGTTCGATTTAACAATACTGTATATCAGAAATGCCGCTTTTAGAAAGATGGTGGTTGTGTGAGTTTCACGTATGTTTGGTATGTCACCAAAGTGGTAGGGAGTGTGTGGGTGTATGAAGTGGTGCGAATGTGATTGAGGAGATTAGTCCAAATTGTCAAATTTGTGTTTTTCCGTCTTCATCATGAAATATGGTCACGTTGTTGTAATTTTTTGTATATAATTATGTAAAGATAATTTTTCAAAAAAGAATATTGAAAAAGAACAAGTATTAAAAATAAAAACTATTCAATAGGTCCGGTTATCAGTGATAAATGATCATACTCCGTGGTAAAATAATTTTGATAAAGTACAATCAGTATTGGCATTTGGATTGTTTTACTGTTCTATGGACTCAGCCTTACTGATTAGAGCCAAAACCATTGTTGTTTGTTGGCTTTTAGAAAGATGGCATTTCTCTGCTCTTAAAGCTCTGTGTGCCTGCCTCCAATCCATGTCTGGAGTGAGTGACAGCTGAACTTTGCATCCACTCTAGACAGTCACACACAAAGGAGGGGTAGGTGTAACTGAGTACCCATTTGCATCCTGATGGCTCATCATCTTTATTCGATTTGCACTATGGTAAGCATGTCCATCATTGGATACAGTTCTATCTTATCCATAGATTTCACCATGACATAGTGTGTATAATTGCTTTTATAATGAGACCTCCCAGTTCTTGCTTCTTTTCTTAGCCCACTCAATATCTGATTAAGAGATCAACTCTGGCAAGTTGTAGAGCTGGGGTTTCTCCAGAATACTCTGAGTAGATTTTATATAGCTCACCCAAGGTATATGCTGACTATATTCCATGTTCAGACAATCACTCATGATCGTCTTGTTAAACTCCAGCTCGCTTTTATGCCATATAGAGAACCAGAAGAGTATAGGGCGCAGGTGCATATAATCTGCAATAAAGCCATCTCCTAGCACCTCATGCACTATCTCCACTGGTACACTCTGTGAAATCTGCAGCATTCCTCTGCAAAATGTATTTCCCCAATGCTCCATCCCAAAAGCTTTAGTTTGGTACACATTTCACATTATAAAGATGTAGTAAGGACTTTATGTGACTATGACCTAGCTGCCTAGAACAAGCATAAATGCTGTGGGCTACCCTGTTGAAAGATTGAACATGTGAACTCAACAGGGGTCCCAATTCAATTTATGATCAAGTAGTATGCCTAAATACCTCAACTAATCTACATTTCCAATGCGATGGTCATTGATTATGAGAGTTTTGTGCTTTTTTTACACCTAATATTATAGTGTAAATGACTTTCAGACCCCAATTCTCAATAAAATCATAAAATCTGTCTAATAATATCTGTGAACCGTTTGCTGTACACGCAATGAGAACAGAATCGTCTGTGTACAGCAAGGCTGGAACCATGCTATTTCCTACCTTAGGTACCTTTTTATAAAATGCTATTAAAAACTGATCTAATTCAATAATATATTGGATAAAAAGCATGGGGACCAATATTCAACCCTGTTGAACCCCCCTCCCTAACTGAAAGTGCATGGTGCATTCCCCTGATGGACCTACCTGGCAGAGCCTTAAAGCCCCATGAGTAAATCGAGCAAAATAGCTATTAGTGTTTCATCCACCCCCATGTCCTTCAGCATGGCCCACAGTTTTGATCTAACCACTGTATCAAACATCATGCTGAGGTCCATGAAAACTAGATGTAAACTTTCCGTCTTGCAACTGTACGTTTGTTCACCAGAAGATATAAGTTCAGATTTTTTTCTATTGTTCCTCGTCCTGGTCTGAAGCTGTATTGTATTTCACACATAATTTCCTTATTATTTGCCCAGCTCGATAGTCGTTTCAGCAAGACCCTACCCAACACTTTCACTTCAGCGTCTATCACAGAAACTGGACAATAGCATGTAGGTCTGTTGGATTCCCTTTTTTAAAAATTCGAACAATCACTGATTGCTGCCATGATACAGGGATATTCCCTTGTGCTACAGCATTCAAATGTTGGGTAATTAATGAGACTCATAGGTATAAACATGATTTAAAAGATTTCCAGATACCCCTTCAGGGCAAAGCGCCTTCCTGGAATTAAACTCCACTATTCCTTCCCTCACATCCTCCTTTTCGAATTGTACATATGAATCTCTAGCTGAAGGTACAGAGGATATGGAATCACTGTTGCTCGCATATATATGTACAAAAAAGGGCAACCCATTTCAGCGCTAGTATAGTTTGACTCATGTATGGTACTGATATCTCGTTAAATAGTGGCTGATTTACAACTTTCTAAAAAGCTGAACTATCTCTAGAGCTACAGGTATCCTTAAGCTCTTCCCATGCGTTGGTCTTCAAGGCACACTTACGACTCCTACGCACCTGTGCATATTTCCCGTTGGCCACTTTTACCATTACTGCTAACCCATGCTTTTGTTTGAGAGCTATCTTCATTCTTTATCAGTATCCTGATGTTTCATCCTGGACAGGAAGTGAGAGAGGAGCTGACACACCTGATGGGGCAGTGTCCTGTCCCCACACAAAGGGTTAATAACCCCCCCAATAATGAGTCTGGAACCAGCACTAGGAAGAGAGGAGCTTTGTCCACTTCAAAGCCCCTCTTTGAAGTCACCTCCATTTCAAAGGCACACCTGGATATAAGCACTGGGTCTCTGACCCCATCAAATCAGACACTTGTGGAACTGTAAACTAACTCTTCCAGGAAGAAGGATGGCTGTGCTGCTACAAATACTTCCACTCTACAGGACTGCTGCTCTTTAAAAACTGATTTTCTGCTGTGCTGCCTGCTACCTTCTTCCCAGGCATAAAAAAGAATTTGACTCTTGCTTGAACCCGGAGGGATCGCCAAGGGAACGCTGGCTTGCTTCCTGTTTTGAGAGCCAGGGATATCAATGTTTCACCTCCTGCTCCTGGTCCATTGGAAATTAACCTAAGTGCTTGCTCCAGTGGAACTGATGTATCCTCAGCTGTGTAAAGCAAAATCGACGCATCGCCACTGCTGCAAGAACAGAACCAGCGCACTGCACTCATAACCAGTGCATTGCCTCCAGAACCCACAAATCAAAACTGCTGTATCACTGCCACTGCAGTGTGGGAAGATCGACGCATCCCTTGACTGCGTGGAGAAACCCATCATATTAACTTTGGAATTAGCGCATCTCAGCTTAGGAACCCGTGCAAAATCGATGCATCACCTTGACTGTAGAGATCAACAACACATCGCTTGGTTGCGCACGGCATCTCGCTGTTGGAACCAGGAACAAGGTACTTTGTTTTAGCAGGCCTTGCGTGGCTTCTGTATCCAGTCAGCACTCCTTTGAAGTCAGCCTGAACACCTGACTCTGTCCCGGTCCACTGTGACTAGATAACCTCCATAGGCACTTATTACTTCTAAGTGATATTTTTACATTTAATCTTTAAAATACCATATCTCGATTTCCACTTATTGGATTTTTGTTATTTTGTTCTTTTTTATTTATAAAATCAAAATCTATTATTCTAAACCGGTGTGGAGTCGTCTTGTGGTGTTTTCACAGTGTTACTGTTTGAAGTGTTACACAAATACTTTACAGATTGCCTCTTAAATAAAGCCTGCTGACTTTGTGCCAGTCTACCAGAAGGTGAGCACAGGTTAAGTGTTTATGACTTCTTCTGACTTGGATTGTGGTCCCAGCTTGGACAGGGTGCCATGCCTCTGCCAACCAGAAACCCATTTCTAACAGCATGTCTTTAATGACATTAATACAATCCATAGTGTCTTGAATGTAACATGAAATCAATAGAGCAAAAGGTTTAATGAAAAACATATTTATCAATAGGTTCCAATATTGAGCCACATCCAGAGCCAATTGATTTACCCAGAGGAGTATCAGTGTTCTTGTGTACCTTGTGTAAGGTATATATAACAGGTGTGTGTGGATTCTTAACACTTAAGAAAATAAATTAATTTTTGCCTAGATACCCTTTCTCTCTCACCTCTGAATACAATCTCTTAATCTCTGCTTGAATTTCTGTGTTCTTATCTTTCAAGACCATATTCCCCCTTGTGTGTAAGCTTGATTTTAAGTGATGTATAATGTTTAAGTATTTCTAGTGCCAAGCTTTCCTGTATGCTAATATTTTAAGGTCAACACACTAGCCCACTTTGGGCCTTTGACAACGGATCAGACACTAAGGACACTGATTCTGATTAAATCAGGTTCTCCTCATGACCCTTGTCCGGCTAGAATTATTCATTTGGTCCCTGAGGTGACAGCTACTTACTTTATGGCCATATTTAACAACCTATTACAAAAGGCTATTATCCTAAAGACTGGAAGGTAGGCTCCATCCTGCCATTATTAAAAAAGCCCAACTTAGACACGGGTGACCCCAACAACTATCAACCAATTACCTGACTTCCATTCCCCGCCAAACTGGTCAAAACAATTGTCAACAATAAACTGAGCACCTCCTAGATAAAACAAACTGTCTGGACTCTACACACATTTAATACGGTCAACCACGCTCTCTTAATTGATCACCTTGATTCAACTGGGATAAAAGGCAATGCTCTCAAGCTTATTTCTTAATTCATGGCTGACTGTATTCAGTCAGTCTCCCTTGGTAAATTCACCTCACCTGTTTTTTTATTACCTTGTGGGGTTCCCCCAGGGCTCATCTCTGAGCCCCACTTTGTTCAATATTTATGTCGTCCTAATCGCAGTCTTAATTAAATCATTTGGCTTTTCCTTAGTTTCTTATGCTGATGATACACAGATTGTTGTATCTGTCACTGATAACCCTGGAGCCACGGCAGCTCAGTTCCACAACTGCAAGCTTCACATTGGGAAGGTTATGAGCAACAATTGTCTTAGACTAAATTCCTCAAAAACAGAGGTCCAGCTGTTTGGCAATAATCCTTCCTTTTGGTCTCACAACTGGTGGCCTCAAGAACTTGGGACTTTGCCTATGACCAGTGACAAGGTAAAAAAACTTGGGGTGATTATTGACACCAATTCGTCCTTCGGAGGACAAATAAACCATATCACCTCCTCAGGTGTTTTCATATTGAAAACTTTAAGGAAAGTGTTGCCTTATATTCTTTCAAGCCTGCAGAAGAGGGTAGTTACAATTCTCATATCTTCAAAAGTTGATTATGGCAACGCCCTCTCTATCAATATTCAAAAGAGCTTTCTTCACAAATTACAAACATTACAAAATGCTGCTGCATGGTTACTATTGGGCATTCCAAAACTTAAATCAGCTTCCCAAGCATTGATCCAACTACACTGGATCCCTGTGGATAAACGCATTCAGTTCAAGGCACTCTGCATTGCCTTCAGGGCTCAACAAGCTGTCGGCCCTGGCTACTTGATACACCGTTATCAATGCTATGTACCGACTCGCCCCTTACACTCATTCACAATCGGCAATCTCATGGTCCTCAGATTTAAAAAAGCTAACTGGGGAGGGAGAGGCTTCATTGTAAGCACTTTGATGCTATGAATCACGCTTCCTATAGATCTTAAACTTAGGACAGATCGGCTAGATTTCAGGAAACTTCTGAATTGGGTTTTTCCGGATCTTCCTTGCCTAATATCTGCTCAGCGCCTAGATACCCCCGGGTAATTTGTTGCACTTTATACATTTTATTTTTATTTCATTTAATTTCCAGGTGTAAAGACCTTCCTCTTTTGTAAGGCTTGGATGCCCTTCAAAACAAGTTTCTTGAACGTAATTATTTCAACAGGAATGCCACTGATTGTAGGGGAGAAAGTGGATGGTGGTTGGAGGCCCATCACATCTATATGGTTTTGATCTTGCTATCTCCAAAGAATACCCTGCATCTAAATCTCCTAAAACATCTTGCAAGATCGGTCTGAAGATCCAGGTAATTTACTCTCTCTGTGGGAACAAATGCAAGTGCTCAGCTGAATAATCATATGATGTTTGATGAGAGAGTGGGTGTAAAGAGACTGAAGATAGAGATGCAGTGTGAATTGGTCACTCCTGAGGTGGGGGACACCACTGATAATACTTCTGGCATGGTCATAAGTCTCTCAGTGTACTGTACCAATTCTGACCCATCCCCATTCCTCTCCCATTGTTTAGTGGATATGATTGGCCTCCTTGTAAAAAGCTGTCTTGGTGAGATATTCACAAGAACGTATGCTAAACATCACCAAAAAATGCAACTTTACTTTACACATCGCAGCCTATCGCGGGAAAATAACCCCGTGTTAACGTGGAATTCACAACAAGGCGGTAAAATTCGATAGTCTGCCGAAACCGCGGCCAATGTCTGCGATACAACCACCTCGACAGAGATAAAAACACAAACCTCAACGCATAAAAACATGTGATGGGCCAAAGCGTGATGAGGAAATCAGTGATAAGCAGCGCCAGGCCTGCAGTGCTCACATGGCAGGTGGGAAAAATCACTATAAAAGTAGAAAAAACACTCAAATACAAACTAACCAACACCCAAGCACCACGGAGGCAGCCAGAGCAGTCGCAGAGGTCGAGCGCAACCCCACAAGCAACCCGGTAGACCAGTCTGGGACTTCGGGGACAGGGAAGGGCAAGGACAAGAAGTAGAGGAAGAAGAAGTTCACTCCGCAGGAAAACAGGATCCTAGTCACTGATGTGATGGAACACCATCAACAACTGTTCGTCACCTCCAACGTGTCATTGGGCACCAAAAATGGAGTAAGGCGGGACATCGTGGACAAGGTGAATGCCGTTGGAGAGCACAAGAGGTCAATGGACGAGGCCAAGAGGCGATGGATAGACATCAAGCGCAAGACCAAGGATGAACTCGCAGCCTACCAGAAGGCAGCAATGCAGACTGGAGGTGGGAGCCCAGCGCCACAGCTTGTGCTGGATGGCATGGAGGAGCTGGTGTCGACAGTCATCAGTGTGGAGACTGTGGCCGGAGTCGGGGGACCGGACACTGCTCGACAGAACACAACCACAACAGGGTGAGTGACCACCAGGTACTGGGGGACGGGTGGAGATGGCCACAATGGCACACATGCACAATCAAGCAGAGCACAGTGCACACCCACAATGACTCTGGGTCATGTCCCTGATCTACAGACTGTCACAATGTACAATGTCATGCTGTCTGAATGTCAACATGTACCATGTGGCTACATACATGTGGACACATTGTAAGACACCATCTCCCCTTCACATTGCAGGAGCACCGTCAACACCTCCTGCATAGCAGTCCCAGTCACTCTTCACTGATGACGAGGAGGACACGCAAGCCCTCCAAGCTATCATTGACATCATCCGCAACTCACCTCTAGGATCAGGGCAGCTCAGCTGCATCGAGGATACCCCACCCACTACCCAAACCACCCAGCAGGAGGCACCCACAGCCCCAGGAGTCTCCCAAGAGCCCCAGGAACAACACAGGACCTTCCAACGCCATGTGCTGGAGGGACAGAGGGAGACAGCTGAGCAGGTGTGGATGGGGTTCGACAACATGGCTACCAAACTAGACGCCATCCGTGGGTGTCTAGGTCCCATCAGGGACCAGCTCCAGTCCCTAACGGACACCCACGGCCCGCTCCATGGTCTCCAATGAGCCCTGAGTGACATTGCTGGAGTCATGACGCAGAGAGAAGAACACCTGTCCGCTCAGAGTAGCTCCAACGATCCCAGCCATGAGCTGGCACACATGCGGAGGCTCATGGAGGACATGGTGCGGGTGGAGGCGGAAAAGATCGCAGCCACCGCTGCACATTAGCAAAATGTAGCTGGGATCTACCATGCCCTGTAGATCCTCATCATGGCATTGCTGCCACAAGGCGTGGCGCTGATGAATGCTGCTGCCCCTACACATCCACATCTCTGCCCCCTGGTGTGTCAGTGCATCACAGGGCAGCAGGCGTATCCACTCTGGCACCTTATGTGTCACTGCCACAGTCCGACACTCCTCCTCCGGCCCCTGATGTGTCAGTGGTACACAGGGCCACAGCCGGTACTGCAACACCCAGAGGTGGGGCAGAGCACACATCTGAGGACGTGGATGCGTTTGAGTTCAGATGGAGGCACTAGCATTCATTTCTGCCCCCTGGCCTGTTTCTGCTTGGTGCCGCACATGGCCCAATGACCTTCCACTGACCCCCGATACACTCCGCTGCACTCACCTTGGACCACGACATGGACTGCCATATCCTATTTGATGACCAATGACACGGCGACCAGACTGCGGACTATACCCTTCCTCTTCTGCAGTACTTGTCATCCCCGTATGGACTCTGGCTGGCCCTCCACGGGCCCATATTGTGAAGTATGCTTGGCATGTCCCTGTACCGCTTCAGCTGCAAAACTCCACTGGATGTGAAATAAACATCCAGTAACGCACTCCTGTGTCATTTCTTTCATCATTCATGTATGAATGTGTGGATGAATGTAGGGACAGTGATTCCCCTTACATCAATGATGCTCATCTAGTGGGATGCCAGTCACAGTGTGCTACATTGCCTATTGTGTTCCGGGTGCCGTGGACACTACAACAGGGAAACATGCATTAGTCACTTCCTTGTCCGGACATGGACTGAACCACGCCCAGAGCCCCTGAGTCATTGTTGCAAGCCCTGCGCTGGTCCAGCAAACGCCAGGCCAGACCACTCCACGGGGGACCCACATAGCTACCTGTCGCAGGCGTACTCGCTGGTGGTGTGCAGGTCACTGGTCTAATTGTCAGAATGTCACGCCCACTCCCTGAGGGCAGGTTTGCACACACACCACACCCATCTGGCACAGGCGTCACAGGCCATGTGACCCTGCAAATATAAGGGGCTGACAACGTGCCCTTCCTCTCTGCCGGTGGTTACTGGATGACGGACACTCTGCGGTTCTCAATCATAAAGGTCCCATGAGTTGTTGAGCACAGGGTCAGTGGCACCCGAAGCCTTGCGGTCGTCACGGGCCCACCACCACTTGGCGCTGACTGGCTTGGCACAGGGTTAGTGGCACCCAAAGCCTTGCGGCCGGCACGGGCCTACCACCACATGGCGCTGACTGGCATTGCACAGGGTTAGTGGCACCCGAAGCCTTGCGGTCATCACAGGCCTACCACTATGTGGCGCTGACTAGTGTTGCACAGGGTTTGTGGCACCGAAATAGCTGAGCGGTGTGCAGCCTGCGATGATGACGTGTGCACTGATGTGGTCACCGCCATTGATGACTCATGACTCAGCGTCATGTGTGGGACCTGCTGGGCCGCAGGGCGGTTCCACATGATGTGGACCATGCTATGGTGGCGGGACCGGGTCCTGGAGCTTGCACGGGCATGTGGTGTGCCCACTGGTGGACACACCAGTGGCATCAGGTGAACAGTGGGGTCTGGGTGCGCAGGGGCGGCGGTGTCTCTCTCTCTCTCTTCCAGCCGCGGCCCGTGGAGGGAGTTCCGTGGGGCAGAGAGGCGGGGCGGGGGAGGGCCAGGGTGGGGGGTACTAAAAACCGGGATATGGATAATTGGAGGTAAGTAAACAATTAAATAAATAAAACGAATTTCGTAGTGGGCGCTGTATCGCAAAATGCAATGCAGTATGCGCTACGAAATTCGTTTAATTTATTTAATTGTTTACTTACCTCCAATTATCCATATTCCGGTTTTTAGAACCCCCCACACTGCCCCTCCCCCGCCCCGCCTTTCCGCCCCACGGAACTCCCTCCACGGGCCGCGGCTGCTCTCTTCCTTTCCTTCTCTCTCTCTCACTCTCTCTCCCTTCTCTCTTTCTCTCTCTCTCTCTCTCTCTCTCCATTGCTTTCCTTCCCTCTCTTTCTCTCCATTCCTTTCCTTCTCTGTTTCTCTGTGTCTTGCTCCTTTGATGTGCGCATGACCATGTCCTGATTTTGTGCTTTATTTTCCACACTGTGACATTGAGATTGTCCCTGACGGACCCGATAGGAGTCTTCTGCATTGGAGTTTTGTGTTGTATTTCAATAACGTTTTTGGTTGTTACTTCAATGCTGTGTGACCACACACGTGTGCTTTTTTGGGCAATGAGGATCATCATGCGCTTTTGTGGCTCTTTTGTCGTGCACGGTATGTGTATGTCTGGGGGGTGGAGACTGGGGGGGATGGGGGTGGTGGCGGTGGGTGTTGTGGCCTTCCTGGGTATCGGAGCTGCATGATCATTGTCTCCACGGCATCTGTGTGTCTTCAGGTGTGGCTCTTGGCTGGGCTCCCTTTCATGCTGTGGGTAGTCGTCCTGCTTAGCACCAGCAAAAGGCAGGTTTTAGATCCTTGGTGCTACCGCGGCTTATCGCCTGTTTTTAGTTCGCTTCACAGATCCGGCAGTTCGTTATGAAAGTGGTGTTGTGTTTTTTTGTGTGTTTTTGCATGAGAACGCCTACTCTGCATCTCATTAGGGTTAGTTGGTGGTGTCCACCATGGGCATACATTTTGGGGCAGTTATCGCGGGAATACTGGCGTTGTCTGCAGTTTGCACCAGCTTGTGAACAGGGTGTTAAATCTATCTTCACTTTTGATGCGTTAAGGTGGAGATAAATCGGAGATGAGTCCTTGTGAATATCCCCCTTGGTCTTTCTGATTTTAGCAACCACTGCTCCCTTCCCCTGGGTCATAGTTGTCCTCCGAGTCTTCTGAGGTCTCTTAGAAAGTTACAAACTATTGTTGGCAATTCTAACGTCCTTTAGGTCGATTATGCCAAGTGTCCTGATAGGTTCGCTTGGTGTAATAGTCCTCTGTCAAGTAAGGGTAAGCCCTCTCTACCCTAAAATTCTGTATGTCCTCGTTTATTTTGGTTGTTTATTTTTACTCTTGTTCTATACAGGTGTATTCTTGTATAGTTTTATGAACCTTTTCTAGAGTAGCCTTAGCATCTGAGATTATGTGTGATTCACTTATCTGCTTTTCTAGCTGCATGAATTCCTCAAGAAGATTTTTGAGGTGTTCCAGTGCCATATCGATGCCAAGCACCTTCCAGTATTACAGCTTGTGATACCTATATGATTAAATCCCAGCTAATATTTTTGCCGTCATTGAAAACTCCTGGAATATTTCTTACTTAGAGGCCAACTGGTATGACAACTGCTTTTTAGTGCTATGTCATCATGTTAATCATTAACTGTAGAATTGTGAATTTTTTTCAGCATTTTTCTAATTTGTCAGGTAAGTTTGTGTAGGGGGTGAAAGAATCATTTGTGCTTTCAGAGTAATGATGGTCCTTTTAAAATCTTCTGAATACAGCCTTCAGCGTAAGTTGCGATGAAAGATCACAAAATGTGTGTATAACTTATGCTATAAGGAATGATGTGGAGAGAGGAAAAAAGAAAAGAACACATTCAGTGGCCAGTAAGAACAATCAAATTTGACCCTTGCAATCCAGCGATTCCACATGTATGTTTCTACATAACAAGGGAACCTGAGAGTTCTCAGGGACCTTTTGTATGCACAGTCATACAAAACAATGGCATCTAGACATATGAATGCAAAAATGCTACTGACCAAAGTGTTATTTATTTTAAATAATCAAGAACATGTCTCTTTTTGTAAGTATCATGTAACAGTGCAGTAGGTGTGAGTGAAAAGCATGCTCTGAGCTCTCTTTTTAGTGATACACACATGTGACAATAGTGATCAAAAGTGACTAGAAACAAGAATAGCACAGCCCCTTCTTGGATAATCTGGAATGTAGATACTTTTCCTTGATTTCAGTCTATTTTTTGATACCTAAGGAGATAGCGGGATCATCATCAGGACTCTAGATATAACAGAGCCCGAGAATTATGTTGAAATAAAGAAAAGATAGACATAGTAACAAAATATACAATGGTGTATAAGGTACGAAAAGCATATATAGAAATGTACTCACAGTAAAAATTGAATTTAAAAAAAACTGAAAGAAAATGGAAAAGGCGGAGACCTGAACCTCATATGAAAAAAGTCATAGTAGATAACCGGAATCAAAAATAAACACTCATTACTTTAAAGGGTAATGCAACTGTCTCCCCATCAACAAAAATATCAGTATTCCAAGCTCTTTGCATGGTGCATAAAACTCATTATAACTCTAGCTCTATTTAAGTCAGGAAGAAATGTCAGCTTTACCACTCTATCAGCACACTTAGGGGTATATTCACAAGAACGTGTGATAACTACCACAAGAGTAGCTTAATGCAACTCTCAACATCGCAACCTATTGTGGGAAAATTAAGCCGTGCCAACCAAGTATTCACAACGCGGCGGTAGCATGCGATAGTCACCAGATAACGCGTCAAATGGCCACGCAAAAATCAACGCCACGCCGCAAAATTCTGAAATGCAAAAGCCAAAAAAATCATGCGATGAGGCCAATAGCGGTACAAAAAGTAGCGACAACCAGCCACAGGCCTGCAAATCCCATGCGTCTGGCAGGAAAATGCACCATGAAAACCACAGAAACAACACACCAGGAACAAGCCAAAGCACGTAGCAACATGGATGCACCCTGACCCACCGCAGAGGCCAATGTGAACTCCACAACCCCCACAGACCACCAGCAAGGAACAAGAGGGTCGGGGAAGGCCAAGGAGAAGAGGGAGAGGAAGACAGGGTGCAGACCACAGGAAAACAAGACCAGCGTCAAGGAGGTGACAGAACACTACCAGCAAATGACCCACAAGCAGACTATCTTGAATGCAGACGGAGTGTCGAGGAGGCCAATGGAGGAGGCCAAGAGGCGCTAGCATGACGTGGAAACCTAAACCAGGAACAAACCCGCTGCGAAAAGGAAGGCAGCAACGTCAACAGGAGGTGGGAGTCCTGCGCCACAGGATGAGCTGGAGGAAATAGAGGCCAGTCATCAGTGTGGAGACCGTGCAAAGAAGTGGGAGTCCGGACACAACTCGATAGGAACTGACACAACAACAACAGGGTAAGGCTCTAAAAGGGACAGGGGGAGATGGGCACAATGGCACACATACGCAACGATGTGTAGCACACTGCACAACCACAAATACCCAGGGACCTGTCCCCCATCCCCACCACATCGAAGGGAGTACACTGATATTAAATCTGCAATGATCATATGTACTCTGCCATCGTGTAATCAAGACTCTGTTCCAAATGTGTGACCTACTTGACCATGGTGTAGGCTGGAGGCGGCAGTAGAGTACGTCAACGAGAAGGTACTAAAGCGGACCTGTGTCCTGGAGGACGTGATGATCTGAGGAGGCTGCCAAGGTTGTGGGCCTCGGGCTTGGAGCTTGCGCAGGCACGTGGTGGGCCCTCCTTGACACACGCCGATGTCGGAAGGTGATCAGTGTGGTCTGGCTGCGAAGGGGCGTCCTGACGGGTTCGGGGTCCAGCGGGCCGGGGTACGGCAGGCGCACAGGATCGCAGGCAACTCAGCTCACAAGGATGGCGTTGGCATTGTGGCGTGGTGAGCGGCGTCGCCTTGGCAGAGACGTTGGGCTTTCCGGAAGAGGTCCATGTCCAGGGCTACGTGCTTTTTATACACACCCCTACAATGGCCTGACATACGCAGGGCCATCCCACTCTGCTCACGCTTACGGGGGGACGTAACAGGCAACATTTCCGCGAAATCCCCCACTGGCTGGGGTGACATGGTTGTGTCTACTGTCCACTACACTCCATACACCAGAGGTGAATGTCGCCATAGATATGGGTGTGTTCTGCATACTGCGGTCTGTCCAGCACATCTCTGCCACTCTTGGCATTGTGAAGAAGAAAGAGAACCTCTTATCTGACCTGTCTTATTCTTATAGAGTTAATCACTTGTGTACTATAAAGTTTCCTAACCCGGCAGCGACGAAAACGACAAGCTACGCTAGCTAGGAGATTGCACCCCTGAACATAACGAGCCTGTCAAACTGCGTAAGCCAACAGGACTGACATGCAGTGTACCTTTTTAAGGACTTATGCACCTAAATAACTTGGATGAAATTGATACAAGTACCATATACAGTGGGACCAATCGTTTTCGTTGTGCCTTTGAATAAATAGTATGTAGGAATGAGCAATGGCCTAACATACCAGGATACATACATAAACTCATAAAGGAGTTAAACCTCTAGAATACCATCGCGTCCATTACACCAGTTGGAGCACGGAACAGGTGTTTGGATATCAGAGGCCACGCCAATAAACACACAGAGAACCCCTACTCTTTCGCCGTTCAGATGTTAAAAGATATCTGTAACAACACACTGGTCCTGAAGAAGGAGACGTGGAATTTATAGTCAGTCTCCGAAACGTACGTCGACCAGGAGCACCAACCATACACTGGGAGATCCACAGAAGAACTCTATTTAAAACATAACAAGAACTATCTAAAACTTATGTATACACACTAATTTTGCTTGCACTAGAATTGGAGTAGGATCTTTTGCCAGAGATGGTTTGTGGTTTTTAATGAAAAATCAAAATTTACCTATGGAGAATGTCTGTTAGTATGCAGGAGTGAATGATAGGTGAGAATGTTGATGTGACGGTTTTTCTGATTTTCCTTTGGGGTCTCTCAACATAAGTCTTTTTATACAGTTTTGTTTCTTATGTTCACAAGTATCTATGAAATTCAATTTATGAGGAAACACAGTGTGAAGCAATGTATGTTCTACATATGAATTAGATGCCAATTTAACAATTATGAATGTTCTGCTATGTATATCTTTTTTTTTTTTTTTTAAAGTAAATAATAAATACTTTATAAAAAAAATGAAAATGTTTTTTGAGTAACTTTGCACCTTGGGGGTCTTTATAGTACACAAGTGATTAACTCTATAAGAATAAGACAGGTCAGATAAGAGGTTCTCTTTCTTCATTTGTCTTCCTCCCCTCCTCTTGGACCTAAAAGTACCTAGGGGAAACCTTTCGCTCATATGTCATATGACTCTTGGCATTGTGTACTTTCCCAATCATGGTTTTCCTCCATCCTTCACACGTGCCTGGTTGCCACCTCTCTCCACATTCAGCTATTGTGTGGCTGGGGTGCCATGCCGTTGATGGCTCATGTTCATGGCTTGACCAGGTTATCATTGTGAGTTGTTCTGTCGTGTCTAGTGTGTGGGCATGTTGTTTTGCATGTTGGGTGTGATTTTGTGACGTGTGCATTGCCAGAGTTGTGAGTTGCATGGTTGTGGAGTTGAGGTGAGTGGGGTGTTCATTTGGAACTTGCCAAGGGGCTGTGAATTTCCCTTGGTGCCATCCAGGGAACGCTGGTTACTTATGGACTGTGGGAGGATGGAGGTATCACGCACTCTGGCTTGGTATTTGGAGGCGACATTGGTGGAGGTTCCACGGTGTTCGGTTGTTGCCTGCACATTGATGTGAGACGTGTGCTTTCTGTTGCAGTGATTGTGTGCTGTGTCACCAGGGGGCACAGGAAGGACATGTGTGCTGTGGATTGCCCCAAACACATGCATGCATCCAGCTATGGCGTATGGTCCTTGCTTGGTCTCCAGCAGATCCTGCGCATTGTGTTGGACGTATAGGGACTGGGGTACCAGGCTGATGGTGATGTCCAGGACAGGTGTGAGGGACTTGGATGTGGCTGGCTGTGAGACTCGACCGACTCTGGTGGGTGTTGGTTGGGAGGTACCAGGGGACAACAGGTGCAGCACAGCCAGCAGCTTTGTGTGGGGTGGGATGTTGGTTGTCCTCTGTGTTTGTGCCATCGGCCTGTTGGGCGTTGTTGGTCAGGATGCGTACAATGGTTGTCCTTTTGAGCCTGTAGTGGGCAATGACATTGTCAGGTGTTGGGTCTGTGAGGCTGGTGCGTTTCCTGGGGGTCCACTGTCTTTGTCTGCGCTGCCTCTGTGGTGGTTCGGGTGGGGTTCCGGGTGGGGGTTGGGGTCCTGGGGTGGTGGTGAAGGGTGTTGTGACCCTCTTGGGTGTCCGGGCCGCATGACTAGTGGCTCCATGGCATCTGTTGCCCTTCCGATGTGGCTGTGGGCTGGGGTCCCTTTTGTGATGCAGGCTGTCGTCCGACTTTGCACCAGGTCTGAGCAGGTGTTAGTTTCCGGGGGTTAACGCGTCTTATCGCCTGTTTTGTGTTCTTACCGCCAATCTGGCTGGTCGTTGAGAATGTTGAGGTGTGGTGTTGTCGCAGCTTTTCGCATGGAAATGCCTACTCTGCATCTCATTAGCGATTAGCGATAGTTGCGGGGGTCATCTGTGGCGATGTTTTTTGCGGCTGCTATTGCGGGTATACTGGTGCTGTGGGATGTTTACACCAGCTTGTGATTGGGGCGATAAGTTTATCGCTACTTTGGCTGCGATAAAGTGCCGTTAACTCGCCATTAGATCCTTGTAAATATGCCCTTTAGTTCCTCGTTTACTAAAAAAGTTGGCATTGCGCAAATCAAAGGGCAGGTACAGTATAGCAGGAGGGAGCAAAATGTGCATTTGTAAGATGCCTTTGAGGACAAACTGGAATCATTTTTGCTGCTGCAAAACAGAACTAGTTTTCAGTAAAAAAAGAATACTGCGAATAGCACAAAATATGTAACTGCTAAGTGCAACTGAGCGAAAACTATAACTCTCTAAGCATTTTTGTAATGTCGACCTTTTACCGCTTTCACCCCCTCTCTCCCCTCTGCAAAATTAATGAGCTGCTAAATATATTCTTACCATTTTGTATAAGCAAGTTAGTTTACAGGGAAGGGCAGCAGATCTGCTACCGGTGTGGTTTCACTGCTTATGTTAGATTTCCAACAGGTCTCACTTTGCGTCCCTTAGCAAAACCATTTGATGCAAAAAGTGAAGGAACTTTTGAAAACCGGCTAAGTACAGTGATTGAGATCATTGCAAAAAAAGCATATACTGAATAAAACAACTTTTAAACAAAATGTATGTTATCCTCAGTACTCGATGGTACAATACATTGTGTCCAAGTTCAGAAAGAATTTATTGCAAAAATAAATCTATATCTTTTTTAAAAAAAAATCAAACTGCTAATTCAATATTTAATTGACTATAGTAGAAACCGCAGTAATATTTTGATCGTAAAAGCAGTTTCAACAGAACATTCTTGTAATCAATACACTGATTCTAGATATAACCTTTCAGCTGATAAAATATTGAAACATTTGCCAGTTTACAACCGTGGGAACTAACGCAAAAAAATTGAACCAGTCCTTTCATTAATAGCATTAGCAACATCAAAATGATTCCAGGATCGCTGAACGCTCATTTCATGGTCCCTTCCTGAAAGTAAATTAATGTACAGAACACCAATCATGTTTAATATTAAAATGCATCAATCAATTACAATAAGATTTGAGGGAAAAGTTCTGACTTGAGAGCATAATGATGAGTTCTAAAGCTGCAGGGCAACAGATCTGAATACCATATCTCAGTAACAGGTTTAGTGAACGTCGAAGGCTTTTTTCAGCCTTTTTCCAACAGATGCGAAGAAATCAGTGCATAAGCTAAACTGAAAGGAGCTTCATTAGCCATTGAGAAAATAAATGTAATTTACTTTTTAAAAGTTCGATTGTTTTTAATCATTCTGTCAGGATTTTGCCATTCTGTCACCATGATGTGCTCACAAGGGCCACTACTGTTTTGGTTTCTACACCCCCATTCTGAAAAATTATGATCCGATTCGTTTTCTGTCCTCAATCCTTGTGAAGATCATGTCCTTTGGGTGGAGCTCTCTCTGGAATTGTGATTTCTAACCGGCATGAATTCACAGACCCCTGCATATATCCTTTCCAAACTTTCCTCTGTCACAGCTCCAGCCAGTACTCTGTTCCTAGATTCCCAGTTTTACTTCTGACCCTTTCAGGTTTCTTTGGAATTCTTGTCTTCTTTAAGTCCCACTGCCGCCTTCGCTGTTGCTTAAGCTCGGATTTCCAGCACCCGGCCAATTTCTCATGCAAGTGTCGCTCCCTGCAGCTGCTGTGCTACTCCGTTAATTTGCCTGCCATATCTCGTCTATGAGCTCCGTGAAATCACTATCAGTTTACTGCTGAGGCTCTGCAGGAAGTTAATCTGACTTGTCGAACTGCTTGAAGGCGTTTCCTAGCTTCTGTCTGTAGCACATATTCATTGAAAGTTATTTCCACAGTATCTGTCTTATTCTGTAGCGCCCCTTTCCTGTTACTCGTACACCGATGCTATAGCTCAACTTTCCTGTTTTGTTCTTGTTTCTGGAAGCTGTAGCTTACCTTTGACTTGATTTCCAGGGTTCCTTGTTCTGTCCGTATTTTCCAGTTCTGTTAATCTTGGAATTCGGATTCCTCTCCCTCTATTCCAGTGTTTCCTGATCTATCTGTCTACTTTCACTCTTATTCTAGTCAGTGTGCATTTTTACTGTCTGTGTTTAGTTTCTCCAATTACGCAGATCTGTCTGCTGGTTCTGCTTTCCTTCTCGTTTTTCCCATTCCAAGGGGGATATTCTCAAGAACGTGTGATAATTGACGCAAAATTAGCTTAACGCAACTTTGCACATCGCAGTCTATCGCGACAAAATAGCACCGTGTTAACGTTGTATTCTCAACCCGGCGGCACCATGCGATAGTCTCACGATAATGCGCCAAATGACCGCATTAAAACGAACGCGATGCTGAAAAAACGCAAAACACGAACGCGAATAAAGTTGCGATGTGGCCAATTGCGATCCAAAAATAAGCGATAACCAGCGACTGGCCCTCAATTCCCATGCGTCATGCGGAAAAATGCACCATAAAAGCAGAACAAAAAAACCACCAAAACCAAAATAAACTGCGTAGCACCATGGGTGCACCCGGACCGTGTGCAGAGGACAACTCGAACCTCACAAGCCCCACGGAGGATCAGCCAGGAACCCCGTGTTCGGGGAAGGACAAGGAGAAGAGGACGAGGAAGGCGGGGTTCAGTCCACAGGAAAACCGGATCATCGTCACGGAGGTGATAGAACATTACCGACAACTGTTCGTCACCTCCAATGTGTCATTGGCAACACAAACGGAAATATGGCAGTTCATCGTGAACAACGTGAATGTAGTCAGAGTGTTGATGAGGTCAATGGAGGAGGTCAAGAGGCGCTGGCATGATGTAAAAAGCTAAACCAAGCAGAAACCCGCTGCCAACAGGAAGGCAGCAACGGCGACTGGAGGTGGGAGTCCTGCGCCACAGGAGGAGCTGGATGAGCTGGAGGAAATGGTGGCCACAGTCATCAGTGTGGAGACGGTGCAAGGAGTTGGGAGTTCGGACACAGCTCGATATGACCTGACCCAGCAGCAACAGGGTGAGTAACGACCAGGGAATGGGGGGATGGGGGAAATGGGCACAATGGCACTCATGCACAATGATGTTACTCTACCCTACTCCTAGACCCCCCCTGCGCCACGACCGACGAAAACTACGCAGCAAAAGAACTCCACTGCTGGATCTCCAGCTGCGCCGACAATCTTGCACCCCTCCACCGCCATGCCAAAAAATGACCCGGAAGGCCGCTTGGTTCACCACCGAACTCTAAGAAGCCAGGCGCTCCTGCAGACGCCTCAAGAAGACCTGGCAAAACCGTAGAGATTAGGATGTCCTTTTTCGACTGCCTATTCATGGTGGTCCGACAGTCATAAAAAGGCAGATCGGAAACAGTCTTTGGGGGCCCCAAGCAGGGCCCTCCCCCCCCAGGAGCCACTGCTGAGTGGCCTGGGGACACATGTGGTGCCCCCGACACAACCATGCACCATGTACCAGGCACCATGTGGTGCCTGGCACACAGTGCATGGATGTGCACAAAGTGCTTTTTTGCACTGCTTGTGCTGCAGCTAATTTCCTGCTGCAGTCATATTATAATAGGGCAGATGGGACTGCCGGCTTATTGTTGGATGGGCTCCTGCCTAATACGATTACGGTCGGCGGTCTGACCGACCAACTGCCATCGCAATGAGGGCCAAAATGAGCCGTCCTTTGCTCCTAGCTGGGCTAAATCCAGATTGATTGTCTCCAAGAATAACAATGTAGTGTAGCTGTTCCATTGCAGGTTTTCTACTATATTGAGCAAATACAGGGCATTGGAGATGGAACTGTATTTTATTTATTGGTCTCATACAGCAGAGACTTCTTTAATAAGAGTGAAATGCATGACTTTTTAAAATATCTGGAAAGAGAATCCATCATACAGGAGCATGATATGATAAATAGTTTCTATTATATGGTCTAGAATATGAATGTCATCCTTAAACCTTCCAGCAAGCAGGGGTTATCAGCTCATGAATAAAGATTTAGAAACTTGACAAGAGTTGTTGTCGCTTTCATAGATTCCCTGGTGGAAAACATTGCTAGGAAAGCTCACCTTGCGCAAATCCGTCAGATAGCTCAGTTTATCACTGATCGAATATGGGATGTGTGATTTAATCATCTACATTTCTGAGTGGAAATATTTATTTTACACCTCAGACCTACTCATTAAAGGTCAGGTGAGAAAAATGTGTCCCAGTACAGGTGTGTAGGAAGCTCATATTCATTGATTTAGGCACATAGGGGCAGATTTATGAGGTTTTGCCGTAGGGAAGCGCAGCAGGCCTTCCTGCTGCGCTTCTCTACGGCAAAAGAAAAGGACAGGGATGCGCCGTATCTATAAAATGCGGCGCATTCCTGTCCTTTTCCCCTGCGCCGGCGCACAATGGGCTGCCTGCGCCAACGCAGGCACCTCTGCACCATGGTGCAAGGGTGCCTGCGTTGCGGAGATGAATATTTTTGTACAGGAAGGGAAACCTTTCTGTACAAAAATAATCACAAGAGGTTTTTCCTCTTTGTATGGGTGCTGCAGAATGCAGCACACATAGAAAAAGGAAAAACGAGGAGAAATAAAGATAGTTCTCCCCATTTCGCCTCCCTTACGCCTCCCCTGGGAAAGCGGAAGCTTTTGGCGCTGCCTCAGATTTACGATTTCTCGTAAATCTGGGGCAGTGTCAAAAGGCCATGGATGTTGCTGGGAACGCCCCCAGCAACACCCATTGCACGCCCCTTTAACGCAGAACACTGCGTTAAAGGGACTGATATTTATGAGGCAGCATTAAGCCACAAAAAGTGGCTCAGTGCTGCCTGATAAATATCACGCAGGCTTCTGCGCCTCGGAACGTCACAAAAAGTGACGTTCCGAGGGCGCAACGGGCCTCATAAATCTGCCCCATAATGTTTTACTGTACCAGTTATAGTACTAGTCATTCATCTCATTGACATGCTTATTCTTAGAATACTTGTATTCCTTACAATTGAATATATTTCAAAGGTTCTGAGGAGTTAGAGCTTGAGGAGTCTGTCATTGTTTTCGCTTTATAGAATCGAAACGACAAAAGACATAAAACAATGGTCAGTCGAAACGACCTACTTGACTTTAACTTCAGAGCCAATCAATAGGTGGTTTACAATTTGCAACCCAGTATAATTGGCTGTGATTGCAAGGATGGAGGCCTGCAAGGTATAGCAGAACTCCATCTTGTGAATCTGCATTTCGAAATGAGACAGTTTCTTTAAGGATCTTTTGCTTATTAAACGAGCAGGTGCTCCTCAGGGGTGCAGCGTACTTTTTATAAATCAGATACCACCCCAACATGGAGGGTTATAATTGACCAACTGATTGTGCAATTTCCGTCACAAACCATTGATCATTCCATTGTGAATTCCAAACAGTAGGGGGGCGTCTCTTTCATGGCCTTCCTATTTGCAATTCATAATGAATCACTAAATCCGTTTTATGAGTCAATATACATTTTTGGAATTGAAGGTTTTTGATATATTTTAAAATGATGTGCTGTGCAAATAAACTGTTTTGTTTGGCAAATCACATGCGTTTTGACATTAAACCACTTTTGTACATGAACCCCAATGTTCCCAAATTATATGGAAAGACCACAGACACTGAAAGCAGTATTGTGCTGAGAGTTCACCAGACTAAATTTTAATTTTCTGAGCAACATTTTCGATTTGGTAGCAATAGAGACAGATACATCTTCAAAGGATCGCTTTCAAATTTCACATCTTTTTTTGGGAGGGGGTGGAAAAAGGGCATTAGATTATATAACACATTTTTTGGGGAACTCAAATATGCTATCAAAATAGAAAATGTTTGATGTTTAGTCGCCTTTAGAGACACCCAACAAATTGTGAATTCATAATTAGAGATCGCAAATTACCATCAATGTGAACTTGATGATAATTTGCAAAAACTTTTAAAAATGCACTAAAGTGCATTTTTCAAAGTTCCATGTTACACACACACATGCCCTAGGGAAGTTTGGGAGTCAACTTATACATTTTATTAAATAAAACTCTGGCCAAAATAAATTGGCAACAAGGACGTAAGTGACAGTAAATGTGTTCTGACTTACTTCATTTATCGCAAACAGGCTGCAATTTAAAATATGTTACGGCATTTAGGAACCTGCTACAGAAATATTTGTGTATCCAGCAATTTCTAGGATATAATCATCATAAAATAATTCTGGGGATTGATGTTCATGCCGGAAAGATTGATGTGTGGTCTAGTCACAGGTTTGACTCATCATAAAATAGCATAGAAGGTTAATGAACATGCTGGAAAGCTCAATGTGTTGTAACATGCAAGTCAGTACATTATATTTTATGCCGATAGTTTAGTGGGTTACTGATGTTGTCATAACGATCTTTGTGTTATCTGCAGGTACAATCTTTATATTAAAGCATGGTCAGTTGTGAATGGACATTAAGGAACTGCTTGCAAGATACAAGGCATACAAGTTAAACCTTGTGTTTTTTTCTCAATCTTTCATTATTCCAAGGTTGCTAAAAAGGGTTTTGTTGGGCATTAATAAAGATGTGCAAATAAAGACAGCCCTATCGACTGTGTTCTATATACCACACAAGTGCATGCAGAGTGAACATGTGCTTGCTGTGTCCTAGGACTGTGAGCATTAGGACCCCATGGCCCCAGGCAGACTCAATGAAAGAATATGGCTCGGTTCAAACTGGAACGGCATGTTGAGCAAAAAAACGATGGATTTAGGCCCAGATCTCTGTACTGGGGTGAATGTATGACATTGTTCTGCATTCTGTCCATCAACTGTTGTTTTTGCATTTGTCAACCGAGTGGGAAGGGTATGCCCAGACGTGGGTCCCGTGCTCTCCATGCCACTGGAATCAAGCTATTCTGGCTGAAGAGGGGTGAAACTCCGAAACCGGTCCTAGGATGCTTGTTTCCAGTCCAGGAAGGACCTGGCTTGGCATTTCGGGCTGGACTGTTCCCATGAGGCACAGGGTCAAGACTGATTTGCATATGGCTGAGTTCAAACTGGAACGTAATGGTGAGCAAAAAAACGATGGATTTAGGCCCAGATCTCTGTAATGGGGTGATTGTATGACATTGTTCTGCATTCTGTCCATCAACTGTTGTTTTTGCATTTGTCCCCCCGAGTGGGAAGGGTATGCCCAGACGTGGGTCCCATGCTCTCCATGCCACTGGAATCAAGCTATCCTGGCTGAAGAGGGGTGAAACCCCGAAACCGGTCCTAGAATGCTTGTTTCCAGTCCAGGGAGGACCTGGCTTGGCAGTTCCGGCTGGACTGTTCCCATGAGACACAGGTCAAGACTGATTTGCATATGGCTAGGTTCAAACTGCAACAGCATGTTGAGCAAAAAAACAATGGATTTAGGCCCAGATCTCTGTACTGGGGTGAATGTATGACATTGTTCAGCATTCTGTCCATCAACTGTTGTTTTTGCCTAGGACTGTGAGCACTAGGACCCCATGGCCCCAGGCAGACTCAATGAAAGAATTCCGTAATCATTTAGGATGTGTTGAAGTGTCATTATTAATGTTTATGAGAGAATGAGAAGTTCAGTTTGCATTTTGTATGCTGATGAATGGAGACGTTGGCTACAAGCTCCATGTGTAGCGTGTTTTTGTGCATGCTAGCGGGCTGGGGAGGATGAGTAGGGGACACTTGTCCCGAGAAGCTAGACCGCTCTCACTAAGAGTTTTAAAAGATACAGCAAACTGTTTGTGCAAGGTGTATGCACCCCAAGCTAATGCGTAGGAATCCACAGTTGGCATATGTGGAGTGCAAGCTCCACTACTGCCTTTACAAGGCCTTGTGTAGAAGATCAAAGGCCTTGCAGAGGAGAACCGTTGGAAATGCCTACCAAGACTTGCCGGCCAGGCTGGAGAAGAATACGGTGCTACACCACAACACCGAGCCAACATTCATAATGCTAAAGGCAGCGACAACCAAATACAACTCTAAAAGGCAGTGGCAACCAGGTTCAAGAAGCGAAATTTACTCACCGGCCTCACAATCTCAAAATCGGGTGAGGTGACTCGAGAGCGAAATCTCGGGTTGTGCTCGCCAGGTTGTTACCCCTGTACAAGCCACAGAAGACGCTTTCAAAATTGTAAAATTTTTCAGCAGCTGCCACAAGAGACATACAGTATGGTGCTGACACATTTTTGAAACCTCCAACACGTTTTCATACCACCAAAAGACACAATATTGGCGCCAGATGGACCAACTGGATCGAGCCTTTGGATGACTTCAATGATGCTCTTGAAGAAATATATGTTGAGAAAATAATTAAATACTTAAATGATTTTGCTGGTGATAGAGTGAAAGAAGTGATTGAGAAAACATCACACACTGATCCAATATCGTATTGTCAGATCAAAGAAACACTAGGTGACAAGTTCAATCCGATGCCAAACATCGGCAATGAAAAGTACATTTTCAATCAAGTGAAACAACAAGTTGGTGAAACGTTGTATAAGCTTGTTGAGAGACTTAATGTGCTTTTTAATCACTGTAAGTTTAGTAAATTAAAATGTGCTAATGGCTGCAAGAGCCAAGGAAAGAGCAGATCGCCCGCCGGTGACATGGAAGCTGGAACAGCAAAAAGTGAATTGGTTTTAATCATGAGGAGCAAACACAAGCACAAAGTAGATGTACACAGATCGACATCCTCGAAGAAAGAAAAACTGTGTTTCTGATTTTCATTTCCACATGAAAGAAAATACCCAGCCATCGGACAGACGTGCAATGGTTGAGGAAAAGAGAAACACTTCATAACAGTTTGCAAAGCAAAAAAGAAACCAATTGCGTCTTGGCGAGACAAGAAAATGGGTGTCAGATGGTTCCAGAAGCATTCTCACCATGCCCACAAAGACTAAAAGCAACCTCAACTGCGACAGGTAGAAACAAAATGAATTAGTTCGTCCTCAAGTTCATCCCGCAAGAGTTCCTTGATGTCACAGTCAAGTGAAATTGAAGAGGATGAATGAGCAGTGATTATAACTAAAATGAAGCAACATGCTCACATAGGCCTTGCTGCTTGCAAAGAAGGCAACTGAATGACAAAAACAAGTGAGTCAATGAAACAGAAGAATTTATATGGATATTGCCCCAAGATGACACTGATAGTCAACGGTTGCCCCATAACCTTTTAACACCATGACAGTCAAACTATTTTACAGTTTGCCACCTGTACCTCAACTCAAAGGGCCTCATGTAGGTAAATTACATTTACTACTTCATAAATACCGAATCATACCGAATCGGTATTTATGAAGTGGTAAATGCAATGTAGGTAAAAAGTCGGTAAAGATTACCGAATCGGAAGAATTCGGTAATTACCGAATCGGTATTTACCGATTCGGTAATGAGGCATACCTTCCCATTGATTTCTCAATGGATGGTATGCCTCATTACCGAATCGGTAAATACCGATTCGGTAATGGGGGGAGCACATTCAAGGGTGGCAGGGTGTCACATTGACACTCTGTTGCACCCCTGATTCCTGCATGTGTGCACATGTGGCACACATACATGCCCTGAGGGCATGTATGTCTGCCACATTGCACACTTGAACGTGCACAAAAATGCTTTTTTTCACCTATTTGTCATTTACCACCAACCTTTAGTTGGTGGTAAATAACGAATCCCCACACCCACGACACACTCCCCCTACATCTCATTTCATACCGAATCATGAAATGAGCCCCCTACATCTCAGAAGCCCAAATACCGGTCGGTAACGGTATATTTACCGAAAATCGGCCGTTACCGACCGGTTTTGGGCTTCCTACATGAGGCCCAAAGCGTCAAATGGAAAGGTGCACACCTGGGCTGCTTCCAAGCTGTTGTAGAGCCGAGGATCATTCATAGAAACCTTGTGGCATAGGATGTCTGTGCAAGCCCCAACCCACCTTCTTCAAGGTACTTCCGCTACTTAGTTTTGCAACTGGTGCTGACATGGGACTGATATCTATTAATTATAACCTGAATACGTAATCTGAAATCATGAGCAAGTTCCTGTTGCTATTTCATTTCCTAGGAAAGCTCAAAATAATGAAGGAGCAACTTCACATTAATGAAGACATCCAGCCGGTTGAGCTGCAGCACCACCGAAAAGTATTTCACTTACAAGAAGCGATTGAAAAAGAACTAGAATTGATGTTGAAACACAACATCATCAAACACTCTACTGGTCCCACACCATCGGTGTCACCTAAATTGGTAGTGCCAAAAATGGACAATGAAGGTGTAGGCAGCATTTGCGTGGATATATGCCAGGCCAACAAAGCAATCGAGAGGGAAAGATATCCTGGTCCACACATTGCAGACATGATCATGCAGCTGAATGGAACCAAAGTCTTCTCCCGACTTGACTTGAACAAGGGATATCATCAACTTGAATTGGAAGAAAATTGTAGGTAAGTTACTACAAAAGGTTGAGGTTTGTAGTGTCATCTGCTGCAGAAATACGCCAAGATGTTATGTGTAAAATAATTCAACCTGTTACACATGCTTTTAATACTGGTATTTGGGACAACCTGGAAGGAGCATGACAAGTGTGTCAGTTACTTGCAGATGTAGGTCTGAGAATAAATGCAGAAAAGTGTGAATTTCACAAAACCAAACGCAAGTTCTTTGTACACATATTTTCTGATGGGGGGATGACTCCTGATCCAAATACAAGCAGTGTCAGCTACCAATCCCCCACAAAATGTCACCATGTTACTGTCCTTCTTTGGCATGGCTAACTTTTGTTCAAGGTACATTTATGACTTTGCTACAGTGGGTGTTCCTTTGCGAGACCTGACCAAACAAAATGGCCAGCTCCGATAGACCCCAGAATGTGACCAAAGCATCAAACAGAGAAAGCATGCAATTTAAAAAAAATGGTGAGATCGCCTACTTTGATCCTAAATTACACACTGAGATTTCTGTTAATGTGAACACAGTGGGGCTAGGAGAAATTCTTGCTCAGCATAATGGACATCCAAATTCTTATAGACACATTGTGGCACATGCCACTAGAAGTCTGTCTGGCACTAAACTTGCCTAATCCCAGCTAAAAAAAGGGAGTCTGGCTGTGGTGTGGGCATGTCAACATTTTCATTTGTTTCTTTACGAAAAGCATTTCAAAATTGTCACTGACCACCAAGCTCTAGTCACCATAGTCGGAAATTCAAAGACAAAGATACCCCCTCGCATTGAGAGGCGGGGTGTGTGTTTACAAGAGTATGTCTATACAATTAACCCCTTCGCTGAGGCGGGAATTCCGCCGCAGCGCTGGGGGGTGTGGGGGGGCAGCGCGGTGGTGCTGTGCTCATGACGGAGCCACTCCGTCATGAGCCACGGTTGAGCTGTGCTCATGACGGAGTGGTTCCGTCATGACTCCGCCCAGTTGCATTGTCCCCCCGCACAGGCGGGGAAACAGCGCCGCGTGAGCGGAGCGGCCGCCAACGGCCGCGGCATGACGGAACCGCTCCGTCATGAGCACACGGCAACCGTGGATCATGAAGGAGTGGCTCCGTCATGAGCGCTGAAGGAGTTAAGCATAAGCCAGCCAAGAATCAAAATTCTGCAGAATATTTCTCATGAGTACATTACAGTGACACAGCTCAACATCGAAAACTAATGAGGAATGCATCAACTTCATTGTCAGGTCCAGCAAGTCAGGGGCTTTATCCATCAAACAAATTGTTGCCATTACAAATGCAGATAAAGACATGCTTGCCCTTAAAAACATAATTTCAGCTCAGTCATTGATAGAGAGTGTTCAACCGCTGAGTGACGATGTTGAATTTCAAAAGTTTTGAAATGCGTAATATGAACTGTTCATCACTAAAGAAGACATTGTGCTAAAATGCTCCAGGATTATCATACCTGAGAGTCATTGACCTCCCAAATGAAGGACATCATGACATTGTTGCCAACAAAACAGCCCCAAGAGATCAAGTGTGGATTCTTCACTTGGATGAGAGAGTTGAGAGGGAATTAAAGGAGTCTCACCTATGCCATTGCCTTTCTCCTAAAGTTACCCAGTATCCACTAACTATATCTGTTCTTCCTTCACGTACGCGAGAAAGAGTGAACATAGACTTCTTTAGGTTTCTACCAAATGGCCATAACCTGATGGTGATCATTGACAAGTTTTTCAGTTTTCCTTTGCTCCAGTGGAATGTCATTGAGCGACTGAATGTCAAATTTGTAGTTTGAGGTATTCAAGACATTCTTAAGTCTGACAATGGTCCACTGTTCAATACCAAGGAGGTTTTTGGAGTCTCTTACCGGACTCAATGTCAAGCATCAGAAAAGTACACCTCTGTGGCTTCAGACTAATGGTGTCATGGAACGCTTTATGGGAATCGTAAAATAGGTGATCCAACGTGCATCGATGGAGGTAATTGAGCTGAAGCTGAAGAGGTTTTTTCCACTGATGCTGCTCGAAAATGTTAGACGAAGACGTAGGCTGATCAACATCGGTGAACTCAGGAGATCGTCTTCGACGAAGGCTATTGTCAATCAAAAACGGAAGCAAAAAACAGATCCTCCATTTGGTGTTTAGCCTCTGAAAGTTGTAACATGCAAGGGACACATGATAACAGCGCAACATCCTGATAAAACCATTACAATGGACTTGTCATATTTCAGACATCTGCCTCGCCAATCATCAGTTCCTCTCCTACCAGATGAGGCTGCCTCACTTGAAGGCCCAGATCAGACACTATATCCTGTACCTTCGGTGTCCACTCTGGATACTGTTCAACAACCTCATACCACACGGTTTGGATGAACTGTCCGAGCACCTCGACACATTAACGGAGAAGTATGATGCTGCTTTGTTTATACCTTTATATTTAAAAGGGGGAGGGATGTAGTGTCTTAGGTCTGTGAGCATTAGGACCCTGTGGCCCTGGGCGGACTCAATGAAATAATAATGTAATAATTTGGGAGGTGTTAAGGTGTTGTTATGGATGGTTATGAGAGAATGAGGAGTTCACTTTGCATGTTGTACGATGATGAATAAAGACGTTGGCTATAAGCTCAGTGTGTGGCTTGTTCTTGTGCATGCTTCCAGGCTAGGGAGGCCGCGATAATGCCTACCAGTATGCATGATATGTGACTCCTACACATTGCAACCATTATTGTCTTGTGTAGCATTTCCTGTACATTGCCTTACTCAAGTTTAGGATTGATAGCCTCTGCATTATAGCTATGTGTAGCAAAGTACTCTGACTTTCTACATTTGAGTGCGTAGAGCTATAGAAAAACAGAAACATGAATCAGGAAGTAATTTATAAATGGTTATTAGTGTAGGTCTTCAAATAGTCATAAATATCTGACATCCTTACAAAGCATGCATATCTCTTACATACAGGGTTTGACAAGTCAAAGCCTATTTACAGACCATAGCTTGTCTCTTTAGCACTTGTGATATAACAAACTGAGTGCAAATTATTTTATTAAATCTTTGCTGAGACCCACTACTTCCACTGAGGTTCGATTTAAACCTAAAACCAGTCTCGAGTATAGCTAGTTTAAAACCTATTGGTTATTTTATTGGGTTGTGTACAACAGAGAAACTGGCACTGTGCAAAGATATTGGCTAACCACTTGCCGCACACAATTCCCTAGCTATCCCATATAAAATAGTCTCAAAAAGAATATGCAGCTCCTATAGTGCAGCAGTGAAACAGATGTGTGAAGGTATGGTTTTACAGAGGGGGGAGATGCTCACATAGCAGCAAGTGCCCCCACACACCCATGTGGGTGCCATTCTTCATCATTGGACAAGCTCAGGGGTCTGTTTGTTGGAAATCCTTTTCAATTGCGCCGCTTGATGAAGTGCGGGTGTGTGGCTTGAAAGTGTAGATTGGTAGTGAAATGACGTGAGAAAGGAGAGTGTATTAGAATAGACTAAGGGTTCGTCAGAAACAAACCTATTTCATGAATTGAGGTCATTTGCCTAGTTAAAATGCTGAGTGCTATCACGGGATATAATGGTCCTAGACAGCTTAGTGTAACTAGATGGTAAACATGTTTGTCGCCTTTTTATGTCAGGAGAATGATCATGTGGTGATTCCTCAGGACCTTAAATAACCTTACTCTACACAGTGAAGGAATCTCATGAAGTGGATTTTAGAATAGAGATTTCCTATCACTCAACACAATTGTGATCAATCAAATATCTCTATATTTGAGAACCGTCCCCTACCCCTGCTCTACTTCCAAAAAAAAGAACAAGTTGAGTATCTTTGCTTTCCACCACAATATTGCTTTTAGGGTGTTAAGTTCCAGCTATCTCCCAGGGAGGAAGAGACTACCAAAAGGAGTGTGGATGGCTCGTAAGGAAAGGCCTTTATATGGGGCCCAGTTGGTATTGAAAATAAGAGACCTCCTACACCCCCTGCTGATTTTTGCTCTGCACATAAAACACACAAAGAATGTGCCCTAGTGTCAGCTAATTACACTAGGACAAAATCAGCATATTTCACTGGGGCCGGCTCAATAATCACTGCCGAATCAGGGATCTTACTGGATCCCCTTCTTTGCCTGCACTGGGCAGGAAGCAGCAGACTGACAATGAGTGAGCCTTGGCATTGGCCTGTAAACATACTTTCTTTAATCTCCATGGCCATCTCTCACTATCCACGTAAAAATATCTTGTGACCCTTTCTCTTTAGTCATTTCTGTCTGTCTTTCATGCTGATGTCATTGTCTTGTGGTGCATATAACTGAAATCCAATGCTTGTGATATGAACTCCATCAGAGAAAGTTAGGGAACCCCAGATGCAGAAGGAGTGAGCTGATGTCAACATAGCTTATGTTGCTAAATCAAATGGTAAATTTTCTCTACTTAACAAAACTATCGCACATTTGCCTATCACAACAAATGTCTAACATGTTCAAACTTGCCAAAATAACATCTATCTGGAGAAAAACGGCGAAATGTCGCTAGGCGACATTTCTCCTATTATCAAGCCTCACGCAAAGCAGCATAGCAACAAGAAAAGTAACAATAATCTCTGTTATGGCTACTTTCCTTACGCCTGCTTTGAAACTGACTTAGCCATGATAGCCTATGGAAGGTGGATATCATGGCTAACTATGTGAGGCCCTATCAGCAAGCTATCGCCAAACTTTGTGGAATTATCGCTGGGTTTCCAGCGATAATCTCATGTTTGGCAGTTAGCGCTAGGATTTTTATCGCTTTTGAGATAAGCGTTGCTAATAGCACGCTATCTTAGCAATAAAAATCCACGCTAGCCGGCGATAATTATCCTAGCGCTAAGTGCGATTAGCGATAATTATCGCCGGTTGTTGCTGATATGCCCCGTAATTTTTATTCTGGTTTAATATGTTGTTCTGCATTTGTAGATTATTTTAGTTGGTAACTTTCCACCTTTGTCCTACTTTTAAGGATATATATGTAACATTATTTGTTGATTAATTTCTAATCCTTGTAGCTGCTTTATCAACTGCCTTTCAAGTGGTATATATGTGTATGATCTTGCCCTATAAAGTGGAAAATGCTGAAGTGGGTAACCCAGCTGAAGAATTATCCTTGGTAGCAATAACGTTAAAGAGACAGTCAGAGAAACTTGAGCCCAGGTAAAGGCTTCACCACGTTGAATCTAATTTGTTTCCCTTAATTTACAGCTGATACTTGTCACCTCCCTGTTGATAACAGTCAAGAAACACATAGATGAATTTCAGAGTCACTGAATTTCATGTGCTCAGCCAACTCTGCAAAGGTACTGTCTGTATTGCCTCTGACTAGTCAGTGATTGTTTCTTTGGAATCTGAATACATTATATATATAATAAAGCATGTTGGCGAAGGCTTCTGGCTTTGCGTGTTATTTTGAAACACATATCTGATTCTTAATTAAGGCTGAGTTTTGACTGTAGAAACTCATTGTATTGTTAATGATTTCAAATACACTCTAACCATGATTCAAATAAAACATGAAGGAAAACACAACTATGGCGCTGGCTGTCGAAGTGCTGCCATTTCCTCCATCAACATATTAAATTCCCATTATTTTTGTGGATGATTTGCCGCCCAATAAAACATTTTACTGTTGACCTCGAAGAGAAGCCAAACCTGCATTATGCTGCTGCTCCCGGTATTCAACTGCTATTATTCATTTGAATGAGTGCAGCAGAAAATGACAAAAAGGTGTCTCAACTGTTTAGACAGAGATACCATAGCCAATGTAAAGGGCCCAACTATGTGGAACGTCTTGGGCCACAGCTTTTGTTCGACAGTCAACAGATTAACAGATTATGGAATGTGTACATAATGAATATGGATGTGGTGGAAAAGATGGCGAGGACAGTACGGAAATAGACTGAGCTTGGAAAGAATTGTGAATGTTTGGGAGTCCACCGAGGCAATACATTTCTTTAGATGGTTAATATGGACACTTGGCTGCAGCCCCAGTATATGAACAGAGTTAGATACCTGCACGACCTGATCTCTAGAGTTGCAATTTTCCTACAGTGGTCTTTCTTCTGTAATACAGTCCTCATTTAGCATGGCTTTCAATGAAACCTCTCCTCACAATCTCCATTAAATCACAAAATCTCAAACTATTGGATGCATCATTGTCATTGTCCAAAGCAAGGGTCTGGGTTTGTCATTCTTCTCTGATCTATGTATGTATGCATGCACCTGGTCCCATTTCAAAAGCGTGAACCTAGCATAGAAGTAACACGGTTCATAACATCCACGAGAGTCCAGGGAATTACATTATAAATTGTTTTTGGTCATGTTCCGTTCATGCGAACATTTGAATGATTGATTCATTTGGGACTGAAGATGATTTCTACACTTTTTTAGTTAAAAGGAGTGACTGTACTTCCATCAATCCCCATATTAGATGGAGTCTAGAGAATGTAAAGGATTGTTTGGTAGTGCCAGTGCTGTTAATAATGATATGTATATACTAACTGTATATATAATGTGGATTATTTGAATGATGTGTATAATATGAATTTAATGGATTGAATATAAATGATATATGAAAATGAAGTAAAAATATTTGAATTTTGGAATACATCCATGACTGTAATTATCAATTGTGTCATTATTCACCCGGATCACATATGTGACCGTGATAAAGTGTGGAAATAATCTGGATGTAAAAAATTCCTCAACGGATATTTTGTATGAGATAATTGTCTTACCCAGTTCCTTGGGGAAAATTGGGTTGCCCTATTGTGTTAATAAAACGGATTATCCACTTCTGGCACTTCTGAATGAATGAAGGAATGAATTATTTTATTGGCTCAAAATTAAAAATCGTTACAATAAATACAATAGTAGTAAAATCAACCACATAATACAATAAACAAGCAGCCGCGGCCCGTGGAGGGAGTTCCGTGGGGCGGTGGAGCAGGGGAGGGGCAGGGTGGGGGGTTCTAAAAACCAGAATATGGATAATTGGAGGTAAGTAAACAATTAAATAAGTAAAACGAATTTCGTAGCGCGTGCTGCATCGCATTTTGCGCTTTTGGCCCTACAAGCCATAATGAAAAGGCAAGTAACAGCGATATGGAGGGAGGCCGACTTAAGTAAGCTTAAATCGGCTGGACCTTTCGATCCAACTTGCAAATCTTAGGAACAAAACAGAATTCATCTATATCTGAAAGTGCCATTAAATAGGGGGTGCAGAACCTACAACTTTCGCACAAGTGTACAGAGCATCGTGGAAGCACAAGCCCACAATTATTATGCACTGCAGGTTTTGCAATTACAGGAGAAATCCATTCTTCATTTACTCTGCTGTTGTCCTACATTTAAATGGGGTCTCCACATTCAAGGAAGCACTATACCTGTGTTTCAATAATACATATATCACAGAACTAGCTCAGTTCAGTACAGACATTAATATAATTTTAAGTAAAATTAAATCTCTTGCATGATTTTAGTATGTGTAACCCACGTCGACTGTGTACAATATCGCATTTTATAGTAGTAATTCCCAGGGGCGGCTCCTTTACTATGGTGGAGGAACGTCGCCCCACTGCTGCTGCTACCCAGCAGAGGCAACAGTGAAAAAGAAAATTAATATAACATCATTTTCTTTTTCACCATTGCCTCTGATGGATATCCGAGCTTTCAGGGCGGGCAGGGCCAACCTCCAGAGCTTCTAGAGGAGGAGTTGAGGATATATATGTGTGTTTTGTAATGTACTTATGCCCCCCCTTGCTGCCCTACCTAGTACCATCATGAGCAGACACCACTGGTGGTAATTCCTCTGTTTTAACTTAACCTCTGTGTTTTTGTGTGGTTTGCAAGGACTTCTGAATCTGATTGGGTGCTGATAATGTGTCATTGACCATTCTTGCAAGAGGATCCAAGCCAGCTAAATTTGGGTAATCTTTTAAATCTGCCTATATATCCGTAAGTTGGTTACATTGAAGTCCATCCTCAATATGATCTCACAAGTAGCATAATTGCAGCTTAGGTTATCAAGAGTTTTACAAAAATCTAGAATGATTTCTAACATGTATCCTTTATGCAGCACTGATTTGAGCTGACCCCTCATGTCTAGTTTAGCTATTGTAATGACTAGACGTGAGGGTTTTTCAGTATGTTGCCTATTATTTTTGCTGTCATTGCATCGGAGATATAGGTTGAAAATCCGCAAGGTGGCCCACAATTATTGCTGAGTTTGGTGGCTAGTGAGTGAAATCTATAATATCCATGATTTGAAAAGGGACTGGTAGTCCATTTCTCTTGTAAGCAGATAATGTCACTGGTCTTTAGAAATGAGAATGTCTAAATACATGCTTTAGCACCTCCACATTCCATGAAACTACAGTAAATAGTATGCAACTTGAGATAGTGAGTGTACTATAGACCTGTACTGTTTAAGACTTGTGGCAGGCCTATGAATAGAGCTGAAGACTGTCTATTTGACAGAACTGAGGGCAACCAACCCCAGTACAGGCCTGGCTCTACAGCCACAGTGGATATTACTGTACAATGTCTCCTGGTCCTGGAATTAACTTTCACCCTAATCGGTGTGTTCTTGTGTGTTAATTATGAACCTGAGCTATTTATACCTCTAGGTTTCCTCATAGTCCTCTTCTTGGTGCACCGATCATTGTTAGGGACAAGTAGGACTAAAGGATATCTCTCTTGCTCCCTAGGTTGGATTATTAGCGACCATTGCGCAAATAGTGATTTCTCTTGCAGATCAATGCAGCATGTGAAGGGCATCTCCATGATACTATTGTAGACTCTTCTCCTGGTGAGCATTGGATTGAGCTAAATTGCAGTCTTGTAATGTCCTCTGTGGTTAGGTGCCTTGGCGATGTAATATCTTGAAGAAGGCGTAATATATTGGATCTGTTTAACATGTCACCTCTACCTCATGCTGTACATTGGGGTGTGAAAATCAATTAATTGAACTCCCCGATTTTGCCTATATCTGTATTATTAAAGTGATTCTTGATCTCACTGCCAAACAGAGGGCTGTTACAAGAAGCCTGGATTTGACCCACCTGATATCTGGCTGTAGGTATTTTGATATTATCTGACTGATTTGTTCCACTCTTTTCCACCTGCGTCTGAGTAGTTTCTAGAGCTGATGGAGTTGGTGATTTATGAGGCAGGTCATTATTGGCGGCACCTAACAAAAGAACGCTACTTGCAAGCATCTTCTCATAGCTTGGTATTACTGTGCTTGGTTGAGGTTCCTGTCAAATTTGTTGGGCCTCTCTAGAAGCCACTTGTTTTCCCACCTCACTAGTTGTTGTCATCTGTTCTTTTTGAAAAGTTACCAAACCCAAGTGAAGGTTCTGTGTGTTAAATAGAGGTATCTTGTGAGGCTAGCGGGGATTCTGACGTCTCTTTTCTTCATCAGGCCGATCTGATCTTCGACCAGATTTAGTATTTCATTGGAATTGCCTTGTTTGATTACAGCATTGGTCTTCGCTTGTATCTTTAGATGTTCCTCTGCTACTCAATAACGGGTACAACAGGACTCATTTGATGCCTTTTCTGCCCCTTGTGGGCCTACACTAAAAACTGATCAGCACTTTGCTGGTCTTGTGAGTTTATTTCTGCTTTTACCTCAACCGTTACTTTTCTCTTTTATGTAGTTGAGTGCCTGGCAATGAACTGTCACCAGTTATTTTGTGAGTGTTGATCTTAGAAGGAGGTGCCTGAGTCTTGCTTATGATTGTATTAGAAGGGATAGCGAGGCCTGCTAGTTCCGGAATATGCTCTGAAATGTCCTCCACAGGAGTTTCATTAGAAGTGTTTGCTTTTACCAGGTGCTTCCCAGACAGCTGTCTCTTTAAGATAGCTTGATCCTGTGCAGCTATTGTTTGATTCAAAGTGGTAATTTTTTTCAAATTATGGATCAAAAGTGTAAATAAATCTGGGAGAGAACACAGTTTGTCTACTAATGGAGTACATGCACAACTCCTAGACATTTGCCCCTGAAAGAATATTTAGGTGAGTTTCCAGTTTGTTAATTGTATTTTTCATGTTAGCAATTCTGATAACTAGTGATTGCATTAAATCAATCTGTAGTTCCGGTTTGTGGGAATGCCAGATTAATGCTTTGGTAGCAGCTAGAAGTATTGGATTCATGCTTGAGAGTATTGTTCTGTCACCCATCTTCTGGGCAGAGTTAGAATTGATGTCTGTACAGCCCATCTCCTGTTGAGGACGTGCAATTTCTTCCAGGAACTTTGCATCTGTATCATTTAGTGCAAAGCTGGTAGCGTGATTAATAGTTCTTTCTTTATAATTTGGGGTTATGAAGGGAGGATGCCAACAGAATTTCAGTGATAGGTATGTCATATTTATGTATCGCCTTGCAACTGTAATGTACTTGTGACATCGATTCATCTGGCCCACACTAATGGTCTTCAGAAATTAATATGCAGACTTTAAAATGGCTCACTGAAAAAGACCAGTCAGAGGAGAGTTATCTAGACAAACCAGTAAGAACGCAGACTATTTTGCTGCTTTCTGCATAGATTGCTTAGATTCCATAGAGGTCTGTGCCATGGTGACAGATTTTAGTGACATAGGGCCTCATGTAGGTAGCCTAATACCGGTCGGTGACGGCCGATTTTCGGTAAATATACCGTTACCGACCGGCTATGTAGGGGGACAATTTCATGATTCGGTAATTTACCGAATCGGTAATTTTACCGATTCGGTAAATACCGAATCATGAAATGAGATGTAGGGGGAGTGTGTGGGTGTTGTGTGGATTTGTTATTTACCACCAACTAATAGTTGGTGATAAATGACGAATAGGTGTGAAAAAGCATTTTTGTGCACTTTGCAGTGTGCAATGTGGCAGACATACATGCCCTTAGGGCATGTATGTGCGCCACATGTGCACACATGGACGAATCCGGGGTGCAACAGGGTGTCAATGTGACACCCTGCCACCCATGATGATGCCTCCCCCATTACCGAATCGGTATTTACCGAATCGGTAATGGCAACTGGCTTCCCATTCATTCCTATGGGCCTCCAGGCCCATAGGAATGAATAGGAAGCCAGTTGCCATTACCGAATCGGTAAATACCGATTCTAAAATACCGACACTTACCGATTCGGTATTTTTCTACCTACATTACATTTACCGATTCATAAATACCGAATCGGTAAAATTCGGTATTTAAGAATCGGTAAATGTAATTTACCTACATATGGCCCATAGTGACGGAATTTCTAGCAATGTCAAGACTTAAAGTAAAACAGGTTTTTTAAAGTAGTGCTCAATTGCAAAGGTCTTGTCTTTAGCTCTTTCAATAACTTCTAAAGGAGCTTTTGACATGACTTTGTCAGGTTGATAAACCAATGATTTAAGCGCTTATATCATAGGTTTATCAACCTAACCTGGGACAGTAACTTTGCACAATACCTCTTTTGTTTGAAAATAATCACAAAGGGCTTAATCATGCACCTGTTTGCTCCCCAGCCAGAGAGCTCACACCCCGTCTGAGTGATACGCTGATAACCCGGGACAGTGACTTAGCATTATACCCTTTTTAAAGTAAATCATGGAGGGCATAAACATGCACCCTTTGCTACCCAATCAGAAAGTTTGCACCCCGTCTTAGTGATATGCTGCATGTTCATTCCCTGATGCTTATCAGGGAGACACCCAAGCTCTCATATCATAGGATTATCAACCTAACCCGAAACAGTGGCTTTGCACGATACCCCTTTAAAAAAAAAAATCACTGAGGGCTTAATCACATGCCCGTTTGCTTGCCAACCAGAGAGCTCACACCCCATCTTAGTGGACGATGCATACTCTTCCCCTGATGCTTAACATAGAGACAAAAAAGTCTTTCACTGTTGGGACACGCTGTATTAATAGGCAATAGTCCCACCCTCTCTAATACGCTATCATAATCTCTTTGGAGGAGTAGAATCACCTGATTGCCCATGCTACTGCTGTTCGGCCATCATGGAAGCCTCCCAATGGTGTTCAAGGTATCACACTATGCATTTCCGCTGTTGATAATATCAACTCATCCCTGTTGCGATGCAACAACAATAGATACATAGGCATAGCATTTTATCTACCTGGCAGATAGCAACGCATCCTTAATGCCACGGCTAATACGTTTTGTTTGAGAGACACGAGTAGTAGCACCTAATCACAATGCTGCTAGTCATGAGGTAATTCACAGACTGGTGACGTTAAACCTATGCCATAAATACTATGAATGACTCAACAGAGAACCAGCCAGGTCCTACTGCTTATCATGATTTCCTTTTCCGTGGGGTGCTCCTGGATGTACCTAGTGGCGTGAGGGTGGATACAACTGACTCCTTGAGGAGGTAAGGTATCCATCACATAGTACAGGAGATGCCTGTAAGGATGAATCAGTGCTTTTTGAATAGATGTATGTTTGACTGCTCAACATGAAGTCTTGGACAAATGGAACTGACAACAGTTTACATCATTGTGCATCCCTTTAAACTGAAGAAACATTGTGTTAAAAAAGACATGTTTATTTGTTGTTTTCTCTCCTTTCTCTTTATTTCCTCAGAATGACGGTGGACCCTTCCATATATTCGGGTCACCTACCAGGCCTTCTGATCTTTGACGGGCCAGTATAAAGGATAATTATTTTGGTTTTTCATGAGCACATTTAACTGAGTGACTTAAACATCAAAGGTCCTGATGAATACCCTGGAACCCCTTCTGGGGTCCACATATGGGCAGAAACATGTTGACCTCAAAGAGGGGAATAATTGTTAGAAAACCCCAGTCTTCTTTTTAATCCTACTCCCTTTAATTTACACAAACCATTATAATTTCTAAATGCGCTCTGTCTCTCACGACTCTATCTCCATCGCTCATCAGAAAACACCTTTGCTCCTCCCATTTTGGGAATTGTAGCCCACATCATGGACCTTTCAGTCCGGGTGTGAGGAGGGGACCCAATGATGAAGCATGTCACCCTCAGCTGAGTGAGGGTTCTCGTCCTTAAAAGGACTCCTTCCAGAGAAACAACTCCATCACTTCACACACTAACATATTATTTCTGACAGGGCATATCTTTATGCAGGATACTAGCCTCTAGCCCTCCGAAGATGACTATCTCAGAAGCACCTAAGTGTGAATCTAAGCTCTAAGTAGAACCTTCATAAAACAGCCAGGGCTGCAGGGTGGACTCCCTACAGCCTGTCACCTTAGGGCCCTTGGTCTCGGGGCAAAGGGAAGGATCTGGGGGAAACAGAAGCAAAAGCAAACACAAATGGCTGCCCAGCAGTTCAACAGGCAGTCCTACAAACAGTTGCCGGTGAGCCAAGCACAAACACCTATTGAACAGGCCAATTGCTCTGCCTCTCTGAGCTGTATCTCAGCAACTGCAGTGCCTCTCCGCATGTTAGTTTCAGATTCCAGCACCATGGTGCAGAGGTATGCAGCAGTGTGCAGGTGGGCGCAGCAGAATATGAGCAGAGCGGAGAAGAAGGGTGGGCATGGCACACTGAGTAGCTGGATTGTCCAAGCGTGATGACACGATGCAGTGCGGTCACAATGCAGAGAGAGGAGGGCTCATTTCACAGAGAGTACAACCAAACCAAACAATGCTTCTGTCTTGTGAATAGGGCAGCGCAGGAAGAAACAACAGTATTCTGACATGTCAGTAATTAGTTTCTTTACATAGGTACCCAGCCTCTGTTAGAACTATGAGAAGCAAGTCATAATGGTAGGTTTCATCTGGAAATACTTCAGTGAGTTGTTCTAGGTCTAAGCCAGTGTGTCCAATAGGAATTAAAGATGAGAGTAAAAATAATCAACTTAATAAGCCATATCCCTTTATCCTTTTTAGAACTCTCCTTCATACTTGGATTTCTGTAGCTCTGCATCACATTCATCAGGTTAGCTCTTGGAAAACCCATTCGAAGTGCTTTGGTGAAGATGTGCATCCAAAGTTTGAGGGTGAAACAAATGCACAAAAAGAATGCCATCATCTTATTTTTAAAGAAGACACTCTAACCAATCCATTCTTGTGCACGAATCCCAAACTTTTTGTTTTAAAATGTCAAATTCTAATTAAGCCCCTCATGCATCAGAGCATTTTTTCAAACCATGGCCCAGTCAGATGAGTTCAATCAGTACTGCCTCTCCCTGCACTGCAACCTCCCCTTTGCCATCATAATCATACTATGACAAGACACATTGGTTTACCTCTGGGAGTTTTAACTCCTTTGAAGGTCTACAAGTTACATATGTGCAGGTTCAAACTAATATCTCGAAGATTAAATTATGTAATATAACTTAATCCGGATAGGTGGTCAATGGAGCTCTGTCATATCTGTAATTCCAATTTTTTATTTGTAACCTGTATCTAGATCAACCAAATGCAGGGATGATATAACTTGGCGAACTGTTCTCCTCAGGTATGAATGAGTCATTTCCTTATGCTATTTCCTGGATTACGTTTGATTGTGTTTTTGCCATGCATCAATTCATAATGTAAATTCTAATGAATACAAAATGGGCATGAAGGAAAGCTGTGCATTCTTTTTAAATAGGCCCAAGAAATTGATTTTAGGAACAGGGTTAATTCATACCATTCTGAATGTGAGGTTACCCATATTATGAGGTGAGTTTGAGGGCGTTTCACAAAATGTGTTCTTTTGTTTGGAAGATAAAAATTAAGAATAATTTGATAGATAACCAGTATCCTAATATTCTGTATTTTCCATCCTTCTCTCAATAAAAAGGTTACCCTACTTGTTTTGTTGGGCCAATTCCCTGCAGTTTAAAATGACCTAAATACACACAAGAAACAAAATATATTTTCCTTTGAAATGTACTCAGTATGTGGATGTGGAAAAGTAGGGTAGTTAGGGCCGGGCTTGTCTGGCACTATGGAAAACCTCAACATTTCTGAACATTAGACACATGGCAGCCCACGGTCTGTTGAAGTCAATCTAGTGTCTTTGTGGTCTTCATATGGTTAATTTTATGGTCCCTTCCTATCATATGTGTTAGGCTCACCCACACATGTGGGTCTTCTGTTTTTTCTTGGTACACATGTGAGAAGGCAGGAATACCCCAGGTCTGTCGTTCTTTGAAATTGTTAAGTTTGGTAGGATACCCTGGGCGCGGCTCAACTCAGAGCCCAAGCACTGCTGACATATGGGCTAGCAAACAGGGGGTCCAGATGCTTTCTGTCTCCCTTATGGGGCCAAAAGACATTCTGGGATTTGGGCTGTGGTGCACAATGCTAAGATGGGCCAGGACTCTGTTCCATTATTTTGTTTCTACGTGTTTGCCTGGTTTTTCCGGGACGTGTCTTGGGCTTCCTTCCCTCATTATGTTGGGCAGATTGGTAGTAAACACCACAATCTGCCCCATTAACGGGGCAGAAAGATAGTCTGGGGCTCAGAAAATTGGGGTCCATCTCATGTTATGAGAGGCCAACCTCCGTCACCTGTGTGGAGCCCATCTCACATTTTCTATGTTTTCTATGAGGCCCTTATCATGAACCTTCATAGCAGAAGAGCAGAAGAGCACTCCTCTCCATTGTATTCACATGAAAGCACAGATTGACAGTATAATTTGTTTGTTTGCTGTAGGTTTAGGAAACAGATGAAATACTAGGTTATCTAATAGACCAGTCACAACTCACCTTGGTTGTGGCATTTTTCAATGTAAGACAGTATTTGGGATGCCAGCAAAATATAAGGAGCTGTGTTCAGACAGCCCTTCAAAGAGTAGCAAATGAGTTTCCTCTGTAGCACCAGAATTGTGATTAGTGGAGTCCAATCTCCATGAGTAGAGAGGTTTGATCTGGCTGCCTTTAAACATATCATCTAATACCATTAGGCTAGTAGCAGACCACTCAACGATAGCTGTCTTTCCAGAAAATAAACAGTACTCCAAGTTGTTTTACATGTTTTTTCCAGTGTTTTAAGTGCACATTGCCACCTGGTAGCTGGATAATCAGTTGTATAGGCTTCTCTCAAAGTTTCAATCATTTGCGTGAAGTCAACATTTTAACCTAGATAGATGACCTTGCATCACATTAAAGACTTTTTCAATTACATTTGCATCTCAGAGTGATGAATTGTGTCTGCTTGACATGGGGTTGCTACTACCTACCATGCCCAAAATGACTCAAAGCAAATCACAGAATGACAAGGCAATGTCAAAAGAACCTAAAAATTGAGATTATGTGGGAAACAGACTCACAAGTCAGAAAATGCTCTCAGTTGAGATATCACTGCAGGACAAATATTTATGTAGGGACCTAGGCAACTTACTCAAACTCACTGGAAATAGGACAAGACAGAGTAGGGTAGTGGCAACTGTCCGCTGTCAGCTACCTCAACACACCCTTCGGACAAGTGCTAATTTAGTAAATCACCAAACTATAGACTATAATTTGATCAAATAAAAGATATACCCTTTAATATTAAGATAGCTGCCTACCATAATATAGAGGTATCCATAGAGTCTGACCAGTAGCAATAGTGCCAACACTGTGGCCCTATTTTCTGACATTCTAGTCTACTTGTTTTGAATCTTGAAACAAATGCATGCTGTTCTCCTCATTGTATTCACTTCTCATTTAACTCTGCTTCAATTTATTTAAAGAAGTCATAGTTTACTGTAGGAAAGTGCCATTTTCTACGTGATCACCTCACTTTTTTCTGGGTTCTTGCTGATTGTTTGTTTTGACTCTGGCACTGGAACACTGCTAAACAGAACCAAGTGCATGTGCTCTGAAGTTTGGAAAAATTGGCTAATTCCTAATTGCAACCTTAACTTTTCTATGAAGCCGTAGTATATAGTACAGAAATACACTCATGACATGAAAAGTTAAACGTCACCTTAGAATGCAGCCCTCATTGTTCCATTCTCTAGTGTAACAAAGGAAAACATGGTCTCTGACATATCATTTTAGAGTGAGTAGTACCCGGCATGCCAACTGCAAGAATTACACTTTTTAAGAAGAAAAAAAATTCCTTTCAAATATTAGTAAGTCGTCCGTGTAAGTAGTGCACCCCACAAGGTAGGGTGCACCGTATTTAAAAGTTGGACACATAAATTTATTATTACCATGTCCCTACAATTTAAAGACCCAAAAAGCTTTTTTCACTGTGGTAGGTCTTCTGTAGAAAACCAGCTTATTGATTCAAATAGTAATACTTCTTACTCAGTAATGAATATAAAGGAAAAGAAGCTTTTAGAAAGTAACTTTTTACTCACCTGAACTTTGAGGATCCTAATTTGCATTACCTTTTCAGCTACTTATGGCCAGCACTCACCCTTGAAGGACATGTGAAATTCCTCCTAGGAGCATGAAATGGGCTGACCTGAATGGACAGAGATGACTTCTCTGAGCTGAATAGAATATGCTGCGTGGGGCCTCAGTGCCACTTCTGTCAACACCTAAGTGTCAAATCCTGCTTGATAGGTTTGTTTGAAGCTCAAGTAACATGTTTGTACCCTTAAAAGGGAGCACACAGGATGCTAGGACAATTCTTGTGTACAGTATATCTGGTTGCCAAGGGACCTTGCTTATGTCTGTCTCTGTGTGTGTTGTGAGTACAGTGCCAGTTTCAAACTGTATTTTTGTGTTAGATGTGGGAGGACACTAGGATTATCATAGTACATTCCCTCACACACACCCCAGCCCTCAGAGCCCAAGTTTAGAGTCGATAAACACCTTTGTCATCTTGAATTTTCTCTGCCAAATTGCACTTTGGGGTGTATGGAAAAAATACTGATAAACAAATATTATGATACAAAAATATTGTGTCAAGAATATTGGGATGTCAACAATGTTCTTGACGGGAAAATCAAAGCTAAAAATGTAGTTTTAAGAGTTGTTTTTGCTATCCTAGATTTAGAAAATGTAGTTCTATGTGATATTGTAAGTGTTAATTTTAAGCAGTGGTACATTGGGTATTAAGGGGATAACGGTGTATATTTTAAAGTAAAATTTATGTTAATTATTTTATTGATATGCAAATTAATATTGTAGAGTTTTTTAATGCATTTTCTCATTGCGCTGCCTGCCACAGCATGCAGGGATCAACAGGGGATCCCCAACTGGAGGCTGAAAGAACAAGGGGGCCCTGCTGGGGACCCACAAGCACGCTTTCCGGCTTGGTTTCCATGTCAGACAGACCGGCATGGAAACCATGGTAGAACACGTGCATGCTAATCACAAGGGCGAAAGGGCCCGCCCTTGAGATTACTGGCCAGCGGGTTCCTAGAGACCATAGGACGCCAGCCGGAATAACCAGCCGGTTTATTTTCTGACCACCTAGATCATAATTAGGTGGTTGGAAAGTAAACTGCGGGACTGATTACAATGTGGCCCTGAAGGATCCAACCGTTGGTCAGAGGCGTAATGGGCCGCATTGTAATCGGCTCCTAAATATCACTTCTTTACTGTCCAACACCTTCCACAAAGTGGTTAATATTGGAGTTGGAATAGTAAATGTCACCCTTTTACAAGCCAGCACATTCCCTGGATTGGTTTAGATTGGAGTAGAAATAGTAAATGTCACCCTCTTGGTGTCCAACAACTTCACCAAGGTGGTTTATATGAGAGTGGGAATTGTAAATGTCACTATTTAAGTGTTCAGCACTTTTCCGAAATTGGTATAGCTTGCAGTGGGAGTAATATTTTTAACCCCTTGAGTGTCAAACACTTTCTCAAAGATATTTGGATTGTGGTTTTTTGATTTTATCATTTTTGTTTAAACTGTGTTTGTATGTAGTAGAAATAGTTTGTGTTATTTAATTAGTATTGTGATTATCTAAAAATATAATAAAAAATAGTTAATTGTATGTTTTTAATCAATTATATAATTATAAAAAAATGTAATGACTAAGAACATGTAACATATTTTTCTCATTTTATTTATGTTTTCAGTTTATATAATTTATATTTTTACATTTTAAACATTCAACTTAAAAAAGATATCTAGTTAAACAAACATTTTTAAATTAATTTTTATTAAAAAAAAAATTAGATATATTTAAATAGTATTGTATGTGGTACATTTTCCAATTGTTTCCATTAACATTTTTTAAATTGTTTTATATACATATTTTCAACACTATTTTAATATAAGCTTTTTAGTATATATTAAATAATTGTATATATTTTATACTTCACAGTTTTTTAACATTTTGTAAAACATTTTTAACATGTTTTACATTTTAAACAATTTGGTAAATTTTTTCCATAATTTTGTCAATATTTTTATATAATTTTCCATTCATTTCTATGAGACAGCAATCTTTTTTTAGTTTCATTTACCATTACCTTCTATTTTGTAATCTATTTGTCTCGTTTTGATCTATTTTACCAGATCCAGGTTGGGGTATGTTTTTAGAAGATTTGAGGGTAGGCTATGCAGGGGGAGTTCTAGAGGTTAGTTTGTGGGGTTTTGTAGATTTACTTGAGGTAATAGTAATGTTTTGCCAAATGTTGTAATGGTACTTTTATATTTTGATGATTAACAGGCTTATTACGATGTCAGGCAGACTTGCGTCTGCCCGACACATTGCGGATACAGGTCCGCACGACCTCCCGTTGGCAGGCCCGACCACTTAATTATCATTAGGGCTCCCGTTTTCCGTTTTACGGATTTTTACATATAAATACAAGTGGAAATCTATATTTCCTTTGCCTGTATTTACATTTAGAAATGGCAAAATACTAGTAAATTTTGCCGCGCTGCCATCGGGTATTTTGCTACCGACGTTCCAAATACACAATTCTGCTGTCTCGTGTAAAAGGCAGCTCTCACAGGGGGGTCCTGTAGACACTGCCCGCAGTCTGGTCAGAAGGGGTGAAAAAAACAACAAAGCCTCGTTCACAAGTAAATGGTCTTTTTAAAGACCTGTGAAGTAGTCGGGTGCGGCTAGTCAGCTTTGTTATCTCATGCAGAAACTCCATCTGATTTGAAGCACAATCTTTTGGAAATGTCGCGTTGCCTTTAGGAGTAAGGGATGCATAGTCAAGCAGGAAGGAGAGCGAGAACGGCAAAGCAGCACAGCCCACTAATTTGCCATCTAAGATCTATAATTTTTTGTCCTAAACTGTATAAATAGATCACCTACTATGCTATAGTGTAGGCTAGCACATGACATCACGGAAGCCTACGTTAGCATGCATGAACGTTTAAGAGGCTTTTTTTAAATAACAGATAATTCAGATAATGCCTTTTTCATCTGTTCCAGTGGGAAAGAAGTTTAAAGCACCAGAAAATATTTTTTTTGGGAGGGGTTAAAAACTCGAAGAAACCAGTCCTAGGTTTTATTAATGCGTGTCCGCTGAAATTTTTAAGGAACCTGTATTAGGCCAAAGACACTATGCAGCTTCTACAAAATCAAATGTAAGGCACTACAAGGAAAAACCACCACTAGACAAAATATGGAACCTGTACTCCAGTTGGCTCGGTGAAATTCTAGGGGGCCAGTGTTTCTTGTCTGCTGTATGTGTGCAGCCAGCAAGGTACAGAGCAGAGGCTGTCCATGCGGTGACGCCAGCGAGCAGGGACTAGCGAGTTCCTGCAATTGCAACTGTATATTTAAGATCTAGGACTCCCCAATCCACTGCAGAGGTCTGACATGGGCTTTTCGACTCCAACATGGATGCTCTACATTTAACAAAATCTGTAGTTGAGACAACGCGATCTCTCTTGAAAGGGGCATATTTTCCAGTGACAGCTATTGAATGGAAGGAAGACAATTTCAATTTGTAGAACAGCTGCATGATTCATTTTTAGAAACATTTCAAATAGGAATAATGACCTAGGAGGAACCCCTGCTGAAGCCCGGAGAAGCACAAGTGATGTGTCCTTTGTGACCGTCTACTGTTACAAACAAAACCAGCCACTTAGAGAGGAAACACTATCAATGAGGCAGCACGGTGCCTGTCACACCAAAACCAGGCACTTCTGCCCTTACGATTGCGCATACCGACTGTATGCGGAGGTCGAAAGAAAATGCATGAGGCAGACCAGGTCTGGCTGTGATTACTGATAGAAAAAAGGCAAATTGAAAGGGACCAGCACACAACATGGCGACCAGCTGTCACCCAGCCTGAGCAGCCTCCATGCAACAGAAAATGGCTGACACAAAGCAGGGGGAGTCTAGGAGGAGGTGCAGCAGTCTTGTGGCCTGTCTACAGAGCTAGGATTCATTAACAGAGTTTTTTGTTAGAAGCCCTCGGGGTACCAAACACCAAAGGCTCTATAGTTATGCTTCCACCTCGCTCTCCTCTCTCCACCCTACACTTCCTCCCCTTTTTTTAACCAATTTTTTTTTTGTTTTCTGGTACAATATAGCCTATATTGTACTAGAAAACAAATAAAATTGTCAATTTAAATAAATGTGGAAAAATACTAGCTGTAGCGTCGTCTTTTGCATGTGGCAAAAATAAATGTGGATAAATACAGAAAAAAAGCCCCAAAAATAAATATGGATAAATATAGAGGGAAATGGCAACAACAAAAAATACCATAAAACTGGGAGCCCTAATTATGATGTGACCACACATGGTGCGGTCGCAAGCTCAATTTTCTGAAAGGGAGCTGGTGCTGCTGTCAGGAACTGGCTGCAGCAGAAGCTCACATGCAGAAAAGGGAGTTTGTGTTCATCCCTGCTCACGTGTCAGGGACCTCAGGTTGCCTGCCACACAGTGCAGGGATCAACAGGGGTGCAACATAGGTTCCCTCCAAGCCACCAACTGGAGGTCAAGCATCGTAGTTCACGCAGTGAAAAACACCATTCATATGGATTAGGGACCGGTCTCCGAATAAGCCTGTCGGAATACAGACGGAATGACTGGCTGGTTTCACTTCTGACCACCTAAACTGAAATTAGGCAGTCGGAAGTGAAACTGACGATCTCGGTCAGAAAGCCTCCGATCTAAGGTCGGAGGCTTTCAAACTGAGATAGCGATCAGGCCCTTAGTGTGAAGTACATATATTTTTGAGAATGTCTACGAATGTCCTATTGTTATTGGAAGTTCCCATTTCCTTTGTTTTGTTTTTTTAAAGGATATCACTTTTAACCCCTTGGATGCTCATGACGGAGCGGTTCCGTCATGAGCATCAGTTGGGCTGTGCTCATGACGGAACCGCTCCGTCATGAGGACAGCCCCTGGGGGAAGCGCTGGCGCTCCCCCCCTGGGGCATCGATCGTGCCCCCACAGACGGGGATGGCAGCGGAAGAGTTTCCGCTGCCACCCCCGAGCCCCCCCACGCTTCCTGGTGACGTCAGCGCGCACAGCGCGCGCTGGCGTCATCAGGAAGTGCTCGGACGCCTGGAAGCCATTTGCTTCCAGGCGTCCACAGAGGCAAGGTGAGTGTTGTTCGCTCCGGTGGGGCGGCGGGGGCCTTTTAGAGTGTATTGAGGCATCGGGGGAGAGGAAAGAGTATTTCCTCTCCCCTAATGTCTCAATACAGGGCATTCCTGCTCCACGATCGCGCACAGCGTCGCGATCGTGGAGCAGGGATGCCCCACTAGACACCAGGGATGTGTGTTTTTTTAATTTTGGAAGCGACCCCTTGGGTAAGGGTCGCTTCCTGGGGCCATTTATTATTTGAAGACTTTTCTGCCCCCTCTGGGGGCAGATCGGTGTTTTTTTTTTCGCCGTTTCTGCTCCCAGGGGGGGGCAGAAAAGCCCACTAGACACCAGGGATATTTGTATTTATGTAGGAAGCGACCCCTTGGGCAAGGGTCGCTTCCTTGGGCCCCTAAATATTTGGAAGACTTTTCTGCCCCCTCTGGGGGCAGATCGGTGTAATTTTGTTGCCGTTTCTGCTCCCGGGGGGGCAGAAAAGCCCACTAGACACCAGGGATCTTATTATTATTGTAGGAAGCGACCCCTTGGGCAAGGGTCGCTTCCTTGGGCCCACAAATTTTTGGAAGACTTTTCTGCCCCCTCTGGGGGCAGATCGGTGTTTTATTTTCGCCGTTTCTGCTCCCGGGGGGGCAGAAAAGCCCACTAGACACCAGGGATATCAGTATTTATGTAGGAAGCGACCCCTTGGGCAAGGGTCGCTTCCTTGGGCCCCTAAATATTTGGAAGACTTTTCTGCCCCCTCTGGGGGCAGATCAGTGTCATTTTTTTGCCGTTTCTGCTCCCAGGGAGGGCAGAAAAGCCCACTAGACACCAGGGATCTTATTATTATTGTAGGAAGCGACCCCTTGGGCAAGGGTCGCTTCCTTGGGCCCACAAATTTTTGGAAGACTTTTCTGCCCCCTCTGGGGGCAGATCGGTGTCATTTTTTTGCCGTTTCTGCTCCCAGGGGGGGGCAGAAAAGCCCACTAGACACCAGGGATCTAATTATTATTGTAGGAAGCGACCCCTTGGGCAAGGGTCGCTTCCTTGGGCCCCTAAATTTTTTGAAGACTTTTCTGCCCCCTCTGGGGGCAGATCGGTGTTATTTTTTCGCCGTTTCTTTTCCCACGGGGGGCAGAAAAGCCCACTAGACCCTAGGGAATTAGTTCAAATAAAAATAGAAGTGACCCCTCGCTTCCAGGGTGCAATTTGTTTTCTGCCCCACCTGGCACACAACCCGATTGACCATTTGGGTAGTGACATAGCATGTTATAATGTTTATTGTTATATTTTTTGTGAATTCCAATTGTAATGTTTTTTTTTTGTTTACTTTTTTGTTCTAGGTGAAGGCTTTTCTTCTTTTCACGTTGCCGTTTTGTGACTGGTGGTTCTGCTGTTTGTGTAGTTTGGTAAGAGACTTATTTTTGTACAATGTAAATGTGTTTGATTTCTCTGCCTGTTTTTTTTTTTTTGCAAATGGTGTAATAATAGCAGTATGTTTGGTTTTTGAGTGTCAAAAACTTTTTGCATTGGTGCTCGATGTGTATTTTGTTGTCTTGTGAGTAATTTGTTTTTTTTTCTTCTTTCTAGTTTGATATCATTGGTTTTTGCTGTGTCACTGCAGAGTTTGTTTCTGGTGAGTGCAGCTGTCTCTTGTAATTGGATTGTATAGTTTTTGAGTACATTGGTCTTTGTGATAAAGGTACACATTTCTTTACTTACTTGGTTTGCACATTGTTGGTTGTTGTTGACTTGTTTGTGCAGTCTTCTATCTTAGTAAGTATAATGGCTAGCCGCAGGATTACTGCTCAGCAGGTTGTTGGTTTGCTGTTTGAGTCTTCCTCTGACCATGGTTCAGAGACTGACTCTGCATCTGAGGGAGAGGAGGCAGGGGACGATTCTGGCAGTGAGTTTTCTCTCCGTATGGGGTCATCGGATGATGAAGATACTCTTAGTGCGGATGAAGTGCCTGAGTTAGAGGAGGAGACTGATGTGCCGATAGTGCGGCAAGCGGCATCTGGGCTGCAGCCTGCGGCTGCAAGGCTTCCCGTTGGTGTAGTGCGGCAAGAGGCTTCTGGGCTGCAGCCTGCGGCTGCAAGGCTTCCCGTTGGTGTAGTGCGGCAAGAGGCTTCTGGGCTGCAGCCTGCGGCTGCAAGGCTTCCCGTTGGTGTAGTGCAGCAAGAGGCATCTGGGCTGCAGGCTGGGGCTGCAAGGCTTCCCGTTGAAAGTGATGACCTCTGGGTTGCCCCTGGCATGGTGCAGCCGGCATTGCCAGAGTTTACTGGTGTTCCAGGGTCTAGAGTGAATACTGAAAACTTTTTGCCGGTAAATTTTTTTCAGTTGTTTATGGACGATGTGTTTTTGGCAGAGATTGTTGAGCAGACTAATTTGTATGCCGAACAGTTTTTGAGGGACAACAGTGCCAGCCTTAAGCCACACTCTAGAGCTACCCGGTGGACTCCCACAAATGTTGAAGAGATGAAGAAGTTCTTGGGTTTAACTTTTTTGATGGGCTTGCTAAGGAAGCCATCAATGTCTTCATATTGGTCTAGCAGTCCCTTGATGGCAACGTCTATTTTTCCGGCAGTCATGAGTCGTGACAGGTATTTGCTTCTACTTCGGATGATGCACTTTGTTGATAATGGTTAAGCGTTGCCACGAGACCACCCTGATTGTGACCGTCTTTTTAAGATTCGGCCTGTCCTTGATCACTTTGTTGATCGATTTTCTGAGATTTATGCCCCTGGTAGAGAAATTGCAGTGGATGAGTCTTTGGTGTTGTTCAAGGGCCGCTTGGTTTTTAGGCAATACATTCCTAGTAAGAGGGCACGCTATGGAATAAAGCTGTATATGCTGTGTGACAGTAGGACTGGATATGTCTCTAATTTCAGGGTGTACACCGGTAAGGAATCTAGGTTTAACCTCCCTGGTTGTCCGTCCACTTTTGGAGTGACTGAGAAAATTGTTTGGGAACTTGGTAGAGGAATTTTTAACAAAGGCCACCATTTATATGTAGATAACTTCTACACTGGTGTGCGGTTGTTCAGGGAATTGGCCAAAGTGGACACTGTTGCTTGTGGCACAATCCGCTCTAACCGTAAAGGTTTCCCGAAAGAACTTGTTTGTCAAAAGCTTGTGCGGGGACAGTGCAGTGCGTTGCGTTGCCAGGAGCTTCTTGCTGTGAAGTTTACAGACAGGAGAGATGTCTACATGCTGACTTCCATCCATGATGAAAGCACTGCACCTGTGACTGTTTGGGGTCAGGTCGCTGAAGCGCGCAAACCTGTGTGCATTTTAGACTATAATAGGCACATGGGTGGTGTTGACAGAGTAGATCAGAGGTTGGAACCTTACACTGCTCTTCGTAAGGCTTACATTTGGTACAAGAAGTTGGCTATCCATCTTTTCCACTTGGCAATGTTTAATGCTTTTGTTGTGTTCCAGGATTCTTGCCCTGAGTCAAAGATGACTTTTGCTAAGTTTCAGGAGTCTGTAATAGGCAGCCTTGTTGTAGTGGAACAGGCAAGTGTTCCTAGAGTTGGAGTGGTGGAGGATGTTGCTAGATTGAAAGAACGCCACTTTCCAGATCACATTCCTCCCACACCCGCAAAAGATTTTCCCAGTAGGAGATGTAGAGTCTGTTGGCGAAGAGGTACGCGGAAGGAGAGTCGTATGTACTGCCCCGATTGTCCCTCTCATCCTGCACTGTGTCTCCCTGCTTGTTTCAGAGCGTACCACACGCGAAAAAACTTTTGGGAACATTCATGAGTGGTAAAGTGAACTGGCTGGTCTGTATTCTTTGGAAAATATGATTCTGTTTCAAGGTTGGTGTTAGTGCAATGTATTTAGTTGCTGATTTTCTGTTAGAAGATTTGTATCTATTTGCAATTTGTTTGTGTTTTTATTTTTTTCTAAAAAAATCCTAAATGTGATGGCGGTGTGTGTAGGCTTGCGCTTGGCTGTTGGCGTGTGTGGTCTGGCACTTGGTTGGTGGTGTGCGTGAAATGGTGCTTGGCTGGCGGTGCGCGTGGACTGGCGGTGTGCATGGACTGGCGGTGTGCGTGGACTGGTGCGTGGCTGGTGGTGTGCGTGGAATGGTGCTTGGCTGGCGGTGTGCGTGGAATGGTGCTTGGCTGGCGGTGTGCGTGGAATGGTGCTTGGCTGGCGGTGTGCATGGACTGGTACTTGGCTGGCGGTGTGCGTGGACTGGTGGTGTGTGCGGACTGGTGTTTGGCTGGTGGTGTCCGTGGACTGGAGCTTGGCTGGTGGTGTGCGTGGACTGGAGCTTGGCTGGCGGTGTGCGTGGAATGGTGCTTGGCTGGCGGTGTGCGTGGACTGGTACTTGGCTGGCGGTGTGCGTGGACTGGTGGTGTGTGCGGACTGGTGCTTGGCTGGTGGTGTCCGTGGACTGGAGCTTGGCTGGCGGTGTAGGTGGATTGGCGATTGGCTGCCGGTGTGCCTGGACTGGCGATTGGCTGGCGGCGTGCCTGGACTGGCGCTTGGCTAGCGGTGTGCGTGGACTGGCGTTTGGCTTGCGGTGTGTGTGGACTGGTGCTCGGCTGGCTGTGTGTGAGTAGTGACTTTCTGCTGGTCACTACACACACTGCTAGCTGAGTGCCACTCCACGCAATCCATCAGCCTGTGTAGTTGCTGTGTCTGGATTGTGGGCGTGTGAAAGTGATGGGCCCTTGAATGGCGCTGTGTGCTGGTGTGAGTTTTGTTATGTGATGGGCCCGCGGCTGGCTGTGTGAATGGTTTTGTATGTCTCACACGTATGAAAGGTGTATGAATGGCCTGTAAAGAGGTTGGTGCCTTGTCGTGGCTTTACAGCTCACGAGCTGTGAGTCAATGGTTCAGTTTCTCGCCCTTTCAATTATTACCAGTGCATTTCATGTTTTGTGAAATCACTTGCTAATACAATTTTATCTACTGAACCATCACTCACCCTCGTGCCAAATCCAACCAGTATGTGTGTGTGCTTGCGGATTAGATGGCTGTGCAGTAATATTTGTCTTTCTGAAGCAGGGTGTACCTTGTCCCTTTTTGGTGATTTTTGTACTGTGTTGCTTTTGTACCTGGTGGTGCGAATGGTCTTGTTTGTATCACGTATGAAAGGTGTGTGAATGGCCTGTAAAGTGGTTGGTGCCTTGACGTGGCTTTACAGCTCACGAGCTGCGAGTCATTGGTTTGGTTTTTTGTGAATTTAATTATTGACAGTGCATTTCATTTTTGTGAAATCTCTTGTTAATAAAATTTAATACACTGAACCATGACTCGCCCTCGTGCCAAATCCAACCAGTATGTGTGTGTGATTGAGGAATAGGTGGTTGTGCAGGAATCTTTGTCTTTAGTTTCTCTGCCAAGGTACACTTTCCATGCAAGAATAACCCACCAACTGTAGATATTGTCGAAAACCCTTGGGAGTTCATGGTGATGTCTCTCTAGTGAATTGAAAAATATTTTTTATCCCCATTGTCCTGTAAACCTCAAACTGTCTGCCACATTTTCTTTGCAGTATTATTCCAAAATTCTCACGCTGTAGTAACAATAGTTAATCTGGTTTTGCAAGGGGGGTTACTTTGGTTTTTTGCCCGGTGCTCGGCGGCCATCTAGGGAAACCTACCAAACCCACACATTTCTGAAAACTAGACACCCGGCGGCTTCCAGGGAGGTATGGCTTGCGTGGATCCCCCAACGTTTCCTTACCCAGAATCCCCTGCAAACCTCAATTTTTGCTCAAAAAATCACTTTTTTCACACATTTTGGGGTGGGAAAGTAGTGGCATCACCGGGCTCACACAAATTTACCACCACCCAGCGTTCCCCCAGGTCTCCCGGTAAAAATGGTGCCTCACTTGTGTGGGAGGCCCAAGTACCCGCGGCAGGCAAGGGCCCAAAACGTAGTGAGGCGACATCAAAATGGCCTATCGCAAAACCATCTGGTTTTGCAAGGGGGGGTCACTTTGGTTTTTGGCCCGGTGCTCGGCGGCCATCTAGGGAAACCTACCAAACCCATGCATTTCTGAAAACTAGACACCCGGTGGCTTCCAGGGAGGTATGGCTTGCGTGGATCCCCCAACGTTTCCTTACCCAGAATCCTCTGCAAACCTCAATTTTTGCTCAAAAAATCACTTTTTTCACACATTTTGGGGTGGGAAAGTAGTGGCATCACCGGGCTCACACAAATTTACCACCACCCAGCGTTCCCCCAGGTCTCTCGGTAAAAATGGTGCCTCACTTGTGTGGGAGGCCCAAGTACCCGCGGCAGGCAAGGGCCCAAAACGTAGTGAGGCGGCATCAAAATGGCCTATCGCAAAACCACCTGGTTTTGCAAGGGGGGTCACTTTGGTTTTTGGCCCGGTGCTCGGCGGCCATCTAGGGAAACCTACCAAACCCATGCATTTCTGAAAACTAGACACCCGGCGGCTTCCACGGAGGTATGGCTTGCGTGGATCCCCAAACGTTTCCTTACCCAGAATCCCCTGCAAACCTCAGTGTTTGCTCAAAAAATCACTTTTTTCACACATTTTGGGGTGGGAAAGTAGTGGCATCACCGGGCTCACACAAATTTACCACCACCTAGCGTTCCCCCAGGTCTCCCGGTAAAAATGGTGCCTCACTTGTGTGGGAGGCCCAAGTACCCGTGGCAGGCAAGGGCCCAAAACGTAGTGAGGCGGCATCAAAATGGCCTATCGCAAAACCACCTGGTTTTGCAAGGGGGGTCACTTTGGTTTTGGGCCCGGTGCTCGGCGTCCATTTAGGGAAACCTACCAAACCCACGCATTTCTGAAAACTAGACACCCGGCGGCTTCCAGGGAGGTATGGCTTGCGTGGATCCCCCAACGTTTCCTTACCCAGAATCCCCTGCAAACCTCAGTTTTTGCTCAAAAAATCACTTTTTTCACACATTTTGGGGTGGGAAAGTAGTGGCATCACCGGGCTCACACAGATTTACCACCACCCAGCGTTCCCCCAGGTCTCCCCGTAAAAATGGTGCCTCACTTGTGTGGGAGGCCCAAGTACCCGCGGCAGGCAAGGGCCCAAAATGTAGTGAGGCGACATCAAAATGGCCTATCGCAAAACCACCTGGTTTTGCAAGGGGGGTCACTTTGGTTTTTGGCCCGGTGCTCGGCGGCCATCTAGGGAAACCTATCTAACCCACGCATTACTGAAAACTAGACACCCGGCGGCTTCCAGGGAGGTATGGCTTGCGTGGATCCCCCAACGTTTCCTTACCCAGAATCCCCTGCAAACCTCAGTTTTTGCTCAAAAAATCACTTTTTTCACACATTTTGGGGTGGGAAAGTAGTGGCATCACCGGGCTCACACAAATTTACCACCACCCAGCGTTCCCCCAGGTCTCCCGGTAAAAATGGTGCCTCACTTGTGTGGGAGGCCCAAGTACCCGCGGCAGGCAAGGGCCCAAAACGTAGTGAGGCGACATCAAAATGGCCTATCGCTAAACCACCTGGTTTTGCAAGGGGGGTCACTTTGGTTTTTGGCCCGGTGCTCGGCGGCCATCTAGTGAGGCGACATCAACATTGCCTATCCCAAATGTCGCCTCACTACGTTTTGGGCCCTTGCCTGCCGCGGGTACTTGGGCCTCCCACACAAGTGAGGCACCATTTTTACCGGGAGACCTGGGGGAACGCTGGGTGGTGGTAAATTTGTGTGAGCCCAGTGATGCCACTACTTTCCCACCCCAAAATGTGTGAAAAAAGTGATTTTTGGAGCAAAAATTGAGGTTTGCAGGGGATTCTGGGAAAGGAAACGTTGGGGAATCCTCGCAAGCCATACCTCCCTGGAAGCCGCCGGGTGTCTAGTTTTCAGAAATGCGTGGGTTTGGTAGGTTTCCCTAGATGGCCGCCGAGCACCGGGCCAAAAACCAAAGTGACCCCCCTTGCAAAACCAGGTGGTTTTGCGATAGGCCATTTTGATGTCGCCTCACTACGTTTTGGGCCCTTGCCTGCCGCGGGTACTTGGGCCTCCCACACAAGTGAGGCACCATTTTTACCGGGAGACCTGGGGGAACGCTGGGTGGTGGTAAATTTGTGTGAGCCCGGTGATGCCACTACTTTCCCACCCCAAAATGTGTGAAAAAAGTGATTTTTTGAGCAAAAATTGAGGGTTGCAGGGGATTCTGGGTAAGGAAACGTTGGGGGATCCACGCAAGCCATACCTCCCTGGAAGCCGCCGGGTGTCTAGTTTTCAGAAATGCGTGGGTTTGGTAGGTTTCCCTAGATGGCCGCCGAGCACCGGGCCAAAAACCAAAGTGACCCCCCTTGCAAAACCAGGTGGTTTTGCGATAGGCCATTTTGATGTCGCCTCACTACGTTTTGGGCCCTTGCCTGCCGCGGGTACTTGGGCCTACCACACAAGTGAGACACCATTTTTACCGGGAGACCTGGGGGAACGCTGGGTGGTGGTAAATTTGTGTGAGCCCAGTGATGCCACTACTTTCCCACCCCAAAATGTGTGAAAAAAGTGATTTTTTGAGCAAAAATTGAGGTTTGCAGGGGATTCTGGGTAAGGAAACTTTGGGGGATCCACGCAAGCCATACCTCCCTGGAAGCCGCCGGGTGTCTAGTTTTCAGAAATGCATGGGTTTGGTAGGTTTCCCTAGATGGCCGCTGAGCACCGGGCCAAAAACCAAAGTGACCCCCCTTGCAAAACCAGGTGGTTTTGCGATAGGCCATTTTGATGTCGCCTCACTACGTTTTGGGCCCTTGCCTGCCGCGGGTACTTGGGCCTCCCACACAAGTGAGGCACCATTTTTACCGGGAGACCTGGGGGAACGCTGGGTGGTGGTAAATTTGTGTGAGCCCAGTGATGCCACTACTTTCCCACCCCAAAATGTGTGAAAAAAGTGATTTTTTGAGCAAAAATTGAGGTTTGCAGGGGATTCTGGGTAAGGAAACGTTGGGGGATCCACGCAAGCCATACCTCCCTGGAAGCCGCCGGGTGTCTAGTTTTCAGAAATGCGTTTGCGCCGTTTCCTGCTGCGGGCACTATGCCAACCCGCACAAGTGAGGTACCATTTTTCTCGTAGGACTTTGGGGAACGCGGGGTGGGTGGAAATTTGTGGATCCACGCAGATTCCAGAACTTTCCATCACAGAAATGTGGGGAAAATGTGTTTTTTTTGTCAATTTTTTACGTTTGCAAGGGATTCTGGGTAACAGACCATGGTGGGAGGCAGTCAAGTCACCCCATCCTGGATTCCCCTGGGTGTCTAGTTTTCAAAAATGTATAGGTTTGCTAGGTTTCCCTAGGTGCCGGCAGGGCTAGGGTTCAAAATCTACAGCTAGTCACTTTGCCAAAAAAAGGGTCATTTTTCACTGCAAAACCACGTTGCGTTTTGCACCGTTTCCTGTCGCGGGCACTAGGCCGACCCGCACAAGTGAGGTACCATTTTTCTCGTAGGACTTTGGGGAACGCGGGGTGGGTGGAAATTTGTGGATCCACGCACATTCCAGAACTTTCCATCACAGAAATGTGGGGAAAATGTGTTTTTTTTGTCAATTTTTTACGTTTGCAAGGGATTCTGGGTAACAGACCATGTTGAGAGGCAGTCAAGTCACCCCATCCTGGATTCCCCTGGGTGTCTAGTTTTCAAAAATGTATAGGTTTGCTAGGTTTCCCTAGGTGCCGGCAGGGCTAGGGTTCAAAAACTACAGCTAGACTCTTCGCAAATAAAGTGTAAATTTTCAGTGTGAAAATGTGGTGCGTTCACCTTAGGTTTTGAGCCACTTCCTGTCGTGGGCACTATGCCTACCCACACAAGTGAGGTACCATTTTTATCGGGAGACTTAGGGTAGTTCAAATTTGTAAAGCAACTGTTATTACCTATTGATTTTTGATGCATTTCTCCCTTCCAAATGAAAGACATTGTGTAAAAAAAAAGTCATTTTGAAAAATGACCAATAATTGTCATGCAAATATGAGTATTCCCAATTTCGAAAATGTGCAAATATGCACTGTTTCTAAACTCTGTAATTTGTTCCCATTTCAGAAATACATAGGTGACTTTCATACCGATTTTTCCATGTATACATTTTCCCACAATAATTGCTATATACCCGGAACAAAAAAAAAAACATTACAAAATGCTGCTCAGTTTTCTACTCTGGGTTCGTTGGGCTCTTGGTGAACCTACAAGTCCTATATGTCCCCACAACCAGGAAGGTCCACCAGATGTAACGGTACATTGCTTTCAAAGAGATGTCATAATTCGAAGAAGTTACAGGTGAAAACGTTGACTCAAAATGCTGCTTTTTTCAACAAATTTTTAATTTTTCCTATATTTACCTGTAAGTTTCTATAAAGAAACCTTGATGGATCTACACAAATGACCCCTTGCTAAATTCAGAATTTTGTCTACTTTTCAAAAATGTATAGCTTTCCAGGATCCATTATTGTTTTTGTACCCATTTCTACCGTTAACTGGAAGGAGGTTGAAAGCACAAAAAATAGCAAAAATAGGGTATGTCCCAGAAAAATGCCAAAACTGTGTACAAAATGTTGGTTTTCTAACAAAATTCTGTCATTCCCTAAAAGCTGGAGAAATGGTGATTTCAGCCCCACAAACCCTTTTTTGATACCATTTGCAGAGAAAAACCCAGAAGCTTTCATTTGCAGTCCGTTTTTCCAATTTTTCACAAAAAAAACAAAATTTTGCTGTATTTTGACTAATTTCTGGGAACCCTGTAGGAGAATCCACAAACCCTGGGTACCTTTAGAATCCCCAAGATGTTGGAAGAAAAGGACGCAAATTTGGCATGGATACCTAATGTGGTCAAAAAGTTACAGGGGCCTAAGCGCGCACTACCCCAAATAGCCCAAAAAAGGCTTAGCACAGGAGGGGAAAAGGCCTAGCAGCGAAGGGGTTAAATTATAATAAACCAATACTTTTTACTTTGATTTCCTTTTTTCGGCTTTCCTGGATCCTTTCCTTTCTTCAAAGACTTTTTTGTTTTTTTTATAGCTCCTAGATACTTTGAATTGCTCCTAGAGATTTCTATTGGATTAGTTTTATTTGTGTATATTTTTGGGCTTAGTGGACAACACATTTTCCATTTTTGGTGGATTATTTTTGACTATGTGGATGCAGAGAAAGATTATGGTTAGTGAAAATTTTATGAAATTGTTATTTCAAATTGTGTGGTTTGTGTGTTGTATTTATTTTAAATGATGGATTGAGTTTGTTTTTAGTTTTTTGATTAATGAGGTTTACATTTCCCATTTTTTATAACTTGTATATTATTTTATTATCTAAGTTTTAATTCAAATTTGAGTACAATTTAATTTTTAGAATGATGTAATAAAATCTTATGTTTATCATTTATATAAAAAATTCTTTGTTATGTTGGTTTACATTTTGTAACAGATTTTTGGGACTTTTGTAGGTTACTATTTATTTTATAACATGCTTTTGTCTATTGGTAATCTACTCCTTTGTTGTTTCTGATGAGTTTGACTTTAAATTGCAGCAATGTTGCAATCAAAGATGATATCGAGGTGGTAGATCCAAGTTGATGTTTATTAGTTGATTACAGGATGGTAGTTACATAGTAGATGAGTTAGATCAGGTAGATATATGGTCCCACCAGGAACTGCATCTCTGCTGCTCAGCCCACTCTCTCCAACTGTTATACCTCCCAGTCAGCCAGGCACACCAACATTCCATACAATCATCATGCATTCCATCATTCCATTCACATACCCATGCATACTGGCTAAGCAGCAAGAAATGTAGATACAACACATCCTCTTCCTTTACGAAATCAAAAACAAAACTAATATAAACAAGCCTAAATGAGAGTAGCCTCAATATGCAGAAAGCTCGTTAAAACATTACATTCAAAATATACATCATAATTGAAGAAATTATGTATAATGACAAAAGATAGTGAGAATGCTAAGTGAGTGAAGATATATATAGAAAAGAATTAAAGATAGTGAGAATGCGAAGTGAGTGAAGATATATATAGAGAAGAAGAGAGTGCAAAAGAGAATATAACAATTTTACACAGCACCCATCCCCTTTCCTTGGAAAAAATAACCTCAAGAAGAATACAGAAAATTAGAAAAGGTAAGAATGGAAAAATATGACACAAAGAATTGAGGAAAAGAAAGAAATTTGCATGGAAAGAAAATTTCACCCTGAAAATGAGAATATGACAAAACCACCATATTAAATTAAATTAAATAATAACATGTCCAATAAGCACTCAACATTTTGACAATTCAAGCATTCAATAATAAATTGTCATAGTGCATTGAACAGTTCAATATTTCAACAATTTCAATTATAATTTAAGTATCGGGAACACTGCCCATTGCGCATCAAACCTTCAAATATAGGGAACACTGCCCATTGCGCATCAAAACTTCAAATATAGGGAACACTGCCCATTGCGGATCAAACCTTCAAATATAGGGAACACTGCCCATTGCGCATCAAACCTTCAAATATAGGGAACACTGCCCATTGCGCATCAAACTTCAGATATAGGGAACACTGCCCATTGCGCATCAAAACTTCAAATATAGGGAACACTGCCCATTGCGCATCAAAACTTCAAATATAGGGAACACTGCCCATTGCGCATCAAAACTTCAAATATAGGGAACACTGCCCATTGCGCATCAAAACTTCAAATATAGGGAACACTGCCCATTGCACATCAAAACTTCAAATATAGGGAACACTGCCCATTGCGCATCAAAACTTCAAGTATAGGGAACACTGCCCATTGCGCATCAAACCTTCAAATATAGGGAACACTGCCCATTGCGCATCAAACTTCAGATATAGGGAACACTGCCCATTGCGCATCAAAACTTCAAATATAGGGAACACTGCCCATTGCGCATCAAAACTTCAAATATAGGGAACACTGCCCATTGCGCATGTATAAATAAATAAATATCAGGCTACAAGTTAGGTACATAACCATGAAGGAACTATGTCAACTGTACCTTTAAGTGTAGTATTATTGATGATACACTCAATATAGGGAAACACAATATCAGGCAAACAACTTAGAGGCACGTTATTCTTAAAACTTGGCTAAACAGCAGATAATTAAAAAGAGAATAACTGTAATAAGCCAATATATCATTGAGAAACTTATTAACTGTAACTCACTAAGTAACGTTCAATAAAAAAATAAAGATCTTTTATACTGCAGTCATTTTTCTTGAAATACACTGTGAAAACTTCAGTTTTTTTTTTTAGCATAGATATGAAACAAAACAGCAGTAGATTTAATATTACTATAAATTAATGATCAAGTATAGCCTTCAACTACAAAAGTGTTGACAAAAGAAATACAAAAAACAACCACAAGATGGCACTCTTGTGAAAGTATTAAAAGCCTTAACTCGAACTTGTTAGTGCTTGTCCCTGTTTCCGTGTTGATTCCAGAAATTATGACCGGTCTCTGTGCTCAAATGTAGTACCGGTATGCAAACATGTACATCACACTCAATAAAAATTTCAATAGTTGTAAGTAGTATAGGCTGCCAAAATTGTGATATTCTGATCTCATGGGGAACACCAGTTCGGCAGAGAACACCTTCACTATGCGGAAATCCTCATATCACTGTTTATTTGCACTCCGTTGTGTTCCAGTAACCATGGGAACACAACAACAAAATGGCTGCTTAACGTTGCGTGACCTTGCGCAGTGACGTCCTCAAAATCCTTCAGGAGTCAGAAATTGAAGAACACAGAAACACGCTGGATGCCGATGACGCATTGGTTCTCCGCTGTAACACATGGAGATTCGACGACGTCATCAGTGTGAGGATGACAGCGTCGAAGAAGGATCGCTCAGCTGGCAAACGGTGAGTGAGGACACGCGCACAGGCAACCAGCAATTTACTCACGGTTAAATATGATGACTTCAAGAGTACTAGGCATAGGTTAGTTCTTATTGCCGATTTTCTTCAGAACAGACGCTTCTTCAGAACGCTGGATGGCATCAGCTGAGCTAATTATGGTGAATTACTTGTTTCTGGAAGGAGTGCTCCTTTGATATTCTTGAACAATTTCTTAGAGTTTCATTCGTTCGTGGCAGCAGCATACATCACTTCTTAAAGGCATTAGCTGACAGGCTTCTCGTTGTTAATGCTGTGTCTCTCCAGCAAATGTCAATTAGTAATTTTAAACTGCTTAAATGAATTTCCTTGAGGAGTGAGCACCCAAAGTAGGCTGTCCGGTTGATGGAGGACACTGGTGGGACAAAGTTGGGTGTTCTTCTCCTCTTTTTCAAGTGTAATTTCCTTCAAATTTTTGTAGAATTAGTCTTTTGCTTGTAAACTCAAAATCTTCACTTCAGGTATGCAGGAAACAGTGCACGCAGGGTTTTTTTTATCCAGTTCGTCGCCAATGTTGCAATCAAAGATGATATCGAGGTGGTAGATCCAAGTTGATGTTTATTAGTTGATTACAGGATGGTAGTTACATAGTAGATGAGTTAGATCAGGTAGATATATGGTCCCACCAGGAACTGCATCTCTGCTGCTCAGCCCACTCTCTCCAACTGTCATACCTCCCAGTCAGCCAGGCACACCAACATTCCATACAATCATCATGCATTCCATCATTCCATTCACATACCCATGCATACTGGCTAAGCAGCAAGAAATGTAGATACAACAAGCATGTCATAAATTCTATTGGTTTGTTTGCTAAGTTTAAGAGCACTATTACAGTGTAGTTTGGGTTCTGCCTAGTGTGGATTGGAAGGCATTGTGCCACCCTTTCACTGCATTGTTTATTCTGGCTTCTTGTGCTAAGGTGATGTCATAGAGATTCTACCATGGAATTTGGAATTTGGGTTGACATCTGTGTCCGGAGCGATGCAGTCTGCCAACCCAAGTGCCTTCAAAATAATGTATTAGGTGGCTTAGTTTGTCTTCGTTTTGTTGGTAGAAAGGGCTTTCTAGCAGTAAATTGAAGAGGTTAGCTACCTCTGTGATGTAACTGGGCTAGTGCTATCATTTTTTTTCCAAAGAAAATTGAATGTTGAAGAATATTTTACACATAGTGCATATTGTTGGAGATGTCTCCATAGGCTTTGATTGAAATGATATCAGCCCTGTATGACAGTGTTGGGGTACATTTCTTAAAATGGTTCGAATCATGGCTTGCTCAAAGTCTATCATTATCTTTTGTGGGTAGTAGGTATTCATTATAAGTTTAATGTGGTTTAAAAGTTCATAGTGCGCTGTTTATTCAGTAGTAGGGCATATATAAAAGGGATATATGTGTTTTGGTACTCACCATGTATGATGTATATCGGAGTGAAAGGTTTGGGACAACAATCGACATCCAGGTTTGACAATGGCTTAGTTTTAGTAAGTGATTTGCTGTAGAGAATATTAGGATTTGATTTTCATTGTTTAGATTGTCATATTAAATGAAAGGTTCCTCATTATGTGTCATTGTTAAATGTTCAGATATTTCTATGTCTTGGTATAATATAGGGGCAGGAGGAGTATTGCTGGTGGATTTTTTAGTTCATGCAGTTAAACTTTTTAAAGTGGGTACAGGTGGTAGATGGTCTATGATGTTTTGGAGGATTTTAGGCAGTGTATCTTTAAGGAGTTTGGTTGCTAGTTCATGGGAGCTAGTGCTTGCCTCTCTTATATTCTGCAATTCTTCCCTTGCTTCTATTTCTGTCACAATTGTTTTTTTTTTTAAATGAATTACACCATCATCTTTTGAAGTAGCCCTCCCGTAGTATGCATTCAACTGATATTTGGTACATTTCCAATGTACATTTTCTGTTGCTGTACTTTCTTGGTTGTAGGTATAGCCCATGTGACTAATGGCCTTATTATAAATTTGGCAAGGCCATGGTGTGCCCGCCCACCAGACTCATAGTTGAGTCCAGGTCAGGTGGGCAGTTCAGCGGCAGTCTTACAGTGGAGGGCTTTTAGGCTCATAGGAGAGCCTAACATGCAGCCCGCCGACATGTCAGCACTGGCTGTGCATTGTGACATGCATGTCACACCGTGCATGAACTGGGTGCAATTACAGGGGGCATACAATGTGCCTCCCCACCTGCACTCCCCTGCCCATATCCAGCAGGGGGTCCTGTTAGGGCCCCCTTAGTTGCTTCTCTGCCACTCTTTTCATGGCAGGCTAACCGCCGGGAATAAGGCGGTGAAAAGGCAACCTGCAATATGCCAGAAGTGGCACTGCCAGCATATTCATGGTGATGGCGGACCACTGGCCCATAGGGATTGCTGATTCCGGTGGAGTAGGTGGTCTTGTGGTGGTCTGACCACCACACTCAGAATACTGTGTGGCAGTTGTTAGACCGCCACCACGAGTACAGCGATCCTGAGGACTGCCGTACTTGTAATAAGGCCATTAGTAACCGCTTTCCTTTCTGTGATTTTATGCATGTGGCTCTCTCTTTCATTGGATCTGAAAGTAGTGTAATAGTCTGAATATATACAATATTTTAAAGTTTTTACATTTGATGTTTTACATGTAAACATTATGCAGCTAATTCTATTTTGCTTTCTTTTCTGTTGGATTAAAAAAGCATCAGTTTTATTTTAAATGTTAATTTGTTGGTGGTTAGTAGAGATTGTATTTGGGTTTGTTTATATTTTATACTAGTTTAGGTATACTTACTTTATTAAATCTTTTTGCTGGTTTGTGATAGTTGTGTTTTTCAGGAAGTTTATCACTTTTCCAAGTTGTAGTGTTTTCTTTTAGGAAATACATGTAAAGAGATAGACATTGGAGAATGTTTAATTATTTGCTATTTTACATTCATAATTTGTTTACAAGTAAGTTTTAGTATAAATTAAGGTTTTACGTACCTGGTTCTTAAGTTCCCCAGATGTATATATTTCTTCTATAATTGTCTGGTCAGAGAATCTGGCAGAGTTTCCTCGCCTTAAAGCATTTGTCATTTTTGAAGTATTTAGTAGTCAAATAGTGTGCCTTTTATATTGTTGATTTAATTGTTTGGCTTATTGTATTCGTTAAAGTTGTTTAGACTTTGATTGTAATGGTTGGTTTAGCTTTAGTTTCAATTCTTTCATCAGTCGTGTCCTTCTATGGTAAACACTAATTTCGATGTTATCTATAATGAACGATATATAGCTTGATAGTTTAAAATATACATATGTGTATATATACATATAAAAAATTAGGTTGTTTAAATATTTGTAGTTAATGGTAATTTCTTTTGTGTTGTATTGTTATGATTTCAGTTAGATATTTTTACTGGGGTGAATTGTAAATATTTTGGGGATGTACTATATTTATATTTCATTCAAACATGTCTGAAAATGTTTTAATGGGACTTCAAATAATTGATTTATGTAAAAAGTTATATTTTTTAATAAATATTGATGATAATGTAATTATGTTGGCAATATTATTGTATACGATAATGTATAAAACAAAATGGTTTGACATAGTTGACGATATGCTTGTTCCCGATATTTGTGAGTTTGATATTTGAAACGATATTGTGGTTTTACAAGTTCTGTATTGAAAGAAAATATGTTTGGGAACAACATGTGTTTCCCGATATTTTTGTCTTTTGATATTGTATGCATTGATATTATGTCAGTGATCCAATTTTGGGCCTCTTTGCAGTAAATCAACAGGAACTACTGCACAAATATGTAGGTCATTGCCTAGCAACATTTATCTATTGGTCAGAAAAGAATTAGGCGTGTTTAAGTGTGCCCCCCACCACAGGCTAGTAACATAGGGATGATCCCTGGGTGGCTCCAAGAGCACAAAACTAGAAAGCTGAAGTGGACACTCCTGTGAAGAATCTCAATTGACCAGTGGCAACTGGATTTGGACTTGACCTTGCTATTGCCCTCTTCCTCTTCCATTAAGGCCTGCTGTGACTACCATATTTAAGGAACTTGATTTGTAATGCGTTATATAATGTATAATGTATCATGTTCATAATGCAAGTGCCATTTTTATTAACTTCAATACAACTAACAAACAATTGAAGTAATGTATTGCTTTTATACAGTAACAGAACATTTAAGCAGAGCTGCTATCAGAGGCAGCTGATAATTGGCAGACTTGTACCTCTAACACATAAAAACATGCATCACTAATATTCACTTCCTCACACTCTTTCATTCCCAATCACTCACTGCCACTCTTTCTTAATTGCAGTAATTCTCAGTAATTTCCTCTCATTCTAACTCACTCATTCTCACTCCGTTTCAGTCCCTTAGTCTCACTCCCTTCCCTGTCACTCACAATCACTGTCTCTCTCACACCGAATCTTCCACTCACACACAAGTACACAACATTTAACAGATTTTCCCACTTACCTGGTTGCAGCTGCATTGTCTGGTCAGGTTTAGTTCGGCCGATTCCACATTTGCATTGTTTTCTCTTCTCTAGGAATGAATGCACATCATGGCATTCCTTGGCTGAAACAATCTCAATGCATCGCACACATTGATAGAACATGTTTTCATTTTCCGAAACCAACACCCCACTTTGGACTTTCTGAAATAGTCAGAGTCTGCCAAATTTTCCATGTCAGCAATAGCACTTTCAGTGAAATAGAACTGCTGTACGGATGTCAGCTTTAAATAGGATAGGTGGGCTGTGGCTTAAGTGGCAAGGTGGGGCCTCTGCTACCTGCCCGGCCACAAAGATCTAAATAAGACCCTAAATAATTACACATGTCCTCCATTTTTAATGCATAGAATAATTAAATGCACAGCATAACAAAACCATTGTTAATATAGAAAAAGTTGATGCTAACTTCAACAATGATACAATCATTCATGAGAATGAAATCGCATCTTTATTAATGAATTTGCCCATTGTGAACACCACATCAACCCGACTCACAAATACCTAGACAGGCAGACTCTGAGACCCAGGGCCAAGGTCACTGATTGACAGGTCAGAGATGGGTGCCACATGGCCAGCAGACAAACGCATGAATTTGGAACCCTAGATCAATCCCACAAATAGGCACAGCAACACTACAATGGTCAAGGGAGATTGGCCCCAATAAAGCACACATGACCGGAGGTGTATGCATGCTCCCAAAAACACCATAAAGTCAGATGCCACATGAGTTAGAAACATATAGAGAATCAGGACACAGCACACACAGTCATCACTCCCCCTCCCATGCAGCACATATGGAAATATAACCCACTGCCACATTGGGTCCACGCAAGGTCGAGGCCCACCTTTACTTTCCATTAGACAAATAATGTATGACTCAAAAGTCAGCAGCTTGCATTCCTTACCATAAATGGACCACTAAATACTTTATTGTCTATGAATGAATGAATGAAGAAGCATTTATAAAGCGCCTGGTTACCCGGAAGCATCCCCGCGCTAGGAGACACTAAATCCAGTCAGCAACATATCACGGAAAAAGAAAAGTTTTTAGCTGTTTACGGAAATGACAGTGGTTAGGTCGAGAGCGGATATGGAGGGGGACCTTGTTCCAGAGTTTAGCAGTACAGTATGAAAACATACGGCCTCCACATCTGGTTAGTTTTACTTTTGGAACTATTAGCAGATGTTTTCCCTCTGATCTTAATGCTCTTTGTGGCTGATAAGGGTGAACCATAGCCTGAATCAGCCAAGATCCTTTACCTGTCAATGATTTATGTGCAATGCACATAGTTTTAAATTGGATCCTTTCCTGAATGGGAAGCCAATGCAGTGAGTATAAGGCAGATTTGGCTGAGGTGCGTATCGGGATATTCAATAGAAGCCGTGCTGCACAATTTTACAGCGGAGCTCCAAGATCTATAGCATTCGCATAGTCCAATCTTGACAGGATAAGCGCTTGTACCAACAGCCTCCTGGCCAGGAAAGGAAGAATGGGAAGGATTTTTCTGATCATCCGAAGAAGGCCGTAGCAGGTACCGGCGACTTTCTGAGCCTGTTCCTTGAAGTCTAGGTTGGCATCTAAGATGACTCCTAGACTTTTTATGGAATTTTTAGAAGTGGGGGGAGGTCCAAGGCTGACAGGCCACAAGGAGTCTATATTCAGAGGGGTTACCTTACCAAGAAGCATAATTTCTGTTGTAGCTCCTTTGAGCTTCAGATAGGAGGCATCCATCCAGCTGGCCACTTATTCCAGACAGGACGTGAGAGCCCCTCTATGGTGAAGTGTAAAAAAAAGGCCACAGACAAATTGTAAGTTGAGTCAGTCCTCAGGCAGTATTAAAAGACAGCCATGGCTGGAATTCAGAGGGCGGTTATACGTTTTGAGCAAAGTACCACTGAACCACTGGCACCAATGATAGCAACAACACTATTTACATGTCACTGAATTCCTGATTCTACCTGTCTTTCTTTTCTCCTTCCAATCTCTATCCTACTTTCCTCTCATCTCTTTCTTTCCTTTGACTCTCTCCTTCTGTTTCCTTTTCCCTATCCCCTTCCACTCAGGCCTTGATTATAAGGAGGGCTGAGAAATCTCCACGGGTGGGCTAACACTCCACATGAATATGACTGGTCCAGTGTTTCTACACCTGACTTTCCGGGTATAAGAACATTGGGCCACATTTTATCAACCAGAAAATCCAGCTGGTAAAATCATATGAGACCTGGGCTGCAAGCACAGCCTGAATTTGGCCATGGATAGAATTATTTTAAGGATTATAGTGGCCCCAAGTCACACATACTTTGGGAGCCTCTGATCGCAATAACTTTGAATTCAAGAGCCATTATCAGCTATCTCATACCCATTGGATTATATCTTAAAATGTTCAAACCAGTTAAAAAATGAAGACAAATTTCAAGGACTCACCCAGACCCTTTAACATCCTTTATTTTCTCAAGCTTTCTTTGGACTGCCGTGATCCATATACAGAACATAAATTGGAACTAATATGGACAATGGGAAAGCCCACCATGATGCTATGGTACACGTGTCAGCATTTTATGACCACAATAATTATGATTTCTCAGATTTCTAAAATACAATTTCAATAATGATGACATCACAGAAAATCACCTTTACCTGACAAGGAAATCACAGGAAAAAGGTACATTGTACATGACTTGGAACAGAACACAGGAAAAAGGCCATGTGGCCCTTGATCCTGAGGACATCACCATGGGATGAATGGGCTAGACTAAAATCAGAGACATTTTATTGTGCACCATAGAAGCTTGGTAGCCCCAATGTAAACTGTAAGCCCCATTCAGTTTTTTCTTTTGCTACTTATTGTTTATTTGCAAACTAAATATGGTCTCCAGCATTACCCTTGCCTTTTTCCATCTTTTCCAGTTCTATCCCCACATCAGTCTAACATTTCCCGTCTTTTCATTACTCTAAGACCATACGTGGTCTCCAGTGTCAACTTACTCACGCAAATACGGAAACTCTATTGTCATTTTCTTGGGCATCGTAGAGTAAAGTGGAGGGAAACAGAGAAGTAAACAGAGAATGGAACCATGAATAGAAATAAGAAGGGGGCATAGGGTAGAGGAGATGGGAGGAAGAAGAGAGAGAAATGGGAGGAAGCAGCACAAAGAAGAATACGGAAGGAGAAACAAATAAATATAAGTGAGTGAGATTAAAAGGGAAGATGATTGAGAATTAAACAGGATATGAAAAGAGGGAATGACCTAAGAGGATCAAGGGAAAGGAGATTAAGAGAGAAGAGAGAAATGAATGGGAACCTTATAGGAAAAAAATGGAGTAGAAAATGGATGGGTGAGGAGCACATAAATTGAGAGAAAGGATGAATGAGCACAAATGAGAGGAATAAAATACTTGGGAAGGGAGAATTTGACATGCAAGTAAAAAGAATTGGAAGGGAGGAGGATGTCGAGAACAGAGAAGGAAGAGAGAGAATTGTAACAGGGAGAACCAAACTATGAGGAGGGGAAGTAAAATGGAAAAAGAAGGTGTGGGGCTGGAGTAAGAGAGGAAGGGAAGGGTAAGGGGAAAAAATTGAACTATAGAGAAAAAGTACAGAAGATTGAAGTTGTGAAGAGGTGAGAATGTAATAAGGAAAGAAGTAGATGGAGGAAAAGACTGGGAATGTGGCGTCATTAAGGCATATACATAATAGAAGAGGGAAGGGAAGAATAAAAAAGAAAGATGGTCATGTAGAGAAAGGCAAGGAAGAGAAGGCAAGACGATAGGTATACCTGGCATAGAAGGAAGAGGTGAGGAGACTGAAGAGATGCAAGAAAATGAAGAGAAATAAACTGGGAATCAACATCCATCAATTTAGTTTAAGATTATCCATTTGCATCTTTAGAACCCCTCTTTAATCTGCCTGCTGTAATCTCATTAGGGTACAGATTCATATAATAAAGACTTACATTAAACCTAATTTTCTTTACAATGATGAAAGGCCTTCTAGTTTTAGATGAAGCTGCCAACAATATTGCAAATTTATAGGCCCCCATTACTGTAACTAAACATTGATGACGTGAAAGCAGAGGAGGAGAAAACCAATCCAATTTTGTGCTTCACCAGTACTAAATAAAACCTGGCTTTGAGGGGGGGTTAAAAGCCATAATATGACTGGTATACATACTGCATGGTATTTCTCTAGGTCTGATATGTAATTGTTTACAAATTAGACACATTATTAAAGAATTACCAAATGCAATGGTGTATGAAAATGGGTTATTGGTAAAGGTGGGTGGAATCCTCACTCAAGCAACAACCACGATACTTGTCCAGGTGAACCGTAAAAGTCACTGAATTATCTTGTGCTTAACCCTCTAGTAGTTTGGCACAAAAGCAGTCAGGCTTAACTTGGAGGCAAAGTGCTAATTATGTATGCATCACACCAACAGTAATAAACGGAAAACACAACACAAGAAAAATCCTACACCAATTAAAAACAAATTCAGTACACTTTAGTAAATAAAATTATACCAGAAAAAAACCTAAACGGTAAAACCACAAATATTACATTGCTTAAGTGAAAGTAGCGATTAGTAGCATAAAGCACCATCCTCAATCATTTTGTCACGCCAGATCAGGGAAAAGATTAGTCCTGCTTAACAAATATTTTCAAAGTAAGGTGCAAAGAGTTTGGTTCGTGATGTAGGAGGCTGCGAGGAGAAGATAGAGCATCACAGATGGTTGTCGCTGTAGAGTCAAGAGCAGGATGGGCATCGCACCCTGTTGTTGCTGTAGCTTGAAGAGCCGGTCAGGGGTCATGGACGGTGTAGGAGAGTAGGATCTGCCTCTTATGGTTACCCCCACTTTTTGCTGGTGTTTCACTGTTTATTTACTGTAGTCTGGCTGGGGCCCTGCAATTCAGGACCCCAGCCTAGCTGCTTCCTCTCTAAGTTGATTGCATGTACTTTAGGTACACTCTAGATTGGATTCTGTGGTACCTTTGTGAGTCCCTACTATATGGTATACTATGTACCCAGGGCATAGGTACCCCAGAGGCCTACCAGGGGTTGAAGCATGTATTGTGCCAACCCTGGAAAGCCCTCCAAAATGACACCACAGGTCTGCTACTGCAGCCTGGGTAAGGTGGTGCATGCACCCCTTACTGAGGTATAGGTTCACTATACCTCACCTATCAATGCACATAAAAACATATCAGTCACCCCTATGGCAGGCCTTATTAATCCTGAAGGCAGGGTGCTTGGTTATATGTGAGAGGGTACCCAAGCATGAGCTGAGCTCCTCTGCAGCCTTCGGAATCTCTTCTCTGGGGTTGTCAGTGGTGCAGCCTGACCATATACTCTTAAGTGCATTATATCTAAAACGGTTAATGCTAACTTTGGACTGGCTGCACGGAAACATGTTGTGTTTGGTGTCAAACACCTTGGAATCATACCCCCACATCAATTCCTGATGTGATAATATGATCCCACCCTTCTAGAGGGAGAGACATGAAACTTAACAGAGCCCTGGCATCACAAAATGGATGCTGCAGCCACAGACACGGGTCTGGTCTCCTGCTGCTGACCAAAACTCCGGCAGGGGAGGCCTGGACAATAGGTTTCCAGTCACAGGGAGGGGGTGGTGTAACCACCTCCCAGAGAGGCTTATGTGTATTGGGGCTGAGTGGGAGCACTCTCAGAGTGCTTTGATGTCCTGCACTGGGGGCACATTTGGTGTCCCTGTGCATAGTCCAGCTCAAACCGGTTCAGGGGCTTCCAGCCCCTACTCTGGCACAAAATTGGGCAAAGGAAATGGGTGTAGCCACCCCTCTTTACAAACCCTCCCATAGGTGGGTCCCCAGAGCTAGTCCAACCCATTCCTTAGGTATAAGTAAGGAACCCCTTGCAACAGGACTTTAGATATCCTTGGACGAAACTCTGAAGCTGAATCCTGGAACTTAGACGCTCTACTCAAGATTAGAGGAATGAAGAAATCTCCCTTGGTGTCAAGGAGTGACTCCCCTGCTTGGCAGGCACCAACAAAGCATTTTGCCATTCTGTATCTCTGAGGCTCCCGCCGGACTCTGAAGTAATTGCAGCCTAGGAAGAGGATTTCCAGACATCTCACAGTCTGACCCGAGTCCCCAGCAAAGCTGAGACCTGCAGCCCTCGTGATTAGCGTGGAACTGGAACTCCTGGTCACCGTGCACTTTTGCAAGTGTGTTGACTTCTTGACGTCTCTTGAAGTCGTGCTTGAGGATACTTGTAGCCCCTACCTCGAGAAGAGAATCCACTGAAGATTGTTGGCCTAGTCCCCCCGAGTGACCCGTGGGCCGCCATTTTGTGTTTCCTCTCGAGTCTCCTTCGCGATGCCTAGTCCGTCGACTGGTGGGTACCTGTGAAGGTAACTTTGATTTTCCTTGGGCTTCCCTGGTTGCTCCAGAAATGCCCTCACTCCCCACCATGTGGTGAGATCCTCAGACCTTGCTGGTCTGCACCGAAGCATCTTTCTCCTTTCTGCATAGGTTGCTGTTGCCAAGGCTTGTTGTGTCCAATCCGGGCACCAACACTGCAGCACTCAACATCCTTTGTGGGACAGCTTGAATCCAGCTCCTGGTCATCCTTGACACCTCCTGGTCCTCGTGGCTGAAGAGTCAAGCTTTACCTTCTTCACCTGAAATCACCCAACTTCGGTGGGCATTCGCTTAGCGGGCTCCTGGTCACTGGCAAGTGACCCAGACTCTGTCCCCTCTGCTTTCAGGTTCTTATCGACTTCGATCTAGGCTTGGATCTCTTCGAACACTTCGCATCTTCCCGGCAGCAGCACTTCTTCCCCAGCTCCCATTGAAATCGACGACGCGACCCGACACCATTTGACACCTATGCACCCGGCTTCCCTGGGTGAGGTAACACGAGTACTCCGGTGCTCCCGTGGGTGTTGACCCTAGAACTTCCTAAGTCCCAAAGGGTTTGGTCCTGACTCATTTCTAAGTGTCCCTAATTTTTAAAAATCTAACTGTGACTTTCCCCATAGAAGCTAACAGGAGCTTGCAGCTGTGTTCTCACACTGTACCCGGACCCTGTGGGTCCCCTGTGTCACTACCTTGGGTGGTTCCTTGGGGTCCCAGCGATTCTACAGGCTCTAGGCCTTGTGTCTAGTTAAGTTGGGATTCTTATACCACTAATTTAGTAAATGGTTTGGCTCGCCCCTTAGGCCTGACGTTGTGCTATTTTACTGCAATATTTGAAGTGTAACTTATGTGTTTTGACCTCTAGCCTCAGAAAGAGACTAGGAGGGTGTGTTTAGAAATAAATACATATATTTTTTATATATACCTGGTGTGGTTGTCTTTCATTTAGCCATTCAAGAGATTATAGACTGGTAAAACAAGCTGCTTTACTTAGCCTGAAGGCTGCTCTCCATTTCTACCACTAGGATAGCTTTCAATAAAGGTTGTCTTTAACCTATCATTAATAATTGTTTTTTTGGACAGGTACAGGATGCCCACTATAAATAGTGGACAGCATATATCAGGCCAACTTTTCACATTGGTGTGCAGCGTGTGGGATTCCAGCTTGCTATAGTTTTACCAGATAATCTCAATTGAGTGACTAACTGAAAAGTACCCTAGGTACATATAATACAAGCTTTAGAATACAGTAAGTTCTACTTAACTTAGAGTTGTGTGTTAAGGGCTTAGAACACCCTTTCTACAACTCAAGAGAGTTTAGTAGGCCACACTAGAGTAAGTAGTGCAATACACCACACCTCACTAGTAATGTCTTCAAGGCCAGGAACCAGTGGGTCCCTGCAAGAAGCCAATGGGCTTCTTGCCTCCAAGTATGATAACATCCCATTCATTGAACTGAGAGCATTATGCACTACTAGGAAACTGAAGACAGGCAAAAGCCCAACCACCCAGCATCTCATAGAGGTACTCAGGCTGGATGATCTCAGAAGACCTATAGGGTCTGAAGGAGTACGCAGAGCGGGTGGGACAGCACATGATGAAGGGCCTAGGGGTGAAATTCCCCATGACCTGACCTCTAATGCTGACCAGGAAGATGACAATGATCTTGACCTGGAAAATCCAGCTCCCCTGGAAAATGAGGGGGAGGGCCGAATTAGCCCCCTCTTTGTCCCTCCAGGAAGAGTTGGTGGTGGGCCTAGAAGGTCTAGATCTCCCTCAATGGAGTCTAACCTTTCTGGTTCATTTATAGGGACCTCTATTTCTTCTCATAGGAGGGAAACCTCACAGGAGAGGAGAGAGAGACCGCTGAAGTATGAGGAAGCCCAGCTTGAAATCAGAAAGCAGCAGGTAGCCCTAGACAGGGAAACCCTAGAGCTCTACAGAGCTAGAAAAAAGATGGGACTAGAGTCCCACTGTGGCAGCAACATCCCTAGAGATAGGGAAAGGTCTCATGACCATAGAAACCTGAATAAGATTGTCCCTCCTTACCAGAGTGGGGATGACATCCACAAATGGATAACTGCACTGGAAAGGGCCTGTCAAGTTCAAAGCGTCCCCCAGGAGCAGTGGGCAGCAATCTTATGGCTCTCCTTTGCAGACAAAGGTAGGGATAAGCTCCTCACTGTTGGAGAGGAGGAGGCAGATGATTATACCAGTCTGAAAAGTGCATTGATTGAAGGGTTTGGCCTAACCACTGAAGAATACAGGTTAAAGTTCAGAGATACCCAAAAGGCACAGAATCAAGACTGAGTGGACTTTGTAGATTGTGCTACTAAGGCTCTGAAGGGTTGATTACTTGGCAGCAAAGTTCATGACTTCCAAGGATTAATACAATTTGATTATGAGGGAGCAAATCCTTAATAACTGTCAAAATCAGCTGTTGCACCAGTACCTGGTGGACTCAGATCTGACCTCTCCCCAAGAATTGGGAAAGAAGGCAGACTTGTGGGTCAGAACCAGGGTGAGGCAGAAGGTACAGAACCAAGGTGGTGACCCAAAGAAGCAAGATCCTAAAAACTCTGACAAGGGTGGGGAGAAAGGTAAAGACCAGAAGTCTTCACAAGGTCCCCAAAAATCGTCTTCAGGTGGGGATTCACAGTCTAACAAGGGAAAAGGCCAAAAGAAACCATGGTGCAAAATCTGTAAACAGACGACTCACTGGACAAGTGATTGCACCAAGTCCAAAGACTCAACTCCAGCCATCTTTGCCCCTAAGGCAACTGTTCCCCCTAGTACAGCTACAATTGGTGGTGGTAATGTTCAGAATAAGGATATAGTAGGGCTAACCCTGGGTTCTGAGATGGACTCTGGCCTATTCAGAGTTCCAACTCAGGCTGTCCTGATCTGTGATGGAGGCATGGATATGTCCTCCTTTGTGACTCCCAGTAACTTGGGCAAATACAGACAGCAGCCTCGATAAATGGAAAAGAGGCTTTGGCATTCAGGGACACAGGAGCAAGTGTCACAATGGTGACAAATGATCTTGTGGATCCTAGGCAGATTATACTTGGTGAAATGTACCAAGTGACCAATGCTAGCAATGTCAGAATAGACCATTCTCTGGCAGTTATTAACTTCTCCTGGGGAGGGGTAACTGGCCTTAAGAAGGTTGTGGTAAGTGCAGACCTACCAGTCGAAAGCTTGCTTGGCAATGATCTGGAAACTTCAGCTTGGGCTGAAGTGAAGCTCAGGACACATGCAGAAATGTTAGGGATCACTGCTCATGTCTTTGCTGTGACTAGGTCCCAGGCAAACATGTCTAACCCTGGACAGGCCCTGGATTCTGGAAGAATGGACCAGGTGCCTCCCAAGAGCAGGAGCAGTAGGGTTAAGGCAGTGCCTTCCCATCTGACACAGAAAACGGATCAACCTCCTGAGGGAGATGATCTTGAACCTGAAGAAGGAACTGTCCCTGAGGAGCTTGAATCTGACCAGGTTGAGTTCTTGGGGACAGGGGGCCCTTCCAGGGCTGATCTGAGCCAGGAGCAGAAAACCTGCCCCTCTCTTAAACCCCTCAGAAAGCAATCTGCTGATGAGGCTGCTGGGAATGCTAGTGGCACCCATAACATTTATTGGGATGATGGACTCCTTTATTCAGAGTGTAGAGACCCCAAGCCTGGTGCCTCCAGGAGGCTGGTTACACCTCTGACGTTTAGGGGCTTCCTATTGACACTAGCCCATGATATTCCCCTAGCAGGACACCTGGGCCAGAACAAGACTTGGGACAGAACTGTCCCTCACTTTCACCGGCCCCACATGTCTGAAGACACTAAAGAGTTTTGTCGCTTCTGTGTGACCTGCCAAGCCAGTGGCAAAGCAGGTGGAACCACAAAGGCCCCCTGATAACGCTACCTGTGGTGGGAGTTCCCTTTGAGAGGGTTGGGATTGACATTGTTGGTCCCATGGATCCTCAAACTGCATCTGGGAACAGATTTATCTTGGTGGTGGTGGACAATGCCACTAGGTACCCAGAGGCAATCCCACTTAGGACCACTACAGCACCTGTGATGGCAAGAGCTCTCTTGGGTGTATTCTCAAGAGTGGGCTTTCCTAAGGAGGTAGTATCTGACAGAGATGCAAACTTTATGTCAAGTTACGTAACTGCAATGTGGAAGCAGTGTGGAGTAAATTATAAATTCACCAAACCCTATCACCCACAATGCACTGGTTTAGTTGAACGATTCAGCAAAACCTTAAAGGGCATGATCAAAGGTCTCCCAGAAAAGCTTAGGCACAGATGGGACATCCTTTTGCCCTGCCTTTTTTTGCCTACAGGGAGGTGCCACAAAAGGGGGTTGGTTACTGCCCTTTTGAACTTTTGTTTGGCCATCCTGTTAGGGGTCCTTTGTGTCTTGTGAAGGAGGGATGGGAGTTACCTCTCAAACCCCCTAAACAGGACATAGTGGACTATGTACTTGATCTCCTCTCTTGGATGGCTGGATACATGAAAAAGGTAAGTAAACACCTTGAGGCTAGCCAGGAATTACAAAAGGCCTGGCATGACCAAAAGGCTGTATTGACTGTTTACCAGCCAGGACAGAAAGTGTGGGTGTTGGAGCCTGTGGCCCCAGAAGCCCTCCAGGACAAATGGAGCAGCCCCCATACAATTGTTGAGCAGAAAAGGGAGGTCACCTACTTGGAAGACCTTGGAACCCCTAGATCTCCCCACAGGGTACTTCATGTCAACAGACTTAAACCATATGTTGGCAGGGCAGACATGGGCTTGTTCATGGCTACAGATGAGGGATAGGAGGAAGAGAGTGATACACTCCCTGACCTGCTCTCTCAGAACCCTGATGATGGATCAGTATATGGTGTAACCTTGGCAGGCAGCCTCACTGTCCTGTAACAAACTGACTGCAGAAAACTTCTCAGCCAGTTTAGACATATGTTTTCTCTGACTCCAAGTCAGACCATCTGGTGCACTCATGAAGTGGACACTGGGGACAGTCTGCCTGTGAAGAAAAAGATCTACAGGCAACCTGACCATGTCAGGGACTGTATAAGGACAGAAGTCCAAAAGATGTTGGATTTGGGAGTCCTTGAACCCTCAGATAGCCCTTGGACTAGGCCAGTAGTCCTGGTACCTAAACCTCACACCAAAGATGGCAATAGAGAGATGAGGTTTTGTGAGAATCACAGGGGTCTCAATGCAGTCACTAGGACTGATGCCCATCCCATCTCAAGGGCAGATGAGCTAAAAGACACTTTGACCTCAGCCAAGTTTCTAAGCACATTTGACTTGACAGCTGGCTACTGGCAGATCAGACTAGCTAATGATGCAAAGCCAAAGACAGCATTTTCTACCCCTAGTGGGCACTATCAATTTGTGGTAATGCCCTTTGGTTTGAAGAATGCACCTGCCACCTTCTAAAGGTTGGTGAATCAAGTCCTTACAGGCCTGGAAGACTATAGTGCAGCATATCTAGATGATATTGCTGTCTTTACCTCCACCTGGGAGGATCACCTGGTCCACCTGAGGAATGTTTTGGAGGCCCTGCAAAAACAGGCCTAACTATCAAGGCTACTAAGTGCCAGATAGTGAAGACTCAGGTTTTGTACCTGGGCGACCTTGTAGGTAGAGGCCAGATTCAACCATTGCAGAGCAAAATCCAAACCATATTGGACTGGGTTGCTCCCACTTCCCAGACTCCGGTGTGAGCCTTCTTAGGCCTGACTGGGTACTACAGAAGATTTGTCAAGGGGTATGGATCAATAGTGACACCCCTGAATGACTTAACCTCTAAGAAAATGCGCAAAAGGTTTCAGTTGACAGTTAGCTGTCAAAAGGCATTTGATGACTTGAAGCAGGCCATGAAGCAGGCATGTGCACTGCTACCATTCTGCAAAGTCCTGATTACACCAAAAAGTTCACTGTACAAACAGATGCATCTGAGTTGGGGGTAGGGGCTGTACTGTCACAGTTGAATGATGAAGGTCAGGATCAACCAGTAGCTTTCATAAGCAGAAGTTTGACCCCCTGAGAGAAACGTTGGTCAGCCATTGAGAGGGAGGCCTTTGCTGTGGTTTGGGCTCTGAAGAAGTTGAGGCCATACTTGTTTGGTACTCACTTCATTGTTCAAACAGACCATAAGCCCCTCTTATGGCTAAAACAGATGAACTGCTCAGGTGGTCCATTTCCCTACAGGGGATGGACTATACAGTGGAACATAGACCTGGGAGTAACCATGCCAAGGCAGATGGACTCTCCAGATATTTCCACTTAGAACATGAAGACTCAACTGGTCAAGGTTCGTTTAATGTCCCTGCGTTTGAGGGGTGGGTTGTGTAGGAGAGTAAGATCTGCCTCTTATGGTTACCCCCACTTTTTGCTGGTGTTTCACTGTTTTGTGACCTTAGTCTGGTTGGGGCCCTGCTATTCAGGACCCCAGCCTAGCTGCTTCCTCCCTAAATTCATTGCATGTACTTTAGGTACACTCCAGATTATATTCTGGGGTACCCTTGTGAGTCCCCAGTATATGGTATACTATGTACCCAGGACATAGGTACTCCAGAGGCCTACCATGGGCTGAATCACGTATTGTGCCACCCCTGGAAAGCCCTTCAAAATGACACCACAGGTCTTCTACTGCAGCCTGGGTAAGATGGTGCATGCACCCCTTACTGAGGTATAGGTTCACCATACCTCACCTATCACTGCACATAATAACCTATCAGTCACCCCTATGGCAGGCCTTATCAATCCTGAAGGCAGGGTGCTTGGTTATATGTGAAAGGCTGCCCAGGCATGAAGTGAGCCCCTCTGCAGCCTTCAGAATCTCTTCTCCGGGGTTGTCAGTGGTGCAGCCTGACCACATACTCTTAAGTGCATTATATCTCAAACGGTTAATGCTAGCTTTGGACTGGCTGCACGGAAACATGTTGTGTTTGGTGTCAAACGCCTTGGAATTATGCCCCCACATCAATTCCTGATGTGAGAATATGATCCCACCCTTCTAAAGGGAGAGACATGGCAGTACTGGTATACCCTGTAGAAACTTAACAGAGCCCTGGCATCACAAAATGGATGCTGCAGCCACAGACACGGGTCTGGGCTCCTGCTGCTGACCAAAACTCCGGCAGGGGAGGCCTGGACAATAGGTAGGTGTAACAACCTCCCAGTTGGAGCTGGGTGGGAGCACTATCCTAGTGCTTTGAAGTCCTGCACCGGGGGCACATTTGGTGTCCCTGTGCATAGTCCAGCTTAAACCGGTTCAGGGGCTTCCAGCCCCTGCTCTGATGCAAAACTGGACAAAGGAAATGGGTGTAGCCACCCCTCTTTCCACACCCTCCCATAGGTGGGTCCCCAGAGCTAGTCCAACCCCTTCCTTAGGTATTAGTAGGGAACCCCTGGCAACAGGACTTTAGATAACCCTGGACGAAACTCGGAAGCTGAATCCTGGAACTTCGACGCTCTACTCAAGACTAGAGGACTGAAGAAATCTCCCTTGGGGTCAAGGAGTTACTCCCCTGCTTGGCAGGCACCAACAAAGCATTTTGCCAGTCTGCATCTCCGAGGCTCCTGCCAGACTCTGAAGTAATTGCAGCCCAGGAAGAGGATTTCCAGACATCTCACAGTCCGACCCGAGTCCCCAGCAAAGCTGAGACCCACAGCCCTAGTGAGTAGTGTGGAACCGGAACTCCTGGTCACCGTGCACTTTTGCAAGTGCATTGACTTTTTGATGTTTCTTGAAGTCGTGCTTGGGGTTACTTATAGCCCCCACCTCGAGCAGAGAATCCACTGAAGATTGTTGGCCAAGTTCCCCCGAGTGACCCGTGGGCCGCCATTTTGTGTTTCCTCTCGAGGCTCCTTCGCGATCCCTGGTCTGTCGACAGGTGGGTCCCTGTGAAGGCAACTTTGATTTTCCGTGGGCTTCCCTGGTTGCTCCAGATGTGACCTGACTCCCCACCATGTGGTGAGTCCCTCAGACCTTGCTGGTCTGCACTGAAGCATCTTTCTCCTTTCTGCGTGAGTTGCTGTTGCCAAGGCTTGTTGTGTCTAATCCGGGCACCAATGCTGCAACACTCGACATCCTTTGTGGGACAACTCGAATCCAGCTCCTGGTTGTCCTCGACACCTCCTGGTCCTCGTGGCTGAAGAGTCAAGCTTCACCTTCTTCACCTGAAATCACCCGACTTCGTTGGGCATTCGCCTATCGGGTTCATGGTCACTGGCAAGTGACCCAGACTCCGTCCCCTCTGCTTTCAAGTTCTTCTCAACTTTGACCCAGGCTTGGATCTCTTCAGACACTTCGCATCTTCCCTGCAGCAGCACTTCTTCGCCAGCTCCCACTGAAATCGACGACGTGACCCAACACCATTTGACACCTATGCACCCTCCCTGGGTGAGGTAACACAAGTACTCCGGTGCTCCCATGGGTGTTGACCCTAGAACTTCCTAAGTCCCCAAGGGTTTGGTCCTGACTCATTTCTAAGTGTCCCTAATCTTTAAAAATCTCACCGCAACTTACCCCATAGAAGCAAACGGGAGCTCACAGCTGTGTTCTCACACTGCACATGGGCCCCGTGGGTCCCCTGTGTCGCTAGCTTGGGTGGTTCCTTAGGGTCCCAGCGATTCTACAGGCTCTAGGCCTTGAGTCTAGTTAAGTTGTGGTTCTTATACCACTATTTTAGTATATGGTTTGGCTCGCCCCAATGGCCTGACGTGTATTTGTGCTATTCTACTGTAATATTTGAAGTGTAACTTATGTGTTTGGACCTCTAGCCTCATAAAGAGACTAGTAGGGTGTGTTTAGAAATAAATACATATATTTTAAATATGTACCTGGTGTGGTTGCCTTTCATTTGTTCATTCAAGAGATTATAGACTGGTAAAACAAGCTGCTTTACATTCCTTCAAGACTGAGCCTGAAGGCTGCTCTCCATAGCTACCACTAGGATAGCTTTCAACAAAGGTTGTCTTTAACCTATTATAAATAAGGGGTTGTTTGGACTGGTACAGGGTGCGCACTATTACTAATGGACAGCATATACCAGGCCAACTTCTCACAGACGGTCATTGCTACATCTTCGCATTGGCGGTCAATGAGGGCTCTCTTTGCTGTAGCGTGAGTTGTGGCTCTCGTATTGGAGGCCGTTGCTGAAGGTCGATGTCAACACAAAGAGTAGGCCCCACCAGAGCTTCGCATTAACTGTCATTGTGGGCGGCAGGGTCTTCGCATGAACGGGCATATTCATGGTCATGAGAAGCCCAAACCTCAGGATTTGTACCTTTTCCTAAGGAGGATTACACTTGGATGCCAGCCAAGGATCTAGGACCTCGGGAGGCACCTCCTGGGGTTTAGAAACTCTTTCCAGCAGGGGCCAGCAGGGCTCAGGCAGGTCCAGTTGCAGACGATCAGCTGGGCAGTTGCTGGTTGGCCTCTGAAGCTTCTTGTGTCCCTGTAGCTCACAAAGGAGGCCAGACAACTGGCTCTTGGATTCACTTTGGTTAGTCTCGGATTAAGGGAGTAGGTCCAGTCTTTCTTCTCCGGCAGCAAGGTATCATTCAGGCAGCAGGGCAGTCCTCTGGCAGCAAGGAAGTCGTTCGTCTGTGACTTCCACAGGTCAAGGAGGGTTCTGAAGAGTTGGTCAGGAGGTCCAATATGTATACCTGGTGGCAGCCTTTGTGTGGGGGTTTTCCTAGTCCTACCACCATAACTTGTTCTGGAAAGTTCTTACAGTTCATCTATCAAGGCTCCAGACTATTCAGAGTGACAAAAGACAGAGCAGGCCTGATGTCAGATTATTTTGTGTGTTCAGGGGGCAAAGCTCTTTAAAATATAAGTTGGCCCGGTAACAACCCTTTCCAGTCTTCCTCCCAAGATGGCCCATCCTGCCCACACCTAAACCACCTTTGTGTTGCTATCTGGAAGCAATACACAAACACCAACAGCAGAGACATTCAAAGTCATGTGATCCAGGACCCTGGTAGAAGGCACAAATGGTTAGGACGAGGAAAAACCAACATTCTAAAAATCACATCTTCAGAATTGTGACTACATATCTGACTTTACCATTAAAGAGGATTTCGTATTACAATTTGTTTAATGTAAACAGTATATCTCTATCTGCTGCCAATCCGTAGTAAGCCCTTATTAAATGAAATGAAGTAACCCAATGTTAGTCAATTGGAGAGATAGGCCTTAAAACTGTGAAAATGACTTTAGGAGTTTTCACTGCCATGACATGTAAAACTTAAGCACACCCTACCTAACAACCAGCCCTGTGAGCCTTTAGGGCCTACCTTAGGAGTGACTTATGACTAATAAAAATGAAGATTTAGTTAGTAAAAATGAGCCAGGATGCAATGGCAGTTTAAAAAATAAACTGCACTGCAGGCTGCAGTGAATGGCCTGATACATGTTTTGAAAGGCTAGTTTAGCGGGTTGCACAATAAATGGTGCAGGCCCTTGAGTACATGCAGTACCATTTACTGGGGACTTAAAAAGTAAATTAAATGTAATATTCAGGTATATATCAATTGTAATGTGCTTTAAGGGAAAAAGTGCAGAGTCCTAATGAAAACAAAAACGGGTGCAGCAACCAAAGCAAATATCTGTGGGTAACTGTTAGACCTGGATCCCTGGTTGGCTTTGGTAGGTAATCAAAAAGAGGAGCTACAGAGGGAAGATGTGCCAGAACACCCTCCAATCAAATACAGTTTCAACTCAAAAGTACTGGCACCCAGTAGCAAAAATTTATTTTTGATCTGGAATGAGTGGAGGAGAGAATGCTTTTTCAAAAAACCTCCAATACTTATTGTATTATATAGTGTAACCCCATCCAGTATGCTACAAATATTTTAAAAATATGTATAAGTCAGATAAAGAAAGTAGAAACAAAGAGATGTGAAGTCAGTCCACAGAATAATTAAGCTACTTACTTAGCTCTACACACCCCCTCAGTAATGAAAGAAAGAGGTGAAAAAATGTGTAAAGAAAGAGAAAGTACCTCACATGCGCACCACCAGAGGAGCTACTGGTTGGTTCTCACCAGCTTGCCCACGTCCATTTCATCATTGGTAACTTTCTCTTAAGAAAAATGTGTAGTGTCCAGTGCAAAAAGGAATCATTGCTATCAACCAGCGATTTCCAGATGCCCCAGCCCCGGTTTGCGTTTTAAAGGACGCAAAGCTTGAAGGACAGACTAGTGCACACGAGACCTGCTCATGATAAGAAGAGTGTGAGCCTTCCCCCAGGACACCATCCCTGTGGTGGTTGCTCAGTATGTGGACTGACGGAGAAAACAACTGAAATTACACTAGGTAGTGGGAGAACCTGGTTCCTCCGACAGTTCACTAATTGCAACACATGCCATGTAATATACAGACTGACATGCCCTTGTGGTTTACACTATATTGGTTTAACATCTAGAAAGGTCAAGGTACGCATCCAAGAGCATCTAAGCACGATCAGGGCAGGCAAGCTTACTACACGCCTGGTATAACATTATCATGACCAGCAACACCACTTTAAATCATTAAAGTGGGTCATTTTGGAGAAGGTTTTCGGCGATGCTGGCGACATAGACAAAAGATTGGCGGTGAAGGAAGCTCGCTGGATCTACTCAGAGAAGGGGGATACTATTGGTCTGAATGACCAAATCGAGTGGAACAAAGTGAGCAGATAGATGGCCTTCTGTAATTCAAGTATAATACCAAGAGAACATGACCTTACTGCCTGGGTCAACCTCTATCTTTTTATGTGTGGTGTATCGAGTTCAGTATAACACACAATAGGTTTAACCTTAGTAGTCGAGGATATCAATTTGGGGATCACTCCCTTTTGGTTTCTTTTCTATCTTATGGTTACTGGGGATATGGCATTTTCTATTTTTGAGGCCGTTTTCTTTGCAACTCGCCCAGATGTCGTTGGGCCTATGCAGGGTCTTTTGAACCTGACGTTGAGCTGTATGTTCGGCTTATGGAGGGATTGTGACTGTCCGAAATTGGAGTCAACTATATGTGGTATAAGGATCCACCACAGTGCCAAGATGGCCGCCACATTCTTTCACACTGAGGCAGCTTTTTTGATTGATAAAAACAAATCCATAGCGCTAGAGTTTTCAGTTTGAGTACCTTGTATAAGTTGGGATGGTAAAATTTGTAGGATCGATGGTTTCCTTTTCCTTGTTTTTTTTAAAAAAAACCTCTAAAAATAGGGTCCAGGTCAGGATCTAATAGGACCAGACACAGTGTTAAGATGGCCGCCGCACTCCCCAATACCGCTTAGAATTGAGATTAAGAACTGCGTAGTCTCGCGAGATGTGGCTTGTGACTGTTTGTAAGCAGACGCGGGCGGGCGACAACTCGTTCCAGTGTCGAGTTGCCGCCCGTGTGTAAAGCTACATGGTAAGCAGGGGGTCTAAGACACGCTGAGAGGCTGTTGCTCGTATACCGAGCGGTGCACGGCTGCCTCGTTTTACAGATTTCTAGGTGTTCGCGAGCGTGGCACAAGCGGGGGCTAGCTGTTTCTAGGTGGTTTGGGGGTGTACGAACATCAAATGATCAGTTGGGTCTTCTGCAGCCATGGGATCAATTTTACGAATCGTCATCATGGTGCGTGGTTTAGTGTAGTTGACACCCGGTTGGGTGAGCACACTTGATAGCCTTAGGAGCAAAAGTGACAACAACGTTGACAGTATAGGAATATATTGGTAGTTACTTGAGCTTTTTTCATGCTGGCTGGGCTATGATGAAAACTAGTAGTGATTTTACGCTGATTGATGGTGATTATAAGGGCTGGGTATGTGCCCTCTCTCAGCGCGACCTGTGTTGATTTAAACACTTACATAGGTGGAATCTCTTTGCGTCACAAGATGGTGTGTGATGACATAAATACTAGGGACTGTTCCCTGTCAGGTGTATATGATCGATAATCTTTTTTTCACAGACGCAAGCACTAGCAACGGTCGTGCTTTGCTGAACAGGGAGGCGAAAAGTAAACAGGTTAAAATGCCCCTGTGACTGGTTGGTGGCTGGTATGTGGGCCCATAGCTCCAACTAGGTAATGGATCTGAGTTCATAATCCTAAATTCTGTGATGCACTGTGAATACTCCTCCAGATGAGCTAATCATGCTGTATGTTGTTTCTTTGTGTTTGTCAGTCCTTTTTAATGGTTTGTGTCCAGGGAGGTGATCTTTGACCCCTTCTCGCCCTGATGAATTTGCCACAAAATAATTGGCAATGAAACATGTTGGCTGTCATTAACAAGGTATTCAACATGCTGTGTTTTTAAACAGCGGGATAGACTCCTAACTAGAATAAATAAATATTTGAGAGTCTAACCACTTTCTGTCTTTGTTGGCACAGTTTTTGTGTTTTTGTCTTCACAATACACCTTTTTTTTTGTTATGTGTTTCCTTTTTGCATTGGACACTACACATTTTTCTTAAGAGAAAGTTACCAATGATGAAATGGACGTGGGCAAGCTGGTGAGAACCAACCAGTAGCTCCTCTGGTGGTGCTCACGTGAGGTACTTTCTCTTTCTTTACACATTTTTTCACCTCTTTCTTTCATTACTGAGGGGGTGTGTAGAGCTAAGTAAGTAGCTTAATTATTCTGTGGACTGACTTCACATCTCTTTGTTTCTACTTTCTTTATCTGACTTATACATATTTTTAAAATATTTGTAGCATACTGGATGGGGTTATACTATATAATACAATAAGTATTGGAGGTTTTTTGAAAAAGTATTCCCTCCTCCACTCATTCCGGATCAAAAATACATTTTTGCTACTGGGTGCCAGTACTTTTGGTTTGAAACTGGCTTTGGTAGGTACCTTAGCGCAAGTAGGGACCCGCGTTCAAACGTCACGGAAAGGAAGGTCACCTTCTTAGATAGCCCCGCTCACCCCCTCGGTAGCTTGGCACGAGCAACTAGGCTTATCATCAAGGCAAATGTGTAAAGTATTCGCAACCACGCTCACAATAATCCAATGATGACACCACAAAGAGACTCCACACGAGGTTTATAAAACATGTATAAACTTTATGTAAAAAGATATACGATAAGACCACATGATATAAAACTAACATATGAAGGTGTGTAATATTTCTCCTGGCCGGTTGTTAGGCCAGCCAGCCCCTGTAAGTTCTGGAGATGTCAATGAGCACTTCTAAACATTCTCCTGTACTGCTAATATCATGTCATACAGTTCGTAATGCCAGAATCAGGCACTTTTACAATGTAAAAATACTGTAATGCGTAACGTAGCAATCAGACACTCTGCAATCAAAAGAATGCAATGCGTAACGCAACAATAAGGCACTTCGCAAGGTAAAATAATGCAAAGCGTAATACAACCACCAGATATGTCGTTCTGCAAAAATATGGCAATGCGTATACACTAATCGTGTAATTCGTTATGCAGAAATAATGAAATGCACAATACGCTAATCAGGTAGTTTGTTATGCAGAAACAAGGCAATGCATCATACGATAATCAGGTAGTTCGTTATGCAGATAAAAATGCCATGCGTCATACACTTATCAGGTAGTTCGTTATGTAGGAATAATGCAATGCGTAATACTCTAATCAGGTACTCCGTTAAGCAGAAATGATGCAATGTGTAAAACGACAGTCAGGTACTCCGTTCTGTAGAGATGGAATACTACGTAGTACACTCAGGCCCGATCACCGGGCCTTAGGCGGTCTCTCCGCCTTTCCTTCTGACTTGAAATCAGCCTCTCACAGTTTCCCCCAACACAGTACGATGTAATCCCAAAGTGCAGCTTCGCACTCCGGCCCCTATACCGCCACTACTTTGGCAATAAGGGCCGCGATACGAGCCAAAGCAGAGGCTTGAGCTGCCAAAACGAGAGAGAGGTCGAGAGCGTCTCCCTCCGAGCCGGCGCCCCGCCCCCGGAGTCGACACACGTTACCTGGGGGCACGAACTCACTCTCCTCTCTTCGTCCAGCGGCTGGGCCACCAATGCAGCTTTGTGAAATGGCAACGGCGGCTCGAGCCAGCAACTCAGCTCCTCCGGGACTACCAGTGCGAGCCGCTTCAGTTACGAAGATCTCAGGCTGCCACAAAGCACACACACACAGCGCTGCTGAGTCTTCCTTCATTCCGGGTGCACGATCACTGGGCACTCCACACACAGGTCTCAGGTAGCACGAAGATCACGCGCACAGACTCGCCGAGACTCACTTTACTCCAGTGAACACGATAACAAGACAAATCCTCACGTAGGTCTCCCAGAGCACAATGCACCCGCACACAGAGTCAATGAGATTCACTTGGTTTCCGGTGCACACGATAACAAGGCAAATCCTCATGAAGGTCTCCCGGTGCACAACGCACCCGCACACAGCGGCGATGAGACTCACTTGGATTCCGGTGCACGCGATCACTGGACAATCCTCACAAAGGTGTTCAGGCTGCACAAAGCACACGCACACCGTGTCGCTGATCCTTGCTTGGACTCCAGGTGCCCACGATCACAGGCCGATCCTCATGAAGGTCTCAGGCTGCACAAAGCACACGCACACAGCGTCGCTGAGACTCACTTGGACTCCAGGTGCCCACGATCACAGGGCAGTTCTTACAAGGGTCTCAGACTGCAACAGGCACACTCACACAGCACTGATGAGACTCTACTGGAAACTTTTGTGTTCCTGTGTTTCCGAACAGGAAGCCAGCTCACTTCAGGCCCTTGGGGATAAGTTACTTCAGGATGCAGCACACAACAAAGTCCTTCAAGCAGGGGGACACAGCACACAGCAAAGTCCCTTTAGCCTTTCCTTGGTTGAAACAGCAAACTGCAGGCCAGCCCCAGTTCACACAACAGGGGTCAGTCCTATCCTTCAGTCTCTTCAGTTGTTTCTTCCTTGGCAAAGGTCCTCTTGACCACAAAGTAGCTCCAGTCTTGTTCACACTTGATCAATCCATTCTCCAAAGTCCAGGGGCTTCAGCTCTCATAGTTATACCCCTCAATGGGTTTGAAGTTGTTGTGTTTCAGGGGGCACTGACCCCTGCTCAAACCAGTTTTTGTTGGCTCCCTGCCAGTGACACCTTTCTTCCTTTGATTAGTGGGGGTCTGGATTCCCAATCACTCAGCAGGAGATGAGCCAATTGTTTTATAGCAGCAACCCAGGCCTTTTCACCTATAGGGGCTTCTCCTCCCCCTAGACTCCAGATGTAGGCCAGCCTGTTGCTGTCTCACCACCTCCCCTGGGTCAAGACGTTCCCCAGATCCTATCGCTTTCAAATCCAGACAGTCACTCCACAGCCAGGCAGAGACACACAGAAATGTCAGAGCACAAAAACGCAGCCATTTCTAAAAGAGTGGCTTCTGAACACACAATGCAAAAAACACCTACATAAAAAGATATGTTATTACCTTGTGACTTCAGGCATACTAAACTTCACCTTCCCATCTTAAGCATTTGGGAAGATAGGCTGGAAAACATATCACACAGCCTTCCCATTCTGCCCTATGGGCAAGATGGCCTTCCAACAGTGAAAAACGAAAATGAAGATTATTTCACTGTCAGGACATGACACACACCTTAGTACATGTCCTACCTTGCACATGCACTGCACCCTGGGGTACCCTAGACCTACCATAGGGGTGTCTTATGTGCCTAGAAAGGGGAGGGTAAAGTCTGCAAAGTGAGTGCACTTGACAGAACAACATGGCAGTTTAACAAACTGCGCGCAGGCTCTGCAATGGCAGGCTTGAGTTCCCTTTTTAAGGCTACTTGTGTGGGTGGCACAAATAGTGCTGCAGGCCCACCAGTAGCATTTGCATTACTAGCCCTGGCACACATAGTGCCCTCAACTAGGGACTTTACTAGTAAGTCAAACATACCAATCATGGACAACCAATTACCATTACTTTATACAGGGAACACTTACACTTTGGTACTGATCAGCAGTGGCAAAGTGTCCAAAGCATCTACACAGTCAGAAGAATAGCGGAGGTAGAGGTAAAAAGTCTGGGGTAATCACGCCAAGAAGTGCCAGGTCTAACAATAACGTTGCAAAAAGTGCAAGATCCAAAAAATGGGAACAGACCAGAAAGGGTGTAAGCCAGTCACTGATTTTCCATGCTAGCTGACCAGCATGATTTGCGCTTTTGAAATCTTCCTAGACAATTGCGTTGTCCTTGCAGAGAGGTCAGGTCAATGTGCAGTAATGTTTTTAAAAAGAGAGCACATTGACTTTTTGTTAGTGAACAAATGCTATAGGGTAGTTAATCCCTGCACTTTTATATTTCTATTTCAAGCACTGACATTTGAGGTGGACATGTCTCCTCGCACCGATTTTTCTTAGCCATATAGTGCAGTCACAGATTGCAATAAGAATTTCTGAAGACCAGATCAGTTCTAATGTAGAACCCTTGAATGCCAATTGGACTTTGGAAAGAACAGTGTGAGAGTAAAAACATGAAGCCTCACCTTTTTAGGCTTTCTGTATGAACAGATCATGTCAGGGAGAGATGACTAACAGCTACAAATGAAATCCTGCCAGTTCACCCTGCCATCCACAGCATAACTAGGTGGACTAGAAGGATGCGAGTGTATTCAACTGGACAGACTACAGACGCACCCTATGGCACCCCAAGAGTACGCAGCACAAGAATAACATAAAGTTGTAGGCGACGTGCCCACCTTCCTACTTCAAATATGTTGACTCACTTTTTTGGGGGTATTTACTCTTTTACCGCCTACAAATGCTGGTACTGTGCAGCTCCATAATGGACTCGTGGAGTGACACTGAAAGCACGAGGCAACATGTTGCCCAATCGTCTCCTTCAGGTGGCTTGGATGGCAGAATGAAAGTCATGTGCATTTGGGCAGGGTATGCTTCCATAACAGATGCTTAGCAAATCTTTTAAATTATTAACTCTTGCTCAATGTTGCATTTTAGGGAGGCAGGGTCTGGCTGGCTCACAAAACAATAAAAGATTAAATACAGAAAATAATTACTTAAAAACAAAATTATTACATCATCACTGTCCTGATCGGTTGTAGTGGGCCCCTTGAAAGAGGTGGGAAAGGGGGGAGTGCTGGGCCTAAGTTCACTTTGCCCATGCTTTAAAACACCTCAGTCCTATGGTTGTTCCTATCCTCTTTCTCTCTTCTCTCCGTTTTTACTAATCCTAGTACCATTGACACTCATTTTTCGCTCATATTATATGTTCTCCATTTCTCCCTTACAATCTCATCCCTTCTTGTCCCAGCCTCACCTCTATAGCTCAACTTTTCTACTTAACTTTTTCTCTGCCCTCTCTCTAGTCCTTTTTTCCTCTGACACCTCCCTTCCATTTTACATTTTTTCTCCATATGCCCTCCATCCTGCCCCTCCTCTCAATGTGATTCAATGTTTTATGCTTCCTATATTTTCTCATTTCTTCTTCATTCCATTGTTTTCCATTCCATCTTCTTTCGTCTTTATTTTTCCCACACTCCTCATTTGCTTTGCAACACTGCCCACCACACAGACCTGCCTGCCTCCTCTATTCACCGATATGTGTAACCAGAAAGCTAGCACTAGGCAGCACTTCTAAAAATAAAATAGAGCGGGCCTCTTAAATAAACTGCAGCTGATGCAAGCCCCCCTGGGGCCCCCTTGCACCTGTGGGCCCACAACTGATAGATATGTTCTTGCACAAAGGCTTGCACTAGTGACTGAACAATGGGCAGTGAGCTGCACTGCAATGCCTCTGGCACATTCCACAAATGAAAGCTGTCGATGAAGCTGTGCTCTTCAACTAATTGTTATTCAAATCCTGCAAGAATCGTTTCAATAAATGCTCCTCCGATGTTCCCGCACGCGGCCTTCGTTCAATAATTTGCCACACAAACATATACATTTACAGCCCAAGGTGTAATTTAAATCGTCAGTCGCGATAGTCAATATTTAAAATTCTTGCATAAATGTCCGCTTAGTTAAATCAACAGCAAACTGATAGAACAAGTCAGGAAATGTTGTATGTATTACTTCAAGCAATTTAAGAAAGGATTTTAAGCAATGGACATAACATCCATATTTAGTTTCCATTATGCAATTTAAAAGAAGCGGATCCTTACCACATAACCAGGTTTGCAATAACAGGTGTATCCCACGACAGCATGATTTTGAAGGCATATGCCAAACACACACGGGTTTGATTGGCATTCATCAACGTCTTCCTCACAGTTGAATCCTCTCCATCCTGTCATGAGCAAGAGATCGCAAGTGAATTATAAATATTCATCTGCTTATACCTCCGACTGAATAAGTGAATAATTAAGACAAACTATTGCGGCATTCTCGTCAAATGCCAAAAAGATGATACATAAAGCACATTATTTCAACACTTCATAGGTACCTCCATGGAAGGCTTGAAATTCGGTGAAATCTGGTAGGTTTCTCTAGGGCTTAGGTTAGTGGACTCTAGCGTCCAGATGACAAAACATTTTTGACTGACGCTATAACATGCCTTACATGTTAAGCTAAGGCATTATGCAGTGTGCACGTTATTTTGTAATTGGCTCTGATGAAGTTATCATAGATATAGAGAAGGTCTAGAATTTTGTGACAAGATTCCATGTCAGTTGGAAGCAGAGCGGCTGGTGGTGTGACGCTGCTGCAGTGGCAGCTCTGCACGAAAATAAACACTAGGGGCCTCATGTAGGTAGCCAAATACCGGTCGGTAACGGCCGATTTTCGGTAAATATGCCGTTACCGACCGGTATTCAGACAAGTGAGATGTAGGAGTCCAAAAACGACTTTTCGGTAAATATGAGGCGGTAAATACCGAATCAAATTTACCGAATTCTAAAATACCGAATCAGATTTACCGAATACATACTTAACGAATCGGTAAATATGAAGTGGTAAATATGAAGTGGTAAAAATCAAAATGACATGTAGGAGCACTCGGTAATTAAGAAATCCAAGAAAATCGGTAAATAAGAGTCGGTAATTAACACGGATTGAAAGCAGGTGGTAACCATCAACAGTGCATATAAGCAATCCCAAAATGCAACAGCGTGGACAACATGGCCGCTATGTATGTCATTGCAAGGCGCCTACGTCTACAGGCAGCAGGGCTGAGGGTTTGGCGACGTGAGGAACGCATCTACAGACAGCGCATCACACTATTCCAGCTGACTGATGCAGAGATACATGAGAGGTACAGGCTACACCCCGAAACCATCATGGACTTAATCAGGGACCTTCACCCACTCCTGGACCAGCCAATAAGAAGGGCGCACGCCATACCCCCACATGTGCAGGTGCTCTGCAGCCTACATCTGCTGGCATCCGGCAGTTATCAGGTGGTGATAGCTGCGGTGGGTGGTGTATCCCAGAGTTGCCTGTCACGTTTCTTCAGGAAGTTCCTGGATGCCATGATGCAGAGAATGCACCACTACATCAGCTTCCCCAACACACAGGCTGCACTGCAGAAAACAAAAACAGACTTTTATCACATGGCACAGTTCCCCCATGTCATCGGCTGTATTGATGGTACACACATCCCAATCTGTCCACCAGCTGACACAGAGCACATCTACAGGAACAGGAAGTCCACCCACTCCATCAATGTGCATACCGATTTGAATGATTTTGTTAAGGGTCCTGTGGGTGGCAGAACCAAAAGGTGGGCGTATGCTATTTACAACGAAGTCTGGAAGTTGTCGCAGATTGAGGCGGCTTCCAGATTGAGAGCTATTGATCAAGCAAACATGGAGAAGGTTTTAGCCGTTATAGATAATAGCATTAGCACTCTCTCTTCTAGGATTTATACATTAGACAATATTGTTTCTTCGGTTGTTGATATTGTGCATGATGATATGTCTGTGTAATATCATGGTCAAAACCAGTTGCGTTCTGTTATGCAGTTTGCATGGACGTTGCAGACGTTAAAGGCAGGGAGGGTCCCTTGGGACTATCTGACCACTACATCGTTATTCCTTCCCTACAACCTTACTGACAAGCAGCGATTTATGTCCATGAAGGATGCTTCATATTCATTGTTACAGATTGAAAAGTTAGAACCGTTGCCTTTCTCTGTAGCGGAGATCAATTCAGCTACGTGGTCAGTACACGGATTGATAACTCTCCCTTTCGCGCTTTTTAAGTTTACGTCTTGTATGAAACATTATGCTTTGGGTAGGTATGAACCGCTGGGCACCGCTTTCATGCATGAGGTTTGGTCCCTCCCCTTCACGTATAGATGTACTAGGGACGGAACTGAGGTTTATTTGAAAGGCGAGGAATGTACCACTACACCAGACCATTCCTTGGTATGTAGGCACATTCAATTACACGGCGCATGCAATGTACAAGCCCCGAATTTGGCGTGCGTCCTACGAGGTATCCCAGTGCCTGTGATTACACCTTCTTTCACGCTGCTTGCAAACGGTAGTTATTTAATTTTGAATAATGAAGCTTGCTGCGGGATGTTAGTGGGAATCCCGTACATAGTAACTGTCTCGCAGAAAGTTGTCTGCTGCAATAATGTTCTTTTTCCACCCCCGCATGGGCGGCTGGATGTTTCCATCTGGCCTTCGATTCCAACCTTGAAAGCAGAGTTCAACAAGTTGAGCAGAATAAGAGCGCTATTGTCCCAAAAAGAGGTGCCTTTGACTTCCTCTCGTGAAACATTTGTCCTTCACGTTGCTAATACGCGCACTGAGGTACAGGCGCTTCTGAATACTGACCTCCCCCTGCATTTCGGCTCTTTGATCAAAACTATTTTCAATGCCTCGTCCACGACCGGCCTGGCTCATTTTTTTATACTTGTGGGCTCGGGTCTCGTGACCTCTTTCCAAACTTTTATTGGTGTGATTCCGGCATTTTTTCATTCACTTTTCTCGAGCATCTTTGGAGGTGTCCCGCTGCTTCTGGCGCTAGTGGCAGGTGTGCTGCTTTTCCTTTTTATACTCCGGAATGGCTGCTCCTTCTGTGCCACACGAGCACCTGTCCCGTCTGCATCTTCTTCGTGATAGGATGCTTGACTTTTATGGTACTTTGCCATTGGCGAGTTTGAGCCTGGCTTATGGATTATCCTTCAGGTATTCCTACTTCACCTGCGTACAACCTGTATTTCACTGCCTGGATTGTCCCTTTGAATGGCCTCTGGATTTGTGCTTGACCAACACGGTGTCTCCGGTGCCGGATTTCGATCGACTGATGAGGCCCTTAGTGTCTCACGAGTTGGCCTGTTCTGGTGTCCGGATTATGGCCTGTGGTGCGGCGCATGGTATCCTGGGTAATTGGGACATCTCTGCGGCCGCCTACGACTTCTTGGCTATGAGCTATTTGGAGGAACATTCCGGCTGCCCTCTGATTGTGCTAGAGGCTCCGATGGTTGGAGAACACGTATGTTCCTTTTCTTTACTTAATTGAATGGCTGAGACTTTCAGTGGCCCTGCAAACGATTTTTTGTTGGAAGCAGTGGCCACATATGCTGCCAAGATAATGATAGCACGTTCCTGAATAGGAAAATGTCTTTCGTTTTGCACTCAATCTCAGAGATATGATCTCTTTTGTGAAATTAAACTCAGGTAAATCGGAATTTATTCAAGTGTAACTTGAGTTTATTAACCGTTGTTCAAAGTTAATGAAGTCAAAGAATTGTATTCATTCTTTATCAATGCATCATATATCCAACTGCCCAATGCATTTCGGGCTTTTTTTAAGCCCTTCTTCAGGGGCGGTACTCTGAAAGGATAAGGTATAGGGTTCAGTATATATATACATTTTATAAACACTCAATGGAAAAGAACAATTTTTATCCAAACAATTATACAGTAGATTTTGATTGTAACAAACATGGTCATGTTGAAACAGTATTAAAAGTAATACGTTCGTAATGAGTAAAAAAACACAATACCAGTGTTGGTAATTACCAAAATGGAGGTACACTACACATCAAAGTGATGTGAAAATATCCACTTGTTTTACATGTTAAAACAACATACTGTGATGTGCATTTACCAAGGTCATAGGAAATAGTGAAGCCGAAATGGACCAAGAAAGTTTGGGTGGTAGTGTAAGTAAAAAAATTAAATGAAAAAATGAAAATGCCATATAGGACAAAGTAATGTGGTGTGTTTTTGCCAAAATTGTAGGAAAAAGTAAAAACGAAATGAAAAGAAAAATCTAGATGGTGGTGTGGGTAACAAAAATACATACAGCGTGGGGCCTTTTAAAAGAATACAATCACTATCTGACAAGTAACGGAAGATCAAACTTACAGTTGGTATGGTGATGTATAGGTTCTCCTGAACCCGGGAGAATCAAATTGGAAATGCTCCGGTCAGTGTAATGGATGGTAATCATGTGATATATAGACATGTGATAAGGAAAAGTGCGGGAAAACGAGAACTACAAAGAAAACAGACTTGTAGTTCCAAGAGGTAATCATGTGATATGTAATGAAGAAAAATGCGGGAAAAGGAGAACTACAAAGAAAACAGACTTGTAGTTCCAAAAGGTCAATAAAGTTTAGTGAAACTACCCGTGCAAACAAAATATAAAATAATAAACAATATGTAAAATAAGAAACAAAAGTGAGTGCAGTTAAATCTGTAAAGGAATTAGGCCAAAAGTAAAAAGAAAAATGGAATAGACAGCGTGTGACACCGAAGAAACACATGTAATTCGAGTGATTCGAACCAAAAGCGATAGTTCAAAAAATGTAAGATATTATCAAATCCTGGAGCTTGTAAGGAAGCGTCAATGTAATAGTGCAATAGTACATGTGTATAAGATGAAATTAGTAAGTTAAATAAAATAAAATAACTGTAAGGTTCAACATGAACTGTAAAGTTACACAAGGTACTAGGGTATCACAAGTCGGGTGGAAAGTTCAAATCTCCAATTTAAGGTGAATAAAGGAGACCTTAATTACAGAAAACAGCCCAGATCATAACGCTCGTTAAGACCTTTCGGATGTATGGAATTCAGCTTGTGGATCCAAAATGTTTCTCTTTGTAATAGATATTTACTATTGTCACGACCCCTCAGCTGGGGAATCTGTTCAAGAACCAAAAATCGCAGTTGACAGATGTTATGCTGATGCTGGTGAAAATGAGTTGCGATTGGTGATTTCGCCTGTTTGGTACGTATATTGCTTTTGTGTTCATTGATCCGTATACGGATTTTTCTCTCAGTTTTGCCCACATAAACCAAACCACATGGACATTTCAACATGTAAATGAGATTCTGACTATTACATGTGGCTGTAACCTTGAGTTTGATCGTGTTGCCTTGTGAAGGATGTTGGATGTTGGTACCTTTGATGATAGAGTTACAGTTACCACAGTTAAGACATGGTAAAGTACCTTTGAAGGAGCTGGTAGTGAGTTCATCAGCTTTAGACAATATTTGTTTGATATTGCGTGATCTTTGGTAAGCAAATCTAGGTGATATTTCAAAAATGTTATTGAAATCCATTTCCATGCTTAACATAGGCCAATACCTGAGGATGGTTTTTTTTATGTTGAAACTTTGTGTGGAAAATTTTGACACAAATGTCATTCGTTGATCAGAAGTTTTTGGTGGTTTGGGTGAAAGAAGCATCTGTCGGGTAGATTTGTTAGACTTCAATATGGCGCTGTCAAGAACTTTGGTAGGATATTTTCGTTGTTCAAATTTGGAAATGCAAGCGGATTTGCTTGATTCAAACAATTCATTGGTACTTGAGATTCTTTTCAATCGTAGTAGTTGTGAGTAGGGCAAATGATTCTTGAGAGATGGTTGGTGGAAACTGTGAAAGTGCAGGAGATTATTGCGGTCAGTAGGTTTAGTGTAAACGTCAGTGGTGAGGTTTCCTTGGTATAATGTTACCTTGGTATCCAGGAATGTTATCGATTCTTTGTTTATACAATGAGTGAATTGAATTCGTTGGTCAACTGTATTAAGTGATTCGATTAATGATTCCAGATGATCAATTGAGCCATTCCATAAGATAAAGATGTCATCAATGTATCTTTTATAAAGGGTAAGATGTTGGGTCCACTCGTGTTTGCAAAGTATGTTGTCTATTTCAAAACGGTGCATAAAGAGGTTCGCGTATGTTGGGGCGGCACAATTGCCCATGGAAGTTCCGGAGCATTGAATGTAAAATGTTCCTGCCCATTCGAAGTAACTGTGATAAAGGGTGAAATGCATGAGTTCCATCAGAAATACTTTGAGATTCTCTGGTTTGTCTGTGGTCATCAGAAATGACTCGATTGCCTCAATGCCTTTATCATGGGGTATGGAAGTGTAAAGTGAGTTTACATCAATGGTACATAGGACGGTTTCCATGGTTATCAAATTTTGAATGGACTCCAGGATATTGAGAAAATCAGTAGTGTCCTTAATGTAGGTAGTCATCGACTGAACAGAAGCTTGTAGATGTTTATCCAAGTATTTCCCTACGGGTTCATGTAGTGAGTTCACTGTAGACACAATGGGTCTGAATGGCGGTCTTGTGGCGTTTTTGTGCATTTTGGGGAGCATATAGATATAGGGTGTAGATGGGTTGCTTTTGATCAGATATGTTTTGTCTTCGTCGTTGATGACACCCTGTTCTAAAGCTGTATTAACGATGGTTTTTAGCACAATCATGAAATCATTGGTTGGATCCGTTGGGGTGGGCATGTATGTATCTGAATTGTTGACGTGATCATTAACATTTTTAGTGTAAAAGATGGTATCCATAATGACCAGTGCTCCACCTTTGTCGGCTTGACGTATGGTAATTTCTGGTTTGTTTGCTAATTCTTTTAAGGCTTGTTGTTCCTTTTTGGTTATGTTAGAGTATGCCTTTTTGTTATGGTAGCCAATTTTTTTGAGTTCTTTATTAACGATTGTTTCGTAGGCATCCAATACTTTATGACTCATGGGTGCTGTGAAGGTGCTCCTATTGCGAAGTCCCATTAGGGTGTTCTTCCGTGGTACATCTGGAATGTTAAGGATGTTTCGAAAGTAGTGTTTAAGTCTCAGTAGACGCATGAATTTAAAGAAACTTATATCAGTTTCTAATTGATTGGAATGGTAGGTGGGAACAAAGGAGGTTCCTTTTTGAAGTGTAGCAATCTGGAGTTGTGTAAGATTATAAGAAGAGATGTTTATCATGAGGTTTTCTGACTGCGCGTGCTCTTGGCCACTGATTTTGTTGATGTTTTTCCTCCTGGATCTCCGGGTGGCCTTGTGCCTGCCTCTAAAAAATGAGATTGTCCCGAACTGCTAGTTGTTGGGCCTTCACTGGCTGTATGCTGTGGGTCTCCTGTCTCTGTTGATCTAAGATTTGGTTGTGAAGTTTGGGGTGCTCTGGTTGTCTTATCTCTACTAGATGAACAATTTTTATCCAAACAATTATACAGTAGATTTTGATTGTAACAAACATGGTCATGTTGAAACAGTATTAAAAGTAATACGTTCGTAATGAGTAAAAAAACACAATACCAGTGTTGGTAATTACCAAAATGGAGGTACACTACACATCAAAGTGATGTGAAAATATCCACTTGTTCTTTTCCATTGAGTGTTTATAAAATGTATATATATACTGAACCCTATACCTTATCCTTTCAGAGTACCGCCCCTGAAGAAGGGCTTAAAAAAAGCCCGAAATGCATTGGGCAGTTGGATATATGATGCATTGATAAAGAATGAATACAATTCTTTGACTTCATTAACTTTGAACAACGGTTAATAAACTCAAGTTACACTTGAATAAATTCCGATTTACCTGAGTTTAATTTCACAAAAGAGATCATATCTCTGAGATTGAGTGCAAAACGAAAGACATTTTCCTATTCAGGAACGTGCTATCATTATCTACGATTTGAATTCCCTACTCAGGGGGATTAATTTGTTTGCACCAACTAATTTTGCTTAAAATATTGACCTGGAGAAATCTTGAGTGCGCAACTTCTGTTCTAACTTTTCACATATGCTGCCTATACATTCATGGATTAACTGGACTGTCGTCCATTGCGCCTGTGCTACTGGACAGCACCCTGGCGCAACATTTATTTCTTTTATTTCTCTTTTTTCTCTTCCTGATGGTCGTTTTGAGTTTTTTTATCTACTTGCATTTTTTTTTAGAATTCTATGCTGCTATTTTTTGTAGTTTCGGACTTTGGCGCAGCATTGGTTACGCCTTGTTCTGCTCTGACGAAACTGAACTCTGCGTTCTCTCTTTTCTTGCCTATTAAATAGTGCTTCGATCAAGGGGGCGTGTAGTGAGTTCTCCCTGAATACGTACATACATTGTTAAGTTCGCATAACCACGTTAAATGTTAGACAGCCATCTTTTTGTCTTTGCACACGACACTGCGTTTACATGTTATTTCTTAAATAAACTGCTGACTCGAGACTTGCTTCACACGAGAGCAATCTGTTGTTACCATCCCAAGCTCTGCGCAGCGACCTTGGTCTGTACATGGTGTGACAAACAGTCTGGAATATTACACAATGCATGTTTTCCACTCTAGGTTGATCGACCCACTATTTAGCCATGACACACGCGCAGCTGCAAATACCTGAAAGTTGGTGCTTTTAATATCACAGACATCATGTTTATTATTCAGACCGAAGACGAGCCTTCCTGCGAGAAGACTCCTGATGCTCCTGTGATGTGATTTCACTAAGCTGATCTTTGAGGTATGGGGTCCCTTATTCAAGCCTAAGAGACCTTCTATTAGCATAATAATAATATTAGCTTCTTAGTAAAGGGAAGGTGGTAGTATCCTCGGTATTTTCCGATTCGGTAAATACCACCTCGGTATTTACCGATTCGGTAACTACCACCTCGGTATTTACCGATTCGGTAAATACCACCTCGGTATTTACCGATTCGGTGAATTCCGATTCGTGATTACCGAATGTTACAGAATCGGTAACTGTTACCGAATTTTTACCTACATATAATTTTCCGATTCTAATTTACCGATTCGGTACGGCTCGGTATTTAAGAAACTGTAAAATTTATTTACCTACATGAGGCCCTAAACCACTTAACTTGGGCTGGTGTTGTCGAGGTGTGAGAGCTGCCACAGGGCTGTCGTTTTGTGAAACTGTCTTCCAACCGCAAGTAGAACTTTTGTTTGTGCTGGCAATGCTTACCTTCGGTGGTGGGAAGCGTAGGTAATTGGGAGACAGAGGCACGTGGCCTAACAGCTCTCAGTCACGTCTAGAGACAGCAGGTAGGCTACTGGTAATCAGGCCACCGTCCTTCGGTGCGAGGATATCCCTGCCGGCATCACGTGTTTGTGCATTTCAGCAGTGCGCCATTTTAAGATGTTGTAAAGTGATGCATACGGTCGATGCACCATTGCGTGGTTACAGCAGTGAATTATACACCTATTTAAGTTCATTAATACCTTCAGTCTCAGCAGTCTAATCCATACATTAGGTCTCCTTGCAACCAAAATTAAATGGTAAAGTGTTTGATCTGATTTTAAGACCTAACAGTGTGTGTTCCTCAGGCTGAAACGTTTGAAAGTCTGAAAATGTGGACATAGGAGACTAGTGGCAGACTGTCATTTTGATAACTTTACGGATTAGTTAGCTAGCAATCAAATTTATATGCCACTATACAAACAAATATATGTTTTAAGATGTGGAAAATTATCACATTTTAGGAGCGGGAAACTGTGTCTGGCAAGAAATGTCACTTGCAAGGTTTGCAATAAAGTGGGTCATTTTTCCAAGGTGTGTAAGAGTCAGCTGAAACAAGACAGAAATAACAGTCTAGTAACAAACCTTGTGGAAGAAACTTATGAAGGGCAGTTGGACAAACTTCAAGAGGATCTCCAAAATATGGTGTTAATCATTAGTGAAGACCCAGTGGGGTCAGGTTATCCTACCAGTCCTACCTGTGTGGACCCATACGCGGATATCGAAATTGGTGACAAATCAGTAAAATTGCTAGTGAATTCGGGGGCAAGAATAACAAAGATCACGTAGGTGTATTTTATGAAGGAAGACATATTGTTTGGCAAGGTTTTTTTGAGGATGTTTTGAACTTTAGAGAGTGGACGATTTTTGTGGAAATTGATACAGCTGTGAAAGGTCCGTGTATTTTAGGTTGGTTTCACCAGGGTCTGTTCAAAATGGTTTTAAGGCCTGGTACTAAGGTGCAGGTTTCCATAGTGGGAGAAAGCAAGATGAAAAAAAGTGTAGTAAGATAGAAGATGTTTGTGCAATATTTCACCATGGTGTTTTCTGAGAAACTGGGAATCATAAAAGGATTTCAGCATAAAATTAAAATTAAAGAGGAGCCCATTCCCGTCAAACATAATTGGTGTAATGCACTATTTTCCATCAGGGAAGATCTTGATAAGAAATTGGTAAAGCTTTGTGACAATGGTATCATAGCACCAATTGAGTCATCCCTATGTCTCTGTCCTCATGTGGCAGCTCGCAAGAGGAATGGCGAACTCAGAGATTGTGTGGATTTATGCAAGTTAAACATGGCCATTTGGATTGATTCACACCTTCTCCCTAAGATTTCTGATTTGCTCAGTGCACAGTCTGGTGCAAAATGGTTTAACAAGTTGGACCTTGCCTTAGCGTATACCACCCGGTGGTACTTGAACCAGAATCAAGGCATAATATAACGTTTGTGTTCCCCCACTGGAACATTCGTCAAATGAAGTGACAGTTGAAATGTCCCGAGTGCAATGGGGCAAGTGGCAACATTTTTTTAATAATAATTCATTCAATAAAAAATAACTTTTACCTTCCTGGAAAGAAGTGAAGTCCATTATTGTCTTCTCTCCTAGACACAGGCTCCCTAGGCAATCCTGACATTGCTCTCATGCTCATAAGAGCAGCGCTCTGATTGGAGGGAGCAGCTTCTGTCAGCACTCACTAGACAGCTGGGTTTAGAGGTTTAAAGTGAGCATGTCTGCTGCCCGTTGCAAGACCGCCAGCCAAAGAAACATGCGCACATAAAACAAGTGCAAAAGGAAGCCCACCCTCCTTCCTGCTGCTGCTGCCATTCAGCAGGCCCCGCCCCATACTGACACTCCTTTAGGGACAGGATGATGAAAAATAAATTGGTAATGAATTAGCTTCATTAGGATTTTATTTTTTGTCTGTGGAGGCATTTCAATGAGGTGACACTCCTCCACTATAACGGAAGAGCCACCCCTGGTAGGATGCCGCTCAGGCCAGCCACAGCCGCATCAGTTTTCCAAAGGATCATGTACCAAGTGTTCAGGAATGTGGAAGGTGTAGTCGCCTTTCAGGATGATGTTTTAATATTTGCAGAATCTAAGGAAGAACATGAAGTCATTCTTGATCGTGCATTAACCATTTTGCAAGAAAAAGGGGTGGTACTTAAAATTAAGAAATGTGAGGTATATAAAGACAGATAAATACTTAGGGCATTAGGTGTCTGTAGATGGTATAGAGCCACGATAAGGTTTCGTCATTGCGATAATTGATGAACAAGCTACCACTGATGAAACGTCTCTTACATTTTTCATGGGATTTTCTGAGTTCTATTCTCATTTTACATTATAGTATGCCTCTCACATTTAACCTTAGAGGGCACACTGGAAGAAAGATGTTAATTTCAAGAGGGATGCTTCCTCTCAGGAGTTTTTCAATTGGGTTAAAAGACATTTGGCCGGTTCTGAAATTTTTAAACCATTTGACCCAATGCTTTCAAGTTGTATCACTGTAGATACTTGTAACTTTGAGTTGGGTGCTGTTCTTACACGAGTTTGGTAGAAAACATCATTAGTTCTGCTTCTCAGGCATTGAGGGATGCTGAAATCAAATTTTAAACCATTGAGAAGAAATTGCTGGCTTGTTGGTGAGCAATTCAAATGTTTAGACCTTATATTTGGGGTACAAGGTTCACTGTTCAAAAGATCATCTGGTTACTATCTTGTCTGGAGACAAGATCACGGAACACACTCGCAGAATTTCAAGGCTGCCAACAAAACTATTACAGTTTCATTTTGACACTGTCCATATCCAAGGGAATAAGAATGTGCTTGCAGATTTTCTATCTAGATTGGTAGTTCAAGATGACAATGTGGAGGATGTAGAGGCTATGGATTATAATTGGTTGATTACTGTTTTGGATCTTGAATAAATATGTCAATCAATCAATCAGTGGGTTTGTGAAGGGCAGCTACTCCCCCAAAAGGGTCTCAAGGTGCTGAGGGGGGTGCGTGGCTCTTGGAAGTTCACGGTGATTCGTCGAAGAGCCAGGTCTTGAGGTTATTCAAGAACTTGGAGAGTGTTGGCATCTGTGGGAGACGGAGAAGCAATGTACTCCTATTCTGGTCTTCTTGATGCGTGGTACCGTCATGAGAGAGAGCTGGGCTGAGTGGAGGGATCTTTGGGGTGTGTGGAACAAGAAGCGATGGTTCATGTAGGTGGGTCCGGTGTTGTGGAGGGCTTTGTGGGCGTGGGTAAGAAGCTTGAAGGTAATTCTCTTCTCGACTGGGAGGCAGTATAGTGACCGTAGGTATTGGCTGATGTGGCAGTGGCGTGGTAGGTTGAGGACTAGTCTGACAGCGGCTTTCTGAATGTTCTGGAGTTTGGGGTGAGGTTCTTGTTGATCCCGGCATAGAATGCGTTGCCGTTGTCCAGTCTGCTTCTGATGAGTGCATGGGTGACGTTTTTTTTTTTCATGTGTGCAGTTTCAGAACGTTAATGGAGTTAGGAGATGGTGTCAGATGAAGTTATGAAATAGGTTATGTTGTGTATTTCTCAGGGTTGACCTTCTGAAAAATCTCTCCCTAGCCGTTGTCAGCTGTTCTGGAGAGTAGCTGATGAATTATCAGTGGAGGATGGTCTTTCTCTTAGGGGAGAAAAGTTGGTACCTCCGGTAGCGTTAAGACTAAAGTTCTTAAATATTGCTCATAAAGGACACATGGGTGCCACTTCCACGAAAGATGATTGACAAATACATTGTGGTGGCCTTCAAAGGACAGAGTGGTCAATTGTTTTGCAGGTGAGTGTGCGATGGGTCTAACTTAAGAGAAGAATTTGCTATTGAAGAGGCCTCCTCTGCAGTTTATTGAACTCCCATCTAGATCTTAGGAAAAAATAGGCGTTGACCTGGACAGTACATTCAATAGGTTACTGGGTCAGTATCAGTTTGCATTGGTAGGAATGGATTTATACTGCAAGTGGCCAGAAGTAAAGTTTATTCCAGTGCCTAATGCCAAAGCAGTAATTGAATTCCTCAGAGTGATATTCCTTCAGGAGGGTTATCCCCAGTTCCCTATTTCTGATACTGGGGTTCAGTTTATCGATGAATCTGGTGATGTCAAGCAATTAAAGACATTCTTGTATCACCCCCAAACTAATGGTCGAGTGGAACAAATGAACCAAGTGCTAGGGCACTGTATTCAGTAAGCTACCAACAACAAATGTGTTGTTATCAATGCAGCAAGGTTGATGTTGTGGTTTTACTGGATCAGTCTGCAATCCATACAGCCACAAAAGTATGCCACAGTTGGATGGGTAGGTGGGTAAAGTTTGGTGTAGATGGGAAGCTTTTCATTCTGCTGAGGTCTCTGCATTCTTGCTCAAATAAAAGGTGCAACATATGAGCAACATATGAGGATAGGAGTCAAATGTAGAAAAAAGAAAAACACATTTTCAATTAAAAATAAAAATGATTGTAAACATCAAAAATCGATTTTGATGTCAAATTACACAAGGGATACTTGATTTTACACAAATCACTTAGTGGCATTGCAAAAACACAAGTACTGAATTCTACCGGTGAACACCAATATATGAAGTTGGAGTCTTATTTGAGGAGGGTGAGACCCCACCTCAAATAACAATCCTATTCAGGTTGAACCACTAAAGTCACTAAAAAAACATTGCTTAACCAACTGGTAGCTTGTCTCAAAGCAGTCAGGCTTAATTTAGAGACAATGTATGAATAATTTATGCAGTACTCAAACAGTAATAAAGTGATAACACAACACATGAAAAATACCAAACCATTTTAGAAAAATATATAATTGTTAAAGTTTAAAGTAAAAATAATAACAAAAAGCACAAAGTGCCAAATGGCATTTTCGGGTCGTGCTAAACCGGGTCAAAGGTATGGGTGGGCAGAATTTGCGAAAGTACCTTTCGCAAAATATTGCGAAACGGCAAAAAATCTCCGCGATCACGTGAAATTTTGCGTGATCGCGGAGATTTTTGTGTGCTGATTAATGCATTACTGAATTTGACCTTCAACTTGGGCACCTGCTTTATTTATATCTGTAAGACTTACAGATTTAATAAAGCAGGTGCCTGAGTTGAAGGTCAAATACTATAAGTGCTTCCTGTTGGGGTTTAATTTTTGTGACAAGAGCATCGTGCCAGAATGAATCCTTCCCTGAAGACATAGGTCACAGTGCCACACCAGAGCGCCAAGCACAGCCCCGTCTTTAGGTGTACCGCCCACTTAGTGTCAGGCAATATATAACATGACTATAAGACTGCATTTACTGCCCCATAGTGTAAATATAGGTCAGTACAACAGGGGATTATGACAGTATTAGGTGAGCGACGAGGGGGGAAACGAATACAAACGAACCGACCACCAGGGTCGTGAGGGAGAGGCATGGGGGCATTCAAAATAATCTAAGTGTGCTTCCGCCTTATGGAGCACGACATATAGTCTGACCCAACATTGTGTGAATGAGGGCGTCCATTGTTGGTGCTTCAGGAATGGCTTCTGTGTGTGAGCGCCCCCACCCGTGTGCCCACTGACCCTTCCCTTGAAGGGTCACGAGGTCAAGAGCGAGAGGCAGAGGTGCATGGTTCAATGAGCTTCCGGTGGTGCCATGTGCGACAATGCTTGTTGGTGCCCCCCATGACCACCAATGGCACTGACCGCCCCACCCTAGAGCCAGCCCTGTGGTGTTTTCAGCCACTGTCGAGCCTCCACTCAAACCTTGCACGCGTCACGCAGCTTTCCCACGTCATACAGTGAGAGGGTGAACATATGACCCCAGTATCACCTCCTCGGGAAGGCTGATACTTAAACGATGTGTCTCTTAGTTATAAGACTGAGTTCCCACTGGAAAGTGATTTGATTCATTGTAGTACGTAAGTCCGTAGGGAGTTAGTTCCAAATCCTCGTCGCACTGCCAGAGAAGGCCCGATTCACATCGCATTAATGAGGACGCCTCTCTAGTGATCGTACGCTTGATAAAACTTTTTTTAAAAGCCCCAAGCGGGAGTCTAGGATTTCTCTATTGTTAAAAGGTCCCCTGCTTGTGAGGACACAGGTGTAGAGAGTGCTGTTCACCATTGTTTGTAGTTCAGACACATGACGCGTGGCTTTCTTGTATTTGGACGTTATCTAATCAGCTGGAAAGTCTGACGCCGTTTTGTGAGTGCGTAACGGAAGTCACGCTATTGGTGCGCGCTGGCAGCAGAAACTCACTGGCTCACGCTCGAAGAAGTGCAACTCGATTACTTAAAGTGACAGAGTACGTGATCTTAGGAGCAGTGATCTCAGGTCAGTGAGTTCCCAGCCATCTGTTTGGGAATTGTTCCTCAATTGAGCAGAGGTGCCATACACCCAGTTTCAGTACCTGCCATTTTGGAGTGCACGTGCCGTAGTGTCTGCTTCTAGCTGGCTTTACAACCCACCAATGGCGTGCCAAGAAATGGTACTTGAGCATGCTCTTCAAGGATCCGTCAGGTTGTGGTTCACCTCTCTAGGCCCCACGGCCTGAAACATACATCTAATCTGTTTTTGAGAAAGTGCCTTAATTTATCCTCCTCAGTAGGCGCTTTGGTTGGTCGAATTGCACAGTTTATTGGTTGACACGTGCATACAAGGCACGTATGCACGTAGGCATTCCTGCCTGGCAATGGGTGTTTGTGCCTGAATCCAGGCAGGCTAGCGCTGTCCCAAGGTACCTGCTTAGTTGTATGACCCAAGGTGGCAGGTTAGATGGCTTGGCTGCAACTTACCTCGCTCAGCTAGTTGCACCATGCAGCATCTCACCTGCCTGGCCACGTGCCCCTAAGGGTGGGCGACAATTTCCGTTCCCTCGCGGGTCGCAGAAGTTTCGACATTTTCGCGTCCCGCGAGGAATGCAAAAATGTTGAATTTTCGCAATTTCCGCGAGTGGAACGGAAATTGTCGCCCACCCTTAGTCAAAGGTCAAGGCCGACAGCAATGGTTCGCGGTCAGATACAAAGGTCCATGTTCGTATCAGTGGAAAGTTTACCATTGGATTTGGAAATTTTTATGGACAACAAATGGTCACTGATGAGTTGTTGGTGGGACAAACTGCAAGCTGGATTTGAAGCGGGGTTCAACGTTGGTGTGTTGCTTAAAAGCAAGGTTCTAGTGTTGTCATCGATGAAGGTGGAAAAGCTCAAAGTGGGCCAAGTCTAACGTCTGTGTCCAGGAAGGCCTTGATGTCAAAGGGATGCCACTGGCATTTTTTCTGAAGAAGCCCTCTATGTTCTGACTTATACTTGGAAACTTTTCTGAAAGTCATATGTCCTCTACCAGAGCAAACCAGACCAGTTCTGGTGTCACTCCTCTTTCTACTGTTTTTGGAATCAAGCTAAATAGCAAGGAAAAATGGAGGCAGGCCTAGTGTGAGATAGATATGCAAGTCAAAGGGTCGGTATACTGTGAAGCTCAGCCCCTTAAGGCCATCCTGCTCATGGAGGAAAAAAATCTCTCCACGCCCAAGCCCTTTGTCTACTGTGTGGGAGCAATCCACATCTGGCCAGAGGGGAGCCATTATCAGTCAGTGACATTTGCAGAAAGGCTCTTACTGGCTTGGGCAAGAACAATGCAACTTTCTAAAAGTGTCATTTTCAAAATAGTAATAAGAGTTCTGACTTGACCATTAGTTGGAGTTTATATTACAATTAAATTGACTACTTGTACCATTTTTCAAGCTGCTCCCAAATTTACCATGAACACTGATAGCTCATATAATGTAACCCTGTAATTTCATAGGGGAGAGCCAACCTTGACACAGTGAAAAATGACCTTGGGGGTTTTTCACTGCAAGGGATGTAAAAAAATTAAAAATACATGCCCATCCACCCTGCCCCATGGTTTTTTAGGGCCTTCCTTAGGGGTGACCAACAAGCATTAAAAAGAAAGGTTTAGGTTTATAAAAAGGTTTGTTTTACCCTCTCAGAATGGCAGGCTTAAAAGTGCCCACTCAATCTGCATTGGCAGGCCTGGATAGACAGCATTTATGGTGCTACTTTAGTTTGTTGAACAATGAGTTCTGCCGTCCACTGGTAATATTTAATTTAGATGCACTAGGTACATGTAGTGCCATATAATAGGGGCTTAAAGGTAAATTAAATGTTCCAATTGGGTATATAGCAGTTTTACAATATTTAAAATGGAGAGCATAATCACTTTACCTCTGGTTAGAAGGAGTTAGGTGTGCAGAAAAAATGGTAAAAAAAGTGGGCTCAGGGGGTCTGCACTAGAAGAAAAGGGGACACAATTCTACAGATCATTTTCAGATTTGGCGTTGGTTATTGTTCAGCTCCCTCTTTCAGGTCTATAATTCAATTCCAGGTGCCACTGCCATATCAGAATTATTCAAGTGATGGCCATCATCGGCAGTGACAACCATTTTCCTAGTCCTGCTTTCTCTTTCAGCAGGTTTCTATATTTATCATCTTTATCCTTTACAACAACAACTCCCCAAGAAAAGATTTGAGTGCATTGGCATGTAATCTCTCACCGCCCACCTCAACACAAATAAACCAGATTAGGTTTTCAAGATCAGGGAGTAACCTAGTAACCTATGGCATTTCCCAAGATAGACATGTATAAAACATACACATTGTATGTTTTTGTAGCTTCCTAAAGTCATCTTATATTCTGTTCATAAACACAAAATTACCAACAAAAGTTCCCACTCCCTCATTCAGATCATTCATTTTGCTTCCCCTAAAAACTAACCTACAATTACCAACACCATGGCTGGGTGCACAACTTGCAAAAACAACAGTTGATCGACAGAATGCAGAACAATGTCATACATTCACCCCAGTACAGAGATCTGGGCCTAAATCCATCTTTTTTTTGCTCACCATGCCATTCCAGTTTGAACCCAGCCATTTGCAAATCAGTCTTGACCCTGTGCCTCATGGGAACAGTCCAGCCCGAACTGCCAAGCGAGGTCCTCTCTGGACTGGAAACAAGCATCCCAGGACCGGTTTCGGGGTTTCACCCCTCTTCAGTCAGGATAGCTTGATTCCAGTGGCATGGAGAGCACGGGACCCACGTATGCCCACACGTGGGTCCCGTGCTCTCCATGCCACTGGAATCAAGCTATCCTAGCTGAAGAGGGGTGAAACCCCGAAACCCTTCCCACTTGGGGTGACAAATGCAAAAACAACAGTTGATGGACAGAATGCAGAACAATGTCATACATTCACCCCAGTACAGAGATCTGGACCTAAATCCATCGTTTTTTTTATCACCATGCCATTCCAGTTTGAACCCAGCCATGGGTGCACAACTTCCATTTGTAAATATGTAGTCAATAAATCTATGCATCACGGAACGGAAACAGAAAGATTTTCACTTCACTGTTTGAACTTTGCAGGACTGTCAATAATAGTAGATTGCTTTGATACTTGCTAACATATTAACAACAAAGCAGTTACGTCCTCCTCACATATTTACACACCAAGCTCTAGAGGCCTTCCTACAGCTGAGTAGCTGACCTGCTGTACTGGACCTGCTGGCCTTTGCTGCTTAGTTCCTTATCCCTGAGAGGTCCCGCCCAAGGTCCTAGACCCTTGGCCAGCATCAGTTGAGCACCTCATGTGAAGAGAAGGAGAATGCCTGATTGTTTTGGGCTCTTCTTGATCACCAACGGAACAGTTCATGCCCGAGATCACACTGCCCGCCAATGAGAAGGTCCAGTTTTGCGCTACAACAACCATCAGCGACGACTGGCAATGCAAGACATGCAATTGGTGCTGCTGCCTAGCATGAAGCTACAGCAAAGACAATCCGCAACACCCGACAGGATCTTCGCACTACAGCGATGACTATCTGCAACACCTGGCCTGCTCTTTGTGCTACAGTTATGACCCTTTCCGACGGTCTCTCTGCTCCTCTCAGCCTCCTCTACTGCAAGTGGAACTATTTGACCCAGACATAGAAAAGGTAAAGTTTTCGGTGGGACTAACATAGTTCCTTGTGGTATTCCTGTATTTAATATATAATTGTCCCTTTCCTTGGTGCGTGATCTAGAATGTCAGTTGCTGATGAACCTCTTGTGGCTGGGACGCTCTTTCTTACTTACAGAAAATAAAGAAGCTATCTTCAACACTTCACCATTGTGTAATCCTACTTACTACATTCCTGTATCCTGTACTCACTCTGTTACAGTCGGTCTGAACTTGGGACTTTCTCTAGCAATACCAGATTACCGCGAGCAGCTCTTGTGCTTTTAGGCACTTAATTTACTTAAATCTTTAAAATTGCATATCTCTGGTTCCACTAATTGGATAAATGTCATTTTGTCTCCTTTTCTTTACTAAAATCTACTTTAGTTTTCAAAATTGCACTGGGATTTTTTCTTGTTTGGTATTTTGACTTTATTACTTTTTCTGTGCTGCATAAATACTTTACACATTACCTCCAAGTCAAGCCTGAGTACTTTTGTGCGAAGCTACCAGAGGGATAAGCACAGTGTAATTTAGTAACTTTTAGGGTTCACCCTAACAGTGATTGTTGCTGTTGCTTGAGGAGGGTCTATGCACCCCTCGATCAAAAAACAAAATCCTACAACATTTAACTTAATTTCTTCACTTCCTTTCCAATTATAAAAATCACAAATTAGGAAACGTATAATTGGAGAAAACTCATCAAATGTAAAAATGATTGTATTTTTCTGAATAAAATTTACTCTTGAAATAATTGGATAGTGTATGTTTGATGGTCTCGGAAAGTGTTCTACACACAATTCTTTCATAATCAACAGCATGGTTCTGTTGATCTTCTTGTCTTGCTCATTGTTTGACTTTAATGGAAGCCAACCCACTCTGAACAACAATTAACTCTCACGAGTTTTTAGGTGAGTTACAACATGTAGACCTTGATCGCCAAGGCCAGGGAAAAATGTCGATCCCTAGGCACTAGATTTATTAAATGTGCAGTAGTTACAGCACCTCTAGAATTTTCCACAGGTTTATTTTAGAAGGCCAAACCTGCTGAAATGTACTCAGGGATGGAGTGGGGGGATTGGAGGGAATGTGTAGCGTAAAAGTTTAAGACATGTGATGTTTGTTTCAGAAAGCAACAGCTCTACATGCAATTACCCATTTTTCTGGGGATATCTCAGAATCAGACATATTTACTGCCTCTAATCCACCTCACATCAAGGCCTCAGTATAGGGTAATATATAATAAGGCTGATAACTGCATCAATATGACTTTGTGGCAGTGAGTAATTATTTTAATATTTTGGTCTGTTTAAAGTTCGATAATGATAACAAATGCAACAATGCTTTCCTTTCTTTGAGTGAATGTGTGCATCAAGGTAAACAACTATTATAACGCAGCCGTTACCACGCATGCCATTAAAATGTGGATGTTACTATGCATTTAGCATTACCACGCATAGCCTTTAGCACACATGATTGTACAACTCATATGCCTTCTACCATGCATGCTTTACAATTTCTGGGTTAAGTCTTTAATGTTAAAGGCATATACTTTTAAATGTATTAGGTATATATATATATTTTTCACTGAAAACAACATAGGTTTCAGGGACGTTATAGTTAGTTGGACATTTCACTCATACAAAACCATAGAAATTCCGCCGTTATAGTTAGTTAGGCTAACTATAGCTCGGCCCCCGCAATGCACTGCTGATGACGTCACATATTACATCATTCATGGCATGGTCAGTGACATCCCTGATGACATCACTGATGACATCTCAAATGACAACACTGATGACATCATTGATGACATCATCCAGTGAATGCGTTTTTCCTTAAAATTTAAATATGTATTTTATAAATACCAAGCTGTATTGAAGAATGAGTGGATGTATAAGTGTCTGGATGGAGGATTTAGTAGGTGTGTGACTCACTGTTTAAGTGAGTGATTAAATGTGTCTTACTGAATACATGGGTTAGTGACTAAACTATGTGAATGTCTGTATCAGTCTGTCTGTTGTTGTATAACCTGCTGCATCAGTTGGTCAGTAGCTCCACGGGTGTCTATGTGGGTTAATCGATTAGATGCCTGAGTAACTGTTTGAGAGACTGAGTGTGTGTGTGGTTGGGTGGGGGGGTGTGACTCTGTGCATAGATGTGTGAGTGGTTGATTGACTGGGTGTATGACTTTAAGAGTGCATGTGGAAACATTTCTATGGGTGAGTGAGTGTGTGTATGGATGTGTTGGTGAGTGACTGGATGTCTCAGTGGTAGATGTCCAAGTAAGTACAAAAGTAGAAGGCAGTGTATGTGAGAGTTGGAGTATATAAATGACTATGGGCCTCATGTAGGTAGCCAAATACCGGTCGGTAACGGCCGATTTTCGGTAAATATGCCGTTACCGACCGGTATTCAGACAAGTGAGATGTAGGAGTCCAAAAACGACTTTTCGGTAAATATGAGGCGGTAAATACCGAATCATATTTACCGAATTCTAAAATACCGAATCAGATTTACCGAATACATACTTAACGAATCGGTAAATATGAAGTGGTAAATATGAAGTGGTAAAAATGAAAATGACATGTAGGAGCACTCGGTAATTAAGAAATCCAAGAAAATCGGTAAATAAGAGTCGGTAATTAACACGGATTGAAAGCAGGTGGTAACCATCAACAGTGCATATAAGCAATCCCAAAATGCAACAGCGTGGACAACATGGCCGCTATGTATGTCATTGCAAGGCGCCTACGTCTACAGGCAGCAGGACTGAGGGCTTGGCGACGGGAGGAACGCATCTACAGACAGCGCATCACACTATTCCACCTGACTGATGCAGAGATACATGAGAGGTACAGGCTACACCCCGAAACCATCATGGACTTAATCAGGGACCTTCACCCACTCCTGGACCAGCCAATAAGAAGGGCGCACGCCATACCCCCACATGTGCAGGTGCTCTGCAGCCTACATCTGCTGGCATCCGGCAGTTATCAGGTGGTGATAGCTGCGGTGGGTGGTGTATCCCAGAGTTGCCTGTCACGTTTCTTCAGGAAGTTCCTGGATGCCATGATGCAGAGAATGCACCACTACATCAGCTTCCCCAACACACAGGCTGCACTGCAGAAAACAAAAACAGACTTTTATCACATGGCACAGTTCCCCCATGTCATCGGCTGTATTGACGGTACACACATCCCAATCTGTCCACCAGCTGACACAGAGCACATCTACAGGAACAGGAAGTCCACCCACTCCATCAATGTGCAGGTGATCTGTGATGCAGGGAACATCATCACAGATATTGTTGCAAAGTTTCCTGGGAGCACCCACGATTCGTACATCTTCCAGAATAGTGGGATCTACACACGACTGAGTGCCGGAGAATTTGGAGAGGGATACCTGCTAGGTGAGTAACAGTGACGCCCCTTGCAACCTGCAAATCATAGTGTAAAGAAGCATGTGACTGATGTTTCCCTTTAACTCATCTAGGCGACAGTGCATATGCATGCCGGTCATTCATCCTCACTCCCTACCTACACCCATCAACCCAGAGTGAGAGACGATACAACGTGGCACACAAAACAACACGCAATGTGGTGGAGCGCACGTTTGGACTACTGAAGAGCAGGTTCCGCTGCCTCCACAAGAGCGGAGGCGCACGCCAGTACACACCCATCACCTGCTGCAAGATTATTGCCACTTGTGCAATGCTGCACAACCTTGCCACGAAAAAAGGTACAGATGTGGAACTAACATATTTTGAGGACAACGAGGATGAGTCAGGCCAGCCACAGGGCAACGCAGCTAGAGTGCCAACTGCAATCGATGGGAGAGAGAGACGGACAGAGATCACATGCAACTATTTCTGAGAAAGTAAGGGGACACAGCCAGTTGTGATTAGTCATGACGTAGTTTTAATGTGGCACCACGCCATGAACACATGAACAAGCCAATCTGGCAATATACCATCTATACAAGGAGTATGTCCAGGGTTACGTCACCCATTGGGAAGTGGCTAAGCAGGGCCACATCAATGTTTGCGCATACGCGCTGCAGTGGTGGATGGCACGGCCTGTGCATCCTCACTAGAGCCAACCCCAAGCCGCCTGCTGCTCCTGCGTCCTTCTGGGACGGGGGGTGTGATGCTGCTCCTGCTGCTGGTGTCGATGCTCTCCGCAGCATCCCCTGCAGCAGTTGTCGACGCCTGACTAGTAAATAGCACCCCTAGTGCACTTGTCACCTGCACCATCCCCCGAGACAGGTCGCTGCAGCAGTGTGTTAGGCCCTCCTGCATCGTCACAGAGCGCCGGCACAGTAGAGAAGTCGCAGTTGCCAGACGGTTGAGTGCCCTGTTGGTAGTGTCCCTTCTCTGCCGTTCCCGGCGCCGTGCCTCGATGTCAGCATCTAATTTGCTGCACAACTGCTGGATTGACTGGGACATGTCCCGAATGCCCGCAGCCATGCCGCTGATGTTATTGTCCATGTTGACTAATGTAGTTTTCATCACCCGCATGTGCCTCTGGACTGTCATGACTGCCTTTGTTTGCAGGCGCTGTTGTTTCAACATTTGGCCCTCGAGACCCAAGAAGACACCATGGCCGTCAAAGGGTGCTGGTGGACTCTGGACACGCGACCTGCGGCGCCCTCTTGCTCCCGTCTGTGCTGCCTGTGAGGTGTGGGGCACAGTGGCATGGCTCCCTTCCTGGGGCCTGGTGAGTTCTTCAGGGCCCATGCTGTCGTCTGACGAGGTGTCTAAGGCTCGTAGCCTGGCTGCTGGACGCCTCCTCATTCCCACACCTGCAAGCGGAGATGTGGCCGGTGATTCAAACATGAGTGGCGATGCTGGCTCTGGGTGAGGTGATGCTGGCTCTGGGTGAGGTGATGCTGGCTCTGGGTGAGGTGATGCTGGCTCTGGCTGCGGCGAGGCTGCCTGTGTTGGTGGTGCGGCTGCCAGTGGGCCTGCTCCCTGGTCTGAACTTGTGCTGGCTAGAGGTGATATTTGTGGCCGGTGTGCCGTCTCTCCTGCAGCATGCCCTGTCCTGCATGATGTCACATCTGTGGACAGAAATACAACATTGGCTCAGTGTCCCCGAAGGGCTGCATTGAAAGCGTCACAATAAATAATTTCACATTCCAAAATGTCCTCTGTCTCCTTGTGCCTCGAGTGCGTGACATGCCTTGTTGCCCTGTAACATTTACGTCATGGTTGGTGTTTCCCTGACTACATCTCCCGGAATGCATTGCCTGTCTGCACTGACACGTGTGGACTGCAGTGTGATTCTCGTTTCACAATGGGGGATGTGGGATAGGGATAGGGGGTGCTACATTGCTGTGCTTTCGTCTTACCTTGTTGTGTGGCGGCTCTGGCAGAGCTGTCGGCGTCCCCAAGACCCACGACGCTCTCTTGCTCGATTGTGGCCCCCACCAGCTCCTCCAGTTCGGTGAGGGCAGGTGCCCTGTTGGTTCCACCTCCAGTCTGGCTGGCCTCCTTCTGGATGTCGCCCATCTTCCTCTTGGTTACAATCCTCAGGTCATACCAGCGCTTCTTTAGGACCTCTATGTCCCTGTGGGTCACTCCCACAGCATTCACATGGGCCTGGATGGCCAGCCATATGTTGCGCTTTTCAGCCTCAGGCACTTGCAGGGATTGCCTTCCAAAAAGCTTCTGGTGCTGCTTCACCACCTCCTCCACCAGCACCTGGAGTTCCTTGGGGCTAAATTTCAGCTTCCTCCTCCTTTCCCCTCCGTCTCTCTGTGTTCTCTGGCTGGACATGATGTTCGTTTTCCCGCTCGCACAGGCACCGGCTCCCTGCCTCTCCTCTGCACTCCAAGCCTCTCCAGGGTCGGCTAATTATGTACACCTGCCTGGGTGTGGCCACTTCCTGGTTGGGTGGGCTGTGGTTGCACAGGATTAGCTGTTTCGTCAAGTCATGTGATTTTATTTACCGATTCCGTACATACCGATTCGGTATTTTCCGATTCGGTAAATACCACCTCGGTATTTTCCGATTCGGGAAATACCACCTCGGTATTTTCCGATTCGGTAAATACCACCTCGGTATTTACCGATTCGGTGAATTCCGATTCGTGATTACCGAATGTTACCGAATCGGTAACTGTTACCGAATTTTTACCTACATATGACTTACCGATTGTAATTTACCGATTCGGTACGGCTCGGTATTTAAGAAACGGTAAAATTTATTTACCTACATGAGGCCCTATATGTGAGAGTCAGTGATTGTGGGAGTGGCAATATGGATGAGTGTATACTTGTATTAGTCATTATATAAGAGAGTAAGTATGCGTTAGTATCTGTATGAATAAATGAGGTAGTGTTTGTAGAACTGTTTAGGTGAGTAAATGGTACTGTGATTGATTCTTTGCATGACGGACTAGGATAAGTGCATGACTGACTAGGATGAGTGGTGGTGTGTGAGTGTCTGCATAGGTGTATGAGTGTGTATGATAGTGTTGTATTGATCTGTGACTACATGTACGAATGGTTGTATGGATGAATGAGTGCATGTGTCTGTAGACCTAGGAATTAGTGAGTGCGTTTGAAGTAACTGGTATTGGTGTGTCGATGGTTTTGAAAATGGTAAACTGTATTTTACATGGGGTGTATCAAAGGTTACATTAGGGTGTGAGGAGGTGCATCAGATTGTCACGTGGATGATGTCATCAGTGATGTCATCAGTGATGTAATTTGAGATGTCATCAGTGATGTCACTGACCATTTCATGAATTATGTAATATGTGATATCATCAGCAGTGCATTGCGGGGGCGCGAGTTATAGTTAGCTCAACTAACAGCGGAAATTCTATTGTTTTGTATGAGTGAAATGTCCAACTAACTATAACGTCCCTGAAACCTATGGTTTTTTTTCTGTGAATTTCAAAGGTTTTTTAAATGCTAATTTGTAGCTATGACGTCCCTGAAACCTATGTTTTTTTCAGTGAATTTCAAAGGTTTTTTAAATGCTAATTTGTAACTATAACGTACCTGAAACCTATGGTTTTTTCAGTGAATTTCAAAGGTTTTTTAAATGCTAATTTTTAATTATTTTCTTCTTTAAACCTATAGTTTTTTCAGTGATTTTAAACTATCACTTCATTGTCAACCTAGTGAAAACAGCCAATATCTCCAATTTTCCAGCAATAGCTTCCACCAAAAAAAAGTTGTCACAAATTAAAACAACTACTAACGGTAATAATATACAGAGTAGATGTCCCCATGCAAAAATGAACACAAAAGCAACAATTCCCGATATTTTCAATGAGTAGCCAAATCTGGGGTGCGATCCAAAAACAGGGAATAGGCCACGTTTGCAGTAGGTATCTAACATCTGCATTTTACTGGTGTAAACCAGGACGACTACCTACAATGTGAAAGGGATCGCAGTCCAGAATCACATCAGAAGCGCAACATATGTCATTGAGTTACTGATCACAAAGCTCAAACACCCATGAAGGCCACAACACTCACTGCCACCAGCCTCAAGAAGTCCCCCCCGGACCACCCCCCTCCCTACTACCACCAAGGCAGAGCAGAACAGGACAGCAGACCTTCCAAAAACGGCATGGTCCCTCAGCCACTCAATACTTGAATGTTGGCAGATATGGCAAGCAAATATCTTCTGAAGAACACAACTCATCCATCAATAATAATAATGCTCACTATACCAAGTGTAGCGGTGATGTGCTGGACAGACCTCACTGTGCAGATCATAAACCTCTCCATCCGTACATTTACTGATGGTGCTTGTAGTGTTGTGCACAATAGACACAACCATGTTACCTCAGGCAGTGGGGAAGATCTGGAACATGTAGCTGTGTTGTCCTCCCGTGGAAGCGGACGCGCAGTGGGCTAGTCCAACATTCGCCACTCCAGCGTAGGAGTATGAATAAATAGGCCGGGGCTCTGGGCGTGGTTCACTTGTGTACTGTGAAGACCAACTAGTCTGCTAGACGGCGGGCCTCACCCTGCCACATGGCTGCCGACATGACCGCGGGTCTCCTTGACACGCTCAGTGCCAAAGGTACTACCAACTCAGTGCACCATAACTCAGCACCAGGTGGCCTTACTGAGGCAGAATTCAATAGACAAAATACATTGCTCCGAGTGCGGCCCCCCTGGACCACGCATCATCACAGGGTACGTAAACGCTGAGCGTCAAAGGTACTACTAACTCAGTGCACCATAAGTCATCACCACGTGGCCTTATTGAGGCAGAATTCAATAGACAAAAGACATTGGTCCGAGTGCGGTCCTCCCAGACCATGCATCATCGCAGGGTACGTACACCCTGAGTGCCAAAGGTACTACTAACTCAGTGCACCATAAGTCATCACCACATGGCCTTATTGAGGCAGAATTCAATAGACAAAAGACATTGGTCCGAGTGCGGCCCCCCCCCGGAACACGCATCATCGCAGGGTATGTACACGCTGAGCGCCAAAGGTACTACTAACTCAGTGCACCATAAGTCATTGCAAGGAAGAGGGAACAGTTTTATGTCAGCAGTGAGGCATACTATCGCTCGAAAATCACCCAAAAATACTTATAATATAAAAAGAACAGAAGAATTGAAGTACATTAATGATTACAATCCGGTGATTTTGAAGATGTGGAATGCAAATATTGACATACAATATGTTGCAGATAACTCAATTGCTGTTTCTCGCTATGTCACGTCATTTATTACCAAGTCTGAGAAGACAGAATTGAAAGAAATGTGGAAATAAATTTCACAGGAGAAGACACTTAGTTGTACAAAAATTGTACAGCTTCAGCTTGAAGATGCTTTCACATCGAGAAATTGGATCCTACGAATGTTCGGATCAAAAGACATCTGCAAGTTTATATTCCAAGTCAAGAGGAATCATCTGGATAAGTCTAGGCCTTGCTGAAGCACAAAATCGAGTTTTGAAATCTGTACAAGAAATTGAATACTTGCCACTGAATGAATCAGAAAGTACAGATATTCTGAAATCAAATATGTTGGATACATACTATCCAAATAGAAGTCCATACCTGGAAAACATATGTCTATATGAAATACTACAACATTATAGTTTGTAAAAAAATAAATGAAGGAAAATACGCTGTAATTGGATCTGAAGGATGTTTGGTAAAGCATGACAAAGGAAATTTGATTAATCACAGGAAATTAAGTTGTGATACTCCCGATAAAAGAGAGTTTTTCTATTTAGCTCTTCTGCAACTCTTCAAACGTTGGCGGACTGAAATAGAATTACTTGGAGCTTTTGACTGCTATGAAGATTCTTTCAATGCATGTAAAGATATCATTGAATGCACACTTTTTCCAAATGATCTACAAATGTTGAACAAAGAGATTAATTAAGAAAAAACTATTGCAGCTGAAATTGCTAGAGATAGTTCTCAAGCTAGTCAGTGTTAGTGCACCACAAATCATTGACCCTTTATGATTGAATGTCTGTGTCTGATTCAATGATTACTGTTGTACTTGTTGTCAGCACCAACCATTCCCAGAGGGTTGGCTTACAATCACCCCACACACATCTACCACAGACGTCACTGTACATGTGACCCTGGTAATAAAAAGGAGTCGAGAACACGTGCCCTTACCCAGTTCCACTATCTATCTGTGTCCGTGTGTTCATTATGTATGCAACATGCTGCCCCTAGGCCCTACCACATTACATAGTGCTCTGGACAGCGTATGCAACCATCTTACCTTTGACAGTGGGAGAAAACTTTAGTTATGTAACTTTGTCTCGGTCATTGTACAAGTACATACGTAGAAACTACTTCATTAGAGTACTGCAAGCAGAGTGTATAGTTAATTTATAAGTGCGTAAGGATCGTCGCAGTGATTGTATAAGTACATATGTTGGTGCAGCCTAACACCGACAACGAGTTGTCTCTAATTGGCTGCCCTCCATGTGCCAAAAACTGAAACTTCAACTTTCCATGGCCTTGTATTGCTACAGCTGCAACACTCCACTGAATGTGCAATAAACATTCATACCCACACAGATGTCTCATGTCCACCATCTTTCCTGTGTGGAACTATGGATGAATATAGGGTGAGTAATTCCCCGTACCTTCCATGTTGGCCATATTGTTGGACTTGGCTCACAGAGTGACACTTTGGCTTTTGCAACCCAAGTGACGGTAGCATTCCAACACGGACACCCGCATCCAGTGTTGTCAGATTTTTTAAGCTTTCTATAGCCCAAAGCCAACCTAAAAGTAGCCCAAAGTAGCCCAATATGGATACTTTAGGGAAGGAGGGGCAGGGACAGCGTCAAGCAGGCTGTGAATGCATTGGAATTGATGTTGCAGCAGGATGGCAAGTAAATATTTGTCTAATAAAGCGCTTTAACATACTACTTTGCTGGAGCGCTGTATATATATTCATAATATGGCAACTAGCACAGACCAATCTGGAAAAATATAGCCCAATTGTGTGTGATCTAGCCCAATCTGGCAACACTGATGCCACAGCCACTCCCTCACAGCTGGTATACACCCACACAACACCCATCCAGCACAGGCGTCACAGGACACGTGACCCTACTAATAAAAAAGACCAGGCGCACGTGCTCTATGCCATTTTAGAGTTGCTCGCAACGTATGCACTGCGGCCGGCACAGTCACACCGCCACGGTGATGGCCCGTCCCGGTGGTCCAGACACTTGATGTTTTGTGTGCTCTGCTGCACCGCGGTGTAGGACTGAGCCCAATAGCGAGGGCCTACCACCACATGCGTGGCCTCACTTCTCACTGAGTTAGTAGCATCGCAAGCACTGAGCAGGTGCACAACCTGCGATGATGATAGGTGCACTAGTATGTCCTCTGCCATGGCCATATCAAGACTCAATTCCAAATGTGAGACCTATTAGCTTGCAGAACGGAGTTGCATGATGTGGAGGGTGCTGTGACTGTGAAAAGGTGAGCAGTGAGGCCTTGGTGCGCAGCGTCGGACAGATACCTCTGGGCGGCGGGAGTGGATGGGGTACAGCAGCCTGAATGGAGAAAGACGGCAGAGCGATTTAGGCGTACGCACTCGTATATACTGTGCCACAGCGTCGGATTGGTAATGCGGGCACTGGTACAATGCCCAAGGAGCCGGTGCCGAGTTCCAACTGTGGGCTGCTTTTTGTAGCAGTCTGGGGGGCAGATTTGGGCAGTGTCGCTGTTGTTTGGATACAGCCAGCAGCCCAGTGGGTCTCTGAATGGCCTTTCTGGAGACAGATGGGCGTCATTACCGCACGTTTAGCAACAGGCAGAGGTGTCACTTTCTTTCTCTCGCAGGGCCACCCATTAATGTATGCATATCTAGCAGATAAGAACAACAAGAGAGCGAGGAAAAGAAAAACTTGTCCTCTTCCCCAAAACAATATGGTCAAACAAAATGGACAAGTTTCATGACTTGAAGCAAACTTTTTTCGCTGTCATTGTGGGAAACAAATTAGAAAGGAGAGAGAGCACAACTGCTGTGTAGGAAACCCCTCACCCACCTACCTAGTAGGTGGCATGCTTCATCATCGGGGCCCAACTGGATTGTCTAGCACAATCCAGTTGTGCTACAACGCCTGAGATACAGCGGAGCAGGGTTATGAGCAGTGAGTGAAGTGCTATGTGAAGTGATATAAGAGTTAAAAAAGTCTCAGGGAAATGCCCTTTTGAAAAAACTTTAATTTTAAGGGTCCCAGGACTAGTGTAAAAAGAGAGAAGGGGATATCGTTAGGAATGTTATTTTCCTTATATCCCTAGAAACTAAGGTCAACTAGTTTCAGCCTTCGATATAGTTCTAGAGGCTTTCGTCAGGACCAATCGAAATTGTAGTAAAAATAATTTTGGTGAATGGCCGTAAAAAATATATATAGGCCAAGTGTAATTATCAGCACACACCCTAAAGTGTGCTGTGAGTGTAGTGATGAAATACTCACAGTAACTTCGTTCGAGGTTACCTGTAAATGAAGAGTTAATTTAGAGCTGGGGAGCAGTTGTAAATCATGCATATATACTAAATGCATGCTCCTTTCGATTAGAAGGCTAGTGATATCGGACTAGACTACTAAGGTGAGGGTGTACAGACACTATAGAGGCTTGCGTGGCTACAATGTGCCCCACGGGATCCGTAGGTGAGTGATTATTGTAGTATCGGGGCACATGGTGCGCATAATCGTTATTCATTTTTGCGTGTCTATAGTGCGATCATACCCATGTTGTGTATGTGGAGTTGTGACTGTGCAAGTATAGAGGACACTGATAGCTGATGTGCTAGAGTAGTCATGTGCACGTGCAGTTTTAAAATGAGCTGATTATATGGTGGTAAATATCAACAATATGTCCGCTGTGTGTGCCGTTCAGCAGACAGTCCTTCGTGCTTAAAATTGAAAGACAAACAACGTGACAGACAACACAAAACATAAAAATACAGTCTCACATGAGTAGAGAGGTAGTGAATCCTCTGGAGTTAGAACGCCGTATGAATCTCCGCTTGCCTTAAGTGGAGAATGAAGGGCAAGGAGAGTGTGAGAGCGCCTTTAATTAGGGGCAAAAGGTTAAAGCAGCAAGGTATTCAGGGTCTAGACTGGTCCATGGTGGACCGCTAATTACTCACAGTTTGAAGGGAGAACAGGTCCGTAGTACCTAGGACGGCGCTCGGTTCCGCTTGTTCAGCGCCGATGCACGCGTGGGGCGTGGTAATGAAGGGTGAAAAACAGGAAGTAGCGTACTGACGCTGGGGAGACTAGAACGTCTACAAAGTACATGGAAATAGAAGACAAACTCGGTGTCCCGTATACGGAGCACCGAGTGAGTGAAATTGACATTTTAAATTGTAAAAATGTCTGCGGGGACCTAAAGTATGAAGAGCTCCAACTAAGGAAATTAAAGAGGAATTTTAAACGGCCAACTATGCCTTAGTGATAGGCATACAAAGTACATGAAAATAGAAGACAAACTCGGTGTCCCGTGTACGGAGCACCGAGTGAGTGAAATTGACATTTTAAATTGTAAAAATGTCTACGGGGACCTAAAGTATGAAGAGCTCCAAATATGGAAAATAAAGAGGAATTCTAAACGGCCAGCTATGCCTTAGTGATAGGATGGAGGGTAAAGGACTACCACTTTAGGACTAGGTGAAGAAGAGTAGAGGCACTTAGTATGCCTGTGCCTGACAGGGGGTTACAGGCTGCCACTTGGAGATGAATGGTAATGTTAAAAGTGGCGGTGATGGCGACAAATCACAAAAAGGGGGCGTTTTGCATAGGACGGATTTATTGAAGACTAGAGAGCGATCAATGTCGATGTATGCTGTTCCAGGGGACATTATCGTTAAGTCCTGAGATGTGGGTTGAAAGTCTATAGACCCAGCGTTGTTCTTTTTCGAAGAGACGTTCTTGGATATCAGTTGGGCTAGGGTCTAGTTGTTCAATGACTACCCATGACATGTCATTGGTGGTGTGTCCCTTGGCAAGGTAGTGTTCAGTGAGTTTGGTGGTGCTGCGTTTGCAGCGGATGTTGCTGCGATGCTCGCAGATTCTGGTTTTGACCTTTCTGGTGGTCATCCCAACATAGCGCAAGTTACATGGGCATGTGATGAGGTAGATGACGTTAGCCGAATTACAGTTGGTATGTTTCTTGATTGTCCAGACTTTGTCATGTTCAAGATTGAGTGTTTTAGTGGTTTCAGTAAGATGACAAATACTACAGTTGCCACATGGATAGTGGCCTGTAACTTCTGGGAGTCCCCATGCATTCAGAACTGTACTGGGCATGTTCAGTGTCTTTTTTGGCCTGGTTGGTACTAGGCTGTCTCTGAGGTTATGCGACCTCTTGTATGAAAATAGAGGTTTTTCCCATTGTAGTTTGCCTGAGGTAACAATTTTCCAATTGTTTTGAATCAATTTAGCAACTTGGTTAGAAATGGTGTTGAAGGTGGTTACGCACGTGAGTGGTAAGATCGTTGATTGATTCAGCTTGGGTTCCAAAAGACCTTCACGGTTTTGGTTGCGGGCTCTTTTTTGTGCTTTGTGGATAACTTTATTTGGGTATCCACGGTTTTGAAGCTTTTTAGTTAGTTCTTCTGATTGGTATTTAAAATCTTTTAGATCACTACAGTTACGGCGCAATCTGAGATATTGGCCGAACGGTAGATTGTCCCTTAGAGGCCTAGGGTGGAAACTTTGGAAATGTAGAAGAGAGTTTTTTGCTGTTGGTTTAAAGTGGGTTTTAGTCATCAGTACTCCATCTTTTGCTTCAATTTCCAGGTCTAGGAAGGTGATTTTGGTTTTGCTTGTAGTGTGTGTGAAACGTAGGTTTTGGTCTAGTGTGTTAATCCAATTCAAGAAGTCGTTGAGTCTTTGGTTATTACTTGTCCAGATTAAGAGTACATCATCGATGTATCTCTTATAGAAGGTGATGTCTTGATGGTAAATTGATTGAGGGTTGAGGATATGTAGTTCTTCAAAGTTTGACACGTACAGCCCCGCTACACTAGGAGCGAAGGTGCTCCCCATGGAAGTTCCGTACTGTTGTAGGAATATGGTACCTTCATATTCGAAAAAATTATCTTTGAGGGCTATTTCCGCACATTCCATTATGAATGATTTTGGGGTGTTATACTCCCAGATTGTTTTGTCAAGGGAGGTACGGAGCACCTCTAGGGTGTCATCTTGAGGTAGGCTAGTATAGAGGCTCTCAACATCCAGACTTACTAGGATGGAAGTAGTAGGGTTGAATTCCAAGTTGTTAATTTGGCTCAGTAAGTCTTTAGTGTCTTTTAGGTATGCAGGAGTCGACTGTACTAGAGGCTGTAGATAGAAATCAACGAAGCGAGACAGGGGTTCAAGTAATGAGCCTATTCCAGAAACAATTGGTCTGCCCGGTGGTGGTGTTTTGTTTTTATGTATTTTAGGGATGGTGTAGAAGTATGGGATGGTTTTACCACCTGAGGTAAGGAATAATGCCTCTTGTTTGCTAATGTAGCCATTAGATTCTGCTTCATGAACCATGATGTCAATTTTGGTCTTGATTCTGGTAGTTGGATCTTCGTTCAGTATTTTGTAGTTCTTTTGATCATCTAGGAGGCGTGTGCATTCTAGATGGTAGGCATCCCGATTTTGGATAACTATCCCCCCTCCTTTATCAGCTGGTTTGATGATAATGTCTCTGTTGTTTTTGAGACTCCGGATGGCATTAAACTGTTGAGTTGTAGTGTTGTTAAATCCTTTGTTCTCCTGAGTGTTTTCTATGCCTTTGTATATCGCTTGTTCGAATGCGATGAGTTCGGCTGGTGTAGTATGAGGAGGGGGAATAAAAGTTGATTTCAATTTAAGGGTGGTGTCCCCTTTTGCTTCTTGTTGTGATTCCTGATTAGGTGAGTTTTCAAAAAAAGCCTTAAGTTTAAGCTTGCGAAAAAATTCTGATAATTCACAGTGTAATTTGAATTTATCGAGTTTCGCTGTGGGTGAAAAACCAAGGCCTCTATTGAGGACCTCTTCCTCCGCTGTAGTGAGAGTATGGCTTGAAAGATTGGTTATTAGGTTCTGCTTGTGCTCGGCTGGGGTTCCTTCGTTCTGCTGCGTGTGTTGGCACTTGGGTTTTGATTGTCTTCCCAATGTACTTGGTTTCCTCGTTGGCGTCTTCCGCGTCCCCTCTGGCCTGATCCTAAAAAAGGAAACCGTTGGTTGGGGTTGCCAAATTGGGGGTGGGGTTGTTGGAATTGTGGGTTCCAGCCATAGAACATTGGTTGAGTCATGGGAGGGAAGGGAGCCGGGTAATTAGGTACCATTCCTGGGTGCATATTAGGCCATGGTTGTTGCCAGTGTGTGTTTCTTCCTCTGCCTCTTGCCCGTTGTCTATTTGTGTAGTAGTTTTTCTCTGATCCAGAGCTCTCATTGGTGCCACCACTATGTATTGAGGAGCCATCGTCCGAAGACATAGAGTGGCTGGATCTCGTAGGGGTTTTGTAGTCTGCGTCAGAATAAGGGTATGTTTTGACGTATGAAAATTTTTTTAAATCTTTTTGAAATTGTTGGATCTTGGATTGTGTTAGCTCTTCTTTATAATCTGCTATTTCTTTATTGACCTCGTCTAGTCTTTTCTTGTATGATGTCAACGTGGTTTTGAAGTGTTGTTCAGTTGCCTGGATTTCTACAAGGATCGCATCTGAAAGTCTTTTTGCTGTTTGAATGATCAGGATTATCCAATCTCTTGTGCAGTGCCATGCAATTTGTGCCCAGTCTCTACGGAATGCTGCATCGTCTAGGAAGATGCGTGGCGCGTTGGTTACTATTAGACCTTTAGGGGCTGTATTGGAGCGCAGATATTCCGTCAGTATAACCCCGTGTAGAATAGTTCTGATACGTGTTCTTTTTTTCTCAGAGAGATTTTCCCAATCTGCACTCTGAGAGATTGTTTGTGCCACATTGAAGTCTGCTAATAGAGGAGTAGCTGCTAAGATGTTATTGACATCTTCGTCAGTGAACGTGAGTCCTGCATTTTCAGCCATAGTGTGTCTGAAGCTGTAGTTTGTACTTATCAAAAGGAAGGGAGCAAAGAATACTAAAAGGTTTTGGCTCTCACAGCTGTGCGCTGTAATGACAAATAAGAACAACAAGAGAGCGAGGAAAAGAAAAACTTGTCCTCTTCCCCAAAACAATATGGTCAAACAAAATGGACAAGTTTCATGACTTGAAGCAAACTTTTTTCGCTGTCATTGTGGGAAACAAATTAGAAAGGAGAGAGAGCACAACTGCTGTGTAGGAAACCCCTCACCCACCTACCTAGTAGGTGGCATGCTTCATCATCGGGGCCCAACTGGATTGTCTAGCACAATCCAGTTGTGCTACAACGCCTGAGATACAGCGGAGCAGGGTTATGAGCAGTGAGTGAAGTGCTATGTGAAGTGATATAAGAGTTAAAAAAGTCTCAGGGAAATGCCCTTTTGAAAAAACTTTAATTTTAAGGGTCCCAGGACTAGTGTAAAAAGAGAGAAGGGGATATCGTTAGGAATGTTATTTTCCTTATATCCCTAGAAACTAAGGTCAACTAGTTTCAGCCTTCGATATAGTTCTAGAGGCTTTCGTCAGGACCAATCGAAATTGTAGTAAAAATAATTTTGGTGAATGGCCGTAAAAAATATATATAGGCCAAGTGTAATTATCAGCACACACCCTAAAGTGTGCTGTGAGTGTAGTGATGAAATACTCACAGTAACTTCGTTCGAGGTTACCTGTAAATGAAGAGTTAATTTAGAGCTGGGGAGCAGTTGTAAATCATGCATATATACTAAATGCATGCTCCTTTCGATTAGAAGGCTAGTGATATCGGACTAGACTACTAAGGTGAGGGTGTACAGACACTATAGAGGCTTGCGTGGCTACAATGTGCCCCACGGGATCCGTAGGTGAGTGATTATTGTAGTATCGGGGCACATGGTGCGCATAATCGTTATTCATTTTTGCGTGTCTATAGTGCGATCATACCCATGTTGTGTATGTGGAGTTGTGACTGTGCAAGTATAGAGGACACTGATAGCTGATGTGCTAGAGTAGTCATGTGCACGTGCAGTTTTAAAATGAGCTGATTATATGGTGGTAAATATCAACAATATGTCCGCTGTGTGTGCCGTTCAGCAGACAGTCCTTCGTGCTTAAAATTGAAGAACTACATATCCTCAACCCTCAATCAATTTACCATCAAGACATCACCTTCTATAAGAGATACATCGATGATGTACTCTTAATCTGGACAAGTAATAACCAAAGACTCAACGACTTCTTGAATTGGATTAACACACTAGACCAAAACCTAAGTTTCACACATACTACAAGCAAAACCAAAATCACCTTCCTAGACCTGGAAATTGAAGCAAAAGATGGAGTACTGATGACTAAAACCCACTTTAAACCAACAGCAAAAAACTCTCTTCTACATTTCCAAAGTTTCCACCCTAGGCCTCTAAGGGACAATCTACCGTTCGGCCAATATCTCAGATTGCGCCGTAACTGTAGTGATCTAAAAGATTTTAAATACCAATCAGAAGAACTAACTAAAAAGCTTCAAAACCGTGGATACCCAAATAAAGTTATCCACAAAGCACAAAAAAGAGCCCGCAACCAAAACCGTGAAGGTCTTTTGGAACCCAAGCTGAATCAATCAACGATCTTACCACTCACGTGCGTAACCACCTTCAACACCATTTCTAACCAAGTTGCTAAATTGATTCAAAACAATTGGAAAATTGTTACCTCAGGCAAACTACAATGGGAAAAACCTCTATTTTCATACAAGAGGTCGCATAACCTCAGAGACAGCCTAGTACCAACCAGGCCAAAAAAGACACTGAACATGCCCAGTACAGTTCTGAATGCATGGGGACTCCCAGAAGTTACAGGCCACTATCCATGTGGCAACTGTAGTATTTGTCATCTTACTGAAACCACTAAAACACTCAATCTTGAACATGACAAAGTCTGGACAATCAAGAAACATACCAACTGTAATTCGGCTAATGTCATCTACCTCATCACATGCCCATGTAACTTGCGCTATGTTGGGATGACCACCAGAAAGGTCAAAACCAGAATCTGCGAGCATCGCAGCAACATCCGCTGCAAACGCAGCACCACCAAACTCACTGAACACTACCTTGCCAAGGGACACACCACCAATGACATGTCATGGGTAGTCATTGAACAACTAGACCCTAGCCCAACTGATATCCAAGAACGTCTCTTCGAAAAAGAACAACGCTGGGTCTATAGACTTTCAACCCACATCTCAGGACTTAACGATAATGTCCCCTGGAACAGCATACATCGACATCGACATTGATCGCTCTCTAGTCTTCAATAAATCCGTCCTATGTGATTTGTCGCCATCACCGCCACTTTTAACATTACCATTCATCTCCAAGTGGCAGCCTGTAACCCCCTGTCAGGCACAGGCATACTAAGTGCCTCTACTCTTCTTCACCTAGTCCTAAAGTGGTAGTCCTTTACCCTCCATCCTATCACTAAGGCATAGCTGGCCGTTTAGAATTCCTCTTTATTTTCCATATTTGGAGCTCTTCATACTTTAGGTCCCCGTAGACATTTTTACAATTTAAAATGTCAATTTCACTCACTCGGTGCTCCGTACACGGGACACCGAGTTTGTCTTCTATTTTCATGTACTTTGTATGCCTATCACTAAGGCATAGTTGGCCGTTTAAAATTCCTCTTTAATTTCCTTAGTTGGAGCTCTTCATACTTTAGGTCCCCGCAGACATTTTTACAATTTAAAATGTCAATTTCACTCACTCGGTGCTCCGTATACGGGACACCGAGTTTGTCTTCTATTTCCATGTACTTTGTAGACGTTCTAGTCTCCCCAGCGTCAGTACGCTACTTCCTGTTTTTCACCCTTCATTACCACGCCCCACGCGTGCATCGGCGCTGAACAAGCGGAACCGAGCGCCGTCCTAGGTACTACGGACCTGTTCTCCCTTCAAACTGTGAGTAATTAGCGGTCCACCATGGACCAGTCTAGACCCTGAATACCTTGCTGCTTTAACCTTTTGCCCCTAATTAAAGGCGCTCTCACACTCTCCTTGCCCTTCATTCTCCACTTAAGGCAAGCGGAGATTCATACGGCGTTCTAACTCCAGAGGATTCACTACCTCTCTACTCATGTGAGACTGTATTTTTATGTTTTGTGTTGTCTGTCACGTTGTTTGTCTTTCAATTTTAAGCACGAAGGACTGTCTGCTGAACGGCACACACAGCGGACATATTGTTGATATTTACCACCATATAATCAGCTCATTTTAAAACTGCACGTGCACATGACTACTCTAGCACATCAGCTATCAGTGTCCTCTATACTTGCACAGTCACAACTCCACATACACAACATGGGTATGATCGCACTATAGACACGCAAAAATGAATAACGATTATGCGCACCATGTGCCCCGATACTACAATAATCACTCACCTACGGATCCCGTGGGGCACATTGTAGCCACGCAAGCCTCTATAGTGTCTGTACACCCTCACCTTAGTAGTCTAGTCCGATATCACTAGCCTTCTAATCGAAAGGAGCATGCATTTAGTATATATGCATGATTTACAACTGCTCCCCAGCTCTAAATTAACTCTTCATTTACAGGTAACCTCGAACGAAGTTACTGTGAGTATTTCATCACTACACTCACAGCACACTTTAGGGTGTGTGCTGATAATTACACTTGGCCTATATATATTTTTTACGGCCATTCACCAAAATTATTTTTACTACAATTTCGATTGGTCCTGACGAAAGCCTCTAGAACTATATCGAAGGCTGAAACTAGTTGACCTTAGTTTCTAGGGATATAAGGAAAATAACATTCCTAACGATATCCCCTTCTCTCTTTTTACACTAGTCCTGGGACCCTTAAAATTAAAGTTTTTTCAAAAGGGCATTTCCCTGAGACTTTTTTAACTCTTATATCACTTCACATAGCACTTCACTCACTGCTCATAACCCTGCTCCGCTGTATCTCAGGCGTTGTAGCACAACTGGATTGTGCTAGACAATCCAGTTGGGCCCCGATGATGAAGCATGCCACCTACTAGGTAGGTGGGTGAGGGGTTTCCTACACAGCAGTTGTGCTCTCTCTCCTTTCTAATTTGTTTCCCACAATGACAGCGAAAAAAGTTTGCTTCAAGTCATGAAACTTGTCCATTCTGCATATCTAGCAGGGCAGGGGGACTGAGCAGAAGTGACCTCACTTGTTTTTAGGTCACCAGTGTAAACGAATCCGTGCATTTTTTTGTATCTCCCCCACCCCCCCTTTTTTAAATAAAATTTTGTGGAAGCAGTGTTTTGAGGAAAGGCAATATGCAAATGTGGGCCACTTTTTTTTTTAGCGTACCCGGGCCGATTTTGAATCCCAATCCAACCCTGCTCTGCCATTACTAATTCTGTACTATCTTTCAGAGGTGGGAACTTGAGAGTTCCACTAGGTCGCGGCACGTGGTTGGAGACGTGGCGTAAAGGTAAGCTGTGACGATTTTGTACACAGTATGGACACTCAGTGTCCCTCCTCATCTCTTCCTTTCTCTCCCTCCCACTCTTTCTATCTCCCTCTTCCTCTTACACTGTTTCTCTCTTTCTCGCTCTCTCTCTCTCTTCCTCACTCTCTGTTTCTCTCTCTCTCACTCTTCCTCTGTTTCTCTGTTCCTCTTTCTGACACTCTTTCTCTCTCTCTTCCTCTCTCTCACTGTTTCTCTCTCTCTCTTCATCTTTCTCTCTGTCTTCTTCTCACTTTCTGTCTTTTTCTCTCTCTCCTTCTCTCACTCTCACTCTTACTCTCTTTCTCTCTGTCTTCTGCTCACTCTTTCTTTCTTTCTCTCTCTCTTCTTTGATGGATGCATGACGCACAATCTTATCTTGCTTTTTATCTAACAGGCTGTGAATCACGAATCTACGTTCACCCCCCAACACGACCAAAGCTGAACACGTGAAAAATCTGCGATGATGCGTGGCCATCCTGAATGCATAACAACGTTGCTACGGCATGTGGTAGACCCTCTTACACACACGCCGGTGGCAGAAGGTGAGCAGAGAGACTTCTTACCGTAGCAGCGGGCAGTCACCCCTGGGTGGTGGGCATGGATAGTGTGCAGCAGTCTGGGCGCACAAGAGCAGACAGACACCTCCGAGCACTGGGAGTGGATGGGGTGTACCAGCCACATTGCACATTAGCAAAACAGAGAACTACGCATGTGCAGTTGTATGTACTCTGCAATTACTAATTCTATACTATCTTTCAGATCACTAAACTTGAGGGCTGCATTATCTCCTGACACGTGGTTGGAGACACACCGGTGGCACAAAGGTGAGCTGCGAAGATTTTCTCCAATGTCAATACTCCATCTCCATATCTTCTTTTCTCTCTCTCACACTTTCTCTTTCTCTATCTCTTACTCTCTCTCTCATTCTTTCATTCTCTCTTCCTCTCTCTCACTCTTTCTCTCTCTCTCTTCCTCTCTCTCACACTGTTTCTCGCTTTCTATCTTCCTTGTATCTTACTCTGTCTCTCTTTTTCTCTCACTCTTTCTCCTCCTCTCTCTCTCTCACTCTTTCTCTCTTTTTCTGACTTCCTCTCTCTCACTCTTTCTTCCTCTCTCACTTTCTCTCTCTCTCTTCCTCACTCTCACTCTTTCTCTCGATCTCTTCCTCTCTCTCACACTGTTTCTCTCTTCCTTGAAACAGAGAATCACGCGTGTGCAGTTGTATGTACTCTGCAATAACTAAATGTATACTATCTTTCAGATCACTAAACTTGATGGTGCACTATGTCCCGGCACATAGTTGGAGACACACCGGTGGCACAATGGTGAGCTATAAAGATTTTCTCCAGTGTCAACACTCCCCCTCCATCTCTTCCTTTCTCTCTCTCACACTTTCTCTCCTTCTGTGTCTCTTCCTCTTCCTCTCTCATTCTTTCTTTCTCTCTTCCTCTCTCTCACTCTTTCTCTCCCTCTCTCACTTTCTCTCTTTTCCTCTCTCTCTATCTCTCTCTCTTCTTCTCTCACACTGTTTCTCTCTTTATCTCTCTCTCTTCCCCTCTTTCACACTGTTTCTCTCGTTGTCTTCCTCTCTGTCTCCCTCTTTCTCTCTTTGTCTGGATTCCTCTCTCTCACTCTTTCTCTCTTCCTCTCTCACTCTTTCTCTGTCTCTTCGTCTCTCTCACTCTTTCTCTCTACCTCTCTCTCACACTGATTCTCTCTTTTTCTATTCCTCATATCAAACTCTTTCTCTCTTTCTCTGTCTTCCTCTCTCTCACACTGTTTCTCTCTTCCTTGTAGCTCACTCTTTCTCTCGTTCCCTCTCTCACTCTGTCTCTCTCTCTCTTCCTTCTTCTCACTCTTTCTCTCTCTGTCTTCCTCTCTCTCACACTGTTTCTCTTTCTCTCTTCCTTGTATCTTACTCTTTCATTCTTTCTCTCTCTTACTCTATCTCTCTTTCTCTGTCTTCCTCTCTCTCCCACTCTTTCTCTGTCTTCCTCTCTCTCACACTCTTTCTCTCTTCCTCTTTCTCTCTTCCTCTCACGCACTCTTTCTCTCTCTCTCTCTCTCTCTCTCTCTCTCTCTCTCTCTCTCTCTATCTCCTTTGCTTGATTCATGATGCACCATCTTATTTTTCTTTTTGCCTTGCAGGCTGTGAATCATAAATGGACCAGCGATGACACGCAATGGCAGTACATAGTTTTATTTGTTGTTGTTTTGTTTTAATAAAATGTTTTATATGTAAATCTATACATGACTAAGATTCTTATTTCTCCAACCACACAAGCATCTTTTTATTAATAGTTTTTATTAATAGTTTCTTTCTCTCTCTCTCACACTGTTTCTCTTTCGCTTTTCCTTGTATCTTACTCTTTCATTCTTTCTCTCGCTTACTCTATCTCTCTTTCTCTGTCTTTCTCTCTCTCACACTCTTTCTCTCTTCCTCTTGCTCTCTTCCTCTCACTCTCTCTCTCTCTCTCTCTCTCTCTCTCCTTTGCTGGATTCATGATGCACCATCTTATCTTTCTTTTTGTCTTGCAGGCTGTGAATCACAAATGGACCAGTGATGACATGCCACGGCTGTACATAGTTTTATTTGTTGTTGTTTTGTTTTAATAAAATGTTTTATATGTAAATCTATACATTACTAAGATTCTTATTTCTCCAACCACACAAGCATCTTTTTATTAATAGTTCGTAGAGGGACACTTCTGGGCCCAAGAAGGTTGTTGGGGGTATGCTGGTGATGTGGGAAGAGGGCGCGTTACCTGCTAATGTGGGGAGATACAGCGTGAAAGGGGTATCTCTCACAGAAAGAGCTCTGATATATTTTCAGAAATGCCTCGGACAGATGCCAACTGACAGACTGAATCACAAAATGGCTTTTCAATGCTCATATAGTGTGACTTATGAACAGTTTGTACCCAGGCTCGCAAGAGGGACAACTGCGGCCTGTCCGTTTGACTCACAGAGGCAGAACTATGAGCTGTCCACTCCCAAAGGAACAGTAGCGTAGTAGCTCGCAGAGGTAGCGGCACAGCAGCGTACTAGCTCGCAAAGGTAGACAGCTGTGAACCGACAGACTGGCTTCTAAAGGCATAGCTGTGAAGTGGTGATGTTGGGCACAGGGAGAATAAAAGGGTTATCTTCCTACTGGTGTCCTGGAGTGGAAGTCATGCTGCCTGGCGCTCACCTGTTTCTTTATTGTTAATAAATCTTAAACCTTCACTGCGTCCAAATCATCATTACACAGAGCTCTACTATATTAAATGTCCCCAGAACTTTTCTTTTATATTTACACTCGATGCGAGGCACAAGATGGCTGCTAACAGTTCCTGGTTTGAAGTGTTAGCAGCCAATCAGAGGACACTTCCTGCTTTGAAGTGTTAGCAGCCAATCAGAGGCAAGCTCGTGCTCGGGAGTTAGGCACCGACCAGATATATCTATATTTGTTTCCTTTAATATCTCAAAAACTACTGGATGGATATGCATAATTTCTACAAAACCGCGCTTTCTGGTCCAAGACCTTTCTCCCTGCCAAATTTGGTGTAATTCCGTTCAGCAGTTTGACCTGTAGCCTTGTCTAAAGTTTCCTATGGAAAACGCATTAGGAAAACATGTTTTGACACCCCCTTTTTTTCTCAGCCCCCCCTTGACCAATCACCCCTAAACTTTACAGATAGGAGCTGATAAAAAAGAGAAACATTTTGGAAAATTTCGTAAAGAATCGTCAAACGACGCCAAAGTTCCAAGCAGATGGAGGGCTCCAGGAGGGGGGCCGTGCAACCCCCCTCCCAACATGAGTGAAGCCCCGAGACTGCGGGGACCCCAGAGGGCCCCTGCAGCCCCAGCAAGCCCCCGCTATTATTTTTTAAGAAATACCCCTGGGACCTAATCCACCCCGGGGTCTCCTTAAAATAAAACATGGGAATCCACAACCACAGCGCGAATAGCGCCGATTTTAATTTTAAAAAAAAATTGTTTTTGGGGGGCCTGGGGGTCCTTCTAGGCCTCCCTGAGCAGGCCTAGGGGGTCAGGGTGTTTCTAGCCTGCCCCCTTCTCTGTTTTCTAGCGACTCGCTTCTACCGAGCCACAAGATGGCTGCCAACATTTCCTAGTTTGGAGTGTTGGCAGCCAATCACAGTGAAGCTCGTGCACGGGACTTAGGATCCACCCAGATATCAAATCTTTTATTTTTCTAATTTCTCAGCAACTACTGAACGGATTTACACCATTTAAGAAAATGGTCGCTTTCTGACTCACAAACTACCTTTGTGCCAACTTTGGGGTAATTCTTTTCAGTAGTTTCAGCTGTAGCCTTGCACAAAGTTTCCTATGGGAAATCGATTTTTTGACTCTTATTTTTTGAATTTCTCAAAAACTACTGCAAGGATTTACACCATATTAAAAAAAAGTCACTTTCCGTTCAGCAGTTCGGGCTGTAGCTCGTCGCAAAATTTCCAATGGAAATTAACATGGGCAAAACGCGTTTTGGGACCCCCCTTTTTTCTCAGCGCCCCTTGATGAATCACCCCAAAACTTTCAGGATAGGAGCTGACCTGAAAAGACTTTTTTTTGGAGGAGAATTTCGCAAAGATTCGTCAAAGGACGCCAAAGTTATTAGCAAATCAAAAAATGCTTTTCCTATGGAAACAAGGTTGTAACTATAACTAACCTACTGGCGACCGCCAGTAGGTAATATATATTATATATATTGGCGCCGGTCGACGAATCCTCGCTGATGACACATATGTCATCAGCAGAGGATTGCGGTCGCGTGAGTTATAGTTGCCTGCACTAACTATAACGGGGGAATTTCATTGGTTTTTTATCAGTAAAATGTCCAGCTAACTATAACATGTGTGAAACCTATGGTTTTTCAGTGAATTTGCAAGGTTTTTTAAATGCTAATTCCCAACTATAACGTGTGTGAAACCTATGGTTTTTTCAGTGAATATATATATATATATATATATATATATATATATATATATATATATATATATATATATATATATCGGCAAACCACTCTCCTCTCTCGTATCCGACCAGCTGAGCAGAAGGGAGCACGGACCACAAGATTCTTTTCAAATATCTGTTCGTTTATTCAAGACTTAAACAAACAAGGCAGCCATTACGCATTTCATCCCTCCTGGGGGACTTGAATATATATATATATATATCAAACACCAAGGTTGCCCCATTGTTAAAAATGTCAAGCCCCAGTGGATCCTACCACGTTGTACTCTGCCCACTGGGGCTTGACATTTTTAACAATGGGGAATACTGGCAACCACTGGGAATTTGCACTTTGTCCAACAAGGAACTGCAAAGATCACAATGCTCCCTGACCACGCCTATATGGGCGGGACTGAATTTTCAAAATAAATTTCGTGCAAGTAATCAGCCTGTGTCTCCTGTTGTTTCAGCCAGTGATCAAGGACGAGAAATACGCCTGAAACGCGTTTGGCACGAGATGGAGTAAAGCATGGCGGGCTGCGGTGCCACTGCCGGCGACAAACGAGTGTGTAACCCCCTTGAGTGAGGTCTTCCAATGGGGCAACCTTTGTGTTTGATGTGATATGCGGCTGGTCCAGTCGCGGAAGGCCCCGCCGCTTTAAGAAGAGCGGATCTACATTGCCCGTGATTCTGAGCAGTGAACTGAACGAGGGGGGCCTGAGCCCTGGGTAAATATTGGTGTCATTGCGGCTCTTACCACGTTGTACTCTGCCCGCTGGGGCTTGACATTTTTAACAATGGGGAATACTGGCAACCACTGGGAATTTGCACTTTGTCCAACAAGGAACTGCAAAGACCACAATGCTCCCTGATGACGCCTATATGGGAGGGACTGAATTTTCAAAATAAATTACGTGCAAGTAATCAGCCTGTGCCTCCTGTTGTTTCAGCCAGTGATCAAGGGCGGGAAGTACGCCCGAAACGCGTTTGGCACGAGATGGAGTAAAGCATGGCGGGCTGCGGTGCCACTGCCGGCGGCAAACGAGTGTGTAACCCCCTTGAGTGAGGCCTTCCAATGGGGCAACCTTTGTGTTTGATGTGATGTGCGGCTGGTCCGGTCGCAGAAGGCCCCACGGCTTTAAGAAGAGCGGATCTACATTGCCCGTGATTCTGAGCAGTGAACTGAACGAGGGGGGCCTGAGCCGTGCGTAAATATGGGTGTCATTGCGGCTCTTACCACGTTGTACTCTGCCCACTGGGGCTTGACATTTTTAACAATGGGGAATACTGGCAACCACTGGGAATTTGCACTTTGTCCAACAAGGAACTGCAAAGACCACAATGCTCCCTGATGACGCCTATATGGGCGGGACGGAATTTTCAAAATGAATTACGTGCAAGTAATCAGCCTGTGTCTCCTGTTGTTTCAGCCAGTGATCAAGGGCGGGAAGTACGCCCGAAACGCGTTTGGCACGAGATGGAGTAAAGCATGGCAGGCTGCGGTGCCACTGCCGGCGGCAAACGAGTGTGTAACCCCCTTGAGTGAGGCCTTCCAATGGGGCAACCTTTGTGTTTGATATACATATACATATACATAGAGGGAACGTTTTTAGGTTTCAGAGTGGGTATGGGTTGTACTTTAAATGTAAGTATTAAGCATATATATATAATTCCCCGCTGTGTCCTCTTGATTGCTTGTCAGTGAAGCGGTCCTGGGTGTGATATTTTGCGCGTGTTGCCGGCAAACGCGCTAAATTGGACCCGTCCAGCAAAGTGGCCTGAGGCATTGTTGGAATCATGGCAGAAGTCGTCGAAGTGATTGGAATCCGCAGGCCCTCCTCAAATCAGGTCAGGCAAGTGGCCGCTGCCAGAATAAATTGGTTTCTACGTTAATTTCCCGCTGTGTCTTCTTGATTGCTTGTCAGTGAAGCGGTCCTGGGTGTGATATTTTGTGCGTGTTGCCGGCAAACGCACTAAAGAGGGCCCCTCCAACAAAGTGGCCTGAGGCATTGTTGGCATTGTGGCAGAAGTCATCCAAGGGACTGGAATCCGCAGGCCCGCCTCAAATCAGGTCAGGCAAGTGGCCGTTGCCAGAAGACAGTCCATGATTACATGGGGAATCGTCATTACTGAATCAGCGATTCGCGGTCCTGACTGCATTTGAAAGTGGGCCTTGGACGTAGGGGACTCGGGGAAGTCAATGGACTCATGAAATACGGGGTTTCCCAAAGCATTAACCCCCCTCTTTTGCTTGGCACATCAGCGGTTATGAGATCTGTAATTTGTCCCGCTAGTGTTACTTACCACAGTGTTGCATGCTGGTCACTGAAGTCTACAGCTCGGGACTATAGAGCTAACAACAAGGTGGGACAAGTCCTATTTCCACCAATTGGAGAACCGCAGAATATTCATGAGAGGTAGGTGGGCCAGCCCTGCGCTGTCGGCATCTGAGGAAGGCGATTCACGCCGAAATACATAATGCCCATCAGCTGTGAATAAATTGGTTTCTCCGTTAATTCCATGCTGTGTCCTCTTGATTGCTTGTCAGTGAAGCGGTCCTGGGTGTGATATATATATATATATCACATATAACTCACTGTGGCATTCTCAGCAATTTATAAAACAAAACCCATGTGATTAACACGATAAATTGCAATGAAGACAGACTAACAACAAAATCTATGTTGTAAGTTTCAACGACAGACTCATCACATCTCACATGTCCCCTGTATCATAAACATAAATAAGGTTTTAACTTTACAAACAAATCTTGTATAAATACATGCATAATTAATAAAGGCTTAAATGCTCAAACTTCAATTTAAAATGCACATTATTGTTGATCTTGCCTATACTTATGTTTATAAAAACATTGTTGGATTTTAAGGAAATGTTGATGTATATACCAAGGCAATACTCATATTTTAATTCTACTCTGCAAATATTTCTTGATATTTCATGATCCTCAAAGCTCAAGTGCTCAAAGATATTTTATATACAAAGTGCATTGATATCCAATGTTGAACATTCAAATTGTCTTTATCCATAATTACCAAATATCTAAACAATATTTCCTAAAGTGCTAACTGTGAAAGTGCAAAGTGCTAAGTTTAATACAGTACTCATTACAAGGGACTATAGGTTGTGGCTGTGTGAACTTCATTAATGAAATTGGCTACTATACACTACATTGCTGTATGTATGTATGACCCTAATATCAAGAATCACACTAGTACATAGATATTGCTTTTTCAACATCTATATCATAAGGAAATATATACATACACACATCATGTAAGTAACTAAGATTTATTAAAAGTTTTTTGCAAACCCTCACCATTGTTGAGACCATTCAGTGTTTTAGAATCTAATTATAATCTGAACCTTGACTCCAACTGACAGAGCATTGTTTCCCTGTTGCCCCCTCTTCTCAGAACTGGCACTGCTCAAACCACGTAACATTTAAGCAATTGAAGTCATTGTTGTGTTTCAGGTTGAAATGACATGCCATCGGATATGTGGGGTCTGAATTAACAATTGCCCTGAGTTGCTGCAAAATCCTCAAGTGCACCTGCAGCTTTGTGATGTGATGAGTGATGTCACTAATCATGTCATGAGTGATGTATAATTGTGATGTCATCAGCAGTGCATTACAGGGACATGAGGTATAGTTATCTCAGCTAACTATAACAGCTGAATTTCTCTGGTTTTGTATGACGAGAAATGTCAGCCTAACTATAACTTTCATGTAACCTGTGTTTTTTGTGTGAAATTGTAATGTTTTCTAAATGCTAAGTCCAAACTATAACGTCACTGTACCCTTTGTTATTTTCTGTAAATGTTGAAGTTTTTTTAACTAGCACTCACGTTTGCAGAGTGGTGGAGAAAAGGGTCTGGGACTCCAACCAGCTCTCAGAGATTCCGCGACATAGGACTTACAGGAGGTACCAGAAGGGCTTCTGGCCCCCAAGGTCTCCCAGGAGGAAAGTGGACTCCATCCCCCAACCAGTAGTGTGCCAGGAGGTGTGTTTGCAGAATGGTAGAAAAAAGACGTGCGACCTTCAAGATTTAGATAGACTGTATGAGGAAATAAAGATGAATCTGTTATAGATAGGTCATAAAATCAGCTTTGGATATTTAGAAGTTTAAAATCGTTAGCATCATAAACTTTAAAACAGCTTTAAAAAAATCTTTAAACATGTATACAATTGGCAACAAACAAAGTCATCCAGTGTTAATTTACAGAGAGTGATTAGGCTTTGTACAGAAGGAACATTGTATTGGATTCTAATAGGACTTAGATACCTCCGCCTGGCTTCTACTAAAGTTGGATTTGGGCAAACCGCTAACACATGAGTTAGATCTGGTATTCCTCCCTTACACAAATCACAGAGCCCTGTTGTGTTTTCAGAATTATTCCACTTTGCTGTATGTGCATTCAGAGGGATGATTTCCAACCTCAGTAAAGAGATTACAGCGGCGAATCCTGTGATCTAATAGAAAATATGTATATTTCTCAGGGGATTTATACACTATAGTTTTTGTATATTCTATATAGTGTTTTAATTGAAGACAATGTTCTACGTCAAGGTTGGAACTTAATTTAGAGGTCAAATTATTTAAAAAGAGGTTCAAAAGTGCTGGAGTCCAAGTTTCTAAAAGTGCTACTGTGCAATGAGATAGGCTAAGAGCTATATTAAGATTCTTATTAAAAGTGTATCATGATGGCTCTACTCTAAAGGTTTCCAATTTTAAAATATGCCTTAAGGTACCAGAGTTGGCGTGTAAAAGATGGTAAGCCCATCTTATCAAATTAGAGATGGCCCTTGCGTATATGCTAACTACGGAGAATTCAAGGCGTAATGTTTGGGCCGGGACAGTTTGATTTCCTCTTATTAGTCTCCGTAAAGAATTTCCTTCGCTCGATTTTACTGATTTACAGGTTTTTATGTGCATATATTCTAGACCGTAGGTTATGATAGGCGGAATTTCATGCGATATACCTCTAACATAGGTTGAAAATGTCTATTTCCAGAAGAGGAGTATAACCTCAACAGTGCTCCTACATGGGCATCCGCCTTTTGACCTATGTGTTGTAGATGGGAGGAGTTCTGTAGGGTTGGGGTGAAAATACAACCTAAGTACATGTCTTCTTTAACTGACTTGAGTGGTTTTCCCCCAAATGTCCAATTAAAGTGTTGCAATCGCTTTTTTCCCCTAAAATGTAGGATTTTGGTTTTCAAAGTATTTGGAACTAAAAAATGATCACCTGCGTAGCTACTTCATGCGTTTAAGTTTCTTTGGAGTCCTATCAGCGTAAGGTCTAAAATCACAATGTCATCCACGTACATTAAAATATATATGTCACTCGATGCTAATTTCTGCGGTAAATATTTTACATATGTAAAGTGCTCTGGTAAGTCGCTTAGATACAAAGAAAATAGCAAGGGGTCAAGGAGACATCCCTGTTTTAGGCCTTTTGACGTGGTGATTGGTCTAGTTAGACCTTTCGAACCCCCTATTTGAACTCTACGCCACGTTTCTGTGTGAAGAGATATAATTATTGTGAGTACATTTTGTGGGATTCCCAACCTCACCAGTTTCTTCAAAAGGATTGGCCTATCTACCCTATCAAAGGACATAGTAAAATCAATAAAAGCAAAGTATACAATTTGCGATTTTGAGACGACATATTTGTCAAGAATCGTTTGTAAAATTACAATATATCTACAACTGAGCGTTTTGGACGAAATCCTGCCTAGGCCATAGGGATTGGGCCGCTGGAAAAGGCCCAGTCTTTAAGATGATCTAAAATACAGGATGCAAAGATTTTTCCAGTTGCATCGAGTAGGGCTATTTGTCGGTAGTTCTTTGGGTCAGTTCTGGAGCCTCTTTTTAAGATAGGACCCACAATGCTCCCCTGCCATGGTTTTGGGATATCTCCTGTTCCAAAACAGTAGAAAAATAGGGGGATAGAAATTTGCTCCACTACACTAGGTTTGATTGTAGGATCCTAATCTGTATCTTATCCTGTCCCATTGTCTTGATTGTGCTAGTCCTATGCTTAAAGACTTTGCTGTAGAAATGTCAAAAGACTTTGTCCCTTTAGATCTCGGTGTGGATTGCACTGTGCTAATCCTATGCTTAAAGACCTTGATAGAAAAGCAGACATTTGAGGTGAGCAGATCTAAAGTGTCACTGGTGTTGAGTGTGCTCTATACAGGAGCTGCTTTCCACCTAAACTTGAGAACTACCCAGAGTTCTCTGCTTCTTTTTTGCATAATTTATGCGTAATTCTATGCCTGAAAGGGTATTGTTTTGACTTATACTGGGTGCTCCCTTGTGCTTGGACACAGCTATACCTCTCTGAAGAGCTCCAATGAGAGTGAAACACATGTCTGGGGTTGCCTTTATTCAATTCATTTTGGATTGGTTGGTATTTTACTAATTTAAAGTTGAAATTATGTGCCTGGAGTAGTAAAAGGCTTTTGTCATTTTACAGCTCGGCATGGACAGCGCTGTACTAGTCCTATGCTTAAAGACTTTGCTGTGGAAATGGTAAAATACTTTGTCCCTTTCTATCTCGGCGTGGATGGCACTGTGCTAGTATATAATATACAGTATCCCTCTAGACCTATATTATTTTAACGTGGGCTCACATGAAAAAAACACAACTACCTGTTGGATGTATTATTGTTTTATCTTTTTTTATTTTTCAATTATTTTAAATACTCTTGTTCACTTCACATGCAAAAATTAATTACTTATTCTTCAAAAAACGTACAGACATTTATGCCTATTTTTATATATACAAATTTACACCAAAATTCATAGCAGGCTTTGTATATTTTTTGACTTTCTGGAAAACAGAGTTAATACAAGATAGAAATAAGTACCCTATTACAACAACATTCAATTTTTGACATTGATTCAAAATGAAAAGAAGAAAAATCCTCACACCATTCATGCCTCTGCATACTCCTCATTCATATCACTCTCATACATAACACATACCCTACCCACCCCAGAACCTATCCGCATGCACAGGAGAACCCAAGCAGGGGGGAGCTGCTCAACCCTCTGTACTGTGCTGAACGCTGGGGTGTGTCTAATACTCTGGTCGACGCGCGTTTCGATGGCTTAATGTCCTTTAGTTGCCATCTTTTTCAAGACCTGTTACTACTTGATTAGGTAACGGGCATGGAAGGGGAAACAAACGTTTTTCTTTTTGTGCGTTTGTCTTCTTGGAAACACTTTTAAATCTGGAAATAGGACGTATTGTTCTATCCCAAAATGCGTGCTCATCTAAGTGGATGCCACTTCAAATGCCAACCTTCCTTAGTTCGTATCAAGTTTGCTCGCATGGAAGTTACTCAAGTTTGTCCTTTCTATCGTTGCTTTTATGTTCCTTCTCTCCTTCTTGGGGTGAGCCACAGCGGTACGGATATCGTCTGTGTGCTAAGTAATTTTCCTTTGCTGAGTAAGCCTTAAACGGTTTCTCTGTTCCACACGTACTGCCGTCCCTACATATGGTCGCTCTGCTACGGTCTGGGGTTGCCTTTATTCAATTCATTTTGGATTGGTTGGTATTTTACTAATTTAAAGTTGAAATTATGTGCCTGGAGTAGTAAAAGGCATTTTACAGCTCGGCATGGACAGCGCTGTACTAGTCCTATGCTTAAAGACTTTGCTGTGGAAATGGTAAAATACTTTGTCCCTTTCTATCTCAGCGTGGATGGCACTGTGCTAGTCCCATGCTTAAAGATTTTGATAGAAAAGCAGACATTTGAGGTGAGCCGATCTAAAGTGTCGCTAGTGTTGAGGATGCACTATACAGGAGCTACTTTCCACCTAAACTTGAGAACTACCCAGAGTTCTCTGCTTATTTTTTGCATAATTTATGCATCACATTATGCCTGAAAGGGTATTGTTTTGATATATATATATATATATATATATATATATATATATATATATATATATATATATATATATATATATATATATATATATATGGTTTATACTTACCTGTGAAATACTTGTAATTACTTATAAAGCATATGCCTTTCCCATTCATGCTTCGTAAAGGCATGAATGGTAAAGGTACATGCGTGGTAAAGGTTATGCATTGTAATGGAATTCGCATTGTAATAGCTGTGTTTTAAAGGCATGTGTTGCAACCAAATTATTGGCTCTGTCGTACAGCTGTGCATCGATACAGTACGATCGTCCCTGTGGTAGCTTCAAAGTACGTTTTTATTTTCCATTCTTTTAAACCTGTTTTAGCTTCTGTGTTTATGAAGCTTAACCGTTTGGTAGACAATATTGGACCTATCTTTCTACACAGGGAAGCAGTCATGCCTAAAAATAAGGTCCAAAAGATAGTCTATTTCTTTCATCCCCGTAGATAGTATTGCCGGCCTACAGAGATTTTCTGCTTATATTCTAGTGTCATTGTGCAATATTCGAATAGCTCCCCCATCCCACATGATATGGTTTATCTTCACCTATACATTTTCGAATCCACCTTCATTTGCCATCAACTCTATGTTGCCCCTCTAAATATGAATGAGCGGCCATTGCTGTTCTTTGAATAATTAGGTTCTGGCTCCTTCTTAACTGTCTGAAAATGAGTTCAAATTGCAACTCCGTTCTACTTGTGCGAGTTAGTTACGAGTTTGCTGTATGGATGGACTAGTCGACAGTCATGTACTATGGAGTTTGTGGACTCATTCAATACACAAGACTAAAACATTTTCTAAGTTTCTAAAATCAAGACAAAACATTACATCCTTCATTTCTTCTAGTTTCTGTGATTTGTTTGAGCCTATTTTCACTAGTAGGCATTGCAAATCTGAAAAATTAGGACAGTAAAATCAACGTTTCCTATAAAGTACAATATATCTTATATCAGCGGAAAATGTAGCGGTTTCTATAAAACAATGCCCTTCAGTAGTATTTGAAAGCTATTTTTGAGTCGACTGTTCTGCTACTGAAAATGAGGAGAAGGGATGACATTTGTCACAGTTGTCAGCATCCTATAGCGAGATGTATAAACACTGGAACATTTTTAGACAAGAGTAGGTCAGTAGTTGAGAAAGAAAACGGTTGTGAACGATTACCTTGTTGACATTTGCAAGCGTATCCATTAACAATATCTTCACAGGTTGCTCCATGTAGGCAAGGTGATGAGGCACATTCATCAATCTCAAATTCACAATACTGCCCTGTATAACCAACTTTACACCTGGAAGGAGAATACGTGTGATAAACTACTGCACTACTTAAAAAGAAATCCATGCAGAACATCAAAGTATTTGTTTCAATTGAGAAGATTTGGCATAATCTTAGTTTATTTTGCATAATGCCAACATTTGTAGGTGGCCAGCTTTGACATCGAAACATCACTGTAGCATTAATTCTAAATCATATAGAATGGTTGACTACACAGTAAACTGTACACTCATCTGGGAGGACATATCAGATGCGAGGAATACACAATAGATGTACAATATTTCGTATATATATTTAAAATGGAAGACATCTTGAAACTCCAGGTTTCACTCAAAATTTTCCAGGATTAGAGCACTATTGCCCACTAGTGAGCACCACAGGGCATGTTGTTTGTTTTTAATACTTAATTTCTAAGTTACTGTATGAAGTTCAATAGATATAGATTCAACAAAATGCCAGCTTATTGAAAGCAAAATCACTCAATCTTTGGCCATAAACATTTCACGGCTGATCTTTTGTCCGATTCTTCGCTAGCTCTCTATTGCATCCTGATGGGTTAGGGTAAGAACAAAGGGGCTTATTTACAAGCTCTTTGCGCCGCAGGTATGGCACGTTGCGTGATGTACCGGTGGCACAACCTGCTGCCCGATATTTACAAGGACACGTAAAGCCACCCTGCGTGGGTGACTTTACGCATGCTTGTAAATATCGCCCTTTCTCACGCAACACTTTGCATGTAAGGGGCTTGACATGGGTGTTGCTGTGGTTATTCCCACGCAACACTCATGTTTTTTGATGCATTTCCATATTTATGAGAAATCGTAAACCTGGAAAAGCATCAGAAATCTATGCCACCCGAGGCATTTTTTTCCTCTTTTAATGCGTGCTGCATTCTGCACCACGCATGGAAAGAGGAAATCACCTCTGAAGGTGTCCCTTCCTGCACAAAAACAATCCCCCCATGATGCAAGCATCCTTGCACCATGGTGCAAGGGTGCCTGCACCTGTGCATGGCAGCTGATTGTGCGCCAGCGCAGGGGAAAGCTCAGGGATGCAACATATTGTTGTAAATATGTTGCATCCCTATGCTTTGAAAGTGACTAGTCCGGCGCAGCCAAATGGCTTGCGACACGCACTGAGTCACTTTCATTGTAAATATGACCCAAAGAGTGTAAACCTCAGAAAGTAACTTTATTTGTAGTGCCTTGCTAACTTTGTTTTCCCAACACTGCTTTCATGATCCCTGAACCTAGGGACAGTGAGGTCTGTGGCAACTGCTATCTGGCACCTGCTAATTGATTTCCATGATTCAGAACCCCATAGGTGTGTCCAGCTTCGCCAATGTATCACAGCTGGCCCACAGTCCAATTGAACCACCACTCTAACATTACAGATGTTCTGGGCAAATCAATTAATCTCCCCGTGCCTAACAACAACAACAAAAAAATGAACGTGTCCGCATGTAACGCAACTGGTGCTATGTAAAGCACTCTGATACCTGATTCGGGTCAAGTCCGCGCTATATAAAACTCTGTAAAATAAAAAAATAAAAAAAGTAGAACTATTTCAGCACTCCTCATATATGTTCACGCACATACCCTTGTGAAATATACAACATATTTTCCTTTCTTTAAGTCAAGTAAATAGAACAACGTAATGGAAATAAATGAAATAAATATACTTACGTGTGAAAAGCTCCATTCACAAACACATTACATGATTAGGTTCCACTTGCATGTGCGAATGGCTTGATGTACTTTGGAAATTTCATGAGAAAAATCCTAATTTTAAGACTTTCGGTATTCACAGAAGGGATTTAGGAGTCCAAAAGTTAGGACTCCTAACTTCTGTGAATACCGAAATGAGTAAGTGCCTTCTGTGAATACCAAAATGAGTAAGTGCCTTCTGTGAATACCAAACTGGTAGTAAGTTTAGGATTTTGTCTTAAGTTAGTTCTGTGAATCGGGCACAATATTTCCCCATGTGGTGTGATATTATGCTTGATTGGGTCGTCACTAAGAAGCAGAAGGTAATACTGTAGTGTGAGTAAGACCAGTAAAATTTAGGAACGCACAAAACTCTTGTGTTTATGGATATTCATGAATTTCTCCACAGACTATTCCCACTCGGGAAAAAACATGATATTGACTTCTTTCAAAGTCAGGTAACATCTATTTTAAGATTGAGAACCGGTAAGGGAAAAAAACATTATTGGTGAGAGCAAAGGGGAATGGGTATCTCCAAGGTAAAACTATAAACCCTTTGAAGAAAAAAATACAAACATTACAGTGATGAAATGCACTCATGCAGAGGTATTTTGCATGGGCATTGTATACTATGTCAAATGAAGTATGTGTGTAAGCCCTTCCAAGCACTTACATAGTAATACACAAAACATTCCTATTTAATAATTCTAGACACCTACAATTGTTGCAGGTTTCTATGAATACATTTGGAAATATTGCACATTTCTAAGTTTCAGAAATCTGCAACTAATTAAAGCAGGACATCTCCAGGTGCAGATTTTCAAAAAATTAGGCGAAGAAGCGACAACGGTTTGAAGATTTCTAGAGATTATACACTTTCACAGTTTATAATTACTTATGTAAATCTGCCTCGTCTGTTATATATGTAACCGCTACTCCATTCTACTCTAACCTGGCTTGTGCTCCATTAATCAGACCACCTGCATCCAATTTGCATACTTACCAATCTTTCGTCAAAAGTTATGAAGTAATGCCAAACAAAACCTTCAGAGCCTCAGATAATGCATTCTAACCACCCGAAGTAATTATAATTGCCTTACCACTCATGGTTTACATATTGTTGTCATTTACCAATCAACATTTTAACTCTAAATGTCCCTATACTGCCCTGTACCTGCTCGTCCTGATGAACTGGAATGATTTTATTAACTAACTTCTGTATATCAACCATGGTAGACTTTGTAACATGAAATGCACCGGGATTTGATGAGTTGCTATGTCATTGGATACGGCGCCTTCTGCCATTGCTGGGGGAAATCATTTGGAAATACCTGGGCAATCGGCGTTACAGAAATATAAAAAACTGTGCCACCTTTCAAGATGATGTTTGTGTGAGTTGAAACCCCAGTGCAGCATGGAGATGAAAATCGTCAACACTCTTGTGAGATCTATGACAGTGGTGAACCCTGCCTTTTCGACCACCTCAAACTCTGTGCACATTTAACAAGATAAACAATTGAACTCTTTATAGAGTTCAACAGCAATGTGTTGCAATGGTTTGAGTGAAGCCTGGAGAGGAGACCACAGCCGATACACCCAGGCTGGTTCCAGCCGATTTGAGCCTAAGCGGTTTTCCTGTGGTATCCCCCTCTTTATTTTATATGTATTTAATAGTTTTATCTAGCACTACTGTTTCCCAATTAGGATTTAAGGGCAGTTAGAAATTCGAAAAATTACCACAGATTTAATCTTTGCTATTTCAAAAAAAACCTGAGGTGGTTTGTTTTTGGGTGGCATTCAAAAGACAGTATGAAAGGGTTCTTCCTTTGGTCAGCTGGATAGGAGTTCAAGAACGCAATTGCAATAAAAATGCTTGCAAAATTCAGCATTTTGGTACATTCAAGCAAAATAAGTTTCTGTAACTGAGAACTCATTATCTGCTTTAAAAATGGAGCACGTTTGAGAGACAAGCACGTTTATTATGATGCCTGACTTTTAATTCGGCTTCAAGGAAACAGTGTTTCTTATTGGTATCATTAATCATCATTTGTTGTGGTACAGTATGTTTGAATGGAGTGGGATAGAATGTCATACAGTTGTAGCGTACAGTGGAGTGGCGTTGAATTCAGTATTAGATTACAGTGGAGTAGTGTCACACAGAGTAGAGTATATTAACTGGGGTGGCGTGGCATAGAGGGAGCTGTTTAGAGTGGCGTGTATAGTCATAAAGTGCTAAAGAGTAAGGTAGAGTGCCATACAGTGGGATTTAGAAGGGTACATCGTTGTACAGAGAAGTGGTTGCTATACAGTGGAGTGGAGTGTAGTACAATGGATAGGCATGGACTGTTGTTGAGTGGAGCACAGTGGAGTGGCATGGAGTTCATGTGAGTGGAGTGGCGTAGAATTAACTAGCACACAGTGAAGTGGAGTAGAGTGGAGTGGACTACAATGCAGTAGAGTAGCATAAAGTGGAATGGCATAGAGTAGAGTGGCATATAGAGAAGTGGCAGATAGCGGAAGGGCGTACACTGAAGTGGTGTAGAGTAGAGTTACGTACAGTGAAATGGCGTAGAGTACAGTGTCAAAGTGGAGTGGTATAAAGTGGAGTGGCACTTACTGCTGTGGTGTAGAATAGAGTTGTGTACAGTGTAGTGGCATACAATAACGTGGTGTTGAGTGGAGTGGCGTACAGTGGAATAGTGTACAGTGGAGTGAAGTGGTGTCTCTGGGAAATAGCGTAAAGTGGAGTGGTGTACAGTGGAGTGGCATGAAGTGGGATAAAGTTGAGTGGCGTACAGTGGAATAGTTTACATTGCAGTGGAGCACAGAAGAGTGGTGTAAAGTGAAGTGGCATATATTAAACTAGCACACATTGAAATAGCGTACAGTGGAGTAGAGTGGATTGGCATGCAGGGAGTCACATACATTGGAGTGGCATAGATTGGAACAGCGTACAGTGGAGTGGTGTAGATTACAGTGGGGCACAGTGGAGTACCATTCGGTGTGGTTGTGTACAATTGAGCGGATTAGAGTGGAGTAGCTTACAGTGTAGTAATGTAGACTGGAGCGGCATAGATAGGAGTGTATTATGGTGGAGTGGAGTAGAGGGGAGTTGACACCAGTAGAGTGGCTTGCGTGTACTGATGTAGAGTAGAATGACGTAAAAAGGAATAGACTATAGTAAAGTGGTGCACAGTGGAATGACATAGAATGGAGTGCCATAGAGTGGAATAGCATAGAGTGGAGTGTCATACAGTGGAGTTGCATATGGTGGAATAATGTAGATTGGGATGCTTTGTAGTGACATACAGTGATCTGGTGTAGACTAGAGTGTCATACAGAGGAGAGGCAGGATATGGAATAGCATACAGTGGAGTGGTGTACAGTGCTGCGCCGTAGAGTGGAATGTGGTAGAGTGAACTGACGCTCAGTGGAATAGCATAAAGTGGCATGGAGTGGCATAAAGTGGACTGGCGTAGAGTGGAGTGCTGTACAGTGTAGTGGCATACATTCAAATAATGTAGACTGGAGTGGGATAGAGTTTAATGGTGTAGAGCGGAAAAGTATGGAGTAGCATACAGTGGAGTAGTGTATAGTGGAGTGGCAGCGGAGCCAGCATGTATGTTGCCTTCGTCGACCTCAAGTCAGCCTTTGACCTGGTTCCCTGTAGGAAATTATGGCAGGTCTTTTACGATATGTGTACGCCACGGACATTCTTTCAGTTCTGATTCATCTACATGAGGGCAATTCTTTCCATGTGTGCTGGGCTAACTGGGAGAACTTACTGAGAGGTTTCCCATCCTTAGTAGGGTCCGATAAGGTTAAGTCCTGGCCCCCACCTTGTTCTCCAAATATTTTGAATGACATTGTTCACTTTTTCTCCAGCTCCCCTACAAATGCTCCCATTCCTTCTGGCAAGAAAGTACCTATCTTGCTTTTTGCAGAAGACACTCTACTACTCTATAAGTCCCGTAGGGTGATGCAGCATGCGTTATCTTGCTTTAAATAATTTTGTGATGCTACTGACTTGAGATCATTTCCACAAAAATCAAGTTTATGATTTTTAACAAACATAGGTTGTTCAGCGGTAGAATGGAGCTAGGGCCCAACACAAGAAGAGGTTCAATCTTTCACTTATTTTGATGTAACACTATATTTAATACTCATATGGGAACCCAAGGTGGATCTATTGACTGTCAAGAGAAAGCAGATTTCTGGTGCCCTCATGTGAGAGCACAACTCTTCCTACTCAAAACCAATTGCACCGGTGCTCCAAATCTATGATACTAAGGATGTGGGGTCAGTTCTGTATGGCTCAGAGCTGTAGGGTTTTGCAAATGTACACTCCCTCACTAATTCTGAGAATAGATGTATGGGATCTTTGACTGGACTGGACTACCCTCCGGTACTCCATTGCTACCACAAATGTGGTCAAAAACACATTGATCAACAAAGCCAGACTTTTTCCTTTGTTTTTCTTGGTGTAGGCTCTGATCCCAGTTGCATCTGTCTCACTACAGACTAGCCCTGGAAGATGTGATGAGGGCTGATAGATTTAACAAAATTGCCTGGCTTCGGAAAATGAAAGCATTGCTACTAACTATAGCCTATGGGATAATCCTTCATCTGACTCTTGCCTATCAGCAGAGAAGCTAAACAAATATTGGCACTGGGTCAGGCAATCAGAAGCTAATATGGCTGTTAGTTCTTCTCTAATTAGAACATTTCTGGAGTTTACGGCTTCATGTTGTTGGAGCCCTATTGGGATAGGAAATTATAACTATAATTTAGGGTTGGAAATTTACCACTAAAGTCATTTACCTCCAAATTGGCCCTAGATGCTGACACCCTGTGCCCCATCTGCATATGTTCTTTTGAATCGATTGGCCATGTTGTATTTGCCTGTCTTGGTTATGCTCTCCCACAACAGAAATTGATCAAACCTGTGTGCAGGCTTCTGTAGACTCACAGCAACTTGTTTGTATTAAAAATCGTCAGATCTAATTCAAACCCTACTTATGCATGTGGTATTGGAAAATTCTTGGAATGGGTCCGGGTTATTAGAACTAGAATGATAGGTGAAACCTAGCCAAACTCTTTATCCTTCATCTTCACCCTTCAGGTTATGGATCGAAACAGTACTGTACAGATTATATGTTTTTCTTTTCATGTATAACTATGTGTCTGGCTTACTTGCCTTGTTGATACCTTTTGTTTTGACTTGTAAGGATATGACCTTGGGACCATTGAATCAATTTATATGCAACTACAACGCACCATCAACACCACCCTCAAAACAGGCACCTTCCAAGATGACTGGAAGCACGCAGAAGTCAGACCCCTGCTCAAGAAGCCCACAGCTGACCCCACCGACTTCAAGAACTATCGACCCAACACGCTCCTCCCCTTTGCAGCCAAAGTTGCAGAGAAGACAGTCAACAGGAAACTGACACAATCCATTGAAGAGAATGCCATCCTCAATCCATCCCAATCCAGATTCCGAAGCAACCACAGCACAGAGACCGCCCTACTCGCCGCCACAGATGACATCCGCACCCTCCTGGACCAAGGCCACTCCACAGCCCTCATCCTACTCGACCTATCAGCGGCCTTCAACACCATCTCCCACTGCACACTAGTAGCCAGACTACATGACGCAGGCATACAAGGAACAGCCCTGGACTGGATTCGATCATTCCTCAACGGAAGAAGCCAAAGTATCAGACTTCCATCCTTCCTTTCCGACCTCATGAAAATCACCTGCGGAGTCCCACAGGGTTCATCCGTAAGCCCCACCCTGTTCAACATCTACATGGCCCCTCTCACAGCCATCGTCCGACAACACAGCCTCAGCATCGTATCCTACGCCGACAAAACCCAGCTCATCCTCTCCTTCACCAAAGACCCCACCACTGCCAAACTCAACTTCCAGAAAGGAATGCAAGATGTCACAGTCTGGATGACCAACAGCTGCCTGAAGCTCAACGCTGAGAACACAGAATTCCTCATCCTCGGTACCACCCCTTCTGCACAGGACAGCACCTGGTTGCCGACAGCCCTGGGAAGCCCACATACCCCCTCAGATTATGCCAAGAACCTCAGCATCATACTCGACTCATCACTCACCATGAATTGACAGGTCAACACCATCACCTCCAGCTGCTTCAACACCCTCTGCATCCTCCGCAAGAACTTCAAGTGGATCCCCCCTGAGTGAAGCACGACAGTCACCCACACACTCATCACCAGCAGACTGGACTATGGAAGCACACTCTACGCCAGCATCAACAAGTTCCTACTCCACAAACTCCAGACAATACAAAACACCGCCCCCAGACTCGTCCGCATCCCTCGACACGAACACATCAGCCAATACCTGCAAAGTCTCCACTGGCTCCCCGTGGAGGAAAGAGTCACTTTCAAAATCCTCACTCACGCCAAAAAATGCCTACACAACAACAGACCCAAATACCTCAATGACAGAATCAACTTCCACATACCCAAAAGAAACCTCCGATCTTCCAACCTCGCACTGGCCAAAACCCCACACATCCACAGAGCCAGAGCAGGCAGAAGATCCTTCTCTCACATTGCAGCCAAGACCTGGAACGATCTACCGGCAGCCATCGGAAGCGCCCCCTCCCTGAACACCTTCAGGAAGACCCTCAAGACCTGGCTCTTTGGCTAAACAGATTTGCTGACCCCCCTCAGCACCTTGAGGCCCTCACTGGTGAGTAGTCTGCTTATATTCCCTGATTGATTGATTGACTGAGTGACAGAGTAAAGTATTGGAAAGTAGAATACTGCACATTGGAGTGTTGTAAAAAGGAGCAGAGTAGAGTGCAGTGGGGCAGACAGTAGTGGTGTACAGTGTAATAGCGTACTTTGAAGTGGCGAAGAGTGGAGTGTTGTAGAGTGGAGCTGCATACAGTTGAATGGATTACAGTGGAACAATGTAGAGTGGAGTGGTGTATAGTGGAATACCATTGAGCTTACTGGTGCATAGTGTAGTGGCATAGAGTGTAATACTGTAGAGTAAAGTGACCTAGAGTGGAGTGAGGTACAGTGGAATAGCATAGAGTGTAGTGGCATAGAGTGTAGTGGTGTAGAATTGAGTGGTGTGCAGTGTAATAGCATGCTGTGTATTGTCATAGACTGGAGTTATGTATAGTGGAGTGGCGTACAGTGGAGTGTTGTAGAGTGGAGTGGCCTACAGTGTGATTACGTAAAGTGGAGTGGTGTACACTGAAGTGGGGTACAGTGGAGTGGCAGAATAGGATAGCATAAACTGAAGTTGCGTGAAGTGGAACAGCATACAATAGAGTAGAGGGGTGTAAAGTTGAGTGGCATAGGCTGGAGCATTATAGAATAGAGTGGCGTAGAGTGCAATAGGATAGAATGGAGTGGCATACACTGGATTAGCGTAGAGTGGAGAGGCGTATAGTAGAGTTGGGTATAGTGGAGTGATGTACAGTGGAGTGGCAAAAAGTGTAAGAGCATAGAGTGGTTTGGCGTAACGTGGAGTGGTATAGAGTGGAGTGGAATAGAGAAGAGAGTGTTAATTGAAACAGAAATGGTGTGAATGGATGTAAATATAATGTGTCAGGAATATGCACTATGAGGTGTAAATGCTAATTTGTGGTAGTATGTAGGAATAGTGTAAGCAGTGTTAACGTTCTAAGTTTTAAAATATATATTTACATATTGTTGTTCAGTATACAATGGTACATGCAGATGATAAGGCAGTTTTTGATTGGCTAATGGTTGTGATTACCAAATGCAAAAGGCAGCCATGTAGTTTTTAATACAGTTTGGCTGTGTTCCGCATTTCGCTGCGATCTGGGTTAGAGTCTTAGATATAGGTAAGTAGTAGCTTTTATTGGTGTTCCCTACCTATTATCACTTTATAAAAGTTGCAATAGGTTGAGAAATGTATTTATCTTTTTCTATATATTTTTACAGCAGTTTAGAGAGAACTGTGCATGTAAAAGAAATAAAATTAAAGAAGCGGATACATTTGTAGGTATTACGACGTTACTTTATAGACTTTTCTGTGCAGAATTAAATATGTTAGAAATATAATATATACTGTAGTACGCTATATTTGTAAACTATAATTTAGAACAGTGTATTTTACATTTTTTAACAAATTTCGTCTTTTTATTTTAAAGTACCACAGTACTCTTAAGTTTGTGCCGCAGTACTCCTTAAATTTAAAACAAAACATATTCAGAACCGTATAAAGATTTTCCGCTAACTATCACCACTTTATTTATTTATTTATTTTTATTTATTTTTTTTTAAAAACCTTTATTCGTGCATCTTAAAAGAACAAATACGGGCCTACAACCGTCAGGCCGGCCACGATACAGTAAAGCACTGATACCCACATTACAGCCCCCGTGCATCAACGGTCAGGATTAACAACAGGTTATGAGTCACATACTGGAGATATCTTTGAAACCCGGGGAAGGAGAAGTGAAGGTTAATTTTAAGTTTTTTGATAATTTTATCAGAGAAAAAAGTCAATGAAGGATAAGAGCAAAGTAGATTCGAGTCCGCAAGATAGCTTCACCACACGGGCGAGCAGCAACATCAGTAAGAACAACAATGGGAGTAAAATCTCAATCAGTGAGGCGGTGCAGAGATATATCAGGATAGTCACATGAGCAAGTACGCGCCCCTCCAGAGCCGCCCCCACTCGATCCACCCCACACCCGGACCCCGAATCGAAGAAAGTAGAGCACAGAGACATAAAAGAAGAAAGGCCCATAGAACTAATTGAGAACAGAGTATTACCCCCCCACCCTACACCAATGCGGAGGCTACGGCCTACCCCCCCCCCAGCATAGTGCCTGTCGCCCAAGGAACCCGAAATATAGAGAAGAGAGAAAGTAGGAACAGAGTAAAGAAGGGAAGAAAACAGAAAAGAAGGTGGGGAGGAGCCCACTAGACACCAGAGCGCCCCGAACCATCAGCCAGTTATGGCCCCCACACACTGAGAGCCCTCTACGCCAAAAACGGCATGCAAAGATACCATGGCACCACAGTTTAAGCAAGGGATACAAGTCGCGACAAGTGCGCGCAAAACATACATACAGTCCCAGTCCCAGGCCAGCCCGTCCATAAACCATAGCGATAGAAGTCAGACTAGCCCTGGCCCGATCGCGGGCTTGGGATTAAACCAGCTCCTGCGTGAAGGCCCCGTGTCCCGAGCAGACAAAGACAAGATGGCCGCTTGTGAGAGGATGGGGAAGTAGGATCACGAAATGGCCGCCGACCATCGATTGAGGTCCCTTGTTGCACCACATAAAATCCAAACCTGGCAAGTAAGGTACAGGAGTTCCACAAAAAGGCAGCAGTGGGCCACCGCGGACGGTCCCTCGAAGCCGTTAGGTATCGCTCAGCAGGATAGCCTCGCGGACGCGATGAGGCAGGGAACAATGAAGCAGGCAGCCATGACCAGGGGGACAAAGTATCCGCAGTTGAGGTGGAGAGCGGTGGACCCTGGGCGCCGGGAGCGCTAGATGAAGGCACCAGTGTAGCACAATCATACACCGCCGCTGCGTCCCCGCAAGAGGACAAGAGCACCGGAGGACCCACGCCCTGTGGATGACAAACAGTGCGCTCACGGCCCGCAGCCGACAGTATGGGGTCAAACCTCTCACTCAGCGCCTGCAGGCCAGCGCACATCTGTAGTTGAAAGTCCCGCAGGACAGCCAGAACGGAGCCGCATGTCAGCGGAAGCTGGGCCCCAACATCGGCAGCAATCCGGGACGGCACTGTGGAGCTGGTGTCCGGAAGAGGGAGGGCGAAGTGGGCAGCGGGCGAGACCGGAGTATCACCCCCCAGCCGCGAGCAGGCACTCAACGCCATGTTTTGCCGCTATACGGTGCAATGGCCAGGGGGGGGGGTCGTGGCAAGTGGTCAATTCCCCTCAGGTCTACGCCGCAACAGGAAAGGCCGACAGTCGCTTATCTTCTCGCCGGTCCCCCTCGCCGCCGGCTAGGCAATAGGCAAAGGGGGCAGCAGCCCCCCACAGCTCGGTCCTCAGAGCGGGGCAGGAGACTCACCGCACCGGGGCCCACCCCACCGCTCCAGCCCGTCAGGCACAGGGTGCAGAAGGTGTCCGGCCGTCTCTCCCCGGGCTCATCCGGCAACGATCCATGGTGCGAGGCGAGATCGGGACCGCGGGGCTCAGGTTAGCGCTAGCTGGTCCGGTAACTGCGGAGCTTCCAGGAGGCCGGCAAAGGCCGTAAGGGCGCAGGGTTTCAGTGCCGAGGACAAAAGCACCCAGAACTCGGGCATCCGGGCGGGTTGAGACTCCGGGAAAGCAGCAGCGCGGTCAGCGCGTCTTCGCACACGGTGCACCTCGAGAATCGGCGAGGATGGGCATCAGGATAGTAGTCCGAGGCCACGGACCGACGGAGCCGGGCGCTCAAGCGTCTGCTCCGGTCGCCATCTTGGCTCCTCCCCCTATCACCACTTTATTAAAGTGGTAATAGGTAGGGAAAAATGTCAGATCTAATACGTAGCTATATCTAAAGGCATAATGCAGAACACATCCAAAGAGTACCTAGAAACACCATGGCTGCCTTTAACAGGACTGTTCCCATGAGTCACAGGGTCAAGGCTGATTTGCATATGGCCAGGCCTAAACTGGGGTGGCATGGTGAGCAAAAGAATGATGGATTTAACCCAGATCTCTTGACTGGGGGTGAATGTTTTGATTTGTTCTGCATTCCGTCCATCAATTGTGTGTCTTTTGCTTTAACTTTTCAAAGGCAGTCCTTAGCAGGCCACATAATGACTTGTCATTGTCATGTAACACGGTATTTCCACAAAATGCAGTGAAATGTCATGAAAGTATTGCAACAACCGATACCACTAAGTTAAAATGCCTTTAAACTTAAAAAATGCTTACCCTAATTACCAGTAGTACCCAAAAGTATCATCTGCACACCATCATGTGTTATTCTGCCAAATTTCAGGGAAATCTGTTCAGCTATTTTTGCACTACATGAGATACAAATGTCTATGTAAAATGCATTGGTGGAAAATGTGTTTTGGGACCCTTACTTTTTACATTTTCACCCCCTTTCCCAATCTCAGCAAATCTTTCCACCCTTCACCAATGTAGGAAAAGGCTATTAGTCTAGAACTTTTTGTGCAGTTTTGTCAAATGGGACGAAGTTATTAGCAACCAAAATCCTTAGGAATTCCGGTACCTGCAAATCCTTATTATAACTACGGAGTGGCTACAGCCCACAAAATCCAATGGAAATATGCAATTTCAAAGATTTATGGTAAGTGTAGCATTAAAAGCCAAAAGTGCCACTCGCCTTTAGCTTTTCGTGATAGACCTGTTGAAAGTCACACGTTCAGGCTGACCACCATGGAGCAGGATGCAGGGGGCAGGCTAGTCCAGCTGAAAAAGTTATCTTGAAAATTCTAGCATGAAGAATTCCATTCCCGCTGGAGGAGACTACAAGAAGCTGGGAGAGTGGTTGTCGCAGTTGCTTCAAGAGCAGGCTGGGAATCATGGACAGTTGTCCCTGTAGCGCGAAGATCCTGTCAGATGTTGAGGACTGTTGTTGCTAAAGATTCACATTGATAGTCACAGTGGGCTTTCGATTCTCTAGCATGAAGTGCATTGCTGAAGTTAACAGTCGTCACTGTCGGTCACTATAACACTGGGCCTTTGCATTGGCGGTCTCCATGGGTGGAAAGATCTTGGCACAAACTGGCTGGTTCACAGTCGCCAAGAGCCCAAAACTTCAGGATTTCTCCTTTTCTTCAAGGAGGAACTCAGATGATTCGCCACTATGTGTCTCGGACCTGAGGTGTACCTCTTAGGGATCAGGAACTCACTGTAGAAGAGGGCAGCAGGGCTCAAGCAGGTCCAATTGCAGATCCAGGCCGGTCCAGTGCAGCTAGTCAGCTGGGCAGTAGCAGGGAATCCTCTGAAGCTTGTTTTGTCCCTGTAGCTCAGAACAGGATGTCAGCTGTCCCTTGGATTCACTTCAGTCTGGGATGAAGGTTGCAAGCCCACTCTTCATTCTCCACAAGCAGGACAGGTCTCAAACAACAGATCAGCAGTTGTTTCCTTTCTCTGAGGGTTCCACCTGTTCAAGAGTGTACTTAGGCGTGGTTCTGAGGGTCTCCTTTTTATCCTCTACACATACAGAGAAGTGGGAGCAAAGAGATTTGTCGCTTTTCAGAAGAGGTAAAGTGACAAAACACACGTGTTAGAAAAACTGCCCTCACCGACAAAAATGTGTGGCATGCTTCATTATAGGTCTGCTACAACACCTCCATGCAAGGCAACGACAGAGGTGGAGCAAAAGGGTGGGGAGGACAATACAAACATAAAGAAAATGCAGAATCAAAGACTAACACAGGGATCTCCAAATTTCCCTCTATTAGTGGACTCCCTGGTTAAATTGAAAAGGTTTTAATCAACCAGTGGTGCGCTGGTCTATAATGGATCCTCTACCCCTCTGTTCTGCAAGCTGTCGCCATGTTTCAGTCGGATGCTGTGTCTTCCCCGGCTTTCATCAGGACTAAAAGTGGATCCCTTAGTAACTTTCCCTATCTCCTACCTTAAGGAGGAGATCGTAGTCACAGCCTGTGTCAATACGCAGGTCATGCAGATCTCGTGAACATACAGAAAATATTAGAGTTTACTGGTAACCATGTTCGAACTGGCAGGGGAGGAACAAATTGTCCATGACAGGCTCACCTTGACGAATGTGTGACTACAGGGAGCCGTCCTCACTCCCCTGCCAGTTCAAACACTGTTACCAGTAAACTCGGATATTTTCTGTGAGTATGTGCACTGGCTGTGACTATGATCTACTCCTTAAGGTAGGAGATAGGGAGAGTTACTAAGGGATTCACTTTTAGTCCTGATGAAAGCCGGAGAAGATGAACCATCCGCCTGAAATATGTCGACAGCTTGCAGATCGGAGGCGTAGAGGGTCCATTAATGACCCCACACAGCACCATTGGTAAGTTCTCAAAGGAGGCCACGCCCCCTTTGCCCACCAGTCTGCAAACGCACTGCCTGGTATGCTCTTGGATGGGAATTTAATGTCCCCTTCGATGCTGGAGGTCCTTAGAGGCCAATTAGCCTACCTGACACCTCCTGTAAGCCACAGAAAGTGTGATTGCTGAGACGTGAACACAGGCCGTGCCCCCTTTCTCCACCACTCTGCAAATGCACCTCCTGTCATGTTCTTGGTTGGAGGATGAAGTCCCCTTTCCTCCTGATGGTCCCTGGGGGCCAACTAGCTCTCCTGTTATCCCTAGTAAGCCCCACACAGCTGGATTGCTGAGAGTGGTCCGAGGCCATGCCCCATTTTTACACCACTCTATACACTGCCCTCCTGGTGCACTGCTGCTTGGAGGATGAAGTTCACTTTAGTCCTGAGGTTTCAGGACACATGTGGACCTCATCACCCCACCAGCAGTGCACCAAGAGGCACGTTTGCAGAGTGGTGTAAAAAGGGGCATGGCCTCGCACCACATCTCACCAATCCCACTGTGTGTGGCTTACAGGCGGTACCTGGTGGGCTAGTTGGCCCCTAAGGACCCTTAAGATTCTAGGGGACTTAATCCCCCAACACAGACCAGGAGGCGCATTTGCAGTGATGCAGGGAGGGGGCAGGGCCTCAGGCGAGATGCCAGCTTATTTTTTTTAAACTTTTTTAAGAAGGAGGCTGTGTGGTCCCCTTTCTCTTAGTAATTGTTGGGCCCTGGGGACCCCATTCCCCAGGGCCTGAGCCTTTTTTAAAACATTTTTTTTAAATAACGGGAATGGGGCCGCACGACCCCCCTCCCAGGCCGATATCGGCCCCGGGGACCCCACTCCCAAGGCATGGTCTATTTTAAATTTTATTATTAAAATGGGAGGGAGGATGCATGGCCCCACTTCCCTGGGCCCTAGGGACCCCATCCGCTGGGGCCTGGCCTTGATTCTTTTTTTTCCCAAAATTATGTATAAGAGAGGGGGGCCACGTGGAACCCCATCCCCCAGGCCTGGCCAGACTTTTTTTTTTTTTAGGGGGGAGGATGGCTGCGTGGCCCCCTTCCTCAGGCCAATTATGGCTCTGGGGACCCCATCCTCCGGGGCCTGGCTTTAAGTTGGGGACCGCGGGGGAACCCCAATGCTCTCACGGTCCCAGCCGGCTCCCCGCCTCCTGCAGGAGACAGCATTGCTTTTGGACAAGGGGCGCAACTGACATGCAGCTCTCCTTGTCCAAAAGCAATTCTGCTTTGCTTCGGGGAAGCAAGAGCAGGTTTCCTGCTCTCGCTTCTACGAAGCAAAGCAGAAGTTTGCAATGACAGGGCAGGAGCTGTGCTCCTGCCCTGTTATTGCAAACTGCATTGACCCGGCGGTGGGCACCCCGGGACTTGGCTGAAGCTGGCCCTGGGGGGTGGCGGTCCCCAGGGCAGTCTAGGGCTCCAGGAGCGGGGCCGCGTGCCCCCCCACTTGCACATTGCCCCAGGGAGGTGGTAGTCCCCTTGGCATGGAGAGGCCCACGAGGCCCCCTGCCCATATTTTAGTGAAGCCCCGGGGAGGTGGCAGTACTTGGGGTTTGAGGGGCCCACAAGGCCCACATGCCCTAAAATAAATAAAGCCCCGGGAAGGTGGCGGTCCCGGTGGCTGCAGGGGGGCTGCGTGCCCCGCACACATTATTGATGAAGCCCTGGGGATATGGCGGTCCTTGGGGCTGCAGGGGAACTCGCTATTTAATTGGACATTGCCACCGGGACCTGGCCCACCTGGGGGTTCAAAGAAACAATAGACTTCCAACCTCCTAAACTGGATTTCTCAAATAAAATAGGGAGGGATTTTACTTTGTGAACTTCTGATTAACCCAATAGTAATGTCAATAAATTGTTTATCCTCTTACTAATGCAATAGGAAAGTGTTTTGGGCCAACTAGCAAGAGCAAGGGGATTTATATCATCAATATTCTGTCAAATGCAAATAAATTAAAACACCATGGCAAGCACCATAAGAAAAAAGCATTGAATTAGGAAGTGGTCTTACATTATGAGAGCTCTGATAATTGCAAAAGAAAGGGGATTACTACATAAGTCCTTCTTTAAATCTGGTCAGAGAAAACGCTTGACTATGTTCATGTTAATGCATGCTTTGAGTATGCCTACGCGATCATGGAGGACATCTGTGTTGTGCTGGGTAACCTTTGGAGGTCTCAGGGATTTCAGTGAGTTTTTTTCTATATTATTTTATTGTTCCCGGTGTTTGTTATGGGTTGTGTTTTTGGTCATTAGTTTGATATTGGGAGCATTCCTGGGACTTGAGTTGTGTTGTCTTGGTAATCTGCAGGCTTTGACTCGACTTCTTTTCCAGCCTGTGCTAGTAGCAGTTTGTGTTGGCCTCATTGCTCCTCACATTGGAAGTGTTGTTTGACAATGAGCCACTAAGGACCTGTGTCCTGCCGTGGACTATTCTACTGATGATTGTGGGTTAGATTTCTGGTGTTTTCCATGATGGGCCTTTTTCTATGTCATGGGTAATGCATTGTTACTTTCCCTATAGCCTGAGGGGATTGGACCTTTTGGGCCATTTTTCCAGGGCACAGTTTTGTCCGTGTTTCTGTTTTTTGCTTGCTGAAGCGTTCTTCCTGCTGTTTGATGGCCTTTGTCTTGCTGCCCCCTCCATGGGGCAATTGTGGGGCTGGCTCTGTGGAATGGTGGCTTGCTCTTGGGTCACTCCTGGTTCTGGTGTTCCAACTCCTCTGCCAGGCTTTGGAGCTGGGATGCTGGTCCATGCTTTGTCACAGCTATGGAGGTCACACTGGATCTCACATGTGTGCGCTCTGGTTGCCTCTTAATTCTTGTCCTTCTTGCTGGACAGTGATGCACATTGTGGGCGTTGCCCCCTCTCTGTTTCTGGGTGACATGGGTGTGCCTACCCAGAAAGAGGTTTGGTTGCATGTTGTCCCTTCTCTTCTGTTCTTTTGAGGACACGGAGGGGTACCGTGCTTCTATGTGTCGCCATTCTGTTGTCTCCTTGGGAGGCTGAGGAGTCTTCTCCTCGTGACGCCTTTTTTCTGGAGGTTTTTGCTTCTGGAGCGGGGTAGCTTCTCCCTTGTTCCAGACCTGCCACAGAGACAGCTTCTCACAGCTGAAGGATTCTGCATTGGCTGCTAGCTAAGGAGCTCCAGCCCTGTTAATTTTGTGGCTTCGGATTCTACTGCTCCAATTTCAGACTGCAGCTCTGTTGGGTCTACTGGCCCTAATTTCCAGTTCTTTGTTCTCAGCTGGCCTCTACTTTTTTTCAGTTGTACCACTGGTGCCTGGTTTACTATTCTCTTGTTTCACTTTTGTGGCTTCTGTTGGGAGTGGGCGAAAATTTCTGAGACTGGTTTCCTTGGTCACTTTTTGAGTGGTGTCTGCTGGAATCTTTTGCAGTAGTCATTTGCCTCTTTGGTGTGGGTTGACTTTCTGCTGTCTGGTCTTGCTTCATGTGGGTCCATTGGACTGCCTTTATTTCTCCTGGGTGGATTTTTTCTTGGGGTTTTTTCCCTGTTTTTGTCCAGGTCCAGCTGGTGGTGGGTGTGTCTGCTCTGGCCTGAACTTTGTGGGAGTCCTTCAATTTCTCCCTCCTGTATCTTTGCTGTTAGGGTCTCTCCAGCGGCTTCTGCCTCAATTCCTGCAGGCGATTTTCTACCCTCTGTTATTTTCATGGTTGCTTCTTTCCCTGACCCGGTTCTCCTGTCTCCCCCACAGGTCCTCTGTTGTGCAGTCCAGGGCTTCCACTCCCTGTCTCGTGGCCTTCTCTTCGGGCAGCTGTCCCCACCCTTGATTTTTGCAAGCTTGGCTCCGTTGGTGGATACTTTCCATTTTGTGAGTGTTCTTCTCTTACCTTCCCTGGAGCTCGGGGCCCATGTAGTTGCTGGGGTACGGCTTCTTGGTCCCCTAGTAGATTGGTCCTGTTCCATCTGTCCCCAGTTCTCCTCTACCTGGGGGTCCACTTTCGACAGGGCTTGGGGGGTCTTTGTGTCAGTGGAGAATTGTGTGCGTCTCCGCTCCCGTTTGTTCTCTTGCCTTCTTTGCCCTTAGCCATCTGTGGCTCTGTGGCTCTTCCTTTTGGGGGTGCTGTGTTTGGACTGGACTCTTTATTCTCTTGGGGGTATGTCTGTCTCCCCTGGTGAGCCCTCTCCTATGACTTTGTTGCCTTTAATCTAGCGTGTGCAAGTTTCTGGTGCCATTGCCTCCTCCATTATGCGGGTTCTCCTATGGTGGTTGGACCCTACTCTTTTGTCTGGTGGTTTGTAGTTGGTTTCTTTTTTCTGGCCTTGCTCTCTCAACCGATGCCTGTGGGATTGAGGGGGTGCCACTATGGGGACTCTGCTGCTATGGGTCAGTGGCCTCGTTTGGGTATACTTCTGTCTTCTACAGGTGTAAGGCTGGTGGCTGTTCTGTTGGACTTTTTATTTCATGTCCCCTGTTGTGGCAGTCAGAGTTCTGGCAGTCATCTTGTGTCTCAGCTTCTCTGTGCATGGGTGGGGCAGTGTGTGCCCTGTCTGTTTTTCCTTTCCCCTGGGCTTTTGCCTCTGGACCGTTTCCCCGCCTCAGGTCACTGTTGTCTCTCTTTTGGTCTCTTTTTCTTCAGTTTGGTCTCATTTGGCTGGTTCCATCCTTGGGTGCTTGGGTGGTGGTCGCCCTGGCTGTTCCTTGGCCCAGGGCTTCTTTCTTGTTTCCTGCTTTTTCCTTGTCTCCCCCAGGTGGTTCTGATGGTGGTAAGTGCCCTAGCTATGCTTTGTGGCACCCTTGGTTTCCTTCCCTCTCCATCTGTTGGTGCGGCAACATGAAGTTGTACTGTTGCTACTTTCCCTGCGGTGTCCGCTTTTTCTTTTTCTGGCATTGCTTCATAGGAGAGGTGTCCGGTCTGGCACTTGTGTGGCTGCCCTAATGAGTAAGTGATTGATCTTTGGCTGTTACCAGCCCTGTTCTTGAAGTCCCGTTGGCTGTCTGCCCTTGCGGCTTCTTGCTGTCATTTAGCAGATGCTTTCCATATGGGGTCTGCTTCTTCTATTGCTCTTGGAGCCGTGTTGGTGTCCCTTTGGAGAGGTTGTCTGCTTGATTTGGCTCTGTATGCCTGTGTAGTCAACAGACGGCTGTTCGGGCTTTTCTGGGGCAGGTGCTCGTGTAAGCTCCTCTGGTGGCTCCTGGTCTGAGGCCTTGCATTTTTCAGCATCCGGTTGTTCCTTCCCTAGTGCCTGGTTGGGTTTACCTCTTGTTTAGCTTAGTTGGCAGCGTGCTCCATTTGGGGTCGAGTGCCTTCTGAATTGCTCCTGCCAATGTTATGTTTCTGGTGGCTGTTTTTCGAGGTGATTGGAGGGGGTGCTTCAGGCTTTGTTGCCCTCCTCTCCGTTGCTTTAGTTGATTTCCAGACAAGGTGGTTTCCTCTTTTCCTTTGGCTTCCTCCTGGGTCTGGCACTGAGGGGCGTTTCCATTTCTGGGTGTCCCTCATGCATTTTCTTTTTTGTTTTCTGTGCCCTGCTTTGTTTCGCAGGTTAGAGGATTTCTTGGTCTCTCGTTGTCTGGCAGGGAGGGGCTCACACCATCTTTCTCTCCTTGGTACCGCTGGTTTGGGTTGGCTTTTCACTTTCTGTTTCTGTCGTTGGCCAGATTGTACTGGCGTTTTTTTGGGGACGGTTTGCCTGGTATGTTTCTGCCTTCTGGTTGGCTTTTCTGGGTGATTCCTTTCGGGGCATTTGCTTTGCTGCCATTTCATCTTTGCTTCACCTTTTCTTGTCCCCCGGCCCATTGCACTTGGGGGGACGATGGGTTTTCTGGTTTTGTTTCTGTTGTTTTGGATTCTGTGGATCCTCTAGCAGTGTTCTGTGTGTGGGTCATTGCCTTACATATGCTCTTTTTGCTTGTCTTACGCTAGGTTTGTTGAAATCAGTTTTTGGCTTGGGTATATACTACTACGTAAAGAATGTGAGATGAAGATGGACAAGGAGGTAATGCCCAGTTACTTAATGGTAACATTCATTACTCTGAGTCCATGTCTTCCTTGTCACAGTCTTGAGTACCCTCCAGCCTGTCCCTGTTGTTCAACTGATTTATTTCTAGGCTTAGATTTTTCAGGAAGTCCTTCCCAGGAAGTGATGTATTCATACCCTTTGGTATGGGGGCCATTTGTATTGGGAAGGAAAAGCCAAGTTTGGTGACTAGGTTCTGCATGAATGGGGATAATCTCATACTTAAGGACTGTGACGAGAAAGACATGGATTGGGAGTAAAGGAATATTACCGGTAAGTAACCAGGCATTCCCATATGCAGATTTAAACAATTTGAAAAAGCTGTACTACCATAAAAAGGATACTTTACACACTGGATACTTTTCTAAACACATGGCTAACATGGTGTAGGATGTATTGTGTTTCCAAAGTTAATCGATATTCGCCCCCCCTTGGATATGGCAGTGAACAACATTACAGTATTTGGGCCAGTTATTTGATACTCTTCTCATTTGAGTAACTACAAGCCAAATAGAGCTGCCACAAGTAGTTTTTTTTCCCAACGTTTCTGCTAATTTCTTACTCCATGATGTTGTTACATTATATTATAAACAATAGGAAAATAAAGTGCATGTTAATTTATACTTGCTGAAAAAAAAAGTAACATTTCAGTAGTACACTTCCCTAAACACAGATGGTATACAAATCAGGGGTAGCTGTGAATTTTTAACTCTTTCTTTAAAGTTACATAGTTAGTATAACTTGTGCACAGTATATGTTTTTTTGTTCACCTATGTCCATGATTGATGAATACATTTTCAGTTATTTAGAAGGCACAGTCAGGTGGAGAGTCAAGGAGATAGTTCCTAAATCAGTTTTAAATTACTATTGCATTATAGGGTAAACAATGTGTACCATGAATCCTTTTCCCCACAGGCTATTACAACATGGTCATTACAAAAACCGTATTGTAACAACGCATACCGTTACCCCGCAAGTCACAACTATGACACAGACTGGAGCTGGAATAGTAAATTATCCTATTACAACATCCAGCGCCCCCCCCAGTGCAAGTTGTTGTTATGACTTGCGGGGTAATGGTATGCGTTGTTACAACACAGTCATTGAAACGACAGTGTTGTAATAGCCTGCGGGGAAAAGGAATGCGTTGTGAGGAGGCATATTCCATTATAGAGACTATTTTGATGGCGTGGTCCAGAACCATCCACCTACGTATCCCGCAGATATTTTCACTTCCCCTTTTCACCAGTGGGCTCTCATGGTTTTGGTTTGTTGTGGTAGGAAAGCTCGTGGGAGAAGGTGCTAATTATTCTGTTCTTCCTGGAAGTCTGTCACCTGTCTCTTCATAATGTGCGATATCGGAGTGACCACTTAAGCCAAATCTCAATTCAATTCAGACTCGTCTTCACAACAGGTATCAGCACAATGTTTGAAATGAGGGAATTTAGGAAACACAATTTTTCCTGTACTACTGTAAAAGTTCCATGGCACTGTGGAAGGTGTCACAGCTCTCATGCACCAGATGCATTCACTGGGTTTATTTCAAAAACAGTTCTCATATTCATGGAAACAAATATGTCCTAATTTAGGCCTTGCTCCTTTTACATGTATGGAGGAAGTGTTGATCCAAATAAGTATATGGAGACTGATCTAAGTATACTGGCCTCAGAAGAGACCACATTTGAAACACTGCAGAAGCAATGTTTGTGGGACTTTACAAAAAATAGCTATCCTTCCTAACCTTATGCAATCAGAAACCTTTACTGGGACATTTGAAATACATTTTTTTCTGTTTTCCAGATTATTTGTTTATCACTTTCTAGCTCTCTTGATATGTATCACAAGTGCTACTTTGAATGCATTACTAGTCCTATTCCAGACTTTCACTTTTCAGTAAAGTACTGCTAACATCTTTTAAACATATGGGGGCAGATTTACAAGCCCCTTGCGCCACCGGTGCGTCACTTTTTGTGAAGTACTGGTGGCGCATTTTACTGCTCCATATTCACAAGGACAGGAAAAGCCACCCTGCGTGACTTTTTCTGTCAATATAAATATGGCCCCTTTACACGCAGCACTTTGTGTTTAAGGGGCGTTCCATTGGTGTTGCGGTTGGTGTTTCCACGCAACACCCATGGAACCAGACACATTTCCAGATTTACGAGGAACCCTAAATCTGGAAATGCGTGTGAATGTTACGCCTCCACTCTCCTGTTTCTATGCGTGCTACATTCTGTAGCAAACATACAAAGAGGAAATCACCTCTAATGATTGTTTTTGTTCAGGAAGGGTTCCCTTCCTGCACATAAACAATCATTGACACAATGCTGTTTTCAACTTCTATGTGTGCTAATGCAGCACACAAAAAAGTTAAAAAACAGCTTTTCAGATTGTTTTTGTGCAGGAAGGGAACCCTTCCTGACCAAAAACAATCTCCCTACAACGCAGACATCATTGCACCATGGTGCAAGGGTGCCTGCACAGGCGCATGTAAGCAAGTTGTGCACCAGCACAGGGGGAGCACAAAGATGCGACATATTGTTGTAAATATGTCGCATCCCTGTGCTTTGAAAGTGACTCAATGTGGCACAGCCGAATGGCTTGCAGCACGCACTGAGTCACTTTCATTGTAAATCTGCCCCTTGGGGTCTCAAATAATGATGTCAATTTTCCTATTTTGAGGAGTCCCCAACACCATCCGAGGAAGGCACATTGCTTGTGGATGGTCCTACCTACATCGTTAGAGCCACATAGGAGGACATAGGTCTATTATAACAATTATGTGACTTATTGTCATTGATATTGATTCTGCAAATGCACCCTAGGTTGCAGTATATTTTCCGTGCCCACATTAAAAATGTCTGACATTCTTCGAGTTTTCAGTTGTATTTCAATTTATAATAAAACACAATAGAATCCATTTCAGCAATGTTTAGTATGAGTTGTGACTCTAAGTGACTGGACAGCACTTACATGTTTCACACTGACATCATTGTCAATCTCAGTTTACAGTATTTACTTTTTACGTGGTGGTGTTTTTTGGAAAATATATATTTTTTTAGTCATTTTAGTGATCTGCGTCAGATGTACGACGATATTTAGCATGCGGCCAATGTACGAATACTATTTTGCGAGTCGCAAATAAATTGCGACCTTGCAAAATAGTGTTTTGCGACTTGCTATTAGGAAGGGGCGCTTCCTTCCTAATATCGACCTCAAAGACATGTACGAATGTTTTGCAACAGCAATAGCGGTCGCAAAACACTCACAAATTACTGCCCTCTTCGAGAGGGTGGTAATGCATTCACAAATTTCTCTTATGCAAATGCAGTCGAAAATATTTTTTAGGGGCAGGCAGTAGCCTAGGGACCACTACCTGCCCTTAAAAAATGAAGCAAAAGCATTTTATATTTCTTTTTAGAAATGCATCCTGTTTTCCTTTAAGGAAAACGAGCTGCATTAAAAAAATGCTTTATTTAGAAGCAGTCCCAGACATGGTGGTCTGCTGAGCCCAGCAGGCCACCATACCTGGGAGGACCTGCCATTCCCAATGGGGTATAAAATTGTGAGTGGCTCCTTAATATTCATGAGCCTTGCATTTTGCGACCCCCTTTGGGAATCGCTAACAGTGTCTCTGACACTGTTGTACATTGGCTTTTGCGACTCGCAATTTTTTTGCAATTTGCAACTCGCAAAAGCCAATGGTCGTATATCTGAATCCTATTTCTTTATCACCATGTTGACTCTCTTTTGTGGTTTTAATCCAAAAAATATTATCTTGAATATTAATCGATTGATATCTTAAAAGGTGTAAGTTTGGCCAGTAATTACCAGGCATACAGGTTTTAGTGTGGCTTTGATTTTAATCAGCTTGTTTCTTTAGCCACTTGGCAGGTGTTTTGATTTGAATCCCTTAATAATTCATTTACTAGTTGTCGTATATGTGTTGAGGTTTCTGTGAGTGCTTATTAAACAGAATTTTGTAAATTGAAGTCTGACCGTCAAACCCTCCCCCCCACCGTAGTTTTGCTTATGGAATCTCTGCTCTTGTATTTTTTTTCAGTCCTGCAAGCTTAAGAATAATTCAGCTGCCTATTGACTGCTATGGCAAGTTTGCTCTGGGTAGAATGTACATGGGAGGGCTACGAGAGGATGAACTTAGTCTGACTCAGGCTATCATTTGCAGACAGGTAGGCATGGGGAAATTACGACCTCATCAAAATGTTAATGTAGACCCAATGCACATATATGTGGTTCTCTTTAATTACTTTAGCTTCAGTCTTCCCTTTGTTAAAGGCTACTGGCTTCATTTTTTGCTGTTGTCTCCTCTGTTTTTGATATGTTTTGCTGGTTTAGATGCTTTGGGCACTGTGGCACTGCTATTCAGTGCCACAGTGCAAGTGCTCCCTATTGTAAATTAATGTGATGGATTAGTGACTCCATGATTGGCCTATTTGATTTACTTGTCAGACCCTAGTACAGTGCACCATGTGTGCCCAGGGCCTGTATGTCAAATACTGCCAGTGTGCTTGCAACGCTGATTGTGCCACCCACAGATGCAGCTTGCAAAGTGTGTTTCAGGCCTGCCATTGCAGGGCCTGTGTGCAGTCCAGTACTGCCATGTCGACTTGGTAAGTGCCCCCACTTACCAGTCCCTAAACCTTCCCTTTTCTACATGTAAGCCACCCCTATGGTAGGCCCTAGGGCAGGGTGCATTGTATGTGAAAGTTAGGACATGCCCTGATGTGTGTGGCATGTCCTGATAGTGAATTACAGCCAATTTCGTTTTTCACTATTGCAAGGCTACCTGTCCCCATAGGCCAAAATGGGCAGTTTAATTATAACATCTTATAATCTTAACTGAACCAGGGTAAAAAAACGAATTTAGTATGCCTGAACTCAGAATGATAAAATACACTTTTTAGTGAAGTTGGTTTTAACATTCTGTGTTTGAGAATACCACTTTTATAAAGTAGGCATTTTCTTGCCTAACCATCCAGCCTGTCTCTACTAGGTTGTGCATTGCATGTCTGGTTTGTGAGTGACAGGGGCTGGGGTTGCTCCAGGAGGCAGGGTGAGTCAGCATTATGCTAAATAGACCTATCTGCATTGGGAGTGGTGGGAGGAGTAGCACCTGGTCCTGAATAGGGCTGTGCCTGCCTTCCACAATGCTGGCTCTACCTCCTGTGGTGCGTCTCATGACCCTGGCCCACACTGACAAAGGAAGAAGTTGTGCACTGGCAGAATGCACCCAGAACTGGTTTGCACTAGGTACAGACACTCTCTGTCTTCAGAAACAAAGGATTTGTGCGTATAAAAAGAGGGAACCCAGAACCCAGAACTTTAGATCACTTCTGGGAATCAAGACGGACCTTTTGCAAAGAAGAAGAACCAGAGAATCTGAAGGAGTTTTTGACTGCCCCTGTGCCAGTGTGTAATTGCTGGGGTTGGCTTGCAGTGGTTTCTTTATTGCCAAGGGAAGGAGAAAGACTTTTAGTTGCAACTTTCATCATCTTGATGAAGAATCTCCAAGGGCTTGAACTGTGCTTGCCTCCTGCTGAAGTCTCAGGGATACAAGACTTCAACACCAGCTCCCCCTGAATTCCTTGCTGGGAATTCTATCTGCAGAGGCCTGCGTGTTGTTGGGAGTTGGAAGCGCGACTCAAGGAGAAGAAGCGTGTCGCATCCACAGCTGTTGCTGTCGAATCATCAGAGAAGCGTGTCTCTGTCACAGCTGTTAGTCGTCGCATCCCCGGAGAGGCGTGTTGCCACCGTAAGGGTCGCCGTCGCATCACCAGAGAAGCGTGTCGCAGGGCCTGTCATGGCTTCAAAGTTACAGAGTCGCTGCACAGCCGCTAGGCGTGCAGGCATCGTCTTCACATCGTCGCATTGCATCAAGGGCGCCATGTTCTCGCATCGCAACGGATCGTCGTGTGGAAATTTAGCTTGCAAACTGAACATTATCTGCGCCATCTTGCCTCTCCCCAGCGCCACGCACAGCGAATGCACGGCCGCCATTTTAGGCACCCCACTCTCTCCCCACTCATTCTCGATCACCAGTGCTTCCCCCTGGCGCTGCGAACATCCCCCCGCGCGCCGGCCACCCCCGCTCTCTCATACGCGGGCCATAAACCCTCTCCTTCAGCGCGACCCTGCTACGGAACCACATCCGACCGACATCCCATACATGGTCATGTCGCACCTTTGATAACCCCCTTCCTCTGCGCCCCATTGTCCGAACTGGTCCCAGGCCATCACATAGCCCTGCGGATGCAGTTTATTGCCCCTACTGTAAGGGAAACACCCCACATCAAAGGGATTACAGTGGATCAAAGCCCCTACCCCCTGAGACCCGGCCGGTCGCACACACCCCCGGGAATTGGCGGAATTCCCTGCTGCGCGATAGCCATCTCCCACTGCGGGTAGGGTGGGAACCTCTACTGTAACTATGTGTGGGATTGGATCTGAGCCGGGGCTTCAGGGGATGTTCTTTCATGCATCAAGAGAATCTCAAGAATGTACTATGTGTAATAAAGCAATAAACCGGTGTATAAGAGACCAGGTCTCAGAGATGCGGTTAGAGCACCTCGTGACGATACCTTGCTGTCTGATCTGATGTGTTCTGCTCCGACGGAATAAAACTTTGTTTCCTGCCTTCCAGTCTCCGGCGCCTGCCTCTTTCATTGGTAAATTATCGAGTGGTATGAGAGGCGATTACCGCCGGGCAAATACTTGAAAGGTTATCGACTGAAACTGCCGCTACCATTTAACAATTGGCGTCCCAAACGTGGGGCCCATCAGCAACACGTGGATCCAGTGGGAGAGGTCCCGACGACAGAGTGAACGACTGCAACGATCGGGAGAGCTCCTGCCCAATAGACCCTCGTCTGGCAGCCGATCATCCGAACTTCACTGGTTCCGGGCAGACCTCTCTCGAGTGATCTACGGTCCTGACTGGGAACCATCAGGAGTGCCGCGGCAAATACGGAGAGTAGAGGACGATCGGGCGCTGGAGGCGGAAGACGAGAAACTGTCCACGCGGTCCGGGTAAGGTCGTGATACACGACAAATTGCAAAATAATTGATTGATTGTCCGAAGCTTTTTGAATACTAGTATTGCTCATTGATTGTGCTCATTGATTGTTCTCTTTGAGATATTCGCTGTCTACAAACGTCGAGGAGTAGAAATACTCTCTCTCTCTCCCTTTGCAGATAGTGAAGGGTAGGTAACGCAGACTTTTGTCCCCGTTGAAACCCGTCGTGCCTATCTTTATCTCCCATTGATTGATTGATTGATTGATTGTCCGAACACTAGTTGTTCGATATTGGTTCTTTGGAGGTATTCTCTGCTTACAAATAACGAAGAATAGAGATATTCTGTCTAGTCTTTGCAAGCAGTGAAAAGATAGGTAGTGCTGACTTTTGTCCCCGTTGAAACCCGTCATGCCTATCTTCTCCCCACTGATTGGTAGTTGGTTCTGCCCGGACCGCTTATTAGAGGTGAACCATCCGGCTCCACTGGAGGGCACCTCTAATAAGGACATGTTCACTAAATATGGACTAGTCGCCGTAGCTTATACCAAGCTATGGCATAAATATACAAAGAAGGACCCCGAGAGTCAGTGGCCACTGATGGGATCCTTCGACGACCATAAGATAGAAGTGCTAGAAATAGCCCTGCGTAGCAATAAGACCACGCCTACTATGCTTGACAGTATCGGCATGTGGCGCAAAGAAGCAACGCAACGGAAAAGGAGGGAAGAAGTAAAAGCAGAAAAGGAATTACGAAAGGCAGCTCACCTTGCCGCTAGAAAGTTAGAAGAAGAAATAAAGGAGAGAAGGGAAACTAAACTAAGACAGGAGCCCGAAACATCAGGACAGTACGCTGTTAGGACCCCTTCTTTGCTCTACCCTGAGTTGTCCTCCAAGCAGCGAACGAATGACGAATTACTGTTAGGTCCCCCGATCATTTACATTCCCCCTCCATATGCACCCTCCCAGTCAGTAGTGCAACACCCACAACCCCCGAACACGAGCGAAAGCAGTACAGGGGCCTCGGTCCTCACGGCCTCCGCGCCGGCCGAGCCTCCTGTGCTGAACACAACGTCGGCTATAACGTTAGACGACCCAGAGATGAGAAAGAAAGAGTCCACCAGAATGAATCGGCTAGCGAAGGATGAACGAACAGGAATCGACAAGATAGTAAAGGCACTGGTAGGATCCTTTTTGACATTACAAAAACTAAAGTAACGCTAGGAGTTAGCCCCTTGTGGGACGTATGAGACCAAGGGAAGGAGCCAAGCTCACGGTCGAAACGGCCACGAGGTAGCCCGACTCCATTACTCTCGCCTACCTAAACATGTCTGCCCTACTGCCCACCCCGCCCAATAAGTATGACAAAATCCTGCACAAACGGAAGCCTGCTGGCACCCCACCATCGACGTCACCAAACTAGGGCTAGATCGCGCGCAATTGGTCTATGTTATTTTTCCGATTGCGCAGTAACCTCCTTGTGCTCGTCATCAAATTGCAAATAGGTACAAACACTCCAACGAAGTAGTATAGTTATAACATTTTAATAACTTATAAGATATAACGAACACACCAACAAGGTAACCAGGTTAAAACACGTTTTAAAACAACTATTTACATGACAGTCTGCTGCAACCTCCATCCCAAAGCCTTAACGTCCACGTGACACCGTCCTCGCCTCTCCTTCCTCGAAATTGCAACATTGGCCTGTTTTGGGCAGTTCTTTTAGTCGGCTTTGGGCTATAAAAGCCATGCAAAAATCCATTGACATCAGTGGCGGACCACTGTGCGAATAGGCCGGAGGCTATACGAAGCGCCGAAGTTCTGGCAACCCCAAGGCGGAGCCCGCCACGCTGTGCGGGCCTTGCCGTTTTCTCTTCTTCTTTCTTTAATAAGGGCTGATGCCCTGACGGGGGGAGGCGACGCAGACGGGCCTCCCCCACCTCCCCAGGTGGAGGCTCACCAGCAGATGAGGACGCCCCAGCCATCTTTTTCATCGGCCTGCTGAATTTCACCCTGGCACGCTGTGCGGATCTTCCCGCTTTCTTTCTTCTTTCTTCAATAAGGGCTGATGCCCTGGCGGGGGGAAGCGACGCGGACGGGCCTCCCCCGCCTCCCCAGGTGGAGGCTCGCCAGCAGATGAGGGCACCCCAACCGCATCTTTCACACGTCAGCCAGCTGAGTTGCGCCCTGCCACTTCATTCGCCGTTCGGCTGAGCCGGCGCCCCTGCACGCGGCCGCCAGGCAACCACCCAAGCACAGGGTTCACCAGGACTGCCGCTAGCACCCGACGCGAGGAGTGGGCCCCCGCAGCCGAGTAATCGGGGACCCACCCCGGTGGCGATACCATCCAAACTGCTGTCGTCACTGCTACTGGAATCACCCCGGTGGCAGTACCATCCGAACTGCCGCTGTTACTGCTGCTGGCTCCTCTCCGGTGACTGTACCGAAGAGCTGCTGCTACTGCTGCCCTTGAACTCCGGCGGTCGACTCCTCCGGATCCAGGCCTAAAGCCCACCGTGAGACAATTCTGGACTCGAAAGCTTGTCTGCTTGGGCATGGGCCCCACCCTTGACAAGATGCTCCCCTCAGCCTTGCAGAATCGGCTGGAGTCATTTGACACTCGACTCCCGCGGACTTCCGGTAAGGACAAACCGCTGCCACTGCTCTTTGCCCCGGACAGCAGCCACCTTGCCTCCGCTTGGTGCAGTGAGAAAGACTGGTTCGAAGCGTCGGCGGAAGAACCCGCCTGCTGCCCCGCCCCAAGAACGAACCATGGCATTGCTACGAGGTCGCAGTGACGCCATGCTGACGCAAAGTTGACGCTAACGAAAGTTCTCGAACTACTGAAAGGGATTCTGGTCCAACAGCTAATTCATGGAAAGACTTAGACTGTACTCTGGCCCGACCTCGCCCCAAGATGGCGCCGATGTAGGAGAGGCCTACAACCCCTTATGGCGTCCCAGTCACGTGACATTTGTGTTAAAAAGAGACATATATATATATATATATATATATACGATGCTTCCACACAAGATGGTCAGGGAGGGGCGGGAAGGGAACCGATTTTATGCCGTAGTAGCGTTGCTCATGACACTCGACGCCTCCCCACCACGTGGCCGGCCTGAACGGTTGTAGGCCCGTATCTTGTATGCTGACATTGTTTTAAATAAAGGGTCTCTTGAAAGAATTACGGAATCAGTGCCATGACTAATCACATAGGTTGATAGAGATTTCTTCATTTGAATAAATGATTGTTACCCCCAAGCAATAGAAAACAGATAATGCAGTCCCCATTTGCCTGAATCTTTTTTTTTGATTAACGGAATTTGTACCCATCACACCTATCTTTTTCCAAGAGTTGTTAAACCATGGTCAACCATAGCTCAGGGTATATGCCGAACGCAAGGTATGGTATCTTGCACCCTAATACACGACCGATTGAGAAATGCATATATGACAAGGGAACCCGAATTTAGGAAATGAAATAAATTAGAGCATCTTTGTCTCGGACAAAGAGAATAATAGGTCTGTGGTATCACCCATTCCTGCGACTAGCTTGGTACGTGGTAAGTAGAACTTTTTCGTGTCTGCGCGCGCTGGGGTACTTTGAATACTGCACATCCCCTCCCCTCTTTTTCCCCTCTATAGGTCACAACGAAGCTCCGACTGAAGAATGAAGTGGACATGGACCGCACCGAGTTCAATATCAGGGAAAATTTAGACAAACATTGTGAGATAGTGCGTGAAGTGCAGACCACCATTGAGAACATAAGAAACTGTATGGCATGATTGTGCGTGTGTGCTATAATTACACGATATGAATGTGTATGCATCTCATGCTTAGGTCACTTGGAGAGAGCGTCACTGTACGATTGAAATGCTCACCATCGATCAAAGGGAGGAGAATACAGGGTCCGACACCCCCTAGGATAAACTACAAAATACTGAAAGTACGCAGCATGCATAGGAAAGGAGGACAGGAAAGGAGAGGTCCCGATGCTCAACGTAGCCCTAAGTCTCCATCTTAAGTTTCTGCGCTTGATGCATGTACTGTCACAGCCTATCCGGCATTTGTGTGTACGTGATCACCGAATTTATGTCTTTTCCCCGCTTGTGTTTTCTTACATGGAACAGACCCATGCTACTCCATGTTGTGTGTGCACCAAGTGGCCTATTATCTTACCCATGTCTCTCTCGCTTTGTATCGTATGTATGCCAAATAGCCTACTTGATGCACACGTCTCTTTCTCTCTCTCTCTCTCTCTCTCTCTCTCTCTCTCTCTCTCTCTCTCTCTCTCTCTCACTCCCTCCCTCACTAAAATGCCTTCTTACCCTCTTTTCTGTTTGAATAAATTAACGACACATACCTCCTCGGTAAGTGTATAATTGGCCTGGAGCACGGTGGTGTTCGAACAAATTGACTGAAACAAAACGACCGTACTTTGCCACGTTACTACCTCTCCTTTCTACAAATATTGAGCTTAATTGGCTGAGAAAAGAAAGGACAGGTAAGACGACTGATGTCTCCCAATTTGGCCCTCATCACGGGGACTATATGTCAGTGGTTTCCGTTTTCTCAGAGCTTTAACAACACCATCTCCACCGCCCAGAATTACCCCCGCCGAATTACCCCGAAATAGAATGTCTAAAAGCACCCCGTTCTCCCAAGATAACCCCAGCCCTATACTAGCCGCCTCAGAGTATTTCGTACGAAACAGCTGATGACCTTATTCACTAATAATACTTTGCCTAAACTGATAAAGGGCTATCTATTGTCGCCAGCAAAATTAATGCTTAGCTTATGTTCCTCCCCGAAATGGATACTCGTGAACACGTGACAGTAGCACCTCGCACTTTCTTTTTATAAACTTAGCAGTCCTCGGAAGGAAATATGTAATAACAAAACTTGTGTTGAGATGAACGAGCCTCTGCCGGAGAAGCCGGTTCGAGTTTTTAATAGACTAGAAGGTTGACAGATGTCAGGCTTCCTGCAACCAGTATCGGGCACAGGAATCGGCACCTAGGGGGCCAGACGATGGACAGGGACACCCACAGAAACTTGCACAACAACAATAATTAATAGATTAGTAACGCACACACTAACATCAGAGTTAAAAGACACCAATCATGCAGCAACCGATAAAAACATGTCCGCAACTACTCGGTGGTTGGGAGAGAGGATGAAGTATGTAAATGCCTTCCCTGCCAACTCTCTAAGACTTTTGTTTCTTGTACCCATTTAAAGATAACGTGCTGCCATCGGAAGGGAGGGGTCGGACGTGACGCACAGCCTGGCTGCAGACCACGGAACATCTATGACATCGACCAGGGGGGAGGCTACGAAGCAAAAAGGGCGTGAGACGAGACACCATTTTCAGGATGATAAGCGCGAAGGGCTACATCGAGGCCCCCTGCTCACCGACCAGCGTGCCTGAAGTCTCAACCCGTCGGGCCCGATTGATGGGCCCAGTGCTGGAAGATTCTGCTCCCCTTGGTCCACATTTTTTTTATCTGATCCCACTCCACCCCCTCTTCCCTCGGCGTCCCGAAGCACGTCACACCCTTCTCTCTCTCACCATCTTTTATATGGATTATGAATCTGACCTACCCACAGAAGAACAAAAAGCAGGTACCCTGTCTCAAAGTACCTATGGTGAACTGTGTTAAGGAACAGGGCTGTAATCGGAGAACAGTGAATGATCACACCCTGCAACGTGAGAAATTGGATTTGAGCTGGACCTTAGCTCCACCGCCGGTGCTCAACAGTGCCAACGAAAGAAGAACAACAATGAGAGCTTACCAGTGATGGCTCTTTATAAAAAAAGGACACTGGAAAGAAGAACCCATGTCAAAGTTGAAAATCCTCTCCCAACCACCTTTTTATATTAGCTATCTTCTTATCAAGTTTTCATGATGTTGCATCAATCACTTCCGACTGTACACTGAGAAGTTAAGAAAATTTAACTTTGTATAGTAACATCCATACAACACCGGCCATGTACACGACTATACTGTAACTCTGTATGTACTACCTCCTCGCCTACTTTATCACCTGTAAGTAACTATAAGCAAATGTGTCAGATTACTCCTGCATGCCCTAAAAACTCTGTATCTTTAAGGAATGTACGAAAGACATTAACGATATTATAGCTGAAGGTTAACGAAGATAAATGACGGCCAGGCAAGCTGGCGAGATATGTTAAAAGGGAGGACTGTGGAAATTTAGCTTGCAAACTGAACATTATCTGCGCCATCTTGCCTCTCCCCAGCGCCACGCACAGTGAATGCACGGCCGCCATTTTAGGCACCCCACTCTCTCCCCGCTCATTCTCGATCACCAGCGCTTCCCCCTGGCGCTGCGAACATCCCCCCGCGCGCCGGCCACCCCCGCTCTCTCATACGCGGGCCATAAACCCTCTCCTTCAGCGCGACCCTGCTACGGAACCACATCCGACCGACATCCCATACATGGTCATGCCGCACCTTTGATAACCCCCTTCCTCTGCGCCCCATTGTCCGAACTGGTCCCAGGCCATCACCTAGCCCTGCGGATGCAGTTTATTGCCCCTACTGTAAGGGAAACACCCCACATCAAAGGGATTACAGTGGATCAAAGCCCCTACCCCCTGAGACCCGGCCGGTCGCACACACCCCCGGGAATTGGCGGAATTCCCTGCTGCGTGATAGTCATCTCCCACTGCGGGTAGGGTGGGAACCTCTACTGTAACTATGTGTGGGATCGGATCTGAGCCGGGGCTTCAGGGGATGTTCTTTCATGCATCAAGAGAATCTCAAGAATGTACTATGTGTAATAAAGCAATAAACCGGTGTATAAGAGACCAGGTCTCAGAGATGCGGTTAGAGCACCTCGTGACGATACCTTGCTGTCTGATCTGATGTGTTCTGCTCCGACGGAATAAAACTTTGTTTCCTGCCTTCCAGTCTCCGGCGCCTGCCTCTTTCATTGGTAAATTATCGAGTGGTATGAGAGGCGATTACCGCCGGGCAAATACTTGAAAGGTTATCGACTGAAACTGCCGCTACCATTTAACAGTCGCATCGCATGAAGGTGCCATCTTGTTGCATCGCAACCGGGACGCACAACAAGATCGTCGCATCACCTCCTCTCTGTTAAGGAACAGACTCATCGCCTACTTTGCGCAAGCACTGAGGAACCAACGCATCGCCTCCCCCAAAGCAAGGAAACGACGCATCGTTCTCCCTGCGAACCTTTTGTTTTTTTTGCGTGATGCATCCAAAGGTACTTTGTGAGAAAAGTGTTGCATTTACCATTAGTTATTTCTACCATCTTAAAGTCAATTTCTTAATACTGTATTGTGAATTTTTGTCATTTGGGTCTTGTGTTAAGTCTATGAGATAAGCCTTCCTGCTCGTGGCAAGCTACCACGGGGATGAGCAGGGGTTATTTTAGGAGTGTAGCCCCCTTACTCTGACTAGAAGCAAGGGTCCCTATTTGGACTAAGGTGCAAGCCATTGCAAACTTGAGACCCCAGTTCTAACAAATATAGAACATGTGAAACAAAGATAACCTCAGGATTGACTATAAAATCAGCATGTTTCCTTGAGGACTAGGATAGCCTTGTGATATGAATTCCTGGGGAGTTACTGTGTGACTTAATTGTGAGTTGCTTATTCTAATTAGTCCCTTCAATATCTATTTTAGGGCTGTGGCCTGGTATTTGACCTAAACATTGTCTGCAGTAAATGAGACTTCTTAATTACCATGTAAATATGCATGCTTTTTTGAAACATTCACAAACCGTCCCTCAGTAAGCCACACAGTTTTGTGGAGAAACTAAAAAATATTAACTTTGATTCCATAAATTCGCTAAGTATTGTAACCAAATCTATGTCACCTTCCTATTATTATAAATACCTTTTCATTTCAACAACCTGTTAAGACTTCTGAACTCTTGAAATTAGCTCTTTAAGATGATTATGGGCAGAGTTTGCCTGGCAGGTTATTCCGACAAAAATATGATGGATATCCTGTCTGCCTGATTACAACTACCATCGGATATGATGCACTTGAAATAAGGTGGAGGAAATATCCGTGAAATTTGTGACAGGGCAACCGGTTAGCCAAACTCGAAACCAGGCAATAAGTGTCTGTTATATCAAATAACAAAATGTACCAATAACTCAAAATAATAAAGATTGTTTCCGATTACTAATTGAATTTCGTAGTTCACGAGTTACTGTGCACTGGTTCTAATTTTAGTAAAGCCACATTTTTATGATATTCGAAAGACGACAATCTTAGGCGTCCGAGCACATAATGAATCACAATGACAAATATGCAGGCACAAACTACTGCTATGAATGGAATTGTATTCTCTGCCTAAATCACTTTTTCTTACTTGATTTTTTTCATTTTTAAATCTACATTTTCTTTCCGGAATAAATCTAGTTAACTGCTCCACAGTTTCGGCCAGTCCTGTCAAAGCAAATTTATGCTGGCGCAGCCATACATTATTAACAAGCTATGAAAGTCACTGGCTAAATGCCATGTAACCTGACATATAACATTACCCCGGGATTCACCCAGCAAACAGTTTAATTTTAATTACATTAGACCACAAGGTGTTTTGACATTTAAGGGTCAGCGTTTTATTTTCTTTCACCACCACCTTTAGCTTTAGACCTTAATTCTCACACACCATTCTGAAAGTGAACACATTTTGCATTATCATTAGGACAAGATTAAGATTCGCGATCAATTCTCACTTCCAGGTGAAACACAAAAATGGCTCAGGGCAGGAGTAGAACTGTAAAAGGGCAAAAGGTACAATAAACAATAGCTGTTCATGTATGTTAAAACGCTTCATACTGAACTAATATGACACATACTTGTATGTAATTATGTCCATTGAATTTCATTCCCATACAGTCTTACTTTAGGGACCAAAATGTGCACCTTTTATAGGATTTCTGTACAAACATTCACCCCAGTACAGAGATCTGTGCCTGAATCCATCGTTTTTTTATTTTGCTCATCATGCCATTCCAGGTTTGTTCCCAGCCATATGCTAATCAGTCTTGACCCTGCTTGCCATGGGAACAGTCCAATTCAAAATGCAAGGGCAGGGACAGGTGTCCGCATATCACCCCTCATCAGCCAGGCTAGCTTGACTCCAGCGGCATGTAGAGCACGGTACCCACGTCTGGGCAGACCTATCCCACTCAGGGTGACAAATGCAAAAGAACAATTGAAGAACAGAATGCTGAACATTGCCAAACATTCACCCCCAGTACAGAGATCTGGGCCTGAATCCACTGCTTTCTTTTTGATCACCATGCCATTCCACTTTGTTCCCAGCCATACACAAATCAGTGTTAACCCTGCTCCCCATTGGAACAGTCCAGGCCGAACTACCATGCCAGGTCATAGCATCCTGGAACCAGTCTCTGGGTATTACCCCTCAGCAGACAGGCCAGCTTGACTCCAGTAGCATGGAGAGCACGGGACCCATGTCTGGGCATACCCGTCCCACTAGAGGTGACAAATGCAAAAATAATATTTTATAGACAGAATGCTGTCTATATCGAACATTCACCCCCAATTCAGAGATTTGGGCCTGAATCCATCTGTTTTTTTGCTCACCATGCCTTTCCAGTTTGTTCCCATCCATATGCAAATCCCTCTTGATCCTGCTCCCAATGGGAACAGTCCAACCCGAACAGCCAGGCCAAGTCCTCCCTGGACCGGAAACAAGCAACCTGAAACTGGTTTCAGGGTATAACCCTCATCAGCCAGGCTAGCTTTACTCCAGTGGCATGGAGAGCCCGGGACCCATGTCTGGGCATGCCTTTTCCACTCTAGGTGGCAAATGCAAAAATAACAATTGATGGACGGAATGCTGAACAAAACACCCCAGTGGTCCCGCACTTGTGAATACTTTAGAGAAAATAGGTTAAGTTTTTGGGGCAAAAGGACATCATCCTCACAGCATCCAGGAAACCGATATTATGGCTTTCATAGTGTCCTTCCTATATGAAACACTGAGCTCATGCATAAGTAGCATCACTCTCTGGGTCTCCTTTCCTCTATCATTAGGACTGTGCTACTTATACCACTTCTTGACGAATTAACTTATTAATCAATCTGCTGGAACTGTTTACAGCTACAAAACACAGTTAGAAGCTGCTTCAAACTGAGTCATCTGTCTGCTCCATGGGCAAAATGTTGAACCTGTTTATCACTTTGGGAAGCATTTTTGCATCCCGTAGCGTATGCTAAACATTGCAAGTAACAATTATCATTTAGAAAAACAGGACTATCGTGACAGAGCCCTTCTGGTAGACTCCATGGCTAGCTTCTCTCTCAGATAGATCGTGGAACAAGGTACACACAATGCAGGACACACATTGGATGGTATATTTACGTTGAACCCTCATAAGGCTATAATGTTCTCCGTGGGTATCAACCAGCACCCCATAAAATTTTGCAGCCCCGGTGTCGTTGCCAAAGGGCGGGACTGGAGCATCATAGATGCTCCCTCCTTACAAGAATCCCTCTCTAGAACACAGCCAGACCTTTCAACAGATGCTAATACGGCAGCTCACAGGTTCTCTACCGGGATTAAAAATGCTGTGGACCCTTTGCCCCCGAGTAAGACCTTTGCTATTAGGCGGAACAAGCCTTCAGGATCTTGGTTCTCTGACAAACTAAGAAACCAGAAACAGATCTATTGAAGGAAGGAGAGACGGTGGAGACAGAATTATGATACAACTGATAAAACACAATACACGCAATCATTGGCCGAATATAAGAAATTAATTCTAAAAGAGAAAAGCAAATATTTCACAACAAAAATACTACAGGCAAAGAACTCATGTAAAGAACTGTTTTCAACAGTGAAAAGCCTAGCTAAACTTCCAGAGCCTCCTAGGATGGCTTGCAGCGCTGAGTTCTGCAACTATTGGCACAATTCTTTAGGGACAAAGTGGAGACACGGTATAAAGATCTTAGTGGATAGGGTAATACCTTAACTGGGAAGCCCTCAGCAGACATAACACCCTTCCCATCTGGACTCCTGACCTCTTTTTCCATACCGCCCATAGAGCAGATCATCCAGGTGGTCAAGACCTCCAAATCTGGGGCCCCACTAGATTCCTGCCCTCCGGAAATACTGCGCCTGGCCCCTGAAATTGTCAGTTAGCAATTGTGAGTTATGTTCCAAGAGATCATTGGTTCAGACATTTTCCCCACTGCGTGGAAAAGAGCATCAATCTTGCTGCTCTTGAAGAAATCTGATCTTGGCCCAGCTAAGCCTAGCAGCTATAGACTCATCTCAAGACTACCCTTCCTGGCGAAAGTACTGGAGAAAATATAAAATATACAACTTACAACCTTTATCTACTTCTCGGACCTTTTGGATCCATCGCAATACGGTTTCCGGGTGGGGCATAGTACAGAAACAGCCTTGATGATGGCCACTGAAGAATTGAGATCTATTCTGGATGTTGGGGGGAGTGCTGCATTAATATTATTATATTTATCGGCAGCCTTTGATACAGTGAGTCACGCCGTTTTATTAAATAGGCTCTCAGAACTAGGATTCAGAGGATTGGCCCTCAAATTGTTGGCCTCCTTCCTTTCTGATAGAGTTCAAACAGTTAAAACCGGGGCCTTCGCCTCAGAACAATTCTCGCTCCCATGCGGGATGCCACAGGGCTTGGCCCTCAGCCCTACGCTTTTTAATCTACATGACTCCCCTTTGGCCAAAATCATCAGGCAATGTGGTTTCTCAGTGGGTTCGTATGCTGATGATGCCCAACTAGTGGTGTCACTATCCAGCAAAATTGAAGAGACAGCAGATCGTTTTAGACTCAGGTACATCAATGGATGAGTCGGAACTGTCTGAAACTGAATGGTGGAAAGACCGAGGTACTCCTTTTTGGTTCAGATACCTCTTTCTGGACCCCCAGAAGGTGGCCGTCCAGCCTGGGAGATACCCCAATCCCGGTGAATAAGGCTAAAGATTTAGGCTTTATCTTTGACGTTAAATTGACCTTTAATTATCAGATCAGTTCAGTTCCCTCACTTCCTCAATCATTTTCATCTTAAAAATGATTAGAAGAATCTGTCTGTTCATTCCATCGGAAGCAGCGAAAACCCTTGTGACAGCACTGGCATTGTCCAAATTGGACTACGGGAATGCGTTGTATGTAGGGATCCAAAAGCAGCATCTTCATAAGATGCAGCGGCTTCAAAATGCAGCAATTAGATTGCTGCTCGATATCCCAAAATTTCAGCCGGTCTCGCACAAATTGAGAACCCTGCACTGGATCCCTGTGGACAAGAGAATTGTATTCAAAGCCCAATGCCTAGCTTTTGTGGCACTCCATGGTTATGGCCCTGCCTACCTGAAGAAGCAACTAAAATTGTATATACCAACTAGAAATTTGAGGTCTGCTCATTGCAAACTTCTACAAACACCCAGAGTCAAGAGAGCTTGATGGGGTGGAAGAAGGTTTATGATAGGGACAGTTAAAACCTGGACATGAAGACCAGCCCAACCCTTTTAGCATTCAAAACAGCTCTAAAAACCTGGCTTTTCATAACCTAACCCTATTCCCAGGTCTATTTGTCATCTTTACAGTCTTACTGGGCTTGAGCTCCTAGACACTTTTGGGCAGTTGCGCGCTATGTAAATGCTCAAATCAAATCAAATCAATCACATTCTCTTTCAAATCAGCACAATTCTGTACTGACATTAAAAGTGCCTGGTTGCTAATTCAGACAAGCAGTATCTGTGAAAAGGTCCCTTGAGGTCCCAAATGCCTACAGATGGATTGGGAATCTCTACAGTATTATTTTTGTGGATCTACACAGCTTTTGAAACTTTCATGCATATTTCAATATTTACCTAATACCTCATTTTGGTTCTACAACATGGAAATCTACACAACTGTGGTAAAAAAAAACATGTGATGAAATAGTCCTTGGGATTTTGGACATCATGTCACTGCTCTGTAACAGTAGAGCAGCAAACAACGGTAGTGCAGGTTTCTGGTTATTGGAAGTTTCTCTGTTGCATTTAGAATTTTTTATAAGGCGTACAAACAAGGCCCAAGTGCATTAGTGCACTAGATCAATGCTGCATCTAAACTGGAAGTTGAATTCAAAGTGCAGGTACATATGAAAATATGCACAAAAGTGTGTACCCAATATAGAGCAGGAGAATAAAAAATAAACAAAATAACATATTGAATAAATGCTAGGACCAGAAAAAACATTCTTTATTCATTGTTATTTTTTAATTGATACATTTTTAATCTTCCAACAGACAACTGCCTAAGTGCAATTGACGTAGTAGCTGTAATTGTCACAAACATTTCCCATATCAACATGTTAAAAATTAGCCAATTTCACCCACTAAATACCATGAAAGTATTCATTGAGAAGTTGAAGGAAAAGAAATACACAATACTTGACAGGCTATATGCAGGGTGAATATCATAAAACTGAATAAAAAGTATACCAAGGAACTGACCATGAGCAAGATTGCCCGAGGGAGATTGTGATTTTAGCTGAAAACAGCGCACCAGCGTACATGGAGGTGTATGTCCTGGAAGATGGTGGCAGGCCAGGACAATTAAGAAGCTGGACAATAGAATTGGTCAATATACACAGGTCGTTTTTTGGAAAGAATAACAAAGTTATTAATGTAAATAAGCAGGGGAATGGTGTGGAAGGAGAGAAGATCTGAGAACTCATGTATACTGTCATTCTTAGGGTGGTTTTTCCCCAGACACTTTGCTTTTTTGTAAATTGGTATAACATATACCCAGGGCCTGTAAGCCAACTGCTACTAGTGGGACTGCAGTACTGATTGTGGCTCCCACATAAGTAGTCTTTCATACTTGTCTGTGCAGTTTACTTGGCTTTTAAAACTACTTGCCAAGCCTTAAACCACCCTTTTATTACATATAATCACCCCTAAGGTAGGCCCTAAGTAACCCTTAGGGCAGGGTGCCATGTACGTAATAGGTAGGCCATGTGTGTTTATTCTCTACATGTCCTGGTAGTGAGAAACACCCAAATTCATTTTTTACTACAGTGAGGCCTACCTAACTCATAGCGTAGCATTGGGAATTCCTTAATACACCTGTAACCTGTAATTCCTGATGAGAGAGTAGTAGCTTTTTCATGTTTCACATGTTTGGAATGGTAATGATAAATCCTCCTCACTGGTGAAGTTGTATTTGCATGACTGTTTTAGAATTGCTACTTTTAGAAAATGGGCATTTCTCTGCACTTACTGCTCTGTTTACCTGGCAGCCTATCTCCAATAGACGTCTAGGAAGTGTGACAGCTACACTTTGTGCATTCCCTCTAGACAGCCATAACACAGAAAGGGTTGGTGTCTCTGAATACCCATCTATAGACATCTGCATTCTGATGGCCTTGCCTGGGCAGCATGGAAGGGAGGGGCTAAACTTCACTTGAATAGGCAGTGTCATGTCTCTCACAAAGGACTGACTGCCCCCCACAGATAGCCTGACAGACAGGACTGGGTTGAAAGGGGTACTTGTGCACTTCGAAGAGCTGCTTTGAAGTCGCCCACAACTCACAAACAATTTTTGGTATAAGTACTGGGTCTCTGAACCCTAAAATCATATACTAAAGGACTTGGAACTGAAGCCCTGCCAGAGGAACTGCTTTGCTGCTTAACTGCCTCAACTGGTTTTAAGAAAAACAAGGGTACCCCAATACATGAACCTGGGGTGAAATATGCGGTAAAAAAACAATGGTTCGGGTGTGGCCAAAAGGTCCAATAATAAAGTGATCCTAAGGAGAGCACTTATGGTTAGAGAGTTGAAGATTAATTATTTTAAAGGAGCAAAAAAATTAATAATGTACATAGGGACATAAGTCAGTTCATGTGAAACATTTATTTCCACAACAATAGAATTAAGGTGCTCACACAATAAGTGAAAGAGGCGTGACGTGCAGAGTGATGGTGCAGTTTAAAATAACGGCATCGCATTGACAACAATAGTGTAAAACTCCTCAAGCAACTTTATAGAATAGGACGAGTTTTGTTGCAAAGGGTCAACGGCGTTTTGATCTCAACTGTTCGAGATCATCATCAGGACATATAACGGGTGAGCAAGCTGAATTGATGCAATTGTTCGTAGCGCAAGGAAGAGCAATTGAGGGCTTCAGAAAACAACTGAGGGTAGACGAGTTCACCCAGATTAATTCGCTGAAGGTACGAGCGTGAGAATATCACGTGTGTGTAAACTTGAAAGGCAGGGCCAGCTGTATAAATTGCGCTTAATGATTTGGAAAGTCTTGGGAGAGGAGCTCAGCGCGTCATGCTGCTTGGGCTGTTCACGTTTCCTCACTAAACGTAAACAGTCCAAGCAGCATGACGCGCTGAGCTCATCTCCCAAGACTTTCCAAATATGAACTGGGAGTGACTTTAACTAAACTTATTGGCAGCAAATCATTAAGTGCAACTTATTCAGCTGACCCTGCCTTTCAAGTTTACACACACGTGATATTCTCACGCTCGTACCTTCAGCGAATTAATCTGGGTGAACTCTTCTACCCTCAGCTGTTTTCTGAAGCCCTGAATTGCTCTTCCTTGCGCTACGAATAATTGCAGCAATTCAGCTTGCTCACCCGTTATATGTCTTGATGATGATCCCGAACAGTTGAGATTTAAATGCCGTTGACCCTTTACAACAAAACTCTTCCTATTCTATAAAGTTGCTTGAGGAGTTTTACACTATTGTTGTCAATGCGATGCCGTTATTTTAAACTTCACCATCACTCTGCACATCACGCCTCTTTCACTTATTGTGTGAGTACCTGAATTCTATTGTTGTGGAAATAAATGTTTCACATGAACTGACTTATGTCCCTATGTACATTATTAATTGTTTTGCTCCTTTAAAATAATTAATCTTCAACTCTCTAACCATAAGTGCTCTCCTTAGGATCACTCTATTATTGGACCTTTTGACCACACCCGAACCATTGTTTTTTTACCGCATAACTGCCTCAACTGGACTGCTGACCTGGAAGGCCTGTGATTCTGATTGTTGCCTTCTGCTGCTCAATGACTCTGCTAAAGGAGAGTTAGACTGAGCTTTCATTCCATGTGATCTCCAAGGGCGTGTTGACTTGTCTCCGATTGCTTGAGACTCAGGAATGTCAAAGTCTCTGCTCCTGTGCCTGGCTCATTGGAAGTGGCCCAGATACGTGCAACATGGATTTCGACGCATTCCCTGTTTGTGTATAACAGAACAAGTGCATCAACCCGGTTGCGGGAGTGAAATCGGTGAATCGCATCAAAACCAGAGCGTTGCCTCCAGAGATAGATGCATCGGACAGGGTATTGCTAGTGTCACAGCATGTTGAGATCGATGCATCCCCTCGACTGCATGGCAGAATCCGGTGCATCGCTCAAAGCCTCTCGACCCCAGAACCCGCCTTCAGATCAGACACATCGCCTTTAATGCGTGGAGATCGATGTATCTCATTGTTTGCATTCAGGAAAGGTACCTTGTTCGCAAGGGCCTGCAAACTTTGACTTTGCTCTTGTCTGGTGCAACCTAAAGTAACTTTTCTAGAGCTACATGCTTCAAAGGCTTTTCTGCATTTATTCCTTTAAAATTCAATAACTTACATTCTATACATTGGAATGTGGTCTTGTTGCATTCAGAATCTATATTATTCAATGTTGCTAAACCTGTGTGAAGTCTTTTTGTGGTGTATTCATTGTGTTAATGTTTGTTTCACAAATATTTTACACATTACCTCTTTAGAGAGGCCTGACTGCTCTGTGCCAACCAACCAGAGGGTGTACACAGGTTATTTTTAGTGTGTATCTAGCTTTCCCTGACTAGAGTGGTGGTTTCTGCCTGGTTTTGGTGCTTAGCTCAGCCAATCAGGAATCCCATTTCTAGCAGGCTAGAAACAATCATGTTGGTTTTTAATGTGGGGTTCTATCATTCCTCGGTATGCAACTAATTGTGCCATCATTGTGAGCAAATGCACTCTGATGGCTTCTGTGAGAAATATCATGTTCCCTTAAGTCTTATTTTAATATATACTATGAAGATTGCTTTACAACAACTTTTGCCACATCGATGGATTGTTCTAAGTCAAGCTGAAAACGCTCTACCTCCTACTGTTCAAACAAGTCATGTTATCCCTCTCATAACTACTCTGGAGTGAATGTTTTACTAGATTTTTTATCTTTGGAAAATATGGGTTTCCCCAGCCTTTTTAACCCACTTCTTATGTATTTAGGATAGCAATGAATGGCAAGCCTGTTCAGTTAGAAACTCCTATCTGTTTTTGCCATGACAATCATTTACCCTGACAACTTTTTCTCTTCTATTGTAAGGTGACATAGTTCTTTGAAATTGTTCATAAACTCCTTGAGTCGAAGGAGGTCCAGATACACATTTACACCAGGGATCACCATATTTCCAGACATTATCTTCATTTATTCTTACCAGTAGGCTTCCAGACAGTAGACTTGGGGGATAGAATTGAAGTCTTAGACTGTGTTATCATCTTCGTTCAATTCTCATGATTGATAGTAGCAGCTTCTGTCAAAAGCTTGTATTTGGATTCCTGCGCCTTTCTTATGTACTGCTGATCTTATGACATAAGATGTAAAGTTAGCAATGTTATTCCCTGGACACAGAGTTAATTAGTGGTCTACATGATAGCTTGTTAATACTGCTTAAGGAAAACCTCTGGCTTGATCCTATTTATTTTTTACAGTCATCTTTGGCTAACACCCAGACTCCTAAAGTGTGGACTAACTAAATCTTTACATTAAAATCTTACACTTTTGTGAAATTGAGACCATCAACTAGTACTCTTTCTTGTGTTCTGCATTGCTGTTCACCTCTAAATTTGAATAAGGACTTCTTTCTTACCTACAGCATCTAGTTTTATACCGGACTAGGCTCCCAAGTTGAGAAAACATATAAGATATTAATCATTATCAAACTTTTTTCTGCATTTGCCCATGCATTGTCTCAAGTGGCTTTCATAGACGTTTTGATCTCTTTAGGTAGTATCAGCAGGGGGCAATGAAAATGCTTTGTGGTGTTTATGATTACACTTAGGTGCATCTCTCCCCTTGTTGCAACCCTTGTTCCAGATTCATCCTTTTTGTTCCATGCTCCAAAGTGTGCACTCATATCTAACAGTGTATGTGCTTGTAGAACTATTTCAAATGCATTTATTGGTTTTCTCTATCCCTTTTCCTTTCCATGTCTTCATCATTTTAAATTTGTTTATTCTTGAACTTGAACTAATGATCCTTACATTCAGTTAGGAAATATTTTTAAAATTCTGGAGTGACTTCTTGAGGCAGCAAGTCGAGCCTATAACACAACATTATGGCCAGCACCAATACAAGAAAACACTATTATAGAAAAGAACCTATAGTTTACGCCTGTTCACTTGTCAAGAGGCCGAACATTAAAAGAACATGAAAAAAGCAGTGCGGGCGGAACTCCTTATGCAATAATATGAGCTCCATGTTTTGTATATGAGTGATGAGTTAGAATTTACATTTGTTTGCATGTGATACTGCAAAGGAGTTGGTGTGGCAATGGCAACTCTGTCTTCTGCTATTCTGTAGTGAACTTCTATTTCATCTTGTAGGCCAGCTACGTCTATTTTTTGTAGCAGCTTTAACAGTTAATATGGTTGGAATTGAAACCTACTCTTTAAATAGCTTTACCAAACTATGTGCAGTTCATCCACATCATTGTTTCATGGTTGACTGCTAGGGAGATTCTACAAAAAAGCCAAATAGCAGTAGTACTCTCTTTTGTGTTACCCTGCAGTGTGAGATGTTTTCATCATTGTTTCATACACATAATAGAAGTGCGATCATTATGTTACAGAATTTACAATTATGTCTCTGATATTTCGCACATGATATGCTACTTAATTTTTCATTCCAGAAAACAGCTTATGTAATATGTCTATAATAATCAAGTTATGAAAAAAATTGAATAATCTGATTTGAATCAGGCTAAAGTATTCCTAACTGAAAATAAAGATGGCCTATCATCAGCAGTAATATGGATATGGTAAAATGAGGTGCCAGAACAGCTGTTCTGTATTGGTGAGTGGGTAGTCAACATAGTAGCATAATGGTTACCCCATGGGGTCTCCTTTCCTCAGCAGGGTCATGTTTTGGGGACAGGTTGGAGTGGAGTGGGTGCCATCATTATTTTAAGCTGATTAAGACCACCCTCAATATTCAGGGTCAAAAGGGACTTACAAGTACTCAAGGGTCACCTGGAATATGTGAAGGTTACCCACACGTATGTGTGGGTGAAAATTTGAAACTTTTGTTAAGTTCAAACCTGGCACGTGGCAGTTACAAAGACTTAAACAAAAACACATGAGCTCCACACTGTGTGGAGGAGGGAACAAGAGGCACGGGGTTTTAGGAGCTAGCAGCCTCCAACTATGAATGTTTAACCACAAATAGCTGCTCCTAAAGTGATAACCACTATAAGGTTTGAGTTATATTGTGAGTGGGGACATCTCACAAAAAGTAACGGACTGGTCTCACACACCATCTGGTGTCATGCTTCATCATTGACCAGTCCTCACCCTCTAAAACCTTGGTTTGATAGAGAGCGGGCATACACCTGACGACAGGGATGCACTTCTAAACTAAGTGGGGGCCGTGTATGAGTGAGTGAGATTAAAAATCATTATAGTTATCCTCATTGTGTTTTTTAATGTGAAAGGTAAATATATGATGTTTAAAAGCAGGTGACGGTATGTGGAGGAATTAGTGTCCCCTAACCGTTGTGTTTAGAGGTCATAAACACAACGGTTAGGGGACACTAATTTCCCCACAATGAGGATAACTATAATGATTTTTATTCCCTTAGGGTACTTAAGGACTTACCTGTGGGTGGGTCCTCAGATTTGCCATGGGACAAGACTTAAGACAGGAACCACGTCACTCTTCGGCGGTCTGGACACTTGGACTTCGCCTGGAACCGAGACTGCACTAAGGAAGACTGCTGCTGCTCCTGGCATCACTGTTTTGCAAGTCTTCTTCTCGTCTGTATCTGTGCCTCTTCCAGGTTCTTTGACAAACCTGTGGGCATCCAGGAGACCCGAAGTAATCTTCCTTGGAATGAAGGAGTCACTCCTCTTCATCTGCAGGCACCTCAATGAAGCTGACATGTCTGGTTGTCCTACAGACTTCCCGAGGTTCATCAACAGAGGTGGTGGTTCTGCAACTCTGTCTAGGCCTGACATTTCCTCTATGCAATTTTGAGGCCAGTATCCCTCGTCAGAACTGCTGGGACTGAAACTCCTGTGCACCGCATCGACTCACTGTTGCCAAAGCTTGTTCGCCTGAACTCCTGAGATCCTTGGGTTACAAGAAGCTCAAGCCTCCAACATCTCTTCCCTCCAAACTCAACATCCTCACCACATCCTCTGTACGGTGGGCCTTCATTATTGGTGAGCTGCTTGAGGTTCTCTTGCGGCTCCTGTACTCCTGCCTTTGGGTGCTCCTGAGGGTCTTATCCTGCTTCAGTGGGTTCCCCTGTTTGCTTGCTCTGACTCTCGTGCTGTTGGTGAGTCCCTAGGGCCTTGCTGGTCTCAATGTTGCTCCTTCTTCATTCTCCATGTCTGTTACAGATACCAAGGTTTGTTGGTGGTCCCGCAGGACACCAACCACCTAGTTACCGACATCCGGCATGGGAAAGCTCATGCATGGCTCCTAGTCTTACTTAGCCTGGTCCTCACAGCTGCAGCAACAAGGTCACCATTGACTCTCCTGAACCTTCCGACATCGGTAAGCATTGCTCTTCTGTGCCTCCTGGTCATTCCTGAGTGGCATAGACTATGTCCCCTATGCTTGCAGTTCTGTACTTCAAGAATTCACCCTTGAATTCCACCAGGCTTCTTCCCCTTCTTATCCAGAGGGACATTTTTTTTCAAATCTTCCATTGCATCTACAGAGGTTTCCGACGTCTCCTCACCCATATGCAAGTGGCTTCCCTAATGTAGGTAACCTGGTTCACGGGGCCTCCACGGGTAGGGTGGCTCTCCAACCTTCTATCTTCCAAGGGAATTCTTCAGGGTCCTCTTGGAACGGTCCTTCTTCTGCAAAACTGCAACCGCGACTTCTCTATTGAATACCATTGGTCATGAGGCTTTGTTCCCACTCTGCACACAGCCTCCGTGGGGTTGCTGGTTACTTACCTTGGGTGGTTCCTTGTGTATCTCGCTCCTCTGGGTCTTCTGGTCCAAGTCCTATTCTCTTTAGCAGTTTGCATTCCACTTTCTTGGTCTATGGTTTCGTCTCCCACTGGACACCACTGGTATTTGTGCTACTTACCTTATTGCATTTGAAGTATTGTTGTCTGATATCTCTGGGTAGGAGATACACCAATGTGTTAGTGAATGCTGTGTAATAAATAGACATATTTTTATATAAAGACTATATTGTTCTTTTCATTTAACCTATACTGTAAGACTAAACTGGTCAAACAAGCGTAATAACACTCCTTCAAGATAAGCATGAAGGCTGGTCTCTCTCCACAGACACCACTTTGAGAGCTTTATATGGTTATCAAATACCACTAAAATCACCCTAAGGGTATCCTGGACTAGGGCAAGGCGCTATGTAACGCGCTCTGATACCCAATGCCTTCAGGACAAGTTCTCAATATGTAAAACTCTGTAAATAAACCCCCCTATTATTACACATAGGTCACCCCTAAGCCAGGCCCTATGTAGCCCTAAGGGCAGGGTGGTGTGTAAGAAAAAGGCAAGACATGTTCTTCTACGTTTTAAATGTCCTGTTAGTGACAAACAGCTAAATTAGTTTTCCACTGCTGGGAGGCTTACTCCTCCCATAGGCTAGCATTGAGAATTCCTTAATACACACACATTCCTGATTAGAAAGGAGTAGCTAAATCGTCTTTCATATCTTTAGAATGGTAACGATAAATCCTCTTCAGTGGTAAAGTTGGATATAGTATTACTATTTTAGAAATGCTACTTTTAGAAAGTGGATATTTCTTTGATCTTAACTTAGCTCTGTGTGCCTGCAGCCTGTCTCTAATACATGTGTGCGCTAGGTGACAGCTACACTTTGTGAATTCTCGCTAGACAGCCACAAACACAGGAAGGGAATGAGGTGACAGAGGACTCATATGCATTCATCTGCATTTGGATAGCCTTCCTGGGCAGAAGGGGGGAGTGGTAGCTGACACTTACATTTGAATAGGTAGTGTCCAACACAAAAGGCTGATTATCCCCCACAGATAGCCTGGCAGACAGGGCTGGGATGAAAGGGGACCTGTGCACTGCAAAGTCTCATTTGTGTATAAGTACTGGGCTCTGACCCTACAAAACCAGTTCAGTACTGGGCATGTAAAGAACTCTGCCAGGAGTAAAGACTGCTGTGCTACAAGGATTGCCACTCTGCTTGACTGACTGTTTCAAGGAATTGCTTCACTGTTGTGCTGCCCTACTGAAGACAAGGACTGGACCCATCTCACTTGAACCCAGAGTGACTCCAAGGGTTTGATGGCTTGCCTCCTCTGTTCTGAAGTCTCAGAGTCATAAATTGCCATCTGTGCCCTGAGGTGCCCCCTCCAGTCTCGGGCCTAAGAAGTGGGTTCTGCAGCTGCTTATGCATCAAGTTGGACTCAGGGATGACTTTGTGCTGAGTGGAACCAATGCATTGCCCTTTGACGCCGATGCAGGAGCTGATGCACGACATCACCTTGATGGACTGCACAGCTCGACGCCAATGGATAGCACAGCTAGACATCTACGCAGCACCTGCACCATAATGGGGTTTGATGGCAAAGCTTTCATTGACAGCGCTGATCAGCATCAATACTTCACCTCCATCCATGGATCCACGGCTATATGGTGCCTCCTCGAGCCCTTGCATCGAGTCATCGACATCAATGCTTGCTCCATCCAAGCTACTTTGTTAGTGGGACCTGTCTGCCTCCTCTAGTCAGCCTGCCCTCCATCGCAGTCAGCCTGAACTTTGGACTTACCTCGGTCTAGCACGACCTCAAGTAACGACTTAGCGCTCCTGACTTCTGAGCACTATTTTTGGTTTATTCTTTCAAAAATCATAAATCTGGTATTACATATTAGATTTTTGTGGTTTTTGGTCTTGATTTAATCATACAAGTACTGACTATTTTCCTAAATCTGTGTGGAGCCTTTCGGTGGTGTCCTCATTGTATTACTGTGTGTGTGTGTTGCACAAATACTTTACACATTACCTCTTTTGATAAGCATACCTGCTCTGTGCCAAGCTACCAGAGGGTGAGCACAGGTTATGTGTTAGTGTGTATCTAGCTTACCCTGACTAGAGCAGTGATTCCTGCTGGACAGTGTGCATACGTCTGTCAACCAGATATCCCAGTTCTAGCAATTATCTATATCCAAATCCACTGCCACCTCACCAGATTCTGCTAACGGGGTCATGGGTAGATTTAAATATAGGACAGTAACCTCAGTATTATCCATGGTGCACCAACATTATTTGTTTCACTTTGGATGAGATGTTCATTACCTTAGATATAACATGGCATCTACACATTTCCACACAATTTTTGGACAAATCTGAAAAAAACTCAATGTGAAATTACCCATTAACATCTTAAAATAAACAGTAATATGCCATAGCATTTAATGCGTGTATTAACCCCTATAAATAATGGACAACTCCCACTATAGATGTGACATCCCACAGTACTTACAGATTGAAATCAACAGCATAATTTATCACAGTTAACTTGTTGTGTCACATAACCCTGGGCGTGAAAGCCACTCCACTGGTGGAGTTTGCGGATTTTTGGCAACTTTGTGTTCCGCGTAGAATGCGGAGTAACAAAAACTCAACGCTCCACAGCGGAGTGGAGTTTTTTTGTGTTTGCGCTCTCAAAATGCGTTTTCGCATGCGCGGGAGCGTTTTACCGGGATGCCTGCAATTGCCGATGAGATTTTCCATCTGTTCGCGAGCGCCATGAGAATTGGTAGCAGGCCGCATGTTCCCGCAAGAGTGTGCGATCGCAAACACGTCATTCAGGTACCCCATCGGACTTCCGGTGGAGGTTTTGCGATGATTGCAATCCCGAATATACAGAATTTGCAATCTGGAGAAGAATCTTTCTGAAGCAGCATCAAAACCTTCTCGAAATGGTGATTTGGATAAAAAAAAACCTTCTCAGATTGACATTTGATTGTACATTTTTGTACAAGGGGTCCTTTTTCTTTTTTACTTTCTTTTTGAAGAGGAAGATAGTGCCCCAGAGTCTCCAACTTCCTGTTCCTGTCCAGCTGGCTCCTCCCAGTGCTTTGCCCATCTCCTGTTCACTTTTCATTTGGATTTGGAGCTGGAAGGATCATTCTTTGTGGCTGCTGCATTAATATCATTGGATTTGAGGACTTTTGAATCTGAGATTTCACTGTAAGTTAGAAAATTGGTGTTGTTTGATTGCACCTACATTTTTTTGCACTTTTCATTCTTTTTTTATATTTATTTTGGTGGGTGGCCTGTAGTTCAGTAGGAGCCTAGCTGTTTCGTTATAAGTAATTTTTCATCTTTTATAAAGGAAACATGTTGCACAGTTCACTGCATTTTCTCCAACTTTTGAAATTAATTAATTTGCAATATTTATTTAATTCACTAGGCCAGTAGTCTGCCAATACTATAGGCCTTTAAACCAGTAGGCCCAGAGCTACTTGCGAGTGCATGAAACAAATGTTTCTGTGGTGTCTGTTGAATTTAAACATCATTTAGGACATAGATGGCATTGGATTGAATTGCAAAATGTGTTTTTTTTTGTTCGGATACTTCACTTTTTTTGTGTGTGTTAAATAAATGCCTTTGCTGTGTGTGGTGTGGTTGTTGTGTAACATGCAAATGTTTTTTATCCCTGTGAATCTTTGTTTTTGCATTGTTGCATTAAAGTTGTTGCTTAGCATGCCTCCTTTGGTTGGCCATATAGGTCAGCTTGAGTTCATTGTTTTCCAGGCCTCCTGCTTGTTGTGAGTGACCATGTGGCTGGTGGCTATATTGTGGTGGTAGTTAGTAACCCTGGGCGTAGTTCGCGAAGTAGCGCTACGCGTAGCTACGCAAAGTGCACTTTGCACTACGCGAGCTACGTGTAGCACTTCGCGAACAGCGTAGTTCCCTGTTCGCACTGTGCAAGATGCCGTTTTCAATGATTGCACAGTGCGGACAAGCATCCGGCACTGTGCAATCATTGAAAACGGCATCTTGCACAGTGCGAGCTGTAGTTTTCTGCCGCTCGAGTAGATTTTTACTCGAGCGGCAGCTTTCTCAACGCGGACTGGTAGTTTCTCATCACGAGCGGTCACGAGCATACGCGACCACTCGCAATGAGAAACCTGCCCTCCCCGCATTGAGAATCTCGCAGGGAGGTTTATTTTCCATGCTCGTGATCGGCAACTTGATGTTGCTGATCGCGAACGAGGACAAAGTCTCGCTGGGATGTCATTTTGCTTGCTCGCGGTCTTCAACATGACGTAGAGGACCGTGAGCAAGCAAAAAATGACCGCTGCACTACGCTACGCGTGTTTGTTCTGTGCTAGTTGCAATTCGCGTAGTTTGCAGTAGTGCAAACTTCGCAAACTATGCAAGCGTAGCGTAGTGCTTTGCCCAGGCTTAGTAGTTAGTGTGCTGCTTTTGCCAGCCCATAGGCATGCATGTCTTTCCTTTGTTCCTCTTGGCTTACTGCTTCCATGGCAACGGGGATGGAACTACCTGAATGCTGCATCCCACGTGATGCACAATGCCAAAGAGGTTCCATCCATTACAGTTGTATTTTTGTTTTTGGACTTCTTCTTTCCTATCCTTCCTGAGTGTACACGGTACACCATGAAAGCCCTTGTTGTCAAAGTCTCACAAATGGCTACACAGTTGTTATCTTTTTTGAATAACTGAGTTAATAAAATGTAATAATATGGATGATAACACTAACAAGTGTGACCACACACTTATTCATATATTTGTTTGTCTGTACTAGTAGTAATTGAACCACAACATAAATGCCAAGTTTCAATGATGCCAGGACACTCTACTTGAGTAGCTGGGTGCTGTACAAGTGTCTTCATTCATTCATTCATTCATTCATTCATTCATTCATTCATGTTCTTCTTGCTTCTTTGCTTTTAAGTGCACAAAAGAGGAGGTGGCGTCATCACCCATTGTACTGCCAGACAGAAGTCCTGCTGCGTACGACATCATGTAACGGGTGACCACAGACATCTCTTCACATTGTGCCATTGCGTCCTGCTGATATCTGAAGGAGATGGCCCCAAAGAAAGGTACCAGGTCCTCCAGTACCAGAAAGTTGGCAGTGAGAAGAAGGAACTGCCACTTACCAAGACTGGTGTGCCGCCCAAGATCTTTTTTGAGAACCAAAAATTTGCGCCTGCAGCAGCGGTGTCTGGGGAGCAAGCTGGGATCAGCACCCCCACATCAGTGGACCCGCCCCACCAACCTAGGCCCAAGCCCATGTCCGTCGCAGAGGCAGCCAGTCTAATCACGACAATGCCAACGAGCAGTGATGTTAAAGTTGACTTATTGTTATCGCAAAGTAGTACCCAATCAATGCAGGAAACTCAGATAAGTGGACAACAACAGCCGCAACCAGTGCCCACAATAGCAGTTGTTCCTCCCAAAGAAGGGGCAGTTCAGGAAATCAAGCTTCCTGCAGAGGAAGAAGAAGAGCAAGCCACTCTTCCAGGAGATCCATTGTCTTCCAGATCTCCAGCAAGGAAAAGGAAAGTTAGTCCATCGAGTTCTTCTGCAAGTCCCCCTTCTGATGATCTAGACACCACTTGGAAGCAACCACCTCAGTCTGAAAGTGAGACACGCCACGAGAAAAGGCTAGGGAAAAGGAAGGTTCCAGAAAGCCTTTGAGTTATGGAGACATTACTCCATCTCAAGTTGCCGTGAGGGATGTGGCACGAATGCCACCAGCACAGATAACATCAACACCACCTCCAGCTTCCATATTTGCATTTGCAAAGGCCCGACAGCGACCCTCATCCATTACAATGACCGCAGTAGAAGTAAGTACTGCAGAGAGTCACTCCACACTCCACACCCACCTACCAGTTCATCCGGGATTGAAAGTTGCACCAGCAGCTCCAGAAAGTTCAACTCCCCTGTGGACAATGCGTTAGTCGGGGTAAGCTTGGTACAAACTATGGTACCCGAGACCAAACAACCCATCTGAAAAAAACACCACTTGATGCAGCGGGAGGCGCACCTTAGCGGCCAAAAAACTGCACCCATTGTTGTTGGTGGTGATGAAGGAGTAGAAGATCCAATCATGGTGGAAGGTGAACAAGAGGGACACATTTTATCTGGTACACATAGTAGCCCTGTCCCCAGCAGTGCAGTGGTACCGTCCAGATCCGCATTAGCAACATCGCAGTGGCACAAGAGAAAGAGTCAGGCTGAGACACCAAGGGGTCCCAGGCAAGAGAGTAGTGCAACAAAACATTTGTTGAGCCTAACAACATCTGGCGTCAAGAAGACATCACATGCATCAGTGGCACCAGAAAAGAAAAAAATAAGGCTACCACTGTCAGCATGTTTAGGTCGGAGGGGCAATACGAATGCAACAACCCAACGGCACGTTTGTACAATGTGAAGCTGGCTAAAATGTTAGCGCTGGACCTTCTCCCTTTTTCTGTTGTGGAAATGTTGATTTTTTTTTTATTTGTAACAACCATCTGCACAAAATGGAAGGTTCCCAGCCAGTCTTATTTTGCCAGAGTTCCTGTTCTAGCACTACATCAGGACGTGCTGGAATTGCTTGTACAAGCTTGGCAACAGACTGCTGTTCACACTATCCACCTGACAACAGACATGTGGACCAGTTGCCAAGCCACTGATTACATGTGCATCACTGCACACTGGATCTCTTTTGTGGGGGTTATAGAAAAGATATCTGCAGGTGTTGACACCGCTGATTTTTAATGCCACTCTGAAACAAGCAACTGTAGCCATGTTCGCCATGGAGAAATCTCATACTGCTGCAAACATTTTGGAAGAGTTTAACAACAAGGTCTTTGAATGGTTGCACCCAACAGGGCTTAACATTGGTTTTGTTGCCACAGACAATGGCAGTATTATAGTTAGGGACATGTACGAGGGTGGCTATTTCAGGGTCCTGTGTTGGGCGCACTGCATTAACATTATTGTTCAAGACTTTCTGAAAAAAGAAGACCGAGTCAGAAACTTACTGACCACCTGCAGAAGAATCTGCACACATTCCAGCCATTCTTTTAAAGCCTGGAAGCAGCTGAGGATCATTCAACATGAGCATGGAGTGCCAGTTAAAGCACTCATCCAGGAGGTGCCAACACGTTGGAATTCAACTTGTTACATGCTTGAACGTCTGTTTGAGCAGTACAGACCAATCAATTAATATGTCATGCAAAGAAGGGATGCTACTGTGAAAGGTATGACCATTAAGATGAACCACTGGGGCCTAGTCAAATGCCTGACAGAGATGCTACTTCCTTTCGAATTCTTGAAACATGAAGTCAGCAAGGAGGACTGTACTATGGGCCAAGCTATCCCATTGCTGCACATGCTACGGGAACAGCTGAAGGGGGTATCTGCAATGTATGCAGGTGTGGAAGAAAAAGAAGCATATGAGTTGGTGGAGAGCTTAACCCTTCGCTTATCTGAAAATACAAGGATGGAAAGAGGCATTGTGTCATCCAAACATTACATTTCTGCCACAATTCTGGATCCACAGTATAAAGCAGTACTGTACACTAACACATTGATTCCTTTTTCAGAAGTGGATGTTGCCAAGTACAAAACGTGGATAGCTGTGGAAGCCAGTCACTTAGAAAAAGAAGGGCTTGGAATTAGAGGCCCTCTACTCCAGCCCACAACAAGTACTGCAGGGCAGCCGGTGTCAAGTTCAACTTCAGAGCCTGAGGGAAGTGCGGTCGGCTCACACTAGTCAAAACCACCAAGAACAACATCAACAACAGCAAGAAAAGGATCATCAGCTACAGTAAAAATCGGCACAGGAATGGTATGTACGGCAAGGGCTCCTTAGGTCCAGTGCTTAAGCAAAGGCAAAAGAGGCAGAGCAAAGCGAAGCATCCCTGAGCATTGAGCGGAAGGTCCAGGCCTATCTGGATGACCCAACAGAGGTTTACATTGATCAATACCCATTGGTGTATTGGTTTGTGAAAAAGGGCCAATGGCCAGTGCTCCGCAGGCCCCCGAGAAACTATCTGGCTTGCCCTGTCACAAGTGTCTCTTCTGAGTATGTTTTCAGTGATGCTGGTGCCATTGTAAGAGTGAAAAGGACCAGTCTCTCCCCCAAAACATGGAGAAGTTAACCATGATCAAAATGAATCAGCACTTTATACCACTGGATTACACCATACCTGAAGTAGTACAGCAAGAAGATGATGACAGCGACTTAGGTCATGGAAGTAGTGTGTTAGATGACATACTTCTGGGTGAACCACCAGAGTTTGAGGATGAGCTCTATGTCCCTGACAACTAGGATTTCCACTTGTTAGTTTCTTTCTTCCTTATTTAGTTTTATAATTTGTGTGTGTGTCTTTGTCTTTCTGGTTTGAATCACAACAAATCCAACACCACCGTCTTACTCTTTTATTGCCGGATTGGAGTTGCTACTGTGTGCAGTCATTAAAGTAGTAAGTCCAGTCCTCCGAGTCCTGCTCTAGTCCGCTTCTCCTGACTCGCCCTAAATCCATTTCCCTTAAGCCAGACATTTGATGGAGAATAGAACAAGAAATGTGTGCCTGCCTCATCAAATCCATTCAAAGAACATGACTAATTGACTATAGCTATTTTCCTTTCCGAGCCGAGAGGGACTGCCCCTTAAGTACAGGTAATAATGATGGCATGCATTAGACCCTGACTCTGAATGATTGGTATTTGTGTTGTTGTTGTTGTGCATGAAATGTACTGGTAGTTAATCTATTCTACACACAAAAAAGTGATTCAAGTAAATGTTTCCCTTCTTGATCTTTAATAACAAAATTGTACTTCTATGGCATGCCGATCCATTGCATTTTTGAATATGGAATCTGGACTCACTTGGTACACTACAGAGTTGGACACCATAATGACCATACTATACTCATCGCAGTCAATCAGTAGGATCGGAGATGATTGATGGAATAACTTGTGGCGTTTCATGAAGTGGCCTCAAAGGTAAACAAGTCAACAACAACCACAGCAGACCTACATGTCTGTGTACTAGTGGTGGAGATGAGTGTAGTGGTATGACTGACAGCATTGCATTGATTTAGGTAATTTATTTTGGGAAATGCTATGTTGCTGTATATGTGTGCTCTGTCTGGCTCACAATCTAAGCTAAGTAGAGGTTGGGTGTGCGCCGCGGGCCTGCTCTGTCCTTCTGTTGTTGTAGGACAGCTGGAAACAGAGTAGACATGATTTAGCTATGCCACCTCTGAAAGTGATCTTGTTGCAATACTCCATAATTTATGCATTTTAACTGTACTTTTCTCCTTGATTTATCAATATCCCTTTTGTTTTTCTATCTACACTTACAGGCTGGTCTTTACCCTGTGCTATACCGAGAAAAAACAACTCACACTTACCTTAGCAATCTGCAACTGCAAGCAGGCTGTGGCACCCAAGATTGACGGACGGAGCGTCCATGGAAGGAAGGACCAAGAGGAATGCCGAGATGCCACTCCCAATTTGACCATAACATAGTAACTAATAGTACTGTCTTCTTTTATTTAATTTCATTCATTTTTTTCTCTCCAATCATTTTACGACTGTGTATGTTGCTGTTTATTATGTTTGCTTATATATTTGAACCCTACAGCTATTTTTTTATTTTCTTTGCTAGCTTTAAAAGGAAGCCTGGTACAACAAAACATAAAATGTATGCAATTTGGGTCTCTCTGGGGGCAGACAGGCAAGGCAATTGCATAACAATAATAACTAATAATATACTGCTGCCCTGGCCTGTACTACTAGTCTAGTACTACTCATCATTAACCATCAAGTCATCATCATGCATGCATTTCCTTTTTCTCCCTTAACAGATTTATGATGGTCATCTGCCAAGATTGTGTGTTGTCCGTGTGTAGTGTTAGTCTTTGTCAAACCTTTCCCTCAAATACCCCTCCTAATCATTCATCAAACCCCAACCCTCTTGCCCCGGCTGTGTGATTTTAATTAGGTGTGACTAAATTAAATTAATTTACACCAATAATTGATCACACACTTGCTGGGGCGGATGTGGTGAAAGCAATACTAACTCAAGGTAGGGCGAAGATCTTCTTCTGCTTGCCCACCCATGCTCAGTATTTGCAATTCAATTTTTTTTCCAGAGTAACATAATCCATCATAATTAATTGCCAGCATTGATTCATCATGCTTACACAGCACTAAAGGTTATGCTTGTCCACTTCATAGGTCAAGTCAACCACAGTATATAACTTGTATTAGGTTATCCCAGCCACCATTGTTATTATTTTACTTTAGCATTGCTTATCATCATGGTTTCTTGTTTGGCAGACTTCTTGTGTACTGTACTTCGTTCTACTACTCCTTCCCGAGTCTCCCTCATGCGACTGATTGTCTCATTTTCTTTTTTTCAAATGCTACTGCCAGTGTCTACTACTACTACCACAACTACCACCAAGGCATCTTGGGAAACCAAACCATCATCACCATGCAGCCATCGCTCAGCCTAAGTTTAACAAAACATCAATCATAGGTAAGAGAAGAAGTTTGGGGGAGGCATAATTATTAATATGAAAATTAATGTATTAATTCACACACCCAGCCCCTTCCATTCAGAGTCCAGCTGCAGACTGCATAGACTAGGAGGAGAGACTGACAGTACTAGTAGGACAATCACTCACAAGTGAGGGTACTACATCTATCTGTTCGTGTGTTACACTATTGGCAGATTATTTAAATCAAAAAGTGGCTGTGGCCCTACAGCAGCAAAAGAAACTGTGTGAAGTAAAAGAGTAACCCCCCACAAAACATTTACATCGTATGAAATCTTTAAGTACAAATCATTTTTCCCCTTACAAAAAAAGAATGTAAAAATCCCACAACACCTGACCCACCCCTCTCCCCAACCCCAACCAATGTCCAAAGATAAAGAAAGAGTCCAACCAATGTCCGCTCAAGTCCATTGTCCGTATTAAATAATAAATATAAACCCCAACTTTTCCCCTATGCCCAATTCCCACCCACCAAAAGAAAGATTTGAAAAGGGGAAATGCGACGGAGTTCTAGTGACCAGCTCGCTTGTTACCCTCCAGGACCTTTATCCGCTCCTCTAGGCGCACCACCCGGAGGAGCATGCGGCGCTTGAATGTTTTACAATTGCATCCACAGGGGGGCAGCAGTGTTGAATGAAGTGCTGCGGGCGGCTGCCAGACTGCACCACCGTACCACTGGGGGGGGTCCTGGCTGGGGCCAGGGGAATTGGAGGAGGCTGCAACTGCTGCTGCCGCCTCCTCCTCCTCCCCCACCAGAACCACCAGCCACCGATATTCTTTGTAGATGGCCTCCAGCTTCCGGCGCCGGTCCATGGCTGCCAACTCTTTCCTGTTTGGTGGTCCTTTTGGATGAGAAGGAGTAGATATATCAAGAAAGAAAAAATACAATTGTAACCAATACTCTTTGCAAAACAGTAATACAAAATTAATTCTACACATGGTGGTACAGTAGCACTAGCAAGCAAGGTACATAACATTTGTGGTATCCTCCCACTTCCTCGGCCTCTAACATTTGCCGGAGTTTCAGGCATTACTACTACTAGGCCTAATGGAGTAGACATGTCTTCTTCTTCTCTCTCTTGTTTAGCTAAATTAACCTTGTTGCAGGCATGCCAGCTCAGTCAGTTTGCGCCCTAGCCAAACATTCTTGTTTGGCAGACTCACGTTATTTTTATTTACTACTGTCTGCAGGTGGTGAAGCTGTAGTCTACAACTACACAATTATCTTATTTTTCTATTATGGGTGGCCATACAATGTTACATCAATGGCAACTGCTCAATTTCACTTTCACCCTGACTACTACAACAAGGCAGATGATAATGATATCTGATCCAAATGATCATTGATTATATATGGGACGACATGAGGTATTTTTTATTGATTGTGCCATGATGCAGTCAAAAATAAATGACATAGGTAGGGAGTGGGCCTCGGAGTTGGTGTGAGGCGCTTGATAACATACATACCCAATATATATTTTGAGCTTGCAAACTACTGTGAGTCAAGGGAGTATTCTGAAAATGCAACTTTGAATCAAAAACCTTGCAAAAAAGAGGCCTGTTGTTTCTCTTCCCAGCGATTTTTCTATTTATCAATCGTTAAATTGCTCTTAAAGCCTTATATGTTTTTTAAATTCTAATCTTCTATTCTCCTTGGCTTTGCTACTCTGGCACGGTTTATTTTTCTTTTACATTCTCTTCAAAGACTCTTCATCCAGTGACAGTCTCCACCTATGCTATGATGATTGAATACCATCCAGGCATCCAAAGGAAACATGTCTATCAGTCTTCTTAATCTCTCAACAAACCTTAATTTCACCAACAACAAATATATGTTATTTTTTTAAACCATCGCCCATGCGTCCTTCCATGCTTGCCTTTGAGTTTGACCCATGAAACCCCCCGGAGGATTCTTCCTATTACCCATACAGTTTCACCCACCCAGGCAGGCATCTTTTCTTTCACCTTCCACCCATCCTTCAACCACCCATGCATCCGATTCCTATCAGCCACCTATGCATTCCGGCATTTGTCTCTGCCACACATATATTACATCTTGCCCATCCTTCCACCTTCCATCCTTCTTTCCCGTTCAACCCATCCCTCAAGGTCGCCTGACTCTTAGTCTTCTCCATAAAACTTGCCTAGCTGATTTGAAGTCAGATGGAAGAGGTTATTAGTTACTCAACTCCCGCCGCTTAATCTATTGCTAATGCAAAGTAAAGGGTGTCTTCCTCTTCCACCTTTGTTCACAACAACTTAGTCTCTCTCAACATATAGTGTACACCCTTGCAGTAAATGTGTAACTATTGTCAATAAGTAATGACTATAAGTATAACTTACCAACGCCCACCACTCCTGCTGGCTCACCCACCCCTGCGGCATCTGTCGCTTCCGCTGCTCCCTGCTGGCTGGCGTCGCCTGCCCCGCTGCTAGCCTCGTCACCGGTGGTCGGTGTGCCTAGAAAAAACATTTTTTAGATGCCATATATGCCTCCCCCAATTTATTCTTTTTCACTAGCAAGATTTAAAATAGTTAATGCAATACATATACACCAAATACATCACTAGTACTAATTCCCAGGTACTAGACAGAGTAGAGTAGACAGTAGTAGTATGTCCTATCCTATCAGAAATAGTAAAATCTCTGGTTGGGCATTTTGTTGGTGTCAATATTCGAAAAGCCTTTCAAGATTGAGACGAGGACAACCCAAAGGTCTGGACTCAGTGGCTAGAGCTATTTGTAAATCTTAGTTTTAAAAGTTTGTAAAAATAAAGAGTGGCCAACTGGGCAAGCTACAGACTAGTAGTAGTAGTACAGAGTCCGAGGCAGTTAGAGGAAGGGGACACAAGAATTTAGAAATAGATAGACTGAAGAAGATTTGGTAAAAATAGAATTAGGAACCAGAAATAATAGTTCGGAAAAAATAAGGTGCAGTAAAAATTAGGGAAATATAATTATTAATATTAACAACAGGAGGACTTACTGGGGCCAGCAGCAGAGCCCTCGAGAGAGGAGCATTCCTGGCCCTGGGAGGCATCTCCAGCTCCCGCCCAGACCCCATCGTCTTCTTGCCCCTGGGTGCTGATCATGTAAGATATAATAAAGAAAGAGACAATACTGATGATTGGTGTGAAACAAATAAACTATTTTAAAAAACACTCTCGAAACATTTTTAAAAACAACAATTGCAATGACCTATCTAATCTGATCGACTAGTAGTATTGCGGGATTTGCAGATCGTCTAGTTACTATTTATTAATCCAGTGTTCAAATTATGATTCCAAATTTCCTAAACCTAAGTACCACCTGAGCTAGCCCACCTATTCCAAAGACATTGGAAATTAATTGCCAAACAAATATTTGCTTCCTCTAAGTTTTGGAAATCATCAATGACGGGCCAATTGTTCACTAAGTCTGTCCATTTATTGTAGTCCTCAAAAATGCATAGATGGACACATGCATAAATTTGCACACACCAAATTGTTGATTGGTTGCTGCTGATGTTATGATGACTTAGTTGCTATATTACCCACTACAACCTACAAATGGTTCTACTAAGGAGGACTGGAGTCAGCACTCAGCAGCATGTAAGTGATGTGACGGAGGACGCGTCACACAGACCGCAATAAAATTACCAACTAATACTAAGTAACTAAACTACCTATCAATCCACCACTATCTTAGTGACAGGAGGACACAGGAACGGACTGGAGTCTCTCTAGCATTACCTAACTTAAGTTCTCCAAACTCTCTTACATTATGATCAGTCCAAGTTATCGCAAGTAAGATTAGTAGCACCGAGCACCTGTATAGTGTCTAGAAGAATAACAATCACATAAGATTTTTAAACGTAACTTACCAGCATGAAAGCAGCAGCATTCTTGCTATTTGGGAAAAAATAATATTCGCAATAACACAGAACAGAACACACAATAGTAACAAATTACTAGCTACTCACCAAGCCCCACAACCTCAACACCTAGCAGGTCCAGCAGTTCCTGCTCCCAATCCAAGATGTCTGACCACCGGTGAGTCAGCTGGTTATGGGTGCGCCCAACGCCAGAGCAGCGAAACACTGCTCGGCGCACCCTCACCTACCCGAGGTGACGCTCCTGGGTAGCATAACCATATCCGGGCCTGCCACCTGCTGCCAAGGTTAAAGGGAGGTGGCACTCTACAAAAAAAATACAAGTGCGGCCATCTCCGCCTGAGTGAAAATGGCCTGGGGCTGCTCCCTTTCCGGGCGCCGTCTGTTGCAAGGAAGGCGGCTCTTGGGTGCAGGCGCCTTCAACTTAGAGCCAGTAGAGGTAGCCTTGCCCTTAGCCATGGTTCTGGGTGGGCAAGGAGGGGTGGAAAAGAAAATGTAGGAGTCAAAAATAAAGTCAGGACAAGAAGTAGAAAAGTAAAAAAGCAAGTAATATGAAACAGTAGAAACAAAGTAAAAAAACAGTAAAAGTAGATATAAAATGCAAAATATACACTTAGGGAGAGAGAGGGATAGATAATAAATAAAAAAAGATCTGAAAAACTGTGTAAAAAACAAAAGATTGAAAAGATTAGAGAGGGAAAAACAGGCCCCAGAACCATGCAAAGACTAGGAAAACAAGATGGCCGCACCCATTGGCGACCGCGTGGTGAAGTTTGTGTGATATTTCCCCCGAACATACAATCCACGTTGCCAAACTTCAAAAACATCTCCCAAGCATGTGCGAGCATATGCGAGTATGTGGAACAAGCAACTCCGCATGCTTGCGTAACTGCGTAGCTTTGTGGAGATTTTTGTGGCTTTACGTAGCCTCGCATAGCGCAGCTACGCAATCTCCACCCGGTGGTATGCTTCCTTCTATTTATATTACCTAATGGCAGTCGCCAGTAGATAGTTACAGTTAAGACCTACTTTCAATAGACAAAGAATTTTTTGTGTTGCTAATAACTTTTGTTTTACAAAAACTGTCGTGCAGTGGCAGTGGTCCCAAAACGTGTTTTCCTCATGCTGTTTCTCATAGGGATGTTAGACATGATGACAGCATGAGTCGCTGAACGAAATTACACCAAATTCGGCAGAAAGCTAGATCTTTGTCCAGAAAGATCTCTTTTTCTAATTTGGTGTAAATCTCTTCAGGATTTTGGAGTTTTTAAAGAAAATAGAAATTGGTATATGTAGGGACGCAAATCCTTCACAGATCTGACATATCTCAAAATGAGATCTGATTGGCTGCCAACACTTCAACCAGAAGGTGTTTGGAACCATCTTGGGACTCGGACTCATCTGAGTCCCAAGAAGAAGTGATTAAAAAACAATAAGGGAGCAGGGTAGGAATACCACCCATAACCAGCTGACTCACTGGTGGTCAGAGCCTAGTGGGGGCCCAAAACTTTTTTTTTACCAATTTTGCTACAAATTTGCAGAAGAACCGTGAATCTGTGGCAAAATTGAAAAAAAAAACAAGCACAGTTTCCTGCGCTTCCTTTTCTTTGTTCCCGGGGTAGGCCAGGTCCCACAGGGGGAAAACATTTTTATATTAAAGGAGTGCCCATGGCCGGTAAAACCGGACCCTCTCTCACCATCCCAGGCTGATTTTAGCCCGGAGGACCCCATTCCCCGGGGCCCAGCCAATTACTCACATCACCGAAATAATCCCAGAGCTCTCGTGCCCTCACGTTTTTACAGAGTCTTGTCGGGGGCTGGAAAACATCCAGTCAAGTGCTCTGAACTCAGTGTTGTTGTTGAGGGGTCAGGGCAGCAGGCTTTTTTAAAGTAAAAATAAAACTGAAATTGATCCACTTAGGTGCACTTAATTGTTTTGTTGGGAAGTACTGTGTGATGGGCTAGTAGCCACAATTTGGCTGGGGACAGTACTTAGAAATCTCCCATCAACCCTGATACCAAGAGTGCACCCTAAATGTGGATAAATTGCATTGCAGGGGCACAAATGAATTACCGGGGAAGCAAGGGAAGGGGAAGACCACTCCAATTAGTGCTTATTGACATCCGGGAGAGGATGGTGGACACACACCAATTAGGTTTGGCTCTCAATGGGCTCTGGACAGGCCTAGCCACCAGGGATGCAACCAGGGGAGAACTGGAATGATTAACCCTCCTCAATGTCCCCTGGCAACTCAGAGAGTGTATCAATTTCCCGGAACACACAATCACCTCTCATTCATTGCTGTGTTTTAACCTTGTGCCTGAGGTGACATTGTTTATACCAGTGCCTTAAAACACACTGCACTGAAAAATGCTTCTGGGCACTTCAGAAGAATCGCAGGTTTGCTGAAGTTAAAATGCGGACTGATAACAGGTCGGGCTGCATATATGTGCCCTGAGAGCTGGAGCTGCTACTTGGTTTTTGCAGCTAATTTTGTTGATTGCGCCAACTTTGCACTCTTCATGCTATGCACACACCCGGGTATGCCAGCAACAGCTCTGTGCCCACAGTGGGATGCAGAACAGCAAAGACACAGAGCCTGCCCCTGCAGTCGCAGACACACATAGCCTATATATTACTCCCCCAGCATGCTCAGTTTTAGTTTTCTCATCAATTATTTAGCAGCAAATTTGCACTGATATTATCAATGATATCATAGAAGATCTCATGAGTAATGTAATATGTCGGGCAATTAGCAGTGCATGGTGAGGGAGTGAGTTATTGTAACCTCAGGGTACGAGTTATAGTTTGTTGACAACTCTTACTATACCTGCTAAATTCCTAAGGTTTATGTGTGTAAATTCTGAACTTAACTATTAAGTCCCTTTAATCTTAGTTTTTTTGTGAATTTCTAAGGTCTTTTAAATCCTATTTCCTAACTATAACGTCCCTGTAACCTTTGTTTTTTTAGTGGATTTCTATGTTTTTCTTAATGCCTCGGGGGATGGCCAAAGGGCACAAATGCAGTCAACAACATGCTGCAAATGGCCTTCGGCTCTGGCCAAATCCTCCAAAGGCAGCCAACCTGTGAGGAGAACACTCAGCCACCCTCCCTCAGCCAATATGAACCCTGGGGACCCAATCACACTGGTCCTGCCACATGTTTCTAGGGGAAGGGGTATGTAACCCCCTCCCCAGGCCATATTTTGACCCTGGGATCCCCATCTCCTGTGGCCCAGCCATATTGTAAATTGGAAGGGGGCACACACCCCCCCTTCCCAGGAAGAGTTTTGCCCCAGGAAGCCCATCCCCCGGGCCAGTAAAAAGTGGGTGACTTGGAGCCCACCCATGGAACCCACTGCATATTTAAAAGGGTGAGGGAGCACAAATTCCCCCTCCCCAGACCCTCTATATATTGGAGAAAGTTGCATGCAGCCCACCCATATTGACCATGGGGACCGTATCCCCTGGGGCCTATGCAATAAATATTTGGGGAGGGGGGCTGTGTGGCAACCTCCCCGGTCAGATTTTGGCCCGGGGACTCTGTCTTCTGGGGCCCGTCCACATTTTCAATGGGGAGTGGGTACAAAGGCCCCTCCACTGGCCAATGTTGGCCCCAGGGATCCTATCTACTAGGTCCAGCTAATTATTGAAGGGGGAGGGGCACCGCATGGCCCCCTCTCCCATCTGTGTTCCGCCACGGGGACCCCATCCCCTGCTGCCTGGCCAGTAACAAGCGGGTGCCATGGAGCCCACCCAAGGCAGCCACTTCCTTTTTATTGGGGGCTGCAGGGGATCCCCAAATCCCCTGTGGCCCCAGCCAGCTCCCTGCCTTCAGCAAGGGGCGGCAATGCTAGTGCCCACAGAGAGCAGCAAAAAATGCTATTCCCTGCAGGTGGCAGATATGTGTTAATCTGTTTCCCTGCCCGCTTCACAGCAGGTAGGAAAACAGATGCTGGGAGCAGAATTAGTATTTGTGCTTGCTTGGCAGGAGCTTTCAATTTGCTTCCAGAAAAGACGCTATGTCGCAGAGGTAGGCGGTCCGAGACATAGCAGGAGCCCGGCCCTGGGGAATGGGTTACCCAGGGCCTTTATTGGCCCATTATTTGCTCCAGGAGGGGGTGCTGCGCATGCAGCTCCCTTTTGTTTGCACAACGTGGCCAGGGGGGGTGGGGTCCAGATGCCGAAATCGGTCCATGAAGCGGTGCTCGCAGTACCCTACCCGGTTTACAAAATTGCCTTTCCCCGGGGGAGGGTGTGCTCGGGGCTAAAATCAGCCTGGGTGGGGGGCCACATGTGCTCCCCTTAATAGAATGGGCATTCCCCCTGGGACCCAGCCTACCTGGGGGACTTTAGAGAAAACAAGTATGGGAGATCAAGCTCAATTTTTGTCTCTGTCCTGTGAGACCTGCCACCAGGCCAAGGGGGTCAGGGTATACATATCCTCTTTTGTTGTTTTTTGTGGTTTTATTTAGGACTCAGGCTCAGTTCTGAGTCCTAACATAACTGCCAACACTTCCTGTTTGACGTTTTGGAAGCCAATCACATCTCACTATGAGAACAGTCAGATCCGCAGAGGATTCACATCACCAGATATCTACAAATCTTGTTTTTTAATAAGTCCATAACTATTGGACAAATTTATACCAAATCACAAAAAGAGATCTTTCTGGACCAAGATCTATCTTGCTGCCAAACTTGGTGTCATTCCGTTTAGTCGTGTCTGAAATCATGTTGGTGAAAACAGGTTTTGGCACCTGTTTGACGAATCTCCGTGAAGCTCTGAAGAGCTGTTGCATCCATTACATTGTCAGAGGATTGAAAGTTTTGTCACGTTTCATCAAGGGGGTGCAAAGAAAAAAAGGGGGGGCCCAAAGCATGCTTGAAATCTAATGCATTTTACATTGACTGTTGTATTTCACATAGCTTTAAAATGGGCAGACAGATTTAGATGACATTTGGCAGGATAAGATATTACTGTGCACAGATGATTCTTCTGGGTACTACAGATAAGTACAGTAAATATTTTTTAAGTTATAAGGTACTTTATCTTAGTGCTGTCTGTTGTCATGTAGTACTGTGGTACATAGTGATGACAAGAGATTATATGATTGGCTAATGTGTTAGTATACAAACCAACAGTTCTATACTGTTTAGGGGTGAGTCCAAATCTCCTGACTAAGTTTAGTTTTATGTGGGAGTAGGTCTCCAATTCATTACGCTCTATGGTCAAGAGTTCGCCTCTCCCAGCTACTGGAATCAACTTCATCTTAAGGGCCGTCTCAAAGCTGTCAACCACTTGTCGATGTCATCACCCTCCTAATAGGTAGGGACAATCCCCATTTTCAGTCTTGGGTCAAACCCACCACCCCTAGAAACCTCTATCTCTCCTTCACTGCCACCACCTCCCTTTTCTTACCTTCTCCACCTCTTTTTGGCCAGGGCCAACTTCTTTGTCTCCAGAGGTATATATGGTAACTGGTTCTCAAGTTCTCTCTCTCTGAGAGACAGTCCTGCTCCTCCTGTAGTGCCCCCACCCCCATTAACTATAGGTATGGCCCTGGTTACTGTAGTGGGTGAACAGGCATTCTGTTCCCTCATCACTGAGGTCTGAGTGGTCTCCATGCCCATCCTCCTTTATCTCTGTGGCTTCCTCTGGGTCATAGGATAGATCTGCTAGCTGGGCCTCTACCAAGGCTGTAAGGGCCATTATCAGCCATGTCTTCCTAGTATTGGAGGGAGCTGGTAAACTCCTAGCCTTGCAAAGGTTTCTACGCTCTGCTACTGTGAGAATGGGTAGGCTAACATGATCAAGCTCCATGGTATCCCTTAGTTTTGGGTCACTCAAAAAACCACTGTAGCACAAATTGAGGTCAGAATAATTTCCTTTAAAAATTAATTAATTGATAGCCTAAAGTAAAAATCAAAAACAATTTTACGATTGGTCAATTTAAAGGATTTGTAATTGTCTCACTTAAATACTGAATTGTGTTATCAACACAAGTTCAGGATCCCACTACTGCATACCAAATGTTGGAATGTGGTTTAGTGGTAGGTCCAGGTAGGTACCTACAGCGGCAATAACACCATAATCACAAATAAACTCCAGTCCAGTCTCAGTAAATGAATCCCTGCTCAACACTTGGTAGCTTGACAAACGAGCAGTCAGGCTTAATTTAGGAGACAGGTGTGTAAATCATTTAATATCGTCAAAAATGTAAATAAATGAAAGACACAACAAAATAAAAATCCATCATCAATTTATAAAACTAGAGAAGATTTGTATCTTTCAAATGACACCAGAACAACAAAAATACAATGTAGGGAACTGGAGACATTAATTTTTAAAGTTTAAATAAAGCAAATGTGCTTTCTGGCACCTAAAATTGTAAAGCGCCAATCGCAGCTATCTGGTCAGGCTGGACCGGGACAAGGTTCTCCAATATGTGTACTGACTGATTTGCCATCCTAACACATGACTCCGACTTATGGCTTCTCCTCCTTCCAACTCTATCCTCTCACTCCTTTCCCCTAACATGGCACCCCTCTCCCCTTCTGATTCCTACTCTATTCATTCACTTTAACCCTGCCGCTATTCTGACCCCCACACCTCCCAACGCCTCGCATCAAGTCTTCCACCCTCCCTCATTTCCCCCTCCCCTAGCCTCCGTAATCCAACCACCATACCACCCCTCACACATCCCCTCACTATAAAAGAATTCAGCATCAATCCACAGGATTCATCCATTACTAGACATGGCCCGAACTCTTGGTCCATCCTTTACCTACCCAATCTCTCCAAAAACGCTAAAAGAAACTTCAAACACAAACTACTTATCGGTCACCATGAAACCCTATTTGTTGATAACTACCTTAGTCTCTCCTCCATAATAAAACAAACTATATTTTTTACTCCAAATGCCCCTCCAAATGGAAAAGCATTTTTCTCCACCACCTCCCCATCACTAAATCATGTAAAATCCCTTATGGCTTTACATTTTTAAATTGTCCACCTCGCCCTCCCATACTTTCCCCGGCGAAATAGACATCTCCATTTTCAAATCCGGTAACATCCTAATCCAAGCCTCAGAAAATCACCTCACCATCTTTGAGCAACACTTCAGCACATTATCTTACCTACTATCCACCCCACCTCCTAACACTGCAACCTCCCAACCGACTGATGCTCCCTCACCCTCCCTCACCCTCCCCTTCCTTGCCCCAATCCCTCTCCTTACAGGCATCAATACTACGTGTGATGACTCTCTAACCCAATCCTCCAATCTCTCCCCTCGCTAGCAACCCCCCACATCCAGACACCTCAACAGCATGCCCAATCTCCCAAACCCTTTCTCTCTCTAATGACTCCCACCACTAGACACACCCCCTCCCTCACTCCCGCCTTCCAGCACCCTCCTCCTGACTTTCCTATTATTCAGCCGCCTGTACCAATTTCACTTTCTCCAAACTGCCTTCCCCCCTAGACAAGATGTCATTAGCCAGGATGTTATTTTCCTTTTCTCCCCTCAAGATCTGTTACCACCTCAGAACACCAACAATAACTCTAGGCACTCCCCTCCCGACGACGTGGACTCCCCCTTGTCCAACAACCCGGGAACGCCTCCCCTTCACTCCCCCGACCTCCCAACCCACACACATCACAGACCGCTCTTCCCAGAAAACTCAAAGGCTAATCTAACACAGACCCTATCTAACATTGAAAGCTCTCTTCTTACCCTGTCATCTGAACTCTCCCAGCTCAGCAAAGATCTTTCCTTGTCGTCTGAACTCTCTCAACTAAGGAAAGATTTTAACTCCCTCTCCTCTGAAATCCTCCTAAACCGGTTGATTTCCCCAAACTTAGACGCACAAAGCACCTCCAATTTTCAACAATGGAGAACCTTCCCTCATTGCAACTGTTCCAACCGACCCCCCGGTGCCACAAGCCATCTGTCCCGTTCAGACCTTCTCGACCTTTGTAACTCCTACCTCCCTAAATATCCAATTGACCCTCCCACCCCCCACTCTACCATTCCTGTGATCCTGGGGACATGCAGAATCCCTTCTTCCCCGTCTCCCGTAGACCCCCAACTCAACTCACCGCTATCCACATATGCCCTCCACCCATAAACAACCCGAAACCCCTCACATGCATGCTGGTCAACTGCCGCTCAGCTGCCCAGCATGCAACGGAAATAGCTGAAACCATTCTCAGCGGAGACATTGACATTACCTTCCTTACGGAAACTTGGCTCAAGGCCCACTCTACACCTATGCTTGACCTGCTCACCCCACCCGGTTACTCGATACTCAGGAAAGATAGACCTGAGAGAATTGGAGGTGGTTTAGCTATCATCTTCAAAAACGAACTTCAACTCTCGCTTGTCAAGAACTCCGACCCTGCCACCTTTGAATACCTCGGTGCAGTACTCAAAATCCAGGGTGCCCCACCTATTCGCCTACACAATATCTATCATCCTGGCGAATCCCTTCCCTTCGCAGAGGAACTTTCCGACCTACTCACCCAATGTGCTCTTTCAAACTCAAAAAATCTCTTCCTTGGAGACTTCAACCGCCACTGGAATTATATCAAATACCCCGCTATTAATCTCCTCATGAATCTTCTGGAGATTAGTGACCTTAAACAAATTTGTCACCATCCTAACAAATAACGATTTAGCCTCTCTCTCCAACATCATCCCCATCAACTTGTCCGACCATCATCTCATCCTCTTCTTGATCACCACCATTGGACCCCCCCTCCACTCCAAAAGCATCAAACATAAGAAATTGACCAGAAATCTTCATCTTATCCCCCCCCCCGGCGAACATGAAATGAAACTCAAAGCCCAATTCCTGCTCGACCCCCTCTCCCAAAATGCGAACGCCCTCACCAAAAATTACAACAAATCAGTTACCGAGGTTCTAGACCAAGCAGCCCCTCCCAAAATGAAAGCCCTAAGAAACATATCTTCCAAATCCTGGTTCAACTCTGATCTCAACAACGAAAGACGCTCTCTTAGACAGTCTGAAAGGACCTGGAGGCAATACCAGTCCCCCTCCCACCTATGTATGCGCAATAGAGAGGGTCTATAAAAACTAAGCTACTGTAGTGTTGTGGAGAAGTGTGGCTCAATGATTGGAGCGGCAGACCCTGATGCAGCGGTCTAGCCCGGGACCAGGGTTCAATTTCCCCGCCTCGGCGGGTCTTGGGCTCAAAAAATTCCACGGACCTGATAATTCTCGCCTCGGTGCCTATTCCAATCATGGAGTCCCACTCTGCAACTCTGGGCAATAGCTTGCTTAATCTCCACAACGGCCCCCACAACGCTAAGGATGCCTGGCCTCCACCTTGGGGATGCCCAGGAGTGGACGCCTCACAGGGAAAGTCAGGATGGGTTCCACAGCGGTATTCGTACAAGCGCCTTGAGACCCTTGCGGATGAGTAGTGCGCTATACAAGTATCAAATTTACATTTAAATTTAATTTATTTATAGAAGAGCCACTTTTCGTGAAGAACCTTAAGGTATAAAACAATTCCACAAAACTCAACATCTTGTAAATCAGAGGAGCAGAAAGCCAACTGGGCACCTGTCCAAACCAGGGTCTCAGTACTAAATGTCTACCAACTAGTGTTTCGGTGTAGGGGACAGGGGAAGGAGCAAACAAGAAAAGATCCCCGTGATCCCCTTTAGTTATGGTGAAAATGGTACTGGTGCTAATATTTGTGCATGATTTAGGATCGGTATACCACAGTGAATGTAGTTGTATGTCAGAGTTATTTCTCAAGTGAGGTGAGGCTCCATGGGTCCCAGGCAGATCCTGTCTTTGCGCATCCCTGTATATGGGCAGCTATGTAGGGGTGACAGAGGAGGTATAATTCTTGTAGTCATGTGCTCTCATATGATGTCCTCTGATGTCTGGGGGGTCACCTCCAGTAGGGGTATTGAATCTACCAGCCCCACGCATCTTCCGGTGTGCCAAAGAATTGTGTGATACTGTTTGCAACCACGTGGAGCCGGGCTGAATACAGTAGTGCACATTTCAGTGGCAATTTGTGGTGCCTACATTTCACAGCAGTTAATGTGCTGCATCATGCCTGGACCACTGCAGTATAATCTGGGAAGAACAGAATGTGTGAGTTGCCCACCAGTGTCTTCAGGTGTTTTCTCATCTCCTGCAATATTGCATCCAGCCCTGTTGTGAAAGTGCAACACCTTGATTACCATCGGCTTGGAATGAGAGTGAGGTGGTGGTATCCTTGTTGGGACCCAGTGCGCGCCCTCCATGGTGAAATATGTAGAGAGTGCCTGTGGGTAGTAGGTCTCGCAAAAAATTCTCAACATAGGTAATGGCATCCCGCCCTCTGCTTTTTTCTGGCAATCCTATTATCTGTATATTATTCCTTCTTGAGCACCCTTCTGCATCTTCAGCTCTCTGTTCTAGAATGCGCACATGGTCAGACAGTGACTTGATGGTAGAGTCTGCAGCCTGCAATGCAGGTTGTAGTTCTCCGACTGCCCATTCCATAGATGTGACTTCATCTGCAAGCTTGCAGTGGTCGGCTCTTAGCAGTGTTAGGTCAGTGACTACGCTGTCAATTCTAGATTCCAAGAAGTTTCTAAAATTTTCGAGGGTGGTCAGCAGGGCATCAAATTTACTTTCCATAGCTGCCGAGATGCCAGGGGTTTCAAAGCTTGTGACATTAGGTGCAGTGTGTGCACCCCATCGGTGCCCTGTGGTGCTCAAGGTCGCTGATTGTAGCCTCACCATCTCCAGATGTGTGAGCTCACAGTGCCTTCAGCAGCAGTGAAACCCCCACTAAGTATGTGGCTAGTCAGGGTAGAGGGTCTGGCGAACACCTCAGCAGCTAGTGACACACTTCCCACCTTGACAGCCCAAAACAGATTGCTTCTACCTCCCGACCTGCAATCTTTATTGAATGCTGGCATAAAAGCATGTTTATGCAAGGGTATGTATGTACCATTCGTAGCTAAATCAGAGCGACCAGCAGTGACCCTACCCACCCCGTAAGCCCAATATGGTCACACCCCAAGAATGAGGATGAGGTTGCGCAGCTTAATGCATCACATGTTCCCCAACACAGGTGAGTGGATCTCCATGTCATGGGAAGCAGCGAGAAATAATTGCAGTAACAAAGCAGCAGTAGCGCAATATGGATTTTCAGTTCTGTAAGTCAGTGTGGCCTAGGCCCAAGATAGTCCTCCGTGCCACACCTTGTCACGACATGTCACCTCAGGGAAGCGTCTCTGTACCTCTGAATGCATCTGAAATCAGTCTGTGCTCCTCAGTGTTGCATAGACTCTCAGTCAATTCAGTTCAGGGGTGGGGGAGAGGCACCCTCCCACATATGGTACACCGTTGGCGCATCAAGCGTCGAGGGTAGACAATTGCTATTGCGGGCATAGGTCCGGGCCAACCTCTGGGCCCTGCAAGGTGTTTGCAGAGGTACTTGCCACAATGAGTAGAGGTAGTGGTTGTGCTGAAGGGCCCCTACCCTTATTCTTGCTTCCAAAGCTGGCTTTGTTCGTCAACCAGCGTGGTCAACAGTACAGTGCAATTCAAGCTTGTTCATGTGGCAGCTGGACCTTTATTGTTCACCCTCCCTGCATCTGTCCTTCTCTGCTCAGTTCCCAGAGAGCCGAGTAGTGAAGTATGTTCATAGTGTCAGCACGGGGGGCAAGCATGCGTGTAGCGCTGTGGCACCGCAGGGCCTGGGCCGGATCTGACCCCCAGGCTCTGCAGCAAGCTCTGCTCTGTGTAGCAGGTGGCCTATCATATTATTGTGGCCCCACTCAAAGCTGGACTGCCATACCGTTGCGCGGGTTGACCTGGGCTCAATCCAGGCCCCAGATTTGCTCTCTTCCTCGCACTATGTAGTAGGTAGTGTGCATGCCTACAGATATCACAATGCCACCTCACCTGTGTTCACATTGAGTGCTCAGACCTTTAGAGCCCGCAGGCCTCAGTAGAGGTCACCTCAGCTCCCATGTGCACGGATGTCTGCAGATGCGAGGCAGCACCCACAGCAATTTGCTCCTCGCAAGGGATGGGGGCATCTGCGCCATCCCATGCATGATGACATGGAGACAAGTGTTCATTCCCAGTCAAGCTGCTTCACCACTCACCACGCGTGAGCGGGCCCCAGGCAACGGCCGGCACCCCCTGCACCAACGCCTCTCATGTATGGCTCCAAAGACCTAAAATTGTGTTTTGTCTTTTTTGTTCATTCTAAAGAGCTACGTTGCCAGTGTGGAAAGGTCCGTGCTATGCAAATGTTTTAATAACTATCATTGTTGGTGTCAGGCTCTTCAACACATCCCTTAAAATTAGGTAAGTTATGAATCACTACTTAACTGTAATGATTACTCTTTATAATGCATATCTTTTTTCTTTCCCAGCCAAAGATGCAGTAGTTAACTCTTTGTTAACTTTATGATATCATGGACTTTTCATAAGCACAACTCCTCTGATAAACTTCCCTTATCTCAACCTGATCCTTGTGGCTCACCAACAGAAAACCCTCATTAACCATCTGCTAAAAGACTGTAACCTATTATCCACGTGGATCTCATGCTCATATCTTGATTTACTGACTTCATCTCTTCCCAAGCTTGACGACATTCATTGTGGATACACACTCATGTTGATTAAATATGTTGATTAAATCTAGTATGTCCTCAACCTGTTCCTTAAATTGGAATTAGTTTGCTATTTCCAGAACATGCAGCAGGTAGATTATAACTCACACATCACCTTTTTCTCTTTTCCTTTAGCTGACCCAACACACACATTAATGGACCTCAGTCCATTCTTTACTCCCTCCCAAACACTCTCCAGTGGGGCTTTAATCCTTCTTTACAATCATACCACCAACAAATATGACTCACATTTTTCCCAAAAAAACTACAACCATTAAAAGTCAACAAAATGTAACATTAGTCATTCACTTCTTGACCTTACATTCCTCCATCATTGCCTCCACTGACCAAACTTAGAAACCAGCAGAATTTGAAATGTGAATCTGTAGCAGCTGATGTTGAACAGGAATAAAATCGTGTGAGTTATTTTTGTGATGAATATATTATGGTTTTACATTTACCAGTGCTGAATTACTCTATAGATAAAGAAAAGCACATTCTTCCTTTTTTCCCCTCTGTCACTCGTATTGCTTCCATTCAGTCTTCCTACACTTTCGTCCTCATCTGATCAACCCAATATCTTGGCATGCTTTCTAGCTGTGCTTGTGGAATGCTTTGTTAATCTTTAGCACACCTGCTACCGCCAGGTATCTGTTGTTAACCATTTTGATGACCCTACCTCATCACGCCTTTCACATTGCCAAGGCTATCATCAATAGACTGGTCATCTTCAGAAATTATTATTGTAACCATGCCTTAGTAGGACTACCACATTACTTATTCATCAGACTTCACCAAATACTGACTTTAGCTAAGCAAACCCTCTTCAACCTCACCAGGCAAACATTTGCCTTTCCTTTACCATTCTTTCATCGATAAAGTCATGTATATACTTGATTCTTTCTCTATTGGTCATCTTCAAAAATGAATATTGCAACCAGACAGGCCTTTTTAGGGCTACCACAGTACGTATAAGCCCATCTTGACAAAGTCATAGCTTTAGCTACACAGACTCTTTTCATCCTCACAAGGCACATATTTACTATCCCTTTCCAAGACACAACAAAATACCTATATAAGTCCATATACTTCACTATATCCATGATCAACCTCAGACCCCTTTTTCTTGGATTTGAGGCCATCACATAGTTGCCCATTTCTGCCCCATGCAAGTACGTACACTCCACAGCACCTTTTCATTCATGTCTCCTGCTACTATATAGAGGACTCAGGGATAATAAACATTTACGCTTGTTGAAAATGGGGCAAAACCCTATCTCACATTTTGGCCCTATGAAAGAAACTTTATTGGGAAGATGAGTTTTCAAGTCTCATTGTTCACAGAAGCACTTAGGAGAAGTAAAAGTGCGTGCAAGTGCCTGGAGAGACTATAGAGGAAGAACTTCGATCCCATAAAAAAAACTACCTATACATTTCCTTTGAAGTCCCATTATGCTAAAGTCCAGGAGGGAAAAAAATCCTTGGCTGGGAATAGTAGCCGTGAATTGTTCAGGATTGTCAAGGCTTTCTCCTCCCCAATCGCAATTAAGAGCCCTTTCACCCCCACTTATGAATGGACACGCTACATTGCGCAATACTTTTATAATAAAATTAAAACCATCCAGGATTCTTTTGGGAACGTGCTTCAAGCCAGCAATGGCAACATAGATTTGCCCCTTCTAGTCTACTCCAACTTAGATGAGACTCTTTCGGAGTCCCCCCTATTCCCTCAAAATAATGCAAGCGTTGAAATCTGGCTCCCCCTTAGACCCTTGTCCAGCCAAAATATTGGCCTCTATTGCTGAAGTGATCAATCCAGCCATTAATTTGGTCCTGAACCTCTCTTTGTCCAAGGGATTGATGCCAGAGAGTTGGAAACATGGACAAATTCTTCCACTCCTAAAAAAGCCCTCAACAGATCCCTCTATTGCCATCAACTACAGGCCAATATTACTGTTATTACTGTTGTCATACTTCTCCAAGTCTTTGGAGAAGTATGTAAACACTGTGGTCACCGACTTTGTAGAGGCAACCCATGCACTGCACCCCAGCCAGTCAGGGTTCAGAGCCAATTTTAATATGGAAACGGCCTTACTGGAAGTCTCAGACACCATTAAAACCACTCTTGATATAGGTGGGAAAGCGCTTTTGATACTACTGGACCTCTCGGTGGCTTATGATACCGTGCCCCACGATTTACTTCTGCACAGACTCCAGGACTGTGGCATCGGGGTCATGGGTCTTAGGTGGTTCTCCTCCTTTTAGGAAAGATGTCAACAAACAGTATGGTTCCCACCTTTCTCGGCCTCTATCCCCTCAATGTGGGTCGGAGTGCCACAGGGCTCAGTTCTGAGCCCATCTTTGTTCAATTTAAACACGGCTTCCTTGGCACTCCAGGCAAAGCAACATGGGGCAAAAGTTATATCCTATGCTAACGACATGCAGCTGTTGTTTACCTGCGAGAAGGACGCCACGCTGAGAGGAGGTATAATAAACAATTGCCTGACTAAGGTGTTTACCTGGTTCAGACAAAATAAACTGTTATGCAACTCAGACAAGTCCAAAATAATTTTTTTCAGCCATAGCCCTGGCGAGGAATGGCACCAATGGTGGCCCCAGGATATGTCCCCCCTGGCTTGCCCAGTTACCACCATAAAAAATCTTGGGGTAAAATTGGATGCGGACATGTCCATGAAGTCCCAAGTTCAATGTGTGGCCGGCACCTGTTTTGGCCTACTAAAAATGATGAAGCATTACCTTCCCCTACTTCCAGTCCCACACAGAAAGACCGTGGTCCAAGCCCTGATAATGTCAAAGCTGGAATACGTTAATGTTCTGTACTTAGGCCTCCCTGAGTACCTATTTGGCCGCCTGCAGGTGGTACGAAATGCAGCAGCTAGGGCCGTCCTTATGGTTGACCCTAGGACACACATGACGCCTCTTTTGAGGTCCCTGCACTGGCTCCCGGTGCGAAAGAGGGGGTATTTTAATGCTCTGGTGCTGGCCTTTAAGGCCTTCCTAAACATAGGGGCTCCCTACATCAGGAGCAGAATTCAGCCATATGCTCTATCCAGAACCCTGTGGTACTCAACTCAGAGGTTGTCGATCGGGCCTAAGTTTGCTTGTTCGCGTATGGGCGGACGTTCGTTCCAGGTGGCCTCCTCAAAGCTATGGAACAGCCTACCGCCTCCTCTGAGACAGGTGCAGGATCTTCGTAGCTTTAGGAGAAATCTAAAAACTTGGCTCTTTCAACAAGACACCCGATGTTGTATTCCCACTGTTCTGTCACTAGGGTAAAGACAGCGCTGGGACACTTCCGGTAGTAGCCGTGTGCTTTACAAATAGCCTGTAACATAACATAACATAAGGGATTATTATGGCCTCTTCTGAGGCATACACTCAAGACAAAGATACTCAATGGAGAATTGGCAAGGGCTTTTCTGTAGCATGTAACCAATATGGTTCAGGGGCTATTGAGGCTCCTTCTAAGACATGTACTCTGTAAACAGATCATACCTTTAGGGGGACTGTAAATGAGATCAGTGTGTACCATCAGGCATTCAAGGGTTGGTAAAATCTTGAGGAGGCTGGAGGAATGCTATAAGGTAAGATAAAATTGGGATCAAGGCAATTGACAATCAACTTTATGGATGCTACTTCCCACTCTTCAAAACTGAATATGCCACATTCTAGTTTATTTACAAGCCTTGAATACAAAACAAGGACTTCTTAGATGTATTCTAGTACCACCTCACTATCTCATCTATCAGACATGCTCACACCTTGCTTTTGTATGACTTCAAAATCTCAGGCAACTCAAGCATAAAAAAAACAAGAGATACTATCCTCAAGTTCAACACACTCAACATGATATATCAAATCATTCAGCCACTGTAAAGTCAAACACCAAATCCTCAATCTTGTCTTCTTTATTTCACCAATTAACAATTCCAAATTTCCTGTCTACCTGGACTGGACAGAACATCTGACCATTCCCATCACCATGCTCACTTTTCAAGCCGTTCACCAAGGAGAACCCGAAAGAGCACAAAGAACGTTCAGATCATTCAGTAACTTCTCCATTGACAAAAACGAGCCACAAATGTATCTGTTGCCTTGTCACACATCAATATCTATTTCAATTACCTGAACACATTTCTGAAAATCATATGCACACCTAAATTTAAATTAAAACATGCAAGTAACTGCAAGTCGATCCCATCAACACTGCAATACTTCAAAGACTTACTCCTTGTCAGGTCTTGCTCAGTCTAGGTTCTGTAGCCGCTGTACTTAACATCAGTTCATAGCCCAGTAGGACACTATTAGTCCTCATTCCTGAAACTCTTGTGGGAAGTGGGAAGCTCTTGCAGCACTTCGCACAAAGGTACCAATTCGTGTGAAATGTGTTGCCCATCATGGGCGCATTCCTGTCGGCACCCAAGATGAAGCCATTAGCCGATTTATATCAATCAAAGGGGAGAGTAGTTCTGTGCTAAAGAACTGGACCTTCACAGGATATTGGTTTCTGGTCAAGAGCACTCATTTGTAGCCATGATGAGTGCTGTTTTGGTGCTGTGGTTCTTTCTAAATCGTGATTGAGTGTTGTCTAGAAGATGGTGAAGTTCGACGTGGGTTGTGAGTTGCTTGTTGATGGCCTTCTCAATCACTTTGGCTGGATAGGGAAGCAGGGAGATGGGTCGGAAGTTGCTCAGTTGATTCCGGTCAGCTGTTGGCTTCTTGAGGATGGCATGGATTTCTGCAAGTCTCCATTCATCCAGGAAAGTGGCAGGCATGATGGAGGTGTTGATGATGTGGATCAGGGTTGTGCTAAATGGCGATGTTTTCAGGTTGTAGATGTGAAGGGGCTTGGTCCATTGGGGCCCCTGAGTGGATAGTCCGTATGGTTGCCGCTGTGTCTTTTCTGGTGAGGGTTGTCCATTCAGTTAGGTGGCCACCTTATTGGTGATGGGTGGGTAAGCAACCGGTTCTTTGGGGTTGTGTTGGGTTGGTGTGCGCAGTGCTGTAGATGCTTGCAATTTAGCCTATGGAAGAAGTTAAATAGGTTATCCCAGGGTTGTTGGGAGGCAGCGATGTTGCTGACAGTGGCTGAGGCAAGGTGAAATTCTAAATAATTGAGAAGATCTTCTTGCAGCTGTTGGAGCATCCTTTGATGTGGTCCACTAGTGCTTTTTTCTTGGTGCCTCTTATTTTCTGATGACAGGATTTAAGAGAAGCCTTGTAGGTAGTTCTGTTGTGGTGTCATGGTAGGCTCTCTGTTTCCTTTCTAGTTGTTTACAGTGTTGTTTGCTGTCTCAGAGTTCTTCTGTGTACCAGCTGGCCTGACTGTATGATCTACCATGCTTGTTGAGTATGGTGGATGCAAGGGAGTCTGTGCAGTTCTTGATCCAGTTATTGAAGTTGTTGATGTCCTTGTTGATGTTTTCTGTGGGGTTAAGATGATCTGTGCTGAGGGCGCTGAGCCGTTTACTTCTGTAATGTTGCCCCAGCTTGGAATGCTGAATCTGGTAGGGATGTTGACTTGAGGTCTGTAGATTTGAAAGTGGATGATGGAGTGGTTGGTCCATGTGAGCAATCTGGTAGATTTGTATTTGATGCTGTCATTTGTGGTGAAGATGGGGTCCAGTATGTGACCTGTGGTCCATGTTGGTTCTGGGATGAGCTCGGTGAGTCCGATGCTGCTCAAGCTTTCGGGGAGTGCTGTGGAGCAAGGGTCATTTTGGTTTTCTGAATGAAAGTTAACATCACTGAAGAGAATGTAAGCTCTCGAGTTGATGGTGAGTGGAGCGACAATGTTAGTGATGAGGTCAGTAAAGTTGGATCATGGTCAGGGTGGTCGGTAGGCAAGGGTTTCATCCAGGATGAAGTTTTCTGAGATTTGCTGCTTGAAGTGCAGATATTCTAAGAATGGGGTGGTATTCTCTGTGGATGTTGTGCTTTGATGTATTCCTTGTAGATGCAAGCAAGCCCTCATCCTGGCTTGTGAAGGCGGTCCTGTCAAGCAATCTTGTAGCCCACTCCGATTACAGTGGTTATGTGGAGAGGCCATGAGGGTTTGAGTCAGGTCTCTGTGGTGAAGATGATATTAGGTGCATCACTACTCAGCAGGTCCCATATTTGGTTGTGTTTGCTTAGTAATCATGTGTTGAGAAGCATGCATGCAAGTGAGTGTTGATGTGCGGGCTTGCTGTGGCATTTGGTGTAGGGTAGAGGTTAAGGTGCTGTTGATGCTTGTGTGGTGTGTTTTTGGTGGGGTATTGAGACTGATTGTAGTATTTTTATGGTGTGTGTGGGTGCTGGAGAACTGGCAGTGGGTGCAGGTAAAAGCTACCACTGTAGGGCGATGCACAGCAGCAGTTGGGGGAACGGCATCGAGGTCTAGCATCCTGAAGAGTGCTATGGAGTATCGCTTGATGGTGATCAGACCAGGGTTCCTGGCGCTGGGTGAAGTCATGGGGCCGATGGATGCAGATCTGCTTGCCTTTGTTGAGCCTTCAGAACGCCAGCAGCGCACCTGCTGTGGACGTCCACTGCACGTACATGTTGCAATTGCCATTAAATAGGTCCTGGGAGGGGTGAGGGATACGTTATGGCGAGAAGACCAATAATGTCTTCCTAAAATGATGGGAAAGTTATTATGTCTCTTCCTGTGTGATGGAAAATGAAATTCCTATTGCTTGGCTTTGTCTATTAAAGGCGGTTTGGCGGGAAAGCCAGTAATGTTACTTCCTGTCCAGATGGATGATGGGAAATTCAGTGATGTCACTTCCTATGTCGGTGAATTATGTAAGATTCAGTGATGTCACTTCCTGTGATGATGGGTGATGGGAAAATAAGTACTTGAATCATTTTTTTAGGTACTCCCAAACTGAAGGTATTATAATGTAACCCAGTGTTTTTCAATGGGAGAGTCAGCCTGTAAAAGTGTGTCTAAGGCCTGCCATTGCAGAGCCTGCGTGCAGTCTGGTACATGCACCCACTTGCCAGTCCCTAAACCTTCCCTTTTCTTCATATCAGACACCCCTATGGTAGGCCCAAGGGCAGGGTGCATTGTAAGTATAAGGTAGGACATGCCCTGGTGTGTGTGGCATGTTCTAATAGTGAATTACAGCCATTTTTGTTTTTCACTATTGCAAGGCTACCTGTAGACCAGAATGGGCAGTTTGATTATTACATCTTATAATCCTAACTGACTCTGGGAATATGGTAGAAATTCGAGTTTAGTATGCCTGAACTCAGAATGATAAAATACATCTTTTAGTGAAGTTGGTTTTTAACATTTTGTGTTTGAAAATACCACTTTTAGAAAGTAGGTATTTTCTTGTCTAACCATTCAAACCTGCCTCTGCTAGGCTATGTATTCCTTGTCTGGAGTTTGAGTGACAGGGCTGGGGAGTACCAGGAGACAGGGTGAGGCAGCCCCATGGTGAATAGAGAGATCTGCATCTAGATGGGAGGGAGGAGTTGCACCTGGGACCTGAATAGGGCTGTGCCTTCCCTCCACAATGCTGGCTCCACCTCCTGTGGTGCGTCTGATGTCTCTGCCCTGCACTCTGAAAGGAAAGAAGGAGTCATGTAAACAAAGTGCTCCAGGACTGACCAGAACTGGTTTGGACTAGGCAAAGGGCTCTCTGCCTTCAGAGAACAAAGGAAAACTTAGTATAAATATTGGGACCCCAACCCAAGAACTTTAGATCACTTTGGGAAACAAGAAGAAACCTTTGCTGAGGAGTGGAACCAGAGGAAACTGAGGAGAGACTATCCCTACAATGAAGTGCTGCTTGGAGGATTGGCCTGCAGTGGTTGCCTGACTGCCAAAGAAAGGAGAAAGGACTTTGTGTGCATTTTCATTCAAGTTGTGTAAGGATCTCCAAGAGCTTGGAAAAGAGCTTGCCTCCTGCTGAAGTCTCAGGGACAACAGACTTCAACCACCAGCTCCCCAAAGTTCTTTGGAACTGCTGCTGTTTTGGGCCTTCTGAGGGACTGCATGTCGCAAGGAGCTGGAAGCGCGACTCACAGAGAAGAAGCGTGTCGCAGCTGCTGCTGTCGCATCCCGGACAAGGGTGACGCCACTGTAGGTGACGCATTGCACCGCACCGCGAGAAGCATCCCGCAACAACGAAGAAGTGTGTCGCAGCCGCTGTCGCATTGCACCGCATCAAGAGAAGTGTCTTGCATCGAGGAAGAAGCGTGTCGCCATCGCAGCCGCTGCCGTCGCATCTTGGATGTCGCCGCTGTAGCTGTCGCATTGCACCGCATCAAGAAAAGTGCCTCGCATCCATGGAGAAGCCTGCCGCCGTCGGAGCTGCTGCCGTCGCATCATGGAACAAGGGTGTCGCCGCTGCAGTTGTCGCATCGAGCGGAAGCGTCTCGCAACGTCGAAGAAAAGTGTCGCCGCCAAAGTCGCTGTCGTAGCATCACCGAACAAGGGTGTCACCGCTGCAGCTGACGTATCGAGTTGAGTCTTCTCGCAACATCGGAGAAGCGTGCCGCATCAGAAAGATCTTCACGTCTTTATTTCTTTGCACCAAACTTTCATCGCATCACCATCGTTGCAACACTTTCGTTGCACTGTGTGTCGCATCTAAAGGTACGTTGAACTAAAAGTGTTGCATTTAAGAACTAAAGAGAACTAAGCTAAAACTACCATTTTTAAGTATAGTGTTGTGGATTTTTGTCGTTTATGGTCTTGTGGTAAATCTATATAAAGAATACTTATTTTTAATTTACAACTGTGTGGTGTCCATCTGTTGTCACTTGATTACTGTATGTGTTCACAAATGCTTTACATGCTGCCTGTGAGATAAGCCTGTCTGCTGGTGCCAAGCTACCAAGGGGGTGAGCAGGGGTTATTTTAGGAGTGTAACCCCTTACCCTGACTAGAGGCAAGGGTCCCTATTTGTCACAAATACCTACCAGTGCCAACTAGAGACCCCCAAATCTAACAGTCACTTGATGGGACAACATGTACTGAAGAGTCTACATGACCTACTATTTAAATACCATGCACACTGCCCTATGAGCAATTAGGGCCTACAAGTCCTAAAAAGGTATGTGTAGGCCTGGAAAAAACTTTATTTTGCCAGGTTGAGTTGGCAGATATAAAAGTGCATAAACAAGCTGCAGGGACAGGTCTGTAGACATGCTGTGCATGCATTGTCACTGGGGCAACATGTGCTGCAGTCCACTAGTGATATTTGACTTACAGGCCATGGGTACACTTGTGAACCATATACTGGAGACTTGTAGGTAGTTTAGATATGCCAATTAGGAGTGCATCTAATTTTAGATGTTTTAGGGGTCAGAGCCCATTCAGTAGGGCCTGGTCAGTAGGTCTCAGTATGCCGAGGCAAATTCTGCAGCAAGATCTTACCAAAAATGGGGTTGACCATACAAAATGGGCATTTTCTTACAGCTTGTAAACGGAATTCCTGAAGTTATGTATTTATGACACTAAAAGTAATTACACATGATTTGAACTAAACATTTGCCTAGCATGCACAATTTGTGGGAAAGATGTGCCACACACAGACCATGAGCAGCTGTTTGTTTGCTCTGCTTTTTTAAATCCATCCTTGCACCAAACATTCACGAGAGGAAGCATTTCGTACTAAACCTTTGCGCAAAATGAGAGATTTGCAGTTTGCATAATTATGCCTAATTTTTGCTGTCATTTTCCATAATTACACAAAAGCAAATTACGTATATTTTGCTTACCCCTAACCGTCTTTAGTGGGATTTACTGGCAACATCTTTACTGGTTTTCTTTCTAAGTAGCCAACACCTGTTCTTTCACATGGGCACCTCCAGGCCCCGGAAGATCCCCATCGCTTGCTAATTCTCCCAGGGTTCCATCTTGTTCCTCCTTCCTCTCAAACCTCTATATAAAGCCTATTTGGACTCTGCTTATTTAACATGGAATCAATGTCCACCACAATGCTGACATCAAACAATCTACTTAAAAGTCTCCTCCACCTCAGAAATCCAGTGCGTCTTACACTGCTTGCAACTCATTTAGACTTGAATGTCTGCAACCTTTCTGAAGCTCAATGTGACCAAGGAATAACTTATACATACTTGACTTAATTACATAAATCTGGACAAATTTAAGTCAATGCGAAGTCATTAAGGTTTACCCTATGGTTGCACTGCTTCAGATAGCACTGCCAAAGTGACATTTGATAATGGGAGAAGTTCATCATCAATTGACTACATTATTGTTAATACTCGATGTTGGACTTGGCCCTTTTTTGCAGGGTCATCCCTGAACTTTTTACCTTCCTCCCGTATTTTATCTGACCTGTTGTTGGCTGTATTATGACTCTGGGCACTTTACCACTTCTGATCAGTGCTAAAGTGCATATGCTCTCTTTTGTAAATTGTTGTTATGGATTAGTGACTCCATGATTGGCTATTTGATTTACTTGTCAGACCCTAGTACAGTGCACCATGTGTGCCAAGGGCCTCTAAATCAAATGCTGCTGGTGGGCTTGCAGCACTGGTTGTGCCACCCACAGAAGCAGCTTGTAAAATGTGGCTCAGGCCACTGGGCAAGTGCTCACACTCGCCAGTCCCTAAACCTTCCCTTTTCTACAGGTTAGTCGCCCCTAAGGTAGACCCAAGGTACACCCATGGGCAGGGTGCATTGTCTGTAAAAGGTAGGAAATGCCCTGATGTGTGTGGCATGTCCTGTTAGTGAATTAGAGCCAATTTCGTTTTTCACTATTGCAAGGCTACCTGCTCCCATAAGCCAGAATGGGCAGTTGGATTATAAAATATTATAATCCTAACTGACACAGGGAACAAGGTAGAAATTCGAGTTTAGTATGCCTGAACTCAGAATGTTAAAATACATCTTTTAGTGAAGATGATTTTTACATCCTGTGTTTGAAAATACCACTTTTAGTAAGTGGTATTTTCTTGCCTAACTATCCAGCTTGCCTCTGCTAGGTTTGTGTATTCCATGTCTGGTTTGTGAGTGACAGGGGTCTGGAGAGGACCTTGGCTCCAGCAGTCTGATGGGCCAGGGCTGGCTGAATAGGACCTGCATTGAATAGGGAGTAGGGGGCGGAGTTTTCCTTTCACTGACCTGAGCACTCATAGAATAGAGAGTAGGGGAGGAGGTTTTCTTTAAGCTACCTGGGCCAGGTCGGCTCTCAGACAATGCTGTCTCCACCTCCTGCCAGGAAGCTGCACAGAACTGGTTTGGCTCGGCACAGGCACCCTCTGCCTTCAGAGGACAAACAATTTACTGTTATAAATATTGGGGCCCAGACCCCAGAACTTTAGAAATCAAGAGGAACCTTTGTCAAGGAGAAGAAATCGGAGAAGCTGAAGTAGTATTGCTGCCCCTGTGGTGTTTGCTGTCTGGGGTTGACCTGCAGTGGTCACTCGCTGCCAAGGAAAGTAGAAAAGGACTTTGCTGCTTGCTTTGTTATCTTGAGGAAAATCTCCATGGGCTTGAACTGAGCTTGCCTCCTGTTTGAATTCTCAGGGACACAAAGACTTCACCACCAGCTTCCCATGAATGTCCTTGCTGGGAATTCTGACCTGCAGTGAGGTGGCTGCTTTTGTTTGGGCCCTCTGAGAGACTGTGTGTCGCTGGGAGCTGGAAGCACGATGCAACGAGGAGAAGCGTGTTTGTATTGTGTGACACATCCAAGGTACTTTGAGAGTAAAGTGTCATATTTATCATCTACATTAAACTAAGCTATTTCTACCATTTTAAAGTCATATTTTTATGACAGTATTGTGGATTTTTGTAATTTAGTCTTGTGTTAAGTCTAGTAAAGATTACTTATTTTTCTAAACTGGTGTGGTGTCCATTTGTAGTGTTTTCACTGTATTACTGTATGTGTTCACAAATGCTTTACACACTGCCTCTGAGATAAGCCTGTCTGCTCGTGCCAAGCTACCAAGGGGGTGAGCAGGGGTTATTCAGGAGTGTATCCCCCTATCCCTGACTAGAAGCAAGGGTCCCTATTTGCACAAAGGTGTATACCATTGCCAACTGGGGACCCCCGTTTCTAACACTCGACTGTTGGGAATGTGTGTGTGATTGGGTTGTTACAAGAAGAGTGGAGAGTGACACCAGTCGCTCGGTTCTCTCTCTGAAAAGGAGTCCCAAGTGGTGTGCTAGCATTAGCAACTGACACAAGGGGAGTAAAGGCCATGAGATTGCATAAACCAATAAACAGTAGGAGGAGAATAAGAAGAAATAGCTAGAGATACCTCCTCAAACTTTCAATGCTTAGATGTATTGTGGCTAAGTATGGATCCTTAATTATGAATACCCCAGCCTATCATAGAGGCCGATCTTAGTAGCCTATGATGGTATGGTAGATTAGTTGATTGCTCTGTGGTCCAAACCTATAGGGCCCAAAATTGTATGTCCTACTAGCAGGCGACTGATTTAAGGGTATAGCTGGTATGATGAAGAATGCTTCCGTATGAAGAGAGTTGTCTCACATGCCTTGACAGGGCACCCCTGTAGCCCTCAGAGTGAAGCGTTATTTCAAAAACGTAGGAATGAGTGCAAACATCTTTTAAAAGCCAAGAAATTGTTTCTCCAAATGACGTTATTGTTAGAACTGACGGAGCCCTGTTATGATAAAAAAAAACTAAGAGGTTCTGTGAACTTGCAATGCGAGTGGAGAAAAAGGCAGTGAATACCTTAGAAAATCCTGTTGACCCAACAGTATGGATTCAGTATTTTAGTGCCTTGTACAGTGCGAAGCACAAAGGTTCACCTGGCCTCCCGCTAGTGTGCAAGGATCTCTACAAGGGTCATTCTGCAATTAACATCTTAGTACAGGAAGTGGAAAGCGCATTGGGTGCTATGAAGAAGTACAAGGCACTAGGCCCTGACCTTGTGCCCATTGACCTTTAACATGAAGAGCCCCACCTGTGGCTAGTGTCCTTACCAAAGTATTTATCTCAGCTTTCAATGGTAACATTGTTCCATCCTCTTGGTGTTCAGCCATTATCATACCTATTTGCAAGAAGGGCAATCACGGCAGTCCCTCTAACTATTTCCCAATCTCCCTTTTAAATGGGGCAGGGAAAGTCCTTGGGAAAGTCCTGCTTAACCAACTCCAGGGCTGGGTGATGATTGTAATGTGCTTTTATGACTAAACTGTCGAATAAAGCTTATTGATTGAGAATATATAATGATAGAAGTAAAATCGGTTTTTCGATTATGGATGTTAATATTGAAATAGTCGACGTTGATGTACACAATCATACATGTGCATATGAAAGTGAGATTGCATCACTGTTGTCTAACTCACCCGATATGACCACTCCATTAACCCTGTGTCAGAAATACGTGGTCAGGCAGGCCTTGCAACCTAGGCCTGAGGCAACTGATTGACAGTTCATAGGTGGGGTGGCACGTAGCCAGCAGAACAAACATGCGGATAGGAAAAACCCAGATGAGTCCCACAGATAGGCAGTGACACCAAAACTGTGAGGGGAGATTGGCCCCAATAAAGCACACATGGCCCCAAGGGGTGCGCACATTCCCAAAACACCATAAAGTTAGATGCCCCATGAAGTTAGGAACACTCAGCCAGTCAGGACATGCCACACACAGCACACGCAATGATCACATGCTACCCATGCCGGACATCTGGACATGTTACCCACTGACCCTCATTTTCTCCACGCAAGGTCTAGACCCACCTGCATTTCTTATCAGAACTGAATAATTTATGACTCATGATTAGGCCTGCATTCCTCTTCCTAAAAAGGATATCTGAATTGTTTTATGATGCTCCACGACATTTATATAATAGCGCTCAGAAATCGCACTTTGAGATAGTCCTCAGACACTGACTCTGTGACTGTTCTACCAGCCAAAGAGTTTGATTAAAGAAGGCCAGAAGAGAGGCCCAGACCAACAATCCGATCCCAGAACCAGCAAGTAAGGTGCCACACCTCCCCAACCATATGCAGGAATGGGGGTGCTCTCCCAGATGCCTGCCATCCATGCATTAGGCTACACCAATCCGCCCGCCGACGGAACCGGAGGGCCCCCTATCGAACAACAAACTGCTAGATCCAAGCAAGGGAGGCTAAAAGGCCAGCAGGCCCAGGAAATTCCACCATCACCCCAGTCCAGTGTTAGAGCTACCTGAAGTTTGACCCCCATCCATTTCGTTCAGCCCATCGAACCCCAGCAGCGTGGAGAATGTGCACTCCCACCCGTCCAGATGACCGCACTTGAATGACTAGGAGATTCATAGCAGTTATGGACGGTGAAAAAACAAGTGGGGGTGAGGATGGGATCCAAGTCCTCCGAGGTCCGATGACGAGGGGGGAGCCACAGGGTATGCGCAGTCAGCCGATAGGACAACAAAAAGTGAGTTTGAAAGCAAATTCCTACCAAGAACGGCACCCAACTCGGAATAAAGGAGGCAACCTAGGTGGGAGTTAGAGGAGAGGCGTGAATCAAGGATGGAGTGAGAAAGAGCTCTCACCTTAGAAACACAATGAGAGAACCGGGCAGCGTGCCCTCCACCTGAGGAGAATTGGGGTAGGCACAGAACACCACTCGGAGGCAGGCTTCTGTCTGGTTCCCAAGCCTCACCAGATTGTCAGCGTAGGAGAGTGGCTGACCACGTAATAAGAGATCAAGGCACCTTGGTGCAAACTCAATTATGATGCAGGAGAAGCAAAATGGCACCTTTGTGTGCACAAGAGGAGAGCAGCGACGAAGATGTCTTCGACTTGCTCTGAACGCACGGGATAGACAAACTGACCCCAAGGGAGTTAGTGACCAGAGAGGAAGGCAAGATCTTCACGCTACCCTTTTCTACCAGCTAGCCCACGGGACTAAAAGGGAGGGCAAGTGTGATAGACCCTGGCCTAAAGACAGATCCTTTGAACCGGAGGACATGGTCATTTCGGAAGACCACATCCAGCACTAAGGGGAAATCCCAAGTGGAACTTCCCTTACATGATGGGAGCGCCACATTGAACAGACACCAGCGGCACTACCCCAAGCCAAAATATTGCCACTGCTGCAGTAGGGCCCTTCAGGGACTATCTATGCGCCATGGGCCAGATGGATAAAGATGGTCTCAGAACCAAACTGCTACCATTGTTGGATGGGGTGAGGAAATGGATCTCATGTTTTGAAAAGAACAACATGGGATTAGACCTAGTGATAGGTGATGTCAAAAGTCTGCTAAGCAGTCTCCTTGGAGAGCAGACTAACATGGTATTTGCCTGAGCCCGCATCCCAACAGTCACGCTGACCAACACCGAGCATGATTAGGCTGCATTCAATTTGTGCAGGTGCCAGATATAGACAGCCCTGAGGGAAATATTCCCTGACTGCCCAAATGTATTAGGATTGAGGGCAATATTTGCTGACTGCCCGTATGTATTAGGATTGATGGAAGAAAGCATAAAACCTGGGAAGACCATAACTGATTTTTTGGATAGAATGAGGGAACATTGAGGACAAGTGACAGGATAACCATGGACTGATATGGGTCCCCAGGTCGCATTCTTCTATAACACCTTCAAATAGGTGATGCTCACAAAAATACAAAGTGGATTGGACAGCATAGAAGGGTTGGACACCAAACCCTGGTGGGAGATACAGGTCGCCAAATTACATTATTACAGAAAGAAACCGGGAAAGGATCGTGAAAAACATGAGCAAGTCTAGAGAGACACCGCCAAGTAGGTACAACACAAATTGAAAAAAATGCTCCCGGGTCCTACTGAATGCCCCGTGCTGGGACTGGTGGGGTGTATACATGACCTCAGGGTATGTTGCAATCACCAACAGCCAAGAATTACAGCACACCCCCTCCTTATACAGTGCCCCATGCATGTGTAGGACAAAAGGCACCCCGCGCACACACACTAGGGACAGTAGAATATTGGAAGTCTGTCAACACCCATAAAATGCTAGTTAAATAACCAAGATCATCCACATGCTCATGAAGGCAATCCCTTAAAAAATATCCTTTTTCTGTCCTGGTGAGGGTAAAGAACCAATGACCCATAAGTATGAATCAAAGCGGCCCATGAATAAACACCCACTGTTTCTAAAAATAAAAAAAGTAGATAACCCGATTGAGGCCACCTTCCGGTGCCCCACTAAAATAGCACATATGATTGTAAAAACACACCCCTAAAAAGACATCACAGAAATCCCCAAGAATGATTGATGATGTTATATGTAAGGATGCATTTGTTTTCTGAACTAAACCAAAGAACAAAGGCTCTTATCCAACAGAACTGCAATCGAGCCATCAAAGAGCACCACCGTTACAGCAGCCCACCACCTCTGCAGGGACCATTTCCATGACCCCAAACGAGACCCAAGTATGTGAGTCAAAGACCACAAACATTTCCTACAAACTTTATTGAACTGTTTTAAAAGTAAAGAAACCCCCAATTACCAGAGGACTACAGACGTCTTCCCTGGTAGTCATCCCAAGACCTGCAATGTTCAACAAATTATGTATTGTTGTAAAATTGTATACCCTCTAGTTACAATGGGAGTGGCAGCATAAATGCTAAAGATCTGCCTAGTCAAATGGAGTCCACCCAACATTTTCACAGCGCTTGCCCATGTCACTTATATTTACACTGAACTCAACACTAGCGTCCTACTTGCACTACACAGTGCGTTCTTACACAGCACATGGCATAAGCACAAGACCGCTGTGGGGACTCAGACATCAGCCAGATCATGGTATGTCTGTTCACTGGTACCGCATGCAGTAGGTGCTGACAGGATTGACTTGTGCCACAGTAGAGTGTCTCGTAAAAGCAAAATGCATTCACCACCTGTACCTATGTAGGATTAGGGCCAAGATACAACCCAACTGAGAAGAACGCCATAGAATAGTAGTAAATGTGACCCGTTACGAGACCATTTCAACAGCACTGTACCTTTTAACTGAACCTAGCGATATCCAAACTCAATTCAATTCAGTTGTATTTGTATAGGGCATGGTTACCCACACAGGCCTCCCAGCACTCATTGCAAAAAAAAAAACCTCCACAAAGTTGTGATGAACCACCTCCTCAAGCAATGTTTAGAACAGGTGGGTATTTAGCATTTTCCTAAAACAAATGTAGCTAGATTGGATGCGCAGGAGGGGCACCATAGAGGAGGAAACTGTTTGGCCATGACACTTTCCAGAAAAAAAGATTCTTGGAGGCAGTAAAGCTACCTCAGCAGTGCACAAACCCATCCGCCCGCTTCCATCTGTGGTCTCAGAGTGGCCCATAGCGTGTCTGGGGCAGGTTTCTTTAATAACAAATGGACCCTAGACATGGAGTTCCAGTGTAGGACGATCCTCGTCGATGATATGAAGGGAAATGAGTCACGTAGTGGAGGGTTGAACACCAGCGTAGATAACCTGTATCCGAACATATGGGATACTGAGATAGATTGGTACACATAGTTGGATGAGAAGGCACAACCCCTCATAGTACGGAAACCTGCACATACCAAACATGCAATACGGCAGCTCCTTGTTGGTGGATACTTACTGGCAGTGCAGAGAATTTGCCTACACTCAGCTTGTCCCCAAATGGCGGGGCCTATGCACCTTCCTCACCATACACACCCCGACCCTGGTCATTCCTGGAGAAGATCTGTCAGGGTTTTACCAACACCAGAAGAAGACAACCCTGTTGCATCAGGTTCGAGGGAAAAGAACTGCTGATTATTTTGTCTGGGCTCAGTATAAGGGCATTCTGAAAGAATTTAGACTATTCTCTGACACACTAGTAAATGTAGGAGGCTCTGTACCCTACTTCACTGGGCAGATGAAATCAATGATAAACAGTACTAAACTTGGTATTAATGCAATCAAGGAAGAACTAAGAGCCATCCACCTCATGGTGATGCAGCACTGATATGTGTTGGACTTAATGGCTGCAATGGAGGTAGAGGTGTGTGCCAAGATCGGTGCATCCTGCTGCATGTTTATCCCAGACAACAACATGAGAATAGGACTTTGACTCTTGCCATCCGAGTACTGCACCATTTACAAACAGACATGCGTAAGGAGGGAGGTGCTTCTGAGCAGGGATGGTACGCCAACTGGTTTTCCTGGTGCCCCCGGTGGTTGACTGGTCTGTGTATATCATTGTTGCCCGTTTCTGATCTTCATATTGTTTTTGTTGGTTTTCTACAAGTGGGGGTTTCCTGCTGTAAACACCCAGGGGCCGATCCACAGAAATAATCTGAGACAAAATCCTAAACTTACTACTATTGGTATTCACAGAAGGCACTTACGATTTTTGGTATTCACAGAATGCACTTGCGACTCCTAACTTTACGTCCGGACTCTGGCTGGAATTTCCTCACGTACTCTCTGGCTAGGGCCGTATTCTCCGACTCGAGCCGTAATCTCCGGCTGGAGCCGGATAAAGTGTAATCAATGGGCTGGATTGCAATTTTTACAAAAAGGAACATTAGGAATGTGTGATAAATGGTAGAGAAGATCATGAAAAACAGTTTGCTCAGGGAAAAGGGCACAGCCAGACACTACATCATAATCCAGAAAAGCTTTCACCTTTGTATCATAGTATATGAAGTGCACAATTTGTGCTCCCCTCAGTGTCATCACTGAATGTAATTTATTTCTATTAAAAATAATGTTGATCCTTTACACTATTTAAAAACTTTCATTATGTTGCTGATGTCATCAGCCAGGTAGTGATCCTTTCACTTAAACACCATCCATGCTGTCATCTAATCTCTGTAGCACACCTTTGGCACTAATAGGCTAACGCAGGCATTATCCTTGCAATTTTCATTTCACAGAGGCAAATCCCATGCACGCATGCAATCACCGAAACATTACCCCTGCACTAATGCAATCACCAATGCTACCCATGTACTCATGCAATCACTCAGGCACTACTGTTGCAGTCATCCTTTTACTCAGGCACTACCCATGTACTCATCTAAGCAACCAGACATTAGCCATGCACTAATAAAGTCACTCAGGGACTACCTATGCACTCAGCCAACCACTCAGACAGTACCCCTGCACTTATGCAATCAACCAGGTACTGCCAATGTGCTTAAGGGATCACTCAGGCATTATTCTTCCACTCAACCATTCACCGAGGCGCTAACCATGCACTCATCCAATGACCCATGCATTAACCCTGCACCCATTCTTCCAGTCAATCAGTACCCATGCACTCATCCAATCACTGAGGTACTACCCATGCACTCATGGAATCAGACAGGCACTACTTTGCACTCTAGCATTCACTTAGGCAGTACCCATGTACTCCTCCATTCACTCAGGCACTACCCATGCACTCATCCAATGACCCAGGCATTACTCTTTCACTCATACTTGCACTCATCAAATGACCCATACATCACCGTACCACCAAACCTTTCACTCAGGCACTACTCATGCACTCATTCATTCACTCAGGCAGTACCCATACACTCATTCTGTGCAGTCAACGCTGAGGGGAGCACAAATTGTGCACTACATGTACCACGAAGCATAGGAGAAAACTTTTCTGGGTTATGATGTAGTGTCTGGCCGTACCCTTTTCCCTGCCAAAACTGTTTTTCATGACCTTCTCTACCATTTATCACACTTTCCTAATGTTCCTTTTTTGTAAAAATTGCATTCTGGCCCATTGATTACACTTTATCCGGCCCCAGCCGGAGATTACGGCTCGAGCCATAAAATACAGCCCTAGCCAGAGAGTACGGTCTGGGTGCGGAGAGTACAGTCCGAGTGCAGAGAGTACTCTTCTGGTGCGTAGAGTACATTCCAGGTGCAGAAATTCTAGCCCGAGTGTGAACGTAAAGTTAGGAGTCGTGAGTACATTCTGTGAATACCAAAAATCGTAATTGCCTTCTGAGAATACCAAAAGTAGTAGGTTTAGGATTTAGTCTCATATTTAGTCTCACAGCGCTGGGACGCCCCAGGGTAGCCATCGCGCTTTATAAATTATCTTTTTATTTCATTTCATTTCATTTCATTTCATTTCATTTCAGTGAATCGCCCCCCCCCCAATCCTCAAATTACGTAGGATTCAAGTAACTAGGTAAATATTAATAGTTAAAACTGAACCATGACAAGCCCCTAATAATGTGACTATCATGAAGAGTGGGGTAAATTATGAAGTTGTAAATTTAACTAGAGCGGGGGAATGTTAATATTGAAAAAGTCAATGTTGATGTACACAATTATACATGTATTTATAAAAATGAGATTGCAAGACAAACAAAAAGTCAGAAGGTGTGAACATTGGGGATCTAAAGTGGTGCAGCCTACATTGTCATAAGAGGTGGAAGGACCTATGACACTGGACCAAAAAGTAATCTCAAGTCCTGCTCAGGCAATCCTCCCAACATGGGAAGTGTGTGCACCACACCCTCACCCCCCTAATGGCCTGCATACTTGCAGTGCCTTTCCAGTGCTTGATGTTTTTTTAGGTCAAGCCTAGCAGCGGCACGCATGCACTGCTCACTCTGCAAGTCTTCTGAAGTAGAGTAGGGGAGAGAAGCTGCAACCACTCTCCGCCCATATTTTTTATTGGCTGTGTTATTGTCTTTCGTAAATTCTGCCTTCAGATTCATTATTAGGCTCATTAGTCCCTCCTTAGTACAGCCTTGTCTTCATTTGTAACCTCCCATGGCTACTGGCCCCTTTACTTCGTTTGTTACATGGGACCTTAGTCTGTAAGCACTATTTACTTTATGGAGTTTCTCTTATTGCAGGCCGGACATGCGTTACTTCAGCGGAAACTGCTTGTGTTTTTTTAAGCAGCATGGCCACCGCCGTAAAACGGGTGCCCGCTTTCAATCACTTTAACCCGGCATTATCTTGTGTCTGTTTCAACCCCCTAAGTAAAATGGATTTAGAAATGATTAGCGAATTAGGTCATGTGAGCTCCAGGTAGCACATAATTGTGTGCTAATGGGCTGAAGCCGACAACAGCACATATGTGTAACATGTCATCTGTACTAAAGCCACCAGATGGGTTGTTTTCAAAAGCCTGTTTTATTAACAACACCATCACCACCAATACCACCACCACCTCCAACACCACCAATACCACAACCACAAATACCACTGTCACCAATGCTACCACTACCACCAATACCACCACCAATATCACCACCAACACCACCACCAATACCACCACCAATACCACCACCAATATCACTACCAATACCACCACCAATAGCACCGCCACCAATAGCACCATCACCAATACCACCACCACCACCACCAATACCACCACCACCAATACCAATGCCACCACCACCAATACCAGAACTACCAATACAACCATTACCACCACCAATACCACCACCACCAACAAAACCACCACCACAATACCACCACCAATACCACCACCACCAATACCAACACCACAACCAATACCACCACCAATACCACTTCGACCAATACCACCAATGCCACCACCACCAATACCACCACCAATACCAATATCACCACCACCACCAATGCCACCACCACCATCAATTCCACCACCACACCACCACCACCAATACCACCTCCAATACCAATACCACCTCCAATGCCACCACCACCAATACCAGTACCACCACCACCACCACCAATACCACCACCAATACCAATACCGCCACCAATACCACCACTGCCACTAATACCACCACCACCACCAATACCACCACCAATACCTCCAATGCCACCACCACCAATACCACCGCCAATGCCAGCACTACCACCAATACCAGCATCACCAATACCACCACCACCAATACCACCAACACCAATACCACCACCAAGTCCACCAATGCCAGCACCACCACTAATAACACCAAATACCACCAATACCACCACCAATGCCACCAATACCAGTACCACCACCACCATCACTACCACCAATACCAGCACTACCACCAATATCAGAATCACCAATACCACCACTACCAACCCCACCAATACCACCATTACCAATACCACCAATTCCAGTACCACCAATACCATTAATACCGCCACCACCAATACCAATACCACCATCACCAATACCAATTCCACCAACTCAGCACCTCACACTCACCAGTAATAGCAGGGGCACTGTATGAGGCTGGAGCTGCAGCCAAGACCATCCCTCCCTCCCTCCATGCCTGCCATAAAGAATAGCCCACCCTGCACCAGGAAGTGAAGCCAGGTCCCTACTACAGATGGAGTGTTTTTTATTAGGCCAAAGATCGCAATGACATTATACAATGCCATACTGCACACTCAAATCATGGAGCGGGCAGGAAATAGTCCCCCGCTCTTTCTCTTGAGCTGTGACAGTGTAATCCAAGAGCGAAAGGTGTTGGAGTGCTTTGTTAGTGTTTATAGCTCCGGTCATATGTAACTCTCACTTCACACTTTTTGTGTCTGTATAATTTACAACACTTACACATCTTCTTCACTGCACTATTTATCACTACTTCGAAGATGTCGCAGGCCGGTCTCTTCCTTCAATATTTACAATCTAACAAACGGTCGAGAAGGCCCTTTATTGCCATGCAATATGTTTCGCATTGGCAAGAGTTTAAACTATTAGCATTGTAAATAACAATGCCTTTTACTTAAGTTTTAAAAGCCAAAACATAAATAAAAGGCTCAAACGCGCGTGAATGCGAGACCTATTGCATTGCAAATGCTTGTTTAATTTACTTTCACTTCACTGGTGGCTGAAGGGTTTTCTGTCCCCTCTTGGGGGGGGGGGGAGATTGAAGGTAAACACTCCAATCTACCCCTTAGGGGAGCAGAAAGTCTGATTATGCCAATGAAGGATAGCAAAGGTCCTTCGCCCATGGGCTGCTCCCCCCAAAACTATAATATAGTCCAAATTGTCTAGTGAAAGCACCAGCCTATCACATCCCACTGTTATCACCTAGTGCTTTGAAGGCCAAGAGAGGCATCGATGGAAGCTTCATTTCTCAGCTGCATCCCAGCAATACCTCCTTTTTGGCACAGTTCCCTGCGAGCATGGAGAAAGAGACTGTTTTTAGTTTCCTCTGTGTTCACAGGGAAACCAGGAAGCCATTTCCAGGGAGCGAATCTGCAACTGACATCACTACTTTGGTGATGCAATCATGTCAGTTGCAGGACCACCACAACCTGCTGCACCTGACACAGGGGTTTTGACTGGGGGTCAACAAGAGCGGCACACAACAGCTGCTGCACTGGTGCCAGAAACCCTGACGTGACCTCCTCATCATTAGCACTCAGCCAGAAGCACTCTTGACGGGGAGGTCACATCAATAGCGTCAGAGGGACTAAAGTTGGTATCCAGTATATGGAAAAAAATAGAGTTCTCTTTGCCTAATCTGCATCTCCAACAGTCACAAACAACAGGCAATTTGATAATGTCAGAATGTTACTTTGATGATGTCAACTGGGTTTGATATGTATTCTTACATCATACACTGGAGGTTCCCAGTAACATTGCTAAATGGAAAACATGTTGAGAAATAGTGATTCTCAAATTAACATGCATAGAGAATCTTGATTTCATTAAAGACAGCAGAGGCTAAAATTATGCAATTATCCTTTGTTGCTGCCCCAACATGCAACCCTTTAAAGAATATCAATACTTCACAAAGCAAATAAAGTGTTCAGAATACATAAATAAAGCACACAGACATCTTCCATTTGTAGGCTGCGACAAAACAGGAAAACAACGACTTCTTCCATTGCTGAACTTTACAAAGCATTATCTGAAAGAAATCATAGAACTTCAAATTAATATACGACTATAAAAAAGGTTAATGTAGAAACCTCAAAACATTTGATATAATCTTAATTATTACATAACATTTGTTTAAATCTATTATATTTATCCTTACATATATCTTCTCCTCAAGGTTGAGGAGGGTGGGATAATGTTAGACTCCCTTGTCTTTAATGAAATCAAGATTCTCGATGCATGTTAATTTGAGAATCGATATTTCATTACTAGACTGGAGGCTACCATTATGCATGTTGAAAGACATCCAATGCCACACAACTTACATGCTCCACAGGTCTTGGATTTAATTTTGCTAAAGTAATTGCATTTGACCAGCCTGCTGACTTTAAGATCTCAGATAAAGGTCTTTGGGCCCAGAAAACCTTACTGGCCATGGTGCCCCTCGAAGAGTGGGCCCCAGACATGGAAAAAGGGCCACACCTGAATCATTCGTAACGATTTGTACCTATCTCACTAAAGTAGCAGTAGATACTGATTTGTATTGTTTGGTGTACAACAGCAGTAACTGATCGACACCATACACCCTAAAATCGAGAATCTTACTCTCAGATGTTCTCATACAACTTACCACACACTGCTTTAAACAATCATTCTAAAAGGGATAAAAAACGAAATCATAGATCATGTTTTTTTTTCCAAATATCAAAATGCAGTCCCTAAAGGGAATAGAGTCTGTTAGATATTTCCAGAGATCTCACATCTGAAACCCTTGTGAATGGAATTAAACAAAGTAATGTTGCTAACTTAATGCAAATTTCATTTAGGGAGAGGTAACTATTACCTGGCCATGAAGTAAATAGCTTGAAAATCAGGCTGACATCCCAGAGAGACTCCTATCAAGCCCTGGGAGGTCTCATTAATCTCATCCCCTCCATCACTCTTCTAATAAGAGAGCCACTCCCAATCGCACATTTATTAACCAAGGCATGTCCTGCGGAAATAGCAAGTCTATAATAGTTAATGGTCCTATAAGTGAGACCTTAGTTATATCAATCTGTGAAGGGATTAGCACCTCGACTACCGGAACTTCCACGGGATCAAGACTACTCTCCATGCACCAACTACACCATTTCTTCCACATTCCACAATACATTTTTGTCCCGGGGCCTAAGCCTCATCCAGTAAACCTTTAGCTTTTCTCAAAAGGCCTGAATATCTGGTTGTACCCTTGAAATCTTTCAAATAAGAAGGTTAATTCTCCCTTCTAGAACTAAAGAATGATCCTCTCTGTTCAAGCCTATCAGTAGACCCAAGGATACAGGGACCATTCAAGTCATGGCTACTGCGAGCTCGATCATCCCTGAGAACAAGACATGTGACCTCCAAAAGGGAGTAACCAGAATAATGTTGCAGGCTTCTGACCTTAACTTTTTCAAAACCCTCTAAATTATGGAAAAGGGGGGAAAGGCATAACCTCCTTTCCTAACCCAATCCTGCAGAAAAGCATCCACTGCTGCTGCCTCTGGATCTAGCCTCCAACTGAAGTGCCTGGGAACCTGGAAGGTCAGCCTGCTCACAAATAGATCTATCTGAATTGGGGCCCATAATTCCTGAATCAGCTCAAATACAACTGGATTCAATTTCCAATCTCTGGAATCCTGTAGATATCTGGAATTCTAATCTGCTCTTACATTCTGTAGGCCTGGAATAAACTGTTCTCTTAAAATAAGCTTGGGATCCCAACTAAAATACCAAATTCATCTTGCTAGTTCCATCAAAGCTTTTGACCTCGCACCACACAAATTGTTTATGTAAGAAACAGCGGTGAAATTGTCTTGCTGATTCAAAGTGACAGTTTGACAAAAACTCCCCATAGCTCTTGAAGTATTCCTACCTGCGAACATGTCTAAGCAATTTATATGGAGTTCCTCTTCCTCCCTGGACCATCTTCTACTGGTTTCTAAATTATTCAAACGTGCACCCAAGCCCAACTCGAGATTCCTCGCCCACCAGTCTAGGTCCTCCTGTGTGTCCACTGAAATGCGAAGGGAGTCCCCATAGCATAAACCTTTCCTTAAACCCTAAGCCTTCAACTTCTGGAGGCCCCTGCAGTGCAAGGGCTGTCGGAAATGCCCTAAATGGAATAAGACAGAAGCCCCACAAATGTTGCAAGATCTTTTGGCACCGTCTCTTTCAGCAGCACTGCATCATGTCCTTCTTTATTTTCCACACCTTCATCTGAGGTAGAATCAACTGAGATAAAATGGTATCTACCATGAAACCCAACAACTCCAGATTGTGAGGAAGAACAATGACTGACTTTTCTGTATTCACTATGCCAGTACCTTCCTGTCAGCCCGTTCAAAAACAGCCCTGGAGCTAAACACTCTTCGCATAGAGGCCTGAGCTATACTGAAAGCAGTGAAAGTGGAAGTGTATTTTTCCAATGACATAACTATGCCTTCGCCAAAGAAAGGTCCCTTGGAATCTTCCATGTCCTCCCTAGTGGCCAAATCGGCCAGTTTAGGATTCATTCGCATCAGTACAACATTTCATCTCTCAGTTATTTGTCTCGCATTGGTTTTTGTCTAACATGCAGATGGCACTTTGTGCCCAACCTCTCAACATATCCAAATTTACTCTGCTGTTATTCCCTTTGGCCTCCTTGGCCATATCTGTGATGCAGGTAAGTCAACCAAGGACATCAAGGACCTTGTCCTGAGATTGTTTGATGCATTTTTCAATTTCTTTTCTCTGGCGTTTACCAAATTTAAACAAACAAGTTGCCAGATCTTGGCCTAAGTCATGGGTATTATAAATGTTATTCTCTGTAGAATGTCTACGACACTCCGTCTGAATCAAATTGCGGCTCTGCTTATCCAGAGACTGTCTTACCCAATGGCTTAAGTAATTGCCAACGAAGTTCATTGGCCACCGTTCAACACTACGTGGATGCTTAATCGTTGTAGGGTTGAACATCTCTCCCCTGAAGGTGTCTTTCACCTCTTTGGAGCCAGGGGCCTGCTCCAGGTCCTCATCTAGGCTAGCCAACAACTCACTGGTGTCTTGTGGGTCAAAAATATACTCATCCTATTCCATTCCATCCTAATCAGTCTTATCTCCAATAGAATTCAAATTGTTTCGAAACTCTCTTGTGCCATGAAAGTCACTCTAATCAAACATGCCACTAAGGGCAACTTTTCTCTGGGTCCCGTCAAGGTGGCTCCTTCCTCTTCTTCTACTAGAAGCCCCAGACTTTATTGTGGCGTAAGGGTACCTGCGCCAGAGGCATGGCTTTTTATACCTTCTCAGTGTCTTTCCTCTTTTGGAAACCTTTCCCCAACCCCAGGGTTCAGAGTTAGAAGGAGTTTGTATCAGCAATAAATGATTTGTATCACTAATAAATGATGTCAATTGTCGAAATTGGAGACTAATGCTCGTCATTCCCGGCTATAGCATTTAAATCCACAAATGAAGCTGTTTCTAGGCAACGCGCAAGCTTGTGCATCACCTGGTTGAGAAACAAATGAAGGACCGCAGCGGAGCAGCGACATGGTGGCTTCGTGCTAGTGTGTTGGAGGTCTAGTGCACTCTAGACATCAGGGATGTTACCTAGCAATGAGGGCAAATTTGGCAGAGGGGATACTCTCCTTTAAAAAGGCGGCCGAACTGAGGATAGCCCTCAATAACCGTGATATGCCTATTACAGAAGTCCAGAAGTCAGCGAAGGCCGAAGTAAAGGGTGGGGCACCTCCCAAGATGTGAGGAGTCCTCCATAGTTGTTATGACCGCATAGTTGAACTATGAAAGGAACCCCAAAGGTAATCGGGCTGGCACAGAGCTCAAAGATCGTACAAATGTCGAAGCGGTTAGGGGCTCAGACATTAAATGTTTAACAAATAGCTGTTAAAAAACTAGGAAGGAAATTTACCTTACCTGGCCCGACCTTAAGGGGCACAAAAGAATAAGCATAAAATACACTCAATAAAATGTATGAATAAAATAACTCAATTAAGAAAACATAGAAATTGGAAGTATTTATGCTATCAGGAGCAGCAAATAAAAGAGGAGGATATCTGCGTGTTCTAGCTATTTATGTATTCTGAACATTCTATTTGCTTTGTGATGTATTGATATTCTTTAAAGGGCTGCATGTTGGGGCAGCAACAAAGGATTATTGAATGATGGTAGTCTCCGGTCCTGTAGTGAAATCAGATTAGACATTTTGTTAATCTATAGTAAAATGACAGTCACCACCTATAGTAAAATGACAGTCACCACCTACAGTTACCAGGACGTCCACAACATCTGCCAGTATTATTATGATAGCCTTTGCTGCTGGGCAAAAGTGAAACTAGTGACAGCCAGAAATAATATTTCCCCAAATTTTTGACACATCTACATACATCAGAAAGGACTGCATGTAATGTTCTTCGTACATTAACTCTTTCCACTGTATTTACGGTGTTTGTATTACAATATGGGGCCCTAAAATATACATTTGCCAAGGGCCTCAGAATTACTTGAAATGAGTATTTTATTTTACAAATGCGCCGCTTACTAAATACGTCAGTTGCGGCTGGTGGAGGGAGTGCATTGGGCGGTAAGGCGTGGCGGGGGAGGGGCAGGGTGGGGGGTAGTAAACTCCGGCTCACGGCCGACCGGCGTACTGTAAATGAATAAATAAATAAAACGAATTTCATTGCGCGTGCTGAAACGCATTTAGCGTTTCAGCGCGCCCAATGAAATCCGTTTTATTTATTTATTTATTCCGCCCTGCCTCACGGCCCCGCGGCACTCCCTCCACCAGCCGCTACTGAAATAGGTTAATAAAAATAAATATATGCTTGATGATCAATAAGATTGGAGAGCTCCTCTTGATTTAGAAAATAATGTCACTGTAGGGACGTTTCCTTTCACACTTCCCTTCCAATGATATGCCTCATACTGAATATATCTCAGAAACTTCAAGTACACTACAGTAACGTAAGAGTATTTGAAGAATGCAGCAGGGATACGGATGCCTGTTACTGCACATCAAAGGCAACATGAAGATATTTTGAAAAATACCATATTCATCACATTGATGTTCACATTCTTAAGAACCATAGGCAATGAATTTTTAAACGACAAATGACAAATTCATCGGAAACAACTCTGTCTTTGGTAAAGCAGGATATTCCATTGCGTGGGTAATTTTGTGCATGAAGTCTCCAGCACCAAAATTGTTTTTACATACAAAACACAGTTACGTACAGACACTGAAAAACAATTACAGTAAAAGGCAATGAAAGTCTAATGAAAATTCAGAAACTACAATGTCTAAACTTTCAGACACTGCTCTAATTCTAGAGGTATTGTGGCAGTACAACAGGTTCAAGTGAGGCTTGCCTCATAGCAGCAATCGATTTTGTAATATTTATGTTTGATACACAGGGACAACAAGAATCGCTCTTGGTACTTTTCCAAATGTATTAAATATTGTTAGCAGATAATCATGATAAAACCAAATAACCTGAGCTAGCCTCAAGCAAACGGCTCTTAGATTAAGGAACGCTTGATATATTTGATACTGTTTTTTAAGTTTATAAAATCAATAGTTTCCAAAAGTGCTGATGTTGACTTTTAACAGCTGAAGATTCTTCCTTTCTTAACTTTCCTGACATAAAATCTTTATCCAAAGAAAAACGTGATTTATTTTCAAGTACCTTTTTTTCAGTTATATACATGCTTTTTTCCTTTAAAGATAGCCTCAAACATCAGTCCGTGTGGCAAATGATGATTATGTTAAGTAGAAAAGGGATCGTATTAAAATATAATCCCAAAATTGTATACTCTACCATTTTCTTGTATAACACAAGTGAACATACCTCATACCATTTACGCACAGACAGACGTACACGTCCCTAGAAAAGCTTTAGAATTTGTTGGAACTTTCTCTTTTTCAACATAACAAAACAAGCACCAACATCAACAAAAAAATACTTGGTCAGTAAATTTTCTGTTATAGAACTTTACAACTTCTTCAATACTTTGGAATTGAAGAGTTAGTTATTCTTGCTTGCAAAACACTTGAATTTGACAGTTTTGATGAACAACGCAACCGTAATCAATCAGGATTTATAAAGCTGGCTAATCACCTGATAGGGTATCCAGGTGCTTGCATGTCCCAGAAGCTTATTCTAACAGTTAGGTCTTGAGGGTCATTTGGCATTCTGGAAGTGAGGTGATGGTCCAGAGGTGTGTGAAGAGGCTGTTCCAGGTCTTTTCTGCAATGTCAGAGAAGGAGAGTCCTCCACTTCTGCTTTTAGTAGATGCAGGAAGTATGAGCAAGTGAAAGGGAGCCGGAGAGTAGTCTTCTTGAGTGTTGGTGGAAGCTCAGGCCATGGTAATGTAGGTGGGTCCTTGGTTGTGTAGAGCCTTGTGTGAGTGGGTCAGCAACTTGAATTGGCATCTTTTCTGTACAGGGAGCCAGTGAAGTTGCCTAAGATGGGGTGTGATGCGGGTTCGCTGGGGAAGGCTGTTGGGTATAAAGTCTCTTTAGGAGGTGTGCATTGCTTTAGTCCAGTTGGGTGGTGATGAGGGCCTGTGTCATGCATCTCATGTGGTGGGGTAGCCAGTTGAAGATCTTACATTTCATGTGCAGTCTGAGGAAGCAGTCGGAGGCGACGGCGTTGATCTGTGATTTCACGGTGAGCATTTTGTCAATGATGATTTTGAAGTTTCCGGCCACAGTCATTGCTTTTCTTATGCATGGCATTACTGATAACATGGCCAAAAATTATAGTACCAATGACAGCATAATTCTCATCCTTGTGCTGCTTTATGATGCACCAAATGCAAAAAGATTAATTGATGGACAGAATGCGGAACAATGCCATACATTCACCCCAGTTCAGAGATCTTGGTCTAAATCCTTCGTTGTTTTGCTCACCATGCCATTCCAGTTTGGACCCAGCAATATGCAAATCAGTCTTGACCCTGTGACCAATGGGAACAGTCCAGCCAGGTCCTCTCTGGACTAGAAACAAGCATCCTAGGATCGGTTTTGGTGATTCACACCTCATCAGCCAGGATAGCTTGACTCCAGTGGCATGGAGAGCACGGGACCCATGCCTGGGCATAGCCGTCCCACTCAGGGTGACAAATGCAAAATGAACAATTGATGGACAGGCTGCAGAACAATGCCATACATTCACCCCAGTACAGTGATATGGGCCTAAATCCATTATTTTTTTGCTCACAATGCCATTCCAGTTTGGACCCAGCCATATGCAAATCAGTCTTGCAAATGCATATGACATATGCCTCATAGGGCATCCTGTTCCCTATGATGTGAGGCGCTATCCACAGCCGAATTGCATTTTCTGTATGCATGAAAATGTACCCCAAAACCCTCTTGTGCACAACACCCAGTCCATTGTCAAAGGACATGTGTTGATCTTGGTCCTCCCTGTAGGGTCACCCCTACACTTTTTGCCTTTACACCAATTTTTTTCTGAATTCATTCTTATTGTCCGTGGGACTCTCTGCATGTTACCACTGCTAACCAGTGCGAAAGTGCTTTTGTCACTACATTAAACATGGTAAAGTTGGTGTACACCTGATTGGCATATTGAATTTACTTAGAAGTCCCTTTCTAAAGTGGCATACCATTTACATTGGGCCTATAAATTAAACTGCACTAGTGGAACTGAAGCATTTATTGTGCCACCTACTTAAGTAGGCCCTTAAAAAATGTCCCAGTCCTGCCACAGCTGCCTGAATGCAGTTTTAAACTGCCAATTCAACCAGGTCATATAACCCTTCTGCCAAGCCTTTTATTAAGACAACCGTAAGGCAGGCCCTAGGTAGCCCATAGGCAGGGTGCATTGCAACTAAAAGGCAGGAACAACTCCTAAATGTGTTTTTCACCACTGTGAGGCCTACCTACTGTTCCATAGGATAACATTGCTTTTCTCAATTATATTTAATAGGTGCTAACTTTTGATTGGGAACAAGTAAGCATTTGATGTTTGGTATCTATGAAATTCCAAAAATCCTATTCAATAGTAAAGTCAGATTTTAAATTATGATTTTGAAAATGCCACTATTGGAAATTTGGCATTTTCCTGCCCTTTGCTATTTGGTGTCTGCAGCCTATCCTGGGTCACACGACTAGGTGAAGTTGGCAGTTAAACTTTGTTAAGTCCTCCCAGTCACACAATAGAGAGAATAGTTGTACCTTAATTGGTAACATGCTGGCAGGATGGGGGGAGCAGCTAGGCATAGCCCCACTTGCAACTATATTGGCTGTGCTCTACCTTCACACAACAAACTTATTGTAACTGTATTGTCCCTGCAGCCAGCCTGGAGCCAGGACAGGGGAGTTAGGAAATTCCAAGCATTGCAAAGTGAAACCTCTAGAAAAAACTTCTACTTCAAAGAAGACACCAGTTATAAAAATAGGGCACTCAGACCTACTCTTCAGTTCACTTTCTGGAACTGCGGAAGGACTCTCAGAGGACTGTCTGTTGCTGTGTACTCTACATGGCCACTTTGCTGCACCTGGAAGAACTGCTTTGCTGCCTGTAGTCTGCTTTGAAACCTCAGAGGGCAGTCCTGCTGCTTGATCCCTGCTTCACCTGAACACAGGACTACTAAAGTGAGTCCAAGAGCTAGTTTGCTGGCCCCCTGTTCAAAGCCACAAAGACATAACATCTTGAATCCCCTCCTGCACTAAGCCTGATTAAGTCCTAAACCCCCAAGTCGGTGCCCCTGACGTCCTAGATGTTTTGTGGTGGTGCTAAAGGTAGATAGTCAAAATCTTAAATTTGGGCTAAAAAGCTCCTCTGACACCCAAGAGAATACCCTGACCAACCTGCTCATCTATGTGCCCAATGTGCATCACCGGTCAGATCTCTCAGCAATTCTTTAAGACATGAATCAATGTCCCCAATTAATCCCATGAATTATTTCAAATTTTCATCCCAAGGAAATCATTTGTACTGTAAAGAAAGAAAAATACACATACCATTCTTGATTTCCTTGGGATTAATGAATTCCTGTAGGACACCTTCATCTTTTAACAATCAGTTTTCTAAAAAATTCCAGACACAAGATGATTATATGACACTGTTGTCATCAGTCTACCATGGCTCAGCCAAGAGACCTGTTTCTAACTATACATAAAATGACATTGTGTCAGAGAGTAAGAAGTAAAAGACAGAATTTTCTAACGAAAGACCAAGTGTCAATTATTCATACACCCCACATCATTAAGAAAACAAGTAATTTGTGTTCATTGAATATTTCTTTGTTAGCATTCTCTGAGACTCCAATTAGAAAATAATAATAATGTTATAAATATGCAAAATGGACTAGTTGTTTTTCCCTCTATCAAATATTAGCTATGTAATCTCTATGCTCAAATATTCACTTTCAAACTGACACATACTCTAGAAATGTGCACTTCTGATGATTCTGATGATTTTGATTTCAAATACACAATGTTGTCTGAAACTTGTCTATTTTGTCAAACCACCAAAAGACTCCTTCCGCATTACATTGTGACATTTCCAAATCTTGAGTGGTTTAGGTTTGTGCTGAGAAAATTTAATCAATAAACCATACTCCCTTTGAATTGTTAAAGTTACAGCGTTACTTTCTACGGGGGTTCTCCAACCCTCATTTGTTAGATTAGAGGATGTAAAATGCCTGGACTAGACCTCCCACGAAAACTGGGTGCCAATGGTCCCCCAAACAGTGTCTACCACCTGTATGAATTACAACTGAAACTGTCCATCCTACTAGGGTGTAACATGTGTGTTCCAGTTATATTCTTTAGCATTGAGTTTAGCGTTATGTCCATTAGGGGAAGATGTCTCGTCCACACTATACACTCTAAATGGGGCAGATTGGACATCAATACTTTTTGGGGCATGCCCTGCAGTCCCTAAACTTGAAGTAGGATGCTAAATTTTTTTCCACTGTCTCAAGTAATGAAATGTATAATATGAATGGCTGGATAAAATCAACGATTTAAATATTTAGCAAGGTGCACTTCTTGAGAATGCAATCTAAAATAGCTTTTGAAAATAACGGTTTTATACGGCTATAAATTTACCTCCCATAAGTAATCTAAATTAGACCTACCACAAATAAGATAAGGGAATTCACTTTCATCAATATGAAACGTCAAATGCGCATTAGGCTCATTGTGTGTGGTCTGCTGGACGCCACATCACATCAAGCTGTGGAAACGCATGGCCGTTATTTCTCACTGCTTATTCTAAAAGATGCCCTGTTGCTCACATGTTCATATTTATAGTGTGACTAAGAAATGGTCAAAAGACACAACACCTGAACCACCACATCCGTGATGTGAGAACATCTGTAACCCAGGCTGTGGTTTGCTGCTAGACCCGAGTGTCAAATATATAATCTTTTTTAAACTATTCTTTGAGCTTACAAGGTCTTATGTCATATGTTTTCAATTTCTTGCCTAATAATGGCCCCTCTTTCTGTCCATAGGTCTTTGAAACATTGCCTAGCTCACAAAGTAATGTAGTTTATTGTGTAACAATTTGTACCACTTGTACCACTTCTAGACCTCCTATCTATATATTTGTTGAATGCTTAATACTTCCAGAAAGCCAAAATAGCTTTAAAGCGAAACATGTAAGTGAATTTGCATGCTTTTCCTTCTACCTTACATCATGTTCATGAAGATTACTTTTTCCAAAATAAGTGGTATGAATGATGTAAAATGATTGTTTACATTCCATTTCGGGAGGTTATTTGAATAGTTGATAGAATGAAAGCTTAGAATACCAAGTCAAGTCAAGTCAAATAGCTTTATTTCGAGAACAAGTATCATAAAAGCATCAGACAATCCTTTATAAAAAATACAATCTATACAGTTAAAAGTTATCATAAAAAAACATAACAGGTACATGTGGTTAAATCAGTTAAGACATGGTAGCACATTATTTCGCGGTGGTTAAAATATTTAGTTTTTTTAGATAAAAACAACAGTTTTAAATTATGATTAGAAAGGATGGTGCTCGATATACCCTGTATAAGTGACAGTGCATATGAATTAATTCAAGTAATATTTAGTTGTTCATCTTATGCCCTAGTCTAATCTCCATGGGGCTTGTGATATGAGATTAGGTCGCCCTTCGTAAGGCTCTATGCCTGACTATCCAGGCACAACTTTAAAACTTTGCCACTCCGCAAACAAAGAGGGTTCTTGCATCAGATTTTAAAATACGTAAAGCAGCGCGATGATCAAGAGTACTTAGTTGTTTGCAGATTGGCTTCAGCCATCTAGACCTCGCCTTTTCATACGCTGGACATGCAAGCATGAGGTGGGAGACACTCTCCTTTGGTGCCCTACAGCAAGGACAGTCTTCTGTTGTCTGTTTTGGGGGGGTGCCATTTAGCAGTAAATTTGTGGTCCGGGAGCACTCCAAATCTGAATTGGCTGTAAAGCACCCTATCTCTTGGTATCTGGATTGTGTCCAAATATGGTTCGAGGCTTCTAGATTGTTTGTGCTGAAAGAATTCTTCCATTAGCCTTCCCACATTTGGGTTACTGAGCTCCCAGGTATCAATCCAGGCCCAATAGATACGTTTAAGCTCTGCCTTGCTTGGGGGATTTTGATTATCCCAGGATTCCTTGAGGCTGAGAGTTGTCATTAATTTCTTGACATTAGTCATCCAATTAACCCCATGGTTGATATCTAAACTCATAACTTCTGTAAATGCTTTTGCATAATTCGTGAGTTCAGTAGTCCGCCTAAGGTGAGCCCAAAAGAGCAGTGGGCGAACTTTAGCAATATCGCCAAAAGTACGCCTGCCCATATCGTACATCAAGAGAGTTAGCGGGACATTCCGGGTTGCAGAACCAAATCCCTCAAAAACTTGTGTTCTGACCTGCAGATCTAATCAACATTGTCAAAGCCTCATGATGTCAGGACTCATGCTTTGTTGTACTGTAATTCTGTAATCCAAGGCAATGTTAACCCAGATGGTCAACCCTCCCGAAGGGCGCCCTTTCCCTATGGTGGTAGCAAGTGAGTGAAAACAGCTATAACCCGATTTGTGTAAAGGAACCAAACTCCAAGTTGCCTGGAAAACACAAATGTCAAAGCCCTCTATCAATTCGTTCCAGTGGGGCAATGATAATTTGCTGCTGAGCCCGGCAACATTCCAGGAAATGATCTTTAACTGTTGAGGGAAAACTGGATCATGGATTGTGTCTGTTTTAGGAATGTGTTGGCAGGGAGACGCTAGGGCTGGTGGCGAAACAGAGAGATCAGAGGCTATTGTAGGATTAGCCTCATGAGCCTTCGTAATATCCATGAAGTGGTAGTTTTGGGCAACAGTTTCTGAGCTATTTGTCAGTGGCTCGAGACCAGTACAAGGGATTAGGTTGTTTTGAGGACTGTAGTTAGTTGTTGTGGGGGTAACTTGTGATTCCTGATGTGACTGGGGTTCGCTTTGCAGTCAATCAATGGCTTCCAATGGTGTCTCTCCACTTGAGGCCCTCGATGGATGCTTGTCATTTGGTCTGGCTACTGATGTGATTGGAAAACGCTTAAACTGTATGGCTGAGGAGCCGGGGGAGCAAGTGCGGAACTCCAGTGTGAGAAGATTTTCAGGCAGATCGGCCTTAGTCTGGGTGAGCTCGATGCAGTCCAGAGGTTGGGTAAGGGACGTGCATCTCCGTGCCATGACAATATCTTCTCGGATGATGGAGCGGCAGCCCCTGACGTGGCGGATCTAGAGTATCGATTTGTTAATTAAGGAATCTTTGTTTTCATAGCCACTCATTAGGTCTAGCTTGGGAACATTGACCATAAAAACGTTTTGAGCCTGCAGGAGGGGGAGAAATGCTGGGTAGTTTCTCAGGTGGAGATCTTTTGCATATGGGAGTGCGGCTAGTGATAGGCTGGGTGGTATAGTGCAATATGTAGGGGCCCGAGAAAGACCTTGATTCTGAGGGTTAGCTTTGGGATTGTCGGCCTGTTTTAGCTTGGGGGTTAGTGGAGCCTGCTTGGATATTACTGAGGGGGACAAGGAAGGTTCATTTCCTATTGGGCCTCTTTCTTTATGAGTAAGTAGGCGAGCTCGATGGCCAGTGGGCGCTGTTCGTACAGGGGGTGTGCAGGCTGCATATGGGGTGTGCCTCTTGAAGATAGGAGTTTGACCGCGGTAATAAGCTCTTTGATCATATTTCTCATGGTTCCTATCTCTAGCCTGAAGAAGCTAACAAGCCGATAGATGTCTTGGGGTGACAACATTTCCTCTTCACTAATCTCAATTGGAGTTGAGGGCGGTGGTTGCAGCATCTCAACCACAGAGGCATCGGGCATGTCTGCCAAGGCTGCACACCTATTCGAGCAGGTAATGGAGGGGCCAGGTTGGCTCTCACCGATGCTAGTTGACAGATTTGGAAGTTGAGAAGAAGAGTTGTTGGAAGGAGGGTCATTCGCCTGTTCTGCACTAAGCTCCAGTGGTGTTTCTTTACTATGTGTTGGTGCCTTCCAGACCATTTTTGGAATGGTAGTTGTGCAGGGTAGGCTGGAGCTTTTGGGGGGCGATTGGATGTTGCTGTAGGGAGCTATGGCTTCTGCTTCTAGGATGCCTTCACATTCATGAATAAGGGTGTCTATTCTATCCATCACGCAGTTTTTGGCGGCATGTTTATGTACTTTCCTTGCCTTTTTCCCCTTTCCTGCCCCCCCCCCGTTAGGGCCATTTTCCCTCCATCATTTTCCTTTTACCCATCTTTTACCCCCTAATAGGTTTGAGTGGCACGAAGTTTACAATGGTTCCCACGATGTTTGTGCCCCCAATGCCCAAAGTTAAATATTCGATTTGCAGTAATTACCTACTAAGTCCAAGAGCCCTGCACAAAGTTTGTAGTAATAAAATCCTGCTTGTACCTTCTACCAGCAAATAGACCCTGATACAATTGTTAGCTCTTAGCACAGTACCTTGTTGGGTTGCAGGTGGTTCTGCGTCTCAGTTCAAAAGTTGAATGTAAGGGAGGTGGGCCTGCCCTATCTCTTCGTGGCGATAACGCCTCGGGGGGAGAGGCAGCACTTTATGGGTGTTGGAGATTGAAGCGCCTCCCCCTCACTCGCGGCACCTGTGTGGCAGGCTTTGCACCCTTGGAGATGTAGTCTCCTACCAAGGTGCTGGCTGTGGGGGTGATGAAGATGCAGCACACAGGGACCCTGGGACTCCTGTCCCACCAGGGGTGGAAACGGCGGGGCAAAGGGCAGCAGGAAAACCAACAGGCAAGTGCACAGCAGGCACAACAGGCTCCCGCGCCGTGGGGGGAGAGGCAGCGCTTTATGCGCAATGGAGATTGAAGCGCCTCCCCCTCACTCGCAGCACCTGTGTGGCAGGCATTGCACCCTGGGAGATGTAGTCTCCTACCAGGGTGGTGGTGGTGGAGGTGATAAAGATGCAGCACACAGGAACCCTGGGACTCCTGTCCACCCAGGGGTGGAAACGGCAGGGCACCGGGCAGCAGGAAAACCAACAGGCAAGTGCACAACAGGCTCCCACGCCGCGGGGGGAGAGGCAGCGCTTTATGCGCATTGGAGATTGAAGCGACTCCCCTTCACTCGCGGCACCTGTGTGGCAGGCATTGCACCCTGGGAGATGTAGTCTTCTACCAGGGTGGTGGTGGTGGGGGTGATGAAGATGCAGCACACAGAGACCCTGGGACTCCTGTCCCACCAGGGGTGAAAACAGCGGGGCACCGGGCAGCAGAAAAATGAACAGGCAAGTGCAGAGCAGGCACAACAGAAAATCAAAAAATTGTGGCTCTGGTTTTTAATTTGATGGATGGAGTAATCTCCGCTGGCCTGACTGAGGACTTAATGTTTGCTAGGCCGAGACTAATACGCCCTTTAAATTTGGAAATGACTGTCAAGCTGGCTGTCATTTATAGAGCACTGGCAGGAACTACCATAACAGCGGTTCCTGTCAATAAGTTTGGCGCATGGCTCCATCAACATCACAGAGCTGTGAGCAAACAGTTTTTTTCATGAAGAAATTCCCAAAGTTGGATTTTGAAAATTCAAAAGAAAATGCTCCCTTCACCAGAGGAGGTATCTCCCATGGCAAGAAGAGTATAAGCAGGTTTCACTTCCCTTTACCGGCAGGGTTTTCCTGGTGGTGACAGGCAGCGAAAACTGACCTCTTTGTCTTGCCACCTAAATTAGGTGGGTAAATATAGAGGTCAGCCTTCAACAGCACTTTCGCCATTGAGCCGTCGGAGGGCCATGGCAGAGATGGAGTAGTGTCCGCCATGGTTACACTTATGGTCTGCCCGCATTTAGGTTTGGCGAGTGGACCATCATCTTAGCGGTGATTAAATCTTTACTGCCAAGATTTAAATCAGCACCAAGTCTTCAAGTGATACCCATATGGAGGAATTGCTCAACAGCTTAATCGTCAACTCTCTAAAGGGTGAATTTAATGGTATGTTAGTAGCCACATACAAATAAATGAGCTGGAGAGCGCCATTAAGGAACTGAGCATAGGTAAAGCACCTGGCCAAGATTGCTTCACAAGTGTAGTATTTAAATATGTTTAGCTTGTGGTGGCAATTCATCTGTTAAGGTAAATTAATCAAGTCTTGAAAGAAGGCCCTTGGCCTGCAATATTTTGTGAAAGAAACCATTATGGTTTTTGTAAAGCCTAGATCAGAAAAAAGGGGGGAAGGTAGAGGTATACGCTAGGTCCATCCTCCTAGTACAATAGTAGACCTACAGATCCTAAGATGTCGGGTAAAGAACCTAGCAAAAAAGGAAATGATTTTTGCTCAATCTGAGTCAGAAAATCAGCAGGAAAGAAAAAAAAATATTTCTTGAGTCCCCTCACTCACCAGGGTTTCACCTTGGTGACATGCTTCATCATAGAGGCCATCTCAGTCTGCTGCGAACTGATGCATGCTGCAACTTGCGAAATTAGGTAGGAGCACTTTTCTGAGGATTATGTGTAGTGCAGTGGTGTTGTGGAGTCGAAGATGTGAGTTAAAAATACCTAACTAGTGGGCGAAATAAATTTATTCTAGCTCCTAGTCGGTATGTCTAAAAACGGGGTAAGCTACTGGGAAGACCTAGCTGTGATGGATTAGGGGTCCCTAGTATACGTCAACATGTTTCGAGCATTCCCCAGAGCTCTTCGTCAGGACTACACATGGTCCTGCCCTGTGTGTGCCACTCCAAAATAACCTAAATTGAGGTAAATAGTGAAAAATAATCAAGATAAAATGCTGCAAGCATGTGTTAATATATACGGTAAACCATTGTCACGTAGTATCTGTGGGATAAAGAAAGACATTGTTATGGGAACAAACGCCCCCCAATCGAGATTGGTGGGTAAATTCCATTTAAGTGTTGGCTTCTCACACATAATGCTCCTCTATGGTGCGTTAATCTGGCAGTACTCCGTGTTTCGCCGTGCCTGTTAAAACGTAAAACACAATGCTGCTTTGCTCGAGTGGCGGTAGTGAGTGACATTAATAAAACAAACACCACGTGACTGAAAACACACGACACACAACACATGACACACAACACATCCAGTATGTACAAAGAACGTAATCACATACTCATATGTAGGCAAAATTGTGCCCCATGGTCTTGAGGGGATGAGGGCTCTCATATTCTAATTCTGAAAGGAAGGACAAAGCCTGGTTAATGTCCTCTCTCTCTCGAAAACGCTAGGAAAAACATGCGGTGACCGCCGTGGTCTAGACCTAAGTTTGCCCTGTTTTCATCTCTGCCTGAAAATTAAAGGACTTACTTGATGGGAGTTACCTAGTAGTTCCCCTCGAGACCGCATGTTAGTGCGTCTCACATCGGGTTCCCCTATTTAAGCTTGTGTTTCCACCCGGGCATTGTAGGAAAGACTGGAGCGGAAACCCTACCAAAATGGCCACCGCCATTGGCCAATTGTGTTCGCCCTCTTGGAGGTATGGAGTTGTTAAAAATGCTTGTAAATTCAAATGGGACATGAAAAAAAAGTAACTAACAGCTGAGTGTCAATTCATGGAATCTTATGGAAATCTTTATGCAGTGGGCCCCTTTATGTTACAAAACTTTGTGGCCAGTTTTGTGATTGAGGTGCCGTTTTTTTTATACGCTGTGTTTCTATTAGCGAGTCGGTGAGAAAAATATATATATATACTAGTATCTCAAAGGGCTGGTGAATCATCACGGTGTATATGGTGACACTATCTTAGGCACCCAAGATGGTTTAAATCGCCTGTCGACCTACCGGAGAGTAGCGTCAAACTGGAGGTCCAGGTTATTAAAAATTATTTAGACTGCAAGAGGGAAGTGTATGTTGTGACACAATCCAATGCACCCAAGGTTGGTACAGATCGCCTTTTGACCTGCCAGAGAGGCGTTAGATATGGAGGTCTTGTTTCACAGTCTATGTTATTGATCAAGGGGATATATGTGTCCTGCGCATGCGCCACGCATTTCCAAAGTTCCATTTTACTATTTGCGCAGACACTGCATATTAAATCAGTTCAGTTCATTGGGTAGTACTTTATCTGGTTCATTGAGTAAATTGGCCCCAAGGGATATTATCATTAAGGCCCTGGCTATCTGAGTATAACTTAAAGACCCAACGTTGTTCTTTTTCAAAGAGCCTTTTTTCTAGATTTTCACGACTCTTAATGTGTTCCAGGACCACCCACCTCATGTCATTGGGGTTGTGTTGTTTCTCTAATTAGTGAGATGTCATTTTTGTAGTTGCTCGCTTGCACCTAATGTTGCTTTGGTGTTCTATTCTAGAGCTGACTTTTCTGGTGGTCATCCCTACGTAGTGGAAGATGCAGATGCAGGTAATCAGATACACGACACCTGCTGTGTTGCAATTGGTGAAGTTTGTAAAGCCTACACATTCATATGTGGTTCATATCATTGCAACCTTTTAATAAACACCAATTAAACTGGATTTATCTCTAGGCATAAAATCTTTACACAAACCTATTTTCTAATAGAAGCATTATTGTACTCTCAAGATACAGTGTTCCAGGCTTCATTAATTTACTGGATGCAGAAAAGGTGTTTGCCGCTGTGGAACTGGATTTTATTTGGACGGTTCATTTTAGGAAAGTGGTCATCTTCCAGCTTAAAATGGCAATTGCCAGTATCTATTCAAGGACGTGTTGGGTCTTTGATGAATGGAAGATTAGGTGGCAAGATATTTCTCTCCTGGGACATGTCAATGATACTCTCTACCTCCCATTCCTTTTGCTCTTTTCAAAGAGCCCCCTCACTAGAACACTGAGAAAGAGGAGCAGATATGCAGCTGTACTCATATGTATTAATCAAAAGGAGACACTGTTCCAAAATGAGGATAAGGAAACGAGAAAGACTCAAAAAGATTAGAGGAGACTAAAGTCCTAGGCTATTAATGGACCCAAAGATTAGAGGGGGAAGCATTACTTAATTTCTCTTGTTGCCCTCACACACCCCGAAGGATGTCATGCTTCATCATTGGGCGTTTTGCTCCTCGTCGGGCCGGCGCTGCAATGCCCTACGGGTCCCCCGGAGGGTCACTTTAGCGGAGATCTTTTAAGAGAAAACGCCGTATGGTGCATGTGGGTGTGTGGTCTGGGTCCTAATAAAGGCAAGTGGTGATGTGAGTGTGTCAGTGACGTGATAAGTTAAAAATGTCTAAGGGTTGCTAGTAGAGTCAGTTTTTAATATAAGTGGCACCCTTGACACGCTAAAAAACCCGTAGGTTAGGTGTTACCTTAATGTTAATAATGTTCCATCAGGTGACTAAAATGTGGTCGACATGTTTCGCGCCCCAATGGTCCAAAACGGATCCGTGGCGCTTCCTCAGGACTGACTAAAAGTTGTGAACTATGAAAGTGGACTGGGGGGTACTACCCAGAGTCTGTATCCGGGCGTGCAGGTATAAATGATCCTGCTCTCTGTGTCAGAGTAAAGGATGCTCCTGGATAAAGGCCTAGAAATGGGGAGAATGATGCTCCATAGATTAGGGGACGAGCGTACACACCTTCATGTGAGTTTAGCTCCGGCGTGGCCTCTTACACACCTACCCCAGCCGTCCGCCTATCTGGAAAGGAGAGCTGTACTCATATGAACAGGAGTCACAACATAGTACACAGATGAAGTGGCTTTCTACTGGCATTTGATTTAGCATGTAGTAGTGGGATGCAGAGTTAATCATGAAATTACTAAGATTTGATTATTTGCAGATTACATTGGCTAGCAAAATAGAATACATAAACTGTGTAAAGCACTGATTACACTGTTATTCACATTAGTGGAATAGATAGATTTGGTTAAAACGGCCATTCTTCTTCAATGTTTATTTCTGTTTCCATCACTTCGGTGCTTTTTCACTTGACTGTTGTTCAATATATTAAATGTAAACATTTTCAAGTTTCAATTGTCAGAAATGTGGAGTTAGTCGAGTCCTAAAAATATAGGGATGGCTCTAAATCGCAAAGACATTAGCTCCCTTCGATGTAAGCTATACTATTTTGCAATTGCCTTTGGGTTTTTGAACTGCCTATTGGAACAACAATGAGAGACCCTCATTAAATAAAATGATATTTATTCAAGTTCGATCATCTAAACCTAAAAAATGAGTTTTATACCTTCTTAATCTGTCAGAAAATGCCTTTTTTTCTCCCAACTCACAGAACCCCCAAATAGCCTGAAGTCTCTGGAACAGTCCCATGATATCTTCTGAGCTTCTTAAGGGAGGATCTTGGTGAAAATTCGTAGGGGTCGATTCACAGAACTAATCTGAGACAAAATCCTAATCTCACTACTTTTGGTATTCACAGAAGGCATTTAGTAGTAGTAAAGTTAGGATTCCTAACTTTACTACTACTAAACTGAGACAAAATCCTAACTTTACAACTTTCGGTATTCACAAATGGCATTTAGTAGAAGTAAAGTTAGGAATCCTACTACTACTAAATGCCTTCTGTGAATACCAAAAGTAGTAAGTTTAGGATTTTGTCTCAGATTATTTTTGTGAATTGGGCCCCTTGCATCGAATACACTTGAGCATATTGTGTACGAGGGTGAAATGTAAACTCTTTTGTAAGATTTGAAGGAGTTCACTCTCCTCTATAAATGTTATTCACAAATATTTACAGATGTAGAACTGGATTCTGAGCAGTCATAAAGATTCATAGGCTATTTTGGGTAAAATTAGTTCTGCCAATTCAGATATTGCATTAGTAATTATAAATGATTTCTCTTAGCCAGGAGTAAAATACTAAATACATGTTTTAGAAAAATGGCAGGGCTCTGGTACAACCCTTGAAAACAAGAGCTCTGTCAATTATTCTCCAAAATACATAGCGCCCTCTTAGGTTTAAGAGGTCCCTATTTTACACCACTTTCAAATTGTATTATACATCAATTACATTTTACAATTATGATCCTAATACCAGTATGTAGCATTGAAGGTTTCTGAGCTTTCCTCGAAATTTGAAGCATATGATGTTTGAGTGTCCACAAAATGAAATGTTCTTTATGGACCAAGGTTGGAAAACTTCTAGAACACAGTTGAGTCGAAGTATGTCTTTCCACCAAGACTAGAGTTTTAGAACTTCCATTATGAAGCAAGCGTACAGACAGATTGTGTTTTGTTCTTGGGTTCAGTGTTTGCTTGTTGAATACTTGCTGAAAATTGGAAATATGAAGGCCTTTCAGTCACTAGTGAGTAAATATATACAAATATGGGAGTTGTTTATATGGAGTTATGACAAAACACTAGAATGACTTGACTAGAAACATGGATAAAGCCTGGGGGGGTGTTAAAATAGCAAAATGTAAAGAACAATGAACAACTACCTTTGAATACCTTTCTCGTAGTCCTTTTACATACATATTTTCTCCTATTTAGTTTCACTACTTTCATTTAGTTCCTTTTTTCACTTCTTATTCCTTGTTTATCTTCCCTTTTTCTTCTATTTTCCTTTTTTCCCCCTTTTCCTCTCCGCCTTACATGCTGTGTGAGATTATAATTGATAATAAACTATGTATTAAGATGTGTTCAAATTATGTTTATACATATATATTGAAATCCTTTGTATACGTGTTTAAAGTGTAAGAATTCAGGATTCAGGAAACTAAAAAGCTTCTACTTTGGTGCGAGGAGCTCACAATGAAAATAAGCAGAGAGAGCTTTCAAAGAGCGTCACTACCACTGCAAGTTTTGTGGCAGTGATAACTTCCAGATCATATCTTACGAGAATACAATACATGCTGACAGGTTACTCAGTTATCCACAACTGCTAAAACATGACAGTTTGTAGCCAAAGAGACAGAAGCTACTCTCAGAAGCTACCTCCCATTGGTAAATTATAAATGGCAGTCACTGGTATGGCCCCTCAAAGGTGTCTGGATCCCTACAACAAAGCTTGTGATGGGGTGATTCCTATGAGGGACATAAATCCATTCTGAAAACAAACCTCAAAGACACTACGGAACTCAACTGCTACTATTTCAAGTTCTGCACAATTGTCCATGGACAGGGAGCAGTGTTAATCCCTAAGGATTGTTGTGCTCCACACCAGACCCTATTAATCAATCAGTCAATATATACAATAAGATGTGAAGTACATTAGGCTCCACAAGAAAGACTGAGTATATTTTATTTTTTGCCATTACGTTTTATTAAAAGTCATTTATTTACAATAGGCAAAAATCAGATTAGCAGCAATTTATAATCAGAATGCATATGGATCAAGCAGTCAAATTACATCTTAAGGAGGAGAGGACGAACCAACATGGGGTCGCCTCAAAAGGAGAAGAGAGGAAACTTTAGTCCTCTCTCTGAGAGAGCAATCTTAAATAGCATACTTTACTTTAACCCACAGATTCGAACATTTTACACACTCACACTCAGTTCTCAAGACGTCTGTCCAATCGTGCTAAAACAAGAGGATACAATTACATGCTCATTAGGTTCTCCATGTTATCACAATACAAGCTTGTCTCTTCGCCCTTCAAACTTATACTATCTGCAACTAGATCAGACACATGGACTTCTCTGCACACTGCAGATGTCTCTTGAATGTGCTAGTCATCCAAAAAATCCATGATAGCCACAAAGTAAACATTTCTTCACTTAAAAAAGAAGTAAATAAAGAAAATTGTGATTGACAATTAGAACAAAAAATTGCCTCGAAATGAAATGTTCATGTGTGACAAAGAAAAGATGGCAATCAGTGCTGGAAATTATGAAATGCAGACCTACTTTAGCTGCAGTGTATTTATACGTCAATAAAAATGAATTTCTCCCTAAATTGGCATTAGCGTATTGATGTATTCATGTCATGTTAATGTAAAAAAATATATTTAAATTTCTTTCACCAGCAGCATGAAATAGATATGAAAAGAATGGTTAAGAAGTGAGGCAATAGAGATGACCTGCCACTATTGCTGCTTGAATATTAAAAACACAAAGAGCCCATAGAAATACTCTAAGGAAGATCATCAAAGGGGTGGGTTAATGCTACATAGGAATTGTTTGAAGTTCAGTACACTAAGCACACAAACGTGAACCACCCCACATCAACAACCAATTTCATGATGAAGTTATACCTTAATCGATAATGAGAGCACACATTATCTAACTCACAAAGGGAAATGCCTTAAAAAGGTATAACATGTAATTTTTAGTGCTTCTTAATTATCGAAAGGCTGCGAATAGGACATTTTCTTACAGTATACTGAAGCATAACACTATAATGGTAGCCAATCAATCAGCACTTGTATAGTGCCAGGCTATCACTCCTAAGGGTATCTGTGCACTGGGAGTGCCATGTCTCCATCAAATAACCAGGTCTTGAGTTTCTTTCTGACGTCCACCAGGAAGGGAGCTGTTTGGAGCTGTAGGGCAGGTCGTTCCAGGGCTTGGGGGGATGTAGGAGAAGGACAGCCCCTGCAGTGGCTGCCATGGGTGTGGGCAGTGTGTGCGAGGGAAAAGGAGGAAGAGTGCCGATGTCTTGCTGGTAGATGGAAGTTGAGTCTAAGGTTGATGTATGATGTTTTTTGGTTGTGTAGAGCTTTGTTGGCATGCATGAGGAGCCATAAATGGCCATTCCATTTCTTCTAACACCTGACTCACAGAGACCACACTTTGGCCACTACATTGTGCCTCTTGGTGTGCTACACTAAGTGCCTATAAAATGATGGAGTGCATTTATATCTGGCATGTTAGAACTAGGGGTCTCTAGTTGGCAGAGGTAGGTACCTTTGTCCAAATAGGGACCCTTGCTTCAAAGTCGGGATAAGGGGGATACACACTCTAGATAACCCCTACTCACCAGCTTGGTAGCTTGGTACGAGCAGACAGGCTTACCCCAAAGTCAATGTGTAAAGTATTTGTGTTCAAAACACACAATATTACAGTGAAAAAAACACAAATGGACACCACACCAGTTTAGAAAAATGAGGTATCTGTATCTAAACCAAACTAGACCATAACAACAAAAATCACACATACATGTAGAATAATAGTACTTAAAACAGTGTTTTCCAATATAAAGCTTGTAGAAAACAAATGGCTCCACTTGGGGCTATTAAGACATCGTGACAACAAAAAATCCAAAGTACAGCACCGACCGCGAGGTGCGCAGCATAGGGCATGGAGTCACACGCACCCACAAACAAACTGTACCTTATAAAACAAAGTCTATGACGATGCATGATGTTGTGGAGGTGAGGCTTTCTCCCTGGCTGCCACGGGGGAGGTAATGCGTCTAATCCATGACAGGGGAAGTTGGTTGCATTGGTGGTGAGACGTCGGTTCTGGTGAGTGAAGTCAGCAAGTTTGAGGAGTCACCCTCTGCGGTTATCGGCGCCATGATAACAGAATACAGGTGCTGGCGGTGAAGGAGTCGGTGTGAGCACTGGTGTCGGGTATGCCGATAACTGCAGTCGTCTGCAGGTGTTAAAGGGCATCAGAGCTGCAGTGTAGGCTAGGGGGTGTGTTGTGCACTACAAGAGCAGTGCTCCTGGCCACAGTGCAGGTTGTGGCATCACGCCGGTGTTGCTGGCGGCATCAGAGATTGCTTTTCAAGTTTCTCTTAAGTTTCTTCCAGCTCCCAACAGCAGAACCAACCTCCAGAGGCCCAAAACTGGAACAAGCACCTCTGGGCACGTCAAAACTCTATGCAACAGAGTTTAGGGAAGCTGGGGGTGAAGACTTTGTATCCCTGAGACTTAAAAACAGGAGGGCAGCATGCATAGGCCCTTGGAGATTCTTCTCAGAGCAGGTTTCTCAGCAAAGTTCCAGTCATCGTCCTTTCCTTGGCAGAGGCAGCAACTGCCGGACAACCCCACACAGCACACAACAATGGTGTAGAACTCCACCTCACAGCTCTCCGGCTCTTCTCCTTCGCAAAGGTTTGTCTTGAGGCCAGAAGTGATCTGAAGTTCTGGGGTGTTAGACCTGGCATCCTTGGCGTGGTTTCCCCTGACTTTTTGCCTCTACCTCCTGTATTTTTGACACTGTACTGGAATTGGTTTTTGCTGGTTTAGATGCTTTGGGCACTTTGCCACTGCTGATCAGTGCCAAAGTACAAGTGCTCCCTGGTTAAATTGTTATTGTGATTGGTTATCCATGATTGGCATATTTGTTTTACCATTAGGTCCCTAGTAAAGTGCACTGAGTGTGCCAGGGCTGGTGATTCAAATGCTACTAGTGTGCCTACAGCACTGATTGTGCCACCCACAGGAGTAGCCCTAAGATGGTGTCTCAGGCCTGCCACCTCAGTGCCTGTGCGCAGTTTGTTAAACTGCCATGTTGTCCTGGCCAGTGTACACACTTGCCAGGTCTGACCCTTCCCTTTTCTTACACACTAGACACCCCTATGGTAGGCCCAAGGTATCCCCCTGGGCAGGGTGCAGTGTATGTGAAAGGTAGGACATGTACTAGTGTGAGTAACATGTCCTGATAGTGAAATACTGCCAAGTTCATTTTTCACTATTGAAAGGCTATCTTGACCATAGGACAGAATGGGGAATGCTGTGTAACATGTTTACCTGCATATCTTCCAATAGGAGCAAGATGGAAATTTGGAATCTGGTACCCTTGAACTCAGAATTTAATAACACATCTTTTAGGAAGGATGGTTTTTAAATTCAGTGTTTGAAAATAGCACTTTTAGAAAGATGCTATTTTCGTGTTCAACCTTTCTGTGTGCCTCTGCCTGTTTGTGGATTGACTGTCTGGTTGAGAGTAACAGGGGCTGGGGTGGCTCCCGGAGTCTGGGTGAGTCAGTACTAGCCTGAATAGACCTATCTGCATTTGGAGTGGTGGGAGGAGTAGCACCTGGGCCTGAATAGGGCTGTGTCTGCCTTCCACAATTCTGGTTCCACCTCCTGCGGTGTGTCTGATGACCCTGGCCCACACTCACAAAGGAAGAAGATGTGCACTGACAGAGTGCCCCCAGAACTGGTTTGAACTGCGTCCAGGACCCCTCAAACATGGAGAACAAAGACTTTTGGGGTATAAATACTAGCTGAAACCCCTGAAAGTTAGACTACTTCGTGATCAAGAGGAATCCCTGCCAAAGAAGATCAACTGAAGAGACTGAGGAGAAGTACTGCCCTTGCTGTGTGTCTGGGGTTGGCCTGCAGTTTGCTGTTTCTACTAAGAAGAGATCTAAAGGACTTTGCTGTGTGCTGTGTCCCCTGCTCGAAGAAGGACTTTGCTGTGAGCTGTGTCCATCTGAAGAAATGTCTCCAAGGGCCTGAGAAGAGCTGGCCTCTTGTTTCTGAAGTCCCAGGCACAAAAGGACTTCAACCCCAACTCCCTAAACTTCCTTGCTGGGAGTTCCAGTCTGCCAGGAGGACCTGCAACAGAGTGTGAGGCCTTTTTGCTGTTGGGAGCTGGAAGCGCAATGCAACGAGAGAGAAGCGTGATGCCGTTGCAGCAGCCGCTGTCGTATCATCGAGGAAGCGTGTCGCCATAGCGGCTGTTTGCCGTCACATCACCGTAGACGCGTGCCGCCACACAGAGGGTGCCATCGTATCAGCAGAGAAGTGTGTTACAGAGCCGTTGCATCGCTGAGGAAGCACACCACCACTGATCGCCGCCACAACACCGGAGAAGTGTGTCACCGTCACCAAGGGTGATGTTGCATCACCGGAGAAGCATGTCGCAGGGCCTGTCGTAACTCAGAAAATCACCGAGTATGCCGCACGGCCGTCAGGCGTGCACGTATTGCCTCCATCTTGTCGCATCGCAGTGAAGATCCCATTCTCTCGCATCGCACCGGATCGTCGCAACGCATCGAGGCGCCTTCTTGTCGCACCGGTACCAGAGCGCAGGAAGAACCGACGCATTGCCTTCTTTGCGACCCTTTTGTTTGTTTTGCGTTACGCATCCCAGGTACTTTGTGAGTAAAGTGTCGCATTTCATCATCTACAAGTTTCTTTTTGCAACAACCTTTTTAAAGACATTCTACTGAGTTTCTGTATGTTGGAGTTTCTGTCGTTTTGGTCTTGTTTAGTTTAGATAATTTATCTTTCTAAACTGGTGTGCTGTCCATTTGTGGTGTTTTCACTGTGTTACTGTGAGTGTTGGTACAAATACTTTACACATTGCCTTTGGGATAAGCCTGTCTGCTGGTGCCAAGCTACCAAGGGGATGAGCAGGGGTTATCTAAAGTGTGTATCCCCCTTACCCTGACTAGAAGCAAGGGTCCCTATTTGGTCAAAGGTACCTACCTCTGCCAACTAGAGACCCCCAGATCTAACATTGGTGGTCAGCGGTGAGGATTACAACTTATATTTGTACATGACCCACAGTGAAGGGTGTACATCACTAGATTAGTGCAGACCACTACGCAACCACATACTGTATTTTCTTTTTGGTTCTATTTTTGATCTGATCCTTAAAGTCATCCACGCATCATGTCTCAGAATGGTAAAGCAGCAAGTGAGAAGGCAGAATTGGAGTTTTACATTGAGGATTTGTATTCCTACAAGGTAGATCAACTCAAACAATTTTGCAAGGATTTGGGATGTCCCACAAGGAGTAGCGCTAAGAAGGATGAGCTACAGAAGGCCTTAAAAGCCTGGTGGGAGGCCAAAGGAGGAGATGATACAAATGGGGAGGAGGATGAGCCAGGGAATGGGTTTGGGCCACAGGATTTGCCTGTGCCAAGAGCAACCTCCAGGGCTGCCAGCATCCATTCCGCAGGAAGTCTCTCCTGGGAAGAGTGGGAAGAGAACCAGAAGATCAAAGAACATGAGCTGGAAGTTTTGAAACTACAGAATCAAAAAGCAGCCATGGAGGAAAAGCGATTGCTTTTAGAGAGCGAATAGAGGGCAGAGGAGAGCAAGAACGCCCTCGTCCTGGAAGAAAAGAAATTTGTTTTTGGCTCATGAGTTGAGCATGAGGGAGGAGGATATTAAGTCCAAGCAGCTGGAGTCCAGTTCAAATGGTGGCAGCGCACAGCCAGTGCAAGGGGGTAAGGTGTACATGCCCAAGGATATAGTGCAGAATTTCCATAAGGGAGAGGACATTTATGCATGGTTTGAATCATATGAGCTTGCTTTGAGGATGCATGAGGTGCCTGAAAAGAACTGGGGGACAGGCCTGTGGAAACATTTTGAGGCGTTAGGGAGAACGGTTTTAACCCCGTTAGAGAAGGAGGGTGCCCTGACTTATGCCAAAATGAGGGAGGCTTATTGCCTCAAGTATGGGCTCATCCCAGAACAGTACAGAATGAGGTTCAGGAACTCAAAGAAGAATGATTCAAACACTTGGTTTGAATGTGTGAGAGTGTACACATGTGCACTGGAAGGTTGGATGAAGGGCAGCAAAGTTACTGATTATGAGGGGTTGTGCCATCTAATTAGTTGGGAGCACTTGAGCAGTCTATGTGTTCCAGAGCTGCACCAGCATCTTTTGGACAGCAGTTTAACTGATGCAAGTGAGTTTGCTAATGAGGCAGACCGCTGGACCAGCACTAGGGTCCACAACGGGATTGTGGGTACCACAGCAAAAGGTGGGCAGGGTCCCCAGCAGAAGAGTGGGGGGGGACAAAGGTAGTAAGGGGAGTTCTCTAAAGGTTCCCAAAACAGTTCTGAGGGAAGGGAGTCCCAGCCCCCCTAGCCTAAGATGAGGCATCCCCCTAAGGGTGGGCATAACTTTCAGGGTCCCCCAGGTGTTACAACTGTGGAGCGAAGGGCCACATTGCCCCTAGGTATCCCAAGAAATCCCAAGCGCCCACTGGTGCTCAGACACCGGGTTTAGTGAGTGTAGCTTTGAGAGAGGAATTAGTTTCCAGCGAGGGGGAGGAGCAAGCAGTTATGACCCTTGTCTCTTTAGGAGACAGAGAGATGGTCCAGGAGACCTACCTGCCTGAGAACACTAAAAAGTACAGGCAGTGGGTGACCATCAATGGGAGGAGGGTGGAGGCTCTGAGAGACACAGGAGCCAGTGTGACATATGTTAGGTGTCTGAGGAGCAGGTCATTCCCAATGCACTTCACCTTGTAGTTGCAGCAAACAACAATGTGCGCCTCTGTAAAGTGGTGCAAGTTCCCTTTGAGTGGGGGGGGGGGGGGGTCTCAGGTTCCTTTGGAAATGTTGGGTCTGCCTGAGTAGGTTTGTGTTACCACTCAGTCAATGACGGCCAGTAAGGGTAACCAAGCGGACCTGGAGCCTGAAACAGTGGCCCAGGTGCCTGCCAGGATGAAAAGGGGCAGGGCGCGTGGTGAACCAGCCCCAGCCATTCCCATGGTCCAGGAGGAATCAGGACCTGAGGGCGATGCCCTGGAACCTACAGGGGAACATATAGCCAAACTGGGAGACCTGCCTGAGCTTACCCATTGGCATCAGGAAGGAGGTCCCTCCAGGGAGGAGTTCTGCAAGGCGCAGAGAGAATGCCCTTCTCTCATTGGTATGCGGAAACAGGCTGCAGACCAGGCAGCAGGTGGCGAGTCCAAGAATCATCTCATTTACTGGGAGGATGGGTTACTCTATACTGAGCCTAATGTCACTGAGCCTGGTGCAGCACATGTGCTTGTGGTACCCGAGCGCTTCAGGGGCTTCCTATTGGGTCTGGCTCATGACATGCCTCTCACAGGACATTTGGGTATGACAAGAACTACCAGAGGCTTGTAACCCACTTTTACTGGCCCCAAATGAAGACACACGTCGGTATACACTGTAGGACTTGCCAGAATTGCCAGGCAAGTGGCAAGAGTGGCGGGAAGTGTAAGACCCCTCTCCAACCCTTTCCCGTGGTGAGCACTCCTTTCGAGCGGGTGGGCATTGATGTTGTCGGGCATTTTGGAATCCAAGACAGCCTTAGGCAACAAGTTTATCTTGGTCTTGGTGGACCATGCCACCAGGTGCCCGGAAGCTGTCCCTCTCAGGACAATCACAGCCCCTGTGGTGGGACGTGCATTGATGGGGATCTTTTCCCGTGTGGGGTTCCCCAGAGAGGTGGTCTCCAACCGGGGTACCAACTTCATCTTGAAGTTCAGGAAGTCTTTGTGGGAGGAGTGTGGGGTAACTTACAAGTTTACCACTCCTTACCATTCTCAAGGGAATGGGTTGGTTGAGAGATTCAACCAAACCCTGAAAGGCATGATAATGGGCCTTTGCGGAGCCCATGAGACGGAAGTGGGACGTCTTTTTACCATGCCTGTTGTTTGCCACAGGGAGGTACCCCAGAAGTCCTTAGGGTTCAGTCCCTTTGAACTCGTGTACTGTCACCCTGTTAGAGGACCTCTCAGTCTAGTGAAGGAGGGTTTGGAGAAATCCCCTGGTAAGACCCCCCAGGACTTGTTCAGCTATGTGCTGGCCTTCCACAACCAAACTCAAAGCTTCAGGAAACTCGCTCAGGTGAACTTGAAAGCTAGCCAGGAAGAAATGAAAAGATGATACGACCAGAATGCCACTCTGGTCGAATTTCAACCAGGGCAGAAGGTGTGGGTGATGGCGCCAGTGGAGCCTTGCGCGCTCCAAGACAAGTGGACTGGGCCATATGAGGTGGTGGAGTGCAAGAGCGATGTAACCTATCTGGTTGACTTGCAATCTCCCAGGAACCCTTTGAGGGTCCTACATGTGAACCACCGCAAGCCACACTTTGTCTAATGTGACAATGCTCCTTGCTACAGATGATGGAAAGGAGGAGGAAAGTTACCCTCTTCCTGACCTCCTGTCAGCAGAGGAGCAGTATGGGTCAGTGGATGGAGTAAACCTCTCACCCACACTGACCCCAGAGCAGCAGAGGGACTGTCGCCATGTGCTGGGTCAGTTCACCTCCCTGTTCTCCCTGACACCAGGAATCACAAATTGGTGCGTCCATGATGTGGACACTGGGGACAGTCTACCTGTGAAATGGAAATTTTACAGGGTAGCTGGCAAGGTCAGGGCCGGCATCAAGGAAGAAGTTTCCAAGATATTGGCACGAGGGGTAATTGAGCCCTCCAGCAGCCCGTGGGCTGGCCCAGTGGTCCTAGTACCAAAAGCTGCTGCACCCGGTGCCACTCCAGAACTCCTGTTTTGTGTGAACTACCGTGGGCTCAATGCGGTCACCAAGACTGACGCACAGCCCATCCCCAGAACTGATGAGCTCGTGGATCGGTTGGGCGCTGCCCAGTACCTCAGTACGTTTGATTTAACATCTGGGTACTGGCAGATTGCCTTAACTGAGGGGGCCGAAGAGAGGTCAGCGTTTTCAACGCAAGAGGGGCACTTCCAGTTCCGTGTCATGCCCTTTGGGTTGAAGAACGCCCCTGCCACCTTCCAGAACCTGGTCAACTGGGTACTGTCCGGGCTGGATGAATTCAGCGCCGCATACCTGGATGACATTGCTGTGTTCAGCTCCTGTTGGGAAGGAAATTTGCAACACCTCTGCGAAGTGTTGAAGGCTCTGCAAAGTGCAGACCTCACTTACAAGGCCAGTAAGTGCCAGATAGCGCAGGGATCTGTGGTGTACTTGGGACACCAGGTAGGGAGCAGCCAAGTGGCGCCCCTACAAGCAAAGATTGATACCATTTTGGCTTGGGAGCCACCCAAGACCCAGACAGAGGTGAGATCCTTCTTAGGTCTCACCCGGTATTACAGAAGGTTTGTCAAGGGGTATGGCACCATTGTTGCCCCCTTGACAGAGCTGACTTCAAGGAAGCAGCCCAGGAAGTTGATCTGGACCAATGCCTGCCAGACCGCATTTGAGGCCCTAAAAGCTGCTATGTGCACCGCACCCGTGCTCAAACACCTGATTTCTCCAAAGATTTTGTGGTGCAGACAGATGCTTCAGAGCATGGAGTGGGAGTAGTACTCTCACAATTGAATGGCGAGTGTTTGGACCAATCCATAGCTTTCATTAGTAGGAGGCTACTTACCAGGGAACAGAGGTGGAGTGCAATTGAAAGGGAAGCTTTTGCTGTGGTCTGGGCACTGAAGAAGCTAAGGCCCTACTTGTTTGGGACTCACTTCCGGGTTCAGACAGACCACAGGCCCCTCAGGTGGTTAATGCAGATGAGGGGTGAGAACCCAAAACTGTTAAGGTAGTCCATCTCACTACAGGGAATGGACTTTACGGTGGAACACCACCCTGGTACAGAACACGCCAATGCTGATGGTCTGTCCAGGTTCTTCCGCCTTAGTGATGACAACTGGATGGGTTGTTTTCCCCACTTATCAGCTGGAGGGGACACGTGTTAGCCCTCGCATCCTTGGTGTGGTTTCCCCTGACTTTTTGCCTCTACCTCCTGTATTTTTGACACTGTTCTGGAATTCGTTTTTGCTGGTTTAGATGCTTTGGGCACTTTGCCACTGCTGATCAGTGCCAAAGTGCAAGTGCTCCCTGGTTAAATTGTTATTGTGGTTGGTTATCCATGATTGGCATATTTACTTTACCAGTAGGTCCCTAGTAAAGTGCACTGAGTGTGCCAGGGCTGGTGATTCAAATGCTACTAGTGGGCCTGCAGCACTGATTGTGCCACCCACAGGAGTAACCCTAAGATGGTGTCTCAGGCCTGCCACTGCAGTGCCTGTGTGCAGTTTGTTAAACTGCCATGTTGTCCTGGCCAGTGTACACACTTGCCAGTCCTGTCCCTTCCCTTTTCTTACACATTGGACACCCTTATGGTAGGCCCAAGGTACCCCCTGGGCAGGGTGCAGTCTATGTGAAAGGTAGGACATGTACTAGTGTGGGTAACATGTCCTGATAGTGAAATACTACCAATTTCATTTTTCACTAACAGAATGGGGAATGCTGTGTAACATGTTTACCTGCATATCTTCCCATAGGAGCAAGATAGAAATTTGGAATATGGTACCCCTGAACTCAGAATTTAATAACATATATTTTAGGAAGGATGGTTTATAAATTCAGTTTGAAAATAGCACTTTTAGAAAGTGGCTATTTTCTTGTTCAACCTTTCTGTGTGCCTCTGCCTGTTTGTGGATTGACTGTCTGGTTTGAGAGTGACAGCATTGTGCAAGGGAGACAGGTCCTCTTCATGTGCAAGGAAAACTACTCCCACTACTCTAAACGCAGTCAAGGTCTATTCAGCTCAGCCCTGAGTCATCCAGGAAGAGCCATGCACACCTCACCCCCATTCCCAGTGGCTGTCTACAGTGGATGCACATCCCCAGGCCCTGTCACTCCAAAACCAGACAGTCAATCCACAGACAGGCAAAGACACACAGAATGGTTAAACAAGAAAATGATCATTCAATCAAGAAAGGGGGGAGCTAGAAGAGATAGTCATCCATTCATCTTCCAAAGCATACGTCGTAAATCAAGGGGGAATGGATCACTTGTAACTAGAAGTGGGGGTTCGTAAATCTTAATTTGAAACTTTTAACACCTGGATAGGTGTTAATGAGAACCCTCAATAGCGTATTTTCGAGTGGTATGGGCGGTTTATCTTGGTTCTCCGCCTTTAGAATACGCGTCAGCATTATCATTGGGTCTCTTGTTAGTCATGCTGCCTCCACCTGGAGGGAACCACTGCTTCTTAGTAGTGATCAGTAATAGTAGTGCAAAAGTGATGATAGTGAGGTTAAAAGTGTCGCACCCACACTACCTTCAAGAAATGACAATTTAATCTGGTGGGCGTGTGGGGAGACTTTTTAAAAATAGAGGTGGTGCTGAGGGTTAGGTTATGTAACCAGAGCACTGTAGGTGTCCATATCAAAAGGTCGACATGTTTCTGCCCATTCAGTGCCCCAGGAGGGGGTCGTGGGGCATTCTTCAGGACCTATTAGCAGTGTGAGCTGTTGTTGTACAGTTCTAGAAATTGAAAAAAATTTTAAAAAATGCTGTCTTCAACAATGTGATAGATAGCTACGTCTCAGAATTATTGTTGCCTGTAGAGAAAGAAATGAAAAAAAAAAAAAAAAAATCTAAGAGACAATCAATGAAACAAACACCAATTTCAGTGTGGTGGTGGGCTTTAGAAATTAAGTGAATTGAATCAGCGAACAAGCAAAAAATGGCAATTCTTATTGATACTGTCGAGCAACTTATATAATGGCAAATCTCTGATATACTGTGTGAGGAAAAAGCCAAGGCAAAATATATCTAATGGTACGGTACGAGTGACCGGACACGTGTTTACGATATGTTTCCCTTGGTTTATAAACTGATTGAAATCAAAAATGTCACGAAAGTCACGGTAGGATCTCTATTGATTCGACAACATGAACATGGCAATCGATACAGTCATTCTGTAATCTGTACGTTGTATATTTTGTGGTTGTTTGAACATTCAAATTACATGCAGACCCCAACGTCAGGTAGAAAATGGCAGATTACCTTAAGACGCGTCCGAGTTGCGGTTTTGCCTTGGCAGCGTTAGTGTCTTGCCTGTATAGGTGAAGAACGGGGACGGGAAAGATAGGGAAGGGGAGGTGGGGCGAGGGAAAGGGGAAAAAAGGGGGGTTTGGGATGTTACAGATACCGTTAGTTTGTTGCGCTTCGAAACGGTTTGTTGACCAACAGCGGGTGGAGCTGCAGGTCGTGTGTGTACCAAAATGTCTTTTAGATTTCTAGTCCTCTTATTTGCAAATCTAGGTTTCTGCCATTTTAGGTTGCCAGAGATCAAAATACGCCAGTTTTTTAAAATTATTTTCTTGACAGCATTGCTTGCTGTGCTGTAGGTGGTGACACAGGTGGGTGTATCATCTGTAGGGTTCCTTGCTGTAGTTTGGAGTAGACATGCTCTAGGCTGGTTCCTGGCTCTTTTTTTACATTTCGAGATAATCCTGGTTGGATAATCTCTTCTGAGCAGTTTGGAACTTAAGTCGTCCGCTTGTTTCTTGTATTCTGCTAGATCACTGCAGTTACGTTTGAGCCGTAGGAACTGGCTGTAAGGTAGATTTTCTTTCAGGGGGCGTGGGTGAAAACTGTTGAATGAAAGGAGACTGTTTTTCGCCGTTGGTTTGAAGAATGTTCGTGTTTTGATGATGTCATCTTCAACATAAATGGTGAGATCCAGAAAATCGAGCCGCAGATTGTTGGCTGTGTAAGTGAATTTAAGACATTCATCTTGGGCATTCATCCATTGATGGAAATTGTTAAGGCTTTCCCGGTCACCTTCCCAGATCACCATGATGTCATCAATATATCGTTTCCAAAAACGGATGTTGGTATTGTATGGGTTTATTGGATTTTGTATGTACATTTGTTCAAATGCGCTAACGTAGAGTCCAGCTACGCTAGGCGCAAAGGTACTCCCCATCGAAGTTCCGTGTCGCTGTTGGTAAAGTCTCCCTTCGTATTCGAAGTAGTTTTCTGTGAGGGCCATGGTACAGCATTGTAGGATAAAATGTCTGGGGGTTTGGTATGTCCAATTTTGACCAAAGAGTATTGTTTCTAAAGTTTCGAGAGTTTTCTGTTGGGGTAGGCTGGTGTATAAACTCTCTACATCGAAACCTACTAGAAGCATTGTCTCGGTAGAGAAGTTCACATTTTGCAAGAGATTCAGTAGGTCGCGAGTATCCTTTAAATAGGTAGGTGTTTGTTGGACCAACGGTTTTAGAAAATGGTCCGCAAATTGTGAGAGCGGTTCTAGGACCGATCCTATGCCCGACACAATGGGGCGACCTGGAGGTGGTCTCTTCTCCTTGTGTATTTTGGGGAGGGAGTAAAAATATGGTGTTTTAGGTGAGGTAGTTTTCAAAAATTCGGCTTCATTGCGTGATATCCATCTGTTGGTTTCGGCTTCTTCCACCATAATCTTAATCGTCTGTTGTAGTCTTGTTGTGGGATCCGTAGTGATTGGGCTGTAGAATTTCTCATCTGACAATAGGTCAAGGCATTGATGGTTATAGCCTTCTCTGCTCATCAGAACAATGCCTCCTCCCTTGTCTGCCGGCTTTACTATTATGTCTTTATTGTTTTTCAATGTCTCCAATGCTTGTTTTTCTGCTTTGGTTAGATTCATGAATGGTTTTTTCAACACTGTTAATTCGCCGATTTCTTTCATTATGGCTTGTTCAAAGGCCAAAAGTTCAATAGGGACCTGGTGGTTTAGTGGACAAAAAGTGGACTTTAGGCGTAGGGATGTGTCCCCTTCTTTTTGTTCTGTCTCTTTTTCGGAAAAAAAGGCTTTCAGTTTTAATTTCCTGCAGAATTCTGAGACTTCGCATTTTGTTTTGAAAATATCCAGATTAGGGGTTGGTACGTATCCCAGTCCTTTGTTCAGCACTCTTTCTTGGGCTTGTGTGAGGGTTATTTCTGTCAGGTTGATTATTAACGAGTCGCGCTCGTTCCTGGTTTTTCCTTGGTTACGTTGGACATGCTCCTTGTTTGGACTTGCCTTTCTGGGTCTGTCCACGTAACTCCTTTTCGTCGTCCCCTCTGGTTGGTTTGTCCACGTCCTAAAAAAGGCGGTTGTTGCATGTAGGGTCCCATGTATTGTCCCATAGGTGGGGGCCCTGTAGTGTAGGGATTCATCCAGCCTTGGAAGTTTGGTGTGTATGGTTGAAAAGGGATTGGATGTTGATTCCCGAATTGGGGAGTGCGCCAGAAGTTGGGTCTGCGTAGTTGTTGGCGTCTATAAGGGCCACGGTTCCTTCTTGGTTGTCTTGTGTCAGTAGTATTCCAATCAGAGTTATCACTTGAAGTTCCACTGTTGTCGGTGTCAGACTGATAGTCCGGAATCTCATAATCATCTTTACTGTATGGATGCATCTTTTCCATGGAGAAGCGTTTCAGGTCTTTGCCTAATTTCTGTATTTTGTTGTTGGTAATATAGTCTTTTGTCTCATTCATTTCCTTGTTGATTTCTTCGAGTCTTTTCTTGTAGACTGAAATTTGTACCATATTCTTGATTTTGGTTTCAAGCAGTTGGATCTTGATGGTGAGAGTTTCTGTCAATCTTGTGGCTGTCTTTATTATTAATACTAAATAGTCTCTTGTGCACTTCCACGATATCGCGGACCAGTCTTTTCGGAATGCCAGATCTTTGAGAAAGATACGTGGTGCATTATGTACCCAAAGTCCCCTCGGGGCTGCATTGGCTCGCAGGTATTCCGTCATAATAACGCCGTGGATGGCCGTCCTGACTTGCTCCTTCTTCAATTCAGATAGTTCATCCCAGTCTGAGTTTTGTTCTAGGGTTTGTGTGAGATCACTGTTGTGTAGTTGTGAGGGTAAGGAAAGAATTGCATTGATTTCGTCCACTGAATAACTCAAACCTAAATTTTCAGCCATGGTTGTTTGAGTAAACACAAAATAATATCTAAAATCCAAGTCGTCGTGGACCTTGGTTCTTATTATATACAAGAAAAAACTCACTGTGTATTCTCAAATTTTGAGGAAGTAGTTAGTGAGGGCTCCCACAGCTGTGCGCTGCGAAATATCATTCAATCAAGAAAGGGGGGAGCTAGAAGAGATAGTCATCCATTCATCTTCCAAAGCATACGTCGTAAATCAAGGGGAATGGATCACTTGTAACTAGAAGTAGGGGTTCGTAAATCTTAATTTGAAACTTTTAACACCTGGATAGGTGTTAATGAGAACCCTCAATAGCGTATTTTCGAGTGGTATGGGCGGTTTATCTTGGTTCTCCGCCTTTAGAATACGCGTCAGCATTATCATTGGGTCTCTTGTTAGTCATGCTGCCTCCACCTGGAGGGAACCACTGCTTCTTAGTAGTGATCAGTAATAGTAGTGCAAAAGTGATGATAGTGAGGTTAAAAGTGTCGCACCCACACTACCTTCAAGAAATGACAATTTAATCTGGTGGGCGTGTGGGGAGACTTTTTAAAAAAAGAGGTGGTGCTGAGGGTTAGGTTATGTAACCAGAGCACTGTAGGTGTCCATATCAAAAGGTCGACATGTTTCTGCCCATTCAGTGCCCCAGGAGGGGGTCGTGGGGCATTCTTCAGGACCTATTAGTAGTGTGAGCTGTTGTTGTACAGTTCTAGAAATTGAAAAAAATTGAAAAAAATGCTGTCTTCAACAATGTGATAGATAGCTACATCTCAGAATTATTGTTGCCTGTAGAGAAAGAAATGAAAAAAAAAAAAAAAAATCTAAGAGACAATCAATGAAACAAACACCAATTTCAGTGTGGTGGTGGGCTTTAGAAATTAAGTGAATTGAATCAGCGAACAAGCAAAAAATGGCAATTCTTATTGATACTGTTGAGCAACTTATATAATGGCAAATCTCTGATATACTGTGTGAGGAAAAAGCCAAGGCAAAATATATCTAATGGTACGGTACGAGTGACCGGACACGTGTTTACGATATGTTTCCCTTGGTTTATAAACTGATTGAAATCAAAAATGTCACGAAAGTCACGGTAGGATCTCTATTGATTCGACAACATGAACATGGCAATCGATACAGTCATTCTGTAATCTGTACGTTGTATATTTTGTGATTGTTTGAACATTCAAATTACATGCAGACCCCAACGTCAGGTAGAAAATGGCAGATTACCTTAAGACGCGTCCGAGTTGCGGTTTTGCCTTGGCAGCGTTAGTGTCTTGCCTGTATAGGTGAAGAACGGGGACGGGAAAGATAGGGAAGGGGAGGTGGGGCGAGGGAAAGGGGAAAAAAGGGGGGTTTGGGATGTTACAGATACCGTTAGTTTGTTGCGCTTCGAAGCGGTTTGTTGACCAACAGCGGGATGAGCCTTCCGTACCTCAGTTGCGGGCAGAGCACGACTTGTGCTGACGCTGGCAGGCAGGGCTCGTGGAGAACGAGATCCCGTGTCTTGCCGGTTTTTAACTCTGTGTATGAAAAAGACTGAAAAAAGACTTCCGTATTGTTCAATAAAAGGGGTGATAAATGTTTATATAGATTGAAGGGGGTATAGCCACTCGGTATGGTTAGAATAAAACCCGGTTGTGTTTTTATATGAGTAAAATTCGTTAAAAGTCAAAGTGGCCTATGTATATGTATGGTTCAGAACTAGAAGGTAAGGAACAGATCAGGATGGCGCTAATAGGCGTGTTAGGCACTGTGCAGCAAATAATCAGATGGCTCGTACCTTATTTAAAAGTGAGCCAAGGTATATTATCATTCAGGCCTTTAGTGTCTGTGCTGAGGCGGTGGACCCACCTCTGTTCTCTTTCGAAGAGAATTTTCTCGGCATTGTTCTTGCACCCTACTAATGTTTCAATTATGATCCATTTAAGATCATCCACTGAGTGTCTTTGTTCAATATAGTGACGACTCATTTTGGTGGTTTCACGTCTGCATTTTACATTACTTCTGTGTTCACAGATTCTCACCTTTATTTTCCTGCAGGACATTCCGATGTACCTGAGATTACACGGACAGGTAATCATGTAGATTACAAAGGCTGTATTGCAGTTGGTGTGCTGTTTTATGGTCCATTTCAGATTAGGTAGCAATTGGATAGTCTTTGTTGGTGTTGTTAGATGACATACCGAACACTGTCCACATGGATAGTGACCTGTAACTGGTTGTAGGTCCCAAAGGGTGTTTTTCAATTTAGGTGGAGCTGCAGGTCGTGTGTGTACCAAAATGTCTTTTAGATTTCTAGTCCTCTTATTTGCAAATCTAGGTTTCTGCCATTTTAGGTTGCCAGAGATCAAAATACGCCAGTTTTTGTTAATTATTTTCTTGACAGCATTGCTTGCTGTGCTGTAGGTGGTGACACAGGTGGGTGTATCATCTGTAGGGTTCCTTGCTGTAGTTTGGAGTAGACATTCTCTAGGCTGGTTCCTGGCTCTTTTTTTACATTTCGAGATAATCCTGGTTGGATAATCTCTTCTGAGCAGTTTGGAACTTAAGTCGTCCGCTTGTTTCTTCTATTCTGCTAGATCACTGCAGTTACGTTTGAGCCGTAGGAACTGGCTGTAAGGTAGATTTTCTTTCAGGGGGCGTGGGTGAAAACTGTTGAATGAAAGGAGACTGTTTTTCGCCGTTGGTTTGAAGAATGTACGTGTTTTGATGATGTCATCTTCAACATAAATGGTGAGATCCAGAAAATCGAGCCGCAGATTGTTGGCTGTGTAAGTGAATTTAAGACATTCATCTTGGGCATTCATCCATTGATGGAAATTGTTAAGGCTTTCCCGGTCACCTTCCCAGATCACCATGATGTCATCAATATATCGTTTCCAAAAACGGATGTTGGTATTGTATGGGTTTATTGGATTTTGTATGTACATTTGTTCAAATGCGCTAACGTAGAGTCCAGCTACAGGACTCTACGTTAGCGCATTTGAACAAATGTACATACAAAATCCAATAAACCCATACAATACCAACATCCGTTTTTGGAAACGATATATTGATGACATCATGGTGATCTGGGAAGGTGACCGGGAAAGCCTTAACAATTTCCATCAATGGATGAATGCCCAAGATGAATGTCTTAAATTCACTTACACAGCCAACAATCTGCGGCTCGATTTTCTGGATCTCACCATTTATGTTATGTTATGTTATGTTATGTTATTTATTCTTTTGTATAGCGCACGGCTACTCAAAAAGAGTGTCCCGGCGCTTTTTTTTGGAAAAGGAAGGCTGCAACACAATAACATAACACCATTAAAAAAAAAAAAACAGAATGCCAGACAAATACATGCAAGAAAAACAAACTACTGGGTAAACAGCCAGGTTTTAAGGCTTTTTCTAAAAGCTAATAGGCTGGTAGCTCCCCGCAGAGTGAGCGGCAGAGAGTTCCACAACTGTGGCGCCAGCAGTCCAAAAGAGCGGCCACCCAGGCGAGCTCTCTTCACGCGTGGAACAACCGCCAAAAACAAAGATTCCGACCTCAAAGACCGGGTCGGCTGATAGAAGACCAGTCTCTTTTGAAGATACTTAGCTCCCACCGCGTGGAGAGCTTTGTAGGCCAGAGTCAGAGCCTTGAAGGCGATCCGCTTCCGGATAGGGAGCCAATGCAAGGTTCTCAACAAGCCAGATGCACTGGCCCGTCTATTTAATCCAAAGATTGCTCTGGCAGCAGCGTTCTGCACCACTTGGAGCCGCTGCAGCAAATACTCTGGCAGGCCCAGGTACAGAATGTTAGAATAATCCAACCTGGACCCGATCAGAGCCTGCACTGTCAGTTTCCTATGCTCCTCAGACAGCAGGGGAAGGAACCTCCGCAGCATCCTAAGGATGCCGAAGCAGGTGCCCGACACCCCGAGGATCTGGGCTTTAAATGTTAGCCCCTTATCCATCTTAACCCCCAAATTCTTAGCGACTTGGGAGGAGCAGGACGGAGGAAACATATCAATCGGCCACCAGGCCTGCCAGTCTGGCTCAGTGTCGCACCCAAAGAAGAGTACCTCAGACTTATCGGAGTTGCACTTGAGGCTGTTCAGTTGGAACCATTGAAAAACAGCCCCAAGGCAATCCCTGATACTCTCCCCATCAAAGTCTCCTCCTCTCTTACACGAGAAGAGGAGCTGGGTGTCATCAGCGTAGGATACGATCTGGGCCCCATACGACTCCGCCAGTGCCGCCAACGGGGTCATGAAGATGTTAAATAGGGTCGGGCTCAAGATAGAGCCCTGTGGGACCCCGACTCCCATAGGCGGCATCACGGCGGAATCTGGCGAGGCCCAGACCGTTTGCCGGCGGCCGGCAAGAAAGGAGGAAAACCAGCCGAGCACCGTCCCCCGCAGACCTATCTCAAAGAGTCTTGCGAGAAGGCCATCATGGGGGACGGTGTCGAACGCCGCCGACAAGTCCAACATCACCAGCATGGCTTTGCCCCCAGAGTCCAGGACACCTTTAATGGTTTCTGAGACCTCAAGGAGCGCAGTCTCTGTGCTGAGATGAGGACGAAAACCAGACTGGGTAGCGTGCAAGATCTCGTTGGTCTCAAGAAAATTGGAGAGCACAACCTGAACGTGCTTTTCCACAATCTTCGTGAGAGCCGGCAACAGAGAGATGGGCCTATAATTGACCGGGGCCTTCGGGTCTAGGCCTGGCTTTTTAAGCAATGGAATCACCATCGCCTGTTTCCAGGCGTGCGGGACCACTCCCTGACTCAACGAAAGATTCAGCAGCGGGTTTGCTAATGGATTAATCACCTCCGCAACTTTCGCTAAAAATTTAGCAGGGCATGGGTCGAGGGGCGAACCCGATTTAAGATTGCCCATTAGTGCTAAAGAGTCGGGAGCCGAGAGCGAAGGAAACACACTCAGCGTCACACCAGGCCAAGCCCGCGGGGATAAAATGGCTTCAGGATTAGTCTGGCCCATGGGCCCAGGCGATGGAAAAGAGTCCTGTATGCGTTGGATCTTGCTCGTAAAAAAGTCGGCAAGGTCCGAGGCCCAGGTACCAGACGGTTTTTCCTCCGAGGTGTTAGACCATGGGGAAGTAAATTCTCTCACAATGGAGAAAATCTCCTTGCAGGAGTTAGAAGCATCTTCTATTCTCCTTGCAAGATACGCTTTTTTTTCCAGGCGAATGTCCCGGTGATAGGCCTTGACCACCGTTTTATAGGTCAGCTTGGCTATAGTATGTATAGTATAGTATGTTGAAGATGACATCATCAAAACACGAACATTCTTCAAACCAACGGCGAAAAACAGTCTCCTTTCATTCAACAGTTTTCACCCACGCCCCCTGAAAGAAAATCTACCTTACAGCCAGTTCCTACGGCTCAAACGTAACTGCAGTGATCTAGCAGAATACAAGAAACAAGCGGACGACTTAAGTTCCAAACTGCTCAGAAGAGATTATCCAACCAGGATTATCTCGAAATGTAAAAAAAGAGCCAGGAACCAGCCTAGAGAATGTCTACTCCAAACTACAGCAAGGAACCCTACAGATGATACACCCACCTGTGTCACCACCTACAGCACAGCAAGCAATGCTGTCAAGAAAATAATTAACAAAAACTGGCGTATTTTGATCTCTGGCAACCTAAAATGGCAGAAACCTAGATTTGCAAATAAGAGGACTAGAAATCTAAAAGACATTTTGGTACACACACGACCTGCAGCTCCACCTAAATTGAAAAACACCCTTTGGGACCTACAACCAGTTACAGGTCACTATCCATGTGGACAGTGTTCGGTATGTCATCTAACAACACCAACAAAGACTATCCAATTGCTACCTAATCTGAAATGGACCATAAAACAGCACACCAACTGCAATACAGCCTTTGTAATCTACATGATTACCTGTCCGTGTAATCTCAGGTACATCGGAATGTCCTGCAGGAAAATAAAGGTGAGAATCTGTGAACACAGAAGTAATGTAAAATGCAGACGTGAAACCACCAAAATGAGTCGTCACTATATTGAACAAAGACACTCAGTGGATGATCTTAAATGGATCATAATTGAAACATTAGTAGGGTGCAAGAACAATGCCGAGAAAATTCTCTTCGAAAGAGAACAGAGGTGGGTCCACCGCCTCAGCACAGACACTAAAGGCCTGAATGATAATATACCTTGGCTCACTTTTAAATAAGGTACGAGCCATCTGATTATTTGCTGCACAGTGCCTAACACGCCTATTAGCGCCATCCTGATCCGTTCCTTACCTTCTAGTTCTGAACCATACATATACATAGGCCACTTTGACTTTTAACGAATTTTACTCATATAAAAACACAACCGGGTTTTATTCTAACCATACCGAGTGGCTATACCCCCTTCAATCTATATAAACATTTATCACCCCTTTTATTGAACAATACGGAAGTCTTTTTTCAGTCTTTTTCATACACAGAGTTAAAAACCGGCAAGACACGGGATCTCGTTCTCCACGAGCCCTGCCCGCCAGCGTCAGCACAAGTCGTGCTCTGCCCGCAACTGAGGTACGGAAGGCTCATCCCGCTGTTGGTCAACAAACCGCTTCGAAGCGCAACAAACTAACGGTATCTGTAACATCCCAAACCCCCCTTTTTTCCCCTTTCCCTCGCCCCACCTCCCCTTCCCTATCTTTCCCGTCCCCGTTCTTCACCTATACAGGCAAGACACTAACGCTGCCAAGGCAAAACCGCAACTCGGACGCGTCTTAAGGTAATCTGCCATTTTCTACCTGACGTTGGGGTCTGCATGTAATTTGAATTTTCAAACAACCACAAAATATACAATGTACAGATTACAGAATGACTGTATCGATTGCCATTTTCATGTTGTCGAATCAATAGAGATCCTACCGTGACTTTCGTGACATTTTTGATTTCAATCAGTTTATAAACCAAGGGACACATATCGTAAACACGTGTCCGGTCACTCGTACCGTACCATTAGATATATTTTGCCTTGGCTTTTTCCTCACACAGTATATCAGAGATTTGCCATTATATAAGTTGCTCGACAGTATCAATAAGAATTGCCATTTTTTGCTTGTTCGCTGATTCAATTCACTTAATTTCTAAAGCCCACCACCACACTGAAATTGGTGTTTGTTTCATTGATTGTCTCTTAGATTTTTTTTTTTTTTTTTTTTTCATTTCTTTCTCTACAGGCAACAATAATTCTGAGACGTAGCTATCTATCACATTGTTGAAGACAGCATTTTTTTCAATTTTTTTCAATTTCTAGAACTGTACAACAACAGCTCACACTATTAATAGGTCCTGAAGAATGCCCCACGACCCCCTCCTGGGGCACTGAATGGGCAGAAACATGTCGACCTTTTGATATGGACACCTACAGTGCTCTGGTTACATAACCTAACCCTCAGCACCACCTCTTTTTTTAAAAAGTCTCCCCACACGCCCACCAGATTAAATTGTCATTTCTTGAAGGTAGTGTGGGTGCGACACTTTTAACCTCACTATCATCACTTTTGCACTACTATTACTGATCACTACTAAGAAGCAGTGGTTCCCTCCAGGTGGAGGCAGCATGACTAACAAGAGACCCAATGATAATGCTGACGCGTATTCTAAAGGCGGAGAACCAAGATAAACCGCCCATACCACTCGATAATACGCTATTGAGGGTTCTCATTAACACCTATCCAGGTGTTAAAAGTTTCAAATTAAGATTTACGAACCCCTACTTCTAGTTACAAGTGATCCATTCCCCCTTGATTTACGACGTAAACAAGAAAATGCCCACTTTCTGAAAGTGGCATTTTCAAACACAAAATTTAAAAAACATCTTTACTAAAAGATATGTTATTAAATTCTGAGTTCAGAGAGCATAAACGTTATGCTTCTGTCTTGTCCCACTGGGAAGTTATACTTGTAAGATGCTACAAAGTTTCTCCAATGCTATTCAATGGGACAGATAGCCATTAAATAGTTAAACACGAAATTAGCAGTATTTTACTATCAGGACATGTCACACACGCCAGTACATGTCCTACCTTTCACATACACTGCGCCCTGCCCATGTGGGTAGCTTAGGCCTACCTGAGGTCTCTCTTACATGTTAAAAAAGGGAAGGCGATGTGGGTGGCACAATCAGTGCTGCAGGCCCACTTGTAGTATTTGATTTACAGGCCCTGCCACACTGAGTGCACTTTACTAGGGGCTTACCAGTAAGTCAAATATGCCAATCATGGATGACCAATTATGTTCACAATTTACACAGAGAGCATATGCACTTTAGCACTGATTAGCAGTGCTAAGGTGCCCAGAGTTTTAAAGTCACCAACAACAGGTCAGCAAAACTAGGAGGAATAAGATAAAAGGTTGGGGATAACCCTGCAAAAGGGCCATTTCCAATATGCCACTATTCTGATAATTTAATTCAGCTTTAAAAACAATACAACACAGAAAAAATAAGTTATTACATTTATTTTCAGGAACATTACTTTGGGCAATGGCAGAACAGGAAGTATCCAAAACAAACAAAGAAGTAGGAGAGGACAGTCACACCCCAAGAACAGGTAGCAAATGTATGATGTTTGAAAAACTGCCCTCACCCACAACATTGTCACATGCTTCATCATTGGGCTGCTAAACAACACCCCCACTCAGACCAACGCATGGAACAGGAAATATGCCAGGCACTGTAAGGAAGACATTTAATTGAGCATAGCTTAGAAGAAAGGAAATAACTCCGAAACACCACACTGTAAAACAATTCTCAAAGGCGCCAAATGTTTATTTGTGAGAAGATGACGGACGAGACTATGTCATCAAACACACGAGTGCTCCCACTGTGGTAAAAAAGAATCATTAGATACTACTAACTCCCAATATATCTCTCTATACATAATCAATAAGCTTTATTTATGTCACTGCATATTTAGGTCACACGTACATATGTGATTGCATCTTTCTCACATTAGCAGTCGCAAAATTGAAACCAAATGTGTTTGTATTAAGTATTTGCAAACATTGGCGGTAACTTTTTCCACGTGCATGAAAAGTTAAATAAAGTTTTTCCGCGATATATAGTGCCGGGACTATTTAAATCAAACTTGTAAAGTCCTTTCTCAAAGAGAGGTCGTAAGAACCAGTTTGAGAAGTAAAGAGAAATCCATCACATGTATGAATACGCTAAGCGCAACGTCTAAATTTAGGAACTTCGCATGAAGAGTCCTACCTGCTAAATCTCTTACCCGAGCACAGGGAGTCCATATATTATGCTCCTCCGGGACAAATAATGAAGTTTCTGGTTAAGATAATTCCCACAGTGGAAGTCGCATATATCATAATTCCCTTACTGCAACCACAGAGGAATTTACAAATTGAAAGGAATAGAAGTAAGATATGAGTCCCCGGTGAGTATCCATCAAGGAAACCCAAAGTAGGTTTCTAGCTCCCACCGAGACTTCAAAATGTTTGAAATCTCATCCCAAATGGCAAACACATACATCATAAATTATGGAATGGGAATGCAGGACTGTTGCACGTGACAGTTCTGTGCAAAGATGTCATTACATCCAGGGTAAACTCATTTGTTGATTTGCATATCTGTTATTTTGCAGTCCCAAACCCCCTGTGACATGGTTTGATGGTATCTGCAGCTGCACGGTCCTCTGAAAGCAGACAAATCCTGCGATTGCATTTGGACATAGAACATTAAACCAGGACTGTTAGTTAAAACGTATTGTTCATCAGCTGGCATTCTTATATATACTAATATCTCATTTTATGTAGACTTATGAGAATCGTTCATATTTGCTATGTAAAAGGCTATTTTAGATAACATTCCGTAAAACTGGAGGTTTCACATGAATTTTGAACGTAAATCTACCTGAAAACACACAGCACTACTTGGTGGCTCTTTATTTCACTGTTTACCCTAAAATGGAAAAAATTAGAAACCAGCAGGAAGGGCCGCTAGAGTTATGCAATTCTGCGCCAGCGGCATTTTTAATGCAAGTGGGGATTTAGGCCCACATGCATCAAAGCAAAACCCGGTCGCAAACGGGCAGATTCTCAGAATCTGCCCCTTTGCGACCGGTATTTTTGCATTTGGGATACATCATCCCAAATGCAAAAATCGCAATTTAAGTAATCTCTAAATTGCGATTACTTAAATTGCGATTGCATTTAAGGAATCTCAAATTGAGATTCCTTAAATGCAATGCATTAAAGTAAAAATATTAGCGATTTCGCTAATAGGGGGAGCAAATTACCATGAAGTTGAACTTCATGGTAATTTGCAAACACTTTGAAAAATGCACTAAAGTGCATTTTTCAAAGTTCCATTTTACACACACATATGCCCTTGGGGCATGTGTGTGTGCAAGATGTACTCATATGCAGATTTCAGGGGTGCAACAGGGTGTCCTTTTGACACCCTGGCACCCTTGAAATTGCATGAGCAATTTGCGATTCTCTAATTGAGAATCGCAAATTGAGAAAGTCTTCCCATTCATTCCTATGGGCCTCTAGGCCCAAAGGAATAAATGGGGAGTTATTCCTTAATTGCGACTCGCAATTTGCGAGTTGCAATTAAGGAATGTTTAGAAATCGCTATTTTGTAAGCGATTTCTACATGCATAGCCTTTTGCTATTCCTTATTAGCGAATCCTTATTTTTCGCTAATAAGGAATCGCAAATGGCATTGTTGATGCATGTGCCAGTATGATCTTAAAGCTGAATTCACTACAATATATTTCAACTTTTAAAAAATCGGTGGCAGACATGGTTCGTGCAGCACAGAAACTTTACAAAGGTTTAATTCACCATTAAATGCGATCTATGTCCTGTCAGTGTAGTATTGACTTTTCTAGAACATTAAACACAAGGCACAAGATTGACACTCGTGAAAAAATAAGAAATCGAAATTGTTGGGGAAGTCTAGAATCACCTATGTGCTTCTAATGATATACTTTTCATTCTTACCTTATATAATAAGTTCAAAATGTGTAAAATGATTTAACGGATTCAAACAAGGTGAAAAAGATGCCTTTTGTGGCTCATTTTTCTGGAACATTCATGTTATACCCCACAGTCAAGGCTTCCAAAACACCATGGGCCTTATTTATGAGGCCTTGCAACACTTTAGTGCTGCTGTTGAGTCACTTTTTCTGACGAATCGGCAGCGTAAAACATGACCCCTGTTGCACTCCATTTACAAAGTGACACATCTAAGCAGATGCGTAACATTGTAAACCCCTGTGCTACATTATACCTGTGTTCCCACGCAAGTAAGCCTCATAGAAGTTACTCAGTGAAATCTATGGGATTTCAATGTGCCACTTCTAGGACGCAAATGCGTCAATACCTTACGCCTGCCTCACAGCAGGCATAAGGGTGATGCAGGGCTATATCCATAGCCCTCCCCCTGCATTGCTGGAGTTGCGTCACACTTCCGACACAACTGCAGCAATGCATAATTTTTGCGCTGACAGATACATCAGTAAAGCTGACGTATCTGTCATTCCTTGTGACATGATGCATCATACAATAACTATGGCGCATTGAAAAGTGACGCATCGCTGTTTTCACTCAACAATGCATCACTTTTCATAAATGAGGCCCCAAAGATGTTAAGCGGGCACCCAGGGTACAGAGAAATCCTAAATCCTTGCATTATACGTATGCAATGTAAAGTGTTGTTAAGCTGGGCTGTTTCATTAGGAACATTCAATATTAGGAGGTGCAAAGAGGCTTTGGCTCATCTGCAACTGTTCCAGATGGCCCTACTGCCTATAACAGTATACAGTCTCATTTCCTCTGCTATTAAATGTAGGGAAATAAGAGTAGTACACTGTTTAAAGGTTTTTGCCTTATGGTCCATTTATGAATAATCTACTGCTGTACTGCTTTTAAATGATTTTCAAGCTGTGTATTGAATTATTGTATTATCAACTACCTGCTTGGAAAACTTATGAAGTACAAATCAGAACAGGAAATGTGATATGGAGCATCTTTTAAACTGAGTAGAGAATATGGAATGACGGACAGCCGTTTGATTATTAATGTATTCATCATTTGATAATTCTTTGCACATATTTCTGATTATATATATTTTAAAAAAAATTAAAAAATTGTATGCTTTTATGGTTTTTGCAGAACTGAAGTTAGCATAAGGCCATAGCTCAGGGGGTACCTAAGAAAATCTTGCAGCAAATTTGCACATTTTTGAAAAGTGGACACACGGAGGGAGGAGTTGAAGGTGGTGTGCCTTGAATGGATCACACAACATTTTCTTACCCACAATGTCATCCATCTTAAACTTTGTAAAGAATTGCATATTGTCTTCACATTTCTGTGAGGAAAACGGCTGGAATCTGTGGGGAGCCACGAATGTCTAATAACCCAGTGTTCCCCTAAGTTTGCCAATAAAAATGATACCTTGCTTGGATGGGTAGGCCCAATGCCTAATACAGGAAACGCAAAAAATACACCACATTTTTCCACTGAAAACGATCCTTTTTTGCAATGTGGATAGCTTTTGGAAGCTCGGCCAGCATCTAGGAAAACCTACAAACAAGCACGATTTTGCCATTTAATTTGAAATGTGGACACACAGAGGCCCTATTTAGAAGGACACTCAGTGCACTAGATATAACTCTCCTTTTGCTCTGTTCTTCAGGGACACACTCTAAATGTCTGGCAAGGAAAGTATTTTTGGGATGATGGAGGAATTATTCAGGATGATGAAATCTTTAAATATGGCCACTTTTTCCACCACTCAGATTCTAGAAACAATTGCCTGCTCGACTGCAACAAGGCCTACTGCAGACTGCTGAAATAGTACAAAGCTCATCTTGGAATCGGCAGAAAATCTTTGAATATATCATAAGCATTGAAGGATGCCAAATGAAACAAATGAACAGCCAAATTCTTGTACCAGATTTATGATGTTTGAGCAGCATTGTAGGGTTCCAATCTTTGATCTACTCTGTCTATACCTTGCTTGTGTCTACAATGAACACTTCTGCTACCTAACCCCTAACAGTCAAAGTTGAAGTGATATGATTATGAATACATGTGAGCATGTGGACATCTCTCCTGCCTGAAAATTTCAAAGCAAAAAGTTCATTACTACACAAGGCATTGCTCTGTTCCTGTAAAAACAGGGGGGGGTTCCTGGTTGAAGGTCGTGAAACAATTCTCAATGCAGCACCGCAATTTAACCATTGTGTAAACTATATTGTGGTGACTGTTGGTATGAGCTTACTTAAGATTATTGTGTAATGTAAGCCACCTTTTGCTCCCAAAGTTCTTGCCTGCTATTTTGTCCTTTTCAATTTTCTCAATTCCTTTTCCTCCAGGCTCGGTACAGGATTGTGCCTGTTTGTTTCACCCTTTGCCGCTTCCTTTACTCTGTTTATTCCTTGTGTATTGCTCTGAATAAATGTTCCTCTGTCCGGCTGGTCATTGGAAGACTTTCCATAGCGCTCATTGTAGTCTATGTCGAAATGGTTCTATCATCTATTCTTAAGCTAAGGACCTTTGTTCCTTAAAATAATGTGAAACAATTCTCAAGCAGGGACCACAATCCTTGTCAGGGTGAAGACACAATTAAACCCCAAACTGACCTGTTCTTAACCCTCCGATAGGTTGGCACAAATCAGTCAGGCTTAACTTAGAGGCAATGTGTAAATAATGTATTTAGCAATTCAAAAGGTAATAAAGTAAAAACACAACACAAGGAAAATCTCACACCCATTTCGTTAAATATAGTAAATTATAATAAATACACCAAGACCAAAGAGAAAAACATCCAATTAGTAGAACAGGAGATATGCAATTCAAAGTTTTAAATGAAAATAGCACCAAAAAAGCACAAAGCACAAACTGTGATCATTTGGTCACGCCAGACGGGGACAAAGTCAGGCCGACTGCGAAGAATACAGTCCAGCTACAGCAACCCAGTTAGGCCAGCTGAACGAGAGACCCTTAAATTTTGATTGCAAAGAGATATAGAGTCCAGTATTTAGGATTTTTTCACACATCACAGGGAATGTGTGGTCTAGGCAAGGAGATGTGTTATGCAGCGGTAGTTCTGGATTGCTGCAAAGTGCAAGGCGATGTTCTTTCATGGCAATGTGTCGGCACTGATGAGCGATACAAAGTCCTTGTGTTGGGAAAGTCCGCACCACAGAGGCAATGTGTCAGTTCTGAGGGTGAAGGATAAAGCAGCAAAGGCAATGCACTGGTTCTAAGGTCGATGCACCACACTGCAAAGATGTGTTGATTCTGCTTGATCCACAGATAGACTGGCAGAGAACCATCAAGCCCGTTTCCCAGGGTCGAGGAAGAGGATGGCACCACTTGGGAGTGCAGTACCCACAGGGAGCAGAGTCCATTTTACAGGAAGCATAGTCCAGACAATGGGTTTAAGATTGTTGGAAGGTTTGTATGTCCCCGAGGCTTCCGATCAGGAGGCCAGCCAACTAGCCCTTGGAGTCACTCAGAGGTCATGGGTTTAGAGATGCAGGTCCAGTACTCCTTACATAGGCAGGGCAGCAGTCCATCAGAGCAGCAGGTCATCAGAGCAGCAGTCTAGCAGAGTGTCAGTCCTTTCAGCAGCACAACTGTCCTTCTTTCTGGCACAGTCCACAGGTCCAGAAGTATACTGTAGAGTTGGGTCTAAGGGTCCAATATTTATATCTGGTCCCCACTCTGAACTGGGAGAAGCTCCAGTGGATTTGACCCCACCCCCCCAGGTGTCAGCCATCACTTTCCTTCCTGTCCAGATTGTCTTTGGTCACAAATGAATAGTGGCCAACCCTTTGTGACAGTGCTCAGGCATGACCTTTGTGATGTGCAAGTGTGGTAGGTCACAGCTCCTCCCTCCCTTTAACTCAGAGTGGCCCATCCTGCCAACATCTATCTTTCCTTTATCTTCCCTTTGTCTCACTGTCTGGGAGCAATACAAAAAGACCAACTGCCATATATGTCTAGTTCTGTGAAGCAGGATCAGGCTGTCTTTCTAAAAGTGCCATTTTCAGAATTGAGATTAAAAATAAATGATGTTACCATTAAAGAGGGCTTTTAATTACAATTCTTTATACACCAAACTCGACCTGTCTACCTGCTCTCAATTGGAAGTTACAGCCTAATGAATTCAATAGGTTAACTCCAATCTTATATTAAGGTAGAGGTAGGCCAGGCAGCAATGAAAAACACATTTAGGAGAGTTTCACTACCAGGACATGTATAACTTAAAAGTTCCTGCCCTACACTGCATCCTGCCCTCTGGGCTGTTCAGGGCCTACCATAAGGGTAGCATATGTGTGAAAGAAAACTAACTATCCCGGATTGGAACAACGTTATCGAAAAATTTGATATATGTATGTTCCAAGAAACCTGGAGTTTAGTGCCAATTTATAAAACGGGATATGCTACTTTTTGTGTACCTGCTTACAGTAGTGGTAAGGGTAGACCCTCTGGGGGCCTACATATTTGGATAAAAGTAGATCTAAACTGGAACATTTCAGTTCATGATTCTGAGTGTAGGGATATTCAACATCTTACATTACCAGGACAGGTGCGGGGAAACAAGATGGAGTTATTTAATATCTACGCTAGAGGGACCCAGGGAGGTAAAATGTCTTGTACTTTTATAATTTTGGACCAGGCACTAGCTAATTGCCCACCAAACTCTAAAATACTTGTGGGGGGAGATTTTAATTGTACATTTGAACCCTTAAGTGAGGATGACCCCCTGGGTTTAGAGGAGGTACGACGCTAGCTGGTCTATTCCCGCATTGACATTACCCCCGATTAAAAATTGGTCTGCAAAGGCGCTACAGATTAACGCCCTTACGGTGGATCATAATTTAAGAGCAGCAAATGGTCGATCCCCTTCCGATCGGGACGGGGCAATGACGTTTAATAGACTCAATAGCCCGTCCAGAATTGATTATATTTTATTGGACGTCACTATGTGGCGTGACCTGGTTGACATGTATGTATGTCGTTGAGGTGGAGGGATTTAAAAAGTAACCAAAACCCAGCCCAATTGAAGATAACAAAGGAGGTGATCCCATACGACGGCAATCGAAGATTGAAATGGGAGAAGGTAGGCTCTCACCCAGATAAACTGGCAAAGATTAAGATGCACATTGATGGGCTGATTACTGAGCTGAAGGTTATAACCATGGTGACAGGGGTGGTCAATGACACGCTCTTCCCACAGATTTACACTAATGCCATTGAAGAAGTTGGCAAATTATTTTTAACCCGGAGCTCTAAAACAAATGCTCCTAAACCCAGCAATCCCTGGTATTCTACAAAATGTCGGGCAAAAAGACGTGAGTTAACTGTTGCCCTTCGTAATAAGAACCAACCGCTGGTGAGAATAGCTAGGAGGGAGTACGCGGAAGAACAAGCTCGGGCAAAAAAAGAATGGGAGGAACTGTATTGGCAGGACCTTAAAAATGCATCTAGAATGAAAAATAGTTCACTGTTTTGGGATCTGATCAATAAAGCCAGAAATTATAATAGGCCACTGATGGCTAATCACATTACTAGCCAACAATGGCATTCCCATTTTTCAACAATTTACGGTGACCATGATGCACCCAAATATCTTTTTCGAGATCCAGTATTTTCGGTTGAGAACTCATATGAGCCCTCCGAGGTTTTAGAGGCCATAAGACACCTAACCCCTAAGAAGGCAGCTGGCCAAGATGGTATTCCGGGGGACCTCCTTATAAAAGAACCCGTAGTTTGGGCTACAGTCATTGCATTAATAATGAACCTAATATCTAGGGGCCATCCTGTCCCAGACTCGTGGAAGGGGGCCGAAGTAATCACGGTCTATAAGAAGGGGGATAGGGAGGACCCCACCAACTACAGACCAATTAGTCTGATAGACGTGATTCAGAAAGTGGTTGGAAGGGTCATCATTTTGCGAGTAGGTACATGGATGGATGAGAAGCAGGTTCTTTCTCATTATCAGGCCGGATTCCGGAAAAAAGTAGGTATAATGGACCAGGTCTTCCGCTTTTTTTCGATCTACTGGAAAACCGTGTTAATTAATCACGGTAGTCTCTACCTGGCCTTTATAGACCTCAGGATGGCGTTCGATCTGGTCCCTCGTGCTAGGCTATGGGAAGTTTTGGAAGAGCTGGGCTTGCCAGGTTACCTACTGGACCTTATAGTCAAGCTCCACGAGGGTAACTACGCAAGAATCAGATGGGGTACCCAAGGCCAATTGACTGAGAGGGTGCCCGTGAGGAGGGGAGTCCGCCAGGGCTGTGTCATGGCGCCAACTCTATTTTCCCTATTTGTAAATGGTGTGGTGGACCACCTGGGAGAAGAGCCGGCGGATGCACCATCCCTGGCAGGGGAAAAAATACCAACTCTCCTCTTCGCGGACGACACCATTCTGATTTCAAAAACCCCGACAGGTCTCCAAAAGCTATTGCACCGATTTAGCGATTTCTGCAATGACAGGGGCCTTACAATTAACACCTCGAAAACCAAACTTATGGCCATATCCCCTTCCAGAAAAATTTGGAATAATTTTTCGCTTAATGGTGAGTCCTTGGAGATGGTGGAGTCCTTTGACTACCTGGGAGTTAGGGTGAATAGTCGGATGTGCTGGACTGACCATCTGGCTAAAATGTCATTAAACTTTAAAAGAGTTGCAGGGGTGGTAATGCGTGAGCATAGAGTGTCAGTGAGCAAACCCGTGGCCCCGGCCCTAGCTATTTACGAAGGCCAAATATTACCTAGTGCTCTGTATGGCTCTGAGCTCTGGGGGTTTGAAAATATTCCGGATTTAATAACCTCTGAAAACAAATTCTTGAGAGATTTGGTTGCCTTACCAGTTTCCACCCCATTGATACCTTTACGTCTAGACATGGGCAGGCGTCCCCTTAAGGATATTGTGCGCTTGCGCCCTTTACTTTTTTGGGCCCGGCTGAGAAGAACTGAGGAGCTTAAGAACTACGCTGCTGCATTGGATGAACTTATCTTGTTGGATAAAGGTAACAGGATTAAGTGGTTGTGTAACCTGCGGCAGCTGGTGGGATCTATGGGTCTTAGTGATCTATGGAAGAATCAATCTCCCCCACCTAAACTAGTTATTAAGAAGCTTTATTGGGAGTGGGTCCAGCTGGAGTCTTCTCGTAGTGGTACTGGGGGTTCTCTCACTGAGCGGTTTTTGGATCATAAGGGGTCAAGGCTATTTGAACCCTTTCTTGACTACATTGAGAAACCCCTCGATAGATCTCTATATCTAAAAATTAGATTTGGAACCCTCCCTGTAAATGTTTTTACTTCTGGGTGGAACTCACATGGTAGTCCAACAAAGACGTGCCCGTGCTGTGCAGCCCCCATTGAGTCCTTGGCACACCTTATGTTTGCTTGTCCGGCTTACAAGGTACCTAGGAGGATATGGCTAAAACCATTATGTAGGGGCCTGGGCCTTCGTTGCCACGCAATGGCCTTGCGAGTACTTTGTACCGATACATCCTCCTCTTCATTGGTGTGTGGTGTCGCCAAATTTATCGGGAGTGCTTGGGTGATTCGCATGAGGAAACTTAGGCCTCAACTTACTACGTAGACCGGGTTTATTATGTTGGAAATGATGATTTTTAACATGTTTTTTGTAAAGTGAAATTTTATGTGTTATGTGGTATAAATTCTAGCGATTTTTCTGACTTTTTATCACATGTCTAAATAGGTCATGTTACTGTATACTTACTTTTATGATGAAAATTTTTATCGAATAAAGTATTACTGTGTGCATATGTGTTAGACCTGGCACCTTGGCATGGGTCTCCGTTCTATTTGTTGCTGTTGCCTCATGTGTTTTTGCTGCTGTTAGATGCTCAGGGCACTGTGCCACTGCTGTCCAGTGCCACAGTGCAAGTGCTCCCTATTGTAAATTGGTGTATGAATTTGTGATTCCATGAATTGTTGGTTTGGTTTACCTGTCAGACCCTAGTACAGTGCACCAGGAGTGCCCAGGGCTTCTAAAATCAAATTGCTGCTGGTGGGATTGCAGCACTGGTTGTGCCACCCACAGAAGCAGCCTGTAAAAGTGTGTCTAAGGCCTGCCATTGCAGAGCCTGCGTACAGTCTGGTACTGTCATGCTGACTGGGCAAGTGCACCCACTTGCCAGTCCCTAAACCTTCCCTTTTCTTCATATCAGACACCGCTATGGTAGGCCCAAGGGCAGGGTGCATTGTAAGTATAAGGTAGGACATGCCCTGGTATATGTGGCATGTTCTAATAGTGAATTACAGCTATTTTTGTGTTTCACTATTGCAAGGCTACCTGTTCTCCATAGGCCAGAATGGGCAGTTTGATTATTACATTTTATAATCCTAACTGACTCAGGGAACATGGAAAAAATTCGAATTTAGTATGCTTGTACCCAGAATGATAAAATACATCTTTTAGTGAAGTTGGTTTTAACATTCTGTGTTTGAAAATGCCACTTTTAGAAAGTAGGCATTTTCTTGTTTAACCATTCAAACCTGCCTCTGCTAGGCTGTGTATTCCTTGTCTGGAGTTTGAGTGACAGGGCTGGGGAATTCCAGGAGACAGTGTGAGGTAGCCCAGTGGTGAATAGAGAGATCTGCATCTAGATGGGAGGGAGGAGTTGCAACTGGGACCTGAATAGGGTTGTGCCTTCCCTCCACAATGCTGGCTCTACCTCCTGTGGTGCGTCTGATGTCTCTGCCCTGCACTCTGAAAGGAAAGAAGGAGTCACGTAAACAAAGTGCTCCAGGACTGACCAGAACTGGTTTGGACTAGGCTAAGGCCTCTCTGCCTTCAGAGAACAAAGGAAAACTTAGTATAAATATTGGGACCCCAACCCAAGAACTTTGGATCATTTTGGGGAAACAAGAAGAAACCTCTGCTGAGGAGAGGAACCAGGAAGAAACTGAGGAGAGACTATTCCTGATACTGGGGTATTGGCCTGCAGGGGTTGCCTACTGCCAAAGAGAGGAGAAAGGAACTTTGGGCCATATTATCAAGAAACAGCTTTAAAATTAGCGCCGCTTTAGAGGCAGAAAACTGCCTCTAAAGCGGCGATAATGGGCTTGATAATTTATGCCCTTAAGAATTCCCATAGAAGCCCATGTTCTGGTGTCAACATGGGCTTCTATTGGAATTCTCTGCGGCATATTATCAAGCCCATTATCGCCGCTTTAGCGGCAGTTTTCTGCCGCTAAAACGGCGATAATTCTAACGCCGTGCTTGTTAATATGCCCCTAAGTGTGTACTTTTGCTCAACTTGTGAAGGATCTCCAAGGGTTTGGAAAAGAGCTTGCCTCCTGCTGAAGTCTCAGGGACAACAGGCTTCGACCACCATCTCATGAAGAAGAAGTTTGTCGCTGTCACAGCCGCTGCCGTCGCATCCCTGAACAAGGGTGTCGCTGCTGTAGCTGTCGCATCGCACCGCATCACGAGAAGTGCCCCACAACACTGAAGATGCGCATCGCCGCCACCGTAGCTGACGCATTGCACTGCATCAAGAGAAGAGTCTTGCATCGAGGAAGAAGTGTGTTGCCGTTGCAACCGCTGCCATCGCATCTTGGATGACGCCGCTGTAGCTGTCGCATTGCACCTCATCAAGAAAAGCACCTCGCATCCACGGAGAAGCGTGCCACCGTCGGAACTGTTGAAGTTATTGCATTGAGCGGAAGCGTCTCGCATCGCTGGAGAAGAGTGTCGCCGCTGTCGTCGCATCACTGGACAAGGGTGTCGCTGCTGCAGCTGACGCATAGAGACGAGATCTCACGCAACATCGGAGAAGCGTACCACATCAGAAAGATCTTCACGTCTTTATTTCTTTGCACCAAACTTTCATTGCATAAACATCGTTGCAACACTTTCGTTGCCGTGCGTGTCGGATCTAAAGGTACATTGACTTAAAGTGTCGCATTTAAGAACTCATGCGATTTAAGCTATCTACTACCATTTTTAAGTAACAGTATTGTGGATTTTTGTCGTTTATGGTCTTGTGGTAAATGTATATAAAGAATACTTATTTTTGATATAAAACTTGTGTGGTGTCCATCTGTAGTATTGACATTTGATTACTGTATGTGTTCACAAATGCTTTCCACACTGCCTCTGAGATAAGCCTGTCTGCTCGGGCCAAGCTACCAAGGGGGTGAGCAGGGGTTATTTTAGGAGTGTACCCCTTTACTCTGAATAGAGGTGAGGGTCCCTATTTGTCACAAGTGCATACCTGTGCCAACAAGAGACCCCCAAGTCTAACAATATGTAATAAAAAAGAAGGTTTGTGCCTAGAATTTTTTTTTTGCCAGGTTGAAATTGCAGCTTAACATTGCACACACACACAGGCTGCACTGGCAGACCTGAGAAATGTTTAAAGGACTCCTTGAGTGGATGGCAGAATCTGTGCTTCAGGCCCATTAGGAAAAAAGCAAAAGAAGCAAATGATGGACAGAACGCTGAACAATGCAAAGATTTACTCCCAGTCACACAGATCGAGGTTTAATCCATTGTTCTTTTGCTCACCACGCCACCCCAGTTTGGACCCAGCCATAAAGAATCAGTCTTCACTCTGTTCCTCATGGGAAAAGTCCAGCCGAACTGCCAAGTCAGTTCTTCCCTGGACCGGAAACAAGCAACCTGGGACCGGTTTCGGTGCATCAAACGTCATCTGCCAGGCTAACTTGAATCCAGTGGAGCAGTGAGCACGGGACCCACGTCTGGGAATACCCTTCCCACTTACGGCAACAAAAGCAAAAGGAACAAATGATGAGCAGAATGCTGAACAATGCAAACATTCACTGCCAATCGCAAAGATCTGGGATTTCATCCATCGTTCTTTTGCTCACCACGCCATCCCACTTTGGACCAGCCATTTGCAAATCAGTCTTCACCCTGTCCTGGGACTGGTTTCAGGGCATTACCCCTCATCAGCCAGGCTAGCTTGAATCCATCGGCAAAGTGAGCAAAGGACCCACGTCTGGGCATACCCTGCCAACTTAGGGTGAACAAAGCAAACTAAAGGAGAATCGTATTTCGCACGACACATTGCACCCACTTATGTCAAAAGTCATGTTAACATTGAATAGTGCTGTTATTTTGTTTTGCAGATACAATGTATGTAGTACTCTCTCACACACTGCGCCCAGTTATGCATAAATCATGTTAACAATGAATAGTGATGTTATTTTGTTTTGCAGATACAGCGTATGTGGTGAAAACCATAAGTTATGGGATCACCTCCACACTGTTAGTTCGCCTTAGTGGGTGTACTAGAATTTCACAAGGCCTTTTGTCCTCAAATCACTTTTGGTCCTGAAGAAAACCTATCTAATTACGGTACAAGGGCTGAAACATGTAGACCATCATCAAGACCAAATTTGTCTTAAAGATATCCGCCTTATTCATTTTTAACCTTGTCCTAGGACCTCAGCATTAAAGTACTTCACGTTTGGAGGAGGATCCTAGAGACATTTTTAACCTGTACACTCACCTCACGTTTGTCACAAAAAAAACACTTGCTCCACTGTAATCAGGCATCAACGCACAACTAGGATGCACTCGGCACCCTAGGTGGGAACCTGATGATGAAGCATGGCACCAACTAGGTTGGTGGGTGATGGTTCTTCTAAAAACCCAATGGGTTTCCCTTATATTTTCACCTGTTGATGCAGTGAAGATGGATTTCCTCCTAGGGCCTGTACTTATTGTTACTTTATAGTTTTTTACTAGGAAATACTTTAAAAGAAATACAATCACTTTGTTTTATTAATCTGGTGATATTCTGGCTTAATTCCTTGCAGCCAGTCAGTGCTTTAATGTGAGGCATGTGTTGGTAAAAAATGGCCCTGTGACTGCATCAAATTCCAATGCCACTATAGGACCAGAAATGTACTGTTACTGTGCAACTACATCATTACATACGTTTTTACCCAGCGCATTGTTTACAATTTGTGTTTTTTCTTTTTTTTCTTTCTTGAATTAGCTACCCCTGCAGGTCCACCACCTCCACCACCTACTCGGTAGGAGATAGCGGCCTGACTGCAGTAGTATGAAGGCCATCCAGGCAGAATACTGTCACCTGGTGGCTCTGGAGGAGGGGGAGGAGGAGGCTGAAGTGGCATCTGCCACTGCCCTGGGCCCCAGTTCCTCCATTCAGCTGCTAGCACCTCCATCCTGGCCACAACATTGCCAGCAGTGTCGGCATGTAGGAGCCACCCGAACTACCGCTGCTGCCCCCCACTACTACTACTTGTTTCAACGCTACATGCTGGTGCAGGTTCACCAGCAGGTGTCAAGCCTTGAGCAAGAAGTTGGAAGGCTCTAGACCCTCATCAATGATGCCCTCTTCTGAGCCCTTTCTTATTTTTTTGTTTTGGTGGGAGAGACGTTTGTTGTGGTGGGGGAGGGTGGGAATTGGGAAGGAACCAGGACTTTGGACTGGTTTTATTTAGACATTTTTGGACATTGATTAGGGCTGAGGTGATTTGTTTGGGGAAAGTGTTCGGCCTGTTGTGGATTTAGAGGGTGGGTTTTAAGTGTTGAACATTAAGTAAAGGGAAACATTATTTTTATACTTTATGCCTTGTTAAAAATGGGGTTCCTGGTTGGCTAAGGTATGGACCAACACTCTAGTGAGGTTAAGCTCGATAGACACTAAATGACAACCTGTGCTCCCCTCTGGTAGCTTAGCACAGAGCAGTCTGGTTTATCTAAAGAGGCAATGTATTTTTGCAAATCTAAAGTTCAGGCTGACAACAATGGGGGGCAGGCCGGCTACAGGACACACACCAGGCAAGTTAAGAAAGTATCTTGGATGGAGAAAAGCATCAATGCTGAGGGCTCAATGCGTAGATCTTTTTCATACTTCATCGAGCTGGATGGAAGTGAAGGCAATGCATCATCGCCGAGCCGCACAGAGCATCGCTGTCGGGCCTCGCAGATTGTAGAACCACTTTCGTTGACCAGCCTCTGTGTTGGCGTTGCAGGACGATGCGCAGGTTACTATCTGTGCACTGGTGACGATATGTCGGTTTTGAAAAAAAAACAGCTGCTCAACCCACTTCTGAGGCCCAGAACTTAAATCTCAGGGGAAGCATTTTGTATCCCTGAGACCTCAGATAACAAGAGACCAGCCCTTGGAGATCACTTGGAGGGAAGGTATAGTCTAGATCTCCTTCAGCAGAGTCAGGGAGCAGCAGGCAGCAGAGCAGCAAGCAGAAAAACAATCTTTCCCGAAAAACAGTCCATCTGAGTCATATAAGCAGAGCAGTACAGAGGTTCAGTTTAAGATCCGGCATTCTGTGTGGACAGGACACTACCTTTTGAAGTGTGTCAGCCCCTCCCATTCCTCCCTGTCCAGGAACACCCATCAGAATAAAGATGAATGCAGATGAGGGCTCAGAATGCAGATGAACCTCACCTTCCTGTGTTTGTGTCTGTCTAGAGGGTAGGCATATAGTGTAGCTATTTCCCACCCCAGACATGTATTGGAAACAGGCTGCCAGGCACAAAGAGCAGTAAGTACAGACATATGTTCACTTTCCAAAAGTGGCATTTCTAAAACAGTCACGCAACATCCAAGTTCACTAGTAAGGAGGATTATTTCATTAGCATTCTAAACATATGAACCATAAAAAAAGCTACTCTGATCAGGAATTATAGCTTTAAAGTATATTAAGGAATTCCCAGTCCTGGCCTATGAGAGGGGCAGAACTCACAGTAGTGAAAAACAAAATAGACTGTTTGTCACTTCCAGGACATGCTAAATATACAAGTACATGTCCTGCCTTTTACTTACATGGCACCTGCCCCGAGGGTTAAGTAGGCCTACTTCAGGGGTTACTTATATGTATTAAAGGGGGAGTTTAAGTCTTGGCAAGTAGTTTTAAATGCCAAGTCTAAGTAACAGTAAATTGCACACACAAGCACTGCAGTGGCAGGCCTGAGACAGGTTTGAAAGGCTACTTCTGTGGGTGGCACTATCAGTGCTGCAGTCCACTAGTATAGGCCCTGGGTAAATGGCATACCTTTTTCAAGAGATTTGCCAGTACTACAAATATGCTAATCCTGTATGCACCAATGTCATCATGTTTAGGGGAGAAGAACATGAACTTTACCACTTGTTAGCAGTGGTAAAGTGCTCAGAGTCATAAGGCCAAAAAAAAGAAATAGCAAAATGTGGAGGCAAAAAAGTCCTGGGAAGGTCACCCTAAGGATGCCAGATTAAAACATGCCTGGAATGTTTAATTATGCTTTACTTTTACTTTACACTGCTATCATTTTGAGCATGGGTTTTTTAATTTGCTTATCAAAGTGTATACTGCATAGTTATAGTTAGTTATATCCTTGCCCTACTACCCTCTGTAACTATATAAACCACTGAAGCAATGCTGCCATTGCCTATATTACCTACAGAAACCTAAATAAACAAGAACTTACTTATCTACAGTAGAAGATAGTTACCAACTAAGTTAGCTCCCATCACTCCATAGTTTTCCTACCTGAATATATGAAGTGATGACTGCTACCTCTCTCAATCTTCCAAAATCTTACTGCAGGATTTCCCAAGGTGCATTCTTAATGGTGGTGGCAGTGGTAGAAGGCTAGCACGCTAATAGGGAAGGCATCACAAGTGAGGTCCCACTCCCACCTAGGTGAAATTGTAAGATTAATCAAAAGGATTATGCATCACAGACAACTGTATTGAAAGAAAACACAGTTAGAGGGTTATATTCATATCACACCTTTACAAAGACTGAGACCGGACTACCACAATGCCACCATTTTGTTTGTACTGTTAAATTGTTGCTACTGTGACCAATTGTTTATTGTACTGCAGTTTTGACCCTGGTCAGGTAGCATTTCGGGTTACCCCATTGATACTTAACAGACTACCACAATGGCACAACAAAAAAGACCTGATATTATAGCAAAAACTAGCTATAGTATCTTCCAGTAGCGGCCAGCATGGCTCACGGGTGGAGAGGCTGGAGCAGGGTCACACAGGGAGGGAGGTCGCACGGGGATGGAAGGTCAATAATAAAAATAAAATGTAAACCTACTTTTCCCGCCAGCCTGGGTCCTGTGTCTTCACTGCTCCTGCTCTCCTGCCTGTGACAGGAACAGGAAGCAGGGAGCTTCCCTCCCATCCCCTCCCCTAAGCCAATCACAATGCTCCAGTGGAGCGTTGCGATTGGTCAGGATGCCACCCAGCCTGGGGTTGTAGGGGATGGCATGTTCTCCATGTAGACTGCAATGTAGCCTGCATGGAGAAGTGCAGAGTGCGCATGACTGGTTTGGGTGGCCTAAAAGGGCAACCAAACAGTCTTTGTTCACACAGGAGTGGGCAAACCACTCAAGCCATGCCCGGTCAGCTCTGTACACCCGCTCACCAGCAATGCGCAAAGAAACATAAAATGGTAATAACCAAAAGTTATTACCATTTTATTTTTTGGCTTTCTCCACCCTAGTGGAGGAGCCGCCTGGTAACTTCTTATGAGCAATGGGAAGCTAGTAGTTTATTAAAACTAAACTTACAAAATCCAAGGTTAAGTGCAGTGGATTCAGTCAACAGCTCTCAGGCCAGGGTACTGTGCTAAGGGGGTCCCCTGGAGCTCCTGTCCCCCACTACTGCGGGGGCAACGGGGGCCTGTTACACCAGTGGTTAAGCGTTTGTGCAATACTAGGCCTGAAAGATGATGTTGATGGATTATGTTATATATCTAAAATATGGATCCCTTTTATGCATAGGGGGCAAGAGGGGATGATGTGGGTTATTGCACAGATAATAGAAAATCCCATAGTCAGTTGGTGTCACTTTCACCACATCCGCCCACCAGGTTTGTGAGCCATTATGGTGTAAATTATAAATCACCCAATCCAAGAGAAGGGGGTTAAGAAATTGATGAATAGATGGAAAAGGGGACTTGGTAAAAGGTGTGACAAAAACAAACACTGCACAACAACAATATCATGGTGATGAGCATCACACCATTATCAGTCTGTTGTGGAAGGAAATGTAGGAATGACACGGTCCAGTTAAATGCATTGCAAACAGTCCTTCAGACCCTGAGACCTAAGTTATATCTTAAATGTTCTTTCATCTGGGTTTGAAAAATACAAATTATGGAGGAGTGAACCAACACTGTTAAAAATTATGATTGTTAAAAAGAAAAAATGATACTGTATATAAATGCAAAATTGGGCGGTGCATCTGCATTCTTCTCGGAATGTCCTTCTTGGGTGCCTGGCTGAACTGGTCCGGTGAAGGTAAGCAGAAGTGTTATGGAGCTTTCACAAATTATGTGCAAGAGAAGAGAAGACCTGCAGATTGTAAAATAGAGCAATATTTTAGAGTCAAGGAGAAGGACAGAAGGGAAGGTCCATGAGGAGTGCAGAGCAAGAGCATAGGCTGCTGCACTCGTGTGAGTGATTAAATGAGATGTCTGAGCAATTTATAACCAATCACAGACATGTAACTGCATGTACCGGGCTGATCAATCTCATAACTATCATCATAAGTGTATACATTATGTAATGATGATGTGGCATCTCAAGTCTATCTCCAGTTACAAGCAACAGGCCCGCAAACCACAACCACATAGGAGGACTTTCACATTTCAGCCAGCACACACACTCAGCAGCATTTCCCAAATCAATGCACCTCTCTTTGAAGCAGATAATTTCTTATGTCTGTTGAGGTAGTACCACACTTATTCCTTCCAGCCTCCTCCTTATTTTGAGTAATGAATCAGTCCAACTCCGTGCCAACCAAGCAAGATAGACCTGTAGTGAACTGTTGTTGAAGAACGAGAAGAGAAACAGAATTTGAGTATTTGTGTAGATATGTGTATATTAACTAAAGTGACAGGTCTGGTCTCTGAAGAACCAGAAAAAAGGAGTGGACCCCGCAAGTGAATCTTGCTAAGTGTGAAAGGGCAAATCACCTTCAGGAAAAATAATTACCCATCAGGACCCAAACACTGCAAATTATAAAATTCAAGTTTACAAATGAGTTGAACACTATCCCTTACTGTCTGCCACCACATGAATCATCAATCATCACTCCCATTCACTCAATAATATATCACTCATTAGTGCAATTGTTACCTGTTCCAATCCAAGCAAGGTGATACACAATTGTATCCCCTCTTTAATACAAGCAAGCAACACATTGAAATGTTGGCTGTGCTGTGAATCAAATAATCTTTACTGTGGCAGCCTGCTAGGGGATGAAAAAAGAAGGATAGACATTGGACGGAGCCAGGCATTGACTCAAATGTCCTAGAAGGGTATTGGGAGGCTTCTTCACTGCACACTGGTCCAACTCCAATCAGGCCATACATGTGCCTAAAAACAGTGTGGCTACATAACTCAAACACAATATATAATATTCCCCAGCTATAACCATTTTTTTGACTAAGCAGTTTGACAATAAATATCTAAAAGGTTCTATGGTGGCCTACACAGTCAGGGAAGTAGAGTTCATACTCAGACTCAGGTGGTTCACCCAGAAGTTGGTCAGCTTACACACTAGAGTCTCATCAATCACCCTTATCCTCCTCCTTCTCATGTGGTATTTCAGAAACAGTGTAATTCTGTGGTATGAAGTGTTGGTTCATTGTTGTCATAGTCATCCTGTCGGTGTTTTGAGGCGAGAGACTGGTTATTCTCACTGTGGCAGTTGTGCCAGCTGCACTGAACAAACTTTCACAGACACAATGGCTACCGGACATACCAGATACTTTATTGACAGCCTGCTGAGCTCTGGAGATTGGCACATCTTCACATACCAATAGATCAAAGGTTTTGATCCATGTAGACCTCTTTTGGGTCATTCAGATAGTTCTGGAACATCTTCTGAATGGTCATTGTTGCCACTTGCTCAACCTCTTTTGCCTTCACCTCTGCACTTGACTTAAGCCCTGACACTTGAAACCAGGCCAATGCAGAGGTTGGGTCTGATTCTTCTGTTCCTGTATTTATTGCTGCTAGGGTTCTTGTTGCTAGTGTTTGGTGCTCTGAGACAACATCATTCCCTTCTTGAGAAGTTGAAGACTTTATCCCAAATCCTCGTGCCTAGACTCTAATTACCAGCCCTTCTTTTAACCGCTTCGACGCGCATGACGGAACGGTTCCGTCATGCACGTCGGTTGGGCTGTGCTTATGACGGAACCGTTCCGTCATGGCCCCGCCCGCGCACTGAATCTTCAGCGTGGCGGGGAAATCCGCACCGCGATGAAGAGGTTAAAAGGTCAGTTGCTTAATCAACAATCCACATCTTGCATAGTGAAACATCTATTTCAGAAGAAATAAAAAATAAGTTGCCAGTATTGTTTTGTACTGTGATGCACATATGCCCTCTTTGGATAACACAATATTTCTTTGCAGCCTTGGACTAACAGCCAAGTGAAGGATTAAGCTCTCAACCAAGTGATGCACTTCTCTATTGCAATCCACACATGTCAACCTTTGCAACACCTTTTTTAACTGTTCCTGTAGCAGATGAAACAATAGGCTAGCCTGGCTCATCATACTGTCCTCCTTGCTGGATTATCCGGTGAAAACCTCATCTGTATAAGGCATTTGACAAGGATTCATTTGTCCACTTTCATGGTCATGATTGTCCCAGTTGCATCTCCTCCTCTTTGAATGACAGAAATTGATCATTTTGTACTGCTCATTCAGGTGTTGCAACATGTAATAGGTTGAGTTCCAACCTGTTGACACCTCCTGTATCAGGGCTTGAACTGGTACTCTACTAGCACACTGAATGACCCTCAACTGCTTCCGGGCTCTAAAAGAATGGCTGAAACAAGTGCAGATTTTTATGCAGGTGCTCAATATGTTGCTGACTAAGTCTACTTTTATGAGAAAGTCCTGTACAATAAGGTTGATGCACTAAACCAAACACACAACCCTAAAATACCCACCATCTGCCATAGTCATAATTAAGTAGCTGCCATTGTCTGTGGCACCATCTCCAATTCTGAGACTTCTGGGTCACAGCCACTCAAACAACTTGTGGGAAAGTCTTCAAAGATGTTTGCAGCTGTATGAGATTTCTCTATTGCTAACATGGCTAGCGCTGCAAGCCGCCGAACACGCTTAAAAAGTTTCTTCAGTTCTGAGACCAGTAGATAGCTGTTGCCTAATCCCACAAAAGAGATCCAGTTTGCAGTGATGCACATGTATTCAGTGGCTTGACAACTGGTCCACATGTTTGTCATCAGGTGGGTAGTGTGACCAGCACGCTGCTGCAAAGCTTGTCCTACCAATTCCAGCACGTCATGGCGGAGCGCTGGAACAGCAACTCTGGCAAAATAGGTCCAGCTGGAAACCTTCCATTGTGGGCAGATGGCCCTCACAAATTTTTGCTAATCCTAAAGAAGTCCCAAATTGGGGAGAAGAACTTTGTTAGTGTGCCACTACCAATTCCTGAAGAAGAACTGGCTGTGTCATCGATTGCTTCTCTGCAGTGCGTAATTCTATTGAGGTACTGGTAGATGCAGGTCCCAGCAGGGGGGCCTTACAAAAAAAACAAATATGGAAGGTGGCAGCAGTGGTGGTACCAGTCCAACAACCCTCGGAGCATGTTGAATGGGAAGGGTAATGTCGCAGTCCTCTGATTCAGCTTCTATGACAATGACTGACATCATGCTTATCCCCTTCCATAACTATAAGACTTTCAGGAACTTTCCCTTTCCCTTGTCTCTCCTGTTTTGTCTCAAACTCAGCCGGGGTACAATCCAAGTCATGAATATTAGAAGGGGGCATGAAGAAGATGGTGGAGTACCCTTCCTTTTTCTCGCTAAAGATCTGGAAGTCAAAGGTTCAACAACAGGCACATCTTTCTCAGCAGGAAGCTCAACCTCCTGTTCTGCTACTACTTCAGGAAGATCTACTATTGCTAGCTGCAGCTCCTGTTCTCCATTTTTTTCAGCATCCTGCGATGATTTGGTACTAGTTTGTGGCTGAGATAAATCCAACTCAGACTCATTGCTCATCCCCATGATTTTTATTTACTTTATTTTTTACTTTTAGTGTTTTCTGTAGTGCGAACATGACCCAATCCTGGGTGTCAGAGCACTTTACTATTCCGCAGCTATCAGTTTTGTTCACAGTTTACAAATTTAAAACTAATAAACATATTAAGTCTAACTAGGCAACCACTAGTGTTCTAGTAGTACATGTCATGGCATACTTGCATATAAAATGTCATATCAAATGTAATATCCTTTCTAAAGAAAACCTAAATTCAGAACTGGATACACAGTTACAAGTACAGACCAAACACCATGTGGCTTGATAGAGGTATCTTCAATTAACTATCATTCCTTGAACCTTGTGGATGGACTTGGGTGTCCAAGCAGGTCTGACTGAGGTCCATAGGTGAGACTCGATGAAAACATACTACTGCTATCCTCACAGCCATTACTATGAAATTAGCAGTACAGTCGTCCTGTTCATCTCCACCTATTAACACATCTGAAAATAGTAGATTCAGGGAGGATTAAAGGTCTCTAAGGAGCCACAAGAGGGCCGTGGTTAGTTATGGGAGAAATGTACTCATGAGAAAGGACTTAGCCTCTTTTTTGAATTGCGAGACAGAGGTTATTCCCCTAATATTTGGTGGAAGCGCATTCCAAATTCTTGGTGCCGCTCCTGAGAATGCTCTATCGTAGGTTATTTTCTTATGAAAATTGCTGGTTTCAGTAGGAAATATGCGCCCCCCCCCTCGATGATCTAAGGCCTCCGGAAATCGTACTTTTCTGGGCAAGGTAAAGTGTTGTTTTGTAGTGTAAAGGTTTGTGTGTCATACACACCGTCTTTAGCTGAATTCTTGCCTGGTACGGTAACCATTTGAGCGCCTTCAGATGTGGAGTGATGCGGTCGAATTTTCTTGTACCCGTTATGAGGCAGGCTTTTGCACCTATGGCAGGCAAGAGGGTCCAGAGGAAAATGGAATGATCCTTAAAATATTAATGTTGGTGTGCACCTATAGCAAGCAAGAGGATTCAGGGGGAAATGGAAGAATCCTTAAAAAATGAATACTGGTGTATGTACCTATTGCAGGCAGCAGACAGCAGACAGAGGGTCCAGGTCAAAATGGAATAATCCTTCAATCAATCAGTACATTTATAGAACGCACTACTCACCCGCAAGGGTTTCAAGGCACTGAGGGTGGGGGGCGGGGTGCTGCTACTGCTCGAACAGCCGGGTCTTGAGGTGTCTCCTGAAGGTGAAAAGGTCTTGGGTCAGTCGGAGGTGGGTGGGGAGGGAGTTCCAGGTCTTGGCGGCGAGGTAGGAGAAGGATCTGCTGCCTGTTGTTGTTCTTCTGGTGCGTGGTATGGTGGCGAGGGCGAGGCTGCCTGAGCGGAGTTGGCGAGTCGGGGTGTAGAACGAGAGGCCTTTGTTGAGGTATTCGGGTCCGGCGTTGTGGAGCGCTTTGTGTGCGTGGGTGAGGAGCTTGAACGTGATCCTCTTGTTGACGGGGAGCCAGTGCAGGTCTCTCAGGTGGGCGGTGATGTGGCTGTGGAGGGGGATGTCCAGGATGGACATGTGGAGGCATTCTGTATGCGTTGCAGTCTTTTCTGTAGCTTGGCCGTTGTCCCTGCATAGAGTGCGTTGCCATAATCGAGCCGGCTTGTGACGAGGGTTTGGGTGACAGTCCTTCTTGTTTCCGTGGGGATCCATTTGAAGATCTTTCGTGGCATGCGGAGGGTGTTGCAGCAGGAGGAGGAGATGGCGTTGACTTGCTTGGTCACAGTAAGCGATGAGTCCAGGACGAACCCTAGGTTGCGTGCGTGGTCGGTGGGTGTCGGGGCTGTGCCCAGGACGGCGGGCCACCAGGAGTCATTCCAGGCGGAGGGGGATGGTCCAAGGATGAGGACCTCCATCTTGTCTGTGTTAAGTTTCAGGCGGCTGATCTTCATCCATTCGGCGACGGCCCTCATTCCTTCTTGGAAGTTGGATTTGGCGGTGACTGGGTCTCTGGTCAGGGAGAGGATCAGCTGGGTGTCGGGTGTCGGGTAGGCGGACTCTCTGGGTTCTGTCGGTGAGGAAGGAGGAGATCCAGTCCAGGGCCTTTCCTTGGATCCCTGTGTTGTGGTGACGTGTTTTTAGGGTGCGGTGGCAGACCGTGTCGAAGGCAGCTAAGAGGTCTAGGAGGATGAGGGCTGCGGTTTCTCTGTTGTCGAGCAGGGTTCTGATGTCGTCGGTGGCGGCGATGAGGGTGGTCTCGGTGCTGTGGTTGCTGCAGAAGCCAGACTGGGACGGGTCGAGGGAGCCGTTGGTTTCGAGGAAGTTGGTCAGTTGCTTGTTGACTGCTTTCTCTGTGACCTTCGCCGGGAAGGGGAGCAGGGAGATGGGCCGGAAATTCTTGAGGTCCTTGGGGTCTGCTGTCGGCTTCTTAATGAGGGCGTTGATTTCAGTGTGTTTCCAACTCTCAGGGAAGGTGGCAGATTCGAAGGAGCTGTTGATGATGTCTCGGAGGTGGGGTGCAATGATGGTGTCTGCTTTGTTGAAGATGTGGTGAGGGCAGGGGTCGGATGGAGAGCCGGAGTGGATGGTGTTCATGATCTGGGTGAAGTCTTCAGTGTTGACGGGGATCCAGCGACTGAGGAGGGCGGTGGGGGGCATTGGTTCTGCAGCTGGTGGAGGCGTCTGGTTTGCGAAGCTGTCGTGTATGTCGGCAATCTTGCAGTGGAAGAAGGCCGCGAGGGAGTCGCAGAGGTCCTGTGAGTGGGGGATGTCGTTGGAGTTGGAGCTTGGGTTGGAAAGTGCCTTCACGATGCTGAAGAGCTCCTTGCTGTTGTGTGTGTTGTTGTCTATGCACTCTCTGAAGGCCGTTCTCTTGGCGATGCAGATGAGCTGGTGGTGTTTGCGTGTGGAGGTCTTAAGGGCCTCGAGGTTTTCCGCAGTCCATTCTTGGCGCCAGGCTTTCTCTAGAGTTCGGCGGGATTTTTTGGAGTTCTTGAGGTCTGTGGTGAACCATGTGGTTCTCCGGCTGTTGTGCTTGTTCGGAGGGTTCTTGATAGAGGTGAGGGTGTCGGCGCAGTTGCTGATCCACTGTGTGAGGTTTTGGGCGGCGGTGTTGGTGTCCGAGGCGTTGGCCGGGGGGCCCTGGGTGAGGGCGACGGTCAGCTGGTCAGTGGTGACTTTGCTCCAGCATCTTTGGGGGATCTGCGGCAGTTGGATGTGTGTGGTGAGTTTCTTGTAGGAGAAGTGGATGCATCAGTGGTTGGTCCAGTGGAGAGTGGTGGTGTGGCTGACCGTGACGTTGGTGCTGGTAGAGAAGATGGGGTCCAGCGTGTGGCCTGCGTGGTGAGTCGGGGTGTTCACTAGTTGCTTCAGTCCGAAGTTGGAGAGGTTGTCAAGCAGGGTGGTGGTGTTGTTGTCGTTGTTGTTCTCCAGGTGGAAGTTCAGGTCCCCCAGGAGGATGTAGTCTGTGGTGGCGAGGGTGTGTGTGCTGACATAGTCGGCGATGGATTCGTTGAATTGTGGACGTGGACCCGGTGGTCTGTAGATAAGTGTTCCTCTGAGGGTGGTCTTGGGGTCGGTGTGGATCTGGAAGTGTAGGTGCTCGGTGGTGCTGAGAGTTTCTTCGGTGCTGGACGTGACTATGAGGGTGTTCCTGTGGACGATGGCGATTCCTCCTCCGGGCTTGTTGGTATGGTCCCTCCGGATGATTTTGTAGCTGTCCGGGATGGCAATGGCAATGTCAGGGGCCGAGGAGGCGTTCATCCAAGTTTCTGTCAGGAACGCGAGGTCCGGGGCTGTTGAGTCGAGGAGTCCCAGAGTTCGATGGAGTGCTTGTGTACGGAGCGGGTGTTGAGTAGGATGCACTTGAGGTCGTTGTTTTTTCCTGGGCTGGTGTGGGAGGCTGTGGTTCGGGTCCTGGCGTAGCAGCAGTTTTGGCAGGAGAATGGTCCATGAGTGCGCTTCGGGGTGGCTTGGTAGTAGGCAGTCGAGCGGCCGGTGTTGAGTGCGAGGAGGATGGCAGCGTCGAAGGTCCATCGTGCGTGGTGGGCCTGTCGGGGGCTAGGGGTTCTGGTGCTGGGCGCGGTCCAGGTGCGGACGGGCGCAGACGGGCTTGGCTCTGGCGTGCCAGCGGCCGCGCGGCGGCCTGCAATAAGAAGGGGTGGAGGGAGGGAGGAGCAGCTGGGAGGCGGGTAGCGGGAGACAATGGGAGGGAGGGGGGCGGGCGCGCCGGGGACGCAGCAGCGGGAAAGAGCGGGAAGCAGGCAGTGGGGAAAGGAGGAAAGGACGGCAAAAGAGCAAAAAAGACAAGGAGGCAACTTTATTCACTCGGGGGGAGCAGAGGGGAGCAGAGGCAGCACAGCTGGGGATCACAAAAAACGGAAAGAAAACAAGGTAGACAGGGACACAACGCAATCAGATGCACAGAAAACAAGCACAGATGAGCAGAGAGAGTGAAAGCAGACAGAACACAATCGGATGGACAGAGCAAGTACAAATTAGCAAAAAAAGAGAGAAAGCAGACAGAAACAGGCAGAGCAATACTTACAATACTTACAGCCCACCACTGGGCCACCAGGGATGAGGCACAGGTGGGAGCCTGTGGGTGAAGGAGGGCCTCGAACTTCCAGCAGTAGCAGCAGTAGCGAGGGGCAGGGACACGGCACCAGCAGGGTGTGTTGATGCAGCGGGGGAGCGGCCTGGCCTGAAACAGGGTCAAGGGCTGCTCCCTCGCCACGCAGCGGCCTGCATTAAGAAGGGGTGGAGGGAGGGAGGAGCAGCTGGGAGGCGGGTAGCGGGAGCCAATGGGTGGGAGGGGGCGGGGCCGCAGGGGGCGCAGCGACGGGAAAGAGCGGGAAGCGGGCGGCGGGGAAAGGAGGAAAGGATGGCGAAAAAAGCAAAAAAGACAAGGAGGCAACTTTATTCACTCAGGGGGGGAAGCAGAGGGGAGCAGAGGCAGCGCAGCGGGGATCACAAAAAATGGAAAGAAAGCGAGGTAGAGAGGGACACAACGCAATCAGATGGACAGAAAACAAGCTCAGATGAGCAGAGAGAGTGAAAGCAGACAGAACACAATCGGATGCACAGAGCAAGCACAAATGAGCAAAAAAAGAGAGAAAACAGACAGAAATAGGTAGAGCAATACTTACAATACTTACAGACCACCACTGGGCCACCAGGGATGATGCGCAGGCGGGAGCCTGTGGGTGTAGGAGGGCCTCGAACTTCCAGCAGTAGCAGCAGTAGTGAGGGGCAGGGACACGGCACCAGCAGGGTGTGCTGATGCGGCGGGGGAGCAGCCTGGCCTGAAACAGGGTCAAGGGCTGCTCCCTCACCGCGCAGCAGCCTGCATTAAGAAGGGGTGGAGGGAGGGAGGGAGGAGCAGCTCGGAGGCAGGTAGCGGGAGCCAATGGGAGGGAGGGGGCGTGGCCGCAGGGGACGCAGCAGCGGGAAAGAGCGGGAAGCGGAGGCGGGGAAAGGAGGAAAGGACGGCGAAAAAAGCAAAAAAGACAAGGAGGCAACTTTATTCACTCAGGGAGGGAAGCAGAGGGGAGCAGAGGCAGCACAACGGGGATCACGAAAAACGGAAAGAAAGCGAGGTAGACAGGGACACAACACAATCAGATGGACAGAAAACAAGCACATATGAGCAGAGAGAGTGAAAGCAGACAGAACACAATCGGATGGACGGAGCAAGCACAAATGAGCAAAGAAAGAGAGAAAGCAGACAGAAACAGGCAGAGTAATACTTACAATACTTACAGCCCACCACTGGGCCACCAGGGATGAGGCGCAGGCGGGAGCCTGTGGGTGGAGGAGGGCCTCGAACTTCCAGCAGTAGCAGCAGTAGCGAGGGGCAGGGACACGGCACCAGCAGGGTGTGCTGATGCGGCGGGGGAGCGGCCTGGCCTGAATCAGGGTCAAGGGCTGCTCCTTAAAAAATGAGCACTGGTGTGGGGCTGTGCGCATATGGCAGGCAAGGGGTCCACCTGTCCAGGGAAATGATAATCCTTAACAAATGAATGCTGGTGTGCTGCAGTTGCCTATGTCAGGCAGGGGGCCGGATTCAGAGAAAAACATACATTCTTTTAAATAAAATTGCTGGTGTAATAGGAGGCTAAGAGAAATCCATTTGGAGGCAAGGAGGTGCAGGAGAAAAATATAAAAATACATATAGGGGAAAAATATAAAAATGCATATAATACGAACCTTTGTTCATATAAACATATACTGAATTGATCCTCAAGTATATTAAATTGATATCATGGAAAAGTAAAAAAATATGAACAAAAAAGCATAGCAATCTCCTTTCAATCTCCCTGGAAGCTGGCTTTGAAAACTGAAAAAAAGAATTTACAAAGCGGTAGACTGCACAAAATGGCCACCCACTACATGGTCCACTGACAAGAAGCAAGGAGGCATGGACACAACAAAGAACACATGCATGCCTATGGCAAAAGCAAACTGGCTGGCTGCACCATTTTGCCACCATTCACATAGTCAAACAACAACAGCAAGCAAGGAGGCATGGCCAAAACAGAGAACACATGCAGGCCTATGGCAAAAGTACACAGGCTGTCTACAGAAAATGGTCGTCGGCCACATGGTCAAACAACAACAGCACGCAAGGAGGCATGGCAGCAATAAAGAACACCTGCTGGTCTGTGCTAAAAGCACACTGGCTGTCTACACAAAATGGTCACTGGCAACAAAGTCAAAGAACAAGCAACGAGGCACAAAATGGCCCACAGCCATGTGGCATGGAGAACAAAGACAAATGATGGTCTATGGCATTCTCACACACACACACAGTGGCAAGACAAAGAAGGCATGGCAACACTGAAAAATACACTACCATTAATTCAGCAATGCCAAAAACAAAAATTAAATGAGCAACAAAATCTTTACAACACACATCCTCCCAAGATATCAAATACTACCCCACCAAAATACTCCTTTTTGCAGAAAACAAATGTGAAATACAAAAAACAGCATATCTATTATTTTTTCCAATGCCATCTCTGACCTAAATAATGTTTTAAAAAAACATATACCACAGAAACAGTTGTTTCGTGTACTTATTACCAGTACTTGGCCTACTGGCTGGATGGCCCACAGGCAGACTAGGCCACATAATAAATTTAATGAGTAGTGCAAATTAAACAACATTGAGAAAATGTACTGAACTGCGCAACCTTTTTCCCTTACAAAAGATAAAAAATTAAATACAAAAAATACTGGGGCTTGTCCCAACAAACGTTTTTGAACTTACTTGTGATAACAAAAAAATAAAGTCTTTAAATACAATGGTATATATATGTAGCAGGCACTAGGAGGAGCCTGCCAGACAGGAACAAGAAGTTGGAGTCTCTGGGGCACTCCCTTCTTGTTGAAAAAAAAGTAAAATAAAAAATGCTTCTCACACTAAAAAACAACCTGAATGGTCCGTTGTAGTGAAATATAAACTCTAAAACACCTTTTCAAGTAGATTTAGCTGTTTCTCGAATAGAGAATCTGCTCAAGAAGGAGCAACTCGAACTCAGCAGCATAAAAAATGGCTCCGGAAGGTGACGTGGTGACTGGAAGCCATGATAGAGGGCGGCAAATCTCAGTCGCGCTCTGCAAATCTCTTCACGCTTGCCAGTGTGGGCCAAAACAAGTCTTGCGTGTGCTAACAGAAATAACTTTCTGCCATGTGCCGGATTGGTGAAATTTAGTGAGAACCTCTGTGTTACACGTGTAGCATGTTTCCCGAATTTCTCCAACTCTATGAGCGGAATTATATTTCTGTGCAGGCCTACTCAGATGCAGAGTCTTACCTTGAGCCACATTCAGAGGCAGGTTCAAAAAGAAAACCAACAATATCCTGAGTGGTTAGTCTGTGGCAGTCTTAATGTATACTAATGAAACTAACTAACACACCAAAGAAGACAACAATAAGCAACACTGTGTCAAATTAGAACTCAACACATAGTGGCTGTATCGAACAGTACTTCTAACAATTGACAGATAATGATCTGGAAAAACTATCAGTACTAATCACACAATGAACTTTACATCCCAAAAAGATACCCGGCACTTGCGAGACTAGACAGGGGATCAACTGCACTTACTCTGCACAGACACGGCAAGGATCAAAGATATCCCACTAGAAAGGAATAATTACACACATGGCAACTTAGATCTTGCACAAATCTGAACCTGAATTTGAAACACAATAACACAGAAACTAAATATGCTACAATTATTACAACAGTTACAAAAAATCATTAATTCAGTGTAATGATACTCATTTAAAGTAAAAATTACAAAAAAAAATTCCTTAGGGCAATTCTGCCTAAATAATGGACTATCTGCCCCCATGCGGGCAGAAAACAAAGAAAATTATCATTTCAAAATGGGGATTGAACCTTGCTCCAGTAACATATGTCAATAACAATTCCCTGTTGTCTAGTGGTTTTCTGCCCACCCACCACTGGGTGGCATATCAGTCTAAGAAATGGCCGATCTTCACCTGGGGGGAGATGGAAAACAAAGGGGATGCCAATTTCAAAATGGCAAGCAACCTTAGAAGAAGCTGCTGCTTCCCACTTGTATCAATTGATTTTCCTGCTCTTTGGGAGCCGATCAGCTGAAAAAGTGGCCAGTCTGCTGGAGGAGGGGCAGAAAATGCCCAAAACATATGCCAGAATATTAGGGAACGACCCGTGTTCAAGGGGCCTCTTACCTCAGAGATATCCCTGGTGTCTAGTGGGTGCATATCTGCTGTGTGATCGTGGTGCCACCCATGTACCCACACCAGGAATGCATTGAAGAGAGACACCTGATGTGTCTCTGACCTCTCAATCCTGCAAGCAGAGCACTTACCATCCCATACACACACATGCTGAACCATTCTGGATCTGAATGGCTTTAAGCTCAGCCCCAGTACATCTTCATGATGTTGGTATGCAGATTGCCAGTGTAATACAGTACCTATTAATAAAGTAGGACTGTATATCTGGACAACATGAACTTCAGAATATGGGGATTCAGTTCACACATCCTCAAAAAATGTAGACCCAATTCCAAGCTAGCTCACAGTACCCTATATAAACCCCTAACCGTACTACGGTACCCGATGGTATCAGCAACCTCGAACATGACCAATCTTATTCCACAAGGAAATTGTGAAAACAGATCTAACCTTTTGTTGTAACTTTTGCATGCCAAGTATAATCACCTGATACGAATGTGACTTTTCAAGTATTTATTGAAACAGTTCTATTCTTGTATAGAAAGCTTGAATTGCAATTATTAGGCAGATGAAACAAAGCATTTTAACCAGCATCATGAGAATGATGAAAGAGATAAACAGTTCAACCATGACAGCATTACAATGTGATCATACTCCCATCTCATACTACCTATACTATTAGGAGCATATAGAGAGTTCCCTCTCCTAGACAGCCTAACCCCCATACCAGGGTTTGATGTGCCAGGAATAGGATCTGATGTAGAGCAGGCTATCGTCCTTTGAAGGGTAAAGGTTGGAGTCAGCAGAGCAGAAGTGCTCCACTGTGAATATAGCACAGAGGTTGTTTATATAATAAAAGCACTGTTCCAATCACGGTGTGCCAAAGGTGCAGAGCTAATGTGTTGGTTTATCTGGAGACCTAGAACTGTCTCAAACTGGACAACAAAATACAAGGACATCATGTTCTATGTGCATGTTCTATGTGCCCAGCATTGGTTGGAGTGTTGGAACAGCATCATAATAATACTAAGAAATGAAATGCATGTAGAATAACGTCTCTGTACATTAGTTTGTAAGTGTAAACATGTACATATTCACCAATAGGAAAAAGATGCCAAGTTAAAACGCGAACCTAAAATGAAGATAGAGTGGTGTCAGGAGGAGCAGTTTTTTAATGTACAATTTTGGGTGATAATTTGTGGGAAATAATTAAGGGTGGGCGTAGAATTCCGCTTCACCAGCAGAGTGTGCGGAGATGTGCCTACTCCACATTCCATGAAGAACGTGGAGTATAGGGCAAAACTTCCACTCTGCGGCAGAGCGGAGTTGGCCAGCCCCCGCCTCCACCCCCTAAAAAAACCTATGTACAAATTATTGTAAAAAGAAATAAAAACATACTTACCTGTACTGCGGCGTCCCTGGGCTGTCCTCCTCCTCCTCTCCGCCGTCGGACATACATCTTGCGAGAACTGCACATGCATGCGCTCATGCGCATGCGCACTTACTGCAAGATGTCTTGAGAGAACTGCGCATGCACAGTTCTTGCAAGATGTACATCCAACATCGGCGTGGAGGAGGAGGGCAGCCCAGGGACACCGCAATACAGGTACGTTTTTTAAAATCTCTTTTTACATAAATGTGTATAAGGGGGGGGAGGCGGGTGGCGGAGCGGAGTTTCACCAAGTTTGTTCCGTGAACCTCCGCGTAGTTGCGCTACGCCAGCTCCGTGTGCCCTTAGAAATAATGATTTCTATTATGAATATAGTACAAACTAATGAATTAATGATGTTGCACTTGAAAAAAATTCATCTTATTGTCTAGAAGTGTGTTTATTAAAGCAGTTTAATAATGCCACACTTTTCGTGTTTGAGTCAGTTGTGTTAAAATGGATGCAGTTTTCTGGTGTTCTGTTCATCTTGCTTCTGCTCATTCCCCTCCCAATCAATGTCCTGCTGCAAGTCTTCTCTACCCACAGTTTCTGTGGACCTTAGTGGATTATGTTGTAGTTAGTAACTTTGCTTAGAGAATATGTATTATCAATGAATTTTTCCATCATGTTCCTGACATATCATTTTCTGAATGACACTTACATTGGAAGTTCCAAGGTAGGCCTGCAAACACTTGTTACTGCATCAGCCTTTGAAAATGTTTCATATTGTATTTTTGTGTTATCTTTCATTAACTAGTGAATCTTCCTGTGGTTTCATCCCCTACCATTGTTTGAACCTCTTCTAGAATGTTGAGGTTTTGAAAGGAGACTGGTGATAACTGAAGGAACTATTTTTATAGTTTGTGGCTGGGGTATCGTTTCATTAAAGTCTCTTCCTTGATTTAATTTTATGGAACTTCATACTGACAATGTGGGTTGAGAGCATACATTAACTTCATCTATTTTTTAAAATGGCACATGACTTTGGAAGAAATCTGCACTATGATCCGCACACTAGTAGGTAAAAGAATTACAGTACAGGGGCCATCCTCAATAGACAAAGTTTTCTGAAATTATGTGGAAACATAGCAGGCCTGGAGCGAATCTGCTCCAGGCCTGCTTCCTTTGACGAGGGAATGGTGAGATCAATGAGTGTACAGAAATCAACTTTAAAAGCCTAAACCCCATCAATGCTCTAGAAAAGCAGAAACACAGCTCAAGGATTGGGGCAAAACATTAGTGGATCCCATGGTAAGGAAATACCCTGCCTGCTTCCTGGAACAGGATGTGGGCATAAGCAAAAGGGCCAGCCAGGAGTACAACCTAAAACCAAAGAACATGCCTACTACTGGCTCAGTCCTACAGGGTTTCTCTGGGGGGAGCGGGCCCCCAGAAACAATGACAACCAGAACAAGTGCACAGTCCAACACTCGGTTCCAACAAACTGGGCATGGCTCTCAAGCACATTAATAGCCTGACCTTAGCTTAGGGCCTCAAAACATCATAATAGGGGCCCAGTCTGAAAATAGGCTCATGGAATATAAGATGACTAACCAACACAGTAATCAAGAGCTCATCCATAAAAGAGTTGCGGAAACACAACATTATCACCCTTCAAGAAACCCGGGCACTAAATTCCTTCCCCTTGCCAGACTTCAAAGCATATAAATCCCTTGCAAAGGCCTCACAAACTGATGGGCATGCCTCGGGTGGGTATCAATTTATGATAAAAATTACTTAATGGCATCAACCAAGATATTAAAAGCAGGGAAGGGGGACTATATCATAGTGAAAATAACCGTGACTACTGGTGGGCAAGCAAGGACCAGACTATCTCCCATCATGGGCAGTATCTACTTACATCCCATCAGACTAAAAGGGGAAACTACCATGACATCTGCTCCAAATTCTCTGGGATCTCGGTGCTGGGAACCCAGATGATATGTGTATAATTACAGGCGACTTCAACTCCTATTTAATGCAAGATGACCAAAATAATATCCTAACAGGTTCACAAGATAAATATGCGATATCCAACCAATTTAAGTGCAATACCAAAAGCTGAAAAGCAAGGCAAAGAGCTTGTAGCACAAATATATCAACATGGCCTCCGTATTATAAATGGCAGAGTGACCCTGGATATCCTTGCAGCTTACATGCATTATTCCCCTTTTAGGATGTCTATCCTAGACTACATGTGGGTGTCTTTGGCTTATTTCCAATGTAGAGGTACATTTCAAGTTAATACAACCTTAGGCAGCAACCATGCCACACTTAGCTGTGAAGCCCAAATAAAGCCCCCTGTAGCTCCAGAGTCACTCTGTTCGGAAAGCAAAACGAACTGTAACCCATCAATAAGATAATGGGGGGCATGGACAAGCAAGAAGAGTAAAGGCACATGTGTTGACTCCTTCTTGGAGGCAATTCCAACAGCAAGCAATGACCCTACCAATTTAAATCTTTAGGGATGTTTGGCCACATTCCTAAAATAGCCAGACATCATTATTACAATAAATGTCTGTAATAAGAATGCATCTGAGCCCAGGCCCGAAAAGGTAGCAAAAACCAACTTAGCACTTTAAAACAACAGTTAAATAAAATCCTTAAAACCACCAGAGACTACAAGAGAGAGACCAACTGGATATGATTGTAGACTACCATGGTCAAAAGAAAATATAGAAAGAAGCTCTATCTATATCCAAAGAAAAGAAGAGGAAGCCAGATCACAGGTCGAACCATTTATGATAATAAAATCAAAAGACCAGAGGAAATTCTGGTGGTGGATCAATAAGAAACATAAATCCAATGACTCAAGTGACAGGGCGCAGCATTGCACCCACTGACTGGGAATTATATGTTATAAGCCTAAAAGGGAACAGGGGAGGGACAAAAAGGAATTCCAAAAGGAACACAAGGCTTGTGGCATGATCACCTACCTTCCCCCAGGACCAGTCAGCACTCTGACCAGCAACATGACCAAAATAAGTCCAGTTCAAGTTACCACAGCAATCAAAGCTATGCACCCAAGTGGCGCACCAGGCTCCAGTGGAATTCTGACTGCAGTATATAAATGGGCCCGCGGGGAGGGCCTTGGTCAAGGCACTCTTTTTCCAGCAATATCTTATGGGGTCAACCATCCCGAGTCATGGAGAGGCTCACTATTGGTTCCAATACAACAAAAGACTCCCGGTCACTTCCAGAGAATTACAGGTTAATTGCACTCCTGGATACAGAAGGCAAGTGCTTCACCAGCATTTCAAACTTGGAGCTCCAAGCCTGGGCAGATAGCATTAATCTAATCTCAATGAATCAAACAGGCTTTCAAAGGGGATGCCACATATAGAACAACCTCATCTTTCTGCCTCAGTTAAGCGAAGCAACCATGGCAGCCCCGTAAGCCCGTTTTATAGACTTTCTAACCACATTTGATAGGTTCCACAGAACGAGGCTCTGGTCAAAACTGAACACCTGGGGAATTCCCCCCCGTATTGAAAGCCTTGATCTCTCTTTATAACGACACGTGGGTCAAAATAAAAGTCAGCACAGGATGGGCCACCACAGCTAAAATAATGACAGATACAGGATAAAAACAAGGATGTGCATTGGCACCACTCCTGTTCAATCTGCATCTGACTGACCTGCCTATTCACCTACAGATGACAAGGTCCTTTTTCACCAAAAATGGCAGGCTCCAGACAACAACTGCTACAATATGCAGATGATACTGTGCTCCTCGGCCAGAAACCTATTTGGTTACAGCATCTCTTTGGCTCACTAGCAGCCTACTTTCAAAGCCATAACCTGAAGAGAAACACTGCTAAAACAAAAGTCATGATAATTTCATGAAAAATTAAAAGAAAGAGGGGCCTGGTCCATTGAGGGAAGTCCTGTGGAAGTTATGGAAGCGTGTACATATCTGGGAGTTTGGATGGACCGCAGGGCCCGCATTTCAGCACATATCCACACACAACAGGCAGCAGCCAACTCGCAGTAATCAGCTTTCAGGAAATTACGGAAGTCACTGGTGAACACAGATCTAAGACCACTATCAAGGGTGATAGGCAGTAAATTACTTCTAAAATAACACATGGAGCAATCACCTTCAGAGAAAGAATGGCAAACTGGCTTGATAGGGCCCAATCAATGTGCTATCAAAGCATTTTTTGCCTCCCGAATTGCACAGCGCATGCTAAAATAAGAAATACGTTTTCCTTGATCTCACAACACTGGGCACTTAAAGACACATTTCTGATATAGTGCAATCAACCTAAAAAAGCTAAAGAAAACACACTAAAAAGGATAATCTGGGAAACTGTAAAGAGTCTCAGACCAATTGCCATAAGTATTTCAGCTCCACACTGGATTCATTTGGGGTGCTAGAGATTTGGTTTAGCGGCTTTCCAATACCAACAGACTCCAGACTAATAACTAAGCTAGCAAAAGTCATCCCCAGGGATCAGGTTATTTGGACAATCAAGAACTTGGCCCATGGCCACTAGGCATTCGCCTTATATGATCCTGGAATGCTGCCAACTTCTCCCTGCCTTTTAAGCTAGCACTAAAATAGGAGCTTCTGAGAATGTGACTGGGCTTAATTCCATTACAATCATACTGGTATGGCAGCATAATCCGGTAAGAGCAGGACAGATGTGCAGATTCTGTGCAAAGCAGGAAGAATCACTAACCCATATCCTCTATTTATGCGAAAAGTTGATTTTTTTAGGACCAAATATGGTGTGCTTTAGAAGTTAGAACCTGCTGTGCAGCAGTCAAATCATGCTTGAAAGGTGAGTCCTCACAACTGGCCGCTCGATTCCTGAAGTTCATGAGAGCAGTTCTGGCATTGGCAGCAGGGGAAACTGACAACACGTCACAATAGACTGTCAAACGTTTGCAAGGAGCTCAATGATAATCCTCCAGTTTAACTGCAGTATCAATGGAAGCAACATTTTCTGATCAAAATCCCATAAGGAGACACCTCTTGAAGACTCTTGTTTTAGTTTATGTACTTGCTCCTGATTAGTATGTTAGCAATTGTATTTTAACTATGGCCTCATCAAACAATATTATCGGGGGCCTTCGAGGTATGCCCGCAATCCACCAAGGGGCAATAATCACACTTTAGTTGCATTTTTGCACTTTAACGTTTGCACTTTAGATTAATATACATATTGACTGATTTTAATTATACTTCACTACAATTTTAATAGCTTTTACTCCCAGCTCATAGCTCAGATATCCATGAGCTCTGTAATCTGCTGTGTTGCTGAAGTGCACATATGAACTATTGATTTTATTGTAAGGATTTTAAATAATAGCACAATAAAGAATTCTTCTTCTTTTATTAAAGTCAGATTTTGGGGTATTTTAAACCGCTTCATTACTCTCGCCATGGTGGTCAACACACTTTTTTCTGGATGGGTCCTCCCTAGATCACACAACGACCCCCAAATTACTGTTTTGGTGGGCCCATTTCACATAGTTTGAATAATCTCGCTTTAACTTATACAGGAATGCATGACAACCTACACACAGGCTATGTGTTAGTTCTTGAAGGAAAGTAGGATCTACTTCTATGGTTACCCCCACTTTTTGCCTGCTGCTAAGCTGTATTTGACTAGTCTGACTTGGATCCTGCTAATCAGGACCCCAGTCTATCTGCTTTCTCCCTAAACTGTTGTGTTGAGTACTTAGGTACATCCCAGATTGGATGCTGGGGTCCCCTTATAGGTCCCTAGTACATGGTACAAGGGTACCCAGGGCATAGTTCCCCAGAGGTCCCCCATGGGCTGAAGTATGCATTATGCCACCCATGGGAGACCATGCAAAAGGGAACTACAGGCCAGCCATTGCAGCCTGTGTAAGTTGGTGCTAGCACCACTTACTAAAGATATAGGTTTCCTATACATAAGATTCACTACACTTAAAACCTATAAATCACCCCTATAGCAGGCCTTTGCAATCCTGAAGGCAGGGTGCTTGGTTCTAAGTCAGAGGGTGCCCCTGCATGAGCAGGATACCCCTGCAGCCTACAGAGTCCATTCTCCCGGGTTGTCGGTGAAGCAGCCATGTACCATGTAGAGGGGCACCACATAATTACGCGATGTCCATCTCAAAAACGGCTGCAACTAATCATATCATGTTTGGCATCAAACATGTTGGAATCATACCCCCACACCATAAACGGTGTGTGAGGAACAATTCTAAGCACTAGAAGAGCCCTCCGTTAGGATATCAGTGTTCCCGGTACCGGCCTTCTTGAACCAGACAGCACAAAATGGTTGCTGCCGACCAGAGACACAATTCTGCCCTCCTACAATAGGCATCCAGTCACAGGGTGGTGTGACCACCTCCCAGACAGGATTTAGGGTATTGGGTTGGGGTGGGTGTGCTTGCCAGCACCACTCAGTCTGCACAAGGGGTACATTAGTGTCCCTGTGCATAGTCCAGTTCAAACCAGTTCAGGGAGCCGTTGGCTCCCGCTCTGTCACGAAACTGGACAAAGGACATGGGAGTAACCTCCCTCCTGTCCAGACCCTCGCCTGGGAGGGTTCCCTGAATCTTCACAAACCTTTCCGTATGGTACTTAAGGGATTACCTGGGTATAGGTCCCTAGATTCATCGTGGGATAAGCTTCAGATCAGACACCACTGCACTTCCACCATCTGGGCACTCTGGACTGCACTGGACTTCATTTGGGCCAGACTTCATCTCCCTTCCAGTCTGCTGCAACATCTGTGCCTGTGCATCATACAGGAACCTTCCAAGGCCTATGATGCATCAAAGACACTTGAAGAAAATCTCCCTTGGAGTGAAGGAGTCACTCCCCTGCATTTGCAGGCACCGCAACTAAGTCGACCGGTCTGCAGATCCTGAGCTCCTCCGGACTCCATGGGCTCTGCAATACAGGTGGTGGTTTTCCACAGCTCCCATAGCCTGCCCTGTCCTCTCACCAAGTTTGAGGCCAGTATCACTCGTGGGGGTTGCAATCAGCGAACCCCTGTGCACTGCATCCAACTTGCAGTTGCAAAGGCTTGTTGGCTTCTTTGCAAGAAGATCTTCGAGCTCCAAGTAGCCTCAACCTCGAACACCTCCAGTGGCCAGATTCATCAGCTGCACTGCATTGTGTGCATCGTGGCCTGCATCGTTTGGTGAGCTGCTTGAGGAACTCTTGTGACACCAGTGCCACTGGCCTGTGGGTCCACTTGAGCGTCACACTTGTTCCTTTTGGGCTCCCCTGATTGCTCGGGCCTGGCCTGACTCCCCTGACTTTGGTAAAGCCTCTGGACCTTGCTGGTCCCGATGTTGCTCCTTCTTTGATTACTACATGGCACCCGCTGGACACCAACTCCTCAGCACTCGACATCCTTCGTGCACAGCTCCTGATCCTCCTCAGCGTCGCCTGGTCCTCACAGCTGCAGAGTCAAGGTCATCGTCATCCACCCTGAAAGACCCGACATTGGAGCGCATTCATCTTCCTAGTCTCCTGGTCACTCCTGAGTGACATAAACTCTGTACCCTCTGCTTGCAGGTACCTCTCATCAAGAATCCATCTTCAGATTCTACTGGACACTTTTTCCTCTACCAGCAGCGACACTTTCCTGAAGTCCTCCATTGGGTTCCATGGCGGTTTCCGAAACTCCTCAACACATATGCACCCGGCTTCCCTGGTGTAGGTAACATGGGTACTAGGGTATCCATGGTTGGGGTGGCTCTCCAACCTTCTGTCTTCCACTGGGTTTTTTCAGGGTCCACTGGGAAGGATCATTAATCTTTGAAAATCCAAGTGTGACTTGCACGTAGAGTATTACAGAGCACGCGGTTGTGCTTCCACACTGCACACGCTCTCCGTGGTTTCCCTATCTACTCACCTTGGGTGGTTCCTTGGGTATAACTTAACAACAAGAGAGGGAGGGAAATTATTGGAGCCACTCTTAATCCCCCTGGGCTACTTTAGTTAAACAAAGAAAGAGTGTATCCTTTAAGACTGAGAATTAACAAAGAGGTGATAAAGAAGTGAATCACTGTGTTTTAAAAGACCCCTCACTCACCAACCTAGTTGGTGACATGCTTCATCATAGGGTTCCCACCAGAGAGACAGAGTGCCTCTCCGGTGTGCTGCGACGTCTGATTTACAGCAGAACTGGATTAGGTGGAGACAGTGCAAAATTGTGAAAGTGCGGATTAAAAAGTTGTCACAGTTTTATCCAAAGATAATTTTAATAATGGAAAACTGGACACAGTTAAAAGGAGTGAGGTGGACGTGTAAGCTCTGGCAACTATTGGACCGGCTACATCCTAATAAAAGTGAAAGGTGGTCAACATGTTTCTGCTTCTGGAGATATTACGTGAAGCATTCGTCAGGACCTTTTGTGGACTACCACGGCGGTATGCGTTCGCTAAGGCGTACCCTAACCTGTGGTGTCTGGAACCGCTTGAACTTACGGTTTTAAATGTGGCCTTCAGGATTTCTGAAAGCTTTTTTGGTCTCTGTTGAAACAAAAATAAAAATAAAAGGACAAACAAACAGTAATTCACAACATAAATATCGACAAGTAGACAATGTATATAGGATAAATATGTCTGTAAATGCTCTACACTGGTTTTTCTGGTATTGTATATAAGAGCACATGCATGCATACAAATGCTCTCAGTCGATAATGGTTTGCTTAGCTGGTAGGAAAACAGTAGTGACAGTATCACTAGTAATTGGAATTGGAACACTCTTACATTTCAAGAGGAAACCTGACTTAGGGTTTTTCTAGTTTAAAGTCTATTTCCCATAGCTTGAACTCTTAATAGAAAGGAGCACCATCAGCAAAACTCAGCGCCAAATTATTGTGCTGAGAGAAAGAGGCGACAAGGCAGACTTAAAATATAGTGGAAGAACGTAGGGCTTATCATACTTGATCCGATCGTAATGGCAGGGAAAATGAAAGAATTTGGATTTTAGATTGACGCTTACGTGAAGTGAGATTGCACATCACAACATGAGTCCTGGTGACGGGCGAGACTTGTAGTCACACTCTAAATAGGAAAAAGGTGAGAGGGTTTAGGAAGAATCTCCAAAGAAGAAGACTTTCCATGCTCAGTTTGAATTGTAACGTTGGGTTCTACCAACTACTTACTACAACAAATTCCGCCCGCGGGACACCTCCTTCATCCCTCCTGAGGTCTCGGATATTGACAGGTCCCTAGACCGTGAGGGTAAAGTAGGAAGTGCCTCGCTAGCAAGGGGGAGGACGTGAGGTACACGCGCTGACATGATTACTGATCAAACGCGCGAAAGTAAAAACACTAGACCGCCAGGTCAATACGGCGGGCGGTCTTTGTGGCTTAGTAAACAATCAATAAAGAACCTGGAGGATTAAAAAAGGAAGAAGAATTTGTCATTCCTAATTAAACGTTAAACCCAGTCGTCGTGGCTTGGCAGACAATAAATAAAGCACCAGGAGGATTGAAAAAAAGGAACTTGTCATACCTCATTTGATGTTGGTATGAATATGAAAAGAAGGAATTTAACTGTATTATGAAAACTAAAAGGCAGACTTTAGTTTTTCGTATTCCTTTATTCATTAATTCAAAAGGACATATGGAATGTAGGGAAGTTGTTGTTATTACTGCACTCGCTCGCTGTTCCCTGCATGTTGAAAGGGAGTTGGTATCAGTACGAGTCCTACTTAATCAGAAAAAGATGACGAGTATTCTTCAGGGGCTCTTGTGGTGCAAGATTAGGAAACACTCGTTCAGAGCACGCTCAAGCAAGGAAACTAATACGTAAAGAGTTGACTGAAGTCATCCCAGTGGATGCTGATTGAGGTCCCAATTACTAAATTGGGGAAAAAATCACAAATACTCAGTAAAGCTGATGGTATCAAAGAATGGTTCAGGTTTGTTGTATCGACAGATGTGGGTGAAGAGGTGTCGCCTAACGTCTGAATACCGAACCCCAGGGGATGTTATCATTAAATCCCTGCGTGTGAGTAGAAAGGCGGTAAATCCATCTCTGTTCTTTCTCAAATAGAATGTTAGTAGACCTATTTCCTGGTTTTATTTGTTCGATTACTGTCCAGTAGAGGTCATTGATGTCATGCTTGGTTTGCGCATAGTGTTCAGTTAGTTTGGTGATGTTCTTTCCACACCATATGTTACTCCTGTGTTCTCCAATTCGTTGCTTTATTTTACGTGTCGTCATGCCAACATATCTAGTGCCACAAGGACACGTTATCAGATATACAACATTGGACGAATTGCAGTTCGTATGTGCGCGTTGGGTCCAAACTTTTCCTTGTTCAAGTGTCAAGGTCTTGGTGGCTTTAGTTAGATGACAAGCGCTGGTTCCTTGGGTACCCAGAACTTCTACGTCCTCTCGACCTTGTCTTGACCCGAGTTGTGGTTCTTATACCACTTTCTTAGTATATGGTTTGGTCCCCCCCTGGGTTCACTGTGTATTTTGTACGATTTACTGTGTTTCTTTGCTAAAGTATTATGTGCATTGTGTTTATCTCTGTGTTGAAGATACTGGAACATACTATAGAGTATTATATAATTAATACATATTTTTATAAATACTTGGTGTGCTCCTTTTCACTTAATCAATACTATAAGATTGCATTCTGGTAAGCAAGCTGCTGTACACTCCTTCTGGACTAAGCCTGAAGGCTGCACTCCACAGCTACCACTTAGAGAGCTTGCTAAGGTTGTCTAATATCTCTTAAATCACCATAAGGGTTGTCTGGATTGGTGCAAGGTGTCCACTCACATAAGTGTATATCACATACCTGGCAAGCCTCACACAGTCCTCATCATATGTTGTAGTTCATATTGCTAGTTTCTATTATTTTACAGAAGGCTATGCAAAACTTTGTTCCACCCCTGATTTTCCCTTCACAGCCTGGTGAGCCAGCAAGATGGAAAAAAGTACCCCTAATGTATGCAGTTGTATGTGGGTTTAGAAAGGAAATTGACATTACTCTTATATTGTTTGGGTGTAAAGGGCCAGGAAGTGCCAGAACATCTCCCTGACCTAAATGGGTAAGAATCACGAGGTCTGAAAGCGTACAAAGTTCTCAACCCAGAATTTGTACAGTCTTGGAATGGGGCAGTTTGGAAAAAGAACACAAAAGGAGGGTGAAACCATAGAAGAGTTTATACCACCACTCAGAAAATTGTCAGCCACATGCCAACTAGGAGGGTTATGTGATGAGTGCATAATATACCAATTCCTTCCCACCTGTAATGTTGAAAGGGCAAGAGAGTAAATATGTATAAAGGACAATCCTCTACTTGGTGAAGTTCTTTTGGGTGATAAAAAGATTGAACAAATTATGCTGTGTGTGTAGGAAACCAAGAAGGACATCAAGAGAGACTCACATGGTAATGAATGTGTCAATGCAATAAAGGAGAATGGTATGAGAGAGAAACAGAACGCATTTTCAAATGTCAGTGTTTAAGGTGTGGGCAGGTGGGTCAGTTGGCCAATGCAAAATGTTGTCCTGCTTTGGAAACAACATGCAGTAGATGGGGGAGGACAGTACACTACATGGTTTGCTGCAGGAGTGGCAGATATGGAATGAAAAGTATCAAAGCAGTGTCTGAGATTTGGGATGCAACTGTACTTCAGAAGGGGAAAACAGGAATCTGTTAATCCTAAGGATCTGAATAAGATTGAGGCACCGAGGTAAAAGTAATGTTTGGTTTTGTTTACGTCTAACCATCCTTTCTGAACATTTGAGAGACTATGGTGGGGGATATGTCTGAACAAAATCAGCATTCGACCAGGAGGTTATGGAGGTCAGCCTATAAATATGAGTAGTTATTTTCAGGAAGCTATTGAGTACAAAGGCAGATTTGGTATGGGCAAAATCTAGGTTTAAAACAGAGGGTACAACATATTGGAAGACTATTCACAAAGATTTGGGGGTGTATTTGGATCTGATTGCTTGTCCCCGAAGTCCAGCTACAACTGGTGAAAGATCGTGTATCATTTGAAAAAGATTTCCCAGAGATTTTAGGAATGAATTAGGGTGTCCTAAAACATAAATATACAAGATCCAGTTGAAAGAGGGAGAGATCCCTATAGTATCGAGAGTGAGCAAAGTATATTTCCATATAAGCAATTATGTTAAATTAGAACTGGAAAAATTGTGAGCCTCTGGAATATTAGAACCAGTTGAGGCAACCAAGTATCTTGACCCTATTGTTGTAGCTCACAAGGCTGATGGCATAATATGGCTATGGGCAGATTTAAAAGTTTTAAATAAAGTAGTGGTGGTGGATAGATTTTCTGGGCCCAATATCTCAGAAATGATGGCCAATTTTACTGGTGCCAAAGTTTTGTCCTCTCTGAGTTGGCATCAGCCCACCATCAGGCATGGCTACCCCCAGATTCCTAAGATGTTACAGCTTTTATTACACCCATGGGCGCCTACAAATTCAAATGCATGCCCTTTGGATTAGTTTCCATGTTCTCTGATTTCTAGAGGGCATGCCATCTATGTTAGAGTCCATCCAAGGGGGTACTCTTTTATCAGGATGATGTACTTGTCTGTTGGAGTGATATGAATGAGCATGATAAAAGAGTAAGATTAGTCTTAAAGAAATTCATGGTGTATGGATTAATTCTGGAATCACAAAAGTGCAGGTTCAGCAGTAATGAAATTGACTATCTGAGCATTGTGTGACGGCTGAGGGAGTTAAAACTAAAAAATGGCTGATTAGCACCATCAATAAGTTATCTACACCTCAGAATAAAGAACAACTGTGCTCCATCTTAAGTATGGTTGATTTTTATAGCAAATTCATTAAAAACTTGCCCAAGACGATGTTTAATAAGAAGAGTCTGCTAAAAAGCAAGGTGATATTTGAGCGAAATAAAGATTGTGATTCTGAATTTTAAGACATCAAAGATTGCTTGAGTGCAACTCCTAAGTTGAGAACTTTTGTGCTGAGGCATAGTGTGATAGTCACCACTGATGCCAGTTCTAAAGGTCTAGGGGCATTACTCATGCAAGCAAGTGAGTCAGGGAAAAATTGTGAATGACCATAGCTTTCCCCTCTAGAGCACTTCATGGGTCAGACAATATTCAGTTATAGAGAAGGAGACGTTAGCAGTACACTAAGCTTTAAATGACTTCAGGCGTTTTCTGTGGAGTATACAACTCAAAGTGGGGATTGACTACAAACCATTAAGAGAACTCTTCACAAAAAAGGGTTTAGATCCTATTTCCAGTGGTATAAAACATTGGGTGCTCAATATGCTAGGATTTACCTTTGAAGTAGAATATATTCCAGAGATAATGATCAAAGACGCTAATTGCTTGTCCAGGTTAGTTGAAGAAGGTAGACATGGAAATGGAAGTGAAAGAAAGCTAGAGGATGTGCAATGGGTTTTGAAAAAAGTCTGTTTTGATACACAGGGCATAATATCAGAAGAGGAAGAATGGAAAAGGTGCGCTAAAGAGAGATCAGATTATGTTTAGAATAAAAGACATGAAAAAGAATGGCTAGGAATGTGGTGAGGATGTCTGGGAGGGTTTGACATCATTTTGGTTGTGGGTGGTGAAAGAAGAATAGTTAGGGAGTGTTTTCTGTGCTGTAATAGTGAAAACGTTTCATCACACATGAATTGCACCAAGCTCTATGGTTGGCCTTGGGTAGAAGTGGCAATGGATATTGTGGATCCTCTGACTGTTGAATCAAGGTTTCCATACGTAATAGTCTTGGTAGATCTTTTCTCAAGATGGCCTGAAATATAGTATGTTGAGTATGTAAGTACATACAGTGTCAAAGATTTTAGATGAGTTGTTCAGAAGGGAGGGTTACTCCAACTCGATGCTCACTGACAACAGAGTCCAGTTCTTCACCAAGAAAATGCAAGAATGTTGGGTGAACAAAAGGACTGAACATCGTGATTGTGGCCTATTCCATCCAGAAACCAATGGTGTAGTAGAGCGGTTTAAGAAAATTCTCAAAGAAGGAGTTCAAATAGCCAAAAGTAATGACCACATTTTGAAGTATGAGATTGCAGGAAAGTGCCTTTTTTTGACATGGTTAGCTCCCACTTTTTGCCTGATACCTGATGTGATTACGAACTGTAAGTGCACTGGGTCCCTGCTAACCAGGTTCCCAGTGTCAGATCTCTTTCCCATACTGTACCTCGATTGGCACAACTTCAGCCCTCCCTGCAAGTCCCTAGCAAATGGTACCCCTGGTACCTAGGGCATTGAGACTGAAGAGGGTACTCTGGGGCTGCAACACCAACTGTGCCACTCCAAGGACCCCTCACCAAGACCATACATACTGCTATTGCAAGCTGCGTGTCTTGGTACAGAAAAAACCGAAGAGTCAACATGGCACACAGCCCTGTGTGCCATGCCACCATACACTGCATGACGTATAGGTAAGTTACCCCAACTACAGGCCTTAGAGGCCTAAGGCAGGGTGCACTATAGCCCATATGTGGACATATCTGCATGAGTGAATTGACCCTACAATATCAAGTTCATTTTTGGATATTTTAAGTGCATAGGGAATCCATAGAGAGTGCATGGGCTGTATACTTGTTATTATGTGAGATTCCTAGCTCCATGATGGCTTTACTGTACCCTAAGGTGTTTGGTACCAAACATCTCATCCTACTAAATCCTCACTCATTCCAGTGTTGGATATATTAATAAAAGCACACAGGAGACCCCTTAGAAGGTCCCTTGAAAACCTGCTAAGCACTGGTGTGGTTTCTGTCTAGTTTCAGCCAGCGTGCCACCACCAGTCATGTTTCTGACCTCCTGGAGTGAGGGTCAGCACTCTCAGAGGCCAGGAACAACCCCTGCTCTGGGCAGAGGTGCTTCACATGCCCCCAGGCCAGGATGACCTTCTGAGGTGAGAAGCTTCAAAGGCAAAGCCACTTTTGAAATGACACCAAGGCATCTCCAGATAGTGGAGGATGCCAACCCCCCTTTCCTGCTCCACTTTAGGCAAGAGGAAAGGTGGGAAAAGTGGTTAGAGGAAGAGGTGTGCTCACATTCAGCTAGCACCACCTCTAAGGTGTGGCAGGTGATGTGGACCCCACTTTCGCAAATCATCTATCTCTAGATTGTAGGGAAACAACCTGTCAGTGCTAGGGTACGGGAAAGGTCTGCTGACACATTCTGTCTATGCTCCTCCATGGTAGGACACTTCTGCAAGGTTTTTAATTCTTTTAAACTCTTCCTTTGTTCTTAGCGCTTTTAAATACTTATTAAAATGTTCCTTACTTGTTGTGTTTTGAGGCTCTATCCTTGCCTCTTGCACCAGTCCACCGTGCTTCATTGCATAATGTGCAGAGGGCAGAGTTTCCGATCACCTTACTTACGCCATATTACTTCTGAGCGGGCAGCATTCTAGTTGTTATGTCTGCCCTGCTTCCCTACTTAAATCAATGCAGGTGCAGACGCGCAGCAGACAGTGGCAAGGTCTGCTGACGCCGCTCTGCCTATGCTAGTCCACGGTAGGACACTTCTGCTACGTTTTTAATTCTTTTAAACTCTTCCTTTGTAGCTTATTTAAATCCTTATTAAAATGTTCCTTACTTGTTGTGTTTCACGGCTTTCTCCTTGCCTCTTACTCCTGTCCGCTGCGGCTTTAGTGCCAATTGTGCAGAGGGCAGAGGTCCTGATCACATTACTTCTGGAGGGCAGTATTCTAATTTTTTTTCTGCCCTGATTGCTCACTTAAATCAATGCAGGTGTGGACTTGCACAGGGTGCACCACTGGCATACCTAAGGCAAGCCCTTCTGTGCCTGTCCAGGTCCGGCCAGGGCCATGGGACAGAGACCCCTGTCTTACCCATCCAGCCCCTAAAATCTATGCTCAGGAGGCAGCATCTCAGCCCAGTGCTAAGAACCTGGCTGTCTCGCCCGTGCTCCTAACTCTCAGGTGCTTTAATTTAAATTGTTTCTCCCTCCCAAAAATTCTAACTCATTTAATTGTTTGGGTTATATGGACCCTGATATAGTCTTCTTACCTAAAACGTGGCTCCATGATGACTCTTCACCTGATATAATTTCTTCTCTCCCTGATAATTTTGCTCTCATGGGGATAGACCATACAGAACAGGCACAGGCATTGCCATTCTTTTTTAAAAAGGGTTACAAATGCAATATTAAAGACCTACAAATCCCTAATTGCAAGGCTCTACATTGTTCCCTTCTTGCTCCGCCTAAATTTACTCTTTCAGGGGCCCCTATTTACCATCCCTCAGGGCCTCCTAGCAATTGGTGCGCAGCTTTACCAGACTATCGGGCTCGACATATTTTACAGGTAGCAAATTTTACTTTGCTTGTAGACATCAATTTGCATCTAGAGGACTCCAAAAATAAGCTTTCCTTAACCCATATAGATGATTTGGGATCACTTAATCTTTCTCTTCTGAACTCTGCCACCACCCGCATTGCGGGCTATCTCTTGAACCCCATCTTCTCCAACATCTCCTCCCTCTGCATCGACCCCGCACTCCAACTTTGTTGGGCTGATCACTACGCAGTACCTTTTACTATCTCAGTTCCCCTCCCTTCCTATCCTTGGTCTGCACGTCAATCTACTAACAGGCATTGGGTTAAATTAGACACTATGGAACTAAACAAATTACTTTTACATACCATCCCCACCCTTGTTTCTACTTCAGATACAGATCAAATCGCTCTGCATCACTGGCTTGAAATGGCTATGGATTCAATCCTTCCTCGAACATCTAAAATACAACGTAAAATGCTTCCTCTGGCTCCCTGGTTTAATGAAACACTTAGCTCTGAAAAAAAGGGCTGTAAATCCCTCGAAAGGAGTTGGAGGAAGCACTATGCACCCGAGGCCAAGACTGATTATGTAGCTGCCTTAAAAATATACCAAGCCTTGTGCAAATCTGCACGGGCAGGTTACTAAATAGAATTGATTTTCAATGCCCAACACTGTCAAAAGACTCTATTTAAAGTAGTAAATTATTTGTCTGCAGGTAGCACATTCACTCCGCCCCCCTCCCTCTCTCAACAACTTTGTGAGGAGCTTGCCTCCTTTTTTCTTAGCAAGGTAGAGCTAATTCACCGCCAATTTGAAGCAGATGCTCCCATGTTAATGACACCGTCAATAACTAACACCCAATTGCTTGTGCCATTGGACCCACATCCCTTTCACTGTCAGCCCACAGTTAAGTCAGACAAGCCTTGGAAATCGGGGCCTGGCCCCTTTTGGACTTAGCACTACTGAAAACTCTTCTGGCTACGATCAAGTCTGGCTCTCCGCTTGATCCCCTCCCACCATCAAAACTTGTATTGTTGGATGAGGCTGCCCTCACAGTGGGTCTGGATCTCCTTAATTCCTCCTTGACTATGGGTGAGGTACCTCAGAATTGGAAGTATGCCTTGGTACTCCCTCTGTTCAAGAACAATGACCTTGACCCTTATTGTTGGTCAAACTTTAGGCCAATTTCTCTCCTTACTGTTATTTCCGAAATTTTGAAAAAACAAGTTAACACTCACCTCTCCTCCTTCATCACTGCTCATAATCTGCTGCATCCGTCCGAGTCTGGGCTTAGGGCAGGCCACAGCACCGAATCTCTCCTACTAGGAGTCACAAATCTCCTTGGCAGGTACTCGATTTTGGTAGGACCGCCGTCCTTATCCTTCTGGATCTAAGTGCGGCTTTTGATACGTCTCACACCCCATTCTTACGGACAGATTGGGGCCATCAGGCATTGTTGGCATTGCCTTGAGGTGGCTATCGTCCTTTCTGAAAGATCGAACATTTCAGGTCTCACAAGCTAACAATACATCTACGACCCTAACAATGACCTCAGGGGTTCCGCAGGGATCTACATTCAGTCTCCCGCTTTTTAACATTTACCTTCGCACCTTGATAGAAGTGATTGAAGAGTCAGGCCTCACCGTATTTTCATACGGGGATGACTCCCAGGGTATTTTTTCCCTATCTGATGCTCATTATCAAGATCCTTCCCCACACAGGCAAGGCCTGTCTAATGTCGCCCTTTGGATGAACAGAAACACCCTAAAACTGAATGGCACTAAAACGGAAGTTCTGATCCTGGGAAAGAATCCAAAAATTTGGGGAGTTAACCACTGGCCCGTCATAGTCATAATGGGGCCTTTACCTGTGCCAGTTAATAAGGTTAAGAACCTCGGCTTTATCATTGATAAGAATCTTTTTCTTAAACCGCAGGCCTCTTGCTTCTCCTTTCTCAAATGGCTCAAAAGAATCCTCTAGCTGATTCCTCTAAGTGCCCAGAGAACAGTGCTACAGGCCCTGGTAGTGTTCAGATTGGACTATGGGAAAGTACAGTATCTGGGCGCTGATAAATCCTTGGTTCATAGCTTCGGGCTCATTCAAAATGCGGCCACCCGCCTTCTTTTCCGGGTGCCTAGAAATGCCTCCATTTCTCCCTTACTCCACAAATTACATTGGCTCACGGTTGACAAACATATTAAATTCAAGGCCACATGGTACATGTTTTGAGCTAGACACAGACGAGTCCCTTCTTACATCCAAGATCTGGTGTCCCCACCTGATCACTGAGATCAGCCAACCTCTCACTGTTTACCATGCCTAGATTTTGTCAGGCTTGTATTAAGAAACGCTCCTTCTCCTTTTTAGGACTGAAACTCTGGAACTTTCTTCCATTAGCTCTCAGGAACTGTAACTACTCTCCATAAGAACCTAAAAACCATGCTTTTCAATTGCCCTGACTGAGTTCGTGTCACCTGGCATGTTGCTGTGTCTCCAGTTTGCCTTAGCATCTCTGCTTACTGTCTACCTCTAGAGCCGGGAGACCCCTTTGGGTAGCTGAGCGTTCTATAAGCTTCTTAAATAAATAATTAGAGTAGTCCCCCTTCCCACAGGAAGTGGTCACTTAAATGGTGTAGACACCCTAATAGTAGGTAGCTCATTGGCTACTACCTGTCTCCCCCTTTAACGCCCCAAAATTAAGTATTTAGGTGGCATCCCTGGAACTTGAACCTTAGATTTGATGGACATAAAGGACAAACATACCAAGAAGAGCTGCTGCCTAATAACTGAGCCCTGCTGCAGAAAAATTAAAAGCAAACCTTGCCTGTTGCTTTAAGGACTCTACAATCATGGTGTATTGCCTTGCCTTGCCACTGTGAGGACTCCAAGAACCCTGGAGCACCTCCAGTCTTTGAGAAATAGCCAAAGAACTTCCGTTGCTCCCCTGCGACAGCAGGCATGGATTCGCAGACTCCGGTTTCATTGACTTACTGTTTCCCGGCGACTCCTACACAGCATCAAGACCAAATGTGGTACTCCAGCTCCAAAGGGCAAAATATGTGCCTCACCAATACCCTGGATATCAGACCCCCTGCAACGTGCAACAAGACAAGAGTCCACGGTGGACTCCAACTGCCTAGAAAGTAAGCATCCCATGAGGGAAATTGAGACCCCTGAGATCCAGTTCTTGAGTGGCCCTGCTGTCACAAAATCACCTCTCCAAGCTCCCTGATATTGACCGGAAGAGCATCTCAATGCATGCTGCCTGGCTGACCTATCTGCTCTGCACATGGCCTGACCGACCTCGGTACTGATGACCCATCTGTGCTTTTGGGGTCGTGAATCCCTTGGAAACTACTCACTCGAGTGGGACACCTCGGACTTATCTGCAATTCCCCTTGTGTAGTGCATTTTCAAGTGGCTCCCTCTCCAGTAGTGCACCAGCTACCAACATTCTCAGCTCCCTGCTCCCAGCCAAATTCAGGATGTGCCCAGGAATATGCTGGTGGAACATTGGACCTGACTGTGCTAACTACAAAAATACAAAAGATGAACCTTGAAAGTCGACTGTACGGTTTTAGATAAATTTTTGTCTTTTTCTTCATTGACTTCAATGGTGCCGAACTGCACACAAATGTGATCTATTTTGCAAACTATAAAAATGCATAACGTTTAATGCATAACGTTTAAAGTACCTACTATAGAACAAAGTTCTTGGTTTGAAAAATGATTTACAAATTGATATTATGTTTGCAAATTGGTCTCAGATTTACTCTTGAGTGTGTGTCTCATTATTTCCTCGGTGAGTACAACAAATGCTTAGCACTACCCTCTGATAAGACTAACTGCTCTTCCACAGTACCACAAATGAAGCATTAGTGTTATCTACTTTTGCTTCTGTATACCAATCTGAGTCTAAGTGGACTCTCTGTACAGTGTACTTCATATTAGTACACTAGATAAAGAGCCAGCGTCCTACAAAGATAATGGAATGTTTGGTTGTCTTCAGACTGACTCCACATCAGGTAACCGGCAAAACCCCATTTGAATTTAGTGGCATAAAATCCAACACCAAACTTGCTCCTGGTTGGATGAAAAGGCAGAAAGGCAGAGTACATGTTGATACCAAAGATGCTTGGAGATATGAAAACTAAGAAAAGCACAGGTGTGGTAGAGATGAGAGTGGATGATATGGAGAAGTGAGAGTTCTTACAGGAAATGCTACTTGGTCAAAATTCAATGCACCTATGATGATTGTGAAATTGTTCAACAATGTGGATAGACCCAAGATGGGAAAATTTGGAATTAAGGAAGAGTGGCCAAGTATACTGAACGCTTATGGAGTGGTGGTGAGAAAAATTCTGTAGATGCACTATGTGGTAGTGTGTGTTTGCAATACTAAAGTTTCTTTGCAAAGAATCAGTAATCACATTTCACGACCTTCGAGTTTTCTGAAAGACTATGTCATCAAATCAGTGAATATTGCACATTTTTTGGTTTTTGTTAGACTGATTTTGCGATATGATCATTCTTTTCATTGTGCATTTTCCTCCTGTTGTTATATTGATATATGTTTCAGTTTTGAAAAGAGGAAGATGTTTGGTATCTTCCATTAACATGTGAATCTTCCCCCTCTTTTCCTTCTTGGTTTCTTTCTCTCTACCTTTGATTGTACCTTTCCTAGAATGTTGAGGATTTAGAAAGTAGACTGAAGATAACTACTTTCCTGGGTTGTCTTTTCATTAAAGTTTCTTCCTTCATCAACCTGGAGTCTCTGACTTAATTTTATGGGACTTAACAATATCACTTCTCCGGACTATTGCTGTTGCTGAGGAAGCTAATGGGCGAATTCTTCTTCTTTTAAATGGGTTCTTGCGAAGGGTTCTTAAGACTACTATACGCCTTCTGATGTGTCCAATCTGAGCCAATGATGATCATGTCCTGCAGTAGTTTTGCTCCTGAGACTCTGTCCACTTCACTTGAGACTTATCTTCTCCTCTTTGATGCTTTTGGTACTTTTCATGAGTCTAAAACATAGGTTTATTGAGTTTTCAATTAGGGTTTAAAAGACTTCTGAATTCTGTATTTTGTATCTGAACTTTCATGGCATTTACTGTATTTCTCTGCATTGCTTATACTTAAGGCTCCCGGTTTTCCGTTTAAACGGATTTTTACATATAAATACAGACGGAAAAATATTTTTCTTCCGTCTGTATTTATAAATAGAAACGGAATAATATGACCAAATTGGATTCTTAGATTCTGAGAACTGTTCGACAATGCTCCAGCCCAGGGTTGCCTCGCCACGCTCCTCTTCCTTATTGTCCTGTATGCCTGCCCACATTAACACCTGCTGGGCCATTAATCTTTGGTAGGCGCGGGAAATTATTTCCTAGGAGCGTCTTGCATTGACCTCTGACCTGCCCACCGTAACCCAGATGCCGTGCCTGTTACATCCTTTTAGCTTGTGATTGCGTCCACAAGCGGCCTTTAATGAAATGCTGGGCTCGCCAGCTTTAAATTAAAGATAAAAGTAAGTAAAGCAATGTATTCTAATTCTTCGCTTTTATTTTCTAAATCACAGCCGGTAAATGTTAAGATCTAAATACTCGTTCATTGTCAGGGCAGGCTCCTTTCAATGTAATCATGGCTCCACAGCCTGGCTGTCTCTTTCAGTGGACTAACTCCAGACTGGATGCATCAGGTATTTGTTTTACAAGTCCTGTGGCTGCCGAGCCCCCAGGAAGACATTGCTAGGCAAAATGACTGCACTGGTTTCATGTTACAGTGAGCGGTGTTTTTAAAAGACTCCCACCGTGCACACTGCAATCTAAATTATTTCTGCTGCTGAGAACATTTGCCCTTTGCTGTCCAGGTCAGAGCACTGTTGTGTATCGACTGTCCGACAGACTCGAGCATTGCAAGGTTGACAGTGGGCAGCCCTGCCAGTCCCTCACAAGACTGGTAACAGGTCTGGGAAAAAGCCCCCACAGTTAACTTAGGCAGTTAGCGAATCGTAGAGCCATCAAACTTTGTTTATAAAGTTCTCTCCCAGACCATACCATCAGAGGGTTGCAAAGTGGTATCCCCATTCAATCCTATTAAATTCCACCTTTGCATCCAGTGAGAGGGTGAGGGCATCATCATGTAGGTCCTTGGCCAATCACAGGGCATGAGCAAATGTACTGAGTTGATTTCTGAAGAAGCAGCCGAGGGCAAACTCCACCTGTGTGTGGTGTAGAAAGTACGGGATCACCACTTGGAGGTGAGCCGCCAGCACCCCAGCAAGTTTCTTAAAGTCCCTATTAAGCAGGGAAATGGGTCTGTAGCTCCTGCAGAGTTGAGGGTTTTTCCCCGGCTTAGGAAGGACCACTATTACCGCCCTATTAGTAATGGATCTGAGGGAGCCTGTTTGATCAGCCTCACGAAAGGCCTCGTAAACCTCCACAGGGAAGCTGTCTTCTCCAGAGGCCCTGTGATAGGGTAAACTAGAAATGTCCTGCGCCATCTCTGTCATACTAATTTCTCTGTCATACTCATTGAGGCTGGGTAGGTAGATACTAACAAATAGGCCTCCAGATGGGCAGGGTCATCTGCCACCTCTGGGGTGTACAGGGTCTAGTAGAATTCGGCAAACTCATTGAAAATGTTTTGTCAGCAATCGAGTATAGTGGCATTGGGAATTTAATGTCTGGGATGGCAAGCACTGCCACCTGTTGGCACAGCTAGGCCACCGAATTGCTCAGAGTATTGACATTTAAGTCACTGAAGTGCATACTCAGCTTTAGAGATCAACAGAACATTAAGGTCCATGTGGGTTTTCTCCAAGTGGTGGCAAAGAGGTGATGAGGGATTGTCAGGGTAAAGGTATGTGAGGGACGTTATCGTGTTCTCCAGAGCCCTCTGCTCTGTCACCCTCAGGGTGTTGGCAAGTGGCGCATCCCTCATGAGATGGCTGTGGATAGTTGCTTAGCAGCCACCCATAAGACACGGTGGGAAATGACAGACAACCCTACTATGTTGAAGATAAGTGGAACATCGGATCTGAGATAATTTGCCTTGGGGAGTACGGTAGTGTGAAATGAAATAAAATGAAAGTCCAGAGCAGGATTGGGGAATGGTTAAAAAGCACGCCTCCGGGATCTGAGAGTCCCGGGAGAGGGCAACCACTGGCACAGAGAGACCAAGAAGTAGCCCAGGCAGGACTGGGTGCCATGCACCGGTGATAAAAAAATGTATATTCCTGGTACATTTGATGCAAGAGTCCCCAGAGATCCACAAGGCCATGGTCAGAAGTAAAATCTCCTAAGAGGGGCGATACGTGTTATTACCTACATCTAGTGAACAGGTGTGATCGAGTACCATATTCCGTGGCAGGTTCCAATCCCTTCCTATGAAATAGTGTGAGGCCCCGAATTCCGTAAGGAGACGATTAAGCTGGAGGAAAAATTGGCGCTGGGTTCCCGTAGGCATGTACACCAAGCCGAGACTAAGGGGCCCATTACGATGGCAGGTGGACAAAGTCCGCCTGCTCCCTTAACGGGGAACGGGACGACCGCCAGAGGTGCGGCGGTCCCGCTGTGCCCATTAGGATGCGGCCACCACCCTGGTGGTCACATCCCGCACATATAACATTGTGGCGGTCGGTGCTGTAAGCAGCACCCGCCACAATGTTAAATGTGCATGTTTTGCATTGGCATGCACAACGTGACAGGCACAGCGCAGTGCCTGCCACCTTGTGCATGCCAATGTATGGTTCCCCCATGTGCAGCCCCCCACTCCCCAGGGAGCCGACAACGGGCCCCCAAAGCAATTCCTGCAGGCCTTTCCATGGCGCCATGGAAAGGCCTTCTCTGCCAGGCATCCTGATATGGATGGCAGTGTCTTCCAGATACCACCACCATATAAGGCCCAAATTTCGCCCGGCAGGCAATTAGAACAATTGCCTGCCAGCGGAAATGTGGTGGACGGTCTTTCCGTCTGCCGCTGTAACCCCCGCCATTGTAATATTTCAAGTTGGTGGTAATTAACGATTTCCTATAAAAAATCACTTTTTTGTGTTGTGTTAAGTGCCATGTGGCACACATTCATGCCCTTAGGGCATGTATGTGCGCCACATGTGCACACATGCACATTTCAGGGGTGCAACAGGGTGTCCTTTTGACACCCTGGCACCCTTGAAAGTGCTCCCGCTATTAGCGATTCGGTAATACCGAATCGCTAATAGTGAATGTCTTCACATTCATTCCTACGAACCTCCAAGCCCATAGAAATTAATGGGTAGGTATTCCTTATTACTGAATCTCAATTACCGATTCGGTAATAAGGAATATTAAGGATTCTGTATTTTTTACCAAATCTTTACCTACATAGGAAATACCGATTTCTTAATAGCGAATCGGTAAAATTCGCTATTAAGAAATCGGTATTTCAGATTTACCTACATCTGGCCCTATATCTCTCAAGGAATATATGACAGTCAAAAGTGCATTAACTGTTAATAACAGGCAGATATTGCATGTAGGTGGTCTGACTCTGCATTGTGCATGTGTCCACTTATGTAATCTGCTTGACATAGTTGCTTTGTCTCTTCTGTGGTTTAAGCTTCTAAGCCCCCGCTCGAGTTTCACGCAAATCCTGATTTACCTGTCACAGGAGATACAAGCCAAATGGGAGTTACATGGTATGTAGTAAAACCTGCGCCTTCGGGTTGATCCCAGGACAAAATTTTCCTGCAAGCAAATGGCAAAGTTTAGATTGGAAAAAGGATACTGGAATGTAAAAATAAAAAAACCTGAGGAATTTTGCACACAAACACTGTTTTCTTGGGTATTCCCTGTCACAGACCACCTGTGATCTTGCCATTTCTTGGTGTGATATTATCATTTTGGGAACCCAGCCAAACTGTTGAGGAGGGCAGGCGGAGGTGAGCTCAATGCCCATTGCTTCTGCGTGTCAGTCAATTGTTTCATGGCACCGAGGCGAAGATCAACTTTAGCCCTGATGGCAGTCTCACAAGTTTTCCTTCTACTCTGTGGCAAAGGATGTATGCTCCATTATTATTTTCTTTGAAAACACATTAATGAAGCACAAGGTTCATAACAGAAATGAAGACCGAAAAAGAAATTTTCAGCATTTTGAAATGCTTAGAGATCCATTTCTTATCTTACTCTCAAGCATGCGTTAACAAATGCAGTTAAGTATGTACAAGAGGCTATTGAATATAGACAAAAATTTGAACCTCTTCACAAAAGCATTTTAATACATGAAGCAATATTTCTGTAGGATTCTTATGTGCTCTTAAATGCCTTCATGCCATAGTCCCAGAAATTCTAAGTATTATTTAACATATTCAAATGCTTTTGTAAATCAGTACCAAAGTGACCTTAAAAACACTTTTATTTGGTTTTTAACTGCACGAAATGTGGTGTATTAATTCATAAAGACAACCCTTGTCAGGGTGAATCCTTAAAGTCATCAAATTAACCTGAGCTCAACTCCCTGGTAGCTATGGCACAGAAGAGACAGGCTTAACTTAGAGAAAAGTTGTAAAGTTTTTACTCTGTACCAAACCGTAATCAAGCTACACAACACAAGAAAAATCCCAAACCAATTTCAAATAACAGAATGACACCAAAATGTCAAACAATCATATAAAAGAAACCAGAATTCTAAGCCGGGCATCTGGTTTCTCTTGACTGGTATCTATGCACAAGTTAACGCCATCAGGGATGAAGTTCAGGTCTGATAGAGAAACCACATTCAACCCAGTTAAAAGTTACATCTTTGGAATAAGGGCTTAAATCATCAAAAATTCAGTCCGGTTGCCAAACTATTATGATGGTGGATCTTAGGTTTAACTACGGTGGAGAATACCCATTCTCCACTGTGATTAAACTCCTCCGATGAGCAGAATGAGTAAGGGCCATCAGAGGCAGACCTCTCATTCTGTCCACCTGATTGAGATGGGTCAGTTTTTACTGCCCATCACTGCCCATCACTGCCCATCACGGCCCATCACAGCCAGGAAAACCCTAGCAGTAAGCAGCTTTGAAAACTTTTAAATGCTCCCCTTACCATGAGAGAGGACACCCATGGCGAGGGGACCATTCTCTTTTTTATTTTAATAAATACATCTTCTTGATGGAGCTGTGCACCAAATTTCAAAAAGCATTTAAAGAAACTACAATGAAAGCAATGCTTTAAGAAAGGACAACTTACTTGAAATAACTTCTCAATTTGGCTGGTGGCACAATATAAATTAGACCCTTGGGGCCCGATTCACAGAACTAACTTAAGACAAAATCTTAAACTTACTACCATTTTGGTATTCACAGAAGGCACTTACTCATTTTGGTATTCACAACAGGCACTTACTCATTTCGGTATTCACAGAAGTTAGGCGTCCTAACTTTAGGACTCCTAAATGCCTTCTGTGAATACCGAAAGTCTTAAAATTAGGATTTTTCTCAGTTTAGTAGTTTTAGGACTCCTAAATGCCTTCTGTGAATACCGAAAGTCTTAAAATTAGGATTTTTCTCAATTTAGTAGTCCTAAATCTAAATTTAGGACTACTAAATTGAGAAAAATCCTAATTTTAAGACTTTCGGTATTCACAGAAGGCATTTAGGTGTCCTAAAGTTAGGAGTCCTAACTATACTACTTCTAAACTGAGAAAAATCCTAATTTTAAGGCTTTCGGTATTCACAGAAGGCATTTAGGAGTCCTAAAGTTAGGAGTCCTAAACTTAGGACTACTAAATTGAGAAAAATCCTAATTTTAAGACTTTCGGTATTCACAGAAGGCATTTAGGAGTCCTAAAGTTAGGAGTCCTAACTATACTACTACTAAACTGAGAAAAATCCTAATTTTAAGACTTTCGGTATTCGGCCCTTGGTCTTTGTAGCAGAAGTTAAATCCATCAGTGGGGCAAGGCAGAAGGCAGTGGCTGATGAAGGCTCCATGTCATTGAATAGCTTTTGGATAAGATTTCGGTGAGGTCACTGACCTTTGGTGTGACAACTCCAATCGGGAGAAATCTGAATTTAGAACCCAGAAAAGATCCTGTGCTAGCCATTTACTTTTCATTCTTTTGGGCAGTAAAGATTTCTACCTTTGAATGTAACTCACTTTTTTGCAGGTTAGATTCTCACAGCAGGGCAAGGCTGCAGGCTGTAGTCAAAGAGAGCTCCATAAAGGGCAGATACATTGGCACAGAGGCAACACAACTTTATCAGATCAACTAGGTATGTTGGTCTTAGGCCTTCAGCGATCTTTGGAGCCAAAATGTTTTTAAGTCCCAGGTTTCAGAAAAAGTTAGGAGGAGTAAATTTGGCACAAGCCAAGGGTCTAAGACCTTGGGGACATCACTTGGCAGCCAAGACTAACACCAGCAGAGACAAGCAGCACGGTCAAGAGCAGGTCGTGTTGTCAGCTTGGAATTTGCAGACATAGCTTCTTGTAGTTTGTGGTGATCCTGCAGCTTGAACCGGAGGTCAGCCGTATGTCCCTTGGAGTCCACTTTTTTTGTCCTGGGAACAAGAGGGAGAGCAGGTCCAGTTTCTAGGCTTTTCACAGGTGATAGTCAGCAGGTCCACTCCTCTGCTATTCTTTCATAGGTATTCCTTTACTGTTCTTTCATAGGTCAAGATAGTGTTCCCCTGAGGATACTATTGTTGCCACCTTCTTACCTATCACTAGTCTGTAGGTGGGGAAAACTCCTGGCCACTCCAATGTGTTAAATGTTCCCAGGGGTCAGCCTACCCACCTTTACAGTATTTCCCCGTATCGTTCTGCAAACAATTCCATGGTGACTCCCTCCACCTAAAACCAAGATGGCAGAATCTTTCTTACCCTTTGTAGCCAGGGAACCCCCTCCACTGTTATCACTCTAAATAGGTTCTGGAGGCAGCTCTTCTTCCACTGGGATTGGTGCCTGGCTGACAAGAGGGATATTGGAGGGTGGAGGCCCAGATTGTAGGTACATCAGCCTTTGACAGGGTAGGCTTCTTTAAAGGTAAGTTCCCAAGCAAACCCAAGATTATCACCCTGCCAGAGGAACAGAACTCCTCCGCACTGCCAAGGCCTTTGCCTCAGCTTTGGGAGAAAGTTCATACCTTATCAAAGGAGCTATTCAGCTCCTGGATCACAGTTGAAGCTCATGCACATAGACCTCTAGAGACTTTAGGCAGGAAAATGGTGGTTGTATAAGTACCCTTCCCAAAACATGTGGCACAAATCTGACTTGACCAATGAATAGGGTGTGTAAGGCATACTTCAAAAAGTTCCAAAATTGAATTTGTGGCTGTTTCCTAGCCAGAGATAATATTAACTTTACTACTATCTTTCTTATGGAACAACCGACCCAAGTTCAGTAAAAATAGCTTTTAGTACCTTTTCACTTTAAGGACATGTTCAACATTAAACTTTTACATGTCCTACCTTTAGATAATATGCACCCTGCCTTTTTGGGAGCAAGGCCTACTAAGCAGTGAATTATTCATTTTGAAAAGAAAGGTTTATGTCTGTCAAAGTTTTTTTTATAGATTGAATCAGCAGAGTAAACCTGCCTACCCGTGCTACACATGGCAGAACTGCATTCATGTTTACATTATCATTATAATGGAAGTCACAATGGTTGGTGTAGTCCACTTGTGTCAGTTAGCCAACAGGACCTGGGTACACATGGGACCCTTTACTAGGGACTTATAGGTAACTTAAATATACCAATTAGGAGTAGGGACTTTAACACTGGTTAGCAGGTGTTAAGAAAACAGAGTTCTACAGCCTGCGAAATGAGGCAAAGCAAAAATCTGGGGGTACACCACACAAAAGATGGCCATTTCCAACACTATGTCTCAAGGTTTGCCTACTTCCTTTAGAGATGATGTTCTGAAGCCCTTCAGACACTCCCCTGGTGCCACTATCATTTGCTCTTGGCATCAATTCTCTCACTGATTTGGCAGCTATGAAATCACTGCTTTATTTGGTGCATATTTGGGCTACCAGAGTATCCAAGACTACAGAGCGAGACTTACTGAAATCATCATGCTTAAATCTTCTAATAAGTTTACGTGGCTGATTTGTGTAACAAGAGCACGGATGGAGATGGGTCTAGCAAATTTTTGGGAACACCCTTCATTCATCCCAGCTAATGTGGCCCAAATTGTTAAAGCAAGATATAGGGACAAGGTTGGACAAGGTTGCTGACTAAAATGATCAGTCAAGGGAGACTTAATAGGTGTGTTATAATGCATAAACATGTCCACAAAGCGGAAGAATTCTTTGATAACATTTGTCCAGTTTGTGCATCCTCACTGTTTCTGCAGTTTAGATATGTGACTTTGCCAATTGCTGTTGATACTGCATCATGGGATCCCTCTAAGACTGGCCAGATAAATTGCAAATGTTGCACTTTTCTTGAGAAACAGAGGAACATTTTCCAATATGCCAATGCCAGATGTAGGTAGAGTGTTCCCCTCTGCAGGTGTATATCCTTGAAAAATCATATAAATGCCTTAAAATCGGCAAAAGTGATTCCTCTTCTGTGGTGGCTGTTTCGAAATTTCTTTATGCAACATGGAAAAACGTAATCTCAAAACTGCAGTAAACTGAGGTGTATGGGCTCTGCTGATGTTACTTTACTTTCTAACTGTGTATGCAATGGTTTCTAGATACTCTTTTAATTTGAACTAATTATTGTTTTTATAATTTATTCATTTTGCTGCTTTGCACATTTTGAAGATGAACTTTGAAAGCAGTTAAGAAGTATGTTGGCCTCTTTCTCCACCCTTTGATAAGCAGTTATGTGACCTTGAAGATAGTCCTGATTGTGTACTGAATTTTACTGCTGGTTTTTAGACGTTGCATATTAGAGCATGGCTGCCCAGTATACGTGCTCTGGCCCTTGAAATATGTGAAATTTGGCTAACCCCCGAATGGTGTATTTAGCTTTTCTTTAAGTCCATAGTAAATGGTGTGGAAATACATCCATGGCATGAAAAGTTCAACTTCACCAGTGGAAATTGAAATTCTTTATTGCGCGATTAAGCACCTTTGCAAAGCGCATAAAAACAACTCATTTTATTACAATGAAGTTAGTTTAAAAACCATTTAAAAGTTACAATGTGTTTTTACTTTTATGTTAGTACTATTTACTGCAAATGTAAATTGTAAAATCTCTTTAAGCAAACTTAGATTAAAAATTGAAAGCCAGGAGTTTCCATTTAACGGACGTCAGTTTGTACTTTTTCTGCTTACAATACCCTAAAAGTTCACAACAAGTCAGACAAGAAGACTGCTTAACAGATAAAGATTACGATTCTGGGGTTTACATTTTTTATTTTGGCGTTTTTAGTCAATTCATGTACTGGCAGGAGGATTTAGCGCGATGTTTGCTGTTTTCATGAAACGTACCAGTCTGCAAGATAATTGAATATCTCCTCCTGCAAAGCATGTTATTAATGCTTGTTGGCGACTTCGCAGGCGTCTTTGGTTCCAGAGTTGTTTTAATAATAGCCTTCGCACTTTCTCTAGACCTTTGCAGCTACACAGTAAATGCAAAACATCCTCTTTTTGGTCACCGCAAAGTCTGCAGTTTGTAGTAGTTTCCGAGCGTGTCCATGGAGTGCAACACTTATTGGGCCATCCACTTGTGTGACAAAGAAATTATGATTTTAGGTCTACCACTGTAGCCTGATTGCAGCAGTGTAAATTCTGCACTGCAACCTGTGCAAAGAACCCCTTATGACAGGTAAAAATATCCCTTTTTAAATTTAAGAAAGTAACACCTACATAAGCATTGTAGTCAATAGGTTAGAAAGTATGACATCTAAAAGTGGGACATGTAGAAAATTAATGTTAACATGTTCCAAGCTACTTTTACTGTGGTAGGCCTCACTATCTTATGTGGAAACCAAACTGTAGATTAACATAATAATATTGCTAATTCATGAAAGGGACCACCCAGAAAACTAATTAAATCTCTATTTTTGAATAGATATTAAAATCCAATGTGATGGCAATGTAAGATTTTTTATAAATGTTAAGAAAAACGATGTTTAAAAGGATACCTTTTACCTGCCTGAGCTTCGAGATGGCTAATTTGCATTACCTCTACATTGCTCATCCTTTAATGTGCTGTGAATGATGTGTGAAACTCTTCCCGGTAGCACACAATAGGCTGACCTGAATGGGTAATGAGGAGACTTTTTTTGTGCTCAGTAGAATATGAAGGGCAGTAGCTCTGTCCCTCCTGTTGACAACCCATTGTCACATCTTGCATGACAGTCCTGCCTAAAGAACATGTAAAAGTTGTGCACCGTTCAAAGGGAGCAACTAGGATGCTAGGACAATTCTTGTGCATCACCTGTCTGGTTGCTAAAAGACACAGCTTTTGTCCTGCTGGACTGGCTTAAGGATTTTACCATCTTGGAAATGATCTGACATTTGGCATTTTGGCCCTGTTTGAAGCGCAGCATTCAGGAACTACTGCAAATGCAGGTAAGTGAGGGCCTTTGAACCTTTACTCCATTGGACAGATAGGAACTTGGAGTGCCTTAAGGTGTTTCCCACTGACAGGCTGGTAAACAATACAAAGCTGGACCTGCACAAAGACTTCCTCAGAATTCTGCTGGACTTGTGAAAAAAACAGGCGGACTGGACCTACTTCACCTGTCATCTGTGACAAGGACCAGAGGGTGCTGTTCCCTGATAAGGGTTGAAACAATAATTTGAGGTGAGTTTCAAGCTTCTCAACTAATACCCCAATTTCCTACAGTGACATTACTTTCTCTAATGTAGGCTCCTCACAACTTGAACATAATAATGTAAAACAATTACTGCTAAGTATTGTGTAATTCGTCCACATCTAGGGCCAAATCACAAGCATTTCTGTGAACCTAAGTTTAACTTTGTGTGAAAAAATAACAATTTTTTTTAGTAAATTCCCAATTGTGTGTTTCAGAATTAGATTGATTGTATTTAATCCTTGCAGCTGAAAATAAATTGCAGGTATGGTGAATGTTCTCAATGCAAATTTTAGGGTAGGAATATCATCACTTATAATATCTCTGCCCTCAGATTCCCTTGGAAGAAAGCTTTGTTTTCCACAAAACAATGTGTTGGAATCAATTTGCCAACTATGTCTGAACAGCAGCAGGATTTCTAAGATGTAGTTCTCTCTGCTATTTCCCCCTCAACATGCAAGACACGCTAAATCTTTTTACCCTTTCCTATTCAAGATATGTGGTAGCTCACTACTCTGAATAATACTTAATAATTGAGAATTTTCCATTACACCTATGTTTTCTTACCAAACATGGTTATCTCCTTATAGTGGGCCCTTATTGAATGAACTGGTACTTCCCGGGTTAAACCAAAAAATATATTGTCTGCTCTTATGAGAGGCAATGGGGTAGGAGGGACTCTTAGTTATCCATCACAAAGATTTTAAGATTGGTAAATACCTTAGTCTAAATTGTCCAAACTCTGGAAACTTTGTGTTCTCACCAGCACTGAACAAGACACAAATTAATTTTCTTCTAATCAATAACACCCTCGTTCTGACCAACTGGCCATGGATACATTTCGCTACAAGATGTGTTCTCTATGTCTCCAGAAAACAGTTTTATCATTTCAGAGGATTTTAACCTTTGGTTTGATGCTTTCTCCCGTCTAGGATAGAGCATCAGAAAAAACTTAGAAACCCTTGCATGATATGTTTGTCAGCTCACATTACACATATTGAGTGTCACTTTCTTGACCCTATTTCCCTTACTGTGATTTACTTGATGGATTTAAACCATTGCCTATGGCTTTGACTGATCATTTTGTCATGTCATTAAGCCTATAGGCTTAGAAATTTAATGTAAGCTGGACAATTTAACATTAACTCCCCTTAACAGTAAGGTTAATGAGACATTGAGCTCTTTAATGTTGATCAGTAGTGAAACTTTCAATAGCACTAATACCTGAGAAACAATTGGAAAAATGAAAAACTGAAAAGAATACCCTTGGTTCAGTGAACACTTGTCCAAAAGTACACTATAAATATGCAGAGCAGAAAGACCCTGATGAAGAATGTATAATCTCCATGTTCACTTACTCACACTAACAAGAAAACATAGGGAAAAAAGGACTATTTTAGTTTGCATCTGTTCATTGCCCCAGCTTATCTAAAGAACTGTTCAGGATCACCAATGAACCTGCAGAAACCCAGCTAGTGCCTAGGCTATCTCGTCTTCCCATTCTTTTCCTGAGCAGCTTGTTTTTTCCCTGACAAAATGATGAAATTGAGAGTTGTAAGTGATAATTCTGTTGTTCTTCCAAATTTTCTCACTATAAGCACTCCCACATTTTGACTAACTAGTACTACTAAATTACAAAACAATAACACCGACTTTCGATCATTTCTCCCTACCACAGGAACATGTTAGATTTAAAATATCAGTCCCACCCCATAGCTTCTCAAGTAAAATGTTTTTCAACAACTGATGCCTTTGATAACCTTGAAGATCAGACTGATTTTCAAATTCTCTGTTTTTCCAAGGTCAATACCATTATGCTGGAAAGAGGCCATGGAGAGACCATTGCTAAAGAATCCAAATCTGAATCTGATTCTACACTCTAATTTTGGGCACGTTTCTCTCCCACCATTTTGAACCAAGATCCTTAAGAACATTTCTTAACAACTGCAAGACTTTGTAAAATACAACTATCCATTGGATTGTCAACAAGCATCCCTGGATGATTTATGCAGAATACTGGCTGCTGGGGTTCCGGGAGCCTTAGTAATCCTGTACCTCCTAGGTGTATTTGACATTGTGCATGACAGGCTCACTCAACTAAGAATTAAAAGCTTGTTACTGTCTTGGCCCTAGTCCATCCTTTTGCATAGGGATCAAAGAATTTTCTCCTCCCGGCCTTCACTTCTTCCTCTAAAAAAAAAAAAAAAGATTAGTTTTGCATTGTGTAGCCATTATTGTTCAATATGTGCTCATTGGTAACATTGTTACACCTACTCAGCTCAGAATTCTTCATGTATGCTTAGGATACATAATCAATTTTATGTGTATTGCATCAGGAATATTGCAACCACTGTAAGGATATTCAACCCCTGGCTAGTTCACGGGTAGCTTGTCCATCACAAGTTGAATATAGACAAAACAGAACCTCTGCTCAACGCAACAAAAGTGACATCAAAAGATGTTGGTTGGTCTCCCTTGTGTGGGCTAGCATCCTAAACCAGACACTTTTGTCTTCAATCTTTGAATTTTGGTTGATAGTAAACTGTCCTTACAAACTCATCTAGTGTTTATTTTTTAAAAAAACTGCTTTAATCATTTGAGGATGCTACATCAGATTTTTATATTTCTTGACTCAAAGTATAAAATCCTATTTGTCAATGCCATTATTCAGTCTTGGCTAGATTATGGCAAACTGGTTCTTCTGGCTAGTTTACGTAGTGGGTCGCGACACTGCTCGTCTTCTGGCTACTCCTAAAAAACTTTTTTTAGACTTTAACTGATACAGAACACGGCAACTCACCTCATGTGCAAGCCTCAGAAAGTTTGACTCTGTCTCCAATGCATCCATTCACTGCCAGTCCATTCTAAAATAACATTCAAATTCATGACTGTAGTAAATAGAGCCACATTTGGTCATTCTCTTGCTGTTATGACCAACAGATTATTATGGCACAGATCTCAAAGAGCACTAAACTCATCACAGTAACTTAATTTAGATATCCCCAATTTCGTCCTCACTGGATATGGGGACAGAGCATTGTGAATTGCTGCAGCGAATGTTAAAAATCTTGTCCATTTAACCTGTGAAGCCCCCTCTATTTACAAAAGGCCTCAATAATCTCTATTCTTAGCTCATGGTTCACCAGAAACAATGATTCTTTTCAGCACCAAGAAACCCTTCCTTGGTGAAAGTTGCTCTCTATAATTGCCTATTGATAGTAAGGGTTAGAGGCATATTTCTGGAGTACACAGATCTGCAAATATAGGTGAAACCTCACAAGCTTCAGAGTTGCTCCTTATTGACAAAACATTAACAGGTAGATTCCACTCTAAAAACAGGTGCAACAATACTCCTGACAATGACAACAATTTTTGTGTTTCATGGAAGATGATCAGTAGGAGTACTCTAATATTAAATGGAACATAGGAAGAGGTGTTTTTCCAAGTGTAAAAATGCCCATTAGCGTCACACTTAGGTATCTAAAATAATCCATCTACGGGAATTTCTGCATTTGCAAGTTATGAACGTAAGGACTCTTGCAAATCCATAACAAGCACAGATTTTCAGAGTACTCAGTGAATATTTGAAAATGTATTAAAAGGTAGAATTTTGCACCACATGTAGGAGTAAAAAATAACAAATGCCATTTGTGACTCAGCTTTTTACTTTAATGCGTTAAATGAAATATTGCCAAATTTAAAAAAAGAGTAACTTTTCCTACAAATAAACTGGAATAAAAAAACTTAAAATTTTAAAACCAAAATAGACACCAATGAAGCCAAAGATATCGGTGTGAGTTTACTATCAATTTCATGCTAGTGATCCAGTGTTTTCTGGTCCCACTTGTTTACCATTGATCCACCAAGGCTCCTTTTATTTTCTACCTGGGAGGTGATGAGAGTTAACATTATATCAATCAATTTCAGTTAACAATGTAACCCATTTGGCTAAACAATATGGACAAGGAATCAGTAACTATGGTAAATTAAGATACACAACTCATAATACCATTCTATAAAGATACAAAATAACAACAGGAAAACACAGCCTCCGGAAGAAATTGAGGCGGACAAATATTAGGCAAACAAGATTTTCTTGTCTATCCATGGGTAAATCTAAATCACCTAAAGTACCATCCAACCAGAGAGGATGGTCTACATCTCTAAAAGATCTCAAAAATGAAGAAATCCCATAAAGGAAAGAGAACGGAAATGGAAATTAAGCGGGAAGGTTTCAGCATTACAGAAGCTTGGTCAACGAACTTCTTGTGTCAGGGAAGTAAGTGTTCCCTGACACAAGTCCACGCCGGGACACTTCTGAGTAGCCGTGCGCGCTATAAATGGAGGATAACATAACATAACATAACAAAGTGTTTGGCTAAGCCACACTCAATAAAGATTCAAAGGAAGCATAGAGGTCTAAACCTCTCAATGTCTATGGGAAAGTGCTGTACTATAAGACAGTGTAGACTCCAATTAGTCACGCTAACATTGTTGAGGTAACACCCCTCTGTTTACATCATCAGTGATCCCTTTTGTCCTCTTCCTTCTCATGTTGCAGACTGCCACATTTGCAAAGTATCCTACACTGGACATCTGAATGACATTGTCTTTTCACACACAGGCCAGGTTGTAATATTGCTGAATAGACCTTTCAGTTAACGCTCTGGCTCTCCATGTTCTTTCATCACAGTGTTATTCTCAGGCTCTCTCTCTCTATTGATACTACAGTAATGTATCTATCCTTCACCTAACAATACATGTGAATACCAGCAAGAAATGTCATGTTATTAGAAAACAGAAAACACTATTTTATGCAGCATGTTAAACAGGCCTACTAAAGACAACTTATATTATAATTTAATAAACACAAATCAACATGAATTGTCAATACATTAGATTCTCCTTACATAAAGTGTACAGTAAAAATCTATATAGGTATATGTGTCAGTATATCTAGGAACTACATTTTGGGCAATATAGGAAATGTTAGTGCGCACATTACATAAACGTTTGTCGTGTCTAGGGTAATCACATTCTATATATATGAGGATGGTTTCTTTTCAGTCTTCTAAAGAGTAAATGTCAATTAATGAAGTAAGGCACACACTATGTAGGTCCTACTCATTTTTGTAGTGAGTACATATCTGCTAAGTAAGAATGGATTATAAATATCTCACTTGATTCAATTAAAAGACATCAGTAAGTTCACCAGACCTGCAGTAAATGCACTCTAAAAATAATGTCAAGTGCAACTTTATTTCAATATAGTTGGACCACACTAGAAACGTGCTAAATGCACATTCATGTCATGTATCTGTTATAAAAGTGTTACGAAATTGTGACATATAATTGGTGGGCAAAATTGCGCTGCACCAACAGTACCATCTTGGAATTATAAAACTATAAACAATCAGTTTCCTTACGCTCATTTTGCTACTGCCAACCGTGGAATTCTAGACTGATAGCGAGGTTTTCCGTTGTGGACTCTGGGTTTCAGCACAATAGCCAAGATAATCTTTCTGCATTGTGCTAAAACATATTTGTCAGCAGTTCATTTCTTAAACTAATTGTTTTTACAATGAAAAACATTGTAATAGCACAAGTAATCAATCACCCGAAAAAAGTGATTGTTCCACGAAACAGTAATATATACATGGTCCGGGAAATGCAGATAGCAACTTCGTGATTGAATGCAAATAATTTTTAGCCGTCACAGATTCACAGTGAAAAACCATGTACTGTGAACTGGCCTCCTGACAGATAAGAAAAATGACCGTGGAGGGGATACACTAAGTCTCATAGTTCTTTGTGAAAACACCAGTATATCTTATTCATGACAAACTCTTTATTGTAATTTTTCAGAGCAGTCATTGATAAATTATTAGACATGCAGGCCTGCAAATCTTGCTAGCTAGTTTTCTTCTTTTTTGTGTTTTTAAAATCATACCGTTTTGATACAGGTATGAGGTGCTCGGTTTATTCTAGTCGATTTGCGTAGCTCCGTTATGTTTACTTTGAGGAAATCAAATGTAAAGCTACACAAATATTTATGTATTTATTTTTTGGTTTATTCGAGGTATTTTATATAGGTTCAAGCATATTCAATTACAGCAGCTTCAGAGCACTTAAACTGCAATTTAAGCAATTAAGCATGTACAGTGGTTTAGAGAGTGGAATGGATGGGGGAAATGATTTATAATATAAGAACTCAGGTGATGTAAATCAAAAGAGGTGGCATTTTAGCTACCAATCAACTTTAAGAACACATTTGATCCATTATAATAAAATTTAAACTAGATCTTTGTTTGTTTAAGGCTTTTTCATTGGAGCTGGGTGAACCACTCTTCTGGGAATTTCTAAGGGTGTGTGAATGTCCAGATGGATTCAAATGGACCTGTGAGCGGTTCATGGAACTTAAATCCACCTTAGAGATTTAAGCATGCCCGAAAGCCAATCAGATTTTGCAAAAAATAGTTTGAGATACAGGGGACATAGAAACTTGATGGAATCAATATAAAAGCTCAAATCAAATACAGACTCAAATCTAATCAAATCAAAAATAACTTTATGCTGCCTAATTAAAGGCCATAAAAGCACAAATGAATACAATCTTCACATTCTCAGTAAGTAGAAAATGTGAAACAAATCCTAGTAAATACAACATTTTAGGACAATACAAATGTAAAATGAGGACTCATATTGTTTTTCTTAAATTTATAGCAGCAGTAATGTTGCGTACAGAAAAGCAGATTTCCAGAGTAGCTAGAGATTGAAATGATCTCAGACCATCTTTGTATGCCGTAAAGTGCTTGTGCAATAAAATATTACATAAAATTGAACTCTTAACGAGCGATACAGATTGCGAAATAACATAAAATGTGCAGTTGTTTGTGAAGAGACAGCTTCAGATGGGCAGCAAGAGAAAAAGGTAACCCAAGAGCGAGTCAAAGGAAAGGCAACTAGGCGATGGACAATATTTAGTATTAGCCTTGTCAAATAAAATCTGTGCTGAGGGTTGATAAGCCACATTAAATAGGAATCCATACCTGAGGCATTAGATATTTGCATATAGTTAGTAATAGTATCCATGTTAAGGCACCTTTCAATTCGACCGTCCTCCCTATGTGAAGCAAACATTATTTTGACCCTGTCCTTTATTTGTGGGCCTATTGCTTCAGGAGAATCAAAAAATTTATTCAAACCTAAATTGTAAAAGCTATTTTTGACCTAAGTCAACCATGGAATAGTGGCCATGTAATCAAGATTGAAATAATCCCCAGCACTTCCCTCGAAAAGCCAACCTTGGGATTGCTCCATATCTTTAAACACATTAATATAGGAGCTATCCCAACCAAATCCTCCAAAAAGTAAATTGTTAATTCTGGTTCTAGAACCACTAGAAGTCTACAGATAAATGCATTCTCTGCTACCTGCAATTCCCCTAGAGCGACACACTCCTAAATCGTAAACACAAATGGATAAGAACTTGCTTCTATAAAGCTGGGTCATCTCCCTAATTGATTTGCAGCCTAACCTTTTGGCAAATCTAAATATAATTTCACAAGCTGTCCCCATCTTTTGCATTCTCTGATTAATTAACCTCTTCTAAGACCCACTACATCAAGCAGAATGCCTAGATAATTAAAAAAGGTTACCTTTTACATAGGCGCACCCCCCCACCAATGTTAAAAGGTATAGACTTGGTACATGTGGGCCCAAAGGTCATTACTAATTATTTTTGGTGATTCACCTTAAGATTTAATTTGATCATAAAATTATTAAAACAGTTTAAAAGATTCTGAAAGCCATTTGCCATTAATGTAAAAATAACTGCGTCGTCTGCATATAAATGTACCTGAACTGCATCGATACTATTTCGGGGCACATCTTTACTACATAGCTTTAGAGAAGCATTTAGTGAGTTGGTCTAAAATAAAAACAGAAAGGAGACTAAAATACATCCCTGCCTAACTCTTCTAGTGGCCCTTATTGGTTTTGTGCAGTCCTCCGAATGTGTGTACTGCACTTTTGTGGTTATGTCCCAGTGCATATGTCTTATAAGTTCCAACAAGGAGAGATCTTAAAACTTCAATAAAATCTATAGTTTAGAAAGGGAATGTTTCTTCATGAGCCGACAGCCTAATGAATACAAGGTTGAGGAACGCAGACTTGCAATAGTCAGTCATGGCTATCTTAAGTTGAAAAGCCAACATGATGGAAAAAGATAGCAACTTACAAGGCCTGAATCAAATCAAAGATTGTCATCACCAGTGTTTCCAAAAATATGTTTACACAATTGCAAACACATTGGGGATTCGCTTTGAAAAGACAAAAGCAGAATGATCAAAGAAAATGGAACTCTGACAGAAGAATGTGACAGTGTATCTAATATTTTTGGTAGTAGATGAGCTGCAGAAGGAATTTTGACAATCAAATAGGGCACTCTGTGTATTCTAGCAAATGGTAAGCACAGATAAATAAAACTTAGAATGTGGGTTACGTCAAAACTAAAGAATTCGAACAGCAAAAAAACATGGCACAGAAAGATGTCAGTTTTTGATGCATATTGTTTTGTGGTGTGCATATCATCTACCATGATATTAGCCAAATATTATAATGTTTATTTAATTATGTAATGAAATATTTTCATCTTTAACTGTGCACTTAACATGAGTTTGATATTCAAGTGCACATCATAACGTGTTTTGTAAAGCACACGTTCACCCAAGAATAACTTGACGCTGAATATTAGATGTTTATTGTTACCCAACTCAATGGTACTTATTATATTGACCTCAGAAGGATGAAAGGTGGATTGGACTCAGTGGGTTTTGAACCTGTGATCATGAGGTTAAATACAGACCCTTACAGTGGATGCATTAGTCCACTAAGCCACCAGAGCTGGCACTGAATGCTTAGAGGTAATGATGATGGCCTTTGTATTTCCTTCTAAAACAGGGGTTTATTGGAAGCTGAATGTTTTTGCCCTAGACATTTGCTACTTTAATGCTGCACAATAGGGTCACTATATTCTTACTTGTATGCATTTTAAAGTCTTATATTTTACAATGATCACAAGGCCATTTCTATTTATTGACACAGTGGACAAATAATGTATTAATGATTGTGAAGAAATTGTTTTAAGATCAGCTTTTTGAAACAAGTATTTTGACTGGCTGGCCAAGCCTTTATGGAGGTTAGAGTAGTACATTGAGTTGCAGAGAAGCGGAGCATCCTTTAAGGTTATGGAGATGTACCCTACAACTTATTTTGAAGTTGTCTTGGAATTCTATGAAAAGTTGTTCTGATTTCTAAGGAAAGAGTATCCTAATGACAGTGGCATCATAGGGCAGTGGAATAGAACCAAGAAGAGATGTAAATGCACTCACCATCCTAGAGTGGTGGCAGAAAGTAGGTTTGCCAACATGCAAGAATCACTATAAGTCCCTGCACCACCCCTTACTGCAATAATTCCCCCAGCAGCAAGGGCAATGGAAATGCACAGTTTGTTAGGAGAATGACACAAAGGGAACTGTGAGCAGCTTTCGCACAGCCCAGAGCTACAAAGGGGACACTGACATATATGTGAATCCACTTCATGTTTAGCATCTTTTTGTTGTAAATTGTGGACTGCTTGGTAACTGTGGAAATCTGGCAAAAGATTAAAAAAAATAAAACTTGGAAAATTCATGCTTTAGCAACTTCATGCACTCCTGAAAATGGCAGAGGTATGTTGTGGAAACAATTTGACTTATTACAGAGAAAAGAGGATAAGCAATTACTTTAGACAATTTTGAAAATGTCTCAATGTCTGCAGCAGCTCCCCTTCCTGTTCAATATCATCCAATCAGCATTTTTGTATCTAGTTCTGAGCATGTACCTTGCAGGTTTTCCTTTGCAATTACAGATGAACACACCTCTGCAGACATGCTTCCCTGAAATCAAGAACCTTTTTCCTTACCCTGATGTTTGTAGAGACATTGATGCACAATAAATAGTGGGGGCTACCTCCCCACAAAGAAAACATTATGGGTGTGGAAAAGCTGTTGAACACTTGTTTTGGTTCTTGCTGCTCGTCATGCTGCTACCAGACAAAAGGCAGACAGTAAAAATAAGAATGTGAAAAATGTGAAACAAAAATACATAATTCCACCACTAAAATAAAAGAATACATTAAAGGATAATTAAGAAATATCAGCAGCAGGCAGGAGAGAGCAAGGTAAAACAAAGGGTAACTGGGATGAAAAAACAAGGACATGCTGCATGCACGACAAACAAATACGTGGAAGACATGCACATCAAAAATATGTGTGTTTTGCATTGTTAAGTAACTTGGCATACCAGTATCTCAAGAACCAATTGAATGTAGGGGCATAACTTTGCCTCAGAGGGACTGGACAGTGCGCACACATAATGAAATGCTAGCTGACAGGAAAAGCATCTCAACAATCCCAATTTTCACAGCAGAACTGAACAACATTGCATGGAATCTGTAGCTTTCAAGAGAAATACCCTATGATAAATTGGGTTGCTCGTTGAGAGAGCAGGATTGTAAGCCCTACTCATGCAGCAGCCACAATCCTAGTCAGTGTGAATCACAACCGTTGCTATATTAACCTTCTGATAACTTGGCACAAACACAGTCAGGCTTAACTTAGAGGCAATGGTAAAAGTAGTTATGCAGCACACAAACTGTAATAAAGTGAAAACACAACATAAGAAAAATCCCAAACCAATTTAGAAATATAAAGAAAAAATTAAAAATTATTAGACACTACAAAGACAAAAATCCAGTCACTAGAACTGGAGATATGCAATTTCAAAGATTTAGGTAAATAAACCACCTAAAAGCACAAAGCTCAACTTGCGGTTATCTGGTCTTGCGAGACCAGGTGAAAGTCACAAGTTCAGGCTGACCGCAATGGAGCACGGATTGGATACAGTGACCAGGTTAGTTGCGCTGAAAGAGTTACTTTCTCACAGTCCAGTGTGAAGAGTCTAGTTTGTGGTCAAGGAAGCAGGGAGAAGTAGGAAGAGAGTCATGGATGATCATTGCTGTAGCGCAAAGAGCAGGTCGGGCATCGGTCATCACTGTAACGCACAAATACTGTCGGGTGTCATTGCTGGAGCTTCGCATTGGCAGTCATAATGGGCTGGGGATGCAGCAGCACAAAGTGCAGATCTTGCGTTGCTGGCAGTCCCTGTGGTCTGAAGCATTGGGTTCTCCAGAGTGGATGGTGCTGGTGGCAAGATCTTGTAGTTAACGGGCTGGTTTATGGTGGCAAAGTGCTCAAACCTTAAACATTTCTCCTTTTCTTTATGGAGGAGCTCAATTGATGCCAAACCAAGGGTCCAGGGCCTGGGAGGCACTTCATGGAGACCACGAACTTATTATAGCAAAGGGCAGCAGGGCTCAGGCAGTTCCAGGTTCAGATTCAGTGCAGCAGGTCAGCTGGCCAGTCGTAAGGAGGTCTCTGGAGTTTGTTATGTCTATGTAGCTCAAAACAGGAGACCAGCTAACTAGCCCTCTGAGTTCCTCAGGTAGCCTTGGGGGAAAGAAGCAGCCCAAGTCTTCTTTCTCGAGCAGCTGGGCAGCCCTCTGGCAGCATGTTCAAGGACATGAGAATATTTAAGAGTGGGACTGATGGTCCTAATTTTAAACTCGGAGCTAGGTTTTAAGTGGAAGCGTAACAAAACACCCCCACACAAAAAAGTCTCTGGGATTTCCTTTATCCCTCCCACAGGATGCCAGGAGTCACAAAAGGCTAGTGTGAACGGTGTTGCATGTGTGTGCTGAGGCAGCTCCTTGGAAGTGCAAGAGTAGTAGGTGACAAGTCCACCCCTTCCATCAAGTCAGGGTGGCGCAGGATAATACCACCCCCCCTTTGAGATACTGTCTGGGAGATATAAGAAAAGGACAACTAAACCTAGTCATGTGATCCATGGCACAAACTGCCAGTACTAAGTAGTGAGGACAAGAAAATGCCAACTTCTAAAAGTAGCATATTCAGAATTGTAACTTAAAATCCAACGTTATCATTTAAAAGGGTTTTACATTATAATTCCTTAGACACCAAACATGACATTACTATCTGCTCCCAAACAAATGTTATCTCTTAATAAAACTAATAAGGTAACCCTATGATATCCTATGGAAGAGGTTGGCCTTGCAATAGTGAAACATTATTTCGTGAGTTTTTCACTACCAGGACATGTAAAACTCAAAATTACATGCACACATTTTTAAATACAATGCCCCATGCCTTCTTTGTCTACCCTAAGGGTGATTAATTATGTGTATTAAAACTGGAGTTTTGGGCTTGGCAAAGGATTATTTTGCAAATTTGAAATCTCACTTTAAAATTGTACACAGACTGCAATGGCAGGCCCGAGACATGTTTAACAAGGCTTCTTAAGTGTGTGGCACATTATGTGCTGCAGGTCCACTAGTAGCATTTAGATTATAGGACCTGGGTACATGTGGTACCACACCACTAGGATCTAACAAGAAAATTAAATGTACCAATTGCATCATGTTTAGGGAGTGAGAACAAGCATTTTAGCACTGGTTAGCAGTGGTAAAGTACACAAAGCACTAAGGCTAACAAAAATGAATTCAGCAAAACAGACAGGGTGAAGGGAAACGATTTGCAGGTGACCCTGCAGAGAAGTCGAGGTCCAACATACCCGTAACTACAGAAAGAAAGATTATACAACTTTCTCTACTAGTAGGTCTGCTAACATGCACTTATGTTCATTTATGTGTTCTTGTCCTAACTAATTGTAAGATATGATATGACATAACATCTCGAATAGTTTGGCAGAATAACTGGGTATTTGCTACATGCTGCTGCAGAGCTCACCAAACATGTAAACAATATGAGAGATATATTTATATTGTAGTAATAGTTTTTCATTGTGAATTTGACAATTCTTTGATATTACAAAATATTTTCCAGAGTGTTGGTTATCTGTAGAAGATCAGCCATTGTACGAGCTTCTTCAAGTAACTGAAGGATACTAAACAAAAGATACACCAACACAATACTACTGAAGATCACTGACTGTGCAGTTAGTGAGGTGTTTGAGCATGATCCAGAGAGAGAATACTAGATTGTCGCCTTGTCAGTGAAAAAAGAAAAAGGCAATTTACCACCAAGCATCTTATCTCAATTTAACCCCAGGTGAAATCCAAGCCCTGGCTTCCCTTTAATGTTAGCTGAAATCAACATGTAAAAAGTGAGATTTTAGGCAGTGATGCACTTCATATCTAGTTCAAATTCTAATTCAACGTGTTTGTGTGTGTCATAGTGTAAGATAGAGAAGGACATCTTCATATTGTACATTTTTTACATCAGGTGCCAAAAGAAATGACAGTGCAACTTTCCTCAACACTTAAGGATAACTCTGTTATACCACATTGTTTTTTTCACTAACACTAAAATAATTCAGCCATGTTGTTCTCAATACTGTCTAAACGATGATTACAGACACAGAAAAGTCCACTTGCTATGCAAATATAAAAAAAAGAGGGAACACAATGTATTCCTTACAGCCCAAACATCAACAAACAGACAAGACATATTTTCGTATTGCTGTTTATCAGTACAATCTCTTAATGTGCTGTCGTGTCGCAGCGTCGCAAGGAATACACAGGACACGGTATGGCTCATGTGACCTTTATTATCTTTCCTCTTCGTGTGCCCACGTCTGCTCTGCTCCCCTGCTTCCTGCTTTCTGCCCTTCCCCACACCCTGACCGGATGTGGTGTCCGGTGACCTCCCTGCCCTTTGCCCAGTTCAGGGTCCTAGTGTCCATTCCCAGGACACTACATCTCCCCCCTTTGTCACAAAATCAAAAATGCGCAAGTTGGTGAATGATACTTTGATAACATAGATAGAACATCGAATGGGTGCATCACATTTCTTCTATTAGTCTTTTCGGTCTAGTTGTTGTTCTTCTTGGCCGTTGCCCTATGTCCTGGCCCCTTGCTGTCTCCCGGTCACCTTCTGTTTCTGTGTCATGGCGTTCCCGCTCTGCTGTTTCTTCTGTGCTTGGTGTTTGCTCCTCTTTCACTTCCTCTTTCAGTCCTTTGAAGTGTGAGCTGTTTCGCGTGATCCTTTGCCGTCCTGACTCTGCCGTTATCATCGTTCCCTTCACTTTAGTTATTGTCAGTGGATCATGTGAAAACGTGCTGTCAGACTTCCGGTGCTGTCGCTGTCGCACTATCACGGCATCTCCCTCTTGTAGATGTGACGTGGTGGCATTTCGTCTGCTGTCCGCATACTCTTTCATTCTTTCTTTTGCCTCCTTGTCTCTGTCTGCTATGCTCTCATGCCCTGATGTTGTTGTTGTCTCTACTTGCGGGAGTCTTGTCCTGCTTGTCCTCCCCAATACTAACTCCGCTGGGCATTTTCCTGTGGAGCCATGTGGTGTGTTCCTGTAGTCGCGTAGCACTTGGCAGAGTGCTTGGCCTAGCGAAATCTGTGACAGTTTCGCTCTCTGAACCGCCTTCTTAATGTTCCCCATGAACCTTTCGACCATGCCATTTGCCTGGGGCCACAGTGGCGTTATTTTCTTATGTTGAATTCCGAGGTATGTCATGAATCTTCTGAATTCATCCCCTGAGAATGGGGGACCGTTATCTGTTTTTAAACTTTCTGGGGAACCCCATGCTGCAAAGATATCATCCAAGATCGGTAAAGTTGCGGTTGCTGACGTTGACGAGACTGGCCTCACGATGGGGAATCTGGAGTACTCGTCAATGACCACCAGTAGATAATTTCCTGTATCCAGCGGTCCAAAGAAATCAGCCGCTAATGTTGTCCATACCGCTCTTGGCAGTTCTGACATGTGCAGTGGTTCTCGCCTTGCTGGCTGTCCTGTCACTTGACAGAGGTGACAGGTCGCGATGGTGTCCTCCACTAGACGGTCTAGCCCAGGGAACCATACTTTCTCTCTCAGCAGTTTCTTTGTTGCAACGATGCCTCTGTGCGATTCATGTGCGATGTTGACTACTTTGCGCCGTAGTGAATACGGTATCACTATCCTGGTGCCTCGCATTATTATGCCTTGGCTTGCTTCCGACAGTTCTTCACTTATTTTCTGCAATGCAAGTATCTCTTCTTTGTTTACTCCCCTTTTCCACGTGGAGTTGTTGTTCACATGTCTCCACCGTTGTTGTCTCATTGTCTCTTTGGCCATTTGTAGCGTGGCGTCCTCCTCAGTCTCCTTTCCTATCTCCGCTAGTGTTATGGGTGCTGGCGCGCTTTGTTTTAGCACGAAGTTGAGGTATTCCTCTGCTACTGACGCTTTCTCTTCTCCATTCGGTAATGGGTGTCTCGACATGTAGTCTGCTGGGTTGTGCTCTTTCCCCGGTTTGTGGACAATCGTGAAATCATAGTCCATTAACCTGATTCCCCAACGCTCTATTCGCGGCGGCATCTTTGCTGACGGGTTGCCATATATCGTTACTAGTGCTTGGTGATCCGTGATGATCGTGAATTTTTTTTCATATATGAACATGTGATAATGCTCACACGCCCATACCACCGCTAGGCTTTCCTTTTCTGGCTGCGAATAGGCCCTTTCAATGTCCGTAAGGCTTTTGCTGGCGTAGGCAACAATTCTCCTAGGTGAGTCCCTCCCTTGTTGGTGTTGCGCTAGTATCGCCCCTAGTCCTACTGGGCTTGCATCCACCGTCAGTTCAGTGCAGAGCAGAGGGTCGAAATATGCTAGATGTTCCACTGTCATCACTGCCTTCCTGATCTCCTCGAATGCCTCGTTGCATTGCTGAGACCAGATGAACTTTTGGCCCTGTTTTGTCAGTTCTCTCAGCGGGGTGCTTACCGTTGCAAAGTCTTGTATGTATCTGGCGCAGTAGCTGGCCAGTCCTAAAAATGACCTTATTTCCGCTGCATCTTTTGGTGGTTTCGTGTTCTTCAGCGTCTCCACTTTGCTGGGATCTGGCCTCATCCCTTTTTTTGAAAATATGTGTCCGAAAAATACCAGTTCTTTTCTTTCTAGTTCACATTTTTCTCCATTTAGTGTCAACCCTGCTTGTTCCAGCTGCTTGCATACTTGACGTAGAGCGCTGTTGTGCTCCTCATCAGACTTCCCAAATACTAGAATGTCATCGCTATAGTTGAAACTATTTTGTACTGGTCGTATTACTTGCCGTATCGTCTCCTGGAATATCTCAGCAGCCGATGATATTCCAAAACTTAATCTTTTGTACCTGAATAGGCCTAGGTGCGTGGAGAAAGTTCTTATATATCTTAATTGCGGGTCCAGTTCTAGTTGATGATACCCTTTACACAAGTCTAGCTTCGAGAACCTGCACGCCCCTGTTAGACGGCTGATCATGTCATTCAAATGCGGTCCGGGATGGCGTTCTCTCGAGATGGCTGTGTTAGGTATTCTCATGTCCACACATATCCGTATTTTGGAGGTGTTCTTCTTCGGAACTGCCACTATTGGTGATACCCATGGTGTTGGTCCTTCTGCCGGTTCAATGATGTCTTGTGCCAGTAAGTTTTTTAGTTCTTCTTCTACTTGTGGTTGTAGATGTATCGGGACCCTCCTGTGGTGCTGGGCCACCGGCCGGACTGCTTCATTGATGTGCAGCGTTATCTGCTTCCCTTTCAGTTTTCCCAAACCTTCTAGTATTTTCGGGTATTCTTGCAATATTGTCTCTTTTTCTGACATGTTATAAGTCATGGCAAGTAGCCCCATGACCTGTGCTGTTACATTGCTCAACAGGCAAGGTGCTGGGATGTCACCTTTCAGTACGTGTATGTCTTCTTTGTATGCCCTGTCCTTGTATGTTAAAGTCTCTGTAAATTTTCCCATGTTTTCCACCGGCTTCATTGAACCCCAGGTGAACACATCTACTGTCGATGGTCGTAGTGTTGGCTTGACTCTCATCTTCATGTACTCAGATATGCACATGATGTTGCATGTCGCTCCACTGTCAAGCACAAACTTCGCTGTGTGGTTCCCGACCTCGATGTCCACAGCGGCAGTCTTCTTTATTGTCTGCTTCTCTACCAGCTGGATGTGTTCTTGCTGTCTTTCTTCTTTGGGCACATCAGACATTAAATAGAGCCGAGCTTCTCTCTCAGGTGCTGTAGTGCCGTCCGACTCGTCGGACGAGCTTCTCTCCGCTGTTTCTATGTGTCTGGCATATCTAGTGCTGGTCATCCTTGTTCCGGCTGTACGTCCCCTTTCACTTCTGAACTGTCTGCTCATGCACGTACTTGCGAAGTGATTGTCTCTGTTGCATTTTCTGCACTTCTGGCCCATGGCTGGGCAGGCGCCGACATGGGGAAACTTAAGACCGCACCTGTAGCATGTGTTGTTGGTCTTCCTGGGAGGTGGTCGCTCTCGGTGTTCCTTTTTTCTGACATTTCCGGTGACATGATGTGCCAGTGCCGTTCCTTTGTCTTGGCCCATTTGGATTTGCTTGGCGTGCTCCGTGGCCCGTGCTTCTGTGCGGGCCATCATCAAAATTTTTTCAAGTGTCGTAGGTTCTTTCAGAATGCGTGCTCGGAACTCCACCGACTGACATCCTTCAATGAGACGCAGACGTATCGCTTGGTCGTTGTCAAACTTTTCAAATTCGCAGTGTGTGACCAGTTTCCGCAGCCGTGTCGCAAAATCATCCATACTCTCTTCTGGCCTTTGGCACGCCGTGTTGAACGTGTATCTCTCGAAATCAATGTTGCGTTGGGGGTCAAATTTCTCCGTGAGGCATGCTAGTGCGCCTTTGTAATCTGTTGTTTTGTCGCTGGGAAACGTCAGAAGTAAATCCTCTATGTCGTCTCCCCCAAGATTCACGAGCAGATCCAGTTTCTTGCCCTCCACGACGTCCGTTGCCCGCATGTAGCGTTCAAATTTCCTTATCCATTTCTCCCATCTGATGCCCGCTTGAGGTTCCGATGTGTTGAATGGTATTGGCCTGCGGAAGACAGCTTGTGTGCTCTTTTTGTCGTCGTCACTCATCTTTTTTTTTTTTTTTTTTTTTCTGCTTCCTTGTTTATTTCTTTATGTCACCTTTTTCCTTCTTTTATTTGTCCTTTGCTTCTCTATTTCCAGTATTTGTCGTTGTTTTGTTGTTATTTCCCTTTAATTCTGTCTTTTTGCCCTTTTTTTTTCTTGCCTGACCTTTCAAAATGGCCGCCGTGTATTCCTGGCTGCCTATTGGTCCTTTTTGCCTGACCTCAAAATGGCCGCCGTACTCTCGCGTTGTTTTGGGCTTGTTTTGCACTTGCCTGGCCTTTCAAAATGGCCGCCGTGTATTCCTGGCTCCTTATTGGTCCTCTCGCCTGACTTCAAGATGGCCGCCGTGATCTCGCGAGAGTTCGTTAAACTCAGGCGCGCGAGATCCTTATCTCCCCAGTTCACCGCTAGCCGGCCTCGCGTGATGCTCCTTCCCGCTTTCCCTCTTACTTCGTTGTCACTACCGGGGTGGGCTCCCGCACCGACGTTTGTTCGTCCTTTTCTCCTCTTCTTCTTGGCGCTCCGGACCTCCGGACCAGGGTGGGCTCCTGGCTCCGATCTTAGCGACACCGGGTGGGCTCCGACAGTCGCAGCGACGATCTTCTTCGAGATCCCTCCTTCGATCGCCAGATGTCGTGTCGCAGCGTCGCAAGGAATACACAGGACACGGTATGGCTCATGTGACCTTTATTATCTTTCCTCTTCGTGTGCCCACGTCTGCTCTGCTCCCCTGCTTCCTGCTTTCTGCCCTTCCCCACACCCTGACCGGATGTGGTGTCCGGTGACCTCCCTGCCCTTTGCCCAGTTCAGGGTCCTAGTGTCCATTCCCAGGACACTACATGTGCCTGGCCGGGACAGAGCGAAAACTGTATCCAGACAGTAATGCTTCCTAATTTTAAACAATAATAGTTCTATTTATGAAACTATGCTACTTTGTCGTGTCCATATAGCAGGCGGCAGTGATTCGTGTTGTGAGTTCATTGGGCATTTTGAAGAGAAAGGAGATGCGTTAATGTTTGCAAAGCCTGGTAGGAGAAGCCAGCACAGCTAGGTTCGAGTATGAGACGGCGAAGAGACTAATATTTGACAGCCCGGGGCTAACGAGGATATTGAGGGAAGGTGAAAAGAATTCTGGCAGGTCTGGAGCAAAAGAAGCATGCAAATACACGCACAACCTTCCTTGCAGTATTTGGTTTGTAAATTTGAGAGAAGTAAATTCTGAATGTATTAATATCAATGTCACCCTAAGGAAAGAAAATCTAAAAGCTGCATGTTAGGCTACACAACATGAAAGGACAGATTACAGACTCAGAAATATACAAATCCTACTGTAGAAATATTTCTGGAAATAAAATATACAACGTAAGAAAGGTTAAATGCAGACCCACTGCCTAAAACGTTTTGCTCCGTTAAAGCAAAGTGTTATTAACTGTATTGCTCCTTTTATTTGCACCACAAAGTGGCAATACCTAACTGTGCATTTTCCTGATATTTTCCATTGAGTTCACAAATAGTTAAAAAAGCTTACCTCACAGTTCCTGGCCAGTGATTTTCTTTTAAGGCAAATTCAGAACTGAGTTCAGAAAGGATTAATATGAACGATGTCTACATTGATCAGGTGGCCTCACCTCTTCAGTCTTAACACCAGTCTGCTTCATAAGTATATGGCCACTAATTATAATTCAAATTAATAAAAGAAGCACATATTATTATGTGCACATAAACAAAGTGCCACTTCCCCCGCACATGACATATAGTATCCTGTCATCAGAGGAAGCACTTCTACCGTTTGCTTTCTCTTGTCCTCTGGATTCCTGGAGGCAGTGGGACAGCAAGAAATACAATGCCTTAAAGAGGCAGATGCACGCAGGCATCATCTCAAGCTAGTTTGACAAATTGCACATCAACTGGTTTGTGAACCCGGATACACTTTGCAATGCGACCTATGGACAAATAAGTAGCATCACAAATTGTTCATTCCCCGAATGAATATTAAGAAGGCTAGTGGAAATGTGTTTTGTAAAATCAGCCTCTCTCCATTTACGGGACAGGTGATGCTTTAAAAAAAAATCTATATTGGACAGATAAGTAGCAGCTCCTCTAGGTCACAGTTAGCTTGATACATGTCAAAGCAACTTATAATTAGGAAGAAATGGCACTTTCATATACCCTATTATTTGCAAAGTGGAATGATCTGCAGAACACTTTTGTAAGTCAGAAACGCATTTTTGTCTTTTTGTGGTGACAAACCATGTTTTTCTTTTTTAATTAGAATGTTTGTGACTGCAAAAGTGTCCAGTGGATTGGGCGTAAGAGTCTCCTAATATTTAAACCTTGCTTACCTCTATTACTCTCAGAAGCAAAGAGGAGTCTATCGAAGGGTTATGGATGGGGCGATGAGTTTAACATATAATTTTAATGGGAGATTAAAAGGTCTGTGTGGTCACTTCCGCTACCCTTGGAATTTTTATGAATATATGCCCATGCAAAACCCTGCATATTTGACCCTAGTGCAACCTAATTGACGCATTTTTCAAATCCTCAACCTTCACCCATAGAATAAAAGCATAAGAAAAAAAACAAAATACTGAGGCCTGTAAACACGTAGCAGCTCAATTAACGTCGGAAACCCTATGGGGCAGATTTACAAGCCCCCTGCGCCACCACTACGTCACTTTTCGTGATGCACTGGTGGCACAGGGGGCTCCTCCATATTTACAAGGAGAGGAAAAGCCACCCTGCATGACTTTTCCTCTCCTCTTAAATATGGCCCCTTCACATGCAGCACTGTGCATGGAAGGGGCGGTCCATGGGTGTTGCTGTGGGTGTTCCCACGCAACACCCATGGAACAAGACACATCTCCAGATTTACGAGAAATCGTAAATCTGGAGATGCGTGTGAATGATACGCCACCCTTTTCATTTCTCCTCATTTTTTCCACTTTCAATGCGTGCTGCATTTTACAGCACGCATTGAAAGAGGAAAAAGCCTCTTGTGATTGTTTCTGTGCAGGAAGGTGTCCCTTCCTGCACAAAAACAATATCCCCATGACACAGGCATTCTTGCACCATGGTGCAAGGGTGCCTGTGCCGGCGCATGGCTGCAGTTTGTGCGTCAGTGCACGGGAAACACAGAGATGCGATATATTCTTGTAAATATGTTGCATCTCTGTGCTTTCCAAACTAACGCAGCACGGCGCAGCAAAATGACTTGCTGCACCGTGCTGCGTTACTTTGTTGTAAATCTGACCCATTGTTTTTAGCACAGCACAGTCCCTGGGTAGTATCTTAGATTATACTTGCTCTGTGAACGCCCAAGAGAAGACAAATTTAAATGAACTACGTCACTCCCACTCACCAGCTGATGGCCATGTTAGCCAACAGAAACTTACCACTTCACTTAGTAACCTTTAGGATGCCCTTTTCATAGCTTTGACACTTGTAAGCTCATTAACCGCAGTAAGGGAAGTGGTGTCTAAGTGAGGTAACAATAGTATAGCACAATAGGACAAAGCCTCCACAGTGATTGGCCACTTACACCTCCACACTTGTTTGAAGTTTCAGAAGGCAATTCATCAGCACACAAAAATTAGTCAGCAACAACCCACGTGTCATGGACAATGGAAGGGGTCCAGAGATGCTCAGATTTCTTCCTTCAAAGTCTGCCTAATGTATAGAGGTAAGTAGGTTATGCAGCAAGCAAATGAGGGACTGTTCCTTTCTCTTTCTTAGCATTTAGGAAGGAAAAAAAAGCTAGTCCTGGGGATAAAGCTCCACTCCACTCACGGAGTTTGCAGAATTAAGCAACTCCATGTTCCGTGGAGAACACAGAGTTAACGATAAACTCCACAATGGAGCGGAGGTTTTTTTTGTTGGCACACTCTAAATGTCTTTTCGTGTTTGCGGGAGCGAATTACCAGGCACTTGCGAGTGCTCAAAAGATTTTCTAGCAATTCGCGAGTGCCACAAGATTTGCAAGCCGCCCGTGAGCTCCTGCGAGGTTTTGCGGCCACTAACACGGCTTTAGACTGTGCCAATGACTTCCGGTGCTTCTTTTTCAATGTGAGAGAGTGCAATCAATTGCGGCTGCAAACTGGGGAAGGTTTTTTCCTCGAGAAGCAGCTAAATCTCCTCAAAAAGACAATTTGAAGTTAAAAATCTTTTCATTATGACCGTTTGTGTTGTTTTTTGTGCAAGAAGTCCTATTATTTTACTTATTTTCAACAGGATTGAAGTGCCCCAGAGTCTCCCTCCTTCTGTTCCTGTCCAGCGACCTCCTCCCAGTGCTTTTCCATCTCCAGGTCACTTTTCATTTGGATTTGGAGCAGGAAGGATCACTCCTTGTGTCTGCTGCTTATACATCATTGAATTTAAGGACTTTGTATTTGAGATTTCACAAGTACGTTAAAAAAGTGTTGTATAAGGGTTTTGTTTGTTTGATAGAGGGCATGTAACAGGATTTATTTCTATTTTTATTTGATTTTTAAACTGTATTGTGGTGGGGTGGCCTGGAGTTTCAGTAAGAGCATAGCTATTTTTTTGCATGTAAATGTTCTTCTTTTGTAAAGGAAAAATGTTGCACAGTTTAGTATATTTTCTCCATGTTTTTTAAATAAATTTGCAATATTCTTTTAATTCACTATTTGGCCTAGTATTCCAATGGGCCTTCCAGCCAGTATGCACAGTACTAGACATGGGTGTATGAAACAACTGTTTCTGTGGTGTCTGTTGAATTGAAACATCATTTAGGCAATGGATGGCATTGGATTAAAATACAAAATGTGTTTTTTGTGGTATTTTTTCTGCAAACAGTGTATAGGTGGAGTAATGCCTTTGTAAGATGTGTGTTGCTGTAACATTTTTAGCCCTGTTAATTTTTTGGGGGCATTGCTAAATTAATGCAGTGTTCCCTATGTTACCATTCCTCCTTTGTCTGGGAAGCCGGTGAGTGTGTTTGCCATATGCCACTATTTGTCTTTGTTCCCCATGCCATGTGGCTAGTAGCCATTTTGGATATTCAGTGTTCTTAGGTCTGCATGTGTTCATTTGCTTTCCATGCCTCCTGCTTGTAGTTGTAACGATGTGGCTGGTGGCCATTTTGCGTAGGCAGCCAGTGTGCTTTTGCCATAGGCCTGCATGTGGTTTTTGTTTCTGACCATGCCTACTCCCTTACTGTTTGAGCATGTGGGGGCCATTATGTGTAGCCCAGCCAGTGTGCTTTTACCATAGGCCTGCATGTGTTCTTTGTTTGTGGCCGTGCTTGCAGTTTGACCATGTGGGTGGCGGATAATTTATGTGTTATGCTTGAGGCCTAGCAGCTCAATGCTCATTCTAATGTACTGTATCAACAGTGCTTTATGTATTATTATATACTTTTTTTGTATTTTTCATCTGCACCACTCCTTGCCTCTCAAATCCCAGTGGGTTCCAAATTCAATTGTCATGGTAGTAAGTAGTCATCCCCTACCCTAGTATATCAGCAATTTCAGTGCTTTGATGCCTTGTTGCTGGGATAGGCATGCGCTCTATAAATCCTCCTAACATAACATAAAAATAGCATTATATTTTTTTAATTTTAATTTTTGGAAATTCTTTTCACAAATATTTTTTTATTTAATTTTCATTTGTTTTAGAATTTTTGTACATTTCTACTTATTTTTATTGTATAATTTTGTTTACAACTTTTTAAAATTTTATTGTTTTAGAATTTTATTTTTCCTATTTTCCTAACATCCAATATCTACCCCATGCGCTATCGTAAGCGCACAGCCGCACAACAGTATTATTTTTTAAGGATTATTCCATTGTCAGTTTTCTTTTGTCACCTACACCTCCCTGAGTGCCACATTCCATTCCCAACTTGATGCACATAAAACAAACAGTTATATCTGTCTGTGGTTGCTCTTTCTTACCCTTCCTGAGTGTATAGTAAAGTTTATGTTTGTGTGGTTTTACGAATAGCCACACTCTATTGTTAATTATTTATAACTTAGATAAACACACTAAATGATACTACTAATTGAACTTGAACAATGTCACGTTTCACTGATGTTCTTCCTTTTTGTTTGCTTTTAGCTGCACAAGAGACAACCTCATCCACAGTATTGCTAGATGGAAAGCCTGTGCATGACATGACACGTGACCACACAACACAGACATTTCTTGTGAAGCTAAGTGCCACTGTCAACTGATAGTTTCAAGATGGGCCCAAAGAAAGGTGCTACCAAGAAATTGGGCAGTGGGGAGAAGAAGCTGATTTCCATCACTGGCGTGTGGACCAGGACCTTTTTCGGCAGATGTGAGCCTGCCGCACCGGCCTCCAGGGAGCAAGCTGGATGCAGCACCCCTGCATCAGCGGTCACACACCAACCTAGGCTGAAGCTCACATCTGGCAAAGAGGCAGCCAGTCTAATCACCGCAATACTGCTGAGCGGTGACGTTGAAATGGACTTATCTCTTTCACAAAGAAGTATCCGATCGTTGCAGGAAACTCAGATGAGTGGTGGATAACAACAGCCACAAACAGCAATAGTAGTTTCTCCTGAAGTAGGAGCACTTTAGGAGATTGAGCGTCATGCTGAGGAAGTAGAAGAACGCCACTCTTTCAGAAGATCCATTGTCTTCCAGATCTTCAGCAAGAAAAAGGAGGGTTACTCCACCATTTTCTTCTCCAAGCCCCCTTCTGATGATCAGGACTCCACTTGGATTCCGTATCAGTCTAAGAGTGAGACAAACCAGGAGAAGTGAAGGAAAAGGAAGGTTCCTGAAATCCTTAGAGGTATGGATGTAGAAGAGGAGGATGACAACGAGCCAGTCATCATGGATGCTAGCCCAGCCCCAGTGGAGATCAATGTTACCCCATCTCATGCTCTGAGGGATGTGGCACAGATATCACTATCGCCACTGCCAGCTGCCATATTTGCAAGGCAGTGACCTATATCCACAACCAACTCAGTAGAAGTAGGCACAGCAGAGAAGCAAACATCAAAACACACACCTACTGCAAGTTCATCCAACATTGGCAGTGGCACTAGCATCGGAAAGTAACCCCGGGCGTAGCACTACGCTTCGCCCACGTAGTGTACGTAGCGCTGCCTGCTTCGCACTTTCCGAAGTAGGCGAAGCAGGGCAGCGCTACGCACACGCCGAGGGCGAAGCGTAGCTGCTTGCCACCCGCCACCCACCTCCCGCCCGCCCTTCTTTTAAATAATATAAGCATTGAAAAATAAATTAAAATAAGTCGACTTACCCGTAAGCGCGGCGTCTCCGGGGCTCCTTCTTTCTGTTTCTAATTTCTTCTGGCAAATGCGCATGCGCGGACACCCGCGCATGCGCATTTCTCGCGAGAAATGCGCATGTGCGGGCGTCCGCGCATGCGCATTTGCCAGAAGAAATTAGAAACAGAAAGAGGGAGCCCCGGAGACGCCGCGCTTACGGGTAAGTCGACTTATTTTAATTTATTTTTCAATGCTTATATTATTTAAAAGAAGGGCGGGCGGGAGGTGGGTGGCACGTAGTGGGGCTACGCGAAGTGCGTAGTGTGCGTAGATTTGGGCACACTACGTGCTGCTTCACGTAGCCCCACTACGCCCACTACGCCCACCCTTATCGGAAAGTGGACCTCCCCATTTTGTGACTTCTTTATTGTTAGTAAGAAGGAGCCAAATATTGCCATATGCTCCATTTGTGGAGCAAGTGTTACACGGGGTAAGCTTGGTACAAACTATGGTATCAGAGGCCAAACAACCCATTTGAGATAACACCACACAATCCAGTGGGAGGAGCACCTTAGTGGCCCAAAAACTGCAAGTGGTGTTGGTGAAGGAGGTGAAAGGCTGAGCAGGGAATCCGATCTGATTATGGTGGAAGGTGAAGAAGACGAAGACATTTTCATTATGCAAATCAGCCCTGTTCCCAGCAGTGCAGTAGTATCGCCCACAACAGCAACATCGCAATGGCACAAGACTCAGGTTGAGACACCAAGGCAAGATCATACAGTGACTGCCCCGCTGAGACGCACATTGAGCCTTTCACCTTCTTTTCTCAAGAAGTAACCTGCATCAGTGGCACCAGAAAAGATAAATATCCACGCTACATTTCCTGGCATATTTAGGCACAAGAGGCAGTACAAACGCAACCACCCAACAGCACGTTTATACAATGCAAAGCTGGCTAAAATATTAGGGCTGGACCTCCTGCCTTTTTCTTTTATGGAAGGGTGGGTTTTCTTGAATTTATGGCAGCTATGTGCCCGAAATGGAAGGGTCTCAGATTGGTCCTACTTTGCCAGAATTGCTGTTCCAACGCTACATCACAACCTGCTGGAATTGGTTGGAGAAGCTTTGCAGCAGAGTGCTGATCACACTATGCACCTGATGATAGATATGTGGACCAGTTTCCAAGCCACTGATTACATGTGCATCACTGTACACTGGATCTCTTTTGGGGGGTTAGTTGACACTGCTGAGATAGTTTTGGCGCTCTGAAGCATACTACAGTAACCATGTTCGCCATGGAAAAATTCCATACTCCGCAAACATCTTGGAAGACTTTAACAATGAGGTATTTGAATGGCTGCAACCAAGATGGCTTAACAATGAATTTGTTGTCATGGACAATGGCAGAAATATAGTTAAGGCCATGGCAGATGGTGGTATTTCATGGTCTTATGTTTGGCACACTGTATTAATATACTGGTGCGGGACTTTCTCCAAAAAGTAGACCAAGTCAGCAACTTACTGCCCGCCTGCAGAAGAATTTGCACTTATTGCAGCCATTCTTTTAAAGACCGGAACCAGCTGAGGGTCATTCAACGAGATAATAGAATGCCAGTTAAAACACTCATACAGAAAGTGCCAACACGGTGGAATTCTACTTATTACATGTTGCAACATGAGTTTGAGCAGTGCAGACCGATCAATGAATATGTCATGCAAAGAGGGGATGCAACTGTGACAGGCATGATCATTGAGATGGATCAATTTGGCCTAGTCAAATGTCTGACAGAAATACTGTTTCCTTTTGAGGTTTTCACACTGGAAGCTTGCAAGGAGGATAGTACCATGGGCCAAGCTATCCCATTTTATATGCTACAGGAGCAGCTAAAGGAGGTGTCTGAAATGTACGCAGCTGTGGACAAAAATAAAAGATGTGCATGAGTTGCTGGAGAGCCTAGTTGTTCGCTTATCTGTTAATACAAGGGTGTCAAGAGACATTGTGTCATGTAAACATTATATGTGTGCCATAAATCTTGATCCATGGCACAAACAAATACTGACCAAGTTTATTTCTTTTTCAGAGAGGCAAATTTCAAACTGTAAGAGGTGGATTGCTGAGCAAGCCAGTGACTTAGAAAAAGAATGTCTGGGAATTAGAGGCCTACTCCTCCAAGGTATAAGTTCTGCGGTGCAGCCTGCAACTTCAGAGCCTGAGGGCAGTGCTGTTGGATCACAGCAGCCAAAACCAACAACAAGAATGCCAGCAACAACAGGACCATGAGCATAAATCCCAAAATCTGCTTTTGATTGATTTCTAAAAGGCAGTGCTTAGTTCCTGTGCAAAGGCAATGGCAAAGGAGGCTGAGCAAGGTGGAGCACCGATGACTATTGAGAGGATGGTACAGGCCTATCAGGATGAGCCAATAGTGGTCCATCTTGATCAAAACTCATTGGTGTATTGGTATGGGAAGAGGCACCAATGGCCAGTGCTCAGAAGGCTGGCAATAAAGTACCTGGCTTGGCCAGTAGCCAGTGTGTCTGCTGAGCATGTGTTCAGAGCAGCTGGTACAGTTGTCACAGTGGGAAGGGCCAGTCTCTCCACAAAAGGTGGAGAGATTAAGTATGATCAAAATGAAATAGCACCTTATACCACCAAACCTGAAGTATGACAGGAAGATGATGAGGGTGATTGGTCAGACTCAGGTCATAGTGTCATAGTCATATTTATTGTGTAGTTAATAAAAACCTTTACAAATTGGTCAGGAGAAGGTCAAAATGCATATAACTATTATTCAAACTGTAGTTACTATTCCTATTGGAAAGGAATATACATTGGATCAACATGTTTTGCGCTTTCTCACGGTCTCTGGGGGAGATCCACAGCACTTCTTCAGGACCAATCAGTAGAGTTTTTAAAGATAGAACAGAAAGTCCAATGACATTGAATGATCTAGTGCCACTATAGAAAATTAAGGAGTACTACTCCTTCATTTTCTCTAGTGGCACTTTAAAAACTGTACTGAAGAAGAGCTGGGGATCTCCCCCAGAGACCGTGAGAAAGCGTGAAACATGTGGACCCAAAGTATATCCATTAGGGATATATTACACAACTAGCTACAGAGGGTCATAATACCGCTCACAGCAGCACCACATTTTTGCATTTTTAACAATGACAGAGGGATCACTTCCCTAATAAATATCTTCTTCCCCCTCTAGTAATTTTTTAGATTCCACATTTAGGACTTCATTGCCACTTACCCACCCCGCACCCATAGGGCTTTATCAAAAGATCACTGAAAAAGTGACCCTTTAGGGGACCCGTGGGGCATTGTAGCTCCGGCCCAACAAGGAGCGCCAGCCAAATGATGAAGCATGACATCCTTTGGGGTGTGTGAGGGCATCATGATAAGGACACACTGTCCCCCATTGACAGAGTAGTGGAACGACTTAAGTTACTTTTATTTCACTCTTCCTTTCCAATAGTAACAGTAACTCTTGTCTGATTAATAGTATCTAACTGGGAGCACAAGTTAATGGACCTCTCTATTGCTCCCTGCGTCCCCCCTCTTCTTATATAGTGCAAAATGCATACATAGGCAGCAGACAACAGAGGGACATATAGTGTCCGCATCTCAAAGGTAACCGGAGAGAAAAAACTAGCTTTACAACTATTGGAATTCTCAAACGACATTTACCTTTAGCAAATGACATTTGTGAATAGCGAAAGACAAAATATACCATGTCTAGGGTCATCATACCTTTGTGATTTCTTAACATTACATGTATACCACCAACAGTTCCAGAACTGGCACCTCAATCCTGGAATCGAGTGCCACAACAAGTCAAAAAGGAGCCTCCACTAGATTGTAATTATTTTTGTAGACTAAATCAAGCAATCCAATGATTACAAATATAACAATGAGGAACAAGAAGTGAGATTCAATTGTCAGGAGGATTAAAAATGCGTCCACTGTCCAACTTAGAATGTTTTTTCCATACATAAAATTGTCCAGTCCACCCAGCTGGTTACAGATGTCATAATCGGATGGCATGTATTTTGTCCGTTCACAAAACATGATAGTGGACCTTACTTCAGGAATTGTTGTTGTGTCAATTTGATAGACGTTGCTTCTAGGCCGTGGGGCCATTATAAAGATGAATGTGGGATCACTCATGATAATTTGTGCTAGACACGTCTGCAACGGTAGGGCCCACACTGCTTGTGCTCATCCTTTGTGCCTGAATTTTAGTTCATCACATGTGGCAGCAGAAATGTAAAGTTGCAAACACACTTATCATTGTAGGTCCAATGATATCCTCCCAGATTCCAAGACCCACATTGACTTCTGATACAAGGTTTGCTGTGACATCATTAGATATCTTGTCAGGGACCACACACTGGGCAGGTGCGGGGCCATGGTATGTAAACCCAAGAACAATGTACCTGAATGCTCATGCCCATGAATGTGCCTTTAATCTCGCTGTATGTTGTATGTGGATTGTAATTCAATGATATGAAAACTCCCTAGCAGAATTCCAATGGACACATCATATTGAAATTGGTGTGGATGAGGCTTGCACTGATGCCAGTTGTGTACTTTTGTGATGCATTTATGGGCTGCTAATGTGAATCTTCAGGAAGTTACATTTCAAAATCTCTTGGTTGAAAGGCCCAATGCAAATCCATTGTAGGCGGCAACCATCAAAGATTCTCAACTTACCGACAATGTGGGATCCTAGCCAAATGTTGCATTCTGCTTGCCTCCTCTTCTACTGTATCCACCTATATAACTTATTGTATAATATATGAGGTAAAGATGTCTGCTGTACAAGACATTATCCGTTGTCAGCGTAGTTCTACCATGATGTAGATTATGGGAACAGAGGACACTCAAGGGATGGACATAACAAATGTGTGATCTCTCAATCCAAAATGAGCTTTGTGACTCTATGGGTTGGGAAGCACAAATGACACACACAATGTACCTGACAATTGCACATCTCACATATGAACTCTGCAATGCAATGTTTGAACTGATGTGCAAATGTGAAACTAGTCAGCCTGTGGATGTACACTCCTTTCAACTTGTCAACAGACAACATCATACTCATGAGACATGTTAGTCTTAACAGTGAAGGTGTAATCAATGTAATGCAGTGGCATCCTGATTATTTCTCCCCTTCCTTCAAATATCAGTAACCTTCTGTTATACGTTTGTCTGTTGATGTGTCATCTCATTGTTGTCAGTGCTGTGTGGAGGTAACAGCTGGCAATTGCTGCATGTGAGCATGGGCCCACATGTAAGGTCCATGAGGTAAACATGCGGCACATTGTCCAGAAATATCCTATCAATGATTATTGAGAATGACATATACATGTTAGCTCATAGCTACCACCTGGTGAACTGAAATATGGGCATGTATGTCTCATCACAGCTGCTGACAGGATGACACCAGTGCGGCGTACAACACCATCCCAGGGAATGCAAGACATCTTGGCTGCAGCAGTGAAACCCTCTTGCACATGTCAATCAGGTAAAGGTGACGTGAAGTGTTTCCCTATCAAAACCATGACAAATATCAAAATCCCCTTCCGCATAGAACCTACAGTTGTTGTTTACAAAGTTACATACATATCTTGAGTGTCACATGTGCCTGTTTGTAAATTAGTAATGCAGATGATTGAGAATGGTGTCACTTCCCTCTACAGCTGCTGGATCAGGGACCGCTTCGTCAACATAACCAATGAGGAGCACAATTCAGCAGTTGATATCAGGGGGGATCGCAAAGGGACACAAAGCTGCGGATGGAGCTGGTGAGTTTGCTTGTTCAATGTACATCTCTGTTTCACCCCTCAGTGCTATGGTGTGAGCTGTCACTTGTAGGGGTACCCAAACCAGGTCACATGTGTGTCATCTGTTGATGCAAAGTACAGTAGAACCAACCCTTGTGTTGCACCACAACTTATACTAGGTCAATTACTTATCCTGTTGCAACCTCTGTGTTCCAGGTGATGATGACAATGAGGAGGATGGACCTTCCACCAGTGTTGGGTGAGGGGCAATCAAATGGGAAAATCCACTGCTCCTCCAGGCAGTAATGTCGGCTGCAAGTTCTGTGTAAGAGGAGGAGGAGGAAGTTCCTGAGGAGGATGAAGGATTGGACGATGATGGTGACTATCTGTTCATGCCATGGACAGAAATGTGTCCACATTTTGCAAGGCCTCACACCCTCTGCCCAGCCAAGTGCCTCAGCCTCCTCTAAAAAAAAGATTGCCTGTCCCCAGCATAGAGCTAACCAGCCACAGCTCACACACACCCCAACACAGACATCACTCCCTCACAGCCCTCACATCTGGGACAGCCGTGTTGGTTCCCCTATACACTCCTCCTCATACAGTGCATCCCAGGCACTCTCTGCACCATTCTCCTGTCCACAGGCTTCCACATGGCACACTCCCCCCTGCTGTTGGACTTGGCGGTATCATTCATGGCGACCCCCGCAGAGAGGGCCTGCACATGGCCATGGTGGCAATGTGGGAGCAGGACTTCTACAAACAGCAGACAGATGTGATGCAGGACATTCGTGCAATATGGGGCTACCCTGTCAGACATGTGTGAGGCCCAGTGCCAAATCCCTCAGGTGGTGGACAGACTGGCTCATATTTTGGATAGGATGGATAGATCTTGGCAAGACATGTCCAAGAATATCAGAGACATGATATCTATCCGAAGGGAAGAGAGATTAAGACACCATGCCTTGGCCATGAAGATGATGGAGGGCATGATGAAAGTGATCCAAAGTCTCCCTTCATGGTCAACGCGGGGAGGGGAGCCATCACATCTGCCTGCAGCACATCACACCCACACACCTGCAACATAAACTGCACAGGACCACAGCAAGTGTACACACCAACCACTGCCCCCATCAAGGCACTCCCCACACCTGCACATCCACCACCACCCTCTGAATAGCCACTACCACCACCTGCACAACAACCCCCTATCTACGCACAAACACCAAGTGTACAGACACAATCCACCCCTGCACATGAACTTCACCCTGTACAGGCACATGCACCACACCAACCTGCACCTCGGCATCAACCCAGAAATAATTCCTCACAGCGAACCTCACCTCCAAAATTGCGAAGTCACAAGCACGATTCTCATTGATTACATCCCTGGAACTTTTTGACCATTGTGAATATGTGGTAATAAAATAAATTCTCTTCACAAGTCAAAACTCTGTTGAGTATCATGCCTTGATAGGCTAATGTTCACCAATTTTGATGGCCTAGATATGTGAGGATGTATGTGTATGTGTGACACATGTACAAGTGTAACCCTGTCATTGCAGCAAGGCCTCATGTGCGCAGCAGATGACTTCCAAAATACCTGTGCATATTTTGTACAAGACATTCATTATGAAGTTAAACAAGATAGAGAAAGTATGATTCAAAATAAGTATTTATGTAAAAAAAGTGTGGGGTTAGAAAAACAACAACAGTCTGTTTGGAAGGTAGAAAGGAAAACAAATGATGTTCTTACTGAAGAAGGAGAAGGGAACTTGGATTGGGGTGGGGCAACATAAATATAACACGTCAGGGAGCGTCATGGTAGCCAATCTATTTACAAGGGGAAAAGTAAATCATTGTCCACAAAGAAAAATCGGTCCAACAGGACAAGTGTCCTTCTGGTCCTCCTCTAGTACCACAATGTCCACAACCTCTGAGTCCCGGCTGGCCAGTGCAGGAACAGGCACCACACTGGGTTGGGACACACGAAGAGTACGGGGGAGAACAGTGTGGTGCAATGGACAGGGGGAGAAATGGACGGTAGTACGGGAGGGAGGTTGGGAAACGAAAGACAAAATGACTGCAGTCAGGTAATTGGCACTGTCAGTGAGGGTGGCCAGAGCTTGTGTAATTTCCTTTCGCATCATACGCACCTCTAGACACATCTGCAGCATGATGCGAGAGGACATGTCTGACTGTCCCTCACATGCCCACATCAAGTCATCTTGTACAGCCAAAGAAGGAACAACACATGGAGGTTTGGGTTGCATATGAGGGGTGTGGTGCCTTAGGTTCGAAGCCAATGTTGGTGTTGACCAGGCTGCTATGATGAGGGGGACAGGTTGCAGGGGATGCAGCTGGAGGCCCTGATGGATTGGGGGCCTCTAGAGTTAGGGAGGGGCTGATGGCAGGCCCAGGTTGCAGAGTGGCCTGCCCTAGGGCCATCTTGCCAAAACTTACAGGTGAATGGTTCAAGAGAGAGTAGCCAGAGGTGTCCAGTTCTTCACCCCCCCTTCAATGTCCTCAGCCTCCACTCGGTCCGTAGCACCAGAGTTGTCTTCCTGGTCAGTCTGGGTGGGTGCAATCCCCCTGCCTCCTGATGTTGAGGGTTCCGCCTCATTGTCCTCTTCCTCACTACTGGAAAGAAGTCGTAGCCATCGGTGCACCACTGATGTCCTGCTCCGAACCGGGTCCTGCTGGTGTTCCTCTTGGAAGCTGAGCCCACTGAAATGTAAGACAAATCATTGTGTAGTTGTTGTACTCGTCAGGACAAGACACATACCTAGATGAGCGAAGGTCAGACTTTGTTCTCCTCTGCTCACACTATACAGTTGTCAGTGTTTATGATCTTCAATTATTTGTATGTTCACTGTCATCTCCTGATTTCAGTCTGACATGGACATCTCACAAGAATTTTGGTGGCCTGCACATCTGTACTCGCCAACCCTCAACATTGTGACCTGTTGGTCCTATCACTGTTACACAGGCAGGTTCCAAAACCAGTCTACAAAAGGAGATCAGAGAGAGTCCAGATGATATTGAAAAGGGCCTGTGATATGGAGTCCCCGCACTTTTACGTCTGGACAAATGTTATATGCTGTGTAGCATTGTATGGAACAACACAAATGCCGATTAGGGGTCACACATCCATATAGGTTGAGGCCAATTAGGCTTGCTAAGTTGTCGAAGCTTTTGATATTTCCTCACAATAGCTGACAATCCAGTACCACATTTAGGCTTTGGAGACTGATCAGGTAGTGCTGTGCTCTGGTGAACAGTAGTGGCTCGTTGTTACAGCTACCTGTACAGGAACAATGGCATACAAGCCACTGGGGGTAAGACATGTGTCTGTGGATACATTTGCCAAAACTGGAAACACTTAACAGTGAAGCAAGGATCTCAAAGTCTGTCTTGACTGCATGGCACATGATGATCTGTCTCAATCAGGACCAAAACTCACCAAAAAGCAATGCAAGTCACAGCATCCAATACCCATTGGCCTCTCATACACACACTGGACAGTGTCTGCACCATTCCTCATCCAATGCACACATAAGTTATGGTTCCCTAGGTTCCCTGTTAGTGGTGCTGGCAGTGGAAATTTCTCTAAAAATGCAACTGTGTGGTTCAAATCCCCAGTTGTCATAATGACACTACAACTCCCAGAACGCACTATGCCCTGTACAGTTGATGCGCTACAGTGAACTTTTTGCTTCATGATGACTGCTGCATAGACACAGAATAGGTGGATGGAGGCATGTGACACATGATGGTACAGCTCTGTCCTCACTCACATCATACTTCCAGACACATATTGCATATCATGCACTTACCAGGTCTCTGCTGCTCATGCTCCTCCAGCTGAGCATGGAGGGTCGGATGAGCTGCATGCAGGACCCTCCTGTACAGTGGCAAAAGGTGGCAACGATGCTAGAGGTCCTGGGAACACTGGCCCCGTAGCTCCTCGGCCTTGTGCTGAGCCCAGAGTTTTAGGTCCTTCCGGCACTTGCGGCATGCCCTCGCCTTCCTGGTGTGAACACCCACTGCACTGCAGCGCTCACCAATGTCGTCCCATAGTCTGCCCCGTGCTGTATTACTCAGCTGGTCCGCTGGCCCCCTATATAGCTGAGGATCTTTGAGTATCACCCCCTTAGCTAAGATGTCTATCTCCCTTTCACTGAAAGGGGGTGCTTTCTCTTCATAACCCTCAGACATTTTGTGGGAAATAAGATTGAAGTGAGAAGCAGGATGGCAGAGGATCCGATCTGTGAGAGAGGATGACTCAGAATGAACACAACATGGCTGTCAACAGCTTACTGTGATGTATTTTATTGGCTCCCACTTCCTGTATGTCATTTCCTGTATAAAATAATGGTTATGTGCAATGGCCCGGTTGCCCGGATTCATAGCTAGCCGTGGTGCAAGAGGTATGTGTAAGCCATGCGTTAAAGCGATATTGTGCAAAACACAACAAGCTAATATGATCTTGCACACGACTTCAGGGGAGTACGGTCAAGACATCTGAAACGTGACTCCAACAGACCAAAAGTGCGCTCTATGATGGATTGAGTTCATATGTGTTCCCGATTGTACCTACGCTGAGGCACAGTGGTTGGATGTCTGTAAGATGTAAGGAGTTGAGGGCAGAGTGCATACCCAGCATCGCCTGAGGAGGGAAGCCCTTTAATTTGCACATATCACTCATTTTTAGTGCTTGGTACTTACCCAGTAACCACATGTTGCCAAATTCTGCCGCAGCCATCTGCGGGCAAGAGGTGACATACCGAAAACAAAGCTATCATGGGTACTGCCTGGAAACGCTGCATGCACATCTATGAATCTCCCATAGGCATCACAGACAGCCTGCACATTGATGGTGTCTGTTGCAGAATATGTTTGCAATACGGCGGGATAGCTGAAGGGCCACAAGGGTACAGTCAATTGCAACCAGCACAAGTAGGAAGCGGGAGATGAGATAAAAATCCCTAGCTTCCCTTTGTCTGTTGGCCGGTGTATGTGGCATTCGAATGGGGAGGTGGGCACTAGAATTGATGCAGCTCAGTAGCTGATGCAAGCACTGCGACCGGCTTGCCTGGGAGATGCCCACAACATCACTGGTAACCCTTTGGAATGACCCCATCGCAAAAAAATGCAGAGCAGAAAGGACCTTCAGAAAGGCTGGAATGGCATGGGAGCAGCAGGTCACATAGTCAAGTTCCTCCTCCCAATCACATACCATCTCCGAGATGGCTTCTGGAGGGAAACGGTATCTGGCCCTGACATCTTGACTGGACATCCCAAATAGGTTGATCCCTTGTCTGAAGATCTTCTCTACTCTCCTCCTCAAGTCTTCTTGCCCCATGGCAAGGGGCAGAGCAACAAAACACATTCAGCAACATGTTCAAAGAGTTTGTGTATGTCTGCTCCACTTTCATATGTGCTGTAGGGCTGGGATTGGTTGCAGTGTGGCAGCTGATGCATGCTGGGGGATGGTAGCCTCTTGCACAGGTGTTTAGCTTTGACGGTAATGCTCAAACGGCAAAAATGTGGGTATTCCTGCTTGGAGGTGGAGATTCCAGCCTGAGTGTGGGAATTCTGCTCCGGCTGCGGAAATTCTGCTCCGTGTACGGAAATTCCTGCCCGAGTGCAGAAGTAAAGTTAGTAGTCGGAAGTGATTTCTGTGAATACCATAATTCGTAAGTGCCTCCTGTGAATACCAAAAGTAGTAAGTTTAGGATTTTGTCTCAGATTAGTTCTGTGAATCAGCCCTATTGTATGTTATTGCCGGATTGTATTTGGACCAGTGTGCAGTGAAGAAGCCTACCCCTTCATTCCCTCAAGGACATTAGAGAGACACTGTGCCAGTCTCCATTCCAGACTGATCTATCCTTTTTTATTCACCTAGCCGGACTCTCCCAAATTGTTTGATTTACAAGACTTGTCAATGTGTGTTTCGTGAAACAAAGAGGATCCGCCATGTGCCACTGTGCTTTATTTAGAACAGGTAAATAGTGGCATACACGCATCAAAGATATGAGATATAAGTTATAGTTGTTTGTGAGTGTGTTGAGATGATTTATGTGGTGGAAGTCAGTGTGACTGGGTGCTTAACTATTACTATTAAGTTTGATTGTGTTTGTGATGATTTACAATGTTGATGTTCTAACAATGTGTGATAATTGTTTTCCAGAAGGGGAATTCTTTCCTTACTCTTTGGCACTTAGCGAGATTTGTTTTTGGGGTCCACCTCTTTGTTTTCTGCTTTACAGTTCACACTCCTCAAATACCCCACCTGTTCAACAAATGAATCTAGTTAGTCTACACAAAAGTGACTCAATGTTTCTCTTGTTGTTCATCAGCAGCATTGCACTACAGGTGGATCAATTGCATTTGAGCTGGGAATCAGTCGATACAGAGTTGGACACATTACTCGGAGTCAGGAGGAGGATGGAAGGACTCAGGGCATGACTACTTCAGCAACTGCCAGAAGAAGGAAGTTATTAACTTCACAGAAACCAACATGATGATGAAACTAAGAGGTGTACTCAACTCTATGGACTGGTGGTGGCTCAATTTTAGAAATATGTGGTGGATGGGTGGGGGCCTGTTGTTGGTACATGGAGTTAGACATGTGGTGTTTAGAAGCATGGCTGCATGTATCGGGCTGATCAAACTCACAACAGTCATGATTATCATCATACTATGTAGCTTAGAGCGTGCATACTGTGATGAACAGTATGCACGCTCTAAGCTACATATTATGATGATAACCATTTGTCTGTGATTGTTGTATTGCTCTCACCTAATTGATCACACGTCAGTCAAATGAATTATTACAAAGGACTATTCTTCTCTCTTGCAATGCTTCTGTATCTTTTTGGTGCACTCCTTATGAAATTTACCTTCTGTCCTTCTCTTTGATTCTACAATATAATTTTTGTTTTACAATCCGCAGACCTTCACTTCTCCTGCATAGAAAGGCGAAACCACTATAACAATCACGCTTACCATACCAGACTGCATCAGCCAGGCACCCGAGAATGATGGACAATCCAAGAAGAATGCAGTTGCACCTCCCAGTTTGGCAATACGGTATCATTTTTCTTTTATTAAACATTTTTTAGAGCTGTGTGTGTGTTGTTCACTTCACTCCTACATAACTTGTATTTACTATTTTTCAAACATAGGTGACTGACAGAATATTTAGGTATATAATAATATAACTTGGGTCTCTCTGTGACTGATAGACTCTTTGGTTTGCATTGCATTTAAGTTAAATCTGTCATACTCATTCCTCCGTTTTATTTCCTCCCACAACAGATTGATGCTGGTTGGCTGCTCATTGCCCAGATGAATATTGTTTTTGGGTAGTGTTTGTCTTTGTCACACCTTTTCCCAAATACCCTTTCCCATCCATTCATCTAACCCCTAACCCTCTTACCCTGGGCTGTGTGATTTATTGAAGTGTGACTTAATAATGTACACCATTAATTGATCACACACTTGGTGGGGCAGATGTGGTGAAAGCAACACCAACTCAATGCATGATCTTCAGTTCTACTTCCATTACCGAAACAATAGTCCACACTGACCCCATTTATCCACCCATGCACAAAAGTTATCGATATTTTAGATCTAGAACAACATCATTTGTCAGCATTATCATTTAGGCATTGTGTTAGGTTACCAAAACCCTTAATCAATAACCATGTCCACTCCAGACTAACCGGCACATGCATCAAGGTAGGATTTAGTGAGTCCTTAATTGCGATAATTAAGGAATCGCAATTAAGGACTCGCAAGAGCCTATGCATGTAGGAATCGCTGTAAAAATTGCAATTCCTATACATTCCTTATTTGCGACTCGCAAATTGTGAGTCGCAAATAAGGAATGGCTTCCCATTCATTCCTATAGGCCTACAGCGCAATTTGGGAGTACCAATAGGTCCTCGCAAATTGCGCATGCAATTTCAGGGTGCAAGGGTGTCAAAAGGACATGTGTGTGTGCAACATGAAACTTTGAAAAATGTGCATAAGTGCATTTTTCAAAGGTTTTGCAAATTACCATGAAGTTCAACTTCATGGTAATTTGCGCCCCCTATTAGCGAAATCGCATTTTTTTAACTTTAATGCATTGCATTTAAGGATTCTCAATTTGTGATTCCTTAAATGCAATCGCAATTTAAGTAATCGCAATTTAGAGATTATTTAAATTGCAACTTTTGCATTTAGGATGATGCATCCCAAATGCAAAAATACCGGTTGCAAAGGGGCAGATTCTGAGAATCTGCCAGTTTGCTACCGTTTTTTTTAATGAATGTTCCTGCAAGTCCTCCTCACAAATAACGATTTGAGTGTCACTTTGATTTTAATTAAAATGTTAGCTCACTATTGCTCTGAATAATTTTGAATTGCTTGTTATATTTTCACTATCAGGTATTCCTTGTTGTGTAGTAGTCTGGTCTCAATTGTTTGTAATTTTGTAAAGCTATGATATAATAATATATAACCCACTATCTCAGTTTTTATTTCAATTTAGTTGGAGTTCACCTAGATGGGAGTGGGACCATCTGATTCTTTCACTGTTGTTAGTGTGCTAGCCTGCTACTTCTGTCACCAAAATGGCACCATGGGAAACTCTGCAGCCCTCTCTTCTTTAATTCGCTAAGAGTACTATGGTTCATTGTTCAACAAAGTTGTTGTAGGCAATATAGGCAATGGCAATACCAGCACACCTTTGTGATCAATCTAGTTGCAGATGGCAGAGACTAGGAGAGTAGTTGGAGAAGGACAAGGGTACCACATAAGCATAGCACATATCTAATTGCTATTATACAGTATCAGCACATTTTTTAAATAGGTTGCGCTAAAAACCGCAGTGAAAAGTAAAATACTCCCAAAAACCTAAATTTGAGGCTTAAATAATGTAACGTGAATATTTATTATTTAACCTAAACAATTAAAAAAAACACCATAATAACCGGCCCACAACTCTCCCCAAACAGATAAAATCTCCCCATCCCCAACCATTGTCCAATCAAAATGAAAAAGTCCATTGACCAGAAAAAAAACTAAAGTAGTCCAAACTTTATAACAGCCCCATCTCAGCTCCCACATCCCCATAACAAAAGTTAAAAAAGGGGCAGAGGGCACTACCGGGCACAGCGGACAAGGCTCACGAGCAAGACGAGGTGCCTTTACATTTGTCTCTGCCTGGTAAAAAACATCTCATAGTAAATTATCTAAATGGGGGCAGCAGTGAATGATGATTTCTGAGTGGCAGCTGACAGCAGACTGTGGCAAGAATGTTGAGATTGTGAAGAAGCTGGAGGTGCTGGGGCCTGGTTGGGGCACTAGGCAGCTACCTCCTCCTCCTCCAGGACATTAGCCACTGCTACTCAGCCCGTATCACCTCCAGTTTCTGCTGCCACAGCCTGGCTGCAATATCGTGGAGGGATGGACGATGACCTGGAAGAGCTAGAAAAAAAAAGCAAATTGAAAATAATGATCTCTGCTAGTTTAAAAATATGTAGTGGCCTCGGTGGCACAGTAGCACTACATTGATGGTCCATCAGGGCCATTCAATTTGATGTGATTAGAGTCACAGCCATTACCCACACATGCCGCTCCGTTGAGAATGCAGAGTTCAGGCAAAACTCTTACTCCGCAGCAGAGCGGAGTTAGCCAGCCTCCCTGTACAAAAAAGGGGAAAAAAGGCACTTAACTCTGCTGTGACGTCTCTGGCTGCCCTTCTCCTCCTTGCCGTGGTCTCTCTTGCCGTCTCCTTGTCCACCCACGCCAAACCCTACGTCAGACATACGTCTGGGTAGGACTGCACATGTGCAGTTCTCGCAAGACATATGTGGACGAGGAGACGGCGAGAGACTCCACGGCAAGGAGAAGGAGGGCAGCCTGGAGACACCACAGCAGAGATGTTTTTTTCTTTTTGAATTTTATCTTTATATGTTTTTATTAGGGGGGTAGAGGTGGGGTGCGGAGCGGAGCAGAATTCCACCGAGTTTTTTCCCAACTTCGTGGAACTCCACGTAGTGGCACTCCGACAACTCCACCCGGGGTTAGAATTAAGGCAGAATAAACACAGCAGCAAACAAGTTTTAAAAATACTGCATTTTTTTTTCTTTTGAAATATTTCCCATTAAAGGGCTTATATGGTTTGCAGCTTCACGAATTAGGCACATTTGCAAAGGAATGGTCTACTTTTAGCTACAAAAATAGTTCTGGTATGCTGTTGATAAGGCACCCTGAATTTCCTTCTAGCATCTCTAGAGAAGTCTGACGTGAGATTTGCATTTTCATAGGAAATCAGTCCACTACAAACTGTTCAAAGAGATCCGACCTTTGTCTCCCCAAGATTTGGAAAGCCTGTTGGTCTTGGTCAAAGTTTTTAGAGTTTCCCTTTACTTGCAGGTCATACAAGCTGTCAAAAAACAGGGATTGCCAAACAAGAATCCTTGTGTTGCTATGTGCATGTTACTTTTCTAATCACCTCAGACATATTTAACCTTTGACTTCCTTACCTATTATAACCTACATTCTTTTCAGAAAATGCCCTGCAGGATCTTGAATTGCCATGTCAAGGCTTTATTATTTTCGAATGTTGTCTACAACAGAGTGCTCATGTTTTACTTATGTGATACTCATGCTTTGTGTACTTACTTGTTAGCTAATTAGGAACTAAATAGGAGAGACTTTGTGTGGAAAAATAAAAATAAATGAACTCATATGAATGAGAAAGACAATTATGCACTACGGAGTACAAGTATACTCTCTCTTGTAGTGCTAAATTAATTAATGGAGGTATGCCTAAGCTGGAGCCCTAGTTGTACTCATAGTCTCTGCAGTCTACAGCTGGGGCAGCTGTAATAGACAAATATCGTATTCCAATCGCCCTTCTCTACTCCAAAATGCCTTTCAATTTTACCCTGACTACAAGGCAGATGAATATTCTGAATGATACACATCATGTATAAAATAAATCAATCATGCCGACATCCTATATGCCACAAGTAGCCGGTGGGAAAAGCGATGTAAAGGCAGTATAGAGAAAGGATTTAGCAACGGGATATAGCTTTGGCACACTCATCACAGAATATCCCATCCACAAAAGTCAAACACTTATCCAATCATCATTGTACTGTTTCTCAAGTATTCTTAATCTTCACCCTTTGCTTTGAAATGAACCATTTAATCTTTACATTCTCTCATCAACTCTTTCACCATAGAAACCCATCCATCCATATATATCCAATCAATCCATCCAACCAAACATAGCTCTGAACAAATCTTTCACTAACATCTATCTAGCCACCCATGCATCCTTTTACCCATTCACCCATCCAGCTTTGTCTTCAACCAACTCAAGCATCCCTTTCACCCACCCACCCACCCAGGCAGGCGTCCTTTCACCCATATACATAGATACCCTTTCACTTAGCCATGCAGATTCCTATCATCATCACCCACCTATATGAATCCTTTCACCCACACATCCTTTTACCCATATATTACTTATATTCCACTCATCCTTTCTCCTTCCATCCTGTTTTCCCTCTCCCACCAACCAGTCATTGTTAAAGTTCATTCATGAACCTTTGTCTGCCGAGAGACAGATAGAAGAGGAAATAACTACTCAACTCCCGTTGTATCTGCTATAGGGGGTTCATGAGTCAATGCTCTTGCAATGAGTATATAACTATTTGTAAATAAGAAAGTAATGAAATTTACCACTGCTTGCCCCTGCTGCAACTGAGACTCCTCCCTCCGTGACCACTGACATACCCCCTCTGCTGGCAAACTCAGAGCCGGCCTCTGTACTGGTGGTCTGTTCGGCTAGAAAAAACATTCCACATTTTATATGCCAGATACACCTCCCCCTATTTTTTAAGCAAAATACAACCACAATACATCACTACACTTGAGTTACAGTAGCTTAATCTTCTATCAAAAATTCAAAAGATCACATTGGGCATTTTGTTGGTTGTCAATGTTTTAAAAGCCATGTAGTCAAGCCAACCAAATATTTTTTTGTAATGGAGGGGCAGAGCTATGATGAATCTAGGTTATTGAAGCACAATGAAGGGATGTAATAATTGGTCAATGAAGGACAGATGGAGGTAATTGGCAAATAAAATGGGGCCATCCTCCTCATACTTCCAACCATGCTGCTTATTCATTAACTGCTGGTATACTATACTAAAAATAAATACACACCCTTTGGGAGTCCACCATGACCATGGCCTTTGGCCACACTCTGGTTTTACTGTTTGCGCATGAGCAAGAAAAAGAAAGCCTTCTCAACAAACATGCGTAGAATATCTTAATTGGGCATGCACTCCTCATAGTAGAGTACCTGACCTAAAATTGGTTGTCTGAGTCTTACACTGACCCCAGTCTATAAGGGTAGTGGGAAAACTTACTGACAAAGCAGAAGAAAAAAAAGCTCCAGACAGACTAGCGCAGATAGTTTGAAGTCAAGTACAGAAACTTGAATTATAGAAAATAAGTAAATAAGATAGGCACAGTAAAATGGAAAACAATAATTCTAAATGTGGAGTGGTAAAAGTGAGGGAAATATTAATAATAATAACAGCAGGACGACTTACTGGGCCAGCAGAGCCATCATCAGCAGTACTTGCGAAGGCACTTCCAGCTCCCTCACCCACTGGTGCTTCATTGGTATCCCTCTTGCCCCTGGATGCTGAAGTAAGAAATAAACAAAATAAAATAAACACAAATTAGTGGTACAGTTAAGCTCCCCAAAAATATTTTGACAGGGAGAGGCAAATGCAATTACATTTAACTTTTCCAAGTCAGATCTCCGCTCCTATTAGTATTGTGGACCTATTCCTAAATTTCCTAACCCAATTGCAAATTTCATAAACTACATTTTGGAACTACCAATTAATTGTAAGGAATGATCTGTGCTTCTCATCTCGTTTTCAATCTCTCAGTCTCAACCCCTTTTGATGGGTCAACGCAACTCAGTCTGCAATTTTTTTCAGTGCATAGATGAATGCATACTACCCATCACTAGGAAATTGATTGGGGTTGGCACTGTCCGAGCTACAAAAAAAAAAGGCACAGAGAAGTGAGAGTACTTACTACCTCACTAATACTAATAACTACCAGTGTCTTACTTATAGAACAGAGGAGTCTTTGCATGACTTCTTAAATAAACAGCCCAAAAGAGTGTCAATGAGTAGGATTATGTAGCGCCGCCTAACACCTTTCTACTCTATGATCACATAATGTTTGTAACATTAACTTCTCTTACCTGAGTGTGAGCAGCATGCTTGCTATTTGGGAAACAAATATTAGCATAGATAGAACACGACAAATAAATATTTATTACTCACCGAGCCCCGCAACCTCCACACCCAGCAAGTCGAGCTGGTCCTCGTCCCTATCCAGGATGACGGCTCACTGGTGCATAAGCTGTTGTGTGCTGTACCAGACCCCAGAGCAGCAGCATACAGGTATGTGCACCCACTCACCAATCCTGCTTTGCCTTTAACCAACCCAAGCATTTCTTTCACCCACCCACCCAGGCAGGCATCCTTTCACCCCTTACGTTCCCTGAGGTCGTGCCAACTGCCATGCCTGCTGCTTGCAGCCAAGATGGACGTGAGGTAGTGCTGCATAGAAAAAACCAGTGCAGCCACCTACACCTCTGAGAAAATGGTGCGGGGCTTCACCACTTCATGGCGCGGCAAAGGTAGGTGGCTACGGCTGTTGGTGTTGGTTCATGGGGGCCTGGAACTGCCCCTCCCCTGCTCTGCCATGGCGCTGGGTGGGAGGAAGAGAAGATTATAGAAAGAAAAAAAGGGAGGAATGAAGGAAGTAAATGAAACGAGTAAGGCAAAAAGTACAAAAGTCATGAAAAAACACAATACAAATTTCCAAACATTTTAAATACACAAACACAAAGACACACGGAAAGATGATAAATAAAAAGGAGGGGTATATAAATTATAAAGGGGTAGTATTAAACAGATTAAGGAAAGATTCAAAAGGAGGGCCTAATCCCATAAAAGAGCAACAAACAAGATGGTCACGCCAATGCGAACTGCGTGGTGCAGTTCATGCATGATTACTTGTGCGAGAACGCACTTCGCATTGTGTATATCACGTTAACAGGTGCAGTGAGCAAATACGGCTGCTTGTGGAACTCTGTGTAGAGCTGCAGAGTTTTTTTGCCACTTTGTGGAGTTTCCGTAGCATGAGTCTGCTAACTCCTCCCGGGCCTAGAAAAAGCCTGTTAGTAAAACTGTAGTAACTGACCATGCACAAAACTGAGTAACGGAGTAACGGAGCTTCCGGCCCAGAGGCGGAGCTTCCGGCCCAGAGGCGGGGCTTCTGGGCCGGAGGTGGTGCTTCTGGGCCGGAGGCGGGGCTTCCTGGGCCGGAGGCGGAGCTTCCAGACCGGAGGTGGGGATTCCTGCTAGTGGCAGAGATTTAGCCATGGCCAAAATCTCCACCTCTGGGCCGGAAGCTCCGCCTACGGGCCGGAATTTCCGGCCCGAGTGCGGACGTAAAGTTAGTAGTCGTAAATCCATTCTGTGAATACCAAAAGTAGTAAGTGCATTCTGTGAATACCAAAAGCAGTAAGTGCATTCTGTGAATACCAAAATGGTAGTAAGTTTAGGATTTTGTCTTAAGTTGGTTCTGTGAATCGGGCCCAGTGTATTTAAGGTTAATTCATGAAATACCTCTTAAAAGCCTTGATAATGAAAAAAACAATAAGATGGGTTCTAAAATTAAGCTGTATAACATGAATATGTAGTCAGCATCTCAAAAATTGGATTGTAATGCAGACAGTTGTACATTTTCAAAAATCTTGCATTTTGATTGTTTCCTATGGGGTCCATATCTACCCAGGGAGACAAAGCTAGTGCCTGAGAGAAGCCTCATTACAGAATGAACTAGGCCCATGTCCCATAACAGCAGCATGTAAAAATCAAAGAGTTCTAATAAAGAACTAGAATGTTCACCTAGCTCACAGACTGTGCCTGGATTTGAAAGACACACTGTTGGAGAAGACAACTTTAGAATCTATCACTTTAATGTGCAAAAGGCTGAATATGTACATGAAAATGGTTCTTACATCTGCTGCTGCAGGTTCCTAAAATAATGCTCAAAGTGTTGTGTAGTTCATGACAGTTTTGAGTGTTTTCAAAAAGTAGCTACAATAGTCTGTTTTATTTAACACTTTGCTTATTATAAAATGTTTTAATTATTGTACTTGTTTTCAAGGTATACAGAGAAACATTTTTATAGGCTATAGAGGAATATTTTTTAAATAAGTTTAATATAATTCAGAATAACAACTTTAAAGCCAATGCACACTCATCCTGAGTTTCACAACCAGAGAGAAAAGTAGTGGGATAATGTAAAAAGAAAAATGAAACATTGAAAACAGCAACTCATTTGAAGGGTCCCACTACCCATATAAATACAACTACTTTTTTAAAAAATTTGACATTATTTTGTATATAGCTTGTAGTACGTATGAAGATCTATGGCTGCACAATAAAACGGAAAATTAGAAAATCTTTTGTATCTACCTACATTTTACTATTTTAAAATTAAGGAGATATGAATCATGATAGTCTGAGGAAACAGATGGGCAATGGGCAGAGGGAATGCTGCACTTAAATTTACTAAACATCTATACCTGCCCTCACATATTAGTAACCAGCTTGCTTCATATCTGAATTAGCACCCCAAGGCTCATTTACTTCAGCCTGTTTCCTACAAAAGCTTTTAAAATTAATGTGCCCTTTTTAGCAACATAGCGCCCTCTTTGTCATTAATAGATAATATTATCACTCTAATTGTTCATTAAAAATTTGAGGTGAAGCTACAGAAGACCAATGAGGAATCAATTTACAGACTAATAATACAGATTGCAAAGCCAATGCACATGTATGCAGACTGATGCAACCACATACAAAGGCAGGGGGAACAAGTAAAAATACAAACATTACAAACAGCAGTTCACTTACAGACTGCTACTGCTTCTGCTTCTGCTGCTTCTGTTGAAAGTATGTTTCTCTCAGTCTGCCGAACCATTTTAGAATTTACAGAAAATGTGTCATCATTTTAGAGTTCAGAAGTACAAACCGTAATTTCTATGACAAAATTAAATTTATTATTTTGTTCATGTAGTGCAGCCGCTTCTACAGAAAAAGGTTCTGTAATATAGCTCCTATTCCAACAGCAAGGTGTGCAGGAGTGCCTCATTGAGAACATCAGTGCTTTAGCTTTTCTTTAGAACTCTGTGGTCAAACTGCTATAGAACACTAAGGAGTCAAATGAAAAACTACTACTGCTGTTGTAAATATGTTTTACTCAGCCTGTCCAACATATTTTTCTTATGGCTGCCAGAGCTATTTGTCCTAAAGTTTGCTTCTGGAGCACTTACCATCATATGCATGATAAAATCATGAGTAAACCATATCTCTCAAACACTGTTAATCAATTTTCAGAAAAGGGTCAACATTTTGCATGTGGTGTAATCATGTTAAACTCAGTAATATTCTAAAAATTAGTGTCTCACCATCAACAAATGTTTATATTATAACTAAAATCTGGTGTCACCCTTACTACATGTACCTGTTAGCCTCAAAACCAGACTCGTACTTCAATTCATATCAATTGGAAAAAATGGCAGAACCTTATCATCCAAAAATCCAACATGCATGCTTTTTGTAACCTGGCACCTGAATATTTCCATGAAAAATACTTATGTGAATGTCATGCCAAATTTGAAGTATACGTTTTAGAATAGAAATATTCCCTATGGGGAAGGGCACGCTCAGGAAAGTATTGACTGGGGTGGAGTATGGCCCTTCGCTTTGCCTTGGGACCCTCTTACTCCACAATGTTCAATACCTACCTTGGAGTGTCCTCCTTCCTCGAATAACAGGTTCAAGTACGTCCCTAGCAAATATAATGCTTATGTAAAATGTATGCAGGGAATTTTCTATGTGGGAGTGGCGTTCTTGAGTGAAAAGATTTGTGGAATTTTAAAGAGTGAATGTAATAAATCTTGCAGTGACCAGTTGGTTCTTGACTAGGAAAACTTTATCTTCAATACTCCCCCCCTCTTAGGTGACTTTATAAAACGTTTGCAGACAAATCAACCTCTTGCTCACTTTAGTCATTTAATATGTGTTTAACCCACAAATTATCTTACAGAGAAAGATACATGCTTGTATTAGTTATCTGTTTCAGCAACTCATTTCCAAACTTGAAAAGGACACACTTGATGGTTATAACAATTTCTCCATTAAGGTAGAGATAGCTTCACTTACAACACATTTTGCTAGATACAATCAACCAGTGCATCTTGAATTCTCACAACAGTGAGGTAAAATGTGTAGAGAGGAAAAAACGTTCATTTCCGTAATGTTTTTGATATGATAATTAGCTGTAGATGTGAATAGCTATCTCATATATCCCCAATGACTTGGCATGCTAGCTTTATGGTACCTGTCAATTATCTACCATTCGTTTCTGTATAGCAAACAAGAGATGCAGAACAACAGGTATAATGGAAAACCTTGGATGTTATGTTATGTTATTAAAATTTATAGAGCGCACGATTACCTTTCGGTGTCCTGGCGCTAAGCACTGATAGCCTGTGGAGTAGTGGATGATTAGAACTGAGAAAAAAACCAAGTTTTGAGATTCTTCCTAAAGGAAATGAGATCTGATGCATTTTTCAGCATGAGCGGAAGTTCATTCCATACTCTGGCAGCCCCATAAGTAAAACTCCTTCCTCCCCAGTTTAACTTTTTTATACAAGGTATTTTCACCAGCTTGGCTCCAGAATGGTTGGGAAGAAAAAAATGAAGAACATGCTTTAAGGCTCTTATTGGGAAAGTTCAATGAATGGAATTTAAGAACTTAAGGCAATAATTTCACAAGTCACTGACAATGGTGAAAAGAATCTTTTAGATACAATGCTGTTAGGAAGTGCACAAGTCTGTTTTAATAAATGATGCTCAACATCTTTCATGGTTGAGAAAGGTAAGGCTTCCTATTGGTTCTAAAGGTAGCCCAGAGGACAGCAGATCAAAATACATAACCCATGGTTATAAAGGTGAAGTTACAGCCATAAACCAATGCCAGGATCAGGCTGATGCTCTGGTACTGACCATTAGAATTGTGGTATGAATTTCACTGCTTTTTTCAGAGAAATTAAACCAGGATGAGCAGAAGGCCTGGATAACATTCCTGATGCAATTAATGTGCTATACTCCTGGGAAAAGCATCTTCAAAATCGACTTTATTAAATTGTGTACTCAGTCAATAAACCCGATTTATCCAATATATGAAAGTATACTTCTAACAAATATTCCCAATTACTATCACACTGTAGAATAGATCTGTATGTATATGTGTGTGGATGTATACATCTATATAAATATTTACAAAAAAACAAAAGTTACAGCGACGTTATAGTGAGGCTCAGATTATACATGAACAAAACCATAGTAATTCAGCAATTATAATAGTTACCTGAGCTATAACTTAAGTCCCATATGCACTGCTTGTGACCTCGCATATGACATCACTCATAACATGGGCAGTGACATTGCTGATGACATCACTGAGGACATCTCAAATGACATCACTGATGACATCATCCATTGATTTGTGAGTGTTTTCTGCAAGTCCATGTGTGTTAAACATATATACTACGGTGCTACAAAAGTTAAATGAGTATACTTTGTGTACGATTATTGAGTGATACTATTATTAACACATATTATGTGAGTGGATGTGTGATTGTATGTATCCATGTGTGAGTGGGTGTGTGAGTGGATGTATGGGTGCATTAGTGGGTGAGTGAGTAGCTGTATGTGTGAGTGAGTGGCTGTGTGAGTGGCTCGTTGGGAAGGTGAGTAGGTGTGCGAGTGGCTGTATTGGAGAGTGAATTTCTGTGCAAGTAGCTGTATGGGTGAGTGAGTAGATATGTGAGTGTTAATATGAATGTGTGAATGGGTATGCAAGTGGTTGTGTGGGTGTGTGAGTGGCTCTGTTGAGAGGCTCACTAGGTGAATGAGTAGGTGTGTGCGTGCTATATTGGTGAATAGGCTGGTAGATGAGTAGCCTTATGGGTGAGTGAGTGGATGTGTGAGTAACTGTATGGGCGAATGAGTGGCAGTGTGAGTAGGTGTATGGGTAAATCAGTGGCTGTGTGAGTGACTATATGGGTGAGTGAGTGGGTATGCAAGTGGGTCTATGGATGAGTGAGTTGGTGGGTGTATGAGATTGTGTGGGTATGGGAGTAGGTGTGTGAGCAGTTTTGTGGATGATGTCATCAATGATGTCATTTGAGTTGTCATCAGTGATGTCACTGAATATGTTCATGAGTGATGTAATATTTGAGGTCATAATCAGTTCATTGTGGTGGCTTAAGTTATAGTTAGCTCAGGTAACTATAACTGCTGAGTTTCTATGTTTTTGTGTGTGTATAATCTGTGCCTAACTATATCATTAATGTAACCTCTGGTTTATTCAGTGAATTTCTACGTTTAAAAAAATTATATTTTCTAACTTTAACTTCCTTGATTTTTTTTTATTATTAAGTTCAAAGGTTTTCCGAATTTTATTCTCAAAGTATTATGTCCCTGTAATGTTTAATTTTTTTAGTTAGTTTCTAGGGTTCATTTTTAGTTTAAAACTGTAGACTTTTTAAAGAAAAATTGAATTTATATACATTTTGAAAGGTAAAAATCAGATGTCTATTTAATGTAGAATATATCATGTTTCTTGTAAATTTTAATTAAACTCGTTTTTTTATTATGATTTTGTTGGTCCAGGAGGACTTCCGCAGGTCCGAAAACATAGACGGGACCAAAAGTACTATATGGGTATTGATACTGATCACGTGATCGCAAAGATTCCTCCAAATGCAAATTGTAGATTTGACAACAAAAAAAAATATTTTTAAATATGTACATCCCTCTACCCTCTTTAATGACGTCAGTGCAAACATATTTATAAGGATATATATGCCACCCTATATCAGTTTTTCAAGAAAGTTACTAATTTTAGAAGTTTTGAAACCTACCAAATCTACTGACTAGAATGTGAATTCACTTAATGACACGAACAAACCTTGCCTTTTGACTGGACACATTAAGACCCCATGCATGTACATGTGAAGCCACACCCAAAAATTGTTATTTCTCCAGTGAATTCTGTGGAAAAAGGATTCTGAAGCATTGGTGCTCTGTTTTTGTTCACTTTTGTGAATAATTTGATAGAATGGCTGTGGCTTCTTCTTCTTTCCAGGATGACTGTCCAGAACCTATTACCTGTTTTTGGGTGGTAAAGGTTTAGCTTGATATCCCTGCCCTCTGTTGTCCAATTCTATATCCCATCATTGCCCTCCTGCTTACCTTGTAGTCCCCACCCTACTTCCCCCTGCTCTCCAATGTATGTGTGCCTGCCCCTGTTCCCTCCTTTTTCCTCACCATGTTCCATGGACCTGCCATTGCTCCTCCTATTTACTGTGAGTGTTCTGTTGAGCTGCCACTACCCCTCTCACCTGTGTGGCTGCTACCTGTTCCTGCCAATTCCATCCTGCCTGTCTGAGTTCCATGCCACTATCTCCTCCCTCCTGTCCACCATAGCCCATTTTGTTGCCACTCCCTTCTGCCATCCATGCTCTGTTGTGCTGCAACTGCTCCTCCTCCCTGCCCTGCATGGTCTGTTGTGAAGCCCCTTCCCCTGCCCTATCTTGTCTGTGTCCAGCCTCTACTCCTCCCTTCTGCCCTCCATGGTCCTTTGTGCATGCTGCTCCTCTCTTTTGCTGCCATTAACCCATCCACTTGCCATGAATGTTCTTCTGTGCTGCCACATCCCCTCCCACCTGCCCTGTGGGGTCAGCTTGCAGCCCGAACCCTTCCCACATTCCCTCCGTTGTCTGTGTGTATGCCATTATCATCTCACTGTTGTCCTCCATGGTGAGTTGTGCTTCCAGTTCTCATCCTGCCTGCCCTCTGTGATCAGCTTGCTGATCCTGCCCTGCCTCCTTGCCCCCTCTGTTTTCCATGTGCAAGCCCCTATTCACTCCCTTCTGCCTTTTCTGGTCCATTGTAGTGCACCTGCCCCCTCCAACCTGCCCTTCATGGTCTGTTCTGCTGCAACTGTCCCTCCTGTCTGTCTGGTATGGTCAGCTTGCTGCCCTTGTTTCTTTCCCAACTGCTCTTTTTTATGCAAGGCTCTGTTTCCTCCCTACTGCTTTCCATCATCCTTTGTGCTGCACTCCCATCCTGCTTGCCCTGTGTGGGGTATTATGCTGCTGCAACCCCTTTTGCCTGCCCTGTAAGGTCAGTTTGGTCTCTACCCCATTCTTCCTGCCCGCCGTGTTCTAGTGTACCATATGTGCCTTGAACTTATTGAGAGGCAGCTTTTGAAAAATCCTCAGAAAGCTGATTGTTCCCATTGACCTAAATTGAAAAAGAGGAGATTTTAGTCCGGATACAGATAAAACAAAACCCTTTTGGCTTTAAAAACATCAGTCTCCTGCCTAAATTGAGTCTGAGGCCATGTATCAATCAATCAGGCAGGAGCTTGTAAAGCGTGGCTACTCACCTGTGAGGATCTCAAGGCACTGTGGGGAAGGGGGGCTGCCTGTCCCTTTTGGTAGAGAATCATTTGAAGAGCCAGGTCCTGCGGTCCTTCTTGTAATGGGTCAGTGAAACTGGGTGCCTGAGGTGGAGAGGCAGGGTGTTCTACGTCAAAAATGTCTTTTGAGAGTATTGCCAATCTCACTGATAATAGAGCTGATACCCTCACGTACTCATCATCACAGGTTAATGACATTTATTCACTCATACAAGATGCACCGTCCGTTAATGCTCAAAGTGGCTCTGTGTCACAACAGATTCGTCAACTCGAATTTGTCACCCGCAGGGCCTTAAGCCAAAGACTACACGCTTCCACACTCATCCAGTATCACAAAGTTCAGCGCGTTCCACGTGGACTACGGTTGCCTATTAAACCACTGTTATACAAGTTTCAATTCAATAAAGCTTTTATGGAGAAGTGGCAGGCCGTGCTTAATAAATGCTCACTTGACCTTATCTTATTACTCATTGAAGAACTTGCTCGAACAATCCGAGAACTTGATTTTCAACAGAGACATGAAATGTACGTTAGAACCAGTCGACATTCCTGACTGCGAAGCCGGCTTTTTTTAAATATCGTTGAACCCGAACTTTACGATGTCTGGCCTACTGATATACCGGCCCCCTGGCAATTCATCCCAATGGGCGTCAAATCTAGCCAATTATATTACTCCGTACTATATAGCCTCCAAAAACTTGTCACTTATTGGTGACGTTAATTTACATCTTGACGACCCTTCTATCCCCTTTTGCTCAAATTTGTTAGATGATCTGACGGCCCTTAACCTGACCTTAGTCAATTTTGGATCTACCCATAAAGCGGGCCATTTACTCGACCCCATTATTTCTAATATCAACGAGCTAAAATGGCATGACACCATCCCCATTTGCTGGTCTCACCACCATCTAGTAAAATTTATCATTAATCTCCCACCTACCACTAGTATACAATCTGTTTTTTCAGCTACATCCAGGAAAAACTGGAAATAACCGGACATGGCAAAACTTAACGCTGCACTCCATGAAAACCCTCCTACAAAAGGTTATAGCATGGATAGCTTAGCAGCAGCTACTCAACAATGGCTTAGTGACGCCGCTGATCATTGCTTACCCACCCCTCATATCAAAGGAAACAGACACCGTCCCTGCCCCATGGTTTAATGACCTTTTGAAGATTGAAAAATCGAAATGTAAGGCGCTTGAGCGTCAATGGCGTAAAGACTACGCCCCTGACGTAAAAAAGACCTACCATGAAGCCAGAAATTTATACCACACTGCTTGCGCGACAGCGCGAGCTCTGTTTGTTTTAAAAACCATCATGGAAGCTACCAATAAGCCGAAAACTCTGTTCAATAAGGTTAAAGAACTTGCAGGTGCACAAACCACAGCTACGGCTCCCCCTCTTAACACTCCTCAATGTCAAGATCTAGCCTGTTTTTTCACCGAAAAAATTGAGAAAATCATCAGGGACATTAAAACAAATAAAAATGAACCATCCCCTACTACTGACATGGAATATGCTCCCTCCTGTGAGAACACCCTGGAATCTTGGCCTCCCATCACAGTTAACATACTGAAGACCATTTTTAAGACCATCAAATCGGGCTTCCCCAGGGACCCGATTCCTATCAAAGTAATTAAACAACTGGACGATCGCTCCCTGGAAATCATTGTGGATACACTCAATTCTTCGTTAGAACTTTCCACAGTTCCGGCCCTTGGGAAACACGCCATGATAACGCCATTGGTAAAGAAGCCCACAGCAAATCCGGAACTCCCGGCAAATTATAGACCTATATCTTTGCTCCCTGCCTTCTCCAAATGCTTGGAGAGACACGTCCACTCGGTCTTATCCACCTTTGCTGAAAATAATTCGCTCTTGCACCCTTCGCAATCGGGTTTTCGGGCTGGCTTCTCGACAGAAACCACCCTCCTAGGAGTTACTGAACACATCCGGAACCTCCTTGATAATGGTCAAACGGTCGCGCTCGTGCTGTTAGACCTGAGTGCGGCCTTTGACACCATATCCCACGAAACACTCATCAAGGCGTTATACAGAAACGGTGTCCATGGGAAAGCGCTCGAATGGATCCGGACCTTCTTGGCTCAACGGACATTCCAAATTACATCCTCCTTGGCCTGCTCCGACACTTTTAAAGCCCCTCACGGAGTGCCTCAGGGATCTATTTTGAGCCCCCTGTTTTTTAATCTGTACCTCAGACCCCTGGCCGACCTAGCGGAAGGATCTGGACTTACCCTCATGACCTACGCCGACGATTCCCAAATTATCTTCTCCCTATCTGAATCTAGTCCATGATCTCCGTCTCTCCTTAAATTAGGGCTTCAAAGCATCCTTAACTGGATGACAAGAAATCAATTAAAGCTTAACGGAGACAAAACAGAGATTCTTCTCTTAGGGAAACAACGAGATCTTTGGAATCCCTCTCACTGGCCCAGTCAGATGGGAATTTTTCCCACCCCAGTTACTCAAGTACGTAATTTGGGAGTCATCATGGATAGCTCCCTTTCCATGAATCAACAGGCCAGTAAAGTTGTCGGCCTATGCCTTACCATTATCAAATGGCTGAGGAAAATCCTTTGGATGCTGCCCTCCTCCACTCAAAAAACCGTAGTCAATGCCCTCATAACATCACGGCTTGACTACGGCAATATTCTGTACCTTGGTTAAAACAAAGCGGTAGTCAGTAGACTACAGCTTGTCCAAAATGCAGCTGTTCGATTACTGTGCAGAATCCCCAAAAGCTCCGGAGTCTCGAGCTACCGCCGTGAACTCCACTGGCTCAGAGTAGAAAGTAGAATCCGTTTCAAAGCCCTGAACTACATGTTCAGAATTAAAGCTGGCATTGCACCCAATTACCTTCTAGCGTTGGCTCATCCCTACACTCCCAAGCGAAACCTTCGCTCGCAATCAGCTGCCAACTTCTGCGTTCCAAGATTCAAACTGGCAAGAATGGGAGGCAGATCTTTCGCCCACCTTGGACCATCCCTTTGGAACGCACTCTCTCCTTTCATTCGTAAGGAGGAAAATCATGCCAGGTTTAGAAGGCACGTTAAGACTTGGCTATTCGAACAATAACTTGACCAGCCAGTATTCCCCTGCCACCATCATGCTGTGTCTCGGCGCCGGGAAACCCTTCTTGGGTAGCTGTTGCGCCTTATAAATTTAAAAAATAAATAAATAAATAAATTGACAAAGAAATTGCTGCTTTAAAATCTGACCTTTCAACACGTTGTGAGGCTGACTACTGGAAATTGACCCTGGATGACATCAACAACAAACTTGAGACATATGGTAAAGAATTGCAAGAGTGTAAATTACGCAAATTTCAGCGAGATACAATAGATTATAAGCTTAATGAGGTTTACACTTGGGCGGAGGTATATGCCCGCAGAAGACCATTCCAAAATCCCAATACCTCATCTCAGGAATCTGTTGTTTCAGACCGTGAGCTTGACACTACACGCACACCAGTCTCGCTTCCAGATGAGATACCAACTACAAGTTCTCAACCCAAGGATAAGGAGTCAAATATCCAATCAACCTCTTCTTCTTTTTTAGTCAGCGGCCCATCCTCCGGTCGACCACCGGATTCAAAAAAATCAGGAGGAGCAAAAGAAAAGGAATTAGAAGCTCGGAACCTAAGGAGCAAAGGCAAACCCTGACTATAAACATCTCTTCTGTCACTTTATCTCCAGTACAAGAAAAAGTTCTTCACAAAGGCTTGTCCTTTGTCCCTGTCTACCATACCAATCCTCTAGATGTAGAGGTCTCTGTTTTCAAATTCATGAGAAATCTCAGATTGAAACACTTTTTTTCTAACATTGTACCCTCTCAAGATACTATTGATGGACAAACAGAGGACCTTGGTTCAGAAATGCAACGATTCTGTAGTAATGTAGTCCAGACAGGTTGAGGTATTTCAAGAGGATTTATTGTAAGATGTTAAGTATCCTGGAATAAGCCCCACCAGGAGCAGCCAGCAGGCAGCTCAGCCCCATCACAACTGTGGTTTATCTTCAACCAGCACCCAACATTCCGAAGTACATCATAGTGCAGAAGCATTCCACTAGAAGGGCATTGAGTGGGTAAAAGCAAACATAGAAATATGCACTAGATAGAATACAACATACCTCCTTTCCTTCCACAACAGAAAACTAAACATAGAAACATAGAAACACCTGAAGGAGAAAGCGTACCAATCATTAGCCTCTATCACACCCACTGGCCAGACAGATGCGACAGAAACCAATGCACAGCATGCAGAAAAACACAGAAAAGAAATGAAAGAATAAAATCATACACATTCCTTCTCTGAGAACACAATGCAATACAGGATGCAGAAAATAGAACAATAAAACATGAGAAGTGAAACCGAAAAGTACAAACACATAAATAGACACTATTATTCCCTCATCCAACCAACACATAAAAGGAACAAGAAGAAAAGTTAAACTGAGAGGGTAGGTACTCTTCTTCCCTTCTCCAATGAATACACAAAAGAAACAGGAAGATATAAATACTTAGAGGAAACCACCTAAAGGTACGAACACAAAACAGTACTCTTATTCCCTTCTTCAGTAAATAACGGAAAAGAGAATAGAAAATATCAAACAGAGAGGCAGAGGAATAAACAAAAGATCCCCCACACCGCCCTGCAAAACAGCATTTAAAAATTAGAAAAAAAAAAATTAGATTGAATATTATTGAACATTTGAAAGAGATATAACTCATACAGAGAGAACCTCGTAATGACTACACATTGAAAAAACGCGGCTCAATACCGCATTGAAACCTTGAGAGGGTTAAACCCCAAATCGACAACCTTGAAAACATTGAAAAACATTGAATAATTGAAAGGAAGCAACAACACATATTGACAACCTCAATCAAATTGAAAACCATTGAAATGTTGCCCTTTGAAAACAACTAGAATACATGCAAATTGATGAATCGATAGAGAAACACATTTCTTACCCAGAAATACTGGATGCATGCATATACATTGATAAACATTGAAATGTTGCCCTTTTGAAAACAACTAGAACACATGCAAATTGATAAATCGATAGAGATACACATTTCTTACCAAGAAATACTGGACGCATGCGTATACATTGATAATTGAGTAGATAAATTGATATGTGCAATTCCTACAGGAAAAGCTGCACGTATGTTAATGTTAACTAAGCAAACTCTGTACAGGAAACATTCCATGCACAAATTGAAAAACTAGAGGAAAATTGAGAATTTGAATTTTTGAAATTCTGCCATCCTGCACACTGTAAATAAAAAATAAAAAAAATATTGAACAATCGATTTCTTGAGAGCATGTCACTTGCCTTCTTGAAACATAAATAAATGTGGCAATTGAAAATGAGTATATTCATGAAGACATGCCATAGTAAAATAATGTACTTGAAAACTTGAATGAACCACCTGTGTGCTCAGAAAATGAAGTAAACAACAAGACAAACCAAATGCTGTACACAAGAAAACAAACAGGCAGTCTTAAAACATGGTGTGCCTGTCACCGGAGTGAAGAAAAACACAGGTATGCCCCACGGATACAATAAGGGCTAGTTAAAAACTTTTGGTTGGCGCAAAAAATAGAAAACAGTTCAATGACATAAGCGATAGAGCCAAATGTGAATGCACCAGAAGAAATTGGCAATAGAAGTCTCACCATCTCACCACGGAATAATTCCTTGGAACTGTCACTTTCCACCGCAGGCTGACGTATTGTGACTCCAACTACAGAAGACAGAAACCACACGGTGAAAACGAGCTTCATCCCTCGCCGTCCCACGTCGTTGCAAGTGATTCTCAACAACAGATAAACTTTATTGAAAAGAAACCACACACGGTTGGCAAGGAGATATAAACTACACTGAAACGCAGTTTCCCAAGATGGCGGCACGTTTTTGACGTTCAGCGGAGTGGCTCGCATCACGTTTTGGCAGCAAAGCGTCTATAAGCAGCTAGCGAAAATGTCATGAAGGAACCTAAGGAAACAATGACGGAGGTAAGATGCGCGCGCTGGAGCACGCTGGAGCCAACTTGAAGATAATTTGAATGGGCGGCTCGCGCTGATGAAACTGTGCATTTCCAACCGCAAACACCCATGTATTGACAAATGGCGTCGGAATGTTGGGTGCTGGTTGAAGATAAACCACAGTTGTGATGGGGCTGAGCTGCCTGCTGGCTGCTCCTGGTGGGGCTTATTCCAGGATACTTAACATCTTACAATAAATCCTCTTGAAATACCTCAACCTGTCTGGACTACATTACTACATCTTTTTGGCGACGAGTTGATCTTACCTACGTTGGCAACTAATGGAATTCAAGTTTGAAGAAGGCAACTAAAGAAGTCAAGTTTCAAGAAGGCAAGAGATTCAAACCTCATCAAATATCAAGCAAAGACTCTGGCTTCAGAGCCCCACCAGTGACCATCACACCGGTCGCCCCAACCTGCGCATGCCAGATTCTTTTTCTATATTTCATCAACAACTTCAATTTCAAAGAATATTTTCACTTTTTCAACTATCCAACTATTTCAAGAGGGAAGGTAAAAGCAGAGATTTATTTCTACAATCTATGCTGTATTTTCAACTGCTGTGGATGTGCCAGATCCCACTCTCGTCGCCAAAAAGATGTAGTAATGTAGTCCAGACAGGTTGAGGTATTTCAAGAGGATTTATTGTAAGATGTTAAGTATCCTGGAATAAGCCCCACCAGGAGCAGCCAGCAGGCAGCTCAGCCCCATCACAACTGTGGTTTATCTTCAACCAGCACCCAACATTCCGAAGTACATCATAGTGCAGAAGCATTCCACTAGAAGGGCATTGAGTGGGTAAAAGCAAACATAGAAATATGCACTAGATAGAATACAACATATTCAAACCTAAATCCACCTTCATGTCACCAGTTTCTCATAAAACCCTAGACTCGTTTGAAACGCTTATTCGCAGTTACCTTTCCAAATTGAAATTTCGTCCATCAGTTTCCACCAATTTGAAAAAACATGAAGTTGCGATTATCAACAAATTAGCCAAGGATGACAGACTCACATTTCATAGGTTTCAAATAAGGGGGATGGAAAGGGCTTTTTCCGCTCTCTAGGGAGTGGGAGGTCCAGACAGGTAGTGTGCCCCAACAGTAAGACTATCAAGAAGAAGTGTTACCTGTTATTCCTCAATGAAGAGTGAAGGTTGAGAATGAATCAACAAGAGAGCTGGATAAGACTACAAATGCATTGTGTGCAGGTTGGGTAATCCTTTTGTTGGATATTAATGCCCTCACACACCCTTTCAGGTGTCATGCTTCATCATCTGGGCTGCTCCTCGTCGGGCCGGCGGTGCAATGCCTAACGGGCTCCCTTAAAGGGGCACTTTATCAGAGTTCTTTAATCCAACAGCCGTTTGGTGAAGTGCGGGTATGGGGGCCTGATAGATGTAGATGTGAAAAAATGTGATTTAAAACAGGGTCGAGAGTACCAATATAGGAATTCGATTTTATTCTAAAGGTCTCCTTCCCTAATTAAAAAGGTGTGTTTGACACTTGGTAGAGTTTCATGTCTCTAATTAGAGTGTTTTAAAATTAGTGTAAGTGGTCAACATGTTTCTCGCTGTGAGCTCGTGCACTCGCGATTCGTCAGGACCTATAAACAAAACTATCTACAAAAGAATAAGTGGGGACTATACAGAATATTAGTCTCGCAATCACAACAAGTATTGTGAAAAAGTCAGTTAACTAAAATACCTGTCATGGTCTGGTACTACCCCATTCAGTAGGACAGTGGACCACAACAGTACTTGGTGGGCTCTGCATGAGCCAGGGAACCTCTAAAAGTAGGTATCTGCCCCGCTCACGCTGTATTCCTAGACCTACCCGAGCCACCGAGTCTGGGATTAAAGAACTCCGATAAAGTGCCCCTTTAAGGGAGCCCGTTAGGCATTGCACCGCCGGCCCGACGAGGAGCAGCCCAGATGATGAAGCATGACACCTGAAAGGGAGTGTGAGGGCATTAATATCCAACAAAAGGATTACCCAACCTGCACACAATGCATTAGTAGTCTTATCCAGCTCTCTTGTTGATTCATTCTCAACCTTCACTCTTCATTGAGGAACAACAGGTAACACTTCTTCTTGATAGACTCACATTTCAACCTGCAGACAAAGGTGGTGCCTTGGTCATCATGGATCGCACATTTTATGAGCAGAAAGTCTGTCTGCATTTGCAAGATACTACCACCTACATCAAACTTGACCAAGATCCCACCACTTTACTCCAAAATACTTTGGCTAACATTCTTGATCATGCGGAAGAAATGGCTTGGATTACCCAAAAAATCCACAGTTTTTTGACTGTGTCTTATCCCAGATGACCTAAACTTTATATGCTGCTGAAGATACACAAAAATCTGCAAGATCCACCATTCAGACCTATCATTTCTGGGTGTGACTCCATTTTCATGCCTGCAGGTCAATTTGTTGATTACTTTCTTCAAAAGTTTGTACAGACGTGGAAAAGTTTCAACAAGGATACCACCCATTTTGTAACCCTCCTGAGTGAGGTAAACAAAATTTTTTCAGAATCATGGTTGCTGTGCTCGATTGATGTTACATCTTTATAGACATCGATTCCATTGTCTGAAGGCCTTGAAGCCAGCGAATGGGCTCTACTTCAATTACCAGAAATCGCCACAGAAAAAGTTTTTGTTCTTGAGCTCCTCACTTTTTGTCTTCAACACAGCTATCTACAATGGAAAGACGACTTCTATCTGCAGATAAGCAGTACATCTATGGGTTTTTCTGGCGCACCTGCCTATGCAAACACGTTCATGGCCAAGTTTGAACACGATCATATCTTTTCCAACACCACATGGAGTGATAATCTTGCATTCCACGTAAGATTCATTGATGACATCTTTTTGATCTGGCAGAATTCTGAAGCTTTATTGGTCAAACAAATTGGTGAATTGAATCTTAAAAACCCACGCATCCAGTTAACGCACAACATCAGCACTGAACATTTGTCGTTCCTGGATGTATTGATCACAAAAAAATCTAACACTTTGTCCACGTCAGTCTACTCCAAACCTACCGACAGAAACAACCTTTTGTTGCATTCTAGTTTTCATCCTCCTTCCCTCATTCGCAACTTGCCGTACTCCCAGCTTATCAGGATCAAGAGAATGGTTTCCGAGAGCCAACATCTGGACCCAGCGCTCCAAAGACAAGTCACAAAATTCAAAGAGCGGGGTTATCCTCAGACTGTTCTTGAGTCTGCCATATCCAGAACTTCCACCAAAACTCGTACAGAACTTCTTACTCCTGTAGTGAAAAACGCCCAGAACCGTCATGTCTTTGTATCTACATTCTCTACCAGTTCCCGTCGTATTCGTCAAATCATCAAAAACAGATGGGACATTCTAAAACAAGAACCAGATTTTAATGGGCTGTTTTCTACAGATCCTATTTTTGCATACACTCGCAGCAAAAACATGAAAGACATGCTGACAGTCACTTCAGCAGCCAATTTTGACCAGTTTAACCCCTTCAGTGCCCATGACGAGCTGGACTCGTCATGGGCTGCGGTGGCGCTGTGCCCATGACGAGTCCAGCTCGTCATGAACTCCGCCCGCTAATAAAAAGCGCGGCACTGGGCGGGGAAAGGGGCGGGCATGCAAGGGGTTAAAGGCATGCAGAGATGCCATAATTGTGTTAACTGTCACAATGTCATTACTGGTAATTCTATCCACCACCCACGTTCAGGTAAAACTATCAACCTCAGATACACTGGCACCTGTGACAGTACCAATGTCATTTATACCATCAAATGCCCCTGTGGTCTATTGTACGTTGGCAAAACCTCGCGCAAAGTGAAAGTCAGGATTTCTGAACACAAAAGTTCCATCCGCACTAAAAGCCTTAAATCTCTCTTAACTACACATTGGTTAGAACACCATCACACCATTGCACAAATGAGATTTACCATTCTTGAAATGATGCCTTTCAAAACGCTAATCAACACTGAGAGGCTATTAGCGCAGAGAGAAGTTTGGTGGACCAAGTTCTTACAAACCTTGCTACCCCATGGGCTCAATGACAAATTAGAAATGCAATGTTTTCTGTAATATCCTTGTGTGCCACTGTGTCTCGTTTTCCCCAATCCCTTTCAGATTGTACGTCTGTTTCAGCCTGAGCAATTCAACAATCTTTTTCCTTTGTTTAGCTACGACTCACTAGTTATTTTATTTTCAACATCACACAATTTTTCTTTTTTTACGTCTGGTGACGTCTCACGTCTTTGTTGTGGTTCGTTTCCCTCACATCATTCACGTTTGCTCAGTTTTCATTGTGAGTCTTTTTTTCATCTCGTTTCTCTTACTATTTTTATCTTTTTTGTGTTTGTTATTGCTCTAGTATGTTCCTTTTTTTCATTCTACATGTGTTCTGTAGTCTACTACAAATGTCCCTGGTTTACACCTACATTTTTTCTCCCTCTGGCACTTGTTGTTCTACTCACATCCACATTCTGGTTTTTGTCTCTTTTCAATCATTATTCGTTCCTCTACCTACCCGTTTCTGCACAGACCTGCTTTTGTCTCCACACTATCTTGACCTTATTTCTTCACTCATCATTGTGCACTTGCAACCAGCATTTTTTCTTGTTTACATTTGTGTTTTCCTTTGCATTCAGATCACAATTTTTTTCAACTATGTGAGAGCACTGTTCATTCATACTAATGGTATTTGACTTTCACATATCTTGCTTTACCAGTTGTGCGCACTGTTTTGACCACCATTTTGGGTCTTTCTTCTTGTCCATATCACTTGGTCACATAGTCTTTCTTTCTTGTCCAAGGTGTCCCTCAGGTATTACGCGATGCCCCTTGTTTTATGGGTGTATATTGTTATTTACACTGTCTGATTTTATTGTGTCACTATTTTCATTTCTTATTTGTCTCACGAGTTTCTCACACCACGGTGTGAGCACCTCTTTCGGTTCTTTGTTATCTTCCTGGTGACATAGTCCTTTTTCGATCTTCACAACTTCTTTTCCGGCATCACGTGATGACGTGTGCGCCGCTTTTATTTACTGGATGCATACGCCCTTGTTGCTTCTCTCCTCGGTGGTTCGCAGTAGTCTGAATTATTCTGTTTCTTCTCACGTCCTGTCGGTAAGGCTTTGTCATTTTTCTCTAACATTTTTCACTTGTGCTTTACCTTGAACTTGTTGGCAACAGCCCCTGTTTTTTTCTTTTTTCTTGGTCTAGTTTCTTCGACATACCAAGTACGCGGTTGATACGTGGTTGACTTTTGTCCAGGTACTTCATCTGTTTTTTCCCTGCACGCACTATTTGGTTTACACGTTTTTCGTTCTCATGTTTTTCTGCACATTCACATATTTCTGTCATTTCTTGATTGCAGAGCAGTGACATTCTTGCTACGCTGTCCTGCAGTGTTCCATTATTATGTTGACCAGCCTTTTTTGGATTGTTTTCAGTAAGAGTCTGCCTTCACTTCTTTCCTTCAGCAACGTTTTTCGTTTCCTCTGATTTTGGGCTCCATTTGTGCATTTTCTGTGTTTTAGCCAATTATCCTTGAAGCTTCCCATTCATTTGATTGACACTGTGAACTTCTTGTTTTCATGAACATTTTTGCTCGTCTCTTCATACCCAGTAAGAGTCTGTTGTGTTTTCTTGGTCTTTCACAGTTTGTTTGCACGATGGTCCATTATTAGTTCACAGCAGTTATTTCTCACGTTTATTTGAAACACTCTTTTTAGTGCCTGTTGTCACTCCACGCACGATTCCAATCTCTCATGCTCTTTACGATGGGCTCATTTGCGCTTCACGCACACGCTTATTGTGTGCTTCTATTCCCTTCCACTTTTCCCGCAGTTTGCATGTTGAATTGTCTCGGCTTGATTCAGATCAGCTTCTTATCTCCATGGTTCCAATTACGATGCATCTTGTATTCGCTTTAGTGTTTGTGACACAGATTCTCCACAGTTTCACTAGTCTCAATGTAATTTCTTTTTTCCACAGCTGCCCCTGAAGAAGGGATACTTTTCATCCCGAAATGCATTGGACACCTCCTCATGAATTGACGTTCAACTTTATTGCCATTGTGCAGTTTTCACATTGAATGTATTTTTGTTCTCTATGTCACTTCATATTGATGCTATGCGCATTTCCTTTGTTGCTTTTTGATCGACACATATAAAGTGTGTTTTTCTCAAATACTTGCGGTATTATTGTCTAGCAGACTGTTGCTCCAGAGAGTTAAAGCTCACATTAATTTGATTCTCTTTTGTATAATTTGATACATTTGTTTCCTGCAATGTCTTAGCTGTGCACCCAGTACACTGGTATCGGTTCACCAGCAGTTTACATGTAATTTTGCGAGGTGGGCTTCCTCGTTTCTGAGTTGCACGCTTCATTTTTCCAATTGTATTAATGTAATTCGTGATCACAAGAGTTGGTGTGCGCTAACTTACATACATTTGTTCTAGGTCTTGGCAATGAGGTAGGAGAAAGATCTTCCTCCAGTTCTGGTTTGTGGATCCTTTGGAGGGAGGCTAGGGTGAGTTGGGCAGAACAAAGTTGACTGGCAGGTATGTGGAATGCAAGGCGGTATGCTGGCCCTTTATCATGGAGAAATGTGTAGGCATGTGTGAGGAGATTGAAGGTGATTCTCTTGTTGACTGGAAGCCAGTGGAGTTGTCAGAGGTGTTGCATGATGCGGCTGTGGCTAGGGATGCCGGGGACCAGTCTGGCTGTGGCTATTTGAACTTTCAGTAGTTTCTTGAGCTGTTTCTGGGTGATGCCGGTGTAGAGTGCTTTGCTGTAGTCGTGTCTGCTAGTGATGATTGCATGGGTGAATGTCTTTCTGGATTCTGTGGGGATCCATCTGAATGTCTTTCAGAGCAGGCGGAGCATGTGGAAGCAGTCTGAGGAAACTGCGTTGATTTGGAATGTTCATTGTGATAGATGAGTCCAGTATTATGCCAAGGTTTCGTGCACGGTCTGTCTGGGTGGGAGGGGATCCCAGAGTGGCTAGCCACCAGGAGTCATCCCAGACTTAAGGGGTGGTTCCCAGGATGAGTACTTGAGTCTTGTTCAAGTTGAGCTTGAGGTAGCTGTATTTCATCCAGGTAGCAATGGCCTTCATTCTGTTGTGGAAGTTGGTTCTGGTGGTTGTGGGTTCATTGGTGAGGGAGAGGATCAGCTGGGAGTTGTCGGCGTAGGAGATGATGTTGAGTCTGTGGCTTCTGTTGATGGCTGCGAGGGGGGCCATGTAGACATTGGAGAGAATGGGTCTCAGGGAAGAACTGTGGGGCATATATCAACATAGAAGGAGGGACTGAGGGCATTTTTTAGAGGTCCAGTAGACGTGCCCCCGATGAGACAATCATATCAAAAGGAGTATGCCGTTCCTGGACTGGGAAGGTAGTATAATGAGGAGGCTAGGAAGGTGGTGCCCTGTTCCAATGATGGAGGTAGGGTGTCTCCCAATTTGGGAAGTGGGGCCCTCACAAACCCAGGCTGGGTGTCATGCTTTATCATAGGGCATGCTCCTCATCAGGCCGGCACTACAATGCCTGACGGGCACCCTTTGAGGGGCTCTTTGTCGGAGATCTTTTGTCCCAAGCCGTGCCAGCTTCGGTACATAGATATGACCACCATGAGTGTCTGATAAGTTTCAGCGCTTCGTCCATCATCTCCTTGTGTTTGCTTTGCTCGTCCTAAGGTGGCAGGGTATGCCCAGATGTGGGTCCCTTGCTCACTTTGCCACTGGATTCAAGCTAGCCTGGATGATGAGGGCTGATAGTCCGAAACGGTCCCAGGATGCTTGTTTCCGGTCCAGGGAAGACATGACTTGACAGTTCGGGCTAGAGTGTTCCCATGAGGCACAGGGTCAAGACTGATTTGCATATAGCTGTGTCCGAGCTGGGTTTGCGAAGTGAGCTAAAGAACGCTGATGGATTCAACCCAGATCAGTGACTGGGGGTGAGTGTCTGAAAAGTTTCAGAGCGAGGTCCATCATCTCCTTGTGTTTGCTTTGTTTGCCCTAAGTTGGCAGGGTATGCCCAGACGTGGGTCCCTTGCTCACTTTGCCACTGGATTCAAGCTAGCTTGGCTGATGATGGCTGTTAGCCCGAAACCGATCCCAGGATGCTTGTTTCCGGTCCAGGGAAGACATGACTTGGCAGTTCGGGCTGGAGTGTTCCCATGAGGCACAGGGTCAAGACTGATTTGCATATAGCTGTGTCTGAACCGGGGTGGCGAATTGAGCTAAAGAACGATGATGGATTCAACCGAAATCTGTTGGTGGGGGTGAGTGTCTGAAAAGTTTCAGCGCTTCATCCATCATCTCCTTGTTTTTGCTTACATCTAATTAGCACATTTAATTTACTTGTAAGTCCCTAGTAAAGTATCACTAGATGCACCCAGGGTCTGTAACTTAAATGCTACTAATGAGCCTGCAACACTGTTTGTGCCATCCATTTAAGTAGCCTTTTAAACATATCTAAGGCCTGCCATTGCAGCCTGTGTGCAGTTTAAACAGCCATTGCGGCCAGACAAAGAAAACCTTTTGCAGGCCTGAAGCTTCATTTTTAACACATTTACAGCATCCCTACAAAAGGCCCTCAAGAGCCCAGATGGAAGAGTAAAGTGTATTTACATGCCATGATAGTAAAACACTCTTAAATTAGTTGCTCAATACTGCAAGGCCCACCTCTCCTCTATGATAAAATGGGGTCAACAGCTTACATTTAATAAGTGATAACTTTCAAGTAGGAGCTGGGAAAAATGGAGATGTCTAAAGAATTGAAAGCCCTCTTTAATGGCAAAAGTTGGATTTTAAGTCACAATTCTTCAAATGTCACTTATAGAAAGATGGCCTTTTCGTGTCCCTAACAATTTGGTGCCTGTATCATGGGTCACTTGACTGGGTGTAGCTGGGAGTTGGTCTTTATGTATTGCTCCCAGACAGTGTGACAAACGAGCATAGGTGTTGGCAAGATGGGCCATTTATGGCTTGATGAGGGGTAGTATCTGCCACCAATCACACTTGCATATCACAAAGACTCTGACTGAGCACACTCACAAAGAGATTGGCTGTAGTCATTTAGGGTATCCAGCAAGCCGGGGCCATGGCCTGGGCCAAGGTAGGGATTCGGGAAATTGCAAGCATATCTAGGAATGGAAACCTCCATCACTTTTTCCAACTTTTAATTGGGCACCAGTAATAAATAAGGGAGCCTCAGACTAGGGGTGGGCGGAATTTGCGGAATTAACCTTCGCAAATTATCGCGAGAATGTTTAAAATTATCGCAAACAAGCAGAAATATCGCGAAGATGCGGAAGTTTTTTTCCGGCATGTTCGCGAGATTTTCTGCATGGTTGCGGGTCGCCAACTTACCCATGTGGTTGCTTGCGGGCGCGGCCATCTTGTTTTGAGTTGTTCTCGCGGTGCATGATCGCGAGAAGAAAGACGTGATCGCGCGACGCATGACGTCACTGCGGGCGCGAACTGTCGCGAGACAGCGCAAATGGCTAAAAACAATACAACATCTCATGGAGAACGCGACCGGATCAAGAAAACTTGTCGGCGAACGCAGGGATTCAGGTAAGGCGATCGCGCGCGCGCGAGAATGTATTATTTTACAGCGCGAGCAAGAAACAAATTATCGCCAAGCTGCGGAAACCAGAATTTTTGACATTTTCGCGCTCTCCGCGGAACGCAAAAATGTCAAATTATCGCAATTTCCGCGAACGGAACGAAATTTTTGCCCAGGCCTACCTCAGACCCAGTTCTTCTGTACAGCTTTGCATTTTGTGGAAGTCTCAAAAGGACTGCTGTGCTGCTCGGCAAGAAGTACTGCTTCTTTGTTTCCCTGTTGCCTGAGCGGAAATACTGGACCTGCATCTTGAACCCAGAACCGCTGCAGTGACTCTAAGGCCTTGTTGGCTGGGCTCTTGATCAGAGCCTCAGGGACAGAAAAGGCTCCAACCACCTTGAACCCAGCACTTGGGCTCTGCCTGCTGTGGGTCTTTCCCCCAAGAGGTGCCACCCCTGTCTAGGATCCTTGGAAGAGGCTCTGAGGGTGCTCTGACAGCCCATCAGTGGTCCTGTCGGCAGAACTGGCACAGTGTGATGCATCTCCTTGCAGCTGCACTTCAGAACCGCCACTGTGCAACACAGGCCTTTGTTCACATCGCAAGCCCCTCCTCAACCGCATCCTCAAAGATCATGCAGGACCTGGCATCGCAGCACCTCAGAACCAACTCTGCATGAAGCATCCTTGACACAGGATCTCGCTATACTCTGCAAACCAGAATTTAAGGTACCTTTGCCCAGCAGGCCTAGCTAGGTCACTGTATTCGGCCCATGCTCAAGCATGGTTCACCTGAAATTGTGACTATTTCCCAGTCTGGCAAGACCAGATAATCAAAGTTAGAGCTTTGTGCTTTTAGGTACTACTTTTGCAAAAACTTTGAAATTGTATTTCTCTGGTTCTCAAATAATTTATTACATTTTACTCTATTTTTCTAATTTGGTTTGGGCGTTTTCTTGTGTTGCATTTTCATTTTCTTCCTGTTTGAAGAGCGGCATAAATACTTTACTCATTGCCTATAAGTCAACCCTGCCTGCTTTGTGCCAAGCTACCAAAGGGTTAAGCACAGGATATTTTAGGATGTGCTTGTATTTCACCCTCACAGAGATTGTGGTTACTGCTTCAGTAGGGTTTCAGTCCCTCAACCAGTGACCCAATTTCCAACAGTTTATATAGGTTTATATCTAAAAAAGAGTGGAGCACACTAAAGAACCTTTTATTGTTCCTCCAAAAATGTATGTTCATTCACTATAGTTGTCTCTCATCACAGCAGATGAAATGCATTTTCAATGCCACAGGTAGAGCAACATAGACATTGTCCTACTATGTAGTGGCAACATTGGTAAAATGTGTTAGTGACATCCCTATTCATGAGCTATGTTGTTGCCTTCCAAGATGGCAAGAGGTGCTAATTTAAGGATGGCATCCAGTTTTACATAGTCTTTCATTTTACAAAGATTCCACTACTGTTGCATTTACCAATAACCCTGGGCGTAGTTTGCGTAGTATCGCTACGCGAAGCTACGCAAAGTTGTTACAGCACTACGCGAGATACGTGTAGCTACGTGAGCGTGCGTAGTTGCATGTCGCACCCGTTCATGATGCGTTTTTCTTGTTCCGGAATGCATTGTGAGTCTTCGGGACGCTGTTCGCGTGCTCGGGAGATAGTATCTCGTGAACTTGCCCATGCGGTCGCCTATGGATGCGGCCATCTTGTTTTTCAATTGGCCCGCCCGTTCGCGATGCCTTATTTCCTGTTCTGGGTCACGTATAGCGTGTTCACGATGCGCATTTCATGTTTGGGAACGAGTTTTACTTGTTCGCGGCGCTTTTTGCGTGCTCGGGGGAAAATATTGCGCAAACTTACCCACGCGGTCGCGGTGGGCGCGGCCATCTTGTTTTTCACTCTATGCTATGGTTCTGGGCCTGCTTTTCTATCCTCCCTAAAATTCTTAGTTTTTTACACTGTTTTTCAGATTTTTTTATTTATTATCTATCTCTCTCTGTCCCTAAGTCTATATTTTGCATTTTATTTCTACTTTTACTTTATTTTTTTTACTTTTTCTACTGTTTTGTATTACTTCCTTCTTTAAGCTCCTACTTCTTCCCCTAACTTTATTTTTTCCTTCTTTTCTTTTTCCACCTACCACACACCCCAGAACCATGGCAAAGGGTAGCAGCAGCACTAGCGGCTCCAAGGGCAAGGCGTCTACGCCCTAGAGCTGCCTGCCTTGCGGCAGACTACGTCCTGCAGGGGTGCAGGCCCGGCAGCTTTTTTTGCATGGTGGAGGTGGCTGCCCTTGTTTTTTGTGTGCAGCACTACCTCCCCTTGACCTTGGCAGCAGGCCAGGATCCGGGTACCCTACCCAGGAGTGTTACTGCCGGTGGGCGAAGGTGTGCCGGGCAGTGTTTCGCTGCTCAGTGGTCCGGTGCACCCATAACCAGCTGGCCCATCGGTGGTCAGACATCCTGGACCGGAATCAGGACCTGTTGGACCTGCTAGGTGTCGAGGTTGTGGGGCTTGGTGAGTAGCTAATATATAGTAGTATAAGTATTGTGTATATTTTTTATGAATAACAAGAATACTGCTGCTACATTGCAGGTAAATTACATTTCAAAATCTTCTGTGATTGTAGGTCACAGGTGCTCGGCGCTACTCTTATTGTTTGCAGCTTTGCGCTTGTTGGGCTGATTATTATGTAAGAGTTTACTTTAAGGAATTTAAGTTAGGTAATGCTATTGCTAGAGAGACTCTCTAGTCCTTCCTTTGTCCTCCTGTCAAATAGTGGTGGATGGATTGATACTAGGTTTAGTTAGTATTAGTCTGTCACTGAGTGCTGCTTACCCCAGTCCTTAGTAGAACCTTTTGTAGTTTGTTTAGTGAGTGGTAGGCTTAGCACTAGTGTCAGTAGCAGTACATCAGACGCAACCAACCAACAATTTGGTGTATGCACAAATGTATGCATGTGCATGTGTCCTCCATCTCATCTATGCATTTTTGAGGGCTAAAAAATGGAAATGCAGACTTAGTGAACAATTGGACCGTCTGGAATAGGTGGGCTAGGTCAGGTGGTACTTAGGCTTATATAGTATTCTGGAATCAGAATGAAACACTGGATTAGTGTTCTTAAATAAGTAGATGGTCTGTGAATCCCGCAAGTCAGTAGTCGATCTGATTAGATAGGTCAATTTTATTGAAATTGTTGTTTCCTAAAATGATTTTTGAGCGTTTTCTTAAATAATTTATTTGTTTCACAATCACAGCAATCATTAATGTTTGTCTCTTTCTTTATTATATCTTACATGAGCAGCACCCAGGAGCAAGAAGACGGGGTCTGAGTCAGCGGGACAACCAGAGGATCGCTCCTCTACCGAGGGCCCTGCTGCTGGCCCCAGTAAGTCCTCCAGTGGTTATTATTAACAATTATATTTCCCTAACTGTTACTGCACCTTATTTTTTCCGAACTATTAATTCTGGTTCCACTTCCTAATTCTATTTTTTACAAAGCTTCTTTGATCTTCTTGACTATCTGTTTCTAAATTCTGGTTATCCCTGCCTCTAAGTTCTAACTACCTCTGCTTTGACTCTCTATACTACTACTATTAGTCTGTCTGTAGCTGAGCTTGCCCAGTTGGCCACTCTTTATTTAAGGTTTTGAATAAAACTCAGATTGACCAATAGCTCTAGCCACTGAGTCCAGTCCTTTGGGTTGTCCTCATCTAGTCTTCTTAATCTTGAGGCTTTGACAATTCCCACCAACAAAATGCCCAACCAGATATTTGACTATTTTTGATAGGATATAGTACATACTACTACTGTTGTGGGAATTGTGCACAGCCACATACAGAACTATGCACAAGAAAATAGGATGTTGGTGATGGGAGGTTTAACCTTCCTCAGTCAGAACCCACAATCCCCTGACCGACTAGCTATAGTGTCTCATTAGGTCCCCGAACCCCCACCCGAAGATACCCAATGATTATACAACCCAGAACATAACACCCTTTTGCTCACTCACTCGTCCACCATCACATCAAATACCACAGAGTCTATGTGTAAGTTCAAAAGGTTTATTTTCAACTAACAAGCTCTGTACATTGTTCTATAACATTCAGTGTACTACTGCCAACTCCAACAGCAAAATGCATAAGATTAAAACAATAAACATTGTTACAAGTGCATGATAGAAGACAAAAAATCTGTGTGAATCCTGGGAGACCCCTCACCGTAGAACATAGAAGTACTGGTTACATGCATCATAAGCTCTGCAAATCTCTGGTTCGTAGAAGGGAATCTTCTGCCTGTTATGAGAAAAATGGTGCACGTTAGATAGTATAATGCAAGCATTTCTCAGTCATGCCAAAAAGTGTAACATGTACATGTTATGGCTAAGCAATACGGACTAACCGAACTCCATAACAAAGTGGCTTGTTTTTCAACCTCTTGTATGCAATGCTCAGACAGTAGCTGTATGAGCTCATATGGGCTCAAAGGTGTCTACTGCACAACAAGCTGCGAGGTAACATGTGCAAAAGACATGAAGCTAAAAAAGTCCTATTAGTACTGTCAGTCTCTCCGCCTAGTCCATTATACCTCCCACCAAACTTATCTTACCTGTGATTGATGATGATTAAGTTTGGCACAGTGATGGCTGTATGGCTTACCAAGAGAATGGAGAAGATGCCATGGTTGTGGTGGTAGTAGTAGACACTGGCAGTCGCATTTGCAACAAAAAAAAAGAGACAGACACTTGCCTGAGAGAGATTGTGGGAGGAGTAGTAGAACGAAGTAAAGTACAGTACAGAAGAAGACTGCCAAACAAACAATATTGCAACTGCTAAAGTAAAATAAAACATAATGGTGGTGGGGACAGCCTAGTACAAGAAGTTACAAACTGTAGTTGTGTTGAGTGAGTCACTTAACACAATCGTAGTTCGTAACCTTTACGGCTGTGTGGTAGGATATTGATGATGAATCCAATCAATGCCGGCAATTAATTATGATGTATTAGGTCCCTTTGGAAAAAACATTGGCTTGCACATAGACTGAGCATGGGTGGGCAAGTAGAAGAAGATCCTCACCCTGCCTTGAAATTGAATTAGTGTTGCTTTCAACACATCTGCCCCAGCAAGCTTGTGATCAATTGTTGGTGTACATTTAATGTAGTCAAATCACACCTCAATATAAATCACACAGCCTGGGGGAAGAGGGTTAGGGTTTGATGAATCGATGGGAAGGGGGGTTTTGGGGAAAGGTTTGACAAAGAAAAACAGTACGCATGGACACAACAAAAGCAAAAAATAATCTTGGCAGATGACCATGATCTTATCCAATAAATCTATAAATGCATGCATGATGATGAAGATAACTTGATGGTTAATGAGTAGTACTTACTAACTAATACTACACAATTAGACAGTACAGGGCAGCAGTATATTAATATTCAATTTGCCTTGCCTGTATGCCCTCAGAGAGACCCAAATTACATGTTGTACTGGGCTTACTTTTAAAGATAGCAAAGAAAATTAAAAGATAGTTGTAGGGATCAATTAGACAACAAACAAAAACACAACACACAGTCGTAATGATTGAAGAGAAACAAGGAATCAAATGAATTAAAAGACTAATGATGAATGATACTAAAGTTACTGTATTATCCTGGTCAAATTGTGGAGTTGCATCTCGTCATTCCTCTTGGTCCTTCCTTCCATGGACGCTCCGCATATCAATCTTGGGTGCCACTGCCTGCCTGATGTAGATTGGTAAGGTAAGTGTGAGTTGTTTCTCCCAGTATACCACAGCGTAAAGGCCGGCCTGTAAGTGTAGATGGAAAAACAAAAGGGGTATTGAAAAGTCAATGAATGAAAAAAAAGCATCAATTACTGTGGAGTGCAAGAAGAGAAGAGAGAAAACTTTCAGACTGAGGCGGCTTGGATACATCTTGTCTACTCTGTTTACAGCATTAAGCTACAACAACGACAGGACAGGAGTCAGGACAGAACAGGCCCACGGCACCGGGACGTTACCCAACCTCCATTTACCTTAAATTTTGACAGAGCCAGACAAAAGGCATATACAGCAACCTAGGATTTTCAAAATTAAGTGACTAAATCAATGCACCGCTGTCAGTCATACCACTACACTCGACTCCACCATTACACGGACATGTAGCCTAGGTCTGCTGTGGTTCTTGTTGAATTGCTGTGCTTACCTTTTATGCCTCTTCATGAAACGCAGTTATTCCATCAATCATCTCCAATCCAACTGACTGACTGCGTGCAAAGATAGTATGGTCATCATCATGGTGTGGTATGTGTTGTCCAACTCCACCTCAGTCTGTAGTGACTCCGATTAAGTCCATATTCCATATAAAAAATTGCAACGGATATTGGCCTGCACCTGCAGTAGTAGTAGGAGTACAATTTGGTTATTAAACAACAAGAAGGGAAATATTGACTCTCACTTGAGTCACTTTTACTTTGTAGATTAACTAGTGGAGTTCGACTTCATGCACAAAATCAAAACAACAAACAGCAGCAATCACTCAGAGTCAGCAAGCATCCAATGCATAACATCATTACCTGTCTTGCTCTTCTCTTTGGATGTCAGATCAGATGCCTAGTTCTGACAAGTGTGCGTTTTTCTTTTTAACGAGGCAGTGGCCTCAATATTTCTCCACATTTATTTTGAGTGTTGTTAGTTGCTGTTTCAGTTTTTTTCTTATTCATTTGTGGCACTTTGTTGCAGTTGAAGTTGGTTCACATGGTCAGCGCTGTGATGGGCCGCGGCCTGGGTAGCGGTCATTGGTCAATTGAGTTTGCAGAAATGTCAGCAAGTTTCTTCGAAGAGTCTTGTCTTTCTCTGCCAAGTACCTTCTGTCCTGACAGTGATGAGCTTTGGATGCCTGCCGAGGCTGTAGCCTTCTGACAGTGATGAGTTTACTTTTGGATGCCTGCCCAAGTTCTGAAGAGTTGTGGATGCCTGCAGAGGCAGTAGCCTTCGGACAGTGATGAGTTTCGGCTCGGAAACAAAACGGAGGATAGCTATAGTCATGTTTCACTTCTTATGGAGGGACTGTTAGAGGCAACATTTCTTGTCCTATTCTCCATCCAATGTCTGGCTTGATGGAAATGTATTCAGGGCGAGTCAGGAAGATGGAGCAGGACTCTGAGGAGTGGATAGTTAAATGCACAGACGTGCAACTCCAATAGGGAAATAAAAAGAGAAGACGGTGGTGATGGAATTGTTGTGATTTGATTTGAACCAGAAACACAGATACACACATAAATAAAGGAAGGTAGAAGTAACAATTTGAAAGCCTAGTTGTCAGCGAAGAGGAGCTCGTCCTCAAACTCTGATGGATCAGACAGAAGTAGGTCATGTAACCCACTACTTATGTCATCGAAGTAGCTCTCTTCTTCCTGTGTGATTCACGTATTTTGTACTCCGGTGGTATAAAGTGCTGATTCATTTTGATCATGGTTAACCTCTCCACGCTTTTGGGCGAGAGACTTGTCCTTTTCAAAGTTACAATGGCACCAGCAGCGCTGAAAACACACTCAGAAGAGACACTTGCGACAGGGGAAGCCAGATACATTATCGTCAGCCTGCTGAGCACTGTCCATTGGCTTATTTTCCCATACCAATACACCAATGGGTTTTGATCCATGAAGACCTCTGTTGGGTCATCCAGATAGGCCTGGACCATCCGCTCGATGCTCAGGGGTGCTCCAATGTGCTCGGCCTCTTTTACCCTTGCATCAGCACTGGACTTACCATACCCCTGCCATAGAAACCAATCAGTTGCCGATTGTAGTAGGGATGATCCTGTTCTTGCTGTTGTTGATGTTATTGGTAGCGTTGTTGTCGGTGACTGCTGGGAGGCAAACTCACTGCCCTCAGGCTCTGAAGTAGAACATGACTCTGTATGCCCTGTAGTACTTGTTCTGGCATGGGGAGGGGGGCCTCTAATTAGCAACTGTTCATTTTCAAAGTCAATGGCTTGCTCAGTTATCAAGGTTTTGTACTTGGCAACATCCACTTCTGAAAAAAGGAAAAAAGGAATTACTGCCTTACTGTTCAGAAATACTTTACAGTAATGTAATGTGGATGTGACACAATGTTATTTTGAATCCTTGTATTTTCAGATAAGTTCATGGCTAAGGAGTCCGCCAAATAATGTGCCGCTTGTTTGTCATCCACACCTGCGTACGTTTCAGACACCTCCTTCAGCTGTTGCTCTAGCATGTGCAACAATGGGATAGCTTGGCCCATAGTACAGTCCTCCCTGCTGACTTCACATGTGGAAGTAGCATCTCTGTCAGGCATTTAACGAGGTCCCATTGGCCCATCTCAACAGTCATGCCTCCCACAGTAGGATCCCCTAATCTTTGCATGACATAAGCATTGAGTGGTATATACTGCTTAAACAGACAATCAAGCATGTAATAAGTTGAGTTCCAACGTGTTTGAGTGCTTTGACTGGCATTTTATGCTCACGTTGAATGACCCTCAGCTGCTTCCGGGCTTTAACAGAATGGCTGAAATGTGTGCCTATTCTTCTGCAGGTGGCCAGTAAGTTGCTGACTTTGTATTGATTTTTCAGAAAGTCTTGAACAACAATGTTAAACCGTTCGGTGCTCATGGCGGCCTGGAGCCGTCATGATGCATAGTGGGCGTGTGCTCATGGCAGCTCAAGGCCGTCATGGCACCCACCCACGGGGAAGTGCTGGCGCTCCCCCGTGGGACGCCGATCGTTGGCTTTCTACCGGGGAAGGCAGGGAAAGCCCTTCCCCTGCCTTCCCCCGCTCCCCCTCCACGTCATCAATGACGTCAGCATGCAAAGCGATGCCTCTTTTGTGCATTCCTGCTGCACGATTGTGCGATGTGCAGCAGGAATGCCCACTAGCGCCAGGGATTTTTTTTTTATTTAAAGGGCAATACTGCGTGCGGGGAGTGGCCCCTTGGGCAAGGGTCACTCCCATTATTGGGGGCATAATTACATAACTTTGTCTGCCCCCCTGGTGGGGCAGATTTTTGCATAATTAAAAAATAAATTGTCCCATTGGACCAAGAGTCCGTTTTGTGTGGAGAGTGGCCCCTTGGGCAAGGGTCAATCCCTTTGGGGGTATGTTTATGGCTGTCTGCCCCATGGGGGCCGATCTTGCCTATGTATGTTATCTAGGGCCCACTAGGGTTTTTTTTTTTTGGAGCGTGACGCCTTGGGCAAGGGTCGCTCTCCCTTGGGGACTGTCTCTCCCTATATTTGGCCCACTTGACCACCAGGGATTTCTTTGTGGGGAGTGGCCCCTTGGGCAAGGGTCACTCCCCTTATGGGGGCAATGTTTTTTGGCTTTGTCTGCCCCTCTGTGGGGCAGATTTTGCCATATTTTTTTATGTGGCCCACTGGACCACCATTGAATGCTTTGTGGGGAGTGGCCCCTTGGGCAAGGGTCACTCCCCTTCGGGGCTATGTTTTTGGCTGTCTGCCCCCATTGGGGGGGCAGATCTCGCCTTTTTTTTCATCTAGGGCCCACTAGGCCACCAGGAAATTGTTTTTGGGAGAGTGACCCCTTGGGCAAGGGTCGCTCCCCTTTATGGGAGAATGATTGTGGCCATTTCTGTCCTCTTTGGGTGGCAGATCAACAGTTTGTTTTTTAGGCCCATCTACCCCAAGGGAGGCAGAAGCCACTAGACAACAGGCGTTTTAAAAAAAATTAATTGGGGAGTGGCCTCAAGGGCAAGGGTTGGTCCAATTTTACAGGGGTGAATATTTTATTTATACTCTTAGGCCCACCTACCCCTTAGCTTAGCTGGTGGATTGTGTGTGGGCTGGTGCATTATTTGAATATGTGATTGTAATGGTTTATTTTCTCCTTTTTATTCTCGTGTACAGCTTTTGATTCCTGTTTGCGGTTTTTGCAGTTTTGCGTAATTGCATTTATTTAGTAAGAAAAAACATTTTTGTTGAGTTTACTCCAAATGAGTATTATTGTCATGCATGAATGCATTATTTTGTAAGTGGTGTCATAATGGCAGAATATTTGTTAGTGTTCAGAGCATGAAATTCTTTGCGATGTGTTTTGCATTGTCTTATGTGTAATTTTTTTTTCTTTTTCTTTTTTAGTGGGATATTGTTGATCCTTGCTGTGTTTGTGCAGAGTAGGTGGTGGTGAGTCTAGCTGCTTCTGGCAAGTGAGTGGTATAGTGTTAGAGTATATAGGTCTTTGTGATAAAGCTACCGTTTGTTTATTTCTTTTTTTACAAAGGGTTTGTTGTTGTTGACTTGGTTGACAAGTAACCTTTATTAGTAAGCATTATGGCTAGCCATAGAATGACTGATCAGAAGGTGGTTGGTATGCTTCTTGAATCTTCCTCTGAGCAGGATTATGAGACTGACAGTGAGTCTGAGGGAGAGGAGGGAGGGGAAGATTCCGGAAGTGAGTTTTCTCTCCACATGGAATCATCAGATGATGAAGGTACTCTCAGTGTGGATGAAGCTACTCTCGGTGTGGATGAAGCTACTGTCAGTGCGGATGAAGTGCCTGTTTTAGAGGAAGATACCGCTGTGCCGATCTGTGCCTGAGGCTGCTAGGCTTCCTGCTGGAAGTGCTGGACTCTGAGTTGATCCAAACATGGTGCAGCCGGTGTTGCCTGCCTTTAGTGGTGATGCAGGATGTAGAGTGGATTGTGAACATTTTTTGCCTACACAGTTTTTTCAGTTGTTTATGGATGATGTATTTTTGGGTGAGATTGTTGAGCAGACTAATTTGTATGCTGAACAGTTTTTGAGGGACAACAGTGACAAACTTAGGCCCCACTCTAGAGCTACCCGGTGGACTCCCACAAATCTGGAAGAGATGAAGAAGTTTTTCGCCTTTACTTTATTGATGGGTTTGATAAGGAAGCCGTCCATGGCTTCATATTGGTCTACCAGTTCCTTGATGGCAACGGCCAAATTTCCTGCAGTTATGACTTGTGATCGGTATTTACTTTTGCTTCGGATGCTGCATTTTATTAATAATGCTTTGGCGTTGCCATGAGATCACCCTGACTGTGACCGTCTTTTTAAGATTCGACCTGTTCCTGATAACTTTGTAGATCGATTTTCAGAGATCTATACTCCAGGGAAATTAATATCTATTGATGGGTCTTTGGTCCTGTTCAAGGGCTGTTTGGTTTTTAGGCAGTGCATTCCTAGCAAAAGGGCACGCTATGGAATTAAGCTGTATACATTGTCTTGAGAGTAGGTCAGGATATGTTTTTTATTTCCACTATTGACCTCCCTGGTTGTCCGTCCACTTTTGGAGTCACAGAGAAAATTGTGTGGGATCTTGCTAGAGGACTGTTTAATAACAGAGGCCATCATTTGTACATTGATAAATTCTACACTGCTGTGTAATTGTTTAAGGAATTGTTCAAAGTGCATACTTTTGCTTGTGGCACAATCCGCTCTAACCGTAAAGGTTATCCAAAAGAACTTGTTTGCAAAAAATTTCAGAGGGGACAGTGCAGTTCCTTGCGTAGTGATGAACTACTAGCTGTGAAATTTGTGTACAGGAGGGATGTGTACATGCTGACTACCATCCATGATGAGAGTACTTCATCTGTGCCTCTTTGGGGTCAGATTGCTATAGTGCGGAAACCTGTGTACATTTTAGACTACAATAAGCACATGGGTGGTGTTGATAGAGTAGATCAGAGGTTGGAACCTTACACTGCTATTCATAAGGCTTACATTTGGTATAAGAAGTTGGCCATCCATCTCTTCCATTTGGCAACTTTCAATGCTTTTGTTGTGTTCAAGGAGTGTTCTCCTGCGTCACAGTTGACTTTTGTTCAGTTTCAGCAGTCTGTGATAGGCAGCCTTGTTTTTTTGGAACAGGCAAGTGTTCCTAGAGTTGGAGTGGTGGAGGATGTGGCTCGATTGAAAGATCACCACTTTCTTGCTCACATTCCTCCCACACCCTCAAAAGAATTTCCCACTAGGAGATGTAGAGTCTGTTGGTGAAGAGGTACGCTGAAGGAGACTCATATGTACTGCCCCGTGTGTCCTTCTAACCCTGGGCTGTGTGTGCCTGCTTGTTTTAGAACGTACCACACTCAAAAGAATTATTGGGAGCATCCATGAGTGGTAAAGTAAACTGCCTGGTCTGTATTGTTTAAAAAATGTGTTCTGTTTCAAGGTTGGCATTAGTGCAATGCATTTAGTTTCAGGTTTTGTGTTAGTAGATTTGTAGCTATTTGCAATTTGTTTGTGTTTTCTTTTTTGTATAAAAAAATCCTAAATGTGATGGCTGTGTATGTAGGCTGGCGCTTGGCTGGTGGTGTGCGTGGACTGGCGTTTAGCTGGCGGTGTGCGTAGACTGGCGCTTGGCTGGCGGTGTGCGTGGATTGGCGCTTGGCTGGCAGTGTGCGTGGACTGGTGCTTGGCCGGCGGTGTGCGTGGACTGGCGCTTGGCTGGTGGTGTGCGTGGACTGGTGCTTGTCTGGTGGTGTGCGTGGACTGGTGCTCAGCTGGTGGTGTGTGAGTAGTGACTTGCTGCTGGTCACTACACACACTGCTAGCCGAGCGCCACTCCACGCAATCCATCAGTTTGTGTAGTTGCTAGTTGTGAATGGTTTTGTATGTGTCACACGTATGAAAGGTGTATGAATGGCCTGTAAAGAGGTTGGTGTCTTGTCGTAGCTTTACAGCTCACGAGCTGTGAGTCAATGGTTCAGTTTCTCGTCCTTTCAATTATTAACAGTGCATTTAATTTTTATGAAATCTCTTGTTAATACAATTGTATATACTGAACCATCACTCACCCTTGTGCCAAATCCAACCAGTATGTGTTTGTGCTTGAGGATTAGATGGCAGTGCAGTAATATTTGTCTTTTTTGTCTTTCTCAAGCAGGGTGTACCTTGTCCCTTTTTGTGAATGTTGTGATGTGTTGGTATTGTGCCTGGTGGTGTGAATGGTCTTGTGTGTATCATGTATGAAAGGTGTGTGAATGGCCTGTAAAGCGGTTGGGGCCTTGACGTGGCTATACAGCTCACGAGCTGCGAGTCACTGGTTCAGTTTTTTTGTCCTTTCAATTATTGACAGTGCATTTCATTTTTGTGACATCTCTTGTTAATAAAATTGTATATACTAAACCATCACTTACCCTCGTGCCAAATCCAACCAGTATGTGGGTGTGCTTGAGGAATAGATGGCTTTGCAGTAATCTTTGTATTTTTAGTATCTCTGCCAAGGTGTACATTCCATCTAAGAATAACCTACCAACTGTAGATATTGTCGTAAACTACACACCCAATGGGAGTACATGGTGATGTCTCTCTTGTGGATCCCAACAAGTTATATTATCCACAATGTCCTGCAAACCTCAAAATGTCTGTCACATTTTTCTTGCACTATTGTGCCAAAATGTTCACGCTGCAGAAATAAACAACACATTATCTCAAAAACCTGGTTTTGTAAGGGGGGGTCACCTGGGTTTTTTCCCCCGTGCTCGGCGGCCATCTATGGAAACCTACCAAACCCACACATTTCTGAAAACTAGACACCCAGGGAATTCCAGGGAGGTATGGCTTATGTGGATCCCCCAACGTTTCTTTACCAGAATCCCCTGCAAACCTCACATTTATCAGAAAAAATCACTTTTTTCACTCATTTTTGTGTGGGATAGTTGTGGCATCAACGGGCTGACACAAATTTCCTACCACCCAGTGTACCCCCGGGTCTCCCAATAAAAACAGTGCCTCACTCGTCTGGGAGGCCCAAGTACCCGCGACAGGCAGGGGCCGAAAACATAGTGAGGCGACATCAAAATTGCCTATCTCAAAACGACCTGGTTTTGCAAGGAGGGGTCACCTGGGTTTTTGGCCCGGTGTTCGGAGGCCACCCAGAGAAACCTACCAAACCCACATATTTCTGAAAACTAGACTAGTGGGGGATTCCAGGGAGGTATGGCTTGCGTGGATCCCCCAACGTTTCCTTACCCAGAATCCCCTGCAAACCTCAAATTTAGCTGAAAAAAGCACTTTTTTCACTCATTTTTGTGTGGGATAGTTGTGGCATCACCGGGCCGACACAAATTTCCTACCACCCAGTGTTCACCCTGGTCTCCCGATAAAAACAGTGCATCACTTGTGTGGGATGCCCAAGTACCCGCGACAGGCAAGGGCCCAAAATGTAGTGAGGTGACATCTTAATTGCCTATCTCCAAACAACCTGGTTTTGCAAGTGGGTCACCTAGGTTTTTGGCCCGGTGCTCGGCGGCCACCTAGGGAACCCTACCAATCCAACACATTTCTGAAAACTAGACATGCGGGGGAATCCAGGGAGGTATGGCTTGTGTGGATCCCCCAACGTTTCCTTACCCAGCATCCCCTGCAAACCTCAAATTTAGCTGAAAAAAGCACTTTTTTCACTCATTTTTGTGTGGGATAGTTGTGGCATCACCGGGCCGACACAAATTTCCTACCACCCAGTGTTCACCCTGGTCTCCCGATAAAAACAGTGCATCACTTGTGTGGGATGCCCAAGTACCCGCGACAGGCAAGGGCCCAAAACGTAGTGAGGCGACATCAAACTTGCCTATCTCAAAATGACCTGGTTTTGCAAGGGGGGTCACCTGAGTTTTTGGCCCGGTCTTGGCGGCCACCTAGGGAAACCTACCAAACCCACACATTTCTGAAAACTAGACACCCGGGGTATTCCAGGGAGGTATGGCTTGCATGGATCCCCCAACATTTCCTTACCCAGAATCCCCTGCAAACCTCACTTTTAGCTGAAAAAAATCAATCTTTTCACACATTTTTGTATGGGATTGTTGTGGCATCACTGGGCTGACACAAATTACCTACCACCCAGCGTTCCCCCTGGTATCCCGATAAAAACGGTGCATCACTTGTGTGGGATGCCCAAGTACCCGCGACAGGCAAGGGCCCAAAACGTAGTGAGGCGACATCAAAATTGCCTATCTCAAAACGACTTGGTCTTGCTAGGGGGGTCACCTGGGTTTTTGGCCCGGTGCTCGGCGGCCACCTAGGGAAACCTACCAAACTCACACATTTCTGAAAACTTGACACCCGGGGGATTCCAGGGAGTTATGGCTTGCATGGATCTCCCAACGTTTACTTACCTGGTATCCCCTGCAAACCTCAAATTTAGCTGAACAAATCACTTTTTCACACATTTGTTTGTGGGATAGTTGTGGCAGTACCGGGCTGTCACAAATTTCCTACCACCCAGCCGCTGGCTCTTACTCTTGTGCCACTGAGATGTTGCTGAAGATGTGGGCGCCGATAACACTGCACTGCTGGGGACAGGGCTACTTTGTGTACCAATACCAGAGAGAATGTCTCCCTGTCCTTCCTCTTCCACCGTGATCGGATCTTCTTCTTTTGCTCGTTTATCCCAACCAACACCAATGGTTGTAGTTTTTATGCCACGAAGGTGGTCCTCCCAGTTGATCAAGTGGTGTTTTTTCAGATGGGTTATTTGGCCTCCGGTACCATAGTTTGTACCATCCTTACCCCGACTAACAGAGGTATTACAAATGGAGCATATAGCAATGTTCTCCTCCTTTTCGCTTACCGTAAAGAAGTCCCGAACTGGGATGCTTAACTTTTGCCTCTTGCTGGAGGTGCCACTCCCAGTGCCGGATGAACTGGAGAGTGTGCGTTGAATTTGACTCTGTGCTGTACCACTACCTACTTCTACTGAGGTGGTGGTTGTGCTGGATGTAGGTCACTGCCGGGCCTTTGCTAATGCAAATATGGAAGCTCTAGGTTGTGTTGGTGTTACCTGTGTTGGAGGTATGCGTGCTACATCCCTCGCAGCGATTGTGAATGGGGTAATAATGTTGGGCTCCATCTCCTCGGGGCCGGGAGTGATGTTTGTGATGACTCATCATCATCATCCTGCTGTTCTACATCAACCTCCATAAGTGAAAGGCTTTCTGGAACCTTCCTTTTCCCTAGCCTTGTCTTGGGGAGTGTCTCCCTCTCATACTCAGTTTGTGGCTTCCAAGTGGCATCTAGATCATCAGAAGGGGGCTTGGCGAAGAACTTGATGGAAGACAATGGATCTCCTGAATAAATCGCTTCCTCTTCTTCTTCCTCTGCATGAGGCTCAATTTCCTGAACTGCCCCTACTTCGGGAGGAACAACAACTACTATCATGGGTGGTGGTTGCAGCTGTTGTTGTTGACCACTTATCTGCTGTGTTTCCTCCTGCGTTGATTGGGTATTACTTTGAGATAGCGATTAGTTTAGCTCAGGCTCAGCATCACTCGTTTCCACCATTAGGCTGGCTACCTCTTCCAGACTCAGGTGCTTGGGCCTGGGTTGGTGGGTTGGGCCCACTGATGCGGAGGTGCTGCCTCCAGCTTGCCCCCCGGACACCGCTGCTGCAGGCGTCATTTTTGGTTTCCCAAAAAAGGTTTTGGGCGGCACACCAGACTTAAGTGTCAATTCCTTCTTCTGTTCCTTCTTCTCAATAGCAACTTTCTTGGTACTGGAGGACCTGGTACCTGCTTTCTTTGGGGCCATCGTCTTCAGATGTCAGCAGCACTCAGTTGCATAAGTTGCAGAGATGTCTGGTCAGGTCACACACACGTCACTTCGTGTACAGCAGCAGGACGTCTGTCTGGCAGCACAACGGGCGATGATGACACACCTCCTCCTCAGTCTTTTGTGCACCTAAAAGCAAAAAAGCCAGAAGAACATCAGTCAAACGATAGTACAAACTAATTTTAGTGTGTAGTAGTTACAATTATTAAATTTTAGTAACTCAGTGAACAACAACAGTGTAGCCATTTATGAGACTTTGACAACAAGGCCAGGGCTTTCCACTCAGGAAGAATAAGAATAGCAAAGAACAAAAACAAAAAGGTAGTGGAGCCTGTTTGGCCTAAATTTGTGCATCACGTGGGATGGATGTAGCATCAGAGAGCTGCAGCTGGTAATGGGGATGGATTTGGAAGCAGTAAGACAAGAGGAACAATGGAAGGACACGCAGGCCTATGTGGCAGAAACAGCACACTACTAACTACTACCACAAAATGGCCCCCATCCACATGGTCACTCACAGGCACAAGGCATGGCAAACAATGAACCCAAGCAGGCCTATATGGCCAGACAAAGGATGCCTGATAAACAACACAGCTTTAATGCAAAACCGAAAATCCACATGGCTAAAAACAGGTTGGAAAGTTACACAACAACAACACATACACATGCAAAAAAGGCATTTATTTAACACACCCAAAAAGTGAAATATACCCCAGAAAAAAACACACATTTTGTAATTCAATCCAATGCCATCCATGCCCTAAATGAAATTCAACAGACACCACAGAAACAGTTGTTTCATGCACCAATGAGTACCTCTGGGTCTACTGGCTGAAAAGTCCTAACACACACCCAAAGAGTGAACCCCCTCATAAATACACGTTTTACCATTCAATCCAATGCCATCCATGCCCTAAATGATGTTTAAATTCAAAAGACAACACAAAAACAGCTGTTTCATGCACCCATGATGATTGATGAGTACCTCTGGGCCTACTGGCAGACTAGGCCATAAGCTTGGAGGCCTATGGCAAAAGCACAGTGGCTGGTCCCACAAAATGGCCGCCACCACATGGCCAGGCCACCCACAACAACAAGAAAAGAAAGACAAGCAGGCCTATGGCAAAAGCACAATGCCTGGCTTCACAAAATGGCTGCCACCCACATGGTCAGGCCACCCACAATAACAAGAAAGTGAAGACAAAGGACAGGACCAGGAAGTTGGAGACTCTGGAAAACTTCCTTTCTCTTTTAAAAAATTGTAAAAAAAGAAAAATGACTCCTTGCTCAAAAAACTACAGCCAAATGACAACCTGAGGAGTTTTTTTTAGCAAAATGAAAAAAATCATAATTTTCAAGAAGGTTTCATGCTGCTCGAGAGATATTCTTCGCCAGATTGCAAATTCTGCGTGTTCGGCCTTGCGATCTTTATAAAAAGTGTAAGTCCGCGTTGTCGCGCAGTGCGGAGTTGCCAAAACTACGCGAGCTGAACGCCTAGGGTTACCTACTGGCTGAAAAGGCCTATTTATTTAACACACACCAAAAATCTGAAATTCCACCCCAAAAACCACATTTTGCAATTCAATCCAATGCCATCCATAAATGATGTTAAAATTCAACAGGCAACACAGAAACAGTTTTTATGCACCCATGATGACTACCTCTGGGCCTACTGGCAGACTAGGCCACAAGCTTGAAACTGAAGCCTATGGCAAAAGCAAGCACACTGCCTAACTCCACAAAATGGCCACCACCCACATGGCCAGGCCACCTACAATAACAAGAAAGTGAAGACAGACAATGAATGCAGGCCTATGGCAAAAGCAATGCACACAGCCTCGATGGCTCCACAAAATGGCCGCTAGCCACCCACAACAAAAAGTAATGAAAGACAGACAATGCAAGCCTATGGCAAAGCACACTGCCTTACTCCACAAAATGTCCTCCACCCACATGGCCAGGCCACCCTAAATAACAAGAAAGTGAAGACAGAAAATTAATGCAGGCCTATGGCAAAAGCACACTGGCTAGATGGCTCCACAAAATGGCCGCTAGCCACCCACAACAAAAAGAAATGGAAGACCTACAATGCAAGCCTATGGCAAAAACACACTGCCTGCCTACACACCACTCGCCGCCTGACTCGTACCGGCCAGCACCCTACTTTGGACCACCTCCCGACGATTCAATCGCCTCCTCAATTCTATTCCATTGATTGCGTCCTCTTCCTCCTCCAATTAAGACCCCCTCGGACCTGCCCGTACCCCCACTCGGCTGGTACCTGCCGTTTCCAGCCCTCCGGCTCCGTAATTCACTGCCCCAAATATGTGTAACAGGTCCTGATGATGGCCTAGAATACTACAGGCCGAAACGCCGTCGACTTCCACAGCGTTATTTCTGGCACATTGTACCATGGGCATTTGCTCTAATGTTCCTTTATAATGTTGCAGGGATTCTGCTTATACACAGAACTATGCGTAGAACCCCAGGACCTCAGTGAGTTGTGGTGTACCAGAAACTCACCTCAGAACCCAGAACCCAGTATCCGGCTAGCATAAGTGTCCCATTCGTTATCCAAGATTTAGCTCGGCGGTCCCAATGAAAAGACAACCCAGAACAAGCGACTCAGTACATACTCAGGAATGGTGGGAATCGGAAATACCTGTTCGTATATTATTCTCACATCAGTCCACAACAAGAATCAACAGAGACACGGTGAAAATAAAAAGAGTTTATTTTTATAGACCACGTGTCCTAAGATGCAGTACTTTGGCTAATACAAGCAGACAAATGATTAAAATCAAAACCATCAACATAGTTACAATTCCATAGAATATAAAAGGGGTGATCATGTTATAATGACAGTGGATACTACCACCTTCCCTTTACTAAGAAGCTAATATTATTATTAGACTAACAGAAGGTCTCTTACGCTTGAATAGGGGACCCCATACCTCAAAGATCAGCTTAGTGAAATCACATCACAGGAGCATCAGGAGTCTTCTCGCAGGAAGGCTCGTCTTCGGTCTGAATAATAAACATGATGTCTGTGATATTAAAAGTACCAACTTTCAGGTATTTGCAGCTGCTCGTGTGTTATGACTAAATAGTGGGTCGATCAACCTAGAGTGGAAAACATGCATTGTCTAACAACTCAGACTGTTTGTCACATCGTGTGCAGACCAAGGTCGCTTCGCAGAGCTCGGGATGGTAACAACAGATTGCTCTCGTGTGAGGCAAAACTCGAGTCAGCAGTTTGTTTAAGCAATAACATGTGAACGCAGTGTCGTGTGCAAAAGCAGCAAGATGGCTTTCTAACTTCTAACGTGGTTATGCTAACTTAACAATGTATGTACGTATTAAGGGAGTCCTTGCTACATGCCCCCTTGATCGAAGCACTACTTAGTATGCAAGAAAAGAGAGAACGCAGAGTTCAAGCGCGACAGAGCAGAACAAGGCGTATCCAATTTAAAAAACAGCGGTCAGTTCAGGCAAAGTCCGAACAGGAAAAAACCAAAGGTGGAAAGAAAAAACAAAAAAACCTCAAACGTGCCGTGGGGGGTGAAAAAATGAAAAGAAAAAAAAAAAAAAAACGCCTCACCGGGCAGAAGTGCAGACGCACAGGGACAGTTCAAGACACGTGAGGAAAACACAGTGGACGATAGTTCACTCAATCCATGAAAGTATATGCAGCATATGTGGCCACTGCTTCCAGCAGAAAATCATTGGCACGGCCACTGAAGGTTTCAGCCATCCAGTTAATCAAAGAAAAGGAACATACATGTTCTTCTATCAGCGGAGCCTCTAGCACCATCAGAGGGCAACCAGCGTGTACTTCCAAATAACTCATATCCAAGAAGTCATATGCCGCTCTCGCGATGTCCCAATTACCCAGGATACCATGCGCCGCACCGCAGGCCATAATCCGAACACCAGAACAGGCAGACTCGTGAGACACTAAGGGCCTCATCAGTTGATCATAATCCGGGTCTGGAGACACCATGTTGGTTAAGCACAAATCCATAGGCCATTCAAAGGGACAATCTAGGCAGTGGAAGACAGGTTGCACGCAGGTGAAGTAGGAATACCGGAAGGATAATCCATATGCCAGGCTCAAAGTCGCCAACGGCAGGACACCATAGTAATCAAGCATCCTGTCACGAAGAAGCTGCAGACGGGACAGGCTGTCGTGTGGCACAGAAAGAGCAGCCATTCCGCAAGATGAAAAGTAAAAGTAGCACACCTGCCACTAGCGCCAGAATTAACGGGACACCTCCAAAGACGCTCGAGAAAATAGAATGAAAAAATGCCGGAATCACACCAAAAATAGTTTGGAAAGAGGTCACGAGGCCCGAGCCCACAAGTTTAAAAAAATGAGCCAGGCCAGTCGTGGACGAGGCATTGAAAATTGTTTGGATCAAAGCTCCAAAATGCAGGGGGAGGTCAGTATTCAAAAGCGCCTGTACCTCAGTGCGCGTATTTGCTACGTGAAGGACAAATGATTCCCGGGAGGAAGTCAATGGCACCTCCTTTTGGGACAATAGCGCTCTTATTCTGCTCATCTTGTTGAACTCTGCTTTCAAGGTTGGAATCGAAGGCCAGATGGAAGAATCCAGCCTCCCATGCGGGGGTGGAAACAGAACGTTATTGCAGCAGACAACCCTCTGTGATACAGTTACTATATACGGGATCCCTACTAACATCCCGCAGCAAGCTTCATTGTTTAAAATTAAATAACTACCGTTTGCAAGCAGCGTGAAAGATGGCGTAATCACTGGTACCGGGATACCTTTGAGGACGCAGGCCAAATTCGGGGCGTGTACATTGCAAGCTCCGTGCAACTGAATGTGCCTACATACAACAGAATGATCAGGTGACGTTGTACATTCTTCACCCTTCAGATAAACCTCAGTACCGTCCCTTGTACATCTATACGTAAAGGGGAGGGACCAGACTTCATGTATGAAAGCGGTACCCAGCTGTTCATATCTACCCAGAGCATAGTGTTTCATACAAGAGGTAAACTTAAAAAGTGCGAACGGGAGAGTTATCAATCCGTGTAAGAGCCACACTGCGGAATCGACTTCCGCTACAGAGAAAGGTAACGGCTCCAATTTTTCAATATGTAGCAAGGAATATGTAGCATCCTTCATGGACATGAACTGCTGTTTGTCAGTAAGGTTAAAGGGAAGAAATAACGATGTTGTATTCAGATAGTCCCAAGGGACCTTCCCTGCCTTCAATGTTTGTAATGTCCATGCAAACTGCATAACAGAACGCAACTGGTTTTGACCATGATACAACACAGACATATCATCCTGCACAATATCCACAATTGAAGAAACAATATTATCTAATGTATAAATGCGAGAAGAAAGAGTGTTAATGCTGTTATCAATAACTGCTAATACTTTTTCCATATTAGCCTGATCAATAGCTCTCAATCTTGAAGCTGCCTCAATTTGCGACAGTTTCCATACTTCGTTGTAAATAGCATACGCCCATCTCTTGGATCTGCCACCCACAGGACCTTTAACAAAATCATTCAAATCTATTTTGTCATGTAATTTTGATAAATGAACTTTGACAGATGCCAAGGTGGAATGTCGCAGCCAGGACTGACATAATTTCCCTACAGAGTATGTAGTTACTGTATGTGACGACTCAAACCGGGGGTCCACGCGATCTTGAGTATACCCCGGTTTCAGTCCTAGAAAACGACGTTGAAATTTAATAGTGAGGGATGGTTAATTTGGCAAAGCAGTTCTGATAACTGCTTTGCCAAATTAACCATCCCTCACTATTAAATTTCGAAATATTGAAAGATGAATTAGAAACTAATAACCGCAAAGCAGGAAGGGACAGATCTGTGTGATTATTCCAATTTGGGTAAGCACCCAGATCCGGCACAGAAGGCGAATTTAGTTTTTTAGAAGTGGCCAATCCGAAACAGGTGGTTTGGAAGATGGTTGCATTTAGAAACAACATATGATTTGGTACTAGACAGGCACGGTGTAAAGCTTCAGTTCCCTGAACCTGCCATGGTTTGGAACCCCAAACCGACTTAAGATCAATAGTAGCCTTCCATAGATCATAACCTTTGATTGACAACTCATCCATAAAGGACTTAGAATATAGCAATTTGTTGTGTGTCAGTCTAACCTTAGAGGCAGACTCAGGCTTAACTTTAAAATAAAAGGATGCCGGGGCCGAAACACTGAAATCAGTAAAATAAGTAAACTTATCAACTAATGTATGTGAACTGCCAAACGAGGGGGTGGGACAGTGTTCCCACTGGGTAAAATTTACAAAATTTCTAAACGTATTCGCTTTATGCAGGAAGTGATTGCCATAATGTTGAAAACAATACTGTTCTGCATAATTAGCCGCATTGTCATACAAATCCTCAGCATCAAAGGCGGCATAATATTTCAAATCTGAAAACAGTGCTTCAATGGCGTGTACATCCCAATCATCAGAACGTATGTTCTGTTTAACTACATCACCCATAGAAACACGAAATACATTAGGCACATTAATGACCTCTGTAGGCCCATGAATTTGAAATTTAACTGCATCCCATGCGATTCCATCCATGACGGGCCAGGCAGTAATATTCACAAAAGTCTGGTCCCTTTTCATGATGTGGGATGAGGAGTGGGGGGCCAAAGTTCCATTGATAAGTCTAATTGTCGATCTCTCTTTGAGATAATGGCCATCTACCAAACGGAAGAAAACTACAACAAATCCAATGGACATGAACAAAAAAATACTGAAAAGCAGCAACCAGATGTATGTCCAAGGGGCTATCAAAAAATGTCTCTTAAACCAACTTACAAAAACAGCAATGTTCGAAGGGGGAGTTGAGGGCAAAGAGTTAGTGTCAAAGGAAAAACGGGACTGTCCAAGCGCTGTAGATTGCAAAACAGGCGAGGGTCCACGTGTAGGATAAGCATACTCAGTCTCTTCGGGCAAACCACCAGCCGGTGGTATCAGCAAGGGATCAGTAACTGAATGCATCTCGATGGCAACATCAGACAAGGTGGTAGAAGCAGGAACCAACATTGAATTTCTTTGCATTGTCTGGCATGAAACTGCCGGAGTCATACTAAGAAGTATCGGCCACTCGCTGAAGTTTGACATTGTCAATAGAGATGTACCTGTTTTCTTTGCGACCAGGAAGTGGAAGTAAAATGACTGTTCTTGTACCCTGCACTCCAAGCACTGGAACCGGTGCACGATAAGAGGGGCCGAACTCCTTCTTGTTCTCCACCTTCTCACGGACCAGATCTCCAACTCGGGGTAGCCAGCCGACTACCGGAATCTGAACCTCAGCTTCAGATGTGGAGGGCAAATGTTCTTTCGAAAGAGAGTCTCTGGCTTCTTGTAGAGTCTGCAAAACAGCACAGTGATCATCTACGTCAAAGGGTGCGGTCGACGCCGCAATGTCTAGACCATCAAGGTCTGGAACAAACATTCTGATTCCGAAGAGCATCATGTACGGGGTCTGCCCACCCAGAGACCTTCTAGGGAGATTATTAAGTGCACGTTGGACGTTATACAAATGGGCTAGCCAGTTCCGGCCTGTGCCTAAAACACGTGCTGTCAATGATTGCTTTAAGTCACGGTTCATTCGCTCCACCACACTATTACCCTCAGGTCGGTAGGGAGACGAAAATTTGACTAGGACCCCCAAATTTCTCATAGCCTCCTTGTAAGCCTTAGAGGCGAACGCAGGGCCCTGATCAGAATGGAAGGTACCACACGCAAAAGTTCCCACAAAGACACGCAAATCCCTGATGACAGTCCGCGAGTCAGCACTCCTTTGTGGCCATACCCATAGAAAACGTGTGCACGAATCCACTGCAACCAAGATGTACTTGTACGCAGTATCAGAAGAAAAAGGACCGCAGTGATCTAAATAAACACAACCAAATGGCTTATTAGAGATGTACAGCTGTGTCTGTGGTGGGCGCGCAACACTAGAAGGTTTAATCTGTTGGCAAATGTCACAATCAAGAACATATGCGCGCGCTTGTTTATATAAACCAAACCACCAGTAACGTTGTTGTAGCAGAGATATTGTAGCTGACACACCGGCGTGGGCTGACGCCAACCCCTCGTGCGCAGCTAGGATCAGTGCTGGTCTGCAGTCCGCGTTGGGAATAATTCTGTCACCAACGTCGTTAATCCTCACTAATGGGACGTTATCAGGACTTAAATGATAAATATACCGAGAGGGAAAACCCTTCGGGTAATCACCTCCCTTCTCTGTAGCAGCAATAGCTGCCAAGATGTCATCATCAATCTTACTTTTGGATCTTGTAACTGCTGCCACTAAGTATGTAGCCACTGCTGTTTTCGCTGCCTCGTCAGCTAAGCTGTTGCCGACAGCATGGACACCAAGCCGCTGGTGACCAAGAGTGTGAATAACACTTACGAGAGGGAGACGTGCTTTAAAGTCTGCCACTCGAACCCAAAGCGTTTTATGCTTAATTGTGCTACCTTTAGTGTCTCGATAATCATTCTGAGACCAGAAGTGTAAATTGTCATTTTAGGACTGGACACAGTAGAAGGAGTCACTCACTATAAGAGTAGTGACTCGGGGATCAGCAAACTCCAGTGCAAGCACCAGAGCCCGAAGCTCCGCCAATTGCGCGGTACAATCACCCAATGACTGCGTATGCACTGCATCAGATTGGAATTCACCATTTAAGAATGTACCTACGACAATTGCGCAAGCCGCTGAATAAGCGTGCTTCGATCCAATTGCGGGTTGCGCAGACCCGTCAGTGTATATGACACAATGGTATTCTTCGAGCGGGCGCAAAGACAGAGGTGCCGGATGAACGAATTCATACTGCAAGTACTCTTGAGTCTGTAATGAGGCATCAAAGATGTAAGTGACATCTGGCGACGTCAGTGTTGTGGCCCATTGTATCCAGCGTGGATGCAAAGCTTTAGAATTTGGTACACTTGCTTTAGTCACTGCCTCTAAAGCAGGATATGGTGTTACAACCAGAATCTGTTTCCCATGCGACAGTGCGCGTTCCTTGAGGATCGCCATCTGCACAGCAGTCAGAACTTTTTCGACCGTGGAAAAACGTAATTCAGCAGAGGTGTACAAGTGGGATTTGTACGCAATGGGGACTGTGTCGCCCTCATTAAACGTCAAATACGTGAACCCCACGGCGCCTGGTACTATTCTTATTACCAGGTTAGTGCGGTTGTCACGTGTCAGCAAGTATTGTGAAGCAAGAAGGTCAGCCTGTAAAGACTGTAAAATCGCAGAGTGTTCTAGCTGCCAGCTAGACTTCGAAAACGAAGGTTGTACCAAGGCGTAAAGCGGCTTGATACGCTGAGCATAATCAGGAATGTACGTACGGCCGAAATTCAGAAAACCCAGCAGAGATTGTAATTTCTTCAGTGTCGTAGGAGCACTTAAGCGTGCACACTTTTCCAGAAAGTGGGGGGCTAACCCCTTACCTTCATTGTTCAGCTCGTAGCCCAAAAACAACACCGTATATTCTGCGATGTGTGACTTCGCAAAATTGAATTTGTAGCCATAGTCAGCAAAACTCACGATAGTATTGTCGACTCGAGACAGATGTGGCATCAGCTCATCATCCGTAAGATAGATATCGTCAACATAGGAGTATGCGTCGGGGTCTATTCTTTCTAAGAGAGAAACCACGCGAGCAGAAAAGACGCCAGGGCTATTTTTGTAACCCATGGCTAATTTTGTAAACTGTTTTTGTTTGCCGCCCGAAGTAAACGCTGTCCACTGGCTACTCAGTGTGGACAGGTTGTGGCTAAAAAAGCCATTGGAAATGTCAAGTGTCGTTTTAAACCTTTTACGCACGAGACTGTCGACCAAAGCCGAGCTATGTGTATTTTGTACCGCGCAGGTCCGGCAATGGGAGTTTAGGTGCCGGTAATCCAAAACGAAACGGTACGAGCCGTCAGGCTTCGTTACAGTGAATAAAGGGTTATTCATAGGGGACACACATGTTTCAATAACACCCTGATATTCCAATTGTTCAAGGATTGCCGCGACGTGGGGTCTCGCTTCACGACGCATAGGATATTGAGGTTGAGGCTGGGGCATAGACCGCAATGGAATCTCATGGCAGGGGGACAATCTGTCCCATCCCACCTGAGTACGATACACCGCCGGCGCAAGCGCAAGCGCACACTCCCCAGCATACACTTCAGCTTGGTCCTTAGGCACCGTGTGCGCAAAGGACAGGAGGATTACTTCCTCCCCTCTAGGAGCCTCTAAAATGAAAGCTGGGGGCCAATCTGCCTCCGCTAGGAGGATATCATAGGTGGTGGTCAGATTATCCCAAAAAATCCCTTTTATTGTACGTTGTATGTCACCCTCAATTAATAAGACTATCTCATAAAGTCTGTCAGGGGGAGCCACTCTGGTGTCAGCTGTTTCAACAGTAACACGTTGAAACACGCCACGTATTAAGGGAGTCCTTACTACAATAATTTCTTCATCAATTGTGCCCTAAAACTTTGACATAACCAATGTACCATTGTTCTTTCTGTTGCGCCCTTTCACCGCTGTACATACCACTTTATGTGTCACTTGCGCCGTCACAAATTCCACGAGCACTTGTGCACAGTATTTTGTTGGTTACACTTTCACTAAGTGTCACGCAGTGCTTTTAAACTTATATGATATGTACATATGACGTAATATGTCCATCATGTGTTGAAAATACAACTCTCTCCTGCATTCTTGGTCTCCCTGTGTCCTCTCTGTATGGATTCATTCCTCCGTTATTTGTTGATATGGTTCGCGTTAAAATAACTTGTCCTTCCAATGAATCCCACTATGAGACATTGTTGTTAGATATCACCCACATGGCCAGGCCACAACAACAACAAGCATAAGTCAAGGGGAACAAAGAAAAGATGTGCAGGCCTATCTGAAAAAAGCGGCACACTACTAAACTACCACAACGAAATGGCCCCAAGCCACATGGTCACTCACAGTCACAACAGGCCATGGAAAACAATGAACTCAAGCAGGCCTATATATGACCAGACAAAGGAGACCTGCTAAACAACACAGCTTTAATACAAAAATGCAAAAATGAAAATCAACACGGCTACGAAAGGTTGGAGAGTTACACAGCAAGCACACACACCCATCCAACAAAGGTATTTATTTATTAACACACACTCCCAAAAAGTGAAATACACACCAACCACATTTAGCAATTTAATCCAATGCCATCCATGCCCTACATGATGTTTAAATTCAACAGACACCACAGAAACATGCACCCATGGGTACCTCTGGGCCTACTGGCTAAAATTTCAAAGAATCCAACTAGGCCCGATGAAAATCCCAAATAAATGTAGGTACAAACAAGCCTTAATCAAACAAACAAGTACACCAATTCTCCAACTTAGTTGTAAAATCACAAATCCAAAAGTCCTCAAATCCAATCCAATGGTATGATGCAGCAAACAGATACAAAAGTGATCCTTCCAGCTCCAAATCCAAATGAAAGTGAACAGCACATGGACAAAGCACTGGGAGGAGCCTGCTGCACAGGAACCGGAAGTTGGAGACTCAGGGGCACTTCCTTCCTCTTGAAAAAAAAGTAAAAAAAGAAAAAGGACTCCTTGCACAAAAAACTACAGCCAAATCACAATTTGAGGAGTTTTTTTAAGCAAAATAATCATTTTCGAGAAAGGTTTTATGATGCTCAAAAGATATTCTTCGCCAGATTGTAGTTTCTGCGTGTTCGGGATCGCGATCTTACCAACACTGCGCCGGAAGTCAGATCGCGCGTCCAAATGACGTGTTCGCGTTCACACACTTTCGTGGGATCGTGCGGCAGGATTCCAAATCTCTTGGCGCACGCGAACGGATAGAAAATCGCGTTGGCGAACGCAGAATCACGGTAATTCATTACCGTGCACGCGATAATGCATATTGAGCGCGCGAAGAAGAAAAACAGCTACACTACGTTGCAAATTGCGTAGTATTCGGTAACTACACGTCCTACGCGAACCGCGAAGTTACCAAAACTCCGCAAACTCCGCCAGCGGAGCGTAGTTTACTGCCCAGGGTTATTTTCCATTCACAGGACTACATTTCCGTGTTTCAATGCTCTTTCATTCTGTTTCGCCATTCTTGGTAGCTGGATTCTAGGCAATGTGTCTCAGAATGTCTGTATGTTCAAAACTATGAATCAAGAATCAGGATTAGTCGAAACTCATACATTGCTAATTCCAATATATCCATGTAGTCCCAATATCTTTGCACCTAGAGGTGTCCCAGTACACATGCAGTTTTAAAGGTTTCAAATAGCAATAGATCTGCCACCAGTCAGATATCTATATGCTAGTGATATTTGTCAGACCATTTTCAATATACATTTAGGACATCATTGACAGGCCTGCAATGTCAATAGATGATGTTTATTTTTTCATGTATTAGTGTGTTATTACAGAAGATGGTTCTTTTGCTACTTCATCTTCCAGGAAATATGATGACAGGTCAGATCCTTCCACTCCTCAAAAAAAGCACACACCATATTCATGAACTTACTAAACATCTGCTCATCACTCAACTACCAACCATCAGCAATGTCACAGAAAGAGCAGTATACACAACTGTAATGTCACATCAGTGCCTATCATCTATTCCATGACCAAACATCCAGCTTCAGATCACATTACATGACAGAGACAGCTACAATAACAATTATATACAATTCCTCGCAACGAGAAGTAAACATTACCCCTGCCTCATATCACCTCAACCTCAGCCCAGGTGAAAAAAGAGAACTGGACCCCATATACGCCCTTGAGGGGAGAGATTCTATGCCTGGGAGCCAGCCATGAGGGCCTGGGTGGTGCATGAGTGAACAGAAATAATGTTTTCTAGCAGTGGGGGAAAAGTGGGACATTTGTGAACTTCTATTGGGAAGGCACAAGGTGCTGAGGCTTGCCCAACGAGTTCAAATTCTAGGACGCAAGAAAACCAAGTTCGTCCCACACAGTTTTCTGCCATGCTGCAAACAGATTTAGAAGGACCTCCTGGTAAAGGTATCTGGCCTCATAGATACTTGCATGATATTCTTGCATGGCTAAAGCTTCCGGCCATCATTCTCTACTTGAAAATGTTTTCTAACCAAAAAAGTGAGGAGTTAACTCCTTATAATGGGGCATGGTAGCAAATATATACCAGTAGTAATGTGAGGTCTGTGGGTGTGCTGTCTAGAATTGTGCTGCTTAGGACCATCAGTGCCAAAACCAGTGGTTTCAGTGGGAGATTAATTACTTGAACGGACCCTTATTGAAGTCTGTATTTAACCTTTGCCCTGATGGAAGTATTTGACCCACAAAAAGCAGTCAGAAGGAAAAAAGAACAATTGAGCATGGTGACTTGCTGTGTGCATCAGACTTCCTCTCCTTTGCATTCAGCCTCAAACTGCTTATAAATCCCCATCAAAAATGCAATACCACCACACTGGATTCATGTGCTTTAGGAGCTTTTATCTGCATATTAAAAAAGTACATAAAAATCATAATTCTTGTTCCCCTAAACTAACGTTAATCATGTTGTTTTCTTACTTATTTAATTTTCATATACTGTTTTGTTTATTATGTTGTTTTATTGACATTAATAGTGTGGCTATTGCTTGTACTTAATGTATTTCAGTAGGAAACTGCCATAGATACCAGTGTTTCACTGAGGCTTGTGTTAACACCTAACTAGGCTGTGTTTATTAGATTGGTACAGTTGTTGAGGTGGGTGAATACAATGTCAATGAATGTCGTGATATGTGCAGGCCTGACAATGGCAATACCAGTAAACGTAATGTGAACGTATGCCACCGCTTGCACCCGCACAATGCCCATCAATGCAATGCCAATGTATATTGTAACTTGTGCACACACAGCAGCGCCGGCATCAGCAATAAATGATTCCAATGTATTCCGTGATTTATGTTCATGCAATAATATTACTGTTTCGAATAAGAATAATGTCAACATGCATTCAGACCAGAACAAACATAATCTCATTAATACCCAGTACAAATTATATCAATGTACAATGACAACTGTATGTGTAATAGTGAAAATGTTCATAAAAATGTTACTAGTAGATGCCATATTACTTTTAGGAGTTGCAATGAACTCAAATCACTGCTGTTGGATTCACTCAAGGTGACCTCTCCATCAACCCTGAGTCAGAGATATGTGGTCAGACAGGTCCTGCAACCCATGCCCTCGCCTATCGAGCAACAGTTTACAGGTGGGGTCCCCCATAAACCAAAGATTGACACACACCCAGGGAAAGTCCTGGTCGATTCCACAGATAGATAGTTACACCACAAACAAGTCTGAGATAATTGACCCTAATTAACCCATTTGGCCAAAGGTTTGCTTTACCCAGAAATACCACAAAGCTAGATATCATATGTAGATAGGCACACTCAACAAATCAAGACAAGACAAGACAAGACAGGCACACCACACGTAGAGCTCATGTGCTTCGCATGACGGACATCTGGAAACATATATACCCCCCACACTGGCTCTCAGTGGTCAAGAGTGGTCTGTGTCCTTATCAAATGCTTGTGTTGGTTGATTTACAACTGAGATGCTTTTTGGGAATGTAGCAAAGTGTTTAATTGTACCTCATAAACTATATAAATGGACGGCCACAACTTTGTACATCAAGCGATTTTGAGCAGACATATTCTGTCCAGGATCTCCTGGTTGCAGCGTTTTATTAAACCAACTTGCTCAAGTTTTGCTAAATGCCTCTATTCTTTTGATTTATTTAAGGCAAATCATATCTGAGCAACACAGGGCTTAATTTGTGCCGGTGGGGCGCGGCACATATCTTTTCTGATGTAAGATTTTCTGAGAGCAAAGAAGAGAAAAACAAACAAAGGGTCAAGAAGGGGGAATAGAAACATGGAAAACCTGTCACAAAGGGAGAAAGCAGAAACCTGCAAGAGTGGGAAAAAGCTGCAGAAAGTGTCTATAGTGGATTGAAGTGACATGAGGTTGATTCCAGACTATGCTACGTTGGTGTTTGCCGTGCTGATATTCAATTGCACCGGACGCGGACTCTAGGCAAAGCTTTGGGCACAGGCACAAATTCTTTTGTAAATTAAACCCTGGCGTAGGTAAGAGCTACCCCTTCTCAAATTAGTAATTCGCTTCCTGATACAGACACTTACAATATTGCAGCCTTAAAAGCCCCATAAAATAGTGATTTTACACGTGGCTTATGTGTGACGTGTCTGCCTTGCTTGCACAGTGTCAAGACATCAAATGCATGGGCGTCTTTAGCTCCTTGTCTTAACTCTTATAACATAAGGACAAAATTAAAGAACACTTGAACTCTATACACGTCATCCAAGATTGGGTACAATAAAACTTTACTCATGTTATGTGTTGAACAAATTGTGTTCCTTCACTTTCTGGTACGGCTTATACCGCTTAGCTAACCATAAAGCTACATACAGCATTTGCTTAGACAAGCAGACACATCTGTCGAGATAGAGAATATATTTGTGCTTCAATATGTATCAATGGTCGACCAAACGTATTATGCAAGATACAAATCTCTATGCAAGTTAAAATTTTATATATTGTGTGTTATGTAGAATGATTCGGTTTCGCATGTAAGGAAAACATCCTGCACTGAGAAACCGGTATCAGCCATCATCCGCATTGAAAAGCAGGTCACACGATCAGCTTTGCACTCAGTTTTCGAAAAATCTCAGCTCCATGCAGCACACATGCTGCTTCAGGCTTCAAATGGGAGCAATATGGGTAGCTTCACTTTAGGTGCTTATCTCATTAGTGCTCTGGCCTGCCTTCGTTTTTACAATCTCAACCTGTAAATTTGAACACATGCCAGAGCCCTGCAGTCAAGAATCGCTTGCGTCATTTAAGAGAAGCCGTCCTTGCGCGTTTTAAGCATTGACTTTTTCACTGCGTAGTAATTGTTTCGTTTTCTCTTCGGGGAAACAGCACATGATGACACTCCCAATGACATTCTTCTAATCAGTGATATGGCTGTGAGTAGATGTCATCTGCACAACCCTAGGAGTCACAGACATCGGTGTGCGTTGGGAATTTAAATGCATTTTATTTGGGGTAGAAATCAAATTCCTAATGACTTCAAGTCTTTGCAATCCTTTCGCTATTGGAGCTTTAAATATATTTCTCTATTTTACAGATAGATCTTCCTAATCCTAAATAAAAGCAGTTTTAGATGAATATCATCCGCCCTTCCAGGGATAAAACTCACTGCACTTAGGACTAAGGCTTTTTTATGTTTTTATTAAGAAAGATAGTCTCATGTTACAAAAAACACAGGTAAATAGTTGTAATCAATTAACATGGCGCTACTAGGACATCTAATTAAAGTTGTACAGGGGTTCATTAATTGTAATTGATCAAACATTTTGGGATAACTGTATTCATATTCAGAAATTAATGGTTCTCAAATGGTCTTTAGACATTGGTCCCTTTCATTTTGCATAAATAATATCGACTTACATCCCATATACATTAAACTGATACCACAGTCCCTCATTGTAGGTGGATTTTTCTCGAACCATACTTTGGCAATCAGTTCCCTAACCCATATGTTTGCTGGAATTACGATTCTCACAATTTCTCATGGAACAGACTCAGAAAAACCTAATAATATTAACTTGAGAGTAGGAGAGATTGTGATACCTTAAAGTCTTCCCAGCTCTTGGAAGACCTTTTGGCAGTTTATATGAACTGATTGGCACTCCACTAAAATATGTGTAGGGGTGAGGTTCATAAACCTGGCGTCAAAATATTTAGAATTAGCACGATATCTTTTACTGCAGCAATGGATTGACCCCTCAATGATACCTTTATGTTTTGAAGAGGTCAAGAATTACATAATTGATCGATTTCAGCACAACTGGAAATGTACCCATACAATAATCACACAGCTGTAAGCATTAAACAAAAAACCCGGTATAGGAATGTGATATGTTGAGGACAGTATAGAAAAATAATAGAAACATGCCCATCAGCCCATTGGCTCATCATTTGTAATTTTTGTTATGTTCAAGCTTGTCCCAACCCATCGTGGATTAGACTTCGATGTTGGTAATGATTGTATTTGGGAATCTGTTACTTGCTGGTAATGGATGTACATATCTATGGAATTACCAATAAATATTTAAATCTTGTTTTTTGAAATATTCTGGGTTCAAAGAAATCCGGTGCTGAAGTTAGATCTGTATTTAAGTCTCATATAGCCATATAGTAGATGATAGATCAACAGCCTGAGATAGTCTTGTTTAAAAACATCCCCAGTAATAACATTGCATGCAAAAAAGCCCGTCCACCACTGTATAAGGGTTGTTGTAGCTGAGTAATTTCCATTTCATGTTTTCCTAAGTTGTGAGATAAATTGGAACAATGTACCTTCAACTTTATAAAAGAAAATGTTGCCATTGGCCCTTCCTACAGGGTCACCCCCAAATGTGTTGCCTTAATCCTGCCCTTTTTGCTGAATTCCTTTTTGTTGGCTTTAGGACTCTGGGCACTTTCCCACTGCTAACCAGTGCTAAAGTGAGCGCGCTCTCTGCGTAAAACATGATAACATTAGCCAATCCACAATTGGCATATTTAATTTATCTATGACTCCCTAGTAAACTGCAATACATGTGCCCAGGGCTTGTACATTAAATGCTACTAGTGGGCCTGCAGCACTAATTGTGCCACCCAATTAAGTATCCCTTTAAACATGCCTAAGGCCTGCCATTTCAGAGCCTGTGTGTGCAGGTTTAAACTGCCATGATAACCTGGCAAGTTAACCCACTTGCCAGGCCCAAACCTTCAATTTTTTATACATATATGTTACTCCTAAAGTAGGCCCTCAACAGCCTTGGGGCAGACTGTACTGTGTTAAAACATGAGGACATGTACTTTTAAGTTGTGGTCCTAGTAGTGAAAACCCCTTAAATTTGTTTTTCACTAATGCAAGGCCTATCTCTTCTATAGGATAACATTAGGACTACCTTATTACATTTTATGTGTAATGTCTAACTGAGAAGAGACTGGACCCCCCAGTCTGGTGTCTCAGGAATCACAATTTAAAATCACAACTTATAATGAAGTCAGATTTTAAATTGTCATTCTAAAAATGCCACTTTTAGAAAGTTTAGCAAAATACTGGGCAATCCAAACTACCATTGTGGGTTTGGGTAATAAAGTTAGAGGGTAAAGATGCCTAAAAGGGATTAAGTAACAAATTATGATTCAAAATGACTTTATCCTAAATATAGTGACATCTAATGACACCTATTTGGCTTAAAACAATGCAGAAAGAATCAGTAAGAAAATCAATTTCAACAACAGGGTGTATCAAAAAGATAATTCATTTCATATTCCAACAACAGAAAAAAGGATACAGAAATAACAACAATCAAATCAAACCATACATTGAAAACAGGTAACATATATATTAGACATACAAAAATATCCTGGTTCTCAATGTATAAAAACCATCTTCATATTGAGTCTGTCCTATGCATAGGATTCATGACTCAAGATGAATTAATTAACAACAATTAAAGAAAGAAGAATGAATCAGGCGTCAACATTTCGGTCTTTGATGCATCAAATCGGTGAGACCATCTTCAGGCCAAAGGTGGATCACGTGCAATTTCTTGACCATACTTTTTCAATGAATATCTTGTAGGCACCTTTCCCCTCTAACTTTTAGAAAGTTGGCATTTTATTACTTTAGCCATTTGATGCCTGCTGCTTGTTTCTTAATACACGTCTGGGGTAGGTGACAGCTGGGCTTTGTGCATTCATGCTAGACAGCCTCACACAATGAGAGCTTAGGTTTAAGTTAATGGGCCTTAATGGGCCATTAACTGGCTTAATGGGGGATGCATGAGAGCACTGCCTCACTTACAACTGAATAGGCTATGTCCTGTCCACACACGTCAAGGGCTGCATACTTCCCTGTAATGAGTCTGGAGCCAGGGCAGGGACTCTGTGCACTACAAAGGCATCTCTTTGAAGTCTCCCCCAATTCAATGGCACAATTGAGTATAAATACTGGACACCTGACACCACCAATTGGGTACACTTATGGACTTGTGGATGCTGTGCCAGGAAGAAGGACTGATGTGCTGAAGGGACCCTGCAGGGGGCTGCTGGGCAGATACTGTGCTGGACTTCTGCTCTGCTGTGCTAACCTGCTGCCCTCCTTGCCTGGGGGTGAGAAAGACTGGAACTGTATTTTTGTAAGCCAGAACCAAAGTAACATCATGGGCTGTGCTAGCTTACCTCCTATTTGAATTCTCAGGGACATCAAAGACTTCCGAACTATCTGCCTACAGAACCTGGACTCTGCCATCTTAGAGTCTTGCCAAGTGGTGCCAATCCAGTCCTGGGCCCTTGGAAGTGGGTATAAAGTGCTGCAACCACCAAAATCCATGCTTCGCTGTTATTGAACTGGCACATCTCCATCAACTCTGCTCTGCTCCTCGCATCTTGTCCTCAATGTTGACACAATCACTAACCAATGCACTGTTACTAGGTGTGGGCAGTATACTCCACTCCACTGGTGGAGTTTTGCCTCTCTGATCCGCCGCTTGGAGAGTTCAACCAACTCTGCGCACTGCTGGCTGAGCGGAGTTTTACCAGGTCATGACACTCACGTTACCCTATTCAACATGTGCCCCAGGTCCCTTTGATGTCTCTGCTATTTGACACCATAGAGTTCTAATAAAGAACTGGATTGCTGACCTCTCTCAAACTCTCTCTGTGAGGTGGCGCTGCTGGAGGTGAGAGTGATTTATTTTTAATAGCCACTGTCTTTTTAAGGTGCACCGGTGGCGGAAGTGAGGACATACATCACAGGGTACCAGGAAGTGGAGCAGAAACAGTGTGCTTCATGTTCTGTGCAGGGCAGGAGGAAAAACAGAGTTGCCCTGAGCACTCAGATGTCACCAAAGGGAGCCAACTGACTCGAGATCACGGGAGACTTTGAAGGTATCAGTCGCTGTGCCCAGAAACTATGCAGACGGCTATGAGGTGAGTAGCATCAGCAAGCTCCGCCCACTTCCAGGCAAGGTTAGGGGCACAGTCAAAGGGCATCACCCAGCAAGGCTCCTTTCTAATTTTATGACTGCCCCACTTATTTCTTTTGTGAGGTGGTGAGAGGAGATGTTCGTTTGATTCCTCAGAAGTATGCTGGGTGGGCATAGGAGCTGAGACAGAGTTTCTGGTGGTGTTGTCGGTGATTAGCCAGCACCCTCGGCAGGCAGCAGGAGTCAAAGGGGGGGGGGGTCTCTGTGATTTGCCAGTAGCCTCGACAAACATCAGGAGTTAGTGGTGGCAGTGGCAGTGATTGGCCAGTGGCCTCGGCATGCATCAAGAGTTATTGATGATTCATTCCCTGAGCTAGTAGACATCTACATAGGGTGCGGTCTGTAGGCATGACTGTACCCTAGGGCTACGCCCTATGAAACTCTCCACATGGAGGATGTTGAATGAGGAGGAATAACTTAGCCTAATGGCTAAAGTGGGATTCTTTGACATTGAGTCTTGGTCATTAGGACAGAGCGGCACTCTGCGTAAAATTCAGCGTAGTGCAACTCTGTGAACTCCGCTCGCCCCTAACTGTTACAGCGGGCCAAGGCTGGTCCTTGTATCTGACCCACACTCCATTGTGATTGGTCTGAACTTTTGAATTGGACCCGGTCTAGAGCAACCAGATAGCCCTGGTTGCACCTTTCTGATTTTAAGAACTAAATTTCTGTTTAATATTTAAATAGTCATAACTCCGGTCATACTTATTATATTTTTTGTCATTCTGGTCTTGTATTGTTCTATAACTTTAGCTCTATTGTTCTAACCAGGTGCAATATCTTTTTGTGTGATGCTTTCACTGTTTTACTGTTTGAGGTGTTGCACAAGTACCTCACACATTGCATCTCAAGTTAAACTTGACAGCTCTGTGCCAAGCTTCCAGAAGGTGAGCACGGGTTAATTTAGGATGTGCATCTGACTTACCCTGACTAGGATTGTGGTTCCTTCTTGGACAGGGTACAATCTCTGCTAACCAGAAACCCAACTTCTCACATTGCTGGTCAGTGGTAAGGAGTAGACTTGTGCTGGTGTAGTGGCATACTCTATTTATGTGCACACTACCAACCTATACTAAAGACAAATTGGAACTCTATTCAATTTTACCTGATTGGCATTTTTTGTCTCTTCCCAAAATGATGTCTCCGACTGGAGGTTCTACATCTACACCTGCAAAGATGGACTTTGAGCTGGCCAACCTGGAGGGTTATACTGTGGCCCAGCTAAAGGATTTCTGCAAGGAATTGAGCTTACTGTAAAGAGCTAGCTGCAAAAGACACTGATGGCCTGGACAGAGGCTTGTGTTGTTTTGAATTTAAGCCCAGAGGAGGATGGGGAGCTGGAAGAGGAGGAGGAATTGGACAAAGATTCACAGGATAGCCTAAAACTGCAATCTGTGGAGGATAGGGGCAACATTCTACCAGGATTAGTGATTACACTCCAGGCAGGGAGCAGTTTGTCATCCAGAGGCCTGTCGCCGGGAAAGGTGACAGGCAGGAGGGAGGATAGAAAATTAAAATTGGAGCTTGCCAAAGTAAAATTGGAGAAAAAGAAGGCAGAGAGAGCCTTAAAGGAGAAGAAATAATCCAGGGAGGAATGAAGAATGTCCCATGAGCTAAGTCTAAAGGAATTGGATATCAGAGTGACACAAGTAGAGTCAGGTGCTGGCAGTGTTTCCTAGTGTCATCCAGAGACAAGAGGGCACACATTCCCAACAGTCTAGTGCCTGACTTTGTGGTGTGAGATGACATAGAGATATGGTTTGAGGCTTAACAGATTATCCTGCATATGCACAAGATCCCTAAGGAGAGTTGGAGGAACTAGTCTGAGGAGGCAAATCCCTAGTCAAGGGAAGGACACCCTACTCTGGCCGAAGATGTGAGTGACCAGATGAGGTATCCCCCATAAAGGAAGCCCTGATCACAAAGTACGGCTTGATCCCAGAGAAGTATAAGCAGAAGTTCAGGGACAGTCAGAAGCTATCCCAACAGACCTGGGTGGCTTGTGTTGATTCTTTTTGCAAGGGACTGGATGGTTGGGTGAGGACACTAAAGTAAAAGATCATCAGGGGCTGTACAATTTGATTGCAAGAGAGCACATGTTCAGTCTCTGGTATCCAGATCTGTGCCAACCACTGATTGATAGTAAGCTCACTGACCCCAGGGAGCTTGCTAAAAAGGCATCCTCTGGATCAGCACCCAGGTCCAAAAGAAGGCATGTGGGAGTGACCCGTCATTCTGATTTCCCACAGCAGAGTGAGAGAAAGATCAAGTTAGACACATACAGGTACCACAGTAAGGGTGGAAGGGTTCCCATGCCTCTTCTGAGAAGAAGGAGGGAGGTTATGGTGGGCGGTGGCTCAGGATGCCCCATTTCCAACCCCACTGCTTTGATTGTTCTCAGCTAGGACACAAGTAGGGGGCTCTGTCTGTCCTAAGAGACCAACCACTGGTGGTGCCTCTACAGGGGCAGCCAATGTTGTGTTAGGGGTAAATAGTCACCAGGGGCAGGCCAGAGACCATGCCATGATCTCCCTTAACTGGGAGGTAGACTCAGAGTGTGGGTTGGTGATCCCTGAGGGTAGAAATCGTCACGTCTACCAGGTGAAAGAGAATGGGGTTCAGCCACTGCTCTGAAGGACACCCAGGCTTGCCAGACAATGGTTGTGAAAAGGATAGTTTTCCCAGAGTAGTACACCAGTCAGGTGTGTAGGGTGACGCAGGCCCAGGGGCAGGTATCCCTGGAGTGGGGTGGGTAAGTGACCCAGAGGAGGGTCATAGATAATCTCTTGATGCCTATAGACTGCATTCTGGAGAATGAGTTGCCTTCGGTGTTAGGTGAACTTGGAGGGGCGACCACCCAGGGCACCCTGACAGTTCAGTTTTGCATGATACCACTCCAAAGCGGAGGGTACAGGACCCCAGACAGAGGAGCAGTGTGAGGGAGAACAAACACCTGTCTCCTGTACAGCCACAGGGTACAGACCCTGGGCTGAGAGACCAGTCTCAGGATGTTACCCATGATCTGCTGGGAGGTGACATGGAAAAAAGGGTGCAAGACACCTGTAACTACTGACCCCTGGATGGCCTGTGGCCTGGCACAGGACACTGACAGCTGTAATTGGCCTCAGTTTGTGTCTGTTCTTGTGAACAGAGTTTTCCCTGGATGGGGACAGACGTCAGACCCAAGAGGTGGAATGGCCCACATCACCTTTTTGGCCATGGTGGTACTGTCTGCCTACTCGGTTGTATCTGTGAGCAAAGTAAGGTTAGGTGCTGCACAGATGGGGTCCAAAGATGAGGAGGAAGTTTCTCCAAGGTTGAGTTCAATGGCTCAGGATAGTATAGACAGAGGGATCCATCTGAGTTTAGTCAGGCGTAGAACTCACAAGTGCCCCTACAGTAGTAGGCTATTGTCCATGTTCTATTGTCTATGCAAGGAAGTCCATCAAGGTATTGATTATGCCACCTTGGCTTGAAGCTGGAGGAGGTTGTGTTGGAAATGAACTCTAGGATGGTTTGCAAGGGAACTGGGACTCCTGATAAGAGCTCCAGCAGGATGGTGAAGCTGCAAAAGATGCTGAGTGCCTGGGTAGAAGCTTGTGCTGCTTTGAATGTAACCCCAGAGGAGCAGCAGGAGGATGAGGAGCTGAATGAGGAGAAATAATTGAGCCAATACTCACAGCAGAGTCCTACCAGGATTAGTTATTCCCCCCCAGTCCAGGGTGCAGTCTGTAATCCAGAGGCCTGTCACCAGAGGAGCTGGAGGACCAGAGGGAGGAGAGAAAATATAAATTGTAGCTGGCCAATTTAAAATTAGAGAAGGAGAGAGCCTTAGCAGAGAAAAGGATGCCCAAAGAAATAGAACAAAATAAACCGCCCATGTAGGGGAGAATTACTTTGGAGCATTTGGGTCATGAAAGGAGCCTCAAGGAAGTAGACATCGAAGCTATGTAAGTAGAGTTCAGTGGTAGCAGCAATTCATCAGTTTCCTCTGGAGACAAGAGGGTCAAAATTCCAAAGGATCTGATGCCTGACTTTGCAGTGGAAGATGACAAACAGATGACTTGAGGCTTATGTGATTGCCCTGCTGATGCACAAGATGCCTGAGGGGGTTTGGTGGCTAGTCTGTGGACACATACACCTAGTGAAGGGAGTGACACTCTGCCCTAGATGTGTGACAGTATGAGGTCTCCCAACATGAATGAAGCCCTGATCAGGAAATTTGGTTTGACCCCAGAGAAGTAAAGGCAGAATTTCATGGACAGTCAGAAGCTATCCCAACAGGCCCGGGTGGATTGTGTTGATTCTTTTTGCAAGGAACTGGATAGTTGGCTGAAGGTCAGTGGAGTAAAATATTATCAAGGTCTGTATAACTTGATTACACAGGAGCACATGCTCATTCTTTGTTTTCCAGATCTGCACTAACACCTTGTTGACAGTGAGCTCGCTGACCCCAGTGAGCTTGCTAAGGAGGAGGACTGCTGGTTCAACCCCAGGGTCCACAGGAAGGTATCCGAAGGAATCACAACAAGGGTGGGCAGGATTCTTACGAGAAGAAGGAGGGGGGTCAAAATCATAAGAATGAATTTCTCTAAATGGCCTGTTGGAAGTGGCACTCTCTGTTTGGCTGAGGCGGTACGCTAGCCAGTCAGAATCTAACACTCCCATCAGATGTAGGTGATTACACTCGCTGTATAACTGCGCTCACCCTTGGGTAGCTTGGCACTGATCAGTCAGGTTTATCACACAGGCAATGTGTAAAGCATTGGCACAGCACTCTCACACAATAAATACACTGATCATCACAAAAGAGACTTCACATGTGACATATGTTAATAACGTTTGCATTCAACACACACATTAATTAACACAACATGAACATCATGTATTTCTAGGTACATTTGGAAATATTACTGGAAGCACCAGGCCCAACTGTTTTAAAATTACATCAGTAGTATGCACATTTGAAAAAAGATCCTGCTTTACCCCATAACACATTTGTATGCATTGTGAAGCATTGTCAGAACTAGGCCCACCCTGCCAATTATTACAATTCCATACCACAAAATTATTGGGTTTATCCCAGATCAAAATAATATCAAAAATGTTTACACACAGATAATTACAACACATTTAAATAGCACCGTGGGCCAAGACCACAGAGGTAAAAACCAATATCAAAAGTAGTGTTCTTTTGGCAAGGAATCAACGTGTAAAGCGATTGCATGTGGAGCAATTAATAGCAGGCAGTCCTAATTTTTTCTCCCACACTCACTTAGCACCAATACACGGTGCCACAGATACCAGGCAGGTCCATAAGGAGCGCACTCACATACACATCATGGAGCATTATAATGTGGTACACCTGATATTCGGCAGGTCAGATGATAATACATTTGTGGACGCTGTGGATCAATCACTCCTCCCCTTTTCTGGTAACCCTGTTTACCCTATGCCCACGGGTTGGAAATAAAAAACCCTTCCCCGGTACTAGGCCAATTGGGGCCGGAGTCACACTTAGTCAGGGTCCAAGGGAAGAAGGTGAGGGTAGGTATCGGGCTATTTAGGCAGCAGTCAACAAAGGGGGGTTTGGCCACCACTCAGGAAGTTCGACCACTGAATGCGAAGCAGAAGCGGGCTGAGGATGATAGTCGTTCAGTGAACGGACTCCACAATGTGCCTTCCAGCACCAGCTCGGTTCTGCGAAGCACAGGGGTAACACAGTCTCTGAATCCTCTTCTGATCATTCTCGGAAGCATTCCACAGCTTAGTCAATCAATTTACCACCCAGGCCTGATCCTGGCAATACAACCTAGGAACACAAAGTTGTTGGGCCGGGTGAAGTGAGGGCAGTTGATCCGCTGCACTGAGGGCACAAAATTAACCATCAATGAATTGGGGGAGAAGCAGGAGAGCCTCTCTGAAGAAGGAGGCACCCCATCAGACACATCAATCAATTGGCACCTAGACAATCCGGGCACAACTGAACATGAATCTGCTACTCCGCAACTCCCCAGAAATGAGGCACAATGTCTGGTGTGCTTTGATACGAGTCTCACCAGACAGTTCCTGTCCCACACAATGAATAGCCAAAAACTCAGTACCTCCCTGGAAATGAGGCACAACATCGGGTGTGCATTGTTCCGAGTGGCACCAGACAGTTCCTGTCATACACAACAAAGAGTTGCAAATTCCGTTCCTCCCTGGAAATGATACTGGTCGCACCAGACAATTCTGGCCACACACACAGGTGCAAGTTTAGCATTGCTGCATGAGGTAGAATGAGCACTACCACAGAAACACACACCCTCCGTGGTTCGCAACCTGTGAATCAGACACAGCAAGCAATGAGCATGCAGTCGTCGTGTCACATAAGAGAGATGCAGCACAATCAATAAAGTGGGCCACGTGGGATTCCGCAACCGGTAAATCTGCTCACCACCAAAATGCTTATGCTTGTTGAGGCCCCCATGATGCAGGGTCCACACTATTTAGATACAGGCAATACTTTTGGGGCTCCACACAATTCTATCTGGTCTCCAGGCACAATACTTAGTTCCACGCTCACACCGCGCTACCAGTTGGGATCCAGTAGATGATGTGGGAACTTAAGATGGCACCACTCTCCAGTTATCACACATAGATGGTGTGGGTCCCTAGTGAGAGGTCTTTGATGTCCCTGAGACCTCCACAGGAGAACAAGGAGCAAGCTAACCAGCCCTTGGAGAGCACATTTCAGGTTGCCACACAGCAGCATGTAGTCAGACCAGGCCAGCCACTATTCAGGTAGGGTGTACAGTCCCTTCCAATGGCAATAGTGCTCCTAGTGCAAAACAGATTCCTCTGGCAGTGAGCACCACACAGTTCCAGGATGTCCAGTCCCAAGTCCCCACAAGTGTATCTCTACCCTGCTGAAGTATGTCACCAGAAGTTATACCACAGTATGTCTTTCAAGTTGGGGGTGGTTCAGAGAATTTCCCTTTGAACCACAGATGTCTCCCCTAAATGTAATTCCTGTCTGCCATGAGGCCATGGAATGCAGATCTTAATCTTTAGTGGGGCCATGATCTGGCTTCCCACCAATCTCCCTCCAATCTACCCAACCAGGCCCTCAAACGGCAGAGAACTGTTGTTCTATTTGCATGCCCGGTGTTTATAGCTGCTACTGGGGAATGCACAGGTGTGCTCCCAGCCTCCAGTGTGGACTGGAGTCACAATAAAAGGCACACAAAGAGTTTTAGAGTAGAGAAATGCCCACTTTCTTGAAGTGACATTTCTAAGTGATTAATGACAAATCTCTCTTTACCATAGGAGAGGGCTTGTCCTTTTGAATCCAATGATAAGAAACATGATGCAGCTGCTTCACTGTAAGCGACTATTTCAGCTTGAAGTAATTTAAACCATATTACCATGTTAACCTATGGGAAGAGCCAACCGACCTCATAGGTAGTGAAAACACGCATGGGTATTCTTCACTACCTGGGCAGAGAACACACATGTCCCTACCCTCCCTTTTACCTACCACTTGCTTCCCCCCTCAAGACGTACCCTAGCGGTGCGCTAGCGGTAGTGAAAGGTCCCTTCAGGATTGGCCAATGGTTTAGAATGGCCAATTTGAGCATAAGTGCAATTGCGAACACACAGGTCTGCAATGGCAGGCTTGACACATGTTTAAAAACATCATAGGTGCTGCAATGAGAGGCTTGAGACATGTACAAAAATGTCAGATAAGCACCACTTCCTAACATTTGTAGGAAGGGCACACACAATTTCACACTACATTTGGGACAGTGCCCAGGGCCCTATGGTCACTAAAATAGAATCAACAATACACAGGAGGAAAAAGCAAAAGGTTAAGGGAAACTACCTCAAGAGTATCAGGTCTAACAGTGCCCCAAAATAGTTATTCAGTCAGAACTCCTACCCCTCTACTGAGAAGAAACAGAAAAGGTTTCCTGAGAATAGGTCAGCAGGGAAGGCACCCCTTAAGTGCTTTGAGTGCTAACAGGAAGGGCACTTAAAGGGAGATACCAAGTGTCCCAAGTGGGCACAGCTCCCCACCGGTGGGGAATCACTGGTGCTGGCTAGCGTAGCACTTGGGGAGAACTTTGTCCCAGATAGTTTAGGGGACAGAGTTGAGGCTACCCTAGTGTCACTGGGTGATGGAAAGATGGTGCAGAGAACCCACACGCCCAGTAATACTAGTACAGAGTACATGCAGTGGGTCACCATTAATGTGTAGAGGGTAGAGGCTTTGAGAGACACTGGACCCAGTATGGCAACCAGCAGGTGTCAACTGAGGTCCTCTGGGCAGGTAGTCTTTAATGTGTTTCACCAAGTTGTTGCAGCTGACAACTGTGAGAGTCACTATCCAGTGGCTTTGGTTTCCTTTGAATATGGGAAGTCTCAGGTTCCTTGAGACTAGCTGTGAGTCTATCCATGCCTGTGGATTGTTTGCTTGACAATGACCTGGAGTATAACGCCTGGAAGCAGGTGGGACTCAGGTCTCACTTGGCTATGTTAGGGGTGCCTGACCACACTGACCATGGCAGCCCGAGAGGGTAGTTGTTAGACTTGGCATCCTTGGCGTGGTTTCCCCTGATGTTTTGCCTCTACCTCCTGTATTTTTGATACTGTGCTGGATTCCCAGGGCCTGTAAATCAAATGCTACTAGTGGGCCTGCAACATTAATTGTCCCACCCACCTAAGTAGCCCTGCAAATGTATCTCAGACCTGCTATTGCAGTATCTGAGCACAGTTTTGAACTGCCAGGGCGACTAGGCAAGTGCCAGGACTTAACCTTCCCTTTTCTTGCATGTAAGGCACCCCTCAGTTAGACCCAAGGTACTCCCATGGGGAGGGTGCAGTATATGTGAAAAGTAGGACACGTACTGGTGTGTGTGATATGTCCTGATAGTGAAATATGGTGTATTTCGTTTTTCACTATTGAAGGGCTAACTGTTCCATAGGCTGACATGAGAGTTACTTTGTAACATTTTACAAATGTAACTTCCCACTGGAACAAGATATAGAAATGGAGTTTAGGCTCTCTGAACTTAGAATTTAATAGCACATCTTTCAGTGAAGATTGTTTTTAAATTGTGTGTTTGAAAATGCCACCTTTTCTTGTTTAACCATTCTGTGTGCCTCTGCCTGTTTGTGTATTGACTGTGATTTTGGAGTGACAGTGGCTGATGATGTGCAGTCACCTTTGTCAGCCACAGGGGGAGTTGAGGTGTGCCTGGCCCTTCCTGGATAGCTGAGCTGAATAGAACTAGCCTGCAATGAGAGTAGTGGAAGGAGTTTTCCTTGCACCTGAATAGGGCCTGTCTCCCTTGCACAATGCTGTCTCCACTTCCCGTGGTGATGCTGCATCAGAGAGGACAGCACTGATTTGGACTCTGCTCAGGAACGCTGGCCATAAGAGAACAAAGAAAGAATGGGGTATAAGTAGTCGACCTTCAACCCCAGAACTTTGGATCACTTCTGGAATCAAGAGGACCCTTTGCCAAGGAGAAGAGCTGGAGAGCTATGAGAATGAGTACTGCCCCTTTGCTGTTTGCTGTATGGGGTTGGCATGCAGATGCTGCTTCTGCCAAGGAAAGGATAAAGACTGGACCTTTGCTGAGAAACCTCCTTGAAGAAGAATATCTGAGGTCTGACCTACCAGAAGGTGCCAATTCCAGTTTTGGGCCTCTGGAAGCAACTTAAAAGAAGCAAGAAACATAATCTCCGATGCTGTCAACAATGACGCTGGGACCTGCAGAGAGACCGGTGGTACTCTTCATGAAGTGCACTACTCACCGCCCCTCCTGCATCCTGTTATCGCAGAGCTGAAAACTGCGGAGGGTGACTCCAAGGGTCTTCGACTTTGCATCACCTCACCGGAACCGACACCTCACCACCGACACAACCAACTTCCCCTGTCCTGAATTCGACACATCACCTCCTCACGGAAACAACACCTTGCTTCCTCTGTGGCAGCTAAGGAGCCGGCCTCGACCTCAGCACTGACTCCTCACCTCCATGACGCTGTGTATCCTCATAGACTTCATTTTCAAAGGTACTGTTTGTTTGGGGGTCTGTGTGACTCCATGCCCGACACCACGCACCTTGTGGTCGGCACCATACTTTGGATATATTGCTGTCACAATGTCATAATAGCCTCAGGTGGGCTATTTGTTTTCTGCAAACTTTATTTTTGAAATAAAATACCTGTTTTAAGTGCTTTTTTCTACATTTATGTTGGACTTTTGTTGTTTTGGTCTTGTTGAGTTTGGATACAGATCCTTTAATTTTCTAAACTGGTGTGGTTTCCATTTGTGGTGTTTTCACTGTATTCCTGTGTGCTTTGAGTACAAAAACTTTACACATTGCCTTTGGAATAAGCCTGCCTGCTCGTGCCACGCTACCAAGGGGGTAAGCAGGGGTTATAAAAAGTGTGTATCCCCTTTACCCTGACTAGACGCAAGGGTCCCTACTTGGACAAAGGTACCTACCATTGCCAACTAGAGACCCCCAGTTCTAACATCAGTCAAGAGGACCTCGAGTCTCTAAGGACTGTGACTCCACCTGCTATGGCCAGGGCACTGATGAGAATCTTTGCCCGTATGGGGTTTCCCAAGGAGGTGGTATCTGACCGGGGTACCAACTTCATGAAAGGACACACGAAGGCCATATGAAAGGAGTAAGTGGTAACCCGCAAGCTCTCCACTCCTTATCACGCACAAACCAATGGGCTTGTTGAAAGGTTCACCAGGACCCTAAAAGCCATAATTATGAGCCTGCCAGAGCCAATGAGGTGGAAGTGGGACACCCTTCTGCCATGCTTTTTGCTTGCCTACAGGGTGGTACAGCAGAAGAGGGATGGCTTTAGGCCCGATGTGGGCACCCTGTGACAAGACGTGTCAGTTTGGCGACTGCTCTCTGCTCAATTTACCAGTGCTAACCAGCGCTAAAGTGCATGTGCTTGCTACTTCATAGATGGTAACATCAGATTATCCCCAATTGGCATATCTAATTTTTAAGTCCCTAATAAAGCGGAACTACATTTACCTGGGGCCTGTAAATTAAATTCTACCAGTGGGCCTGCAGCACTTCATGTGCCACACACTTAAGTAACCACTCACACATATCTCTGACCTGCCATTGTAGCTTGTATGTGCACTTTTAAAGTGCTATTTCAACCTGGCAAAACTGAACTTTTGCCAGGTCCAAACATTACTTTGTAATAGCATAACATGTGTATTTTAAATATATGAAAGTCACACCTAGGGTAGGCCCCAAAAAGCTCTCAAGGGAGGATGCAATGTATTTATTAAAAAAAAGTGGAATATGTCTTTTCAAGTTTTACATGTCCTGGTACCTCTCCCATAGGATAATATTGGACTTCCCTTGTTACATTCAATAAGTTCTAATTTCCAAATGGGAACAGGTAACCTGTTTAGGTCGGGCGTCTTTGGAATTGTAACTCTCTCGTATGGTAAAGTTGGATTTTAAATGACATTTTTGAAAATGCAACTTTTAGAAAGTTGGCATTTTCCTACAGTAGCCATTTAGTAATGGTAGCCGACCCCCAAGTCACATTCCTGGGTTTACCTGGCAGTTGGGCTTTGTGTATTCCTCCTAAACAGCCACACACAATGGAGAGCCGAGGTGTGTCTGGATGGGCCATCACTTGTGGTATGAAAGAGCAGAGCTAGGCACACCCCTACTTACACATGAACAGGTTGTGTCTTGCCTCCACACAGAGGAATGCATGCCCCCTGTAGTTAGTCTGGAGCCAGGGCAGAGAAGGCAGGATGCCAAGGGACTTCAAAGGAAATTTCTAAAATCTTCTCCCACTTCCCAGAGGAAGGGCACCAGCTATAAATATTGGAACTCAGACACCAACTCTTCAGTACACATCTGAACCTGTGAATATTCTGCCTGGAAGAAGGACGCAGTGCTGCAGGAAGGACTGCCACTCTGCAGAACATCTGCCCTGAAGGACTGCTGCCCTCTTCTCCTGACAGGCTGGCTTCTTGCTTGTATGAGAGGGACTTGATCTGCATCTGATAAACAAAGGACCCCAAAGCAACTCCAAGTGCTAGTTGGCTGGCATCCTGACTAGAGCCCGAGGGGCAGAAGGCTCTAACAACCTTGAACCCAGCGCCTGGACCTTTCATTTGTGAGTCTAGCCAGCCAAGTGGTACCACTCCAGTATTAGACCCTTGGATGTGTGCCTTTGGTGGTCTGTAAGCCTCTGTCGATCTAGCAGAACCAAAGCATCTCCTCTGGTGCGCGGCGCAACCCCAAGCAGAACTGACACATCACCACTGGTGCATGGAATAGAACATGCGCAAAGACCTGCATCACAGCCCATCGTCTCGGCAGGACCGCCGGTGTGCAGCGCATCCTCGGTGCACGCCCTGGCATCACTGAAAGGCAACTACAGACTATGCATCGTACCCTAGCAGCTCCACGGGACCAATGCACCCCCCTGACTGTGCAATATATTCTTGAGGCCCTACTTCACATTGCACGCCCTCGTCAAAAGGACCCTCAACGGTGATGCAGGCCCTCGACTGCAGCCTCACAAGATATCAGAACCAAAGCATCACTTGGGTTGCATGCACATCTTTGACACAGGAACTCACAATGCTCCACAAGTCAGAATTTAAGGTACTTTGTTCAGAAAGCCGGACTGAGTCACTGTAGCCAGCCCGCACTTCATTGCTGTTGGCATGAACTTGTCACTTTGTTATTGTCTGGCCTAACCAGATATCCACAGTTGTTGCTTTGTGCTTTTTGACACTATTTGTACTAAAATGTTTTAAGTTGAATATCTCTGGTTCGACTGATTGGATGTTAGTCATTTTGGTCTTGTTTAATTTACTAAAAATGAGTTTGTTTTTCTAAAATGGTGTAGGATCCTTTTGTGGTGGGTTCTAGCTATGTTAATGTTAAAAGTGTTGCACAAATACTTTACACATTGCCTCAGAGTTAAGTTTGACTGCTTTGTTCCAAGCTACATGAGGGTTGAGCACAGGTTAAGTAAGAATTTTCTTGTGACTCCACCCTGAGAAGAATGATGGTTGCAACTTGAGAAGGGTTGCACCCTCCTTAACCAGTGACCCAGTTACTTGGAGCATGGAGAGTTAAATGCCACTTATGAACTACAGCGCTACTGTACCACCCTCTAGTGTGCACAGGCAAACCAGGCAAATGTTAAAACTGCAGTCCTACACGTTAAAATAAATCCTCTTGTCAGATTGAAACCTTCATTTTAAATCTTAAAAGGTCACCCTTAAGTAGGGCCTGAAACATATAAGGCACAGTATATGGATTTAAAAGTAGGAGATATAGAAAGTTAGTATTAAACATGTGACCAGCATCTAAAAAATGTTTACACAATAGCAAGGCTGGCTGTCTAATAGAGAAACACTGGGATTCAATATTAAATGTAATACTGATGTCTTTGACTAAGAAACAATTAGGAGATCCATCTGTGGCCTATTATTAACATTTCTTAAAAGCCCAATTCATGGTAAAGTCAAATTGTAAGTAAATATTACAGAAAATCCACTTTTACAAAGTTACATTTGCTCTACCTAAAGCCTATGAAGACAAATTCACATTAGCCTTCATCTGCAGTCCTCTTAGTGCTCAGGACCTGAATGAGGTGTGAAAACTGCTACATACAGAGATAAGACCGTGATGTTAAGTGGGGTTTCTGTTCCTCTGGCAAGATGACCATTTGGGCAGTATCCAGGAGCTTAATTTACTTTAAATGGGGTTCCTGTGTCACAGGCAGATGACAAAAGATACTTTCTTTGTTCCCACAGTGTGTCAGGCACCAATTTCAGTGGCGTGGGTGCTACTCCCAGAACTTGTTTCAATATAAGATACCACAAAGGAGGTGTTGATCATTTCCCTGGCCATTCCTCTGTGGCGGGCATGTAAGGTATCACAGGGTGAGAAGGGTTTCCCTATTTTAGATTTAGCCAGAGAGGCAGAGAGGCAGAGAGGGACATTGTGGCATTCTTTGCAGTGGTGCACGCTGGAACAGCTAAATGTCTATGTCCTCCCACAAGCTAGTGCCAGACATACAAGTGGTATCCCCTGGCACACTCTTCAAAACACTCTAGACCTGATAAAGAACAGAAGAAGGACTGTGCCTGCTGTTTGAAACCTAAAAGAATATTTGAAGGACCAGACCTACTTGTACCCAGGACACAGAATTTAGCAAACTGTATAAGCTACGGCCCTAACAACCTGATTGAGGCCTTTTCCCAGAAGAGCCCAGCTGGCCAGTACCAACTCAGACCTGTCCTGGACCCAGCTGGTTGCCTCTGCTGGAGTGTGTCTTGACCTCCCCACCCTCCAAGTAGTGTTACAGGATATTTGGCTGTATTCATTGTACTCCTCTTAACATCCCTGAAATAGCTTGGACTTAAGAAATGTCTTCTTTAAAGACCTCCGGAGGACCAGGGAAAACCTGCCAAGTTGATCTGGTCATGGTGCATTGCTGCTAGGCTGAAGAAACAAGTGTTGCACACTTGTAGATGCTCTACAGCAGCAAATCTGTTTCAGTGGGACCTCTCTGAAAAGGAATTCAGATTTGGGCAGCCCTCTTCGGATACAGTCCACACCCACAGTCCACACCTTTGCCCATTGGGGGGATTCAGAGGTACAAAAAAGAGAGTAAGTCCAAAGGTAGCAATCTGGACCAGGAGATGGCGCCAAAATATCTGGCCAGAGAGAGGACTTCCCAAAGTGAGAACTTAACATTTTTCCCACGAGGAGCTTTAGCTTTTTCCACCAAAACCAATTGCTTCACTGCAACCTCGTCAAATGCCTACCCGATACCATGGACCCTTCTTCAGACACAGCCTGCTTCCTTGCCAGGCTGAAGAAAGCTGACTTAAAGAAATAAGACTAAGTCCAAGGGGAAAGCCTCTGACCAGGTCGAACCTGGTTAGTGTATCTGACTTGCACTCCATCCGGGTCTGCCTGGAATCCCACATTGATCTTGATTTACTGTAACCATAGGCTACCATTGGAGCTTTGCACTTTATGGTGCAAATTTTATTTAAAACTTAAAAAGTTCATATCTCCGGTTCCCCTCATTGGAATTTTGTTATTTTGTTGTTACTTTCTTTATTAAATTATTATCTATTGCATTGCACACTTTCATGTTTTGATAAATGGCTTCAGGATAAAACAACCTTTTCTATGTAATAAGTAAACAGTTGCTGGTTAAGTTCCAACATCTATCACCTTTATCCCCACTACTGTATTATCGGAGTAATGCGATTTGCAGAAGCTGTAATACCTTATATCTTGGTCCTTATATTGGCTTTAGAGTCTTTGCTGGCCTAAGTTCTAGGACTATTTTCAAGTTTAGTTCCTTTTGAAAAGATGTTCATTGAGGTTTCAAAAATTGGAAAACAAAGTCTGGTTGCTGTGATAACTGTTTATTCAATAGTACAAAGTTTTCAGCAATAAGGTAATTAATTTGCGGATCATATGTCTAATCATTTATAGAAATCAGCCATATATTTCACCCCTATGCTCATAAGACCGGGACTTTCTAAAGACTGAAAAAATACATAATACTCAAATTATTCTCGTAATGATTCTTATTATTGTAAAGCCTTGAGGACACATGACCAATGTCACAGCAAGCATGATTTCACTGAAAACAGAGGTACTATGGTGCTAGAAGTATGACAAGTCATGCATGTAGTTTAATAGCAAGATGTAGGAAAAGAACTATCAGCATAGTCAATAAACGTAGGAGTGTCTAGGGAGGGAAGCATTTTAAATTGTTGGGACGAGGGTAAGTATTCTCATGAAGAGTGAGAGTATCTAGAAAGGGTAGTTTTTTAATGTGTTTTGGGGTTACTTTAAGGAGATCTCTTGATTGTCATAATTATTCTGTTATGAAATACGGTGAGCAGTCTATATATCGAATTTTAAATATCGAGGGACATAAATATCGAGTCATAAATATCTAATGTACAAAATATCGAAATAGATAATATCGATGTGCAAAATATATATATATTTTTTTTTATTATATGTCGATGTAAGTAATATCGTTAGTAATAATATCGACATGTGAAAATATCGTTATTGTGTGTTTAGTAAATATTTTGAAGTTGTTTGTATAAATAGTTAAAATGTATATAATATGAGAAATATTTATATTGTTTTAGGGGCGGGATGTTGGGTTATAGGGGATAAGGGTGGGGAGTGTTTTAAAAAAGTTAATTTTTTTTCTAATATATTGTAAAATTTAATTAGTAAATTTTATTTCAAATTTGAAATGTATATTTAATTTTAGGAGCGGGATGTTGGGTTACAGGGGATAAGGGTGGGAAGTGTTTTAAAAATGTTTATATATTTTTGAATTTTTACAATAATTTATTTAGAAATTTTAATATAAATTTAGAATTTTAAAATTATTTTTAGGAGTGGGATGTTGGGTTATAGGGGATAAGGGTGGGAAGTGTTTTAAAAATGTTTATATATTTTAGAATTAAAAAAAAAAAATATTTAGAATTTTTAAATTAAATTTAGAATTTTACAATTAATTTTAGGAGCGGGATGTTGGTTTATAGGGGATAAGGGTGGGAAGTGATTTAAAAATGTTTATATATTATTTAATTTAAAAAAAAAAAATATTTAGAAATTGTAAATTAAATTTAAAATTTTACAAATAATTTTTGGTTTATAGGGGATAAGGGTGGGAAGTGTTTTAAAAATGTTTATATATTTTTTAATTTAAAAAATATATAATTTAGAAATTTTAAATTAAATTTAGAATTTTACAAATAATTTTAGGAGCGGGATGTTGGGTTATAGGGGATAAGGGTGGGAAGTGTTTTAAAAATGTTTATATGTTTTAGAATGTTTAAAAAAAATAATGTAGAAATTTTAATTTTAATTTAGAAATTTAAAAATAATTTTAGGAGTGGGATGTTGGGTTATAGGGAATAAGGGTGGGAAGTGTTTTGCAAATGTTTATATATTTTTGAATTGTTTTTAAAAAAAATTTATAATTTTAAATGTAATTTAGAAATTTAGTTAACATTTTCGGAGTGGGATGTTGAGTTACAGGGGATAAGGGTGGCAATTGTAAAAAAGTTTTTTTAATTTGGAATATTTAATAAATTTTATTTGAAATTTGGAATAAAAATTTATTTTTTAAATTATCTTTTAGGAGTGGGATGTTGGGTTATAGAGGATGAGGGTGGGGAGTGTTTTAAAAAATTTGATTTATGTATGAATAATTTGTATACAAAATTTAGAAAATTATAATAAAATTTTGAATGTTATATTTAATTTTAGGAGTGAGATGTTGTGTTATGGGGATAAGGGTGTGGAGTTTGATAAAAATGTGTAAAATGTTGGTAATATTGTATAAAAAGTATGTATAAAGTTTGATTTTGATTGTACAATTTTAAATTTTTTTGGGGCTTGGGATGTTGGCTTATAGGGGATAAGGGTGGGGAGTGTTTTAAAAATGTATTTGAAATTAGTAATATTGAGTAATTTATATCAAAAAATAATATATAATAATATAATATTTTGGGATACATTTTAGATTGGGGATTTGGATTTGTAGAGGATAAGTGTAGGTTTTTTTTATTTAAATTTTTTAATAATGATTAAAACATATTTTTTTTAATATATTTATATTTATATATTTGTATTGCAATTACTGTAATTAAATACATATTGGAGTGGGAATATAAAATTAATTAAGATTAGTATACATGATCTAGTGTAATTAAATATATTTATGAGTGGGAATACTAAATTAATGAAGTTTAGTGCTTTGCAACTACCATAATTAAATATAGATTTGAGTGAGAATAGTAAATTAATTAAGTTCAGTGTCCACCACTTATCTTAATTAAATATAGACTGGAGTGGGAATAGTAAATTAATTAAGTTCATTGTCCAGCACCTTCTGTAATTTAATATAGGTTGAAGTGAGAATAGTAAATTAATTAAGTTCAGTGTCCAGCACTTATCTTAATTAAATATAGACTGGAGTGGGAATAGTAAATTAATTCAGTTCAGTGTCCAGCACATACTATAATTAAATATAGGTTGGAGTGAGAATAGTAAATTAATTAAGTTCAGTGTCCAGCACTTATCTTAATTTAATATAGACTGGAGTGGGAATAGTAAATTAATTAAGTTCAGTGTCCAGCAGCTAGTCTAATTTAATATACGTTGGAGTGAGAATAGTAAATTAATTAAGTTCAGTGTCCAGCACTTATCTTAATTAAATATAGACTGGAGTGGGAATAGTAAATTAATTAAGTTCAGTGTCCAGCACATACTCGAATTAAATATAGGTTGGAGTGAGAATAATAAATTAATTAAGTTCAGTGTCCAGCACTTATCTTAATTAAGTATAGACTGGAGTGGGAATAGTAAATTAATTCAGTTCAGTGTCCAGCACCTACTCTAATTTAATATAGGTTGGAGTGAGAATAGTAAATTAATTAAGTTCAGTGTCCAGCACTTATCTTAATTAAGTATAGACTGGAGTGGGAATAATAAATTAATTCAGTTCAGTGTCCAGCAACTACTCTAATTTAATATAGGTTGGAGTGAGAATAGTAAATTAATTAAGTTCAGTCTGTAGTGGGAGTAGTATGTTAATTAAGTTTGGTAAATAGCAAATATTAGAATTAAATATAGAGTTGAATAGGAACAGTTAAATTAATTTGTTTTAATTTACAACAAATCTGTAGATTTTAGTTTTGGTTGGATAAAAGATAGAAATTATATCAGAATGCAAATTCCAAATTTTTGTATAAAATAGTAGAAAGGAAAATAAGGTTTGTTTTATAGTTGTTGGAATGTATATTAATTAGAGAGAAAATATTGTTTATTATTACGCATATTATAATAATTAAATCATTGAAATAAACATGTAATAACATAATTAATATTTAACATTTGTATTATTGTAATAATTTTTTTATAATGGATATATATTTGTTTAATGTATATTTTGGACATTAATAAATGAACAGACAAAATAATCAAAAAATAACAATTCTGATTTTTATAGCTGTTTAATATTTTTTATTTTATATTGTGTACTCTCAATATTTTTTGACTTTATTTGGATTTATACGAAATTGTATGTTTTGAAATATATGATAAATATATTTTAATTATTAATATTTATATTAGATATTTAGTATTAAAATTGTTTACATTTTAGAATATTTCTTTTTATTTTTATTTTTGGTATGTTGTAGATACAATATATTATATAATGTTCATAAACATTTGTTGGTAATATATACAGTTTGATTATTATATTAATAAATATATTTTATTTATTATTTTTATTTTTATACGTTAAATAATTTTCACATATATAAAAAAAATAGGTATTCTTTTTGAGTATTTTATTCTAATGTTTTACTAATTTTTAAAGTAATGTGTAATGTTAAATAAATAGTTAGGGCATTTATTGGGATTTTCTTAGTTGTTATGTTTGTTTGGGTCTTTTATTTTGTAACCGCTCGCTATTGTTTTGGGTTATTTTGGTAGAATCTAGGTCGCGGTCGGGAGCTGTTTCGCGTTTGAGAAGGTAAGAGTTATTTTCTTTATTATTAAATAGTTTTAAGTGTTTTGTGGAAGTAGTAATGTTGTAATAAGTGTGTATGGATTGATGTTTTAGAAGTTAGGGTGTTAGTAATAGTTTGTATACGGTTTTATAATTTACGTTGTGTTCTGTGTTTGTGGCTTTGTTAGTGTTTTGTTATTTAGGTGTGTTAAAGTTTTATAGAGTTTGAATAATGTTTGTAGTGATGTTTTTAGGTGCATTATGTGTGTTTGTGTGTGGGTGGGAATGTTTGTTTCTCTTTTGTAGGTTTTACGGAGAAGATATTTTCGTCTCTTTCAAACACCTTATTTTTTTTAAGGAAGTGTGGATTAGTAGTGTTTACTAATCTTTATTTTACACTTCCTTTATTGTTCGGGTTTCCAGGAGCGGTTATTTACCTTTTTAATATTTTTCAGGATTTTTATGGTTAATGGCTGGTCGTTTTTTGGCGTAGACGTTTTTTTCGAAAAACAGTTGTATTTTTCCATTTTATTTGGATTTCTTTTTGATACCTATGGATTTTGAACTACCTGGATTTATTTGGAAGGAATGTTATTATCCCATTGGAGCAACTACACAGGTAAGTTTATTTAAATATTTTAATTGTGGGTGGGCAAATCCTATATATTTAATATTGTTGTTGTGTACTTGGTTTGTTTAATTATGTTGTCTAAATATATGTAGATATACATTATTTATATATTTTAGACCACATAATTAAATATGTGATTTAATAAAGTGGTTTATTTATGTTGTGATAGTTGTTTTAGTAGAATTGTGGGTTAATATTTTTGAAAGGGTTTAGAAGAAAGTTTGAGCTATTATATTTAAGTACTCAAGTCCTCTTGTGGATGGGTATAGCTGTACCTGTTGTTGTAGGTAATTATACATTTGAGTAGTTTGTCTAGATTGTTTTGGTTTTAATTGTAGGACAGATTGTTGCATTCTTAATTCTTGGAAACTTTGTTCCTTTTGTATGGCAATTAGTAGTTTTTGTAGTGTTGGAGTTGTTCTCCCAGTAGAAGTTAGGAATGCATTATGCCAGTCCTCGACGGCGTTGTTAGTTTTGGCTTGTTGGTTGAGTGTACTTACATATACATTCCACCAAGGTATTTGGAACTTGGGCTGACGTCTATGGCCTGATCTGTGTAGTCTCCCCACCCAGGTATCCTCAAAATAATCTAAGAGGGGAGATAACTTTACTTCATTTTGTTTGTAGAATGGACTTTCTAATAAAAGATTGTAATGTTCTGCAACATCTGTGGTTGGTACATAAGCTAGGGCTGTTAGAAGTTTTATTTGATGTGCAAAACGTATGTTTGTGGCATATTCTACACTTAGGTGCCAATTACGATCCGGTAAAAACATTCCCCGTGCGACTCGTATCCGGTCCATTTACCGTACGAGTCGTACAAGTGCCGTACGAACTGGCAATCACGATTTGCATGGTAAAAAGTCCATATGAACCGCATCGGGAATGATTTCCCACACGTCCTCGAGTCGGAAAATGTGTCTGACACGTCCTCGGACGATGTACCGTACAAATGTGAAAGGTGAAGTCCGACCGAGGAATTACGATCCATCCCGTGCGTCCGATGTTACAACTGTATGGAAAAACACCGTCCGCACCGAACTCCCATAGCAACCATGGAGACATGTGCCCGCATACGCGCCCAACACTCCCCCCCGCCCCCGTACGTCCGAGATGTACCCCCCGTGTATGTACACCCCCACCCGTGTATGTACACCCCTGTACGTCCGAGTCGTACCCCCACCCCTGTACGTGTCGTACCACCGTCTATGTACACCCCAGTACGTTCGAGTCGTACCCCCACCCCTGTACGTGTCGTACCACCGTCTATGTACACCCCAGTATGTTTGATTCATACCCCCACCCCTGTACGTGTCCGACCCCCATGTATGTACACCCCAGTACGTTCGAGTCGTACCCCCACCCCTGTACGTGTCGTACCACCGTCTATGTACACCCCAGTACGTTTGATTCCTACCCCCACCCCTGTACGTGTCCGACCCCCATGTATGTACACCCCAGTACGTTTGAGTCGAACCCCCACCCCTGTACGTGTCGTACCACCGTCTAAGTACACCCCAGTACGTTCGAGTCGTACCCCCACCCCTGTACGTGTCGTACCACTGTCAATGTACACCCCAGTACGTTCGAGTCGTACCCCCACCCCTGTACGTGTCGTACCACCGTCTATGTACACCCCAGTACGTTCAATTCGTACCCCCACCCCTGTACGTGTCCGACCCCCATGTATGTACACCCCCGTACGTTCGAGTCGTACCCCCACCCCTGTACGTATCGTACCACCGTCTATGTACACCCCAGTACGTTCGAGTCGTACCCCCACCCCTGTACGTGTCGTACCACCGTCAATGTACACCCCAGTACGTTCGAGTCGTACCCCCACCCCTGTACGTGTCGTACCACCGTCTATGTACACCCCAGTACGTTCGAGTCGTACCCCCACCCCTGTACGTGTCGTACCACCGTCTATGTATACCCCAGTACGTTCGAGTCGTACCCCCACCCCTGTACGTGTCGTACCACCGTCTATGTACACCCCAGTGCGTTCGAGTCGTACCCCCACCCCTGTACGTGTCGTACCGCCGTCAATGTACACCCCAGTACGTTCGAGTCGTACCCCCACCCCTGTACGTGTCGTACCACTGTCTATGTTCACCCCAGTACGTTTGATTCGTACCCCCACCCCTGTACGTGTCCGACCCCCATGTATGTACACCCCAGTACGTTCGAGTCATACCCCCACCCCTGTACGTGTCGTACCACCGTCTATGTACACCCCAGTACGTTCGAGTCGCACCCCCAACACAACCTCCTAAGTACGGAGCGCACCCCAGGCCCCAACATCACAACCGCATGTACGAGTCGTACCAAGCCACACACAAGGACAGCACCGTACAACCAAATGGCCCATGTACACACCGTACACACGCTCAAAACGCACGTACACAACCAGGACAAAACAAAACAACACAAGAATACACTATTCGAATGGCACAAAGCCACTAAACATGGCCAACAAACACTAAAAAAACACATTCACTGACCTGCAACTGCCAAAAACAAACAGAGGCCCAAAACACCACCACTCCTTATAACACACCCACCCAAACTTCAAACACAGCCACACCCACCCATGGACCAATAAAAAGGGCCCACACACACAAACCATGAGCCTTTGCAACAGACTCACTGCTGCCAGACACCATAGAACCATACTACAAGCCTCACCACACCTTACACTTGCACACCTTCACACAACCACCTCCACAAACACCCCCTCATCACATTCACACACACACACCTGCACAACCACACCCACACACCCACAACCATCCACACACACCCCCCACCATCCACACCCACACCCCTCACCGTGCCCACTAACAAGAATCCAAAGTTCAGTAACCGAGAGTTGGAGGTCCTTGTTGATGAAATCCTCAGAGTTGAGCCACAGCTCTTTGGAACATTGGTCAGACAGACCAGCATGGCAGCAAAAACAGCCATGTGGCAGACCATCGTCGATGCTGTGAATGCTGTTGCGGACACCAGAAGGCCCAGGCAGGAATGCCAAGCCAGGTGGTATGATCTGCGGAGGAGGGTCCGAGCCAAGATGCTGGAGGAACACAACCAGGCCAACGCCACTGGAGGAGGGCCCTCCCGCAGACCCGTACACTACCAGCCCTGGGAGGAGAGGGTGATGGCCATGCAGCCGGTGGAGGCAGTCGAAGGATTAGGAGGACTCCGAGACCCGGGTGAGTACACGAACAACGCACCTCACATGGGGGGGACCTCATCCACAACCAAAATCACTAACAGGCACGCAACCACCCCAACCTATCGCATGACTCAACCACACTCCATGAACACGCACATGCCACTGCCGCCACCATGCCCCATGCACCCAGCTGGACAATGTCAAGTCACAGGCCACAGAAGACACCAACACATGATACCGTAACCCGGATGGCGGGAGGGTGGGCCCCAAAAATCACATAGTGCACCCCTGGGAGTGATAGGCCCCCACCCCTCCTGTCTCAGGGCACTGCTGGGAGTGATAGGCACCCACCCCTCCTGTCTCAGGGCACTGCTGGGAGGACTCTGCACCCACCCCTCCTGTCTCAGGGCACTGCTGGGAGGACTCTGCACCCACCCCTCCTGTCTCTGGGCACTGCTGGGAGGACTCTGCACCCACCCCTCCTGTGACTGGGCACTGCTGGGAGTGATAGGCACCCACCCCTCCTGTCTCTGGGCACTGCTGGGAGGACTCTGCACACACACCTCCTGCCTCTGGGCACTGCTGGGAGTGATAGGCCCCCACCCCTCCTGTCTCTGGGCACTGCTGGGAGTGTTAGGCCCCCACCCCTCCTGTCTCAGGGCACTGCTGGGAGTGATAGGCACCCACCCCTCCTGTCTCAGGGCACTGCTGGGAGTGATAGGCCCCCACCCCTCCTGTCTCTGGGCACTGCTGGGAGTGTTAGGCCCCCACCCCTCCTGTCTCAGGGCACTGCTGGGAGTGATAGGCACCCACCCCTCCTGTCTCAGGGCACTGCTGGGAGTGATAGGCCCCCACCCCTCCTGTCTCAGGGCACTGCTGGGAGGACTCTGCACCCACCCCTCCTGTCTCAGGGCACTGCTGGGAGGACTCTGCACCCACCCCTCCTGTGACTGGGCACTGCTGGGAGTGATAGGCCCCCACCCCTCCTGTCTCAGGGCACTGCTGGGAGGACTCTGCACCCACCCTCCTGTCTCAGGGCACTGCTGGGAGGACTCTGCACCCACCTCTCCAATTTCACAATATGTACGCTCATGACATACACGGATGTGGGTACGCTCCATGCATTCAAGGTGGGGGTACGTGTCGTACTTACACTGTTGGGGTGGGGCTACGCTCCATGCATTCGAGGTGAGGGTACGTGTCTTACTTACACTGTTGGGGTGGGGGTACGCTCCATACGTACGCGGGTGGGGGTACGGGTCGTACTTACACTGTTGGGGTGGGGGTATGCTCCATACGTACGCGGGTGGGGGTACGGGTCGTACTTACACTGTTGGGGTGGGGGTACGCTCCATACGTACGCGGGTGGGGGTACGTGTCATACTTACACTGTTGGGGTGGGGGTACGCTCCATACATACGCGGGTGGGGGTACGGGTCGTACTTACACTGTTGGGGTGGGGGTACGCTCCATATGTACGCGGGTGTGGGTACGGGTCGTACTTACACTGTTGGGGTGGGGGTACGCTCCATACGTACGCGGGTGGGGGTACGGGTCGTACTTACACTGTTGGGGTGGGGGTACGCTCCATACGTATGCGGGTGGGGGTATGTGTCTTACTTACACTGTTGGAGTGGGGGTACGCTCCATACGTACGCGGGTGGGGGTACGTGTCGTACTTACACTGTTGGGGTGGGGGTACGCTCCATACGTACGCGGGTGGGGGTACGGGTCGTACTTACACTGTTGGGGTGGGGGTACGCTCCATACGTACGCGGGTGGGGGTACGTGTCGTACTTACACTGTTGGGGTGGGCGTACGCTCCATACGTACGCGGGTGGGGGTACGTGTCGTACTTACACTGTTGGGGTGGGGGTACGCTCCATACGTACGTGGGTGGGGGTACGGGTCGTACTTACACTGTTGGGGTGGGGGTACGCTCCATACGTACGCGGGTGTGGGTACGGGTCGTACTTACACTGTTGGGGTGGGGGTACGCTCCATGCATACGGGGTGGGGGTAGGGTCCGTACATATCCGTCCCCACGCTATGTGATGCTTGTGCGGCCCGTACCCAGGCCTTTGCCACGTGGGTACGAGCCGTCCCGCCATTGTTGGGGTGACGTGGGTGTGGGCGTGGTACGACTCGTACCCACGCCCTCAGGCGTGGGTACGGGACGTACCTGTCTGGTTGTGTTGCCGGTTCGCGTCGTGACGGACTTCCGTTGTGGCGGTCGCTGGCTTAGCTGGACACGCCCCCACCCCCTCGTAGTGACCAGGGCATGGGAGTCAGGTATGTTCAGGGCATGTGTGCTGTGTGACTTTGATGAGGGGTTTGTGGCCTGCCCTGGTCCTGCCACCCCCACCCCACCCCACTTTCCCCCCTCCCTTAGTTGTTCTGACCTTCTGCGGCGTCTGCGTCCGAACCTGTAGAGGAGGTCGACTGCTATGAGGGCCGGGATGACACGTAGGTTCGGGTCCATGTCTGTCCGTCGCGTACGGGTCCTCCTTGTTCGCGTCATCCTGTCTGTCCGTCGCGTACTGGTCCTCCTTGTTCGCGTCGTCCTGTCTGTCCGTCGCGTACTGGTACTCCTTGTTCGCGTCGTCCTGTCTGTCCGTCGCGTACTGGTCCTCCTTGTTTGCGTCGTCCTGTCTGTCCATCGCGTACTGGTAGTCCTTGTTCGCGTCGTCCTGATTTCCCAGCAGTTTTTGGCAGCCGGAAAATATTCACCGTGCGGGATGACGTCGGTGCGAATCGTAATTCCTGATTCGTGAATGGCAGGCTGCGAGCGTCCCGACGTCAGGCCGGCGCTTTCCCGGATCGCATTTGTAGGTTTATTTTGTTCGGTCAGGGTTTTTTACGATTCGTACGGAAATGGTGTTCCCGTGCGAATCGTAATTCCATGTTTGTAAATTTTGACGACCGGGTACGCGTCGGACGGAGAATATGCTCCGTCCGACGGTTCGTACCCGGTTTTTACAGGATCGTAATTGGCACCCAAGTGAAGATTTTTGTAAATGTCTCCATATACATTGGTTTAGATGGAAGTAACATCCTTGGATAGCTGTATGGGGGTACAGTTTTAGAATGCAATTTATCATGGCTTGCTCAAAGTCTATGATAATTCTTTGAGGGTAAAAATCATTTGATTCTTGTTTTAGTTTTCCTAGCATTTCATTATATGTTGTGTTTTGTTTGTTAGGTAATAGTGCATAAATTAAAGGTATGGAAGTGTTGTGATATTGACCGTGTATTGTGTAAAGCTGGTAGAATGGTTTTGAGCATATTGTAAAGGTGCCATCAATCATCCATGTTTGGCATTGTTGGAGTTTAGTTATATTGTTTGCAGTAGCAAACATTATGATTCTTTTTTCTGTGCTTTTGTTATCAAAAAAAATAAAAGGTTCATTATTCTGGTGGAATGATGATATCTTGAAAAGTTTTAGGGGATGGTATAGTTGTCGTGGTTGATTTTTTGGTCCTAGCAATTGTTCTTTTTATAGAAGCAATTGATGGTAATTGGCCTCTTGCTTCTTTGGGCACTCTAGGTAATAGTTCTTTTAGGATTACACTTGTAGCAGTTTGTGAACCAGTGCTTAATTCTTTTATATTTTCAAGGGTTGATCTGACTTCTATTTCAGAGAGATTGGGTGGATGGTTATGCTCTCTTGTATATAGTACAGTTGTTTCTCTTGTTGTTGCTCGTCCGTAGCATTTGTTAGAATAATATTTAGAACACTTCCAGTTCACTTTTCGGTCCGTCTGCTTTTCTTGGGTGTATGTGTAACCCATGTAACACAATAGGAATTTTCCTTTCTGCGAAGTTATAAATTGGGCTTCTTCTGTCATCGTGATGTGTTAGAAATCTGGAAAAAATTTATATGAAAATATATGCAATAGTACTTTATATATTTCTATAAAAATAGGAAAAAAAAACCTATTTTATATATACTTACCAAGTGTTTTTGGTTGTATTTGAATGAAGATGTTCTTTGTAGACAAAATGCTGTTTAGTTGATGTAGTCTCTGAAAGTTAAAGAAGATATAGGTGCCGATCACGATCCGGCAAAAACCGGGTACGAACCGTCGGACGGAGCATATTCTCCGTCCGACGCGTACCCGGTCGTCAAAATATACAAACATGGAATTACGATTCGCACGGGTACACCATTACCGTACGAATCGTAAAAAAGACCGACCGAACAAAAAACACCTACCAATGCGATCCGGGAAAGCGCCGACCTGACGTCGGGACGCACGCAGCCAGCCATTCACGACCCAGGAATCACGATTCGCACTGACGTCACCCCGCACGGTGAATATTTTGCGGCAGCCAAAAACTGCCGGGAAATCAGGACGACGCGAACAAGGACCACCAGTACGCGACGGACAGACGGCGACGCGAACAAGGAGGACCAGTACGTGACGGACACACAGGACGACGCCACCAAGGAGGACCCGTACGCGACAGGACGACGCGATCAAGGAGGACCCGTACGCGACAGGACGACGCGAGCAAGGAGGACCAGTACGCGACGGACAGACATGGACCCGAACCTACGAGTCATCCCTGCCCTCATAGCAGTACACCTCCTCTACAGGTTACGACGCAGACGCCGCAGAAGGTCAGAATAACTAAGGGAGGGGGGAAAGTGGGGTGGGGTGGGGGTGGCACGACCAGGGCAGGCCACAAAACAACCACATGAGTGACACACTACACATGGCCTGGACATACCTGACTCCCATGCCCTGGTCACCACGAGGGGGTGGGGGCGTGTCCTGATAATCCAGCGACCGCCACAACGGAAGTCCGTCACCACGCGAACCGGCAACACAACCAGACAGGTACGTCCCGTACCCACGCCTGAAGAGCGTGGGTACGAGTCGGACCACGCCCACACACGTCACCCCAACAATGGCGGGACGGATCGCACCCACGTGGCAAAGGCCTGGGTACGGGCCGCACAAACATCACATAGCGTGGGGACGGATATGTACGGACCCTACCCCCACCCCGTATGCAAGGAGCGTACCCCCCAGCCCAACAGTGCAAGTACGACCCGTACCCCCACCCGCGGACGTACGGAGCGTACCCCCAGCCCAACAGTGTAAGTACGACCCGTACCCCCACCCGCGTATGCATGGAGCGTACCCCCCATGCCAACAGTGTAAGTACGACTCGAACCCCCACCCACGAATGCAAGGAGCGTACCCCCCAGCCCAACAGTGTAAGTACGACCCGTACCCCCACCCGCGGACGTACGGAGCGTACCCCCAGCCCAACAGTGTAAGTACGACCCGTACCCCCACTCGCGTATGCATGGAGCGTACCCCCCATGCCAACAGTGTAAGTACGACTCGAACCCCCACCCACGAATGCAAGGAGCGTACCCCCCAGCCCAACAGTGTAAGTACGACCCGTACCCCCACCCGCGGACGTACGGAGCGTACCCCCAGCCCAACAGTGTAAGTACGACCCGTACCCCCACCCGCGTATGCATGGAGCGTACCCCCCATGCCAACAGTGTAAGTACGACTCGAACCCCCACCCACGAATGCAAGGAGCGTACCCCCCAGCCCAACAGTGTAAGTACGACCCGTACCCCCACCCGCGGACGTACGGAGCGTACCCCCAGCCCAACAGTGTAAGTACGACCCGTACCCCCACCCGCGTATGCATGGAGCGTACCCCCCATGCCAACAGTGTAAGTACGACTCGAACCCCCACCCACGAATGCAAGGAGCGTACCCCCCAGCCCAACAGTGTAAGTACGACCCGTACCCCCACCCGCGGACGTACGGAGCGTACCCCCAGCCCAACAGTGTAAGTACGACCCGTACCCCCACCCGCGTATGCATGGAGCGTACCCCCCATGCCAACAGTGTAAGTACGACTCGAACCCCCACCCACGAATGCAAGGAGCGTACCCCCCAGCCCAACAGTGTAAGTACGACCCGTACCCCCACCCGCGGACGTACGGAGCGTACCCCCACCACACCAGTGTCAGTAGACTCGTACCCTCACCTCTAATGCAGTGTGCGTAACCCCACCGTGTATGTGCCAAGCGCACATATCCAGAAATCGGAGGTGTGTGTGCAGAGTCCACCCAGCAGTGCCCTGAGACAGGAGGGGTGGGTGCCCATCACTCCCAGCAGTGCCCAGAGACAGGAGGGGTGTGTGCAGAGTCCTCCCAGCAGTGCCCTGAGACAGGAGGGGTGGGTGCAGAGTCCTCCCAGCAGTGCCCTGACACAGGAGGGGTGGGTGCAGAGACCTCCCAGCAGTGCCCTGAGACAGGAGGGGTGGGTGGTGAGTCCTCCCAGCAGTGCCCAGAGACAGGAGGGGTGGGTGCAGAGTCCTCCCAGCAGTGTCCAGACCCAGGAGGGGTGGGTGGTGAGTCCTCCCAGCAGTGCCCAGAGACAGGAGGGGTGTGTGCAGAGTCCTCCCAGCAGTGTCCAGACCCAGGAGGGGTGGGTGCAGAGTCCTCCCAGCAGTGCCCAGAGACAGGAGGGGTGTGTGCAGAGTCCTTCCAGCAGTGTCCAGACCCAGGAGGGGTGTGTGCAGAGTCCTCCCAGCAGTGTCCAGACCCAGGAGGGGTGGGTGCAGAGTCCTCCCAGCAGTGTCCAGACCCAGGAGGGGTGGGTGGTGAGTCCTCCCAGCAGTGCCCAGAGACAGGAGGGGTGTGTGCAGAGTCCTCCCAGCAGTGTCCAGACCCAGGAGGGGTGGGTGCAGAGTCCTCCCAGCAGTGTCCACACCCAGGAGGGGTGTAACACATGTGTGTGATGCCACAATTACCCACATCCATACTGCCTACAAGGAAACATGTCCCCATGAACTCATGTCAACTGACTCCACACACAAGTACAGTGATCACCAAGGATGCCACGATTGTTGCAGGTGGAGACATGGCCATGCATGCATGGCCAAAGTAGAAGGGCTCCGTCACACACACAGCTCATGTAGACACAGCTCTGCGCTAAACATTGGGAACACCCTGCAGGGAAGAAACTGGGTACACAGAGGAAGGAATACACCCTGGGACAATTGAACCATGCAGTAACTGCTGACATGACCTAAGGAAGTTAGCCAACACCTTGTGATGGCACACAGATCCTAGGGTGGCCCCAAAGAGCAGAACACTACTACAAATCCCACACACCCAAAGCCTTAAACACCACCCAAAACAATGTAGCAGCCCCACCAACACCAATACCACCATAGCAGGAGTGTGATAATGAAAAAAGAAAATAAAGCTTTAATCAGCATGAGCACAATGTCCGTGGATCAACGGCAGTTCAAAGTCAACAAAGGCCATAGGGCAGTCAATTATTCCCAGCTGCATGGGGGACACAGTGGGATGTGTGTCCCCTACCTTGCCTGCACAGTCAAATGCCATCGTCTTCCATACTGGTGAGGGCATCAGGGGGGGGGGGAAGCAACAGGCACCGCAGGGACATCAGGGCAAAGGGGAGGCGTTGTGGGTGCAGGGATGGAGGACTCAACCACAGGGGGTGTGTCATGGCCAAAGGCGGAGGCCAGGATGGCACTACACACCTTAGCAAGGTCCTCCAGGGAGTCCCCTGCACCCGAAGTGACCTCAGGCCCCAAGGAGGGGGGGGGTTCAGAGGGATGGGTTGCAGCGCCACCGGGGGAGGGTGGAGACAGGGGGGGAGACTCAACCACCCTGACCGAGGACTTCCTTGACCGCTTGCGTGGTGGCGTAACTGTGGGGCTCAGGGACAGAGCGGCCATGAAGGAGTCCTTGGGGGAGATGTGGCCAGGAGAGCTGAGGGGAGGGGATTTGGAGGGAGTGGATTGTGTGGAATGCGGACTCCCACTCTGGCTGCGTGTCACACGTTTGCCCCCCGACCCAGTGGGTGTGCCTATCTCACCCTGTGTGTGCGTGTCAGGAGGAGTGCGGTGGACCTTCCCTGCTGGTGTGGTGCCTGTGTCTGTTGTGGTGGGTGCATGCCGACGTCTGGGTGTACGTGGGACAGGCATGGAAGTGGGAAGTGTGGATGGGGCAGGGGTAGGTGGGGGGAGGTCGCGCTGCAGGAGACCCACTGCTGCAGTCAGTGTGGAGTCTAGGGACCTCAGCAAGTTGCGTTGCTCAGCCTGCAAAGAATGAATGCCCTCCAAGAATGCCTCGATGTTGGTGAGGGTTTTCCCGTGGGAATGGAGGACATTCAGGATCGCAGCCTGACCAACCTGCATTTGCCGCTGGATGTCCATGGACTCAGCATTGGCGGCAGCAGTGGAGACAGGGGCAGGGGGTGCGGTGCCTGGCAGGAAGGAGACATGCGGTGACCGGGCACGCTGGGAAGGGACACGAGCAAGTGGGAGGCGGTTGGTGGGAACTGAGGGGGCGGTGGCAGGTGTTGTTCCACTGTCAGCTGCTGGTGCAGCCTCCGCCAACTCTGAGACATCCTCCTCGGACCTGTCAGCTTCGTAGTCTGATGTGCCAGTCGACAGGTCCTCGGCCACACTATCCTCCGCCTCTGTCCCACTCGATGTGCCAGCCCCGATGTCACGGCTGCCACTGGTGCTCGGTCCCTCCGCCTGGTCCGTGTCCATGTCTCCCTCTGTGTCCCCCGACGATGCTGTGGGCAGGGTGGAGAGACAGAAATTAATCAGACACCTGTACACATCTGTCACATGAGTCCAATCTACATAGTCAACATTGCATAGCCTGAAGAGGCAGATCCCTAACATCTGCAAAACAAGGTACCGATGTAGGGCATGAAACACAGTTGGTTGAGCCACCATGCCACTGAAATACCATGGAGAGCATGAGACAATAGCTGATGACAGGAAACGGAGTCTGACATAGCACCCAGGCCCTGGGGACAATCCTGCACTGCCTCTGCACCACACAGCGTTTGTGAAAATACCTATGACCAGGGACAATATCCATGAACTTGAGACACATGCTGCATAGGTAATGCTGCAAACATGCCCAACATAACTCGGTCACTGCACCTTGCGTGTGTGTCCAGTAACATCACACACTGTCCAGACCCAGCAATTAGGAATCAGGATTTGACACATAGGCATTGCCCGCCCCAAGCAACCCCCACACGATGCTAATTGCTGAGACACAGGTGGCACCAACATCTCATAGTCTGGGTGATAAACACAGTGGCAGGCAAAAGGCAAGATTGGACGCAAAACAGCAAAGGTGCGCCTGTGCAAATAATGAGGTACCAGTGCCCATCCTCAGATGAGTATAACAAGACACACAGGCACTGGCAACTGTGAGTATGAAGAGGGACAATCAGGTCAGGCTGCACAGTGGACACCTGTACATAATAGCACGTCTATATACATGGTGACAGGGGACAATGGCACAGAGCACAACCTACGCTGTAGACAGTGAGAGTGTCCACGTTGATGATGACACAAACAACACTGAGGATAAGGTGCCCCAGGGGACAGTATTGGGCACGCAACTACATGCTACTGAATGGCTGAATGGGAATGACTGCTACACACGTCACCATCCCTGCACTATGCGTAGCGCACACTCATGCACATCATGTCACAGGCCACTACATAGGACATGCGCGCTGTAAGGCATGACACATGAGAGACCAACTCCCATGTCTGGAGCCAGCATCAGTGCCAACTGACATGGAACCCACATGCAGTGAACTTGACAGTTCACAGGCAAGGTCCCACAACCTGTTACCCACCACCACCACCCATGATGCTACAGTCATTGTTCTCGTGGACAAAGCGCCAGCCTACATTACCTTGTGAAGGAGTGACTACACACAGACCAGGGAACGCATTGCAAGGAGGGGAAGGGTGGCAGGGGCGCAGCGCTACACTTGGGCAAACTGGATGGGCACAGCACCTTTAAACCCTGCCAGTGAATTAATGCCACTGTGCCCTTACAAATGCCGGTGACACACAACAAACGCACATGTACCTACCCCCTTCCGCCTGCTGCATCGCCTGTAAGCGCCTCTCCAGGTCTGGAAAGACCACCGGCAGCACACGCCTGTGGAGGTGGGTAAGACGGCGGCGGCCGCGGTTCTTGTGGCTCTCAGGTGAGTCCCCCAGCAGGAGCCGTGCAATCCTCCGCGTCCAGCACCGGATATCCTGCCAGCGTTTCCTCACCTGGGACAGGCTCCGCCTCCGACCATCCACACGCCTCACGGCACTGACGGCGGTCAGCCAGATCTGCTCCTTGGCAGAGGCGCCTACCTGTGAGGAAGTACAAGTGACACCACATCAATACACCAGCCACATGTCACAGAGAGACATATGTGAACATAATAGCTGGTTACTACATGGCATGTAATGCAGCCAACGCATTGCACCTCTGTCATAGGGACATCATCCTCTGGTGAGGGAAAAGGCAGTACGTGCCATAGTGGGTACTCAGGTGGAATGATGGCAATGTCACAATCAATGATCAAGGCTCACACTGTGCATCACACCCACCCCTCCTGTCTCAGGGCACTGCTGGGAGGACTCCACACCCACCCCTCCTGTCTCAGGGCACTGCTGGAAGGACTCCACACCCACCCCTCCTGTCTCAGGGCACTGCTGGAAGGACTCCACACCCACCCCTCCTGTCTCAGGGCACTGCTGGAAGGACTCCACACCCACCCCTCCTGTCTCAGGGCACTGCTGGAAGGACTCCACACCCACCCCTCCTGTCTCAGGGCACTGCTGGAAGGACTCCACACCCACCCCTCCTGTCTCAGGGCACTGCTGGGAGGACTCCACACCCACCCCTCCTGTCTCAGGGCACTGCTGGGAGGACTCCACACCCACCCCTCCTGTCTCAGGGCACTGCTGGGAGACATCAGGCACCCCCCCCCTGGTACCCCCCCGACAGTACATGGCATGTGTGTCACACCGGGTCACAATGCCTGAAGACACAGTCACAACATAGGGACAGTCTGTGGCAGTGGCCTATGCACTCACCTGATACCCTGGTCGCCCATACAGCATGGGGTACTGTGGGAGGATCACATCCAGCAGAGCCATGTTCTCCTCCAGGGTGAATGGCTGTGTCCTCTCCACAGCCCTTGACATGGTTCCAGGGAATCAGTAGCAGCAGCTTGGTCGACAAATGCAAAGATGTGCAGGCAAGTAATCCCTCATGGGACCTGGCTGCCTTATATGTGGCCTTCTGCCCAGTCTCATGCACAGGAGTACAGAGTGATTGGTCACTCACATTTGCATCCTATGTTTCCACCAATCCCTTCAAACCTAGCAGTCTGTGGGTTCTCTATCGGTTTCATTCTCCTGCATGATGTCAGCCCCACAAACACATTGCAACAAAGTAGAAGAATTCCAACTGACTTCTGCTGTGCACCTTCCAGAACAAAATCGAAATTTGAACCTGGTCGCCATGACAACCAGCATGCATGTAGGCCTTAATACATGTCCCCTATGTAATTAGGAGAATCACACACAGGTACGGTGCGTTTCCGGGCCCTAGGGCACCCCAAATGCATGGCAACGGCCCGTACATGCATGCCTACGTTCAAAATCACTATGGGTCTGCACGCGTATGCGTACACGTAGTGGTACGGACCGTACACACGCATGTACGCTCACTATCACTATGGGTCTGCACGCGTATGCGTACACGTAGTGGTACGGACCGTACAAATGCCTGTACGCTCACTATCACTATGGTTCTGCACGCGTATGCGTACTCGTTGTGGTACGGACCGTACAAATGCCTGTACGCTCACTATCACTATGGGTCTGTGTACCCGTAGTGATAGTGAGCGTACATGCGAGTGTACGGTCCGTACCACTACGTGTACGCATACGCGTGCAGACCCATAGTGATAGTGAGCGTACATGCGAGTGTACGGTCCGTACCACTACGTGTACGCATACGCGTGCAGACCCGTAGTGATAGTGAGCGTACATGCGAGTGTACGGTCCGTACCACTACGTGTACGCATACGCGTGCAGACCCATAGTGATAGTGAGCGTAGATGCGAGTGTACGGTCCGTACCACTACGTGTACGCATACGCGTGCAGACCCATAGTGATAGTGAGCGTAGATGCGAGTGTACGGTCCGTACCACTACGTGTACGCATACGCGTGCAGACCCGTAGTGATAGTGAGCGTACATGCGAGTGTACGGTCCGTACCACTACGGGTACGCATACGCGTGCAGACCCATAGTGATAGGGCCGTACACTCGCATCTACGCTCTCTATCACTATGGGTCTGCACGCGTATGCGTACCCGTAGTGGTACGGACCGTACACTCGCATCTACGCTCGCCATCACGATGGGTACACATACGGCAGCACTCCCACAGTGATTTGGGAACATGCACAGGCCCTCTCAGCAGCAGTACGGCGGATTTTACACATCACTGTGGTGATAGGCGACACACATGTCGGAATAGGGCGGACATACTTGTCCATGGATGGACATACTTGTCCAGGAATGGACACCAAGGCATCGTCTGTGCATTACCACATGTGTGGGGCACAGGTGTCACAGGCTGTGATGTGGAACATGCCTCCTGAGTGGAGAAGGCACCAGATGTATGATGAGATGTGTACATGTGTACTGTGTGAGGGTGCAATGTGTGCCAGGCATGCCCTTGACTCCTTTGACATGTGTGCATGTGGGACTGCGCACTTGGGATGAGCGTCACTGGCATGGCACGGACACCAACACACGGAAGTGTCCCATGATGCCCGGTACAGGGGTCATGACACATGACTCATCACCACCCACAGTGCACAATGTGACTATGCCATATATGTGTCCGGGAGTTACATCGGGTTGATGTTGTAGCACCCTCAAAAGCTGCAGCCGTTGCAGCAACCAACATGTGGCTGTGTGTAGATTGTCATTGCACACTGTTCCCAACACCATGCCACATGTGTTACCGGATGTGAGGTGCACATGTATGCAAGGGACACGGAGTAGCGTGACAAGGCCATGTCAGCAAACTCACAAGGAATGTGTGGGGAGTCATGACATGTGCACCTTCATGGCAAGGTGTGTGGGCTGGACTAGTGTAATGTCATGTGACCTGTGGCTCAAGTGTTCCGCTGCCAGTATCTGCAATCAGCATCACACTTCTGCTGATGTGTGGGTGTATGTCACTCCTGTCTTGCGTCGGGCAGTGCACTTGCACTGGGACACAGCTATTTTCATGGCGTGGCATGGGGAGGTTCTCAATCACCGTGTGTAGCTGGGTCTTGGAAGGAGCGTCACCTTGCATCCATACGTGTCCTGGGCATGTAGCACATGCCTGACTCCCTATGAGGCATGTGTGTATTGCCAGATTTACATGTGCTCAGTAGACATGAGTTGTTCTCGTAGTGCACTCACTCTTCCTTGTCACTTCCAAATTACTGCAGAGCGCCTCCTGTTGCCCGAAGAATTCCAGACTTGGCCACCATGCAGGAGAATGACACGATCCGGCTCTACCGGTTCACCCAACCGTTGATTCTGGAGCTGACGGCGAGACTGGCACCACACCTGCAACCGCAGCACAGGTATCCTACGGCACTGACACCCCAGCTGAAGGTAATGGCTGCCCTACATTTCCTTGCCACGGGTACCTTCCAATATACCATAGCTCATGTTGGTGGCATGTCCCAGAGCATGTTCAGCGGTGTGCTGCATGATTTCTTGGAGGCCATGTTGATTCACCTGGATGACTTCATCAAGTTCCCAACCCCTGAACAGATGACTGAGGTCAAGCGTGGTTTCTATGCCCTGGGAGGGATGCCCCATGTCATTGGGTCCATAGATGGGACACATGTAGGTTTGGTACCACCACACGCACGGGAGGTGGCGTACCGCAATCGGAAGCACTACCACTCCATCAATGCCCTTGTGGTGTGTCTGTCCAACATGGTGATTTCGCATGTCTGTGCTCGTTTTCCAGGATCAGCACACGATGCCTACATCATGAGGCGTAGCGGGATGCCTGATATGATGATGCAGCTGCGCAACGAACGGGCATGTGTTGTTGGTGGGTACAGTCTGTCTGATCTGTATTCTGTTTGGCCGAGCAGCACTACCGCTTCGCCAGTTCTAACGATATCCATGTGCTTTCCATTTAGGGGACGCTGGCTATCCCAACATGCCTTGGCTGCTGACACCTCTCCGCAACCCCATCACGCCGGCCCAGCTCCGCTACAACACCGCCCATGGCCGGACAAGGCGAGTGATAGAGAGGACGTTTGGCATGCTGAAGAGCCGATTTCGGTGCCTCCACAAGACCGGCGGTGCACTCCCTTATGCCCCGGCGAAGGTCTGCAAAATCTTCATGGTCTGCTGCATGCTGCACAACATGGCAGTTGAGAGAGCTGTGCCACTCATCCTGGATCAAGATGACGAGGACCATCCACCCGTGGAGGACGAAGGGCTTGGCAATGGGGCTAGTGATGTGGAGGATGTGGAGCCGCAAGAGGACATCCGGACTCGGCTCATACGCGACTTCTTTGCTTAGTGGTGAGTACCAGGGTCTGAGTGTGCACGCATTGGTCCCCGTGTGGCATGCGTTGTGATGTGTGTCTCCACCTGCATGTATGGCACGTGGGTCAGAGGTGTGTGTGGGTGTGTCACTGGAGTGATGGTGGCAGTGATGGTAGTATTTCCCCAGGCATAATTGTGACCTAGCATGTTGTCATACATACATGTGTCGAGTGAATGCACATGCAAGTGGCTGAGCTTCTTGTGGCTGACTTCTTGTGTGTCTCTCTTCCCCAGGTACCTGCGCATGCCGTTTGCTGGTTGCATTGTTGTGGCACTGATATTCCTCATGGACATGGCATCGTGGGCTGACTCAGCGTTACAGGCACGGACACGTTTGGAAGTCTCCATGGGGTAAGGGATGCATCTGGGGTGTATTGGGTGTGGCAGTTGTTCACGATGTGTGCACACTGCCCCGGTCGGGGTTTGGGTCCTCTGCAGACATGTGGCATCCCCATGGGACACGACATGCAGCTGGGTACACCTGAATAGATGGGCTGCCTGGTTGTCAGTCATCAGTGATGGGATAGTGGATTGTGATGAAGGCATCAATGTGTGTGACACTGCCCTCGGACACATACGGTTAACATTGTCTTGACATGGCGTGGGACTTCCACATCAAGGGATGTATGGTGTATGGCGGTCTCTCCGTGAGCAGCTGTGGGTATTTAGCTGTTATCCGACACTTGTGTGCCAGTTCCATGCCTATCACGCATTTGTGCTGCAGAAGGGGGGTGCCAGTGTTGGAGCCACATGTTACTCCACATGGTGTGTTCATGTGTACTTCAAGTTGCCTCTGCAATCCCAAACACATGACTATTAAAGGTGTCCCTATGCCTCCAAGGTGCCTCTTCTCAGTCAATGCTGGTGTGTTGGCACGGTGCATCCTGCATGTCTGGCATGGTATTCCCTGATTGTGGCTATGTGTCAATGTGTCGAGTGGCAAGATGCAAGCTGTGTGTGTGTGCTGAGACTGTGTAATGGGCATGATGTCCATGACTGTGTGGGTATTGTGACATGTGCCATCCCCATGCATCCAACGTTGTCCATGACCCCATTCTCTGCATCCACCGGACTCAAGCTTGCAGGACATGGTTCTGCCACCTGTCTACACGTACCTGGGTGCCCCCCAGGACACGGGCCAGGATCCCTGACCTCTGCGCATGACTGTTGCTGTACTCAATGTGTTTGTCAGCACGGTTGTTCGGCCACCCCCTCAGCTGGTTCTGACCATCACGGGTGTGTATGGTGCTCCATGTCTGTCTTGCCTAGAAAACTGTGACCCATGTGTCCTGTGCCAGACTCAGGCCCCAGGGTGTGGATGGTTGAAGTGAACAGATGACTCAGGCATGTTTAGACTGTACAAGTCACATGTTAGGTAATAATGCTACCAGCAGGCATCTACTCTTAATAGTGTGATTTATTATTGGGGGGGGGGGCCAAGTGAGGGGCTTTCCGGGATTAGGGAATCCAAAGTTCAGTAGGGGAGTTGGTGTCCTTGCCATTGGAAATCCTCAGAGTCCATGCCACAGTCTTTGTCAACATTGGTCAGCCAGTGACCAGCAGGGCCATGTGGCAGAGAATGTCTCTTGATGCTGTGATGCTGTTGCTCCAGTGGGCCAGGTGCCAGGCCAGGTGTCCTGGGAGATGGTGATGTAGCAGCCACCCTCACGGTCCTTTCCGTGGACGACCCGGCTTCCTGCGGGGAACCTCAGCAGCAGGCCGTGACGACGTCTGGGATGCTCCGTCGGATGTTTCCTCCTCCTCCTCATGATCCCTCCCTGTGGGTGGTGATGTTCTCCGCCTTCTGGCACAGGGAGGGTCGGCCATGGTGTTGGCCATCCGACGGAGTTCAGCGTGAATCCCCTGGGACGCCGTCACTTGCTGAGCCTGTCTGTCCTCCATCCTCCGTTGGTGTAGCTGTAGACAGGCTATTAGCTCCGCATGTTGCTGGGCCTGCTGGACCTTGATCCCCTCGAGGACGGACACAACCTGGGCCATGCCCGTGGTGTCCTGCCGGTATGAGTCCAGGATGTTACGGACATGGGAAAATACCGGATCCCCAGCCAACTGGTCAGGCTCGCGCCTCCGCCGTCCTCCACTCCCACCACCCCTGCCCACTTGCGTCTGGCCTGCACTTGTGGGCACATGGGGTCTCCGGGACCCCTGAGGGGTGGCATTGGCGTTGTCGCCTGCCTCCTCCTGGGTGCCCGGGACACCGTGTCCCTCCTGGCGAGCCTGGCTGCATTGTGGTGTTGGGGCAGGGATCCTGGGTGTCTCCTGGGATGTGGCAGGAGTGGGGGTGGTGGTTGGCACGGTTGTACCTGACGCAGGTGCTGCAGGTGGTTGGACACCAGAGGGGCCAGGTCGGTCGGGGTCGTCCGCAGAGTGGTGAGAGTGGTCGCTGCCGGTGGGATCGGTCTCCTGCAGATCCGGGTCCTGTGAGTGTTCCCCCCCAGTGTTGGGGGGTGCAGCACGACGTTGACCTGTGTGTGAGAGAGACAATGTTAAGTTTGATCCATGCAACATCCATGTTTCATCCGTTACAAAGTTGGCACATTTCCTCTTGGAATTTGGATCTGTCTTGCATTCCACTCACAGTGCACTTGTGCATGTGTGTGTCCCTTGGGCACCAATTTGGCCCCTTTAACTATGTGTGGCACAGTCTTACTTGCTGCGTCAAGTGTGACTGCAGTCAGCAGTGGAGTGTGCATGTGTGCCGAGCTATGCATTTGCGCCTTCCTTGTAGCACTGTACATGTGCACATGGAGTGGATCCACACACTCATATGATGCAGGTGGCTGTCCTTGTGCTCGTGTACAGGTTGTAACATGGCCCTGCGTTTTGCCATGATGAAGAGGGGGGGTTCTGGCACTGGCCACCCTTGTCTACATGCACGCAGTCCACCTGCTGACGGGCAGACATTCCCACACACCAAAGGACTGATTTGCTCTCCCTGTGTCTCCCTCCTTCTCTGTCCCCCTCTCCCTCCCTCTCTGTCCCCCTCTCCCTCCCTCTGTGTGTCAGCCTCCTCCCTCTGTCCATCTTCCTGTGTCTCCCTCTCTCTCTGTCCCCCTCTCCCTCCCTCTCTGTCCCCCTCTTCCTCCCTCTGTGTGTCAGCCTCCTCCCTCTGTCCGTCTCCCTCCCTCTCAGTCCCCCTCTCCCTCCCTCTGTGTCCCCCTCTCCCTCCCTCCGTGTGTCACCCTCTGTCACCTTGGCCCAGCTTCCTGGGCACACACTGTTAGCAGATCTTTGAGTGGCCCTTGGCCTGTTGATGTGAGTTTGTTTCTGATCTCCAGGCACCCATTTTGTCTGCTGTGTGTCTGTGCGCTGCTGCTGTGGTGGTGTGTGCTGCCACTCTTTCACACTGTTGGCTGTTCATTAGCTGCTGGCATGTGCAAAACAGTGCCTTCACCCCCATGTGTTGATGCAAGGCGTCCGCCATTTGCTGGCAAGTCATTCCTGTGTTGGGACACAGTGTTTGTCTGGCTGTGACCTAGGCCATATGGGCAGAGGGCATTGTTGTCTACTTTGGAGTCGCACTATGTGATTCTTGGTGCCCAGCCTCCCGCCATCCGGGTTACCGTGTCATGTGTTGTTGTCTTCTGTGGCCTGTGACTTGACATTGTCCAGCTGGGTGCATGGGGCATGGTGGCAGCAGTGGCATGTGCCTGCTCATGGAGTGTGGTTGAGTAATGCGATGGCTTGTGGTGGTTGCGTGCCTGTTATTAATTTTGGTTGTGGTTGCAGTTCCCCCCATGTGAGGTGCGTTGTTTGTGTACTCACCCGGGTCTCGGAGTCCTTCTACTCCTTCAACTGCCTCCACCGGCAGTATGGCCATCACCCTCTCCTCCCAGGGATGGTACTGTACGGCTCTGCGGGAGGGCCCTCCTCCGGTGGCGTTGGCCTGGTCGTGTTCCTCCTGCCTCTTGGCTCTGACCCTCCTCCGCAGATCGTACCACCTGTTCTGGCAATCCTGCTTGGTCCTCCTGGTGTCCGCAACAGCATTCACAGCATCGACGATGGTCTGCCACATGGCTGTTTTGGCTGCCTGGCTGGTGCTTCTGACCAATGTTCCAAAGATCTGTGGCTCGACTCTGAGGATTTGATCAACAAGGACCTCCAACTCTCGGTGACTGAACTTTGGATTCTTGGTAGTGGGCATGGTGAGGGGTGTGGGTGGGGATGGTGTGGGTGTGGGGGGGGGTGTGGATGTTGGGGGGGGGTGTGGATGGTTGTGTGTGTGTGTGAATGTGATGAGAGGATGTTTGTGAGGGTGGTCGTTTGAAGGTGTGCAAGTGTAAGGTGTGGTGTAGCTTGTAGTCTGGTTCTGTGGTGTCTGGCAGCAGTGAGTCTGTTGGAAAGGCTCATGGTTTGTGTGTGTGGGCCCTTTTTATTGGTCCATGGGTGGGTGTGGCAGTTTTTGAATTTTGGGTGGGTGTGTTATAAGGAGTGGTGGTGTATTGGGCCTCTGTTTGTTTTTGGCAGTTGCAGGTCAGTGATTGTGTTATTTAAGTGGTTGTTGGCCATGTTTAGTGGCTGTGTGCCTTTCGACTGGTGTATTCTTGTGTTGTTTTATTGTGTCCTGGTTGTGTACGTGCGTTTTGAGCGTGTGTACGGTGTGTACATGGGCCATTTGGTTGTACGATTTTGTCCTTGTGTGTGGCTTTGTAAGACTCGTACATGCGGTTGTGATGTTGGGGCATGGGGTGCGCTCCGTACTTAGGAGGTTGTGTTGGGGGTGCGCCAGGAACGTCCAGGGGTGGGGGTACGACTGGAACGTACTGGGGTGTGGGTACACGGGGGGTACGACACGTCCAGGGGTGGGGGGTGTACATTGACGGTGGTACGACACGTACTGGGGTGGGGGGGTGTACATTGACGGTGGTGCGACACGTACTGGGGTGGGGGTACGACTGGAACGTACTGGGGTGTAGGTTCACGGTGGTACGACACGTCCAGGGGTGGGGGTACGACTGGAACGTACTGGGGTGTAGGTTCACGGTGGTACGACACGTCCAGGGGTGGGGGTACGACTGGAACGTACTGGGGTGTGGGCACACGGGGGGTACGACACGTACTGGGGTGGGGGGGTGTACATTGACGGTGGTACGACACGTACAGGGGTGGGGGGGTGTACATTGACGGTGGTACGACACGTACTGGGGTGGGGGGGTGTACATTGACGGTGGTACGACACGTACAGGGGTGGGGGGGTGTACATTGACGGTGGTACGACACGTACAGGGGTGGGGGGGTGTACATTGACGGTGGTACGACACGTACTGGGGTGGGGGTACGACTGGAACGTACTGGGGTGTGGGTACACGGGGGGTACGACACGTACTGGGGTGGGGGGGTGTACATTGACGGTGGTACGACACGTACTGGGGTGGGGGTACGACTCGAACGTACTGGGGTGTAGGTTCACGGTGGTACGACACGTCCAGGGGTGGGGGTACGACTGGAACGTACTTGGGTGTAGGTACACGGGGGTACGACACGTACTGGGGTGGGGGGGTGTACATTGACGGTGGTACGACACGTACAGGGGTGGGGGGTGTACATTGACGGTGGTACGACACGTACTGGGGTGGGGGGGTGTACATTGACAGTGGTACGACACGTACAGGGGTGGGGGGGTGTACATTGACGGTGGTACGACACGTACAGGGGTGGGGGGGTGTACATTGACGGTGGTACGACACGTACTGGGGTGGGGGTACGACTGGAACGTACTGGGGTGTAGGTTCACGGTGGTACGACACGTCCAGGGGTGGGGGGGTGTACATTGACGGTGGGGCGACACGTACTGGGGTGGGGGTACGACTGGAACGTACTGGGGTGTAGGTTCACGGTGGTACGACACGTCCAGGGGTGGGGGTACGACTGGAACGTACTGGGGTGTGGGTACACGGGGGGTACGACACGTACTGGGGTGGGGGGGTGTACATTGACGGTGGTGCGACACGTACTGGGGTGGGGGTACGACTGGAACGTACTGGGGTGTAGGTTCACGGTGGTACGACACGTCCAGGGGTGGGGGTACGACTGGAACGTACTGGGGTGTGGGTACACGGGGGGTACGACACGTACTGGGGTGGGGGGGTGTACATTGACGGTGGTACGACACGTACTGGGGTGGGGGTACGACTCGAACGTACTGGGGTGTAGGTTCACGGTGGTACGACACGTCCAGGGGTGGGGGTACGACTGGAACGTACTTGGGTGTAGGTACACGGGGGTACGACACGTACTGGGGTGGGGGGGTGTACATTGACGGTGGTACGACACGTACAGGGGTGGGGGGTGTACATTGACGGTGGTACGACACGTACTGGGGTGGGGGGGTGTACATTGACGGTGGTACGACACGTACAGGGGTGGGGGGGTGTACATTGACGGTGGTACGACACGTACAGGGGTGGGGGGGTGTACATTGACGGTGGTACGACACGTACTGGGGTGGGGGTACGACTGGAACGTACTGGGGTGTAGGTTCACGGTGGTACGACACGTCCAGGGGTGGGGGGGTGTACATTGACGGTGGGGCGACACGTACTGGGGTGGGGGTATGACTGGAACGTACTGGGGTGTAGGTTCACGGTGGTACGACACGTCCAGGGGTGGGGGTACGACTGGAACGTACTGGGGTGTGGGTACACGGGGGGTACGACACGTACTGGGGTGGGGGGGTGTACATTGACGGTGGTGCGACACGTACTGGGGTGGGGGTACGACTGGAACGTACTGGGGTGTAGGTTCACGGTGGTACGACACGTCCAGGGGTGGGGGTACGACTGGAACGTACTGGGGTGTGGGTACACGGGGGGTACGACACGTACTGGGGTGGGGGGGTGTACATTGACGGTGGTACGACACGTACTGGGGTGGGGGTACGACTCGAACGTACTGGGGTGTAGGTTCACGGTGGTACGACACGTCCAGGGGTGGGGGTACGACTGGAACGTACTTGGGTGTAGGTACACGGGGGTACGACACGTACTGGGGTGGGGGGGTGTACATTGACGGTGGTACGACACGTACAGGGGTGGGGGGTGTACATTGACGGTGGTACGACACGTACTGGGGTGGGGGTACGACTGGAACGTACTGGGGTGTACCTAGACGGGTGGGGGTGTACATACACGGGGGGTACGTGTCGGACGTACGGGGGCTGGGGGGAGTGTTGGGCGCGTATGCGGGCACATGTCTCCATGGTTGCTATAGGTGTTCGGTGCGGACGGTGTTTTTTCCATACGGTTGTACGCTCGGACGCACGGGATGGATCGTGATTCCTCGGTCGGACTTGGCTTTTCACGTTTGTAAGGTAAATCGTCCGAGGACGTGTCGGGCACATTTTCCGACCCGAGGACGTGTGGGGAAATATTCCCAGTGCGGTTCGTATGGACTTTTTACCATGCGAATCGTGATTGCCAGTTCGTACGGCACTTGTACGATTCGTACGGTAAAAAGACCCGATACGAGTCGCACGGGGATATTTTTTGCCGGATCGTGATCGGCACCATATTGTTTTGGTTGGTTTAGTTTTTTAAGTGGGGTGGTATTGCTGTTTGGTATAGACTATTTTTTTTGTAGAAATGTTTTTTATTGTTTTACAAATCAACAACTCAACAAACATTCCCCCGCCTTCACCCGTCCCGGAAGTACCACACATTTATCATCAAGACCAATTATTCAGGAGAAGGAACAACCTTCCCACCCAGTTCTCTAACCCCCCCTCCCCCACCCCATGTCAATGTACCTCCGCCCCCTACCCCTCTTCCTATGTGCCCCTCCTCCCTAATAAATAAGATGCAGGAGCCCAACCTCTCCCTAAGCAAACGGAGCCTTCCCTCATGCCGAGTGGTATAGACTATAGGTGTTAATTTAAACAGGTTTTTAAAAACTTAAAAAAGCGAACATGGATTTGTTTAGGGGTTTAGGATGTTTTGGGGTTTGAGTAGGATTTAATTAATATTTTATAAAGTATTTTGATAGTATACTTACTTTTTAGTGAGTCCTTTCTGGCAATCTTCAATATTTTCTTTAGCTGTTTTGAGTAATATCTGTAGTGGAAACATAAAGAGATGGAATATATAAGTTAGTTATTTATTTGAGTAAAGATAAATTAGTGTTTTAGTTTAATTTGGCAGTTTAGTTAGAAAAGATTATTTACTTACGTTTTTAGAATAGTAGTAGGATGTAGGTTTCTTCTGTTTAGCAGAGTTTCTTCTTCGTTCAATGCTTTGGTTTAAGGCACAGTAGAAGACTTGTTTTAATTGGTTTATATAGTGGTTTTAAATTGTTTCTTGAATGTTATTGGTTGTTTTCTGTATGTGGCCTTTCTATTGGATGGTTTGAATTTTTTTTAGTTAATTGGTTTCCTTTTATGGAAAATGCTAAGTAAGAGTATATTTAGTTTTAAAGGAGGAGAGTTTTAAATAATTATATATAAAAAGATTGTTTATAATGTGTTGTAATTTTGTTAAATGTGTTCGAAATGCCTTTGTGATAATTATTTCAGTGTTTTTTTTTATGTTGTTAAATATTTAGATCGTTATAAATGTTATGTTTATGTTTAAGTAGAATATAATTGGAAAATGTATGTTTTCGGAAAATATTGTATTTATGTTGTTTAAAGTATTGGTTTTATTAGTATTAGAATTGTCGATATATTTAAAAAAAACGATATTCTTGATGTCTATATTTTGGTTATCGGTATTTGTTACATGTGTTATATTTATTTACTTATGTCGATATTTAGTATTGCGATATTGATGTGTGCGATTTTTGTGTGATCGATATAATTGAATTATGTTATTGTAGTGTCGATATTAGTGTAGTTTTTTAATTAAGTATACAATGTCGATAATTTTGATGTCGATATATTTGATGCGATATTTGTGTAGTTCGATAATGTGTCTTTCGATAATATGTCAGAGATCCATGAAATACCCAGACAGTGGAAAGAGGTGACACATAATTATAAATTAAATGAGGGTAAAATTCGTGTGCGAAGCTGCCCTTGAAAATACTCAGGCATACATAAGTAAGCCATGCTGTTAAATTGTGCTGCAACTTCCATGATTGTCCATATCATCTGCACTCAGTAGCTTCAAAACATTTTAAGTACGTTACATTATGTTTTGTGCCAAACAGAGAAATCCGTGGAGATGCTCGAACTGCATTTTTCTAACTGTGGAAATATCTTAGTAAGCCTTCCCTGAGTCCATAACTCAGAAAGACTTACAGGCATGTGATGAGGTACGGCGCACCACTCATGGCTTGGTGGGCACATGGTAATGGTATTCCAAACCATCAAATAGAAGTAAAGGCTAGCAGTCTTCACACATGTCAGGCCACTAAACGATGGTGCCCTGACAACCATATTTTCCAGCATTCATGAGATTTGGAGATGGCAATGGCCATGGCCGGACTGGCTACCGGGCGTTTTGGTGTGCTACCGAGCTGGGGGCTGATTTCGTTGATGGGGACCTGCGTGTGCTGAACGAAATTCGTTTTGCTTTGTTTATTTTGAAGCACACACAGGTCTCCATCAACTAAATTAGCCCCCACCGCAGTGACATCAGCCCCCAGCTCGGCAGCATGCCAAAACGCCCGGTAGCGAGTCCGGCCCTGGCAATGGGTCAGGTATAATTTAGGAGCCTACATTTTAGCAGACTTTCTCTGTTGCAAATTCTATATAATACATAGATATTTATTTTTAAAAATGATAAAGAAATACGATTTTAAACTGAGCACAAAAGGAGTTATTTTTATATATCCCAAAGCTTTATAATTCCTTGTACAGATGAGGGCGTAGTTTGCAGCACTTCGCAATACCAGTTCATATTTTAACCATGAAAATCACAATCATACTGGTTGATAATATATTCTGGGACCACTTGTGTATCAGCCTCGGACGCATCGGCCGAGCTCACGGAACACAATTTAATTTACATCCTTAGAGGTTTTTTTATTTGCCATGGGATGACATATAACATGTTTTTATGTTTTTCATGCATCATTTTTGTTGTCTTCATAAGGTCTGCCCTCTTATCCGATTTAATTCATTTTGTAACGTCTTTTTCATAAACTTCTTTTCAATTTTAGCTAAGTTGGGGGCATAGTATCAAGGACGGCGATAATGGGCTTGATAATATGCCACAGAGAATTCCAATAGAAGCCCAGGTTCACACCAGGACCTGGGCTTCTATCGGAATACTCTGCGGCATATTAAGCTCATTATCGCCGCTTTACGCCGTCCTTGATAATATGCCCCTTGGTTTTGACCTTTTACTTTATGAATTTCTTAACTCCACTGGTGTTTAGTGGTTGCGCATTTTGCACATAATTTTTGTCTGAGAAAAACCTTAGGGGCATATTAACAACAGCCAGCGATAATTATCGCTGGCGGTGCTTAGCGATAATTATATTATCGCAGGCTATCCCTGGTATTTATCGCCCTGGTAGCGCGTTATTAACAACGAGTTACTCCAGGGCGATAAAAATTCCAGCGATAGCGAGGTTATCGCCCTTCTGCAGGGAACATCGCTGGTTTTCCAGCGATGTTCCCTGCAAAAGGGCGATAACCTTGCTGATACGACCCACAGGGTCGTATCAGCATAATCCAACCCCTATGCTAGGGATGACTAAGTCAGGATTTTAGCAGACCTTAGGTTTTGGCGAAAACGTTAGTTTTCGCCAAAATCTAGTGTGTGCTAAAATCATGTGGGCTGCCTTGTAAATATCGCGATGTAAACATCAGCGATATTTGCAAGGTAGTCCATCTTGGGTACGCCCAGTAACGCCCACTTTTCATCTAATTGGAGATGCAAAGTGAGGCGATTATGCATGTTAGCACCCTCTTGTAAATAGGGCACTGGTTTTATCTCTGCTTTTTTGGCTTTGTAATCCAAAAAAGCAGAGATAAAGCCCTTGTAAATATGCCCCTTAATGCTTTTTGCAATCTGCCAAGTGTCAAGAAGATTCAAAGGCACCGGTTTGTAATTCTATTTGTTTGACTCTTGTGGTAGCCCAGTCACAACTTACAGCAAGACCGTTTCTTCTCTCCCCCTTGGTCTAATACTGATATTCTACACAAGTTCTATCTGTGGTACTATATAACCTGCACCGTTGCGTTCTGTTTCTTTCTTCGCATACATTGCGTCACAGCAGTGGCACGTTTCAAGCATGTTTGTTTGCACTTGTATTCATAAAATACAGTAACGTTAGCTGGGGTTCAACAGGGCCCTGGAGACTAGAACAATGATGCCCCAAGGAGATGGCGCCAGTTTTCACAGTGTATGTGGTGGTCTCCGAATTTTGCGTGTGTTTTAAATGTCGTTCTTCATACATTTCAGCATGATTAAGTTGCGGTTCAAGTCCACCCTGTGAAGGTGACAATGCCTTCCTAGTTGATGCACAGCCTGCTCTCAGTTTGAAGACCTCAGTGGGGAGCCACTCGAACGCATGGGCTACGAAATGATTAAAATAAAACTTAGTGTGTGCTTTGCTTGTCATTCAGGCAGATTTAACTAAAGAAAAAAAACACGAGCACATCCTAATGCACCATAACGAAAACTGGGAAGCAAATTGAAAATGCCCTGCACGAGACATCAATAATCTTTAAATTGGATTTTCTCGTCAAAACTGATTTAATTTCCAAAGCTTGAGAATGAAAACCAGATGCTCCACATTTTCCCAATGTGCAAGGCGACTCTCAAGAGGGTGTACTTCAAACGACAGAGTTAAGGCATCGATTAGCCTGCAGGACGCACTGTCCTGCGTGTGCTGCTGATGTTCACAAAGACATCTTTAGAGGAGTTCTGCCAATATGCTGCAAACAGTTAGAAGTGAATTGGAGTTTACTCATCCATCAAGGATTGCAGCCAAATAGAAAAAAAACAGATCAGGACAATTTACAATTTGAAAATATGTGCAAGAATATTAGGTCTTCAAGGATACATCGAATCTAATGGGTCTTTACACTTTCATAAACGCTCCATCAAACATCAGTAAATTGCTGTAAGCACTCTAAAAGCAACATCTGTTTTGCTGCGAATGTAATCAGGCACAGCAAATGATGGCGCACAGTTACACCACAGCTTTTGCAACATCAATTTATTCAATTAAAACATCATCTGTGAAGCAGAATTCAAGAGGGGTGGATTTGACATTTGCAAAGTGTATAGTGAAATACTGTTTGCTGTTTTGATGTTCAAATTGGCTACGCCAGAGTTGTAACTTTCACAGTGGGAAGTGGGCATGTGGTCTCCCAAAGAGAACTACATATCGAGAGCTAGGAACAGTAACACGTTCAGGATTCTTAGCTTCTGTATGAACAAACACTCAGGTAACATGAAAATCATAGCAAAAACCAATTTCAGGATTTAGATTAGAATAATTTTTGGGGTAGAATCTGCTTGATGAACCTAATCTATGTGGAAATAGCAGACAAGTCTACTTTGAACATCTATAATTCGATTTCTATTTTGTTTCAGGGGTTTGTACCCAAGAGTGATGAACGAACGGGAGGTTTAGTTTTCAAATATTTTCAGGGCACTAGTGGAGCAAAATATAGGAAATGTTGTCATTAACTGTGCAGAGGGCGAGTCCTGCATTAGTAATAGGTCCAAAATTGTCTCCTTACTGGGAACCAAGGCCCACATTGTAGCCCTTAAAACTCTCCGGATAGCATAGCATATAGCATAGAAATCCAAGGCCTACTTAGGGGAGGTGGTGTGAGCTAGTAATCACCATTTGTTGACATGGAACAAAAACACTCAAATTATTTATTGTCCAGTGAGTGTTTTTCTTTTAAAAAGGAAAAATGCATTTACTACTCACACGCAACTAAATACTATGCATCAGTTAACAAATACATAAGGATGAGGAAGATGGGAATACCTTTGGTGACATACTTAAATCATATTTCACCCATGGACATCAATTCTCACAGAAGTGACTACACACCCCCCTTGACCTTCACTTTCACTCACACATACATATGCCTACACATGCACACACATTCACACATAGACACACACTGTCTTACATACATACTCTCAAAACTGCAAGCATGCACACAACATACATATATTTAAGTGCATTTTTTATTACCACGGCTGCCAGGAAAAGTCATATTCCAGCAATTTGTACTCAATTTGTTATTAAACTAATAGTAAATAATGTGATATTATTCACTCTTAGTATAATAAAAAAATGAACAAAATGTTTGGTGAGTAAAGCCCCTACTGACATCTATAAGGATGAGCTGCTTTGGTTCATGCCACTGATTTTGCTACAGATGATGCTAGGGGCCACAAAGGCAGTGCCAGGGGTCACAAGGGGCATCAGTCTACAATAAGGAGCTAAAGGGGCAGAGAACAGGTCATCCCCCACTCAATGCACTGTATACAAAAGGACCTGTTCACAATGTGAACAATTATTTCATACATCCGTTCCGGTTGTCATACGTTTTAGACACTCTTTTAAGCTTGCGATTATTTCGTCTAAGCTATACAACGGTGTAGTTCACTCAAAAGAAGAAAGGTAGAGAGAAATATTTTGCATACGAGGTGAGTCAAAATGACTGTCAATGTGTCTAAAACTTATGTCTCCAACAGCCAAATATGGTGAAAAAAGAGTGAGGAGGAGTGTTGGTGCCTCACGGTAGCGCCACCAGGGAGGGTTAAGCAGGATGGTACTCGCCTGCTACCTCAAATTCTCATCATCAGCTACCAACACTCCAAAAGCAAGAAAATTGTGTAAGGAAAACAATGATTGACTGTACAGGTGCTAAGGTGTGTGATTAAAGAAAGAAGAACTGTGCTATAGTGTGTGCACCGTATTGAACCCCTTAGTGATATACACTAATATCGAAAATTGAGCTAGATCACACTGGCTTGCATATTTTATTCTAAGCTGCGTGATTGCTCATATGTTTAAAATGCCGACATGTTTCATTGCCACTGGACACAACTCACGGCAACTTCTTCAGGGCGTGGGGTCTGTTCGTTTCACCCTGCACCTCTGTTTGTCAATTAAAAACAGTTCTGTAGGAGACAAAAGAAAAAATACACAAACATAACAACACAGGACAGACTTGGTTGGCAACCGGTTATCTCAGGACAGATGTTCTATGTATTGCGTTCTGAATCACACTTTGGCATATTTACCAGGATATTGCCCACCATGGGCATACCTTTACCCTTGAGTCCTTGCGGTTGTGTATACGCGTTCAAGGCTCCACTTATTCCACTCCACTCGTGAGTCTGTAATATATAATGTACAGCAAGGATTGCATGACTAACAGTGTCTGATGTCTCATTGCTAGTTAATGCGGGTGTATCTTCCTCCTGATTCAGGTATCTCCCCAACATCTAGGTCTTTCCTTATCAACTGCCTCGTGTTTGGCATCCTGTTAAATAAATTGTTCCCCTTATAATGGCATACCCTTTTTGAAGTTGTAACCTGACCCATCAGCGTTCGAAACTCCCGCTTCCCAAAATCCCTTCTCTTTGGCGTTTTCGAATCAAATCCCCCAGGTTAGAATCATCTATCGAGACTCACCGTGAAAGTGTTCGTGACTGGCGTTTACTCAGCCCAGCAACAGCGCGGCTGTTGTGTTACGCGGTTTAAAAACGTAATTGCCTTTACCACGTGACTAGCCTTCGCGGATCCCGTTCTAACGAGAGGCTTGGTGTGATGTAGAAGAGGCTGCCATTTTGTAGTGGGGAATGCCTAATTGTACCTATCCCCATTAGTTTGCACAAACGTGCTACTGCGTGTATTTGCTACACCCCAGTGAAGGATGATGATAGATGTATGTAAATCAACCTATTTATGACCTTAAAAGAAACCGAAGTGAGGTGTTTCCTGGGATATTCCTACAAATACGTGTCCCTATATAGTTTTTCATTGGGAACTAACCAGGTTATAAGTGTGGCTGTCCTACCCTGTCCGGTAACTTCAGCTTTGATAATGGATAAACACTTGATATTTTCATGTTCTCAAATTACGTTGATGAGAGTTGTAACTCATTAATGACGCACTCTTTGAGTAAACTCGTTACCAGAGGTTTGGACCTCATGTATGGACAGATCACACATTGATCATGGCTTGGGACTGAATACTAGTGAACCTCAATGGTATGGAGGAAGGATTACATGAGTCATATGTTCACCTTACTCCATTCAATAAGGTCGTTTAGTCCATTTTGGTCCACACCCTCTTGGTAAATCCAACGTGCTTCCCTACTACTCAGTTTGGATTCAATATTAAACTGGTCGCCTGTAACTTTTTCAAGCACTACCCAGCGCACATCTTGAGCAGTATGTTTTTGTGTCTGAAAATGTTGTATCAATTTAGTGCTCAATTTGCCTGCACGGAGTGTACTAAGGTGTTCTTGTATCCTTGTTTTTACCTTCCTGGTGGTAAGGCCGATGTAGTGAAGCTCGCAGGGGCATGTTAGTCTGTAAATAACATGCGAAGTGTTACAGTTGCTGAATTTGTTTAAAAACCAGATTTTGTTGTTTGCAAAAGTAACATTTTTAGTAGGCGATGTAAATGCACACACAGAGCGATTCCCACATGGGTAGTTCCCCGGAGGAATGTTGGTCTCACGTGGGGTTATTTTGGGTCTGGTATGAACCAGCCGGTCCCGGATGTTCGCAGATCGTTTGAATGCAAAACGGGGGGGAGGCATTTGCATATTGGTGGTACTAAGCAAATGCCAATGCCTGCGAATAATCTGCCTGATTTTGGTGGAGAATGGCCCAAAAGTAGTAACCACTGGAATACATTCACCTTTTTCTTTAGAGGTTTTTTCCAACAGGGCTGCACGGGGCGTGTTGTATGCTCGTTTTTTTGCCTGTCTTATGACCTTCCTGGGATATGCTCGATGTTCTAACTTGGTAGCCAATACATTTGATTGTTCAGAATATTCCTGTATGGTAGAACAGTTTTGACGGTATCTTAAAAACTGTCCCACGGGCAAGTTGTCGCGGAGGGCCCTGGGATGGTATGATCTGTAGTGTAAGAGGGAGTTTTTATCCGTTGATTTGTGATGTACCCTGGTCACCAGAATCTCATCCTCTGCCTGAATGTCGAGGTCCAGATATACTGTGGTGGTTTTGCTCATTTCCCAAGTGAACTTTAAACAACCATCAAGACTGTTAAGCCAGGATAGGAAATCCTTCAGTCTTTCCTCCGTACCTTCCCATATACATAGTATATCATCTATGTATCTCTTCCAGAGGACAATGTTCCTCTGGAAGAGATTGGTGTCAGAATGGATATGGTACGCTTCGAACTGGCCCACATAAATGCAGGCCAGACTAGGGGCGAATGTAGCCCCCATCGAAGTCCCCGACACCTGGAGATATATCTGGTCTTTACATGAGAAGAAGTTTTGGGTCAATGCGATCTCTATGCATTGAAGGACGAAGGTTTGAGGGCAGTCATAGAACCACTCAGAATCCCTCAGGGCACGTGCTGCTGCCACCAGCGTCGCCTCCTGAGGGATACTGGTATACAACGACTCTATGTCGATGGTTACAAGGAATTGGTTTGCAGGATTATATGAGACATTCTCCAAAATTCTCAAAACGTCCGTGGTGTCCTGGACGTATGAAGGTTGGGTGATGACACATTCCCTTAGGAAGAAGTCCGCAAACTGGGATAATGGTTCTAATAGCGATTGAATGCCGGAGACGATGGGTCGTCCCGGCGGAGGCTGTTGTTTCTTGTGGATTTTGGGTACAATGTAGAACGCCGGCATTCTCGGTTTCATGTTAATCAGAAATTCGGCTTCCCTATATGTAACCCATTTCTTTTCTTTGGCCTCGGTTACCAGTTGGATGATGGTCGCCTGCAGGTCATTGGTGGGGTCCCGCGCCAAAGGTCTGTAATTGCAGCGATTCCCCAACAGCCTAGCCACCTCTGTGTCGTAATCAAGTGTATCCATCACTACCACTGCCCCGCCTTTATCGGCTGGCTTAATAGTGATTGTCTGATTGTTTTGTAGGCTTTTCAAAGCCTGCCAATCTCTAGAACTCATATTGCTGTGGTCCGCAGTCTGCATGTTTTGTTCAATCTGACCAATATCCTGTAGGATCTTCTGTTCAAACACCACAGTTTCAGGGCCTACTGTGTTTCCAGGGGGACAAAACTGGGACGGGCGCCGCAAATTTGTGGAGAAGTTAGACACATTATCCTTTTCCTTCCCGACAAAAAACTTCTTAAGTTTGATCTTCCTCATTAGCCCATACAGTTCTGCCCGAAGTTGGAACCCGTCATGCCGGGGGGTGGGGACATACCCCAACCCTTTGTTAAGTACTGCAGTTTCCGCGTCTGTGAGAGGATATTGAGAGAGATTGACCACAATGTTGTTATCATTGGCAGTTATAGGGGTGTTCTGCCTCTGCTGCGAGTGATCCTCGGGGAGAAGGACTGCCAAGTTGAGTTCGGGTTCTGACGAGCCCGACCCCGTCCCCGGCCTCTGTAATTGTTCACCCTTTGGTCTGCTGTATTGTGTGTTTGTTGACCTAAAAAAACCCTGAACATTGCTCCCAAGTCCTCGTTAGTTCTATCCTGGGGATTGAATCTAACCTTGGGGTTAGAGGTAGATGTTTGGACATTGCTCTCATCGTCTTCACTACTTGTATTATCAAACGTCCAGTTGTTCGGTGTCCTCCTGCCCTGTTGACGACCTCCCCGCCCGCTAGGTGGAAACATGGGTTGTGGTAGTGGCCGCTGGTAATACTGGTCTTCAACATAAGGAAAAGCCCATTCGTGACTAAATCTCTCTAAATTACGCTTTAAGCCCTTTATCTTTTGATTGACCATGTATGCCTGATATTCACTAAGGTCATTTTGTATTCTAGCTAGTTGTTCTTTCGTATCAGTGATGGTGGTGTCTGCTTTCAGAGTTTCCTCTATGTCCAAAATTTCCTTTAGGAGTTCATCACTGAGTCTCTTAGCTGTATTAATTATCAAAACAAGCCAATCCCGGGTGCACTTGTTCGCTATGTAGCTCCAGTCCACCCGGAATCTCTTGTCTTCTAAAAAGATCTTTGGCTCAATGCGCACTAGGAGACTGGCTGGCGCTGCTCAACTGGTAACCGAGGCCAAAGAAAAGAAATGGGTTACATATAGGGAAGCCGAATTTCTGATTAACATGAAACCGAGAATGCCGGCGTTCTACATTGTACCCAAAATCCACAAGAAACAACAGCCTCCCCCGGGACGACCCATCGTCTCCGGCATTCAATCGCTATTAGAACCATTATCCCAGTTTGCGGACTTCTTCCTAAGGGAATGTGTCATCACCCAACCTTCATACGTCCAGGACACCACGGACGTTTTGAGAATTTTGGAGAATGTCTCATATAATCCTGCAAACCAATTCCTTGTAACCATCGACATAGAGTCGTTGTATACCAGTATCCCTCAGGAGGCGACGCTGGTGGCAGCAGCGCGTGCCCTGAGGGATTCTGAGTGGTTCTATGACTGCCCTCAAACCTTCGTCCTTCAATGCATAGAGATCGCATTGACCCAAAACTTCTTCTCATGTAAAGACCAGATATATCTCCAGGTGTCGGGGACTTCGATGGGGGCTACATTCGCCCCCAGTCTGGCCTGCATTTATGTGGGCCAGTTCGAAGCGTACCATATCCATTCTGACACCAATCTCTTCCAGAGGAACATTGTCCTCCGGAAGAGATACATAGATGATGTACTATGTATATGGGAAGGCACGGAGGAAAGACTGAAGGATTTCCTATCCTGGCTTAACAGTCTTGATGGTTGTTTAAAGTTCACTTGGGAAATGAGCAAAACCACCGCAGTATATCTGGACCTCGACATTCAGGCAGAGGATGAGAGGCTGGTGACCAGGGTACATCACAAATCAACGGATAAAAACTCCCTCTTACACTACAGATCATACCATCCCAGGGCCCTCCGCGACAACTTGCCCGTGGGACAGTTTTTAAGATACCGTCGAAACTGTTCTACCATACAGGAATATTCTGAACAATCAAATTTATTGGCTACCAAGTTAGAACATCGAGCATATCCCAGGAAGGTCATAAGACAGGCAAAAAAACGAGCATACAACACGCCCCGTGCAGCCTTGTTGGAAAAAACCTCTAAAGAAAAAGGTGAATGTATTCCAGTGGTTACTACTTTTGGGCCATTCTCCACCAAAATCAGGCAGATTATTCGCAGGCATTGGCATTTGCTTAGTACCACCAATATGCAAATGCCTCCCCCCGTTTTGCATTCAAACGATCTGCGAACATCCGGGACCGGCTGGTTCATACCAGACCCAAAATAACCCCACGTGAGACCAACATTCCTCCGGGGCACTACCCATGTGGGAATTGCTCTGTGTGTGCATTTACATCGCCTACTAAAAACGTTACTCTTGCAAACAACAAAATCTGGTTTTTAAACAAATTCAGCAACTGTAACACTTCGCATGTTATTTACAGACTAACATGCCCCTGCGAGCTTCACTACATCGGCCTTACCACCAGGAAGGTAAAAACAAGGATACAAGAACACCTTAGTACACTCCGTGCAGGCAAATTGAGCACTAAATTGATACAACATTTTCAGACACAAAAACATACTGCTCAAGATGTGCGCTGGGTAGTGCTTGAAAAAGTTACAGGCGACCAGTTTAATATTGAATCCAGACTGAGTAGTAGGGAAGCACGTTGGATTTACCAAGAGGGTGTGGACCAAAATGGACTAAACGACCTTATTGAATGGAGTAAGGTGAACATATGACTCATGTAATCCTTCCTCCATACCATTGAGGTTCACTAGTATTCAGTCCCAAGCCATGATCAATGTGTGATCTGTCCATACATGAGGTCCAAACCTCTGGTAACGAGTTTACTCAAAGAGTGCGTCATTAATGAGTTACAACTCTCATCAACGTAATTTGAGAACATGAAAATATCAAGTGTTTATCCATTATCAAAGCTGAAGTTACCGGACAGGGTAGGACAGCCACACTTATAACCTGGTTAGTTCCCAATGAAAAACTACATAGGGACACGTATTTGTAGGAATATCCCAGGAAACACCTCACTTCGGTTTCTTTTAAGGTCATAAATAGGTTGATTTACATACATCTATCATCATCCTTCACTGGGGTGTAGCAAATACACGCAGTAGCACGTTTGTGCAAACTAATGGGGATAGGTACAATTAGGCATTCCCCACTACAAAATGGCAGCCTCTTCTACATCACACCAAGCCTCTCGTTAGAACGGGATCTGCGAAGGCTAGTCACGTGGTAAAGGCAATTACGTTTTTAAACCGTGTAACACAACAGCCGCGCTGTTGCTGGGCTGAGTAAACGCCAGTCACGAACACTTTCACGGTGAGTCTCGATAGATGATTCTAACCTGGGGGATTTGATTCGAAAACGCCAAAGAGAAGGGATTTTGGGAAGCGGGAGTTTCGAACGCTGATGGGTCAGGTTACAACTTCAAAAAGGGTATGCCATTATAAGGGGAACAATTTATTTAACAGGATGCCAAACACGAGGCAGTTGATAAGGAAAGACCTAGATGTTGGGGAGATACCTGAATCAGGAGGAAGATACACCCGCATTAACTATCAATGAGACATCAGACACTGTTAGTCATGCAATCCTTGCTGTACATTATATATTACAGACTCACGAGTGGAGTGGAATAAGTGGAGCCTTGAACGCGTATACACAACCGCAAGGACTCAAGGGTAAAGGTATGCCCATGGTGGGCAATATCCTGGTAAATATGCCAAAGTGTGATTCAGAACGCAATACATAGAACATCTGTCCTGAGATAACCGGTTGCCAACCAAGTCTGTCCTGTGTTGTTATGTTTGTGTATTTTTTCTTTTGTCTCCTACAGAACTGTTTTTAATTGACAAACAGAGGTGCAGGGTGAAACGAACAGACCCCACGCCCTGAAGAAGTTGCCGTGAGTTGTGTCCAGTGGCAATGAAACATGTCGGCATTTTAAACATATGAGCAATCACGCAGCTTAGAATAAAATATGCAAGCCAGTGTGATCTAGCTCAATTTTCGATATTAGTGTATATCACTAAGGGGTTCAATACGGTGCACACACTATAGCACAGTTCTTCTTTCTTTAATCACACACCTTAGCACCTGTACAGTCAATCATTGTTTTCCTTACACAATTTTCTTGCTTTTGGAGTGTTGGTAGCTGATGATGAGAATTTGAGGTAGCAGGCGAGTACCATCCTGCTTAACCCTCCCTGGTGGCGCTACCGTGAGGCACCAACACTCCTCCTCACTCTTTTTTCACCATATTTGGCTGTTGGAGACATAAGTTTTAGACACATTGACAGTCATTTTGACTCACCTCGTATGCAAAATATTTCTCTCTACCTTTCTTCTTTTGAGTGAACTACACCGTTGTATAGCTTAGACGAAATAATCGCAAGCTTAAAAGAGTGTCTAAAACGTATGACAACCGGAACGGATGTATGAAATAATTGTTCACATTGTGAACAGGTCCTTTTGTATACAGTCACAAGGGGCATTCCAGGGGTCACAGCAGTGCACCTCGTGACCTGTGAGACATTGGGCTAGTTTACTTAAATGATCCTGGAATGCCCCCCCACAACCCATTCCAGAAACATTGGTGTGGACCTTGCCCATTTTGGTATCCCACAGTAGCCAACCATGCCCAAAATAACACCCAGGCAAGGCATTATGGGGTGTTTCAGCTGTGAAAAGAGATATATTTTATTTGCAGGTCCTGCTGTTTAAAATTAATTCAGTCACACACCATGTGTTTTCTTTTATGATTTTACATAGGTTGGATTTACCCTTGTCCCACCCAGGGTACCCACAGAGACCTGAGACAGGTTGGAAGGAGGCCTTTCTTTGTCATCTGGGTCTCTAGATGGGATCTTGTGACCCTGTCCTTCGCTCTCCAGGCTGGTTATTGGTCGTGTGGCCAGGCAATCCTTTTGCATCAGTCTCCTGGCCTCTAAATGGTGCACTTTGAGGGGAAGGTGTTTTATGCTCTCTGTGCAAGGCTTTTCTTCTCCTGATTCCTGGTGCTCCTCTCCTGCTGCTAGGATCTTTCTGGACAGCCCCTCTGCAATTAGCCAGCAGAGCACCCTCCTGCCTACACTCCCAAGCCCCAGAGCTTCCTGGCTGTCTTGCAGGGCACTTGCAGTGGTGGTGGAGTCCAGATAATCCTCCAACTGGTCCTCAGTGGGCATAAAAAATAATCACCACTGGCCCTGGATAACCTCATCTAGTCCAGGGGGTCAGCTGGCTGGAGACAAAGTCCTTAACAGGGCATCAGGTGGCTTCTCTTTCCAGCTGTCCATGGGCCTGGTGTCATCAACATTCATGGCCATTCTCCCTGTCTCTCTCATGTGCAGGAATGTATATAAAAACCTGTTGGTGGAAGGTTCTATGTGCCAGGCACCCCAGGCCAATCCTTAAATGCCATATCAAACTTCCATCACTGTCACAACCTTCCAGCACAGCATTGTGGAATAATCCAATATTACAGTACACTTCTTCTCCTGACCTGAGCTCTCTGTGCCAGAAAGAGGTGTGGCTATGGTAAAGGGAAAACCCTTCCTATTGGTCACTCCTAGCCAGTTCTGGGGCAGCTCCCCCTCCTACTGGTTTTGGATCTATGTTGGCTACATGGACAAAGTAAGGACGGAGGGCTGTTGTCAGGTTCATCAGCATTTGACAAGTTAGGCCTCTGTGAAGTGTAACTAGTCCTTGGGCACAGGTCCCAAGCCATTCTTTCAAGGGAACACTAGCATCTTCCCGCACCCTTTGTCCTGTGTCTGGCAGTGGTCCACATCTCACCACAGTGGAGCCATCAACAGTCAAATGGCAGTTGAATACTGACAGAAAGGCCTCTAGAGGATTTTGGGTAGGAAAATAGAAAATGTTTAAAAGTGCCTTCTGCTCCACAGGTAGACCCAAATCGATTTTACTGTTAAATTGGGTTTTGAGTAATTATTAAAATGAGTTCTTTAATTATTTCTCTAGCTGTTACTAATCCGATTTTAGCATTTATTAAACATAACAATGTAGCCCAGTGTTTCTTGATGTAAGCAGCCAGTCTTTCTATAGTGAACATAGATGTTATGTTATATAATATTTGTAAAGCGCAGCTTTCACTCCGGGGAGCATCATGGCGCTATATGGGGATAGTTCACTGTAAGCACATGTTCAGCATTAACTTTTAACTGCTTGACTTTTCAATATCATGCACCCTGCCCCTGTGGCGCATTAGGCCTGCTTAAGGATGACTTACTAATATTTTGAACAATTGTTTAGGCCTGGCAAAAAGGGTTATTTTGAAATGAAAAGTTTGCAGTTTAAGACTGCCACAGGCATGTTACCTCAGTGCAACTACCAGGCTGCACACAAACGTATTCACTTGTGTGTAGCCCACACACTTGTGCATACAGCTTCATATGAACAAGCGAAGGGCACCTTACACTAGCAGTGCTGAAGAAGCCTCATCTTATGATGGAAGTAAACATGCTTAGTCCTATTATCATGAAATTACAGTGACACCCAAGTAGTGAGACTCACCCACAGTAAAGGCCCAAAAACCAGATGATCAAAAGCAACAAAAAAAACTGTTGAGCTAATTGGGTGGAGCCTATTAGCAACACAAAAGATATGCTGAACTCAGAATATTATAGGTGAAGATTCACAATTTCTCACCCCCATTCAAGCTACTTATTGTGGCTATGTTCTGGTATTGTATAAAGTGATTCGTAGTGGTATTAGGATGGGTAAAATTCAAATTCAGTAAAATGTTAACTTTCATTTTATCACTTATTGTTAACACAGAGAAGTTGTTGCTAAATATTTATTGATAAATGTGTTCCCTCTCTCGCTATGACTACAGGTATTTGTTCATTTCTAGGCTTGTTTTGCAGAAGGGCACCTGGTGATTTTTTCTGAAGCCTCAGGATTTATTCAACTTTGGGAACGAGGCCAAGACTAAGTCTGTGTGTGAGGGTCTTCTAGAACTCTGGTTTCGATAGCGTTTTATGAAGGCTTCGGGAAAAAGGGTTAATGATCTAAGTTTTAGGTACATTTGGCTCATGTGCTCCTGGGGTACATAAAGTGTTTCTAGACAGTATTGGCTCCTCCGCTTATGCAGAGGAGTGTCACCTCACGGCTCTCCGAGCAGTTGAAAGAGGAAAAATCAAATGATAATAACACAGCGTTATTACCATTTTATTTTTTCTTCGGCAGTGGCTTAGTTGGTTATGTGCAGGCAGAGCTGGTCTCCGACGCCAGAGCACTGCAGGGGGAGGAGTGCTGGGCACTCTGTAAGTGCGCATGTTGCTTTGGCTGGCCGTCTAGGGCCGGCCAAAGTGTCATGCGCATTTAGCATGTTCTCCACTCAGGGCTGCATTACAGCCTGGTTGGAGTATATGCCTAGGCTTCCACTGCCTAGAGATATACAGCAATGTCTGCACCAACTTTTGTGAAACACTCCAGATAATTTTGAAGTATGTTTGAACTGGTGTACTGCATTTACCAGGATGCAAAGGGGCAAACTGTACTGGGAATGTGAGGCAGTGTGCTCCAAGCCCCATTCTGTTTAAAAGCCTCCCTTGAGCCAGCAAACTGATGAGCTTTGGAGATGCACCTGTGTGCCAGTGAGTAGTACTGTGACCCGAGAGAAACTTGGCAGCATTTCCAGCAACCCCAGATGATTTTCCTTTGCTCTCTAATACTGCTGCTCTCTACTGATGATGGGCTCAACCCAGAAACACATGTCTAGATATATACAGCAATGTCTGCACTGACCTTGGTGAAAAACTCCAGTTAATTTTGAAGTAAATTTGAACTGTGTACTGCATTTACCAGGATGCAAAGGGGCAAACTGTGCCGGGACTGTGAGGCAGTGTGCTCCCAACCCCCACTCCACTATGCAAAGTAGCTTGATATTGGTTTTAGAAGGAAGTTAAATTATTGCACGAATATAGTGGGATAGACCCCATTCAAAAAAGGAAAAGTCGAAATAGAATATTATGCATGACAATAGCTCAGTTTACAACTATCCCACGTGCAATATTATGTAGATTATAGGCAAGTAAAATGGACACTACCCCTGGTTTGAATATAAAATATCTATAACTAGGATGAGATGTAACACGGTACGTTATATTGAAGAGGGGCTTTACTGAAGAGCTGCATGTCATATCTGTTCCTGAGAGCAACACAATCAGATATGGTAATGTGCAGTAAGTCAATCAGGTATCAACATATGCCACAAGCTGCAAAATGCATGTCCATCAATCAGACACACATATGTCACATACACAACAAACAGATAAAGTGATCAAAATATGAGATCACACCTACGTGAGAAGCTCCATCTTGACACATTCTTAAAAAGAAAAGTAAAATAATAATCAGTATTTTGAAGTTATGTAGCTGTTCAATTTCATTGCTGAAACAAAAGTTTGTGGAGTCACATAGCTCTTCGTGTCCATCAAGCACCTTTGAAAAGTATGTCTCAGGTAATCTTTATAACTCACTCCACAAGAAGGACTCCAAACATGAATTAAAAACATGATCAGTCCCCAAAAGAATGTGGGCATGTTGGCCCCGAATGTATAAGGGGGAAACAAGAAGAAGTGAAAGAACACAGCATAGAAATCAAAGGAAGAGAACCTCTTTGCAAAACCCAAAAGGTTGTAAGTATTGCCCTCACCCACTATATAAAGACATGCTTCATCATAGGGCCGATGCGACACCTCGGTTTTGATTTTGCAATGAGTGTCACTTGGGAAAAAGGCAGAGTCCACCTCTTCTTGCAGCAGAGTCAGTGAGCAGCAGGACAACAAGCAGAAAAGCAGTCCTTCAAGAAAAGCAGTCCAGTTGAGTCCTTTAAGCATCACAGCAGTACTTCTGACAGAGGTTCAGTTCAAGATCCAGAAGTGTCTGATTTTAGGAGGTCAGAGACTCAGTACTAATACCCAATAATGCCCTTGATGTAAGAGGTGACTTCAAAGGAACTCTCTGAAGTGCACAGTATGCAAAACATACAGATACATGTCCTACCTTTTACTCACATAGCACCCTTCGCGTAGATTTACTTAGAGCCTACCTTAGGGATGACTTATATGTAATAAAAGGGGCGCTTAAGGCATGGCAAGCAGTTTTAAATGCCAAGTTGAAGTGGCAGTAAATTGCACACACAGGCACTGCGGTGGCAAGCCAGAGAAAGGTTTGAAAGGCTACTTCTGTGGGTGGCACAATCAGTGCTGCAGCTCACTAGTAGCATTTAAATTATAGGCCATTGGTATATGGTAAACCACCTTACAAGGGACTTATAAGTAAATTAAATATGTAAATTAGGTATACACCATCTACACACATGTTTAGGTAATAAGCAAATGCACTTTAGCACTGATTAGAAGTGGTAAAGTGGTCAGAGTCCTAAGGCCAACAAAAGGAGTTCAGCAGAAAGAGGAAGGCAAAATGTTTGGGATGACCCTTCAGAGACGGCCATTTTCCAACAACAGGGAATACTTGTTCAAGTTAATCTTTTAGAACAAGGTCACAACTTTGTTCACTGTTACAACACAAACTGGTAACTAGATGTGATAGGGCTAGGCCCAAACACTATTTTAATCACACCAGCAAAATGTGTGAAATTCCCAAGTTCCTGAGTTTTGCACTATGTGAATTTGTTGTGCATTGTTTGAACATTTAGCCATATGTAACTTTCTTTAACTTGTGTTCAAACGAGCTTTAATTGAAACATTCTACATTATCACTCAAAAACACACAATTTCCATATATTTAAGAAAATAAATGTTCTCACTATTTATGGTCTAAGTGTTTTCACTTCCTTTATGACCAAGTTGCTTAGTTACTGTTCAGCTTTATGCCCTAATAATTTTGTGGAGCAAGAAAGTCATGTAAAACTGGTAAATCTGGTCTTGTGTTTGTAAACCTGTGCCCATTATGAGAAAACATGTTAAAATATACCTCAAATATACTTTTTCAGTGAACTCTGAACTGCCTAAAAGCTGTGCACATATCCCCCATTCCTCTACTAGAGTTTAAACTTTGTTTGAAGAAGGCACTGCAGCATAGGGAATAAAAACAAGGTGGCCAGGATTAAACACTGGTGTGTTGGGGAACCTGAGATCAGAGTCAGTTTTCCTGAAGATCAACATCTTTTTAAACCCAAGACCTTCCAGAAAAGTACACTCCATCTTTGTTTTAAGTGTGAACATTAGTAGACATCTGTTCCAGCATTTACAGAATCTTCTTTTCAATGATTTCATTGTTTACCCCATATATTCTCTCGCATTCCTATTACCAAAAGTGCAGCTTTAATGTTCTGGCTATTTCCCTGCATGTGTGTCCAGCTATTATTTCATAATTTTGATCCCCTGAGAAGATCATCTGACCTTGCTGAAACTATGGCCTGGTGGTAGCCTAGCACCAGATAGATTCAAGGGTCTATTAAAAAAGTAAATACAAGGAGATGGTGGACGGAGTGCTGACATTGCAAAAACTCACCCCCAGTCACAGATCTGGGTTGAATACATCATTGTTCTTTAGCTCACTTTGCCACCCCAGTTCAGACACAGCCATATGCAAATCAGTCTTGACCCTGTGCCTTATGGAAACAGTCCTGCCCAAGTTGCCAAGCCATTTCTTCACTGGACCAGAAACAAGCATCCTGAGACCGGTTTCTGACTAACAGCCATCATCAGCCAGGCTAGCTTGAATTCAGTGGCAAAGTGAGCAAGGGACTCATGTCTGGGCATACCCTGCCAACTTAGGGCAAACAAAGCAAAACCAAAGGGGATAATGGACGGAGTGTTGAACATTGCAAGCACTCACCCCCAGTCAACTGATCTGGGTTTAATCCATCATCATTTTTTAGCTCACTCCGCCACCCCAGTTCGGACATGGCCATATGCAAATCAGTCTGACCCTGGGCCTCATGGGAACAGTTGAGCCTGAACTACCAAGCCTTGTCTTCCCTGGACCGGAAACAAGCATCCTGGGACCGGTTTCGGGTTCATAACCCTCATCAGCCAGGCTATCTTGAATCCAGCGACAAAGTGAGCAAGGGACCCACGTCTGGGCATACCCCGCCAATTTAGGGCGAACAAAGCAAAACCAAAGGGGATGATGGACAGAGTGTTGAACATTGCAAGCACTCACCCCCAGTCAACTGATCTGGGTTTAATCCATCATCATTCTTTAGCTCACTCCGCCACCCCAGATCAGACATGGCCATATGCAAATCAGTCTGATTCACCTCTCAGGACTGAGAGGACTGAGAGGTGAAGTCCCTTTAGAGTTCCATGAATGCTGAAATCAACGTTTTTTATGCAGATTAATTGACCGCATCAGTGGAGTTTCCAAGTGGCTGAGTCGGGAATAGGGACCGAGTCTCGAGACTAGGTAGACCCTCGCCTTGCAGTGACAAGAAACGGAGAGAAAGACCGGCTCGCGGATACGCGCATGGGCTCACACAACTAAACTGCAGCTTCCTGCAGTTCTTTGAATGTGCCATAAAGAAGCTTTACGCCCTCGCTAGGAATATACAAAAAGGTTTTTTTTAAAAGAACAAAAACGAAAATAAGTATCACAAGTCCTCCTGATAAAGAATACCCCTGATGAAGACCTTATCCATAAGAAGCACCAAATAGAAGGTCGAAACGCGTTGGTTACACTCTGTGGGAGGCTTGCTCTGTGAACCTAGCTACAACTGTGGTCCTGGATTTGGACATAATAGAGCCCACTGAGTACGGCCCTATACTAGGTTCAAAATAGTGGTGCGACCCCACCTTTAGGCGCAAGTTATTGGTGTACTTTGAGGACAGAAACAATACAATTCCCGGTACTGTTTATTCTGAAAGGAGTAGGACTATTATGTGTTTGGTGAAATATATAGTTTCTGGTACATGTCAGTATCAAAATGTGTTATGTTTGTAAATTGTTTAGATGGTTGTCTATTGTAAATATGGTTTAAATGTATAAATGTTTTGTCGTTTAATGTCATATAAAAAACACAGTAAAAAGGTTTATGTTTAGCTGGTTCTGCATAAGGGCAATGTGTTTTGGGAAAACAAAATAAAAATCATTCCATATATTTAAATATACCCAGGGATAAATAAAAAATCCGTCTGGAGTAAAAGTATATCTGGATGTATGGTGTCAGAGGTTCTTTGCTTTTGAATATAGTTTATGATTAATACCTCTGTACTCCTTAACAGAATAATTCCCCTGTTTTTTACCTTTCCCTCTAACACAGCACTGCACAGCAACTTTAGTTGCTGCACTGCGTTGTGTGAGAACTTAGCAAATCTGCTTCTCTCTGATACACTTTGGCATGTCGATAACATGAAGCATATTAGAGTGTTGGCAGCATGACCCTGAGGTTGCCAGCTGACCTTTGGGACACTAAATGCCTTTGCCAGAAGGGGTAAAGGAGAAAAGAGGAAGCTGCGACAAAAAGGGGCATTCTTGAGGCAACAAAGGACGAGGAAGCATGCAAGAAAGAGAAGTTCCACCAGATGTAGAAGAGTAAGTAGTAGAGAGAATTCGAATATTGAAGTGTGGCATGGTATATCTTTGAAGTGTAATTGTCATCCACATGACTGGTGCAGTCTCCTGGAGACTTCGGAGGACAAATACTGCACAAAAGGTGACGGGACACATTTATTATTCTGCATCCAAACGCCTTGAAACCTACTAAGTGGACATATGAAAACAGATGCAATTTAATGCCCACACACAGGAGACCACCGCAGCGTTGAATCGAACAGCAGCTAAAGTAGCGGTGAGTGAGACAAACCAACAAGCTTCGACATGAAAACAGAACGCCAACAGAGAACTAACGGCCCAGTCCTGCTGCAGTGTGGCCCCTGCAACAATTTTGATGAGAACTCAAGCCCAGTGAGACACATACAACCCGGCAAAGGTTTCAGGACGAATACGCACAGAAAGCTAAGGGGCAGATTTATGACGACTGGCGCATCCCTGCATATCAGCAGGGATGCGCCAGTTATGATGCGGCACTGCTGCGCCACCATAGATGCGCCGCATTTATAATGCGGCGCACCATGGGGCAAAAACGGCACAGATGCGTGACGCATCTGTGCCGAAAAGTGGCGCATTGCTGGAGTTGCGTCGCAAGCGCGACGCAGCTCCAGCAATGATCTGGGGGCCCTATCTGTACAATGCTGCGTCAATCCTTACGCCTGCTTCAAGCAGGCGCAGGGTTTTGACGCAGCATGGGCCTAAAAGTGACTGAGTGAAATCTTGTAGATTTCACTCAGCCACTTTTAGGAGGCGTTCCTGCGCCGGAACGCCCCCACCTGCCCTGGAACGCCTACATGTGGCGCAGGGCTTTACAACGTGACGCATCTGGGAGATGCGTCACGTTTGTAAATGCCCCGCACCATGGCGCAGGATTTGCGCCGCTGCTGCGTCACAAAAGTGCCGCAACGGCGGCGCAAAAGTGCCGCAAGTGCAACATAAATCTGCCCCTAAATGTCTGCCACACAAGGTCATTTTCCTAAACTGCTAAACCGTTCTAGCTGTCCCATCTCTCACCATATACAAAGAAGGGGAGGAGACTACCTGCCATTCATTACACCCTGTTGTATAATTGTGTGCCATTCACGAAAACATTTTACTGTGAGTTCTCAGGAATAACGTTAGCTTGCACTATTTGTTTTGCGTGTTTCTTTTTAAACGCAAATGGGTCCTTACATCACAAAATTGACACGTCACTCTAAAAGATAGCACTGAATGATGGAGTTGCATTTATGTGTAATTACATGCAGTTTTCCTAACAATTTACGTAATTAAGCAAAGTAAATTATGAAAATTGTGTATACCCCTAAATAAATGTTCAAAATTGTTTAGACCGTAAATAAGGTTTTACTTGATAGCATACGATATCTACATTGCCTACAATGCTAAAGCTTATTTAATGCCTATATAATTTTGTACAGTCAAGAAACCCACAGGAAATATGCAGGACGATAGGCCCAAAGTATGCAGCTGGGTTGATTAAATGTAAAAAAGAAAAGCCAAATCGTGGGGAAACATGCAGCACATTTTGTCATAGTAATACTTTTTTTTTTTTGTCATATTTGCCCATGTTTACCCTATTGGGGCAAATGTTTAATCTCGTTAGTTTTTTTTAATACCCAAATACAGCAATAAGCAACTGAAAGGTGACCTTTGTAAAGTGCCTACCAATGGGAGTCAACACATGTTGCTATGTTTCAGTAACTTTTGACCCGTTTGAGCTAGAAACAAATGCAGTTGTGTTACATTCCGGAAACGTTGCAGCAGATGATGGCCAATTTATGTGACAAATCCATAATTTTGCAGCTTATACCGCAGCTCCAGAATTACATAATTCCCAAGGATGCATACAATTCACTTATTCTTAGGTGTCATATAATGCTACCTGTTAACTAATAAATATACAAAGAAAAATATTAAAACATCACTTACCTGTTGGCACTGCATGGTGTGTGAGACCGCTGTGTGGCTGAGCATATTGTGCTAAAGTCCTCTCAGCACAACTTCCACTCAGAAAAACTGACGCAATTTCTAGACCTGCCGCCATCATGAGGAGGACGTGGTGATGTACAAAAAAACACCAAGTCCACATCCACATGTGGAAAATGTTGCACAGGGTTGTGGCTGCATGGCATCGTTGGTAGGGGGTGCTTTGGAGCACACTGTCTGTCTCTGCTGTAGCTTGGAGAATGAAAGAGATGACAAAATAATAAAATGCAAACAGGCAAGTGAAAAATGAAAAATAAAAAGTCCAGAGGAAGGTAAAGTAGACAAAATGTGAAAATAAAGTAGGCTAAATGGGATAGGTGGTCCGTAAAGGTCAGTCTGGACAGGGGTGGGGAGGGAAAGACTGAGTATAGTCAGGCAGCTCATACGTGTCACAAGCCATACCATTTCATACTATGTTTTTTTAAAACAGGAAAAACGTCCTCGCATCATTGTATGCAAAGTGCTAGAATAGCATTTCCAGTAATAATGTATACTTTTGAGGGAAGTTTGCAAACTTTCTATTAAGGAATGTAAGCAAGTTCTGCCCTATGTTAATATTCATTTGACAGAACATCATTTGTATTCATGGGGCAGAAAGACACAGAGGTTTCTGCCCACTAAACACTGTCTAGTCCTACCCAGAAAGGAGGGCGAGGGCTGAGCTAACTGCTATGCCATGAGGAGGCACTCGGCGCAAGCTCCTTCCTTAGTGAGCCCCAGCCCCCTAACAGCCACCACACAGGATGCTGCCCAATCCGATGTGGCCCGAGACTGCCAGGGGCTTCCTGGAGACACCAAGTACTGTGATGGGTGCACCGCCACAGCAGTGAGAGGAGAAGCCTGTGAGCAACCATTGTCTGGAGTAGCCAAGATGGTGGCCCCACGTCGATGGTGGAGGAAAAGGCATCCAGTTGGGAATTTGCCCTGCGGAGGAATCGGATGTGACCCAGCTGGGGGTACTCCTGATTACGCGTCACCCTCCAATTTTTGGCAGACATCTTTGCAGTGTCTGGGCCTTTTTTGGCTGCACTTGGCCCTTGTGTGTTGACCGGGCCGATCTTTCGTACATACTGCTGAGAAATTATAAGCCCTTTGAGGGCTCTATATGTATCCTGCCCTGGCTGTTGGCCTCGCAGAGACACCCTTTGACACACCAGCTGTGAGTGGCTGTCGTTGCCCAGTGGATTTCTGTAGTTGGAGCAGGAATAACCCCGTTGGTTCCTCCTCTTCCCTTTTACTGAAACTAGCAGAGGAGGCCTCAAGACCCTGGGGGATTATTGCTTGCACTAAAAGTGGTGGAGGCCAAGGCTGGAACTTCAAGCAGACTACCTATCGTCTATACTACGGGGTGAAGCATTGATATTTATGGACTTCCTGCATCACAGCCTGCACTGGTTTATCTGGTCATTACCCCCGGTTTTTGCTGCTTTGTTACTGGTGCTAGTCTGGCTCGCTCTGCTATTGGAGGACCTGGGCCCTTGAGTTTAAATAGCTCTCTGGATGGGGATTGGAGTGCTGGATACCTGGAACCTTCTTTGGATTCTTCTGGGGCCCATATTGATGTTGGCACCATTCTGATCCTTTTGTATGGTGATCGGGCCTGGCTCACCCACACTTTTGAGCCTGGACTGTTTTGATATTGTCTGCTGTTTTTCTGGCGCTCTTGGCCCCACATACTTTAGTTTGCCATGGGTCACACTCAGAGGATGAGGGAGGATGCCCCCGTGTGTGCCCCCCAGGAGGGGATCAAGCCGGACGCGAATGGTAGGGATGCCTCCCACATTGACAGTGAGTTCAATATTCTCCTGCCATGAGGATGCATCTGGGGAGTGCCTGGAGGGTAAGATTGACTCTATTGTGGTGGAGCCTGGTCTCCTATTAGAGGAATCTAGGAAACTGTCAGGGAGAGTCTCAACCTTGAAGGTGTTGGTGTAAACGTTGGTGACTGATTCCCAGAGCAAAGACTGCCACCTCATGATGTTGGAGTCCCAAATGCAATGGTTAACAGCCAGGCTGGATGATGAGGAAGGGAGGGCCCTCCGCAACAACATCAGGGCTGTAGGGCTTCCGGAGAGGATCAAGGGTGACTCAATGCTGGGCTTCCAGGAGACATGGCTCCAGGAGGTGGTGGCCTCGGAAAGACTGTCCAAGTTGTATACCCTGGAGTGAGCTCAGAGTGTGACTGCACAACTGCCATGACCAGGGGCCCCACCTCGCCCTGTAGTGGCTCATCTCCTGCGGAGATTTCCTGTTGCAGCTGGCTCACAATCATGGTCCCTTTCTGGTAGAGAACGCAATGGTTTCCCTCTATCCTGATTTCACTCTCCAGGTGCAGACACAGAGGGCTCCTTGCTATTCCTAGACAGACAGAGGATTCAGGCGGACAATGATGGTCACTTCTTCACACAGCCAGCTGCGGCATGGTACTTGCTGGATCTGTCTGATAAGGGGACAGAATGGGTGGAACAGCATTGGACACCGCTCACTAACTAAACAACCTGCACATTAAGTAACTTCTTAAGGAACTAATGCACATCTTACACCAATCTAGACCTAATCGTAAATTGTATTTCAGTATTTGAATGAACCAATTCTCACAAATGGATTGGCAGAAATACACACAATTAATATCAAAGAAGAGCACGCAAATTCAGCCAGGCTCCAGCATCACTTAATCTAAGATTATCCTATCAATATACTTAAGGATCCCTTGTTCACTCTACAAAAGACCATGGAATGGACAGTCAACATAAACTCACTATAATTTTCTCTCAGCAGCACCCTGAAAAGTCTACACTGGCACCTGCACCACAATAAAACTATTACCCATAAGAAAACACTTTGATTTTTGGTTTGGCTTATCCATGAACTCACCAAGTAACATGCTTCCTGGATAAGCACTAAAACAGATGACACAAAACATAACTCCATGATCAATTGCTAGAGTTGAAAAGACACTGCTCCACATGCAGAGCTCATACCTAACACCAAACCCACCTATAACACATCTGCCACAAAAGACTTAAATAAATAAATGTGAGGTTCTGTTCACAGATGTCAAACACTGTGTCAACCCTGTGCCACACCCTTCTATAACTCCTACTAAGGACAAAAGCAAAATAATACATGCATTCGTTTTAAGATCTGATAACCCAACATCACACTGTAACAGATAAGACATTTTCATTCAGCATTGGTTTGCTTCCCTGCAATGGGTTTATCGGAGAGAGACTACTGCCATAGGTTACTGTTCAATATTATCCTTTGTTTATACCCATTCAGGTATGAAGAGTGATTGCAATGTGTGACATGTAATGATATCAGTCAGCATTCTTGAACTATGGGTGTGTATGCTCTGCAAAGTCATTACTTGCATGAGTAATCTTTTTGATGGTCCAATAGTGTTCTGTGTTGAGTTTAACCTCTTAAGTGGGTAGTCTGGCCATGGCTGAGAGCTGCACACCCTCGCCAGTGTGTCTGACATTAATTGGACGACACTGGGTAGGACTATAATGGACCCTCCGGGGCAGCAGAAGATTCTTTTCCATGTGGCTGCTCAGGAAAAGCTTCCCAAAAAGCCTGAGTGCTTTTTTTGTTTATAAATGAGGATAAGTGCCCAAGAGCACGCTGAAGTCATTACATTCTAAAGTGAAAGTGAAATGATCTAAAGGGCTCGTTTCACTTTCACTGCATTAGTGCTCATGGGGCATATCTCAGCCCCCTAGCACTGCTTGTCTTGAGAGAGGTATCATTAGAAAGGGGAGAAACTCTGTTTCTAATGGTATCTCACCCAGTGGATGCCTGCTTAAGGAGAGTGATCCCCAAGTAGAGATCAATTCATTAGACACCAGGGAATAGGGGGAGCAGTCCCTTAGGAATGGACTAGTACTCCCCCCACCCAACCAAAAATGAAAGTCTTTATGCCCTACCTGGGAGGTGGATGGGTGCATTACCCTGAATCTACTCCTTGTGGGGGCAGAAAACCCACTGGACACCAGGGATAAATGATGTAGAAAAAGAAGAGGTGGGGGCTGCCCACCATGAGTGTAGCTATGTCTCCACCCCAAAAGGGTCAGTCTTTTTGTCCGACCTGAGAGGCAGATTGGAGGTTTCTCCCAATATACCTCCCTGTAGGGACAGAAAGCCCTCTAGTTACCAGTGATTGCAAAATAGCACCAAAACAAACAAAAAGAGGGCACTATCTACGCTGGCATCAAGCTACACTCCTGCCCCACAAGGGGAAATAGTGTATTTCTGACCCCTGGAGGCAGGAAGTAGGTCTGTTGCAACAAGATGTCCCATAGTTGCCCATGGGGCATAGAAAGTACACCTCAAACCAGGGATTTTGCCTCTAGGGCAAAATAAACTGGTGCCGTTGTTGCACTGTAGCACTGGCCACACCCTCAAATGGGACACACACATTTTACTGCCCTCCAGTCCCAGGACCACACAGGGGGTTAGCCTATAATTTGACCCTGAGGTGGGGCAGAAAGCCCACTACACACCAGGGACTGCAAAATAGCACCCACACAAAATAAGGGTGCAGCATACCCTGGCATCAAGCTTCATCCATGGAGAGGTGTGGCTCACTGGTTAGAGGCGGCAGATCCGCAAGCAGAGAATCGGCCAGGGACCAGGGTTCAATTCCCGACGCGGCAGGGTCGTGGACCAGGGTCAGAACGGACTTGATAATTCTCGCCTCGGTACCTACTCAAACCAGGAACACACTCGGCAACTCTGGGCATTAGCTTGCCTCATCTCCACAACGGCCCCCCACATTCGCCGGGGATGCCTGGTTTCACCTTGGAGATACCCAGGAGGGACCATCTCACAGGGATAGCCAGGACGGGTTCCCCAGCGGTCTACAGCGCCACGACGCCTCAGGGCAGCAGTGCGCTTTACAAGACACATACATACATACATACATACATCCTCGCCCCCAGAAGGTTCCATAGTGTATTTCTGCTCCCACTTAATCAATGTAATAAGATAACACAATATTATCCCATGGAAGAGTTAGGCCTTACCATATTTTAAAACGTATTTTTCACTTCCACAATATGTAAAACTTAAAAGTACTTTTTAAACTTTGAAAAACAATGCATCCTGCCCTTTGAGCTGTTTAGGGCCAACACTAGGAGTAACATATGTGTTAGAAAGGACGGTTTAGGCCTGGTAAAAGGTTTATTTTGCCTGGGCACAATAGATGTATAAAACTGGACACACATGCTGCAATTGCAGGCCTATGACATGTTTTTAAACAGCTTCTTAAGTCGGTGGCACTGTAAGTGTGGCAAGCCTACTAGTTGCATTTTATTAACAGGTCATGAGTACATGTAGTAACACTTTAATAGGGACATAACAGTAAACTTAATGTGTCAATTGGGTGTAAGAGAGCAGAAGTCCTTTAGCACTGGTTAGCAATAGTAAAGTGCAGAGTGTCCTAAAAACCAACAAAAGTGAGTTCAGAAAACAGGAGGGTTGAACGCAAGGGAACTCCTGAATGTGGTGATGTAGGCTCTGTTCCGAAGCCCACTAACACTTCTGCGATGCCCTGTTTATTTTACAACCACTGCTAAACCTAGAAGCACTTGTGCGATGCCGGCGGGTGGTCAGTAATTGAGAGATGCAGTGCCACAATCCTGTTTATTGTGCCACCGACACCGCACTGGGGAGCCCTGGTGTGCCGCCCATGCCAAAGAGCTCCCAGTGGCCTCACGGGCTCACTGTACCCAAAAATTGGTACTGTTGGTGTGTAAGGGGGCCAAAAAGCCACTTTATGGGATTTCATAAGGAACTATTCCAGAGACTCCCTCATTGAGGACAGTTAGAGCCCTGCACTGGGAAAGTGCTGTGCTTTGGGCACTTTTGTCCAGTACTGGCTCCAACAGAAATTACCATATTAACTGCTGGAGGTGCGTAGGTGTTCCTGTGCCCTATGTTGTGAATTTAATTTCCGTATAGCATGTAAAAGGAGCAGAGAGGCACAGTCACCTTTGTGTTTATGGTTAGGGTGATCATTTATGTGCCTTTTCATATGCTGATTTGCATTCTTGCATTCATGTAATGATTCATGTTTCATTTCATAAACTGCTGCATTACATGCCCTAAGATTGGGATGTTTGTTGTTTAATGCCTTGCACTGTCAGGGTAAGGAGTACTATTTCAGGAGTGCATAGCAGGTACAGTGGTTATGTCTTATGTGTTCTCATTTTTATAATCGGTTGATTTACCTACCATATTGGTTACTAAGGTATCTCGTTTCATGCCTTGCACTGTCAGGACAATGAGTAGTATTTCGGGAATTGAGTAGTATGCAGAGATTCATGTCGTTTTCGTCTATGTGATATGTACCATATACTATAGATTTTTATATATTCCTTTGTGGAATCTCTTTTGTGGTGTATTTATTATTTCACTGGTGTGAGTGTGTTAAACAAACGCTTTGCTCAATGCCTCTGGGGATAAGCCTGACTGCTGTGTGTCAAGCTACAGGGGTGAGCACAGGTTATCTTTGGTGGGTAACTTATTTGCCTTGACTAAAGTGGTGGCTTCTGCCTGGGTAAGGTGCATGCCCTAGCCAATCAGAAATCCAAATTCTAACAATGCCCAATGCGAAGAATTTTTAATGCTAATTTCTCAACAACTACTGAACAGATTACATCAAACCAAGAAAAGCACAATCCTTGGGTACATTTCCATCTTCATACGAAATATGATGTCATTCTTTTCTGCATGTTTCTGTGTCAAAGAGAAAAGAGGTGCCCTGGAAACTAAAATGGGAATTATAACTTCTTGGCCCCCTGCTTGACAGATCTACATAAAATTCAAGGACCCAAAGTAGATGAATATTGTTTTTAGAAAGTGTCACAATAAATGTTCAAACTTCAGTCAAGCATTCTTGCTTTCATTTATTTCCTATAAGGCTATTCAGTAGTTTTTGATAAATTATAATTTCAGTTGAGGAATGGGTTGGGCATGAAAGGGTTACATTTTAGAAAAAGAGCACCGATGATCTGTGCTGCCACAAAATATAAATATTGAGGCAGTCTTTACAGGACTCATTTCTGGAGTTCTGAAAAATAAAATGAAAGGGCAAATATGTGGGAGAACATCTAGACCTCCAAGCGGATCTAGGGTGAATCCAGAGGGACCAACCACAAATAAAAAAATTCTCATAGGATTGACAGCTCAAGCACCTGGAATCCTAGATTTTTGTGTGTCCCTTCCATGTTAAACTAGTAATAAATTTAAAAGAAGTAGACACAGGAATCTGTCTGTAGATAAGATGTTGTAGCCATCCCCTTTGATCATGGTCTGTGAAGCAGGGGTTGGCCACCCAGGTAGGATTGAGCACAGTGTCTGACCAGGTTTGTTGGTATGCAGAGGGCTGGATGCACCAACTTGCTTGAGACCAGACCTGCAGCCAACCACTGCTGTGCACACCCAAAGGTCAAGCATAGCACAGGATGCCCTATGGACACCCAGGTGACATGACAGGGCCCCGGGAGATGGGGTCCCCGGGGCCACAATAAAATAGGTTAATGGGTTACTGCTTTTGTCTGAGGGATCCTTTTGTTACTTGCAGTTTATAAGTTAAAATCCTAACATAGAACAGTGAGCTATTAACTGTCATGAAACAGCTGCATGCAAACTACAAGGTATACATTAGAGCATTATGATTTATCCAAACTCTTTTATTATCCGAATGTTGGCAAACGAGTTCATTTGGTTAGAAATCAGTTCTGATTATTAAACAGAACCCCCAACTATGGAGTTACATTTTAAATTTTGTGTTTGTGCTTCTCCAGACCAAGCACTCTTAAACTATACTGTCCACTAGAAGGGATGACATGTGACTTCCACACCTTGTATTCTTCTGTCTTATGTAGCATTTCCTATATGCTGATTTACACACCTATTAATGATTGCCTCTGTGTAGTGTGTTTGATTTAAAGTGCTCTGACATCCTACCCTGGTATGAGTGGTGCTATAAAACTAATTAAATACATCTGAGAGAGAGTGGGTATGGAGAATTGAGGAGCACTGTTAAAGGGTGGTAGTGAGGGAATCTGTGGCAGATGTGTTCATTGGGGGGCACCAACAAATATTGTCACACTAGGCACTACCAGCACTAAAGCCGGCCTCGTCCATGAATCTGTTTGAGTGAAGATGAAGACAGTCTCTAAGGTCCACAGGCAATGTGTAAAAGATGTTTAATTCCGAAAAGTCACTTTGAAGAGACAAGGATGAGACAGTTGAAAACGAGCACCTAAAGAACGTAGTCGTGGACGAAGGTTTAGGAATTCCTTCCTTCTAGCCCCCATGGCTTTAGAGAAATCTTGAGATATGACGATCTTTACCCCCGCCTATTGAGTTGCGTTTTGAACTTTGCAGCAGATCAATAATTTAATAAAAAATAATCACCTCCCTAGGTTTAAGGGAGGAAGTAGGTATTTGAGGACAATGATCTAATCTATGAGACCTCTGGATATTCAATATTGTGGAAGATGGTAAGTCCATAAACTGGGGCAAAAAAAGTAGCAAAAAACAAGATGGACTCATTACCTTCAACTCCTTCTGAAGACCATAAAGACGAAGATTGTTACACCCATTTCAATTTTTTAAGTCTTCTGTTTGCATTTTTAAAATTGCCACCTTATTCCAAAATATTTGTTGAAAATCTTGCTTTCATTTAAGACCATTCGTTATCAAGACTTCAAATGTGAGTGTTTGTTTCCTCAACATATGGACGTACAGCTATTTCATTGAACATGAGTTCTAGTGAGATAGGTGAAGAAGATTTGACATGAGAAGGTGGACCTTGTTTGATGTACTTATGTGAAGAGGTAGTATTGCTGGCTTTAAGAGCAGTCAAGGATGAGGAGGACTTCTTTGAAGCAGTTGAAGATAGAACGCCTGTAGTATGACGAAAGTCCGCTTTTAGAGATTACAGAAGCTTCTGAGGAGAGTGTACTGCTTGATGAGATGAAGACGAATATTTCTAGTCTGCCCATACGATTCACAACACAACACTCAAAAATCAGTACTGCAAAAACAACAAGGGGATTGAACCACTATGGAAGGATTCTACCAATAGTTTTCCAGAATACCAGGTGACTAAATCCATCCTGCGCACTTGTGTGGAGCTGGAAAAGATAACAAATCTTTGAGATGATGTGTGAAGCAGTAGTATTCAGTGGCTATGACCTTGAACTTGAAGGCTACAGCATTTCAAGACCTGAGAAACATGTCATATTCCTACCATGACATTGCATAATAAGGACGCTAATATGTGGGGCTGGGTTGAAGAGAATGAAGTAATGTATTAAGTACACATAAAACGTCAACATTGAACAGTTCTTATAACAAAATAGTTAAAAGAGTGCTTTATGTGGTGAAACATATAGTAGGAGAGGTCCCCTCACAAAGGTAAATATATGCAGGCGTCATTAAAATATTAAGCAAGACCAAGAGCAGAAAAATTAGCAGGCATAAATAAATTGTCCTTCAAAAATTAGCAATATGTAGCGTAAGGTGAAGAAAAACTTCTTTAGAGAAGCAATATCTGTAGTTTAAGGTGAGGGGGAGAAGTTCATAGTAGGTGGCCTTTGAAACTAAAATGACTGCTGCTGTGAGGAATATTAGTGCAAAAAGAATAATTGAGGGACAGAATGTCAAACTAGTCTGTAGTTCCTAGGAACCCTCAAGGACCTGCACATTTTGGATGACCTAAACTGAGGGCTTGGTGTCCAAACCGCTTCTGGACACCCCCACAGGATATGTCAGCCGTTCGACCAGTTAGTTCTACAGTGCCACTAAAACCCCCATATTCTACAGTGGTGTAGGTAGTCTCTGGCAACCACTGAACTTGACAACCCTGATTTCTCGGGGATCATGGAAAACATTACAGTACGTTTTGCTCAGACACTCATGCTTGCTTACTCTCAGAAAATACACAGGATGGTGATTAGGACATTTCATTAAGTATTTATTGGTCCAGTGACAGCCTTGTGTAAAACATGTGTGCTGCGACAATCAGGAGACAGAAGCATACAAAAGAGATTGCTAGTAACATTATAGTAAATAGTAGATACATTTCTACCATAGTGCTAAGATGAGCATAAGCAGTTCAGATAAAAACAGTAGCATTGCATATTCCTAAAATGCGCGCCCTGAGTAATTTGCCTAAATGTACCTAGCCCAGATCTATATATGGAGCATGTATATGCATGTACATGTAGCCAAGAAACCCCTAGGAAAGAATCAGCCCGCTCACCTGATGTTTGAGAACAAAGGATCCCATCTCTGCTTCAAAGATGACACATGTCAGACCGCTGCGTGTTGAAGATTCAGCATGCAGTACCCTGTGCCTGCTTGGAAGGAATTCTCCTCTAATTTGTAGGGGGGAGTGAGGACCTTTTATAGTAAAGTGATCACTCCAGGGTTGTTTCTAGAATTGATACGTTTTTAAAACAATCATGGATGTTTTGAAAACAATCATAAATGCTTTTCTCAACAAATGCGATCATGAACAGCTGGCTGTTGGCCAAGGATGAAAAAAGTGGTGACCCTTATACAGAATATTTGTGCCGTCCCTGAGGACATGTTTATGTACGTCAGGTACAGGGATTATGATAGAATACTGAGAGCCTTGTGTCGAAGAGACAGGAGCAAGCTACTAGGTGAAAGGTCACCTGTTTAGAATTGTTAGTGGCGTGTGGATGGGACAAATGTATGTAATCCTGGTATATATGACAGGACTAGCCTAAAGGACATGACACCTACTCATCACCAAAAGGTCAACAAGATCAGCTAGATAATGATGAAGCTTAAGGCCATTAAAAAGCATAAAGATTATTTACAGTAAAAACTACTTAAAAAGCACTTTTAAAAGCCTGAAAAAATGTCCCTAAAAGAAAAGTCATTTTCCCCTTAAAAAGCAGTCAAAAGGACCTGTAAACTTGTATACGTTGTTACTATTGCACTGAGCACCTTGAAAGCCATGAAGCTCAGTTAGAGCCGAGAAGAAAAATAAAACAAAGTCAAATTCGGCTTCAATTAGGTAAATGTTTAAAAAAGTTACCAAACGGTTCCCAGCACAGGAGAAGCCAGATTGTTTATGAATCCTGCGCTGAAGACTCAACATCACTGAACATCGAGTCCGCAGGTGGCAATCCCTCTAGAACTTCCAGTATCATGTAGAGTGAGCAAAGATGTTCATCCTTGGTTCCACCAGCAGCAGCTGGGGAAGAATTAGATACCTGCATGCCTGATACCAATGCCTGTACCTTTGTAGCGGAGCTGATTTCCCTTCCAACAGTAGCGGAAGCATCCCTTGGAGGCTCTAGAAATGTCATCATGAATATGACAATATGCTGTGGACAAATGCACACATGGGCCTGCAAAGGCACCAGTAGCACTTCAATGTCTAGCGGCGCAACCGATGGAAGTGTCAGACACAGGTCCAATAAATCCGCCGAAGAGGCAATGGAACACAGGCAGGACACAGTTTAACCAGACCGGTCTGAAAGATAAGAACCAATGCTCACTTAGCTCTTGAAGCCGAGGCGTAGTGAGGTAGAACACCATACGCTCACAACAATGTTGTTTTAGCAGTGTTATCTCCATGTCTTGAGGGACTGAGCAAAGCAATAGGATTACAATCAGTATGCCTGCCACTGATAGCAGGACCAAAGGAAGCACTCCAAAAATGCTTCCAAGTACGGAGTGTATGAAAGCTGGAATTACTCCGAAGACAGTCTGAAAGGTTGTTAAGAGGCCTGATACAAGTGTCTTAAATAAGTGAAGGATCCCACTCATATCAGACATATTAAAGATACGATGAACCATTTCTCTGAAATCGATCGGGAAGTTTGTATGGACCAGGGCCTGTATCTTTGCCGAGACCTTGCAACCTGGAGAATAAACATCTCTTGGGCTGAAGTTCAGGCCACATTATGTTAAAACAACATGGCTTTCAGTCTGCACAGTGAATTAGAACTTATACTGGAAACATTTGATGAAGGCCACAGTGGTGCCTCCCTAACTGTGCGAGCACGCGGAAAAACTACTTGCTTACAGCAAACAACCCTGAAGTTTACTGTGACTAGATATGCAATGCCCGGCACCATTCCACAACAGCCTTGATCATTCACCACTAACTAACTTCCATTCAAAAGTAATTTCAAAAACTGATAAATCACGGCAGCTGGGGAGCCTTTCAAGTAGCAAGATAAATTTGCTTTAGACGCATTACACGTTCCACAAAGCGACAATTCTTTGCATACTCAAGACCGACTTAAAGCCTTCCTGCAGTCAATAGCACTTAAGAAAACTTCAGTGAACCTTATTTCTGCATCTATATCTATACAGTAACTCCCAGGTTTCCTGTATGCACCCTTCACCTTATGCTTCATATCTAAGGCAGAATTGGAACTGAAATGTCATGATTGGCTGTGTGTTATAGCCATGAATTAACCATTCAGTAGGTGATGGCTCAGGTACTGTGAAAGGTAACTGTGTGCCATAGTCAACTGTCTGTCAGTCAGATTGTAAACTTAGAACAAACTTGTGCTGTTAATGTATCGCCATGGCAAGTGGCCTGAACACAATGATTGCAGCATCCAGCTTAAAAGCATAATGAAGCGCAATTGAGATTGCCCATGTTGTAGAATAGACATATCTTGTTCCATTATGTCAATTGAAGAGGACACAATGTTGCCCAGTGAATACATGTGTGACAAAAGTGTGGTCATACCCTCGTCTACCAAAGCCATACAGGTTAATCCCACCAATTTAATTTAATCTCTCAGCAACCTGGTGGGAGACTTTCTACAGTTCATTGTATATGGCATATAAGAAGTGTTTCTTATGAGGTTACTTGGGACCTAACAAGAAATAACTAAGAATCATGTTGTCAGCTAGAAGGGACAAGTGTTGTTTCACCTGTTGCAGTGTTGAGGTTTTAGCCATTCTAGGCACAACTTCCCAACTCTATAAGAAGTCACAACCCCTGGGTCGTCTGTGTGTACACAGCGTGGGTCAGGCCTGTGGATACTAAACCCTCTGGTGGTACCCTTGAATCTTGCTTGACACCTATTTGTGCTAATAGGCCACAGCAACCATCCCTTCCAATTGCGAACTGAAGAATTGCATGTACCATTCTGTATCATTGTACCTAATTACTAATCAGTGTGTCACTAGATATACCTTCAATAGGTATAGGTAAGGGGATGCATGGTGTTTTCAGATCTTTAATTTTTGCAAACCCGTAGCAGGTAGTTTGTTGCACTGTTCTGTTCAAGAATATTATCTGTGACGGTATGAGGCAAGCTCTAAATAAAACCTCTGTTCCCTGAACCAGCCAATATGCCATCCCCCGGATGGATTTTGTGTCTACTGTGTCCCTCCAATAGTCAAAACCTTATATAGGCAGTTGGGAGATGAAAGGTGCTGAATATATGAGAATGGTATTTGTCAGCATAATTTTCTTCGCAGTTGCATTTATCTGTACTAGCTTATAGAAGTATGACATTGGGTCTGATGTATTAAACTCTGAAAAGTATGCACATTTCTGTGCAAATGTGGCAGAACTACCTTTTGGTGGTGTTGGGCAATGTTTCCATTGATGGTAAGTGTTTACAGCGCGTGGAACACTAGCTCTGTGCAAAAAATGATGACCTGGTAACAATACTTACTGTTGAAGTCAGGTGTATCTTTGTTCAATTCCCTATAAGAAAATGCAGCAGATTTTTCTAAATCTGAGAGCATAGTATTTACAGTCTCAATTATCAGAGAGTGTACTTGGGGTAATGAAATCATGCATTGACATTTTAAACATGTGTGGAATTTTCTAATGTTAAGTAGGACCAAATACATCATATGAAGCTCTATCCCAAACCATACCATCCAGTACTGGAACCGCTAAATGTTCACCAGGGACAGGTCTCCTTGTTCACAGTGTGATGACTTATATGGTTTCAAGACCAAGTTCACAGGTGGTACTGCAGGGTGTTGTGGGAGGTAATGTCCATTCAGTAGTAGGAAAAAGACAGTTACTCTACCATTCCAAATCACCAGGAACACAATCCCTAATGCAAGCTAAAGATGCAACCAAGGAGACACCAAGTAAGTATTTTTCAGTCAGAGATAGAATTGTCGAAGTTGTTCTTTTTTAGAGATGGGTGATGTTTGCCCAGGTTCACTTGTATCTGAAGAAAAGTCATCAAGGTTGATGAAGTAGCCAGACGCAGTTCAATCTATCTTTGGGAGCTCAGCAGTGTTTGTAGAACTGGTAGTTGCTTCTTGTGAAGGCACATTGATGTAAAGTTCATTGTTGGGCAGATTTGCAATTTGCCTTTCAGTTTCATTTGGATGTTGTTCAATTTAAACAGGTGTAATTTGTACTCCTTTATTGGCTACTCTGCCATCTTGTTTAGAGGAGTCTTGGATTGTTATTAGTCTTTCCATCTTTACTTCCTGTATAATAGCGAGAGAAGATCTGTGGCTTCTCAGGAACCCACATGGCCTACTGTTGAGAATCAGCCACATAGTGTGGTTTTATCAGATCAATGAAGACAAATCTTTTTTCTTTTTTGCCGGAAAAAGACGTAATAAGTACTGTTCTTGTTCCTTGAACCGCCAAGACAGGTACAGGTGTTCTGTAAGATGGCCCAAACTCCTTCTTGTCCACGGTCTTTTCTCTGACCAGGTCCCCAACCTACGGTACCGAGACAGGTCATGCCGGAACCAGTTTCAATTCCCTAGTGGCGGTGTGTTTTAACTGGCCGTTGCTTTGTAATGCCCGGAATTCTTTGAGTTCCTGTAAAACAGCCAAACGATCATTCAATTCAAATGGTTTTACATCCACCACTGTGCTGGCACAATCGAGGTCAGGTACCCCCATTCTTGTTCCAAACAGGATCTCATAGGGGGTACGTCCTCCCAAGGATTTTCTTGGCATATTGTTTAGTGCCCTTTGGACCCCATATAGGTGATTGGCCCAACTACCGCCTGCACAAAATACCCTTGCTGTTAAGGAATGCTTTAGGTCCCGGAATTTCCTCTCCACTGCCGAATTTCCCTCAGAATGGCAGGGGGAGGAGTACCGCAAGGCCACGTCCATGCTTTCCATGCCTTCCTTGTAATCCCGAGAGCTAAACGCAGAGCCATGATCGGAATGTAATGTGCCAATTGTGTATGTCCGTAAGAAGTCTGGCAAATCCTTTATAACAGTTCGAGCGTTTGCTGAGCACTAAGGCCAAACCCATAGAAATCTAGAGCATGAATCCACTGCACCAAGATGTACTTCTAAGCCCCGTCTGAATTTAAGGGGCAGCAGTGATCCAAATAGACACATGCAAGAGGTCTGTCTCAGATGAGTAATGGTGTTTGTGGTGGTCGTCCCACAGTGGAACCTTTCCTCTGCTGACAGATGTCGCACTTTAAGAGATAAGCCTTTGACAAACTTGGCCACTGGAATAGCCGATTCAGTAACAAAACCGTAGCAGTGATTCCTGCATGTGCAGAACCCAGACCCTTGTGTGCAGCTAGTACTAAACCTAATCTGCGATCCATGTTTGGTATACCTCTATCCCCCACTCCTGGAATATGAGCATATGGTGTATTTTGCGCATCTGATTTGTTAGAATATTTGAGTTTAAAGTATTTCGGAAGGCAGAGCCGTTCTTTGAGGTATTGACAGCTATCAGTATGTCTCCGTCTATCCTCGTGCTATAATGAGTGATTGCAGCAATGGCAGCAGTTTGCACTGTCAACTTGGCGGCCTCATCAGCCAGTGAATTTCCTTCGACGTGTAAGCCAACATGCTGGTGACTCAAGGTGTGAATAACTTGAGCCTGTGGCAGGCATGCTTTCAGGTTTGCCACTTTTTCCCATAACAAGTTATGTTTAATTGTGCAACCCTTGGAATCTCTAAATCCTGTCTGGCCCCTGAGAAAATAAAAATTATGAGGCCTATGTGTCCCCTATGTGTTCCACAACGTTTTTGTGCACATGCATGTATGCCATGCATTTTCCCTCCATGGCCTGTCAACCATGATGCCTATGCTATAACGTGGCCTGCCAACAAGTCTCCCATGTGAGAAACGACAAATCTGCATTGAGGCCTACACGTTTTGCATCATGTTTTCCTGCACTCGTGTCATTTTCATGAAAGCCCATTTTTGTGGCTCAGCCAGAGCCCGAAAAGAGGTTTCAGGCCTCAGACGCTCTGAGAGCTGCAGCTGTGTATCCTTGGCCTCGTACACTTGGGCCTCAGCCAAAGGGGCCCAGTCCGGGGTGCCGAGACAGTATTGAGCACGGTTATCTGCTTACTCCTACTGAATCACATTCCTGCCTGGATAAGGAGGAATAAACACAACCCGTCTGCAAAGGATAGAGCCTAGCCTTTCTGTCTCCTTTTGTATGATTGCAAAGCTCACGTCAGTGAAAAGCCCATAGCCCCCACGTAAGGCCTACGCAGTGAATGAAGAAATAGACGCCACATCGGCTCTTGGTGATGGGCAACCTATGTCACAGATCAGTTCCTGCTCCGGACTTTAGATATCAGATAATACAAGATGTGCTGGTCGTCCTGATACTGAAGGCCTCTCTTCCAGACTCCCCGACTGCACAGCAGCCTTCCCCCCCCCAGTTACACGTCAGTTACACGTCATGCTCGAGTTGAGCACAAGTAAGGCAAAGTTCCAGTAAAGTTCCAGCTGATCACGCAACCCCCTCCAGGTATCCACCCACCTATGACACTCACCTATGACTCATCAAGTGGACGCCCACATGGACGCCCACCTTCACGCCTCCTTACACGCCCACATGCTCTTATCTCATTCTCTCTTGCTCTGCCTGACACACTCCTGCTTACGTATAATATTGAATGTATATATACTGTACTCTGTGAATAAAGTTTCAGAAGACCCTTCCTGATCCCTTGTGGTGATGGAACTATTCTCCCTATAACTCGAGTTATTGGAATAAAGCCCTTTTGAACCTGATACCACGGACTCAGCCTTTTGCTTTATGCATGATACTATTGATACCTATAGAAATTATGAGTGCGTAATACTCTATTTACGACATTTAATGGTGCCCGAACAGGGACGAATCCCCTTCCCCATGCGCCGGAGATGAAGGTCCAGTTTTGCCCCCTTCTACAGCCGTGACGGACTTCAAGTGCGCACGTCGCGGGTTTTCCCGCCAACTCCCTCAGGCCAACGAAGGAGACGGACTGCGACCAGGCATCCATACGAGGCGGTGAGGATTGCGGATCGTCCCGACCCAGAGCCCACCCTGCGAGAGAGCTGTGTCCGAGGTTTCTAGAGATCCACCAAAGATACGCCATTCCCGCGCAGCGTCGAGTGTCCGAGGCCTTCAAGTTCAAGTTCAAGTTCTGCTTCCCGGTGAGTTTCATGGAGGTTGCATAAAGACGGGTTCATTCAATGAACACGGTAAAGACGTGTCTCACTTGTGAGACCGGTATGGTTGTGCTGTATTCCAGTGCATAAAGATTTCAAGTATTCAAGTATTCAAGTGCATGCATCAAGTATTCAAGTATTCAAGTATTCAAGTATTCAGGTGCACCGATTCAACTGTATGAATGTTATTGTCTTAGTCAGGTTCAGTTTAGGTTTGAATGTGTCAGGTTTGTATGTCAGATTGTTTCATTGTGATTTTTGTTTTTGGTTCATTGTGATTTTTGTTTTTGGTTATATTTCAACATGCCGTTGTTTTCCAAATTGCGTAAAATATGTACCAGGAAAGGTGTACTAGAGGAACCAGTTAACATTCCGCCTAGAGACACACCTGGACATTTCATGTACTGTAAACATGGTTTAGATGCCGTGTTGTTTTTAGAGCTATGGGTGGATTACACGAAGAATTTAGAGACACAGTATCGATGGCCTATCACGAGAACGTGGGATGCGGAATGTATTATGAAGGTAGAGGAAGAGCTATGGAAGAGAAAATGTAGACCTGCTCAGAAGGATGCCATTGAGTTTTGGCGCAAGGAGTCACATAGAAGAACAGAGAAAGAGTTCCACAAAGCAGAGAGAAGTAGACAGGAATCTGAGAAAGCCAAAGAAAAGAAGTTACAGGAGGAAGGGTAGCGGGTAAAAAGAGAACAGACTGAAAGAGAAAGAAATACTGTCATTGCTGGTATTTATCCCGTCCTTTCAGAGGAACTAGCAAGAGTGGCCCCAGTAGAAAGACCAGTTAGAGTGCCACCGCAAGTACCCCGAAAAATAAGACCAACAGCATCCGAAGCGTTTATTAACACCTACCTAGAGGAATCCCCACCAGCATACCTAGACGGATCTTTCCCTGCACCCCCAACACAGGCCCAGCTCCAGGAGCTCGAGGACGGCGGGGAGGGATCCGGGACAGCATCAGGAGGGGGGCCAACTGTAAAAGTTGACATCTCCGAATGTATATACGATCTAGATCCAGGAAAGGGCAATATGCTCGTGATTTCACTAAGACTTAGACGAGCAGTCGCATATTTGGAAAAATTACCAGATATGGATAAAGACCTAAAGAAAATGTACAAATTCATAAGAACAGGGGAGGGTCCTGAGTGCATAGCAGAGGCCACACAAAACAGAAAAGTAATTATTAAGAACTATATCCTTCGTTTCCTAATTAACTGTCTGATCAGGGAAAAAGACGAAGGTGACGGGGATGTACATCCTTGTTATATAGGTTGGAGTGATCATATAGATGCCGGTCAGCATGATAAATCAGGACAGACAGACAGCATGTTGACCAAAATCCGAAAGGCAATAATAGCCTCACACAAAGCAGGACCGGCGGAAAGGCTGAGTCATCCTCTGATGACGAAGCCGGGGACAAAGACAAAGTACTATACGTGGGCCATGCTCAACTGTTCGAGAGGCCCAAGGGCCTCAATTACCGTAAAAAGGGAACGGCTATAAAAGAAAGATATTCCCTTGAAAGTTTATTCCAAATTACCGACAAAGCCCTGAATAAATGGATAGGTAACGACCAGCCCCTCACCCCGACCGAAAATGAATTAGCACGGTCAGCCACCCTGTGGGTATCCCAATATGATACATATAATAATGATATAGTAGCTCAAACGTTCTTGAGCCTCCCACCAAACGAACAGCGCATAGCTGGTGTCTACATGGTCCAACATTTGATTACGTTGTATGAGAGTCAATATTCTGATCCCGGTCTATTGTATAAGTTGCTGGACGACATAATACTAGACAGATGGATGAACATGGGTACTGAATTGATTAATGTCATCCTAGATCAGCGACACAAATATATAGTATACGTGACTAGGTCCCTGCTTCCCGCTCCACCCCAGGACAGGGGACAGTTATACGACAAGCTGAACCCCCTACGAGAGGTTCATCCTGTAAAAGATGCAAACAATGTGCTACAACGGGTGTATGTCTACACCCCCTTGTCGAAATTAGAGATACTGGAAATGAAAAAGATGTTGCCCTCCCATGATAAAGACCCGGGGGGTTTTCACCGAGAGCTAAAAGACATTCTACGCTTAGGAGAGTATACATATGCTGACATTCTAAAGTTATTGAAAGTACTATTGGCTGCTGGTATTTACGAGAAGCTTAAAGAAAAGGACTGGGAGGTGGGAGAGAAAAAGATTAGCTGGGATGTGTTGGAAAGAGAGGATGCCGCCAGAGCCGCGGGGATTGGTCTGGGTCCCCGAGCTAAAGAATTACCTGAACTCCTTGTACAAGTTTTGCCTAGATTATTAGTTACCAAAAAGGAAGACTGGGATGCTATTTCAGCCTGTAAGCAGAAACCAGACGAGGACACAAGCGATTTTTACTCTAGGTTTGAGAAATGTTTTACTATTAATAGTGGCCTTACGCCCGGTAGCGACTCATATCCCCATCTTTTCGTGAGCAAATTAGTAGAAAATTCCCTACCCGAGATAAAGTATAGGGTACTGAAGGTTGAGAGTACTTGGCAAGCAAACAGCCCTTCACAAATGTTACAAATGTTACAATACCACCAGAACAGAATTAGAGAAGAACACGACCAGGAAAAGAGACGCATGAAAGACACAAAGATGAAGATGCTGGTGGCCCAATCGACACCGGCAAACACAAACACAAATACGAACAAAAGTAGCGCGACACCAGTTAAAGGGAACTGTAATTATTGCAAGAAGCCAGGCCACTACGTAAATGAATGTGCAGTCCTGAAACACAATATAGCTATAGGTAAAACAAAGCCACGTCCATATCCTCCCAAGGAAAATAACACTCATCAGACATCAGATACGTTTCCACCGCCGCCACCGCCTGTCCATGCACCTGCACCCACCCACGCTACAGCACAAATGTATCAGCACGCTCAACCCAACTATCCAGAATACCAAGCATATTCATGAAGCAGCCTAGAGAGGGAATTCGACTTGCCCCTTATTCCAGTTCCTGTGGACCAAGAGGGTCCCTATGTACATGCACGTTTACTGGGACAGGATAAAAAGTTTTTGATTGACACTGGGGCGAGTAGAACTACCATCAGTCACTCCGAGGTTCCAGGGCACCCCTCTCGGGCTCAAAGAACATATCCCTGGGTTTTTCAGGAAAGCCAATTATAAATGATGTTTCGGAACCAGTCTCTTTAGGAGCTGGTCCACTGATACATACAACAGATTTACTGCTTACTAAATCATGTCCAGAAAACTTACTTGGTATAAAGACATTAAAGGAACTGGGAGCGATTATCTGTTGCTCGCCAGAAGGAGTGCGACTGTATTTACGTGATTTCAAGGGACATTTTGTAATGAAAGATTTTGATATCAGGCTCCAAAATGTACCACAGCACCTATGGGCACAAGGTCCGACTGACGTAGGTTTCATGAACATTACACCACACCAGGTCACCCTCAAGGCGGGAGTAGTGCTGCCACGGATACGACAATACAAGATCCCACCAGAGGCTGAAGTAGGGTTACTGAAAATAATAGACAAACTCGTTACACAAGGGGTGGTGGTGGAGACAGATTCAAACATATGCAACTCACCTGTTCTTCCTATTCTTAAGCGAACTGATCCCAAAGCACCACCTGTCTATAGATTAGTTGTGGACCTGCGAGAATTAAACAAATGTGTAGTCCCACAGTACCCGGTGGTCCCGGACATTTCTTCATTATATACTGCTATTGATGCAGAGGCTACGTTCTTTACAGTTATCGATCTGAAGAACGCATTTTTAGTATCCCAATACATCCAGACAGCCAATATCTTTTTGGCTTCAGTTTAAAAGGCCGCAGCTTCAGATTCACAAGAGCACCACAGGGCTTCACAGAGAGTCCTAGCATCTACAGTCAGGCACTAAAACGACAACTAGACAGTATTCATATGCCTACCACTACAGCGCTGATACAGTACGTAGATGACATTCTCATCACTGCAAGATCAGAAACTGACTGCGAAGATGCATCACTCACGGTTTTACACTTTCTGGCTGACAAGGGGCACAAAGTGTCCCCTTCGAAGTTACAATTCTGTGAACAGCAAGTGGCGTACCTTGGGCACTTGCTATCCAAGGAGGGTAGGCGACTAACACCGGAACGTATTCAATTGATTTCTGGCCTTTCACAGCCCAAGACACAAAAGGAGGTACGTGCATTCATTGGCCTCACTTCATATTGCAGGCAGTGGATTCCCCAGTATGCTTACATAGCCAAGCCCCTAATACAGTTGACGACACAGGAGGCAGCTTCTACTAATGTCCTCCCTTGGACACAAGAACACACTGTGGCATTTGAAGAATTAAAAAGAGCTTTATGTCAAGCTCCAGTTTTAGCAATCCCTGATTACAACAAATCTTTTATGCTTTTTGTGACAGAGCGGGATGGAACAGCACTATCTGTCCTAACACAAGATCATGCAGGAAAACACAAGCCCTGTGCTTATTTTTCTAGTACATTGGACCCAGTAGCACAGGCTTTGCCTGCGTGCTTAAAATCTGTTGCAGCGACGGCCTTAGCCATAAGACAAAGTGACTCGATAGTGCTGGGCCACCCCCTGACAATACAAGTACCACACGCAGTGGAGGTTCTCTTGAACCGGACACAAACCCAACACTTGACTGTAGCGAGACTAACAGGTTATGAGCTGACGTTATTTCAACCACACATAGAGATCAGACGATGCAACATACTGAATCCTGCTACTCTTTTGCCCTCTAGTACAGAAAACGTTCCCCCACATGACTGTGTTGAAGTGATACATACCGTGACTAAACCAAGACAAGACTTGACAGATGTTGCACTCCCAGACCCTGACCTAACACTCTATGTTGACGGCTCATGCATGAGGACGGGGGCGGGAGAATTAGTGGCAGCGTATGCAGTGACCACTGCTACTGAAATCATAGAGACTAAAAGAATAGACATACTGTCAGCACAAGCAGCAGAGCTCATCGCTCTGACACAAGCATGCATAAGAGCTAAGCACTTGAGAGTAAACATTTACACCGATTCACAATACGCATTCGGGGTAGTTCATGATTTCGGAGTACTGTGGAGAGAAAGAGGTTTCTTGACCTCTCACGGGGCCAAGATACAGCATGGCCCCCTTATACAAGCCCTTCTGGAAGCGATACATTTACCGACAGCCATAGCTATGCTGAAATGCAAAGCACATACGAAAGCTGCAGATACCATTTCTCAAGGCAATGATCTGGCAGACCGAACTGCTAAACAGACAGCTCAGACCCCACTAGACATGATGAACTCACAGATACCATCAATGACCAAAGCCATGACAGTCAGGGATCCTTCCAGGGATGTACAAGACATACAGACACATGCTACTCTAGACGAATTAAAGAAATGGTCGGAACAAGGAGGGGTACTGACTGATCAGGGTTGGATGACTAAGGGCAAAGCAACATGGTTTCTTCCTGATTCGATGGTACAAGTGATCATAAATACCACACATAGTCCTGCACACTTAGGAGAGAAAGCAATGATAGACAGCTTACAGAATATTTGGTTCAACAAGCACCTGTGTGCAGCAGCGAAACAAAAAGTCAGAACATGTATGATCTGTTGCCAGTTCAATCCAGGTAAAGGCATTCCGATGGAACAAGGTGGATTCCATCCACCTGACCATCCTTTTGAAGTCCTCCAAATGGATTATATCCAAATGAACAGATGTAGAGGTTACAAATATGTCCTGGTAGTCGTATGTTCACTCACAAGATGGACAGAAGCTTTTCCAGTCCCTGATTATACTGCCATAACTACCACCAGACAATTGGTGCGAGAGTTTTTCCCACGTTATGGATTACCGCGTGTCGTATATTCCGACAACGGTCAGCCTTTCTCCTCTGAACTCATGAAACAGGTGTCCCTTCTGTTAGGGTATACCTGGAAGTTCCATTGTGTACGACATCCTGAAGCAGCAGGCCTTGTAGAAAGACACAATCAGACCTTAAAGACAAAACTAGCAAAGATTTGTGCAGAAAAAGGTGTAGATTGGATGGTAGCCCTGCCGGTTGCCCTCTTTTACATGCGAATGGTAGGCCATTCTAGAACAGGCTTATCCCCTTACGAAGTGGTCTTTGGTAGACCACCGAATATGTGGGGCACTCCGATGCCTAAAAAGATTACTGATGTTGATAGTAACATGCTGACAGATTACCTGGCTTCCTTGATGTCTGAACTACTCTCTTGTCGTTCGCAGGTTGCCGCCGCCTTCCCTGACAACACCCAGGTCAAGGAACACTCCATCGCTCCTGGGGACTATATTCTAATAAGGAACTTCGACAGGACGAGCCCTCTTGAGCCGAGGTGGAAGGCGCCGAAGTTAGTGCTATTGACCACGAGGACAGCCGTTAAAGTCGAAGGACGGAAAGGATGGTTGCACATTCACCATTGTAAACGCTACTTCGGGAATAACGACTCTTTTAAAAAGGAAACAAACTTTTCAGACTTTGAGTCCCCTTTACTAGAGGAGACTCCTCAGCAGGAGTACAAAGCTAAACTTAGATCTAAAAAGCCAGACCCCGTTTGATCAATTAAGTCCACTAGGTGGTGAATCGGTTGAACATGTATTCTGGCTTGCATAAGATCTCGGACAACAATAATGATAAAAAGAGCAAGATGAAAAGCAAATACTGTAAAATATTACGTGGTAGATGTATAGTGACTTTGATTTTTCTATCTCTTCTGTGCATCACGATAATATGTATCAGCTTAATACTACATGCTATTTTTCCTCCTATTGCCTCACTCTTACACTCCTCCACTAATGATACCATAAAGCACACATTTAGTGATCTGCCATTCTATGAGCTATCCTATCGACTTGCCCTGCGCAACAATACCTTTATTCAGATGCTGCACCATTCACATCAGACTAGCAATGCTACAGACTGCTGGGTCTGTGGCCGACTTCCCCCGTATCAGAAGGTGAAGGGAGTGTTGCCTCTTTTCCCTTTTCCGTTCTCCCATAATGGTTCTTGTGGACCATGGTTTGCCCTAATGACATCCATCAACGGTGATGCCAAAGAATGTCAAGACAAGGGGCCCGATTCACAGAACTAACTTAAGACAAAATCCTAAACTTACTACTTTTGGTATTCACAGAAGTTAGGATTTTGTCTTAAGTTTGTCTTAAGACAAACTTAAGACAAACTTAAGACAGTCTTAAGACAGACTTGATACAGTCTTAAGACAGACTTAAGACAAACTTAAGACAGACTTAAGACAGACTTAAGACAGACTTAAGTTAGGATTTTGTCTTAAGTTTGTCTTAAGTCTGTCTTAAGTCTGCCTTAAGTATGTCTTAAGTTTGTCTTAAGTCTGTCTTAAGACTGTCTTAAGTCTGTCTTAAGACTGTCTTAAGTCTGTCTTAAGTTTGTCTTAAGACAAACTTAAGACAAAATCCTAACTTCTGTGAATACCAAAAGTAGTAAGTTTAGGATTTTGTCTTAAGTTAGTTCTGTGAATCGGCCCCAAGGAGTGTAGGGGCGACTGGGTATGGGGTAACTTGAATAAAGTCATGAATGAAGTATGTTTCCCAGACAAAGAAGGTCTTCCCCAAAGAAAAGGTACAGATCTAGAAAATGAAGAGTATCTGCAAGGAAATGCGACCCTCGACTTTATTATATTGAATGTCAAGCCCATACACAATGTAGGTCCATCCTCAATTACAGTCCTGCCAGTAAAAGGAGACTTATGTGTCAGAAAAGAAGGCTCAGTACATTTGGGGCACAGCGAGTGTAATACTGTAATAGAGTTTAAAGACAAAGGAAAGTCCTATTTCAGAGCATCACGACACACCTACTTTATTTGTGGCCAGACAGCCTATGTACAGCTGCCCTTAGACTGGGGTGGGACGTGCTACATATCCTTTCTGTTACCACCAGTTTTCTTGGCCCCATCGAACTATCATCAAGATCTCCAACTAGCACTTATCAGACACAGACGAGGGCTCGATGCCTCCGGCATTGACCAGACCGAGACAGCTTGGGAGCAATATACAGATTTCAACAAAGGATTCTTTTTCTTCATAGGTCCCGTCCAGAATAGTAAACTTATCCGCAGGCTAACAAGGATTCTAGAAACAGTTGTAAATGAGACTGCATCAGCCCTGGGGAACTTGACCCAGGAACAGTCTGCTATGAGAATGGTCGTTCTTCAGAACCGTCTTGTTCTTGACGTCATCCTGGCAGATAGGGGCGGGGCTTGTAGAATTATCGGCTCCAGCTGTTGCGTTTTTATTCCTAATAACGCACCGTCTGTATACAAAGCAATAACAAGGCTCCACAAGATTGTCAAAAGCATACATCAAGACCCAGGCATGTGGACTTGGTCCAGTTGGCTCTGGGGAATAATATCGGCATGGGGATGGAAAGTGTTGACCGTCTGTGGGTTAATACTACTAATGATATTCAGTTGTTGTCTATGTCTGCAGTGTGGCCCAGCCATTTGCGGCCTGTGTGCTACTGCATGTGTCCCACTTCCCCATATACAAAGCATTGAAAATGGAAAAATAATGCTGCAAGAACAGATCGACTGTCTCATGAGAATAGATGTGACATGAAGGGTCCACTAGGGGACAAGGAGGGAATGAGAAAATAAAAATTATGAGGCCTATGTGTCCCCTATGTGTTCCCCAACGTTTTTGTGCACATGCATGTATGCCATGCATTTTCCCTCCATGGCCTGTCAACCATGATGCCTATGCTATAACGTGGCCTGCCATCAAGTCTCCCATGTGAGAAACGACAAATCTGCATTGAGGCCTACACGTTTTGCATCATGTTTTCCTGCACTCGTGTCATTTTCATGAAAGCCCATTTTTGTGGCTCAGCCAGAGCCCGAAAAGAGGTTTCAGGCCTCAGACGCTCTGAGAGCTGCAGCTGTGTATCCTTGGCCTCGTACACTTGGGCCTCAGCCAAAGGGGCCCAGTCCGGGGTGCCGAGACAGTATTGAGCACGGTTATTTGCTTACTCCTACTGAATCACATTCCTGCCTGGATAAGGAGGAATAAACACAACCCGTCTGCAAAGGATAGAGCCTAGCCTTTCTGTCTCCTTTTGTATGATTGCAAAGCTCACGTCAGTGAAAAGCCCATAGCCCCCACGTAAGGCCTACGCAGTGAATGAAGAAATAGACGCCACATCGGCTCTTGGTGATGGGCAACCTATGTCACAGATCAGTTCCTGCTCCGGACTTTAGATATCAGATAATACAAGATGTGCTGGTCGTCCTGATACTGAAGGCCTCTCTTCCAGACTCCCCGACTGCACAGCAGCCTCCCCCCCCCCAGTTACACGTCAGTTACACGTCATGCTCGAGTTGAGCACAAGTAAGGCAAAGTTCCAGTAAAGTTCCAGCTGATCACGCAACCCCCTCCAGGTATCCACCCACCTATGACACTCACCTATGACTCATCAAGTGGACGCCCACATGGACGCCCACCTTCACGCCTCCTTACACACCCACATGCTCTTATCTCATTCTCTCTTGCTCTGCCTGACGCACTCCTGCTTACATATAATATTGAATGTATATATACTGTACTCTGTGAATAAAGTTTCAGAAGACCCTTCCTGATCCCTTGTAGTGATGGAACTATTCTCCCTATAACTCGAATTATTGGAATAAAGCCCTTTTGAACCTGATACCACGGACTCAGCCTTTTGCTTTATGATTGATACTATTGATACCTATAGAAATTATGAGTGCGTAATACTCTATTTACGACACCCCAGTAATGGAGATATTTATTGTAAGACTGGAGGCAGTAAAACAAATTGCATACTATCAATGTGGGGAATTCTCATTCGGTACACTGCAGTCCCAGTATCAGGCTTTCAGTCTGCTAGCTGCGCAGTACAATCTTCTAGAGATTGTGTAGTCGTATTGCTGTGATGGAACTTACCATTCAGCATACAACACTTCGCTATAGCACATGCTGCGCTTGTGTCTTTAATGTAGAATCATATTTGTAATCCACGTCTGTTGCAGTGAGAGAGTTAGCCCATTGTATCCATCGTGGATGCAATGCTTTCGCATTTGGAATGCTCGATTTGGTAACAGCTTCTAAAGTTGGTACAAGGGTTACAACAATTATGTGTTTCCCCTGCGCCAGTGCTCTTTCTCCCACCAAAGCAGTCTTTCCTGCTGTCAGTATTGTTTTTTGTTGCTGAATATCAAATTTCAGCATTTGTGTAAAAATGTGATTAGTATGCAATTGGGACTGTCTCACCTTCATTGAAAGTGATGTTGATATATCCTGATAAACCAGGGACCACCAGGCTCGCCAATTTAGTGGTATTCCCATGCGTGTGCAAATGCTTAGATGCTATCATGTCAGCCTGAACTGAATGTAGGTGTATCTTTGAGTTGTTGCATCCGCTGATGTGGTGTGAAACCAGGTCTGATTAAGTCACAGAAGGGTTTTACTTTTTCTGTGTAATCTAGAATGTATGTTCTGCCAAAGTTTTGAAATCCTAATATGGATTGCAAACCTTTGAGAGTCTTTGGAGATCGAAGCAGCGTGCACTTTTCTAAAAGTTGTCTTCCAAGCTCTTGCCATCGCTTGATAGCTCATATCCCAAAAACAAGACATTGAGATGGGCAATTTTAGATTTTTTTTAAAAATAAAACTTTTAACCCAAATTGGCAAATCCCACAATTATGTTGTTCACCCTGCTCAAGTGTTCAAGTAATTCATTTTCCGTCAGATAAATGTCATCTACATAGGACACTGCCTCCTCATTGCATGTTTGTAATGTTCTGCCGAGAATAGCCCTGGTCTGTTCTTATACCATTGAGGCAAACAACGGAAGTGGTGCTGAGTGCCGAGGGCAGAAAATGCTGTCACTATCAGCTTTCTGGAACTATATTTTGGCAGAAGAATCCATTCGAGATATCTAATGTCATTTTGTATTTTTTCTGCACAATGTTATTCTTTAATGCAGCACTATGTGCATTTTGTATTGCAAATGTTGTGTGCATGTGTTTAAATGTCGGTAGTCTAAAACTAGAAAATATGAATTGTCTGGTTTCATTACTGGAAAAAAGGGAATTTTCATCGGCAAGTTGCAAGTCTCAGTTACACCTTGGTATTTGAGTTGGTCTAAGATTTCTTTGACCTTTCTTTTTGCATCTTTTTTTATAGGGTACTGTAACTGAGGATTTGGACTAGATTTTAATTGTATTACGTGGTGAGTAGACCCCACATCCCACCCTAGATGGTTGCGGTATAACACCCGAGCTAGTGCTAGCGCCAACTCCTGCACATATGAGTATTTCAAAGATTCTTGAATGATGTTGGAGAAAGCAGGCAAAATGACGCTTTCCCCCTTTGGCCAATCCATCACCAACTCAGGCGGCCAATCTTTTTCTGCTAGCAGTATTTCATATCCATTTGTTAAGTTCTCCCAAAAGAGACCTTTAACCTTCTTGAGATGTCCCCCTCTACTTGAAGTGTAATTTCGTACAGTCTATGCATGATACTAAGGGGCCGATTCTGATCCTGGACTTTTATTTTACATACAAATCGGATCCGTATTTTTTTCCATACAAATCGTACAAGTCCCTTCCAACCTGTGTAGTACGATTCGTACGGGAAAAATACATACAGATCGGCCCGATCCTTACAAATCGTATCGGGAAAAGCTGTACGACACGGACTTGTAAAAAAGACCATACAAATTGTAAAAAGGCTGTACAACCCGTCAAGTACGATTCGTACCGGGTTGTCAGCATGCGATTTGTATGGAAAATGGCCTGTATACGGGGCACGACTCGTACCGGGCTACGAAGCGAACCCCTATACGCCTCGTACCCTGGTATGACTCATTCTGGGGGTACGACTCGTACCGGGGTACGGGTCATATAGGGGTATGAGGCGTACTTGGGTCCCCCCACATGCGAGGCGTGTTTATGGAGCGTACCCCAACATCGCACATGTACGCACCGTACATACGCGATATTGGGGTCCACACCGTACATACGCACTTTTGGGTTACGGTGCGTACACAAGCGATTTTGGGGCACGGTGCTTGTACGGTGCGTACACGAACAGTACCCCTTCAGTGCGTATATACGCACCGTACCCCACTTTCCGTGTCATCGGTACGCACCGTACATACGCACCGTACCCATGTATTCATGGGGTGTACGACGCGTACATGGGAGGTCCGTCTCGTACTGTTTTCGGGGCGTACAATGTTTTCCTGGCACTTTTTGGCTCCTGTAAAAAAAGAGCCGTACGGAGTGCGGTTTGTACGAATCGTACTTGACGGGTTGTAAACTGCTGCCGGGAATACATGTAAACGTCGCGTACAGGGCAATCCGAATCGGAATCGCTTGTATATACGAGTTGTATGGTCTTTTTTACAATTTGTATGGAGAGCGTCTATTTGTACGGATCGTACTTCCTAGGTTGTAGGGGAATCCTTACAAGTACGAGTTGTATGGGGAAAATGCTCCATACCACGATTTGTACAGCGTTTTTCCAGGATCGGAATCGGCCCCTAACTCTGGTATCAGGTGTTTCCACTGTGATGTGATCATTCAATACTGATTTCACCAGAAACTCCTTCAGGTTCTGGCTAGCTATTGTTACTTTTGCTTCGCTTTCTAGCATCGTGAGAGCCCAATCCCCGTTCAGAAGCTGAGGCCTCAGTAACCTGGGCATGTCTAATTTTTAAGCCAGCTACCTTCTTATTTTTGAATTGAAGTTTTGTTTTAGGTTGCTCTTCCTGATGTGTTTCCCTTTTTGTCTTTGGTCGATCTTCTTGCTTTTGTTCCGATCGCCATTCCCTGTCTGAGTTTTTTGATGAACCCTGAAAGGAATAAAATGAATGTGTATCAGTGCCCTTATACCTAGAAGGTTTCCTAATGTTATTACGATTCCTAAGGTTGTACCTCTTTTCAGACCCACCCCTTGATCGGGAATTCTTTTCTGAATTATTATTTTGAGAATTTTAGTTTTCCCATTTCTTTTTAGAGGAAGCGGGTGCTCTCTTTGAGTTGTCTTTGTCAGGACTACCCGCCATTTGTGGCTTCCCGGCTTTGGTTCCCAAATTATCTCTACCTAATGCAGCATAGGGTTCTTCGATAAATTTTGCTAATTCTCGCTCCCTATCGATAGGAGATGTTTCCCTTAGGCGGCTGTGTATGGCCACTGCTGCTGCCTCCCCCTTTATGTTGTTCAGCATGATTGCAGAGTCTTGGGCAAAATTACCAATCAATTTAATTCCCAAGTCCAGAGCAGGTCCTGCCCGTACTCATTCTGTATCTGTTTCAATACATCAGGAACTGTTAAGGAAGGGGTACCGGGTACTCTGAAGTAAACTGTAGCAAAGATTATTCCCCGAGTGGTACAATCCTTAATCGATGGAAACATCTTCATTGGTAAGCAAATTGTTAGCATTCTATGTTTTTCCTGTGGACATGTATGGGGTAATACTGCTTCTAGCTGTGCAATTGTTTGTGCTATCCAGAACAGAATTTGCTCCTGTTTGGAAGAAATTGTCTCTATTACTGATTTCAGTGTCTCTGGGTTAATTGTAGGTGTGTTCTGATATGGACCAGCTGGATCACTTCTCGCAGGTTAGACTGTCAATGTTCGCATGCCAAACTGGACAATTTGTCTGTCTAGCCTGACTATGTCTTTGTATATTTTACAGATTTCATCCACTGGTAGTGCATCTATCTCTGGATGTGGAGTATACATCGCTTAGACAGGCCAGGTTGCTCCTTGTATGCTCGGTGGACTGAGTCTCATGGCAGATGTTGTGTTTGGGAGGGAACCTTTAAACTAGTTTCTGTGTTTCTGGTAAGTTAATGGGACTTCAATGTCTTCATATGGAATGTATTCATCTGATGGTTCAACTACAATCTATGTGTGAAGCAAATTAGTCTCCGTACACCTCGTGTGCATCAATCACGAAGGTAACACAGCAACCTGTTGCTGGTACGCCGTGTTCTAACAATTTCATAGTCACTGCATGTCTGCAGTTCACTATGATGTTAAGAGCGTTAGCCAGTTCTTCTTCCACCGAGCTACTTGCAGTTTCAGTAATTTTTTAAAAGAGAAGAGAAAAGGTTAAGAACTCGGGTTTTGCACAATGTGGGAACCTTTATCCTTATAAGATTGTTTAAACCTTCAGCCAATATACAGAGTATATCTGCTCAGCTGAGGCGAATCTCCCTTCCCACTTCAGACGTCTCTGAAAGGTGTGAGTAGAGCTTTCTGGAGATAGCACGAATGAACTACTCAGAATTTTACTGTTAATATAAGAACCAAACCAACGTTGGCGGTGCCATGTTGTGTAGCTCCTAGGAACCCCCCAGGACCTTTGCATTTTGGATGACCTAAACTGAGGGCTTGGTGTCCAAACCGCCTCCAGACACCCCCGGGGGATATGTCAGCCATTAGACCAACTAGCTCTACAGTGCCACTAACACCCCCTGTATTCTACAGTGGTGTAAGTAGTCTCTAGCAACCACTGAACATGGCCACCCTGATTCCTCAGTGATCATGGAAAACAGTGCAGTACATTTCGCTCCATCACTAGTGCTTGCTTACTCTCAGAAAATACGCAGGATGGTGATTAGGATGCTTCAATAGGAATGTATTGGTCCAGCAACAGCCTTGTGTAAAACATGTGTGCTGCGACAATCAGGAGACAGTAGCATACAAAAGAGATTGCTAGTACCAATATAGTAAATAGTAGATACATTTCTACCATAGTGAGAATAAGATGAACATGAGCAGTTCAGATTAAAACAGTAACACTTGCATATTCCTAAAATGGGTGCCCTAAGTAACTTTCCAAAGTGTACCTAGCCTAGATCTGTATGTGGAGCATGTATATCCATGTATAGGTAGCCAAGAAATCTCTAGGAAAGATCCAGCCCCCTAACCTGATGGTCGAGAACAAAGGACCCTGTCTCTGCTTCGAGGATGACACCTCGCAAGGGATGTCAGACCGGTGTGTGTTGAAGATACAGCATGCAGGACCCATATCAGCTTGGAAGAAATTCTCCTCTTATTTGTAGGGGGGAGTGAGGGTCATTTATACTAAAGTGTTCATGCTAGGGTTTTTTCTAGAATCGATATGTTTTAAAACAATCATTAATGTTTTGAAAACAATCATAAATGTTTTGAAAACAATCACCAATGCTTTTCTAAACAAATGTGGGCCAAGGATGAAAAAAGTGGTGACCTTTCTGCCATGCCTGGGGACATGTTTATGTATGTCAGGTACAGGGATTATGATAGAATACTAAGAGCTTGGTGTTGAAGAAACAGGAGCAAGCTACTAGGTGAAAGGTCACCTGTTTAGAATCGTTGTTGTCATGTGGATGGGAAAAATGTATGTAATAGGGATACACATGATAGGACTAGCCTAAAGTACATGACAAAACATTCACCCCAGCACAGAAATGTGGGCCTAAATCCATCGTTTTTTTACTCCCCATGCCCTTCCAGTTTAAACCCAGCCAAATGCAAATCAGTCTTGACCCTGCTACACATGGGAGCAGCCCAGCCCGAACTGTCAGGCCAGGTCCTCCCTGGACCGGAACAAACAATCTAGGACCAATTTCGGGGTAACACCCCTCATCAGCCAGGCTAGCTTGACTCCAGTGGCATGGAGAGCACAGGGCCCATGTCTGGGCATATCTGTCCCACTTGAGGTGACAAATGCAAAAAGACCAATTGATGGACTGAATGCTGAACAATGTTAAGCATTCACCCCAGTACAGAGATCTGGGCCTCAATCCATAGTTTTTTTGCACCCCACGCCTTTCCAATTTAAAACCAGGCACACAGTCTCAGTCTTGACGCTACTCCTCATGGCAACAGGCCAGGTCCTCCCTTCACCAGAACAAGCTTCCTAGGACCGGTTTCGAGGTAACACCCCTCATTAGCCAGGCTGAGGCAGAGGCAGAGCGCGTGGCTCTGGTGGCCGTCTTGTTTGGTGTCAAGCTCCACCTCCCCACACTCACATTTTATTAATACTAGTGTCTCAGCCACAACTTACAAACCAGTACACCTCCAAGCATTGAAATCTGTTTCCTGGATCAACATGACTAGTGAGTCACCCTGCTTCTCCCGGCTTACCAAAGGTAACAAAGACCTAAGATATACCGAACGTTACGAATACTACGTTATGCTACAAAAAACCGAAGCTGCATTTTGGCTCATTTCTACCATATCTGTCCTAAAGGCACACACCAATATATTACATCATTAGTTCTGCCATGCCCTGCAGGGTCTCACTGATTGACATATAACATTCTTAGTTATACTAGAATAAAAGTCTTGTAACTTTCATCAATCGAAATAACCCTGTTTAGATTTTACATTTATTATGAGAGGTGTGCGCCTGCAGAATGCACCTCATGATCAACCTTCAGGACTAAAACTCAATTGTTACATTTTGCTTCCCGCTGACATTCAAAGGTCAAGATAACATATCTTTTGCAATTTGTCATGTTTGCATTAGAATATAGCTTACGTGGTGCCAGAGAAAACAGCAATATATTTCACATGGACTTCCTAGTTGCCATCATTGAGTAGCAAAGGTCTTAAAGCACTGGCTGCAAATACTGCATGCCTTTACCTTAGTGGGAAAGCTGGTCTAAAATATGCCCCTGTCTTTAAACACAGTTATGATTGTGGGCTAATTCTAGGGTTAGCAATTCCCTGTATAAAACATATAAATATTCATCTTCAAAGGCCATATCAATTTGATTGAAACTTGCACAACAGATGACAATCTGATATATGTGAATGCCCCTTCCAGATGAACGCTATTCCATATTTTGCATCATATATTTTCATTGCCAACAAAGTTATGTGCCTGGTCATTCTGTTAACATGCTGGTTAATAAGTATTGATAATATCATAACATCTGAAACATGCAAGCGTTTCTTTAATATCCAATCACCGTTTTATGAACACATTATTTAATTACTATAAAAGTTTTGCTGACGATTTCAATATTTTGTTCCTGGACTATCAAGCTTTCTTTTTAATTTAGGGCTGGCTCATTTTAAACTAAGATGACAATTGTGAGGAGTATTGAATTGGTAGCTGCCTACTGTCGGAAGCCACAATTCTCTAAACACATGCAACAACTTAAGTAATCGATCTCAAGGATAGATACAAGCTAATTTGGAGAAAAAAAATAAGTGTATATCTTGCAAAAAGTATTAATTCATAAGTACAATTTACTTTCCTTAACGGTGCTCTCTCATGCCCTTCAGCTGGCCATCTGACATACAATCCCTTTGCTTGCTTAATTGCATAGTCCACACTCCTCCACTACAAGCTGCTTCCAACAGCGGTTATTTCTTGCCACTACAGTTCCTTCTTCGGTCACACTCATGAGTGCTTAGGTCTTTAGTCCCTGGGCTCCCTCTCTCCAGCAGCTGACATGTCGCGCTGGAATATTTCCTGCATGCTATCAAGTCATTCTTCATAAATATTACTTAGTGAAGTGCCATGATACATACAAGTTGGAAGAAGGAGCATCACCATGTGTATATATTGCTGGTCTCTGTCTGGTATTACTTTGCAGAGATGAAAGGAGCGAGTGCCCATGATGTGTTTTGCCTGCAGTGTATTGTAAGTGTGTCTTTTTGAAAATGGAGAGGGAGCTCTTTTATGGGAGTGGAAACACATTTTATAGCAGTAGGAAAGCTTTTAAAACAAACGAAATAGTATAGTTTATAATGAATGTGCAGTATTAAAGTGCAATCTTAAATGAAGGAAAATGCATAAAAAATATGATAAAATGCACACAGCTACCATACTTATACCTATTAGGCCTCAAAGGGCTAGAGTTCTCCAACTGGAAGCCTAACCTGCCTAGAAATGCTTAAACACACCAAATGTTAATTCCTGAAAAGATATTATTCCAGGAATGTAGATATAAGAAAAGTGTTAAACTCTTGACCTCTACATAAAAATGATATTCAGGATGCAGTAAATGTTTACAATATTTCTGCAGAATGCTTCTATTTAAACTAAGCTTACAAGAATTTAGAAATTATTATTTTTAATGGAGAAAAATATAATCATACTTGTAGAATCAGCATTTAATCTTGACTTGACCCTGTTTGACTAACTTGTATTTCTTTTTCAGGGAATGTTTGCTTCAAAATGTTTTCATTCATTATAGAGACGTTTCTACTTTTACATAGCCTATTACATAGAGATTCAATAAATCAATCAGGGATTTGGAGAGCGCACCACTCACCCGTGAGGGTTTCAAGGTGCTGAGGGGAGGTATGTTTCGGGCAGCTCCGTTCATCCAAAAAGCCAGGTCTTGAGGCTCTTCTTGAATGCTTGCAGTGTGGGAATTCTTCTGATGCTGAGGGGGCATTCGTTCCAGGTCTTGGCTGTGATGTAGAAGAAGGATCACCCTCCCGTTCTGGCTCTGTGGATACGGGGGATTTCGTCCAAGGCTAGGTCAGCGGAGCAGAAGGAGATTCTTTTGTTGAGGTATTGAGGTCTGATGTTGTGGAGGGCTTTGAAGGCTTGTGTGAGCAGCTTGAAGGTCACTCTTTGTTTGACAGAGAGTCAGTGGAGGTCTCATAAGTGTTGGCTGATGTGGTCTTGTCCTGGGTTGCTGAGGATGAGTCTGGCTGTGGCATTCTAGACGATCTGGATATGAGGAGTGGAGATTTGTTGATTTCGGTGTAGAGGACATTCCGGTAGTCCAGCCTGCTGGTGATGAGTGCGTGGGTGATGGTCTTTCTGGATTCAGGGGGGCTCCATTGAAAGGTTTTGCGGAGTATGCGGAGAGTGTAGAAGAATGTGAAGGATGGGGCGTTGATCTGTCACTTCATGGTGAGGGAGGAGTCAAGTACGATGCAGAGGTTGTGAGCGGGGTCTGTGGGTGTGAGAGGGCTGCCAAGGGTGGGGGCCACCAGGTGTCATCCCACACGGAGGGCATGGATCCGAGGATAAGGACCTCTATTTTCTCCGAGTTGAGCTTCAGGCAGCTGCTGCTCATCCAGTTTGGGACGTCCTTCATTCCGTAGGATATTATGCTGTGTCTGTGTTTTCTGATGATGGTTGCGAGGGTGGCCATGTAGATGTTGAAGAGCGTGGGGCTGAGGGAGGGACCTTGGGGTAGTCCACATTCAATCTCTGTGGGTTCCGAGAGGAAGGGCGGGAGTCTAATTCTTTAAATTTGTCTGGCAAGGAAGGAGCGGATCCAGTCTACAGTCAGTTCCCCATATTCTGGCATCATGTAGTCAGGCAGCTAGTGTGCGGTGAGAGGTCTAGTAGAATGAGGGCTGCAGTGTGGCCTTGGTCGAGGAGTGTGCAGATGTCGTCCGTGGTGGCAAGGAGGGCGGTCTCGGTGCAGTGGTTGCTGCTGAAGCCGTATTGAGATGTGTCGAGGAGGTCATTGGATTCCATGAAGTTCGTTAGCTGGATGTTGACGAGGAAGCAAAGGGGAGGAGGGAGATGGGCCTGTAGTTCTTGAGGTCTGTCAGGTCTGCAGAGGGCTTTTTGAGGAGGGGTTTGACTTCTGCGCAGTTCCAGTGATCGGGGAATGGGCCGAGGGTGCAGTTGATTGTCTGTCTTAGTTCTGGTGTGATGTTGTCATGATGCGATGTTGATATTAGGTTAGAAGTGTACAATTATATGTGTGAAAGCGACTCTAAATGAGAAGCTGAAACATACTCAACATTAGTTGATACAAAACTAACACAGTGACTAGAAGAACTATTGTTCCCTCTGTGATAATTTGAGGAGTGATCCTGTGCCCGGTAAAACATAGAACACTAATTGGATAGAAGAAGACTAGAAATGCAGCTGCTTCAACATTTCATAAAATGTGTTGTTTATATAAATATGTATTCCTAGAGCAGGTTACCCACCTTTTTGCCAGACCTCACTTGCCATTACGATTTCCCCAGACCCTACACCACATTGCTCCGAGACTCTGCTAAGATTCTTGAGATTCTCTTTATGGGAGATTCTGCTTTGATATATTGAGCTTATTTTAGGTCAAATATTTTATGCTTACTCTCACTCTCTTGATTAGGACTCTTTATGTGTACTGACTGACTCCTTTCTCCCACATTATTTGAACAGTACTTCTTTGCTTTATAGTACATGATGAACGCATTTAATAGTAGTTGATTACTCATTGATTTTAACAGAATTCTAATAAGTAATTATCAATGGATTTCTTTGATGAGTTACTAAAGATGATCTACTGAAAGATTTTAATTAGTAAAACCTTAAAACTTACACCTAATTCTCTTTATTAACTCAATAATACTAATGGCTGTGGTAAAAATATACTGGATGTATTATTCAGCTTCTCTTCTCAAGACAACTGCAAAGATCCACTTCGACATGACAGAGCAGGAATTAGCCTGGGTGATGGGAAACCAGAAAGTTTTAATTTAAAACTGATTCTCGCTCCAGCAGTAATATGTGCAGAACTTGCAATTATCTGCTCCAATTGCAGCTGTGGAAGTGAATAACTGCTCTCTATTTCAATTGACATTTCCTTTATAGGTCTCACCTACAGACAGCATGAGCTTGTTCCATCCCACACCAACAGACTATAAACATATACAACATACGCACACAGAAAAGGGATTTTGTTGGTCCTATTTCATCCATTGGCTATTGTTGTTGATCTGGCTGTAGGCATTAAGAGTTAGTCCTACAGCACTGTTGCACAAACGCAGCAAAGCAGCAAATGCAACATGCGGGGCGAGGCAGAGAGTCACAAGGGACTGGTTGCCACCTCCCACTGCCCACACTGCCGAGCTACCACCAAGCACCATCAAGCCCCGTCCCTGCTGGTATCCCTGCTTGTAGTTCCAGCCCTCCCTGGTGACTGTGGGCGACTGCGGGGTGTTTGAGGGTGTCTGCATGCGAGTGTGGCCACTGAAAGAAGCCACAGGTGAGCCGTGGAGGCTGCCCAGTTAGTTCCTGGTGCGGACTGCAGATTCGCTTGGGAGGACCCCCTTGCCACCTGTGCAGCCTAGCATAACAACAGGGGCCTAGGGGCCCACTGTCCTTCTGACCAACTCACCACCTCACCGCATCATCACCTCATTGCCTTACCGCCTCACCGCCGAGTTGCAGGGTGAACCTGGCTGATCCAGGAGCTGATCCAGGATGGAGGAAAGGGGGCAGGGAAAGAGGCTGGCTGAGGGAGGCACCGGGATTGAAGGTCCCTAGGATCCTAAGCACGCAAAACTCCTGTGCGACCCAGACCCAGACCAAGCTCTCATGGGATTTGGGGAGAGGAGTTGGCCTAATGGCTAAGGCGTTCGACCTCGAACCTGGGGAACTAGGTTTGAGTCTCGGCAATGAAGCTGAACATCCTGTGATTCTGGGCAAATCACTAAATCTCCCCGTGCCTAACAAAAATGAATGAGTCCTCATGTAATGCAACTGGTGCTATGTAAAGCGCTCAGAAACCCGATTTGGGTCAAGGTCGTGCTATATAAAAGGTGTCCCTTGGAACCCACCAAGCCCCACATCAAGACACGAGGTGAGGCTCTGCACCAAACTTACAACTTATAAACATAACAACCTCTCAAAAACTTACAAAAACCCCATGTGCTCCTAAAAGCCATCCAGTCACCAAATCAGTCTGCCAGAGCCAGAACCCGGTAATCCTAATCCTTCGTTGCCTAGACTTATCCAACTCAGTTCTAACTGTCCAGCTGCTCACAAGTGCAGCTCGAAACCTGTAATTGTGCTGCAGCTGCACACCGGCCATAGCAGATGCTTCCATAGAGAAATGGGAGATTGTGTTAATCCCTGCACCACATGCAGGCCCCTCACGTTGTCTGCCGCATGTGGTGCAGGGATTTGCAGGGAGCACAATAGGTGCCACCTTGGCTCCCAACCAGAGGCTGCCGAGAGAAGGGGGCCTCAAACTTGCTTTCCAACAGGCTTTCAATGCCGGAAAGCCCGGCATGGAAAACCTGTTGAAAAGGAGCATCATAATCCCTACGGCGGAAGCACCGTCCATATGGATTACTAGCCCGTCTCCGATTGGCCGATGGTCTCCTTGAGCCTATCAGAATCCAGCTGGAATGACTGGTCGGTTTCATTTTCAACGGCCTAGATTGTAATTAGGTGGTTGGAAGTGAAACCGACAATGCAGGCTCGGAAAGCCTCCAACCTGAGGTTGGAGAAATTCCGACAAGCATCATAATAGTGCCCTATGTCTGAAAGTAGAAATTTTCACAGCTGTCTCATCATGTGGCTCCTCAACAACAGCGTGTCCTCTAACAACACCAGCTGCCTTGGCTGTTAAACCTTTCCTTCTCAGACATTCATCTATGAAATGTCTTTAAAGTCTGAAGGTAAGTAGAGATAGGGACCAATTCACCTCCTTTATTTGACCAGTACTCTATCGCAGTGGCCCATAACTTTTGGTTTTGCTCCGTCTCGTGATATTATATGTCTGTGGTTGACGCTTTCATCTTTTTGGTGCTACCTACACTTTAAACTTAAAACATTCATAATACTGGTTCTACTGATTGGATGTTTGTTGTTTTGGTGTCAAATAATTTATTAATTAACTATTTCCCTAAATTGTTGTGAGATTTTTCTTTTGTTGTGTTTTCAATTTAGTACTATTCAAGTGCTGCTTCAATACTTTACACATTGCCTCTTAAGTTAGGCCTGATTGCTTTTGTGCCAAGCTACCAGAGGGCTAAGCAGAGATTAATTTAGTGATGCTCTTGTGGTTCATCCTGACAGGGTGTTAGACCTGATACTCATAAGGTAATGTTTCCCTAAACATTTTGCTTTTTACTCCTGGGTTTTGCTGATTCTCTTGGGCACTTTCCCACTGTAAATGCATTGTGAAAGTGTGCGCACTCTTCCTACACATGTTAGTGGTGATATTATGTTCCTACACTTATGTCAGGTCTGCCATTGTAGACTTGAGTGTGTACACACTTGCTCTTAGAGTGTTTTAAATATGAGTCAAACCTGCCATTGCAGGTCTGTGTGTGCGCAGTTGCACTAATGCTCAGTTTGGTCTTTCTAAACCACTGGTCCATCCCTAGGGGATACTAGAGCATCCTTAGGGTGAGTGTTGAGGGATGAAGCCGGTGGTAGGTGAAAGGCAGGGCAGGCACACATATGTGTTTCTTGCCCAGGCAGTAAAGAATACCCATGAGTGTTTCCACTACCAATGAGGATTGCTCTACCCAAAGGATAAAATGGTGGACTAGGAAAAATTACTTCAGGGTGCAATAGTAGATTACAGTAGAGCAGCCTCATCATGTTTCCTATCATTGGCCTCACAATGACAACCCCCCCTCTACACAATGACAACCCCTCTACTGTGGTAAAGGTGGTTCTGTCCTTAAGAGCTTAGAAATCCCACCATTACGAAGTGGGCATTTCTCTGCTCTAAAACTCTTTGTGTGCCTTTTAGTTTAACTCCAGTCCACCCTGAAGGTTATGAGAGCACATCTGTAAAATCCCCAGTGACAGCTATAAACCTTAGACCTGCACCTGGAATGACAGACTTCTGCCATTTGAAGGCCTATCTGGATAGATTGGAGGGAGAGGTTTTGACACTTGACCTCTGGGAGCCAGATCATGGCCCAACTAAAGATCTGCGTTCCACAGCCTCGTGGCATATAGGACTGAAATTTAGGGGAGGCATCTGCAATTCAAAGGGAAAATCTCTGAACCACCCCCAAAATTAAAGGCACACTACATTATAACTACTGGTGCCATATTTCAGCAGGGAAGAGATACAGTTGTGGGGGCGTATGACCGGAGAACCTGGAACTGTGCGGTGCACACTGCCAGAGGAATCTGTTCCACACAAGGAGGATAACTGCCGTTGCAAGGGACTGTGTGGCCTTCCTGAATAGTGACTGGCCTGGGCTGACTACCTGCTGCTGTGTGGCACCCAGAGATGTGCGCGTAAAGGGCTCTTTGGTTTGCCACCTGTTCTCTTGTGGAGGTCTTAGGGACCTACACCATCTACCTGCAAATCTGGAGAGCGGTGGATCTCAACTGGTAGTGCGGCATGAGCTTGTAATCAAGAACTGTGCCTGAAGACCAGATTGCTTTGTGCAGAGCCCCAAAAGCAGTGCCCACATCAAAGGAGTGAGACTCCAGCATTGTGGGGGCCTCAACATGACTAAGCACCTTGTTGGTGGTGAGCAGATTTGGTGGTTGTGGGATCCAGACCGGCTCATTTCGCCAATTGTACCGCATCTTCCTTCTGTGACACACCGACAGCATGCTCATTGCATGCGGTGTCTGAATCACAGGGTGGGACCCTCGGAGGTGAGGATGAACCCATAGTAGTGCCTCATTCTACCTTGTGTGGAATTGCTAAACTTGCACCTGTGTGTGTGACTGGTGCAACTCATATCATCGCCCCCCAGATGTTGTGCCTCATTTCCAGGGAGGTGTGGCATTTGGAACTCTTTGTTGTGTGTGCCCAGAATTGTCTGGTGCAACTCATATCATCACGCACCAAATGTGGGGCCTCATTTCCAGTGAGGTACAGCATTGGCAACTCTTCTTTGTGTGAGACCGTAATCATCTGGTGTAGCTTGCATCATTGCACACCAGACTTAGGCCTGTATTGCCTGAGTCCATCTCTGATCGACATGTGTCTGATGGTGTGCTTCTTTCTTCGGAGAAACCCCCTTGCTTCATTACCACTGCATGGATTGTTTCTTTTGGGTCCAGTGTGCGGCCGACCAACTGCCCTCTTCTCACCCGGCCCCCAAGTACGTTGTGTTGCCAGGTAATATTGTCAAGGCACAGGCCTGGCTAGTGGGAGGGACTGATTGGACTGAAGGAACACTTCCAAATGTGATTGGAAACGGGTCAAGAGACTGCATGAACCCCCCTGCTCTTTGCAGAACTGGGCTTTTGCGTGCAAGTGTGTTCCATATGAACCTGCCTGATATCCATTCCACCGTGTATCGGTGCAGAGTGAGTGTGTTTATGTGTGTGTGTGTGTGTGTAGGAGTGACTCCCTGCAGACCAGCCAGGATTCACTACATGGTCCATCGGTGTTGCTTTACACATTGATTTCTTGCCAACAGTTTTCTACGTTTGTCATTGGAGCTACCCATTCGGCCTCGGCCAGCGAGACACTTAAAAGTGTTGTAATTATTTGTATGCACATATTTCTGATATCGTTGTGATGTGAAGTACACCCTATAACTGTGTGACACTGCATTCTAATTATTGCCAGTGTAAGTCTAGGTTTGACAACGTTAATCAACGCATAAGGGTGCTTGAGGGTAAAGTAGGATTTTCTCCAAGTGTACATACTACTGATGTCATTTTAACATGGTTGGGCTCAGTACTGCCAGTAACATTTACAAGTGTGATTTATGCCCAGAGATGCATGATGTTAATTAATGTGTGTATTGAATATACACTTTATTTACATACACCACGTATAAAGTCTCTTTTGTGACACTCAGCGTATTTATTGTGTGGGAGGGCTGTGCCAATTCTTTACACTATGCCTCTTTGGTAAGCCTGACTGTTCAGTGCCAAGCTACCCAAGAGTAACCCAAGTTATACAGTAAATGTAATAACCTATCCCTGACGTGGGTGGTTAGTTCTGCCTGGCTAGGGCATCGTCTCAGCCAACCAGAAAGTGCAAGTTCCATCACAGTGCTCAATTACAAAATTATTTTTCGGCCAGTTTGGCTTAACTAGTACAAAGTACTTTTTCATCAAGTTATTTTTACAGTTATGTTATCAACCCTGATCTTACTATTAAATAGGATCTTGACAATATAAGAAATACATCATTTTGAAGTATTCTTGTGGCATTATTTCCAGTGGGGATAGGAAATAAAGAACTTAATCCCATTTAGCTTTAAAGTTTTGTTTCACTGAGAGAGTATCCTCACCATAATATAGAGCGTACCCTATTTGTATATATTAGCTCCCAGATCTGTGGGGTTACAAGAGACAGTCATGAATATATATAAAAAATTAAGGCCATTTCCCTTCCTCCTGTCACTGCAGTGCTATTAAACTACAGCTTAGCCAGAGCACAGGGGGTGGACCTGGCAGATATATTTTTTGTCATATGTACGTGATGAAAGTGCACCCTGCAGGCCACGTATGGCATTTACAATTCTATACCATTGGTGCATTTTAAGCACCGTTTTCAATAGACGTATATGGAAGGTAAATAGCCCGAGCAGAGAGTCCAATGTACAGTATATATTTTAAACTTGAATTATAGACAGGGCCACTTAAACATTGCGGCAGGGGAGGACCAAATAACAGGGCAAGGTTGACTGGATTAAGTTGCAAGTAAAGGGACATTTTGCGGTGTAATGAGGCATATTTTGTGATAGCATTTCACGATTTTGTGACTGGTACAAATGACAACAATGTATGGGCAAATATCTCATCTCATTAGTACTAGTTTAACAACCAAATACAGCAAGATGCAACTGAAAGATGAGCAGATGACTAATTAACCTTCGGAAAGGGCCTTCGGCTGCACTGGAACACGTGTCACCATGCTTTTAGTGACTTCTGATCAGCTTGAGCAAGAAACACTTTTCATTTGTAAAATCTGCAGATTAGGCAGCATACGGATTATGTGGCAAATCGATGATTATGCACCAAATGCTGTAGCCGCAGTATCACAAATTTTCAGTAGCCCTGATTATATGCACTTTTCTACAGTTAGAAGTTGTAAAACATACAGAATGTTAAAGCCAGCAAAGTCACACAGTCAAAAATGGGGGGGGCCACACCAAAATGGTGTCCTTTCTCACATGAGTCACACCAGATGGTGGCCTAAATCGTGAGCATGTTTTTTTCCTTGGAAGAAATAAAAGAATAAAAGGTGCTGATTGACAGTAGCTTTAGTGTATTCAGGCATATTTATATGAGTATTATTTTCTACATGGTTAGGATATGTTAGACTAGTGAAAAATAGAGACAATAGGGCCTATAAAGATTGTAAAATGTAGGGAATTTCTTATTCTGTGCCTGAGCATACATTTATATTATTGTTATCTATACAGAAGGTTTCCCAAAGTATGCCAGAAAAGCTTTGCAATGTGCAGGTTTCCAGTCATAGTTCTGGATGTTACATGTGACTTCTGTCAAAGGCTACCAATAACCCTGTATAGATGTACCACCCTATTAAACATATCCAAATTTATAGACACCAATAATCGTCTATTGCATCACTTAGATAAGCTCTTCTCCTCAGAGTTTCCTGTGATAGTCCAAGTATAAAAACCATTTCAGATACAATCCACAAGCACACGGCAGTGAGGTATCGAATGGGTGGTCTGTTTTGGAGTTTAAAAAAGTGGTATTGTAAGCAAGAAACCCTTTCCAGTATGGCTTCAGCCGAGGTGGTGACAACAAGACATTCTTTGTTCTCACAGGTTCTCTCACGACCACACTCCAATGGCACACCACATCTCTCCAAAGCCCTTCTCTCACAGTTAATTTATTTTATAGCAGTACGCATCTTATTGTGGCATGTCAAAGCACTTTACATCAGAGCCAATGACTCATACATGTGTGTAAATCTATGCGTTTCACTCAGACGCATAGTACCTTCTGGAACAGGCTGGGCTCCCAATGTGTTACAAATACATTTCACTAAGCCCTAGTGCACCAACCAAGATTCATATCAGTGACACTCTAGCTACACACAGAATTGTTTGCATTAATTAACTGTCTTTCTTAGTACAATGCATTTCCCACAGATATGTTTAGCATGCTGTTATTTATCTTTTAAGTGATATGCATAACATGTTATATTCAGTTAACTGCAAGCGAAAGGCCAACAAGAGAGTTACACAATATTTTTTTTATTTTTAGTTTCATGTCTGACCAGTCCCCACAATCCTCGACAGCGCCCCAATTCACATACATATTTTTAATGCACTTCCACAACTGCTCACAAGTCCATCAGCTGCTCGAGTATGATGGACAAAGAAAACTAACAAAACTAGATGCATTTTTTTTATGTGTGCAGTATTTTCCAGCAACTCGCCAAGATATGTTGCACAGATAAGACGAGGCAGTGCCCAAGACTTCCTACGCTCCTCACTGACAATTCAGCAGGAAGCTGGGGAGTCTGGCAAATGGCACTAGGAACAGCAGCACTGGTCACACAGCCCTAAAGCTGGCACTGAGTACATTGTCTGCATCCATACGGGCAGTAAAGACACCCTTTAAAAACGAAAATCCAATGAATACTCAAGCTTCATAATAAATGTCACAAAGCAATTGAATTCTGGCAAGACTATAGGTATGTACAGTGGTGGCCACTACGAAACGGGGTTGGTTGAGCAGGGAGGAGAGGCGAAGGAAAAAACAAAAAAAAAGCACTTACCTTGGTACAGCCAGCCACGCATTTCCTCCGTCCTCTTTTTCTTCATCCTATCTCGAGTCCTGGAAGCACACAGGCTCCCAGACTCCCCTAGCCAATCACAGCGCTGCTGTCACCAGCATGACAGCAATGTCATGGTTGGTCTGTGCACCCTAGTTTGGGTCTCAGTTAGGGATTGGAAGGCTGTGCATGTTCTCCACCCAGTTTTTACAATACAGCCGGGTGGAGAACATGCTAAGTGCGCATGACTGTTTGGCAGTCCCATGATTGCCGGACAAACAGTCATGCACACTTAGAGAGTTCCACCACTCCTCCCACTGCAGTGCTCCGGCCAGCCCAGCCTGCTCCGCATGAAATGAACTGAACCCCTGCAGTAGGAAAAATAAAACGATAATAACGTGCTATTATCATTTTACTTCTCCTTTTTGAACTGCTTGGCGAGCAGGGGGGCGACGCTCGGTGAGCAGGGGGGCGAGGCTCCTTAGTCTTAGCAGGGAAGCCGCTGCTGTGTAAGCATTCAATTATGTTAATGTGGGTGCCATCAAGCCAAATCTAAAAGATGGTTTGCCATTTACCACGCAGAGGCCAGTACCAACCTCTGTTCTTTGCCTATTACTGCTTTGTTCGGTCAGTTGTCCAGCTAACAGAAAGCAATCCCATCAAAAGTCAGTATAGAACATCCAAAGAGACACCTAACCGAGGAGCTTCTACACTTGATTCACAAGACGTGGCAATGCAAGCGGTACAACCATGGGTTTCTCTGCTATCAGAAGTAGGAATTATACAATTAGAGTTGGCTTTCCAAACAAAAGTAACAATTTACATAAACACTTCTATGCTCTAAATGTGCATAAATCCTGATGTATACAGCGGTCGGATTATGACACAGTTTCTTTTAATGTTATGCTCTAAATGAAGATCCAAGTCATGCCGTACGACTGTACTGCACTCCATATAAAAACTCCTCATGTTGAGATTTCGTGCTAAGCAGTTTTGTTAGATGCATTGAGCAACTTGAACTCCAATATAATTTTGTTTAGCAGTGCATAATGTACACCCAGCAACAGAAGGTGCTTTAACACTCTAGTCAGATTTGCACATTTACAAAATTCTCTAAAACTGTGTGTACTACGATAAAAATGCTGTTGACCTTTCATTGCCTCATCATTTTTACTAGTGTTTTCAAAAACCACACAGAGGTGGAAATGTTGATGTACTATAAGATTTAAATTATTGCTTACTTGATTATAAGTATTTAAAACAGTACGTCGCTCAAGAACAATGATAAATAAATATTACATCGCACAAAAACATCTAAACAATGTGGTTAAATGTGCTGGCTTCAATTAATTGGCCCATTTAATGGCCCTGTAAAGTCATAGTAAACAGTGCAAGAAATGCACCAACAGCAAGGAAGTTAAATGCAATTAGTGGTCTGCAGTGAGCATATATGCCACCCACATATATAACAAAAATTTTGCTTCATGGATCAACATTGTGCTTTGGCAGGGTTGCAATTTGAAAGACCTAAAGTCAGATATGGTAAGGAAAAATGTCTGTGTAATGTAGCTTTAAGGTATGTGGAAAGCCCCCTCCTGCACTTTGTTTCCTTTTATGGACCTCTATGAGGATCAGCAATGCGACTGATCCTCATGTGGCTTTCATATGAACTATCCTCAAGACAGAGACTGGGCATCTAAAAAATGGGAGGGCACGTTCCAAGTGTTCCCAACATCTGATATAACTAAAATGCACACTTTGCATATTTCACAGGAGAAACGTAATAGTTTCACTATAAACTCACGTTCACTCAAGAAGCATACATTGGAGTTTGCTATTTTCTTGGCATCAAGGAATCCTGACTAGGTCTTTATTACTGAATTGAAACAAGAAGAGAGGGGCACAACTAACCCAAAAGGCAGGGCATCAACCCAACAATAAGTCAAAAAAGCTTTCCCCTGGGGTAACCTCACAGGTCAGCTTTCAGCCATTCACTCCAAGGACCAACCAATATCAGCAACAAAAAAACTAAAATATATCTACAACAGCTATTTATTTTTATTAGAGATTTATTATAAAATGGTTAAAAAAAATACATATGTAAATTTCTAATCCAAGCATATTTTACATGTAGAAAAAATGACAGTGATCATATGGCAAATGGATAGAAAGGATAATCAAAAAAACAATAAAAACATTCATCTGCACAACATTAAAACATGATGTGAGACTATATTAGACAATTAGTTTTGTCATTAGAGGGACACCAATCACAGATAAATCATTGATTGAACTAAACCCCTATTAAAATGAGGTTCTTTTAGTCCTTATTCTTTAGTTCAATCAAATGTTTGGGTGATCTAGTGTACAGGTTTGCATAGCATAGACGCGTTTCGGTGGCTTCAATAATTAGTCGACCACCTTCCTCAGGAAAAAAACAATATCTCCCTCCAAAGTTATTCTATCAAAACAATATTTAAAAAACATAAAACAAACATAAATTATTTTATCATAAATTTACAAATAGTCTAATTTATTACACCATTAAGTATATTCATATTTTTTTGTGATATCAAAGGTTCCTTAATGAAAAGCCCTTTTCATACTCCTAGAAACTTTCACACTTCTAGATCTACAAACCAATCATCCCATCATTCCATAATATAGATTCTTAGACAGAGGGTTTAGATATATGACCCTTCCAAATTAATTTAACCCCTTGAGTGCCCATGAGGAGATAGTCTCGTCATGGGCCGCGGTTGCGCTGTGCCCATGACGAGACTATCTCGTCATGAACCCCGCCCGCTAATTCAACGCCCGGCACAGGGCGGGGAAAGGGCGGGGCACACAAGGGGTTAAAAATACTTTATGTCTTTATGTATAGACGTTTATCCAATAATAGGGGAATAATCCTCCACTCCTTAAACCAATTAATGCTGGTTAGAATCTCTAAAGGTTATACCCCAGGTTCTGCCCGACAAATATAAAAAAACAAATGCACAAACCCCACCTGTTATACCTTTCTCATATTTGATTTTGTACAACACAATGAGGAACTCCATTAAAAGATTATTACCTGGAATTTTATCTAAGAATATGCACTTACAAAGTGCCTAAAATGGGATTGTAAACCTCCACTTCTTGCAGGTGTAAAGGCTTATGTCGCCATCAAATTTAACAGGTCCCAATAGACTAAAAAACAAATATCATTCATTGTAATGATGCAAGTTTATTAACTCAGATTGGTGCACCAAAAAGTGCTATTGCTGTCTACCAGCACTGCATGGGGTCCCATGCCCAGCCTATTTCTTTTACATTCCTTGCTATGGCTGAACTCATATTAGCGTTTCATATTTTAACAAAAGTTGGTCGTCGTTATTCGACCACCCTTACAAGATCACATAACATTCTGTTTCCCCGTGTTCCAGGTTTCCCCAATAGGGATTTTTATTGTATTACATGCGCCATATGCAGTCGATAAATGCTAATGTTGCATCTCTCTATGTAAATAATGTTTCCAAAGAGACAAAGCACATATAGTCTGTTATATGTGAGCTCCCCACACATTTCTACCATTAAATAGTAACAAAGCGAATTACTCATTATCAGGTTTTTGTTGTAATAGTGACTCACATTTCCAATAAATCCCTGTTGTCTGAAGAACATATTGCACTATCATGCTTTTACAAGAAAACCGTATGCAACTTTTAACTAGAAAGAGGCAAGTCCTAGATGACATTGGACTTGCCACATGGCTGAGAATGAGGTTGGGAGGCACTTTGAACACAGTAAGGGACTGCTTAAGAGTATGTATGATTTAGGGCATTCATTTTTTATGAAACCACGCAGAACATACTACTGATAAAAATCCCCCCAGGACCTCAATAGGAGCACTTGTCAGGCAGAGGGCAGAGGGGAGCAGCAAAGTTATATTTGTCACTGGTCAGCTGGGGTTCTTTACAGAAATTACATCTTCAAATTTTTTATAATCATGGAGCCACCCAAAATACCAGCCTTATGATCCTTGGAGATCTTTGTTGTTATATTTCAAGTGGAAGAGGGTCCCACCTCCTCAGATTCTTCTCACAGGTCACATATGCCAAGTGGAGGAAGTTGAGTCCACCTGGTATCCTTTTGCAAGTAAAGCAGCATTTTCATGAAGGTGCCTCGGGGTGCCACATTTATGCTTGGCATCAGCTAGTGGGTGGGGTTGACTCATGGGTACTCCTTATCAATGGGGTTAACATTACCGGGGGAACCCTACCCACTTTTTCCAATAGTTCTTGTTTCAAAACGCTGAAAACTTTCAGCCACACTAAACTTGGGCTCTAAAAGCTGGGTGTGTGTTGGAGTGTCAGAGGTAAATCACCAGTATCTTCCCACATTTTTACAATAAAATCCAGTTTGTCAAAGGCACTGTACTCACAATAAAGCCAGAGACAGAAGTCTGCAGGATAAAAATAGGGTCCTCTTCAGCCACCAAATGGGATACTCAAGAATGTTATTGGCATCTCTCCCTCTTTCAAGTGCACCCCAAGTGTTACATGTGACCCAATAGAAGTGTCAACCAGGATTTGACACAGAGTTGTCACAGGGTGCACACACCCCCACCTTGCATATTTGTGGAGTTCAAGGGAATCTTGTCTGCCCATTCAGGTCAGCCTACTGTTTACTTCTGGGAGGCATTTCACATTTCTTTCCAAGCTGAGCATAGGATGAAAATAGCTGGAGAGTTAATGCAAAATAGCCTCCAGGATCTTTAAACAGGGGGAAATGGAACTTTCTAATACTTTTTTCTTTAATAGTTAGTTAAAATCTGACTTCCTCATTGAATTGGATTTGTATTAACTAGTAAAAATAGTGGTTAAATAATTTTTTTAGCAGGTCCTATTCCAGTATTAGTATTTAAATCTGTACTCTGGATTTCTACATACAGCAGCTAGGCCTGCCACTATGAAAATAGCTTTTAGGTCCTTGTCACTGTTGGGTCATGGTGACGTGTTTTCTACAGGACCCACTTTTAAATACCATGCACCCTATCTTATGGGCTACAAGACCTGCATAGGATTGATGTACCAATATATAAACAGGTTTTTACTTTCAAAGTGTTATTTTGACGGCCATGCCACAGGTTTTAGACTGCAGTAGTTTGACTACAATGGAAGACTTGAAGCCATGTTTCCCTTGTCACACTTATAGATTACTGCAGTACACAGATGACATTTCACTTTTCACGCCATTGGTTTATTTCCATTCCTAATTTAAAGGTTTTTTCCCCTGGCAAAAGGGTTGAACGATTGCCCTGCAGGTTTAAACTGCAGCAGTCAGTCTACATTGGTAGGCCTGATACCCTGTTTCCTTGTCACACTAGTTGATCACACAGTACGTATGTGAGAAATAAGACCCTGTTTGCAGTGTCCCCCACTTTTTCCCCCCATTTTTGACCATTAGATGCTGGTTTTCTGACTCTGACTGTGCCCTGGGATCTGCTAACCAGATGCACGGCCTGTGCTCTATGTAAAACATACATGGTAATTTGCTATATTTACAATTGGCAATGACAGACATCTGTAAGTCCCTAGAATACAATAAGGCAAGGGGGATTCAAACAACCTATAAATCCCTAGTATTTAATAGGGTAGGGAGGTTTAGAAGCCCAGTAGATTTCCTGCATGGGAGTGTGAGCTACTGTGGTGCCTGCTACCATTTTAAAAGCCAGCCCTGCTTTGCAGGCTGCTTTTAAATTGAAGTGATATGCAAATTCGACTTTGGATTTCAAGGTACTTTCTAAGTAATAATCTACCTTATGTGTACACTTACGTCACCCGTATGATCTCCCCTAGGTGTCCCAGGGGTAGGATGCCTTGGAACTCTAAGCAGGGCCATTATATAAGATGTTTTATAAGCCCTGGTGAGCGAAAAACTGCAAATTCTGTGTTTCCCCATTGTAGGCAATAGCTGAGAAGGCTAACATTTTAATGTTTTATTTAAATATAAACATTGATAGGAGCTATCTAAATATAGTTCAAGATACCAAATTAATAGTTGACATAAATCCAACAAATTGACGCTATTAGATTTATAATAACTATGGGCCATATGTAGGAATCACTTTTGCGATCGCAAACACTGTGATTCGCAAGAATCTGGGTGTTTGCGATCGCAAAACTGACTGTACCTATGTAGGAAAGGTTTCCGCTGCACTAAAATGTGAATCGCTAATTTAGCGATTAGCATTTTAGCGTAACGCAGATTCTGCGAATTATTTTGCGGAATCACAGTCTGCGTCCCATCATTAGCAAAAATCGCTATTACCGTCCTTGCAAGTTGCGATTTCGCAAAATCAGATGTAGGTCAAAGTCGCAAATAGCGAATATTGAAAAATCGCAAATTTGCACTTCTCAATTACCACCAACTCTGAGCAGGTGGTAACCAAGTGCAACCAATTTAAACAGGCCCACAATGCCACTGGGACTTCCCACCATGGCTGGCCTGTACGTGATAGCCAGGAGGCTGCGAATCAGGGATGCCACGCAGAGAAAGAGACGTCAGGAAAGGATCTACAGAGCACGCATCACCCTGTTCCAACTGACCGAGGAGGAGATCCATGTAAAATACAGGCTGCACCCAGACAGCATCCTGGATTTAATAGAGGAGCTGACACCCATACTTGAACACCCCACACACAGGGCACACACCATTCCCACCCATGTGCAGGTGCTGTGCTCACTGCACGTCCTGGCATCAGGGAGTTTTCAGGGGGTCATTGCCACAGCAGGAGGTGTCTCGCAAAGTGCACTTTTGCGCTTCTTCCACGCTTTCCTGGATGCAATTGTACAGAGGCTGCATCACCACATACAATTTCCAAGCACACCACAGGCACTAGATCAGACCAAGCAGGATTTCTACCAAATTGCCCAATTCCCCCATGTCATTGGCTGCGTAGATGGGACCCATGTCGCAATCTCACCCCCATCACAGAATGAGTATATTTTTTGGAACAGAAAGTCATATCATTCCCTGAACATCCAGGTAGTGTGCAATGCCAAACATATAATCACTGTATTGTGGCAAAATACCCAGGAAGCACACACAACTCATTCATGTTCCACCACTGTGCATTACATTGCAGACTCACAAATGGCAAATTTGGAGAGGGATACCTGCTAGGTAAATGCATGCCATACAGACACAGAACCAGTAGAGTTATGCAGTGGCAGGACATTATTGAACATGAATCTGCTTATACCCTGCAGGTGACAGTGCGTATGCTGTACGAGACTACATCCTCACATCGTACCTGAATCCGGCAACTGCAGGTGAGAGGAGGTACAACAGCGCACACAGAGCTACACGCTGTGCCATTGAGAGGACCTTTGGAATCCTAAAGAGCCGTTTCCGATGCCTCCATAAGAGTGGAGGTGCGCTACAGTACACCCCTGAGACATGTTGCAAAATTGTGGTTGCCTGTGCAATGCTACACAACATCGCTACCAAAAAAGGAACCCCAGTGGACCTGACAGACTCAGAGTCATCAGATGAGGAGGGACCAGCTCCACATCGCGGCCCGGCAGGTGGGGCTGGTGCGGCTGCTGGACGCATGAGACGGGATGAGATCACACAAAACTACTTCTAAGTGAGTAATGAGGACACGAGGCCTCTGATTGGTGTTTTACAGTGACGTTTATTTCCTTATGTTCAGGAATAAATCTATCTTACATAGTGACTTCATAGTTGGTGCTTGCACATGTTTGTGTCACAATGCAATAACTGCCATCAGCCACTGAGTCAGTATGGACTGTGTTGCGTCACACATGGCCATTAGTCCCTGGTGTCCCTTCACCTCCTACATGCACGGCCTGTTGAGCCTTGCTGTGTATGCGCAGTGCCCTCCCTGGAGTCATCATCCATTCTGCCCTGGCGTGCACTCCGGCGTCTGTCCTGTGGAATTGGGGGAGTGATGCTGCTCCTGCTTGACTGTTCATCTGTGTCCATTGCACTAAGTGTGCCTATGCCTCCTGTGGCAGCTGCGCGCATCTGGTCCACCGCATGCGTAACCTGCACCAGGACACTGCCAATGTCCTGGCAGCAGTGGGCCATCTCACGCTGCATGCTCACACATCTTCTGGCCAGCAGGGATGTGGCGGTTGACTGGCGGTTCACTGCTCTGGTGTATAAGTCCAGCCGTGTGTGGAGGCGATGTCTCTCCCTGCGCTGGGCTGCCCTGTCCCTCATGATCTCCCTGCACAGTCCCTCCAATGCACCAGTCATGGCCATTACACCTGCACGCAACTCAGTCATATTGTGGTTGTGTGCAGCCAGTTGGCGCTGGATTGACCGTATCCCCTTTAATTGCAGGCGCTGTTGTTTGAGCATGCTGCCCTCCAGGCCCGAGAACACCATGTCCTCTTCGGCAGGGGCAGTGCTGGTGGACGGGCGTGCCCTGCGTCTCATCCATCTCCCTACTCTGGAGTGTTCAGGGGACTGTGGTTGCTGCTGTTCTGCACGCTGGCTGTGCACTGGCTGTTGCTCTTCTGCTGTGTCTGGTGCCTGTGCCTCCAACAGTGGAAGTGGTGTAACAATGTTGTGCCGCCTGCATTGTGCAGCGTCTGCAGTTCTGCCTTCGCCCTGCTCCTCCTGCCCTGCCTCGTCCTCCATCTCAGCTGTTTCCTCACATTCAGGCTCAATTTCCTGTGTTGGTGGTGGTGCTGTGGACTGAATGGCACACATTAGTTCTGTGTCCTGTGTAGCATTTGTAATGCATTATATATTACACAATAAATTCACATGGGTACTATCTGTTTATTCACTATCTGCATGATGGAGTCCTCCCTATTCCACCTGGCTGTGTCTCACTGGCACAGTTATCAGTGCATTTGACTACATCTCCCATAATGCATTTCTGGGTGTGCTGTTTGACATGTACTGGAGTTGCACTCAGGTTGCCTTTTGGGGTGTGTGAGTGGGTTGGGGATGTATCAGGGGGTTTTGGCATGCATCTTACCTTGTCTGCTGTCTGTGTGTTCGGAGCTGTCCAGGTCAGCCACTCCACTCACACTCTCAGGCTGCAGTGTGCCCTCCACCAGCTCCTCCAGGGGCGTCGGTTCTGTTGCAGTGGACGGCCCCCCACCGTTTTTTTTAGCCTCTGCAAGTCTTGTGGCCACCCTCTCCTTAGACCTTTGCCGCATATCATACCACCTTTTTCGGAGGTCTTAGACTGTGCGGTGTGTGACACCAATGGCATTCACTTTTTCTTGGATGTCACTCCATATTTTGCACTTTCTGGCCTCTGGCACACGTAGGGAACTTTTCCCAAACAGGAGATCATGGCTGGTGACAACCTCCTGGGTGAGGACCTCCAGCTCCCTGTCGCTGAATTTATGTTATCTTTTCCATGGTGGTTCTTCATGCTGCTTCTCTGGCCCCTGGGACTACATTTGGCTTGTTTCCAGTAGCTGAGCACAACTGTTCTCCTCTCCACACAGGCTCTCACACAGCTACTGGCTCACACACAGCTGCTGGCAATCAGGTGCAGCATGGGCAGTCACACTTCCTGGTTGTGATGTCATCATTCTGCACCTGAATTGCAGATTCCCAGATTTGAGATTCCTTAATTGCGTTTTCGCAATTAAGGAATCGCTATTTGGGAAATCGCTAAATAAATCTGCGAATTTTTGGTAATCGCAAAATATTAACGAAAAAATACCTACATTGGAATTTGCGATTCTAAAATTGCGATTCACGAAAAAACGCAATTTCAGAATGGCTAATTCTGTTCTACCTACATATGGCCCTATAACAGAAAATAAGTTGTAAGACATTCTTTTCTGTGAGCCAAAATCGAGCTTAATAGGGCCCTCTAATGATTGGCTAGTCTTTTGCAGGTTGGGTCGTAGCTGATGGATGAGGTGTGAAGTGTCCTGTCAAAGTAGAAAACGGATTTCCTGTGTGTGGAGAACTTTGGCTGCAGAAGCCAAAATATAGGAAAGGGGTGGGGGGCTAGCTGGTCTTCAAAGCAAGAATGATACTTTAGTACAGCACAGGATGATGCCAACATCCTGCAACCCCAGCCACACATGAGTCTCAGTAATTATATTAAGGAGAGGGATGGAAGGGGAGTGTTAATAAAACTTCAGTAGGTTGGTTAAGCCTGATCCAGCTCTTCTGGAGATATTTTATCAATAGTGCATTTTTAGAGAATGGTGATTTTTGGGCCAGGAATATGCCACACCTGTGTGGCCAACCTGCATCCCATTGGTCAGGGGTGCCCCCCGGGCTTGATGCCCATACATTGTGAATAAATATGGGAGAGCTGCATAGCTCCTCACATCTGCTTCCTGAAGAAACAAGAAGAAGAGGGGCTGCCCTGCTGATTCTGTGGACTGCACAATGAGGACTACACTCACTAGGACCACACCTGCTTCACACTGTGGAACTCAGCACCAGTAGGACTTTGCCTGACTCTGAAAGTCCAAGGACTGGACTTGTTACAAGCTACAGGTTAACAGAGCTCACCTGCATCATCTCCACCAAGATTCCATGAGACTTTTAAGGATTTGACCAGGTGCATTGTGGGAATTGTAGAAAAAAGAGACATATCCTGAGCATATTTCACAATCAATCAAAGTTCTTAGTAAATCAACAACGAGAAGTCTTCTTAATCTTCTTTTATTTCTTTAAAACTTCTCCAAGAACAGTCCTAGCCGCCAACATGTGTTTCATCTTTTGTGATGTAAATCACAGACTTCCTCAGGGCTAGAATTTATAACACACAAAAATCTGTATTACATTTCTATGTTTTTAAGTGTTGTATCTACAACAAGCACAATACACAGCTATAGAACCCTAATATGGAAGTAATGTAAAGAAAGAAGTAAAGACTCTGAACACCAAATGTGAATAATACATCCAATCCAGTGATATTGTACAGCGTTTATCAACCACCGTTCAAAATTCTGAAGAAAGATAGAAAGAATAAGGCTCCAGTAAGTAGTCATGATAGGCTGTGTAGATATAAAGACTTGATTAGTGATAAGAATAGTGTTTAACCAGAAAACAAACCACTAAAAAGGAATGGGGAAAAGGAAAAAAAGAAAAGAAAAAATATATACAACCAAAGTATGGAGCGCTTGAATCGCGATAATTCATTTGGTTCTTTGGCTCCCAAAACTGGGAGTCAAATAAAATCAACATGCGCCTACGATAAGTTAACCGTGAGCCGTGTAACAGGGATTAAGTCAATACAAACAACTCACTTAATATTACACAGTGTTCCAAATTGACCAGCAAAGTTCCAAATAGATAGTAGCTATAGTAAATATTTAAAATTTCTAAATTCTGAAAAGCGAAAAGCGGAAAAAGAAGAAAGAACGAAATGACCAAGGGCTATTATTATCCATATAAGGATATCCAAAAAGTACAAAATATTAAGTTATCAATTAGTAATACTCACTTAATCGTGGTCCTGTTCCACGAGACAAGATATATAGTCTCTCCAGTACTTCTCTATGTAGCAAGAAAAACCAACAGGTATCCTAGTGCGAATATAAATGATAAGGATCATAACCATGATTATATCTAGCGCTTCTGTACTCAAAGTTCTAACTCAAAGAGTCATCAATACGAGTTGTCTAAAATTACACATAGTCTAAAAACAAGTAATTGCAGCAAATATTTAATAAGCATACTGTATGCACTATACTAATCACCATACTAAATATAATTAAAGCGTATAGTGCATTCTCTACGTATCTATTCATGTAACTAACTTCACAATAATCTGAATACAGGTAAAGGTCAGTAATAACCGACAGATGATAATAATAACCGACAGAGGATCTTACTCGAGTCCTGCATATTTCTCTATTTACCCGCAACACTGTTAAGCTAAGGTCGCAATAAACACTATATTGAAAACGGGTGAAATATCGTTTGTGCCTTTGGCATATAAAAATCTCTATAATGAAAAAGGGAGGAGGAGAAAGTTATCAGCTTCAGCAATGTCAAATATTAGTAAAATTGACATCACACAAGTAATGAGTGTATATCCTCAGCATATGAGAAAATTCGAACTGAAGTAAAAACCGGAAAAACAACTAATGACAACAAAAATAAGTAATCATGAAAGCGACATGACCACTATTTAATGGCACTAAAACTCGAAGAATATCAAAATAGTGCGTATCTCCCAATCTCACCATGAAAAACAGCGTTGTGAGCAACGAGGTATGAAATTCGGTGTCTTGCATCGGCGCCATACTGATTCCTGCTATAAATAGTGCGGTGGTAATGTGTAAGAGAAAAAGGACTTAGTCACAAAAGTCCCGACATAATGAGAACGGCCGCCATCTTGGAATAGTAAAATAAGCTGTTCAACTGAGAAAGCGGTAACCAAACGGATAAAAAAGAAAATTTGTCTAAATAGACGCTATTATAAGATCTACAATATAAATGTTGAGATGTCCGCAACTTCTATAAAAAAAAATTGTATCCATAAGCTTAGAGTCAGCAAATTGAAGAAAATGTCTCCATAATAACTCGCACCCAGTATAGAAGGAGAACATCAAATTCAGAGAGGAAAGATTAGTACAGTGTTAGTAATTAGCAATCATCCTAAATAAGTCTATTGAGTTACATATTCGTCTTGTATTTAACATTAATCATACTGTTCAAGCATATATCTACATCGTTCAGATTTATGGAAAATGTAAATTGACCATTCTGAGTCTCATATCAGCCTAGGACATATTCATCATTTTCAGCCTATATCTACAATATCCACCTTTAAAGAATGTAAAAATCCTAACATTATCTCCATTAAATGTTGCAACGTGATCATGTCTAGTGAATTTTGAGCAGGACTTCACAATCTAAAACAATCAGACAAATTACAAAAGCATCACTTATTATTTGCATATTCCAAACATTCTTAGTCAAATATGTGCATAATAAGTGAAGATCACAGGTACATTGTCAGAAACATTCTATGTCTATTACTCTTGTGAAAACTGGAAGTAAATAAGAGGTAAACAACATATCTGTATGTAAGACCACATTGGTCATGAAAAGTAACATTAACAATTGTTGTATGAAAGTATTGGCATAACTTGTAAAAAAAAAAAAGGATAGTCGTTAACATGTCTTAGTCCAAAACAGACATAGCATAGATATTGTCCTGCACATAGTTCTGGTCAAGACATTTATCCCTACAGATATACTACGTGATTCAAGATATCTTACTAATTCACGTACTCCGTCAGTCGATATAACATCCTGATTTGTTCATAATAGATATACCTTTATTTAAGATACAATAGATAGAGGCAAGTGTACTGACTACCTAGCTCCCTAGGAAGTACTGTAGCTCGTTATCGATATTTAAACCTTTATCCACTGCACGTAATTGCATGATCCAACAATCTTCCTTCTGCCTAAGTCTCAATTCATGATTGCCACCTCTTATTTCCGGCAAAACTGCTTCAATCCCATGAAAAGTAAAAGACAGATGTTCCCCTTGCGCAGTGCATTCCATTGCACGTGTCGCAATGGGATATCTAGTATCCCTGTTCTTCAGATCCCTGAAGTGTTCAGAGATGCATTCCTTAAGTTTCCTGATCGTGCTCCCAATGTATATTTTGTTACATTTACAGATAATAGCATAAATGACATAAGTTGTATTGCAGTCTATATGTGTATTTATCTGAAATTTCTTGGAGCCATTGTAGATAAAGTTCCGTATCCCATGTTTGGTCAACCTACACAGGCTACAATTACCAAATCTAAAAAATCCAGTATTGAGCTTGTGTAGCCACGTGAGATTATGTGTCTGTAGTCTAGGATAGCTGGGGCTGACCATATTACTGATAGTTATGCCCCTAGTATATGTAATCGAAGGATGATTCTCTACATAAGGTTGTAGCATAGGGTCAGCAGTGAGCATAAACTAATACTTTTTCAAAATGTGATATATTTTTGAGGACCAAGGATGATAAATAGTTATTATCCTTAAAGGATTCTTCTGCTTCTTGCAGATCCTGTTCTCAGATTGTAGAGTGTCCTTCCTGGCCAGTTTGAGAACTCTATCCTTGGGCTTGATAACAACTTCCCTTGCATAGCCTTTCGTTAAGAATCTATTCTCAATATCTATCACACATGGAACAAAATCAGACTCCTGACTGCAGTTATGGCGCGCTCTGTAGAGTTCTCCAAATGGAATCGTATTGACTTGCGATCTTGGGTGAGCACTACTTGAGTGCAGAACTGAAGTACATGATGTTCCTTTTCTGTATAGTTTGCTACAAAGTCTCCCTTGATTAACATATAGTACTAAATCCAAAAATACAATGCTCTCATGACTGTGACTTATCGTAAATGACATATTAAAGGCATTATTGTTCAAATGTGCAAAGAACTTTAACAATTCAGCCTCCCCACCTGTCCAAATGAACAAAAGATCATCTATGTACCTCCCATAATAGCAGATATATTCATGCCATTGTGCACCACCATGGCCCCAGATCGGCACGGCCTTTAACAACCCCATAAAGCGGCAGGCAAAAGACGGCGCAAATCTGAAACCCATGGCGGTCCCGCACGTCTCTCTGTACCAGTGATTATTGAATAAAAATACATTGTGTTCAAGAATTAGCTTAGACATTGTAAGCAGCATCTCCGTATGTTCTAGGAGTTCAACGGGTCTCGTATAGAGAAAATGTCGTAAAGCACTCAGCCCATATTCATGACTGATGTTTGTATACAATGACACAACGTCCATTGTCACTAGCATAATTTCCGATTCCCAAAGAAAGTCATTAAAGATATTAAGAACATGTTTAGTGTCTTTTATGTTTGAAGGTAGGTTCATTACTACGGCTGTAGAAATACATCTACAAGAAATAAAAGAAGATTAAGAAGACTTCTCATTGTTGAATTACTAAGAACTTTGTTTGATTGTGAAATATGCTCAGGATATATCTCTTTTTTCTTAATTAAACGGTAATTAAACGGCGTAGAATTTCTATACCTTCTGGTATATGGTGGGTGGCCGTTACCATATCCTTGGAGCTACTAAAATTTTGAATTTAGAATAACTCACAACTCTGCGCAATTGATACCCAGCCATCCGTTCTGTGTATCATTGTTGGAATTGTAGGCCAGACACCCCCAAGGACCATCTAGCAGATTCCAGTCCCTTGGATTTGTGTTTTGGACAGTTTGAACCCTCAAGAGGAACTTCAAGTAGAAATTCTGGAAAATGCTCCATAAGCTGACTGACCAGACATCGAGAGTCAAGGCGGCTACTTTCAATCACGACCCGGCCTGGTTTTCAGGTTCATACCACTGAAAGCTTCAGTGATCCGGACTTCTCGGATTTGACCAGAGCCTCGCAGAGAGTCAAGCTGGAGAACCCGCATCACATCCGGCCTGACGAAGTGCCTTACATGACATAGAGAGAAAAAGCTCCAGTAAAACAACTAAGTGTGAAGATAAAAGTTGAACTGAGGCCTCCTGCTTAATGTATCCAACCAGGGCTCCATCGCGGATGGCCTCAAACTTTGACTTTGTCCAGGTCAAGCGCAAGCAGATGTCCCAAAGTGTCGCTATATTTTTTTAAGCACTAGAAAGTGTTTATTCTTCACAAAAATCATATCACCAGTTCCCTGCATTGGATGCTTGTCGTTTTGGTGTCTATTTCTTCAAAAGAATATAATCTGTTTTTATAAATTGTAGTTGGGTTTTTACTCTCTGTTGTGTCTTACTTGTTTAATGTATTGGTGTTTTTAAATGCTTGACCCATCTGTCTACTAAGTTATTCCTGTCTGCTCATTGCCAGCTACCAAGGTATGAGCAAAGGAATAATATATTGTGACCTTGAATGAGCCTTTTATTGTGTTTGTGGCCCTATTACTAGTCATAAGTCACTACTTATCACTAATAATAAACCACTTTTCAACAAAGTGCTACATTCCACAGATGTCAATTAACTGTGCATGCCATTCGTGCAGTTTTTATACGATATTCTTCGGCCTTATACAGAAGTTAAATACACAAATCAGGGATTAGCCAATTTCTCCTTCTTGTAGGGGGTTAGAGCTAGGGGTGGGCGGAATTTGCGAAATTCACTTTCGCAAATTATCGCGAAAATGTTAAAAATCTCCGCAAACACGCGGAAATATCGCGAAGATGCGGAAGTTTTTTTCCCGCCCGGTCGCGGTATTTTCTGCGTGGTCGCGGCTCGCCAACTTACCCATGCGGTTGCTCGCGGGCACGGCCATCTTGTTTTTACTTGTCTCGCGGTGCATGATCGCGAGAAGAAAGACGTGATCGCGCGACGCATGACGTTACTACGGGCACGAACTGTCGCGAGACAGCGCAAATGGCTACCAACAATCCAACATCTCGCGGAGAACGCGACCGGATCGGGAAAACTTGTCGGAGAACGCGGGAATTCAGGTAAGGCGATAGCATGCACGCGAGAATGTATTATTTTACAGCGCAAGCAAGAAACAAATTATCGCTAAGCTGCGGCATGCGGAAATTTTGACATTTTCGCGCTTTCCGCGGAACGCGAAAATGCCAAATTATCGCAATTTCCGTGAACGGAACAGAATTTTGGCCCAGGCCTAGTTAGAGCACATACGTGCCCACTGTGAAATGTTTGAAAATTTGCAATAGAATTCAACAAAAAATATCATGGGATTGACCAGGTAAAAGAGGAATATATTCTCACTTGTTTTTAGCTTTTTCCAACCTATTATATTTTCATTTGTGCCATTCATGAATAACACTCATGATTATCATAAGTTTCATCACATTCATAAAATGTCCCCATCCTGCCCACAAAATCTTTAAAGACTGGGTTGATGCAGTCATTCATTTCATTTCATAAGGCTTTATTCAGAGCTTAAACACAAAGTCCATAAAAGCAAAACAGATACACAACAAATACATTAATCATAAAACCATAATAGAAAGATTACAAAACAAATAACATGGTTAAAACATTTAAAATGATTAAAAAAGCATACTGGGCCTTGCTTTGATAGCTTGTAAGAGGAAAGTAGCAGTGAAAAAGCAAACATCAGGGTAAGGTTTAAAAAGCAACTTCATAGCATCTTGTACACTCCTGACTCCATATTTTAACAGGATAGGCTTTAGGTAGGCTTGACGAAAATTACCATATAATTTACACAGTAAAAGAAAGTGCATAGTGCTTTGGACTGATACATTGTCACATGGGCATGGGCCGACCGGGTGTTTTTTAACACACGGGTAGGCCACCAAATGGTGCACTATCCCGAACCTTAATCTGGTAATAACATACCGGTGAGAGGATCGGGTGTCTAGGCTTAGATACGGCTGGAATCCCTCGGTTTCACAGAATCTACCGTAAAACATACATGTACTTAAGTTGCTGCTAATCCTTTCTCGCCTTTCTGATTTGAAGTTCATAAAAACTGACTTCAACGCTTCTTTAGGCAGACTAGAAGGGGCGTAACAATCATCTTTAAGTTTAAAACCATAGATCTCTAGATAGCAATTTAAAACAAATTTGATCCAGGGAATCTTTAGATGGCCATCAGTGGAGAGGCAGTCTCCAATAATGGCTCTGTTTAAAGAGGTCTCTTCCTTTGACCAAACGGAATGCCACAACATTAAAGGTCTTATTGCCAATAGGTCGGAAAGATGTAAAATACCAAGCTCTCTGTGGGCCAAATCATTAGTAGCTGATTTGGGCAAACACAGGAGCCTTTTAAGGAAGAGATTTTCCTCCACTTGCAAGTTCCCTACCTTGATATGTCCCCACACCCCCGCTCCATAAAGGGCCACCGAAAGACATCTCATTTGGAATTTTTTTTGCATATCTTTGATCCTTTTATTTCCAATTTTGGTAGCAAATTTAAACACCCCGTGAGAGCTTTTCGCCATCTTGGCCCGGACACAGTTGATCTCACTGGACCAGCTGCCCGACTTGGAAAAGGTGATGCCGAGGTAATTAAAAGACTCCACTGTTTGCACCTTGTGTCCATCAATAAAAAAGGCATGGGGTTTTTTACATCCCACACCACATTCCATAATAAAAGTTTTGGATTTATTAATCAACAGCTTCCTATCCTTAATGAACAGCGAGAACCTGTCCATCAAGCGCTGTAAACCGATAGGGGTCCTAGACAAGATTACAGCATCGTCCGCATAAAGAAGTACGGGGACGTAGAAATCATTTATTTTTGGTGCATCAGCCGCAACCGTCTTTAAAGCTAAATCCACTTCATTGATAAAAAGAATAAAAAGTAAAGGGGCAAGCACACTCCCTTGTCTAATACCCCGCCTAACCCTAAACTTGGGGGTGCACTCCCCAGCCTGACCATAACGGACACTGGAGTTTAATTTAACATAGAGTCTTGCTAAAAAATAAACAATGGACTCAGGTGCGCCCATTTCCAGTAATTTGGCCCATAAAATGTTGTGGTCCACCATATCAAAGGCGCTACTCAAGTCAGCAAAGCAAAGGTAGAGGGATCCTTTTTTAGCCTTCGTGTACTTCCCGATTAGTAAGTCGAGCTTAAGGCATTGTTCTATGGTTCCTCTACCCTTCTTGAAACCATATTGGGAATTAGCCAGGATATTATTAGATTCCGCCCATTCTTCCAACCTAACCATAAGCACCTGACTCATGATTTTCACAGAGGAGTCCAGGAGGGAGATTGGGCGATAGTTCTTCGCATCTCCCCTATCTCCCTTCTTGTAGATTGGTACGATTATGGATTCCTCCCATGTGTGGGGGACCCCGTTGCATACGGCAGCATTAAATACCTTTGTAAGCAACGGACCCCAGATCTCGGGTGCTGTTTTGTATACATCAATGGGTACCCCGTCAGGTCCCTGGGCCTTCCCACCCCTGCTGGATTTAATGCTGTCCCACACTTTGGCAATAGTAATATCCAAGGGGATGACAGGCCACCCATCATCATAGGCTCCCCTAGATCTGACCGAGTCAAAAATCAAAGAGAAGTGGGTGACCCAGCTCTCCACACTGACGTTGGCCGATAATTCGGGCATCTTATCGTCCTTTAAAAAGGGACTATTAACTGTTGCCCAGAATAAGGAGGAATCCGCGGTAGAAGCTGCCTGGTCTAGTTTGTCCCATGCCTCTTGTCTTAATTCTGTTTTCCTGGACTTAATTGCGGCCTGATAGATACCTCGCAATTCCCTAATCATACCAGTATCTCTCCTCTCTGCTGCCAATGCTGTTTTGAGCCCTTTAAGCGCTACAGAACATGCATGGTCAAACCACCCCCTTTGTTGAAGTTTCCTACCCTTAGAGAGTATAGTGAAGTTGCTATCTATAATTAAGTTAATATTGATAAAATTACGCACAGTTTCAACAGTTACTTCCTCAGTTTCTAAGATTATGATAATTTCCGTAAGACATTTTGAAACAATGGTGTTAGACGTAATATCCGCATTAATACCTTTCCATCTGATACGGATGCCATTAGGTCGATGTGGCTCAATATTGGTAATAGTACATGGATTATAAATCTGTTGGTCCTTCCATAGTGTAACCTCAGCGGTAATGCAATTATGATCGCTAATTAAATTATCCACAACCACAGGGGCCGAACACCATGGGCTAATACCAGACGACATACAAATAAAATCAATTACTGTATTAGCATTCCTTCCCGTGAAAGTGGGAATAATTACACCTGAGGAGTTAACCTGGTTAACCAGTATTTCCATGTCATAAGTAGTTAGAATTTTGTTCAAAGAATTACCATAAGAGTTATGAGGAAAGTGGGGAACACCATCGCCACAGTGGTCAATAAAACCACGCACCCTTTGAGCAGCAAAGGGACACACCACTGTGTTAAAATCCCCTAACCAAATGATATCAAAATCAATGTCAAATTTGGTTATGATGTCTTCCATGGCAGACTCCAAAGCAAGTACAACCTGATACCGTGAACAGTCAAAAATATTATTATAAAAATTAATTAAAAGGATATTTCTACCCTGCTCCTGTTGAAGCCATAAAATCTGGGAGTGTGCACCAACCAAGACATGTTTCTTAACTTTGATGGGTATTTCTACAGAAATCAAAACCAATAACCCACCCTTGGCACTGCCCGACTGTGAGGCCACGGCAGGTAGATGAAAAGAAACAAAACCATTATAATTGATTGGGTCCACACACCAGGTTTCCTGAAAACATACAATATTAAAAGAATTAAGGAACTCTGTCCATCCCAGACAGATCTCCTTAGATGAAAGTCCCGCAATGTTCCAGCTAACAATCGAACAAGCACTCAGTCTACAGGATTTGAATAGGAGTTTAGGGCTAGTAGGAACAGGGGGGACGTGATTACAAGACTGGACCCCAGTCTTGCCAGCCAAATGGACCCAATTCTCACTATCACAACAACTGGGCTTCCTGTTGGTATTATCCGAGGGGTTATCATTACCACTGGTATCTACTGTATCTAACACCCTCAGAATAACATCCCCTCCCGTGCCTCCTACAGCATCAACAACATCCTCTGTTTTAGACAGGGCTGGCTCCAGTCAATCATTACAATCCAGTCCGCTCAGGGCTTGAAATCGGTTTGACATGGTAATTTTAGAACCAGAGAGGACATACGTATCTCCTTCTCTTATCCCAGTATGTTTGACATTAGGACAATAGTTAAGATGCCTATAAAAATACCCTATGGGCCGAAGAGATATCCCTTGCTCGAGTGAAGAGGATGATTGTGCTCTTAACAGGGCAGTTGAGGCAAGATGGGGGTTTCTAAAATTAACCACAATACAATCACCCCCACAAGTCTTACGCGAGCTACCAATCCAGTTAGCTCTTCTTGTGCTTAATATATCCTTAGCTAAAACAACTGGGAAACTGCATTCCCGATGCAGCCAATCCACAGTTTTGTTCTTCAAAGAAGCATGGGATTCACTATAATTACGGCCAGTCTCACTTACTGGGGGGACATTGGTGAGGACTGCCACAAATGGGGCACAGGCTGGGGGCAAATCCGGCCTGGGAGTACCTGAGTTTTTAGCATTAGGTCCTAGCTGGTTCTCGGGGGCTGGGATAGGTAATGAGCTATATTGTCCTGGAGTCTGCAAGAGGTCTGGAGCATTTCTTCTCTCCTCACGATGTTCTCCAGATGGAATCTTGGAAGGGTTGGTCTTAGCCGTTGGTATGACTACCTTAGAAACCCGCGGGGGAACATGACTACTTTCTAAAACCTCCTCAGTAGCTTTAGTACCAATACTGGCATTAAGGTGTGATTCTAACAGACCTCCTAGTCTGACCAGTTCGTTAGCTACCATGTCAAGTTTGTTCAATAATGGCTTAACTAATAGTTCAAACTTAGCGTCTATCATACTGATTAAAAGGTCCAGCTGCTTACTATCTAAGGTGACCAGATTACTATCCTGCACTATGCTGGGATCACGAGCAGAATTAGTGGGTAAAGGATCAGCTCTCTTAGATGATCGCCCCCCCCCCCGTTTGGAATGTACATTCTTGTTGTGATTCCGGCTGGAACGTAGTACTCTCTGTGATGTTGTGGCCGCCAGGGTAGGAGTCGATGGATCTGGGGTAAGTATTAAGTCCCCAGGTGGGGAACCAACAGGGCTATTTCCTTCTAAAGAGGCCACCACTATAGAACCATCCATATGATGGTTAGACTCATTAGTCTCATTACTTACATCCTGATTAGAAACGGACAAAGAGATAAGGGGATTAGTATTTGAAGAAATAGGGTCAGCAGTTCCTGAACGCCCCAAGGACTTTCTCCGCTCCTGATTTATCTTATTAACCATTTTAACAAGATAATTATCCATGGTTGTCTTCGCCGGAATAGATTTTGCTTTTGACATGGATTAATAACTGGTACAGCCCTACAATACTTTAATCAAACTTAACAGGCGATTACCAGCCCTTACGTATTACCCACTTGGGAGATATTCTCTCACAGCAAAACACTATATACTCAGCCCACTGGTACCTCTGTACAGATCAAGATGTCCACGGACCCCACCAGCCCCCTCCTGTCCCGGACTGTCACAGACTGTCCGCCCTTTATCCGGGCTTCGTCCCGGGTGTCCCGCATCGCGTCCCGCACCAGCGGGTCTTGTGATATTTAGCGGAAACGGAAACCAATAGGCGGATAGGCGGGCCGCTGCACAGCTGCGGACCTCACGGGCTCACGGGCTCCTGGGACCTGCAGTCCCGTCCGGCAGCTCCTCACCAGCCACAGCAACACAGCGGGTTCACAACACAGTCCCACCAAGGGCGACAGGCACGGTAGGTCAAAGCCCCCACCAGCGATGCGGGACCCGCGCCAGCGGGTTCCGCGAGGTTTTTAAATGCTTTGATGGCGGATGGGCGGGCCGCTGCACAGCTGCGGACCTCACGGGCTCCTGGGACCTGCAGTCCCGTCCGGCAGCTCCTCACCAGCCACAGCAACACAGCGGGTTCACAACACAGCCCCACCAAGGGCGACAGGCACGGTAGGTCAAAGCCCCCACCAGCGATGCAATTTCCGTGAACGGAACAGAATTTTGGCCCAGGCCTAGTTAGAGCACATACGCGCCCACTGTGAAATGTTTGAAAATTTGCAATAGAATTCAACAAAAAATATCATGGGAGTGACCAGGTAAAAGAGGAATATATTCTCACTTGTTTTTAGCTTTTTCCAATCTATTATATTTTCATTTGTGCCATTCATGAATAACACTCATGATTATCATAAGTTTCATCACATTCATAAAATGTCCCCATCCTGTCCACAAAATCTTTAAAGACTGGGTTGATGCAGTCAATCTTGATGTAGAGGGGACGTTTGATGTAAACTGATCACTCCTTTTTATATTTATTGAACATTCCTGAACACCACTGTTGCAGCAAGTGCCATTAGTACACTCTACACTGTAAGAGGAGGACATAAATAAAGAACACTTGGAGGAAACATTAGCATGCTAACACTGGCAAAGAACAGCTCTTGATAAATAGACAGACATATGTCAAGGTGCATGGGTGCGAAGTCAGAACAGATCTGAGGGGGAATGTATTCATTAGCATAGGTAAACTCAGAAGATTGGTTTGTCAATAATCTGAAAGAGTGAAGGATTGGTTGAGTACTCAGTAGATTTTGGAGAGTGGTTCATTGTTCTGTGGCAGAATCTGGGTACACTTGTTTAAGGCTTAGGACGATCTAAATTTGGAATTTTACAGCAGGATTGAGTCTTTTCTTTTCAGACCTCAAAGGCCTCCAGAAATAGTAAGATGGTTAGCAGGATAAGTGCTTTTCTGATGGACATCTTTAAAAGCCAGCCAACATACTTGGACACTTCTAAGAGAATGCATTTCCATTGGGGCATGACATTATTCAGTCTGCAGTACCATTCAGCCCCTGACCTCTTAAAAATGATGAGCTGTCACAAAAAATGCAGTGATCTCTGCATGCCCCTCTGATCCTTTGCCTATTCGCTATAGTTATACACATCCCAATTTCTCTAAAACTAAAATATAACAGACTTGTCGTTGTCAGACCAATCATCTGCATCAAGCAGGGTATAGAGAGCTCTGTACTTTCGCTTTATAACGTTAGGTTACAAGATGCATTCGTTTGTTCATGCAAACTAAGAGTACACACAATGCATCCATATGTTAAATGAAGGATCGAGACTGAACATATGGTCTAAAGTGTATTTTGCTGCTTCAATTAAATGTGTCTTGACGTCTTCCAAGATTAAATTATAATTTGAAATGATACACATATTCAATGGAGTTCTATTACCGTTCAGAAAGCATATTTGGTGTTGATGTCTGTTTTGCATCGGATTTCACACCTTGTAAATGTGTTTGCCAGTTGACAATAACAAGGACGTCACACGGTCTCTTTTGCCATGGTTGCCTGTCTTTATGCGTTTATTTTTCTATCTAACGATTGTTTTCATGCATCAAGTCACTGTAAAGTAGAAAGTGGGAATGGAAACGTTGCCACCAGTCTATCGTTGTATGTATCCCAGGGCGGTCATATAGAAGCTTTCCTCAAAATGCTCTCTGTGCAAACAGCACTTTGCTTCTACCAGTGGCAGTTTGACTCCAAACAAACAGCATACATTACATTGGTTGGCTCATAACACGTGCATATATATCTCTCACATTACAAAGTCATAGTTCCTGTTAACTTACGCACTCACTCTTGAATGACCTATTCAATATTTGTTATGAATGGTGCAAGCTCCATTTTGTACAACCGATCAAAGAATTGCTGCATGTAAATGAAAAGGTGTCCAAATTGTAACAGGTTTGGACACATCTAAATACATCATAGGTGTGCAAAAAATGCAGCGCAGCCAGTAGAAAAGACATTCTAGGTGAACACGTCCATTAATAGGTGAGGGTGTGCATTTTGCCTCGTTATCGCTTTCATCAAACTGACTGCCAAGTTCCTTTTAATTTTAGAGCGATATGCGATATTCCTGGGTCTGGGATTGGTGCCTGATTACACACACACACATGTGGTGGTGGACACAGAATGGGACTGCTGCATACCAATAAATATGTTCAGTCAGTCAGTCATAAGCTTTTATTCGATATGCAAGATATCTTGTAAGCACATAAAAAATACAATTATTACAATAGACACATAAAAAACACAGCAACAAGAAGCCAGTAGAAAATACATAAGAAGATAAAAGGACATAAATTGCCCGCAATAAATTATCTAAAAAGAGAATTAAACAGCTACTGACAGTCTCTTACAACGAATAAGCCAGGACCACTTTAAAAATTTTGCAATTCCACACACTAAAAGGGGGGAAGTGTCCGTAGTTAAGATACGCAGGGCTTCAAGGTAACTACGTGTGCCCATATTGCGACAAAGGGGTTTCAACCAGACACTCCTAGGCCTTACATAGTCTGGGCAAACAAATAAGACGTGTACAATGGTCTCGGCCTTACTTGGGCAACACGCACAGTTGGAAGAAATACGGGGCACAGGTGACCAACACGATACCAGTGCACCTAGGGGGAGGCATCCGACTCTGAATCTAAAATAAAGGGCTCGATCAAAAGGGAGAGTTATCAAGTCCAGGTAGGGTTCAAAAACCACAGTGTCTTTAATTTGCAAAAAGGCGACAGTCGACTTGCAGTGATTAGAGTTTGTAATTGTCCGCTCCGTACACCAGTTCCAATAAAGCGCCTTGACAACTTCTTTTGGAGGGGCTGAACGTGATGACCAACAGCCTCCTAGACCGACACTCTCCAGAAGCTTTTTAGTATCTCTTAGCCACTTTATCTTAGCCCAACCCCCCAAACTCATTATTTCCCCCAGGGCATCAGCATAAGATTTTAATTCTTCACCCCTCCAGATTCTTGTCCATAACAAAAGCGGGCGAAGCTGGGCCTGGTCTTTAATATTTTTACAGCCCATATCCAACCGGACAGGTACGGATGGAGTGCTCAGGGGCACGGAGATAAGGGATTTCAATAGCTTGCTCTCCGCTGTCTCTAGGTCTTTCAAACAACAGTGACCCCACAATTCTGCCCCATACAAGGCTGATGACACTACTTTAGCCTTGTAAATGTCAACTACTGGGGTGAGTGATCTCCTTGGAGAGGCCCTGAACTCCCTCATAAGGGCACCTCCCACTCTCCTGTGGCTGAGGACCATTTTGTCAATATGTCTTGCCCAAGACATCCTATCCGTGATCCGAATACCGAGGTAATCGAATTCAGCTACTTTCTCTAGGGGGATCGAGTTTAGAGTCGGTGGGCGGCCCAGTTTCTTAGGAGGATTTAGGACTAGATATTTTGTTTTATCCACATTTATTGTTAATCCTCTTGCACCACAGAACTCCTGAAATCGTGTTAATAATTTCTGGAGACCTTGAGGGGTCTTCGAAATCAGGAGCGTGTCGTCCGCAAAAAGCAGGGTGGGGATACGGACTCCTGCGAGACAGGGGGCGTCGGCTGGTTCTTGTTGAAGATGTTTTACCACCCCATTCACATAAAGTGAAAATAGGGTGGGTGCCAAGACACAGCCCTGTCTTACGCCCCTAGAGACTGGAATCTTCTCAGTGAGTTCACCGTTTTTGCCCCAACGAACCTGGGCAAAGGTATGGGCATGAAGGCTGATGAGAAGTGACAGGATGTAAGGGGGTAAGCCCAGCTCATGAAGTACCCTCCAAAGATCTTCCCGGGGGACTAGGTCAAAGGCAGTCTTCAGGTCTATAAAGGCCAGATAAAGACTGCCCTTGCCCAGTTCCACCACCTTCCACCCCAATAATACCAACCTAAACACCTGCTCAATTGTCCCCATTCCAACCCGAAAACCTGCCTGAAAGTCTGAAAGAATTTTGTTCTCCTCCACCCAATGGAGAATCCTTCCAAGGATGGCTTTACCAGCTATCTTTTGGGTGGAGTCGATCAGACTTATGGGTCGGTAGTTCCCCGGTGTTTCCCTGCACCCTTTTTTGTAAATCGGGACCACCACCGCCCCTTTCCAGGATTCTGGTACTGCCCCTCCCATCATGATGTCATTAAGTAGTGCTGATATGACCCGTGCCCATTCCGCTGGATATGCCCTCATAAGGTCCCCCGGGAGGCCATCGGGACCCGCAGCCTTGCGTGGGGCTACCCACCCTATAACCCCCTCAAGCTCTAACGGAGTAAAGAGATCATAGGCATGAGGTTCAGTTATTCGAGTGAGATCCACCCCCACATTACAATCCCCATCTGGAGGGAGGTATAAGGACCCAAAATGCTTTACCCAGCTTTGTGGCGGGATGTTACAGGGTCTCACAAGTGCATCGGGATTTTTCCGTGTACTTATAAGATGCCAGAATGCCCTTGAGTCCCTGGATTTACTGGCCTGGAGCAGGTCATCCCAATATTTGTCTTCCCACTCCCTCCTGGCTAATTTAAGGGAGTTATTGTAGGCCTTCCTTGCTTCCTGTATCACAGGGCGGGACTTAGCTTTGATCGCCTCAACTAGCTTAGTCTTAAAAACCCTGCATGATTGGGTATACCAGCCATCAATAGGTTTTTTAGAATGTTTATTACCCAATTTGTTATAGTGTAGAGTAAAGACATTAGTTAAGGCTTCAATCAGGGAGACAAAGAGCGCACTCACTCTACCCACGCCCTCCGAGGATATTCCGAGGTTTAATACCGTATGGTTTAGGTGAAATTGTATTTCTCCAAGCTTCCCCTCTGATAAAACCAGTTTGGCCCATTTAATACGCCTACCACAAGGGGAGACTTCCGAGACCTCAGGTGGTGCTGTTACCCGATTAATAGTATCCTTACTTGAGTCTCGCCACCATTGGGCCATACTCAAAGAAAGGAGGTTGTGATCGCTTTCAGACGAGGAGACCACCTGCATGTCGTTCACATAGGGCCACAGACATACATCTACTAAAAAATAATCTAACCTAGAGGTATGTCCAGGCCTATTGTAAGTGTGGGCGCCCACCCTATCCGAGGGTGTCCTCCCATTAGCAGCCCTTAGATTGAATTCGAGGCTCAGGGAGTATAACTGAAGCGCCACTTCTGACCACCTTTTAATCGGTGGGATTTCCAGAGCCGGAATCTCCCGCCTGGAATCCTCCTCTTCTTGGTCGAGGGAAACGTCCGAGCCCAAGGGCTCGAACGTACAGTTCATATCACCTGCAACCAATATACGGGACTTATATGGGGTATTATTTAACAAAGTCTCGAGTAGAGATATTACAGGAGACTTTCTCCCGCCCACGGTTCCCCGGGCATAAACATTATAAACGTTTAAAACAACTCTCCCCCTTAGATCTATTAGGGTGATGTTTTGTATGTCAGGAGAACCTGTGGGGAATTCCATAATTCTGCAATCAAGAGATGCCGCAACCCAAATAAGGAGGCCACCCGCTGGGCGCCCCCTCCCTGAAGACGAAACAAGCGCAGGGGCGAAATAAGAGGAAAAACCCACCCTGTGGACCGGCACACAACTCCACGTCTCTTGGAAAAGGCACAGAGAGTGCTCATCAACCGGAGCAATAAAGTCAGGCAGGGCCAGCTTTCCTGCAATCCCTGCGACGTTCCAGCTGAAAACCTTAAAGGCAGGGTCCGTCACAGCTGATATGTCGCAGGGCCCCGGAATACCCCCACCTGTAGAGCTCCTCGGAGACACATGAGGAAAGCGAGGGTCATGCAAGTCGGGTACAAGATCACCTATCCCACTAGTAGGATTTATATTACTAAATGATAATGCTTCCACTAAATCTACTCTATGCCCAACTTCCAGTCAGATCGGTCCTGCTGGCCGCAGATGTTTCTCCCTGGAGTCCCCTGAAACCCCATCCCAATTCAGGCCAAGGACAGGGGGACTTAAACTTCCACCGGTAAAATCAACGATTTGCCTGGGGTAAAAGAAGGAAAGATCTACCACTTTAACCCCCGGAACCCCCATATTGGGAATAGGGGTGCAAATCGATGGTACCACTCTTGGATCTTGAAAATTTATAATTATACAGTCCCCCTCCTGCGTTTTTTTCCCCTGTCCAACCCAGTCCACTCTACGGACACTCAGTATAATGCCACCCACACCTAGTGGGATTGGCTTATTTGCCTTTAGCCAGTGGATACACTTATTCTTAAGTGATTGATGATTTTCCAACTGGCCGTCCTTTAGAGGGGGCACATTAACCATGACTGCCGCAAAGGGTTGACAGTCTGGAGGAAGGTTTACTGGGGGGATTCGTTGTGTTTGCTTACTAGAGGCCAGTGAAAGGGTAGATGTAGTGGTAGCATGGAGGACGGGCCTAGGGGTTTTCTCTAGGGCTGGCCTGTTAAAGTTAGTGCATACCCCTAGCTTTTTGCGAACTTCCAATATGCCACTCGGTTCCTGAGGCTGCTTTTGATGGGGAGACTTAAGCTTATTTTTAACGGGCTCTATGTGGGTTATGGAACCCTTTTGCTGGGGTCCTGCTTTGGGAGTTGGGGTAGATGTTGGGGCCAAAGTTGATGGACTATTAGAAACTCCCTCATCGCAGCATATTGGGTGCTTAGGGACTCGCTGAGATGAAGGCTCGTTTACATTTGCAACCAAATTCTTAGCTACGGTCACTCTACTTATTTGTTTAACTACTGCTTTAAGTGAGTGGAAGCCATCAAGGGTTGATTGCTCGAGTTTGTCTATCCTTTCCCCAAGGTTTTTAACTTGAGTTAGCAACGGATTCAAGAGGCTATAAACCTTCTCAAAAATGTTTTCTGCCGTTGCTAAATCAGGAAGCTTTAAAAGTTTCACACTATTTGCACTATTTGCACCAGGGTATAACTCCTCGGAAGGGTTCAAAACATCCCCAGCTATGTCCGGCTTATTCACTATAGCTTTTCCCCTTGTAGTTCTCATACCTACTCCAAAAGGCTTTCTTAAACTTTGATAGAGAGCGGCTTGTCTAACTGGGCAGCCCTTTTTACGTTTACAAGCCTTTTTACTCAAGGGCCTATTCTCCTGACTAATGATTGGTGTTTGGGAGTTTTTGGGGGACCTAACTGTCTCCCCTTCTGGTAGTGCCAAGGGCGAAGTGGACGATGTTAAGGGCTCCAGATCACTGATGACTTCACTTGGGGTATTAATAGATGGTGATGCAATCAGTTTACCAAGACTGTCAGGCTCCACGGTAACTATGGGAAAAAGAGCAGCCAAACTTTCTAACCTACCTATATTTTGTTCAATGCCTACCAACTGGGGTGGGTCTGTGGAAGTACTAAACACACTAGGCGAAGTAGCAGCCTGAACCAGGGTACTGGGAGTTATAAATGATGATTGAGCGTCGACCCCCAGGGATGAACGTCTTGAGGGGAGGTAAACCTCAGATAGACGTCGCTCAGACATGGCAATCTCCTTTTCAATCACCGCCGCCACCCTGGTAATGAAACGGTCCATAGATCCAATAATGGGGCTTGCCGCATTTGGCCCACTAGCGCCTTCATTCCTTAACAACTTGCCAGAGCGCGTAGACATAGTTTGCTGGGTACAAAACCGGGATATGTACTCACAGTTCTTGCAAAGGAAAGGGACGTGGCCCAGCCCAGCCTCCTTCAGCCCCTGACGGCCACAGATGGCCCGCCCTTTGCCCGGGCTTAGCCCGGCGCGCCCCGCGCGCGTCCTCGCGGGACGAGCTACCGTTCGATGTTTTAAGCGCCTCCAGGCGCGGGAAGCTGGTCGGCGGGAGCGTCACCGGGTGAGGGGATGCTGGGAAGTGTAGTCCGGCCGGCGGAGCCAAGCCCGGCCGGTCGCAGGATGGAGGGGTGAAGGAGCAACAAGCGTGCTCAGCGGAGCACAAGCCCGGCCGCACACAGAAACCCCCAGTAGCAGCACACAGAGTCCTCGCCACCGTTCGATGTTTTAAGCGCCTCCAGGCGCGGGAAGCTGGTCGGCGGGAGCGTCACCGGGTGAGGGGATGCTGGGAAGTGTAGTCCGGCCGGCGGAGCCAAGCCCGGCCGGTCGCAGGATGGAGGGGTGAAGGAGCAACAAGCGTGCTCAGCGGAGCACAAGCCCGGCCGCACACAGAAACCCCCAGTAGCAGCACACAGAGTCCTCGCCACCGTTCGATGTTTTAAGCGCCTCCAGGCGCGGGAAGCTGGTCGGCGGGAGCGTCACCGGGTGAGGGGATGCTGGGAAGTGTAGTCCAGCCGGCGGAGCCAAGCCCGGCCGGTCGCAGGATGGAGGGGTGAAGGAGCAACAAGCGTGCTCAGCGGAGCACAAGCCCGGCCGCACACAGAAACCCCCAGTAGCAGCACACAGAGTCCTCGCCACCGTTCGATGTTTTAAGCGCCTCCAGGCGCGGGAAGCTGGTCGGCGGGAGCGTCACCGGGTGAGGGGATGCTGGGAAGTGTAGTCCGGCCGGCGGAGCCAAGCCCGGCCGGTTGCAGGATGGAGGGGTGAAGGAGCAACAAGCGTGCTCAGCGGAGCACAAGCCCGGCCGCACACAGAAACCCCCAGTAGCAGCACACAGAGTCCTCGCCACCGTTCGATGTTTTAAGCGCCTCCAGGCGCGGGAAGCTGGTCGGCGGGAGCGTCACCGGGTGAGGGGATGCTGGGAAGTGTAGTCCGGCCGGCGGAGCCAAGCCCGGCCGGTCGCAGGATGGAGGGGTGAAGGAGCAACAAGCGTGCTCAGCGGAGCACAAGCCCGGCCGCACACAGAAACCCCCAATAGCAGCACACAGAGTCCTCGCCACCGTTCGATGTTTTAAGCGCCTCCAGGCGCGGGAAGCTGGTCGGCGGGAGCGTCACCGGGTGAGGGGATGCTGGGAAGTGTAGTCCGGCCGGCGGAGCCAAGCCCGGCCGGTCGCAGGATGGAGGGGTGAAGGAGCAACAAGCGTGCTCAGCGGAGCACAAGCCCGGCCGCACACAGAAACCCCCAGTAGCAGCACACAGAGTCCTCGCCACCGTTCGATGTTTTAAGCGCCTCCAGGCGCGGGAAGCTGGTCGGCGGGAGCGTCACCGGGTGAGGGGATGCTGGGAAGTGTAGTCCGGCCGGCGGAGCCAAGCCCGGCCGGTCGCAGGATGGAGGGGTGAAGGAGCAACAAGCGTGCTCAGCGGAGCACAAGCCCGGCCGCACACAGAAACCCCCAGTAGCAGCACACAGAGTCCTCGCCACCGTTCGATGTTTTAAGCGCCTCCAGGCGCGGGAAGCTGGTCGGCGGGAGCGTCACCGGGTGAGGGGATGCTGGGAAGTGTAGTCCGGCCGGCGGAGCCAAGCCCGGTCGGTCGCAGGATGGAGGGGTGAAGGAGCAACAAGCGTGCTCAGCGGAGCACAAGCCCGGCCGCACACAGAAACCCCCAGTAGCAGCACACAGAGTCCTCGCCACCGTTCGATGTTTTAAGCGCCTCCAGGCGCGGGAAGCTGGTCGGCGGGAGCGTCACCGGGTGAGGGGATGCTGGGAAGTGTAGTCCGGCCGGCGGAGCCAAGCCCGGCCGGTCGCAGGATGGAGGGGTGAAGGAGCAACAAGCGTGCTCAGCGGAGCACAAGCCCGGCCGCACACAGAAACCCCCAGTAGCAGCACACAATAAATATGTTACATATAGAGAAAAACAATATATAACGTTTTAAGTGCAAACGCATTAATACATCACACGTCCGAATATGAAACTATACACCTGTTGTGTTTCTGGGTGCAGAAAGAATCATGCAAGTGCTTGCTCAATGTCTTTTTTTTGTTTTTTTAGCTTATACTATTTTTGGTATTAACTTGGGATGTTCGGATGAACTTTTATATGTGTACTTATTGATGATCACTGCATGAACAATATTTATGAATAGTTACGAATTGATGTATTGGCCAGCTTATTCTGGATCAAAAAAAGAAAATGCGTGTAACTGCTCCTGAGAATCAGTAGCAAAAACAAAATCTCAAATTTACACTTGGGCCTCATTGGGATCTCCTTTACAGCAGGGTCTGACTTTTTCGCCAACGCCTTTTGAATGAATGATTTAGTAAGAGCCTTGTAGCTTTTGCAAAGCTGCTTCGTGTGGACAGCTAGAGACTGGCAACGATGGAGGGTTGAACAGGCAGTTCTGGTTCACAGAAGTGATGCAGTAGTGGTGGTATTGCATTTTGGTATTTGTATATAGTTTTACCTTCTGACATCATGATATACATTTTCCACCTTGAATGAAGATTTCCCCTTAGAGGTATTTATGGTTCTTTAGGATTATCACATACTATGTGTTAATACATGGTTCTAAAAGCCTGTTTGGTTAGATTGGATTGTAGTTCGTTTATAATGGGGATTTAGTGTATGTATGTAAATCAATATTTTTATAGAACAAGCCTAGCCCAGGTGACGTAGAAATCGAGAAGCCACAATTTAGTTCCATAATTATTTATGTCAATATTGTTTCGTCATTATTTATGAGTGTAAGGGGTCCTACAGTAATCTGAAGCCAAAGGAACTTTCTAATTATGTAGTAGTTCTAGCATCTCAGAAACATAGCTGTGAAGACACCAAGCGATAAACAGGAGCAAGACCCCAGGTCATGATACAATTACTTATGTGAGGCAGAAATAGTTAAAGTGTGAGATAATGCTACTTGAGAACATATGATTTCAGTTTCTGTGAAAAGTTGGCCTGTCATATGCTGGTCACTTGTTATAGTGGCCACCTTGCACCAGTCCAATTCGACTCTTAAGGTAGATAGGCTTAAGACAACCTTTTAAAGAAAGCTATCCTAGTGGTAGCTGTGGAGAGCAGCCTTCAGGCTAAGTCTCAGAGGAATGTAAAGCAGCTTGTTTTACCTTATAATCTCTTGAATTACCAAATGAAAGGACACCACACAGGTATATATATCAAATATATATGTATTTATTTCTAGACACACTCTACTAATCTCTTTATGAGATTAGAAGTCAGGAACACATTCAAATATCAACATTTCACAATAAGTTAAGCACAAATATGGCTGGGGCCCTAGGGGCGTACCAGACCATATACTAAATAAGAGGTTTAGGAAAGTCGACTTGCAAGGGGACAGGGCCTAGGGCCTGTAGAATCGCAGGGGCTTCACTAATCCACCCAAGGCAGGTAAGTAAAAGACCCATGGGAGACGCGTGCAGTGTGAGAACACAGCCACGGGTTCCCTATTGATTTTAATGGAGCAAGTCGCGGTTGAATTTTTAAAGTTTTAGGGTACTTCGAGGAAGTCTGCAAGCAAGCCACTTACAAGGTAAGTAATTCGAGGGCCAACACACACTAGGGCACCGGAGTGCACGAGTTACCTCACCCAGGGAAGCCGGGTGCATAGGTGTCTTTTGGTGTCGGTGTTTTCTATGGAAGCCAAAGAAGATTTGCTGCTTGCGAAGACTAAAGAAGTGTCCGGTGGAATCCAAGGCTGGATTCAGGATGAAGATGACCTGAAAGCAGAAGGGACAGTGTTCACAGTCACTTGCCAGTGACCCGGGGTCAGGAAGATGGATGCCCACGGAAGTCGGGTGATTTCAGGTGATCAAGGGTGTTTTGACTCTTCGCTAACGAGGACCAGGAGGCATCAACGATGATCAGCAGCTGGCTTCGGAGTGTCCCATGATGTCTGCAGCTCACTAAGGTGTCGGCAACCGGATTGGAGCCAACAAGCCTTGGCAACAGCAAGTCATGTGAAAAGTGAATTAAGTCAATGGTGCAGACAAGCAATGTCTGAGGGACTCACCCAACAAGGGTAAGTGAGGGCAGGCCTGGAGCAACCAGAGGAGCCCTTTGGTTTGATCAGAAAGTCTTCAGAGGACCTACAAGCCAATGGGCAAGGGATCACAAAGATGCCTTGTGAGGAAATGCTTTACAGGAGCCCATGGTCACTCAGGATGGAGTAGGCCTTTGGTTTTCGTGCACAACCTGCTGGAGGCTTGGGCCACAAATGGTCCAATGCACAAGTACGTAGAACGTCGTGAAGGGGTTGCACTCGACAATAGTGCACGGTACCCGGGTATTGCTGTTCCTCATCACTCGTGGGGTCCACTCGCCTCATCTCTGCTGGGGACTCACAATGGCCATTGAGAAGTCAGGAAATTCACTTCTGGGGCTGCAGAGACTGCGGACTCTGGCGGGAGCGGGAACGTTTGCAACCGTTGATTCAAAGTTCTGGTGCCTGCCAAGCAGGGGAGTCACTCCTTGACACCAAGGGAGATTCTTCCATCTTCCAAAGGTAGAGGATCGTCGAAGGACCAGGATTCTTCTTGTAAAGCGTCATTCAGGGATATCTAACTTGCAATGGCAAGGGTTCCTTATCTTATACTAAAAGACAGGGAGGGACTAGCTCTATGACCACTCCTCTGGGAGGGTCAGGGTAGGGGGTGGTTACACCCACTTCCCTTTGTCCAGTTTCACACCAGAGCAGGGACAGGTAGCCCCTGAACCGGTTTGAGCTGGCATATGCACAGAGGAGCCTACTGCTCCCCCAGTGCAGGACTTCAAAGAACTCTAGGAGTGCACCCACCCAGCCCCAATACACTAAATCCTGTCTGGAAGGTGGTGACACCTCCCTGTGACAGGATGCCTATTGTTGGGCCTCCTCCACCGCGAGTTTCAGTCAGCAGCAGGAGGGCAGCCCAGTGTCTGTGCTGGTGGCATCCATTTTGTGATGCCAGGGATCTTTCAGATTTCTACCGTGTTTCCAGAGTGGGTACATGTCGTCCCCTCTAGACGGGTGGGATCATACTCCAAGTTGTTTGACACCAAACACAACATGCTTTGATGCAGTCATTCCAAAGTTAGCATTTACCGGGAGGTTATAATGCACTTAAGAGTATATGGTTTAACTGCATCCACAAACAGCCACAGATAATAGACTCTGCCAGCTGCAGAGGAGTCCTGCTCATGCAGAGGCACTCCCTCACATTGTAAACCAAGCACCCTGCCCTCAGGATTGATAGGGCCTGCCTTAGGGGTGACTGATAGGTTTATATGTGTGTGTATGGTGACATATAGGAACCTATACCTCAGTGAGGAGTGCAAACACTACCTCACCCAGACTGCAGTAGCAGGCCTGTGGTGTCAGATTTAGTCTGCTTCCCAGGGGTGGCATAATACATGCTTCAGCCCCTGGTAGGCCTGTGAAGTACCTATGCCCTTGGTACCTAAGGTACCATATACTAGGGGCTCATAAGGTACCACATTATCCAATCACTAGTGCTTCTAGTATGCACTCAAAGTTGTTTAGAGAGAACAGAGAGACTGAGGTCCTGATTAGCAGGGACCCAGCCAGACTATAGCCAGAAACCAGTGTTAACATCAGAAAAAAAGTGGGGGCAACATAAGTGCAGATCCTTCTCTCCTACAGTTTCTTTCTAAATTGCAGTTCAATTCGAGAATGGTTGGTAAAGTTATAATGTCAATTGAGATATTTTTTAGCATCTTAAGTATATTGATGGAGCAGGCATGCCTTGTGTTCTTTTTCTTTCGTACACCTTATTTTATTCAGGTTCCCATGGCCGTCCTTGTCCTTTTGCACAGCACATAAAGAAGATCTTCAGAAGTTGAAAAAGTAGTGTGTTGCTGCTATACAAATATAGTATACAAAAACGTGTACTGTCGCTTGGTTGCAAAAAAATGGGGTTATTAAGAATTTCATATGATTACATTGATGCTGATTTGAGAGAAGCAAGAAGTGCTACTCCCGTACATTCTCACAAAATCCTATATGGAGCTCATTTTGGTAGCACAGAACTATTTACTCAAGTGCATGTAATGATGGTTCGAGGTCAAGGAAGATGAGGAATAAGGTGCGGCTCTTATCCAAGATTTCACATACTATTTTCTGTGGGTAAGACTTGTGCTGCATATGCTCCTTGACCTAGAAAGTTGCATGCGTCCTTGGAGCTCCTTTTGCTTCATAATTTGTATTTATGCTAGTTTCTAGCTCTAATTTAGTGAACCGTGTCTGCACTATAGAAAACTGCAAAAAATACCGCTCAATCAAATGCACTACTTGGATTTGGAACTGAATGGTGATCACTCTCGTTTTACATATGAATGGGAGATGTGATAAGGCCATAGAATCATGGTTCGAAGCAAATAGAAAGTATTTTTTCAGGAGTGGGAGACTTGAGTATTTTACATGCATTGTGCTTAATAAACAAATGAACATTTTAAGAAAGATATTGCAAAATTCAAAGATTCCAGAAATACTGAAGGGAAGATTAAATTGGTTTTGGAGGAGTGGGAGGGCCCGATTCACAGAACTAAGACAAAATCCTAAACTTAATACCATTTTGGTATTCACTTAAGGCACTTACTCGTTTTGGTATTCACAGAAGGTACTTACTCATTTCGGTATTCACAGAAGTTAAGAGTCCTAACTTTAGGACTCCTAAATGCCTTCTGTAAATACCGAAAGTCTTAAAGTTAGGATTTTTCTCAGTTTAGGAGTAGTAAAGTTAGGACTCCTAACTTTAGGACTCCTAAATGCCTTCTGTGAATTCCGAAAGTCTTAAAGTTAGGAGTAGTAGAGTTAGGACTCCTAACTTTAGGACTCCTAAATGCCTTCTGTGAATTCCGAAAGTCTTAAAGTTAGGATTTTTCTCAGTTTAGGAGTTTCCAGACTTTTTTATGGTGCCCAAACAACCATAGGAGTAAACTTCTAATTACCCCAGGACTTCAGGAGAAGAAACTAGAGATTCTCTGGGTGCCAGGCAGAGGCCAACAGCAAAGTCTAATCCTAGTCCAGTTGCTAGTGATCGACTGGGATTCTTCACAGAAATGTCCTCTTCAGTTTTACATTTCAGCAGACACCCTGGGAATCAACCTTCTGATCCGCTGTACTCCCTCTGTCTTTGGATATCAAGTGGAAATGGGGTCCAACATCATCAGGTCCTTCTCAAAAGCCACAGATGCTAAGTGCAGCAGTTTCAGTCCACCGTGTATCATTTCACAAGTGTAGCAGTGTTGAGAAGAAGACTGGTTGAAATCCCAGCTTTCTATGGTTCGGCAACCTATGGGTGGGGCACACTCTAAGGCACTCCTAGCACTTATCTGCCCCATGGAATAAATGTTCACAGGCCTTGGACCGCCCACTTTTTCAGTGGTTGTGGTTTGCCTTACTGCAAACTGGCACAAGATGCAATGTGTTAGGGCAATATCAAGATGGCCAAAGCCTTCAGCCACACCAAACCTGGACTCGAAGAGCTTGGGGTGTGCAGAAGAGGGTATTATGGAACTTACCAGTGTCCCCCCGAATCTAACACTAAAATTCAGTTTAGATCAGGTCCTGGACCCACAACACAAAATTAGAAAGACAACTAGCAACACAAAGCAGGGCCCTTCAGCAACTGGGCAGCTGACATACAAGAATTATGAGATGACCTTTTTTGATGAAAATGTTTTACATGTGCCTTAGGCAGGCCTGTCATGCCGGATAATTTTACACTGTTGTGCCAACTGGAGGGGCAGCAATCCACAACTTGAATGTTATGCTAAGCTCTCATGAGTCACGCCTGCCCTTTTATTTCTACCTGCCAATCTAAGTGGTCTGAAATTTACATTTCGCCATTAGTTAGAAAAACTTTGACTTTACCAGTAAATTGAGTATTTCAAAAGCAGGAGTAGGTCCTGGACCTTTTGTAGCAGCTTCCTACTGGACGTGCAGAATCAGTGATGTATTCTGCTTTACCAGTATTTTCTGTGGGAACAGCTAAGTCTAACAGAGTGAAATCCGTCTTTTGGTCATTTATTCACCATAAGTACATTAATTTCGGCAGAAGGGGTGTTCTACAATGTGCCCTTTGGGCAAATTCCGATCATGTTTGCCTTTAGAATGAGTCAATAAAAGTGCATATTACTTTCTAGTTTTTCAAAATCTGCTACGCCGACAATTATTCAAAGTCCTTCTATATAACTAGAAGTTTTATAAAACGTAAGCATGTTTGCAGATAACACCCTGCCCCCGGCGTTAACTGCTGAGCAGATATTGAGTTTCAGCCTGGACATGCTTATTACCCTGGAGATCAAGTGAGCCGCAGTGGATATCAGGATTTCCAAGAAGTCGCAAAACACAAACATTTGAAACAAAATACAGTTACACATATTGTTCGTTTTAGAGTACTATAATTGTGAATAATGTTAAAAAACAAAATGATTTGTTCCTATATTTAATCAGTAGTAAATGCGATGGTTGCCACAACGTCTGATTTTGGAACTGTGTTAATTTAAAAAAGTCATTTTCGGCTGTAACACATACTACAATGTCGAGGCTCTATGATACAACATCAAAGAGCTCCTATAATGAAAGAGGTTCTAAAATGCAAGGCACGTCGTCTAAACACAGCAACCTCTAGCTTTACATTTCAAATAATATTTAGATACACCCGGCCCTCACTGGGATTTTTTTCTTGAGAAGAGACGTGATGATGACAAAGAGCGCGGACTGGGCCTGCATCGTCAGTTTTTCCTTACTTTACCTCTGCTATTGTACATGACACCTCGTTTGCTAATGCTAGGCACAGAACACAACAATGCAGGTACTGCTCACACCACATTATTTGTAAAATTCAATAACTTCATGCGATTTTAGTTGGGTTTTGCATCTCAGGGACAGATCTGGGAACAGAAAAAGGCTATAAAAAGATATTCACTAATAAATAGCATCATGAAATTCACAAAATCTTTAATAAAATTCAGAGGATAGTTTAGGTAGTTATATAAATAATTAATCGATAGGACTGCTTTCAAACTTACGAAAAGCATGGATTTTACAAACTAAGGGGCCCATTAGGATGGCGGGCGGATCGCCCCCGCCGGGCCAGCGGTAGCCACCGCTGGCCCAGCAGGGGAGATCCGCCCGCCGTCCTCACTAGAATGACCACCCGCCACATTAGGATGGATGGGGGACCGCGGCGGACGGGAAGACCGTCTGCTGCTTTTCCACCGGTTGACTCATCGACTGGCGGAAAAAGTCCCTGCATATGGTGGCGGTGTCTGCGAGACACCGCCATCCATATTAGTATGCTGGCGGTCAATGGCCTTTCCAAGGCGGCGTTGCCTCCATGGAAAGGCATACGGTCCTTGCATTGGGGGCCCGTTGCAGGTACCCAGGGTGGGGGGGGGTGGTGGGTGCACGTGCGGGTTACCTATGGTACCCCCCTCATTGCCATGCACTACGTGGCAGGCACAGTCCTTTTCCATTGCGGGCGGGTCTGCAGCCAGCAGATCCACCCGCAATGGAAAAGGCACAGGATGCGCCCGCCAGTGTGGCGGGCGCATCCTAATGTGCATGGCGGGAACGCCGCAGCATCGGCGGGCAGTCCCGCGCTCCGTTACGGTGGCGGATCATAATAGGCCCCTAAGACAGAAAACGCATTGGCTCCCAATGGCATCAGGTACTCTTTGCTATTTAAACTAAGACATCGTGTGAACTTCCACCGATGAATTATTCATTCACAATGGCGACCGAGGATGGAGCAATTTCAAGATCACGCACAAGTTTCTCAAATGTCGATGTTGTGAAAGGTAATATTAAGGTGGAACATTGGGTTTTCTGCATCTGTTTCTAAGACTCATACTCTTTCAAAATATAAATACATAAAAATAGACGTGGGGCAGGTACTGAAAAAACTGACACAATTATAGTGCTAAACCTGGTGCTGATTAGCAACCCTGGGATTCAGTCTGTATACAGTTGACATGAGTCCAGCCCTAAACAACAGACAGGGGCGGATATGTGAAGTAAAGTGCGAAAGTTCTCATGGAAAGCCAAGACAGTTGCAGGTTTGTGCAAAGCACATAACATTTTGAAAATTGCCAGTTTTGAATGTGCGGAAATGTACAATTGCATACAGTGAGAGGGACAGTCAAATGGGGAAAAAATATCATTTTTTCTTACTATGGATAACATTTTGATAGAATTTTCTTCCCCTACACCAAATCTGGGGGAATGGTTGACCCTTTTCTTTGGTCATCCCGGAAATGATTTTACTGCAGTCCTTGTCTGGAGTAAATTGCTGATCATGTCAAAGGTATGAAATATTAAGATTTCAATTTGTAATGTCCACAAGCATACACATTAGTAAGCAAAACGCCTTTCAACGCCCACTTCCAACTGCTTGGGTGGGGTTTACTGCTGAAGATTTCTTCACACTTGTTTGAGAGAAATCTGCAGTAATAAAAACCATTTACTCCAACCAGGTTCCCTCATGGGAAAGTGTAACTGAAGGTAATTTCAGCCATAAACATACACTTACGGGCAAAAAAAACTTGTTTGTGAATCAGGCCTAATATCCTTTAGATGCACTTTCAATGTATGGACAAACAGTTCGACTTGCTTTGAACCAAACTGAAATGTATCACCCTACAGATTCTCCGCTGTGCTGACAACATGGATGTGCTAGCGAGATAGGCCTTGAGCTTAGAGTATGAATTGCTGCCTTGGAAGATTACAGGAAAAATGATAACATAACAATGCCCATGATTACTGTATTTAGAAATAAAAACTCTGGGCATAGTTTACCTTCATATTTATCAACAGATGGTGGTTGAAAACGTATTAAGTCATTAGGTATGCTTAAGCTCATGCAAAATATAAGTTGAATTTCAACGTTTGCTCAGAGAAGTCTGCACCTAGTTACCTCCTCCCACTGTTCATGTATATTTGTCCAGCTCATACTCCTAAACATTGACACCCATTTAATCAGATTTTTACATACATTGGGATTTATTTATTTGAGAGGTTTTATATAGCGCTGGCTGGACCCGTGGGTATCAGAGCGCTTTACGAGAGTGTTGCTTGTTACAGAGAAGACAGTTGTTCGGTAGAATAAAAACATAGACTTGAGGATAAAACAGAAAAATATTCCAGATAAGTAAAAAAGTGTAAATTGTTACAGAATAAACAGTTTTAACAATAGTCTACAGACCTAAACGTCAAGGAGTAAAAAAAGACAATATAAATTTACATAGGGGTAGGGTTATCAAGAAATGCTTTTTTGCCTAAGAATGGTATAAAACTGACAGGAGATAAATTACATGAGTCAAGGTTCTCAGGCGAAACTGTTTTGGAGCGTTGACAAATGCACAGTATACAGCTCTTTGTTTGAGTTCAGGGGAGGTGACAAAGTACGCGGCTGGTTGGCGAGGGAGGAGGAAAACATTGATAAGTACAGAAGGGGGGACAGTTTGGGCAGAAAGGAAGTGAAGTACTAGGGGGGATTGGGGGGTGGAGTCAGGAGGACAGAGGAGTGAAAACCAGGGTTAGGGGGCTTGAAAAGAGGGGGCAGAGGCGAGGATTTCGGACCCCAATATTTGTTGAGAAGGTGCAATTTGAGGTCTTTTTAAAGCTGAGTTAGGAAGGGTTACAATGCAGATCCCAGGGGAGAGCATTCCAGATCATTGGGGCATTTCTTGAGAAAGACCAAAATTGTGTGGTTTTCTTTTTTAACAGAGGGGGGACAAGGAATAGGGCATTGGTGCTTCTCATCATACGGGAGCAGCCTGCTTTTTTGAGTTTGTATGTAAGGTACAGGGGAGTTTGTTGGTGAAGAGCTTTGTGTGTAATGCATGCAGTCTTGTAAGAGGCTCTTCCTTCTACAGGTAGCCAATTGAGAGCTTTTAGGTAAGGGGAGATGTGGTCAAAACGTTTGCAGTCCGTGATTAGCCTGGCAGCTAGGTTGAGCACAACTCTGAGGGGGGCAAGATGTACTTTATGGGTACCGGAGAGGATAGTGTTGCCGTAGTCAATTTTGGAGAGAACAAGTGATTGTACAACCCCTTTGAAGTCATCGGCTGGAATGAAGGGTTTGAATTTTTTAAGATGTCCGAGCGTGAAGAGAGCTCGTTTCGCCGAGTTTTTTATGTGGTCATTTAGAGTAAGTTTGTTGTCAATAGTGAAACTAAGTGATTTTGCTGAGTTTGATAAGGAGATCATGCAGTTAAGAGCATTTAGGTCAGAGAGCCAGCTTTGGATGGGGAGCTTGTTGCTGTTGGGAAAGTAGAGAATGATTTCTGTTTTTTTTGCAATTAAGTTTGAGGTGGTTAGAGAAAAACCAGGATTGGATCTTCTTCAAGGAATTGTTAAGATGGATAACATCCAAGTGGGATCTAACCTTTTAGTAAAGTTGCGTGTCATCGGCATAGATGTGGTAGGAGATTCCTGCTTGATTCAGAATAAGGGTAAGGGGTACCATGAAGAGGTTAAAGAGAGAGGGGGAAAGAATGGAGCCCTGAGGGACGCCTAGGGAGACCGGTGTAGGTTTCGAGAGTCAGTCAAGGATTTTGATTTGCTGAGTTCTGTGTTGGAGATAAGAAGAGAACCATTTGAGGACAAAGCCATTAAGGCCGAATCGAGCTTTAAGTGAGTTAAGTAAGGAAGAATGGTTAACAGTATCATATGCAACAGAGACGTCAAGGAGAATATGTAGGCAGGAATCACCATTGTCGAGTGACCGGTGGAGGTCATCAATAATATTGAGCATGGCGGATTCAGTGCTGCATCAATTCCTGAAGCCAGATTGTAAGGAGTCAAGGAGGTTAAAATTGCAGATGTGATTGTCCAATTGTTGGAATGCACATTTTTCAAGGACTTTGGTTAGAGATAGGGTGGAGATTGTTAAGGTAATTTGGGTCGGCCAAGGGGTTTTTAAGAATGGGAGTGATTTGTCCTAATTGTAAAGAGTAGGGGACACAACCAGTGGTAAATGAGGTGTTGATGATGGTAGTCCAGTAGGGGGCGATGATGTGCTTAAGATCATGGACAAGGTTGGAGGGGAGGGGGTCATTGGTGTGGGTGGTTGGCTTGAGTTTGTAAATGATGTTCAGGAGTTCGTGTTCAGTCACAGGGTTGAGATTTTGCCACAAGGCATTGTTTTTCAGCTGTACATTGGATATATTGAAATCGGGAAACATAGACGTGGGTTGGTGAGTTGGAAGATTAGGAGGAAGGGGCGGGGTCAGTAGGGGAGGTGAGACAAAGGGAACGTCATCAGTAAGTCCAGGGGATGGGAAGAAAAGATTGATCAATTTTGGAAATTTTATCCCTGAAGAAGTTAGCAATTTCTTCACATCTCTCGGTTGAAACCATCAGTTCAGGGGGAGTGAACGATGTTTGTTTCCTAACAATATTAAACAGTTCTCTGGGCCTAGTTTTGGCATGCTCAAGTTGTGATCGTAAGAAGGTTGCCTTTTCATTGAAGATGTGCTTCTTGAAAGTATCTCTGGCGGATCTGAGGAGGGAAAGATGGAAGGGAGAGGGGTGTTGTCTCCAAGTTCTTTCAGTCATTCTGAGAGAGCGTCTTTCTTTTTTGAGATCTGTGTTAAACCACAATTTGGATGGAATATTTCATTGTTTTTTTAGTTTAGGAGGGGCTAAATTGTTGAAGACATCTTTGACAGTCTTGTTGAAATGTTCAGTGAGTTCATTGGCATTATGTGAGAGGGGGGTGAGAAGGAGAAGGGATTGGAGTTCAGACTCAAGGATATCAAAAAACAAGTTCAAGAATATTTAGACATACCATGGTCACCGAAAAACAAGAAAATCTGTATCAGAGCACGCTTTGGGTTACTGCCGGGTTTATATCATGTACCCACATGGAAAAAGACAGAAGACAACACTGATTGTAGGTTATGCAAATGTGGTCAAGAGAATATTATACATCTACTATGTCTTTGCCCTGGGTTAGAAACGGAAAGGAAAGCCATTTTAAAGAGACTATTTAATGACCGCGGACTCAGATCATGTAGGCAAGCAGTGATGGCATGCCTAAATTCTAAAGATATATTCATGATCTCTGCATTTGTAAACTTTTTGAGTGCTGTTGGTAAAAAATTAGGGGAGTAATAATTGAATCTACTTTTTATATACTGTATATTGTATTTAAGACATAATAGCAATTGTGATTATAGTATTTTAATTCTTTTATATTTGAGGATATTTTAATCATTTTTTGTAAGATTTTAATTAATCAAACAAATAAAATAAACTTGAACTTGAACTTGAACTTGACTCAAGGATGTCTGGAGGATTGTTTGGCAATAAACTATGATCGCAACTAGGACTTTGAAAACCAAGTCAACAGTTATACAATGAATGTACATACATCGCATACTTGGATAGGAAATGCAATTCACAAACAATTTCTTTATCACCATTGTTGTGGCAGTCCTAATGAACCTCTCTTTCTTTTTTTTTCTTTTTTAATATTTTAGTCCTCATTTGTCAAATCATTTTATAAGTGGAAATAGAAAACAATTTGGGCAGTCTCGATTCAAAGAAGGGAGAGTCCCGGTCACTCCTCAACAGGAGGGGATGGATCACATCCCGGGTTCCCGTTACTATACCGCCAAACTTTGTACTCCAATTATACAGGTACTTACAGATTAGACCCCAAAAAAGGATGCTATTCAGAATTTAGCGATTCCCCTTTGAACGCAAAAAAGCTGTATTTCTGATTGATCATCATTGAACCATATATCAGACATAAGAAAACAGAATGGAAAAATACGAAACCTATAAAAAGAGAAAGTAGAAAAAGAAAGAGAGTGGAAAAGGGTATCGTAGATTAGGGATATGCTACCTTATACCAATTATCCCACAGTCTCCAAAATGTTGTTCTTTTCATGTTCTGTGTAGCTCGGTCCAGTTTTGCTATTCTTTGTACCGAGCTTACCCATTCTCCTTCAAGAGGAGGGTTAGGTAGAATCCATTTAATACACAACTGTCTGCGCGTAATGAGAACTAAGAGAAAAATAAGCATGTTATATGCTTTAGAAAGGAGCCTATTACCCTCCATGATTCCCAAAGATAACCAATGCCAGGCTCACCTTAGTTTCTTGACCCAAAATTCCCGAAAACGTCATACACACTTTCTGCCAGAAGATCTGGATGGAGGGACACTGCCAGAACATGTGTACTTCATCTGCGTTTGGCTCTCCACACTATGGGCAGTTCCTCACAGCTTGGGTCCCCATTCATGCCAATCTCCGGGGCGTCCAACAGGCCTTATGGATGGTAAAAAGGTGATTTTTTCTTAGTGGGGCAGATTTCACAAAAGACCATATGAAGGATAAAGATACTTGCCATAATGAGTCGAGGTTGTACACCGGCAGCTTCTTCATCCAGATCGCTCTCAACAAGGCTTGTGTGTCTTCCATGGACTGTGTCAACATCCAGTACTATTCTGATACCTCTTTCCGCACAGAGGGATGCAAAGAATTTTGGATTCCCGAAACAGATTACCCATTCCTCCTTTTCTTGGAATTTTGGCCCAACTCAATAGTTGGTAATATTTGAATTTTGAGACAGATTATTCTGAAATCTCCTGCATTCTTTGTCAAGGGATTAATTCTGCACCTTCTAAGAGTTGATCCCATCTGAGAACCCCTCTTTCTTTCATTGGTACTGCAAGTGAATCTTGCAGGCAAACTGGTGTACCAGGTGATTTCTAGATGGGTGCATACTAACTGTAATATGGTATCCTGTAGCAAAGCTCTTATTTGATGTCAAATCTTGCATGCCCTACCCGAAGGACCTTAAGTCTCACTTTTTTAAACTACTTGCGGTCACCAAATTTGAAAAGGAAAAATCTAGATAGATCTGGTGGGCTAAATGTAAGAGCACGAAAGTGTGGTTATAGGTCAGGAGTATCCTTCAGCAATTGCCTGAAATTTTTTAAATGAAAAGCCTTTGATATTGAAGGAGGTCTGGGCTTGCTATACCGCCATTTTCCTTTTTTTCCCTGAGTTTTTTCCAGGCAATTCTGGGTCTTTTTTTCCCCCATATAAAGCTGGATAAGAGCCCTTGTACTTTCTTCATCCACTCATTCTTAAATTCTAAAGGTATAGTATTAAACAAAAAGGTATATTTAGGAAGGATGGACATTTTGAAAAGGTTTGATCTTCCTAAAAATGATTGGGGTAAGGATTCCCATACCTGAAGTTGTTTCTTTTGCTAGTTTCTCCAGATTTTGGACAACTTGGATTCCTAAATATCTGATACTTTGTCTTATTAGATCGCAATGGTAGTTTTTATTCCATTGCATAATGTCAGTTCTCTGTTGATTAACAGCATAGCCAGGTATTTCACCAAAGCTCTCTAGAGTTTCCCAAATAGCTGGTAGAGACAACTGTAGATGACCCGTAAAAATCATAAAATCATCGGCATAGAGCCCTATTTTTTTTTCCCAACCATTACATGAAAAAGGAAGTATGTTCCTACATGCTCTTAATATTAAGGCCAATGGTTCAATGTAAAGATTGAAAAGCAGGGGAGAAAGATGGCATCCCTGTCTGGTTCCCCTACCGATATTTAATGGTTTAGACAGGTTCCCATTGACCAGCACTCTAGCCATTGGGTTTTTATAGAGAGCCTTGATTGCTAATGCAAAAGTTTGTCCCAAATTAAAATGCTGAATCACCTCATGGAGAAAGGGCCAACTAACCCTATCAAAGGCTTTTGCGGCGTCGCATGTCATAACCGTCATGGGGTTACTATATTCCGTGGCCAGATCAATATTGCCAAGTAACTCAAGGGTCAGGTCTTGTAGTTGCCTCCCCTTCATGAAGCCCTTTTGGTCTATGTGTATCAATGACCCTACAATCTGATCTAACCGTCTAGTGAGGATCTGCGTATAAACCTTATAATCACTATTAAGAAGTAAAATGGGTCTATACGACTCGCACACCCTCGGGTTCTTATTAGGTTTAAGAAGAATTATTATGGTGGCAAGATCCCAGGAAGAAGGGAGCTCTTGATTTGAGATGAAAACTGAGTTAAAAAGCTTGAGCAAAACTGGGGTTAATTCTTCTTTCAGTAGAATGTAGATTTCAATTGGGAGGGCGTAACGCCCTGCGGCCTTCCCTTTTTTTAAGCTATTTATAGTGTTGTAAACTTCCGCAATAGTTATAGGGCCATTTAGATCACTTTTAATTTCTTCATTAAGGGAAGGAATATCTAAATCCCGAATTAACACTTCTCTCTGATCCTTACTAGGAATTATATCTTCTATGTGTAAGTCCTGAAAAAACTGGACAAATGTGTGTTCAATCTCCTCATCCTCAGAAATAATATTGCCTGTAACTTGGCACTTTAGCTCTTTGAGGAGGTTTCTAGCTTGGTTTGCTTTGGTCTTCAAAAGCCAAGAGTTTTCCTTACCCTTCCCCATATTCATAGTTTGCAAGTCTGCTGGTTTCCGACTTTCGTTTTACACTGGCCTCCAAATAATCAGCGAAATTAGATTTTGCCTTTATCAGCTCGCCTTCTATCCATGTTTTAAAATTTCTTTTTTTTTTTTTTATCCTCATACCGCCAACATTCTTGTTTTAGGTTTACTCTGATCCCTCCAGGTCTTGTATAGGGATGCTGACCGGTAGACCACGGGACAATCACGAGCAATATCCCACAAGCATACTGCTGCGTCCACTTCACCCTCCTATGCCCAGTGATACCGCCAATAAGAGGAGGGTAGTTACCGACAGCAAGTTTGGCTTAATCATAAGATTCACAATTCCTTATTTCTCCAGCTTATTGACGGTGCCCAGATTCTCCTCTCGCTTGTAGGATCACATGCCATATCGGACTCACTGGTATAAATTATATTTCTGAGACACTCGCTAAACAGGGGTGGGATTCCTGATTTCCATAACCTACAAATCTCCCGTCTGGCCAAAAGAATCACAAAAAACAAGAATTTCGCATTACACAAAGAAGACTGCGCATTTTCCACCACACTTAAACCAAAAACAATGAACCGAGTGCAGACTGTAATCTGCATCCCAGTCGTTTCCCTAATAAAGTCACATACTGAATTCCAATAGGAGGATGTATTTGGACATGTCATAAATAGGTGGATGTCATTTGCCATTGATAGCATACATCTAGGACAATTATATACCTTACTGGTGATCTTAGTTAACTTTGCAGGTGACCAGTACACTCTATATGTAGTAAATAAATGATTTCTTTTAAGTGATGCTGGTTTAACTACTTTTCGTAAATAATCATAAGAGGTACACCACAATTGTGTTAAATCCTCTTCACCAAACTCCTGGCCCCAAAGCTTCGCAATTTCGATCTCTAATTCCTTATCCATTTCCAAAAAGGCCCAATACCAAAAAGACACCTCTTTTTTCCACTGACCAGATCTCATCACCTGACTAAATTTTGTTTCATCGTTCTCCTCCACCCAAGCCTGTGTGGCCCACCAGGAACTTAATTGGTAATACTTAAATCTTGTTAGATGCCCCTCACAGAGGTTATTCATAATTCCCCAGCTCATTAGCTCTAGACCCTGCTTAAAATCAGCCCAATAATAGATACCCCCTACTTTCAAAGGCTGACTAAGCTGATCTCTCAAACATTCGGGGGTGCCGGGAGAATACCATATTGGAGCATAGTTAAAAAAATATGGGACTTTAAAAACCTTCCTAACATACATCCAAGTATTCAAGGCAGCCTTCAAAACCTTTAGTCTTACTTTCTTAAAAAACTTGGAATCTCCAAACTTAAAAAGAAAATATCGTTGGCCCTGCAGGATATCTTCCAACATAGCTGAAAAAAGTGAGCCAATAGATGACTTGTCTATCTTGTTTGCCAACATCCGCACATTTTTAAAATGAAAAGCATAACTATATGCAAGCAGATCAGGAAGCGCCAACCCACCCACATCTAATCTCCTCCTCAACTTCTTCCAAGAAATCCTGGGACCGTTGGACACCCAAATAAAACTACCAATTTTACCCTGGAGTTTTGCTATATCCTCTTTCTTGAAACCTAATGGGATAGAATTGAAAAGGAATGTGATCTTAGGAAGAATAATCATTTTTATCAAGTTCACCCGACCATATATATTTAGGGGGAGGTTTGCCCATTTTAACAACAACCCTGCCACTTCCTGACTAGTTTTCCTCCAATTAATTTTTGTAATGTCCTCGATCTTTTGTGAAATTAAAATCCCTAAATACCGTATTTGGGTTTTCACCCCATACCTTTGTGAGACCTGATTCCACTCCATAATCTCCGTTTTGTCTGTATTTACTTTATAGCCTGAGACCTGCCCAAATAGCTCTGCCTTCCTCATTAGATTTGGGATCGCATACTGCGGATTTCTTGTATACAACAATAGATCATCTGCATACAGAGCTAATTTAACCTCATAGTTTTTTGATCTAAAATGAAGAATGGAAGTATCTGCTCTAATCAAATTCGCGAAGGGTTCAATATATAAATTAAAAAGAAGCAGGGACAGGGGACAACCCTGCCTTGTCCCCCTTCAAATATCAAACCAATCAGACAGTGCCCCATTTACCAGAAACCTGCCTTAGGACCCCAATACAATTTTTGAACCGCCATAACCATGTTCCGCGGAAATCCAAAACTAAGTAGGGACTCCCACAGATAAGGCCAATGTACCTGGTCGAAGGCTTTAGCTGCGTCGAACGCTACTATAGTAAATGGCTCCCTCCGAGTCTCAGCTATATCAATTACCCCTGCCAACTGAAAAGTTAATTCATTTAATTGTCTTCCAGGGCTAAAACCTCTTTGGTTAGGCTGAATAACCTGTTTTATCACCCTGGCTACCCGAGCTGCTATGACACCAGAAAAGATCTTGCAATTCGAATTCAAAAGGGAAATCGGTCGATATGAATCGACACTTCTTGGATCTTTATTTGGCTTTAAAATCAAAGTCACTATAGTCTCTGACCAGGACACAGAAGCATTTTCCCCACTAATGTAAATTAAATTGAACAAAACTTTTAATACTGGGATTATTATATCTATAAAGGGTAAGAAAGCCTCCACTGGGAGGCCGTCTGGCCTTGTGGCTTTTCCCCTTACCATTCTCTTACATTGAGCTCTAATCTCATCCTCTGTAATCTCTCCTTCTAGGGCTTTCTGTTGCTCATTAGTAAGCTGAGGAAGAGCCGTTAGTTCTACCCACTCGGTAATGTCCTCTAAGTCAGGATAAATATCTTCCCTATATAAATCTCTCATAAAACTGCAAGCCTCTTCGCAGATATCATCACTGGTGTGCAATATTTCACCAGAACTTCTGCTAGTTAATGCTTGGATATTATTTCTAGCTCTATCCGCCTTAGCCTTCCAAGCTAATAAGGAGCTACATTTTTCTCCATATGCAAAATGCCGGAGTTTACTGGCTTTCCATTTATCAGATTTTTTTTATCAATACACCCTCGAAATTTTGCCTGTAACCCTTCTAACTCTTTACTCAAGATAGGGACTTCTGTAGTTCTCTTTCTTTAATCTTAATCTCTTCCAATTTATGTTCATCATCTCATTTCTCCACCCTTCTTTTCCCTATCATTATAGATTTTAAAACTCCCCTTAGGTAGGCCTTATAGGCATCCCAGACTGTTTGATATCTGGCCGATCCGATATATATATGAAAGTATGCTTCAGATTTTTCACTTAGATCTCTAACTACCCCCTCATCTAAAAAGACGTTTCTATCCACTGTCCATCTTCTCTGCCCCTCATTTTGCTGTATCATCAACTCCAAGGCAACAGCTGAATGATCCGACACTATCGCGGGAATATCTACAATCTCCAACACGTCTCCAAGGAGCTCTTGAGCTACCAAAAAATAATCAATTCGGGAAAGGTGTCTGTACTTTTTGCTGTAAAAGGTGAACTCCCGAATGTCCCCCCTCTTAATACGCCAAATATCGATTAAATTGAAATCCTTCATCATACTTTTTAGCCTGGAAAATGATCTGGGTGGATTTATATAGTGTACTTTAGAGGTCCTATCTAGTTCCTTGTCCATAACTAAATTAAAGTCTCCTCCTATTACAATGGGTACTGTTGTCTCTAATAGACAGGATTCCATCTTAATTAAAGCCTCTGGGTTATCATTATTCGGCCCATAATAAACTGTGCATACCAGAAACCGATTTTGAATTACCAGAGTCGCCACCAACCATCTACCTGAACAATCAGTTTCATATTTAAGTAATCTTATTCCATTATTGCTTTTAATAATGATGGCCACTCCTCAAGTACTCCCCCTCTGATCCGAGCATACTACCTCCTGAACCCATCTGCACTTTTGAAAACATTGTCTACATTCAATACTTTCCAAATGAATTTCCCGTAGTAGTATAATTTGAGCAGCGCTTTCCTTAAGAGTTTCCAAAACCCTAGATAGTTTCCTCCTAGATCTCAACCCGTTCACATTCCAGGTTAAAAAGTTACCAACTTTAAACTTATCCATTCTCTAACCCTCCGGTCCATGAGGATATATGCACTTATCACACCCCCTACAAGGAACAATTATTTTTTTTTTTTTCTCCCACTGCTCCCTACACCCAGTGCTCCCCCATCTTCCCTCCCCCAGGGAAACCCCCTTCTTTATCCAAAGGCGATACACTCCGCCCTTCGCGGCCTCCCCATCCCTCCAGAGTGGAGAGAGCTAAAAAAAACACAATTACCTCCATATCAATATACATGATCCATATGAGGCTTAACCATAATAGCATAAACTTAGATCAGATACCTTATCATACCATCTGTGATAGAAAGGTATTAATCTCCTCTGGATTACTTATATTATACATTTTGTTTTTCCACATCATTTTTAGCATTGCAGGAAAATTTTAACTGAACTTGTGCCCCCTTACTCCGCAACTCAGTGATTCTGGTACCCAATTCCCACGGCCTCTGAGCAGTCCTTTTACCGAGGTCTGACCTAATTTGATAGGAAAATCCATCACGACTTAAAGGACCCCCTTTCAGAGCCCGTTGCAGCATCTGCTCTTTAACAGCAAATGTTAAGAAGTTTATCAAAATCTTTCTAGGGGACTTCCGATCCGGACTCAACCTAAAAGGGTCCCTATGGGCCCTCTGAATTTCCTTCTCCCAGTCAATATCAGGCCTATCTATCAAAACTTCTTTCAAGAGGCAGCAAATAAGGGCCTTAACAGGAATTTTGAGAAATCTTAAATTGTTCCGGCGGGATTGCGTTTCAAGCCATTCCAAGTCCTCTTGTAATATTTTATTCTGTTTCCTTAAGAACTCAATATCCTTGGAATTATCCATTACAGTTGCGGAGAAGGCTTTAACTTCCTCTTCTAATAACCCGGTACGCAACGCAAGATCATCAAGCTTCTCCCCAAGCACTTCATATTTCTCACAAATCGCATTTTGATTTGTTTCAGATATCTCAGATTTTGAGAGAATATCTTGGCGTAGGGCAAGAAATATCTTCTCCATCAGAGGTTCCCCTCTATCACCACTTGTATTGTCCTCCTTTTGGCTAACATTCTCTGCCTGTCTCCCATTAATTATTCCCTCAGATGTCCCAATAGCACAAGTGGGACTAGAGTCGGGACAAAACTCGGAGATTGTCTCAGGACTTAAGGTATCAACTTGTGACTCTGCACCTTGTGGAAGCGCCGCCAACGGAGTAAAACGATTCTCCAGAGTAAGTGAAGCGTTTTGTGGCATATGCTTCCATGTCTGTGAGCATTCAACCTGCTCCATGATTTTAAAATAGGATCTCAAGGAGGGGGCGGGTTTGGCAGACACACAACCCCCCCTTGGGCCACAACGTCTAGGCTTTCCTCCCACCTTCGACACTTTCTTTTTGGGAGAGACTGCAAGGGTCTCAACTCCAGCCAACAATTCCCTGCTGATCTCACCCTTGCTTCCCTTGCCTTTAATCCTTGCCTCTGGCAGTGACCGGAGCTGGTATCTATTTTTTACTGGATCCCCGAGTTTATATTTCACCGTGTTATCAATGCTCCCCTTACCACAGCAATCGTCCCCGCTCTCTCTCACTTCTTGATGTGGCTTAAGGTGTAATGGCGTCAAATTGGGGTCGCTTTCCATCGGTCCCAGAACCCCTCACACAGAGCCATAAACCCATATACCCGAAGAACTACCCGTTTCAAATTTCCTACCTCCTGTCACACCGCCATGCTGCTGAAAGTTCGCTCGGGTATTATGGGGCATAGATCTTATGAATCTCCTCCCAGTGCCGCCGCTACTAACTCCGCTCTCGGGTCCGTTCTCCGCCGCAAGGTTATGCCCTGTGCTCTCTCTGCCTCTCACGGCCCGGAAGCCAGTTTCCGTGAGCACAGCGCGACCCCTCTGAAGCGAGCGCGCGGCGTTGCACCAAACACCTTGCTGCAGCTCCACATCCAAAGCCATAGACTGGGGGCACCAGACAGCACCAGGTAAGCCAAAATTTCAAAATTAATGGAGGGAAACTTATCTTAAAATGTATGTTGAATTCATAGTCCGATGCAGTATTGTGCTGTTTTTCTTTTCCAAACAAGATCTCCTATAGCAACGCTCTCTCCCCTCTAGGACCGGGAGCTCGCGCGACTGGTGGCAGCCCGCCGCCATGTTTCCCCCAACAGGTCAGCAGGCCCTTGTCTTGACCAGTAACTTTCCTGAGACACATTATCTGTGTTTTAATTGTTGTGTTAGAGGTATACGCTACAATACCTTGTAATGTCTTGATGGAGACTTCTAAGGTTTTAATTTCCTCCCTGACCTTTTTATTTTGTGCTGCGCTTAGAGTAGATAGAATACCTCTAAGATAGGCTGTGTATGTATCCCATACCTTATTTCAGGGAGCTGAATTAAGGTTAAAGATAAAAAACTCCTTTCTTGCTTTTTTTAAGTTGTCGACTAGAGAGGTATCTAAAAATAGGTTGCGATTCAAAGTCCAACGCCGCACTGGGACGTTCTCTTTGAACGAGATCTCAAGAGAGACCACAGAGTGGTCGGATAGATGTTCTGGGATATGAGCGACTTTCTTGTTATTATTACTAATGGCAATGTTTACCAGAAAAACTCGATCCTGGATCGATGTCCATGTTTTTTATTATGAAAAGTAAATTTTCCCCCCTCCGTCCCCTTCTTAGAGCCCATAAATTTCCAAATATTGATAAGACCTGTATCGTATATTAATTGTTTCAAAGCCTTTCTTATTTTAGGTACAGCGGCAGATGCCCTATTAGAGGTTGTATCCTGCGCTGCATCTAAAAAGACATTAAAATCGCCTCCCAAAATAATGAGTTCATTTATGTCTACTAGCTGCAACAATAAAGTGCGTAAAGGCGTGGGGTCATCTAAGTTTGGGCCATAGTATCCAACACATGCCAGCCAAACACCATAGATTTTGGTCTTAACATTTACCCAGCTACCTAAGGGGTCCATCACACACTCCTCTAATAAAACTTGAGACGATTTTAATAGAATGGCAACACCTTTAACTGTACAGGTTTGAGTAGTACATATACAATGATCAATCCATTGTTGACTTTTCAAAATCTCGAGCCATTCTTCTTTAAGAAGATGAGATTCCTGAATAAAAATAACCTCGGAATCACTTAGCTTCAGATATTCTAGGATCTTCCTCCTTCTCAAAGGTACCCTAAGTCCATTAACATTCCAAGATAATATCTTTAGAAGCCTAGGCTTATCTGGGCCAACCATAAAAGGAGATGATATACCAAGAAAGACCAAATAACTCAGCCAATCATGGGAAAAAAGAAAATAAAAAAAGAGAAAAAAGTCACTAATATTGATAAAAGAGGACTTTTTTTTTATTTTCTCCCCCACCCAGTGTAACTCTATTATTTTAATTTTTTGTAGGTTTGCATTTTTTACCCGTGACACCCCCCACCCACCCTGGGGAACCCTCCCTACTAACTAGAGGTATACTGTGAATACCTCATAGGAGCTCTCCTTCAGCATAACGGTCGGCTTTGGGTAAATATTATACTGATTGTGCCTTAATCTGCTCTATAAAGACCTTCACCTCATTTGGAACTTTGAAGTTGTACATTTTGTTATTTCTCATAACCCTCAAAGATGCCAGAAATCTGATATTGCAGTAGCGCCCAGCTCTCTTAGTTCCTGGATAAATCTGCCCAGTTCCGACTGCCGATCCAGGGTAGTGCGTGAGATATCAGACCTAGTACGAAAAGACCAATCTTTTTTTTTATGTTCCAGCAGAGGATTCTTTCTGTCAAAGAATATTATTTAAAGTTCATAAGAATCCTTCTTGCGGTTTTTCTCCCCGGGCGACTCACAAAATGATCACGATGAACTCTCTGTATATCTTCTTCTAGAGTAGTTTGATAAACATCCATATTAAATTCCTTTAGAAGGTTAGTTACGAAGGCCCCCCTTCAAGGCCCTCTGCAACATTTAAGATTCTGATATTGTTCCTTCTTGCACTATTTTCAAGAGATTCTAGTTTGTCTCTGAGGTCCTTTTCACTGTTCTTGAGCTTCTGAATCTCTTCCTGGTTAGTGGCGACCTTCTTAGAAAACCTCTCCTTTCATTAAGGGCCGTATCATCTCATTTTTAGAGCTGAGCAGATGCAGAATGGGCTATGCATCCATTTCTTCCTGAAATTGCACATATATTTCCTCGGAAAGCCTCTGAGTAAGTACAAGAACTGCATAAATACAGGGATGTAATTGCCCCTCGGTCTATCAGAGTCACGTTCTCTCCAGTTCATACATAGATTTGCAGATTTTCCTACCTAATATTTGTATGTGCTGTAGGCATGGCACTTGCAGAATAAAACAATGGCACCACCCACTTCTGCATCTGTGCAGCTCTAAAAACGCGATCATGATTCGGCCTATGGTATATAGCTTTCAAATCCAAGGCATCGAGTAGGTGCCACCGGTCAATTAAAATTCATGTTACGTTGTGGTATGATATGAAGGGGTCTACTGTTCATGTACGAGCATCTCAACTGCTAACACATCCAGCACATTTTCTATCTATTTGGAGATATAGTTGTAATTTCCTAATCTACAGATAATCCAACTGTCAAATTTTAACCTTATCTAGCATTCACAGCAGTGTTTTTGATGCTTAAATACATTTCTATGAAAACATTTAGAAAGATTTAAGGTGTTCAACATTCAGTTCATCTCATAACTTAGATGCATCGCAAAGTGTTTGATGGGCAGATGTCACGCCAGACACTTGGACATCAAAGGCCTGGTTGCAGTCAAAATAACACCAAGATGGTTTCGTTTCTTTACGGAACCTTGTCAGACCATGCAGGCCCAAATATGAATAGGTATCCAATATCGACAGGCCCAGCCCAGGAGAAGAATTTCAGTTTTTCTCCCATCAGATACCACTAGACAATATAATTTAAAGGAGAACTTCCTAATGAATTAGGAATAACAAATTGATTTAGTGTAGTACTAGGAAGGAAAAGATAAGCACAACATGTTTATTATTAACATTATATTATATTATTATCAATATGACATTGTGCACACCCAACTGTAGGGCATATCCAGGCCCGGACTGGCCGTAGCGGGCACCGGGCAATCCCCCGGTGCGCCACACGAGTGGGGGCCGGTTTTGGGCCCGAGGGGGCCGTTTTTTTTACAGGGCCGTATTTTGCAGCATAGCTGCAAAATCGGCCCTGTAACAAAATCGGCCGAAACCGGCCGTGGCTAAGAGCTCGGCGGCACCCCCAAGCCCAGGGGGGGCCGGCCGAGCACTTTGCCAGGGCCGGTTTTGGTTCCCAGTCCGGCCCTGGGCATATCTTGTAATTGTATAAGGGAAAGTCCATGGAAAAGTGAGAAGACAGTTGTTCATGTATCAACTAATACAGATATCCTCTAAAGTCTCATTATATTTCACTTCCTTGGAACGTGCTACATGTTTTCCAGGAGTACACCATGGTTACACAAAGTAAAACAACTTTGTAAATCCAAATATATGAGTAAACCTTCTTAAACATGGAGTAAGTCATAACTCTTCATAGAAAATGCTTCTATGAATCAGATTTAGATGATCAGGAGTAATTCACGCAACTAATCAGGGAGTACTTTTTGTGAATTGGGTCAAATATATTTCAGAAAAGGCTTTACAAAGTTCTATTTAGATGCAAAAATTAAGTCATATGTGGATTTCCAAACACATGAAGTGCCACCTTCCATAATATTCCATTTGGAACAACCCTTTTTAGACTCAAAACGTACACTTACAGATGAAGAAATACCACCCAAAAAAAACATTTTCTGAATACATAATTGAAATCTGAGAATGAATAATTCAGAAAATCCATATTCTGATAATCAGGTTTCACAGATTCACGGTTTTAGTTGGCACCTTTTCTTACGTGCATTGACTTATGTGGGAAAAATATTGTTTTCATCAAATATTTAATTTTTGTATATTTGGGGGTAAAAATTTCCATACACATCTGTGGATACATCAGTTGATAAAACCGTTTTTCCTTCTACATCCTTTTTTGTACCAATTGCTATATATTTATAACTTTAACTGCTCCTGTGCTCGTCTACAATATGTTACTTTTCTCTATTGCATTATAAATCAATGACAGATTTGAGAAAATCACATATTTACCACTGGACAGTGAATCTAAGAAGGATATTCAATTCCAAATTAATCAAAAAGGTTACCCCATAAACTATAGCTAGCAGTTTCACAAATAAACAAAACCCAGGATAACAAAAAAAAGAATGGAATGTTGTTGACATTTTGACAGAACACCCATTCGAAAACCATTTTGCACCTCCCACCCCCAAAACTTATTGCTGCTCCTCCATCTTAGGTCAGTGTTCAGACTGTATGCACATTTCATCTAAGCCTCTTATCCCTTGCGAGGATAGCAGATAGGGAAATAAACAACAGAATTTTCAGAGACAAAATAATTTCTACAGTTCTTCTAAGAACAATAACTAATTTCTTCTCCTTATATTTTGTCTGGGTATTCGAACCTGAATCTCATCCAGCGTCTTGGATTCTAAGAGTTAACTATCAATAAACAGGCAGAACTTGTATTGCTTTTACTGCTCTAGATTAATAAAAAAAAAACACTTGGAATAGTGCATGTGACTGTGCCCCCTCCGTGAACTAACAGCAATACTGTCATGGTGGCTCTAACCAGCAGCAGCTGTATATAGAGCCTGAAGGACTGGGTTATTCTAAGACCCAGCGGTGCCAGGGAACAACACCTGAAACCTTCGTGGGTTACCTGTTCTGGCGTACGAAACACAGAGACACGGGACACTTCCAGCGACGTCAGAGATCAGCGTTTATTTACTGCAGGGATACAGAGATCACAAGAAGTACACAACGTGTAGGTTCTCGGAGACTGCTTCAAATTGCAAAAGTGGATCGCTCCTTTTATACACGTTTTTGCCATTACACAGTATGGCGAACAAAAGTTACAACTCAGTTCCCACAATAAACTTCAAAAGAGTCGTGTTCATGTTTCAGGAGGCCGGAACATAATTACAGCAGCATTGCCGGTTCCCAACTGTAAAAACATATCTACCCCACAATAAAACACATTCCATTCTGACCGTAAACACATTAGGAGAGAGGACAAGAACAGATGCAAAGAAAGGACAAGGATGCACAACAGGTTAAAGAAGAGTGTCGGGAGTAATAAAGGAAACTTGATGACAGGATAAAAGACCTCGTGTCCAATGCATGCATGACTGAAACAATAGGCTAGCACGGCAAGATGAGTCCCGAGCGGGGCCATCTGCCTTCGCCGTGTCATTTCCCTTATCATAAAAGTCACCCTCAAGGAAACACGTGTCCTTCATGTAAGCTTGGGAGTCCCAGGGTCACGAAGCGGGCAACGTCCGTTCGCTGGCTACTTGAGGGCAAGAAACAAAATGGATGTCGTATCTAAAATGGAACCCGAGGGTTCGGATGAACAAACCCAAAAATGAGACGAACCATACGTAGTTGCGTAGCGAAACTGTATACACCCACTATACTCGTCATTTGCGGTTCGTAGACACCAAACTCATCCATATTCGTCACCACTCAAAAAGTGTCGTTCCGTCTCACACGGAACCTCAGACGCTCCTTTTGCCCTCAGGTAGGCAAGCACTAGTCAAGATCGGAATCGATTTCAATATTCATCAAATCGTTCACCTGCTGCTGAAACATCATTCTACTCATCAATGTCTCCTTGGTAACAGATGGCCGTCTTATACACGTTGTAGCACAAAGGCCACATAAGGCAGGACCACACTGCACACAAAGACAACACGTGAATAGAAACGTTACAACAACCCCTACGATCATCAGAATTTTCCAACCCCAAGTGGATATCAAACCCCAAAACCATCCTAGAAGTGTCCAATTACCTTCGTCCACGTGTATGGACTCGGAAATCTTGTGCAACTTTGAGATGGCTTGGTAGACAGTTGGAGCATTGTCAGGAATGAAAATGCAACAGCTCGAATGGATAACTTTACACACACCACCTCTATCTGCGAGAACGACGTCTAGAACCATCCGGTTCTGCAACGTCATGAGTCTATCCGCCTGAAGTTCAGCTGTTAAGTTACCAAGGGCACTCACGGTAATATTAGCAGTCGACTCGACTACACGGGTCAACTGTCTTAGGTTCCTACTATTAACCATAGGTCCCCAAAATGGCAGGAAACCCTTAAAGAAATCTCCTGCTTCTTGACCGGCAGTATCCTCTTTGCTAATAACGCCTCTCACAACTCTAGTCTTGTGATAGTCTGAGGCCACTGTAAAAGTCGGTGGTAAAAGATTCGCAATATAACAGGTACCGAAAAATCACGGGGTAGCCATGTATATGCACGTTCATAACATATGAAATAAGTGCCCTTAGCAGTCAGGAAAACAGGGGAAGAGAGCATCGGTAGGACATACGTGTCAGTACAAGCACTGTTCCCAAGTTGTGCTCTCGGATTTCGACCCAAACCTTTCAAGCAGAAATTACCGAGGTGTGGTACAATCCATATTGGGGACGAGCTCTTAAGCTGTCTATCACCCACTGAAACACTATACTCAGCCTCACTCAGATCCTTATAGGCTTGCACCTCTTCATCTGGGATAAGCGATGCATCAAAAACATCTCTATCTAAATCTGCTATCGCTATCGCCAAAGGCTTGTGGTACGGACCAGGACCAAAATTAACAGAGCGTGGCTCTCTACTGGGGTAGGAATCTAGTGCACTACGAAACATAGTTTGGAATGCTCGAGCGGAACCCTGGGAGCTGTAAGGAAGAACCAAATACGGAATACCCCTATCCATGGTATGTGGCATTAACCCACACACCCAACAGTTGGTAGTATTCATCACCAACTGATGCTGATGTAGGAGTTGAACGAAGGAGTTATTCATAAATTCCGCACGTCTAACCTGTTCGTGTTGAGGCAAAGGATGAAAAGAATGTGGGGAAACAGTGGTGAGGGAGCTTAGTTTAGGAGAAAAGGTAGGTGAAACAGAAGGCAATAACAACTGTATTCCAAAATATACTCCGCCCACCAATAGCATAGATACAGTCAGAAACAGTAGGAATACCTGAAACCGAAAACATTTTGTTCGTACAACCCTATATAACTCTGATCTCTGCGCCGACATCCTTTCTACTTCCAACAGCTTAGAGAATGCCATCCTCTACAAACCGTCCGTGACATACTTGACGCACTTCGTTCTGAGTAGCGATTATCAATCCCCAGGAGTTCCCAGGAATCGACAAAAGTAACCGACCTAGCGTCAGAAACCTGCTAAACAGAAAGGAGTACCCGCACGGCCCTACGGTAACCCGGATGGTAGGTTTTCCTCAAAACGTTCAGTTTTAATACAAATCTCTTTAGCAGTGGAAAACACATAAAAACTCAAAAAGAAAGGATGTAATTGTCCATGCTCATCGCACCGAAAAAGGAAAAAAACAAATATACGACTTAATTTTTATTAGTCCTTGAACGAAGAAAGTATCGACTTCTTCCAGGTCGAGTTTGCTCTGTAAACAATTGTTCAGCTGGCGCAACAGTGTTCAATAAAGTGGACAACGAGTCGGACCTTGGGTTCTCTGCTACTGATGACTCCACAAGTGGGTTTGGCAGCGACAGATCATCTCCTACAGGTTGAGCATCACTAAACGGCACAAAGTTTAAAGGAGTCTCAGTTTCCGTTGCCGCAATCCCAGTTCTCACCCAACCGTCTGTTGGTGAGGGGATCGGTACCTTTTTCGTGTGGCCGGCGTTGACCCAGTTTTTCCGGCCCTCCAATCGAACCGCAGTCCTCGTTGTCAACAAGACTTGAAAAGGTCCTACGAATCTTGGCCCCAAGTTACGTTTCCGACCAAAATTTCGGGTAACGACCCAATCGCCTGGCCGGAGCTGATGTCCAGGACCCTCTGTCTGCGCCGGTAGAGCTTCAAAGACCTGTTGATGAATCAACCGTAGTTTAGTGGTCAAATCATGAAGGTAATCAATTAGCATTGGATACTCAAGACTATCAAAGGCCTTAGGTCTCGGGACTCCCCAAATGTTCGCAGGGCGGCCGAACACAATCTCATATGGGCTAAGCCCTACTCGAGAGTGTACAGTCACCCTGGTTGATAAGAGAGCCAGAGGCAAGGCATCAGGCCATGATAGACCAGTGGAAGCTTGTATTTTTGCAAGTTTCAGTTTCAGGGTACCGTTGTACCCTTCAACCAAACCCGCTGCCTGAGGATGATTAGCGCTATGGAATTTTTGGCGGATTCCAAGGCCCTTACACACACTCTGCATCACACTTCCTACAAACTCACTTCCATTATCCGACCACACGATCCGTGGCATTCCATACCTAGGAAAGTATTCCTTCAGCAGGATTTTCGCTGTGGACAGGGCAGTATTATCCTTAAGAGGATAGGCTTCAATCCATCTAGAGAACGCGCAAACCACAACCAAAACATACTTCAGGTTATTGCATCTCTCCATATGGATAAAGTCCAGTTGGATCACCTCAAAGGGACAAACAGGGGGAGCAAAATGACCAGGTGGAGTGGGGGTGCCCTTGCCAGGATTGTGCATCAAACACACCATGCAATTCTTAACCACTCTCTCAGCACACTTAGTAATACCCTCATTCTTCCATACAGGGGACAAGAACTTACATATCCCTTTTGCACTAATATGTGACAACCCATGAGCCATCGTCACAACAGCTAATACGTACGCATCTGGTAACATCCACCTTTGACGTTCCGTCAAGTCAACCCAACATCCATGCATATCCAACCTTCCCGTACTTTCTTTCCACTTGATCTTTTCAGCTTCAGTTGTCTCGTTCTGAATTGCCTTCACACTCTCTACAGTGTTTTCACACATACCAGTTTCCGTCGGCCATCTCACTGAACTTGTCACGTACATTCGAGTTGTAAAATTCTCAGCCGTTTCTTTAGCAATCTCATCCGCAAATGCATTACCACGACCAACATCATCCGTCACTTTCCGATGTGCGCTACATTTAACAATCGCCACTTGTTTAGGCAAGGTAAGTGCATCCAAAAGATCATTCACGAGCTGCCCGTGTTGGATCTTCGTCCCATGCGATGTCATAAATCCTCTTTCTCTCCAAAGTCTTCCAAAACTGTGCGCAACACCGAATGCGTACTGACTGTCGGCAAACACATTAACTCGCTTTCCTTTAGACAAGACACATGCCCTTGTCAATGCAATCAATTCTGCCGCTTGTGCTGAATTCTGATTCAATCTCGCACTTTCCACAACCGTGCTCAACGTCACTACAGCATACGCAGTCGTCACATCGCCATTCGGCAATTTGAAGCAAGAACCATCAACATACAAAGTACCATCAGGATCTGCCAAAGGAGTGTTTTTCATGTCCACACGACCCTTTGTTTCTTCCTCAGTTCGTAAGTAACAATCATGTGGTGGTACATCATCTGATTCCGTATTACTCGGCAACAATGTCGCCGGATTCAGTACATTACAACGCTTGATCTGTATATGACTTGCCAAAAGGGTCAGCTCGTACCCGGACAACCTTGCACTCGTCAGATGTTGAGTTTTTGTACGATTCAGAAGAGTATCAACTGCATGCGGAACCATCACTATGAGCATATTATCCATGACAAGGCCTGCGGATTGTCGAATAGACACCGCAGCTGCCGCCGTCGCCCTCAAGCAACTCGGCAACGCTCTAGCTACCGGGTCTAAAGTCGAGGAAAAATATGCACATGGGCGCTGCTTGTCACCAAATTGTTGCGTTAAAACACTCAACGCACAACCTTCCCTCTCGTGGACGTATAGTGTAAATGGCTTGCTGTAATCAGGAGTACCTAACACAGGAGCCGAACACAACGCATCACGAAGTTCAGAAAAACTTTTCTGACATTCCTCCGTCCATGGCAAAGGAGTCGAAACATCCTTGCACGTAAGAGCTATCAATGGCTTCGCTAACAGTGAAAAATTTGGAATCCACTGTCTACAGTATGACATGATACCTAAAAAGGCACGCACGTCTCTCTGAGTCGTCGGCACAGTCATTCGGGCGATTGCTGCGATTCTTTCAGGGGTCAACTTCCTTCCCGCCTTTGACAATAAGTGACCTAGATAGGTAACTTCTTGACAACAATATTGCAATTTAGAAGGTGACACCTTGTGGTGTAAGTCACATAGATGCTGCAACAGTGCCACAGTAGCAGTCTTGCAAATTTGTTCAGTGTCTGCAGCTACCAACAGATCGTCAACGTACTGAATCAAGGCCGCACCAGCTGGCAGCACGAATGCATCAAGTTGGCTCTTGAGAGCTTGGCTGTAGATCGATGGGCTCTCACAGTAGCCTTGAGGTGCGCGTTTGAACCGGAAGCTACGACCACCTAATGAAAAACCAAACAAATCACGACTTTCCTCAGCAATTGGAATGCTAAAGAACGCATTCTTCAGATCAATTACCGAGAACCATGATGCAGAGGCTGGAATCAGAGTCAGTAAAGCTGTAATGTCGGGCACCACAGGAAACTGCGGGACAACAATTTTGTTTACCTCCCGTAAGTCAATAACTAGACGGTACACAGGGGGCTTGGAGGGATCAGTTCGCTTCAGAATAGGCAACACAGGACTATTACACACGTTACCTCGTGTCTCTTCAATAACATCTTTATCGATCAAATCATAGATGATCGCTAATAGTGCCCGTTCACCATCAAGGGAGATACGATACTGGGGTATGCGCGGTAATCGCGCATCAACTTTCAATTGAACAACATAAGGTGGTATTTCCAGCAGGCCCACATCATTGGGACCTGTCGCCCACAAAGAAGCCGGAAGAGAACTCAATTCCGGTGGGAGCTTGTCGATCGATAGATACATAGGGGAAATCACTCTCTGACCCAATGTAAGCTCTACTCCCGTAGGAGAGCAGTACAAAGTCGCATGTAACCTTTTCAACAAATACAAGCCCAAAAGATTCTCACCACAACCAGTAGTCAAAATCAAAGGAGCTTCTAACTCATGAGACCCAATCGTAAGGGGCAAGGGGCTAGAAACCGGATTGGTAACGGGGGCGCCAGAGAATCCAACGGAAACATTAGTTAAGCCAGACAAAGGCGCGCCAGGGAGTTTCGAATGCATGATGGAACTTTTTGCTGCACCAGTGTCCAACAGAAAAGGCTCAACGACGCCCAATGTGGCAACTGCGACATAAGGCCCTCTCTGATCCACCGGAACTGATACTTCTCCCTTCCTTTGTCTATGGCCGTCCTAGTAGATACCATACGTATCAACATCACGCTCGACATAATAGTCGTCCACATGATACTGTGCAGATCTACCAGACGAGAGATCGCGTCGATCGAAACAATTCTGCGAGTCTGACGAAGTTGCAAGACGCTCAGCCTGAGTCTGAGTAACACCGCGACCTCTACCACGTGAAGCTTGTTGAGGACCACTACGACCTCCTCGAGCCGACACACCATTGTTCCTATCACGTAGAACTGGGCAATTAAACTTCAAATGGCCCTCCCCTCGACAATATGCACATTGATTATACCCCAACACAAAGCGAGGTGCGGGAGAGTCATTACGCACCTGTGATCTGGGAAACTGCGATTGTGAGCGATTTGGCTGTTGTGAGTCATTGAAATTTGAGCGCGGAGGATATGCTTGCTGCAATAAGACCTTAGTTTTAAGATCCTTCGTTTTCTTATCTGCATGTTCACTTTCTTCCTTTTCTCTGTTTTCATAATATTGGGCCGTAGCCAATATTTGAGCAGTAGTAGAAACAGCCCACGAACTCTCAGAATTCTTCAGCTTGTTGCTGAGTTCGGGCAACAAGTTCGATACAAATTTATCGACAAACAACCGCTGACCACCCTCCGAGCTCATGTCCTGACCACTATGATCAACAAATGCTTCCTCAAATCTCGTAAAGAAATCGGAGACACTCTCATCCCTCTTTTGCTTACACACGGACAATTTGTCCCAATTGACGCGCATCGCTGGCATAAGCGTTTTCATAAGAGTAATTATCCTCTGGGGCAAATCCACAATAAGCTGTTCAGGTTTAGCCCCACCAACTTGCTGGGCGTCTGCCGCCGTAAGAGCAGCCCAGTCACCGCCTAACTCAGCCGCGTGATTCTCGTGACGAATTTTCGCCCAAATCGGCTGAGGCACTACATTGCCAAACAACATGTCGATATCAGCAAGATTCATAACAGTAGCATCCACTAGTTGGGACAACTCCTTATAATAACCTGCAGGATTTTTACGAGGATCGGGCAAAGTTTGCTTCACCTGCAAAACTTCCGATCGCTTCCAAGGGAGGTGTATCCACACTCTCTGAAACCGTCCTGGGACAGCAGGATTAGCATTAGGATCACCTGGCATCCACACTGGGGGAACTTCTCGCATAGGATATTGACCAGGTTTTGCCATCCACTCTTCGGTCTCATCTTTGAACAACGCTCTAGGTTGCACTGTACATCGAAAGGATAACAGACGTTCTAGAGCAGCTCGAACCTTATCACCTACAATCACACCAGTTGTAAATTGATGCTGAAGCTCAGAAACCTCAGACGGTACATTGTCGACCACATTGTCGCTCACATCATGATCCCATTCTTCCCTCAACGATTTACACATTTCCTCAAACACGAATCGTTGCGTGGGCGCATTAAACTGGGAAAATGTTTCAAACACTATACGCGAAGTGTACTTAACAGGATTACGAATCCATTTACGTGCCATTTTTACCAAGGATTCACGTTCCCTACCATCAGGAAGCTGACTACGCCTCTGAGCAACATCAGAAAGAGTCGAACCAAGTATTGGCCCAAAAAGCGGAGAATAAAGAGTAGCAACAGCATTCAGGAGACGGCTACGAACAGAAGGAGAAGAAGAAGACGGCACAGGAGCCACAACAGTAGGAGTGGAAACAGTAGAGGTGGACGCGGCACCAGAAGTAGCGGGAACGACAGGCTGAGGAGGGGCTGGGAAAAGCGCAGTAGGAAGATAAGCCGGTAAAGGAGGATGGACAATTTGCGGCACAAGAGGATTCGGGAGAGCGGGAGGAACGACGGGCTGACCAGCAGCCGCCAAAACAGCAGGTTGAGGAATAGGAAGAATCATAGGACCCACAGTATCCGGAGCATAGGGAGGTGGTGATTTCAACAAATAAGATAGGAGCGAATCTTCTATCACTTCTTCTCCCGTCTTATCAGCATTAGACGGTAACACCGGGTAACACTTATCCACCGCCATATGATGAAGTCGAGCACTAACTTCCTGCTCTTTCTCATCTTTGTCTCGCTGATACTGTTCAGCATTTCGCATCACCGTAATAACACCTTCTCTCTTATTTTTCTTACTCTGTTTGATTTCTTTCTGCTTGGCCTCTTTACGCCATAACCGGAAGGAATCAAACATGGCTGGCCTAGCCTTGTTTTTAAACAGTTTAGCTTCCAAATTATCTAAAACAGCAGTTTCGAAACTACCATGTGATGGCCAACTAAGAACACCATCATTTTTAGTATAACGGACCCAATATTCATTATATACGATAGGACCCACGCCATGGCGACTATAGAGCTCATAAATTGGAGTTCCAACCGGAGGTATCGGACATGAATCCTCCAGCCGGGAATCCATTCTGCAACATTTAAGAAACCCAAACAAAGTACTACGGCCAGGCATCATGCACACTAACCGAGTTTACAAACTTCAAGGGCTATCGAATTATGATGTCCTCGCACAAAAATGCGAGACCCTCGGTTTTGGCAATTGCAATCGTCAAATAAAACCCAACAACTAAGAACCACAAATGCTATGGAACCATGCAAACAACAAAGGAACACTGGGAGCGACCCACAAATACTTAACTGAAAGAGCAATGGCTTCACCAGGAAGGCCCGTCTATCGTCTCGCCGTACAAAGGACTACGCCAGGCGCCAAAACAGGTCGACAGGCAGGGCATCAGTCCGTCGCAGCCGTCAGGAGGCGGGGATCTTCGCGGGAAAAGACGTCGGGCCACTTATTTCGACAACTGGATCGATGAAGCGGGGTGCACCTTCCCTCGGAGATTTCACACGAAGTTCCTCACGATCGTCGGGCTTTGGACCGGTACTGCTGCTGTCGCCCCATGTTGGGCGCCAACTGAAGGACTGGGTTATTCTAAGACCCAGCGGTGCCAGGGAACAACACCTGAAACCTTCGTGGGTTACCTGTTCTGGCGTACGAAACACAGAGACACAGGACACTTCCAGCGACGTCAGAGATCAGCGTTTATTTACTGCAGGGATACAGAGATCACAAGAAGTACACAACGTGTAGGTTCTCGGAGACTGCTTCAAATTGCAAAAGTGGATCGCTCCTTTTATACACGTTTTTGCCATTACACAGTATGGCGAACAAAAGTTACAACTCAGTTCCCACAATAAACTTCAAAAGAGTCGTGTTCATGTTTCAGGAGGCCGGAACATAATTACAGCAGCATTGCCGGTTCCCAACTGTAAAAACATATCTACCCCGCAATAAAACACATTCCATTCTGACCGTAAACACATTAGGAGAGAGGACAAGAACAGATGCAAAGAAAGGACAAGGATGCACTACAGGTTAAAGAAGAGTGTCGGGAGTAATAAAGGAAACTTGATGACAGGATCAAAGACCTCGTGTCCAATGCATGCATGACTGAAACAATAGGCTAGCACGGCAAGATGAGTCCCGAGCGGGGCCATCTGCCTTCGCCGTGTCATTTCCCTTATCATAAAAGTCACCCTCAAGGAAACACGTGTCCTTCATGTAAGCTTGGGAGTCCCAGGGTCACGAAGCGGGCAACGTCCGTTCGCTGGCTACTTGAGGGCAAGAAACAAAATGGATGTCGTATCTAAAATGGAACCCGAGGGTTCGGATGAACAAACCCAAAAATGAGACGAACCATACGTAGTTGCGTAGCGAAACTGCATACACCCACTATACTCGTCATTTGCGGTTCGTAGACACCAAACTCATCCATATTCGTCACCACTCAAAAAGTGTCGTTCCGTCTCACACGGAACCTCAAGCCTTGACTACCTGGTGACTAAAGTCAGAGCACTATGTGCTGTTTCTCAAGCTATTTATTTCTGTGCCCACTGAAATGTCTGGTTTTACTTTATAAACCACAAACAGCACACACACTGAAAAGAGTTCAATGACTAATAGTCTAGCACCCCACACATTCTGTGCACATCAGTTTATGCTTAAGATTGTTCGCACAGTAGTAGAAACCAGACACAGAGATTCAGTTAAAGCAAAAATAAAAATAAACGTTCTGTAGTGTCCTGAGAGATGGGGCACGAGGGCACTAGGACCTCGGAGGAGGTCAGAGTGCAGGACAGGTCACCGGACTCCAGTTCCGGTTAGGAGGGCGAGGGGGCAGAGCACGGGAAGCAGGGGACGAGGCAGGACGTGCAGCATGCTGGCTGCAGATAAGATATAATAAAGAAACGACAACCTACTTGGTGTAGTCGTGATTCTTGTGGCAGACGCGACAACTGGCGACGAGGCGGGATCGAAATCCACGCGTCGCTGCGACTGTCAGAGCCCACCCGGTCGCGGAAGTAAAGTCGGAGCCAGGAGCCCACCCTGGTCCGAAGCGGCCAGCAAAAAGAAAAAAAAAGAAGAAAAAGAACATCGTTGCGAGAGCCCACCCCGGCGCTGCTAACGCAAGTAAGAGCAGCGCAAAACTGAAATTGACGAGGCAGCCGAGAAAGATTGAAATCCCTCCCGTGCGTGAGTTTCAACGAACTCTCGCGAGAGGAGGCGGCCATTTTAAAGTCAGGCGAATTGGGCCAATAAGCATCCAAGATAGACGGCGGCCATTTTGAAGGGTCAGGCAAAGTACCAGACAGCGCGAAATCACGCGAGAGTACGGCGGCCATCTTGGAGTCAGGCATATTGGGCCCATAACAGCCCAGGAAGGCCGGGAGGCCATTTTAAGGTCAGGCAAAAAGGAAAAGAGGCTGAAAAAGGAGAAAGAAAGAAAAAAGGTGCCAAAGAAAGAAAATAGCACTAGAGGAACAAGAAAAAAGAGGAAAGGAAAGAAATAAATAAAAATAAAAGATAAGAAAAGAAAATATGGGTGACGAAGAGGCAAGGAGCACACAAGCTGTGTTCCGCAGGCCACTGCCATTTAATATATCGGAACCGCAAGCAGGCATCAGATGGGAGAGATGGCTATGACAATTTGAACGCTACATGCGCGCAACGGACGTCGTAGAGAGCAAACAACTAGATCTGCTGGTCAACCTTGCGGGAGACGAGATAGAAGACTTAATGATGACATTGCCGAGTGAAGGACGACAAGCACAAGATATGCCCAACACATGGAGATAGCAGAGAGAGGCTCGTCCGAAGAGTCGGATGAACAGACGATGGCCGGGAGGGAAGCACGGCTGTACCTCATGTCCGACACAACAAAAGAAGGTAGACACTAGGAACACATCCAGCTAGTGGAGAAACAGCAAATAAAAAAGACGGCCACAGTAGACATTGACGTCGGGCGCCACAGAACAAAATTTGTGTTGGACAGCGGCGCAACATGCAACATAATGTGCATGTCAGAATACATGAAAATGAAAATAAAGCCAACATTATCGCCATCAAAAGTAGATGTGTTTACGTGGGGATCAAAGACACCCGTCGAAAACATGGGCAAGTTCACTGAAACTCTGACATATCAGGACATGACATGTCAAGAAGAGATACACGTGCTGAAAGGGGACATCCCAGCACTGTGCCTACTGAGCAACGTCACAGCACAAGTTATGGGGCTGCTGGCTATGACATATCACATGATAGAAAAAGAGAACATACTGCAAGAATATCAAGAAATACTGCAGGGTCTGGGAAAACTAAAAGACAAACAGATTACGTTACATATAAACGAAGCTGTGAGACCAGTAGCACAGCATCACAGGAGAGTGCCGATTCATTTACAACCGCAGGTGGAAGAAGAAATAAACAACCTGCTGCAGCAAGACATAATTGAGCCTGCAGACGGGCCGACACCATGGGTATCACCAATTGTAGCAGTCCCGAAGAAAAAAACATTGAAAATAAGGATCTGTGTAGACATGAGAATACCAAACACTGCAATATCGAGGGAACGTCATCCAGGACCTCATCTGAACGACATGATCAGCAGACTGACAGGGGCGTGCCGATTCTCAAAGCTAGATCTGTGCAAAGGGTATCACCAACTAGAGCTGGACCCACAGTCAAGGTACATAACAACATTCTCCACACACCTAGGACTGTTCAGATACAAAAGGCTCAGTTTTGGCATCTCGTCAGCAGCCGAAATATTTCAGGAGACAATAAGACAGGTGATACAACCAGTGCACAACAGTTTCAACTACAGTGACGACATCCTAGTCTTTGGAAAATCGGACGAGGAACACGATAGCGGCCTAAGGCAAGTGTGCAAACAACTAAAGCAGGCCGGACTAACACTGAATAGAGAAAAGTGCGAGCTAGGAAGAACAGAACTGATATTCTTCGGGCACATATTCTCGAAAAAAGGGATGAGGCCTGATCCCAGCAAAGTGGAGACGCTGAAGAACACAACGCCACCGTCAGATGAGGCAGAAATAAGGTCATTCCTAGGCCTGGCAAGCTACTGTGCCAGATACATACAAGACTTTGCCACCGTGAGCATGCCGCTGAGAGAACTAACAAAACAAGGCCAGAAATTTGTCTGGTCTCAACAATGCAATGAATCGTTCGAAGAGATCAGGAAGGCCATGATGGCTGTGGAGCACCTCGCATACTTCAACCCTCTGCTATGCACCGAGCTGACGGTCGATGCCAGCCCAGTGGGGCTAAGGGCGATATTAGCACAACACTTGCCAGGAAAGGAGTCACCAAGGAAGATTGTCTCATACGCCAGCAAAAGCTTGACAGACATTGAGAAAGCGTACTCCCAGCCGGAGAAAGAAAGCTTGGCGGTGGTATGGGGCATGCGAGCACTACCACATGTTTGTGTATGGGAAGCCGTTCACCATCATCACAGACCACCAAGCACTAGTAATAATTTACGGCAACCCAGCGGCAAAGATGCCGCCCCGCATCGAGCGCTGGGGCATCAGACTAATGGATTACGATTTCAAAATTGTCCACAAACCAGGGAAAGAACATAATCCAGCAGACTACATGTCGCGGCATCCACTGCCGCACGCTGAAAACAAGGCCTCAATGGCAGAAGAATACTTAAACTTCGTGTTAAAGCAAAGCACGCCGGCACCAGTAACTCTAACAGAAATAGAGAGAGAAACGGGAAAAGATGACACTCTCCGAGCGGCCAGAGAAACGATGACTGCACTTGGAAGGCAGGAGTAAAGAAGGAGGAGATGCTGGCACTACAGAAAATAAGCGGGGAATTATCGGAGACAAATAGTGGAATTGTAATGCGGGGCACCAGGATAGTCATTCCAAGCTCACTACGACGACAAGTGGTCAACATTGAACACGAGTCACACAGAGGCATAGTGGCGACAAAGAAGCTGCTGAGAGAAAAAGTGTTGTTCCCTGGGTTAGACCGTCTAGTCGAAGACACGATTGCGGCCTGTCACCTCTGTCAAACGACATGTCCACCTGCAAGACAAGAACCATTACAGATGTCGGAACTACCAAGGGCTGTATGGACAACAATGGCAGCCGATTTATATGGACCTCTAGACGCGGGAACGTACCTACTGGTCATTATAGACGAATACTCCAGATTCCCCATTGTGAGATCGGTCTCCTCAACGTCAGCAGCCGCAACATTACCGGTTCTGGACGACATATTCGCAGCATGGGGCTCGCCAGAGACACTGAAAACGGATAATGGTCCTCCGTTCTCAGGAGAGGAATTTCGAAGGTTCATGGCCTACCTTGGAATACAGCACAGAAAGATAACACCACTATGGCCGCAAGCAAATGGCATGGTCGAAAGGTTCATGGGAAATATCAAGAAGGCAGTTCAGAGGGCGAAGTTGTCACAGATTTCCCTGGGCCAAGCACTATGCCAAATACTGAGAGACTACAGAAACACGCCTCATGGGTCTACAGGGAAATGCCCGGCGGAGCTAGTACTAGGGAGGACAAGCAGAACGAGGCTGCCGCAGGTAGAAGGACTGACCGCGCCAGGGCACGAGAGCATGGCAGCAAAAGATGAGGCGGCTAAGGAAAAAATGAAGGAATATGCTGACGGAAGACGACATGCCATCAAATCACACCTCCATGAAGGAGATACTGTTGTAGTACGACAGAGACAACAACGGAAGTCGGACAGTACATTCGCCCAAGACCCGTTGACGATAACAAAGGTGAAAGGAACAATGATAACAGCAGAGTCAGACAGCCGACGAATAACAAGGAACAGCTCACATTTCAAAGGCCTAAAAGAAGAAAAGGACGAAGAGCAAGTGACAGGCATCGAAGAGACAACAAAAAGGGAGTGCAACGAAGCAGGTGCAGCAGAAGCCGCCAGGCCAAAGGAGGGCCAAGGACTTGTGACGAGGCCGAGAAGAGACATTGTGAGACCAAAGAGACTAATAGAAGAAATGTGAGATGCCGCTCTAGGCAGCATCTCGCGAATAACATCCATCGACATTTCACATTTGCAACAGACTATGCGAAAGAAACTGTCCCATTTCTGATTACCAACTAATGCTACTGTCGTAACGGTTTGTGACAAAGGGGGGAGATGTAGTGTCCTGAGAGATGGGGCATGAGGGCACTAGGACCTCGGAGGAGGTCAGAGTGCAGGACAGGTCACCGGACACCAGTTCCGGTTAGGAGGGCGAGGGGGCAGAGCACGGGAAGCAGGGGACGAGGCAGGACGTGCAGCATGCTGGCTGCAGATAAGATATAATAAAGAAACGTCAACCTACTTGGTGTGGTGGTGATTCTTGTGGCAGACGCGACGCGACACGTTCCTCCAAGGAATTCCAAGTACAATAGAGAGGCAAATAACAAGTGTGAGTTCAGACACTCACTGATTATCTAGTGATGGTAAGAAATGGGGACAAAAATGAAAGCTTACCAAGGTAAGTTAAGGGATCCTAACTAATAAACAACTTGAAGGAAAAGGGAAATTGTTAAAATATTTAAGTTAGTTAGGATATAAAAAAAGAACAGAAAATCCATTCAAAGTTGTTGGAAAGTGGGTTGTTAATAGTGGTAAATATGTGTCTACCACTGGTAATACGGCCACTAACACAGTCTAGGGTTCAGAATAGGTCTCAGTAAATTATTCCAATGCTCAGCCCTATGTAGCTTGACTGAGAGCAGGCAGGCTTAACTTAAGAGACAGGTTCGTAAAGCATTTAAAAGCACCAATTCAGGAAATGAGACGCAACACACAATAAAAATCCCACACCAATTTGTAAAAATAGGAAATATTCTTATCTTTAAAATTACATTGAATTGACAAAAATCTTATGTATCGAACCAGAGATATTATTTTTTAAAGATTTAGCACTATATAGCACTTCGAAAACCTGTAGCGCAACCTTGGACTTCTGGACACGCTTCACAGGGACGAAGTCAAGGTTTCAGGCCAACTGCGATGGAACCCTGCTCGAATACCCCTAGCTGTAGACCTCGGTCAAAATTTTAACTTCTGACAGAAACTTTTCTGCAGCCTTTTCTGCCGGGGTCCCTTGATGCTCTTCACCACTCTGGGTTCAGTGAGGGTTCACCGACTTGAAATTCCAAGGGAGCTCCCGGTCAAACTCTAGAAGTTGGACCTTTCAAGCTTTTCAGCAGGATGAACCAAGGGCAGGCCGGCTACCGGTTGAAGGTCACCGACTTGGCTCTCACGGTTGAGTCAGTCCCTTTATGGAGCTTTTTTCCAAAGTGGCTCCAAAATTCTGGAACTTCTTCCTGACGTTCCTCTTAGGTGTCCAAAGTGTCCAAAACACAGTCCAAGGGTCTGGAATCTCCAAGCTGGTCCTTGAAATGTTGGGACCACAATTCCCACAATGCACCAAGACAAAACCCTTACAAAGCCGCTGGATGCACTCCAGCCAGGGATTCTTGGTGGTAATGATCCAAGTAAGCTCTGTTAACGTGTAGCTTGCAGAAAGTCCACTATTTATTCCTTTTGAAGCAAGGTACATCCAAAGGGCAGTAGTTTCAGGTAATACAGCAGGCACAGTCAGTGAGAATGCAAGGCCTGATGGTGCAAATCAAGCTTCCAGCTTGGCAAGCCTTCTTCGTCTCTCAGTTTCAAGCACCAGCGGACCCTCGATTAGGGTGGGGGAGCGCCCCCCGCCACCACCCTCAAATAAAAAGATAATAATAAAACGGGCTTAAAACCCATTCTATTATCGTTTTATTTTAATCCCCTGCCCCCCCCAGGACTCTGAAGAGTTTTGGGGCAGTTCCAGGGGTGACACTGCTGGTTGGGGAGTGGTAGTTCACTCCCCTCACTACACATGATGGTTTGGCCGTCCATCTCAGGCTGGCCAAACTATCATGTGCACTGAAGCTCTCTTCATCCCCAGATGCATTGATGGGGCTGGAGAGAGCTAGCACAGGCTCCCAGTCTGCCTATGAGCACAAAATCCAAGCACTCAGGCCAATCTTGACACTGCTTTTATACACCGTCAGAATTGGCTGCATTGCTGTCTGGGAGCCTTTCTCAGAACCAGGAAGAGCACGATGCGGGAGATGGCGGCATTGGCGGCGGTATTGGTAAGTTTAAAACATTTTTATTTTCCTATCCCCTAAACCCCCCTTCCCCACCTCCCTCCTCAGCTTCCTCCTCGGCCCACCCCACCACTTGGGCAGGAGACGGGCAGCTCCTGGTTTCAGGCAGCAGATCTGAGAAGCTCTGCACCTCTCACATATTTATTCGGTATTCTCTGGGGGCAAACAGGAGAGAGTTCCTGTCCAATGAAGTGCAGGACAATGCCCCAGAGTATGACCACTTCCTCCAAAGTGAGGCACAATCTTCTCCCGGAAAGCACTATGCCTCCAAAATTCAGTATAGCCGAAATGTCAGCAGAGGAGCAAGCACTAGTTAAACCAACCACCAGTATGGCTCATTTCCATAACTCTCCTCCCACTAACATCTGCAAATTCCTGTCTTAAGCCTGCCATCCAGATGGGTGAAACGGCTGGGGGGGGGGGGGTAGATGAACCTGACCTTCCCTGCCTGTCCCATCTCTCCTTTGAAGCTCATGCTTTACTACCCTTCCCTCCTGCCATGGGATTCTGGTGTGGCAGAGCTCTCTCCAAGAGATAGCCTGTCCCTGGATGGGCCACCTAATACTTCATCGAAGCAGCCTGGCTAATCCAGGTAAATCTGAGTTTTCAGGGAAGACCAAGGAAGGCTGAATTTTGGCTTGCAGCCAAAAACATCTTATAACTTATCTTCTGTATACTTTAGGATACATTCAACAATAGTATATTGATGGATTTATCAATACCATTCTCCCAAGTCCTTGAATGATATTTTCTTTAATTCCTAACAATAGTAATGCTTTCATATACTATTGCAATGTTATGCTATGTGGCTGGGGATCTACAGTGGGGAAAATGAATTGTGCAAACCAGGGCCTATAAAGCATCTGTTATAAGGACCCTGCTTATAGCTACATGACCCCCCACCCCTGGGACACCCCGGGGAGACTTTAGGGGTCCCGAATATGCAAAGATATCATATATTTTCACTCTACAGTTCGCCTAGCATCAACATCGATTTTGAGAAGCAGATTACTACAATGGGGGAAGTGGAATGTGCAATATTCTCTATCCACAGGGCATATAAAACCTCTTTTATAAGAACCCTCCTTATAATTGCATGACCTCCTACCCCAGGGACACCTAGGGGAGACCCTGGATGTGCATAATATGCCAAATTATTGTAGTTCACCACTTTTTAAGTGCCCCCACCACCAAAGTTGAGTTTAGGCACCATTTATATTTAACAGCAGTGCTGCATCACAGGGCTGCTTTTAAAATAACATCAGGCTTTCAGCAGTGTACACATGCAAATACAGAAAGGGCTGCTGGCCTCTAAACTACCATGCCCTATTACATACTAGGGTCATAAAGGTAGATTTAGTCTCCCAGCCCTATTATATATTAGGGAATATAAGGGTAGGTCATGCCAATTATAAGTGTAGCCTAATATATGGTGTACCCTCATGTATATGTGTGTTTTCAACATAGCACTGGCCCTGGGCCTAGTTAGGCATACCCCAGGGGCAGTCAGAGTCAGGTATCATCAAAACCAGTTAGCAAAAAATGGGGGTGCACAGGGCAGACAGGATGACTTTGCAACAAAAGTCAAATGTTCAGACGTGTGAATCCGAAAATGTAAAGTAGCACAGAGGAAGATCTGTAGATCTATCATGCAGACGACTACAAAATAGGGGTGATTTTGGAGGGTAAATAAATGTTTTTACATTTTTAAGTTACTGCCTTTAGGGGAGGATTTTATTTTTTTCACCTCAGCAGGCAGCGGTTCAGGTTTTTCTTTATAATCTAATTTTGTCTTCAGCAGATACCTGGGGTCAGGCGCAGGGCCGGCTTTAGCGCTGGTAGCACCCTATATGACAATGTTTGTTGGCGCCCACCAATGACCACATCTGCCACGGATTCCATCACTAACACCCTTTAACAGTGCCTCTCAAGTCTCCATAACCACTGTTTCTCAGATTCTTTTACTTTTATAGCACCACTCATACTAGTGTAAGGTGTCAGAGCACTTTACACCACACACACATTGCACAGAGACAATCATATGTGTATAAATCAGTGTATAGACAATGTTACATCAGACAGTACTATAAGATGTAGTGTAGTAGTGACATGTCATCGATTCTGGTAGGGAATATAGTTTAAGTTCTTATTCAGGAAAAGCACAAATTCAGAATTTAAAACTTAACATCACTGTTAGGGGTTCTCTTTCATAATAAGAATTGTTTTCTTCCCAAATGAACCCTTTTCACAAGATTAGGATGATGAAAGACTGGGCAAAAAAACATATAGCTCTAACATATTCCTTACAGTTTGCATGCAGTTCTAGGATGACAGTTAATAGCTCAATGTTCTATATTAGGATTTTTACTTATAAAAGACAAGTAACAAAAGGAGCTCTCTTACAGGAGCAGTAACCCACTGACCTATTTACATTATATTCACTTCCTTATCTGCATGGTACACGTTCTTAGCAGCAGGCATTTTAACCCTCTGCGCGAGGATGAGTCAAAACTTCCACTAGACAAATGTCCCTTCCCTTTCCAGGAAGATGATTATTCACCGGATTTCTCTTTACATTTTAATTGATGTCTGAAAGTTGCTGGAGGACATGAACGCGGCAGCAGGTGCTTTTAAAATTGTAATACCCATTTTCGAAAATGACGCCCCCACCCCGAGTCAACACCCGGTGCGTTCGCACTGATCGCACCGCCCTAGAGCTGGCCCTGGTCAGGTGTGATGTAGATCATGGGCAATCCCATATGTGAGAGTGTGAGTATGCAAGTGTAACATTAAGAGCCTGATTCTGATGTCGGATGGACTCCGGGTTTGGAACTGGAACTGATCAACCTCCTGTTGTCGGTTCCAGCCCAGGAAGTAGAATGCAACCGAACCCTGTTCAGTCGCAATCCTATACTTTACAATGGGAGCATGCATTCTGAATGGAATGCATGCTCTCATTGTAAAGAGCAGAGGTGCAGTTCATCCCTGCACCCCATGTCTGCCACTGAGTGCAGGGATCAACAGGGGGGCACCATTGGTGCCAGCTATACCGCCATTCAGCAGCCTTGCACCAATGGAGGCCCTGCTGAGGGCCCCCAAAGACAGAGACCCAATGCCTTTCTGTGTCAGAAAGGCTGGCACAGAAAGTCGTGGGAAGCTGCAATTGTAATCCCGCGGCCGGAAAGAGCCGGCCAGGAGATTGCTGAAGGCCTTCTAAACGGTAGACAGGCTCTCCGAGCCCATTGTAAGCCATTCGGAACTCCTGTTTGGAATAATGTCCAACCAGCTCCATCAAAATGGGTCGGTCAGAAATGTTTCCAAACAGGAGATTAGGATGAGATAAGAATGTCTAATTTTTTACTGCATCCTAATTGGACCCTAAGTGTGTTAGACTGATTATCATTTTTACCATGTGATAGGTCTAAGTGTCTTTGCAAGCCAATTTGTGTGTATGTGCTTGGTGAGAAATAGTTTCAGGGTTTAGTATTGTAATCTAACTACAGGAGTTTTAAGATTTGTATTTTCCTTTCAGCTAAACGCTGTTTAACTATGATTCCTAGCAAGCCTCTGTTATTTCTGTTATTGTCTAGACAGTATACAGATTCAATGAGCTGTTTACATTTGTCTGCTACCCCCAGTCATGCGGTGTCTGGTGCACCCACATTTTGAAATGTCATGCCAAGGCTTCACATGGGGAATTTTATAAATCTCAAAAGGATGACTGGGTCAGGGGGTCAAAGTCCATGTGAGCACATGAGAAGGAAAATCTACTGCATAATGCCACATTTACTAGCAGAGGCCAACTGTAAATCTAAAAGAGAACCCCCTACAGGTCACCAATGTGAAAGCACACATCATGACCAAGAATGAAAAGTTAGTTGGACCATCTGAGGATGAAACACTTACAACATCACCAATGCCAATCATCCATGTACTTCATCAGGTTATGTTCAAATTGAATGTTCTCATGAATGGACCAATGCCACTGGTGTTTGTCCCAGCTATGTAGGTTTCAACTACTTCCTCCACCAACCATGCAGGTCCCCAGATGAATCCCCAATCCTACCATCAAACCCTGGTGTGCTTCCTGTGTTTTTTCTGTGCCATCATAGGGACAGGACTCCCCAGGTTAGCACTCTGCTATCCTACATTTGTCAAATCAAACTCCTCTTGATTTCAGCTCTCCATATTCTATAATCAGACTGTTGAATAGCATGGCTATACATGCATGCTGTCTTTGAGAACAGTTTATTTCAGGGAGAAGCAGTCCTTCATACAGCGAGACAAAATGCGTATATGTATAATGTAAGTATTCATGTGCTCCATGAGCACCTGCCTAGGGATTCGGTATGATCACCTGCATGACCCGCCTTTATATGGAGAGCCACAACTAACTCCTGAGGGACACATTGCAATGCTCTTAGATCACCTGCAAATGAGTGAGGAGAACAAAAGTGGCATAATGATGTCCTTCAGCTTATTCAGTCCTTGGCCCAAAGGTACTCCTGCAGGAACGTCTCATGCCCTTGCTGCTTATGGTTGACAACAAGCACCTACAACATGCCCATAAGCCAGCCAACTCGCTTTCTCTCACAAAAGAACAATATTCAAATCCAAACCAGAGACAGGTAATACATGTCCATTGATGTGGATGATTTTGACACTTACTCACTTCCTCTTTCTGTCACAATAAAAAGTATTTGTACTAAGGTATGTCACACAAAAAGAGCACAATAGAGCCAGTATGAGGATTTTCTTCCAGCAGTTTGTGACAAAGATTGAGCTGTGTTGCACAGACAAGAACACTACTTTTCATTATTAATGTGCTCCTCCTCTTCCAGTGCAAAGATGAAACTTGACTTCTGCTTCACAGCTCCTTTTTACTGGAGCTACTGAATGGTTGCTAAATAGCTGCATTGCTCTTATATGCATTGACATAATGATAATGACTGTTAACTATCCCTCCCTTTATGCACCTGTCCCTGCTGTCCTGGTACCTAACTGCAGGGGCATGTAAATGACAGTCATTGTTGGCCTCAATCATTTTGAGCTTCAGGAGAGCTATTAATGGGGAAAATTTACATAGACAGACAATACTCTTTAAAAACTGAAAAAAAATATACATACATGCATTAAACATGAGAAGGTCTTCTTGTTTAGGCACTGAACAATTAGAAAAACCTGCAGCATGTTTCAGAGTGAACTATCCCATCTATCAAAAATCAAAGATGAGGGAGTGTGACGTGACATTTCAACAACTACAACCAGTCAGGGTGAACCACAAAAGTAACTGAATTACCCTGTGTTCAACCCTCTGGTAGCTTGGTACGAAAGCAGCCAGGCTCTGTGTTAAATATTTATGCAACACACAAACAGCAGTAAATTGAAAACACAACCCAAGAAAAATCCCACACCAATTTTGAAAAATAGAGCATATTTTACTAAGCAATTTGACACCAACACAAAATAAATGTAATCAGTAGAGATAGAGAAAAAAAACTTCAAAAATGTAAGGTAAGTATGGTGCCTAAAAGTACAAAGCATTACTATCAGTTATCAGGTTGATTGAGATTGGGTGAATGCGCCAGCTCAGCTGACCGCGATAGAGCACGGGCTGGATACAGGGACCAGGTTTGTCCATTTGAAAAAGTTGGCTTCAAAAGTGTAGCTTGAAGAATCCAGTTCGCGGAGCAGGAACGTTGCAGATGGTTTCCGCTGTAGCATGAAGAGCAGCCTAGGTATCACAGATAGTTATAGCTTTAGCCTGAAGATCTTGTCAGGCATTATGGACTGTCGTTGCTGGACCTTCACATTGACGGTTGTTGCAGACTGTTGATGCTGTAGCGTGAATTGCAGATTTTGTTCTGCTGGTTGTCGCTGGCAGTCGCAGTAGCATGAAGAGTTAAATTCACCAGGTTCAGACAGGTCCAGTATAGCAGGTCAGCAAGGCAGTTGCAAAGAGGCCCCTGGAGCTTGGTGTGTCCTTGCAGCTCAGAACAAGAGCTCAGTAAGCTGACTCTTTTTTTGTTTTAGTTTTATATAGCGCAAACTCGACCCGAATGTATCAGGTATCAGAGCGGTTTACATGAGCACCAGTTTTATTACAGACAGACAAGTTCATGACACTTGAAGTCACGTGAGCCTGAGATGAAGAGTGCAGATTCAGTCTTCCTTCTCAGACAGCAATGCAGGCCTCAAGCAACATGGTAGTCCTCTGGCAGCAGGGCAGTCCTCCTTCTATATTATCCGCAGGTCCAGGAGTGTACTGAAGAGTGAGTCTGAGGGCTCCCTTTTTAATAGGGTTAGGGAGTAAACTCTGCTCCTCTTGTGTAGTTTGCAGAGTTTTGCCTATTCTGCGCTCAGGTTGGAGCTCAGAGTTTCGAAAAAACTCCACCAACCACCATGTGGTGAAGTTTTTTCTCACGCACCACTTTGGCTTGGCCGTGCGTGAAAATCTAGTGCTAGGCTACCTCCCGGCGAGATTGCTCAATGTGAGAAGTCATGACAGATCGCTACCACTTGGGTTGAGAAAGCTGACTCTGACTTTGAGAAAACTGCTGCTCGGGTAGAAAATCTACTAAAGTACTAAAATAAGCAGCACCCTCTGGTCCACCGTGTGGTGCAGTTCACCCTGATTTAACAGCATGGGACAAGCTTCTGCTGTTAAAAATCAGTGTGAGCAGTGCAAGGTACAGAACTCTGTCGCTTGCGGAAATCCGTGGACTCTTATGGAGATTTTAGGTATCACTGCAGAATTCCGTGGAGTGAAACTGAACGAGGTTCGCCCACCCCTACTTTTTTACCTGGTGCCTACTTTGAAGTGCAAGAAACTTCTGGAGTCGTTCCTACAGAAGTGTCTGGAATTTCCTGCATACCTGCCCTAGTCTCAGTCTGTTTGCAGGCACAATATGTTAATGTGAAGTCCTTTGTGCGTGAGCTGAGCCAGTACCTTTGAAGTGCACTTGTTACAGGTGGCAGCTCTAACCCCTCATCGAGTTAGGATGGCCCATCCCGCCACAAACCTGGCCCACTATTGTGATACTGTCTGAGTGGAATACGCAAAGGCCAACTGCTAACTACAACTAGTAATGTCACCCAGGATGCAGGCTACAGACACCAAATGGTAACAACATGAAAATGCCAACTTTAAAAGAGTAGTGTTTCGGAATTGTGGCTTGAAATCCAACTTTACCATTAAAGAGAGTTTTAAATCACAACTCCTCTGACACCAAACATGACATTTCTATGTGCTTAAATATTAAATGTAATAAGGTAACCAAATGTTATCCTATGGGACAGGTAGGCCTTTGCAACAGTAAAAAAGGAATTTGAGAGCTTTTTACTACCTGGACATGTGAAACTTAAAAGTACATTTCCAACTTTTCAACTACAATGCAACCTGCCCAATAGGCTGTTTAAGGCCTACCTTAGGAGTGATATAGCTATTAATAAGGAAGGTTTAGGCCTGGCAAAAAGTTTATTTTGCCAGGTCAAACTGTCAATTTAAAAGTGCACACCCAGGTGTTGGACCTGGCCCTTATTGCAGGGTTGTCCTCAAACCTTTTGTTTTCTTCCTCCTATTTTGTCTGATCTGTTTTTGTTGGCTTTAGGACTCTGGTCCCTTTACCATTGCTAACCATTGCTGAAGTGTATATGTTCTCTGTCTAAATTGTATTGGTGATTGGTTTATCCATAACTGGCATATTTGATTTACTAGTAAGTCCCTAAATAAAGTGCACCAGAGGTGCCCAGGGCCAATAAATCAAATGCTACTAGCGGTCCTGAAGCACAGAGTGTGCCACCCACATGCATAGCCTTGCAACCATGTCTCAGACCTGCCAATACAGTTTCTGTGAGTGCATTTTTAAACCACCATTCTGACCTCACAAGTGAAGCTACTTGCCAGGCACAAACCTTCCCTTTTACTTCATGTAAGTCACCTCTAAGGTAGGCCCTGGGCAGCCCATGGGCAGGGTGCAGTGTATTTAAAAGGTTGGACATGTACTGTTATATTTTACACGTCCTAACAGTGAAATACTGCTGATTTTGTTTTTCACTATTTCAAGGACTATCTCTCCCATAGGATAACATGGGGGTTGCTCGAAATATCTTTTAGGTGTACTTTCTCACTGGGAGCATATCGAGATTTGGAGTATTGTACCTCTGACACTCTCAAATCAGAAAACTTCTGGACTAAAGGAAGAAGAGATGGTTGCGGTAGGAGGGACTGACTGTTGGACTTAGCCCTTTTTGCAGGGTAATCCCAGAACTTTTTGCCTTCCTCCTGTATTTTTTCTGACCTGTTGATTTTGGTTTTCTGATGCTGGGCACTTTACCACTACTGGCCAGTGCTAAAGTGCATGTGCTCTCTCGTTTAAACTTGGTAAGATTGGTCTACACCTGTTTGGCATATTTAATTTACCTGTATGTCCCTTGTAACGTGGTATCCCATATGCCCATGGCCTGTGAATTAAATGCTACTAGTGGGCTTGCAGCACTGCTTGTGCCACCCAACGAAGTAGCCTTTCAAACCTGGCTCGGGCCTCTGTCACAGCAGAGCCTGTGCATGCAGTTTACTGCTGCAGTGACGAAGCATGTAAAGTGTTTGCCACGTCTCAAACTCCCCTTTCACTACATATAAGTCACCCCTAAATTAGGCCACAGCTAGGCCTATGGGCAGGGTGCTGTGTAGGTAAAAGGTAGGACATGTGCCTTAACGGTGTGGCATGTCCTGGTAGTGACAAACACCATATTTGGTTTCTCACTGCTGTGAGGCTGCCCGTTCATAGGTTTGCATTCGGCATTCCCTGATATGTGCTTCAGACGTAATTTCTGACATGAGAGGAGTAGCGTGGCCATGTTTCGTATGGTTGGAATACTAGTGATAAATCCAGCTTATTGGTGAAAGCTGATTTGTCATTAATATTTAGGGAATGCCACTTTTAAAAGTGGTCACTTTTGTGTACTTAGGTGTCTTTGTGCCCTGCCTGGATGTCTATTCTCCATCTGGTATTGACTGAAATGACTGCCACTCTGCTAGATTCTTACCCTGCTGGACTCCTGCTTTGTTGTGCTGGCCTGCTGCCCTCTTGCCTGAAGGGGAAGGACCTACACCTCTTAAACCCAGAACCAAGAGTGACTCCAAGGGCTAGTTTACTCGCCTTATGATAGGAAGCCTCAGGCACATAATAGGCTCCAACAACCTGATACCTGCGCCTGGACTCTGCCATCTGTGAGTATGTCCTGCCAAGTGGTGCCACCCCAGTTCTGGACCCTTGGAAGTCGGACTAAGGTGCTTAACAGAGGAACCAGCGCACCTTCTTTGCTGAGCGGTGCATCCCCGAGCTGAAACGATGCATCTTCTCAACTGAGCAGAACATCCCCGAGCAGAACCGACGCAATGCCACTGCTGCGTGGATTGAACCCAAAGCAGCAGACCCGCATCACCCCAGCAGACCCACATCACCCTCGCAGTCCTCCAACTGGCAAATTGCCGAAGGTGCAGTGCATCTCCAAGCCAGGTCCTCGCTTCTCTCGTCTTCGACAACCTCGATGGCAGACTCTGCATTGCAGCATCGTAGCTCTTCAGAACTGACACATAGGTAGCTGTGCACTGCATACCCAATGTCTGGACTTCACATCGCAAGCCCCGTCACCGAGATCCTCAATGATGACACAACAGGACATCTCAGCGCATCTGTGAATCAACACATCACCTCTGCTGTGCTGTGCTTTTTCGACCTCGATCCACGCATGCTCTGCAACCAGGACTTAAGGCATTTTGTTCAGCGGCCCTAAATGGTTCTGTGAAGCTGACTGTGCTCCATCGTGGTTGGCCCAAACTTGTGACTTGTGTCTGGCGTGACCATATATTCCTTGTTGAAACTTTATGCCTTTTGGTGCTAATGCAACTTAAAACTTTAAAATTCAATATCTGCGGTTTTACTGATTGGATTTTTGTCGTTTTGGTCCTGTTTTATTTATTAAACTGAGCTTTAGTTTTTTTAAATGCTCCATCACTATGAGGTGGAAATCGGCCCTACCCTCAATGTTACACACCTGGCATGGGGAAGGAGTCCGTTGGGGCAGAGCATAGAGTGCAGTCATGAGGAGGGAGGAAAATCGGGGGCTGAGGAAAACACTGATCTCCATGGAATGGGATCTGATGCTGGAGGCATTTAAGGCAATCAAACCTCCTATACCACACCACATATATGGCATATGCCCCTCCTCCAATGTGAGGCTCGGAGTGGCTTCCCTGCCCCCAGCTCGACACAGGGACTGGCGAGGTGGGCTGTACCCCTCAATATGGGACTCCAACAGGATGCATACAGGTGGACAAGGTTGAATCCCTGGCCCGAATTATTTTAGTTGCGGGTGAGCCAGACTAGGGGGAGGGGGTCGGGTTGTTGGGATTCCTTTGTTGTTATCTTGACCTTGATTGGTAATTAGCCAGTAAAAGAGCTACTACAATAGGTTGATACTAAAATGTCAATATCCGGCTGTGGGTGGCACCTATCTTCCGAATGTAACCCGACTGTATAGTTATACTCATGTTCACTCGCTTTCTGACGAACCACCTATGTACTGACTGTATCAATGCTTTCGCGCGAAGAGACATTTCATAAAATCAATAAAATAAGTTTAAGAAAAAAATACGCTTTATTTTTTTAAACCTGATGTGGGATATTTTTTTGTGATGTTTTCACAGTTTTATTGTTTTAAATGTGGCACAAATTATTTACACATTGTCTTCAAGTAAAGCCTGCACACAATAAGGAGCTACAGAGGGAAAAAGAACATAGGTCGCCCTCCTCTCAACCAATATTTTTCTACACAGGCCTAGGTCTTAGAAGGTGTAATGGCCGTAAATTGTGGTTCAAAACCCTATCGCTTAAGGTATTTTGTACTATCCATATTTCCAAATTTTGAGGTAGTCACCCACAAGCTCTCCACCTTCAATTTTTGATTAATAAAAGTTTTACTTCAGGCAGTCTCCCCAATGAGCCTCACGGTGTAAGAGCTCATGTAAATTACACCAGGTATTTCTCAAATCCAGTAATGAGAAAAACGTGAGGAAAAAATGTGAGCGAGGCGAGATGGCACCTCACGTGCGCAACACCAAATGAGCCTGCTGACTGGTACTCATCAGCTCTGCCCACTCTTATCATCATCGGTTGCCATCACGCTCCAAAAATAATAAACAATAAATAACGTGTCCACAAAAATAAACCCAAAGAAAAGTTTTTAAGAAAATTTTTGTGCGGGTAAATAGTGCGACTGAATAGTGAAAGTAAAACAATGAAAAAGATGCACCCTCTATAGGTTCAAACTTTATTCCTCCTTAGATGTGCACCCAGTTCAAAACTTAAAAAGGTTGCTAAATATGCATACCATTATGTTGTGCCAACATGTTTCATCGCCAAGTAAAGCCTGCCTGTTCTGTGACAAGCTACCAGAGGGTGAGCACAGGTTAATTAGGGGTTTGCTTGTGACTTACCCTGACTAGGATTGTGGTTGCAGCTTGACCAGGGCTCACACCCCCAGTTAACCAAAAACCCAATTTCTAAAAGTGACCCTGCAAAGAGGGCCGCCCCCAACATTTACCATTAAAGAGGATTTTAAAAAACAATTCTTTTGAGTGCAAATATGACATTTTTAGTTGCTCCAAATCAAAAGTTAAAAGTTATTAAATGTACTAAGACAACCAAATGCTATCGTATGGGAGAGGCAGGCTTTAAATTAGTGAAAAACAAATGTAGGACGTTTTCACTACCACGACATGTAAACTTAAAAATACATGTCCTACCTTTTAGAACAAATGCACCTTGCCCTAAGGACTGTTTAGGGCCTACTATAGGGCTGGCTTATATGTAATAAAAAGTAAGGTTTAGGCCTGGCAAAAAGGTTTATTTTGCCTGGTTGAATTCGCAGTTTAAAACTGCACAACAGGCTGCAATGGCAGGTCTGCAATGTGTTTTAAAATGCTGCTTATAGGAGGTGGCACAATGGTTGCTGCTGTCTCTAGTAGCATTACAGTCCCTGGGAACATGCAGTATAATTTTACTAGGGGCGCATAAGTTAATTAAAGATGCAAATTGCGTTTAAGACCATTTTAATATGTGTTAGGGAAAGAGCTCAAGAACTGTAGCAATGGTTAGCAGTGGTAAAGTGCACAGAGTCGTAAAAGCCAACCAAAACTTGTTAAGAAAACAGGAAGGGTGAAGGCAAAAGGTTTGGAGGTGAGCCTGCACAGAGAGTCAAGTCCAACATTTATACAAGCTTTACAAGTTACAAAGCTACAGTACTAATTCTGTGGAAGTGGAACTAAAAACAAATGCTTTGGAAAATATAGTTTAAATACATGTTAAATTAATAATAGATTGCACATGTTCATGTCATGTTCTTTTTACAATATGAGAAATGAAAATGATCGGTTGTATTAATTTAATTTAAATGGTGGTTTTTGCCACCATGAATGCGGTTTTCATGAGATTCTTGGCTTTTGGCAAAATCACCTTAGTCTGACAGTGCAGAGGATCATAAGTTCCAATCTTCTGATACTTTAGAGTAGCTCTGTAACTTTTTTTTTTGTATCCATTAACTAGCATGATATGAGAAGCTTGAAGTCTGCTAAAAACTATCTGCGGTAACACACACACAGTTGGTGAAAAGTGCTTTGATACCGATTTCTCTCATCAGGGCTCTAAGTGTGCTCTTCCTATGATGCTTTCTGTAATACTGTAGACAGGTCTTGCAACCACATCTTCAGAATATTTAATCAGTGGACAAGAACAGTCTATACCCAATTTGGAAATATGTAATACGTGATTTTATAGGAAATATTATGGTGGCTGAGAGAGCATAAGCATTGCCCCTATTTTGATATCCTTGTATCTCATTGATGGACTTTTTTCAATTAAAAAAAGGTTAAAGATAGATACTGGGATATTGCCTGGCATCCTGGGTGCACTGTTAGAATAGGACTGTTGCCTTCATTTTCACTATATTACACTCTGTTGCCAGTCTGAAGGTGTGCTGGGTTCAGACAGCTACTGGAGATGGTGAATTCAGCCAGATAAGAGGGGTGCCTGTCATGATGACTGCGTAGATGATGCAGCTGGTTCTGTATATGGTGTGGACTGGCGCGGGATTGATTGGAGTTCCATCAATGTAACTGCTTCTTGTACTTTAACTTCAAGGGGTAAAGCAGAGCACTTTGTAGAGTTGTTAGTATAAGAAATGGGGTTACTGGTTGAGAGGGTGAAACCATAATCAAGCAGGAAACACAATCCTTGTCAAGCTGAAGCCACAAGTGAACTCTAAATGTATCTTTGCTCAACCCTCGGATAGCTTGGTACAGAGCAGTCAGGCTTAACTTAGAGACAAAATGAAAAGTATGTCTGCATCACTTCAAACAGTAACAAAGTAAAAACAGAACACCAAACAGGATCTCACATCAGATTAGAAAAATAGAGTCATTTTTAATAAGTAAAACAAGGCCAAAATGTCTCATTACAACCAGAGATATACAATGTTAAAGATTTTAGTGAACATTGTGCCAAAAAGCCAAACACGCCAACGGTGGCTACCTAGTAGTGCTCAACCAGGACAAATTCTGGCCAATGCAATGCAGCACAGGCTGGCTACAGGGACCCAGCTATGCCAGCTAAATGAGAGCCTTAAATCCTGGTAGCAAAGAGTTGCTGAGTCCTGTGTCAAGAATGCACTGTGCAGCTAGGTGATTCATCAGTTCTGAGGAGATCTGAGGCTGCAGTGCAAGATCCTGCTTGTCATCAAGATCCCCTTGGATGAGGGAGCTTGCAACCCAAAGTCCGGTGTTAAGGATGAGTCATGCAGCCAAGGTGATGCATCGCTTTCAAGGAGCTGCGAGACTCTGATGCGATGTATTGCATTGTCATTGAGGATCCCATCAACAGTGGGTTTACAATGCAAGCGCCTTTATCGGGGATGAGTCATGCAGCAGCGTTTGGGCTGGAGCTGCAAAGCTACAATGCTGAGTCCTTGTGTTGGGAAAGTCCATGCAGCAGAGACTATGCAACGGCTCTGCTCGGGGTTGCACCATGCAGCAGAGGAGATGAGTTGGTTCTACTGGATCAACAAATGGGCTGGCAGAGCACCTTCAGGCTCACCTCCAAGGGACCCGAGGTGTGACAACTTGGCAGGGTAGGACTAACAGTTGCAGAGTCCAGTTGCTGGCTACAAGAGATTAGCCCTGGAAGTCACTCTGGTGGTACTGGGTACAGGTTGCAGGTCAATCCTTCTCACACAGGCAAAAGGTTATCAGGCAGAAGGCCAGCACAGCAGGTAGCAGTAATTTAGGGCATTGGTTCAGCAGTGTTGCAGTCTATCCAGCAGCACAGTAGTCCTTCTTCCTAGCAGACTCTTCTACAGGTCCAAAGGGGTGTCTGAGGGCCAATATTTATACCTGGTGCCTCTTTAGAATTGGGAGAAGCTTCTAGAGGTTCCACTTTGAAGGGCCCAAGTTTCCAGCTTCCCCTGCCCTGGCTTCATGCTAACTACAGAGGGTATGCAGTCATTTGTGTGAAGGCAGGACACAGCCTATTCAGGTGCAAGTGGGGCTGTGCCTAACTCTGCCCTCCTATCCTGACAGTGATGACCCATTAAGGCACATCTTAGCTTCCTATTGTGTATGTCTGTCTAAGAGGAATGCACAAAGTTCAACCACCAACTTTCCCCAGTAATTTGACCCAGAATTAGCTGCAGGCACTAAATGGCTAACACATGAAAATGCCAACTTTCTCAAAGTGGCTTTTTCAAAATTGCAACCAAAAATCCAACTTCACCATAAAAGATGATTTTTCATTACAATTCCAATGACAACAAAAATGAACTGTTTACCTGATCCATATTTAGAAGGTACAGCTTATTATATGTAATAAGGTAATTCCAATGTTATCCTATGGGAATGGTAGGCCTTGCAACAGTGAAAAGCTAATTTACAATTTTTTCACTATCAGGACATGTGAAACGTAAAAGTGCATGTCCTAGTTTTTAAATACATTGCGTCCTGCCATGTGGGCTGTTTAGAGTCCACTCTAAGGGAGACTTACTTTCATACTTATGTGTATTAAAAGGCAGGTTTGAGCCCAGAAAAGGGTGTATTTTGCCATGTCAAGTTGGCAGTTTAAAACTGCACACACAGGCTGCAATTGTAGGTCTAAGACATACATGTTTTAGGAGGTACTTAAGTGGGTCACACAATCACTGCTGCAGGCCCACTAATAGTATTTCATTTAATGGCCCTCGAAGGATGTAGTACCACTTTACTAGGGACTTACAAGTGAATTAAATATGCCAATTGTGTTTAAGCCAATTCAACCATGTTTAGAGGAGAGAGCACAAGTACTTTAGCACTTGTTAGCAGTGGTAAAGTGCACAGAGTCCTAATGCCAGCAAAAACGAGATCAGCAAAAATATGGAGGAGTAAGGATAAAAGTCAGGGAGAAGACTACCATGAGGATGACAGGTCTAACAGCTAGCATCACACCCCACTGAAATTAACTCACTTTCTGACCGATTGAAAGCATGCAAAACATTTGCAAATATTTTTTGTATAAACTTTCTCAAATGTTTCCTCATCTAATCCATAAATTGAAGGTTAATACCTCATGTTAACCTTACTGATTACCATATAACCTCCATATTTAGCATGGAAACTCACATAGTGCTGTACGCATTCATCCTGTGACTGCTACATATAAGGGACCTAAGAATGTTAAACAAATGACTAATGACAATGAACTCCTTAGTCCTTACCTAATCATTCTCTTTACATGGGATTCCAATAATCCCTGTCTGAACGGCAGTCTAATTCCTTTGTAAACGGTGACTTGTGACACCCAGTCACTGATTATAAAAAAAAGATGCAGGAAAGCGACTATTAGAATGTATTACAGTCGGGGCGTGGCTTGGGAGCCAAAGAAGATGGCCGCCGGATCGCGGAGCTCCATACTGACGTGAAGACCGGAGCTTCCACCAGGCATTTTTTCTCTATCTTTGGGACGGTGCTGACGTTGCCAAGATGATATAAAACATAGCGCTTCCAATTGAACTTATTTTCGACTTTCAGGGTGAGCTGTTTTACACTCTTTCAGCGCACTTTCGTTCGCGCTCGTTTCTGTGGCCGCCATTTTGTTTTTTACCTCGACGCTGCACATAGAAAGTTATCTCCTCAGATTTGGCTCAAGAATATGGCTCTTTTGCTTTCTACCTGTTCAAGGTCGCTCTCTTTGTTTTTCTGAAGACTCGCTTTTTACAAACAACCTGTGCAACATATTTTTCTAAATGTTTTTTGCCTCATCTCTCCCCTTTTTTCATTGACTTTCGTTGCTCTTAACTGGACTTCTGTCCGTGCCTCAATCATTTGCGTGTCCTCATTTCTCCACACGTTTTACATTTTATTGTGTGGTTCACTATGGCTAAAGCCCGTGCACTCCGCACTGGTTCTACTCTGGGTGACAGCACTACGATGAGTGATTCTAACCCCTTCAGTGTACTACAGGACAATACAGATGACTCTGAAACTACGCAGTTCAATGCCACTACTACTCAGACCAACTTACCTCGTAGTAATCCTAAACAAATACCTAAAAATTCATCTATCGCTTCTACAAAACGTGTCAAAAAGGACCCACCGTCTCCAACAGGCGCTACATCGACACTATCCATGGAACTTCTTCTTCAAGAAATTCGCGCACTTAAACCTCATATGGAAGAGACCAACATTCGTCTCCAGAATCTTGAAGATAAATGGTTTCAAATGGAGCAACAGTCCTCAATGCTTTCTCAACGCGTTGATTCCATTCAGTCTGTCACATCTCAAATCCCTCCACTACAATTAGAGGTCGCTCATCTCAAGACTCAGATTGAGAATTTGTAGAACCGTAATAGGCGCAACAATTTACGCATTTATGGCCTTGTGGAAGGAATTGAGGGCTCGGATGCGCCTTCTTTCTTTCAATCATTTCTACCAACTCTGCTGGACATTCCTGAATCTCCAAAATTGAACATTCAAAGAGCTCACCGACTAGGCCAAAATAATAAGCTTGCTTCCTCTACTTCCAAGCCACGTGGTGTTATTCTATATTTTTTAGAATACACAGACTTACTTAAAGTCCTTCATGCAGCCAAAAGTAAAGGGAGAGTGACTTGGCAAGGTAACAATGTATTTTTTGCTCAGGATTATGCGAAAGCAACTGCTGACCAGCGGAAACATTTTTTGGATATGAGGCCTGCGTTGCGGAATCTTAATGCTCGATATGGCTTGTTTCACCCATGTCTTATGAAAGTCACCTTTAACAACAAAACTACGTCCTACGAAGACCCAGCACGTCTACAAGCCTTTCTTGACTCTTGTACTGAAGACAACATGGAAATTCCTCGTACTTCGAAGACCTGAGGCTACTTAAGACTTACAACTTATAACTCATAATGCTTTAACTTTTCTAAGAATTGTTGTTGATTTATACTAAATTTGTTCTTTTGTTTTCTGTCATTGTATGTGATCATAAGTCTCATATACCCTTTGTAATTGGCCTTCCTCTCCCCTTTCTTTATTTTAGAAGCAGCAATATATCGTCCGTCCTTTCGTGATCCTATCTCCATTGCCTGGATGGTGTCCACGTTTTCCGTTCTGTACCGGGGTATCCCGCATTTGGTGTGCTGTTTTCCTCATGTGCTTCCACCATCCCCATCTGTCCATGTCTTTTTGTGGTATGTGCTTTATTTATTATTTTATCTTGTTCTTCTCTATTTCTATCTTCTTTGTCTTTCCCCCTTTCTCTTTTGTCTTTGCCTCCGCCTCCCTATCTTATTTCCTATGCTGGACTCTCTGTTATTTTTCTCATATCTTGTATTTTTTACCTCAGTCTTGTCTCTTTTTCTTCTTTCCTTTTTCTACTTACATCCCTGTAATAACTTATAACCTCTTCTATTGTTCTTCCTTTCCACATTATACTCTATTTCCTGGCCTCTCAGTTACTATTTTATATCTTTACTTCTCTCTTTGGTGTTATAATTTTTCCTTTACCTGTTTAATTCTGTCTATCCTTTCTCAACAATTTTTCATGATATTTCTTTTTTGTATTATTTTAACGTGCATTGTACAGTTAGTACACATTACATATGAATGTTTTTATGGTAATTGTAGAATTAGTATTTATATTTAGATGACTTTAAATATTATATCGTGGAACGTCAAAGGCTTGGGTTCCCCCATTAAACGCCAAAGGGTTTTATCTCATATTGCTAATTTAAAAGGAGAAATTGCGTTATTGCAAGAAACTCATGTAACTGAAAGTGAACTAACTAAATTACGTCGTCAGTGGGTAGGCCATGTTTATGCTTCGCCTGGGTCAGGGAAACGTAATGGTGTAACTATACTATGTCACAAACGTTTAGATATTCAACTTGTGAAGCAAGAAAATGACTCTGAGGGTAGGTGGGTTGTTGTATCATTATTGATTAACAAAATCCCCTTAACCATTTTTAACATTTATGCTCCCACAACCTTAGACAAATCGTTTTGGCCTCACCTTCTTTCTTCTTTAATGCAATATACTGATGATTACTTAATTTTGGGCGGCGACTGTAATATGATTTTAGACCCCTTTTTAGACAGACGATCCAAATCTCGATTTTCTCCTTCTTCCATGCACAACCAGTTCACTTCTACTATTCAACAAAGATCTCTGGTAGACTCCTGGAGACTTTGTCATCCTACAATTCAAAAATACACATACTTTTCCCCAGCACACTCCTCCCAATCCCGAATTGATTACATTTTTATTTCCAAACCTCTCACACAACACATCTCCCATTCTGATATAGGATCCATTCTAATTTCAGACCATGCTCCAGTCATTTTAAGTTTAGATTTACTCCCCCCCAACAAAGGCACTAAACGTTGGAGATTTAATAACTCTCTACTATTAGATCCCAAATTTTCATCAGCATTTCTGGAATTTGCAACCTTATTTTTTACTGAAAATGATACTCCCCATATATCCCTCCAACTCATTTGGGATACTTTTAAAGCTGCCTCAAGAGACTTCATTATTTCATTCGTGGCTCGTAAACGTCGAACATCTATGCAGTCTATTCAAACACTTAATTCACAAATCAAGAAATTGGAACATTCTTATTATCTGACAGAGAATCAATCTACGCTGAATGATCTTATTAAAGCCAAACTCTCTTTTAATAAACTCTCTACAGAATCTGCAAACTTAATTCTTTTAAAATCCAGCGCTAAATATTATAACGCTCAGAATAAATCTGGCAATCTCCTTGCCAATTATCTTAAGGTTAAAAAGGAACGCACAAAAATCGACTCTATCGTCACTTCTAACAACACAAATGTTCATATGGATAAAGACATTCTCTCAGAATTTGTTAATTTCTATCAAACGCTATATACTCCTGAGTTTTCGCCCTCTTTTGCTGACATTTCCCATTATCTATCTACTATTCCCTCCCCGTCTCCCCCGGATGTTGATTTCTCCTCTTTGGACTCAGATATACTCCCCAATGACATTCTTAAGGCTATTCACTCACTCAAGAAGGGCAAAGCTCCTGGGCCAGATGGCTTTACCATGGAATTCTACGCGCATTTTGCTTCCTTTCTTGTTCCTAAATTACACCAATTGTTTTTATTTTTCATTTCTTCTGGAAAATCTGAAGGCTCTTTTCAAGAGGCTCTAATATGTCTTCTTCCTAAGGACAACAAAGACCCTACTCTGTGTAAAAACTATAGACCCATTTCTTTGATTAATTTGGACTATAAAATTTTTGCAAAGATTCTAGCTCTTCGCCTAGATAATATCTTACCACGGTTAATTGGCAGAGAACAATCTGGTTTTATTAAAGGTCGTTATTTATCAGATAATACCCGTCTCTTTTTTAATGTTCTTAGTAAGTCCCCTTCACATCCAGGTTCTTTAGCGGCCATTGCATTAGATGCTGAAAAAGCTTTCGACAGAGTCAACTGGCAGTTTATTTTTTCCACTCTCCGTTGGTTTGGTTTTGGTCCCAAATTTATTTCATATATCTCATTATTATATTCTTTTCCTAGATCGTTTATTTTAGCTAATGGCCTTATATCCTCTTCTTTTCCCCTTTATAGAGGGGTTCGACAGGGTTGTCCCCTTTCTCCACTTTTATTTATTTTAGCGTTAGAACCCTTTTTAACAAAAATCCGTTTGAACTCTAGCATTACAGGCTTCCCTTATGCAGACAGCAATTTAAAACTTTCAGCGTATGCTGATGACATTCTTTTATTCATTTCAAAGCCTCAATCATCCATTCCAGCCTTTTTATCAGAGGTCTCTGCTTTTGCTCTAGTTTCGGGATACAAGCTCAACATTGACAAATGTGAAATTCTCCCTTTAAACAAATATTGTTTTCATGCTGACTTTTTAGATTCCTCCTTTCATTGGAACACTTCTAAAATTAAATATCTGGGTCTATGGTTCACTCCTTCCCTTAAAGATACTGTAGCTTTAAAGTTAAAAAACTTACAGCTCACTTTGAGTAACTCTACATCAAGATGGCACCCTTTATTCTTATCTTGGTGGGGCAGATTAGATTCGATTAAAATGATGTTAGTCCCGATAATCTTATTTTTCTTATCTAATCTTCCTGTAAATATTCCTAAATCTTGTTTCAAAAAAATTTATGGCATCTTATCAAAATTTTTATGGCAAAATAAGCATCCTCGGATGTCTCTCTCCAAACTTAAACAACCTAAGCATATGGGTGGAGTCAATTTCCCTGACTTTTGTTCTTATCACACATCATTTTTTCTCAAACACTCTTCGTTCCTGCTCTCTACAGATATGGATACTTTTAATCCTCGTCCCTTGTGGGTAGAGTTAGAGTCTTCCTTTTTCCATCCATTCTCCTTTGAGGAATTTTTATCCTTAACTCACATCCCATTGAAGATGTCCCTTCCCATCCTTAAGAATGCTCGCAAAATTTTTCAACCTCTTTTGTTTGGAGGTCTTGATGACCGTACCCGCTTCCTAAACTCCCCAATTTGGTATAATAAACATATTAAAATCAAAAATAGGACTCTTTTTTGGAAAGATTGGCTAGCACTTGATCTTAAGTGGACTCATCAACTGTTTCAAGATGATGCTTGTGTTCCCTTCTCTGTACTTCGCACTCGGTTTTCTCTTCCCCCTTCCTATCTGTCGAAGTATCGACTACTGATTTCTACTGCTCTAAATTCTTTCAATATCTTATCCTCAGTCCATACTCATACACCAGCTCCTCCTCTCACACTTTCTTCTCTACGTACCCCATCCTCGGCATCCACTATTTATAAAAAATTAAGATCTACATCTCTTTCCCGTACTAAGTCTACAACGGAATGCAGTTGGGAAGTGGATTTGGGTATATCTTTTTCCGTTTTAACATGGGAAAAGATTTGGAATAAAATAAGGAAGTCATCAAGAGCAGCTAATATCACACAAACTTTATTTTTTCTTTATAATAGACTCCTAATCACCCCGGCCAAATTGCATCCCATAGACCCTACTGTTTCCTCTACTTGCTGGTCATGTCCTGCCCCTAATGCAGATCTTTACCACATGCTTTTTACTTGTCCTCCTGTTCACACTTTTTGGATCAAAGTCTGGCAGCAAATTAACAGAATTTTTCACACACATATCCCTTTTTCTCATGCTCATATTTTCCTAGGTAGTATCTCAGAGGTATGGTCCTCTCTCAGCTCCTCCACTTCTATTGTGGACTTACTTTTAGCCGTTGCATTTCAACAAATTACAAAATCGTGGAAAAATGCCTCTAACATTTCATTTCAAGCCTGGTGGTACGGCGTCTGCTATAACCACAGATTAGACCGAGCTTATGTTTACCCAATTGCTTTGGCCATTAAACGAGATCTGTTGTGGTTACCAGTCACTAATTTCCTAAATGCTTCTGCTTGTGCTATACCTTTGCATACTCCTTGTAATGAAGAAGTATCCAAGCCTCCGTGAAATGAATAGAAAAGTTCTAATCTATCTATTGTTAATATTTTAGTATACAATGCACGATTTGTTACTCATACTATTTTTATCATTTGCTGAAATGTTTACATGCTATATTCTAGTTATGATACCACTGTTTATCTTATGATTTTCCTCCTCTTTTCCCACTTCTCCCTTTCTTTCTTTCTTTTCTTTCTTTCCCTTTCTTTCTTTCATCTCTCCTGTTTTAAAATCAATTTTGGATTTATATTATATTATATGATGTATTTCGAAATGTTATATTTCTTTTTTATATCCAATAAACCTCTCTTTAAAACTAAAAAAAAAAAGAATGTATTACAGTCGAGTTCTGCTGCCACAAGCCTGCTACAAGAGCTAGTAGCTGAGGTGAAAGGCAGGTCAGGCCTCAGCCTTCGGCCTCGTTCCTCTATATGGTTATGGAACACCTCTGTGACTTGCAATATCCTTATATGACAGGTGATACTTTATCGCTTATGCATTTGTTTATACCTTAATATAGTTCCCTCAAACTGCTGGCTTAATAGCCGATTTGGTTGTTGTGATCATGGTATTTGTGAATCAGAATTAAAGTGAACTGGATCACTATGTCTAGTTTGTACAAGAAACAGTATTGTACAAGAAGCAGAGAGAAATTGTTTTTCATTATCAATGCTTTCTGTAAAAAAGAACGTCATACAAGAGCAACAGCACTCTGCTATTTTATTTTTCATGCAAAGTAGGCGAATAATTCAAAAGCAGAATGTGGTTGATGCTTTTTTTTTATTTCATTTTTTATAAAGGACCTCTTTTACCAGGAACATTCATTCTGAAATCCATTTGGTACATTTTAAACTGTGAAATTATGGTTAATTGGAGACTAATAACGTTTTAGAAAAAAAAAGAAAGAAATAGAAAGCCGGCAGAATAATTCACACATTTACTGTTGGATAACACACACCTCTTACTAACAAACCAGATAACAATATTAGCTCCTTCTTCTGAAGCACATCCTACAGCTGTAGAATGCATGCAGATTTTTAGAAGAATTATCTTACCCCACTAGACTATTTTAACAGCTCTCTTAGGGAAAGTTTGTTTCGGAACACCTATTGGCTAGGGTGCTCAAAAAGATCCACAACTCAGATTCAATTCAAACAATGTCAATATAGTAAAGTTATAGTGAATGAAATATCCGGGTCAGCTCTTTTATAGTCTTTTCCAGAGTTTAACAGAAACACTTGTAAATGGAGCACATTTTACACGAGGATCTCTATTGTCATTGTGGTAAAATGCGGGTGAGACATTTTCGATCTACACCTTCAACTTCACACACAGAAGAGAAATGACTACTGATTGACTTCAATCGAAGTTCCCTAGCCTGCAATATAAGTTTTAAAAAGGCAGAACATATTTTTTAGGTGAGAAAGCATTGTAAATTCCGCTCCTTTTACTCAACTGTTCTTATCTATTTTTAGATCCGTGGGATGAAAACAGCAAAATCTAATTATCTTAGGCCCTGGAAGACCGAAAGTAATCTGATATTCTCATTGCAGCATCAAACCATTTCTTTGGATCTGAATCCTGTGAGCGCATCAATGAAAAACACAACATTTAAAGAATAAACATCCTAAAATCACTCTTTTTTTTTACAACACTGACTTTATTTTTTGTATTTTGAAAAGTCTCTGTCAACATACACCAACATCATTAAAGAAGAACTCAAGGGGCTGCGAAAACTACCAATAGCGATGGAATGGGACGTAATGCTGGAAGCCATAAAATCGGCAGACGAAGTCTAAGACCCTACACAGAGTGTAAAATTGGGCGTACAGAAGGGTGCCTAAGTTTTGTCAGCAGGGCATAGGTAGGGAGATGTACAATACCCACACACAGATTAGGTGAGAATGTATAGTAGAAGATGCAAAATACGTAGGGCAAAGACACACAAGTGAGACGGGGGGATGTGGGTGGGGGAAGTTGGGGATTGTTGAATGTATAAATGTGATACAGATATTATCAATAATGGGGATTGTTACTCCGACAGGTCTCTGTTTGGGTAAACTTATTCTAGGGAACACTGCAGTGTAACTATATAGTAGTGGGATTGTATAATGTATATGTCAATGTGAGATATGAACGGACTACGGTTGCTGCAAATGTGTAATATCATGATATCTGTACTACGAGACCTTGAAAACCAATACAATGTATTTCAAAAAACATACACCAACATCAAAATAAAGTCATAATAAATAATTATGCTTCTAAAATTTAGTAATCTAACAATAAACAGGTTGTGTTATAAGTGTTATCAGGTTTAAAATAAATTAATTCTACAAACTCAGCGCACCGAAACCTGGGCTGTATTTAGGGTAAAGGAGACTGAAAAGATACACTGACCTGCAGTCAAAGGTTCTTCCTGGACCATCGAGACAGGTTCCTCCGTTCAAACAAATTTTCGACTTCACAGGAGAGTGATTGCACGTTTTAATATTAACTTCACAATTTTCACCTGTGTAACCATGTAGGCAGACACATGCAAATGTGTTGACCAAATCAATGCACGAGCCCCCATTTCTACAGGGTGATGAAATACAGTCCTGAAAAAAATGAAACCATACCATGAAATAAGCAAACTATAGCATTGGCTGCAATGACGTTAGGTTCAAGACGAGGCTATATGTACTCAGTATACAACAAATCACACATCTAAACACCGTTTCCATAACTGAGTGCCCTAGAAAAGCTAGGGATAAATTGTGCAATTCAGAGGAACATGCGACTATGGCATACAAGCTAAATCAGGGCACCCACTGCAGCAACAAAAGCACACTACCTCCCCTATATATGAATCATAAAGGTACCCTCCATAATGGTTGAAAGTACCTCAGTCCAAATGCAATTATGACAAAATATAGTGGAATAGTTGTAATTGACAGGCAGTGTTACTAGGGTAGTGAGAAGTGTTCAGTGGAGCACAAAAACTAAACGCCGTCCATATGCACAATATATGTGTCCGGAAAATAAAGTGACTGAATCAGGAACAGCCAAAGCTAGACCAAACAATATAACAGAATGGGGTTGAAGGTCTCATTCAAATGACTTTGGTGGTAGGCTTGATGGCCTAGCTTTCCAAAGGGAACTCCCTTCTCTATTTAAAGCTCCACAACAAATTTAATTTAACCGTGCTAAGAGGCATGGTAAAGCACATATACTACACCATGAAAAGAATAATCACTTGGCATAACTGAACATATCATAACATAATATAGAATAACAGGTAACTAGCCAGACACCAAAAATATAATCATTATCAGAACGTGCTTTGATATGGACTTTTGTTCTAAAAGCATATATTAAAGCTACAATTCTGTGGTGCACATTGTACTTTACCCAGGATCTACACCCACTCTCCCCTCAGGCTACCGTTGTTTTTAAAATGCACCTGTCAGTGGAAGGGTGAAACAATTTTCCATTTATTGAGTTGATTAGGCTATGAACAAGTACGGAGAACTTGAATGATTTGATTCCCAGCCACACGTTCCTAATAACTTTATAGGTCATTGTGGGCCAACACCAAAGAAAGCTCTAGTCATATCTGCTGTACAGTGAAAAGCCTAGTAGGCTAAACTCCCATATGACAAAGATAACTATATGATGCTAGAGCCCTCATCCTCTGCTAAAATCATGAGCATTTGCGAAATTGAAATTCTGCCCAATAAGTGGTGTACAGCAAAAAAGTCCAACCTTGAGTACCAATGACAAACAAATACATCCCTACCCATTTCAGAGAGGTTAAGTGGTATGGTAATATAGAGCTCCTTTATTAGATCATGCCCTCTCTTTCAAGACCAATACATCTGTTAGCCCATTAATATCACCAAACTCCACATAAAATATTCACCCCAAACTCACTGGTGGGGGTCACTGAAGAAAGGCATAATGATTCTCATGTAAAAATTTGAGTCTTCAGGTTTGAATGTTTGTCGAAACTCAAGATCCTAGATCAATATACTCTACAAGCAAATATGACATTTTTGTCTTCAGAAAAAAACTAACATTGACATTCTGGTTTAAGCAACCAAAACACTGCATCAGTTAGAAGAAAAATGAATCCGTGAAGACTAATATAGACACTTATCATCTGCGCATCAACATGTATCTTATTGTGACTCCCCTTGTCCAAATGAAAGAATCAAAATGACAGATTAAAATGCATTTAATTATAATCTTCAGCAATGACACCTATGAAAGGCTAGAATAGATAAGGCATTTGTAGATTTAGACAATTACAAACAGGCCACACAGTTTTCATTGCAAAGTTTCACATCTTTAACGATCATCAAATGAGAGTAAAGATGCAGGGCATGTAACTATTTCATTACAAATACCAATTGATGAAGATTGCTGAGAAAGGGTTTACTATTGATTTCTAGAGGGGAAGGAAACTCTGACAGATCACTTATGACTCGGTTGCTGTCTTACACCACCTACTCCTAATATGAGGAGGGATAATGTCAACATGGTTTTAACCTAAAACAAATCAAACAAAGCTCCAGACACAGTGACCAGTTGCCATGGAATACTAGAAGAACTGTGGCTGACTGCTTTAAGTAGGATACAAAAGCTACACATCTCCGTTTGCTCCAACAGCAAGGGTGATCTCTGAAAGTATTTTGACAGATACGCACTTAGGGTCATTCATAAAAGAAAGCATTGAAAATGTTGACTGTCAGTTGGTTTCAACAGATATGTTACCCATGTTGAATGAAGCAGGACCAAAGGTAGATCAGCATGCTGTATTTCCTATTCAATTAAAACACACTCGTAGCCGTTAACAGAACAGCACATCATCACATCATAGACTTCTAGGTAAAGAGTCCCAAAAGTGATCTACAAGTATGACAACTCCCCTACTGGAGATAAATGACAAAACCACAAATGAATTTTGTCTTACCTTAACTGGACAATAGGGACCAGATGGGTTTCCTGGTTGGTAGACCAGGCGGCGATAACCTCAGACTCATGCTTAACCTGATATAGAACTTTAAGTAACAGGTACAGGAGGATTCTTTCTAAAGGCTGCTAACACTTAGAATACATTTGAATGGGTTTTCACTTCAGAAATGTGGCTTTCATCCCCTCTGCTGTAAACACTGATTCAATTTAGCAGGAATCTATCTGCCTCATTAACACTAAATAGTCCTATTGCCAAATATTTCACTTTATCCATAGTGATAAGAAATTGTCACTTGTTTTTGTTTTTGTGATAGACTGAGTAGCTATGAGGATTGGACCTACTCCCCAGTGCAAGCAGGGTCCAGCTGTAACGCTGAGCACTGTTTGCTGATGGGTAACTGTTGTTGGATTATTATAGTATGTGTAATCCTAGAATAAATACCAGGCTTGAATACATACAGTAAGCTTTCAGACTTAAAAGCTAATAGTGATAGGTGTATAATAGGAAGACAAGATGGCCAACATTAAAAAATGTCCATTTGTTCATTCATCACCTTTCATTGGACTGAGAAGTCATTTAAATATAAGACATGATGTTGTGCAAAGAACAAAATCACTTAATTGAGGAGAGCATGAAGCTATTTCCATAATCAGAGAAATCATAATTCTCTTTTGCTTAAACTAGTTGACTACTTCTCAAAAAAGTCAGGGGCTTATTTACAAGCCCCTTGCACCACCTGCGTGTCACTTTTACCAATTTTAAAAGTGACGCACCGGCCGTGCAAGGGGCTTTTAAATAACACCCTCAGACTTTAGTTAGTAATCATTTAACAACATGAGCTCTAACTTAATTTAGGAATCTTTCCCTGATCCATCCAGAACTTTCAACTGGTTTAAATATGGTGGAGGATGTTTTAACTACTATGAAACGGTTATTCTTCATAACTCTTTATGTCCTTCCTGAATTCCAACATGACTACACACAAAGAAAATGAGCACATGCAGACTCAAAGAACCATTGGGAGCTAGTAAGTGCTTGGAATTCAAACTCTTTAGGAGGCACTATATGCTAGCCCTTTCACCATTTGGGTGTTTAAAAAAAATAGTTTTTTCCAGTACAAGCTGTATGTTTTTTTCTGACACATTTAGGGCTATGTGTTGGTGGAAACTCTGCATTAATATTATGAAGAAAAAATGAACACTGTGGAGATATTTCTTTGTTTTAGTAACTGTCCTCACTTTGCTCAGTATGTGACTGCATTCCTCAAATAAACAAACGTAAATCAAAAACACTAAGTAAAGAAATGTTGCTCTGAATTTATGTAGTTCAACATGCCAAATGTGTGTGGATCTTCCTATTAAATGTAGTCTGTACAATCAATTATGTTTCAATAGTTCACTAAATTAGGGCTGAATCACAAAGTTAATAAGATGACTGTTAGAAACTAGTTGGCAGGATGTAAGACCTGTGCAAGTAACAGGCACACAACAGTCTCTTTATTGAGAACCAAGCACGGAATTGTAGCACCTGACCCACTCAGACTAATGAAGCAGAGCACTCCAAGTCCTACTCAGGGGAGGTGGTGTGGGCTGGTAATCGCCATTCACTGGCATGCAATAATAACACTCAAATGATTGTCTGCCAGTACATTCAGTGCACACAGACTATACATTAATAAATGTATCCATCAGGCAAATCAGGTCTATTGGCTTTGCTCAGGGGTAATGACAACAATAATATAAGGCCAGCCTATCTGCTTTGTCAAGTGGTCACCACATCATGATATGAGTCAAGCCTATTAGCTCTGACAAGAAATCACCACATAAAAAAATAAAGAATCCTATGGGCTTTGTCAAGGGGTAATCACATTGCAAGATCAGTAATGTAATAAAATAAAATATATGTATAAAGCGCATAAATTTCAAATGGCGTCAAGGTGCTAGAGGGACTAGATCCACTTACGCTAGGGACCAAAAAAACGACCATATAGCCTAGGGAAACACTCTACGGAGAAGAAACAGGTTTTAAGGGCTTTTCCAAAGGCCAGGTGATTCTCAGGGCCAGTTTAGTAGCATGGAAGGTTGTTACACTGCTTAGCTGTGGCCACAAAAAATAATTTTCCTCCCAAGCTTACCTTCTGAAATTTCAGAATCACAGCCAGGTTATGCTTGGCAGAGTGAAGTGGCCTGCAGAGCAAGTACCAATGAAATTTAGCTCTGATAGCCCAAGGTCCTGACATGTATAGGGCTTTATGAGCAATACATAAGGCTTTGAAACTGATTCGCTTAATAACTGGATGCCAGTGCAACCTATCAAGCTCAACAGAAACTGACTGATACTTTGGAGTTTCAAGGATAAGTATTGCTGCTGCATTCTGAAAAGTTTGAAGTTTCTTCAGCGAAATAAAGTGCATTGCTGTTGTCAATCCTCGAAAAGATCAATGCAAGGACTGCTGTTTTACATGCTGTTTGTAGAATATAGAGAAAAACTTTCAGCAACATTCTGACCATAATAAAACAGGATGATACTGTCTGGCTCACCTGTAAATTAAAGGAAATTAGATGGTCAATATTGAACCTAAGACATTTTGAAGATTTCACCAGAGAAGGCAAACTTTCCAACTAATCATGTTAACAAACTGTGAGGCTATGGCTGATTTTACATTACACTGCACTGTAATTCAGTATTACTCTGACATAGAAGTACACGATTACTGCTGGTGTTGTAATTAAGAGTAAATTGAGGGGAAACAAATCTTACCGTGAGAGCACATTTAGCAAGTACAAGTGGTTGCTTGTGCGTGCCATTCATGTGCTGCTACATTTAGCGCTGTTTCTTAATGCAAAATACATCCCCACAGTGCATTTTGCTCTAAGAATCCCGCAGAATTGTTAGGCAATTCCGTGTGATTACGCTACATGGAATTACATGTGTTACACCTACACAAGTTAAAATGCAATATTTAATATCAATAAGCAATGAAATGTTTATCAAAAACCACTGTCAGCACATACTGTCAAAGCATTTGAAACCAACATAACCTGTGTCTCAATCTTTCCTGTACCATTTCAGGTCACAAAGAATGGAGCCATAGAACCAACTACTAAAGGTTCCAGATCTACAAACTGTAAAGCAAAAGTTCCAGCTAAATAATGAAAATTTCTCCTGGGATCATGGATTCCGGGACACATGAGACTTATGGGTATTTTTATGGAAATACACACGGGGGGAGTCACTGACAGAATTTCAGAAACAGACATATTGCGTGGAAATATTATTGCGCAAAAAATATCTAAGACCAAAATATTGAGAGCATAAGTGCAAATATGTAAGTATAGATGCACTATTCTTATCTCCACATCTACGTACCTTAAAGAGATATATATCATCAAGGTACCTATATGTGGAGTTATATTTAGTAACATTTGCTTACCTATAGAAACTTACCTTCAAGATATTTTTGTCCTCGATATCTTAACACAATATTTTGTCCCATGATATTTCTGTTTTTGATATTCTGTCTTAAGATCACCTGGGCGGCTGCAAATCCTACAGCACCCAAAACATGCCTTTTTATCGTTGGTGGTGTCCCTGCCCAGATTGGGGCATGGGAAACAAAGGGAAAATGGTAATCAAGCCCTTGAATGGCAATATGGGGTACTGTAGCCATTGAGCAGTGAATAATATATCAACAGGTCTCCTGTTGCGTGCTGAGGCCGGCCTACGACCTTTTTCCTTTCTTTGAAAGGGGTGCTTCAGTCCCACAAAGAACACCTAGATGCTGCCATTTATGTTGGAGGCAGCAAGGGGAATCCCAAGTCCCCAACAACCTTTTCCAGCTCCATGGATGCTTTGCACGTTAGGCATGGGTGCAGGCAGAAATATCTCCTGCTTCTGCCACATGGGCGCGGCAGAGGACATCATCTTTGTTCTGGGTCTTGGGACCCTGTCTTGGGCTTTAGAGGCCCGGAACTGGGATCCTGGCTCCCACTTAAATTTTTGCCAGCAGGGAGATGTGGTCCCTAGGCCCAAGAAAGGCATGGGCCACTCTCCCCTGAATATTTAAAATGTTCTTTGTGTAGACTCCTCGACACAGCCCTGCACCGGAGGTAAGGTTAGAAGACACTGCAGAGCCCCACACCCTCTGTTGCTTGATTAGACATGCTACTACCATTGGGATAATCTTTAAATGTGATTGTGTCTGGTCCCATTTGGCCAATTTCAATTATATAGTTTTACTCCTGCTTGTGAGTTCTAGCCACCAGGAGCATTTTTTTTTTTATTTTTTTTTTGTATTTGTATTGAATTTGTAAGGCGCACAGCTACCCACAAGGGGTCTCCCGGCGCCAGTAGATTCATGAAGTACCCATCAAAGAAGTTGTGCGGAGAAGAGCCAGGTTTTTAGGTCCTTGCGGAATTTGATGAGAGATGGTTCCAGTTTCAGAGTGGTCGGGAGAGAGTTCCACAATCTAGGGGCGATACAAGAAAAAGAGCAGCCACCCATTCTGGACAGCTTGAAACGAGGGATCCTAAAATTGCCCTGAGTGGGCGATCTGAGGGTGCGAGGGGGGGAATAAGGTTGGACCAAGGCCATGAGATAGCCAGGGGCGCGCCCTTGCTTGATTTTATGCAAGAAGCAGAGGGCCTTAAATTTGATCCGGTAAGTAATGCGGAGCCAATGAAGTTCACTGAGAAAAGGGGAGATTGAGGATTTCCACGGGACCTTACAGAGGAGGCGAGCTGCAGAGTTCTGTACCAGCTGAAGTTTTTGCTGGAGCTCCTGGGTAATGCCAAGATAAAGTACGTTGCCGTAATCCAGGCGAGAGGTGACCAAGGCCTGGACCACCTGGCGTCTGGAACCTTCTGGGAGCATCCCTAAGATTTTACGCAGCCAACCTAAAATGGAGAAACAAGTGGCCGCTACCTTCACCACCTGCTGACGCATGGAGAGTGCATCATCCACTATAAAACCGAGATTGCGGGCATGAGTCACTGGAATAGGTAAAGGGCCCATTTCAGCCGGCCAGTGTGAAGGACCCCAGAGATGCTTTTGCTTGTCTAGGATGAGCACTTCAGTTTTATCTCCGTTTAGCTTCAGGAGATTAGACCGCATCCATTCTGCAACTCGCCCAAGTCCGAGTTTGAGAGTGGAAGGAGAATTATCAGTAGCAGAGGAGAGGGAAAAAATGATCTGGGTGTCGTCAGCGTATGAATATAGGCAGAGACCAGAGTCTTCGACGATGGAGGCAAGGGGCTTCACGTAGATGTTGAAAAGTAGTGGGCTAAGCGCGGAACCCTGCGGGACCCCGTGCGCCGATGAACGGACCGAGGAAGAGGAGCCAGACGAGACCACCTGAAAGGTGCGATGGTCTAAAAACGAGGACAGCCAATCAAGGGCAGAGCCTGACACCCCTGCAGATCTCAGAACTCTCAAAAGGATGGTATGTGAGACCGTATCGAAAGCGGCGCTTAAATCTAAAAGAATAAGCGCCATGGTCTGGCCAAGATCGAGATGCATACGAAGGTTCTCGGTGACCCCCAACAGAGTGGTTTCAGTGGAAAACTGGGCGCGGAAGCCAGATTGGGAAGGATGTAAAAACCCAGTGGACTCCACGTGTGAAGTAAGGTGCAGGTTGATATGACGCTCCAAGATCTTAGAGAACATGGGCAGTAAGGAGATGGGCCGAAAGTTGGCGAGCGTTTTAGGGTCAGCGCCAGGTTTCTTCATAAGTGGCACCACCAGAGCCCTTTTCCATTCGTCTGGGACAATGGCTTCCCTCAGGGAAGAATTAAGGAGTTCTTGTATAATCAGAAGAGCATCAGGAGAAAGTTGACGGAGGATGCTCAACGGAATGGGATCTAAGGGGGAGCCTGAATTGACCTTGGCGAGACAGGCTGACATTGAGTTGGCATCCAGCAGAGGCCATTTGGAAAGCAGTGTGTCCTGAGCTGATGAAGTCGGTGGAACCTGAGTGGAGGGGTTGGACAAATGGACATAGGAGACTGGGGACAGTGTGTTGTAAATGGCCTCGACTTTAGATAGAAAAAAGTCGGCTATTTCGTTGCATTCCGCTTCTCCAAGCACGGGAGGTGTAGGGGAAGTGTTAGAACCAGCCAATTTCTTGACCATGGCGAATAGGGCGTTAGGTCGATTTATAGCCTTAGCGATTGACTGAGAGACAAATAGTGCTTTTGCTTTTTGGCAGGCTAGATGGTATAGCCTGAGTGCTGCACGATAGATTCGTTTGTCATTAAGTGAATAAGATTTCCGCCATAGCCTCTCCAGATGTTTGCATTTGGATTTGGTGATTTTTAAGGCATCGGTGAACCATGGGGCGGGAACGAGATGAGGGGTGGGTGGCCTGCGGCACAATGGAAGGTGGTGATCTGTGTTAGATGTAAGCCAATGTGACACTTCCTGGGCCAGGGCGGTGCACCCGAGATTAATGTCTGTGCAGCTGGCCGTCAGAGAGACATTAAAGGCCGCGATGTCAAGTTTGGACCAAGCTCTAAAATGAAGATTCGTCTCGGGAGGAGGCGAACACCTATTGAGGTCAGCAGGTAGTGTGAAATGGATGGCAAAGTGATCAGACCAATCGAGGGGAAGGGCAGGATAGGTACAGTCAAGCGGGATGTTAGAGAGAACAGGGTCGAGTAGGTGCCCAGCCTGATGAGTGGGTCCCTTGTTAAGTAGTGTTAAATTGATGGCTTCACAGTCAGATAGAAGTGAGCCACTCAATCGATTCAGTGGGTCCTCTAGATGGAGATTTAAGTCTCCTAAGATAGTAAAATTAGCTGCCTTCATAGCAAAGGGAGCGATGTAGTCTGCAAATGAGGTTAGCCACTGTGTGGGTTTGTCGGGGGGACGATAAATGAGTAGCCCTGATAAGGTTAGTCGAGGGGAAACAGCTAGCTTGAAAAGTGCAGCTTCGCAATGAGGCAAAGGGACAGCATCCAGGGAGCCGAAATAAATGTCTTTGAAAATAATCGCGATTCCCCCACCTTTACCGGACGCTCTATCTTGCCTAACAATGACATAGCCGGGTGGCAAGGCACATGCAATGTCAGGACCGGAGGTCGCCTGGAGCCAGGTTTCCGTCAAGAACATAGCATCAGGCTGGGTGGAGGACAGGAAATCATAAATATGTTCACTGTGCTTAGGCAGGGAACGGCAATTGATACTCCAGAACTTATAGGGAGGGAGGCATGGTAGATGAGATGGGGAAGAGCCAATGAGGACGAAATTGCAGTGCGCGCATCTGAAGGGTGCCGGGTGAGAGCAGTCCAGCGAAGAACAGGAAGGAGAGGCAGTATTAAAACTGTGGAGCTCCGTCGGGGAATAGGATATTAAATAATCAATGAAGGGACCAACAGGTGCAGAGTTTCGGGGCGCCGGGCGCGGACGGGCGCGGACGGGCGCGGACGGGCGCAGACGGGCTTGCCTTTGGCGCGCCTTTGGCGCGCCGTCGGCGCGTCCGCTGCGCCCGCCCGCTGCGCCATCGGAGCTGAGTCTGCATGATGTAGGGATTGAGGAGGGAGGGGCTAATCCCAGCACAGGTGCGTCCAGAGACTGGAACCCAGCAGCGGCAAGCCCTGCCTCCAGCGCGTCAGCCTGAAGCCGTGAACGCGAGGAGCGGGCGAGGCAGCCGAGCAGGGTGAGTAACGGAAGCAAGTTAAAAATAGCAAGTGCAGGAGCTAGCAGCAAAAGATCAATTTATTTTAAAACAATTCAAACGCTCTAACCTCCGGCTTCCGCCTCAGAGGGATGTTACTAGGAATCTAGTGCGAGCGGGGGAAGAGTGAAGGATTAAGTAGGTGAACTGGGCGGGGCAATCCCAGCACAGGTGCGTCCAGAGACTGGAACCCAGCAGCGGCAAGCCCTGCCTCCAGCGCGTCAGCCTGAAGCCGTGAACGCGAGGAGCGGGTGAGGCAGCCGAGCAGGGTGAGTAACAGAAGCAAGTTAAAAATAGCAAGTGCAGGCGCTAGCAGCAAAAGATCAATTTATTTTAAAACAATTCAAACGCTCTAACCTCCGGCTTCCGCCTCAGAGGGATGTTACTAGGAATCTAGTGCGAGCGGGGGAAGAGTGCAGGATTAAGTAGGTGAAATGGGCGGGGCAATCCCAGCACAGGTGCGTCCAGAGACTGGAACCCAGCAGCGGAAAGCCCTGCCTCCAGCGCGTCAGCCTGAAGCCGTGAACGTGAGGAGCGGGCGAGGCAGCCGAGCAGGGTGAGTAACGGAAGCAAGTTAAAAATAGAAAGTGCAGGCGCTAGCAGCAAAAGATCAATTTATTTTAAAACAATTCAAACGCTCTAACCTCCGGCTTCCGCCTCAGAGGGATGTTACTAGGAATCTAGTGCGAGTGGGGGAAGAGTGCAGGATTAAGTAGGTGAACTGGGCGGGGCAATCCCAGCACAGGTGCGTCCAGAGACTGGAACCCAGCAGCAGCAAGCTCTGCCTCCAGCGCATCAGCCTGAAGCCGTGAACGCGAGGAGCGGGCGAGGCAGCCGAGCAGGGTGAGTAACGGAAGCAAGTTAAAAATAGCAAGTGCAGGCACTAGCAGCAAAAGATCAATTTATTTTAAAACAATTCAAACGCTCTAACCTCCGGCTTCCGCCTCAGAGGGATGTTACTAGGAATCTAGTGCCAGCGGGGGAAGAGTGCAGGATTAAGTAGGTGAACTGGGCGGGGCAATCCCAGCACAGGTGCGTCCAGAGACTGGAACCCAGCAGCGGCAAGCCCTGCCTCCAGCGCGTCAGCCTGAAGCCGTGAACGCGAGGAGCGGGCGAGGCAGCCGAGCAGGGTGAGTAACGGAAGCAAGTTAAAAATAGCAAGTGCAGGCGCTAGCAGCAAAAGATCAATTTATTTTAAAACAATTCAAACGCTCTAACCTCCGGCTTCCGCCTCAGAGGGATGTTACTAGGAATCTAGTGCGACCGGGGGAAGAGTGCAGGATTAAGTAGGTGAACTGGGCCGGGCAATCCCATCACAGGTGCGTCCAGAGACTGGAACCCAGCAGCGGCAAGCCCTGCCTCCAGCGCGTCAGCCTGAAGCCGTGAACGCGAGGAGCGGGCGAGGCAGCCGAGCAGGGTGAGTAACGGAAGCAAGTTAAAAATAGCAAGTGCAGGCACTAGCAGCAAAAGATCAATTTATTTTAAAACAAATCAAACGCTCTAACCTCCGGCTTCCGCCTCAGAGGGATGTTACTAGCAGGCCTCAAAAGGGAATTCACTGGCTGCCTGCACCAGCTTTCTCTTCTTTTCCCTCCACAGACTCTGTGGCCTACTGCCCATCATGCAGGACATCTGGGGTGCCAAATCTTCCCTCGACTGGTCCTCCAGGAGCATAAGAGGGCCAACATCAGTGGCTATAGAGAAATTCACTAGTCCTGAATTCAGCTGCAGACAGCCTCCTCAGTCTATCATGGGGCTTGCCCTTCCTTGGTTTTGCCACTGTCACAGTCCAGGTCCAAGATCTTGCTTTCTTTCATGTTTTGGGGATGCCATTTTTTTGCCCAGTCCAGCCTGTGGGTCAGGGAAACCCCTTTGTTTCACCCTAGTACCTGTTCTGTTCAGTTCCCTCCTCTTTCATAGGTTTGGCTCCGGCCTGGATAGTGACGAAAAGGGCTAGTGTCATGTATCTTTGTGCTTTCTTGGGAAAGTCTCTTTGAAGTGTAATCAGGGCAAGGCACAGCTCCTTGCCAGCAATCCTGTCAAGAGAACCCACTCACCTCTACCCCCAGGCCCTTTTGTCTAATACCCATTTCCCAGCAGGAGAGCTATCACCAGCCCAAGCAGCTGGAAACTCCCAGAAACTTTAGGCAGGAAAATGACAACTTAATAAAAGTGGTATATCTAAAATAATAATGTAAAATCCATCATTACCATTAAAGAAGGTTTTAAACTACATTTCCAGAGAGTGGAAGAAGTAGTTTTCTAACTGCTACCAATCAGAATTTCACATGTAATAAATATAGCAGTCTAGCCCAATGGCTCCCCATGGCAGCAGCCAGCCTTGCTAGTGTGAAAATCGTTTTGGGGAATATTTCAATGTAAGGCCATATTTAACCTGCTTTAAAATATTGGCAACCTGCTATTATGGCCAATATTGCTTACATGGGGAGACATCAATATTTAAAAGGAATATTTAGGCCTGTCAAAAGAGGTATTTTGACACATTGAATTTGCAGGTTAAAACAGCTGCAGACAGGATACCTGTGTGCAGCTACCAGGCTGTGCACAACTGTAGCCTTGCACGCACATTGTGCACCAATGCACACATGCCTACAAACATGTTCACCTGTAACCAGCGATATGCTGTAGTGATTGCCACTCATCCTGTCTTGCTCATCCTCTGCTGTCACCATGTGGAATGTTGATATTCATGATGACACATTAGAATGTTGGGTTCCTAGCTCAGTAGATTCAGTTGGGAGCTTGGGGCTGAGCTGTAGGGACACAGCTCCTGGTGGGGTTTTCTTGGTCTTTATTTCCATCATACTTAACATCTTGATACCTTGTACCATCTACTAAATAAATACCATTTCTACAAGAACCTACGTGAACCTGATCCTCATTTACTTCACTACAGATTTGGCGACGATCTGGGCACTTCAACTTTATCTTTCTTCATCAGACATCAAAAGGACTTTCTTCAACAAGGTAACTGTTTAAATTTTAATTTCTTCAAGTGACTTCCTAGCATACTGGCAACCCAACTACAGAACCCCACCAGTGACCATTCAATCAGTCGCCTTCATCTTTAAACGCCAGTCCCTGCTGCACAGTCCTGCTGTAATTTCATGCTACCATTTGAGGCTGGTTCTATAAAGTATAATTTCCTGATTTCCAGTTTCTCTCCAACTCTTCGTGACTTTTTATGCTACTTTCAGACAATGTGCCTCCCATTTCACAGTCACCAGTGCTTGCTTCATGTGTCCCAGTGATTTAATTTGCTTCGTTTCAATTTCGATGCCAGTGTCCTTCACTTTAACGCTGACAATGTGGTTTCTTTATACCTATGTGACCTCAGCAACTTACTACTTTTACTTTTGCCTGCTTTACACGTATTCACAATCTACCGTGATGAGCATTTGAAATCCTTATGGACATTTCGGCACAAGGAGACATGCACACCGTTTGTAGCAAAGTTCAAGCTCCGGTGTTGTATGCTTGTTAAGCGACTGTGTTGGGGATTGCTTAACTCCATCAACCTTTCCAAGCAAAGTTATGGAGCACGTTTCAAGTTAGTCAAACAGCCAATTTTGAAAGTGACTACTTGGATCAGCATAATGTATTGGCTTTTTTCTTTGTGTTCATTTTGAAACGTTGCGAATTACATTTAAAAAAAAATAATAATATTAAGTGTCTTACCTATGAAGTTCGTTGGAACAAGCTCGAGCCTGTCAGATTTAAAAGTTGCTCCTCGTGCATATTTCATTCTGCTCCTTCCACGGACCTCTGACGTCGTTTCGATGTCTTCTTCTTTGTGACGCTCCTTCCACGTCAAGTATGTTGCATGTTTAAGTTTGGTGCAAGTTCGTGCCTGCAGCCACTCGACACCACGCACGGAACGTGCCGCCATTTTGAGATTGGCGTTTTCCTTCCTGATTAAGGCACTCCATGCTTCTTGCCAATCGCGTTTCTTGCCAACCACTTCCTTAAGCAATTTGATTTATCATCTTACTGCGGTATCGGAGGAGTCAAGGAGGGACCTTTTACTGAGCATTATACATTGGTGACAATCATACAACAGTGACAACGGTGACTACTTTTATTATTTTATTTTCTTATGTTTGTAATTTTGTCAGCTTTATATTTTAAGTAATTTACTGTGCAGTTGATGGTTTCTTCATTACAATTTATTGTGATTGATTGTTATTTTTACTTTTCGCTGATCATCTCATGCATAACAGTTGGTTCTTAGTTGAGTAGTTTACTTTTCCTTGATTTCTTTTGGGGTCCTATTTTGCCTCAAACAATAGAAGGGATAAAAGGATGATAGAATGTTCTGTTCTTTATATGTTTCCTCCAGTAGCTTTCAGGAATGTATATCATTTGCATTTATGATAAGTGTTCAAGTTATAATGAAATATTTCTTATTTCTGTATTTCTGATGAAAGTAGGTATGTTATTTACATATACCGGTTTCTAATGTTAATTTCAGGTTCTGTGCACAAAATACTTTTTTTTAATGATTTTCTAGAGCTCTATGATTTTCTTCTATTCTCATGCCAGTTTTTCTTCTTTGCGCAAAGGTGTTATTTCATGAAATTTCCTGGCAATTGAGGTTTTCTTCTAATTAAGTTCGTACTCCATTATTATTCTGAAGCTTCAATTATTCTTCTGTTAGGAGTATTTTTTTTTCTTTTATTATTCTAGCTCTTATTTATGCTGTTGTTTCTGACGTTTGTTGGTTTTCATCTCCACTCCTGTCTGGCCAACAGTTGTGTTTAGGATGTAACTCTCAACTTTACGTCGTCTTTTATGTTTGCAGTCTTTTATCTTCTTTTCTGTGTGATTTCCTTTTCTTTTTGTCATTTTTCAGGGAGAAGATGTGTTCTATCTTCTATCTCCTATATGTTCCATTTCTTATCTCCTTCTTCATGTTCTTTCTTCTTCGCTTATCTTCTATTCTTCTAATATCTTAGCGTATCTTTTGTTCTCCATTTATATTTTTTCCTTTTTCCTTCTTCTTAACACTGTTCCTTCCTGCCTTGTAATTCTCCTTTCTTGTGATGTTTCCTTTCATATTTTGTGTATCGTTTGTTGATGCTATGTGTACATGGTACATTTTAGTTGTTGTTATAAAAAATATAAAAGGGGAAGATGTGTAGTGATTGCCACTCATCCTGTCTTGCTCATCCTCTGCTGTCACCATGTGGAATGTTGATATTCATGATGACACATTAGAATGTTGGGTTCCTAGCTCAGTAGATTCAGTTGGGAGCTTGGGGAAGAGCTGTAGGGACACAGCTCCTGGTGGGGTTTTCTTGGTCTTTATTTCCATCATACTTAACATCTTGATACCTTGTACAATCTACTAAATAAATACCATTTCTACAAGAACCTACGTGAACCTGATCCTCATTTACTTCACTACATATGCCCATTGCCCTTGCTGTGTCACAGTGTCCTTATCAGGCAGACACTACAGGTAAACATGTGAAGTGAATTTACCATGAAATTACCGTGACTCGTGTAGTGAGACTCCTGGAGTACTAAATGGGAGTAACCCATTTGCAACAGTGGCAAATATCAAACACACCATTATATGGAATGTATAAAAACTATAGATATTTTCGAATTCTGTAGGAGTTAAGGAATCTATTGTTGCAAGCAAGACCTGCCTTGCCTTTACTCTTTGGCCAGTAGAACACACTGATCGTGAAATATGGCAGATTAAAAAAAAAAATCCCAAGACATGTTATTCCCCTCTAGTGTCCCTCATGCTGAACATATTCCTGACAATACTTGACCTCCAACTTTAAGCAGCTAAACATGAGTGTACTAGATGTGTATGAGTTTTCTATTGGTTCAGTTTTACCTACTGCAAATGAAATGTTGATTGAGTGTCTCTCGTCGCTGGTAAGATATCTACACTGAATGAAAACATATTACAACAATATATTTTCAACATCTATACGTTCTAAGGTTTCTATCACTGGGTGCAGGACCTCCTTTAGCCTGATTAGTTGGCCAGGACAACACCAGTCAGACACCCTTCAGATTATTTCATAAGCTAACAAAAAATCAAGCCTCTGTCTCCTCTCTGTGGCACAGACCCACAGTTCCTTACTACACCAAGAAGTTAGATACCGTTTACATTTTTTCTTTGGCTAAGAAAAAAAACAGCTTCTGGCTCCTTCTTGGGCCACAGAGCTGTGCTTCTTATCTAATAAACAAGTGGTACACTATCTGATTTTTTTCTTAGGCTATGAAATAAATCAAAACAGTGTCTCAAATCTTCCTGGAGTACAGATGTGTGTGTCTGTGCCCCAGAGATTGCTTGCATTTCTTCCTATTCTAAAGAGAATCCAAACAGTATCTAGCTCTTTTCTGGGGCACAGGCACACAACTCCTTCCTTTCACAATGTATTTCTAGAACTGTGAGGCATTGTGAGATGAAAAAAGCTTTCCGAAACTGAATCAGTAAGTGGGGATTTTAATTTGAGGGACTAGAAACAATCATAGTCCATCCTTTTCAAATCACCACCTTCTGATTAATGTCTCCTGTTGGTCAGGTGGGAGATAGGGTAGAAGGAACTAGCTGCTTCTCTTGCCCTCTTTCCCGCCAACAGAAAAACAGGTTGAGCTGGTGACCACTTCTAGGATGCTTCGATGGATCTGGCAGGGGTTAGGGATCCCTCCCACATCTATCCAATTTGAATATGACATCAATAATGATATCACATGCATATCAATGAGGCGGTACAGAAGAGAGCATGGGATTGCCTTATTAGGAGTTTGCTGGTGCCCAAAAGGGATCAGGCACTAACAAACTCTGACCGATCACCCCTACAATAAAGAGAAGCTTGTCTGTCATAAAGGGACAAAAAGATTAAATATATACATCATGCATACCTTCTCTCTTTGTGTTTGCTTTGTTCACCCTAAGTTGGCAGGGTATGTCCAGACGTGGTCCCTTGCTCACTTTGCCACTGGATTCAAGCTAGCCTGGCTGATGAAGGGTGTTACCCAGAAACCGGTCCCAGGATGCTTGTTTCCTGTTGAGGGAAGACCTGGCTTGGCAGTTTGGGCTAGACTGTTCCCATGAGGCACAGGGTCAAGACTGATTTGAATATAGCTGGGTCTGAACTGAGGTGGCGAAGTGAGCTAAAGAATGATGATGGATTCAACCCAGATCTGTGACTGGGGGTGAGTGTCTGAAATGTTTCAGCGCTCTGTCCATTGTCTCTTTGTGTTTGGGCAGCATACCTCCTTGGCTGCTATGACACCCTTTAATAATTTATATATATTTTAATAAGGGAGCGAAGAGCTTAAACATTTTCTAATGTGTAGATGACACCATTATGGCGAGGGGACAAACAGGAAAATAAGGGAGCAATGCAGACAGAGAAATATACCTCGGTTAGATCTAGCAAAGACTGGAAATTCAGGTCAGAACAAATGTGTGAACAGCAAGAAGGCCAGCTCCAAATAGTAGGATACTGCTGTGCACAGCTTTGATGTGATTATACAACTCGTTCTTGATGTGGGAGTACTGGTGCCAATGGAAGGAGGCACAACAAGAAAAAGTAGAGGTTATGTGAAGATGAAGAGGTGATTGGGAAAGAGACTGAGTGAATAGCTGAGAGTAGGAGTGCCAGCAGTGTGTCAGTAAACTGAAAGGTGGACCAGCTGCATTGTCTAGACATTAGTGCGGTTGCCAGACAAATACTGAGCAGATGGGAGGTACAGACCATAAGGGAATTGGACTCAAATTGCAGATAAAATCTTAACTGCACTATTTGCCAGATTGCAGTTACAGTCAGAAGCAAAGTCTGTGCACCACCTAAGTAATTGCAAGAAACATGAATGTGACAGAGCTCTTGAGGGGGCACCACTGGTACAGAGGGAATCTACATTCAATTGGTTGAATGTTTGGATGAGTAAATGATAAAATTAATTAATATTTGTTACATGTACACCACGTGCCAAAGAATTCATGGTGCTGGTTTTAATGGTTAAAACCAATAATGGCTTCAATATTTTTAAAAGTTGCCCAAATGATTTTAAAAATGGGGAATACCCTGAGATATAAGGAAAACGTTCAACAACTCTGGACGTGCCACTGTAACTCATATTTTAAATTTGAACATTAGAGAAGAAATTGCTCGAAGTCCTTTACATTGATATGGCGGTGTAAAGGTGCAAACAAGAATGACCATTACATTGAGGGATTGCATGTCACAAGAGTGGATAGTTTTATCTACTTAGGAATCCCTTTTCATTCCCGGCATAAGTGTAGCCCTTTGTTGATGCTGAGAGCACTTTTTGCGAAATATTGAAGCACTTTTCAATTTTGCATCGAAACTGGGCCACAAGCCAATGTAGGAGATGGTAACTCCATATCAAACCAAATGTATATTGATTAGCTCCTAAAGAGCGGGAGTTTGGGGGTACTGCCTTTGTGACAGTCTCTAGCAGTTACAAAAAAGCTTTTTGCCTAGCTTTTAAACAGTCCCTCCTAGGACGGCTACTTTTGTCTGTCATTCTGAGGTAGGCCTGTCTTATCTGGGAGACTTACTTGGGCTGGCTCTTCTCCTGCTATGGGCAAAAAAATGGCAATCTTTTTGTTAAAATGTTCCTTTACGCCCATCGCTGGCAGCACTGGATTTTTACTTCGCCTACTTTGTGTAGTGCTAGGTCACCCATGTTTCCCCTTGGACACTAGATCGCTCCCTCTCCTACCTCTAAATGCTTTTTCAATTTTTGACAGCCACTTGCCTGGCTTGTGTGCACAACATGCTTAATCTTTAAAATGGTTGTCGCGCCTTTGTTGTCTTCTGTGCTGTTCGGCCATCTAAAGCTTTGTAAGATTATTTATTTAGTTGTTTGCAGCGAGTCATGCTGTAAGGACACCAGAGGCACCCTTTATGTGTGTGCAAAGCTTTAGCTGGTGCCAAGGGGTTCGTGTGCAACAGGGTGCCTAGCTGCTCTGCCCAGCACCTTTTTAGCCAATCTCCAGCCAGCCGGCATTTTGAGGCTGGGTCTTGATCCCATTGAATGGACAGAATCAGACACTCCTGCGCTGCCCTACTGCCTGGCCAACAACCTTATCCTGGCTTCTGCAGAGGTGCCAGACTGGGGTGATTGTCTTCCCTTGTGGCATAAACGAGATTTCGATCTCCTAATAAACAACATGCACCCCTGCCAGAACGGTTCCTGTATCAGCTGTTTCCTGTGGCATCCCAGGCATCGACTTTGTGAGAAAGTCTGCAAATAATACAGTACCTACAAGTGGTAAGTGAAATAAAAGGGATGCATACCGCGCCGTGAAAACCACTGGGAACACTTAATGCAGACACATTGTTAGGTATCTACATAAAATGGGACAGGCTACTTTTCAACTGTAATGTATATCACAGTGACTTCAATAAGTGATAGGCCATACCTACTGGCTTTTCCAGTGCTTAACATTTCGCAACCGCAGTGTTAAATACTTTAAAAAACTGTCACACTTAAAACAGCAATTGCTCTAATTTTGATAAATTCAAGACCGATTCCATTGCAAATGCTTGTATTCCTATGTAACGTGCCGTGCTGCTTGTAAGCTATTGGGGTGAGTTAGGCTCATGGTTACTTTTTACTGAGTTCTTTTAATTAAAACATTGTTACAAAACTCCTCCAAAACTCACCTCGCCTCAAGGAGAGGGCGAGCCTAAACTCTTGTAGTGGAAGGAATGTGGGGTTTTGTAATAATTTAGCTGGTGCTGTTCCTCCAATTTTTGTGCACTTCAATGGGGAGTTGGCCGGAAGCATTTGCTTCTCACTATCTGATTTCAGTACGGCAAAAATGTGTGTTTTTTAAGCAGCATGTGGTGTGCTGTAAGCCTTGCTTCTTGTTGGGGATGGGCGTAAATTAAGAGATCTGCCTTAAGGAATGGCACCACCCACCCTCTAACCAAAACAGCTGTTTCCTATGTGCTGCAAATTAATTACAACTCCAGCGACAGAACTATGAAGGGTGATGTTATTTTGTGTTTATAACACTTGTATAGCACTTACTAGTGTAGGGCGCTGAAGTGCCGGCCCATACGGATAGTAAGCTACTCCGTTACTGTGTGCGGTGGAAAGGTGTTATTTTTGCGATACCCACAGTATCAAACGCCATATAAAACACACCCAAGATAAACACATCAAGAGGTTTATGCCTGCAGTACATATCTGCTGTCCTTTTAGTACTGCTCATAGCACCACCCAAAATGCTGCTGCCACATCCAGGGCCATGCATAATTTGTGGGGATTATTTAGTAGCTGTGTTGATCTTGCAGTGTCTATGTTGTACCAGTGTCTGTGAAATGCAAGAAAACAAAAGGGCACATAAAACAAAGATGATCATCCCTTTGATATGTTCAGGCCCCCTGTTACTTTACGCTTCCTACCCCATGTTGCGTTTTTCACAGCTGCAACTACCTCAAATTCTGCCTGTTCTGACTCCCCAGTTTGCCTACTGTTATGCTATTTTTTGTGTAATTATATTTGTTTTACATTTGCCTACACTTCTGAATACCAATGAAGTGATTTTATCAGGTTTTAATAAAGCAGTTCACAGCTCCATTCACTCAGTCACAAAAGGTTAACGTCAAATTGAGCATGAATATCTAGAAAACTTAGCTTATTGAAGGACTCTACTTTATATCGCACTCCACTACAAACAAACAAAGTTAAAAACAGTGACATTTACAATGCCAATTGCTCCAACTTTCACAAATGCTAGACCTATTGTATTGCAAACGCTTGTATATATGATACAGGCAGTAAGTGAAGCAGAGCTTTGCATGTCAACAGATTTAATCACTTTGGGCCATATGTAGGTAAAACGTGTTTTGCGATTCTTAAATTGCGATTTTTAGAGAATCGCAATTAGAGAATCGCAAAACGCAATGTAGGTAGGATTAGCAAAATATTTTGCGAATTCCACATATTCCTTATTTGCGAATCACAAATTGAGATTCGCAAATAAGGAATACCTTGCCATAGGAAGACATTCTCAATTTGTGATTCTCAATTAGAGAATCGCAAATTGAGAATGCAATTTCAAGGTTGCAAGGGTGTCAATAGGACACCCTTTTGCACCCCTGAAATAAACATGTGTGCACATGTGGTGCACATACATGGGCTAAGGGCATGTATGTGCGCCACATGGCACTTTGGAAAATGCAAAAAAGTGAATTTTTCAAAGAAATCGCAAATTACCACCAACCTGAAGTTGGTGGTAATTTGCGATTCCTTAACCCAAAATCACACAACTTGGGGGCTTCCTACATTGCATTTAAGGGCCCGCAATTTGGGATTCCTTAAATGCTTTCGCAAAATAAGGAATCGCAAATTTTGTGATTCCTTATTTTGCGTGTGGGTTTTTGTGTGCTACATAGCACACTGCCCAAATTGCGATCGCAAACGCTGAAATTCTGCGAATTTCAGCATTTGCGATTGCAATTTGGCTTCCTACATATGGCCCTTTGTTCTTTACATTAAAATCCATGCTGCACACTGCAAAATTTAAACGGATCATCCTGTTAAAAAGCACCAAAAAGATTATCCCATGAAATGTATCCTGTATACATTGATCATGAACAGTACAAATGTACAAGAAGTTAATAATTTATGCCCAAGATTAAAATCACCGGGATATATATATGGCCTCACACATACAATGATTGATCCATACGGCAATATAGGATATTACCAGATAGTGAGTAGCAAACTCCATAACAATAAGACATACCATTGATCTCCCCAGTAAAACAAGAATTGTAATTGTGGCACCCAGACAAGACAGAAGGTAGGGGTGGACACTCAGTACACATCCCTATCCCTTTGAAGGACCCTCAAGAATTACAATGTAAAGTTACATGGAAGAGATTCTGAGGTGTACTATACTGTTTATTAAAATATAATATTATACGATGGGTCTAACGAGATATAGGAACATCATGAAAAGTACATATAAGCAAAATGTGCATGGTTTACAAAAACCAGAGTATGCTATCTTATATGATATATTCTATGCTGCAAAGTGTACACATGTATGGAATATCACTTGCTTACCATTGAATGATGCTTGAATTCAGGGTAAAAAGAAAGTGACTACCATTCCCAGTAGTGGGAGACAAGTATTTAAAGTTGAAAGTAATGATGGACTACAATTATGTACCGTGACCAAGACCTGTGTGGTTAAAACGTGTAGGTTGGAGTGAGATGGCTTACAATAAATAGTTGAAAAACTCCCCAGTGAGTGCAGCGTTATTCTTGCTCTTGGTAAACAATATATATATGTATATACATTATATATATATATATATATATATATATATATATATATTATCTACTGGCGGTTGCCAGTAGATAGTTATAGTTAGGACCGTGTTTCCATAGGAAATCTGAAAATTCTATTTTGAATAACTTTGGCGCCGGTTGACGAATCTTCGCGAAATTTTCAAAACTAGTGGGGCGCTCCGCTCAGCTCCTACCCTGAAAGTCTCGGGGGGATTCGTCAAGCGGGGGCTGAGAAAAAAGGGGGGTCCCAAAACACGTTTCCCCCATGCATTTTCCCATAGGACCTTTAGTCGAAGGTACAGCCCGAACGGCTGAACAGAATTACTTGAAATTTGGCAGAGAGGTAGTCCTCAGGTCAGGGAAGTGCCTTTTGCATATATGGAGTCAATCTGTTCAGTAGTTTTAAAGAAAATTGCAGTTAAAAGCACATACATATCTAGAGCCGCACACGGTGCGCGCACCCTAAAGTGCGCGAGCGTAATTCTGATTGGTGGTTAAATGTCAGCCAACGTTCGAATCGGTCGAAATCAGGAAGTGTCGGCCGCCATTTTGTTTGTTTTCAGTGCGAGAGTGAAAAAGGAAGGTGGCAAATGTGAAAAGGGGGCAGGGTAGAGAGTTCCTGAACCCCTAGCCTTTGTCAGGGGGTCCCTGAAGGACCCCGAAGGCAGAAAAAAACATTTTAATTTTTTGTCAACAAATCATGGGGTGCACGCACGGTGTGCGAACGGTGCGCGCACCTTGAAAAACCCTAAAATAAAAATAAAAACTTTTTAATACGTAGTTTATTGTAAAATAAGTATATAAAAAATATAATAATACATATATAACTTAGCATTTAAAAAAATGTACAAATTCACTTAAAAAACCATAGGTTTCACACATGTTATAGTTAGCTGGACATTTCACTCGTAAAAAACCAATGAAATTACCCCGTTATAGTTAGCTCAGATAACTATAACTCGCGCGACCGCCACTCTATCCAAAGGATGATGTCATCAGTGATGTCATGAGTGATGCCACTGACCATGTCATGAGTGATGTAATGTGTGACGTCATCAGCAGTGGATTGCGGTCGCGCGAGTTGAGCTAACCATAACGGGGGAATTTCATTGTTTTTTTACGAGTGAAATGTCCAGCTAACTATAACATGTGTGAAACCTATGGTTTTTTAAGTGAATATATATATATATATATATATATATATATATATATAAGCAGACCATAAACTCCAAAAACCTCCAGAAACTGGCGAAAAAGGAGACGGACCACAGGAATCTGGTGAGATGATTTATTTAGACCAATGTCTCAGCATACGACGCGTTTCGGGCTCAAGAGCCCTTGTTCACATATATATATATATATATATCCACCACCACGCTCACACTATCCAGTAAGCACGAGCCACGCTGATCCAAGGTTCTCAATTCAAAATTTATTACGGGCACAAAAGAATGTTGTGCCCGTAATAAATTTTGAATTGACCGTTATAGTTAGTTGGACATTTCGCTCATACAAAACCAGAGCAATTTTAACGTTATAGTTAGTTGAGCTAACTATAACTCGCACCCCCGCAAGGCACAGCTGATGACGTCACATATTACATCACTCATGACACGGTCAGTGACATCACTGATGACATCATTGATGACATCTCAAATGACATCACTGATGACATCATACAGTCACTGTGTTTCTGTAAAGTTTAAATATGTTTTATATATTTATATGAAAAGTAAATGGGAGTGTGATTGATTATTTGAATGACTGACTAGGTGTGTGAGTATCTCTATGGGTGATTGGTGGTGTGTGAGTGTCTGTATGGGTGCATGAGTGCACATGATAGTGGCTGTATTGCTGAGTGACGGCATGTATGTGTGACTGTATGGGTGAGTGAGTAGATTTATGAGTAGACCTAGGAACCAGTGAGTGGGTATGTACTAATTGGTATTCATGTGTCTATGGTTTCGAGAATGGTAGTCTGTATTTTAGAGTGGGTGTATCAAAGGTTATATTAGGGTGTGAGGAGGTGCATCTGATGATCACATGGATGATGTCATCAGGGATGTCATTTGAAATGTCATCAGTGATGTCACTGACCATATCATGAGTGATGTAATATGTGACATCATCAGCAGTGCATTGCGGGGGCACAAGTTATAGTTAGCTCAACTAACCGTAACAGCCTAATTTCTCTGGTTTTGAGCAAGTGAAATGTCCAACTAACTATAATGTACCCGAAACCTGTGTTTTTTTCAGTGAATTTCCAAGGTTTTTTAAATGCTAATTTCTAACTATAACGTCCCTTAAACCTATGTTTTTTTTGTGAATTTCAAAGTTTTTTTAACTGCTAATTCCTAACTATAACGTCCCTGAAACCTGTGATTTTTTTCAGGAAATTTCTAATGTTTTTTACATGCTAATTTCTAAATATACAAAGGTAGGACATGTGAAGAAAGAGGGAGAAAGGCCGCCCAGAAAGAAGCAACAGAGGTGCAGAAAGAGGCCTACTTTGACTGCACCTTTCCACAAACGCATACAAAGTAGCCTAATCACTAATCCTTCTCCCAAGATCTCTTAAACCTCACTTTTCTCTTGAAGGTTCGCTATTCATCGACTGTTCAGAAGGTTAGGCCTACTAACTGTATAACAGCGATCCTGACCATATCACTGTTGTAAGTCTGACCAAGTTTGTGAAGGTATACATGTGTGTGTCTCTACTTTTACCTGGTGACATGTTACATAAAAGTAAACATTCAAAAATTTGAATATCTGTGTTTCAAACAGCATACTATGTTAATTTGTATAAAGAAGGTGCATGTATTTCTTTCTGCTCCTAATACAGGGCACATGCATATTCAATAGTATATTAGAGGGGCTCTATAACACCTGTTTACAGAACACATGTCTGCCTGTGCAACCGAATAACAGAGCAGAACTAACAAGATTTAACCACCTATAAGAGAAGCTAATCACTTTTTAAGCTGCTGTCTTCAGATCCATAACAACTGTGAGAATACATGTCATGTAGACATATACCTCAGTCACGAGAGCACGCAGACCTTTAAACTTAACAGCTTGCACATCCCATTTCAATATAGAAACAGGCAAGAGAATTACAGAAAGAAGCAAGAGAAGTGTAGAAAAAAAAAGAGAGATGCAGAAACAGTAAGAAAGAGTAAAAAATGTGCAGAAAGAGGCAAGAGAAGTGCAAAAAGAGGCAAGAGAAGTGTAGAAAGAGACAAGAGAAGTGCAGAAAGAGGCAAGAGATGAGCAGAAAGAGGCAAGAGAGGTGCAGAAACAGGAAAGAGAAATGCAGAAAGAGGGACCAGGGATGCAGAATGAGGTGAGAGGTGCACAAACAGTCAAGAGAGGTGCGGAAGGAGGGAACAGGGGTACAGAAAGAGGAAAGAGAAGTGCTGAAAGAAGTAACAGAGGTGCAGAAAGAGGCAAGAAAAGTGCTGAAAGAAGTAACAAAAATGCAGAAACGGAAGAGAATTACAGAAAGAAGCAACAGAGGTGCAGATAGAGACAAGAGAAGTGCAGAAAGAGGCAAAGAGGTACAGAAAAAGACAACAGAGGTGCACAAAGAGACAAGAGAGATGCAGAAAGAGGGAAGACAAGTGCAGAAAGAGGCAACATAGGTGCAGGGAGGAGCAGAAAGAAGCAAGAGACGTGAAGAAAGAAGCAACAGAGTTGCAGAAAGAGGCAAGAAAAGTCCAAAAAGAAGCAAGAGAAATGTAGAAAGAGGCAAGAGAAGTGCAGAAAAAGGCAAGAGAAGTGCAGAAGTAAGCAAAAGCAGTGCAGACAGAGGCAAGAGAAGTGCAGAAAGAGGCATGAGAAGTACAGAAAGAGGCAAGATATGTGCAGAAAAAGGCAAGACAGGTGAAGAAAGAGGCAAGAAACTACAGAAAGAACCAACAAAGGTGCAGACAGAGGCACAAGGGGTACTGAAAGAGGCAAGGTAAGTGCAGAAAGAAGCAAAAGAGGTACAGAAAGAGACAAGAAAACTGTAGAAAGAGGGAAGAGATTTGCAGAAGGAGGCAAGAGAGGTGCAGGAAGAGGGAAGAGGGGTGCAGAAAGATACAAGTGGGGTACAGAGAGAAGCAGGAGAGGTACAGAAACAAGCCGGAGAAGTGCAGAAAGAAGCAACAGAGGTGCAGAAAGTGGCAAGAGGGGTACAGAACGAGGCAAGAGAAGTGCAGAAAGAACCAACAGATATGCAGGAAGAGGCAATAGAAGTGCAGAAAGAGGCAGGAGAAGTGTAAAAAGAAGCAAGAGAAGCACAGAAAGAAGCAAAAGAAGCACAGGAAGAAAGAGAAGTGCAGAAAGAATCAAGAGAAGTTCCAAAAGAGGCAAGAAAAGAGGCAAGAGATGCATAGAAAAAGGCAAGATAGGTGCAGAAAGAGGCAAGAGAACTGCAGAAAGAACCAACATTGGTGCAGACAGAGGCAAGAGGGGTGCTGAAAGAGGCAATAACAGTGCAGAAAGAAGCAACTGAGGTGCAGCAAGAGAACCATAGAAAGAGGCAAATGAGGTGCAGAAGGAGGCAAGAGAGGTGCAGAAAGGAGGAAGAGGGGTGCAGAAAGAGGGAATAGGGGTATAGAAAGAGGCAACAAGGGTGCAGAAACAATCAAGAGAGATACAGAAAGAAGCAAGAAAAGTGCAACATGGGTGAAAAAAAGGCAAGAGGGGTACAGAAAAAGACAAGAGAAGTGCACAAAAAAGCAACAGAGGTGCAGAAGGAGGCAAGAGAACTGCAGAAAGAGGCAGGAAAGTTGCACAAACAGGTAAAGAAGGTGCAGCAAGATGGAACACTGGTGCACACAGATGCAAGAGAGGTGCATAAATAGGGAACTGGGGTGCAGAAAGAGTAAAGAGAGTTGCAGAAAGAGGGAAGAGGGGTGCAGAACGAGGCAAGGGGTTACAGAAAGAAGCATGAGAGGTGTTGAATGAAGCAAGAGAAGTGCAGAAAGAAGCAACAGAGGTGCAGAAAGAGGCAAGAGGGATACAGAAAGAGGCAAGAGAAGTACAGAAAGAACCAACAGAGGTGCAGAAAGAGGCACAAGAGATGCAGAAAGAGACAAGAGGGGTACAGAAACAGAAAAGAGAGGTGCAGAAAGACGTAACAGGGGTGCAGAAAGAGGCAAGAGAGGTGTAGAAAGAAAATGGAGGGGTATGGAAAGAGGTAAAAGGGGTGCAGAAAGACGTAACTGAGGTACAGAAAGAAGCAAGAGAGGTGATGAGTTTGAGATGTTGGCCGATATATGCTGTCTACTAGTTATAGTGGGCACCCTGTATCAGTCTAAACAACCCCTTATTGGTATAGGTTAAAGACAACCTTTATTGAGAGCTAGCCGAGTGGTAGCTATGGAGAGCAGCCTTCAGGCTAAGTCTTGAAGGAATGTAAAGCAGCTTGTTTTACCAGTCTATAATCTCTTGAGTGTCTAAATGAAAGATAACCACAACCAGGTATATGTATAAAATATTTGTATTTATTACTAAACACACTCTCCTAGTCTCTTTATGAGACAAGACGTCAAAACACATAAGTTACACTTCAATAATCACAGTAAAATAGCACAAATACACATCAGGCCCTAGGGGCGAGCCAAACCATATACTAAAATAGTGGTATAAGAACCACGACTTAACTAGACACAAGGACTAGAGCCTGTAGATTCGCTGGGACCCCAAGGAACCACCCAGGTAGTGACACAGAGGATCCAAGGGGGCCATGTGCAGTGTGCGAACACAGCCACGAGCTCCTGTTAGCTTCTATGGGGAGAGTCGCGGTTAGATTTTTAAAGATTAGGGACACTTAGAAAGGAGTCAGGACCAAACCCTTTTGGACTTAGGAAGTTCTAGGGCTAACACCCACGGGAGCACTGGAGTACTTGTGTTACCTCACCCAGGGGTGCTGGGTGCATAGGTGTCTTTGGTGTCGGGTTGCGTCGTCAATTTCAATGGGAGCTGGCGATGAAGTGCTGCTGCCGTGAAGATGCGAAGTGTCCGAAGAGATCCAAGCCTGGATTGAAGATGAGAAGAACATGAAAGTAGAGGGGACAGAGTCTGGGTCACTAGCCAGTGACCAGGAAGGCGATGGACAGATGCCCAACGATGTTGGGTGATTTCAGGTGAAAGAGGTGAAGCTTGACTCTTCAGCCACGAGGACCAGGAGGCGTCGAAGACAACCAAGAGCTGGATTTGAGCTATCCCACAAAGGATGTCGAGTACTGCAGTGCCAGTGCCCGGATTGGACACAACAAGCCTTGGCAACAGCAACCCATGCAGAAATGAGAAAGATGCTTCAGTGCAGACCAGCAAGGTCTGGGGGACTCACCACTTGGTAGGGAGTCAGGGCACGTCTGGAGCAACCAGGCAAGCCCAAGGAAATACAAAGTTAACCCCTCAGGGACCCACCAGTCAACGGACCAGGGATCGCGAAGGGATCTCGAGATGAAACACAAAATGGCAGCCCATGGGTCACTCGGAATGACCAGGCCAACAATCTTCAGAGTATTCAGTGCTCGAGATGGGGGCTACAAGTTAGCACAAGCACAACTTCAAGAGACATCGAGAAGTCAACGCACTTGCAAAAGTGCACGGTGACCAGGAGTTCCGGTTCCACGGTACTCACATGGGCTGCGGGTCTCAGCTTTGCTGGGGACTTGGGTCGGCCTCTGAGATGTCTGGAAATCCTCTTCCTGGGCTGCAAATACTTCGGAGTCTGGCGGGAGCTTCGATAATGCAGACTGGCAAATTGCTTCATTGGTGCCCCAAGGGAGATTTCTTCAGTCCTCTGGTCTTTGGAAGAGCGTCGAAGGTCCAGGATTTGGCTTCAGAGTTTCATCCAGGGTAATCTAAAGTTCTGGTTACAGAGGTTCCTTACTTAACCCTAAGGAAGGGGTTGGACTAGCTCTGGGGACCCATCTATGGGAGGGTTTGGAAAGAGGGGTGGCTACACCCATTTCCTTTGCCCAATTTTGTGCCAGAGTAGGGGTTGGAAGCCCCTGAACCGGTTTGAGCTGGACTATGCACAGGGACACCAAATGTGCCCCCAGTGCAGGACATCAAAGCACTCTGAGAGTGCTCCCACCCAGCCCCAATACACATCAGCCTGTCTGGGAGGTGGTTACACCTCCCTGTGACAGGAAACCTATTGTCCAGGCCTCCCCTGCTGTAGTTTCGGTCAGCAGCAGGAGGCCAGACCCGTGTCTGTTGCTGCTGCATCCATTTTGTGATGCCAGGGCTCTATGAAGTTTCTACCGGGTAACCCAGTGCTGTCCTGTCTCTCCCTCTAGAAGGGTGGGATCATACTCCCACACCAGTTATTGGTATGGGGGTATGATTCCAAGGTGTTTGACACCAAACACGATATGTTTCCGTGCAGCCAGTCCAACGTTAGCATTTCCTGAGGGGCTCAGCTCATGCCTGCACACCCCCTCACATATAACCAAGCACCCTGCCTTCAGGGTTGATAAGGCCTGCCATGGGGTGACTGATAGGTTTGTATGTGCAGTGTATGGTGAGATATAGTGAACCTATATCTCAGTAAGGGGTGCATGCACCACTCTACCCAGGCTGCAGTAGCAGACCTGTGGTGTCATTTTGGGTGGCTTTCTAGCGGTGGCATAATACATGTTTCAGCCCCTGGTAGGCCTCTGGGGTACCTTTGCCCTGGGTACATAGTATACCATATACTAGAGACTTATAAGGGCACCTCAGATCCAATCTGTAATGTACCTAAAGTACATATAATCATGTTAGAGAGGAAGCAGCTAGGCTGGGGCCCTGAATAGAAGGGTCCCAGCCAGACTAAAGTCGAAAAACAGTGAAACACCAGCAAAAAGTGGGGTTATACATGTGAAGAAGATCCTACTCTCTTACAATGAGAGACAAGAGAGTTGCAGAAATAGGCAAAAGAAGTGCAGAAAGAGTCAAGAGAAATTTTGAAAGAAGCAATAGAAGTGATAAAACAGACAAGAGAGTTGCGGAAATAAAACAAGAAAGGTGCAGAAAAATGGAAGAAGAAGTGCTGAAGGAGGCAGGAGAGCTGCAGAAAGAGACAAGTGAGGTGCAGACAGAGGCAAGAGGGGTGCAGAAAGAGGGGAAAGAAGTGTAGAAAGTGGGAAGAGAAGTACAGAAAGAGGGAAGAGACATGCAGAAAGAGGGAAGGGGTAAATAAAGAGGCAAGAGGGGTACAGAAAGAAGCAACAGAGGTGCCCGAAGAGGCAAGAGAAGAGCAAAAAAAACAATAAAAGTACAGATCGAGGCAAGAGAAGTGCAGAAAGAGACAAGAGAGGTGTAGAAAGAGGGAAGAGGGATGCAGAAAGAGAGAAGAGGGGTGCAGAAAGAGGCAAGGGGTACAGAAAGAAGCAAGAGAAGTACAGAAAGAAGCAAAATGGGTGCAGAAAGAGGCAAGAGGGGTGCAGAAAGAAGCAAGAGAAGTGCACAAAGAAGCAACAGAGGTGCAGAAGGAGGCAACAAAACTGCAGGAAGAGGCAAGAAAGTTGCATAAACAGGCAAACAAGGTGCAAAAAGATGGAACAAGGGTCCAGGCAAGAGAGGTGCATAATTAGGGCAGAGGGGTGCAGAAAGAGGCAATAGGGGCACAGAACTTTGCAAGAGAGGTGCCGAAAGAAGCAAGAGGAGTGCAGAAAGAACCAACAGAGATGTAGAAAGAGGCTAGAGGAGTACAGAAAGAGGCAAGAGAAGTGCAGAAAGAAGCAACAGAGGTGAAGAAGGAGGCAAGAGAGGTTCAAAAAGAGGGAAGAAGGATAGAGAAAGAGGCAAGTGGGTGCAGAAAAAAGCAATAGAGGTATAGAAAGAGACAAGAGACGTGCAGAAAGAACCAAAAGAGGTATAGGAAGAAGCAAGAGAAGTGCAGAAAGAACCACCAGAGGTGCAGAAAGAGGCAAGAGGGATGCTGAAAGAGGCAAGAGAAGTGCAGAAACAGGCAAGAGAGGTGCAGACAAAGGGAACAGGGGTACAGAAAGGGCAAGAGAGGTGCAGAAAGAGGCAAGAGGGGTACAGAAAGAGGCAAGAGGGGTACAGAAAGAAGCAACAGAGGTGCAGAAAGAAGCAAGAGAAGTGATGAAAGAGACAAGAGAGTTACAGAAACAGGCAAAAGAAGTGCAGAAAGAAGAAAGATAAGTGCTGAAAGAAGCAACAAAGGTGCAGAAATAAGCAAGAGAAGTGATAAAACAGACAAGAGAGTTGCAGAAAGAAACAAGAACAGTGCAGAAAAAAGGAAGAGAAGTGCAGGAAGAGGAAAGCCAGGTGCAAAAAGAGGCAGATGAGGTGCAGAAACAGGCAAGTGAGGTGCAGACAGAGGCAAGAAGGGTTAAGAAAGAGAGAAGTGCAGAAAAAGGGACGAGAAGTGCAGAAAGAAGTAAGAGATGTGTAGAACGAGGGTAGGGGGGTACAGAAAGAAGAAAGAGAGGCACAGAAGGAAGCAACAGAGGTACAGAAAGAGACAGGATAAATGCAGAAAAAACAACAGACGTGCAAAAAGAGGCAAGGGAAGTGCAGAAAGAGGCAAGAGAGGAGCAGAAAGGAGGAAGAGGTGTGCAAAAACAGGCACAAGGGGTACAGAAAGAGGCACAATGAGTGCAGAAAGAAGCAACAGTGGTGCAGAAAGATGCAAGAGAAGTGCAGAAAGAGGGAAGAGGGGTGCAGAAAGAGGCACGGGGGTGCAGAAAGAAGCCAGAAAAGTGCAGAAAGAAGCAAGAGAGGTACAGAAAGAAGCAAGAGAAGTGCACAAAGAAGCAACATGGATACAGAAAAAGGCAAGGGGGTGCACAAAGAAGCAACAGATGTGCAGCAGGAGGCAAGAGAACTACAGAAAGAGGCAAGATAGTTGCACAAACAGGCAAACAAGGTGTAGAAAGATAGAACAGGGGTGTAGACAAAGGCAAGGGAGTTGCAGAGTTAGGGAAGAGAGGTGCAGAAAGAGGCAAAAGGGGTACAGAAATTTGAAAGAGAGGTGCCAAAAGAACCAACAGAGGTGTAGAAAGAGGCAATAGGAGTACAGGAAGAAGCAAGAGAAGTGCAGAAAGAACCAACAGATGTATAGAAAGAGGCAAGAAGAGCACAGAAAGAGGCAAGAGAAGTGCATAAAGAAGCAACAGAGGTGCAGAAAGAGGTAAGAGAACTGCTGAAAGAGGGAACAGGGGTGAAAAAAGATGCAAAAGAGGTATAGAAAAAGCAAGTGAAGTGCAGAAAGAACCACCAGAGGTACAGAAAGAGGCAAGAGAAGTGCAGAAACAGGCAAGAGAGGTACAGACAGAGGGAACAGGGGTGCAGAAAGAGCAAGAGAGGTGTAGAAAGAGGAAAGAGAGGTGCACAAAGAGGAAGAGGGGTGCATAAAGAGGCAAGAGAGGTTCTGAAAGAAGCAACAGAGGTGCAGAAAGAAGCAAGAGAAGTGATAAAACAGACAAGAGAGTTGTAGAAAGAAACAAGAAAGGTGCAGAACAAAGGAAGAGAAGTGCATAAAGAGGCAAGGCAGGTGCAGAAAGAGGCAGGTGAAGTGCAGAAAGAGGCAAGTGAGGTGCAGACAGGTGTAAGAGGGGTTCAGAAAGAGAGAAGAGAAGTGCAGAAAGAGGGAAGAGAAGTGCAAAAAGAGGGAAGAGATGTGCAGAATGAGGGTAGGGGGTACAGAAAGAAGAAAGTGGGATGCTGAAGGAATCAACAGAGGTGCAGAAAGAGGCAAGAGAAGTGTGGAACAAAACAAGAGTGGTGCAGAAAGAGGCAAGAGAAGTGCAGAAAGAGGCAAGAGAGGTGCAGAAAGAAGGAAGAGGTGTGCAGAAAGAGGCACAAGGGGTACAGAAAGAGGCACAAGGGGTGCAGAAAGAAGCAACAGAGGTGCAGAAAGAGGCAAGAGAAGTGCTGAAAAAAACAACAGTGGTGCAGAAAGATACAAGAGAAGTGCAGAAAGAGGGAAGAGGGGTGCAGAAAGAGGTACAAGGGGTACAGAAAGAGGCACAAGAGGTGCATTGAGAAACGAGAAGTGCAGAAAAGAGGAACTGAGGTGCAGAAAGAGACAAGAGGGGTGCAGGAAGAGGGAAGAGGGGTGCAGTAAGAGGCACAAGGGTTGCAGAAAGAAGGGGCAGAGGTGCAGAAAGAAGCAAGAGAAGTGCAGAAAGAAGCAACAGATGTGCAGAAAAAGGGATGAGGGGTGGAGAATGAGACAGGAGAAAGAAGCAACAGAGATGTAAAAAGGGGGAACAGGGTTGGAGAAAGTGGCAAGAGGGGTGTAGAAATCAGCAGGAGAGGTGCAGAAAGAAGCAAAAGACGTGGAGAAAGAAGGAACAGAGGTGCAGAAAGAAGCAAGAGAGGTGCAGAAAGAAGGAAGAGGGGTGCATAAAGAGGCACAAGGGGTGCAGAAAGAAGCAAGAGATGTGTAGAAAGAAACAAAAAAAGTGGAGAAAGAAGGAAGAAAAGTGCAGAAAGAAGCAAGAGAAATGCAGTAAAAGGTAGAGGGGCGCAGAAAGAAGCAAGCATGGTTTGCACACCATTAGTGCCAATTTAACACCCACACTTAGCAATAAGTAACAGGTGACCATTCTAGGTTTGCAAAGGACCTTCCACCACGCTGTAACCCTTGTTGCTGCATTTTTGGTAAGGTTTGAGCTAGAAATAAGGCTTTTTTTGTTCAAATCTGCAGAATAGGCAGAAGATGATGGATTATGTTGCTAATACGGAAAATGTATAATTGTCCGTAAGTCGGTGCAGCCAAACAGCCACATAATCCCAGTGGCCCTACTCATACCCCTGACTAGGTCTAGAAGTGCTTAGTGCTCCTCAGTGATTCCTTCTTTTTTTCCTATTGAGTTCAAAGTTTAGCTTCTGTGGAAATGAGGAAGACTAAGCCTGAGGTTACCACTCCACAACACAGACTACCATACCACATAATTACTCTCCATAACACATAATCCCTCTCTACATAATTCCTATACACTAAATACCACATACTTTCTATCCACATAATTTCACAGCACCACATACCTCATAAATCTACTACACACAACGTACATCCACTTCACTACAAAAGAATTAGTAAAAAACGTTTACATTTACAACGCCAATAGCTCTAACTCTTGCAAATGCGAGACCTATTACATTACAAATGCTTCTTTAACTGGTAGTTGTTTTTGCAGAGTGGTGGAGATAGGGGGCTGAGCCTCTAACCAGCGTTCAGGAAATCCACTGCATAGGACTTAGAGGAGGTACCAGGAGGGCTTCTTGGCCCCCAAAGACCCTCAGGAGTAAAGTGGACTTCATCTCCAACGCATAGTGTGCCAGGAGGCGCGTTTGCAGAGTGGTGAAGAAAGGGGGGCATGGCCTCCAAAGACCTCTTGGCAGTCCCACTATGTGGGACTTACTGGAGGTAACAGGAGAGGTAGTTGGCCCCCAAGGCCAACCTTTGGGGCCAACATCCCTCCTATTACCTCCAGTAAGTCCCACACAGTAGTATTGGTAAGTACTGATAGCAGGCCATGCCCCCTTTGACCACCAGTCTGCAAACACACTCCCTGGCACACTCTTCAATTAAAGTCCCTTTCTATGCTGGGGGTCCTTAGGGGCCAACTAGCCTACCTGATACCTCCAGTAAGCCACAGATAGTGGGATTGCTGAGAGGTGGAAACAGGCCACGGACCCTTTCTCTACCGCTCTTGGTTAGGGGATGAAGTCCTGTTGCCTCCTGAGGGTTCCTGGGGGCCAACTAGCCCTCCTGTTATCACTAGTAAGCCCCACATAGCTGGATTACTGAGAGTAGTCTGAGGCCACGCCCCCTTTTTACACCACTCTGCAAACGCACCTACTGGTGCACTGCTGCTCAGGGGATGAAGTACACTTTAGTCCTGAGGTCCTCAGGACACAAGAGGACCTCATCACCACACCAGCAGTGCGCCAAGAGGCGTGTGTGCAGAGTGGTGTAAAAAGGGGCATGGCCTCAGACCACCTCTCAGCAATTCCACTGTGTGGTGCTTACTAGAGGGACCTGGTGGGCTGGTTGGTCCCCAGGGACCTTCAGGATTCATGGGGACTTAATCCCCCAACTTAGAACACACCAGGAGGTTTGTTTGCAGAGTGGTGCCGGGAGGGGATGGGGATCCAGCAAGATGCCAGCTTTTCTTCTTTTTTTGTCAGTAGGGGGGCTGTGTGGCCCCCTTACCCTAAAATTGTTGGAGCCCTGGGGACCCCATCCCCCAGGGCCTGACCCATTTTTTTAAACAAAGTTTTATATAAAAACAGGAAGGGAGCCACGTGGCCCCCTTCCCAAGGCTGATTTCAGCCCCGGGGACCCCCTCCCCCAGGGCATGGGCCATTTTTTAATAAAAGAACAACATTTAAAGGACCGGGGCTGCGTGGTCCCCCTCCTGCGGCCACACCCCCCCTTGTGGCGTTGCCTCTTTTATTATTTTTATTTCAGAGGAGGGGGGGCCTCGTGGCCCCCCTTCCCATGGCCACTATTGGCCCCAGGGACCCCATCCCCCGGGGCCTGGCCTCATGTTGGGGACCACTGGTGGAACCCCAATGCCCCCACGGTCCTTGCCGGCTTCCCGCCTCCTGTGTGAGCCGGCATTGCTTTTGGACAAGGGGAGCTGCTGACATGCAGCTCCCCTTGTCCAAAAGCAATCTGCTTCACTTCATGGAAGCGAGAGCAGGTTTTCTGCTCTCACTTCCATGAAGCAAAGCATAGTTTGCAATGACAGGGAGGAAGCAGTGCTCTCGTCCTGCCATTGCACACTGCAATGTCCTAGGGGTGGGCAACCCGGGACATTGCTGGAGCCAGCCCTAAGGGGTAATGGTCCTCAGGGCCAAGGAGGGCTGCAGGAGAGGGGGCGCACGGCACCCCTCCCAACTGATTTAAGCCCCAGGGAGGTGGTGGTCCATCAATCAATCAATCAAAGACATTTATAGAGCGCACTACTTACCCGTAGGGTCTCAAGGCGCTAAAGGGGGGGGGGTGCCGTTACTGCTCGAACAGCCAGGTCTTGAGCTTCTTCCTGAAGGAGAGGTGGTCTTGGGTCAGGCGCAGGTCGGCCGGGAGGGAGTTCCAGGTCTTGGCGGCCAGGTAGGAGAAGGACCTTCCTCCTGTTGTCGCTCTACGGATGCGTGGGACGGTGGCGAGGGCGTGGCTGGCTGATCGGAGGTGGCATTTGGGAGCGTAGAAGTTGATTCGGTTGTTGAGGTAGCTCGGGCCTTGATCGTGTAGGGCTTTGTGTGCGTGGGTGAGGAGCCGGAAGGTGATTCTTTTGTTGACGGGGAGCCAGTGTAGGTCTCTCAGGTGTCCGGAGATGTGGCTGTTTTGTGGGATGTCAAGGATGAGTCTGGCTGAGGTGTTCTGGATCCGCTGGAGTCTCTTCTGGAGCTTGGCGGTGGTTCCGGCGTAGAGGGCGTTGCCGTAGTCCAGTCGGCTGGTGACGAGGGCCTGGGTGACGGTCTTCCTGGTCTCCGTGGGGATCCACCAGAAGATCTTCCGAAGCATGCACAGGATGTTGAAGCAAGACGAGGAGACGGCGTTGACTTGCCTGGTCATGGAGAGGGAGGAGTCCAGGATGAAGCCCAGGTTGCGTGCGTGGCTCGTCGGTTTGGGTGCGGTGCCCAGGGCGGGGGGCCACCAGGAGTCGTCCCAGGCGGAGGGCGAGGAGCCCAGGATGAGGACCTCCGTCTTGTCTGAGTTCAGCTTCAGGCGGCTGGTCGTCATCCACTCGGCTACCTCTTTCATCCCTTCGTGCAGGTTGGCTCTGGCGGCGGCGGGGTCGTTGGTCAGGGAGAGGATCAGCTGGGTGTCGTCGGCGTAGGAGATAATGTTGAGGTTGTGTTGTCGTGCGATGGCCGCGAGGGGGCCGCGAGGGGGCTCAGAACAGATTGGTCTGCAATGGACCCCTGCCCATAATTAAACTTTGCCCCAGGGAGGTGGTGGTCCCTGTGGCAGTGTGGGGAGAGGCAGGAGCCCCCCACACTTTCTTTTATATTATTTAAGCCCCAGGGAGGTGGCGGTCCCCGGGGCAGCGTGGGGGGGAGAAACCCCGTGCATAATTTACACAAGCCCAGGGGAGGTGGCGGTCCCAGGGGTGCATAATATTAATCATTCCCTGGGAGGGGGTGTTCCCCAGGGCTGCTGGGGCCCCCGCATATACTTTCCATATTTCCCCCGGGACCTGTCCCACCCAGGGGCTTAATAAAACAAGGCGCAGGAGACCCGCACTTTGTATTGTTTTTTTTTGGTGGGATTCACGCACCTAGTGCAAATCCTGCTGTTTAAATTTAAAAAAATGCTTTTTGAGGCCCTGGGGTCCTTTTAGACCTAAGGGGTCAGGGTGTTTCTACCTTGCCGCTATTCATTTTTATCATTTTATTCTCTTTTTTCTTGTGGCTCGATTTTACAGACTCACAAGATGACTGCCACACTTCTTGGTTTGGAGTGTTGACAGCCAATCAAAATGAAGCTCATGATCGGGAGGGTTCGCGAATCCTCTTCGGTCACTAGATATCAATATTTTTTATTTTTGAATTTCTCAGGAACTACTGAACGGATTTACACCATTTGACAAAAAAGGTCGCTTTCTGAACCAAGACCTACCTTTTTTTACTAAATTTGGTGTAATTCTGTTCAGCTGTTCGGGCTGTAGCTTAGTCTAAAGCTTCCTATGGAAATTAACATGGAAAAAAGCTGTTTTGTCGGCCCCCGCTCGACGAATCACCCCGAAATGTCAAGACAGGAGCTGACCTGAGTGCACCATAAGTTTTGAAAATTTGCGAAGATTCGTTAAAATGCGTCAAAGATACTGGCAAAAGAAAAAACGCTTTTTGAATAGTAATGAGGTCCTAACTATAACTACCTACTGGCGACTGCCAGTGGGTAATATACATATATATATATATATATATATATATATATATATATATATATATATATATATATATATATATATATATATATATATATATATATATATCGTTCACCAAATTTCCTGAAAGGAAAATAACGCACTCGCTGGCTTTTACATGCTTCAATGGATTTATTCAGGCAGACCGGTTTCAGCGTTTCGCCTTTTTCAATGCCTCTAGATATTTCCCAATCGCATTGCCCCCATTTAAATATCCGTGTGTGCTTCCCCATTGGTTGTGAGAAGCAATGTCAGTGATGACGGACAATAGTAGTTCTATCCGTTTTCATGTCCGCCATGTCAGCATGAAAGTTTTGTTAATCTCTAAGTGAGCTTGGCTGCATGCTCGCATATTCATTTTCGTAATGTTCAACCCTAAGTGGGAGCGGGCATGCAGTTCTCTTTCACATGTTTTGCCGGATTTCACTCACCACACAGGGGCTCACTGAAGAATGTTCCTCGCCCTGCCGTAATCCACCTAACACAGGGATGACAACACAAGTTCCTGTTTAGTAACTGGATGCCTTTCATTTGTAGTAAATGACAACATAGTGTTGATGAATGTCATCTTGCTGGTAAGTGGCGGCGGTTCAGGCAGTTCAAAAATATTCCCCATCAAATGCCACTCACTGCCGAACAACTCACGGGCGGGTGCCGTTATCGTGAAAGTGGCTTTCACGCAATTATCGTTCACCAAATTTCCTGAAAGGAAAATAACGCACTTGCTGGCTTTTACATGCTTCAATGGATTTATTCAGGCAGACCGGTTTCAGCGTTTCGCCTTTTTCAATGCCTCTAGATATTTCCCAATCGCATTGCCCCCATTTAAATATCCGTGTGTGCTTCCCCATTGGTTGTGAGAAGCAATGTCAGTGATGACGGACAATAGTAGTTCTATCCGTTTTCATGTCCGCCATGTCAGCATGAACGTTTTGTTAATCTCTAAGTGAGCTTGGCTGCATGCTCGCATATTCATTTTCGTAATGTTCAACCCTAAGTGGGAGCGGGCATGCAGTTCTCTTTCACATGTTTTGCCGGATTTCACTCACCACACAGGGGCTCACTGAAGAATGTTCCTCGCCCTGCCGTAATCCACCTAACACAGGGATGACAACACAAGTTCCTGTTTAGTAACTGGATGCCTTTCATTTGTAGTAAATGACAACATAGTGTTGATGAATGTCATCTTGCTGGTAAGTGGCGGCGGTTCAGGCAGTTCAAAAATATTCCCCATCAAATGCCACTCACTGCCGAACAACTCACGGGCGGGTGCCGTTATCGTGAAAGTGGCTTTCACGCAATTATCGTTCACCAAATTTCCTGAAAGGAAAATAACGCACTCGCTGGCTTTTACATGCTTCAATGGATTTATTCAGGCAGACCGGTTTCAGCGTTTCGCCTTTTTCAATGCCTCTAGATATTTCCCAATCGCATTGCCCCCATTTAAATATCCGTGTGTGCTTCCCCATTGGTTGTGAGAAGCAATGTCAGTGATGACGGACAATAGTAGTTCTATCCGTTTTCATGTCCGCCATGTCAGCATGAAAGTTTTGTTAATCTCTAAGTGAGCTTGGCTGCATGCTCGCATATTCATTTTCGTAATGTTCAACCCTAAGTGGGAGCGGGCATGCAGTTCTCTTTCACATGTTTTGCCGGATTTCACTCACCACACAGGGGCTCACTGAAGAATGTTCCTCGCCCTGCCGTAATCCACCTAACACAGGGATGACAACACAAGTTCCTGTTTAGTAACTGGATGCCTTTCATTTGTAGTAATTGGTGAACGATAATTGCGTGAAAGCCACTTTCACGATAACGGCACCCGCCCGTGAGTTGTTCGGCAGTGAGTGGCATTTGATGGGGAATATTTTTGAACTGCCTGAACCGCCGCCACTTACCAGCAAGATGACATTCATCAACACTATGTTGTCATTTACTACAAATGAAAGGCATCCAGTTACTAAACAGGAACTTGTGTTGTCATCCCTGTGTTAGGTGGATTACGGCAGGGCGAGGAACATTCTTCAGTGAGCCCCTGTGTGGTGAGTGAAATCCGGCAAAACATGTGAAAGAAAACTGCATGCCCGCTCCCACTTAGGGTTGAACATTACGAAAATGAATATGCGAGCATGCAGCCAAGCTCACTTAGAGATTAACAAAACTTTCATGCTGACATGGCGGACATGAAAACGGATAGAACTACTATTGTCCGTCATCACTGACATTGCTTCTCACAACCAATGGGGAAGCACACACGGATATTTAAATGGGGGCAATGCGATTGGGAAATATCTAGAGGCATTGAAAAAGGCGAAACGCTGAAACCGGTCTGCCTGAATAAATCCATTGAAGCATGTAAAAGCCAGCGAGTGCGTTATTTTCCTTTCAGGAAATTTGGTGAACGATAATTGTGTGAAAGCCACTTTCACGATAACGGCACCCGCCCGTGAGTTGTTCGGCAGTGAGTGGCATTTGATGGGGAATATTTTTGAACTGCCTGAACCGCCGCCACTTACCAGCAAGATGACATTCATCAACACTATGTTGTCATTTACTACAAATGAAAGGCATCCAGTTACTAAACAGGAACTTGTGTTGTCATCCCTGTGTTAGGTGGATTACGGCAGGGCGAGGAACATTCTTCAGTGAGCCCCTGTGTGGTGAGTGAAATCCGGCAAAACATGTGAAAGAGAACTGCATGCCCGCTCCCACTTAGGGTTGAACATTACGAAAATGAATATGCGAGCATGCAGCCAAGCTCACTTAGAGATTAACAAAACTTTCATGCTGACATGGCGGACATGAAAACGGATAGAACTACTATTGTCCGTCATCACTGACATTGCTTCTCACAACCAATGGGGAAGCACACACGGATATTTAAATGGGGGCAATGCGATTGGGAAATATCTAGAGGCATTGAAAAAGGCGAAACGCTGAAACCGGTCTGCCTGAATAAATCCATTGAAGCATGTAAAAGCCAGCGAGTGCGTTATTTTCCTTTCAGGAAATTTGGTGAACGATAATTGCGTGAAAGCCACTTTCACGATAACGGCACCCGCCCGTGAGTTGTTCGGCAGTGAGTGGCATTTGATGGGGAATATTTTTGAACTGCCTGAACCGCCGCCACTTACCAGCAAGATGACATTCATCAACACTATGTTGTCATTTACTACAAATGAAAGGCATCCAGTTACTAAACAGGAACTTGTGTTGTCATCCCTGTGTTAGGTGGATTACGGCAGGGCGAGGAACATTCTTCAGTGAGCCCCTGTGTGGTGAGTGAAATCCGGCAAAACATGTGAAAGAGAACTGCATGCCCGCTCCCACTTAGGGTTGAACATTACGAAAATGAATATGCGAGCATGCAGCCAAGCTCACTTAGAGATTAACAAAACTTTCATGCTGACATGGCGGACATGAAAACGGATAGAACTACTATTGTCCGTCATCACTGACATTGCTTCTCACAACCAATGGGGAAGCACACACGGATATTTAAATGGGGGCAATGCGATTGGGAAATATCTAGAGGCATTGAAAAAGGCGAAACGCTGAAACCGGTCTGCCTGAATAAATCCATTGAAGCATGTAAAAGCCAGCGAGTGCGTTATTTTCCTTTCAGGAAATTTGGTGAACGATAATTGCGTGAAAGCCACTTTCACGATAACGGCACCCGCCCGTGAGTTGTTCGGCAGTGAGTGGCATTTGATGGGGAATATATATATATATATATATATATATTACCTACTGGCGGTCGCCAGTAGGTAGTTATAGTTAGGACCCCTTTTCCATAGGAAAACCTCAACATTCTATTTTGAATAACTTTGGCGCCGGTCGATGAATCCTCGCGAATTTCTCAAAATAGGTGGGGCGCTACGCTCCGCTCCTACCCTGAAAGTCTCGGGGGGATTCGTCAAGCGGGGGCTGAGATAAAAGGGGGGTCCCAAAACGCGTTTTTCCCATGCATTTTTCCATAGGACCTTTAGAACGAGCTACAGCCCGAACGGCTGAACAGAATTACTAGAAATTTGGCAGAGAGGTAGTCCCTAGGTCAAGGAAGTGCCTTTTGTAGGTTTGGTGTAAATCTGTTCAGTAGATTCTGAGAAAATAGCCTTTAAATCAATATATATATCTGAGCCCGCTTACGGTACGCTTACCGTACGCTTACCGTAAGCGTACGGTGGCGTGCGCGAGCGCGATTCTGATTGGCTCTTAGATCTTAGTAAACATTCGAATCGGCCGAAACCAGGAAGCGGCGTCCGCCATTTTGTCTCTCGCAGAGTTATTTCTCAAACTTGATGCCCAAAAACATGTTACGGGGCATTTTTCACAACTCCCTCCCACACAGTCATGTTGAGGGAGTCCCCAAACATCCCCCAAGAGCAAAAACGGTTTTATTTTTTTTTCGGCAATTTCGCCGAGTACGCTTACCGTACGCTTACCGTAAGCGTACGGTAAAAAAAAAAAAAAAAAAAAACACTATCCACACTTACCCCACCCCCTGTGCTTTTGGTGGCCGGAGGCCACCAAATGTACAGGGCTTATTAATAGGTAAAAAAACCTAAATTTTGGCAACATGAAATTATAAAATCGAAATAAAAAAAACACTATCCACATTGACCCCACCCCCTGTGCTTTTGGTGGCCGAAGGCCACCAAATGTACAGGGCTTATTAAAGTTGATAAAAACCGTGCACGGAACGAACTGCGTTAAGTGGGCGCGCACGCCTCGAATGGCGTAAAGTAACTTAGCATTTAAAAAACCGTACAAATTCACTGAAAAAACCATAGGTTTCACACACGTTATAGTTAGGAATTAGCATTTAAAAAACCTTGCAAATTCACTGAAAAAACCATAGGTTTCACACATGTTATAGTTAGCGGAAATTTTACTGATAAAAAACCAGTGAAATTGCCCCGTTATAGTTAGTGCTGGCAACTATAACTCACGCGACCGCAATCTTCTGCTGATGACATATGTGTCTTTATGAAAAAAAAATATTTGTAATATATGTATAGCTAAAAATGTATGGAAGAAGACATGGGCAAATAAGTGTCTAAATACAGTATTAGCATCAGCAGAGGATTGCGGTCGCGTGAGTTATAGTTGCCAGCACTAACTATAACGGGGCAATTTCACTGGTTTTTTATCAGTAAAATTTCCGCTAACTATAACATGTGTGAAACCTATGGTTTTTTCAGTGAATATATATATATATATATATACATATATATATATATATATATATATATATATATATATATATATACATCGTCAAAGTACAAAAATACGTGCGCTCTCAGGTAAGTAAACGACACATCCAAGTTGTAGTAGTGATCAGGTTTATTCCATAACGCGTTTCGACTGCGTCCGCAGCCTTGCTCACATGGAGCCGTGTAATGGAAAACTGGATGCAAATGTATACACATGACACAACTAGGAGGGCAGTGGAGTCAAAATAGGACTGAGAGAAAGAAGGCGTCCGCCATCTTGGAAAGGTCAACAATAGTAAACATAGTGAAAGGCAAATGCAAATACACAATGACGTAATGTAAAAACGAACATCAGTACAATTGCACGAAAGAATATACTCCACTGTTACATATGTGATAGGTCAAATGACCGCAAAAAAGTATATGGCTCGAAAAACAATAATATATCAATTATCGTAGCACTTGTAGGTGACTCATGGTGAAATTAATGTAAAATGAATACCTAGTGGACATTCGAGCAACGTAATACTGCGTCTAACATAAATGGAAACGCTGGGCCAGTGTGGAAGCACTGCAAAGTAATGGACTATCGCTGCGCATGAAAAGGTGGCTGAGTAGCCAGACACATGGGGGGGAGAGCTGGATCCTTTACAAGTTATTGCAATAAAGGATGGTGTGGTGAAAAGAGTCAGTGATGGCAAAGTTGACAGAGCAGTGGTTGCCGATTGCAGACCAATGTCATGTCAGTGCGCGTTGCACGAAGTGCAAAGTAGACCCAAACATGGTTCATGGGCTAGTGAGTCCATGATCTGACGTACATGCATAGTGCTCGTACAGTGCAAGACATCTGGTCTTTCCAATCACGAGGAATACAATAGGCAGAGTGCCACGATAGGAAACAGGTTAAAAAACAAATTGGAAAGACAGTGATGAGCAAGTGCCCTGGGTCAAGATAACCAAAAACCACTTATCCTGTTGCTCTCAAAGCCCTTCTTGGAGTGTCCCGTTGTGAATCAAGTGCCCCAATTCTCTAAGTGAAAGTGAAGACGTGACTCCGAAGAGAAGGTTAGGCACCTGTGTGGTGATTAGGTGCCTTCCTTATCTCCTGCAATAAAACATGAGATAAACATTAGCTGACAAGTAAGAGAAATGTTCAAGATACCAAGACAGAATAAAACATACAGGAAGGTACATCCTAAAATTTACTAAAATTTACAAGACATCCTCAGTGAACTGTCTGAACGTAAGAAATTACTCTCTTTTCAGATGTATTGACAGTTCCTCGTCCTGGTTCATCCCACCAGGGGCCTTTGTTTGGAGATCTACAATGTATTTAGACTCTCTCTGTCTGAGTCTGAGTGTCCTGTTGCCCCCTCTGTGATCTAACCGGACTTGTTCCAAAATAAAATACTTCAGTAGTGAGGAGTCAGAATAGTGTCGCTCTTGGAAATGTCTCGCCACCGGGTATTTGGGGTCTTTATTAGTGATGGCCCGCTTGTGTTCAAGTACCCTTTTCTTGGCCATCAGGGTAGTGCTGCCTATATAGTACAGTCCGCATGGGCATTCTATCACATATATGACGAATGTGGTGCTGCATGTGAGGAACTGGGTTATTGTTCTCTGATTGTGACCTTGTTCGTATGTTTTGCGTGATGTACTGGCCGAACAAGCCTTGCAGTGACCACAAGGGAAGAAACCTCTGAGGTTCTGGATACCTCTGTCTTGAGTCAGAGTGATGTCACTGTGTACTAGTATATCCCTAAGGTTTCTACCTCGCCTGTATGTGATATTGGGTCTGTCCTTAAAAGTGTGTCCTATGCTATTGTCATTCTTAAGTGTATTCCAATTTTTTGACAGAATGTGTCTGATGCCATCAGACTCCGTATTGTAGGTCATGATCACCCTGGTTTCTGCATCCCCAGTTTCCTCCATACCTGTGGCCTTATCTCTGAGTGTGTCTGTTCTATCCACGGACTCTACTCTGCAGATCGCTTTCTTGAGGACCCAATTGGGGTAGCCTCGAAGTTTAAATCTTTCAATCATGACTTTGCTTTCATTCTCGAATGCTTCTCTGCTGCTACAATTTCTTTTTGCCCTCAGAAGTTCACCAAAGGGGATACTCCACTTGAGGGTGTCCGGGTGGCTGCTGAGGGCGTGAAGGATACTGTTGCCTGCTGTACTCTTGCGGTATAATGAGGTATGTAGTGTGTTGGATCTTACCTCTACCTTCACATCTAAGTATTCGACCATGTTGTCGCTAATGCACCCAGTGAGATGTATGTTACGGTCATTGCAGTTGAGTTCCTGTATGAAATCTAGGGCCTCTGTCCGACTGCCTTTCCATATGATGAAAAGGTCGTCAATGTATCTGAGCCAGAGAGCTACTTTGCTCAGATTTCTGATGGCAATTTTTTCTGAAAAAATCTCCTCCTCCCAGAGGCCCATGAAGAGATTGGCAAAGCTCGGTGCCAGACAAGAACCCATCGCGGTACCAATCAGCTGTTTATGGATGGTACCGTTGAAAATGAAGATGTTATTGGTGAGGCAGAATTCCGTCATTTCAATGATCATATCATTGTGTTCCAAATATTTGATCTCTCTTTGGTTGAGGAAGTGCCTGCATGCATCTAATCTCTGTTGATGGTCAATTATGGTGTACAGTGATTGTACGTCTAGTGTGATGAGCAGTAGGTCACTTTCCCATTTGATCTTTTCTAGTTTACCCAGGAAATCTTTGGTATCCCTCACGTAACTGGGGAGCTTGGTGACAAATTCCCTGAGAAAATGGTCCACATATTTGGATATGTGCTCTGCTACACTTCCTATAGAGGACACTATGGGACGGCCAGGTGGAGATGTGGCACTCTTGTGGACCTTGGGTAGAAGGTAGAGCACCGGTATCTTGGGAAAATCCCTCTTGAGATAACAGTACTCTTCCCACTCAAGGATCCCTTTGTCTCTCCAAGTGATGAGTTTGTCCCATATCAGAATGACACTTTCATTGTACACCTCCCTAGTGATCTGCATGTAGGAGTTGGTATCCCCTAGTTGTCTGAGGGCCTCGGCAATGTATTGTTCTCTATCCAGAATAACGACATTGCCACCTTTGTCAGCTGGTCGGATGACTATGTCATTGTCATCAGCTAATGATTTCAGAATTTGTCTCTGATTAAATGTCAGATTATTTTTAGAGTTGTTGCCAAAGTGTGATTTGTTTCTCAGATCAATAAGGGCCTTGGTGACATTGTCGTGAAATGTGTCAATGCCGTCGTGAGGTAGTGTGGGTAAAAAAGTCGAAGGCGGTTTAAAGCCAGTAGAGGCGGCTGAGTCGTGGGTGATGTCCATGGCATCCAAGATGTCTGTAGCCTCCGTGGTCTGACTGTCCCTATTCGTGTCATTATTAAGTTCGAAAAGGGTGGTAAGAGTATTGAGATCCCCTATCTCTAGGTTAGCTTCATGTTCCTCCTGTGTGTTAATATCAGTGGCTACTCTGGGCTGTTGACGACGCAATATATGCCACTTCTTAAGCTTGAGTTTTCTGACATATTTGAAGAGGTCAATTCTTGTTTCCACATAGTTAAAACTAGAAGAGGGGCAAAATGACAAACCTAAGCATAAAGTGTACTTCTCCACATCACTTAAATGTCTTTTAGACAAATTAATAATAGTTTTGTTAATCATGTTGTAGTCCATCAGTATGTTCTGTTGGAGCGCGTCTTGTTGCTTCCCATACGCCCCCTTCCTCTGCCTCTTCTGCCACTGTTGTCTGATTCGTTGCCGTCTGTTCCTCCGTCTACTCGGCCTCTTCCTCGTGCTCGTCCTCTCTGGCCCCTCGATCTCGGTGTTGCTGTGTCTCTCGTACTCTGTCGTGTTTGTCGCATTGTCCGGTATTCGTCTAAAAAAGTGATGGTGCGGGTACTGCGTTCCTCGCCTGAAGTCTCCCCTTTGGATACGTCCGATTCCGTATCGCTGGCAGTGGATATCTCTGAGGGTACTTCTTCCACCGGAGTAGCCTTCTCTGTTGTAGGTGTTTCTTTATCCTTGTAGAGATGATCATATTTTCGGCTAAAAGTTAGTATTCTCCCGCTATCGTAGTCTCCATAGTCTCTGTTAAGTTTCCTCTGTTTACGCCCTTTGATGTCCTCCTCGTGTTTTACCAGTCTCTCTTTCATATTCTCCATTGCCTTGTTGTAGGTCTCAATACTCATGTTTTTGGTGAGGTCTTCTTGAAGGTCTTTGATTTCTTTCAATAGTGCATCGCGGTCGATCCAGGCGTACTTTATCAGTATCTCCAGCATCCGTCTGGAGCTGAGTGCCGAGTTCTGGGACCATTCCTTGAGCATTTCGGGGTTTGGTTTTTCATACGAGGGTGTAATGAAAATCCTCAGGCCTCTCGGGGTGTCATTCTGATATGGGACAAACTCATCACTTGGAGAGACAAAGGGATCCTTGAGTGGGAAGAGTACTGTTATCTCAAGAGGGATTTTCCCAAGATACCGGTGCTCTACCTTCTACCCAAGGTCCACAAGAGTGCCACATCTCCACCTGGCCGTCCCATAGTGTCCTCTATAGGAAGTGTAGCAGAGCACATATCCAAATATGTGGACCATTTTCTCAGGGAATTTGTCACCAAGCTCCCCAGTTACGTGAGGGATACCAAAGATTTCCTGGGTAAACTAGAAAAGATCAAATGGGAAAGTGACCTACTGCTCATCACACTAGACGTACAATCACTGTACACCATAATTGACCATCAACAGGGATTAGATGCATGCAGGCACTTCCTCAACCAAAGAGAGATCAAATATTTGGAACACAATGATATGATCATTGAAATGACGGAATTCTGCCTCACCAATAACATCTTCATTTTCAACGGTACCATCCATAAACAGCTGATTGGTACCGCGATGGGTTCTTGTCTGGCACCGAGCTTTGCCAATCTCTTCATGGGCCTCTGGGAGGAGGAGATTTTTTCAGAAAAAATTGCCATCAGAAATCTGAGCAAAGTAGCTCTCTGGCTCAGATACATTGACGACCTTTTCATCATATGGAAAGGCAGTCGGACAGAGGCCCTAGATTTCATACAGGAACTCAACTGCAATGACCGTAACATACATCTCACTGGGTGCATTAGCGACAACATGGTCGAATACTTAGATGTGAAGGTAGAGGTAAGATCCAACACACTACATACCTCATTATACCGCAAGAGTACAGCAGGCAACAGTATCCTTCACGCCCTCAGCAGCCACCCGGACACCCTCAAGTGGAGTATCCCCTTTGGTGAACTTCTGAGGGCAAAAAGAAATTGTAGCAGCAGAGAAGCATTCGAGAATGAAAGCAAAGTCATGATTGAAAGATTTAAACTTCGAGGCTACCCCAATTGGGTCCTCAAGAAAGCGATCTGCAGAGTAGAGTCCGTGGATAGAACAGACACACTCAGAGATAAGGCCACAGGTATGGAGGAAACTGGGGATGCAGAAACCAGGGTGATCATGACCTACAATACGGAGTCTGATGGCATCAGACACATTCTGTCAAAAAATTGGAATACACTTAAGAATGACAATAGCATAGGACACACTTTTAAGGACAGACCCAATATCACATACAGGCGAGGTAGAAACCTTAGGGATATACTAGTACACAGTGACATCACTCTGACTCAAGACAGAGGTATCCAGAACCTCAGAGGTTTCTTCCCTTGTGGTCACTGCAAGGCTTGTTCGGCCAGTACATCACGCAAAACATACGAACAAGGTCACAATCAGAGAACAATAACCCAGTTCCTCACATGCAGCACCACATTCGTCATATATGTGATAGAATGCCCATGCGGACTGTACTATATAGGCAGCACTACCCTGATGGCCAAGAAAAGGGTACTTGAACACAAGCGGGCCATCACTAATAAAGACCCCAAATACCCGGTGGCGAGACATTTCCAAGAGCGACACTATTCTGACTCCTCACTACTGAAGTATTTTATTTTGGAACAAGTCCGGTTAGATCACAGAGGGGGCAACAGGACACTCAGACTCAGACAGAGAGAGTCTAAATACATTGTAGATCTCCAAACAAAGGCCCCTGGTGGGATGAACCAGGACGAGGAACTGTCAATACATCTGAAAAGAGAGTAATTTCTTACGTTCAGACAGTTCACTGAGGATGTCTTGTAAATTTTAGTAAATTTTAGGATGTACCTTCCTGTATGTTTTATTCTGTCTTGGTATCTTGAACATTTCTCTTACTTGTCAGCTAATGTTTATCTCATGTTTTATTGCAGGAGATAAGGAAGGCACCTAATCACCACACAGGTGCCTAACCTTCTCTTCGGAGTCACGTCTTCACCTTCACTTAGAGAATTGGGGCACTTGATTCACAACGGGACACTCCAAGAAGGGCTTTGAGAGCAACAGGATAAGTGGTTTTTGGTTATCTTGACCCAGGGCACTTGCTCATCACTGTCTTTCCAATTTGTTTTTTAACCTGTTTCCTATCGTGGCACTCTGCCTATTGTATTCCTCGTGATTGGAAAGACCAGATGTCTTGCACTGTACGAGCACTATGCATGTACGTCAGATCATGGACTCACTAGCCCATGAACCATGTTTGGGTCTACTTTGCACTTCGTGCAACGCGCACTGACATGACATTGGTCTGCAATCGGCAACCACTGCTCTGTCAACTTTGCCATCACTGACTCTTTTCACCACACCATCCTTTATTGCAATAACTTGTAAAGGATCCAGCTCTCCCCCCCATGTGTCTGGCTACTCAGCCACCTTTTCATGCGCAGCGATAGTCCATTACTTTGCAGTGCTTCCACACTGGCCCAGCGTTTCCATTTATGTTAGACGCAGTATTACGTTGCTCGAATGTCCACTAGGTATTCATTTTACATTAATTTCACCATGAGTCACCTACAAGTGCTACGATAATTGATATATTATTGTTTTTCGAGCCATATACTTTTTTGCGGTCATTTGACCTATCACATATGTAACAGTGGAGTATATTCTTTCGTGCAATTGTACTGATGTTCGTTTTTACATTACGTCATTGTGTATTTGCATTTGCCTTTCACTATGTTTACTATTGTTGACCTTTCCAAGATGGCGGACGCCTTCTTTCTCTCAGTCCTATTTTGACTCCACTGCCCTCCTAGTTGTGTCATGTGTATACATTTGCATCCAGTTTTCCATTACACGGTTCCATGTGAGCAAGGCTGCGGACGCAGTCGAAACGCGTTATGGAATAAACCTGATCACTACTACAACTTGGATGTGTCGTTTACTTACCTGAGAGCGCACGTATTTTTGTACTTTGACGATATTATTGCTGGCTGCTTCGCCGGCGTGTACGCCACTTTCCAAGGGTGCCAGCTGTCCGGAAGAAGCGTTTGCGGATTTTGGATATATATACATATATATATATATATATTACCTACTGGCGGTCGTCAGTAGATAGTTATAGTTAGGACCAAGTTTCCATTGGAACAGCGTTTTCTGTTTTGCTTATAACTTTGGCGTCATTTGATGAATCTTCATGAAATTTTCCAAACTAATTCTTTGTTCATATCAGCTCCTATGTAGAGAGTTTCGGGTGATTTGTTAAGGGGGACCGAGAAAAAGGGGAGGGTCCCAAAAAGTGTTTTCTCCATGTTAATTTCCACAGGAAACTTTAGACCAAGCTACAGGTCGAACGGGTGAACGGAATTACCCCACATTTGGCAGGGAGAGGGGCCTTGGTCTAGAAAGCACGCTTTTGTTTATTTGGTGTAAATCTGTTCAGTATTTGTGGAGAAATATTGAAATTTGCAGATATTGATATTTGGGAATTCTGCCATCTGATTGGCTGAGGTGTTACGAGCACAAGCTGAATGCTTATTGGCTGCGAGCTGTTGCAACTAGGAAGTGTTGCCAGACATTTTGTGATTCCGTTGAAATGAGTAAGGGTGAAAAAGGGCGAAAACAGTAGGAAACAGGAGGATAGGAGCACTGTAACTTCTGGGGGGAAGTGCTAGCGAAGTAGTCACTCCTACTGGACTGAAAGTGCGGTTTGCTCAGCTGAGATGAGATGCTGCTACACTCGGGTATGAAGCCAAGAGCCTAAACCGTGAGGTCATTGCTGTAAAGTGATGTGCTCTGGTCTTTGTAGCATACCTGTGGAAGTAGTGTTAGTAGGCGTTTATACCATACAGGGACTGGGAAGCGAATTACTGACCTCTACCATGCATTTATACTTTACTGGAAGTGGGAAGCGAAGTACTCACGCCTACCGGTGTGAAGATTCGGGGATCAAACCGAGCTGATTGCTGTAAAGTGATTGGCTCTCGGCACTGTAGCATACTGGCCGCTGTAGTATAACTGTGTAAGTAGTGTTAGTATGCATTTACACTATACAGGGAGTGGGAAACAAACTACTCACCCCTACTGGTCTGAAGACTTGGGGATTAAACCGTGAGCTCATTGCTGTAAAGTGATGTGCTATGGGCGCTGTAGCATACCTGTGGAAGTAGTGTTAGTTTGCGTTTATACAATACAGGGAGTGGGAAGCGAACTACTCACCCCTACCGGTCTCAAGACTCATGGATGAAACCATGAGCTCATTGCTGTAAAGTCATGTGCTCTGTGTAGTATTCTAATGTAAGTCATAGTAGAATGTTAGTATGTAATGCTACTATAATGTAAGTATGTAATATTAGAATGTAGGGCTGTCATGAGGGGAATCTTGGGTAGATTGTACACAGTGCTGTAGAAGACAGTTGCCATGCAGTCTGCTCCTGTTGGTGGCTGTTTAAGCTGTCTTCTTTTCCTGCTATAAATCTACTTATCGGATCCACTGATGTCTTCCTTCACTACATAAATTTGTCGATGAGCGCGAGAAGGTAAAAAGAAGGCAGCACTCACTAAGATTTTGAGCTTGCTTGCGTTCTGCTGAAGACCCGTTTTCTTGGTGAAGCTGTTTCTACTCATCCCAGGGTCGTCGGCTCATCGAACTATGTGATCGTACCTCTGGTAGGATATATTTTTTCTGATTTTGGGCTTCCTCTGCCTCTTCACTGCACTCTGTTTGCTGTACTACACGTGTGCAAGTAGTGTTAGTATGCGTTTATACTAATTCTGTAGTTATGCAGTAACCAATGCATCATGGCCCTATGGAGCGCCACCTCCCAGGCACAGCTCATACAATGTCCCAGGGTGTGCATCCGCGGGACATTTACATTTTCTATTACAGGGCGGGAGCATGGCTTCCACCCTGTGATAGTAAATTCTTGTTTGCCTCGTTTAAGCGAGAGGAGGAAAACCTTGTATCGCTTCAATAAAGCGGATCCGGATGGTAAAAACTGAGAAAAAAAAATGAAGCGGGGTCTCACTCTTTCATTGGTGGGTAATGTTCTGGGGCCAATCCAATTATCATATTGCGGGGTCTCTGCAGCACTGGGGACCTTTATCTCACATGTAAATTAGGCACGGGAGGGCACAGAGATGTTTCGCAGCCTAGGGGATCGACACCTCCACGGGTATTGTTTACGAATTGTTCGGGGGGCTTCGAGGCCAACTCAAGACCGGGGATCGGCAACCTCCAGGGCTTTACTTAAATATGCAGGGTGGGCCTCACCAGTCCTTGAAGCCTCGGTAGCCCTAGGCAGTGCCTTATTGGTTCTGTAATCACACTGGCAGTACTCATGGTGTTCTAAAGTGATACACTCATAGAACCCTTGCCGTCGTAGAATTACCCAGGCTTCATTTATGTAATAGTCTGTTGGTTTATATTTGGTAAGTGCACCGCAAAATTACACATGTTTTCCCTCATAACCTCCTATCAACCGCCGATTTTCACAATAAACTACAGACAATTGTTGTCAGAAAAAGAAGACCCATACACTTACTTTATTGGTAAAAAAATAGCTTTTATTAAAACAACACAAATAAATGGAAACATAACTTTATTCGAACAAACAACAGTAAAACATGAAAGAAGTTGGTGGGACTCCTCCAGAAGCAGCGTACAAAACCTGCAAGAGAAAAAAGAAACATGAGTATGTGTGCCATGTCCAAGAGAAAAAGAAAGGTAGTCAGAATGAAAGGAAGAAAGTGAGAATGGGACAGAGAGCGAGTGGGTGAAAGGGAGAAGGGGAGGGAGAGTCAAAAGAACAGAGGGAGGAGGAGACAGAGCGTCGACCTACTGCACTCATCCCTCACTGTTCACCTCCCGTCACCCGTGTGTCTGGGATGCTGGGGTCCGGGTGAAACAGTGCAGTCCAGCAAGTCTTTAAAATTAAACAGAGATATGAATGAGGCCAGAGATTATATTATTATCTACGGCAACATTGCTTGCCTGCTCCTGTGCACCCAGGCTGCTGCACCCCAGCCCCTTCTCCCGCACTTTGCTTAAATACAGCTCCTGCGCACTGAGGCTTCACTGCTCACCTGCCACAACCGGTGTGTCCAACGACGTGCCGGTGCGAGCTCTGACTCCGGGGTACCTCTCAGGGTGGCACAGCAGGTTTCCGGTGTGGGACGGTGTCTTGATACTACGATGGAAGTCATCAGAAAGGCCAGAGCATCATCACCGGTTGAGCACCTGCAGCTTGCTTTTTCGTGCAACTAACTCAGTGTCTGAAAAGGGAGAAATAATATAATGGTGGAAACGTTTTAAGGTAAATGAAGGTTCATTTCAAGCTTAAGAGAGAACAACAGTTGAGTGCATCCTTCCTTCTTGAAGTACGATCTACCAACTTAGTGGTAATCGTGGTTCAAAGTGGAGTTGGAGTACACAAGAATACTCAACTGTAAATAATAATAGGTTATGCCAACGTTCACATACAAAGGAACAGAGCGCATGCTAGACGCATAATGTGCGCGTCTAATGCAGTGCCCCAAAAACCAATGCCAGGTGTCTGTAGGGCAGTCCAGCAGGTCCTTAAAATGAGACAGAGATGTGACTGAATGAGGTCAGAGATCACATCATTACGCACGGCAACATCGCTTGTTTGCACCTGTGCACCCAGGCTGATGCACCCCATCCCTCCCGCCGTAACATGCTCAATTGCAGCCCCTGTGCACCCAGGCACCACTGCTCACCTGCTGTCATTGGTGTGTGTCAAAACACGATGGCCAGCAGGGTTCACAATTCAGATGTAGTGTTGATTGCCAGGATGATGTACACCTCATGGATCCCTTTCTTTTATTGCGCATTGTGATATACGAGGTGGATGCGGCCATATCACCTGAAGCAGTGTGGAAGAACTGGGACATGTGGTGTCATCGTTATCCTATTTATACGTACGCAAAGTGGGCTGGGCTTGCGTACGCCAGGCCAGCGTAGGGGTGTGAATAATTATTCCGGGGACCTGGGCGTTGTTCAGTTCCTGCCTGGGTAGGTGTGTGTCCCTGTTGCAGTTTTGACATCGTACAATCCACAATTTACATTAATGTAGCATGTACCGGGAGTGCGGCAACTATCGCTAATGAGATGCTGTCCGAAAACATTGAAAGGACATCATCACATGTCGTTGTCAAGCTGGTGGATGTGTGCAGACACGCATGTCAATGGTGTGCGGTATTATTGAAAGTGTTGCTATCGCGAAGCGCACACATGTGAATGTTCTCGGATGGAGGGAGGATCAGCACTGAGGTTACGTCATACACAATGATAACGCTCATTAAAGTCAAGCAATGCATGTCAAACGTGAAGCTGAAAGTCTCACTTATTACACACTACTATACTGGTAAAGCCAGACAACAGAGCATACTGCAACACAAATCTACATATTACTCTTTACTGTTTGTCACATGTGATCTAGGATGCGCACTCTGCCCATGGCTGATGATACCCCTTTGAGCCACCAATACCCAGGCCGAAAGGCAGCACAATAATGCGCACACACACACACGCACACCAGGGGCATCGTGTAACACACATTTGGTTTTTGATGTAACGTTTCAGTTGCATGGCTATCGCACGTGGAAGGCTACTTTACAGAACATGATTATTGATCAAGATGATTATTGCATGTTGTATGTACTATAAGTTATGTGTACACAGCCAAAAACTTTTCAAAAAAGCTCTGTAAGCAGAAGAGGTGTGTCTCATCAAACGGTTTAGAGAGAATGACTAAAATGGGTGGGGTCCTCCAACTGCTACAATGGGAAATGTTATGAACCAATCAAAAGCTTTTTTTTAAGGTCACATGGCAATCGCGAACCGAGCGCGCAAGGAGGCCCCACCCAACATGATTTTGAGAAAATATATTTACCATAATATAAGTTTATTACAGTTAGAAATATATAAATGTGGAAAATATTTTAGATTATTGCTTGCTCTCATACACTTTAGACTTATTTAGATATAGTTTTGAGACATAAAAAATAAATGTGGGAATGGCGTACTCGGCGTGATACCATACATCTATGATGTAACACAGGGCCTGGCAGCGTGCACTCGTCACATATGGAACGCGCAGCCAGCACGACCCTGTACGTATATGACACAACATGCGTATTGGTACCGCGCACCCATCGCATACCAAACTAGGAACTGGCACGACCTTATACATATATCATGTTAGGCGGGACACGATGTTCCGAAGCCGTGGCATATGAAATGCGCATCCTTAACGAGTTTCGCAATATGGCGTATAGAATTCGCGTGGTGATGGAGCTTGGTACACTACCAGTACGGGAGTCTAGTTTAAAAAAAATATATATATATATATACATACTTTTTTTTGACGATATCAAAAATTACATACTTTTTCAAATTAAAAAAAAAGGATAATAGAGTTCCAAAATATTACCCAATATTTTTTTAAATATAGGTTTTATAAATATTAAAATATGAAATTAACATTTAAAAAAACCTTTGAAATTCACTGAAAAAACCATAGGTTTTACAGACGTTCTAGTTAGGAATTAGCATTTAAAAAACCTTTGAAAATCACTAAAAAAACCATAGGTTTTACAGACGTTATAGTTATATATATATATATCCACATATTACCTACTGGCGGTTGCCAGTAGGTAGTTATAGTTACAACCAAGTTTTCATAGGCAAAGCATTTTTTGATTTGCTAATAACTTTTGCGTTGTTTGCCGAATCTTTGCAAAATTCTCCCAAAAAAAGTCTATCCAGGTCAGCTCCTATGCTGAAAGTTTGGGGGTGATTCGTCAAGGGGGGGCTGAGAAAAAAGGGGGGTCCTAAAATGCGTTAATTTCTATAGGAAATTGTGCAATGAGCTACAGCCCGAACTGCTGAACAGAATTAGCCCAAATCTGGCTGAAAGGTAGAGCTTGGTTCAGAAAACGACCTTTTTTTTTAAATGGCATAAATCCATTCAGTAGTTTTTGAGAAATTCAAAAAATAAGAGTCAAAAAATCAATTTCCCATCGGAAACTTAGTGCAAGGCTACAGCTGAAACTACTGAACGGAATTACCCCAAATTTGGCACAAAGGTAGTGTGTGGGTCAGAAAGCGACCATTTTTTAAATGGTGTAAATCCGTTCAGTAGTTGCTGAGAAATTAGAAAAATAAAAGTTTAAATAACTGGGCGGAGCCTAAGTCCCGTGCATGAGCTTCACTGTGATTGGCTGTTCAACTCTCACATACACTGCCTTTTACTTTTGCACTTACTTGGACATCTACCACTGAGACATCCATTCACTCACCAACACATCCATACACAGACTCACTCACCCATAGAACTGTTTCCATATGCACTCAAGTCATACACCCAGTCAATGAACCACTCGCACATCCATGCACAGTCACACAACCCCACCCAACCACACACAAACTCAGTTTCCCATACAGTTACTCAGGAAACTAATCAATAACCCATATAGACACCCATGGAGCTACTGACCAACTGATGCAGCAGTTTATACAACAACAGACAGACTGATACAGACATTCACACAGTTTAGTCACTAACCCATGTATTCAGTAAGACACATTTAATCACTCATTTAAACAGTGAGTAACACACCTACTAAATCCTCCATCCAAACACTTATACATCCACTCATTCTTCAATACAGCTTGGTATTTATATAATGCATATTTAAATTTAAAAGAAAAACACATTCACTGGATGATGTCATCAGTGATGTCATCAGTGATGTCATTTGAGATGTCATCAGTGATGTCATCAGTGATGTCACTGACCATGTCATGAATGCTGTAATATGTGATGTCATCGGCAGTGCATTGCGGGGGCGTGAGTTATAGTTAGCTCAACTAACTATAACGGCGGAATTTCTATGGTTTCTTATGAGTTAAATGTCCAGCTAACTATAACGTCCCTGAAACCTATGGTTTTTTCAGTAAATTTCAAAGGTCTTTTAAATGCTAATTTGTAACTAGAACGTCCCTGAAACCTATGGTTTTTTCAGTGAATTTCAAAGGTTTTATAAATGCTAATTGGTAACTATAACGTACCTGAAACCTATGGTTTTTTTCAGTGATTTTTCAAAGGTTTTTTAAATGCTAATTTCTTCTTTAAACCTATAGCTTTTTCAGTGATTTTAAATTATCACTTCATTGTCAACCTAGTGAAAACAGCCAATAACCCCAGTTTTCCAGCAATAGCTTCCACAATTTTTTTTTTGTCAGAAATGAGAACAACAACTAACGGTAATAATATACAGAGTAGACGTCCCCATGTAAAAATTAACACAAAAGCACCAGTTGTTATTGCCTTGTTAAAGAAGCTTGACTTAGATATGCATAGGGGATTTGAGGAATCTAAGGTAAAACAGGATGGAATCAGGGAGGCAGTCGGGCTGTTGGAAGCTAAATTTGATGAGTTAAACTTGCGTTCAGCTTCTCTTGAGACGGAAGTAAAGGTGATTCACGGCAAGCTTGATGAGAACTGCAAGGAGCTAGAGCAGGTTAAGTCTAGGGAAAAGGCCTATGAGGAGCGTTTGGAAAAATTGGAAAATATGCAGCGAAGGAATAATTAAAAAATGTTGAGGCTTCCTGAGGGGAAGGAAGGGGACGATTTAAGGGGCTTTATTGTCCATTTATTAAAAACATAGTTACAGTTGAAGGAAACTGAGGACGAGATTTCGCTAGATATTCAGAGGGTACATCGTGACCCTTTCAGACTGAATCCAAATCGCTCGAAACCTAGGAGGATTTTGATAAATTTTTTAACGTACGGGTTAAAAGAGAAAATCCTAGCGGCTGCGTTGAAGAAGGGCCTTTTAACTGCTGGTGAGGCAAGAATTGAGGTTAGGTCGGACTTCTCTCTGGTAACTGCAAACAGACAGTGGGAGTTGGGTAAGAGAATTGAACCTCTGAGAAGGCTGGGTGCCACGGTTCAGTTGAAATTTCCGGCGTTTTTAAAAGTTATGTGGAATAATAAGATGCATACTTTTAGAGCGGTGGAGGATGTTGACAGTTTTCTGGAGTATTGTCAGGCTGGAGATCAGTCCGGAGGTTTATAATACAGTTAACGCCATTACAGGTTATTGAGGGTAATAAAATTTCGGTGATAGATTCAGCACGTCCACTAGAACCGGCACTCGGCAGGCCTAGGTTGGGCCTAAAGTCAATGGTTGGGTTTTCCCAGGCGGGGGGTGCGGGGTTTGGGGGTAGGAAGTGGGGGGGGTTTGGGTTGGGGGCTTTGGTTGTGGGGGGGCAGGGGGGGAAATCACTAAAACAGTTCTCATGAGCTACTTTTTCATCTGGGTGGTAGGGAGAGCAAACTGGGGAAACGATGATCGAGGGTAGGATGGACGCGGTGACCTGGATGTTATGGAATGTAAACGGTCTAAGGGTTAAAGCCAGGAGAGATAGGATTATGAGATATTTGAAAGATGTTCCAGCAAATATTATGATTCTTCAAGAGTCTCATTTAACGGAGGAGGAGAGCAAGAAATGTATTGGTTCGCTTCGGTGGTTAGATTACGTTTTTTATACGCCACAGACATTGGTAACAAAAGGTATTATTTTGTTGGTCAGAAAGGGACTAGATTGTCAGATTGAGGGAAAAAAGGCAGATATTAAGGGCAGGTGGTTGATAGTAAACATGAAGATTGCTGGCCTCATATATAATGTTATCGGATATTATGGCCCAAATCAAGATGATGTCGGCCCATTGGACGAACTAGCTAAAGAGATGATGGGCTTCACGGGTTTTATACTTTTCGCTGGAGACTTTAATACAGTATTGGACCCTAGGTTAGATCGCTCGGCGAGCAGTAGAGCCCATGTAAATAGTAAAATGGCATCTAGATTAAGAGGTTTGATTGAGCAATTTGGATTATGTGATGTATGGCGACAGAGGGCAGGCCAGAATGTTGGGTATACTTTCTATAATAAAAAATACCGCCATAAGCCTAGAACTGATTACTTCTTAATCGATGCAAGATTATTGGGTAAAGTAAAAAATAGTATGCATGTTGGGGCACATCTATCTGACCATTCGGCGGTTATTTTAGAACTTGTGATCGGGATTCGTGATTTGGATACAGTATGGAGGTTGGACCGCACAGTTTTATATGACCAGGAGGCAATGCAGTCCCTTCAGCAGGAACTTGAAATTTTTATTGAACATAACTTGGGTACGGCTAGAATAGATATTGTGTGGGAGACGACTAAGGCTTTTTTGCATGGTAGATTAGGTGCTATTGGCGCCAGCAGAAGAAGAAAGTATTTCCTTGAAGTAGAACGTTTGGAATTGGCAATTAGGCAGGGTGAAGCGGCTATTGTAAATAGGGGGAGAGTACAGAAGGAAGAGACTATTCAAAAATTGGCAGAGCTGAAAGAGAAACTAGCCTCTGTAGTCAATAATCAGGTAAAAGAAAAATGGGAGGCTAGCAGACTAGCTCACTTTGAATATGGGGAGGGTACAAGTAAATTACTTGCCTGGAAAGCTAGGAAAGACTGGATCAGGAACACGATTAAAGAAGTGAAAGCAGGAGAAACAGGAGACACAGTTATAGAAACTAAGGATATTGTGGAAGCTTTCTTTAAATATTTTGCAGAGGTATATAGGGAAGATTTGGTCCCGGATATGAAGCTGATAGAGGACTGGTTAAAAGTTTTAAAACCCTTGACTGAGGATTTACAAAATATGTTGGATCAAGAGATCTCTCAGGGGGAATTAGATGAGGCCATTAGACAAGCTAAGACAGGCAAAGCACCTGGCCCAGATGGCCTCCCGGTAGAGGTGTATAAAACTCTATCCGGGAGTCTGTCGTCGTTATTATTTAAGGTATTTAACGGGGTCTTTTTTGGCAATGCAGAGCTTCCTGCTTCCTGGTATCAGGCCAATATAATTGTTATCCCTAAACCTGGGAAATCGCCAAGATATATGGAATCATATAGACCTATCTCGCTTTTGAATAGTGATTATAAACTTTACGCAAAGATTTTGGCAGATAGGCTGGCTAAGGTGATCCCCGGTATAGTTCACGAAGATCAAAAGGGGTTCATTAAGGGCAGGTATCTCAAAGAACTAACATTTTCCCTGATAGCGAGTACTGATGTTGCCACCGATCAGAAGCTCCCGTTGGCGATTGTTGCTCTTGATGCCGCTAAGGCTTTTGACCGTGTTAATTGGACTTTTCTGAAGGCTTTAGTTATGCACCTGCAATTGGGGAAAAATTTTGGCCAATCTTTAGTATCTCTCTATCAGTCTCCCACTTCAAGAGTACTAGTTAATGGAGTTTTAACCAAGCCTATAAAGGTAATGAGGGGCACGAGGCAGGGTTGCCCTCTATCCCCTCTTTTGTTTGACCTTTATATCGAACCGTTGGCTTGTAAAATCAGGGAGACAGACAGTATTCCTCCCTTTAGATTCCAGGGTTGGACTAGGAAGATTGGCCTTTATGCTGATGATATAGTTATTTTAACATCAGATTTGAATCATTCATTTCATTTCATTCCACTTTATTCGATTAATTAAAATCATAAAAGAGCACACAACATATACATTCATATATACATACAAAATACAATAAATAACACTATTTACAATCATCATAAAACCAACTATAAAAATAATTCATAATACAGAAGCCATAGTGCATAAACATAGAAAATCACATAAGGAAAACCTTGCCATAAGTGCATGCCATTTTTTAATCAATCGACAAGGTCCTACTGGCTATCATCCTACCCTTCACCCTAACTGCGGCCACAAGAAAAGACGCTATACAAAAAGTTTCATATGTATTGGGTAGCATTTGTAAATATAGTAGGGCGGGTTTGGCCTGGAAGAAACCCTTCTGTCTAAGCAAGGGAACCAAGAACTTCTTGCGGGCCCCCGTATAGTGTTTACAGAATAATACAAAATGTAGAGTATCTTGGATGGAGTAGTTATCACAGGAGCATAACCCAGCATCCTCGGGTTTCGACCAGGTTGGATAATCAAACACTGGCTACGATAGAAACAATCACGAATAATTTTGGTGCAGTCTCAGGGTATCGTTTGAACGCTGACAAAACGGAAATCATGACTTGGAATTTGGCAACAGAGACTATAACTCCCAAAAGACAGATTAAATATTTGGAGGTCCAAATAACTCAGGATATTACGCAAATTGCCACAACTAACCTGGCTAAAATCAGGAAGGATATCTCTAGCCTAATGAAGGGTTGGAATCATCTTCCACTAACCATCTTTGGTCGAGTTAATTTGATCAAGATGATGGTGCTGCCGAAGTTAACTTTTTTATTTGACTCTATTCCTTTTATGTTTGAGAAAAATGGGTTGGCAAAATTGCAAAGCGAGATTGGGTCATTCATTTGGTCTTCTAAGGGGTCTAGATTATCGTGGAAAAAGATTAGGAGGAAGTATATTAAGGAAGGATTGGCAGCCCCGGATTTTCAGATTTATTCTTGGGCTTTTTTGCTCAAAAATTTTAGAATGCTTTTGGGCAGTCCAGGGAATTCAGTTAATGGGGAACTATTTTCTGCTCTGTTGAATATTGAGGGGGTCAAACAGGCGGGCTTCATGTACAAATTTTCGGACCCAAAATACTTCAAAAAAGTAAGATTGAAGATTTTGAGAGACTTGGCCATGGTTTGGTACCGGGTCAGAAGGGCCACAAAAATTCCTTACTTTAGTGCTGCTGCACCAATCTGGGAAACTCCGGGCGCCCAAGCTGGACGGCTGATGCATTGGCAAAGGCTTTAAAATCAGAAGGACCCCAGAAATGGGGTGATTTATTTGTCGATGGCAGTTTACTGCCATATTCTGATTGCGATCTACGTTGGGGTGCAAAGTTTTCCAAATTTAAATATCTTCAGATTCAAAGCTGGGCCATTGGGAAAAATCATCTTATTGGACGTCACAATGACTTTGAGGAAAAGCTGGCATCGGATGTTTGTATTAAAAAAGAGGTGGCGATGTGGTATTGGGCTATCGTTGAGTTGGAAGATGGCCCTTTTCTATTGCCGGAGTCCCTCTGGGGAGAGTGCTTGCCGAGGATTGCGACAGAAGAACAATGGCAAGTAACTATGTTGATACTATATAAGTTGGTAAAACCTGCGAATTTAAGAAGGAATCACTTGTTCACTCTCCACAGGGCATACTGGACTCCAAAGCGGTTGGCCAAATTTAAAGATGGTGGTAATGTAAGATGCCCTAAATGCAACAGCCTAAATGAGGATGACATTCATATATTTGTTACATGTCCGGCGATTAAGATTTTTTGGGATGCTGTAAGTAACTGTTTGTCAGGGATTCTAAAGCAAAGAATAGAGGTAAGCCCTGAAACCATCATTACAGGTAGATTGGATTTACAAGGTAAGGGCTTGGATGATAAAACAAAGTTGGTGTTTTATGCTATTTTGTTGGCCCGTAGGGAAATTGGTAGACTTTGGGTTTCTCCTGATCCCCCGACTGATTTGACCTGGATCAGAGCCATGAGAACTATAGGCAAATTGGATATGGTAGCTCCCCAGAAAAAGAAGTATAGATTTTGGACATTATTTTTTGAACACTATGGGTGAAGGGGTGGGCTATAAGATCTTTAAACTTTGGACTATTGTAAAGATGGAAAAGTTTGGTCCTATGATTAAGTTGCTTCTAATCTCTTGGTGGATATTTGCTTTCGAAGGCTTGGGTTAAGATTTTGCATCTCTCCTCCCCTCTGCCTTCTAGCTAGCAAGATCCTTCATATATGAGATGATCAACACCCTAGGGTGTCACAAAGAGAGATAGGGTGGGAAGCGGCACATGAGGACAAAAAGATTTTTAAAAAAAGCACCAGTTCCCAATATTTTCACCATTTAAGAATGTTAGCAGTACATCATTCCGAAATGCGGAAGCTAGTCAGAAGATTGTACTACGTGAAAAGTCCTGCATTATGTCTAAATGAAATTAATACAGCTCTTTTGCATGGTTCAGTGTTGGATTTAAAAAAAAATTGTGATGATATAGAGTTACGTTTCTTTGCTGGTCAAGAGGAGTGTAGAGAAAGTGAGAGTTTGATAAGTGTAGGTGTTGAAGAAGAGATGGAAGATACTACTGATGTGAAGTTTGAAAAAGAAATAACAAAGTTTAAAGTAGTTTCTGGTGAAAATCCCAACTATGTTTGTATTTGTTGCTGACGTACTCACTATAAAATTCAAACTAGGAATGTAGATGTGTTTTTAAAAAGTGAAAAGGAAAAGAATGATAAATGGAGAGAATTTGCTGCTTATCTGTTTGTGGAAGGTCATTTAGGTACTGTACAGTGTATTTGTAAATATTGTTACAATAAATTAGAAGAGAACAAAATGCCAGCTAGAGCTGTCCATAATGACTTAGAATTAGTTGCTATACCTCCTAAACTTACAGATTTAAATATATATAAGGCCATCCTCATACAATCTGTGCACCCTTTTCAGGCTATAATTCGTATGCAGCTGAAAACAGGTAAGCTGCCTTCAACAGATCTATAAAGAGGTTTAAAAGGAAGAGATGTGTATTTACCTTTAGATTTAAAAAAAAATTAGAAACTGTTAGTGTAGAAAGAGACGATACTGAACCTGTAGTCATTCTTGTTAATGGTGTACCTACAAAGAGTCAGAAAATATGGCAAGAGTTAGTACATGTCACGAAAGTCCAAAAGGCTACATTATATCTGGTGCAAAACAATATTTACTATAAAATTGTAAATGTAGAAGGAGAAGAAATGACTTTAGAAGAAGAAACATATTTCAAGTGGACAATTCAAGAAAAGAAGAAATGTATGAAGATTATGCTATACATCCTCTACATTCAAAAGAACGGATAGGACATACTATTGAATTGTTCCAGATGAAAAAAGCAAAACAAACTCCCATGAGTGTGTGGAAAACAAGTTTGGAAGCTCGTTGTTTTCCACAGCTCTTCCCTACTGAAAAAGGTAGACGATATGATGAATGACCAGTTCAGAATCTAGCTTCAGAATACCGTACTTTACAACTGTACTCAGAACAAACAAGATTTACTCAGTGTATTCCATAAATGTTTCATCTTTTGTTCCATACACCTAAACTGTGGTCAGCAGAGCTCACAATTTAAATTGAAACATGATTTATTTATTAGAGAGAATTGTACTCTATGTCCTCGAACTTTGTCGAGAGGAAGTTACAAAAAATATTCCTCGATGTCTGTGCTGACTACTGCCTTCGATGTACACTAGCAATAGCAGGGCTCACAATTCACATCGAGTTGCGATTCTGTGGCTCACCCGCACCACGCATCATCGCTGGCTGCGCAGAAGCTAAATGCTTCTGATGTCCCTATCTCACTGCAGTACAACTCATGCACCCTTTCTGATACAATATTTTGTGTATAATTTCAAATCTGCTGTCCTACCTCAGTGTATCACAAGTCATGAACCCTTTACGATAGAATCTCTTCCGTATGATTTCATATCTGGTACCCATACCTTAGTGCAGCACAAATCATTGGCCCTTCATGATTAAATCTCTGTGTCTGATCCAATGATTACTGTTGTACTTGTTGCCAGCACCAACCATTCCCGGAGGGTTGGCTTACAATCACCCCACATGCATCCACCACTGACGTCACTGAACATGTGACCCTGGTAATAAAAAGGAGTTAAACAGACGTGCCCGTACCCAGTTCCACTATCTATCTGTGTCTGTATGTTCATTATGTATGCAACATGCTGCCCCTAGGCCCTACCACATTACATAGTGCTCTGGAAAGCGTATGCAACAATCTTACCTTTGACAGTGGGAGAAAACTTTAGTTATGTAACTTTGTCTCGTCATTGTACAAGTACGTACGTAGAGACTGCATCATTAGAGTACTGCAAGCAGAGTGTATAGTGAATTTATAAGTGCGTGAGGATTGTCGCAGTGATTGTATAAGTATATATGTTGGCACAGCCTAACTCCGACAACAAGCTTGTCTCTAATTGGCTGCCCTCCATGTGCCAAAAACTGAAACTTCAACTTTCCATGGCCCTGTATTGCTACAGCTGCAACACTCCACTGAATGTGCAATAAACATTCATATCCACACAGATGTCTCATGTCCACCATCTTTCTTGTGTGGAACTATGGATGAATATAGGGTCAGTAATTTCCCGTACCTTCCATGATGGCCATATTGTTGGACTTGGCTCACAGAGTGACACTTTGGCTTTTGCAACCCGGGTGGTGGTAGCACTCCAACACGGACACCCACATCCAGTGTTGTCAGATTTTTTAAGCTTTCTATTGCCCAAAGCTAACCAAAAAGTAGCCCAAAGTAGCCCAATATTGCTACTTTAGGGAAGGAGGGGCAGGGACAGCATCAAGCAGGCGGTGAATGTATTAGAATTGATGTTGCAGCAGGATGCCAAGTAAATATTTGTCTAATAAAGCTCTTTAACATACTACTTTGCTGCAGCGCTGTATATATATTTCTAATCTGGCAACTAGCACATACCAAAATTTTAGCACACAACCGGCATAATATAGCCCAATTGTGTGTGATCTAGCCCAATCTGGCAACACTGATGCCACAGTCACTCCCTCATGGCTGGTATACACCCACACCATACCCATCCAGCACAGGCATCACAGGACATGTGACCCTACTAATAAAAAAAAAGACCGGATGCATGTGCTCTACGCCATTTTAGAGTTGTTCGCAATGCATGCACTGTAGCCGGCACAGTCACACTGCCACGGTGATGGCCTGTCACGGTGGTCCAGACACTTGATGTTTTGTGTGCTCTGCTGCACCACAGTGTAGGCCTGAGCCAACTTCTCATTGAGTTAGTAGCACCACAAGCACTGAGCAGGTGTACAAACTGCGATGATGATAGGTGCACTAGTATGTCCTCTGCCATGGCGATATCAAAACTCAATTCCAAATGTGAGACCTATTAGCTTGCAGAACGGAGCTGCATGATGTGGAGGGTGCCGTGACCACAAAAAGGTGATTAGTGAGGCCTTGGTGCGCAGCGTCGGGCAGATGCCTCTGGGCGGCGGGAGTGGATGGGGTAGAGCAGCCTGAATGCAGAAAGACGGCAGAGCGATTTAGGCGTAGGCACTCGTATATACTCTGCCACAGCGTCGGATTGGTAACGCGGGCACTGGTGCAATCCCCGAGGAGCCGGTGCTGAGTTCCAACTGTGGGCTGCTTTTTGGAGCAGTCTGGGGGGCAGAGTTGGGCGGTGTTGCTGTGGTTTGGATACAGCTAGCAGCCCAGTGGGTGTCTGAATGGCCTTTTTGGAGGCAGATGGGCGTCATTACCTTACGTTTAGCAACAGGCAGAGGTGTCACTTTCTTTCTCTCGCAGGGCCACCAATTAATGTTTGCATATCTAGCAGGGTAGGGGGCCTGAGCAGAAGTGGCCTCACTTGTTTTTAGGTCACCAGTGTAAACGAATCTGTGCATTTTTTTGTATCTCCCCACCCCCCCCCCTTTTTAAATAAAATGTAGCCGAAGCAGTGTTTTGAGGAAAGGCAATTAGCAAATGTGGGCCACTTTTTTTTTTTAGCGTGCCCGGGCCGATTTTGAATCCTAATCCAATGCTGCTCTGCCATTACTAATTCTGTACTATCTTTCAGATGTGTGAGCTTGAGAGTTCCACTAGGTTGTGGCACGTGGTTGGAGACAAAGCGATGGCGTAAAGGTAAGCTGTGAAGGTTTTGAAAACATTGTGGGCACTCACTGTCGCTCTTCATCTCTTCTTCACACTCTTTCTCTCTCTCTTCCTCTCACACTGTTTCTCTCTTTCGCTCTCTCTTCCTCTTTCTCAGACTCTTTCTCTCTCTATCTTCCTCTCTCTCACTGTTTCTCTCTCTCTTCGTCTCTCTCTCTTTCTATGTCTTCCTCTCACTCTTTCTTTCTTTTTCTCTCTCTCTCTTCCTCTCACTCTCATTGTTTCTCTCTTTCTCTCTGTATTCCTGTCACTCTTTCTTTCTTTTTCTCTCTGTCTTCCTCTCACTCTTTCTTTCTCTCTCTATCTCTCTTTCTTGCTCCTTTGATGGACGCATGACGTACAATCTTATCTTGTTTTTTGTCTAGCAGGCCTGCTATGATGCGTGGCCATCCTGCAATCAACACTCAAGCTGAATTGTGTGCTCAGCTGTGCCGCGTGTACACAATGGGTGAGGAGGTTTCTTCGGCACATGGTGGACCCTCTTCGACACACGCCGGTGGCAGGAAGGTGAGCTCTGAGGATTTTTTCCACAGTGTCAACACTCATTCTCCCTCTCCATCTCTTCCTTTCTGTCACTCACACTCTTTCTCTTTCTCACTCTCTATCTCTTCCTTTCTCTCTCTCACACTATTTCTCTCTTTCTCTGTCTCTTCCTCTCTCTCTCATTCTTTCTTTCTCTCTCGCTTCCTCACTTTCTCACTCTTTCTCTCTCTCTCTTCCTCTCTCTTACTCATTTCTCTCTATCTCCTTTGCTGGACGCATGACGCACCATCTTATCTTTCTTTTTGTCATGCAGGCTGTAAATCACAAATGGACCAGCGAGGACACGCCACGGCTGTACAAAGTTTTATTTTATGTTGTTTTGTTTTAATAAAATGTTTTATATATAAATATATACATGACTAAGATTCTTATTTCTCCAACCTCACAAGCATCTTTTTAATAATAGTTCATAGAGGGACACTTTCGGGCCCAAGAAGGTTGTTGGGGGTATGCTGGTGATGTGGGAAGAGGGCGCATTACCTGCTAATGTTGGGAGACGCAGCGTGAATGGGGTATCTCTCACAGAAAGAGCTCCGATATGTTTTCAGAAATGCCTCGGACTGATGCCAGCTGATGGACTGAATCACAAAATGGCTTTTCAATGCTCATATAGTGTGACTTATGAACAGTTCGTACCCAGGCTCGCAGAGGGACAACTGCGGCCCGTCCACTCGAATCACAGAGGCAGAACTACGAGCCGTCCGCTACGAAAGGAACAGCAGCGTAGTAGCTCGCAGAGGTAGAGGCTCAGCAGCGTACTAGCTCACAAAGGTAGACAGCTGCAAGCCGACGGACTGGCTTCTAAAGGCATAGCTGTGAAGTGGTGATGTTGGGCACAGGGAGCGTGAAAGGGTTATCTTCCTACTGGTGTCCTGGAGTGGAAGTCGTGCTGCCTGGAGCTCACCTGTTAATTGTTAATTAATCTTAAACCTTCACTGCGTCCAAATCATCTTTACATAGAGCTCCGCTATATTAAATTGCCCCCGGAACCTCTCTTTTATATTTTCACTCGATGCAAGGCACAAGATGGCTGCTAACATTTCCTGGTTTGAAGTGTTAGCAGCCAATCAGAGGACACTTCCTGCTTTGAAGTGTTAGCAGTCAATCAGAGGCAAGCTCGTGCTCGGGAGTTAGGCACCGACCGGATATATATATATTTTTTCCTTTAATATCTCAAAAACTACTGAACAGATGTACACCATTTCTACAAAACCGTGCTTTCTAGACCAAGACCTTTCTCCCTGCCATAATTTGGCGTAATTCCGTTCAGCAGTTTGACCTGTTGCCTTGTCTAAAGTTTCCTATGGAAAATGCATTGAGAAAACACGTCTTGACACCCCCCTTTTTTCTCAGCCCCCCTTGACCAATCACCCCTAAACTTTCAATATATGAGCTGATCAAAAAAGAGAAAATTTTGGGAAATTTCGTAAAGAATCGTCAAACGACGCCAAAGTTATAAGCAGATGGAGGGCTCCAGGAGGGGGAAAGTGCAACCCCCCTCCCAACATGAGTGAAGCCCCGAGACTGCGGGGACCCCAGCGAGCCCCCACAGCCGCAGCGAGCCCCCGCTATTACTTTTCAAGAAATGCCCCCCGGGACCTAGACCACCCCGGGGTCTCATTAAAATAAAACACGGGAACCCGCGACCCCAGCTCGAATTGCGACGTTTTTGTTTTTTAAATGGTTTTCTTCTACCCTGGGGATCCTTCTGGGACTCCCTGAGCAGGCCTAGGGGGTCAGGGTGTTTCTACCCTGCCCCTTCTCTTCTTTTCTACCTTTGTTTTTCTGTTTTCTAGCGACTCGCTTCTACCGAGTTAATTTTCCCTCTGCATCGTCCTTCGAAATCCCCCCTTACACAGCTCCATGTCCTCACCACTGTTACCTGCGTGGACAGCGGCTGGATAACATCCCCCTATATTTTGAAGAGGAAATTGAAGATTAAACAGTAGTAGGCAAATCATGCCTGTCTGAAGCTATGCTGCACATTGCTTGTCTCCTTGCCTTGAAGCTACATAATCTGAGGAACAAACTCTGTTGGACCTCTATTACCCCTTTGTTTTGTTAATTATTTAATAGCATTGATTGAGGAATTGAGACCCTCATAAATTTGGTCTGTTTATAACCCATTGTGAGTCAGTAGATTAAGGGAAGGCAGGAGGTGCTAGTTTATGTTAATGTTACTACTGGCTCCACTTGAAACAAAGAGTGATTTTAGAAGAGCTTTAACACCTCAATGACTGCAATTAAATAATAACAAAAAAGAGAGGTCTCAGATCCCCTCAAAAGTTGCTCCTGCAGACATATATTCTGTTACTGTTTGATCTTCAGTGTTTATAAGAGCTTTCCAATGAGAAAAACACAAATCTTATGACTAATAACCTGCATAGATGTGTGTGTGTATGTAATGTCAGTTTAAGGTAAAATATGGGCCTTTAATGAACTCCCTATAATTGTACTATTTGCATAACTACAACTGAATAACTAACCATAAATCATTGATCTTTGGTGTTAAACAGAAAAGAAAATTATGTAACCCTACAGACTTTAAATTGCACATTATTCAATCCTGGACTCAAATCCTGACTTCCCTGCTTGATCTAATTATGTGATCTACAGCCCATAGATTTACTTCATCATGCATCATTTTCTTTAACCAACAAGTATGAGAGCACATTGAAGAAATTCAGTGTAGTATGTGAATGCTACACAAACCACAATTAAATAGGGTATATATAAAAATAATTTGGCATCACATTTAACTTCAATGATAGCTACATAAAAAGAGAACATAAACTGATACATTATGAGTATCTCAGGACAGTGTCATCAGGGCATAGGGGTATTTTTGACTGTTTCATGTTTCAACAATATTACTTTCAATAAATGTTACTAGATTCAGTGATATAATAATATGTACTTAACCAGAACTCAAGAAATGTGATAAAATACCTATTTTCTTTTTAAAGTCAGACATATTTTTTCCAAGACACTTGTAGCCTGATTTACATTTTTGAAGGCTCGGCTAATGCTTTTAGTCTTAGGGGCCTATTCTGATGTCGACTGATCGGAGTCCGTCCAACTTCAGTTGGGAACTGGAAACGAATGACCTCCTGTCATCGGTTCCAGCCCAGGAATTAGTTTGGTCGCAATCCTACACTTTAAAATGGGACCATGCATTCCGAACGGAATGCATGCTCTCATTGCAAAGAGCAGAGCTGCATTTCATCCCTGCATACCGTGGCAGGCACCTCAAGGTGCTTGCCACGGGGTGCAGGGATCAATTAGGCCACTATTTGGCGGCCTTGCACCAATGGGAGCCCTGCTGGGGGCCCCCAAACACAGATTCCCAATGCATTTCTGTGTCAAAAAGGCTAGCACAGAAAGGCAGTGAGAATCTGCCATCGTAACCCCTCAGTCATAAAGAGCCAGCCAAGGGATTACTGCAGGCTTTCCGAATGGCAGACGGGCTCTCCGAGTCCATCGGAGGCCATTTGTAAAACCGATTCGGATTCACTTCTGACCAACCCCATCGAAATGGGTCGGTCAGAAAAGAATCTGACCAGCCTATCACGATGCGGGCAGGAGGGCTTCAACCAACGGTTGGGGCCATTTCGGCCCGCAACGTAATCGGGCCCTTAGAGCCAAGCCAGAACCCCTGGAAGGAGATGGGGCTAATAAGAGAATCATAAAGAGTAAAACAGAAACCCTGGGCTAACCTTTTTATACATATGTCACTATGGCTGACATCCAGATGTGAACTCTAGTCATTCCATAGCCTGTGCTGTGGGGCCAGAATTTGAGTCGCTCCTGCTGTGACAGACTGCTTTCAAGAGGAAGAGAGAGCAGATGAGTGGGCCATTCAACAGGAATCAGACTCCCAACATAAACTTCAAAGACTCCGACTGTAAATTACATTTAGTGGCTGGAAATGGACTATATGAGGGAGAGCATGAGACCCCAAACATTCTCAACTTCCAGGCTTTCAGAGGGACTTTGTGAGGAAGGGAAGCTCTGAGAGACTTCTGCTGTGAACAGCACTGGGGGCCAAGGCCTGCTAGGTGAGGGGACATCATCCAGGTATTCCCAGACCACCTTCCTGAAGCCTGGAGCACCAGCACCAGCACCTGCCTGCTTGCCGGTGCCTGCCTGCTTGCCAAAACCAGTGTGCCTTATGAGGAAGAGTGTATAACATTGTATGGAGCAAGGTCCAGTGGGTAGCTATCCCTTTGCGAGGTCTGAATAGACTGCTACTGCAGAAATCCGGTTGTTGTCCTTGTGTAAAATCAAGTGAGAAACACTCATATGCCAGCAGAGGGCTGCAGTGATGTGAGACATGTGCGTTGCTGCACCCATCATGCTCAGAGTCCATGTGTAGTGAAGAGCCGGCGACTACGTATGCCAGAGGAGAGCCGCTATGATGTGAGCCATGTGCATCGCTGCGTCGATCATGCTGGAGTCTGTGTGTAGTGAGGAACTGGTGACCCTGTATGCCAGGAGGGGCTGCTGTGAGAAGATTGGCATGCTCTGAGGCCCATAGTCCATGTGCGATGATGAGCTGTGACCCTGTATGCCAGGAGGTGACGCTGCTTAAGATTTTGCTGTGCCGATTGGGCCAGAGCATGTGCTCAATGAGGCTGCGGTGACCCTGTATACCAGAGGGGTTCACCAGGATCAGCACGATGTGTTATCTAGTTGGAGTCATCCCTGGAGAATTGAGGTTGCTGTGGGGGACCCATGTGTACACCTTTCTGTGAGATGTACCTGAGACTTACCCTATGAGGAAGAGCTGCAAAGAACCTCCAGTTGATGGGATGTCACGACTGTGTTTGAGGAACTATACAAGTGCAGTCCACGCGGACGCGTGCAGCGAACTCATCTGATTCAGCTGCTGCTGCTCCAGCATGCACAGAAGAGGTGGGCTTTGGAACTCAGTTCACTCTGATCCTACAGGGTGGATAAGACTGATTTCAGGCTTGTTGTCCCCTTGGAAACCTGCTTGCTAGATAGCCCTTCTGTGCTAGAACACTGTTGACTTTAATATAGAGTCACAGTGGGTTCATGAAACTTGTACTGTTTGTGGGTGCTACACTAGATGTTGCCCGTAGTGAATGGGGAATAACCACTATCGCTAGGAGCAAGGAGGAGAGGGATCCAGTCAAGTGCTTAAAGAAACACTAGAGCCCTCACCTCAGGGGAACTGTAGTTTGATAATTTTGGATTGCCCTTTGTGTAGTTAGTGTTAAAATAAAATACTTCTTTTATTGTGAAAGTCAGTATTTGGATGGATAAATATTTATTGCTGCTGTTGTGCACATGTTGAGTTCTGAGCCTGTATCACCCTACCCCCTGTATTCTCTGCCCCCCCTCCTCCGCAAGGGAGCCTTGGGCTGCTCGGACCAAACTTTCCTAAGAATCAAGTGCTGAATGGGTACTTGCCCAGTTGCTCAAAATCCATAGTAGGTTGGGTCCCACAAAATCAGGAGTTAAAGGATTCAACCACCACAGTAGGACCCAATAAGCACTGCTTGCCCCGGGGCCCCCTGAACAAGAATCATGCTTTGTGCTCCATTCTGTCCACTCAAATGCCTTTCTTGGTGCCTCTGTAAACATTGCTCTTGCCAAACTATGCTCCAGTCAGTGATTCCTTGGCACTTGTCTGCCTACTTCACAGAAACACGTCCTGTTAAAATGGCTTTGTGAGTTAAACACTCAACAAGGACATTTCACGTGCCCCGCAGGTCACAAGAATAACCTTAGTCTTTCATTATTCCAGGGTCAATAAATTACAAACACACAGATGGACTAATGTTAGCATTTGTTTTGTTTTGTGCTTGGAGGTGTCGAATTGGCGGTCTAAAGCACTATATAAAACACTGAATATCGGCAGCTAGTTTAGCAGAATTCTGAGATCAAGCACTTTGCTTTACTATTTCAAGTTCTTGTGCTCGGTGGTTTAGATTCAGAAGCCAAAATGCCCACACCAAGCACCTCAATAGCATAAAAGTAAAATGTCATAATTTAATGTACGCCAAGTCAATACATATTAAATGGAGTAAATGCCCTGATGTGGTCATTAATAAAGTTCTGTATGTCAGGTGCCACAAAGTGCTGAAAGCTTTTCTTAGTGATGAGTATTCTAAAAGGTAGCCTTCATCTACCTTCCCTGTGGAGTTACCAAATGTGGGCCTATTGATGAGTTGTGTCTGAGCACCTGTGCTAAAGTAACCCGAGGTGCATGCCAGGATTCATTGCATAATTCTACATAAGGTGGAATATCGGAATACTGGTGTTCTGTAGTTGTGTATTGGCAATCAATGCAGAACCTAACACCCACAGACAGAGTGAGAAGATTCAACCTCTTTCACTCCAATCTCTATCGCCTCACCCGCCCAAGCACTTTGGGCTGAGTGGATGAGTGCACCACTGCCTGTAAAAAGTCTGATCATATCTTTGTATGGTATAGGTCGCTGCTTCCCAAATTCATAGAACCCCGACCTACATTTTACAATGACAACATTTTGCAACATACTTAGCTCTAATAGATATTAAGCCGGCAATTGTTTAATGTAACTAAAGCACCATGTGGTGGTGCACTGTCATTTACAGACAGCACATTTTTAATTGAAATAGCCATATACAGTTTTACGAATAAAAATATATTGCACAAAAATGATGTGTGTGAATCAGGTTTCGGTGAATAGTTATAGTTTGTAAATAGCCAAGGAATGTGTCTTGATTTGCTTTGATTCTATTTGTTTCAATCATAATAAATTCTTTGTTTCCATGACACTTCAGAATTACCATGAATGTGTACAGTTCAGTTACAGGTATTTGTATTTTGTTGGGGGTTGAAAAAAATGATATCCTATAGTCTTTCCTTTCATGTGCTCTCTACTCCAGCAAATATGCCACAACACCTATTCCCTGGGGGGGCGGGGGCAGATCAGGGGCTACTGCCCCCATCTGCCTCCTGGGGGGCAGAATGACTGTGGCATTTTTTTGGGGGGATGGGGGCATTGATATGGTCATTCTGGGCAGCCCCCACCCCTGAAATTTGAAAAACAAATCCCTGATGTCTAGTGGAATTTCTGCCCCCTCCCCCAGGGGACAGATTAAGGGCTATTGCCCCCATCTGCCCCCTGGGGAGCAGAAAGACTGTTGCAATTTTTTGGGGGGTTGGAGCATTGCTGTGCCCATTTTTGGCAGCCCCCACCCTTATGTATAAAAAAAAGAATCTGTGGTGCCTAGTAACTGATAGAACATTTTTCCGAGAGGTAACCCTAACTACTTGTGCCATAGTTCCTAGGTGGCCTGCTTGACACAATCCCACAGTGTCCCTCTCTACCTAAATCCAACATGTGCAGAGCTCCTGTGCCCATACTAGAGGATTGAAGGTGTGACCAGGAAAATGAGCTACCCCTCCTCTGTCATCAGTCGATGATTTTGGAAGCACCTCTGCTGCCACTGGGATTGGTGCCTGGCTGACTAAGATGATAAAGGATGGAGCATGCAAGATGTTGCTGCATCTACCTGTGTCAGGGTAGGTCTCTCTGAAGTTGATTTAGTTCCTGGGCACTGCCTGGATGGTCATCCTTTTAGAGGAACGGGACTCTTCACCACATATAAGGCCTTTGCCTCAGCACAGGGAGCAAGTTCAACCTTCATCAAAGGGACTATTCAACACCTCTATGACAGTTCAATCAATCGATCAGTCGTGGGTTTGTGAAGTGCAGCTACTCACCCAAAAGGGTCTCAAGGCACGGGGAGAAGGGGGGTGCAGCTCCTGGGTGATCACAGTGATTCACCGAAGAGCCAGGTCTTGAGGTCCTTCAAGAACTTGGTGAGTGTAGGTGTCTGTCAAAGGTGGAGAGGGAAGGTGTTCCATGCCTTGGCCGTGAGGAGGGAGAAGGAGTGTCCTCCTGTTCTGGACTTCTTGATGCATGGTACCTTCGCAAAAGAACTGGGCTGAGTGGAGTGATCTTTGGGGTGCGTTGGTTCATGTAGGCAGGTCCGGTGTTGTGGAGCGTTTTATGGGTGTGGGCGAGAAACTTGAAGGTGATCCTCTTCTCGACGGCGAGCCAGTGTAGATCCATAAGTGTTGGCTGATGTGGCATTGGCATGGTAGGTTGAGAACTAGTCTGGCGGCAGTGTTCTGGACAAACTGGAGTTTCCGGGTGAGGTTTTTGTTGATCCCGGCATAGAGTGCATTGTCGTAGTCTAGTCTGCTGCTGATGAGGGTGTGAGTGACGGTTTTCCTGTGTTTGAGGGGAATCCAGTTAAAGTTCTTCCTGAGTAGGCAAAGGGGTCGTAGCAGGAGGAGGTGACAATCTAGCGGTCCATTTTGAGTTCGGAGTCCAGGATGATTCTGAGGTTGTGTGGGTGGTCCGTGGGGGAGGGAGTATTCCAGAGGTTGGGGGGGCCACCAGGTGTCATTCCAGGCATCGGGTGGGGGCCCATGATGAGCACTTCTGTTTTGTCCATGTTGAGTAGTAGGCAGCTGTTCTTCATCCACCTGGCGACTGCTTCCATTCCTTCTTGGAACCTGTGTTTGGAGATGTTGGGTTCGTTGGATATGAAGAGGATGAGTTGGGTGTCTTCTGCGTATGATACTATGTTGAGTCTGTGTGATTTGCCGATAGATGCGAGTGTGGTCATGTAGATGTTTAACAGAATGGGGCTGGTGGAGGATCCTTGGGGGACTCCACAGGTGGTCGGACCCTCTGCGTTCTGCCGGAGAGGAATGAGCGGATCCAGTCGAGGGTCTTGTTCCGGATTCCTGCGTCATGTTGTCTGCTGGCTAGGGTGCAGTGTAAGACTGTGGCGAAGGCGGCGGACAGGTCCAGGAGGATGAGGACCACAGTCTCTCCTCTGTCGAGGAGGGAGCGAATGTCATTGGTCACGGTGAGAAGGGCGGTCTTGGACTGTGATTCTTCCTGAAGCCTGATTAGGAGCAGTTGAGAGTGTTGTTTACTTCTATGAAGGAGGCAAGTTGACTGTTGACTGCTTTTTCCATGACTTTTACCGGATATGGGAGTAAGGAGATCGGTCTGAAGTTCTTGAGGTCGATGGGGTCTGCCGAGGGTTTTTTCAGGAGAGAGTTGATCTTGTCGTGTTTCCAGCTATCGGGGAAGGAGGCTGTTTCAATAGAGGGATTAATGATTCATTGAAGCTCGGTGAAAATTATGTCTGCTGCACTGTGGTAGATGTGGGGGGCCAGGGGTCCATGGGGTCCCAGGATTGGGTTGTCTTCATATTCTTTAGGGTGTCTTCGATGCTGAGGGGAGGCCAGCTGTCCAGTGTCGGCTGCATGGTGTGGGGAGCGTTGGGTGTGGGTTTCTCGTGAGGGTTGTTGTCATCGAACTTGTCATAATATAGCCTCATAGCCCACCATAGCGGGCTATACCGGCTGTTAAAGGCCCGCTGCAGCGTTAAAGGCCCGAGCCGAAGGTGAGGGACTTTAACAAAGCAGAGGGACTTTAAAAGTCGGTATAACCCTGCTACGAAGGGCTATAAGGCTATTAGAACATTCTGCCACTAGAGGGCAGAATGTTCTAACAAAACAAAGCCTTCAGGGAGCGCGAGGGGATTAAAATCCCCTCAGGCTCCCTGAAGTCTTTGTTCACAGCCAGAGCTGTGAACAAAGACACATTGGAATGTTGGTGCTCCGGGCTTATACCAGCCATTATAAGCCCGGAGCGCTCCATTGTTTTCAATGGAGCTCCCAACATTCCAATGTTCTAAATGGTCTTAATTTTGTGATGGAAGAAAGCGCTGAGTCTGTCGCAGAGGTCCTGGTCGGTGAGATGTCAGTAGTCTCATTGTTGAGTTGGGTGAACTCTTTGATGATGCCGAAGAGTTCCTTGTTGTTGTGTACGTGGGTGGAGATTCTGTCCTGGAGAGCTTTCTTCCTCGAGTGTCTGATGAGTTTGTGGTGGGCGGTGGTGGCTGCTCTGAAGTTGTCGAGGTGGGATGGGGTTTTGGAGTTCCTCCATAGCTTTTCGAGGCGTCTGCAGGTTCACCTGGATTTTCGAAGTTCGGTCGAGAACCAGCTGGCTTTCTTGGTGTGTGGGTTGGATGTTTTCTTGACGGGGGCAATGGTGTTGGCACAGGTGTTGATCCAATTGTGTAGTGTACGGGCGGTGGTGGTAGTGTCGTCTGTGGTGGTGGAAGCGGAGCAGCTGAGGCAGGCGGTGAGCTGGTCGTTTGAGATCTTGTTCCAATTCCTGCGCTGGAGCTGGTGTGGGCATCTGCAGGAGATGTTTGTTTTGAAGGTGAAGTGGACGCAGCAGTGGTCCTTCCATGGGAGTTCGGAGGTGTGGCTGAAGGTGATGGAGTTTCCTGCTGTGAAGACGGGGTCAAGGGTGTGTCCTGCTGAGTGCATTGTTTCTGGTACGATCTGTTTGAGTCCGATGTTTTGGAGGTTATTCAGGAGGGAGGTGGAGTTAGAGTCTCAACAGTTGTCAAGGTGGAAGCTGAGATCCTCCAGCAAGGGGTAGTCCACAGTTGGAAACTCATGAAGATGTACTCCTCGAGGATTTAGGCAGGCAAAAGGTGAGTTTTAAAAGTATCTTTTGTAAAATAGTTAGTACAAATCCAACATTATCAGTGAGTTGAGCTTGTAATAAATATGTTAATAAGTCTAAGAATAAACGTTGTAGCTGTTACTTAAGCAGAGATAACCGTATCTATTTTAATATTATATCCTAATGCTTTCCTGAAGAAGAGGTAACCCTGCTACTGTGAAAATAGCTTTTGGGACCTTACTGCAGTAGGGGTATGTTTTACATTGAAATGTGCATGTCATACTTTTAAATAACCTTCACCGTGCCTTATTTGGCATTAAGGCCTATCTTAGTGGTGGCTTACTAAAATTTAAATGGAGGGGTTTGGCCTGTCGAAAAGGGTTATTTTGACAGGTCAACATTGCAGCTTTAAAACTGCATAGCCAAGACACAGTACCCTTGTTAGAAAGTCACCCTTTTTGGCCTGTTCATATCCATTTTTGGGTACTGAATGGAACTGGTGATAGCTGACTCTGTGTCCTGGGCTGTGCTAGGCAGGCCCTGGGTCAGCGCTATGTTAAACACAAACACATACATTGAGGTACACTTATAATTGGCATGCCCTACCCTATAAGCCCCTAATTGATAACAGGGCCAGAGGATGGAAACTATCAATAAGTCCCTAGTATATAATAGGGCTTGGCAGTTTAGAGGCCAGCAGCCTTTGTTGCACTTGCATGTGTGCACTGCTAAGAGCCTGAGGTTATTTTGAAAGCAGCCCGATGTTGCAGCACTGCTTTTAAAAGTAAATTTCACTACAAGTTCGACTTTGGTGGTATGGACAGTTTAGAAGTGATAATCTACCTCATTTCTATGTTGTGGGTACCCCAAAGGTCTTCCCTAGGTGTTCCAGGGGTGGGGGGTCAGGTAACTATGAGTAGGGTCCCTGTAAAAGAGTTTTTTATAAACCCTGGTGAGTGAAAGCTGCCCATTTTATTTTTTTCCAGTGTAGAAAATTCACTATAAAGTTGACTATGGTGCTTTGGGCACTGTGAAATAATAACCAAAATGGTTTTTGCATATTAGCAACCCCCCAGGTCTCCCCTATGTGTTCCAGGGGTGGGGGGTTCTCTGCTTGTCACCAGGGAGCATTGTATACACATGTGAGAGATGCAGAGCCTTTCAATTCTGCTGCCTGAAACTACAAGAAAAATTAGGATTGTCCTGCTGGAATCATAATACAAAAAAGAACTATTCATGGACAGAATGCAGAACAATGTCATACATTCACCCCAGTACAGAGATCTTGCCCTAAATCCATCGTTTTTTTGCTCACCGTGCCATTCCAGTTTGGACCCAGCCATATGCAAATCAGTCTTGACCCTGTACCCAATGGGAACAGTCCAGCCCGAACTACCAGGCCAGGTCCTCTCTGGACTGGAAACAAGCATCCTAGGACCGGTTTCACCCCTCTTCAGCCAGAATAGCTTGATTCCAGTGGCATGGAGAGCACGGGCCTCACTGGGGTGGCATGGTGAGCAAAAGAATGATGGATTTAATCCAGATCTCTTGACTGGGGGTGAATGTTTTGATTTGTTCTTCATTCCTTCCATCAATTGTGTGACTTTTGCTCTCTCGCCCTAAGTGCACCAGGTATGCCCAGACGTGGGTCCTGGGCTCACTGTGCCACTGGATTCAAGCTATCCTGGCTGTAGAGGGGTGAAACCCCGAAACCCATCCTAGGATGCTTGTTTCCGGTCCAGGGAGGACCTGGCTTGGCAGTTCGGGCTGGACTGGTAACATGAGGCACAGGGTCAAGACTGATTTGCATATGGCCAGGTCTAAACTGGGGCGGATTGGATCAACAAAACTTCATAATATAGGGACTGATTATTTTTATATATTCAGTAAATGTAGGACCTGCTAGCTCACAGTACCGTATCTACACTCCTAAACCTCCAGAGTTATGGATGCAGTCGGCAACCTCGGGCATGACAAATCTTATTCCCAAGGAATTTGTGGAAACAGATCTAACACTTTTATTTGTCACTTTTGCATGCCCAAAGTTTATCAAAGGGAAGAGAAAATAATACATTTGCAAATTGTCATTGACAAGATTCAATCTTCGTATATAAAACATAAACTGTGACCATTAGAGAGACGAAACACATCATTGTTATAAGCATTATTAGAATGGTGAAAAAGATAAATAATTCAGCCATGTTGATTATACCTAAAATTAATCCTGTCTATCACTAATACCCCTACACTAACAAGAGCATGGTGGGAGTACCCTTCTAGCAGACCCAGCCGGAATGATCTAACCCCATGCCTTGGTGTAATGTCTCAGGAAGCCAGCCTCAATGCATTAACGAATGCACTCCATCTTAGTGTGTAAGCCTACACTCCTATACCAGCACAGTTATCTTCCTTCTTTGAATTTGTTTTGGGCCTGCAGAGCTGCATCCTATTTACAGATCTGTGCATGAAGACCTGAAGGTAATTATATCAGTGAGGGAGGAATAGTGCATGAGAGTGCATGAGAGAGCGAGATAGATGGGGGAGAGAGAGTACAAGAGAGAGAAAGATAGATGGAGAAGTGGTGGAGAACATGGAAGAAGTGGGTGGTGGAAGAGGTGGAGCAGTGTACAGCTTGACAAGGTATATAAGGATACCATGTGTTAGTAGGCAAATATTTATGTTTTATGAACTATGACTTTTCAATATGTGCACTGTGCTTTTTAAACGTCCATTTACTAATACACCAGTGTAAGTAAACACTTAAATATAATGAACTTTAATAATACATAGGAGTCTAAGAGAGTTACTTGAAAGAAACCTCACATTATGAAGCCAAGAATTCTAACCAACTGACCGCTATTTGGGTATTATTTAGGGGGTGAACATTGTGAGGGAGGGCGAGAGACCGGAGGGGGGAGGGAGGGATAGAGGGAGAGAAAGAAAAATAGATGAACAGATATAGAGATAGAGAAAGAGAGAGTAATTTTTGGGGATGAAGTGAACACCTTGACATGTAAGCCACGTACTATAATTACAGGTAAAGAAGGTAACCTGAGACACAAAAACGGGGTGTTGTTGGTGCCACTAAAGGTGCACCCTAACTTATGGATTGTTGTTTCACCGACTGCCTGACTTGTGAAGGATGTTGCCAAAAATGTGTTGCCCGGTCGGTATGTGCAAATGGGGCTGTGGTGTGACAGATGCTCTCGTTTTCTACCCTTGTCCAGACAAAGTCTGAATGCAACACGGAGCATGACCAAAGGAGACCGTCCCAGGCGTGAAATCACCCCCACCCCCACCCAGACGCACCACCACCCTTTCCATACAGAGCGTTCCCTCATCCCTTTTAATTGCATTAATGTCATGTGTCTGTGATTTTTATCATAAAGGTTTTCTACCCCCTCTGTAAGCGCTGGAGAAGGTTTTGGGCTAACCTGCATGCCTCGCCTCTCCTCTCCAGGCTTGCTTCTGCTGCTCACGTGCTCCGACTGTCTGACCAGCAGAAATAGTGCGTGAGAACGAGAGAAGGAAAGGGTGAGCAGGCCACAGACGCATAAAGAGGGAGATGTTGTGTCTGCATTTGACATCCTAAGAAGAGTACGAGTAAATATATCAGTGAGGGAGGAATAGTGCACGAGAGAGCGAGATAGATGGGGGAGAGAGAAAGATAGATGGAGAAGTGGTGGAGAACATGGAAGAAGTGGGGGATGGAAGAGGTGGAGCAGTGCACAGCTTGACAAGGTACAGAAAGATACCATGTGTTAGTAGGCAAATATTGATGTTTTATAAATTATGATTTTTCAATTGACATTTTATGTGCACTGTGCTTTTTAAACATCCAATTCCTAATACACAAGTGTAAGTAAAACCCTTAAATATAATGAACTTTAGTAATAAATAGGTGTCTAAGAGAGTTACTTGAAAGAAACGTCACATTATGAAGCCATGGATTCTAACCAACTGACCACACACTGCGCCCCTTTTCTGCCCCATCTGAGGACGTGCCTAGATTCTGTGGTCTGTCTCTGTATGAACATTGCATTAATAAACAAGGGAAAGCAGGCATAACATGTGTACTGGTGACTGTTGCACACCAGCTACACAAGGGAGCCTCTGTCAGGTCGAGAAAAAGGTTGATAATCTGTTTAAAACAATTCAAAATATAACACATTAAAAGAGATTCACGTTACAGTAAAAACGCTATTGAAAGGACAGTAAGTCTTTAGGTGACCTTCACTAGCAATCACAAACACAACTATCACAATTAAAACAAAACAAGCAAGAATGGAGGGGTGAGGGTGAAGGGGACAGCAACATGGAGAAGTGTTGAATGGGAGAGGAAAGCAGCAATACATGAAAAAAACAGCGCTTCAATCAAGGCGCGAGCGAAGGGGAAGCAAATTATATGTAATCAATTTGTGCTTGGTCCCTGCGCCAGAGAATGGAACAGAAGTGACGCATGGCCTCTGCTGGCCATTTAGGATGCAGTAAAGCACATTGCCAGAGAGTCCAACAAAGTGGGCGGGTTGCAAGTCCTATATTGTATACAACAGAGTCTAGCTCTGTGAGAGCGCATATTCATGTGCTGTCGCAGGCTCGACCCTAAAAGCCAGCAGCATCAGCGCAAAAACACTTAGGGTGATAATGCAAAAATAGGCATTTTGCTTTGTTGTCTTTTGTGTTGTGAGGCGAGGGATGATCTCCGAGAGCCTTTTATTGTTTCTTCATGTATCACAGTCAGAGCTTATTTGGTAATGTTTTTCTAAAATACATTGATCTGAGGGGATCCACGAGCCATCACCCGACAAGGTTTCCTTAAAAACATGGTGTTACATGCACAGTGGCGTAGCTAGGCCTTAGGCCGCCCGAGGCACCCCTTGCGTTTGTCGCCCACGTCTACCTGATCGAAGAGTGTGGGGGGGTGATGCTGCTGAGTCATGCGACCGTGACGGACGCAGGTAAGAGCGAGGGGCGTTGGGGGGTGCTGACGATTCTTGCAGCTGCGACAGCCGCAGGTAAGAGCGGGAGAGGGGGGCCGGCTGCCACCCCCAAAACTGGTGCCACCTGGGGCGGTCCCCAGCTAGGACACTGTACATGCAATTGTTCAGAATGTGTCTAAGACAATTTTGTTCATTTTCTTATAAGAAGTATACATAAATGTAATCAACTAAAGGACCAAAGATCAAAGCACATTTTGTCCCCTTCCTCCCCCAAGCAATGAAAGTTCATAATTATTATTTGAGAGCTCTCCGAGAGAGCCAATTAAGATGCAGGGCTTTATAGCAAATTTGAGCGATAATTCATCTGTAAAATGTCCGTTTTTTAACTCTGGTTTTATGATTTTTTGCTTAAGGCGAGAACCATACAAACCTCGCATAAAAGAACCCAGCTCGCTACCTGTAACCCAGATTGGAGCATTATACAGTTATCCAAGGTTTGGTGCCAGAGGTGGAAGTGGGCGTGATACTGGTGGAGTGGGGTGGCCAAGACATAAGTGGGCTGTTGCCTCCAGTTTAAAAGAACTTTGGGCACTTGATTGTTCAGAAATGAAGCACAGCCTACTGCTTGTGTCTTCCTGCGCTAATAAGCCTGCAGTTGTGGAATATAAAGGAGTTGCCCAGCTGAAATGCTACACGCCTCGAAATGCCAAAGACCTAACTGTTAACATGCTTTTCCGACAGCCCATCCGGATAAAGTAAAATTGCTGTCAGCCTAATAAAATTTCCTGAAACCATGATACCAATAAATGAGCATTAGGATGTTGTAGGAATAACTATATCTAAACCATTTACAGTTTTTAAATATTGTGTGATGTGAAGATGTTTTGATTGCAATAATTTTTTTATTAATCAAGCAATAAAGATGTATTGTTATTAAATCTTAAACCTATATTTCGTATGCTTTGGTTTGGGAGGGAGGGGTGGAGGGGGGGAAGCAGGCCACTGACAAGATTATTGTGTGTAAAAGGCTGCTTTATTGGAAACAGGTGCACATTACAATATAAACTCCTTGGCCGAACCGCCTTACAAAACTAGACCTCACTAAATATAACATGCCTAGCCCCGCCCCCGCCCCCTCCCCTAAATACCTTCGAGCCCGCCCCCGCCGGTACATTACAACATTACAACAATATAAAACATTATAAAACATTACACTCCTGTATAACCCCCCAACAATCTCTAAATTCAAACCTTCTGTTAACCAAAACTCCCCTGCCTGCCCCTTTACAGCTATCGGCCCCCAAACTGTGTAACCGAACTAAACTTACCAACCTAACCTTTCCCTGTCGATAACCCAACTCAACAACAATAACTCCACCAACCTCCGGTAAAACTGACCAGAATTCACCATAACCCCCGCACAGCACCTGCTCCAAGCGACAAAGTTCAAACATAGAAAAAACCCCTTGCACACCTGTCCCCATAAAACGCCTGAAAAATACGCAAAAAAGGGGAAAAAACTGAAAAAATGACACTAAAATCCAGCCCCGAAACGAAAAAAGGGGGGGGCCAAAACCAAAGTGTTTTTTGTGGGGGGGTAAGGGTGGGAACAAAAAACACGCCACTAGCTTAGCTCCCGGCCACCAGGTCACCAAACCTAAAATGGTGGCCGGGAGCGGGCGCCCAAGGTATTTATACCTGAGCAGAATTTAGTTATATTTGGGCTATAATTGGGCTACATTTGGGCTATATTTACGCTACCAGCCAGCCCAAATTCAAAAAAGGCCACGCAGGGCCAGCAAACCTCTCCCCCCACACACCCCCTCCCAAACTGCCCGGGGGTGGGGACTCCCTACGGTCGCCTTCCCCCCCAAGCCCCCTTGGGAGGGAGGGGTGGAGGGGGGGAAGCAGGCCACTGACAAGATTATTGTGTGTAAAAGGCCGCTTTATTGGAAACAGGTGCACATTACAATATAAACTCCTTGGCCGAACCGCCTTACAAAACTAGACCTCACTAAATATAACATGCCTAGCCCCGCCCCCGCCCCCTCCCCTAAATACCTTCGAGCCCGCCCCCGCCCGTACATTACAACATTACAACAATATAAAACATTATAAAACATTACACTCCTGTATAACCCCCCCAACAATCTCTAAATCCAAACCTTCTGTTAACCAAAACTCCCCTGCCTGCCCCTTTACAGCTATCGGCCCCCAAACTGTGTAACCGAACTAAACTTACCAACCTAACCTTTCCCTGTCGATAACCCAACTCAACAACAATAACTCCACCAACCTCCGGTAAAACTGACCAGAATTCACCATAACCCCCGCCACCCAGAAAGAGAGGGGCGGTGAGACCACCACCCTCCTCTCTTTCTGCCCCCCCAAACCACAGAGGGCTTTAAACACCCAATTCCGGCTTCCGTACATTCAAACACCGCGACAAAACTTCCCTGAGCTCCAACAAATAAAGATCCATGCCCAACCTCGACAAGTGCACCCCGTCTCCCTGAAAAAACTCTACAGCCTCAAAGCGGATATCTTTGTGGGTCACTCTCCCAAAGCCCAAATCCTGACAAAACCTGGAGATCTCCAAATTCACCTTCCTCCGTGACCTGTCAATCGCCCTGGGAGTCAAAGCCCCTCTCCACACCCTCCGCGGGACCAATTCTGTCCAGAGGACATGACAACCGGACCAATGCTCCTTCAACAACGCCAAGTCCCTTTTCATGGCTCGCAACAATACCCCCCCTTTCACACTACAAAGATCATTCTCCCCCAAGTGAATTAAAAGAATATCCGGGCATTGTCCCCTCACCATGGCTTTATTCAAACAGGGGATCAGCTCCCTCCAAAGCATACCCCCCTTCCCCTTCCATACCAATCGAAAAAGGCTGCTATTGAAACCCAAACTCCCCCCAAAATAACTTTTGCACGCCTGAACGTGCGCCCACTTGACGAAGGAATGCCCCACAATCCACACCGTCAATTCCCTCGTGTGTGGCCCGGCCACCGAACCTGAAAGGAAAAACAAGCATGAGACTCAAACCAAAGCAGTGGACGCAGGCGCCGGAGGAGCATTTTCTCTTACATATTTGTGAAAGCAGGAAGATGACCAACGCCCCAAGCGCATTATATCGCCCTGTGACCAACCCCGGTTATGCGCCTCAGTCGCCGCCCCAATCCTGAAAGAGTGCGTCCCAAACTGAGCCCCATCCAATCCCAAATGCTGTAACCCTTTACGCAGGACCATACGCAGCTGATAGTCAGAGACGCGCGCCCCATCTATGTGTCGAAAAACTAACTCGCCCCCCTCACCCCCTGAGAGAGTCTGCCATTGCCTCGCCAAATGCAGCGGACATGTGCAACTAGGGGATCCTGCTTCTAACCAAACCCCTTTACCAACCCCCCTCTGATCTGTTTTGGAACTGGACAACCAAACGTGTACACCTGTGTCCGATAAGAAAACGTCCTGCCAACAAATACCCCGCTTCACCTTGGTCCCCAGAAGCTCCGAAACCCGGAACGCTCCAAAAAACATGAAAACCATAAGGGTAGAGAACAATGAAACTTCAAAATCATCTGTGCAAACTGCAGGCAACACAGCCAACAAACGGGCCAGCGTCTGCCAGGAAACGAGACACCCCAGTACCACCCTGTTCTCTAGCCCAATCCTCAAGCATCCTGCGTCCTATTTCCCCAGCAGACGGGGCATAACCCCAAAAAAGCTTACCCATGAAGGCAACCCCTGCCAGTTTCCCAGCAATAGTGACTCGTGATAGACCCTTCTCAATGAGGTCAAGGATAAAGTGAACCACATCATCTGAACTGCGCCCCGGCTCCTCCCTCCTACAAGCTCCTGAAGACAAAAATTCCTTTCATGCCAATGTATATGCCGTACGCGTGGAAACCGACAAGGAACCTACCACCAGTTGAAACACCCTGCGTTGCCGACCGACCAGAGGTGCTCCGGCATCGGGGTCGGTGTCCTGTCCGCCTCTTTGGCCAGCCCATGGAATCTCCCCCACTGCGAACGAGACAAAGCATCCGCAATGTCATTGTCCACACCCGGCACGTGCAAAGCCCTGAATGAAATATCATAGCGCAAACAGCCCAGCACGAACACCCTCATCAATTTCAAAATCTGCTCATCCCTGGCCGATTGTCTATTGACTATTTGCACCACCGCCATGTTGTCCACACGGAAGAGCACCCTCTTATGTTCCAGCTCTTTGCCCCAAATGGTCAAAGCCACCAAAAGTGGAAAAAGTTCCAAAAAGGCAATGCTCCGCCCACCATTCTTCCACTCCTGTGGCCACTGCTCTGCACACCAATGCCCCTGCCAGTAGATGCCAAAACCCTCACTGCCCGCTGCATCTGAGAACAGTTGCACATCCCACTGCACATCCTCGTCTTCCATTGCCAAAGGCACCCCATTAAATGAGTGCAAGAAAAAGGACCACATCCGCAGATCTTCCTTCACCCCTGCCGACAAGCGCACGTGATGGTGGGGCAAGTGCCGGCCTGCTAAAGCCCGGCCCAGGCGCCGACAGAAAGTCCGCCCCGCCCGAACCACCCTACAAGCAAAGTTCAAATGGCCTAGCAACACCTGTATTTCCTTCACCGTCACCTTCGGCCGTGCCAACATCTCGTCCAGCAAAACCAACATTTTGGATTTCTTATCCGCGGGCAACCGAGCCTGCATCGCAACTGAGTCAAGTTCAATGCCCAGAAAGGAAATGACAGTATCCGGCCCCATTGTTTTCTCCGGAGCCAAAGGCACCCCCAACTCCTCCATAAGCTCCTGAAACGAATCCAGCGCATGCCGGCACGCCGAAGAGCCCGGAGAGCCCACAAAAAAGAAATCATCCAAATAATGGGTGACCCAGCTGTGACCAGTGCGATGCGTGAAAAACCACTGCAAAAAAGTGCTGAAAAGCTCAAAAAGAGCACATGGCACCGAGCAACCGATAGGTAGCGCCTTATCCACATACCATTCACCCTCAAATTGTATACCCAACAAAGGCCAGTGGTCCGGATGAACCGGGAGCAGCCGGAAAGCCGACTTAATATCGCACTTTGCCATGCCTGCAGCTGCGCCCGCGGTCACAACCAGTGACATGGCGACGTCAACTGAGGAGTATGACACCGAAGCAGCGTCTTCGTCGATAAAATCATTGACTGACGACCCTTCAGGCCATGACAAATGCTGAATCAGCCGAAACTGCCCCTCCTCTTTCTTGGGCACCACACCAATAGGGGAAATGATCAAATTAGGAACTGGCCACTCTCCAAACGGGCCTGCCATCCTCCCCTCCTGCACTTCTTTACGCAATTTTTCACTCACCACCAGTTTGTGCTCTGATGCGGATTTCAGATTATCCACCCACCGTCTCTGCCGGGGCCCGTGGTACCCCAAATGAAAACCCCACCTGAAACCATCCAAAAGAGTCTGTTTTGCCACCAAGTCCTCGTAGCCATCTAAGGCATCCTGTAGCCGAGCCAATTTAATTGGTGTAGGAGCCCTTGGGCCCAGAACCCTGTGCGCCCCTACCCCCTCGTCCACCCTGCAACTGCTGCGCACTGCCAGACATCCCTGCTTGCTGCCCTCCTGATGGCCTAACGCCCCAGCAGTTGACGAGAGGGTGCCGCTTGCTGCACTTAGAACACTTGTGTCGGTATTTACAATACTCCCGAGTGCACAGGCCCTTGTTGAAATCCCAACAAGCCCCGACCCCAGTCTGTGATGCGGCTGAGCCTCCCACCCCACCCCGGGTGGGCTTTCCCTGAAAGGGCCGGTAAACTAGCGGCAGACCACTAGCCGTAAAAATTGTCTTATCCCCTGGCGCGGCCCCCATGGTATGTTGCCACAGGTCATTATCTAACTCACCCCATTTTGCTTCAGAATCCCAAGCCATACGGGCCCGAAATTCCTCGTCATACTGAGCCCAAGCATAACCAGTACCAGTGATTTGAGCCTTCCGTATAACGTCCATATACTTAAATATGGCTACGCAGCGCTCGGGAAACTTTTCACAGTATACACTAGCATAAATTAAGAATGCCGCCGTCCAATTCTCGATCATCAGCGGCACCTTAGGGCGCTTAGCCAATTCGTATTCCTCTTCTTTAGAACCCTCCTTAGACCTCACCTCCCTGTGTAACAGCTTCAGAATCTCCACATATTCACCCTTCCAAATACGCTCTTTTGTTGCCAGCATTAAATGTGCACCCAGAGGCTTAGTCACCCCCATATACGGGAGCTTCTTGATCTTTAATTCTTTGCTCTGTGGCTTCTCCTTACCATCGCCTGCCTCCGCCTTAGACCCACTCTCCACCTTGGCCCCCGACAATGCTCCCTCCGTCCCCGTGCCAACCCCCGTATCCTTCACATACTTCCCCCTATATAATCTCCCCTCTGAGACACCCCCACCCCGTCCTCCCCAGACCCCACAGACACCATAATAGGTTTGGCCTGTGTTTTCGCGCTCTCACCTGGCTCTAAAGAGGGTGTGCGGACCGACTCCGACCGCTTCACCGCCCGTGCAGAAGAATCCCTTGGGGGATGCGCCCTCGCTGACGGGCCGTGCTCTCCTTTAGATTTCGCCACAACGGACTGTGCAATGGGTGCCACACCCGGAACCTGTAACAGACTATGAGAAACATGAGAATGTCCCCCCCCTCGTAGCCCCGAATTTCCCCTTCCTCGGGGCTGTTTTCATCATAATCAAGCAGTATTGGCTCGTCCACCAGCAAATCCTCTTGAGCAAAATCCACCACACGGGCCTTACCGGACCCTGAATGAGCACTACCGGCCTCCGTGGCCTTAAAACCATCCTGCGGGGGAGCCGACTGTACACGCCGGTCCTCCCCTCTACTTCGCTTAACACAACAATCCATCCTGTCAGAAAATTCCATCCACCTTGACCGGTGTGACGTTGGGGCCAGCGAGGCCGCGCCGGACCTTCGTGAGCTGGCCGCGACGGGATCCCCCGCCGGTACGGAATGTGCCGCGCAAGGCCTCATCCTCCCTTCTCCTCGGCGATAATGGGCCGCACCTCGCCCTACCGAGTCCGCTGCTCAGCTACTTGACCTACCCTGTAAAGAAAAAGTTTGGACTGGTGTGCCAGGAGCAAGAAAACTACCAGCTGCCCGCGACCCCACACCACTCAAAAAACCCGCGCCTGATAAACCACTTCCCGAAACACCCGCTCGCCCCACTCCCACAAGCTGCGACGACACCATCTCCTCTTCATCCCCGCTCCATTCCAGCATAGCGTGACCCAAAGCAGACGCCGCAACTTCGCCATATCCTTCCCCTATAGACAGCGACCTACCCGGCCTCGAACGGACGCGACCGCTCGCCCCATACACCGCCCTCGTCCTGTCACCGCCCACCGTGACCTGCCCCCGGGAACCTGACCACCCCACTGCTCCCTCCCCACCAAGGCCCCGGACACCTTCTGCCCAGGAGGGAAAAATGTCCAGGCCCTCGCTCTCAAAACCCCCCCAGTTGCCTCCCCGCCCCCCACAAACCAACCTTCTTCCCCAACCCCCCCTCCCCAGCCCCCCCAACAAGCTCCTCATCCAATGCATGCCAACCCACCCCTCCTTGGGCCTGTAGCTGTTCTGAACTCTCCCGCTCCAAAAACCCCTGCTCCCCCTGCCTCCTCAGTTCCTGCGCGGGACACCACCCCTCCACCTGAGCCCATTCTCCTTCTCCCAACGAACTCGCCCCCACCGAGAAAACCGCGCCCCCTACAGAAGAAACCAGCGAAAACAATAATGGGCTGCTAGGCGCCGCTTCGCCATGCCCCCCGCACCGCTCGTCCGCCACACCCGCCTCTGAATACCTCCCCAGGCTCCTCACAACTGGCACCTGTCCTTGTGACGCCCCCGGGTCATTTCTAGCCCCCCTGCACTCCCCGCGACAAACGAACAATCCCCAAAACCAAAACCGGCTGAGCCGGCCACAAAATCCGACCCCTGCGCCCGACCTGCTTCCTGCTCCAAAACCGCCGGCCCGCCCACACTCAACACCGCACCCCCCTCCCTCGCGCTACATAAACCCACCTCCGGCACCGAAGACGAACGACGCTTAGTGCCGCGCCCGCCCCCGCGCTTACCCACCACCGCCGGAGATGACAGGGAGCGCGCCGCTGACACCAACAGACCCGCCCCAGGCCCCGCCGCAGACACCACACCTGTCTCCCCCGGCACCGTTACCCGACCCGACTGGCCATAACGAGCGGGGACCGCCCTTCTCACACGCGGGCGTCCCCGCTCACTCACCGGAATCTGCCTGGAACGCTTCGGCGAAGTACACGCAGCAACCGCAGCCGCCACTCCGGCCGAGGCCTGCCGCGGGGGACGCGACGGCCCCGCGACCTCCCCGATAACCAGGTCCATCCTGCCTGCCTCTGACAAGAGCCTGAGAGCCTCAAGCACTCGGTAATCCTGCGAAGACATCACGACCAACAACAACCTTCGCAAAAGTAAGCAAAAACACCACAACAAAAAACACGCCACTAGCTTAGCTCCCGGCCACCAGGTCACCAAACCTAAAATGGTGGCCGGGAGCGGGCGCCCAAAGTATTTATACCTGAGCAGAATTTAGTTATATTTGGGCTATAATTGGGCTACATTTGGGCTATATTTACGCTACCAGCCAGCCCAAATTCAAAAAAGGCCACGCAGGGCCAGCAAACCCCTCCCCCCACACACCCCCTCCCAAACTGCCCGGGGGTGGGGACTCCCTACGGTCGCCTTCCCCCCCCAAGCCCCCCTTCTAGGGAAACATATACAGTTATGCACTATGTGCAACTGCAATAAAATAGCACCATAGGATTTGTGAAAGCATGTGAGGAATTCAGAGGCGCATACTCTGAGTAAATCTATCTGCATGAACCACTTGGCAGACAATCATCATGAACTCGAGTGATTTATTATGTTGTTGACTAGAATGAAACAGAAAATAAATTAAACATTTTACACTTAACATTAAATGACCATTTCCATTTCCCGATGTTCTCAACAGCTAAGCAAGTCATATAATCGCCTGCTTTGCAAGAGCGGTGATTAGTTTTGACTTCTCTCTGCCAGGTGTGTGAGATTCCATTACCTTGATTTGTGATGATAGACCTCACGATTCTGTCGTCCTTCGCAGCTGGCTCCGCTCCGGAAATCGTCCGGAGAGCACGTGCGGAAACGCGTGCAGCTAATCAGAGGAGGCACTGATAACTACATTTATATTTGGCAATAATGGTTTCTGACAAGAAGCGTGGCTTAGCAGAGGCAGAAATGATTACACATCTAGAAAAATGAGCAAAACATGCTACCTGATCAGACTCAATGGTCAAGTAGAATTTAACCTATACGAGATAGAAAATTAAACGGATTACTGAAGTCATTCTATTTGTAGCATACCAGAAGGCTATGAAACAAGTATTTCAAATTGTTTAGGGAACTAACCTTAACAGGTATTACTCGAGAATGACATTGAAGGGCAAATTTACGTTTCCTGGTGCATCCCAGCAAATCAGTAGGGATGCGCCAGGAAAGATGCGTGACGCAAGTTTGCCCTTGCGCCACCACAGATGCGCCTTCACAAGAATCAATAGTAAGAGCTGGTGCGAGTTAAAGGGTTATATTATCATTTAATTCATATGGATTTAATGATTTATTAAGTATTAATATTTAGTCACCATCATTACAGATTCAAATAATCCATTAGTTGGTATTTCAAACAAGATAAAATATCTCATTAGTAAGGATTGCCAATAAAAGAAAGATAATACAACATGTGTGTCCAGCAAAGGAATTCCCCATCTAAGTTAATAGAAGTTTAAGCATGAAAATGACAGCTTCTTCAATAAGTAAGGAAAGGGTGTCAGTTGCAGAAACCCAAATAAAGAGTTCCGATAAGAGAATGAAAATGCAGAGGCATGAAGCCTTCACACTTAAGTAATAGCAAAATTGCAAAGCTGAAAAGTATTCACAGCTATAAATCCGCAGGCATAGCTAATCCCCAAGTGAGAGACGGGAAGAGCTCAGAAGGGGTCTCCCCTAAAAAAATCCTACTCTGCTCTATGAGCTCACATTAATAAAAATCTGCTAAAAAGTAATTGCAACAATTGATATATTTCCCCATACCCAACATCCAATCAATTCTCAGAAATCTCTGGGAGTTGGTAAACTAGTTTCTTATGTCTTTATGATAGACTACAAAATCACATCCTTCAAACAATACATTGTTCATATCTTGGGGTTAAGACAGTTCTTCCCACGATTTGCATTTCCTGCCAGCCATCTCCTCCCACTGAGAACTTCACTATCAGTTGTCTAATACATAACAGAAGCCTATTAAATTGCAAACAAAAGGCTTCTGGGAAGTTACAGCATCTGCAGTGGAAGTGAACAACATCTTGTTAAAGGCAACAATTTAATGTGGAAACAGGAAGTTAGACCTGTCAGCCTTAGGGTGGTCTTCCCCCTTGACTTTTAACCTTCTTCCGCCACTTTTTCTGACCTCGTTTTTACTGGTATTAGGACTTTGACCACTTTACCACTGCTAACCATTGCTAACGTGCATGTGCTCTCTTCTCTAAACATAACCATATCGGCCGATCCTCAATTGACATATTTAATTTACTTATACGTCCCTAGTAAAGTGCATGCCCAGCGCCTGTAAATTAAATTCTACTAGTGGGCATGCAGCACTGATTGTGATACCCACTTAAGTTGCTCTTCAAACATATCTCAGGGCTGCCACTGACTGGGTGTAGTTGGCACTTGGGCTTTGTGTATTACTCCTAGACAGCCACACACAATGGGAGCCTAGGTGTGACTGAAGGGGCCATCACTGGCAGGATATGCTTTGTCCTGTCCCCACACAAAGTGTTGCATGTCCTCTGTAGTTAGTCTGGAGCTAGGGCAGGGAAGGCAGAGCATCTATACAGTTCAAAAGAATGCCTCAAGAAACTTCTCCCCACTTCAAAGGCACAACTGTGTATAAGAGAAGGACCTCAAACACTACCACTTGAGTACACTTCTGGACATGTGCTACTCTGACAGGAAGAAAGGCTGCTGTGCTGCCGAAGGACTGCCACTCTGCTGGACTGAACTCTGCAGGACTTCTGCTTTTCTCTGCTGACCTGCTGCCTACTGCCCTCTTGCCTGGGTGAGAAGAACTGGACCTGCATCATACGAACACAGAGTGACTCCAAGGGCTAATTGCCTGGCCTCCTCATCAGAAACATTATTGACATAACAGTCTTCCAACTATTTTGTATCTGCATCTGGACTCTGACATCTGCGAGACTGCCCTGTAAAGTAATGCCACCCCAGTCCTGGGCTCTTGGAAGTGGGCCTAAGGTGCTTGACAGTGGAACCAACGCATCGTCTCTGCTGAGTGGCACATCCTGAGCAGAACCAATGCATCTCCTCTGCTGTGTTGATTGGGCCCGTCACAAAGACCCCATTGCAGTTCTCGGAACCAAGGGTTCATCCTGGTAATGCAGCGCATCCACAGCCCAGGTTTTCACATCTCTCAACGATGATGCTGGCCTTTGCATCACAGCCTCACATTTCCTTGGAACCGATGCATCATCAGCAGCACGCTGCATCTCCGACACCAGACTTCACATCACAAGCCCCGCTAATGGAATCCTCGACAACAATGCAACAGGACATTGCACTGCAGCCTCTTCGCATCCTGGAACGGATGGATTGCTTCGGCTGCGCAGCACATCTTCGACTCAGATCCATGCACTGCTGCACAACCACAATTTAAGATACTCCATTCAGCAGGCCTAACTGGGTGTGTGCTGCTGGCCCGTGGTCATCATGGTCGATCTGAACATGTGAATTAGCCCAAGTGCAATGAGACCAGATATCCTCAGTAGTGCTTTGTGCTTTTTGGTGCTATTTTCACTACAAATTAAACATTCAATATCTCCAGTTCTACAAATTGGATTTATTACAAAAACTCAATTTTTCTAACTCTGTTGAGAGCTGCTTTGGTGGTGTATTTTCAATGTTCTACTATTTAATGTATTGCACCAATACTGTACACATTGCCTCTAAATTAAGCCTGATTGCTCTCTGCCAAGCTACCAATTGGGTGAGTACAGGTTAATTTGGGGTTTGATTGTGGCTTACCCCGACAAGGATTGAGGGTGCTGCTTGACTAGGGCTTAGACCTCATTCCACCACCAACCCAATTTCCTACACAGGTCTTTGAACACTAATGTGTAAAATCAATTTTAAATATGGCATCAATAGTTAAACTAACTTAAATCAGTATATAATTTTGCTTATTTGTGTGTTGGCAATGCCTAAGCATGATTACCTACTACAAAATTGCATTTATTATACAGGTTTTATTCAGCATAAACGTTTGCACTTTCCAACTATATGTGTTTAATTTCCAAAATGAGGAAATTTGCACTATCACTACATTGTGGACATGTATGGCATACTACTGTCCACTACTCAGGGAGTCCTGGCCTTGGCATACATGTGAAGATTCCATAATGCGGTCTACCCCTGATATAATGATGCTTCTGGCACATTGGCAGTGTTAAAAAATGGCCCTCTCTGAAGGGTCACCCCAAACTTGTTGCCTTCCTCTTTTTTTTCTGACCTTCTGTTTGTTGGCTTTAGGACTCTGGGCACTTTACTATTGCTGACCAGTGCTAAAATGCATGTGCTCTCCATTCTAAACACGGTATAATTGTTTTACACCTGCTTGGAATATTTGATTTACTTGTGAGTCCCTTGTAAAGTGTTATACCATATACCCAGGGCCTGTAAATTAAATGCTACTAGTGGGCCGGCTGAATTGATTGTGCCACCCACAGCAGTAGCCTTTCAAACCTGTTTTAGTCCTGCCACTGCAGGGCATATGTGTGCAGTTTACTGCCACTCACCTTAGCATTTAAAACAACTTTCCAAGCTTGAAACTCCCCTTTTATAACACATATGTCACCCCTAAGGTAGGCCCCAGGTAACCCTATGGGCTGGGTGCTGTGTAAATGAAAGGTAGGGCATGTACTGGCATGTTTTGCAAGTCCTGGTGGTGACAAACACCCTATTTGGTTTTCACTACTGTGAGGCATACCCTTCTCGTAGGTTAGCATTGAGAATTCCTTAATACACTTTAAAGCTATAATTCCTGATCAGAGAAGAGTAGCTTTGTCATGTTTCATATGTTTTGAACGGTAATTACAAATCCTCCTTACTGGTAAAGTTGGATATGGCATTACAATTTTAGAAATGGCACTTTTGGAAAGTGGACATTTCTTTGTGTTTATAACTGTGTGCTTTGCAGCCTGTCTCCACAACACATCTGGGCTGAGTGACAGCTACACTTAGTGCATTTCATCTAGACAGGCACAACAAAGGAAGGCTAGGCGTGTCTGAGTACCCATCTACATGCATCTGCTTTGTGATGGCCTTGCCTGGGTAGGATGGAAGGGATGGCGAACACTTCATCTGAATAAGCTGTGTCCTGTCTTCACGCAAAGGTCTGATTTCCCCATAGATAGCCTGGCAAACAGGACTGGGTTGAAAGGGATACTTGTGCACTTCGGAGGCTGGCTTTGAAGTCACACCTACAACAAAGGCACTTTTGGGTATAAGGGCTGGGTCTCTCACCCCATCACATTTGCCACTTCTGGATCTTGAACTGAATCTCTGTCAGAAGGATTGCTGTGTAGCTTAAAAGATTCATCTTTAGAATGCAGACTTGTAAGTCCTGCTTTTCTCTTGTGTTGCCCTGCTGCTCTCTGATTCTGCTGGAGGAGAGTTGGAATCTGCCTTCCCTCTAAGTGATCTCCAAGGGCTTGTAGGCTTGTCTCCTGTTGCTTGAGACTCAGGGATATCAAAGTGTCTACCCCTGCTCATGTGCCTGGCTCACTGAAATTGGCCAAATACTTCCAACACAGTTTTCAATGCATCTCCTGTCTTTGTGTAACTGAATCAGCACATCACCCGGTTGCGAGAGTAAAAAATTATGCATCAGACAGCGAATTTGCAGCTGCTGCAGCATCGTGAGATCGATGTATCCCCTTGACTGCATTGCAGAACCCGACACATCGCTCGATGTCTCTCGACTCCGGCATATTTCTTCAGAATTGACATATTGCCTTCACTGCGTGAAGAAAATCTACGCATTTCTCTGTTTGCGACCAGCGAGACCTAAAGTAACCTTTTTACCGGCACTTGCTTCAAAGCGCTTTACTGCATTTATTCCTCTAAAATTCAATATCTCAAACTCTATACATTGGATTTGTTTTATTCCGTTTTTTTTGTTCAGAATATAATAATCAATATTTCTAATCATGTGTCGAGTCTTTTTGTGGTATTTTTAGTGTGTTACTGTGTGAGTGTGTTGCACAAATACTTTAAAGGGAGATACTCAATTTGCTGCAAATAACCCTTCACAAGGTGAAAAAAAACATGCTTTTATTCTTATATAACCCTCAGCCACCAAAGTTGCCCCTTGGTGGTATTCTTCATCATTGGATCCATCCCATTCTGCAATGGAATGAAGCATAGTGTGACCTAAGAATTACATGGGAGCACTTATAGATATATTAATATGATGAGTATCTCAGGATCTCAATAAATCTGATGTGCATGTGCTGTGTTGACAATGTAGGGCAGGGAACTTTTAAAACTGTCTGCTGTGGATCTGAGTATTTTTTTTTAAGGTCCCCAGTGGGTTGAGATAAAAACTTTTTAGGCGAACAATTCAACCAGTCTACTGAAGGTCAACCTGTTTCTGCCCTAATGACTGTCCTAAATTAGGTGTTATGTGTTTTCTTCAGGATCCACCCTCTCTAATCAGATCACCTGAATAGGTGTTTTTTTTGATGAATTTTCAATGTGAGAAAGGCATAGATACTGGAATCCAGCTGTCCTAATTTGATTTCTAGACCAGATAATACAAAAATAACACACATCAATAAATAGCAAAGTCATTCTTATGCAATAAACATGAAGTGTGAGTGACAAAACATCCACTGCAAGATCACACGGAGACTCAAGCAGATAAGTGTACACGCCATTCATATGCATAAATATATGAGTAGATCCAAAAGTGGAATCTGGCTCACCTTAATTGAATAATGGTGGTACCTCCACTCTTGATATTGGACGGAAAGGAGCATCATGAGAATACTTATAGTAAACAGATTAAACTATTATATAGCATGGCAAGTAATTGCAGTGGGCTATGTAGCATGAATATTTAATAATAATACAGTGAAGTGTTAAATCTAAATTCATGGGGTTCCTCTCATAGGTCGTGTAGACCCTATGACCTGACTGAATTTTGTCCAAATTAAGACTACATTTTGTCTTAGGCCTATTTGGAAAATGGCGACCTTTTGCTTCCTAGGTATAAAATACCCGTGGAAAATACAAAGGTAACAGCCCTTCGAACCATAAATGTGCTACATCCTTTTGACCACAATGGGTAATGAAGTGACATCTGAGCTACCGAGTAGGACGCAGATACGCCGCCGGTATTTACAAAGATCGAAACATCATTTAAGATGGACCAAAATAGAGTATCATCATTGATTAAATCTTCTTCTATTGACATTATCTATAAGGATCAATGGAATAAAGGATCGACTGTACTATATACAGTTTACTAGATGTGAATATCATCCAATGAAACGTATTAATAATAAACAGAGAGAAGAGAATTATATCAAATGCATAGGACAACTCTACCCTCTAACATAAGTAATAGCGACATATCAGCGGAAAGTAAATAAGAGATATCACCACATAAAGTAAAGATACAAAGGAAGCTGACGTATATAAGAGAAGAAAACTCTATTTTTTTATCATATGAAGCACAGAACAAATAGATAAACGAAGTTAACGTGTGGCTTGTTTCCTGACGAAGACGCAGTTGGTGTCGAAACGCGCGTCGAAAAGTCCTATATTGTTTGTCACAAAGAAACATGATTTCTCTTTTTATTCATATATGTGATTGTTTTGCAAAGATTTACTGATTTGTTATAGAGAAACATTGTATTTTAAATAATTGTCATTATTGTTTATTAAACTGTACAAACCTGTCGATATACATATAATTATATACACAAGAGAGAGAAAGATCGTTGATCGATGTGCAATTTGTATGTATAAGATAAGGAACTATAGATTAAGTTCTATTTTGATTGCCTGATAAATAACTGTTTTTATGGAAAATCTTTTTGTAATTTTTAGCCACTTTATGTTTTACACTCAGTTTACTATATCTAAGATGTACTTGACAGACATGAATATCTAATGATTTATAAACGTACTAAATATATTGCCTAGGGATATATATTCCATTGGTGACATCTGAGAGATGTCATATCCCTACTAGTGACATAAAAAGTCCGTGTGAGACAGCGGCCTGGGACAGGTGCCTTTTTTTCAAGAACAAATAGCAGTTATAACTCTAACAGTGTAGTCTCTATTGACTTATTTCTACCTTATTAGTACATCTAGCTGATGTATATGATAATGTCAAAACATTCCTTAAGAAATATAAGAGGGGTCGATTTACCATAAAAACCCTTTGAAATCACCATGAAATTGAAGCGCTCTTTGCTCCAGATTATCTTCTGAGAAGCTGCCTGAGATTCCCCTGATAGAGCTTCCTAAATGGATGTGATGCTGCAGTCTCCAGTCCCTGGCCGAATGCTGATAAAGCCCTGAGAGGTGGAGAGCTGAGCACAGCTGCTGTGCGTTTCCTTTCAAGAGAATGCACACTTTCAGCCCTCCTGATAACTGCAGCACTTTGCTATAAATAGGGATGCACTGCGTTGTCTCTCAAGAATGCAGGTTAATCTACGCATAGAAGTAGGTGTTAGGTTACTAGATTGATACATTTTTTGCTATGTTAGAAATGTTCATATTATTCTCATTCTTTGCCACCTGCCTCAATGCAGTACTAATATTCGGTGTGGTTACTTATGTGCTATACAGCGGAGTTAGAATTGTGAGTTAAACACTTTTTAAGTAGAAAGTGTCTCTTGTTTAGCATAGAGTCTGTGTTTGATACTCTAAGGATTAAAATAAATTGGAATTCAATTGCCACAGCATCCCTAAAACCCATTCAGGAGTGTTAGTAACATAGAAAACACTGACACCACAGGAACCAGGGAGGTGAGTGGGTTTTGTGGGACTACAACAATCTGGACTTTCGCGTTCAAGTGTTGGTGCACTGAAGTAAGTTCAGGCATCTGTGTGAGGGAAAGTCCGACATCGTAGAACTAAACTTAAAGATGTAGTTTACACAAGAAGAGACTCTGCGGAGGGCCCAATCTTGAGTCCTGTGTTTAACAGTATTTTGGGTATAAGGAGGACCCTAGGTTATGACCTGTATGAAGACACTTATGAACCTTATGTACACATCACATGCACACCAGATCTATTGAAGTCCTCAGGTACACTAACATGGACATTTTGTGTTACACCCTTAAGAGCTCCCCTGCAAGATTAGGGTCGAAGCCCACACTGGTGGTTTTCTCCATCAGTGTGAGGAGGGGGCCTATGATGAATAATAACACCTCTGGGTGGGTGAGTGCTTCTATCCTGAAACAATTATTGGTCCTTACATAGGTTCACATTAGGTTTCATCAGTACTAATCATCCTGGCAAATTATATATTCATAAGGAGGCTCAGCCCATATACGTCCTCCTTTCCCCCCCATAGTCATTTATTAGCCCATGGACTAGGCAATGCTTTATTTTCCTCTTTTTCCTCCTTTGGGAAAATGTTTTTTCCATGTGGAGAAATCTCTTCACCTCCACACACAATAAACACGGTGATCTATGCTCCTTCTTATTCTGGAGGTGAATTACACATTTCCTGTGCCAAAGTTAATATTCAACCATGGATGGAAGTTTCAGTAAACCACACAAATCTACACATTTGTAAGTGTTTCCCATATTCAAAGATGACCTATTACTTGAAGTGCCTTTTTCTAGGCCTAAAGATTGGGAAATTTCATACACTTAATCGGCACATTTATTTTTCTTATAAATCCGTTGGATATGGTACTACATGTACATGTAAATTAAACACGGCAAGGGGTCTTCAGCACTCTCTGTTCCACCCACTAAAGTAGCACTATATCAACATATCACAAGGCCTGACCCTACAGAACCTGTGCGCAGATTTAAACTGCCAGTTCGACCTTGCAAAATAGACCTTTTTCCAGGCTTAAACCTTTTTCTCACCTTTATGTTACCCTTAAGGTAGGCCCTGAATGCACCTAGGACAGGATGCACGGTATTTAAAAAGTAGGACATGTATGTTTAATGTTTTAAATAACCTGGCAGTAAAAAACCTCCAAAGTGATTTTTCAAAGCGGCAAAGCTAGTCTCTCATAGGAAAACACTGGGTTACATATTAACACTTTATAATGGTTAAATTCAGTTTGGGCGACACACAAAGTATGAAAAAAGTGATAGATGATGTAGTAAAGGGCCCTTTTTGACAATGTGCCTCACTTTTTGCCTCGAATTTGATGTGATTTCGATTGGAAATGCACTGGGTTTCTGATAACCAGGTTCCCAGTGCCAGATCTCTTTCCCAAAACTATGCAATTGTTCCCCCAATTGGCGATACCTTTAGTGCCCTCTGTAAGTCCCTAGTAAATGGTATCTCCAGTACCTAGGGCCTGAGGTACTAAAGAAGGTCCACAAGGGCTGCAGCACAAATTGTGTCCCCTAAGGGACCCCTCACCACGCTCATGCAAACTGCCACTGCAGGATGGGTGTCTTGGTACAGACAAAAGTGAAAACATAACATGGCACACAGCCTTTGTGCCCTGCCTGCTGGCACTGCATGAAGTATAAGTAAGTCACTCCTAGAGCAGTCCTTACCGCCCTAAGGCAGGTTGCACTTTTCTAGATGAGCAAATATGCCCCCATATTGGTCAGTTCCAGTATAAGTGATCAGGAACGCCATTTAAAAAGCATGTGCTGGACACTGGTGAAAATGAGTTCACCAGCTACATGAGGGCTTCACTGAAAAAAAGGATTTTTGGTATCAGACATCTCGCATTAATAAACCCACACTGATTGCAGTGTCTGATTTAGTAATACATACACCCAAAACTACCAGCTACTGTTGTGCTGACTGACTGGTATTCACCAGCCTGCCACCAGAGATAGGTTTCTGACCCACAAGGGTGAGGGTGTTTGCTCTCTGATGGCCATAAATGAGCTTGCATGGGGAGGGGGTGCTCACAGGAAAAGTAACTGACCCCCATTTGTCCAGAGCCTTTTGGTACCTGGATATGCGGGAAAATTAGCTAGTCAAGACATGGGTGTCCACCCTCAGGTGAGTACCACGCCTGAACTATGCTACTTTAAGTGGATGTAATTTTTCAGATGTAACCGTCTTGGTGATGGCAAATTTAGGATCTCTGGGACAGGGTATGCCCACTTCCGCAAGGAAGTGTTCTTATAGGGGGTGTAGTGACCCCAAGGGGAAGTAGACCATTGGTTACTATCGTAGACTCCCCTAACACCCTGAAATTCAGTATTTAGGGGAGACCTGGCACCAGGAAAACAGATCATGCTGAGCAAAAAAAAAAAGGACCTAAGATCAGCAAAAAGCAAGAACTGTGGAAGAAGCAATTGATTTGGCACCAACTCTGCCGGCCTGTTTGCTGTGCACCAAAGTCGACTCATCCTGCAAGCTGCTGTGTCTCCAAAAGCCTGGGAGGACTTCTGTCAAGACTTAGGGGCTTATTTATAAGCCCCTTGCACCACCGGAGCATCACGTTGTGTGACACACAGGCAGCACAACCTGCTGCATGATATTTATAAGCGCAAGTAAAGGCAACCATGCATGGCTTTATATGTGCTTGTAAATAATGCTCCTTTTCACTCAACACTTTGCATGTTAGGGGCGTGACATGGGTGTTGCTGTGGGTGTTCCCACGCAACACCCATGTCCACTGATGCATTTCCGAGCATTCGAAGACCTGGAAATGAATCAGAATGCTACACCACCCCAGAGGTGGCGTAGCAAGGCGCAACGAGGAGAAATGTTTCCATTTCTCCTCATTTTTTTCCTCTTTCAATGCGTGCTGCATTCTATAGCATGCATTGGAAGAGGAAATCCCCTCAATTGAAAAACAATCTCCCCACGACACCAGCATCCTTGCATCATGGTGCAAGGGTGCCTTTGCCGGCGCATGGCAACAGTTTTAGCACCAACGCAGAAAAAAGCACAGAGATGCGACATTTTGTTGTAAATATGTTGCATCGCTATGCTTCAAAACTAACGCAGCTTAGTGCAGCAAAATGACTTGCGGCACCGCGCTGCATTAATTTCTTGTAATTAGGGCCCTATGGATCTCTCGTGGAGCAGCGGAACTGCTTCCCTGCATCTTGCAGGCACCCAAAGAGTCCAAAGAGGACTCTGAACAGCAAAAACCCAACACTGGCAAGCACCACTGTACCAGTGCAGCCCAGCCCTGAGCTGAAGTGGGCCAATGGTCCCAGCTAGCCCCGACCTGAAGTGGGACAATGGTCCCAGCGTGGTCCCCCCGCCCTCCAAAGACAAAGCCCACCTTAGACTTGCCCACTGCGAACTTCTCGCCGCCACCTGCAGCCTCTGTTTGCAGGCTTCACTCTACCGTGAGTACTCCTGGTGATGATAATCCAATCCCTATAGACATCCCTATACTCGTCACCCATGGCCCCTTTTGAAGAGGACCGAAGGTATCACCAATTTCCTGAGCATCACAAGAGTTGAACGCCCCTGTTGGTACAGCCCGACTGGTGTCGGAGCCCAAGCCTGCAGCCTCTTTGCTGACTGACCTATCTCCATAGACTTGAATGGGGTGCCCGACTCTGTAAGGCACCTCTGAACCTGGCCACCCCAGTGCTGCCCAAAGTGAACTGATGGTGCTGCTTTGGACCTTGCCTCCTGCTCATCTTAAGTCCAAAAGATTGGTCCCGTAGGTCGGGGTTAAGTGCCTGAATGCAATACATGTGTTTCCTGCATAGGTTAACATCACTGCAAGTGCTTTCATCATGATTCAAAGTTTCAAGAACCTGTTTCCTTCAAACTTGCTATTTAAAAAAAAGTATTTACCTAATTTTGATCTTGGGGCCTAAAGTTATATAAAAATTTGTTATTTTAATAAATTGGCGTGGGTCTCCTAATTAAGTCATGTGTATCATTTATTGGCTGTGTGTGCAGCAGATGTCTAACTCTCCTCTCTGAGAAGCCTAGGACCGCACTACCCCCTAGAAGAACACCTTGGGATTGCTAGAGCAAGCCCCTGTCCACTCGTAAGGGAAGACCTGGACTCATTGCATGGTATACCTCTTTTTGGTATACCATATAAAGATCCAGCATCGAACAGATTGAATACTCAAATGAATCTTAGCCACTGGTCATTTCTCAGGCAGAATCTCAGTCTACATGCCACCTCAGTTTGGACCCAGCCAAATACAAACCAGTCTTGGCCCTGATCCAATGGAAACAGTCTAGGCTGAACTCCAAGTCCAGGTCCTCTGTGAACTGGAACACAACCAATCAAGGACAGGTTTCGCCCTTGTTACGGTTCATCAGTCAGAAATAGCTTTGTTCCAATGACACAGTGTGCACCAGACCTACATCTGGGAGTACCTATTGTACATAGTGTGACACACTAAAGTATACAAAAATTGATAGATGGAATGTTCAAATGAATCTCAGCCACTGTTAATTACGCAGGCCGAATCCCAGTCTAACATTATTTTGCACACCGTGCTTCCCCAGTTTGGATCCAGCTATATGCAAATCAGTCTTGACCCTGCTCCAATGAGAACAGTCCAGCCTAAGCTTGCAGGCAAGGTCCTCCCTGAACTGGAACACAAGCAACCCAGGACTAGTTTTGTTCTTATTAGAGTTCCTCAGCCAGGTATAGCTTGGTTCCAGTGACACAGTGTGCACGGGACCTACTTCTGGGAATTCCCACCTACCATTCCTCGTTCAACTCTTCTCTTTTCACGTTGTTAGATTTGACTGCCCAAACAATACACACAGTCAATTTAGTTTCTGAAAATGCTGAAACATCTACTGTTCTTTAACATGGTTGAAAATAAGCACCAAACTGCGTGACACGCCAGGTATGGGAACACATGGAGAGAAATATTGCCTTTCAGCGGGAAATGGTAAAGTCCAAACCTATGTTTTTAATATAAAATCAGGGCCTTCAGTGGTCATATCACTGAAAATACAAGATTTGAAAAATATATTATTGTCTACGGGTGCTCGTGGAAGACAATTTCTATGGACTGGAATCTGGAGTATGCTAAAGTGATTCTGGTATTTTACTGATCTCTGCTGGTCGTTTTCTATCAAGAAAGTTAAATAGAGGCAGTTGCCAGAAAAATTAAAAAAAGAAAGTCCCTCAGCAGAAAGCAATTCTGGTATTTGCTGACCTCTACTGGTTCCTTTTTATTAAGAGAGTTAAATAGAGGCAGTTGAACAGAAAAAAAAGTCCCAAGGGGAAGCAGACAAGTCCTAGGGCTGGTCTCTAAAGCCCACAAAGTACATAAACATCTAAGTATACAATAAAATATGAGTATATACTAAAGTATATACAAGAGGTCTCGAATGCTCGACCTAAAAATAGCTGCCTTCGTGAGCTAAGAATAAAACGTATTGTTCTGTAATCAGGTATGCCGGTATAAACTATCTTCGAAACTCAGAACAGATGTTATATTTACTACTGTACTAGAATGCAACAACTAGTATAGCATTAATAAGTAGTAAACAAGGGTGTTAGTGCTATCAAATATAGATAGCTATAATACTGGATTACTCCCTGTGGTTCACATTACTTATACATTTCCTTGCTGCTTTAATGTTTGCCTTTATTGTGGTTAAAATTCATCTTGTGTGCACTAGACAAGGGATTTATTTTTAAAATAAATGTTTTGAAACTTGTATTCTATTTACTAGGAATCCTCATGTGTGTTATTTATTTATGAAGGAGGATTATGTTTCATAAGGGTAAACGTTACCTAAAATACATTGTGAAGGAAAGTCATCCTGCCCAGATCAAACCCTTTTTTTGGCTGATACTCGTGGTTCCTGACTCTGAAAGTGCCCTCGGCTCTGCAAACCAGGCCCAGGGCCAGTGCTCTGTCTTTAAAAGATATATGGTAATTGGTATAATTGTAATTGGTAATAAAAAACCAACATGAAATTCCCTAGAGGTTTAGAGACCCCAGTGGACTTAATACACTTAATTGTGCACTACTATGGTGTCTGCTGTCATTTTAAAGCCAGGCCTACCTTGCAGGCTGGTTTTAAAATAAAACTATTTCCAAATTCGACTTTGTAATTAAAGGGGTTCCAAAGTCAAAAACTACCTTTTTCTTACATATAAATAATGTCTTATGTATGCCCCAGGTGCCCCAAGTGTAGGGAGCCTTGTCATAAAAAGCAGGGGCATTTAAAAATATTTTTTATGTGCCCTGGTGGGGAAAAACAGCACAATCTGTGTTTTCCCATTGTAGTGCTGCTAGTCCTGTAGGCTAATATGGGAAGTCTTTATTAAACTTGAATAAAGTCTAACTTTTGATGAAAGTTAACTGGCAATATGATTCACAATACCAAAATAATGGTTACAATAAATCCAACAACTTGCCACGTTCAGATTTATTATAACTATTACAGGAAAGTAGTTTTATAACTCACGATCCTGAAGTTACCTTAAACAACCCTGTAGCAACCTCTTCTGATTGGCCAGCCTTTGACAGCCTGAGACAAGCTGCTCCCTGAATGGGTGGGAAGAGGACTGGGCTGAAACAATACAGACATTTGGTGGGAGAAGATTTGCTTTCTGGATAAGCAAGGGAGAGGAAAGGGACTTGGGAAATAAGCTTATCTTCAAAGGCAGCAGAATAGATGTCACAGGACCCAGGCCAGCCCCTACGCCTTGATACAAAGCCAGATGTGATCCCCCTCATTAGATTAGAAGAGAGGCTGGAAGGGGAATGTACAATGGAGCCGCGGTTTGGTGTTATTTGGAGTGAGGCAGTGTGGACAACTACAATTTAGTGGCGACACCCTTCCCACCTGTTGCAGAGGCTCATGGAGTATTGTCTCCACCATTACATAATTAACATTATAGGAGTACCTTTGGGTATTGTTTGAAGTGCATGAGACTTCTGCACTTTTTTCACTTCTGTATATAGCACACTTTCACATTTGATAGCAACATAGTGAGTACTGAAGAGATCTATCAGTCCTGATGAAGAAGCCTTGATGCGTCGAAACATGTTGACTTACTAGGAGTATCCGCACATTTGTCAGATCCCCACAATTCTTACCTCGTGTTTGTGGAGGGATCCCACAGGGACGACATGGGCAACCTGTGCCCTTCTGTTACTGGAAGGAGCGAATATACTAGCCAGGGCAAGGAGGGGACCGGGGGAGGTTGCCAGGAAAGGAGGTGAGAGCGGGATAGTGGTTGGTGTGATGGGGCACCCTTCGTGGCTCCGAGGTGTGTGGAAGTCCACGCTACCTAAAGGCAAGAGAGGAGACAGGGTTAACTAAAGCGCTGGGGTAGCGGGAACATACCTCTCCTGGGATCACCTGGGATAGCTATAGAAATGGGAAGCAGGGACCCCTACTTGGTTACCTGCTCGTAAGGTGTTCGGGTGTTGGGGAGGTCGTCCGCGATGTCCGTGTAGTCTAGCGGATCACCATAGGAGAGCGCTCCTGTGCTGCATGCTGGAACCCAGTGATGGCGACTTCGTGCCGTCGCATGAGTTGCCCAAAGCAAAGTGAAGGCGCCACTGCGCTCCTTGAAGGAAACAAAGGAATGGCGACTCCGTGCCGTCGCACGAGTTGCCCAAAGCAAAATGAAGGCGCCACTGCGCTCCTTGAAGGGAAACAAAGTAATGGCGATTCTGTGCCGTCGCACGAACAGCCTAAGCAATTAGAAAGTGCTCCTGCGCTGCGGGGAAGGGGCAAGGCACTGTTGGAAGGAAATGAAGTAATGGCAGGTTCGTGCCGTCGCACGTACTGCCTGTGCAAGGTAAAGCGCCACTGCGCTGTGCAAAGGTAAAGCGCCACTGCGCTGTGCAAAGGTAAAGCGCCACTGCGCTGTGCAAGGGTAAAGCGCCACTGCTCTACTTAAGAACAAGGTGATGGCAGTTCCGTGCCATCACACGAACTGCCTAGGCAAGAGAAGCGCTCCTGCGCTGCTGAAAACTGGCGAGGCAATGGTGACTCCGTGCATTTGCACGAGTCAAAGGGAGGAGTCTTTGGTCACCCTTGCGCGGTCCGGACCGATTGTCCGGTTGCTGATAGAGCCTTCGCTACGCTCCTGCGTACCGGCGAAGCTCTGTGGCTGAATCCGAAGCGCCGTGTCTCAGGATCTCTGCCATGATAAACAGTTGCTGCCGGAAGTGACGGCCGGCTGGCTGGTGGCGTCAGCTACGCGCCATTGGAAGACTAGACCATAACCTGTCAGGGTTACCACATGGGAGGAGTCGCGTCCCGAGAGAAGACCGCCCTGCTTCCGGGCTGCTGGCGAGAGGCGCCAGCGAACATGACAGTCGAAACATGTTGACTTACTAGGAGTATCCGCACATTATACGCAGGACATCTCCGAACCACCATTTTAACAGATCCAGCCTCGATGACCTATTAAAATTTCTTAAGTCCATGAGGCCAGGTCCTTTTTAAATTCACCTTTTACATTCACTCCAGACCCTTCCTCTCACGACCCCAACACAACACATAGTACAGTAAGATCAGTGCTCCCGCGTAGTCGCAGGCCGTACCACACCCCGTCCTGCAGCGGGACGGGAAGACCCCTTTGATGAAGCATGACACCAAGGGCTCTTTTGGTGTGTGAGGGGTATTCAAGCAAACACTGTGTGCATCCAATCCAGGATAGGAAACACACTTCCTTGACTCAGTAAGACACTTTATCAAGAAAAACTCCCCCCCTTCAAGGTGGATCTTTTTGTTTTTATTACAGATTCTAAGAAGGAGGATGTATCCACCACCAGTGTTCATGTAGGACACTAATTCTTCACTCCCTAATTTTGTTTTTTGTAGGATGTAGTGGATTGTCGGCCACTCCTGTTGGATTGGTTAGCCAGACATACTAGGAGAGAATTTCTCCATTTAGATTTTTGGAGAACAGTGCATTCTGGGTCAGAAATATGCCACACTTCATAGGAAGTTGTCATAGCAGAAGGTGGCAACTTGAACCATTCTGGTTGGGGTGCCCCCCCCTTGCCAGCCCAGAATGGAGAATACATCTGGGATATCTGCAGGAGCCCCTCAGATCTGACTGAAAAATCTAAAGAAGAAGAAATGCCCTGCTAGACCTTTGGACTGCACCACAGAAGACTTGGACTCAGAAGGACTGCACCTGCTGCACTCTCAACGCTCCACAAAAGGAAGGACTGCGCCTGATTCAAGTAAAAGGAGCAGCAAATGGTGGAAAGTGCTGGAAGACACCATCTGCAACATCCACAGAAAGGACTACTCCAGCTGACCAGCTACAACTGGATTGTCTTGGACTGACCAGGTGCATTGTGGTGAAATTGAGTCCCAGACCCCAAGAGTGCTGCTAGGCACTTTTCAACACAAAGGTATCTACTCAGCAGAAGTTCTGAAAGTTTGGGAACTTATTTCAAAGTTTTAGTAAAAAGCTCCGGAAGAAGAACAGCTCGATGTCGAGAGTGAAGCTACTGTCGTTGACTCGAGAATCAGCCTGATGGCACTGTTTTGTCCAGCTGAAAGCTCCTTGCCATCAACACTGAGGACAAAGACTTCCAGGGGCTCACCAAGGCACCGTGCTGCAGCAGGCCACCATCGTCAAAGCCAACTCCATATCCGAGAAGCCCTTGGGCTTATCGTGGAGAGAAAAAGCTCCCAAAAAGTGACTATGTGCGAAGGTAAAATTCTGACCATTGAGGATGGCTTAAATCTTATGGCTTTGTCCCTGTCCAGTGCGATCAGATAGCCACGATCAACACTTTCAGCTTTTTGGCACTTTTTTTTTTAACTTAAAAAATTCACATCTCTGTTTTTCTACTTTGGAGTGTCGCTGTGTTGGTGCCACTTTAATGATAAAAATAGTCACAGTTTTTGTAAATTGGTGTTGGATTTGTGTTGTGTTGTGCATTTCACTAATTTATTGTTTCAGTGATATTAAATGCTTTGCACACCTGTCTTCTATGTTAATCCTGACTGTTCATCTGACAAGTTACTAAGGACTGGGCAAGGATTAATTTATTGAGACTTGAATGGACCTTATTCGTGAATGTGGTATTATTACTAGCTGAAGGTACATACCTCCACCTACTAATAACCCACTTTCCTAAGTGCCAACATTTCTCAGTGGGTTGTGTATGGCTTGCAGTTCAACTGGCTTTCTGATTTGGATTGGCATATTGACTGAGTCCTTGGTGCCAAGGTGTCGGAGAACCAAGTTGTGTGGCTCTGGAAATTTCTAAAGAACCTAACATTGGGACCACCGTTCTTCTTTTACTTCATCTCTGAGAACTTTGACACCATACATTATCTTTTGTGATCATCCAAATGCCTGTGTTTTCAAACAATACTAACTATAACGTGCTGCAACAAAATTGGGATTTCTTTCTCAAGGGGGCATCCAATTTTATTTACACTTGTTAAGCTCTCCCCTCAGCTGTATGTAACCTTGTTAATTTAGAAGGTTTCCTTGTACAGTGCCCTGATATTGTTGTGAGGTCTTTATCAAGAACAATCTTGTGTTTCTGACTTTAAATCTGAGTGCAATAATATAACATATACTGGAATGTGTGCGTCAGTAAGCTATTTTAACAATGAGAGTAAAAATGAGAATATTCCTGAAGAAATTGGATATTCATGGGTACCTATAAACGTAATAAAAACAATGGGTAGGATTGCAAAAATATTATCCACTTTGTTAAAGTGTATGCTGCAACAGCCCCCAGCCTGCCAGGAATCACCTGTTCATCTTCTATATAAGTAAATGATAATATGCAGTTTAGGTGGCATATTAACGCCCCTAACTTACCCGTAGGGATACTCTTGACAAGCAGGATTGGTCATTTTGTGATGATTATCACCTGATAAAAGCCAGTTCTGAGGTTTTCAGTGTTTTCAGGTGCGATAACTAGCACATTATATTTGGGGGAATATTATTAAGATTTTTGGTGTTTACTGCAACAAAATTCACCTGTTTTGGAACTTACTGGTAATTTTTCTGCTGATATATATTGTCAGGTTTCACCTCCCAATGATTAACAGAAACATTTATAATTCCAATATGTGTGAGTAGAAAACTTACCACACATTAGAGTTTGTCGACATGCTCACAACAGAGGCCTTTGACCAAAACCGAATGTCACATTCTTTGAAACTTCTCTCCTGCCGATTTCCACTGTGAACAGCTCATATTATCACAGTCTTCATCTATTGGCCTGCTGTATCTAATCCTTACTTCATCACTTTGATGTTGGATGTTCTCACAATACTGGACGTTCCAGACTATCTGAAGGCTTCACCTACCAGATCCCAAACGCCCTGATCATTCAGTGAGACTCTATCCAACATTTGTGTTCTTTTCTTTACCATGACTCTACTCTTTGTATTAATTGCATAAACCTGTGTGAAATATCCCTGAACATTCACCCTTGTCTGGGTTGATTGTTGCTAACATTCTCCATGCAACCTTACTAATCAAAATATGTTTCTCAAAATATTCTTTATTAAAGCAATCCAAATCATGTTTTAGTAAACCTTTAGGGAACAACCAGGTGATTAAATCTATTATTCATCCATTTCTTCTAATCTTCAAATTACTGTAACTCATAATTCTGCACTCACAACTGTGGTTTTAATGACCCTTGAGAATTCGTTCAGTTTTGAATCTCATCCACTCTCTTTAATGTTATGCACATTTGCCATGTTTCCTCCCACCTCTAACTACACTTGACTATATTTAAATCTTTGATGATAGTGCTTATGGGCAGATGGTTGGTACCTTCCCATATAAGTATATGAGAATGATCAACATATTTACTAAGGGGCTACATGTCTGGAAACATATGATCAATTGAAGTACGAGATGATCCACACACAAAGGTTTGCCTCAATGGCTAATGTGCATGAAAATGCCAGTTTAATCATTTGAAACTCAGTACTTCTAAAGCTCAGTATTCCCCAGAACACCCTTTCATAGATAGGGTCCACTCAAACACAAATGAAACAATCATCAGACTTTCTTCTATTCTGTTCATAAATGGTATACTGAATTTATTAATGGGTGGGTCAAAATCTTTCACATTTAGCCACCTCCTCAACAAAAACTAAGGACTTAGGATATTCTTCTGGAATTATCTCATCCTGGTATTTGAGTTGCTTCATAAATTGCATAATGTCATTTTTGGAATTTAAAAAACAGTTATTCATGCTAAATAAGAATTTGCTTATTAATTTATTGATCCCACTCATACTATTTGAATAGTCACTGTTTAGATTATGACTTTTATAGTAAATTATAATAATCCCTAGGACTCTACCAACCCTATCCTTGCAACCCTGAAGGACTGGGAAAAGAATACTATCTTTTTTCAGTAGAATTGCACTTTTCTTCTTGATTAGACTTGTTACTTCTTTTTAGAAACTCCTTCATTAAAACCACATATATTTCAGGAAATTACTTCACTAGTGTCAACGTTAGGGAAAGTAGTTCTCATTCATGACATCAAGCCAACTGAGACATACTGAAAGAATTAAAGTTCCCAATACTTCAATTCAACTTTCCCACTACAGCAGAAATACTTGGGCCTGGGGTAAATGAAGATGTTATAAAGTCATTTTGCACTGTGAATGGAATCCTCTGTTGTGAGGAAGTCTCATCTCACACACCAGACCAGATCTGTGACCTTGTAGATGATTCAACTGGACTAACTTCTCAGCCGTTGTTTCTTACATTTCCAGTCTTCCCCAGTCTACCATGGGGATGAAAACCCAGATAAAAAACTATATAGATCATACAAGAACATCTTCTCCAGCAAATAAAAAAAAACTCTTATCACCAATAGCCGCCTCTGACTTAACAGTAACTTCAACTGTCCTCCTCAATTTCCATCTTATTCTCCATTCTTCATAGGAAATCACTCACCTCTATAACTTTACTTCCAGAACACTAACCCCAAGGCACAACCAAGAGCTTATCAGCAGTCATGATACCTTCTGAGAAAAAAAATGGTGTTTCTCCTCATCTAATGAACTAGGTGGCCCAGACTACTTTCACTGCCTTTATGAAATCTTTAAAATAAGTATGACTGGACATGTGAAATAAATTGGGTGAATTCCTCACTAAACCCATCAACTTAGTGCAAAGGAAAATACACAAAAATCAAAAATTTCTCACAGACACCATGGAAATCTGACAGCAGATGGAAAAAATGAATTCTCTGACATTACTACTACCATTATCCCCTAACAACATACCATAGTACAATGCTTTCAGCACTGCATCAATGGGCTGATCACACGCACCAGTAACACATTGCTCCTTCCAAAACCCCCTCAAAAAAATTGTCACAAACATTTTTCTCCTGAAAAAATCAAACTCAGAACTGTTTAATGTCACCCGATCAGAAGATTGCTCAATCACTCATCACCTTAAACTATCAATGATTTTCAAAATGACTGCCATCTCCAAACATAACAGGAACATGAAGGGAAACAAAGTCCTTTAAGATTACCAACCATGCTAGAGACTAAGAAGCAGGACAGAGTCTACATCATCTATGTAATGAGTGATTCTCTCTAAATCTCAGTTACAATCTACTTAGGGGCCCCAACGGAACCATGCCCTCATCACATCTGCAAGATTGGAACATCACTAATTAGCACTACCCGGCCTCACTACATTGGCACCTCCATCATGTCTGCCACTTTCTCAGATTTATGGAAAGTTGCATAAATCAATGCCCTCTTTAGGAAGCCCACAGCTGACTCAAATCACCTGAGCAACTTCCAACCCATCTGTATTATCCTCTGTCCAGACAAAGTGATTCAACAAGCAACTCACAACCTACCTCACATTTTACCATCTTCTAGACAACACTCAAGTAGGATTCAGAAAGAACCACCGCACCGAAACAGCACTCATTGAGGCTACTGACGACATTCAAATCTTCCTGCACTAAGGAGAAACAGCGGCCCTCCTCCTGTTCAAACTCTGCACGTCCTGTGAAATAGTCTCCCACAGCATTCTCATCAGAATAGTCCACAAGATTGGCGTACACGGATCCTCTCTCAAATGTATTTGTTCCTTCCTCACAGGAAAAACCCAAAGGGTCAGGCTACCACCCTTCACATCAGAGACCTAGATACTGATATGCAGAGTCCCATGGAGATCTTCCCTCAGCCCCAACCTTTTAAACATATACATGACACCGCTCACCAACATCTTCAGATCACAAGGCATGACATCTCTAATGCTGATGACACCCAACTCATTCTCTCCTTGACAGACAAGACAATACCGCCAGAACCAACTATACTAACTGCATGACCATGTTACCAGACTGGATTCAAACCAACTGCCTGAAGTTAAGCTCTGAGAATACAGAAGTTCTGGTCTTCAGCAATAAGACCTCCACATGGGACTCTACCTGGCAGCCGTCGGAGCTAGAATCAACACCAACACCCACAGACCATGCAAGAAATCTGTGGGTCTTCCTAAATGACAAGCTCGACATGATAGCTTAAGTCAATGCAGTATGCACATCCTGCTTCCACCTCCTACAGATGTTGTGAAAAATTACAAGTGGACTGGACTACGACACTCTATGCCGGAATCTCTAAATAACTCCCCCACAGACTTCGGACCATCCAGAACACTGCAGCAAGACTCATACTCTACCTCCCATGCAACACACACATTACACCGCACATCAGGAAGCTTCACTCTCCCCCCATTCACAAGCGCAGTCAATCCAAACTTTTCCCACTCACATACAAAGCCCTACTTAACACACAGCCAGAATATGTGAACAGCCACATACACTTTCACCAACCCATCAGAGACGTATGCTCTGCCTCACTCTCGTTCGTACACACTCCCTGCATCTACGAAAGCAAAATTGGAGGTCGTTCATCCTCTTATATCTCACACAAGACACAGAACAACCTCCCTGAATACATCAGAACTTACTTCTCACTTCTTGAGTTCTGTAAAAAAGCTGAAGACCTGACTCTTCGTATAAGCACCTTGGTGACCACATACCTATACACCTGCCTAAGTGTCTGGATACACTCTCAGATGATTAGAGTGCTATACAAATCAAGATAACATAACAAGGAGCCTATTTCAACTCAGCTACCCTTGACAACCTCAAACACAAAGCCCTTCTCTGCACTCTTTCCACCAGGATTGCTTTAAAACATCACATGCTACAATGCATTGCGTATAACAATACAAACAGAGCTGAAATCATACAGATGAAGTACTTAAACTGAGACAATTTCCATATTCTGTGGGATCCTGAAAGGTTCCTTCATCTGTCACTCTTCAACTTTTATGTAGAGCCTCTCAGACCACTCATGACAAAGACATGAGCAATCATAATTATAAATATGATATCAAATTCTAAGCAAAGGTAATTTCCAAACTTAACGTGTGTATCACAAAATTTTCTTCAAGATATTCAAGCCTGAATTTCTAGATATTTTCATATATGATAATCAATACAACCTCAATGGTTTTTCTCTATAGCTGACCAGCAGTATAAAATCGCTTTGTAGATGAATACCACAAAAAGATGAAGAACCGTCTGCTGTGAATTGTCTCAATTTGACAAAGGAAAAACCTTGTTGACCAGTTTATTAGATATCTAACTCATCCTAATAAAGAACATCCTCTGTTGCCTGACTGATCATGGGATTTCAGAAATTCAACAAGACCACACCAAGAGGACTTTATCAGCTTGCTCCATCTGCTATCATCTTGCTCAAGACTTGCTGCATTAGCTACAAAGTGGTGACTAAGAAGACAAAATGTATCTTTGGGCCAAAATCAAGTGCAGTAAACGTATGAAATAAATGACCAGGCATGAATGCTTATACAAAGAAAATTCCCTCACTACTGGCTACATGTTGGGCTCATCTACACCAATCCAGTTTATTTTAGTCTGTGTAGTCACAAAACAATCTCAAATTCAGAACTGGTAACATTGAAAGGCTGGAGGAAAGCAGTGGCAAAAGGGGTTTCAAATGCATCACATACTGCTTTAAGCATTCAAATCACACAAAAACATTAATCTAGCAATATCTATATCTTTAGAAATTAATGATGTATATACAGTGGTGATTTTTCTGTATTAAGAAGCATGAACACAAAACAGGTCTTTCCCTGGCATTTATCCTCTAAGATGTGCTGATTACATGCCCAGCACAGTTTAACAGTTTAAGTAAATGAGTCCATCATCTGTCCTCCGTGAGGTGGAAACAACATATTCATGATTTTTAATGTTTTTTTTTATTATTTAAAAGTCAATTTTGTTGCAAAATGTCCATAATTGTTGAACATGTGGTTAGTGAAAACAGTTACTAATGAGTTAGTAATCCTGTTCATGCGACAAATGTTATGAAGAAAACATCCATCAAAGTCATCTAAAGAAGTACAACTTTTTGTTAGTAGTAATAAATAGATATATCAAACACTATACCTGAAATTCGATTCAGGATGGTAACCATGCAAAATCTGAGATTACATGTTATTTTCCATGGAATAAAGTATAATATGCAGATTACAGAAAAGTGCTTCCAAAGCTGCATGCTCTTAGCCCTTCCAAGGAGAATATTGGACATAATTACCTTCTGCTTTAGCATGGTGCGCTAATTCACATCAAATATTTTGTTTACAAACTGAACACTGTTAGAGAGAACTGTCTGCACTTTAGGAGCACAGCTCCAGATCTTGATTGCTCTGCATTAGGAAGTACCAAAAAACATGTGAGAGTTTGTAGAGCTTTGTCCAGCAGTTGATTCTTGCCTAGTATGGGTAGGAGCTGCTTCAGCTGTGAAAAGGAGGTGATGATTTGACATTCTTAAGAAGACACTAGGTTTTCCCCAAAACAGCTTGTTGCCAACTGGAGTGGTCAGGGCCACCCGTCATGTCTTCGGGATGTGTGGACACTGAAAACGCACAGGGGTTTCAAGGTGAGCATGATGCAGTTACATTTTCTCAGGTTTAGAGACTGCCTGGTTCTATTGTCTTTCAGGCTTGGTGATGAGTTTCGTTGGGAGGCCAGTGTAGATGCATTGCATTAATTCAGGCCTGCCATGAATAGTGTTCTTGCAAGCCCTTATCAATGATTGGTTTGAAGTTGTGGAGGGGTTTTGGGAAGTAAGGATTACTTGTGATTGATGTCCTTGACTGCTGCATGACTTTGGCTCACTAAAGCTTCAATTTAAAGATGATCCCAAAAATGCTGGTTTTAAGGTCGTTGAAGGCAGGTTTCTTAATCGGTGGAGTCCGTCAAGAGGTGGAAGAGTGGGCTTAGTTTCCCCCATAGCAAGGATCTCCATTTTGGCTCTAGTGATGGAGAAGTTTTCTTTCTTGATCAAGAGGACCAAATAGTCAGAAAATTAGATACACTTGGTGGGAGAATTTTCTTTTGTTGACATTCTGGCAGGAAATATATTTGTGTGTCGAAGTTCATCTGATATTGTTAAAGTAGATCTGCCAGAGGATGAACATGCTATTGAATAGAAAGCAAGAGAAGGAAAACGTTTGGGGAGGCCACAGAGCACATGACATGTTCACTCCACTGTTCTGAATTTTTGGGCTACATATTAAAAGAAACATTTAAATACAGGACAAAGCATATCCATTTCTATCCACTGTGTGTTCCAATCTTTCTAGCAATAGTGTGTGGTCAACAGTGTTGAAGACAGCTCAATGAATATATAAAGCTATTTGTTTTCATGATCCATTGAAAGGAGAAGCTCGCCACTAATAATGTCAAATAATGATTCCATACCACTCAATCATCTAAATCCACAGTGGTGGTCATTGTTTAGTTCAATGTAATCTTCTAGTTGTTTTGTCACCTCTACTTCACGTTCCATTCAATGACCTTGCTAAGAAAGTGGAGGTTGAAGGTAGCATGGGTAGTATGACAGCATTTTAGGATTGATCTTTTTTTCTTTTTAGAGGGGAGTGATGATGTGCTTGAGTGGGTGTGGTGTGGCTAAATTCCCTAACTGAGGGAGACTATTAGCTTGTTTTGTGTGCACACTACTAGAAAAGGAAGGGAGTGTTTGAAGAATGATCCTGAGCAAGTATCCAGTGGTGAGTTGGATTCTTTCACTTTGGAAGCAAGGCTCAGAAACTCAACAATCCCCAATGGCCTGGATGTTGGTAAGGCCAATTGTAGGAGGGTAATCAAATTAAATAGGATGAAAGATTGTGCCAGTGCTTTAGAGTTTGAATTGCAAATAATGAACTAATCAACTTTTTTTTTGTACTGTGTTGGTAGGTAGTGCAAGGGTCACCTTTCAGGGTGTCAGGCTTGGATTGTTCACACTTAGTTAAAAAATGCCTTAATTTCATTAGATGGATTGATGATGTATTTGGTATTGTAAACCCTTTTGTCTATCTTAATTGCTTTGTTGTAGACTCTTCGATATTTCTCACAGCAGGATTTGTCTTTGCTTTAGATGCCTGAGACATACCAGGTTGCATACATTATATTCCATTTTAAGAAATTATTGGATATCTCTGGTATCTAAGATGGTTATTTTGTGGTAAAGAATTTACCAGCACATGTTTAGGGTCTGTGAATTTGATTATCATTTTCAGCACCATATATCAGTTTGAAGTACTCTATGGTGATATTTCTGAAATCTTTGTAGGGACAGTGAAGGTGGACTTGTTTTGTATATGATAGGTAGGCTTGTATGTAGGCTGGGCAGGTTGATGGAGATGGGCTGACCTGACCATATCTGTGGTTGCACTATTAAGTTTGAAGATTCCAGGCTGTGAATAATTCAAAGTTTGTAGATTGCAAATAAACATGAACTTTATGATGTCATCTGTAGGCTCCACAAAGGCTCTCTGTAGGTTTGAAGCTTAGATTATCCTACAATGTCAAGTCACCCATGATCAACAGCTTGCTGCTTTTCATCTGTAACAATTGTCAATGTTTTGTAGTAGATATCGGAATCACCATCAGGACACACAAGATTTTAAAAGACCTAAAGTTAGCTAAAATGAACAAAAACAAAAACAAAAGAGAGAAAACTCGACATCAAAAAAAGATACATATATACAGACGATTCAAGGTACAGAGGAAATCAGAAGGATTGCTCACATGGGAAAAGCTTCAAGGCATTTTATCAGAGAGAGTAAATAAAGGAAACCAAGATAGAGAATAATTGACATGGCTTACGTAGGTGTAGAAATATTGTAGATACATGTAAGAAAACCAGGCTAGGAGGAGCCTAAGGAGAGTAAAGGAAATAAGAAACTGGGAAGTCAGAAATGAGTTTGAAAAAATAATCGGTAAACCACTCCGAAAATGTAGCTGACCAGTATCACACAGTGCTCCAAATGAAGGTCGGAGGGTAGCGGGCTCTCAAATAATAAGGAAGGTGAAAGTAAGAGCCAGACTCCCCATTAATGTGTGCCTTAAGTATTATGTCCTAGTCAGAAATTATTCCTAAGGACTTTACTTTGGCCACGGTCAGATGAGGAGCATCAACACTAAATAGCCATAGTACATTTCCACAGTAGGTTTTATTATTACTGATTGACAAGTTTTAATGGAGCTGTGCTTGAGAAAATTGTTGCCTGTCCATTGCTCAATAGTCATCAATAACCCTCATATCCAATATGAGTGTCTGCTTGTGACATGGAAAAAATGAGCTTTTATTATTGATAGCTGACAACCAACAGCATGTTATCAGCCCTGATGTCAGCACACAAACATGTTGACACACATGCACACATGCTGATCACAGCATGTGATCAGCTCTGATGTGGACCCAATTTTTTTTAAAATAATAGCGAGGAGGCCTAAGTATCCCCAAACTACATTACCACCCACTTAAACATAAAAGGAAGCAGGACTAATGTCTGAAAATTCCTTGCAAAAATGACTAAAACCGATTCAATATAGTACCTTCAATAGGTGTCTCAGTCAGTCTCTAGATAACAAAGGCATTCTCCACAGTATTAAACGTGGCGGAGAGGTCAAAGACAAGCATTCCCACCACATTCCCAAATTAATCCTGATCAATCAAAATGTTGTTGATTACTGTTTACAGTGATAACTGATTGTTAAACCTGTCATCCTTAGAGTGGTCTTACCTCAAACGTTTTGCCTTCACCGCTCTTATTTTTACTGATCTCATATGTGTGGCCCTTAGGACTCTGTGCACTTTACCACAGCTTACCAATGCTAAAGTGTTTCCACTCTCTTCTCTAAACATGATGGCAAATACCCAATTAGCACATTCAATTTATGTGTACGTCTCTGGTAAAGTGGTACTACACATACCCAGGGCCTGTAAATTAAATGCTACTAGTAAGCCTGCAGCATTTAATGTGCTATCCACTCATTTAGCCCTTTTGAACATGTCTCAGGTGTGCCATTGCAGTCTGTAGGTGCAGTTTTAAAGTGCTATTTTGACTTGACAAAATAAACCTTTTACCAGGTCAAATACCTTCCTTTTTATTACATATAGGTCACTACTATGGTGCAGTGTTTTAAGTTTTACATGTCCTGGTAGTGAAAAACTTAAAGTTGTTTTCACTACTGAAAGGCCAACCTCTCCCATATGGTAACATTGGGATTTCTTATTACATTTAAGAGTGATAACTTTCAATTGTGAGCAGGTTGACAGTTCAAGTTTGATGTCTAAACAACTGTATTTGAAACCCTCTTTCATGGTGAAGTCGGATTTTGAGTCAAAATTCTGAAAATACCACTTTTAGAAAGTCAGCATTTTCTTGTCTTAATCACTTGGTACCTGCAGTCTGTCCCTGGATCACCTGACTAAGTGCAGTTGGAAGTAGGTCATTGCATATTGCTCCCAGACAGTAAAACTAAGGACCATAATTGTTGGTAGAATGGGCCGTCGTTGGCTTGATGACGGGGAGAAGCCTATCGCACTTGCACATCACAAAGGCTGTGCCTGAGCACTCTCACAAAGGGTTTGACACTGGTCTTTTGTGACCCCAGACAAACTGAGGAGAGGGCAGGGAGGCAGGAAATTCCAAGCACTTCTTGTGAGGGGTGGAAACCTCTTGAAGCTTCTGAGTGAGAATGACTTGACATACATCCAGACAGAGCAGGCTTTCTCCATCTTAAACCCCACACTGAGACTATAAAAGCTTTGAGTCCTGCCATCCCAAGTGGTGCCACCCCAGTGCTGGATCCTTGGAAATGGGTCTGAGGGTGCTTTCTGCATTAGAGATGCTGCGGGATGCATTGACTCACCAAGTTCTGCATCTGGACCACTGCATAGTGCATCTCCGGTGCAGGACTTCTCATCTCAGCTCATAGCCACCTCGGACCCGCTGCAGCATGACTCATCCTCAACGCAGGTCTTCACTTGGCAAGCCCCTCGTCGATGGCATCCTCAACAATGATGCAGGACTCCGCTTCTTCAGAATCAGCTGATGCACAACACATTTTCAATGCTGGGAATCGCATCACCAGGCCCTGATCTATGGCATCCTTGACAATCATACAGGACTTCGATTGCAGGCTTGCAGCTACCCAGAGCTGATGCTGCACAATACACCTGCACACCAGGACCTCAAATTACCTGCTCAACGCATCCTCAACTCAGGATCTCTCAACGGTCCAAGCATGATTTAAAGTACTCTTGTTAAGCGTGCTTAACTTACCTTTCATATCCAGCTCACGCTCCATCACAGTCAGCCTGAACTTATGACTTTGTTCCAGTCCGGCGTGACAAGATAACTACAGTTGGTGCTTTCTGCTTTTTGGTATTATTTTCACATAAAACTTTTGAAATTGCATATCTCTGGTTCTACTGATTTGATTATTGCTATTTTGGTCTTAAATTATTTATTCATTTTTACTATTTTGCTAAATTGGTCTGGGATTTTTCTTGTGTTGCGTTTCACTTTATTACTCTTTGAAGTGCTGCATAAATACTTTATACATTGACTCTAAATTAAACCTGACTGCTTTTGTGGTAAGTAACTAGAGAGGCTTAAGCACAGGTTGATTTGGAGGTTGCTTGTGACTTCACCCTGAAAGTATTGTGGTTGCTGCTTGAGTAGAGTTGCACCCCCCCAACTAGTACCTAGCTTCTTACTCTTATTTATTTATTTATTTATTAGGAACGTTTATAGAACATTGCTAGCAGTTTCCGTGACTCAACTGAGCTTTAGAAATCCTAGCGGTAGTAGGTCAAAAGATTTTGTGTTTTTTTAATTACCATGGATAGGAGCAAATGTTTTATTGTGGTACTTGATAGGCTTGCCTAGGTTGTGGATAGCATTCTCCAAAAGTCATATTATAGTTCCTACATTCCATATATCAGGAGCCACTCAGCAAAAAGCAAGAGCTTTACAAGTTTAGTCACTCTGTTTGATATGATGGCAGCAACATACCAGAGAATTGCCATAAGGCAGGGGTTGCAAGATGATGACTGTTGAAAATTTGGCATTTCTGTTAGGTCACCCCGGGTTTCTTTTTTTTGCTTATTTGCAGAACACAATTTTTGCTGGCTATAACTTTGTGTACTTTACCCATTCTAACCAGTGGTAAAGTGTTTGTGCTTCTCTGTTCAGCATGATGCAATTCGTATACACAGGATTGGTGTATTTCATTTGCCTACACTTCCCTGGTATATGGTACCAAATATAGCCAGGACCAGTAAATGTAAAGCTACCAGTGGTCTGCAGAACTCATTGTACCATCCACTGAAGGGAAACAAAAGGCCAAAACAATTTGTGTGTACCTACTGTCTGGTTGCTGAAAGTTCAGCCTTTTCCTACTAGGCATCTGTCTCTGAGTGTGTTGGGGGCACAGGGACTGCCGAAAATTTGTTTGTAATTTCAGATGTGGTTGTGTATTAGGACTACCATATCACACACATCCCCAGCCCTCAGAGCCCAGGTTTAGTGGGGGGAAAAGACTTTGGTCATCTTTAAAAAGGCCCAAAGTGGGTAGGTTTCAACATGGGAACCTTCACTCTATTGGTTATGGCATTTTTAGGGGAAATTCCCGCTCACTATCTTATGCCAGGCATACATGTGGAATCTCCAGACAGCCACACTTCAGAATGCTCTTGCACCTGAGGAAGATCAGAAGAGGACTATGCTTGTCAGCAATGCAACCTGAGAAGAGCCAATGAGAACTGGTCTTGCTCTCTCTCTTGTACTCAGGATGAAGAAGTAGACTCCAAGGATCATAGGGCTGACCTCCCATTAAAGCCACATGGACACAACAAGCTACAAGAAGCCTTTTTCTTCAACTGAACAGCTGACTAATGGCAACTGGAACTGGGCTTGTCCTTCCTGCTGTCCTCTGCCTGCCTCCCTGTGAGTCTCCAAGAGGCCCCCAGAGGTCATGGTGAGCTTTAGAAGTGTACTCCTGTGGTAGATTGTGAATTAATGGACTAAAGTCAGAAGGTAAAATTGTAGACCAACTTGGTTTGTGTACTCGACCCATGCTCCATGCTGGTCAGCGTCAAATTGAATATAGGTCCTTTTCTACTATGACCATTGACTATCATTGTCACATTGAGCTACTTGGTGCTGTTTCTATTTAAAACGTAAAAATTCATATCCATGGTTAGCATTATTGACTTTTTGTCATTTTGTTGTTATTTGGTTTGTTTCATTTTGCTCTATTTTTCAAATTATTTTTGGGATTTTCATTGTTGTGCATTTTGACTTCATTACAGTTTTAGAACTGCATGAATACTTTACACATTGTATCTAAGTTAGGCCTGTCTGCTCCGTGTCATAGCTACCAGGGGGTTGAGTGCAGGTTAGTTCAGTGATTAAGGGTTCGCCCTGAAAAGGATTGTGAATATTATTTGAAGTGGGTCCTTACCACATACTACCCCAATTCTTTATATTGACTGAGATCCACAAATAGGAGACTCACCTTTGCCCCGAGAAGGAAGCTTGAAGGACTGATAAAAATGTCTAGTCTACATATTAGGGGTGGTGTAAAGGATCTTGCAAACAAATTGAGGAAACTTGTTATTCTTTTATAGACCCTCTGCAATCTAGCCGGATTGTCACAGGCAACCCAGGACACTGATAATGCTGGATAAACATCTAAGCTTGGTAGATTTTTTCAGAATTGACAACAGATAGGAGGAGTTCTGATACTCAAGAATTCTGGTACAAAGAATCATATTGCAACAATTAGGTTAAAAAGTTTATAGAAAACACAGATTACACCTACAATACGGTGTAAAATACAAAACAATTTGTCCCAGATATTACACAAAATTAGTTGTGTTTGTGCACATGGACAACATTATTTGGTTCTTCGAGATAGAAGATAAGTTACCCTGAAACTTTTACATGGCAGATAATACGAGTAACCACCAAGTAATGCTTGCTAGGAAGTTCCCATAATAGGGGAAAATACCTATTAAATGTATGTCAACAAATGACCGATACCAATGCATTTGAAGACAAGATATTACCGGACTGCTGATTTCGTTTGAGACTCAACAATAGTCGAATTAAACTGGAGGAGCCTGAAAGCAAAAGAAGGAGAATAACAAAGCCTATTATGATGTGTGGGAAAAATTACTGGCCTTATTTATTCAGTTTCGTAGGCGGTTTATGTGTCACCCCTACACTAACAGAACTGTTCTTCATGTCTGAGCAAGGAAGATACAGTCCACAGCTTCAAACAAAGTATGCTTGGATTTAAGGAGCAGGAAAATAAGTCAAGGCATAAAGAAAATCAGTGTAATTTGGAATTAACTGGGCAAGGTACACTTTAGTCATTATCTATAGGACAAAAGCAAAGACTTAAATATTAAACCAACTGGAAGAATGTTGCAAAAAGCAGTTGCATTCCCAGAAATAGATTGTCTTTGAGCCTAGACAGTTAAGAATGTAGGTACATTCAAGTACATAAAAATCCTCCTTCCAAGTTCTCTTTGACTACCTAAGCTCATTACTAAGTTGGACATATACATAGCTTATCCAGACGCAAGACATAAGAGACTATTTATATTGAGATACTGCTGTGTTTTATCTTTCAGTTACTTCACAACACTAGAGATCTAACATTGTTCAGTTACATCAAAAGACAAACAAGACTGGAGTCCAAACCCACAGGTTTCGACTGCATCTGATTTTCTTTATGATCAATCTTTGAATAGTGAGGGGTTTTAAAGAGTTTTCCTATTTGTATGTAATTGAATTTGAATCAGAAGGGTTGAGAGCATTCCATAGTTTAGGATCTCATACTGGCTCTCTGAGTCGACCTCTTGAATCAATCTCTGCCAATGAGAATTTTTCAGAGCCTCATTCTACTGCATCCTTTTGCGAACTACGTTACTCCAAAGACCTACCAACCCAATGAAAATCTTTACCTCATCCCATAAGGACTGCTTCAGTCTGAACTGATTAACAACAGTCCCTCAATATAAGAAAAGAATTAACCCAACGAGCATTAACCTTGTCATGCCTTATCAGTAAGCTGCACCTTGAGTCTTAGTACTAGGAGCAATGAGACCAATGATTTGGCGTTTCCATCTTATTGAGGGTTACTTACTAGGAAGAACATAAAAGTCATGGTTAGAATGCTGTAGTCAACCTCACATACTACTAATTTACCTATGTCACATGCAGTCAATTATTCAAAGGAATCGCTTAGGATGCAGTCTTCAAGTGAACTGTGGTAAGCCATACTTACAGTTCTGTAAAGAAACTAAAATGATTTTAAAATATGTACACCTCGGAAAAAACACTCCCCTCAACAAAAACACAAAATGCTTAGTTAAAAGCTCTTTAGTCACCAGACCAACAAAATATGTGCAATTATAAATCATGTGATCCACTTATCAAGTAGAGTAATATTGACTAGATCACTTTAACCAAGTGTTTAATGCCATTAACATTTTTGTGAACAATAAGTAATATTGTATTCATTATTTGAAAGATGCACTGAATTTGATTGGCTAATGGTCATGAACATAATGCAACATAAACACAATAAAAGGCAGGGCTTCTTTAAAAAAAAGCTGATAAAGAATATTATGCAATTGAATAAACAAGATTTGCCATAAAGTAATGTGATATCTGCATTTACATCAAAAGGAGTAAAGGCAAATATAATTAATCCAAATAATGCCAATGCATTGCACTTGCTAGCGTTCATGCATCACAGATCAAGCTTCGACATTAATAGTTAAGTTTGTATATTGCTTTAAGATAAAAAAAATTGAGAAATATATATGTGTGGCACTTTCAAAGAAAAAATATTTCCTCTAATAAAACTAAAAAAAGGGATTTAATGTTGTTGGATGTGGCCCTCTCTGCAGGGTCATCCCCAAACACTTTGCCTTCACCCTTCCTATTTTTGCTGAATTCATTTTTGTTGACCTTAGCACACTGTGCAGTTTACAACTGCTAGCCTTTGCTAAAGTGCTTGTGCTCTCTCACTAAAGCATGAAAACATTGGCTTACACCGGATTGACATATGTAATGTACCTAAAAGTGCCTTGTAGAGAGGTATACCATATACTACCTGTAAATTAAATGCTACTACTGAGCCCACTTACTTAAGTAGCACCTTAAAACGTGTCCCAGGCCTGCAATTGCAGCCTGAATGCAGTTTAAACTGCCAATTCCATCTAGCACTAAAAATCCTTTACCAAGCCTTAAATTCCCCTTTTATTGCATATAAGTCACCACTAAAGTAGTCCATACGTAGCCCATAGTGCAGGGTGCATTTTAATGAAAGGTTTGGATATGAAAAACGTGCAAGTACATATCCTGGTAGTGAAAACCTCCTAGATTCATTTTTCACTACTGTGAGGCCCACCTGTCGTATAGGATAACATGGGGTTGCCATATCACAGATACGTGCTAAATTTTGATTGGGGACAGGTACACTATTCGTCTTTGGTGTCTATGAAATCATAATTAGAAATCCTCCTTAATGGTAAAGTTATTTTTTAAATTACACCTTTGAAAAAACACTTTTAGAAAGTTAGCATGTTCATGATATTTGCTATTTGGTGCCTGCAGCCTGTCCTAGGTCACATGACTTAGAGTATTCAACAATCAAACCTTGTGAATTACTCCCCTACAGTCACAATAGAAGGATTAGGTGTGCATGAATGGGTCGTCTGCTGGCGAGATGGTGGTGGGCGGAGCTAGGCAATTTTTCACTTGCAACTGAATAGGCTGTGCTCGGCCTTCACACAAAGGACTTGTCACCACTGCATTGTCCCTGCAGCCAGCCTGGAGTCAGGGCAGGGGAGTAAGAAAACATCAAGTACTTCAAAGGGATTCCTGTTGAAAGTTCTCTTACCTCAAAGAAGGCACCAAGCATGAAAAGGAGATGATCAAGCATACACTTTAGTTAACTTTCTGGACCTTTGAAGGACTCTCAGAGTACTGCTTGCTCTGCTGTGGCCTGCAGTGTACTCCATAAGACTGATTGTCTGCATCTGGAAGGACTGCTTTGCTGCCTGAAGACTGTCATAAACCCTCAGGGACCTACCCTGCTGTTTTAGCCCCGTTTTATTACATGAACCCAGGACTATGAGAGTGACTCCAGGGATAATCTGTTGGCCTCCTGTTCAAAGCCAGAGGGACATAACAGACTGCCACCATCTTGAACCCGCAACTGGGCCCAGCAAATCCTAATCCTCCCAAGTGGTACCCTTCTAGTCCTAGTTCCTTGGTGGAGGTGCTGACGGTGGCCAGATAGAAAAAATGCAAAACATGGGACTTATAAATGTTTTGGCTACAAACTGATTTGAGAACTGGGGGAAGACCGGGATCAACTTGCTTGTCGATCAACCCGAGGTGCATCGCTGGTCAGCCTGACTTTACAATAGCTGGTGTTATTTTCTTCTCTAGAGCGGCAAATCCTGTTCAGTGGTCCCTCGGCAAAGGAGTATCAAGTCTCCTGAAACTCTCGTCAGCTACAGCCTCCAGCTTTGTCCCATTGAAGATATTCAAATTCCAATAAAGCGACTAAGTCCGAACGTAGAAATCTTCACAATGACTTTGTCCAGCAGATCCTTGACAATGACTTGCCCTCCTCAGACACCACACGCAGGCTGGCCCGCTAAACATTACCTTCTCAGTACATGTCCTTCAAAATGTCCCCTAAGTCTCAAGGCAGTGGCGTAACATAGGCTCCCATGTGGGTGGGTCCTAAGCTCTAGGGGGCTCCCTCAGCAGAGTACACTGACCTGAGAATTCCAGTTGACTTCGGAGGGGAAAGCCCTCTAAGAACTTTGCATGGGGGCCCCCTCAAGTGTCGTTATGCCACTGTCTGAAGGTGAGCACCAACAGGGCCCAAACCACGGTTGACTACATTTTTTACGTTATCCCGGTCTCGCAAGTCTAAGGGCCTCATTTATGAAAAGTGACGCATCGCTGTGTGAAAATAGCGATGCGTCACTTTTCAATGTGCGACATGCTGGATACAGCATATTTACAATATGACGCATCATGTCGCAAGGAGTTACAGATACGTCAGTATTTCTGACGTATCTGTAGGCGCAAAAATGATGCATTGCTGGGGTGTGTCACAAAAGTGACGCAACTGCAGCAATGGGTCATTTAAAATGGGCAAGTCCAATTTCAATGTGCCTGCGTCAGTCTTATGCCTGCTGTGAGGCAGGCGTAAGATATTGACGCATTTGGGTCCTAGAAGTGACTCAGTGAAATCTCATAGATTTCACTGCGTCACTTCTACGAGGCTTACTTGTGTCAAAACACCCACCCTGCATACATTATACCTGGCGCAGGTATAATGTCGCGCAGGGGTTTACAAAGTGGCACATCTACTTAGATGCGTCACTTTGTAAATATGACGCAACATGGTGTATTTTTTAACCCTGCTGGTGCGTCACAAATAGTGACGCACCAGCGGGGCAAAAGTGGCGCAAGGGCTCATAAATAGGCCCCTAAATGTTTGCGGTTGGCTCTTTGACCTTTTAGCCCTCTATACTACATTATGATAAGTCAAAACTGCAACTAGACAACACTCAGATCACTCCAGCAACAAGAGTAATCACCAGCATTACATTGACATTTTTATTATATCTGGAAGATTGTTCACACACAAAGAACTCCGCAGCAGGTGGCTTTAAACGTGTAATATATTGTAAAATATGGAACCCCCTGAGTGGGGCACCGGTCGCACCACCCTAAAGCCTGCACTGCCATACCCACTCACTCCAAGTCCATCTAAAGGAAGGAATAACTGACTGTCCTCACAGAGTATCAGAATGGTCTCAAATAAAGCTTTGCCTGTACGGAGAATGCTCAAGTAAGGCCCAGTGACAAACTATCTTTCCCAGAAGGTGTTCGAACTCAGCTAGGGCAGTACTTAGCCCTGAGTACGAAAGGGAATTCAGGTCAGCTTCATCATAGAGAAAGGGTTTGCAGAGTTCTGAAACCAATGGCAATGGGGCAGACAGATGGCTGGTTGCCTGGGGAGAATCAGTGAACTCAGATGGGTGAATTTAGGAAACAGCCTGACTTCCATACTAACATGGCAGTATCATTTTTGTGTTCCCATCATCCAATACAGTCTAATTCCCTAGCAAAGATGATGCCTCACGTCACTAAGGTGAGACACAATTCCTCTTCAGGGGCACTTGAGGTAGAGTAGGAATATGCAAAAGAACATGTCACCTTGCAACATCTTATATCAAAGGGGTTCTCTGCTGCTTTGGTTTAGCTGGCCCATTCTGTGTTACACCTTTATTGTTGTCCTCATTTCCCCATTTCCGATTCCTCCTTCCATTAAAACTTACAGATTGATTTGTTACTTTTGTACATTTTACCTTGCTCCTTAGACAGGTCTCCAGTTTACCTTCCTGTGCAATCATTCTGGAGCTTCTCATTCTCTGAGTCAGTAGACCCCATGACTCCGAGATGCAGTGTTTAATGTTGTATGAAAATATTGATAAATAATCTGGTATCACTTTCTGCCACTTCTGAAGCTGGAGGGTTCCTTTGAGACTGGCTTATGTGTTTCTCTTCCATCTCTTGCCCTAGTTCCCTTATTCCCCCAAGTCTGGCTCATATGTTTTTAATATATTTGTAGGGAACTACATGTCATAGGTTCCAGAAAGGAAGGTGGTCAGTCTGTTTAGCTCTGTACCTTGTATTTACAACAGTTTGCCAGGCCGTGTTAATTTTTGATGCATAGACTGACCCCACAGTTGCAAAGACAAAAGCTATACAAGAGTTACAAAGAGAATTACATACAACTAGAATCGATTGAACCATTGTGCTAGATAGAGTTAATCAGTTGCAGAGACTTACAGCTCCATTGATTCTGACACCCTAAAATAATTAGTTTAATCTGGGGGGTGCAGAAATCTCTGGAAATACTTCCGTAGAGGCATTTATCTCTTTGGATATAGGTAGAGCCTCCACTATTTCAATTGCCCTGCCTACATGTCATGGGAGATGACAGGCTTTTGCCATAATACAATGGGAGTCTCAGTCCTATATTCCATGCAACATAGCACTGATAATGCCATGTTAATATGCCAACGTTTGGTTCCCACACTAACATGGCAGTATCAGTTGGGTGCTCCAGTAGACCAATACAATCTCATAATCTATGTAAGATGAGGTTTCACCTTGAGAAATTGGGTTGTTGGCTGACGGGGAAGTAAGCTCTGGTCAAGCACTAGCCACAAACCCTGGTAGTGTGAACCACAAAAAGTCAATAAACTAATTTATTCTTAACCTTGGGTAGCTTGGCACAAAAAGCAGTTAGGCTTAACTTAGAGGGAATGTGTAAAATATTTATGCAGCACACTACCAGTTATAAAGTGAAAAACACAATACAAGAAAAATCTCAATATGATTTAGAAAGATAGACACAATTTTAACAAATCAGTTGACACCAAAACAACAAAAATCCAAACAGTAGAACCAGCACTATGAATGTATAAAGTTTAAAGTTTAAAATAGCTCCTAAAAGATCAAGCGCCCACCACAGACATCTAGTTGCTCGAGACCGGATCAAAGTCAAAAGTTATGGCCGACCGTGATGGAGTGTGGTACCGAACAGAATTGTGCCTGGCCAGTGCTAACCTTTGGACTTGGAAAACGTTTTAAAGAAACATATCTGAGAAGGTTAAGGTCAGCTGGGCAAGGCTGCAGGAGGAGTCTGATGAGGGAGTTTTGTCATCAGATGGCCTGGGTTTGAGGTCGGGGTGAAGATCTCTACGTTCGGACTTAGTCGTCGAAATGGAAGTCAAACAATTACAGCGGGACGAGACAGAAAAGGTTGGTCCTGGCCTCCTCCTGATTCTCAGAGCACTTTTTGGACAAATGTTGTCCAAATCCTCAGTTCTGGAAAATTTCCATCAGGGTATCTTTAGCACCACACTCAAGGGGGGTTTGTGCTCACTCAGGCGGGGTCCAGGTGCACGTTCAAGATGGTGGCAGCCTGCTATGTTCTTGTGGCTCCGAACAGGATGCCAGCAAACTAGCCCGTGGAGTCACTTCTGGTAGTCCTGGGTGCAAGTGTAGATGCAGGGCAGAAAAGCAGGGCTGGCCTCTGAGGGTTCAAGGCAGGCGCCAGGCAGCAAAGCAGTCCTTCCAGGTACAGCAGCAATCTGGAACAGTGCAAAGCCAGTCACAGCAGCAGGTAGCCCTCTGGGAGTCTTTCCGCAGATCCAGTAGTGAACTGATGAGTGGGCCTGAAGGCCATATTTTTATATCCTGGTGCCCTTCTTCTGGAAGGTGGGAGAGGTTTCAGGAAAGGTTCTAATAAGTGCATGTAATTTCCTGTCTCCACTGCCCTAGTTCAAAGCTGGCTGCAGTGAATGTACAAGGTCATTAAACCCTTTGTATGGAGGCAGAGCATGAGCAATTCAGGTGTAAGTGGGGCTGAGCTCAGCTCTGTGCCCCACCCTGCCAGCAGATGACCCATTCAAGCATATCTAATCCCTCTATTGGGGGACTGTCTGGGAGGAATTCACACAGTCTAATTGTCAGTTACACCCAGTCATGTACCCAATGCCAGGCCACAGACACAAAATGGCTAAGGGCAGGAAAAAGACAACTTTCTAAAACTCGCTTTTTTTAAAATGGTAGTGAAAAATCTGACTTTACCATTAAAGAGGGTTTATCATTACAACTGCATAGGTACCAACCATGATGTATCCATCACCTCTCAATTAGGAATTACAGTGTATTAAATGTAAGAAATTATCCCCAATGTTATTCTATGTGAGGGGTACAGCAGTGAAAAATGAATTTGTGAGTTTTTCACAACTAGGACATGTTAAACTTAAAAGTGCGTGTCCAACCTTTTCATTACAAGCCTCCTGCTGTATGGGCTACATGGGGTGTTCCTTAGGGGTATGTTATATGTATTAAAATGGGAGTTTTAGGCTTGGCAAGGGGGTCTAAATGCCAAGTCGATATGACAGTGTATTCAGGCTGCAATGGCAGGCCTGGAACATGTTTTAAAGTGATACTTAAGTGGGTGTCACAATAAGTACTGCAGGCCCACTGGTAGCATTTAATTTATAGGCCCTGGGTATATGATATACCACTCTACAAGGGCTTTGCAATTTAATTAAATATGCTTATTAGGTATATGCAAGTCACACCACGATTTACAGAAAGAGCACAAGCATTTTAGCACTGGTTAGCAGTGGTAAAGTGCACACAGTCCTAAGGTCAACAAAAACAAATTCAGCAAAAAGTGGGGGGGGAAGGCAGAATGTTTGGGGGTGACCCTGCAGAGATAGCCAGGTCCAAAAACGCACTATTATCAGATATACTTAATCTTCTGAAGCACTCAAGGTAGACTCAATATATCAGCAGAACTCCACAACAACACAGTCTCTGGCAACATTTTATATTTGTTAGACTAGTCAACCCTGGCATCATATTCTCCCAAACTTTTATGCCTTCACTCCCTCACTTTGCCAAACTCGTTTTGTTGGCATTAGGACTCTATAAACTTTACCCCTGCTAACCAGTGCAAAAGTACTTGTGCTCTCTCATTAAAACATCATAAAATTGGACTTCACCTAATTGGCACATTTAATGTGCTAGTAAGTCATTAGTAATTGGTAAGACATGTACACAGGGCCTGTAAATTAAATGCTAATAGTCGGTTGCAGCACTCATTGTGTTACACACTAATGTAACACTGAAATACATCTCAGGCCTGCGACTGCAGTCTGTAGTGCAGATTTAAACTGCTATTTTGACCAGGCAAAATAGACCTTTTGTAAGGGCTAAATCATCTTTTTTAATATTAATAAGCCACCCCTAAGGTATTTCCTGAAGGACCGTAGGGCAGTGGGCATGATAGGAAAAAAGTAGGACATGTGTGTTTAGGTTTCCATGACCTGGTGATGAAAAACTCCTAAAGTTGTCTATCACTGTTGTAAGGCCTATCTCTCTCATAGGCACTGGGTTACCTTATTACATTTAGCATGTGATAACTTTAGATTGTGAGCAGATAGAGCTATGCAGTTTACACTCATATGAATTGTAATTTAAAATCGTTGTTAATGGAACAGGTGAATTTTCGATGATAATTTGGGAAACATCACTTTTTGAAGAAAGTGTCCATTTCCTTCCCAAAGTTTCTGAGATATTTCTAGGAGTTTCTAGTCACCTGGGCGTCTTGTTGGGGGAACCATTAACAATGTGTATTGGGCCCCGAATGTAAACAATGGGACCTGTGTGTAGCTGGGTGTGTTTTAACTGGCAGGATGGCTGGGGAGGAGCTGTACCATTCCCTGATAACTTTTCAAAGGCCCTCGTTCACAATACACCTGACACCGGGCTACCCTTGCCTTTGTCTCCCTAGACATTTAGGGTCTAGTACCAGGGGAAGGGAATGAGCGGACCAGAACCAGTTTTGTGGGTAGGACGGGGGATTCCTCATACAAAGGCTGGAACCAGGTAGAAAAACAGGGACTTCAGAATTACTACTCAGAACACTCCTGGACCTGTGGTAGAGTCAGAAGGCATATTCTACTGCCAGTAGGACAGCCTTGCCCCTTGAAGAACTGCCTTGCTGTCAGAAGAGCGAATATTGGACCACCTTACTTGATCTCAGACTACCCAGAGAAACAGATCTTGGTCCTTGCCAAATATTTAGAGGCAAACAGATTGGTGGAAAAAGCTTAAGAGACAGAACAAGCTTCCAGTGGCTCCCTGCAACTGACGAGCAGAGCTGCAAACTCTGAAGCAGCCTAAGCACTGCTGTTTGCCTCTGCTGGAGAGAGTCCTGATCCCCAATAGGTGCCCTCAGGTACAGGACCCTTGACTAACATCAGTGAGTGCTCGCCCTAAAGTAAAAAGAGATAATCCTAAAATTTGGGCTTCTCGCAATCAAGAATTGGTTGCCCGCAACAACCACCACCACGAAGTTTCAGCAGGTCCTGCTCTTCACACAGAAAGCAACCATCTGTGATGACCTGCAGCACTTGACATGCAATTTGTGCTGTCAGCGACTGTCCACAATGATCAACCAATGTGAAGCTCTTTTTACAACACGGTGGCCATCAGCAATGCTCGATCTACCCTTTGCAACTAAAGCTCTTTGTCGCAGCCTCACTCTAACTTGAACAGAACTCTTTGCGCTAGACTTGAGAATGTAGCTCCTCAGCTACCTGTCCACTTCGTCTTTGTCAGCCTGAACTTGTGGCTCTCCCTCAGTCCAGCATGACCAGAAAATAGCACTTTCAGCTTATTGGCTTCATTTTCACTAAAAAGTTTAAAATTCAATATTACTGGCTCTCCTGATTGGATTTTATTAGTTTTGATGTCATTTTATTTATTAAAATGTAATTTGTTTTACTAAATTGGTTTAGGACTTTTCTTGCATTGTGTTTTCACTTTACTATTGTTGAGGTGCTGATTAATACTCTACGCTACACTTTTTTTGCCAAGCAACCAGAGGGTCAAGCACAGGTTCATTTAGTGGCTTTTGTGGTTCACCCTGACAAGGTTTGTGGTTGTTGCTTGAAGGAGCTTCAACCAAAAACCCAAATTCTTACAATATTGGTGGAATATCATATTACTGTGAGTTTGCTCAACCAGCCCTTGTGTGGCGCGGTGGAGAAGCATACAGGGACACTGTTTAGGCGATTCAAGTCGCTTTATTTCAAACACAAGAAATGGGGTAGTCCTTAAATGATTCAGGAATTTCCCGTGGTTAATGGGGGTGATTGCCACCTTCTCTCTTTCATCAGAGAGTGTGGGAGGGGGACTTCGGACGTTTCTCTAATGGTCCGTTTGTCTTCCGGGATTCACCGGGACTCCCAGCAGTCAAGGCAAAGAACAAACAAAACAGAAAAGAACATGAGGAAAAGGTTCTGATGTCCTAAAGTATACTCAGGGGGTGAGGAGTGAAGGGAGAATACACCCAATTCCACCACCAGTGCCTTGTGGATATTTTACGACATGAAGGTGATTTACGTGCAGCTAAGGCAAGAGATGCGTAGTGGGCGTTTTGCGCTTTGTCTAACTCCCTCCACCCGTCTGCCCCTTGGGAGCTCCAAGCTCCATGCCCCAGTTAGACCCACACTGACCCCATACCTTGTCTAGCCATGTCCCTCCTGGGATGCGGCTGGCTTTTCCATTATGCCAAACGGGGTCCGGCTCCCTCTTGGGTTCTTCAACACCGACAGCTTCTCGAGGCTCCTGCGCAGGTGCTCCTTCTTCCTCGTTTCCGATTTCTGTCCCTCCTCGACTCCTCGGCACGATGAAGAAGGTCTGGACGCCCCTCTCTTCCTCCTTCTGGTCCCAGCCTATGGTTCCCCTGGGTCGACACGAATGCCGGCTTCTTTTCCATCTCTTCCGTTTTCAGGGCTGTTGGATGAAGGGCTCCAGAATGCGAGTTCCTTACAGGAGTCCCTGTCTGCAAATAGAGGAGAGGACACGGGGAGAGGTGAGGGGGATAATGGTCTATGGCAGAGTCCTGTGGCTGTGATGGTTTATTTTATTTTATTTTTAAGCAATTTATTAAGCGCGCAAATACCCTGAGGTGTCTCGGCGCTGTGGACAGCTTGGTTAAGCAAAAAGGGAGAGGAGGGAGTTATTTACTGAAATAGCCATGTTTTTATTTTTTTGCGGAAGGACAACAAGGTAGGGGTATTTTTGATGTGTAGAGGGAGTATGTTACAGAGTTTGGCCGTAGCTACAATAAATCTTCTGTCTCCCCAAGTGACTTTCTTAGTTCTGGGAACAGTTAACAGATGGTCTGAGGAGGACCGTAAGGTCCTGTTTGGTCTGTAGAGGCATATGTTTTTTAAAAAAAATTCGGGACCTGAGTTGTGAATTGCTTTGTAGGCTATACACAATGCTTTGAATTTTGTTCTGCTTTTAATGGGTAGCCAGTGTAATTGTCGAATGACTCCTGAGATGGATTTGAACCTGGGTGTGCCTGAGAGAATCCTAGCTGCGGCATTTTGTACCATCTGTAGTTTGTGTAAGACTCTTTCTTGTGCGTTGATGAGTAGGCCATTACAATAATCTATTTTAGACATAAAGAGAGTGCTGATGAGAGTTTTGCCTGAACTAGAAGGAAGGAAGGGTAGAAGTTTTTTTATCATCCTGATCGTGAAAAAGGAAGATGAGATGACAGAGTTGACATGAGGAATGAATGATAACTTGTCGTCGAATAAGATTCCAAGGTTTCTGACCTTGGTGACAGGGACCGGGGGGGGGGGCTAGTTCCTCTTCTTCTTCTTAAAGTTATCTGCGACTAACTTGCCATTCTCATGTATTTCTAGCACAATCTGGGTGTCGTCGGCGTAGGATGTGAGCCGCAGATCGTGAGTCTTGATGATTTTGGCAAGGTCTGAGACATATAGGTTGAACAGAGTGGGACTTAATGAGGATCCCTGAGGGACTCCACATGGTAGGGAAAAAGAAGGGGAGTCGTAGCTACCAAGTTTTACATGTTGGGTATGGTTGGCCAGGAAAGATGTTAGTAGGGCCTTGGCTTTGTCTTTGATACCTATGGCTGAGACACGATCGATTAAGATGGAATGGTCGACCGTGTCAAATGCTGCTGAGAGATCCAGCAGCACCAAGACCGCGTGCCTCCCTTGTCCATGGTTGTCTGTATTTCGTCAGCAGTTTTAATGAGAGCTGCTTCCGTCCTGTGACCTTTCCTGAAACCAAATTGGGTGTCGTCTAAGAAATTGTTGTTTTCAATATAGTCGGATAGCTGAGTGTTCATCACTTTTTCTATAATCTTTGCAGGGAGAGGAAGACCTGTAATAGGTCTATAGTTCTTACAGTCTGTAGGATTGAGATTGTGTTTTTTGAGTAAAGGTTTGATCACTGTCTCTTTCCAGATGGAAGGATATATTCCTGTTGAAAACATAGAGTTGCAGATGTTGGCTAGTTCAGGACCTATGATTTCTGGTATAAGTGTTATTATGTTAGGAGGGCAGGGGTCATTAGGGGATCCGGATTTGGAAGTGGAGATGAGATCAATAATGTATTCTGTGTGTTCTTTTTAAATTCTGGAAAGGAGGGGGAGGGGTCGTGGTTGGTGATTTGTGATGTTGAGAGATTGCTTGATGAGGAGTCTATGCTGGTAGTAATAGATTGTATATTTGTGGTGACGAGAGCTGAAAAGTTGGAGTAAATGTGAATGACTTTATCTTGAAAAAATCTAGCAAGATCATCACAGAGAGTTTGTGTGGGTGTTATCGAGGGGGTAGTATCGGGTCCTGAGAGTTTTGTGACAACTCTATATAGTTGTTTCATAGAGTCCTGGGAAGTTTCAATTTGATTCAGGTAGAATTTGCTTTTTTCAGTTATTAGAAGTTTTTTATATTTGGAAAGTGCTTCCTTATAACGTGTTTTCATTGTGTTATCGTAATTTCGGCGCCAGTGACGTTCTAAGTTTCTGCATTTCTGCCTTTCCAGTCTTAATTCCTCTGAGAACCAAGGGGCAGATGGAGTCTTTCTGTTTTTTTAGGCATTTTTTATCGGTACCAGGATGTCAAATGCTGAGTGAAGCCATTGTGTGTAGTGTATGGCTGCTTGATCGGGATTGTCTGGAAGGTTTTGGTGGGTAGATTTAAGGTGTGATTTTATGTCTTCGGGGGAGATGCTGTTCCAGGCTTTAAAATGGGAGGGGGGAGGGAAGTTGACGCGATTGTGTGTATTATGTTCAGTATTGATGTTAAAGAGGACCGCGGAGTGGTCTGTCCATGTTAAAGGAAGAACATTTTTTTGTGAGATATGTTTGTTATTGGTAAATAATCCGTCAAGAGTATGGCCAGCTAGTTGGGTGGGTTTGGTTACCAGTTGGGAGGGTCCTATGGACTTGAATTCTGAGAGTAAAACTGAGGTGTTGTCATCGTTGTTAGATTCGAGATGGAAATTAGAATCGCCCAAGATGGTGAAATTGGCTTCTCCTGCTGATGGTTCTGATAGGAGATCTAGAGAAGAAGAAATTCTGTACGAGTGCCGGGAGGGCGATATAGTAGGATACCTTTAAATGTGTATGATTTGGTAAGTGATATAGAAAAGGAGAAGGCTTCGCAGTCTTTGGTGGGGATTGTTTCTGTTTTAACTGTGTAGTAGTTATGGTAAATAAGTGCTAGACCACCGCCTTTTTTATTGGTTCTATCTAATCTCTTAACAGAGAAATCATCCGGGGTTGCTGTGGCAAAGTCAGGCCCTGAGGAGGGATCAGCCCAGGTCTCAGCTACAAATAGGAGGTCGAGATTGTGATTTTCAAGAAAAGAGAGTATTTCATATTTATGCTTAGGCAAGGAGCGGGCATTAATGAGTGCAGCAACGATGGTATTGTTTTTAAGAATTGGTGAATGAGCATTGATAGAAGCAGGATGTTTACTAGAGGTGGACATGTGTCGACATTTTTTGCAAGGTATTAAAACGTGAGTTTGTGTTATTGCTGAGGTAAAGCAGGGGCATAATTGTGCATCCCTGGAGGTAATAGCTTTATTTAGTAATTGTCTACTGGTGTAGGTGCGAAAATTAGATTGCCTAGCTGGTTTACATGGGCCAGGGGGTAAGGCCCTGGGCGCGGTCCAGGCGCGGACGGGCGCAGACGGGCTTGCCTTTGGCGCGCCTTCTTCACCCACCCCTACCCCAGCCTGTTCCCGATCGGGAAACTGGGCAATGAGCGAGAGGAAGTCCGCATTCCCGTTGTCGGTAACTTTGCGATGTCTGACCTCAAAAGAGAAGGGTTGGAGTGAGAGGAAACAACGAAGGATTCGTGGGTTGTTTCCCTTGTTTCGACTCATCCAGAGCAGCGGGGCATGGTCAGTATACAAGAGGAAATGGGCACCTTCTGGGTAGTAACGAAGTTTATCCACAACCCACTTAATCGCGAGGCACTCCTTCTCTATCGTGAGGTATCGTTGTTCGCGTGGATGGAGTTTACAACTAATGAACAATATGTAATGCTGAACACCTTCCTCGGATGTTTGTGATAAGATCGCCCCCAACCCGTTATCAGAGGCATCCGTATGTAAAAGAAAGGCCTTGGAAAAATCAGGAGAATGTAAAATGGGGCTAGATGTGATCGCGTTTTTCAGAGTCTGAAAGGCCGATATTGCCTCGGAAGGGGGAATGCAGCAGATCTTTTGTCTTGGTTTCCTTTTTTAGCAAATCAGTGAGGGGTGCAGCCAATTCTGAGTATTGGGGTATGAATCTTCGATAATAACCAAGAAGACCTGGTAAAGCCCTCACTTCTTTTTTTGTGGTGGGAAAAGCTCTGTGGATGATTGCTTTTATTTTTTCTTGCTGGGGCTATATACCCGTTACCAAGAAGATATCTCAAGTATTTCACTTTTTTGGAATCCTACTCGCGATTTTTTTTTGCATTTATGTGTAGACCTGCTTTTTGAAGGGCCCGGAGAACCTGATGACAGTGGTTGAGGTGGTGTTCCCAAGTAGGGCTGTATATGACGATGTTGTCAAGGTAGGCAGATGAGTAGGCTTGATCGTTTAACAACACCCTGTTCATGAGCCTTTGGAAGGTGACAGGTGCTTCTTGTAGACCAAAGGGCAGGACGGAAAACTCATATAAGCCAGAGGGGGTAGAAAAGGCTGTTTTCTCTTGGTCCTGTGATCTAAGGGGCACCTGCCAATACCCCTTTGTGAGGTCTAGGGTGGTAATGTACTGGGTGTCACCAAGCTTTTCAATGAGCTTGTCTACATGAAGGAGGGGAGAAGAGTCACATTTTGATATAGCATTAACAGCCCTGAAATCTATGCAAAACCCGACAGAACCATCCGGTTTTGGCACCAGAGCGATTGGTGAAGACCTATCACTCTGTGAAGGTTGTATGACTCCCATAGCAAACATTTTATTGACCTCCTGTTGTATGGCTTCTCTACGGGCAGCGGGAATGCAATAGGGTTTTTGCTTTACCACCTTGCCGGGTTGGGTGGGGATAGAGTGTTCTGCGAAGGTGGTTCTCCCTGGGAGATCAGAGAATAAAGGAGCAAAAGGACGTAGGGTGTCCTGCAGGGTGTTTCTCTCTTCTACAGAAAGCTCACTGTTGATTACCAACTGGTGAAGAGTGTTATCGGTACTCTGTACGGGTGTAGTGGTATGAAGATCCCTAGGAAGTGGCCGTAGCAATTTTTTTAGCAGATTAATGTGATACAATTGTGTCCTCTTCAGATTGATCTGTACATAGTAGGACTTTAGGCCTATCTTGCTCGTGATTTTATAGGGGCCTTGCCACTCGGACCTGATTTTGGAAAGGGCAGAGGCATAAGGACCAAGACCCAGTCCCCTACATTTAGGTGTCTCCATTTCTTTCCCTTATTGTAGAACACTTGCTGTCTGACCTGAGCCTGTTCCAGATTAGCGTCCGCAAATTCTCTTAACTTGTGTAGTCTGGTTTGTAAGGCTTGTGTATAATCGAGGAAGGATTTGGTTTCCTTTTCTTTCTCTTGTTCCCAGACCTCCTTGGTCATCTCTAACAGGCTCTGGGGCTCTCGGACATAAAGGAGTTTAAAAGGGGAGCAACCCAGGCTGGTTTGGATCTGGCTTCAGATGACATATAGAGCTATGGGGAGAAGCATGTCCCATTCCTTGCCCTCAACAGTCAACAGTTTTTCTGTCAGTTTAAGGGTAGCGTTGTATGTCGCACACAAACCATCAGTTTGTGGATGGTATACTGATGTTTTAACATGTGATATGTCAAGGGACTTACAGATATGGGCCATCAGTTTAGAAACAAAGGGGGTTCCTTGGTCCGTGAGGATTGCACAGGGGAAACCGACCCGGGAGAATAATTCTAACAACTTGTCACTGATGCTAACAGTGGTGGGAGCATGAATGGGGAATGCTTCAGGGTAGCGGGTTGCATAGTCCATTATGACTAGAGCATACAGGTTGCCCTTCTTGGTACGGGGTAAGGGACCAATTAGATCCATGCCTATCCTCTCAAAGGGCTTTCTGATGACCGGATGTGGCTGTAGGGAAATAGCTGGAGTTTTGTACGGATTTTTCTTTTGGCATACCTCACATTCACAACAGAATTTTGTGTCGTGAAAAAATACCAGCCCAGTAGAAGTGTTGTAATAATATCTGCGTTGTCTTTTGCGCGCCCTTATGTCCCGCCAATAAGTGTGAGTGAGTGAAAAACAAGACTTGTTCTCTAAAAAGCTGCAGTACTACCAATTGAGGGGGATCCCCCGGATTCCCAACCCTTTAGAGCAACTCGTTTTAGATTTGAAAGTGGGGATAGACAGGGTTAGGTGTATAACGGGCCTGTTTGGCATGATCCCAGGTGGTTTGTAGGATGGGATGGTGTGTCTGACAGTATCTAAAGCTCCTGTCAGAAAGCCAAGGGGCTTGAGTGAGGAAAGACTGGCGAACCGGGTTTTGGGGACGCAGTCTATCCCTCAGTAGCGGGATAAACGCTGGGCTGTCTTGTCCAGGTGTCAGTTGTTCAGGGAGGGAAGGCAGCACGCCAAGTTTAGCCTGGAATGTTTGGCCGTTTTGTAAAGAGATGGGCACCTATACTAGGGGGTAGACTCGGGTGTCTCCGTGTACGCACCTAATGGGCACAGTTTCTCCCATACAGGGGATTGCTGGGTCGACCAGAGATTGGAGTATTACTGACTGACGGAAGCTGGAATCCAGCAATGCCCTTTCCGTTATCCCTTTCACAAGAACACTTACGTAGAAACTGGATCCCATTTCCTCAGTGTGAAGAATGGAACGGGGTATGCAACTTATGTCCATGGGTTCTTTCTGAGTTTTCTTATGAGGACAGGTCCTGGCAAGGTGACCCCACTCTCCACACTCGAAACACTGAGGTCCCTTTGTGGGAGTCGGATCAGGGTGAAAGCTATGATGTCTCACCAACTCTGGTAGAGGTCTAGATGACTTTTTCTCAATCTTCCTAGGGAGACCAGAGGGGCATGTGGACTTTTCCAGGTCCCAGGGCAAAGAACGTGGTTGAGCTTGATGAAAAGCAGTGGCCATCTCCATGGCTTGTTCTACTGTGAGATTCGTACATTGCCTTAGCCACCTCTGTGTGGGGAGGGGTAGTGCTTCGAGGTACTGTTCCAGGTAGCTCAAGGACATGATCTGTTCTTTGGTGTTTGTTTGTGACTTCAGCCATTAGTCTGCGGCAGCTTTTAGCTTGAAGAACAAGGTTATTTCTTCATAGGGGGTGTTTCCGTTTGTGTTGGATACCTGATAGGCAGCTTGTGCCTCCCTAGTGAGGAGGGGAGCCAAAAAGAAAGGCCATTTAGCTTCAGGCCAGCCTGATGCTTTTTCCGCCCTTTTAAAGTTTAACAGAAACATGTCAGGGTCTTCCCCCAGGATGTACTTCTGTAGGGAGACATTTGGACCGGACCCCGAACGAGCCTGTAGTTGGGCCGCTAATTGCAACCGGGCGTCTGCCGTTTTTTTAATACATTCCACCTGGTTACTTACAGCTGCTTTTAAACAGCCCACTCTAGCTTCTCTTGGCCACGTATTAATTGTTGGATGAGGTTCTCCATGTCTGCAGTCTATGGAGGAACAATAATCCCACTTCTGACACCACCTGTGGCACGGCGGACCAGCAGACAGGGACACTGTTAAGGTGATTCAAGTCGCTTTATTTCAAAAACAAGAAATTGGGTAGTCCTTAAATGATTCAGGAATGTTCCGTGGTTAATGGGGTTGAATGCTGCCTTCTCTCTTTCGTCAGAGAGTGTGGGAGGGGGACTTTGGTCGTTTCTCTCTGGTCCGGTTGTCTTCCAGGATTCACTGGGACTCCCAATGGTTTAGGCAAAGAACAAACAAAGCAGAAAAGAACATGAGGACGAGGTTCTGATGCCCTAAAGCTTACTCAGAGGGTGAGGAGTGAAGGGAGAAGACACCCAATTTCACCACCAGTGCCTTGTGGATATTTTACGACGTGAAGGTGATTTACGCGCAGCTAAGACAAGAGACTCGTAGTGGGCATTCTACGCTTTGTCTAGCTCCCTCCACCCATCCGCCCCATGGCAGCTCCAAGCTCCATGCCCCAGACGGACCCAAACCTACCCTGTACCTTGTCTAGCCAAGTCCCTCCTGAGACACAGCTGGCTTTTCCGCTATGCCGAACGGGGTCCGGCTCCCTCTTGGGTTCTTCGACACCGGTGGCTTCTCGAGGCTCCTGCGTGGGTGCTTCTTCTTCCTCGTTCCCGATTTCTGTCCCTCCTCAACTCTTTGGCGCGATGAAGAAGGTCTGGACACCCCTCTCTTCCTCCTTCTGGTCCCAGCCTATGGTTCCTCTGGGTCGACACGAACGCCGGCTTCTTTCCGTCTCTTCCATTTTCAGGGCTGTTGGATCACGTGACCCCATCGCGTGATCGGATGAAGGGCTTCACAACACGAGTTCCTTAAAAGAGCAGTCTAATTCTTGTTCCGCAGTCCCTGTCTGCAAATAGAGGAGACGACACGGGGAGAGGTGAGGAGGATTATGGTCTGTGGCAGCGTCCTGTGGCTGTGATGGTACCTCGCCACACCTTACCTCTGCACCTTTCTTGTTATCCTCACATTCTTTTGGGTTCCTCCTTCCATGAATTTTTGCAGATTGAGTTGTTGTTCTGTATTTTTTGATGTACTCTTTATATAAACCTTTACTTTAACTTCTGTTTCCGTATAACCAATCTTTAGCTTCTCATAGAGGCATCCAATTTACCTCTCTGTGAAAACAGTGTTCACGTTCTCATCAGCATTGCATATTGTGCTTGCTATCGCAGCAGGATATAGTCTCAAAAGCTCTGAAGGCACACACAACCATTGCAGTGGAGTTGCTATTGTGCACAGGAACTCTTTGTTATGTTTGCTTAATGTTACGCCAGTTTCTATTTGTGAATGTTTAGTATTCTCTATCAAGATCAAGTACACTTATGTTGACAGGGGCATTGATATATAGACCACCTGAAGTTAAAACCAATTTTGTTGCCTATTTGGCCAACTATCTGTCCTCACTCATTTTGAAATCTTCTAATTTTCTGTTTCTGGAGACTTAAACTCCTATTTAGATAGATAGAATATTGAAGATATACTACAACTTACTAAGACACTACAGAATATAGGTTTTCAGCCTACTATCAAACAGGACGTATTTTTTGTACTCTAGTTTCTCCTCTCTTGATTCCTGTTTGGTCATCCCTGCAATGCCAGTTACTAAATCAGATCGTTTTATGGTTCCATTGAGTATTAGGATTTTCCCTGTATCTCAATGCCCCTGCTTAGAAATCCCTAGACTATTAAACAAGACCTTGGCATAGGGTGACTAAGCCAACATTGACATCTTCCTTACTGGCTATAACTTTCAAAGCTTAATTGTCGTTTTTGAACCATCTTGGATCAGGATGGCTATGCTGCACTGATCCTATTGTACCCGTGTGTTGCCTTCGATACAGTTGCTCATTCTGTGCTTATAGAGAGGGTAGAAAGCATCAGGGTCTCTGGTATAGTCCTGAAATGGATTAAATCCTTCGTGACAGAAAGGTCTAACTGTGTCTTTCTACCTTCGTCTGTCTCCAATGACATTAGTCTACCTTTTGGGGTGCCTCAGGGATCTTCCTTGAGTCCTACATTATTCAATGTCTATGTGTCTCAGATGGCAGGCATGATCAGATCCTTTAGTTTCTTCTGCAGAATGAATGCAGAAGATACCCAGATTATGGTTGCCATCTCTGACAACCTGGGTGAAACCCAGAGTCGCTTCTCTGCTTGTATATCAGCTATCTTTGATTGGAAAAAAAAGCAGCTTTTTAAAGTTCAACACAGAGAAAACAGTGATATTTCTATCCCTTTAGTCCTAACTGGTGCTCCAAATGGTGGCCTGAGGTAATGATCTTATTACCTAAACCCACTCTTTAAACCAGAAATGTGGGCGTGTGTTTTGATTCTGATCTTTCATTCTCAGCACAAATCACTACGATGGCATCTAAGACATTTGCCTTGCTTCCAGCCATCAACAAATCCTCCCATATTTGCCTGTCTCTGCCAGTAAGACTACAGTTTAGGCCATTATCTCTTTCTGCCTGGACTATGAAAACACATTGCATTAAGTCCTACTGGCTTATCTTCTTGACAGGCTACAAATAGTACAGAATGTGGCAGCTCAAGTTATTCTCAATTGTTCTTGGAGAACTGCAATACAAACTGTACTTCGCAGGCTCTACAGGATACCTATTTGACTGAGGTGTGCTTTTAAGGAACTCTGCCTGTTTTTTAGAACCATTAACGGTTTCCGCACAAAGATCTGTTTATATCTACCCTCAGACACTCTGCATTCTTTTGGAGTCAGATTTCTCTAGGCTTCCATTTTTAGGCATCACCATATTGGAGCACACTCTTTCTATTACCACACCATTAAACTGTGGAATTCCCTGCCTGCTACCCTGAGGTTAGCTCCTGACCACCTTTCTTTTTGAAAGCTATTGAAAACATGACTGCTTCAGCAGTTACAAAGAGCTCACTTACTTTTTAGTTTACAGCACCAGTCCACACCATTTGTGTGATAACGGTGCACCTTGGACGTAGCATTCATTCATCCTTTCAGTCAGCAGATCCAAAGACTCAGGGAGGGTGAGTGTAATTTGGTATGCAAATATCAACAAATACATCTGTTACCACTTTCTGATTCTTTCCAATACTATTATCTGCAATTTGAGGAATTCAGGTGTTCTTTGGAGGCTGACCTGTGTGCTCCGTTCTCATCCATTTCTTGACCAATTTGATATGTTTTATCTGAGCCTGGCCCACCATTCTTTCTATAAATTCATAGAGAACAGTGGTTCATAGGCTACAGGGTGGAAGGTGGTCAGTCTTTTTCATCCATGGTAGCTAGTTACTTTTGCAATCAGACTCTGACCCAATAGTTTCTACTCCAGCTATACAAGACATACACAGAGAATAACAAACAGTTAAGTAGAGTTAATCAGTTGCAGAGTCATACCTCTACATCAATTAAGGCACCTCGAGTTAATGCCTTTAATCCAGGGGTCAAACATTCTCTAAAATCGTTTTGGTGCGGCAGAAGTCTCTCTAGTTATGGGTGAAGCCTTCAGCTTTTCAATTGCTCAGCTTTAAGGTCGAGGTAGACCCAAATGCATTATTGACTTCCTTGGCTCAGTGTCAGTATTTTATTTTAACTGTCCTCAGGCTGTTCGTTTGGCTTTCTTTTATACTGTCTTACCTAGTAAAATATGGTTTGGTTTGGGTTACCTCAGTCATACTTAAGAAAGTTTTGTCTACACATTTGCTATACACTTTTGCAAATTTGTAATCAGCGTTTGACATGAAACCTGCAGCATAAGAAGCACAAATTGTCTGTTAATATCACATCTCGATTTCCTTGGTCCGATTTTGCTAATCTTTTATGTCTCTGCTTGGAAGCTGCATGGAAGGATGAGGCTAATGTCTTCTACTGGAGCATGTAAAATGACTTGAAAGAGGCTGATACAGACCATCCACTAAAATGGATTTAGCAGAGCTACTATTGCGGTTAGTGCAATAATGTGTCAACAGAAGGAAAGAGTGAATCTACACATATGCAAAAATATGTTTCCCCTTGGCCAACTACTGATGTGCATGCTTGTACAAGATCTGCTGAAGGGAATATGCAAAGTAACGTCTAATACGAGTTAGAGGGAACAGAGGTGAAGAGAGAACTTATGTTTATAATGTGTGGCAACAAGAAATTTTATTATCAATGCTAACAACTGCCAGAAAACTCCAGCACTTGCTTTTAAGTAATAGGGAGCATCTGGGATCAGCCACTCAAAAGCCTACTGTTGAATCAAACCATTTATTTTTCCAAGTGCATATATCATTACTACAATGACTCTTTTCAGTCACTGCTTTTAATTGACTTTGGAACACCTAGAGTATTTATGAATACTCATTGTATCACTCTTAGCAGAGTACCTCTGTTTGAAAGGTGAAACCTATTTGCATAGTTGATTATTCTCCAATAGCTTCTGAAGATGTCTTGCAAGAAACTAAAGACTTCTTATTAGTAACTCTTTCTGGGTATATATAGGTAATCAGCTTTGACATTTTTGAGGCACAACATTCCCAGTCATTTTGTGTGGTACTCGCTTAAGAAAGCATAATCTCATTATAAACTGTGTGCTGAAAAAGCAAACGCCTTCGCCACAATATCAACAAGTTTTTTCCCTATTAACTATTATTCTAAATATATATCATGGTGTTATAGAAATATTCATCTGTTCTGTATGGTCAAACCAGATACATTTCTGGACTCTATTTGTTAGTATCAGCACTGCACTGTGCAGCATGTGCACTGGGCCTACAATAGTATTGGTCAAATGTGGTTTCATAAAATTAGTCTTATTATCTTTCCTGAAAGGCCATCGTATATCTTGCAGAAAATGCAGTACATCTTGCAGAAAAGAGTATGGGAATTTAATGTCATATGTTGGCCCCAGTGTACATTTACATTACCCACATATATGACAAAAATATATAGCTGCCAAGTTCAGCACTCAGCTGTGGCTGGACTACAGTTTAAAGAAATGTCAAGCCTTTTTCTCTGCAATAATAAGTCACCCCTAATGTCTGCCTTGTAAGCTCACAAAGTCTAATACATTAAATGAAAAGTAGCACGCTATATATAAATATTGTGCCCTCAAAGTGACTGATGGCATAAAAGCTTTTTAACTGTATAGATTCAGCTAAATTTTCCATAGGACAAGCAGAGGTCTGACGCTGTGCATCCAGTTATACTGTTCAGCCGACTTGACATTTAAAATTCCTTGACAAGCATTAACCTGTTGTTCTACCACACCTAATTCACACTTAAGGTAGCCTGTAGCTAGGCCATACAGTAAGCTGCTTTGTGCATAAAAGATAACACACGTCATTGGAAGTTTCAGTGAGCTACATGCACACTTTCAGACCCATATGCTGAGTTATACATCCACTCTTTTACCCTGATTTGTATTGTATATAAGTACATAGAAAAGGGGAGAGACACAAATACACTTCCTCAGACAGTATCAGAAGCATCTAAACATTCACTGACAGGAACAGACACAACTTCAATGTATCTAGCACTAATTGAGACAGTTGCACACTCACTTAAATAACCCAATCGTAACTAACAAACCCAGGAGACAATCCATGCAGCCTGCGACATATAGTTTTACAGACCCTTCCAGTAACAAAGGCAGTGATGTACCTTGAAAGTTACTTACATATAGAAACACACCCCAAAATAGGGACTGAGAAACTCATTCAGATATCTACTAAAGAACCAATGCTATCAAGTCAGCCATGTGTCTATGTTTCTATTTAGGATTTGTAGAGAGCATGACTGCCCAGAGGCTTCCCAGTGCTGGTGAGTGCTGTTTGTAAAGCTATGCTCCTTGATGTACTCAACGGTGAAACAACCAAGTCTAAGTTTTTCCTGAAGGAGTTTGCTTTCGGTAGGGCTCTGATTTCAAATGGAAGGGCATTTCACAGCCTTGGTACCATCTAGAGAAGTAGGTCTTTAAACATGTCTCAGATCTGGTACACGTAAGCCTGTGCATGCAGTTCTACTGCTAGGTTGAATTGGTATTTACAAGCACTTGACAAGCCTTAACCAGCAGTTCTTACACATATAGCTCACCCATAACGTAGCCTGTAGCTAGGCAATAGGGTAACTTCCTATGTGCATAAAAGCTAACACATGTAGTTAAACTTTTCAGTGAGCTAAATGCACACTTACAGGCCCATACACTCAGTTATACATCCACTATTTCATCCTGAATTGAATGATATATTTTTAAAAAGCTGTTTGCCACGCGGGTTGGCCTCCTGCGGCAGGTTGAGGATAGGTCTTGGCTTGAAGGTAGGCCTTATTATCCATCTCCACTGCATGGAGCCAAAAGCTTTGTGCAGCCGGGTTTGACTGTGTGTGGCAGTTTGGGTGCAAGACCTGGCTGTAGGACTGGCCCTGCTGCCCAGCCTCACAGCCATGCACAGTAGGGGTCACTTGTCTAAGAAGGGTGGGAATGTTGTAGAGGGGAGGAAGGGGGTGCTCATGCTACCCACCCTGATGCGTGCAGCTGGTACTATGCACTGGTGTTTTGTCACCAGTGATAGTTTAGGGACAGGTTCTGCCTAGAGAAATTCAGGTACAGTTAGGGTATAGGGCTTTGCTGTAGGTCCTGTTCGGCAGCCAACCTCCAGAAACTCACTGCAAACATCAAAGTTTAATGTGAAGCTATGATTAGGCTTACTTAAAATGCCACAGAAGGTGTCTACAAAATACTTAAAAACATGGTTAAAGTGTAGTTATGGTAAAGCAACAAAACCTGAAAGCCGCTGAAATTTGTCAGCTATATTTAATAAGTAAACCATACCTTTACCTCATGACCTCACTTATTACATCACTTGTTAAATATTAAATGACGTCATTGATGACAACATTCATTCACTTTTTTTTAACTTTTTGACATTTTAATCTAACACTCTAACAGGGCTGTCATCTTAAATCAATAATTTCCATGTGTTGTGAGGCATGTGGTGTCATGATGCATGTGCACATGCATCATGACAACACCTGAAACACACATTTGCTTGCATCAGTGACTATCACAGAAAGGGCTTTCTTTAATTGAAAACCCATTACAAGGTTGTTGACCATTCATGTGCCTATATCTTGACATCTCACAAAAAGCATTGGCAAAGCAAATAGCTCAGCCTCTCAGAGTTGATACATGATGGCTTTACCAGTGCTTATTTTATATAATAAAATATGTCATAAGCCATACTTGCAGATCTGCCGAACGTAATTTGCTATTTACTACAATTTGTGAGCTAATAGAGGCCCTTATGACCCATTCAAAAGTAACTCATAGCACATTAAAATCATTAAAATACCACCAGTAGGTAGTTTTAGTTAGGATCCATTTTCCATAGGAAACACATTTGTTGACTTGCCTATAACTTTGGCATCGTGTGACCAATCTGCATGAAATTTTCCCCAAAAAGTGTCAAAGTAGGTTTTGTGCATCATGAAAATTTTGGGGGCGTTCTGTGCAGTGGGGACTGAGAAAGAGGGGCACAAATTAGGGTGTGTTTGTAATGTTTATTCCCATGGGAACGTATTGTCCAACCTACAGCCCAAACGGCTGAATGGAATTAAACCACATTTGGTAGAGGTAGATGTTACTATGAAGAATGTGCTTTTTGTCTGGCTTTGGATATTTCGCAGCTGATTTGCGGTGATCGTGGTTAAATCGCGATGTGTTTGAGGTAAATTGGGAATGTGCGTGCTGCTTTCAATGCTGTGATTGACTGGATGCAGCCTGAGCAGAAAGTTGTGGCTGCCATTTTACATCGATCGAGAATGGTTCCCTGCGCTAAACATTTGTGTCAAAGCTAAGATAAGGGGGCAGGGTGGAGATACTTTGATCCCATGTTTGAGAAATGGGGTTATTAGTGACCAAGTTATGTGTTCAAATTTTTTTTTTTTATCGTGCAAGACATCCATGACCTCCAGTGCAGCCCTCTGTGTAGCATTGCTTGGGAGTCATGAATATTGTGGTGACATCGCAAATTTTGGTGGGAATATAAAACAAAAAATATTTATACTTGTACACACTCGCTGGTCACTGTCACAGACTCATGTACAAAGTCACAAACTCATTCAGACACTTATACACTCATTCACATACCCACTTATACATTCAGTCAGATACCCAATCAGATTCTCATACACCCACTCACATACTCATGCACAAACTTACAGACTCACTCAGAGAGTAACGTACCCATGTATAGACCCACTCAGAAACTCACGCAACTTCTTAGAGACCCATTCATAGACTCATGTGTATAGTCTCATACCCACATTTATAGACTCTTACACCCACTCACAGACACATGTGGGCACTCATGCACCGACTCATGGACCCACTTATATATTCATGCACCCACTTACAGACTCACACGTAGAATCACACACCCATGTACAGACCCAGTCAGAGATTTGGGCACCCACTTACAGACCCACTCATACACTAACCTATGTACTCACAGACCCAAAGAGACACTCACACACCTACTGAGAGGTCCAGTGAGACACTCATACACCCACTCACAGATTCACTCAGATACTTATACATCCACTTACACACCCATACAGTCACTCACACGCTCAGTCACAGATCCTCTCAGAGAGTTATGAACTCAGTCACTTACTCATACACTCAGAGACTCTCACACCCACTCATAGACTCACTCAGAAATACACGCACCTGCTCACCCGCCCACTCAAAGACTCATGCATCCACTCACAGACCCACCCAGAAACTCAACCTCCTAGTCAGAGACTGACTCAGACACTCATGCATGCACCCATTCATTCACCCACTCAAGGAGTTATACTCTTACTCACAGACCCATTGAGACACTCATTCACCCACTCACAGATCCATTTAGACACTTATAAACTCAGTCGCATACCCAGTCAGATACTCACACACCCATACAGTCACTCAAACAACCACTCAAATATACACTCAGAGACTCATGCATCGAGTCACTGATACACTCAGAGCCTTACGCACCCACTCATGGTCCCAATCAGAGACCCATACACTCACTCACAGAACCCCTCAGACACTCACATTCCCAGTCATTGACCCACTGAGAGATCCATTCACTCACTCACAAACCCATTCAGACAGTCATGCACCCACTCACTCATGCACTCCAACATCCAATTAGACACTCAGGTATTCACTCACAGATCCAGTCAGACAGTCATATACCTACTTTCAAATACACAAAGGCACTCATGCACCTACTCACAGATCAACTGAGAAACTCATGCAACCAAATCACAGATCCACTGAGACACTGATGCACCCAGTCATAGACACACTGAGACAATCATGCGGTTCATTACAGAACCATTAATAGACAGATGCACGGTCTCACAGATCCACTGAAATACTTAAACAGTTAATGAGAGACTTACTGATACAGAGATGCATGCAGTCACAGATTCCACTGGAAGAGTTATACATTGTGTTATAGAGCTATGAAGGGAGTTATACGTGCTATTATAAAGTATTTTATATAACAATGTGTTTAGTGTGTTGTTTATAATCTATTCTGCAGTTATATGTTTTGTATGTGGTGTGGCGATTATATTTCTGCTTTTTTCCCCCTCGTTTTGCAATGTATTTGCGGTGATCGTGGCTACAGATATCATTGCGGCGCCTGGCATCATTGTGAAAATGGAAAATCAGTTTAAAAGATTGTTTTTATGCAAACTCTCTATAAAAATATGACTTTAAACAATGCAGTAATAAACCTCTAGTGTCTATAATGTGTCCATATATGTGTTTCACACCTCCCAAAAAAGGCATGATCATCGCAGTTACCGAAGTCCTCACAATCACTCTCATCATCGTGAAGACCGAAAGTAGGGTTCCAACAGGTTTTTAAAAAATGTACTAGAAAAATATGTGTACAAACATGTTTTTTAAGCAGTGATGTAGTTAGTAATGTTTGTATTGTGATACGTAGACTGAATTTTTTAAGTTAACGTTGTTTAATGTGGTGGTGGTCGTTGAATGTTTGCTTTTGTTTTGTGATTTCACGACGTGATCCCGATCATTGCGACGTCCTCACAAAAAACAAAAATACTCTGAAATAATAATTCATGTATTTTTTAAATAAATAGATAACAAATACAACAATAAGTGGTGCACCATGCAGATGTAATGTTCAATATATAATTATAGAAAAATGCAGGGAAGTTATAGTTATGAAAAGGAATTAAATAAATCTTAGAAATTCACTGAAAAAAACAAAGGTTGTAGGGACGTTATAGCTATGAATTAACATTTAAAAAGCCTTTGAAATTCACTGAAAAAAACAAAGGCTACAGGGAAGGAAGAGTTAGGAAATACAATTAAAAAAACCTTAGAAATTCATGGAAAAAACAAAAGGTTACAGGGACATTATAGTTAGGCTGACATTTCACTCATACAAAACCAGAGAAATTCAGCAATTATAGTTATCTGAGCTAACTATAACCAGCACGACTGCAATTCGCTCCATATGACCTCACATGTTCCTTCGCTAATGACATGGTCAATGACATTAATGAACAGATCACTAATGACATCTCAAATGACATCATCTACAGAATATCTGAAGTACCCATACACACCCCATATAACCTTTCATACACCCACTCCAACTTACACACTACCATTCTTGAATCTATTCACTCAGTACCCATACAACCACTCATATTCTAACTCACTCACTAATACAGCCACTGATATCTCTACCCATACACCTATACAGCCAACACACTGTCAGTCACCCATCACATACCTACTCACTCACCCATAGAGTCAATGACACAGCCCATTACTCAGCCCTACAGATACACACATACCCACACACTTACTCATAAATATATTAGCACATACTCACTCACCTATGAAGTCACTGACACAAGCACAAACTCACCCATACAGCCACTCTCACAATCACTCACTCACACATAGTCATTCATGTACTACAACACTCACCTATACTGCCTTTCACATATGTAGTTACTCACCCATATATCACTAACATATCATTAACTTACCAACACAACCATGCACATACTCATTCACCCATACAACCTCTTACAGAAGCACTTGCTAACCCATACAGCCACTGACTCATCCACTCACTCATCTATGCAGGACAGTCCCACATCCCCTCACCCACCCACACAGACAGTCATACACATATATATGTAGTCACACAACTATTCAATCACCCATACAGCCACGCATATACCCACTCACCAAACCATACAGCCACTGACAGACTGACACAGACATTCACACAACCTACTAACTCACCCATACATTCACTGAGACACCTAATCACTCACATATACAGTCAGTCGCATACCCATTGAATCATCCATACAGGCACTCATATAATCACCGATTCACCAATACACTTTGGTATATATTTTTAAAAACACTCACAGTCACTGGAAGATGTCACCAGTGATATCATTTGACATGTCATGAGTAATGTAATATGAGAAGTCATAAGCAGTGCATTGCGGGGGCAAGTGTTATAGTTAGCTCAGCTTACTATAACTGCTGAATGTCTCTGGTTTTGTACAGTTGAAATGTCAGCCTAATTATAATGTCCCTGTAACCTTTGGTTTTCTCAGTGAATGTATATATAAGGAATATATATTCCCTGACAAAAACAAAGGTTAATGTAACATTATAGTTAGGTGACATTTTCAGTAACAAAATAACATATTGAACTCTAAAAACTACAGAAATTCACCAGTTATAGTTATATTTATCTAAAGTAACTATAAGTTGTGCCCTAAGGTAGCTATAACGAACACACCAACCATGCACAGTTTTCTCATCAATAATTTCACTACAAATGTTGCAGTGATATTATCAATGATGTCATAGAAGATGTAATGAGTGATATAGTATCTGGGGTAATTATCAGTGCATTGCGGCAGTGCGAGTTATAGTTACCCGGGGTGCCTTTCACCCATGAACAGCATGCCAGGCCCTGGGGGACAGGGTTCTCATGGCCAAAATTGGCCAGGGGAGGGGAGTCACATGCTTCCTTCCCCTAAATAAAACATCGGGCCCCAGGGCTGAAATCAGCACGCATGCCAACCTCCCCCAATAAATAAACCTGGTTAAAGTGGAGGCAGCAAATCAGATCTGAGGTTGAGCTGTCGGGAGCGACAGAGTCTCCGTGCCCCTAGATTTACAACATTTTTGAGCATTAATTGCTCAAAAACTACTTAACAGGTTTACACCAAAACACAACAAGCACCCTCTATGGGCTGCTTTCTGCCAAATGTTGTGTAAATCCATTCAGCGGTTTAGGCTGTAGCTGCGTCTAAAGTTTCTAAGGAAATAACAATGGTGAAAGCACATTTTGAGAGCCCCTTTTTTCTCAGTCTCCACTTGACAGATCACCCCAAAACTTTCCATGCGCAAACTAGTCAAAATACAGGACTTTTTTGGGAAGTTTAATGGGGATTCGACAAACTGAGCCACAGTTATGAGCACCAAAAAAAAAATCACTTCCTATGGAAACATGATCCTAACTATAACTACTCAGTGGCATATATATATTTGATAAATGATTCCAAGAACAACAGCTTGGAGAAAAATTATGAAATGTGACTGACACTAGAGATTGAAAAGTAACACTTTGTTCTTAAGTGTGAATAACTGCAGGCGCTTAGTGAAGAATTCAATTGCTTGTGTTTCTTGATAAAAGATACAAGGTCTTTGTAAGCAGAACACATCTAATCTATGTAATTTCCTATATGCAGTCATTTATCATGATAATAAATCCTTTTAGAGATGCTGGAGGCTTAACATTATCATAATGCATGTTGCTCATTGCATGAAAGAGAATTAAATGCGTTTGTGATTTTCATTAACCTGGGCATGACTTCTCAGACTAAAGCATTAGTATGCTTAAAACATTTTAGAACTTCATATCCTGAATGACCTGCAGAGACCACACAGTAAGAGATGATTTAATGTGAGCGTATTCAAGTCCATGTAGTATTAAGCCAAATGAGCTTGCTCCAAAAATACGGCTATTAAAGCCTATTTCACGCACTCCACTCAATTGCACATCAAACCAAATGAATAATGTTGCTAATTATTTGATTTATGCTCAGAAAATAATTATTGGCTTTTCAAGACTGAGATCTGAAGATGTGAATCCCTTCAATCATTTTTATGATTGCATATTCAATGTAGACCATTTATGAGAATAAAAATATGTATTGCATGTTAAGATATGCCCAGCTCCAGGCTTCTTTTGTTGGCCTTGGAACGAATTTCAGGTTTACTCCACCTTTTTACACACAGACTTTGGTGAATTAGCTCAGACGCAACCTACATTACCCAAATTTTACATGTGTGGAGTTCAGGCAATCTTTAGAACCTTGTGATTATGTGTTTGAGAATGAGTAAACAGATTGAGGTGAAAAGGTGTATGTGCATCAGCTGCCCAGGGGGCAGGCAAATAAAGTAGTAAATTAATGTTTTATTTCAGACTCTGTCTTTCTTTTGTCTTATTGGGAATACTGCTATGAGAATCTGGGGCCAACAGCTACATCACGATTCATGCTCTCTTTTTAATTGCTCATTCTACATTTTTTACCATGTTTTGCCTTGGAAACCTGTTGTGCCAGTACTGAACAGAAAGGATAAGAACACCATTTTGCATGCACTCGAAGATGCTGTTAGATTGTTTTTGCAATACATTAGTCTGGATTGGTTTTATGCAGATCCTGATACTTTGTGTACATTTCTGAAATTGACTTACACTGCATCCAAATAATTGATGCTAGTTTGGGTAGAAATGGAGGACTGATCCCAACAGCTACCTAAATGCCTGAACTTTGTCCTAAGCTTCCAAGGCAAATTGTTCAGAAAATGTCCTGAATGCCATTTCACAAGGTGACCGTATGCCTTCAACATGTGTTGTGCAGACTGCATGTAGAGCAAAAGCCTCAACAAGACTTAGTGGAATGAGTAGAGTTTTCCTGTACCACTACACCTGCCTCCAAACAGGAACATGGGGCTGTATCATGATCCCATTCTTTCTGCTGCCCTGATGCAGAAGGAGTTAGTGTGGGATCAGGGGTGTAGCTTAGTCAGTGAAATTCAAGGGGTGTGAATCTCAAACTACCCAACCAAAAAAACAGTGGGCTGCAGAGTTGAGAGGTTGAGATGACCAAAGAACCGGGCAGACTGCTTCCATGAGAAACAGTGTCGGTACTGATTTGCTTTGGGTAGGCCTCTGTCTAGATGGCACAGTTTGCAAGAAGCAGTAGGTTGAAATGCTACTGTGAGTGATTGCCACTGATTAGACTATTTGCAAGCATTCATCCCATCACCTTGGCATTTGATTCTCAGTAGTATGCCTGGAAGGTTGAAACTGGGACAGCTTTCCTGGACTACTACTGCCAATGTTTGTGAATTCCAAAAAATAGTACATTCTCACCCATGCAAGGAGTACTTCTGAAAGTGCAGGTTTACTTCTTTTTTCTAAACCAGTCACTATATATATTTAAGATCCTGATCCAAAAAATGAACAATTAAAAACTCTTTGCTAAATGAGAATGGAAAGAAAAACCAACAGACATAGCAGACCCTAGTCAGGGCCCCCAGATCCAACTATCAAACCAAGAAGGTGTTTGAGGGGTGTCCCACCCCAAATACCCCTACTGAAGCTAAGCTCCTCCCTGTCCATATGGGCCTGTATTTCTTCCTGGGAACTCATAACTACAGTCACATACATTACAATGCTCTGGATTCCCTGCCCTGGCATCACTTACTTTAAATGTATTTTCATTGCACACATTTGTCTTCGTCTATGCTACAAGAAGTCTTGATGGTAGAGCTGTTAGTTCGTGGCATGTGGGCAGGGCTCCTATTTTTCTAGACCTCACCTTTTACAAATCATTTTATCAAGTGGCTGAAAACCCCATGTACTAAGCCTGAGTCGCATATAGAGGAGGGTGAGCAGGCATTAATAGGGAGTACCAAGCCAGAACTGAGTCATAGATCTGGCTTGGCTCCAAGAGTCCATGAACAAGCCGACACATGCCATGAAATCAGTTGTCAATCAGTTGGCATGTATATTGTGTAACATTCCAATGTAGGAATATGACACAATCTCTTCAAAATTAAAAAAAGGGTATTTCTTTAAAATTCGTTTCATCATAGTACATCAGATTATATCACTATGTAACTGCATGGACTGACATTTGTTGAATATGATAGCTCTTAAAAATATTCCTGGCTCTAACTCCCCAAACAACGCCAATACTGAACTAAGAGGCAAGCCGGTAATCATGTAAGCCCATAATATGGCCTAAATGCCTATTATAAATGGAGCAATATTACAGTCTAATAAATAGAATTAATAATGTGCTTGTACAGCACATATCTTGAACTCAAATATTGAAAAAAGTGCAAATATGTGATTATAAAGAAACATAATTCTATGTGAAATAAAATATTTGCCTAGGATCATACAACTTGGACAAGCAGGGAAGCATGTATTAATTCCTGGTTATCTGATTTCAACTTCTGACATTCAGTCACCAGACAATTTACATAAAAGGTCACTGTTTTGTCTGTCAGTCTTCATTCTTCTCATTTTTTCATGCATTGTCTCTCAGTCTCATTCTTTTTTATTTTGTTCATGTTTTGTCTCTCATTCTTATTCTTCATTCTTCACCCAGTGAAGGCATGGCAAGCGAGAAGGAGTCCCCAGAGCTTCACACAGCCATGCCAGCCGGAGTTCCTGGCAATGCCCAGCAACCACCCCAGGAACCGAAGTCAGCAGTTGGCCAACATGCTCTGAGCTGGGGCACAAGCTCACCAATGAGTCTCCTGGGCTGTGGTATTGGCATAGCTGCACAGTGCCCATGTTTTAAATAGTGGGCCCAGGCCTCCACTATCCTGTGTTTGTCACTGGAAGGGCCAATGAACAAGATCAAACGCTTTCTCTGTGTCTATCAACATGAGAAGTGCTAGGGTGTGGGATTGTGCGGCCTTACCTATGAAGAGCAGTAGGAGTTTGGTACTGCCACTACAGTCTCTCTCCAGAATAAATCCAGATTGATCGGGGTCTATTAGGCCTATTAGGCCTTGCATGTATGAATGCATATGTGCAGTATGTCAGTAAATAGCTTAGCATCTACAATGAGCAATGATACCTGCCTGTATGAGGAACATAAAGAGGGGCTTTCCCTGGTTTAAGGAGTATCATAATCACTGTCTGGCACATCATCTCTGTAAGTGAGCCTGTTTTGCAAAAGGATTTTTAGAAGTGGGTGTAAATTGGGTTTAGTTGGGCTCTGAATATTTTGTAGAAAGCTGGACTCAAACTGTCCTGTCCAGGGGTTTTGCATAGTTGTAATTGAACAATAGCCAAAAGGACCGCAGCTGGGTGGATGCTGGCAACCATCAGGAGCACCTCTTGTGCTGGGAGGGGTATATTGTGGGCTGTGGCTATATACATCTGGCCATCTCACATGTCTGCCCTCTCAGCCGTGTATAGGTCAGCATAGAAATGTTTGAACACCTGTGCTATTGACACATCATTGGAGGTTCTGTGGCTTTCACATTGTGATCTGAGCAGTACCGCCTTGCTCCCATGGGACATTGCTTCCATCAGGAGACTTGTCAGTGACTCTCTTGAGAGGGTCTTATCACTTGAAATCTGGATAGAGAGTTCACCAAGAAAGGGTGCTGACTATCCACCTGCCCTGGCTCAAGTGACTATCCAGTGGAAAAAACATCCACATTCTGTGTTGGATGATGAGCCTCCCGCTGCAGATGATGGGGTGTTGTGGATGCAAACAAAGAGGGTCCTGCAGTACAGCTCATAGGGATAATCTGTTGATAGATCTCTAGTTGTCTTGGGTTTGCACAGCCTTGTGATTCTTTAGCTGTTGGAGCAGTGCCTTGCATTTCCAGTGGCTTTCATTAGCTGTAGGCTTATGAGTGTGCCTCCTCTAGAGAAGGGAAGCCCATTTGCTTAGCAGCAGATGCATGGTGGAACCTTGGTGCCGGGCATTGGATTCAGGGTCGACAGATGGTTCCCCCAGTCCTAAAATGGACCAGGCCTCCTCCATAGTGTGGATCATGTATACTTGACCCCTTTCTCACATAGAAAAGAGGTGGCTTCCTTGAGAGAGCAGTGTTGTTGGACAGTGATGGCATAGCCACAATTCCACACCCTCAAACAGGAAGGGGCCATGGTCTTGCATGACCATCATTATGGCCATGTACTGCCTGTAGTGATGGAAACACATTAGGATGTCCTGTGGCATGACTAGTAAAGTGGAGGGCCGGCCTGCTTAATGTGTGTGGTCAAGGGCTAATTCTTGGCCGGGCAAGTCTGGGAGAATCTGTCTAAAGAGTCATTTAACATAGCCCTCCAAGTCTCCGGGGGCTGCTTGGAGTGGGATGTCCTCCAATCTGATATTTGAGCAACATGAACTATTTTATAAGTCTTCTAGATGCAGTTGTAGTCAATTTTTCTATTCTTGGAGGTCCATCAACTCCCGTCAAGAGGATTCATGCTTTTTCTTGCTAGCAACATTGCTGTTTTCCAATGTCGCCACTCAGTGTCTAATCTCAACCACTTCTCGCTTAATGTCCTTGATATATGTGGTGATGTCGTCATGAAGCGCCACACTGTCTTCCCTGAGTGTGCAGATTAGCACCTTCATAAAGAAGCATGTGAGCAGTGCACTGGGCTCCGATCTGTCGGGATTCAGGGTCGAAATGCTGTGCGGGGGATCAGATTTCCAGGAGGAGACCTTAGTTAACATTTCATTAAGAGTAGTCTACCTCAACCTATGGGCAGCGATGGTGTTAGATCTGGCATCCTTGGCATGATTGGCCCTGACTTTTTGCTTCTACCTCCTGTGTTTTTGATGCTTTGCTGCATTTCGTTTTTGCTGGTTTAGATGCTTTGGGCACTTTGCCACTGCTGATCAGTGTCAGAGTGCAAGTGCTCCCTGGGTAAATTGTTTGTGTGATTGGTCATCCATGATTGGCAGATTTGTCTTACCAGTAGGTCCCTAGTAAAGTGCACTGAGTGTGCCAGGGCTGGTAACTCAAATACTACTAGTGGGCTTGCAGCACTGATTGTGCCACCCACACGAGTAGCCCTGAAAAGAGGTCTCAGGCCTGCCACCGCAGTGCCTGTGCACAGTTTGTTAACTGCCATGTCAAGCTGGCCGGAGCACCCACTTGCCAGACCTTACCCTTCCCTTTTACTACGCATAGTACACCCCTATGGTAGGGCCAAGGTACCCCCCTGGGTAGGGTGCAGTATATGTGAAAGGTGGGACATGTACTGGTGTGTGTAACATGTCCTGATAGTGAAATACTGCTAATTTCGCTTTTCTCTATAGAAAGGCTATCTCTCCCATAGGACAGAATAGGGAATGCTGTGTAACAATTTTAAAAGCATATCTTCCCATAGGAGTAAGATGAGAAATTAGAGTCTGGTATCTCTGAACTCAGAATTTAATAACACATCTTTTAGGAAGGATAGTTTATAAATTCTGTGTTTGAAAATAGCACTTTTAGAAAGTGGCTATCTTCTGGTTCAACCTTTATGTGTGCCTCTGCCTGTTTGTGGTTTGACTGTCTGGCTTGAGAGTGACAGGGGCTGGGGTGGCTCCAGGAGTCTGGGTGAGTCAGCACTAGACTGAATAGGCCGATCTGCATTTGGAGTGGTGGGAGGAGTAGCACCTGGGCCTGAATAGGGCTGTGCCTGCCTTTCACAATGCTGGCTCCACCCCCTGTGGTGTGTCTGATGACCCTGGCTCACACTAACAAAGGAAGAAGCTGTGTACTGGCAGAGTGCACCCAGAACTGGTTTGGAATGGGTCCAGGACCCCTTACACCTAGAGAACAAAGACCGTTGGTATATAAATATGAGAGCTGAAACCCCTATAATTTAGATTATTCCTGGAATTCAAGAGAAACATTTGCCAAGGAGAAGAGCTGGAGAAACTGAAGAAAAGGACTGGCCTTGCTGTGTGTTCTGGGGCTAACCTGCAGTTGCTATTCTGTCGAGGAAAGGAGAAGGACTTTGCTGTGTGCTGTGTCCCCTGCTTGAAGACGATCTCCAAGGGCCTGAGGAGATCTGGCTTCCTATTTTGAAGTCCCAGGAACAAAAGGACTTCACCCCCCCAGCTCCCCTGGACTCTGCTGTGTGGGTTCCTACCTGCCTAGAGTGCCTGACCCAGTTGCAGGGTCTCTAGAGGTTGTTTGCTGCTGTTTGGGAGCTGGAAGAAGAAGCGTGAAATGAACTGCAAAACCGGGCACATCGCTCTTCTTGCTGCATGTTTCACCGGCGGATCTCGATGTCGCAAGAAGATTTCCATTGCATCGCCGTGCCACTGTCAAATTCTCTCTGAGGCACAAGTTGCTGGGAGGGGCGGGGCTGGTGCGTGCAGGCTGTTGCTGGTCCTATTTGACTTAGTCTCTGAGCTGCTGCAGGTTGCTTCTAGGAATAGTTCATGCCCCTCTTGTGTTGAGTGTGTCCTACTGTTGAACTTCGACATGCTCACACATCCTGGCTTATAAAGCTGGGGCCCAGACTGCAGTCAGTGAAGCCCAGTTCAACTGTGGTGCTGTGGGTGCCTGCCAGGTCACTCTGTAGCCACAGGTGTTGCAGGCAGAAAAAGTGCTGCTCATTGCTCCTCCCACTCAGCTCCTCTTCACTGCATTGGTTAGGGGTCTGTGGTCGAGCCCATGTGGAGTGATCTCCCATCTCGGAGAAGTGCTGGTCCATGAGCAGAGGTCCTGCAGTCAGCAACCTCTCACGCTTCAGGATATCACCACAGGGTGCAACTATGTCTTGTTTGCCTCTGCTCCAGCCTATCTCCTTACTTCGCATCTCTGCGGCAGGCACCATGTTGATTCCCCTTCACAATTCGTGCTGCCTCACAATAGTTGTACTGTTCTCCGACTGCCTTCAAAAGCCATCTCACAGCCCTCTTTCATTATTGCTATCACAGCTTGTTGTATCGGTCAAGAAGACCAAGTTGGACTGGCCAATCTGCCGCCTTTTGACAGGCAGGCCCTCCACCCACCCCAAGTCCTTGGATTTAGGTTCAGTACCTGTCTGAAGTCCACACCTCTACTGAACCTGTGTGGACATAACATACAACTCTGCACCAACTCAATGGTGACATGAGATACCAATTCATGATTACCATCACAGACTACATCACCAAAGCAGCTCGAGTACACTAGCTTAAAGTCTATTGGGCTAAACCATTGGTTATTTCGAGTACAGACCATGTTCTGTGTACACTGTTAGGAATATGGGTACATTTCTCCATTTTACGGTAAGTGTGCTGGTTCTGAAAATTGTTTATGAAGAAGGTTTCTTTTAATTATTTTCTGTCTGCAAAAACAGACGTGATTACAATTTTACACTTGCCAAGAGAAACCCTAAGTCAGTACATGTTTTTTTGCATAAGGTAACTGATGTTGTGAATGCATCTCCTCAAGGAGTTAGGCACTACTTAATCCAACACAAACATTTGCAAAGTTGATGGTTTCTCAGCCACAGGTGTCGTCTTGCTTAAGGTTCTCACTGAATTCCCATAAGCACTAGAGTGCTAAATCTGGATGAACCAAGTCAAGGTGGTAGTGGCAAGTTTCCCATGATGGTCATGTTTGTCAGGCAGTTTGCAGATTATTGTCTAACAGTTATACGCACTCATACTCTCTGCAAGCAGGAATTGCATCCACATCTAATAAGCCTGTGCATGCAATGATGCATCCTCTCCCACATCCATCATATCAACGTCCTTGTAATCTCCTAGATCCAGCAGATGTTGACCAGCAACAGCTGGATCAGGTGAAGCAGGAAAGTAAGGGTGTGCATTCATCATGTGATTCACAGCGTCCATTACAAGTAGGTCAAGTAGATGAACTCTCTCTGAAAAATGTGAAGCAATAGTAAATCAATTAAAATATTACTTTCGAGAACTACAATCCAGAGATTCTCACGTGTATGTGTACATGTGACCTACAAAAGCAGTTCATCTGTGGGGCTCTGCATTTGAGCAATGTTCATCAAAACTAAACCACCACAACTGTTACTGGGATTCTGAAACTGATATGCATGATCCAGATCAAATGCGCATGTACAAATGGTGTTGCAGTAGATGATCTCATCTGTGCTATCATCTATGGAGTAACTTGAGATGTCACAAATACAAAGATGTGTAAGGTCATCAGCAGTGCATGGTTTGAACCACAGTTAAGGTTTGCATAAATAGCCAATTGCAATGTTTGGGGGTTCGATATTGTAATCATAAATTCAATTTAACGGTGTGCACAAAACCTTTTATTGATGCCATTCTGAGACAAAAAACACATACTTTCTTGGACAGCACACTGTTCCCATTTTCCAAAAATGAAAACAAATTGTGCTATATTTTGGCAATTTTCTCATTTACCTGCAGTGGAATCTACAATTCCTGGGTACCTTTAGAAACCCCAACTAGGGGGAAAATGACAATAGAAAGGGAATGGATAGTTTTAGTGAAGAAACAAAAAATTATGAGGGCATATGCATGAACTAACCTCAATATCAAAAAAGAAGGCTCCCACTGGGGTGGAAAAGGTGCCTTATGTATGACCAGGATAAAGCCTAACTTTTTCTCAACATGGTTTGCTCATTAAGGAACAACATAAACATGCATAACAAGCAACCCTTTCTACAACAGATTTTGTCTATTCAAAGCAGAGCATGGTAATACAAAAAAGCCTGCAGATGCCAGGCCCTACATTCAGTCCTCCATGCAGACAACCAAAAACTGTGTGCAGCCTTTGGAAATGTGCAGTAGTTCTCTGCATAGCTTGGACTATGGCCAGGTCGTGGACTGAACAGACTGGGGGCATATTTACAATCCCCTATTACCACCACAAGATGGAGAAAGGGGCTTTGCCTTATTTACAAGGCAGCGTTAGGGCACTAAACGTGGCTTAACGCTGCCATGTAAATAAGGCAGCCTTAGCGTGAAAGGGGAGGGCAATGGGTCTTACAGTGGGCCTTCCACCGCAACACACATTGATTGTGCGCTTCCCCCTATTTACGAAAGTGGCGTAAATATGGGGCAGCACCAAACTTAAGACCAGGGAAAACCTGGTCTTAAACAGGCGAAACAAGGAGACATGCTTTATTTCTCATCGTTTTTGCTGTTTCACTGTGTGCTGCGTTGTACAGCACACATAGAAATAGCAAATCGCCATTGATTGTTTATGTGCAGGAAAGTGTCCCTTCATGCACATAAACATGCACATAAACAATCAAAAAAAGAAATGAAAATGTTCAACTTCTATGTGTGCTGCATTAAGCAGCACACATATGGTACAGCTCTGCATTTCTGAATTTGCGGAGTGCGGTGTTGTAAATATACCGCTGGGTTACCAGTCCCTCCTTTGCACAGCCATCAACTCAACTCACCATGGAGCTGCAGGGTTTAGCTGTTTAGCTGCATGGTTTTTTACAAATACATTTTGGGCACACAGACGCAAATTATTTTTTACAGACCAAGGAGTTGCCCTAGGTTCCAGAGTCTCTCAATCAGGTCCTTAGAGCCAAAAACACTGGCTCCGAATGCAGACTCCGGAAAAAATTGCATGTTTTTTTAATTTTGAGAATGGAGTGTTCCCTCTGAACCCCTATATACAGATTCCTTTTTGCTTTCAAAACTCATAGAATGCACATCACATCTGCTACTGCCAGACACAACAAAATTGAATTCCCTGGAAGTCACAACATTTGGTTCCACTGACTTGTACTCAAACAACCTACTGAACAAAGAGAATATACGAATTAATCCAATAAGATTAGGTTAATTTTCCAAATTCTGGTACTGCCAATTATCCCCAAACCTGGGTCCTTGGCATTCTTATTAGACCTTTGGAGCTCAACCAACATCTGTTACTGAACAGTGTTACACAAAAAGGATGCATTGTGAGTAAAGTTCTAGTTTCATGCTGTTAGACCTGGCATCCTTGGCATGGTTTTCCCTGACTTTTTGCCCCTACATCCTGTATTTTCTGATGCTGTACTGGATTTCATTTTTGCCTGCTTAGATGCTTTAAGCACTTTGCCACTGCTGATCAGTGTCAACGTGCAAGTGCACACTGGATAAATTCTGAATCAGTTATCCACAATTGCCATATTTGGTTTACTGTTCAGTCCCTAGTAGAGTACACAGTGTGTGCTAAGGGTCTGTAATTCAAATGCTACTGGTGGGCCTGCATATTTAATTAACATCAAGAGCACCCATATAAGGTCGACCAGGGACCCTGGGAATCATGTAATTATAGACAACAAGAAAGTCCCAAGGAACGAATGAATAGAGAAGGGAATCAATAAGGACCCAATCAGTGCTTATTTTTAAAGACTTGTCCAGCCGGACAGTGGTCATAAATTTTACTGATATAGTAATGAGGCAGTAATAACAAAAAAATCCTCAAAGTAGGACACAAGCCTGTGTCCCGTACAATTAATAAAGAGGAAAACAGAAACAACAAAAAGGTTCAGGCAAACAATGTTTGTTACAATTGGCAAAAAAAGAGAGTGAACTTAACAAACATTACATGGGACACCCTTATATATAAAACTTAGTATTGCTAGGAACATATAGGGTGTGTACAAGTGTTGCCAATTGTAACAAACATTGTTTGCCTGAACCTTTTTGTTGTTTCTGTTTTTCTCTTTATTAATTGTATGGGACACAGGCTTGTGTCCTACTTTGAGGATTTTTTTGTTATTACTGCCTCATTACTATATCAGTAAAATTTATGACCACTGTCCGGCTGGACAAGTCTTTAAAAATAAGCACTGATTGGGTCCTTATTGATTCCCTTCTCTATTCATTCGTTCCTAGGGACTTTCTTGTTGTCTATAATTACTGGTGGCCCTGCAGCACTGCTTGTGCCACCCACATGAGTAGCCTTGTAAAAGCATCTCAGAACTGCCACTGCAGTGTCTGTGTGCAGTTTTAAACTGCCATGTCAACCATGCAAGTGCACTCACTTGCCATTGCCTAACCTTCCCTTTTTCTTACATTTAAGGCACCCTTTAGGTAGTGCCAAGGTACCCCCATGGGCAGGGTATGTAAAAGGTAGGACATGTACTGATGTGCGTGACATGTCTTGAAAGTGAAATTCTGTGTATTTCATTTTTCATTATTTAAAGGCTATCTGTCACATAGGCTAACATAGAAAGTACAATCATACATTTCCATTGGGACAAGCTAATGAAATGAAGTTTAGGCTCTCTGAACTCGGATTTTAATTACCACCTTTAAATAAAGGTGTTTTTTAACTCCTGTGTTTGAAAATGCCACTTTTAGAAAGTGCGCACTTTCTTGTGTAACCATCCTGTGTGCCGCTGCCTGTTGTGTATTCCCTGTCTGGGTTTGGAGTGACAGGAGCTGGGGATGTGCATTCACTCTAGACAGTCACTGAGGGGGATTGAGGTGTGCCTTGCCTTACATGGGTGACTCATCGCTAGGCTGAATAGAGCTGGTCTAAATTTAGAGTGGTGGGAGGAGTTTCGCTTGCACCTGAATAGGCTGTGTCTCCTTTTTCACAATGCTGTCTCCACCTCTTGCGGTCATGCTGGACCAAGGAGGCCAGGACTGGTTTGGACTGGGTTCAGACACCCTTGCCACAAAGAGAACAATAACAAAATGGGGTATAAGTAGTGGTTCTAAACCCCAAGTTTTTTGATTACTTCCAGGAACAAGAGGACCCTGCCAAGAAGAAGAGCGGACGGATTGTGTGAGGAGAGCTACCTTTTCTAATTGAGTGGTGGGTTGGCCTACATTTTCTGCTTATGTCTGTGGTGGAGAAGAAGGACTGACTCTTTTTTCCTGCTGTATTATCCTGCTTGGGAAGAAAATCTCCAAGGGCTTGTGTGTGCTTGCCTCCTAATTTGGAAGACTCAGTGATATCAAAGTCTTCCTTGTGCTTATACTTTACTGAAGCTTCCCGTGCTTACTGGAAGTTCCATTGGGCTGTTACTTTTCTAAGAATTACCTGGGGGCTTTATATGCTGAAAAAACTCCTGTGCGCATCCCTGAAGGGAAGCTCCATTGTGCTTCCCTTGCTAGCCAAGATTCTGTGGGCCCTTAGTTTGCTGTTTCAACTCTGGGCTGAGCTTCCACCCCCTGAGTGCAAATCCAAGATGAGGAGAGATCTCCAGTTACAGGTTTGGCTGCTTGTAAGTGGAGCCAGTGTAAAGGAGACCCCGGGCATTGCTAAGTTACCAACTCGGCAGCTCAGAATCACTGGCACTGCCCGGCCACACCTCTGGAAGTTTCAGAGGTGCCCCAGCCGTGCTTGATCGACATGCCTTGATCACTCCCAGCGAAGGAGATGAGTTTTGTTGGGCCATGCCGGGTCCACCGCACCGAAAAGGAGCCGTGTGATTCTCTCTGCCCTGTTTTGAGCTCCGTTGGGGAAGGGCGTATTGTTATTTTTGTCGTCACGACTGCTGAGGGGGAAGAATCCTTGTTGGAGCTCCCGCTCGGCCTCGTTCCCCCTTGTACAGCAGCCCTCACCGCGGCCCACGGTTAGACGACCCCATAGCTAGAGCGCAGGAGCGCTGTGCTCAGGCCACCTTCCGAGTCAAGGGGCGAGGGGGAGGTCCCCCGTGGGAATTCACATTGAGAAGCAGTTCTTTGGGGGAGATTAATCCCCTGCAAGTGTTCACAGCTGCGCTGCATGACCGCGGGCAGCTGCTATATGATATATTGTTAGGGGCATCTTGGATGTGAAATGCGGGCCGACGGCCCAATTATCCCCCCTCAGCACTTGCGCACAAGGATGGTGTACTCTGGGTTGTTAGCCCAGAGATGCTAAACACAACTTGATGATCCTGGTATTTTTCTCCAATGCCATTAGTGCGTAGACCATTGTGATTCATGCTATAAACAACAGTGCACTGGAAGTGATGTTATGTTTGCTTAGTTGGCAATTACTACAAACTGATTTCTAATGTATGCATTCTTATGGCAATTGCCTTATAGCAAGGTGATTATTGATTTACGTGACTGTGGTCTAAAATATTTTTGGTGTATAATGCATAGGATATTTTTATATAACCTTGTGTGCAGTCTCTTTTTGTGGTATGCCTAGTGTGTCACTGGTGTGTGTGTGTGTTGCACAAAACACTTTTCACATTGCCCTGGGATAAGCCATCCTGCTCTGCCAAGCTACGAAGGGGGTGAGCAGGGGTTATCTTGGGTGTGTAACTCCATTATCCTGACTGGAGTGGTGGGTTCTAACTGGCTAAGGAGCATACCCTACCCAACCAGAAACCCCGTTTCTAAAACATGCCAAGATCATTATAATTCCAGTTAGCAAAAATCACTACGGTAGCTAAAATGAAAGATGCACCTTTTTCATCAAGTCTTCTACTTTTACTCTGCTTTCTGGGTCTGCATGAAACTTGCAGTTTTTTAAATTGGGCCAATATTGTAAGTGAACCAAAAAAAAATCAATTGAGAGAATAGTTAATCATAACCACAAATAAAAATTCCCCACATTTATATCATTAGTGTGACAGTGTGAATAATATGGCCCAATAAATCATGGTATTTAGGACAAGTGTACTAATGACCACAGACTAACACATTTATTAACAGAGTAGAGTGCAAAAAGACTCAAAAAGCATTGCATTATGCCACACAGTTTCAATTCAATAGCTACTTTACGGACAGAAACAACTGAGCCCATATTCATAAGACCAAGGGCCACATGTACAATGGAAACATTTTGCGAGTTATTAATTGCAACTTTGTACGGCTCACAATTAGGAACTTTCAAAATGCGGTGGACAACAGTGTCTCAGACACTATTTGAGATTCCCAATGGGGTTGCAATGGACCTGCCTCATCAATATTCATAAGGCATGTCACAATTTGCAACCCATTGGGAATGGCCTGTAATCAGGGGAATGGTGGCCTGCTGGGGTCAGCAGACCACCATGTCTGTGATTGCTTTTTCAATAAAGCAATTTTTGTTATTGAAATGCAGCCCCTTTTCCTTAAAGCAAAATGGGATGCATTTCAAAAATACAAATGAAAAGCTACCTTTTCATTTTTTAGGAGTCCCTGGGACCCCTTCCTGCTCTCAAAAAATGTTAGGGCCCACATTCACAAAGGGGAAAGCGTCCCTTGGGAATCCCTTCCCGTTTTTGAATGAGTTACCACCTCCTTCATGGAGTTTGTAAAATATCAATGTTTTACGACTGCGTTCCGGTCGCAAAACATTTATACATGTCCCTGTGACTCGCTATTAGGAAGGAGCGCCCTTGAAACACCCCTTCTAAATACCGACTCGCAAACCCTATCTGGAAGTCTGTAATAGGTTACTGATTTGCAAAATAGGGTTAGTACATGCAAAAAACAACTCTTTAGCGGTCGCAAACTGCCTGATTTTCCTTTTGTGACCATTAAAACGTATCATACATTTGCCTCTACTTATTGCTATTCTGTCTCACAGCATTGATTTAATCCTTTGTACCTTGGTTATGGTTAAATACTGTTGTTTACAGCAGATGCAAAAAACAGCATGGCATATGTATTCATGATAGGTAAACAAAATCTAGCCATTGTAATTCTAATCAGTGCCTATTGTAAGCTGCACTTAAAAGAAACTGTGTTTTCAAGCTAACTCCTCCAAAATAAACACGTAATATTAAAAATACATAATTTTTTATAGTTGTTACATCATCTTACATTGCAATTTCAGAGGTCTGGTGATATTTACAAACCGTTCATTATTGGGCCTGTGGTTTATAATGTCACCAGATCCTCTTTATGGCAATATTTGAATATATAACCATATTAACTGTTACCCAATATGTATCATACATATTTAAATGGTGCTTTTATCGAACAAAATGCAGTAGTATAAAAACAATGGATGTGTCTCAGAAAACTAAACTATGAATTATGGAAAATATGTCCCGATTCTCTGTGAAATACAGATTTCATCATCAGAATGACTGCTCCAATCACATCACAGAGCTTTGTCACTGTCAGATATATTAGGATTAAGTGGCATTGAGGATCAAATTAACTAGCAAGGTTAGTTAATTATATGCAATTCACATTCTCTGTCACTATTTTCAACCGTTGGAGCTAGAAACAACCTTTTGACAAATCTGCAAATTTTGTGGGAAATGTGAAAAATCCGTAATGAGGCAAGTGCTACAACTGCATAAATCCACAGGCATTCACTATTGCCCAATATTTTATTTAATGGTAACCAAACCCTAAGCATTCTTGTTCCTATCACTGCCAAATGCTATCTTCACTTGACAGTGCCACTGCTCCAAAATATACAGGTTATATAAAAAGCCTATAATGGGTAACTTGTGTATGCGGTCCCATACTGCCATGTCAGGGATTTGGTGTCCTTTACAAACCACTCAACCTTCAGCCTCGTGCTTTATGATGTCACTAAAGCCCATTGATAGTAATATTGGACCATATTACACAGTCACCCTTTATATATCCTCTATATATGTATTATATCAGCACAAAACTTTCCCCAAAAATGCACATCCACTGCAGTATAGATCAGTCAAATGAAGGGCAAAATAGGGGGTTAAGAAAAAGACATTTTCCCTTTTAGCGTCCATACAAAATCTTTCCATGATGCTGGAGAACAATTAGATTAATAAAACTACAACAAAATTAACAGAGAAGTGCAACTTTATTCAAAAATGTGCTTTTGCTTGGTTTGGTGCAAATCCATTGAGCAGCTTTTGAGAAATTAAAATGAGAAAAGTGATTTTTATAGGCCTTATGTTGAAGGATCTTCCAATCAAGAGTGAGATATCCGGACTTTAAGTGTGCAAACAGCCTTTAAACAGAAGCCAAAGGCATAAGCCAGGGATAGTGTCAGTGCGCCACCCCAAGCTCCATGATGGCCAGCCATGCAGCCAACCTCCACCATGAATGGCCAAAATGTGGGGGGTTGCACAAGTGGCAGGTAAAGACCTTAATCTATGTCACAAAACTTTAGAAACTCACTTAAAACCACAGTTAAAATGCAGTTATGTTTTCATAGTAAAACTGACAAAGCACTGAAGTTCACAGGTTATAGGTAGGCTCACAATCCATAACTAACACAACAGCCTTGCAAACCATGACTCAATTGAATTCTAAAGATCCTCATACCAAAAATGGGAGATGTTCAAAAATGGGAGATGTTCCAACAGAGATTTGTGTAAAAGGTCAACTCTTCTGCAATGCATCAGAATATGCTAATATTAATCTAGAGATTACCCAGGAGTAGCTTTAACTGCACAGTATCTAGAGATGACCCAGGAGTAGCTTTAACTGCACAGTGACCTTTAGAGAAGTTATTTGACAAAAATGGTGTTGTTTCCTTTAGAACTGAGTAGTAATACAATTGTGCTTTTCAGCATATCTACAGACAAAGATAAAACTTTTCAGAGAAGGAACTGCATAGTGTGTAGAACATGTTTGTTAGCACGTATAGCAAAGCCTGGAACTAAATAGCCCCGATTAATTATCACTTCATCCATATCATCAAGAACCACATACAAAGGAGTTGCATCATCTGATATATGGATCCCAGTCATAAATAAATCCTCCTTCACCTCCTTACATGACTAATGCTTCCGAAGTAATCTGGAATACAGGGGTGTTTCACCTCATCGCAATTTGAGAGGGAAGATTCACTGGTTCTTTTCTTTGATAGTAAAAAATTCTTCATACTTCACTTGAATAGGTTCAGGAAAGGATAAGTTCACTCTGGTGTGCTGCAAGGTCTCACTAAAATCGATGACCTGCACATAGCAAAATCTTGTTCCTCTTCTCTCTCTGCCAGATGCATATCTAACTGGTAATAATATCCGGACTGATCTGGTGCAGAGAGCCTCTCTCTGGCATGCACAGCACCTGCCACAGCTCGGTCTGTGAACTGCTGTAGACAAGTCTTTGCAAGTAGCAGTCTGCTCTTCCAACAATTCTGTTAGGTGAGGGTCTGGAGAGGTGATATTTCCAGGTTGTTGGTAACTTGGAAGACAAAACAACGCAACCTCCCTTACAGGACCGCACCCTATTGAACTTAGACACAGGTGCTGGTTACGAATATTGGAGTGATGACAACAGTCGATGCTGGTTTTAATCCCTGTCTCCACCTAGGAGGATCTTGATAAGTCAGAAAACATTGTGAGAGAGGGACCGATTTTCCCATATAACAAATGCCCTCGGACATCCTTACCAGCATAAAACCCCTGTGTAGGCCCTTCTGTTCAATATGTAGGCCTCTTTGTTAAATTGACCTTAGTTCTGCCATTTTTCTGTATAGCAGGCTGAAGGCAGGTCTGATCCAAATCATATCCAGCTCCTCTCTCTGTGAGGCCTCCTGCTCCAAACTAAGAGCCCCACCCTTCTTGTGTGCGAAGTTCACTATCTCAAAGTTCAACATCCCCCTGTTCTTTCGACATTCAGCAGACTGCATCCTGGGCTGGTACATACTTTTAGGGAAGTTTCCACTGCAGATGTGTCAAGCTAGGGCGAGAATGTGGCAACACAGGACGTGAAGATTTATATATGTATATACAGAATCCCTTTACAATACACATTTTTCTGCTTGCCCATCCAATTTACGACAAGCGCCTTGCCTGAGATATGAACTTTCACCTAGCTTATGTACCACAGTTACTGGAAAAGGTGTCACCATGTATGGTAAAATATGAGAACCATACCATAAGTCACGAGGTAGATGTGGCATGAGATGACTATACCTTAGGCACTCCTAACCGCCTTAAAGAGTATAAGAAGGGAGACCACAGAGACATCATTGGACTACCCTACCCGTCTGTTAGTAGATGGCAGGCGGGTGTGGGTGCACCCCAAAAGCTTTTGTTTTTTATTTTTAAGATACAATTTAACTTGCCAATATATTTGCTGTATATGCTATGTATGCTATTTTGTTATGCTATTTTGTCCCTAAATTGGTGTTTTCTTATTGAGCATTTCATACTTATATTACATTTGCAAAGTTGCTTTCTTTTAGGTTTTAGGTAGGTACGTGAGTATTCTCAGTATTTTAGATCAAGTGTGTTTTGCATTATGGGAATATTTTCCTTGTTGTAACTTATGTTTTTCATAATGCATTTATAGATGTGTCTTTGAGGTTTTCTGAAGTGTCTCTCTCCAAACGAGTACAATGCCTTCTGATTCATGCGAGGTCACTATATTTGTATTTTGTATTTTTATGCCTTTGTCTTGCAGTTTTTGAAGTTGCACCTTATTAATAAAACTGCCAAATCTTTCAGCCTCAGTTTCCATGGCTCACATATCTGTTTCCTTAATTTTTAGAGCGAGCGTTCCCAAACACCCCGGCTCAAATTAAGGTGCCCCTTTTGTCCCCAACTCACTCCCTCGTTCACTCTGTGAAGGCTCCAAGAGCTCTGTGCTCAGCCCTCTTGACCCTTAATAAAGCTCCCTCCAACAATTGTACCACACTTCTGTAAGAAATGTGGTGACTCAGCTCTGTTTCAACCCCTCTTTCAGAAAAACGTATTAGCCTTGAAGCACGAGAGGCTGGAACCAGGGAGCAGAAACACGGACCACTGAGGCAGGACCTGGCTATAAAACCAATATTGCAAAAAAAAATGAAAAAATAAACATACTCTCTTGAGTACAACCATGAAGGAATCTTTGGAATGGAGTAAACAGGTATCAAGGAATGTGGTGACATAAAAATAAATATTCAATAAAAAAAGAAACACATGATGCATTGCCCTATGCCCCCCTTTCTGGGCTACAGCAATTGGCTGGGGGGATTACTTGCCTCTGCTTTCCCCAAGGTCTGGTTAACTATGGGTCAGCAAACTCGGCTTGTGCAACCCCTTCAGCGCTTAACTCTGTGGTAGTGATGGCAAGACTTCTCAGAGTGTTTAGTGTGATCCTTAACATTCTCAGCACTCAAACACCTGGCAGTGTATTAACTTGATTTTTCAACTCAGTGCTCACTTTCATAAAGGGGAAGTTCAGTAATATACAATAACACGGAACATAACACAACAAAAGGTACTATATACTTGGACTCTGTCATAAGACTACTACCCCTTCTGTGCGCCCCTCCACCTCCATTATCTTAAATCCAGGACACAGGTACAGTGCTCCCATGGTGCGTTAGGTGATAGCACGCATTATCTAATAAGCGTTCTCACCAACAGGTTTGAGTTCGCTTTTTGGCCACTCTCAGGCCTCCCATACTTCAGTCCTGGCCCTCACTCACAGAAGGAAGACATGCTGGCCTCATGTGCATCAGTGAGCTTACTCACTTTCTGGGAACATGTGCAGGGTATGCAGCAGCGTTCAGGGGTAGCAGTCTGCCTGCCTTTGATCAGCAGCTCTCTTTTGGGCACACAGCATCAGCTTGAGATTACGAGTCATGGTAGAATTTCCATCTTTGTGGACTGTCTAATGAGTTTCTGTTTTACCTGATTTTGGCCTCTCAGGGTCAAGGCAGTGATGCAGTCTGTCTTGGTCTCAATTATGAGGGCTACAGGTAAGTCAGTTCAAGGCACATCAAGCTTCAGAGGTGACGACGAAGGGCCTAATTTAAATGTTGAGGGGCAATCTGTTTCTCCGTCAGGGAAATGTAGTTATGAAAAGAAAAACGAAAATGCTCCCCTCACCTTGGGAGAGGTCTCCCTTGTGGAGGGGACGATTTACCTGTTTTGACTGACCCTTACAACCAGGATTTTCTTAGTGGTGACTGGCAGTGAAAACTGACCTCTAACTCTGCCCATCTAAACCAGGTGTGTATAATTAGAGATCTGCCTCTGACAGACCTTACTACACAGGGCCGTTGGAGGGGTTTAATCATGATGGAGACTGAGTAGTGTCGGCCATGATTAAACCTATGGTTTGCCATCATCTAAATAAGGCAGGCGAGCCTTCATCTTAGCAGTATGTATACTCCGTCCCTGTTGCAACAGAGTATACATACCGCCAAGATATGAGTTAGGCCCCTGTCTGGTCAGGCAAAATTCTGGTAAGCGGTTCAGTCGCACTTTTGGTGAATGCCTCTATCAGCTGGACAACCACTCAGGCACACGGCAGGCAAGTGCCTTGAGGCATCAGCTTCACTTATAGTGGCAGTCTCTTCAGGCACGCGTTGGGCAAGTGTCATGGGACTAGCCCCCAAAAAGTTAAGTAGGACACACTCAGGCAGTGCCACTAGCTTGAAACAAGTCTTTTCTTATTGATACAGACTGCTCAGGTACAGTTTGGGCATGTGCCAAGGGATGCAGCAGCAGAGTGTGTTCAGGCATCCTTGGTGAATACCACAGCTGTGACAGCACAGTCGATAGGGCAATGATCTCTGGCACACTTTGGCAGTGCTTCAAATTTTACACTCAGCAATTGCGACCAGCTCGGAGCAAGGAGCATGCCAGTCACAATTTCAGTAGTCTCCATTAGTTGCACCCACATCACCTGCATCAACTGCTCTTGGCAAGGCCAGATATCAGCTTCTTCTGTAGAGTTGGCTTGCTTCTTCCCCCTGCTTCCAGGAAGGATTCTCCAGGCTTTCCATGTAAGGGAAACAGTTTTTTCTCCTGATCATATTCCAAGCGATGTCACCTCAACTCTTGGGTAGCTAGCCATAAGGCAGAGACCAGCTGTGGTTGCACAGTAGTCATATGGGTACTCTGTGGAGTACCAACCTGTTTTGCTTAGAGAGGGACAAGTGGGTCAACAGCTCCCACAATTTTACAGAGGCAATGCACTTCCAGAACTGATTTGGGTAGGTTATTTTTTATGTGTCCTTCTCAGGCTGTCTTCCAGGCTCATTTTTTGTCTATAGTGATACTCCTCAGAGCAGGATTGTCTCCTAGTTGGAGCACCCACAACAGAAGAACAGAGGATTGAGCAATCTGCACCTCATCATCAACAGCCACACTTGACATTGATTAGGAAAGGAGACAAAAGGCTAATAATTTCTTCACTCTGTACATCAGGAACTCTAATCTCACCCTTCACCCCTACTGTGTGCAATTGAGTTTTTAGTTGGTTGGGATTATCAATCAATCAATCAGACAATTTGTAAAGCGCGCTACTCACCCGCTAGGGTCTCAAGGCGCTGGGCGGGGGAGGAAGGGGGTCGCTACTGCTCGAACAGCCAGGTCTTGGGTTGTTTCCTGAAGGAGAGATGGTCCTGGGTCAGCCATAGGTGGGTGGGGAGGGAGTTCCATGTCTTGGCCGCCAGGTAGGAGAAGGATCTTCCTCCGGCGGTGGCTCTGTGAATTCGTGGGACGGAGGCGAGGGCGAGGCTGGCAGAGTGGAGCTGGTGGGTGGGTGTGTAGAATGTGAGGCGGCTGTTGAGGTATTTCGGGCCCAAGTCGTGGAGGGCCTTGTGTGCGTGGGTGAGGAGTCTGAACGTGATCCTCTTGCTGACGGGGAGCCAGTGCAGGTCTTTCAGATGGGCGGAGATGTGGCTGTGACGAGGGATGTCCAGGATGAGTCGTGCGGAGGCGTTTTGTATGCGCTGGAGCCTTTTCTGGAGTTTGGCTGTGGTTCCAGCGTAGAGGGTGTTCCCGTAGTCTAGCTGGCTGGTGACGAGGGCCTGGGTGACCGTCTTCCTGGTTTTGGTGGGGATCCACCGGCAGATCTTTCGGAGCATGCGCAGGGTGTTGAAGCAGGATGACGAGGCGGCATTGACTTGCTTGGTCATCGTGAGGGAGGAGTCCAGGATGAAGCCCAAGTTGCGTGCGTGATCCGTTGGCTTGGGTGCGGTGCCTAGGGTGGGGGGCCACCAGGAGTCATCCCAGAGAGAAGGGGATGGTCCCAGGATGAGGACTTCCGTCTTGTCTGAGTTCAGTTTCAGACAGCTGCGCTGCATCCATTCCGCGACGTCTTTCATTACTTCCTGGAGGTTGGCTCTGGCAGTGGCGGGGTCGTTGGTGAGGGAGAGGATCAGCTGGGTGTCGTCGGCGTAGGAGATGATGTTAAGGTTGTGTTGGCGTGCGATGGCTGCGAGAGGGCTCATGTAGACGTTGAAGAGGGTGGGGCTGAGCGAGGATCCTTGCGGAACGCCGCAGATGACTTCGGTGGCCGTGGATCGGAACGGGGGGAGGCAGACTCTCTGGGTTCTTCCGGCGAGGAACGAGATGATCCACTCCAGGGCCGCTCCTCGGATTCCGATTTTGCTGTGGTGCTGTATCAGGGTGCGGTGGCATACGGTGTCGAAGGCTGCTGAGAGGTCCAGGAGAATGAGGGCAGCAGTTTCCCCGTTGTTGAACAGGGACCTGATGTCGTCTGTAGCTGCGATGAGTGCGGTCTCGGTGCTGTGGTTTGCTCGGAAGCCGGACTGTGAGGGGTCGAGTGATCCGTTCATCTCGAGGAAGGCGGAGAGTTGTTTGTTGACGGATTTCTCGATGACTTTGGCCGGGAACGGGAGGAGCGAGATGGGGCGGAAGTTCTTGAGGTCCGTGGGGTCCGCGGTGGGTTTCATCAGGAGGGCACTCAGCTCGGCATGTTTCCAACTCTCCGGGAAGGTGGCGGATGCGAAGGAGCTATTGATGATGTTCCGGAGTTTGGGTGCGATGATGGCGTTGGCTTTGTTGAAGATGTGGTGTGGGCAGGGGTCAGTTGGGGAGCCGGAGTGGATGGTGTTCATCAGACGGGTGGTGTCTTCGGAGCTGACACAGGTCCAGGTGCAGAGGGTGGTGGTGGGGGGCGCTGGTTCGGTGGTTGGGTGCGTGGACTGTGCGCCAAAGCTGTTGTGTATGTCGGCGATCTTGCGGTGGAAGAACAAGGCGAGAGAGTCGCAGAGGTCTTGCGAGGGTGTGATGTCGTTGTTGCAGGCGCCGGGGTTGGAGAGCTCTTTGACGATATTGAAGAGTTCCTTGCTGTTGTTGGTGTGGTTGTCCAGACGATCTTTGTACGTTGTCCTTTTGGTGGTGCGGATCAGCTGGTGGTGTTTGCGGGTGGCGTTCTTGAGGGCCGTCATGTTTTCTGTTGTCTGGTCGTGGCGCCAGGCTTTCTCGAGGGTGCGGCATGTTTTCTTGGATTCTTTGAGGTCATTGGTGAACCACGAGGCTTTCTTGCTGCCTGGTCTGCTGGGGGGTTTCTTCAGTGGTGCGAGGTCGTCGGCGCAATTGGTGAGCCACTGTGTGAGGTTGCGAGCTGCTTCGTTGGGGTCCGTCGTGTTGGTGGGAGGGTTCTGGCTGAGGGAGGTGGTGAGCTGGACGGTGGTGATCTTGCTCCAGCTTCTGCAGGGAACCTGTTGCGGGTGATGGTGGGACGTGGTTCTCATGAAGTTGAAGTGGACGCAGCTGTAGTCTGTCCAGTGTAGTCCGGTGGAGTGGCTGAAGGAGATGTGCTTGCTGGAGGAGAAGATGGGGTCAAGCGTGTGGCCGGCGTAGTGGGTGGGGGTGTTCACCAGTTGCTTGAGTCCGAGGTTGGCGAGGTTGTCCAGCAGGGCGGCGGTGTTGCAGTCCTTGTTGTTCTCCATGTGGAAGTTGAGGTCGCCTAGGAGGATGTAGTCTGAGGAGGTGAGGGCGTGTGGACTGACGAAGTCTGCGATGGTTTCGCTGAATTGTGTGCGTGGCCCCGGGGGTCTGTAGATGAGAGTGCCTCTGAGGGTGGTCTTGGGGTCGGTGTGAATCTGGAAGTGAAGGTGCTCGGCGGCGGTGAGGGTGTCGTCGGAGCTGGTTGTGATGCGGATGGTGTTTTTGTGGACGATGGCGATGCCTCCTCCGGTTTGGTTGACGCGGTCCCTCTGGGTGAACTTGTAGTATTATATCCCTGCTCAAGCAACAGCCATAATCCCCGTCAGGGTATAGCACAAAAATCATTAAATTAACTTGGGCTTGACAGTCTGGTAGCTTGGCAAGAAAGCAGTTAATTTATTGGCAATGTGTAAAGTATTTATGCAGCACACAAACAGTAATCAAGTTAAAACACAGCACAAGAAAAATCCCACTCCAATGAAGAAACATAGTGTAGATTTTTAACAAATTGTTTGACCTCAAAAATAACAAAAATCCAATCAGTAGTACCTGAGCTATGACTTTTTAAAGTTTAAGTTAAAACTAGCACCTGAAAGATCAAAGCGCCAACCGCAGATATCTAGTTGTGTGAGACCAGGTCATTGTAAAAAACACAAGGCTGACCGTGATAGAGCTCGGGTCGTATACAAGAAGTGGATTGGGCCTGGTTGGCGCTTACGTTTGGACATAGAAGAAATTTAAACAAACATTGTCTGAGAAGGTAAAGTTCCAGTGGGGCATGGCTGAAGGCAATGTCTGAAGAGGAGGCTTTATCGTCGTAGAACTGCTGGACGACACTGCGGTGAAGATTTTTACATTCAGATTTATTCTCTTTGTCAGAGCAGTTTTTATCACCAAGGTTAGAATTTTGGCTATCTGGGCAGCTTTATCACCACTTCCAAGAGTCCAGGGCAGGGGAGGCACCACTTGGAGGATCAGGACTCACTCAGGCTGGGACCATGTGCTAGTTCAAGATGGTTGGAGATTTTTCTGAGCCTGAGGCTCTGATCTCTAAGCCAGCCAACTAACTCTTGGAGTTACTCTGATGCTTCTTGGTTCACAATGTGGAACCGGGCTCAAGCAGCAGGCCAGGCCTCTGAGGGTCCAATGCAGGCCTTAGGCAGCAGAGGAGTTATGATAGGTGAAGCAAAGTAGTCTTCTGAAATACACAGCAGGCAGTCCTCAGAGTCCCTCCGCGGGTCCAGAAAGTGAACTGAAGTGTGGTCTGAGAGTGCTATTTTAATACCTAGTGCCTGGTAGAGAGACATTACTAAATATTTCCTTTGAAGTGCTTGGAATTTCCTGTCTGCCTTGCCCTGGCTCTAGACTGACTACAGGCCAATGTGGTAGTGTGAAGTACTTTGTGTGAATGCAGGGCATACCCTTTTGATTTGCAAGTGGGGCTGTATCCAGCTCCATCCACCCTTACTACCAGTGATGGCCCATCCAGGCACAGCTTATCCTTCTTGTGTGTGGCTGTCTGTGTCATGTGACCCAGGATTAGCCGGCAGCCACAAAATAGCTAGGGCAGGAAAAAGCCAACTTTCTAAAAGTGGCATTTTCAAAATTGTGACTTACATTCCAATGTTACGGTTGAAGAGTGTTAGACCTGGAATCTTTTGGTGTGTTTACCCTGTCTTTTTGCTTACTGACCTCCTGTTTTTGCTGGTTTAGTGTATCTGCACATTTTCTCACTGCTGTTCAGTGTTAAAGTGCAAGTGCTCCTACTGTAAATTATGTTATGGATTGGTGTTTCCATGATTGGCATGTCTGATTTACTAGTAAGCCCCTAGTAAAGTGCACTGAGAGTTCCAGGGCTTGTAAATCAAATGCTACTAGTGTGCATACAGCACTGATTGTGCCACCCACAGAAGTAGCACTGTAAAGGTATCTCAGACCTGCCACTGCAGTGCCTGCATGCAGTTTTTACTGCCATGTCGACTTGGCAAGTGCACCCACTTTCCAAGCCCTAACCTTCCCTTTTATTACATATAGGTCACCCCTAAGTTAAGCCCATTGTAGCCCTATGGGCGGGGTGCAGTGTAGGTGAAAGGTAGACATGCACCAGTGGGAGTGACATGTCCTGATAGTGAAATACAGTGTATTTTGTTTTTCACTGTAGAAAGCTATCTGTCCCATAGGATAGATTGGGAGATACCTTGTAACATCTTACAAGTATAACTTCGATTGGGACAAGATGGAGTAATGGAGTTTAGTATGCCTGAACTCATAATGTAAAAATGCATCTTTTAGTAAAGATGATTTTTATTTTGTGTGCCACTTTTAGAAAGTAGGCATTTTCTTGCTTAACCATCCTGTGTGCCTCTGCTGGGTTGTGGATTGACTGTCTGCTATGGAATGACAGGGGCTGAGGATGTGCATTCACTGTAGACAGCAAATGGGGGGGGGGGTTGAGGTGTGTCCTGCCTTTCCTGGATGAGTCAGGGCTGGGCCGGATAGACCTGGGCTGCATTTAGAGCAGTGGGAGGAGATTTCTTTGCACTTGAATAGGCCTGGTCTACCTCACACAATGCTGTTTCCACCTCCTGCCAGGAAGCTGGACCAGGGAGGACAGAACTGGTTTGGACCAAGCACAGAGATGCTCTGCCACAAGTGAACAAAGGAAAAGGCTGTATAAATATAAGGGCCCAGACCCCAGAACTTTAGAACTCCTTTAGTCTCAGAAACCTGCCAAGAAAAAGAGTTGGCGAAGCTGTGAGGAGGAACTACCACTCTGCTCTGTGTGTTGCTGTGTTGGCCTGCAGTACCTGCTTCTGTCTTGGGCAGAGAAAGGACTGGACTGATCTTTCTGCAACTTCTTCATTTGAGTTTCTCCAAGGGATTGAGGTAGAGCTTAGCCCCTGTTCACAATGTCTCAGGAACAGCAAAGACTTCACCTCCCTCTGGGTACTGCCTCTTGGACCCCGGGTCTCAGTTGTCAAAGAGGGAAATCGCAACACAACGCCATCACCATGACCGCTGGCGGTTCCGTGACCTGAAGGCACAACAGAAGGCACTGCCAAACCACAGCCCTGGTCTCACCGACGATGATGACCGCCACTGCCAAAGAGCCACTGCTTGCACCTCAACCTTTGGGCACCGCACTCCACACTGCCTCACTTTAGCTTATGCCCTGGTCTCAATGACAATGCCGTTGCCAGCTGACATAGCTGCCGTGGTCTGCAACGTGTCCTGGGGGCACCGCTCGTAAGCTACACACAGCACCACCCTGTTCCACACCACAGCCGGGGCCCATCAATGCCAGCCCCATTGACTGCCAATCTTCAACAGCTGCCGCCACTTGCATTATGACCGTCAGCACCGTGATGAGCACAGCCCCGCTTCACACAGCAGCCCTGTCCTCACTGACACCACTGGATGACCGTCACTGAGCCGCTGCTTGCACCACCACCTGAGGGTACCACACGCTGCACTGCTCAACTTCACACCGCAGCCTCGACAACTGCCACTGCCAGAAAACACCGCCGCCGTCGGCAGGAACAAAAGTTACTGCCACCACGTCTTCTGACACCAACGCTGGCCCGCACCCATGCAGTCAACTGAAACTGTTGGATTTGGTTGGTCTCAGCACCGCGGTAGCACCTTATGGAGCTACCGACTTCAAGGAACTGCATTTCTAAGGTTATTCTTGCAAAGTTCATATTCTGATTATTGTATGTTGGATTTTTATGGTTTTAGTCTTGTTTTACACAGATAAATATTGGTTATTTTTCTAAACTGGTGTGGTGTCCTTTGTTGTGTTTTCACTGTATTACTGATGGTTATGGGCAAATGCTTCACAAACTGCCTCTGCGATAAGCCTGACAGCTCGTGCCATGCTACCAAGGGGGTGAGCAGGGGTTATTTCAGTAGTGTATCCCCCTTATCCTGACTAGAAAGAAGGGTCCCTGCTTGGACAGGACAACAATCTGCCAACTAGAGACCACCATCTCTAACCAAGAGGATTTTAAATTACAATTTCTTAGACACCAAACATGAATTCCTGCTCCTAATCAAATGTTAACACTTACTGAAGGTAATAGAGCAACCCAATTTTATCTTATGGGTGAGGTAGGCCTCACAGTAGTGAAAAATGAATTTTGTTAAGTTTCTCACTTCCAGGACATGTAAAACATAAATATACAAGCCCAACGTTTTAATTACAATGCACCATGACCTATGGGCTGTTTAGGGCCTACCTTAGGGGTGACACAGTTAATAAATGGGGAGTTTAAGACTTGGCAAGGGGGTTATTTTACCAAGTCAAATTGATAGTGTAAAACTGCATTTAGGCTGTAATGACAGACCTTGGACATGTTTAACTGGCTACTTAAGTGGGTGACACAATAAGTGCTGCAGGCCCACAAGCAGCATTTAATTTACTGGCCCAGAGAATATGGTATACCAATTTACTGGGGACGTATACATAAATAAATATCCCAATCAGGTGTAAGCCAATTTTATAATGCTTTAGGGAGTGAGCACAAGCACTTTAGCATTGTTAGCTGAGGAAAAGTGCACAGAGTCTTAAGGCCAGAAAAAAGGAATTTAGAAAAATAGAAGGATGAGTAAAAACACATGATACCAGACATTGGCCGTTGAACACTTAGTGCATAAGACATGACAGTCACCGTGCAAGGGACTTTCCCGTTCCAAAAGACAGGCTAGGTATTTGTCTGCCTCAAGAGATAGAAAAAACGATAATGAGTCGCTTAGGGCCCATCTTTTAAGCTCCAAAGAGAGGGTGGACCCCCAAGTCCGGTCAACGCAGAGACGTTTTAATGCAGGGGCAAAGTGGGCTCTGGCCCAGGGCCCCAGCCTTTCAAGGGGCCCCCTGACAGAGTCAGCTCCGTTCTCCAGAGTTTTGCCCTAATGACCTTGATTATTTCTTAAACGGATTGTTTTAAATACAGTTTTCCTTTAATTTATGTTTTATGTGCCTGATATGTGAGAGTCTACTACAGCCATTTTGCTGAGAAATGTTGTGTTTATGTTTCATGCAGTATACAGAAAAAAAGTTTCTTTTAGATCAAAACAAGGCCTAACACTTAAGAAATGGGAAGGCGTCACAGAGATTATTTGCAGTAATATTGGTGTGCTGCTGCTGTGTTACAATATTGAAAACACACATACCTATCCCTGAATATTAGATGTAAACACATTTAGGGCCTTATTTATGAGAAGTGATGCATCGCTGTGTGAAAACAGGAATGCGTCACTTCTTAGTGCACCCTCCTTGCGACGTGACGCATGCGTCATATTTACTGTATGTCGCATCATGTCGCAAGGAGTTACAGATACGTCAGTATTTCTGGCGTATCTGTAGGCGCAAAAGTGATGCATTTCTGGGGTGTGTCTGAAAATAGACGCAAGTCCAGCAATGTGTCCTTTCACATGTGGCTAGCCCCATGTGAAAGGGCCTGCATCAGTCTTACACCTGCCTCACAGCAGGTGTAAGATATTGACGCAATGGCCTCCTAGAAGTGGCGCACTGAGTTCTCATAGATTTCAATGTGCCACTTCTACGAGGCTTTTTGCGAGGGAACACCCACCCTGCATACATTATACCTGGCACAGGCATAATGTGGTGCAGGGGTTTACAAAGTGACGCATCTGCCTAGATGGGTCACTTTGTAAATAGGGCGCAACATGGCACATTTTTTTCGCTGCCGGTGCGTCACAAAAAGCGACGCACCGGCGGCATAAAAGTGAAACAAGGCCTCATAAATAAGGCCCTTAGAATTTGGACGAGTGTTCCTTTGCACTGTCAGGGACCTAATGAAATTAAATGAAATAATGTATTTAATAAAGCGCGCAGCCACTCAGACTAGAGTGTCCTGGCACATGACAGCGGGAGGAAAACGTGCGTAAAAGACCCATCAGTTATTAAAAAGCCAGGTTTTTAAGTTCTTCCTGAAAGAGAGTAGGTCTGTGGTTAGTCTCAAAGACTCAGGGAGTCTATTCCACAATTTTGCACCTAGAAAGCAGAGGGATCTGCCTCCAGTGCAGGCACGGAATATTTTAGGCACGATGGCCAGGTAGGCATTGGAAGATCTTAGGGCTCTAGATGTTGTGCAGTGATTAACGCGCTTATTTAGGTAGCCGGCTCCTAAGCTGTGGAAAGCTTTAAAGAAGATGGTCATCGTTTTGAAGTTGATCCGTTCTTTTATGCGGAGCCAGTGTAGAGACTTAAGAATAGGGTTCATACTAGATCTGGGTTTCGGTCTCAGGATGGCTCTGGTCACGTGTTGTACTACTTGTAGGCGCTGGATAAGGGCTTTGGGAAGACCGAAGTACAAGCTTTTGACATAGTCAAGCTTTGATGTCACCAGAGCCTGCACCATGATCTTTCTACTTTCATGCGGTAACAGTGGCAGGAATTTTTTTAGCATCCGGAGTATGCCAAAGCAAGCTTTAGTTAGATTTTGGATTGGAAAGCACATGGAGAGTGTCATGTCTATGACAATTCCTACGTTTTTGACTTTCTCCTTTTCCGCGGGCGGGGGCAGCAGATCTTTTGGCCACCAAGAGCTCCAGTAAGGCGTTTCTGGATTACTTCAGTTTTGTCAGGATTGCACTTCAGCTGATTGATCTTAAGGCAGTTAAAAACCTTTGTGAGGTAAGACCTAATCATTGCACCGTCAAAGTCGGTTCCTTTTTCACATGTAAAAATCAGCTGAGTGTCATCAGCATAAGAACCAATTTTGACGCTCTCTTCCTCTACCAGAAATGCAAGGGGGGATAGATATGTATTAAAAAGGGTAGGACTGAGAATGGAGCCCTGAGGGACACCTACATTCATGGCCGGAACCGGGGATGAGAAAGGTTGGAGCCAGATGTCCTGAGATCTATTTGCCAAGAAGGATGACATCCATGTTAAGGCACCCTCCCAGGTCAATGTTAGCAAGTCTCTCCAGGAGCCTCTCATGTGGGACCGTATCGAAGGCCGCCGACAGATCGAGCACTATCAGAACAGCCTTGCCTACCTGGTCCAGCTTACCCTTGAGAAATTCAGACACATCCAGGAGAGCGGACTCCGTAGTGTAGATAGCCCTAAAACCGGATTGGGACTCATGAAGGAGCTTCCCATCATCAATGTGTTTTGGAGGGCCTTGTTTACATGCTTTTCTAATACTTTGGAGAGGGCAGGAAGATTGGCCTGTAGTTGGCAGGGTCCGTCAGTTTGGCGTTAGCCTTTTTTATCAGTGGAAGAATCTTAGCATTCTTCCATAATTTTGGCATGTTGCCTGAGGAAAGGGAAGCAAGCATTAAAGAGCTGGTTTACCGTGGGGTTTATGGTGGGAGCTAATAGGTTCAGGATATTCGCTGGACATGGGTCGGTAGGAGAGCCAGACTTAATAGTTTGGAGAAAGGTCAGTGACTCTTCAAGCTAAAACTCAGGGAAAACTAGTAAAGATGGAGGACCAAGAGGTGAAATTTGCTATTGGAACTAAGGTAGAAGGTCAGTTCTTCCTCTGAAATGTTACTGATGGCTTGTTGGATCACGGAGATCTTTTTGTGGAAGAATTGAGCCAATTGCTCAGACCATTCTTTCGTACATGGCCCTTCCTTTGTGCCTGCTTTCGGGACGGTAAAGGATTTAACTATGCTAAAGATTTCCTTACTCTTATTTTGGGCATTTTCTATTTTGGTTTTAAAGAAGTTTTTCTTGGTTGCCTTCACAAGAATGTAATGAGCTTTTAAGGTGTCTTTATACACCTTCCTGTCCTCAGGAAGATAGGATTTACGCCATTTCCGTTCCATTTTTCTACAATTTCTATTGCTAGATCTGAGGGAACCGTTAAACCATGGAGCTGGTGAGGCCGACCTCTTTGAGGAGCGGGAAACAACCGGTACCACTGTACCAATGTTGGTAAGGAGCCATGAATCTATTGAGAGGGTGTCTGAGTCGGGGCAGCCAGACAGCTGAGGAACAACTGAGGGCATCTGCTAACATCGGGATGGATATTTTATGGAACGTCCTGTAATTAGGACCCTCTGCCCTGTGTTAGCCCGAGGGGCTGTGGCAGAGTTGGGAATTACACATTTTAATAGGAGGTGGTCAGACCAGGTAATGGGAGAGGTAGGCTTGCTTAAATGTCAAAGTTGTGATAGATTTGGTCTAGGGTATGGCCCTTCTCATGGGTGGCCGAAGAAATAGATGGAAACATGTTGCAGGCCTGCAGCATCTCAAACAAGGAAATTGTTTGAGGGTCTTTTCCATTGTCCGTATACATATTGAAATTTCCCAGAATAAGGCAGTTGTTGTATTTTAAGGCCAGGGAGGTGGTGGCTGTATTGAGTGTAGTAATAACATTTCCAATTGCACCGAGAGGTCTATAAATCAGAAAAACAGCTATGCTATGATGGTGGGATAAGGTACAGCAGAAGCCTAAGGACTCTGCACCCTCGATGTTTTCCATTGGTATGGGAGAGCAGTCTAGTTTATAATTGTAAATTATGGTGACACCGGCCCCCTTCCGACTTTGTCGGTCTCTCCTAAGGGTTATATAACCCGTAGGGATGGCCAAAGTGATAGTAGGGTTGGAGGCTACAGACAGCCAGGTCTCAGTGAGAAATAAAAGATCAGGCTGTTCGTCTAAAAGTAGGTCATAAATGTGTGGTTCATGCATTTGCATAGAACGACAATTTAAAAGGCTGGCCTTTAAATCCTCTGTTTTCTTATTGTTTTTACACTTATTGTTGCGTGGGAGTATCTTGGGTGCGAGTTTCCTAGGCTGGAGGAGAGACCAGTTGCACTTATTAAATCGAAAGTCTACCTCCAAGCTCGGATCAGCAGCTGTACACTGACATAATGGTAGCTGCCTAAGGCTAAGCAGTTTTTCCCTATTGTAATGTAGTGGAAGAAACTCACCGGAGGGGAACTGGGCCGCATGGCCAGAGCCAGACGCCTCTGGGATGCTGACGGGCGCAGAGGGCCTTGCCTTTGGCACACCAGCGGCGCGCCGAAGGCACGCGTCCGTTTGCATCGGGAATATATAGGCTAATGCCTTTGATGAAAGTGGACCGCTAACGCAGCTGAGGAAGCGGAAACTACGTGGGCGGAAGGGAGGTGCCCGATAGTAGCCCCAGCCTTCCGCACAATCAGCGTATCAGCCACGGCGGACCAGGCCTGGAGAAAAAGCGGGATGCGAATCGGAGCAGCTAAGGAGGTGCAGGCAAGCAGAATCAAGTAAAGTGCAAGTGTGCGCAGCTAGAGGAAATTGTTAAAAAGCACAGAGTAATTCAGCCACAATATACAATTTAAAAAGTATTAAAAACCTAGTAGCAGGGCAGGAAACACTAAATCCTACTGCTGTCAGCTGCACGCGTCTGTTTGCATCAGGAATATATAGGCTAATGCCTATGATGCAAACTGGATCGCTAATGCAGCTGAGGAAGCGGAAACTGCGTGGGAAACAGGGGCTCAAATTGGATCATAAATTCAAAGCTGTTCTGAACAGGGGCCCCCAAAAAATGTTTGGCCCAGGGCCCCCAAAACCCTTAAGATGTCCCTGGGTCAACGATTAAGGAAATCTTCTTATTTCGTTTAGTTTAAAGCTAGGATGCTTTATCTTGTCTGTGAAAGAGGCAACGCCCCAATGATAGACCTACACCGAGGAAGAGGACAAAGATTTAGAGCCTTTGTCATCTACCGCCAGTTTTCGAATCCGAACGGAACATGCAATTCACACACACCGCACCTTCGGAAATGAAATGAAGTGCTATCTAAACATATGTTGTGCTAACATTACCAAAGCGTGAGCATCGTGTGGATTTGCAATGCCATTTGAAAGCTGCAGTTTGAATGACAGATGCTTTTAAAATGACTGCGCTAATGCTTTCTAAAGCCTTTCCACTTGAAGGCGAGGTAAAATGTCTACAATGCAACGTGTCAAATGTTACTTGATAAGCCGCCCAGTTATATAGCTGCGATTTTGTACGAGTGGCTGGAAGCTGTTTTTTTTCCAATTTCTGTGTTGTACATATTCTCAGAATAGGAAGGAAATGCCTGACACCTGCAGAATCCAGACGCCGCAGTGAGCTGTTTCATCAGCCCGTTTGCGATTGTAAAATGCAGTTTCTGAATACTTCAAAAAAGTAGGTCAGCAACTGCATCCTCGAAACAATAATCAGCAGCATCTTTTCTAAAGTGGGACATCCGGATACTGATTGCCAAGGGATTTATTTAAGCGCCGAATCGCAAATGGCTGCAAAAGCGTTCCTGCCTGAAACCAATCGAAAGCCCACATTCATCTTCTCCATACTCGTCCTAATTGAGTTTCCCATTTGTCACAACACACTCTTGAAAGAACAAGTTGCAAGCAATTCGAGATGGATTTGAAACAGCCAGCTTCAGTAATGTGTTTTAACAGGAACAGAGCAGCGAATGACGCCCGTGGCCCCGGTGCAGGTGCCACGGGCCTGTGGAGGATCACATGACGCACCTTTATGTTGGCCTCACATCGCAGCCCGGCCCACCCGTCTTCGCAGGAACACTCAAACCCATTTGCAAGGTCGACACATCTGAAATGAAAAGCACAGTAGTAGTGACCCGGTAAGTGTTTCCGCTTTCTGTCAAAGGGCAATTATATTCCACTTTGCTATCACTAACTTCCCTAGTGCGTGACTGACGGAAATTGCCGAACATACTGAATTAAAAGAAAAAGATTCTGTCTTGACTGCACCTGCCTGTTATATACAAGAACATGACATGATTTTTAACCACTCTAAACGCTAATTAATCCACATTTTTCATAATGGTTTATGCTAATAAGCTCAAATGAATGAAGTGCTCTGAGAAGACATGCCTCCGTGTTTCAGCTTAGCGGAAACGCACAGCAGCTGTCATTGTTAGGTGTTCCTGCTCCTTTTTCGTCTAGGCGCATCGTTAAAATGTGTTTATCAACCTTCACTGCTATTACAGTTGAAACTTCGAGGTGGCTAAGAACATGCATCTAAAAATACCATCGAGAAAGTACAATTGCGCACCTGCCGCGGAGACAAGGGCCTGACAAACACGCAGCGAGGATTGTGTCGCGGTTTTTCCCGCTGAACCCCGGGGATCCGTCTGTACCGTTTCCACGGCTGAGGGGCGCTGCTGACGAACACCCGGTTATGCGGACTTCACATATGGCGCCTAAGGAGGAAGCGAAAGAGAAGCGTGGAGAGTGAAGCAATATTGAGTACGTCAGAAAAATCAACACCTTATTCTTTGTCAACTCCTTTTAGTATAAAAAACATATTGCTTAGCAGCTTTGATAGGACAATCCAGATTGTTACAGTAGACTGTTGAAAGGTTTGTACCAAGAGCATCCTTACATTTGGTTTTCTTTTTTATAACAGAATGTCTCAGTGAATGCGACAACCATTGAGAAGTGGGAGAAAACTATTGATGCAATAGAACATGCCTTGGCCAAGGGTTGTTTACTTCTTTGCGTCTTCCTGGGTTCCTCTTGGCCACCATGCCAATCGTCAGGGCACCCGATTGAGCTCGATGGTGGTACCGCTACCACCACGTGTGTGGCGTGAGTGCACAGTCAGGGAGGGCCCTGTCCTACCATGCCAGGACAGGCTGGTCTCTACCTTGGGGCCCTCTTGACTAGCCACCTTACCGCCCACCACAGCTGTGACTCTTCCTGTGCCCGCAGAACTTGAATGTTTATGTGAAGGTAAACCCAGTTCCCGAGGGCAGAGAGAGGGCAGGAAGAAGTCTTCATAAATCTGATGTAGAAGGGGGTGACGAATTCTAGTACCTTCATCTAGCCCCATCGACCTGTAGGTCAGGCATTGGGATGCATTGTACATTCCAGAGCTGAACATCTAAATGCCAGGGCCTGGCAGGGCTGCATGTAACATAACATTTAGCAAGTACCACCTACACCTGGTCCCAAATGTGGAGTTATGTGCTAAGTGCAGGAAACTGGAGGCCATGCTACGAACCAAACTAATGCCATTCAAATACTGTATTGGTCAATAGGAACTTTCTGCTGCCCCTTGTCTTGGAACAAACAAACCTATAATTCACGCCACACGAAACTCTTCCAAAGACGAGAAGGCAGACCCAAATTCAGTGCAAACGGTTTTATTCAAAGAATGCCCACACCTCCACCATAACGCGTTTCAGCCTCCTCCGAGGCCTTGATCACATGACACGCTTCAGAACCATTTTTTCAATTTTAAAGTGACAATGCAAATCAGTCTCACGTGCATCATAGACATAGAAGGTACAATTCATGTAAGGAAGATGATGAAATAACTAAGAGAGTTCGTAAATATCGTGCCACCTGTGGGGCTAAAATAAATATGTGCAAAATGGGCAAACATAAATATTCATGAAGTCATAAATATTTAAGAGCGAAGCATGACACAAATACATAAATTAATAAATTAAGATGGTATTGCACAGACAGTACTTAAAACATTGGTTACAAAATGACATACAAAAAGATTATATATAAATATATAAAATGTCTTATTAGTTTAGCGGCCGTCATGGCCCTTCTAAAAAAATATTTTTTGTCATAAAACCTGTTAAATGATGATAGTACATCTGTTCATGCTTTCTACACTTCAGTTTGAAGGCTAAATTGCACACATGCTCTAGTAGTAAAAATCATCAGTACAGATAATACTGCCCCAGTGGGCCTATGATCTTGAATGACTCTTCTGATATATAATGCTAGTGCTAAAACAATATATGTTTAAAAAAAACGTGCTCTAACCCTCTTTGAATCACGGCCGTCATTCAAAGATGTGAGATGAAATAAAAATAATATAAAAGAAAAAAAAGATACATTCATTATAATGTTGGTTAAGCGGAACTGATGCCAGATAAAAGATACTGGATGTGAGAACAGGAATATAAGCAGGTGAAAAAATCCTCACTAATATTCAGACCATGAGGTGTTTTGCTATTGAACTCCAAGATGTATTTGGTTTCAAGTTTCTAAGGAGATATTCGCGATTTCCACCCCTTCTAAGGGGCAAGACAATGTCCATAGCAAAGTACTTCATATGAGTTGTACGTTGCTGTTGTGATGTTCCTGGAAATGTCTTGCCACTGGATAGGTGGCATCTTTGTTGTTTATGGCCCTCATGTGCTGGAATATCCATTAGTGGACCTGCAGCTTCGTGCTTCCCACATAGCGCAGGCCACACGGACACTCCAGCACATACACTGCAAATTCAGTTTTGCAGTTGAGGGACTTAGTGATGGCAACAGGTTTTGGTTTAAAGGGAGTGGTATAAGTTCTAGTGTTCAAACCCTGTTTACAGGCTTTGCAAGAGTCACACTTATAAAAAACAGTTCTACTGCTCAACCAATTCTTTGCCAAAGTCACCTCTGGACTGCTTTTTACCAGAGCATTGCTCATAGAGCGGGCTTTCCTGTAGGAAATAATTTGGGTAGCTGCCAAGCAACTACCTAGAACTGGATCATTAAGCACCAGTGGCCAATTTTTGTTCACTATCTTGCGCAAAGTTTGATGTTGGCGGTTAAAAGTTAACACTAATCTAGTTGGTTGTGGCGCAGTTTCATTGTCCTGAGACCTCTCGATTGCTTTAGATGTTAGTGTCACTGAACGCTGTAACTTGTTAGCTTTGTACATGGCCGTCTTAACCACCTCCTCTGAATATCCCCAGGCCAGGAACCGTTCCTTACTCTCCTTCTGTGCCTGCCTGCAATCGTTGTCTGTACTACATATTCTTCTGATCCGCAACATCTCCCCATAGGGGATGCTGTTGATCAGATGCCTGGGGTGGTGACTGGAAGCATGCAGCTCAGTATTACCAGCAGATGGTTATTCTGACTCTGGTGGTATCTCCTACCTGTTATTCCAGCTTGTGAAAACGAAACTTTTATAATTGCCATTCCTGCTTATGAGAATTTTAATATTGCTTGTTTTGCACATCCATGATAGACGCTATATTTGCACATTGTTTTAAAAATATTAAAGCTGTATGCACTTACCTAAACTGTTGCTCCGCCCTGCCTAGCTGCCCCTGACCCCGTTCCGTCACGGCTGGTGCCGATTGAGCGGAGGGTCGTTGGGGCTGGTACTCATTTCCGGTTGCCACCGGAACCTGCAGGTTAGCGTTTCAGCCTCGCACGCCCCCTCTCTATTTAGCCTTTACTAAGGGCGCGGACGCGCGCAGCGGCGCGCCGAAGGCGCGCCAAAGGCAAGCCCGTCTGCGCCCGTCCACGCCTGACCACAGCCAGGAGCCAGGTACTGTGGTATTTTTAGATGGTATTCCGCATTAGCGCCCTTATTATTTCTCTGTTCTATTTCCCTATCTTCACTATTTTAGCGCGCTGTTATAAATATGGGTCTTATTCAATATACGAGCCAAGAGATTAAAGACTTATATCCCTATGCAGACAGTTATACAGGCACATGGGAAATCGATCCGTCTAAGGTCCAGGATATATGGCGTTCTTCTGCACCTTTTGGTTGCAGGACCCCAAAATGTCCTCATTATTTCGGTAAACAAAACACGCCCCTTAGGGCGATCTACTTAAATTCTCGCTCTATTCCCAAACACTCAACTGAGGTATGGGATATATTAGATTCAAATAACCCTGACATATGTTTCATTACTGAAACCTGGCTTCATGCAGATGCTGGCCCAGATATATATGTCGCCTTTCCCTCGCAATATAAAATCATTCGAGTCGACAGGAAAGGAAAAAGAGGGGGTGGTATACTAATAGCTCACAAAGATACCTTAGCAATTACAATCTTGGATAATATAATGAATGCCCAAATGGAAATATGCGCAGTTAAGATTACTGGCCTCTCCAATGGTATTTGGAGAGCGGCATTGGTCTATCGACCTCCCGGTGTTAAAGGTAACTTTTCGAATCAAATACTAGAATTCATTGCACCACACGTATTAGCCTCGGATAACTTTCTCCTGATTGGCGACTTTAATCACCACGCAGAGGCGTTACTAAACTCTGATACGGATAAACTAATTACCAATATGAGTTCGCTAGGTCTTGCACAGCTGGTCGATGGTTCTACTCACCAGGCTGGGCATACACTAGACCTTCTGTTCACAAATATACCTGACATTGTTATGGAACCCCCAGAAGCACTGATATGGACTGACCATTACCTACTGAAATTCGCTATCTCCACAGCTTTAACAGGGAAAAATAATCTGGAAAATGAAATTGTTCTGCGCAGATCCTGGCGTAAGATCACCCCCCATCTTTTCCAAGAACTTTTTGGCTCAGATCATAAAGTTTTAGAAATCAGCACTAATCAAAGGGCGTTAAATTTGAATGAAGATATTCTGACTACTCTTGATAAAATTGCCCCTTTCAAAAAGGCCAACCCTAAGGCTAAATCCGCCCCTTGGTTTACTGATCAATTAAAAACTACTAAAAACTTGTGTAGAAGGGCCGAAAGATTATGGCGGAAAAACAGAAGCCCTGCAAATGAGGAAAGTTATAAAAAACTGCACCATCTGTATATGAATGAAATAAAACAGGGAAAAAAATCTTATTTGTTGAACCGAATAACTAGGTCAGAGAACTCTTCTAGAGAACTCTTTCACATTTTAAAAGATTTCACAACCTCTGCAAGTCTACCTACCATACCCGTATCTCAAGATTGGGCCGACTCGCTGTCAAATTTTTTCGAGGAAAAAATTATGACTATTCACAAGACTTTTCCCCCTATACCCAACGATAGTCACCTAATAGAATGACCCTGTTTTTTATCAAATCCATTGGGCCTCCTAGTTAAATTTATCGAATGCGATCAAAAAACTGTTACTTCAGCTATGCAGAAAATAAAATCCGGCTCCCCGGCTGACACTTTTACCGCTAAACATTTCTCCATAATAGCACCCACTGTCCTTGACAGTCTGATTGCACTTTTCAACCAATCTTTGGCTGACGCGGTGTTCCCTTCTGTCTGGAAGGTAGCTAGTGTCAGACCAATTCTAAAGAAACCAACAGCTGACCCTAAGGTACTTCTGAACTATCGTCCCATTTCATTGCTCCCATATTTTGGAAAAATACTGGAATCCATCATAAATCAGCAACTGGTAGGCCATCTGGAGAGGTATGAACTTATGGACCCCTCTCAATCCGGTTTTCGAGCAGCACATAATACAGAGATGGCATTGGTCGAGGTCACCGACAACATCAGACTAACCCTTGACAAATGCCAATCTGCTGTGCTTGTCCTGCTCGACCTTTCCGCGGCTTTTGACACCATCTCCCATAAGATTCTTGAGCAAAGATTATGGGAGGTTGGTGTCAGGGGAAATGCTCTGAGGTGGTTCATCAGCTACCTATCTGAGCGCACCATTGCTGTCCAGTTGGCAAACTTTTTTTTCTGTGCGAGGCCAGTAAAAATGCGAGTTCCTCAGGGCTCCATTTTAAGTCCAACTCTTTTCAAGCATTATATGACCCCTTTAGCTGAAGTAATTAGATCACACGGGTTTGATGTCATATCCTATGCGGATGACACGCAGATTCTGGTCACTTTTGGTCCTGACCCAAGCGATACTAAAAAGCATTTTAAGGACTGTCTTATCAGTGTTGACGAATAGATGAGATTAAACCACCTTCAGCTAAACGGGGCCAAATCAGAGATCGTGCTTTTTGGAAAAGCCAGCAATTATTGGTCACAGGACTGGTGGCCTTCTGAGCTCGGAATCTGTCCTGTTCCAAAGAAAACAGTCCGAAATTTGGGCTTTCATATAGATGATTGCCTATCTATGCGCAGCCATGTTAAGCATATTATAGGTACCTGTTTTGGTGTCATGCGCAGCCTCAGAAAGGTTTTTAGATGGCTCCCCATGGAGGCGCGTAAACCCCTGACACAAGGACTGATTACAAACAGAATAGATTATGGCAATGCCCTATTGTTATCTATAAATGAAGACCTCACTGACAAACTCCAGGTTCTACAGAACACTGCTGCAAGACTGGTCCTGGACCGTCCTTACAGATCTCCTTCGGCGGCCTGTTTGAATACCCTCCATTGTCTTCCGATCAAAAAACGAATCCACTTTAAAGTATTATGTCTTACACATAAGTCCATTTATGGAACTGGTCCAAAATACTGGCGAAAAAAGTTGCAATGGTATCATCCGGCTAGAAGGCTGCGTTCTAGTGATGCGGCATTACTAACTCCGCTGAGAATCAACACCGTCAGACAAGGAGGTCGTTCGTTTTCCTTTCTTGCACCGACTCTTTGGAATAAACTGCCTTTCCATCTGCGTACCATAAAAGAACATGGTAGATTTCGTAAAGAGCTGAAAACCTGGCTCTATGTCAATTAACCTGGTCTTTGCCCACTTGAGCAGTCTGCAGCTCCATGAGACTCTTGCCGAGTGATATGTGCGCTATATACATTTTCCTTTGATTTGATTTGATTTGAGATGGCTTTCTGTGGAGACGAGTTTCTAATTTGTTGTTGTCTACATATATCTCAACATCAAGGAACACTATGCTCGTTTTACTCATCTGGGCTGAGAACTGTAGATTCAAACTGTTGTTGTTGAGATCTGATACAAATACATGCGCATCTCTTTCATTGCCTCTCCAGATTAAAAACAAATCATCGATATATCTATACCAGCAGAGTACATGATTACCAAGTGTTTCACTGTGCGTTGCCATGTGGACCCGCTCCTCCCACATGCTCATATGCAAACAGGTATAACTGGGAGAAAAGCAGGCCCCCATGGCCATGCTCATGACCTGCTGGAATATTTGATTGAGGAAGAGGAAGAAGTTATTCTCTAAACATGTGGAGATCATATCTAACAACATCCTATTGTGTTCATGAAATTGCATGGATCTTGTGTTCAAATAAAATTCAACTGCCTTAATACCATCACAATTGTGTATACTTGTGTACAGTGAGGTAACATCAAGTGCTATGAGTATACAGTCATCTTCCCAATTTACACTCTGTATTTTCCACAAAAAGTCCCCTGTGTCCTGGATATACGATGGGAGCTTCCTTACAAATTCCTGCAAAAAGAAATCCACATATTTGTATGCATTTTCCAGTTGACTTCCCAGGGCTGATATGATGGGCCTCCCCGGTGGTTTTTGCATGTTTTTGTGTATTATGGGGATGAAATAAATTGCTGGTATGACAGGATAATCTACTTTCAAGAATTTAAATTCTTGTACAGTTAATAGACCCGCATATTTCCATGCCAAAGGTTTATTGTTAAATTCACCCCAGGCACATTTGACTGCTTGTATTGTGCTCCTTTTGTAGCAGTTCCTTTCGTTGAGCTGAGAATGAGCCTCATCCATATACATGTCGCCTGGCAACATGACCACGTTGCCGCCCTTATCAGATTGTCTGATGATTATGTTATCCTCACCTTGTAATTTCTTGATCAGTCGAGAATAGATATGATCCTGTTTGGTGTATTTTGTTTGGGAAATCATGACAGAACAATAAAGTTGTTTCAATTCAAAGATATCTTTTTCATGGAAGATGTCCACATTGTCAAGGAGCATTATTTGGCAAAACGTTGATTTAGGTTTAAAATCGGTTTGTACAGTTGCCTCTCTCTGTGATTGAACAAGACCAGCTTCATTCAATGTTGGATCTATGTTCTGTTCATCAAATAGTTGTTGCAGGTCCCTCAACAGGGCCACATCCCCAGCTGTTAACGTTGGGCTAGCACTCTTGTCTTCAAGCATGTCTTTTTCTCTTTTATCTTCTCTATTCTGTGCACCTTGAGTTAAGTGATACTTGCGAAGTTTGATTTTGCGCACAAACTTGTCCAAATTTATTCTTGTTTGTGCATAGTTTAAGTCGCTCACAGGGCTAAAGGAAAGTCCCAGTGCTAGGATTTTTCTTTCCTCATCATTCAACATTGTCTTTGTTAAATTGTTAAATGTGTGTGAATCCATTTTGTCAGTTATCGTCTGTTCCATCTCTTGTTTGTCGTTTTTTTGTAGCTTGGCTTGTTTCTGTTTTCTGTGCTGCCGTCTTGCCCGTCTTTTTTGGTTTTCTCGTTTGTTTCTTTGGGGGCAATACGATTTTGTCCTCTAGGATGCAAAGATTGTATTCTGTCCATCCGAAGATAATCTAGCTCTTGGCCCAGTGATGGTTTTATAAACCCCAATCCATGATTTGAGGCCTGTTCATTGTCGGAGCTGCTGTCAATGGCTGAGCTTAGATTAGAGGCTGATGTAGAGGCTTGCAGATCAGTATGTACACTAGGATGTGGTGCAGCCAGAGCTCTTGAAGGTTTGGCTAGTTTCACAGCATCATATTTCCTCGCAAAGGTGAACACTCAGCCTTGCTCATAGTCCACCTTGTCCCTCTGGAATTTGTAGGGTTTGCGTTTTTTTATCACATCCTCATCCCTCTGCAAGCGATTAATCATTTCCTCCCGGTACTTTTGGCTTATAGCTGTATTATCCAATTTCCCAATTAACTCATTCAATTCATCAACCTTCAGCTGTAATGCTGCCCTATCACTGTCAGCATATTTTATTAAGATTGTAACAAGCCTGCGTGACGACTCAAGATTACAGTCCGCCCATTCCGTTAACATGCAAAGGTCTGGATTTTCGTAACTGGGAGCAAGCATAATTCTCAACCCTCGTGGTCTCCTACCTACTTCCAGGTAGCTGGTCAAGGATTTACTCTCCCAGCACTTGGCCTGTTCTGACTTGCTGCACTTTTCCAGTCTTTTAAACAATTCGTTGATATTATTAGTAGCTGGTTGCGCTGTGTTGTCAAGCGCCTGGGTTATATTCACCCCACTCGGTGAATCGTTGAAAACATCATCAGCCGCCGCCTCACGGCTCCGAATAGCGTCGGCGGACATGGTGCTGCAATGGGACAGTTCTTAAACCTGGGTGGTTGTTTAAAGACAGTGCCCGCACCTGACCCTGCTGCACACTCCCTCACCGGTCCGTAGGCAGGCCCTTACCTCCGAGTGCTTGACAGCGTTGCTCGCGTCCTCCGACACACACCACGCGTCACACTGCAGAAGGCTGGGCTTTTCCGCTGTCCGGGGACTGCAACGGCTACTCCTTCACGGGTATTTGAAAAAAACCTTCTCCGATGGCCACCGGAGAAAGACGCCTCTTACCATCAGCCCTACACAAGGGAGGGGTCTGCCAATACCGAGGAAGCTGACTCGGTAACAAATCCACGGTGCTTCACGCCACACGAAACTCTTCCAAAGACGAGAAGGCAGACCCAAATTCAGTGCAAGCGGGTTTATTCAAAGAATGCCCGCACCTCCACCATAATGCGTTTCAGCCTCCTCCGAGGCCTTGATCACATGACGTGCTTCAGAACCATTTTTTCATTTTAAAAGTGACAGTGCAAAACAGTCTCACGTGCATCATAGACATAGAAGGTACAATTCAGTAAGGATGATGATGAAATAACTAAGAGAGTTTGTAAATATCGTGCCACCTATTGGGCTATTAATAAATATGTGCAAAATGGGCAAACATAAATATTCATGAAGTCATAAATATTTAAGAGCGAAGCATGACACAAATAAATAAATAAATTATTAAATAAAGATGGTATTGCACAGACAGTACTTAAAAGATTGGTTAAAAATTACATAAAAAAAGATTATATATACATATATAAAATTTCTTATTAGTTTAGAGGCCGTCATGGCCCTTCTAAAAAATTATGTTTTTGTCATAAAACCTGTTAAGTGATGATAGTTCATCTGTTCATGCTTCCTACACTTCAGTTTGAAGGCTAAATTGCACATATGCTCTATTAGTTAAAAATCATCAGCACAGATAATACTGCCCCAGTGGGCCTATGATCTTGAATGACCCTTCTGCTATATAATGCTAGTGCTAAAAAAATATATGTTTAAAAAAAACGTGCTCTAACCCTCTTTGAATCATAGCCGCCATTCAAAGATGTGAGATGAATTAAAAATATTATAAAAGAAAAAATATACACATTCATTATAATGTTGGTGAAGCGGTACTGATGCCAGCTAAAAGATACTAGATTTGAGAACAGGATTATAAGCAGGTGAAAAAATCCTCACTAATATTCCGACCATGAGGTGATTTGCTATTGAACTGCAAGATGTATTTGGTTTCAAGTTTTCTAAGGAGAAATTCTCGATTGCCACCCCTTCTAAGGGGCAAGACAGTGTCCACAGCAAAGTACTTCATGAGTTGTACGTTGCTGTTGTGATGTTCCTGGAAATGTCTTGCCACTGGATAGGTAGCATCGTTGTTGTTTATGGCCCTCATGTGCTGGACTATCCATTTGTGGACCTGCAGCTTCGTGCTTCCCACATAGCGCAGGCCACACGGACACTCCAGCACATACACTGCAAATTCAGTTTTGCAATTGAGAGACTTAGTGATGGCAACAGGTTTTGTTTAAGGGGAGTGATATAAGTTTTAGTGTTCAAATCCTGTTTACAGGCTTTGCAAGAAGCGCACTTATATATATATATATATATATCAAAGAAATACCCTTTCAGGCATAGAGTGACGAATAAATTATGCAAAAAAGAAGCAGAGAACTCTGGGTAGTTCTCAAGTTTAGGTGGAAAGCAGTTCCTGTATGGAGCACTCTCAACACCAGCGACACTCTAGATCTGCTCACCTCACAGCAAAGTCTTTAAGCATAGGACTAGCTATACCTCTCTGAAGAGCTCTAATTAGAGCGAAACACTGTGTCAGGGGTTGCTTTTACTCATTTCAGGTTGGCTTGATTGGTATTTTACCAACTCGGCAAGGACAGCACTGTGCTAGTCCTATGCTTAAAGACTTTGCTGTTCAAATGGCAAAAGACTTTGTCCTTTTCTATCTCGGCGTGGATGGCACTGTGCTAATCCTATGCTTAAAGATTTTGATAGAAAAACAGACATTTGAGGTGAGCAGATCTAGAGTGTCGCTGGTGTTGAGAGTGCTCCATACAGGAACTGCTTTCCACCTAAACTTGAGAACTACCCAGAGTTCTCTGCTTCTTTTTTGCATATATATATATATATATATATTTATGGCGGCTGTGGTGTCTTTTATATTTAAATAAATTATTGGATTTTTCACCGCACCTTGGGTCTGCTTCCCTTCTTCGAGGATACTTTTTCAACTTGTGAGACGGAGTTTTCTTGTATATATATATATATATATATATATATATATATATATATATATATATATATATATATTATCTACTGGCAGTCGCCAGTACATAGTTATAGTTAGGACCTATTTTCCATAGGAAATCCGCAACATTCTATTCCCAATAAGTTTGGCGCCGGTTGATGAATCCTCGCGAAATTTTCCAAACTTTTGGCCAGCTCCGCTCCGCTCCTACCCTGAAAGTATCGCTGTGATCCGTCAAGCGGGGCCCGAAAAAAAAGGGGTGTCCCAAAACACGTTTTCCCCATGCAATTTCCCATAGGATCTGTTGTCGCAGCTACAGCCCGAACCGCTGAACGTAATGACACCAAAATTGGCAAAGAGGTAGTCCTCAGTTCAGACTCGTGCCTTTTGCTTAAATGGTGTAAATCCGTTCAGTAGTTCCTGAGAAAATCAAAAGTAAAATCACATATATATCTGGGCGGAGTCTAACCACACTTCTCATCGTGAGATCTGATTGGCTGTCAGCACTTCATCCAAGAAGTGTTGGCAGCCATCTTGGGACCAATATACATGATAGCACCTCATTAAAAAGCATTGCAGTTAATAGAAGGTTTTAAGACCTTAGCTACATTATAAATCATTTGTTGATGGTACCATACTCATTTTAGGAATTGTGGTGTGTTCTAAAGGTGATTTTACCATGCGAAAAAGCCTTCTGCTGTGATATCATGAATCATGTTTGAGAGAAAACTATTTTCTCATGCTTTTCCCACAGAGGTTTGGAAGGTGATCTATAAGCTAAACTGAGAGCATATTTTCTGTAAATTCACATTATCTTTCTCAGTCATGTGAAAATGAAGTCTGACATTCTCAGTAAAACATGTACATCCAACAAGGGCAGAGACTGTCAGTTGATTTCTTTGTGTTCTACTGCAGCTTACCAGAGTGTTCTAAAGAACAACTAGAGCGCTAACAGTCCTACTTATGACAAACGTATGGCACACCTGAAGCCATCTTGGTTGGAATAAAGTGGTAACTCTTAAAACATTTAATTTAAAAAGGAACAAAATGAAGGGGTTCATATTGCCATAGAAAGTATGATTAGTGCTGCAGAAAGAAAAATTAGGGCACATTTTGAGTGACTTCTCGAATCCTCTTCTATTTCATTAAAAAAATTCTGACATGCAGACTGAAACATGCACTTTCAATACCAGCAGTAGCTTTACTACAGTGATCTAATAAGTAACTAGAGTGCTATCATTCTGAATTGATGGCAAATGTGTGACACATCTGAATGCCTTCTTAATGGAATTAAAGTAAAAAACTGAAAGTATTTCCTACTGAGGAGACTGTAGTAAATGAGTAAATTAGGAAACTTCATAACAAATAAATCTTCCAAGATGGCCACCAGAGACAAAAGAGCCCAAATGCAGCACAAATATCACCCAGATGTAGCCCACATGTAGCCCAATGACAGAAGTGTGCAAAACACTTATTTTGTGTGTATTTGCAGTTTTATATAGTGCAGACTTGTCAGGTATTGGAGTGCTTTACATGAGCATTGGTTACATCACACAAGATCAAATTCATTTTGGTTGTAGACATGGGGAGATTAAGTGATTTGACCAGAATCACAGAATGTTGAGTTGAAGCAGAAACTCCAACCTGGTTCCCCAGTTGCAAAGTCTGCAGCTCTGGAAGTAACACCACATCCTCTCCCCTAGGTGCAACATTTAATCAAGTGGTCAACTGGATAAAAAAACATAAAGATTACAAGTAATTTAAAAGTTCTTTGTCGCTATTTGAAAACTCAGAAAAAATGTCCTCATTTTAGTTTTTTAGAGCACTAATCATAATTTTGATGCAAATAAGACCCTCTCATATATGTAATTTCTAAAGGAAATACTCTAGGTATTACAGTTATTACAGTTTTGATTACATCAAGATGACGTCAGGCGTTCCACACTTTTGTAATAAATATAGAATGTTAGCAATCTAGTTGTTCTTTGGGATACTGTTGAGAGGCAGAGGCCAGGGGCACGGACTCTGAAAATTGAAGGCAGGTAGGAGAGTGCAGAGGCAACAATTTGACCACACTGGGCAGGCAGGAAGGGCAGTGGCAGCACAACAGACTATGGAGGGCAGTGGAAAGGGGGGCAGGGGCAACAAACCAACAATACAGGACTGGCAAGAAAGGCTTTGGAAATATAATAGACCATTGTGGGCAGAAGGAAGAGGCAGTGGTAGTACAACCATACATGCCAACAGACACGTTTCAGCCAGATAACGTCCAATGTTTTTAAGCTCAGATTGGGCTTTATTTGATCTGTCTCCTGTCTACAATCTCCTCTTTTTCAATGTAACTCAAAGGGGAAAATCAATACCCCAGTTTTTTTTCAAAATCTCCCTCTTACCAAGGTCAAAATATTCGCAAGTATGGTACATTGGATCATGGTAGGCAGGAGGAATTGGGGTAGGGACATGGACTCGGATAACAGAGGACAGGAGGGACATGGAGAGGTGCACCAAACTGACCCTACAGGGCAGGCATCAGGGATTGCAGCAGCACAATACACCACACAGCGCATGCGGGCGGGAGTGCAGCACAACAATCCATAGAAAGCAATGGGGAGGGGACAGGACCATGCACATGGACAACAGAGAACAGAGGGGAAAGAGGCAATGGTAGCTAGCTGACCATAATGGACAGACAGGAGAGAAAGCTGCAGCATAACAGACCATAAAGGGCAGGAGGGACGGATCAGGGGCATTACAATGGAACTGACAAGCCAGGAGGGAGGGAATAGGGGTCTGCACATGGAAACATAGGGCTGGGGGCAAGGAGCAGGGCAGGAGCAACAAGATGACCATGGAGGTCAGGCAGGATGGCCACTAGAAACAAGACACACCATGGAGAGCAACAATGAGACTATGATGGCATACACACAGACCATGGAGGGAAGGTGGGAGGGCGTCAGGGGCAGCTAGCTGACCACACAGGGAAGGTGGGAGGGGCCATGGCAGCACAGAAGACCATGCATGGCAAGCGGGAGGGTTAGTGGCAGCACAATGGCTATGATGGGCAAGAAGGAGGGTGCAGGGGCATGCACAAAGGACCATGGAGGATAGAAGGGAGGGTCAGGACCTGGGCACAGAGTCAGTCAAGAGAGTTCAGGGGAAGGGGCCTCACAACAGACCGCGCGGGGCAGGCAGGAGGTGCAGTTGCAGCACAACAGACCAGGAAGGGCAGAAGGGTGTGGCAATATTAATGGACCATGGAGGACAGGAGGAAGGGGATAGGGGCATGGCATGTGGACAGGCAGGGTGGAGGTGGCAGGGACAGGTTACAGTCATCTGACAATGCTAGGCAGGTGGGAGGGGAGTGGCAGCTCAACAGAATACTCAGAGTAGATAGGAGTGGCAGGTCTATGGAACATGGTGGGCAAAAATGATGGAGCAGGGGCATGCACAAAGACATCAGAGGGCAGGGTGAAGGAGAATAGGGGCAGCAAGCTAAGCACAGAGGCTAAGCAGGAGGTCAATGATGGGCCATAGAATTGGGCAATGGACGGCAGGAGGAGTGGACTGGTACATCATGCTAAATGGAGGGCAGTGGCAGCACATCAGACCATGGATGGCAGGAGGGAGGAGGCTAGTCCATGGATTCAGACAACAGAGGATAGGGAGGAGGTGGATGGGGCAGCAAGCTAACTGTTCAGAGAAGGTGGGTATTAGGAACTTTATTGTTTTTAAAATGTGTGCCTGTGAAAACTACTTAAAATATGAACAAGTATGCAGTATAATCTCACTTTTATTCAGGAAGAAGAGGACGTTTGTGACTGTGACTCCGGGCTCACTTGGCAGAAATACCCCCTGACCCTCCACCCCCCATCGCAAAATGTAATGCCCGTGAAAAGGGTAGGTGGACGCAGTGTTATTTAGAACATAGTCCTGAGAGCACGATTGAAAATGAAAACTAGATATAGTATATGGGATAAACTATGCACCAAAAAGTGTGATATAAGATGAACCGGGGCGTGAAATATAATATGCAATACATTGTGCGCAATGACAGATTCATTGGAGAGCGCGAGATAGCACAGGCACTAGCGCGTGCTATGCGATATGCGCCTTGGAGTGTAATATGCACAGGGCAGTGTTGTGTAACCTAACTAGTCTCTAAATTTGTAATATAAAATATGTGCTGGGGAGTGTAACGTTGTATATGCACTGTGACAAAGATATGGATCCCAGATTATAATATGTATGGCATAGCGCTCTGCGTTATAACATAGGCATCGAGGAAGGCACGTTAGATGTGCGAAGGCAAGTGTGGCATGACATATTCACAGGGTGGTGTTACAGTGCACATGGGCTAGAGAGTGTCATAGCATACGCACTAGCTGATGGAATACAACACAGAGGTGTGAGGCACTCGGCGGGCACTGGTGGGTGTAACACAGCATTGGGCTCAGCCAGGAGCACGCTGTGACTCTCAAGTGAGGTTTGTCTCCTTTCCGGAGAGTAAAATAAAAAGTATTACACATCCGGCGGTGGATGTGTGTTTTATTAACCGTGAGGGGGGTTTCTTGCATAGTTTGGTCGAATTTTTGTCGAATTCCCTTTGAATGGCTTGGTGTGCGTGTATATTAAATGTGCCCGTCAATAGCTACCCATGTTTGTATAAATAAACAACAAGGGTGTCTACTTGGAGAGTACCCACCGGCGGGGGCGCCGGGATTAGGCACGGTAGGGCGTAAGACACGTCAGAGCTTCACTAGCGGTGTAAATACATTCCATGTGGATTCATTCTATGCATAGTCGCCTTTTAATGAATATCACACAAATTGTCATGGTGATAGGTACATACGGTTTGTCCAGCATGTCCTAGGTGTTTCTATAAATATATATTTTTTAAAAATAATAAAAAACAAAGGCCGGCCCCGGGGGGATGGGGTCCCCGGGGCCATAAGTGGCCTGAGGAGGGGGGCCAGTAAATTAGAAAAAGAAGGGGGACCCCACAGCCCTCCTTCTTAAAAAAATAAAATAAATAAAAGACCGGCATCGCGCCGGAGGCCACGCCCCCTCCTTGAAGGACTCTGCAAACGCGCCCCCTGGCCAGTTGTAAGTTGGGCAATTAATACCCCTTCAATACTGAGGGTCCCTGAGGGCCAACTAGCCCAACAGGTATCTCGAGTATGCCCCAGGGAGCTGCGTTGCAGACTGGTGTTCTGAGGCCAGGCCTCTTTTTACACCTCTATGCAACGCAGCTCTGTGGCGCTTACTGGAGGTACCTAGTGGGCTAGTTTGACCCTAGGGACCCTTAGGATTCAAGGGGACTTAATCTCTCAATTTAGAACAGTCACAGGGCCCGTTTACACAGTGGTGAAGGGAGGGGACGGGGTCTGAGGTGACGTGTGCAAACACGCCCTGTGGCGCGTTTTAAGTTGGGGAAATAATTCCCTTTCAATCCTGAGGGACCCTGGGGGCCAACTAGCCCACCAGGTGCTTCCAGTAAGCGCTACTGCTCTGCATTGGAGAGAGGTGGTGCAGGCCGTGCCCCTTTTTACACCTCTCTGCAATGGCGCTTACTGGACGTACCTAGTGGGCTATTTTGCCCCTAGGGATCCTCAGGATTCAAGGGGACTTAATCTCCCAACTTAAAAAACGGCCACAGGGCTTGTTTACACAGTGGGGAAGGGAGGGGACGGGGCCTGAGGTGACGTTTGCAAACACGCCCTATGGCACGTTTTAAGTTGGGGAAATAATTCCCCTTCAATCCTGAGCGCCCCTGGGGGCTAACTAGCCCACCAGGTGCTTCCAGTAAGCGCCACTGAGCTGCGTTGCAGAGAGGTGGTCCAGGCCGTGCCACTTTTTACACCTCTCTGCAACGCAGGTCTGTGGCGCTTACTGGAGGTACCTAGTGGGCTAGTTGGACCCTAGGGACCCTCAGGATTCAAATGAACTTAATCTCCCAACTAAAAACAGCCACAGGGCGTGTTTACACAGTGGTGAAGGGAGGGGACGGGGCCTGAGTTAACGTGTGCAAACAAGCCCTGTGGCACGTTTTAAGTTGGGGAAATAATTCCCCTTCAATCCTGAGGGACCCTGGGGGCCAACTAGCCCACCAGGTGCTTTCAGTAAGCGCCGCTGCGTTGCAGAGAGGTGGTCTAGGCCGTGCCCCTTTTTAAATCTCTCTGCAACGCAGCTCTGTGGTGCTTACTGGAGGTACCTAGTGGTCTAGTTGGACCCTAGGGACCCTCAGGATTCAAGGGGACTTAATCTCCCAACTTAAAATGGCCACAGGGCATGTTTACACAGTGGGGAAGTGAGGGGACGGGGCCTGAGGTGACGTGTGCAAACACGCCCTGTTGCACGATTTAAGAGGTAGTTTTAATCCCCTGCCCTATTATATACTAGGGGCTTACAGAGGAGGTCATGCTGATCACAGGGGGACCCCAATGCATTGTGTTCCCTAGTGTATGTAGGTGTTTTCACTGTGTTCTGAGTGTCTTTTAACATAGCACTGGCTCTAGGACTGGTTAGTCAGACTCAGTTACCACCAGTATCCGTCTGAAAAAGTTGAGGGTACAGGATGATTTTGCAAGAAGGCTTCTTTCTGCTCTTCTGTTTGTTCTTTCTGCACGTCATCCTTCTTCCTGCATTTTTCTGCGTCTTTGAGGACTTCTGTTGCTTCTTTCTGCATTTCTTTGTTTTCTTTCTGTGCGTTTTTTCTTCCTTCTTCACATGTCCTATCTCTGTAGGCATAGTTAGAAATTAGCATTTAAAAAACCTTTGAAATTCACTGAAAAAACCATAGGTTTCAGGCACGTTATAGTTAGGAATTAGCATTTAAAAAACCTTAGAAATTCACTGAAAAAACCATAGGTTTCAGGGGCGTTATAGTTAGCTGGACTTTTCACTCATACAAAACCATTGAAATTCCCCCGTTATAGTTAGTTCAGCTAACTATAACTCGCGCGCCCGCAATGCACTGCTGATGGCGTCACATATTACATCACTCATGACATGGTCAGTGACATCACTCATGACATCACTGATGACATCTCAAATGACATCACTGATGACATCATCCTTGTGATAGAGTGGCAGACCTCCTCTCCCCCTAATATAACCTTTGATACACACATTCAAAAATAGAAACAAAAATTTTCAAAACAATGGACATACCAATATCAGTTACAACAACCTATTCAGTAATTCTAAGATCCACATACACATCCACTCATTCACCACCAGTCCTATACAGTCACTCATACATGTACTCACTCATCATATGTACTCATACACCTATACATCCTGTTACACAATGCCACTCATCCATAGAGTTACTCACACACATAGTCACTCATGCTAATAAAGAATCAAACATCCATTTACTTGCATATACAGTTATACACACACCACCACACTTCCTTCTACAGAAACTTACACATACTTAGTCTTTTAAACAATCACTTATAGAAACACATACTTATTCATACAGGAACTCTTTCAATCTGTCACTCTCACATATACTCACTTATATACACCAATAGTCACATATACTAGTTTAAAACATATGTAGTTACTCATAAAGACACTACTGAGACAGTCATTCACTCACTAACACACCCATGCACACACTCATCCACCCATACAGTCCTGCACACATGCTGTCTTCAACACATACAAACAGTGAGTCACTCATTCATGCACCTGTGCACTACGTAATACCCCCACCGAACCATACAGACACTCAGACACTCATACTGATACTCAAAAAACAACTAATAACCTATATAGACACTCATGTAGCTACTCACCAACCCATGCAGCCACTTTTACACAAAGTGAGAGACTGATACAGATATTTACATATTTAAACATTACTCACTAAGCCACGTATTCACTAAGATACACTTAATCAGTCAGTTATACAATCAATTTTTCAAAAACAAATCATCCATTTAGACACTTATATACCCATTTATTCTTCCATCGACCTTGAGATATACATATATAAATCATATGTAATTTTCAGAAAAACACACATTCACTGGATGATGTCATCAGTGATGTCATCAGTGATTTCATTTGAGATGTCATCAGTGATGTCATGAGTGATGTCACTGACCATGTCATGAGTGATGTATTATGTGACGTCATCAGCAGTGCATTGCGGGCACGCAAGTTATAGTTGGCTGAACTAACTATAACAGGGGAATTTCAATGGTTTTGTACGAGTGAAAAGTCCAGCTAACTATAACGCCCCTGAAACCTATGGTTTTTTCAGTGAATATATATATATATATCTATAAATATTTCTAACAAAAATCCTTCAACAGTGAGTAGAAACCTTCTCTTTCTCATAATGGGCACAGACTTGTTTGCTTTCATGTGACATTATTTGTTGGAATATTTGTACTTTGGGCACTGGCTGACTGGTTAAAACCTCTAATGCATGTGCTGGGATCCTTAAACGTGGTAGTATAAGTCTAACCTCAGCTCGAATAGCTGACTTTTAGATAAAGTTACAGTAAATGACACAGAAATTAATTTTTTGTCACTTGTCAGATGCAGTGTACCGTTACCTCACGTGTATGAACAACTTTAAAAGCAGGAATTCAGTGTTAAAATTCCATCCAAAAGAGTCTGCACGCGTCAAAGAAAAATCCTCTGGACATGTTAAAAAGCTGAATTTTAGCGTTAGGTTAACCATCATTATATAGGCCTTGAAGTACACAATGGCTGCGTTCATAATGTGTAAAAGTGATGCATGAAAAATTGGAGTTAGTGTAGCCCTGAAGAAATCAAAACCTTATCAGGGGTTTCACTGATACACCTGGTCCTTTTAAACCAACAAAGAAGAGATTGGCACAGAAGCTGTAATATAAAAGACATCTTTTTTATTAATCTCAGATGAGGGAGATTGTGTCACACAGTAATATCAAGTCACTGTAAGAGGCATTTGAAGGAGTACAGAGAACAGGGGCCTTATATACCCACACAGGGGCTCAAAAGAAGTCAGTAAAAGTACACATGAGAAGAGTTAAAACACATAGATGGTCATACAGAAAATGCACAGTCAACAAGTAGGAGGAGTAATGAGTTGCTGACATCAGTTAAAACAGCCTGACAGTTCTATATTAGGAGCAGGTGCATTCTACTAGCTAGGCCCCTCTGAGCATGTGCAAGGCTCTGGAAGAGGGAGAAACCAAATGCTTAGCACACAGCTAACTAAAATGGCTGCCAAGTACAAAATGGCTTTCAGCTCATGCTAACAGATCCCTGTAATCTTTAACAAATGGTCCTTTTAGCATGAGCCAAAGACATTCCTATGATCCAGTAGGAACACAGAAAATATTTGCACATTAATTTTCATAAATTTATCAATATCCTAATTCATTGCTAGGTGGCCATTTTACATTCTAAACATTGTTAAGCGGGCATATAGAAGGTATAAGCAGGAGTACAAAGGGAACAGAGCATTGGGTCATACAGACAGCAGGAGAGAGTAATGACTATTATCAGAAACAGAATTATTAACTTTCTAGTCCTAAGCAAATCCTAGACCCATCCAGTAAAAACATTTTCAAGGCTCCTATGCATTTCAGTGACCATCCATTTCAACTTCAGAATAGCCAACAGCACATATCTAATAAAAACATTTTCACTAGACTTTTCTAGTGTTTCCTTTATGAGGGCTAGAGTATCAATCATTATAATCAAGGAAAGGGTAAAGTAACATTTGTCAACTGCTCAGATGAATATTTCTCTCGCAGAATAAACATTATTCCTAATGCAAATATTAAAGCAGTCAGACATATTATTACAAAAATAATCCTGGATCCAGGGGACCGGGAGGACCACACAGGGCCATGAGAATTAGGATGAGGAGCCGCAAAGGGCTGCTCCTCCTCAAAAATGGGACGTCCAAAGGAGTACATTTTTAACAAAAAAGAATAAGTCCTTGGGAAATTGAAGCCGCTGTACAACCAACCAGAGGAGAGTCTTCTCCCTGTGTCCGTTTGAGCCTCACAGGCAGGCTCTTGTTGTTCCCACGGTGGAGCTGCACAACGCGCAACTCAGGAATCACGGCCCAGTTTCAAGGGAGAAGCTTCTTCTTTCAGGATAGGGCAATCACCCACCAGGGCAAATGCTCTCAGCGATCCTTTCCAGTGTCTCAGGCAGTGCACCAGTTTTCTTCACTTCAATCTAACAGGCACCAGAGACACAGCACCTGTACCCTGAACTCAAGTCCTTCCCTAACTCTACCTTCACTGAGGTCCTAGTTGCCAGCAATGCCTGTGCTGGTTACCTTCACCTTGACTTCAAGCTGGACTGGTGCTGACTCCCCAAGCTAGATCTGATGTCCGGGCCCCTCTGGCAATGGTTGTAAGGCAGCAAATATCTATTGGTGGACAGAACAAAAAGGTCTTTAGACAAGGCACAGAAATGGTCTCTCTACAGAAAGGATAGTCTCAGAATACTTCCTAGTCTTGGGACGCCCTATATATTAGCAAGGCACCCAAGAACCACTTCATTTATCTATGTGAGAGTAAAATAAACAACAGCCTGGACCTATTGGCAAGTATAAAAGGAACTCTTTGGTGAACTGACAAAAGTAATACGTCACCCAATTCCACGCAGCCAAGGAAGTCTGTGTTCATTTACTAAATTCTGAGGAAAATAGAAAAACAATACAGACATACTCCAAATCCTTACATCTGTGTATTCCTATATTAATCATCTGAAGATCCTCAAGAAAAAAAGGAAATGTTCTACACTTTTACTCATAGACTTTGCATTACTTGTACAGGACTGCAGACACTTTTAAAATGATTACTCTTAATAAAAGCACCTACATTGTACGCTTAGGACCATGTTATAGGAGCAGCAGGAAAATCTAAAACTGCTAATTTAACAGGGATTCTTATTACATTAAGAGCTAAAAACTTCAACATAATGGATACATACATTTCTCCAGCAGAACATATTGTGACAAACAAACTCCTATAAAATAATATTTTCCTCAAAAATGTTTGCTAAGTATCACATGGGGTCTTTCTTGCATTCTACTTTTCACAATCCAAACTATCCAACATCAGCTCTAGTAAGGACTGTCAGTTTATCTACACAGACTAGCTAATAAAAGACTTGCAACGCACTTGCAAAACTGTATGTAGCATGAGAATAACATAAACAATAATGGTGTTATCACCTGAGAATTTTAGAACAAAAACTACCCACATCTAGTTCCCCTTAAAGATCAAATAAGGGAACAGCAATCTAGACTACTCATCCTTTCATAATTTCATCAGACCGGATGGGCAGTAACATAGCATATTTATTTATTCATTTTATTAATGCTAACAATTTGTAAAACAGTATTACTGAATAGTCCATTAAATGTCTCATGGCTATTTTCTAGACAATTTAGAGAGGCTAACAAAAAAAGTGAGAAAAAGAGAGAGAAAACAAACATTTGTCTACCCTTAATTTGTAGAGGAGCTAGCCTCCTTCCCACATTTTGACAGTAGGAAACCTGTAACAGGTTTCACTTCTGTCAACACTATCAACCCCTATTTGTAGCAACTGGGCATAAACAAAGTTATAGGAGGTAAACACCACATTGAGCGAGCCAAAAAACATGAATGCCAACCACCAATTCCTTTAGCAAATGTACAAGTGTAACATGAGGGCACATGAATTCAAACTATATCCCATTGCCTTATTTATCTCAGCTTTTGCACAGTAATCTTCAAACCAAAAGCATTAGTGCTGTATATATGGCAAAGCTATCTGTTAATCAGAGCTCACATATAGCATTATATTGCCTCTTGTTCATATCAGTGCACAAAAACTTGCTTTTGCCCCAAAAAAGTAAGCAAAACCTCTTTCTCTCCCTGCCCTGCCATCTCGTCTTTCAAAAAGTTTCAAAGGTCGAAATGCCAAAGCAAACCTTGCTCTGAGCCCTGCTAGGCTTCTAAATGTAGAACTCGACCTTTAACCCATTAGCAGCTGTCCCATTTTGTGTGCAAGGGTTTCCATGCAGTTCTCCCAATTCAAAGTGACCCTGGAGACTGAGAGCTGAACAGCAAACCCACTCCAATCCTGTCTACCAGCAATTCAGAGGTAAGCTTAATAACTTCTGCTGGTTTTTTATACATATTTATATTTGTAAGCAGTGTGCTGCGTGCTTGTCTAGCAGTATAGATGTCAGCTATTCATTCTATACTTACATATATGCATTTACTGGAGCCTAAGGCAGTTTAAAAGCTGCTCTGATTGGCAGAACCTCATTTAAATAGTGAATTTTGCCCAATTTCGACTTTGGTGTTTGGGGCACCTAAAAATGAATATCCTACAATATTTTTGCATAATAGTCATCCCCAGAATGTCCTCTACATATCCCAGAGATGGGAGATCAGAAATGTATAATGTATAACCTTAAAAAATGAGTTTTGTACGCCTGGGTAAAGTGACATTTCACATGTAATTTCCCCCCCATTGTGATAAAGCGTCGCTTAAATTCAATTTTGATGCCAGGAATTCACAGTATGATGTTTAGGCTTCATAAAGATTAAAAAACGAATTTAAAGCACTTATTTTTAATAATATTATTTTTTCATATAATTAAAAAAATATTTTTTTATAATAACTTCCTTCCTTTCCATATATGAAAAAGCAAGCTTCATTCCTTTTTGCCTTCAACATGTATTCATTTATAACCCTAAGCAAAAAAGCCTAACTTGAAACATGAAAAAATCTGCACCACTTTTTTTTTTTAAAGGACATTAATTTTTTAACATCAAAACCACAGATGTGCTTATGTAAAAAGGCATTAAGAAAGGAAAATCCCTACTGTCAATCTGTTCTCCGTTATCCAAAATAATGAAACTTTATTTCTAACTTTTAAAACAGCAGTCTGAAATGCAGGGTTTTACACCGTGTTTGCACTGACTTAAGATTTAGTGGACTTCAGCATTCTTTCTTTCTGTGGCCTGCAGTCAGAAATAGCCATGTGCTGACACAGCTGTTGTTTATGATCAGCAAGCGTCGAATTCTCACGCCTTTCAAGCCAGCACAAATCTATCGTTCTGTAATGTGTGTTTAGTTCAACAACAACCAACTCACTCAGATAATGTGAATGCCTTTTAATACCTAATACATAAGGATAAATGCTGTGACATTTTGTATTTTATTTTATTTATTGCAAAACACACAATTTCGTTTTTGAGGCCTATTTTATTCGTATTCAATGTGAATTCTAATTTTATCTTTAGCATCGTGGCAATTTTCAGACATGTATAATGTCTTACTCTGTCAATCTAAATGATAGCGTGCAGCTATATAGCATATATTATATAATTCATTGCTGGATTATTTTAAAATATATTTTATTATAATGATATTTTGCATAACAGAATGATGACAAAAAAACCCACATTGAGCTCATTCCAGACATTTTCAGAAGGGGGTCATACACTCAGAACACACAATAGAGCGCGCTTAAGGCTAGCCATTCTTGCACCAAGAGCGCAATCGCTACTTACTCACACAAGAACCACTAATGACAAACCACATAGACATTTAAACACACGTTTAACCCACAGACCAACACTTAGGACAGAAACAAAAGACAGCCCACAGACTGTACTTAAATGAAACCATTTGTAAATACTAGTTGTAAGTCATATTTACAAGAAGAGCTTCTCAATAGTATTCCAAAAGACAGCACAAAAACAGGCCAAAGATTGTTCCATTTTCAAGAAGCCAATATACACCAAATTCACTAGATTTGGCAGGCAGAACACCAAGAAAAAAACGCTCTGCATATCACCACTTATGAATGTTACTAAGTGCACAGACCAGGATCCTTTCTATGTACATATTTAGTTCCTCGGGGTACTAGTCACCGAGGAAGAAATACATTTTTTATACCTAATCCTAGTTAGGTATCCCCTCTAGGGGAGCCAGCTGATTTCATACTTGTTCCAAAACGGTACCTCCAAGAAAGCAACACATTCTGTGATGTGTGCTAAGAGCAGGCATGCCAAGAATATTGCAGCATATACAATATTATTCACAAAGTAGCACTTAACTCAAAGTGTGCCGTTCAAGTTTTCAAAAGTTTCTCATTACCTGCCTACATAAATTGCATTTTATTAATTTCTCACATTCCCATCACATATTGGCCTATTTCCATTTCCATATCACAATATATCACTTTATCACTTTGTATCACTGTATCACGTTATATTGCTCTATATCACTTTTTATGTCTCACTCTATATCTCACGTTATATCACTTTATATCTCACTGTTATATCACGTGATATCTCACGTTTATATCACTGTATATCACTTCACTTTTTTATATATTTCACTTTATCTCACTTTATCTGTGCAGCCGGTGCACTTCTCTCACTATCTCACAAATGACCTTACCTAGCATAGGTGTCCAGATTCTAACTGCCAAGTTCTGAATGACCTAAAGGTCGTTTTTAGAATACTCACGCCAAAAATGTTCTCAGTCAGGAGTGGTAAGCAGTTGGAGGAGTCAAATCAGGAAGACCAGAAATATACTGGGTTGCAGAGACAGAGAATCTCAGTTTAGGGTACCTTTTTACTAGAGTCTTGTTCTGTCCTCCTCAGTAGATTCCTGTCTCCCATCAAAACCACTCCCTTGAATAGCCACTTCACTGATGAGGTCCACGTTGAGCGCCAATTATAGAAATCAAAACCTTCTCAGGGGTTTCACTGATACACCTGGTCCTTTTAAACCAACAAAGAAGAGATTGGCACAGAAGCTGTAATATAAAATACATCTTTTTTATTAACCTCAGATGAGGGAGATTGCGTCATCTCAAGTCACTGTGGGAGGCATTCTAAAGAGTACAGAGAACAGAGGCCTTGTATACCCACGCAGGGGCTCAAAAGAAGGCGGTACAAGTACACATGAGAAGAGTTACACACATAGATGGTCATACAAAAAATGTACAGTCAACAAGTAGGAGGAGTAATGAGTTGCTGACATCAGTTAGAACAGCCTGACAGTTCTATATTAGGAGCAGGTGCATTCTACTATCTAGGCCCCTCTGAGCATGTGCAAGGCTCTGGAAGAGGGAGAAAGCAAATGGCTAGCACATAGCTCACTAAAATGGCTGCCAAGTACAAAATGGCTTTCAGCTCATGCTAACAGATCCCTGTAATCTTTAATAGTCCTGCAACAGGGCCTTATTAGTACATGAGTATTGACTGTCCCAAGCCCATAACACACAAACTAACATATGCACGGTGGACATCAGAGATAAGGGTTTCTAAAAGAAGGAGGCATCACCAGCACTAGTTTTGACTGTAGGTACAGGATTTGTGGGATGTAACACAGGACCAGGTTCCCTGCTATTTGTGATACATGAATAATAATACAAGTAGATTTCCTCCAGTGAAGAGAACTGTACATTAGGACTGAAATGGCAGATTTCTTACGACACATTTAGAGGAGGTGCAGAGAATTTATGAAGAAAGAACATTATTTATCTTTTTAGAGACAAAGTAGAAGACCGACTTAGTTATAGTGCTTCTATATACAACAAAACAAGATTAGTGATATTCAGGGAAGCTAGACTAGGAGTATGACTAACCCTGGGCGTAGTTGGCATAGTGCCACTACGCGGAGCTCCACAGAGTTATGAAAATAAATCCGTGGAACAGGAGCCCACACCCTGCGGTCAGCCGAGGGTCCGTGTGCCCAAGATGGGGGTCCCTCATGCCCGGGCAGGCTCCCAGACCCCCCAGCCTGGCTGGGTTGAGAAGCAGGGCCTGGGTTTTGGGCAGGGCCTGGGGTGTGGGAGCCCCATCCTGCAGCCTGCCAAAGGTCTGTCTGCCCGGGACAGGGGTCCCTGGTGCCCGGGGAGGCTACCCCCCTCCTGGCTGGGCTCAGAAGCAGGGACTGGTTCCGGGGCCTGGGCTCTGGCGGGCCCTGGGGTGCAGGAACCCAGGTCCTGTGACCGTCCGAGGGTCTGGGTGCTCGTCACGGGGATCCATCAGGCCAGGGTAGGCCTTCCCCGCTTCGCATTCGTGTCAAGGTGCCTGCAGGTCCTGGGTCAGAGTTCCATTAGGGCCCCCCCTTGCACCCCGATGCCCGAGACCCAGCTAAGGGCTCTAATGAGCTCCCGGGAAGCAGAGCCCTCCAAAGGGCAGATGGGAGCCCTGTTTCGAAGGATCGGGCGGGCAGATTGGTGTCCTCTGGGCATCTGGTCGCGCCTTTCCCCTTGGCCATCTGGTCGTGCGCAATGCTTTCCAATGGGGCAACCAGATGGCCGGGGTTGCCTGGAAGTCCCGATGAGGGCTCGCCTGCCTCCACGATCCCAGCCAGGGCTCCAGGAGGTCGGGGGTACCCATGCCCTGGGTCCCCTCCGTCACGTGGTGTGTACGGGTTACCAGAAAGAAGGGTTGCTTTCCTCTGGATTACTAGGGACAGGCTATGCCAGAACCGCTCTCAGGCTAGTGGTTCTCAGCCGGGGACCAGATGGGCTAGGCCCGGACAATACCTCTCCAGTGCCTGGGGCTCCCTCCTATGGCCCGCTGCGCGGCAAAGAGCCTGGGACAGGCTCCATCGGTCCTGGGCAGTCCTCCCCTGGGCCTCCGGGCCCGAGTTCGCTGACCGGGTTCTCCCACCCCAGGCTCTGGTCCATGCCCTGGGCCGGGGTGGGACTTCCCCAGCTTGGCTGGGTTCAGGAGCATAGGCCGGGGCCCTTGGTGGCCCGACGCAGGCCCGTGGAGGCCTCCCCCATGCGGCCTGGCTCAGGACTGCCGGGCGGGCCCAGGGATGAGTTAAGCTCCGCCATGGGCCTGGGTCGGAGTTCCACCTGGGACCCCCATTCTCAGCCCGGGCCTGAAGTCCTGCGGGGGTCTCTGAGCCCCCAGGATGCAGAGCCCCCGAGCCCTGCATGGGCAGGTGGGAGCCCTCTGGTGAAGGCTCGGGGCAGGCAGATTGGCATCCTTCGGGCCCGGCCATTTGGTCGCACCCTTCCCCTCGGCCTTCTGGTCGGGCACAATGCTTTCCAATGGGGCAACCAGATGGCCGGGCCAGGCTGGAAGTCTCGATGCCTCCCCGATCCCAGCCAGGGCTCTAGGAGGTCGGCACCCCTGTGCCCTGGGTCCTCTCCGTCACTCGGTGTGCACGGGTTACCAGAAAGAAAGGTAGATTTCTACCGGATTACAAGGGGACAGGGTATGCCGGAACCGCTCCCGGGCTGGCGGTTCTCAGCTGGGGACCAGATGGGCTGGGACTGGGCACCACCTTCCCCCCATCTGGGGCTCCATCCTTCGGCCTGCCGCGTGGCAGGGCGCCTGGGATGCGAGCCTTGAGGAGGCATCCCCTGCCGGCCCAAGACGTTTAGCCAGGCTTAGGGGACCAGGCTCCGTCCCCTTGCTCCGTCATGGTCCCAGGGTCGGGGTCGGTCAGGCCCTGGCAGGCCTCCCTCCTGCTTTGCCCAACTGTCAAGGTGCCTGGGGAGCCCGAGGTCAGAGGTCCATTGTGGACCCCCGTCCGCAGTCCAGGCCCATGGCCCAACCAGGGTCTCTGAGCCCCCGGGACGCAGAGCCCCCGAGCCCTCTGAAGGGCAGGTGGGAGCCCTCCCCCAAAGGTTTGGATCCGCAGATTGGCATGCTTCGGGCCCGGACATCTGGCTGCGCCTTCTCGCTTGGCCATCTGGTCATGTGCAATGGTTTCCAACGGGCCGACCAGATGGCCGGGCTGCCCTGGAAGTCCGGATGAGGGCTTGTTTGCCTCCCTGTTCCAAGCCAGGGCTCCAGGAGGTTGGGCGTGTCCGCGCCTTGGGTCCCCTCAGTCTCGCGGTGCGAACGGGTTACCAGAAAGGAGGGTACCCTTCCTCCAGATTACTAGGGACAGTGTACTCCAAAACCCCTCTCAGCCTAGCAGTTCTCAGCTGGTAGCAGGATGACCCCCCAACCCTGGGCTCCGTCCCCCAGCCCAACATGTGGTGTGGTGCCCAGGATGGGGGCCCGGGGAGGCCTCACCTTTGCCTGGGGGCCCAACCGGGTCCAGGGGCCCCATGCTCAGTCTCCAGGCCTGCCGCTCTGCTAGAGGCCCGAGACGGGGTTCTGCTCCGTCCTTAGGCATGCCGCATGGAATGGTGCCCAGGACAGGGTACCACGGGCCCAGGAAGGCTTCCCCTGCACCTCTGAGCCCAGGAACCCTGTTGGGGTCCAGGGGCCCCGCTGGGCCCTGGGTTGGGCGCTACAGCCCTGGGCCATGTCCTCCGGCCTGCCACTCTGCCAAAGGCCTGAGACTGGGTTCTGTCATGCCCAGGGAGCCCCCCTCACTTGGCTGGGTTCAGGAGCTCCGTCCAGGGCCCTCAGGGGCCCCGTGGAGGGTGTCCTCCTCACCCTGGGCTTTAGGGGCCCCAGGCTCAGTCTCCAGGCCTGCCACTCCACCAGGGGCCCGAGACGGGGTTCCGCTGTGCCATGGGAGACTCACCCTGCTTGGCTGGGCTCAGGAGCTCCAGCCGGGGCCCTGGGGAGGGTGGCCTCCCCACCCCAGGCTCTGTCCTTGGGCCTGCCACGTGGAAGGGTGCCCAGGACGGGATCCTGCGGGCCCAGGGAGGCTTCCCTGTGCCTCTGGGCCCGGGAGCCCCGTTGGGGTCCAGGAGCCCCGCTGGGCCCTGGTTGAGGTGCTCCAGCCCTGGGCCCCATCCTCTGGCCTGCCACTCCGCCAAAGGTCAGAGACTGGGTTCTGTCGTGACCAGGGAGCCCCCCTCGCTTGGCTGGGTTCAGGAGCTCCATCTGGGGCCCTCAGGGGCCTTGGGGAGGGCGTCTTCTCCACCCTGGGCTTCATCCTTGGGTCTGCTGCATGGCAAGGTGCCTGGGACGGGGTCCTGCAGGCCTGGGGAGGCTTCCATTGCATGTCCAGGCCCAGGAGCCCCAGCTGGGTCCAGGGGCCCCGCTGGGCCCCAGGTCGGGTGCTCCGGCCCTGGCCCCGTCCCCCGGCCTGCCGCTATGCCAAAGGCCTGAGACTGGGTTCCGTCATTCCCGGGGAGCCCCCCTCGCTTGGCTGGGTTCAGGAGCTCCGTCCGGGGCCCTTGAGAGCCCTGGGGAGGGCGGCCTCCCCACCCCGGGCTCCATCCTTGGGCCTGCTGCGTGGCAGGGTGCCCGTGCCTGAGACAGGGTCCCGCGGGCCCAAGGAGGCTTCCCCTGCACCTCTGGGTCCGAGAGTCCCGGCTGGGTCCAGGGGCCCCGCTGGGCCCTGGGTCAGGTGCTCCAGCCCTGGGCACCTATGTCTATCGGTCCCATACAGGCCTTCCCCACTTTGCCTGCTTTTCAAGGTGTCCGCAGGCCAAGGTCAGAGGGCCCATCAGCTCTGCCCCTTTGCAGCACCACTCGCCCATACCTCGGCGTCCACTCACCCTTTCGTTAGGGCACAAAGCAACCAGATGGCCGCCCTTCGAGTCCAGCCATCTGGTCACGCCTTTCCCTCGGCCATCTGGTTGCAACTATCCCCTCGGTCATCTAGTTCCGCCCAGTGCTTTCCAATGGGGCGAACAGATGGCCGGGCTTACCTGGAAGTCCTGATGAGGGCTCATTTTCCTCCCCGATCCCAGTGAGGGCTCCAGGAGGTTGGGCACAGTCGTGCCTTGGGCCCTCTCTGTCACCTTGTGCGCACGGATTACAAGAAAGGGGGGTATTTTTCCTCTGGATTACTAGGGAGAGGGTCAGACAGATCTCCGTGAGGTCAGGTGATTTCGAGACAGGGAAAGGCAGGACCCGGGCTCACCGACCGGGGTTCCTAGGGGTCCGGGTACGCGCCTGCCTCTCAGCCGCTTCCCGATGGGCCTTTCCTCTTAGCCTGATCATCCTGGGAGCAGGCAGGGACATGAAGCCGGCATCCCCCATGCAGGGCGGCCTGCCAGGGGAGGCCCCGGCCATACTCTGTTGGACTGGGCACTCTCAGTCTGTTTAGGGATGTACTGCTTGGCCAGCCTCATCTGTTGTTTCAATTAAAGAGCTTCCACCCCGCATGGACTGTCCAACTCGAGGGCCTGCCGCCTGGCAGGAGGCCCTTCACTCTACCCAGCAGAACAAAGACCGAGCGGCCCCGGCAGCTCATGCCCCCCAGTGGTCTGACCTGAGCGGAAGGGGTAAGGTGGCACCAGGCCCTTGGACTCTGCCGCCCGGCAGGTCTGTAGGCCCCACGCATCACACCATCAGCCCTCTCTGCCCAGCACATTTCCGCAGCAGCTCAGAACGACCGTTCCAAGGGATGCCGCCACCGCCAGGCTTCGGCACCCCTGTGTCTCGCTCAGGCTGCGCCTCAGCCTGCCTCTCCCTTTTGGGGGAAACAGCTTGGCCCGCCAGTGCCCTTGCGACCGCACCTCTCCAGCAAGCCCTCTCGCCAGGGCATGTGGGCTCCTTCCCCTAGCAGGGAGGGGTGTGCGGAGGTTGCCGGTCAGGGAGACGGGCATACGGCTCCGAATCCACCCCGTCAGCAGATGCGGCGACCTGGTTGATCCTGCCAGTAGCATATGCTTATCTCAAAGATTAAGCCATGCACGTGTAAGTACACACGGTCGGTACAGTGAAACAGAGAATGGCTCATTAAATTAGTTATGGTTCTTTGATCGCTCCATCTGTTACTTGGATAACTGTGGTAATTCTAGAGCTAATACATGCTGACGAGCTCTGACCTCCCGGGATGCGTGAATTTATCAGACCAAGACCAATACGGGCTCGCCCAGCGGCTTTGGTGACTACAGATAACCTCGGACTGATTGCACGTCCCCGTGACGGCGATGATACATTTGAATGTCTGCCCTATCAACTTTCGATGGTACTTTCTGTGCCTACCATGGTGACCACGGGTAACGGGGAATATCAGGGTTCAACTCCAAAGAGGGAGCCTGAGAAATGGCTACCACATCCAAGGAAGGCAGCAGGCGCGCAAATTACCCACTCCGGACTCGAGGAGATAGTGACGAAAAATAGAAATACAGGACTCTTTCGAGGCCCTGTGATTGGAATGAGTACACTTTAAATCCTTTAACGAGGATCCATTGGAGGGCAAGTCTGGTGCCAGCAGCCGCAGTAATTCGAGCTCCAATAGTGTATATTAAAGTTGCTGCAGTTAAAAAGCTCATAGTTGGATATTGGGATCGAGCTGGCGGTCCATCGCGAGTTGAGCTACTGCCTATCCCAGCCCCTGCCTCTCGGCGCCCTTTTGATGCTCTTGACTGAGTGTCCTGGGGGTCCGAAGCGTTTACTTTAAACAAATTAGAATGTTCATAGTAGGCCGGTGGCCTGAATACTTCAGCTAGGAATAATGGAATAGAACTCCGGTTCTATTTTGTTGGTTTCCGAACTGGGGCCATGATTTAGAGGGACTGCCGGGGGCATTCATATTGTGCCGATAGAGGTGAAATTCTTGGACCGGTGCAAGGCAAACCAAAGCAAAAGCTTTTGCCAAGAATGTTTTCATTTATCAAGAATGAAAGTCGGAGGTTCGAAGACGATCAGATACCGTCGTAGATCCGACCATAAACGATGCCGAACAGCGATCAGGCAGTGGTATTTCCATGACCCACCGAGCAGCTTCCGGGAAACCATAGTTTTTGGGTTCCGGGGGGGGAGTATGGTTGCAACGCTGAAACTTAAAGGAATTGACGGAAGGGCACCACCAGGAGTGGAGCCTGCAGCTTAATTTGACTCAACACAGGAAACCGCACCTGGCCAGGACACGGAAAGGATTGACAGATGGATAGCTTTTTCTCTATTCTGTGGGTGGTGGTGCATGACCGTTCTAAGTTGGTGGAGTAATTTGTCTGGTTAATTCCGATAACGAATGAGACTCCTCTATGCTAACTATTTACTCAACCCCCAGCGGTCGGCGTCCAACTTCTTAGAGGAACAAGTGACATTCAACAACACAAGATCGAGCAATAACAGGTCTGTGATGGCCTTAGATGTCCGGGGCTGCGTGTGCGATACACTGAATGGATCAGCGCATGTCTACCCTTCGCCGACAGGTGTGGGTAACCCGCTGAACCCTGTTCGGTATAGGGATTGAGGATTGCAATTATTTCCCATGATCGAGGAATTCCCAGTAAGTGCGGGTCATAAGCGTGCGTTGATTAAGTCCCTGCCCTTTGTACACACTGCCTGTTGCTACTACTGATTGGACAGCGGTGGGCCCTCCCGAGACAGGACCCATGCTCACCTGGCATGACCCCCGTGGTGGAGGGAATCAGAATGGCAGTGCCTCCCCAGGCTTGGACCACCCCTCCTGAAAGGCCCTGCCACCCTGGGTCATCCCACGCCTGAGTCCCGGGCCGTCTGGGCTTTGGGCGACCGAGGAGCTGCCCTATAAACACGGCAGGGCGGCCTGGAAGGGAAGGAGCTGAAGGACTGTGAGGGGACCCCTGCACTTGGTGGGAGGCGTGCTGGATGGGGAGCCACCAGGCTCTCCCCTTCTGGCGCCTCTGACCCAGGCAAGGGTGGGGTGGGTTTCCCACCAACCTGCTGGCACAGCTCGGGGCCACCTGGCGATGGACGGCTGATGTGCAGGTGACGTGCAGGTGGGGAGACCCTCTTTCGTTGTCAGGTACCCAGTTTGACCCGGTTCCGTGGGGCCGGGCTGAGGGGTTTGAAGACTCGGGCGGTCTCCTGATTACACAGGGAGGGACTGGTGGCAGTGGAACTGCTACCTGCTCCAGTTTCTCTGGGAGCCCCCCTCGCCGAGTGCCTGGTAAAGCTTTTTATCTCCCAACGGTGCAGTATGACTCCTAGAGGGGAAGCCTTGAACGGGGCTCCTGGGCTGTCTCGCCATGCGGGCGGTGGACGGACGGCATCACCTTACTACCACCTCTCTTGCACCTGCAGGTGTGTGAACTTTTTGAAAAAGTTGCCTGTGACTCTTGGTAGTGGATCACTAGGCTCGCGCGTTGATGAAGAATGCAGCTAGCCACAAGAATTAGTGTGAATTGTAGGACACATTGATCATCGACACTTCAAATGCACCTTGCTGTCCCGGGTTCCTCCCGGGGCTACGCCTGGCTGAGGGTCGCTCGATCATCAATTGCCCTGGGGCTTCCCCAGGACACAGCTGGGGCCGTTGCAGGGTTAGCTCAGTTTCCCCCACAAGGCAGACCCCCGATCACCCGTGGTATGGTTCCTCATCGGGTCCTGCCATGGACGTACGCCACCGGCACATCTAGCCCCGCTTCCCTGCCTCGGTAGGGAGCGGTGACTGGTCCGCCCCGGGCCCATCCTGGGGCACCTGGCTGCGTGCCATGCGTGGCTGTCTGTGGTGTTACACTGGCTGCCTGGGCGCACGTGCCTCGGGCGCCCACCTCCGCAGCTGGCTTCCCGGGGAGGACGAACCCCCTCCACATCCGAACCGGGAAAAGAGGATGCGTGTTACCGGGACATCAGGCCCCTGCTCTGGCAGGGACCTGGCCTTCCACAATGGCTCCCCCTGACGCTTCAGCGTTTTTTGCAACTACGACCTAAGATCAGACATGGCGATCCACTGAATTTAAGCATATTACTAAGTGGAGGAAAAGAAACTAACCAGGATTCCCCCAGTAACTGCAAGTGAAGAGCCCAGGCCCGTATCCCTGCCCGGCGGCGGGTGCGGAAAATGTGGCTTACAGAAGACGGACTCCCTGGCGTCGCTCAGGGGGCCTAAGTCCTTCTGATCAAGGCTCACCCCGTGGATGGTGTTAAGCCGGTAGCAGCCCCCGGCGTGCCGGGATCGGGTATTCTCGGAGTCAGGTTGCTTGGGAATGCAGTACAAAGCGGGTGGTAAACTCCATCTAAGGCTAAATATGGGCCCGAGACCGATAGCCAACAAGCAACTTAAGGGAAAGTTGAAAAGAACTTTGAAGAGAAAGTTCAAGAGGGCATGCAACCGTCAAGAGGTAAACGGGTGGGGTCCGTGCAGTCCGCCCAGAGGTTTCAACATGGTGGGATGGCCGGTTGCCCAGGAGTTCCGGATCCCCTCCACAGGTCCAGAGCCCGGGCCCTACCCAGCCCCCGCAGGGCGTATTTCGTCTGCGGCGGAGTGCCTCAACTGGCTTCCGGTCAGCTGGTTAGGCTTTGGGTGGCAGGTGGCCCTCCGTTCTGGTGGAGGGTGTTATAGCCCCCCTGGCAGCAGCTTCACCGTGTCCGCAGGGCCGAGGGAGATTCAACCGCCTCCATGCCCTCTCCTGGGCACCTGCTCCCGGCCACCCCTCGGGACGTGCTGGTGCAGGGAAGGGGGGATGGGGCTCATGCTCCTGGTCACCGGGTGGGGAGGCCCACGCTGGGCACCAGGGGTCTGTGGCAATGTTGGTTATCCACTCGAACCATCTTGAAACACGGACCAAGGAGTCTAACACATGTGCGAATCGGAGGGCCGAGCGAAACCCTTTGGCGCAATGAAGGTGAGGGCCGGTGCGCACTAGCTGAGGTGGGATCCCGCCACGCTTGCAGCGGCGGGCACACCACCAGCCCGTCTCACCCTCTGTGTTGGGAAGGTGGAGCATGAACGTGCGTGATAGGACCCGAAGGATGGTGAACTATGCCTGGGCAGGGCGAAGCCAGACGAAACTCTGGTGGAGGTCCGTACCGATCCTGACATGCAAATAGGTCGTCCGACCTGGGTATAGGGGTGAAAGACTAATCAAACAATCTAGTAGCTAGTTCCCTCCGAAGTTTCCCTCAGGATAGATGGCACTCAGAGCCCCCAGTTTTATCTGGTAAAGCGAATGATTAGAAGTCTTAGGGTCATAACGATCTCAACCTATTTTCAAACTTTAAATGGGTAAGAAGCCCGGGTCACTGGCGTGGAGCAGGGTATGGAATGTTAGTGCCTAGTGGGCCACTTTTGGTAAGCAGAACTGGGGTTGCGGGATGAACCGAATGCCAGGTTAAGGCGCCCGATGCTGAGGTTTATCAGACCCCAGAAAAGGTGTTGGTTGACAGCTAAGGATTGGCTCTAAGGGCTGGGTCAGTCGGGCTGGGGCATAAAGCGGGGCTGGGCGCGCACCACGGCTGGAGGAGGGACCGCCCTCTGGGGCAGCGTCAACCCTGGACGCGAGCCGGGCCCTTCCTGTGGATCACCTCAGCTGGGGTGGTCACCTCTCCCTGTGCCCCCTCCCCTGGGGCACGGAGCCGGCGTTCTGCCTTGGCCAGCGCATAGCAGCTGACTTAGAACTGGTGAGGACCAGGGGAATCCGACTGTTTAATTAAAACAAAGCATCGCGAAGCCCGAGGCGGTTGTTGACATGATGTGATTTCTGCCCAGTGCTCTGAATTTCAAAGTGAAGAAATTCAATAAAGGGTGGGTAAACGGCGGGAGTAACTATGACTCACTTAAGGATGTCTATTTCAGAAATCATTAACATCCTCACCAAATTTGACAACCCAGCAGCCGCTTCAAACAATGCTACAAGCAACAACGATTCAGGTCACGATATAGCACCTAGTTCACCCTTCATAGCAGACGAAGACACAATAGTAGACCTCAGCAAAACCATCGAGTTTGTGGCCTTTTCAGCCAAGCCTGCTAATCATACTTTAATTTGTCAGGACTGTTCGTAGACAATTAAAAAAATTTGGAATAGTGCTGCAGGGTGTACTACTTCTGGCCTTTATATGATCCCAGTTCCAGTGAGGACAGTGTTCAGTGTGGCTGTACTCCGGAGCGAATTAATGTTGTATTGTTGAAAGCAAAACCGATTTGATGCTGATGGGCAGCATAATAACCCAGAATGAGCCACCACGTGGTGATAGAGAAATAGCCAAATGCCTCGTCATCTAATAAGTGACGCACATGAATAGATGAACGAGATTCCCACTGTCCCTACCTACTATCTAGTGAAATCACAGTCAACGGAATGAGCTTGGTAGAATCAAAGGGGAAAGAATACCCATTTGAGCTTGACTCTAGTTTGGCACTGCAAAGAGACATGAGAGGTGCGGGATAAGTGGGAGGCCATCGGGCTGCCAGTAAAATACCACTACTCTTATCTTTTTTTCACTTACCTGGTGAGGCGGGGGGCGAGCCCCGTGGGGCTCTCGCTTCTGACTCCCAATGCCCGGTGCCCGCCAGGCGCAACCCGCTCTGGGGACAGTGTTAGGTGGGGAGTTTGACTGGGGCGCACACCTGTCAAACGATAACGCAGGTGTCCTAAGGTGAGCTCAGTGAGGACAGAAACCTCCCACGGAGCAGAAGGGCAAAATCTCGCTTGATCTCGATTTTCAGTATGAATACAGACCATGAAATCGGGGCCTCACGATCCTTCTGACTCTTTGGGTTTCAAGCAGGAGGTGTCAGAAAAGTTACCACAGGGATAACTGGCTTTTGGCAGCCAAGCGTTCATAGCGACTTTGCTTTTTGATCCTTCGATGTCGGCTCTTCCTATCATTGTAAACAGAATTCACCAAGCGTTGGATTGTTCACCCACTAATAGGGAACGTGAGCTGGGTTTAGACCGTCGTGAGACAGATTAGTTTTACCCTAGTGATGATGTGTTGTTGCAATAGTAATCCTGCTCTGTATGAGAGGAACAGAAGGTTCAGACATTTGTTGTGTGTGCTTGGCTGAGGAGCCAATGGGGCGAAGCTACCACCTGTGGGATTATGACTGAACGCCTCTAAGTCAGAATCCCCCCTAAACCCTAACGATACCGCAGTGCCGTGGAGCCTCGGTTGGCCTGGGATAGCCGGCCTCTTTCGGGGGGCCAGTGCATAGAGCTCCTCGCTTGGGGAACGGAGCGCAGACAGAAGGGGGCTGCCTCCATCGCCCTTAGTGCACCGCATGTTCAAGGTGCACCCGGTGCTAAATCATTCGTAGAAGACCTGATTCTTAGTTTCATAAGTAGCAGAGCAGCTACCTCGCTGCTATCTATTGAAAGTCATCCTCTAAGCCAAGCTTTTGTCTTTCCATGCATGTGCGCCCACGGACGCCAGCCTCCACCACACCCAGGGGTGGGTCCCTCTGCTGCCGGGATGGTGAGAGGGACGCAGAGGGGGCGATGCAGGCCTGGGGGTGGCCGACCATACGGGGGTCTTCCCCTCCTTTTCCAGCCCCACTGGGGTGCAGGATAGGGGCCACCATCCCTTGCAGGTCAGCAGGGTGACCAGATGACCTGGCCTTGCAGGGGCCCCCTTCCTAGTGCTCCCATGCAAGTCAAGCAGGGAGGTGAGCAGACCCGGGGAAGGAGCCTCCCGAGCAGTGGCCTTGGCCACCCTTGCCGTCATCAGACAGCAAGGGCGACTGGGTCCGGCTGTCTCAGGCCATCTGTGCGCTGCGTCGATCTGGGCCATCTGTTCACCTGGCTGCGCGACCAGATGGCCCTGCGGGCCGCGTGACCATATGGCCCTGCGGGCCGGGTGACCGGATGGTCCTATGGACTGGGTGACCGGATGGTCCTATGGACTGGGTGATCAGATGGCCAGCATGCAGGCCGCAGGGCTCACTCCAACTATTGTCCTTCCCCGGGATCTGTAAGCCCCCACATAGGCAAGGAAAATGGGCTCCCCGAGCAGGCCAGAGGGGAGAGGACATGGCCTAGGCTTAACCCTCATTGGTTCCTGCCCCCTGGCTCCGGGAAGGTGGAAGGCACACCTGCCCGAGTCAGCACCCTTACACCCAAGATTCTGGGTGTGGGGGGTGACAGTCAGTAGCCAGGGCAAAGGGGGCGGCTGCAGAGGGGGGAGGGCTGCCTAGCTCCCTGCTGTCTCTGGGGCAAGGAGCGGCAGGAGGCCAGCCCTGCATGAAAGGGGGGCCAAGCCGGAGCCTGAGCCCCTAGAGAGCTTGGAGAAGCCCTTAGCGGGGGCCCGGTCTGGGATGGCAGTGACTTGCGGATGTCCCACTCCACCCAGGGGGGTCCACCGTGGCCCAGGGAGGGCTCTCCCCGGCCTGGCTAGGGTTCAGAAGATGGGAAAAGGCCCGGGGATTGAGCTCCGTCTGGCGGGCCCCCCGTCCTGCAAGCCACCAGTGGGTCCGGGTGCTAGGAATGGGGGTCAATCGGGGCCCGGGGTGGCTCTCCCCAGCCTAGCTAGGGTTTGGAAGCTGGAACTCTGCCCAGGGCTTGAGCTCTGCCCTGTGGGCCCAGGGGTGCAGGAGCCCCCCATCCTGCAAGCCAGCCAGGGGTCTGGCGCAAGGGGTCGGGGGACCATCGGGCCAGGGGAGGCTCTCCCCAGCCTGGCTACGGTTTAAAAGCTGGGACCGGACCCGGGCCCGGGGCTTGAGCTTTGTCCAGCGGGCCCCGGGGTGTGGGAGCCCCCATCCTGCAAGCCAGCCAAGGGTCCTGGCACTGGGGTTGTGGGTCCACTGGGGCCTGGGGAGGCTCTCCCCGGCCTGTCTAGGGTTTGGAAGCTGGGACCAGGCACAGGGCTTGAGCGCCATCCGGTGGGCCCCATGTTGTATCAGCCCCCGACCTGCAAGCCAGCCGCGGGTCCGGGCACTGGGGAGGGGGGTCCATTAGGGCCTGGGGAGGCTCTCCCCGGCCTGACTAGGGTTTGGAAGCTGGGACCGGGCCCTCGGCTTGAGCTCCGTCTGGTGGGCCCCAGGTTGCAGGGAGCCCTCCATCCTGCAAACCAGCTGAGGGTCCGGGTGCTGGGGACGGGTGTCCCATCGGGGCCCGGGGAGGCTCTCCTCAGCTTGGCTAGTGTTTGGAAGCTGGGACCGGGCCCGGGGCTTGAGTTCTGTCCGGCGGGCCCCGGATTGCAGGAGCCCCGATCCTGAAAGCCAGTCGAGGGTCCAGGCGCTGGGGACGGGGGTCCATTGGGACCCGGAGAGGCTCTCCCCAGCCTGGCTAGGGTTCGGAAGCTGGGACCGGGATCGGGGCTGGAGCTCCGTCCGGCGGGCCCCGGGGTGCAGGAGCCCCCATCCTGCAAGCCAGCCGAGGGTCTGGGCTCTGGGGACGGGGTCCACCAGGGCCTGGGGAGGCTCTCCCAAACCTGGCAAGGATCCTGAAGCTTGGACCAGGCCTGGGGATTGTGTTCCATTTGGCGGCCCTGAGGTGTGGGAGCCCCCAATCCTGCAAGCCATCCGAGGGTCCGGGCGCTGGGGATGGGGGTCCATTGGGGCCAGGGCAGGCTCACCAATCCTGGCTGGGTTCAGAAGCAGAGACCAAGCCGGGTGATGGGTGACCGGCTAACTCTGCTCCTCTGGGGAAGCGGGGTTCTCTGCCCACCCTTAGTTATGACATACATGCCTGCGTAAACATTTTCAGGTAATAAACTTTAAAAAACACAAAGCCCAGCAGAGAGTAGTTGGAAAATGCAATAGAGGCTGCCTGGTTTGAAAAATTGGAGTAACTGGCAGTGCCGGGTTAACATATAGACTCAAGAAGAATCCCATGTCACAGTTGCTACAACAGATCGCTGATCTGCTTAACCATTATAATATCATGCGTCATTAAAAAGAAAGGAACCAGTTCGATGATATGTGAGTTCAGGATGTGAATTTCTATGCAAGATGAAACAGGTGGATACATGATCGACAACTACAGCGTGACAAAGAATTGAACTGTACAAAAGCAAAGTTTTTGTATAGTCTTGAACTTTTGGTTCTTTTAGCTGTTGAAAAAAAATTAGAGACAGAGATAAAGAAGATGATCAAGTAAATGGCAAACAGAAACAAAACCATGAAAAAGTATGAAATTGATTTTTGAAGGCTTGAATGTGTTCTTTTGAAACTCTTGTGTTTTTCTCACAATACCAAATGTGAAGCTCATTCTCCCTGCAGTTAAGTATCATCTTCTTAACTACGGTCTCAAGTTCATGTTGTGCTTCTTCCCTTATTCCATGTGTTCTTCCTGTTCTCCTCCCTTGTGGTCTCTCTCCGGACAATGTCATGTTTCGCACTCAAAGGATGGGACACAGATGATGTCCCAAAGTACCATCAGGTAGGATGTCCCTGGCATAGTTCTTGCGTGGAAAGCTTTCATGCAGTTTTGCTGCCAGTGATCTTTTCACATGGGGAGGTTGGATTAAATATTTACAGACCCAGGGCTTCTTGCTTCACCTCTCTCTTCTTCTAAATGTTCCATGTCAATTATTTCTTAAGAAGATATTAAGATGTTGCCTCTGCTAAAACTGAGGTCTGCCATGTGCCTTCAGTAGTGTTCTGCTGTAGTGATCTCTGAGGTGTTGCAGTCTACCCTCTAAAAAGTAGAATGATACAAATAAAATAAAAAAAAGACTTTTTATTTATTAAACCGGAAAAAATAGTGAAAGAGCATCAATGTATTATTTTTGGTGCACAAATGTATACAACAATGTATTATAGCAGAGGTTTTAAAACTGGGGGGTCTGAATTGATCAAGGGGGGTCAATGACACTATCAATACTTTTACACTTCAGGAAGACAAGGCTGCCCGTAGCTTGTTGGCAATTAGGTACGTGATGGCATTTTAAAAAGAGATGACTGAACATAAATGCACTATGTTATTATTAAAAAATATTTACAACTCCTTATGGTTTACCAGTGGATTCCAGGGGACCTCCATTCTTATACACCACCGTCACCCGTTTGTTCCCACTAAACATTGGCTGGATCCTGGGGGACGATACACCATTCCATTGGGCACGCTGCATGGGGAACACATCAACAGTGGCAGTATTTATGCCCCCCCCCCACTGGGAAACACTTTCATAGACAAGATTTCACAATTGTGGTGAGAACTCCCAGAGGGCCTGATGCTCCTAGGTGGTAACTGGAAAGATGTTATGACACCAATGGACAGAAGGCATGGACCCAGACGAGAACCCCAAACATATAGATCCAAATTGCACCTCCTAGCCACTACTTTGGGATGGTCGGACATCTGGCGCAAGTATCATCCTTCTGAGATGACCTACACATATATGTCCTCCGTACACAGATCGCTGTCCCAGTTACATATTCACACCACTCAGCTACATTTACCAGATTTCCCATAGCTCCCACCTTCCCAGGGTATTATCAAACCATTCCCCGGTCTTATTCAAACTCTGCATTCACTCTCATACACCCCCCTTTAGGTGGCGCATGTTGGGCTTCTGATCCAAATGACAGATATCCTCGGGTGCGAAGACAGAGCCCCTACTCTCCTCTAAGGTACAGCCAGGTCCTGCCAATCAATGGTTAACAGACTACAGGATGATACCCCCAAGGAGAGAAGAGACAACTCAGAACCACCAGGGAGAAAGTGCAGCGATGCCAGTGGAGGGAGAGAACGAGAACCTGGAATACTGATACCCAGCACTGTAGTATAACAAGGAAAAAATAAAAACAAAAGAAACAGACAGACTAAGGTTAATTACAGTTCTACTACCATAGTGTACTAGGCTAGAGATAAGAGCAATGGTTAGCAAGATAGGTTGTGTACACTCCCAAACTCACCGTTTTTTGAGGAAGGGGTCCAAAAGAAGAGAGGTCTCTCAAGTTTAGGATGAAACAACACAAAAGCAGCTCTCACTTTGGTCTGTGTTAAACAATATATTATTTAACGATTGGCATATGTCTGCCAAGGAGGGAGAAACTAAGTAACGCTAACAGCTGAAGGGAAAGTTCCAGAGTTCAGAGAGTATTCCGCGTTAGATGCGGTTCTGTTCAATTGCTTAACAATTGTTGCCAGCTGGACACGACTCGAGTGGTAACTAAATAACCATCTCGTAATGATTGAAGCTGGGTAAAAAGAAAAAGAACTGGGAGCTGCTCAATGCAATAAAAGCAACTGTTGAAAGCGCTTCCTTGCGCTCCACACTAAGAAAAGGAAATGCACCGCTAGATTCCAGTGGGACATTTGAAAACAGAGACTTCTTCACAGCGCTGAATTAATATCATCCAGGCAGGGTTGAGGCAATCATGGCAGCCTGTCCTCATGCTGGGGGAAAGGCAAGCAGGCAGCGTGTCCTCGCACAGATAGCAAGATACACAGTCAGCGCGTCCTTGCACCGAGAGTAAGGCAAGCAGGCAGCGCGTCCTCACACTGGGAGAAGGCAAGCACGCAGCGCGTCCTCGCGCTGATAGCAGGATACACATGCAGCGCTTTGTGGCACTGATCTCAAAAGGTTTTTTAAGGTTGGAGCGGTAATGAGAATCTTACACGCTCCAAGTCCAGGGAAAGGAATCCTGGAGCAGATCCAAGGCATAATATCTGCAGATACAGCCTGATAAGGGGTTCTCAGGTTTCACAGGAGTCCGGCATGGAATGTAACCAAACAGGGAGGCATGGTCCACTAGGAAGGAAGTTAGCCAAGCACTTGAAAATGTAGGTGGGCTTCCTTTGAAGCAATGAGGTCAGCTGATACTTCCTCGGTGCAGCATGGGATTGCACACAACCTGATCTCCCACCCAGTACCTTATGGGAGATGTAGTGCAGTTCTAGGCATAATGGTCAAGATCAGGAAGCCTGACGCGTAACAGCGTATGTCCCCATGGCACCTTCAAGATCCTGAATATCAGGGTACCTTAGCCAGGGCGGTCTCGGACTACCTCGAATCCAACAAGGCATCAGCCTTATCCAAGAGTATTCTTTGCGAAGCTCTAAAGCCCACACTCCGGAGGGTAGACATAAGTTTCCGTGTCAATGAAAAGCGTAAACGTACCGTGCAATTGGCCAAATTGGAAAGTCATCAGAGGGCCTTGGAAGCTCAGCTCGTTATTGACTTTAGCTCATCCCTCCAACGCAATTTACTCCAGACACAACAACACATATCTTATTGGCGAGGCAAAGGAAATCTGGTTTGTGTCACAACACCGGATCTACCAGTGGGGGGATACACCCAGTAAAATGCTCCATAGGCTATACCAGGCTGAGAAGTCTCCCGCAAACGTCCCAACACTCTGTGGTGTGGATGGCACCCTGTGCTCGTCCCCTGAGGCGGTTGCCAGGGAATTTGCTCACTACTTCTCTTCACTCTATGAACATCAGGAACAGCTATCGGAGGACCTAATTGCTGAATTCCTAAGAGACATTCCCCCCGAAGGCTCACTGATCACATGCGGGACCAGCTTGATGCCCCTATTACAGCTGATGAGCTCAGTGCTGCATTGCCCGCTATGGCACGGGTCCGGGCTCTGGACCCAATGGATTCCCTATGGAATTTCTTGGACCACACATGAATACACTGTGACCACACCTACTGGAAGCAATACATTAAGCTCTTAACCAACACATGTTGCCTCGAGATTGGCGACATGCTGATATCGCCCTGTTCCTGAAGCCCGGCTGCCCATCGGAGGGTCCATCATCCTATCGACCCATTTCCCTCATTAACTTTGAGCCCAAACTTTTGGGCAAAATCCTCGCTGACTGCCTGTGGAACTGTGTGCAGGACTTGATTCATCCGGATCAGTGGACTTCATGCCACATCGATCCACCCGTCACAACATCCAACGGGTCCATGGCGAAGGCCCCGGAACTGGGGCACCCTGCTGCTATGCTATTAGCTGAATTAAATAAGACATTCAACTCTCTTAGCTGGTCGTACCTCTTCCAACTCCTCGAAGTTACTAACTTTGTCCCGTGCTTCATGGCCTACGGTCACAGTCCGGATCACGGGGCACCGGTCAGCCTCCTTCCCTATCTGCTGTGGCACGAGACAGGTCTTCCCCCTGTCTCCACTATTGTTCACCCTAGCAGTGGAACCCTTGATGGCTTGAGTATGCGGTAACCCGTTGAACAGAGGTTTCGAATGGTCACAGTCCCAATCTGACCGCATCGCATTATACGCGGTTGATGTGCTGTTCTTTATGACCGATCCGTGGTTTTCGAGACCCTACAGATTCTCCAAGTGTTTGGTCAGATAACTGGGCTCAATACTAACCCCTCAAAATTGGTGCTATTCCTGGTATGTGGGAATGCAGCTGTCTCATGCGACAGCAGGTTTTAAATTTTGGGAATGTTCATGTTGCCCTGCACAAAGACCTCGTGGGCACACAACATTAACCCGCTTATCACTAGTTTAAGGGATGAGACAGCAATTTGTTCTCTTCTGTTGTTCTTGCTGTATTGGCGCTCAGCAATTTTTAAAATGGTCTCACTATCTAGAATGTTATACATGTTGCAGAACTTCCCATATAATATACCACGTGCATGGTTTGCGCAAGTCAATGCTAAATGTAACAAATTCCTATGGAGTGGAGGGGCAGTCCGGTTGGTGCTGAGTATGTGCGCGCAATCAACGTACTGTGGACTCACTGCAGCAGCGGATGTCTATGCCCACTATGTAGCCTCCCATCTATTAATCATAAACGAATGGTGTTATAGCTCACCAACAGACCCAGCTTTTGCACTCAACCATATGGCAATGGAGGGTGCCCCCTCTTCAGCTCCTATATAGCACACAGAACCTGGACTTTCTGCCTCCCGCCAGTAGAAGTGTGCTCCGGCGTTGGGGGTACATGGTCAGACAGATGGGGTGACGTGGTCACCTGACACAGGCGACTCCACTGTGGTATGGTACAAATCTTCGCCCTGTCACGGCCCTATTAGGATTCCGAAAAAGGGACTTAGTGGGCATATCCACTCTGGGAGACGTAATGCAGGGCACTACCCTAAAATCGTTTCAACAATTACAGAAAGAGTTCCACTTTCATAGGACACAAATTTACAAATATCTCCGGTTAGGCATGCACTCGCTTACTTAATTCATTCACTTGATATCCTGCCCGAATTCCATCCCCTTGAAGGCCACCTGCTGATGGGGGAACTATGAGCACATAAGATCCAGCAGATTTATCAAACACTGATCACCCACACCCGTACAACACTGCACAGGACTAAAAGGGCATGGCTAGAGGACATACCTGACCTGACTGAAGATGACTGGACCAAAGCCCTGGCTAGCCCCCGGGGCGTGGCAGTGTCAACACGCTACCGCATCATACAAATTAAAGATATACATTGTATATAATTCACACAATCCCGTCTCTGGAAGATGGGCATTATCCAGTCCCCCATGTGTCTGAGATGCGAGGGGGAAGAGGGGACTTTCTTGCACACGGTCTGGAGCTGTGTCACCTTGCAGCCGTTCTGGCGGCAGATTGCGTCCTGCCTTTGCAGTGTCTTATCGTGGGATTTCTCATTTGACCAGAGACTGTTCCTACTTCACAGCACTGATGGGATAGGTAGGAACAGGTACAAGCAACACTTGCTCTTTCTAGCCATCACTCTCGGTAAGCGTGACATTGCCCAGCTGTTGAAGGGGGTGTCCGCTCCGACAATTGGTAGGTGGAAATAAGCCATTGATAGATGGCTGGGAGCAGAGATTGCGGTGTTCCAGGCCCGGGCTGACCCCAGAAACATAGGAAAATATGGTCCCATTGGGCGAACTATCGGGGCATCGACTTACCCCCTCTACCATCCGCGGACCCCTGATAAGATTTGTTTTCCCACACATAATTGGCTATCGAGCAACCCGGACAAAGTATGATGGGGTCTACACCTACAATCAATCAGACCTAATAAGCCCTGTGGGATCTGAGAATATCTGTGCCATATTTTTGTTGCGTTACCTGCAGGTTACGCAGGAGTTAGAGTTTCATGTCTGTATTGGTAATATATTTTACCTTCCAAATGTATACAAATGGCAACGGTCCATAATGTACCATGAAAACTAAATAAAATATGTTGTTAAAAATTTTTTTTACAACTGGAAATGTTATAGAATAATTGTCAAATGTGTTTTAATTCTCTGGCCCGATTAAATGTCTTTTCCAAGGAGGAGCGTGGTATTAAAACTTTAGAAGAGAACTGCATTACATTCTGGCACCCCTACCTTGAGCAATCCTTGATGTATGTTACTTAGTATTCTTATAGTTGTTAGCCCAGCTCACACGCCTCATAATTGTTCAAAAATTAGAGCTTATCTCTGTGGTCTTGAGGTGCAAACTCTAGTCGACATAAGACTGTTATTCCTGTCCTGGGTCACAGACATTGAGCTATGGTGGCCTGTTTGCCATTTTTCATGTATTTTACTGATTAGATCTTTTCCTCTTTAGAGATAAATGTTGTGTCAAGTGGACCCCCAGATGCTTAGTTCCATTGAACGCAATACCCAGACCCTTCACTGACATCCCCTTGTGCAGATCATGGGCATGTTGTATGTGTGGTAGCAAGATTCTGCATTGTTTGGTAGTGGGTATCTGAAGAGAACAGTGGGATCCATTTTGATACCCCAGGTGAAACATGGCAGTTGAGGTGCGGCCTCTCTAGACAGTGGAATGATGCTTGTGGCAGGGTTTTCCCGGTAATACACAGGTTTCACAAATAACAAGGCTCAATTGTATTGCAAACATGAGAGACAGAGCACTAGTTCTTTGGAGTAATATGCATTAGGCTTAGGGGTAGAAACTAAGATGGTGAATGGCAGGGGTGGCTATTTCATTAGGACGGAGGAGCATCTACCCCCCTCTGTAAATGCACCAACCATGAAAAATAAAATTATTTTAACACCATATTATTTTTCAATCTGCCACCACGAGCCATGTGTTAGGGTGGGGTGATGATATTGCTGCTGACTGGCAGCAGCGAAGGAGTGGTGCACACTCCAGTTTAAAGTGCATATTGGTTTGGCCAGCTGTTTTGTGTACAGGGTACAGAGTTCTAAGGCCAACAAAAACACATTTCAGCAGAGCAAAAAGGAGCAGGCAAAAAGTAAGGGGGTAAGATTACCCTAAGGCTGACAGGTCTAAAGTGTCTACCCTCAGCTAAATGTGGGGAGAACTACACACCCTCAATGGAGTTATCACTAAGGCAGAAGAAACTGGACATACTATCAGAACTGGAGTGGTTTAGCCCAGGGAACGTTTCCATTGTAAAATCCATTCCCTTTAGGGAGATGGGTCACCTCAACAGTTTGAGATTATTAACCCTCATCTGCAAGAGGCATCTGAGGGGTCTGTGGTCTGTCTGAACTGTAAAGTGAGTACCAAACGGGTATGGTCTCACCAGAGCAAACGCCATTCTCTCAATAACACACCATCTGACTTCCCTGGGAAGTACAGTCCTACTAATGAAGACTACTGGTTGGTCTAGGCTCTCCTCATTTATCTGTGAGAGCACAGCCCCAATGCCATGCTCTAAAGCATCAGCCTGAACTATTAACTTGTTGGAGAAGTCAGTAGCCTTGAGTACAGGCGATGTACACATGGACGCCTTGTGGGTGTCAAAGGCTTTCTGCAGGGCTCTGTTCAGATCACATTTCTGGGCTGCTTCTTTGAATTCAGCTCAGTCAGGGGGACTACACTGGTCCCATGTTCCTTGACAAACATCCTATAATATCCAGTAAGGCCAAGGAAGGTCCGCATTGCCGTTTTAGTTTTGAGGGCTTCCCATGCCAGGATAGTCTGTCTTGGTGTGGAGGGGTTTTACCTTGCCCCCCTCCCACTATGTGTCACAGATATACCATAGAACCCTGTTCTATCTGGTAGTCAGGCCTGCCTGTTGCAGAGCCTAGCCTCAAGTAACACTGGAGGTGAAGCAGGTGATATTTTCAGCTGGAGCTGGAGGCAGTTATGCCATTCAGGTAGGTCACACTGAAGGCCTCCTTTCCAGCCAAGGCCCTGATACCCAACCTCTGGAAGGTGGCAGGGGCATTCTTCAACTCAGAAGGCATCACTCTACATTGGAAGTGGCTCTCTGTGGTAGAGAATACTGTCAGGGCAATGCCAGTATACTGATGCCCGATCAAAATTACTCAAGAACCTGGCTGCATCCTAGTTAGCCAATGAACTCATCAGCTTGAAGAAGGGAGTGAGCATCAGTCTTGGTGACTGAGTTGAGCCCCCTCTAATCCACACAGAACCTGCGTTCTGGGGCAGTGCCAGGTGGGGTGGCTTTGGATACCAGCACTACTGGGCTGGGTAAGGGACTATTGGAGTGCTCAATCACCTCTAATTCAAGCATCTTGAAGACTTCCTCCTTAATGCTAGCCCTCACCCTATCAGATAGCCTGTAAATGTTATTTTTCTCAGGCATGTTGTGTCCAATTGTAATGTCATGGGTACACAAATATGTAAGCCCAGGGGTGAGAAAGAATAGAGACGCAAAATGCCCCACTAACTGTATAAGTCCATCTGCTGCTCTGGGGTCAGGGTAAGGGATAGGATGACACCCCCCACTGACCCATACTGCTGCTTGGGAGATAAAAGGTCGGAGAGAGGTTCACTCTCCTCCTCCACCCCATCATCTGTCACCATGAGCATCGTTACTTCAGAACTTATCATGATGGGATTAAAGGCAGTTTGCAAAAAGCACCATTATGAGCTTCCTAGGGTCTTCAGGTCCACCAAGCAGGTGACCTCCCCCTATCTCGTATTCTTCTCATGAGGCCTCAGCCAGAGGTCTTGGAGCCTGGGATCCACTGGCTCCATCATCCATACTGTTTGGCCAGGCTCGAACTCGATAATAGTGACCTTCTTGTCATACCAGAAATTCATCACCTCCTGGTTGGCTTCCAGCAGGGCAGAGGCCTCAAATCCAGAAGCGCTACATCTGGTTTCTCAGAGCAAGCATGTAGCTAACTTCATTCTTGGGGGGCAGTCTTCTTTGGAGCTTGCTCCGACTTTACCAAGCTGAGAGGCCCGTAACAGGGTGGCCATGAAGGAGCTCAAATAGGCTAAATCCAGTTCTTCTGCGGCACCTCCTTGTAGGCAAAGAGCAAGCATATTAAGACGATGTCTAGCTTCCACCTCATGGGCATAGGCAAGCCCATAATCATGTGTTTCAGGGTCTTTTATAACATTTCAGCAATCCCATTGGTCTGAGGGTGATAGGCTACAGAACATATAGGTTACCCCACACTCACCCCACATGAACTTCATGAATGCAGGAACCCCACTCACATAAAAAATCTCATCAGGGCCCTAACCACTGGAGGTGCAGACACAGATCACGGAGGTTAAGTCTCTGGGTCTCCAGTGGCATGGCCCACCACAACCAGGGTAAACCTGTTGTACAAGGCAGTTTTGGGGTCCAGGAGCCCAACAATATTGATGCCCACCTTTCAAAGGGGGTGCCATGTACCTGCGAGGGAAGCAGAGGAGCCTTTTGTTCCCCTCACTGACTTTCCACCAGGTGGCAGGTGGGATATGACTCACAGAACGTATCTGAGGCTGTCTTCATCCGGGGCCAACAAAAGTGCATGACACACCTGGCAATTATCTCGACGTGCTCCAGATGTCCCACCAGGTGTGTATCATGAGCTAGACCCAGTAGGAAGGCTATGTAACATGAGGGGGTCACGAACCCATGAGCTGCCCCAGGCTCAGGAACATTAGGCTCACAATATAGTAGGTGATGCTCCCAATAGTTCAGGCTACCCCCAGAGGTGTCACCAGCTGCCTGAGCCTCAGCTGGCTGTGTCAAACCCTCTAGAGTTGCATACTCTTTCTAAGTTCTACAGAACTGGCGGTCCCACCCTCACCCTGCCATCCAACGAGGTCTGGCATGTCTCCCAGGGCTCCAATATCCTCTCCGGAAGGCTTTAGGGCGACACCCTCAGCTGCCCCTTCTTCCTGGACTGTGGGAGTTCCATGGGCCTGTTTCCCATGCCCTCTTTTTGTTAGCTGCCTTGGCCATTTTTCCAGACTCCAGGCCTCCTTGACTACCTTCTTGGGCTGCTAAGGACCTTGTGGTCAGATACTCTCACTCAGGCAACCCTAACATCTTTAGATATGATTGGAGCTCATCTTCCTTCCAGATAGTGTGCTCAAGATTAGTGGTTAACAAAATCCAGAGGCATGGAATGGCTCTCAACTACTTTAGAGAATCCAAGAAGAAGGGAACCGGAGACACTGGTTAGGGGCTCTCTTGGTTTTCTCCTACCACAACCTGGTAGAATTATTAGGGATTACCTATTCTGAGGACACCAGATGACTTCTAATAGTAATCTTGCTGGCTTGTGTGTCCCTTAGAGGCCCTGCCCATTGAGGGTAAACCACTACCTGTACTTGGAAGTATTGGAAGGCATGTGGGTTTTAGGCACCGTCTGTTTGTCTCCCAAGAACACTAGGGTGACCTATGTGGTACCCCCATATGGACTGGGACAGTCTCTTCCCAAATGCTATACTGGTCATCCCGTGGGTTTGACCACCAATGGAAGGCTGTGCCCTCTTGGGACACTTGGCAGGCATCTTCATATGCCCATACTTGTAACACTCATGTTCTCTTATCAACAAGCACATTTTTCTTCTAGTCAGGTTAGTGCTGGGTCTCCTTCCTCTGCTCTGTGAACTATTTTGGGGGCCTTGAGAGATCTCCCTACTTATATTTGTATCTTCTCCCCTCTTTCTTCTGTTGGGGGAATCTAACCACATGTGGTATTGTACATAGAAAATGCTTGTGCATATATTTACGTGTTATGGTATATTCCTTTTCCCTCTTTCTTCTCTCTCTCCCCCTATATCTATAGCCAAATTGCATTGCCCTGGCCTTGGATCCATTAGAATGTTAGTGTTTGACTGATAGGACTAGATAGGAGTTGAATGCTGAATTGGACAGACTTTGATATGGCTGGAGTTCCTCTGGATCTGAAGATTAAACTTCATCTCTAACCTTCAGGACTGCGTTTTGCATTATTTTAAACTTCACACCACCCTTTTGGCAATCCACTCAATGCCTTTTTGGACACACTGGTGCTGACAAGTGGCCCACCTCCTTTGCAAGCTCCCTGGGGTTAGTGAGCTTAATGACAATCAGGTTTTAGTGCAACTCTGTAAACCAAGTACTGGCCATTTGCTCTCTTAAAATACGAACATGATACCGACTTAAAATCATTAACTTTACTGTCCCTCACCAAACCACTCAGTGCCTTGATAGAGTAGATCAGAAAATCCACCAAGACTGATTTGGAAGTTTCTGGCTCTCCCTAAACATGATGCAATACTGCAGTAGTCAACCCGAACTTGGTGGGTAAAATGGCTTTCATGGGAGTGTACCTCATCAGGTTACCCATCTTTAATGGCAGAAGGGTATCCCTCCCCACTGAGAGCATGTCTTTCCACAGGCTGGCTCCACAATCCTCCAATTGGATCTTGTACCTCCTGAGTGTTATCTCATATGAAGAAAACAATCTATCTATATCATTCCCCACCACATAGCTAGGCACAAGGTCTTGGGGTATGCAGAATCCCACCTATCCATTAACCACTGCAGGAATACTGCCACCCTTGCTGCTTAATTCTGCTACATGATTAGCTTTGAGGTCCACCTCCGGAAAGCACACCTCATGAGCCAGTAACAACTCACTCTCAGCTGAGGACCTCTCAGCCTCAGCATTCTCCTCTGCTAGGGCGATCTCTCCTTTTGCTCTTTTTTCTTTCAATGCCCTCTTTGCTACTGCTTCTCTCTCCTTCATTTTAAGTTTGGACAGCTGCAGCTTGAACTCTCTCTCAGCCTTCCTGTCTGCCAACACCTCAGGTGATTGTTTATGGGAGGATACACTACTCCCTGCCCTGACAGGAGGCTGTATATCTGTATCCAGGTTGCCCTGCTCAGCCTGCAACAGCTCATAGTCTATGGCCAGGCCACCCTCCTCCTGTAAGTCCAATTCGTTTTCCTCAAGGTTGTCATCCTCTTGCTCCTCTGGGGGGGACTACATCCTCTTGACCTTCTCAAAATCACTGAAGTATATCTGGAGTTCCACCTTTGTGGCCTTCCTTTCCACATTTAGCCTCTGCACCTCAAACTTGTTTAGGTCATCCATATCTATCAGCTCCATCTCCATTGTAACAAAACGCAGGTTAGGTAAACTTAAATTTGGAAAAAAGAAATGCAGCCAAAATATTTTTGGGCTTTGTAGTGTTACACAAATCACTGTATGCTACTGCACAAACTGAAGTACTGGATCTCACCACTGAGCATCAATGTAGGAAATAGTTTTTATTGGCTTGCGTGTGTTATTGCTCCTCATGCAACAACCACAATCCTTGTAAGGGTAAACCATAAAAGTTCACTAAATTAAATTGCGCTTAATCCTCTGGTAACTTGGCACAAAAGCAGTCAGACTTATCTTAAAGGAAAACTTCAAATTATTGATGCAGCACACAAATAGTAATACATTAAAAAAAAGAAACACAAGAAAAATCCCACACCAATTTAGGAAACTAGAGTAAAATGTAATAAGTAATTTGAGACCAAATCGACATTTCTACATGTTGCCAAACAAAAGTATCACTTATTGAATATAATAAGGTAACCCAATGTTATCCTATGGGACAGGTAGGCCTCACAGTAGTGAAAAACACATTTTGGAGTTTTTCACTAGCAGGATATGTAAAACTTAAAAGTACATGCCCATCTTGTTAAATACACTGCACCCTGCCCTAAGAGCTGTCTAGGGCTGAACTTAGGGATGACGTATTAGTATAAAAAAGTAAGGTTTAGGTCTGGCAAAAGGTTTGTTTTGCTATGTTGAGTGGGCAGTTTAGAACTGCACACAGGATACAATTGCAGGCCTAAGGTATGAAACACAAGGGCTACTTAGGTGGGTGGCAAAATAAGTGCTGCAGGCCCACTAGCAGCATTTAATTTTCAGGCCTTGAGTGCATGTAATACCTTTCTACTAAGGCCTTATAAGTAAATTGAATGTGCCAACTGGGTGTAAGCCAATTGTATCATGTTTTAGTGAGCAAGTAGGAGAGGAGTAGGCAAATGTTTGGGGGAACAACCACCCTACGGCTGATAGCTTTTTTTATATATACTGTGCAAATACAAAAAGCTGCACATCTGCTTCACCTCCCCTCTCCATAGGATATCATTGGAGAAAAGAATTTAAAGAGATCCAGGAATTTGGGATGGACAGAAATAAACACTGATTGCTCAAGGAGGTATGTTGACGCACCATTAATCAGACTTTCTGAGGCATGCCGAGATAGTTACAATGCTAGGTAAAAAGAAATTAGGAGGATACTAATCATTCAGTCAATATAATACCCATGAGGCTGATAATAAACAAACACTTATTCAGTAGGAATGAGACTAAGGAATAGAGGTAGAAGGGAGGTGTAGTGTAAAATGCTTTAAGTTTTTAGAATGTTCATTTTTTACATATACGTATAAAATGACTGCTGATATCACCATAAGAACTACAATCATTCTGATGCAAGGCTTTCTTGTGCTAATTGTACATAATTACTAAAATTGTAAACTTTCTTTACTGTTTCCAGGGGCCGGGTGAAGGTTTGTGCATATACACATAACACCCTACAGTTAGGAGTTTCTCTGGCAGGGTTCCATGACTCATAACACTATGAATCTGGTTGAGAACAATTCACCATAGAGAAGAATAATGCACACCAGTATGTTGTTCTTTTCTTCAAGGAGTATGAAATAAGCTTTATCCCCCTGCAGCTAAAAAGATCTAAATGGGTGTTCCCCCCTCTTTCAAACTGGGAGGATCATGACAGATGTATATTGCTTGTATTCTTGAACTGCAGCTGAAGCCCCAGAAAATGAAGTGTGGAAGGATTGAGTGAGGACTGCCTGTTAGCAAGGGTCTGATTATTATTTCTGCGTGAGCTCTCCCCTTTGGGTTTATATTAGGGCAGGGAAGGTGTGTCTGCAGATTATTTTGGTAAGAATATGCTTTGTCTGTCCCGAGTGTTACCCCAGAGCTCTCGATAAAGCCTGGTGCAAAGTCTTCACACTTCATTGTGGTCATGTTTTGGGTTGGATCCAACATTGTCGCTACCTATGTGAGAGCCCTCACCTTTGACACAGAACGTTTCTACTCTGCAGAAGGAAATAATGAACTTATGAAAGGGGATCGCTTAAAACTGGTTCCTGGACATTAACATTGGGTTCAACATACCATGTGTAGAAAATACATATAGAGTTGTGACCCAGACACTTGATTCCAGTTCTAAGTTCTTTACTGGTCATCGGAGGAAGCACTCCAGAGAGTACTTGAAGGACTCCAGATATACAGAGCTCCCATAGGTGAAGGAATATTACCCGAAATATGCACATCTTGATGTAGAACTGTTGGTTCGCTTGTGGCCTGACTTGCTAAGAGTTGGTGTAAGAGTGTCTGATCCTGTAGCAAGCAACTACCAGAGAAGGAGAAACTCAGCAACTGTACCCAATCTCCAAAGCAGCAGATGGAACTTGCAAGTGTAACACATGCTGTCCTGAGAGGTTCTCCTAGACTCTTTATCAGTTTCAAAAACAAGACAAGTTAGATGAATCATACTACAACTATACTACAACTGCCATGTGCCTTTTTGTTTCAGAGGCCAAGGAACTAGTGCTGACACTGCCACAGAATTAAATCATGGAACCAAAGACCCAAGACCTCTATTCTAGTGGGAGAGATACTGTTCACAAGGAACCTTGCTGGATGCAGGATCTGCACTGCTTCTACCCAGAGCCACTTTACTCAAGAACCAATGCAGAGAGTGAGAGAAGGTGCAGCCGTCAGCCTGAACTATTGGGAGCTGCAAGCAGGATTCGTCTCCTGTACTCCAGCTGCCAGGCACTGCACAAACGTGTGTTCCAAACACCCAGTCCATCAAGTTACTTGAGCTGCATTAACCTGAAGATTGAATATGCTTCCCTTATAAAAAATCCAGAGGGTAATTTAACTCTGTGGGCCTAATTGCCCAAAGAATCGTATCCTTAGTAGTGAGGTATATGTGGACTGGCCAACAGGACGCCGAACCACAGCAGTTGCTTCCACCATATTACAGTGCTCCTGCACCTGTGCAAGAATTATGCCTGAATATTTCTGTGTTTAGAAACCTATAGCATCAGACTTAGAATCATGTAACTGATTTACATTTCCAATGTGTAATATTATTTTATGGTATGTGATTAAAATACTTATATATGTATATTTTGTATATCACTTTTGTTAAAAAAGTGGATACTGGTTGGCTGGGGTGTAAGCCGTAAAGAAATAGCAACCACAATTCAAGTCAGGCTAAGGCACAGGTAGACCCGAAAATAACCTGTTCTCAACCGCTTGGTAGCTTGGCACAGAATAGTCAGGCTTAACTTAGAGGCAATGTGTAAAGTATTTGTGCAACACTTCAAACAGCAGGACAGTAAAAACCCAACACAAAAGGGATCCCACACCAGGTTAGAATAATAAAAATAAATACAGAAAATAAGACCAAAACAACAACAATCCAAATAGTAGAACTGGAGATCTTCAATTTTAAATTTTTTAATTTTTAGGTCAAAATAGAGCCAAAAAGCACAAAGCGCCAACTGAGGATATCTGGTTGTGTTGGACCAGGACAAAGTCACAAATTTAGACAGACTGCACTGGAGCCCAGGCCAGCTACAGTGACCTAGTAAGGCCAGCTGAACACAGTACTTTTAATCCTGGTTGTGGCGCATTGCCCGGATCCATATCACAAATGCGCCGCACAGCCCAAATGTTGAGTTGGTTCCGAGATGCAACAAGGCTGCAGTGTGAGGTCCTGTTGCATCATCATCAAGGATCACGTCAACAGGGCTTGTGATGTGACATTGGAACACTGTTCCAAATGCAGTAGGCATCTGGTGCTGCATTGAATCTGAGGAGCTGCAAGGCTGCAATGTGGAGTCTGGCACCATCCTCGTCGGGGCTGCCATCGGCAAGCTATCGGATGTGCTGTGATGCCGGGGTGATGTGTCAGTTTCGAGGACTGAGGAGGTGAAGTGGGTCTTTGCGATGGGTCTAATCCACTCAGCAGTGGTGATGCATTGGTTCTGCTGATAGATGTGCTACCCAGCAGAGGAGATGCATAGGTTCTGCTGGCAAGCACCTTAGACCCACTTCCAAGGGTCTAGGACTAGTGTGGCACCATTTGGCAGGGTAGACTCACAGATGAAAGGTATAGGGTTGTTGGAAGCCTGTTATGTCCCCGAGGCTTCAGATCAAGACACCAGTCAATTAGCTCTTGCAGTCACTCTGGGTTCAAGAGATACAGGTCCAGTCCTTCTCACCCAGGCAATAGGGTAGAAGGGCGCCACAGCAGGACAGTAGTTCCGTCAGAGCAGCAGTCCAGCAGAGTGACAGTCTTTTCAGAAGCACAGCAGTCCTTCTACCTAGCAGACTATTCACAGGTCCAGAAGTGTACTAAAGTGGTGGTGTCTGAGGTCCTTCTTTTTATACACAGTTGTGCCTTTGAGGCAGGGGTATGCTTCTAGAGGCGTGCCTTTGAAGTGCACAGATACTCTGCCTTCCCAGCCCTGGCTCCAGACTAACTACATGGGGTATCCAGCCCTTTGTGTGGAAACAGAATGCAGTCTATTCAGGTGTAAGTGAGGCTGGGACCAGCTCCATACCCCCATCTGGCCATTGATGGTCTATTCAGCTCCTATTGTGTGTTGGTGCCTAGGAGGAATACACAAGCCTAACTGCCAGTAACACCCAGCCATGTGACTAAAGACATGCTGCAGGCACCAAATGGCTAAGGAAAGAAAAGTGGTATTTTCAGAATTGTAATTTTAAATCCGACTTCACCATAAGATAGCATTTTAAATTAGGATCTCAGAGACAGCAAACATGAACCAGTTATTTCTCCTCATTTGGAAAGTACACTTATAAAATGTAAAAAGGCAACTCCCATGATACCCTGTGGGAGAGATAGGACTTTCAGTGGTGAAAATTGAATTTGAGACTTTTCACTATGAGGATAATATAAAAGTACATGTCCAGCTTTTTACACGGCACCCTGCCCTTGGGGTTGTCTAGGGCCCTACCTTAGGGGCGACTTACATGTACTTAAAAAGAAGGTTTGGGTCTGGCAAAACATTTTGCCAGGTCAACGTGGGAGGTTAAAACTGCACATACAGGCGCTGCAGTTGCAGGGCTATTTAAGTGGGTGGTATAATTTTTACTGCAGGCCTACTAGTAACATTTAACTTACAGGCCCTAGGCACATGTAGTGCATATAACTAGGGACTTATAAGTAAATTAAATATGCCAATTGGACATCAGAAAATATTGTCATTTTTAGGGAAAGAGCACAAGAACTTTAGCAGTGGTTATCAGTGGTAAAGTGTGCAGAGTCCTAAAACCAGCAAAAACTAAATGAGCAAAAACAGGAGGTCGGGAGGCAAAATGTTAGGGAGGACCAACAGCAAGGATGCCATTTCTAACAACTTTGCTATCCAATACTTAATGTGTCTGTTTGAGCTCTGAGTCTACACACCTACAAAACCTTGCTAAGAAGCCTCAGACTGATTACCCTCACAACCCTGAAAGTCAATTATTGAAATAGTGTACATTGGGCTCAGTTTACCATACCCTTGTAAGTCAAGCCCATGGATGTTAGTTGTAATGGCCTCCAACACTAGTGGTTATGGCCCAGTAGTCCTTGCTTGCCCAATGACCCCTGAACAGGTTCTGACAATTATCCAATGAGATATATTGTTTGCTGAAAGTCTTCTAGTGTGTAAGCCTCCAGCCAAAAGCTACCATGCTGTCATATTCAAGTGGGAGATCCTGTTTTGAGCCGGTGTGATTCCTCTTCTAAACATGTGAACTGGGCATGTAAGAAATACACCAGTTTTCATCATAAATGTACACTATAAATCATAATGTGACCCTTGGCATCACCTAAATGCTAAGTGTAATAAGAGTGCATTCTCATGTTTTTTCCCCTGCAACATAAGCTTGTGGGCCCTGAAGCTGGAGCCTGCATGTTTAAAACAGGATATCCCAACAACTACAATAGGATTTTCAGGTGTGACTTCCTGCTTTGAGCTTGCAGACCTCTGTGCCGGGGCTTGAAAACGCAGAATACTAGAATAAATTCTGAATTTACAACAAATGCGCACTATAATTGAAAATGTGTAAGCTTGTGATAAATATATACTTCAATTATTTGTTTATTCATGATCAGATCTCATTATTTCTGAGCTATTTAATTTGTATGCAAACAGGCCCAGCATCCACACAAATACCCAACCCACCATGGTAAATGAGCATGCAACACTGTTGTGCCCAACCAACCAGCCATGGGATACCAACCCCTGCTGCTCATGGAGTTCAGCCTATGAAAGTGTAAGCATTTCACAGGCACCCAATCCTGGAAGGACATGCGCAGCAATGGTGGGTGGTGCAGTTGGGGATGACAGTAGGGCCTACCATAGCAATGCCCCAAATAAACACACACATTCATGCTTCCAGGACTCTCTTCAACAGTCAGCCAGGGATGCTTATTCTGAAAAAAATTATATTTAGAACAGAAAACTATATATTAATTTTACGGTGCAGGTAAAGGGAGAGAGGATTGATTAGACAGTTCATTTATGTGCTTGCTTGCCAAAAGCACTGTTCTACACAATACCACTAAGTGCTAATCAGTGTCTTCTTTATCTTTCATTATTTCAGAACAACCAAGGAGACCAAAAAGAGGAAAAAGACCTCTGTTGCCCAGGGAGGCCGACATCACAGCCACTAGAACGCAATATGACCTTCTGTATTTTCCAAATTTTCCTTATCTACTTTAGCATCCACACTATCCCTGCGTAACACTTTGTGTTTTTTAAATTTTCCCCATTTTCACAGCTGAGTTTTTCCATTCTGCAGCTTTCTTTTCACATGTTGTGTTACTGTGGCCGTACCCTTTCTGTTACCTCTCCTTTAAATATCTTGTGGTATCAAAAGATTTTTGATAAAGACACCATGTAGGAATCCAAGCTAAAAACAGTATGACAGGAGCCTTTAGTGAGCAAGCACTGAATAGTGCAGGAACACAGATGGAAATTGTTCGCTGTTGAACCCAGGTCTAACTGTCACAATATCGATTCTGGGGAACCTCCCATTACACAAGGATCCAGTATGACATGAAAGAGCAGCATTGGTTCCTAGAGAAACAACAGTAAAAAGGAGGGTAAATTAATATAGACCCAGTCAGTCATTAGAACATACCTAATACATACTTACTCCATAGCCCAGGAAAAAGCTATTTGCTGTACGTTAATAAATTTGGGCTGAGGAGTGTAGTGTAGGACTCAGTTTAGACTCAAGGAAGGGCTTAGGAGGGAGCAGGTTAAGAATACGGTCGATCGAATTTATGCCATGCCATTAGTTGTCCCTGCCACGGTGGCTCCATTAATGTTGCAAATTGTGCAGCATGAATTTCATGTGCCATATTTTCCAATGACGATTTATCTTTTTAAGCTCAGTCATTTTTAATAGCACATTTTGGGCTAAATGCTTCAAAATTGTAAATTGTGAATATCTAATTGCGAATTTCTGAAAATCACAATTAGGTAATTGCAATTTACAATGCATGAAACTCAAAGAGTTTCAGATAGAGATTCCTAGGGGGTCGCAAATTGCTCTACCTCATTAATATTAATGAGGTAGATCGCAATTTGCGACCACATAGGAATAGCAAAAATCACGGGGATGGTGGCCTGCTGAGGTCAGCAGACCACCATGTCCGTGATTGCTTTTAAATAAAGCAATATTTTGTTTTGTAAAGCTGGCCGTTTTCCTTAAAGGAAAATGAGATGCTTTGCAAAAAGTAAAATGAAAAGTTTTCTTTTCATTTTTTAAGACCAGGCAGTGGTCCTTGGGACCACTGCATGCTCTTAAAAATGCTTCTACAATCATTCACAAAGGGGAAGGGGTCCCTTTGGGACCCCTTGCCATTTGTGAATGGGTTACCACTTACTTATAATATGCAAAGGTTTTGCGACCACATTCACAGTCACAACACATTCATGCATACCCATTAGGATTTGTTATTAGAAAGAGATGCCCTAAACACGCCCCTTCCAAATAACGAATCGCAAACCCATTGTGCAATTCAGTAACAGGTTATCAAATCGCAAATTAGAGTTTGCTGCATCTAAAAAGCATTTTTTGAGTTCGCAATCGGACTGTTTGCGAAGGCAATAATGCTTGATGCATGTGCCCCAAAGTGTGTGGTGAAGGTGACTGTCACCCCATCAATTCGCAGTTTAACTTTTCATCCATTTGTGAAACAATCTATAATGGAAGGGGTCATGGATTACTTCATACCACATACTCTATTATGTGAAACTTGCATGAGAAAATTGGTTCTGTGAAAGATTTACAAACAACAAAATCCAGTGGTGCAGGAGGTCAGCAATGATCTAGTTTGTCTCTTTAAACAAGTGTTTGTTAAGAATACTATAAGTCATGTTTTTTTTGTCGATTTAATCATCGAGTCATATGACTGTGCAAGTAACATTTATTGTATGATTAATTAAAATCCCTTCCAATATATTAAACAGTAAATAAGATGAAAAGATGATATGCATAACATCATGTGTACAATTGTGCATGCTCATTTAACAGTTTCTTTTCCTGGCATTGTCAAATATCACAGCCTTTACATGTGTTAACTTTGAACAGTTTGAAAGTTAGAAAAAAACAGAAAAACATCTAATGACTTGAGTTTATTGTTAATTGCACAGTTCATTAGCCTGCAAACCTCTGTGTCCTTGAGAACCAGAGGTGCTTCTGTTGATTTAGCGAGGTATATGGTCCCTGGACCAGTTTGACAGCCTTTAAAATAGACAAATTAGCAGTATTAAAAATGTCTGAAGACTTGTGTACATTGATTATGGACTGTCTTCAACCTGCAGACATCAAGTCCTCGAATTTAAGAAGCTTCCAGTCCTCTGCCTGATTGAGAGGTTATCAGTTTCTCAATCTGAGACATATACTTGATGAATCTGCAGCTCAGTTGGGTGTGAGATTCTTCAAAGCAGGCTACTAACTCTTGCCTGCAGGTTCATATGTTTAAAGATAACTTGGTTTGAGATGTTTGGGGTGAGCCAAGTATAAAAACAGGCAAGTACGGAAAACATGTAGAAGAGATTCATTGTTATATTGGCACAGTCAGCAGCTTCGGTCTTTGTTTGCTGCACCCAGGAAGGGTCATTGGCCTTGCCTAGAAAAATGCCAAAGTGGGACTGCAAGGGTTTTATCCCTAAATGTTGTCTCTTTGTTGTGCTGAATGAATTCAGGACTGTCTTTGCATGTGAACGGTTAATAAATGTCTTTTTTACTTTTTCAAAAAAGGTAGCTTGGAGTTTTTGTTTACCCTTCTCCTGAATGGTTGGTGACTTATCAAGAGTGTCCATGCATCTTCTAAATTCTAAACGGACAACCTTGGGTTCTTACTATCTGGATGACTCAAGTGCCGGTTTCTAGTGAGGGCAAGAAGGAAGAAGTTGTTAGGTTTCAGCTCTCTGGGGGTAGTGTTTGTAGATACAATGTACTGAAGGGGGTGTGGGGCAGGCAAATGCCTTATTATATGGGCAATGTACAAGGCTTTGAATTCTATCCTTCTGTTAATAGGAGGTTTAATGGAGAAAGCTAAAGCCAACTGTGCTGATTCCATTCTGGACATGTCCAAGGGGGCACAAGCTGTAGTATTCTGGGTGACCTGAAACTTTTTGATAACATATGAGGGGCTTCCTAGATGGAGAGAGCTGCCATAGTGGGGGTGGGAAACACCAAACCTTGGACCACCGTCCTCAGACAATTTATGGGGAGCCACTTGAGCGCCTTCCTAAGAGATCTTGGGAGGCCAAAGCGGGTACCCAAGACTTTCTTTGCCTTAGAGCTCATAGTTGGGGTTTTATCAAGGATGACTCCAAGTCTCTTTACTTCAGATCTGTGTGGGAGGTGTTCGCCCAAACACGGGGCAGATGAATTGATCCGAAAGCAAGGGATTATTTCCAACCACCTTAATCTCGATTTTCCCCGGTTAAACTTGAGACCAATTATTCCCATCCAGTTGGTCACATGCTCCAGACAGGCATTGTGTCTTTCAAAGTTTGAGTCACTGTTGGTTGAGAGGGAGACGACCATCTGAGTTTCATCTGCATATGACACCATAGTACAACCAGAGGCACAGATGATGGCTGATTAAGGCTGGACATACACATTGAAGAGTGTAGGGTTCACAGACAAGCCCTGCAGCACTCCACACTCAAGCCAATGTGTCTCCGATAGGAAGGGTAATTCACTGACTTGAAAGCTTTGGACATAAGGAAGGATTAGTTCTCAACCCCTCAGTAATGGCGTTGGAGAATGCTGTCCCTACAAATCAGACCCCTCACTCAGGCCCCCATAAACTTCCCCTGTCTACTTAGGGTGAACAACATCTGCCCAATTCAACAGGACAGACAAATTGTTGCAGAATCAGCTTGGTGCGCTCATGCCCTTAGACAGTAGTGACATCCCCTCAACTTTCCTTGGTAACCTCCACTGCCAAACATGTGAAACTACCAAAGGCTCTTGTGAACGATCATGTGATGTCCCCCAATCAGCAATAATGACTAGGCAGGTTGATGACTATTTCAAAACCCATCGAGGGAGTAAGTCACATCTGAAGCGTTACAGACCAGTCCTTCAATTGCAAAATAAACAGTAAAGGAAATGCAAAATGTTTTTGAAATTTGTGAGGACCAGAAGTCCTCTTAACATTATTGCACACTGCATACATTGATTCTGTATATAATAATATCTTTGTTCACTGTTCACCAAATGAATGGAACAATTTCATCTCAAAATTCAAAACACAGCAGAGCACTAGAATAATCAGCAAAACTATTTTTCTCAGTGAGTCGAATCCGAAAACTGTTCGAGGACGATGCACCAGTGCTCACTTCTAGCACAATTCGGGAAGACCAGAGCAACACAACTTTCTCACATCAAACACTGCTTGTCCTTCTCTCGATATTGATTGAATACTCAAAAGTATTGAATTTCCAATCGATCAAGTTACAACCTCAGATTGATTTACTTCAGACAATGGCCTGCACAATAAAATAATCTAAAAAAAAAAGGTAATAACATAAATCATCTGATCTAAGTGGTTGAGGAAGTAAAAAAGGAGCAAAGAACTCCTGAAATAATTCAACTAGAATCAAGCACCAAATGACCAACCACCACTCCTCAGCGAAACAGTGTTAGAAACTTTTCGAAAAAAAGAAGCAGTGAACATCATAACACCCACATCTTTAGACCTTTCATCAAAAAAGTAAGCACTGAACATCATAACATCTGCTACGTCATCATGCTCTCCACAAACTTTAGCTGAAACACTTCAAAAAAGCAAATATACACATTCTGACAATATCCCTGAGAGTATGATTATAACAGAGGTACTGATACATAAGGAAGCTTATGACAGCTCATATAATGGTTATCCATGACACCCCAGTGGAATTCCACACAAACTGAACAAATCCCAATACCTCAGAGAGCAAGGGAATTATCAAACAACATCCTCAGCAATTAACAAAATGCAAAAGAAGACATCCCAAAAAATTATAACAAAAGAATTAAGCCCCAATGCGCATAAAATACAGAATAAGGGTGGTGATCAAAGTCGAAAGGTGCGAGTGAAAGGCCGGAGGGCCTAAAGAAAGGAGGAGGAGCAAAAAAGCAATGTCCCAGGTCTTTTAGAATGTGTGGCAGTTGGAATGGACAGGTATCTGCAAGAAGATGTGGGTCGAATGCTCGAGGATCTGGAGAGACAACACTCAAGTGAGCAAGCAGCCCCCTGATCAGCCAGTCTCTTTGGCCTAAAGCCGCTGATTTCTCCCAGTGCCATAGAAGCTAGATCTGCAAGGTCCATGTCCTTAGCCCCAGGCAGACCACATGTCTCATACTAGCCCGAGGGGGGCAGTGAAGTGTCAATGCTGCTTCCACGTCCTAGGTGTAATGACAGATAGAACACAGTAGCCACGATTATGGCCCCTGTTTTGACTAAAATCAGAGCTGCTGCAATGGTGAAGCTAATGGGGATGGTAGGCAGCTGGGCAGGGCCGGATAGGAAATGCTGCAATGGTGACATTTAGCATCTGGCCATCACAAAGCAATTGTCCAACTGTGTCCAAACGCTTTGTCCTCTCTTTAGTCTCGCCCTCCCTGAGCTCCATTGTCCCTTCCCAGATTAGGTAATTAACTTCCCTTATCTCCTCTAGTCCACCCCGTAAGCCCTTCTTCTCATCCTTCAAACTTCTTTTCTTACTTGAGTATGACACAATTTCTTTTTGTAGCCTTTGATTCATTCTCAAGCAAATGATTAAGCTATTGACTAAGCCAGCTGCTTTTCCATTGACATTGAGAAGTGTTTGCTTCACCTTTTGTAAATGTTCCTGCTGCAGCCCATTGTACTGTCCTCCTTTCTGACTTCCTGTGTCATAATCTCAAAAGGTAGTAGCATTTGGATCCGGCACTCCACTATCCCCCATTCGTCCAACACCATCTTCAAGGTGGCAGTTGCAGCCAATCTACTTTGAATTGTATAATTGTTTGTAGGGCTGTACTGCTCAAGAGGTATTTCACAATGTAGTAGTTTGGCTTCCAGCAAGATGGCACCTCTGCCATGACTGCTTTTATAGGTAATCTTTTAGCATGCTGAATGATCTTCAAATCCTTCTGGGCTTTAAGGAATTGAGGAACAAGAGTGAAACGTCTTTGATAGGTGAACAATATGATATTCTTTTATGAGGAGGTCCTGCAGAATTAGGTTTGTCGAATGCGCTACACACAGAACTCTTAATGATCGTTCATCTGCCATGGCTGGCAATGTTACTGTCACTGTCAGTGGCAACAAATCCAGTGCTGAGTCATCTGGGTTTAAGCCATTTATTGACTTTGATAATACGTTTCTTCAATATGATGGCAGCTGTATGCGATTTTTCCATGGTGAACATCACACCTGCTGCATGCCGCAGTATGCACTCAAAAGTATCATCAGTTAGGAGGTGAAGCGCGAACATTCAGGCCAGCCTCTCATTGTATAAATGGATGTTCTTATGGATTTGGTGATTATTTGGGGAACATAACCTTGATAGTTGGCTGTTGTGATTGTTTTCTTCTGTGATATGTCCACCAGTGACCTATGGAGAAACGGTAGGCTGCTTGGGTGCTTTGGGATGTCTGTATCTCTCTGTCCATTCTACCATATTGTGGTTGCTATTAGTGACAACTGCAAACTACAAGCAGCAGCAGCCACAGGACTGCTTTTCATGATGCTGACATCCTCTTACTTTTTCCTCACCACCACCTCCAACTATAGGTTGGACAATTACTTTTCTCTCACCATTAGCAGCTATGTTTTTGGGGTGGTCATCCCCCCATACGTATGGGCATTGATATTTCACACCTTAAAGTCCACTTGGCTTTCCACAACAAAATATTTTTGCCACTTGAACTCCTCATATGGGCTGAGGTCAAAGAAGTCCCAAACTAGAGAGGATGCCATTCCTAAGGTGCCAAAGCCTGAATAACATGTTGAGGTGGATCTAGGCAGTTGTGTTGCAGTTGTTATAGCACAGGCTGTGACTATGGTATGGTTGGTGGTTGTTGCAAGTTTTTCGGGTCTTGAACAATTAAAGCAGGTGGTGTTGCTGAAAATTGCACATATAAAGTAAAACACAATATCAACAGTAACACATACTCAAATGCACAAAAATGGTGGGCAAGTTCATGGTTAAGAAGGTGGCTCAGAACAAAGGAGCATGTCTGGCTCCATGTTTGACTCCAGAATCCAACCAACCCTACCCACCAACATGCACATGCAGACAAAACACAAATACTGTACTTTTTGCATATAATAGTAAGCCATCCACAAGCCACTTTAATGAGTAAATAACATGCATCACGATAAAAAATACACCCAACTCCTACTGCAAGACAGACTAGGCCCCCAAGAATAAAATATCACGACAGTTAAATGATTAGCAAAAATATACAAATTTCGCAAAAACACCAGGAAATAGAGATAACGCATTTATAAACCCAGGCCTCCAGAATCACAAGCAATGTGCAAGTATTTTCCCATAAAACAACAACACTCTCCAGGGCTCAACTCCCAACTGAAGTGCATCTGATAACAAAGGAAAATAAAAATAAAAGGTGCAAAAATAATGGTGCCTACCTTCACTTAAAAATAAACCTTTTGCAAAGCAATGCATTAAAATGACGTGATTTAACCAAAACGTAAACGTTGTAAAGGCATGGATGCATCGGAGATCGCTGCCAAAAAGGTTGATGCTTTCCTGTCAAAATCCAAATCCATAATGTTCAGGGGCTGAAAAAAGCTGAGGGCGCAGTCTTCAGGAAAGGAAAAGGACGTTGCTACTGCATGCACAGTAGCCTCCCAGTTTCTATTGCACATTGTTCCTGTTAAAGTCAAAATGCATTTTCTGGTCTGTTTGGATGAAAGTCAAACTAGAACATGTAATTTTGGGTTGATTTTGAGTTATCTTTCATTAAAAGCCGCATGTGATCGGGAATGTAGTTTTTATGCTCCAAAATTACCTGAAGGGTCTGCTAAGGTAAAAAAACAAAAATGTTTTATGACTGCCCCACTTTAAAGAACTGCCACTGGCTTTAAGAACCCACTCACATTCAATTTACTAAGTATAACTCACATCTTCAACACCCATCATGCACTACTTGTAACCTCACAAATTGCATCCCTCATGATATATTAAATGGCAACACTGATGACACCTCAAATGGCATCTCTGTTTATTGTTCCTCACATTACTCCATAAGCCCTTACATAATTAAAAAAAAGTTATTAAAGGGTCTAGAGTCACATACAGATCATGTGTTCTGTGTATAAGTGTGGGTGCAAAGAATCACAATAGTTCTGTTCTGTTCAATAACTTTATTTCGGCCACTAGGGCCATCAAAGTGCAGGTAGCAATAAAACAAATATTATACATTTATAGTTAAAAGTTTTAGATTTCCCAAATTCATATGTTAGAACAATAATAATCCACTGGACACACAGGAGTTAAAAATCTAACAGAGAAGTAAAAAGCTTTGTGATACAATCTTCAGCCAATTAAAATAAAATAAAAGCAGCTACCTGGGGGAGGGCTGCGCTCTAAAATTATTACAAAACTAAAAATATAAGACTAGAGCAGTGAACCCAAATTATGGATAGAGTTAATAAACCTATCTACTTTCAGTATATTTCTACTTCCCCAAAGGTACTACTTTAAGATGGCTCGTCTGGTATGCCACATACAGTTTAAAAATCGGGATACAGCAAAGACTGTTGGTGGATGGGTGTCGTACTTTAAAACTCTGTAAGCCTCTGCACAGCGCACAAAGCCCAGGTTCTTACAAAGTTGGATTAGCCAACGCTTGCGCAGCGACCTATAGGCTGGGCAGAGGAACAGGACGTGTATTTCAGACTCCACCTTATAATTACATGCAGGGCAATCTGCCTTTTGGTCTTTAGCCCATTTGCTGGTAATCGCTAGTAATGGGAGGGTCCCTAATCTAAATTGCACATACTATTTTCTGGCCAAAGGGGATTGAATAGAATCCAGAAAATGTTCCTTGCTGTATGTGTTTTTAACAGACAAGACAAAAACTCTGCTGTCAGGCGACCATGTGTGGCACTTTCTTCTAAAGACATAAAGTTAAATTGTCTGTAGCATTTAACTAGTTCTAGCCTCGAAATCATAGCACATGATACTTCGGGAGTTCTCCAGAGGCCCGGCTTGCCTAACGTAAAGGCAAGATCCCTTATGTGGCAAAGCCAGGGGATTTTCTTGGTGGAAAAGATGGTCAGGAGCTCATTTAACTGAGCCCTATAGACGGACAACTCTGGGGTCACCCATAGCCTCCTCCAGAATGTTAGGGGTCTCAGGGAAATCTCATCATCAAGGGGCCTGATACCCATGTCCATGCGGAGGGGAATAAGGGGGCTACTACGAGGTAGGCCAACAAGCTGCCACATAAAATTGTTCTCAACCTTCGTCTGGTTGGTAATAGAGCAATGCCCCCACAACTCCACCCCGTATAGCGTGGCACCCCTAGCTTGTGCTTTATAGATTTCCACCACAGGGGCGGCTGGTTTAAAGACTGAGCTTCTATACATTGTTATTATACCGCCCACTGTCTGGGTTAGCCCAAGTCTTGCTTTGGCCAGCTGGGGCCCCCATTCAAAGAGCTCTGACAGGGTAACTCCCAGGTAGTCCAATATCTTTACTCTTTCAAGAGGAGTGCCATTTAGGGAAGAGTTTGGCCTAGCTGGGGGGATTGAAGACCATATATTTAGTTTTAGTTAAGTTGATCTCCAGCCTTCGCAGCTTGCAAAAATTGTCGAAGCCATCAAGAGTGCACTGGATATCCATTGATGTTTTTGAAAGTAACAGGGTGTCATCAGCAAACATCAGCACAGGCACCCTCCCTGATACTAGCTTTGGAGCATTGTTGTGCTTTATATTTATAAGGTGGTCAACAAGGCTGTTAATAAAAAGACAAAATAAGGTAGGAGCTAGAACACATCCCTGCCGGACTCCCTTTTGTACAGGGAAATGTGAACTAAGTTCCCCGTATTTTCCACAGCGTACTTGGGCAACATTTACCAGGTGGAGCCTCTCTATAACATTGAGAAGGTAGGGAGGAATCCCAAGATCACTCAGCACCTTCCAGAGTTTCTCCCGAGGGACAAGATCAAAAGCCGACTTCAGATCAACAAATATAAAATAGAGGCTGCCACCCTCTATCGTCACCGTTTTCCAGAAAAGTAGTTGTAGTCTGAATATCTGGTCTACGGTTGACATATTTGATCTGAAGCCGGGCTGGTAGGGACTGAGTAGTTGCTGTTCTTCCATCCCACCCTGGAGATGGTCCAAAAGCACCCGGCCGAGAAGTTTTTGGGTGATGTCAATTAAACTAATCGGCCTGTAGTTAGAGGGTGAAAGAGGACAGCCTTTTTTGAATATGGGCACTATCTCTACCCCATGCCAGGTATCAGGGGGATCCAAACCCTTCAGGATGGCATTAAATAGGATACACAGGTATGGTACCCATATTTTGGGTTCTTCCCAGAAAAGGTCCCCCGGTATTTTAACTAAACCTGGCGCTTTGTTGCAGTGCAACTTGTTAATGGCATTTCCCACTTCAGTCATGGTAATCTCTGGGAACCCCACCATATGGTCCTCCACTGTCATACTGAAAGTAGTAGTGGGATTAAAGGGGCCACCATCCCCAATTGCATACAAGGACCCAGAGTGGGTCTCACAAGCTTCAGGCGCTATGTTGGGCTCTATGGCCGATCTCCCTTCCCTGTCGCCCGAGATTACTATTGCCCAAAAGGTTTTCAGGTCTTTGTCGTTAAGGGCAATTCTGAGAGTTTCCCACATTCACAGTTTTTTTTCCGTGGTTGGTGGTCCGTTTATACCTAGCCCTGGAAAGTTTGATTAGTGTCCTGTCCTTCACCTTCACCGCATCCAGGAGGTCCTTCTTGGCCTTGCGGCATTTGTCGTTAAACCAGGAGCATTTCTTTTGGTTAGTTTTCCACCTGCTGACAGCAGGGAAGAATACATCCGCAAGTTTCGTGGTTAGCTCGGTTTATATTTTCCCTACCCTTTTGAGATCCACATTGGGCCCCGCCACCTATATTGCCTTCCACATTTTGGATATCATTGGGCTTGCTAGCTGGTAAACTTTGGCCAGCTTGGAGGGAGACTGTTATATAGCCCCATCTAAACTTTCTTCTATTGTTTGTTAAAGTTAATGAACCTATCCCGTTTGTAGTGGTGGAAGGGAGTTTAGCAATGCCAAGGTCCCATGGTTTTAAGGTCAGATTCAGGGCTTTGTTGTCGCTGTCCTGCCTCTGCGTAATATAAAAATCAAAGACCTTATCCCATAATCTTGTTTCTACCATGATGTAATCAATTAGGGAGGAGTGACCTGCTCTATTAAATGTGTGTTGACTTGGCTGATTGGATTTAGTCTGTCCATTGCGCGCCCTGAGTGATAGAGCTAGGGTGAGTGAGTTGAGTTGCTTAACAAATGGTGACCATAATTTAGTAGGGGTGGTCAGGGGATCGGGTATACACCAATAAAGATCTTCTTCATTGGAAGCAGAATGATTAGGGTCAATAAGGGGTTCAAAATGACAATTAAAATCACCCCCTACAATCAACCATATCTCCGGGTCCAGGGTAGGAATAAAATGTCCCAGGTGGTCGATTGTGGCAGATTCTTGGCTGTTATTAACAGGGCGGGAATACACATTGATTAGGGCGATTGTCGTCTTTGAGGGAAAGGAGAGCAGGACACATTGGATGTGTTTGTTGGTGTTGTCATCTGCTCCGCCCTACAGCCTAGGTGGGTACCTACCCAGATGGAAAGGCCACATGAGTGTCTGCACCTCCTCCCCGTGGTTGCCAGAATGAAAGAAGCATATATCATGTTCATCAACAAAATCTCCCCAGTCAGGGCAGGGCAGTTTGTTTTTGGTACCTGCCAGATTCCACAAAAGTATCGTCATCCCACTGAGTTGCCCTCTTTCCCCACTTGCAACCTCAGAGACACTAGCACAGTGAGGTGGCGGGTCACCAGTGTGAACCACACACTGCATATCTGATGCCCTCCTCAATTGACCTTCTCTTCTTGTAGAGCCCGGCAAAACAGGGGAAATACGATCGTGGGTCCCGCTTGATTCTATCCTACCGCCTAGCGGATCAATCCAAAAAGGGAGGATTGAACTGTTACCCCTGTTAGGACATTTCGGGCCGCAACCCTCTTTACACATAGGGTCGAGACCAGCCGGATCTAGATCCACACCCTTAGGAGGTCCCTCCACCAGTCTATCTACCTTCTCAAGGCAGCCATTATCTGTTGTTCACCAGGATATTTAATTATGGGAACCTAGTTTGGACATCCCAGCTTCTCTCCTGAAAGAACCCTGAAACCTTTAGTGGGAGTAGGGGTGGTACACAACTTCTATGGTATGATTGGTGTTGTGGATAGAAAAAATCCAGTGAGTTGAGACTCATACCTGTTGGAGGATTATAGCAGTGAGGGGTGGTTTTGAGTAAATTGGTGACTGTGTAGGGGTTATTAAAATTAATGACTACACATTTGCCCAGTTCGCTCTTTCTGCGGTTACCCCACCCTTCTAACCATTAATATCTCCCCTGCTCTGGCATAATCAAAATGCTTGGATCTAGCCAGCCAGAACAGACATTTATTTCTCACCTCAAATTGGGTTTCCTTTGAGTTGGGTTCAATTGGCAGAACACCTGTCAAGACAGCTACATACAGGGAGCATGGAGGGGGAAGATTTATGTTGGGCAGGTTTGTGCTTGGGTAGGCATGTCTCTCCTCAATGGATTCTTGTGCCTGTTGCCCACTAACTTTCCTATTAATAACTTTATCTTGGGTGCTGGGTTTATCTCGCTGCCTGAGAGGGGAAGACCTATTTCTAGCTCTGGGCTCGAGGCTAACACCCCTGTCTCTCTGGTGCATAAGATCACTTTGATCCCCTGGCTCTTGTCTGTTGGAAGGACCCTCGTGGGCATGTGTCTCCACCCCAGGCAGGGATGTTGGGCCCACGCTATGCGCCTGGCAGCCCATGTCAATTCCTCTCCCCGGCTTGCTGGAAGAATGATTTTGGAAGTCAATTAGTCTAGCTTCCCCTATTGCCAGTGCTTTCTCCAATCTGTCTAGGCGCTTAATAGGGGGGCCACTTCTTCTATGATAATGGCCCTCAGGTTGTTCTGCAGATCAGTCATCGGATTCAGAGCCCATGCCAGATAGGGTGGGTCTATTATGTCTGTCGGCCTTCTACCTAGGGACGGTTCTCGCTCTTCGGCCACCTCCGTACAGACTGAATTGCCCTCGCTGCATTTCTTTTATTTTTTTGGGACCAACCTCCGATGGTAGCTTACGCTTTCTGTTATTGGGAATGCTTGTGGAAGTTCTACACTTGCATGCTACTTTCTTGTAAGGGACAGCCAGTGGAAGTGGCAGCGGTTAGACATCTAACTGGGTTTGAGGGGTACCTGGTGTCATGGCCACATTAGGCGGTGGGTTGAATAAATCAGGTGTGAGTTATAACCGCCTTTCCGATTTCAGAGGCCATCATCCCTTTTGCCCTCTGCAGCATTTTGTCTATAGCTGTTGGGGATGACGGCAATGGGGGTGCACTTGTGGTTTTGGCTTTGGCTGGGCCTGCCCTCCTTCCCATTTTGTAACCTCCTGCTGGTCTAACACCCCAGTTATCTCCGCCCTGGGTCTTAATGACAAGTGACTGATATATACACCTGCGATTAATTTAGCAACTTGAAGAAAAAAACTGAATTACCAAATGGAACAAAATACTAGCAACCCTGTTACCTCCCCCAACCTGTCCTGCCCGACCAGTTTGTTCGCTAAATGGGGTGACAGGTCAGTCTGCTGGTCCTTGGAGTTCCACAGTACACAGTTCAAGCCAGTGATAGAGATAATAGATCCGCGCTAGAAGAGGTGGTGTCCCTGGCGCGAGGCTTGCTGGGAGGTGTAGTCACCAATCTCCCAGCAGCAGTGCAGATGGTGCAGGGGGCGATAATCCTCGTTGCAGAGGGTGAGCTCACAGGCTCGGGGGCTCCCCTGATGTGCAGGCACCCATGTGGTGATGTCAGAGCAAGGTGAGGATGACAAAAACGGGCAATAGTGCAAGCCCAGGAAGCAAATGTTGTGCATGCTGAAGGTTTTATGGTTTACTGTTTACAAACCAGTAACGCTTTCTGCACAAAGGGAGTAGTGTGGGGCTGTGGGGTGGGGGGTAGTAAACTCCGGCCTACGGAACGGAGTTAAGTAAGTAAATAAATCAATAAAACAATTTACATTGCGCGCGCTGCAACGCCGAGTTGGCGTTGCAGCACGCGGAATGTAAATTGTTTTATTTAATTATTTATTTGCTTTACTCCATTCCACCGTATGCCGGAGTTTACTACCCCCACCCTGACCCACCCCGCCCTACCGCCCGCAGCACTCCCTCGGTTAGCCGCCACTGTGCACAAGTAGTACTTCATGGTAAACAAGGGAAAGTCTGAGCACAAATAAACTGCCGCTTAAAACCAAAGACTGCTGAAAAACATCTGTAATAAAATCAAAGCTCCTTGCACTAAATCTGAGCATGTATCCGGTGAAAATAATAGTAATTCAGTGATATAGATGCATTCAATGCATCAATGCAACTAGGATGTTTATGAGGAGCAGATGTTTATTTTCAGTAGTTCATTGCATGTTCTTGAATAATGTAGACTCTAGGGGTTGTCCCACTTAGAGATGTTGCACTACACACCTGAGGTTTAAGCACGGCTTTATGGTTTTATGCTAATGTGCTCATCTCAGAAATGTGTGCAGTGTACTTTAGCAAACTACTGAGAGTTGTCCATAGGGCCTGGCAAAATGTGTCTTTTTAGTGGTAAATGCTTACATATAAACCTCGAAACTTAAAATTGCGGGTCATGTAAAGTCTTTAAGGGGGTGAGAACAAACTATTTTTTAGGACGATGTTCAAAGTTTAAAAAGGGATGAGTCTGTTAAATGAATGGAGGTATTTTTTTGTTAAGAGGGTAAATCCCACTAACAAGAGGATAACATCCACCAAATGTGTTAGAACTGGGGGTCTCTAGACACACCTTTAGATAACCCCTGCTCACCCCCTGCTAGCTTTACAAAAGGGGGTGGGAATGGACGGAGCATCAGAGCCAATCAAATACTCACACCCAGTCAACAGATCTGGGTTTGATCCATCACCATTCTTTAGCCCACTCTGCCACCCCAGTTCAGACATGGCCATATGCAAACCAGTCTGACCCTGTGCCTCATGGGAACAGTCTAGCCCGAACTGCCAAGCCATGCCTTCCCTGGACCGGAAACAAGCTTCCTAGGATCGGTTTCTGGCATTTCAGCCGTCTTCAGCCAGGCTTGCTTGAATCCAGTGGCAAAGTGAGCAAGGGACTCACGTCTGAGCATACCCTGCCAACTTATGGCGAACAAAGCGGTACAAAAGGGGGTGGTGATGGACGGAGCATCAGAGCCAATCAAATACTCACACCCAGTCAACAGATCTGGGTTTGATCCATCACCATTCTTTAGCCCACTCTGCCACCCCAGTTCAGACATGGCCATATGCAAATCAGTCTGACCCTGTGCCTCATGGGAACAGTCTAGCCCGGACTGCCAAGCCATGCCTTCCCTGGACCGGAAACAAGCTTCCTAGGACCGGTTTCTGGCATTTCAGCCGTCTTCAGCCAGGCTTGCTTGAATCCAGTGGCAAAGTGAGCAAGGGACTCACGTCTGAGCATACCCTGCCAACTTATGGCGAACAAAGCGTTACAAAAGGGGGTGGTGATGGACGGAGCATCAGAGCCAATCAAATACTCACACCCAGTCAACAGATCTGGGTTTGATCCATCACCATTCTTTAGCCCACTCTGCCACCCCAGTTCAGACATGGCCATATGCAAATCAGTCTGACCCTGTGCCTCATGGGAACAGTCTAGCCCAAACTGCCAAGCCATGCCTTCCCTGGACCGGAAACAAGCTTCCTAGGACCGGTTTCTGGCATTTCAGCCGTCTTCAGCCAGGCTTGCTTGAATCCAGTGGCAAAGTGAGCAAGGGACTCACGTCTGAGCATACCCTGCCAACTTATGGCGAACAAAGCGGTACAAAAGGGGGTGGTGATAGACGGAGCATCAGAGCCAATCAAATACTCACACCCAGTCAACAGATCTGGGTTTGATCCATCACCATTCTTTAGCACACTCTGCCACCCCAGTTCGGACATGGCCATATGCAAATCAGTCTGACCCTGTGCCTCATGGGAACAGTCTAGCCCGAACTGCCAAGCCATGCCTTCCCTGGACCGGAAACAAGCTTCCTAGGACCGGTTTCTGGCATTTCATCCGTCTTCAGCCAGGCTTGCTTGAATCCAGTGGCAAGCTTGACACGAACAGCCAGGCTTATCTCCAAGGCAATGTGTAAAGTATTTGCAGCCATATTCCCAGTAACACAGTGATAACACCACAAATGGACACCACACTGGTTTCATAAAAATAACAGTATCTTTATGAAAAGGAACACGATGAGACCAAACGATAGATAACCAACATATGCGTATTCGTAATAATTCCCTTGGCCGGTTACTAGGCCAGCAATCACTTGTAGGTTCCTGCAGTATTTTTGAGCAATTTACGATCTCTAATGCAGTCCTAGTGCAATGCTATGCAGTTCGTAATGTAATAATACACAGTCCTTAATGCAAGAATCAGGCAGTTCGTAATGCAATAATAATGCGGTTCATGACGCAAGAATCAGGCAGTTCGTAATGCAATAATAATGTGATTTGCGATGCAAGAATCAGGCTGTTCATAATGCAATAATAATGCGATTCATAATGCAAAAATCAGGCAGTTCGTGATGCAATAATAATGCGGTTCATGAGGCAATCTGCGCGGTCACCTCGGGCCCCTACTAGGCCCCAACAGCAGAGACAATGGTCATAGACTCACAGGGGTGGCCCCGGTCCTGCGGTGCAGGTCTGGGCCACTCGGGGACTCAGTAGTACGTCTAACGAGGTGCAGCGGGAGAGACCTCAGAGCACTCCTGTACTCCTCCTGCACGCCTCCCCAGGCCACACACACTTGTGGCTCCCGACTGGAGTCCAAGCCTTACCTGGGGGGTGTGCTGCCTCGCTCTCTCTCTCTCTCCACTCATCAGACGTCCTGCTCGGCGATCCCGATCACGTTGCGGCTCTGTTGCTTGGCGGCGCTGTAGAAGGACAGGTTATGGCGCTGCCTTCTCCGTCACTCATGATCTTGGGCAGATTCCTTTCGACGAACAATGATCACGATCCCTTTCACCTTGAAGATTCCTTAGCTTCAAGCAATCCTTTAGCACATTGCGGCTCGGGCCGGCAGCGGTGATCCTTACTCACAGCCTCGGTTACGATGACACCTCAGGCCACAGACAGCAATACAGCAATACAGCAGTGTGGACGATGTTTCACGCTGCGGGGGCAATGCGATCACCTTGTAAACAGTATCACAAACCACACAGCAGTCTCAGGTATGCAAGAGCACCTCACACACAGCGTCGCTGAGACACTGTCCTCAGTTCCAAGTACCCCGTTAGCATGTTGCGGCCCAGGCCGGCAGCGGCGATCTTAACTCGCAGCCTCAGTTACGATGACGGCTCGGGTCACAAACAGCAATACAGCAGCGTGGACAATGTTTCACGCTGCGGGGGCAATGCGATCACAGGACAGTACCACGGACCACAAGGCAGTCTCAGGCGTGCAAGAGCACCACACACACAGTGTCACTGAGACATGGGTCTTAGTTTCAAACAGTCCTTTGGCACGTTGCGGCTCGGGCCGGCAGCGGCAATCTTTACTCACAGCCTCAGGTACGATGACGACTCGGGCCACAACAGCAAGGTAGCAGCGTGGATGATGTTTCATGCTGCGGGGGCAATGCGATCACGGGACAATTCGTAAACAGTACCACGGACCACACGGCAGTTTCAGGCGTGCAAGAGCACCACGCACACAGCATCGCTGGGATGCGGTTGGAAACTTTTGTGTTCCTGAGTTTCCACAACAGGGGTCCAGCTCTCCTTGGGCCCTTGGAGATACGCTACTTCAGGACACAGCACACAGTAAAGTCCTCACAAGCAGGGGGACAAAGCAAACAGCAAAGTCCCTTGTCCTCTCCTTAGTCAAACCAGCAAAAAGCAGGCCAGCCCCAGAACACACAGCAAGGGCAGTCCTTCTCTTCAGCTTTTCTTCTTTGGCAGAGGTTCATCTTGATCACACGGTAGGTTCAATCTTTTTTCAGTATGGATTGCAGTCTTGAGTTCAGGGGTTTCATCTATTATATTTATGCCCCTAAATGCCTTTGAAGTCTTTGTGTTCAGGGGGCTTTGAACCCAGTCCAAACCAGTTCTGGGTGCCTTCCTGCCAGGGCACACCATCTTCCTTTGATAGTGGGGATCTGGGGTCCAGAGGCTCAGCAGGAGGTGGCGTCATCCTTTTGTGGCAGCAACACAGCCCTCTTCACATCCAGGGGGCTACTCCTCCCCTCTACATCAAATGCAGGCCCAGGCTGTTGCTGTCTCACCTTCTCCTCCCTGGGGTCAGGACACTTCCCAGACCCAGTCACATCTAAACCCAGGCAGGCAATATACAACCAGGCAGAGGCACACAGGAAAAGCCAAAAAAGCGAAGATAAAACTTTCGCCCTATTTACAATAGGGTGCTAACATGCATAATCGCATTTTAGCACCCTTTTTCCCGACGCCTCTCTTTGCATCTCTAATGAGACGCAAAGTAGGCGTCACTGGGCAGTACAGCCTTGAAAATATCGCTGATGCACACATCGTGATATTTATAAGGCTGCCCCAGCATTTTAGCAGACGTTAGTTTTTGGAGAAAACCGTCTGCTAAAATCCTGACTTACCCATCCCTAACATAGTGGGTGGATTATGCTGCTACAACCACAGGGTCGTATCAGCAAGCTTATCGCCCTTTTGCAGGGAACATCGCTGGTAACCAGTGATGTTCCCTGCAAAACGGCGATTTCCCCCGCTATCTCTGGAATTTTTATCACCCTGGAGCAAGGCGTTGTTGATAACGCGCTACCAGGGCGATACATTCTAGAGATAGACGGCGATGGATAACAAAGCGCTAAGCACGCTTTGCGGTATTCATCGCCGTTCCTTGCTGATATGCCCCGTGGTTTCTAAGCACACAGCTTAAAAACCATCTTCACAAAATGATGTGTTATTAAATTCTGAGTTCAGGCCCACTAAACTCCATCCCTCCATCTTATGTCTATGGGAAGATATGCTGGAAACATGGGACACGGCATTCCTCATTCTGTCCTATGGGCAAGATGGCCTTGCAACAGTGAAAAACAAATTTGGCAGCCTTTCACTGTCAGGACATGGTACACAACTCAGTACATGTCCTACCTCCCACATACACTGCACTCTGCCCAGGCGGTACCTTGGGCCTACTATAGGGGTTTCTGATGTGCATAAAATGGGAAGGTAAGGCCTTGCAAGTGGGTGCACTTGCCAGGACAAGAAGGCAGTTAACAAACTTTTCTCTCTTTAGGGCTACTTGTATGGGTGGCACATTTAGTGCTGCAGGCCCACTAGTAGCATTTGCAATACCAACCCTGCCACACATAGTGCACTTTACTAGGGACTTCATTAGTAAGGCAAACATACCAATTATGGACAACCAATTACCATAACACTTTATACAGGGAACACTTGCACTTTGACACTGATCTGCAGTGACAAAGTGTCCAAAGCATCTAAGTCGGCAAACTTATGTCAGAAAAAGGTCTAGGAGGAAGGCAAAAAGTTTAAGGAACTTTGGCCAAAAAGGGCCAAGTTCAACACTATGCATCCAGGATGTGGTCAAATTGTATACCGAAAATCCTTTGATAATAGAAAATGGGGCACCTCTGCAGCATGTTGAATTAATTCAAGCCCACAAACCCTAGAAGTACTGTCACATTGACTGGATGAGGTCATCAGTGATGTCATTTGAAATGACATTAGTGATGTCATCAATGATGTAGTTAGAATGTTATTTGTGATGTAATATGTAGGACATTAGCAGTGCAGTATATAGGCTCTAGTTGCAGCTAATTCACTGAACTAATACTGACACATGTCAGAGGTTTTTCATTTTTTAAACTTGAGTTGTTATCTTATTTCAAAACCTAATTAGGACATCACTTTGACCTTTATTTTTTTAAGTGAATATTGCGTATATATTAGTACAATAATTAAAGACAGAGTTATGGTTCATCCTCAAAAGTTGCAAAATAATTAATTTTGCTTGTTCTTGTATATTCTTTCACTTCTTTCTGAACTGTTTGCGATAGTGGTCAACAAATGCTTTTGAATGTGTTGCATGCTTTTCTAACTATAACGGGAAATTTAAGCTATTTGTTGCATTTGAACGGGTACAATAACTTAGGTTTTAACTCATTATTTTTTAATTAATAGTATTGTTTTTTGAGGAACTACTTACTCTCCAATCTCCCTGGCTGTGGCGCCTTCTGCTGTGCACAGAATGAGTTTGGCAACGGGCCTGCTCAGTAATTGCCTCACCACCCTAAATTCTGCTATTAGCCAGGCTCACAGCGCTTTGCCTTTGGCCGTGCACAGTGGGGGTTTGCCACAGAGCCCTGCCTACTTACAGGCCCTGTGCTTCAATCTTTGTCACGGCCCAACCCCTGCACAAAAATGCCTTCGGCCATGTGTGGAGGAGATTTAGCACAAGACTAGACCTGAAGCCTGGCCATGTGTCCTACCCCCCAACTGTCAGTTAACCATTACTCCAAGCAGCCTTCACCGTTATGCAGTGGGGATTAGGGGCAAGGCCTGGACTAAGACCAGATTCTGTGGCCATCCCACTGCCGTAAGCCTATCTTCATCGCAGATGGTCTTCAGACATGCACAGCAGAGGTTTGGTGCAGCTAGGCCCTACACCACACCCTCTGCCATCAGCCAATCAAAATCCTGTGCCCTAATCTCCATTCTCTAACTAGCACTGTGCAAAGCCTTGTGCTTGGCACTGAGCATTTGGGTTGAGTGCCTTGTCTGCAGCTAGGCCCCGTACCCTTCCCATTCCCGTAGCATACTCCCACATTGCACAGCCTTTGAGCATGCACAGGAGGGGCCAGTAGCAAGGGTTTCACCTTTGCTTGTGGGCAAAACACTTCAGTAAAGACTTTAGACTCAAATCCAATAGGACAGCTCCCAGAATAGCTACTTACATCACTCAAATCATTTATGACTTGACAGTCATGCTCTGATTTCTGTGATATATAACCTGGTGGGGGATTATTGTTCTCAGCACCTCAAAGTGCACCTCAGCACCTCAGAATGTGTCTCCCGTGTCAGACCCCTTTTTTTTTACTTTGCTAAAACCTTGAATGACCTCTAACTTGAGTTTTTAAGACGCTAAGGAGCCCATATTCAGCCAAATTGCATTCCTTGAAAATTAATTCAAAATGTGATTGAAAGGAATTGAGAGTGAGGACTCTTGAGTTAAAATGGCAAAGATTTGCAAAAGTGTTAACCCATTATAGACCACCTTACACTTTCTTTAAATGCTCATATCTCCAAAATTGCTAAACAGATTAACACATTAACAAGCCATGCTCTCTGAGTAAGGTTCCACTTTCCGGTTAAGTTTGGTGTAAATCTATTCAGTGGTTGAAGATTTAGGAATGAACACAATTTCCAATGGGAGTTAAAATGGGAACATCGCTGCCCTTAACCTTTTTCCCCAGGACAAAATTAAGCATACTGGACTTTAGTTAAATAAGCAAGTGATTTGCCAAAATGTTTGCAGATCAAAAAATGCATTATCAATGGATAGTGTGGCTGAACTATACCTACAGTGTGCTTTTTATACATATTACACATTTGACTAATACATTTGGCACCGTTTGAATTCTTATGACACTTTAAACAAAAACAAGTTATTCCACTTCATCTCATTCCTTGAAAGTTTCAGGGTGATCCATCGAGGCGGGGCTAAGAAAAAGCGGGCGGTCCCAAAACATCATTTTCCCATGTTTATTCCATAGAAAATTTTGGAATGTGAACAAAAAAAAAAGCTGAAGGGAATTATAGCAAATCTGGCAGAACATTAGAACTTTACTCTCAAAGCATGCTTTTCATTATTTGATGTAAATATTTCCAACTGTCATCAATAAATTTGCATTTAAAGAGGTGCTTGGGGTGGTCATGAAGGGGTTAAAGAAATTGGTATGGTGGTCGTGCAGGAGTCCAGTGGTATAGTAAATGTAAAAAATAAAACTCTCTGATTGGCCAAGAGTCCTTTTTCCACATCATCCTTTTCGGTCTCGAAGAACGGGTCCCATTAGATGGAACAATCTGATTGGCTGGCTGCAGCTTGGAGGAATATGTGGCAGCTGCCATTAAGGAACCCATCTAAACCTGTAAAAAAATAAGCATGAGGGAGCAGGGTTGGGACACCCTAATTCCTTGCACTCATGGGGGGAGCCCAGATGGACCACCTCGTACCCAGGGAACAAAGAAAAACTGCAATGCAGTATTCCTCAGGAACACAGCGCAGTTCTGCTGGACCATGGAATTGATGCTTGATTTTGGTATCCGAGGAGTACAGCAAAATTCTTTTTTTTTAAAATCATAAACATATTTTTGGGATGTGGGTCAGCCGTGAATAGGTTCTTGTGGGGAGTTGGGCTTAGGGTCAAGCCCTCTGACCTACTCCACACCCTGCAGAGGCAGATTTTGTGCACAGTTGGGGGGGGGTGAGCAACCTCAGGGGGTTGGTTACAGGGCCTGTTCCTGCAGCCAACCCCATGCTGTGCATGGCTAAAGTTCATGCACTGCGGAGGTTGGGTGCCGTAGTTCTATTATGAACACAGGTTCCACTGGGGAATCTTCAAGTGATAACAATTTATCCATATGGTTATGATTGGTTGTAAGCTGCTCTCATGTCTTGCTATTTATTGCTGAACTATGATTAATGTAGCATTTGGGCTAGTGGCGGCCGCCATAAAGAAAAAGTGGTGAGCGGGGGAGGTGGTGCAGTGGGAGTATGGGAGGGGAGGGAGGGAGTTTAATAATTAAAAATTTACCTGCAGATGCTGGCCACCTCCAAAGGCATCGCCTTGGTCTTCCTGGTCCCAGCAGACACTAGGACTATGAAACAGACTCCCTGTGCAATCCCTGTGCTGCTGCTGTCATACTATGAGAGCAGCACTGAGATTGGCCTGAGTAGGCTGAAAAGACGCTCCAATCAGGGCACAGTCTGTGGGGTTTAAACAGCCCAGATGTTCAATGCAGCCAGGCTGGCAAAACCTAAGTGTGCAGGTGTGTTTGGCCTGCCTGAGATGGCCGGCCAAACACACATGTGCACTTAGGAATGCACATAGCACTCCTCCTACCCTCTCCCAAGGCCCCAGCCCCGCCCCTCCCTGCTGCATGATGGTTCATTAAGTGAGGAACTTTGCACCACTGGTACAACACTCCTTCACCATTGCGGAGGTGCCACCCTTGATGTGGGGAAGCTGATGTAGGGTTTTTTTTTTACCACATATTACATTTACAGTCTTGTTGGCAATAACATAGACTAATCTATTTACAATATTATGATAATGGTTTCTCCTGTAACAGAATTTGCAGCTGATGTCATTTGTAAGATGTTTTCTGAAGTTTTCTCAAACAATGAATCTTTAACTTTCACCACAGTGGCCAACGTCATTTATTACAGTTTCCTTTCTCTCAAGTCTATCAATAATGGCCCTTAAAGTTGGGCGTCTATCGAATCCTCCACAAGTCTCCTTTCTAGTTTATGACCTCATGCAAAATAAGCAATATTAACGAAAATACATTTTTAGGTCGAGCACTCGCGACCTCTTTTATATACTTTAGTATATACTTTACTATATGCACTTTAGTATATACTTAAACGTGTATGTACTTTGTGGGCTCTGGAGATTGGCCCTAGGACTTGTCTGCTTCTGCTTATGGACTCTTTTTCTGTTCAACTACCTCTATTTAACTGTCTTGATAGAAAACGACCAGCAGAGGTCAGTAAAATACCAGAATTGCTTTCTTGCCGGACTTTCTTTTTTTTATTTTTCTGTCAACTGCCTCTATTTAACTTTCTTGATAGAAAACGACCAGCAGAGGTCAGTACAATACCATAATCACTTTAGCATTCTCTAGATTCCAGTCCATAGACATTTTACTCCACGAGTATCTGTAGACAATAATATTGTTTTTTAAATCTTGTATTTTCAGTGATATGACCACCGAAGGCCCTGCTTTTATATTAAAAACAGAACTTTGGACTATACCATTTCCAGCTGAAAGGCAATATTTCTCTCCATGCATTCTCATATCTGGCGTATCATACAGTTTGGTGCTCACTTTCCCTCCATGTTAAAGAACAATAGATGTTTCAGCACACAGGCTAATGTGCTGCATAGCTAAATACATATAAGGTCCCAAAGGCGAGACTGATTGCATTGCAAAGGCAAGTTGTCTACGTCGGCTATCCTTTGTGTACTGGATTAAGGTAATATATCAAAGGAGGTGACTAAATGTTGTTACAGAATTTACAAAATACATAGGGCCCGATTCACAAATGTAAACTGAGAAGAAAGTCTAGCTTCATGACTTTTGGTATTCACAAAGGGCATTTACAAGTAGTACAGTAAGACTTTTGTCCTAGTTAAACTTAAGTTTTGGTCTTAAGTTTAACGGAGACCAAAAATGAGATAAAAGTCTAACTTTGCCTGTTTGCCCTTTTTTGCCCCCCCCCCCGCTCGTGCTCTCTGTATTTTGCTCTATTTGCTTACTGCCTGACTTGTTTCTCCTTCCCTCTTGTGCCATTAATGTTCCCTTTGCCTGTTTGCCCTTTTTTGCAATCTGTACCCCTCGCCGTTCCTCACCCCGTTTCCCGCAGCTGCATCCCCTGTGGCCCCGACCCCCGCTCTCCCATTCGTCTGATCCCACCTCCCAGCTGCTCCTCCCACCCACCTCCCCTTCTTATGGCGCGCAGTGAGGAGAGCGACCCTTGACCCTTTTAGGCAGGTCGCTCCCCATGACGCACAGCACCACCTGTGCGCCCGTGCCCTAAGCCCAGCTGCTGCTGACTGAATCCGAAGCCCTCCTCTACCCGCAGGCTACCACCTGCGCCTCATCCCTGGTGGCCAGTGGTACGCCGAAGGTTTGCTCTTGCTCGTGCTCTCTACATTTGTTTTATTGTCTTACTGTCTTAGTTTGTTTTTCCTCCTCCCCTCTTGTGCCATTACTGTGCCCTTTTGCCTGTTTGCCCTTTCTGTGCCTTCTGTACCCCTTGCCACTCCTCACTCTCGTTTCCCACCACTGCATCACGTGCGGCCCTGCCCCCACTCGTGCTCTCTGCTTACTGCCTTACTTTGTTTCTCCTTCCCTCTTGTGCCATTACTGTGCTCTTTGCCTGTTTGCCCTTTTTTGCCTTCTGTACCCCTTGTTTCCTTACTCCCGTTTCCCGCCCCTGCGGCCCCGCTCCCCCGCTCGTGCTCTCTGTATTTTGCTCTATTTGCTTACTGCCTGACTTGTTTCTCCTTCCCTCTGGTGCCATTACTGTGCCCTTTGCCTGTTTGCCATTTTTTCCCTTCTGTACCTCTCGCCGTTCCTCGCCCCCGTTTTCCGTCGCTGCGTCCCCTGCGGCCCCACCCCCTGCTCTCCCATTCATCCGATCCCACCTCCCAGCTGCTCCTCCTTCCCACCTCTCCTTCTTATGGCGGCCGCCACATGGCTGTGCAGCGGGCACGCTGCTGGCCGCGCAGCAGGTGCGCCGCTGGTGCTCCAAAGGAGCGCCTAAGGCAAGCCTGTCTGCGCCTCTCCGCACCTGGACCGCGCCCAGCGCCAGAACCCCTGGCCCCCACGAATGCCACGACGCCGGTCTACGCTATGATGCCAGCACCCTCCATGCACTCATCACAGGACGCCGACACACCTGCTTCCTGGCCGCCCCGAAGCACACCCAAGGACCCTTCTCCTGCCAGAACTGCAGCTTCACCAGCATCCGACCCGCCAACCCACCCACCGGGAAAGAGCCCAACTACCTCAGATGCATTCTTCTCAACACCCTCTCCGCCTGCAAACACGCCGTTGAACTCTGGGACTTACTCGACTCAACATCCTCAGATGTCGCCTTCCTGATGGAGACCTGACTGAACCCCTCCTCGGCACCCGAGATCGCCATAGCCATCCCGGATGGCTACAAGATCACCGGCAGGGACCGCGTCAACGGAGTAGGAGGAGGAATTACCATTGTCCACAGGAACACTCTAAAAGTCTCGACCAATACCGATGACTCCCTCAGCACCGCCAAACACCTGCACTTCCAGATCCACACCGACCCCAACACTACCCTCAGATGAACCCTCGTCTACAGACCCCCTGGATCCCGGCCACAGTTCAGTGACTCCATCGCAGACTTCGTCAGTACACACGCCCTCGCCTCCACAGACTACATCCTCCTCGGGGACCTAAACTTCCACCTCGAGAACAACAACGACACCAACTCCACCACCCTGATCGACAACCTCGCCAACCTCGGACTCAGACAACTCGTCACAACACCCACCCACACGCTGGACCCCATCTTCTCCGCAAGCTCCCACGTCTCCTTCAACCACACCACCGAACTCCACTGGTCCGACCATCGCTGCATCCACTTCACCTTCCGGAAACCCACCACACACCACCGCATACAACAGATCCCCCGAAGCTGCTGTCGCAAAGTCACCGAAGACCAGCTAACCACCACCCTCGCCCAGAGCCCACCCGCCGACCTCACAGACCCCGACTCCGCCACCCGCAACCTCAAACAGTGGATCGACGACTGCGCCAACATCTTTGCCCCAATCAAGAAAACCTCCAACAGTCACACCAGTAAGAGAGCCAGCTGGTTCACTGAAGACCTCCAGGCCTCCAAGCAAAGCGGCCTAAAGCTAGAGATGAAATGGCACGGTGAACAGACACCAGCCAGCCCCAACACCAACGACACCCACCTTCGCAAGACCTGTGCGATGCCCTTGCCACCTTCTTCCATCGCAAGATCGCAGACATCCACGACAGTTTCAATGCCATGACTGCTCCAACAACCACTGAGACCTCCGCCCCCATGGCCACCATCTGCACTGACCCCCTGCTCTCCTGGACCAACGTAAATGATAACAACACCATCAAAATCATGAACACATCCACTCCGGATCTCTGTCAGCCCCATGCCCACACCACATCTTCAACAAAGCCAGCACCACCATCGCACCCCATCTCCAGAAAGCCATCAACATCTCCTTCGAGACAGCAACCTTCCCGGAGAGCTGGAAGCACGCCGAAATCAACGCCTTACTCAAAAAACCCAAGGCTGACCCCAAGGACCTCAAGAACTTCCGGCCCATCTCCCTGCTCCCGTTCCCAGCGAAGGTAATCGAAAAGACCGTCAACAGACAACTGACCCGCTACTTTGAGGAGAACAGCATCCTGGACCCGTCCCATTCCGGGTCTCAAAGCAACCACAATACCGAAACTGTCCTCGCCACCACGGAGGACATCAGGTCCCTGCTAGACAACGAAACCGCGGCCCTCATCCTCCTGGACCTGTCAGCCGCCTTCGACACGGTCTGTCACCGCACCATACGCACACGCCTCCACGACGCTGGGATCCAAGAGAAGGCCCTGGACTGGACCACCTCCTTCCTCTCCGGCAGAACCCAGAGCGTCTGCCTCCCCCTTTCTGCTCCGAAGCAACCAAGATCATCTGCGGCGTACCCCAGGGCTCATTCCTCAGCCCAACACTGTTCAACATCTACATGGCACCCCTGGCCCACGTCGCCCAACTGCATGACCTCAACATCATCTCCTACGCCGACGACACCCAGCTGATCCTCTTCCTCACCAAGGACCCCATGCCGCCAAAAACAACCTCCATGAAGGAATGAAAGCCGTCGCCGAGTGGATGAAGAACAGCCGACTGAAGCTAAACTCGGACAAGACGGAAGTCCTCATCCTCGGATCCACCCCCTTGGCCTGGGACGACGCCTGGTGGCCGACCGCACTGGGAACAGCTCCAACACCCACCGACCACGCACTCAACCTAGGGTTCATCCTCGACTCTACCTCTCCATGTCAAAGCAGGTCAACGCCGTCTTGTCCTCCTGCTTCAACACCCTCTGCATGCTCCGCAAGTTCTACAGGTGTATCCCCACCGAAACAAGAAGAACGGTCACCCAGGCCCTCGTCAGCAGCAGGTTGGACTACAGAAACGCCCTCTACATAGGAGCCTCGGCCAAACTCCTGAAACGACTTCAACGCATTCAGAACGCCTCTGCATGCCTGATCCTCAAGATCCCTCAACGCAGCCACATCACACCCAACTAAGAGCGCTGCACTGGCTCCCCGTCAACAAGAGGATCACCTTCACGCTCCTCACCCACGCACACAAGGCACTCCACAACACCGGTTCAGCATACCTCAATAGAAGACTCAACTTCTACACCCCCAACCGCCACCTCCGCTCCGCCAACCTCGCCCTCGCCACAGTCCCCCGCATCCAAAGATCGACCTCTGGCGGCAAATCGTTCTCCCACCTCGCCGTCAAGACCTGGAACACCCTCCCCATCCCCCTACGGCAGACCCAGGACCTGCTAACCTTCAGAAGACTCCTCAAGACCTGGCTATTCTAACAGTAGCAGCATTACCCCCCCGTCCCCAGCGCCTTGAGACCCTCACGGGTAAGTAGTGCACTTTACAAATGTTCTGATTGATTGATTGACTTTACTACTCGTAAAATGCCCTTTATGAATACCGAAAGTCGTAAAGTTAGACTTTCGTCTCAGTTTAATTTTGTGAATTGGGCCCATAGATTTGCGCAGTGCAATGTTGTAACAGCAGTTCGACCACCTTCCAAATGGGAAAAAACTTTTGCAGCAGTTATTCAGTCCACGTGGGTACCTGTAATTGTATTAGTTATGGAGCAATCTACATTATCCATTCTTCGCGATTACTTTTTTAACAGATTTTTACAGGTGACAAATATACCGAAGCAGGCACAGATATAACAGCAGGCAGTACCAAGATAATGCACTTTACTAGGAAACCAATTTAAGGTTCATTATGAGTTCACCTTTAACTCCATGGGGAAATACAGCGGCCGGAAGTAATACTTCCAGTCTGTGTCTACCCTCGGAGTTATTTCCTCGAAAAGGGGAACAACCGCAGACCTGCGAGTGCCGAGTCCAATTCCGCATGTTTTCCCCTTCTGGTGTAAATAACAGGAGTTGGCTTTGAGGGTTTAGGGGGCAAGGTGTGTGGCAGGGGATCAGAGTTTATTTTTCCTTTGCTGTGGGGAGCCTTTGTGGAAGTATGAGGGCGGTCAGAGGTTCAAATACAGCAGCGCCTCACAAGTAAATGGGTCTGGTGTCTCCAGGCCTCGGACTCCCTGGTATGGAGCTGATGATTCCAGGGAAGAGATGCTAGAAAACGTGAAGTTGCCTGAAGTAGTATCTCCCAGGGGATCCCGCCCCAAAAAACTCGTAATGAGGGAAAGAATATTGCTCCCTATCCTCAAAAGTGGTTGTAATTCATGGCGGTTGAAATATATCAACAAATTGATCATAAATTGCACCTGTTTTTTAATTATTTCAATTAGCACTGTCCCATCAAGAATGAGTTAAGCAAGACTGCTGGGAGGAACAGACGTGTAAGTGTCAATACACACACAAGTATTACATCCAGCAGATTTTAATCGCAGTTTAAGTTTGCTGAGAAATGTGAGCAGCTTATTTACAAAACGCTCTGACAGCCTGTAAGTTACACTGTATTTGATTTTAATTCGATTTTCTTACGCCTTCTATGACCCTTCCTCACACAAACTCCCGGAAACAGCGGCAAGTTTTATTGAGGATAAAACTTTTGAAATAATAAGTTATACGCACGAGCACATTAAGTAATTTGTATATTTTACTAAATCGGATGCAACACCGTCCTCTGGCCTCCGATTGTCCTCATCATGAAGCAGCCCATTGTAAGCCCTGACCAATGATGTCTCACATTCCAGTGTAATGAAACCCGACGCTCCCCTCTGCATGAGCTGCAGGGAGCTCTCCATCAGCCTCGCACCCCGCACAGACGTGAACGCCTTCATGCCCAGACAGGAGCAACTCTTTAATAATTTCAGAGGAACAATTAATGATTTATCCGTAAGAACAATCACGGTTATGAAGGTGTCAAACAGCCAAAGAGAAGCCTGCCACACTAATACCGCTCTGGCACTTCAAATTAATGAAAACTCCACTGACATGGCCATATGCAGCATTTCCACTTCCAATTTAAAAAATATGCAGGCTTTGACACTTAGTTGCTCTCATTTTAACTGCGCTGCTAATAATTCTTTTATATTCATGTGTCTGCTCAGCATTTCCATCCTCTATTCATAAAGCAAAAACTGTAGTTCTTCTTAATGATTAACATCTTGTAATTAAAAAGGATTATGCTATGCTTTCCTGATCTGCCCCCGTTCCTGCTGCATCGATCCTCCCGCACCAAGATAATTAATACGGTTTTGCTTGCACAGTTCAGCACGGATGCAATGAAAACCCATTACTTCACGGCGAGGAGGTGGCTTGGGAGTGCGCGTATAATTGGTAATTAAATAATTACAAATAACAGTCTTCATTTGCTCTGAGCAACACCACATTACCCAATCACCCCTACCAAAAATCCCTTCTTTTTTTTAAAGACAATATGTTGATAGCTGTAACCTTGCCAAGATTGTTTCATGAAACTCATTCTAACCTCCATTAAGTAGACTTTATATATGGAAGGAGTAAATGCGCTTAAACGCCCACAGAGGGCGTGGAGATAAGGTCAGGCTGCGTGTGTCATTCAGCGTGGAATGTTAATTTCTTTGGTTTTAAGAAGGTCAGATTGGATATTCCTGCTGCCCTTATGTGGCAATGGTTTAAAACAAAACAGTCTGCATCCGTTATTGCTCATGTAGACTACACTTAGTAGTTCCTGACTCCTTTCATGGTGTATATGGGAAGAGAGCTATTATTCTACTTTCTATGTGTGAGAAATGAACAGATCCTCACGTGAATAAATAACTTGAACACATGTTTCGCTTCTTCGTCCTTTGAGCTTTGGTTTCACTCATGGAAAAAAAAAAAGAATCTTACCTTGTGCATTGTACTCTGGTGCTCACGTAAAGCCCCCAATGCCTTTGGGCCATGATTTCACTATACATAACTGGCAAAAAGCCTAATGTGGCACTGTGTTTTAAACAGAAACTTGTAAAGACGCTGTTACTAAAAACCTAAAAGCTGAGCATCCTTGTTCCTGTTCTCACATGCCTGCAGCTTGATCCGTGCAGCTCTTAGTGTTGCATGCATGCAGAGTACCACTGGAAGCTTCTGGTTAAAGGCATTTGAGCTGAAACGACCCGTGTCCATGTTTAAAAGTAATGTCTCCTGCTGTGCATCTGGGGTAACATATACACTTTATGAGTGCTCCTGTGTTGTGGCTGAACGGGGAATTCTGTTATCTGACTCATCCTGTCATCTGCACTCAGGTATCACAGTGGCAGATAAAACTAGGAATGAATTAATTATAGACTGCTAAGACATATTTCATCTGGGGGATCCACAAAGAAAGGTAACCTTTTTGGCATTCGTGTAAAATTAGTAATGTTTAAGTAATGTTTTCATTTACGATTAAGTAAAACTAAGTCATAACTTCAGATTGGCATGAGACATGAAGACAATTGCAGTGACCTTCTTGGGTCCTAAACACACATCCAGATTTAACTTTAAACTTTGTGTGCTCATTTAGGTATTTAAGATGGCTCGTATTTCTGTATGACAGCCTTCATGCTATTCATGCTTTAAACAACCTTTCAGGGCAAAGCTAATAACTGATCTGGCAGGTCAAAACAGCCCTTGAACTCATTACCTATACTGAGCAGGTAGCCTTCTCCTGGGAGAGGAAAAGGGCGGGGATCAAATCTCCAAAGGGAAATAAAATGCCTCTACGTGACAATTGCTTGCATTATGTTAATCAAATGGACCTTTGGCTCCATGCTTCTTCTAAGGAAGAAATCAGACTTGAATGCGAGGGATCAGATTCAGAGGAGAAGTGTTCTCCAATGTCTATTCAAGCTGTCATTTTTAAACATCCCAATAAGTTGTGCAGTGGGGTTAGACGCAGTTTGGGCTGGACTGTTCCCATGAGGCACAGGGTCAGACTGATTTGCATATGGCCATGTCTGAACTGGGGTGGCAGAGTGGGCTAAAGAACGGTGATGGATTAAACCCAGATCAGTTGACTGGGGGTGAGTGCTTGCAATGTTCAACACTCCGTCCATCAATTCCTTTGGTTTTTGCTTTGTTCGCCATAAGTTGGCAGGGTATGCTCAGACGTGAGTCCCTTGCTCACTTTGCCACTGGATTCAAGCAAGCCTGGCTGAACACGGCTGAAATGCCAGAAACCGGTCCTAGGAAGCTTGTTTCCGGTCCAGGGAAGACATGGCTTGGCAGTTCGGGCTGGACTGTTCCCATGAGGCACAGGGTCAGACTAATTTGCATATGGCCATGTCTGAACTGGGGTGGCAGAGTGGGCTAAAGAACGGTGATGGATTAAACCCAGATCAGTTGACTGGGGGTGAGTGCTTGCAATGTTCAACACTCCGTCCATCATTTCCTTTGGTTTTTGCTTTGTTCGCCGTAAGTTGGCAGGGTATGCTCAGACGTGAGTCCCTTGCTCACTTTGCCACTGGATTCAAGCAAGCCTGGCTGAAGACGGCTGAAATGCCAGAAACCGGTCCTAGGAAGCTTGTTTCCGGTCCAGGGAAGACATGGCTTGGCAGTTCGGGCTGGACTGTTCCCATGAGGCACAGGGTCAGACTGATTTGCATATGGCCATGTCTGAACTGGGGTGGCAGAGTGGGCTAAAGAACGGTGATGGATTAAACCCAGATCAGTTGACTGGGGGTGAGTGCTTGCAATGTTCAACACTACGTCCATCATTTCCTTTGGTTTTTGCTTTGTTCGCCATAAGTTGGCAGGGTATGCTCAGATGTGAGTCCCTTGCTCACTTTGCCACTGGATTCAAGCAAGCCTGGCTGAAGACGGCTGAAATGCAAGAAACCGGTCCTAGGAAGCTTGTTTCCGGTCCAGGGAAGACATGGCTTGGCAGTTCGGGCTGGACTGTTCCCATGAGGCACAGGGTCAGACTGATTTGCATATGGCCATGTCTGAACTGGGGTGGCAGAGTGGGCTAAAGAACGGTGATGGATTAAACCCAGATGAGTTGACTGGGGGTGAGTGCTTGCAATGTTAAACACTCTGTCCATCATTTCCTTTGGTTTTTGCTTTGTTCGCCATAAGTTGGCAGGGTATGCTCAGACGTGAGTCCCTTGCTCACTTTGCCACTGGATTCAAGCAAGCCTGGCTGAAGACGGCTGAAATGCCAGAAACCGGTCCTAGGAAGCTTGTTTCCGGTCCAGGGAAGACATTGCTTGGCAGTTTGGGCTGGACTGTTCCCATGAGGCACAGGGTCAGACTGATTTGCATATGGCCATGTCTGAACTGGGGTGGCAGAGTGGGCTAAAGAACGGTGATGGATTAAACCCAGATCAGTTGACTGGGGGTGAGTGCTTGCAATGTTCAACACTCCGTCCATCATTTCCTTAGATTTTTGCTTTGTTTGCCATAAGTTGGCAGGGTATGCTTAGACGTGAGTCCCTTGCTCACTTTGCCACTGGATTCAAGCAAGCCTGGCTGAAGACGGCTGAAATGCCAGAAACCGGTCCTAGGAAGCTTGTTTCCGGTCCAGGGAAGACATGGCTTGGCAGTTCGGGCTGGACTGTTCCCATGAGGCACAGGGTCAGACTGATTTGCATATGGCCATGTCTGAACTGGGGTGGCAGAGTGGGCTAAAGAATGGTGATGGATTAAACCCAGATCAGTTGACTGGGGGTGAGTGCTTGCAATGTTCAACACTCCGTCCATCATTTCCTTTGGTTTTTGCTAGTAGTGGGTACTACATGTTGCTGCTGCACATATAAGCTCACTGCAAGTGGCAGAACGCCTTGGGTACTTGGGTAGTTTAGTGAAGAAAAGTGTCTCCCTTGAGGACTGTGGAGTGCTGCTATACGAATACTCCAGATCCGGAGACTACCAACGACTGGACAGAAGGGCAGGTCTTCTTTCATTCTTCTACTGCTCCTATGTGGAAAACTCAGTTGTGTAAAGCAGCTGTAAAAAAATGTCAAGTGCCTTCCTAAAGAACTTTGTGTGACAGGAAGCTTTACAAGATCACTTCTGTTGGATTTAATATGAACACCAGGATAAAATGAAGCAAACCACACATACATTGGCCCAATGTAGCTGATGTTCTGGTCAAAAGAATTAACTGCTAATAGGGGCTTATTATTTCATTTTTATTCCTAGTAATCCATGAACCAGGGGCACCAGTTGTGGGAAAGAAATCTTAAGCATGATTAGCCTTCATCCCACAGGGAGCTGTGAGATATTGGGTCCCCCAGCGGTGGCTTGTGTGCTATTCCAAACTATCCCCCTTAGAGCAAGAATAACAAGGAAAAACTACCTTGCACATCCTAAATAATGGCCTCCTGACAAAAGATGAAGATAACCCCTGCATACTGACTCTGCTGGCTCATCCAAACTGGCTTCAGTGCAGTCGACCATTCCACCATCATAGGTGCCCTGGAGTCTCCCATGGGATTCTCCAGCAATTTCCCAATCTTGTTCCCTTCCTACCTTTCAATCTAACACCAATTTCTCACATGGTCACCTCCAAGTCCCAACAGTTCTCTATGAGCTGTGGCACCTCCCAGGGTTCCATGCATTATCATCTCTTCCAGGGTTCCATACTGAACCCTGCCATCTTAAGCTTCTACACAAAGCTACTAAATGCTGATGGAGCAAGGTTTCGCATAAAAAGAAACTTGCTCGTATGCAATCCTCTCGAATAACATGTAACACTATAATCAACCTGTCCATGAGTACTAACAATGCACCATATTCAACATTTTGTAGCTAGGGGACGCTTTCCTATGTGCTTCACTGATAAGTAATCCGAGTGTCCTAAAATGGCCGCTAAAACACGGGAATTCTTCTGCGCATGCGTTTACTACATCTACGTAGTATGACGTTTTCAGTCGCATGGGGGTAAAACTTTGCAGTTGCACAATAGCTTCTAAAATGACCGCTCTAAAGTAATGCACTAACACACATGCTGAGCTGAAACTAACCCATGCAAGCTCTACTAAGCTATTAATGCAAAGGATTTATTAAGTAAATGGGGTTAGAGTAGAAGTAAGTGGTATACAGTGAATTCATTTAAGTTTGTATTTTAACGTCCTCTTTTTTGACTTTATTAATAGTTCCCATTTGGGCCTTGGAGGGTGACCGCGTCTCTGTTTCCATGTGACTTCCACGCATGCTCACACGTCTGCTTATTCTCGGTGCATTTGAATTGGTATAACAGAGGTAAGTTCTAGATAGTTAGACACACTTGATGCTGATGCTATGCTGAGATGCTTCCCGATTTTGCTGCAATCTGACTGAAGAATTCAACACTAGGGAAGATTTGCGGAACAACCGAGGAGGCACATCTAGGAAGGGGTCCGGACAAGCCCAAACCGGAGAGAGTAGCACCAGAAAGGGGTGTAACGCTGGCGTTACACTAGAAGAGGTCACTTTTCCCTGTCCTGAATCTGTCCTGAAGCCTTGACTCTCTGATGTCGGGGTCCTCACACCATTCTAGGTAACTATATCTGTAGGGTTAATGCTCCGTACTTCCTCTCTGTTCTTTCTCTCCTCAGGTGCTGTCATTGCAAGAATTTATTAATGCAAACTGATTATAAGCTAACTATACTATTTTTCATGCTGGAGACTTCTGGTATTTTCATTTGACTCAAACAAATTATTAATTCAGATAAACCTTTAAAACTGCTTCTGAGTCTGTGGTTCTTTAAATAAAGTTAAATGCATTATTGTCTTTCCTCCCTATTCTAATCTACTACTAGATCTTATCAAAACGTTCATTTACTCAGGAGACAGGAATGGTAAGAATACTGGTGTAAAGGTTTCCTAGGGTAAATTAAAATTGATGAACAGGGGATATTTGCCAGCTCATTGCGTGTATGAATGTATATGGGCCCAAATGAGTGTTGTGTGTATGTATGTATAGAGCTGGTAAACTCCGCTGCTTAAGTTTTACTTGGTAGTAGAGGCATGGTTAGTATAGTTAGTTAGGTGAGGAATGTATTTGAAATTTTGAATTATTGATTTATGTTTTAACCAAAACCCGTTATGTATTGTTTTATGTTGTCTGGAAATTCCCGGGAATCATGAATAGTGGGTGGTGAATGGAAGCCACACTGCAGTGAGGTTATTGGTCTGGATCGAGAAAGTGCTGAAAGTTACGCAGGACTGGAAGCACTAAGCTAGGGAAAATTTCTTGTATGTTAGTGAAAATAATTGGTAGCGAGGAGTTCGCTGGTGAAATTTTGGTATTATATCACCTAGAAAGGGTAATTCTGAAGGTGTAGCAGGTTCTCTGATGCTTGTGTGAAGAGTAAGCAGAAAGATTTTACTCGTAGTGTGTGAAGAGTAAGCGGAAGGGTTTTACTCGCAGTGAGAGAGAATCTTACTATTCTTTGGATTAGTGGGTCAGACACAGTAGCGAATGTTTATACGTTGTTAATTAATGAAATTTTGTGAAAAGTTTGTGAAGGAGGGGTCAGTTGCGGGAGCTGCACTGACGTCACTGAAAGCCACGCTGGGATTGGTTGATACAGCGGGCGTATTGTTGATGCGAAAATTGTAAAGGAGATGTCAGTAGTAAGGAGTGATACTGACATCACAGAAAAGCCGCGCAAGCATTGGCTGAGCGAGCGAGCAGAGTAAAGGTTGATTGGTCTGAAGACTAGAAAACGCACTGGTATTGGAGAATTATTTCAATTAAAGCAAGCGTTTGATTGGCCATCAAAATAGAGATCCCGAGAATAATAATAGATAGTGGAATTTGCATGTACGATCCAACTTTAACAGGGACTCGACCAGATAGAAGATTTGTAGGGTTTGCTTACGAACAGTACCTTAATAAGCACAAGCACGCAATGTATGGAGAAAAGAGAAAAATTACATTTATGCAAAGAGTTAAGAATTATTTCAAAAAGGGCAAACACATTAAGAGTAGAGAGGGGATTCTCATTCCTCCTCCAAATATGCCTGCATCATACACGATGGTGGAGAGAGGCTATCAAACCTGTGTATGGTTCGAAAATTGGGTAGAATATACAAAGGATGATGGTATATTAGCATTTCCTGAGTACGGAATTTTTAATGGAAGAATATTGTACAATTTAAGAACACGAATGAATGAATTAGAACCCAGACCTAGATTGACTCAACATGAAGCTTTAGAAGAATAGGAAATGGAAGCATTTGAACGTGACAGACCCCGAAGCAACAGGACTCTAAGCAAATATTACCCAAAATTTCCCCGAGAGACTAGAGATAGTCAAATGAAGCAAGGTTTCACATAAAAAGAAATTTGCTCGTATGCAATCCTCTCGAATAACTTGTAACACTATAATCAACCTGTCTGTCAGTACTAACAATGCACCACATTCAAGATATTGTATCTAGGGGACACTTTCCTATGTGCTTCACTAATAAGTAATCCTAGTGTCCTAAAATGGCTGCTAAAACACGGGAATTTTTCTGCGCATGCGTTTACTACATCTACGTAGTATGACGTTTTCTGTCGCTTGGGGAGAAAACTTTGCAGCTGCGCAATAGCTTCTAAAATGGCCGCTCTGAAGTAACGCACTAACGCACATGCTGAGCTGAAACTAACCCATGCAAGTTCTACTAAGCTATTAATGCAAAGGATTTATTAAGTAAATGGGGTTAGAGTAGAAGTAAGTGGTATTCAGTGAATTCATTTAAGTTTGTATTCTAACGTGTTCTTCTTTGACTTTATTAATAGTTCCCATTTGGGCCTTGGAGGGCGACCGCGTCTCCGTTTCCATGTGACTTCCACGCATGCTCACACGTCTGCTTATTCTGAACAAGTGAACTAAATTAACTGGCTGCCAAACCCTAAGCCCAACAAGGACATGGGAAACCAACTTTTGACCCCACGAGAGGAAAGAGAAGCAACATTGTAAAAGAGACTTATCGAACAACATATGAAATGCTTGTGGGAATAAAGCTTGTGGGTATTAAAATTAAGGGGGTTAGACAATAGACTAAAGAAAAATATTGAACTTGATATGGTGTGATGTCCTCACCCCACTGCTTGGCCCAATCAAAATTGCGGGTGAACATGGAATTGAAACATTTGGGGGTGGATCATACATTTGAATTGGTATAACAGAGGTAAGTTCTAGATAGACACACTTGATGCTGAGATGCCAATGCTGTGCTGAGAGGCTGCCCGATTTTGCTGCAATCTGACTGAAGAATCCAATACTAGGGGAAATTCGCGGAACAACCGAGGAGGCACATCTAGGAAGGGGTCCGGACGAGCCCGAGCCGGAGAGAGTAGCACCAGAGAGGAGTGTAACGCTGGCGTTACACTAGAAGAGGTCACTTTTCCCTATCCTGAAGCCTTGACTCTCTGATGTCGGGGTCCTCACACCATTCTAGGTAACTATATCTGTAGGGTTAATGCTCCATACTTGCTCTCACTTCTTTCTCTCCTCAGGTGCTGTCATTGCAAGAATTTATTAATGTAAACTGATTATAAGCTAACTACTATTTTTTCTGATGGAGACTTCTGGTATATTCATGTGTATGTTGTTTTGACTCACAAAAATTATTAATTCAGATGAACCTTTAAAACTCCTTCTGAGTCTGTGGTTCTTTAAATAAAGTTAAATGCATTATTGTCTTTCCTCCCTATTCTAATCTACTACTAGATCTTATTGAAACGTTCATTTATTCAGGAGACAGGAATGGTAAGAATGCTGGTGTAAAGGTTTCCTAGGGGAAAGTAAAATTGATGACCAGGGGATATTTGCCAGCTCATTGCGTGTATGAATGTATATGGGCCCAAATGAGTGTTGTGTGTATGTATGTATAGAGCTGGTAAACTCCGCTGCATCAATGCTCTAATCACAGTTAACTGATCATACACAACTGTACTTAAAAGTCTCCTCAGCTTCAGAAATCCAACACTTCAAACACTGCCTGTACATCTGACCTGTCCAGCACCTACCTCAATGTCAACCCAACCAAGACAGTATTCCTGTTTCCCCACACCCAAGTACAGCAAACAGTGCAATCCTGCTCAATGACAAGGACCATGATGGCTTTAAACCCCAACTTTCAGCGAATGTTACTTCACTTGTATTCACCCTGGACACCAACCTTCCCCTCAAGGCAAAGACAGCCTGGTACAACCTAGTACCAGCTCTCTATACTAAAGAAAGTGAAACTGTTTCTTCCAGAAAGTAACTTCAGAACTCATGTTTATGCCCTCATACTCTTGCATCTGGATGATGGCCTTAGAGACTTCACAAAGGCCATCCTGCATGCCTCAACATTTCTCATCAGTACCTCAAGAAATATGATCATATCACCCCTATACTGATGGAATTCCATTTAAAGACACCAGTAGGTGCATCAAACAATGGTCAAATGCTTAAAAATGAAAAAAAGAAAAGTACATTTTCTTCTGCCATGTCAAAGGAGGCCTGAAAGGGCTTCTCACAAAAGTAGTGGCTCAAAAGGCACCAAAGCCTCCTTAGAAATATGCATATTCTGGTGCTTGAGACTTCAGGTTGACCTTTAGATATGCCCTATGTGCCTTATGTGTAGATTGACCCATTGACTTTTTGAGATCACCGGAGTGTCTAAGCAGTGAAGTCTGATTGTAGATATAAGCCTTTCACATTTTATACTTTTTACTATGAACAGTATGTCGAAACCCATAGGTTGTCAGGATTCTGTCACAGCAGAGATATGGGATTAAAAGTAGGATGCATTAAAGGTGAAGTCTTTAGAAAACAGGCTTATGGAAATTGAAAGGAGTCAAATACTAGACTTCTAACCTGAAGATTACCTGTGGAGAACACTTCATTTGCTGGTCTTCAAACATTTCAGGGGAAGAAGAGGAAACATCTGTATTTATTGGTCTAGCTAACATGCAGATGATACTTAGCAAGGTGTTTAGTTGTTGTTGTGATTTTCCATTTATGCCAGTCATAACATGTTCTTGAGTAGTCGCCTTCACTGTTTTAAATCTGTTTTGCTTCTCGTTCTACTGCCTTCTCCCCTTGTGGATGTACTGTGTTATCTTCAGCATCATGTCTCTCTCTAGCTGTCTTCCTCAGCTCTTGGGTGGTTTGGTTTACATTAGCATCCTAGAGGGTCCTGGTATGGAGGAGGTTCATTATGTCAACATCTTCCATTGATATAGGTAAGCCAAAATTTGGCTATGCTATCTATATTAACCCCTGGCGTAGCACTACGCTTCGCCCACGTAGTGTACGTAGCGCTGCCTGCTTCGCACTTTCCGAAGTAGGCGAAGCAGGGCAGCGCTACGCACACGCCGAGGGCGAAGCGTAGCTGCTTGCCACCCGCCACCCACCTCCCGCCTGCCCTCCTTTTAATAATATCAGCAATGAAAAATAAATTAAAGTAAAGCGACTTACCGTAAGCGCGGCGTCTCCGGGGCTCCCTCTTTCTGTTTCTAATTTCTTCTGGCAAATGCGCATGCGCGGACACCCGCGCATGCGCATTTCTTGCGAGAAATGCGCATGCGCAGGCGTCCGCGCATGCGCATTTGTCAGAAGAAATTAGAAACGAAGAAGAGGGAGCCCCGGAGACGCCGTGCTTACGGTAAGTCGCTTTACTTTAATTTATTTTACATTGCTGATATTATTTAAAAGGAGGGCGGGCGGGAGGTGGGTGGCACGTAGTGGGGCTACGCGAAGCGCGTAGTGTGCGTAGATTTGGGCACACTACGTGCTGCTTCACGTAGCCCCACTACGCCCACCCTTAATCTATATATGACTTTTATCGGTATTCACAACTTACCTATGGTCTTTCAAACCCTTACTACTGGTGCAGTGATGTATCAAATTGATGTTAGTGACTCCTGCTGCACAGGTCCTGAAGAATGTGGAATCCAGCCAAAGAGGGAACTCCAATCCAGTGGATCTCTTTCACTCCCTGGCATTTCTGCCCCCTAGCTGCCACTGGGAGTATTTTCATTGCTCTTCTTGTAGTAGTTCAGAGCAGAGCCTTTGACTGGTCAAAGGACACTGCTCTTTTCATATGTATGGTTTCTTTTAAAGTGACAGTCAAAATATGTGCATGTTTGTGGTAACATTCAGCAATGTATAATGTTCATATTATGGTTTAATTTCTGGAGATGGCCCATGACAGATCTAAAAAGAACAATTGATGGACAAAATGTAGAACAATGTCTCTACATTCATCCCAGTACAGAGATCTGGGCCTAAATCCATTGTTTGTTTGCTCACCATGCCATTCCAGTTTGGACCCAGCCATATGCAAATCAGTCTTGACCCTGCTCCCAATGGGAACAGTCCAGGCCGAACTGCCAGGCCAGATTCTCCCTGGACTGGAAACAAGCATCCTAGGACTGGTTTCGGGCTTTCAGCCCTCATCAGCCAGGATAGCTTGACTCCAGCAGCATGGTGAGCACGTGACCCACGTCTGGGCATACCCGTCCCAGTCGTGGTGACAAATGCAAAAAGAACAATTGATGGACAGAATGCAGAACAATGTCATACATTCACCCCAGTACAGAGATCTGGGCCTAAATCCATAGGGGCAGATTTATGTTCCCTGGGGCATCCCTGCAAATCAGCATGGATGTGCCAGGGAAGATGCGTCACGCAAGTTTGCCCTTGCGCCACCGCAGATGCGCCGCATTTACAATGCGGTGCATCGTGGCGCAAGGACAAGCAGATACGTGACGCATCTGCCGGCGTAAGGTTGGCGCAGTGCTGAAGTTGCGTCGCAAGCGCGACGCAACTCCAGCACTGTTCCAACCTACCCTATCCCTAACATGGTGCGTCAAGCCTTACGCCTGCTTCAAGCAGGCGCAGGGTTTTGACGCATCAGCGTTGGGAAAGTGACTCAGTGAAATCTTATAGATTTCACAGAGTCACTTTTCAGGGACGTTCCTGCGACGGAACGCCCCCCCTGAGTAGAAACGCACACATGAAACCTGACGCAGGTTTCATGTGGCGCAGGGCTTTACACCGTGACGCATCTCCATAGATGCGTCACGATGTAAATGGGGCGCAACATGGCGCAGGGTTTACGCCACCGCTGCGTCACAAAAGTGACGCAACGGGGGCGTAAATGTGGCGCAAGTCTGATATAAATCTGCCCCATAGTTTTTTTGCTCACCATGCCATTCCAGTTTGTACCCAGCCATATGCAAATCAGTCTTGACCCTGCTCCCAATGGGAACAGTCCACCCCGAACTGCCAGGCCAGGTCCTCCCTGGACTGGAAACAAGCATCCTAGGACCGGTTTTGGGCTTTCAGCCCTCATCAGCCAGGATAGTTTGAGTGTAGTGGTATGAAGAGCACAGGACCCACGTCTGGGCATACCCATCCCACTTGGGGTGACAAATGCAAAAAGAACAATTGATGGACAGAATGCAGTACAATGTCATACATGCATCCCAGTACAGAGATCTAGGCCTAAATTATTGTTTTTTTGCTCACCATGCCATTCCAGTTTGGACCCCACCATATGCAAATCAGTCTTGACCCTGCTCCCACGGGGAATAGTCAAGCCCAAGCTGCCAGGCCAGGTCCTCCCTGGACTGGAAACAAGCATCATAGGACCGATTATGGGCTTCCAGCCCTCATCAGCCAGGATAGTTTGACTGCAGTAGTATGAAGAGCACGGGACCCACGTCTGGGCATACCCATCCCAATCGGGGTGACAAATGCAAAAAGAACAATTGATCGACAGAATGCAGTACAATGTCATACATGCATCCCAGTACAGAGATCTTGGCCTAAATTCATTGTTGTTTTGCTCACCATGCCATTCTAGTTTGGACCCAGCCATATGCAAATCAGTCTTGACCCTGCTCCCAATGGGAACAGTCCAGCCCGAACTGCCAAGCCAGGTCCTCCCTGGACTGGAAACAAGCTTCCTAGAACCAGTTTTGGGCTTTCAGCCCTCATCAGCCAGGCTAGCTTGTCTCCAGTGGCATGGAGATCACGGGACCCACGTCTGGGCATACACGTCCCACTCGGGGTGACAAATGCAAAAAGAACAATTGATGGGCACAATGCAGAACAATGTCATACATTCACCCCAGTACAGAGATCTGGGCCTAAATCCATCGTTTTTTTGTTTGTGTAGCACTTTTCACCCTAAGTGGGATGGGTATGCCCAGACGTGGGTCCCTTGCTCACTGTGCCACTGGATTCAAGCTAGCCTGGCTGATGAAGGGTAATGCCCAGAAACCGGTCCCAGGATGCTTGTCTCCGGTCCAGGGAGGACCCGGCTTGGCAGTTTGGTCTGGACTGTTCCCATGAGGCACAGGGTCAAGACTGATTTGCATATGGCTGGGTCTAAACTGGGGTGTCATGGTGAGCAAAAGAACGATGGATTAATGCAGATCTCTTGACTGGGGGTGAATGTATGATTTATTCAGCATTCCATCCATAATTTGTTTGTGTAGCCCTTTTCACCCTAAGTGGGATGGGTATGCCCAGACGTGGGTCCCTTGCTCATTGTCCCACTGGATTCAAGCTAGCCTGGCTGATGAAGGGTAATACCTAGAGACCAGTCCCAGGATGCTTGTTTCCAGTCCAGGGAGGACCTGGCTTGGCAATTCGGTCTGGGCTGTTCCCATGAGGGACAGGGTCAAGACTGATTTGCTTATGGCTTGGTCTAAACAGGGGTGTCATGCTGAGCAAAAGAACGATGGATTTAACCCAGATCTCTTAACTGGGGGTGAATGTATGATTTATTCAGCATTCCGTCCATCACTTGTTTGTGTAGTACTTATCACCCTAAGTGGGATGGGTATGCCCAGACGTGGGTCCCTTGCTCACTGTGCCAATGGATTCAAGCTAGCCTGGCTGATGAAGGGTAATACCCAGAAACCGGTCCCAGGATGCTTGTTTCCGGTCCAGGGAGGACCCGGCTTGGCAGTTCGGTCTGGACTGTTCCCATGAGGCACTGGGTCAAGACTGATTTGCACATGGCTGGGTCTAAACTGGGGTGTCATGGTGAGCAAAAGAACGATGGATTTAATGCAGATCTCTTGTTTGGGAGTTAATGTATGATTTATTCAGCATTCCGTCCACCATTTGTTTGCGTAGCACTTTTCACCCTAAGTGGGATGGGTGTACCCAGACATGGGTCCCTTGCTCACTGTGCCACTGGATTCAAGCTAACCTGGCTGATGAAGGGTAATACCCAGAAACCGGTCCCAGGATGCTTGTTTCCGGTCTATGGAGGGCCTGGCAAGGCAGTTCGGTCTGGACTGGTCCCATGAGGCACAGGGTCAAAACTGATTTGCATATGGCTGGGTCTAAACTGGGGTGGCATGGTGAGCAAAAGAACAATGGATTTAACCCAGATCTCTTGACTGGGTGTGAATGTATGATTTATACAGCATTCCGTCCAACATTTGTTTGTCTAGCACTTTTCACCCCATGACAGATCTAGCAGACCTGACTTTGTATAACTATGCATCGCTTAATGGCTACTGTGATAAAATATAGGGGTATTGTGATGCTATAGGTTATGATCTGCTTGTGTGCAAACTGTTCAAGGTGCCTCAGACCTATTGGGTGTTTTCCACCTTTAAAAGGCTGATTCAGTGGCCTTTCTTTAGTGAGCATTCACTGTCATGTGCTAGGACCTTTTAAAGGGTGTTACCACTGGATTTTCCACCTGTCATTTTGTATACATTTGTAACTATTCGCATACTATTTAGTCTTGCATGCAATAACGAAATGTCCTTTTTAAAAAGGAAAGACTAAAGCACTGACTCAACATCAAATATTGAATGTTATGTGTTGCAGAATTCTGAATTTCAAACCCACAGGACATACCTGCATAATCCAGGACTTCTGAATTTGAAGCCCACAGCACTTAACTGAATAAGCCTTAGACTACTCTGCGGAGTGGCCAAGGCGACAAAGAGTTAACACAGCCATTGTCAATGGGTTCCGTGTGCCCCCATTGGAACTTTAATTAAATTGCTCCACAACTTGCTTCCATGAACCTTTAGACTGACCCCGAGCCCATACATAAGAGTCACAACAGCGATGTGGATATGTGCAAGAACACAAACACGTAGAGATGGTTGCTGGCATTTGGGCGGTGTGCAGGGGAATGCCATTGCGGTGAATCACACTGGAATCCACTGATGTGTACCTGGAGTACCTACCTTGGGTGCACAGCCCAACCCCTTAATGTAGGATGCCGAGCAGACTATAGTGCCACGCTTGTGATGCACACAAATCACACGTACCCATCCAGAAACCTAGAAAGCATAACCATGGGCAAAGACAGGCCACAAAGAGGGGCACAGCAAACAAAGACGGAACAATACACGGTGCAGAGAGGCACCTCGAAGTCTGATCCTCCACCTGAGGCATCTTTAGAGAGCGAATATGCACAGACTGTCTCTACCGGAGTCTAAATCCTAGCAGCATTGGAGATTTCCAGCACAGTCATACAGGCCAAGATTGACGCAATGTCCCTCAATATAGAGCTGTTACGGGTTGACCTTCGCACTGAAGCATTAAGATCCATAGCTACTTAACAGAGTGTCACTGAGCTGCAGAGTGAGGTCTCCACCATGAAAGCAGCAGCCCTCTCAGACCTATCCGTCAAGTCTGCAGTCTTGGAATGCTGGGCTGAGGATGCAGAGGGCCTCTCTTGAAGATGCAACCTTTGATTTGTCAGATTTCCTCAAGGGGCAGAAGGGAGAACCCCAGAACTCTTCCTTGAGACATGGATCAAACAAACATTCCCAAAGGCGGAACTCTGCAATCTTCATAACAAAACTAGCACGTAGGGCTCTTGTGTCACTGCCTCCTGCAGGTGCCTTGCTCCAAACTCTCATTGCCAAAGTCCTAAACTACAGGGACCGCAACTGTATCCTAAAAGCTGCTTGCTGAAATGGAGACAATGTCTTTGAAAACCATGTAATCTGCATCTTCCCAGACTACACATGCCTAGTACAACAATAAAAAGCATCCTTTGGAGGGGTGAAACTGAAACTCAGGGTAATGAATCTCCAATACATCCTCCTTTATCCAGCTAAGTTGAAGGTTTTACATGGAGACCGAGCCCATTTCTTTACATCGCCAGAGGCTGCATGGGACTGGCTAGAGGTTTGCGGAGAAGGGAGGACCCTGCACCAAGAGGGTGCAGCGGCAAGGGCCCCTGACACTGGCTCAAGGAGAAAGAATAGTAGATGAGTGTTAGAAATGGGATTTCTGGTTGGCTAGGGCTTGCGCCAAAGCCAGGCAGAAACCCCCACTCTAGTCAGGGCTGGGGAGTTACACGCCAAAGATAACCCCTGCTCACCCCCTTGGTAGCTTGGCACGAACAGTCAGGCTTATCCCGGAGGCAATGTGTAAAGCGTTTGCGCGCGCACCCAGCAACAACACCCAAGGCCCACAACAAAAGAAACTCCACACAAGGTTATATATAAAAATAGCCTTTGTATTATACCAAAACACATTAGATAAGATTCACACAATTTACACTGTGCCAACTGGCACTGGGCAGAATTTACAAGACAGGGCCACAGGGACCACTGTCAGAATTAGCACAAATCACCAAATGGTAAATGCAGACATGTAGAACAAATAATGAATGTAGCTCACAACCAGTAACCACTGGTAAAAGGTAAGTACCACCTACGCAATCCTAAAACACCTTAGGTACACCTCACGCAGGGGACTATGAACTCACTAGCATAATCTCTACTAGCAAAAAACGATCTCCTATGCATAAAACAGTTTAGGAGTGAAAATGAGCATGAAGACAATGCGCAGGCGCAAAATTACACATGTAAAACAACCCAGTACCCTAGGTGAGGGTACACCACAGCAAAACTGTCCCCAGGCTAACTTAGCCTCTCAGGGGCTCAAACGCCCTTTGTCCAGCAGAGTCAGGGCAAGACTGTGCAGGCTGCGCAGGCCAAAGCGTAAAGGGGGGGCACAACCTAAACGTTACAGCTGCCCACTAAGTGCTGGGCAGCTGGGAAAAGGCTTGGGCACCACTGTGCCTTTGGAGCCCTCTCTGGGCTCTGGAATGCCCCACGACAATGGAGGAGCCTCGTGGGCTCTAAACAAATGAGGGGGCCAATGTTGGAGCCTCACATGGCTCTGGACATGCATAATGCCCCCAAGTGTTGGAGCTGTGTTGGCTCTAAACAAATAATCCCCCCAAAATAACGTGGGAGCCTCGTGGGCTCTTTAACAAATATTGGCCCCGTCGTTGGGGCCTCTCTCGGCTCTTAAACAAACAAATGTGGCGTAGGTTGGATCCCTCTAGGCTCTTCAAACAACTATGCCCCCAACCGTTGGAGCGACCTCACGCTCTTGAATCAAACAATGTCCCCGTACGTTGGAGCGACCTCGCGCTCTAAAACAGATCTGCCCCCGCGTTGGAGTCCCACTCGGGGCTCTGAAACAAATATTCCCCCTGAGCGTTGGAGCGAACTCGTGCTCTGAACCAACCACTGCGGTCCCGGTAGAGCGCACTAGGGCTCTGAGCAACCAATGCTGGCAAACCCAAAAACAAGGTACCCGGTCTACCCCTCCACTCACCGGGCGGTACTTGTCCGCTTTCGGCCCTCCTGTGAGCACTTCCCTCGCGTCGGGGGCTGGGGGCAGACACGGCACTTCCGTCTTTCCTCTCGGTCACGCTGCGGCGGCCCGGCCGGACTCTGCTTCGGCCAGGAGGCCCCGCCTCCGTTGGTTACAGTCCAGTGCGGGGTGGGCTCCCGCCTGGACTCTACTGCCGGCTCAGTTCTCCTGGCTGCACCGGAGCACGGGGTGGGCTCCCCTCGGCTTCCGGGTCGTCCTTGGGCACAGGAGCGTGGGGTAGGCTCCCGTCCGCTTCCTGTTCAAGTCCCGCCCATGTCCCAACACAAACTGCCTCACTTCCTGCGGGAGCCCGGCTACGGCGGTGATTTCTCTTCAGCACCAAGCGGGGTGGGCACCCGCGATGAATAGATAATAAAGTGAGGTGGGCACCCGCGATGAATGTGTAATGAAGCGGGGTGGGCTCCTGCCGGCGTACACAGGGATGCGGGGGAATCCTCTACGCCGGGGATTCCCTGTTAATGATGAGCAGCTCAGCATTGCAGGCCACAACCAAGGCGCTCTTCAGAAAGAGTGCTGCTCCAAACAAGGCAAGGTTCCTAGAAATAAAGGTGGCAGGGGGGCAAGGGCTGTGCCCAGGGGCCAGCTCACAGGACCCTCCAGGCAGGGAGGCAGTCCCCAGTGGTGGTCTCTCCTGGCGCCCAGCAGCAGCAGCAGCCCCCCCCTCCAATTTAGGATCAGAAGAAGAACATTTTACATGGGGTCAGAGCCCCTTCTTATGCACAGGTTTCCTTTGTCTCAAGGTGAAGGGAAGGGGCGAACAGTTACAACTGGTTCCTGAGCACTTTGTTTTGCTCAGCCCCTCTCCCTATTCACAGAGCAGGCCAGGGTCATCAGTCGCACCACAGGGGGCGGAGCCAGCATTGTGTGGGGAAAGCCCAGCCCTATTCAGGTCCTAGGTGTACTCCTCCCACCCATCTGGCTGCTGATCTCCCCATTCACCACTGGGTGACTCCTCCTGACTCTGGGGATTTCCTAGCCCATCACATGACCTCAGCCAGCCAATCACGCGCCAGGCAGTCACTGCACATTTATGCCAGCGTCTAGAAGTGGCACTTCCACACTAGCTACATGGACACCGCACACATCATCGCGCAGCATTTCATCACACGAGTCCGCACATACCAAACTCGCACCTGCACTCCCCATACATCAGGAACTACCAGGGACACATACATTCCCCATTCATTCCTATGGGAGGGCAGGTCAGTCTAACTAAACAATATACAGAGCACACGCGCTTTCCACTGGGACACAGTGTGAAAGCGCCTAGAGGCCTAAAACCACTAGTCCTCCATAGGGAAAGAGCTAATATACTCGCAAAAAGTTTAGGGGTGAACCTGCCAGAAGGGCCAAGTCCAACAATGAGGGAGGAGATCCTCGCACTCAACTAAGCGAGTGGTGGTTTGACATGATGGAGCCCTGGATTTGGAATAGCCAGACTCCGGCAACGAAGGCAGAAGGTCGCTCAGAGTTGACCCGTTGCTACAACAGGCTGAGCGTGAGGCTGCAAGGGATCTAGTGGAGAAAGTTACCACCTCAAACTCTTATGCCAGAATGGGAGATGTGGTAGAAGACACCCCTAGACAGACAACCCCTGAACAAGCCACAGACTGAGGCTTATTGTGAGAGATGGTCAATTACTGATGGGAGTAATAAGTGCCTGATAATGGAGACAGGGGGATGGGATGAGTGTTGACAGTGATTGGATGGATACCTGAAGACCTGGGTGCAGAGAGGCACCTCTGAGAAGGGGGACATAATACAAAGCGGGTGGACACCCCTCTCCTCTTCTTCTTTGCTAACTCTTTACTCGCTCAATTCTCATCTTGCTTTTTCTCTTCTCCCAGATTTACTGATCAATATTTTCTTCTTCTGCTGATAACTACATATATAGAAAGGTATGAGAGAAGAGTGACAGAGTGTACATCTTATCGTGAGGGGAGTTCGGGATGAGGAGGGTGTTGCCGGTGTGACACACACTGTGGCCATACCGCACACAAACACAACCTGAGGCTAAGTATAATTTTGATGATCGCGAGTGAGCTTAATGGGGGGCATGGCGATAGACACAGATTTCCATCTACTGAATGCCTGGGTGATATCTAGTGTGATTTTATATATTTTTTTCTAGTCGTGATTTACTGTTCATACGCGATCAATGTTCGATTTATGGAAATTGCTTTGGTACTTTTTTGGAGATGGAGGGCTTGGGAGGGCACAGAGGGAGTTGAGAATACATGGGGATGACCATATTATTTCTGCAGTGTCTACCCGGGGGGGGGGGGGGGGTGGAATGCTTCAACAATTAACTTAATGGTCATTGCTGGCAGCGATGGTGGCGGTACAGTGGGAAGAACGAGTGAGGGCAGTCAGAGGTTATAGAGCGGGCTCAAACAATGGGTTGAAATGCCACCCAGAGCTCATGGCAGGGATCTAGACTATTTGAAAGCATTCTTTCCATCATTTCTGTATCTAAGGATATAGCCAGACATTGGTCTCTTAGTCGTTGTGCTACAGGATACAAACTATACCTCACGGACAGGCTTAACAAGGCCAAAAATGGTCTGTTATTTCTTGTGTTTCCTTGTTTTCATCTGGATGGGGACTTGTTTGGCAGTTGGGGATGAACGGATCCCATGAGGAGCAGGGTGAAAAAGGATTTGTATAAAGCAGGCCTTTGTTTACAGAGGTACAGTGAGTGAATAATGAAGGGTTCTAATGCTGCCCAAAATTAATGTCAGTGATTTAGCCTACTTGCAAGCATTCTGTCCATCGCCTATTGTGTGCTTGATGTATCAAGAAGTAGTGCTATGATGTTTCTCCACCACCATCTTGGAAAAAGAAGGAGTGATGTGAGCACATAGTGGCCAGTGAGGATCTCTGGTCTGCCATCAGATCTACATAGTCAACACAGACAGAAACCATGGCCTTGTGCAGGTACAGTTGCTTGGTTTTCATTACAGGACCAGGTAAAAATGTTCATCTTTACAAATTATGACGTACTGTTAAATAACAAATCTCAAAAGATGAGTTATGAACATTTTTGATAGACAGACATTTACATTTAAAAATAATAGTAATTCGAGGTAGGAGATACAAATAAAGAAACCTAGGTCTACAGTAAACAGTCTACTAGTATACTCATCTATTGTAGCACTCTGCAATATATGAAAAGAGGAACAAATGTACTATTGGATGGACCAGTGTTGGGAACAATGTCAGAAGATTGAATAAGTGGTCAACGTTGCTTAAGATAACCTACTAAAAGCAACAGATTAACCTTTAGCGGATTAAGGAGGCTCTCTCATCAATGAGATTTTAGTTTGGAAGTTGCTGCACGAGATTCGGATATATTAGAAATGGGGTTTCAGGTTGGCTACCGTATGCACCTCAGCCCGGCAGAACCCACCACTCTTGTCAGGGTAAGGGACTTACACACACAGGATACCCCTGCTCATGACCTTGGTAGCTTGGCAGATTAGTAAGGCTTATCCTTCCCCCCAGAGGCAATGTATAAAGCGTTTGTGCAACACATTCACGCAAACCAGTAACACACAAGGCACACCACAAAAAGAGTCTTCACACAAGGTTATATAAAAATATCCTTTCTATTGTTCATGAAACACATTAGACCACGATCACAGCAATGACTGTGCCACTAGGCACTTTTCATGACGTCACGTATATCATAAATCACTTTGCCACAAGGCAATGGTCATAACATCACAAGTTAGTGCATCAAGTAAATGCTTGTAGATTGCACACTATATAAATTGACAATTTCTGCACATATATGCCACTCCTGAGCTGCAACAGCATGTACCATAAACCCCACATGGGTCATAAGGGTGGTGCCAACATATACAGATCACCACATGAGAGCATACGAGAATGCAGTCCGTAACCTGTATGGCAAGCTCACCCTAAAACTATAGGGTACAGCACTCCTGAACTTTTTCTAAGTATGATGCGGTAACTGGTATATAGGCACTCCTCCTCATAGCCCTTCAGTGCCCCAACTGAACTTTATGAAGTGCAGCTGCCCGCGTATGAATGGCGCAGCTGCTGTCTATCCTGGGAATGCGGAGCTCGAGGAGAAACATGCCACTATGGGCAAGGGACCAGCCATGCTGTGTGAGCACCCAGTCCCGGGTTAAGGCGTCCCTGCAGGCTATCAGGTTGCCTGCTCGTTGATCCGAGCAAGGGCGGGTAATACTGAAATGCCCCCAATGAGATCAACACACAGGAAGGGGAGGAACAGATTCACGTGGCTCCCCCTACAGTTTCTATGGACCAAGAGCGGTCCAGTGCGGCTGGTGCTGCAACACAGGCAGCATCTCCACTTCTCCCCACACCGGCTTCTTAATGAAACAGCACTCTGAGCACAAGCGACTCCTCACAGCTTTCTTGGCGAAAGCAGACCCATTGGGAGTTTCTCGCTGGCCGTCTCCTGCAACAGCCCCTTTTCAGATTGGAGGTTGCTGATTGGAGCCTGCAAGGCTCTGAATTTCCTCCGGCAGTTTGGCGTTGCCTCCCTTGGACATCGGCGTTGCCGCAGCAACACAGAGGAGCTCCCTGATGGGATTCATCTCCTGCTTGGGTTCCGTGCTGGTTTGCAGCCTGGGGCCACTTAGGAGAGCCCTGGCAGAGACAGAATGCCAGAAAGCCAGCCACCAGGAAGGGGGAGAGCGCTTCCTTCAACTTAGCTCTCTCCTCCTGTGGCTCCAAGCCTGCAATGAGAGTGGGGTGCTGTACAAACTGTTCCAGGCTGTCTCTCTCGGACAGGGGGGGCGGGTTCCATACTTGCTTTTCTGGCAAAAGCTCTCCCCGCAGGCTGCTCTTTTCTCAGCAACGGGAATGATTCAACAGCCATGGGAAAAAAATGACCAGGAGTAGTTTACAGCGCTCACCTCACACTGATCTCCTGTGAGAGCACCAGAGGAGCACGCTGGTTCAGGAAAGCACCCAGCATGCCAGCTCAAAAGAAAAGTCCCTGAGGTTTTCATGGTAGTACAACAGTAACTCCTATTCAGGTGCAGTCTGTAGAGCCAGCAGAAGCTAGTTTCAAGTCCACGCAGTGTCTAAAATCATGGGGTCACAGCCCCTGTACTTATACTAAAAACGTGTTTGTTCTGGGGGCCTTCAAACACTTTTTCAGAAGTGCACAACACCCCTTTCCAAATCCCAAGCCCTGGACCTAGACACACTACAGGTGGGCGGAGACAGCATTGTAAGGCAGGCACAGCCTATTCAGGTGCAGGTGCAACTCCTCCCACCACTCTAAATGCAGATGAGGCATATTCAGGTGCAAAGGACACTTCTCCGGCCACTCTAACTGCAGCCAATGTCTATTCAGCCTATCGCTGAGTCACGCAGCAAAGGCAGGACATTACTTAACTCCCCTTGTGACTGTCTAGAGTGAATGCATATCCCCTGTTTCCTGTCAGTCTAAACCAGATGATAAATACACATCCAGGCAGGGCACAAAGGCTCATAAGCACACATAAATGCCTAGTCCTAGAAGTGGCATTTCTACAATAGTAATATCAAATCCGCTTTCGCCAATAAGCAGGATTAATTACTACTGTTCCAAACATACTAAACATGGACACACTACCCCTTTCATATCAGAAATTACCACTGAAGCACATATCAGGGAATCCCCAATGCAACCCTAAGAGAGGGCAGCCTCACAGCAGTGAGAAACCAAGTAGGCTGCTTGTCACTATCATGATATGCCACACAGTTAATGCACATATCCTACATTTTTCCTACACCCTGTCCATAGGGCTATCTAGGACCTACCTTAGGAGTGACATATAGGTAGTAAAAGGGAGTATCAGACGTGGCAACCACTTTACATGCCACGTCACTGCAGCAGTAAACTGTGCCCACAGGCCCTGCAGCGGCAGAGGCCTGAGACAGGTTTGAAAGGCTACTTTGGTGGATGGCGCAAGCAGCGGTGCAAGCCCACTAGTAGCATTTAATTTACCGGCCCTGGGTACATGAGATACCACTGTACAAGGGACTTACAGGTAAATTAATTATGCAAAACAGGTGTAGATCAATCTTACAAAGTTTACCAGATAGAGCACATGCACTTTAGCACCGATCAGCAGTTGTAAAGTGCCCAGAGTCATAAATCCAACAAAAACAGGTTAGAAAAAAATACAGGTGGAAGTCAAAAAGTTTTGGGATGGCCTTGCAAAAATGGCCAGTTCCAACAGGACAAGTGTGAGGTTCAAGTGAAGAATTGATTCTGCCTTTCAGGGGCTAGACTGAACAACTCCTAATGAAAAAGTAATGTGTCACAGAAGCAATGCCCCAGGAGACTCTTCACACAGAATATTGGTATCATTGCAATTCACCCACAAACCTTTAAAGTTTTATATTAGCCATAGCTAGCTAAATGCCTAGGGCATGTGTGGTGTGCCTTTGGAGATTCAGTCAACAGTGTTGATACTTCCAATAATTCTTCTATCAGTGATAAAAGTAGATCAAATTCAAAGTCTTTGGCCATTTACTTTAACATCAGACAAGAGATTTATGCACAGCAATATCTTGGTCTTAGAGGTCTTAGTGGTATCAGACTTTTTTATCCCTGGTGATTAGAATACACTTCAGAAGGAAATAGAGTGCCCTCTGTTTCTAACGTGTTGTTCACAGCTTAGCTGTATGGACTCTTTAGGAGCTATAGAAAAGGAATGAGTTTCCATATCCGTTCTACTACTGTAACCCCCTCAGAGAACAGCAATGGGCGCAAGAAGTAAAGTAACGGAGAATAATTTGTCCATCTAGCCTTATCATCTTTCTATTCAAATGTCACAACAACAGTTGAACATCTGCTGCACAGAACACGTGACAGGCATTACCAAAGACAAGCCATTAACACACCACTTGGTGTTGAAGGTATGAGCTGGACCAATAAGGACAGTGGTCAAAATGATTAATCAATGTTAGAAGAAATAAAGGGTCCACTGTCATGCCTGGCACTAGAAAGTGTTTTAACTGTATATATGTGTTTTGCAGACAGAATTATTGTGAGAGCTGAGCGTGATATATTTTAAAATGCACCTGGAGCTCTAAAAGTATGTGAAACAGCCTTTTCCATGCACACATTACGACGTAACGCATTTACCATGCATCAATTACAATGCAATGCCTTTACCACTCATTGCCTTTACCACTAAGGTTTTTACCCCATATGCCTTTATTACGCATGCTGTTGCAACTTAATGATAAGTGTATATAAGGAAAGTTTATATATATATATATTCACTGAAAAAACCAAAGGTTTCACACACGTTATAGTTAGGAATTAGCATTTAAAAAACCTTGCAAATTCACTGAAAAAAACATAGGTTTCACACGTTATAGTTAGCTGGACATTTCTCTCATACAAAACCAATGAAATTCCCCCGTTATAGTTAGTTCAGCTAACTATAACTCGCGCGCCCGCAATGCACTGCTGATGACGTCACATATTACATCACTCATGACATGGTCAGTGACATCACTCATGACATCACTGATGACATCTCAAATGACATCACTGATGACATCACTGATGACATCATCCATTGAATGTCTGTTTTTCTGAAAATTAAATATGTTTTATATATGTATATCTCAAGGTCGATGGAAGAATAAATGGGTATATAAGTGTCTAAATGGAGGATTTGTTTTTGAAAAATTGAGTGTGTAACTGACTGATTAAGTGTATCATAGTGAATACATGGCTTAGTGAGTAATGTTTAAATATGTAAATATCTGTATCAGTCTCTCACTTTGTGTATAAGTGGCTGCATGGGTTGGTGAGTAGCTACATGGGTGTCTATATAGGTTATTAGTTGGTTTTTTGAGTATCAGTCTGAGTGTCTGCATGGTTCGGTGGGGGGTATTACGTAATGCATAGGTGCATGAATGAGTGACTCACTGTTTGTATGTGTTGAAGACAGCATGTGTGCAGGACTGGATGAGTGTGTGTATGGGTGTGTTAGTGAATGAATGACTGTCTCAATAGTGTCTTTATGAGTAAGTACATATGTTTTAAACTAGTATATGTGACTATCGGTGTATATAAGTGAGTATATGTGAGAGTGAGAGATTGAAAGAGTTCCTGTATGAATAAGTATGTGTTTCTATAAGTGATTGTTTAAAAGACTAAGTATGTGTAAGTTTCCATAGAAGTAAGTTTGGTGGTGTGTGTATAACTGTATATGCAAGTAAATGTATGTTTGATTCTTTATTAGCATGAGTGACTATGTGTGTGAGTAACTCTATAGATGAGTGGCATTGTGTAACAGGATGTATAGGTGTATGAGTACATATGATGAGTGAGTACATGTATGAGTGACTGTATAGGACTGTTGGTGAATGAGTGGATGTGTATGTGGATCTTAGAATTACTGAAGAGGTTGTTGTAACTGGTATTGGTATGTCCATTGTTTTGAAAATTTTAGACTCTATTTTTGAATGTGTGTATCAAAGGTTATATTAGGGTGAGAGGAGGTCTGCCACTCTATCACAAGGATGATGTCATCAGTGATGTCATCAGTGATGTCATTTGAGATGTCATCAGTGATGTCATGAGTGATGTAATATGTGACGTCATCAGCAGTGCATTGCGGGCGCGCGAGTTATAGTTAGCTGAACTAACTATAACGGGGGAATTTCATTGGTTTTGTATGAGAGAAATGTCCAGCTAACTATAACATGTGTGAAACCTATGGTTTTTTCAGTGAATTTGCAAGGTTTTTTAAATGCTAATTCCTAACTATAACGTGTGTGAAACCTTTGGTTTTTTCAGTGAATTTGTACGGTTTTTTAAATGCTAATTTTTGAATTATTTAATTAAATAATTTTTTTTCGATAATAAAAATACAATTCCTATGTATTCATTTATATATTATCTGTATCCTTTTATTTGTTTTTGCTCTTTTTTTTAAATTTCAATTAGGATAAAGTTGAACAGTTTATTTAATTTTTGCAATTAATTTTGCTCCACTTTTTTTTTTTTATATAAATTCTTGGGGTGCGCGCTCTGAGCGCGCTCCTAGTACAATTTCGTAAGTTTTTTATGAATACCGTTGTAAGTTATTTACGTACGCATATATACCTCATAGTGCGCGCTGGGAGCGCGCACCCAGTACGTATGCGTACGTACGTACCCATGCGTGCGTGCGTCCTACGCGCTCCACGCGGTTCACTTCCGCATACGCTTAAATTACGCGCAATAACGTTCGCGTATACGCGTGTTCAACGTATGCGCGTTACGTACGCGCATATGACGTATGCACATGCGCTCCTACGCGTTCGCGCATGCGTAATCACAAGGTGCGCGCTCGGAGCTTGCGCAGTGCGCGCACCTCGGGTTATATGCTTAATAAAACAACACTTCTTATTGGTTATCATTACTTTCAGTTTCTGATTGTTTCAACACCACACCCAATCCCCTCATGGCAAGTCATGTGATCAAGAATCATCACTTTTGATTGGTTTGAAGTACTTTCAGTTCCAGATTCTTCCCAAACCACACCTACTCCCCTCATTATTAGTTCTGATTCCTTTGGAGAAGGAGCTATTCTGTTGTTGAGAGACAATCGCTGAACAGCAACCATCTTCAGACAGTGACCAGGACACTCTTGAGAGGCAGAGGAGCAGGAAGCAGAAAGACAGCTTTATATGGCAGTTTTTCACTTTTCCAGAGGGACAAAAAAAGGTAAATGCACCTAAAGTTACTTGTGTACTTTGTCAAAAAGTCTTGTCACGTGGGAATCCTAACAAGAAGTATTCTTTTAGCATTCACACTATGTTGAGGCATGTTGACAAAATGCATCCAGTGACTTTTCTTCGAGCTTCTGGAGCAAACCCTCCACCTGCTCAACCGACGACATCTGCAGCAGCTCAGCCGAGCACATCTTCGGCAGCTCAGGCGAGCACTTCTTCTGCAGTGGTGCCTTTGCCTTCTTCCACACCTCGTTTTGGACCACCTTGTTTTGCGAGGTTGTCCACACGCTGCACTGATTGCGGTCAACTTATTTCTGTGTGTGAGACCAGTCTTGATCTCATTCAGAGAAAATTTGATGCGCATGAGTGCAGTAGGCCATAGATGTTTTTTCTTTTTTTTCGTTTTTCTCTTCCTGTTTCCCTCTATTAACTCAAGGGCTCTTTTAAGAGGCACTTAAAAACTAAACCCCAAAAATTTTTGGGGGGATTTATTTATTTATTTATTTTTTGGGTGCGCGCACCCAAGGATGTTTTTTAAAAAATTTTTTTTTGTTTTTAAAAATTTAATGTACAAAAAGAGGTGAAGAAATGGAAGCATGAAAAGGGAGGATTGAGAAATACAAATATTTTTCACTTATGTTTTTTAAAAAATAAATTATTTTGAAAAAAATTTTTTTTAGTATTTTGCAAGGGAACAGAATATTTTTTTTTTTTTCTAGTTCTGCAAAAAAAGAAAAAAGTATAAATATTCAATCATACATTACAAAAATCATTAAATGTTTTTACATATTTTACAAAGCAATTTTTTGCCCTTTTTTTGCTGTTTTCAGAATTTTTTAATTTTCACTTAAAATAGTGAAAACAATTGTATTCATCATTTAACAGCGGGCAAAAAAAAAAAACATTTTCCTTATAGTTTAGAGAGGCAGAAAAGAGCACATGTCCTAACAGCTACTTGAGACCATGAGCATGTGGAACCTGGGTGAGTGATTAGACTAGAGCAAAGGAAATGAGCCTTGGTGACGTTGAATGTGTTAGCGTTACACACTGCTATCTGAAATACCACACAGTGCTGAATAGTAAGCATGAGAGTGCAGGACAAGCAGCTGCCTGTGTGCTAAGAGTGTGTTTCTGGAGACTGTGTATTGTCAGGTGCAAGAGAGATCTGCATGGACGCTTGCACAACTGCATGAAGACTGCAGAGATGTATGTAAGAGTACATGTGTGGTAAGGGTTAATTGGAGATTTGAACATGTAGGAACTAACTCACCCATTGCAGGAGTGGAAAGCAAATCTACCATGTTGATTTCAAATGTGTTAGCATTTGCCTCTCATTTGTGAGATAGTGATTTGTGCTGACTGCTAACCACCACATTTGAAGAAAACAAGCTGTCCCTTTCCTGCAAGTGCATGTTTTACCGAACAACTGCAACACAAATTACATCTCTGGCCACAATTCCAGTGCGCACACAGCCTCATGGTGTGCTTCTAAGCAGAAAACAGAATTTGATTGGCAATTTCAAAGCACATTTACTACTGTGGTAGAGCAAGTGATAATTACTGTTACAGCCTGACACATTTTCCTTCTAGATCACAGAGGCAGAAAAGACCACATGTCCTAACAGCTACATCATACCATGAGCATGTGCAATGTGGGTGAGTGACTACACTAGAGCAAACGAAATGTGCCTTGATGACGTTGAATGTGTTTGCGTTACACAGTGCTGTCTGAAACACCACACAGACCTGAGTACTACACATGGGAGTGTGAGAGAAGCTGCTGCGTGTGTGCCAAGAGTGTGTTTCTTGAGACTGTGTATTGTCTGGTACAAGACAGATGAGCAAAGAGACTTCCAAAACTGCATGAAGACTGCTGGGATGTATGTAACAGTGCATGTGTGCTAAGGGCTATTTTCAGTTTTGAACATATGGCAACTACCTGTGCCTTTGCTATTTTGAATGGAAAATCTACCCTATTGGTTTCAAATGTTTTAGCTTTTGCCTCTCATTTCAGATTAAGTGATTTCTGTTGACTGCTAACCACCACATTTGAAGAAAACAAGCTGTCCCTTTCCTGCAAGTGCATGTTTTACAGAACAACTGCAACACAAAATACATCTCTGGCCACAATTCCTATATGCACACAGACTCATGCTGTGTTGGTAGGCACAAAACACAGGCTGCCCCTTTCCTGGGTCTGCAATCCTTACAGAACAACAACTTCACAAATTAAATCTCAGACAACAATTCCTATAGGCACACAGACTCATGCTGTGTTGGTAGGCACAAAACACAGGCTGCCCCTTTCCTGGGTCTGCAATTCTTACAGAACTAATGCTAATTTCAAATGTGCTGCCATTTTCCTCTCTTTTCTTTCAAAGTGATTTCTGCTAAATCCTAACCATCACAATTAAAAACAAGCTGTCCTTTCCTTTGAACTGCAAGTCTTACTTTTCAACAGCAACGCAAATTAAATCTCTGTCAACAATTCTTCTCTGCACACAGACTCATGGTTTGATGGTAGGCACAAAACAGTATTCCTCATTCTTACCAGTACACATTAACTTATTGTGAAAACATACTCCATAATATCTTACAAGTTCAAAACAGTTAAATATCTCGCAAACCTCAAAATGTAAAACATAACTTTTGAAGAAGATTCACAATTCTAATATTTATCTCAAAAATCACCACATACATCCCCTCTCAAACTCATAACTCACCTTTTAAAATAGTTAGTTGAGAAAGAAATGTGCCACTCAAACAGCAGACTATCAGAGTCAGAATATCAGAGCTCCACACCTCTCTCCTCTCTCCAGAACCAGTAAATGGCAATGTTTCCCTCTCTTTTTTCACACATATACATGTTAATTTCAAATCTCAGTGCTTCCCACTTTTTTTCAAATGAAATCACACATTTCTATTGGTTGAAAACTTCAACCCCTTTCCAAATGTACCCTTCCCCCAACTTGTCTCCTGCCTGCTACTATAGCAACAGGTCATGGAACACTGCTGTGAGGAGAGAGGTCAGAAGTTCAGCAAACAATGTTTCATATCCAAAGAGCAAGCGTGCTTGACTTTTCAAACCTAACAGCAAATCCATAGTAATGTTCTTTGGTAACACATTTTTCTGAACCAATACAAAACATGCTTTTTAAAATTTAAACATACAGCCTAGTTTTTTGTGTAGAATGGTTTGAAACAGCCAATGAGTACTTTTTATAAAAAAAACTATGTGTGCCCCCATTTTTCTACTGTCTTTCATTTCATATTGCCTTTCTACTGAAAGACACCTCCTGAGTGCATCCAGATCTCCTTGGAAGATGTTCACTGTGTGGATTGTAGGTCACAGCTATGTCTTCTGGAGTGAAAAATGTGCAGAAAAAGAGGTATGGTGAGAGACCTTGCTTTGCCAAATGTACACATTAAATGGATTGGTCAGAGAGGGTTAAAGTGGCACCAATTAATGCCTTTGGTGAAAACCTTTATACATCTCCCACAGCCTAACCTTATTATTGTGCACTGTGGTGGTAATGACCTAGGCACTTTAACTGGGGTAGGTCTGGAAATGCTTATCAAGGACACCTTTGTGCAATTGATGTCGCTTTTTCCACAAACTGCCTTTGTATATTCTAACATATGCCAAAGGCAAAAGTGGAACTGGTCCAACTAATTTTGTCCGCAGATTGACAAAGCAAGGAAGCACGTCAACAAATCTATTTCTGCTTTCCTCAGAGACTATGGTATGGGTTCTATATACCACAACAACTTGCGTTACAACATGCAAGACATTTATAGAGGAGATGGTGTACACTTCACTGATGAAGGCAACAGAGTCTTCCTCTTGAACTTTAGAATCTGCATCGGTACTTACTTGTAGGTACCAAAAAACACACAATAAACACAAGGGCTCTTTTTAGAGCCACCTTATATCTTTTTACTTAATTGCGAATTTTTATTATTTTTTTGTTTTTAAACATTTTTCGGGTACGCGCTGGGTGCGCGCACTCGGCGATATTTTTTTTCAAAATATAAATCTTTTTTTTTGCCCTACAAGGTCCTACTGTGACCCCCTTACAATGCCTAGTTGGTCAATATCTCCCCACTCTGCCCCCTTTTCACGTTCTCCCCCTTTGTTTATCACCCCCTCTTTATGCGAGAGACAAAATGGCGGCCGCCGCTTCCTGATTTCCACCGATTCGAATGTTTACTGACATCTAACAACCAATCAGAAGTGCGCTCGCGCACGGCAGGGTGCGCGCCCAGGACTTGCTCAGTGCGTGCACGCTGCGCGCTTACAGATATATATATTGATTTAAATGCTAATTTCTCAGGAAATACTGAACAGATTTACACCAAACCTGCAAAAGGCACTTCATGGACCTTATGGCTACCTCTCTGCCAAATTTCACATAATTCTGTTCAGCCGTTTGGGCTGTAGCTGCAGATTGACACCATATATGCAAAAGGCACATCCCTGACCTGAGGACTACCTCTTTGCCAAATTTCAAGTAATTCTGTTCAGCCGTTCGGGCTGTACCTTCGACTAAAGGTCCTATGGAAAAATGCATGGGGAAAACGCGTTTTGGAACCCCCCTTTTTTCTCGGCCCCCACTTGACAAATCACCCCGAAACTTTCAGGGTAGGAGCTGAGCGGAGCGCCCCATAAATTTCATGTGGATTCGTCAACCGGCGCCAGTAGGTAATATATATATATATATATATATATATATATATATATATATATATATATATGTATATATATTCCCAACAGAAATGCCCATGCATTCGGACACGCACTCCTCCGATGCCTGTTCCTTTTGAATAAAATGATTTTGTTAAATCACCAGCTGGAGGAGTGCGTGTCCGAATGCATGGGCATTTCTGTTGGGAATATAAATCACGGCAAGTCCAGGCCGTGGGAAGGTCGCACCACCCTTCAGAAATATCATGAGGGGCCCGTCTTACCTGAATCTTTGGGGAGGAAATACGGCGCAGCTGGTTCCTTGTACTGCAGGAACAGGATTTTAACTCTGAGGCCCACTGGAGGGTTTTCCTTTGGTATCCTGGTAAAGGTTTGAAATTGCACGAATCCACTGGAGGATGTAAATAACTTTAAATGTGACCACAAGTTCCGGCATGCATCACAATTATTTCACTGAGAAGAGCACACCGGAGGCTCATTAAACCAAATGAAATGCAGGGAACTGTGGGAGAGAAAAATGTGCCTTTTCGAACTGCCTCTGAAGAAAGAGCTCGTTAGCTCTGAAACGCGTCAGGCAACAGGACAAAACTATCAGAGTAAGGATGCCTGTTCCTTTTGAATAAAATGATTTTGTTAAATCACCAGCTGGAGGAGTGCGTGTCCGAATGCATGGGCATTTCTGTTGGGAATATATATATATATATATATATATTACCTACTGGCGGTCGCCAGTAGATAGTTATATCGGCCGCCATTTTCTGTCTCTCGCACTGAAAAACAAAGGTTGATAACATGAAAAGGGGGCAACGAAGAGAGTTGCAGACCCCCTAGCGTTCGTCAGGGGGTTCACGAAGGACCAAAAAGTATGAAAAATAAATTTAATAATTTAAAAAAAAGTCGCGGAGTACGCGTACGGTAAGCTTACCGTACGCGTACGGTAAAAAAAAAATTTTAAAAAAAAGAATTAACAATCACATTTAATATAGAAATCTAAGGACCCCCAAGGGAGAAAAAAACTATTGATATTCTGTAAAAAATGTCGAGGCGTGCACGGTATGAAATGCGCAACGTGGGCGCTCGGTGCCCACAGCGCGCGCATGGTGCGCTTCGCGCACCGTGCGCCCAAAAATTAAAAATAAATACATAACTTAGCATTTAAAAAACCGTACAAATTCACTGAAAAAACCATAGGTTTCACACACGTTATAGTTAGGAATTAGCATTTAAAAAACCCTTGCAAATTCACTTAAAAAACCATAGGTTTCACACAAGTTATAGTTAGCTGTACATTTCACTCGTAAAAAACCAATGAAATTCCACGTTATAGTTAGATCAGGTAACTATAACTTGCGCGACCGCAATGCACAATGTGTCATTTCAGATGTCATCATTGATGTCATGAGTGATGTCACTGACCATGTCATAAGTGATGTAATATGTGACGTCATCAGCAGTACATTGCGGGGGCGCAAGTTATAGTTACCTGATCTAACTATAACGTGGAATTTCATTGGTTTTTTACGAGTGAAATGTACAGCTAACTATAACTTGTGTGAAACCTATGGTTTTTTCAGTGAATATATATATATATATATATATATATATATATATATATATATATATATATATATATATATATATATATATATATTCACTGAAAAAACCATAGGTTTCAGGCACATTATAGTTAGGAATTAGCATTTAAAAAACCTTAGAAATTCACTGAAAAAACCATAGGTTTCGGGGGCATTATAGTTAGCTGGACTTTTCACTCATACAAAACCATTGAAATTCCCCCGTTATTGTTAGTTTAGCTAACTATAACTCGCGCGCCCGCAATGCACTGCTGATGACGTCACATATTACATCACTCATGACATGGTCAGTGACATCACTCATGACATCATTGATGACATCTCCAATGACATCACTGATGACATCATCCTTGTGATAGAGTGGCAGTGACAATGGTTTTGTACGAGTGAAAAGTCCAGCTAACTATAACGCCCTTGAAACCTATGTTTTTTTCTGTGAATTTCTAAGGTTTTTTAAATGTTAATTCCTAACTATAACGTGCCTGAAACCTATGGGTTTTTCAGTGAATTTCAAAGGTTTTTTAAATGCTAATTTCTAACTATGCCTACAGAGATAGGACATGTGAAGAAAGAAGAAAAAACGCACTGAAAGAAAAAAAAGAAATGCAGAAAGAAGCAACAGAAGTCCTCAAAGACGAAGAAAAGTGCATTAAGAAGGATAACGTGCAGAAAGAACAAACAGAAGAGCAGAAAGAAGCCTTATTGCAAAATCATCCTCTACTCTCAACTTTTTCAGATGGATACTGGTGGTAACTGATTCTGACTAACCAGTCCTAGAGCCAGTGATATGATAAAAGACACTTAGAATACAGTGAAAACACCTACATACACTAGGGAACACTATGAGTTGGGGTCCCCCTGTGATTAGCATGACCTCCTTTGTAAGCCCCTAGTATATAATAGGGCTGGGGGATTAAAACTACCTCTTAAAACGCGCCACAGGTCGTGTTTGCACACGTCACCTCAGGCCCTGTCCCCTCCCGTCCCCACTGTGTAAACACGCCCTATGGCCGTTTTAAGTTGGGAGATTAAGTCCCCTTGAATCCTGAAGGGTCCCTAGGGTCCAACTAGCCCATTAGGTACCTCCAGTAAGCGCTACAGAGCTGCGTTGCAGAGAGGTGTAAGAAGGGGCGTGGCCTCAGAACACCTGTCTGCAATGCAGCTCCCTGGCGCATACTGGAGATACCTTTTGGGCTAGTTGGCCCTCAGGGACCCTGAGTATTGAAGGGGAATTAATTTTCAGGGGGCGCGTTTGCAGAGTGCTGCAAGGAGGGGGCATGGCCTCTGGCGTGTGGCTCCCCTTCTTTTTCTAATTTATTGGCCATGGGGACCCCATCCCCCAGGGCCTGCCCCCTAATTTTTTTTGGGAAAAAAAAATAATTTGGAAGGGGGGCGCGTGGCCCCCCTCCCAAGGCCTTAATCGGCCCCAGGGACCCCATCCCCCGGGGCATGGCCTTTAAAAAATTCTTTAGGTGGGGGCTGCATCCCCCGGGACCGGCCTTTGTTTTTTATTATTTATGTTTTTTAATATATTTACAGAAACACCTAGGACGTGCTGGACAAACCGTACGTACCTATCACCATGACGATTTGCTTGATATTCATTAAAAGGCGACTATGCATACAATGAATCCACGTGGAATGTATTTACACCGCTAGTGAAGCTCTGACATGTCTGACGCCTTACCGTGCCTGATCTCGGCGCCCCCGCCGGTGGGTACTCTCCATGTAGACACCCTTGTCGCTTATTTATACAAACATGGGTAGCTATTGACGGGCACATTGAATACACACGCACACCAAGCCAATCAAATTGAATACACACGCACACCAAGCCAATCAAAGGTGATTCGTCAAAAATTCGACCAAAACTATGCAAGAAACCCCCCTCACAGTTAATAAAACACACATCCACCGACGGATGTGTAATACTTTTTATTTTACTCTCTGGAAAGGAGACAAACCTCACTTGAGAGTCACAGCGAGCTCCTGCTGAGCCCAATGCTGTGGTACACCCACCAGTGCCCGCCGAGTGCCACACACCTCTGTGTTGTATTCCACCAGCTAGTGCGTATGCTATGACACTCTCAAACCCATGTGCACTGTAACAGCACCCCGTGAATATGTCATGCCACACTTGCCTTCGCACGGGTTATATTGCCCCATCTAACGTGCCTTCCTCGATACCTATGTTATAACGCACAGCGCTATGCCATAAATATTACAATCTGGGATTCATATCTTTGTCACAGTGCATATGCAACATTACACTCCCCAGGACATATTTTATATTACAACTTTAGAGACTAGTTAGGTTACACAACACTGCCCTGTGCATATTACATTCCAAGGTGCATATCGCATAGCAAGTGCACATGTCTGTGCTATCTTGTGCTCTCCAATGAATCTGTCATTGCGCACAATGTATTGCATATTATATTTCACTCCCGGTTCATCTTATATCACACTTTTTGGTGCATAGTTTATACCATACACTATATCTAGTTTTCATTTTCAATCGTGCTCTCAGGACTATATACTATATAACACTGCGTTCACCTACCCTTTTCAACGGCATTACATTTTACGATGGAGGGTGGAGGGTCAGGGGGTGTTTCTGCCAAGTGGGAAGGAGTCACAGTCACAAACGCCCTCTTCTTCCTGAATAAAAGTGAGATTATGCTGCATACTTGTTCATATTTTAAGTAGTTTGCACAGACACACATTTTAAAAACAGTAAAGTTCCTAATACCCGCCTTCTCTGAACAGTTAGCTTGCTGCCCCATCCACGTCCTCCCTATCCTCTGTTGTCTGAATCCATGGACTAGCCTCCTACTTCCTGCCATGCATGGTCTGATGTGCTGCCACTACCCTCCATTTGACATGATGTACAAGTCCACTCCTCCTGCCCTCCATTGCTCAATTTTATGCCCCATCATTGACCTCCTGCTTAGCCTCTGTGCTTAGCTTGCTGCCCCTATTCTCCTTCCCCCTGCCCTCTGATGTCTTTGTGCATGCCCCTGCTCCATCCTTTTTGCCCACCATGTTCCATGGACCTGCCACTCCTTATCTACTCTGAGTGTTCTGTTGAGCTGCCACTCCCCTCCCACCTGCCTAGCATTGTCAGATGACTGTAACCTGTCCCTGCCACCTCCACCCTGCCTGTCCACATTCCATGCCCCTATCCCCTTCCTCCTGTCTTCCATGGTCCATTTTACTGCCACATCCTTCAGCCCTCCCTGGTCTGTTGTGCTGCAACTGCTCCTCCTGCCTGCCCCGCATGGTCTGTTGTGAGGCCCCTTCCCCTGAACTCTCTTGTCGGTGCCCGTGTCCTGACCCTCGCTTCTATCCTCCATGGTCCTTGGTGCATGCCCCTGTACCCTCCTTCTTGCCCATCATAGCCATTGTGCTGCCACTAACCCTCCAGCTTGCCATGCATGGTCTTCTGTGCTGCCATGGCCCCTCCCACCTTCCCTGTGTGGTCAGCTACTGCCCCTGACCCCCTCCCACCTTCCCTCCATGGTCTGTGTATATGCCATCACAGTCTCACTGTTGCTCTCCATGGCGTGTCTTGCTTCTAGTGCCCATCCTGCCTGACCTCCATGGTCATCTTGCTGCTCCTGCCATGACCCATTGCCCCCAGCCCTCTGTTTCCATGTGAAGACCCCTATTCCCTCCCTCCTGGCTTGTCTGTTCCATTGTAATGCCCCTGATCCATCCCTCCTGCCCTTTATGATCTGTTATGCTGCAGCTTTCTCGCCTGTCTGTCCATTATGGTCAGCTAGCTACCATTCCCTGTTTCCCCTCTGTTCTCTGCTGTCCATGTGCATGGTCCTGTCCCCTCCCTATTACTTTCTATGGATTATTGTGCTGCACTCCTGTCCCGCATGCCCTGTGTGGTGTATTGTGCTGCTGCAAACCTTGATGCCTGCCCTGTAGGGTGAGATTGGTGCACCTCTCCATGTCCCTCCTGTCCTCTGTTTCCCGAGTCCATGTCCCTACACCAATTCCTCCTGCCTTCCATGATCCAATGTACCATACTTGCGAAGATTTTGAACATGGTAAGAGGGAGAGTTTGAAAAAAAACTGAGGTATCGATTTTCCCCTTTGAGTTACATTGAAAAAGAGGAGATTGTAGACAGGAGACAGATCAAATAAAGACCATTTAAGCTTAAAAACATTTGACATTTCCTGGCTGGATCGCGTCTGTTGGCATGTATGGTTCTACTACCACTGCCTCTTCCTTCTGCCCACAATGGTCTATTATATTGCCACAGCCTCTCTTGCCAGTTCTGTATTGTTGGTTTGTTGCCCCTGCCCCCCTTTCCACTGCCCTCCATAGTCTGTTGTGCTGCCACTGCCCTTCCTGCCTGCCCAGTGTGGTCAAATTGTTGCCTCTGCACCCTCCTAACTGCCTTCAATTTTCAGAGTCCGTGCCCCTGGCCTCTGCCTCTCAACAGTATCCTAATGAACAACTTGCTAACATTCCATATTTATTACAAAAGTGTGAAACGCCTAAAGTCATTGTGATGTAATCAAAACTGTAATACCTGGGACATTTTCTTTAGAAATTACATATATGAGAGGGTCTTATTTGCATCAAAATTATGGTTAGTGCTCTAAAAAACTAAAATGAGGACATATTTTCAGAGTTTTCAAATAGCGACAAAGCACTTTTAAATTGTTTTTTTATCCAGTTGACCACTTGATTAAATGTTGCACTTAGGGGAGAGGATGTGGTGTTACTTCCAGAGCTGCAGACTTTCCAACTGGGGAACTACCTTGGAGTATCTGCTTCAGCTCGACATTCTGTGATTCTGGTCAAATCACTTAATCTCCCTATGTCTACAACCAAAATGAATTTGATCTTGTGTGATGTAACCAATGCTCATGTAAAGCACTCCAATACCCTACAAGTTTGCACTATATAAAACTGCAAAAACACAAAAAATAAAAAGTGTTTTGCACACCTCTGTCATTGGGCTACATGTGGGCTACATCTGGGTGATATTTGTGCTGCATTTGTGCTCTTTTGTCTCTGGTGGCCATCTTGGGAGATTGCCTGCTCTCTATTTCAAAATCAAAACCATATTGCTTTTCTACAGGGGGAGCTGCATGTCAGCAGCTCCCCATGTGGAAAAGCAATGCCGGCTCCCGAAGGACGCAGGGAGCCAGCTGGGACCGTGAGGCCGTTGGGTTCCCCCCACGGTCTCCAATGTTTTTTTATAAGCCCCGGGGGATGGGGTCCCCGGGGATAATAAAAATTAGTGATAGGGGCTTTTTTTTTCGGAAAAATTAGGAGTCGCGCATCCTCACAGTGCCATGTTGTCAAGTTTTAGTAGCATTAGAAGCCAGTCTTTGCTTTTGCTTTGATAAAATGAGTTAGGCTTTGACACTAAAGTGCAGTACTGAAATATGTAGATTGTGTGCAGTCCCCTTACCCCTTGCACAGTAGTGAATGAGTTTTCGTAAACTCCCAGGGATAGTGTTGCTTGTCTAGAATCACACTGTGAGTCTGTGTGCATTTGGGAACCACTGTGAGAGAAGCATTTGGTAACATCATGTATTTGCTGACAGATAACTGTTTTAAAACCTGTCATGTTGTCACGTTTTAGTAGCATTAGAAGCCAGTCTTTGCTTATGCATTGATAAAATGAGTCAGGCTTTGACACTAAAGTGCAGTACTTAAATATGTAGATTGTGTGTAGTACCGTTAACTCTTCCAGACTAGTGAATGAGTTTTGGTAAACTCCTATGATAGTGTTGCTTGTCTAAAATCACACTGTGAGTCTGTGTGCATTTGGGTAAGGATTGTGAGAGAAGGATTTGGTAACATCGTGTATTTGCTGACAGATAATTTTAAAACCTGTCTTGTTGTCAAGTTTTAGTAGCATTAGAAGCCAGTCTTTGTTTATGCTTTGATTAAATGAGTTAGGCTTTGACACTAAACTGGAGTCCTGAAATATGTAGATTGTGTGCAGTCCCCTTACCCCTTCCACAGTAGTGAATGAGTTTTGGTAAACTCCTAGGGATAGTGGTGCTTGTATAGAATCACACTGTGAGTCTGTCTGCATTTGGGAACCACTGTGAGAGAAGCATTTGGGAACATAATGTATTTGCTGACAGATAACTGTTTTAAAACCTGCCATGTTGTCAAGTTTTAGTAGCATTAGAAGCCAGTCTTTGCTTATGCTTTGATAAAATGAGTTAGGCTTTGACACTAAAGTGCAGTACTTACATATGTAGATTGTGTGCAGTCCCCTTACCCCTTGCACAGTAGTGAATGAGTTTTGGTAAACTCCTAGGGATAGTGTTGCTTGTCTAGAATCACATTGTGAGTCTGTGTGCATTTGGGAACCACTGTGAGAGAAGCATTTGGTAACATCATGTCTTTGCTGACAGATAACTGTTTTAAAACCTGTCATGTTGTCAAGTTTTAGTAGCATTAGAAGGCAGTCTTTGCTTATGGATTGATAAAATGAGTCAGGCTTTGACACTAAAGTGCAATACTTAAATATGTAGATTGTGTGTAGTACCGTTAACTCTTCTAGACTAGTGAATGAGTTTTGGTAAACTCCTAGGATAGTGTTGCTTGTCTAAAATCACACTGTGAGTCTGTGTGCATTTGGGTAAGGATTGTGAGAGAAGGATTTGGTAACATCGTGTATTTGCTGACAGATAATTTTAAAACCTGTCTTGTTGTCAAGTTTTAGTATCATTAAAAGCCAGTCTTTTCTTATGCTTTGATTAAATGAGTCAGGCATTGACACTAAAGTGGAGTCCTGAAATATGTAGATTGTGTGCAGTCCCCTTACCCCTTCCATAGTAGGGAATGAGTTTTGGTAAACTCCTAGGGATAGTGGTGCTTGTATAGAATCACACTGTGAGTCTGTCTGCATTTGGGAACCACTGTGAGAGAAGCATTTGGGAACATCATATATTTGCTGACAGATAACAGTTTTAAAATCTGCCATGTTGTCAAGTTTTAGTAGCATTAGAAGCCAGTCTTTGCTTATGCTTTGATAAAATGAGTTAGGCTTTGACACTAATTTGCAGTACTTAAATATGTAGATTGTGTGCAGTCCCCTTACCCCTTGCACAGTAGTGAATGAGTTTTGGTAAACTCCTAGGGATAGTGTTGCTTGTCTAGAATCACACTGTGAGTCTGTGTGCATTTGGGAACCACTGTGAGAGAAGCATTTGGTAACATCATGTATTTGCTGACAGATAACTGTTTTAAAACCTGTCATGTTGTCAAGTTTTAGTAGCATTAGAAGGAAGTCTTTGCTTATGGATTGAAAAAATGAGTCAGGCTTTGACACTAATGTGCAGTACTTAAATATGTAGATTGTGTACAGTACTCTTACCCCGTCTACACTAGTGAATGAGTTTTGGTAAACTCCTAGGATAGTGTTGCTTGCCTAAAATCACACTGTGAGTCTGTGTGCATTTGGGTAAGGATTGTGAGAGAAGGATTTGGTAACATCGTGTATTTGCTGACAGATAATTTTAAAACCTGTCTTGGTGTCAAGTTTTAGTAGCATTAGAAGCCAGTCTTTGCTTATGCTTTGATTAAATGAGTCAGACATTGACTCTAAAGTGGAGTCCTGAAATATGTAGATTGTGTGCAGTCTCCTTACCCCTTCCATAGTAGTGAATGAGTTTTGGTAAACTCCTAGAGATAGTGTTACTTGTCTAGAATCACACTGTGAGTCTGTGTGCATTTGGGAACCACTGTGAGAGAAGGATTTGGTAACATCATGTATTTGCTGACAGATAACTGTTTTAAAACCTGTCATGTTATCAATTTTTAGTAGCATTAGAAGCCAGTCTTTGCTTATGGATTGATAAAATGAATCAGGCTTTGACACTAAAGTGCAGTACTTAAATATGTAGATTGTGTACAGTACTCTTAGCCCTTCTACACTAGTAAATGAGTTTTGGTAAACTCCTAGGATAGTGTTGCTTGCCTAAAATCACACTGAGGGGCTGTGTGCATCTGGGTAAGGATTGTGAGAGAAGCATTTGGTAAGATCATGTATTTGCTGACAGATAACTGTTTTAAAACCTGTCATGTTGTCAAGTTTTAGTAGCATTAGAAGCCAGTCATTGCGTATGCATTGATAAAATGAGTCAGGCATTGACAGTCAATTGTTGTACTGAAATATGTAGGTTGTGTACAGTAACCTTACCCCTTCCACAGTAGTGAATGAGTTTTGGTAAACTCCTAGGGATAGTGTTGCTTGTCTAGAATCACACTGTGAGTCTGTGTGCATTTGGGAACCACTGTGAGAGAAGCATTTGGGTACTTCATATGTTTGAATATGCATAACTGCTTAAAAACTTTCCTGTTCTCAAGTTTTATTAGAATTAGAAGGCAGTCATTGCTTATGTAATCACCCAGGAAGTGTCCTTGCAATACTGTAAATATTCAGTTAATATCCAAGTAGTAACTAAGTGAGGCAGGCCTTAGCACATGCATTGATTCAAATTCTTATCCACTATGCATGCAGTCCTCTAACCATCTACACAGTTCTCTTTCACACCTTTATTTCCACAGTCAGTATTCATACACTTCAAGCAAACACTCTGTCACTCCCCATGTACTCCTCTAGTGACCCATTCAGTAGCATATACTAAACCATTCACTTTGCCAAAACCCAAACACTTATAAATTCACTCAGGCACTCTCTTTGTAGTACTCTTATCATTCAGTCAGTATCCAAATACTCATGCAGCGAGTGAGGCCTTACAACATGGACTGCTTGAAACCTCTATGCAGTATGCATACAAGCCTCTAGTCACCTACACACTTGTCTTAATTAACTAGTCAGTATCTATATACTTCAATAAACATCTTGTCACTCATCTTGCACTTATCCAGTGACTGATCCAGTACCATTTACTAATCTTTTTGCTGCGACAAAAGTGAAAAACTTAAACGTTTTACCCAGGCACTCTCCTAGCAGTAGTCTAATGATTCTGTCAGTTTCCAGGTACTCATGCAGTGAACCATGCATTACCACATAGAGGGCTACAAATGTATACGCAGTATCCATGCAGTCTTCTAACACACTATACACTTGTCTATAATAGCTTCAATTCCCCAGTGAGTATCCATGTACTTTCAGCAAACATCCTGTCACTCCCCTTGCAGTGTTCCAGTGACTTATTCAGCACCATGTAGTAAAGCATTCACTGCGCCAAAACTGAAACACTTGTAAATTCATCCAGGTATGCTTCTTGCAATAGTCTAATCATTCAGTCAAAACCTAAGTACTAATGGAGTGAGGCAGGCCTTAGCATATGGATTGATTCAAATGTGTTTCCAGTATGCATGGAGGCCTGTAGCTACCAACACAATTGCCTTTCAGACCTTCAATTTCTCTGTCAGTATCTTTAAACTCCAATAAACACTCTGTCACTTTAATTGCATTCCTCCACTGACTCATTTGGTAGTAAGTACTAACCTATTCACTGCACTAGAATGCAAAATCTTAATAAGATTCACCGAGTCACTCTTTTTTGTAGTACTCTAATGATTCAGTCAGTACTCAGGTAGTTTTGCAGTGATGCAAGTGTTACTCTATGGACTGTTTCAAACGTCTATTCATTATGGATGTAGGTCTCTAGCCACCTACATACTTGTCTTTCACACCTTCAATATCCCAGACAGTATTCATACAGTTCCCGCAAATACTCTGTCACTCTCTTTATACTTCTCCAGTGACCCATTCAGAACCATGTACTAATCCATTCACTGCACCGAAAGGCAACCACTTATACATTCACCCAGGTAGTCTCCTTGCAGTTCTTTAATCATTCAGTCAGTACCCAAGTACTCATGCAGTGAGCCAGCCCTTAGCACATGAATTGCTTTAAACGTCTATCCAGTATGCATGCAGTCTTCTAACCACCCACACACTTGTCTTTCACACCTTCTATTCCCCAATCAGTTTCCATACACTTCCAGCAAACACCCTTTCACTCCCCTTGCACTCCTCTAGTGACCCATTCAGCACCATGAACTAATCCATTCACTGCGCCAAAAGTCAACAATTTATAAATTCACCCAGGCTCTCTCTTTGCAGTACTCTAATCATTCAGTCAGTACCCAAGTACTCATGCAGTGAGCCAGGCCTTAGCACATGAATTGCTTCAAATGCCTATCCACTATGCATGCAGTCCTTTAACCACCTACACACTTGTGTTTTACATCTTCAATTCCCTAGTCAGTATTTATACACTTCTAGCAAATACTCTGTCACTCCCCTTGGAGTCCTCTAGTGACCCATTCAGCACCATGGAGTAATCCATTCACTGTGCCAAAACCTGAACACTTCTAAACTCACCCAGGCAGTCTTCTTGCAGTACTCTAATCAGTTAATCATTATCCAAATAGTATTGGAGTGAGACAGGCCTAACATATGGCTGGATTGAAACATATGTCCAGTATGTATGTGGGTCTGTAATCACCTACACACTTGTCTTTCACACCATCAATATACATGCCAGTATTCATACACTTCTAGGAAACACCCTGTCACACACCCAGTTTGTTTCCTAATAGTATTGTAATCATTCAGTCAGTTAGCATGTACTCTTTTAGTGGGGTAGGCTTTAGGGCATGAACTGCTTCAAAGTAGTATGCACTATGCATGTAGTGTTTTAACCATCGTCACACTTGTGCTTCATGGCTATAGTTTCTTAGTCAGTTTTTATATAAAATGTGTTTTTACAGTAATAGAATAGTATGAATTTGAAAGTTATTAATATACTTTTATTTGTGATTCTTTTTTACAGATACTGTTTTTCGACGTTAAAATAGAGAAATCATGCCTGAAAAAAAAAGAAAAAGAAAAGAACAGAGACAGGAGAATTACTTGAAGAAAACTCAACCACAAGTATTGAATGTACAAGATAATGTGGCTAAAAAGAAAACATCTTCTGGTAAGATTACAAAGCAATTTATTAAAAATGTTTGTAGGGGGAAACAGAATGTACAGAACGCTGAATCCACTGAGAATGTTTCAACCACAAAACAAATTCAAAATAGGAGGAAAAGAAAAAAAACAAATGTTCAGTCAAAGGAGACAAAGTGTGCTAAAAGAAGGCAAAATCAGTATAAGGAATTACGAAAACAATATTTTACAAGAGAGTAGTACATCATTTGCTGAAAGATGTGAAGAAATCTAAAATTCGATCACTAGATAAACCAATCAATTTAATGAAGGCCAAAAGTAGGAGGAAAAGAGTAATTAATAGAACAAAAAATTGTGATGTTTTTTTGGGAGAATGGAAACACAGTTTCAGTTCAGAGCCTTTCTTTAATGAAGAGAGTTATTTACAGAGCAAAAAATTACTGTTTGCAGTTGACACCAGTGGTAGAGGTTACGTAGTTAGAGATGGTTGTCCAATTGAGAAAGAGAAAATGGTTGAAAGAAATGCAGAAGAAGTGATAGCTGATAAAGTTCTAGGGAGACGTCCTAAACACCCTGTGTATACATGGGATTGCAGTAGTATTTGTAGTGTAGGACAGGAATCTATTGATAAATTATGTCGTTTTTTACGAGCATATACTAAAAAAAGTGTTAAACAAAAGATTAAGGTGTTGCAAGGACTAGACCCTTGCAGAGTGAGAAAAAATACTGGTTTGCAAGGTCATTCTCTGGCTTATCTTTCTAGGAAAGTTTGTGAAAGTGTTTTTCACCATTTCAGGATGCTGGCAGTACATCATACTCAAATGCTGAAGTTAGTGAGAAGATTGTATTATGCGAAAAGTCCAGCACTAAAGTTAAATGAGTTGAACAGTGCTCTTTTACGTGGCTCAGTATCAGATGTGAAGAAGGTTTGTGAGGATATTGAGTTTTGTTACTTTGGTCCTCAGCAAGAGAGTGGAGAAACTGTGACATTAGTAGAAGAAAATGTTGAAGACAATGTAGAACCTGTGATTACAAAACATTTTGAGGATGAAATCACAAAGTTTAAGGTAATTTCAGGTGAAAGACCAAATTTTTCTTGTATTTGTTGTCGGCGAACTCACTATAAAAATCAGACTAGGGGTGTCAATCTGTATTTAAAAAGTGAAATAGAAGATAATGATAAGTTGATTGAATTTGCAACTTATTTGCTGGTAGAGGATTGTTTTGATTTGGGATTTGAGCTATTTGCAAATATTGTTATAACAAATGAGAATAAAATGCCTGCTAGATCTGTTCATAATAATCTAGAGTTGGTTGCTATTCCTCCAGAGCTGATAGATTTAAATACTTATGAGTCTATTCTCATTCAATGTGTACACCCGTTTCAGGCTATTGTTCGTATGGAACCTAAAACAGGTAAATTACATCCATCAGAGTTGCAAAGAGGATTGAAAGGAAGAGTTGTGTATTTACCGTTAGACTTAAGGAAAAATATTGAAACTATTGGTGAAGACCATGCAGAAAATGAGCCACTAGTCATTCTAGTTAATGGTGTTCCTACTAAGAATAAGTAAATCTGGCAAGTTAGTGGATGTTAAGAAAGTGCAAAAGGCATCATTGTATCTGTTAAAAAATAATGAGTACTATAGAAATGTGTTTCTAGGAGAAGAAGAAATAGATTTAGCAGAAGATACTGAAACATTAGGTGGACAAATCGAAAAAGTGGACATGTCCAGATGTGAAGAAATCTATGAATATTACAGTGGATATCCACTTCATTCCAAAGAGGTGATGGGGAATACGATTGAGTTGTTCCAAATGAAAAAAGCAACAGGAAGTCCCATGAGTGTATGGGAAGAGAGTTTGGAAGCTCGTTGTTTCCCGCAAATGTTTCCAACAGGAAAAGGTGGACGATATGATGAACATCCTGTGCAGATTCCTGCATCTGAATATCGGACAACAAGATTATATGCAGAAGATCCAAGATTTCAACAATGTATCCCTTATATGTTTCATCTTCTGTTTGAAAGTGACTTGTCTGGACTTTCATATGCAGTAAACCACATTTTAAAAACTGGAATGCATCTGCAAGATGTAACTGCAAAGGATTTTATGGATAAAGTGCATCAGAAAGATGATCATTTAGAATCTCAGTTGATTAATCTGATGGCATGTCAGCGTGGGACTAATGAATATTGGTACCGTCGTCATGGAGAACTGAAATGTATGCTACGTAACTTGGGAACTCCTACATTGTTTGTTACACTAAGCTGTGCTTAGTATGCTTGGGATGATTTACTTGAATTTCTTCGAGAGGCAAATTCCAATATTAAAAATATTGAATACAAGACACCTGGAGAATTGTGCTCATTGGATCCTGTTAATGTATGCAGATATTTCAATCATAGATTTGAAGCTATGATGTCTTTCATCTGCAATAAAAGGATTCCTCCTCTTGGAGAAGTTGTGGATTTCTTTTGGAGAAAGGAGTATCAAGCAAGAGGTGCTCCTCATATACATATGTTGTTATGGATCAAGGACGCCCCCAAATTTGGAACTGATTCTGATGAAACTGTTTTGTCTTTCGTTGAAGATTATGCCACATGTGCAGTACCCAATAGCAAAGAACATAAAAACTTAAAACAACAAGTCTTACGATTCCAAAGCCATCGATGTGGAAAATACTGTTGACGAAAGTACAAGTCAAAGGATAAGTTCTATACCAAATGTCGTTTTGGATTTTCATGTCCTGTATTATCCAAAGGAAGAGTGAACAGTTTTATGTCAGCTGTGTGACATACCATCACAAGAAAGTCTCCGAAAAATACCTACAACTTAAAAAGAAGTGAAGAATCAAAATACATAAATGACTACAATCCAGTTATTTTATCCATGTGGAATGCTAACATGGATATTCAGAATGTTGCAGACAATTCCATTGCTGTTGCTCGGTATGTAACGTCCTACATTACTAAATCAGAAAAGACGGAATTGAAAGAAATGTGGGAAGAGATTTCTCACGAGAAGGCTCTAAGTAAAAAATTATACAGTTTCAGTTTGAAGATGTTATCGGATCGTGAAATTGGAGCATATGAATGTTCAGATCGGTTATCATCTGCAAGTCTATATTCCAAAAGTAGAAGAATCATTTGGGTGAGTCTAGGTCTTGCAGGAATGCGAAATCGGGTACTGAAATCTGTTCAAGAAATTGAATATTTAGCAGAAAAAGAACCAGAAAGTACAGATATTTTGAAAACGAATATGTTGGACACATATTACCCGAACAGAAGTCATCATCTTGAGAGCATGTGTCTCTATGAAGTGCTGCAAAACTACACTTTTAAACGGAATACTACAGAGAACATCAATGATGGAAAATATGCAGTTATTGGTTCAGAAGGATGTCTGGTGAAACAGAGGAAAGGAAATTTAATTAATCACAGGAAACTGAGTTGCGACACTGCCGATAAAAGGAAATTTTACTATTTAGCCCTTTTGCAAATGTTCAACCCATGGCGTTCAGAACTGGAATTACTTGGAGATTTTCAGAGCTATGAAGATTAATTTAATGCTTGTAAAGATAGCATACAATGCAGTGCTTTTGCAAATTATGTGAAAATGTTGAATGATGAAATTGATCAAGAAGCTACAATTGCAGCTGAGATTACTAGAGACAGTTCTCAAGACAGTCAAAGTTCTGCTGCACTGAGTCAAGATCCACTAGGACAACCAATTGTTGAAAATGAAGCAGCAACTGCCATGAATGAGGTGGAAACAGCAACGTATCAAACTCAAGAAATGTAATACAGTTAGGATACTTGGAAGAACAACTAAATGTTGAACAGAAACAAATATATCAACAAGTGAAAAAGCAGATTGACCATGGATTACTTCATGAAAAGAAAGGGTGCTCATGTACATCATTTCAACCTATTCGACTGTATGTGAGTGGTCAAGCTGGAACAGGAAAAAGTTTCTTAATTAAAATAATTACAAGTTATCTGCAGAAAACAACTGAGTCGCATTTGTCTTGTGTTGTCACTGCTCCAACTAGGTTGGCAACACATAACATTAAAGGAATTACTTTACATCGTTTACTAATGCTACCAGTAGAGCATGAGTACAAATTGGAATACCACAAGCTATCTGGTGAAGCTTGTTGTGAAGTTTCAAGAGTCATGAAGAAAATGAAACTTCTCATTATTGATGAGGTGAGCATGGTCTCAAACTTGATGCTTGCCTGTGTGCATTTAAGAATGCAACAAATTCTTAAAACACAGTATGACGTGTTATTTGGAGGAAAACACGTCATAGTTTTTGGAGATCTATTGCAACTCACTCCGGTAAAAGGACAACCGGTATTTAAAACACTTGCACATGAAGATACCAGAAAGTCTCTTGGTAGTGTTGGTTATGTGAACATTTGGACTAATTTTGAATACAAAGAACTGACAACAAATATGTGACAGGCAAATGATGCTGAATATGGAAGTATTCTTCAAGATATAAGAATTGGAATTCTTACAAAACATGGCAAACAAGCTTTGGAAATTCGATTACTTTGCAATGTCTTTCCAAATGAAAATGTAGTTCCTGCAAAAGTGTACATGGAAATTGCTGAAAATAAATCAGTGATCTGTTTAATGCCAACACTGCGAGAGTGTTCCATATTCAACGAAGAACTATTGAAACTGGAAAATGAAGAAATTATAAAAATGGAAGCCATCGATAAAATTGAGCATGAAGGAATCACTACTATTTTGATGGGAAAGTTGAAAACAAAACTGTATTCTTTAGAAAAAAAAATATCTAAAACAGCTGGTTTAGAAAAGACACTGTATGCGTGTAATACGGGCAGTGCAGACGGCGAGTCGTCCGGGCCCTTCAAGATGGCGGCGGCCGAATTCCAAGGGGAGGAAGTTAGCGGTCTAGTCTTCCCGGAGGGCGTGGATCCTAAGGGGCGCGCCGGGACAAGAGACGCGGAAAAGGCGAGGTTTGGAGATGAAGAGAGAGGAGCGGAGAAGGAGTCGGGGAAGACGTTGGAAAGCGAAGGAGCGGTGGATCGAGGAGCAGCACCGGAGGGAGACACGTGTCCAGGACTGCGTCGGAGGAGCAGCAGAGAGAAAGAATCGAAGGGCCGAGGGGCCCCAGATGACACCGCTTTCATGTCCAGTCGTCCCTCGGAAAAACAGGACGCCGAGACACCCCACGCTACAGTCCTGGAGGACTGTAGCTTCAGGTCAGTGCCTTTCCTGACTAATTTCAAACGGTGGGCTGGGAGGGGAAAAGCAAGGAGGACACCTGAAGCAGGGCACTAAGCAGGACCGTCCTATCCCTCACGTTTCCCCGCCCTCACAAACCGTGGTGGTAGTATAAGCAGGTGGAGGGTCACCCACTCACGAACAAGGAGTATAAGTCCTGTTACTGACAGGAGGTTGTTTTGTGTTTCCTTTGTTTCCCGGGGACGCCACCCCAATTCAGAGAACCCCTACCGAAGCTGAGGTGAAGCTGTTTAAAGAAGAGGGACTTGAGGAAGTGGCCACCGGACCTGTTACGTTGCATATCGCCCTGCAACCCTGACTGTGTATCTTGGTTACCACTATCCAGACATTCTTTATAAGTTCAATAAAAACACAGCCTACTAACTCCTATACGCATCCTCAATTACACCGTTACCTACCATAAAGAAGAGGGCTGGTTGTAGGTCCTGGGAGGGTGACAAACTTACAGTGGTGTCAGAATTGGGATACGTCATCTGAGGTTTAAAGATGACCCAACCCGTGTCCCTACAGGACATCATCACCCAGCTAGCTGAGGGACAGCGACATTTGCAAATAGTCTTGGAACAGCAAAACCAAAATGCCCAGAAGGAAAGGGAGTCATTCCATAAGGCTATGACCGAACAGGCATCACTACTAACCAACAACAAACAGGTACAAGACACAGCCATACTGAGACTCACGGATGTGATAGCCAACACACGGGTGCACCCACATGTCCCTGGGAGCGTGCTACAGAAATTCCAAGAGGGAGAAGACCCTGATTATTTCTTTACGAACTTTGAAAGAGTAGCTACCACTGATGCTTGGCCCCCGGAGAGGTGGGGTCAGTATATCGCCCCGCTACTGTCAGGGGAATTACAGGCCGCTTACCAAGCTGCCAACCCCGCTGGCGTCACCCCCTACCAGGACATCAAGAAGGCCATTTTGGAATGACTGGGGTGTGACCACGAATATTATAGAGCCAGGTTTCGCAAGGAAAAATGGGCAGCTGGCGATAATCCCAGAGCCTTGTTCTATCGCATTAAAGATTTAGGGACCCGCTGGCTTCAACCCAGTACGGCCTCAGTGGAAGAGGTGGTGGAGAAAGTGTTCTTAGAACAATATTTGGAAGCCCTACCATATAGTACTAGAGCTTGGGTGAAACAGCATCCGGGTCTGACACAACAGACAGCCATTGAATTAACACAAATCCAATTGGTCGCACACTGCTCGTCCTACCAGCGTGTTACTCCAAAGCATTATGGTCCATGAAGTCAGCATCAGCGAGTGCGCCTCTGCCAAAGTATTAAGCAAAATTAAAATTGCGTTGGCCATCCCTGGACACGTGTTTCGAGGTTATTACCTCTCGTCAGCAGGGAATAGGCATGTGTGTAGGGTTGCTGCGTAGGCTGCCAAAAATTGTTCTCAGGTCCAGTACCGCTCGTGGCACTCAGGTGCGTAACCATGAGCTTGTCAGCCCCACCGGCTCAAGGGAGCCTGAATATTAACACAAATCCAATTGGTCGCACACTGCTCGTCCGACCAGCGTGTTACCCCAAAGCATTATAGTCCATGAAGTCAGCATCAGCGAGTGCGCCTCTGCCAAAGTATTAAGCAAAATTAAAATCGCGTTGGCCATCCCTCTCCCTTACCTCTCGTCAGCAGGGAATAGGCATGCTTTGGGGTAACACGCTGGTAGGACGAGCAGTGTGTGACCAATTGGATTTGTGTTAATATTCAGGCTCCCTTGAGCCGGTGGGGCTGACGAGCTCATGGTTACGCACCTGAGTACCACGAGCGGTACTGGACCTGAGAACAATTTTTGGCAGCCTACGCAGCAACCCTACACACATGCCTATTCCCTGCTGACGAGAGGTAATAACCTCGAAACACGTGTCCAGGGATGGCCAACGCGAATTTAATTTTGCTTAATACTTTGGCAGAGGCGCACTCGCTAATGCTGACTTCATAGACCATAATGCTTTGGGGTAACACGCTGGTAGGACGAGCAGTGTGCGACCAATTGGATTTGTGTTAATATTCAGGCTCCCTTGAGCCGGTGGGGCTGACGAGCTCATGGTTACGCACCTGAGTACCACGAGCGGTACTGGACCTGAGAACAATTTTTGGCAGCCTACGCAGCAACCCTACACACATGCCTATTCCCTGCTGACGAGAGGTAATAACCTCGAAACACGTGTCCAGGGATGGCCAACGCGAATTTAATTTTGCTTAATACTTTGGCAGAGGCGCACTCGCTAATGCTGACTTCATAGACCATAATGCTTTGGGGTAACACGCTGGTAGGACGAGCAGTGTGCGACCAATTGGATTTGTGTTAATATTCAGGCTCCCTTGAGCCGGTGGGGCTGACGAGCTCATGGTTACGCACCTGAGTGCCACGAGCGGTACTGGACCTGAGAACAATTTTTGGCAGCCTATGCAGCATCCCAACACACCTGCCTATTCCCTGCTGACGAGAGGTAATAACCTCGAAACACGTGTCCAGGGATGGCCAACGCGATTTTAATTTTGCTTAATACTTTGGCAGAGGCGCACTCGCTGATGCTGACTTCATGGACCATAATGCTTTGGGGTAACACGCTGGTAGGACGAGCAGTGTGCGACCAATTGGATTTGTGTTAATATTCAGGCTCCCTTGAGCTGGTGGGGCTGACGAGCTCATGGTTACCCACCTGAGTGCCACGAGCGGTACTGGACCTGAGAACAATTTTTGGCAGCCTACGCAGCAACCCTACACACATGCCTATTCCCTGCTGACGAGAGGTAATAACCTCGAAACACGTGTCCAGGGATAGCCAACGTGATTTTAATTTTGCTTAATACTTTGGCAGAGGCGCACTCGCTGATGCTGACTTCATGGACCATAATGCTTTGGGGTAACACGCTGGTAGGACGAGCAGTGTGCGACCAATTGGATTTGTGTTAATATTCAGGCTCCCTTGAGCCGGTGGGGCTGATGAGCTCATGGTTACGCACCTGAGTGCCACGAGCGGTACTGGACCTGAGAACAATTTTTGGCAGCCTACGCAGCAACCCTACACACATGCCTATTCCCTGCTGACGAGAGGTAATAGCCTCGAAACATGTGTCCAGGGATGGCCAACGCGATTTTAATTTTGCTTAATACTTTGGCAGAGGCGCACTCGCTGATGCTGACTTCATGGACCATAATGCTTTGGGGTAACACGCTGGTAGGACGAGCAGTGTGCGACCAATTGGATTTGTGTTAATATTCAGGGTCCCTTGAGCCGGTGGGGCTGACGAGCTCATGGTTACGCACCTGAGTGCCACGAGCGGAACTGGACCTGAGAACAATTTTTGGCAGCCTACGCAGCAACCCTACACACATGCCTATTCCCTGCTGACAAGAGGTAATAACCTCGAAACACGTGTCCAAGGATGGCCAACGCGATTTTAATTTTGCTTAATACTTTGGCAGAGGCGCACTCGCTGATGCTGACTTCATGGACCATAATGCTTTGGGGTAACACGCTGGTAGAATGAGCAGTGTGCGACCAATTGGATTTGTGTTAATATTCAGGCTCCCTTGAGCCGGTGGGGCTGACGAGCTCATGGTTATGCACCTGAGTGCCACGAGCGGTACTGGACCTGAGAACAATTTTTGGCAGCCTATGCAGCAACCCTACACACATGCCTATTCCCTGCTGACGAGAGGTAATAACCTCGAAACATGTGTCCAGGGATGGCCAACGCGATTTTAATATTGCTTCATACTTTGGCAGAGGCGCACTCGCTGATGCTGACTTCATGGACCATAATGCTTTGGGGTAACACGCTGGTAGGATGAGCAGTGTGTGACCAATTGGATTTGTGTTAATATTCAGGCTCCCTTGAGCCGGTGGGGCTGACGAGCTCATGGTTACGCACCTGAGTGCCACGAGCGGTACTGGACCTGAGAACAATTTTTGGCAGCCTACGCAGCAACCCTACACACATGCCTATTCCCTGCTGACGAGAGGTAATAACCTCGAAACACGTGTCCAAGGATGGCCAACGCGATTTTAATTTTGCTTAATACTTTGGCAGAGGCGCACTCGCTGATGCTGACTTCATGGACCATAATGCTTTGGGGTAACACGCTGGTAGGATGAGCAGTGTGCGACCAATTGGATTTGTGTTAATATTCAGGCTCCCTTGAGCCGGTGGGGCTGATGAGCTCATGGTTATGCACCTCAGTGCCACGAGCGGTACTGGACCTGAAAACAATTTTTGGCAGCCTACGCAGCAACCCTACACACATGCCTATTCCCCGCTGACGAGAGGTAATAACCTCGAAACATGTGTCCAGGGATGGCCAACACGATTTTAATTTTGCTTCATACTTTGGCAGAGGCGCACTCGCTGATGCTGACTTCATGGACCATAATGCTTTGGGGTAACACGCTGGTAGGACGAGCAGTGTGAGACCAATTTGATTTGTGTTAATATTCAGGCACCCTTGAGCCGGTGGGGCTGACGAGCTCATGGTTATGCACCTGAGTGCCACGAGCGGTACTGGACCTGAGAACCATTATTGGCAGCCTACGCAGCAACCCTACACACTTGCCTATTCCCTGCTGATGAGAGGTAATAACCTCGAAACACGTGTCCAGGGATGGTCAACGTGATTTTAATTTTGCTTAATACTTTGGCAGAGGCGCACTCGCTGATGCTGACTTCATGGACCATAATGCTTTGGGGTAACACGCTGGTAGGACAAGCAGTGTGCGACCAATTGGATTTGTGTTAACAGCCATTGAATTAGCTTGTGCATACCATAGATCTCTGGACTTCAAGGCCCAACCAGCAAGAGTTCCGATGTCCTCTCTAAAACCTCTTCCCAAACTCTCCAGTGAAGGAGACAGACGACCCTCGTCCGTATTAAAACCCATTCCCAAACCACTCCCAAAACCAACTCCGGCCCACCTGGGGCCACAGTGTTTTCGTTGCGCTGAGTGGGGACACATAGCTCAGAATTGCCCCTTAAACACCGACAACACAGAGCCCATGGAGGTCGGGTGGTCCCGAGGAAGGGTGTTAGTGACAGGAAATAATAGACAGAGGTATAAGAAAGCTGTCAGGATAAACGGGAGACCTATTGACGCATTATTGGACACAGGTTGTCACCATACCATCATAGACAAAGGGGTACTTCAGGGGGCAAAAGAGTATGAGGGGGAGACGGTATTAGTATCATGTGTACATGGCGATGTCAGGTCCTATCCCTTAGCTGAAGTCGTAATAGAGATAGATGGATACCCCCAAGTGAGAAAGGTGGGGATAGTACCGGGACTACCTGAAAAAGTTTTGTTAGGCACCGACCTTCCCCGCTTTCATGAGTATTTAACTGGACTCATGCCATCAGGGGATGAAGGAGATTGGCTACAAGAGGCCCCGTTCTGTACTGAGCCCATAACTAGGCCCCAAGACAGGGAAAAGAAGTCCCGTAGCGAGAAACGAAGGGATAGAAAACACTACGCGCAGGACTGTCCTAGTGTGTCTTCATGTATGCTTTCTTTCCCAGACGATGGCAATACTCCCGCCCGCAGCTTTCGAACAGCCCAGAAAGGTGACAGCACCTTGTTACAAGCCTGGAAACAAGTTCAGGAATTTGACCCCAACAAGGTAGGCCCTTATTTCTCTGTAAAAAAAGGTCTCCTGTACAGGGCCGTTAGTGGTCCAGGACGGAGGACTGAACAATTGCTTTTTCCGATAGCATTCAGAGAACAGGCCCTACCGCTAGCTCATAACCAAACGGGAGGGGGGCACTATGGCCAAGAACATACATTGAAATACCTATTGGAAAGGTTTTATTGGCCAGGAGTATATCGGGAGACCGCCCGATACTGTACAGCTTGTCCCAAGTGCCAAGTGGTCAATCCTTTGAACGACCGAAATGTACCTCTGTGTCCTTTACCCATCATTGATGTTCCCTTCCAGAGGGTAGGCATGGATTTAGTGGGTCCCCTAATAAAGTCAGCCAGGGGACATCAGTACATTTTAGTCTTGGTGGACTATGCTACTCGTTACCCCGAGGCTATTCCCCTCTCCAGCATGACCACGGTAGCCGTAGACCAGGCTATGATCTCTTTCTTCTCCCGAGTAGGCTTCCCCTTAGAACTCTTAACAGATCAGAGAACCCCTTTCATGGCTAAATTAATGAAAGAGATCTGTAAAATACTAGTAGTTCGCCAAATCCGAACCTCAGTGTATCACCCCCAGACGGATGGTCTGGTGGAAAGGTATATCCGAACCATCAAGACCATCCTGAAGAAGCTAATAAGGGACACAGGAAAAGACTGGGACCGGAAGTTGCCTCTGGTACTCTTTGCCATCAGAACCCACGAACCAAAGTCCACGGGATTCAGTCCTTTCGAACTCCTGTTTGGACGTACTCCTCGCACTTTATTGGACATGGCCGCGGAACAGTGGACGGAAGAGGAGGACGAAGGGAAACCCCTTTTAGGTTATATCAATACACTGAAGGAAACCCTAGCGACTTTGTGGGACACGGTTCATCAAAATATGGAGAAAGCCCAGGCTAACCAAAAAGAACAGTATGACCGTACCAGCAGAATGAGGGAGTTGAAAGTGGGAGATAAAGTATTGATTCTGTTGCCCTCTTCGGAAAAGAAACTGTTAGCAACGTGGCAAGGGCCGCATACCGTAACCCAGAGGGTTACTTCGGTCTCTTATCGAATAGCGGTACCCCACACCAATAGTCAAGGGCAGACATACCACATAAATCTATTGAAGAAGTGGGAGGAGAGAGAGATCTGTAACGGGGATGGAGGTGGGATACAGCCTGTGTGCCAAGTAACCCTCCATAAACCCTTGGATATATGCATGAAAAGCGAGGGGAAGGCCAACGAGGAAAGACCCCATTTGGGATCCAGGCTATCCCCCGAACAAAGGGTACAAGTACACGATCTGTTGAATCAATACCCAGGGTTAAGTTCAGGGAATCCCGGCCGTACCTCCATAGTAGCACATGACATTGTTACCCAAGACGGTATAGTAGTGAACCTCAAACCATATAGGATACCACAGGCTAGGAGAGGGGCTGTAGAAGCAGAGGTAGAATCCATGCTCAAGGCCGACATAATCGAACCGTCTCACAGCCCCTGGCGTTCACCCATTTTATTAGTGCCCAAACCGGACGGAAGTCTTCGTTTTTGCATTGACTTTCGCCAGGTGAACGCCCACTCCAAGTTCTATAACTACCCAATGCCCAGGGTGGACGAATTAATTGAAAGGTTAGGAGAGGCTAGAGTCATGTCAACCATCGACTTGACAAAAGAATATTGGCAAATTCCTTTGACAAAGGCAGCCAAGGAAAAACAGCGTTTTCCACACCATCCGGACTATATCAATTTAAGGTGATGCTGTTTGGACTCCACGGGGCACCCGCAACGTTCCAAAGACTTATGGACGTTCTGTTAAAGGCACACCAGAACTATGCTGTCGCCTACTTAGACGACATAGTGGTATATAGTCCCGATTGGGATACACACCTAGCGCATCTTAACCACATCTTCAAAACCTTGAGGTAAGCTGGTCTTACTCTAAATCCAAAGAAAACCACTCTTGGAACACACCAAATAGAATATCTGGGTTACACAATCAGGGACGGTACTCTTCTACCTCAACACAATAAACTGGAGGCTATACAGAAGATTCCCCGTCCTTCTACCAAGAAAGACGTTCGAGCCTTTCTGGGGCTCGTGGGGTATTATCGCAGATTTATTCCACAGTTTTCCGAGCTAGCTAGTCCCCTCACGGACCTGCTTAGGCACATAACTACCAAGATCAATAAAGACTGGGGGAAGAGGCAAGACGACAGTTTCAGTTCCCTAAAGACCGCCCTGTGTAGCGCCCCTGTTTTGTCCTGTCCGGACTTCAATAAATCCTTTGTACTGCAAACAGACGCCTCAGATAGTCTGTTAGGGGCTGTACTATCTCAACCTGATACCCAAGGGCTTCTAGGACCTGTGTTATTCCTGAGTCGAAAACTATTCCCCAGGGAAATCCGATATGCCACCATGGAGAAGGAATGCTTAGCCATTAAGTGGGCTATAGAATCCCTGCAATATTATCTGTCGGGGAGACATTTCTTTCTGCTCACAGACCATGCACCCTTGACCTGGTTAGCCATGAATAAGGACACATACGACAAAATTCTGAGATGGTTCTTAGCACTGCAACCTTTTTCGTTTCAGACTATACACATTCCAGGGAGATTGCAAGGCAATGCGGACTACCTTTCCCGCTTTCCTGTATCTGAATGGCCCGATCGTCCATCCCGAGGAGAAAGGCAGTGTAATACGGGCAGTGCGGACGGCGAGTCGTCCAGGCCCTTCAAGATGGCAGCGGCCGAATTCCAAGGGGAGTAAGTTAGCGGTCTAGTCTTCCCGGAGGGCGCGGATCCTACGGGGCACACTGGGACAAGAGACGCGGAAAAGGCGAGGTTTGGAGACGAAGAGAGAGGAGCGAGAAGGAGTCGGGGAAGACGTTGGAAAGCGAAGGAGCGGCGGATCGAGGAGCAGCACCGGAGGGAGACACGTGTCCAGGACTGCGTCGGAGGAGCAGCAGAGATGAAGAATCGAAGGGCCGAGGGGCCCCAGCTGACACCGCTCTCGTGTCCAGTCGTCCCTCGGAGAAACAGGACGCCAAGACACCCCACGCTACAGTCCTGGAGGACTGTAGCTTCAGGTCAGTGCCTTTCCTGACTTATTTCAAACGGTGGGCTGGGAGGGGAAAAGCAAGGAGGACACCCGAAGCAGGACACTAAGCAGGACCGTCCTATCCCTCACGTTTCCCTGCCTTCACAAACCGTGAAGGTAGTATAAGCAGGTGGAGGGTCACCCACTCACGAACAAGGAGTATGAGTCCTGTTACTGACGGGAGGTTGTTTTGTGTTTCCTTTGTTTCCCGGGGACGACACCCCAATTCAGAGAACCCCTACCGAAGCTGAGGTGAAGCTGTTTAAAGAAGAGGGACTTGAGGAAGTGGCCACCGGACCTGTTACGTTACATATCGCCCTGCAACCCTGACTGTGTATCTTGGTTACCACTATCCAGACATTCTTTATAAGTTCAATAAAAACACAGCCTACTAACTCCTATACGCGTCCTCAATTACACCGTTACCTACCATAAAGAAGAGGGCCAGTTGTAGGTCCTGGGAGGGTGACAAACTTACAATGCGTGTGTAAACTGTCGGGTAATTTTAAGGCGAAATTTGGATGTAGAAAATGGGTTAGTTAATGGCGCAATGGGTAAAGTGGTAGATTTTGTTAATTATCAGAAAAAAGAAGGAATTTAATTTTTAAAAATTTAATTTGATCAGATTGAAGAAGTTAAAGAAATTGGTTGTTGTACAGTTCGTTTTTTGCTTGTTAAAGATTTATATGTCCGTAGGAAACAATTTCCATTTTCTCTGGCATATGCAGTGACTATTCATAAATCTCAAGGATTAAGTGTAGATAGTGCATTGGTGAACATTGGATCTACTGTATATTAAAGAGGGTATGGCATATGTTGCTTTGTCGCGAGTCAGAACATTATCTGGTTTGTTTTTGATGAGACAAAGGTTACTGCAGATGCAAACCGTGTAAAAGAGTATCATAGGTTAAGAAGGGTGTATGCTCCAAATTTCGTTCAATATCCTGTATTTGAAAGGCATGTGGTTGGTCAAAAAAGAAGGTTTAAGAGTATCTGTTCTGAAGGTGTTGAGAAGGGAATAGAACAACATAATGTTGTGATTGCAAGTAAAAATAAATTGGACACTGTTGAAGAGGTTATTGGTTATCAGTTTGAAAATAGTTCAGGTGTCAACTGCTATGCTAATGTAGTGGTCAATGTTGTTTTTTATCTTGAAGGTTTGCAAGAACAAATTATGCAGAATCGTCAACAAAGATTTTGTTCTCTGTTGCATTCTGTTTTTGAAAAATTGACAACAGACACAAGTAAAATACAATCTGTTTCAGATGTTCGTAATCTTTTGGATGTGTGTTCTGGTTCTACACAATTTTTCACAAAATATCCAACAAGATGCTCAGGAATTTTTAATGTATATGCTTACCATTTTGGAAAATGAAGGTGTAGAAATAGAAAATATTTTTGGCCTTTCTTACAAATGGGAACATCATTGTGAAAATTGCATGTATACATGTTCCACTAATGTAGACACTGACAGATTTCTGTATTTAACATTACCAGACTGTAAATCAGTTTCTTTCAATAAATTAGTTAAAGGTGCAAATCAAAACATGAAGTGTAGCCAATGTAAATCAGAAATGTTATCCACATTATTTTAAAGAAAATATGGACAATACATAATTTTAATGATGCAACGTTGTACAGCTGATGGAAGAAAATTGGATACTTTAATAAAGCAATTTGTAGCAACACAAATATCAATATCAGGAAGGACTTTTGTAGCAATTGCAATAATTTTCCATGATGGTCCTTCCACCACATCTGGACATTACACTGCCTATCTAAAATGTGAAAGAGGCTGGACACTTTGTAATGATTCCCAGTTGGTTTTTAAACAACGTTTGCCTAGGGAATTACTAAACTCCTACCTAATATTTTTAAAGTCAAAGTTTTAGGAAGATAACTCACTCTCTGAGAAATTTATTATTATAATTTAATAGGACTATCATTGGACAATTTACATAAAAAGGAGTCCAAAAATACCATTTCGCCTCAAGGAAAGGTATATGTTTGAATTATGGACTTTTTTGTGCTCATTGACTCGGTGAATATTTTTAAGCGACAACATTTACAGTTTTTGTAAGTTAAACTTATAAAATGTTGTTAGCCATAAGCATTTTATATATGTGTGATTTGTATCTTGTGGTATTTTACTGAGAATAGCATGTTGGGTTTTTTTAAACAATCTTTTTGATTGGTTTTTTTTTGCCCGCTGTTAAGTGATGAGTACGATTGAAATCACTATTTCTAGTGAAATTCAATATATTCTGAGAACAGCAAAAAAGGCAAACAAATTACTTTGTTGAAATTATGCTATTTTGTAAAAAATGCATTATTACATGTTATAACTATTTTTTCTTTTCTTTACAGATCCTAATTCTAAAATAAGCAGTTTACATCAATTTTTATTGTAAAAAAAACTGAAAAAAATGTATATCATATTTATTTTCTATTACTGTGAAGGTAAGTTTAAGTAAATATAAATATGCAGAATGGGCAGATCTGCAAGAACCTACAGAGATTGAACAATTTTTTTTAAAATACTCTGTTTATACCGATGTAGTTTTGAAATCTCTCTGTTACCGGATATTATGTGACCTGCAAAAAAACAGATTTGAGTGGTTCATCATATTTCCCATTGTACCTATTGAAGGACCGCAATCATTTCAATCATTCTTCTTTGAGCATCTTTGCAGACAAAACTCAGTGCTTACCTTCTATCATTTGAAAGCAATTTTAAAACAGAAATATGTCACTTTTTGAAACATAGTTATTGCGCAACATACTCTTTCATATTTACAAACAGAGGTAAAGGCGCTCTTTGTACTTTTTCTACACCATGTAAATACAACCTCATCATACACACCACTTTGCGTTGAAAGGTTGTTCTATAAGTGTTGTTGTACATGATTGCACTGAATAGACACATCTCTAGATTTATCAGAAATCATTAATCTCAATATGTGTGTGAATGCTGCACCATTCTCTAATTGGTGTACGAATGCACAACAAGGAGAATTTTTTTTTTCTCCTCATATTTAAATCTTCAATGCATACTAAAATGTTCAGCATACATTGAAAGAGAAAAGTGTATTTATTGATTGTATTTGTGCATGAAGGTGTGTCTTTCTGCACAAAAACAAACAGCACATGAGACAGATATCCTTCCACTATGGTGCAAGGGTGCCTGTGTCACCACATGGCTGCAATTTAACCACTTCTGTGCTCAGGATGGCTCCCAGCCATCATGAGTCACGGTAGTTGTGTGCTCATGGTGGTCGGGAGCTGTCCGACCGTTGCTGCTCCACCCACGCGCAGCTAATTCCCTGCCTGTGCGGGTGAATTAATCAGTGGGTGGAGTTCGGACGGCTCCCAGCCGTCATGAGCACACGCCCACCATGATTCATGACGGCCGGGAGCCGTCCTGAGTACCTGGGCGACACGCCCAGCCCCACCCCCCCCTCGCACTGCGGCATAATTTGCCACACGTGGAAGGGGTTATGCAGCTGTGCAGAGAGAAGCATAGATGTGCAACATTTTTATGTACATATGTTGCATCCCTGTGCTTCGGAAGTACTACAGCACACTGCAGTCAAAGAGGTTACTGTGTGATGCTGCAGCACTTCCTCATAGTTCTGCACTATTACATTCACCATACACTATTAATGCATTCATTCAGTCAATTACGTTCTACACATGCATTCATCTAAACTTTCACTCACCAACAAAAAGTATATAGCTCTTTTTTTAAACCAGGAAAGTTAGTTCTTAGAAGAACTTTTGTTTTTCTTCTTTTTTCTTTTATATCTTTTTTTTGTTTTTTGGAACAATTTTTAAATTTTTTGGGATTTTCTTGAAAAAAAAAAGGAAAAAATAGAACTGGAGGAACAAAACAATGAACTTCAGGGAGAAAAAAAACCAAAAAAACTAGCAATGGTGACTTTCTTGCTTGCGGCAGATCACATCGATAGACTGCTCCCCGTAGCATAAACTTGCATTGCATTTAGTGCAGAGCACTTTAAAAAATTGGAATTGTGGACGGATGTCCAAATGTTGTGCAGAAGGATGCACTCTTGAAGTGCTTGGCACTGATCAATCCGTAGGAGTAGGAGCGACTCTCATCCTTCGGCATTCCTCCCGAGCAAGATTTACTGGATGAAGGGTCCTGAGATGCTTCATCATGCTCGCCGTTCCGCAAGAGTATTTTTTGTTTGGATCCCCACGAGACAGCACTCTCTGGCAGATCTTGCAAGATGCTCCTCCAAAGAAGGTCAAAGAAGAATGATTGAAATGGGTGGGGTCTTTCAATAGTTAGAACAGGAAGTGTAATGAACCAATCAAATCTCTTTTTTTCAGGTCACATGGGATCCGCACACCATGCGCTTACGCAGCATGCACCCAGCGTGCATCCGCGAAATTGAATTTAAAAAGAATATAGTATTAAATGTAAAAATATATTACTTTTATGAGTAGTTTAGAGTTTGTGTTCAATTAATATTCACATAAAATAAACATATATATGTTTTTAAATGTTAAATATTTCTCGGGATTTGCGCACCCTCCGCGTCTTGCACGCATATGACGCATCGCGGAAGCGCGCAAGCGTTGCGTAACGTGCATCGTACATGTCGCGTATACGCTTGAAACCGCGCACCAAACACGTACCAAACGCTTACCATACGCGGATGCTTTCGCATAGGGGTCGTGAAGGGTGCGCATAGGGTGTGCGGATCCCCAAAAAATGGAACAAAATAAATAAATAAAAAATAAAGTTTTGAAAATATAGTTTAAAAAATATTTTAAAAATATATTAAAATATATTTTAAAACATTAACAATTTTAAAAAAAAATAATGAAAACATAGTTTTTAATTTTTAAAAGAATTAATTGAAAAAATATGTAAAAAAAAGGTGATAAAATGAATTAAAAAAACATAATTAAAGGAATTGACACACTGAAATTGAAAAATTTAGAAATACAATGAAAATCATTAAACATCATAGCTTTAGTGATAAATTATAGATAGAAATTAGCATTTAAAAAACCTTTGAAATTCACTGAAAAAACCATAGGTTTCATGCACGTTATAGTTAGGAATTGGCATTTAAAAAACCTTAGAAATTCACTGAAAAAACCACAGGTTTCAGGGGCGTTATAGTTAGCTGGACATTTCCCTCGTACAAAACCCTAGAAATTCCCCCGTTATAGTTAGTTCAGCTAACTATAACTCACGCCCCCCCGCAATGCACTGCTGATGACGTTACATATTACATCACTCATGACATGGTCAGTGACATCACTGATGACATCACTGATGACATCTCAAATGACATCACTGATGACATCACTGATGACATCATCCATGTAATAAATTTGTTCATCTTCTCACACTCTAATATAACCTTTCATACGCCAACTCAAAATTTCAGATGGCCATTCACAAAACCATAGATACTCCAATACCAATAACTACATACCCACTCATTGACTCTTAGGTCTACACACACCTCCACTCACTCACCTGTAGAGTCACTCATACTTACAGTCACTCAGTACAGGACTATCATATGCATTTATACACCTATATAGACACTCAGACACCGCCAATCATCCATAGACATACTCACACCCCTAGTCAATCATGCAAATAATTCATCACACTCCAATTTACTCACCTATACAGTTATACACACACAAGTTCACTTACTCATAAAAATACTACCACATTCTTACGCTCTTATACAATTACTGATACAAGCACACACTCATTCATACAGCCACTCTCTCAATCACACACTCTCAGATATACCCAGTTATATACTCTTACACACATATACCCTGCCTTTCACATATGTAGTTACTCACACATGTACCACTGAGATATACATTCAATCACTAACACATCCATACAAACACTCACCCAACCATAAAGTCCATCACAGATTCACTCTTAAAACCATGCACCCATAGTATCACCCACTCACACATCGATGCACAGAGTCACACACACCCTACCCACACAAACACTCAGGCACCCATACAGATACTCAGACAACCAATCAATAACCTATATAGACACTCATATAGCTATTCACAAAACCACGCAGCCACTTATACAGCAACAGACAGACAGATACAGACATTCACATAGTTTAGTTACTAGTCTACAGCAAGATACATTTCATGACTCACTTATAGAGTCAGTCACACACCTAGAAAATCATCCATTCACACACTTATACACCCACTCATTCATCCATAGGTCTTTCCCTATATATATTAAACATATTAAAACTTTAAGAAACACTCATTCTCTGGATGACGTCATCAGTGATGTCATCAGTGATGTCATTTGAGATGTCATCAGTGATGTCATCAGTGATGTCACTGACCATGTCATGAGTGAGGTAATATGTGACGTCATCAGCAGTGCATTACGGGGGCTCGTGAGATATAGTTAGCTGAACTAACTATAACGGGGGAATTTCTAGGGTTTTGTACGAGGGAAATGTCCAGCTAACTATAACGCCCCTGAAACCTATGGTTTTTTCAGTGAATATATATACATATATATATATATATATATTCTGCTCCAAAGGTTGTCCACCTGGTGAGTAGCACTCGATCAGCAGCTTTATTTATGACAGGCAGGGACGAAGATCCGCTTGTAGAAGCCGCTCTGTAATGGAATTGCCTGACGCGTTTCGAAGCTCCATATGCTTCTCTTCAGAGGCTTGAATGGAGACGGTGTGTGCCAACGCTGAACCCACTTCGCCATTTTCATATTGCACACCCACCAATGGGAAGCTCGAATGAGACTGTGCATTGTGGGAAATGTGGTCCGGATAGCAGACAAATCTTGTCCTGTATGGACCCTGCAAGTGGACTCGACCTCAATCCTGTTTGCCGCTGCTGACCCACATTGCCGACATGATAGTTACCATGGCGGGTGGCCCCCATAACATTACGGGGTGGTGCACACTCCGCGGCAGGACGGCCGCGTATTACATTCTGCTCCAAAGGTTGTCCACCTGGTGAGTACCACTCGATCATGATTTCTTCTGCAATAGTTGGGAGGTCCGTGTCTGTGTTTTCCGCCTTTGACACTTTGGCGGACAGGAAGCTTTCAGTATCTTTTGTTACCGGAGCTGGCTGTTTCTGGTTTCACGGATCCTTCCGCTCGACGAGGCACAGCTACAACACAGCCATCTGCATTCTGGCGCATTGCAACTTCATCTCTGGAGAGATTTGCGACTGCTGTGCCCCCCGCTGTACCCGTGAAGTTATCACCGGCAGCCAGAGAGTAGCCCGACGGCGGTAGGTTGTGGAGTACGTTGGTCGGAGGACCGGGGAGAGCTGCAACTTTAAACCATTAAGGCAACCTTCGGTTTCGGTGACTCCAAAGGGAATAGCGGGTTATGGGATTAACTCCAGTACTGACAACTAATGGACTTGTTCGAGCAGTGACACGGTGTATTAATTCACCAAGACATACTTGTTAAAGGCATTATGTTTTCCAACGATGCAATCCCTGACAGAGAAACAGAGGCGAAAGCCCTATTTTCAAATCTTCCTGCAGTCACAAATGAGCCATGCATAGTTAACACTGATACTCACAGTAATGATGTCAAAACCCTTTTAAAAACACTTGAAAAATTACTTAGGAATGAACTTTCCAAATGGTGGGAGAAGATATCTTTAGAAAAATACAGAGACGCCAATCGAGTCCCGAGGGGGCTGCGTGTGTTAATTGCTCCCACTTTCAAAAACCCGAACCCTTTAATGCTACAAGAGAGGTCCGAAAACAACTTGCAGTCACCTATGAACATGATCCATATTCTTATAAAATATGCCGAAATTGACGGCAATGCTCTCCTGATTGAAATTGAACACATTATTGGCTTACTAAATGCTACAGGAGATAGTGACTTTATCATCAAAAGTAAAAAAGAAATTGATTTACGCATCAAAAAGCATGAGGAGGTTATTAAAGAACGTAAAATCTATAAGTTTGCACGTGGCCAGAATGTCTATGCTACCGGAAGGATATTCATCTTTGCCCGCAAGTACGATAATTACAAACGACAGTCACTAACCGGAGGCATTTTGAAAAGCAAACAAGCCACTAGTGGAATTGAGACAAGGATATTAGAAGTTGATTCTGACTCTGCCTCCTTAACATCTAATAGTGACTTAGAGGATAACAGATCTGGCCCATCGGCACCTAGTACATCGGACCTATCAAACTTTTCCCTTGCAAAGGAATTGAATTTTGTGAGCGAGGACCGGCGGTACACCTTGCGCCCCCACAAACCTCATTATGTGCAAGGAGACCAGCAAATAAACGGAGGAGTGAGAGGAGGGTCAGGCACCGGCAAAACTTCATTAAGAGGCAATGCAAAAAGGACCTGGAAAAAATAACTAGTGCAACAGAGAATAATGTCATCAACCTGACTGATACGGTTCTATCCAAAGCTGAGGAACAACTCCTTTTATTGGGGTTGTCATTTTGTCCCAAAAATTGTTTCTCATACAATCAGGCACGTATTGATGTGTTCAAATTTATTAGAAAAATTAAACTTATCAAACATTGTCAGTTGAACACCTTTTAATGCAAATCAACAAGCATCACATCCAGTGTTAATAAAACTGATGGTGCCCTGCAAGTTAAAGATATTCCTAACTTACAGATGTTGTACGATTTAGCACATGAGACAAGCCCTGAGGAAGCACCTACAGTCAGTCAAGTTATATGTGTAAATAAATCAGCGCCAAGTCCATTTCGTCCAGTTTCCACTTTTTGCCCTTAATGCCAAAGGATGCAATTGATGTGTTTAGCGATAGAGTCATTACTGAGCTTAAATCCCTCAATAGAACTGTGTTATTCCAAAAGCGTCAAAGGGATTTTAGAAATAATCAATACCATCTAATGATTAAAAAACTCCAAAACAATTCAGATCTATTATAAACAAATTGGATAAAGGTGGGAACACAGTACTATGGTCACGGGTGGATTATTTGACAGAATCAGAACGGCATCTCTCTAACACTTCATGTTACAGGAAGTCTTCTAAATTCGAAATGAGAGTTGCAGAGGATAATACCAGTAAAAGAATACATCATTGGAGACGGAATGGGTTAGTGACCAAAGAGGAAATTAACTTTCTCAGTGTTGAACATCCGGTCACACCTATACTCTACTTTCTGCCAAAAGTTCATAAGAAGATTACTCCTGTACATGGTTGGCCAATCATTTCTGCTCAGGGAAGCATGAATGAAAAGCTGTCAAAATATGTAGATTTCTTTTTACAGCTGCATGTGGTCAGCCTACCGTCCTATTTAAAAGACACTACAGACTTTTTAAACAAAATCGGGAATGTTATTTGGGGTTCGGATCTTTTGTTGGTGGTAATGGACATTGAATCCCTGTACACTAGTATAAATCACTGTCATGGAATCAACGCTACTAAATATTTCTTTGGGAATCGGGACTTGAATATGAGAGAACACAATAATATGCTGTTAGAGATTATTGATCTGTGTCTTACCACAAACCTTTTTCAATTCCAGAATGAGATTTACCAGCAGGTGCATGGTGTGGCGATGGGTTCATGCTTTTCCCCTAGCTACTCATGTTTACATGTTGGCTGGTGGGAGAAGCATGTCCTCATGACCACTCACCACCTCTGGTGGAGCCATATAGTACACTATTGGCGCTATATTGACGATGTTTGTCTCATCTGGAAAGGCTCTAAGGATGATGCTTTGAAGTTCATAGACGATATCAATGTTAATGATTTAAATTTAAGGTTTCAGCCTCCATTGATGACTCTATGGTTGAATTTCTAGATGTTTTACTGTATGTCGATGAAGGTATCCTCCATACTAAGTTACACAGACAGTCCACCGCTGGTAACTTGATACTTAATGCTGACAGTGCACATCCTCGACACCTTATTAAAACAAAACCCTATGGGGAGTTCATACGCATTCGTAGAATCTGTATTTCCGAGTTAGTCTCCAATGAGTGCCAGATGGAAGCTTTTCAGAGATTCCTTAACAGGGGTTACTGTAAACATCAACAAACTTTAGCCTTGAATAAAGCAAATGACATGCAAAGGGAAGCTTCACTTCAGACTCACTCAAGCCAGGAGACTGACACTGAAAATGTTGAGAAAGCTGTGCACCCAATTCGGCTAATAATTAGCTTTAGCACTAAAGAACAGGCTATCCGCAAGATTATTTACTCAGAATGGCCTATTATTTTGATCGACAATATTCTTGGTCCTATTCTGCCTAGTTTGCCAGCTATCACCTTCAGACGAGCACCCTCTATGAGAGGGATGCTCTTGTTAAATCTATGCCTGAGGTGCAACCTAAAAAGTCCTGGCTCACTAAAACTGTTTTTTTAAAATGTAGTTCTTGCCGAGCATGCAAATTTGCCAAGAATAGCACACACTATAAAATAGCTTTGATTGATAAAATAATTGATATCCAGGAACATCTAACATGCCGTTCTGAATATGCCATTTACAAATTGAGGTGCACCTGTAATCTGGAGTATATCGGCAGCACCAAGCTTCCAGTGCATAAGCGCCTTCTCCAGCATGTTAGGGTGATCGTGAATTCGGACCACAATGACCCGGTGGCCAGACACTTCAAGTCTGTACATGACAACCAACTAAAGGACTTGGAGTATACAGTTTTAGGGTCTGTTTCCAACCCCGGCCGGGGAGGGAATCGAGATAAATTACTAAGACAGAGTGAATCTCACTTTATCTTAGCTCTCGACACAAGAGTCCTTAATGGCCTCAATATGAACGAGGACCTACATAACTTTCTTTAGAGTCTCTTCCCATGTATGGAGAGTTTTTCATAAGTAGTGTTCTAAGGAATTTTTACAAGTGAATAGCATATTCATAATGATCAGTGACTGTTTTTTGCACTTGCACTTTAGGATCGCTTAGGCTTAAGTGATTCAGGGTTCCCCCCGTACTGCTAGTGTGATAATTTGTTTTATGCACTATAATATTTTGCACAGCACTATTTGCACTTGCCAGGCACATGGCACTTTTGTTGGTTTTTACCATCAATCGAAATATAAGGCATTTTTAACTATTTATTCATATTCTTTTAGAGCAGGTATTTTTTAATCATCGCATGAATTTTTTATATATTTAATGTTTGTATTTTTGGCATGTTTGACTAAATGATGTCAACATGAGATTTTTTCCAAGATAATATTGCAAATGCACTTTAGTATGGAATGTTTCTGTTGCTACCTACTGAACCACATTATTCTGATTTGACTGTGATGATTTAAAACACCATGTAATACTGCTTTTATTATGAATATCTGTTGTTTTGCCCTTGATATATTGTTGCTTAGAATTGAGGTCATAACTATTATTGAATGTCTGTCCAAGAGATGATGTAGTTCAGGTGCCCCCCTTTTTTCTGGCATTTGCCGTATTTTGGTCTATTGCAACAACTATGAACCAGTTCGGGTGTTGTCTATTGTGTGACTCTAAATGAGATAATAACTGCATGTTGCATTTTATTTATCTTTTCTAAAGAATATTGATCTAGTTATTGCATTATTAGAGACTATGAACCGGTTGGATGTTGTCTATTAAGTGACTTTAAAATGAGATAAACAGCTGCACAATGTAGATATTGATTTCATCTGCTGCTATTTGCACGATGCACTTTATTTCCTCTCAAAAAACATAATTCTAGTTACAGCATTTTATGTATCATTGACCATTTTAAGTGCCTGAGTCTGTTGTTCATGTTTATTGAAAAATGGTTAGCTTGTTTTTTACAGCTGATTGTGCACGTACTTCACTTTAAATATGTCAGTAAAATGGAGATGCATCATGTGATCAAGCTCCCAGGAGGAGTGAAACGCGTCATGGAGGACACTGGTCCGAGCTTATTCTTTTGCTGAATAAACTGCACTGCTTCACCCACTAATTTTGTGTGGGAGTCCGTGATTTCTTCTTCAGGAGTTGGGAGGTCCGTGCCTGTGTTTTCCGCCTTTGACACTTTGGCGGACAGGATGCTTTCAATATATATATATATATATATATATATATATATATATATATATATTGATTACATTTTCATGGTGTGGAAGGGCAGCGAATTAAGTGCTATTGACTTTGTTAATGTCATAAATACTAATGAACTAAATCTCAAATTTACAAGCACTATAGACAAAAAATCTATTGTGTTTCTTGATTTAGAACTTCACACTATGAATAACAAAATACATTCGCGCACACACCGTAAGCTGACTTCAGGAAATGCTATTTTACACGCTCGGAGTTTTCATCCTGTGAAACTCATTGAGAATATTCCCTTTGCAGAGTACCTTCGTATGAAGAGAAATTGTAGTACTGATGAGAGCCTTACGGAATCCGTTGATAACCTGTGCAAAAGACTTAGCAATAGAGGGTACAGAACGAAAACTCTAGAACAAGCTAAGAAAAAATGTTCAAATATCCCAAGACAAGATATTTTATTTAAGAACAAAGTAAATAACGCCACGTCAGAAGAAATGAACAAACAGACACCCAGGTTAATTACAGGCTACAACAGTTTTCATCAGAGACTAAGACAAATTCTATGCAGGCATTGGCCGATAATACGATGTGACCCTGTCATAGGTCCTTCATGTACTAAGCTCCCCCAGTTAACATTCAGGAGAGCCAAGTCCATGAAACAGGAACTTGTATCCAATGCTCCTGTGTCAGACAAAGGTACCAGCTGGCTAAAGTCCCAAAAAGGATTTTTTAAATGCACTAAGTGCAAAGCCTGCCAGTTTGGAATCAACACTAAATCAATCGTAACTCCAATAAGAAAAACTCCCATTGAAATTAGGGAGCACTTTACGTGCAAAACCGAATTTGCGGTATATGTGTTACGCTGTACCTGCAACAAGATGTATGTTGGCAGCACCATTCATCCTGTACATGTCAGAATTTTGCAACACCTAAGGGCAATCAATAACAAAGACCCGACATACCCAGTTGCACGACACATCAATAGTGTACATGATGGTAAAGCAGAAGATCTGGTATATTTTGTTGCTGACAGTGTCAAGAAAAACATCAGGGGCGGGAACAGACAACTGGCACTAAGGAGATTAGAGTCACGATATATAATACAGTTAGATTGCAAGATTCCAAATGGCTTAAATGCCGACGAAGCATTAAGCGTTCATTTATAAATTTATAGCTGCCTCTTTAGGTTTCTTGTAACAATCCTGAAAAGTTTAGACCCAGTTTTTGTTCATTTCTAAAATTTTATACGTGTCTAGTGTGTAATTTTGACCCCCATACCAACATGTGACAAACTTGTGAAGACATTAAGATGCCACATTTATTGTATCAGTCATCATCATTAGACTATTAAATGAGGAATTTGCAGTGGTTATTGACAATGATCAAGTAGGCCCACTTGGGCTTAATTTCATTAAATAGTCTACATTATGATTTATAAATTGTATATATAAAAAAAATATATTTAATTCACTGGTTTCTCTAGAACCCTGATATGAATTAATGTTTGATTGATGCAATTTTTTGAATTTTTTGTGTTGTACGAAAAGAGACACTAGTCTGAAAAAAGACTTACATATATATTTTTTGCAAGTATTTCTTTTATGTCAATCTGGATTGCTGGTTGCTAAGCAACTTGGGGGTTTGTCTCACATGCACGTAATTAGTATATAAGCATTGTCTTTGAACTTAGTCTGACACAGTGAGCAAGGCGGATTCGTTCGCCGAAACGCGTCTGGGCCACAGCGTTTTTGAAATAAAGCTATTTCTTTGACAAACTTCACCCACGGAGTCAGTGCCTGTTTCGCATGTATGGAACCCGGTTTGGAGCCAATATATATATATATATATATATATATATATATATATATATATATATATATATTCACTGAAAAAACCATAGGTTTCAGGGGTGTTATAGTTAGCTGGACTTTTCACTTGTACAAAACCATTGAAATTCCCCCGTTATAGTTAGTTCAGCTAACTATAACTCGCGCGCCCGCAATGCACTGCTGATGACGTCACATATTACATCACTCATGACATGGTCAGTGACATCACTCATGACATCACTGATGACATCTCAAATGACATCACTGATGACATCACTGATGACATCATCCAGTGAATGTGTGTTTTTCTGAAAATTAAATATGTTTTATATATGTATATCTCAAGGTCGATGGAAGAATAAATGGGTATATAAATGTCTAAATGGATGATTTGTTTTTGAAAAATTGATTGTGTAACTGACTGATTAAGTGTATCATAGTGAATACATGGCTTAGTGAGTAATGTTTAAATATGTAAATATCTGTATCAGTCTCTCACTTTGTGTATAAGTGGCTGCATGGGTTGGTGAGTAGCTACATGGGTGTCTATATAGGTTATTAGTTGGTTTTTTGAGTATCAGTCTGAGTGTCTGCATGGTTCGGTGGGGGGTATTACGTAGTGCATAGGTGCATGAATGAGTGACTCACTGTTTGTATGGGTTGAACACAGCATGTGTGCAGGACTGTATGGGTGGATGAGTGTGTGTATGGGTGTGTTAGTGAGTGAATGACTGTCTCAATAGTGTCTTTATGAGTAACTACATATGTTTTAAACTAGTATATGTGACTATTGGTGTATATATGTGAGTATATGTGAGAGTGAGAGATTGAAAGAGTTCCTGTATGAATAAGTATGTGTTTCTATAAGTGATTGTTTAAAAGACTAAGTATGTGTAAGTTTCCGTAGAAGTAAGTATGGTGGTGTGTGTATAACTGTATATGCAAGTAAATGTATGTTTGATTCTTTATTAGCATGAGTGACTATGTGTGTGAGTAACTCTATGGATGAGTGGCATTGTGTAACAGGATGTATAGGTGTATGAGTACATATGATGAGTGAGTACATGTATGAGTGACTGTATAGGACTGTTGGTGAATGAGTGGATGTGTATGTGGATCTTAGAATTACTGAAGAGGTTGTTGTAACTGGTATTGGTATGTCCATTGTTTTGAAGATTTTAGTCTCTATTTTTGAATGTGTGTATCAAAGGTTATATTAGGGTGAGAGGAGGTCTGCCACTCTATCACAAGGATGATGTCATCAGTGATGTCATTTGAGATGTCATCAGTGATGTCATGAGTGATGTCACTGACCATGTCATGAGTGATGTAATATGTGACGTCATCAGCAGTGCATTGCGGGCGCGCGAGTTATAGTTAGCTGAACTAACTATAACGGGGGAATTTCAATGGTTTTGTACAAGTGAAAAGTCCAGCTAACTATAACACCCCTGAAACCTATGGTTTTTTCAGTGAATTTCTGAGGTTTTTTAAATGCTAATTCCTAACTATAACGTGCCTGAAACCTATGGTTTTTTCTGTGAATTTCAAAGGTTTTTTAAATGCTCATTTCTAACTATGCCTACAGAGATAGGACATGTGAAGAAAGAAGAAAAAATGCACAGAAAGAAACAAAAGAAGTGCAGAAAGAAGCAACAGAAGTCCTCAAATACGAAGATAAGTGCAGGAAGAAGGATAACGTGCAGAAAGAACAAAAAGAAGAGCAGAAAGAAGCCTTGTTGCAAAATCATCCTGTACCCTCAACTTTTTCAGACGGATACTGGTGGTAACTGAGTCTGACTAACCAGTCCTAGAGCCAGTGCTATGTTAAAAGACACTTAGAATACAGTGAAAACACCTACATACACTAGGGAACATTATGCGTTGGGGTCCCCCTGTGATTAGCATGACCTCCTCTGTAAGCCCCTAGTATATAATAGGGCATGGGGATAAAACTACCTCTTAAAACAGGCCACAGGGCGTTTTTGCACACGTTAACTCAGGCCCCGTCCCCTCCATTCACCACTAGGTAAACACGCCCTGTGTCCATTTTTAGTTGGGAGATTAAGTTCATTTGAATCCTGAGGGTCCCTAGGGTCCAACTAGCCCACTAGGTACCTCTAGTAAGTGCCACAGAGCTGCGTTGCAGAGAGGTGTAAAAAGTGGCACGGCCTGGACCACCTCTCTGCAATGCAGCTCAGTGGCGCTTACTGGAAGCACTTGGTGGGCTAGTTAGCCCCCAGGGGCCCTCAGTATTGAAGGGAAATTATATCCCCAATTTAAAACGTGCCATAGTGCGTGTTTGCACACGTCACCTCAGGCCCCGTCCCCTCCCTTCACCACTGTGTAAACGCGCCCTGTGGCTGTTCTAAGTTGAGAGATTAAGTCCCCTTGAATCCTAAGGGTCCCTAGGGTCAAACTAGACCACTAGGTACCTCCAGTAAGCGCCACAGAGCTGCGTTGCAGAGAGGTGTAAAAAGGGGCTTGGCCTCAGAACACCTGGCTGCAGCGCAGCTCCCTGGCGCATACTGGAGATGCCTGTTGGGGGCGCGTTTGCAGAGTGCTGCACGGAGGGGGCATGGCCTCCGGCACGATGCCAGTCTTTTATTTATTTTAGTTTTTTAAGAAGGGGGGCTGTTTGGTTCCCCTTCTTATACTAATTTATTGGCCCTGATGACCCCATCCCCCAGGGCCAGTCTCCTAATTATATTTTTTTGACCCCAATCCCCAGGGCCGGCCACTGTTTTTTATTATTTTTAAAAAATATATATTCATAGACACACCTAGGACATGCTGGACAAACCGTACGTACCTATCACCATGACGATTTGCGTGATATTCATTAAAAGGCGACTATGCATGCAATGAATCCACGTGGAATGTATTTACACCACTAGTGAAGCTCTGACATGTCTGATGCCCTACCGTGCCTAATCCTGGTAGACACCCTTGTCGTTTATTTATACAAACATGGGTAGCTATTGACGGGCACATTTAATACACATGCACACCAAGCCATTCAAAGGGGATTCGACAAAAATTCGACCAAAACTATGCAAGAAACCCCCCTCACGGTTAATAAAACACACATCCACTGCCGGATGTGTAATACTTTTTATTTTACTCTCTGGAAAGGGGACGAACATCACTTGAGAGTCACAGCGTGCTCCTGACAGAGCCCAATGCTGTGTTACACCCACCATTGCCTGCCGAGTGCCACACACCTCTGTGTTGTATTCCACTAGCTAGTGCATATGCTATGACACTCTCTAGCCCATGTGCACTGTAACACCACCCCGTGAATATGTCATGCCACACTTGTCTTCGCACGGGTTATATTGCCCCATCTAACGTGCCTTTCTCGATGCCTATGTTATAACGCACAGTGCTATGCCATACATATTACAATCTGGGATCCATATCTTTCTCACAGTGCATATGCAACGTTACACTCCCCAGCACATATTTTATATTACAACTTTAGAGACTAGTTAGGTTACACAACACTGCCCTGTGCATATTACACTCCAAGGCGCATATCGCATAGCACGCGCTAGTGCCTGTGCTATCTCGCGCTCTCCAATGAATCTGTCATTGCGCACAATGTATTGCATATTATATTTCACGCCCGGTTCATATTATATCACACTTTTTGGTGCATAGTTTATACCATACACTATATCTAGTTTTCATTTTCAATCGTGCTCTCAGGACTATGTTCTATACAACACTGTGTTCACCTACCCTTTTCACGGGCATTACATTTTGCGATAGGGGGTGGAGGGTCAGGGGGTGTTTCTGCCAAGTGAGCCCGGAGTCACAGTCACAAACGTCCTCTTCTTCCTGAATACAAGTGAGATTATGCTGCATACTTGTTCATATTTTAAGTAGTTCGCACAGACACAATGTTTTAAAAACAATAAAGTTCCTAATACCCGCCTTCTCTGAACAGTTAGCTTGCTGCCCCATCCCCTTCCTCCCTATCCTCTGTTGTGTGAATCCATGGACTAGCCTCCTCCCTCCTGCCATGCATGGTCTGATGTGCTGCCACTGCCCTCAATTTAGTATGATGTACCAGTCCACTCCTCCTGCCCTCCATTGCCCAATTCTATGCCCCATCATTGACCTCCTGCTTAAACTCTGTGCTTAGCTTGCTGCCCCTATTCTCCTTCCCCCTGCCCTCTGATGTCTTTGTGCATGCCCCTGCTCCATCCTTTTTGCCCACCATGTCCCATGGACCTGCCACTCCTATCTACTCTGAGTGTTCTGTTGAGCTGCCACTCCCCTCCCACCTGCCTAGCATTGTCAGATGACTGTAACCTGTCCCTGCCACCTCCACCCTGCCTGTCCACATGCCATGCCCCTATCCTCTTCCTCCTGTCCTACATGGTCCATTGTACTGCCACACCCTTCTGCCCTCCCTGGTCTGTTGTGCTGCAACTGCTCCTCCTGCCTGCCCCGTGTGGTCTGTTGTGAGGTCCCTTCCCCTGAACTTTCTTGTCTGTGCACAGGTCCTGACCCTCCCTTCTATCCTCCATCGTCCTTTGTGCATGCCCCTCCACCCTCCTTCTTGCCCATCATAGCCATTGTGCTGCCACTAACCCTCCCACTTGCCATGCATGGTCTTCTGTGCTGCCATGGCCCCTCCCACCTTCCCTGTGTGGTCAGTTAGCTGCCCCTGACCCCCTCCCACCTTCCCTCCATGGTCTGTGTGTATGCCATCACAGTCTCACTGTTGCTCTTCATGGTGTGTCTTGCTTCTAGTGCCCATCCTGCCTGACCTCCATGGCTATCTTGCTGCTCCTGCCCTGCTCCCTTGCCCCCAGCCCTACTCCCTCCCTCCTGGCTTGTCTGTTCCATTGTAATGCCCCTGATCCGTCCCTCCTGCCCTTTATGGTCTGTTATGCTGCAGCTTTCTCTCCTGTCTGTCCATTATGGTCAGCTAGCTACCATTCCCTCTTGCCCCTCTGTTCTCTGTTGTCCATGTGCATGGTCCTGTCCCCTCCCTCTTGCTTTCTATGGATTGTTGTGCTGCACTCCCGTCCTGCATGCCCTGTGTGGTGTATTGTGCTGCTGCAAACCCTGATGCCTGCCCTGCAGGGTCAGTTTGGTGCACCTCTCCATGTCCCTCCTGTCCTCTGTTATCCAAGTCCATGTCCCTATCCCATTTCCTTCCATGATCCAATGTACCATACTTGCGAACATTTTGAACTTGGTAAGAGGGAGATTTTGAAAAAAAACTGGGGTATTGATTTTCCCCTTTGAGTTACATTGAAAAAGAGGATATTGTAGACAGGAGACAGATCAAATAAAGCCCATTTGAGCTTAAAAACATTGGACGTTTCCTGGCTGAATCGGGTCTGTTGGCATGTATGGTTGTACTACCATTGCCTCTTCCTTCTGCCCACAATGGTCTATTACATTGCCACAGCCTTGAAGGAGGGTAGATTTTGTATCACAGGGGGCCCCTGGCCCGTTCTGTCCACACCTGAAGTATGAGACCCTTGTCCTTGCCCTGCCAGCTGCATTTGTAGGCCGTATTAAATTGACCAGCGGGTCCTGTGTTGCTATATAATTATCCTGAGACATCCTTACCACTCAGCCAGCATAAAACCCCTGTGTAGGCCCTTCTGTTCAATATGTAGGCCTCTTTGTTAAATTGACCATAGCTCTGCAATTTTAGTGTATAGCAGTCTGAAGGCAGGTCTGCGAGGCCTTTTGATCCAAACTAGTAGCCCCCACCCTACCCGAGTGCTCCGTGCTCGGTATCAAAGTTCAACATCCCCCTGAAGCTGTCGACATACAGTAGGCTGCATCCTGGACTGGTACTTGCTTCCTGGGCAGGTTTCCCGCTTTTAAGGAAGTGGCAACCGCAGAGCGTCAAGTTAGGAGAACTGAGGAGATTTTATACATGAATATATTGAATTCCCCTACAATACCCATTATTTTCTGCTTGCTCTATGGAACTTACGATAAGCGATTGGCCTGAGAGACTGACCTTTTCACCCAGTCCATTGTCAGCATTAAGTGGGTAAATGACGAAATGTCTGGTAAAATCTGCAGACGAAGCTTTTGGGTAGCATACGTAGGTAGATGTAGCGTGCAAAGGAGCCCACAAAATGATATAAAAAGGGAGCACCCACAGATATCGACGGACTACCTCGCCGTCTGTATGTAGGTTAACAGGCAGTGCAGGTTTTCCCCAAGAGCTGGGAGCTCTTGTCTTCCTTTGCTTAAAATGTCTTGCTCTGCTTTGCTTGAAGTATCTTATTCTATTTTACCTATATGAAATGTCATGTTATGTTTAACCATTGTTCTCTTTACTTTTGCATTTAAAAGATTTTGTATTGTAATTGCAGGAATGCTTGCTCTAAGAGTAAACGTGAGTGTTCCTAGGTAACATTTTCCTTGGTGTAACTTGTTTCTCATGATGCATTTATAGATGTGTTTTCTCTCTCTCTCTGTCAGTACATTAATTGAGATACAGAGAATATTATGACAGCTGTATGATTATCTGGATTCTGTATTTTGTACTTTATGTCTCTATTCTGCGGTTTCTTTGAAGTTGCATCTTCTCATTAAACTGCCATTGTATTCTGCCTCCAATTCCATGTCTCATATGTCTGTTTTCTTCATTTTTGGAGCAAGCGTTCCTAGGCACCCCGGCTCAAATTAAGGTGCCCCTTTTGTCCCTGACTCACTCTCCTGCTCAGTTCTGTGGTGGCTCCCGGGGATCTGGGGACCGCCCCTAGCTTCCTTGACCCGTAATAGATCTTCCCTCCAACAGCCTCTCTTGCAAGTCCTGTATTGTTGGTTTGTTGCCCCTGCCCCCCTTTCCACTGCCCTCCATAGTCTGTTGTGCTTCCACGGCCCTTCCTGCCTGCTCAGTGTGGTTAAATTGTTGCCTTTGCACCCTCCTACCTGCCTTCAATTTTCAGAGTCCGTGCCCCTGGCCTCTGCCTCTCAACAGTATCCTAATGAACAACTAGATTGCTAACATTCTATATTTATTACAAAAGTGTGGAACGCCTGACATCATCTTGATGTAATCAAAACTGTAATACCTAGAGCATTTCCTTTAGAAATTACATATATGAGAGGGTCTTATTGGCATCAAAATTATGGTTAGTGCTCTAAAAGACTAAAATAAGGACATATTTTCTGAGTTTTCAAATAGCGACAAAGCACTTTTAAATTATTTGTTATCTTTATGTTTTTTTATCCAGTTGACCACTTGATTAAATGTTGCACTTAGGGGAGAGGATGTGGTGTTACTTCCAGAACTGCAGACTTTGCAACTGGGGAACCAGGTTGCAGTTTCTGCTTCAGCTCGACATTCTGTGATTCTGGTCAAATCACTTAGTCTCCCCATGTCTACAACCAAAATGAATTTGTTCTTGTGTGATGTAACCAATGCTCATGTAAAGCACTCCAATACCTGACAAGTCTGCACTATATAACACTGCAAAAACACAAAATAATAAGTGTTTTGCACACTTCTGTCATTGGGCTATATTTGGGCTACATCTGGGTGATTTTGGGCTACATTTGGGCTCTTTTGTCTCCGGTGGCCATCTTGGGAGATTTATTTGTTATGAAGTTTCCTAATTTCCTCATGTACTGCAGTCTCCTCAGTAGGAAATGCTTTCAGTTTTTTACTTTGATTCCATCATGAAGGTATTCAGATATGTCACACATTTGCCATAAATTCTGAATGTTAGCACTCTAGTTGCTCATTAGATCACTGTAGTAAAACTACTGCACCATGGAAGTCTGCTCCTGGTATTAAAAGTGCATGTTTCAGTCTGCATGTCAGAATTTTTTAATGAAATAGAAGAGGATTTGAGAAGTCACTCAAAATGTGCCCTCATTTTCTTTCTTCAGCATTAATCATAATTTCTATGGCAAAATGAACCTCCTCATTGTGTTCCTTTTTAAATTAAATGTTTTAAGTGTTACCAGTTTATTCCAATCAAGATGGCTTCAGGTGTGCCATACTTTTGTCATAATGAAGACAGTAAGCGCTCTAGTTGTTTTTAAGAACATTCTGGGACATTCTGTCATTGGGCTATACTTGGGCTACATCTGGGTGATATTTGGGCTACATTTGGGCTCTTTTGTCTCTGGTGGCCATCTTGGGAGACTTATTTGTTATGAAGTTTCCTAATTTCCTCATTTACTGCAGTCTCCTCAGTAGGAAATACTTTCAGTTTTTTACTTTGATTCCATCAAGAAGGCATTCAGATGTGTCACACATTTGCCATAAATTCAGAATGTTAGCACTCTTTTTGCTCATTAGATCACTGTAGTAAAGCTACTGCTCACCAGGGAAAACTGCTGCTGGTATTGAAAGTGCATGTTTCAGTCTGCATGTCAGAATTTTTTAATGAAATAGAAGAGGATTTGAGAAGTCACTCAAAATGTGCCCTAATTTTTCTTTCTGCAGCACTCATCATACTTTTTATGGAAAAATGAACCCCCTCATTTTGTTCCTTTTTAAATTAAATGTTTTAAGAGTTACCACTTTAATCCAAGCAAGATGGCTTCAGGTGTGCCATACGTTTATCATAAGTAGGACTGTTAGCGCTCTAGTAGTTCTTTGGAACACTCTGGGAAGCTGCAGTAGAACACAAAGGAATCAACTGACAGTCTCTGCCCTTGTTGGATGTACATGTTTTACTGAGAATGTCAGACTTCATTCTCACATGACTGAGAAAGATAATGTGAATTTACAGAAAATAAGCTCTCAGTTTAGCCTATAGATCACCTTCCAAACCTCTGTGGTAAAAGCATGAGAAAATATTTTTCTCTCAATCATGATATCCCAGCAGAAGGCTTTTTCACATGGTGAAATCACCTTAGAACATACCACAATTCCTAAAATGAGTATGGTACCATCAACAAATGATTTATAATGTAACTAAAGTCTTAAAACCTTCTATTAACTGCAATGCTTTTTAATGAGGTGCTATCATGTATATTGGTCCCAAGATGGCTGCCAACACTTCTTGGATGAAGTGCTGACAGCCAATCAGATCTCAGGATGAGATGTGTGGTTAGGCTCCGCCCACATATATATATGCTTTTAAATGCTATTTTCTCAGGAAATACTGAACAGATTTACACCAGACCTGCAAAAGGCACTTCCTTGACCTTATGGCTACCTCTCTGCCAAATTTCAAGTAATTCTGTTCAGCCGTTCGGGCTGTAGCTGTGTCTAAAGGTCCTATGGAAAAATGCATGGGGAAAACGTGTTTTGGGACCCCCCTTTTTTCTCGGCCCCTGCTTGACGAATCCCCCCGAGACTTTCAGGGTAGGAGCGGAGCGTAGCGCCCCACCTATTTTGAAAATTTCGCGAGGATTCGTCGACCGGCGCCAAAGTTATTCCAAATAGAATGTTGCGGATTTCCTATGGAAACAGGGTCCTAACTATAACTACCTACTGGCGACCGCCAGTAGGTAATATATATATATATATATATATATTCACAGAAAAAAACATAGGTTTCAGGGGTGTTATAGTTAGCTGGGCATTTCACTGGTACAAAACCAATGAAATTCCCCTGTTATAGTTAGTTCAGCTAACTATAACTCGCACCCCCGCAATGCACTGCTGATGACGTCACATATTACATCACTCATGACATGGTCAGTGACATCACTGATGACATCACTGATGACATCTCAAATGACATCACTGATGACATCATCCATGTGATAATTTGATGCATCTTCTCACACCCTAATATAACCTTTGATACACCCACTCTAAATTACAGACTACCATTCTCAAAACCATAGACACTCCAACATCAATAACTACATACCCACTCACTGAAATGTCCAGCTAACTATAACACCCCTGAAACCTATGGCTTTTTCTGTGAATTTCAAAGGTTTTTTAAATGCAATTCCTAACTATAACGTGCCTGAAACCTATGGTTTTTTAAGTGAATTTCAAAGGTTTTTTAAATGCTAATTTCTAACTTTACCTTTACTGATACCTATGGATTTTTAAGTGAATTTTTAAAGCTTTTTTAAATGCTAGTTTCTAACTATGCCTACAGAGGTAGGACATGTGAAAAAAGTAGAAAAAACACACAGAAAGAAGAAAAAGAAATGCAGAAAGAAGCCACAGAAGTCCTCAAAGATGAAGAAAAGTGCAGGAAGAAGGAAGACATGCAGAAAGAACAAACAGAGGAGGAGAAATAGTCTTTGTTGCAAAATCATCCTGTAGCCTCAATTTTTTCAGAGGGGTACTGGTGGTAACTGACTCTGACTAACCAGTCCCAGGGCTAGTGCTATGCTAAAAGACACTTAGAATACAGATAAAACACCTACATACACTAGGGAACACCATGCGTTGGGGTACCCCTGTTATTAGCATGACCTCCTCTGTAAGCCCCTAGTATATAATAGGGCAGGGGCATTAAAACTACCTCTTAAAACACTGGTGAAGGGAGGCGTGGCTGAGCTGACGTGTGCAAACACGCCCTATGGCCGTTTTAATTTCAGGGATAAAGTCCCCTTGAATCCTGAGTGTCCCTTGGGTACTACTAGCCCATCAGGTATCTCTAGTTAGCACCCCAGAGCTGCGTTGCAGAGAAAATGGGCACAGCCTGGACCACCTCTCTGCAACACAGCACAGTGGTGCTTACTGGAAGCACCTGGTGGACTAGTTGGCCCCCATGGGCCCTCAGGATTGAAGGGGAATTATTTCCCCAACTTAAAACGCGCCACAGGGCGTGTTTGCACAGGTCACCTCAGGCCCCGTCCCCTCCCTTCACCACTGTGTAAACAAGCCCTGTGGCCGTTCTAAGTTGAGATTAAGTCCCCTTGAATCCTAGGGGTCCCTAGGGTCAAACTAGCCCACTAGGTACCTCCAGTAAGCGCCATTGCAGAGAGGTGTAAAAAGGGCCACCCCAGTTTAGACCCAGCCATATGCAAATCAGTTTTGACCCTGTGCCTCATGGGACCAGTCCAGACCGAACTGCCTTGCCAGGCCCTCCATAGACCGGAAACAAGCATCCTGGGACCGGTTTCTGGGTATTACCCTTCATCAGCCAGGCTAGCTTGAATCCAGTGGCACAGTGAGCAAGGGACCCACGTCTGGGCATACCCATCCCACTTAGGGTGATAAGTACTACACAAACAAGTGATGGACGGAATCCTGAATAAATCATACATTAACTCCCAGTCAAGAGATCTGCATTAAATCCATCGTTCTTTTGCTCACCATGACACCCCAGTTTAGACCCAGCCATGTGCAAATCAGTCTTGACCCTGTGCCCAATGGGAACAGTTCAGCCCGAACTACCAGGCCAGGTCCTCTCTGGACTGGAAACAAGCATCCTAGGACCGGTTTCGGGGTTTCACCCCTCTTCAGCCAGGATAGCTTGATTTCCAGTTGCATGGAGAGCAAGGGACCCACGTCTGGGCATACCCTTCCCACTCGGGGTGACAAATGCAAAAACAACAATTGATGGACAGAATGCAGAACAATGTCATACATTGACCCAAGTACAGAGATCTGGGCCTAAATCCATCGTTTTTTTGCTCACCATGCCGTTCCAGTTTGATATATGTGCATGAATCACCCCCATGGAAAGCATATTACAGGCTCAGAGAACTAGAACGATGACCTTCCGAGAAGTGTCTGTTACATGAACCTTATCCACATTCAAGGATTGGTCCACTGTACACTGGGGAAGTTTGGTTCCAATGGCTTTTCCAAACAGCAGGGTGGCAGGACTCTCACCAGTTGTGGAGTGAGGAGTGAGGAGTAGAAAGATAGGCATGGAGGGATTGATCCAGGGCCTGGTTTAACTTGCAGCTGGTGATACTCCAAAATTTTGTATCTGAGCAAGGCAACATGAGTCAAAAGAGTAGTGATGTACTTGCAGCTGTCTTCCAACTCAAGTTGATGATATCCCTTGTCCAGGTCTAGAAGGGAGAATACTTTGACACCATTCAGTTGCATGATCATGTCCTCTATGTGTGGACCAGGATGTATTTCTCTCTTGATTGCTTTATTGGCCTGGCGCGTATCACCACAGTTGCACCCTGCACCCTCACTATGGGTGAGACCCATGGCGTAGAACGGATGAGCACTCAATGATGTCATGCTGCAACAGCAATTTTAGTTCTTTCTCAACAGCTTCTTGCAAGTGGAAAGCGACTTGGTGATGCTGCTGGGCAAAAGGGTGAACATCCTCATTGATGTGAAGTTGCACTTTCATTGTCTTGAGCCTGCCTAGGCCATTAGATAACAACTGCAAATGGCTCACAACTTCAGATAGAGTGTGGAGGATGTAATTGAGAGAGATTAGTCCCATGTTAGCAGCGGTGTCAAAACTGAGTAGGCATGCATCAGACAAGGCTCCTTGATGAACGTGAATTAGTGTTTGCACTGACACTGTTTTGTGTTTCACTGTCACGATGAATAATCCAAGACTCTGCTACAGTTTAAAAGGAGCCCATATTTATACATTTGTTTTTGATGGATTGATGAGTGGCACAGGAGAACTTTTCGACCTGTATGATGTTAATCAACGCACCACTGTCTATGGTAAACGTTATGGGGCAACCGTTTAATCTTAGGCAATGTCCAAATAAATGCTGTTGTTTCACGTGGTGGGTCGCCGTTGTCTTGTGTTCTTCTTTGCAAGCAGCTAAACCTACATCTGCCTGTTGTTCCTTGGTTAATGCCATCATTGTACATACATCTTCTACACTGGTGCTCGATAATGTCGTTGATGAGCCTATATAGGATGAACTTGACGACGATCGACTTTGTTTGGTTTCTACTTGTCGCAACTGATTTTGCTTATTAGCTTTGGTGCATGGCAAGAGTGCTTCTGGAACCTTCTGGAGTCCATTTCCTCGGTGCAGGGACAGAATATCGCTGAACAAATATCGAGGTAAAAATATTGTGGGTCAAAAATATCGACAGAAAAAATATCATGGTCAAGAATATTGATTTTTAGAAAAGTAATATCGATTGAAAAAATATCGAAGTGTTAAATATCGCTTGTCAAAATATAGTTGTTAAAAATGTCAATGTTTTTATTAATGTTATGTATTTTAGTATATATTTTATATGTGTGTTTTTTTTGTATGAGAATTGTTTGTATTTTTATTATATGTATTAAAATTTTAGTAGGTAATATATTTTTTTAATTGAATTTTGCGTTTTTGTTCCGTTGCAGGTTGTGGGTTTATAGGTGAAAAGTGTGGGAAGTAATTCAATGATATGCCTTTTATTTACTATTTATAGTGGTTAATAATTTTGTTTAATTGAATTTTGTGTTTTTTGTACCGTAGCGGGTTGTGGGTTTATAGGGAATAGGGTGGGAAGTAATTTAATTATATGAAACTTGATGAATAATTTATATGTATTCAAATTTGTATATTTGTGATGTTATAGAGTTAAATATGTAAATATTTTATTAATAATTGTTTGATAATTAGTTGCTCATTAATTTAAATAAATTAATTAATTGTGGTAATTGTTTGATTCATTTTAGGTGTGTGTTGTGGTGTTTTTTGGTTTAAATGGTGGTAAGGGTGGGAATTAATTTATTTTTTATTGATTAATTGTTAATTATTTGTTCATTAATTTAAATTAAGTCATTAGTAATTATTAACTGTAATTGTGTAATTTATTTTAGGTGTGTGAGGTAGATATTATAGTGTTAAAGAATGTGTAATGAATTAATGTTTATTTTTTTTAATAATAATATATTTTAAATTTAATTTTAATTATATTATTATGGATATAAAATTAATATAAATGTTGATGTCATTTTTTTATTGGTTTGGTATCCAACACTTTCCCTACTGTTGCACTCAATGGAGTAGGAATAATAATCTTTACCCCTCCGCTATCCAGCACTTTCCCTACTGTTGCATTCACTGGAGTGGGAATAGTAATTTTTACCCCTCTGCTATTCAACACTTTCCCTACTGTTGCACTCACTGGAGTGGGAATAGTGATTTTCACCCCTCCGCTATCCAACACTTTCACTGCTGTTGCACTCACTGGAGTGGAAATACTAATTTGTATCTCTCCGCTATCCAACATTTTCCCTACTGTTGTATTTATTGTGTTGCGAAATGTATGTTTTATTTTTGTTTCAATAGTTTAATGTTTTAATTAATTATAGAATGTTTCATTTCAGTTTTAAATTATTGATGTATGTATATATTTTATTTTTATATATTTTAAAAAGTTTATAAATTAAATACAGATATTAGTTAATAAATTATATTTAAGTAATATATGTATATGTGTACATTTTTATGCTTGTGTGTTTATATTTTTTTAATTAAGTGTATTTGTTATATTTAGTGAAAATAAATATTAAATGTAATTATTTTTTTTCAAAATATTAATAATTTTTAATATATTTTATTTAAGTTATATATATTTTTAAGTTCATATTTTTTACATCTATATTTTTTACTTTTCTATTTTTGAGTCAATATTATTGTACTTACCCGTTTAAGTATAGGGAGTCACTATATTTGTATTTTATATTTTTGCATCGATATTTGTGTATGTCTACATCAATATTTAATAAGGGGACCCATTTCCTCTTCTCACTGGGACACAGTTAGTTTATCTTTCACTTTGAAAACCGTTATGAAGTGGTTTTGTTGCCACAACCTTGGCATGTTTGTCCTGTGGCAGGACATTTGCCATCATGGGGAAATGAAAACAAACGTCGCAAACATAACTTCTTCTTTGTCGACTTGCCTGCATCTACCTTATACTTTGTTTGCTTTGCATGACCAACGCAGATTAATTTCTTGCTGTGTCCATATCAGCCACTTGTTGATCTGCTCTTTTCTCGGCTCCTGCAGCCATTAGTGCTTTCTCTAAGCTGAGTGTCTCTCTCAATAGAGTCTGACAGACAATCATTGAAAACTCTGAAACTTATGGCTTCTTCATCAATAAATTCACTAAGCTTAAAATGTTTGATAAGCATATCAAGTCTTTCAGCAAACTCATCCATCATTTGACCAGCTTGTGTCTCGCTTGATTGAAAATGTACCCGTTAGAAATGTGTGTCTCTAGTTGGCAGAGGTAGGTACCTTTCCCCAAGTAGGGACCCTTGCTTCTAGTCAGGGTAAGAGGGATACACACTTTAGATAACCCCTGCTCACCCCCTTGGTAGCTTGGCACGAGCAGACAGGCTTATCCCAAAGGCAATGTGTATAGTATTTGTACTCAAAACACACAGTAATACAGTGATAACACCACAAATGAACACTACACCAGTTTTGAAAAATAAGGTATCTTTATCTAAACCAACACAAGACCAAAACGACAAAAAATCCAATAAACATGTCATAAGAATATGACTTTTAAAAGGTTTCAAGCAATTTGGTCCATAGGAAACTATGGATTAGTGATTTTACACAAAAGTACCTGTACATGCGTCAACATTCACAAGGCCAAACAGCCGCAGAGAAGGGAGGGGTAGAGAAATAATGGGATGTGTTAGTTTCTGAGTCCTTGGGGAGGTAATGCAACAGTTCTACTGCACACAGGAGAAATGATGCGTCGAAACCAGACTGCAGGGGAAAGTGATGCATTGATTTTGAGACGGTCCCGGTCAGCGGGTGAGGTATGGGGAAAAACTTGCCTCACAGGTGCAATGCATGGAAGTACGGGATGTGTTGGTGATCTATGCGGCACCAAAAAAGCGGCGCTTCATCGGTTTCCACAGCCAGGATCCCCACGATGCGTCCATTCTTGCAGTTGCAGGCAGGTGCTGCGTTGTCTCTGCAGCGGCATGGTGGCAGTGCATTGAGATTCTTCTTGCATGGCGGTGCTGCGTCGGAAAAACAGTCACAAGAAGAGCGATGCATTGGTTTTCTTAGTTTCTCAGTTTCTTCCAGCTCCTAACAGCAGTAAAAACCTCCAGAGTCCCAAAACTGGAACCAGCTCCTCCTGGCAGGTCAGAACTCCCAGCAATAGAGTTCAGGTGAGCTGGGGCTGAAGTCATTGTGTCCCTGAGACTTCAGAACAGGAGGCCAGCGCACACAAGCCCTAGGAGATTCTTCTTCAAGGGAGGTTTCTTAGCAAAGTTCCAGTCCTTGTCCTTTCCTTGGCAGAAACAGCAACTGCAGCCCAACCCCACACAGCACACAGCAAATGGGCAGTACTCCTCCTCAGAGCTCTTCAGCTCTTCTCCTTGTCAAAGGTTCCTCGTGAGTCCAGAAGTGATCTAAAGTTCTGGGTTTAAGGTCCAATACTTATACCCCATTTTGTCTTTGCTCTTCTTTGTGCAAGGATCTCCGAGCCCAGTCCAAACCAGTTCTGTCCCTACTGGTGCAGTATAACCACAGGGGGTGGAGACAGCATTGTCCAAGGGAGACAGGCCCCATTCGGGTGCAAGGAAATCTCTTCCCACTACTCTTAATTAAGCCAAGTTCTATTCAACTCAGCTCTGAGTCATCCAGGAAGGGCCAGGCACACCTTAATCCCCCCACCAGTGGCTGTGTACAGTGAATGCACATCTCTAGCCCCTGTCACTCCTAAACGAGATAGTCAATCTACAAACAGGCAGAGGCACACAGAATGGTCAAACAAGAAAATACCTACTTCCTAAAAGTGGTATTTTCCAACACACAATTTAAAAAGCATCTTTACTAAAAGATGTATCTTTAAATTCTGAGATCAGGAAGTCTAACCTCCATTTCTCTATCTTGTCCCCGTGGAAAGCTAAGTTTGTAAGAGCAACTCCCATGGTAACCTATGAGACAGATAGCCTTGCAATAGTGAAAAACAAAATTGGCAGTATTTCACTATCAGGACATGTCACACACACCAGTACATGCCCTACCTTTCACATACACTGCACCCTGCCCATGGGGATACATTGGGCCTACCTGAGGGGTGTCTTACATGTGAGAAAAGGTAAGGATAGGGCCTGGCAAGTGGGTGCACTTGCCAGGTTGAAATGGCAGTTGGAAACTGTGCACAGACGGCACAATAAGTGCTGCAGGCCCACTAGTAGCATTTGATTTACAGGCCCTGGCACACACAGTGCAATAGCAATTTACACAGGGAGAACTTGCACTTTGACACTGATTAGCAGTGGCTGAGTGCCTAAAGCATCTAAGCCAGCAAAAACGAAATCCAGCACACCATGACAAATACAGGAGGTAGAGGGAACAGGTCAGGAGAAACCATGCCAACGATGCCAAGTCTAACAGTGCCTTTCATAGTCGACATTCGGCATCAGGTTGAACTTGACTTCTAAGACTTCCTTTATTTGACGGTGCGATACTGCATCAGCTAGTGATATTTTCTTTATCGCTTCTTTAAATCTGTCACCAGCAAGATTCTTTATTTTCTCATTGTTTGCTTCCTCCAGTGTGACTATAAAATCATTAAATGTTTCGATCCATGCAGTCCACCTTGCGCCAATATTCTGCTACTTCACCATGTCAAATGGCGGTGGTGGTTTCAGAAACACAGCTGTATCGTACTTCGCGCTATTTTCTACTGCCATCGAGAGTATATGCTGTTTGGATGATGCAGAAGTTATTATGGGCTGGTACATTCTGTAACCACTGACCATGTGATCCTGCTTTGATCATCATGCCAGATCGGAGGTCCTAAGATGCCATCTTCTTTCTTGATGGCAAGTAATGGTTTTGTGTCTCGTACCTGTTCATCACCGCCTTTCGCTGTCTATATCATACCTGATTATGGCTGCATTTCGTTTTTTGCTTTGTATTGATGATGGTTCTGTGTTACGATGTGGCACATATTCTCTTCTTTTAGCCTTACCAAGTGTTTTCTGGCAAGCTATCAGAATGTGCTTCTCTGCAGGACCTGCAACTTCTTCAAGGTCCGTATATGGGCTGGGGCGGGTCTTCAACTCTGCACACATCAATGTTGAAGTGCTTCACATCAACTGGGGCACATGTGGCAACCACAAGCAGTTTCCTGTAGCATTGCAAACTCTCAGGGAGATTATGCCACACTAGGAACTCTGGATTACACGTCTTTATTTCTCAGCATATAATCACGCCTTGCCTTATCATTACATCAGAACCATTAATAACCACAGCTTAACACTTCCCAGCAAGTTACGTAATCCCCTGTTGAGTCCACCCAGAACTGCAAGGGTCCTGGCACACAGTCTCACCACTCTACATCCAGCAGGATTTCGAAATATTGTAAAGTGTGCACATTCTCAAATGGTCTTGATAAGGAGAGTGCATCTTCAGTGTCTGTTGAAATCTGATGTATGAGCCACCCGTAGGAGAAGCAGGGAATTGGCTAAAATAATAGTAGCAAAATTGTAACAGTTTTTTTGTTTGCTCCCTTACCAGTGGCGTAACACAGGCCCCCGCAGCCCCCACGGTGCGGGGGGCCCCATGCTCCAGGGGGTCCCCTCAGCACTGTACTCTGGCCGGGGAGCTCCCGGTTGAGCCCGGAGATGGCCCCTACAAGTATATTGCAGGGGGGTCCCCTCAAGTTTAGTTTTGCCAGTGTCCCTTACCACTTTTTCCAAAAACCCCAAGTAGATATGGAATTTAGCTTCATCCAACTTAAAAAAAAAAACATTTCTGAAGCAAACATCAGCATAGTCCAGATCCTACCACTATTTTAAATCACATTCCTTAAATTCCTTCTGTTTTTTAAAATGTTCAGCCAGGCAATATCTAACCGAGTTTGCTGTTTAAAATATATTGTGTAATAGATATGTAATCATTTTACAGGATATCTTTCTGAAATATGTGTATGTTTGTTTTTCTTATACCCAACTTGATGTTAGCAAGGATTCAGGCTCTATGAGTGACAAACTCCTCTATATGTCTGTCACCTGAAATTTTCAGAAAGATATATGAGCAGAAAACCCAGCTCCTTCCACAGAAAACAAGGAGGCCAGTTTCCCACAGGAAACGTACAAAATGTTACTGCTTTTTCACTCGCTACAGTAAATGCGACTACTGTTTTGTCCAGAAAACACTACACACAAATTAAGCTAGTGAAGTGTGTTAAAAAGGCAGATCTACAAGCAAGCTAAGAGAACTGTTGATGTGGAAGGTTCAGAGTTGTATATTTTAAAGCAACATTCTTGTGCTTTAAAAAGCATACAGTTCTATACATCCTTTCCAACTCTGTATAATGACTTTGACATTTTCCTGAGCAGGGTTGATCTCCGCCCTTGGGAATCTCCAAGGAAGAAAAGCATTTTCTTTCTCAGGACAGGGTTAACGAGAGCCCTAGAGAGAGGAAGAGAATGGTCTTTGTGAGAATGGTTCCATTCCCTCAAACACATTATTTATTGTTTAATGCTACAATGCAGTTAAAAAATGGTCTAAAACACATAAACCAAGGAATTCAACATTTCTACCAAAAAACTATGCATGTCAAATCAGTTGCAAACCATTCAGACATATAAGTTCTGGGAACTTAAATTCCAATTCAAAATATGCACAGTATGTTACGTACTGCATTTCAATAATGGATTTTCTCAGTATAAATATTGAAGAAAATAGATTTAATTCTTCAAATATAACATGTACTCAACTATATAGATAAGCACAAAAAAACATAGAAACTTTTAATAAAAACAAAGACAAATATCATGCTCTACAAATGTCTACACGGAATAATTTTGTTTTCCAGACAATTATAACTTCAAGATTCAAAAGATATCTACTGTAATGCTGATAAATTGTAAAAGTGCACAGTTTTTGGCATGTTGTCCACCACAATCTAATGGTTCAAGCCAATGCTCAAGTTGGAAAAGAATAAATGCCAAATACAAAGGCTGCCTAGTTTTGAGTCCATCACATGCCTGTTTGATCCAGGAGCATGCAGTCCTATGTCTTTATCTCACTCTTGCAGGTTCTTTATCATCGCTACTCTCTCCGTTTGTTGCTGTTTCTAGTCTTTCTCTTTCTCCTCCTTACCCCCCTTTGTGCCTTTGCCACACTTCTGTTCCAAGTCAAACGCTAATGCTAGGCAACAAAGACTCCTGTTAAATCCTAGATAAGCAAATAACTATTAACGGAGAAAATATATAATGTAAAATTACTAGAAAGAGAGTGAATCCACCGTTAACAGCAAGGACATACTTTTTTGATGTGTTGGTAACATGCATGTCTTTCTGGTGCTTTCTCAAGGTTAAAGGTCTGTCTCACTTTCCCAATTGTTTTGACACTGTTCATCTCGCTCGGACCTCTGGTTGTTAGTCGTTTCTTATAGAATTCTGCTCAGTCTAAGTACCTTTTACCAATAATTGTTTGGATCAGCTTACACTAAATTATAGTGTGTAAGTTCACGTGTTGTAACAAGTGCCACTTTAGGACTTCTTTAATAAACCTGCACACTATGATATCCGTAGTTCAACCATCCTGATACCCTTTAAAGGCATCGAGTTGTTTGAATTTCAGTTGTTTTCTTTGTGTCTAAAGTACAGTTACATGATCCTTTATCTCTTCAATAGAATTCTCTTGTGGAAGTCTGCTGATATGTAAACCCCATTGGCATCAAACATTTCTAATTACTTGCACAATGGATATCAAGTGCTGGACATAATAAATGTTTTTAATCTTTTGTGGCACCTTGGATTGTGTTGTCTGTTCCCATGGGTGCCAAGCGTCACCAATAATGCTACAAATTTAGGTTAAGGAGATTGGAAAGCCATGTTTACATAAAGGTGAATAATTGTCCTGTTGTTCTCATATTCTGCATTGGTGCTTGAAATATCCTGCTCCAATTCTCCATATTGCAGGAATTAAAAGTATAACATGCTGTACACCACATCTTTACGCCTCCAAGAAAAATGTTTGATTCATTGCTCATGCCTTTAAAGCCCCCCTGAATATAGCATTAAAACACTGTTATTCCTTAAAATCTAATTTGTGCAAGAGAATTCAAAGACAACTTACATGGGATATCCTTCCTCCTGCTGTAGTCCTTGTCTCTTGTCACATGATTGATGGAGTGAGTACATTAATTGTGATCAATGAGTTTGTTACAAGATACATCTGGGAACATTGGTGTTCTGATCAATTTTGTTGAAATTACATTCTGTTTGTTATCTTTTTATGCTTAAGAGGAAGACAAATGGTTTATCTCGTTAAACAGCACATGGATTCTTATTTTCGTAATCAATTTTCTTGGCAAATGGAGTATAGATGTATGAAGAAGTCTATAATTTTGCAACCTCACCCTCATATTTACACTTTGGTCTACAAGTGTTTTGACCTGTACTGTGAAAGTAGCATCAGAATAGAATTCAGATGAACCTGCCCCGTTTAAAAAGTACATGCGTTTTAGGATACAGTTGCACAGTTTACTATCATTTTAAAACTTAATGAGATATTTGTCCGCTTGCATTTAAAGGTATTTTCTCAGTGCAAGTTTCAGTGGTCAGGCTGCAAAGGCTTCTTCAAAAGAATAGTAGTCAAAAAGGGCTTGAGCCTGGAACATTGGTCCAGCCAGCTGCTAAACAGGGGAAAGGCAGAGGGTGTGGTAAACCTGCCCCTGAGTGTATTCCTAGTGAGGTGGATGGGGCACCCATGGTGGCCTCCTCGGAACCCACTGAGGAGGGCACTGCTTCCCTTGGTGACCTGCCTACAGATGCTGGATGGCATGTAGAAGGAAGATCCCACCAAGGAGGAGTTCTGTTGGGCACAGTGGGAGTGTCCAACCCTTGAAGGCATGAGGAAAAAGACTGAAGCCTCAGCTGCCCAAGTTACTGGGAGGACAACCTCCTTTACAGTGAGCCTAAGGCTGCTGTGCATGGGACAACAAGGGCTCTGGTGGTGCCCCAATACAACAGGGCATTCCTACTGGGGCTGGTTCACGAGACACCCCTGGCAGGACACTTGGACCTAAACTAGACAAGTGCAAGACTAGTCCCACATTTCTTTTGGCCCAAGATCAGGACATCCTCAGATGCATTCTGTAGGACCTTTGAAACCTGCCAGGCTAATGGGAAGACAGGGCAAAGGCTTAAAGCCCCCGTTAACCCACTGCCAGTCGTTGACATACCCTTTGAGAGGGAGGCATAGGGCCTATGGATCCCCAGACTGCTTCAGGCAACAGGTTCCTCATGGTTCTGGTGGATCATGCCACTAGGTACCCAGAGGCAATCTGAGGTTCAAGGACCATGACTGCACCTGCAGTGGCAAAGGCCCTAATGGGGATTTTTACCCGAGTGGGTTTCCCCAAGGAAGTTGTGCCTGACAGGGGCACAAACTTCATATCTGCCTATATGTTGTCAATGTGGAAGAAGTGTGGAATAACTTATAAGTTCTCCACTCCTTATTATCTTCAAACCAATGGGCTTGTTGAGAGATTCAACACAACTCTGAAAGGCATGATTACAGGCCTACCTGAGGCCCTGTGTAATAAGTGGGACACCCTCTTCCCATGCCTGTTGTTTGCCTACAAGGAGGCACCACAGAAGGGAGTGGGCTTCAGCCCCTTTGAGCTTCTGTACAGCCCGCTTTTAGAGGACCTCTGAGTCTGTTGATGGAACAGTGGGAGTAAGGTTCCAGGAAGTAGTGAACTACATGCTGGCCTTCAGACGCCAGATGGCTAAGTTGTGGAAGCAAGCTTCTGACAACTCAAAAGCCAGTCAAGCTGTGATGAAAGAGTTGGTTGACTGAACTTCTACCACTGTTGAATTACAGCATGGGCAGAAAGCTTGGGTGATAGAACCGGTGGAGCCCAGGGCCCTCCAGGACCATGGAACAGGGCCATATGAGGTGATTCAGAAGAAGGGTAAGGTTACCTCCCTGGTGGACGTTAAGCCCCCCAGGCAACCCCACAGGGTGCTTCACGTCAAACGTCAGTCGTCTCAAACCACACTTTGAGAGGTCTGAGCTTACCATGGAGTTGGTAACAGATGGAGAGGAGGAAGAGAAGAGTGAACCTCTCCCTGACCTCTTGAACTCCAAGGAGAAGGATGGGTCTATGGAAGGAGTGATCCTTTACCCCACTCTAACACCTGGGCAGCATAGTGACTGCTATCAAGTGTTGGGGCAGTCCACTTCTCTTTTCTGCCATACTCCTGGGACTACTCACCTGTGTACCCATGATGTACCACAGGGGACAACCTCCCTGTTAAGAATCCATCTTACAAGTTTTTGGATAATGTGAGGGCCACCATCAACAGTGAAGTCTGTAAGATGTTGAACTTGTGGGTGATAGAACCCTCTAGTAGTTATGGTCCCAAAAGGTTCCCCAGCTGGCAACATACCTGAACTCAGGTTCTGTGTGGATTATAGAGGGCTCAATTCTGTGACAAAAACGGATGCTCATGCCATTCCTGGGGCAGAGGAGCTGATTGATGGGTTAGGGGCTGCCCAGTACTTAAGTACCTTTGATCTTACATCAGGGTACTAGCAGATCAACAGACGGTGCCAATGAGAGGTCAGCCTTCTACACTCCAGAGGTCCACTGTCAGTTTAGAGTGATGCCCTTTGTACTCAGGAATGCCCATACCACAAAACAGAGGTTGGTGAACCAGGTACTTGCAGGTATAGAGGCTTTCTCAGCAGCTATCTGGATGACATGGCTGTCTTCAGTCCCAGTTGCTAGGACCACCTTTTTCCCCTCCAGGAAGTTCTTCAGGCTCTGGAACAGGCAGGCCTAACTATCAAGGTGAGTAAGTGTCAAAAAGGACAGGGGTCTGTTCTGTACCTTGGACACCTGGTGGGCAGGGGGAAGGTGCATCCCCTCTAAGTCAAGATAGACACTATCATTGCCTGGGTGCCCAACAAAAAACAAGTCTGAGGTCAGTGCATTCTTGGGCCTCACCTGGTACTACAGGAGGTTTGTCAAGGGTTATGTCACCATTGTTGCTCCCTTGACAGAGCTGACGTCTAAGAAGCAACCCAGAAATGTGATTTGGACAGAGGCATGCCAAACTGCATTTGACCCCCTGAAGCATGCCATGTGCACAGAACATGTGCTCAGGGCCCTGACGTATCCCAGAAGTTTATCTTACAAATGGATGCTTAACAACATGACATAGGGGCAGTGTGATCAAAGGTAACTGAAGAGGGCCTCAACCAACCTGTAGCCTTCATCACCAAGAGGTTACTCACAGGGAACAGAGGTGGAGTGCTATAGAAAGAGAAGCTTTGTTGTGGCCTGGGCACTGAAGAAGTTAGGGCCATGCATGTTTGGCACTCACTTCCTGATTCAGACTGACTCAGGTAGCTCATGAAAATGAGGGGTGGAATCCAAAATTGTTGCGGTAGTCCATTTTCCTACAGGGTATTGACTTTAAGGTGGAACTCAGACCTGGATTGGACCATGCCAATGCTGATGGTCTGTCACGGTTTATGTGCCTCAGTGATGCTTACTCCCTAGAGGGTGGGTAGCTCTCCTCACTTTCAACTGGGGGGGCATGTGTTAGACCTGTCATCATTAGGATGGTCTTACCCCAACTTTGTGCCTGCTTACCTCCACTTTTTGATTCATCTTTTTGTTGGTCCTAGGACTCAGGGGACTTTAACACTGCTACCCAGTGCTACATTGTGCATGTGCTTCTCCCCTAAAACATGGTGACATTAGTATATACCTGATTAGAATATTTAGTTTACTTCAAGGTCCCTTGTAAAGTGGTACACCATATACCCAGAGCCTGTTCTCTAAATTCTCTAGGGGGTTTGTGTCACTGGTTATGCCACCCACACATGTAGCCTTTCAAACCTGTTTCAGGCCTGTCATTGCATGGCCTGTGTCTGCAGTTAACTGACAATCAACTTGGCATTTAAGGACACTCACCAAGCATTAAGTTCCCCTTTTTTTACACATAGGTCAATCCTAAGGTAGTCCCTAGGTAGTCCTATGTACTTTTAAGTTTTAAATGTTCTAGTAGTGACAAACAGCTACATTCTTTTTTCACTACTGTGAGGCCTACTCCTCTCATAGGCTTGCAGTGAGAAAATCTTAAACACTTTTAAGCTGTAATTCCTGATTAGAAAGGAGTAGCTAAATCATATTTCATATCTTTGGAATGGTAATGATAAATCCATTTTAGTGGTAAAGTTGTATTTGGCATTACTATTTAAGCAATGCCACTTTTAGAAAGTGGTTACAAACAACAGGGGCAGCCCTAAGACCTGAACCTGGGGCAAACTATGTACTGGAATCCAAACAAGGGTTCAAGTATAACACTTAGAATAATAAGAAATACAGAATAACCAACGTAGAAGTTATCTAAGTTAAGCAAAAAGTAAAAGAAAAAAAGCTAGCATAGTAAATAATTCACAATGGGAGAAGAAAAAGGAAGAAAATGCCCTGATACTATTTGGACATATGATACCCATGTACAAATTATTTCCTTTATGTAGAAAATGTATTAACAAAAATAGACAGTCAAATGCAAGCATAAGACGAGAAGGGCACTCATGGGATTACAGAAACAATGCTGGAAGTGCAAATGATACAAAGTGTAATCAAACAAAGTGGCTGAGGGAAAAGTTATACAAAGGAGGGGTTCTGGACAAAACAGAAACAACACTCAGCAAAGAATTTATCCTCTTCAATTGGGGCCACATATAGGCGTCCATGGCATTTCAACCATAATAGATTTAGAAGGTCTCATGTATTTACATATTTGGGGATTACCTTAGGTAGTAAACTTAATTGGAAGCCTCATATCGATCATTTGGTCCTCAAACACACCCAATTGTCCGGTGCCCTGTTGAAGGAACAGCGTCTTTCCCACACCAAGCCTGGCACACCTGTCCTAAAAATATATAACTCTAAAATTAGTGCCTCGGTTTTCTATGGGGCAGAATTATGGGGCTTTGACAACTTAGTTCCCCTGGCGAAAGCCCAAAACAAATTTTTGAGAGCCATAACTGGTCTTTCCCAATCAAAACCACCATTGCCCCTCTTTTTAGATTTGGGTTGTTATTTTATTGAGGACACGGCGCGGTTTAGACCAGTGGCTTATTGGAGAAGGCTCTGGGCTACACCAGAACTATCCCTGTATACCCAGGCTCTTCTTGAACTCAGGGAGGCAGATCGTGTGTGTAAAATTCCCTAGCTGAGATGGACAAAAGATATTTTGAGCGAGATGGGGATGAGTAGTCTGTGGGAAAATCCTGTTGATAATCCTTTTCCTTCAAAGAAGGAATTTAATGCTGTGTACTGGAACATCGTCAAAATGAAGCGCTTCTCCTCTTTAACAAAGCCATCACTAACAAGGGAATTCTTAGAGCTTAAACATGATTTAGAGTAGGAAGGCTATTGGGATCTTATTACTGTGTTTAATGATAGGAAACTTTATCATCAATTTAGAGTGGGTTCTCTCCCAATTAACTTGTTTGTTAGTAAATGGCATGCCCTGAACCATAGTAAATGCCCCTTCTGTCCAACACAGAACGAATCCTTAATACATATTTTATTTGTATGCCCAGATTACAAAATTCCTAGGAACAAATGGCTCAAACCAATTTGTTTGATTTTGGCATTAGTTCTGGCAATGAAGCATTCAGGATCCTAAAAACAGACACCAATGAATCCATAGTGATTGCTGTTGCCAAATTTCTAAGTTGGATGTGGGCCATACGAGCTAAGAAGATGAGGCTACGATAACATGTTTTTAGGGTACACACCTGGTTATTTTTTTACATATATGCTGAGATTACTGGTACTGATTTTTGAGGCACAATCGTCAGAAGTTTTATTAGTTTTAATTATTTATTACATATCAAGGCACCTTATCTTTGTGGATCTACTTGCTTCCTTTTGATCGCCATTTTAATGTATAATTTTGCAAACACCTACGTAAATGAATTTGACTATTATGTTTTAAATGTAAATGTATTTTATGATTTTTAATCGAAATAAAGACTTATTTGAATTGAATAGATTTAGAAGGTCATCATCAGGACATAACAACGAACATTGGAGCATCCAAGAAAATTCAACAAAACATCTAAAAGAGAATATGTACACGGGTAGCTGCAGAGAAGAGCGTGTATATTTTTGATATGCATATTTTGTATTCCCTCCGTTTAGGTGAGGCCACCTACTGGGACCATGAATACCAGCATGGTCCGCATGTTGCACTACTCAGTCTGACTTTTTTATGAGTAAGTACAGTATGAATTGCTTGGTCTTTTAGGGGTAATCCTTTATTTATTTTTCCTTCTTTGATTTTCTCTGCAGCTTTGTTCACAGTTTTCTGACCAGTTGCTGGAAACAATGTTTTCCGATCCTGTTAGACTGGTACACATCTACAGGTCCCTTGAACTGTCACAAACTATTGGGGCTGCAAGTATTTATATTAGGTGGTCCTTAGTTAATTTTTTGAAAACAGTACTCTTCTTGTCATTTAGTGTATTCTGAATAAGAAATGCCGAACATATGGTGCAGTTCCTTATTTATAATTTTCTTTACTTTTTGCAGTTTTATTTAATTCGAAGGAACAGTTGATTCAATTGTTTAGCTGTCTGGTGGATGCTCTCTGTGATTCTCTCTGCTTGTCATACATTCACATGTTTCCTGATATGTCAGAAAGTATGTTGGCTATAAGTAATCTCTAGGTGACTATTTGGTGGTTGCAGGTTGTCGAACAGGGTTGACAAATCTTGTCCTCTTGCACACTAACAGAGTGCGACATCTCTATTGTGCAGTGAAGCTTTTCACCCCCTGTGCTAGCAATTTCATTAGATTACTAAGGATTCATTTCTTGATACAGGGGATTATTTCTTTCTTTTTACTGTAGAGAATCTCTTTCTCCTCTTGTTGGACTTGGCCCTTTTTGCAGGGTCATCCCTGAACTTTTTGCCTTCCTCCTGTATTTTATTCTGACCTGTTGTTGGTGGTTTTATGACTCTGGGAACTTTTTCACTGCTGATCAGTGCTAAAGTGCATATGCTCTCTATTGTAAATTGTTGTAATTGATTAGTGACTCCATGATTGGTTATCTGATGTACTTGTCAGACCCTAGTGCAGTGCACCATGTGTGCCCAGGTCCTGTAAATCAAATGCTGCTGGCGGGCTTGCAGCACTGATCGTGCCACCCACAGCAGCAGCTTGTAAAATGTGGCTCAGGCCTACCATTGCACACCCTGTGTGTAGTCTGGGACTGCCATGTCGACATGGCAAGTGCACCCACTTGCCAATCCCTAAACCTTCCCTTTTCTACATGTTAGTTACCCCTAAGGTAGGCCCAGGGTACCCCCATGGGCAGGGTGCATTGTATATGAAAGGTAGGACATGCCCTGATGTGGGTGGCATGTCCTGATAGTGAATTACAGCCAAATTTAGTTTTTCACTATTGCAAGGCTACCTGTTCCCATAGGTAGAAATTCGAGTTTAGTATGCCTGAACTCAGAATGTTAAAATACATCTTTTAGTGAAGTTGGTTTTAACATTCTGTGTTTGAAAATACCACTTTTAGAATGTAGGTATTTTCTTACCTAAACATCCACCCTGCCTCTGCTAGGTTGTGTATTTCATGTCTGGTTTGTGACTGAAAGGTGCCGGGGTGGCTCCTGGAGACAGGGTGAGTCAGCACTAGTCTGAATAGACCTATCTGCATTGGGAGTGGTGGGAGGAGTAGCACCTGGGCCTGAATAGGGCTGTGCCTGCCTTCCACAATGCTGGCTCCACCTCCTGTGGTTCGTCTGAAGACCCCTGGCCTACACTGACAAAGGAAGAAGTTGTGCACTGGCAGAGTGCACCCAGAACTGGTTTGGACTAGGTACAGACACTCTCCGCCTTCAGAGACAAAGGTTTTGTGTGTATAAAAAGGGGGACCCAGAACTTTAGATCACTTCTGGGAAATCAAGGGGAACCTTTGCCAAGGAGAAAATACCGGAGAAGCTAAAGGAGGATTACTGCCCCTGTGCTGTTTGCTGTCTGGGGTTGGCCTGCAGTGGTTGCCTGTTGCCAAAGAAAGGAGAAAAGGGCTTTGTTGTTTGCTTTGTAATCTTGAGGAAGATTTCCAAGGGCTTGAACTGAGCTTGCCTCCTGTCTGAAATCTCAGGGACACAAAGACTTCACCACCAGCTCCCCCTGAATTTCCTTGCTGGGAATTCTAACCTACAGAGAGGTGCCTGCAGCTGTTTAGGACCTCTAGAGACTGTTTGTCGCGGGGAGTTGGAAGCGCGAGGAGAAGCGTGCCGCTGCCGCAGCAGTTGCCGTCGCATCGCTGAAGATGCGTGCCGCCACCGCAGCTGTTCGCCGTCGCATTGCAGACGAAGCGCGTCGCATCACCGGAGAAGCGTGCCACCGCCGCAGAGGTCGCAGTCACATCACCGGAGAAGCGTGTCGCAGGGCTCTAAAGTTTATCATTATCGCCTCACTGCCGTCGGGCGTGCACGCATCACATCCACATTGTCGCATCACATCAAGGCGCCATCTTGTCGCATCGCACCAGATCACAGTAAGAAACCGACTCATCACCTCCACTCTGTTAAGGAACTGACGCATCACCTCCCCTGCGCTGCAGTAAGGAACCTACGCATCAACTCACCCAAAGCAAGGAACCGACGCATCACCTTCTCAGCGACTCTTTTGTTTGTATTGCGTGACACATCCAAGGGACTTTGAGAGTAAAGTGTCGCATTTACCATCTACATTGAACTAAGCTATTGCTACCATTTTAAAGTCATATTTTGATTAGAGTAGTGGATTGTTGTCGTTAGGTCTTGTGTTAAGTCTAGTAAAGATTACGTATTTTTCTAGACTGGTGTGGTGTCCATTTGTTGTGTTTTCACTGTATTACTGTATGTGTTCACAAATGCTTTACACACTGCCTCTGAGAAAAGCCTGTCTGCTCGTGCCAAGCTACCAAGGGGGTGAGCAGGGGTTATTCAGGAGTGTAACCCCCTTTCCCTGACTAGAAGCAAGGGTCCCTATTTATACAAATGTGTATACCATTGCCAACTAGAGACCCCCATTTCTAACACCTCTTTTTTTTAGTAATTGCTCTTTTTTACTCAACATTTTCTTTTTCACATAGTTATGAGTCTGGCACACTAACTTCTCCTTAGCACTGGATTTTTGCGTGTTGGTTGTTAGCTGTCTGGTCTTTGCTTATCAATCAATTTCTTTTTCCGCACTCTATTCATTATCTAAGAGGTTTTTGGTTCATCTTATGCTATGATGTGATTCTTTATACATTTTAATTTCCCTGATACCCATGTACATATTCCCTTTTAGATGTTTTTTTTTTTTTTAAAACACTTTATTAAGTTTTCATGAGAAGGAGCATTGGGTTACAAAATTGCATTAAACATATAGGAGGCAGAGGAGAAAATGCAGGTGATAAACGTCAACCCTGTGAATAGATGTTATAAGTATGGGATTGCAGCCATATAGCACCTCAGGATCCCCAGAGGTCCAGCAACCTGGTACATTGCAATGTATGGTATACCCATCTCTCATTATATCATACTCATTAAAGGGGCAGTGCCCGTCGAACATTCCCACAACCCCTAAAACTCCCACCCTAAAGCCACCCTAAAGCCACCCACTATACCAAAACATGCTGCTACTAAAAATAAGTCTAAGTGCCACAAGGCATTGCCCTAGGGGGAACGGGGGTGAAGAAGAGAAGAGGGGAGGGGAACCACATCCCCTGTCCGCAGTTGGGGAAGGAAGTCATCCACACAACGCCACTCACAGGGAACACCAGTTAAATGAAAATTCTCAGAGGGCCCGGGGGGGTGGGGGGGGGCACGGGAGGCAGGAGGTTCGACTCCCCCCCCAACCCGCATGCGGCCTCCATCAGCCGAGATACGTCTTCATTTAGTGCCAGGGGAATGGTCCCAGTAAACTTCTAACTCACTCGTCCACAGACATCCCAGCTCACGCAGGGAGACAACGGGGATCCCGGGGGCGGCCCCCTCAGACCCGACCACCTCCCCCATCTCACCCTTAAACAGCTCCGTTAGGTGTGCCCAGTCCAAGGAGAGAGGACGTTTTCGCAGCCCCCGACTCTCCTCGCGGTATAGGGCCTCGCGCTCTGCCACCGCCCATCTGAACACCTCCTCTCCCCAGGTCTCTACCCGCGGCGGAGCTCGGGATTTCCAACGCTGCGTTATTAGGCGCTTCGCTAGCGCGAGTGACAGATTGACAAAATGACGCAATAGTTTCGCCTTAAGGGGGATAGGTAAAAGACCCAATAAGCAAGCCTCTGCGACGTCCCAGGAGGGGCGCTCGGTGAGTGCACTTAAGATTAGAGTTATTTGTCCTCAGTATCCCCGCAGCTCCGGGCACTGCCACAGCATGTGCATGAGGTCCGCATCCGGCGCCGGGCAGCGAGGACAGGCCGTAACTGCCGCAGTATACATCTTACCCAGCGCATGGGGTGTAAGGTAAGCCCTATGGAGGATAAATAATTGGATCGCTTTCAACCCGCAATTGCGGGAGACCTTCCTGGGATATTCCAGAATAAGGGACCACTCCTTATCACTAAATGCCCGGGACAGTTCCATTTCCCACCGCAACCTAAGAGGGGCCAAGGAGATCTGTGTGTGTTCCCGGAGTCCCCGGTACAGCCAGCGAACCAGGAAGCGCCCATGGCCCATGAGATGCAGGGAGCGCAGGAGGTGAAACGTGGGGGGTTCTGCGGGTGTCACCCTCCACTGCGCCCGGATGTACCGGGAGATCGCCGCATGGAGCAAAAACTGGGCATCGGGCACCCTATTCACCCGCACAAAATCCACGTGTGGCATCAAACTGCCATCCTGAAAAAAGGCTCCAATTGTCTCCACCCCCTGCTGGGTCCAACTCCGTACGCGCCCAGCACTCAGAATTCCCTGCCTCGTAGGAAGACCACACAGCGGTATGTTAGGAGAATATGGATTGTGAATCTTAGCATATTTACACGCCGATGACCAATAATGAAGTGCTACTTTCAAGAGGGCCGGGGGGTCCGATGGTCTAGGGGCACCGGGGCACAACGGCGACTGCAATGCACTGTGTGCCAGCAATGATGGGGTATAACCAATCTCAGACAGGTTGTTCCCATTCCCTTTTAGATGTTTTATTGAATTTTCTTGGACGCTCCAATGTTCGTTGTTCTGTCCTGAAGATGACCTTCTAAATCTATTATGGTCAAAATGCCGTCGATGCCTATATGTGGCCCCAATTGAAGAGCATTCTTTGCCGTGTGTTGTTTCTGTTTTGTCCTGAACCCCGCCTTTGTATAACTTTCCCCAGCCACTTTGTTTGATTACACATTGTATCATTTGTACTTCCAGCATTGTTTGTGTAATCCCATCAGTACCATTATTGTCTTATGATTGTTCTTGACTGTTTATTTCTGTTAATACATTTTCTACTTAAATGACATAATTTGTACATGGGTATCATGTGTCCAAATAGTATCTGGGCATTTTCTTCCTTTTTCTTCTCTCATTGTGCATTATTTACTATGTTGGTTTTCTTTCTTTTCCTTTTTGCTTAACTTAGATATCTTCTGGGTTGGTTATTCTGTATTTCTTATTATTATAAGTGATATACTTTAACCATCTTTTGGATTCCAACTTTTAGAAAGTGGACATTTCTCTGCTCTAAACTTTGGTCTGTGTGCCTGCAGCCTGTCTTCAATACACGTCTGGGTTGGGTGACGGCTATACTTTGTGCATTCATTCTATACAGCCACAAACACAGCAGTTGAGGCTCATCTGAATTCTGAACCCTCATCTGCATTTATCTACATTCTGATGGTTCTTCCTGGGCAGGGGGAAATGGGAGGGGCTGACACACTTCAATGACTAGTGTCCTGTCCCCTCACTAAGCACTGATTCACCTCTGATTAACCTGGCAGACAGGACTGAGTTGAATGGGATCTTTGTGCACTTCAGAGAACTCATTTGTAGTCACCCCCTATATCAAAGGCACTTTTGGGTATACGTAATGGTTCTCTGACCCTACCAAAAAAGAAAGTACACTACTGGACCCGGAAAGAACTCTGCTCGAGTAAGGACTGCTGTGCTGTAAGGATTGCCACTTTGCCTCAACTGATTATTCTGAGGAATTACTTCTCTGCTTTGATGAGCTGCCCTGCTGATCTCTGCCCTGCTTTGAACAAGGACTGGACCTATCTCACTTGAACCCAGAGTGACTCCAAGGGCTTTCCGGCTTGCCTCTCATTTTCTCAATTCTCAGGGACACAAAAGATTACCTGCAATCCTGCTGGTGCTGCTGGACTCTGCCATATGTGAGTCCCACCCATGCTTGAGGTACGCCCTCCAGTCATGAACCTCAGAAGTGGGTTCTGCAGCTGATTCCTGCAAAAACAGCAGACGCATTGACTCAACTGCGTGAGAAATTCCACAGCATCGCCCTTCGACGCCGACTGTTAGAAATGGAGGTCTCCAGTTGGCAGAGGTAGGTATCTTTGTACAAATAGGGACTCTTGTTTCTAGTCAGGGTAAGGGGGTACACACTTTAGATAACCCCTGCTCACCCCCTGGGTAGCTTGGCACGAGCAGACAGACTTATCCCAAAGGCAATGTGTAAAATATTTGTACTCAAAACACACAGTAATAGAGTGATTAAACCACAAATGGACACCACACCAGTTTAGAAAAATAATGTATCTTTATCTAAACTCAACAAAACCACAATGACAACAATCCAACATACATGTAATAAGAATATGACTTTTCAAAGGTTTCAAGCAACTGGGTCCATACAAAACTATGGATATGTGATTTCACTCAAAGTACTGGTGGATGCATCGAAATTCACAAGGCCAAACTGCCACAGAGAAGGGAAGTATTGAGAAACAAAGGGACAGGTCAGTTCCCGAGTACTTGGGGAGGCAATGCAACAGTTCTTGTGCTTGCAGGAGAAGTGATGCGTCAAATCTGGACTGTAGGAGGAAGTAATATGTCAACCCCAAGACGGTTCTGGTCTGTGGGTGATGTGTCGGGAAAACTTGCCACACAGGTGTGAAGCATGGAAATCTGGTATGCATTGGCGATTGATGCAGCTGCAGCAAGCAGCGCTGCATAGGTTTCTTCAGCTGCGATCTCACCATGCATCAGTCTTTGGAGCGACGGTGCATGGATTTTCTTCTCACATGGGGTTGCTGCATCAGGAAAACAGCCGCAAGAAGGGTGATGTGTCAGTTCTATTGGATCTTCTGGTTTCTTCCAGTTCCTAACAGCAGGAACAACCTCCAGAGGCCCCAAACTGGAAAAGGCACCTCCTGGCAGGTATGAACTCTTAACAGCAGCGTTCAGGGGAGCTGGGGGTGAAGTCTTTGTGTCCCTGAGACTTCAGAACAGGAGGATAGCATACACAGACCCTTGGAGATTCTTCTTTGAGCAGGTTTACAGAAAAGTTCCAGTCTTTGTCCCTTTCTTGGCAGAAACAGCAGCTGCAGGCCAACCTCACACAGCAAAGGGGCAGAACTCCTCCTCATAGCTCTTCAGCTCTTCTCCTTGGCAATGGTTTCTCTTGAGTCCAAAAGTGATCTACATTTCTGGGGTTTAAGGTCTACTACTTATACCCCATTTTGTCTTTGTTCTCTTTGTGCAAGGATCTCTGAGCCCATTTCAAATCAGTTCTGTACTCACTGGTGCAGTATTACCACATTGGGTGGAGACAGCATTGTGTAAGGGGGACAGGCCCTGTTCGGTTGCAAGGAAATCTCCTCCCACTACTCTAAATGCAGCCAAGACCCATTCAGCTCAGCTTTGAGTCATCCAGGAAGGGCCAGGCACACCTCAACCCCTCCAGTGGCTGTCTACAGTGAATGCACGTCCCCAGCTCCTGTCACTCCAAAACCAGACAGTCAATCTACAAACAGGCAGAGGCACACAGAATGTTTAAACAAGAAAATGTCTACTTTCCAAAAGTGTCATTTAAAAAAAAAAATATTAAAAACCATCTTTACTTAAAACTGTGCTATAAAATTCTGAGTTCAGAGAGCCTAATCTTTATCCCTCTATCTTGTCCCAATGGGAAGTTATACTTGTTAGATGTTACAAAGTATATCACATTCTATCCTATGGGACAGTCAGCATTTGATTTACAGTAACCCTGGGCGTAGTGCTACGCTACGCACGCGGAGCGTGCGTAGTTTGCGCTACTACACAATCCACGAATTGCACATAGTAAAGTGCATTTTTTGCTTGCTCGCGGTCCTCAACGTCAAGCGAGCAAGCAAAATCAACATCCCGGCGAGACTTTTTCCTCATTCGCGATCAGCAACATCAAGTTGCCGATCACGAGCGTGGAAAATAAACCCCCCGGCGAGATTCGCAATGCGGGCAGGTCAGGTTTCTCATTGCGAGTGGTCGTGTATGCTCGCGACCGCACGCGATGAGAAACTACCAGTCCACGTTGAGAAAGCTGCCGCTTGAGTACAAATCTACTCCAGCAGCAGAAAACGACCGCTTGCACTGTGCAAGATGCCATTTGCAATGATTGCACAGTGCGGACAAGCATCCGGCACTGTGCAATCAGTGCGAACAGCATTTTCCTACCGCACTACGCAGTTCGCATAGCTACACGTCGCGTGCGCAGTGCAAAGTGCACTTCGCATAGCTGTGCGTAGCGCTACTACACAAACTACGCCCAGGGTTCATTTACAGGCCTTGCACACTTACGGCACCTAACTAGAGACTTACCAGTAAATCAAATATGCCAATCAGAGAGAATCAATTGTAATAACAATCAATTTACATAGGGAGCTCTTGCACTTTGACACTGATCAGCAGTGGCCCAAAGCATCTAAGCCAGCAAAAACGAAATCCCGCACAGCATCACAAATACAGGAGTTAGAGGCAAAACATCAGGGGAAACCATGCCAAAGATGCCAAGTCTAACACAGACACAGAGGCTGCTCAATCAAAGCAGATCCACAGCCTGCACAGCTCAACAATAACGCTTTGCATTCACTTCAACAGAACTCAACAACGATGAGGAAGCCCCTTTGCAAGGCTCGATGCTAATGCAGTGAGCTCTTGATTTCAACACTTGGTCCAGCCAAGGTATTTCCTCAGTGAGGCCGGTTAGGGTCCTGTAGCTGGCCTGCCTTCCCTCATGGTTGGGCTGAATTTGGATTCATACCAGTCCCACGAAACCTTGAGTAACCTTTTAACCGCTAGTGACTTCTAAGCGCTATTTTTGGTTTATTCCTTAAAAATTGATATCTCGACTTCTACTTATTTGCTTTTTATTTGCTTTTTGTCATTTTTGTCTGTTTTATTCAGATAGACATTCTCTATTTCACTAAACCTGTGTGGAGTCTTTCTGTGGTGTTTTCATTGTGTTACTGTGTGTGTGTTGCACACATTCTTTACAATTGCCTCTTAAGTTAAGCCTGCCTGCTCTGTACCAACCTACCATAGGGTGAGCACGGGTTAATTTAAAGTGTGCCTCTAGATTACCCTGACTAGAATTGCGGTCTCTACCTGGACAGGGTGTAACACTCTGCGAATTAGAAACCAAATTTGAGAGAAACTAATATCATAGTAAGGACTTAATCTCATCTTGAATTCGAATAATTTGTTATTATTCAATGGGCTATCAATCGCCTTGGATTGGGCAGAAGGATAGAGCTTGTTAACAACCCTTGGCTGGAATCCATGGTGTTTAGTATGTAGACAAAATTATCCAATTAGACATTTGTCAGCAACTGCAGCGTTCTGCGACTACACTGCCACACTCCATGTCCGGCACTCAAACAAGGTGATGGAGTTCCAAGCATGTAAACACTAGTACAACTCAGTTGTGCAAGCACTCAGTCAAGCTGTGGATATGGCATTTAGAGACATACTGCTTCCTCTTTTTCAGTTAATGTGAGTTATTTGGTCAGTTCCAGTCTGCAGTCTTTAGCAACGTTTTAACTGGTTTAATGGATCTCTGTTACCAAATACCAAGATTTCTCATCTATTTTTATTTGGTTAGTGGAAGCTCTCTCCCTTATTTACAAATGTGATCAACATGTGGTGAAGAATATCTGACCCCTTGGGTTGTGCTCCAGCTTAATGTGGATTTTTATGCGATTGATACACCTTTGAAACGGCATTTTGTATTTCTACATGGCCAGCGCTAGTGGTATAACTATCAAATATGGACATCAAGATATATGCAGGTATATAATTCTTTAAACTATTGCAACAACATTTTTTAAAAATCCATCCTATTACAGGTAAAATGAGAAAGGAACCATTGCTTTCAGTTGGGCATGGTGAGGTGTCTGTCGAATTTCACAAGGAATCTGTTAGAATTGGGGATCTCTGGTTGGCACAGGTAGGTACTTGTGACAAGCAGGGACCCTCTCCTCTAGTCAGGGTAAGGGGTTACACTCCTAAAATAACCCCTGGTCACCCTAGGTAGCTTGGCGCGAGCAGACAAGGCTTATCTCAGAGCGTTATAGGTTAAGCATTTGTGACCACATACAGTAACCCAGTGACAACACCACAAATGGACACCACACTAGATTTATCAAAAATAGTGATCTTTTATAAAAAGGCTTAGCACAAGACCAAATAACGACAAAAATAACATACACAGTTCAAGAATATGATTTTAGAAAGAGTTCTTAGGTTAGCGACAAAATCATTCACCTTAGCGTCCGTTTTAAGCCACAGTACCTTATGTTGCGATAAAAAGTTCCTAGCGGCACTTCAGCGTTGAAAATCAAGGTGTAGCTTATCCGGTAGAAATGTACTCGCTAAGGCACAATGCGACAAAATTCGGCCCGCTAACGAGCGGGGCGACAATTTCACCAGCGGTTATCTTGGTTGAGTCTGTGACGATTTCCGCAGCGATAAAATTACTCACGCTAACGAGCGGTGCGATGATCTTGGCTTGTTCTGCGACGATTCCACACAGCAGCGGCAGGCTCTGCGACGAAGTTTGCAGCGATAGAATTCTTCCCGCTAACAGGCGAAGCGTGGATCTTGGGCTGGTAGCAATCAAATTCGGTCTGCTAACGAGCGGTGCGATGATTTTCCCAGCGCTGATTGGGCTCAGCGGCAGCAGGCTCTGCGACGGTGTCCTCAGCGATAAAATTCTGCACGCTAACGAGCGGTGCGACGTAAATTTTCTCGCTAAGCTGGCTGTGCGTGAAAAAGTGGAGATCTTTGATTTCTTACTTCTTGGCTAGCTTCCCAACAGCAGGCACAGCTCCCAGAGGCCCCAAAACTGGTTCCAGCACTATAGGAGGGGCAGAACTCACACAGCAGAGTTCAGGGGGAAGCTGGGGGTGAAGTCCTTTTGTTCCTGGAACTTCTTAACAGGAGGTCAGCTCTTCTCAGGCCCTTGGAGATCTTTTAAAGCACAAGTTGAAATAAAATCGTTGTAGTCTTTCTCCTCTCCTTCAGCAGCAAGACAACCACTGCAGGCCAATCCCCCAGGTCAGGGACAGTACTCCTCCTTACAGCTTTCCCAGTTCCTTCTCCTCAGGCAGAGGTTCTTCTTGTCAAGCAGGATCTAATTTCTTGGGAGCAGGGTCCCAATACTTATTCCCCTAATTCCTTTGTTCCTCTGGGGTAGAGGGGCCTTTGCCCTGTCCAAACCAGTTCCTGAGCACTTTGTTGACATGACACTGACTTTCTATTCAGGGTGCAGGGCAGAGACATCAGCCGCTCCACAGGAGGTGGAGCCAGCATTGTGCAGGCAGAGCACAGCCCTATTCAGAGTCCAGGTGTACTCCTCCCACCCTTCTGGATGTAGATCTCTCTATTCACCACCGGGCTGCCCCAGCCTGTCTCCTGGAATTCCCCAGCCCTGTCACTCACAGAAACCAGACAGCAGATACACATCCTAGCAGAGGCGGGCTGAAATGGTTAGGCAAGCAAACACCAGCTTTCTAAAAGTGGCATTTGCAAACACAGAATATTAAAATAAACTTTACTAAAAGATGTATTTTGTTATTCTGAGTTCAGGCATACTAAACTCGAATTTCTACCATGTTCCCTGGGTATGTTAGGATCATAGAATGTAACAATTCTAACAGCCCATTCTGGTCTACGGAGAACAGGTAGCCTTACAATAGTGAAAAACGAAAATGGCTGTAATTCACTATTAGGACATGCCACACACATCAGGGCTTTTCCTACCTTATGCCTACAATGCACCCTGCCCTTGGGCCTACCATAGGGGTGACTAACATGAAGTTAAGGGAAGGTTTAGTGACTGGCAAGTGGGTGCACTTGCCCAGTCAGCATGACAGTACCAGACTGCACGCAGGTTCTGCAATGGCAGACCTTAGACACATTTTACTAGGCCGCTTCTGTGGGTGGCACAACCAGTGCTGCAATCCCACCAGCAGCATTTGTATTTACAAGCCCTGGGCACTCCTGGTGCACTTTACTGGGGTCTGACCAGTAAACCAAATAAGCCAATCATGGAATCCAACCAACATATATATTTTACCATAGGGAGAGCATATGCACTTTAGCACTGATCAGCAGTGTGTGGAAATATGGATTTTTATGATCAGTTATGTCCCCTATCTTGGACCCCAACGGTTTCATGTATAAATCACAAGTACATGTATGTTCCCTCCAGTTCCAGTTATGAAGACGCAAACACTTGTGCGTCCACCGTCAACATGTCCTCTTTCAGATCCGCCATGAATGGGCCGGATATTCCATTCCTAAGTATGAAAGGCCACCGGCTTTATATGGTTCATTTATGCCATTTTTCAGTCCAGGCGAGTAGGCCCTGATTCTGCCGTTAAACCTTTTCCTGCCTTCTGCCTCTGAAAGCTCCAGTCTGAGCTCGCATCTGTATCCATGAACTTTGTCCTATTCCCTGCGCGGCTAACGGTGCCTGACATCAGCCTGTTGCCTGCCAAAAACTGTATTTCACCTTCGAAATTATCTGCTCCGCTCCCTATCCAATGCATTCCTGTCTAGTAGTTTAAGTAAACATTCTTCCAGCTACCGAGCGAAAGGCCCGGCTCCTCTGTCTTTATGCAAGTAATTCATAGCCCTGTTACTATGGAAGATTTCTGCCCTCGCATCTAGTGTAGACACTTAGACGCTTGTACACGCACTAACAGTCAGTATAGTCAGTATAGAATAAGATTCTACTCTAAGAGACCTCTCTTTTGGATAACATAGTTCTCTAAACATAGGATGTTAGATATGATTTGGGATTAGGTTGACTTGACCCTCCAGACTTCTGTCGCCACATGTAGAGCTAAATGTCAAGTCCCCTTCACCCCCTAGTTGCACGTCAATCACACGTCATGCTGCTGCGCGCGCATTTCTGCCAAGTATTTCTGCTGTTATTGAGAAATTCTTTCATGGAACCACCCTATTATGACATCATACCTGATGACGTTCTTTAGTTACACCCACTTTTGCTACGCATGTATGTTTTATCTTTACTATCAATTGTTACGCCTCCTGCATTTTCTTCACTGTAATGCCTATTGTATAAAAATGATTACTTGTCAATAAAGTAGGGTCTTCACTTCCTGAACCTTCGTGGTGATGGAATATGGAGCTCCTCAATTTAAATTGATTTTGGAATAAAGCCCGTTCCGAACCTCTAATACCACGGATTCTGCCTCTTATTTTACTGAGCTATTATTATAGATTTTCCGCATCAAATTAAGTTCCGGTAATTAAATTATTTACCACATATATGGCGCCCGAATAGGGACACTTTCTCATCTCACGCGCCGGCGGTGCGTTGCAGGCCCGGTCTCCTGTCACAGCTGGACGGACAACAACGCGTACCCACAGGATTTCCTGTATCTCCCTCCTGCCGAGCGGGGGTAACTGAGGCTGCGATCAACACCCAGACGAGGCGGTGAGAAGTGCGAAGTATCCCGACCAGAGCCTAGCTGAGAGAGCAAGATCCGAGGTATACAGAGGCCCACCAGTTTCCGAAGTTTCCGAAGTTCCGAGTCGAGTCCAGTCCGGTTCAAGTTCAGTTCAGTTCCGAGGCCTTCCGTTCCGAGCTACCCGGTGAGTACCATTATCGGGGAGGCGTTCTGACGTGCACATAGGTTGTGCCGGTCAAGACGGGTTTGGGTACACAAATCCGGTCTGCACTGTTTCAGCAGTGTATCTGTACTGTTTAGCAGTATATCAAGTATGTCTAGTATATAATTCAGATTTACCTAGTTAGTATCGAGTATTATGCTTAGTGACTAGTTCCCTAAATGACCATCATTGTTTATTCATTAAATGTTAAATGTTAAAATGTTTTAAATACGTTCCGTATATTGTGGTGTGAATGACTGTTCATTATTGTGTTTTATGGTATTAAACGTGTTCAAAATTAGGTATCAGATCAGTTCTCAATATGCCGCTCTTTTCGAAATTAAGACAGATCAAAACTAGAAAAGGGGTACTCGAAGAAGCTGTTCCCATTCCTCCTAGGGACACTCCAGGGTACTTCATGTATCATAAACATGGCCTAGACGCCATATTATTTCTTGATCTATGGGTAGACTACACCAAGGAATTACCAGAAAGTCAGAGGTGGCCCGCAGCTGGGACCTGGGATGCAGATTGCATTATGAAAGTAGAAGAAGAATTATGGAAAAAGAAAGCTAGACAGTCACAGAAAGATGCCATTGAATTATGGCGTAAAGAATCATATAGACGCACAGAAAAAGCGCTCAGACAGGAAGAGAAAAGTAAGGAGAATTCAAATAAAGTTCGAGAAAGTGTATTAATTGAAGAAGGTATTCGAGTAAAGTCAGAACAAACAGACAGACAAAGAAATGCCCTTGTGAATGGTATGTATCCTCTTCTGGCCGAAGGATTACCTAAGGCTACTCCGGAAATACCAAAAGACTTGCCACCCCCATTGTTTCCGATAAAAGTACATCCCAAAGGGCATCCCAGATCCGCAGAAGATGTTTTTCTTTCCTCTTATTTAGACGACGCAGCTCCCGAGTATGCTAATGCTGCGCCACATAGACCGTCTGCCGAGGGGGTTCAACGCCAAGACCCTCCTCCGTTTGTACCTCTGCAACAGCAAACCCCGACACAAGTCCCGGCAAGCACATCTGTTTCTACATCTGCATCCACACCTATGGTTGCTATATCACGTTCAACGAATCCTTTCACATCCAGCACCCCAGGTGGTGCTACCGGAGGTACATCAAGCATTTTTTCTACGCCACCCAGAACAAATAAACTTTCCTTTCAAGAATTAGCCCACCAACGTACACCCAAACTAGTAACTCCCAACACGCTCAAGGAACTTCTAATAGATTGTAGATATGACCCTGTGCCCGGAAAAGGGGACGAAATGATGCTGGCATCATTACGTATCCGACGAGCTGCAATATACTTAGGGAAGCTACCAGGAATGACTGCACATTTAGAAAATACATATCATTTTGTTCAGTCAGGGCGAGACCCTGAGAGTATTACCAGAGCCATGGAGTACCAAAAGGTGGAAATACAGGGGGAACTGTTACGTTTCCTCATAAACTGTGTGATCAGAAATCAAGACCAACCAGGGGTAAATCCGGAAGAAATGCAAATTCTTACCACATGGGGTAAGAATATATCAGAGGGGAGACACGATAAACGATCATGTATAGTAGCTATGAGCCGAAAGATCCGCAAAGAAATAGAACGAATACACGAAGAAAGATTAGCAGTAGACGAGCCTGAACAAACCGAGGACGAGGAAGAATTAGAACTGCCCACAGGACAGTTAGAAACCATGGCCTATGTAGGTAGAGGAAGATCTTGCAATAATACTAGATGCTTTACTGATCCGATATGTCCGATACGTCCAGATAATAACAGAAAATACCAAACTCCTATAATAAATATAAGGTCCCCCGAACATTCATTCCAAGCCGCTGACAAATTACTCCGAGAACGAAGGGGTTATCATATACTCGATTCTATGGACGAACAAGAATTAGCCAGGTCAGCCGTACACTGGGTTGATAGTCCTGGAAAATATGGTGATGATACACTAGCACATACGTTTTTGAAACTCGCCCCAGATGAACAGCGTTTAGCTGGTATCTATATGATTCAACAACTCCTTATATTATATAAAAGCCAACACTCCGATCCTGGCCCCTTACCTGATATATTGACTGAATTACTCACGAATAAATGGAGAGGTTCCGGTACTAAGTTAATTAGAGAAATACTAGAATCTAGAAGGCAGTACATTCTTTTTGTATGTCCTGAACATGTCTCACTGCCCATCAAGGAAAGAACGACGTATTACATGGATAGACAAAATCCCTTACGCGAAGTGCACCCGATAAAGGGTGATGACAATGAGTTTAAACGTGTGTTTGTATACACACCCATATCCAAAATAGAACTATTAGAAATGAAGAAAGTGGTACCCAGTCATGACAAAGACCCAGCGGGTTTCCATCGTGAAATTAAAGATATGTTACTCATGGGAGAATATACCTACCCCGACATTATGACAATATTGAAGGTATTAATGCCTGCGGGCATTTACGAAAAACTCAAGGAAAAGGATTGGGAGGTGGGAGACCAGAAGATAGATTGGACAGGATTAGAGAACGAAGAAAAAGCTCGAGGTCCAGGTTCAGGGCTCGGGGACAAGACCAAAGCACTACCAGGTTTACTAGTACAGGTACTGCCACGTTTATTAACTACGAAAAAGGAAGACTGGGGTGCAATCTCAGCCTGTAAACAAAAATCAGATGAAGACACTAGTGATTTCTATTCCCGATTTGAGAAATGTTTTGGTATAAATAGTGGAATAAAAGCAAGTAGCGAGTCGTATCCACATCTGTTTGTGACAAAATTGGTTGAAAATGCCTTGCCCCAAGTTAAGAATAGAGTATTGAAGTTCGAGAGTACCTGGCAAGGTAACACTCCGTCACAAATGTTACAAATGCTACAGTACCATCACAATAGAATTAGAGAAGAACAAGAACATGAACATAGACGCATGAAAGACACGAAAATGAAAATGCTAGTTTCCCAGACAGTTCCAGCTGATGGTCATAAGAAGGGTATAACACAGTCCAGTGTTTCAACAGGTCCTGTAAAAGGGACATGTAACTATTGTAAACAGCCAGGTCATTATGTACACGATTGTCCAGTCTTAAAACATAATATCGCCATAGGTAATACAAAAGAAAGACCACGACCACTTAGACAGGATCAGAACCAACAAGGAGCACTGCAGCATGCACAGTCCATGCCAGCTCCGCAACAGTCTATGCCAGCTCCGCCACCGCAGCCTATTGCTGCCACACAAACAACGACCCGACAGATGTATCAGACCGCACAGTATGACTATCCTGATTATCAACGATACTCATGAAACAGCCTAGAGAGGGAAGTTGGCTTACCCCTTATTGAGGTCCCTGTAGATCAAGAAGGACCTTATGTACACAGTGAACTGTTAGGTCAAGATAGAAAATTCTTACTTGATACAGGGGCAAGCCGAACAACAATAAAACGTAGTGAAGTTCCAGGGGCACCCCTCTCAGGCTCACAGAATATTTCCCTTGGCTTTTCAGGAAAACCTATCATTAACGAAGTAACACAGCCCCTTCCACTTACGATCGGTCCCTTGACACGAACTACAGATTTATTACTTACTAAATCATGTCCAGAAAACTTGTTAGGCATAAAAACTTTGAAAGCTCTAGGAGCTATTATATGTTGTTCTCCGGAAGGAGTAAGATTGTTTTTACGTGATTTCAAAGGGCACTACGTGTCCCGAGACATGGATCACCGACTACAGACTTTACCCACACATTTATGGGCACAAGGCCCTACAGATGTTGGTTGCATGAACATTACACCATATCGAGTCACACTAAAGGCAGGAGTGGTACTTCCACGAATGCGACAATCTAAGTTACCCCCAGATGCTGTAGTGGCTTTACTACAAATCATTGACGAGCTTATTACCCAAGGAGTGGTTGTGGAAACTGACTCCAATGTATGTAATTCACCGATAATTCCGATTCTTAAACGAACCGATCCAACAGCCCCGCCAGTATATCGATTGGTTATTGATCTGCGCGAATTAAATAAATGCATAGTACCACAATACCCCGTAGTCCCAGACATTTCTTCATTACTGACAGCCATTGATTCCGAAGCAACATTCTTTACTGTAATTGATCTCAAGAATGCCTTCTTCAGCGTCCCAATAGATCCGGAAAGCCAATATTTGTTCGGATTTAGTTTAAATGGACGTAGCTTTAAATTCACACGCGCACCTCAAGGATTTACCGAAAGCCCCAGCATCTATAGCCAAGCACTGAAACGAGAACTCGACAGTATCCACATGCCAGTCAACACTGCCCTGCTTCAATATGTCGATGATCTGCTGATCACCGCTAGAAGCGAACGTGAATGTGAAAAAGCCTCACTGACGGTTTTACAATTTTTGGCCGAAAAGGGGCACAAGGTGTCCCCTTCTAAGCTGCAATTCTGTGTCCAGCGAGTTGTTTACCTTGGTCACTCGCTGTCCAAGGAGGGAAGGCAGCTTACACCAGATCGCATCCAGCTAATTGCTAATATGCCAATACCCAAGACACAAAAGGAGGTGCGGGCTTTCATAGGCCTCACTTCATATTGTAGGCAGTGAATCCCTCAGTATGCATTTCTAGCAAAACCACTCATTCAATTGACAACACAGGAGGCAGCCACATCGACTGTTCTCCCTTGGACTCAGGAACATACACAAGCTTTTGAAAGCCTAAAGAAAGCCTTATGCCAAGCACCTGTTTTAGCAACACCATGTTACAATAAACAGTTTACACTCTTCGTTACAGAACGCGAAGGTACTGCCTTGTCAGTACTCACACAGGAACAAGCAGGATCACACAAACCATGTGCTTATTTTTCTAGTACATTAGATCCCGTAGCTCAGGCTTTGCCTGCGTGCCTGAAATCAGTGGCAGCAACAGCTTTAGCAATCAGACAAAGCGATGCCATAGTATTAGGACATCCATTGACAGTACAAGTACCACATGCAGTAGAGGTTCTCTTGAACCGCACACAAACACAACACTTGACTATAGCACGACTCACTGGTTATGAATTAACATTGTTTCAGCCACATATAGAAATCAGACGTTGTAGTACATTGAATCCTGCCACACTGTTACCTGTAAATGGAACAGACCCACTAGCACATGATTGTATTGAAGTTATCACTATCACGACGAAACCCAGACAAGATTTGACAGACGTCCCATTGTCAGACCCAGACCTGACGTTGTATGTAGATGGTTCATGTATGAGAACAGGTACAGGAGAGCTAGTGGCCGCTTACGCAGTCACAACAGACACTGAAATCGTTGAAACAAATTGCATAAATACCTTGTCAGCTCAAGCCGCAGAGCTCATCGCTCTGACACAAGCCTGTATTCAAGCCACAAATAAAAAAGTCAACATATACACTGATTCACGTTATGCATTCGGAGTTGTACATGACTTCGGCGTGCTGTGGCGAGAGAGAGGTTATTTAACTTCTCACGGTGCCCACATTCAGCACGGACCCCTCATTCATGCCTTATTAGATGCAATACATCTACCCACTGCAACATCAATTATGAAATGTAAAGCTCATACGAAAGTTACTGATATCATTTCTCAAGGCAATGATCTAGCTGACAGAACAGCTAAACAGACTGCTCAAACTCAAACATCCGACATGACAAAGACAATAGTCCCGACACCAACATATTGCATGATGGTTAAGGATCCCGCTCTTGACGTAATTGACATACAGACACATGCTACACCAGACGAAATAAAGAAATGGACTGAATTAGGAGGGATCCAAACGGATCAAGGATGGATGACGAAGGAAAAATCTGTGTGGTTCCTTCCTGATTCAATGGTCCAAGTCGTTATTAACACTGTACATAGTCCAGCGCATCTAGGAGAAAAAGCTATGCTAGACAGCATTCAACACATTTGGTTCAACAAACATTTACGAGCAGCAGCTAAACAAAAGGTTCGTACCTGTATGATCTGTTGTCAGTTTAACCCAGGAAAAAGCATTCCCGTAGAACAGGGTGGATTTCAGCCTCCTGATCACCCTTTTGAAGTTCTCCAGATGGATTATATCCAGATGGAACGATGTCGAGGATTCAAATATGTTCTCGTAGTTGTCTGTGCTCTTTCCCGTTGGACAGAGGCATACCCGGTTTCAGATTACACTGCCCCGACTACTGCCAAACAGTTGGTTCGAGAATTCTTCCCACGATACGGTTTACCACGTGCTGTCTACTCAGATAACGGCCAGCCGTTCTCATCCGAACTAATGAAACACGTTTCACTTTTGTTAGGCTATCAGTGGAAATTTCACTGTGTCCGACACCCCGAGGCAGCAGGTCTCGTGGAACGACATAACCAGACCCTGAAAATTAGATTGTCCAAAATTTGTAGAGAGAAAGGTGTCGACTGGGTAGTAGCCTTACCCGTTGCATTCTTTTACATGAGAATGGTAGCACACTCTCGAACAGGGCTATCCCCTTATGAAGTGATCTTCGGTAGACCACCAAATATGTGGGGGACGCCTATACCACGCAAAATAACTGATATTGACTGTAATATGCTGACAGATTACTTGGCTTCCTTGATGTCTGCACTACAATCTTGTCGTTCACAGGTAGCTGCAGCCTTTCCCGACAACACCGAGGTGAAACCCCATGACGTAATTCCAGGAGACTTGGTATTAGTGAGGAACTTTGATCGGAAGTCTCAGCTGGATCCTAGGTGGAAATCGCCTCAACTCGTATTACTAACGACGAGGACAGCCGTGAAGATCGAAGGTCGAAAAGGCTGGATACATTCAAGTCATATCAAGAAATTTCATGGACTACCGTCAGACGTAAACGACACACCTTGCGTGTCTTCACCGATTGACTCAAAACTTCCTTTGGTTGAACTGAATAACCATGAACAATATAAACTAAAACTTCGGTCTAACAAGTCAGGCAATTTGATTGTTTAAGTCCTCTCCAAGGTGAATCGGTCGAATTTGTCTCTGACATGTATCCCTTAGACCTGTATAGAGAAAGAAACAGAAGGATAAAGTTGAAACGACATGCGTACTGTAAATCACTGCGTAGTCATTGCACAGTGACGTTATTAATTTTGTTTTTCTTAAGTCTTTTAATAATTACTGCAAGTATATTGTTGCACACATATTATCCTATTTCTAGACATGTTTATAATGTTACTGCTGAACATTCTTTTAGTGAATTACCTCCGCATGAGTTGTCCTATAGATTTGCGCTGCGCAATAACACGTTTATTAGTATGTTACATCATTCCCATCAGGTTAGCAATGCTACAAATTGTTGGATATGTGGTCGACTCCCTCCCTATCAGAACTATAAAGGAATTCTACCTCTCTTTCCATACCCGTTCACACACAATGGATCCTGTGGAGCATGGTTTAGTTTAATTAATTCCCTAGATTCGAATTCTGCAGTTTACCAGAATAACTGGGTATGGGGAAATCTGAACTTAGTTTTATTCAAAGTCTGTCACCCTAACAAGGAGGGACTTCCCAAAAGAACAGGAACTGATCTAGAAAATGAAGTGTATGGATTAGGTAATTTTACGCTTAATCTTATGATCCTAAATGTCGAATCCGAAGCTACACCAATTTTGCCCGCCATGTCAGTATTTCCGGTAAAAGGTGAATTATGTGTAAGAAAGAATGGTTCCATACATATGGGCCATAGTAGATGCACCACTGTGATAGAATTTAGTGATCAAGGCAAGTCTACATTTAGAGCTTCCCGCCATTCCTACTTCATATGTGGTCAGACGGCATATATACGTTTGCCTCTAGATTGGGATGGTACATCGGATTCCTTTTGCCACCTGTTTTTCTAGCTCCTCCTGATTATCATAGAAATACTCATTTAGTACACAATAGAGAAAGGAGAGATCTCCCAATAGTCGATTACACTGAGACAGCATGGGAAAAATACACAGATTTCAATAAAGGTCTCTTTCCCTATATAGGTACAGTTATTAATAGTAAGCTGATACGTAGATTAACTAGAACCCTTGAAGCAGTAGTGAACGAAACTATTTCCGCCTTAGGCAATTTAACAGAAGAGCAGTCTGCTATGCGGATTGTTGTGCTTCAAAATCGTCTTGTCCTTGACGTCATCCTGGCCGATAGGGGCGGAGCTTGTAGGGTCATCGGATCGAGCTGTTGCATTTTCATACCAGAAAATTCGCCATCTGTATATAAAGCCATAACTCGCCTTCATAAGATTGTAAGCCAGATACACCAGAATCCAGGCACCTGGACTTGGTCCGGTTGGTTTTGGAGTGTATTATCTACCTTTGGATGGAAGGTCCTATCCTTCCTAGGTATTGGCTTTCTCATACTATTCAGTTGCTGCTTATGCCTACAATGTGGACCAGCGATTTGTGGTCTGTGTGCCACATCGTGTATTCCACCACCAAGATTTCATTCATCCCGGAAGAAAAAAGAAGAACAAATGATGCTATATGAACAGATCAACGGATTGATGAAGATTGATATCTCTTAACGGGCAAGTAGGGGACAAGGAGGGAATGTGGAAATATGGATTTTTATGATCAGTTATGTCCCCTATCTTGGACCCCAACGGTTTCATGTATAAATCACAAGTACATGTATGTTCCCTCCAGTTCCAGTTATGAAGACGCAAACACTTGTGCGTCCACCGTCAACATGTCCTCTTTCAGATCCGCCATGAATGGGCCGGATATTCCATTCCTAAGTATGAAAGGCCACCGGCTTTATATGGTTCATTTATGCCATTTTTCAGTCCAGGCGAGTAGGCCCTGATTCTGCCGTTAAACCTTTTCCTGCCTTCTGCCTCTGAAAGCTCCAGTCTGAGCTCGCATCTGTATCCATGAACTTTGTCCTATTCCCTGCGCGGCTAACGGTGCCTGACATCAGCCTGTTGCCTGCCAAAAACTGTATTTCACCTTCGAAATTATCTGCTCCGCTCCCTATCCAATGCATTCCTGTCTAGTAGTTTAAGTAAACATTCTTCCAGCTACCGAGCGAAAGGCCCGGCTCCTCTGTCTTTATGCAAGTAATTCATAGCCCTGTTACTATGGAAGATTTCTGCCCTCGCATCTAGTGTAGACACTTAGACGCTTGTACACGCACTAACAGTCAGTATAGTCAGTATAGAATAAGATTCTACTCTAAGAGACCTCTCTTTTGGATAACATAGTTCTCTAAACATAGGATGTTAGATATGATTTGGGATTAGGTTGACTTGACCCTCCAGACTTCTGTCGCCACATGTAGAGCTAAATGTCAAGTCCCCTTCACCCCCTAGTTGCACGTCAATCACACGTCATGCTGCTGCGCGCGCATTTCTGCCAAGTATTTCTGCTGTTATTGCGAAATTCTTTCATGGAACCACCCTATTATGACATCATACCTGATGACGTTCTTTAGTTACACCCACTTTTGCTACGCATGTATGTTTTATCTTTACTATCAATTGTTACGCCTCCTGCATTTTCTTCACTGTAATGCCTATTGTATAAAAATGATTACTTGTCAATAAAGTAGGGTCTTCACTTCCTGAACCTTCGTGGTGATGGAATATGGAGCTCCTCAATTTAAATTGATTTTGGAATAAAGCCCGTTCCGAACCTCTAATACCACGGATTCTGCCTCTTATTTTACTGAGCTATTATTATAGATTTTCCGCATCAAATTAAGTTCCGGTAATTAAATTATTTACCACAAGTGGTAAAGTGACCAGAGTCATAGAACAGCCAACAGGTCCAAAAAATATAGGAGGAAGGCAAACAAAAAAAGTTCAGGGATGACCCTGCCGGAAGGGCCAAGTCCAACAGAATCTTTACATAAACACAGACAAAAACGCACACACTCTCCCTCTCTCCTTTGGAACTCTTAAAAAATGTAGGCTATTTTACAAAATATCATGTTTTCTCTCACTTGGGGGCATATTATCAAGGGCCTTATCTCCACTTTTTTGGCTTAGCATTAGCGCATGTTAGCAGCCGTTTTCCTGACGGCTTGCTCCGCATCTCTAATGAAATGCAACGTGGGCGTCACTGGGCGTACCCCTCATGGAATATCATGTAAATTATCGCTATGTGCACATCGCGATATTTACAAGGCGGCCCACAACACGGTTAGCGATTTTAAAATCCGCGCTGAAAACTAACGTCTGCTGAAAACCTGACTTACCTGCATTATCCAATGGCAGGTGGATCGTCAGGCTGAGTGCACCTTGCACTATCAACAACGTTTTCGCCATTCCAGTGGACTTTTCGCTGGATTTCCGGCGATATCCCCTCCTACAATGCCGCTATCGCTGGAATTTTATCGCCCTGGAGAAACGCGTTGTTAATAATGCGCTAACCGGACGATAAATTCCAGCGATAGCCGGCAATAAATAAAAAAACGCTAAGCGCGCTTTGTGATATTTATCGCCGTCTGTTGCTGATATGCCCCTTGGTACCCCTACCAATCCGCATACTCCTGCTTTTCCACTATTCCTTAGGCCCTTCTTAAACGCCCTTCTGTTTTAACATTATATGCTAGCTTGATTGTTGGAAAATCTGAAGCTCACACACCTCCCAGTCTTCTTGACCAAGCTACGCATCTGCTCGGACCCTTCCACTCAGTTTATTATTCAACATCATTGAACACAAGGTCCATCAACTGCTGGTTGTCTCTCTCAAGAAAAACACTATTGTTGTAGAAGAAAAAATATTTCTTCTGTGAACTGTACATGCAGTAACATATCGTTTTAGGAAAATCGCAAAATAACTATATGTAAATTCATATTAAAAGCTAGATTGTATGTACTGTTTTACTGATAAAATGTGTGAGCATTTTACAATATTACCTAAAGCATGGAGGAGTAAAGAAAGAGCTTCCAGTTACATTAAGAGTTATGAATGGAGTTACAGATAAAGGCCCAATGTCTGCAAAGTGCTTCAACCACTAGACAATGCCACTGGGAAAAGGCAACAGATTTGTTATTAAGGAAAGTATGGTGTTTCTCTTGAAGGACAGGTCTTTTACTGTTCAAGGCATGCAGCTTTAATTTTGAGTATATGACGGTTTTGTAGTAACCAAGTGCAGCACAAGCTACCTTTATTCAAAACACAATTCCCTCACAAGGGGTGTTAAACTGAACATATGGGGCATATTCTCAGGGACTTATTGCCGATTTATCGGCACTTTAGCATGCAAAAGTGACTGTAGATTTATCGCCCTATTCCCAAGCTGGCGCAAACTGCCGATATCACCAGTTTTCCAGTGATAGCTGCCGCAAAAACATCGCCACGGATGAGAGTGACGACTAACGCTAATGATATGCATAGTAGGCGTTCCCGTGCAAAAACACATGAAAACAACACTTCGAGATATTCTCAACGACCAGCCAGATCTGTGATGCGATCCAAAAACAGGTAATAAGGAGCGTTATCAGCAGGGATTTAACACCTGCCTTTTACTGGTGTTAAGCAGGATGACAACCTGTAGTATGAAAGGGAGCCTAGCCCAGAGCCACATCTGTAGATCAACACATGTCATTGAGCCACTGATCATGCAGCTCGGACACCCAAGAGGGCCACAACACCCACTGCCACCACCCCCAGGGCCCCTCCCCGGGACCACCCCCCCGGACTATCACCTACGCAGCGCAGAACAAGACAGTGAACGTTCCAAAAACGCACCAGACTCAGAGCTCAATGCCAGAGGATGCCATTGCCCACTATAGGCTCAAAAGGACAACCATCCTCCGCATCCTGACCCACATTGCCCACAGGCTGACGGTACCAACACAGCGGAGAACCAACATCCCTCCACAGACAAAGCTGCTGGCTGTGCCGCACCTGTTGGCCTCTTGTACCTCCCAACCAACAACAGCCAGAGTCAGAGGAGTCCCACAGCCAGCCCTATTAAACTTTCTCACACATGTCTTGGATGCATGTGCACAAAAGCAACGGCGGGCCACTGTATCCGCACCACATGCTAGTTCAACTTCGTAGTGTTCCAGCGCAACCAACCCCAATGCCAGCCGTTGCTTGATGCCTCTGTGTCCCAGATTCAAGACTGTAGTCACTGAAATGGGGGTGCGCCAGGTCATGAAGTCCAGTAGTCAACAGTAGTGTAAAAACACCTATTTATTACAAATACATAAATCAACAATAAGAAAAACCCAGTCAACGCGTTCCATTCCCAACGGGGAACTTCATCAGGGCAACGTGTGACTTCAATTAACTGCATATGCTGTGGGAACTTCCAATACAATTCCATATTCCGAAAGTCAGCATTCAGAAACCTTTTGGATAAATAGTGACAATGATCAAGCGTCCGTATAGTCACAAACGTAATCTAGTACAGTGCATTGCACTTTGACAAACTGGAATGCTTACAGGTATGATTAATCCTGCATAAAAAGACCATAACAGATGTTTGTGTGGTTGTAACCTTCATAGGAAAGAAAAGGAAGGTTACTACCACATGAACTTCTGTTACGGTCTTATTATGCAGGATTTATCATACCTGTAAGCATCACCGTTTGTATCAGCTTGATACCCCTGCACCTTTACTTCCCCAACACTGCGCAGGAACAGCTGGAGACCAAGCAATGAAACTACGCCATAGCCACCTTCCCGCACGTGTTGGGAGAAATTGACTGCAAACATGTACTACTTGTGCCCCCTGCCGATACTGCACACTATGACCGCAACAGAAACCACATGCATTCCATCAATGTGCTTGCAAAACTGGACCACCTGGGCCTGTTCACCAATGTCCCAGGCAGTGTGCATGATTCCTACATCTTCCTCAAGTCCATCACCAACCAGCGCTTTGAGGATGGTACCTATGGAAATGCACTGCTCGTCGGTAAGTACCAACTGAACACACCACACACCTCAACTCCACAATAATACAACTCACAACTGTGGGAATGCACACATTACAAAATCACATACGACATGCCAATCAACATGCCCAACTACAAAACACGACAACACAAGTAACTGTGGTAACCGTGGCCAGTCATGTAGACGAACCACCCACGGCATGGCACCTCTGCCACACAATTGCAGAATGTGGGGAGAGGTGGGAAACAAGTATGTGTGAAGGAGGTAAGTGGCCCATCAATGAGAATGTACACAATGCCGAGTGTGGCGGTGATGCGCTGGACAGACTTCAGTATGCAGAGCACAGACATGTCCATGTGGACATATACTGCTGGTGTTTGTAGTGTTGTGGCCAGTGAACGCAAACAGGTCACCACAGGCAGTAGGGAAGACCTTGGACATGTAGCTTTGATGTCCCCCCTGTAAGTGTGAGCGGAGTGGCCTTGGCCGGCGGATGTCATGAAGGAATAGCCCAGGGCTCTGGGCGTGGTTCAGTTCCAGGATGGCCACCAAAGTAACTACTGCATGTGTCTCTGTGTCTGCCATATCCTGTCCATAGGCCTACACACACGTGGCCGACCACCTTCAACGGCCACATTTACACTTGAGATGAGGTGGCTATGTCCCAAGGCAACCCGTGCATATCTCCTCATTGCATGCAGGGTCGTGTTTGCCAGAGCGCCGCCCCCCACCCAGCCACGAGGCCGCCGCCGTGACCGGTGGTGCCTGTGTGATCCTGTGCCCCAGCCCTGGTCCCCAGACCCGTCCGCCGCCCAGCGATGACTGGCTGCCCCTACAAAACCAGGCCTCAAGGCTCACCTGCTGCCACCGGCGTTTCTCCAAGAGGGCCCACCACGTGCCAGTAAAACCTCCTCAGCCAATCACTGGATTCTGCACCACAGGCCCCCAGCGCACCCTGTGGCACTGCACAGCAGAGTCATGTGTGTGCTGACTGCTGCCTTCGGCGTACACTGCGGTCCAGCACGGCTCTTAATTCAAATCGAATCGTGACTGGCAGGATGGCGTATCGAGGCCTATGCATCATCGCAGGCTGCAAACCTGCTCAGCTCTTTAGGTGCCCCAACCTCAGTGCACTGCAAGTTATCGTCCCGTGGTGGTAGGCCCGTGCCGGCTGCAGTGCAACAGGTGCCACCAACTCTGTGCAACGCAAGTCATCGTCCCATGGCGGTAGGCCAGTTCTGGCCGCAGTGCAACGGGTGCCACCAACTCTGTGCAATGCAAGTCATCGTCCCATGGCGATAGGCCTGTGCCAACCACAGTGCAACGGGTGCCACCAACACAGTGCGCCACAGCTCATGCACCTCATATGATTGAGTCTCGTGGTGCGGATACCATCATGTCACCTCCGGCAGAGGGGAATGTGATGAGGTAGGCCCCTTTTATTGGCAGGGTCACATGTCCTGTGATGCCTGTGCTGGATGGTTGTGGTGTGGTTAGTTAACCGGCCCTCCGGGAGTGGCTGTGGCATGCTGACAACTAGACCAGTGATCAGCAGATCACTACCGGGAAGACCTGGGACATGTAGCTTTGTCCCTCCCTGTAAGCGTAAGCGAAGTGGGCTGGCTGGCGTATGCCAGTCCAGCATAGGGGTGTGAACAATGAGCCCGGGGCTCTGGGCATGGTTCAGTTCTGTGCTGGACAAGTAAGTAACTAATGCGTGTGTCTCTGTTGTATTGTCGGCGCCACCCGGACCGCAATCGGCAATGTTGCACTCTGACTCAAGTCCCACAACATTATCAACATGGACGTAAGGGGGAATTACTGACCCTACATACATCCATACTTTCATACTTGAATGATCATAGACATGACACATCTGTGTGAATTTGAATGTGTATTCACATTCAGTGGAGTGTAGAAGCTGGAGCAGTACAGGGCCATGCAAACCCCACTTTAAATTGTTGCCCAGTGGAGGGCCAGCCAGAGTCCTTTAGGGAATGACAAGTTCATCGGAAGAGGAAGAGTTCAGTCCGCAGTATGATTGCTGTGTCATTGGTAACCAAACAGAATATGGCAGTCCATGTTGAGTTCCAAGGTGAGTGTCGCAGAGTGTGTCGGGGGACAGTGGAAGGTGATGATGCAGAGGGCAGAACCAAGCAGAAACAGGCCATATGGCAGAGATGAATGCTACTGCGTCCTTCTTACCACTGAGGCAGAATCTTCTGCATCTTCATCCTCTGATGTATCATGTGCCTCACATGTGGGTGGTGTCGATTTGTCTGCATCACTGTGTGGCAGTGAAACATCAGGGGCCAGAGGTGGAATGTCTGCCCCCCTGTGTGGCACTGACACTTCAGAGGCAGAGATGTGGATGGAGTAGTAGCAGCAGCATTTATCGGCGCCAGGCCTTGTGGCAGCAATGCCATGATGTGGGTCTGCAGGGCATAGAAGAACCCAGCTACCTTTCACTGGTGTGCGGCTGTGGCAGACGTTCTTTCTGCCTGCGTTCTCTCCATGTTCTCCATGATCCTCCGCATGTATCCCAACTCCGGCTGACATCGCTGCAGCCACTCTGACTAGACAGTTGTTCTTGTCTCCGAGTCGGGACTCCAGCAATGTCAGCCATGGATCGTTGGAGAGCATGGAGCAGACTGTGGGTGTCCATTAGGGACGGTGAGTGGTCCCTGATGGGACTTAGACACCCACGTACGGCATCTGGTTTGGATGCCATGAGGTCGAACCCCACCCGCACCTGTTCAGCCATCTTCTCCTGGCACCCCACCACACGGCGTTGGAAGGCCATGTGTTGTTTGTGGTTGTCCTGGGAGTCAGCTATGGTGGTGGGTGCTTCCTGCTGTCCGGTCTGTACAGGAGGTGGGGTCTCCTCGATGTGGCTGGGCTGCCCTGCTCCTGGAGGTGGGGTACTGAGGCTGTCCATGAGCTGTTGGTGGGCGTTGAGTCGATGGTGTGGAGGTCTTCTGCATCATCAGTGAAGAAATGTTCGGTCTGCTCTGCAGGAGGTGTTGATTTTCCCTCTGCAATGTGAAGGGGAGATGTAGTTTAATGTTGTGTTCACATGTGTGTTGACGCATTGTACATGTTTACATACAGACTGCATGACAATGTACATTGTGACTGTTTGGGAGGAGCTGCCTATTTGATGCGGGGCAGTGGGCATTTCAACAACATCATTGATGTGTGTTTGTATTTGTACATTATCAACTCACATTTCCCTGCTATTCCAAATGTGATAGGCCAGTTTCTACACACAAGTGGCACCAGTCTGTTCTCCTGTGAACGTGTTGCAGTTTGTACCACATTGTTGTCAATGTTGATGTGCTCTAAATGTTATGTGTGTGTGCTGCATTTTGGGAGAGTCACTGCTGCAGCTCTGATTTTGCTGCCCCTTATCCCTTTCATGCGGTGTGCCTTTGACTTCTGTGCTTATACAGTGCTGAGATGTTGCATACTTGGGTACATTGGGTCCTTGGTGGGAGATGGGAGTCTGGGGCATGGTTTGACTGCAGATGTGTTGTTGACGTCAGGGGTTGTTTGTACATGTGGATGTGTCAGAGTGTGACCTGCTCCTTTACGGATGTGGTCCACACTCAGCCACCTCAGTGTCGTGGCGTGCAACATGTCATGATATATTGACTGCAGCAATGCTCTTCGTCATGCAATGTCACTTGCATTGTCATTGTTGCTCACAGACACGCCGCTTTGCTAGGTTTAGCACATGTGCATGGGTTGGTTGTGAGATTGTTGAGGTGTGGGACGGGCCCTCTCTGCCAGAATCCGGTCCTAGGAAGCTTGTTTCTGGTCCAGGGAAGGCATGGCTTGGCAGTTCGGGCTGGACTGTTCCCATAAGGCACGGGGTCAGACTGATTTGCATATGGCCATGTCTGAACTGGGGTGGCAGAGTGGGCTAAAGAACGGTGATGGATCAAACCCAGATCTGTTGACTGGGTGTGAGTGTTTGATTGGTTCTGATGCTCCGTCCATCACCACCCCCTTTTGTACCGCTTTGTTCGCCATAAGTTGGCAGGGTATGCTCAGACGTGAGTCCCTTGCTCACTTTGCCACTGGATTCAAGCAAGCCTGGCTGAAGACGGCTGAAATGCCAAAAACCGGTGCTAGGAAGCTTGTTTCCGGTCCAGGGAAGGCATGGCTTGGCAGTTCGGGCTGGACTGTTCCCATGAGGCACAGGGTCAGACTGATATGCATATGGCCATGTCTGAACTGGGGTGGCAGAGTGGGCTAAAGAACGGTGATGGATCAAACCAAGATCTGTTGACTGGGTGTGAGTGTTTGATTAGTTCTGATGCTCCGTCCATCACCACCCCCTTTTGTACCGCTTTGGTCACCATAAGTTGGCAGGGTATGCTCAGACGTGAGTCCCTTGCTCACTTTGACACTGGATTCAAGCAAGCCTGGCTGAAGACGGCTGAAATGCCAGAAACCGGTCCTAGGAAGCTTGTTTCCGGTCCAGGGAAGGCATGGCTTGGCAGTTCGGGCTGGACTGTTCCCATGAGGCACAGGGTCAGACTGATTTGCATATGGCCATGTTGTCTGAACTGGGTTGGCAGAGTGGGCTAAAGAACGGTGATGGATCAAACCCAGATCTGTTGACTGGGTGTGAGTGTTTGATTGGTTCTGATGCTCCGTCCATCACCACCCCCTTTTGTACCGCTGACGTGTGTGAATAGCAGGCCTGGCGCAGATTATCGCTGATTTTTTCATGGCTGTTGGACCCATTGCAGCTTTTTTCACATTCGGGTTTAGATTTTTATCGCCGTCCGGGTGATTTTATCGCAGACATTTGTATTGTCGTTATCGGGAATCTATCGCATGTTACCGCCGTGTTGTTCATAGGACATTAACAAGGAATTATTTTCCCGCGATAGACGGCGATATGAGACATTGCGTTAACCTATTTTGGCGATGATTATCGCACGTTTTTGAGAATATCCCCCATACTGTCTGGCTCTGGGATGCTAAAATACTTGTGTGGATGTGCATAATAAAAGTGTAGGTCTGTTATCTGAAGAAGTATGATGCAGGTGCTAAGAACATATGCTGAAAAAAAGGAGAACATACATGATCCTTGTGGTTTATGTATGTATTTAATTTTTAAGCGTAAAAGATTAAAGATTTTGGTGATAACCATTAAAAAACCTTTGCAGGTTTGATACAAAATGAAAGATGATGGATTCACAGTATCCATACATTAATAAAGCATTTATAGTATATACATATGTAAAGTGAATGATGATTGAGGGAACCCAGAAATGGGAAAGAGGAGGGAGATTGTTAAATTATTTGAGGCAGTTGTCTTTGTTTGTGAAGAATGAGGTTGAATTATTTGACAAAAAAGAAGCCAATAAAAACACATGATTGAATGATTGTCCATGGTAGTAATACTGTGACATGAATATAGAAAAATGTATCTAGATGATGTAGGGCCTGGGGCCACACTGACAAAAAAGCCCCCTCCAAGATATTTAAGTATTGATGTTCTGTAATACTCCAAAATAGCAAGCAGTTAGGAATACATCAGATTGTGTTTCAAAGCATTCCATTAAACCCTAATTCCAGAAGACCAACCCATCTTGTGTATCAACCACCCCATTTTTTCTGTTTGGCGCAATCAGTGTTGCAGCCCACTAATAGCATTGGAAATACAGGCGCCAGGTATATGGTATAGCATTTTACAAGGGACTTACCAGTACAAACAAATATGCCAATCATTGTCACCATGTTTAGGAGAGAAGCACATGCAATTTAGTACTGGTTAGCAGTAGTAAAGTGCGCCCAGATTCCTAAGGCCAACAAAAATAACCAGCAAAACGTGGAGGCAAAAAGGCAAAAGGTCCAGGTGAAGACCACCCTAACGATGCCAGGTCTAACAATTAGTTAGAGAAACATAAAAGCCTTGGGTAAATGCTTGTCTGTGGCAATCATAGTAATACAACTAATCTCAATAGATACGTTTATCAATTCTTATTTGATTATACTGTGCTAACTACCCCACACATTTATCAATAAAAAGTTTCCATTAAAAATGCTATTCCGCTAAATAAATTAATGTAAAAGTGTCAATATTTACAAATGCAATTTCAGTTTACAAAAAACGATCTGCTGTGAAAACGATCAAATTATAGGGAATAAAGAGGAATTTGTAGGATGAATGCAACATATAACCATATAACTAAATACTGCTCTCTCTCACTCTACCACAGGTGCGGCCTTCTAGGGCTGCCTCCCTAAATAACACTGAGCAACGTCAATTGCTTCATTACTAATTATTCATTATTAAGGACATACTGGTGTTTCTCTTAAAGAACACGTTTCTTACTGATCCATGCATCCAGGTTTAAATATTCATATTCGAGTCATTTGTAGTAGCCAAGTACAGCACAACTTACCTTCATTCAAAACATGCTTCCCCATAGGAATACACAAGGACTGTTAAAATGAACATATGCGTGACCTTTTAAAAGTACAAGCCTGGCTCTGGGAAGCTGGAATTCTTTTGTAGAGGTACATGATAAAAGTGTAGGCCTGTTATCTGCAGCAGTTAATAGCATGATTACTGTTGGAACAGAGAAGTACTTCACATGGTAATGGAAGTGCACCCTTGTCTGGATCTCTAATGCTGATTTTTTCTGTCATAGGCAAACATGGATCATTTGTGTGCACCATGAATTAGGCCTGTCTCAGGGTTTGCAGCCTTGTTGAACTGGGAGAAGCACCCAAAGTGCTACCCTCATAGTGGTGAGAGGATACTGCCTTCAACAGGAGTTACACAGCACGAGTGAAGTGGTGGCAGCATACTGTGTAGTGATCAATAGGAGTGACCAGGCCCTTTTTATCTTGTGTCACTGGAGTGAGGCCAACAGGCTCACTCATTTAATGTTCTGTGATGTGTGCTTTAACTCACCCATTGCCCTTATAAGTTTGGTGTGTAGTAATGTGCAGCGCATGAGTAGTGCATCTGTGCTGGGCATAAGTGTGCCTGGGAAGGGTACAATGCAAGGATAATGCACTGCTGTGCATTGTATGCATGTTGAATGCATGTGCTTGCAGGGGTCGTAACTCCTAATGGGCGGAGGAGTGTCACCCCGCCTGATGCAGGCACAGAAGGAAAATACAAAAAAATTAACTGGCATGCCAATACCATTTTACTTTGCCTCCAGCTTGTGCTGTGTACAGCAGAAGTGTAAGGGCCGGAGACAGGGCTGATTCCTGCGACTACAGGATGACTGCTGTTCCTGCCAGGGCACATGTTGGATTGGCCGGCTGTCTTGCAACAGCTAGCCTGATGTGCACTACAGACCCGGCAAACCCAGCACTGTGAAACAGCCAGGAAATTGCTGGCACTGGCCCCTAGCCTCAAAATGAGTAGTGGGTTTGCCTGTTTCAACCAATCATGGGTCAGCTCTCATGCTGAAAACCTCTGAAACAAAAGGGGCAACCCAGTAACCCAGGGACCTGCGCTGGTTAATTAATAGCAAAAAGGTGGTGCCTATAGGGGAAGTGTAGCCCTTGGCTTCCACAGCGAAGTGTATGAAGGGGGTACAAACACCTCTACACAAAATTCTCAAGGTAATATATTTATTACATTTGTTGCTTATCTGGTTTGAGGTACTTTTGTTTCAATTCATTACAATGTGAAGTAACACATATTTTTTCTAGAAAAAACATTAGGAGCTCCAAAAAAGGGGGTGATGGCTCAGTGAAAGTGACTATAAGTTCAGAAAGTAAATACACACTATGTACAGAAATATATACATATGGTTGTTAGGTACAAGATTGTGTAGAGATGCTCAGATGCATGAAATCATTATATGAAGTAATTTGTCCTGATTTTTCCAGCTCTCATTGGACATCAGAACACACAGCCACACTCAGATCATTATAATCTGATTTGCATGCATCAGGACAGCCACGTGCTAACACAACCAATCTAGTCATCCGCATAATTGTGGGGGTCATTGGCTTTACTGATGTCACCTTTAACGAAGCAGAAACAGTGCCGATTGCATATAAATTGCATTTATATTCTAATGCAGAAATGCGTTTTGCATCCACTGAAAACATAATGACTGCGGTGCAAACAGTTTTATTTGAAGAGCAGGCACTTGCACAAGGGAAACACATTATTGTTTTTACTCCAGTTCCAGCCTTAGAGACTGTTACAAAAGTAAGCCTTCCCAACACTGAAGCCCTCCATCTTAGATGGATACAATGGGCAACATCCTTGATAGCTGTTATGTAGACTTTGTCTTTAGCCTGTCTTTACAGATGCAAGTGTTTCTTTAATATGAGCATGTTTATCCCATGCCTAGCAATATTTTACCTCTTGATCGGTATCAGTGTATGTTCTATACTGATGGTACAGCCCAACCTACTATAGATACCAAAGACTTCATACTCCTAAGGGATCTCAACTTTCATCTTGATGACCCCATGGACTCAAACTCCACAGATTCACTTCAAAGTCTACTGAACATCGGCATTACTCAGCTTGTACAAGGACATACCCACATCATCAAACACAACCTGGACCACATTTATCCTCTAGCGACAAGGTTAACGTCTGCCACATCACTCCATTCACATGGACGGACCACCCCCAGCCGCTGCTGGAAGTGAGTTACAGAAACTGAATGGCTCAACACACTACACTACCCACTCCTCACCAATGACTTCATCAATGGCACAAACAACTTAAACAACTGTATCCACACCTGCACAAATACACTGCAGCCCCTGAAAAACACAACACCCAAAAGACTCAGCAAACAAGCTAGCTGGTGTAACGTTGACCTCAGAGAATCCACAAGAGTTTGCAAACAACACAAAAGAAAATGGGGAACCATCAGAGTAACCAATGCAAGAAACACCAACAAGGCCACACTTATATACTATCACCATCAAGTGAAAAAGACCAAGAAAAGGGCCCTGAACCTGAGAATCAAATCTAGCTCCAACAAATGCAAGGAACGTTTTGCCATCTTCAAGGAATTCACCAACCCAACAGCTGCAAACAGCATCATCGCCTCTACAGAAGAGCTCTGCAACAAACTCTCAATTTCTTCCATGAAAGAAATGAAGATCTACGGCAACTTTGAACCCCAGACACCTCCCATTGACCTTCACAGTCTGATAACCTCATCAACCAAACACTGCCAACTGACATTATGGAACCCTGTGTCTATCAAGGACACTGCAGCAACAATGAAGACAGTCCACTCAGGGTCACCCACTGACCCCTGCCCCCACCATATCTACAACCTGGGAAGACCCCTAATTATCACTGCATTCACTTTCATCCTGAACACATCCTTCAAGACAGCCACCTTCACAGAAAGCTGGAAACACACCAAAGTCTCTGTCCTCCTCAAAACACCCTTTGCTGACCCCGGAGTACTCAAACAATCGACCCATCCCACTGCTCCCCTTCCCAGCCAAAGGCATCAAGAAGACCATTATTAGATAACTTTCTGACAATCTAGAACACCACAAACTCTTGGATGACTCACAATTGGGATTCCAAAAAAACCACAGCATCTACACAGCCTTCTTTGCTGCCATAGATGACATTGGCACCATCCTCAACCATGGACTGACTGTCCACCTCATCCTCCTCAATCTTTCTGCTGCTTTCTTCATTGTCCCCCCACACTGTCATCACCAGACTACACACAATGGGAGTACAAAGATCAGCACTCTCGGGAAGGACAGAAGTGAGGCTCATGTCGGTCACTTCAGAATCCAAGGACCTCATCTGCAGTGTCCCACAGGGATCAGCACTTAGCCCCACCCTTTTTAACATATACCTGACTCCTCTGACTAACATCATCTGATCCCACAGAATTAACATAATCTCCTACACTGATGACACTCAACTAATTTTTCCCCCTCAGATGACACCGCACCACCAACACAAACTCCAAATCATGCATGATCAGCAAGGCCAACTGGATGAAAGAGAACTGCCTTATCTCAATGCCGGCAAACCTCAAGTGCTGATCTTTTTGAATAAGGGCTCACTTTGGGACCCCATCCAGTAGTCGACTGAACTCCAACCCACCCCCACCTCAAATGACCATGCTAGGAACTTAGGCCTCATCCTAGACACCAACCTCACCATGAAGTCCCAGGTCAATGCTGTTACATCCGTATGCTACTGCATCCTCTGTATATTACGTAAAATCTTCAAGTGCTCCCACTGGGCACCAGACATACCATCACACAGGCCCTAATGACAAGCAGATTGGACTATGGCAATGCACTCCATGCTGGCATCTCTGCCTTTCTTTTTCACAGATCTTAAACCATTCAAACTGCTGCTGACAGACTCATCCTTGACTTCCCATGCTGATCCCACACCACAATACTCCTCAGAGACCTCCACTGGCTCCCCATCCAAAAGTGCTACCGGTTCAAACTTCTCACACATGCACTCAAGTCACTTCACAAAATTGGACCTGCATAACTCAATCACCGGCTTCACTTCCAACAATCCACCAGACAACTTTACTCAACATCACTCTCACACCCACACAAACTCTATATCCACAGAAGCAGAACGGGAGGTTTATCATTCTCCTAACAAGCTGCCAAACTCTGGAACAACTTCTGCCAACACATCAGGGCCTCCTCCACACTTCTTGAATTCTGCCAGAAGCAGAAGATCTGGCTTTTCAATTAATCTTGTTGCGGGACCTTTGAGACTGACTGTACTCAGGTCTAGCCTCACCACATACCTACTCTCACCTACTAATCACCTGGATACCCTCACAGGTGACAAGTAGCGCTCTACTAATCCACATTACATTACAAGGCTGCACAAAATCAATGGTAAATTTCTGCATAAAGCAACTTGTTTTGGAGGACACTAGGCCTTTCACTGTTCTCCGAATATTGGAAGTGATAGATTCCCACGTAATGTCAGGTTGGGGTTGGTAGAGCTCATAGAGTTTCACTCAGTGTAATTCCTCGGATTTACATAAACACTCTGTGAGATTCTGTGGAGTACCATGAGCGGGCAGAATTCAGCACGACGCGCTGCTCGAGCTGATGATTAGCACCGGGAGCTTGTTCCACGCTGTAAAATCAGTGCAAATGGCACCACACAGTGCACCAGAGTGCAATGCTTCATTGTGCTTCTCAAGTACATTTTCCACTCAAGCGGAAGCTTTTTCAATGCAAACGGATGCGACCTGCTGTGACCGCCCGCGTTGGTAAAATCTCACAGGGAGGCGTTCTAGGACCTGAAAATTGTTCTAGGGCACACAAATTCTCGCACGCTCTCACCAACTTAACATTGGCGAGCTGCACATGAGAAAAGAATTTACCACGTGTTGCTTTGAGGAGCTTTGTCAGAACTGCATAATACTTGCAGAGCGGTGAGTGGGCAAAACTTGCAAACTCCGCCGGCTGAGCAGAATTTTCCGTGCTCCCCTAAAGTCAGGCTCCACTGGGCAAAGTTCATTTGGGTGGTGATTTTTCCATGACCGGATCAAGGGGTTTATGACCGGATCAAGGGGTTTATGTTTTTCTACTTAGATATACAAAACTGAATATTTTAAGAAAATGTGATATTTCTGTAGCAGGCCATAGTTTAACTTTAGAAACATCTATACCAACATTCCCTATTACATCATGTTTAGGTAAGTCAGATGTAAAGTCATTACAATAACATCAAGAACAGGTAACAAAGAGTCAGAGTCAGCACAAAGGTCTGTGTAACCAGATGCAGCGATATATACCACTAATGCTTCGATGCAGCTGCAAGAACATCAGAGATATATTATTAATAAAAAATAGGTTTTGGGAGATCAGGAACGGCAAGGAAGGAAAATAGTGTAATATAATTGATAATTATTCAAAAATATTTAAAGTGTTTTAGACAACAAGCATCCTATGATATTAATGAATATTAATTGTTTTCCCAATGTAGGAGATAATTGCTACCTAAGCCTGGGTAAAGAAGAAAGATTCTTCTGAAAATACATATTTCCTCAGATGTTCTGTGATCACTCAGGAATACCCCATGTTAATTCTGGGGCACTGAATCCTCCCCATAAATCTCGTAGGGAATACCTAAGTCTTGTAGAGTTTGCAGTCACAGGGCAACACACTATAGCACTTTTACTTTGAGTAATATGGCGCTACTTTTAGAACAAGGCACTGCAATTTAGTGTGACAACAACATAACAAGCCGTTTTTCTTAGTTATGCACAAAGGAAAAAACTACGATGTTTCACTGTTTCATTTTTGAGTTTTAAAGTTATTCTTATGGGTTTCTATGAAATGCAGGGCTGTTTCTCGGTTTTAAATTGAGTATAGCATTGTGTAACTTTTCATTTTTTTAAGATACATCCAGGATGCATTTGAAAAAAATGCTTTATTTAAAAGCAACAACAGATATGGTGGTCTGCCAATGCCAGCAGGCCACCATCCCTGTCATTGTGGTCAGTCGTAGTGGGTCGCAATTTGAGTCCTATCTTATTTACATCAATGAAGTATGTCGAATTGCGACTCCCTATAATTTGGCATCTTAAGAACCCACCAATTATTAAATAGGCTGGTTTGCAAAATAGCAATGAATTGAGTAGGAGTCTGTGCGCAAACTGCAAACACTTTTACCTAATCCATTTTAGTACATTACAAATCAGATATCGGAATTGCGAATCGTTCTTAGTCGCAATTTACAGTTTCTTATTTGGAATGTTGGTACATAAGCCCCTTTATTCTTTGTATGCCTTTGATATTTAATGATCATGGAAATCTGGCCACTCCTTTTTCCATTCCAACTTTTTTAGGTTTTCAATTGTAATGGCTTATATATTTTCCATGGATATTTTAAATCTGGCTGACAGGATTATGTTGTCATCAAAATACTTTTTCATGCAACACTTATTATTTGTTTAGGTTCATAGCCTGATTTTTCTACCCATACATTTTGTGGCAATCGATTTTGCCATTCTCTAGGTAATGATTAGGTGTTTAGATTATTACTGGGTCTTTGAGATAAATTCTGCATAAGCACCTTTCACATTGTGTGCCTGAATTATTTAAACGAGTATTAGCTAAAGATTAAAAGTCGCGTGAAGACGAGAAACTTTGCCTTCACTAAGACATTCAAAGTGTCTCTGTTGGAAAGTGGTTTATTAGTAGTGGTAAATATCTATCTATCACTGGCAATAAGACCACTAACACAATATAGGGCACAGTATACGTCTTAGAAAATTATTCCCATGCTCAACCCTTGGTAGCTAGGCTGCAAGCAGACAGGTTTAACTTCAAAGACAGGTATGTAAAGCTTTTAAAAACACCAATAATTAAGACACAACACACAATAAAAATCCAACACCAATTAATAAAAATAGGAAACATATTTATCTTTAAAATGAAACCAAAATGATAAGAACCCAATGTAGGGAACCGGAGATAAGAATTTATAAAGATTTAGCTCTATATAGCACATAGAAACTTACAGCGCATATTGGGACATCTGGTTGTGCTAGACCCTGACAAAGTCAAAGTTTCAGGCTGACAAAGATAGAGCCCTGTAGGGCTACCCCTCAAGGTAGGTCTCGATCAAAGTTTTTACCTTCTGACTTAGAAACTTTTCTGGAGCTTTTCTTTCAGGGGCCGTCGAAGCTCTCAGCCAGTCCAGATTCAGTGAGGGTTCGCCAGCTTGCCTTGCGACAAGCTCCTAGTCTAACGTGTGGAAGCCAGACCTCTGGAGCTTTCCAGTGGGACGAACCAGAGTTCCTGGTCGTCTTTTCTACGTTCACACATAGGAACTTTTACAGAGCTTTTTCTCGCCTGGTCCCTCAATGCTCTTCATCAGGCCGGATTCGGTGAGGGTTTGCTGGCTTGCGTTTCTGCCAACTGAATGTCAAAATCTGGAAGTCAGACCTCTGGAGCTTTTCAGAGGGACGAACCTGGATGGCAGGCCGGCTCGCGGTTGAGGGTCGCCGGCATGGCTGGCCAGGTGAGTCGGTCCACTTATGAAGCTTTTTCCAAAGTGGCTCCAAACTTCTTCAAACTTCTGGAACCTCTTACTGAAGTTCCTTTGAGGATCCCAAAGATTCCAAGACTTACTCTAAGGGCCTGGAAGCTCCAAGATAGTCCTTGAAAGTTTGGGACTTCAATTCTCACAATCCACTTGGACAAAACCCTTTCAAATCCACTGGTAGTACTCTAGGCTGGGGATTCCTGGTGGTGATGGTCCAGGTGAGCTCTGTTAACATGTAGCTTTCAGGGAGTCCACTCTTTAGTTCTTTTAAAGCAAGTTTGATCCACAGGGCTGTAGTTCCAGATTGTGCAGCAGGCACATTCAATCAGAGTGCAGGGTCTGGTTGCTGCAAACCAAACTTCCAGCCTGGACCTTTCTTCTTCCTTAAGTTTGAAGCAGCAGATCTGAGAGGCTCTGCCCCTCTCAGATACGTATTCCAAAGTATCTGGGTTATATGGGAAGGCAATCCTGTCCAATGAGGTGCAGGACAACACCCCAGAGTATTACCATATCCTCCAAAGTTTGGCACTATAGTCCCCTGGAGAGCACAGTTTCTCCATAATTTAACATGTCTGATTTTCCAGAAGAGAGACACGATCTGGCTAAGCAACCCTTCAGGATAGTTTATCTCCATATTGTCTCTCCCCATTGTATCTGCTCATTCCTTCCTTAACCCTGTCATCTGGCTGGGTTCAAAGAGTTGGGTGTAAATGAAACTTGCTTCTCCTGCCTGTCTCCTCCTTCTAGTGAAGATTGTTATTTACTACCTCCTCCCCCTACACTGGCACATCAATGTAGCAGAACCCTGCCCTCCCAGAATGGCTCTAACCGCAGGGGCTACATTTCACCTCATCAAAGAAGCCTGGCTAGTCCACTTAACCTTTACACATCAACAGACTACTGAAAGTCTGAATTTGGGCTTACAGACATGAAAGTCTTATAAAGTCTTGTCTGTACATTATAGTATACATACAACAATAGCATATTGCTGGATTTAAATATGCCATTCTAAGGAGTCCTTGAATTAAATGTTATGACGGCCTTGATGTTAGTTATTATTTAAGACCTTCTTGCCATGTTAACCTATGTGGCTGGGGATCTGCAATGGGAAAAATGAACTGGGCAATTTCTCTAACACCAGGACCTATAAAACATCTTTTATAATGACCCTGTCTACATCTACAGAACCGGCCACCCCTGGAACACCTAGGGTAGACTTTAGGGGTTCTGAATATGTAACAATATTACAGATTCTCAGTCCACAGTGCTCCTAGCACAACACTTGATTTTGGGAAGTACTTTGCTACAATGTGAGGAGTGAAATGTGCAATTTCACTAAACCCAAGGCATATAAAACTTATTTTATAAAGCTCCTCGGTATAAATACCTGACCTGCGCCCCCCACCACCACCACTGGGACACCTAGGGGAGACCTGCGGGGTACCCAGTATGCCAAAACATTGTAGTTTATCAATTTTTAAGTGTCTCAAAGAACAAAAGTCGAGTATAGGCACAATTTGCATTTTAAAAGCAGTCCTGCAACACAGAGCTACTTTTAAACTGAACTCAGGCCTCAGCTGTGCATAAATGCAAGTGCAGAATGGGCTGTTGGCCTCTAAACTGCCATGCCCTATTATGTGCTAGGGACTTAAAGGTAGTGTTGATTCCCCTGCCCTATTATGTGCTAGCACCTTATAGAGGAGGTCATGTCAATCATAGGGGTACCCTAAACCCTAGTGTACCCTAGTGCATGTAGGTGTTTTCACTGTACTCAAAGTGTCTTTTCAGCATAGCACTGGCCCTGGGACTGGTTAGGCAGAGCCTAGGGACAATCAGAGTCAATTACCACCAGTACCAGTCAGCAAAGAATGCGGGTACCCAGGGCACAAGGTTAACTTTGCAACAGCCTCACCTTTACGTTAATTAATCCAAAGGTAAAGCGTATTCTCTCTGTGGGCCACGGGGAATTGTCATTTTCTTTGTCGACACCCAGTGGGTTGTGGGACAAACTTCAGCTGGAATCGGCAGCTGCATTCCGTTTGCAGTTCGTGACACTTTTAGTGGTGTCATGCCCTAAAACTATTTTCTTAGGAAACCGTCTTTGTCCTACCTTACTTTCATTCGTTTGCTTATTAACATAATATGAACGGGGAAAGTACTCTACTTTTTTCCAGTGACTCATTAGGAGCCAGTAGATGCTTTAGACACCTATTTTAATGAGAACCTGGTTTCCTTAAATGCTGTGCATTCCTCAAACAAAAACAAGTTGAACTAAAGGTAGTGATTCTCGGTGCTCTTCCAGGCTACTGAATCACAAACGGATAGCCCACCAGACTGAGCAGAGAGGACATGTCCATCACTCTAAAGAGACCTATCATCACCATGGACTTATGCAAAAGCAAAATATGTATATTTCATTAGAATGTCTCGGTCTCCCTCTAAGTGTTTACCCTCCTAATTGATTGCATCGAATGTTGCTTACATCTCTTGCCATCACACATTTTCAGTGTCCCATTACTTAAAACATTTCCCAAGTGAATGACAGCATCGGTAAGATTCAATATCACAACCACCACAGTCATCCTTCTGTTTTTTCTTATTCCCTTTTGAATGATCATGATGTTACTCTGTGGACTTCCTTCCGCCAAATTAACCCAACTTAGCAATAAAGTTCATTTGCATTTATGACCCGTTCAGCTCACACTGATGATCTTAGCACTTGCTGTTGAAGAAGCATGAAAGCAATATCTATTCCTTTCATTTCATGTGTTCCTTCCATAGCTAACTCCAGATTAGTTATCATTTTTCCCAGAGCCTTATTACCACTGTTTTTATGACTGTTTGAAGAAAGCCTCTTCGGGGGCTCTGAGCTGCAACATATTCACCCTAATAATGACCTTCAATAACTGGGTGAAATTTTGGATCCATTATATATGTTTATGTTGACATTACAGCTTTATGTTAACAACTTTGCCAGGCTAATTCAATCTAGTTTCTATTCTGTCCGATGTCTGAAGATAACCACCCTTTGTATCATTGACGATTCTCCATACAAAGTAGTCATGCCTTCCTCCTAATCTTTTAAAAATCTCTCAAAGGTATTTAATGGGTTCAACTATGAGCAACATATACTATTCTATATACTTGAGTGGCTAGGGGGGCGGACTGTAGCGGGTTCACTTAATTTTCCTGCTCCCCTTTAATTGTATTATTGTGTGGGGTGGCACAAAATTCTCTCATCTATATAAGGCTACTGAGGGACCTGCTGGACGGTGGTGGCATCTCCATATTAGTGCATACACAGTAAAGTACACAGTAAAGCGCTCTGATTCCTTCAAGTCAAGTTCGTTCGATATAAAACTCACAAATAAATAAATAAGAATACGGGTATCGTCCTTTCCATACACAGTGCACTTAGCTGTCTGTCCCATTCACAATGACAGCTAGAAGAGCTATTTTCCTTAAATGTCTAGTCATAATGCAGTTTCAGTTTCTGTTTGCCATCTAAAAGGGTCACAGTCATGTAAACATTGGTTTTGTAAAGGCCCTGAGTAGCAGTTCTGTCTTTAAGTCATTGCACATGTCTGGAGCTAATTACAGGCTGTGGCGGGCATGTCCAGCCTGGGATAGCGGCAACAGGGAAGTGTCTGTCTGTCCCAGGGCAGCGTTCGGTGACTCATTTTCACAAACTAGAAAGAAAATCTAAGGAGCAACACACTGGTGTTAAGGAGAGTGGTCGGGACTAGACAGCCGCACCGCCCTCGCGTGCATTAGCATCTGCTCAAGCAACATCCCCAATCATTAATCATTTTTGGGTTCCAGGGTAGCGTGCTACACGCCGAAAAGCGCTTTGACGCCTAGTCAGGGGTAGTAAGCGCTATATAATTGCAATTACAGTACAATAATATCATGCGCGCCAGGTAAGTACCAGTAAAAAAAATACACACACTGCCTGACGAACACTCCCACCTGAAAACCAGACACAGAATGGCATGCATGAACGTGTAGCATCACTCAGGCGAAAACATTCCTGACTGACCAGTGCATGCAATGCAGTATTTTACGTGGAGATACAGAAGTGCAGGGACTCATTTTCCAGAGTGCTGCTTGCTTCTGGGAAGTGCTGGTACTCTCCCATTAAATGCATTGCAGCAGTGCTGAAGAATACAGGTACTGTCCCTTTCAAATTAAAGAAGGGCATGTACTCAGTACCTGCCTGCTATTGGGAAGTGCTGGTCCCCCTTCCACCCCCCAGTACCTGTCTGCTTTTTGAAAGTGCTGGTACGCTCCCATTCAAAGTATTATTACACATGTACTGAGAATTTGAGGTACTCTCCCTTTCGAGTTCTAGAGTCACAGGCACTGAGTACCGTACAGTACCTGCCCCCTTACGTCACTATGCTTAACCGGAAGCTATATGGAAATGCACGTGCGTATGTTCTTCCACATATGAAGCAGAGGTTTGATGAGTGCAGCGCCTCGCCTTCTTCTCGGAATCTACTTTCAAATGGGTGCAATATTGTGATTTCCTTATTTTGTGTTTAATGGTTGAAACAGAAATGTCAACAAAGTCAATGGATAAATCTGTACAGCACACTCTGTCAACATAGTGACATATGTGTTTTTACCGGTTTACACATTGTCACGTCTGTTGACAAGAATTTGACAGAAATTACAAAAACATACAGACGGAATTGCATGCAGACTCGCTTTCAAATTAACTCTTTCAACAGTGTTTATGATTTTTTACACATTTTGTATAGCTTGAACTTGACCCGAATGCACTGGAGCAGTGTACAGGAGCACCAGTTACATCACACAACAGCACATTCATGTGTTTTTAAAAAAGAAATTCAGGCATCGGAAGTTTAAGTGATTTGGCCAGAATCACAGGATGTTGAGCTGCGGAGAATCGAGTCTATCTCCACACTTCTAAAATTAGCACCTCTGGCCGTAACTCCACATTTTCTAGCCATTTTCTACAAACTTTTTTTTTCTGGCCAGTGCACTATATCGAATCATTATTCCATTTCAGCAGACTTTGCAATCACCCTCCCATAGTAATCAAAAACGTCATTTGTAGTCATGGCGCTTTTAAATAAGTGGGATTAAAAACTCACTTCTACACTCCATATCAAAGGTTTCCTGCCACCATAAATGATTCTCAATAAATGGCCGACATTGAGAATACAAAGATATTGTGTCTGGCGAACGGAGGGACTTTTTTCCCAGTTTTTCTGGGTGCAAGGCGAGTGGGTGGGGTCTCTTGTAGTGAATTGCCCCATCAGCACCCCGCAAGGATGCGCATGCCAAGCCCAGGGCTGCCCACCCAGGAGCCCCCTCCACTGCCCCTCGGAGGGCCTGGGAGTGGGTGAATAATTGGCGCAACACAGCCTCATTAGGGCCAATTGGGCATGAGCTCTTCTCCTAGGGTACGTGTAATGAGGGCACTGTTTAGTCAACACAGGTATCAATAGAAGCCATTAGGTGCCGCAAAGGTGCCTGGGAAGACGCACTGAGGAACACTGTTTTCAGGTAGGTGATGATGCAGTTGGCTTGCAGTGGGCATGCCCCTGTCTCTTTGCCCTCAACCTGCGAGCTCTCCAGAGCCGCAGCCAGGCTGAGAGTGGAAATGAAGAGAGGGCTAGTAAAAACAAATATAGGTGGAAGGTTATTGGAGGTAAATATACATCATGTGAGGGCAGGCCAGACAGCGATAGGTGCTGGGGACGGTTATCCCCGTGTGCGAGGAGCTAGGCGACACTGCAGAATCATTGATAAGCATGGTGAAGTCAGGCCGGTTTATTTGCTAGACGATCATTCACCCCACCTGTCTGCCCCTGCAGTGGGAGGTGGTGCTGCATGTTTGTCTGGTGTGAATTGCCGTGTTTACAGGAGCGTGCCTGCAGTTCTGTCACAGTAGTGAATGAGCAGTGTCTGGCTGACAGTCTGAAAAGTGTACACTGTATCACTCCTTGAGAGAAAAGACACAAGCTGCTGTGTGCGACAGGTGACATGGTGTATACAGGCCCTGCAAAGCACTGCGCGTGCGTACAGGGGTTAGCTGGACCAAGGATTCTATATAACACGGATCTGTGAGTGCTGGAGTTGTGACGTGGGAGCCACGCACCAGCCTCCTACTTATTACTAAGGATGAAATGCAGCATGCCACTGCGCGGAGGCCGGTCTCCCAGCATGCTCTGCGGTATGCCATTATTTGCACTTCTAGTCAAGTGAGCCCTCGCCTTTGCACTCAATGGCAGATAACTATTCCCCAATAGTCCTGTCTGTGCCCCCATACTTAAGCACAGCTGTAGGCGCACTACATTTTGTTTGGTCCATAAAAAGACGCACCACGTCCCACAATCCCGTCTCTCCTTGACGAGTGCACGTCCTAATACCTTTGCTGAAGTCCCAACCGAGCATTAAGATGTTGTAAAAAATTGAGAGGCCTCCCCACCTGTCCCACCCCATGTAACACCCCTCCCATTCTTCCTTAACAGACTAGCTGTCCCTACCACGAGGGTGACCAGTCGCCCCCTGCACGGGACAGGAGTACTGTCCCAAGGCCCTCACTGCTCCTGTGCTGGCACAGGAACTTGAGGTCTCCTTGACGAGTGCACGTCCTAATACCTTTGCTGAAGTCCCAACCGAGCATTAAGATGTTGTAAAAAATCAAGAGGCCTCCCCACCTGTCCCACCCCATGTAACACCCCTCCCATTCTTCCTTAACAGACTAGATGTCCCTACCGCGAGGGTGACCAGTCGCCCCCTGCACGGGACAGGAGTACTGTCCCAAGGCCCTCACTGCTCCTGTGCTGGCACAGGAACTTGAGGTCTCCTTGACGAGTGCACGTCCTAATACCTTTGCTGAAGTCCCAACCGAGCATTAAGATGTTGTAAAAAATCGAGAGGCCTCCCCACCTGTCCCACCCCATGTAACACCCCTCCCATTCTTCCTTAACAGACTAGATGTCCCTACCGCGAGGGTGACCAGTCGCCCCCTGCACGGGACAGGAGTACTGCCCCAAGGCCCTCACTGCTCCTGTCCCGGCACAGGAGCTTGCGGTGGAGCCTGTCAGACCCGCCCCACTCCAGCAGGGGATCCATCGAGATGTGCACAGCAGGAGTCCACAGCTGCAGGCATCTGCCTGCCTCCTGGGGGGTGAGGCTCTGATGGGGCTGAGGAGCACTGGCAGAGGAGATATCGGGAGGCGACTTCCTGGGGGCGATGCTGCAGCTGACAATTAGGCGCTAAGGAAAAGCAAAGCCGGAAGCGCACTCCACTGTTTTGGTTTGTTTCAGATTACAGACCATGTTTTGGCGCTTCTCAGTCTCCCACGTACATTGCCAGTAAGGTGAGGAGAAACCTGGAAAGATGGACAGGAAGCTCGGTGTAGGAGTGCACCTACTGATGAGAGCTGCTGCAGACTCACCTAGCGGCTCATCGTTCCAAGGTATAAAACACGGGAAGAGTGCCACGGAGCTGGGAAGCGCCTCTCGGAGAACACTATTTAATGCAGGCGTCTAAACCCGAAAGAATGGGAAGCAAGCAGGCTGCCGACTGACAAACTTACACAATATGCTGAACTGCTTTAAGGCGACGAGGCTGAGCTCCCGGACAGTCCTTTCTCTCTTGCCTCTTAAAACAAGCGTTTGCAATGCAATAGGTCTCGCATTTACGCGAGTTTGAGCTATTGCCATTGCAAATGATAATGCCTTTTATTTTTTTTTCGTTTTTAAAACATAAGTAAAAGGCATAGTAATTTACAATGCCAATAGCTTGAAGTCGCGTAAATGCGAGACCTATTTCATTGCAAATGCTTGTTGATTTGATGGCTCCTATTTTGAGAGATATCCATTTGCAGCACTTTCTAGGCTGTGCAGGTGTTTTCAGTTTCCAAAGTGGTTCATCTTAATTCTCTGTAGCCTGCTTATAATTACTTTGAAGATAACATGCACATTTTACTATGTTCCCACAGTTTTATTTGCCCTGAATGACTAGTATTTAGCTTTCGAGCAGATGGGCCTACTCATCTCCCCCGCCCCAACAGCAACATGTGCTCAACCACGAAATTGAAAAATATATGTTTTTGCTTTTTAACTGCCATCCATGTCTGACACTGTAGTAAGCCAGCTGTCATTTTGTAGAAAGCTTGAAGTATAAAGTAAAAGAGTCAAAAAGATATGGGATGACTTGCATCTAATCAGGACAACATGGTTAAAAGTACATGGGTGCAACAAGCTGCGCAAATCAGTTGTTAAAGTATGACGGAGGCAAAAACTGTAAAATTACTACCATCTGTAAGCAAAATGGTACACACTTTAGATTTACCGAGTAAGGGTAAATAAGCATTGCAAACAAAAATGCAAAACAATTAATGTAATATCTGCACTCTGTCTATACTTTGAAGTTTGCAATATTTCACCTATAAAATCCCCCACGCTTCGCACCTCATTGTCCACATTCACATCCGGACTCCTAAGACCTATGAGGTTGCAGTGGCCAACTGCCCAACTTCAAAGGTCAAGCAAAAGGACGCAACGAAGGACGGAAATTGTCAACTTCCACCAACTCACATCTCCTTTTGAAAGAGACCTACAAGAATGTATCTCTCTTCACAGATTGTACTCCTCATACAAGGGAGATTGGTGGCTTCTGGGAGGTGGAGAGGTTCTTTGATTCTTGGTACCACTACCAGCCTTTGGAAAAGTTTGGAAAAGTTTGGAAAATGAGTAGTGGCGAATAGGAAATCATATGCCTTTTTATTTTTCATCATTGAAATGTAATCTGTGATAGACTCTGCAGTCAAGAATATTTCTAAAAGAGGAACGGAGTAATACTATTCGAACATTTTGACACAGAAATTAGGAAACCTTTTCTTTTTTGAGACATTGTCAACAGTCTGACTGGTTTGCGCTTTGAGAAACCATCGCTATGGACACTATCAGTGAGAAAACTCTGATCCACATGAAAAAAGCAGGCTTCCCTGCATGCAGCTCTTAAGTATTCCTAAATGAAGAAATAATATAGAGAATTTCTCCAGCTTCTGACTTAGATCTCTAGAACCAGAACCTTCCTTCAAGCATAGTGTCAGAGACAGTGTGTAAATCATTTGTGAACACATACAGTAAGACAGTGAAAACAGTTCAAAAGGACACCACACTAGTTTAGAAAAATAACTAACCTTTATCTAAACCAAAACAAGACCAGAACGACAACAATCCACAATACAGTAATAAAAATATGACTTTGAAATGGTAGAAATAGTGCTGTTTAAAGCAAATTGCAGGTGCAACACTTTTCATACAAAGTTCATTGGATGCGTCGCACACATAAACAAAAATGGTAACAAGAAAGGTGATGCAATGGTTTTTTACATGCAGGGAAGATGATGCAGCGGTTTTTGCTTCGGGAGAGGTGATGTGTTGGTTCCTTACTGCTGCGTAGGGGAGGTGATGTGTCAGTTCCTTACCGGAGAGGAGGTGATGCGTTGGCTTCTTACTGCATGGGGAGGTGATGGGTCAGTTTCTGACTGCGTCCCCCAACAATGCAACAGACCTGGCACCTCGATGCGTGACGATCCGGGACAATGCATGGGTTCTTGCAGCCGCACAGCAGGGCTTGCCTCGGAATCGGTGTGGTGATCTCTGGCTTCAAAGATCTGTGCACCCGATGTGGTGTGCAGCGACTTCTCGAAATGCGGGCAAGGGCTGCCTCAGTTTCTTCGGTGATGCATCGGAAACAGGTACGGATGCGTCGCGCTTCACGTTGTTGCGTTGATTTTCCAGCTCCCACAGGCAGAACAACCTCCAGAGGTCCAGAACAGCAGAACTCCCAGCAAGAAAGTTCAGGGGAGCTGGGGGCGACGTCTTTGTATCCCTGAGAATTCAGAACAGGAGGCAAGCTCTTCTTCAAGCCCTTGGAGATCTTCCTCAAGCAGGGGACACAGCAAAGTCCTTTTTCCTTTCATTGTCAGAAAGTAGCCACTGCAGGTCAACCCCAGACAACAAACAGCACAGGGGCAGTATTGCTCATCAGTTTCTCCATCTCTTCTCCTCGGCGAAGATTTCCCAGAAGTGATCAAAAGACTGGGGTCTGAGCATGTCTTTTTATATTACAAAATCTTTTGTTTTCTTGTGGCAGAGAAGCTCTTTGCCCAGCTAAAACCAGTTCTGTCCTCTCTGGTGCAGCTTTCTGGTAGGAGTTGGAGACAGCATTGTCCTTGGCAGACCAGGCCCATGCACCTGTGAATGAAATCCCCTCCCCCTACTCTGAATACAGCCCAGGTCTATTCTGACCAGCCCTAACTCACCCTGCAAAGGCAGGAAATACCTTAATCCCCCAAGTGGGTGTCTGAACAGGGGTAAATATTTAAACCACAGAAATGTGAGTGAGACGTAATAAATGCCAGCTTATACATTGTTTTATAGTGACAAAGTCAGATGTTAAACATTGCTGTGATGTTAATGATTGTTTGTTTCATTGTTATTTTTAGCGTACCCTGATGAAGGGCACTTGGGGCCCGAAATGCATTGGTCTTTTAAATAAACGCTGCTTCGGATGAATCCTTGCATTTGTCGTGTTTGAGCAAGAGGTCCAGATGGGCACAGCTTTTACATTAGAAAACCTGAAAATAGCATAACTCCCGCGTGTGGATTAAAGAAAATGTGGAATGAAAGTATAAATTCATAGTGAATGGTTTACGTAGCTCAACTGGATCAATAATGGATGAAAATCGTGAACTGTTTGCCAAAGTGGCGCAATTCAGCTGTGCGGTATGTTTGGGGTAAAATGGTGCCCCTTCCCTTTCATGTGAACAGAATCTAGAACACAAGGGAACTATTGTTGGTTCCACCAAGCTGCGCGGCCCCAAGAATGTCTGAATCCAATGAATCAAATTCATATCTTTTAATGTTCTGTTTTCTCCATTTATCCACCATTGGTTTTCAACCTTCTCTCTTCACTTATCCTTTCAATTCATTTGATCCAATCGATATTTTACGTTGATTCACAAAAGCTCAGGAGCGCTAAATGGGTTCCACATGTCATGATTTTATTATAACGACCCAATGCATTTTGGGAAAAGTTTCCCTTCATGAGGGGAATCTACAAATAAAAGCATATATGTTTTAGCCATCTATTTTTATTTTTTATTAAAGAGCTTGCAGTTACAAAATACACGCTCCATTATGGAGCCATCAGTAACAATAAAGCGTAGGTCAACACAAGCATTTTTTGGAATAACGAGATGCATCAGTGATATAAAGAGTAAACATAGCAACAGCTCCTAGGAGCCAACAACCCTCCCCGCCCACCTCCCCCCCCCCGGCACTTACGAAGATGTGGCACCTTACAGACAAGGAATTTTAGGCAATATGGATGTATATGTCTGTGAACACAAACAGAAACGTCCACATGTAGTAATTCCCAAGGAGATACAGACCCAAACAGAAGACAAAAAGAGAACAAAAAGATAAAGGAGATGGGACACATCACAGATCAGGGTGGCTCATTAGGTACATGGTCAGTCGGGCCCAAAAATCTTTGTGCCAAGATGACTCAGGGAAGTCCTCCACATAGGTCTCCAATTGTTCCCTGCAGTAGGTTAAGTCTCTGACCCATTTCCGTACCATAGGGAGAGTCTTAGCACTAGGGGTGGGCGGAATTTGCGGAATTAACCTTCGCAAATTATCGCGAGAATGTTTAAAATTATCGCAAACAAGCAGAAATATCGCAAAGATGCGGAAGTTTTTTTCCGGCATGTTCGCGAGATTTTCTGCATGGTTGCGGGTCGCCAACTTACCCATGTGGTTGCTTGCGGGCGCGGCCATCTTGTTTTGAGTTGTTCTCGCGGTGCATGATCGCGAGAAGAAAGACGTGATCGCGCGACGCATGACGTCACTGCGGGCGCGAACTGTCGCGAGACAGCGCAAATGGCTAAAAACAATACAACATCTCATGGAGAACGCGACCGGATCAAGAAAACTTGTCGGCGAACGCAGGGATTCAGGTAAGGCGATCGCGCGCGCGCGAGAATGTATTATTTTACAGCGCGAGCAAGAAACAAATTATCGCCAAGCTGCGGAAACCGGAATTTTTGACATTTTCGCGCTCTCCGCGGAACGCAAAAATGTCAAATTATCGCAATTTCCGCGAACGGAACGAAATTTTTGCCCAGGCCTACTTAGCACCCCAGCACTGTGTCACGGCCAGTTTGGCCAATAATGTTGCCACAGCAACTAGTCGTGGGTTACATGGCTTCAAAGATTTCACGTCACCCAGCAAGCATACGTCTGGCACACACCACACGTGTTCAGACACCACATCCATCATCACACCCGCAACTTTAGTCCAAAAGGCAGCTACCCCTGCGCATCGCCAAGCGAGGTGCAAGAAATCGGCATCCGCTTGAACACACCGCACGCAGCATGCTGTATCACGCAATCCAAATTTCCATTATTGCAGTGGAGTATAATATAGCTGGTGTAGGAATTTAAAATGAACAATACGCAAATTACAGTTGGCCGTAAGGCGCCCAGTTAGCGTGCAGCAGAATTGCCAGTGGTCAAGTGGCAGGATGTATCCCAACGCAGCATTCTATTTAAGATATGAAGGGTGCTCCCCGGCTCCATCTCACGTTGGGATGCAGTATATAATTTAGTAATCAGACCTTTGCGCACCTCGCCAGCCAGCACCGCCTGCAGTGCTTGCAACGTTTGTGGTTCAGCAGGATAATCGGGGTAGATCGCTCTAACCGCCTGTCGTATCCTCACATATGTGAAACTTACCATCAGACTATGAGTCTGACCTGCCTGCACATCCGGCAGCAAGCGGAAATGGCCCTGTTTATACAGTTGTCCCACCTTCACTACACCAGCGGCCCATAGTGCGCAGAGAGCAGAGCGCTCCTGTGCCGCCGAAATGTCAGGATGCGCCGCTATTGGCAGCTGTGGGGAATAAAGGTAAGTTAGCTGCGCCCTCCTAGCAAGAGCCTGCCAAGCCCAGGCTGTACACAAAACGGGGTTAATCTCAGCCCTGGGACCACCACTTCCACCCATAAGTGCCGCTGCCACAAGCGGCAGGGGAAGAATTGCATCCGCTTCTATTGCCATATGGGGCAGGAACCGTTGGGGGAAGAACCAATAATGTGCAAAGTGTGCCTGAGTGCACAAATAATAGAGACACATATCCAGAACCTCGAAGCCGCCACGTTCAAATGGCTGTACTTGTGTATCCCAACTACAGCGAGGCTTCTTGCCCCCCCCCCAGATGAACAACAGCAAGGCCGACTAAAGCGCCTTAAAAATAGAGATATTCAGGCGAATAGGAATATTTGCAAACAAATACAACAGCTTGGGCAAAGTAGTCATTTTCGTCACCACAATGAGGTCCGCAAGTGACAGGGGCAGCCGGGCCCAGCGCTCAGCCTTGTCCGTAATTTGTGAGATGGTGCGGCCATAATTCATGGAAATAACCTGCGCAGGGTCCCTGTGTAACCAGACATCCAGATATTTCACGGGGTCCCCGGTCCAAGACAGTGGGAAATCTAGTTTGGACTCGCAGGTGCCAGCCATCAGAGGAAATACCGTAGACTTAGCCCAATTGATACCTAGGCCTGAGAAAACTTAAAATTTAACATACTCACGGAGCAACTCCGGTAGGTAGGTGGTAGGCTCGCAAACGTATAATAGCATATCGTTCGCATATAATGAAACAACAAGCAGGTGCTGACGGAAACGCAATGCGGCCGATGCATGTAGCTGGCGCAACTTGCCTGTGAGAGGTTCCAGAGCCAATGCAAAAAGCATCGGAGACAGAGGGCAACCTTGCCTAGTGCCCCTACGAATAGGAAAGGCCGAGGACACCCACCCATTAATGCAAACCCTGGCTACTAGCTCGGTATATAGGACTCTGATCCACTGGAGGAAAAAAGGAGGGAAGCCCATTCTCGTGGGGACAGTAAACATATAATCCCATTGAAGGGAATCAAATGCATTCGCTGCGTCAAGCAACACAGCTACGGCTTGAAAATCTGAGTTGAAATAGTGTAGAGTGGCAAAAAGTGTGCGCAGGTTGTGCATGGTGGATCGGGCAGGTACAAATCCTGACTGGTCAGGGAGCACTAGCAGTGGAACCAGTGGCTGTTGCTGGACAGCAATCATCTTGGCTAATATCTTGGCGTCAATATTAATAATCGAGAGGGGTCTGTAGGAGTCACAGCGATTGGATGCCTTATCAGGCTTCAACAACATAACCAAGAAAGCTTCCCGTAAGGAGGGTGGGAGACGGCCAATATCATACGCCTCCGCTTAGACCACAAGCAATCTGGGGGCCAGAACATCCGCAAAAGTCTTATAAAACTCACTAGGGAGCCCATCGAATCCAGCAGCCTTGCACGTGGCAAGGGACATAATGGCAAGTTTTACGTCCTCCACATCAAAGGGTTTCGTAAGGTAGTCCCTATGACCCAATAACAGCTATCCAAGGGCAACCTCATCAAGATAAAAATGCAAGTTATCCTGTGGTATCACAGTTCTATTGTCAAAGAGGCTGGCATAGAAACTAAGTATGGTCTCACTGATATCAGCTGTAGTTTACTGCGCTTCCCCCGCTTAATCAAGTATTTTGGTAATGTACTCCTGACTACGTAGAGCAGCCAACTTTTGAGCAAGCGAGCAGCTAGGCCTACCCTCCCTCGCCGCAATATCTGCTTTGCTGCGCCTGGAACTATGGATTATCTCCTGATTGACCGTATTGTTGTGTTCAGTGACCAATTTCCGGATCGCAAACAGCGTCGCAGGAGAAGGATTCGAATCATAGATGCGTTCTAAAGAGGGAATTTCAGCAGCTAGTTTGTGAATCCTATGCCTCAAATCCCTCAAGATGCCTGCCTGCACCCCATCGCACACCCGCCTAATAGTTTTACTTTAAATGCTTCCCAGAGGACGCCGGCACTATCTAATGAGTCCTCGTTTTCCTTGAAAAAGTTGTGAATAGCTTCCCCAATTGTGTGTTTGAAGACGGAATCCATCAATGAAGATGGCTGCAGCTGCCAAGTGAACGAAGGCCTCTCACATGCAGGAACCTGTAGCTCCAGGAGCACAGGAGAGTGGTCCTAGAGCGTCCGGGCCATATGGTGCACCCCAATTGCCCAAGTACACACAGCTTCAGTGACCAACCAGAAATCCAGGCGAGACCAAGTCCCATGCACCGAGGAAAAGTACTCTTGAGCGTCCCAGGGTGTTGCAGTCGCCACACATCACTCAAACGACTAGTTTCCATCAATCCCAGCAACATCTCAGAAGCCGGCTTAGGCCGTGCCGTCTCACTACCCTTGCGATCAATATTGACATCCAGACAAACATTAAATTCGCCACCCCATAATATCTCCACCTCAGGAAAACTCGTAATACGGTGCCACACATTCGAAAAAAAGGGTGGATCATAAACATTCGGTCCGTACACATTCACTAATAGCACATTGTCCCCACTCACTTGTCCATGTACCAACACAATCCGGCATGAGTCATCTGTTGCAGTGCGAATAACAGAGAATGGAACAACCCGCTTGACGAGAATCATCACCCTGCGCATAGCTAGAAAATGAGCACGCAACACGCACCCCTGCCCATCGACCACCCACATTCTTTTCGGACAGTTTTGTAAGATGGGTTTCCAGTAAAAAGACTATCTGAATGTCCATCCTGTCTAGGTAAGCGAATGCAGAGCATATTTTTTTGGGGGTGTTGAGGCCTCAAACATTTCAGGTTAAAAAACGCACTTTACCACTCATGGGATTAAGAACCGTGTGACAAACCTGACAGTTGGATAAAAGGAAGACATGTGTCCACTCAAACAAATAAAAAGGTGAATATATCACAACCATAAACTGTAAGTGCTGGACAACACCCCCTCACCCTCCACCTCCCAGCCCCCTCCCACTTCAATGTCCCCAACTCACCAACGCCATCCCAACCCTCTGCTACCCATCCCCAACTAAGAACAGACAGAGCAAAGAAAAAATCGGGTACTCCCACTGGGGGCGTCAGAGTGCTACTAGCCTTCTAACAGGTAGGAGGTGGCTAAGCAGAACAAGCACCTATGCCTGGTCCAAAAACATAGCAACTGTGTCACAAGACATGAAAGGCAAGCATACATAAAAAGACTGAACAATGTCCACCTGTAAATGGGAGAAGACATGGGAGGCATATCAAGCACAACATTGTGCAAGGCAAGAAGAAAGGCTTCCCAGTCGGGCTACATGTTATAGCAAAGTACCAATGCGTCCCCCCCAGCCCTACTGGTCCTCAGTTTCAGATATCGTCTGGGATTCGCGTCGCCTTCTCTTTAGGTGTTTGGCATGCTCCAACGCTGCCTTGGGATTGGTGAAGATCTTTGAGTCTCCATCCGGGCCTATTTTCAAACGGGCAGGATATAGCATGGCATAGGGGCCCCCCTCAGATTGTAAAAACTTTTTGACAGCCCCGAACTCCCTTGGCGCTTGCACAGTGACAGTGAAGTCCAGAAAGAAAGAGGGTGTGTTGCCTTGGTGCTCAATAGTACCCTTGTCTCTGGCCATACGCAAGATGGTGTCACAATCCCTATAATTCAGCACACTTGCAATAATAGGGCATGATGGGGCGCCCGGGACTGGTCTAGCTGCGAGGGAGCGATGGGCCCGCTAGATAATAAACATGGCAGTGAGTAGTTCTGTGACATAAATATCTTTTATCAAGTTTTCAACAAAGGCCTCCATTTTACCCAAATTCATTGATTCTGGCAGCACCGTAATGCAAATGTTGCTACGTCTGGATCGGGCTTCCAAGTCCTCATTCTTGGCCTGTATGAGGGAGAGAACCTTTTCCATATTAAGTGTTTTCCCTGTAACATCGCTCAAGCCATCCTCAATTGTAGACACTCGTTGCTTGACTTCCCCCGTGTGGGTATTTTACTTTTCAAGCTGGGAGGGCATGTGATCAAGACGTTGGTGCACGACTGCACGTCTGCCATCGTACCCTCTATAGATTGAAGGCTACGCTGCATGGCCAACAGTATTGTCTCTATAGTGGAGGGACCGCCGTCCTGGGCATCAGCCTCAGAGTCAGAAGCTGCCTTTTGTGGAGTTTTGGAGGACTTGCGTGCCTCAAACATGAGGCAAGGTTATCTTTTATCAGTCCTGCCCATATTGCCCACAAGGTGAATGAAACAGTCAGGAGAAAATATGGGGAGGGAACCTCTGAGTTGAAGCCTCATAGGCACGGAGATCAGTAGTGAGTAGTTACGTACTGAAGCCTGTCTGGCTATTCCAAAGCACCCCACAGGCAGAGACCAGCACACCAACACACCATCTTCAGAGAGACCTGAGAGTGAGGGCCACACCACACGCAGTGATATGATCGGGAGCCCCTCCATAACCATAAGAGCACACAGCATAGGCCCCCAGTGGTTCTGTGACCAAGAAAATCAATGAGGTGGAGCTCAATCAGGGAGGTATAGCCAAACAGCACAGAGACAGGTCAACTGAGAAAAAAAAACATTAGCAAGATCAGGGCCAGGACATCTTAACCCCAGCTAACGCAGAAACACAGTGTGCTGCACAAAGAACAGTTTCAGAAAATCCAAAAGTGTGTATCCTCAACGCAGCTCTGCTATGTGGAGTGTGAGGCCAGGAGAGTGTATGAGTAAGAGGAAACGCAGGCCACAAAAGAAGCACACGCGATCACAGCAGGTGCAGGACAATCGGGCAAAGCTCCTCCAGAACACAAGGTATGATGTCCTCCACAGAAGCATGCAAGTTCACTGTAGCATGCAGCTGGGCCCAAGCAATACAGCCCACAGCCAGCCGTGCACCCCAGCACCCAGCAGCAGCCTCCACAGAACAGGCCCGAACAAGGCCGCACCCCACTCATTGCCACCAGTGCCGGGGACACAGGAGCCTTCCTCTGCCACCGCCACAGCGCACTCAGGAGATCCTGGTCACTCGAGGCACACATGCCGCAGTCCGCCTGGAACAGCACCCACACCAGGAGCGACGAGCACAGGCGAGCCGCTGTCTGTCGCAGTGGAGCCGCAGGACTCAGGCGAGCTGCCGCCGATCCAGCAGGGCGCAGCAATCCGGTCAAGGCCGTCAACCTCAGGGCCTCGTGTGTTCCGCCATTTTGTGGATGATCAGCTGTGGATGGCTATGGTAGAATCACTGCAACTGCGGCCATCGTGGGTAGTACTAAAGTACTGGTCAAACGGAAAGGGTATACAGTTCCTCTGTTCATAAAGGAGAGAGTGAAGGATACTATCCTCAGAATTAGACTAAGTGGGGAGTGGTGTTCAATAAGCCTAAAGGGTATCGGACTGTGTGGGGTGGGGAAACCCACATTGGTGGAACTAAAACCCTCACACACCCAGCAAGCTAGGTGTCATGCTTCATCATCTGGGTTTTGCTCCTCGTCGGGTCGGCGCTGCAATTCCCGACGGGCACCCAGAGATGGGGCTCTTTGGCGGAGATCTTTTGTTCCTTGCCGAGGGTGAGTGCAAGTGAGGGCCGGGGAGGTGTAGACGTTAAGTGAGTGTGGTTAAAAAGGGTCGGTTAGTCTGAATAAATGATTTTATTAGGTCAGTAAACCACCCTGCTAAAAATGAAAAGAGAGGTGGTAGTTTTGACTAAAATGGGTCAGGGACTACTCTACTCTGCTCTGGTGGTCGACATGTTTCATGCCTACAAGGTCAGGAGGATCCAGCGGCAATTCATCAGGACCAGTGATTACAACTATCTACAACTATGTGAGGGTGTGATACTAATTATTTACAGTGATAAAAACTGCCCTCAGTAAGTGTCGGAATAACTAGACTCTTACTTTCTGGACCGGCCTATAGAAAAGGAAAAAGGGAACAAAACAAGCACCAGCGTACATTAAGACGCACACTTAGTCCAATTAATTCATAGAAGAGAAGAAACAGGAGCTAAAGACTCCTCATATGCATTTTCGGTAAACACAATTTGCATTACATATTGGTGGTCATGCATAAGTGGATGCATGGTGCAAAAACGTGCCAGGTGAGCTGATCTGGAATAAAAATATAATATAATTCATTAGAACCACTCTGAATCTTACGTAAAGTGCAACAATGCTCACCTAACGTATTAGAAAGTGCCACTCCAGTCGGTACTTGGCGAGCCTCTTGGGGATGCGAACTTGCCTACTGTAAATAAGGGTAAAGAGTGAAGAGGCAAGGGGCTCATGCTAGGGTAGATGCATGCTCCCTATTCGTAAAGATCAAAAAGGGAGAGATGACAAGCTACCGCCCAAGTCCCGTGACACGCGAAAGGCTAATACTTTGATTTAATGTATTCCGCCAATTCGCTATATCATCAAGGACATAAAAGCTGGCAAAATACCCCGTCGCGGCCCGTGATCGGAAGGACCATGACCGCGCAACGATCCGTCAACCAGTCCCAGGCGTCTCAGGAGACAGAGAGGCGACCGGGGACGGGTCGTCACAACAGCCGAGGGGCGCCGATCACAGAGACCGGGGGAGTCTCAGCGTAACCGGTGGGATATTAAGGCACTCCAAGTAACTACTCACAGTTTAGTCGCCCAAGGGTGGTGTAAAGACCTACCCTGCTCCGCCGAAACCGGGAAGTGGAGTCTGTTTCCCGCTGTTCGGTTAAAGAGAAAAACTCGTCCTGCTAGATGGATGCTGATTGGTTACCGGACACCGGCGGGGGAAATCAGACAAGAGGTCTAGTTACAAGGGTAAACACGGGTGCCATCTTGGAGAAGGGTATCCCACTAGAATGTGAATGGTGTATGTGGCGTAAGAGAGTCAAGTAGTCCTCACAAATATCAGTAACTCTTTGCTTAAGAATATATGGCCATATACTTAATCCATATCAGACATTGTTGGATAGTAAAGCTCGTGGATATCATTAAATATGGTATTGTATCTGATATACGAGTGACGAAAAATGTGTGGCAAGTTGATGTTATTTGTCTAGGGCTAGCAAACGGCAGGCTTGCAGAAGGTTTAGATAAGTGGGGGACTGACAAGGTACTGCCGGCGGTGGTCTCGTCATCGGGGACAAATTTGGGCGCCATATTGGAATGGAGAGGTATATAATGTGATTATTCTAGAGACCAAATATAATTGTCAAATAGCAGGGCGCTACAGAGCATCATTCTCGAATGCGAATCACGCAATTAGTGTTCTGATGTCATAGGAGAGACGTGCTAGGTAGAAAAATTGTATGTGAGTTTATTCCAACCTGGAGGTGTATATCGTGGAAGTGTTGCAAGATAGTCATAAAGTTCCCAGTTGCTGTCACTAGTTGGTAGATGAAATCCCTTCCTCAGTGAGGTATTACTCGAAGGTGGGATTGCAGTGGAATAGAGGTGTCATGGGAAACGAGGATAAGCCCTCTCAAGCTCAGTGTTGTGGGGTGAGGTTTCTCCCTGTAATCATGGGAGTCAAGGGATATATCCTCTCGCTCACAATGCAGTGGGATGGTGTTCCACCCTTAGGTAAAGATAACTTATAGGGATTGAAATATAGGTGTCGTGTGAGTTTCAATGAGTTAAGGAACCCCATGGTATGTCATCGTTAAGACCACGTGTATCCGAAGACAGTTTATGGACCCATCTTTGTTCCAATCTAAGAAGAGATTGTGGTGGCATGCCTGGATGTGATTCAAGGACCACCCATCTCAAGGAGTCTGCTGTGTGATGTAGATCTTTGAAATGACAGTATAATTTTGTGGTTTCCTTGGAGCATCTGATATTACTTTTGTGCTCTGTGATGCGTGTCTTAATTGATCTTGTCGTCATCCCTATGTAATACAAAGCGCAAGGGCATTGTAGTAGATAAATGCAATTCTTGGAATTGCAATTCGTGTGACGTTTCAATTTCCAGGTTAGATTGTCAGATAAGGCCAATTCCTTAACGGTCATTGTTTGTTGGCAAGATGTGCAACTGCCACACGGGAAGTGTCCTGTGACTGGCGGGAGTCCCCACAGGGTCGCCTGGGTGTTCTGTACTGCTTTTTTGGGTCTGGTGTGAATCAGGATATCTTTAAGGTTTTGCGTTCTCTTAAAGGCAAACCTTGGTTGTGGTAAAGTCAGATCTCCAGCCGCCAGTATCCCCCAGTGTTTCTTAATGACCTTTTTAATGTTGTTAGAAGATGGAGTAAAAGAAGTCACACAGGTCAGGATATCGGTTTGTTCACGGTTCTTTGTCTCTAGTAAAACTTCTCTAGGATTATTCCTTGCCCGTTTCATGGCGTTATTGATAGTGGCAGGAGGATACCCTCTCTCTTGTAGATTACTGGCAAGGCTATTTGCCTCTTTTTTATAGTCCAGCACAGAACTACAATTTCTCCTTAACCGGAGGAACTGGCCGAACGGCAGATTGTCCCTCAACGATTTGGGGTGGTGACTGCTATACAACAACAGGCTGTTTCTGTCCGTTGGTTTTTTATAAAGACTCGTGGTTAAGACTCCTGACTCCAATCTGATGTCTAGGTCCAGGAAGGGAATGTGTGAGGGGGAGGTGTGATTGGTAAATCTCAGGTAAGGATTTTGGATATTGATCCATTGGCAGAACTCATCACATCTGCTCATTGGACCCTTCCAAAGGATGAGGATGTCGTCAATGAATCGCCTCCACAATATCAGATTCTCATTAAAGGGGTTGTTGGGACTCTGAATGATTTCCTCCTCGAAGGCTGCCATATAAAGGCAGGCTAGACTAGGGGCGAATGTGCTGCCCATAGAAGTACCCTGGCATTGATGGTACAGTTCATTCTTAAATCTGAAGAAGTTCTCGGTTAATGCCAGGGATGCTAAATCCATGATAAAAGACACCGGGGTGGGTGATGTCCATTCTTCCTTACGTAGTGCCTCCTCGATCACAGTTAGGGTGGCTTGTTGTGGAATATTGGTGTAAAGTGCCTCCACGTCAAGAGTGACGAGGAGGCTAATGTCCCCAGTAGGTGCCAACCCTTCAATTGTTCTTAAGATATCGCTAGTGTCTTTGATATAAGATGGTATTTTTAGGACCAGGGGTTGCAAGTAGTGGTCTACTAAAGTACGCCAGGAGAAGCAGGAGAGCTTCACACGCAGGATACATCCTTCAGTGCCTCAGGATGGCAAGTCGTTCAGGCAGATAATGGTCGGATCGTTGCTCAGCCAGGCAGAGCCTCACTAGAGTGCGGCCATCTTGCCGTGCCCCCTCTAGCGCCCCCATGTTTTATCCATCTTTGTCAACAAAATAAAGCACTTCACTTAAGTTTAAAAACGAATTCCATCAATTATACATGAAGGTAATGTTAACGATAAAAAATGTTAATGATGAAGAAAAACCACTGCGAGTTAATCTGACCTATACCCAAAAAGGTTACCACCGGCATACTGCATTCAATCTTTTCTATACCCACATTATTCTCATATATCCAGCATAGCGTATTAATCCTAAATAAATCCACCCCCTTCATACAGTAAAAATGATAACACCTATTCAAAAGTACGGAAACTACTGTCGACTTGTACACGCTTACCATGACATACTGATCAATCCTATATCTTCAAACGTCGATTCCAGAAATTAAAATCCATATAAAACAACATGCTAAGTTTTGTCACTTAATATTCCTGTTTTCTGACGTGTCGAGGCACGCGTATCGCATTCAGATGTAAACTGAATCTCTCGGTTAAAAAACCTCTTTTATGTGTTTCCGCCCTTGTTAACTACCCCCAGGTGGTTAATAGCATACATTTCTGCCAAGGCTCTGCGCTGAACTTAACAACAGACTGTGTGTGCTACACTTTTTTTCTCATTTTCCATTATTATTAACAATACGACTACGTATCCCAAAATGCACTATGCCCCGTCCTTCTCAACATGATATTACTTTCAAACCCCCATTGTCTCACCAACGTTTCTATCAAGTTTAACCTTTCTAATAATAGAGCAATTCCTCTCGAAGTTGTCTTGTGTCAACTTTTGTGATGGCCTTATCTGAACAGAATGCACATCCCCAGCCCCTGTCTCTCCAAAGCCAGACAGTCAATACACAACCTAGCAGAGGCACACTGGATGGTTAGGCAAGAAAATACCTATTTTTTAAAAGTGGTATTTTCAAACCCAGAATGTAAAAATTGCCCCCACTAAAAGATGCATCTTAACATTCTGAGTTTAGGAATATCAAACTTTATTTTCCTATCTTGTTCCCATAGGCAGTTATGCTTATAAGATGTTATAAGCAAACTCCCCATTCTATTCTATGGGACAGACAGCCTTTCAATAATGAAAAATGAAATTGGCAGTATTTCACTATCAGGACATGCCACCGACAACAGTGCATGTCCTACCTTTCACCTACACTGCTCCCTCCCACAGGGGTAACTTGGGCCTTCCTTAGGGGTGACTCACATGTAAGAAAAGGGAAGGTTAGAGCCTGGCAAGTGGGTTCACTTGCCAAGTCGACATGGCAGTACCAAACTGCGCACAGACACCGCAGTGGCAGGTCTGAGTTACCTTGGAAAGGCTGCTTGTGTGGGTGGCACAATCAGTGCTGCAAGCCCACCAGCAGCATTTGGTGTAGAGGTCCTGTGCACACACAGTGCAGTGTACTAGGGCCTTATCAGGAAACCAAATAAGCTAATCATGGAAACATCAATCCATAACAACACTTTATAGGGAACACTTGTACTTTGGCACTGAACAGCAGTGGCAAAGTGCCCAAAGCATCTAGACCAGCAAAAAAAAGTCCAACACACAGCATAATAACAGGAGGCAAGGTCAAAAATACAGTGGAAACCCATGCCAATATTGCCAGGTCTAACAATGTGGTACGCTTCTTGAACTTGAATTCGAAGAAGCTGCATCCATGGAGCCTTCTACACTAGTCAAACAGCAATGGAAAGAATGTATGAAGTTAAAAGATTATTGTGATAATATGTACTGCATGAATATCAGCACCAGCTCATTCTAGAAGTGTCAAGGGGTTCTGAGAATGTTTTGCCTTGAAAGTCAGACCAATGGTGGAGCTTGATGGAGGTGGCTGGGCTGTTTTTTCACATACCGGCTTATCCATTAAACCATTTCGGCCAGAAGGGCTCCAAACGATGGTCGGAGCCCTTCCGACCGAATAGGAACGTGTCGTCCGGATTCCTTTCACACCGAGCCATTCTGATGGGCTCGGTCGGAAAGGAATCCGACTTGGATTTCCGGATGGCTGAAGACAGGTTCGGAGAGCGCGTCCGCCGTCCGGAAATCCCTCAGTACTCCCCTGGCTGCCTCTTTACGACAGAGTGAGTACGATGTACGAGTTTTTCACTGCCTTTTCATGCCGGTCTTTCTGGCACGAAAAGGCAGTCAGAATCTGTCTTTGGGGGCCCCCAGTAGGGTCCCCATGGGTGCGAGGCTGCCGAATGGCGGCCTGGGGGCACCTATGGTGCCCCTCTGTGGATCTCTGCTCCCGGTGGCAGGCCCCTCTGGGTGCCGGCCACAGGGTGCAGGGATGAACTGCACCCCTGCTTTTCACAATGCAAGCATGCATTCCGCTCAGAATGCATGCTTGCATTGTGAAGTATACGAGTGCGACCGAACCGTGTTCGGTCGCATCGTACTTGCAGGGCCGTAACCGATGACAGCAGGTCGGTCAGTTACGGCTCCTGACTGATGTCGGATGGACCTCAGTCCGTCCGACATCGGAATCGGCCCCTAAGTTGTCTTTCCCAGCTTCACTGGCTACCGGTAGTAAAGCAAATTCAGCTTAAATCCTTTTGCATTGCTTTCAAATCCCTCAACCAATTGAGCCCAACCCAGCTAACATACTATCTAAAACCCTATATCCCAGACAGGGCCTTAAGAATAAAGATCAGCTGAGCTCGGAAATGTGATTGTCCAAAGTGGACTAAGTGGAGTGGAAAGAGTTTTACCACCACTACAGCCAAAATGTGGAACTCCCTGCCAACCTCTCTTAAAAAAGAGACAAATTTGCATTGTTTCAGGAAGGGATTAAAAAGTGGCTCTTTAGGGCATAAGCCTATTCTCCTTGCCTGTAACTGAGCGGGATGTTGTTCCTGACAGTGACAGGGAACTAACACTGCGGTCTTTTCTGACCTGACTCGCGAACTAAGATTAACCACGTCGCCCTCAAGGTACCCCCCGCACCACTCTTTGGATTGAGCTCCGTTGGCCAGGCTACTGAATACGCCGACCAAGGCCTCCCTATGGGAAACCCTTTGATTTGATTTGTCATCATGGCGCTCCTTGGACAGTTGCTGTAAGGTGATTTCTTGCACCGGCTCGCACTTTTTAGAGAGTTTTAGGGAGCTTTAAGGAGCCCTCCTACCATTCTATCCAGCCTGATTTTCCGTTCTGGATTCTGACTTGGTACTCTATTTCTTTGTCCTGATGAAGACCCCACACTAAAGATTCAACAACCTTGATTTTGGTAAGGGGTCAAAACGTTGACTTTATTGTGACTCTCACTAACAAGCATACAAGACTGAGATGTGTTTTCAGTGTCCATAGATTGCTATGTTGTGACTATAAATAATTTGCCTTCTGTAGGCTGGACAGGTTTTCATTATGTAAATATAATGTATATATGGCACATTACCTCTCCTTTTCTCTCAGCCCTCACCAATGCACTTTTTACCCTGAGCACTGTACTTCCTTTTTTCTCCCACTGAGCACCATCCTCATAAGTGGTTAGACAATTGTGATGTCTTCAACAATTGATTTTTATATTATTGAGAATAAAAAAGGCATTGACTGCATGACTAGGTCTTTGTGAATGTGTTCTCCTTTTTCATGTGTACTTTTAGGTTTTGATTGCTATTGTGACCCTTTCTCTATTGTACTGTTGTAACTACCCGGGTCCAGTTAGCATTACGGGTTACCCCATTGATACTTAACTTACTGGTAGTGCCTAGACACCTTAAGGTATTGCTGCACTTTATAAATCAATCATCATCATCATGTATTCATTCATAACAATGCCGGAAAGAACACTGGATGGGGTGTGGACGTGGGTGTGTGTGTGTGAGCGAGTGTTGTAAATATTTAAATGTGAGAAATTTTACCTCAAGGCTGGGTCCCGTATCTTCATTGCTCCTGCTCTACTGAGTCTGCTTCCAGGAACAGGAAGAAGGCAGCCAGGCTCCCTCCCCTAAGCCAATCACTATGTTGCAAAGCGGTGTTGGGATAGGTCATTGGCGCAGGGACGAGGCGTTCAGCCAAGGGCTGGAGGTGTGGGCATGTTCTCCATGCATGGTGTAATGCAGCCTGCATTGCGAACAGGACAGTGCACATGAATGCTTTGTGCAGCCTGAGCGGGCTGACTAAACAGTCACTGTGCACTTAAGTGGGCATGCCACTCTGCCCCTGCCCTGCTCCATGAGTGGAGCAGCCCTACCCACCATCCCGCCCGCAAAGGAAACAAGGCATGACTATATAAGGAAGTTATCATCATGTGATGATTGTTCCTCTTCTTGCACTGCTTGAAAGCAGTGGGGCAACGCTCTTTCACCATAGCGGGTGAGCCGACACTGAGAGTGCATCATCTACAGGTGCTAGGCCTGGGCGACTCGACCCCCGGGCCTTCCCCGCTATGTGTCCAACCTTCTTCTTACCTGGACTTTGACACCGTGGCGCAATCCGCTAAACTCTCTCCAAATCAGTGACTCAGCCAGCAGGAGCATCAGCCAGGTGGGATTGCACAAGCCTGGGTACAGAAGACGCTGCCAACTCCGTTGGTGAACCTCCTGATGCAGTTGATGCAGCGGGGCCCCCTTAGGCGCGAACTTGTAGCGCTCCCACAACACAAGTTTGGTGCAGTTCAGGGGCCTCACCCTCCACAGCGTACGGCCAGTGCAACCTCATCCGGCCTGTGCTGCAGAGAGGTGCCGCCCAACATTGGTAATCCCTTCCGCACACCCCAGTGTAGTGGTGGATCATAGTATGTGATGCAGACCTCCCTACGTTTGTGCACTGGAGCGCCTCTACCATTCACAGCTCCAAGGGGTGCAAGGCAGTCTGCTCACACAGGTCAGCAACGTGTCTCCATGCGACCGGCTAGATTTCACCCCCAGGTAAGGGCAATCGCTGTGCCTCAATGTCTACTGTTGTAAATTAAGGACAGAATGTGATTAAGCATTTACTGAAAACATTAGTGTTTCCCTTTTGTTGTGTTTTCCCCATTATGTTGGCCGAAGTCCGGACTCCATTTTGTATTGACATGCTGCCATGTGTTCACCACGAGGAGAGTCCGACCTCTGTGTTAGTTGCTCTTGTAATCTGCCTAGCAACAGGTTATAAATAGCTCTCCCTTGTCCATCTGGCGCATGCCCAGACTTGACCACATCTGTTATAATTAGCTTTGCTTGACCATGTGTTTTCGCGGGCTCAAGGAGTGTGTTAGCTCCGCCCATGTATTGATTCGGTATCGAGAATGACCCTAAATGGTAATGTTCTTCAACTCTGTGGTATCCACCCACTCATGAGCCCCTTCGCTGTGTATAAAAGGGGACTGTGTATGCAAGTTCTTTGTGCTACTCCTTGCAATACTGAAGAGTGTTGTGTGGATTGTAGGACCACCCTTAAGGGTTAATAAACGTTGTTTTTGTACTTTGCAGTTTCCGTGCCAACTTCCTTATAGATTTCGTTACAGAAGAGCGAACCCTTGTCTCTTGCGGGCCTAGCTGGGGCTTGTATTCATCAATTGGCGCCCGTCACGTGGGGCTCATCGGCGACTCGGATGCTCGAAGGACTGGTCGCGACGAAGGTGAGGAGTTTGGCCAGGGACGTGATCACTGCCAGCGGCGTCTTAGCCTTGGCATCCCGAGGTTTTTCTTCCTTCCCTTCCGAGCTGACCATCTGGGTGGCGCCGGTCATCGACTGAGACCTCTTCTGTCGGTCCTGCCGTGAGAGCCGTTTGGGCGATTGTGGAGCTTGGCAGTTGGAACCTGGACTCTTGATTGGTAAGAACCGTTGTACGGTACTTGCTCCGAGTTTTGAAGCCTGGTCTGGCTATTTGAGTTTGATTGATGGTGACTAGTCATATTTTGAATTTGTCTTTGTGAAAATATATGCGTTGCAACACATATAGGCAGGTAATGTGGAGAAATTTCTCCGGAGCTGTGTAACCTTTGAACGGCGCAACGATTAAGTGCCATTTTTGATAATACTGCATATTTTGCATTATTCCTAGCATGCCTGCTTTCAGCGCACTCCGTAAGTGGTGTTGCTGTCTTGGGAACCGGTTGAACCTCGAGGAATCTGCTCCAGCTCCCCCAGAGGGGACTCCTAATAGGGATATGTACGTGAAGCATGGTCTTTCTTCCATAATGTACAGCACGTTATGGAGGAAATATACTAGGAAGGATCCTGAGTTGCGATGGCCTTTGTATGGATCGTTTGATATACGTAAGATTGAGTATGTGGAACAGTGTATGTGTAAGCGACGTGCTCGTCAGGATATGTTTGAGTGTGTGCGATTATGGGTGAAGGAAGTGCGTGAGCGAGAGAAACGTGAGAAAGCGCTGTTTGATAAGGAGCAGCGAAAGAATGATCATGTGCGAGCGCAGGAAGCGAAGCATCGGGAGGACAAAGAGCAAACGGACAGACAAGAGAAAGAGCGTAGGCTACAAGTTTCGGGTCAATATGTTGTTCGTCAGCCGCTTTATCCTGTCCTTAATAATCCTGATGACGATTTTTATTTACTAGATCGCTCTCCGCCCCCTTATGTTGGCGCATCTGCTCCACGGCCGCAAGATTCTGGCCCGGCTCCGGGTAAGGTCGACACACGGTCCATGTTATCGGCCGAGCATATGGCTGAGCTCCGGAAACTTTCCCTTCGTGCACTTAAGGGCAAGATGTCTATGGATGAGTTGTTCCATGCTTGGGGGTCGTGGCAAGATAGAGAGAGGGTGTATTTTCTGTCTCATTTTTCAGAAGAAGTAATCGCAGCTTTCCGAAAATATTCTAGTGTCCTTGAGCCTGACGACGTGTCTTCGGATGCCGGAGCATTACGTAATGGTGTTTTTTCTCCCCCTAAGGCTTCTGAGGCGGCTCGGCGGCTGTTCGCTTTGCGGGACGAGGTACTGGCCCTTAGAGAGAAAGCACGTCAACAAACGGAGGAGGAGAAGCAGTCGGATTCGTCTGCAGCAGGGGGCCACCCATCCGCCTCCCAGTCAGATAAGGATGACATAGTGCATGCTAAACCAATGCGAGAGGCGGCGCCTTTGTATGTTCCTCCTAAAGGAGCGGGGACTAGCTCGGATGTTAACTCCGCCGATGCAAGGGGATATTTTGTATATAACTGGGTTTATACTCCATGGCATAGGGCCGATGTTATGGCATTAAAGAATGCGCTGCCTGACCCCCGCAAGAATCCAGCGGCCTTCTATGAAGAAGTCGAGGGGGCCTTGAATTCTTGCATTATGACCCTGGCGGATATAGACCTGTTCTTTGACCTTATCCTACCGCCGGATACGTGGCGCTCTGTCCGGAAGGTAGATGATGCGGTTGCCTTCAAGGCCCGGTGGTCTGACCTTGAGGATGAGGATAGGGAACGGAAGCCCGCACAGAAACCACCCCAGAATATTTTAGATCTCCCTGCGGCTATTGTGGCTAAATTGAAGACGATTATTCCCCCTAAAAAGATTGACTGGAATATGTTAGCAGCATGTAAACAGAAAGTTGACGAGTCAGTCGCAGACTTCTTTACGCGTTTTGAGGAAACGTTCCATGATTTTAGTGGCCAGTCGCTCACTGACGACACGGGCCGCCACCTTTTCGCGGATAAATATGTGGCTAATCTGCTGCCGGCAGTTGCGGCCCGGTTAAAAGTGAGTGAGAGTTCTTGGTCCTCCGCGACACCGACGGCCCTTCTGACCATTGCCCAGTATTATGAGCATCAGGAGCACGAGGCGAAGGGCCAGGAGGAGAAGAAATCGAAAGATCTTAAAACCAAAGTGATGTTAGCACAAGTATATGGCCCGCCCCGCCGGGGTAATAATAATAGAGGAAGGGGCGGATCTTATGGTCCCCCTTCGGGCCGATCTGATTTGAATAGGAACCAGTGTGCGTATTGCAAGCAGTTGGGCCATTGGGCCAGGGATTGCCCAGCGTTGCGTGCTTCGCGGCAGGGGCACACTCCGGGTGGGCCGAGAGGTAGAGGGGGCTTCTCGAACTTTAGAGGGAATTCCAACGATAATGTCCGTTTCGATACTGCCGGACAGCACCGAGATTGCTCAAATGTTTTCGATCGCCAGCACCAGTATCATGTATCGGACAGCGATCGATTGGGATATCACGATTCTCAGCATGCATAGGAATGCGTAGGATGGGGGTCCGAATCAGTTGAGGTGCCGGTCGATCAGACGGGTCCTTATGTATCGGCTGAGGTTTTAGGTTCTACTGATCAGTTCCTAGTGGATACAGGAGCGACACGTAGTGCATTGTCTAGGTACTTGGTTCCGGGGGCTCCCCCATCCGGCTCAATAGTTACATCGGTAGGGTTTGACGGTACACTTTCCCGAAGCCCTCTTTCACAGCCCCTTGCATTTAAAGTTGACTGTTTTTCTGCGCCTTGTCCGTTTCTGCTTGCTCCGTACACACCGGATAACATTATGGGCCTTGATATGTTAAAGCATTTTAGGGCTACAATTCGCTGTTCCCCTGAGGGTGTGAGGGTGATATTAAATGACAACTACCCCCGATCTGGGCGGATGTGTACGATCTCAGAGGATGCGTTGTTGGCTACCCTCCCCCAAACTTTATGGGCAACATCGGACACAGATGTCGGACAAATGGTGATTCCTCCGGTCCACATTAGTGTCCAGGAGGGGGCGGTACTACCGCGCCTCCCACAGTATCGTATTTCCCAGGAGGGCGAGGAGGCTCTCATACAGATTGTGCAAGACTTGATTGCAGTGGGGGTAGTGGAAGAAGTTCCCTATAATATCTGTAACAGTCCGATTCTCCCTATTCTGAAAAAGGACACGGATGCAAAGGTTTATCGGTTCATAATTGATTTGAGGGAGGTGAACAAGATCGTGATACCTCAGTACCCGGTGGTTTCCGATATCACGACGTTGCTTACTTTGGTCCCGCCTACGGCGACCATGTTCTCAGTGATTGATTTGAAAGATGCCTTCTTTTCTATTCCCATTCACCCCGATAGCCGATTTCTTTTTGGGTTCACATTAAACAATAGATCTTATCGTTTTTGTAGAATTCCCCAGGGCTACACTGAAAGCCCTAGTATTTATAGTCAGGCTTTGAAGCGGCAGTTGGATTCCTTTGCCTTACTCGAGGGGGTCGCCCTCATTCAATATGTTGATGACATCCTGTTGGCGGCTGACACCCTGGAGTTGTGTGAGAAAAGTACGATAGCCTTACTTTCCTTTTTAGCATCCCACAATCATAAGGTCTCTAGGAAGAAATTGCAATTCTGTAGACCAAAGGTGACTTATTTGGGTCACCTTTTGTCTAAGGAGGGGCGTGCACTCACACCAGATCGTATCCAAGTAATTTTGGACACACCAAGGCCATCCACGCAGAAGGATGTGCGTGCATTTTTGGGTCTTGTTTCTTTTTGTAGACAGTGGATATTGGGGTTTTCACACATAGCTAAGCCATTACTAGCGCTCTTGACAAAAGACACGCCCATCCCGATCCCCTGGTCAGATGAGTGTGACGCTGCTTTTCAGCAATTGAGACAGGCCCTTTGTTCAGCACCAGTGTTAGGGACCCCTGATTATGCAAAACCCTTTTCGTTGTATGTGCATGAGAAAGATGGATGTGCATTATCAGTCTTAGTGCAGATGCACGGCGATAAGCAGCGCCCTTGTGCATACTTTTCGGCTGTGCTTGATCCTGTCGCCCGAGCATTACCAGGGTGTTTTCGCTCGGTTGCGGCGACAGCTGTGTCAATACGGCAGAGTGAAGGAATTGTATTGTCCCATAAACTGTTGGTGTTAGTTCCCCACGCTGTTGATGCCCTGCTTAATCAAACAAAGACGCAGCATTTGACCAGTGCCCGTTTAACGGGATATGAGTTGACGCTTTTAGCTCCTCACATTACGTTAAAAAGGTGCGTGACATTAAACCCGGCCACATTGTTGCCATACCCCGAGACCCAGCCTGAGGCACAGAAAGCGCATGATTGTATTCTTGTGACTGAGGAACAAACAAAGGGTCGTATTGATCTCCAGGATACGCCCTTTTCAGATGTAGATGGAGAGTTGTGGGTAGATGGATCATGCCTGAAGCTACCAGATGGTACGACTTCAGCAGCGTATGCAATTACCACGTTACAGACGATAGTGGAGACAGCACGCATACCACAGAAATCAGCTCAAGCAGCGGAACTGATAGCGTTAACACGAGCGTGTGAGCTCAGTACAGGATTGTGTGTGAATGTTTACACAGACAGCCGCTATGCCTTCGGAGTAGCGCACGATTTCGGCCTACTCTGGAAGGAGAGAGGGTTTCTAACGTCACATGGGGTACAGATAATGCATGGGGAGTTAGTCCACAATCTTTTAACTGCATTGACATACCCAAAGAAAATTGCCATTGTTAAGTGTAGTGCCCATAGGAAAGTGGTTGATAAGGTTGGAGAAGGAAATGCGTTAGCGGATCGAGTAGCACGGGAGACTGCGATGCAGCCCGGTACTACTGCCATGTACGTAGTGAAGTCACAGGTGGAGAGATGGCATGATGCGAAGGAGGAAGTGCGAGAAATACAAAAGACCGCTTCTGACAAAGAGCGGGAACAATGGGCTAGCGAAGGAGAACTGGATGACGAGGGTTGCTGGAGAAATAAGCAGATGGATAGATGGAAGTTACCCACGGCTTTTGTACAACCTATGGTCCAGATGGCACATGGGCTAGCACATGTTGGAGCTTCCGCAATTGTGAAATTGCTTACCCAAGTCTGGGAGCATCCAGAGATTGCTAGCACAGCAAAGAGGGTGGTGCAGACCTGTATGATTTGTCTGAAGTACAACCCAGGGAAAGGCACGCGAACTCCAGCAGGAGGATTTGCGACACCCACTGCACCCTTTGAGGTTCTGCAGATGGATTACATCCAGCTTGAGCGCTGTAACAATTTGAAGTATGTTCTAGTAGTGGTTTGCGCCTTCAGTAAGTGGGTTGAGGCGTACCCTGCGAAAGACAATACTGCAATGACTACAGCGAAGCTATTGCTGAAAGAGTTTTTCCCCCGATACGGCGTCTGTAGACTTCTGTGGAGTGATAATGGCCCTCACTTTGTAGCAGATGTTATAAAGTATGTTTTGAAGGGCCTAGGCATCACCCAGAAGTTCCACGCCGTGTTCCATCCTCAGTCTGCAGGACTAGTCGAGAAGTATAATGGTACACTGAAGCTTAAGATCGCCAAAATTCAAGCTTCAACATCTTTGACTTGGCCAGACGCCTTGCCACTGGCGTTATTGTCAATTAGGTCGGTGCCACTCTCTCGAACCGGCCTTACACCTTATGAGATTGTATTTGGACGCCCAATGAATATTTGGGGTCCACCAAGGCCTAAGGCTGTGTATGATGTACCTTGTGTGATGATGAGTGATTATCTGGCACAGTTAACGGATAACTTGGTTTCTATTCATCAACAGGTCCGAGAGGCGCTCCCTGATCGGTCTACCGGTGAAGGACATGGTCTCCGCCCTGGGGATCATGTCATGCTGAAGGTCTTCGACAGGACGAACAGTTTGGAGCCGAGATGGGTCGGACCTGAGCAAGTCCTTCTTGCAACGAGGACGGCAGTGCGAGTCTCGAACAGGAAGAATTGGATCCATTCCTTGCACTGTCGAAAGGTACCGCCCGGATTGGTGGAGTCTGCCGTGCTGACCGATCAACGAGACATCCTAGCAGCAGAGACAGGCCGTGCTGCAGAGCCAAACGACACTGAGGAGCTTTTTCCGGACCATACGACTTCGGGAGGAAGGCGATATCATCTGCGACCAAGGAAGTGAGGTTTCCAGTACCGGGACATACTGTCAGAACGGCCCTTGGGTTAGTGAAACGGAGAGCCGATGAGGCAAGGGGGGGGGATCAGCCCTGCATTAGTGTAGCGACACCCGTCTTGGCCCGCTGGTGAAGAAATCAACCGCTGCCCAAGGGGAAGAGTTCTGACAGACTTTTAGTTTCAGGAAGATATCAGGGTATTATTTCCTTTGACATGGAGAAGAAGAAAATTCTTTGTGCGTTGGGGTTCATGCTAACAGTAGCCATCGTTGGTATAACCACATGGTTTGTGGAGGAGGCAACTCCTGCTCGAAAGACGCTTGTGTTGACGACTCCAGTGCCTGCGGAGCACTATTTTTACACATTGCCATACCAAGAGTTGAAGCATCGGCAATCCTATTTGAATAACACTTTCATTCAGATGCTGCATCACACCCACGTTGCTACAAACGCTACGAACTGTTGGATATGTGGGATGATGCCAGCCCATCAGAAGAAAGGAGGTACGCCATTCATACCACTTCCTTTCTCTCACAATGGCTCTTGTAGAGCATGGTACACTCTGTTGTTTGCCACTCGAAAACCGACAGTGGGACGACTGCTTTTTAGACTTAATAAAGAATGCCATCAGGACAAGAATGGATATCCACAAGCGAATGGGACAATTTGGGAATGGGAAGAATATCGACCGGACAATGAATCCATTCCCTATATCTTCACGAACACCAGAGACACTGCGGGAAGAGATAAATTTGTAATTCAAGTAGCACAAGCTCAAGCGGACTTGTGTGTCCAGAGTGTGGGTTTTATCCCTGTTGGTGTCAGTGATTGTATAACTGTTTTAAACATTGATGGGTTGAACAATAGTACCTTCCTAGCATCCCATAATACCTACTTTGTATGTGGAAATAAAGGTTATTACCGTTTGCCGGCTGGGTGGTCTGGGGTATGCTATGTATCATTCCTATTACCTCCTGTATTCCTAGCACCTGCATCGTATCATAAAGACTTGAAATTGTTGAATAATGTGACTGTAAATAGGTATAAACGTACTTTATCGATTGATGATGTGGATCAAACTGATACCAGTTTGCAACAGTATATTGATTTTAATTTAGGACTGTTTTTCTTTGTCGGAGCCGCTTTGAATAGTAGGAAGATCCGAAGATTAACAAGAGTGGTAGAAGCTGTGACAAATCAGACTGCTGCTGCTCTTGGGAATCTTACGGAAGAGTTACAGATTACCAGAATTGTTGCATTGCAGAACCGTATGGTATTGGATGTAATGCTAGCTGATCGAGGAGGAGCCTGTAAAATTATTGGAAGTAGCTGCTGTGTGTTCATTCCTGATCATACGCCATCCGTTTATAACGCCATTAATAAGCTGCATAAAATAGCAGCTGAAATCCACACAGAAAACGGCATTTGGTCCTTTTCTGGATGGTTTTGGGCATTGGTTACTGCCTGGGGATGGAAGGTCTTAACTGGTCTCTGCATTATTATAGCAATTCTGTTCTTTCTCTGTATGTGTATTCAATGTGGACCATTGTGCTGTTCTGTATGCATTTCATTCTGCATTCCAGATAAGAAAGCTATTGCCGATGTTGCCCGCCAGAAGGGTTTAGCTAAAGAGTTTAAAGGAATGATGATAATTGACATATACGATGATTATTCTTGGAAGCCAGATGTCTTCAGTAAATGCTGAAAGGGTCGTCTGTTTTAAATTAAGGACAGAATGTGATAAAGCATTTACTGATAACATTAGTGTTTCCCTTTTGTTGTGTTTTCCCCATTATGTTGGCCGAAGTCCGGACTCCATTTTGTATTGACATGCTGCCATGTGTTCACCACGAGGAGAGTCCGACCTCTGTGTTAGTTGCTCTTGTAATCTGCCTAGCAACAGGTTATAAATAGCTCTCCCTTGTCCATCTGGCGCATGCCCAGACTTGACCACATCTGTTATAATTAGCTTTGCTTGACCATGTGTTTTCGCGGGCTCAAGGAGTGTGTTAGCTCCGCCCATGTATTGATTCGGTATCGAGAATGACCCTAAATGGTAATGTTCTTCAACTCTGTGGTATCCACCCACTCATGAGCCCCTTCGCTGTGTATAAAAGGGGACTGTGTATGCAAGTTCTTTGTGCTACTCCTTGCAATACTGAAGAGTGTTGTGTGGATTGTAGGACCACCCTTAAGGGTTAATAAACGTTGTTTTTGTACTTTGCAGTTTCCGTGCCAACTTCCTTATAGATTTCGTTACAGAAGAGCGAACCCTTGTCTCTTGCGGGCCTAGCTGGGGCTTGTATTCATCACTACCACCATGGGTCATCGACTCCACAGCTCCTCCGCATCCCACTCCAGGCGCATGTCCAGCGAAGCATCCAGACTCCAGACGCAGGTCCAGCAAGGCATCCAGGCTCCAGAAACAGGTCCAGCGAGGCATCCAGGCTCCAGATGCAGGTCCATCAAGGCATCCAGGCTACAGACGCAGGTCCTGCGAGGCATCCAGGCTCTCATCAAGGTCTTCCTGTCCGTTGGGTGGCTTGAGGGGGTTGTTGATGTGTGCTGCAATTGGCCCTGGCAGCTCCATTCTGCATTTCATAGTTTATTTTTTTCTATTTTCTATTGGAGGTCGACTGATAGGATATTTTTCCATCAGAGGCAAAAAACTCACGTTGACTAACTGACTAACGTGCGTTTTTTTGCCACTAATGGGCCTTTAGATGGTTTTCGCCCGCTAACGCTGGGATTCCTATCACCTTCACGCTAATGTTAGCGGCAGCGTTCACCGCTGATCCCTGAAGCTATCGCCATGTAGCGACATCTTGTACATATGTTGCTAACAAGGCGATAGTTTTCAGCGGTACACAGCGGTAAGAAAACTGCCGCTAACTAGCATTAGCGATAGTTTTCACCAGTCTTTGTACATATGCCCCTTAGTGTACATACCTACCCTACCAATCTTAACCCTTTGCACTCTCAGGAAGTTACTGGAAGCGAAAACTTTAAAAAAAAATATCTATCCATATTTCACACCACTCATTTACCTCCTGCCCAACTCATCTCTCATTCACTCCATATACTCCACCTCATTCTCATCCTCCTATCTTTTCAACTCACTCCGTCTTTATATATTGCCCTTCTCTACACCTCCAGGTTTCCACATTTCACAAACGTATTTCTTGCCACCTTTTTCTCGCAATAACCTCTCAATTGTTCCCGCCTATCTCTTTTACTTAGCTTCCCCTCTCTCACTATTTTACTTCCTTCCCATTTCTGTGTTACTCCCCTTTTATCTCCTCCCTTCTCCATCTCTCTGCACCCCTATCTCTTTTCATCCAACCCTTTTTTATCATATTTCCCTGTCTCTACAGCACATTTCTCACTCCATCATAAGGTTGCGGAGTTGTGACTGGGGCTGCTCCATTGCCCTGCAGTCTGCATTAAAAATGTTTTTGTTTTACTTACTGGCCCACGGGCACCAATTGCTCATATCCCCTTAAGTGGAAAAAATATGTCACAACTAACTCGTGAGGGTGTCCCGGAGTTGAGCACTCCAGTGACATCCACACATTTAGTTAGAGCTGAAATAAGAGACACCAGCAACCAGGATGTGTTATCAGAGCACTGTACAGGCCTAGGGAAAGTAGTGAAGGCGGTTTTCTACCTGTGTTTTTCGCTTGCCTAGATTAGGGTTCGGGCATATACAATATGCAGAAGACTGATTACTTTGTGCAGGGTCAAACCGAGAATCTGGAATATCTGCATAGGTGTTGTTCATAAAATCTCTCATAAGTAGGTGCAGCTCTGTTCTACGGGCAATTCGTCTCTCTCCACCCACAGCAGACATACATTCAGTATATAAAGGAGACACATGTCAGATGCTAACCATTATTGCAAATATCACGTACAGGTAGTCAATAAAATATCGAATGTGTAATAATATTAGACACCAAGTCATCTGTAGTCAGACCTATGTTTTCAGGATGGAGATATATTTGTAACGTTGGATGTTTCCTCTCTGTAGTAGCTTTAGATTAGTGGAGGGTGATGAATATCGAAGGCCCGCGAGATACTGTTATGGAAGGTAACGGATATAAACTGCCCTCATATATTGAAATTCTATTGAACCATTAAATGATCGCAGTCACTCCAGAAATCCCGTAGCATGCTGTCCCTCCCAGCCCTGCACCATGATGAATTATTCGACCTCTTGCCCTCAAAGTTAAAAAGGGCCTGCCCAGACAGGAAATTACTTTTTCAAAAAATGTCATCATTTTCCTTCTACCCAACATTTTCACAGTCATCATTCTCTGCTTGCTTCAAAGCATCATTGTGTACTGAGGTAGAATTAACGTAAAGTGAGCCTTACTCAAGTGCGATTAAATATATATTTTTTCAATGTAATATTGTTTATTCTTGGTCGATAACAACCTAAAAGACCTACATTTCGAGCTTAACATGCATGTCTTTGATAAGAGCATAGCGCCACGTGATCTTAGCCTATTCTTTCACTTTATAAAGTAGTCAAATAACTCAACCAACTTTGTCATCAGAGCGCGAGCATTATTATGTATTGTGGCGCTTACTGCTGCTTTTATTTTATAGCAATATTTGAGATAGCAGCACATAATGACATCGGCTCCAATCTCTTTATTTCATAAAATTTGCATTATGCCAAGATTTGTTTAAATAGCTACATTTTAAGCCAGCGGAAATGAGAACATTTAAATTCAGTGCGTTCAGTGACCTTGCCACCCTTGACCTGCAATTGCTAGACCTACTCGATTCTTAGTTTTTAAAAACAAGAAAATCCAAAAAGGGCAACGGATTCATCAAACATAACACGTTGTGGCTTGACGCTATAATACAAATTATGGAAACTGAATTTCCTTCTTTTCAGAATGAAAGCATTATCTGTTGCTCGTGACAGCAGGTCAGTGGCTGGTTTCTGGCTAGAGCAAAACACTGACAATGACAAATTAACAACGTTAAATACGGGTAGAAAAATATTAACATTATTAAAATCAGGTAATAAGTAATGCACATACATAATTTCTATGTACACAACAATACTGGTCCCTTGCAACTCAGACGGAATCAACGATGCATCATTATGCGGTGGTGCTCTGATAGACAAGAAAGCAAAGCAGAGGCTGCAAAGCCACTACCCAGTCATATCTGTTCTAAAATTCCAGATGCCTATTTTTAGCTATGCAAAAAGAACCATTGATGGGCGTAATGCTGAACAATGTCAAATATTCAACACCAGCACAGAGATCTGTGCCTCAATCCATCATTGTTTTGCTCACCATGCCATTCCAGTTTGGGCCCAACCATATGCAAATCAGTCTTGATCCTGCTGCCCATGGGAACAGCCCAGCCTGAACTGCTACCAGGTACTCCCTGGACGGGAAACAAGCATCCTAGGACGGGCTTCGTGGATTCACCCCTCATCAGCCAGGCTAGCTTGAATCCAATGGCACAGTGAGCACGGGCCCTCATCTGGGCATACCCTTCCCACTTAGGGCGACACAAGCAAAAAGAACAGAGTAGGAATGGAATGCCGAACAATGCAAACATTCATCCATGAGTTCAATCCATCATTTTAATGCTCACCAAGCCATTCCATTTTGGACCCAGCCATGTTCAAATCAGTGTTCGACATTGTTCAGCATTACATCGAATCGGTTTTTCAAGTCAGAAAGAATGTTGCTTTTTTCTAAATACGTTTTTACATAGTCTGCTATGGCAGATCTCACCAATGCATTAGGAGTTTGATGCAGGCTAACCGGGTTCTTCTCACATAGAACTAAATCATACGCACATAACATATTTCAACTGAAACATGTAATGGGGAAAATGATACACACAAGCCAAGAATGTGACCAGTGACTTTTTTTAAAAGAGTAGTCATCAGTATACATTCCGATCTCCTTCCTGATCTAATGGGGATTTGGCCCAATGAGGAGTTACCACATGTCTTGGACACTATTTAGTTGTTTATATGGAGGTTACATTTAGATATCAAAGTGACAGAGAACGCTAGCTTCATCAGGCTGCTCCTCATCAGAGATGAATCGATGGTATTAAAGGCCTTCAAGGCGTCCACAAATACACACTGGACTGCATCCTTGTTCAAAGCAAGGGGTGAGAGTGCTGCCATTCAGAGTCCCTAGAACGTTCCCACATGAAAACCCCGCTGGAAAATTAGAAATGTCTTTGCAATCAAGTGAAGCATTCGATTCCTCAAACATAAACCTGGCAGATGACTTGGATGGTGGGTGCAAAATTGCCAAAATAGCTTCTTTCTTTGAAGATTGAAGCTTTGTGTGAGGTTTGCAAGGAAGCTTGGAACTTGCCACTACTGAAAATAGCAAGGAAAAGCAATACCACCGTTTACTATGCTGAATTGTATTTATATGTGTACCACAGCAATGCATAGATTGTACGAAGAGCAATACACCTTCACAATGCACCCAACACCATACATGATACATACAACACATCTTTTACAGCACATCTACTTTTACAACGTTGTAAGTTGTGTTTTACATTTACAAAACACAGCATGTGTATTAAGGATTAGGAAGGGGTTTAGGGAAGTGCAATGGTAAGGGGTAGTAAGGTATGTTTAGGGGCCAGGGCTGGTAGTGTTTAGGGATAGTGAGGAGGTTTTAGGGTTTGAGGATGCATTGTACAAAGGGGTAGTAAGGAGTTTTTAGGGTTCAGGGATGGGCAGCAAAATGCCTTTGGTGTTTATGGATGGAAGTGCTGAGGGATAGTAAAGGGCTTTTAGGGTTTGGGGATGGGTATTCACAGGTGGTAGTAAATGGGTATTATGGTGCAGGGATGGGAAGCATTAAATTGTTGTAAGAGGTTATATTTGAATAGGGAATGGATAGTGGTAAAGGATATTACACTGTAGTATATATACACAAACACATCAAGGTTGCCCTCTGTAAAGATGCCACTCACATCAGGGTAAATGCACAAATCACAGCAGGCAGCAGTTTAGTCAGCAGGCCGCAGGTATTTCATTTGCCATACGCGTTTTGAGTTATATCCAGCTCTTGATAACTGGTGGCAATGAGGCACTAAGCGGGCTCATAAGAACGTCCGCAGAAACACCCGCAGAATCTTGACCAACACCGAAGACGCCCTCAGCACCGCCGAACACATGCACTTCGAGATCCACATCGATCCCAACACCACCCTCAGAGGAACCCTCGTCTACAAACCCCCCGGACCCCGGACATAGTTCAGCGACTCCTTCACAGACGTCGTCAGCCTGTATGCCTTGGCCTCCACAGATTACATCTTCCTCGGAGACCTGAACTTCCACCTCGAGAACGCCAACAACAGCAACTCCACCACACTACTGGACAACCTCGCCAACCTCGGTCTCAAAAAGCTCGTCACGACACGCACCCATTCCGCTGGACACATGCTCGACCCCATTTTCTCTTCCAGCAGCCACGTCACCTTCAGCCTCACCACCGAACTCCATTGGACGGACCACCGCTGCATCCACTTCTCCTTCGAGAAAACTACCGCACACAGCCACCAGCAAAGAGTCCCTCACCGCAACTGGGACAAGGTCACCGAAGACCAGCTAATCACCACCCTCGCCAGAGACCCACCAACTGACCACACCGACACAGCCGCCTGCAACCTCAGGCAATGGATCAACGACTGCGCCAACACTCTCACCCCGATCAAGAAACCCTCAAACAGACGCATCGACAGAGGGGCCATCTGATTGACCGCCGACCTCCAGGCATCCAAGCAGACCTGCCGAAGACTAGAGAAGAAATGGCGCCACGAGCAAACACTGGACAACCATGCAGCCCTCAAGAGCGCCAGCCACAGACACCACCAAATCATTCGAACCGCCAAAAGGACTTCCTTCAAGGAACGCATTGACAACAACGCACACAACAGCAAAGAGCTCTTCAACATAGTGAAGGAACTCGCCAACCCCAGCTCCAGCTCCAACGACACCCCCCATCACAAGACCTCACAAGACCTCTGCAACTCTCTAGCCACCTTCTTCCACCGCAAGATAATAGACATCCATGACAGCTTCAACGTCCAGACCCCCCCGACAGCTGCCGACACCCTCGACTCACCGCCCTCCAGCCACACCAGCCTCCTGATCTCCTGCAACCACGTCAATGACGAAGACACCATCAAAACCATGAACACCATCCACTCCGGATCACCGTCAGACCCCTGCCCCATCACATCTTCAACAAAGCGAGCTCCATCAACGCACCCCAACTCAGAAAGATCTTCAACAGCTCATTCGAGACCGCCACCTTCCCGGAAAGCTGGAAATACGCAGAAAGCAACGCCCTACTCAAGAAACCCAAGGCAGACCCAAAGGACCTCAAGAACTTCTGGCCCATCTCCCTGCTCCCGTTCCCAGCGAAAGTCATTGAGAAGATCATCAACAGACAACTGACTGGCTTCCTCGAAGAGAACAACACCTTGGACTCATTCCAATCTGGATTCCGCAGCAACCAGAGCACCGAAACCGCACTCATCGTCGCCACCGGCAACATCCGGACCCTGCTGGACAACGGCGATACCACGGCCCTCATCCTCCTAGACCTTTTGACACCGTCCGCCACCACACCCTACGCACATGCCTCTACAACGCAGGGATCCGTGACAAAGCCCTGGACTGGATCACCTCCTTCCTTACCGACAGAACCCAGAGAGTCCGCCTCACCACATTCCGGTCTGAAGCCACTAAGATCACCTGCGGCGTACCCCAAGGATCATCCCTCAGCCCAACCCTCTTCAACATCTACATGACACCGCTCGCTAACATCGTCTGATCACACAACCTCAACATCATCTCATATGCTGACGACACCCAGCTGATCCTCTTCCTCACCAAAGACCCCCCCACCACCACCAAAACCAACTTCCATGATGGAATGAAGGCAGTCACCGAATGGATGAAAAACAGTTGCCTGAAACTGAACTCAGACAAGACGGAGGTCCTCATCCTTGGCTCCACCCTCTCCACCTGGTACAACTTCTGATAGCCGGCCTCACTGGGATCTGCGCCAACACCCACCAACCACGCACGCAACCTGGGGTTCATCCTGAACTCATCTCTGTCAATGACCCAGCAAGTCAACGCCGTCTCCTCCTCCTGCTTCAACATCCTCCATATGCTTCGCAAGATCTACGAATGGATCCCCACCAGAACCAGAAGGACGGTCACCCAGGCCCTCATCACCAGCAGGCTGGACTACGGCAACGCCCTCTAAGCGGGAACCACTGCTAAACTCCAGAAGAGACTCCAACGCATACAGAACGCCTCCGCACGCCTCATCCTCGACATCCCCTGCCACAACCACATCACTGCCCACCTGAGGAACCTGCACTGGCTCCCCGTCAACAAGAGGATCACCTTCAAGCTCCTCACCCACGCCCACAAAGCACTCCATGACGCCGGACCAGCATACCTCAACAAACGACTCACCTTCTACACTCCTAACCGCCAGCATCGCTCTGCTAACCCCGCCCTCTTCACCGTTCCACGCATCCACTGAACGACCACCAGCGGCAGATCCTTCTCTCACCTCGCCGCCAAGACAAGGAACACCCTACCCATCCACCTACGACAGACCCAGGACCTGCTGTCCTTCAGGAGACTTCTCAAGACCTGGTTGTTCGAACAGTAGCAGCTCCCCCCTCAGCGCCTGGAGACCCTCACGGGTGAGTAGCACGCTCTACAAATGTTTGATTGATTGATTGATTTTGCCAGGTCAAAATGGCAGTTTAAAACTGCACACACCCAGGCTGCAAAAACAGGCCTGAGACATGCTTAGAGTGCTACTTAAGTGGGTGGCACAATCGATCCTGTAGGCCCAGTAGTAGCATTTAATTTACAGGCACTGGGCACATGTAGTTCCACTTTACTGGGGACTCACATGTAAATTAAATATGCCAATTGGGTATAAATAAATTCTACCATGTTTTAAGGAGAGAGCACAAGCACTTTAGCACTAGTTAGCAGTGACAAAGTGCGCAGAGTCCTAAGGCCAACAAAAACTCAGTAAGCAAAAATAGGAGATCTGAACGCAAAATGTTAGGGGGAAAATCACACCAAGGATGCTAGAACTAACCTGTGGAATTGTAGACTGCTAGAGAGATGCCTAGGCAAGTGAGTAACAACCAACTAGCAATATCTACAAATCAATAAACAGATACTGTCACTCATGTAGAGGCAAATAGTCTAAAACAATCCACATATGGCCAGATAACACAAAAGAAAACACAATGATAAGGACTGAGTATGAATGAACCAAACGTTAAGCCCTGCTAAAAAGTACAGGGGTGGTAGGGGCCTCTAAGGAGAGAACACAACATGCTTTCACTCTTGTCATCCTATCTTCAGGAGCGACCTAAACTACTGCCATTGGGGAAGATAATATATTTGCTAAGAGCGGAATCTGGGTAATTAGCAGGATATTGTCAAGAGTGGAGAGAGAAGAGAAGAGAAGAAAAGAGGGACCCAGAGGTGAGGCAGCACTATATGTGTTGCCAACTCCTCGTCTGCTACTTGGAGCACTCTTTAATAGAGAACAAGTAGATTAGATTTTATTGGGGATTTACACATGTACTGCATCACTATTATACATGTAATGCATATTATTTAAACAATTTAATGTTGCTGTCTTTTCCGGTTTTTTTAACATCACAACCATTCTCAACTCCCCCTTCCCCTTGAGTCAGTTCCTCGCTTCGGTTTTGTCAGCGTATATGGTTTGTGTGTGCACTTTAGAGGTCATTGTGCACAGGTACGTGCAAACTATATAGATATGAGAGACAGCGGGTGTGTCCAAAGAGGGGCCGCTAGATGTGTGAATTGGTCCATCCTATCTCTGATCTGCTCCAGAGATGCAGATCGTGGGGCAAGGCCTCAGCATGTTTCTGTGCTACATATTGTCGAAAACTTGTTTAAAGTTCATGTAATAGTTCATTGCTGTGCCTCAAGGTAGAGGAACAATTGCTTGGTGACCACCTACTCAAGGATTTTTGTAAAAAATGGGTAACTGGAAAAGAGCAGTAACTAGCAGGGCAAGACCAAATTAACAACAGCTAATTCACTTTGCTGTATTGATATATAGCACTGATAATCAATGAATACATGTATGAATTACTAACAAAAGACAAGTATAGGGTTACAAGTTGGTCTGTCATTGTTTTTAAATACATTAGTTATTCGTAGCAAATGAAGGCAGTTACTCCCAGAATGCACTAATTTGGTAAAAGATAAATCATTCACAAATCGTACAAGGAGTAAGATAGCTAAAAAGTAGTTATTTTCATCTTCCTGAGGTCAAACTAAATGTGAGGACATTTCTCGATGCTACACATGCACTTGCATTACTTTAGGTTGCTGAACACACACTTGGTGTTCATTGCATCCTTTTCTGCGTTCCTACTTTTACAGGAGAGAGATATTGCAATTTGCAAAGCATTGATTTTATCTGTTTATTTTACCTTTTGTCAGTGACTTTTTTTTGCTCGAGCAGTGTAGGGCGGTGGGCAGATCTCACATGCTCCATGGCTTAGCGCCACAAACCCCTCCCCTTTCCCTCATCTTCTGACGTGCGATGGTTTCCTTCTCCGACGCAGCGGTGGAGCAGTGGTAGTATGGTCGGCGGTCCGCCAGGTAAAGGGAAACAAGCATCTGCAATGCAATCGGTTCCACCTTTGGAACCTGATATGTTTTTAGCAATGCAGCACATTTGCCAGGGTGCTGAAACAGCTACTGTTCTTTTACATGGAGGGAAGTAAGCACCAAACTGCATGACATACCGAGAGAGTAATATTGCTTTTCAGCTGGAAAGGGTATAGTCCAAAGGTCTGTTTTTAATATAAAATATGGGCCTTTGGTGGTCATATCACTGAAAATACAAGATTTGATAAAAATATTATTGTCTAAGGGTGATCGTGGAAGACAATTTCTATGGACTGGAATCTAGAGAATGCTAAAGTGGTTCTGGTATTTTACTGAACTCTGCTGGCTGTTTTCTATCTTGAAACTTAAATAGAGGCAGTTGCCAGTTTTTTTTTTTTAAAGAAAGTCCCTCAGCAGAAATCAATTCTGGTATTTTACTGACCTCTACTGGTCGTTTTCTATCAAGACAGTAAAATAGAAGCAGTTGAACAAGCAGAAAGCAATTCTGGTATTTTACTGACCTCTACTGGTCGTTTTCTATCAAGACATTTAAATAGAGGCAGTTGAACAGAAAAAAGTCCCTACGTGGAAGCAGACAAGTCCTAGGGCTCATCTCCAGAGCCCACAAAGTACATACACATATGACTATATACTAAAGTATATACAAGAGGTCTTGAATGCTTGACCTAATAAGTATATGCTAAAGTATATACAAGAGGTCTCGAATGCTCGACCTAAAAAGGAGAAAACTTCCCACGACGCGGCTAACTGCCTTATGAGCCACACTGCTTAGTACAATCCTGAACACCGCCTTGGATGAAAAATTGCTTCCGGACCTTCAGCTCGGGTCCCCAGTCCGCAGTATAAATTGCAGTTTTTGAGGAGGTGCACAACTTTCTAAAAACAAGCATTTGCAATGCAATAGGTCTCGCATTAACGTGAGTTTAAGCTATTGGCATTGTCAATGACAATGACTTTTATTTATGTTTTAAAAACAAAAAACAAAATAAAAGGCATTGTTATTTGCAATACCAATAGCTCAAACTTGTATAAATGCGAGACCTATTGCAGGGTAAGCGAGTTAAGACTCTTTTTGAAGCCCTTAATCCATTGTGTACCCATTCAGAGCAGGCTATTTGGTGGCTATTCAGTCATTCTGCATAGTATCAACCCAATAAGGCAGAGGTTGCTAACGTAGTACGAGGAAGACTTCCCTGTAACAGGTTTTCTAGATTTAGACACGACAAAGGTATATACATTTAATCTAAATAAAACTAGTTTAAATATTCAGTGGGTAACCAGAAAGTTTTGCAGGTGTGGCTTTCTGTCGTACACACAACACCACTGAGATAAGGTATCCACGTACATTTTCCCTAACTACCAAACAGATGGCAATGAAGAGCTAAGTAGCTTACACTGTACAGCACCATCCCTCGCCTCCCTCACTGCTGTAGTGGAGATGAATGCATCGCACACGGTGTCCCTCACTGCACTGCACCTTGCCTCCCTTTCTGCTGCAGTGAGGCTACTGCACTGCGCACTGGTACCCGCACTATACTGCACCCATCCCTTGCCTCCCTCACTGCTGCAGTGAATGCTCATCACTGTACAGGGGGCTTCCTCATATGGCAGCAGAGGGGGTGTCACTGCACTCGCGGACTACCAAACTGACAGAGTTGTGGGGCGCCCATGTGCGTTTTATTTGAAACTGCCTAGGCCCTCACAGTGCAGCAGTGACAAGTGGTGACTGAACCATACCTTGCCCCCACAACACTACACTAGAGACAAGGTGCCACTGAACATGTACCTGCATTGCTCACACTACAACAGCAGCAATCAAAGTGAAGTGAGGGGAGGGGCGTGGTGGAAGAGTCACTGCTCACCTAACCGAGCAGCACTCACCAAAAAGCAGTGATGTTGTGTCTATATTTCTATCGAGCCTCCCTCACGCTGCAGCAGGGGCCAGAAGTTACTGCATTCATACCTCGACTCTGATACTGGCAGTGGCAGGCTGCCCTCGTGCGTCGAGCTCTCGCACTGCAGCAGTGATCAGATGTTACTGCATTCACTGCTCGGCTCTGACTCTGCAGCACTGATTAGCTGCCCTCGCACACACGGATCCCTTGAGTCATAGGGCAGCAGTGGGCAGTTGTTACTGCATTCATATTTCGACTCTGTAGCATAGATTGACCCACCCGGTACGTACTTCAGGCTCTTGGGCTGTACCAGTGACCGGTGGTACTGCACTCACTGCATCAGCTCCCCGTTACTGTAGCACCGAGGCTTTCCCCGTACGCTTTAAGTGATTTGCCCAGAATCACAGGATGTTGAGCCGACGCTTCGGTAGCTCTGGTTGTTACATCACATCTCTACTTTTTTTTACCTCAAACCAACATTTGCGTTAAGTAAACCTCAATATAATGCTTAATTAAAATAAATACAGCAGAGAAAACACATCAACAGCTTGGCAGTCGTGATAAACATTTGCGCTGCATGGAAAAGTATTGAACAGAGGAGATTACTGGATCAATCCATTCACTCCTTCTCAACAATGCACACGTGTGGGTTAATAAGAATCGTTCTAAGCTCCCTTTATGTCGGGCTGAAGCAAGCACAAGGCACTACAAAACTAAAGTGATAATGTTTTGAAGAGCGCACTGTAGAAGCGGAAGGGCTCTGGGCCAGGGCCGGTTCTAGAACGGTTCAGTGGCCCAGCGCCGATATTACCCGATGAATGTGCTGTATAGAAAATATACCTGCAGGTCTGGGGGCTGTGAGGGTCGGTGAGAAGTAGGGGGGGGAGCACGCACTGAGTACAGGGGTCACCAGTAGCGCCTGGCCTGTGACAGGGGGAAGGTATCATTGCAGCACACCCTGACTCCCGTTCAGCGCAGGCTTTCTTCTCAGGGCTTTATAGTTTAATTTGGCATCAGTATAGCACTGTCCGCGGCCCATGACCCCAAAGTGCTTGTAAATGCCGCAATCCTGAGAGAGGGCCCTTGTTGTGCTGCAGAGCCAAGCGACCTCGGCTGCACTCACTGAAGCCCGCAACGCTGTCCGCGCTCATTTCACAGAGGGGAGAGTCTTTCCTCTGCAGCCCGACTCCCGCACCAGGACTCTGACCCCGCGTTTAGCTCTTGTTTAGCAAGGGTCTTCCTGAAACGGCTCGGAAGTGTGCTTTTAAGGGACGCTGGCACCTATGTGCCCATCCTCGCCACTTCTGATTACGTGAACGGTTCAGCGGCCCAGCGCCGTTATTACCCGATGAGCGAATGCGCCAAAAATCTTTTTTATTCAGTAAGCATTTTAATTGCCAAGAAAGGGCTCTTCTTAACTTATTTGTAAATGCTTCCACCGTCCCTCTAAAATTATCTTGTTAAGCATTCTTCTGTCAGAGCAGCTGCGACTTGCGGGAGGTGGTTGGGGATGCCCCGGGGAAATGAGGTGATTTATGGCATACATAAAGCGTGGCCGCCCGCACAATTCTATCATCCAATGCTGCCGCTGTAGTTACAGAGGCTGATCCCACAAAGGAGCGTCTCCAGTTACAGACGCAGGGGGTGATCTCCAAAATAAATAAACAACACTGCACACTGCACGCAATTAAAACAAGTGCGAGCAGAGCGGATGAGAACTGTAGTTAGGCGCCGCTGCTTCGGGACCACACGGAAGTCAGCATAGGATCAAGAGCAAACCGAAATCTAGATAACAACAGCAATGATACAGGTAAACCAATCACAAGAGAAAAAACAAATTACTGCTGCAAAGGCGAGACCTAAAAACAAGATGTGCCAGCACCACTGTGCTGCCCTGCGTGGCTTAACCCCTTCAACCCTCTGAACGTAATCCACTGAAGGTTATAGCCTGATGGCAGGAAACCCATTTAATCTATAACTGCTGGCCAGTTTACCCTAATCCAACAAATAAAAAGCAGCTTGGAGAGGAGGAGAGAGACAGAGAGGCAGTCTGCGGCATCCTGACCACCCTGTCAGAAACTGAGGAGGGTTTTTTAAACAAATTGCTGTGCTGCAAAAACTAAGGACTCGCCTGCACCAACTGCCGGGTTGCAACTAAAGTGAATTGCTAGAGAGACCAGAAGATTCGGACACCCAGGTTTTCAGATGGGATGCTAAGTGCTCTCTGTGTTACTTTGAATTTTGAGAAGCACTATGATTGCCACGCAGTTGTGGTCACTGTGTGGGTTTACTTAATTGCAGTGATAACTATGCGGAAGTACTACAAGGCGTCAGGTGTCTCCACAAATTCTGAAGCGTCAGCTTTAGCACTAAGGGCTAAAAAACATGGAGGTCAGGCAGGGGCAAATCGTACCTCCCTCTTGTGAAAAGAACGTATCATGTCAAGAAACATGAGCCCAGTCACAGGAAATATCTAGGAGAGCTTGACTTCCCCTGATACTGCCAAACATTCTGATACTGAAGCATCTGGTTCTCTTTTTCAGCTGGGTTGCAATAATCTGCTGCTGTTGTCCACCCTAATCAGGGGACTGGAGGAGACAAGATCATGAAGTCTATACACAATTTTTTATTTTATTTTATTTTTATTTTGATGGTTTTGTATAGCGCGAACAAGACCCTTGCGGGTATCAGAGCGCTTTACAGGCAAATATAGGTGAATGAAATATACATATAAATACACTGAATTATGTGAATACAGTACTGGCAACTATTAGAGATTAGCACATATCTGCAAGAGTGTATAAGAAAAAGTTCAAGTGAATTTGGACTTGAGAATCGATTTCACTTCTTTTTTAATTAAAGCAGCAGATGGATTAAGTCTCGTTTCTGGGGGTAAGACATTCCAAATCCTGGGAGCCATTCCCGAGAAGGTACGATTGTATGTTTTCTTCTTGGAGAAACGTTGTGGTTTAAATAGATTATCAGAACTCCTGGTAGATCTGTTACCACCCGATAGTAGTAGTTTCTCCTCTAGGTACATTGGGGTTTTGTAATGCAATGCCTTCTGTGTCATACAGGCGAATCGGGCTTTGAGCAGGCCATAGTAAAGGAATATCCTTTGGTTCAGAAGAGAAAGATTAGTGCTGATTTTTTGGAAACCTCTCAGCTATTGGTTTAGTCTTCTCTCCAAGTACTGTCTGTTTCAGCTGTAACAGGTGAACCGAAGACCTTGCATGCATTTCCAGCCAATCCCCAGGCAGCTTCATTGACTCTGTCACAGCCGAATGGCCCAGAAGAAGAATCAATCGTGGCACAGTGGAACAATCAGGTGTCTGGGACTCAGCAAGAGGCTCTCCAGCAAGGGAATGAAACCCCTATTCTGCAATTGGAAGTTAAAAACATGATCAATCTGATCCTCGAAAAAATCAGGGATTTGGAGGCCTCTCAAGCATCGGAAACTACTGCCCTTCATTTTAGACTCAATAAAATCGAGGATTCTATAGGACAGCTTCCAGAGAGACTGAAGGAGGCTGAATTTAGGATCTTGGAGCTGGAAATCCAGCTCACCATGACCCAGGAGCAAATCGACCAGCTTCATATAGAGCAGTCTGTGTTACAGAACGAGAATGAAGAACTGGAAAATCACTCATGCTGCTCTAATTTAGTATTGTGGGAGTCTATGATAGTTGTGAGGGTCAACAAATGCTTCGGTGGGTCAATTAACTTATTAAGCCCCATGTCTTGCCGGGTTTTTCTGGGGACTTTACTTTAATGAGAGCTCATCAAGTCCCAGAGCAATGCTCCACTACTTCTAAATTCCAATGCACAAACCTAGTTAAATTTGGAGATTATCGAGTAAAAGATCAAGTGCTTCCAAAGGCAATACAGCAGAGACAGTTTTCTACACCAGAGGTGCCCCTGTGTCAAAATTGCTCCAATCTGTCTGATGCAGCAGCCAGACGCCGAAAAGATTTTGTTAGAATGCTCCACTTATATAAAGTGCAAGGGGTACAGGCCAGCATTGCGCAGCAATCTAAATTTAAGGTTCTTTTGAAAGGGCAATTCCATCTGTTTTCTGATGTATCCGAGGCTCAGGAGTTTTTGCAACATATTTCTAATGCAACTTAATAATGTGGTTTTCGTTGCAGAATTTCGCATTAACAAAGAATTGTTTTCACTATTAAGTTTGTTAGATATTGTGGTTCTGGCAGTTTTTAATGTTTAGGATTGTTAATGACGGTGGGCTGTGGGAGAGGGCACAATGGTGCAATGTCATGGTACCAATCTTAGATATGTATTGCCTGGAAGGGGTATTGTGGGCTCTTCCCCTCCCTTCAGGGGTGTTTTTTTTTCTATGAGCACTCTCTTCAATGGTCCCTCTTAGGGTCATTGCTGTGCCACAAGTGGGGCACTTTGTGTAGGGGTAGGTACATTTATCAAAAACTTAGCAGATTCTCCCTTTACATATTCCTCTTTGTTAAAGCCGAGGTGGTCAGAATCCACATCTATCTAAAAAGTGAGCAGATTTTTTTATGTATGATTACAGCATTTGGCAATAATAACAATTGTTGAAGATGGGATACAAAATTAGAATTCTAACCTGTAATGTTAATGGGATAGTCAATAGACGGAAGCAAGGGCACTTGAGAAATGGCTTGCGTCTTTTTGCAGGAGACTAATCTTAAAGATAACCATCCAAAGTTCTCTATACCAAGCCAATACTCTTATGCATTGTTTGCCTCGGCTGAGCAGGCAGTAAGGGGGGATTGCGATGTATCTGGTTAGAGCCCTTGACTGGGTGCTAAGTGATATAAAAAGGGACCCACAGGGCGGATGGTTATGGGTCAAGGCTCTGATCAATGGTCTATTTATTAACTTAGTAAACTACTCCGCCTCATTGATCGATGTACCTGAAACTCTGCAGCAGGTATATAATATAGCAATGGGTGAGTCAGGCTGATTATTATGGGCAGTGATTTTAATTTTATGCCGGAGCTCGTTTTTGACACTTCGAACAAACCAAAAAACAATTAAAACTTCAAACTAAAAAAGTGATCGACACCTTGAAGAAGGATCTCCGCTTGATTGATCCATGGAGGGTTGATCACCCTACCATAAAACAATTGACTAGTTTTGAAATCGGTATCATACTTCTAGACTTTTTCTTACTCTCCCATTTGATAATAAAGGCAGGTAACGCTATCTGGGGAAATTCTTTTTCTGGTCATTCCCTTATTTCTGTTAGTATTGAGCTCGAGGTCTCGTGGAAAGATAGGCCCAGGTGGCAGCTGGACCTCTAGTTATTAGTAGACCAATAATGGGGTAGTAAAATCAGGGAATTTATCAAGGAATTTTTTCTATTGACCCAGCTTACAGCTCCCAATTTCTCTGTTTGGGAGGCCTTTAAAGGCACCGCTAGGGGACCGATTATTGCCTACAAGGCATTCCAACATAGAGAACATCATAAAAAGATTGCTCAGCTGCAAGTTGCTGTAGAGCCTATGTGAAGGCCAAACAGAACTTAAGGGATTTTTTCACATTACAAGAAATCACTATCTCTAGGGCTTATCAACAGAAACTATATGAAGAGAGTTAGCAGATTGAGAGGTATTTGGCTTGGTCTACCTGTGTAAAGCAAGAGTCTGCGCATGTAAGGAAACTGAAGATTCTTGCTACGGGCGATCTGGTTGAAGACAAGAATACAGTATCCAGGTTTTTTTTCAAGCACTATAAGTCCATTTACAAAACTAGTTATCCCAATTCACAGCTTAGTATAACTCAGTATTTTCAGACTATTATAATGCAGACTACAGAGGACATCCAGGTTCATCAACTTATGTTAACTATTACAGCTAATGAATTAAATGATGTTTTAGCCTCAATGCATTGCAGCAAAGCTGCGGGCAACGATGGCTATCCAGCCAAATTTTATAAACTTTTTGCCAGCAAATTGTTCCCTTTCTGACCTACTTATTTAACAATGTCAAGGATGGGGGTGAATTATCATCTCATTTTAGGAAATCAACTATAGTCAGCTTTTTAAAAAAAAGCAAAAACCCTGATGATGTCAACTCCTTAACGGAGACTAGAAACCTTTTATGAAGGTTTGTGCCATATGTATTAGTCCATTGGCCCGGGGCGTAATCCATAGTGACCAAACATGTTTTGTCACAGGGCGGCTGATGGTTGCCAAGACAAGTTTCTTGCTCCAGGCAATCAATTTTTTTTTCAGTTAACCAGATGAAGGCGTGGTTATCATGGTTGACAAAGAGAAGCGTTCTTTCCCATTAGCTAGGAAGCATTGTTTTTAGGCCTGTAAACATTTGGGTTCAAATGTCATCAAAAGCCTATCATGGAGCCAACGGTCAAATTCTTGTCAACTCTCATCTAGCTGGCACAGTTGCAATAAAGAGGGGGAGCCGACAGGGGTGTCCTCTTTCACCTATATTATTCACATTTTTATAGAGCCTTTAGCAATTTGGATTCGGGCTTCTCAGGCTATAGAGGCTCTTCTCTCAGGTATGACCAAGCTAAAACTCTTTGCAGATGATAATATCTTGTACTAGAAACCAGAAAGGGGAAATATTCAGCAGGCACCAGATGAATTTGATCAGGTTAAGAATATCGGGGGCTATAAGATCAACTCAATAAAAACAGAAGCCCTGCTTTTTAACTCATCCTGAGGTCCTTCCAGCACTTCTGCACTCTCAGGCAAGACATCAGACACTAATTCGGTATTTGGGGGTATATGTTACTCAGGATTTCTCGAACCTCTTCCAGCTAAATTATGTCCCAATGTTTTAAAAGATAAAGGGGCTGCTGTAAAAATGGACTCTCTTCCCCTTGACTTTGGTAGGCTAAGTAACCCTAATTAAGATGTCTGTTCTTCTGCTCTTATTATTTCTTATTTTGTCCCAATTATAGTTAAGAATAGTTATCTTACAGATTTAAATGTGCTTCTAAGGGTTTTAAAAAAATAAATGAAGCACCTATGGTTAAATATTCCACCTGTCAGCTAGACATCCTTTAGGGTGGGTTGACTGTTCCCCATTTTCAAGGATTTTCTCAAGCAGAACTAGATCTTTGTACTAGAGCTTTGGAAGGAAGTAGAACAATCAACTCCTTCTTTGTGGATAGAATGATGCAGGATGCTGGCACATATTTACCAGTTTTTGTTAAGGTTCCCAAATTTCCAAAGAAAACTAGATATAAGGTCCTAGCAGGTATCAGTGCTAGGCTTTTGAGTCTATATGCTCTTTACAAAATTTCCTCAGGTTGGGTGTTCCCTACACTCCGTGAGTTAGGCTATTTGGGCTTGATAATGCCATAGGTCACAGTTTCTCTCTGGGAACAAGCCAGGTTTAGAGAGGTATGCAACTTATTTCTTCAGGGTAGACGGATGACTTGGCTCGAAATCTCAGTCTAGTGTAGTGAATCATGCTCATGGCTTTTTCTTGGCTATGACCAGATCTTATTGTTTCTTAAAGCTTATAATTTTGATATTAGCTGGAACAGCCCTACTATATTTCAAGCTCTGTTCAGGTCAAGTTTGATCATAATAGGGAACTGGTACCGGCTAATGCATGAATTAGAAGTTTATCCAAATGGTATTAACAACATGTTGGATAAAATATGGTTAACAACTCAATGCAATTTCTCAGTGAGGGACTGAGAGACCATATCGCTTCTAGGCCAGAAGTCATGGAGAGTGGCAACATTTAAAAGGATGTCTTTTATCTTTCCTGGATGGCCTATTGCACCCTGGAGTCAGTAAATAAAATGCTCTTGACAATTTTTGTTTCCCCTGTAAGCATCAGGGAGAAGTGGGCTGGTAACATATTTGCATTCTTGTCCTGGATAAAGCGCTTTCTATCCTAAGCTAGCATCCGTGTTAAATTTGGTTATTGGGGTACCAATTGCGGTAGATCCAGTTTTGGTATTCTTTGGTTTTTTACATGAGGGGAAATCTTGGAATGTATCTAAATCAGGGCAGAGGTTCTTGGCAATAGTTTTTACTATTGCTTGATCTCTGATTTTGAAAAGGTGGCGAACCTCAAGGGTTCCAAGTTATCAAGACTGGCTCAGTAAAATTAGCAGACCTAAGCAGCTTGAGGAAGTATATGATAAAAGGGTTGGGGGCGTAAAGAGAATTAATGCCACATGGCAGTATCTGGACTCAATTATGAATCAAGACTTTGTCGCCTAGTGTAGCCCAGTGTAGCTTTGGATCATTATATTCCTCAGACCAAGACAGTGTTGTTCCATTAGGAATCCTGAGGGCATGATTTAAAAAACATTTTTAATTTTTGGCCCACTACCCTATAAAACCTTTGTATGCAAACTGAGTATGAAGGTCATTTGAGACAACACAATTGTCCATTAACTGAATGCAAGGTTGCACTTTGATTATTGTTATATCTTTATATCTAGTTTTTTGCACTTTATAAAGATGTATACATCATCTAGGAATACAACCCTATGTACTAGAATCCTTCCACTCTGCACCGTAAGAAAGATTAGATATTTTTGCACTTTATAATGATGTATGGTTGGTGTTGTATCATAACTGTAAAATCTAGTATTTAGTGAATTTTAGAAATACCAGAAATCTAATTACATTTGTGATCTAAATATCTGCACTTTATTAGGATGTTTTCCAAATGTCTGCACTTTATTAGGATGTTTTCCAATCTATAGTTAGAATTCTAATTTTCATTGGAAATGAAATTAACATTTTTTTCTTTCTATCTTACATGCAAATTGCTAGGGAATCTTGAAAAGGCATATAGGGACTTTATTGTACGTCTCAGCTCCTATATGTTTATATAATGAGAATATTACCTTTGATGTGTGCTATCTATGTATATTTATTCTGGATCATCTCAAATACAAATATTCATTAAAAAAAGACTTCCTTTTGCTCAATTGTTTTAAAGACAAGAGGGACTCTGCTTTGAAAACATTTTACCATAAGCCTGCCTTGCATTGATATTGCAAAATCAAAGGAGATGATGAACGGAGTGTTGAGCATTGCAAGCACTCACCCCCAGTCAACTGATCTGGGTTTAATCCATCATCATTATTTAGCTCACCTCGCCACCCCAGTTCAGACATGGCCATATGCAAATCAGTCTGACCCTGTGCTCATGGGAACAGTCCAGCCCGAACTGCCAAGCCATGTCTTCCCTGGACCAGAAACATGCATCCTGGGACCGGTTTCTGGCTAATCAGCAGTCATCAGCCAGGCTAGCTTGAATCCAGTGGCAAAGTGAGCAAGGGACTCACGTCTGGGCATTTCATGCCAACTTAGGGTGAACAAAGCAAAACCTAAGGGGAAGATGGACGGAGTATTGAACATTGCACCAGACGTGGGTCCGTGCTCTCCATGCCACTGGAATCAAGCTATCCTGGCTGAAGAGGGGTGAAACCCCGAAACCGGTCCTAAGATGCTTGTTACCAGTCCAGGGAGTACCTGACTTGGCCGTTTTGGTTGGACTGTTCCCATGAGGCACAGGGTCAAGACCGATATGCATATGGCTGGGTTCAAACTGGAATGGCATGGAGAGCAAAAAAACGATGGATTTAGGCCCATATCTCTGTGCTGGGGTGAAAGTCTGACATTGTTCTGCATTCTGTCCATCAACTGTTGTTTTAGCACTTGCATTGGTATTGGTCACAGTTTATTAAAGAAATGCCTGAAAGAATGAACATGTGCACTCCGGGGGATTCTTACCAACGTTTTGCATGTGCGCATACCTCTTGCAGAGCAATGCAAAATATTGCGTTGCTTTGCTTACCATTAGAAAGGCATATGGGTACAGCAGACAATTGTGCAGTGGTGGGCACGCCTTAAAAAGTCTAGGCCTTTGATTCTGCTGCACAGGTGTGCAACCAATTTATATTTTAGGTACTTAATGACCATGTATGTAGGAAAGTAGAATCTTTTTCTTATGGTTAACTCCACTTTTTTGCTTGATGTGATGCTTTTTTTGATTATTTTGACTGGGAAACTGCTAATAAGGACCAGAGTCTATCTGCTTTCTCCCTAAACTGTTATGTTATGTACTTAGGTACACCCCAAATTGGATACCTGGGTATCCTTGTCAGTCCCAAGTATATGGTACCCATGAGAGACCATTCAAAATGGGACTTCAGGCCTGCCATTGCAGCCTGTGTAAGTTGGTGCATGCACCACTTACTAAAGATATAGGTTTACTATATCTAAGGGTCACTGCACTTAAAACCTATAAGTCACCCCTATAGCAGGCCTTTACAATCCGGAGGGCAGGGTGCTTGGTTCTAAGTAAGAGAGTGCCCCTGCGTGAGCAGGGCACCCCTGCAGCCTACGGAGTCCATTCTCCCCGGTTGTCGGTGAAGCAGCCATATACCAATATAGAGGGGCATTACGTGACTGCGTGATGACCATCTCAAAAATTGTTGCAACAAACCCTGTTTGGTGTCAAACATGTTGGAATCATATCCCCACACCGGTAACCAGTGTGTAAGGTATGATTCCCCCACCAGGAAGGCCCTTCGAGGGGCTCTTGGTGTTCCCAGTACCAGCCTTCTAGCTCCGGACAGCACAAAATGGCTGCTGCCGACCAGAGACAAATTTCTGCCCTCCTGTTGCTGAGCCAAGTTTGAGCCCGGGAAGACAGGACAATAGTCATCCTGTCACAGGGAGGTGTGACCACCTCCCAGACCGGATTTAGTGTATTAGGACTGGGTGGGTGCACTTGCCAGCACCTGTAAATCTGGATGAGGGGCCCATTTGGTGTCCCTGTGCATAGTCCAATCCAAACCATTCCTCTGAGCTGTTGGCTCCTCCACTGGCGCAAAACTGGACAAAGGACATGGGAGTAACCTCCCCCCTGTCCAGACTCTCACCTGGGAGGGTCCCCTGAATCTTTCCAACCCTCTCCCGTGGGTACTTGAGGGCTTACCTGGCTGTAGGACCTTAGATTAATTGTGGGCAAGATTCAGAATTAAAACAACTGCACTTCTATCGTCTGGGCACTCTGGATTTCACTGGACTTCGTTTGGGCCTGACTTTGTCTCTGTTCCAGTCTGCTGCATCATCTGTGCCTGTGCATCCTCCAGAAACCTTTCCAGGCCGGTGAAGCATCAAGGACAACCAAAGTAATCTCCCTTGGTGTGAACAAGTCACTCCCCTGCATTCACACGTACTGCAACGAAGACGACCGTCTGCAGATCCCAGGCTCATCCAAAACCCATAAGCCCTGCAACTCAGATGGTGGTTTTCCTCAGCCCCTGACGCCAGCTCTCCCTTCTGACCAAGACTGAGGCCAGCAGCTTGAGTGAGTGATGCCAAAATCGAACCTCTGGGTCCTGCATCACCTTTGCAGTTGCAAAGGCTTCTTGACATCTTTGCAAGAAGATCTTTGGGCTCCAAGTAGCCCCAACCCGACCACCTCCTTTGACCAGGATCTTTGGCCACAACGCATTGTGTGCATCGTGGCCTGCCTCTTTTGATCAGCTGCTCGAGGTCCTCTCGTAACTCCTGTGCTATTGGCCTTTGGGTCCATTTGAGGGTCACCTTTGATTTCCTTGGGCTCCCCTGATTGCTCAGAGTCTGCCCTGACTCCCCTGCCTATGGTGAGTCTCCTGGACCTTGCTGGTATGAACTGTACACTTTCTTGACCTCCTGCGTGGGTGGCCTTTGCTTGTTGGTGCTCTGCCAGACACCGACTCCTCAGCACTCGACATCCTTTGTGGGACAGCTCGCATCTGGCTCCTGGTTGTCCTCAGCATTGCCTGGTCCCCGCAGCTGCAGAGTCAAGGTCACCAGCGACTATCCTGAAGAGCCTGACATCGGTGAACATTCGTCTACCGAGCCCCTGGTCACTCTCCAGTGACCCAGACTCTGTCCCCTCTGCTTTCAGGTACTCAACAACAATCCATATTTGGATTCCTAAGGACACTTTCTCCTCTTCCAGCCGCAGCAGCACTTTCCTGAAGTCCTCCATTGGGTTTGACGGTGGTTTACGCCCCACCACACTAATTCACCGGCTTCCATGGGATAGGTAACTTGGGTACTTCAGTATCCACGGGTGGGGTGGCTCTTCAACTTTCTGTCTTCCACGGGGTTTCTTCAGGGTCCACTGCGAAGGGTCCCTAATCTTTACAATTCCAACCGCTACTTGCACATAGACTTGTACAGAGCATGCAGTCATGTTCACAAATTGTACATGCACTCCGTGGGGTCCCTATCCACTCACCTTGGGTGATTCTTTGGGGTTCCAGCAATTTTACGTCCTCTCAACATTGTCCTGACTCGAGTCGTGGTTCTTATACCACTTCCTTAGTATATGGTTTGGTCCTCTCCTGGGGCCTGCTGTGTATTACTGCTATTTACTGTGATTTATTTGCTAAAGTATTATGTGCTTTGTGTCTATCTCCACGTGGGAGATACTGTAACGTACTAGATGGTGTTATAAAATAAATACACTACTAAGAATACACTATGGTAAAACAAGCTGCTTTACACTCCTTTAAGACTATGCCTGAAGGCTGCTCTCCACAGCTACCACTTGGGTAGCTTTATAAGGTTGTCTGAGAACACCTAAATCACCATAAGGGTTGTCTGGAGTAGTGAAGGGTGCGCACTTACATTAGTGGACATCGTATACCAGGCCGGCTTCTCACAATGTAAAAATATGAACACCATTTATGGACCCCTGCATATATTTTACACTAAATCAATTGAAAACCAATTCTACGTGTCACACTTGAGGAAATTTGCCTTTTCTATATGTCACCCCAGATTTTTTGTCTTTTTCTAGACCCTTTTTATTTTCTGGTGTTAGGACTTTTTGCAGTTTGACACTGCTATGCAATACCACAGAGCATGTGTTATGGCTCTAAAAGGGCTTTTGGTAAAAATAATTAAACAAGTTAGTCTAGATGACAGAAAATTCACGAAATTCATGGGAATTAAATGGCATATGTGAGATGCAGTGCGGAACATCCTATTTTAGTGTCCGCTCACCTTATGTTTAACTGTAATAAAATGTGTGCATTTAATTAATCATTTGCAGTATGTGGCTTTATATTCCTTTTACTGATAGCCACTTGTATATTCAGCTGAATTATAAAAAATATAATCACAATGAACGGAAAGTATACTTTCTTTAAGATCTTATTTGAAAGAATCACGTATGCTAACTCTATTTATTTAGAACCTGTTTAAACCTAGTGTTGGCCTAATCTGTAACCAGGCCTCAGTGCGCACATTACGGTTTATAAAGTGTCTTGCAATTGTCTTGTTTTTCCCTTTCTTTGTAGGTGTCTTATGTTTGCCCTCATTAGCTTAGAATAGGTTCATTGTTTTTGGCCTCTGATATGGAGACTAAGATGGTGGGAGACACCACCCTGTACCAGATGGACCGACCTGATGTGACATCCAAAGTCATTCAGATGATTGCTTCCTTGATGGAAGCTGTGAAAGTTAGGAGTTTACCTGCTCTCTGAGAATGCTGTCTTTGATTAGTCTGTTCAGTGGAAGGTCAAAAGAAGCCTTCTAGAATCTTTTTTCAAGCTTTGGGTGCTCTTTAGTATAGTAAATCCAACCCTATCCTGACTTTTGCTGAGAGAAGACCTCTTCTCAACTCTGCTGATTTACCCTGCTCAGAGGGTTGAGCTTCATGACTGATTACTCAGACTCTGTCTATTGAACCCTACATTTAGTTAATCTGATGCTGGCAACTCCCTCAGAATTTCTCTTGACTACTTTCGATGCTTTATTTACAATAGGGAAGTTTCTTTATGGAACCTTTGTGTTATTCTGTTTTGCATATTTCTTTTGATTATACATACATTTTTATTGCATGAACATTTAAATATGTACATTCCTACAATTTCAATTTTCCCGGTAGATTTGATATGTAACCTGAACTAAACTTGATAATAAAACCCTTAAGGTTTGGACACCATCCTCTCTGAGGTTTTTGTGAAGCCATATTGGTATCACTGTACTTGCAATATAATACTGATGTCAGCTCCCTTATTACACTTCACCTCGACAATGAAAGGTCCTTATGCCCAATGGGGGATTTTATTTGATGATTTCACTCAAATATTGAGATTGAAGAAATCCTGCTCTATAAAGTGGTAGTAATGAGGATGGTTTGCCAATGAAGTGTAGGTAGATAACATTCTCTGAAAAAGATCTAGAGTAAGCCTGAGTCCAGTCCTGGACCTTAAAATTAATGGACCAAGTTGGAAGACCGGCAGTATTGTTGCATTTCTGAAGGCGGTCATGGTGACTGAGGAGGGAGTATAAATAAGGTTGTGGGTCCAAATTCATCTATGTCAAGATTACGGTGCTATGTCAATATTGTGTGTCTTGCATCATAATGATATATTTGGGCTAATTGGGTTAATGCAAATGTTTTTAATGTTGAGCAATTGAATTTGTTATTAGGCTTGTCGCAGTCCAAGTTCCCAGGATAGATAAGGCATTTATTGTTGTTTAAGTTGTCTGCTAAGGGTTGCGGTGTAGAATAAAAGAAATAATCTGGGAAATTGGAAGAATACCATCGGCACCTCCAGATGGAAGTACTACATAAACATACCCTTTGTGAGAGGTACATGGAGGTTATGTGCATGTACTCTGTAGCCGAGGTGATCTTGCCACATTTACAAATCAGTTCCCGAAGTTGAGGGAGAGTCTTGACATGTGGTATCAGGTGGACAGGTTTGCAAAACATTTAAAAGCGTTGTGGGAAGATTTGAAGACCTTTTTTGATACAGTAGTGTTGCAAAGTCATCCTGTGCCCTGGGCACCCCCCACATTTTGCTGACTGATGCTGGTAGTAACTGACTCTGACTGACTCTGGGCTCTGCCTAACCAGGCCCAGGGCCAGTGCTATGCTGAAAGAAACACATTAGAATACAGTTAAAAAACCCACATACACTAGGGTACACATTGGTATGGTGGGGTACCCCTGTGATTGGCATGACCTACCCTATAAGCCCCTAGTATATAATAGGGCAGGGGGATTGAAACTACCTAGAAGTCCCTAGTACCCTGGGGCATGGCAGTTTAAAGACCAGCAGCTCTTTTTGCACTTGAATGTGTGCACTGCTGAAGCCTAAGGTCAGTTTAAAAGCAGCACTGGGTGCCAGGACTGCTTTTAAAAAGTAAATTGTGCCCAAACTCGACTTTGGTGTTTCGGGCACTTAAAAATAGATAACCTACAATGTTTTGTTGTTGGACTTGGCCCTTTTTGGCAGGTTCACCCCTGAACTTTTTGCCTTCAGCTCTGACAGGGTGGTAGTGATTTTAGGTCTCTGGGCACTTTAGCACTCTGGCCCAGTGTAAAGTGCGTGCACGCTCTGAGTGCGTGTGGTGAGATTGGCCTGTCCTCCCATAGGAATGCATGGGGGATATGTGTGTCCATGGTAATTCCTGATATGAGAGGAGTGCTGGGGCGAGTTTAGTATGTTTGAATTCATGAGGATAAATGCTGCGCAATGGTGTGCGCAGATTTATGGTGACTGGTGGAGAAATGCCACTTTTAGAAGTTGGCATTTCTGTGTACTGTGTGTCTGCCTGCCTGATGTGAATTGCATTTCTGGCTTGTGAATAACAGGAGCTGAAGGCTGTGGGTGGCTCCAGGAGACAGGCCCAGTGGTAAATAGAGAGATCTGCATCTAGATGGGAGGGAGGAGTTCCACCTGGGACCTGAATAGGGCTGTGTCTTCCCTCCACAATGCTGGCTCCACCCCCTGTTGTGTGTCTGATCACTGAGCCCCCACCTGACAAAGGAGAGAGGAGCTGGGCAAAACAAAGTGCTCCAAAGCCCCTCAAAACCAGTCCTAACTGGTATCACCAAGCCCTGTGCTCTGGCACAAAGGGATTTTGCAATTTAAATATAGGGTCTGTGACTCCATGAAAATGTTCAGTTCTTGGTGTGCTATTCCTGCTGGGGCGTGCTGGTGCTGGGGCTCAGGGGGGGCTGTCATGAGGGCTTGGCTCCCTGGGCCCTGCCTTGCCCATGGAAAACCTTTTTGGGACCTTGTTCTGATCCTCCAGGACCTTGGAGGAGCTTGTTCTGTCTGCCCTTGCGCCCTGTGAGTGCTATATTTAATTATTTACTGTAGGTAGCAGCGTGGGCCGCGCAGCGCTGTGCTGCACGTGGGGAGAGAGGGAATCCCCAGCATAGGGATTCTCCTGTGATGCCATTCCAAGCGGGTGCCCACCCCGCAATTGCCTGTTTTTGAGCGGGAGCCTACCCCGCTTTATGGTTCTTAAAAATGGCGGGTGCCCACCCCGCTTCTACTTTTATTCTATCACGGGTGCCCAACCTGCCTATGTGCTTTAATAATCACAGGAGCCTACCCCGCATTCTCCGCTGGTGAAATCACCGCCGCCAGCCCGTGCCGGAAGTCAGGCAGCATCATGCCTGTCATGGGGTGGGACTTCCGCCTTCCGAGGGAAGCCCCGCGCCCACGGAATTGCCGAGGGGAGAAGTGGTTCGGCAGGGCACCCATGTCAAAGGGAGAGCCCCGCGGTGGCAGCCAAAGTGAGGAGGAGTCCTGGGTCCCAGGAGGGGGCCCGGGTGAAGAGAAGAGGCGCAGAGAGAAGCGGGGCTCCCATGAGCTGGTGGGATCCCTGGCGCCGAAATAGACGTCCCAATCCAAGCCCCGGTGAGTGAGGGCTGGGCGGGATACATGGCCAGTATCTTCTCGTTTCCATGAGCGGACCCGCCATTGCGGGCCACTTCAAAGTTACCTGCTAAGTTTGTTTCCAAGCCCTGGGGGGGGGGTCCAGGGGGCACCGTGATGCCCGGCCTCTTTTAGGGATATTGTCACAGCCGCACCACTGTAGCAGGCAGCAGCAACTTGGGCCCGTTCGTTTCTAGGGCTCCAGTGGGGGCCCCGAGGGCGCCGAAGCGCCAGTGCCTGATGATTGGTTTCCAGCTGCCCCACCTGAGAGAGGGCAGCTACAGCAATGGCCACCATTATTTTAGAGAGCCCCAGAGCAGGGCCTTGTGGCCATTCCTCAGTTGCGCCGCCGTAGCGGGCAACTGCTACATTTGTTCAGAGGGCACAGTGAGTGCCAGGCCTTCCTCAGAGTTACAGCTGCACAGCAATTAGTGCCAGCTGCATCGTTTAGGCCTCAGTGATTTGCGGGCATGTCGTTTTGAAGTTAGAAGTGAGATGCCCTCCTTTGCCCCATACCATCCCAGCTGCCAATTAGTCCATGATGCAGTTTGGAACAGTGGTAATCATTACATTGACACTTCTATCCAGAGTGTATTTCGCGAGACATAGCATTCTTGTGATTTATTATACATTTAACAGATGTTCTTGTTACGATTGCAGCATATTGTCTAGATTCATATGCAAGTGTTTCAACATTATTCCGAAACTTAAGTAACTTTCCCCCCCTTCCCCTCCCATCCCTCCAACTGTTTTGTGTAGATTTAGGTTCCGTATATAGGTTTCCCGATTTATGCCCTTATATAGGTACAATTCATATTGCCCTTATTTAAGCATAGAAAATCCAGCCCTTATTTAGGTATTGTCCATGCTAACCAAATACAGGCATGGTCTCCTACATCCGTCAATCCACGTCACAACGAGTTCTTGGAAAAGTGTTTAGGAATTTCCCTTGCTTAGATATTGATTTCTCCAAGAACTCATTTATTATGAGTGAACATCGATTCCTTAGGAGTTCATTCATGACGTTCTGATGCCCGACTTTTATGTCAAAACAGGCATTCCTAAACACCTTGAAGGTATAAATATACCTGCACTTGCCCTGGCAAACCACGGTTCCGGTACGGTCCAGTTCGACTGCCTACTTGCAGTTCGCCACAGCAAGTTCGGAAGGAGATCGAGTTCCCGCCTGATGCACTGACCAGACGCTTTCATCCTCCTCACAGAGAATCCAGCTCCAGTGTTTCTGATTCCCCTTGCGGGGTGTTAGACATCGAGTCCCGGAAAGAGATTCCAACCTCACACATTCTAAGGTATGGAGCAGACTAGAACTTAGAGAAACTTTTGGCAACTCTTGGCAAAACTAAAACTATAGCTAGCTATACTTTGGAAAACAGCACCTGCTTCTTACCTCGTAGTGCACTTAGGTTAGGTACACTGGGGTAGAACTATTTAGAAGCATCAGATGAGTATCCACATTTTAGCCTGTGTTATTTATGTATGTATTTTATGAATATATGTCATAGCTACAAACCATGCTATTGCAGTATTATTTTATCCTACTGCTAACTCTGTACATATTGTACTTCGCATCCTGTCTTACGATTGTAGCAGTTCATATCTCTTGCATGAGAAATAAGACTGTTCAATAAACCCTTTTTATTGAAACGCCCGTCTCTCTATTTCTGTGCAACTCTGTAGAAACGAAGCATGCACGATTGACTGAGTGAAACTGTTATCTATTGTTTCCACGGTTCTCAGATTGTTCCGACTCTAAGGGAAACAAAGTTGTCATGTTTATGCGGTTGTCAGAAACTAATCCCTTCTTGTATATTCGAGAAGTTTCTAGTGACCTCTGAGTTAGCTGGCACATACAAGTAATTAAGTTTAATGTACTCGATAGAGACGTACTGACCTCAGTCCTATGTCAAACCTATAGCGTATATTATTCCAATGCGCAGAGCCTATCAGGGATATAGGAACTACACTACACCACCTCTACTGGTCTCACCCCTGTAAATGTCATTTTCACTGAATTCTGCCATATCACACCCAGCCATAATTGTAAGGTCTGTCCGCACTTATGTAGTGCTTATACGCAGCATTACCATATTTAAAGTTGTCTTATTCATATGTGCCGAGACTGAGATGTGGTACACACCTTTTCTTCTTGGGCTATGTGGATGGGTGCAGGTGCAAGGGACTTAAATGCTTCCATTATAAGGTCCCATTCCATTCAAATAGGTCGTTTGCGGAGACCCCGGGCTTATTCCCGTCTTATGGCCACACTTTCGGCACTCCCCCCTTACCACCTCTCCATGCCAAGTATACTCAGTGGGGGATCTGGCTGATTTCCACCGCATTGTTATGCAGCGTTTCACTATTAGTAGCGCCAGTTCAACAAAGCGTAATTGCACTTTCTGTGTTTTCGGATGTCTAGTCATACCCATCAGGCAGATGCCAGCTGTTTCCCAAATGGGCAGGCCCATCGCCGTTTTAATGCTTGTGGTTATCTTACTCCAAAATTCATTGATTACCGGGCACGACCATAGCATATGGAGGAGATCAGCTTCCAGTTTGCATCTCGGGTAGGATTGTTGCGAATTGTGAAATACACTGCAGGCGGTGCGGGGTGAGATAGGCTCTATGTAATACCATCTATTGGATGAATTTAAATTTGGCGTTGCGGGACACCTTTTTGGGAAGTTCTAACATCCCCGCCCATTCTTTACCGGTAAGATCCTTCTCAAGATCCTCAGCCCATTTATTGCGCACCACAGAGAGTGGGATCCCTGCATGAGCCCTAATACCTCTAAACAGCCATTTTGTAAGATGACGCCCCTCCCCCATTAAATAAATTGTGTTAGATTTGGGGTCCTCTAGTTGGCATAGGTAGGTACCTGTGACAAATACGGACCCTTTTGTCTAGTCAGGGTAAGGGGGTACACTCCCAAAATAACCCCTGCTCACCCCCTTGGTAGCTTGGCACGAGCAGACAGGCTCATCTCAGAGGCAGTGTGTAAAGCATTTGTGAACACATACAGTAGTCAATTGACAACACTACAGATGGACACCACACAAGGTTTATATCAAATATAAGTAATATTTATATAGACTTATCACAAGACCACAAACAACAAAAATCCACAATACTGTACTTTAAAATGGTAGAATTAGCTTAGTTCTCTTAAGATGGTAAAAGCGACACTCAGAGTTTAATGTACCTTAAGATGCGTAACGCAAGACAATGAAAGTGTTGCAAGGACGGTGATGCATTGAAGATCTGGTGCAAAGAAACAAAGATGGTGCTTTCTTCTTGATGCAACACGCTTCCCGTTGATGCGGCGGATTCTGCTGCGACGTCGATCCTTCTCTCCAGCGATGTCAGATGCTTCCACACGATGCGAGCCACGACAAGCCCTGCAACATGCTTCCCAGTGATGCGGTGGCATCTGCTGCTATGTCGATCCTCTCCCCTGGCGATGCTAGTTGCTTACACAATGATGCGAGTCGCAACAGGCCCTGCGACACTCTTCCCGGTGATGCAGCAGCGTCTGCTGCGACATCGATCCTCTTCTCTGGCGATGAGCCGCGAGAGGCCCTGCGACACACTTCCCAGTGATGCGGTGGCATCTGCTACGATGTGGATCCTCTCCCCAGGCGATGCAAGGTGCTTCGGTGGACCTGCGATGACTCAACGATTCTTCTGCGACACGCTTCCCGGTGATGCGGCGGCATCTGCTGCGACATCGATCCTCTTCTCTGGCGATGCAAGGCTCTTCATGTTGTGAAGTGGCAGCGGCAGTTTGGTGACACGCTTCTTGTTCATGAGTCGCGCTTCCAGCTCCTTGTGACACGCAGTCCCTCAGAAAGCCTCTCAAAACAGCAGGCACTTCTAAAGAACTCTTGGGGAGCTGGTGGGTGAAGTCTGTTGTCTCTGAGACTTCAGCAGGAGGCAAGCTCTTTTCCAAGCCCCTGGAGATCTAAACTCGAATTTCTACCATGTTCCCTGAGTCAGTTAGGATTATAAGGTGTGATAATCAAACTGCCCATTCTGGGCTTACGGAGAACAGGTAGCCTTGCAATAGTGAAAACAAAAATGGCTGTAATTCACTATTAGAACATGCCACACACACCAGGGCATGTCCTACCTTATCCTTACAATGCACCCTGCCCTTGGGCCTACCATAGTGGTGTCTGATATGAAGAAAAGGGAAGGTTTAGGGACTGGCAAGTGGGTGCACTTGCCCAGTCAGCATGACAGTACCAGACTGCACGCAGGATCTGCAATGCCAGGCCTTAAACACACTTTTGCAGGCTGCTTCTGTGGGTGGCACAACCAGTGCTGCAAGCCCACCAGCAGCATTTGGATTACCAGCCCTGGTCACTCCTGGTGCACTGTACTAGGGTCTGACAGTTAAACCAAACCAGCCAATCATGGAACCACCAATTCATACATCAATTTACAATAGGGAGAGCATATGCACTTTAGCACTGGTCAGTGGTAAAGTGCCCAGAGTTATAAAACAGCCAACACCAGGTCAGAAAAAATATATGAGGAAGGCAAAAAGTTCAGGGACGATCCTGCAAAAAGGGCCACGTCCAACACATTGCATGTACCAGAGAATGAGTTGGAGGTTCTACCGTCATTGGGGCCCAGTGGTTCTTGACATAGTGTTGTATTGCAGCATGAGTTAAATATAGGTTACCTGTTACCCCGTGTTCTCTGACAAATATCTCATGATCTATTAGGGCTCCGTGGCTAAATAACGCCCCCACTGTGGCAACCCCCGCCTCCAAGCACTCGAGGATTCTGCGTTTGCTAATTAGGCCCGTTGTTGTGGGAATATCAAGGAGTGGTGTGTTATCAGCATACGGGGGACAGTCAAGCGTATATTGCAATGTCTTCCTCCAGTATGTGAGTGCCGTGCATAGTAGTGTCGGGGCTCCCGGTGGTACTGTGCCCGGGGTAGCAGCAGTATGTGCAGAGTGCCTCGTTCAATGTGTAGCTTAGTTCATACAGATTACGTCTCGCAAGCCAATATGACAGCCACTGAAGTTGGCTTGCATAGCAGACACAAAGTCTTTCAAAATCATATTCTAGACACCAGTGTTTCGGAATTCCTTCCTCATTCATAGAGAATATTTGCGGGTTGCTGGACATGTAGACTACTGATGAGGGAAGAATCCCGAAACACTGGTGTCTAGAGATACGATTTAGAAATACGGCATTAGCTGAAAAAGAATACAAACTTTGTGTGAAAAACTGAACAACAACTACCAAGACGCTATGGGGTAACGGCGTTGTTACATGCAAGCTGTGTGCTCCTACCCACTTTCATGCATTGCACAAAGTGTCATTGAGGAAACGGAATAGAGTGGGTTGGGTGACTGTGAAGACAAATAGCCAGCACTCAGGAGATCAAAATGAATGAAGGTGCCTTGCCACAGGTACTCAGCTCCTGATGAAATTACTACGTTGACAGTAAACTTTATCTGATCACCTATGATCTGGGTGAACAGGGATCCATGCCAACTGAGCACCTGTGACTTGTGCCTACATAGCAACCGTAATTATGCTTCTGGACTAATTAACTAATGGTCTGTGCCTATGAACTTTAATTCCATCAAATTCTGTTGAATAACTTTGCATGTGTGGAACTACAAAAATTCCCTACGGCCAAGGCTCAAATAGAAGAGTAGGGTTGTTATTTCAGAAGAAGGTGGAGTAGGGCTACAGATGACTCACAAAGACTATTGTATATAAAGTTAATGTCATCTTGGAATAATGAAAATCTTTGCCGTTTGCAAAAGTGGAAACATTGCAGTATTTATAAGCCTGTTTGTTGGTACGATATTCAAAGGACTGACTACAGAGAAATCATGGATATGCTTACCAAAGAGCAGTGTAGGTACGTTATATCTGGAGTGGTAATAGATGGCATTATTCTTCTGGCTGCTTTCAGTCCCCATGCTGATGCTCATCCAGTTAGGACCACATCTAAGCTATATTTGAATACACACCCTGTTGAGGATGAATATAGTTTTGACATTATAGTTTTACACAAAGATGCTTCAGATGGATTATTTTCTAGATTACTATATGAGTACACATGCATAATGGAAACAAAGGATTGCTACTTATATGCCCATTTGCCTGCTCCTGTAGCTGAGGGAGTCACATACCATCATATTCCTTTTTCTCATGGTATTATCTTAGTCTCTTTTACAGACAGGTGCGATTTGAATATTGTTATTCAAATGATCATTCAATACTCTCTGAAGGTCCCCATAACAAGTACCTGACCTGCATTTTGAAGCAGATGAGGTAGATACCTCTTGGTATTTCTTTCAACATGCTCATAACATTGACGATAACCCTACACATAGATTGAATTTGATACTGATGTTTGCTGATGACACCTTGCTACTTTATAGGACTCCCATAGGCCACCAGGCTCCATTAGATTGTTATGCCCCATTTTATACATCTAAAGGATTGGAGATCAGCTCTGCTAAATCAAAATGTATGGAAATCAATCCCCATCATTAATTTAGAAGCGTGATGAAGGTGGGAGGTGCTCCCACTGAACAGGTCAAAAGCTTTGACTACCTTGGGCAATTTCATGGAAGTGCCCCAGGGGTGCAACAGGCGTTTGTGCCCACTTTGCATGCTCCTGAGGCACTTTGGAATTACGCAGGAGTAGCAAATACTTGCGTGTCCCCTTCTGTTATACCTCTTCAGAGGGTGCTCCCTCATTTGCATGGGTGCATGGCGGTAAACAACCTTTACAACGAAACTTTTACAATGCACTACCATTACAACTTTTACAACGAACGCGATGTAACCACGCGATGCCATTACAACGCAAGTCTTTACATCGACTTGCGCTAGATGACATGCTAACATTACAAATAGTGTAGTTTACTATCCCAACACCTTCCCTACTGTTAAGTGGACTGGAGTTGGAATAGTAAATTACGCTTTTCTAATGTTAGCACGCCATCTAGCGCAAGTCGATGTAAAGACTTGCGTTGTAATGGCATCGCAAGGTTACATCGTGTTCGTTGTAAAAACCGCGATGTAACTGCGCGCGTTGTAAAGACACGCGTTGTTACATCATACATCCGTGCATGGCCCTATGTAAATGAGGGAATCCCTTTACTTCTGCACCTGCTCCATATTATAGAGGCAGGCGCAGAGGCAAAGAAGCTGTCAGGAGATGCACTGACAGTGCGCCACCTAAACAGTGGTGCACTGTCAATGCGCCCCCTGATGAAGTACATTCCATGGAATAGGGCACAATTTCCCTGTTTGAGTCTGGCACGCCTGTTTTAAGGTGTGCTGGGAGCAAACAGGGAAAGTGCACCCTGTACATAACAGGGCTCCAAGTGTAAGTCTCGCCTATAACTTGACATGGCTGTTGCAGCTAGAAAAGAGCAGGGCAATCCATCAGCATAGGGCTGCCACTGTTGTAAGGAAATTCCAAGTCACCTCTAGCATAACAAATTCTCCAGTCCTAAATGTTTACTGGGCGACAGCACTTGCTGGGGCTTTATACAGAGTGGAAGTGTGGGAAAGTGCAAATACCAATCCGCCGGTCACAGAAGAAAATACATTTGTCAGATCCATGTTCAATCTGCCAACAAGTACTCACCTCCTATCTGTTTGCTTTGACATAGCACCCAATTGCGTAGAATCAGTAGTCCATTTGAGAGCTCTAAAATACTGGGTACACCTGTGGGTAATGCCAGAGTTGGCTTGCTATCGTGAAGTTCTGATAGAACGTATTGTCTTTGACAAAGAAGTCGTTTTTCTGTGGCCTAGCCTGTTTACAAATCTTTGCATTTAGATTGATATGGAGGAACTGTGGCACTCAGCAGTGTCATTGGACAAAGCTATTCTTAGTAGAGGGGGCACCATATACTGGAAACATCTGTTGTATAAGACATCGGAGGACCAGAGGGATACAGGGCTAATTGTCATTTCTTTGCATCACATTTACACCTTGCTTTGGGCCTTTTATGGATAGGCTCAGCCTCAGCTTTTTGTATATTTCAGTGTTTAGGGTTTAGGAATGGGATCCTCCTTTTCAACACTATTAATGCTAGATGGTCTAAGGATCATCACTCATCTGTTTCCTGCCCCATGTTTCACCAGAGACATAAGCACATTTTCGATTTTTTTTGTCCCATTTATCTGAAACCAAGAAAAAGGTAACTAGTTCCCTTATGTAGACACTTAGGCACACAACTCTTATTCGATGCCTTGTAGATATTGAAATGCGATACTGCAGAGACAATTGTCTTCTGCATCTGCAGATACTTAAATTGGGCCTGGCGTTTTAGATCCAGGGAAATTGCTACAAGTGCTAAATTAACTAAGGCCTTGGATTAAACAGATCTACTTAAGGAAGTCCTCGGTAGGCAGCTTTAAGGCTCACTTAGATGACTGTAGCCCCCGGTTGACACTAGGTAGAATGAAAAATACTTAATGAACACCATTCCTCCATTTGTCCTGTATGGATCTGTGCTCATTTTAGGAATTGTTTCTTGCAATTTAGAACTCTGTAACAATTTCACTTCTAATAAAGACAATGTATTGCTTGTTCATTTTCAACTGATGTTATTTCATGCAGATTTTAAAATGTTTTAAACTTGTACTTTTATGGTTTTATAAGCCTAAATCAATAAATTTGATTTGATTGAATTTGACATGTACCATGACTCCTATAGAGAAATGGCTGATTCATGATGTAGAAGCAAGATGTGTTCAAATGTGTTTCTGATGAATGGGAGGAGAGAATGTCTTGAAGGATGAGTACAAAAAGAAGAAAGATGAGTTTAAGATAAAGGCAATGTATTCTAAGTTGAAAATGGATTGGCAACATAAAGGGAAGTGGTACATGAATCAGTTGCATAGTGAAGAACTAAATAGATATATGAAGGTTAGTGCATGTGAACCTAAATTTGAACCTTTAGGTGACCCTTCTCAAATTCTTGCAGGAGAAGATCCAGTGATTTCTGGAGTTTATTTAGTGTGCAGACAGTTTGCCTATTTTACGTTGCCTGGAAATTGGGCAAGTAATTACTACCATGCTCTGGTGTTCCTATACATCTATCATGCAAATAATCTGGACATACCTATAAGGGATCAATTAGTAGACACAAGTGTAGTACTTGTGGTACCTCACAAATAGCAGGTGACAAGTTTGAAGCTATGATTTCCTTAGTAGATGTTGTTCTCAATGATTTGAAGATTATACCGTGTTCTATTGTAGTGGATAAACTTGCTACTAGTACAGCTGGTGACTTGTTGGCTGTAGAGACAGAGCTATTAGTTTTTACGTCCATATTTTGGCAAATCAGACTTACATTAGACATTTTACCGGCAAAAGAGGGCAAAGCCTGTAAGATGCTGAAGGTTCAACATACTTTTATACCAGATACTTTTATACCAGATAAGAGTAAGGAGATAAGTGGATTTGTGAGTAATATCACAGGGTTCAGAGCGTATTCAAATGTATTAGGAGCTACTGGTACTTAGGAAGCAGTTGGAAAAGAATTTTGTGTTTTAGGTAGTCGGAGTAGCAATCTTGGAAGTGGACTTGTAGATGCTATATTGAGGACAATTTTGATTATTCGCATTTGCTTGAGTAGTTCATTCACTATGTTTAAGGGGTTTAAATACATGAGATCAAAAAAGATTGTGATTGAAGGAAAGGGAATTAAGAGGACAAATGATGAAGTGTTAGAACAGAAACAGTGTAAGGCCTATGATGAGATGAATGAGTTGGAGAAATCAAGAAGTAAGATGTCGAAGACGGCAAGATTTTGAGGTGGTCACAGAAGGTTCATTTGATTTGTGATGGCTATTCTAGCCATCAGAGGGGGATTGGAGCAGCATACTTCAGTGCCTAAACCCTTTAACATGCAACACATATAATCAATATGTGTTTAAGTATAATAAAATATGCACATTGTATTAATCATATAATCATTTGCAGTACGTTACTGAATATTGCTTTTAATGAGAGTCACTTATATACTTAGCTGAATTATAACAAAATGTAAACATTTAGAACCTGTTTAAATCTAGTGTTGGCCTACTCTGCAACCAGGCACCTTATGTTTTATAAAAGGCTTTGCAAGTGTCTTGTTTTTCACTTTCTTCGCAGGTGTCTTATCTATGTCCTCATTCGCTTAGAATAGGGTCATTGTTTTAGACTAGCAGACCACTGATCTGTTATTACGTGTGTTTTGCCTCTGCTATGGAGACTGAGACAGAGGAAGACACCAGTTCTATGCGGATCGGACTGATGTTACATCCAAGGTAGCCCAGTTTCCTTCTTTGATGGAAGCTGTAAAAATTAGGGATTATACCTGCTCCCTGAGTTAAATGTCTTTGATTGGTTTGTTCAGTGGAAGATGATAAGGAGAAGCCTTCTAGAATCTTGTTTTATGCTTTGTGTGCCCTTTAGAATAGTAGATAAGACCGTATCCTGAATTTTGGTCAGAGAAGACGTTTTCTCAACTCTGCTGATACAAAGGCTCTTTCCATTGAACCTTAAATTTGATTTGTCTGATCCTGGCACCTCCGTCATAGAATTAACCCTTACTAAGTTTTGGAACCAGCTTGGATCACATTATGCTCGTTGTATGGTATTCTGTTTTGCATAAGCATGGATTCTGTTTGATGATATCACCAAATACTTCAATTCAGGAACTCCACATTCTATCAAGTGAGTATAAACACCATCCACATATCTCAGGAAAACTATGGCAATTGGGAGTATCATTATGCTCTGACTCAGCTGCAGTTCTAAGACACTGCAGTAACATGCAGTAAGGAAAAGTGCCACTATTAAGTAGGGAAACAGATTTTTATATATTAATAAGTCTCCCCTAAAGAACACCTTGTAAGTCTTCACAGCAGGATGCCTTATGTATATTTAAACATGTTGCTCACTATACATCTGAAAAGTGTGCCATCACAATGACTGTATAGGTTTAGCAACATTTTCCATAAGACAATAGCAGGTGAAAGTCACATTTGTAACCCCTTTAGTGTAGATGCCATGGATTTAAAAATCAAATCTATCTACTAAAGGGAGAAAATACCTCTAGTGCTTGCACCTGAAGGATTTGCTTCACTCACAGCCCAACATAATTTTTTTGTTAGCTATGTCATGTAGCTCACCTTAAGTTCTGACATTACAGCTTGTGGAAATTAAAACAACCAATGCCTTTCGACTCCAGTGGGTTTCAGTGTGAATGGTGCTCGGGTCATAGCTCAGCTCCCTGAGCACCCATCACAATGGGAGAAGTACTACTGGATGGGGAGTATTTTCCCTGTCCAATGGTACCTCTCTCTAGTTAATCCCTGCCTGCATTTCGCACCAGGAGGTTAATCCTCTGGAAGGATTCATCCACTAGACACCAGTGATTTGAAGTGTGGAGAGAGTGACCTTTCAGGCATAGGCAACTGCTCCTCTAACTCACCAAGGTTCCCAACAGTGGTTTACCCTGCTATGGTGAAATTGGAGGGTTAAACACCAATCTACCATCCCAGAGGAGCAAAGTGTCCACTAGGCACCTGAGCTGTTTAAATTGTATTGCCACTGGAGTCAAGCTAGTCTGGCTGATGAGGGGTCAAACCCTGAAACAGGTCCTAGGATGCTTGTTTCCAGTCCAGGGAGGACCTGGCCGGGCAGTTCAGGCTGGACTGTTCCCATAGGGGGCAGGGTCAAGACTGATTTGCATATGGCTAGGTTCAAACTGTAATGGCATGGGGAACAAACAAAATATAGATTTAGGCCCAGATCTCTGTACTGGGGTGAATGTATGACATTGTTCGGCATTCTGTCCATCAATTTTTCTTTTTGCATTTGTCACCCCAAGTGGGATGGGTATGCCCAGATGTGGGTCCTGTCATCTCCATGCCACTGAGGTCAAGCTATTCTGGCTGATGAGGGATGAAACCCCTAAACAGGTATTAGGACGCGTGTTTCCAGTCCGGGGAGGACCTGGCCTGGCAGTTTAGGCTGGACTGTTCCTATTGGGCATAGGGTTCAGACTGATTTGCATACTGGAATGGGACAGGGGGCAAAAAACCGATTGATTTAGCACCAGATCTCTGTACTGGGGTGAATGTATGACATTGTTCTGCATTTTGTCCATCAATTGTTCTGTTTGAATTTGTCACTCCGAGTGGGATGAGTATGCCCAGACGTGGGTCCCGTGCTCTCCAAGCCACTGGAATCAAGCTATCCTGGCTGATGAAGGGTGCAACCCCGAAACCAGTCCTAGGATGCTTGCTTCCAGTCCAGGAAGGTCCTGGCTTGGCAGTTCGGGCTGGAGTGTTACCGTAGGCAGCAGGGTCAAGATTGATTTGCATATTGCTGGGATCAAACTGGAATGGTACGGGGAGCAACACAAACTATGAATTTAGGCCCAGATCTCTGTACTGGGGGGAATTAATGGCATTGTTCTGATTTCTGTCCATCAATTGTGCTTTTTGCACTTTTAGAAAGAAGGCATTTTCTTGCCTTAGTAATTTTTGCCTCACTGCCAGTGTGCAAGGGCATGTGACTCTTAATGGCCCTCCTATGTTGTGTATTACTCCCAAACAGTGGACACAATGGCCTTGGATATAGGGAAGGGTGTTTCTCTCCTGAGCAGGTTGAGCTGGGGTTGTACCCAGTCCCCTTCTTGAGCTTCAACAGGCAGTCGGAGCGCTGTATTGAGCGTCTTCCTGAATTTAGAAGATGCCTACTCCATCACTGGCAAATGCAGCACAACATCTGGGCCTGCCTGCCCTTTGTTCCATTAGACAGATTAGAGCCAAACCCAAGGGAAATAGAGAAACTGACCATAGCCAGTTTAGGGTTAGTCAAAGCGGGTGTCTACCATCAACAGGCCGGCATTCAGCATGAAAGTTACATACCCAGAACATGAACTCCGAACACTCCTGGACCTGAGAAGATTCAGAAGGAGGACTGCCCTTGTATCTGAAGAAAGAAGACTAGACCTGCTTGCATTGAACCCTGGACCCAAAAGTGACTCCAAGTGTCCTTTGGCTAACTACTTGTTTGAGTTACATGGACACCAGTTTCCAGAGGTCTTTCTGGCTTTCTATCTAACCATACAGATTCAACTGGAGCTGTCCTGGTTCACTTTGCTTGCTTCTGTGGGAGTAAGTCCTGCCCTCAATGTCTTGGGCCTTTGGCTATAGTCAGAGTGTGCATACCCCTGCTAACTGTAGGTTTCACTGGATCAAACTCAGTGTGATGCATATCCTCTGTTAGAACTGGGATTCCTGATTGGCTGAGGTATGCACCCAGTCCAGGCAGAAACTACCACTCTAGTCAGGGTAAGCTAAGTACACACTAAAAGATAGCCAGTGCTCACTCTCTGGTAGCTTGGCACAGAGCAGTCAGGCTTATCTAAAGAGGCAATGTGTAAAGCATGTTTGCAACACACACACACTCACGCAGTAACGCAATGAATACCACAGAGGACTACACATAGTTTTAGAAAAACAGATTATCTGAAAAAAACAAGACAAAAATGACAAAAATCCAATGTAGAGAAGTGGAGATATGAATTTTAAAAGAGTAAGAGAATAGCACTTAGATTAAAGTAGTGCTTTAGGGGTTACTTGAGGTCTCACTGGAGTGGGGCACAGTCAAAGCTCATGCCGACGGCAATGGAGCACCGGCCGGCTACATGAACCACATAGGCCCTAGTGAGCAAAGTACGTTTCCTGATCGCAACTGCAAGATGCGTCGGGAGATACGTCAATGCCGATCCTGGAGGTTGCGGATATGTTGATTTTTTTCCACACAGTGATAGCAATGCGTCAGTTCTGAAGGCGAGGTGCATTGGTTTCGCAGAGCAATGCGTCAGATTTCTGCATGTAGGTGAGATATTTGTCTATCTTTCGTAGCTGCTAGTCTACGACAGTGATGCATGGTTTTGATGCATCATGCTTTTGAGGCACTGCCGATTTTACTCCTGCAACTGGGTCAAGGCACCAGTTCTGTTACATGAAGACAGGACATGCATTGATGTCTGCGTTGCAAGTATCTGGGTCCACTTTTAGTGGACACCAAAGGAAATGATGGACGGAGTGTTGAACATTGCAAGCACTCACCCCCAGTCAACTGATCTGGGTTTAATCCATCACCGTTCTTTAGCCGACTCTGCCACCCCAGTTCAGACATGGCCATGGTCCTAGGAAGCTTGTTTCCGGTCCATGGAAGACATGGCTTGGCAGTTCGGGCTGGACTGTTCCCATGAGGCACAGGGTTAGACTGATTTGCATATGGCCATGTCTGAACTGGGGTGGCAGAGTGGGCTAAAGAACGGTGATGGATTAAACCCAGATCAGTTGATTGGGGGTGAGTGCTTGCAATGTTCAACACTCCGCCATCATTTCCTTTGGTTTTTGCTTTGTTCGCCATAAGTTGGCAGGGTATGCTCAAACGTGAGTCCCTTGCTCACTTTGCCACTGGATTCAAGCAAGCTTGGCTGAAGACGGCTGAAATGCCAGAAACCGGTCCTAGGAAGCTTGTTTCCGGTCCACGTAAGACCTGGCTTGGAAGTTCGGGATGGACTGTTCCCATGAGGCACAGGGTCAGACTGATTTGCATATGGCCATGTCTGAAATGGGGTGGCAGAGTGGGCTAAAGAACGGTAATGGATTAAACCCAGATCAGTTGACTGGGGTGAGTGCTTGCAATGTTCAACACTCCGTCCATCATTTCCTCTGGTTTTTGCTTTGTTCGCCATAAGTTGGCAGGGTATGCTCAGACGTGAGTCCCTTGCTCACTTTGCCACTGGAATCAAGCAAGCTTGGCTGATGACGGCTGAAATGCCAGAAACCGGTCCTAGGAAGCTTGTTTCCGATCCACGGAAGACCTGGCTTGGAAGTTCGGGATGGACTGTTCCCATGAGGCACAGGGTCAGACTGATTTGCATATGGCCATGTCTGAAATGGGGTGGCAGAGTGGGCTAAAGAACGGTGATGGATTAAAACCAGATCAGTTGACTGGGGGTGAGTGCTTGCAATGTTCAACACTCCGTCCATCATTTCCTTTGGTTTTTGCTTTGTTCGCCATAAGTTGGCAGGGTATGCTCAGACGTGAGTCCCTTGCTCACTTTGCCACTGGATTCAAGCAAACTTGGCTGAAGACGGCTGAAATGGCAGAAACCGGTCCTAGGAAGCTTGTTTCCGGTCCAGGGAAGACATGGCTTGGCAGTACGGGCTGGACTGTTCCCATGAGGCACAGGGTCAGACTGATTTGCATATGGCTATGTCTGAACTGGGGTGGCAGAGTGGGCTAAAGAACGGTAATGGATTAAACCCAGATCAGTTGACTGGGGGTGAGTGCTTGCAATGTTCAACACTCCGTCCATCATTTCCTCTGGTTTTTGCTTTGTTCGCCATAAGTTGGCAGGGTATGCTCAGACGTGAGTCCCTTGCTCACTTTGCCACTGGATTCAAGCAAGCTTGGCTGAAGACGGCTGAAATGTCAGAAACCGGTCCTAGGAAGCTTGTTTCCGGTCCAGGGAAGACATGGCTTGGTAGTTCGGGCTGGACTGTTCCCATGAGGCACAGGGTCAGACTGATTTGCATTTTGCCATGTCTGAACTGGGGTAGCAGAGTGGGCTAAAGAACGGTGATGGATTAAACCCAGATCAGTTGACTGGGGGTGAGTGCTTGCAATGTTCAACACTCCGTCCTTCATTTCCTTTGGTTTTTACTTTTAGTGGACCAGGCACAGGATAGGGAGTAGAGATGTTGATATCCCTTAGTCTCAAGCAACAGGAGGCAAGCAAACAAGAGTCCAGGTCTCCTTCAGCAAACTCAGCAAGCAGCAGGGCAATAAACAGATCAGCAGTCCAGTTGAGTCCTTTAAGCAGTACAGCAGTTCTTCTGGCAGAACTCCAGTAGTATCTGATTTTAGGGAGTCAGAGACCCAGTACTTATTCCCAAAAGTGGGGGTTACCTCAAAGAATGCTCTTTGAAGTGCACAATTGTCCTTTTAATTCTGCCCTGTCTGCCAGACTGTTTATGGGGTCGGGGGTAAATCAGCCCTTTGTGTCGGGACAGGACACTACATATTCATTTGTGTTAGCCCCTCCGTTCTAACCTGCCCATACAGGGCCATCAGAATTCAGATGTATGTAGATGGGTACTCAGACACACCTATCCTTCCTGCATTTGTAGCAGTTAGAAGGAGTGCACAAAGTATAGCTGCCACCCACCCAATGGGGTTAATGGAGACAGGCTGCAAGGCATAATGATCAGTACAAGCAGAGGAATGTCTACTTTCTAAAAGTGCCATTTCTAAAACAGTAATGTTAGTTCCAACTTCACCAGTAAGGAGGATTTATCCTTACCATTCCCAAGATATAAAACATGATCTGTCTACTCCTCTCTGATCAGGAATTACAGCTTTTAACTGCAATAAGGAGTTCCCAATGTTAACCTTTGAAAGGGGTAAGCGTCATAGTAGTGAATAACTAATTTAGCTGTTTGCCACTACCACAACAGGCAAAACATTAAAGTACATGCCCGATCTTTTACTTAAACAGCACCCTGCCCTTAGGGCTACCTAGGGCCTTCCTTATGTGTAAGACAAGGGGAGTTTAAGGCTTGGCAAGTTGTTTTAAATGCCAAGTTGAAGTGGCAGTAAACTGCACCTACAGGCACTGCTGTGGGAGGACTGAGACTTGTTTGAAAGGCTACTTCTGTGGGTAGTAAAGTCAGTGTTGTAAGCCCACTGGTAGTATTTAACTTACAGGCCCTGGATAAATGGTATACCACTTTACAAGGGAATTACAGGCAAATTAAATATGTAAATCATGTATACACCAATTGCACATGTTTAGGGAAGAAGAACGTGCAATGTAGCACTGGTCAGCAGTGGAAAAATGCTCAGAGTCCCAAGGCCAGCAAAAACATTCCACTAAATGTGGAGGCACAAAGCAAAAAGTTTTGTGGAAGACCACCCTTAGGATGACAGCTCTAACAGGCTCACAGCTTAGCTCCTGATTGGCAGCTTCACCAGATCTGACATAGATCCCACACATCACAGCACTATGCAACTCCCTGTTACAGCATGACCAGATACCTACAGTTGGTGCTGTATTTAACTACAACTTTAAAAACTCATAACTCAATTTCTACTCATTGGATTTTTAACTACGTTTGGGATTTTTTTTTGTAGTGTCTTTACTTTATTACTTTTTGAGAGCTGCATGAAAACTTTACACACTGTCTCTAAGTTAAGCCTGACTGTTTGTGTGCCAAGCAAAAAGAGAGTTAATCACAGGTTTATTTAGTGATTTTTGTGTGTCTCCCTGACAAGGATTGTGATTATTGTTTGATGTTGGTTCTCAGGAGATGTCAATGATGTTTCAGAACGTTTCTGATTATATGATATCCATTATGTAAATCTGTGAGAAAACATAATTTTTTTTTATTCTTCCAGTGGGTGAGACTTGACTCCTAGTAAGCCCCAGCATGTTTGTGCGGCAGTTACTCTTATTTTGGATGTCACCAAGGCATTCGATTCGCTCAAATGGCCATACTTGATTGCCTTGCTGACACACTTGGGAATCAGACCTAAATTTACTCCCCTGATTGGTTTTCTTTATACAAGACCCACAGCACCCCTGCGGATTAATGGCGTGGTCTTTATTTGTTGTTTCGAGTTTCTCAGGAGACTCAACAGGGCTGTCCTCTATCCCTTATACTTTTTGCTATGGCTATGGAGCCTCTTGCTGCGCACCTTAGACTGGATCATGCACATTGTGGCCTCACGTTCAGCTCTCGGGTGGTACTGGTCTCAATGTATGCAGGCGATGTCATATTATATGTTAAGCACCCTGCTAGAAACCTGGACCCCCTGATAAGGGAATTTATAAGATTTGGTGGGCTCTCTGGAATTTCTAATAATTGGGCTAAGTCAGTGGTCTTTCCACTCAGTGACAACACTGAGGGGTTTTCCTCAGACTTCGCCCTTTGCTGGGAATATGGTAGATGTAGATGTTCTGTGGTGGGCTAACTATGGTTGTCTGATGGATTGGTTGGGTGTTGGACAGTCACATGGGCGCGACTCCAACTATGGTGGGGCAGCTACGCATTGCTAAACTGGTTATGTTGCCTACATTTCTTTATTTGTTCATTAACCTCCCCCTGCCTCTCACAGGCAGCTTTAGGTGAGGGCTGCAGTCGAGCTTGATGACACTGACATGGGTTGGTCAGCAGCCCAGGATTGTCTGGGAAATTCTCTCCCTGCCATTTGAACAAGGGGACCTAGGCATGCCTGATATGGATGGATACTATTATTGTGCATGAGCACAGTTTGCATTTAATTGGCTGTATCCTAAAGAGTTCATGGGACACACCATGCCAGAGCATGATCTTGCTGCTCCGCAGTCACTACCTATGATATTATACATGCACAGTTCCGCCCATGGGCAAGGGTGAACACAATAGGGTGTACAATCTGGTCCTGGCAGGAACTTTGCCTCTGTGCCCGGTTAAAGGTTTTATTTGCTCCCTCGGTTCCACATATTCGACACCCAAGATTTCCCTTTGATCTGGACGGAAGAGTGTGTGACTTTTTTCTTTTTTCATGGGATTGCCTTGAAAATCAGAGATATTGAGAAGCCATTCTGGGTGCTATGGATGAGATGACGGGGCTACGACAAGATTGCATGCCTCTTACTGCCCTGTTGGGTTTTGTCAAAGAGGTCCCTCTAGAGTTTCGGAAGCTAGTCGCGCTGCTGTGGCTTCTGGGTAAATGGAGGGTTGCAATGTGTTGGAGCCGTAAACTGTGCCTTCGGCTGGGAGATTGGCTGATAGATGCTATGTACTCCCAGAGCCAGTTGGGGACCTACTGGGACCTTCTGCCGACCTTCTGCCATCCCAGCGATATATGGGAACCATTTCAGGTTTACATGCGCATGCGTGAGTAAGCTGTTGACATCGCAGATTAAGAACAACAGATGTACCCGGGAAACTGAACATGCAGCCCGGAGGGCCGAAAGGAAAACAACACCCGCCGTCACCACCCCCAGGAACCCCCCTCCCCAGCACCCACCCTCCCAAAGACATGGCACATCAGTTACACCTAAACATTTACAAAATAATCTGCTTGATGTCGCACAATCACTACTGGTGACATGAATGTGTCATCACAAAAATGAGCATCACACATTCACTTTCAAAGCAACAAATGAAACTTTATTAAAATGAACACTGAAATAATATGAAGACACATGGGGGCTCCCCTCGGGACAATCCGTAGGTCACAGCTTGCAAGACAAAAATCATGATGATGTCCTGCACACATCAAAGGACAGAGAGAGAGAGCGAAGGAGAGAGAGAGGAAGAGAGGGAGAGAGAGAGATAAGAAGAGAGGGGGAGAGAGAGACAGAAGAAGAGAAGGGGAGAGAGAGAAGAAGAGAGGGGGAGAGAGAGAGAAGAGAGGGGGAGAGAGAAGAAGAGAGGGAGAGAGAGAAGAAGAGAGAGGGAGAGAGAGAGATAAGAGAGGGGAGAGAGAGAAGACGAGAGGAGGAGAGAGAGAGAAGAAGAGAGGGGGAGAGAGAGAGAAGAAGAGAGAGGGAGAGAGAGAGATAAGAAGAGAGGGGAGCACCCTCCACACCATGCAACCCCGCTCCGCAGGTCACCAGGTCTCACGTTTGGTGCTGGGTCTACTCCATGGTATAAGACATACCAGTGCACCTGGCATCATCGCAGGCTGCACACCTGCTCAGCCCAATGGGTGCCACTAAATCTGGGATCCCGGAAGCGACGCCACATGGCGGTAGGCCCCCACTGCCCGCTGGCTCTGGCCTACACTGCGGACCAGCAGGGCACACAAAACCTGAGCTGTCCGGACCGCCAGGACGGGGCATCATCGCAGGCTACACACCCGCTCAGCAGCTTAAGGTGCCACTAACTCAGTGCACCCATAGTCACCGTCCCTTGGCGGGGTGCCTGTGCTGGCCGCAATGCTCCAGGTGCCACTAACCCTGTGCAACCCCAGTCAGCACCACGTGGTGGTAGGCCCATGACAGCAGCAAGGCCTCGGGTACCACTAACCCTGTGCGCAACAACTCATGGGCCCTTTATGATTGAGAACCGTGGAGCGTCCGTCATCCAGTTACCACCGGCAGAGGGGAATATGACGTCATTGGCCCCTTATGTTGGCAGAATAACATGGCCTATGATGCCTGTGCCGGATGGGTGTGGTGTGGTGTGCGTGCAAACCTGCCCTCAGGGAGTGGCTGTGACATGCTGACAACTAGACCAGTGACCAGCGAGTACGCCTGCGATGGATAGCAATGAGAGCCCCCCTCGGAGCGTAAGCGGAGGGGTCTGGTCTGCCGTACGCCGGACCAGTGCAGCATTTGCAACAATGACCCGTGGGCTATGGGCGTGGTTCAGTCCATGTCCGGACATGAAAGTGACTGATGCCTGTGTCCCTGTTGTAGTGTTCACGGGACCCGGTACACAATATGCAATGTAGCACCCTTTCACTGGCATCCCACAGGATGTGCATCATTGATGCAAGGGAAATCACTGTCCCTACATTCATCCACACATTCATACATGAATGATGAAAGACATGACACAGCAGTGCATCACTAAATGTTTATTGCACATCCAGTGCAGTTCTGCAGCTGGAGCGGTACAGGGCAATGCCGAGCACACTACACAACATGGGCCCGTGGAGGGCCAGCCAGAGTCTATCCAGAGATGACAAGTACTGCGGAAGAGGAAGGGTACTGTCCGCAGTCTGGTCGCCATGACATTGGTCATCAAACAGGATAGCAGTCCATGTCGCTGTCCAAGGTGAGTGTATCAGAGTGTATTGGGGGTCAGTGGAAGGTCATGAGACCATGTGCGGCACCAAGCAGAAACAGTCCAGGTGGCGGAAATGAATGCTAGTGCCTCCTGATCACAAACCCATACACATCCTCATCCCCAGATGTGTGCTCTGCCCCACCTGTGGTTGTTGCAGTACCGGCTAAGGCACTGTGTGCCACTGACACATCAGGTGCCAGAGTGGATACGTCTGTCGCACTATGAGGCAATGGCACACCAGTGGGCGGAGATGTGGATGGTGTGGGTGCAACATTATTCATTTGCACCACGCCTTGTGACAGCAATGCCATGATGATGATCTGCAGGGCATGTTAGATCCCAGCTACATTGTGCTGATGTACAGCGGTGGCTGACATCCTTTCAGCCTCCATCCGCATCATGTCCTCCGTGAGCCTCCGCATGTGTGCCAGCTCACGGCTGGTATCGCTGGTGCCCCTCTAAGCAGACAGGTGTTCTTCTCTCCACATCGGGACTCCAGCGATGTCAGTCAGGGCTCGTTGGAGACCATGGAGCAGGCCTAGACACCCATGGATGGCGTTCAGTTTGGTGGCCATGAGGCCAAACCCCACCCACACCTGCTCAGCCATCTCCCTCTGGGCCTCCAGCACATGGAGTTGGAAGGCCATGTGTTGTTCCTGGGGGTCTTGGGAGACTGCTGGGGCCATCAGTGCCTCCTGCGGGGTGGTTTGGGTGGTGGTTGGGGTCTCTTTGATGCAGTTGGTCAGCCCTGATCCTGGAGGGGAGTCGGGGATTGTTAGAACCGGCGGTCTCTAGTTGGCAGAGGTATACACTTCTGACAAATAGGGACCCACCAACTCTAGTCAGGGCAAGGGGATTACACACTCAGATAACCCCTGCTACCCCCTTGGTAGCTTGGCAGAGCAGACAGGCTTATCTCAGAGGAAGTGTGTTAAGCATTTATGACCACATACAGTAATAAAGTGAATACACTACAAATGGACACAACACAGGAGTTATTATAAAAATAGTATTTTTATATAAGGCTTAGCACAAGACCAAATAACGACAAAAATATACCACAATCTTAATAAATACTCTTTGGAAGGAAAAATAGTAGTTCAGGTAAAGTTTCTTCTTAGGAAATAGTTCTTTAGCGACAAAAGTAAGTATTCTTCTGGAAACACAGTTCTTGGCAACAATGTGACCCCCACAGGAGTCACACGACGTAGAGTTTACGATATTCCCTAGGTTCGGCGTCGACCGCGAGGAGCGCTACGTCAAGCCTGGAGTTGCAACAGAACCCACAAACACAGTACCTTTGGAAATGAAGAAAACGATGATCCACGGCGTCGAGATGTCGGCGTCGAGGTCGGCGTCGATCGTGCCTCGGATTCGGGTCGATCCGCAGCGGCGTCGAGAGGTGTCGGGCCGGAGCAGCGTTCACGGCGTCGAGAAGGGCGTCGAGTCGATGCGATCAGCAGCGGCGTCGAGACGGGGTCGCTTGGAGCTGGAGCCGAACTCACTACTCACTGGCGTCGATACCGGCGTCAAGACGGGGTTACCTGGAGCTGGAGCCGATACTCACTACTCCTGGCGTCGCTACTGGCGTCGATCGGGCCCGGCGGCCGGCGTCGGAGACTCGGAACACTGGAGCCGTTACTCACGATGTTGAGCTGGATTCGGCGGCGGCGGGGACGTCGAGACTGCAGATTTCCCCTGTGCACTGGAAATAACACTTTCCAGCAACCAGCAATTCAGTAGAGGGTGAAGTCCTTTGGCCCTGTGACTTCAACAGGAGGCTGGCACTCTTCCAGCCCTTGGAGATTTTCTAGCAAGCTTTTGAGAGTACACACCAAGTTCCTCTCTACTTGTTCCTTGGCAAAAATAAAGAAGCAGCTTCAGGTTCCCCCCAGCAAACAGCACACTGGCAGAAGGGGGAGGCAAGTCCTTGGATCAGCAGGCTTCTTGTCCTTGGTAGAGGTCTCCTTGTCAGAAGTGATCTGAGTTCTTGGTTCAGCGGTCCTTCTCTTATACCCCTTCTCTGCTTTGTTCCCTTTGTCCAAGCAGGGAAATTCCCCCCATCCTGGGTTTGTTGTGGGTGTTGCCAGGCAGAGGCACCTGGCCTATTCACTGAGCAGGGCAGGGTCCTCAGCTGCCCAGCAGGAGGCGGAGCCAGTATTGTCACTGGCAGAAGCAGGGCTATCAGTCACCCGGCAGGAGGTGGAGCCAGCATTGTGTCAGGCAGGGCAGGCTATCAGGGACTAGTCTTCATCCACTCTAAGTGTAGATGCCTCATTCACCCCACACTGACACATTCAGACCTCTGGAGCCACCCAGCCCCTGACACACACACCAAACCAGCAGAGACCGGTGGATAATTGGACAAGAAAATAGCCACTTTCTAAAAGGGCTATTTTCAAACACAGAATTTAAAAACCATCCATCCTAAAGGGTGTGTTATTAAATTCTGAGTTCAGGGATACTAAACTCGACCTGCTACCATGCTCCCTGAGTCAGATAGATTATAATGGAGTTAATAATCAGTCTGCCCATTCTGGCCTATTGGAGGCAGGTAGCCCTTCAATAGTGAAAAAAGGAAAATGGCTGTAATTCACTATTAGGTCATGCCACACACATCAGGGCATGACCTACCTTTTACCCACAATGCATCCAGCCCTAGGGCCTACCATAGAGGTGTCTGAAATGTGGCAAAGTGAAGGTTTTAGAGACTGGCAAGTAGGTTTCCTTGCCAAGTCGACATAGCAGTCAGGGACTGCACGCAGGCTCTGCGGTGGCAGGCCTGGGACACATTTTACAAGCTGCTTCTGTGGGTGGCACAACCAGTGCTGCAAGCCCACCAGCAGCAGTTAACTTACATGCCCTTGGCACACGCAGTGCACTAGACTAGGGTCTGAACAGTAAGTCAACCAAGCCAATCATGGTAACACCAATCAATGTATTAATTTAACATAGGGAGCACTTGCACTGTGGCACTGATCAGCAGTGGCACAGTGCCCAAAGCAATATTCCAGCAAAAACATCGTAAACAGAGGAGGCAAACGGAAAAAAATGGAGGAGAGACTCATGCCAATGATGCCAGGTCTAACAGGGATGATGTCAATGATGTCTAGGAAGGCTTGTGCATCGGTGCCAGGGTTGTCCACCTCATCATCAGTGAAGAGTGGCTGGGACTGCTCTGCAGGGGGTGTTGACGGTGGCCCTGCAATGTGAAGGGGAGATGGTATATAGCAATGTGTCCACATGTATGTAGCCGCATGGTAAATGTTGACATTCAGACAGCATGGCATTGTGCATTGTGACAGTCTATAGACCTGGGCGATGTCCCAGAGTCTTTGAGGGTGTGCATTGTGCTCTGCTTGATTGTGCATGTGTGCCATCGTGGCCATCTCCACCCGTCCCCCCAGTACCTGGTGGTCACTCACCCTGTTGCGGTTGTGTTGTGTCCTGTCGAGCAGTGTCTGGTCCCCCAACTCCGGCCACAGTATCCACACTGATGACTGTCGACACCAGCTCCTCCATGTCATCCAGCACAAGCTGTGGCACGGGGCCCCACCTCCAGCCTGCATTTCTGCCTTCTGGTTGGCTGTGAGTTTCCCCTTGGTCTTTCTCTTGTTCTCATTCCATCACCTCTTGACCTCATCCATTGTCCTCTTGTGCTCTCCGACGGCATTCACCTTGTCCACGTTCTCCCGCCATATTCCAGTTTTGGTGCCCAATGACACGTTGGAAGTGATGAACAGTTGTTGATGGTTTTCCATCACCTCCGTGGCTATGATCCTGTTCGCCTGCGGACTGAATTTCATCTTCCTCTTCTTCTTGTCCTTGCCCTTCCCTGTCCCCGAGGTCCCGGGCTGGTCGTCCGGAGTGCTTGTGAAGTTGTGCTCGTTCTCTGCGCCTGCTCCAGCTGCCTCCATGGTGCTTGGGTGTTGGTCAGTTTGTGTTTGGGTGTTTTTTCTACTTTTATGGTGATTTTTCCCGCCTGCCAGGTGTGTGTTGCAGGCCTGGCGCTGCTTATCACTGATTTCCTCATCGCGCTTTGGCCCATCGCAGGTTTTTTTTGTGTTGTGGTTTGTGTTTTTATCTCCATTGAGGTGGTTGTATCACGGACATTGTCCGGTGTTTAGGAAGGCTATCGCATGGTACCACCTTGTTGTGAATTTCACGTTGACATGAGGTTGTTTTCCTGCGATGGGCTGCGATGTTGAGAGTTGCGTTAAGCTACTCTTGTGGTACTTATCACACGTTCTTGTGAATATACCCCAGAGGGTGCAATTTGCTAGCAACTATGAGATGGCTTCCGATAGTCAGCCGCAAAGTACTGGGCTCATTAAACCGGTGCGTTTAGCGTCAGTCTCTTTCATCTTTTCCTTCTTCTTTCCTCTGTGCTTTCCTTCCTTCGCATTTCTCCTTGTTATCCTGTGCTCATTATTAAACAAGGTGGCCTACAGTAATTCTTACTTGATGTAACTGCATTTCACTTTACTGGAAAGTCGGATATGCTCACTTGGATTATGAAAGGTGTAAAAGTGACAATGTTTAATTCTATCTTTTATATACAAAGTGCCTCATTTATGAAAAGTGATGCATTGCTGCGAGAAAACAACAATGCTTCACTTTTCATTGCGCCCTACTTGCGACATGCTGGATGCGTCATATTTACAGTATGACGCATCATGTCGCAAGGAGTTACAGATACGTCAGTATTTCTGATGTATCTATCGGCGCAAAAATGACGCATTGTTGGAGTGTGTCACAAAAGTGACGCAACTCCAGTAATGGGTCATTTCACATGTGCAAGTCCCATTGCAAATGTGCCTGCATCAGTCTTACGCCGGCTGTGAGGCAGGCGTAAGATATTGACGCATTTGTGTCCTAGAAGTGGCGCAGTGAAATCTCATAGATTTCACTGCGTCACATCTATGAGGCTTACTTGCGTCGGAACGCCCATCCTGCATACATTATACCTGGCGCAGGTATAATGTGGTGCAGGGGTTTACAAAGTGACGCATCTACCTAGATGCCTCACTTTGTAAATATGATGCAATGTCACACATTTTTTACGCCGCTGGTGCGTCACAAAAACTGATGCACCGGCGGGGCAAAAGTGACGCAAGGGTTCATAAATAAGCCCTTGAGTCTCTTTTTGTTGAAAACATAATAATTTTTTTCAAAGAAGAATTACCACTGTGCTGCACTATTATGTATTTGTGCACAGGAAGCCGTATTTCCATCGGAGTGTCTTTCTCTGCCTTTATTGAGTGACATTGAAAATAGCTGTGACTGAAGCACTGCATAAAAATCACACAGAGCCCCTTCCTTTAGTTTCAACCATGGTTATAATATGTGACTCGCTCTCCGTGACTGCAGAGCCTTGGACTTGTGCTGTAAGACAGGGGCAGGCAGAAGTAAATGGTGTTTCTTCTCTTTAACCATATGCAGCAAATACGGGATGAAAGGCTCTTGCTAAAACATCCTTTTATCTCTCTGCCCTCGTGCTCCCATGCTCCCATCAATCAATGTATTCAGTCACCCTCAATCTCCTTTGATATTCATTCAGCCATGCATTCGCCCATTCCCATACTCTCATTCATGTATCCATCCAACTACTCTCATATTGTATCACTGTATGCTCGTTCATGGAGCATAACACTTACCCATCCTTGTTCTCGCCGTAATCTATGCATCTTCACACATTTATGGACCCAAACAGACACACAGAGCCGCGCAACAATACACAAAGAAATTAATTAATTTCAATGAAGTGTAATTTGCCTTAATGTCCTTAAAGAGTCAAGGTGTGTTTGTAGCTATGATGACATATAAGAAAACTGTGGTATAACATCTCTTCATGTACTTCAAGAAACAGCCTCAAGTCAATTTCTTTCATTATTTCACTGGTTAGGAAAACTCAAACAATGAAAGTAAAGTTACATATAAATAAGGGTGTTCGTCCAAGAGTCTGCTGAAAAAACCTTAATTCATTGCTTAAACATGACATCATTAAACGCTCCACTGGTCCAATGCCATGGGTTTCTCCCATTGCAGTAGTGCCTAAAAGAGACAGCGAAGGAGCTATATGCATATGTGTTGACATTAGTCCGGCCAACAAGGCAATTGAGTGAGAGATACATCCAGGTCTGCACATTGCTGATATGATAATTCAACTGAATGATGTGAGGTTCTTCTCTCGACTCGACTTAAATAAAGGATACCACCAATTAGAGCTTGATGAAAAATCCAAACGGTTTACAAACGTTTCTAGGTATATTGGTCTGTTTCGCTACAAACAATTGAGTTTTGGTATATCCTCTGTCAAGGAACATTTCCAGGACATCATTCGACGTATCATACAGCCTGTAATCAATCCATTTAACTCTAGAGATGACATATTAGATTTTGGACCAACACAGAAAGAGCATGACATACCTCATATACAAGTATGTTGTTTGCTAAAGGATACAGGCTGAACTTTTCATGCTTACAAATCTGAATTCCACAAGAAAAGCTTGAAATTCTTTGGCCATGAATTTTCTGATGTGGGTATGAAACCTGATCCAGCTAAAGTGCAAGCATTGTCCACTGACAGTCCCCTACAGGACATTTCTATGTTACAATCACTTCTTTGAAAGGCCAGTTACTGTTCTAGATACATATGAGACTGTTTGACCTGGCCCTTTTTGCAGGTTTATACCCAAACCTTTTGTCTTTTGCCTCCTATTTTTCTGACCCTGTTTTTGTTGACTATAGGACTCTGGAATCTTTACCACTGCTCATCAGTGCTAAAGTGCATATGCTCCCTGTGTAAATTGTGATTGGTTAACCTTGATTGTCGTATTTTATTTACTGGCAAGTCCATAGAAAAGTGTGCTGAGTGTGCCAGGGCCTGTAAATAAAATGCTAATAGTGGGCTTTCAGCACTGGCTGTGTCAGCGACATGAGTAGCCCTGTAAATATGTCTCAGACCGGCCACTGCAGTGTCTGCGCATGCAGTTGTTAACTGCCATGTTGACCTGGCAAGTGCATCCACTTGCCAGGCCCTAACATTCCCTTTTTTTACATGTAAGGCACTCCTTAGGTAGACCCAAGGTAGCCCTGTGGGCAGGGTGCAGTGAATGTGAAATGTATGACATGTCCTGGTGTGTTTTACATTTCCTGAAAGCGAAATACCGGTTTTTCATTTTTCACTATTGAAAAACTGTCTGTCCTTATAGGTTAACATGGGAGCTGCCATGTAACATCTTACAAGCGTAAAGTGCTATTGGGACAAGCTAGAGAAATGGAGTTTAGACTCTCTCAACTTGGAATTTAATAAAACACATTTTGAGTAAAGGTGGATTTTGAAATTGTGTGTTTAAAAATTCTACTTTTAGAAAGTGGGCATTTTCTTGCTTTACCTTTCTGTGTGTCTCTACCTGTTTGTGTATTTACAGTCTGGTTGTGGAGTGACAGGAGCTGTGGATGTGCATTCACTCTAGACAGTCACAAGGGGGTTCAGGTGCATCCTGCCTTGCCTGGGTGACTCATCGCTAGGCTGAATAAACCTGGTCTGTGTTTAGAGTGGTGGGAGAAGTTTTGCTAGCACTTGAATAGGCTGTGTCTCCTTTTTCACAATGCTCTCTCTACATACTGTGGTCAAGCTGGAGCAAGGAGGACAGAACTGATTTGTACTGAGCTCAGAGACTCTGAAGTAAAACGTGTTCATTTGGACTTACAGTATAAAGTGTTGTATGAGTGCAGGGAATCTGCACCATATAGGTTCATGGGGATATTTGGTGATTTATTTCTGACCTTGCAGTTGTATTTCATGCCCTGATGTGTTATATGTCATTTGAATCCTTGTGAAGACAAAATAACAAGTATCATTTTCAGGAACTGCGCATTACGTATAGTAATGGTGTTTTTTGCCCTAACTGTGATTTTATTACAGTTGCCAAAGTGATTATTGGTTCATGTAATTGTGGTTTATGTGTTTATATACAATATAAGAGATATTTTTATAACCTGGTGTGGAGTCTCTTATGTGATGTATTTAGTGTGTCACTGGTGTGTGTGTGTGTTGCGCAAACACTTTACACAATTTACACAGGCCTATTCATTCTTAACATATTCTAACTATTACAAGCCCACAGACCAAAATAATTCACCAATAATTTCATGACTGCAGTTACTCCTGATGTGATGTTTCTGCTTTCTGCTGTCTTGCGGTCTGTCATCATTGTATATTGCAGCTATACCATGTTTCACGATTGCTAGACCCGGCATCATTGGCGTGGCTTTCCCCTGTATTTTTTGCCTTTGCCTCCTGTGCTTTACTGTGTGTTGTACTTCGTTTTTGCTGGTTTAGATGCTTTGGGCACTTTGCCACTGCTGTTCGGTGCCAAAGTGCAAGTGCTCCCACTGTAAATTGTTGTTATGGATTTGTGTTTCCACAATTTGTTTATTCAATTTACTCCTAAGTCTCTAGTACAGTGCACCATGTGTTCCCAGGGCCTGTAAACCAAATGTTGCTAGTGGGCTTCCAGCACAGATTGTGCCACTCACACAAGCAGCCTTGCAAAAGAGTCTCAGGCCTTCCAACGCAGTGACTGTGTGCAGTTCGCACTGCCATGTCAACCTGGCTAGTGAACCCACTTGCCAGGCCCTAAGCTTCTCTTTTCTTATATATGAGTCACCCCTAAGGTAGGCATAACATACCCCTATAGGGCAGGGTGCAGTGTTTGTGAAAGGTAGGACATGCCCTGATGTGTGTGGAATGTCCAGTTAGTGAAATACTGCCAAATCTCGTTTTCACTATGGAAAGGCTATCTGAATTGGATAGGATGGGGAGTTTACTTATAATATATTTTAAGTATAACTACCCATGGGAACAAGATAGGAAAGTGGATCCAAGCTAGATTCCACTTAGACCAGCTCAAAATTCTCCACAGAATCTACATAACATGACCGTGTCTGCTCCGCATGGGTAGAGCAGAGAGTGGAGAGTGTAGACGTAAATGTGGAAAAGAGGGCACCTTCATGCATATCATATGGGAGTGTGACCAAATACAAGCCTACTGGCGTGCAGCACATCTCATCATCAGTGTGGTACTTACACTTCAACTCCGTCCGGAGGCTTGTAGGTGTCTCCTAAATATATGGGAGCCGACGGACCACACTTCTTCGAACAAACTCTGGTCAACCCTAACATTGATGATAGCAAAGAGAAATATCGCACAAAACTGGGGAGCCCTGCAGCCGCCCAGGATAGAGACCTGGAAGGAAGATCTAGACTGGTGCATGTTTAGAGAGAAGACAGTCTACATAGCTAGGGGGAAGTGGGGCTGTGTTTGGGGCCCTTGGAACACATACCGAGGCCATATATGTACCCCACCGCTACACACAAGTGATGAAGATCCCCCAACCCCCTAATTTGTCTGCACAGTGTATTATGGTATGAAACTATGGTATAATGTATCCATGATACCAGAAATATACTATGTCTCCTCTACACACTATGTATGTCATGTTGAAATTAACTAAATAAAAAGAACGTTTAAAAAAAAAAAAGATAGTGTGAGAAGTTGGCCTGGTATATGCTGTCCACTAATTAAAGTGGGCACCTTGTACCAGTCCAAACAACCCCTTATGGTCATAGGATAAAGACAACCTTTATTGAAAGCTATCCTACTGGTAGCTATGAAGAGCAGCCTTCAAGCTAAGTCTTGAAGGAATGTAAATCAGCTTGTTTTACCAGTCTATAATCTCTTGAGTGACCAAATGAAAGGACAACCACACCAGGTATATATTTAAAATATATGTATTTAAGATAAAACACACCCCTCTCGTCTCTTTATGAGGCTGGAGTTTGAAGTACTTAAGTTACAAGTCAGTATTCAACAGTAAAAGCACAAATACACGTTTGGGCCCTAGGGGCATACCAAACCATATACCAATAAAGTGGTATAAGAACCACGACTGAGCTAGACACAAGGCCTAGAGCCTGTAGAAGTGCTTGGACCACAAGGAACCACCCAAGGTGGTGACACAGGGGACCCACGAGGGACGCTTGCAGTGTGAGAACACAGCAGCGAATCGCCGTTAACTTCTATGGGGAAAGTCGTGGTTGGAAATTAAGAGTTTAAGGACACTTAGAGGACGACTACAAGCAAACCCTTTTGGACTTAGAGGTGTCTAGGGCCAACACCCATGGGAGCACCGGAGTACTCGAGTTACCTCACCCAGGGAAGCCGGGTGCATAGGTGTCAACTGGTGTCTGGTCGCGGCGTCGTTTTCAATGGAAGCTGGCAAAGAAGTGCTGCTGCCGTGAAGAGGAGAAGTGTCCGGAGAGACCCAAGCCTGGATCAAGGATGGAAGGAACCTGAAAGCAGAGGGGACGGAATCTGGGTCACTTACCAGTGACCAAGGGCACGATAGTCCAATGCCCACAGATGTCGGGTGCTTCAGATGAGTTGACGGGTGTCTTGACGAGGTCCAGGAGGTGCTGACGACAACCTGGAGCTGGATTCGAGCTGTCCCACAAAGTCTGTCAAGTGCTGCGGTGTCGGCAATCAGAATGGACCCAACAAGTCTTGGCAACGGCAAGTCAATTGGAAATTGAAGAAGGGCATTGGTAAAGACAAGCAAGGTCTGGGGGACTCACCCAGCAAGGGTATGTCGGGGCACATAAGGAGCAACCAGGAAAGCCCAATCAGAAGAGGAGTTGCCTTTGTGGGGATCCACTAGCCAATGGGCTAGCGATCGCGAAGGAGCCTCGAGCAGTCGCACTGGAAACTGGCCCACGGGTGACTCGTAGAGTGGAGGTCAGAGATCTTCGGTACTGTAGATGCCCAAGGCTGGGGCTACTCGGAGCCCAAAGAACATCTTCAAGGAAGATCAGGAAGCTGATGGACCAGCAAAATATTACGGTGTCCAGGGGTCATGGTTCCACATTACCCACGATAGCCACGGGCCTCAGCTTTGCTGGGGACTCATGGTAGCCTCGGGGAAGTCTGGAAATCTACCTCTGGTGATGCAAAGACTTCGGCATCTGGCAGGAGCTTCAGAGTTGCAGACCGGACAGTTGCTTCTTTGGTGCCTGCCAAGCTGGGGAGTCACTCCTTGACCCCAAGAGAGATTTCTTCAGTCTTCTAGCGAAAATAGAAAGTCAAAGGTCCAGGATATGTGTTGCAGAGTTTCGTCCAGGGTAATCTAAAGTCTCAAGGACTGGGTTCCCATACTTATACTAAGTTTGGGGGCTGGACATACTCTAGGGACCACCTATGGGAGGGTTTGGAAAGAGGGGTGGTTACACCCATTTCCTTTGTCCAGTTTCACGCCAGAGCAGGGGCAGATAGCCCCTGCAACTGGTTTGAACTGGACCATGCACAGGGACACCAAGTGTGCCCCCAGTGCAGGACTTCAGAGCACCAGAGAGTGCTCCCGCCCAGCCCCAATACACAACTGCCTGTCTGGGGAGGTGGTTACAAGTCCCTGGGACAGGAAACCTATTGTCCAGGCCTCCCCTACCAGAGGTTTGGTCAGCAGCAGGAGGCCAGATCCGTGTCTGTGCCATCCATTTTGTGATGCCAGGGCTTTAGAAAGTCTTTACCGGGTAGACCATTGTGAACATGTCTCACCCTCTAGAAGGGTGGAATGCTACCCCCGCTGCCAGAACTGGTGGGGGGGGGTAGTATTTCAAAGTGTTTGACACCAAACACGACATGTTTCCGTGCAGCCAGTCCAAAGTTATCATTTACCGTGAGGTTATAATTCACTTAAGAGTATATGGTCAGGCTGCACCACAAACAGCATCAGAGGAGGTACTCCGAACGCTGCAGAGGGGCTCTGCTCATGCAGGGGCACCCTCTCACATAAAAACCAAGCACTCTGCCTTCAGGATTGTTAAGGCCTGCCATAGGAGTGACTTATAGGTTTTATATGTGTGTGCAATGGTAGTGATGTAGGTAGCCTATAACACAGTAACGAGTGCATGCACCACCTTACCCAGGCTGCATTAGCAGACCTGTGGTGTCATTTTGGAGTGCTTCCCAGGGGTGGCATAATACATGCTTCAGCCCCTGGTAGGCCTCTGAGGTACCTATGCCCTGGGTACATAGTATACCATATACTAGGGACTGATAAGGCACTCCTTAATCCAATTGGAGATGTACCTAATGTACATGGAAACCATTTTAGAAAGGAAGCAGCTAGGCTGGGGTCCTGATTAGCAGGACCACAGCCAGACTAAGGTCGAAAAACATTGAAACACCAGCAAAAAGTGGGGGTACCCATGTGAAGCAGATCCTACTCTCCTACAGATAGGAAAGTGGAGTTTGGTATGCCTTAACTCAGAATATAAAGATGCATCTTTTAGTAAGGAAGATTTTTAAATTCTGAGTTTGAAAATACCACTTTTAGGAAGTGGATATTTTATTAGTTAGCCATTCAGTGTGCCTTGGCTAGGATTGTGTAGTGACTGTCTGGATCTGGCGTGACAGGGGCTGAGGATACGAATTCTGTTCAGACAGCCACATGGAGGGTGAGGTGTGTCCTGCAATCCAGAGTGAGTCAGGGGTTGGCTGAATAGACCTGGGCTGCATTCAGAGTATGGGGAGGAGATTTATTTCACACCTGGATGGGCCTGGTCTGCCTTGGACAACGCTGTCTCCACCTCCAGCTGGGCAGCTGCACCAGAAAGGACAAAATTGGTTTTGATTGGGAAAAGAGCTTTTCTGCCAGCAGAGAACAAAGGAGTTTGTACTATAAAAAGTGTGGCCCAAAACCCTGAACTTTAGATTCCTTTTGGACTTCAAGAGGAACATCTGCCAAGGAGAAGAGCTGGGAGAAGTTGAAGGAGAAGTGCTGCCCCTTTGCTGTGTGCTGAATGGGGTTTGCCTGCAGTAGCTGTTTCCGCCATGGAGAGGAACTGTGTGTGTGTCCTGCTTGACAAAAGATCTCCAAGGGCTTGAGGCAGAGCTTGCCAAATTTTCAAGAAGTTTCAGGAACAGCAAAGACTTCACCATCCTTCTGGGCACCATCTCTGGAACCACTGGTTTCAGTCGCCACAGAAGAAAAGAGCAGCCAAATCTGTCACAGAGTCTGTCGCTGGTTCCCTGTCCTTAACGCACCGCAGAAGGCAGCCCCACAATTTGCACAGCATCCTTGGTCTCACCAAAGCCACTGGGGGACCGTCACAAGCCGTTGCTTGCACCGCGTCCTCTTGGCACCGCACTCTGCACCGCCTTGCTTCACTCTGCTCAGACGTTACCGACACCGTCGCTGCCCAACCAGACATTGACCAGCTCCGTCGCCTGCACCATGACCTGCCAGCACCGCAATGAGCGCCACCTCACTCCACATCATAAGCCTTGGCCTCACTGAGACCATTGGATGACCATCAACCAGCTGCTGCCTGCATTGCTTCCACTGCACATCGCAACCATGATGGTTGCCCCGGACGACTCGGCCACAATGAGAAAGGTACTGTCTACGAGTCTGTCGAGGCTTTAGCTGGCCCGGAATAACATGGTTGGCCGGAAATGTTATACTCTGTCATTTTCAGCATCGCGGTAGCCCCAGATGGAGCTACTGACTCGAAAAACTGTGTTTTTCAGCTATTCTAGCAAATTGAAGGTTAACTTGCAAAGTAACTATTTATACAGTATTGTATGTTGGATTTTTGTCGTATTTGGTCTTGTTGGTTTACATAAAGTCTTGCTTATTTTTCTAAACTGGTGTGGTGTCCATTTATAGTGTTTTCACTGTGTTACTGTATGCATGCACAAATGCTTTGCACACTGCCTCTCAGATAAGCCTGTCTGCTCGTGTCAAGCTACCAAGCGGGTGAGCAGGTTTTTTTTTAAGACTTGCATCCCCCTTACCCTGACTAGGAAGAAGAGTCCCTACTTGGACAAAGGTGCAAACCATTGTCAACTAGAGACCCCCATTTCTAACAATGTACTTCTCTGCTCTCTCTCATCGCCTTTTTTAGATCTCACCTGCAGCAACAATCTCTTTTGTCTAAAAAAAGCTCTAAAGAGGGGCTTTTAGCCCACACATTACTTACCATTCAATGGTATCATTATCAATCTTCTTTGCTGTCTTTTAATTCAACAGAATATGTTAGTGTGTCACTTCTGTTTGTTTGTGTGGTGCATGGACCAAGTACAGATTAATTCATCTTAATTAGTGTCCATCTACTGTTTGCCCTGTGAATGAGGTCATATGTCCTGTTGATTCTGTGAATTGTGATTGCTTAGTGCTCCGGTTCTGCCTTGAATCTGAATACCAAAAATCTGTGGTGATCTCTGATTATTCGCAGCGGGTGCGTGGCTAAAGTTGCACATATTCCTTAGATGCTTTCTTCGTTTCCATTGGAAGGCTGTTGCGGGTTTAGGAACCAAGATTTACAAGCTAAATATCCATGCAATTCAAAGCTCTGCTACCTTCTATCCCTCCCACATCCCAGGCAGTGGTTAAGTTGTAAAAACAAATAAGTGCAGGGGCTCTCGTCAGGAGGCAGCTTGCCCCAGCCCTTTCTCCTGTCAACACTGCCTAAAACAGAAACATGAAAGTGTGGAGAGGATGTGGCGTAATGGCCAGAGCTGCTGACTTTGGAGCTGGGGAACCAATTTTGAGTCCGGGGGTTGGCTCAACATCCTGTGATTCTAGGAAAATCACTTAATCTCCCAGTGCCTAACAAAAATGAACATGTTCTTAACTGGTGCTCGTGAAAAGCACTGGTGTTGATGATTAAGTGCTGGTGCTGAGCACCGGAAACCACTGGCTCAAATTAAGCACTGATCCCAGGGCTGTCAGCTTCTTCGTGTCCTGATAGTGACTTTCAGCCACTCCTAGTTGTTAGCTGACAAGAAGCAGCAGGCTGTGATGTGTAGTTTCAGTTTTCACCCTATAAATTCGGGGCTATTGTTCCCAGTATACTTGGAGCTGATGGCATATGAAGTACAACATGATCAAAGACACACTCATGACATAGAAATGCTAAATTCTTATGCCTCCCTCTGAAGAATACATTTTAAATGTATTGTGCGTTTACTGGTTGAAAGGAAATGTTTGAAAACGCTACTTTGAAAATTGAAACTTGTTACTGGTTTGATGTTGGAATCGTCAGTGTTAAACTGGCCTGCAGGGCTCTCTGGCACTGCCAGATGGTCCAGTCCTCATAATGGCTCTTTTGAGGCGCTGCATCCGGCAGTGGCAGAGCGCCCCACTGACCAGTACACACTGCTATTGACTAGTGGGCCTGATTTGTTTTTACCTTTACAGTAGATCCTAACCGTCTAAACCAGTGACGTACAAGGAAGCGCACGGCTTTCAGGTTTTACCAGCTTCATTCATGTCATGGATTTTTTTAATCACAGACCACACCTTCGTCTGAATGAACACCCTGCAGAGGACATCTCACACAACCAGCATAGCCCAGACATGCCTAGTACCTAGCGGTACTTGCGTGCACACACATCAAATATGAATATACATCAGAATACATTCGCCAGCTGATGTCAGATATGTAATAGACGTGACTATCAAGGGCTCCCATCAGTATGGACCATCAAGACTTGTCATACAAACCACACAGCATAACACGAGAAAGAACAGTGTAAACAGCCTGTTACAGCTCTCAGGGGACCTGTAATTGAGTGTTAAAGTGGCAGCTCTGTAAAAAGCAATCCCTAGCTAAGACTTTTTATGAGTCGACTCTACTACAACACTCTAGTGTTTCTTCCTTTTTCTTCCCTCGTGGAGGCTCTCGTGAGGGGGGCTCCATGAGGGAGGCCCAGAACCTTATCTATGTAACAATAGGCTTTCGTTTGAAACCTTTCTATCTGCGCAGCGCTGGTTTGTCAGTTGACAGTTGTACCTGTTCCAGACAGACGTGCTATTCGTTGTCTGGCCGAAGAATCCAATTCAACTTCCTGCTTTATACCTGTGATGTGTGGAGCTTCACTTCACACACTCTATGACACGACTCCACTCTATGACAGTCCACTGTAGGACACTCCACTCTCTTCGAAGCCACTAACGTTTAACCATGCTGACACACTGGTGTACAACATAACTGAAACACATTCGCAAAGACAATTGCTCACACGCAAGAGCTAGTGGTGCCATTGATGGTTTGTTCTTCATTCCTTCTGCTTTCACTTTCTATACCTCCTCTAAGCTCCGAAGAGAGATTTTGGGGCATATTATCAAGTTCCGGCGTTAAAATTATCGCCGCTTTATCGGTAGAAAACGGCTGCTAAAGCGGCGAGAATGGGCTTGATAATATGCCGCAGAGAATTCCAATATAAGCTCATGTTGACACCAGAACATGGGCTTCTATGGAAATTCTCTACGGCATATTATCAAGCCCATTATCGCCGCTTTAGCGGCAGTTTTCTGCCGATAAAGCGGCGATAATTCTAACGCCGGACCTTTACTTAATTAGTCATGACAGTATTTTGGAGCTAGTGTCTAGGATGGCTACGTACTGTGTGAACTTATTGACAATGATACCAACAGAATCATTGTCCGTACAGTTAATATTCAATTTTGCATGTTGACAAATTGCATTCTTCATTTAGAGAAACGGGTAGAACATTCCTTCCACTGTGCACCACGCACGGCATATTTGTGTGGCTTCGTTGCCTATCAAGTTACCTCAAAGCAAATTTCACTACCGCCATTACATGGTCACACACCAGAATGTCGATCGTTTTTCTGAAGAGGAATGACAATTTTACTCCATATGAATACAAATAAATTGCGATTTTTGTCATTTTCAGTGGTCCTGGGGTACGTAGAACTCTGCAGGCCTTCACAGACTTCTGGTTTTCTACAGTCCATTTATTTTATATGTCATTATCCCAAGTGAGAGCTGGTAGAAGAGCTGCAACTCACTTGACACTTGTAAAAACCTACTTGGTACCTGCTGCTACTTTCACTCAAAGAAAACTTTCCTGTTTGCTTTCTCAGAACTTTTCCAACAGCAAGTTAATTCGTTTTTACTGCTCGAGTTGTTTCGTCTCCCTGTGGAGCTTTCCGACAGACAGAGAAGTGTAACACAGTAAATTACATTACATCAAATGCTGTTTACATGTATTTTATATTTTTCTTTGGTGTGCTATTTCTTGCAGTCTCCGTTTGCCTACAAAACATGGGCTGGACAAGGAGAACTTCAAAGCACTGCCATCATTGTGGAAGAACAAGAAAACAATAGGAACTGTTACCGAATCAGAAGCACAATCACATTTATAGACTGCAACATAAAAATATAACAGGAGAACACGGACAAATACACAATAATAGCCACATCTCTTTAAGACATACAGCAGCATGTCGATGGCACAACAAGTTCTCTGGTTATGTTCCTATAGAGACAATGGTTTAACGATGTATGAGCCCACGTTTGTACTTCTACTGTGTTTGTATGTATTATTTAAAGAGGTTTTATTGCAACTTAAAATGCTCCAATTTATACCAACAGGAAGGTACATAAGTACATCATCAAGATTACAAAAAACGCTAGTGGTGATGATTGTTCAGAAGTTACTCGGAACAGTGTTAATTTGTTAACTATAGTTGATATAATGCATTGGGAATTTAAAGTTACATTTTATTTTAGATAGTCTTCAGGTACCCAAAACTTGTAGATGGACGTCATTTGAGATGTCATCAGTGATGTAACTGACTATGTCATGTGTGATGTACAATGTGAGATCATGAGCAGTGCATTGTGAGGGCGCAACTTATAGTTCGCTTAGGTAACTATAACTACTGAATTTCACTAGTTTTGTATGTGTGAAATCTGAGCCTTACTAAAACCTTTGGGTTTTTCAGTGAATTTCTAAAGTTTTTTAAATTTTATTTGCAAACTATAACATTGCTGTAACCTTTGTTTTTTTAAGTGAATTTCTAAGGTATTTTCAAATTCAATTCCCTAACTATAATGTCCCTGTAACCTTTGTTTTTTTAAGTGAATTTATATGTTTTTTTAACTAGTAGTCGCATTTGCAGAGTGGTGGAGAAAGGGGGCGGGGACTCCAACCTGCTCTAAGGAATCCCGCTGTATGGTACATACTGGAGGTAACAGATGAGCTTCTTGGCCCCCAGGGTCCTCCTGCATCCAAGAGGAATTCATCCCCCAAGCAGTTGTGCACCAGGAGGCATGTTTGCAGAGTGGTGTCGAAGGGCAGTGTGGCCTCTGAAGACCTCTCAGCAATCCGGCTGGGTGGGACTCACTAGAGGTAACAGGAAAGATATTTGGCTCCCAAGGACCTTCGGCAGCCAAGAGGACTTCATGCCCCAACTAGTTGTGCACCAGGAGGCTCATTTGCAGAGTGGTGTAGAAAGAAGGCATGGCCTCCAATAACCTCTCAGCAATCCCAGTTTGTGGGAGTTACTGGAAGTAACAGGAGGGGTAGTTTGCCCCCAGGGAACCTCATGAGCCCAATAGGGCTTCATCCCGAACTAGTACTGCACCAGGAGGTGTGTTTTCAGAGTGGTGGAGAAAAGGGTGTGGCTGCAGATAACCTCTCAGCAGTGTCAGTGTGTGGGACTTACTGTAGGTAATAGGAGGGGTAGTTGGCCCCCAAGGACCCTCAGGAGTCAAGAGGGCTTCATCCCCAGCTAGTAGCGCACCAGGAAATCCACATGCAGAATGGTGGTAAAAGGGGGTGCGGCATCCAGTGACTTGCCCGCCTGCTTAAAAAAAATTTTCTTTTATTGTGGGAGAGGGGTTGCATGGCTCCCCTTCGCTGGGCTAATTTTAGCCCCAGGGACCCCATCCCCTGGGGCCAGGCATTTTTAAAATGGATCTACCAAGCCAATTTAGGCCCCAGCGACCCCATCCCTGGGCACCAGTCTTTTTTCATTGTTATTTTTTTATTTAGGGGAGGTGGCTGTGCAGCCCCCATCCACTGGCCATTCCTATTGCCCGGGGGCTTTTAAAATTAATTTGTAAACATTTATGGGAGGGAGACTGTGCAGCCCCCCTCCTCAAGCCAGGTTTGCCCCAGGGACCTCATTCCCCAGGGCCCAGCCTTTCTGAAATGGTGGAGGGGAGCCATGCAACTCCCCTCAATGGGCCGATTTTGGCCCCAGGGACCCCATCACCCGGGCCTGGCTCTATTGTGGGTGCCCTGGTTCCACCCAGGGCACCCACTCACATCAGTTTGGGACCGCAGCCCCCTCTGTCTGAAAGCAATTCTGTTCCACTTCCAGCAAATGAGATCATTTTAATGGTCCAGCTTTCTGGAAGCAGAGCATTTGTTGTATCCTGGTGGCAGTGGTAAAGCACCCACCAAGCTACAGTAAACAACTATGTCCCGGGGGTGGGCACCACGGGACATAGCAGGAGCCAGCCCTGGGGGTAGGTGGTCCCCAGGGCCATGTATGGCTCCAGGAAGGGGGCCACAAAGCCCCCTCCTTTCTTCAATTTTGACCCAAGGGGGTGGTGGTCCCTGGAGCTGGAGGGTCCACGCAGCCCTCACATTCAATTTAAGAAAATCCCCAGGTCAGGTGGCAGACCCTGGGGCTGTGAGGGGATTTGCACAGTCCCCCTGCATTCCTTCAAATAATACCCTGGGGTGGTGGCGGCCCCTGGGGCTGAGGGAGGACCATGCGGCCCCTGCATCGTTTTAAGAAAAAGCCTGGGGGAGTTGGCGGTCCCGGGACTGGGGGTACACGTGGCCCCCCCATTTAATAAAGTTAAAGTCCTGGGGAAGTGTTGGTTCCAAGGCTGCGAAGGGGTCTGGGCGGCTCTCTCATTGTTATAAGATCAAGCCCCAGGGATGTGGCTGTCCCCGGGGCTGACTCCCCATTCAATAAACTTAAAGCACCAGGGAGGTAGCAGCCCCTAGGGCTATGGAGGCATCGAAAAGGCCCCCTATTTTTTTGTAAACCATCCCTCTGGGGACCCCCCTAAGAGCGCTCGGGGGTCAGGTTAATTCTACCCCGCCCCCTTTTGTTTTTTGATTTTTTTGTGACTACGCACAAGCCAAGTCCCACGATGGCTGCCAACACTTCCTGGTTTGAAGTGTTGGCAGCCAATCAGATCTCAGCACAAGATAGGGAGAGGTCGCAGATCCTCTGTCTCCCTATATATGCAATAGGAAATTTCTGTAAATAATCCCACAACTGCTGTACAGATTTACACTAAATCACAAAAAGATCCAAAATCTACCTATCTACCAAATTTGGAGTAATTCCGTTCAGACGTTTGAGCTGTAGCAATGCCTAAAGCTTCAAAGAAAATGAACAAGGGGAAAACGTGTTTTGAGAACTCCCTTTTTCTCATCCCCCCTTGACAATTTACCCCAAAACATTTGAGATAGCAGCTGAAATGAGTGGCAAACTAGTTTGAAAAGTTCACGAGGAGTCATCAAACAGTGGCAAAGTTTTCAGCAAATGAAACAATACTCTTCCTATGGAAATCTATGGCAATCACCAGTAGGATATATATGTATATCCAAAAACCCAAACCCTCACAAAACACTTATAATGCCAATTAAAATCCCGCATCCACCCTAAAAACATACATATAAATGTTAGGGCAAGGGAATTTTTAGTGTAGGTGCGGGTTTTTGATTGGCAAAGGTATTTTAAGGGGTTTGGGAGGGTATGGCATATATATATATATATTCACTGAAAAAAACATAGGTTTCAGATATGTTATAGTTAGGAATTAGCATTCTAAAAACCTTTGAAATTCACTGAAAAACCGTAGGTTTCAGGGGCGTTATAGTTAGGAATTAGCATTTAAAAAACCTTTGAAATTCACTGAAAAAACCATAGGTTTCAGGCACGTTATAGTTAGAAATTAGCATTTAAAAAACCTTACAAATTCACTGAAAAAACCATAGGTTTTAGGGAAAGTTATAGTTAGTTGGACATTTCACTCGTACAAAACCAGTGAAATTCCCCCGTTATAGTTAGTTCAGCTAACTATAACTCGCGCCCCCGCAATGCACTGCTGTGCTGATGACATCACATATTACATCACTCATGACATGGTCAGTGACATCACTGATGGCACCTTGAGGTACTCTTACTCAGCACTTGATCTCGACTCCTACGGTCTTGCTCTCCCGGGTAGGGGGAATATCTTTTCATCTCTACTATGGAATAGCCTCTCTCTCCCTCTGCGACAGATACCGGACCTCCTTACTTTCAGGCAGAATCTGAAAACATGGCTTTTCCAGCTTTAGGCCTACCTGATTTTACAGTTGGGCGGGGCTCTGTGTCTTTTTCTCTCAGTGCCGGGACACTCCTGGGAGTAGCCGCGCGCTCTATAAATACCATATAACATAACATAACATAACATACCCTGCATGATACCCTTTCAGTGTGTTCTATACTTGACTGAATTGCAAATGTGGCCACGATTTTAGCTTTGTGGTTCGCTATTAAGGGCTATTTTATATGGTACACAAGCCTATTTTTTGTGCTAGACTGCTCGCTATTCAGAGTAAGTAGTCCGTGGCTCCCATTGCACTAAGGAGGCATACTGTTTAGTAATTTCCTGTAATGGCCAGCCACAACACTTAGCAGAGCTTCTGGTTGCATCTCAGTGAAGATACTCTTCCTCTGAGTGTAAAGGCTAGAAGTGTTGCATGGCTCTGGTTCCATGACATCAGAAAGCATAAAGGGAATAGTGCATAACCCGAAGGGTTTCCTGGTTGTATGGTTCTTAAGTTGTAATGGTAATTCTTGCCTGGTGTGTATAATTGAGCATAAGTGTTGACCTCTCCCTCATTCTGTGGCTTCAGAGTTCTACGCTGAGCTGATGTATTTTGCTGTCCACGCATTGTAAGTAGAGTTACACTTAAAATATAATGGAAATGATATTTATAGTAATGTTACAATTGCATTTTGAGGTGTGTTTGCCCCCATCTCCTTCATCTACATAGTTTTAAGGGTGTAAGAATATGTACACCTGCTACTAGATGTATGTTTACATTTTATTTATGTGAAATGTATCAGAGCGAACAAGTATTAGTACTAATACTACTATTTGTGACTAGCTATTCCTTGGGCATTTCCCTTAGCCAGTTAGGCCAAGTGTGTATAACTGTACCACCATATGAAACTGGGGCAGATTGGCACGGAACCTGCATGTTAATGGCACAGTAGCGTAAAACAATCCGAAAGATGTACTCGGTGCTGGACAGTGTACGTGACACATAAAGACAGCGACACAAGTGACAAAGTGAAGTCAGCAAGGGGACGGTGCAAAGTGAGGTGAAGGTGAATATTTACAATATATTACAGTCGGCGGTTCTGAACTCAATTATAACAATGAAATTGAATTATATCCATTTTTCATAGAACCAATATAATAAGATCGTGCCATCAATTAAGCTGACAAGTCGACGGCGTTTCGATCCCCACGATTTGGGATCATCATCAGGACCGGATTGTCAATTTCAAACAGTGCTGTATATATAGGAAAGAAACAGGTAAGGGAAGATTAAGAGCCAAGAAAGCAAATTTTACTTTGACAGAAATAGCCCGAAGTGATTGAGCCAAGGCGAGTGAAGACAGAAGAAGGGAGGAACTAATTAGAAAACAAGTAAAGGCTAGTTGTAAAAGAATCTTATTATATTGGTTCTATGAAAAATGGATATAATTCAATTTCATTGTTATAATTGAGTTCAGAACCGCCGACTGTAATATATTGTAAATATTCACCTTCACCTCACTTTGCGCCGTCCCCTTGCTGACTGTCACTTGTGTCGCTGTCTTTATGTGTCACGTACACTGTCCAGCACCGAGTACAACTTTCGGATTGTTTTACGCTAATTGACCCTGCTTGCAGTGCTGATATAACTGTAACTTTCTTCCCTTGAAGATTCCCTTTCCTTTTGTAAAAATTGTATTGAATACATGATTGCTTTTTGCTAAAAAAATTGTTTTGAGAGTCTCCCTTCTTTGTTTGCAATGTTTCAGACATGCATTGAGAATTGCCTTTGAATGAGACCTGTTGAGATCTCTTGTTGTTATTTTACTCACTCACCCTAATCTCAACCAGGTTTATGGGTTTATGCTCCTGTAGTTTTTTTTATAAAAATGCCATTTTGTGTAGGCACTGCAGCCAGTGTGATTATCCCATAGGCATGCATATCTTCTCTTTGGTCCACATCCCTTCTTGTTAAGTTTTGTTGATGTTGACTATGTGGCACTGGGTGGCAGCCATTTTGTGTGCCCACCCAGTGTGGCCCTTCAACATAGGCTTTCATGGATGGTTGAGATAGCAGTTTAATAAAATGTATGCTTGAGGATAACTTTGCCTATTTATAAAAAAAAATATTTCAAATTTTTAATTTAAGGTTTTTTAATTCTACTTTTTTGTTATTTGTAATTTTATTTTAATTTTTTTACATTTAATTTTAATGTTTTTAATTTTAATTTTGGTTTGTTTGTTAAGATTTTTAATAGTACTTTATTTGCGTTTTCATTTTAATTTTAATTTTATTTTAAGTTTTGAATTGATTATTTGTCATTTCTTTTTTTTATTCAAATGTGGTCCCCCTTTTTCCAATCATCTGGCATTAACCCCCTTATCTGACATGTGTGTACAACAGCATTCATTATCTAAGGATTATTCCATTGTCACCTGCACCTCCCTGAGTGCCACATCCCAACATAATGTACACAAAGAAACAGTTACATCTGTATGTTGTTATTCATTCTTATCCTTTCTCAGTGTACACCATGAAAGTTTATGTTGGTGTGGTTTTAAAAATGGATAGTTACTCTGTATTGCCTATTATTAATAATAACTTAACCCTTTGCCAAGCCTTTTTTTGGCTATTTGGGGTAGTGCGTGCTTAGGCCCCTGTAACCTTTTGACCACATTAGGTATCCATGCCAAATTTGCGTCCTTTTCTTCCAACATCATGGGGATTCTAAAGGTACTCAGGGTTTGTGGATTCCCCTGGAGGGTCACAGAAATGAGCCAAAATACAGCAACATTTTGGTTTTGTTCGGAAAAATTGGAAAAACGGGCTGCAAATGAAAGCATCTGGATTTTTCCCTGCAAATGTTATCACAAAAGGGTTTGTGGGGTTGAAATCACCATTTTCCCAGCTTTTCGGGGATACCAGACTTTTGTCAGAAACCCAACATTTTTTACACAGTTTTGGCATTTTTCTGGGACATAGCCTATTTTTGCTATTTTTTGTGCTTTTGACCTCCTTCCAGTTAATGGCAGAAATGGGTACAAAAGCAATAATGGATCCTGGAAAGCTATACATTTTCGTGAATAAGACAACATTCTGAATTCAGCAAGGGGTCATTTGTGTAGATCCATCAAGGTTTTTTTATAGAAACAAACAGTTAAATATAGGATAAATTGAAAATTAGTTGAAAAAAACCAGCATTTTGTGTCAACGTTTTCACCTGTAACTTCTTCTAATTATGACTGCTCTTTGAAAGCAATATACCGTTGCATCCGCTGGACATTACTGGTTGTGGGGATATATAGGACTTGTAGGTTCACCAAGAACCCGATGAGCCCAGAGCCAAAAACTGAGCAGCAACTTGCAATGGTTTTTTATTATGTACAGGGTATATAGTAATTATTCTGTAAAAATGTGTACATGGAAAAATCGGTATGAAAGACACCTATGTATTTCTGAAATGGGAACAAAATATAGAGTTTAGAAACAGTAGATATTTGCACATTTCTGAAATTGGGAATACTCATACTAGCATGAGAATTATCAGTCATTTTTTAGAATGACTTATTTTTTACACAATGTCTTTCATTTGGAAGGCAGAAATGCATCGAAAGTCAATAGATAATAACAGTTCCTTTACAAATCTGAATTACCCTAAGTCTCCCAATAAAAATGGTACCTCACTTGCGTGGGTAGGCATAGTGCCTGCAACAGGAAACGGTGCAAAACGCAACGTGGTCATAACTCAATATCGCAGTGAAAATTTACCCTTTTTTGGCAAAGTGCAAAGCTCTAGTTTTTGAACCCTAGCTCTGTGGGCACCTTGGGAAACCTAGAAAACCTATACATTTTTGAAAACTAGACACCCAGGGGAATCCAGGATGGGGTGATTTGACTGCGTCCCACCAGGGTCTGTTACCCAGAGTCCCTTGCAAACCTAAAAAATTGTCAAAAAAAACACATTTTCCCCACATTTCTGTTGTGGAAAGTTCCGGAATCTGCGTGGATCCACACATTTCCACCCACCCAGCGTTCCCCAAAGTCTTACGAGAAAAAGGGTACCTCACTTGTGTGGGTCGGCCTAGTGCCCGCGACAGGAAACGGCGCAAAACGCAACGTGGTCACACCTCAATTTCGCAGTGAAAAATGACCCTTTTTTGGCAAAATGTCTAGCTGTAGTTTTTGAACCCTAGCTCTGCGGGCACCTTGGGAAACCTAGCAAACCTCTACATTTTTGAAAACTAGACACCCAGGGGAATCCAGGATGGGGTGACTTGACTGACTCCCATCAGGGTCTGTTACCCAGAATCCCTTGCAAACCTAAAAAATTGTCAAAAAAAACACATTTTCCCCACATTTCTGTGGGGGAAAGTTCCGAAATCTGCGTGGATCCACAAATTTCCACCCACCGCGCGTTCCCCAAAGTCTTACGAGAAAAACGGTATCTCACTTGTGTGGGTCGGCCTAGTGCCCGCGACAGGAAACGGCGCAAAACGCAACGTGGTCACACCTCAATTTCGCAGTGAAAAATGACCCTTTTTTGGCAAAATGTCTAGCTGTAGTTTTTGAACCCTAGCTCTGCGGGCACCTTGGGAAACCTAGCAAACCTCTACATTTTTGAAAACTAGACACCCAGGGGAATCCAGGATGGGGTGACTTGACTGACTCCCATCAGGGTCTGTTACCCAGAATCCCTTGCAAACCTAAAAAATTGTCAAAAAAAACACATTTTCCCCACATTTCTGTGGGGGAAAGTTCCGAAATCTGCGTGGATCCACAAATTTCCACCCACCGCGCGTTCCCCAAAGTCTTACGAGAAAAACGGTATCTCACTTGTGTGGGTCGGCCTAGTGCCCGCGACAGGAAACGGCGCAAAACGCAACGTGGTCACATCTCAATTTCGCAGTGAAAAATGACCCTTTTTTGGCAAAATGACTAGCTGTAGTTTTTGAACCCTAGCTCTGCGGGCACCTTGGGAAACCTAGCAAACCTATACATTTTTGAAAACTAGACACCCAGGGGAATCCAGGATGGGGTGACTTGACTGCCTCCCACCAGGGTCTGTTACCCAGAATCCCTTGCAAACCTAAAAAATTGTCAAAAAAAACACATTTTCCCCACATTTCTGTATTGGCAAGTTCCGGAATCTGCGTGGATCCACAAATTTCCACCCACCCCGCGTTCCCCAAAGTCTTACGAGAAAAACGGTACCTCACTTGTGTGGGTTGGCCTAGTGCCCGCGACAGGAAACGGCGCAAAACGTAGTGAGGTAACATCAAAATTGCCTATCTCAAAACCACCTGGTTTGCAAGGGGGTCACTTGGGTTTTTGGCCCGGTGCACGGCGGCCATCTAGGGAAACCTACCAAACCCATACATTTCTGAAAACTAGACACCCGGGGGCTTCCAGGGAGGTATGGCTTGCGTGGATCACCCAACGTATCCTTACCCAGAATCCCCTGCAAACCTCAACTTTAGCTGAAAAAATCACTTTTTCACACATTTTTGTGTGGGAAAGTTGTGGCATCACCGGGCTCACTCCAATTTCCCACCTCCCAGCGTTCCCCTGGGTCTCCCGGTAAAAATGGTGCCTCACTTGTGTGGGAGGCCCAAGTACCCGCAACAGGCAAGGGCCCAAAACGTAGTGAGGTGACATCAAAATTGCCTATCTCAAAACCACTTGGTTTTGCAAAGGGGGTCACCTGGGTTTTTGGCCCGGTGCACGGCGGCCATCTAGGGAAACCTACCAAAGCCATACATTTCTGAAAACTAGACACCCTGGGGCTTCCAGGGAGGTATGGCTTGCGTGGATCCCCCAACGTTTCCTTACCCAGAATCCCCTGCAAACCTCAATTTTAGCTGAAAAAAATCACTTTTTTCACACATTTTTGTGTGGGAAAGTTGTGGCATCACCGGGCTCACTCATATTTCCCACCTCCCAGCGTTCCCCTGGGTCTCCCGGTAAAAATGGTGCCTCACTTGTGTGGTTAGGGTGGGGGCACTTTGGCATGCCACGAGGCTCGTGGCATGCCTTAGCATACCAAAGACCCCCCACCCTAACCCAAACCCACCGATGTAAGAAACCCCCCTCCCCAGCCCCAAAACTCACCTTTACTCTCCGTGGCGCAGGAAGCAAATGGCTCAGAGAGCAAAGGGAAACCTCCAATGACGTCAGCGCGGCTTGCGCGCTGACGTCATTGATGACGCGGGGGGGGGTCTCGTCATGGGCACAGCACGACTGTGCTCCATGACGAGACCATCTCGTCATGGGCACAGAAGGGGTTAAGTAACCACACTAAATTATATTGTTTGTTTGTACTACTAATTGAACTGGAACAATGCCACATTTCACTGATGTTCCTCTTGCTTGTTTGCTTATAGGTGCACAAGAGAAGAGAAATTACCCACAGTACTGCCAGACAGTAGGCCTGTACACTAGATGACGAATAACTTAGTATGCAACACGGTCATCTCTTCAGCTTGTGAAGTAAGTGCCACTGCCAACTGACAGCTTCAAGATGGCCCCAAACAAAGATGTGCCAGGAATGTGGCCAGTGTGGAGGAGAAGAAGCAGATTTCCACCACTGGTGTGCCAACCACAACCTTTAACAGCCAGCTGAGAGCAGCACTCCTGCATCAACAGCACCACCCCCCAACTTAAGCCCAGGGCCATGTCTGTCAGTGTGGCAGCCATTGCAATCATGTCAACTCCGATGAGTAGTGACAATGAAATGGATGTGTCCCTTTCACAATGTAGAACAAAATCGTTGCAGGAAACAGAGAAAAGTGGACAGCCATCACAGCTGCAGCCAGCAAAAGTACATTTGGATGATGTAGGTGCAGAATTGGAGGTTGAGCTCTCGTCTTAGCAGGAAGTTCAGCCTCCTCTTTTAGAATCATTGGCCCCTCCATCAAGTAAAAGGAAGGGGACTACTTCCCTATCTTCTCCAAGTACCACTCTTGATGATGATGATAGGGACAGGGAGTGAACCCCAGCAGAGTCCAGGAGACAACTGGAAAGGCAAGTGAAAAGAAAAGTTCCCAAAAGACTTAAACTTATGAAAGGGGATCATGAGGAGGATGCCAATGATGAGGCAGTTACGGTGGAAGGTGACACAGAGGAGTCTGACATTGCTATTCAACGTGATCCAAGGGATGAGGCAAAGGTAGCACTGCCACCAGCTCCTATCTTTGTAAAGCCCCAGCTGAGCCTTTCACCAACCCCTACCGCAGAAGAAGCAAACAGGCAATTAATGACACACCCACCTGCCTTCAGTTCTTCTTCAGGCATTGGTAGTGGCATAGTAAAAAAGTACTACTAACCAGTTTTGGACTTTTTTATGGTTAGAAAAAAGGGGAGCACATTGCAGTATGCAGCATTTGCAGCACAAGTGTTTGTTGAGGCAAGCCTGGTACCGGAGGCCAAACAAACCATATGATTAAAACACTACACAATCAAGTGACAGGAGCACCTAAAACAATTGCTGAATGTGGTCGTAGAGGTGAGGAGAGCCGGGGAACATCATTTATAAGTCCAATCACTGTAGAAGGTGATGATGAGGAAGAAGAGGGTGACATCTTCACACAAACCAGCCCTGTCCCCAGCAGTGTGGAAGCAGAATGGCCTACTTCAGCGACTTCACAATGTTGCAAGAAGACTCTGAGTGGGATGGAGACACCACGGCATACAGTGACTGCCCCACCAAGATGCACATTGACTCTGCCATTACTATCTACTTCTCGAAAGATGCCAGTTTCAGTGGCCCCAAAAAAGAAGAAACTCCAGGCTACTATTCCGGGCATGTTAAGGCAGGAGGGGCCCTACTAGCAAAACTACCCAACCGCAAGGTTGTACAATGGAAAGCTGGCAAAAATGTTAGCGCTTTACCTCCTCCCTTTTTCTTTTCTAAAAGGAGTGGGATTCTTAGAATTTTTTGGCAGCCATTTTCCTGAAATAGAAGGTACCAAGGACAACCAATTTTGCCAGAGTTGCTGTTCCAGCGCTGCATCACGATGTGCTGCAGTTGGTTTGACAAGCTTTGCTGCATCCGCCTGATGACAGACATGTGTGCCAGTCGTTAGGCGACTGATTACATGTGCATGACTACACACTGGATCTCTTTTGTAGGAGTGAAGCAAAAGATATATGCACGTCTTGGTCCTGAAGAAAGTTTTAAGATCATGCAGCCGCATGCGACAGTGGCCATGTTCGCCAAGGAGAAATCACATATGGCTGTAAACATCTGGGAGGAATTTAACAGCAAGGTATATGAATAGCTACGATTATTAATACTCATAATTGGATTTGTTGCCACAGACAATGGCAGTAACATAGTCAAGGCCATGTCAGACAGAGGCTAGTCAGGGTCATGTGTTTGGCCCACTGCATCAACCTGGTGGTGCAAGACTTTCTAAAAAAAGAAGACATAGTCAGCAACATACTGACCACCTGCAGAAAAATCAGCACTCATTTCAGCTATTCTTTTAAATGATTACTCAGTGCAATATTTTAGCACCAGTTAAAGCCCTGATACAGGAGGTGCCAACACATTGGAACTCGATCTTTTACATATTGCAACATCTGTTTGAGTGGTACAAACAGATCAATGACTCTGTCATTCTCATTCTAAAAGGAGTGGATGCAGTTAAGAAAGCTATGACTGAGGATGTGGACAAATGGGGCCTCGGCAAATGCCTGAAACAGAGGCTATTCCCTCTTGAGATTTTCACATGGCAAGTTAGCAAGGAGGACATTCTGATGGGCCCAGCTATCCTGTTGTTGCATCTCCTACATGTGTAGGAAAAGAGAAATCCCTTGGTGGAATGATATAGGTAGGTATTGCCACCAATACTTAAACCTAAACTACAAGTATACAGCTAAAACACAACATTAATATGTCCAAAAACCCTCAAACAGAAGCCCATGTGGTAGAATTACACAAAGTACCAATCTTCTAATTCTTGTTGAAATCATATATTTTATTAAAATATTTGGATCACAAAAATAATTAAAATACAAAAAGCACTATTTAAAAATATAAATCCAGCTATCCACTTTCATAAAAGTAATTTTTACAAACTCATTTAAAGTCCCTGAAATCTATAATACTACTATACTACTAACACAGTTTATTCAGAGAAAAACATACAGACAATGTATTTTGTCATAGGTTAACATATCCCTTCAGAACATTTCATTAGCTACTCCTGGATTCAATCAATTATTACAGGGTAGACTTATTCCACAGATTATGTTATAGATAGGCATCGATGCGTTTCGATGGGTTTAGTATTTTTCCATCTTTTTCAAGACCAACATTGTTCTCTCTTAAGGCACTATAGGGTTGCCACAAATCTCAGAACCTATTGTAATAAAAAATCATTATTGGTAATTGTGAGCTTCATCAGTTATATAGATTAACATCATTCATGTCATTTCTACAGGCAACTGTTCTTAAGATATTATGAAACATTCATCACAAAGTTCACCTCCTATTCAAACAAAACTTTAAACTATCTGTTCTGTGCATACAACTTTTCTTCAATAGCAAGGTTTAATATCATTGTACCTAATTCAGAATTACCATCATCTTTCTAAGTAAACCTATTCATTTTTCTATCAAATGGGCTTATGTTGATGTATCTGCGAGCCCCCACTCATTGATTAAAAACCATGTAAATCACTTAAAACCACCTTTGTGTTCCACTTGGTATTGACTAACATCACTTCACCCAATGTACCTCCCTCTCACATTTATCTATCTAAAAGCGAGAGACAACCAATCTTCTGGTTGCATCTCCTACAGGACCCACAGGTGTGAATGAAAACACCGAAGCGCATGCCTTGGTTGATACCTTAATTCTTTGCTTGGGTTGTAATAGAAGACTGCAACCTGAAATCATTGAGTCCAAAGACTACATCTGTGCCACACTAAGTGATCCACGGTATAAAAGATTCTGCCCACTTTTATTTCTTTCTCTGAAGGGGATGTTTTAAAATATAAGAGGTGGATTGTAGAGCAAGCCAGAGACTTGGAAGAAGACTGGCTGGAACTTTGAGTCCCACCCCGCAGTTCTGGGGTGCCATCTTCAACTTCCAGAGAGACCAGTATTGTCTCACAGCAGCCAACAACACCATCAACTAGAACAAAAACAGAAACAGAAGGACCAGACCCAACATCTGCATTGTATTGGTTTCAATTGGCAGGGCTAAAGTCCAGTACAGAGGCGATGGCAAAACAGGTTGAGCAAGTGGCAGCACCAATGACCATCCACAGGTTGTTCCAGGAGTATCTGGATGATCCAAAAGAGGTCTGTGCAGATCAAAATTCATTGATGTATTGGTATGGGATGATGCACCAATGGCCTGAGCTCAGCAAACTGGCAATAAATTATCTGGGTTGTCCTGTTGCCAGTGTGTCTGCTAAAAGTGTGTTCAGTGAAGCTGGTGCAGTAGTTACAATGAGAAGGACCAGTCTCTCACCTCAAAACGTGAAGAGATTGAGTATGATCAAAATGAACCAACATTTTATACCACACAATTAAGCCATTTCTGAAACAACAGCGCAGGAGGAGGAGGTGGGCAGTTGGTCTGAAATTGGATCAAATGTGTTAGCTGACCAACTTCTGTGTGAACCGCCTGAGTTTGAGGACAAACTCTACTTCCTGGACTAAGTATGCTAGTGCACCTATGGAACTTTTTAATTATTTCTTGTTAAACGTAGTTCTATTTTTGCAACAAAAAAATAGCTATTGGGGAACATCATTATTTTTCTGTCAGATTTATGCTGCCCCGCCCTTTTTTAGTTACATATATTGCTGGATTATAGTTGGACCAGTGTGCATTGAAGTAGCCTCCACAATTTTCTCATGACATTAAGTACGTCTGTCTGTCCCTCTCACATGCCTATTGCTTACCCCTTTTTGTATCACTTAGCACTAGATGTTCTGCCCCAGAAGATCATATTTAGAAGACTGCCAGCTGTTACCAAATTCCAATGAGTTGCGTGCCTAAAAGCTGAATACCTAATACCTAAACGAAATGTGCTTGGATTGGAAGAGGTAACTACAACTATTTCAATGATGAGTGACTGATTGTGTGAGTGATGATGATTGATGATTCATGTGGCAGCAGACAGTGAGGGAGGACTGATTTGCAATGTTTGGGGCCTGAGTGATGTGTGATCTTTTTTCTCTGGAGGTGATTGGTCTTTACAAACTTACTTAGAAAAAATTTATTAAACTGTATGGTTCACTCCTATGATCCATCAGTTTTTTTCATCATCTAGGATGGATGCCCCAGACAATCATTTGACTTACAAGACTGCCAAATTTCAATCTGTTGCTTGCATAAAGGGGAGATAGTATATCTACCACCGTGATTGGATTGGAACAGGTAACAAGTACACCACTAAATGATCAGATTATCGAGTGACGTGACTGATGATTGATATAGAGGCTGACAGTGAGGGAGGGTGTTTGAACTGTACTACGGGAAATTTCTTGAGATGATTATTGATTTATAATGTTTGGAGCCTAAGTGATGGGCGATCTTTTTTTAAGTGGAGGTGAGCAGCCGTTTTACACTTAGTCAGATTTAATTGACGGTTCCTCTCCTTTTTTCTGGTTCTTCAAAGACAAGAACAGTCACTTTAGTTAACAAACAAAAACCTATGCAAAATACCTCAATTCCTTTTCTCTACTTGTTCTTCAACAGCAGTGCACTACACACCTATCTTGCTTGGGTCACGATAATGACTGGCCTGGGATTGAGTTATTCAGCATCAGAACTCAGGAGGAGGATAGAACTACCTCATAAACAGCTGTAAGGAGGACGTTATTGACTTCAGTTCAAAGGCAAACCAAGAGTCTAAAGTCTAGTACCCATAGAATAGAGAGAGGTGTGTTTGTGAAATGCTGCTGTGTGTGTGTGTTGGACTTGTGGCAAAAGGGAAACTCTGACTCCCCCTCTTGTTTTTTTTTGCTCTGCCTCCTAATCTTCTTCATACACTCCTCATTAAGCTTACCTTCCCTCTGTCCTTCTCCTTGACTCTAAAATGCAGCTTATCTTTTACAATCTGCAGGCTTTCTTCTTATCTCCTGCACAAACGAAAGGCTAAAGCTGACCTCAACAAAACTCCTGCTTACTTACCGGACCAGTCCATGCAGGCACCAAAGAGTGGTCATTCCCGAGGGGAATGCAAATGCACCACATAACTTTGCAATACAGTATCATTTTTCTTTTAACAATCATTTTAACTAAGAGAAGTGGGTGGGTGGGTTCACTCCACAAACTAGAAGACAGAGCATTTAGATATCTGATAACTTCGGTCTCGGGGGCATAAGGACTGTTTAGAATGCATTTATCTGTACTCTGTCACACTCATTCCTTTGTTTCCTTTTACAAAAGATTGATGGTGAATGATGTGCTGCTGCTCATTGCCTAGATGAATGTTGCCCTTGTGTAGTGTTTGTCTTTTTCAAGCCTTTCCCCAAATCCCTCTTCCCATCCATTAGCACCGAAGTTCTCTTAAATCAGTCACCGGTTTCTGCATGTTACGTTCTGCCGGTTTTAAACTCATCCTAACTGTCTTTCCCATGTTCCATCTCTTAATATTTCTTTACATGCAATTTTACTCAGGCATGTAACACTATGTCCTGATGATGATCCCAAAAATGTTTAAAAGGGATCGAAATGTCGTTGACTCTATGTACACCGTAAATGCTTTTCTAATTAATATTACACATGTGTAACGGTGTCCCAACACATCTCTGCTTGTGCTATTTGAATGTATTTCATACAAGCAATTCGCTCTGCCTGAGCCTCTCTTTTGTTTTTCTGTTTTCTGTTTATGCTCTATACAAGATGCAGACTTGTGTCCCACGTTATTAATTTTAGAAATTAAAAACATTCCTGTCCATCTGGACAGCTTAAAATATAGTAGTGACTCTGAGTCTATATTCATCTCTCCTTACGTATACTGTCTCTTACAAGCACATGTAAAAGCAGGCAGTGTAAAAGCTGAAGGCAGCAGTGCAAAGTAAAATTTAACACATTACTTCAGGCACAAATACTATGAAAGAAAATTGTTTCTCCCTTTATGTTTTTTTACAAACAAGGCCCACTCCTCTCCACCCACATATGACTGAGTGTGTGGCTGAAAAGTAAAAGTCAGAATTAAAAAAACAATGATTTGATTATTTGTTTCTTCTAAAGGATATTCAAGTAACAATAAATAGACCCTTTGAGTAATCATTGATGAGAACAGCATTATGCACTAGTACAAGTTGTGTGTTCTGCTAAAATAATTAAGCCATACTCATTGCCTGCCAGCACATTGTGTACTTTGCTACTTTCTGCAGCTGGGGCAGCTGTAGTTGACAATTATCTCTGTATATTTCCAATGGCCCTGCTCTTCTGCAAATGCATTTCTCTGTCTACCCTGACTCCAAAGACGCAGATGAATAATGAATAGGATAATACGTCACTAACTTGGGCATGAAATGCTGATACTAATATTGTCCTGTCTACCTTACATAGACATTTGGGAGAATGAATTTGATTGACTCTACTACAGGGGAAATATTGGTCTGTATATTGTATTTGGCACATTTGTTACTGGGTACCCCAGTTGCCAAATTTGAAATCAAATCATGCACTTATTCCCACTTTTCCCTGTGTCCTCGCCCATCACCACATATTTCCAACACATTAATTTGCTGGGCACTAAGTAAGGAAAATAAACTTGATTTACTCCACTACAGGGTGTAGGGTAGAGGGATTAGACAGGTGGTGTAGAGCTTTTATGATATAGACTAGAGGGGCAACAACACTGATCATTGATTCATCATATTTCGCTTATTTAGTCAGTGTACAAGTGTAAAGGGACACATCTGAACAGCTGTAAAATTAATCTGTCAAGGGAAACCATGAAATATATTCTGGAATCACTTCTCTCACATGGTTATAAACTGAAATGTAGGCACATGCCAAGAATGAATTTTCCAATTTGGTAGGCTGGGATGGAAGAACTTAGGAAGAAATAAAGGAGTGAAATCCTTAGAGGTGGGCGAAGGGAAACAACACACCTGGTGTGTTTGGTTTGCAATACATTGAAAACATTGCTGCATTAACTGAATCAAAGCAGACACTCCTTGCACAGCCAACACTACAGTCACAAATTGACCCTTACTACACTTCTGTCAAAAATGCCACAGGCAGGGAGGGGGATGATGAATGATGGGTGGGATACACCTGGTTCACTTAACAAAAACAGCAAGTCAGGGGAGTAGAACACAAAATAAAAAAATCCCACCCACTTTGAACCATAGCTTTGATAACCTTACATAAACCAAGTAAGCAAAATAGGTGAGCAGCATGCTCCTCATGGGAAGGGCTGCCTTGCTTATTAATCTAAACAATCCAACCATTCATTCATCCTTTCATTCTGTCTCCCACAGCCACCATGATTAAGCTTTACTTTCTCTCATGCAGCCTTTCACCAAAATATCCAATCCATTATCCATCCATTCAATATCCACCCTTTCTTCAAACCATCCTTTCGCCCATCCATCCCTTTAACCACCCACCCACCCTTTGACTCATATACCATTTCCTTTCTTTTAGCCTTTTGTTCTTTCATGTTTCCTTCAAGGCATCAATATTGAATGCAAGCTTTTACTGAGTTGCAGATAGAAGAGGCCATAGAACTCTATCACCGCTGCAACTGGTAAAGCTGGGTGGGGGGGGTCACTTCATGGTCATATGTTGACGATGACCTGGTACTAGCTAGTGAATTTAGAAATTGCAAGAAATTAATATGTGGCTTACCAGTGCCCGTCCTTGCTGCCACTTCTCCCCCTCCAACTGACCCGTCTGCTCCTGCATCATCACTGGAGCTAGCATCACTGTTTTGTGTGGCAAGAATAAAACATTATACATATTTTAGATGCCCGATACGCCACTCCAAATACAACTGCAATACAACACTATAGTTCAGTTAGCACTGCAGTGTCTTCCAACAAAAATATCACTCTGGGTATTTGATTGGTTCACAAAGTTAGACAACTCAGGGGTGGAATAATGGTCGATGAAAGACATATGGTGTTAGTTGCCAAATGCAATGGAAGTGGGGTCTCATTCATTTTTTCCAGCCATGCTGCACTGTCATGGGAGCTGCTGTTATACTGTAATTATCAATGAACGAGACAGCAGCACCCTACATGAAGGGGGGATTGTCCATAAAAACCGTTGCCCCTCTCTCATGAACGTAAATGTGTTATAGCATGAGCAGGAAAAAGAAAGCCTTCTCAACAAAGATGCATCAGGAATTTTATGTATAATACTAAATTACTTTGACCTGCAATCTGCATCTTCACTATAGACAGCACCAACATTCCAATACTCCAAGATTCTACCATAGGAAGTCCCCAACAATCATAAAACTCAACATTAGGGAAATAATAAATATTAGAACTTACTGGTGTCAGCAGAGCCCTCAGCAGCGATGCCAGTGGTCTATGCCAGCTGACCAGCATCTCCTGGACCCTCAACAATGTCCCTCTTTTTGCCCTTGGGTGATGATGTAAGAAATTAAGAAGATTTTTAAGTCAAGCAAACACAGTTGCATTGTACTTCTCTAAAACAGGCCGCCTATAGTATTACTAGTTTCGACTCAAGTCTATCGACTATCGTTAAGTTACCTATTATAATACTAATCCTGAAATCCCCATTGCAAATTTCCTTAACAAAAGCTACATTTGGAACTAATGTATTGAAATGAATGGTCTTTGATTCTATTCCCATTTCTCAACCCCCATGATGAACAAACTCAGTTTTCCCTTTTTTGCAATGCATAGATGCATACTACACATCGCTGTAAAATAAATACCTTGGAACTGCACGAGCTACATAAGATAACTCACAGCGAGAACGTGCTACTCACTGATTCACTAGAGTGATAGGAGAATAGTCTGCAATGGATTCTCAAATATTAGCCAAAGCGGTATGATTAGGTAGCAATGATCACCTGCCTAGTAGGAACTAGATCAAACAATAACATACCTGTGTAAACTAAATGTAACTTACCTTTGTGTGTGAGCAGCTATCTGGACAGAAATGTTTAGTATTGTAGAACACAAGCACACCAAATAATTAATACTCACAGAGCCCCTGTATCTCGACACCTGGCAGGTCCTGTTCCCAGTCTAGGATGTCTGCCCAGTGGTGCGTCAGCTGCTGGACAGTGCGCCGAACCCGGCTGGTGCACTGCACACACAGGCACACCCTTCCCCAGTGCAGCCGACACTCCTGAAGGGGGTGTCTGCTACCAGGCCTGCCACCAGCTGCCAGCATGGAGGGGAGGGGAGGGGCGCTGAACAAAAAGAAACAGTGTCGCCATCTCGTCCTCACCAAAGATCATGCAGGCTTGCACACTGGGGCAGAAGCGTCACCCGCTACATAGCCTCCCTGCCTCCGCCATGATGCTGGGTGGGTTCAGGAAAAAAAGAAGAAAAGGAGAGAAAAAATATAAGGAAGTAAGGGACAAAAAGTAACCATTTTTTCACAAAAATTTAAAATACACAACCACTAAGGCACATGCTAACATAAAAATAAAAACTAGGGGTTGATTACACAGATAAAAGTGAGATTACATTTAAGGCCCAGCACCATACAGAGAGCAGAAAAACAAGATGGCTGCGCCCATGTGGACCGCGTGGTGCTGTTCACCTGAGATTTAGAATAAGAGAACGCACTTGAGAACCACGTAGTGCCATTCGCACACAATTCGGAATGGGAGGGCCCACTCTGCATTCCCATCACAACGCGAAAGGGCATGGTGGGAAAACTCCACCCGCTAGCGGAACACCATGTAGTGCAGCTGATTTTTTTGCGACTTCGCAGAGTTACTCGCAGCACAATTTTCTCACCTCACCTGCCCACAAGATAAAGTTAATGAGTTTCCAACCTGCTATCAGGCTCTATACATTAGAGACACAACGGACTGTGCTAATCAAATAGAGGCCGTCTTCGACTGTGTGCATCTTCCTATTCATACAGAGGAGAGTTGGGTCCTACTGGAAAGGGAAATCAGTAGCAGATTTTGCTGCCCTGTAAGGGTATTATGTGAACTGGGATAAGAGAGAGACACTACCCTTCTCGCGCATGAGTACAAACACCATCGTGCCTCAAGTACTTCATGTGTGTTCTTTACATGTGCACACTTTCTTTTTTGGGGGTGATTCAGGGTGGCCTTAGGCCCCCAGGCACCCATGGCTTTGCATTTGCCAACTACGATTACCAATTTGGTAATCGCAAATTAGCAAATGCGAAACCATTCATTCCTATGGGCCTTTAGGCCCATAGAAATGAATGGAGTCATATTACCTTATAGCGATTCGCTATTTACCAAATCGCTATTAGGTAATGTTAAGGAATCGCAAAATATTTTCGATTTCTACATGCAGCGCATTTTGCTATTCCAAAATAGCAATTAGGTAAAAATAGCTATTCTGGAAACGCTAAATGTATGCTTGATGCATGTGCCCCCATATGTGTAATTAGCAATTTAGCGATTTAGTAATTTACAATTTCCTAACATAGATTGCGAATCTATATGAATCGCTATTAGGAAATCGCAGATTACATACATTCCATTTTGGAGTTTACTGAATAGCAATTTCTACGGATTCGCTATTAGGGAATCGCAAAATCGGATTTTGTACATATGGGTGTATGAATATAGCAAGACTTCTGAGTGAGTGCTAGATCTCCATTCTTCTGACAATGTGAGCTCTTTCCCTCGTGAACTTCACAAACACTATTCAGTAAGCTCCCACAATCCTGTTGTGGTGGTTCTTAGCACTAAAATGTTAAATTTTTTTACTTTGAAAATGAAATAGTTTAATGGAACAGTTGGCCCCACGTTCATTTTTCTGGAAAACTGTAATTAAACTAAGTGGGGGGGGCAGTAGGTTATATTAATTAAATCTAATAATGTCTCCCTTTAAGATGGTGGTTTTATATGTGTGTGTGTGTGTCCTGCTAGGAGCACAGGAATCTGATTAACATTTGACTTTCCTTGCTCTCTGATGAAGGACAAAAGAAGACATCATCTTGGTCTCACCCTCCCTATGGCCAGAAAGGTAAGCATCAGGACACACAATATCATCATTTGACTTCATCACTACAAGTAGTCCAAATCTGTGGAAAAATTAACCAATATCTTAAGAAATATGTTAATATATCTGAAGGAAAGGAGTTAAATCTGTATAAATAATATGGAACATATTAATATTTTTAGACCATTGGTAAAAATTCTGAGTTTGTTGATTGTTTTTGGAAACAAGCTGAGTGAAATATCTAGGCTTTTTGGCCTTCTTGCGCACATCACGTTTTATAAGATATTTGAGATGCTTGATGCCAGGGTCTCAGTCTTCCTCTCACGTATCCAGACTACGGGGCACATGTTCAAGGAAGTGGCTGAGAGAGGCATTAGCCTTCCTGGCTTACTTCCTCACTCCGCCACTTCAGAAACGCAAGGCTGCACAATATTTTGAATGATATGCTGCCGTCTTGTGTTTCCCCCTGCGATGGCGCTACACTTAGCAGTGTAGGGCCAATGCAGGCACCCTTACACCATAGTGCAAGGGTGTCTGCGTGCAGGGGAAAGTGGGAAAAGGGTGACCTTCCTGTCCATAACCAATCTTTAAATGCCAATTTGTCACTTTTATGTATGCTGCTTAATGCAGCACACATGGAAGTCACAAAATGGCAATTTTGTTTAACATTGTTTATGAACCGGAAGGGGGACCTTCCTGTACATAAACAATCCAAGGCATTTTGCTTTTTCCATGTGTGCTGCACAACGCAACACACATGAAAAAAGCAAAAACAAGGAGAAATAATGCATTTCTTCTTGTTTTGCCAACTTAAGACCAGGTTTTTCCTAGTCTTAGTTGGGCGCTGCCTTCTATGTACACTGCCATTGTAAATAGGGGGCAGCATCAAAATCATTGGGTGTTGGGGTGGTACGCCCACCGCAACACCCACTGCCCACCCCTTTCATTCTAAGCATAGCGTGAAGGGGGGCCTTCTTTACAAGATAGCATTAAGCCACGTTAAGTGGCTTAAGGCTGGCTTGTAAATAAAGCAATGGCCCTATCGCCACCACAACGTCGTAAAAAATGACGTTGTGTTGACAATAGGGGCTTGTACATATGCTCCTATGTTCTATCTGCAACGCTTGCGTCTGTAACCTCACAAGCTCTCATGAGTTCCTCTTTGCTAGTTTGTACACACCAATGGGCATGCAGGCAAGCTGCATTAAGGTATAAGGGGCAGAATAAATCCTAAATTGAGTGGCTATATTGGAGTGGGCAGACTTCTTGCCAAAGCAATCTACACAGTTGCCCAATGTCCTGCTTATCTGCTATTAAAAACCCTAACTAGTAGTGTTAGTCTATGTTCAAAACTGTTGCTTCATCTCCTGGGTTCCAATTTTTAAGACTTCACTTCTGATATTTTTTACAGAGCATTGGCTTCTTGGAAATGTAAGACGCAAACACCCAGTAGTTCACAAAGCCATCATGCTACACATTTAGGGGCACATGCATCAAGCCTTGTCCCGTTCACAAACAGGCTTATGCATGTAGGTTTTGACATTCACAATTTAGGTGATCGCAATTCTGTGCGATTACCTAAATTGAGCACACATTTAGGGAATCACAATTTGTGATTCCCTAATGCAGATACATGTAAACTTTCCTAAATGCGAACTCTGTATTTAGGAAACGCTAATTACCATCAACTTCAAGTTGATGGTAAAATGTGCATGCTTTGAAAAATGCACAAAAATGCATGTGAAAACGTACCTTTTTTTGTGGGGTGCTTCAGGGGGGCCTCAGGCCTCCGGGCAACCTTGGATTTGCATTTGCTATTTGCGGTTACCAATTAGGACCATAGGAATAAATGGAGTCACATTACCTAACAGCGATTTGCAATTTCCGAATTGCCATTAGGTAATGTTAAGTAATCACACTTTTTTTATGATTCCTACAGGCATAGCATTTTGCGATTCCTAAATAGCGAATCAGTAAAATTCGCCATTTGGGAATTGCACAATGCGGTCTTGATGCATGTGCCCCTTGGACCTTTCTGTGATTGGCCAGTTGCTATTGGGCTGGTGCTACTTCCCCAGTGGGAAATGTGCACTGCGGTCAGAGAGTGGGCAAAGGGACCTGGGTGTAGAGGGGTAGGTCTTCCAGACAGGATGGCTGCAGAGAAGCTGTGCCCTGCCCTAGTTACACTTTAAAGGAACCTGCTCAAGCACACACAGAGGGACATAACACCTGTCCTGTTCCTGCCTTTTGTCCCACAAGCCAAGCTGGAGCTAAACCAAGGGAAGAGAAGAACTGGCCAGAACTAGTTCAGGACTAGACCAGGGATTGCCCTTCCCCATCCACAGGCTGGCTCTGGGCACATAAGTGGCAGTTCCAGAACCTGACATCTGAGCATTCCTGGACCTGAGAAGATTCAGAAAAGGACTGCACAGCTATTTGAAGAAGGGAGGTTGGACCTGTTTGCCGTAACCCAGTAGCCCAGAACTGACCCCGAATTTCAGTTGGCTGACCACCTGTTTGAGCAACAGGGACACAACAACAAAGGCCTTTCCTGCATTCCAGCTGACCCGGCCCAACTGGACCTGAACCAGTCCCCTCTACTGGCTTCTATCGGAGTGAGACCGGACCCCAAAGTTTTGTCATCGAGGTCCTGGACCCTTGGCTAGAGTCAGAAGTTATTTTTCCATGCTTAACTGGACTTTCCATGGGATCTGATGCAGGGCCTTGCATTGCAGCACCACACTGCTCCTGATCGCCAGTTTCACCGGATCCGAGGCAGAGCCTCGCATTGCCTTACCTCGCTGCCCCTGCACTAAGGCCAGAAGGTATAACACTCCATCGTGGTTGGCTTGCTATTTTGTCCGATGCAACCAGATGTTTGCAGATGACAATTCACACATTTTTTATTCAGGATCTAAAAATTCATAACTACGGTTCTACTGATTGAATTTTCGTTGTTTGGTGTCCTTTTATCTATTGAAATATTATCTATTTTTCTAAATTAGTTAGGGATTTATCTTGTGTTGTATTTTCACTGTATTAGTGTTCGAGTGTTGCAGAAATACTTTACACATTTCTTCGAAGTAGAGTCTGACTGCTTTGTGCCGAGATCCAGCGAGATAAGCACAGCTCTATTTACTGACTTTTATGGTTCAACCTGACAAATATTGTGATTATTCTCTGAAGCGAGTTCTCAAACACAATTGTTTACATTGATATTACTCATTCGCTACATTTCATGTTTACTTATATATTCATACTTGGGAGGCTGTGTTAACAAACCTTCCCATTCTTTCATTCCCTCTCTTATTTAAGAATGTGTGAAAGTACTATAGTTGTACTGCTGCAAACACTTTTGAATTCCAACAATGTAATGTTTTGCACTTGTACTTTCCAAATGTTGTAAATCTACATTCTATTAAATGGACAATACAGCTGGACATTTGGGAAGCAGTCCTTTTTAAAGTGAAGTTGAGCTTTCTTTGGACTCGATCTGAGATTGCATGTGGGAAATTTGCAGAGCACAAATTAAGCATAGAGCAATGGTGCATTAAATAAATCGATGATATTTTATTCAGTTATAAATGTAATAACCATAAAAGCACAAAGCCAAAAACAATACTTTGACTTGGTGATGATAAAGTGATAATGAAGGCAAATAGCAGATTTTAGCAAGCATTGGCAAACCCAATAGGTCTCGCCAATGCACGACCTACTGGCTTTGCCAATATGTTTTAGCCATGTTGCATGCCAGCATGGCTGCTGTTTAGCATGGCTAAAAGTTAGCGGGGTAAAGGCGAGCGGCATGGAGTGTTATAAAGTGGAGTAGAGTGGAGTGTTATGGAGTGACGTAGAGTGGTGTAGAATTGAGTGACATAGAGTAGAGTAAAGTGGAATGTCATGGAGTGGCATGGAGTGTCGTGGAAGGACGTAGAATAGAGTTCAGTGGTGTAGAGTGGAGTTGAGTGGCATAGAGTGTCAGAGTGCAGTAGAGTGTCAGAGTGGAGTAGGGTGTCATGGAGTGGCATAGAGTGTCATGGAGTGGCTTGGCATAGAGGGTGTTGTGTTGAGTGGAATAGAATGTTGTAGAGTAGAGTACAATAGAGCAGAGTAGATTGTCGTAGAGTGGAGTGTCATAGAGTGGAGTAGTGGAGGAAAGTGGAATGGCATTGAGTGGAGTTTGAGTGTTGTAGAGTCTAGTGTATAGAATGGAGTGGAGTGGAATCGAGTGGAGTAGTGTGTTGTAAAAAAGAGTGGAGTAAAGTGGCTTGGAGCGGCATTGAGGGAGTTGCGTAGAGCATCGTAGAGTGGAGTAGTACTGTAGAGTGCCATAGAGTGGAATAGAGTGTCACAATGGAGTTGAGTTCAATGGAATAAAGCATCATAGAGTGGAGTACCGTAAAGAGAAGTGTCACAGAGTGGCAAAGAGTGAAGTGGCACAAAGTACAGTGGTGTAGAGTAGAGTGGCGTACAGTGCAGTGGTATAGAGTGGCATGAAGTGCAGTGGTGAATAATGGATTAGAATGGTGTGCTGTATTGCAGAGTTCAGTGGCATAGAGTGGAGCAGAGTGCCATGAAGTTGAATGGTGCAGAGTAAAGTGTAATGTCATACGGTTTCCACTTTCCAGTAGGAACTGTTCATTTGTTGGACAACATAAACATTGGAATGGTGCCAGACTGATTCCAGTCACCCCTTTAGGACAAGTTGGCCTATTGACCTGTTAGCTCACAGTGCCACCATAAGTACCCCTAAACCTGGTTTGGGCAACCTCAGAACATGATAGCACTGACTCCCCAGGTAATCGTGGTACAGGTCTAGAACCTTTTCTCTCAGTCACTTGTGCTTACTTAGACAGATAAACAGGAAAAACACAAAGGGGTGTTTTCAATATTTATTGCACCATTGTGAATCTTTAATAAAATATATGCACTCCAATGATTATTAGACAGAAGCAGATTAAAGTGATTAGCAATATAAGGGCAGTAAAAATAATGAATGATTCCACCATCGTTCTAAAACAGTGTGTATATATACTGGCATATAAATACTGGGTATAGTGTACTACTATTATGTGTTTCCTAACCTAGTTGCCTAGGGCAAGTGTTCGGCCAAGAATCCCCAGTATATACACTGGAATTTAAGTACTGGGTACAATGTACTCCTACTATGCATTCCCAAACCTAGTTGCCTAGGGCGGATGTTCGCCCAAGAATCCCCTAATCCCCTAATGATCCCCATTAAGTGAAGGCAAGGTATGTAGGTCCCCGTCTTGATCACAAGTTGGACATCCGTCCTCGGAGAGGGTAAACAAGAATCAGCTGGGCTGAGACTCTGGCACAGTGATGACTTCGCAATGACATCAGAGTGCTCCTCTAATTTGCACTCAGAAATACGTATATGTTTATAGCAAAAGAATCCATGCTTCCGTGTTGAGGCTAAAGCTGGTCTGACTTTGCTTATTGACTCTGTGATAGCTCTGTCGCCTCATCGATGAAAATGAAACAACAACATTTGAACAATGTGTTTTCTGGCCCTGTACTGAATGTCCAATGTGTCATGGTAGCTTACTTACAAAGTGGAATTGTAAGCAATGTGGTTTCAGAGAAACTAATTATGCAAGCAAATGTGTGCCAAAAGTCATCATGTGGAAAAGAAGGCAACTTAAGAAATGTGTACATGTAAAATGGCCATTGCTCTCAATGCCCCGAACCTACCCACGTGACAGTAGTGGCATAGAGTAGAGAGGAGTGGTGCAGTGAGTAATATCATGGAGTACAATAGTGCACAGTAGAAAGACTAGAGTGGCAAAGAATAGAACAGAGTAGTGTACAGTGCAGTGACATAAAGTGCAATTATGTAGAGTGGTGTATCATGCAGTGGCGTAGAGTGCACTGGTGCAGAATAGAGTGGCATTGAGTTCAGTGAATAAGAGTGCAGTCTTGCAGAGTAGAGTTGCATAGAGTGCAGTGGTGCAGAGTAGAGTGGTGCAGAGGACAGTGAAGTGTCATTGAGTGGAGTGGTTCAGGGTAGAGTGGAGTAGTGTAGGGTAGAGTGCAGAGGTGTAAAGTAGGGTGGCATAGAGTGCAGTGATGTGGAGTAGAGCATAGTGGGGTGGAGGGCAGTGGTGCAGAATAAATTAGAGTGGCATCGAGTGGTACAGAATGTAGTGAGAGAGTTGGGTCATGCAGAGTAGAGTGGTGCAGAGAGAAATGGTGTGGAGTAGTGTGGAGTGACCAAGTGCAATGGTGTAGATTGGCATAGCTTGCAGTGGTGTAGCATGCAGTGGCATAGAGGGCAGTGGTGCAGAGCAGAGCAGCACAGCTTAGAATAGAGTGGCACTGAGTAGAATAGAGTGGCATAGCTTGCAGTGGCAAAGATTGGTTGAGTGTAAAGTGGTGTTGAGTGCATTGGTGTAGATTGCAGTGGTTTAGAGTAGAGTAGCATAGAGGACAGTGGCATAGAGTGGAGTAGAGTGGCACAGAGTGGGGTAGTGTGCTGTAGAGTGCAGAGGCATTGAGTAGATTGTGTCAGAGTAGAGAGAAGTGGCACTGAGTGGAGTGGTGCAGTGTAGAGTGCAGTAGCATGGAGTAATGGCATAAAGTGCAGTGGCATAGAGTGTCGTAAAGTGGAGTGGCACATAGTAGAGTGATGTAGAGTTACATAGAGTGCAGTGGTGCAGAGTAGATTGTTTCATAGAAGAGTGAAGTGGCCTAGAGCAGAGTGGTGCAGGGTAGAGTGGAGTGGTCAAATAAAGAGTGCAATGGCATACAGTAGTGAAGGCAGTGGCATATAGTGCAGTGTTGCAGAGTAGAGTTGAATAGAGTGGATTGGCGTACAGTGGAATGGTGCAGAGTAGGGTGGCCTAGGCTGGATTGGTGTTCAGTGCAGTGGCGAAGAGTGCAGCAGTGCATACTAGAGTAGAGTATAATGCACTGGGATAGGGTAGAGTGTTTCAGAGTAGAGCAGAGAGGAATATAGTTAGGTGGCATGGAGTGTCGCACTAGATGACCGCAGTGCTAAAGCCAGCCCTGACAGTAGGCTGGTGTTGTTTCAGTGGAACATGTTCACCAATTTCTTTGTTGACAACACACGCATCCACCAACTAGTATAAAAACTATGTTTTGAAATAGGTAGGATATTTAGGGCTGAAGTGTAAATCATGTAGTTGTTTTTGGGCTCCTGTTCGTAGTTTTCTGGAAAGCAGTAATCTGGGTTGTCTCGGGTTTTTATGCCACGGTGCTACTGCACATGTTTCAAATACTGTTTTGCTGCAGGCAACACCTATTGGCTTGCCAATGCGAGCTAATATTAAAAGCGTTTGGTACTCTGACTCATTATCTACAAACAGAAAGCTTGTTAGAGGTTCACAAGAGGGTCACATAAGCAAAAAGAAACAGTGCTTTGATAAAAGAAACTCAACATGAATATTTGTTGGTACAGAAAGTGTGTGCACTTCCTCCTTCCAGGCCTGTTTTAAGGGTTATGCTACAGACTCATGAACCGAAACACAGAAGGGGTACCAGCGGGCTCCAAGGGTAGAGTAATCTGCATTCCTTTTGTCTTCCTACAAATGTTCTCACTTTGAAGTCACAGGAAGAAAAGTACACACCTAGCTCCCTTTGAAGATGGAGCCTGAAATGTGACCTTTCTGTTTAAATGCACAGCTGATTTATCAAGATAAGAACACAATTTAAAGGCCTGTGTACAGAAAGTGAGATTTCAGAAGGATATGGTAAACAAGGTTTGGCCAAGGAAAGGGATGATCTCAAGCTGGGCAGCCTAAAACGGACAGAGCCAGCAAACAGAAAGCAAAGAAATGTGAGTTACAAACCATAAATGCAATGGTAAGCACTGGAGGGAATGCATTCCCCGGGAAGCTTTCGGAAGCTCCCAAGATGTCTTTAAGAAACCAGACTGCTGCACTCTCTGGTAAACTTCAACCTGAGCTCCATTCTGAAAATGGCTCATATAGAAAGTTGGCCTTTTCTCATCCTAACCATTTGGTGACTGTTTATTTGGTCAGATCACTAGGTGTAGTTGGCAACCTGGAGATCAAAAGACCCAGGCTGAGGTTAAGGCACATCTTTCTGTAAAAGCAGGGCTGTCAATCTGCTAAGAGTATCAAACCGGATAACAGAAACATTCAACAAAAGCAATAGCGGCGCCTCCCTGACTGTGTGGGTCTGTGTGGGTCTGTGGAAACAATACTTTCATACAACAAGTAACCCTGGAACTTACAGTGACAATATACGCGGAAGCATCCCGCAACATCCTTGATCTTTCAGCTTTAAGTAACTCCCATTCGAGAGTAGCGTCCCTGTTCCTGCATCAAAAACTATAAGGTAATTCCCAAGATTCATGGATAAATTCCCTACCCATTGCTTCATACCTGCCTACCTAGTGGTGTTCTAGGCAATTTTGAAACTGGAAAGTTGTTACTGGTAATGTGATATTCCCATGAATTAAACCTTCTGTGGACAGTGACTCAGCCATGGTAAAAGGTAATTTGTCTAAATTTTTCAATGCGCAGCATTGTATGTTTCGCATCTCTTTTGTGCCATTGTTGTCTGTTTTTCACTTAAATTATATGTAGAGTACAGAGATGTACTGCTGATATATCTCCAGGGCACATAACCAGAGTGCAGTGACTGTAGCGTCCAGCTTAATAGAATAATGGAACATAACTGTGATTGTCCGTGCTGTAAGATGGACAGATCCTGTTCCATTATAACAATAGCAGAAGATACAATGTTGCCCAGTGAATAAGTCCTGGATGGTAGTGTGGTCATACCATTATCAACCACAGCCAAAGCCTTTTCCAAGTTAATTCTGTAAATTCCACACAATCTCTCCGCAGCTTCCTGTTGGGAGATTTTCCAAACTATATTGAAAACAGCAGATAAGAAGCGTTTCTGACTTGGCTTTTCTGGGACCTAGTAAAAAATCCCTGAGATCAATGTCATCTGACAGTAGGGACAAGTGTTGTTTCACATGAGACAATGACGAGGTTCTTAGCCAATCTAGGCATAACTTCCCAACACTGTATGATGTCAACACCCCCAGATGTTCTCGTTGTACATAGCAAAAGTCAGGCCTATGGATAGTAAACCCTTCGGCTGTACCCTTGAATCTTGATTGACACCTTTTTATGTTGATAGGCCAAACTAACCATCCCTTCCAATTGGGGTCTGTTGAATTGTATGGAATGCCCTGAATAATGTCATCTAGTGTGAACGTGAGGGAATGCAAGGTGTGTTCAATTCCTTACTCATGGCTAACCCAAGACAGGAAGTCTGTTGCACAGTGTTTTTCAGGAAAATAATTAGTTTTGGTATGAGGCATGCTGTAAATTGTGCCTCGGTTCCATGAACCTGCCATTCTTTAGTCCCCCAGACTGATTTAATGTCTATAGTGTCTTTCCATAAGCCGAAACCCTGTTCAGACAGCTGGTAAATGAAGGACACCAAATATATCTGTTTTGTGTTAGTGAGCATATTTTCCTTTGCAGATGAAGGTGCAAGCATATAATAGTATGAGCGTGGACTAGCTGTAGTGAATCCAGAAAAATAAGCAAACTTTTGTGCAAAAGTTTGTGAACTGCCTCTTGGTGGTGTTGGGCAATTTTCCCATTGGAGGTATGAGAAAATATTGTGAGGTCCACTTGTTTTATGCAAAAAGTGATGACAATAATGTTGATAACAGGGAGGAGGAGCCTAGCGCGCAACCAAGATGGCCGCGTAGGTGCGAGGCTCCCGAGGACCTCCGCGACCTCCTATGCCTATCCTTAACATATCCTGTCCTAGATGAGGGGACTGTGTTGGTGAGCCTGAGCTGAGGTGGCACCCGTTTTCCGCTTCCAAATCGGACCTCGGACACCGGCTTTAGCACCGATTGAGATTTGCGGCCTTCTCCTAGCCGAACCCCGGATTTGCGCTGTGGGGCGATCCAGTGACAAAGTGAACAACAGCGGCGGGCAGGGCTTGGTGGCTCACGTACCCCGCACTTTCACTTTCGCTTTCGCACCCCCCTTGCTGTCTCTGCGAGGTTGGGTCGCGGGGCTTTGTGTGTTGGTGTGGCCTCGCCGGGGGACCCTGCCTGCCCGCCGGCTGTGATCCGCCCCGCAGATCTGGGGTGGCACCCCCCCGGAGCCCGTGGACCGGCTTGCCTGCCCTTCACGACGTGGCTGGTGCGACCGGGAGACTGGGACCATGGCCACGAAACAAGATGGTGACCGGGCAAAGATAAAATCGACCCGGCGTGGCGCAGCCCATCAGTCCAACAGCATGGATCGATATACCCTCCAGAAGGGATCTCCCGAGGTGCCACGCAGGTCCCCTGAGGGCCCTACTGATGCCCCCGATCTGCCCACGGATCTGACTCTGCGGGATGTCATGGGCGCCATCGCCGAGATGAAGGCCTCGGTGGGCCAGCGTTTTGATACACTGGCGCAGAAGATCGACTCGGTCCTCGTGGATGTTGGCCTGGTAAGGGCCGATCTCTCTAAGACCAACGACCGAGTCGATTCTTTGGCCCACACCGCATCGGGCCTTACGACAGATGTGGCGGCCCTACAAACGGAGGTGCGCCGGCTTGCTCGGGCGAGTGCGCTGATGGATCGCCGCTTGGAGGACTCCGAGAGTCGGGCCCGGAGGAACAACATCCGTATCATCGGGGTGCCTGAGGGACATGAGGAGGCGGCGGCGGACCTTTTCGTGGAAGACCTGATTGTTACCCATCTCCAGCCACGGGGGCTGAGTAAATTCTTTGCTGTGGAGAGGGCCCACAGGGTTCCCGGGGTAAGGCCTAAGGTCGGAGCCGCTCCGAGACCTCTCATTGCCCGGATTTTTAATTTTCGGGACAGAGACGCTATCCTGCAATCCTCCAGACTACAGGGACCGATTAGACTTGACAATATGGACATTAATTTCTATCCTGATTTCACCCCTGCGGTCCAGAAGCAGAGACTGAGCTTCCTCGGTGTCAAGCGCCGTCTTCGGGACCTAAACCTCAAATACGCCATGCTTTTCCCAGCTAAGCTGCGAGTGGAGGTGGATGGTCGCACGCACTTTCTTGATCGTCCCGAAGCGGCCGGGGACTGGCTGGATACTCTGTCTGGGGATCGGGATCGGGGTGGCGGGGGGGGGAGCGGCCGGGGGTGAGGGCTCGCCGGATCAAGACTGAGGGACTAATATTAGGCCTCGCTCGGGACAAAAATGATGCCACTTTTGACCATACGTCGGTTCGCTTAAGTTCCCCTCCTATGGAGGTTGTGTGGGGTCTCTTGGGGGTTCTCCCTCCTCCTCTGGGGGTCTAGTTAGTTTAACTATCTATGGGGCGACAGGCACACTGCACGTTGGGGGGGCTGACTGGGCTCATGCAGGGGTGCAGGGAGGGGGGAGTTTTGTTGGGGTGGGTGGGCAGGGATGGGGTGTTGTTCGTTATTACCACAAGGCAACCCTTTTTTTGTGTTGGTTCTACTGTGCTCTCGGGGGGACGAATGATGGTTTCTGTGTATGATGGGGGGTAGGGAATTAAGTTTGTTGTCTTGGAACGTTAATGGACTGGGGGACAGGATCAAACGAGGTGTGGTCCTACAGTATCTGAAGCGACTCTCGCCCGATGTAGTCTTTCTGCAGGAGACACACCTTATTGGCAATTCCTTCTGCGCCATGAATCGGCGTGGCTACCGCCTCGTGGCCCACTCGGGCTTCACGTCAGGCTCAAGGGGTGTGGGTATCATGGTAAAGAACTCGCTCCCGTTAGAAATTGATGAGGTGCTCCACGACGATAGGGGACGTTACACTGTCTTGGTGGGGAGAATGGAGGGCAAAGTGGTTGTCTTTGTGTCAGTGTACGTCCCACCGGGGTTGCAGTCGACCACCTTTGCAGACCTGGGGCGCCTCCTCCTTGGCCTTCCGGGGGGGCTTCTGGTGGTGGGGGGGGATTTCAACGCGGTGGTTTCTTAGACTGTGGATCTTCACCCCCCTAGGGACCTCCCCCGGGTACAGGCGTGGCTATCCGGCCTCTTGGATACACTGGGATTGGTGGACTGCTGGCGCTTAAAACATCCCACGCAGCTGCAGTACACTTTCCACTCGGGGGCCCATGGTAGTCTCTCACGGCTTGATTATGTCCTTGTTCCGGCGGCCTATGCCGGGAGGGTGGGGGAGGTGCGCCATTTGGCACGGGGTATCTCGGACCACTCCCCGCTTCTGTTGCATTTCGATGTCTTTCCGAGGGGTGAGAGCAGGGTGGTCCCAATCAATTCCTGGTACCTGCGCGACCCCACTATTCGCGCTGACTTGATTAAATCCCTCCAGCGCTATTTTGATGAGAATGTGGGGTCAGTGCCTTCGGCTATCTCCCTGTGGGAGGCCTTCAAAACAGTACTCAGAGGGGAGGCCCTATCCCTTATTTCCCACGCCCGGAGGCGCGAGCGGGAGGAGGTGACCCGGGTGGAGGCTGAAATAGCTGAGTTGGAGGGTAATCTAGAAGATGGGGTGACGGATGCTGCACTACATGTCCTCCAGCTCAAGCAGGCGGCTTATAGGGCCCTCGTTACGGAGGCGGCCAGGGGCCTTAGTAGAGAGCAACAGGGGCGACTGTATGATGTGGGTGATAAGGCTGGTAAACTGATAGCGTGGTTGGATAAAAAGGAGAGAGCGAATCATGTGGTCCCGCTGATTGAGAAAACGAATGGTGTGTGTGTAACTGAGCCAGAAGAAATTGTCTCCTGTTTCGCGGATTATTTCCGCGAGGTGTATTCCCCGGTCTCTTCTTGCTCTGAAGAGGATTCCCGTGCCCTGCTCAGGGATATCGCGCTGCCTTCCCTTTCCGGGGAGGACAGGGTGTCGCTGGACGCCGCTCCCACCTCCGACGAAATCGCCCTCGCCATACGCTCGGTCGCTTCTGGCAAGGCCATGGGCCCGAATGGTATCCCTATCGAGTTGTATAAGCTGCGACCGGATACATTGGCGCCTCACCTCCGCGCAATGTTCCTGGCGGCCCACTCGCTGGGCTCCCTCCCGCTTGACCAGCGTCTGGCTACAATCGTGGTGATCCACAAGGAAGGGAGACCTCGGGACCGGGTTACTTCTTATCGGCCTATCTCACTACTGAATGCGGAGCCCAAAATTCTCGCCAAGGTACTGGCCAATCGGCTGGTCGGTGTGGTGGGAGATCTGGTTCATCAGGACCAGTCTGGCTTTATTCCCCATCGCAACACAGCCCTTAACCTGCGGCATTTGCATGGGGTGCTCGCGCGCGTCCCATTTATACGGGAACCGGCCATTTTGGCGTCCTTGGACGCCACCATGGCGTTTGACACGCTTGAGTGGCCATACATCTGGGCGATGCTTGCGAAGTTCGGATTTGGCCCAGGATTCATCAGTTGGGTCAAATTGTTGTATTCGGGCCCATTGGCGCAGGTGGTCGTGAACGGAAGAGTATCGGCCCCGTTTGAGCTGGGCCGGGGCACGCGACAGGGCTGTCCCTTGTCGCCGCTTCTTTTTGCGCTTGCCTTGGAGCCCCCGGCGGAGTGGCTGCGGTGGGAGCCTTCCATCCGTGGTCTCCGTTGGACCCCCGAGTATGAGGACCGCGTATCCCTATACGCTGATGACATCCTTCTGTACCTAGCCTCCCCACGTAAATCACTTATAGTGCTGGTTGATGTTTTACACTCGTTTGGTCGTAACTCCGGTCTCGTCATCAACTGGGCTAAATCGTGCGTGTATGTTCTCTCTGGGGAGGCTCCTATTCTCCCGCGGGGCTGTCCGATCCAGATCGCCCCGCAGGGATTTCGGTACCTGGGTGTCTTCATTACTCTCGACTCGGAGGCCCGGTATGAACAGAACCTGCTTCCCCCCCTCCAGCGCCTGCGGGTAGATGTCCACGCTGGCGGCGCCTGCCGCTTTCGCCGCTCGGCCGGGCGGCATTGTTCAAGATGATGTCTCTGCCGCGTTTCCTGTACGCTTTGCAGAACACTATGGACTTAGTCCCGGCGCGCTACTTACGTGAGGTGGAGAGTCTGCAACGCCGCCTGTTCTGGGACGGGAGGGCGCGTATTGCCCTGGCGAAGCTGACGCTTCCATGGTATGACGGGGGGATTGCCCTCCCGGATATTAAACGGTACTATTGGGCCTCCCAGCTCGCTGCAATTAACCATGGCCTATACGGGCCCGCCTTAAACCCGGCATTCGAAATGGACAAGATGCTCCTCCCAGGTGGTGACTACAATCGAGCGCTCTATTCTAGCGCGCCCGACGCTCGTCTGACGGGCCCCACGCGTGTCATGGTGCAAGTCTGGCACGCGGCCAATGCAGCTATGGGGTGGAAGGACCGTTTGACCCGGGCGTCACCACTATACGCGTCTGAGCGGTTAGGTTCCCTGTGGACCTCTAAGGGCTTTGAGAAGTGGGACATAATAGGTATCAGTAAAGTGGGGGATCTCTGGACGAGGGGAGGATTTAAAACGTTCGATATGCTGCAGACGGAATTTCAGTTGCAGGGCAGTGAATACTTTCGGTATTTGCAGGTCCGTCATGCGCTGGGCTCCGTCTTCTCGGACGTTGCCTCCATCCCGGAATATTCCCCCCTGGAGGATAGAATGCTGGATGGGCACGTCCCGGACAGCACGATCTCACTTATATACAAAAAGCTGATAAACGACCGCTCGGGCCTGTTGACTGCCCTTCGTGCGGCTTGGGTTGCCGACGGGCTGGAGTTGGACGACGAGGACTGGACCTCCGCGGTGGCCTCCCCGAAGGAGGTGGCCATACCGGCTCGCCTGCGCTTCGTCCAGCTCAAGATACTCCACCGGGTCTACATGACGGGGCCAAAGCTTCTGCGTATGGGCTATGCTGTAGATGGATTGTGTAAGCGTGGGTGTGGTGCTTTGGGGACCTTTCTGCATATTTTATGGGAGTGCCCGGAGGTGGAAGGGTTCTGGCGTGGTGTACATGAGGTGCTGCGACTGGTTACGCATGTGGCGCTGTTGCCTGAAGCGAGGAGATGCCTGTTGAATGTGTGGGAACCGACCGATTACTCGGCGCCGCAGACGTGGTGGGTGACTCTGGGATATATGATAGCCAAGCGTGATATTGCTCAACTGTGGGGATCCCAGAGGCCCCCGACGGTCTCGGCCTGGAAAGAACACATGGACTGGTGCATGTTTCGAGAAAAGGTGGTGTATGTGGCGAGGGGTAAGCCTGGGACATGGGTGAAAGTATGGGGCCCCTGGAACGCCTACCGCGGGGGTATCTGTGCACCACCGTTGCTGCCTGATACCTCGCCAGCCCCATCCCCTTAGCCGACTCCTTCCCCCGCTGCCGGGCATTGGGTTCCCCCAGTCCTCGCTCTGTTCTCTTCCCCCTCTTTAGACTTCTGTGTATAGTTGGGATCCCCCCTCTAGGGGAGCACGTGCTGCTATTTTCGATTGTGGGTTGCCTTGTGGGTGTGGTTTTCTTGTTGTTCTTAATTTAAAATGAAACCGAATATTGGGGTCTGGATGATGTGGCTTTTGACGTTGTTACCTACTGAGAAATGCTCCTCCGTAACACCACGTGTTCCATAAATGTATGTCATATGTTCCTGTCATTGCTAGCGGCCGGCCGGAAGGTTGTAGGCCCATACTTGTATACTTTTAAGACTTGTAATAAACGGTTTCAAAAAAAAAAAAAAAAAAAAAAAAATAATGTTGATAACAGTACATTTCATTAAAATCTGAAGAGTCATCAAACATTTCATTTGTTGGAAACGTTGCTGACAGTTCTAAATCAGACAACATATTATTAACAGTTTCAAAATCCCAATCGTCAGAGTATGTACGGGAGGTATTTATATAATTTAAAGAAATTTTAAATATGTGTGGTAGTTTCAAAAGTTCAGTGGGACCAAATGCATCATATGAAACTGTATCCCAAACTATTCTGTCAGGAACTGGAACTGCTATAATGTTCACATAGGACAGGTCTCTTTGTTCATGATGAGATGACCTATGAGGTTTCAGCACCAAGTTCACATTTGATACTGCAGAGCATTCTGGGAGATACTATCCATTCATGATCACGGAAAAAACTGTCACTAAACCTATCCAGACAAGTAGGAACAGTATTCCAGTTAATATCCAGAGCTGTAGCCATGGTGAAACTAGGTATGTCTTTTTCAGAACACTGTAGAAATCATGACGTTATTTTTTGCGGGAAATTGGAGCTGGTGGTGGCTCAGGTTAACTTGGATCCAGAGAAAATGTGTTGAAATCAATAAAGTAGCCAGATGCAGTTTGATCTATCTTTGGTAGCTCAGCAGGTTTTGATGAACTGGCAGATGTCTCCTGTAGAGACATATTGATGTAGATGTTGGTGGTAAGCCAGACTGATATTTGTGTTTTACTTGAATTTTGGTGTTGTTCAATTTCAATTGGAATGAGTTCCATTTCATTGTTGGTGACTCCATTACTTTGAATTGTAGACTCTTCGAATGATATAAGTCTTTCCGTCTGAACTTCCTGTATGGTAGCGAGAGGAGAGCAGCGGCTACCCAGGAGCCCACGTGGCCTGCTATTCAGGATAGGCCACATAGTGTGGTTTGATCACATCAATTGAGACAAATCTCTTCTCTTTTTGCCTGCAGGAGGCCAAGAAAGTACTGATCTTGTTCCTTTCACAGCCAGGACAGGTACAGGCTTTCTGTAGGATGGTCCAAATTCTTTCTTGTCCATAATTGTTTCTCTGACCAGATCCCTGACTTTTGGGATCCTGACAGGGCTTGCCGTTACTGATTTCACTTCCCCAGTTGTGGTGCGTTTTATTTGGAATTCATTAAGATCCTGTAAAACAGCCAAACGTTTATCGATTTCAAAAAGTTTTTCATCCGCCACTGTGCTTTCACAATCGAGATCAGGTACCCATATTCTCATCCCAAATAGGACCTCATAAGGGGTGACAACTCCAAGGGAACTTCTTGGCACATTATTTAGTGCCCTCTGGACCCAATATCAGTGATTGACCCATCTACCACCCGAACCTAATATTCCTGCTGTTAAAGATTGCGTTAAGTCCTGGTTTTTCCCCTCCATGACCGAATTTCCTTCTGGATGGTACGGATAGGAGTACCGCAATGCAAAACCCAAACTTCCCATGGCTTGTTTGTAAGCCCTAGAGCTAAACGCGGGGCCATGGTCAGAATGTAATGTGCCAATTGCGTTTGTCCCTACGAAGACAAATCTTTTATAACAGTTCATGCGTCAGCCGAGCGCTGAGGTCAAACCCATAGAAATCTAGAGCATGAATCCATTGCCACTAAGATGTACTTGTAAACCCCGTTAGATTGTGAGGAGTTGTAGTGATCCAAATAGATACAAGCAAGAGGTCTGTCTGATATCAGTAATAGTGTTTGTGGTGGGTGTGCTACGGTCGAACCGTTCATCTGCTGACAGATGTCACACTTAAGTACTGTGTGTTTGGTTAAGTACAATTGCTTTTGTCTGTTTGGTTGGACCTGGCCACCAATAGCGTTGTTTCTGCAGTGAAACAGTCACAGTAACCCCTGCATGTGCATAGCCCAGACTCTTGTGTGCTGCTAGAATTAAACCTAAGCTTTGACCCCTGTTTGGTATTACTCTTTCCCCCACTCCTTGAATTTGAACATAAAGAATATTTTTTGCATCTAATTTGTAGGAGTACCCCATTGTATCCATCTTGAGTGTAAAGCTTTAGCGTTTGGAACGCTTGCCTTTGTAACAGCCTCTAAGGCCAGTACCAGAGTTACTATAATTATTTGTTTCCTCTGAGCCAGTGCACTTTCTCTCACTACAGCAGTCTGTACTGCTGTCAGAATTTTCTCTGTAGAAGCAAAATGCATTTCAGTGTTTGTGTACAAGTGTAATTTGTGTGCTATGGGTACTTTATCACCTTCATTGAAGGTTAGGTAAGTGTACCCTGAGTGACCCGCGATTACGCTGATCACCAAATTTATCATATTGACATGTGTGTGTAGGTGTTTTGAAGCTATCATGTCAGCTTGTAGGGAACAAAGTATATCTGTGTGTCCCTGTGTCCAATGTCTAATTGAAAAATCAGGTCTGATTAAGTCGTAGAAAGGTTTTACTTTTTCAGTGTAATCCAAAATGTATGTTCTGCCAAAATTTAAGAATCCCAATATGGATTGTAGGTTTTTTAGAGTTTTTGGAGGATGGAGCAGCACACACTTGTCTAAAAAGTTACCTGCCGGGCTTTTCCCTTCACTCGTATCCCCAAAATAGGATATTGAGGTGGCCTATTTTTGAGTTTTTTAAAGTTGAACTTGTAGCCCTCAGAGGTGAACCCCAGAATGATGTTGCTCACCCTGGCCAAATGATCTGTTAAATCATCATCCGTCAGATAAATATCATCTACATTTTTGAGAAAGGCTAAGGCAGACTGCAAACGAGTGGAAAGGCACTGGAGGAAGGACTTTTCCGCTCTTGGGAGGAGTGAATATAAAGCGATGCCGAAGGGCTACCATGGACTTATTAGGAAAACAAAGGCAGAGTATTATCTGGAAAGAATCGGGTCTGCAGGCAATTCGACCCGGGAATTATTCAGGGTTTATAAGGAAATATCTTCCCTTGCTACAGTGGCAGCTCCTGCAATAGGTTCAGTAGAACGGTGTAACCAAATAGCTAATTTCTTCTCAGATAAGGTGGAGACAATTTATTCCACCTTTCCAGACTCTGCCTTAGTAGACCAGGATATTCTGGATGAGATAGGGCCAGTAAATGAGGGTGAGGGACCAGATAGTTTTATGGTCCCCCCACTCAGAAATGCTGATTAAAATCTGCCTGAGCATGAAGTCGGGTTCCCCTAAAGATCAAGCCTCCCCAAGAAGGCTTAGAGGGTGCATAGAAACCTTGGGACCCTTTATTAGACACCTTATGGAGGTCTCATTCAGGACCAGCACAGTCCCAGGCTGTTGGAAGGAGCCAGTGGTACTCCCTCTGCCTAAAAAACTACATTTAGGTTTAGAGCACTTAGATAACCTGCGTCCTATCTCTCTTCTGCCCTACTTTGCTAAGATCACAGAGAAAGTGGTGAACAAGCAACTCACGGCACATATTGGGAAATTTCACCTTCTACACCCTACCCAATCGGGCTTCCGAAAATGTTACTCGACAGAGTCTGCCCTGTTACTGGCCACAGAGACCATCAGGCAATATGTGGATGCGGGTCTGACGGCAGCCTTGATTCTTCTGGATCTAAGTGCCGCCTTTGATATGGTTGCCCACCACACTCTAGTACACCGTTTGAAGAAGGGAGGTGTGTCAGGTAGGGCTCTAGGCTGGATGGTATCATTTTTGGCAGAGCGTAGTTTTCAGGTGAGGCAGGGTGCGTACTATTCTAGGGTCATGGGCTTGAAGCAGGGGGTACCCCAGGGTTCAATCCTGAGCCCGACCTTGTTCAATCTGTATGTGGCTCCCTTAGCGGAGATCGCTGATGGTTTTGGGATCAGAGTCGTATCCTATGCTGACGATACCCAGCTGCTGGTCTCCCTGACACAGGAACAGGACTCGGCAGCACCCAACTTTGTGGCATGTTTGCAAGAGCTAGCATCATGGATGGATAAGAACTGTCTAAAACTGAATGGTGATAAGACCGAGGTGCTGGTGGTGGGAAGAGCACCATCAGTGTGGTCGTCAGCTTGGTGGCCGCAGAACCTGGGGCCCACCCCTGTGCCTTGTGCCCAGGCTAAAAACCTGGGGGTATGGATGGATTCTAATCTCTCCTTTGAATACCAGACCAAACGGGTTGCAGGTGCTTGCTTTGGAGTTTTAAAGGGACTCTGCAAAACCCTGGATATGCTGCCTATTGCAGCCAGGAAGACCTTAGTCCATGCCCTGGTGACATCTCGCCTCAATTATGGTAACATCTTGTATCTGGGTGTAACAAGGAGATGTATGCGGAGACTCCAATGTGTGCAGAACGCAGCGGCTCGCCTGGTTCTGATGCATCCTAGGAGAGCCCCCTCTAAGCCGGCTCTTGCCTCCCTCCACTGGTTACCGATTCGGGAACGAGTCTGGTTCAAGGAGCTGTGTATCTGCCACCGCATTATTCATGGGACTGCGCCAGTCTATTTACTGGACTTCCTCACCCCTTATGTTCCAACTCGCCACCTGAGGTCTGAGGGGAGAGGGCTGGTATGTGTTCTGGTTGTAAAGAGAGCCAGGATGGGTGGCCGCTCCTTTCGCCTTTTGGCGGCTCAACTCTGGAATAAACTTCCATTGAGTCTCCATTTGGAGACCTCAGAGGGCGTTTTTAGGAACAATCTGAAGACTCGTCTATTTCCTTCAGGTTAATGGTTTGGTAGCCTACCTTAGCGGCTCTCACCGTAGCGCAGGGACACACTGGCTGAGTGTAATCAGGCGTTTTATAAGTACGAAATAATAATACATTGGAGAATGCCTTCTCATTTAAATTTTGAAGTAACTCAGTTACCGTAGCTGAGAACAACCCGTGGCTATTCTTATACCCCTGGAGCAGTCTACAGAATTGATTCTGAGAATCGAGCGCTGAGAATGCTGTCAAATATCTGTTTTCAGGCGCTATATTTTGGTCAAAAAATCCATTTGAGATCTCCAGTGACGTTTCGTATTTTTTCTGCACAATGCTATTAATTAATGCTGCACTGTGTGCATTCTGTACAGCAAAAGTCTTTGTGCATGTGTTCAGATGTCTGTAGTTTAAAACTAAAAGGTATGAATTATCGGGTGTAATGATATGAAACAAAGGATTATTCATTGAAGAGGTGCAAGTTTCTTTTACACCTTTGTTTTTAAGTTGATCTAAGATCTCCCTGACCTTTTTCTTTACTTTTTGTTTCATAGGGTATTGTCTCTGTGGTGTTGGAGTAGTTTTTACTGGGATTACATGATGTGGTGACTCAGCATGCCACCCTCCATGGTTGCGATATAATGCTGGAGCAAGTGCTACCGCCCACTCCTGCGCATATGTATGTTTTAAGTACACTGGAACAAGGCGGAAAAAGTAGGGAAAATTACTGGTTCTCCCTTTGGGAAATCGATACCAATTTCAGGCGGCCAAACTTTTTCAGCAAAAAGGATGTCATAGCCATAAGTCAGGTTGTCCTAAAAGAGACCTTTATTTTCCTGGGTTTGTCCCCCTCCATTTGGAGTATTATCTCATGTAACCGATGTGGGACACTTACCCTTGTATCAGATGTTTCCACTGTGATGTGTTCATTCAACTCCGCTATTACCAAAAATTCCATCAGGTTCTGGGGAGCTATTGTTAATTCTGCTGTGCTGTCTAGCATCATCAGATTGCATTCCACGTTTAGAAGTTGAGTCCTCAGAATTCTGTCTATGTCTAACTTTAAGACCTGCTATCTTCTTTTTAAATTGAGGATTTGATTTTGGTTTATCTTCTTTTTCGATATTATAGTCCGAAGTATGTTGTGTGTCTCTGGACTTTGTCCGTTCTTCTCGTCTGTGTTCTGACCGTCCTTCTCCCTCTGAGTTTTTTGATGAACCCTGAAAGACTGAGAGGAAAGTGTATCAGTATCCTGATGCCTGTCAGGTTTTTAGATGTTACCACAAATCCAAATGTTGTACCTCCTTTAGGAGGGCTCCTGTTGAGCAGCCACCGCTTGATTGGGATCTATTCTCACTATTCCTTTGCTTTTTTTTTTATCCCATTTCTTCTTGGAAGAATCAGGTGCTTGCTTGGTGTTAGCCTTCGCAGGACCGCCCATGATTTGAGGTTTTGTTGCTCTCCCTACCAAACTATCTCTTCCTAATTCAGCATCCGTATCTTAGATAATTTAAGGTAGTTCACGCCCCTGTTGTAAATGAGTGAAATCCCTGAGGCGTTGGCATATTGCCACTGCTGCTGCCTCTCCTTTTATGTTTGTTAATATAATTGTTGATACCTGGGCAAAATGTCTTAACAATTTCATACTAAGTTCAGAGCAGGTTCTACTCCATACTCATTCTGTATTTGTCTTAAATACAGCTGGTATTACTGCTATTGAAGGGATACCATTAGTTCTGGTATATATGGCAGCGAAAACTGTAACCCAAGAGGTACAATCCACTATCTGGGGAGCTATCCCCATTAGCAAGAAGATTGTTAGCATTTTCTGTTTTTCTTGAGGGCTTGTGTGTGGAAACACTGCCTCTAACTGCGTCATTTTCTTAGCTATCCAGAATTGCATTTGCTCACGTCTAGTGGGCATTTTGCCCATATCTGCGTGTAGTGTTTGTGGACTTATTATAGCTGCAGACCCCTGAATTTGTCCTACTTGTGTAGCCCTTGTTGGCTGAAGTATGAGTGTTTTCATCACCAACTGTGTCAGGTTTCTGTAAAGTGTTATGATTTGTTTTTGTAGCGGACGTAAGTCTGCTACCGGCATTGTGTCAATATCTGGATGCGGTGTGTAAGCCGCTAGGACCGGCCAAGTTGCTCCGTCTCTGCCGAGCGAACCGAGTCTTACTTTATCTTTTGTGTGGGAGGGTACCATTAAAGCAGTTTATGTGCTCCTGGTAGGTGAGCGGAACTTCTATGTCCTCATATGGACAGTATTTTTCTGGTATTTCATCTTCAGTGTAAAAATGAAATGTATTTGTGTGTGCATCTGCTTTTGGGAATTTAACCCATGAATAGAATACCTCAGTTCTACATAATTCATGTGCCTCAGTCACAAATGTTATTGTCCCACCCATAGGTAGGATACCATGGTCTGCTAGTTTTTAAAGTAAGGGCAGCTCTGACATTTTCTGAAATGTTTATTTCACCTTCTTATCCTCCTTCCTTCACTGCATTTGCACGTTGTGTTGGCGTCTTTGTCAGTCATTTTTTTAAAAGTTTCAAGGACAATAGGAACTATTTGTCCTTCAAGCTTGAATTAACCTTCAGCCAATACATAGAATATGCCTACTCAGCAGTGGCGGATTTTTTCCCTCCGATTCCAGATGTCACTGGAATAAATGTGAGTAGGGTTCTCTAAGAAAACACAACTGAACTACTCAGATTTGACCGTTAAATAAGTACCAAACCAACGTTGGCGGTGCCATGTCATGTAGTTCCTATAAATCTATTTGAGATTCTTGTCCAGACTGATACCAAACACCCCCATCGGTTATGTTCGCCTGTATACCTAGCTAGCTCACAGTGCCACTGTAAACCCCTCTTCCCAAGGAGAGAATAGTTCTTGGCAACTATCGATTGTGACAACCCTGTCCTGCAGGTATTGCGGAAACAGTACGGTACTTTTCGCCCAGTTACTCATGCTCACTTTGTCTCAGAGAGATACACAGAATAAACGTTGGGGACGTTTTTCAATAAGCATTTATTGAACCAGCTTCATTCTAGTGTAAAATAGGTGTGCTGAAACAACCATAAGACAGAAACAGATATAAATGATTATATAGTGCTAAAACAATTAATACAGGCAGGTATAAGACTACATGACAGTAATAAATGCGTACTTCTATGATGCAACTCTAACTAGATGTACCTACGTGTACCTACATGTATGTAGGTGTTAAGCCAAAAATCCCCCTAGGATGAAGCCAACCCCATTACCTGAAGTGAGAGACTGTGGGACCTCATCTTGGTCTCGAGGTGGACACCCCGCGAGGGATGTCAGACCACTGTGAGCTGGAGTGTCTCCATGCAGAAACCTCAGTGCCTCGCATCAGTGTGTCAGCATGAAAGTCTTTCTCCACTGCCTGCCTTGGCAAAGATATGGTGTATGTATACCCAAATGGTACCCTTAGGGGATTCTACCCTGCTGTGTCATGTTGGTCGAAGATGACAGAAGGGATGACCCTTAAACATAGTTATTATGTACACGATGGTAAGCCTGCTGTGATTCTGAGAATCTTCATCCATAATTAATGAGGATCATTTTTCGGGGAAAATCACATGACATTTTATTCAGTGCTTAACTAGGTAAAAGTTCAATACCAAAACCTGTTATGTAGTGTATGGTATGGTAAATGTAGGTCAGGGGTCAGGACACTACTCTGGCCTATATTGGGGTACCCCATGAAACATAACACCTTTTTCTGGGAGGTAGATCCCAAGGGTAAACTTGCAATGCCAGAGAATGGGATTCATCACTTCCATCAGCCTTGGACACTTGGTACTGCCCTAAGGGACACCTGTGCCAGCTGTGCCAGTCTGACCTGGTGGTTTCCCCAGAATTTACTGGTAACCAGTGCAAAAGTGCGTGTGCGCTCTCCTCTACACATGGCAAAATTAGTTTACCCCAACCACATAAGTCACCCTTTAAAACCTGTACATAAACCTTACTTTTTAATACATGTAGGACACCCCTAGGGTAGGCCCTAAATACCCCATAGGGAAGGGCACAGTGTATTTAAAAAGTTGGACATGTATTTTAAGGTTTTACATGTCCTGTTAGTGAAAAAAGTTTACATACATTTTTCACTACTGCAAGACCTGCCTCACACATAAGATAACATTGGAGTTACGTTATTACATTTAATAAGCTGTAGCTTCTAAATGAGATCAGGTAACCAGTTCATGGTCAGTGTTTTTGGAATTCTAATGAAAATTCCTCTCTAACGGTAAAGTTGGATTTTTAATTACAATTTTGAAAATGCCACTTGAAGGTGGCATTTTCCTCCCTTAGCCATTTAGTGCCTGCAGCCTGTCTCTGGGCCACATGACTGAATGTAGCTGGTAGTTGAGCCTTGTGTATTCCTCCTAGACATTCCTCCTAGACAGCTTAGATGTGCTTAGATGGGCCATCACTGACAGGATGGGAGGGTGGAGCTGGGCACAGCCCTACTTACACTTGAGTAGGCTGTGTACTGCCTCCGCACCAAGGGCTGCATACCCCCTGTAGATAGTCTGGAACCAGGGGAGGCAGTAAACCTACGCACTTCAAAGGGAAACCTCTAGAAATGTCTCCCACTCCAAGGGAGGCACCTGGTATAAATATTGGACCTCAGCCATTAACTCTTATGTACACTTCTGGACCTTTGGAAACTTTGCCAGGAAGGAGGCCTGCTGTGCTGCTGAAAGTACTGCCACTCTTCTGGACTGCTGCCTTGCTGGACGGTTTCCATGTAGCCCTACTACCTGAGTCTGTGAGATTAAACCTGCTCTTTAACCTAGGACTCCCAGAGTAAATCCAAAGGCTAGACTGTTGACCTCCTGTTCAGAGCCACCGGGACATAACAGACTCACCAACCACCTGAAACAGTACCAAGATGCAGCCGGAACAAGCCTCAGACACCTAATTGGTTCGGCTCAGGTCCTGGACCCTTGGTGTGGCCTCTTTGGAGCTAGAGTTAAGTTTTTGGGCTCTTTGCAACTGTGATTGGCCCTGTCAGCACCAAAATCTTGTTGTTACACTGCCCGGCAATGTGAAGTTCTGTCAACTTGAGCCTCCACGCTACAACATCGACCGTGCTCGGGGAACCCCAATACGAAGCACCAGCCCAATTGACAATAGGGTCTTTGCACTACAGAGATGACCATCCGCAACGCCCTTCCTGCTCTTCACGATACAGTGACAACTGCCTGAAATGCTTCCCTGCTCCTCGCTTCCCCCTCTACCACAAATGGGACTTTTTGTGCTGGACTGAGAAGGTAACTTTTCAATTGGACTAATGTGATCTCTGCATCTAACCCATACTCCATTGAGGTCGACCTAAACTTTTGACCTTCACCTGGTCTTGCACAAACAAATAGCCGCAAGTGGCGCTTTGGGCTTGTTGGTGCTATTGTCACCTAAATATTTAAAATTGCAAATCTACAGCTCTTCTTATTGGATTTTTGCCCTTTTGGTCTTGTTTTATTTATTAATACCTAGTCTATTCTTTTGTGGTGTGTTTTCATTTTATTACTTAGAAGTGTTCCACAAATACTTTACACATTGCCTCTAAGTTAAGCTTGACTGTTCTCTGTCAAGCTACCAGAGGGTCTCTATCCTCTGAGGCAGGTCAATTTTGGGTTTGCTTATGACCTACCCCTGCCAAGGATTTTAATTGCTGCTTGAGTAGAGGTTTTCCCCCTCAACCAGTAACTCAATTTCTTACAGCTTCCAACAGTTTTATGGAGGAGATCTGTTTAGAAAAACAATCCTCCCGAATCCACCATTATCCACCGTGCTGTTGATAGTCTTTGTGGCTGTGGTCACTGCAAATCCCCAGTCCATCTTCTCAAGAGCAGGACCTGTTTTTTTTCTGACAACTGAAGCCACAAGCTACACCCATTGTCACCTTCTTATCTACTGTCTCAACCCCACTGCTCCCCGACTGATGCTCTTCAGCCGCTTCCCTTTCGACTTTTAGTTCCACCTCCACGACCTTGGACCCCTCCCTTTCTGCTGGAGGAGACAGGGTATCACAGTGAAAAACAGCAGACCAAGCCCCTGACAGTGGCATCACACATAAACAATGACATACACTACAAGTCACTATACTACATGCAACCTCAACACTGCTCCAATTAGAAACTCATTGAGTTTTAGCAACTTCAGCAGTGGCAGCAGTGGTCGGCATGGACGCAGTCAAACATGGACATGATGTGGGCATAAGACTTCAATGGAATCCAGGACAGAGGCACAAACACATCTAGCAATTTCTGTAGTGCTTCCTTAAACCAAATGACTATAAAGGAGAACATATTTCATTTCTCATTAATTTAAGTTTATTGTTGTTGGCATGGACGCTAATGTTTTTTATTAGTTTATTTGCTAATAAAATGATACAGATTGAGGCAATCCCACTGTGCTCATAGATTACCCACTATTGTATGGACTATCAGATCCTTGATCCAACGTTCAGAAAAGAAAATGGCATAACTTACTGAGTCGTTTGAAATACATTAGTTACTTTCCTTAAGAGTTGCATATGAAATTCTATCTAGGGATAATGTTTGTTCACAGGCGGCATGGCTGTGGTTTAGTAGTTGCAGACTCAAATAAGGTGTTCAAGGTGCTGGCAGGAAGCATGCATTCCATTACAAAAAAATACACAACCTCTTGTACCTCAGGATACTGTACCACCATGACAGCCACCAGGGTGACAACCAACTCCGATGTGCCGTTTTTGTGTACAGGCAGCCGCCCCACTTTTAAGGAAAACCCTGAGACCATCTTGAGCGTTGGCAGTGCCCTGTCGGCAGCCAGCCTCATAGGAAATTTCAATGCCCTCCTCATGGACTTTCTGGATGTTGCTAAACCCGAGTTACTAACAGTGTGGCCCCTGTACCATTGTCCTCTTATTTCGTTTCCTGGGCATATGTGCTAACAATTAATTACTGATTGGAGCGATGGCTATGAATAAACCCACTGTCTAACAGTTGTCGCCCCAACATAGCTGTTCAATCTCTCCCCATTTCTATTTGAGAAGATAGGTTAAAATCCAATTAACTAAAACAGCTTCTGGATCTAAACATCTTTTACTGCTTTCAATCATGCTCAGTGTCTCCCTTCAAAAGTAAGGAAGAACTTTCTATGCAGGTGGTTTGGATCGAAAGGTTTCCTGATGGCCTTTAAAAACCTTAGTTAAACAAGCATTAGCAATGGCAATAGGTCTGGCTTTAAAGGAATGCAGTATGGTAATGTGAAGCAATAGAAGTAAATAGCATGAGAATGAATATGTATTTGTGTGGAAGCAAAGAATTGTACAATTATATCGCTGTAGGTTGAAAGGTGAGGTGGCAGTTAATGACTGCCCTCCTCTCATCTCTGCTGCAGCCAAAGACAAACAGCACAAATTATCTAATGATCTATGAAACCTTTTCAGCATTGCAACGTCATGTGTGTGCCCCTGATAGTTGAAGCTCAGCCAGCTGGATAAATAAGCCAAATGAGCAAAGCTGGTGAATGGCAAGCACTTTTGTGAAAGCGCCCAACTTCTGCCCACTCAAAACACGTACTCCAGGCTCGCAACACGTGGGTGAAGCCAAAGCCCCTCTCTAGTGGTGCTCATATGATCGGCTGGCGACAGCTGTCCTGTCAAGTCAGACCATAAAAAGAAAAACTATCTAAAAATAAAACTGTGCACAGGGGGTGATGCCATGAGAGAAGAAGAGGAAATCGAGAGATATTGTCATAGCGCACGAGAAAAGGCGTAAGAGTCAAGCAGAGTGTGTGTAGTGTGTCCAAAATGAAAGAAAAGAGTTTGTGTTTCCACTTACTGACCCCACTATCCCAGAAGGAGAGTTAATCATCACCTCAGAATCGTGCCTCCACCTCTGCCCTAAAATGACATTAAAGGAATACACAAACATACGACATTTTCTTTGGTTCAATTAGGGTTGGCCACTGCAGCATCATTATAAGCTGTAGGAATGAAAATACAATTGTGTCACAGACACAAAAGGCATATATACATTTGTAAGTAACCAAAGTAGTGTTTGAAAGCATTCGGAAACGAAGGTACACGAAGAGAAAGTTAGAGAGCTAGCCAAATTCAGAATGCCAAGGCGAGGCTAACTTCCATCATTGGGTTGCAGGTGGCACTGGCACAGTGGATGCAGACATCCTTAAATGGACACTACAGATTTTCAGTAGAATGATGATGAGATCTGATGTGTGGTGGAGGGGGATTCTCACACGCATATCCATAACAGAGCAAATAATAGAAGCACAAATGATTACATTCGTCAATTGAAATACAAACCACGAAATGCATACAAACTGATGAAGGGCTTTATGGTAGTCCAAAACTCACTTGTAAGTGCATTCTCTTGTTGAGTCATGCTCCGTAAAATGTATTTAATTGAAGAAGGTAGAGACGCGTTGCCGTTGACTTTCACACCATGGCAAAGGAGGAACACATCTATGCAAGCTCGCGGCTTTGTGGCGGCTGTCGAGGAGCGTTTCTTAAAGCTGTTAGCAGTAATCATTTTATAACCACTGTGTTTCTATTTAATTACTTTGTGTGTTCTCTTTCTTGAAAGGAGTTATTTTTCTGCTGAGGTAGTGGGTTTAAAATAACTGTAGTCACTTGAAAAATGCTCCCTGCTGTGGTGCCATTTAATAGAGCAGACTCTTTACTAAAATAATTGTTTGTATCTACCCCCAGGGTATTGAACATAATTATTTCGTTTAAAATGTGGGTGAAATGCTGGGTGTAATACATGCTTTACAGTTCTTGACATAAAGGAGTATTATGCACTGAGTGTTAAGCGCAGGATCACTCAAAATACCTGGAGGACGAAACAGAAAACAGGAGCTCGACACACTCTTAAGTCTGAAAGTTCAAGGTTAGTAAAGGTCAGTACCACTAAGGGTTTCTCAGCAATTCATGCTTATGTTGCTTGGATGCAAATTTACCTTGAAAAATAAAAAGTCAAGAGGCATTTGGCAAGCAGGAACAAGTTTGTTTAATTAAGCACAGCAGCTGGTAGAGTAGTGTCTGAAGACAGTCTCAATGTACAGAGGTTTTGTCTGGCATTACATACAGTTCTTGAAGTACAATTAACCAATTAAACATTCTCGTAGATCATGTGAGTCCGGCTTAGTCATAAATTATAAGTAAAACCATCTGATAACAGGGACGAAGGTGGTGCTCGGCCGTAGAGAGAGCTAGTGTGGACAAGTGTGGATGTGTCCAGATGTCTGGCACAAGGATCGCGTGATCACTAAATGTAGCATCTAATGTTGTGCTCTTTTGGAAACGTGAGCTTTTGGCCAAACGTGTTTATTTGGGGGCGATTCCCTCTGACCTGTTTGTGGTGAAGCTGCCTATCTGTGGGATCGATCAGAGTTGTCCCTGGTTGCGAGTTTGTCTTCAGGCTGAATGTAACCCCACCTGTCAACCTATCAATCAGTAGGACTGGGTTTGGGTCAGAGGGTCTGTCTGATCACGCATCTCCAACTCAGGGTTGATGGGGAGGTCATCTTTGGTGAATTTGACAGCAATGATGCGAGCTCGTTACTGTGTGTGAATGAAACATGGCGGTCATTGATATCATATTTGCCAACATTCTAATTATAGTGTGCACAGTTGTCATAGCCTACATTGACAATGATTTTACTATTTTTTACAATGTTATGCGTTCATTGTTTACGGCATACATCCACATTGCATTTACTGGAATTGCCTCTGTTGGGCCTGCACATTTCATGGTGAACACTGACATGGTACTCACCGTTATTAACACTTAGAAATCAAAACTCTCCTGGCATCAGCTATTCAAGCATAATATTTATGTTTGTCTGTCATCTAAAACAGAGCCACTTGAGAAGGTGAACTAAGAATCAAATGTTCCTTCTGTGAAAAATTGTAACTCTCCATATGCTAATAGTCCTGTGGTGGTGATTTTCATGTCTAGAAGTTCTGTATTCATATTTGAACTCTTTAGTAATATTTTTTAGAATTCTGACATGGTTCTCCAATTCTGTTACGAAACCAGAGGTCCTGTCCTGATAACACCTCTTTATTAAACCTCTTTATCAAATAACACAGCAAAAATTGTTGCTTAACAACTAACATATGTCTCATGGCTGTTTCGATTCCAGCAACGACAAAAATAGATTCTCATTAAACTCCCCCTGCCTGCTAGTACTTTGCCTGCTGCGAGACAGTCGCTTCTTTAAGAATAAGTTGCAGGTGATACTTGTGCCTTACTGAGGCCCATGCACGTGCGCACACACATACATAAAATTATAGGAGTATTGATATGGCGAGAAGGAGAAATGCTGCATAAAACAGACCTGGGTGATGTGAAACAAAAATTCTGTTGAAGGATTCTCGTGGATAGTAAAGAACAAGACAGAAGGCCATATATTTTATCTATTTAGTGTTTTATATATAGCGCAAACGTGACCTATTAGGGTGTGCCAGCACTTAACAGACATATAGCGGTCCCGAATGCGACCAATACCAAGCAACATAAACGTACGCATGAAGATAATATAAAACAGTATAAAAACAGTGGACAGAAAAAGTTCTCAGGACTTACAATAATATCTGAGACTGAACGAATACGTCAAATTACAAATTATCTTTTACCATCAAAGGACTCAGAGTTCAAAATTTAGCTGAGCGATTCTTCTCAGTAGCTTAACGAGATAGGGTACCCAGGAAAGGACTGTGTAAATCCCAATACGAATTGGTTCTGGAAGTCATTGTGGGGCCCTCCGATTTATAAATCTGTAGCGAACGGAAAGGTGATTCGATCGACACATGAAATAGTTGATTCTTTATAAAGAGTTATGGTAGGAATTAACCCGTTAGGAAGATCTTAGCTTCCTTCTTGAATTTTGAATAGAATGGTATTCTTCTAATATTTGGCGGTAGCGAGTTCCAGATTCTGGGTGCGGCACCTGAGATAGCTTTGTTGTATGATTCCTTCTTCTGGAAGCTTGGCGGTTTCAGCACAAGATCTTTTGCACCTCTGGAGTACCTGCCTCCCCCGGATATCAACACTTTCTGGGCATTGTATGTCGGTGTTTTTGAGTGTAGCGACTCATGTGTGATATAGGCCCGTTTGAGATGTACTCTGGCTTCGTATGGTAGCCAGTTCAAAGTTTTTAATTGTGGAGAGATGTGATCAAATTTTCTAGATACATTTACGAATCTTGAGGCTGCGTTGAGACAAGCTTTTAGCGGTATTGTTGAGGTCCTGGGCAGGCCAGATAAAGCTGAACATCCTTATTCGATCCTTGCGATGACCAACGCCTAAACCGCCATTTTGAGGTCTGACGTTTCTACGAATGGTTTCAGTTTTCTAAGACAACTCAGGTGGTACTGGGCGTTTTTAGCCATCAAGTTGATTTGGCTTCGCATGTTCAGGTTCTTGTCCGACGTGATTCCTAGTGATTTGGCTGAGGCCACTAAGGTCGGGGTGCAGTTAAGCGCAGTGATCAGTGTGGTCCATTCCTTTATTTCTGAAGAGATTTGGGGGGGAATTAATAAGAATTCATGTTTTTGCTCGTTTAGTTTAGGCTGATTACTTGTTAGCCATTGAATGGTCATCTTTAACGCTTCATTCATTGACTTGATCTCCTCCAGTGACGAGACTTTAATATAGATCTGCGTGTCATCAGCATACATATGAAACAAGATGTTGGTGTGTCGTAGTCTCTCAGCCAGCGGTTCCATGTAGAGGTTAAAAATAGTTGGCTAAAGAGTTGATCCTTGCAATACACCAAAAGTAATAGGGGACGACGATGATAGCTTTTGATTAACTAAAATATTTTGTGATCTATTCTCCAAGAAATATTTAAAACATTAAAGGACATTTCCCGACAAGCCCCTCCTGCTTCCAAGTCAATCTAGCAGTTTATCATGGTTTACGGTGTGGAACGCATATGAAAGGTCCAGAAGAATTAAATGACAAACTTTGTCTTGGTCAAGGGCTTACAAGGTATCATCCACTATATGAAGTATTGGAGTTTCCGTCCTATGGTCTGGTCTGAAACCTGATTGGCAGCCATCCAGAAAATTACATTTAGAGATGCATTGGCACAGTTGTTGTTGCACACATTTTTTAGCACTTTAGCTAATAAGGGAATATTGGATACTGGCCTAAAATTATTTGGGTCAGCAGAGTTCGATGTTGTTTTTTTTATGATGGGGATGACCTGCCTAATATTTAGGCATTCTGGTGTAGAGCCTTGAGACAGAGAGTCGTCGATTATTGTGGTCCAGATGGGGACAACAAATTGGCTGGTTGTCTTTGAGAATTTTTAAGGGAGAGGATCCTTGAAGTGGTTATTTGTCTTTGTCGACGAGAGGATTTTGGAGATGCCATTGTTGTCATAGAACTTGAAAGAAGACTATCAAGCTTTGTTTTTGGGCATTGCTTGGAGGGAGTGTGAAAGTTCATTGACTTGTGAAGCCGATATGGAGGGTAGGTTTTTAGTGGCTGCTCTAAGCCCAGTTCCCAATTGTATAATTTTTTCTGTGAAGAAGGACGAGAATTCCTCACAGTTTATTAGGGGTTTTGCTGCATCTTTAGAGGATTTGGCCAATTTATTCAACTACAGCTTTACCATTTCAAAGAGTTTATGTGGTCTATTATGAGCATTCTCCAGTTTCAATCTAAAGCAATTCTTTTTTGATTTGAGAATGTTTTTGTTATATGCGTTTCTGGACTTTCTTAGAAGTTTTAGTTTGGGGGGATGATGGGTGTTGACTCCATTTCCGTTCGGTTAGTCTCAGCTCTCTTCCTTCCTCGTTCAGGGCACTACTAAACCAAGGATTTTTGTCTCTATCCGTGATTCTTCTCAGTTTTAGAGGATCAACTGAGTCGATTATGTCTGACATCAATGCGTTGTAGTGTTCCGTGAGTTTGCAGACATTTATAATGTAAGAGGGTGGGAGAAGATCCTTCACGCAACACGCAGTCAGTTTCTCATAGGCTAGGTTTTTTGTATCTCTTATCCATCCCTTTGGTTTGACAAATTGTGTAGATCTTTCCTTTACAACTTCTGGAATTTGGAAGGTAATAGAATGGTGGTCTGACCAATCGCAAGGAGAGATTGAGATTATATTGACTGCCTTTTCCCTTGAGATGATCCTGTCTAGAGTAGATCCTTTTCAGTGAGTTGGTAGAGTGCAGGCTTGGGTGCGATTTTATTCAGCTAGGAATTCTTTAAAGACATTGACCTGGCTATCGTTAATATCCGCCCAATGCAGATTGTCCTCCACTCTAGGCTGGCAGTCCTCTTTCCCTTTCCAATCTATACTGCCAGTCCTCTTCCTCTTTTCTTTATTTTCCTACAGTGAAGCATAGTTCGGCCATTTTGGTTCTGGACCGGGCAAAAATAAAAGCAGAAATAAAGATATAAATAATTTGGTGCAATGAGCAGGAAAAGCAACCGTGCTGGCTGTTCCTACAGGCTGAGTGCTGCCACGCCCTGTGCACTATTGGTGTAGAGGAAGGAGAGGGACCTCTCCAATTGTAGGCCCAAAAAACTGATAAACTGAATGCTCTCTGTGCTCTGTAGGGGCGGGGTGGGGGATTGCAGCCTATGCAACTGGCTCAGAACACCCCCTCCGCTCCAACTCCACTGACACAGCAGAGCTCCTCCTGTTGGGGTCATAGAAAACCCTTGCAGAGTCAGAGGGACTCCATACCCGAAGAAAGCACTCCGGGAAAGCCCCACCTGCACCACACTCCCTCCTGTGCTGCCCTCACCATATGTAGGAAAGGAGACAAAGTAGGAGGGCTCCCTTGGTGGCACAGCATGGAACCAGGACACCTCCCCAGGCGGTACGCTCACCCGACATTGAGCCTGTCGTCGTGAGTCTCAGTGGATCTGCCTCCTCCGGCTCCGTAGACTCCCCTGGCACCGCTGATTTCTGCAGATGCACAATCACGGGCAGCCAGTCCCGGGCTCATCTATAGCTCTCCGATAAGTGAGAAAATCAGCCTCTTCCTTAGAGTAGAGCCGGGGATAGCACATGAGTAGAAACGGCAAAATTCACTTGATAGGATGTTCTCAGCCGGGGTAGTAGATGGCATGGGTAATGCAGGGATAACTACCTATCAGCAATCCCAAACCCAGGAGCCTCCATGAGGTGCTCCTCTTCGGTGGCCATCAAGTGGCCAGTAAATGGCAGCAGAATCCCAAGGAGGACTTGTTGGCCCAAAATGAATGTTGCTTGTTGATGTATTTTTTATTTTTTATGTTTTTGATTCGACACAAAACTAGGCCTGGGCGGTAAATTCCGTTCCACTCACGGAATTTGGGTAATTTCGCGTTCTGCGGAGAACAAGGAATTGCCAAAACTTCTGTGATCCACTGCTCCGCGGAATTTTTTACTTGTTCGTGCTTTCAAAATGAGTGTTCGCAAGATATTTCTCCCCGAGAACGCAAACAGTGTTCGCGAACAGGAAAAAAGCATCCCGAACATTTTGTCCCTTGATCACAGGCATTGACATGCAACGACGCAGATTAATTGGAAAAGGCACACTACTCAGCATGTGACTTTTATAGCCCTCCAATAGGCAACAGGTAAGTTAAAATTGTGTTGCATGCTGGGATATGAAGTTTGTGATTGCTGTCTTTTCAGTGGAATTACTCGGCGCATTTCCTGCATTTTTCCCTTAGTAGGTACTGTTTGCTTGCATGAAAGTAATCAAATTATCAACCCTTCAGTGGGCCTCCAGAGTGGGAAGTGTTACCTTGTATGCCAACTGATATCCCACATGGAGACTTCGATAAGTTCTGTGTCTCCGTGGCTCCCATGAGTTCAACGGGTGGTGCGCTTTCGCAGCTGGAATGCCGCCAACATATTTGAAACAATGCACCCTCAATTTGAAAGCTCACTACAGACCAGTTCCTTTAAGGCAATGTAGAAGTTCGTCACACGTAGTTTAATTCCGACTTACGCGTTTCGGGACATTTCATCCCTTGATCACAGGCATTGACATGCAACGACGCAGATTACTTGGAAAAGGCACACTCCTTGTATGCCAACTGATATCCTACATGGAGACTTCGATAAGTTCTGTGTATGTATAGATGCATAAGGGAGATAGGGAGTGAAATTGGATGTGTCTTGGGCATCTATATTACGTGCTCCAAAATGGCATTGAGAATTTTCGGTGGCATAGTAAAGTACAAGACAGAAAGCCATTTATTGCCAGATCCCTAACAAGGCTTTGTTGGGTCCTAATACACTTTTCCTTTTAATGCATCTTTTTTTAATATAACACTTGTTCTTAGTACAGCTTATATTAAAAAGTTAAAAAAAAAGAAATTACAAATGGCATATTTACTTTTCCCTCATTGGCTCCCAGCAACGTTTTTATCATATGGTTTTATTTCAATTTTGCACATTCCAATGCTTTTTACTGTTTGCAAAGGTTTATATTAACCATACAATACTACATAATCCAAATATTTTTGCGATGGTGGGGTTTTAGTAAAAAAAAATTAAAAATACACTAAGTAAAAAAGTAAACATTCTGGTGCATATTTACAAGTTCCAATCGCCATGGGAATGTCACTTTTTTCAAAGTTCCTGTGGAGATAGGGGGTTCGCCTTATTTACAAGGCAGCGTTAAGGCTTAATGCTGCCTTGTAAATAAGGCTCCTTTCACGCTATGCTTAGCGTGAAGCGGGGGCAATGGGTGTTTTCGGTGGGCGGTCCACCGCAACACCTATTGATTCTGACGCTGCCTCCTATTTACAAGGAAGGTGTAAATAGGAGGCAGTGTCAGAATTAAGACCAAGGAAAACCCGGTCTTAACCTGGCAAAGCGAGGAGAAATGTTTAATTTCTCCTTGTTTTTTCTGTTTACAGCAAAAGGCCAATGATTGTTTATGTACAGGAAGGTCCACCTAGTCTTTGAAGATCACATAGACATCAGTCGAACTGCAGTGCCGGACCCTGGCGCCTGTCACCATGGCAACATCTCTCAAAGATCAGGACTTCACACAGGTACCCCATAACCTATGGGCAACTGGTCCACATGGCGTGAGACTCCTAAAAATCACCAAACCAGTTGGGATCCCACTCAGGGAAGGAGCCATCCTCCCCAGAGTGAAACAGTACCCCCTGTCAAGGGAGGCAGAGGAGGGCATAGCCCCTACGATTCAGGCCCTCATTGATCAGGGAGTAATCTGTGCAGGTGTGTCACCCTGTAATACCCTTATACACCCCATGAAGAAGGCAAAGGGGGAACTTGGCACCTAGTACAGAACCTATGCCCCCTAAATGATGTAGTGGTTCCAGGGCTCTCTGTGGTACCTGATCCCTTCATCATACAGACCAACATCCCAACCGACGATGTGTACTTCTCAGTCGTAGATGTTAATAATGCCTTCTTCAGTATTTTGCTTCAGACTGACAGCCAGTACCTAACAACATTCACCTTTAGATAAGCTCAACAGCTCTTTGAAAGGTTGCCTCAAGGTTATTTTGATTTACCAAGTATCTTTAACAGGATCCAGAGGCATGGCCTATCCAACTTCCAATGTAGCATCACCCTGTTACAGTATTCAACATCCTGATAAGGATCCCCACTGAGCTTATATGCAGACTAGACACTTTAGCCCTTCTCACTACGCTAGTAGGAAGAGGCTACTAGGTGGACAAGGAGGGAGTACAATACATATTACAGGAAGTCAGCTATTTGAGTCAGTTGACCTCAGCTACAGGAAGGCAGGTCACACCAGAGCGAGCACACAGCATTAGAGAAAAGGTACCACCCCCGAAATAAGCTCCTCGTGTTCTGCAATTATGTCAGGCAATGGGTCTTTAACTGCAGCATGCTTGTAGCCCCTTGCTGGGCGGAATGAAGAATGCAAAGTCCAGTAGTACTCAACAGGCATGTACCCGTGAGATGGAGGAGGTCTTCACCCAATTAAAAGAAGGAATCATGAACACACTTGTACATGTGACTCCAGACTATACCAAGGAGTTCTACCTATTCTGCCATAGCAATGGATGATTGATGTCAAAAGTACCCCTTAGGACACAAATCTAATGCATATTACAGTAGTCAACCCAACTCTGTAATGCAGGTTCATTTCCCTTGCAAGCAGACCCTGGCCACTGCAGCTTTCGTTGTGGTCAAAAGCACCTCCATTGTCATGGGGGAATCCCTCATACTGTACACCGAACATGCAGTGTTTGCAATCATACGGAAAGGGAAAGGCACCCTGACTACCCAACGAGACTCAGCATATGAGCTTATGCTATCCAGACCAGTGCTAAACATAGTGTGCTGCCATATCGTCAAGCCAGCCACCTTCATTGCCCATAAAGTGTAATAAAGGACAGGCAGTCCACAACTGCCCTGTGCAGGCACCAGATGAATTTGCCAGGGTAAAAGAAGACCCAACCCCCAACTTGAAAGCCATGTTTGTAGATGGCTCATCTGTCATAGATCAAGAAACTGGTGTTGGGCACACATGAGCAGCAGTGGTCACAGGAGACACCCTCAGATTCCCTGCAAATCACAGCACTGTTGACATTGCTCCCGCGCCTCTCTGCACAAGCTGCCAAGTTGGTGGCACTCATTGCAGCCCTCATATAAAGCACATGGGGATACCATCATGGTATATTCTGACTCAGCCTATGGTACAACTGCCGTACATTTCAGCATTAGCAGATGGAATAGAAGAGGCTTCCTAAAATCTGATGGCACACCAGTAATACACAGGGATCTGTTAGAACTCCTCATTAACGTGTTGGCGCTGTCAGAATAAATATAGCAGTCGTCAAGTGCACCGTACATACAGGAGGCTAGGACTTTATCGAGGTAATGAATTCACCAACTGGGTTGCACAGGAGATGGCCTACGGGACCCTAGGAGCAATCCACTACTTTCCAGTGCAAGAGGGTGAGATGCAACTTTCACTTTCAGAAGACTCCTCACCACCTTCTAAACTCCCATACACGAAGACAGCTAGCTAGTACCTTAGGGAAACACAGTTAGCAGCTCTTCCACGAGAGAAAACTCTGGAAATCTAGGGGATGTACACAGATCCTCCACAATCTCAACAGAGACACTTTTACAAGAAAACATCTCTTGTCCCAAAGCCTATTCTATACAACCCTGAACCAGCTCCATCGCCCAGTCCACACCCCCAAAGAGAGCATGCTTGCTAACCTACAGCTAGACTATTTTATTCCCCATGCAGTAGAAATGACCTCTATATACCTAAATCAGTGCACAGCATGTCAGCTGCACTCACCTAAACCCACACTGGAGGTAATAACCTAATCTATCCCGAGACATTTTGGGCCATTCCAGGCACTACACATAGATTTCTTTGACATGATTGACAGATGTGCCACTTACCGATATCTAATCATGGTTGTCTGCCCCTTCTCTATTTTATTTATTTAGAGGTTTGTAAAGCGCGCAGCTACTTCCAACGGAAGTGTCCCGGCGCTAGAGACGATATCTCGTGAGCTTCATAGAAGTTCAGGAGAAAACGATTGGGCCAGATCAGGGAGAAGAGCCAAGTCTTAAGTTTCTTCCGAAACAGAGGCTTGGAAGTCAGGAGTCTCAGTTCTGTTGGGAGATGATTCCACAGTCTGGAAGTGGCTACCGCAAAGGCTCTTCCTCCCGTTTGCGCAAGACGAAAACGGGGACAGATCATTAAGCGAAGATGGTTAGATCTGAGGTTGCGGGATGCTTGTGAGATCTTCAGTCTGTGTCTCAGGTAGGTGGGGCCTCGACCATTAAGTGCTCTGAAGGTAAGAGTCAGTGATTTAAACTGGATACGTAATCTCACTGGTAGCCAATGGAGTTTAATCAGATGGGGTGTGATGGAATGACGGTAGGGGACATTACAGATCAGCCTAGCAGCTGAATTCTGTACTGTTTGTAGTTGATTTAACCCCTTCCCTGCTCATGACGGAACCGTTCCGTCATGAGCCACGGATGGCGTGTGCTCATGACGGAACGGTTCCGTCATGACAATCCTGTTGGCGGCCGCTCCGCCTCCGCGGCGCTGTTTCCCCGCCTGTGCGAGGGGACAACGCAAATGGGCGGAGTCATGACGGAACCGTTCCGTCATGAGCACAGCTCAACTGTGGCTCATGACGGAGCGGCTCCGTCATGAGCACAGGCCCACCGCGCTGCCCCCCTGCCCTCCCCAGCGCTGCAGCGGAATGTCCGCAGCAGCGAAGGGGTTAAGAGATACGCCGGGGCTCCAATGTACAGACTATTTGCGTAGTCCAAATGGGAGGTGATAAGGGCGTGGACTACTGTCTTACGTGAATTTAATGGGAAGAAAGGGGTGATTTTTTTTATCATGCGGAGCTTTCCAAAACAGGCCGCTGTAACTTTGTTAATTTGGGTTTTACAAGAGAGAGCAGTATCAAAATGGAAGCCCAGATTGCGGGAAGCTTGAACAGGTACAGGGGGATAGAAGCAGGCCCCTGCATACACTTTGATGGTAAAGCCACAGCTACCTTTCTGGTTTCGAGAAATCATACCTAGGTGGGGGTACCAGAGCTCATCTGATCAGACAACTGGTGACATTTAATGGAAGAAATGTTAAAAAACCATCTGTACCCCGATGGGCATAATTCATAAGCTGGTCTCTGCATACCACCCCCAAAGCAATAGTAAAGTGGAACGCCTCAATGGCCTGCTAAAAAACAAGTTCAGCAAATGGCTGCATTGCTTGCCTCTTGTCCCATTTGCTCTAAGGAACACCTCTTAACCCCCCATCGGCTAGTCACTGGTAGGTCAATTCGGACACCGATACATCAGAGCAGAACCAAATTAAGCGCAGAGTCCAACACTGAGTCCCTAAGTAATGATCAGTATATATATCTTTCCGAATTGACCAAAGCTTCCAGATTCCTCTCTAAACATGTTACTAAAAGGAAGGCAGTGAACACCTCCTTTGACTTACCCTACATCATCCTGCAACCTGGCGACTGATTCCTAATCTGTAACTTTCATTGTAGCTGGAGAGACAGCAAGTTTGAAGGGCCCTTGAAAGTAATATTTTCAACTCCTGCAGCTGTCAAGGTCAAAGGAAAAGGGTCATGGATACACCTCTCGGACACTCGCTTGGAACCATCGCTACCACCACCACCAAAGGAAGACTTTGGGGACAGAAGCACCCATAGGGCTTCCCCTGGACTTTGTGAACACTTTCTGGGTAGGATCGCACATACAGCTCCAACTGGACTTTATGTAGACTCTTTGATCCCCCGACTGAAAACACAGATCTATGTATTGTCTTTTGCCCTATGTACTTTGATGTTTTTTCAACATAACAGGAACAGGTCAAGTTTCAGCCAAGGTCACCAGGTAAAGTGGTCCAGCGTGAGTCCTGGGATCTAACACTTTTAATATACAAATTCACTGCACAAAATGACAGCACCCCACATGAATTACACACTACACTAGGACACAACACCTGGATTCAGCACATGACCTCAGTGGGGATCCAATTATCTACCATCTCCTGCTACGTTTTCTCATTAATACTCCATGCAGGAGGCATAGACTATACCTGTCTCAGGAGGTACCACCCAGAAAACATTGTGGCTCATAAACTTGTACCTATGTTGAATAGGAGCCAAACTCCAGCCCAACACTATAGCACCATAGGAGATCACAGTAAACCTAACCCATTATGACATCATACCAAAAGTCCTTTACTTCCTGGTAGAGCAGGATGAGATCCAGTTCAAGCTAGACAACTCAAGATAAAGGGCAATGCATGGCATTGGAACACAGGGTGTAAAACCAGCTTCCATAAGGCTTTCTTGGAGGCCACCAAGCCCTCATTCCAGTGCAATTACACAAGTACCAACCAGTGGACCAAGGCTAGCCCTTAGTGCAATCGGAGCCATATTTATGAACAATAAGAAGAACCCCAAAGTTCAGCTCACCTACAAGACCATCAATTTGGGGAACAGAGGTTAAAACGGGTCCCATGGGGGAAGGTTGAATGACACCCAAGTGACGCAATGCCAAAACACCTGGAACTCAGAGGCAGGAGGGTACACATGTATAGAGGATAAGGAAAAACCCATAGTAGTCAGGAAACTACCAATGCATTCCTTGTGTTTTAGGGGGAAGTGGACCATACCCATTGGGGTGAAAAGCAATTGCAGGAGTATAACCCATAACAATGATATGCAGTGGGGCTCCTCCACCTTGATGGACTATTACTAGCAATGCAGCGAGCATGCCAACACCCGGCTCGTCCCAGACTGGAGAGGGGTCTGCTCACAGGTCACTGTCTACATGCCCACCTTGGTACTATCTGAAGATTTTTCCATACTGCATCACCACCCCGTGAGCAGAGGCACATCGCTTCTACATCAAGTACTCAAAAGAAGGTCAGCCAAGTTCTTTGGTTGGGACAGATTCAAAGACGTTATTGAAGAGTTTAGGCTCTTCAACGATGCACAACTAGGTGTAGGAGGGGTGTTGGACTTGGCCCTTTTTGCAGGGTCATCCCTGAACTTTTTGCCTTCCTCCTCTATTTGTTCTGACCTGTTGTTGGCTGTTTTATGTCTCTAGGCACTTTACCACTGCTGACCAGTGCTAAAGTGCATATGCTGTCCCTATTATAAATTGATGTATGGATTAGTGATTCCATGTTTGGCTGGTTTGGTTTACCTGTCAGACCCTAGTGCAGTGCACCAGGAGTGCCCAGAGCTTGTAAATCCATATGCTGCTGTTGGGCTTGCAGCACTGGTTGTGCCACCCACAGAAGCAGCCTGTAAAAGTGTGTTTAAGGCCTGCCATTGCAGAGCCTGCGTGCAGTCTGGTACTGTCATGCTGACTGGGCAAGTGCACCCACTTACCAGTCCCTAAACCTACCCTTTTCATCATATCAGACACCACTATGGTTGGCCCAAGGGCAGGGTGCATTGTAAGGATAAGGTAGGACATGCCCTGGTGTGTGTGGCATGTTCTAATAGTGAATTACAGCCATTTTCGTTTTTCACTATTGCAAGGCTACCTGTTCTCCATAGGCCAGAATGGGCAGTTTTATTATTACACCTTATAATCCTAACTGACTCATGGAACATGGTAGAAATTCAAGTTTAGTATGCCTGAACTCATAATGATAAAATACATCTTTTAGTGAAGTTGGTTTTAACATTCTGTGTTTGAAAATACCACTTTTAGAAAGTAGTTATTTTCTCGTCTAACCATTCATACTGCCTCTGCTAGGTTGTGTGTTCCTTGTCTGAGTTTGAGTGACAGGGGCTGGGGAATTCCAGGGGGCTGGGGAATTCCCAGAGACAGGGTGAGTCAGCACAGGGCTGAATAGAGAGATCTCCATGTAATTGGGTGGGAGCAGTTGCACCTGGGACCTGAATAGGGCTGTGCTTTCCCTCCACAATGCTGGCACCACCTCCTGTGGTGTGTCTGATGGCCCTGGCCTACACTGTCAATGGAAAGAAGGAGTCATGTAAACAGAGTGCTCCAGGACTGACCAGAACTGGTTTGGACTTGGCAAAGGCCTCTCTGCCTTCAGAGAGCAAAGAGAAACTGTGTATAAAAAGGTAACCCAGACCCCAGAACTTTAGATCACTTTGGGCAACAAGGCGAAACCTTTGCTGAGGAGTGGAACCAGAAGATTCTGAGGAGAGACTATCCCTAAGCTGAAGTGCTGCTTGGGGGATTGGCCTGCAGTGGTTGCCTGACTGCCAAAGAAAGGAGAAAGGACTTTGTGTGCATTTTCATTCAACTTGTGTAAGGATCTCGAAGGGTTTGGAAAAGAGCTTGCCTCCTGCTAAAGTCTCAGGGACAACAGACTTCAACCACCAGCTCCCCAAGAGTTCTTTGGAAGTGCCTGTAGCTGTATTTGAGCCTTCTGAGGGACTGCGTGTCACAAGGAGCTGGAAGCGCGACTCAAGAAGAAAAAGCATGTCGCCGTCGCAGCCGCTGCCGTCGCATCACTGAACAAGTGTGTCGCCGCTGTAACTGTCGTATCGCACCGCATCACGAGAAGCACCTCACATCCACGGAGAAGCGTACCGCCGTCGCAGCCACTGTCGTCGCATCACTGAACAAGGGTGTCGCCGCTGCAACTGTCGCATCGAGCGGAAGCGTCTCACATCACATCGTTGGAGAAGAGTGTCGCCCAGTGCTTAATTTGTAAAAAGCGTAGTGCAAGGGCTCTCAACAGGTGGACACTAGAGCTTGCACCATCTGTTGCCCCTGGCAGCACTGCCAATGACAGCACCAACACTATACTAATCATCACACTCTTAAAAGTGTGACAATTCATACTATTACAGGCCCCCAAAGCTATAAGAATGGCTTTGGAGGCAAATACTAATAATTGGAAATTGACATTGAAATAATAAACAGTTGTTGTTGTGCTTGTACCTAAATTAGCAGACACCACTACAATGTGGCAGGCAGTCATAAGCCCTGGTGCTGGCAATTAAGTGCCGGTGCTGAGCACCGGAAAGCACCGGCACAAATTAAGCACTGGTGTCGCCGCCAAAGGCGCTGTCGTCGCATCACTGGACAAGGGTGCCGCCGCTCCAGCTGACGCATTGAGCCGAGACCTCTCGCAACATCGGAGAAACGTGTCGCATCAACAAGAAGACGCCACCTTTGTTTCTTTGCATGAGATCTTCAATGCATCACCGCCTTTGCATGTAAGGACCTACAGCATCACCTTCCCTGCAACACTTTCGTTGCCCTGTGTGTTGCATCTTAAGGCACATTGACTCAAAGTGTCGCATTTAAGATCTAAAGAGAACTAAGCCAATTCTAACACATTAAAGTACAGTATTGTGGATTTTTGTCGTTTATGGTTTTGTGTTAAATCTATATAAAGAATACCTATTTTTGATATAAAACTTGTGTGGTGTCCATCTGTAGTGTTGTCACTTGATTGCTGTATGTGTTTACAAATTCTTAACACACTGCCTCTGAGATAAGCCTGTCTGCTCGTGCCAAGCTACCAAGGGGGATGAGCCTTAACGCACGCAAAGAAGAAATGTACGCCATCCACCTCATAGTGATGCAGCATTGGTATGTGTAGAACTTAATGACCACAGTAGAAGTGGCATATGTGCGAAGATAGACACAGCATGCTGTACCTTCATCCCCATGAACGACTTTAAAAATGGCATGTTGTCAATCGCCATCCAAGCACTGCCCGAATTACAGCAGGTCATAGTTGAAGAAAAAGGTGCACCAGACATAGAATGGTTTACCATCTGGTTTGCCTGCGTACCAAGGTGGATTGCATACCTTTGCAAGGCCTTGTTATCAGTGGCCATAATCTTGATCTTGCTGTGCTGTACTTTGCAACTAATATGTGCCTGCGTGAAGAAAGCTACCCTGAGAATTGGGGAAATACATCTGGCTAGGATACCGAAAGCTGAGGGAAACACACACACCACAAGCTGTAAACATGGACCCCCCACATGCAAGGCAAGGACACAAACAGCCAAGGCACTAGTTGATAACTCAACTACAGTGGAGAATGTTAGCACTGGATCGATTTATAAACAGGTTCCACTTTTAGGAGTCCAGCACACTGCAGAGCACCGTAGCCTGCGCTACCAAATTCACAATAAACACTTGTCACCCTTTATCAGATCAACATAGCACAGCTGCCCTCTGTCCCCCCCCTTGCGCTTCCTGTGATGGAAACAATTAGATATGGAACAGCCTCAAACCCACCTAGAAGATTGCAGTAGTAAATCACATATGGCCCAAGGGTGTAATGTCTAAGAGTCAGACGCACACACTCAAACACATTCCAACCTCTCAACAGAGTGTCTGCATTCTGTTCAAGGATGCGATCCCAGAGTAACCAGCCAGCTGCATTCATCAAATAAAGCCCAATCAATGCCTAGTAACAAGTGTCACCCTAGATTATGCACAAACTACAAACCTGGCCACCTGGAACACCTCAGCATGTGACTTCAAGTTGCTCTCTATGACCCCTTCTATCACATTGGAATCAAGCATCTAACATATAATTTATGGCCAAATGTACCAGTAATTCCAGCCCAAAGGTGGTTGAGCTTCTCTTTATCGCACCCACTGTACAGTATAAAGCATGCCATGTACCCAATGCAAGTTGAATTTAAGCACACAACTGTAAGTGATGTGGTTGCTATTCCCAGCTATTATTGTTTAATTAAACTTTACCTGTTCCTGATTGCCAAGCCTTGCTGTTCTCCTTCCTTTTTGATAGTCAGAACCTGCTTACAAAACCCAAACAATTCACTTGACCCATGTTAAACCTGGCATCTTTCACATAACCAATCGATCAATCAGGGTTTGTAAGGTGCAGCTACTCACCCTTGAGGGTCTCAAGATGTGGTTTACCGCCTAACTCTTTGCCTTCTCCTTTTCGATAGTGAGAACCTCCTAAGAACATTGCAAGACAGGTAAGATCACAGCTGACACCCAAACTGCAGCCTGGGGACAGGAGGATCCAGCTGCCCAAGCTCACTCTGCAGGCATTTCTGAAGAAAAAGGTACAGAAGGCATCACTCTTTATTGCAAACCAGCCGACCCAAAATGGGCTAGATCCATCCACTGTAGGCCGTCGGAAAGGATAAGACACAGCGATTAGCTTTCCTCTCCTAAATAATACCAACAGCATAACAAGGCAATCAGAAGCGGTAAGTGTAAAAATAGATTCACCCAGTACTCATAGATACAAGTGGCCTGGTATCACGTGGTTGCTAGGGACATTGTCGGTGTCCTTAAGTTAGCATGAGCCCGGTAGCCATAATGCTGCTTTTGCACACAACACTACATGTCTTTCTTTTTGCGAGACTCTGTTTATGTCTTTCACATGAGAACTCTTTGCTGTGCTTGTTCTCTGCCTGTTCCTGGAGTTTAGTCTGAACATTGTGGGCAAGGTCTATAAACACTGACTTTTGTTATTCAGTTATGGCCAGGCCCTAGCACTTAGACAAAACATACTGACGCAGCTGTGTTTGCTGTAGAATCAAACTTTGATATTATGGGATGCATGTTTAGGTTTCACACACTTGGAGAGGGACCTTTCCAGGGGAAAGAGAAACCCACACCTGTGATGTAGAAATACGATCCATGGCCCTAGGTATGGGGCCTGCTGACAAAGCCCAGAGATCTTCTATTATATAATATTACTGATGGTTACCAAGGAGAGGGTGGTTAGGCCTTATAATCCTTTATCCACTGTCTTTATAAAATGAGATCTCCTTTTAGGATATATGGCCTTGCTAACTGTATTGTTATTATGCATTTTGCTGAAGGTTATGGCACGTAAACTGCATTTTAGAGCAAAAGGTGTGTCTTGTTACCGCAATTCCTGAGAGATCCGGGAGTGTGGTGTTTTGGGGTGTCTAATCACTGGTTTCTCCGGATGTGAGTAGGAGAGCGAGTGAGACACTATAGTTAGTTAGTCCTAGGCTCATGGGTGCTAAGGCGGTAGGAAGGCTTAGCCCCTATACACCGAGATTCCAAAATCTTGCGTATAGTTCTGTGTATGTGCAGAATACCTGCAAAACTGGAGGTATTTTTTGTGTTGGTATTTATTGTGCACTAATTACCCAGCACTCCTGATCAGAGTGGCCTGAAGGCACTTTAATCATACAAAATTGTTTCTCCCAGCATCCCTGATCAGAGGTACACGAGTCTTAACCTCAATTTTTTAGTTGACCAAAAGCTTAGTGCAGTAGGGTTCCATAACACCCCTCTTACCAAGGAGCGAATCGTTTCTGGCAACTATCGAACATGACAACTCTGACCCCTCAGTACAGTACTTTTCACTTAGTCACTCGTGCTCACTTTGTAGCAGAGAGTTACACAGAATAAACGATGTGGACGTTTTCAATAAGCATTCATTGAACCAGTGTCATTCTAGTGTAAAATATGTGTTCTGCACAACCATAAGACGGAAACAAATATTTATGTTTATTAGCATCAACAGAGTAAAGAAAATGTAGAATTCTACCATAGTGCTAAAACAATGCATATATGCAGGCATATGAATACATGACAATAATAATACATACTCCGACAAAGCAAACCCTAACTAGATGTTCCTAAGTGTACCTAGCATCGAGGTAGGTGCATAGCCAACAATCCCCCTAGGATAGAGCAAACCCCATTACCTGATGTGAGAGAATGAAGGACCCCATCTTGGTCTCGAGATGGACACCCCCAAAGGGATGTCAGACCCCTGCATGCTGGAGTGTCTGCATGCGGGAACCTCAGCGTCTCACGTCAGTGTGTCAGCATGGAAGTCTTTTTCTCCTCTAGTTTGCCCAGCAAAGATATAGCGCATATATCCCCAAATGGTACCTTCAGGGGTTCTACCTAGAAGTGTACTATAGGCATGTTCGGCAAGGATGACAATAGAGGTCACTCTTATACAGATGTATTATGCAGAAGATGGTAATCCTGCTTTGATACTGAAAATCCTAATGCATAATTAATGAGGCTAGTTTTCAGAGAAAACCACACGACAGTCATGTAGCACCTAACTAGGTAAAAGGTTAGCGTCAGATCAGTTATGTAGAACAATGGTAGGGCAAATGTAGGTAAAAGGTCGGATAATTACCTAGGCCTATATTGGGGTTCATTGGGGTTCATAACAATGTGCCATATATTCCATGCTTCACTGCCTTCGGGATTTGCGTTCATGCATTGCTAGCTCAACTGTTGTTTGCATACTTTGACCTGGAAGCCACCGTTATAGTGGTAAATCGTGATTTGTATTTCCAAATAAGCTTGTGTTGTGAATCCTACACACCAACTGTGCTGTTAGACTATTCCGACAAATACAGCAAGCCTGAAAAGGCAAATCAAGTATAGAATATGATTCTCAATTATACAGTTATTAAGAACCTGTGCCATCTTATTTGTTTGAACCCTGACAGAGCCTTTTTTTGATCCTCAGTTTTCAGGGATGGCATGTAATGTAGTTCAGGAATCTCAGTGCAGGCTATTCAAGGCATGAAGAAAGTTGGTTGGCTCAATGGACTTAAACATGATGACTCAACATTCACACATTTTGTAATGCTGAAATTTTTTGAGGGCCTCCATTGTCATATTGAATCACAGAATTAAATTGACTTCCGTTTTGGTTAAAATGCGCTCTAAATGGCCTCCTCTGTGTCAGGATAAATGACTGATAATCCAGTCCATTGGAAATCATTTTCTGTGTAAATGCTTTCTTGGAAATGATTGACCAGTGGGGCTGACTGCACTTTACATCGAATTCTGGATTTATGCTGGATTTTTCGTTGTCAAAATTCTTGATTCGGTTTGCCCACATAAAGTTTTTCACAAGGTCAAATTATTCCGTACACTACATTTCTTGTTGGACAGTTTGAAAATAATATATATTACAATTTCAAAAGGCCCAAATTGAAGTTGGTGCCTTCCATAGTTTGATCACAAACAGTGGCGGTAACCCCACTTTGCAAAGGGGGTAACTTCCAATGTTCACGTGGTGATGCTCACGCCACCTGTTTGCTAATGCTCTTTTATTTCTTTAAGGCAAAAAGCATTTTTTCCAGTGTACCATCAATTTTGGATAGCAGGTGTCAATTTTGATGTACAATTCTTTTGAAATCATTGGTTTGTGTAAAAAAGGTCATTACACAAATGATAGGTCTTGATTTTATTTAGCATTTTTTACCTGTAAAGTCTCTCAGGGGATAAACCAGGCTATTTTTTAACAAATTCTTGACCAGTTTGCAAGAGAAGCATTTTTCTTGCAGTTTCATATATAAGACTGTAGCATGGAGAAAGTAATTTTCTTTGTTTGTGCAGTGGTTTGTAATTGTTAAAAACTGTCCATACAGCAAGATGTCTCTTTGGCTCCGTGGATGGTAACTCACATAGTGCAAAGTACTATTCCTGTCAGTAAGTTTACGGTACAAATTTGTGATCAATTTATTCTCTGAAGCTTTGACTTCTACATCTAAGAAGGTAATGGAGCTGGTATTTTGTATTATATATATTATATTGTATTGAACTTGATATCAATTGTTCAATCATTCTAGAAATCGATGCAGTGTCTCTGTCACCTGTCCAGATGCAAAATACATTGTCTTAAAATTTCAACAAAGTTGTCATTTGACTAGTAAAGGGGTTGTTGGTATAAATAAATTTTTCATCAAATTGATCCACATAGAAGTCCCTCTGATTTAGAAAAAGAATTCCTTATTGAATTTGTACTTGTTTTTAGTCAATGCTATGTGAACCAACTTGATGATATATACTTTGTCGGTATTCTATGTGGTCCCTGTCTCTGCTCCAAGACCAACTCAATCACCTCCTGTCCTTCTTCCCATCATGTGGGATTTGCGTATTTAAAGAAACAATATTTGGGGTAACCAACAGTTGTGTTTCTGAATCAAATCCAAAATGATCAATTTTATTAATGAAATCAGTGGTGTCACGTAAGTACGATGGTACGTTGGAAATGAACGTCTTTAAAAAGGTGTCAATGTATTTTGAAATGGGTCTCAGCCTGAGCTGATTGGTTGTCCTTATACATTTTTGAAAGGAAGTAGATAACTGGACGGATTAGACTTCTTTAAGAAATCACATTTGTTCGGCCCAATAAAACCACTATCAAACCCTTCTTGCTAAATCTTGAAAATCCCCACTTGGATGGCTAGATCTGAGAGGATCTATTTATAGAATACTTGATTTTAAATTTGTCTATAGTCTTCTGTGATATTATTCTCCTAAGAATGTCTCTCCCTTTGTTGGCTTGCTTTATGACTATTGAATAACCCTGGCCATAGTTTGCGAAGTAGCGCTACGCGTAGCTACGCAAAGTGCACTTCACACTACGCGAGATACGCCTAGTACTTCGCGAACTGCGTAGTACCCTGTTCGCACTGTGCAAGATGACGTTTTCAATGATTGCACAGTGCGGCACTGTGCAATCATTAAAAATGGCATTTTGCACAGTTCGAGCTGTAGTTTTCTGCCGCTCGAGTAGATTTTTACTCGAGCGGCAGCTTTCTCAACGCAGACTGGTAGTTTCTCATCGCGAGCGGTCGCGAGCATAAGCGACCACTCGCAATGAGAAACCTGACCTCCCCATGTTGAGAATCTCACCAGGAGGTTTATTTTCCACGCTCACGATCGCCAACTTGAAGTTGCTGATCGCGAACGAGGAAAAAGTCTCGCCGGGATGTCATTTTGCTTGCTCGCGGTCACCAACTTGACGTTGAGGACCGCGAACAAGCAAAAAATGACCGCTGCACTACACAACACTACGCTACTCGTGTTTGCACTGTGCTACGTGCAATTCGCGTAGTGCTAAGTAGCACAAACTTTGCAAACTACGCGAGCTTACTATTGAATCGTCATTTAGCAAATTCTTTAATTCCAAGGGTTGCTCTTTGGAAAGATTGACTGCTAGCTGAAAAAACTGCTTGCTCAAAGCTTAGAAGTTCTTTTGGGATGGCATTCGGAGGAGGGAAAAAAGTAGATTTATTTCTTCAACCAGAAGGCTCGTTGTTCAGTGGACAATCACTCCCTTTGAAAAATATTTTAACTTGTACTTTTCAGAAGAACTCATGGGCCTCTAGTTTGAGGCAAATGAAATCTATGAGTATTGAAGGTACAAATGATAGACCTTTTTCTAGGACCACAATCTCATCAACACTTAGAGAGATTGATGATGGACGACTCTGTAGATTATTTTAAAATTGGTGATGGGTACGCATTTGCTATAGTTGGTTGGTTTGTATCTTCCATGCCCTCTTTGATGGCCACTGCCTAAAAAACTGGTTGTTGCTTTTTTCCAGGGTAATTTTAAAATTTATTGGATCTGATTCATCCGTGTGTCATAAAAAGTCATGGAGAAAGTAATGAACCCTTGTGTAGATCTCTCTTGGTATTCTGGGAGGGCTCTTCAAGCCTCAGGTCTTGTGTAGGAATAATTTTTAAGGTAAGGATAAACAGTATTAAAATTAAAATTCCTCTAGTCCCTCTCAAATCTAACTTTTTTCTGATTAATGGTAAATTCTTTGAAATCTTTGATCTCTTTGTAAAGTTTTTCAAGAAGAGCCCTAGCCTCTGTCAGGGTTTGGCTAGTTTTGATATCTGAAGTGAAGAATCAACTCTAGTTGTTTCTTACACAAGCGTTGGGCTGCTTCAATTGATAACACCATCAAGTCACAGCTACATTCAGAAGATCCAATCTATCGTAATGTCTATAGTTATACTTAACATATGACATACGATGCAAAATCATTGGTGTATTGCAGAACTGCAAGCTACAAGGAATAGTGCCAGATTCTAAATGTTCCAGAAGGAATCATCCATGTAATCCAGTCCTTCTATGCTTCCCCTTTAGTCGAATCAATGTATCTGCTTCATTCTGTTGTTTGACGGATGCACTTAAGGTAATTGAGGTGAAAGGGTGGCAAGTAACTTTTGTTCTTTGGTGTATGATAACATTTCCTTTTCTGACATGCCCATCAGTCAGGTTTGTGGAACCTATTGCTACTTAGCACACTCTTCAAGCAAATTCACAAACAACAAAACCCTTGAAGGTCAACACAAGCAATTAAGCTTACATAACTGAAAGGGTTGAAACCTTGAAAAACAGGCCAGCATGGACCACAGTAATTTGAAAACAAGAATAAGTACCTGCTGGTGGTCGTCCTCAAGAAACCTCCTTGTCTGAGCCTTCAGCATTTCGAATCTGAGGTCTCTATTGGAAACAACAGTGCTAGCGATGTCTCCGTGACACCCAGCATCCAGCTGGCCCCGTGCCGTTGGTGAGCAGCTTCTGTGCTGTTTTTTGGCCCCTGCAGTGCTGATCTTAACCCCAGGAGCTTTGCTCCCACAACCAAGTGGCCTGCTCATGAGCAGTCCCTGACCGAAGGCCTCCTAGCCCCATTGGCTAACATTGTGCCTCCGCACTCCTTGAACCTTGGGGAACCTTGGTTCCAGCCCCAAACACTCAGCCTTGTCAGTCATTTACTGTTATACTTACATGTTCCGCTGTCTCTATTGGTGCTCACGGGGCTGCCTTGGCTCGTGGATGGGCTGTGCTCCTTGTTCCCGAACCCAGCATTCCACGCTGAGCTGTTAGTGAGAGACGGTTTCCCCGGCTGTGCTGGTCGGGTTTGCTCCAGCTCTGATCTTCAATAAACACATCTAGCAAGTATCGGCCTCTTATATTTATTTCATTTACTTACCTGCAAACTGATACCATTCTTTTTCTCCATAGGCACCCATGTTGTGGTTTTTCTGCTGAAAATGTGCAAAATGTCGACCTGCTTTTTGTATTGAACAAAAGTAGCTGTGCTTTGAAAAGTTAATTATCTTACTTACCTCTGCATTGTAGGACCCACAGTGTGATAGCCAGACATATCACCCGGAGTAGCCGATATAACTAAAAAGTAACACTAAAGAAATCCAAAGTAATTTCAAAGTATTCTGAACTGTTTTAAAGCAAATACAAACCTGTAACAATACCAGATTGCATCTACAACTGCATTTCTGTTCACAGTCTTGAATTTGAAAGTATATTTTACCTATCTGTGCGAAGTTCTTACTTAAAGCGTAAGTATACCTTTTTTTTATACTTACCTAATAGGTCTGGATCCAGTCTCTGAGTGCGTACCATCAGTTCTTGCCTGAGTGAATAAAATAAATTCTTAACACAACCTCTGATAAGCCTAACTGCTCGACCACACTACCACAAATAGAGCTGCTAGTGATTATCTAACTTAGCCTCTGCTATACCTCTGGGGGTCCACTGTACTCTCTGCAGATTATACCTTACTTTGATATAATATATACAGAGCCAGATTCCTACAGTGACATATCATCGATGCATGCCCTTGTCGACAGGATCCTAGTCAACAAAGAAGGACCTGGCGTTGCAGAGTCACCGCAGATCGGAACCGACGCATCGCTTTGCCTGTGGAACGCATCTTTGACGCTCTCAAAATCAGGATTTAAGATATTTTGTTTAGCAGCCCTAACTAGGACCCTGTAACCATCCAGTGCTCCATCATGGTCAGACTGGACTTGTGAGTTTGTCCCGGTCCAGCGTGACTACATCCACAGTTGGCACTTTATGATTTTTGGTGCTATTTTCAGTAAAATCTCCAAAATTGTATATCTCTGGTTTTACTGATTGGATTTTCTCATTTTTTTCTTGTTTTAGTCATTAAAAAATACTTTTTTTCTAATCTGGTGTGGAATTCTTTTTGTGTTGTGTTTTCACTATATTACAATTTTAAGTGTTGCACAAATACTTTACACATTGATATTAAGTTAAGACTGACTGTTTTGTGTCGAATTTCGTTGCGTGCACTGCATCGCATTTGGGGATGCAGTGCACGCAACGAAATTCGTTTTATTAATTTATATGTTAACTTACCTGTAAACCTCCGTAATCCATTGTTTACTACCAAACCACCCTGCCCCTCCTTCTCCCCACGTCACCGCCCTGCAGGTACTCCTATTACCGACCACGGCTGCCTATACCACTCAAATCACATATTTAAACACATTTTGCCGAAATTCCATAACAAGCTATTATTCGCAGCCTTGCAACCAAGTCTAGGCAAAAAGTACATACAAGCACAAAAAGAACACATAATCCGATAAGGACATATAAATAAAGCCATCACCCGCTAAAATGCACAATACACTCACTTTCAATTTAATCAGAAGAAAATCAAGTCTGCTTGAATGATAGTAATGTGTTATTTACCCCTAAATCATTCTGCAAAGTACCGTCAACAAGGGATAATCAACCTTCGATTCTGTTCCCCAAAAAGTACGTCTGTGGATAAATGGGCATTATTGTATGTATTTGACATATGAAATACATCTATATTATCTATACTCTTCCCATTTGAATATATCATTATGCATGTTATTACTTTAGTGCTCTAATGCAAGTTTGAAAATAGTTTTATTTTTGTACATTTCAAAAAGTGCAAGGCTCATTGGTCCCTGTACTCAAGTAACGCATGCCGTACGGATTATCTTTAGCTAGAAAAGCTGGAGGAAAACAGGCCATGGTGTCAGTTACCAAGACAACTACAGTTTGTTTTTACCATTGCCTAATGCCTAGCATCCATATTTTGACAGCCACGCAGTGCTGGCTTTAGACCTGATTAGTTTATTCTATCGTTGATGCAGCACATTGTCTAATCCAATTTACATTTGCCCGAGCTACTTACCGAGGTACATTATCCATTCCAAAACAAATCCGTCGAAAATACTACTACATGCATGCAAAGCAGTATGCAATAGGTTTGGCATTAATAACACCAGGTTGCAAAAAACTAAGACCATTTAACTATAGTACTTTGAACATATTTTTGTTTAATCAGCACCGTCCTTTAACTAATGCTGACCTGTGATTAATTCTTAATTCTTCATCAGCCCTGCTGTAAAGGCCGCACTGGAAATGAGCTGAATGCCTCGGATGATGTCTTTGAACGTGAATAGATGGATCGTGAGTCCACCGTTATTGCTCATTTTCAATAAAGCTCAATTTGTGGAAATAGTGCTTCTGTACTAACAAGTCGCACAATTGAACACCTGCTTGAAATTGACAATCTGGTAGGAGAAAAACAATCCAGATGTTTCTGGATGTTATGCGTACATTAACACACCATCACCTATTGGCGGTCCGAGTAATGTAGTTCACGCCAAAAATGGCCGTCTGTAAATGAATTTAAAGCCACGTATAATGTAGCGTTTAATACTTTGGCCCTTGTGCAGGGCACTGCTGTTCATGTCACCGTTTGTGCATGAACTGAAGTCTGAACACTGATCTACTAGGAAAATAAATGCTCTAAAAAGATGTTTGAAATTGTGAACAATCCACAAATCCTCGTTCCGTTATTAAGTTCAACAATAGAACATTATGATAATTTATATCTATATTTAAAGAGTAACCATTTCAAATGTAACACTTCCTAACTCGTCCATCTATTGATTAGGGGATCCATGAACCAGTTCAAAAAGCCATGATCACATTTTAGAGAGGTCATCCAAATCGAAATGTGCAATTATATTTCCAATCCCAGATCAATTATGCAACACACAGATATCATTTAGGCATCCCTTTCAAGGGAATCAGTAGTTCCTTGCACCCTCGACTGGACCAGCTAGAAGAATGCCTCACTACGACACAAAGTACCTAAAATTAGGGGAGATTATTCCCTTGTTGAAATAAATCAGGGGCCGGTCGAGAATACCTTATTGAGTTTTTCATTGTTTTAAAATCACCTCGTCTGGCTGAAACCCTGGAAAGCATTTATAATGACGCCACTCAACACATTTATAATTGAAAGTGACCTTCAAAACACATTTCAATCTCGTTTCAGGGTGGGATGCAGCACAAAGATGCAAATACTACAAATTGTTGACAATGCACTAAATATCTTACATAGACATGACTCTTGCCTTCTCACCTCAATCAGGGGTTTATAAAGTGTGCTACTCATCTGTGAGGGTCTCAAGGCACTGGGGGGCGGGGAGGTTCAGCACCAGATCAGTTGAAGAGCCAGGTCCTGAGGCTCTTCCTGAAGGTTTGCAGAGTGGGGGAGCGTCTGATATTGATTGGGAGCTCGTTCCAGGTCTTTGCTGTGATGTAGAAGAAGGCTCTTCCACCTGCTCTGGTTCTGTTGATGCGTGGGGTCTCTGCCAGGGCGAGGTTGGTGGAGCGGAGGTTCCTTTTGGGTACGTGGAAGGAGACTCTTTTGTTGAGGTATTTGTGTCCTATGTTGTGGAGGGATTTGTAGATGTGGGTAAGCTTGAAGGTTACTCTCTTATCGATGGGGAGCCAGTGGAGGTCTCGTAGGTGCTGGGTCATGTGCTCGTTTCTTGGGGTTCCGAGGACGAGTCTCGCTGAGGCGTTCTGGGTGGTTTGGAGCTTGTGTAGCAGGGTCTTGTTGATTCCGGCGTAGAGGCCATTGCCGTAGTCCAGTCTGCTGGTTATGAGTGCGTGAGTGACGGCCTTTCTACATTCGAGGGGGATCCACTTGAAGGTCTTGCAGAGAATGTGGAGGGAGTTGAAGCAGGGGGAGGAGACAGCGTTGATCTGGCGGGTCAAGGGGAGACATGAGTCTAGGATGAAGCCAAGGTTCCGGGCGTGCTCGTCGGGTTGGGTGGGATTGACTTCAATGGGAACCTGTGTTCCGAATGACAAAACAGGCTCCATTGGGAAATGTGGTGGGTGCAGAAAATCTTGCACCCTGTGGTGGTTGGAAGGAGGGGACCAATGAATACCCCACGGGCTCCAACCGGAGCTCTCTGGGTGAAGGGGGGTCTGCTGTGAGCTCCCAAAGTCAGATTTAGACAGCCGATCTGTGTCGGACAAACCGATTCAGAAAGGTTGTCAAATCCAACATCCTAATGCGTTGTTTGGAAATGCGGTCCTTAGACCTGTACGGAAACACGGGTTCCGATTTGGACCAACAGAACACCATTCGGAGCCTTTCTGACCAACATCGTAATCGGCCCCCTAATGTACTCTATTTCTTCCCACCCATTAATGAGTGCTCTAACATTTGGTCCTGTAGTGGATACAATTATAAACCTCCAAACAAAAATGTATTCTCTAGTAAAATGGGCACAGTGCTAACTTAAACAATGACTGTTCAGATACCGAGGTTAGAATGTGGTAACTACTTACTCACTGGAATTCCTGAGATACACCTTCCCACTCTTAAGACAGAACTAGATGGGCAATCCTGACTACATCGATCCTCATTCATGCCGGGAGCTGAACAAAAGCTTTAAATGAACTGAAATATTTCTTCTTACAGCATCACTTCCCTTTGATGCCTGTACCCTGAGAATGGTAATTTGCGATTATCCCAAATATATATAAAAATATATATAAATATATATAAATAGTTATTCAGCTGTTTCACAGGATAAGAGTTTTTGTGTTGCCAATAATTTTGGCCCCATTTAATAAATCTCAATGAAACTTACCAAAATTTTCTAATGTTTGACTAGTTTGAGCATAAAAAGTTTAAGGGTGATCCGTCAAGCAGGGACCTAGAAAAAATGGGGTCCAAAAATGCAAAATTTCCAATCATTTTCCGGAGACTTCTTTAAGAAGTGCCGCAGAAAAAACTGCTGAACATAATTACACCAACTTTGTCTGGAAGCTAGATCTTGGTCCACAGAATGCGCTTTTGGGGATTGTGTAAATATGTTCAGTAATTTTTGAGAAATTAAGGTTAAGAAAATGTATAGATATCTAAACAATTAGGTCCGCAAGAGTCTCGCAAGACTCAAATGGGAGTGTTGTACTTATTGTGCGGTCCAGTCTTTATGGAACTCTCTGTAATTGTGAATTCTAGTTTACTGTTTGAAGCGGAACGTTCTCCTACCAGTCAGTTGTTTCCTGACCAGTGGGGAGAAGTCCACTCTTATCTATCCTTCAACTTAATTAAAGGAGTTTCGCTTACTTGTGGTGTCTGGAGGTTTCATCTATATACAACAGTATCTTGCCGATGATCCTGGTCAGGAAAAGGTGGTTTGGGAAAGAGCCATTTCACATTTGATCCAAAGAATCCTCTGGCTCCCCGGCCCCACGTGGCCCCACTTGGAGAAGAGAGTACAACAATCAACAGTTTCCTGATGAAGTTTTCCCAACAGTGAGTGGAGTTTTAAGCAAGGTTTCTTTGAGCGGAGCAACGTGCACTGACGTATAGAGTAAACGTCACCCGCATTACCTCAGCATATGTAATTCAAACAACACCATCTTGGATTGGCATCCTTCATTATCTGCTGATCAGTGCACAAGGAACTGACACGATATTCATTCAATGCAGTAGGAGGGCCTACACACGTTGCTTCGGCATTTCAGACGGTCGACAATCCAAAGTGCACCACAGATCACTGAGTGCAATTTCTTCGGTGATATACACACCTATGGTATAATATTTCCAGGTACTTTCCTTTTCAGCGACTTGCACAGCATTGCACGGTTAGTGTGCCTGGAACAGCACATTAGTTAAAGCTGTGACTTTTGTGAGAATTGGCCATTTCTACGGTGACATACACACCTCTCGTATGCTACTGGTATTACTCTTTGATTAGTTTCATTCCAAGTGCCCGCTTTACATCAGTGATACGCACACTGTTTTATTTGTTACTATTTTACATACTTGCATTCAAAGAGTATGGCTTCTGCTCAAATTTCAGTAGTATTGCCTCCAAGTTTTCTACAGTGGCCTGGCACTCCCAGCATACCGTGGGAGGATTGGATCCTCATGTTTGAAAATTATTTGTATGCTCTTGATGCCCAAGATTTTAGTGCTAAATGGAAAAAGGCGCTTTTACTTAGTACCTTAGGAAAAGAAGACCAACGCATCTTCAGGTATTTACCCCAAGCGTTACAGGCCAATGGGCAACCTATGCCTGCTGAATATAAAGAGGCTATTTGTAGGTTGGAAGCAAGATATGCCAAAGAAGAAAACCTAGTCATGAATAGGTACAAATTCTATACCCAGCACCAAAAAGCAACATGAGTCAATAGACAAATTCATAGCAAGGTTGAGGGAATTGTCTATTAATTGTAAATTTGGATTGATGACAGATGAACTGATTAGGGATCAGTTGATTGTCCAATGTAACAATAAAAAAATACAAGAAATTCTTTGGGCAGCAAAAAATCCCTCTTTGAAAGTGGCTATGGACTTAGCCATGGTAGTGGAACAATCAGAGGGGTGTATGGGAGAGTAAGAAAAAAGAAACCATACCCATGACGTAGCTGAAGTATCAGAGTGGTGCATGTGAAGAAAATGACCGCAGAGAAGAAGAAATATGTGGAGTAGCTGTAGTTAAGAGAAAGGGAAAGTTCATAAATAAATCTGTTCACTTCAAACAAAATCTGAGGTCTTGTAATAGGTGTGGGAGCAATGTTCACCCATCAGAACTTCACATTTTGTTTTGCAACTAAACAAGAGTGCTTGAAGTGCAGACATGTGGGGCACTATGCTTGGGTATGCAAAAGCAAATCCCGCACCAGGATAGCCTGTTTCCAATAGGTTGATAGCGAGTACGGTGGACAAGTTGAAAGGATCCTCAGTGTTGATGGTGAGGAAGAAAAGGACAAGGATGATAGGAGGAAGAATAGACCCAAAGCTTTATTTATGGTGGATGACCGCAGGTTTGTTTAATTGTAGATACTGAGTTTAAGTATACCATAATTCCTAAGAGTATGTTTGAGGTAGAGTGAACTTAAAAAAAATTATCACCCAAGGATATTTTTCTGGGTGGATATAAGAGAGACTCCATTGATATTGTGGGATACTTCGAAGCAATCATCAAGTTTTCTGGTAGAGAGATTATTGGTAATGTATATATAGCAGAACAGGAATCCCCTCATCCTTGGTTGGGTGCATCAGTATGACCTATGTATTATGTATATGTATTATTGTGAATCCCAGGGCACCGACACAGGTCCTGGTCATTGAGGATGAAGGAGTAGAGGACATCTTGTAAAAAAAAGATATTATACCTGTCCAATATAAAGTAAGAAGGGTACCCATAGTAGTGTGGGAGGAGGTGAAGAGACTTATGAAGGAAATGTTAGAGGCAGGTGTGGTTGAGCCGGTGGAGGCATCACCTTGGGTGTCTCCAGTGGTGATCACAAAAAATGCTGATGGAAAGTTGAGATTTTGTGTGAATTTAAGGTTCTTCAACCAATGTGTGGTGGCTGACACGTTTCCCCTACTGAACATCAATGAATTGGTGACCACTTTGAAAGATGCTAAGTTCTTTTTGAAACTGGACCGTAAGAGTGCTTACCACCAGATAAGGCTGCATGACGACTCTAAACGTCTAACGGCATTCAGCACCTCTGAGGGAACATTCCAGTTCACACATTTACCTTTTGGAATGTCTTCTGCTGCCAGTGTTTTTCAGTGTATGGTGACTGAAATTTTCAAGAGGATCCCCAATACTGTTTATATCCAGATTGACATTTTGATTTTCGGAAAACCTGTTTCAGAACACAACAATGACTTGAAATCAGTGTTGGGGAAATTGGCGGAAGTGGATTTAGCTCTGCAAAAAGAGAAGTGTGTTTATTTTGAAGTAAATTTAATATCTGGGGTGTACCATATCTGCTGCGGTGGTTCGACCTAAGAAGAGTTTGTGAAGTGCAATTGACTTAGCACCCCCTCCACCAGATAAAGATCAATTATGATCCGTGATGGGCTTAATTGAATATTATGCCAAATTCATAAAAAATGTCTCTGATAAGACTGTTTATTTGAGGAGTTTGCTCAAAAAAGGGGTAAGTTGTGCATGGGGTGAACAACATCAAAAATGCATTAACAACATAAAAAGAGATATGCACCGCTTTGATGTATAACATAAATCCATAATAACCATTGATGCTAGTGCTAAGGGGTTAGCGGCCATTTTGTCCCAAAAGAATGTGGGTACCTAGAGAACTGTAGCTTTTGAGTCCAGGATGCTTACTCCCTCAAAATTATTCAGTCATCGAAAGGGAAGAACTGGCAGCGTCTTGGGGTGTCGAATATTTCTGCACATATGTGTGGGGTACCAAATTTTTACTTAGCACAGATCATAAGCCCTTAGTTAAGACCTTGTCTCCAGGTGGCACCAGTAAGGGTTCAGCAAGATTAGAAAAATTAGCGACAAAATTTCCAGAGTACCAATACAAAGTTGAACCCATGCATGGTTGGAAAAACACGCAGGCAGATTGTTTATCTAGACTGTCAGTGGACTGGAAGATAGTTGATGGTCTTGATGTGCTCAATGGTGAGCAAGACATTGCAGTAGCTTCAGTGGAGGATGTGGTTTGTGAGGGTACATTCAATGCTTCTGAGTGGCTGAAAGAAATGGACACGGATGACGTTTTGAAAGACGTTTTGAGAATGCTAAACAAAAGGCTCCAGGAGAGAGTTGTGTGTCTGTTTCGTTATGTCTGCGATTGCACCCCCAAAAACCACGGGGAGTATCCCCCAGGCACTGAAATAGTCCTGATAACAGGATTCAATTGGCTTATGAACAGTTTAATAAAACAATTATGGTCCGTTGTGGTTGATATATTGTTATCTTGTCACAATATTAATGACACACTCCAAATCCCATGATGCACGGTGCCAAGAAAGCATGATACTTCATGTCCAGCATTGGATCATGCTTTATTCTCCTCAATCCCAATGCATTTCGGCTTTGCGACTTCATCAGGGGCATTGTTGTAAATAAATGTGATTGACTTTAGATCTATGTCATACTAGAAGATTGCCTTATGCTTGTTTAGTACTCACAAGGTGTACATATGTGATTGTTAAGACTTCGTGATCAAAAGAATACAACCTTAATGTCCATAGTGGTTTGGTGAGTGAGTAATGTTAGAATCACCGGTATTGTGAACCGTGCATGAAGGAGAAAGTTCATGGATTAGTGATAGTGAAACGCTCAATAATCTCAGCGTGAATGATATAACGCAATATTAGTAGTTCGCTTCATGTGACAGCGATGGCTGCAAGTGTCTAAAGCACGCGTAGATGGAACGGGAAACCGGGGTATTTTGTTGAGATGACATTCGGTTATCTTAAATGCCAACAGTGCACCCATTGGATACGGTTCTCATGCTTGAAAAATACCAAAGAAACAAGGCTAACTACCAACTGTTTGAGTGTGCATAAATAACTAAAAGAATCGCGTGTCTCATTGTCAGTGCATCGTGCTGATTGTGCATTAATATCCCCACGTAAAGTTGTGGGTAACTCTTACCGTAACTGTGTGTGTTAGCAAGTTAGTCTGGACATCACTCCTCTCAGGGACTGTGATTAGGGCGGTGTAAAGACTGAAACTTTATTGATTCATACTCTGTTTCGTTATGGCCACACATCAAGTTTCTGGACGAGTTGTCTTTGTGTGGAAAGGGTGTTTTGATGAGGGGTAAAAGATTTGTTCCGCCTGCTGGCCTAAGGAGAAAGTTAATGGCCCCAGCTCATGAGGGTCATTTGGGTCAAACATTCACCCAACTCTGCCTTAAAGCGTAGTTTTGGTGGGCTGGCCTGGACTAGCAAGTGGTTAGTTGGGTGGAAAGATGTACTGTTTGTAAAGAGGGTTAGAAGGGATTAAAAGTGGGCGGTAGGTCAGATACGGGACACATTATTAACCCAGGCGAGGCTTGGCATTTGTTTGGATTTTATAGGTCCCATGGAAGAATTAGCTGAGTACAACAGGTATGGCATTGTGGTGGTGGATGTGTTCTCCAAATGTCTGAACATGAAATTTGTGAAGGAGGTTTCTACTGAGAGATATTTAGGGGAGTTGTTTAAGGAGGAAGGCATTCCATCAATCCTTATCACCGATAATGATACACAATTAGTCTCATGTGAGATGCAAGCATTTTTAGGAGACTGTGGTATTGTTCACCATCGCAGTTCCTTGTACAGTCTGCAGGGGAATGGCCTGTGTGAGAGAGCCAATAGAGTAGTCAGAGGAATTATCCAAATGGCAAGTGCGAATGGGTGTTTTGGATGTAAAATGGAGGATCATATGGTTTGGTCCTACGTTACCACCAAGCAGGGGAATGGTGGCAAATCACCATTTGAATTGATAGTGAGTGCCGGCATGGATGAAGTAGTGGGTTTCTTTGGGCGATGCCATACACAAGTCTAAAAAGTGATATGGTAAAAGTCAGGAGTGAAAGGATAAGTAGAGGTCTCTCTAAATTTAAGGGACCATACACGGTCAAGAGCGTTTTTGATCATTCTGCAATATTGGAAAATGGTGAGAGATGGAATCTTCAATGAGTAACGTTTTGGCCCAAGAATCTGATTGTGCTAGCGGCCTGTTCGGGATTGAGATGACTGCAGCGGGTGGTGAGGGCTCATTGGTCTCCCAGTCAGAGCCTTCGGGTGGAGTGGGCGATCTTCAGGCAAATGACACAAGAACCATCAGGAGTCACAAACCACCATTGTACTTAGGAGATAATGTATTATGAGCTTGTTTTTTGCTTTGTTTCCCTTGTTTTCATTCATTTCTGGTTTGTTTTGTTCCATTTGGTGAGAGGAAAGGAGAAAGATGTGTTGTAGTTATTGTACGGTCCAGTCTTTGTGGAACACTCTGCAATTGTGAATTCTAGCTTACTGTTTGAAGTGGAACGTTCTCCTACCGGTCATTTGTTTCCTGACCAGTTGGGAGAAGTCCGCTCTTATCTATTCTCCAACTTAATTAAAGGAGATCGCTTACTTGTGGTGTTTGGAGGCTTAGTCTATTTACAACAGTAAGCCATTTAAAAAATAGAGCATTCTGTTTGGCCCAGTGAGCTTTGTTTCCTGTGGGCCATCATGCTTCTGTGGGAGTCAGACTCCTGCAGGAGCGAGCGCACTGACTGGATGTCAGCAACATGAGAAGAAGGTTGCTGACAAACACTACAGGACTCGGGACATAGTGCCTGTCCAGAATATGTAAAAAAACAAAATACAAGAAGGTTGCAGGGTAGGGATACCCTTCCCCTACAGCTATTGGTAGGGGCACCCAGAGGGACCCCCCCCTCGGGCCAAAATACATTTTAAAAAATCACTAGTTTCTGCTGTGATCCTGCAGGATTCCCACTGGATCAAAAAAATAAAACAGGCAGCGGGCCTCATTCTTTATATAGCTTCCCCAAGCCATTATAGGCCCCAGTGAGCCCACCCCTGGGGCCATATTCAATAAGGGAAGTGGGGCCTCATGGGTTCTCTCCATGAGCCTGTATACCAGCCCACCCCCAGGGCTGCATTCAATAAGGAGAGGGGGCTACTCAGGCTCCCTCCCTGAGCCATTGTAGGTCCCAGGGAGCCCAGCCCTAGTGCCTAAATTAAAACACAAATGGAAGTGGGGCAATTTGTTCCCCCTCCTCGAGTCATCACAGACCTAGGAAGCTCAACCTCAGGCCAACATTTCTAAAAAAGGGGAGGGGGGCCATGCAGCTCCACTTCGCAATCCTCTAAGGCCCCACCACTTATGACCTCATATTTTACATCATTCATGACATGTTCTATGACATCATTAATGACATCACAGATAAGATCATCCTATATGTGTGCTAGTTTGTTTTATAGTTTACAAAGGGGCGGGTAGCTACCATGTTACTTTTCTATCTAATTTTGTACAGCTTGTGTGCAGGTATTGGGTGTAAGTGTTTACAGAACAGATGTGCTTCTAATGCATCATAGATGTGTAGAGGCACTGAACATGATATCATTATTTGTACTGAGAGTAGCTGTGTGCAGATGCTTTGCAAAAATTTTTTTCCAGCAGGGCAAAGATTCTACGTATTGAAACCATCCTTGAGTTATTTGACAAAATTGTCCCAGCATGACAATTTCTGCATAACATAGAAGATTGTGTGCCCAAGTACTAACCTACGTACTCATGCTTGTCTAACTTTAGGAGATGGTATATCTGTAAACTTTTCAGCACAATATGAAGGCTGCAGGTAGTATGACCTTCAGTACCTTCCGACCTTGGTTATTTTAAGCTAATAGTGTCTTTGGACAAGAATTGCAAAGAGTGTATAATGTTCTTAGTAGACACTTTTTAATGCTCTTTGGTGTATTTCTCATGACGGTTTCACTGTCTGCAAACCATGTGGTATGGAGTAAACTCTCTCCATAGAGTAAACATTGTTTAAAGTACCCTTGTTTCTTCTCACATCAAATTCATTTCTCAAAGTGGGTTCGGTGACTGAGAGACAAATGAAGCAGAAAAAGGATGTCTGTAGTAGGTGATTAATTTTGGAAGAGACATGGAGAATCTTGAGGGACTTGGCTTTTTCTAAACACTTGTATAGAGACTGAACACCATGTGCAATAAGGGTTTCCCATCTATCTGTTGTTGACTGTTAGTGTGAACAAGGCTACCTGTGAAGTGTATGGTATAATGTCAGTGTTGCACATAACCCACGCTTACTACACCCAAGGGAGATGTATGTATGATGGCATTAATGATGCTTCATATTATTCTGAGTTCTTGTACATACTTTCAGGTCTCTAATGCAATACTAGTTTATAGAGCAATGTGTGCAAAAGAAGCTTGCAGGATGTCATCAGTGATGTCCTCAATGATGTCATTTTAGATGTCATCAGTGATGTCATAAATGTCAGAGAGCATGTCATGAGTGATGTAATATGTGAGATCATAAGCAGTGCATGGCAAAGGCACAAGTTATACTTAACTCTGCTAAATATACCTGCTGAATCTCTGTGATTTTTTAAGTTGATAACGTTAGCTTTGTCAGTGACATTCATCTTTTCAGTTTTCACCTTAGCAAAATGTTACCTACTTTAACCTTTGTTATTTCAGTGAATATATATTCACTGATATATATATATGTATTGGTTGCCAGTAGGTAGTTATAGTTAGGACCTTGTTTCGAGTAAAAAAGTGTTTTTTCTTTTGCCAATATCTTTGGCTCCGTTTGATGAACCTTCGCAAAATTTTCAAAACTAATGGCCCACTCACTTCAGCTGTTGTGTTGAAAGTTTTGGGGTGATTCGTCAAGTTGGACCGGTGAAAAAGGGGAGTTCCAAAACGTATTTTCTCCATTTTAATTTCTATAGGAAAATTTAGACAGGGCTGCAGCCGAACTGCTGAAAGGAATTACACCAAGTTTGGCAAAAAGTTAGCTCTTGGTTCAGAAAGCACTACTTTTGTTAAAATGGTGTAAATCTGTTCAGTCGTTCCTGAGAAATGTAAACATTTCTCAGATATACAAATCTGGCCGTGGTGGATCTGCGAACCCTCCCTATCTCGAGCCTGCGATCTGATTGGCTGATAACACTACAAACCAGGAAGTGTTGGCAGCCATCTTGTGACTCGGTTGAACCGAGACCCAAGAAAAAGGTTAAAAAAACAAGAAAGGGGGTAGAGTAGAAACACCCTGACCCCCTAGGCCTGCTCAGGGTGTCCCACAGGGACACGGAGTGCCAAAAAATGCATTTTATAAAAAAAGATTTTAGCAGGATTTGTGCTGGGAGCACACATTTTGGCAAACTTTTTTTTCAAAAGGAAGCGCTTTGTTTGCTTTAAGCTCCTGGGTGGGCCAGATCCTGGGGGCTTTACAAAAAATCTGTTGGGGGGGTCCTGCCCCCCACGCAGCCCCGGGGACCACCACCTCCCCGGGGCTATTTACTAATTAGGCATGGCGGACTCCTGTCCCCCATGTAGCCCTGGGGACTAACACCTCCCTTGGGACTATGCTCATAATAATGTGTGGGGGGCTTCACCACCTCCCCAGGGCTACTTTGTAAATTGGAGGGGGACACGAGGCCCCCCTCCTGGAGCCGTAAGTGGCCCTGGTGACCACCATCCAACAGGGCCATCTCCAGCAATATCCCAAGGGGCCCCGGGAGAAAGGAGGCATGGACTTCTATCAGAACTCAGCAATCCGGCCAACTACCCCTCCTGTTACCTCCAGTAAGTCCTACAAGGCACGATTGCTAAGAGGTTTTCGGAGGCCATGCCCCTTTTGTCCACCACTCTGCCAACGTGCCTTCTGGTGCACTACTGGCTGGGGGATGAAGTCCATTTTACCACAGAGAGACCTTGGGGGCCAAGAAGCCCTCCTCGTACCTCCTATAAGTCCTACACATCAGAATTCCTCAGAGATGGTCTCCACCACTCTGCAAATATGACTGCTAGTTGAAAAACCGTCAAAATTCACTGAAAAAAACACAGGTTTGAGGGACGATGTAGTTAGGAAATTGCATTTAAAAAGTCTTCGAAATTCACTGAAAAAAACACATGTTTCAGGGATGTTATAGTTAGGAATTAGTATTTAAAAAACCTTAGAAATTCAAGGAAGAAACCATAGGTTACAGAGACATTATAGTTTGGCTGACATTTCACTATTACAAAACCAGAGAAATTCAGCTATTATAGTTAGCTGAGATAAATGTAACTCGTCCCCGCAATGCACTGCTGATGATGGCACATATTATATCACTCATGGCATGGTTAGTGACATGACCAATAAAATCTCAAATGACTTCACAGATGACATCACTGATGACATCATCCACATAATCTCTGATGCACCCACTCATACCCTAATATAACTTTTCCTACACCCACTCTAAAATTCAGACTACCATTCTCGTAACTATAGACACACCAATACCAGTTAGTATATACCCACTTACTGATTCATAGGTCCACACACCCATCCACTCACTCACCCATACAGTCACTCATACACGCAGTCACTCATCAATACAGGCATTGATATATGCACTCATACACCCATACAGACACTCACACAGCCCCGTTCACCTATAGATTTACTGACACACCTAGTCACTCACCAAAATAGTCAATCACACTACTATTTACTCACCTATACAGTTACACACACACCACCTCCCTTATTCATACAGATACTAACACATACCTACTCTCCTATATAATCACTGACACAAGCATACACTCATCCATACAGACACTCTCATAATCACTCACTCCCACATACAGTCACTTATATACTCCAACACTCACATATACTGCCTTACACAGATGCAGTTACTCACCCATATACCATTGAGACATCCATTCACTCAACAACAGAGCCATATGCATACTCACTCCTCCATACAGCCCCTCACAGATAAAGTCATTAATCTATACACCCAGTGAATCACCCACTCACATATCCATGCAAAGAGTACCACACCCCACCACCCAGCCACAAAGCCACTCAGGCACCCATACAGGTACTCAGAGAACCAATCAATAACACATATAGACACTCATGTAGCTTACTTACCAACCCATGCAGCCACTTACACACCAACTGATACTGACATTCACACAGATTAGTCACTCACCCATACATTCACTGAGATACATATTATTCACTCACTTACACAGTCAGTCACAACCCAATGAATCATCCATACAGACACTCATACACCCATTCATTCTTCAATACACCTTGGCATATTCATATGTATATGTATATATATATATATATATATATATATATATATATATATATATATATATATATATATATATATATATATATATATATATATAACAATCATAAACTTTTTTAGAATCACTTGCACTTATTGGATGATGTTATCAGTAGTGTCGTCATTGATGTCATTGAGATGTTATCAGTGATGTCATTGATCATGTCATGAGTGATGTCATGAGTGATGTAATGTGTGATGTCATCAGCAGTTCATTGAGGGGGCGTGAGTTACATTTAGCTCAGCTAACTATAACGGCTAAATTTCTCTGGTTTTGTACAAGTGAAATATCAGCCTAACTATAACGTCTCTGTAACCTTTGTTTTTTTCCTTGAATTTCTAATCTAATCTGTATTTTTATATATATAAATATATATAACCTGCTGGCGGTCGTCAGTAGGTAGTTATAGTTAGAACCTTGTTTCCATAGGAAAAGCATTTTTTGATTTGCTAATAACTTTGGCGTCGTTTGACGAATCTTCGCGAAATTCCCAACAAAAAAAGTCTATACAGGTCATCTCCTATCCTGAAAGTTTGGGGTGATTTGTCAAGCAGTGCCTGAGAAAAAAGGGGTTCCCAAAACACGCTTTCTCCATGCTTATTTCCATAGGAAATTTTGAGATGGGCTACAGCCTGAACTGCTGAACGGAATTACCCAAAATTTGGCAAAAAGGTAGAGCTTGGTTCAGAAAGAGACCTTTTTTTTAAATGGTATAAATCCATTCAGTAGTTATTGAGAAATTAAAAAAATAAGGGTCAAAAATAAATTTCCCATAGGAAACTTTGGGCAAGGCTACAGCCGAAACTGCTGAATGGAATGACCCGAAATTTGACAAAAAGGTAGTGCCCCAGGGCCGGCTCCTGCAGTGTCTCGGGGTGCCCATCCTGCAGCGCCCGCCCTGTCATAGCAAACTTGCTTTGGATTTTGGAAGCGAGAGCAGGGAAAACTGCTCTTGCTTCCAAAATCCAAAGCTGCATGTCAGCAGCTCCCTGTGTGGAAAAGCAATGCCAGCTCCCGCAGGACGCGGGAAGCCACCGGGACCGTGGGGGCATTGGGGCTCCCCCCATGGTCCCCAATGGTGAGGCCAAGGCCCGGGGGATGGGGTCCTCAGGGCCGCCGTGGCCCACTTCTCATTTTTTTTTTTTAATAATGAACATGTCGGCATACTTCGGAGGATGGGGTAAATTAGTGAAAGGGGACATTTAAAAAGAAGTTTAAAAAAGGATTCGCGGCTCTAGTACGGCTCTCAGCGCGGCCCCCAGTGTGTAAGCGATGGGTGCGCGGCTCCCAGCTCGGTACTAGAGTACTTCTTAAGTCTTTCAAACACCAAGGGGTATATTCTGAAGGACACATTGCCGAGTTAACGGCACTTTGCGCAACCAAAATGGTGATAAATTTAATGCAAAATTCACAAGCTGGAGCAAACAGCCCCTATCACCAGTTTACCAGCGATTGCAGCCTCAAAAAGCATCGTTGCGGATGACCCCGGCAAACATTGCTAATGAGATGTAGAGTAAAAAGCAGCGAACACATCACTTCACAAGTTTCTCAACCACCAGCAAGATCGTCGAAGAGAGTACAAAACAGGCGATAAGGTGGGTTAATAGCAGGAAGTTTACACCTGCTCTGAGCTGGTGTACAGTCAGACCACAACCTGCAACATGAAAGGGAGCACAGCCCAGAGCCACACCTGAATGACAACAGATGCAATGGAGCAAACGATCATGCAGCTCAGACAACCAATACTGCTCCGACATCCCCCGCCACCAGATCCTTGTCTGCCATCCCCCCTCACCCCCACCCCCCACAAACAAATGTGAGAGCAACCTTAGGAAGTCTGGAACATAACAAATTGGCTGATGTTGCAGAATTATAATAAAGAAGATGTATGTGAGGTTGGACAAATAAGAATCTCAGTCATCTATGGATTTACATATTAAACATTTTATTTAAACAAAACAACAAAATAAAAGTAGGTACAGGCATGGCGTGTCATCCCTCGACAAATTGTGAATAACAGCCTACAAGACAAAAAGAAAGATAACATTATGCGTCATGCGTCCATCAAAGGAGAGAGAGAGAAAGAGAGAGCGAGAGAGAGAAAGAAAGAAAGAGTGAGAGAGAGAGAGAGAGAGAGAGAGGAAGACAGAGAAAGAGAGAAAGAGTGAGAGAGAGAGAGAGGAAGAGAGAGAGAGAAAGAGTGAGATATAAGGAAGAGAGAGAGAAAGAGAGAAACAGTGTGAGAGAGAGGAAGAGAGAGAGAAAGAGTGAGACAGAGAGGAAGAGACAGAGAAAGAGAGAAAGAGTGTGACAGAGAGAAAGGAAGAGATAGAGAGTTAGAAAGAGAGAAAGAGTGTGAGTGTTAGATCTGGGGGTCTCTAGTTGGCAGGGTAGGTACCTCTGTCCAAGTAGGGACCCTTGCTTCAAGTCAGGGAAAGGGGGATACACTGTTAAGATAACCCCTGCTCACCCTCTAGGTAGCTTGGCCTGAGCAGTCTAGGCTATCAAAGGCAATGTGTAAAGTATTTGTACCAACACTCACAGTACCACAGTGAAAACACCACAGATTTACTCCACACCAGTTTTAGAAAAAAAAGGTATCTTTACTAAAAACTTCACAAGACCAAATTCTACAGAAAAACCAACATACAATTAAAAAGATTACCTTAAGGATAGTTCAAGAGTTTGCAGAAAGTACTCCAGGATGTAAAAGTCAGTGTCCTGCACAATGCGACTCTCAATGCACAAAATGCGACACTCTCGTGCCCAACAGTACCTGTAGTTGTGATAAGGTTCCCAAAAGCTATAACAAGGAAGATGGCAAAGGCGATGCGATACTCCTGAGATCTTGGGGAGGCTTTGCAGCAGCCCTGCTTCACGCAGCAGAGGTGGATGCGCCGGCTCCGATCTGTAGGGGGAGGATGCGATGACTTTGGCTTTCGTTGCGTAGGTTTCTTAGGGGGAAGCTTCACGCACAGGTACGATGCAACGCTCTTTGGTGCGGTGCGATGCGCGGCGCAGCGCAGACTTCTGGCGCCGCAACCCTCGATGCGTCACAGGACGGGACTCTGCGTCGACACACGCAGCAACTGGATACTTTCACGCACCGGCAGTGGTGCGGCCCGCAAACTGGTTCTGTGACGACCCTCGCAGCGTCAGGAATCTTCTCGCACCGGAACTATGCTCGACGCACTCGGCGATGCGTGGACTCCGGGTGCTGCGATGACGCTGCGATGAAATTCTCCTCGCACTCTCGTTCTTGCGACACGCAATCGGATGATGCGTTGGGTACCAGTTACTCTTTATCATGCTTCTGCTTCCCAGCTCCCAAACACAGCAAAACGACCTCCTGAGGCCCCAAGACTGGGCAAGCACAACAAGGCAGGTCAGAACTCCCTCAGCAGAGTTCCAGGGGAGCTGGTGGTGAAGTCCTTTTGTTCCTGGGACTTGTTAACAGGGAGCCAGCTCTTCTCAGGCCCTTGGAGATCAGAATCAAAAGAAGGGGACACAGCAAAGTCCTTCCCCTCTCGTTGGCAGCAAAGCAAAACAGCAAGCAGGCAGTCTTCTCCTCTTCAGTTCTTTTCAGCTTTCTCCTTGGCAGAGGTTTCTTCTTAGTTCCAAAGTGATCTTCTTATACCCCTCCAAGTCTTTGTCTCTCTGTGTTTCAGTGGGGGGATTCCCCTGCTCAAACCGGTTCCTGGGTGTGCTCTGCCCTGGAGTACCTGGGTCCTTTCAGAGTGAGGGGCAGGGTTGTTAGACGCTCAGCAGGAGGTGGAGCCTTCTTTGTGCCAGCAGAGGCAGAGTCCTCAGCCTGGCCAGCAGGGGGTGGAGCCAGCATTGTGCTGGCAGAGGCAGCCCTACTCAAACCCAGGGGCTACTCCTCCCACCCATCTAAAGCAGATCTCCCTATTCACCCTGCTGCTGACTCATCCAGACTCCTGGAGCCACCTAGCCCATCACATGACACCAGTCGGCCAACCAGCACACAGGCACACAGGAAGGTTAAACAGGAGAATAGCTACTTTCTAAAAAGTGCTATTCTCACACAGTGAATTTAAAAACCATCTTGCTAAATAGATGTATAATTAAATTCTGAACACAAAGATACCAAACTTGGATTTTCTATCTTGCCCTTATGGGAAGATAGGCATGTAAACAGCCTCCCCCATTCTATCCTATGGGCAAGATAGCCTCTCAGCAGTGAAAAACGAAAATGGCTGTAATTCACTACCAGGGCATGTTACACACCTCAGTACATGCCCTAACTTTCAGATACACTGCACCCAGCCCAGGGGGGTACCTAGGGCCACCATAGGGATGCCTGACATGTACAGAAAGGGAAGAATAAGGCCTGGTCAGTGGGTGCACTGGCCAGGTCGACATGGCAGTCCTGGACTGCACATAGGCACTGCAAGCAGGCCTAAGACATCATTTTAGAGCTACTCCTGTGGGTGGCACAATCAGTGCTGCAGCCCACTAGTAGCATTTGAATCACCAGCCCTGGCACACCCAGTGCACTTTACTAGGGGCTAACAGGTGAAACAAATATACCAATCATGGATAACCAATCAATATAACAATTTACCTAGGGAGCACTTGCACTTTGACACTGATCAGCAGTGGCAAAGTGCCCAAAGCATCTAAACCAGCAAAAACGAAATCCAGCATAGAATCAAAAATACAGGAGGTAGAGGCAAAAAGTCAGGGGTAACCACGCCAAAGATGCCAGGTCTAAAACGTGTCCCCTCCAGCTGAAAGTGGGGAGAACTACCCACCCTCTTGGGAGTTCTCATTGCTAAGGCGGAAAAACCTGGACAGACCATCAGCGTTGGCGTGTTCTGTACCGGGGCGGTGTTCCACTGTAAAGTCCATCCCCTGTAGGGAAATGGACCACCTCAACAGCTTAGGATTCTCACCCCTCATCTGCATCAACCATCTAAGGGGCCTGTGGTCCGTCTGAACCCGGAAGTGAGTCTCAAACAAGTAGGGTCTCAGCTGCTTCAGAGCCCAGACCAAAGCAAAAGCTTCCCTTTCGATCGCACTCCACCTCTGTTCCCTGGGAAGTAGCCTCCTACTAATGAAAGCTACAGGTTGGTCCAAGTCCTCATCATTTAGTTGTGAGAGCACCGCTCCCACTCCATGCCCAGAAGCGTCTGTCTGCACTATGAATTCCTTGGAGAAGTCAGGCACCTTGAGTACAGGTGCTGTACACATGGCCTCCTTCAGGGCATCAAAAGCTTCTTGGCAGGCACTGGTCCAAATCACTCTCTTCGGTAACTTCTTGGAAGTTAGTTCTGTCATGGGAGCAACAATGGTGCCATACCCCTTGACAAAACGGCGATAGTACCCGGTGAGTCCTAAGAAGGCTCTCACCGCTGTCTGGGTCTTGGGGGGTTCCCAAGCCCGGATGGTATCTATCTTGGCTTGTAGGGGCGCCACCTGGCCGCTCCCTACTTGGTGTCCCAAATACACCACCGAACCCTGCCCTATCTGGCACTTACTGGCCTTGATAGTGAGGCCTGTACTGTGCAGAGCCTTCAACACTGCGCAGAGGTGTTGCAAGTGTTCTTCCCAAGTGGAGCTGAACACAGCAATGTCATCCAGATATGCGGCGCTGAATTGCTCCAGCCCGGACAGTACCTGGTTGACCAGTCTCTGGAATGTGGCAGGGGCGTTCTTCAACCCAAAGGGCATGACACGGAACTGGAAGTGCCCCTCTGGCGTTGAAAACGCAGACCTCTCCTAGGCCCCATCAGTTAAGGAAATCTGCCAGTACCCAGAAGTTAAATCGAACGTACTGAGGTAATTGGCAGCTCCCAACCGATCCACAAGCTCATCAGCTCTGGGGATGGGGTGTGCGTCAGTCTTCGTGACCGCATTGAGCCCACGGTAGTCCACACAAAACCTAAGTTCTGGAGTGGCACCTGGCGCAGCAGCTTTTGGTACAAGTACCACTGGGCTAGCCCAGGGGCTGCTGGAGGGCTCAATCACCCCTAGTTCCAACATCTTAGAAACCTCCTTCTTGATGCTGGCCCTGACCTTGTCAGCCACCCGGTAAAACTTCTGTTTCACAGGCATGCTATCTCCCGTGTCCAGATCATGGACACACCAGTTAGTGATACCGGGGGTCAGGAAGAACAGAGATGCAAACTCACCCAGCACATGGCAACAGTCCCTCTGCTGTTCTGGGGTCAGGGTGGGCGAGAGGACCACTCCATCCACTGACCCATCTTGCTCCTTAGCTTCCAGGAGGTCAGGAAGAGGATCGCTATCCTCCTCCATCCCTGAATCTGTAGCAAGTAGCATTGTTATTTCAGACCTCTCAAAATGGGGTTTGAGGCGGTTCACATGTAGGACCCTCATGGGGTTCCTGAGAGACCGCAAGTTGACCAGGTAGGTCACTTCACTCTTGCGCTCCACCACCTCATATGGCCCGGTCCACTTGTCTTGGAGCGCGCAAGGCTCCACTGGCGCCATCACCCACACCATCTGCCCAGGTTGAAATTCCACCAGAGTGGTATGCTGGTCATACCATCTCTTCATCTCATCCTGGCTGGCTTCCAGGTTCGCCTGAGCGAGGGCCCAGAAGCGCTGCGTCTGGTTGCGGATGGCCAGCACATAGCTGAACACATCCTAGGGGGTTTTCCCAGGGGATTTCTCCCAACCCTCCTTCACCAGACTGAGAGGTCCTCTAACAGGGTGCCCGTACAAAAGCTCAAAGGGACTGAACCCTAGAGACTTTTGTGGTACCTCCCTGTAGGCAAATAACAGGCATGGCAAAAAGACGTCCCACTTCCATCTCATGGGCTCTGTCAGCCCCATGATCATGCCTTTCAGGGTCCGGTTGAACCTTTCAACCAACCCATTTCCTGGAGGGTGGTAAGGAGTGGTGAACTTATAAGTTACCCCACACTCCTCCCACAGAGACTTCATATACCTGGAGATGAAGTTGGTACCCCGGTCGGATACCACCTCTCTGGGGAAACCCACACGGGAAAAGTTCCCCATCAACGCACGGCCCACCACCAAGGCTGTGGTTGTTCTGAGAGGGATTTGCCTCCGGGTACCGGGTGGTATGATCCACCAGGACCAGGATGAACCTGTTGCCTAAGGCGGTCCTGGGGTCCAGTGGCCCCACAATATCTATCCCCACCCGCTCGAAAGGGGTGCTCACTACAGGAAAAGGCTGGAGAGGGCCTTTGCATTTTCCTACAGCCTTGCCACTTCCCTGGCAAGTCTGGCATGATTTACAAAAGGAAGCGACGTCCGTCTTCATCCCGGGCCAGTAAAAGTGGGTGGCAAGCCTTTGTCGGGTCTTGTCCTGCCCGAGATGTCCTGCAAGAGGCACGTTGTGAGCCAGACCCAGTAGGAAGTCTCTGAACCCTGCGGGTACCACCAGGGTACGTGATCCACTGGGCTCAACAAACCTAGGCTCACTGTACAAGTCATTCTCCCAGTAGAGAAAGAAGTTCTTCGGATCAGCACCTGCTGCCTGGTCTGCAGCCTGGTGCCGCAGACCTTCAAGAGTAGGGCATGCCTTCTGCGCTCGGCAGAACTCCTCTCTGGAGGGACCACCCTCTTGCTGCCAATGGGTCAGCTCAGCTATGTCTCTCAGCTCAGCTACCTGTTCCCCTGTAGGCTCCAGGGCATCCCCCGCAGGGTCTGCTCCTTCCTGGACTGTGGGAACAGCGGGGGTGGACGCGCCACCCCCCTTGCCCTTCCTCTTTCTGGCAGGGACCTGGGCCACTGTTTCAGGCTCCAGGTCTGCTTCACAACCCTGTCTAGCTGCCATGGACCGAGTGGTCACACAGACCCACTCAGGCAAACCCAACATCTCCAAATGAGCCTGGCGTTCCACCTCCTTCCATGGGGAACTCTCCAGGTCATTACCTAGCAGAAAGTCTACTGGCATGGATTGACTCACAACAACTCTGAGAGGACCTGAGACCCCCCCCCACTCAAAGGGAACATGTGCTACCTTGCAAAGGCGCACAGAGTTGTCAGCTGACACTACAGGGTGAAGTACATCGGGAATGATCAGCTCCTCAGGGACCCACTGACACCTGACCGTGGTCACACTGGCTCCAGTGTCCCTGAGAGCCTCCACCCTCTTCCCATTGATGGTCACCCACTGCCTGTACTTCTTAGTGTTATCAGGGACAGGGGTTTCCTGGACCATCTCTGTTTCTCCTAAAGAGACAAGGGCCATAACTGCTAATCCCTCCGAATCACTAGAAATTAAATCCCCACCAAAAGCTACACTAGCTATACCCGGTTTTGGAGCACCAGAGGGTGCCTAGGATTTCTTGGGACACACAGGAGATTTGTGACCCAATTCCTGACAGTGATAACACTTAATGGGACCCTTGTTATCCGACCTGCCCTTAGGGGGCCAGGTTGGTTTGGGTTTTGACTTGGGGGGCTGGGACTGGTTACCCTGGGAACTGTTTTGGGGCCCTTGTGAGAACTCCTTTTTGTTACCCTTGCCCCCCCACTCTTCTGCTGGGGACCCTGCCCACCTTTGGCTATGGTACCAACAATTCCTCTGTGGACCCTGGTACTGGTCCAGCGGTCTGCCTCCTTAGCAAGCTCAATGGGGTCCGTCAGCTTGCTGTCTAAAAGATGCTGGCGCAGCTCTGGAACACATAGACTACTCAAGTGCTCCCAACTAATTAAATGTAACAACCCCTTATAATCAGTTACCTTGCTGCCCTTCATCCAACCTTCCAGTGCCCGCGAGTACAGATTCACACACTCCATCCAAGTCTCAGACTCTTTCTTCCTGGAGTTACTAAACTGCAGTCTATACTGTTCTGGAGTAAGTCCATACCTGAGACATAGGGCCTCCTTCATATTGGGATAGGTCATGGTACCTGCTAATTCTAAGGGCTCTAGAGCACTCCTCCCAGAAGCCTCAAAATGTTTCCACAGGCCCGCCCCCCAATGCTGTTCAGGCACACCATTCATTCTCAATGCAATTTCATACGAGGTAAACCAGGCATAGATATCCTCACTCCTATTGCAATTCTGTACTAAATCCTTGGGGATATATACTTTACCCCCCTGCACTGGCTGTGCGCTGCCACCATTGGAACCGGACTCCGCCTGCTTGGCCTTGATGTCCAGTTCTCTCATGCTCACTTCATGTGCCAGAAGCAATTTCTTCTCTTCCAAGGCACGGCATTCTTTCTCTCCTCCGCCGCCTTTTCCTTTTCTACTTCCAATTGCTTCATTTTCATTTTCATTATTTCCAATTCATGGTCTCTCACCCTTTGATTCTCCCTCCAACTCCTCTGGAGTGAACCCCTACTGGAATGGGAGCTGCCAGCCCTTGAGACTGTTCTGCCCATGGGCAGATCTTGGAGAACAAAACCATCCTCTTCATTTGCACCACCTTCCTCTTGGGCCTCCCACCAGGCCTTCAAGACTCTTTGTAGCACATCCTTTCTAGCTCCGCTTTTCACAGGGCAACCAAGGTCTTTGCAGAAGTGCTTGAGCTCCTCAACCTTGTACGAATACAGATCCTCAAAGGAAAACTCCAATTCTGCCCTCTCACTTGTTGCCACCTGAGACATGATGCTCTTGAAGAGTTACTCAAAAATAGAATCAAAAATACAGTATGTGGTTGCATATTGGTCTGCACTTAAACTAGTGATGTACATCAATTACTGTGGGTCAAGTACAAATACAAGTTCAATCCTCACCGCTGACCACCAATGTTAGATCTGGGGGTCTCTAGGTGGCAGGGTAGGTACCTCTGTCCAAGTAGGGACCCTTGCTTCAAGTCAGGGAAAGGGGGATACACTGTTAAGATAACCCCTGCTCACCCTCTAGGTAGCTTGGCCTGAGCAGTCTAGGCTATCACAGGCAATGTGTAAAGTATTTGTACCAACACTCACAGTAACACAGTGAAAACACCACAGATTTACTCCACACCAGTTTTAGAAAAATAAGGTATCTTTACTAAAAACGTCACAAGACCAAATACTACAGAAAAACCAACCTACAATTAAAAAGATTACTTTAAGGATAGTTCAAGAGTTTGCAGAAAGTACTCCAGGATGTAAAAGTCAGTGTCCTGCACAATGCGACTCTCAATGCACAAAATGCGACACTCTCGTGCCCAACAGTACCTGTAGTTGCGATAAGGTTCCCAAAAGCTATAACAAGGAAGATGGCAAAGGCGATGCGATACTCCTGAGATCTTGGGGAGGCTTTGCAGCAGCCCTGCTTCACGCAGCAGAGGTGGATGCGCCGGCTCCGATCTGTAGGGGGAGGATGCGAGGACTTTGGCTTTCGTTGCCTAGGTTTCTTAGGGGGAAGCTTCACGCACATGTACGATGCAATGCTCTTCGGTGCGGCGCGATGCGTGGCGCAGCGTGGACTTCTGGTGCCGCAACCCTCGATGCGTCACGGGATGGGACTCTGCGCCGACACACGCAGCGACTGGATACTTTCGCGCACCGGCAGTGGTGCGGCCCGCAAACTGGTTCTGCGACGACCCTCGCAGTGTCAGGAATCTTCTCGCACCGGAACGATGCTCGATGCACTCGGCGATGCGGGGACTCCGGGTGCTGCGATGACGCCGCAATGAAATTCTCCTTGCACTCCCGTTCTTGCGACACGCAATCGGATGATGCGTTGGGTACCAGTTACTCTTTTTCACGCTTCTGCTTCCCAGCTCCCAAACACAGCAAAACGACCTCCTGAGGCCCCAAGACTGGGCAAGCACTCCAAGGCAGGTCAGAACTCCCTCAGCAGAGTTCCAGGGGAGCTGGTGGTGAAGTCCTTTTGTTCCTGGGACTTCTTAACAGGGAGCCAGCTATTCTCAAGCCCTTCGAAATTAGAATCAAAAGAAGGGGACACAGCAAAGTCCTTCCCCTCTCCTTGGCAGCAAAGCAAAACAGCAAGCAGGCAGTCTTCTCCTCTTCAGTTCTTTTCAGCTTTCTCCTTGGCAGAGGTTTCTTCTTAGTTCCAAAGTGATCTAAAGGTTAGGTGTCTGGGGTCCTCTTCTTATACCCCTCCAAGTCTTTGTCTCTCTGTGTTTCAGTGGGGGGATTCCACAGCTCAAACCGGTTCCTGGGTGTGCTCTGCCCTGGAGCACCTGGTTCCTTTCAGAGTGAGGGGCAGGGTCGTTAGACGCTCAGCAGGAGGTGCAGCCTTCTTTGTGCCAGCAGAGGCAGAGTCCTCAGCCTGGCCAGCAGGGGGTGGAGCCAGCATTTTGCTGGCAGAGGCAGCCCTACTCAAACCCAGGGGCTACTCCTCCCACCCATCTAAAGCAGATCTCCCTATTCACCCTGCTGCTGACTCATCCAGACTCCTGGAGCCACCTAGCCCATCAAATGACACCAGTCGGCCAACCAGCATACAGGCACACAGGAAGGTTAAACAGGAGAATAGCTACTTTCTAAAAAGTGCTATTCTCACACAGTGAATTTAAAAACCATCTTGCTAAAAAGATGTATAATTAAATTCTGAACACAAAGATACCAAACTTGGATTTTCTATCTTGCCCTTATGGGAAGATAGGCATGGAAACAGCCTCCCCCATTCTATCCTATGGGCAAGATAGCCTCTCAGCAGTGAAAAACGAAAATGGCTGTAATTCACTACCAGGGCATGTTACACACCTCAGTACATGCCCTACCTTTCAGATACACTGCACCCAGCCCAGGGGGGTACCTAGGGCCACCATAGGGATGCCTGACATGTACAGAAAGGGAAGGATAAGGCCTGGTCAGTGGGTGCACTGGCAAGGTCGACATGTCAGTCCTGGACTGCACATAGGCACTGCAAGCAGGCCTAAGACATCATTTTAGGGCTACTCCTGCGGGTGGCACAATCAGTGCTGCAGCCCACTAGTAGCATTTGAATCACCAGCCATGGCACACCCAGTGCACTTTACTAGGGGCTAACAGGTGAAACAAATATACCAATCATGGATAACCAATCAATATAACAATTTACCTAGGGAGCACTTGCACTTTGACACTGATCAGCAGTGGCAAAGTGCCCAAAGCATCTAAACCTCATCAAAAACTGGGGGAAACCCAAATTAGTAACCCTCTGGCATCTGGGTATATAAACAGTAGAAAAGAAAAGTAATGCCTCGGGACCAATAGTGTAACGTATATTATGGTGACGAGATAAATAAATTGTCTCCTCCCTTGAGTTATATATTTTCTCAACCCAACTTTGTTGTTGTTATTTCACATGATCATCACAGGCAATTCCAACCCGAAAAAAGATATTTTAAACATTTAGGTTGAGTATGTATACCTATATTTATTTTATACTTCAACACAAAATATATAAAGATCAATCTTTTAGATATATATACACAAACATTTACAATATTTACAGTACTAGCATACAAATACAAAGAAATTAAGCCCTATCAATTCAGGTAGGATGCCTATAGAATTATTTTACTCAAGCATTCCGTTCTATCGAAGATCACTCCTAAAGAGATACTTTGAGATCTTGTAATTATAATCTCCACATTCTTTAAAGTACTCTTTGTTAACTACTCAAAATAACAAATAATCAAATGAGTGTCTTCAAAAATCGTTGTCGACGCGTTTCAGCCAAGAAAATCTTTAGGCCTCATCAGGACTAGGGCACCTGAACGTATATTTTCGTAAAGTTCAGCCTATAGGAACAAAATAAATATTCCTTTTTATCTATTTATACATTCGTTCTTATTTTCGCATATGTCTTTATATACACTATATACACATAGGAACAGGTCAAACCACAATAAATTTACATTATATAACAAGTACTGGAGTGGCAGGCCGTAACCAAAAAAATATATATTAAGCTCAAATAAATTGAAAATGCACCCAAAGTGTGTAATTCCACCACCATTATGTACATGTTCTACCTTATCCGAGAGGTGCAGAAAATCCAACCAACACTATAAACGTAATTCCTCTCAAATTATTATCATCAACCTTTCGAACAAACGTGTGGTTCTAAATTAAAGGGTATATATTATCACCTTTACGATAAATGTTTTCTTGAAGTAAAGGAGAGGGTTCAAAATATTTATACCCTCTATATGAGAGCACTAGAATCGAATAAGTACCACATTAGAATATAATAGAATAAACTAAGGCCTACCATAATACCTTAATTAAATATGTTCAACTTACTGATAGCAGTCGTTTGTGGATCTACCCTCGGGTCATTTCATGATATTTTAGCCAAATCCTTCTCAGATGTTTTCTATGGCGAATAACAAGAGACAGGGACGACCTGATATGAGAATTGTCAACGCATATATCTACCTACTTTAAACTGCTCCGTAAGCATTTCATGACACTTCCTACCTTTTGGAGTCTCTAATCTCGCGCAATACATCGCCTCATCTTGGTGAAATCTAGTCGTGTTTTAAACGGGAGACCATACGATAATTACCGAGCTCCACCTCTGTAGAAAGAAGTGGAGACAAACGCTAAGGACTTGCTCTTTTAATTTTGAACAGAATCTTCTCTAAATGTCGTTGTTAAACCTATCCTTACCTTAAACCAATTTTAATACGCTCGCAATGCACCTTCTCGGCACCTAGTGTTTCGGACATCCGAAATCACGTGATGCGGAAGCGGGAGTATATACCCAAATGGGGGCCATGGAAACAATAAAAGGACTAAGCGTGTACTATAGTTAAACATGAAAGACGAAAACAGACTAATGTTTTCTTCAGACGGCCTGTTTAAAAACAGACTTATGTTATATTTCTTTTTAGAACCACAGTAATTGCATGAACTAAATATACCCAAAATATATACAAAAACGGGAATAGCAATATTTTAAGAAGACCCGTTTTAGAACAAAAAACTAAAAACTTTTGGTTGCTTTCTTTCCAATTATAACTAATACTGCATAGGTTGGTCTCTATCCATGACCAATGAAAAATAGCGCTTTTTTCAAATAATCAATTACTATATAATACCAAATAAAACAAACAACATAAACATACCTTATAGCCCAGTGAATAACCGCCACTCCTTACAATCTTCACTTCAGCTATATATTATTTAGCATAATTTGTTGGGAACTCAATCAGATAGAAATTACAACCTAAGAAATCACTAAACAGTTATATCATATGCATATTCAGATTCTTCACACATACTTTACTGTAATAATGCCCAAATTTCGTCTTTATCATTAAGGCCCAATACTGTAGTATGGTATTTTTCTATTAGCCTTGCTTCCAGTCTGTTTAATTTCATTTGGAGTTCTGTTCTTTCGAGTTTGCCAACTAGACACAGTACTGACCATTTCAGATCATTTTTCGAATGATTTTGGTTCTGAAAATGCTGTACCAAGGGGGCCCCTTGGACTTTGCATTTAATTCTCGATTTGTGTTGCAGTATACGTTTCTTTACAGGTTGTGTCGTCTGTCCTATGTAATATTTATTGCATGGGCATTTTATGCAATAAATTGCGTTTCTTGAATTACAATTGGAAAAAATCTTTTGATAGTGTACTTGGCCATCAATGTACACTTGTTTGGAGTCTTCCGTTTAGCTACATGCCAAACAATTTTGGCATCGGAAATGACCCACCACAGGTGGCAATTTTAAGAGGTTCCTCAGATCTTTTCTGGGCACTTCAGTTTGTCTTGTTGCTTTCACCAGTTGTTGCCGGATATTTTTACCTTTTTTAAAAGCAAATAGAGGTTTCGGAATTCCTAAAGTCTCAATTAATTTCCAATTCTTTTGAATAATTGTTTTGACTTTGTTTGCTTTGGGATCATAAGTAAGGACACATGTCAATGGGGTATTTTCATCTTTTACTTTTGGTACTAGTAGGACTTCTCTTGGAGTGAACCACGCTCTTTTCAGCGCACCTTTTACTAATTTCTTAGGATACCCTCGTGATATAAGCTTATCCTTGAGTATCTCGGCATTAGTGAAGTAGTCTGTTTTATTGGTGCAATTTCTCCTTACGCGAAGAAATTGTCCATATGGCAAATTTTCTTTTAACGTACGTGGGTGGCTACTTGTAAAGTGTAAAAGGGTATTACGATCTGTGGGCTTTGTATACAGACATACCCCTAATATTTCATTCTCCTGCTGGATAAACACATCCAAAAAGTTAATCCTTGCATGATCTGCAAACTTAGTGAAATTGAATTCCGCAGTTCTGGAGTTCAACCAGTCATGGAAGTTTGTTAACTGTGAGTCATCTCCATCCCAAATCATAAAAATATCATCTATATAGCGACACCAAAACCCAATAAGTGTTTTAAAGGGGTTGGTGTCGCCATATATCCATCTTTTTTCAAATTCGGCCATCACTAAATTGGCTATTTCTGGTGATAAACTGCAACCCATTGCTACTCCTGATACTTGGAGATACAGATTTCCTTTGAAGTTAAAAAAGTTATTTTTCAAGCACAAGGTTGCTAATGCTATTATGAATTCTGTGGGGACCTGGTGGGGACGGGCTCTTTCATCCAATTTGTATTCCATGACTGCCAATGCCTCATCCTGAGGTATATTGGTATACAAAGATTCGATATCGAAGGATACCAAAAGTTGTTTCTCTTTGTCATAAGGTAACGTTTCCACTTTCGATATCAAATCCATTGTATCTCTTACATAGGATGGAGTCTCTTTTACCAAGGGAATCAAAAAAGTGTCAATATACTTGGCTAGTGGCTCTAAGATAGATCCACAGGCAGACACAATGGGTCTGCCTGGTGGATTTATCAAGGTTTTGTGGACCTTGGGGAGAACATATATATTAGGCATCTTAGTTCTGTCACTGTTCAAGAAGTCGAATTTGTTTTTACACAGCCAACCACCTTCTAAACCTTCCCTGGTGATTTCCAAGATTTCAGATTTTAACTCAGGTGTGGGGTTGGATTCAAGTGCTCTATAATGAAGGGGATTCGACAATTGGCGAATAACTTCTTGATCGTATTTCTCTGTGTCCCAAAGGACGATTCCTCCCCCTTTGTCAGCCAGCTTGATTATTATAGCCGGATTATTGGATAAGTCTCTTAGAGCTTGAATTTCTTGTTTGTTACAGTTGGCATTATAAAAAATTTTCATTTTCTGTAATGCATCTATCTCTCGTAGAACCTGCTCTTCAAATATCAGGATTTCAGTTGGCAAGAATATACTTTCTGAGACAAACTTTGATTTATTTCGTAAACCACTTATATTGATTTGTTCACTTTTTTCTCTTTCTGAGAAAAAGGCTTTCAGCCTAACTTTTCTCAGGAAGTGTAAGATTTCAGTTTTAGTATCTACCGATTTTTGCAAAGTGGTGGGAACAAATGATAACCCTTTATTTAGTACCACCTATTCTGTTTGAGTAGGGGTGTATTTAGATAGATTATAGATAGGTATAGTTTCTACCCTATCTGGCTTCAAGATATAATTTACATTTAACGCCTGTATGTTTTCTTCCGGGTTCTGAAGGTCTCTGAATCTTGGTTCTGGTACTGTTCCGGAGTCTGATATTGGCCCTGTTGTTGGTACTGGCCTACTTGAGTATTGTAACCTCTCCATCTTGTTCCTCCTCCTCTGCCTCGATACATTCCTCTGCCAAAAAAAGGTTGGGATCTAGAATACTGTGAATATGGTTGATAATTGTTATATTAACCTTGGTCAGAATCTGATGAGGTGTCTGAAAAGGTGATGAATTTGTTTTGTGACCTACCTCTATATTGCAAATTTATTGAACTTGGATTGTTATTCTGATAAAAGTCTTCTTTCAAATACTGGTATATTTCTTCCAATTTAAAGTTTTTAATGTCCCTGGCTACTTTTGTAGTTTTTTGATTTGTAGTGTGTATTTTAAAGTCCGCAATTGTTTTCTCAACTGATTCCAATAAAGATTTGGAGTCTTTTATGGTACTATCCCCTAGGATTTCTTGTTCCAATATCTGAATTTCTTTAAGTTCTTCCTCATTTAGTCTAAGAGTGGTTTCTATTGATAATGCCATCCAGTCTCTTGAGCATATTGTTCCCACTCCGCCAAATTTACCCAAATAGGCTTTATCTGTAATAAAGATTACTGGGATATTTCTCACTTGGAGACCCACTGGGATGGTGTTGTTTTTTAAATGTTCCAACAACACTTGTGCATGTAGTTGGGTTCTTATATTTTTCTTTTTTAGTTGTTTTAATCTCTCGACTTCAGAACTTGTGTTACTATCTGATCTCCACTTAGAAGCGAAGGAAGTTTGCATAGAGCACTGATTTCCTCTTCGGTGTAACTTACTAATATAGGTTCTGTCATATCAAAGAATATCTACAATTATTCTTTTCCTGTTCCTATGAGTATAGTACAAATATATATCAGAATTGGAAAAGCCAATGTGACTAACAATTTCTTTATTGTATTGATACTCATTAACGATGTATCTTTTTTTCTTTCTTTACACACCCTCACACTTAACCAAGTGTAATAACAAACCTCATCAAAAACTGGGGGAAACCCAAATTAGTAACCCTCTGGCATCTGGGTATATAAACAGTAGAAAAGAAAAGTAATGCCTCGGGACCAATAGTGTAACGTATATTATGGTGACGAGATAAATAAATTGTCTCCTCCCTTGAGTTATATATTTTCTCAAACCAACTTTGTTGTTGTTAAAAGCATCTAAACCAGCAAAAATTAAATCCAGCATAGCATCAAAAATACAGGAGGTTGAGGCAAAAAGTCAGGGGTAACCACGCCAAAGATGCCAGGTCTAACAGTGAGTGACAGAAAGGAAGAGATGGAGAGGGAGTGTTGACACTGTGGAGTAAATCCTCACAGCTCACCTTTCTGCCACCGTTGTGTCTCCAACCACATGCCGGGACATAGTGCAGCCCTCAAGTTTAGTCATCTGAAACATAGTATAGAATCAGTAATGGCAGAGTACATACAACTGCACATGCGTAATTCTCTGTTTTGCCCCTGCGCACCCAGGCTGCTGCACCCCATCAACTCCCGCCACCCAGAGGTGTCTGTCCGACCTGCACACTCAGGCTGCTGCACCCCATCGACTCTTGCTGCAAAGAGGTGTCTGTCCGACTCTGCGCACCCAGGCTGCTGTACCCCATCCACTCCCACTGCCCAGAGGTGTCTGCCCGCTGCTGTGCACCCAGGCTGCTGCACCCCATCCACTCCCAGTGCCCGGAGGTCACTGCCCATTCCTGCGTACTCAGACTGCTGCACCCCATCCACTCCAACTGCCTAGAGGTGTCTGCCCGCTCCTGTGCACCCAGGCTGCTGCACCCCATCCACTCTTATTGCTCGGAGGTGTCAACCCGCTCTTGTGCACCCAGGCTGATGCACACTATCCACTCCCACCGCCCAGAGGTGACTGCCCGCTGCTGCGGAAACAAGCCTCTCTTCTCACCTTCCGCCACCGGGGTGTGTGTAAGAAGGTCCACCACATGCCGAAGCAACCTCCTCAGCCATTGCATACACGTGGTCAAGCCGAGCTCGCAATTCAGAGTTGGTGTTGATTGCCAGGATGGCCACGCATCATCGCAGGCTGCACACGCGTTCACCTCTGGTGGCACTAACTCAGTGGAACTGAAGTCATCGTCTCGTGGCAGGAGTGCCGTGTGGGGGGGGTTGTCAATCTGTGAATCACAGCCTGCTAGACAAAAAGCAAAGGAGAGAGAGAGAGAGAAAGAGAAATAGTGAGAGAGAGGAAGAGAGAGAGACAGAGAAATAGTGAGAGGAAGACAGAGAGAAAGAGAGAGAGTGAGAGAGAGGAAGAGTCAGAGAAAGAGAGAAACAGTGTGAGAAAGAGGAAGAGAGAAACAGAGGAAGAGTGAGAGAAAGAGTGAGAGAGAGAGGAAGAGAGAGAGAAACAGTGCAAGAGAGAGGAAGAGAGAGAGAAAGAGTTTGAGGGAGAGAAAAGAAGAGATGGAGAGGGACAGTGAGTTCCCACACTGTGGACAAAACCCTCACAGCTCACCTTTCTGCCACCGGTGTGTCTCCAACCACGTGCCGGGACATAGTGGAGCCCTCAAGCTCACTCATCTGAAACATGGTACAGAATCAGTAATGGCATGGTACAGACGACTGCGCACCCCTAAATTGCTGTCCTGCCACTGCGCACCCAGGCTTCTGAACCATATCCACTCCCACTGCCCGGAGGTGACTGCCCGCCACTGCGCAAACAAGCCTCTCTGCTCACCTTTCGCAACCTGCGTATAGAAAAGAGGGCCTACCATGTGCCGCTGCAAGCCCCAAGCCCGGGGCCCGCGGACAGGGCACACTGCATATAATGCAGCCCCGCTCCGCAGGCTACCAGGTCTCACATTTGGCACTGTGTCTTGATTTTACCATGACAGAGGACATACCAGTGCACCCGCCATCATCGCAGGTTGCACACCCGCTCATCCCTTGCAGTGCCACTAACTCTGTGACCAGTGAGGCCACGCGGCGGTGGACCCCGCTGTTCGATGGCTCAGGCCTACACTGCAGTCCAGCAGGGCACACAAAACCTGATCTGTCTGGACCACCGGGACGGGGCATCATCACAGGCTGCACATCCTCTCAGCACTTACAGTGCCCCTACCTCAGTCCACTGAAAGTCACCGTCCTGTGCCGGTGTGCCTATGCCAATCACAGTGCATCCAGTGCCACCAAGTCTGAAGTGGAAATGACGTGTGCCCGGTCCTTTTTATTGGCAGGGTCACATGTCCTGTGACGCCTGTGCTTGATGGGTGTGGTGTGGGTGTAAACCAGCTGTCAGGGAGTGGCTGTGGCGTACTGACAACTAGACCTGTGAGCAGCAGATCACTACAATGAAAATCTGAGCCATGTGGCGTTGTTGTCCCTCCCTGTATGAGTAAGCGGAGTGGGCTGGCCTGGCGTATGCCAGTCCTGCGTGAGTCTGTGAACAATGACTCCAGAGCTCTGGGTGTGGTTCCGTCCTGGGCTGTATGAGGAATCAACTGATGCAGGTGTCCCTGTTGTAGTGCTGCCGCCAGCCGGGCCGCAAGCACCAATGTGTCACCCTGTGACCCAAGTTCCGAATCATGGCCACATTAATTAGCGTATCCTCATTTCCCGCCTCAGTAACATCGGAGTCATGGGTAAGGCCCTCAAGTGGTTGGAATCCTTCCTTAGGGATAGATTCTTTAAGGTGTTTGAGGATGATCATTGCTCCTGCCCGGTTCTGCTGCAGTGTGGGGTGCCGCAGGGGTCCTCCCTCAGCCCCACACTGTTTAACGTGTATATGGCACCCCTGGCGGAGATGGTGGCTCCTTTTGGGGTTCAGTTGGTGAGTTACGCCGACGACACCCAGCTGGTGTTTTCTTTGAATCAGGCTGCACATTCTTCTTTGAATTTGTGTAACTGCCTAGAAGCCGTCGCAAGCTGGATGGATCAGTCCCATCTTAGGCTGAATAGTGGAAAGACAGAGTTGATGTTGTTGGGACGACAGGCTATATTTGACAACTCTACTTCCTGGCCCTCTTGCATGGGTCCTGGCCCCATCCCTAAGTCTGAAATTAAAAGCCTGGGGTTCTGGCTCAATGTAGAACTGTCGTGTAGAACTCAGGCTAGAAAAACAGCTGCCACCTGCTTTGGGCTCCTAAAATCCACGCGTAAATCCTTCCACAATTGCCGGAAAAAGCAAGAAAAATCTTCATACAGTCATTGATTCTATCCAGGATAGATTATGGGATTGCAATCTATTTAGGAGCCCCGGTCTCCGCGATTAAACAACTTCAGGTTGTTCAGAATTCGGCTGCAAGGTTACTTACGGGCACCAGTCACCGCTTATCAGCCAGACCCGCATTAAAAACCCTCCACTGGCTTCCGGTGAAAGAGCGGGTCCATTTTAAGTCGTTGTGTATGGCACAAAAAATCATCCACGGGAAAGGTCCTCCCATCTTAGAAAACATGGTAATGCCCTACAAGCCCTCTCTAAATCTTCGCTCTAACGACCAGAATCTTGCAGTGACTCCAAGAATCAATAGATCCCGCTCTGGTAGCCGTCTTTTTTCAATGCATGTATCCAAATTGTGGAATTCTCTTCCTTTATCTTTTCGCCAAGAGCCCAGTCTTCTTGTGTTCTGGAAAAAGCTAAAAACATGGCTCTTCCCGAGAAATTAGAGATTTCAGATTAGCTAATGGTTCCTCTATTATCCTCTGGTTATCTTTCCTGAGCGCTGGGATGCTTTCGAGTAGACATGCGCAATATAAGAGCCTTTTCAATTCAATTCAATTCAATTCAACATGGAAGGTAGGGGGAATCACTGACCCTACATTCATCCATACTACCACACATGAAGGTGCACATGACATATCTGTGTGGATATGAATGTTTATTGCACATTCAGTGGAGTGTTGCAGCTGTAGCAATACAGGGCCATGCAAAGCCCAAATTTCCGTTTTTGGCACATGGAGGGCAGCCAATTAGAGCCAAGCTCGTGCTCGGGGGTTAGGCTCCGCCAACATATGTACTTATCCAATCACTCCGCCAATTCCGATGCAATTATAAATTCACTATACACTCTCCTTGCAGTACTCTAATGAACCAGTCTCTACCTATGTACTTATACAATGACCGAGACAAAGTTACATAACCAAAGTTTTCCGCACTGCCAGAGGTAACATGGTTGCGAGCTCTGTCCACAGCAGAATGTAATGTGGTAGGGCCCAGGGACAGCATCATGCATACATAATGAACACACAGACACAATTAGACAGATAGTGGAACTGGGTACGGGCACGTGCCCTCAGCCCCTTTTTATTACCAGGGTCACATGTCCAGTGACGTCTGTGCTGAATGTGTGTGGGGTGGGTGTAAGCCAGCCCTCAGGGAATGGTTGGTGCTGGCAACAAGTACAACAGTAATCATCGGATCACACACAGAGATTCAATCATAAAGGGTCCATGACTTGTGCTGCACAAAGGTTGGGGCATCAGATGTGAAATAATACACAAAAGATTCTATCATAAAGGGTTCATAACTCGTGGTACACTGAGGTAGGGGCAGCAGATCTGAAATCATACACAAAAGATTCTATCATAAAGGGTCCATGAGGAGTTGTGGTGCACTGAGGTAGGGGCATCAGAAGCATTCTGCGTGTGCACAGCTAGCGAAGATGTGTGGTCCGGGAGGGCTGCACTGGTAGCAATTTCTGTTGCCTACTGGACTGCATCATCTGCAATCACAACTTGATCTGAATTGTGAGCCCTGCTGTCCACAATGTAGATCGAAGGCAGTAGTCAGCACAGACATCGAGGAATGCTTTTTGTCCCTTCCTCTTGACAAAATCTGAGGACATAGAGTACAATTCTGTCTGCAATTAATAAATCATGTCTCAATGTAAATTGTGTGCTCTGCTGACCACAGTGTGGGCGTATGGAACAAAAGATGAAATATGTATGGACTACATTGTCGAAATATGTAGGTTTCAGGGACGTTATAGTTAGTTGCCTACTGGACTCTGAAATTAATGAATCAAGACTGAATTTGAATTGTGAGCCCTGCTAACCGCAGTGTAGGCCAGAGGCAGCGGCCAGCAAGGACAGACAGTCATGTGGTGTTGACTTGAGCTGCAGAGTTAGTGGCATCAGAAGCATTCAGCGTGTGCAGAGCCTGCGATGATGCGTGGCCCGGGCGGGCCACACTGGTAGCAATGTCTTTTGTCTAATGAATTCTGCCTTAATAATGGTATGTGGCGATGACTTATGGTGCAGTGAGTTAGTGGCACCTAAAGCAACTAGCGGGTGTGCAACCTGCAATGATGTGTGGTCCGGGCGGACCGCACTGGTAGCAATGTCTTTTGTATAAAGTGACTTGTGGTGCACTGAGTTAGTGGCACCTGAAGCACTCAGCGTGTGCGCAGCCTGCGATGATGCGTGGTCCAGGCGGGCCGCACTGTAGCAATTTTGTTTGTCTAATGAATTCTGCCTTAATAAGGACACGTGGCGTTGACTTGTGGTGCACAGAGTTAGTGTTACCTCTGGCGCTCAGCGTGTATGCAGCCTGCGATGATGCGTGGTCCGGGTAGGCCGCACTGGGAGCAAAGTGTCTGGCCTACTGGACTACGTCATCTGCAATCGCGACTCCATCTGAATTGTGAGCCCTGCTGTCCGCAGAATAGATCAAAGGCAGTAGTCTGTATAGACAACTCTGCGGTGCTGTGCCGATGTGTTCGCAGGGGGCCCGTGTCGAGGAGGCCCGCAGTCATGGTTGCAGCCACGTGGCAGGGTGAGGGCCACCGCTCTGGCAGATGCGTTGGCCTTCACACAAGTGAACCACGCCCAGAGCCCCGGCCTATTTATTCACATTTCTACGCTGGAGTGGCGTACGTTGGACCAGCCCACTGCGCTTCCACTTAAAGGGCATGACGACACAGGTACATGACCAAGATCTTCCCCACTGCCTGAGGTAACATGTTTGTGTCCACTGTCCACAACACTATAAGCACCAGCAGTATATGTACATATGGAGAGGTTTGTGCTCTGCATAGTGAGGTCTGTCCAGCACATCACCGCTTCACTTGGTATTGTGTGCATTATTATTGGTGGGTGACTTGCGTCATTCACACATGTTTCATTGCCACATCTCGCAACATTCAGCTATTGTGTGGCTGAGGAGCCATGCTGTTTTTAGAAGGTCCGCTGTCCTGTTGTGCGCTGCCTCGGTGGTAGTAGGGGGGAGTCTGGGTGGGGGGAGGTCCTAAGGGTGGTGGTAGTAGGTTTTGTGGCCTTCTTGGGTGTCGGTGGTGCATGATCAGTAGCTCTATGACATGTGTTGGTCTTCAGATGTGTTTCTGGGCTGGGTTTCCTTTCACACTGTAGGTAGTCATCCTACTTTACACCAGTAAAAGGCAGATGTTCCATTCCTACTGCTAACACAGCTTATTGCCTGTTTTTGGATCGCACCGCAGATTTGGCTGCTTGTTGAAAATATCAGGAAGTGGTGTTTTCGTGTTATTTTTGCACAGGAACGCCTACTCTCCATATTATTAGCGTTAGTTGTTGCTCTCATTTGTGGCAATTTTTTGGGGCGGAAGCTATTGCTGGAAAACTGGTGATATCAGCTGTTTTCACCAGGTTGAGAATGGAATGATAATTTAAAATCACAGAAAAAACTATAGGTTTAATGAACATTGTAATTAGAAATTAGCATTTAAAAAACCTTTGAAATTGACTGAATAACCATAGGTTTCAGGGACGTTATAGTTAGAAATTAGCATTTAAAAAACCTTAGAAATTCACTGAAAAAAAACATAGATTTCAGGGACATTATAGTTAGTTGGACATTTCACTCATACAAAACCAGAGAAATTCAAACGTTATAGTTAGTTGAACTAACTATAACTTGCGCCCCCGCAATGCACTGCTGATGACGTCACATATTACATCACTCATGACATGGTCAGTGACATCACTGATGACATCATCCATGAGATAATCTGATGCACCTCCTCACACCCTAATATAACCTTTGATACACCCACTCTAAAATATAGACTATCATTTTCGAAACCATAGACAAATCAATAGCAGTTACTATATACCCACTGACTAATTCCTAGCTATAAACACACATTCATTCATTCACCCATACAGTTACTCATACATGCAGTCACTCATCAATAGAGCACTATTTTATGTACTCATATACCTATACAAACACTCATACATCATCACTCATCCATAGAGTTATTGACACAACTAGCTAGTCATGTAAAGAATCAATAACACTGCCGTTTACTCACCTATACAGTTATTTCCACATGCACTATTGAACCATACACCCAGTAAATTATCCACTCACACATGTAGGCAGAAAGTCACACACCGCCCACCCACCCACACACACAAGCACTGAGGCACCGATACAGATACTCATGCAACCAATAAGTAACCCATATAGACAGTCATGTACCTAATCATCAACCCATGCAGCAGCTTACACAACAACTGAGAGACTGGTATAGACATTCACACAGTTTAGTCACTAGCCCATGCATTCAGTAAGACACATTTAATCACTAACTTATACAGTCAGTCACACACCTATTAAAACCTCCACCCACACACTTATACACCAACTCATTCTTCAATACACCTTGGCATTAACATATATAAAATATATTTAAACTTTACAGAAACACACATTCACTGGATAATGTCATCAGTCATGTCATCAGTGATGTCATTTGAGATGTCATCAGTGATGTCACTGACCATGTCATGAGTGATGTAATATGTGACGTCATCAGCAGTGCATTGCGGAGGCGCGAGTTATAGTTAGCTATAACGTTTGAATTTCTCTGGTTTTGTACGAGTGAAATGTCCAACTAACTATAACGTCCCTGAAACCTATGGTTTTATATATATACATATATATATTTAAATATGTATGTATATATTACCTATTGGGGTCATTAGTGGTTACTTATAGGTAGGACCTAGTTTCCATAGGAAAAGCGTTTTATTCATGGCAATTACTTTAGCACTGTTTGACTAATATTCGAAACATTTTCAAACTTAGTATGGGAGTCGGTTCAGCTGGAGTCCTGAAGGTTTCAGAGTGAATCATGAAGTGGGGGCCAAGAAAAAGTGAGTTCCAAAAAGCATTTTCTACATTCAAATACCGATAGGGATTTTAGACACAACTACAACCCAAACTGCTGAACAGAATTACATCAAAATTGGCAGAACGGTAGCTCTTTATCCAGAAAGTGGCGTTTTTATAAATTGGTATGAATGTGTTTAGTAGTTTTTGAAATATAAAGGGAAAAACAAATTTGTATATCTAAGGACACAAATCCTCAGAGGATCCGAAGGTCCCTGTGCTGAAATCTGATTTGCTGACCCCACTTCAACCAGGAAGTGCTGGCAGCCATCTAAGGCAAAGAAAAGTAAAAAAATATATAAATTAAAGGGGGCAGGGCACAAGTAGCCTAACCCCCAAGCCCAGGTCCTGGGGTTCCTCAGGGATCCCAACAGGAAAAAAATTTACTTTTTAAAAAACCACCACCTCCCTGGGACATTTTTGTTTTTAAATGGAGGGGGATGCACCGACCCCCATCCTGTGCTAAATAGAAGCCCTGGGGACTACCACTTCTCCTGGGCTTTAATTTTAATAATGGAGGAAGCCATGTGGACCCCCTTACTGGGTGTTCTAGAAGCCCTGGGGACCACCATCTCCTTCGGGCAAAAAAGTAAAACAATTTGTGAGGGCCCCCACGGACCCCCAACCCCTAGGTACTACCACCTCCCAGGGGCCTATAAAATATATAATTCTGGGAGGGGGCCATGCAGCCCTCATCCCGCGCTAAATATGGCCCGGCGCCACTACCTTCCTTGGGCCAGCCCATGCACAGAGACAGAGGGGGCCGTGCTGCTCACCTCCTGGAGCCATTAATGGCTCTGGGCTGCCACACCACAAGGTTGTCTTCCTATGTCTCAGGGTGTGCACCCCAGGACATAGCTGTTTGCCCTGACTTGGCAGGTGCTGTGACAGCTCCCACCAAGTCAGAGCAAACACTAACTCCGGTTCCAGCAAGTGGCAGCTGTCAAAGTTCTCCCATTTGCTGGGAGCTGAGTTTTCATCTGTCTCCCTGCCCGCTGTCAAGCAGGCATTGAAACAGATCTAACGATTGCTCTCCAAAAACGGGACCTGTATGTTCAGCAGCTCCCTGTGTGGGAGAACAATGCTGGCTCCCGCTAGAGGTGTGGAGCCGGCAGCGACCGCAGGGACATTCAGGCTCCCCCGCACTCCCCAACGGAGCCAACTGGGTGCCCTAAGTGAGCTCCAGGGCACCCAGAATGACAAGGCCAGGCCAGGCCTGGAGGATGGGGTCCCCAGGGATGAAATCAGCCAGGTAAGGGGGGCCGCTTGGCCCTCCTTCCCATTGAATCGTGGCGAATCTGTGACTGGGTGTGAATGTTGGAATTGTTCAGCATTCCATCTATCATCTGCTCTTTTTTGCATTTGTCACCTTTAATGGAAAGGGTGTTCCCAGACATGGGCCCTTGCTTGCTATGCCACCAGATTCAGGCTAGCCTGGCTGATGAGGGGTGATACCCCAAAACAAGTCCCAGGATGCTTGTTTTTGGTCTCGGGAGAGTCTGGCCTGGCAGTTCAGGCTGAACTGTTCCCATGGGGAGCATGATCAATACTGATTTGCATATGGCTGGGTTCAAAATGTAATGGCGAGCAAAAAAAACAAAATGGATTCATCCCAGATCAGTGACTGAGAGTGAATGTTTGATTTGTTCAGCATTCCATCCATCATCTGTTTTTTTTTGCAATTGTTTTCCTTGCTGCCACAGGGCATTGCTCTTCTTTGAAAAACATTTTTTTATCCCCAAAAGGGGACAGACTTCTATTTGTTGTGGAGGGATAAAGGTGTTTACCAGAGCCCATTCCTGTCTGAGTACTGGCAACGTCCTAAATGAGGTGGTCTGGTGCTCACTTCCTGATGGCCTTATTAGTATGACTGATATAGTTAGTGATGTCACACATATATTGGATGGACCTGGAAAGGATTCCCTAGCTTCCTTGCTGACCCATCCAAGTATCAAACTTGTGGTCTGGGATACGGAAGGGGCTAAGACTATCTATTACTCCCCTCAGTTCCTTCCTAGTCATGGCCACAAGTCTAACCCACATTTTGTTTTTGGAGGAAGAATGGCAGGAGAGCCCACCACCTTTACAATCCCATCAAAAGAAGAAACAAACCAGGAGGTAGGGATTGGAATGAGATTGACTGGTTCATTGTCCCTTCCAATCCTCACTTATTGATTCCTTTTCAGATAGCTACTTCATCTCCCAATGCTTCTCCGTCTAAGAGATTTATTTACAAAAAATAATGGGGTGACCCGGTGTCCCTCAGAACCTGGGTATACGTAATATATGAATACAATGGTTCTGTCGGGGAAGTTTCAATTGCTTTAGGGTGTTCACAGTATAAATACATTACATGTAACACATATCCATAAGTAAATATAACAAAACACACCCAAGCTGAATTTTTCAATCGGTATTATTTTTAGAAAAAAGGAAATGACAAATAAACAAGGCTACAGTTATACAATTGACAAATTTGTGAAGAAAGAGTGACATGTAGTGGTAAGTACAGACGATACACTGTAGTATGACAGATAGAGAAATCACAAAAAGGTTATTTTAGGGGGGATACAAATTTTGATTATGTCCATATGATTGATCACATATGCTTCATCATCATGTGTAAGTTAATTTTTGAACTGAAGCGTTGTGTAGACTCATAGTATGCGTCGACGTTTCGACCCTATGTAAAGCGCAATATTTAATACGCGTCACGGCGGGTCTTCCTCGGGACAGGGGGATAGGTGTGTAGCCCTGAGCAGAGGGTCATGAATCACTGCGCATGCGTTGGGTTTCTTAGTCCAGCAAAAAACGATTTAGACCTCAAAAGATATAAGAATCTTGGAGGTCTGGGAATAATTTCCAAGGGTTAATCTTTATGAGCCAGTCGGATGATTTACACGATCTGGTGGATGCACGTCTCTTCCAGTTCTCAGTCTGATGTATCAGACTGAGAACTGGAAGAGACGTGCATCCACCAGATCGTGTAAATCATCCGACTGTCTCATAAAGATTAACCCTTGGAAATTATTCCCAGACCTCCAAGATTCTTATATCTTTTGAGGTCTAAATCGTTTTTTGCTGGACTAAGAAACCCAACGCATGCGCAGTGATTCATGACCCTCTGCTCAGGGCTACACACCTATCCCCCTGTCCCGAGGAAGACCCGCCGTGACGCGTATTAAATATTGCGCTTTACATAGGGTCGAAACGTCGACGCATACTATGAGTCTACACAACGCTTCAGTTCAAAAATTAACTTACACATGATGATGAAGCATATGTGATCAATCATATGGACATAATCAAAATTTGTATCCCCCCTAAAATAACCTTTTTGTGATTTCTCTATCTGTCATACTACAGTGTATCGTCTGTACTTACCACTACATGTCACTCTTTCTTCACAAATTTGTCAATTGTATAACTGTAGCCTTGTTTATTTGTCATTTCCTTTTTTCTAAAAATAATACCGATTGAAAAATTCAGCTTGGGTGTGTTTTGTTATATTTACTTATGGATATGTGTTACATGTAATGTATTTATACTGTGAACACCCTAAAGCAATTGAAACTTCCCCGACAGAACCATTGTATTCATATATTCTCCGTCTAAGAGAAGCATTGGAAGAGGAAGTAGATTCCTATCTGTGCCTCAGGAAGAAAGCACACTATTTGAATTTATATTAGCCTAAGAAAAAATCCAAACTGTCAGACTTGTGTTTGTCGCAAAGACAAACAGTTTTTTGCACCAGATGCTGTTGATACTTTTTGATTTTAAGAGAAAATGGAAGCATTCCACCCATTACCTTTTTGTTTTTGTCAAGGACATGACGTATGTGTGAAAAGCATGCCAGGATATTAGGCCAATTGATCATGTGTCAAAAGACTAAAGTTGAATTGTAATCTTCTGGTCCTCATAGGCTGCAATTTATCAATGGGATGAGTTATTATGAAGAGAACTCATCAAAGCCCGCCCTATTTGCAAGCATTCTACCGAGTTATGGGACCTCATCATAACCCTCACACCCAACATTGTCTTCCTCTAAAAGACCTGGCTCGACCCTTCATCATCCCTTTACATCACCACAGAGATCCCTGAGGGATATAAAATCACTCACCAGCACCGCACCAAGAAGCCTGGAGAAGGAATAGCCATCATCCACAAAGAGAGCATACAGTACGCCACCACCACTGACAATTCCACAATCCCCATGGAACACCTTTAATTCAAGCTCCACCCAGAGGACAAGACAAATATCAGATGTACCCTCACATACCAACACCCAGCCCATGTCCTTCTTCTGCAATACCATGGCAGACTTTTTGCACCCCTCGCCCTGGACTCCAAGGACTACATCTTCCTCAGTGACCTCAACTTTCACCTTGATGACCCCAAAAACAACAACACTGCCCCCCTCACCGAGAGTATGAACAGCCCCAGACTAATCCAAATCATAAGTGACCCCACGCACACTGCAGGACACATGCTGGACCCCATCTTCACCTGCAGCAACCGTGTCAAATACAGCCACGTCAGAGAACTCACATGGCTCACATGGACTGACCAATCCATTGTCCGCTTCAGCATTGTCTCAAGATGACCAGCACCCCCCCCCACCGTAGCTGGAGCAAAATGTCACAGAGCCACTGAACAGATGCACTCTAGACCTCCAATTCAGCCACTGCCACGAACTTGGAGCAACGAATTAAGAACTTCAACATCTGGATCACCAACTGTGCTTTGCTCCTGTCAAGAGCAAGAAACACAGATGATACTCCAAAAAGGCCAGCTGGTACACCCAAGAACTCAGAACTTCGAAACTTGGCAGTAAACACCTGTCGAGGAGATGGCGCATCAGCAAGGGCACCACATATAGGACAATCTTCAAGATCTCCTTCAACCTCTACCATCGCATGCTGATGGCAAAAAAGAAAACAACTGTAGCAGCACACATTGAAATAAGCACCAACAACAGCAAGGAACTATTCAACATCGTTTAGGAGTTCTCCAACCCAGCTGCCAGTGAAAACAACATAACCCTCTCACAAGAGCTCTACGACAACCTCACCAAATTCTTCCAAGACAACATCCCAACCATATACAGAATCTCCAAACCCATATCGACTGACTTCCTCAAACGATTTGCCCTCAACGCAACCAACACGAACCATGGATTGACTGCTTGGAACCAGCTTTCGACCCAGACACCACTTTCTTCATGAAATCTATCCACTTGGAAGCTCCCACAGACCAATTTCTGCTCCACATCTTCAACCTCAGAAAACACAGGTTCTGCCAGGATGTAACCACCCTGCTCAACACCTTAATCAACACCACAACATTTCTCAATCCCTGGAAATGCGCTTAAGTCACAAAACTACTCAAAAAAACCTCTGCTGACCACAGAGAACTCAAAAACTGCAGCTCCCATTCCTAGCCAAGGTACTGGTAAAGCCTATCAACAAGCAACTCATGACACACCTGGAGCAGAAGCAGCTACTTGACACTTCCCAATCTGGTTTCTGCAACACTCACAGCACTGACAGTCCTGATCAAATCCACCAACGACATCTGAAGCCTCCTCAACCGAGGAGAAACATCAGCTCTGGTCTTCTCGACCTCTTGTCAGCCTTCGACACCGTACCCCACCACGTGCTGATTGAAAGACTCCACCCTATCGGCTTCTACGGGGACACGCTCAGATAGATCACCTCCTTCCTCACTGGAAGGACACAGAGGGTCCGGCTACCACTTTTCACCTCCGAACCCAAGGATATCACCTGCAGTGTACCCCGGAGCTCATCCTTCAGCCCTACTCTTCAATGCCTACATGGCCTGACTGGCCAACATCATCAGAACACACAATCCTCTCCCTCTCCCTCACCCATGACCCTACCACCACCAAGACCACTTTCCACAGATGCATGACTGACTGGATGAAGAACAACTGCCTGAATCTGAACACAGACAAGACAGAAGTACTGATCTTTAGCAACAGCAACCCCTGGAACAACTCCTGGTGGCCTCCAGACCTAGGACACCTACCCACCCCCGTCAACCATGCCAGAAACCTTGGAATCATCATTAATAACAATCTCACTATAAAGTCCCAGATTAACACCATTTCCTCCACCTGCTTGTTCACATTGCGCATGCTACGGGAAATCATCAAATGGCTTCCCTTGCATATGAGACACCATGACACTTGCCCTCATCACCAGCTGACTGGACTATGGCAACACTGTCTCTGTAGGAATTGCCATACACCTCCTACAGACTGAGGATTCAAACCATACAGAATGCCACAGCCAGACTCGTCCTCGTCCTCCCCTGACAAATCCACATCATACCCCATTCCACCTCTGGTAACTCCACTGGCTCCCAGGACAGAACATATGCCAATTCAAGCTGCTGACCCTTACCCACAAAGTGCTACACAAACCAAGGCTATGTGAATTTCTTTAAAACAGCCACAGATAATAGGACTGTAGGTGTGCCTGGTTGGGTCATCACTGGCTGGATGGGATGGAGGAGCTAGATTGAGGCCCACTTCCATGAATAGGCTTTGTCCTGCCTACATAGAAAAGGCTGCAAACCCCCTCTAGTTAGTCTGGAGCCAGGGCCAGGAAGACAGGGCACCTGTGCACTTCAAAGAACTGCCTCTAGAAGCTTCTGCCCACTTCAAAGGCACAAGTGGGTACATATATTGGACCTCAGACACCAAATCTTCAGTACACTTCTGAACCTGTGGCAACTCTGCTAGGAAGAAGGACGCTGTGCTGCTGAAAGGACGGCCACTCTGCCTGGCGGCTGTACTGCAAGAACTGCTTTCCTACTGTTCTGTCCTGCTGCCCTGTTGCCCTGGGTGAGAGGGACCTGCATCTATTGAACCCAGGACCCCAAAGTGACTCCAAGGGCTAGTTGGCTGGACTGCTGACCTGAGCCGCAGGGACAGAAGGCTCCATCAACCTGGAAACCAGCACCTGGACTCTACAACTAGTGAGCCCCCACCCACCAACTGTTGCCGCCCCAGTCCTGGACCCTTGGAAGAGGGCTTAAGGTGCTCTGACAGCCTTTGTGGATCCAGTGGAACCAACACTTCTCCTGTGCTGTGCAGTACAACTTCGAGCAGAAGCAACTCATCACCGCTGCTGCATAGTTCAGTACTCTAGCAAAGACCCTCATCACCTCCGGAGCCTCTTCAGAAACATCACTGTTTGACACATCCTTGGTGCAAACTTTCGCATTCCTCATTGATCGCAGCTTTGACGACAACGCCAGACTCCACATCACACCCTCGCATCTCCTCAGAACAGACGCATCGCCCTGACTGCGTGACGCATCCTCGACGCTGGACTTCGCACAACAAGCCCTCATCAATGGGATGCTCAATAGTGACATAGACCTCGCACCACAGCCTCACCACACCTCAAAACAGACACATTCCTTTGGCTTGCCAACGCATCGTTGCCACCAATCCTGGCAGTGCTACGCAAACCAGGATTTAAGGTACTTTGCTCAACCGGCCTAACTGGGTCCCCGTATCCATACAGTAATCAATCACAGTCTGCCTGAGATTGTGACTTTGTACTAGTCCAACACATTGAGATATCCACAGGGGGTGCTTATTGGTGCCATTTTCACTAAAATCTTTACAGTTGCATATCTCTGGTATGACTGATTGGATTTTACTAATTTTGATCTTGTTTTAGTTATTAAAAATAACTCTATTTGTGTACTCTGGTGTGGGGTCCTTTTTGTGTGGTGTTTTTAAGTTATTATTGTTTGAAGTGCTGTAGAAATACTTTCAACATTGCCTCTAATCTAAGACTGAGTGCTCTGTGCAAAGCTACCAGAGGAATGAGCACATGTTAATTTAGGGCTGGCTTGTACCTCACCATGGTAAGTAATGTGGTGGCTGCTCGACCAGGGCTCAGAACCCAGTCAACTAACAACCAAATTTCTTGCACTCACCCTTTATGGTACCTTGCTTTTGGTGTAGACTATCGGTCTCGATAGGTTTCAAAATCTTACTTTAAAGAAAATAGGTAAATTGGTTGAAACAACATAATTTCCTGCATGTACTTAGTGAAAATCGGGCAAGACCAGGGAAGAGTGCTGTGAACTGCTCCTGGCTTTATCAAAGCACACTTTGTGATAGCATGAAAAATGTAATCGTCACCCTAACTGTGTACAGGTGCCCTGGCTGTGGTTTTTACAATTGTCCAGTTAGGAAAAACGTTTATGATAGTAGAAGTACTTAACTTCATGTTATAACACATGTTAAAACACATTTTGTTACCAAATATTAACAAATATATATTTAAAAACATACAGAGCCATTCTATTTTAATATAAGGACAGTGCAGGAATCCTATGTTTTTTTTCTCTTTGTTAAAAATATGTGGGCTCTATACTTTACTGTGCTATGGTACATGTTTCAAGAAACAAAATAGGTAAACTTTTACATGATTTGCAAACAATATGATATTTGTTTATGTACCTGCCCTCTATTCTGATGCCCTGATTCACTATTACATCTGTGAATCCCAGCTTTACTATGCTATGCACATATATGTAACACATGTTCTTTTCCTACAAATGTATCCTAACTACGCTAAATGTGAAGCGCTCTGATACCCTTTTGGGTCATGTTCGCGCTATGCAAAATTTTATACATAAAATAAAATTAAAAAACTGATTTTATGCTGTAACATTCATATTTTTTATTTTACAGAGAACTTAGCCTGACATTAGGCCTTGATTGTTGATTGGAAAACTTTGTTTTATTTGCCAATGTGTTGATTCTTTCTTCTGCGGGTACAATATCATGTTTCTCATTAGCTAGAGAAAGGCTTATTGTTAGTATTAGACTACTGATAGTGAGGCCTGCAGTGAGGAAGTTGGCAGCCACCTCAGAGAAATAATGATGAGAGGATGCCTTTAGTTCCTGGTGTACCAGGAGTGTGAGATGTCCAAGACCACCCGCTGCATGCCTAATTCAAGGGCAATGGGAAGTTAGGGAGTATGTTGAATCCTTTCTTGTATGGTGACTTGATTGGCTCTTGTTGATGGGAGAGAGCTATGGATGTTCTTGAAGTTACTGGATATATTTATTTGGTGTTTCCACAGTTAGTTTAACAAATTTTCCTTGACTCAGAGAGGGAATAGACCTTGCTGTTGCTCTATCCCTGAATACAAAGCTACATGCTGAACACTCTTTATTCTCCTGAACTTCTACAGAGGTTCAATTATATGCTGATACCTTCAATGCTCCTGGTTAGGAATCCCTGTTAGAAAATCCTGGTCTCAACGTCAGCTAAGATTGGAAAAGGGAAGTTCTAAATGGAACACATTATTGCAACAATTGGTTTCCTTTCCATTGTGGTTGTTACTATTTTGTATCTTGTTTGATTACGATTTAATTTACTGACACATTTTGGCCATCAAACTATAGTGCTGTTCTGCTGAATTTATTTTTACTTTGCATGTATACTGAATAGAGTAATGTCCTAAAATGAACCCTTATATTTGATTTAATTGATTCCTGGTCTTCGTTGTGGAGTCACATTGGCTTCACGAATTGTAAAATCATTTCTGATGTTAACTTCCTTACAGCACTTGAAGTTGACTAACAAAGGTCCATGCGACCATTGGTGAAATACATTTGATGATTTCAATAGTAGACCGAGGTGTAGATAGCCACACGCTATTAGATGGCTAATTGAAAAATGTTGATTCTGCCCCAGTTTGTGCATATTTGTGCATGTACACCAAGCTTTTTGTCTCTGTAACTAACCTCCATCGTCAATTATTTTCTCCCTGGGTATCTGCACATTCAGATACTTTGCATCCGATTGTGTGCTTGTGTTCCTAAGTGCACACAGGTTTTGCCACCTTCCGGTATAGGTCTAAAAAAGTAATTTGCAATGGGAAGTTACTTACCATGGTCAGCTTTCCCACAGCCCAGTCTGCAATTCTGCTGTGGTGCTATTTGAATAAGTTAGTACTTTAGGTAACCTATGTTGATAGTTTCCACATTGCCCTAGATACTTGGCCTCAGGCAGTCTCTGACGCCTGTCCTGCTTGGAGTAAAGTGCAACATTTGAAGACAATCCAATATGCAAATCTGCCTTTTTCTTCTGAAACAATCGTGAACCCAGATGTGAACTATTTTCCGCTCATTATTATGTCAAGATTTCCTACCCTGCAGGCTAGAGATTTTAGCCTACAAAGCTTCCTTGAGAGCCTTCACACATGCTCCTTTTGAGCCCCTGCAAAAAGAACTGTTGATGGACAGAATGCAGAACAATGTCATACATTCACCCCAGTACAGAGATCTGGGCCTAAATCCATCGTTTTTTTGCTCACCATGCCATTTCAGTTTGGACCCAGCCATATGCAAATCAGTCTTGACCCTGTGCTCCATGGGAACAGTCCAGCCCGAACTACTACCAGGCCCTCCCTGAACTGGAAACAAGCATCCTAGGTCCGGTTTCGGGGTTTCACCCCTCTTCAGCCAGGATAACTTGATTCCAGTGGCATGGAGAACACGAGACTCACGTCTAAGCATAGCCGTCCCACTCGGGGTGATAAATGCAAAAAGAACTGTTGATGGACAGAATGCAGAACAATGTCATACATTCACCCCAGTACAGAGATCTGGGCCTAAATCCATTGTTTTTTTGCTCACCATGCCAATCCAGTTTGGACCCAGCCATATGCAAATCAGTCTTCACCGTGTGCCCATGGGAACAGTCCAGCCCGAACTGCCAGGCCTGTTGAGCCCCTGGCCGATAAATGCCCTAGCCAAAACACTGAGGGCCTCATTTACAAGAAGTGGAGCATCGCTGCGTGACAGCAGCGATGCGCCACTTCTCAGTGCGCCCTCCTTGCAACACCAATGATGCGTCATATTTACAATATGATGCATCATGTCGCAAGGAAGGACAGATACATCAGTATAACTGATGTATCTGTCAGTGCAAAAAGTGGCGCATTCCTGAAGTTGTGTCGGAAGCCCGACGCAGCTCCAGCAATGTTTCTTTCACATGGCGCAAGCCCCATGTGAAAGAGCCTGCGCCACCCTTACGCCTGCCATGAGGCATGCATAAGGTTGTGACGCATTGGCGTCCTGGAAGTGGCGCAGTGACATCTCATAGATTTCACTGTGCCACTCCTACGACCCTTTTTTGTGGGGGAACGCCCACCCTGCATACACTATACATGACACAGGTATAATGTAGCGCAGGGGCTTACAAAGTGATGCATCTGCCGAGATGCGTCACTTTGTAAGTATGGCGCAACATGGCCAATTGGAAAACCCTGAAGTCATCTGAAGGAATCTATCCCAAACACAAACTGACCAGTGAGAGTTCAACGAGTGTTCTCGTTAAATGCCCGAATGACTAACCACCATTCAGTGCAAAACAAAAGAAAAACACGATTCTCATAGTCAAGTTTGCAAACAGTTAATACAATGTGTGCCCCAAGGATCGAGAGCCACCCAAGCACATCCTGGCATCTAACCCCCATTTGAATAGGGCTCAGGCTGCACACCCCAGCTGACCGTGCCTTCACCAGTGTTCAGACCAAACCATAACTTAAACAGCTCCTACAGCCAGGCATGCTCACAATGCATCATTAACACCCACTGGGAAGAGGTGTGGCGCCGCGGCCAGGGAGACTGACTCCGGAATCTGGGGATCGTAGTTCGATCCCCTGCGCCGGCAGCAGATTAGCCCAGCACCATGTGACTCTGGGTACTAGCTTGCTTAATCTTCACGACGGCCCCCATCGCCTAGAGACCCTTTCGGGTGATTGTTCGCGCTTTACAATTGTGGATTATTATACTCGGTTCAGAAACCGTTGACTGAGGATGAAGATCTCATCAGCATAAATAATATCCAAATATTTCACAGATATGTGTATTGATGATAGCGTTAACTCTCTCTTAGATCAATTAATGTCTCAAAGCTTCAAAATGACTCTAAGACATAGAGAAGCCAAAACAAATAGGATGGGGTGATTGGGTAGCCCTCATTCGCGATGCAAAGGAAACCTGCATGAAGATAAAAACATAAAGTGCATGTAGCTTTTGAATTTGTAGTGGCTCAATGCCACATCAACTCAAATAGCTTATAACCAGTTGCAGTGATACAATATCACCAGGATCCAATGCCTTTTTTCCTTGAATTAGCACCGCTTCTGCAATCTTCTTCTCAGAAAATTCTGATAATGGGGAAATGTAATTTAGAGTGGGCACGCACAACATAACAAATGCTTCATATACCTTGGAAATTGTACTACTTTTTGGCTTCAATCAAAGTGCAAATTATCTAAATGCCTTACCTTACAACACACTAGACTTAGGTAGTGATATACAGTTTGGTAGGTCAGAAGACCGGTTGTAAATTGATTGCTCTTTCAACAAACCAAATCCATTTAAAGTAGGGCATCTACTAAGTTTCCTCAGACTCGACTTTTTGTGCCATGAGAGTTATTCTGCTTGCAACCAGTTAGCCACAGGTCATCTTCCATAACAGCAGTACATGCCAAACCTATTTAAGGGGGGCCTTTGCATGCTCTTTTTTTTATCCTCTGTTAACCACCATGACATGCATGGTGGTCGTGCACAGCAAAACAAAACCACGATGCAATCCATGCGCAGGGAGAAAACTCCCTGTGCATTAGAGCCATTGATTCTTTTATTTTGATAAAGAAGCGTCGCTTTGGCTTTTGGTTTCTGCAAATAAAAAGCTGACTGCACGCCAGAACATTGTAACTAGCTGGAAGCTCATTTTTGAATAAAATGACCAAAACCAACCCTGCCAACAAAGATGTATACTCCAGGCAAAGTGGTCAGCCTTCTGCTGGCCGAGTGGAGGGGAAGATCTCCTTTTATATAGCAGCCCTTGGGCTGCACACCATAATTTAAATTACTCCCTTAGTGTTTTTCAACAATTTCGAAATCTCTGACAGAATGGTAGAATCTCCGCTTCGTCCTTACCACTGCCGTGAATGCTTTAACTCCCACACTAAGCAACCTGTGACGGAACACACCAATAACTGAGCCCAAATCCCTACGTGTGGAAGAATTTAAAGAGAGCTCTAAAGCTGTCAAAACCTGTCCTTCATTCCAGATACAAAGTAGAAGTATTCGAAAACAACATTATTGCCTCAATCAGAAAACACAACCAGGATTACATTAACGTGATCTATCTGCCAGGGTTTGTGTGATGAATAAAACAAAATACACAGAGGGGATATGAATCAGCCCCATTCAGTCATAGGCCTTATGGCAGTGCCTTTCACCCATTGTTCGTTAAGTCTCTTTCACATTTTGGATCCGCTGGGCTACTTCCTCTTTGCTATCATGCTGCTTTGTGACTAGGTGAAGGTGTTCCTTAAATCATGTTAACTATGGTGGGGAACTCCATGCAATCCAATAAGGGCAACACATTCCTTTCTGCATGGCCATCCACTTTCTTATAGCTGTCTGCATGGTGCATGTTGTACCAGCAATACAATTTGTTTGCCATGATCGCTATCACCTTGTTTTCTGTGACACACACCGGGGCACTACTGGAGCAAGTAAGTGGAGCTGTTTCATGTGAGAAGCTCCCTGTTAGCCACATGTGAGCTGTTGAATTTATTAACAGCAGGGTGAAGTTCATACATCAACCACAAAGGGCTAGCAGGTCAGACAGGTCATCTGAAGGTCTCTTTTGGCAGCCACAGATTCAGATGGAAATTGAAGGGAGGGACTGTCAAATGCCTGGCAGAAGCTGGCTTCCAGATAGTGGAAGGTGTGTAATTACTGCAGCCGTATACCTCAGGCAGCCACAGAAAGTGAAAGCCACTCTCAGTTAGCAAGCTTTTGCAAGGCAATGGGGTTCAGACTACTGCAATTCAGTGGCAGCTCCTACGCTAAGGCAGAGGAGCGTCACCCCACTGCCTCGAAGCAGCAAATGAAAGGAAAAAAATAAAATATTAATAACCAGTGTTATTATCATTTTATTTTGTCCTCCTGCTGCGGCAGCTTGCATGAGGGGGTGGAGTTGAAGAGCAGGGGAGAAGTGGTACAACCCTCCTAATTGTGCAACGACTGTCCACTTGTGCCGCCCAAAACAGTCATGTGCACTTTCCCTGTTCTCCACTTAGGCTGTAGTACAGCCTGCATAGAGAACATGTCCAGTCCTACAGACCCTGGATGAGCGCTGTGTCACAGTGCTCAGACCAATCACAACACTGCATTGCAGTGTTATGATTGGCTGCAGTGAGCGTGGGAGCCCTGGTGCTTCCTACTTCCTGTTTCTCACAAGAAGCCAGGAAGAGGATGTAGGAGAGTCAGTGGTGGCCAGCCAGCCGGCTGGGAGGTGATTTTTTTTATTAAAGTGATCCCCCCACCAGACCCACTGCTGCGTCCAGGCAGTAGCCACAACTGCTTCAATTCCTCTGAGAAGATGCAACAGAAATATGCAACATTAAGACTTCCCAAAGAGAAAGTGATAAGTGAATCATATTTCTAAGGAACTGTAAGGGAATGCCACTTTTTGTATGATCACCCCCAACGTTTTGGACTGGTGATGCTGTTTTTTTTACTCTAAAAATGCACTGAGGTCCTGCTCTATCACTCCTTTCGGGCCCCTTGGCCTACCCCTGCCAGAGTTGGTCACCAAAGCAGAGCTGAGTAGCCAAACACAACTCTTTAAAGGTTTTACAAAGTTTTCAAACATTGTGATTACCAGAGCTTGTTCAAATTTTGCAGTGATTTTCAATTTGCTTATCAATCTAAGTCTCTGGAACCCTTTCGTCAATTGTGTTTAGTGTCTAAAAGTTCAGAAAAATAAGATCCAGTATTATAAATTGGTCTTGGATTTCTTTCATGCTGTGTGACTTTCTTAGTAAGCTGTTTTTGTGCTTCTCAATGTTTTACACATATTCTTTTGCTTGAGCCTGACTGCTCAAAGTCACAGCTACCCACAGTTGAGCTAAAGGTCATACAAATAACCCTGAATGTGCCCATGACGGTATTAGGAGTGCATTACATGGAGAGGTCTCACAACCACACCATACAATACACCATTTTCCTTGGAATATTCTTCGAAGTTCATGCAAGTAGAGGACCTCTGCTGCACAGATCAATCACACGAGTCTCATGTGTGCACAGACTGAGCCACTTTCCAGCTAGCCCAGGTCCTGTGCTACCTGAGTGTAAGCAGGCATCAGGATATACAGGTACATCCTTGCTGTGTCCATGGCTCTGCTGCTGGTAGTCATCATTTCAAGTCATATATAGGGCCCCTGGTTTAGAACTACTGCTGTGTCAATGCTGGTAAAGCCTCCCACATGCCACTTTGGTGGGTCACAGGGGTGATGCTCCCATCTCCTGCCCTGTGGCTCAGGTTTGGCAGCTGTCAAACTGCAGGGGGACAAACAGGAAAACTACCTCTCACTCCCAGCTTGCATCTGCCATTTCAGTGTTGATTCAGTGTTCACAGAGGAGTTGCACGTCATCCTGAATTCACACATTTTCCCATCCTATACCACTTAAGAGGAGTGTGTGAACCAGGTATCCCCACCACCTATAAATCAGTGCCTACGTAGAATGGATCAGACGTGACTCCGGGCTCACTAAATGGAGTGGGATATTATTAGCACAGCGAACTCCAATGCCCTGAATTTGACTGCGAGGTACTACTGGATGAGTTCAGATCTTCATCACCTTTTACTATACATCCATTCACTGTTCAGAAGGCGAAATGAAGGAACTTGAACCTTTTTAACCAAAGAAGTCCCACTTTTATCCACAAGCCAATATCTCGATCAACCACATGAGTATATCAATAAACACTATTCCACTCTTGGCCTATGCCATTCCAAATCTTTATGAGGAGCATACGTTTAGTTTATTCAGTTCCACCAAGTAACGCAAATACTTTTGTTTCTTAAATGCTGGCAAAGAGAGATGGTACACATCAGTATAGTAAGGATTACTGACTGCCGGGGCACACCTGAGCATGCACACTGGTGGGTGGTAGGTCTTGACATACTGTGGTAATTCATGCCATAATGGTACCCACTTATTATGCTTCCCATGACATGGCGGTGGCAATTCTCGGGACAGAGAATCACAAAGACCATCACAGCAAAGTTTGTCTGTGTGTGTGTTTATTGGGAAGAAGGTACGTTTGAGTTTTCAGGTAAGTTTGAATGTGAGTATGTTTTTGAATGTCGATTTATTGTGCAAATCAAGTTTAAAAAGTGTTTTAGGGAAAGCACCTTGTCGTTTGTGAAATGTCTATGTCCTCTGTGGCTATGGAGGCCTTTCTGCTGGTTTGAGTGGAGGTTTCGTTAACTCAAACAAAGACATTGCCAGTTAGTTTCTAGAAAAATGTGGCTTGATTAAGTCTGAGTGGTGAAAGAGGTTGGTATCTGAGTCAGAAAAATCATTTCAACTATACTCACGCCTTATTCCACAATTCGAGTGCGTGTCTAGAGTACACGTTAAATAAAACAAGGGCCGACAAGCGATCAACAATTCAGTAAATGCATGAGTATAAGATTATATAGGCTATTCTGCATTACAACTCACAAATTACAATGTACCATACGTGGTATTTTCAAACATGTTTCTTGTTTGAGCAAAGAAAAACTGCACATTTAATATAAACAATTGCTAGAGATTGGAAAACTGAGAGATACCTTAAGTAGTACCTTTAGTTACAATACATTCTGCTTATGGGACCCATATCCTATCTAGTGGGATTGGTCTCACCCTACAGGCCTGCAAATGGTCTATGTTACATGCAAATAGCATCTAGCATGGCAGGGGTGGTCGGCACAAAATTGCCTGTAAATTTACAGCACACGTGATAAACACTTTACTAATTAAGACGAGGTTCCTTACTTATTAAAGTGCTGCATAACATTTATGAGCAGCAATGAAGAGGGATGGGTGGATGGAGGAATCCACTATAAGGTCTCTTTAGGTGAATTATATTCTAAACCTTTCTTGCTGCCCTGTGGCGTTCTGCAGGGGTTGTCTTTAACCCCTTCCATGCTCATGACGGAACGGTTCCGTCATGAGCCACGGTTGAGCTGTGCTCATGACGGAACCGTTCCGTCATGAGCCCGCCCGCGCTCGAACCCTTCAGCACCGCGGCGGAATTCGCCCAGCGCTGAAGGGGTTAAGCCCAACACTGTTTAATGTATATGTTTCTTTGCTGGCTCCCCTTATTAATTCCTTTGGTTTTTGCCTCACCTCCCATGTGGATGACACGCAAATTGTAGTGTCGTTACGGCCTAGGCAGGAAATGGCAACAGGAAAGCAATTCCATGATTGCATGGAGGTGGTAGGAAGCTGGATGTCCCCAAACTGCTTAAAGCTCAACTCGAGCAAAACCGAGGTCATCTTGTTCGGGAATGATGCCAACTTCTGGACCCCAAGTTGGTGGCCAGATTCTATGGGGGCCCTCCCGATACCCACGAGGAAAGTGAAAAATCTAGGAGTGCTAATAGATGACAGGCTCGATTGGGGCAATCAAGTCAGTCAGTCGGAATAACTTTATTTCGCCAACACAATATAGGCATAAAAAGTATACTACATAGAAACATTGCACAGCATTACAGTAAAGTTAAAATATAAAAGATGTTAAAAATTATTGCATTAAAAATACAAGTTCATAGTTATTTACACAATACAGTAAATTAATTTTAATGCAGTTGTCTCAGCCACAACATACACTCTTAGAACAATAAAGAAAATTATATCTTTTTTGCCGAAGGATAGCCAGGGGACAGTGGTTACAGCATTGACTATGTCAAGGATGGACTATTGCAACAGCTTATCTCTGAATATGCAGGAGCGTTTTTTTCATAAATTACAAGTATTGCAGAATGCGGCTGCTAGATTGTTGACCGACATATCTAAATGTGCACCAATTTTTTGTGAAATCAAAAGAGTTCACTGGTTGCCCGTTAAGAAGCGGGTGCAATTTCAATCCTTGTGCTTGGTCTTTAGGGCCCTACAAGGGACAGGTCCTAATTACCTGAAACAACAATTTCAGCGGTACATGCCTAAATGATCTCTTTGCTCCCTTGGAGCAAAACTAGTGATTGTACCACCTATAAAAATAGCAAGGTGGGGAGGAAGAAGTTTTGCTGCAGGTGCAGCAAAGGCTTCGAATAACCCCCCTTTTCATTTGAGGAATGCAACTGACTTATTGGCTTTTAGGAAGGCCCTAAACATGTGGCTGTTTTGATTGATAAACAGGTTGCAAGTTATGTATCACTGGACGACAGTAGTTAGCGCCAGGACCCCCTAGGGTAACCGTTGCGCTTTACAAATCTCTCTAACATAACATAACACAACAAGGTTCAAGCTCTTTGCCCATTTCTCAGCAGACTGACATCACTTAGGCTGCATGGGAAGAGATCACATTAGTGGCTGCTCTGTGTCAAGTATCTATGAGAGTAAGGCTTGTAGACATATGTAATGTCTGATAATCTAGCAAAGGGTGGCATATTGAAAGCTGCATCACCCCAACCCAGCTACTCAGCAGCTGGTGTTGTGTAATTTGCTCTCCTTGATGAAAGTTAAACATAGAATTTCAAACAATCAAAAACAAAAGTCTTCCATGTTGCTGTCACCCTCCAGAGAGTGCAATAGTTGTTTATATCCCCTTTAAAATTCTCATCTTTTAATAAGGTATACCGTACTCTTGCTTCCCCTTAATTGGTATTCTTTCGCATGTGTTCCTCTTCTGCATAGATTGGTAATCAATTGATGATGTAAGAAAAGAGGTGATTTTGGTGTACTTTAAGGAAAACGTGTTTGGGGAGTTGCTCACTCCAGCGGTTGTTTCATCGCCCTTTCTGGTGGTGTGGTTTATTTCGTCTCCCTGATTTCCAGCACATTAATCTAACCCAGGACTCATAGTAGCACAACATCAGACTTTAAAGCAGATTGAGTGTAAATAATATGAGTGACTCTGTTGCATGAGTCATAGGCAAAGCGCGCTAGATAAAAGCAGGCACCACAACCACCTCTCCTACCCGCAGCACCGACTCGTTTTCAATGCGACTATACTGCTTCATTCAAAAGAACCTACCTAAAGGCAACATTTGCTTAACCCATGCATTTGCATAATGATGTCTAACACTTAAAGAATGACATGTCAATTATATCCAAGAAACAAATAGACGTTTTAGGCATTTACCTGCAACCTGCTTTGCAGCTTGCACAATAGTCACCTTCCTCAAGGAATTCACGTATCATTGATTTGTTTTATTACTTTAACATTGCTGGTAATTCACTGTTGCTAAATATGAGCTCTACTAGACAAGTTGTATATCAAAATTTAATGTAGCCAGATCTCCGGTATTAAGCAACTCCTCGGATCAAAGACCCATTTGAGCTAGCATCGATTTTAGGTCTGCAATATTGAGTTGAACCCCAGTGCTCAGAAGTGTTCCTGAAGTATCAGATTTTATATGCTGAAAAACTGTCGAGCGGTAGCCAAGTATTGACTTTCATAAAATGTACCGTACCTGTGTGTCCAGGGAGACAGAGACATCGGTAGCCCCCAGGCATGTTTATACAGCTTCCACCATGAAGGAAAGGCGAGGTTTCACACTCATTTACATCCAGCTCGCACAGAGATCCCTCATAGCCGAGTTTGCACTTACAGACCAATCTTGAGAAGAAAGCAGAATTAGTGGAAACAAGCATTATAATCTGCTAAACAATTTGCAAAAAGCCACATGTTGTGGGTGTTAACGAATTCATCTCGATCAACCAACCATATTAACATGCTAAATAGTGCTTTCCAATTTCTAAATCTCTGGTGCAAACTAAGATTACTATTATTTAACAGAAATTAAAATTGCGTTGGGCTGTTGGTGTTTAACCAAAGGAAAAACGAGTATTTTACAAAACATCTATGCTGGAATTGTTTTCAAGAGCTCCAAGAACGTGAGATGAATACATCTTTAAATGTACAACGCACGTTTGCCACTTATTAACAACGTCTTTATAGAACTCCTTTTCATTTAATAAAATATTTACCTTTTGCAGACAAGACACCGAACTTGAATTAATTGAATAACTTAATAGTATTTTGTTTAATACGTTATGGCATGGTATTGGCGCAAAAACTACTGAGATAGTTTAGCACCACAAAAATGAATAATTGATTTTCTGCTATTTTTTTTTGTTAGGCGAACGGGCAGTGATGCTTGTATTGTCTTTACCACAAAAACAACAATACCAAAGCCAGTGTAGACTTACACTGTCACAATAGTAACAATTGTAGTTTTCTCTCATGCACAGTGGCGTAACGAAACTTGAGGGGGCCCCCCTGCAAAACACATGGAGGGGCCCCGCCCGGCCCACCACCTACCACTTTGCCCCACCACCCAAAAATCTGCCATATTTTGATTTGAAACCTCCAACATTTAAATGAAATGCCTCTATATTGTCTTTCTCTAAGTTCTAATGAGAAAGTGGGAAACACTCTTAACATACAAGCTAAGCCATTTGTAACAATAATGTCAAAAGCAGATTATTTAACTGAGGCAGCAATCAGAACAATGCCAAGGAGCGATCCTATTGTCTCAGGAACTGCAGCAATCAGAACAATGCCAAGGAGCGATCCTATTGTCTCAGGAACTGCCTATGGCTGAAGAATAACTATGAAGAGTCTGAATTAGAATTGACATTAATGGACAATAACATGAAACTTTGAAAGACAAACCCAAACCTGCAATTCCATAAAAACTCGACTGACAATCAGTGCTGGGTGGTGACATGTGAAAGTGGTGGTGGGGCGTAAACGTTCTATGGGAGAGCACTGTGGTGAGCGAGCGCAGCGAGTGAGCCTGAACAATTAAAAGGGGGTTGGGGGGGCTCTCCCCCCTGAGAAAATTTTGAAAAAAAGAGTGGGTAAATGGTGCATTTTCAAGCAAATTTAAGAAGCAAGGTTAATAAAGCAATTGTGAAAGTGCAGGTATTACATTAATAAAGGGATGTCACATAACAACAACATGGTAGCTGCTTATTCAGTATTACCACAAGCTTCATAACAGACTTCAAGAGACAATGCTGAGAACCTCACAGATTTTTTTAATTTAAACTACAAACCACTAAACGAACAACTAAACAGGTCACAATCTAGCACTATCACTGTTTATTCTCCAATAAATTCTGTGGAGTAGTGTGCTAATATGTATCCTGTTTCTTTAACTTGGGTATAGAATGGTTATGTTTCACTGATGATTCTGTATTCTTTGTAGAACTTTACCGCTGGTTGCTAGGTGAGGGTCAGATTACTTCTGATCCTTCGCATCAGTAGCCGGTCTTTATTGGACTCATGGAATAAACTGCTTTTGTTTATCACAGCTGTTTCCTGCCTCGGTCAGTTAGCCTACCCCAATACTACAAGTGGTCACTCTGCTTTATTAATTGGAAACTCTCCACTGTTAACTGTGTCTTTTCACAGCGTACAGTGCCACGTCACAGGCCACCTTGCCTCATTTATTGGTCCTTTGCATCAATCTTTGAGCACTCTGTCTCATATTCACGTATTAACGTACCTTAAATGTACTAAATATTGCTGAGTCATCAGTCTTGTTTTCACTGATCACTTTGACACATATTCACAGCTCACTCTGCCAAGTTCGCCAGTTTCTCACTGTCCCAATCATAGTTTGCGCTGCCCCATTTATGGTTTCCGTTGGCACATAGTTGTGTGGCTCTGCTCTATTAACATGCACATTTAGAGCTCAGGGTTCCTTGTTCACAGCTGAGTCCCCATCGCTCTCTAGTTACCTGCACCACATATTTTGCTACAAGTTTACATGAGGTTTGAGACATGTTGTACCATTTCAGCTCACAATCTCCAGTTAGGTGACTAACGTTATCATGTCTCCCCTTCCCAGATACTGGCACATGGATAATTAGCGGCATCAGCAGCCCAGCCCTCAACTACTCCTTCTGCCTGCGGCCCTGGGCATAATGTTCCTCCTCTAGCCTAAGATTTTCCTGACTGTGCCTTTTCCTCTCATGTCCGCCTCTCCCCACGGACCACTACTCCCACGGACAGACTCACCTGAGGGCTGAGGCCTGGTCTGGGTTGCAGCTTCAGAGGCATGCGCGAGCGGGCAGCAGAAGACAGGGCAGGTCATGGCTAGCCAGACATGGGCTAGTAATAATTTAAATTATGGCCGGTGAGGGACGGTTCTTCTCAGTCTCTGGTGTGGCTGGGTCCTGGGAATGCTTCACCTCACAAGTCACATGCATTTTTAATTTCGCTCCGTAATGCGCATGACAAATTCAATGGCATTGGTCAACAGCCCCACCCTTAAGACCGCGCCATCGCGGAGACAACTGCGTGCGCGCACCCACCATTTAATTAATGAAGAGCCTCAGAGGCCCATCTGGGCCCGCGCATGCGCACCATTTAATTTATTCAGAGACCGGGCGTGCGCACCATCATGATGAAGAGGCTTGCCGGCTCCGCTGAGTGAGGGGGCCCCTGAAGCGCAGGGCCCCCCCGCAACACGGGGCTGCGGGTGCCTGTGTTACGCCCAGGGTCCCTAAAAAACGTGTTGTTTCGATGAGCAATCTACAACCGAAATTCTATATCTTTAATTCTGAATTAAGTTCTATGTTGAAACAGAAACTGTCAAAATAAAGGTTGGAGAGCAGAAATAGGGAGATGTCTTCTGCTGTTAACTATCCACAAGTGCGTGTTAAAATTCTGGTACTGATTGTGTTCTTCTGTGGGGCATTTTTTGCTTGTATAATTAAACATCATATAAATAAAGGTTTTGAAAATTCTGGTGCTACATCAGGAAAGACACCAAACGTCCTCCACGACCAAGTTTTGAAAGTAAACAAACACGCCCTCGCAGCTGCAAACTCCCTCTAGAGTAGTCACAGAGAATCCTAAAATAGGAGACCACAAGCAGGAGTCGAGCCTTCCCTCAGGCATACAATAAGCCCAAAGGAAGCACTACAAGTTTTAGTTGGAGACAACAAGCTAAAATGCAAAAGATTACTTGCAAGAACCATTAGCTCGAAGAATACTTCACTGCTCAAAAACTGACAGCATAAACACCAAATACCGGCACAGATCAGACCACAAATGCATAGAGGATACAAGTTGTCAATAGGTAGACTTAGGAGAAACAAACACTTTCTTCTGCACTGTCCAACATACACTTGGGCCATCTATTTCCCCATATTCCAAAAAGAAAATCAAGTATTTGCAGTTACAAGTGAAGTAGGAAAAATCTGTCACCCTAAAAGACACCAAAAAACTGCACACATTATCAAAAAGACAGAGTGTATAAAACATGGTAACTGAAACTACCACTGTTGGCAAGACAGTGAGGTTTAAAGAATTTTACGCTGTTACTTGGTCAAAACTTGTTTAACTTGTACCAGCAAAGGGGTTTGTATTGTATAAGTGAGGTGGTATTTTTTTTTGTTGCAGATTTATATAGCGCAAACTCGACCCGAAGGTATTGGTGCGCTTTACATGAACACATGTTACATTACGTTACACAAGAACACATTCATTTGCACGTTCTGTTGGATAGTGGGGTGGGTGGTGGTGTGTACGTCTTTGTGGAAGATAGATCCGTAGGTGAAGAAGGATGTCTTCCCACTGAAGAAAAAGGGGTGGGGCCGGATGTTGAAGGAGGGGAGAGGTGTGCCTTATATTGAAAGAGGAAGAGAGTAATACCTTCTTCATTGTGATAAGTGGTGAGTCCGCGTTTGTCTGGGAAAGTTTTTGGGAAGAAACAGTAAAGTTTAACTCCCCCAAAAAATAGGGCAAGGGGTGCCGTTCGCATTAAATGAGACAATGCGTGGCCCAGGGAGGAAGCGGTGCTTCCTTAAAAAAGAGTTGCAGAGTGTTAAAAGTTACTGCCAATGTTTGTATACTCTCAATCTCCACTAGCTGCCAAGTATGTCCCAGCTGCAGGAATGTCCAGCCTGGTCACCCCGCCTTTTCCAGGACTCGCAGCCAGTTCTCCCTGGTCTGCACGCATAGGTGCAGGCAGGTGCAGCAAGCTCACTTCCAGCTCCCCCGCCTGCAGTCAGTCTGAGCGGTTAGTGCCGGCCCGGGGTAGCACCTTGCCCTGCCACCCAGGAAGCACCCAAGAGTTTTCAACCAGGGGTGCGGGCTGCAGGCTGAAACCAGCACACAAGAAACATCAAAGAGGGTGCGTTTCGAGCTATCTCAACTGGCTTTGTATTTTTTTTCCATATTGCTTATCATTCACCTTGAGGCTACTGGCTTGGTTGGCATTGAATCAAAAGAGTTATTTTTCACACATAAAAAGTAAATAAAATGCGTGATGAAAGCCACAATAATTTTTGGAATTTAAACCTCTTGAAATGCAAATCAGGCATTTATGAGGTGCCGGATTGCTTTTAACAGAATAGTTGTGTAAGGCTCTTTCAATCAGCCACTGTTTCTCTTGGCATTTCACTGCTGCTGCCCAGTGCCTCTCCAGTGCGGCATGAGTGGGCTGATTGCACAAAAGTTACGATGGAGCAGTGAGAAACCCTTTGTGTTCAACCCACTAGTCGGAGTGACCTTTAGAAGGTCAGCAAGTGGGGGACACTGCCTGGAGGAAGGTGGAAGGCACGGCCGGTGCTCACACTTAAAATGAAGAAGATGTCCTCTGTGCCCCTGTTCCGGTTAGGCTGGTCTTAGGGACAGTGCCTGTAATGAGCTTAATACTGCTTGTGCATGTGCATGCGCATGTTCTCGTTCTCGCATGCACGATATTGTTTATGCATGATCCTGTTGCAGTTCTTGCATGCGCGCTGGTTCTATTGCATGCGTACATTGCGTGTTATGTTACATTACTTGTATTCACTTGAAATTGCATTCTCGTGCATACCAACTCCTCGTTGAATTGCGTATGCGGTAACTGACATTGGCAACTCGTACTTCAAAGACCAAGGATGCACTCCAGTGGTATTCGCTGTTTAAGCTGAATAAAGCTTCTTCAAGGTTCACCAAAGCCCTCCGGACCTCCAAGCGCAACTGCCGGAAACTGGAGAAGAACTGGTTCCACGACCAAACACCAGACAGCCACTCAGCCCACAAGAACGCCATCCGCAGATACCACCAACTCATCAGAACCGCCAAGAAGACCGCCTTCAAGGACCGCCCAGACAGCAACACACACAACAGCAAAGAGCTCTTCAACATCGTGAAAGATCTCTCCAACCCCAGCTCCAACACCAATGACATCCCACCCTCACAAGACTTGTACGACTCCCTGGCCACCTTCTTTCACCGCAAGATCACCGACATCCACGACAGCTTCAACACCGCCACCCCCGCACCCGTCGTCGAGACCGCCACCGCTTAGAACACCACCCGCACCAGCCGGCTGACCACCTGGTCCAACGTCAATGACGAAGACACCATCAAGACCATGAACTCCATCCATTCGGATCCCCATCTGACCCATGCCCCCATCACGTCTTCAACAAAGCCTGCACAGCCATCGCACCCCACCTTCGGAAGACTATCAACATCTCCCTCGAGACAGCAACCTTCCCGGAGAGCTGGAAGCACACCGAGATCAACGCCCTACTGAAGAAACCCAAGGTGGACCCCAAGCACCTCAAGAACTTCCGACCCATCTCCCTGCTCCCCTTCCCGGCGAAAGTTATTGAGAAGATCGTCAACAAACAGCTCACCCGCTACCTTGAAGACAACGACATCCTGGACCCATCCCAGTCCGGCTTCCGCAGCAACCACAGCACCGAGACGGTCCTCATCGCCGCCACCGACGACATCCGAATCCTCATGGACAAAGAAGAAACAGCCGCCCTCATCCTCTTGGACCTGTCAGCAGCCTTCGACACGGTCTGCCACCGCACCCTAACAGCACACCTCCATGACGCCGGTATCCAAGAGAAGGCCCTGGCATGGACCACATCTTTCCTCTCCGGCAGAACCCAGAGTGTCCGCCTCCCACCCTTCCACTCCACACCCAGCTGATCATATCCCTCACCGAAGACCCCCACACCGCCAAAGCCAACCTACACAAAGGAATGAAGGCCGTCGCAGAATGGATGAAGCGCAGCAGACTGAAGCTGAACTCTGAAAAGACGGAAGTCCTCATCCTCGGCCGCACCCCTCAGCCTGGGACGACTCCTGGTGGCCAACATCGCTGGGAACAGCCCCAGAACCCAGCGACCACGCACGCAATCTGGGGGTCATCCTCGACTCCTCCCTCTCCATGGCCAAGCAAGTCAACGCGGTCTCCGCATCCTGCTTCAACACCCTCCGAATGCTCTGCAGGATCTACAAATGGATCCCCTCAGACACGAGAAGAACTGTCACCCAGGCCCTCATCACCAGCAGACTGGACTACGGGAACACCCTCTACGCAGGAACAACAACCAAGATCGTGAGACGGCTGCAACGCATCCAGAACGCCTCAGCACAACTGATCCTCGACATCCCCCGACGTAGCCACATCACACACCACCTGAGAGACCTGCACTGGCTCCCCGTCAATAAGAGGATCACCTTCAAACTCCTCATCCACGCGCACAAAGCCCTACACAACGCCGGACCAGAATACCTCAATGACCGACTCAACTTCTACACTCCCACCCGCAGCCTCCGCTCTGCCAACCTCGCCCTCGCCACAGTCCCGCGCATCCGGAAATCCACCGCCAGCGGCAGATCCTTCTCCCACCTCACCGCCTAGACCTGGATCACTCTCCCCACCGACCTACGACAGACGCAGGACCTGATTGCCTTCAGAAGACTTCTCAAGACCTGGCTCTTCGAACAGTAGCAGCCCCACCCTTCCCCCAGCGCCTTGAGACCCTCACGGGTATGTAGCGTGCTTTACAAATGTCATGATTAATTGATTGATTGAAGTTTCCTCAAGACGCTTCTGTTTCTTTTATGGATAATTATCTCACCTCATTTCAGTGCTTCATTAGTAAAAACACATAAGGTCAGGGGCCAAAAGACTTCTGTAGGACCCCCACAGTGGTGGTGCCAAATTTCAGAGTAGCCAAACACCAAGGCTGCCTGGTCCTGATTCCCTTCTTGCCTCTTTTTTCCACTGCCCTTTACAATAGCGCATTGCATAAATATTGTGTCCTAAGCATCACTTTCAAACGTTTTGTCCAATGGTGTTAACAATATAAGATCCCACCCAATGGGACAGCATTTTCATAAACAGTATTTAGGACACATTTTTTATGTCAGACAGTATTAATGTATGGATATTGTAATGTACAAAGGGTGGTGTTAGGTTCAAAGTCAAGTACTTAGGCATAGAGTGCTCAAGGTAAGCACTGGATGGCTGTCATCTGAGGCCATCAGACACAGAAGGGATGGTGGGTTATCTAAACTGGAGTATCAGTGGGTGCAACCAGACCCCGCAGAGTACCGGGGCAAAGTGGGGATGCTTAGACCTACCGCAAGGGGTGTGCAACAGTTTTCTCCATCACATGTCTGTGGGCCTCACCTAGAGCAGTGAGGCCACCTCTGATGGTCTCAACTGGAGAACAGTGTCCAGCTCTGAGACCTGGAGCCCAGACCTGCAGTGCACGGTCAGTTCTGGAGCCTCCATGAAATGCTGTGTGCAGTTGACAACATCTGTCATATTGTGTTCATTTCTAGATGCCAGACCTGAAGTATTGTGTTCTGTTTGGGAAGCAACAACCTGAGGAATATGACCAGCTCCATTTGTCTCCCCTGGGGTACCATGTGCAGTTGTAAATGCAACATCTGGAATAGAATTCTCATTTTTGGGGGCCTGCCCTTGACCAAACCATTGTGTCCAGTACTGGATGAAAGATTTGTAGTTCTCTGTCAATTCCTGGAGGTTTTATCTTGCACATTGTGTGCAGCTGTGGGAGAAACATGTGGGGTATTGTGTACCTTTCTGAAAGAGACATGGGCCCTGATTACTAGTTGCATGGCTCCAGAGGGGTGCAAACTGCACATGTGAAATGTACGTTACTGTGTAGGAACACCCGTCCAATACTGTGAAAGTATGGAGAGCCCATGTTATGGGGAATAACTGTGTGGGCCAAATTTACTTGTCATAATACTAGAGAGAATTTACAATTCCATGAGGTTCCACGCATGCATGTACCCCTGCTCTAAGCTCTGTGTTTGGTGGGGGGAGGGATAGGGGTGCAGAGTAGGGGGGGTAAATAAAAAACTTCTTTCTGGTAGGGGCAGCACCGTTTTTGCCCTTTTCCAGAAATGCAAATCAGAAAGGAGGCCCGGCCGCTGCAGACAAAGCTTCTTGGCGTATTCTGGGTGGATTCCTGGCAGGTGAAATCGAGTCTGGTGTTGCTAATTAAACTGGCTGTGGGAACCCCGACCTCTTCTGGATCAGGCAGAGTGGAATTTGGGAAATTTGTACCTACTTCAGGAATAGACAAAACAAGCTTTATTGCTATTTGCGGAAGAGGCATGTGAGGTATGGTGTCCAGTTTTGAAGAGACTTATAGAGGTTAGCTTCCCATACTGGACATAGCTTACTGTTACTGTCAGATTCTGTTTGAAAATGCCTTTGTCTGCCTTTGGCTTCGCCTCGTGTCTTTCATCAAAAGATTGCCACGCACAAAAGTTTTAAGCCATGCTTCATTCAACATGGGCAATCTTCGTCATACAAAATGCCAATGGGATTTTCGCTTTCCTCCCACTGGTTTCTGAAAAGCAGCTTACTGCAGCCTGCCTCCTCCCCGAAGGACTTCCGCTCACCTCGCTTGTTCATTGGATGGAGCCGCACCTCCTCTTTCACGTTGGAGCAGCTCATCCTCGTCCTCGCTGCCTTCTTTCCACCCCTGACTCCTCGACTTCCGTCTCTGTGGCCTGAGACCCGCAGCTTCGGTAGAGGGCACAGGCCGGCAGTAGAGACTGCTGCGGCCAACTCCATTTTGCTTTGGTGACGGTCCTAACCAATGTCCAACATCACGGACCCATCGGCCCCGGCCTGCACGTGTAGTTAACACTGCGCATGACAATTCAGTCCAACCAGCGCAGCTCTGCCCCACCTTGACGCTGAAGCATGCGCGTGCAGAATGCATCATATAATTAGTGAAAAGTGACTATCGACGAGCATAACTTTCAAACTAGGTCCGAAAGACGGACACTTACAATGTAAGTACACTGTGCGCTGAGAAGCCCCCTGGAGCGAGGAGGCTGCGGGGGCCTTTGTTACGCTCTGCTAATGCATATTACTCTCTTGAGGATGAGAACATGGACTTGTTCAGAGATATTGTCAAGCCTCTCACACTAAGCGATCTGCTTTTTTGCAATAGGATTACTGTCTGTTCTTTAGGTCATGCTACAGAAAACTTTAGCTGACTGGCAAGACCTAATAATAACAATATATACCACAAACACATACATTGGAACATTCACTAATAGACCTTTGGTAATCAATCTTTACCCTTTTCATTGTTTTGCTGATACAAGGCTAGTATTCAGGGCCGGCCTTTCGTACGTAAACTCTTCTCTTCCAAAGACATTGTTCTCAATAATCCTAATCATATGTCCTGCAAACGAAGGATTTTTTCCTTCTAGGAGATTTTCATTTTCATTTTGACATGAACTTTAATACGGACACTGCTGATTTGCTGGCAGCCATGGAGTCATTAGAGCTGTTGCCCAGAGTAGTTGGTCCAACCCACATAGCAGGCCATACGCTAGATAATATTTTCACCAATATCCCCAGCTGGAGCACAGAACCACCTTTAGTAGTTAGCTGGTCGGACCATACGGCCCTGAGTTTTTCTTTCTCAGCTCCCAAAGGTCTGGAAAAACCGCAAGGGCAGAAAGTTTTCCGTAGACAATGGAGGAAAGTTACACCTAAGAGGTTTAGTACAATATTTTCCCGTCCTCTGCTCAATGAGTGTCAGGACATCAATGTAGCCTTATGCAAATTAGAGTCAGAGGTTATAAGGACTTTTGACAAGATTGCCCTGAGCAAATCAGCTACAATATATGACAAAAGAAGCCCTGCCTCTTGGTATTCGGATAGTTTAAAGACTGAGAAAGCTGCCTGCAGGGGCAAGGAACGTAAATAGAGGAAAACAAAAGCGGAGACTGAAAGACTTGCTAGTAACATTGTTCATAGGATGTACCTCAACAATTACAATATTGCAAGAGGAACATTCCTTGCTACTCGCATAGAGGGGGCAAAGGGTTCCTCTAAAGAACTCTTTAGGATTCTTAAGGAATTCACAGCCCCCAGGGTAGCCAACTCTACCTGTCCTCCCACTCAGGAATTCTGCGATAAGCTTGCGACACATTTTAAAAACAAAATAGATAACATCTATGACTCCTTTTAGTCAACACACTGATACCTCCTCGTCGGTGAGATTAGAGACTTTCGCAACCATCACTAGGGAACAGGTGTTACCCTTACTGAAAGGCATTAAGTCAGGCTCCCCGGCCGATATAGCTCCCCCTTATGTGCTGTCGGACTTAGCAATGGAGCTAGTACACCCTATAACGGAAGTATGTAATTTGTCCTTAGCTACCTCTTCTTTTCCGGCAAGCTGGAAAAAGGCCTTCATTAAACCTCTGCCTAAGAAACCATCGCTAGACTGTGACGATCTGCAGAATTACAGACCTATCTCGCTCCTCCCAGGCTGCTCTAAAGTTATGGAAACGTTGATTAATCGCCAACTTTCAGATCATTTGGATCAACACGGCCTTTTAGTTCCCTCGCAGTCGGGTTTCCGTGCGGGCTATAGCACGGAGTCCGCACTGGTGGAGGTAACAGATACCATCAGGCTCCTACTGGATGAAGGGACTCCAGCTGTGCTGGTCCTACTTGATCTGTCAGCAGCCTTTGACACCATCTCTCACAGAATTCTGTTTAATAGACTGCGAGAGATAGGTGTCACTGGAGGGGCATGGGAGTGGCTGCGGAGCTTTCTATCGGACAGATCTCAATGTGTGCAGTTAGACTCTTTTGCCTCTCAGACCACAGCTGTGGATAAGGGGGTTCCTCAGGGTTCTATCTTAAGCCCCACTTTGTTTAACATCTATGTGGCATCTCTGGCTACCATTGTAAAATCTTGTGGTTTCCAAACCATCTCCTATGCGGACGACACTCAGGTGTTAATCCCCATAGAAAAGGACCACACGGGGACTAGAGACAGATTTAAGAGCTGTATGATTAAAATCTCCACATGGATGAAAAACAACTTCCTCCAACTTAATTCCAGCAAGACAGAGATCCTACTGTTTGGTAAAGCAGAGGAACTGTGGACGGATGAGTGGTGGCTAGAAGAACTAGGATTACCCCCCTCCCCTAAAAAATGAGTAAAGAATCTGGGCATTGCAATGGACAATGATTTATCCACGGAAGAACATGTTAAAATCTTATCAGGCAAATGTTTTGGCCTGATCCGTACCTTGATGAAGGTCTTTCCGTGGGTTCCTCTCTCTGCTAGAAGGTTTTTGATCCAGTCACTGCTAGTCAGTAGACTGGACTATGGGAATGCTCTCCTGGTGGGGGTGAGAGAGGACTTGTTTTCTAGGTTACAAGTCGTGCAAAACACGGTGGCTCGCGTTGCCTTGAATAAGCCTCCACTCACTCCATCTTTACCGCTATTGAGAGAACTGCATTGGCTGCCAATAAAAAAGAGGGCTCTTTTAACACTCTTGTGCCTAGTTTTCAAGACACTTTTTGGACAAGGACCTTTATATCTCACAAAGAAGCTGGTATGGTACTCTCCGGCACGACTGATCTAGCGGCCTTAAGCTTCTCCAAATGCCGAGAATTAGAAAAGCTAAGATGGGGGGGCGTGCCTTATCCTATCTGGCACCCAAACACTGGAATTTGCTGCCCCTAGATCTGTGCTCTTGCCCCAATCTAACCATCTTCAAGAAGCACCTAAACACCTGGTTATTTAACTGAGTTGCTTGGGTCTCTGAAGTCTGCCTCCAAAGGCGCCGAGAGAACCCTCTGGGGATGATTTGTGCGCCATATAAATATAAATAATAAATAATAATAATAATAATCATTTCTATCCAAGCTCCTTACCTGGCATAAACCCTCACATTAATGGTGTGAACCCTGAATGGCACATGTAACTCTCGAATGTTATAATGACGTTTCCACTTTAACCCGGTAAATATGCATTATGTATTTGTGTAACCTTAATTGCTTTAACTTTTCTAAATACATAATTTGTACTGAATATGTAATTTTTAAATACATAACTCTCAACATAAGAAACTGTAATAGCTTTCTATATTGTTACCTGCTTCCCTGTTACTCTGAATCTCTCATGTAACGTTCGCTCTATTGTAAAGTGCTCTGACACCTCTCGATAATGTCTGTGCCATATAACAATGCATAAATAAATAAATAATGGTAAGCTGTGACACGTGTGGAGCGCCGCCCTCCAGAGGGGAGCTGGAGCCTCTGCAGCAGTCTCCCTATAATGTAGGTCAAGAGAATAGTGTGCTAAACACTTTCTGTACGATGATGGAATCCTTGTCTGCTTTTTCATTGTTTGTTTTCATGGCACACCTTAATGTTGCCCGCCTTACCTTCCTCCTACTCCTCCCAGATATTCAATACATGGGCAGTTAAAGACAACGAGTGGGACGAGGAGCCAAATTTGATTTCTCCCAGGGCACTCTGCAGTGGCTTAGCAAAACCTTTTGCCCAGCGCCTCCCCCGCTTCCCTGGGGATGGCCACCTCCCCAGGGCTACAAATAAATAACAGTGAGTAGGGGGGGCTCTGGCCCCCAGGGGCTGAATTACAATAATGAAGGAGGTCCATTGCTGGTCCCGGTGACCACCACCTCCCGGGGGTTACTTAACAGAGGAGGGGGGCGTGCAGCCCCCCCTGGAGCCTTACACAGCCCTGGATCCCGCCACCTCCCAGAGCCAGCACAAGCAATGATTCGGAGTGCCCTCCCCTGGGACATTGCAGTTCTTTATGGCTTGGTGGGAGCACCGCTCCCGCCAAGCCATAGCAAACACTTCTCTGCTTTGTTAAAGCAAGAGCAGTAAAAATGCTTTAGCTTCCACGAAGCAGAGCAGAATTGCTTTTGGATGGAGGGAGCTTGGCCTTCTCCCTTTAAAGAACATCGTTTAAAGAAAAAAAAGAAAAGACTTGGGCCGAGGGAATGGGGTCACAGGGGTTGAAATAGTCCTCATGAGAGTGGCTGTGTGCCCCCCTCCTATAAAAAAATAATAAAATAAAGGTCAGGCCCAGAAGATAGGGTCCCCGGAGCTGTAATCAGCCTGGGGTAGGGGGTTAAACTGCCCCCTTCCCATCCCTCTCAAAAAAACTTCCAGCAAGTCACAAGAGACCACGCTCCCTTCATCACCACTCTGCAAACGTACCTCCTGGTTTAGTGGTGGTTGGGGAATAAAGTCCCCTTGAATGATGAGGGTCATTGGTGGCCAACAATCCCTCCTATTATCTCCAATATGTCCTAGACAGTGCGATTGCTCAAAGGACTTGGAGGCCACGGCCCCTTTCGCCACCACTTTGCGAATGCGCCTTCTGGTGCACTTCTGGTTGGGGAATTAAATCCCCTTTACTCCTGAGGGCCTCAGGACTAAAGTTAGCTACATTCTCTAACCAGTAGTGTACCAGGAGGAGCGTTTGCAGAGTGGTGGAGAAAAGGGGTGCGGACTCTAACAACCGTTCAGCAATCCAGCTGTGTAGGTGGCCCCCAAGGACCCTCTGGAGCCAAGAGGGCTTTATGTTATGTTATGTTAAAATTGGTCTTATATAGCGCTCGGCTACTCTAAAAGAGTGTCCCGGCACTTTTAATAATAACCATCTGAAAACAAAAGACACAGCACAGCAAACAGGAAACAGAGCAAACAAAGATGAACAGCAGCTAAACTAGAGAGCAAAAAGCCAGGTTTTAAGGCCCCTCCTAAAGGTCAGCAGGTTAGAGGTACTACGCAGTGCCAGAGGCAAAGCATTCCAGCGTTGCCGCGCCAATAGCTTGAAAGAGCGCCCTCCGATACGAGCTTTCTTCACGCGGGGAACTGCAGCCAAAAACAGTGAATCAGACCTCAAAACTCGGGCCGGATGATAAAAAGCAAGTATCCTTTGAAGATATTTCGCACCCGAAGCATCAAGGGCCTTATGCGCTAAGGTCAAGGCCTTAAAAAATATCCGTTTCCGGATCGGAAGCCAGTGAAGTGACTGTAAAAGACTGGAAACACTGGCTCGCCTATGTAGGCCAAAGATGGCTCGCGCGGCCGAATTCTGGACCACCTGCAACCGTTGCAAGAGATATTCCGGTAGGCCGAGATATAAGATGTTAGAATAATCCAATCTTGAGCCGATCAAGGCCTGCACCGTTGTCTTCCTGTGATCTTCTGAGAGCAAAGGGAGAAACTTACGAAGCATTCTAAGGAGGCCAAAACATGTTCCAGTGAGACCAAGGATCTGAGATCTTAACGACAGACCATTGTCAATCTTAATCCCCAGATTCTTTACTAGCTGAGAAGAACTCGCTGGAGGGAACATATTAGCAGGCCACCATTCCTGCCAGTGAGGGTCAGATGGACAACCAAAGAAAAGTACCTCCGATTTATCTGAGTTGCACTTGAGACTGTGACGCTGGAACCATTTAAAAACGGCCCCAAGGCACTCACGGATACTCTCTCCATCAAAGTCTTCATCCTTCCTGCACGTAAAGAGGAGCTGGGTATCGTCGGCATAGGAAACGATCTGAGCCCCCCGAGACTCCGCCAAGGCCGCCAAAGGGGTCATAAAGATGTTAAAAAGAGTCGGGCTCAACACAGAGCCCTGTGGAACTCCGACTCCCAGAGGCGGCATTGTGGCAGAGCTGGGCGGGACCCAGACCGTTTGCTCACAGCCCTCCAGGAATGATCTAAACCACCTGAGCACCGTCCCCCTCAAACCGATGTCATGAAGTCTGACGAGGAGACCCTCATGGGGGACGGTGTCGAAGGCCGCCGACAAATCTAGCATAACGAGCATGGCTTTACCCCCTGCATCCAGTACCTCTTTTACGGCTTCAGACACTTCCAGAAGCGCCGTCTCGGTGCTTAAGTTAGAGCGAAAACCTGATTGTGACGGGTGCAACAGGTTATGGGATTCCAAAAAATTGAAGAGCACGATATGCACATGCTTCTCCAAAATCTTAGCCAACGCAGGAAGAAGAGAAATAGGCCTGTAGTTGGCCAAGGCCTTTGGATCTAGGCCAGGCTTTTTAAGAAGAGGAATAACCATAGCCTGCTTCCAGGCCTGCGGAACGGACCCCCGGCTGAGGGAGAGATTCAGAAGAGGATTTGCCAACGGATTGACAACTTCTGGCATCTTCGCCAAAAATTTGGCCGGACACAGGTCAAGAGGCGACCCAGATTTAAGATTGGCCATAAGTGCTAAAGATGACGAAGCCAGAATAGGCGGAAAAACTGCCAAAACTGGGCCCATAAGGGCCACCGGGTCCGGGTCATCCTCATGACTGGGACATACCTCGGCAAACCTCAAAGGAAAGGACTCCTGGATCAATTTGATCTTAGTAATAAAAATATTGGCAAGGGCAGAAACCCACGACTCAGAGGGAACAGCCACGGTCACATTTTGTCGTAGGGATGTGAATTCCCTGACAATCGTGAAGATCTCCTTGCAGGAGTTAGAGGCAGCCTCTATCCTCTTAGCCAGATAGCCCTTCTTTTCCAAGAGGATATCTCGATGGTATGCTTTGAACGCCATCCTATATGTCAGCCTGGCCTCCTGATCATACTGTGACCGCCAGGCCCTTTCAGCCACCTTGCACTGCCGACGAGATGCCGACAGTGCTGCAGTAAACCAAGGGGCCGAGACCCGTTTAGATGATAATCGGGGGGCCTTCTCAGGAGCCAGATCATTCAGCCTCTCTGTTAACCAAGCCTGCAAGTACTCTAAATCACTCTCCAGATCTCCCGTAAAGGAACAGGGATAATCAAGAGATGCTTGGGCCAGCAGTTCTGGGGTCACCCGATGATACGCCCTAGATGAGCGTCCCTGGTGCCTAGGAACGATGCTAGAAGATTTCTTTGTACCTAGTACATGAAATTTGGCCAGCCTATGATCTGACCAAAGCACCGGTAGAAGTGCAAGTACTTCTATAGGGGACGTAGAAAAAACCTGGTCCAGGGTATGACCCTTATCAAGTGTAGGTCCAGAAAGATAAGGAACGAAACCTAAGGGAGCCGTAGCATCGGAAAGTTTAATCGTGTCGGGATCTAATCCATCTTCCATGTGAAAATTGAAATCCCCGGCCAAAACACAGTGCTGAGCTCTAAGAGCAAGCACCGCGATTATCGACTGGAGCTCATCAAAGAAGGAACCAACCGGACCAGGGGGCCTGTAAACTAACAGCCCTTTGAAAGAATGATGGGGCGCCAATGCTAAGGAAAAGGCGAGGGATTCAGATCCTGTGATGGCGTCCGTAGGAATGATGGAACATGCAACCGATTTATTCACTACAAGAGCCACGCCCCCGCCCCTCCCGCCCGATCTATCTTGACGGTAGATATTATAGTCTGGAGGAATTGCTACAGCTATATCAGGGTTGGAGGAGTCCCCCAACCAAGTCTCAGTCAACATTAAACAAAGCGTTTTTTCGGTGGCCAAAAGATCGTAGATATCCTGTGCGTGTCTGCGCACGGATCTAGTGTTCAGAAGGAGAAACAAATGCCTCACACAACCCGCTTCCTCGTTTAAAATGGAGGCTGAGGCCGTGCTTGGGAGCCACCCACAACCCGGGCATCGTCTCTTCCCCTTATACTGCCCGGGGAATACTCTGCGACAGGCACAGGACACCCTCTGCAGAGACCGTAGCGCATGCGCCGTATAACATACCATTGTACCAGCAGCAGATGATTGTACTGAGAATTATGATACTGACGACTCCGATGCTCCGATCGCCTCCGAGACGCTGACGAGCGCAGACGGGCAGGACTCTGGCTCGACTCAGGCGCAGAGATGGCGCCCACCACTGCGCGTCACCGCTGCGCGTTCAAGTGGCTGGCTGAAATACCCCGTCCGCGCATGTGCTGCACGCCTCCACCACCAGTATGGCGCCCGACAATGGCCCGCCGATACCCCAACCCAAAATGGCCGCCAGATATCCCCCGGCTTCCGCCCGAGGACAAGGACCCGCCAAACAGCGGTGCACTAACAAATTATTATGCAAGTGAGAGGACAACAGCCCGGTAAAAACAAGGGATAAAAAATTAAGAGAAACACAAATATGCAAACAGGAAGTATTTAAAATTATTCAAATGTCCGAATAGCGCTGCGCTACGCTGTATGCGTGCGTCTAAAGGCAGGTAGTAAAGAACACAGTTACCTTATCCAGCTGACCCGTTCAACTGCCCGCCTGAAATACCCCATCCGCGCATGTGCTGCACGCCTCCACCACCAGTATGGCGCCCGACAATGGCCCGCCGATACCCCAACCCAAAATGGCCGCCAGATATCCCCCGGCTTCCCCCCGAGGACAAGGACCCGCCAAACAGCGGTGCACTAACAAATTATTATGCAAGTGAGAGGACAACAGCCCGGTAAAAACCAGGGATAAAAAATTAAGAGAAACACAAATATGCAAACAGAAAGTATTTAAAATTATTCAAATGTCCGAATAGCGCTGCGCTGCGCTGTATGCGTGCGTCTAAAGGCAGGTAGTAAAGAACACAGTTACCTTATCCAGCTGACCCATTCAACTGCCTGCCTGAAATACCCCGTCCGCGCAAGTGCTGCACGCCTCCACCACCAGTATGGCGCCCGACAATGGCCCGCCGATACCCCAACCCAAAATGGCCGCCAAATATCCCCGGCTTCCCCCCGAGGACAAGGACCCGCCAAACAGCGGTGCACTAACAAATTATTATGCAAGTGAGAGGACAACAGCCCGGTAAAAACCAGGGATAAAAAATTAAGAGAAACACAAATATGCAAACAGGAAGTATTTAAAATTATTCAAATGTCCAAATAGCGCTGCGCTGTATGCGTGCGTCTATAGGCAGGTAGTAAAGAACACAGTTACCTTATCCAGCTGACCCGTTCAACTGCCCGCCTGAAATACCCCGTCCGCGCATGTGCTGCACGCCTCCACCACCAGTATGGCGCCCGACAATGGCCCGCCGATACCCCAACCCAAAATGGCCGCCAAATATCCCCCGGCTTCCCCCCGAGGACAAGGACCCGCCAAACAGCGGTGCACTAACAAATTATTATGCAAGTGAGAGGACAACAGCCTGGTAAAAACCAGGGATAAAAATTAAGAGAAACACAAATATGCAAACAGGAAGTATTTAAAATTATTCAAATGTCCGAATAGCGCTGCGCTGCGCTGCACTGTATGCGTGCGTCTAAAGGCAGGTAGTAAAGAACACAGTTACCTTATCCAGCTGACCCGTTCAACTGCCTGCCTGAAATACCCCGTCCGCGAATGTGCTGCACGCCTCCACCACCAGTATGGCGCCCGACAATGGCCCGCCGATACCCCAACCCAAAATGGCCGCCAAATATCCCCCGGCTTCCCCCCGAGGACAAGGACCCGCCAAACAGCGGTGCACTAACAAATTATTATGCAAGTGAGAGGACAACAGCCCGGTAAAAACCAGGGATAAAAAATTAAGAGAAACACAAATATGCAAACAGGAAGTATTTAAAATTATTCAAATGTCCGAATAGCGCTGCTAGTAGCACGCCATGAGGAGCTTGTTTGCACAGTGGTGGAGATAGGGCGCGTGGCTTCTGACAACCTCTCAGAAATTCTGCTGTGTGGGACTTACTGGAGGTAACAGGAGGGGTAGTTGGCGCCCAAGGACGTCCTTGGGGGCCAAATATCCCTCCTGTTACCTCCAGTAAGTCCCATACAGTGTGACTGCTAAGAGGTCTTCAGAGGCCATGCCCTCTTTCTTCACCACTCTGCAAACGCGGCTTATGGTGCACAAGTGAATGGGGGATGAAGTTCACTTTACTACTGTGGGACCTGGGGGGCCAAGAAGCCCTTCTGTTACCTCCTGTATTTCCTACACAGCGAGATTCCTGAGAGCTGGTCAGAAGCCCACCCTCCAATCTCCACCACTCTGCAAACGTGATTGCTAGTTAAAAAACCATAGAAATTCACTGAAAAAACTATTGTTACAGGTAAGCTATAGTTAGCAGGGCGAGCGTGTGGAAGCAAGATGAGGATATGGTGGTGATCTGCAGTTCATTGTGAGTGAGTAGTCCAGTATGATGCCGATGTTATGTGCCTGGCCAATGTGGGTGGGGAGGTTCCCAGTGCAGCGGTCCACCAGGAGTTGCCCCAGGATGAGGGGGTGGGTCTTAAGATGAATAATTCGGGCTTGTCTGAGTTGAGTTTGAAGCAGCTATCTTTCATCTCGGTGGCAACGACCTTCATTCCATCAATGAACTTGATTCTGGTGGCTGTGGGTTTGTTGGTGAGGGAGAGGATCATTGTAGGAGATGATGTTGAGTCCGTGGTTCCTGACGATGGCAGCGAGGGGGGGCATCTAGATGTAGAAGAGGATGGGGCTCAGGGAGGAGCCATGAGGCACTCTGCAGCTGATTTTTGTAGGTTGTGAGAGGTACAGAGGTAGTTTGACTCGCTGTGTTTGGCTGGTAAGGAAGAAGTGGATCCAGTCCAGAAACTTGTTGCGGATGCCTGCGTCATGGAGTCTTGTGATTAGGGTGTGGTGGGAGACGGTATCGAAGGTGGCCGAGAGGTCCAGTAGGATGAGGACTGCGGTTTTGCCTTGGTCAAGGAGGGAGCGGATGTCATCCATGACTGCAAGGAGTGTGGTCTTGGTGCAGTGGTTGCTTCAGGAGCTGGACGGGGAGACCTCCAGGATGTGGTTCCCATCTATGAACTCGGAGAGTTGGGTGTTGATGGCCTTCTTAATGACCTTGCCTAGGAAGGGGAGCAGGGAGAGCGTCTGAAGTTCTTGAGGTCTGTCAAGTCGGTGGATGGCTTCTTCAGCAGAGGGTTGATCTCAGTGTGTTTCCAGTCATCGGACAAGGTGGGGGTCTCGATGGAGCAGTTGATGGTGTGGCAAAGATAAGGTCAATGGAGGTGGCTGCTCAATGGGAGATGTGATACGGGCAAGGGTCTGAGGTGTTCCAGAGTGAATGCCCGTCATGGTCTTGAGCGGGTCATCTGTGGTAAATGGAGTCCAGTTGAGCAGGATCTGTTGGGGTGCAGTATGGCTGCGTGCGGGGGTGTCGGGGGTGGTGGGAGGATCTTAGGTATCGAAGCTGTCGTAGATTTGCCTGATCTTGTGGTGGAAGAAGGTGCTGATTTTTTTGCAAATGTCTTGTGAGGGGGGACGTCTGTGGTCTTGCTGTTGTGCCTGGCAAACTCCTTGACAATGGCAAAGAGTTCTTTGCTGTTGTGTGTGTTGGCGTTGATTCTGTCTTGGATGGCTGTTTTCTTTATAGTTTTGCGGAGGAGGTGGTGTGCGTTGGCAGCTGTTGAAGATTGCATGGGTTTCTGGGGATTTGTTGTTACTCCATCTCTTCTCGTGTTGTCTACAGGTGCGTCTGAACTCACGGAGGGTGGGAGTGAACCAGCTGGCTTTCTTGGAGTGTTGCTCATTGGGGGCCTTCCTGATGGGTGCAAAAGGGTAGTCGCAGTTGGAGGTTGTGTGCTCAGGTGTTAGCATCTACTGATGTCGGCGATGTGGTAGTGCTGAGGTAGGTGGTAGATGTTCTTCAGTGACCTTGTTCCAGCTATGACGGGGGCAGTGAGGGCCATTGGGTATGCTGGGCGTGGTGAAGGCAAAGTGCACCAGTGGTGGTCAGTTCAGAGTAGTTTGGTGGTGTGGCTCTAGGAGATATTTCCACTGGCAGAGAAGACAGGGTCAAGTGTGTTTCCCGCTGTGTGGGTTGGAGCAGTGACTAGCTGCTTGAGTCTGATGTTGGTGATATTCTCCAGATGGGATGCGGTGTTGTGGTCACTATGGTTGTAGAGAGGAAAGTGACCGAGTAGGATGCAATCTGTGGATGCTAGAGCCTGGGGTTCGATGAGGTTGATGATGGCGTCGGTGAAGGGCGTGCGAAGACCAGGATGCCTATAGAAGTGGGAGCTGTGGAGGCTGGTGATGGGGTTGGTGTGGATCCAGATCTGGAAGTGGAGTTAATCCATGGTTGTTGTTGGGTCACCCGAGTGAGTGGTCAGGCAGAGGGGTCCTTGTGGATGATTTTGTAACTGTTGGGGATGGTGGTAGCACTGTCTGGGCCAAAGGTGGAGCTATTCCAGGATTTCGTGAGGAAGGTGATGTCGGGGAAGATTTTTGTGGCATGTGTGTGGAGGGACTGCATGTTGAAGAGGATGCAGCTGAGCCAGTTGTGTACGCTGTTTGCTGGCTTGGCAGTGCGAAGAGCTGTTGTGTGGTGGTGGGTGAGGGTGTAGCTGCAGTTTTGGTAGGAGAAGGGACGTTGGGTGTCCTTCAGTGATGCGAGATGGCAGGAGGAGCGGGGGCCTGTGTTTAGGGTGAGGAGGGTGCTGGCTTAGTATCAGTGGGAGGTCAGGGAACCAGGGTCCATGGCGCTGGGCACAGTCCAGGTGCAGACGGGTAAAGAGGGGTTTGCCTTTAGCACGCCAGTGGCGCCCCACTGCATGGCCGCACAGTGGCTGCCATAAAGTATTGTGTGGGGAACTGGACTGCTGGGAGGCAGGAAACGCGGGAAAGGGTCACTGGAGTGGGGTGGGGCCATGGTGGATTGCAGCAGCAAAGGCAGCAAAGCAAGGGGAAATGTGCAAAAAGGGACAGGAAGAAGGCAAAAAGCAGAAAAAAGGCAGTGGAAGAAAAAAGTCAAAAAGAGGCAGAAAAAGCAGAAAAAAGAGAGACAGAAGGGTAGTCCAGCAGCAGAGCAGTGGGACTCTACCACTTCACCACCAGGTATGAGGCGCAGGGAGAGCCCGCGGGCAGAGGAGGGCCTCAAATTCCTGATCAGAGGGTCAGCAGCTGCAACAGGGGCAGCAGCAACCAGGCGTAGCTGTGCAGTGAAGGGAGCAGTCCACTAATAAGGTCAGTGGACTGCTCCTTCACACCGCAGTTGCCACCATTAAGTAGTGTGCAGGAGTGCTGGACAGCTGGGAGGAGGGAAACACGGGGAACAGGAAAGGGTCACTGAAGGGGGGGCGGGGCCGATGGGGATAGCAGTGGTAAGGGAGGCAAAGCAATAGGAAAAGTTAAAAAAGGGACAGGAAGAAGGCAAAAAGCAGAAAAAAGGCAGAAGCAAAAGAAAGGCAAAAAGAGGCAGTAAAAGCAGTAAAAAGCAGAAAAAAGAGAGACAGAAGGGCAGTGCTGCAGCAGAGCAGTGATGCTCTACCACTATACCACCAGGGATGAGGCACAGGCGGGAGCCTGCAGATGAAGGAGGGCCTCAAACTCCTGAACAGACGCTCAGCAGCAGCAACAGGGGCAGTAGCTACCAGGCGGAGCTGTGCAGTGACGGGAGCAGCAATATGCCAATTCTAAATACACTTCATAGGATATTGAGGAGGTTGGTCTGAACATTGATAGTAGTGTATCTGGTATTAATATTCACAGTTGCTGAGCATTAGCACTAGTGCGTCTTGTGTTTCTCATTACATCTCTAGAGGGGCACTTTCCACAGCAACATTAGGCAGTATGAGGAGATTTCACATAAATCTAAGCAGGTTTGTTGAATGTTCACTCGCCTCCCTGACTATTCAGTTCAGATGCGTGGTATTCTTTGTGAATAGCATTGGGACTTCTTTGTAACTGAGACAAAGTTAAATTAATATTCAGGGCCAGACCTGGCTCTAACATTCACAGACAACAACAAAGTTGTTATGCATGTTAATAGACAGGTACAAGGAGGAGGGGGAGTTGGCATCATATAAAGAGATGACTGAGACTTTACTATGATTTTTACAAAGGCATAGGGAAATTTGGTGACTTTTGTTTGTAGATGCTCTATGTTCCCTTTCCTCAGAACTTTCTTTGAGAAGATATATTGTCCACCAAAACGAGATGAAAATGTGTTTAATGAGTGTATGAAGTGATTGACCATTTATCCCTCGGTTATCAAAATCTGGTAGTACTTGGTGATTTCCGTTTGCCCAATAATAAGCTACATGACTGGAAGAGAGAGCACTTTTTGAAGTGAATGGCTCTTGTAGATTGACACAGTGTAATCATTCTGCGTCCCATATTAAAGGGGCTCAAGAAGGTTTAGTGAAGTTTTAATTTTATCCTATCATTTCTTGGGTAGATCATCAGCAAACGTTTTGGTAGATCTGAAAAAAAAAGAATATTCCATTACTTCATCAGAAAGATAGGCGCCTGTAATAAATGTAATATTGCAAGGGTGATAACTAAACTAGAAATTTCTTTCAAGTATGTGTCCAAGTGTCCTTCAGTTATTGATGCTGGACACCTCTTTCACAAGGAGATTCTGATTGTTTTGTACCACGTACTATGGGTACAATAACCACAGAAAGGCATCTATAGATTTATCCATTAACTCACTAAAACAATCCAGACCATTGTAGGGAAAGTTCAAAGTAAATGGCGAGCTAACTATAATTAAACTGATGTTGCTATTTATAAACTGCAGCTAAAGACTTATTTTAAAAAGTAGTTTATAGCAAAATGTATATATTTGTATAACTCCACTGTAGTCTCCCATAACTCAATTGGAACTCTTGTTCACATTAAGATTGTTCGCTTAACTAATTGTAAATCTTGTACATTGTAACTCTCCCACAAGTTTTTTTTTTTAAACAGCCTTGTCCATGACTTTTTGCCTAAATACAAAAAATGTTTTGGATCGAATTACGGTATATAGGGCTTTACATATATATTGTCCTAGCTCAGGTTCTTCCTTGGTCCCTTTCTAAAATTGGGCCTCTTTCCTTCTAGTAGGGGAAGAAAAAGTCAGAGTCATGATGTTGAAGATCAAGATTGGCTCTCCATAGGAGACCTCAGTGCTTTCATGACAAGTGTGCCTCAGTTACAGATGTAATTTGCCAAATCGGCGTTGCAGCGCGCAATGTAATTCGTTTTATTTATTTATTTTCTGGAATTTATTACCCCCACCCTGCCCCTCCCCCGCCCCACCACCCCGCAGCTCTCCCTCGAGGAGCCACTACTGTCCATAACACCAAAGTCTTATACTTTATATGGAAACAAGCTGAGGGACAGCTAGTAGCATGCTAGATTATAATTACCACATACCTTCCCCCATTACTTTTAAAGAAACACAAGAACATAAAAAACACAATAAAAGAAATTAGTGTAAAACAAAATCACATGGTGCCTCAGGAGCTTTACATGTTCCAGAGCTCCTGCATAAAGGTGACGGAAAATCAGAGCGCACCGCAAGTGCATCCAGTTTGGTACGACCAATAGAACGCATGATGGCAATCCTGCCCAAATTCCATATGCGTACATCGTCTAGTTTCACTGCATTATGAAACAGCTTCATCACCTTAAAAGGTGGAGAGAAGTTAGCAACAGCAGGTTTCTGAGGATAACGTACTGTCACCCAGTCACCTAACCAAACATCCGTGTGAGTAACAGCATGTCTAGTATCAACGTTTTCTTTTCTCTTGATGGACTTGAGGTCCTGAATAGATTGCCATGGAACTACATTATGATCCTCAATTCCCACACCTTTTCCTTTCATCCAAGATGAGGAGTTAGATGGAAAACCATCACCCTCTCAACTATTCCAGACCTCCAGTCCCTGCCCTTGTCCTTAGCCAGTGGAATGGACTCCTTTGGCACATGCTTGAACCTATCCACCATACCGTTAGTTTTGGGATGATAGAGAGCTCAGTGATTGTGCTTGATACCTCTCCTCACCAAGAACTCCTCCATTTTCTTTGAGACTAGTTGAACTTCATTGTCCATTCAGAGGACTCTGGGAGACCTTCAATACAGAAGATGTCCTCCATGAACCAAACAATATCTCTAGTATCGATACTTTGTGTTACTTTAATTTCGGGCCATCTTGAATGCATGTCCATCAACACAGAACATAAGATTGACCAGTCTTACTTGTCAACGGCCCCAAAAGATCTAAGGTCACCTCTTGCCAACAACATGTATGAGCATCATGTATGACCATCGGTTGTACCCTTGTCTTCTATACCTTATCACACGTGTTGCTCTCCATGCACTCCCTCACCACACATTCCACAAGAATATCAATACCCGGCCACCAGAATTGTAAACTAATTCTCTCCTTATTTTTCAAAATCCCTTGGTGTCCCTGATAGGCCAATTGAATAATTTTCATTCTAACTATGGATGGAGGAACAAGTCTGGTGCACCTCCAAAGCAAGCCACCACTCACTGAATGTTCATCTCGAACGTTCCAGAATTTGTGGAACTCCTCACTCAAGTTCCTTATGCCCGCCCAATCTTCAGTCACCAACCTACATACCTCACAGATCACCATATCAATCTTCATTGTTTTATTCTATTCTACTTTACTAATCACTTCCTCCATGAACTTACACACTTTGTAATCATCATCTTCCCAAGAACCACCCACGCCTACATATCCCTCAACATCGGACACAAATACCTCAACGAGAAAGTATCCTACCACGGAATCAAGAGGAACCTCCGCTCCGCCGAACTTTGCCCTGGCAGACGTCCCCTGCATCTGCAGAAACAGAACAGGCGGGAGATCCTTCTCCTACAATGCAGCCAAGACCTGGAACGAGCTCCCTGTGAACATCAGACACTCCCCGACCCTGCACACTTTCAGGAAGGACCTCAAGACCTGGCTCTTCGACTGATCCAGAGCTGCTCCCCGCCCCCCGGCCCGCAGCACCTTGAGACCCTCACGGGTGAGTAGCACACTTTATAAACGACTGATTGATTGATTGATTGCACCTTCTGAGTCGGCAGGTACACTCCCACTCTGTTTGGAGACCAGGCAGGAAAGACAGACAGTGAATTTAATCTCTGCGTCAGGTATATAATTTACCACAAATTCGTAATCCTGTAGAGTGACCAGACACCTACAAATTGTGGAAGAGACTGCATCTAGGCTTTTCTTGCAAAATACATCTTTTAAAGGTTTGTGGTCAGAACGAACCACAAAAGAGCTTACCCAGAGAATTTTTTTAACTTCTTGATGGCCCAAAAAATACACAGAGCCTCTTTTTTGATCACAGAATATTGCTACTCTGGACCAACAAGCGCTCTGGATAGGAACATGATGGTTACCTCCTTATCATCTTTCACTTGGTTGAGCACTGCACCCAATCCATTTGAACTGGCCAAAGGGAAAACTAGTGAATTTGTAGGTTCCGAACGGGGTTATGAAGGCTGTCAAGTTCATGGAATCATCATCAATTTTAACCTGCTGATAGGCGGCTTTAAAATCTAGTGTGGAGAAAACCACAACACCTTCCAATTGTGTCAGCATCTCTGTGATATTAGGGAGGGAATACCTGTCAGACTTTACTGCTCGATTAAGAGCACGAAGATCCACACACAGCCTCACCTCTCTGGAGGCCTTGAGTGCAAGAAAATCTGGAGCCAACCAATCACTTGCTTCCGTGGAGGAGTGTGGCGCAATGGTTAGAGCGGCAGACCCTGAAGCAGAGTTCTGGCCAGGGACCAGGGTTCGATTCCCGCCTCGGTGGGGCTCGGGCTCAATTTCCTCGGACCTGTCTATTCTCGCCTCGGTGCCTATTCTAATCACGGGCCCCACGCTGCAACTCTGGGCAATAGCTTGCTTAGCCTCCACACCGGCCCCAACAGCGCTAAGGATGCCTGGCTTCACCCTGGGGGCGCCCAGGAGTGGACACTTCACAAGTAAAGCCAGGAGGGGTTCCACAGCGGTATGAGTATCAGCGCCAGGAAAACGCAAAGGCGACACCGCAAGGTGGCCGTCTGGTGACAGTGCGCTCTATAAGTACCTTGACATTTACAGTTACATTCCGTATCTATGATGATACCCTCTCTCTTCAATCATTCAAGTTCATTGCGCATAGACTCTCTCAAAGCCAAAGTCACACTGAGCACCTTACATGTCATAGGAACAGCATCAGGTTTAAGTATGATGCTATGTGATTATCCCGAGAGACATCCCAACTTCTCACTGAAAACATTTTTAAACTGTACACGTATGTCACACCCTTGATCGACCTCCAAGAGGAAAACAGGATGCATCGGAACTGCACGTGAAGAGATGTCTCTAAGAAAAATACAGTGATCACCACAAGGAACCAAAGACACACCCAGATCTGCTTGGTGAATCCAGCTAATGATGCTATCTCCTCTACAAGAGATATAGATCTTCCCTGCAGTTAGCCTCCCTTTGTACTCGATGTCGCCCATAAAGAAATACCTTTATGGGTTGACCACCATAGGCCAGGGGCTTGATTTCAGGTTTGAAAATCTTCACCTTCCCTTTCAACATTTTATCAAATAACTCCTTGGGGATGAGCAATATTTTGCTCCAGAATCAAAAAGCATTTTTGATATTACTATTATTCACTTGGATATCATCAATGGGATTCTTACCTTTGTTCTGCCCAACCTAAAACAACACCTCCCCACAGTGCAACTCATCACAATGAGAACCACTCTCTTCCTTCTAAGGAAACATATTTCACTTGTTTACCTTTCTTGTTTTTTTGAGCTCTGCAAGCTTTAGCCAAATGTCATATATTCCCACGGATATGACATTTGGACGTGAGAGCAGGACATGACTTTATCATTAGCTAAATATCCAACCATATCACAATGGAAACACTTTCCGTTAAAGCCCCTTTTTGAGTTGGGAGCTGATGAGGGATGAGTTACAGGTTCAGAATGTTTCAGAGGAGGTTTCAATTAAGTTTTTGTCACACTTTGCACTTTGTCATTCAAAACACCATTCTTTTTCTTTATTACCACGACACAGGCAAGAGAGTGTTCAATTCTTTTAGCGATGGATACAATCTCATCTAATTTTGGGTCATCTTTTTGCCACAATTCATCTTTGATTTTTTCTATGTTGCAATCCAACATGAATTGATCATGAATGCGCTCTTCAATCGACCCTTCAAACTTGCAAGTGGCACCTAGTTTCCGAAGATCTGTTATATACGTCTCAACAGATTCTTGGAGCTTTTGCACTCGTCTTCCAAAGTGGTACCTCTCTAAAATAGTACTGAACTTCGGAAGATAATGTTTATGAAGTTTTTTTTAAACAAATCACAAATTTGTTGAGACTATCTGACTCCCTCTCACTCAAATCAGGGAGATGTTCAACACCTCCTGTCCTTCAAAACCCAGACAGTGCAATAGTAGCGCTGATTTTCTTTCAGTATTTAGGGAGCCCCCACAAACTCTAGCGTAATTAAGGATGAGTTTCTTCCATTTTGACCATTGTATGATTGGATCACCAGAGTTGGAGAGAAAGAATGGAGGAGGAGTAACATTTTGCATTTTTGAAAAAGTTATACGAACAAGGAGAGATATTATAAATAATGAACAATAGGTTCCTAGATTGTACAAACACACCAAGGTTGTTTTTTTAACAAACAACATTTCTATTACACAATCCCGTTTGAGTCTTGAACTGCACGTGAAAAGTATGCCTGTCACTGCAGGTACCGTAAAGGAACTGGAAAGTAGGTGTTCTTGTCACAGTCTCCAGACAAGCAGCTGTGCTTGTCACCATAGGTATAGTAACAAGCTCCCACACACAGGTGTGCCAGACACTGTCGATAAAATCTTGTTTTAAATGAAACTTGAAATTAAATTCGCAATAGAGTATGTGTAACATGGAGCTACAGATGGGTCTGTTCGGACGGGGTTGGCGTTCAGATGTGCGCTGCTTAGCAACAGTAAGAAAGCCAGATGAATCTGTTTGGGCGGGGCTGACGTTCAGACGCATGTTGTTGAGCAACAATAAGAAAGCCAGGAGCGTGGTCTTCCTGTTGTCATGCCAACATGAGAGGCAGAGTGTAGCGTGTTGGATAATGCGTGCGGTTCCTGACAATATGCCTGAGTATGACATCAACAGAGAAATTGCAAGTACGCCACAGAGTTTGAAGATGCAGAAGGCGTGGGTAGGTAACGGCGCAGAGTCAAATAATGTCGATTACTGTAGATGCAGTTTAGGGAACAGCGTTTTAAGTCAAAGGAATGTAGAAGCGCTGTGAGAACATAAAGAGTACTTGGGTTATGTAAGGTTTGCCGAGTAGGGAGGGTGCCGAGTAGCATACTGCAGCGCTGTTAAAGGACAAGGAGCCATGTGGTAGGTATGTCAGAGACTCCGCCAGGGAGTTTAAATTGAATTTTAAATCTTCTTTACACAGAATAAACGTAGAGCGCACAGTACCTTAGAGGTTGCTTGACTCTCAGTTGTGTTTGGACGTTTCATTTTTTGTAGAGGTTTCTCGCCTTGGAGATGAGGTGAGAAGGTCTTTATCTTTATCGGGTCCGCTGTTCTTCCAGATCATTGCTAGTGTGACGAAGTACAATGGCCTCATGCATTTGTACAGGATTTCTTCTTTACTGGTAGCTTCTCATACACAGAAATGTCCTATCCACAGGGCACCTCAGCAGCAACTGACCATTGGAGTTCTGACCAACAGAGTTTCAAGGATAAACACTCCAGAACACCTAAGTGTTCTATTTTACATGGAAACACGCTGAGGAAAAGCTAGTAGCATGCTAGATTATAATTACCTCCCACAAGTTATTTTTTTTTTTTAACAGCCTTTCCCATGACTTTTTGCCGGAATTCAAAAAATATTTTGGATAGAATTACGGTAGATAGAGCTTTGCTGAGATATGGCTCTAGCTCAGGTTCCTCTTTGGCCCTTTGTAAAAGTGGGCCTTTTTCCTTCTAGTAGGGGAAGAAAAATTCAGAGTCATGATGTTGAAGATCAAGATTGGCTCTCCATAGGAGGACTCAGTGCTTTCATGACAAGTCTGCCTCTGTTACAGATGTAATTTCAGTTGAGTGAAGCAGAGGTGTCATTAAGCCACTTTTAAAAAGGAGCAATTTAGATAGATACAATGTTGATGACTACTGACCAATTAAAACATTTTGAAAGGGTAACTCCAAACACCTGACCACCTTGTTGAAACAGGAGAGCTACCTTAAGGCCTTGGGAAGGAGGTTTTCAACTTAAAAAATGGATGGATACAGCCGTTGCTCTTACATTAGATTAATTTCGACATATTGTTGACAAGGGTGAAGCAGCTGCACTTATCCTTTTAGATTTTCACACAGAATGTGATACAATGGAACATAGCTTTTAGATTGAGCTTCTTGTGGACTTATGCTCTCCATCCTACTATTCGGTTTTGCTGGGAGCCAACTGTGCTGTTTCCTCAGGGATCATCCCTGTTGTCTAAGGTTTTCTGCATTTACTTATGTCCCCTTATTTCCCTTGTCAAATACTTTGTATGTGCTGTTTCTTATGCTGATGACACCTAACTGATCCTAAAGACGGATCAATACATACCTAGATCACCAGGAAATATTCCTCTTTACCTATCTGCTGTTCATTGTCCGTGTCCAGTCTCCCTTTAAAAAACATACTCAGTTACAACTTATATTAGTATCCCATCATGACTCTGTAGATTTAAGTGATCTTTTCCTTCTGTTGCTTCCTAATTAGGATAATCTAGAAGGTCTTAACTTGTGTACCTCTACTCCTACCTGCCCAGAGAGCTTTGGCAAGCTTTCTTTCTAAAGTTGTTTAGTTCAACCTACTTTTAGGTCCTCTTTAGTCCTTCCTTACAGGGCTGCAGAGAATACAAAACATAGGGGTCAAGGTGGTATGTGGGTTGAAGATATATGAGAACATTCCTCAAGCCAGAATTAACTTGCATTGGCTTTGTGTTAAGCAAAGGGCTATTTTCAAACCCTTGCATTTGAGGTCTAAGGACTTTCACGGTATAGAGAAGTCTTCTTTAGCTTCATGAGTTCAGCATCTTTTTTCATCTAGAGATCGTCCCTTCAATTCCCATTTGCCTTTTTACTACCCTGTGTGAAGAAGTCCATGGCTGGAGTTAGAGGATTATCATCCATATGTCTGTGGCTTTCGAATAATAATAAATAGATGAGTTCATATATGTCTTTTCAAAAGTTCCTGAAAATGTAATATTCTCTGGAAAGTTTATATAGCATATTTTTTTTGTCCAGTGCCTTGCCAGCATTTTGTCTGTAGCGCCAAGATGGCCCCTTGTGTGAACACTTTTACTGTGTACATGTAATTTTATGGCATTCTGCTTTCCTTGATATTGGTGCTCTCTCCCTGCTTGGGGCCTGTGGCAGGGGTGATGTAATTCTTCCCATTCAAAGATGGCTCTTTTCTATTTAGGTTTACTAAAATCAATCCATCATGATTTATTTATGTATTGAGTTTAGTATAGCGCGATCTCAACGTGAGGGCGTCAGATTGCTTTACAGAGTTTGCATAACAAGAATAACGTGAGGTACCTTTGGCATAGGTTTACATATATTGTGGGAGTACGTGGCAAAATATACAAAATTACATTAGGCTAAGGGGCTGTTGCAGTTTTAAGGTAGATATACCATACATCTATATAAAGTGCTGAACATCAAATAGGAGCAGTTGCGCAAGATTACAAGAGGAATAGATTAAAATACATAGAGTCTGTATCCTTACCCACGACATAGACATCACACTCATCACTGAAACCTAGCTAAATGAGTTTTCTTCCCCAATCATGGATATGCTTGTGCCCCCGGGCTTCACAATCATCCATAAAGACAGAGAAAACCAACGTGGAGGAGGTATAGCAATCATACACAAAGAGAACATCTCCGTGACAGAGACTGATGCCCTCAAATATAATTCTTTCGAATGTCTCACTGCCACCATTAAGACGAACGACAACAAAACACTACTCTGTCATCTCCTCTACCATCCGCCAGGAAACACCCACTCATTCGGAGAACACCTCTCCGATATGATAACTCAGTGCTCACTCCAGGACTCCAAAAACATAATTTTAGGTGACCTCAACCTACACTGGAATGAGGAAAACAACTCGCTAATCAAAACCTTAAACGATCTCCTAATCAACAACGATCTAACCCAACACTGCACAGAGACAATCCACAACAGAGGCTCAATCTTGGATGCCATTAACACACCAGCAGATATTGTCTCTATGGACCTCACCTTGCCTGTTGACTGGTCTGATCACCATTTCATTCTATTCCACATTAACCAAACAATTCAATGCTAGCCAGTTAAGCCAGACCCCCCCCCGCTGGGCGAGAAATCTAAGTCTGATTCCCCTTGCAGACCTGGAGGAAAGGGTAAGCTCCCGCCTCCCTATCCACACTGGTGAGCTCTCAACAACGGAACTCACTGCGCACTATAACACCACTATGACTTCCATTATGGACAAAGTAGCCCCCCTGAAACTAAAAAAAGGACAGAAACATACCATCTAGATCATGGTTCAACACAGACATAAACTCCGAAAGAAGAGAACTAAGAGCGGCAGAAAGACTCTGGCGGAACAACCCCTCCACTATCCTTCGAGACAGACTCAAGTCAGTATGTGGGAAATACAACAAACACATAAAGAGCGAAAAAACTTCTTTTGTTTCTAATGCCCTTAGCAATGCAAAAAACAGGCCCAAAGAACTCTTTAATCTCATCAGGCAACAAACTTCCAAGCCCCCCTCGATCCCTACTACAGCCTCCAAAGACCTCTGTGATAACTTTGCCAATTTCTTCAATGACATCGTCACTACGATAGAACTCTCCTTGAATGCACACCACAGTCCCCTCGGCAGTAAACCACCCCCGGGGATAGAAGATATCACACACAAGCTCCCCCCTAGCCTATGGAATTCTTTCAACCCCATCTCCGAAGCAGAGGTCATCAAAATGATCTCCAGCGCCAAACCCTCAACACACGTTCTGGATCCCATTCCTGCACAACTGGCCAAAAAACTCAATCTCTCTCTAGCCGCACACTGGACCAGGATCATAAATAGCTCTCTGACTACTGGAGTTGTGCCTGATTGTCTCAAAACCGGCCAAGTCACACCTCTACTGAAAAAAACGGGCTCTGACACTAACGATCTGAACAACTACAGACCCATCTCCAACCTCCCTCTCCTAGCGAAAATCCTGGAAAGATGTGTTCTTCTCCAACTTACTCAACACCTGGACAACACCAACCTTCTAGACTCCAACCAATGGGGTTTCAGAAAAGGCTGCAGCCCAGAGACAGTGATTCTAAATGTAATGGATGATATGCACAAATCTCTTGATACGGGCCAATGCTGCCAACTTATACTCCTGGACATATCGGCAGCCTTTGACACGGTCAACCACAGACTACTCATCAAGGCACTGCAAGAAAGGGTTGGAGCGGATGATGTGGTCTTATAGTGGTTCACCTCTTTCCTACAGAACCGCACCCAAAGAATTAAAATCAAAAACTTCATGTCGGACCTACTTTCCATTAGCAAGGATCCGTACACTCGCCGCAACTCTTCAACATCTATATGGAACCCCTCGCCACCATACTAAAAAAAATAAATCCCTCCACCTATATGCAGACGATACCCAGATCTATCTGGAAACCTAACCCATGGAAGACATTCAGGGACTGAACGAAACTCTAATAGAAGTCCAACACTGGTTATCACACAACCAAATAAAACTAAACCAAGACATGACTGAAGTCCTCCTCATCTCCAACAAGGAGAAGAACCCCCAAATCATAGAATGGTTCAAAGCTATTGATGCTCTCAACTATAACCCCACCCTAGCTGATGATGTAAAATCGCTGGGAATCACTCTGGACCTTAAATTAGACATGAGCAAACATATCAAGAATAACGCAAGGAGCGCCTTCATCAACCTTAAACTACTCAACAAAATAAAACCCTTCATCGCCCCAAACGACTTTCAAGCAAGCCACTCAATCCCTGGTGCTGTCCAGACTGGACTACGGGAATGCAACCCTCACAGGATCAGCAAAATCGCACCTAGCTCCGCTCAGAACAACTTTGAACGCAGCAGCCAGAATGGTCACCGGAGTTAAAAAATATGAACACATCTCACCGGCACTCAGAGAACTCATATGGCTCCCAATTGAAATGTGTGCCAACGTCAGAACTGCCTGCCTCACCCACAAAGTGCTGCACACAGGAAAACCCACATACCTGGCCTCCAAACTCCAGAAGGCTGGTCAGACAAGAAGCCTTAGGAGTACCAACACATTACTCCTTATCCCTCTGTTAACCCACAAACAAAAAAACGCATCCCCTCCCTTGGCAGGAAATGCGCCCAAAATCTGGAACTCCATACCAGTCCATATCAGGACTAACCCCACCTACTCAAATTTCAAAAGGCAGCTCAAAGACCTCCTCCTCAAGCGATCTCTCCCGAATGGATAGGTACAGCCTAATCGCTGGAGCCCTCCCTTAACAGCACACAGAGACTTTAACATTATGACCTCTACCTCACTCTCCTCAGGACTACTTCCTCCAACCCCCCCTACCGGATCCAATCCCGTCATAATTCACTGTAATTTTGCGGCGACAACACATGAACCGACTTGAGACAATGTACAGACTATTATGATTATTTATCTCACAAATGTCAATGTGATCTTTATGACGAGACTATGAAATGGGTCTGAGGCACTGTACGCATTACTGTATTAATGTATCATACGAATGTTAAGGCTGTAAAGCGCTCCGATACCTCCGGGTCTGGCTAGCGCTATATAAATCTCTTAAATAAATAAAATCAATAAATATTATAATGCAAAATTATGACATATGGTAAATTAGATACACAGTATTGTTCAAAGGTAGCTAGACCAGTGCTTCGCAGAGGTGGGGGGAGAAGAGGCCCAGTTTTCCCGTGGATAGTGGGGCTCAGGCTTCTTTATAGCGTGAAGGTGAGAGACAGTCAGATGCTTAAGGGGGTGGGTTCAAATATTTGTTCAACAGAAGATGTTTCAGTTTCTTCTCGAAGTGGAGAAAGATTGATTGTCACTTAAGTCCTGGTGTAGTGCATTCCAGATTCTAGGGGTATTCAAAGGGAAGAAGCTTCCTTTGATTTTTGTATACCACTTTCTCTTCCTACATGTTCATTTCTTGCTTGTTCACTATGTTTAAGAGTGGGAGCTGCCACTTATTGTGTCACAAATACTCTAGTAACTCTGTCTGTGATTTCTCTCTACTAGCTTCAGAATCCTGCTCAAACTCCTGGAATCCTGCTCCTGGAACCTTCCTCCATACCTGATACCCTGTTCCAACTTTATCTCTTATTCGTCTACTTCGGACTGGGATTTGCAAGAACCAGGGTCCGCTACTATTCTCTTGTCTTATTGGAGACTTTTTATGCCACTGTTTTTTCCTCTTAACTGTGATCATTCTTGGAGGCACTGGTCATCCTCGCAAAAAAACTTCTTGATGGTGAGTTAGTAACTATAAGGACTCACCACTCCAACCTCTGGCAACATAGAAGTGTAATTGCCATTTAGAATTTGAAAAAAAAAGGTTATTAGTTGCAAAGATTGTGAGTTCCTACAAGTAATAAATCAGCAATGCTCTTTCTACAGAGTACCAAGTACCCTATTGTAGCACTTGACTCTCTCAAGGGCTGCAGATTAGTCCAGGAGAGGTGGTGTAGACTAGTAGCCACAGCTTGCTAGTATGAAGCAGCAGCACTCAATAAATCATTGTCAAGATAGTATGTATTTAAAAATAAAAAGGGAAAGACTATTCATTAAATTAGAAATATGTACAATTAAGTCAATGGAAATGCATTTGGTGACACCCTCCTATCACGTTACACCCCTAATGGGTCCTGAACCCTATAACCACAATACTAACCCTCGGGGTAAAACTCTGCACCACTCGCGGAGTTTGCAGAGTTTTGGCAACTCCATGTTCCACGTGTTGTAAATTGAAACGACGATGTGATTAAGCATTTACTAAAGACATTAATTCCCCTTTCCTAGATCGTGTTTTTCCTGTTAGGTTGGCCGAAGTTTGGACTCCATTTTGTATTGTCATGCTTCCACGTGTTCCCCACGAGAAGAGTCCAACCTCTGTGTTAGTTGCTCTTGTAATCTGCCTAGTAACAGTCTATAAATAGCTCCTTTGTCCATCTGGCACATGCCCAGACTTGACCACATCTGTTATCAGTTAGCCTTGCTTGACCATGTTTTCGCGGGCTCAAGGAGTGTGTTAGCTCCGCCCACATATTGATTCAGTATCGAAAATGACCATAAATGGTAATGTTCTTCGGCCTCATGTTGTATCCACCCACTTATGAGCCCCTCTACTGTGTATAAAAGGGGACCATGTACGAAGGTTCTGTGTGCTACTCTATGCAACACTGAAGAGTGTTGTGTGGATTGTAGGACCACCCTTAAGGGTTAATAAATGCTGTCTTTGTACTTTGCAGTTTCCGTGCCAACTTCCTTATAGATTCCATTACAGGAGAGCGAACCCTTGTGTCCTGCAGGCCTAGCTGGGGCCTGTATTCATCAATTGGCGCCCGTCACGTGGGGCTCATCGGCGACTCGGATGCTCGAAGGACTGGTCGCGACGAAGGTGAGGAATTTGGCCGGGGACGTGATCACTGCCAGCGGCGTCTTAGCCCTGGCATCCCGAGGTTTTTCTTCCTTCCCTTCCGAGCTGACCGTCTGGGTGGCGCCGGTCCTCGACTGAGACCTCTTCTGTCGGTCTGGCCGTGAAAGCCGTTTGGGCGATTGTGGAGCTTGGCAGTTGGAATCTGGACTCCTGATTGGTAAGAACCGGTGTACGGTACTTGCTCCGAGTTTTTGAAGCCTGATCTGGCTATTTGAGTTTGATTTGTGATGACTAGTCATATTTTGTATTTGTCTTTGTGAATATATGCGTTGCAACACATATAGGCAGGCAATGTGGAGAGATTTCTCCGGAGCTGTGTAACTTTGAACGGCGCAACGATTAAGTGCCATTTTTCTATAATATTGCATATTTTGCATTATTTCTGAGCATGCCTGCTTTCAGCGCACTCCGTAAGTGGTGTTGCTGTTTTGGGAACCGGTTGAACCTCGAGGAATCTGCTCCAGCTCCCCCAGAGGGGACTCCTAATAGGGATATGTATGTGAAGCATGGTCTTTCTTCCATAATGTACAGCACAGTATGGAGGAAATATACAAAAAAAGATCCTGAGTTGCGATGGCCTTTGTATGGATCGTTTGATATACGTAAGATTGAGTATGTGGAACAGTGTATGTGTAAACGGCGTGCTCGTCAGGATATGTTTGAGTGTGTGCGGTTGTGGGTGAAGGAGGTGCGTGAGCGAGAGAAGCGTGAGAAAGCGCTGTTTGATAAAGAACAACGGAAGAATGATCATGTGCGAGCACAGGAAGCGAAGCGTCGGGAGGACAGAGAGCAGACGGACAGGCAAGAGAAGGAGCGTAGGCTACAAGTTTCGGGTCAATACGCTGTTCGGCAGCCACTTTATCCTGTCCTTAATAATCTTGATGATGATTTTTATTTACTAGATCGTTCTCCGCCCCCTTATGTCGGCGCATCTGCTCCAAGGCCGCAAGATTCTGTCCCGGGTCCGGGTAAGGTAGATACGCGGTCCATGTTATCAGCCGAACAAATGGCTGAGCTTCGGCAACTTTCCTTCCGTGCACTTAAAGGCAAGATATCCATAGAGGAATTATTCCATACTTGGGGGCCGTGGCAGGAGAGAGATAAATTGTATTTTCTGGGTCATTTCGCGGAGGAAGTGATTGATGCTTTCCGGAAACGTTCTGGTGTTTTTGAGCCCGACGAAGTGTCATCGGATGCTAAAGCATTGCGTAATGGTGTTTTCTCTTTTTCTAAGGCTCCAGATACGGCTCGGCGGCTGTTCGCCTTGCGGGACGAGGTGCTGGTCTTTAAAGAGAAAGCGCGCCAGCGAGCAGGGGAGGAGAAGCAGTCGGATTCGTGCACAACAGAGGGCCACTCATCCACCTCCCAGTCAGATAAGGATGACATAGTGCATGTTAAACCAATGCGAGAGGCAGCGCCTTTGTATGTTCCTCCTAAAGGAGCGGGGACTAGCTCGGACATTACCTCCGCCGATGCTAAGGGATATTTTGTGTATAATTGGGTTTACACTCCATGGCATAGGGCTGATGTTATGGCATTGAAGAATGCGCTGCCCGACCCCCGCAAGAATCCAGCGGCCTTCTATGAAGAAGTTGAGGGGGCCTTGAATTCTTGCGTTATGACTTTAGCAGATATAGATTTGTTCTTTGGGCTTATTCTACCACCAGACATGTGGCGATCTGTGCGAAAGGTAGATGATGTTGCCACTTTTAAGGCTCGATGGTCTGAACTGGAGGATGAGGATAGGGAGAGGAAGCCTGCGCAGAAACCGCCCCAGAATATTTTAGATCTCCCTGCTGCTATTGTGGCTAAGTTGAAGACAATTATCCCCCCTAAAAAGATTGACTGGAATATGTTGGCTGCATGTAAACAGAAAGTTGACGAGTCAGTTGCGGACTTCTTTACGCGCTTTGAGGAGATGTTTCATGATTTTAGTGGACAGTCGCTTACCGACGATACGGGACGCCACCTTTTTGCGGATAAATATGTAGCTAATCTGCTGCCGGCAGTTGCGGCCCGTCTAAAAGCGAGTGAAAGTTCTTGGTCCTCCGCTACACCGACGGCCCTCCTGACTATCGCCCAGTATTATGAGCGTCAGGAGCAAGAAGCAAAGGGCCAGGAGGAAAAGAAGTCGAAAGATTTGAAAACAAAGGTGATGTTGGCGCAAGTCTATGGCCCGCCCCGACGGGGTAGTAATAGAGGTAGGGGAGGAACTTATGGTCCTCCCTCGGGCCGATCTGATTTGAATAGGAACCAATGTGCGTATTGTAAGCAATCGGGTCATTGGGCTAGGGACTGCCCGGTGTTGCATGCATCGCGCCAGGGGCATACCCACGGCGGCCCGTGAGGTAGAGGGGGTTTCTCGAACTTTCGAGGGAACTCTAATGAACAGGCTCGTTTTGACTCTACTGGGCAGCACCGAGATAGATCAAATGTTTTCGATCGCCAGCATCAGTATCAAGCATCAGGGATTGACCGGTCGGGGTACCATGACTCTCAGCATGCATAGGAATGCGTTGGATGGGGGTTAGAATCAGTTGAGGTGCCGGTCGATCAGAAGGGCCCTTATGTATCAGCTGAGGTTTTGGGCTCTACTGATCAGTTCCTAGTGGATACAGGAGCGACACGTAGTGCGCTATTTAAGCAATTGGTTCCGGGGGCTCCCCCATCCGGCTTAATGGTCACATCGGTAGGGTTTGATGGTACACTCTCCCGAAGCCCTCTTTCACAGCCCCTCATGTTTAAGGTTGATTCTTTTTCTGCACCCTGTCCGTTTCTGCTTGCCCCGTACACACCGGGCAATATTATGGGTCTTGATATGTTAAAGCATTTTAGGGCTACTATCCGCTGCTCCCCTGCTGGTGTGCGGGTAATATTGAATGACAATTACCCCCGGTCTGAACGGATGTGTGCGATGTCAGAGGATGCGCTGTTATCTACCCTCCCTCGTGCTTTGTGGGCAACTTCGGATACTGATGTGGGGCAAATGGTGATTCCACCGGTCCACATTAGCGTCCAGGAGGGGGCGGTGTTACCACGCCTCCCACAGTACCGTATTTCCCAGGAGGGTGAAGAGGCTCTCATACAGATAGTGCAGGATTTGATAACGGTTGGGGTAGTCGAGGAAGTCCCCTACAATATTTGTAACAGTCCGATTCTTCCCATACTGAAGAAGGATACGGACGCCAGAGTTTATCGGTTTATAATTGATTTGAGAGAAGTGAACAAGATCGTGATACCTCAATATCCATTGGTTTCCGATATCACGACGTTGCTTACCTTGGTCCCGCCTACGGCGACCATGTTCTCAGTGATTGATTTGAAGAATGCCTTCTTTTCCATTCCCATTCACCCTGATAGCCGATATCTTTTTGGGTTTACATTGAATAATAGGTCTTATCGTTTCTGTAGGATTCCCCAGGGCTATACAGAAAGCCCTAGCATTTACAGTCAGGCTTTGAAACGACAATTGGATTCCTTTGTTCTGCTCGAGGGGGTCGCCCTCATTCAATATGTTGATGACATCTTGCTGGCGGCTGACACCCTGGAGTTGTGTGAAAAAAGTACGCTATCCTTACTTTCCTTTTTAGCGTCCCACAATCATAAGGTATCTAGGAAGAAATTGCAATTCTGTAGACCAAAGGTGACTTATTTGGGTCACCTTTTGTCTAAGGAGGGACGTGCACTCACACCGGATCGTGTCCAAGTAATTTTGGATACACCGAGACCGTCCACACAGAAGGATGTGCGTGCATTTTTGGGCCTTGTTTCTTTTTGTAGACAGTGGATATTGGGGTTTTCGCACATAGCTAAGCCATTGTTAGCCCTCTTGACAAAGGACACGCCTATCCCAATCCCTTGGTCAGATGAGTGTGATACTGCCTTTCAGCAATTACGAGAGGCCCTTTGTTCAGCACCAGTGTTAGGGACCCCGGATTATGCAAAACCCTTTTCGTTGTATGTGCATGAGAAAGATGGATGTGCATTGTCAGTTTTAGTGCAGATGCACGGCGATAAGCAGCGCCCATGTGCACATTTTTCGGCTGTACTTGATCCTGTCGCCCGAGCATTACCAGGGTGTTTTCGCTCGGTTGCGGCGACAGCTGTGTCAATACGCCAAAGCGAGGGAATTGTGTTATCTCATAAGCTGTTGGTATTAGTCCCCCATGCTGTCGATGCCCTGCTCAATCAAACGAAGACGCAGCATTTGACCAGCGCCCGTTTAACGGGATATGAGTTGACGCTTTTGGCTCCTCATATTACGTTGAAAAGGTGCGTAACGTTAAACCCGGCAACATTGTTGCCATACCCCGAAACCCAGCTTGAGGCGCGGAAAGGGCATGATTGTATTCTCGTGACTGAGGAACAAACAAAGGGTCGTATTGATCTCCAGGATACGCCCTTTCCAGATGTAGATGGAGAACTGTGGGTGGATGGATCCTGTTTGAAGCTACCAGATGGTACGACTTCAGCAGCATATGCAATTACCACATTACAAACGATAGTGGAGACAGCACGAATACCACAGAAATCAGCTCAAGCAGCGGAACTGATAGCATTAACACGAGCATGTGAGCTCAGTACAGGACTATGTGTGAATGTTTATACAGATAGCCGCTATGCCTTCGGAGTAGCGCATGACTTCGGCCTACTCTGGAAGGAGAGAGGGTTTTTAACGTCACATGGAGTTCAGATAATGCATGGAGAGTTAGTTCACAATCTTTTAACTGCACTGACATACCCGAAGAAAATTGCCATCGTTAAGTGTAGCGCCCATAGGAAAGTGGTTGATAAAGTTGGAGAAGGGAATGCGTTAGCGGATCGAGTAGCACGGGAGACTGCGATGCAGCCCGGTACTACTGCCATGTATGTAGTGAAGTCACAGGTGGAGAGATGGCATGATGCAAAGGAGGAAGTGCGAGAAATGCAAAGGACCGCTTCTGACAAAGAGCGGGAACAATGGGCTAGCGAGGGAGAATTGGATGATGAGGGTTGCTGGAGGAATAAGCAGATGGATAGATGGAAATTACCCACGGCTTTTGTACAACCAATGGTTCAGATGGCACATGGGCCAGCACATGTTGGAGCTTCCGCAATTGTAAAATTGCTTACTCAAGTCTGGGAGCATCCAGAGATTGCTAGCACAGCAAAGAGGGTGGTGCAGACCTGTATGATCTGCCTGAGGTATAACCCTGGAAAAGGTACTCGAACTCCAGCAGGAGGATTTGTGACACCCACTGCACCCTTTGAGGTTCTGCAGATGGATTACATCCAGCTTGAGCGCTGTAATAATCTGAAGTATGTTCTAGTAGTGGTCTGCGCTTTCAGCAAATGGGTTGAAGCGTACCCTACGAAAGACAATACTGCAATGACTACTGCGAAGCTGCTGCTGAAAGAGTTCTTCCCTCGATATGGCGTCTGTAGACTTCTGTGGAGTGATAATGGCCCTCACTTTGTAGCGGATGTTATAAAGTATGTCTTGAAGGGCCTAGGCATCACTCAGAAGTTCCACGCCGTGTTTCACCCTCAGTCTGCAGGCCTAGTTGAGAAGTATAATGGTACACTGAAGCTTAAGATCGCCAAAATTCAAGCTTCGACGTCTTTGACTTGGCCAGACGCTCTGCCACTGGCGTTATTGTCAATTAGATCAGTACCGCACTCTCGAACTGGCCTTACACCATATGAGGTTGTTTTCGGACGCCCAATGAATATTTGGGGTCCGCCAAAACCTAAGGCTGTGTATGATGTACCTTGTGTGATGATGAGTGATTATCTGGCACAGTTAACGGATAACTTGGTTTCTATTCATCAACAGGTCCGGGAGGCGCTCCCTGATCGGTCTACCGGCGAAGGACATGGTCTCCGGCCTGGTGACCATGTCATGGTGAAAGTCTTCGACAGAACGAACAGCTTGGAGCCGAGATGGGTGGGCCCTGAGCAGGTCCTCCTCGCAACGAGGACGGCTGTGCGAGTCTCCAACAGAAAGAATTGGATCCACTCTCTGCACTGTAGGAAGGTGCCGCCCGGATTGGTGGAACCTGCCGTGTTGACCGATCAACGAGAAATCTTGGCTGCAGAGACAGGCCGTGCTGCGGAGCCAAACGCCACTGAGGAGCTCTTTCCGGACCACACGACTCCTGGAGGAAGGCGATATCATCTTCGACCAAGGAAGTGAGTTTTCTAGTACCGGGACATACTGTCAGAACGGCCCTTGGGTTAGTGAAACGGAGAGCCGATGAGGCAAGGGGGGGGGGGATCAGCCCTGCATTAGTGTAGCGACACCCGTCTTGGCCCGCTGGTGAAGAAATCAACCGCTGCCCAAGGGGAAGAGTTCTGACAGACTTTTAGTTTCAGGAAGATATTGGGTTTATTTTTGCTTTTGATATGGAGAAAAAGAAAATCCTTTGTGCATTAGGGTTCATGTTGACAGTAGCCATTGTTGGGATAACCACATGGTTCGTGGAGGATGTAACTCCCGCTCGGAAGATTCTTGTGTTGACAACTCCGGTGCCTGAGGAGCACTACTTTTATACATTACCGTATCAAGAGTTGAAGCATCGACAGTCTTACTTGAATAACACTTTCATCCAGATGCTGCATCATACCCACGTTGCTACGAATGCTACGAACTGTTGGATATGTGGGATGATGCCAGCTCATCAGAAGAAAGGAGGAACGCCATTTATACCACTTCCTTTCTCTCATAATGGCTCTTGTAGAGCATGGTATACTTTGCTTTTTGCCACTCGGAAACCGACAGTGGGACGATTGCTTTTCAGACTCAATAAAGAATGTCATCAAGACAAGAATGGGTATCCACAAGCGAATGGGACAATTTGGGAGTGGGAAGAGTACCGACCAGACAATGAATCCATTCCCTACATCTTCACGAACACAAGAGACACTGTGGGAAAGGACCAATTCGTGATTCAAGTAGCACAAGCTCAGGCGGACCTGTGCGTCCAGAGTGTGGGTTTCATCCCTGTCGGTGTTAGTGATTGCATTACTGTTCTGAATATTGATGGGTTGAACAATAGTACCTTCTTAGCCTCCCATAATACGTACTTTGTGTGTGGAAATAAAGGTTATTACCGTCTGCCGGCTGGGTGGTCTGGGGTATGCTATGTATCATTCCTATTACCTCCTGTATTCCTAGCACCCGCATCTTATCATAAGGATCTGAAATTATTGAATAATGTGACTGTAAATAGGTATAAACGTACTTTATCAATTGACGATGTAGATCAGACTGACACCAGTCTGCAGCAGTATATTGATTTTAACTTAGGACTGTTTTTCTTTGTTGGAGTTGCCCTGAACAGTAGGAAGATCCAAAGATTAACAAGAGTGGTAGAAGCTGTGACAAATCAGACTGCTGCTGCTCTTGGAAATCTTACGGAGGAATTGCAAATTACTAGAATTGTTGCATTGCAGAATCGTATGGTATTAGACGTTATGCTAGCTGACAGAGGAGGAGCATGTAAAATTATTGGAAGTAGCTGTTGTGTGTTTATCCCTGATCATACGCCATCAGTTTATAATGCCATCAATAAACTGCATAAAATTGCAGCTGAGATCCATACAGAAAATGGCACTTGGTCCTTTTCTGGATGGTTTTGGGCATTAATTACCGCCTGGGGATGGAAGGTTTTAACTGGTCTCTGCATTATTGTAGTGGTTCTGTTTTCGTGTTGTATCTGCGTTCAATGTGGTCCCTTGTTCTGCTCATTATGTGTATCATTCTGTATCCCTGATAAGAAAGCTATTGCTGATGTTGCTCACCAAAAACGTTTAGCTAAGGAAGTTGAAGAAATGATGACAATTGACATACATGATGATTATCCTAACAAACCGGATGTCTTCAGTAAATGCTGAAAGGGTCGTCTGTTGTAAATTGAAACAACGATGTGATTAAGCATTTACTAAAGACATTAATTCCCCTTTCCTAGATCGTGTTTTTCCTGTTAGGTTGGCCGAAGTTTGGACTCCATTTTGTATTGTCATGCTTCCACGTGTTCCCCACGAGAAGAGTCCAACCTCTGTGTTAGTTGCTCTTGTAATCTGCCTAGTAACAGTCTATAAATAGCTCCTTTGTCCATCTGGCACATGCCCAGACTTGACCACATCTGTTATCAGTTAGCCTTGCTTGACCATGTTTTCGCGGGCTCAAGGAGTGTGTTAGCTCCGCCCACATATTGATTCAGTATCGAAAATGACCATAAATGGTAATGTTCTTCGGCCTCATGTTGTATCCACCCACTTATGAGCCCCTCTACTGTGTATAAAAGGGGACCATGTACGAAGGTTCTGTGTGCTACTCTATGCAACACTGAAGAGTGTTGTGTGGATTGTAGGACCACCCTTAAGGGTTAATAAATGCTGTCTTTGTACTTTGCAGTTTCCGTGCCAACTTCCTTATAGATTCCATTACAGGAGAGCGAACCCTTGTGTCCTGCGGGCCTAGCTGGGGCCTGTATTCATCACACGTAGAACGCGGAGTTGCCCAAAAACTCTGCACTCTGCAATGGAGTGGAGGTTTTTTTGTGTTTGCGTGCCCGAAATGCATTTTCACGGGAGCGACTTACCAGGTGCCTGTGATCGCCAACGAGATTTCCCCGAGCCATTCGCGAGCACCATGAGATTTGCTAGGAAGACGAATGGTCCACTGAGAGTTTGCGATCGCGAACACATCATTCGAGCGCGCCATCGGACTTTCAGCTGAGGTTTTGTGAAGAACACGATCCTGAACGCACAGAATCTACTGCGACTACCATCTGGAGAAGGTTCTCTCCCGAGCAGCATCAAAACCTTCTCGAAATGACAATTGGATTAAAAAAACTCCTCAAATTGACATTTGGCTGTACTTTTTTGTATAAGGAGTCTTTTTTCTTTTTTTACTTTCTCTTCAAGACGATGTAAGTGCTCTATAGTCTCCAACTTCCTGTTCCTCTCCAGCAGGCTCCTCCCAGTGCTTTGTCCATCTCCTGGCCACTTTTCATTTGGATTTGGAGCTGTATGGATCACTCTTTGTGTCCGCTGCATCATATCTAATTGGTTTTAAGGACTTTGAATTTGAGATTTCACAAGTAGGTTGGAAAATTGGTGTTTGTTTGATTGTGGCCATGCACCTAGATTTATTTGTACTTTTTATCATTTTTTTAAATTTATTGTGGTGGGTTGCCTGTTGTTTCAGTAGAGGCCTAGTAATTTCGTTGTAAGTAATCTTATTCTTTTATAAAGGAAACACGTTGCACAGTTCACTACATTTTTCTCCATGTTTTGAAAACAATTTGCAATATTTATTTAATTCACTATGTAACCCATTAGTCTGCTAAAAATAGGACTCTCTCAGCCAGTAGGACCAGAACTATTCATGGGTGCATCAAACAACTATTTCGGTGGTGTCTGTTGAATTTATAGTTTACTAGCATCATTTCGGCCATGGATAGCATTGGATTAAAAATACAAAATGTGTGTTAAATTAAATGCCTTTGTTGGATGTGTGAGGTTGTAACTTGCAAACCTTGTTAGCCCTGTGGATTTTAGTTTTTGGCATTGTTGCATTAAAGATGTGTTGTTTAGCATGCCTCCTTTGTCTGGCCAGTGTGATAGTGTGTTTGTAATAGTGGGCCTTCATTTGCCTTGGCTGACCCTCCCCATGTGGCCAGGGGCCATTTTGTAAAGTCTGTGTCCATATAGGCCTGCTTGAGTTCATTGTTTTCCCAGGCCTCATGCTTGTTGTTGTTGTGACCATGTGGCGGGTGGCAATTTTGTGGAGGCAGTTAGTGTGCTTTTGCCATAGGCCTTCATGTATTTTCTTTGTTCCTCTTGGCTTATTGCTACTTGTTGTGGTAGCCTGGCCATGTGTGATCGTGGGCGGTCGGCGGGCTGGAAAAGCAGGCAAGGAGGCCGGATATAGTGGGCAATATTGTCCTTTTATTGCACACAAGGCAGTTCTTAGAACAAGAGAGGAAACCAAGATATGGCTAAAAAAAAAGGGTTGTGTAGTCTTCTTCCGCCTCTGCCGGATGGGTTGGGGGTCCAGTGGGTTTCCCGGTCTTGGGGCAGACGTCTGTAGGAGGTCGGTAAGGCTCCTCGGAGGGCAGTAAGAGAAAGAGAAGGAGCCGTTAGTCCTACTGGGGCTAGAGGCCAGGTACCGTAACCATAACCAGGGGTGAGAAAGTAGAAAAGATCGTGAGGAAAAAGGGCGGGGAAGGACAAGGAATGGCAAAGAAAGAGGGGTGCTCGAAAAGGTTCGTGTGGGGGCAGTATTTACACAGTGCAAGGTGCTGTATACTATATACAAGGTGTCTAACCGTTATAAGTGGCGTGTCTAAGATAGAGGGAGTAATTACACAGGGGCCGTACTGTGTACTCACGCGCTCCGCCGTAACTCTCCTCCGAGTTACGGCCGCTCTTCAGCCACCTCCGGGGGATTCCACCAGTCTTCGGACCACTCCTTGATTTCTCCACTCCCGTCCTCTTCTTCCGCCGCAGCTCCAGTCGAAATCTCCTGCCACGATACTCCGACCTCTTCTGCCTCTCGTCTTCCGTCTTTTCTGTGTCCGGCCCTCAGCAAGGAGGGGGGACTTCCGGGTTCAAGGGGTAGTCTTTCCGGTCCGTCATCTCTCCGGATTGGATCCTGCAACAGAGAGAGGGGCGGGGTTCCCGTTGTCACAGACGCTTTTGTGGTTGTTTCGGATTGCGCGCCCTGGAAGGGAGAACATCGGAGGGGTGATAATCCTGGCGGGGTGAGTAAGGGTCTCGGGACCCGTGGGGCTATATCACATCCCTTTCCCCTAGCTGTCCTTCTTGTACAGGGTGGGGACACGGGGTAGCGGGAGAGGTAATCCGCATTACCCTGGTCCACACCTTTCCTATGTACCGTTTTGAAATGGTAGGGTTGGAGCGACAGAAACCAGCGGAGGACCCGGTCATTGTGTCCTTTGTTCCAAGCCATCCACTCCAGGGGGGCGTGATCTGTGAATATGGTAAAGTCCCGCCCTTCCAAGTAGTATCGGAGACTTTCCACAGCCCATTTGATTGGCAGGGCTTCTTTTTCCACCACGGCATAGTTTTTTTCTCGTGGGAACAGTTTCCTGCTGAGGTAGAGGATGAGCTTCTCGTTCCCAAAGGGGTCTTTTTGTGACAGCACCGCCCCTAGTCCCTGTTCCGAAGCGTCTGTCTGGAGCAGGAACGGTTGTGAGTAATCAGGACTCACTAGCACGGGACTGGATGTCAGGGCGTTTTTCAGATCGGAAAAAGCATGCCACAACGATGGCGTTGGATTTTGAAGGATTGTTTCGGTTTTTGTGGATTTTTTTAACAGGTCAGTGAGCGGGGCTGCCCTTTGAGAGAGATTAGGTACAAACCTCCGGTAATAGCCTAGGAGGCCCAGGAACGCACAAAGGTCTTTTCTAGTCTGGGGAAACGGGAGGGAATGGATGGCTTCGGTTTTGCTTTTCTGGGGTCGTATTAGGCCCTCACCCAGGAGGTATCCCAGATATTTAACCGTTTGGGCTGCCAGGGTGGTTTTGGCGGGGTTTATTGTGAACCCATAAGACCCCAGGGAAGTGATGACCTTGTGAAGGTGTTCCAGGTGTTGTGTCCAGTTATCACTATAAATGACAATATCGTCCAGATATGCGCCCGCATACAGGGTGTGGGGCCTTAATATGTGGTTCATTACTCGTTGGAATGTAGCGGGCACGCCATGAAGGCCGAAAGGGAGGACTAGGAATTGGTACAACCCCTCAGGGGTGGAAAACTCTGTCTTCTTTCTGTCCTCTTCTCTGAGGGGTATCTGCCAATACCCCTTACAGAGGTCTAACGTGGAGATATACTGGGCCTTCCCTATGCGTTCGACCATCTCGTCGACGCGCGGCAACGGATAGGTGTCAAAGGAGGAGATCTTGTTGACTTCACGGAAGTCAATACAGAACCTGACAGACCCGTCAGGTTTGGGTACGAGGACAATCGGAGAGTTCCAGTCGCTCACCGAGGGTTCTATTATACCCATTTTTAACATTTGTTCTGTTTCCCTCCGTATAACCGCCCTGCGGGCTTCGGGACCCTATACGGTCTTTGTCGGACCACCTTCCCAGGTACCGTTTGTATGGCGTGTTCTGTGATGGTGGTACGACCGGGTGAAGACGAAAACACCTGGCGTAATGGATATAGAACATTCTTAAGTTCAAGACACTGCTGTGTGATTAGTCCTGTGTCTATGCAGGGGGAAAAGGAGAGGGGAGCATGAGCAACAGAGCCGAATAGGACGGGACGAGGGCCTTCCCATTTCTTTAGATGATTCACATGATATATTTGTGTGGTACCATGTGTGGGATCCAGGTCTAACTCGTATGTGACAGGGGTCACCTGTCGAAGGATGACATAAGGGCCCTGCCACTTTCCTAGGAGTTTCTGATCTGAGGACGGCATCATTAACAGAACCAGATCTCCCACGGAGAAGACCCATGTTTTTGTACCCTTGTCGTATTGTCCTTTCTGTTTATTTTGTGCGTTCTCTAGATTTTGGCGTACAATGTCCCTTATCACAGATAAGTGGGTCTTTAGGTTGTCCATATATTCAGGGAGGGGATGAGTACGGTCTGATTCTGCTTCCCAGGCTTCATGGGCCATGTCCAATAGGGTACAAGGGGGTCGGCCATACAGTAGCTCATAGGGTGTATAACCGGTGCTGCTCTGTGTTTTACAACGAATGGCGAACAAGGCAAGGGGTAGCATATCCTCCCACCTTTTTGCTTCTAATCCCAGCAATTGTTTTAGTGTCTGTTTCAGCGTGGCGTTATATCTCTCCACTAACCCATCTGTTTGTGGATGGTACGCCGAGGTTCGGATCTGTTTGATCCCAAGTTGGGAGCAGACTTGTCTCATCAGAGCCGAGACAAAAGGAGTGCCCTGATCGATCAGGATCTCCCGGGGAAACCCCACCCTAGAGAACACAGAGATGAGGGCTTTGGCGATGTTCTGGGTAGTGGGTTGACGCAGAGGCAGGGCTTCAGGGAAGCGCGTGGCGTAGTCCACGATAACTAGGGCGTATCGACAGCCGCTTCGAGAGGGTAACAGGGGCTCTATAATGTCCATCCCTACTCTGCTAAACGGGACGTCAATAACAGGAAGGGGCTGTAGGGGTACCCTAGGGGGTCGATATCTGCTATGTTTTTGACACACAGGGCACTCTCTGCAATACGTCTTGATGTGTTTGTGTACCCCGGGCCAGTAGAATCTGTCTAAGATTGCTTGGCTGTTTTTTTCGTCACCAAAATGACCCCCCAGGAGGTGGCTGTGGGCAAGGAACAGGACCTTATCTCGGAAGGGGCCAGGGATCAGAAGTTGGGGCTTTTGCTGGGTCCCTCCCTTGCGCTATAACAACCCATGTTTCTTGTAGAAGTAAGGACCTACGGTAAGGGGATCCTCGTGGTCTAACGCCTTTGCCCATGCTTCCTGCAGAATAGGATCTTCTTGCTGTGCTGCCCTGAATTCCCTGTCGGTCTGCCAGGAGTGTTCATCCGGGATCACGGGGAGAACACAGGCGTGCTCTCTCTTTTCCTTCTTCTTTTGGGTTTTGGTTTTAGGGGATTTGGGTTCAATCGCAGGGGAGGATGGCCCCTGAGGGAAAGGGGCTTCTTCCCACCATCGGGTCAGGGAATCGATTGTGTCCTGTAGAAGTCCTGGTAAGCCGGAATAGTCGCTCCCCAATATGGCCTGTTCCGGAAGAGCTGGTAGAAGACCTACGGTGAGGGTCGTTCCTGGATCCTTGGGGTGTTGGACATGCACTTGGGTGGTTGGGTATCTTTTTGTGTCGCCGTGAACGCATTGAATGGCGACCATACCAGACGGGGGGGCTAACAGGGGTATGCAAGTCCTGAGGCCTGAGAACGCTCTGTCGACACCCGGTGTCTGCCAGAGCCATGAGTGTTTGTCCGTCAATGTTCACCGGACAACGGAACGGGGGTGGTGCAGCCCCTGGAACCGAGCAAAAATAGTTCCGGGCAAGGCCAACCTCCATCGGCTCTTCCTTGTGGGGGCACACCCGAGCGATGTGACCAAAACCCCCACAACTGTAGCATTGGGGCCCGGGGTGGGTAGGTCGCTGCAGTATAGGGGTGGGAAACAGAGGGATAGGCTCCGGTCTTCTTGGTAGAGGAGGACGGTGAGGTCAGATGCCTGTGGAGGGATGTGGTTTATGTGGGTGCTCCTCCTTGCCTCACTGCGCCTCCTGCGCACAACTGTAGCCGCTTGCTATTTCCACTGCGGCTTCCAGTGAAAGACGGGCATGCTGTCGCACCCACCTTTGAGTGCCTGGATGCAAAGACATAAGAAATTGTTCCAGGTATATTTTCTCGAGGATTTCCTCCTTGGTGGAGGCATCTGGTCTCAGACATCGATTGGTCAAGTCTTTGATCCTGAATGAAAGGGCTCTGGGGGTTTCTTGTGGCCCTTCCTTGGCCTGGCGTAACTTTACACGGTACGTTTCATCATCGATGCCCAGCCGTTCGAGGATACACTTCTTGATATCCGCATAAGGATTGTTGCCCTGCATGTTTGCCTGTTGATACGCGGCTTGCAAGTTGCCAGTCAACAAGGGTCCCAGGTAGTGGCCCCAACGGTCGATAGGCCACGAGGCGGCCTGTGCTAGTCTTTCGTAATTGGTAAAGAAAAAGTCTGGGTCCTCCCCCGGCACGTACTTTTGGAGAACCACGGAAGGCAGGGAGGCCATTGGTCTCTGATGTCCCAGAACGTCGGTCAGCTTCCCCATGGCTTGCTCGTGGGTGTCCCCCTGTCCCTTCAGTACATCGTGGAGCTGACCTCGGTCGTCTTCGGCGGTCTTCAGGAACCGCTCCATTAAGTTCCCCAATTGTTCTTGGGAGTCGGCCATCCTCTTCATCACGGCCTCCATGCCTCCAGGCAATCCCACTTCTGACACCAGCTGTGATCGTGGGCGGTCGGCGGGCTGGAAAAGCAGGCAAGGAGGCCGGATATAGTGGGCAATATTGTCCTTTTATTGCACACAAGGCAGTTCTTACAACAAGAGAGGAAACCAAGATATGGCAAAAAAAAAAGGGTTGTGCAGTCTTATTCCGCCTCTGCCGGATGGGTTGGGGGTCCAGTGGGTTTCCCGGTCTTGGGGCAGACGTCTGTAGGAGGTCGGGAAGGCTCCTCGGAGGGCAGTAAGAGAAAGAGAAGGAGCCGTTAGTCCTACTGGGGCTAGAGGCCAGGTACCGTAACCATAACCAGGGGTGAGAAAGTAGAAAAGATCGTGAGGAAAAAGGGCGGGTAAGGACAAGGAATGGCAAAGAAAGAGGGGTGCTCGAAAAGGTTCGTGTGGGGGCAGTATTTACACAGTGCAAGGTGCTGTATACTATATACAAGGTGTCTAACCGTTATAAGTGGCGTGTCTAAGATAGAGGGAGTAATTACACAGGGGCCGTACTGTTTACACAGGGCACCTAGAGTGCTTTTAAGAAGGCAGCTGGTACTCACGCGCTCCGCCGTAACTCTCCTCCGAGTTACGGCCGCTCTTCAGCCACCTCCGGGGGATTCCACCAGTCTTCGGACCACTCCTCGATTTCTCCACTCCCATCCTCTCCTTCCGCCGCAGCTCCAGTCGAAATCTCCTGCCACGATACTCCGACCTCTTCTGCCTCTCGTCTTCCGTCTTTTCTGTGTCCGGCCCTCAGCAAGGAGGGGGGACTTCCGGGGTCAAGGGGTAGTCTTTCCTGTCCGTCGTCTCTCCGGATTGGATCCTGCAACAGAGAGAGGGGCGGGGTTCCCGTTGTCACGGACGCTTTTGTGGTTGTTTCGGATTGCGCGCCCTGGATGGGAGAACATCGGAGGGGTGATAATCCTGGCGGGGTGAGTAAGGGTCTCGGGACCCGTGGGTCTATCACACCATGTGGCTGGTGGCCATTTTGTGAAGGCAGCCGGCATTCTTTTTCTATCGGCCTGCATTGTCTGTCTTACCTTTGTAGGCTTATTATTCATTGGTGTTGTGGCATGGCCATGTGGCTGGCAGCCATTTTGTGAAGGCAGCCAGTGTGCTTCTGGCATAGGCGTGTATGCCTTCTTTCTGGTGGCCATGTATTCTTGCTGGTTGTTGTTTTGCATGCACATTTTTCTTCTTTGATTCAGCAACAAATGTAAGACAGTTCACTACATTTTCGCCATGTTTTTAATAAATTTGCAATATTGATTTGAACTGATTCACTAGGTGGCCTAGTCTGCCAATGGGGTTTTCCAACCAATACGCCAGAGCTACTCATGGGTGCATGAAACAACTATTTCTGTGGTGTCTGTTAAATCTAAACATCATTTTGACCATAGACGGCATTGGATTAAAAACAAAAAATGTTAGCTTTTTTTGTGGTATTTCACCAATTTTTTTTTCATGTGTGTTATTAAATCAAATGCAATGTTGGATGTGTGTGGTTGTAACTTTCACATTTGTTCAGCCCTGTTGATTTCTTATTGGCATTGTTGCATTAAAGATGTGTTGTTTAGCATGCCTCCTTTGTCTGGCCAATATGTGAGTGTGTTTGAAATAGTGGCCCATCATTTGCCTTAGCTGAGCCTCCTCATGTGGCCAGGGGCCATTCTGTAAATTCCGTGTTTATAATCCATATAGGCCTGCTTGAGTTTTTCAGGCCTCCTGCCTGTTGTTGTTTTGTGACCATGTGACTTGCGTCAACTTTGTGGAGGCAGTTAGCATGCTTTTACCACATAGACCTGCATGTCTGTCTTCCCTTTGTTCCCCTTGACTTATTGCTTCCATTGTCATTTGTCAATTGCAGCTCCATGAGAGCTACATCCCACATGATGCACAATGTTAAACCGTTACATCTGTATTATTGTTGTTGTTCTTTTCTTTCCTATCCTTCCTGAGAGTAGTGTACACAGTACACCATGAAAGCCCTTGTGATGTTAAAGTCTCACAAATGGTTACACTGTAATTTTAATTGTTTTAATAGCTGAGGTAATAACACTAACAAGTGTGACCACACACACTATATTAAATTTGTTTGTACTACCAATTGAACCACAACAATGCCACGTTTCACTGATTTTCTTGCTTGTTTGCTGTTAGGTGCACAAAAGAGAAGGAGGCAAAATCAACCATTGTACTGCCAGTCAGAAGGCTTGCGCACAGTCATGTGACGTGTGACCGCAGACATCTCTTCAACTTGTGCCACTGCGTGCTGACATCTTCAAGATGGCACCAAAGAAAGGTACCAGGTCCAGTACCAAGAAAGTTGCCAGTGAGAAGAACAAGCCACTGCCCCCTACCACCAACGGTGTGTCACCCAAGACATTTTGGGAAACCAAAAATTGCGCATGCCGCAGCAGTGTCTGGGGAGCAAGCTGGGAGCAGCACCCCCATATCAGTGGACCCACCCCACCAACCTAGGCCTAAGGCAATGTCTGTCGCAGAGGCAGCCAGTCTAATCACGACAGCGCCGACGAGCAGTGATGTTGAAATTGAATTATCATTATCGCAAAGTAGTACCCAATCAATGCAGGAAACTCAGATAAGTGAGTAACAAGAGCTGCAACCACCCCCAATAGTAGCTATTCCTCCCAAACTAGGGGGCAGTTCAGGAGATCGAGCTTCCTGTTTAGGTTGAAGAAGAGCAAGCCACTCTTTCAGAAGATTTGTTTTCTTCCAGATCCCCAGCAAGAAAAATGAGGGTTAGTCCATCAACTTCTTCCTCAAGCCCCCCTTCTGACGATGTAGATGACACTTGGATCCCACCTCAGTCTGAGAGTGAGACATGCCACAAGACAAGGCTAGGGGAAAGGAAGGTTCCAGAAAGCCTTAGAGTTATGGAAGTAGATGTAGAAGAGGAGGCTGATAACGAGCCAGTCATCATGGATATTAGCCCCACCCCAGTGGAGACCGACATTACCCAATCCCAAATTGCTGTGATGGATGTGGCACGGATACCACTAACACAGACACTACCAACACCACCTCCAGCTGCCATGTTTACAAAGTCCAGGCAGTGACCTACATCCACCACACCCACCTCAATAAAAGTAGGTACTGCAGAGAGTCAAAAGTCATGCCCACCTACAAGTTCATCTGACAATGCAAGTGGCACCAGCAGCGTCAGAAAGTTGGTCTCCCCAGTTTGGGACTTCTTTTCTGTTAGCAGGAAGGAGGTGAAAATTGCTATATGCTCCATTTGTGGAAAAGGTGTTAGCCGGGGTAAGCTTGGTAAAAACTATTGTACGGGACGCCAAACAACCCATCTGGGAAAACACCACTTGATCCAGTGGGAGGTGCACCTTAGCAGCCAAAAAACTGCAAGTGTTGTTGGTGGAGGAGATGAAGAAGATCCGATCGCGGTGCAAGGTGAACAAGGAGAATTTTCTCTGCTACACAAAGCAGCCCTGTCCACAGTAGTGCAGTGGTACCATCCACATCATCAGCAGCAATATCGCAATGGAACAAGAGTCAGGCTGAGACACCAAGGGGTCCAAGGCAAGAGAGTACCACAATGAAAAAATGTGCATTGAGCCTAACATCTAGTGTCAAGAAGTCACCTGCATCAGTGGCACCAGAATAAAGAAAAATCCAGTCTACCATTCTCAGCATGTTTAGGTCGTAGGGGCAGTACGAACCCAACCACCCAACGGCAAATTGTACAACGCGAAGCTCGCTAAAATGATAGCCCTGGACCTCCTCCCTTTTTCTTTTGTGGAAGGGGTGGGTTTTCTTGAATTTATGGCAGCCATCTGCCCAAAATGGAAGGTTCCCAGCCATTTCTATTTTGCCAGAGTTGCTGTTCCAGCACTACATCACGACGTGCTGGAATTGCTTGGACAAGCTTTGCAGCAGAGTGATGTTCACAATATCCACCTGACAGCAGACATGTGGAGCAGTTGCCAAGCCACTGAATACATGTGCATCACTTAAAACTGGATCTCTTTTGTAAGGAAAAGAGAAAAAATATCTGCAGGTGTTGACACTGCTGAGATTTTTAATTCCGCTCGGAAACATGCAACAGTAGCCATGTTCGCCATGGAGAAATCTCATGATGCAGCAAACATTTTGGAAGACTTTGACAACAAGATCTTTGAGTGGCTGTAACCAAAAGGGCTTAACATTTGTTTTGTTGCCACGGATAATGGCAGTAATATAGTTAACGCTATGGCCGATGCTGGCTATTTCCGGGTCCTTCTGTTTAGCGCATTGCATTAATATCATTGTGCAAGACTTTCTGAAAAAAGAAGACTGAGTCAGCAATGTACTGACTACCTGCAGAAGAATCTGCACACATTTCAGACATTCCTTTAAAGCCCGGAAGCAGGTGAGGATCATTCAACGTGATAATAGAATGCCAGTTAAAGCACTCATCTAGGAAGTGCCAACACATTGGAACTCAACTTAGTACATGCTTGAATGTCTGTTTGAGCCATACAGACCAATCAATGAATATGTCATGCAAAGAGAGGATGCTATTGTGAAAGGCATGATCATTGAGATGCACCAATAGGGCTTAGTTAAATGCCTGACAGAGATGCTGCTTTCGTTCGAGGTATTTACAAATGATGTCAGCAAGGACGACTGTACTGGGGGCCAAGCTATCCCATTGTTGCACATGCTACAGGAACAGCTCAAGGTGGTGTCTGCAATGTATGCAGGTGTAGAGGAAAAAAAAGAAGCATATGAGTTGGTGGAGAGCTTAACCCTTCGCTTATCTGAAAAGACAAAGAAGCAAATCGACATTGTGTCATCCAACCATTACATTTGTGTCACAATTCTTGATCCATGGTACAAACCACTTTTATTACTTTTTCAGATCGGGATGTTGCCAGATTAAAAACTTGTATAGCTCTGCAGGCTTGTCAGAAAGGAAAAGAATGGCTTGGAACTAGAGGCCTGCTCCTCCAGGGCACAACAAGTACTGCAGGGCAGCCTTCAAGTTCAAATTCAGAGCCTGGGGCAGTGCGGTTGGCTCACAGCAGCCAAAACGACCAACAAAACCAAGAACAACATCAACAACAACAAGAACAGGAGCATCAGCACCAAAAGCGGCACAGGAATGGCTTCTACAGGCAGGGCTTAGGTCCAGTGCTGAGGCAAAGGCATAAGAGGCCGAGCAAATTGGTACACCCATGACCATTGAGCGGATGGTCCAGGCCTATCTGGATGACCCAAGAGAGGTATACTTTGATCAAAACCCATTGCTGTATTGGTACAGGAAAAGGCGTCAATGGCCAGTGCTCAGCAGGCTGGAGATAAACTATCTGGCTTGACCCGTAGCAATAGTCTCTGCTGAGCATGTTTGCTGTGCTGCTGGTGCCGTTCTGACAGTGAGAAGGCCCAGTCTCTCACCCCAAAACGTGGAGAGGTTAACCATGATCAAAATGAATTAGCACTTTATACTACGGGATTACACCATACCTGAAGTACCACAGCAGGAAGATGATGACAGTGACTCAGGTCAAAGAAGTAGTGCATTAGGTGACCTACTTCTGGGTGAACTACCAGAGTTTGAGGATGAGCTCTACTTCCCTGGCAACTAGGCTTTCAAGTTACTTTCTTTCTTCCTTTGGTGCCCCAAAATAAGCACCCAAAAAAGATTTAGCTAAGGAACATTATTTACTTTATTATTTGTGTGTGTCACTGTCTTTCTGGTTCACAACAAATCCATCCCGACCGTCTTACTCTTTTATTGCCGGATTGGTGTTGCAACTGTGTGCAGTCAGTGAAAAAGCAAGTCCATTCATTCTGACTTGCCCTAAAGCCATTACCCACAAGCCAGATATTGGATGAAGAATACAACAAATGTGAAATGTGTGCCTGCCTCCAAACCTGGGCCCTGACTATATATCTATCCTTTCCTAGCCTAGAGAGACTACCCTGGAAGAACAGGTACATGATTGCATGATTGCCTGCATTGAACACTGAGTGATTGTTTTGAATGATGTCTACTATCCTTCTACACACAAAAAAAAATGTGACTCAAGTCAATCTTTCCCTTCTTGCTGTTCAATAACAGAAAGGTAAAAAACAATACCAGACCCACATGTCTGTGTAGTGGCGGTCGCGAGTGTGGTGTGACTGACAGCGATGCATTGATTTTTTACATAATTTGGAAAACGCTATGATGCTGTGTGTGTGTGCTCACTGTGCTGTCTGGCTCAAATTCACATTCGAAGCTAAGCGGAGGTTGGGTGGGGAGGCTTGTTCCTGTTGTTGGAGGTAACTGCCAGAAACAGACATGATTTAGTCATTCTACCTCTGAAAGTCGCCTTGTTGCACTCCTTAATTATGCAGTTTACATTTTCTCCTTGATGTTTCAATATCCTTTTGGTTTTTCCATCTACAGGTCCTTAACCCTGCGCCATACTGGAAAAACAACTCACACTTACCTTTACAAAGTGCATCCACCAGGCACCCAAGATTGACTGATGGACAGTCCAAGGAAGGACCAAGAGGAATGCGGAGATGCAACTCCCAATTTGACAAACATACAGTATCATGTATTTTTTTTCACTTCAATCATTACAATTACTGTGTATGTTGTTTATGTTTGCTTATATTTGACTCCTACAGATATTTTAATGTTATTTGCTATATATCAAAGGAAGCCCGGTACAACAGAACATAATGTATGTAAATTGGGTCCCTCTGGGGGCAGACAGATAATTGCATGAAATATACTGCCCTGTACTGGTCTAGTCCTACTCATCATCATCATCATTCATGCATTTCCTTTTTCTCCCTTAACAGATTTATGATGGCCAGCAGTCAAGATGAATGTGTTGTCCATGTGTAGTGTTTGTCAAATCTTTCCTGAAAATCTCCCTTCCCAACCATTCATCAAACCCTAACCCTCTTCCCTCGGGCTGTCTGATCTGATTTATTGAGATGTGACTAAATTAAATTTACGTCATCAAAAGGGGGGCACTGTTCCAAAGTGAGTGTTGCAGAAAGTCAGACCCTCACTAAACGGAAAGACAAAGACAGAAAGGTGTGAGAGGGAAGGGTACTAGGTCAAGAACTCAGTGAGAAAATTGGGGAAAAGACAAAAATTGTCTCTTGTTGCCCTCGCACACCCTGAAGGATGTCATGCTTCATCATTGAGCATTTGCTCCTCATCGGGCCGGCGGTGCAATGCCCTACGGGTCCCCCGAATGGTCTCTTTAGCGGAGATCTTTTAGAGAGCTGCCGGTGGGTGCATGTGGGTGTGTGGGTAAAGTCCTCTGTGAAGGGTGATATCATGAGTGCAGTGCGTATTAAAACTACCTAACGGTTACCAAAAGAGAATTTAATGGAGTGGTACCCTTAGCAGGGTAAACAACCTGTAGGTTGGGAGTTACCAGCAGAGGTGTAATGTGCCCGGGTAACTTTATAAGGTCGACATGTTTCACGCCTATGTTGGTCTGAAAGATCCCTGGTGTTTCATCAGGACCAGAGGTGAAGTGGGAGTGATGTAAGTGCACGAAGGTGGTTACATTAGAGGGGTGCCATTAGCCCTCTAAATTGTCAAGGGGGACCACTTCTTATTGTACTAAGAGTTGCGGCTATGACTTAATAGTCAGGTATGCCCTCTTGATTGTGACCTAGAATGGATAGTTGGAGAGAAAACAAGAGAAAGAAACACAAGTCTCAGATGTTTGTCTAGAGAACTCATAATGGTGCCTCCTAGTGGGGAGTTTACCAAAAGGCATATCTCGCTTGGAGATTGTGAGACATGGCTGGTGAGTTAAAAGCATACAGACCCCCTATTTGATCAAGTCCTGCGTCATTGCATAGGGGAGCGTGACAGGAGGGGGCTCCGGGTAGAGGCACAGAATATGCGGCAGTTTGGTCGACACCTCTTCCCACACGCTCCCGAATGTCACAAGGATCGCAGGTATCTGCAGGGTGTAGGCGGTAGTATGCATCGTACAGGTGAAAAGTAAAAAACAAACACAGGCTATCAGGGTGATGCGTTTTACATCGAGACCACACTCTGCCCAACTGTGCTGCATGGGCTAGTGTAGTAAAGTAGGTAACAGCGTCCCGTAGTTAGCCCCCGCTGGAATAGACAAACAAATAAAAACCCTCGGTGCGTGTACTTAAGGTTTTTATCCATGCTTACATAAAAGGGGAGCTAACAGTGCTCCATGAGCTATAGGCGTAGGGTGCCCGCACCTTCTTGGGCTGCAGGGACAAAGTAGGTGGGAAAAAGCATGTGCATAACAATCGGTAAGTATCGTAACACATTCAGTAACAATTTTACATAGACTTACTTCGGAAGGGGATGCTCCATAACGATAGTCGAGTACTCACGGTTTAACTCGGGAGTCGGCACAAGAGACCTGCCCCATCCAGACGCCAGCTCGGAGGTAATGGACTGGGGTGTTTTGGCCGGATTTAAGTGCTCGATAATAATAATGCGGGAGGTTTCCTCTTCCGGTCTGCCCGTCATCCTCAACTGGAGTGCGCCTGCGTGTATGCAAAACGCATTAGCAGAGTGACGTCCATGCGTGCCAGGTGGCTCGCGAAGGTTTCGCATGTGCGTAGGAGAGCACAGTGAGGAGGTGAATTGAAAGTAATGCCAATGTGTTGATGTATTTCGTATTAGCGCTGAGCTGGCACCCAATAAAGTGTTAGTTCTGATCACATGTAGTGTGTAACAATATGCGGCTAAATATGTGAAAGACGCAGATTAGGTAGATAGGCAGGAGGTACTTTATTTAGTGTTAGCGCTGAACTGGCACCTAGTACCGTACAATTCCTGATCACGTGTAATGTGTACTGATATGTGACTCGTCAAGTGAAAGACGCATACAGGGTAAATTGGCAGGAGTAATACCATCTTGATGCGTTGTACCCCCAAACCCATGCATGGGTATCACATGGGTTATAATAGAGGCTCCTAAAGGCAGTTACATACGTGTGCATTTGTACAGGGGGAAGATGTATTCACAAAAGGTGCCAATAGTGCACATCGTGGGTGCTGTGGAGATGTGACACCATGGACGTGTAGTAAGGCATGATAGATGGTCTTGTATGGCTGCTACGCCCAGTGGCAGTTGTTTCATGGCAACACACCTAGATAGCGAGACTTGTGGGTGTGAGGCAGGGAGAGGGGGCAGAGCCAGAGAGGCGGTGGAGAAGTTACAGCTCTGTCCATGGGATTTCATCATTCAGGCCTTGTGTATTGGTTCGAAGGCGATGTACCCACCTTTGATCGCATCGCAATAGTGAGGAACTGTTCCATCCTGGGTTGGCCTCTTGGAAAGTCCAGTGAATGGCCTCACATGGATGGCCTTTGTCTATAAAATGGTTGGTGAGCTTGGTAGCTGTGCGGGCCCATCTCACGGTACTCTTGAGTTCACTGATCCTCTTTTTGATCGCTCTTGTTGTCATCCCAACATATGTCAGGGCACATGGGAATGTAATGAGATATATACAATTGGTAGTATTGCAATTTGTATGTTTGCGTTGTTCCCATACAAAATTACCCAATTGTTGTGACTTTGTATGTCTCGTGGATGAGCTTGCCGCACATGTGCCGCAGGGATAGTGTCCTGTAACCGCAGGGAGATTCCAGAGTGGTTTCCTTGGCTGTCTGCGGTGTATGTGGACGTGTGTTCAGCAGTTGATCTTGCAGATTCTCTGTTCTTTTGAATGCAAATCGAGGTGGTGACGCTTGTAATCAGTTCATTGGATTATGATTCCCTCGTTTCCAGTAGTCCTTCTTGAGTGTTATTCCTAGCACGCTTCCTGGCTTTTGTGATCACCTCTCTGGGATAGTGCCTCTCTGCGAGGTTGTTAGCCAGTCGGTTGGCTAGGGATTCAAACTCTTTAGTTCTGCTGCAGTTTTTTCGGATCCTCAAAAATTGGCCGTAGGATAGATTCTCTCTGAGCACTTTTGGATGATAGCTCTTAAAGCTAAGGAGGATGTTGCAGTCCGTGCTCTTGCTGTAAGTTGTAGTGTGTAGTTCTCCATCCTCAAGGCTCATCAGTAGGTCCAGGAAAGGATCTCCTTCTTGCTGGCTGTCATGGTAGATCGTAGATGGGGATCCTGATTGTTGATCCACTCATGAAATGTGTTGGCTGCTATCTCCGACCCCCTCCAAAGAATCAAGATGTCTTCAATGTATCGCTTCCAGGTCACGAGGTTTCTATGGAAGGGGTTTGTGTCAGTAAAGATGTAGACAGCTACAAAATGAGACATGTACAGGCTCGCCAGACTCAGGGCGAAAGTGCTCCCCATGCTGGTGCCCTGTACCTGGTGGTACATGGTGGTTTTGTACATGAAGAAGTTGTTGGTAAGGGCCACTGAAAATAGGGCTATGATGAAGTCCATAGGGGTATTGGTGGGTAGATCTGACTCTCTCAGGAGATTCTCAACGACTTTGATGGTGGCATTCTGGGGATTGCTCTTCTCGCATTATTTTTATTCTTCACCCTTGGCTTTGCTACTCTGGCATGGTTTAATTTTCTTTTACATTCTCTTCATCCAGTCTCCACCTATGATTGAATACCATCCAGGCATCCATCCATCCAAACATTGCTATCATTCTCAATCTCAACAAACCTTTCACCAACAACATACACTTGTAATTTAGCCACCACCCATGTGTCCTTGCTTGCCTTTGAATTTGCCCCATCAATCCCCCTGGAGGATTCCTTTCACCCACACTTCACCCACCCAGGCAGGCATCCTTTCTTTCACCTTTCACCATTCTCCAACCATCCATGCATCCTATCAGCCACCTATATGCATAACAGACCCACTTCATTCACCCATGCATCCTTCTCTGCCAGTCATATATTACATGTCAGCTGCCCTTCTTCCATATTTCCCTTTTCCATCAATCCATCAAGGTCGTCTGACTCTTAGTCTCCTTTATAAAACTTTCTCTGCTGAGTTGAAGATAGAAAAGGTAATTCGTTACTCAACTCCCGCTATTGCTGATGCTAAGTAAAGGGTGTCTTCTTCAACTGTTTACAACAGCTTAGTCTCAACAGTACAGTGTACACCCTTGCAGCAAGTGTATTGACAATAAGTAAGGAATATGACTTACCACTGCCATACACTTCTGGTGGCTCACCCCCTGCAGCTGCTACATTAGGTCCCTCCTGGCTTGCGTCACCTTTGCCGCTGGCCCCCAGCATTGGTGGTCGGTATGCCTAAAAAAACATTTTTTAGATGCCAAATAAGCCTCCCCCTATTTATTTTCTTCACTAGCAAGATTGAAAATACAATACATACACCACATACATCACTACAATTTGGGTACTAAAGTGGAGTAGACAGTATGTCCTATGAAAAATAATAAAATATCCGGTTGGGCATTTTGTTGGTGGCAATTTTTGAAAAGCCTCTCAGGAAGAGGACAACCCAAAGGACTGGAATGAGTGGATGGAGCTATTGATGAATCTGAGTTTTTGAAAAGGAAAAGAGTGGCCAACTGGGCAGACAATCGGACATGAGGTTTCTTGGTTGGAAAATATAGTGGTGCCGTCCACCTCCTCCTCTTCATAATTCCTTTCAGCCATGGTGCACAGTAGTCAGTTGTTTACCATCAACTGCTGCTAATAAAAATAGTACTAGGCCTAGACGAGAAAAAGTTAAATACACAACTTTAGGGTGTCCAACGTGACCGTGACCATCATTTACTGATAGAGCATAAGAAAGTAAAAGAAAATAAAGCCTTATCATCTCAACAAACAATATGTAGAATACCTTACTTGGGCATGGAATCTGCACAGCAGAGTAGTAGTACTAATACTAGTATTAGTAGGGACCAATGGGTTCTCTGAGTCTTACAGTACCAGGCAATCCACAAAATATGTAAGGGTAGAGGGAAAGCTGACTAAAAAATCAGAAGAAAGCAAGCTACACAAAGACTATAAGGGTGAGAGCAGAGGCAGTTTGAATTGATGCAAAAAATAAAAAACAGACACTAGAATTATATAAATAACTATAAATAACTATGTTGGTAGGTAATGAAAGTAATAAAATATAGATTGAAGAGGATATGGGAAAAAATATGTTAGGGAACTGAATTAAAAGTTATAAAAAATAAGGAGCGGTAAAAGTTAGGGAAATATATATTAATATTAACAACATGACACTTACTGGGGCCAGCAGAGCCATCTGCAGAGGAGCGCTGTTCCTGCTGGGAGGCACCTCCAGCCCCCGCACCCGACTAGGTAGACCAAGTTTTCTTCTTGCCCCTGGATGCTGATCATGTGAGACTTAATTAAAGAGACCACAAATGATTGGTGTTAAATAAATAAAATATTAAATGTTCGCTATAAAAAGATTTTTGGACAGGAAACGGCAATTGCAATAACATTGACTTTCCTAAATCAGATTGACTCGTATTTGACTAGTATCGCGGTCATGGACTGTCCTATCTTTATTATTTTACAGTTCCATTCTGATTCCACAATCCTAAACCTACCTAGCCAACCTATTCCAAAGACTTTGGAAGGAATTGCAAAAAAATTATATTTGCTTCTAAGTTCCAAATTCTGATCTCATTCGCAATAATCATTTTCTACCCCAATTGATGGGCCAATTCACTAAGTCTGCATTCTGTCTTCTTAAATGTACAGATGGACACCTTCATAATTGCAAACACCAAATTGGTTGTTTGCTATTCACTCACTATACAAACTACAAGTGGTTCTCTTAAAATGACTAAGGAGTCAAGGAAAGAAGTCAAGTTAGAGGACACGTCACGCGGGCTGCTAAATTACCAACTAATACTGAGTAACTAACTAACTACCACTATCTTAGTGACAGGACAAATCAAAGGAGTCTCTCAAGTCTGCATTACCTAACCTAAGTTCTCTTACATAATCAGCCTGAGCGAGCGCAAAGTTGCAAACAAGTATGATTAGGCAGCGCCAAGCACCTTTCTAGAATAACGATCACATAATATGATTTTTAAATGTAACTTACCTGCATGTGAGCAGCAGCATTCTTGCTATTTGGGAAAAAAATGATATTCGCAATAACATAGAACACACAATAATAATTATAATTAGCTAGTACTCACCAAGCCCCGAAACCTCAACACCTAGCTGGTCCAGCAGGTCCTGCTCTCGGTCCAGGATGTCGGACCACTGGTGCGTCAGTTGGTTATGGGTGCGCCAGACTCCTGAGCAGCGATACACGGCCCGGCACACCCTCCCCGACCGCTGCTGGCACTCCCGGAGCGTGTACCCAGATCCAGGCCTGCCTCCTGCTGCCAGAGTGGAGGGGAGGTGGCACTGCACAAGAAAAACAAGTGCAGCCAACTCCACCCCAGAAAACAAGACCCAGAGCTGCACCCCTTCCGGGCAACACCTTCCGTAAGGAAGGCGGCTCCTCTTTCCCCGGGTCACACTCTGACTCTGAGTCTTAGCCATGACTTTGGGGGGGTCGGAAAAGAAAATGTATAAAGTATATAAAAAGTGAGGAGAAAAAGAAAGGAAGTAAAAAAAAATAAAAACCAACTAATAGAATAACAGTACAAAAAACACACTAAAAACACACAAAAAGTAGGAAAAGTGCAAAATATACACTTAAGAAGAGAGAGGGATAGATAATAAATTAAAACGTTTTAAGAACAAATGATTGCAAAGATTTAGGGAGGATTCAAAAAACAGGCCCAGAACCATAACAGACAAGAAAAACAAGATGGCCTTGCACATGTGCGACAGCGTGATGAAGTTTACGCGATATTTCCCCCCAAACATGCAATCCAGGTTGGCAAACGTCAGAAACATCTCGTGAATGTTCTGAACAAGCAACTTGGCCCGCTTGTGGAACTCCGCACAACACTGCAGAGTTTTTTTATCACATCACGGAGTTACGAGTAGCGCTGCTACGTTACCACCATCAAGGCATACACAATACCCCCATCCTATAATAGATGCAACATCACATTTTAAGGGAGTGTCATTATCAATGAGGTAGGCCTATTGCCTTTGTCAGGGTGTTACATCAGCAGTAAAAGCCACCACATGTCATAATTTAGCATTGCACCACTACTGAAATAAATGGGAGCAATATGAAAATGCATTACATTATCACAAGTGGTTGTGAATTTCACGGAATTTGCTTTTATTTATTTACAGCAAGATTCAGTGTAGTTCAGTGGAATGCAAATCCATCATTTCTTGTTATATCTTAGCGCAAAATGCATCCTTACATCAAATTCTAGCATGAGGATGCATTTAAACAAGAGCTGTGCAAATACAGGTGTTGTTCTTGTGTGCTTTAGTAACTTTTCAAAGAGAGTTACTACCAATTGTGCCAAGTGCCGTAATTTCATTCTGCGAACGGTGCTCAGTTACACAAAACTGTGTAATGGTGAAATGTAAGTAATTTTGCATAACAAGCATAACTCTGAAATCTAGAAAATCTGCTAGTGTAATGTAAAATTTTCCCAGGCCTAGTTATAACCCACCGCCGAAACAAATGGTGGTAACACAAACACTCATTACACTATTAAACCTTACATTGTTAAGTACCAACATTGTTAGTAAAATGTTGACTTGAATTACGTGTCATGGAGTCTTTCATGTACTTTTAATAGACCGTAGCCATAGGATCAATCACACAGGGTCCTTGCACTCAAAAGTCTAACAACAAAAGCTCCAGCTTTTACTTAAGCATTCTGGGGGATTTGCTGCACTTCCTGCAGCTCACCAAACACTAGAAAAACAATGATGCTGGCTCACCTGCCCATCCCTGGGTCAGCAAAGAGCACAATAGGTACATTAGGAACCTGCCTGTTATTTAGAGTGGAAATGTTAAGGGCATCCCTTCCAAATACGGATTCCTTAAGGTAGGTGCTAGACTTGACAGCCTTAGGGCCCGATTCACAGAACTAACTTATTCACAGAAGGCACTTACTCATTTTGGTATTCACAGAAGGCACTTACTCATTTCGGTATTCACAGAAGTTAGGAGTCCTAACTTTAGGATTTTTCTCAATTTAGTAGTCCTAAGTCTAAATTTAGGACTACTAAATTGAGAAAAATCCTAATTTTAAGACTTTCGGTATTCACAGAAGGCATTTAGGAGTCCTAAAGTTAGGAGTCCTAACTATACTACTACTAAACTGAGAAAAATCCTAATTTTAAGACTTTCGGTATTCACAGAAGGCATTTAGGAGTCCTAAAGTTAGGACTCCTAACTTCTGTGAATACCGAAATGAGTAATTGCCTTCTGTGAATACCAAAATGAGTAAGTGCCTTCTGTGAATACCAAAATGGTAGTAAGTTTAGGATTTTGTCTTAAGTTAGTTCTGTGAATCGGGCCCTTAGAGTTTTTTTCCTCTCAACTTTTTGCTTGCCTCCTAGACTTTTTCTGACCGCATTTATGCTGGCCTTAGGACTCTGACACTGTACCACTGCTAACCAGTGCTAATGTGTATGTACTCTCTCCCTAAAACATGTCAATTCTGGTTCCTACCCAATTGGCATATTTCATTTACATATAAGTCCCTAGTAAAGTGCACTGCATGTGCCCCGGGCCTGTAAATTAAATGCTAATAGTGGGCCGCAGCACTTATAGTGCCATCCACTCAAGTAGCCCTCTAATGATGGCTCAGGCCTGCCATTACGGCCTGCCAAGATAAATCTCTTGCCAGACCCAAACCATCCCTTTTTATACATATAAGACACCCCTAAAGTAATCTTGGACAACCCAAGATGGGCAGGGTGCCATGTATTTTTATATTTGAAATAACCTGGTGAGGAAAAAATCCTCAAAGTCATTTTTCACAGCTGCAAGGCGTATCTTTCCCATAGGATAACATTTGCATTACTGTATTATATTTCACAAATGGAATTTACAATTGGGAGAGTTAAGATCCCCAAATCTGGTTTCTCTGGAATCCTAATTTAAAATCCTAATTCCTGGTGAAGTCGGATTTTAAATTATAATTCTGAAAATGCCACTTTGAGGAAGCTAACACAAGGAGAAAGCTGGTATTTTCCTATTTTAGTAATTTGGTGCCTGCTGCCTGTCTCTAGTCACATGGAGTGGGTGACAGTGTGGCTTGCTATATTTCCTCCTAGACAGCCAGACACAATTTGAGGTTAGGTGTGACTTGATGGTCCATCCTGGCAGGATGTGCGAGAGGAGCTGGACCCAGTCTCACTTACACCAGAGTGTCATGTCCGCACACAAAGGGCTGCATACCCCACTGTAGTGACTCTGGAGTCAAGGGAGAACCTATGTGCACTTCAAAGGCATGTCTTTGAAGTCTCCCATACTATAAAGGCACAACAGGGTATACGCATTGGACTTCTGATACCACCACTTTAGTACACTTCTGGACATGTGAAAGCTCTGCCAGGAGGAAGGACTCCTGTGCTGATGAAGGACTGCCACTCTGCTGGACTGCTGCTTTTCTGGACTCCTGCACTGATATGCTGCCCTTTTGCCTGCTGTTCCCCTTCCTGTGTGAGGAGACCTGGACATGCATCACTTGAACCCAGAGTGACTCCAAGTGCTAGTTGCCTTGCCTCCTGATCTGAAGTCTCAGAAAAAAAGACTTCCAACCAACCTGCTTCTGCACCTGGACTAATTGGTGTCATCCCAATAGTCGGGGCCTTGGAAATGGGCCTAAGGCGCTTGTTCCAGGGGAACCGATGCATTAGCTGCCAAAGCCATGCATAACTACCGTAGCATCGATCGGAAACAACGCATCACCTCTGCAGCATGGATCAGAACCTGAGCAGTGTCTCCGCTGCATGAGTTGGCACTAATGCATCACTGCTACTTTGTGGATCATACTTGATGCATCGTCTTCGGAGCCACCACTGCACAAGGCGCTTCCCAATGCAAGGTCTTCCTATCTCCATCAAGGGCAGCCATGACACTGCCGCCCAAGTCTCCACATTGCAGTTTATCGAAACCAACGCATCACCACTCCTGCGTAGCTCAAGACCAGCACATCATCACCGCAGCATGGATCAGAACCTACTCATCGCTTCAACTGTATGTCGCATCCTCGACGTCCACACTTCAAAGTTTAAGATACTTTTGTTCAATGGGCTTCTCTGGGTCCCTGTATCTGGCCCACACTCTTTCGGCCTGAACTTTTGACTTTGTCCCAGTATGTTGCGACCAGATATCCAAATAAGCACTTTTTGGTTCTAGGCGCTATTTTTATATAAACCTTTGAAATTCAATATCCCAAGTTCTACTTATTGCATTTTTCTAGTTGGATCTTAGTTTATTTACTAAATTAAGTTCTATTTTTCTAGCCTGTGTGGAATCTTTTTGTGTGCCATTTTCACAACACAAATACTTTACAAATTGCCTTTAGGTTAAGCCTAACTGCTCAGTGCCCAGTTACCAATGGTTGAGCAAAGGTTAACTTAGGGTTTTCCCTAACACTTACCCTGGCTAAGATGGTGGTTGCTCTTTGACTAAGGTTTACACCCCAGTTAACCAACAGCTCAATTTCTAACAGTAGCTATTAGTATTTTGCCACCAAAATCCGGTGGCAAAACATTAATATTTTACCATCAATTCAAATTTGATTGTAAGCCATCTGCAAAGGGTAGGACGCACTCAGAATGTTGACAAACATACTTTTTATGTGTAGGTAGTGATCCATGATTTATATAGATTGGTGAGATAGTTTCAATAGCGACCAACTACGATTCCGAATTTTGTGAACAAACCTGTTAGTACAAATGTTGGTTCGCAAAATTCCTTTCCATTCACAAAAATTTGGCGCACAATTTGGGACCACTTTTTGTAAATGGAAAATTCATACAGCAGTCCCAAAGCCCATCCGTGCAGGCAATCTGGAGACTTTTCCTTCTGTCTGGGAATTATTTCATCAAAATTGTCCCAGGTCCAAAGACTTTTGATTGCTCTCGCCCTTGGCCAGGGGTTTTAAATTGGGGGTAATAATGCTCTGAAATCAAGGTAGAGCTGGTCAACCAAGGGGCCCATATTATCACTCTACCTCTATTCCAACCCTCCTGCACAGCAGTCTAGGGTACTGCAATATGACGATGTCAAGGTTTCTATGCAAAGAACTCCCCTCGAGAGTGGAGGCTACACCCCAAGCTGACACAGCTGCCTGATTCCTTCCCATCAAAATTTCAAAGGCTACCTTCTCAGGTTCAAGTAATGAGCTAATCAACAAATGCAGATTTCTTTCCTCACCTTCCCTTGGCAGGAATTTGGTCAAGCACTGTTAATGGCTCTATTGTTTGGTGAGGACTTTGATTCTCTTTCTGGAGAGCAAAGTGATTAACTTGACCCAGTAGGGAGGCAAAGGTCTGGAACATGATTATGAGCTGAACATGGGAAATAAGAACAATCTTAAAGTGCCATATGATGTTATGGACTCCAAATCTGCATTATGGATAGATGTTTATCTCTAGCTTGGTTCTTCCCTGGACACCATAGGCCTAAGTGCATCGAAACTGTATATTAGAGCAGATTTCACCTATAATTTGAAATAAACCGTAAGCACCACAGACATTCAAGTATGTTTACAGACCTACACTATGAATGCCTACTCACGTTAGGACACCAACCATAAGGTCAGTAGTATGCCTTGAAGAGTCCCTTCTATAACAGGTGTACAGCTAAAGGGACGTGCAAAACGTAGTCTCACAAGTGCCTCACACGTGTATATTCTTCTGTAAGCAGCTCAGAGCCTCTCACCCTATCTGTACAGTAGCGGCATTATCTTAAAAGGTTGACAATAACGGTTGCCATTCAGTCCAGCTACCATTAATTTACTGTTAGTGCTAATAAGATAGTTCGGCTCACTCACAGTAAAAGGCGAAAACTGGATAGTGAAATGATAAAACAAATCCAGGGGGAATAGTGGGTGGAATCCACTTTGCAACAAAAATGCATGTAGCTATTGACGCTAAATATGCATGAATATGTTGAGCATCAGTTCTAAATGCTGTAAGAAAATGCCAATATTTTCTCTATAAAAAACAATTTTACATTTTCTGAAAGAAAAAACAAATATAGTATCTCCTGGAAGGATTTGTTAGAGAGGTCCTAACCAAGACGGATGATGTGTGGATTACTGTGAGTTCAAGAAGATATATCATTTATAAAGTGAACTCTATCTAATCCCAAACATGGCCCTAAAATAGATCTGTACCCAAGGCCCTCAAATATCTTAATATGACTCGGAATCATTTCTTTCCTCTAAACCGTTTTCTTGCATTATGCATAATCCTGTCAACAGGAAAAAACGTTTTTTCCTTCCAAAATATGTATCAGGCTCCAATAGGTGAAATTGTGAGAGGAATAGAGTCCTTTTTAGTAATCCTTCCCCTAAAAAAAATCAGTTTAAATCTTTTATAAGAAAAATTCAAGCGCAGAAAAAAACATCTAGTGATGCAACTAATTAAATATACACAGGTATCCATCAAAACTATTACACTAAGAAGAAAACACCTTGCATCTTCCAACTGAACTATGGGCAATTCAGATCATGAATTCAAATTTCAGCAGGTCCATAGTGGAGAATGGGTAGAGCAGACAGACAATAATTCATAATATATTGACATCTTTAAAAAACATCTTCCTCCCTCTTCAATCCCTATCTGGAGGAGGGTCATTGACTTACTGGAAAACAATCTTTTGGATTCCACTTAGCAACAAAACTGGATTACCACCCACTATAGTCCATCATACTGTCACCCAGTATCTTTTGTAGGTAGATTGTCCGAGGTTTCTGGCTGAGTCCACTTGTGAAAATGAATACTTTTTTCTGCTGAGGTCCAATCTGAGCAATGCTTGCACACCAACAGCAATGCCCTTCACAGCTAGATTAACTTTAATGTCAATCAGGGTATGTTTCCTAGTCAAAGTCTGAGGTTTAAGGTCACAGAAAGGGAAGAGTATCAGTGCTCAGCATCACCTTGTTCTTTGTAATCACATCTCTCAAAATCTCTTTCCACCAAGCACTCCAAAGAGTTGTCATTAATGTACCTTCTTTAGCGATATTGTTACTTACTCTAAGTAAGTCTATTGGTGGCCTTGTAGCCCACACAGTAGGATGGCTAGTATTTAAAGTGGCACATACAAGAATTTAGTTTAGGAATTTAACCCCTAAAAGTTTTTTTCACCGAGCTGTAGCTGTCCTGTGAGAAGAACTAAAGTTCAGAATAAAAGGCTATTTCTACTAGCTTGAGATACACTACAGGAACAATTAAGAATCTAATTCAAAGACTTATGGTTCTCCCTTAATATTTTAGAATTTAAGTTAAAAAAATATAGACTTTGTGGGTGATTAGGATCACCGCGGTGTCGGGACCGGCCGCCAGACATGCGGCGGTTCCGCACCACCAATTAGGATGCGACCGACACCCTGGCAGTCGCATTCCGCAATTTAACATTACAGCATTACAGCAGCACCCGCCGCAATGCCAAATTGCCACCTTGTGCATTTCCATGGTGCCTGCCACCATGTGCATGGAAATGGAGGGGGTACCATGGGTACCCCCCAAGTACACCTCCCAAAGGGGGCCCGCAACTGGCCCCCAAAGCAAATCCCCACCAGCCTTTCCATGGCGCCATCGGGCCTTTACATCCCAGCATCCTAATATGGCTGGCGTGCCTGCTGGGCACCGCCGCCATATTAGTGGCCCAAGTCTGCCCGGCCGTCAATTGGAATGATTACCGACCAGAGGAAAAGTGGCGGATGTACGTTCCAACCACCCATTTACCCACCGAAATTGTAATCTGGCGGTGAGTAAATCAGGTTACGATGGCGGACGGATTGCCACTGCCGGGCCGGCAGTTGCCATCCCCCCGCCATCATAATCAGCCCCTTTGTCTGCATGAGGCTCCAGTGGCTAATTAACATCAGCCTGCAGCATCTATCAGTCCTTCCTCTTAATGAGCCAGTAAAACTCCTCTCTAAGCAGTGGCTTAGGCCTTACATCAGGGATACCTGGGTGTGAGGTACGTGGCACATATCAAGTCAGGAATGGCATCTAGAGAAGGTCTAAAAACTTCATTACCTTAAAAGGGACATGGGTGAAGCCTGCCCTGTGAAGCCTGCCCTTCAAAAGTTAAGTATATATAAAGTGAGACTAGGGGAAGAGAAGCCTTTGTTTTCTGTGCCAGCCGTAACCAGCTTGACATCAGCCCAGTTCCCACAACCAGTTTGGTTGGGCTGAGGAAGAAAGGACTGGTCTTTTTCCTAAACATGCCCCTGAAATAAACTGGTGTATTTAATAAAGCGCGCAGCTACTCAGACTAGAGTGTCCCGGTGCGTGACAGCGTGCGGAAGACGCGCGTAAAAGACCCATCAGTTATTAAAATGCCAGGTTTTTAAGTTCTTCCTGAAGGAGAGTAGGTCTGTGGTTAGTATCAGAGACTCAGGGAGGCTATTCCACAATATTGCACATAGAAAGCCGAGGGATCTGCCTCCAGTGTGGGCATGGCATATTTTAGGCACGATGGCCAGGATGGCATTGGAAGATCTTAGGTGTCTAGATGTTGTGTAGCGATTAACGCGCTTATTTAGGTAGCCAGCTCTTAAGCCATAGAAAGCTTTAAAGGAGATGGTCATCGCTTTGAAGTCGATCTGTTCTTTTATGCAGAGCCATTGTAGAGACTGGAGAATAGGGTTCATACTTAATCTGGTTTAGGTCTCAGGATGGCTCTGGCTGCCGCATTTTGTACCACGTGTAGGCTCTGGATAAGGGATTTGGGAAGACCGAGGTGCAAGCTGTTGACATAGTCAACCTTAGATGTCACCAGAGCCTGCACCATGATCTTTCTGTTCTCAAGTCGAAAGTGGCAGGAAATTCTATAGCATCCGGATAACGCCAAAGCAAGCACCATTTAGATTTTGGATTTGAAAGCGCATGGAGAGTGTCTTGTCTATGACAATTCCTACGTTTTTTACTTTCTCCTTTTCCGTGGGCGGGGGCAGCAAAACTTTTGGCCACCAAGAGCTCCAGTCAGGCGTTTCTGAATTACCAAAGAAAACAACTTCAGTTTTGTCAGGGTTGCACTTCAACTGATTGATCTTAAGCCACTTAAAAACCTTTGTGAGGCAAGACCTATTCATTGCCCCGTCAAAATCGGTTCCTTTTTCACATGTAAAAATCAGCTGCGTGTCATCAGCATGGTAAACAATTTTGGTGCCCTCTTCCTTTACCAGAAATTCAAGGGGCGATAGGTATATATTAAAAAGGGTAGGACTGACAATAGAGCCCTGAGGGACACCTACATTCATTGCTGTTACCGAGGATGAGAAAGGGGGGGGGGGAAGATGTTCTTAGATCTATTTGCCAAGAAGGAGGACATCCATGTTAAGGCGGTTCCCCGCAGGACGATGTTAGCAAGTCTCTCCAGGAGCCTCTCATGTGGGACCGTATCGAAGGCCGCCGAAAGATCGTACACCTTCCTGTCCTAAGGTAGATAGGATTTACGCCATTTCCATTCCATTTTTCTACAATTCCTTTTCCTAGATCTGAGGGAATTGTTAAACTATTGAGATGGTGGGGCCGACGTCTTTGTGGGCTGCCAGACAGTCCGGTGAGGAACAACCGAGGGCGTCTGCTAACATCGGGGTGGATATTTTATGGAACGTCCTTTAATTAGGTACCCTTTGCCCTGCGTTAGCCCGAGGGGCTGTGGCAGAGTTGGGAATGACACATTTTAATTGGAGGTGGTCAGACCAGGTAATGTGAAGAGGTAGGCTTACCGATATGTCTAAGTTGTGAAAGATTTGGCCTAGGGCATGGTCCTTCTCATGGGTGGCCGAATAAATAGATGGAAACATGTTGCAGGCCTGCAGCATCTCCAACAAGAAAATTGTTCGAGGGTCTTTTTCATTGTCCATAGGTTTATTGAAATCTCCCAGAAGAAGGCAGTTGTTGTATTTTAAGCCCAGGGAGGTGGTTGCTGTATTAGGCATAGTAATAAAATCTCCAATTGCACCGGGAGGTCTGTAAATCAGAAAACCAGCTATGCTATGATGGCGGGATAAGGTACAGCGGAAGCCTTAGGAATCTGCGCCCTTGAAGTATTCCATCCCCTGACAGTGACAACAGAAACGTCCAAGGGCAGAAGGGTAATGTCATGGTGGCTTCTACTTAGAATAGTCCATGTTATGATAGTTTGCAGTAGATCAAACTGGATGTGCTGCAAAAGTTGGGAGTGTTGCCCCTTTTAACTTTTTTCTCATTGGTTAGAGAGTGTCTGGTAGGTACCTCCAATCTCTAGCCAGTCACTCCTATAAAGTCGCACCTCATCTACAGCTCAACAAAATTCATCTGTACCAGAAATGGACTGGATCTGCTGTTTGTGACCCATGCAGAGAACTGAGGGGCTAGACATGCTTCCACGACCAAGAAGCAGATTCCAGTGGTCAGTAGGCTGACCTCCTGTGTGCATACGGGGACACAAGCAGCTGAAATATGCCTTTTTTCTGGATTGGACTGCTGACCAGAAGCACCTGGAATGCTCCCAGTTAGTGGCCACTGCTAGAGTGAGTCTTGGACCCTAAGTTCTGTCTGTGAGGCTTAAAAGTGACAAATAGGAATTGCTTCATAAAGTCTGATAAGTTGGGACTTCCAGAGCCCCAGCTAGACCTCACTCAAAAGGTGTCACATTTTTAGATGGTTTTATCAGATACAGCATAAGGCATGCTTTGATAGAGGATATGGAGCTCCGAAAAGAGTGACTATGTTTGAAGGGAGAAATCTTGACCAGGCATAGTTGTGAAAAGTATCCTCAAGATATAAGAACTTCGGAGCCATGACATTTGGATTTTTCTGCTTTGAGTTTTACCGCCAAACCCAGCAGCATCATCATGTCTTCATTCAATAGATTATGCAACCTCGAAAAGACTTGGTTGGAAACAGCCAGAAACATTGAACCACTGGAGGATTTCAACTTCTATTTTAGAAAATAATCCAGAAAGTAAAATCCTTGAAAGTGATAAACCGCTTGGGGCAACCGCCTTCCCCTCTATCACAATCAGCCAGTAATTGCATTTGGTTTGGTGCTTTCCTTTTGTCTTGGTACACCTTTGCACTAACAAATTTATGTCTCCAGTTCCCCTTATTGCATTGCAGTCATTTGGGTGTCAATTTTCTTTTTACATGTGTGCATGTTTATAAAATGGATGTTGTGTTTTAATTGTGTTGTATTTTGATGTTTAAATTGTTTGGTGCTGCAAAATACTCATTTCTGATCAAAGTAAAATGCATGCATTATTGAAATCATCATGAGGGGAACATTGATTTTTCCCATACTTCACCAATGACTCATTCTAATACAGAGTGTCCTTTTATAGATGCTTACAGTTTACACTGAAGGACCAAAGGTAATTTTGATTTCCACCCAAGGACCTAGCCCCTTAGGGTATGGATGTCCACTAATGTTAAGCTGTGGTCTATGTCATGTCTATATGTATACAGTGAAGGTAGATGAAAACCAGTGGAGGCCGCATGACTTATGGGTGGTGAGGCTGGGGCAGGCAATAGGGGTGGTACGGAGGGCATGGGGTTGCGCAATGAAATTAAATAAATAAAATATACACTTACCTTGCCGCTGGGTCCCGCGCCTTTGCTCCTGCTCTTTTCTCTTGGACTTGAGAAACAGGAAGCCAGGAAGTACAGCCAGGCTCCCCAAACCACTCACAATACTGCAATGCAGCATTGTGATTGGTCAGCACCCAAGCTCCCCTGACCAATCACAATGCTTCAGTGCAGCGCAGTGATTGGTTTTAAGTGTCCTGGTTCGACGCTCAACCAGGGAATGGGGGCCTGGGCACGTTCTCCACACAGACTATAATGCAGCCTGCATAGAGAACAGGGAAAGTGCACATGACTGTTTCGGACAGCCTGGGAGAGTCGACTAAACAGTAATTGCGCATTTAAGAGTGGACAAACCACTCCTGCACTGCTCCGAGAACAGAGCAGCCCGCCCTTCCGCTCGCCCGGCCACAAAGGAAACATAAAAAGATAATAACTAAAAGTTATTATCATTTTATATTTCCTTTACTTTGCACTGCCCAAAAGCAGTGTGGTGACGCTCTCCCGCCGTAGCGGAGGAACCACCACTGATGAAAACATAAATACAATATCACATGCCAATGCCCTAACATTCGGTAAATATTTGAAATACGCAGATGCACTCAGTAGACCGCATGGAACCTTGCCAAAAAGAAATAAAGTTGCAGACACTCAAAGATATATACAAATCGGAAGAACCCAAACCTACCATAAAAAGTAGGTAAAATAGGCGATATGGGTCCACCACAGCTTAAGTTATTGCCATGACTGCAACGGGAAGGCAAGATAATTTAATACCTGACTAAGCCTAGCAAGATAAATATAAACAGGAGACACCTAGACCACTAAGCCTCATAAATTAAACATACCAATGCTCAGTAAAGAGCTTAGATATTTGATTAGGAACCTCATAATATGACGTTGCGACAGTGTATGTTGCAATAGTTACTAATTAAAACATCTGAACTTCCATTTTTTAAACCTAAATGTTTAATGAACCTGCTGATATCACAGTTCTGATTTTGAAATTAGTTAATATAAACAACTATATTTTAATTTTGTGAGGCCAAAGCTTTAGAAACCCTCCAAAAATGTAATATGGCACTCTAATCAAATCAACAACAAAATGCGAGCCTATTGGAAAAGAGCAACAGCCATGGTAGAATAGAACATTTAGATCAGAATAACCACACATGAAAGTTGACATCTACCTAGACATTAACGTGGAAAATACATGCTGAGCAGAACAAAGAGAAATTGTGCCATTCGTTAAATGTGCAAAATGTAACATGCAGCTTTATTTTTTTGCAGAAAGGTCTAATTTCTACCCTATTTTTACTGCTTGGCCCAATTAGACATTGCTTATCCTTTCTTTACTCTTTCGTTTTGAACAAATAGTTGTCTTTTCGGAAAATACCTAACTATGCTGGTTTAATCCTTAAAACTCATCATCACTGTGAAATGTGCTGTTTAAAATGTATTTCTTTCCTTCCTCACGCTCTATGATTTCATACTAATCTAGAATATTTCCTCTGTGCTTTGCACAAAATGTTAGAATAGAAAGAAAGCATATTAGAATCAATAATGTTTGTTAAAAGCCTGATTCTCATGATCTAACCGTTTTATAGAACAGTCTATTGGTACACAATGTATCACTGAACAGCTAAGAGAGCAGGTTTGGAGACGTTCTCATGAGAACCTCACTGGGATGCAGCAATTGTATGAATGCTCAGAAAAATTTAGATAGCGCCATTTCATCTTGTGCATAGCAGGGACGGTTCGCCTATTAGCCTGGCAGGGCTCTGCCCTGTTTCCATTTCTGCCTCAATTGCGATGTCTTATTTATTTTTGCAAACGTTAAATTCATTACTCTTGTGACCCTCACTCTGTGTGGGGGTCAGGCACAACCAGGCGCATGTGCTAGAGTGCATGTACCGATGCGCCGGCCGTTGCAGGATTTAGAGGGCTTGCCTGATTGCAGCCCTGGCCCCCGGTGGCTTTCAACACTGTAAGTCACTGCCCTCTGATGACGCAGTTCAGTCTCGCTCATTGAATACAGCCTGGGCTCTTTAGGCATAAGCCCTGCGTTTCCAAGGCTGCTTGTCAATTAGCGAGGGTGCACTGTGTGTGCACCACACCCATTTCCTATCTCATCACAGCATTAGGTGGGAACAAGCCTCCATGGCCCCACCCCATCCTGAGAAGAGCTGGGAAAGTTCTGTTGTGAACACAAGGCTGTCTGCGTTGGATGTGCAGCACATGTGATGTGCGCATTATAAAAGCAAGCAGCAGACGTGCTCTGATCAGTGGAAGCTGGCAGTTTGTATCCTCAGGCAAATGCAGGAGGGGCCTAGTGCGGGAGGGGGCCTAGAGCAGGTTTTTAATAAGCACCAGGGAATACAAGCATTTGAAATGTAATTGGTCTTGCATTTGTCCTTGTCAATCTTAATTCAGTTTGTAAACATAATTTGCTTCTGTAGAAGCTATCCCAAGCAGATGGAAAATGTTCCGCTTGCCCAACTTGAGTCGCTCGTGAGCTTCTTAACAATGGTATTGCTTTGCAAAACAAAATTCAGCTAATCCCAGCATTTATTGTAAACAGCTCATAATTGTTCCTCAACCTTATACTGATACTTAGGATCTAGGGTTGCAATACATATTCATTATGTATATAGAGGAAAAAATAAAAGGATTGATACCATTGTTCCCACAAAATGTATTTGCCAATTGCAGCTATCACTGTGAGTCGTTCATTATTTGCTTGTCACATTTGTCACAACTTACGTGCACTGCGCCACTTTTTTCTTAGAAGGACCACCTCATGTGTTACTGGATGACTCTGTACAGACTTTGATGATCTGCTGTGTGATGGACTATGAGTCTGACATTTGCATAGATTTTCATCTCTCAGAAGACTTGCTTATCCTCTTGATGTTGATAAGTTCATAAGAACCATTGTGTTCCAAGTTTTGATATGCATAGAGCTCTAGGTCAAAAATACGATCACAGCATCTGCGCTACTGCCTGGTCCTCCCACTTGCTACAGGTGTGGTTTATCAATTCACTTCAGTGGCCCAATAAAACTCCCCATTTGCATGTAAAATTATTTGTTTTATGTATATATTTGTTGTATGCTTTGTCTGCTTACTGATACAAAAGATGCAGTGAAACAGCTTCCCTTATTTTTAGAACCAATGAAAGGCTGGCCAATATGCCTTCTTCATTGACAGTTCTGCTTCTTATCACTAAGGACCAGTAACGGTCCGTGGAGGGAGTTCGGTGGGGCGATGAGGAGGGGCGGGGGAGGGGCAGGGTGGGGAAATGTAAACACCGGAATACGGATGAACGGAGGTAAGTACACATTTAAATAAATGAAACAAATTTCGTTGCGTGCGCTGCATCGCATTTAGCGATGCAGCGCGCGCAAAGAAATTCGTTTTATTTATTTAAATGTGTACTTACCTCAGTTCATCCATATTCCGGTGTTTACATTTCCCCACCCTGCCCCTCCCTCGCCCCGCCTCAGTGCCCCACCGAACTCCCTCCACGGACCGCTACTGCTAAGGACGTAGCAGTTAAAGATTACATACAGAATCTGATTTCTCTCCGTAAAACGATCTTTCTGAATGAATGTCCAGGTAAATCATGTAAAGAAATATGGGGGCAAATTTATCAATGTTTCGAGCATTGTAGTGCAGCAACCAGATTTGCTGTCCTGCACTGCATAAGTGAGAAACCACAGAGCAATTCCATATCTACTAAGATTGCCCTGCTGTCATTGCCTGTGCACGTGATTGACACTCACACCCTGCTAACCTTTCAGACAATCAACCTGAGAAGTGACGGACACTGACCCAGGCCTGTTGACCTTTCAAAGGCACCACCCTGACAAGCCACTAAGCGACTGACACTGGCTCAACACCAGCTCAGTCGAGCTGGAAGCACCAGTGAGACATGTGTCTGACACACATTGCCGCACCCCCGCCCGGCCTTTTAGTCAATCAACCTGACAATTGACTGCGACTGCCACAGCCATGCTGGCCTTTCAGAGACCCCGGCCTGACATGTGATTGACTTTTCTCCAGTCTTACTAGCTTTCAGATGTTCTAGCTTAGCATTTGCCTCTGTACCACAGCCTAACCTTCTTCAATGTACAGGTACCTACAAGAACCAGAACACTGCAGCTTGCCAAAGTGTCTGCAGTTCAACTTATGCTACCCAGAGGCTGTTTATTGATGTCATAACTACACTTTCCCAATTGCTTTATAACATTCTTGCTTACTCAGATTTGCTTGAAAATACATCATTTTCCCACTTAATTTAAAAAAAAAATCCCGGGGGGATAACCCCCCCAACTCCCTTTAGAAAGGTCAGGCTCGCTCGCTACACTCGCACGCCACACAACACTTATCTCACACTTTTACGCCTCAGCAATTTCAAATGTCACCAGCCACCACTGGTGCATAGACTGTGGGATTTGAAGGAAGAAACGGCATATCACCAGAAGATATTTCTCTATTGGCCCTCGATTTCCTAACGTACTGCTGCATGGATGCATATGTTTTTATGTTTTATATATACGTGTTCCGAGCTAAAAAGGGTAATGCTAGGCAGACGATGCTCTACGATACAATGTCTTGCACTTTACTTTGCTTTTCTTCCTTTTGACTGATGGCGGTGAGCTACTGCTGATGGCGATTCGCTGTTGCCTGACACTTTGTTAGGTGGCTAATTTACTTATGCTGATTGTCATAACTACTGCTATTACTGTTTTCCTTTAACTTGATTTAGACAGGTAGTACTGCAACTGTTTGAGAGACTTGTCTGAGTTTATATAACTGCTCTTTATGGGGAGTTCGACTTCTTATGGATACTAAATTCAAGCTCCAAAAACTTTTCTAAGGAACTCTTTATGGGTTTTGATAAATTTAGGATCCTTTTAGTAAAGTGTAGGGATCATTTCCTGTTTGGAACATGTGTCATTAACTATTATTTTTCTTGATATTTGTGTAAATGGATTTATCCTTACTTATTGAAAAGAATGATGAAAAAGAATATACTAAACATAAATGAATAATAAAGGTTTTGAAATCCTTATCAAACCTTTTATCATTGACTAAAATATTAAAACTAATAGTTGATGTTATTTAAGATGTTTTGATTTGATGCTCCATTCTTAAATTATGGCAAAGATCCTTTCGACCTGAGGAGGAGTTGGCGTAGAGTTGGAGATCCTCATTGTAAGTCACAGTTTGAAATGTAAAATTAAGTACTCATATTCGTGCTGTCAGCCACAAAGGCCACTCTACACCAGAGGTCTTCAAACGGTGGGACGAGCACCCTGGAGGGGCTATGGCGTGTTACCAGGAGGGTCACAAATGCCTCTAAGTACTTGTAAATGATGATGGCCTGCAAGGCACCCTTTAATTATTTGTCCCCTTTACAGGCTATCTTCATTCACATCCAGTGTTTCAACTGCACAAAACAAGCATGGCAATTGTGATCTAGAACTCTGGTGGTGGGGTCAAAGAGGCGGCTAAAATGAACACAAAATTCTAAAGTATTTTGTTGTTTCTTTCACCTGTAGTCAACGACAACGGCATACAAAATAATGCACATATATTTAAGTGAAAAATAAATGCAATTTTAACTAATGGTGGGAGAGGCACTCTTTTACGTACTGAAATCTCAGTTGGTTAATGCAATCACTCCAAACGTCTGTTTGTGAGGTCATATAGTCACATAATTGAATCCTAATTGGCACAATTTGGAAAACTGAATTGTGTATGTATTGTGCTAAGAAGTGCCAACATGTAACAACATGCACTGTGAATATATTGCATTGTTTAACATTGTATCAAGCACAGTATAAGCAGAGTTACTGAAATCATGTGGCAGTGGAAGACCAAATTTTGCTACAGCATTGACTGAATTTATCAGCAAGAAAAGGCAAAATATGCAGCAAATGTGGCACATTTTGCGAAAGTATTATCTTTTTTTTGTAATTCTTACACATTGTAGCAATGATTAGCACCTGCTAAACATCAAAATACAGCAATATGCAATTGAAAGATACCAGTCAACCTTTGTGATGGGCTTTCCACTGTGCAAGGACACATGTTGCCATGTTTTTAGTAACTTCTGTGAGAATTTGAGCTACTGACAATTAGTTTTTGTTAAAATCTGCAGATTATGCATCAGAAAATGCTGCAGCCACAGAATTACATAATCATAAATCCAGTTGCCCAGAGTATAAAATAGGCTGCCACAAAGTGAATTAGTGTTTAAGCTAGGTGGCACTCAAGCCCAGAAGGGTGAGTGGCTCATTCATCACAATCATGACTGTCTCACTTTTCAACAGAGGCAAAGCAGCTCATTTTCACTGCTAATCTTAGGCCTGAGGACATCCGTTCTGCAAAGAGGAGAACAACCCGTCGAAGTAAAGTACCTCCTTTTCATGAAGGGTCAGAGAGTCCATTTCAAGATTGAAGTGATGGTCAGGTATGGTGAATAAGTGGTGAAAGAGGCAAAGGAGACATTCTGCTACTCACAGCCATAGGTATTATAGTGCAGCAGTTGCATTGGGGTCTAGAAGTGTGAGGGGGCTGACAAAACCCCAATTATGGGGAGTAGTTGTGCTTTAGTCAGCTTCTGTTTGATGATTTGTTCTTTTAGACGTTTCATTTTTAGTGTGGATTATGAGTTAAAGAAAAAGAAACCCAGAAGATGACTACCTAAATCCCACCCTCTTCGATCAGCCTTGCTCAGCCCCTCCCTCAAATCTTTCCATAAAATGTTAGGGGGGGGCCCAGAATCAAAACATTTTTCAAAGGGGGGGATCAGAGTAAAAATGTTTAAAGACCTCTGCTTTACACCATTCTTTCTCTTGGTGGTCCTTATATCTTACACATAGGAAAACACAAAAAATATGGTTGACCGCAGTACCAACTAATTAAATATATCAATATATTATAACGTGAATTGAGACACATAATTGTGCTATACCAGTGATATAGAACTGTAATATAAAAATAATCGAACCAATTTTTTTTTTAAATAGTGCATTTGATGGTAGATTGATCACACTAACCTGTTATCCTTGTCAATGCATGCACCCTGATTTTGACATGGGCTTGAGGCACACAAATCAGTTTGAATTTCACAGTAAGGACCTTCAAATCCTGCAAAAACATAGAATGGTCGAGGATTAATGACCTGCAATAGCAGAAAGTGAACTTTAGAGACATCTGTAATTGGGCAGATCCAAACACATTCAGTTTCTGCTTTTTGAATTATATTGAATTTGAATATTAGTTTAAATCATATTATTTTTCCAGACAACATTAAAAAGATCACATTCAACAACAATAGTTTATTGGACTTGAAGCATTAGAATCCCCAATGAAAGTTATTTTGCATGACGAATGATAAAAAGATAAATCTTCTAAATTCGTAGCACTTTTGCTACATATTTAAACAAACTCAATGGAAAGCATACTTTAGGGAGTCACGTAAGAGTTGAGAAACTAAATTATTAACAAACTGAACTTCTAACTACAACTTAGATAAAGTCTAGCTAACTATTTAGTAGTCAGGTTGAAATCAGAGATTCAGTTAAGTAGCAGGTGGTAAAGGATAGCTCTAGTAGATAAACAGAATTCTGTAAAAAGTGTTACTAGCTTACAGCCTGGAAAAAACGATGGCATGAATGCACTTAAACAAATATTCATTCATAACTTTTGAATGGAGTGGAGGAATATATTTCTGAAAAATAGATCATGTCAGATCTTGCCATTTAACATTAGCCCAGCAGGTATTTTTAGTTTAAGTATTTTTAATTTCCTTCAGGCAGGATCTGAAGCAGGAGTATGAGGAATGTTCATCATCCTCATATTACCTCAGAATTTGCCCCTAGCCAGCTCTTGTTGGGAACTTGGACTGTATACTGAATGGACACATCAGCAGTGGGTATTCAACGAATACACATTTGCTCCTTAAGTTTTTTCAGTTAGACTTGGACTTATTGTGAGGTGTTTAATGTTGGTCATACAGCTGTTTAATTTTTTTATTTAGACTCACATAGCTTAAATATGCCAAACAATTCCTAAATCACTTTTTCAACCTGCCTTTATGCCCTTTAGCCAGCAATAGTCAGCACAAGAGGTTCTTAGTTATCATATTGTTTACAGGGCTCAAGGGATCTTGCACAAAGGCCCTATTACAGTGACCCACAATACGTCTGCTACAGATTGTTTATCTATTCAATTATGGGATTGGGTAAACATAGTAAATACCATACACATGTCCTTCTGTGCTGACCTTTGGTGATAACATCAGCCAGAAAAGATCCAGGCATCACTTGATGCTGCAGTTGGTATGACAAGTTCCAGACAAACACCTCCTGGTGAGAGCAGAACTTACAGTTACATTGCCTTTTCCCTCACAAAAGGATATCAGAAGAGTCAACCCACTCATTTTGTAAGTCAAGTTTTCCTCATTTCACCCAAGAACACCCTTTTCTTTTTTTATAAAATAACCCTCATCTATTAGTCTTTCTAGTGGCATGCTTCATCAGTGAGTTCTCCTTGATACATGCTGTATTGGGGTGTGCTTCTGCCGTCGGGCCAATACGAAGAGTGTAAATTGGTTGAATATTAGCAGTGACCCTCTAACAAAGAAATAAGTCTATGATTCCAATTGTACCTCGGAGTTGTTTGGTAATAACACAGAAAATTGTTCCTTGATGTGAAAAATTCATACTTTGTTGTTTAGGAATCTAAATGCATTCTTCACAAAGAACTGGAGGGCTATACGGACAGGGCTATAGACAATGAGTGTTTTAACACTTATGCCCTCATTACAATGGCAGTCGGACATGCGTCCAACCGTCATCGCCACGGGCAGGTGTCCGTCGAAAAATGAGTCGTATTCCCACCTGTGCGATTAGGATAGAACCGCCAGCACGGCAGTCGGAATGTGCCTTTTTGTACTGCAGCTTGTGCTGTGGCTCAGAAGAAGGGTGGCAGCACAGGCTGCACTACAAACAGGCACTTTTCAAACATCCAGGCTCTGTGTGCCATGTGGTGCCTGGCACATAGTGCATCGTTTTTTGAGGTGGCACTGCATGTGCCCCCCCAGCTACTTAGCATTGGACCACGGGAGACAGGGGCCCTGCTTGGAGCCCACAAAGTATCTTTGCAACAGCCTTTTTCTGGCGATGGGACGCCATGAAAAGGCTGTGAGAAATGGACATTCTAATCCAATGTGGTGCTTCCGCAGGCACCTCCTCTATTGCAGGGATTAGTGTCACACCATTGCCCCGTAGGGCTGCTGGCAGCCACGGCCCGTGGAGGGTGTTCCGTGGGGCGGAAAGGCGGGGCGGGGGAGGGGCAGTGTGGGGGTACTAAAAACCGGAATATGGATAATAGGAGGTAAGTAAACAATTACATAAATAAAACGAATTTCGTAGCGCGCGCTGCATCACAAATTGCGATGCAGGGCGCGCTACGAAATTAGTTTTAATTTTTTAATTGTTTACTTACCTCCAATTATCCATATTCCGGTTTTTAGTACCCCCCCCCCTTGCCCCTCCCCTGCCCCGCCTTTTCGCCCCACGGAAGTCCCTCCACAGGCCGCGGCTGGCTCCTTGAGACTGTCGGAGGCAGCAGTCTGTCTCCCAGTCTGCTGTGGTTGAACCATACGCATCGTAATTAGGGGTGGGTGGAGTTCAGAGAGTGTATTACATTGAAATCTGTAGTTGTAGAAAAACTCTGTAGAATTCTTCAGAATTCTGCTCTCCCCTAAACATGACCTTACCTGGGAGTGGGAGGGCTTGCCCATGCTCCTCACCACACAGCCTTTGGCATTGCTCCAGGGCATGGCAACTGATACCCTCAAATAATCATGTGATCTCTGACCAGTCTTCTCCCTTTGGTGGCACCTGAGGGCTAGGGCAAGTCCCATTTTTCCTCCCACTCTGCACAGAAGTGAAGCACACTGCATCTGGCTCCATTTCCGGGTGCCTCATGATGTATGTCCTCACTCCTGCTCGGTGCTCTAGTGGCTATTAAAAAAATCTCTTTCAGTTCTAGCAGCATCACCCCACAGAGACATAGTTTGATAGAGGTCAGCAATCCAGGTCTTTATTAGAACTCTTTGGTTCCAAAGGTAGGAGAGGCGTTAAAGGAACCTGAGGCACATCTTGAATAGTCCTCGGCAGGGGGACTGGGTGTACTTAACATCACACAACAGCAATATGTACTAAAAAGAGACAGACACGTGGTGAAGTATGTTTAATGCCTTGATTACACTCACCAATGCCTCCTCACCAATTGCCCAACACTTCCATGCGATCTCACACTGTTCATACCACAACCCTTCAGGCACACACCATTCTAAGCCATCATAGCCAGCACGAAACATGCTGGGACAGTCACCTTGACTTGTTAAGGATATACATAGTTAGATATTTTATATCACACAGCCTGCCTGTGCGGAGTACGCCCCTGCCTGTCTGTGATGTTGTGTGGAGTGGGAGTGAGATAGCCTGTTTCTGGGATGTGCTGTGTATGTTTACATTTGAGGGTGGGTGTATGCATATCTCAATGGGTGTGTTTAGTCTGTGTGTTGGTGTACATTTACATTTGTGGGTGGAAGTCTTCTCTGAGATGGATTCACTGTTTATTTACGTTTGTGTAGGATATTTTGTATGCTGCTGCCAATCCTTTACTGTGTTTGACTTGTAGTCGCATCTCTGCGTGATATGCTCACTATTGTGGTGTATAACTAATCTTGGGTGTAGCACTATATATCTCGGTGTGTGGGGTCATTCAGTTAATTATACAGTGTGTGTTTTATCTTTGAGTAAAGGGCATATTTACTTCAATGTTTTCTTAAGACTGTAGGTACACTTCACTGTGCTACATTGTATATTGTTATTATTTGAGTGAAGCTACATTTACCTCTGTTAATCATAGTCACAGCTGAGGCACTCTGCAATGAATAATATATTCCCCCATATTTATCTTTGTTTGCTGGTGCACTGTCTGCATGTATATGACATACATCTTTGCGAGTCATGCATGTTCAAGATAGTATGGTCACTGCCCGTACCTTTCAGGGTGCATGCGGTATTTGAGTGGTATCAACCTTGCTGTGTGTCATGCAACCTATGCCTTATATATGCTGGGAATACCCCATTGCCCCTGGGGGTGTGTGTGGGGGGATGTTGTAGCCCAGCCGTGCTTCTCAGACCTATGGCGTAGAAATGGTATGGTCCCTCATGTTAGCAACGAAATTGCTCAGATCGCCCACCCCAGCCCGATGAGCAATGGTGTTGGGTTTCTCAGCCCTACAGTTGTGGTTAGTTTTCCTCTGGAAAGAAGGAAGGAGTAGGGGATGATTCCTCGTGCATGGCCAACTTGGCTCAGCTTTTGTTCATTTACCAGAAAGGGAAGCGTCCTGAACTAGGGTTGGGCAGTGGGGGCATACACAGCAAAGTGGCGGACTGAGAGTTTTTTGCCAAACTCCGCACTCCCAGTGCAGTGTGGAGTTGCACAAATTCTGCAAACTCCACCCACAGAGCGGCGTTAACTGCCCACCTCTAATGGCAATGCAGTGGTCGGACCGATGGCATGGATGTCGGTGGGACCGAGGGCCTGGCGGTGGTGGTCCAACAGACATTAAACGGAGGCCCTTAGTGTTGAGTTAGGAAAACTGACTTACTAACTGCTGTCAAAAAAGGATAATTGGGACAAAATCAAATAGACAATGAAACTGTATCAGAACAGTCTAAAAAGGACAAAGATCCACTGGGACACAGAGAAATGGGAAGTAGTTTTACAGGCCACTGGGGATAACATAAAATAGATTTTTGTCAATGAATAACCAAGGTGGCAAAAAGAAACCAATGATTTCAGACCTTCTTTTCCAGGCCAATGAATGGGTTCCTCATTTTGAGTCTCTTTACATCAAACATCATGAAGTTGATGGTCTGAAGATGCCAACTTTACCTGATCCAATTAAGTCTGAAATTGCAACCATTTTTTTCTCTTTAAATGAAAAAATCAAATCAATACATGCTCAGATAAAAGCTAAAGCACCAAGACTTGACAAAATACTGAACGATCTGTTTATTTTAGAACCTACCATCTAAGTCACATACATTAATGCTTTATCAAATGCCATAGCAAAAGGTGCTCCAATCCCTGTCACATGGAAAGGAGAAGAGAAAGTCCCCATTTAGAAGAAGGGAAGTAGATCAGTACCCAGCAACTGTGGTCCCGATAGCCTGATCGACAACCTACAGAAAATATTTTGCTAACAGGTTCTCAACCAGCTAATGGATATTGGAATAAAGAAACACTGAGCCCATCCCAGACTGGGTTTCGATCCAAAACTAGTGCAAACCTCCATATATTTAACTTTCTATTGATTATAAGGAAGGTGGTACTTATTAGTGGGCACATTTCTTTTTGTGGCGTTTGCCAAATTTTGGCCAACATTTTTGACACTGTTCCTAACTGTGGTATGTATTGGCAGAACTAGATATACCTCCAGGCCTGCTTGACATAATAAGGCAACTTCATTTAGACAACTTTGCTTAGGCTCAACAGTGTCAAAATGGTGAAGGACCAGAGAGGGTCGAAGTCCAAATGGGGGTTCAATAGGGTTGTGTCCTTGCACTTACCCTATGAATAATTTTTATTATAAGTTACATAAACTTCGTACTCAGTTGCAAGGATAGTCAGATGGGTGTCGCTTCTTATGTCGTAAGGGCAGCTCATTGCTGGAGTCATGTCACAAGCGCGCCGCAATTCCAGCAATGATCAGGGGCGCCCTATACCTAACATGCTGCGTCACTCCTTATGCCTGCTTCAAGCGTAAGGATTTGACGCAGCGGGGACGTAAAAGTGAATCAGTGAAATCTTGTAGATTTCGCTGCATCACTTTTATGGGGCTTCCTTGCGATGGAATGCCCACCCTGCATACATTATATCTGACGCAGGTATAATGTAGCGCAGGGCTTTACATTGTGATGCATCTGACTAGATGTGTCACATTGTAAATCTGTCGCATAGAGCCGCTTTGTTTATGACGCCGCTGCGTCACAGAAGTGACGCAACGGGGTCGTAAAAATATCGCGAGGAGCTTGTAAATCTGCCAATTGTGCTTAACCCTCTCAATGGACCACAAAGCAAAGTAATCTTAGACTTATTGAAGTTGGATATGTGGGTATTTAGGTGGCAGACTTTTTGACTCACATTTGTGGAGCGAACAAATTCAGAAAAGAATACTACTGTTAAAATAAAGTATCATTGATCACTAGGTTCACAAAAAAGTCAACAACTAGGCCGGTGTCACCAGTATTTTAAATATATAGAGCTCAGGCTTCAAGTAAGGCCCTCTATGGCTCAGGGCTTTGGGGCTCCTACAATTTGTATAATCTTGTGATATTCAAAAAGATCTTTATACGACTGCTGCTAAAACTACCCAAAGTGCCCCAATAGTGCTCATCAGACTTGATCTTGCTCTGAAACCCTTTAATGAACATGCAAAGCTGAGACCAATTTTATATTGGATCAGGATCCACGCCTCAGAATAATTAGAATTGCACAGGATCGGATTGAAGGATTATCTAGACAGAGCTCAGACATCCAAGATTTCTTGGATCAAATATGTTTGAAACACCCCAATAGAATTTGGGCTAGGTGAGTACTAGACAAGATTTTCTTCAATCACCCCAGTGCATTCGCACTGCTAGGCAGGTGGGCTGCTCCTTCTCCTTTTTGGCCCCCAAACACAGGAATCAATTACCCCTACAGCTGCGTTCCTGCTCAGATATATCCCTCCTTAAGAAATCTCTGAAAACCTGGCTCTTTGATCTTTAATACTTTCTTTGAACTTTGACCTGGGCAGACTGTTCAGCTGCCAAGAGATCCCCTCGGGATTGATTTGTGCGACCAAAAAATGTAATAATTAAATAATTATTAATTAGTGCCTCATGTCAGTCTGTATGTTTAGAGTTCTCCTTGCTAAAGTTGTTGTGGATACTGCCAATCGGTTTATGAAACAGGTGAAGGCATAACAGCATGCTAGGTTTTGCCTGTGCCTCTGTCTCTGCACACAGTGCTCCTTCTCCATGGGAGAAATCCACCAGTCTTGCCCATTCTGCAATTGTTTAGTCAAGGTTGACATTCTTACAGATGCCTATTGACAATCCTGATTTGTTTGGTTTGCACTGCAGGCACTGCACAGAGATGATGGACTTTTCCAGGCCACCAAACACAGGAGAACTCTCTGCCATATTGTCTGACACATTCTGATTGTGTACTGTTGCTAGTTGGCCTCTACACTGTCTGCTTGTCCTGCTCGCAGATGATGTTTTGTCCCTGCTTTGAGATTGTCCCTCATCACCATCCACAAAGTCTGGTAGTGGTGCAACAGTTGCTCTCCTAGTAGTTGGAGTGATGGCATTGAAGTTGATAATGTGGTGTAGTCATCAGCACACAGTACAGGATGCAGTTTTAGTGTACTACAACTCCCATGGTGCATTGCCAAGGTAGGACAAGCATCTCAATGGAGTTCTTTAGGCTGTGAAGTCTTATTTTGGGATTTACAAACAATATGTTATGATAAGTAAGTAGGGGAGTGGACTTACCCTGGCTGGTGTCTGCACCATTGGAGGTGTCAATGTCTGACACTCCCACCACGCTTTCTGGTTGCAGTGTCTCATCGATGAGTGTCTCCATGGGAGATGGAGGGGGTGTTTTGAGGGTCCACTACTTGTGCCACGACCCTCAGCCAGACTGCTTCTCCTTTATGTGAGATCTCAGGTTATACCAGTGTTTGCCTATCTCTGGTATGGTCCTCTGTAAGGCATCTAGGGAGTTTACCTTCTCCAAGATGCTGTTCAAGATCTTGGTTTACTGACTATCTTGACCTTCCTCTTCCTGCTCCCAGAACCATTGTCCCTATCTTCCTTTGACACGGTGCAGTTCAGTCACAGGTTTTGCCTTGCCAGTGGTGATACAGGAGCACTACACTCTTCCAGCCCCTTCCGAGGCTGCTGGATTGAGGTTACACACTGTATTTCTTAACTTGCTGGCCTGACATCATCAATCTGCATCCAGGATATAACTTTTCCTGAATGTCGAATTACTAAATGCAATTGTGAATCCATAGGATTCACTATTAGTAGAATCAGTGGTTACATGCATCTCGTTTTGTTATTCCCTAATAAGGATTAGCTATTTGGAAATCGCAAATACTAACTTTTGTGCATATGGCCTAAAGTGATTTATCCGGAATCACAAGGTGTTGAACTGATGCAGAGACTCAAACCTTGTTCCTCAGTTCCAAAGTCGGCAGGTTTGACCATAATGCCACATCCTGTTTAGAAGGAGGATTGCAGGTAGAAAGTGCATGAAAACCTGTCTCCTTATGAGCTTGAGCTTCCTACATGCCTTCCAGCTGAGTCGGAGCCATGGTTCAGGCCTCACTCTGGTCCTCCTACGAGGCTGTTTCCAACACCAATTCTCAACATATCATCTTCAATTCCTTTAAACGCCTGCAGTATGCATGCTGATGCAGGATGTTCCTTTATATTTCAAGGCACGAGTACTCCCAAAACGTACCCCAAACAGAGTACTGTGGGGAAATCACTGTTATGCACACACACGACAGGCTTTTAAAGGAATTCAAGAACAGATATTGATATTTGGTACTGGAAATAGCCTCGTAGGAGCACCAGATTTGCCCTGATGAAGTATGCTGCTTAAACCTGCAGCTAAGACGAAACACATGTTGGCAGAGGCAGAGAAATGATCAAACATCCATGTGAAAAGAATAAAGAATGCTGGTGAGAACACACAACTCAACTTTCCCTGGAGTTATTTTTCAAGTGCTCGGAGGTCTGTATCTGATAGTGTATAAGGACAGATCAAGGCTCCAAGGTGATACGCATTCTCATTGTATGGTGTATGACCTACACATGGCCTCATTACCTGAACACAAAACGCCTATCAATCAATCAATCAAAGATAGCTTTATTCGATTTCATAGTAAAAACCATAAAAGCACAATACATAAAAACAATCACGCGTTAAAAAATAGACAAATGGGTCCAGTTAAATACATCATAATAATAAAGCAGACTTATTAAACACAGAGTTGGAAAAGACTAAGCCATAGAAGTTCTGCCTATCTTGCTTACTTGCAAAATTCAATTTGTTCCTTATGGGACAGACAGTCTTGATTGTGGGTGTGGGGCATTTTCCTGTTCAGCACCAAATAATCACACATGTAGGCAGTACAGTGGGGGCGTGGCCAACGATCCAGCATGGCAGTCGCAACTTACTAGTGCTCCGTGTTGAATCCCTCTGTTCTCCTGCATAATATCCTGCATGCGACCCATCCGCGCAAACAAACACTGGAGACGTAATGGTGTTGACCTGCAGCTCCTGCTGAGGCCTCCTCAGTGCCCTGAAAACAGACACGAGCTGTGGAATCGGTGAGAGACCTTCTGTGGCCTACTCAGTAGGGAGGCTGAGCATGGAGCTGTGACCTGACTGCCACAGGTCTGCAGGAACCGTGCCGATCCTTGGCGGGCTGACACGCGGCGGCTGCTACTGCCCGATATTGGAGGCGTTATACGACAGTCTCAGAATAACGACTGCTGCCCTCCTGTTTTTTGCTGGCACTTACTTCGAAACACTGCGGGCTGTGCCCTAGACCCTTTGGTGGGCTTGACTCCTGCTGATGCTCAATAGAAAGATACCTCCTAAATTGTGTGACTGCAATAATTGTTGCCACCACAAATTCTCTTGACAAAGCTTTATTTCCTCTTCTGAGGAAATAGTGACGTAAAAGACAGTCGGCTGTAACATTGGAATTGTTTGTAATGTACACCATCTTAAAATCACATTGCCTCCTATATCTTTGAAATAAGCCTTTTCAATATGGAAGGAGCATATCACACTACGCTTTCCGTCAGAAAGTAAGCAAGTCTATTACAAGCCATACACTTTCTACCCCACAAATATGATCTTATCTTCTGAAAAGCTCTGACGCACATCAAAGCTTCCATTTCAATTGATCTGTAATGAATGTCCACTCCCTTTAGTGTATGATAGATTAGCCACAGTACATTCTTAACCACTCACTTTTTATCAGAAAACCCCTCCTAGACCCAACATGCTGACATCAACCCTCAAGTTACACTCATGTCCAGCAACAAACGTTTTTAGAGCCTGTACATTCAAAATCAACCTCTTTATATCCACACTCTCCATTTCCTGTTTTGCATTAGAAGAGACATTTTCTTTCTTAATGTTCGAAAGTCATCCTTTTGCCCTGTTTTCCCCCTATTTTTTGCTGACTGGTAATGGTGGTAACTGACTCTGACTGTGCGCTGCTAACCATGCCCAGGGCCAGTGATCCTATCAAAAAGCATGGGCACTCTGAAAGTGATAGTCTACCTTATTTCCACATATTAGTCATCCCAAAGGTCTCCCCTATTTGTCCCAGGGCTGGGGTGCCATGTACCTATAAGCAGGGACCTTATAAAAGATGTGTATTTGCCCTGGCGAAGGAAAAACAGCCCATTTCATAGGGCTTTAAGCACTAGAAAGTGTTAATTCTTTAAAAATTCATATATCCGGTTACCTACATTGGGTTTTTGTCGTTTTGGTGTTTAATTGTTCATAAAAATAACCCTTTTGTTTATAAATTAGTGTGGGATTCTTATTTTGTTAGGTGACTTACTTGTTTAAGGTATTGATGTTTTTAAATGCTTTACAAACCTGTCTCCTAAGTTAGGCCTGGCTGCTTGCTGCCAGCTATGAAGGGTTGAACATGGGACTAATTGATTGAGACCTTCACTTGACCTTACACTATGCTAGTGGCCTTATTGCTAGTGGTAGATGCATACTTACCTTACCATTAACCCACTTTCCAACACTTAAGAACTAGTGGTTCAGAAAAAATAGCGAACCCCAAAATAATTGTGGTTTGTGACATTGCAAGAAAAAACGCACCATCCCAATAATTTATGCTATTGCTGTCTGGCTTCCGCAAGGAATTCATTTGGGCTGTAGTCTGGTTCAAAATCCCTATGAGAAATTGCATTAGGCAAATGCATTTTGGTACCCCCCCCCCTCTTTCTTGGACCCAACTTTTTCTCAGTGCAATTTCCCATACGGATTTTGAACACTACAGCCCGAAACGCTGAACTGAATTACAGCAAATGTGGCAGAAAGCTAGATCTTGGTCCAGAAAGAATGCTTTTTGTAACTTGATGTAAATCCATTCAGTAGTTTTGCAGTTATTAAAGAAAAACAAAATATAGATATCTCGGGACGCGAATCCGCCGCGGATCTAACAGATTTCATGGTGGGATCTGATTGTTTGCCAACACTTCAACCAGGAAGTGTTGGCATCAATGTTGGGATACGGACTTGTCTGATTCTCAAGTAAGAAGAAAAAAACATTAGATTTGCGGCGAAATCGTGGAGGCTCTTCAAATCTGCAGGAAAGGACCTTTAGCTAGTTTTTTTGCAAGAAGTGTATAGAATGGGCAGCCAATTGATCCCGCAGACACAGGTAGGTGCTGTTCCACATCTGGCTGCTAGAGAAGGAAAAGCTGCTAAGACTGGAGCAACTAAGAGTAATGAAGAAAGTATCAGGTCCCACCCTATATTTGTCTCCATGGTAATTAATATAAAACCCAAGCAGCTGGGGGCCATTGGACCATGCATAGAAATGAGGATTCAAAAAAGGCGATATGCCGGGAGAGACGCTTAACAGCCACAATGGATGATATTGCAGACTTGAATGGAATGCAATGTTTTTCCAAGCTGGACTTGAGCACGGGTTACCACCAACTAATGCTGGACCCTGACAGTAGGTACATTATCACCTTCACCCAAATGGGGCTGACAAAATATCAATAGCTTAATTTTGGGATATCATCAGAGGGTGAAATCTTCAAGAACGCCGTTAGAGAGACCCAAGGGGGCTTGAAGAGGTACTAAATATCAGTGATGATATTCTTGATATATTTGACTATATTGGAGGACTATCATCGCTCCCTATGGGTGACACCAAGAAGTCTAGCCAAGCATGGTCTTATGCTGCACAGAAGGAAATGCTAATTCTTCTGGAATCCAACTGATTTATTTGGGTATCTTTTCTACAAGCATGGTTTCAAGTTAGACCCTCATAGGGCCGCAGCTATACAAAATGCCACAAACCTCTAACTCGAGTGGCAGATGCAGGGTTAAATAAAGGGCCAGCTGACCGCTTGTGGTGACTCCCACAAATTATCTATGGTGTACTGCTCATGAGATGTGGGGCTCACCTTGAGGCAGCATGTTAGGACAGTGCATCTAGAATTTTACAAAAACCTGTCCATTGAAACTGTCATAATTGATTAAGTACTATACATGAGTCATGACAGGCAAAGACCTGAAAGCCCATCCATCAATGCCCTAGGCCCTCTGAATCGAATCTCAACATGACATACATAAAATAAATGAAAGCACATAAACACATTAATGGGGTCAATAACTCAATTTACTATGAACCTTTGCTAATCGTGATCCTATGATTATGGGATAAAGCTAAACGCTTTATAGCAGAGGCTAAAATGGAGGTACAGAAAATGTTTTAATTGTTGCTACTCAAACCACATACATTTTTAGTCCTACATTTTAGTTTATCGATTATTTACTCCTATGATCTGCGCAGTGTTAGGAGTTTTATTGGATTCACAAACAATGTCAAGAAAAACAGCTTTAAATGTACGAAAGTAATGTATTTAAGTACGGTCAATCTTAACTACTTCATTGTTTCTCCTAAATGAACATGAGACACTTTCATATCTCATTTACATACTTGTACCCAAATGTTCTCTAAAATAGTTTTAGCGATGTCAACGGAGGTAGAAAAACACGCTGGGAAAGCTTGTGAATAAAACAACTTAAAACTTTTCCTTGGGTCAGCCATATTCGTTGCCCCGGAGAAGCTGCATGTTCCACCCCCAGGACTAAACTTACATGCAAATTTAGACTCAGCATCCGTGCATTTTTAATTCAGAATCAGGATGACATATTTTCAAAAATACATATTTTCTGTAAACCTAAGTGGCCCTTAAGTGACAAATATAATTTGTGCAACTAAGCATGACCGGTCCAATTAAATCTAAATGTCCTCCATCATGGCAAATGAGAGCGTTGTGTTAAACACAATTGCATGAACGCTTTGAAGTGATTTCTGAACCCACGATCACATACTAATCGCCAAAAACCCTATCTTGCATATTGAAAGAAACTGAAATGGCAACAGCTAAAATGTGATACATATATATTCCTTTAAACAATATCCTTGTGAAAGGTTAACTGAATATAAGAATAAAAAATGGTTATTTTCAATTGAACTTTCAAAATAAGTAAAAAATGTTTAATCTAGAATGTAAAATGCGAAATTTATTTGGCAGCAGAATATTTCACCAACACCTTTTTATTCAAGTTGAAAACATTCATTATTTTAAATGATACTACATTACCTTTTATTTTAGGCAAACTATTTTGTAAAGTGGCACCTTAATTGAAAGTCTAGAAATATACATCTTTATGTAATGTGTCCCTGCGGGAATGATATTTAGTAGCATGTTCAATGGGTAATAGGCACATTTAAATGCAACTACTTGCTGCCTCAAGTAGTACAAATCAGTCAAGCTTGCAAACCTAAATTGTAAATCAATAGCACATGTAAATGATCTAAAAATGATTTTCCGAAGAACATTTTTCAAGGTGTCTTGTTCACAGTTTATAACCTGGTGACACTCTACTACGATGATCTTGTTTCTCTCTTGACCTTGCAATACTGTCACTAAAATAATACGCTACCTTGAAAAGTTAAGGGGAGCAAGTGGTATAAAATACGGCTTTGAAGTAACATTTTGACATAATATTTGAAAGAACATTTGGGGTCGTGTGCATCATTATTTAGATAGTCCTCAAACTGTAAATATTGCTATGATAAATGGTAGACAGGATGTGATAATATGGAAAGGCAATAACAAGATGCTTAATTCGTAGAAGCATTAGATCTGATTTAGAGAGGCTTTAGGGAGTCATTTTATACAGGGAGACACTTCGATTTCATAGGGAGCAGTATCACCACTGTGCGAAATTGCAGCACTCATTTGAGATGAGTTCTGAATTAGGCATACAATGAGGTTTTGATGTTTTTGCAATCAATTAACATGTCTAGCCTCTTTTGACCTTTTTCCCCTGAGCAAATGTTGCCAGATTTGGAGAAATCCGCACTGGAAAAACTAAACGATGTGGAAAATCGGCAGTACTTGTAAACCCGATTTATGTGCCAACATCTATTTGAGCCTTTTAAGAATTTGGGTTACTGTTTGAGGGGGTGGAAGCACCACAATCCTTGTAAGGGTAGAACCATGAAAGTCACAAAATTGACCTGTGCTTAACCCTCTAGTAGTCAGGCTTAACTTAGAGGCAGTGTGTCAAGTATTTATGCGGCACACAAGCAGAAATATAGTGAAAACACCACACAATATGAATCCAATTTAAAAAATAGAGCACATTTTAATTATGAAATGATACCAATACAACAAGAATCCAATGCAGGAATATGCACTAGTGAAGTTTTCAGTGAAAATAGTGCCTAAAACCACAAACTTCAAGTTATCTGTTCAAATTAGACTGGGGAAAAGTCACAAGTTCAGGCCACCCGTGATAGAGGAATACAAGAACCAGGTTAGTCCCTCTGAAAAATCTAACTTCTCAAAGTTCAAAGCGGAGGAGGTCGTGAGAAGTAGGGAGAGCGACACAGATCATCATTGATGTAGTGTGAGGACAAAGAACGGGCCGTCCCCCAGCATTGTTACTGAAGCTTCTGATTGGCAGTCGACGCAGGCTGTCATTGTAGTAGCACAGAGTGCAGATCTAGCATTACTAGTTGTCGCTTGTATTTGCTGTACTGCTAAGAGCAGGTCTCACATGCCAGGACAGCGGGCAATTCCTGTATTACAGTTAGTAGATGCTTTGGCTTGATCAGTTTGCCTGACTAGCGCAAGCTCCATCTGATTTAAACTACTGGGCCTCTGACTGCTGTTTTGCCTACCCAAATGCATGCATACTGCTAGGTATGGACGCCAGCCTCCCTGAGTCAGACTGGTTGCCTGTGCTCTGGGCAAATTCCAATCCGGGGGAAGGACCATGCTCGGAGGTTGGGTCACATCTTCTTAATGTGCCTAGATGCAAATTATACAGCCTGATACTTTTTGTGAGACACTCATGGTTGTCAAGCTGTGGTGCACCATTACTGCAACTGTAGTGGATGCTGTGCCCCAGCTGTCCTGGCGCCACCTTTTTCTCCTGACTGCCACTCACAAGAAGGCCTGTTAACAATTAGCTGTGGAGACATCACCCTACTCTCTTTGACTGGGACCACAGCTAATAATTTAATATGAAGACTGACTGCAATTTAATGCAGTGAGGAATCTATCATTGTGTAGATTTGCATTTTTCGAATGTACACCTCCCGCTTCTCACTGGCTGGAGATCCCTAGCAGTGGTGGGATTAATAAATAAACTGCATGCTCTGATTGTTTGGCACCACACAAGCCTATAATTTCTATAGGGAACACCTGGTGAAGATTACGTCATCAGACCAATGTTTTGGCCAAAACCAATCACAAACATTCTTCACTGTAGTTTTCACAAAAAGCAGGTGATGGACTGGGGACAGTCTCTGCCAGGATCACCAAGTGTGGACGATAGAGATGTCACTGCGATGCGCAGTGAGATCTTTAGGAGACAATAACTAGCATTGTTTCTACTGTGAACACCGCTCCCACTATCTATAGATATGAGAAGCTCTTAAAGCTATCTTTGGAATACTTACCTGAACCAGACTTTCATTTATTGATCCAGTAAGTCAGAATGTGCCTTCTGTGTTATACTAATTTTTCTGGTTTTAAACTGGTTTCAGGAAACAGATAATGGGTTGCGTTTATTCCCATAGGTTTTCTCTAGACTGCGGTTTTGAACGTGGATTTGTTGTTTGGGATCAATGAAAAGAAACTCTCAGGTTCTTATGACTCCTTGAGGGAATAGGGTGTTATTCTTTTCTTTCTTCAATCAGGAACTATGGTTTCCTTGGAACTTTTACTTCTCACTTAAACTATTGGTATGACACTGGTTTTGCGCTCCCTTTTTATATTCACAGATATTTTCTTTTTCACTTCTGGTGAAGGATATAATTGGATTGTACCCACAGGTGTTTGCCTGTATTCTTCTATTTTTACTCTTCTGATTACTCTAGTAATTGTGTGTATCTTTTGGGGTTTATAGCCCTGAAGAAGTCATCTGAGCGTAACTCCGCACGACAAAACACGTGTTGGCTGTTGTTTGTGACATTATCCTAATATTGTGTACTTGCTCACAAGTGCCACTAAATACTCGCCTGGAATCATATTACAGATCTGAATGCACATTACTGCTGCTATTTGCTGTGTTTTGAGCTGAACAAGTTTTACATTGCTATGTCAGTCTACTTACCAATGTGAGCTAGATATTTTGCCAGTTTGATATTGTATAGCAATGGGCGATGGGCCATCCTGCCATGGTATGTGGGGTGGAGGTGTTTCCTGCCCCATTTATATTTCAGAGGAGCTGCCTCAGCTTTCACATTAGACTTTTGTCATCTTGGAGCCTAGCTAGGGAGAAAGGAAAGTGGGGTAGGAACTCCAGAAGTTTCTTCTACTTCAAAGCTTGCAGAATGGGTATAAAATAGGTCCCTCAGACCTACTCTTAAGTTCACTCCTGAACATGTGTAGGACACTTAGAAGGCCTACCCCATTCCTCAGAGGACTGCCCTGCTGCTTGCAGCGTGGTTTGTACTTCAAAGGACTGTCCTTCCAGCTTGAACCTAGTACTGCCAGAGTGACTCCAAGGGTTAGTTGACTGGCCTCCTGTTCTGAGCTACAAGGATACAAAAAGCTCCACCAACACTTGGACCCTACTTGAAGTGAGTCCTGCTCTCACCCAGTCCTGGACCCTTTGACATGGAGCTACAGATGTTAAAAAAAGCCTAAATGCAAAACTTAGGACTTGGAAAATACATTTTCAGCCATGAGAACTGGGAGGAGACTGGGACCTACCTTCTCGCTGATCCACACAAGGTGCATTGACGGTCGGCCTAACTTCGCAGTAGCTCTTGCTATATTCTCCACAGCATCAAATCCGTTTCATTGGCTCCTCCCAGAAGGGCATCCAGGCATGTGGAGCTCTTGTCAGTTGCCGATTGCATCTTCATCCCACTTGAGATTTTCAACTTTCAAAAACAGAAATTGAATGTAGAGATCTACACTGTGACATTGTCCAGCTGCTCCCTGATGACACCCTCTTGGACGCCACCTGCTGCCGTGTCCTGCTAAACTTTACCTTCTCAGAAATGTTTCTTACAAAATTCTTTTAAGTCTGAAAGTAGGCGGACACCGGGCTCAACCCATTTTTTGTATCTGAAACGTGCGCCACCTCGGTTGGCCATAACATTCAACTTTGTCCCAGACATGCAAAACTAGATGCTTGCAGTTGGCTCTTTGATGTTTTAGGCACTAGTTTTCACGAAAAACTTAAAAAACGTATGCTCCCTTTCTTCTGATTAGATTCCTGCCATTTTCCTTTGCAATAACTTAATAAAAAATGGGTGAGGGATTTTTCTTGTGTTGTGTTTTTACTTTATTACTGTTTAAGTACTGCATGAATGCATTACACATTGCCTCCAAGTTAAGCCTGACTTCTTGTTTTGCCAATCTATCAGAAGATTAAATGTTTATTTAGTGACTCTTTGTGGTTCACCCTTACTGGCATCATGGTTGTTGCTTGAGAATGGTTCACACCCACCTCAACCAAAACCTCAATGTATAACAATACAACATCCTAGGGATAACTTAACCCCTATTATACATTAGATAATATGATACAGAGGTTTCTCTAGATTGTAGATCAAATGGACTAAGTGAGAGATTTTTCTTCTGACTGACATGGAGCAACGCTGATGTCAAATATCTGGGTGTACCTGTTTCGCATGATCCCCTGGCGCTTCTTCACTGCAACTTAGTTGCTGCAGTAGAATTGCATAGAGCACAAGTTGAGCACTTTATTCAGCTTCGGATCTTCATGTTAACTCATTTCAACCTCATTAAGATGGTAGTGCTGCCTATGTTTCAATATTCCTATACATGGAGACTTTTTCAAACAATTAAGTCAAACACTCAGCATATTGGTTGGGGGGGGGGCGCAGTCCCATGTGGGTTGGGTTGTCCTCACTAGACTAATGTGCAGTGGCAGTCGGTCAGCTCCAGACTTTTACTTTTAATATTTAGTCATGCATGCACATTATTAAATGTTGGCTCCCAGAACTGGCTGCCCCGGTGCATGTCTGAATTTAGAGGATGATGATGTGCCCTAAGCCCTTGCTTGCTATTACTAGCAGGAAACCTTTAGTCCAACCTGTTGATATAGATGTCAATGGAATGGCATGGTGTGCATGGTGGGAAATGTATTGATCCCTTGGACTCTAGATGCCCTACTCTCCTCACTTGCCAGTGACTAATAATGTACTCCTTCACCCCACAATGGGAAATTTCACAGCACAGGTTTTGCCCAAGATGGAATTGGCCACTACTCCAGAACCTTTCTGATGAAGAGTTTATTAGTCTGCTACATTTTAAATAAGGGTGTGATATGCCTATGAAATAATTTATGATTATCTGCAATGGTCTGCTGCAAGGTGTATATTTACAGACTTTTCCAAGCCAACTACTGAATTTACACTGCTCACTAATTATATACAATGTGCTGACTTAGCCAAGTCTATCACCTTCCTCCACACTGAACTAATAACAGGCCTACCATCATCTCGCTCTGAAGCCAGGATTGCATAGGAGGGGGAACTGGGATCTCAGATATCTGATAGATATCGGTCCTATTGCTGATCACAGGTCACATAAGGTACCACTTACATACCGGAATATCGCTTTTATCTCGCACCCCTGTGTATAGGGACATTTGCCTGTGGTGAAAGTAAAGTTTGAAAAAACATAAAAATGCCAAATGTGGGGTTCCTTCATGTGGCATGGTCCTGCTCCAAGATTATTGTGTATTGGATTGAGGTCGGTAAAACTCACAGAGTTTCACTCCATGGAATTCCGTGGAGTTACATGAAAACTCCCTGAGATTCTTCAAAGTTCCGCAAATGGGAGAAAATCGCCATATTGCTCTGCTATTTTGTGCCGGGAGCTCATCCCGCACTGAAAATTCTGCATGAATGGCACAACACGGCATGCAAGAGGGTGCAGCTGCCCAAGTTGATTTTGCTGCTGCTTGAGTAAATTTTCTACTTGAGCTGCAGCTTTCTCACCATGAATGGCTGTGACTACCCATTTTGTGAAAATCTTACCGGGTGTCCTCCTGGAATCCAACAATTGTGCTAGGGGACGCCAACTTAGTGTTGGAAAACCTCATATGAGAAAAAACCCCACCACACTGTGGTTGGTGGAATGTGGTCGAAACTCTGCATTACAAGCATAATGTGGAGTGACCAAAACTCCGTTAAATACACCGGTGGGGTGGAATTCATCACCCACCCCTAGTACTAGAACAAGATCATTGAATAACTGAGCAAAATGATAGAGTCTCCTCTAAATCCATTGCTGCTGTTGGCTCTGCTTGGAGCCATGATGCTCTTGTCTTATGCACACAACACTTCACCTCCATTGCTTTGCTGCTGGTCAAGAGGAGAGTTGCCATGCAATGAAAGCAGAGAACTGTTCCTGAGCATGACCAGTGGGCTCAAGATATGTTCCGTTGTAGGGACCAGGCTCAGATGAATGTAACCACTCTGCATCGGAAAGCACACCCCTAAGATTTTTGGGCCCCACTCTGCACTTACCTATTGCAGCATGAAGAACCAGATCCATGATCCTCTCCTGAATAATAAATGCCATAATGTTGCCTTCCTTAATAAACTTCCCTATTTCTATTCTAACTACTGCATCTTGCATTGTTACATGCTGAATTTGGAGTTGCATGCATCTTTTTGAATTGTATTTCCTGGCTGCCATTTCTCATCCTTGATGATATGAGTATTCACTGTATGTTGTGACATTTATATTAATAAAATTCTAATAACATAAAAAAAATGTATTGAGTGTAAATAAATCCATGGTGGGTCCTCGAAGAAAGATCAAACGTAATTCATCGGAAGGTGATAATGGAAGGTTTCTAATAAAATACTGAGCAGTGTTGTCTTCACATTAATAATAAAGAGAATGTATGAAATGTTCCATACTTGTAGCTCCAGGTTCAAGACATTACAGCACCATCCAGAAATGTTATCACTCTAAAACAGATTTTAATGCAATCACCAGACCCAACTAGGCAAACTGGACTGATTCTTTCTCCATACAGAATTTATGATGTGGTTCGAACCTTTTAGTCTACCAGGATCTTTCACAAATGACCGCAGGATTTTTGGAATTTTAGGTTGAGCGAGTCTTTAATCCTGGGAGAAGGATGAGGCTTTACCTGGTGAGGATATGCGTAACTGCCTTACTGCAAAGTTTAGTTGGCTATCCAGTAACCAACTCAAATGTAATGCCAGGAAAACTGATCTCCTCTTTATTGGTTCAGAGCCCAACACACCGTGGCAGTCTTTCTGGCCTGAGGAGCCCCCCCATTATCTCAAAATCAGATGGTGAAAAACCTGGACTTCAAACTTGATGGTCAACTCTTATTTAGTTTCCACGTTAACACAGTGGTGGGCACTTGCTTTACCCTCATCCGCATATTTAGGAAATTCTTCCATCTCTTATCCTTCTAGGCAAGACAGCAAGTAATGCAAACCTTGATAATCTCACGGCTTGACTATGGGAGCGGCCTGTACATGGGACTGCCCAAATACCTGTTTGACAAGCTGCAGTTGGTCCAGAATGCAGCGGCCCATACCATCTTTGGGCTTCTTCGCAATTCCTATGCCACTTACGTTCTTCAGAGCCTACAATGGCTCCCAGTTAGGAAGAGGATATTTTTTAAGATACTGCTCGTTACCCAGGCAGCTCTCAACGGAAACGGCCCGGGCTACCTACAAGATAGAATCAAGTTCTATGTTCCCTTGAGAAATCTCTGTTCTGAAAATCTCTGTCTAGCAACCATTCCATCAATTAGAAAGTCAAGGTCAGGGGTAGACCTCTCTCCTTTCTGGGACCCTCCCTCTGGAACATCTTCGCATTGACTCTCAGGTGCATTAAGGAGACACCTGTATTTTGGAAGAAACTCAAGAAACTCAAGACCTAGCTTTTCTCCTCTCCCTAGACCTGCTCTCCTTTCCTGCTGTGCTTTATAAATCCTATATATAGACATGGACGTTAGTCTCACCCATAGCAAATTCATGGCAATTGGACCGAGGTTGTACTGCCATAGTATGCTTCTGAGCAGAGAGGGTAAAAGGCACTAGGCTGGGTACACATTAACACATCAGCATATGTGAGTCCACTGCACATGTCAGACTACCATTGAGCCCAGTACTGGCACACGGGTAGTCTATCTCCGAAGGGACTCTGAAAGGATTGGTACAATGAAAGGATTGATACAAACCTGGAGTAGGCATTCATAGTGTTGGCCTATACTGCTAACTGGAAAATCTGTGGAGTGTTCACTATTGTACATAAATGCAAACTCTGCCCTAAAGTACAATTTGAATTTGCAATCCTTTATAACCCACACCCACATCGTATGGAACTTTGCATATTTATCTGTTCAGTTCATAATCAGATTCCAGGTCTTTGCAACCCTCTACTTGGCCATGTTACTTACTCTGCTCTTCAGCAGAGGGATCAAAGGCCGCTGTGAACAAAATGTCACTAAATAGTGATTGACAATGCTCCTGGGAAAGGAATTGGGTGGGGAGGAAATCTGCACCTGATCATTAGCTTGTCACATTGCACCTTGGCCGGGATAGCTCAGGTCTACTTGAACAATGGAGAGAGCCCAAACACCTCAGAAGACAATACTGGAGGGGTTCCCCCTTGCAATTCTGGTGTGAACAGATTAGGCAGCTTTGTAATCAAGGGGCATAGCAGTGACAACTTGAAGTTGCCATTTTGGATTGTACCAATATGCTGGGACAAGGGCAGAGGGATGGTGTGGAATCCAAGGATTGACCACAGGCAAGGATTGGCAAAACTCCCAACCACTTTAAAAGCCCTGCATAAAATAGAGAAAGGTGAGAAGATCCTGAGCCAAGAGGTAACAAAAAGTGGAAAGGATACCCAGTTAGAAGGAGAAGCCACATAATAGAATGGAGCAAGGACTTTGATCCCATCGCAGGCCTCCTTATTGCACCTGAGGACCAGTTCAGAGAAAGGACCTGGACTCCAATGGCCTTGATGAAACTAGGAAGATCTGGGTCCAGGCAAATGATGCAAGGAGGGAGTTCTGCTGACTGGTTGCAGAGGGGCTGCAAAAAATGCCCTCACCAGCAGGAGAGGTACACCAGGAGGCAGGCAGAGGTCAAGGCTGGTTCAAGGAGCCAGAATGTTTTGTTCCCCACAAAACGTGCCCCATTAGAGGTCAGAAGGCCTGATGAAAATTTTCATGGTGGCTAGGCAGGCTCCCCAATAGCAAAATAACCCTAAGATCAAGAATATCGGTTCAATGGTGCTAATGATAAGTCTCAAAGATTTGCCCTTTAAAAATCCAAACCAAGAGCCTAACCAAGTGGCACTATGCCTTACTTTTACAGATTCCCCCCAGAGACATCCAAGCCCCTGGGGGTCACAAAACATCCATTTATCATTTTTAAATGGGGTAGCTGTGTGTGTGGAGCACCCTCCCTAAAGACTCCTTAGGCCCTGGGAACCCCATCCCTTAGACACCAAAGGGAATAAAATGCTGCCTCTATCCAATGCCCATGTTGAGGGGGAAGCAGGTTTTGTGGAATGGGGCAGAAAAGAAAAGGTTCCTGCCTGGTGGGAGCAGAGACAAGTATTGCCGGCTCCCATTGAGCATCAGGACAGTGATGCTTCACATGGTGTATCCCAAGTCCTAAAATAAAAGTGTAGTGCAATAATATTCCTGCGGTGCCAATCTCCTTGCAAATAGGGGTGGGCGGAACTCACAGAGTTACATGAAACCTCCATGAGATTCCACTACTGGAGCAAGAGCTTTCTCACCGCAACCACCAATGTTGGAAAAATCTTGCCCGGTGCCCTCCTAGAACCTAAAACTCATGCTAGGGGATGTCAATTCTCACTCATGCTAACCAACCTAGTGTTGGCGAGCCACATATGAGAAAAAATTCTATTGAGCTTGGCCGAAACTCAGTGTTACAAGCATAGCACGGATTGGCCAAAACTCTACCAGCTCCACCGGTGGAGCATAATTAATCACCCACCCCTACTTGCAATGTGAAGAGCAGGTGACGCAACTTTTTATTTGTCCATAGATCCGGGTCTAAGAACGCATGATAGTGCACTGCAAGGGCTTTATTTTGAACATTTTTCTCAAGGTGGTGCCCCAAGGAGAAGCAGGGCACAACCAAAATTTCTTAAACCTTTTAAAATGTGTTGAGGGATGCAAGGGGAACAGTAGCTCCTCCTATCTTGTCCCCAAAAGCCTGCCCTATGCCTCCTGGCACTTCAAGAACATCATCCCAGGAGAGGTGTTCTATTAAATTAAACACTCGGAGCAGGGGCTTTTGCTCTTGGGCACTAGAGTGTAGGGACCCCTTGGGGTTGGTCATATGGCCTTATTTTTTAGAATGTTGACAGTAAAGAAAGACTGACATGTTTATGGTTGCTTTTAGTCGAAATATTTTATTGATGATACTGCTGATGAACACTGCAATATATACATTTATAACAAATATATTTGAATATAGTTATTGTCCCCATGTGTTTTAATGGTGATACAATAGAGAATTATACCATGGCGCTGTTTTAATTATATTGGGACTTCCTGAGAAAGCTGGCAGATCCTGTCATATACATAATAACACACCCTTATATTGTGATGTTTCACCAGGTAAAGGTGGGTGCAAGAAATTGGTTTACTGCTTAAGGTGGGTGACTCATGTAGCAACCACAATTCATCTCAGGGTGAAGTTACAAGCAAACACTAAATTAACCTGTGCTCACCCCTCAGGTAGCTTGGCACAGAACAGTCGGGCCTAAATCAAAGGCAATGTGTAAAGTATTTGTACACCACTTCAAAGAGTAACACAATGAAACACACCACAAAAAAGAACCCACAATAGATTTATGAAAATAGATTCATTTTTAGTAAATAAAACAAGACCAAAATGATAAAGAAATCCAATCAGTAGAACCCAAAATGCTCAGTTTGAAAGGTTTTAGTAAAAATAGCGCCAAGAGGCATACAGCGCCAACTGTGGATATCCGGTCACGCCGGACCAGGAAAAAATCACAAGTTCAGGCCAACTATGAAGGAGAATAGACCTGCGACAGGGACTCAGTTAGGCCCGCTGAACAGAGTACATTAAATCCTGGTTTGCGGACCGTTGTGAGGGCCCGAGTCTAATGCGTTATGCAAAGGAAGCAATGCATTATTTCAAAGATGCAGTGAGCCTGCAGGTCGAGGCCCTGTCTAAACATAATCATACCAATGGCCTTTACCAAGGATCATTTTTATGAACTATGAAAATACTACAACAACAAAAAGAACTCTGCTGCCAGAATTCTACAACATATAAAGCCACAAGTCCACATCTATCCTGCCTTGAGGGCCCGGTTGCTGTTTGCCAGAATATCCGCCTTCAAGTTGCTTTTTATCACACACAAAAGAATACATGGAACAGGACCACTTTTCATCAGCAATAAAATCACTAAATAAATACAACAAAGGAACCTCCATTTCAGATTGGCTCCTCGTCTCAAAACCCCAGCATGCAAGAAAACAAATACAGGTGGTACATTTGTCTGTGTTCAGTCTGCTACACTATGTTATTCACTTCTACCAAACATAAGATCAATGGATAACTATCTCATCTTCAGGAGACTACTTAAGAGTTGCCTCTTTCCTACATGACCACCATACTCAAAGCACAAGTGTACAGCATATGAATGTATTCGTAAACATGTATAATTGTATAATTTTATGTATGTATTTAGATATGCACAGTTCTTTGTTCAAATATATGTACTACTTAAGGTTTAAAAATATATATTTGTATAGGTACGATTCAGGCTTAGAGTGATGCATAAATTATGCAAAAGAGAAGATGAGGTGGAGACCATCTTCTTTATTGAATACCCTACAACACCGACGATGCTCTAAATCTGCTCACTTGAAATGCTCTTTTTCTAGCAAACATTTTAAGCATAGAATTAGCAGAGTGTAATTCATGCTGAGATAGAAAGAGACAAAGGGCCCCATGCATCAAACTAAAAACTGGTCACAAATGGGCCGAATCTGCCCCTTTGTGACCAGTATTTTTGCATTTGGGATGCATCATCCCAAATGCAAAAATCGCAATTTAAGGAATCGCAAATTTGTAATTTCTTAAATTGCGGTTGCATTTAAGGAACCACAAATTGTGATGCCTCAAATGCAATGCATGATGATATTTTAAATAGCAATTTCGCTATTAGGGATGCTGAAACTTGAAAAGTGCATTTTTCAAAGTTCAAGGTTACACACACACATGCCCTTGGGGCATGTGTTTGCGCAACATGGGTTCACCTAGCAATTTCAGGGGTGCTACAGGGTGCATCTTGCCACCCTAGCACATTTGAAATGGCATGTGCAATTTGCAAGTACCTATTGGGTACTCGCAAATTGCACATGCAATTCCCATTCATTCCCATGGGCCTCTAGGCCCATAGGAATGAATGGGAAGCAATTCCTTAATTGTGACTTGAAATTTGCGACTCGCAATTAAGGAATTTGTAGCAATCGCTAATTTATTTGCGATTCCTACATGCATAGCCAATAGCGAATCTTTAATTGCAATTCCTTAAAAATGGCAATTAAGGATTCGCTATTGGCTATTTTGATGCATGTGGGGGAAAGTCTCTTGCCATTTCTACAGCCAAGCATCCCCTCACACTTGTTTCACTATCATTATAGCTCTTGTCAGAGGCTGCCATTAGTCATTAAAGGTTGACTTTTATTCTTTTATGAAGTTTTATATAGCGCAGATTTTACCCGGTATCGGGTATCAGAGTGCTTTACATAGCACCACTTGCATTACATGAGGACACATTCATTTTTGTTAGGCACGGGGAGATTAAGTGATTTGCTCAGAATCACAGGATGTTCAGCGTCATTGCCGGGACTCGAACCTGGTTCCCCCGGTTCAAGATCGACCGCCCTAGCCGTTAGGTCAACTCCTCTCCCTTTGTACTTGTACAGCATTTTACCAAACCAAAGCTGCAATACTGTGCTTGGAGTGGTTAAAGGCTTTTGCCATTTTAAAGCTCAGTGTGGATAGCACTGTGATAATCCGATACTTAAAGAATTTGCGGTAGAAAAATGTATTTAAAAAAACATCCTTCAACTCTCTCCAGTTCTGTACTCATCCTATATCTCTTTCAATATATCCTCTACCTCTACTCTCTGAATTTTCCCAAACCTCATTTTATTCTCCAAAATAACATTTTCCAGAAATGTCATTCTCTATCCCTCCTTTTTCCTATTCAATCCAACTAACATTCGCAATTCCACTGCTTGAATTACCAACTTTGATTTTCCTATACTAATCCAACGTTAATCCACTTTTAGCTACTCGATAAAAAGCTCTTATATGCCTGGTCAGTGGTAGTAAGTGCTATATAAATACAACTACAATTAAGTAGGGGAGTTTGACATTTTCCAAATCAATGCACTTCTCTCTAGTCCACAGGAGTAGACATCTTTAAGTCAATTTGTTTCCAATTGAAATAGATAGGCATTGTTCATAACTTCCTTCTTTAGGCTGTTGGGGTAGGCCCATACTGACTCAAATGAGATAGGCCGGCAGTGTTGATGAACAAGAAGGGCAAAAGAATTTGAGCAGTATGTTTTTGTTAACTAAACTCACTGGTTTCTGAAGAACCTGAAAAAAGAAGCACTGGAAAGAAGTGAACCATGTAAGTAATTATAGTGAAATGTGCAATAAAGGCAATCAGTCAGGCAGAATCATCCAACGGGCCTCAAACAGTGCAAATTAAGTGTACAGGTTAGTTACAACACCCTATCAGCCACCAAACAAATCATCAATCACTCAATATATCACTCACTGTTCAATAGTTACCTGTTCAAGCGTGGTGCACATTCGTCTATTGTATCTTCTCTTTTCCCATGGATGCAAAAAACAATGGCAGTCTTGTATAATTAATGGTCTTTACTGACAGGCCAGTTAGGGAATGAAACAACAGAAGGATAGGGATGGGAGGCATTGTCTTTATGTCATTTAAGTGAATGAGGAGATTTCTTCTGTGCAAACTAGTCTACTCCATACATGTCAATAAACGGGCTGCAAATAAAAAACATCAGAGGGCGTATTCCATAAAGTGCCCCTGATGGAGCTGGTAGTACAAAATTTTGTATACCCCCCCATTTCTGCATGTTCATACTAATTAGAATAATCTATTAATTGTAATAATATTAATGCGTTTTGAGTGATACTTAATCAACCTTACTAATGTATGAATTACACGTGGGATTTGCATTTTGCATGGCTAAAATAATTTGTAAACTAATATACGTACGCATACTAATATTAGAAAAATAGAATATTGCATGATATATATTGCTTTTGTGACGTTATTGTATGTTGCACCAGATGACATAATTGGGTGAATATGAACGCTTTAAATGTTGCTATTATACTAGATAATTAAATACACATAGGGGAATTAGTTGACCTAAGACAAGATGGCCGACCGACACACACGACGAGACAGCTACCATTCCACGAGGTTTCAGACCAAGTGCGCATGTCCCAGGCTCCTGTACAAGTGTCCTCAAAATGACCTACACTGTCTGTACCCATACAAGGTCGCGATGGATGACTGCCAGAACTGTAAACAATGGACAGCTATGAAAACCGGAACTAGCAAATGCGATGAGCTAACCTTACGAACTCTGAGAAACTTCACCGGACGACCCCAACCAACCAATCAGAAGAGCCCAAAACTGACTTTTGTTACATTTTGACATTAATTTCATTATAAAAAGATGGTAGAATAGTGAGTTGTGCGAACCTTTCTTTTCCTGACGTTATGCTGACAGAGAGGACGGTGACCTTCCAGGACAGCTGTTTCCCTGAATCTTTGACAGACTGAATTGCTGCCCAATTTCCTGATGAACTGAAGACTCTTTGAATTGATGGGCATTGATTGATGCGTACACGCTTATGGTCTCGATCAAATCTTTGGGACTGTAGCGTGCTACATGACGATTTGATTGACTTAGAGGACGACTAATAGCCAGATTAGGTAAATAAGAGGTTCTATGGTTTGAATAATGATTCATTAAATTTAGCATTATTTAGATAAACGAAAATATTGATTAACAAGAAAACGTGTTTGGACATTTATTGAAAGGGACAGATTAGGAATTTTAGAATGTTTAGATGGATTAAATCACCTAATATCAAAAACAACTAATTTGATCTGTCGACTACGTGGAAGGAGTATCTTGATGTTTAAGATTAAGATGTGTAGTAATAAGGGTATTAGTGAAATTAAGTTCTCTTGCTATAAGTTATAAGGTATACCTTCCATGTCAGCGCTTGGAAACAGTTATTCCTCCTGTAAGTATAGGCCAGTAAAAAGTGGAGTGTGAATGTTGGTGTTATGGGCCCACCAAACGATTGTACGAAAGAATGTGTTAATGTGATATTTGGTCTGTGACGAAGGGAGGATAAATATTAGGTACGGGGTTTTCGTCTTGATTCTCGTTACCCAGGTTTCCGCGCTGCAACACCCCAGGGGCACAAACCTTGATATTACAGAAGCGTCCCCTTCCGATAGCGCTGGCGAACATAAATTGCAAACGCTATCTGCAGGAGGTGTTCCCTCATTTGCATGGGTGTGTGTCCCATGCAAATTAAGCAATCCCTTTGCCTCTGCGCCCACACCGTATTACATACACGGGCGCAGGGGCAAAGAAATCCTCAGGAGGCGCAATGAGAGTGTGCCATCTAAAAGGTGGCCCACTGTCAGTTCGCCTCCTGATGGAAGCACTCTGGTGGGGGAAAGGGGGTCCCATGGACCACTTAGACATCCCCTTCAAAAGTGAAGGCAGGTTGCCGCCTGAACTATCGAAACACAGAAAGACTGTAAAGAAGCTGCTCTGTTTTTCACATTAATGCACTGTCCCTAGGGCAGCACGAGTCGGCGGCTGCCTAGGGGGCAGTGCATTCATGGTAATAGGGTGCATTATTACTGTTTGCGTCTGGCACACCTTTTTAAAGGTGAGCCCAGAGCAAAAAATCAAAATGCGTATTTACCACAATACAGTCCTAGATCTATAAATGTTTTTCTATCTCCCTTTTTTTTGCAACACAGTTTGACCATAATATATGAAAGTTCTGTTGTGACCTACTTATTCAGGGAAGTAGAGATCCTCCTTAAACTCAGGGGATTCTCCCATAAGTTGATCAGCTATCACACTTGAGTCCTACCAACTGTCCTCATCCTGTGCTGCTTCATGAACACTGTAACCTTCCAGTATGAAGTGTTTGTTCACTATTGTAGGTGTGTGCCTATGGCAGGCAGAAGTCAAGGGGAAAAATTGAATAATCCTTATAATAATTATTGCCAGTGTGCCCCTATAAGACACCTGTTACAGCCAGGGGGTGCAGGTGTAAATGGAATAATCCTTAAACAAATTATTGCTGGTATGCTCCTATTAGACTACTATGGCATGAAGGGGAAAATAGAATAATACTTAAAGTTATTGAGGTGTGCACCTATGGCAGGCAGCGGGGGCAGGGGGAGAATGTAATAATCCTTAAAAATGATAGCAAATGTGCAACTTTGAGATACCTATGGCAGGCAGGGAGTAAACATCCCTAAAATTGTTTTTACTGGTGTGCGCCCATGACAGCCAGGGAGTGCAGGGGGGAAATGGAATAATTCTTAGACTTCTAACAGGAGGCAAGCACACACAAGCCCTTGGAGATTCTGCACAAGCAGGATACAACAGCATGGCAAAAATAGTCAGTCCTTTTCCTCCACCATAGATGGAAGCAGCAACTGCAGGCCGACCCACCACCCACACAGAAAAGGCAGCACTCCTCACACAGTTCTTCTGCTCTTCTTCTTGACAGGGTCCCCTTGTTCCTTGAAGTAATCTGAAGCCCTGGGGTTTAAGGTCCAATACGTATACCACATTTTGTCATTATTCTCTTTTGGCAAGGGTCTCTGAACCCAGTCCAAACCAGTCCTGTCCTCCCTGGTGCAGCATGATCACAGAGGATGGAGACAGCATTATCAAAAGGAGACACAGCCAATTCAGGTGCAAGCGAGACTCCTCCCACCACTCTAAATGCAGACCAGGCCTATTCAGCCCAGCGATGGGTCACTCAGGCAAGGCAGGACACACTTCAACCCCCCTTGTGACTGTCTAGAGTGAATGAACATGCTCAGTTTCAATAGTCAATAGTCAATAAAAAGGACTAGTGGGGCAAAAGAAATATTGTGATCAATGGTGTCAGAGGCATTGTGTTGTTTATAATGTCACTTTCTAAAAGTGGCATTTCCAACCGCACAACTGAAAAACCACCTTTACTGAAAGGTGTGTTAATAAATTCTGATTTCAGAGAGCCTAAACTTCTTTTCTCCATCTTGTCTCAATTGAAAGTTACGCATGTAAAATGGTATAGTGAAGCAGCAATGATAACCTATGGGACAGACAGCCTTTCAACAGTGAAAAACAAAATACACAGTATTTCACAATCAGGACATATCACACATATCAGTACATAGCCTACCTTTCACATGCACTGTACTCTGCCCATAAGGTTACCGTGGGTCTACTTTAGGGATACTGTACATGTAAAAAATGGATGGTTAGGGCCTGGCAAGTGGGCACACTTGCCAGGTCAACATAGCAGTTTAGAAATGTGTGCATAGACACTGCAGTGGCAGATCTAAGATACCTTTACAGGGCTACTCATGTGAGTGACACAACCAGTGCTGCAGGCCCACTAGTAGCATTTGATTTACAGGTTCTGGCACACTCAGTGCACTTTATTAGGGACTTATCAGTAAATCAAATATTCCAATGAATGTTAACCAATCATAGTCATAATTTGCACACAAAGCATATGCACTTTAGCACTGATCAGCAGTGGTAAAGTGTCCAGAATCCTATAGCCAACAAAAACAGGGTCAGAAAAATAGGGGGCAACAAGCAAAACATTTGGGGATAAACCTGCAAAAGGACCAAGTCTAACAGTGGGCATTCCTAATGCACATACGATGATTACTAAAAAGCAAATGTGCTTCACTAAATGACCATTATGGGCGTAATCTGCAACAAAGTACAGGTGTGACCTACTTAGGCCTACAAATGATGGGGGAGAAATGAAATGCAGGGCCAAAAGGGATACATAGTGCAATGTCCCTGGCTGTTATGAGGTCTTTAGTCCTTCTGGCACTTGAGGATTTGTGAGAGATCGCCACCTAATTGGATTTCTTTTTTTTTTTGCCCCCAGCCAAGTTAATTGCTCTGCTGCCCAACAGAAGGATCAAAGATTTCTCCAGACAACGGGGCCATTTGCCAATACTTGGGCCTGTTCCTGGGAAATAATGGGGTGGTATGGAATTTGCATGTTATACTGCACCTGTCCTGGGGAGGCCCAATCTTGGAAAAATAAAGGGAAAATGTCAGCTCTCTGGAGCAAAACATAGGAGGGACACTCCTTTGAAGTCTTGGAGGGAAGAGACTGGACGTCTGGTGCAGTAATGGGGGGATATAAGCCTTCAGGGAAGGACTTTCAATAGACACCTTCAAATTGCCATGTTGGAAAATCCCAGAATGCTGCACAGGAGAGCTGGGTCTATGGTAGAAAAATGTGTGATCACAGCCCTAAGAACATTTGGACACCAGAGGGTAAGTGTATTTCTCTAAGTTCAGTGGTCCATAAAGGGACAGTTGAGGTATAGACATGCTGGAGTTCCTCTGGAACTTCTGTGGACTGGTCCCACAGATGGGTGACCTCCATCAGGAGGAGGATGTTGATATTTTGTAACCGAGCCAACAAAAGGGCACGTAACACTCCACGAGAGGCTCTCTTGGAAACACATATGAAAAACCAGCCGGAACAGTTGATTTGTGTAACAACATACAACTCATCATCAAACAAATTGAAAAAAATAATAAACAAGAAATGGTCCATATTGACATCAAACAGATTGACTTTCGAAAAACCCATGTTTTCATTCAGAAAGAACTGCAGCTTAAGAGATGCTCTGGTCCATACCAACACCACTACACCTAGAAGTGTGAATCAGACAACTCTTTGGGGTATTTCCCCTGTCATCGGACATTACCCTCGCGGCTCATGTGTTGCATGTCCGTTCACTGAGCACAGCAAGACACTGGATTTGGGCATACAATCACCTTGGGAGCAAAGGTCACATACCAATTGCAATTCGGAATCAGTCATTTACATGATAAAATGTCCATGCGGATTGATTTACATTGGGATGACCAGTCGAAAAGTCAAAATCCGCATTGGTGAACATAGGAGCACCATACGGAGAATGATCACAGCCACGAAACTGACAGCACACTATAACGAAAAGAATCACAGTGATACAGATTTAAATTGGACTGTTCTTGAGAAAATCAAAAAAACAGGCAACCACCAAAGAAAACTCTTAGAGAGAGAGCAGCGATGGGTCTATCGGCTGAAAACCCATGAAACAGGTCTCAACGATTCCATTCCTTGGAATCAACTTAATAAGTAGAGCCTCCAATCTCACATTTTAAACAGTATCGAATGTGATTAACAACTACAATGACCACTGTTGATCCAATATTTATCATACTGGTTAATACCAGAGGTAATAACATAATCCGGGATATGCAAGATGTAATTCCTACATATAAGAACATAAACTTGTGAAACACAAACAAACCCCAAGATAGGTCTTCAAATAAACACACAATCTATCCTTCTTATCTTGAAATACTAATACAACTTCAAGGTGCGCTAGACGATACCCTGGCATTTGTAAACATTGTGTTTTTGTTCAAAGCTATTTCATCTTTAAGTCCCTAGTTTAGTCATACACAGAACCTTTTAATACGGTTAAATATGAAGAGGAAATCTAGCCCTCGCTATTGCCACCTTCTTCATAAAGAAAAGAAAAAAACTATAATTCTCCGTGGTCATAGTTTTTGGAACTACAATTTCTGTTAAATTTGTGTTGGACTTAACATCCGATCACGTGTCCTACACACACTGAAAAAAATCAATGCAAACTGTTCCCAATTCTAACATAAATCTGGGCACATATACCTCTATTTAGAGTTAATATTAGAACAAGGGTATGCCCCCGTCTGTATAATACCATCTGGTAGAGTGTAATTGTACACATCTTTTTACCGCCAATAACGGGACTACGTCACAATCGTCAGGGATTAAACTACATCTCCCTGGGGTCTCAGTCATTAGAACTACAAATCCCATCCAATCTGATTGGACCTGGCATCCGATCACGTGTCCTATACACATCGAGAGAATAAACGTAGTCTATTCCCATTTAGAACAAATCTGGGTACATATTCCTCTATTTAGAAAGAATATTAGAACAAGGGTATGCTGCCGTCTGTATGATACCATCCGGTAAAGCGGAGTTTTACAAATCACATTACCGCCATAGACGGGACACACGCTGACGTAACACATCTCGCGAGATCATTGACCAATCACAACATCGTTCACCAAACACGGAAGTATAAACATTCCAACCAGATGATACTCGGCGCAAAACGCCGGGGATCGAGACCAAGTAGGTGTACAGACGGGGCAGGACTCTTGATGAAGTAAGTGGGGTAGAGAAACGGGAGTTGGTAGTTTTATTCAGTAGAGATCTTCATCCTCACTGGGATGGATTTTTAGCTAGAGAGATTATCTAAACTCCTACGAAGACTGCCGCTATGTTTCCTCATTCTTTTAATACTCCGGTTTTCCTACGAATAGAGTGTGACTACAGAGCTACCCCCTAACAGCCTTACGATCCCCTGAGAAACGGACCCCATTCAAAATACGGGTAAGAGTGAGTGCATGTGTGTAGAATGTCACAGCAAGAGCATACATTGTTCGTTTTGTAATCACGCATGGTTAAGAATAATACCATGATGAATCACGAATATGGAGAGAATGTTGAGAGTGATTGGTACATAAGAGAGTGTTTTTACATTGATAGTGAATACTAACTGGGATGACAAAACAGTTAGGATGCGAGCGATCTCGCCACCGCACAATATATCTGGCACGCTGATTAAGTGTACAGATATTGATATGAGTGGCACATGGATGGAGTGAATTGTACACCACCCGGCCTTATGATCACCTAACACATGTAGGTGGTATACACCGTGAAGACGAATGTGGGAATGACAAATAACAAAACCTACAAGTACAAACTATTTGTTGTTTGTTCCCCCCCCCCTGTTTCTTTTGTTCTCTTCTTTTTTTCAGATGGAAGATAAAGCATGACAGATTAATTGATCAGTCATTTTTTAAGGAGCAGTTACTCTGCCCTTACACCGATACATAGGATAGGGAATTCCTACCTCTGTTACCCTGGGTGGCCTTCTGTTTGCCCTGAAGAAAGTCCTGGACCTTCACGGCCTAAGTTGGACTGAAACATGTTGGCACTAGGGTCATAGGACCATAATTATCCTACTAAGACCCTAATTGAAATATTTTTAGTATCCCAGACAGACCCATAAATAAAGGGATACCGGGGATCTGTCTGAGGTTTTTTAATCTTCTAGCCCCCCTGGTCAAAAAAACATCTTCAAAGAGCTCCCAATACTGTGGTCGAGCCCACCCCAACTTTTAGGCGTTGGGGTGACCCGATGATGAAGCATGACACCACTAGGGTGTGTGAGGGTACCTAAACCAAAATGAATTGCTTCCTTGCTCACCTATTGGTAGAGTTAACCTTTCCCCACAATAGCTTCATCATAACGTTCCATCGACATATATTTGAATTTGACCGGTTCTGGTCAGTTGGAGTGAAATTATAGTGACGTTGATATTTTGTAACACACAGGTGCCCTGAAAAATGCTCAAAGTCGTGGGGCCGGGGGAGTGCAGCAAGGAAGGTCCACCGCCGGCAGGCTGCTGAAGGAGTCCCCATGTGAAGGCAGGGTTTAGGAGCTCAAATAGATGACAGATCCAGCATCAGGGACTGAAGAGTTGGACAGCAGACCCTGAGGTTCGCTAAGCAGAGGGAGAGCAGTGAAAACATTCTCCAGAAAGAAATATAACATTTGAAAACCAGAAGGCCTAAAGCCAGTACTCCTGGTGGTTATGACTTGCTACCAGGTTTAAACAACAGCAACTTTTGTTGTATCTTCCAACAGACTCAGAGACATTGACCATAGAATTCCAGTTCTCTGATGGCACTAGGCGTGAAACTGAACATTTTAATTTAGTCATGTGGAGGTCCATGATCCCAGGGAAGGGGCGGGATTGGGCGGGATTGGGGATCATTTGGCAGATGGAGTACCCAATGCTCCAAGTTCCAGTGCCTGGGAGCGGTAAGGGATAGCCATGAAAAGTTATACCCTCACTTAACGTAGACAGGAGAAAAGAATAGGAGCCAGCTCCTGCACCAGCACTTTAACATACTTTGCCAGAGGGGGAAGCCCACAAAATGGGCTCCCTGCATGCCCCTGGAAACAATAACATAGTGGGTGATAACACCTCACAATATATGATCCTAGCACTAGATAGAGTGGCCTACCTTCTAGTATGTTACACCCCCATTTTAAAAACTCCTGCACAAGGGAGAGACTAGAGAGAACTTTCTGGACCTGGGAGCTATGCCACAGAAGGAATTCCCATCTGGAAGGATAAGGTATCTGACACTACTGCAAGGACATACTTAACTTTTGTACCAGCAGCTAGTCAGACGGTCGCGTTTGTGTGAAGTCCACTTTTTTGAGTGTAATATGGCAATCACTACCAGGAACGTAAACTAAGTCACATGTCTTACTTTTTAAATGCCATGTACCCTGCCCCATGAGCCCTTAGTTCTAGGCTGGCAAAAATATTTAATTTGTCAAAACTGCACTAAATGATACAGTGACAGCCCCGAGATGTTTAAATGCCACTTTAGTGGGTGCCTCAAGGAGTGCCGCAAACCACTTCTAGCATTTAAGTTACTGGCCCTTGGTACATCTAGGACCATTTACTAGGGCCTTATAAGTAAATTAAGTCAGCCAATTGGGTGTAGGCCTATTTCACCATGTTTTAGGAAGAGGGCACAAGCACTTTAGCTCTGATAAGATGGGATAAAGTCCACAGCATCATAATGCCAACAAAAAAAGAGTTCAGCAAAGTAAGGGAGTGAAGGCAATACATTTGATTGAATACCATACCAAAGATGCCAGGTTTTGCAATATATGTTGCCATGCATTTACTTATGTAAAAATACGCATATTGATATATGGTTTTTAGTTGGGACACAGTACAGCTCCGAAGAAGATGCTCATGTCTACTAGCAACAGTGTTTGATGCCTGGCTGTGTAATTAATTAAATAAGCGGGAAAACAAATTACTTTATTATATAACCTTTACTGCTTTACTATACGGTCTTGGAATTAGGAACAGTGAATGAAGAGTAACCTCAAAAGCTTTTACAGTTAAAGGCTTCAGTGCAGCCCCCACCATTCTATACAAATGGTCTTTGAGTTAATTATAAGAAATTAATGAATGTCCATTTGCAGTTGGGCTCTTGTGGATGTGCACCAAGTAGGATTACTACATAATTCATATTCCGCGAGATAACCAATAGCATGCTTTGTGGGCGTTTTTAAAGAACTTGCACTTCACTCAAATTGAATAGACTGATCTTCAACTGACTCCGCAGCACAGCACCTAGATAGCCTCTCGGCTGACAAGCAGTGCTTTAAAAGTACCATAAGATTGATTGAGAGTAGTCCAGAACAAGAGCATGTTTCTATTACAATGCAATGGATCACCAAAGTCCATGCACAGTTGTTGTAAGGGGCGTTAAGGGAAGAGCAGACAAATCAAGTGACTGATGGATATATTTTGACACTTATTGCAAGATTTAAGAAAACTAGAAATAATCTCATAAATGTGTGGCTACCAATATACCTGACGGACATATTTGTGACAGTTTCACCCAACTGCCCTGTGTGAAACTTTAAAGAATTCTTATTCTAGTGCTGTTTATCTCCCCTCAAATTAAACTTCTTTAAAAAAAAAAAGGATAATTCATCTTTTACTTTCTATATTGCTCAAAGATTTGAAAGTAATAATATCCCCTATGGCCAGTTACAATGAATAAACCTTTTTACCTCCTTCAAAATGTCAATTGACTTCATTCTTGTCATCCAATCACACTTACATACCTCGTTCCCCACTGAACCAAAGGTGCCAGTCACAGAAGCCACTACATACTCCTCACAACTGATAGTAACATCTGCACCATCACTGGTAACTGGTAATCTGAAGAGACAACATGCTCTATTATTGTTAGCAGTGACTTGCGCAATACAATAATTGAATTCATACAGTATGGACAAATTATGATGAATCTAGAAGTCACTTTACCTGTGACATATATCAGTGATGTTTGATCAGTTTTATTTATGAACTGTTTCCCCACAAAGAGGTATTCCACAGCCCACATGCAGCTTAATATTTGTTACTCTATTGTGCCACACATTTGCTAAACTGTCAGCAAGAATCTAGAATAGTGCTTCACAAAACTTTTCGAACCACAACCCTTTTTTAGATCAAACATTAGTGAACGACCTGCTCTGAGGCCACTTCTAAAAGGAATGGGGCCAATACTTTAACCTCCAACAAAATTACAAGGGCCGATGGCTTATTATGCAATAATGCGATGACTGAAATTTATGCTGTCAATATCAATGCTTTAATTAGAGATGCACCTCAATTTAGCTAACACATACATCCAAACTGGTGTCCCTATCTCTCTCAGCTCATAATATTTATAGTTGAGACTTGAATCTGCCAATAGACCCAATTTTTGAGAAAGACTCTCCATTTAAGATCAGACCTCACAAATCCCATAAACCAATGTGCAATCTCTGCTCTGCCTAACGTCTGTTTGAAGATTACACAACCAGATGCGCAAAGATTTCACCTTCTTCTCTCCCTTCTCATCAGAGCCTCTCTAGAATTGATTACTTACTGGTTGATCCATCACTTTTAAAATAATTGATCTCTTCTGCAAACAAACCTGTTACAGTAGCTGTTGGAAATGGCCCTTTTTGCAGGGTCATCCCTAAACTTTTTGCCTTCCTCCTGTATTTTTTCCGACCTGTTTGTGTTGGTTCTATGACTCTGGGTACTTTACCATTGCTGATCAGTGCTAAAGTGCATATGCTCTCCCTTTGTAAATATGACATGTGAATTGGTATATCCATGATTGGCTTATTTGGTTTACCTGTTAGTCCCTAGTAGCATGGCCTGTGTGTGCCCAGGGCTGGTAAACCAAATGCTGCTGGTGGGCCTGCAGCGCTGGTTTGCGCCACCCACAGAAGCAGCTTGTAAAGTGTGTCTCAGACCTGCCACTGCAAAGTCTGTGTGCAGTCCAGAACTGCCATCTTGGCTGAGAAGTGCACCCACTTCCCAGCTCCTGAACCTTCCCTTGGCATCATGTACGTCACCCCTATGGTAGGGTGCATTGTATGTATAAGGTAGGACATACCTTGGTGTGTGTAGCATTTCCTGGTAGTCAATTACACTAAATTTCGTTTTTCTCTACTGCAAGGCTACCTGTTCCCCATAGGCCAGAATGTGCAGTTTTGATTATTACATTCTATAATCCTAACAGACCCAAGGAACATGGTAGAAAAATGAATTTAGTATGCCTGAGCTCAGAATATTAAAATATATCTTTTAGTGAAGTTTATTTTTATTTTCTGTGTTTGAAAATACAACTTTTGGAAAGTATTTATTTTCTTGCCTAAGCCTTCCAGTGTGCTCTGCTGTTATGTGCATTGGCTGTCTGGTTTTGGAGGGACAGGGCAGGATGAGTCAGACCTGGGTTGAATAGAGAGATCTGCATTTGGAGTATGGGGAGGGGTAGCTCCTTGACCTGAATAGGGCTGTGCCTGGCAAGGTGAATGCTGGCTCCACCTCTTATTGTGCGTCTGATGGCAGACCCCCTCTTTCTGAAAGGAAGGATGCAGCCTGGTAAATAAAGTGCTCCAGGACTGAGCAGAAATGGTTCTGGTTGGGTTCAGTGACTTGTAGCTTTTGAGAACAAAGACATTTGGGGTACAAATATCTGTGCTGGAACGCCTACAATTGGTATTGCTCCTGGAAACCAAGACAAACCTCTGTCCGTGTAACTGAAGGAATCTGCAGGAGGTGACTATCCTTGTGCTCGTGTGCTGCTTCTTGGATTGGCCTGCAGTGGTTACCATTGGACTTGGAAGAAGAGGGAAAAGGACTTTGAGAGAACTTTTATTTATCTTGCTAAAGCAATCACCCAAGGGCTAGAAGAGAGCTAGCTTCCTGTTGAAGTCTCAGGCACATCAGACTTCTCCACCAGCCTCCTGTTTCCTCCCAGCGAGGATTTCTATCTGCAGGTGAGGCTCCTGTGAGTTCCAGCCTCTAGTTCTACTACAGAGAAGAGAGTGGTGAAATCGTCGGCAACGCCCGTTTGCGAGCCGCTGCAGCTGAAAGCACATGGAAAATCATCGCGCTGTTGCCGCTGAGTGCTCGCTACCAAAGATCATCGCATCGCACATTTGTGGGCTGCCAAGCGCTCGCTAAATCCAAAGATCATCGCATCGAGATCATCACATCACGACATCGCAGCACGGACGCTGGGCATCCGCCATTTTCATTGCATCAGGATCGTCGCTCCCTCGCGGAGCGCCATTTCTTCACATCGCAACCCGATCGCACATGCAACAGGATCGTCGCCTCGTCTCCTCCCTCGCAGCAAGGAGTCATCACATCAACGGCCTAGTGTGCAGAAGTTTGTCGCCTTGTCCCCGCACGCATCAGCAGATTGGCGCATCGTCTCCTCCCTCGCGGCAAGGATTCATCGCATCGCCGGCCTCGCATGCAGAAAATCATCGCTACAGCTTCTTTGCGACATTTTGTTGGTTTTGCTACAAAATCCAGGTACTTTGTAAGTAAAAGAGTCGCAGAGACTACTGCTTTGAACTGAACTTATCTTTGCACACTTTGAACTATTTTTGCAGCATTTCAAGAGTAATCCTATTTTACAGTATTGTCTATATATAAAGATACCTATTTTCTTATAACTACCTGTGTGGTGTCCCTTTGTAGTGTTCTTCACTGTGTTACTGTGTATGGTCATTAATGCTTCACACACTGCCTCTGAGATAAGCCTAGCTGCTCGTGCAATGTTACCACAGGGTTGAGCAGGGGTTATCAAAGGGTGTAGCCCTCTTACACTGACTTAGGAGGAAGGGTCCCTATTTGGACAGTGGCAGCCATTGCCAACTAGAGACCCCCATTTCTAACAGTATCTGATCATGCTGATGTTACAATTTGTCTAGCAATTGCTCCACCCCAACCTAAACCTAGATTTTGGCACATGAAGAACAAAATTATCACTGAACCAACCAAACTGAAGGCTATAACTCAGGCAGTGAATTTATACTTACAAGAGAACGAACACACTGTATCCTCTCCTTTGTGGGTTGCCCTAAAGTGCTCAGTAAGGGGTCATATTATCAATTGCATGGCATGTAAAAATAAAAAGTTTAAAAGATTTATTGAACTCGTCTCAAAATCAATCTATCTTCAAGAAATCAAATTTAGGAACACTAAAAACTGGCCCTTTAGCAGACTGATTTCCTCTTTTACATGGTACCAATCAAGGCTGCCCCTATATCAGTTACTATTTCCAATTTCCATTGGCTCACTTATATGCTTCATTAATAATTCACCCAACATTAAATGGTTCATGACCCATAACAACCAATTCAAGAATGTTGCCTATACCAATATCTTAGTAGTTACATAAAAATAGATTTGGAATCCCAGTCATTATTAACATTATTTACTCTTTGTCTAATGTCTCAGGTTACACCCTAAATAAAGACAAAACTGAAGTGCTGCCCCTTCACCTACTCGGTCTCTTATCATTCAATTATGGTGAAGGCGTTTACTGACAACCTAATTCTATCAAATATTTAGGCACCTGGGGGGCATATGTATCAACATCTCCATTTGCGATTCTCAAATAGCGATTTTTTGAGAATCGCTATTTGAGAATTGCAAAACGGGATGTATTTAAAAAATCGCACAAATTTTGCGATTTCTTAAAATTCCTTAATTGCGATTAGCAAATTGCGAAATCGCAATTAAGGAATACCTTCCCATTCATTGCTATGGGCCAGGATGCCCAAAGCAATGAATGGGAAGTCCTTCTCAATTTGCGAATCGCTATTTGCTAATCGCAAATTGAGAATATTTTCAAAGGTGCAAGGGTGTCATGATGACACCCTGATGCACCCCTGAAATCAGCATGTGTGCATATATGACGAACATACATGCCCTAAGGGCATGTATGTGCACCACATGGCACTTTGAAATATGCAAAAAAGTGCATATTTCAAAGAAATCGCAATTTACCACCATCTTGAAGTTGCTGGTAATTTGCGATTTCTTAAGGAGAAATCGCACAACTTGGGTGCGTGTTACATTGCATTTAAGAAATCGCAATTTGCGATTTCTTAAATGCTTACGCAAACTTAAGAAATCGCAAATTTAGCGATTCCTTAAGATTGCGAGGCTGAAATGCCTCATACATCTCCTTTTGCGATTTTGTATTCGCAAACGCTGTTTTTTTCCTATTCGCAGCGTTTGCGAATACAAAATCGTTTGATACATATGCCCCCTGGATTAGGAACCTATCTGACTCTGTTGCTGACAATGAAAAGCAAACCCTTCTCAGAATTAAAAAATCTTCTCTCTTCATGGTCACCAAAGAACACCTCAGCGTTGGACAGGTTAGAAACCATTAAGATGAACTTTACACAGTTAGTCAATTTTTAGCATACTTCCATTATGTCTGTTGTTTATTTATCCATTGATTAAATTATTACAGAATTTCTGTAGTCTCAGAAGAAAGCAAGAATATCTCTAAAACAAGAATGACTGTGCACACAAAATTGAGATTGCAATTTCCCTAATTGGTACCATACCACTACCAGGTGGCTTATCTTACCACACAAGGTAAAAAATAGCTCTTAGATCAATCCCTTTCTTACCTTCCTGGCTTCTACTTGAACGAGACCTGTGCTCCCCCTTTCCTGTACAAGCAACATCATCCATAGATCATCTTCCAATTCCACATTCCAAGCACATCATTCTTACAATTATTAATGCTCTCAAGAAAATTTACAAAAAGCTGCTGTGCCTTATTCATAAATCAAATTTACTCTCCTTATATTATAAAAAAGAAAAAGTTTGACAAATTCACATCCAATTTGTCTTTAGTGGTCTAAAGGAGTTATTAGCCTTGTCAATGATCTATTTGTAGAAGGCAATCCCCTATAGTTTACCTATTGGAACTCATTTGCATGGCGAATGCAGCCTGGGTAGCCGAGAGTCAGGAGCATCGAGTATTGAGGAGCTAGGGAGCAGTGGGGTCACTGGAGCGAGGTGTAAGGTGCTTTGCGTAGGAAAATCTGCAGCTGTACAGCAGAGGCATCCCCCTCTCCGTCCTCACTGGCCATTCGGTCCTCCTTTAGGAGTATCTTATCTCCCCCTCCGAGCTCAGCCCACAACCACAGCCACGGACTATATACATGGTTGCCGCTAGCTTCTGGCTCAGCGATTGGCCAGCTCCGACAGCCCCTGGAGGGGCTTGGAGGGCTTAAGAGTGGGCCCAGCAATTAAGCCTAAAGCATCTACCCAGGGGACCAGGAGAGAACAGAGACAGAGGCCAAGACTGCGTGAACAGAACAGGTCGGCAAGGGCAGCAAGTGTGGTGGGTGAGTGAGTTGTGGGAAGCACAGCGTTCCACGAGGCGGCGCAGGGGAGCGGAGAGGCTAGGACCTTGTGGGAGAGACTGACACTAGCAGAAGCAGTCAGCATTAGGCTGATGCGGCTTGCTCAGCTGGTGGTCTATCCCCCCATCTCGCCGGTCTGCTACGCCACCGCTCCACCACTTTACCTCCTACCACTTACCTCTTTGTATCCTTTCAGGACTCACCGTGAGCGCAAGCAAAAGCACTAGATCAAGTGAGGGATGACCGTGTACAGTGCACAGAGCACAGTGGACAATGTACAGTGGACAGTGGGCGTGCAGAGGCAAATGACAAGGGCCACCCCACACACATCAAGACAGGAGGGAGCATTTTGAGCTGGCGCCTCCGCCAATGCAGGGCTCGCCACTCAGCAGTGATCCACTGTCACCTACACCTGGTGGCCCTGCTAACCACCAACTACTAAGCATCAAGCACTGAGCATCGGGGCCCTAGAAGCCTAGTGCCTGGCAGCACCACCTGCCTGATCTCACTGCAAGGTTACAACCCCCAGCACTACACTCCAGGCTGCAGATGAGAACTAGGGTGGGCATTCTCCCCAGGCGGGGGGGGAGAAAAGAGACAAAAGTCACATCCCACTGCTCAGCACAGTGTCCATTCCTCACTAATTACAACTGACTCTGAGCCAAAAGACATTTCAGCACCAAGCAGTTCAACCCATCATATTCTCCCAACTCATTTAACTCAATCGAAAATTTACACAAAATTCAGTTTTCTTAAAAATGCAGGTTCTGCTCCATATTCAAGCACTGCCACCCTCAAGAGTTTGAAAACCCCTTTACTACCTCTACAACTACAGTTCCCATCACCCCTTCCACTGCTGCAGGAAAAGGCCTGTCCCTGCATCAAAGTCCCGGCTAGCCCACTCCCACACTGCAACTCAATGGTAAACCTGCTTTTTTCGACATTGAGCACAATGGCTCTAGCCTCACGCTGCCCACCTTGTTCCAAACAGCCTGGGACCTCCACTGCCATGCCGACCAAAGTGAAAGAAAATTTACCTCCTGGCGGGCAACTAGGACAACCTGGAACCTCAACACCTCTCAATCAACAAGCAGCACCACAACAAGATCAAAATATTATCAATGTCAATGTCAAATGTTCTTGTTAAGCGCACATATCACCGGAGAGGTCTCATGGCGCTAGGCAAAAACAACAGGGAAAAGGACAGCGACAGGAACAGTGAAAGCACACTTACTGGGGAAAGAGCCAAGTTTTTAGTTCCCTACGAAAGCATCTATGGTCAGCTTTGAATGGGAGGTGTGATGGTAGCTTATTCCAGAGCATAGGGGCCAAGGAGGAAAATGATCGGCCACCATTTCGAGAAGTTCGAAGGCGAGGCTGAACAAGGTACGATTTGGAACCAGACCTTAAAGATCTTTCAGGTGTGTACCATTGAAGTTTTTTAGCTAGATATCTTTGGCCGGTGTCATACATTATCCTGTGTGTAAGACATGGGATTTTGAAAAGTCCTCTTTGCCGCACCGGAAGCCAGTGAAGAGTTTTAAGGTTTGGGGCAGAAGGCGATCTGGAAGGGAGAGTGAGAATGAGTTTGGCGGCAGTGTTCTGAAGAATCTGAAGCTTGGAAAGCAGATCTTCATTGAGTGCCACCAGCTGAGCATTCCAATAATCCAGACGGCTAATAACACCATAGGTTTCCTGGCTTCAATGGGTAGCCACTTGAAGATTCTACGAAGATTTTGCATGATACCATAGCAGGCACCAAGAACCTGGTTGACATGGGTTTTCATGGACAGTGAACTGTCGATGGTAACTCCAAGGTTGCGAACTGCTAGCTTAGAAGAAGTGCATGGGCCCAATTCCAGGGGCCACCAATCATGCGCCCAGAATTCCTCTGCTCTGCCAAACAGGAGAATCTCGGTCTTGCTACCATTTAGTTGTCATTTATTTCTACCCATCCATTTGTTCACCTGGACCATACAGTTTTTGAAACAAGATTTAGTGTCAACGTAATCTGGACCAAAGGTAACAAGCAATTGGGTGTCGTCAGCATATGACATGGTTTCAAAACCATATGATCTGATGATACCAGCTAAAGGTGGTAAACAAAGATTACACAACATGGGGCTAAGAATGGAGCCCTGTGGGACACCTACACTGACTGGTCGACTGCACAAACTATAGAGTCTACGAGAACGGTGGTAGAGCGGTCAGTTAAATAGTTCTAAACCCAGTCCAGGGCCTTCCCTCTGATACCCACCTCCCACAGTCGATGTTTCAAGATACTGTGGGAGATGGTATCAAAGGCTGCAGACAGGTCCAAGAGAAACAGCATTGCTGATTCTCTTTTATCCAGTGCAAGCCTGATGTTACCAGTGATCTCAACAACTGCGGTTTCCATGCTCTGAGCAGCGCGCAAGCCCGATTGTGAGGGGTCCAGAAGACCATGGTTTTCAAGATGGGCAGTGAGGAGTTTGTTAACTAGATGTGCTAACACTTTCCCAAAGTAAGGTAACAATGAGATGGGACGATAATTAGCTGGTAGGTTGCGGTCAGCTGAAGGTTTTTTAAGAACAGGCTTGACTTGGGGATTTTTCCATCTAGTGGGAACTTTAGCGTGCTGTAATGACATATTAAAGATTGCAGTTAGTATCTTAGCAAGTTGGGGCATTATTTTTAAACAAGAACAAGCTCCAAGTTTGAACTCTTTCAGTAACTGACCAAGCGCTTGATTTGGCTCCATCACTGGCCACAGAGGGGGGACTGGCACAACCCGGATGCTTAGCATGCTTAATTCCTACTCTAAAAAAAGCTGGCCCATGGGGGCTTACATAGGAAGGACTCGGCCAAAACCAACCCCATACAGAAACAGAATGTACCATGAGGAGCACTCTGACAACTCAGTCAGAGCTGGGTCAAAAGGCTGGTTTCACCCTGCCGCAAAACAAGAGCGGCATTATAGGGCTCATACGATCTGAGAGGAGTATACAGAACCATCAGGCAAAATCCAGACCTGACGCTAGCCCCATCTCACCATCGATTGGCAGCAACACCATGCCGGTATCAAAACTGTGGCCTACAAACACAATTGCATCAATGCCTGCAACAGCCTAGCCGTCATCCAATCCAGGCAGGCCACCTGGAAGGAAAGGGATTGAAGGGATGGCTTACCTAACCCATCAGGAGGAAGGGCGGGCAATCCTCACCGACCTGAAAACTCAAGAATGGGAGGAAATGTTAGCTGCGTACTCGCCTGATCAGCAACATAGGGCACCACCGGGCCAAAGAGCTCAAAGTGAATTCACACAACTGCAGCCAAACAACCAGGGAGGCGACTGAGGATGAGCCCAAGGAGGATGCAGCCTCCAAAGAACAAGCTGGCAGCACTTGCGTCTCCCTCCTAAATCCCATGCAACTGGCCGTGAAAGAGCTCCAATATCAGTCTGACAAGATGGATATCCTGCTCTCCCTGGCACTGTACACCACAGGCATAGATGAGAAACTGGGGGATCTCAACGGTCTAATAAAGAGAGCTCAATCTGAGGTCCCAAACAACTGTGGCTGCAGCATCCTAGTAGACAAACTATCCACTCTCCCCTCGATGCTAAATAGCATGTTAAAGGACATTAGGAGCATAGCTACAGCTCCCACATGCGCTCCTCTAAAAGGAAGTAACATGGCCCCCTGGGCAGCTCAGGGGCAACGAAACAACTTGAACAACCTGGAGCAGAGCCAACACAGCCAGCAGGTGAGCTTGGACATCAAGGAAACCACCTGGACAACAGAATCGTTTGGAGCATCGCCTAAGGCGCCTCTAGAAGGAGTTTATGCACCGAAGCTCAACTCCATGCAACCCCGGCAGCAGAAAAGGAAAGGCCACAATCAGAAAACTCTATTAGATCCACCACCACTCTTCCCCATCTTCTCTGGACAATGTGCGAAAGCAGACATACAGCCATGTGCTCTAAGCACTCAAAACAGGGATCGGTCGACTCGTGACAACCAACCTGACAACCAACATGACCAAGGAGTCTCCCTCCCCTCACAAAATACTAGACGACCAAGTACAGAAATCAAAAACAAAAACAGAGCTCTGACATTATGCGAGAAGGCTCTGCACAGAAGCAGCCATCATCTGTCCTCTGGTCCAGATCTCAGCCAATAGCCCCCCACAACTCCCACCTCCCGAGAGCAGACTTGGCCTCCAGCAGCAATGGAGGGACACACACCAGCACCAGTGCCAGCAGCCCCCAAGGGCATGGAGACAAACAGGGACGCAAGTAATGGGCTCGGCCATGCTTATTCAGACAACAAAACCAGGTCATATAGAGACACAGCGCACACTACTGGACACTTGGCCCCACTCATCAATGAACACCTGAGCCAGCAGCACACCACCCAGATAGAACAGAACCCCCTGCACTTCCCTGAACAGGCATACCCCAGGACAATCGCAATCGAGACAATCTAGAGAAAGCAACACCGAGATCATCTAGCAAGGGGGTGAAAATACATCTAAAGGAAGCAACTCACCTTATCTGCCAACACGGAACAGGGGTGTTTGATAACAAACCATCCCAGCCAACACAATCACTGAGTATTATAAAGCTGGAAACAAACTGCAAGCTTTTTAGATAACATCCACAGTCGCCCAGAGAGTACTAAAAGAACATAGTGTCTCTTAAGCTTGGGGAATTGACATCGCCCCTCAACAAAACCCAGGATACCCGCACGAATCCCAAGGTCCATACTCAAAACCTCACAAGGTTGCCTCAACTCAGTGCTCAGAGAGGTTTTGGGACAATCACCCCAACAGAGGGCCAACACTATGGTGGACCTACAAGATAGACCCTGGGCAGAACCAGCATCTCAAAATAGACCTACAGGCCTTGGGCTAGTCACCAGAACCACCTTTTCAGAAACGCAATGACGATGCCAAGAGTAAGAAGGTAGCACAAAAATCAAGGACATCACACTCTGCCAATGCTTATGGAACTGTAACAGCCTTTCAACAAAAATCTTGAATCCGGAACTACAGCTGCATTTAAATACATTTGACATAATCATGCTGCAGGAAAAATGTCTCGCTGACCCACACTATCTACAAGGCTTTATGTGCTTTGCCACATCGGCTGCAAAGTGTGTCAAATGTGGCCACCAATCAGGAGGGCTGGCTACCTACGTATCCACGATCGGCATAACATCTGTAACGCTAGTTGGCTCTTCTTCGGCAGGCACCATAGCAGTCAAGATCACCATCTCCCTTTGGGGCGGACAATAGGAGGTTGTGCTAGTCAACACATGCATCCATCCAAAACACAAAGCCAAGGACTCAGAAAAGCAAATAGGCCAAGTAAAAAGCTTCATAACTGAGATGGAAAACCCAAACTTCATTCTCTCTGGAGACCTAAACCAATACCTTTTTGGCACAACAGTGGGCAAAGAGGCCAAGACCCAAACTTCACTCTGCAACATCCCAACCCAATGCATACTGCTACACGGAAGCAAGATCCGTAAGAACAATTGCCTCCTGGAAGACCTAGAACATATCAACTTCAGGACTCCTAATGGAAGAATCCCAAGGGACTCCCCTGTGCCATCACATTACTCCTCTGCAACATATTCCATACTAGACTACACATTTGTAAGCCTATCTCTATATCCCTGCATCCATTGGTTTAGATTGGGGGACAAAGGAGACAGTGATCACCGACCACAATAAACTCTGTTAATAGCAATCGCACCCTTTTCCATCTACAGGGAAGTGGCCTTAGGCACGAGCTAAACCTTAAACCTCAGGAGGATCAAATGTGTGGTGTCAAAGGTGGAGTCCCTATCAGCAGCAATTGATCTCTTTCAATCACAACTTTCAATCACAAGCAACAGACATAAAGAGCCGCTTAATCAACTGGGAACACTTTACTAATACATTTCTTAATCTCCACGCCTTGTCATCTGGAAAACATCATCACCAGGCACTCAGTCGGGGAAACAGGAACCCAAAAGCTCAACTGGTCCAATTAAAGTTACTCAAACAATTCAGTATATGGCACTCTAAGATCTCTGAGAAGACAGCCAGAGGCCTCAAGCCTTCGAATCCACCTGTGAAAACAAAATAAAGCACTCAAAAACTGAAATGGGGAATTAATAAAGAGCCAGAAGAAGAAACAAGGGCATCTCGTCACAAATTACAGAAGAAACCTGGGCAATATTTCTAACTGAGCACTTTAATCATCAAACTAGGGGTGACCAAACAATCAATCTAAACAGATTCTCATCAAGGTGATTTCCAAATGTTCATCAACTTCAGTGCTGACTTTGATAACGTAGAGAGGGGAAGATTGTGGGGGAAGCTGGCATGCTGGGGAATTCCACAAGCTGTCCTAAACATCTTAGCACTTTTCCACACAGACACCTGGGTCCAGGTGAAACTGGGTGGGGGGTCTCACCTCTCTAGAAGAGTGCCCACAACCAAAGTCCTCAAGCCGGGTTGCGTGCTTGCACCCACCCTATTCAACCTATTCACATCCGACATCCTGCAAGCACTCAACATCTGCAACTCGCATGCGGCTAGGGGGCAAAACACTGACTAATCTCATGTATGCCGACGACGTAGTCCTGCTCAGTCACACCCAGGTGGGCCTGCAACACCTTTTCGATGAACTGCAGAATTATGCCATAGAGAACAACCTAAAAATCAACTTCAGGAAAACAAGGACTATGACAATCAACAACAAAAGGAGTCAGCACCCGGGAAGAATACTAATAGAACCAAGGACCGACTATAAGTACCTAAGCGTCATTATCTATAAGGAAGGGTTTTTTGCCCTTCAGAAAGAAGAAATCTTAAGGAAAGGGGTGGCCATAGCAATAACAATGAAAAATCTTGCATCAAAACTGATGGGGCTACAAATAGAACCAAGGACCAACTATAAGTACCTAAGCGTCATTATCTATAAGGAAGGGTCTTTTGCCCTTCAGAAAGAAGAAATTGTAAGGAAAGGGGTGGCCATAGCAATAACAATAAAAAATCTTGCATCAAAAATGATGGGGCCCACACTAAGGGCCTCATGTAGGTAGCCTAATACCGGTAACGGACGATTTTCGGTAATTATACCGTTACCGACCGGTATTTAGGCTTTTGCTATGTAGGGGGATCATTTCTGTATTCGGTAGTTTACCGAATCGGTAAAATTACCGAATCGGTAATTTTACCGATTCGGTAAATTCCGAATACAGAAATGAGATGTAGGGGGAGTGTGTGGGTGTTGTCTGGAGTCGGTATTTACCACCAACTAATAGTTGGTGGTAAATTAAGAATGGATGTGTAAAAGCATTTTAAAGCGCTTAGAAGTGTGCAATGTGGCAGACATACATGCCCTTAGGGCATGTATGTGTGCCACATGTGCACACATGCAGGAATCAGGGGTGCAACAGGGTGTCAATGTGACACCCTGCCACCCTTGATTGTGTTCCCCCCATTACCGAATCGGTATTTACCGATTCGGTAATGAGGCATACCTTCCCATTGATTCAATCAATGGGAAGGTATGCCTCATTACCGAATCGGTAAATACCGATTCGGTAATTACCGAATTACTACGAATCGGTAATTTTTACCGCAGGAATACCTACATAGCATTTACCACTTCATAAATACCGAATCGGTATGATTCGGTATTTATGAAGTGGTAAATGCCAGCCCACCTACATAAGGCCCCTAGTCTCCTCCTAAAGGTAGCACAGACCAATCTATTGCCAATGATGACCTATGGCAGCGAGGCAATGCGGGCCGAGACGCTAAACTACTGGACAGCACCCTAGTCAAAGCGTACAGAACTATGTTCAGTCTCCCAAACTACACCTCGCCAGCCCAAGTAAGGCTGGAGTTTGGCTTACTAAAACAATCTCTGTCCAGGCTTGGTGCTTGTATCATCTGCTGGAACAAGATCAGATCCCCACTCCAAATACCTTAAACCAACTTTTGTGGCTAGAACTCCAGCAGAGGAATGCCTCCCCTGCAAGAAGCTACCTGCAAGAATCTCTGGAAATCGTGGGTTTGACTGACCGTTGAAATATACAGCTCATTCACTCAACTATCAAGAAACTGGTGTGGAAGTCCGTAAAATGACTCTCACTGATAAGAGGACAGGGTGACTTTCTCAGCCAGATCTCATGCATAGATGATCCTTAACACTTTTTACAGTCAGGTCTACCCCAAAACACCGAAAATGAAATTCCTTAGGCATCGACTGGGCCTCCTCCAATGCACCCAGAACCTCCCACCCTGGAAGAGAGCGCCGACCCAAACTGCATGCAGCTTGAGCGATACGGGAACAGGAGACATTCTGCACTTAATCTGTACCTGCAAGGAGCTACTGCAAGAAAGGAAACAGCTCTTAAAGGCACCCTTCAAACAGAGAGGAATTCACTCTAGGAGGCAAGCGGTGCTGGCATGCTGTGATCCGGGGGACACACAATTGAACTGCTGAGTGGCAAAATATCTCTTGATGGCCGAACAAAAAATGTCACAAGCTCCCGACTATAGAGACGGTCGGGCTATCAGTTGAAGACGCACTTGGAAGCTCACTACACAGTGCGCATAGGCAAAGAACTCGGCACTAGGCCCTCTTGCCAAGACCCCTACTTTTAAACGGAAACGTCATGTCTGCAACTGCATCAAAGCAAGAACCGTATTCCAGTAAATTTTCAAATGAAAATTGCCACACACCTAACATCACAAAAAAAAATCTTTAGCTGCTCCAAAACCCACACGTGGCGTTTCGATGAATAATCTAAATAACAGAGGAAGCCTGATTGATTCTACAGCACATCGTGTCAGGGATACAAACCTGGGAGACCTTCTATCCTTCTCCTTCCCCCTTGCTTTTCTCTCTCTGCTTCCATTCTCTACTTTCTGAACTATGAGCCTGGCATCAGGCTGAGGGGACCTATCCCGGTTTTCAGATGAAAATGTTGCTCCTTTTAAAACCATTTCGCTGCAACAACAAAGTGTACCACAATGAGCTATATCCTGGCTGCCCCATGACTGCCAGGTTTTATTTTTAAACATGAATTTATTGCTCTGCACATTTGTGCGGGAATGAAGCTGACCGAGAAGAAACTGTCTCATAATCTGACAGTGCTGCTACTTCCTCTTTTAAAATGCAGAGATACTAAAAGACGTTTAAGGATGCACTAATTTTTACTCACCCCCGACCGACACCTGTCAGATGCTTTTACCGGGCATGTATGTGCGGCACTGCACTTTGTGGTGTGTATTGGTTTTAATGGTAATGGTTTTAACGATGTGCACAAATGGTTTTATTGTTTGTTTTAATTCATTGCAATGGTTTTTAGTAACTATGCAAAATAAAAATAAACTGAAACTGAAACCTATAGTTTACCTGACAACAGCTTAAATTAGATTGACCAAACCTAGATTTTTATGACTTCTTAAAAATCAAAGCTAAAGCCAGCAAATTGGATCCACTTGGGCCCATATCTCTCCTGCCCTACTCTGGCACTGGCAGCCACTAAGCCACATAGCCACAAAATATACACATTTTTACAAAAGTAACCTACCAAAAGTATTCTCCTGTTGTAGTCTAAATGCATCACATACTTTGACAATTAGGGTAGGGACCCATTGCATCTGAAAAATTGGAACAGGATCTGTGACTTGACAATCGCACACAAATGTGTCCACCTGATATCTCAGACCAAACCTTTTGCAATCCACCTACTATATTGGTCACTTGGCAGGTTATACAAACTAAATCTGTTGCACTCTACTTTATGCTGGTCTTGCAAAGTAATTTGTGGTAACCTTAAACACATTTTTTAAATGTATATTTCTTACCTCATTTAGGGAGCAAATCACAAACCAACTTTATTGTATTTTCAAAATAAAATTCATCCTTGACTTCCCTATCATAATATTTGGACCTCATGTAGCTTCACCCTGTTTGGCCCTCTCTGATACTGATTTCGCATGCCTTGATTCTCTGGAAATCACTTAACCTAGTCTCTTTTCACACCTGGTGGACCTGGGTGGCATACTTTCATAGTACTTACACATCAAAATATAAATCCATGGTTCACCCTACTATCTCTCAGAAGATCTGGAACACTCTGGATTTATTTTTACCAGAATCTCACCATACATCGACTCACTCCGTGAGTGTCTGAATTTTCCCTTACATCTTCTCAATGACACACCACCTTTTATTTACTCCTGTTGGTGTTCCTTCCCTTCATCAATTTTTCATACTATACCATTTCATTTAATTATTTTGCCACCTTAATACTGATTTGGCACTTCATTCACACATGATACCTAACTCCAGTATGTTGTTTCTTCTATACATTTGTCCCTACTGTTAACATATAATTTCTCTCTCTTCCTTCTGAGATTAAAAAAAATTAAACCTTGGCTTTTTTCTGTTCTGATAATACTATTGAACTATGTCCGATCATGAGCAGTTTTTGTTGTTTTTAATAGTCATAAAAGTGCTTTAATTTAATTAGTAGAATCTCGATACATTTTCATAACATATAATATATTATCGTAAGGCGATGAAACACAACTCCTTTCAAGAAACTTCTAACAGTCAATATTTTGGTATTGATGTGTATTTTTTTACGCCAACTAAACTAAAATATTGCTCTGCATCACTTTCAAAAGGTGGTACTGGTAAGGAAGTGGCCTCTGGCCATGCCCTGCATGCTGTTTCTCTGCTCTATACATATATCGAAACTAAATGAAAAAAGAGATTTAAAATGAAATATACAATTTTATTAAGAAAAAATCTATTAAGAGTAAAAGATGTTAAGTTCCCGATGCAAAACCTAAAAACACTGACATTTCCCGGAAGTGGTACTCTGCCAAACCAAAAATCTCGGCCATGTGCCTTACCTCACACATGGCACTACTTACCCTTAATTGTTTACTCCTATAGTCTAAAAGCATTTCTGGAAGTTTTCATATGCATTTTCACAGAAGCTGCAGCAAGTAGTCTGAAACTTTGGCCTGGGTAAAGATTCCTATTGATTCAGGTACATTTACATATTTTGTCCAAAGCACACATGGACATGTAGGAAATTATAATAACAATAATAACAACAATAACTACTACTACATTGGCATGTTGAGAGCGCCATTGAAGACCACGTAGAAGCTCTGAAACAATAATGGCTGCTAGATACCTTCTGCTCCAATAATCCAAAGTTTTTGTTTCTGTTTACCCGTTTTTAATTTCGAACATTCTACCCTCTGTTGTGGGATGTTCTAGGAGTATAATATCACTTCTGTCTGAGACTACACCAGTTGTTAAAGCCCTCGCACGTTATCTAGATCCATGTCCGCAGTTCTTGTCTGTAACTCTGGTTCAGATCCTTTGCAAACAGCTTTTGCCCTATGCAGCATGCAATAATGCTATATTTATAACTTAGAACCTCCCAGATCATTAAAAGAAAACGTCTAGACCCTTTACAGCCTAAAAAAAGGTAAAAATAACATAAAAACGTTTGAAATCTTTTTTCCCAAAGAAAGTATTGGAGGTGGTTGAGGAAGCAATTATTATAGCAAGCATTTTTATTTTACCAGAGAGAAATGCAAAATACTGCACGCCAGTTACATGGACAATGCACTAAACAGTCTATTAAGATAACACATTATTGATTATGTAACAATTTCAGACTACTGAAAAGAGATATCACGAGAAACTGGACATTTTGATGAATTTATGGGCATGATAAAAGGTAAATTATGACTACATTTTAAAAGGCAGTAATGGTGGCTAAAACCTATTAAAAAACGTAATGGTACAGAAGTACTAGCAAAAGAAAAGTGCATCTTTGCAGTAAGTTTAGAGCAAATAAACCAAGGTATTCCTACTGAATTACAGGAAAAGACCCAAATTAGGATTTAACAGATAGAATCCCGTCTGCAAACTCTTGGTCTACTTGCCTCATTTAGTGAATGACAGACTTTAAGCTATCTGTTGGCAGGGCATAGCAGTGTAGGGACCATCAGTGTAAAGCCATCACTCCCCAAATCTATTTAGAACAAATGGTGTGGTTTTTTTTCTGTCTGACACTGCCAGAAAAAAACACAAATTACTAACCCCCGCGGGAGAATCTGTAGAGGTCATTAGCATTTTTGCTTTCCAGAGTTTTGTGGGTTTGTTCCTGAAAAAACCCCGCTAAAAGTGAAATGAATAGCTGTCAAAAACAACTGCAGACATCTACAAAAAAATTGGTACAACGAAACCCCTGTGACGACTGAGCCTTTTCAAGGTACAGAGATGATGACTACTGGGTCGATTGTCATCTATAAATTTGATGAACCATCAGGATGGCGGCCTTAATGTCATCCGCCATCCTACTGACGCCGCGCAATGTCATCAGCCATCCGACTGACGCCACGCAATGTCATCTGTCATCCGACTGACGCCAGGCAATGTCCTCCTCCATCCGACTGACGCCACGCAATGTCATCCGCCCTCTGACTGACGCCACGCTATCCTTTAAATAGTAAACCAGGCAGGTTTGTAGCTCGTTTTCAAAAGAGATTGCCATTTTCTACTTTTTAGGATTGCTATTGTTAATATAATAACCATTAAATGCGTGTACAAGATTAAAACAAAACAGAAAAGTCTTGATTTTAAAAGGCTTGAAACTTTTTCAAAGACTTCTCAAGGAACTAGCTATAGCATATTATAATGCATTTTGCTGACATAAATTCTTAGAAAGGGTGGTAAAATATAGGTTGATAAATGAATATTTACCTTTCTCACAAATGCACTCAACACTCCCATTAACACTGGTCCGGCATTTTGAGTGTATCCCACATGGATTACGGAACTGGTCGCAAGGATCAGAACGAAACTGGCAAATGTCACCAGTAAAGAAAGGAGCACAGATGCATATGAACTGTCCGGCGAGAACAGATTCCAGACAAGAAGCGCCATTCATGCATGGACTGGAGGCACATTCGATAACTTCTTCACTGCAGTCTCTGCCGAACCAGCCTTCTGGGCATGCGCATCTACAAAAAGAACAGAACATGAGCTGTAGAAGAATTGTATTTCATTTCAATGAACTGTAATTTAGCTCCAGGAAACGCATACGGTATTGCATCATTATTAATGCCTCAAGCGCAGATTTAATTTGAGAAACCTTTACATTTTCATCTGTTGATGTTTTCAACAAACTGCTAGAGTAGCAAAATGCGAAAATGAAGCCCGTTGCATTACCTTTAAAGATCTGGGTAAAAGTTATTATGCAGTGATCAATGTCTCTTTAAGTGCTGAAAATCGCCATGCATTAGACACGAGAGTGCAGCTATACAATTGAAAAGGGTCTCTCATGGCAGAGCTGTGTAAAATTTGGGTAATTTCCTTTTGCATAATTGCACAAACTTTTCAAGAAATCACACACAATGCAAACTTGACACTGTACTATATTTTAGTGCAAAATGCACTCAAACGTCCATTTTGGATTTGCGGATTTATTTTGTGCTCATAAAATAGCACAAAAATCACAAACTAGAAATCGACATTTGCGCTGTAGTAATAAATGTGTGAACGAGTGTTTATTAGCACAGTTGCTCTAAATAATATGTTTTGAGGGACACATTTATTTTCACTGCTGTGGCAAAAATAATTATCGTATGGATTGTCTACTTCTAGATAAAAAAAAAATTGTATCCCTTGGTTAAGATGCCAGTATTACATACAGTAAACTGTTTAATCTACCAATTCAGTCGAACCCTGTGAAGGTGACTACCTTAACTAAACAGGTAATAAAGGATGTCTTTCTGAACTATAAAATAGAATATCGCATGAGGCTGGCAGGGACACAATCGACTTTTATAATCTACCAATTAATTGAGTCTAAAATGGGATTCCAAAATTATTTGACTCAGGTGACAAAGCCAACACATTGCTTTGTACTGACTAGATTCAGACTAGGAATAGTACACCATCTAGTCACTTTCCCTGCAATGAAATCCTGTCCTCCAGCTTCTACACCCTGCCCATGTGACGGGCAGTCTAAGCAAAGCACCGTTCACTTTATGCTATTCTGTGATTTTATTTGTATTTTAGGTGTCAAGATCTAAAACCACTATTTCTAAAGCAAAATGTAAGAACGCACAAAGCTGCAAGGAAGTTTCTAGCTAACCTTATTGATCCTGGGGTCTGTTTTAATGTTGTATCATTTATTTTAGGAGCTATGAACATAAGAAAAGGCATTGTTTGCTGATAAATCTGTATGTACTCGATAAGGATTTGTTTTATGTAATTTGCTGCTAAAACATTTTAAACAATTGTTTTTATCATTGTATTTTAATCTTGCTACTGCTTTTATGTTTGTTTGTACATAGTGAATAAAGCTTTTATTGAATTGAATTATCATATCCAAAATTAAAAAAAATACTGGGATCTGATTAGATGTGGGTGGGAGCTCTCACTCTCATTGGCCAGATTCACTCTGTGGATCTTCAGAAGAATCTTTTGAAGAATCCACAGTTCCAAACAGATTTGATAGGCTGGCTGCAACATGAGAGAACATGCTTTGGCCACCAATACAGTTCTGAGCTAATCAATGAAAAAAATAAATGAATGTTCACATAAATTGGTAGGGTGACCACACCCTCAACCCCAGGAAATATGGGTGGGATACAAAGGGAACCCTGTGCTTAGAAATAAAAGAAAACATTGTTGCAGAATCCGCACAGCGTGGACTCAAAGATACAGCTATTGATCCACATATTCAAATAAGAAATATTTTGAAGCATACCCTTTCATGCCAAATGCCATTGTGCAGGCTATGAGCAGCAGGACTGGCCGTGGAGGCATGATTACTACCTGCCTGGTACACCGCCACCGGTGCAAGCTTTATGGACTCAAGGGTGCTGGCTGAGGACGTGTCAGTACCACCCACTCAATACACCACCACATGGTTCAAGCTTCTCTACCTCAATGAGCCCAGCTGCATGGGGGTCAGTGCTGCCCTCCCAGTACACTACTACTGTGTTGAAGCTTTATGGACTCAAGGAGCCTGGCTACAGGGAGCTAGAACTGCCCTGCAGGCACACCACTGCAGGTCCAAATGTCACATCTTCACACAGCCCTTTTGTGTTGTAAAAGGTGGCACTGCCAAGATTCTGCTCACCCTACACAGCAAAACCTTAGAAAGCTTCATAGACTTACGAAGACTGACTGAGCATTGCTCAGCAGCACCCCCGCTGTGTGTGGATGATGACTGTGAGTAATAGAACCCTGCAGAGGGTGGGACGTAGGGGCATGACAAGATGCCATGCTTTTCTGCCTATCCCCAATGCGTATGGCCAAAGGCAGTCCGCAATGGGATTTGAATGGCCACAGAAAGTGATACAAGGGGACTGGCCAGAGAACGAGCCCTGGACACCACCCATGCAGTGTACCACTTTGAGACCATTAGTCTCATCCCACTGCAGACAGTAAAACACCATCCACTCTGGATATTAACCACAAGTTCAATAGGTTGCAGGGACTGGCCAGAGTTCACAATTTAAACCACAGACTCTACTTCACATAGACAAATGGCACTTGTTGACATTGGTGCCCTGGGCCTGACCTCTGAGGCCCTGTGGTATACCCTTATCTTGTGTAGTCGCACAGTGCAAATTACCTGTTGGCATAAGTTTGACAACAATTTCTGCATCAACAACAACCACTGGCATAGGTAGGATTCAGGGGTTTACCATAAAATCAGTATATGTATTCAACCCCTCTTGATATGTTTACAAACTATGCCCTGTAATGGTTAATTTGTACACAAAGGTGTTCAATTGAGACTGCAGCTATTCCCTACTAGCAGGGCTGGCTCTAGGCTCTAGGGTGGTGCGATTGGTGCCACCGCACCCGGAGCTGACTTGGGGTGGGGGCGTCATTTTTTGCAAGCATATTATCATTTTCAAAACACCTGCTGCCGTGTTCCTGCTGCCCCATTCCTGTCTTTCTAGAAAGAGACAGGAGGTTTGTCTAGTGGAAGTTTTGACTCATTGTAAGGTAGCACACGGTTAAAATGCCTGCTGCTAAGAACGTGTACCATGCAGATAACAAAGTGCATACAATGTAAATACGTCAGTGAGTTACTGCTTCTGCAAGAATGATCCTTTTGGTACTTGTCTTTTATAAGTGAAAATCCTTATATAGAATATTGAGCTAATAACTGTCATCAAAGAGCTGCATGCAATCTGCTTATGTTAGAGCTACATGTCTCCCCAGACTTTCCCTAGCCTAATCTTGGCAAAAGTGTTCATTTGGGTAGAAAACAATTCTTATTATTGAAGAAAGAACCCCTGACAATGGTGTTATGTTTTCCATCCTGAATTTGTGCTTTTCCAGAATAAGGACTCTTAAACTGTAATGCCTACATGTGACTCCTTACATCTTGTAGTCCTGTCTTATGTAACATTTCCTATACACTGATTTACACTCATATGATTGTCTCTGTGCAGTGTGTGTGTGATGTAAAGTGTAATCTGTCAGACAGTGGTTATGGAGACTTGAGGGGCACTGTTAAAGGGTGCTAGTGAGGGAATCTGTAGCAGAGGTGGTCATTGGGGTGGGGGCGCCAACAAACATTGTCGCACAGGGCGAACCAGTGTTAAAGCCGGGCCTGCCTACTAGCCACAGCCAAAATGTGTCCAAAGATATGGCTAATATAGAACTGTGCTTGAGATGCAAAACACATGTTGAATATAATTGAAAACACCTAGATATTCACCCAAAAAACAACGTTTAAAGTGAAGTTATGATTAGGTGTGCACATAACAGCATAATTTAGGTTTAAAAAATGATTCCGGAATTCATTGATAAAACAGTGGCAGAGTATTGGTATAGTTGAATGATTCCATTTGAGATATCAGTGATTTTGCTGATGAGGTTATTTTATGTGATGAGTGGTGCAATATAAGAGGTCATAAGCAGTGCATAACCAGGCAGCAAGCTATTATTTAACTGAACCACTACTTGCAAATGTGTTATATATAGCATTTTTAAAGAAGTGGAAAATGTAATATGCTTAATCCAATGATTATTAAATGTAGGGGGAAGCCATAACGCAGTTTGAAATCGAAACACAAGAAACCAGGAGAGGGAAAAAGGAGGAAAAACAGATTGTGCAGCCAAAGGAATGTGGGTGAGAACAAGAAACCAAGTACGGTGGAGGCAATACTTGGCCACAACAATGAAGATGGCAATCTCTCTAATTATGTATTGGGTTAAGACAAAATCCCTGTATTAAACGAAGTATTGAGTTTGCTCAAACAATAAATGCAATTTCACAGACGTTCATATTGATCTGTTTAAGTTTATAAGGAGACTAAAACTAAAACAAATCTTTTTGTGAAATCCTGATAAACCCGAAAAGAATAGGAGAGGGTGCCTTTGTGAGCTTTGGCTATATCTGCGGTGAAATGCATAAGCTGTCTACTATCGTTAGAGTAAGGCATCAGGATGAAGTACAGAATATACTGGAGGAGTTAACAATATTTCCGGGATCATAATATGATCATAATATGACAGTGGGTTGAAACTGATACCCATATTAGTACCAAAACAAACACGATTTCACAGTGTAGACTTATTTGCCAAGAGGGAATTTTAGGATCTTCATAAAAAGGAAGATAATGCGTTCACAGCCAAAATGCTCTAGTACCGTGACCAAAGAAGTGAAACAAGCCCTATCTAAACTCAGATCAGAGGGAACAATCATAATTCAAGTACCAAATAAAAGTGGAAATGTGGTAGGTATGACTAGAACTGACTCCCAGGGGCGGATTGTCCATAGCAGCACCAAGGCATTGCTCCCCTGCGTGCCAGCCATCACATACAAAATATATATAGATGCTGACTACTACAGTGAGGTTACATGCCCTTTATTGCAGACAGATTGTTAAAAAAGGTTGATTCATATATATAGGCGACAACAGGTATTAACATGTGCCTGATAGGCTGGAAAGAGAAAGGGCTTAACGCAGAGCTGGAATACAGATATTTGAAAGTAGATTAACCAAGACACCCTTTCTTATATATCCTCCCCAAACCTCCTAAATTCATAAGCAAGCAGACACTCCACCAGGTCGACCCATAAGATTGGGAATAGGACCACCAACAGAACATATCTGTGCATTTGTTGACTCATTTTTGAAACCATTAATAGTGAATTTACCGTCTTATGTTTGGAGGGCTAAAGATATCATGTTTAAGTTTGAGGATGTAAGATGGGATGTAGAGACAATGAATTTTGTTACACTGGATGTCAAAAGCTTGTAGACCTGAATAATTTGTTATTCTGGCATTTGAACAATTCTTGTCGATTAGACCAGAAAATTACTTTGAACACACAAATATGCTGTTGGAAATGATGGACATTATATTGTCTATCAATTTCCTTTATGAGGGCCAATGGTTTAATCAGTTGTAAGCGACCACTATGGGTTTACGTTTTGCCTCCTCTTATGACAATCTTTTAATTGGTTTATATTACAGGGTGCATGCTTGGTCCATAGAAGCATCAGAATCATTAAAATATATACACTTCTGAGGATGATACATAGATGATATTTGGACTGACATGTGGGAACAAATGGAGGCTTATCACACACACTTAAATAGCAATGCTTTCAATGTAAATTTAACTAAGTCCATACATAGAATCAAAATGCCCTTCTTTGATCTGTTATTGTATGTAATTTACAGCAAGATTCAAAGTAGCATATGTCGAAAAACAGTAACAGTACACTCCAGGCCATTAGAGAGCACCTAGTGAGTGTAATTAAGGCTATGCTTTTTGGACAGATGCTTCAGATCAGGAGGAATTGTAGTAAGGAAGTCACGTTTAAGAAACATTTGGGTGCATTAGTTTGACACATCTGTCTCTGGGGATACAAATCACATATTCTGCACAGCAGCGGTCCGTGGAGGGAGTTCTGTGGGGCGGAAAGGTGGGGCTGGGGAGGGGCAGGGTGGGGGGTACTAAACACCGGAATATGGATAATGGGATGTAAGTAAACAATTAAGTAAATAAAACGCATTTCGTAGCGCGCGCTGCACCGCATTTTGTGATGCAGGGCGCTCTACGAAATTCGTTTTATTTATTAAATTGTTTACTTACCTCCAATTATCCATGTTCAGGTGTTTAGTACCCCCCACCCTGCCCCTCCCCAACCCCACCCTTCCGCCCCACGGAACTCCCTCCACGGACCGCTGCTGATTCTACAGAATGAGAAGGAAAGGGTAACATCTATTCAGAGACAGAGCCTGCTTAGTGTTAAAAAGAAGGATAAAGGAAACAATAGTTTGATATTTATCACAACTTACATGAAGTCAAGCCAGGAGATTCACAAAATTCTAAACAGACATTGGAAACTTCTTTCCACTTCTGTAGGACTAGAGAACAGTCTATCAAAGGGACCTTTGGTAACATATAGGAGAGGATTTATGTTGGAGAAGGAGTAATGAGCCCTTCTCAAGCAACATCCACAATCATTGTCAGGGTCAACCACAAAAAATTGCTAAATTAACCTGTGCTTAATACTCTGGTAGCCTGGTACAAAAGCAGTCAGACTCGACTTAGAGGTGATGTGTAGAGTACTTTTGCAGCACACAAACAGCTACAAAGAGAAAACATAACACAAGAAGAAACCCATGCTAACTTAGAAAATTAGAGAACAATTTGATACATTATTTGATACCTAAACAACAAAAGTGCAATCAGTAGAACCGGAGGTATGCAATTTCAAAGATTTGAGTTACGTTTAGTGCCTAAAAGCACAAAGCGCTACTTGCAGCTATCTTGTCATTTAGACTGGGGAACGTCACAAGTTCAGGGCAACCGTAATGTGTGGGCTGGATACAGGGACCAAGTTAGTCGTGCTGAAAAAGTTACCTTTAAAATCTGACATGAAGAGTACATTTTGTGGTGGGAGAGGCCAGAAGGACCAGTGAGAATACTGTGGATGGTCATTACTGTAGCACGAAGATCGTGTCTGGCATCGCGGACAGTCGCTGCTGGAGCTTCTCTTTGATGGTCACAGTGGGCTGTCACAGTGGGCTGTCGATTCTGAAGTACAAAGTACACCTCGCCAGCACAGATTCGGCTCGAGCTTGGTCTAACGAAGCAACTCCTCGCAAGGTGGGGCTCGTACATCAAGTGCTGGCATAAAATTAAGAACTCCACGAGGAATACATTGAACCACCAGCTCTGGCAGGAACTGTGCAGCACAGCTACCTCCCCGGCCAAATCCTACTTGGAGGAATCACTGGCCATAACAGGACTAGCCGACCTATGGGAAATCCCAACAACGCACTTGCACTTTAAGCACATCATAAATAAGGTTATCAAGAAACTTTCTTGATAACAGAAGACAAAGCCGCTTTTGCACACAGGAGCCATGCATGGATGACTCTGTGCAGCTACAAATCATTTGGGTCACAGGCATACTTTGAACTGGTACTCCAGGAAGTCTAAAGAAGCCTTTCTATAACACAGGTTAGGAATCCTTCCAGTCATATCTCATCTTCCACCATGGCTAAGAAAGAACTACAGGAACTCATGCCAACTATGCGGAGTTGTAAATGAGGACATGGAACATATAATATGCTCTTGCATCAAGCTAAATGAGGAAAGGGTTGGCCTGCTAAAAACTCATTTTAATGAATGAGGTATACGTACCCGGAGACAAGCAGTACTTGCATGCTTCAACCCAAGGGACCCACAACTAAATGGGAAGCTTGTTAAGTTCCTGCTTCTGGTAGCATCCAAGCAAAGGAAGCTCGGTACTGCAACCAGCATATAGACCCCAGAGGCTCTGAGCAAAATGAACTTTGGACACTCTGCACTTTTAAATTACTCATGCATGTCTCGACACATAAAAAAACTTTTTACAGAGTATTGATCGTAAAGTAAATTCACCAAAATGTTTTATTAGAATGTATTTTTGTAATGGTTTTAATTAATCAAACAAAAAACCAATTTGTTTTACATCTCATGTTGCTGGCAGACACTCTAGCAAAAAAAATCAGGTCCACTGGAGTTTCACATTGGTGTTGTTGCAGGTGGCAAGATCTCCACATGGTTGGCCTGTTCATGATTATGAAGAACTCAAAATTTCAGGATGTTTCCTTCTTCTTCAGAGAAGTGAACTCTGATGCTAATCAAGGGCAAAGGACCTGTGAAGGCACCTCTTGTGGATCAGGGATTCACTCTTGAAGAGGCCAGAAGGGCTAACGCAGGAACAGTTGCAGCAGGTCAGATGGGCAGTTGCAGGGAGACCTTTGGAGTTTGTTATGTTCCTGTAGCTGTGAATAGAAAGTCAGTCAGCTGACCAATGTAGTCACTTTAGTAAGCCTGAGATTAAGGGTACTAGTTCAGTTTTCCTTCTCAGACAGCAGAGCAGGCCTTCAGCAGGAGGACAGTCCTCCTGTAATATCCACAGGTCCAGGAGTGCACTGGGGAGTGTCTCTGACGCTCCTATGGTTATACCTGGTTCCAGATTTGAAGTGGAAAAAACGACTGAAATCTCCCCCCAAATATGTCTCTGGAATTTCCTTTCTCCCTGCCCTGGTCCCAGGGCAGTTGGGGGGCACACAATAAGTGTTATATAAAGGTGTTTGTGTGGGGGCTGCAGCAGTTAATTTGAAGTGCAATTGGGGCTGTTGACAGCACCACCACTTCCATCCTGTTAGGAGGCCCCATACTGCCAATGCCCAGTCCCTCTTTTGTGTGTCTGTCTGGGAGGAAAAAATAAAGGCCAACTGCCAAATACACCTAGTCATGTGACCCAGGAAAAAGTCTGCAGACACCAAATGGTTAGGACAATAAATGCCAACTTTCTAAATGTTAGTAATGCAAGGGGTGGGGCCCTATACCACGCAGCTAGATTGGGCCAGTAAATGTAAAATAAATCAAAACATCTAGTTGACCAAATTTAGTCTGCTTACTTTTTATGCAGACCCAGACCAAATATGCAAGTCAATTGGTCTATTTTATTTAATTATTAATTTTTAAATCATTTTGTTTTTGGAGGCAGATGTCAGATACACATAACATTAACATAGCATCAAAACGAACATAATTGAAACATAGTGACAAATGACTAATAACAATACCTTCAAGTGATATCCAGCCCTAAAACAGAAAAGACAGGTAACCCACAAGTTTGGTTTAAAAAGACAGGTAACCCACAAGTTTCGTTTAAAAAGAACACTGGGGCTACCACTCAACAGGGGTCAAATGCATTTAACAAAGGGTTAAAGCATTTCATTCATATATTTCCCTAAGTTGTTGCACGTATTCTTATTAGAAATCTTCCCCTGATGATACAAAGAGCGCCAACGCGTTTCAAGTCCCAACTCTATTTATGGAGACACTCTTCAGGGCTGTGACTGGATTCTGTAAAAACCAATAAAGACATATCTATTGTTTTAGTGAAAGACCCTCCTTTAGTTTTCAACTCTGTTCACTCATGGACAGTTCAATATTTCTACAAAATATTGAACTCTCCATGAGTAAATAGAGTTTTCTACAGAATATTGAACTCTCCATGAGTGAACAGAGCCACAATCCTAGTCAGGGTAGGTCACTACACAATCTAAATCATCCTGTGCTCACCCTCTGGTAGCATGCCATAGAGCAATCAGGCTTAACTTAAGAGGCAATGTGTAGAGTATTTGTGCTGCACTTACTACTTTTGCTATTCACAGAAGGCATTTAGTAGTAGTAAAGTTAGGAATCCTAACTTTTCTACTACCAAATGCCTTCTGTGAATACCAAAAGTAGTACATTTAGGATTTTATCTCAGATTAGTTCTGTTAATCGGCCCCAGGATGTATAATGTGTTTTTATACGCTACAGATCATTGTACAGAGGGGCTCTATATGTATGCCTTCTAACTAGCTAATGTATGTAAGTGAAACAGTTGACATAAAAATCAATGTCAGATGAGATATTTAACAGACACATCTCACTAAGGAACGTACTAACTAAATGTGTTTTTTTAATAGTGTTCAAGGTTCAGTAAGTTGTAGATGTAATGTGTTTTCTACAGAGCCTTTACATTTCTCATGCATTTTAATTCCAGTGAAAAAAAATAGTTTAATTTCTTCTTAATGTAAGTGATTTCACAGATATGCTTCATGGTCTGCTTGTTACAAAAGTATATGCCGATTGGTTTTGCAGATGTTATGGACTATTGGAACTATATGTACCTTGTTGAATAACTTCCAGTTATAAAAGTTTATAGGACATTGTCATATCCGTTAGATGATGTTATCGGTGACATAATTTAACATTTCATGAGTGATGTAACTTACTGGTCATAAGTAGAGCATGGGAAGCAAGTTGTAATTGACTCATTAAACTAGAATTTACGGAATATCAGATTTCTGAAATGTTAAACATTTGTTTTTATAGTATTACAACACCTTTCTATAATGTCACTTTAGCCTTTGGTTTTTCCAGTGAATGTCTAATGTTTTTTGAAGGTAAGTTAAAATTGTATTACATTACATAACTATGTCATCTTAACCTGATTGTTTGGAATTTTTTGATCATATTCATCCAACTCTACTACTGAGCACAGCTTTGGCCTGTACTCTACGGGGTTGGCCACAGGGCCTAACCCACAGCTAGGCCATGCACATGGTCTTTGGCTGTATGTGGAGGGGTAGGTTAGCAGGCCCTCATCAAACCCTGCGCATGCCTCCAACTTCTCTGTAGAACAAAATGAATTTATTGTGTTTTTCACTTTTGTTTTTTCACTTTTTTGCAGCTTAACTACTATTTGTTTTTAGACATTTTACTTTGTATTGGACATTTTTTTAACAGTTTTAACAATTTTAGATACATTTTATCCTCTTTTCAATCCTTTGTTAAGGGACTTCTTTTATTTTTTACATAGGTCTTTGTGCTCTTTTTGCAGGTGCAATTCCTTATACATTCTTCTGACTACTTCACCACTGACTACAACTTTATAAGAGTGTCTGCTGTATATCACAAAATGCTGCATGTTGTCATCATTTACTTTCTCTTCTTGTTTCGGCACTTCCTTTGGGCAGTTGGTTGTCTTTCAACAGCTAGATTCTTTTCTGCCTCTGTAAATGCTATAGCCCATGGGTGCATAGCCCTCAGGTGCCTCTACATTTGAGTGGTTCCCATTGAATACAGACTAGACTTCCCTCTGAGGAGCACCTTCTGTACACTAATATTTTTTTGTCGGCTGGAATGTCGAAAAAGTGCCACACTTGTGATTGTTTGCTGGCCATACTACTTTAGGTGCTTCAGAAGTGTTTGGGAGCACAATGATGTCGACATCTTCTGATGGTGAACCTGGCATAGGTGATGGAGGATGATGCCTTTGGTGTTTGCTGATCTTTAGGTCTGTCTGAGGCCATGGTGGTTTTGAATATTATGTCCTTCAAACTTTCTCTGTTTAACACCAATCCAGTAGTGGTTCTTAGCAAAATCATTTGAAGTTGTTTCTTAAGGGTGGGATATTTTTTGATTAGTGTTGCTTGAGTGGCCAATCAAATGATGCTTCCTTATTTTTTTTTTTTTTTCTTCCCATATGTACCTCAGCACCCATACATCAAATGAGGGCCCTGCGAGAGTTGCACGTGTGTTGTACTTCCTATTCCAGGTCCCTCAAGTGTTCTACAGGACCCAGAACCATTAATGAAAAAGCTAAAAGCTGTGTTCACTATGGTGGAGTAGTTTTATTTAAAGTTTGAGCCAATGTGTTCCCCCAGGCCTAGATAACAAAGTTGTCCTGAAGGTTTTGCTGGAATTATTATTTTTTTTTGTTGCAGTACCACTGTGCCTAAAATCCCGTTGCACTGTACCCATAAAATACAGAGATACAGTGTCTCATTGGCTAATAATATTATTTTATTATATAGACAGGAAGGTGTTGCACCCAAACCCTCAGACAGAACCCCCCCCCACTGTGCATGGCCTTCGGCCATGTGCCTACCTTCCGTGAGCAGCCAATTCTCTGCAGTGCATGGCCTTTCCAAGGCCAGGTGTTGACTATAGGGCCTTGCCTTAGGCCATTCCCTGCACCCAACCTGTCTATGATGCACCCTATGATGCACCCTTACCCCACATATGTTATATATATGTTTTTCATACTTTTAGTACTATGGTGCTCCCGCAGTACCACCAACAAGCTTCAACCTCCAATGTAACAAGTCCATGCAAGCTTCCATTTCTTAAGGTTGGCTTGTTTCTTATGGGAGTCACATCCTTCTTCGTGGAGTTTGTTTACCATTTTGGCTTAAGGGGCCCCCTCTCTGCCCCCCCCAAAAAAGTGACAGGAAATCAGGGGGCCCCCACCCAGCCTTCCATGTATGATTGGTATTTTAATTTCAGGACACATGGACTAAGCATTTGGGTACTGTAATGGCAGCCTCAACATATCTCTTCATGATGTGACTAGCCAATTAGATCCCTTGGGCTTTCTGGATCGATGGGACAGATGAGGTCATTCAGAGTGCTCTATTTTTTTTTTAATTGCGGGAATCTCAGGATCAACTGTAATGATGTTACTATATTTTGAAAATCAATTTCTCTAAAGCAACTTAACTGATGCATCAAATCATAAAAAGCACACTTTCTGTGCAAACATCTAGTTTTCTCAATCAATCAATCATGGGTTTGTTGTGCGCAACTACTCACCCGTAAGGATTTCAAGGCGCTGGGGAGGAGGGGAGGCGCATGTTCCAGTGCATCAAGGAGGAGGTCTATAGAAGAGCCATGTTTTGAGGTTTCTCGTGAAGATGGGGAGTGATGTCGTCTGTCTGAGAAGGAGTGGTAGGGCGTTCCAGGCTCTGGCTGCAGGGAAGGAGAAGGAGCGGCTCCCGATCTGGAATTCCTGGTGCAGGGTACCACAGGGTAGGAGAGCAGGGCTGATCATAGGGTCTTTGGGGTGCATGGAATTCGAGTCGGCTGTTCAGGTATGCTGGTCTGGTGTTGTGGAGGGCATTGTGTGCGTGGGTTAGAGTCTTGAAGGTGATTCTAGCCTCCAGCGTTCTGGATGTTTTGTAGCTTGTGGGTGAGGTTTTTGTTTATTCCGGTATAGAGTGCATTGCCGTAGTCAAGTCTGCTGGTGACGAGGGTGTGAGTAATGACCTTTCTTTGTTTGAGGGGGATCCATTTGAAGGTGTTGCGTAGGAGGCAGAGGGTGTGGAAGCAGGAGGATGCGACGGAGTTGATCTGGCAGTCCATTTTTAGTTCGGAGTCCAGGATGATTCTGAGGTTGCGTGCATGGGCCGTGGGGGTGGGTGGGCGAATTCCGAGGGTGAGGGGCCACCAGGTGTCGTTCCAGGCATCGGGGTATGGGCCCATGATGAGTACTTCTGTTTTGTCAGTGTTGAGTTGTAGGCAGCTGCTTTTCAGCCATTTGGCAACTGCTTCCCTGCCTTCTTGAATTTGTGTTTGGCTGCATTGGGTTCATTGGAAAGGGAGAGGATGAGTTGGGTGTCGTCTGAGTATGAAACAATGTTGAGTCTGTGGTTTCTGAAGATGGGGCGATTGGAGCCTTGTAGACGTTGAACAGCATGGGGCTGAGGGAAGATCCCTGGGGTACTCTGTAGGTGGATGGTGTAGAGTCAGAGAGGAAAGTAGGGAGTCTGATCCGCTGCTTTCTGCTGGAGAGGAAAGAGTGGATCCAGTCGAGGGCCTTGTCCCGGATCCCTGCGTAGTGAAGTCTGCATGTGAGGGTGAGGTGAGAGACTGTGTCGAAGGCCGCTGAGAGGTCAAGGAGGATGAGGGCTACTGTCTCTCCTCTGCCCAGGAGGGAGCGGATGTCATCTGTTGCAGTGAGGAGGGCGGTTTCTGTGCTGTGGTTTTTTCTGAAACCGGATTGGAAGGAGTCAAGGATGTTGTGCTCTTCAACGAAGTTGGCGAGTTGGCTGTTGATGGTTTTCTTGATTACTTTCGATGGGAACGGGAGCAGGGAGATGGGTCTGTAGTTTTTGAGGTCAGTAGGGTCTGCTGAGGGCTTCTTTAGGAGGGGGTTGATCTCAACGTGCTTCCAGTCATCGGGGAAGGAGGCGTTCACTAGGGAGCAGTTGATGGTGCGGCGAAGCATGGGTGCGATGGTGTCAGCGGCTCTGTTGAAGATGTGGTAGGGGCAGGGGTCTGTGGGGGCCCTGGAGTGGATTGACTTCATCGTCTTCAGTGTGCCTTTGGTGGTGAGGGCTGTCCAGCTGTCAATCGTTGGCTTCAGGGTGTCAGGGGTGGTTGGTGAGGGTTCAGTGTGTAGGCTGTCTTCGTTGAAGTTGTCGTAAATGTTCTTGATTTTGTGGTGGAAGAAGGTGCTGAGTTTGTCGCAGAGGTCTTGTGAGGGAGGGATGTCTGTAGACTCGCTGGTGGGTTGGGCAAACTCCTTGATGATGCTAAAGAGCTCTTGTGCGCGTGTGTGGAGATTCTGTCTGATCGCTATTTTTCTCATATTTCTGATGAGTTGATGGATGGCGTTGGTGGCGGCTCTGAAGTGAAGTTGTGGGCTTCTGTAGTGGTTCCTCCAGGCCTTTTCGAGTCGGTGGCATGTGCACCTGGACTCTCGAAGTTCAGTGGTAAACCATCTGGCTTTCTTGGTATGTGTGTTGTTGTTCTTCTTGAGGGGGGCTATGGTGTTGGCACTGTCGGAGATCCATCTGTGCAGAGTTCGGTCTGCGATGTTGGGGTCGTCGTCTTCCGCGATGGTTGGAGTGGAGTTGCTGAGTGAGGAGTTGAGCTGTTCGTCAGTGATTTCGGTCCAGTTTCTTCGTGGGAGCAGGTGGTGGGGTCTGTGGATGGTGGGTGTTCTGAAGGTGAAGTGGATGCATCGATGGTCTGTCCACGGGAGTTCGGTAGTGTGGCTGAAAGTGATGTAGTTTCCTGTTGTGAAGAGGGGGTCAAGGGTGTGTCCCTCTGAGTGCATGGGTTCGGTTACGATCTGGCAGAGTCTGATGTTGTGAAGGTTTCCCAGGAGGGATGTGGTGTTGAGGTCTCTCAGCAAGGTGTAGTTGGTGGATGCCATGGCTTGCGGGGATATGATGTCCATGATGGAGTTGGTGAATGGTCCGCGGGATCTGGGGGGGGTCGGTAGATATGGGTTTCTCAGAGGGTGGTGGTAGGGCTGGCCTGTATCCTGAAGTGTAGGTGTTCCATCAGGTCTGTGGGCTCATCAGGGAGTGTGCTCAGCAGGAGGGTCGATTTTAAATAACTAAAACAAATTACATTGCACGCACTGCAACGCAAATGGCGTTGCAGCGCGTGCAATTTAATTCATTTTATTTATTTATTAGTGTACTTAACTCCGGTTGGCCCAATGCCAGAGTTTACTACCTCCCACCCTGCCCCTCCCCCGCACCACTGCCCTGCAGCACTCCCTCCAGGAGCAGCGACTGCTCCTGTGCTTTCTGGGAGATGGAAATAGCCAGGCTGATCAGAGACTTGACAATAGTTCCATGTATGCAGAATTTTCTCCACTCTCCTCTACCTAGAGACGATTAATCCCCTCAAATGGGTGCCTATTGTCTATGGAAAACCATGATCTATCTCTTGGCCAGCACAATAATGTACTTGGCCCAGTAGGGTAGTTCAAAGTTCAAATCTGATTGAAGTGCAGAATGCAAAATGAAAAGTACATGAATGAGTACAAATATGGTCAATTTAATATATTTGAACTCAGAACCTTTTTATACAAACATAAAGTGAGTTAAATCATTTCTGTATGTTGGGCCAAATGAAAGTTGATATTTTTGTACAGCTTTCATCAATGCAGCAAACACAGTATAACATCACAGATTTACCATCTAGCAAGACAGACTCAGACATGTCAAAGCATATAATAAGGTATGCTGGACAAGCCATTACAACGTTTCTCTTTCTGTGACACCTGTGGAGTTTGTGGCCAACTCTATTCTAAGTATTTTGCATCTGTAAAGGCACTGAGATACAATATGTTTAACTGTTTCTGAGCACTATAATATGATCAACTCTAGCTAAATCTTAGTGCCTGTCCAGAGACACTGAGACACCATGTTGTCGACTAAATCATTGCATTTCTTTTCTTCCTAGGGCATTTATATGAATATCAATAACAGATGTCCTTACATGAGGGACTTGAAAATTACTAATATGAATGCAGATTTCATGCAGATCTTACAGGCATTCAGGGGCTGGAGAGGTTGACATGATATCTGACTGAATGGACATGTGTGCCTAGGGTTTCTCAGAGACATTAATTTGCAATCAAATCGATGATATTGGCTGGATGTTATATCAGAAACACCTTCATGACAAATGCTGTCACATCCATCCCTGCGTTTCAGATGTGCAAATGCTACTTAATGACTTCATGCCTCCACATCTATGGCTGGAATGTGCCAGAGTGTAAGAACAGCATAAAAAATATTTTTTTTATAGAAAACTGGGTATTTTTAAGTTCCAGTGTGTGCAGTACCTACCTTTTTATTTGAATGAATGTTCCATAAATATACATTTATTTTGCATGTAAGAACTAGGGGCCTATTTACAATGTATCACTGACATCTGCTCCTGTGTTCGGCTCGCCACATTACGCTGCATCGGAGGAGCCGTCCACCACACTTACCGGTGCATCAGAGGGTCAGTAATACCTACAATAAGGGCTGTGTAGGGATTACAGTGTCCCTTCCTGCCCGCCCACTCATGGTGGTTCACCGGCCATGAAAATGCAGATGGAAAGTGACTTTGGGGGCCCCTAGCAGGGCCCCCTTCTCCCCTGGCCATCCGCTATGGAACCTGGTGTAACCATCCCCGCACCATGTTTCAGGCACTGAATGGTGCCTGCTACACAGAGCACGGATATTTATTTTCTTTTGGAGCGTGTGCAGCAGCCCGCAGCACATGCCGCAATAGACAATATACACATTGCGACCGCTGTGAAGGCAGTCGCATTGTAATCAGGGCAGAGGGACTGCTGACTTCAGGTCGGGCAGTCCTGGCAGTCCTGCTTCTGCTAACGTGCCTGTCAGACGAGTGTGCGACCGGAATCATATTCAGGCCCTTAAAGACTAGATATTTTTACACCAGCTTTGACAAGAGGCTTTATCTAGGTCCCAAAAGTGTGCTTTTTGTAATTTGGTGTAAATGAGTTCAGTAGTTTTTAAGAAATTAAGGTTGAAAAATATTGTTATAACTGGGCAGTTAGGTTCTTGGTACTCTCTCAAGAATCTCGCAAGCACATCTTAAAAAAATGAGGTTTCCAATTTGCCAAAAGGGCTTTTGACACTTGGGCCACCTCGCTACCATGGGAGGGAGGGTCCTATGGGAGCAAGTGCTCCAGTTGTCGGCTTTAACATGGAAACCAATGTGGCAGTAGCTATTAAAGAATTCTGGGGACTTAGTCACTTGTCCTGAAAATGTTTAAAAAAACAATTATGGGGGAACGGTAGGGATTGCCTGCCTTCTAGCACTTGTGAGGGGGGCATTTCGTGGAGGGACCCCTCTGGGGCTACGAAATAAAACAAGAGGCAGCCACATTGATTTTTTTATTAAAATGACCCCCAGGGTAGGCCAGGGCCCGAGGGTCAAATTCTATTTAATTATTTGGGGAGTGAAGCATGCTTGGGGTATCATCTCCTGAGTCAATTTGGGCCATAAGAACCCTAACCCCCACATGCAACAACATTTTGAAAGTGGAGTGGGGCCACATGCCACCCTCCCTGATTCTCGAAAGGCCCCTTTGACCCTATCCCGCATGCCCGCTAAGCTTAAAAAAGGGAAGGTGTGCAAGGCCCCTCCTCTGCGAGCCTGTTAAAGACCCAGGAACACCATCCCCTGAGGATGGCTCCAATTATGTGTCCCAGGGAGCTCACTCCTGGGAACCATTTGCTCTCTGCCTGTATGATCATATTTACTCAATTACCTCATTGTGCATAGAAGTAGGCTAGACCAGGTGGAAAATCGAATTCTGCATACTTGGAAACATTTGGAGACTTAACACTACTCTTGTAACGTGGAATTCCTAATAAATTCCACCAATCGCTGTGTGTTTCTTCTCCCACAATGCTCCAGAAATGTGAGCTTGAGAGCGAGAGAGCTGCTGTCCTTGTGTGTAATTTCTGGTCACTAGTAGGTCTTTTGGTGCACTTTTCTAAAGAAGGTCAAGATGAGTCGTGGTATCTCGAGTAGATTTTCTTCCTGAGCCACAGCAAAATCAAATGAAATGGATACGTGCTCTTGCGCATTCCATGGAATGCACTACAGGTATTAAATTGCAGCGCAACATGCATATTTCCACCCATTGGCGTAACTGTGTGGAAACTCAAAGACTTTCTATGTAACCCCTCAGAATTCCTCAGTGTGAAATGACGCAAATTCCACCCAACTCTAGTTTAGGCCACGCGGTCCTTGTGGTGGGGTAGGGTTGGACGCAGGGTCCAATTTTATCTGTGCAAGAGTAGATTTTTTAATGTTTTTTCTCTTTTTCTTTTTCAAACTTTTTTGCAAATTTTAACTACTTTTTTTGTTTTTAATATCATTTTAGTTTTTTGTTTTCCATATTTCTTTTTACAGTTTAACTAGGTTTGGTAATTTTTATTCATATTATATTCAACATTTTTCATTACTAATTTTACTTTCTACACAAGTTATTGGGATCTGGTTGCAGGTTCTGTTCTATTGCCCTTGTAAGTAAATACATTTATTTTGGGTATTTAAAACTCCGTACATTAATGCAAATATAAAATAAAACCAGGCAATGTGCTCCCTTTCATGCATAATTACACCATAATGGCGTAACTCATACGAGTGCAATTAACATAAAATGCATGACTTATCTAAAATATATAAAAACCAAATTATAATTCATAATCAGATCTGACAGTTTGTAATCTTTGACATTTTGACAGTCATCTAAAGTGCATATAGACTGTATAGTTCATTAATTAGACAACAGTTCCTACAAATGTGTAACTTCCTGAAAACATGATTGCGTAGGAGGGCATTCATTAATGTGATGTCCAGTTACAGTCTGTGAATGATCACAATAAATAATGTCTTGGTGGCTTGAGCGAATGCCCTGTTGGATAAAACATTCCGCGATACAAGTCTGAGCTCCGAAGGTAAACATGGGCAAACACACAGAAGGGCAACAAAGTTTCCGAATGTTAGGAGCACAGACAGCAGGATTGTCAAGGAGGGTGCTCATCCCATTTGGTCCAAAAAGCGGCCTAAGCAAAACTGTATTAACTTAGTGTATCGTAGGCTTCGAAGGGATCGGCCAGATACCTCTGCAGTAGTCAACTTCTGTAAGATATGATTATAAACCACACATGGCTTCCTTCGCTTAACTGTTGTTTGCAAAGGAGTAAAGTTTTTTGTTTTTTTTAATCACCTAATTGTGCACCATCTTCAGATGAGCATGCAACATTTTCTGATTCCATATGCCATCAACCCCGTCCAGCTGCAAACTTTCGTTCAAGGAATTGGACCAGGTATTTTTCTTGATGAAATCATCGGGCTTCATTTCCTCCCAGATAAAAAAAATGCATTAGTATTGAACTTTGAGCAATTTTTAGTGTGTGCGCATATATTAAAATAACTGCTTTCTGTGCTAATTGTTCTTCAATTAAATTGAATTCAAGCCTGATCTGTGCTTGTGATGTATTTTGAGGCAGCCTGAAGATAGAACAGAATATTTTGCATTGTGTTTTGTCCAGAAAAGACCCACATTTGTCCAGTAGTGCTACGGTGCTACATGCAATGGTAGGCATTAGTTTCGCTTTTATTACTTTTAAAACTGGCCCTAGGAAAGGGTTTTCAGTCGATATCAAGAGCAGTTGAAATTCAAAGAGAAAGGAGGTGACTGACGGTTTCACTGCACATGCTGCAAATGCCCTCTACGGCAGCTCTGGATTACCGAATAGGCAAAATAGTCACTGGACTAAGGGCCTCCCTCCTTTTAGGGGCCGCGACACAGGATCAAAATGTATTGATTTGATCTTGGAAGAAAATTACAATCAAGCTTTCTTAAATATTGTTTCCAAAAAATAGAAAACAAGCATTTACAATGCAATAGGTCTCGCAATGACATTGTTTTGAGCTACTGGCATTGTAAATGTTATTGGTTTTTTTTTCCCTTCGTGAAGCATTAATCAAATGGTGTAATGCAAAATGGCAATAGCTCACTTTGTTGTAATTGCGAAATCTATTGCATTGCATTTGTACTAGTGTGAGTTTTGTATTGTAAATGGTACTGGCTTTTATTAATGTTTTTTTTTATCACATTAATCTAATGCATTAAAAATGGTAATACCCCAGGCCTCAGGACAGCAAAAAGCGATTTTTAAGGCCACTGCCTGCTCTGCTAATGAGGACTGCTGCCACAGGCAAGGAACCACTGGTCGTTAAAGAAGTGCTTCCTGTTGTAAATGGCCACAGTATGCTCTGTAAACAGTGATACCCATTGAACCAGAGCATGTATCAGACCCTCAAGCACACACCTACTCTTCCCATATCGGACACAAAACAACCACACACTCTCCCAACCACACATACAGGCCAGCCTCTCATTGCCATGTTTGAGTGCCAAAATTTCACACTGGTTGCTGGTGAACGCTATACAAAGGCCAGATAACTTAACTAATGAAGAAGTCACCAGCACACAACACTTTGGGAGGGAGGGTCCCCCGATACCGGCGTATGGTCCCACAATCATGCCAACTGCTTTTGCACACTTGCAGTACCCTCTTCAAATCTTATACAACATACAAGCCCCAGCTTCTACCCACTGGCACGCGGCTGTTCAAGAATGTACCCTCCTAACCCCACAGTGTGCCTCATGGGTGGAAGTCTCTCCGCTTCGTACACGTCTTGTTGTGCCCGCCAAGTGCTTAGAAGCCATCTATACCGGTTTCTGAACAAGCAATGAATTATTTTAATGAAACGCTCTATGGATTTTTTTGATTGCTGTGCCTAATACATTTTGACTTTATTGTTGCTCCAGGTTTGGGAAGTCGTATTATGAAGCTGCAATAACAATAAATTATTTGTAATCGATTCTATAAAGTATACATTCCCGATAGAGAGAGAGAGAATGAGAGAGAGAGAGAGATAGATAGATAGATAGATAGATAGATAGATAGATAGATAGATAGATAGATAGATAGATAGATAGATAGATAGATAGATAGATAGATAGATAGATAGATAGATAGATAGATAGATAGATAGATAGATAGATAGAGATATAGAGAGGGGGAGAGAGAGTGTGTGAGAGAGAGAGATAGATAGAGAGAGGGGGAGAGGGAGAATGAGAGAGAGAGATAGAAAGTGAGAGAGCGAGAGAAGAGAGGGAGTTAGAGAAAGAGAGGGAAGAGAGGGAGAGAGAGAGAGAAGGGAGAGAGAGGGATAGAGAGAGAAAGAAAGGGATAGACAGAGAGAGAGAGAGGAGAGAGGGAGAGCTAGATAGATAGAGAGAGAGAGAGAGAGAGAGCGGGGGATATAGAGAGCGAGGTAGAGAGAGAGAGGGAGAGAGAGGGATAGAGATAGATAGAGAGAGAGTGAGAGAGTGAGAGAAAGAGAGAGAGGGAGAAGGAGAGGGAGAGAGGGGGAGCGACGGAGAGAGCATTTTTTTAAAATAAAGTATTGTTTGATAATGTTCTTGCTGAAAGGCTATTTGTGCTGCGCAAGGCTGGAATGGCCCGAGGGCTGCCCGTCTCACATTGGGAGGGAGGGGGGAGAGATAGATTTTTTCAGCTGGTTGAATTTTCACTTTAATGGACATGTCATCTGTTTGGCTGCGATGCGAGCGGTTTTGTGGAACAGCAACTCTGAGTGGCAGGCGCGATTAATGCACCTCTCTTCTAAATTAAGAGAAAGCTCCAGAAATAGAGACTTCTTTAAGACATTCCCAAAGAAAAGAGTTCTTGGGCAAATGAGGTAGCAACTTATACAGGTGTTCCAGATATAGGTAGCGATGTTAAATGTAAACTGTAAATTATATGAATACACATACACACTAAAAAAACGTAATGGTTAATTTATGATTTCTTGTACGTATAGCATATTAAGACAGTTAAAGAAATCTTAGATATTCAAATAAAACGCGAGGTGAAGAAAACCATTATGAAATAAAACTCAAATCTCTCTGAAATTGTCCTGTTCAGCGTAGCCACAAAAACCAAAGCTTCCGCCCGCTGTGAAGAAAAGTTACTTTCTACCCAAAATGGACAGCTCATTACCTCACAATATATATATAGCAATATATATCAGGACTTAACAACATATCGTTACATAACGCATACAAATAAATATTAATGTATCCTTATTAATTCCAATAGCAGTGTCAATAGAGAAGAAATAAATAAGGTCACCGGCGAGGTCACTTAAGGCAGCATCTGTTGCATCATGTTTGATTGAGGGAGGTCATAGGCAGAAACCTGCGTTACTACTTACAAAACTAAGGATAGCACAGTTAACTGTCCTTTGCCGAGCGTGTTTCTTTTATATTTGCCAACTGATATTTTACCAATACAGTACAAACCGGTAATAATATGTTGTTCAGTGAGCATGTGATGCCTGCAGTTCTGGGTTCAATCCCTGCTCAGTTCTGACAACAATTCCCGCAAGTCGTGTGAAATAAGCACAGAGACGAATACACAACAACCGAAATCAGAGTACAATGAGAGTCTTACTTACACTTACAAAACTTGTTTATTGTAAATTATGTCAGTCAACTAAACACGTGGATATTTTATTGTGCCTGTACCGAGGGACGTTGGGCTTTAGGTCCGCTGAAAATATGGTCGAGCACTCAGCAGGTGTGGCGGGAACCTCTGTCTGTGAGCTCTGGAACTGCAACATGTCACTTACAAAAAAAAGGAAACAAGCGCTCCCCATTGCGGGAAAGCAGCAGCTTGTTTACATTTGCATCCCGCTTTCACTTTCACTTTAAGTGAATGTGCAATGCAAAAATAAACACGCAACTGATGTTGATAAGAAATTGCTAACGACAGCCGTGAAGCAGACGAGCCACTCCGGATGGGCCAGATGAAAGGGAGAAAGGACAGTGGCCAAAAAGCATAATTTTCAATGGGAAGCCAGCGTTTAGCATAAACGCTGACGCGACCCAATGAAAATGATGGGCGGGGTTTTAAGTCCCCTTCTGAAATCTCCTCTCTCATTATATGTCTCACTCAGCGGGCAGCGCAGGCGCTGCAATGCTAGGGGAGACCTAAAAATGAATCAACTCAAAGAAATGAAAACTTCACATTAAAGACTCTGTAGAGAAAATAATGTTTAACTGAAATGTACCCATTAGCAACTTAAAATACATAAACCAAAGCATCAGATTCACATAACAGTTTGTTTCTTAAAAGTTCATCTTCTGACAGCTGTCACTTTGTAAAAACATTAGGTGCATTTGGGTACTTCTATTTATTACTCTTGATTAGACTGTTTCTCCAAAAACATGAAGCACATTCATTGTCTGATTGTTTTTCTCCCAATGATTAATATATTCGATTTTTCATAGTTTACCAGCATGTCGTTGGCTTCACAGTAGTTAGTAACAGTATCGATCAGTTGTTGCAGGACACCCCCCATTGGATTCAGGAATACCACATCACTGACATATAATAGGGATATAATTAATTGGGAGCCTATGTTGGTGGGTGCGAGTAAGCCAAAAACAGTTGTAAGGTTGACTCTGCAACACAAAGAATAAAAAACATTGGTGCCAGGACGCAGCCTTGCTTAAGGCCTGTCTCAGTGGATATTTGCTTGTGATTCTCTGACTTACGCCAAGCTGTACTTGTGCCTAAGACTCTATATATAGCAATTGGATGTGTCATTAAAGATTGTTCGGAATATGCCAACCTCCCAGTTTTTCCACAGAAAGGAGTGATTTACATGGTCTTAAGCTTAGCTGAACTTATTGAAACAAATATACAACAGCTGGCCTTTCCTATCCATCTTTGGCAGGGAAATCAAACTGTCTATGGTGCTGGCAAATGGGTTCTGTGCCCACAGCTGAAGATATTTCAGGTAAATGGAGGCAAAATATTTTGATTCCACGTCCAACAAAGCTATCAGATAATAACTGGCCCAAAAAAAAGATAGACCCTATTTTATAGAAAGGCAAGCAGATGGAACCCTGCCATGATGGCGTGATTGCATTCGCTGTTTGACAGTGTACAAAGAAGACCTTGAAAAACTGTGCCTAAAATGCCACATCTTGCTTGAAGAAAACTGTTGGACTGCCGTTAAGCCCTGCGTGCTGTTCATTCTCTTTTGGTTAATGCACCTTCTGGTGTGTTCAACACTGTGGTATGCAATTGTAGGCAAATCTCCTATATGGACGACATAATGTCAAACTACTGGTGTGTCCCCTATTTGGCAATGTAACAGTTCTGTCTTACTGCTCAAATAATCTGCATACAGGAAATGCATTATCCAGGCTTCATATAGACTATGGTTACCTTGCTCCAAAGAGGTTCCTTTTTGTAGACTTAATAATCAACCGCAAATCTTTTTGACTTTTTGTTTCAGCATGCAGAATTGAGTTCTGTCCATTTAGGATCTTTAGAAGTTCTCTTTGCCTCCCATACTTTTTTTGTAGGCTTTGCAAAGTTGATGGCCCCTTATCTAAGTGGGCATATGGTGTGGTAGATGTTTTTAGGGCTCGCAATTCTCCGTTGAGCTGTTTTGTGCTCTGACTTGAGCTCTTTTGTGAACCATGGGTTGTTAGCATGCTGGGTACCTTGATTGGCTGTTGGACCAACAGGTGCAATGCTAGTAAGTAACAAGTCATTAACCTTTTCACAAGCTGATATTGGATCTAAGTCCTGCACAGTTGAGTTGTTAATTCTTTCCATTAGATATATTTATCATTGATGCTGTGTTGCATTTAATTATTTTCCAACAGTCTTGTTTTTTTTTTTTTGCAGAGTTTTATATAGCGCGAACTTGACCCGAATCCAATCAGGTATCAGAGTGCTTTACATAGCACCAGTTATGTTACATTAGGACACACATTCATTCTTTGTTAGGCACGGGGAGATTAAGTGATTTGCCCAGAATCACAGGATGTTCAGCATCATTACTGAGACTCGAACCCAGTTCCGAGGTCGAGCGCCCTAGCCGTTAATCCAACTCCTCTCCCCGGTTGTAACATGATCCTAGGGAACAAAATGAGGAAAAAGAATGTGCTGAGACTGGCAATGGAGAATTTCTAGGGAAGATGATTTCTTTCACAGCGGGAAGCAATTCAAAAAGTTAAATCAATCAAAAAGTGGATATTGGAATGAAAGTGTAGTCTACCATGGTTAGTCTTGTATTTAAAATGTCCATGTAGGACATGGGCTGATCTTCGGGGAGGTGGCCATTTAAAGCATGGATACTCATACTTTCAAAGGGAGAGAAAAAGACTCTCCCCAGTTTATATCCTGTTTGGGCCTTATGGCCTCATAAGGAACTGCCCACTGGGCGTCAAGCATATGATCATGGCTTTCTCGAAGAAAAAAATAGATGTCATATTGAGATTATAGTCTCTCATCGCAATCAGAGTGGTATCAACATGATTACACAATAGGTCCTGTAAAATACTATAAAATCATTTTAAATCAATCTGACATTTTCTACCTTTCCTTTTGCAGCACGATTGACATAATGATGGGGTCTAAGTGAATGCCAAATTTCTAGTTGTTAATCTTAAAGATTAGAAAATTGTGGATATTGGACTAAAATTTGATAATCATTTGCAATTATTACATATATAGAAAGACCCACCTCCCCTTTGCTTGTCCCTTTATTTTTCATTCTTTCTGCCGGTACAAATATCCTGCATAACTATAGGAAATTGAGTTTATGATTGGGTGAACTACAATCGTCACTAATTAAACCTGTGCTTTACCCTTTATTAGCTTGTCACAAAAGCTGTCACACTTAACCTGGTGACAATGTGTAAAGTAATTATGCAGCTCACAAACACTCACAGTGAAAAATAAAATCCCAAACCAATTTAGAATAATATAGTAAATTTTAATAAATAAAAAGACACCTAAATGAATTAAATCCAGTCAGTAGAACGGGAGTTATGCATTTTTTTCAAGGCCCCAACCATGGGCATCTGGTCGCACGAAACCGAGCCAACGTTAAGCGAGCCTTGATGGGTTGAGTCACCAGGATTCCAGAGTCTTCAATGACCCTGTGCGTCTAAGGTATTAATCTCACAGTTTCTTCCATTATCTGAGTTACCACTGGGGCTTCTCTTTGTATAAAAAGTGAGACGGATGGACTTGAGTAGTTGCAATGTTGTTTGAAGCCACATGCATTTATTCTGTGTACGCCGCTAGCAATTTTGCAATATTGTCCATATTCAAACTGTCTTTGTTGCCTTTGGAAACATATTCTGAATTCAAGTTTGTCATAAATTTGGGATTTTCACCAGCATCAACTATGGAAATACTGTGGTACTACTATTAGCCACATTAATCAACGAGGCCCTTACTTTTTTATGCAGATGTTAATTTATCGCCAGGGTTATATTTTCTTTATTGGCTGTAGCAAATGAGACATTGCTACACTTTTGGTTGTTATAAACTGATACTACGTGCTTGCTAAACTACATACTGTCTCCAGTGAAGGAGTGGACAGTTTCTTGAGGAACTGATGATTAAAGATGGGTTCGGGAAAAGCCTTCTGCGTCTGTGTTTGTAGAATAAGTGTATTCTACAGCTTGGGCAGGCTTTCATTCTTTGTGAGTGATAGATGCTTCAATTTCTTTTTGTGCTATAGGCATCGAAAATTTGAATATCGGAAAGAATTTTGCTAAGTTCAGTTTTTGATTTATATTTTTTGTTTGGGCACTCATGGGCACAACTTGATACTTATGTACTGAGGGGTTTTGTTGATAATGCAACAACTTCTTTTGAAGCTAAATGATTTGCAGAGGTTTCCAGGGTGGTCCTCTTTAAGAGCTTTAATTTCCTGAACTTAATCACTGATAATAGATAGAAGAGTGGTTAATTTCTATAAAAGAACACACTTAACGAATCCTGATGTGGTTGGGGGTTTGCTTCTGCGTGTTTGTCAATAATTCTTCAAAGTGTAGATCGATTGCTGACGCATATTGTGCTAAAATTTCCAATAAAGATATTTGCATTTCAAACGTATTTGTTTGAGCTTCGATGTCTCCAAATGTCCTGCCCAATGTTGATTAATGGATCCACTTCTGTGAAGGGGGACCATGCAGGCCTATAGGAGTTAATTGCTGCCATCTGTCAAATTAACAATCATTCTCATAGTGATTAGAGATTTTCATCTCATTTATTTTCGTCATTGGGTACCCCAGCACGAATGGGACCGAGAGGTGTGTAGGGTAGGGTTTGATATCCAGAAACTGCTATGTTTTTTTATTCCCCCTGCACCTGGAACATTGGAGTCATGATGAGTTTCAGGTATATTCAGAATAAGCGGGATATGTTGACTCTGGTCTACCTGGGCGGGGTTGACAATGACATTTACAGGCTGATAAAAATGTGTGATTTAAGTAGAACGCCCGGAGAATGGAATAGTTGTCTGGAGTCTAAAACAAAATAATAAATCTTTCATGTGAAGCCCTGATCTTACTCTAATCATGGCAGTAGTAGTGAGGCTGCTGTCCTTATTTAGTTTTCGTCAGATTTTTTTCTTTATCACCCTTATTTTCATGACCCACATACTTGACTCTCATGCACAAAGCAATTTTTAAAATACAATTTTTAGACTGAATGAGGCTTTAGTCTTGGACTTAGGCTGAGGTCTGCTTCGACAAAACCAGCAGTGTAAATGATGGAGGTAGGGCTGGCCAAATATTAGGCGGGACTCATATTACTGACCCCCCAATAAAAGCAACAAGCTGCAGGCTGCCCTGTCCCACTAAAGCGATCCCATCATTAACTCATCATAAAGTCTCCAACTGCCTCTGTAAAAGAAAGAAAGCTTGAACTGCCTCTGGATCGAGTTCCAAGCTGTGATGGCAAGAGTACAGCATGGCCTCCTTGAGCTAAAGCTGGGCGGGGACAGCTGCTGCAGAATCGGTGCCTCAATTGTGTTTTCTGCTTGGCAATGGTGGAAGCTTCGGATGAGGAAGTGGGATTAACACTCCTAGAGCAGCAGGGCAATGACCCCTGCACCGGGGTGTTGGGGAGACTGGAAGCGCAAGCAGCATTGGCTGCTGGCCCAAACGCCTCTGCGCTCTACCATTTTCTATGTGCGTGGGTATGGGGAAGTAATAAAGCAGCTGTGGGGGAAGGCGATTTGCCCAGCTCACTTGCTTGCCAGCAGCCCCCTCCACTGCCACCGATCTCCACATACTGTAGTGTGGTCATGTGACCTCCCAGTAATAAACCTTAACCACGGCCCTTGTATCTATTCTTGTTACTTCACTACAGACCATATCGTTGTTACAGTGTCTGCAGTATATCCCAAAATGCTGCATGTTCTCAACATTTCTTCTTATTGCAGGAGCAGTGGGTTTTCTTTCTACCACCCATTTCTTTGGTACCTCTGCATGTGCCATGCTTTTTGGGTAGTTGTATTCAACATTTGAGCCTAGAGGTTTCCTCACAGGCCCAAATAAGAAAGATATCTTGACCATTTTACCAAAATGTCTGTGTTTTTAAGTATCACAGTACAGCAGTACCATGACATTGGCTAACATATTTAGTTTGATTTATTCCCAAGAAGTTCACACACTTCATCTGTTATTAGGGAGAAGCACTTGAGAAGATTCACACCCTGTACATTCTCCTGACTTTTTTTCATTTTAACTACAATGACAATCCCCAGGACAAGGGCGAACAATCCCTGCAAGAGGAGAAGCAGGAGAATCAGACAGAGAAAGCTAAACAAGTCCCTTCTGTGTGAATTTTATGATTCTGGAAGGGCAGATCAGATTGTCTGTGCATATAGTGGCATGCACAATCTGCAGTGAGGAATCTTCAAGAGGTACTTCCAAATTGTAGTTTTTGGGAAAATCTGGCATGCGGAAAACATGTGTAGTAGCCACAATACATAGCTAATTGCTGTGGAATAAATTGGGATAAACAAGCTTGAGCTTCAACATCTACAGGTACTCTTACCATAGTCACATTTGAGGACACTGCTCCTCCTGAGGCTGCTGCTGCCTTGTTCAAGGCACCAGAAGCCAGTGTACCAACGCATTGTGTTATATGGCATGGACGGTGTGACATTTCTGTCTGCTGGAGAGCAGAGTACAGAAGGCAGGGACAGTTAGTAAGCAGTTTATTCTGCCACAGCAGGCAATGGAAAACAAAGGGTCAGTCTGCTGTTCTAGTTCCAAAAGGCAAACATCGATAACAGACTGACGCTAGAGGCTACAGGAGCTTCTAAGTCTCAGATTTACAGAGACATCAAGCAATGAAGTGTAGCAAGTTTAGTTGCTGCTTGAACAAGAGAGAGCAAAACGGTGCTGTACCCACTAAGATGCAGCAGTGTTCTCTTGCCCTGGACTGTCACACTTTAGGCAGAAATTCACCAATGTGGAAACCTTTGCTTCAGCCTGAAATAGAAGACACAATATAAAATATAAGGTTTGTTCACATTAAAACTCAATCAGGGGTCCTAACACTGTCATATACCTATTAAAACATTTGAGATATCATTATTTACTCAAGGCATACAGTTTGTTTAGGCTGATAAAACTTTATAAAGTGCAATGTGTAAAACCATGCTTTCTCATTTCTCATAGTCTCATTTAACCTGATTCTTTACATGATCAACACCAACCTATCTGAGGAGAACCAAACTTGGCAACTTCACAATACATTAATGAACTTATTATTAACTTTCAAGATACTGAGTTCCCTAGGCATACAACTAATTTTGCCAGGTAGAGCATTGAAGTGAAAAGTGCAAGGCCAAACTACCGTAACCCCAGGGTCCAATTCAATCTAAGTCCCTACCAAGCCTCAGAGTGCAAATCCTACCCTCAGTCTGAATCAATTAACAAGAGAGAGCCTGTAACAGGAGGGTACAATTTTCCACAAAAATTGAATCCCATATTTTATTAAAACAGGACAGAGAATCTTCCTCCTTTCCTCAAGGAAGAGTACGCAGTCCATCAAAACATGATTTTCTGAGTACACCGCTGGTAAGTATACTACCCACAGTTCCCCATAATTTCCTCTTTTAGACGTGGTATCTGCCATCAGGGTCAATGCTAATCTTTAAACGCAAATTTCATATCTCAGGGACTTATCCAGGATTTTTTAATAATATGGAAATGGGTCTATACTCTCCTTGAAAATAAGAAAAGAAATAAAAGAGCTTCTATTCCTAAGATTGTGCAAACCCTACCTTTAGCTATTTTCCACAGCACATTGCATAAGGGTGGGTTTTATTCAACTGATTTGGATCACTTCACCTTCCCCAGGCATAAGATATGGACCCCCAAGTGCCCTAGCATTACTGTCACAGGGCTACTTTCAGAACAAAAAGTTGACAATACCGCAGATAGCTTTTTGTCTGGAACCTCATTTATGATCAAAAGAAGAATTTCTGAAAAACCTGTAAATGTGAGGATGACCATGATGCACGCCTCCTGAACATCAAAGTTAACATAAGGAACCAACTAACAGAAGTATGCACATTAAATCATGTCTGAAAGTTTCATATTAGACTGAAAGTGTGTTGGTGTGTTGGAAACCGTGCTTTCAAAGTGGATTAACATGGTTGAAACACTATTTAACATGTACAAATTTAAATCCAGAGCAGCCTCAGAGAAACAAAATGTGGTTTGCTCAAAAGATCTGTTTGATCATTATCTGACTCTGTGGACCTCAATTCTGCCATTGTTTACAAGAAGACCAGATTCTAAACAACAAACATGTACAATATAACCATATTTGGTAGGATCACATGATGAAGTTCAAGAATGTCATTTATACAGGAGAGAAGGATCTCAAGATGGCAAGAAATCATTATAAAGTTTGAGTAAAAGTAAAAAGAGAGGTTCCAGCAGATTGATAAAGATTGCAGCAGAGTAGATAAATATGCAAACATTCTGGAGAAAAATAGCACAGCATATTTTGGCTGTCAAAAGTCAAATTTATTTTGGCTCATTTGAGCCATAAAATTGAACAATGTAGAAGAAAATGTATGATTAAAAACATTATAAATAGTCATCCCTGTTCATAGCAATAAATAAATAATCATACAGCATCAATTGTCAGATAGAGAATCACAAAGCTCAGATAAGACCAATGGAACAAAAACCTCAAAAGAAGTCCTAAAGTAGAACTCGTTCGGGGTCTGCTATGTCCCCTGGGTTATCTAGGCAAAACAATCAACCATAGTCAGTGCTATGATCAAAAGCACGACGATTTATCATAAAAATAATGTAACGAATGTTGGCCATTCTGAAAATTGGCAGCAAATAGCATTTCCTCAGCATCGAATAGAATTCACAAAACAAAATATAATGTAGGCTGTCAATATTTGCCCTCCCTAGGGGCGTAATAGTAGTAAAGCTCCATGAGATAAGACTAAAAATAACTTGCAGGCCTATGTCTTGTCGCTATCAATTTCAAATTATTTTGTAAATTTTTACTGGAGGCCATAAAAAAATAGGTAGAAGAGCAAGATCTATTGAACCCAATCTAAGGGTACTTAAGACGAAGGTTATCCACTGATGACCATGTGTTATTCTTCTCACATGTTGTGCATACATTTATCAAAGTGAAACATATGCACTATAATGTGGCACTATTCAATTCAGCAAATATTTTAGTTCTGAAGGGAAGATTGTGGCAAAACTTGAAAAACTGGATGCTGCTCTACTATTAGTTTTCATCTGCTCTTTTCAGAAACAATACCCCAAGTGAGATTGAATCAATAAAGGAATGAAGGATGTGTGAATGGAGGTTTCATCAGCTATACAAGATCTTCCCACAGTAGAGTTTGAAAGTACAAACTGTGCTACATGCTGATCATTCCCTTATGACTGCCCAATTCTAAAACTTCTAAAGTAAGTTAGGTACTGTGGAGAACAACTGTGACATAAATAGACTAAAGATAATCACCAAGAGTTCAAAGACAAAAGTCTTCAGGAACAGCGTAGGAGTACCAGGAGAAGTGTCTTGGCATGTGCCATGTTGGAGGATATCGGCTGCTTCATCAGCCTTGGAATAACATTGTCCAGTAAATTGGGTCACACGGAGCACATTAATAAGGCAATTCAGACTCTGGACAAAAGTGTTGAAAGCAACTGAGCCAAAAAAATGATTTGCCCCTTTTGTATTTATGCCATATCCTCGTGGAGAAAATTTATGAATAGTTTTTCTCTGAAGGTTTACATTTTGCTTCCCTTTTTTTATTCACAACTGTTCTAGAGAAGACAACTAAAGCCATGATATCGTCCAGAACCGAAAAGCAGAAACATTAATACAATTGGAACAAATTACTGAGACATTTGTGAAGAATGCAGCTCGACTTTGGAAATATGTGTGCCCATTGCCTTAGAATAAAATGTCTACTTACATTCCTTTGAAAAAACAACCGAAGACATTATCTCCTTTGACCACAGCTTTGCCTCCTCATAATATTTCCATCTTCACCATTTTTTAATGAATCCCATAGTGTTGCGATGCATATCCTCTCAAAAAATAAAAGATTTCGGGTCTCCATGTAGAGTCCTACCTACTGTCATTTATTTCTAGGAAGGGAATCTTGATCCTATATTCTAGAGAAGAAAAGACGACACTGAAATATAAAAGTGACCTTAACCACCTCTCCATTATATTGATACCATGAGGCGACTAATGAGAACGTCCCTGAAGTTCAGGCACGACTCAGTGAACGTTATATTTTATCATGCATCTTTTGTCTTATGTAGGTAACCTATCATTATGTGTCTTCACAAATAGGTTAAAATACCTTCCTAGTCCTGTTCTTCGTTATTTCCCAAAAACAGCGAGCGAGAAAAGGATTCCTCTCCTGTGGAAGAATTTTAGCTATACCCAATTTCTCATTTTCAATCTTTCATCTTGCTTTTTTAATGACCAAAATGGCAGCGATTTTAGTTCACAAGTTACTAAAACTTAATACAGCACCGTTGGCCAAATAGGATTTTTGCCTGTCCAACGCATCTGGGTGCAAATGGGTTTGCACTGCAAGAAGATATTTTCATCTTTTGTAAATACGTATTACTACTGATTACTATTAAAATTTGTAAAAGCCTCTGTCCTTCTGGTTTGTTTTCTTAATGGAAGTCATGTTACATTATACATTTAACATTTTATCTGCTTCAATAAAAAAACAATTTACTTTCCTAGCAGCAACCTCATGTTTGTTCTTTCCCCCACTAATCGAGTTCCATAAAAGGAGAGGCGATAACAATTGAAAAACAATTCCCTTATTTTTCTCTTCACCAGACATCTCACAAAGGTAGTGACTGACAGTTGTAATTTATTTAAACTGCTAATCTCTCCTGCTTTCTTATCAGGCTCTTTTACCAGATATTTGATGTACAGAGACGCCTTTCCATTTGTGTTAATGCAAAACATTGTCCATCTAAACTAATAAGCATGTAGATAAGGATCTTGGAATGATTTCTAGCCAGGTTTACGTGGGCATGGGGAGATGAGTATACCTGCACATTCAGGTCATGCTTTTTTACGTTGGAACTTTTAATTGTCCCTGTACCTCAATGACCATTAACTTCATGACACCACTCAGTCTGGTTTCAGACCAAGTCATAGCACAGAAACAACCCAATTCTCTTCAACACATACATCTAGCCAGCATCAGCTGCTTTCACATCAACATTTACTCCTACACTGATGACACATTAATTACTAGTCCCCCTGTCAAGCTCCATGCCTTCATGACCTAAATTGCCTACTGGATGAAGAACTGTCTGGAACTGAACACCAACATGACCGTAATCATGATCTTCACCATGGGACTCCACCTGGTGGCCTACAGAGCTAGGACCGACACCCACCTTGCAACTCCCACACAAAGAACCTCTGGATCATCATAAACAGTAAACTCTACATAACCATCTAAGTCAACGCAGTCACCACTTCATGCTTCCATACACAGAAGACGCTGAGGAAAAATTTTAAACGGCTTCCAATAAGCAACCGGAAAACTGTCTTATGCCAATGTCTCAAGTTAGCTGAACTACGGGACCATCCTCAATGCTGGATCAACATAAAACATACCAGAAGTCTCCAGACAATTCAGAACTCAGCAACCAGAATCACTGTCCACCACCCATGCCGCACGAACATCACACCACACCTAAACGAGCTCCACTGGCTTCCCATACACAAATGTGCACAATCAAATTCCTCACCACATATCCAAGGTACTACACAACAATGGCCCAGCATACCTCAACAAACGGATCTGCTTTACAAACCTTCCAAATTTCTCCTGTCTTCTGGACTCCTATTTGCACTCATCCCATGCATATAGAAAACCAGATCCGGCGGTCATGACTTCTATATTGCTCCTAAAACATGGAATGACCTGCTGCTATATATAAGATCCTCCTCCTCCCTTCTTGATTTCAGCAAGAAGCTGAAGACGTGGCTTTTTCGAGTAGTACCACTAGGTCCTATGTTTGGCTAGATTTGCACCTTCTAAGTGCCAGGATAACCTCCGTGGTGAATGTGTGCTCTACAAATAAGCACAACATAATATAAATCCTTCAGCCGAGAAAGGCAAGAGTTTTGTGATGGTCCCTCAAAGTTGAATATCCAATGACGCTTTTTCTTTTGAAACCCAAAGCATTGATTGGGACACAGATGGATTTGGCACTCTCTGATAAATCTTTGCCACTGAGATGGATAAGCTGCTTCTCACCATTCACAGGTATCTTCACAATGAAGACCTTTTGAAGGTTTTGTTTTCATGGCAGAAATGTCAGAGTGAGACAGACATGAAAATCTGGCCCACCAAGTGTTCACCAGAGTGTGAGTGCAGGCTCAACAATTTGTTTTGCTCATCTAGAGACAAAAACAATTACAAAGTTCCATCTTTGTCTAGATACTGGAATCAGCGCTCCTTGTCTCTCCTACAACTGCCAGACACTCAGGGCAGGTTTCTGGACAAGTGTTTTTCTCCATTCAGGACTCTCTCAAGGGGGGTCCACTCACAATTAATACGTTTGAATATTTTAGAAACTGAAGCAATTCTTTCTTTTGTGTTTCTATAGCTGTGAGCGAAAAGCCAGCCATAGAACCCACAGAGAACAATCTACCTCTTTGGTCCTAATGAAAATGGGATGTCCCTCTTTCGTCAGCAGTTAGGGATATTTATTCTCCCTTGGGCTGTTCTATGAACACTCTACGAAAGTGGTGGTGAGGTGCCATTCGAATCCTGTGCATTAGCCAGTGACTGGAGAATTCACTGCAATCATCTTAGGCAACAGACATTAGTAAAGCCATCCCATTTTAGCAATTCTATTTTCGGCAAACTATAAACCTGTAAGAGATAAAGTCCCCTCACCTCTAAGAAGCTGACAAACAGCTGCACAGTGGAGCAACCCCTTCCTTGGTCAAACATAATTTGGAAACTCATAAAGGAAATGGTAATACAGCTCCCACGTTTCAAACTGATAAATCAGAAAGGTGATGTGGAATCTCAGTCAGTACGCTTAGAACCAATTTAGGTTAGTTCCTCCTTTAGGTGTCCTTTCCAGGATGTCTTCCAAACACAGTCTGTGTGATACAGCAGGATTAATTCTAGTTTGGAGCACCCAAAATGGAGGTACAAAGAGGTCGTACCTTCTGCAAATGGCTATCAAAAGCCACTCTGAACGGTGATCAGGAAAAGTGACAGAAAAAAAGACGAAAGGCTGGCATCCCCTAAAGTATACCTCACACTCTTAACAAGGATTGTGGTCAAACTCTTCACTCCCGCTGTTTGACTTGGCCCTGCCTTCAGGGTCATCCCCAAACATTTTGCCTCCTTCCTCTTATTTGTTCCTGGCTAGGACTTTGTGCACTTTACCACTGCTAACAAGTGCTAAAGTGCGTGTGCTCTGTCCTCTAAACATGGTAACATTGGCTAGTCCCCACTTAGCATATTTAATTTACCTATAAGGCCCTAGTAAAGAGGTACTATATTTGCCCGGGGCCTGTAAATTAAATGCTAGTAGTGGCCGGGGACAGCAGCACTTACTGTTTCACCCACTTAAGTAGCCTTCTAAACATGGCTCAGGCCTGCCATTGTAGAGCCTGAGAGTACAGTCAACCTGCAGTTTGACCTGGCAAATGAAACCTTTTGCCAGGTCCAATCCTTCCTTTTTTCCACACAGAAGTCACCCCTAGGGAAGGCACAAGCAGCTCATAGGGCAAAGTAAAGTGTATTTAAAACTTAGGACATGTACTTTTAGGTTGTACATGCCCTGGTTCTGCAAGGCCTATCTTTGCCACAGGATAACACTGGAAATGCCTTATTACATTTTGAAAGTGTGATTTCCAAATGGAAAGAGATAAATGATTCCTGTTTGGTGTCTCTGGAATTCTAATTTAAAATCCTAACCTATGGTAAATTCGGATTTTATATTGCAATTCTGAAAATGCCACTTTTGGAAAGTTGGGATTTTCTTGCCTTAGACATTTAACACCTGTGGCCTTTTTCTGATCACATGGCTGTTAGACAGTTAGACTTTGTGAATTCCTTCCAGATTGTCACACAATATTAGGATGAGGTGTGCCTGAATGGACAATCAGCTGGCAGGATAGGGGGTGGAGCTCAGCACAGTCCCACTTACAACTGAATAGCCTGTTTTCTTCCTTCACACAAAGGGCCTAACAACCATACATTGTTATTGCAACCAGCTTGGAGCCAGGGTGGGGGAGGTAGGTAATTCAATTCACTTCAAAGACACTGTATAGAAGCTTCTCTCACTTTCTAGAATTGGGGCACCAGGGTGTAGAATGGGGACCTCAGCCACCAACTCTTCAGTACACTTCTGGGCCTGTGGATACTCTGCCAGGAAAAAGGACTTCTGTGCTGTTGATGGACTGCCACTCTGCTGGACTGCACTTTGCTGTGTTGACCTTCTGCCCTCTTACCTTAGTGAGAAGGACTGGGCATGAATATCTCGAACCAAGAACCCAGGGTGACTCTAAGGGCTAGTTGGATGGCCTCCTGATCAAAGGCCTTAGGGACATTACAGACTTACAACAGACTTGCATCTGGACTCTGTCATCTGTTAGTCCACGCTGCCGTGTGGTGTCACCCCAGTCCTGGACCCTTGAAAGTGGGCCTAAGGTGTTTTGCCAGCCTTTGTGGATCCAGCAGAACCAACGTATCTCCTCTGCTACGAGGCACAACTCAGTGCAGGACTGGTGCATCGCTGCTGCTGCAACGATTGGACCCCTTGCAAAGGCTTGTAACACTGCCACAGCCCACATTTCGTTCAGAACGGCCACTGCACAATACATCCTTGGCACAGGCCCTCACATCTCTCGTCAATGACACCCTCGACATTGACACTAGACTTCGCATAGCAGCCTCACTGCCTTTCAGAACGGATACATCACCAAAGCTCTGTGTCACATACCTGAAACCAGACTTTGCATCACAAGCGCCGTCAACTGGATCCTCGATATCAATGAAACAGGACCTCACACCGCAGCCTTGCAACATCTCGGAACCAATACATTGCCTCGGCTGTGGAACACATGTTCAACGCAGATCCACTCAATGCTCCCAAAATCAGGAATGTTCAATGGGCCGAACTTGTTCCCTGTAGCCGGCCTGCGCTCCATTGTGGTCGTCCTGAACTTTTGACTTTGTTCTGAACCACCATGACCATATACCCACGCTTTATTCCTTTTGATGATATTTCCTTTAAAAACGTTAAAATGCATTATCTCTGGTTCTCCTTTTGGGGCATGTGTTCACTGTGTTACTGTTTGAAGTGTTGCACAAATACTTTACACATTGCCTCTAGGTTAAGTCTGATTGCTCTCTGCCAAAGTGCCAGGGGGTCAAGCACAGATTAATTTGGGGTTTGCTTGTGACTTACCCTGACAAAGATTGTGTTTGCTGATTGACCATGGTTTATACCCCAGTCAACCATCAACCCAATTTATTACACCCACCAGCTACCAATTGGCAGTGCTCCTAAAGTCTAATCACAAATAAACAAAAATCTGATGAATGGAATGCTTGAATTAATCATAGCCACTGTTATTTACTCGAGCCGCAAACTAGCTCATCATTCTTTTACACACCATTACACCTCATTATGGACCCAGCAATATGCAAATCATTCTTGACCCTGTTCGAAGCGAACAGTCCAGCTCAACCTGCCAGGTCCTCTCTGAACTGGCACACAAGCAAACCAAGACCGTTTTTACCCTAGTTAGCACTCATCAGACAGGTGTACCTTGATTCCAGTGACATAATGTGCACGGAACCCAGATCTGGACATACCTATCCCACTTAGGACAACAAACTATAGTATGCGATCAGCCTCTCTTTGCAGCAAAAGGATCTAATCAAATTTCTAAAAGGAGCCCAGTCTCCTCTTTTCCTACTTCAGTCTATAGGTCTCTTCAGTTCATCATCAGGAAAGTCAGCAATACACTTCTACCTCACCTCTACAATGTGCACATGGACAGGCTATGGCCTTCCTACATGAAACCCATATGCTTCACTTATTCTGGTTAACTCATACACACAGCATCAGCATTACAAAGACCACACACATGGAGGCAAAGTAACAAGTACTGGGATACTAGAGCTAGGCCCTGGGTCAACGCATAGCAGTGGATCTTTGAGTAGACCACTAATCATCCACTCTAGTGGCACATATTAAAAGGACTGGTTACATCTACAGAATCACAAAACTTGCTAAGTCGCCTCCACCGCTCTAGCTACTAAACCCAGGACAGGGGTGGTAGTCAACAATGGAACAAATGAAGGGACACTTTGAGCTCCTCCCCAGAACTGAGACAGTTCTATGACATCACTCTTGTCAAGTGACAGACATAGAACTGTAGTATCCTCATTACTTGATTTTGGCCCCACCCTCCCTTTTGCCCTCTGTGTGCACAGATGCACACAGATGGGCACTCAGGGCAAGGTTACATGACTGTACACCATTCAGGGGACATTTCAATCCCAACAGAGACTCTCAGCCTGTTTGATTTCTGTATTGAGATATATCATTTGTCATATGTGCATCCCACACATATTTTGCTCCAATGCTATTGGTGAACCTCCTGGATCATTTACTTCAGCTTTACAAGAAAGTTAAGAAGAAGAATTTAAAGAAATGTGATCAAAAACATTTTATGGACAGAGCACAAACACTGTGTCATTGATCAATAGTGACACATGAAAGTAAGTCTTACTACTAGCAGCCATGAAGAAAAGGCACATTTTGTAAACTCTGCAACACCAATATTTCTTAGATGCTATCCACTATGACTGCATGTTTGTTTTTGGATAAGTCAACCTTCCCCATTACCAAGATACCCACATCATGACCCATAATGCACTAGTTTGTGACAAATTGTGTATTATGCAATGTATTTCTCATTGTACCAAACACTTAGGAAGATCTTCTTTTATAGAGTTAAAACCAGAGTGCACTGGAGAGCTAGTATGGATTTGTTTATGCTTTGCTTCGACTAACCTGAAAGTGTATTGGAGGCTTTTGGAGACAGGTAATGGTAATAGCAGATTGAAGACACTCTGAACATGAACAATGACTGGTTCATCTAACTCATACCAACTGTCTGATACTTTACTATGTTCAGTCTTCCATATCTGTGTTTGGGGGTACATTTCAAGTCACATTCACCTGAAGGCGGGCTTGCAGTAGATGAGGAAGTGGACTTTTTTCTTTTTACTTGGAAAGGATGGTGAAGAGCACTTCTGGTTTTGCAGCAAATACAGCATCCTAGTATTCTTCTACCTGATGAGGATCAGGTGTTGAAGACTCTTGTTACTCTTCTGGTTGCTAGGAAGATTCTGTTCAATCAATCAATCAATCAATCAATCAATCAATCAATCAATCAATCAATCAATCAATCAATCAGGGTTTTGTGGAGCTCACTACTCACCTGTTAGGATCTCAATGTGCTGAGGGGTGGGTATGCGCCGCTCCGATGGAGTTATTCAAAAAGCCAGCTCTTGTGGTCTTTCCTGAGTTGGTGCAGTGTAGGGCTCTGCCAGAGGTGAAGGAGGAGATCATTCCAGGCCTTGGTTGCAAGGTAGGAGAAGGACCTTCCACCTGTTCTGGTATTGTAGAAGCATGGGGCGGTGGCTAGGGAGAGGCCAACTGAGCAGAGATTTCTCTTGGGGGCATCGAAGGAGATGCGGTCGTTAAGATATTGGGGTCTGGTGTTGTGGAGGGCCTTGTAGGCGTGCGTGAAAAACTAGAAAGGTATTCTTATTTAGACGGGGAGCCAGTGGAGGTGTCAGTTGATGTGGTTGTGCCCTGGAATGTCACGGATTAGTCTGGCTGCAGCGTTCTGGATGGTCTGGAGTTTGCGGAGGAGTTTTTTGTTGATTCCGGCGTAGAGGACGATGCAGTAGTCTAGAATGCTGGTGATGAGTGCGTAAAGTGACCATTTTCCAGGAGTTGGGAGGAATCCACTTGAATGTCCTGCATAGTATGCAGAGGGTGTTGAAGCACGCGGAGGAGATGGCGTTGATCTGACAATTCAATTTCTGACTCATTGTCCTCATCCATCACTGCTGGCACCCCAACAGTGATAGGCATGAGCTTAGGGTTTGATGACAGTCCAGAGGCAATCTTGACATCTTCTTCTCCAGACGACGGTACAGCTGATGCACTGCCCTGTGCACCTTGGATAAAATATCTTTTTACATCAGTGCTCTTTATTTGTTTAAAAACTTCTCAATTTCTACTTTTTGGCAAGAATCCATTTCTTTGGTGCCATCTTCCTCATTTCTTGAGGTTAACAAGGAGACTCTAATTCTAGTATCAGCAAATTCAAAGACATGTTTGTCTCATTCTTGGTACCCTGCAGGCAATACAAATGCTGTCAGAATTAACCATTGTAGTGAATGCAAAAAACGTGACATATAACATATGTAACTTCATTAGTAGACTGGGCCCAAAGATTTTTTTTTTTAAATCGGTTTTTAAAATGTTGATACTGCAGAAATAATAATAATTGTACATACGAATTTCTTCATACTAATAGTTTATACAAATTAACCACATACACCCAACACATCCTCATAATTCTAGGTTAAAGGAAAAGAGACAAATCAACTAAATACATTATAAATGATAATCATGTCAGAACGGGACCAATCGCCAGGCAAAATTAATTTTAATTGTATTTTATAGAATGAGAAATAATAACTGTTAATCATCTATGGCTCATGGGTCACATATGACAGTATTAGTGAGGCTGGCAAAATTCAGCACAGAACCCGAATATCGGAAAATGTAGTCAAAAGCTAAAAGATAAACAAAAGTATATGTGGGCTCCATAAGGGCCCTCGCATAGAATGCGTCCAGCAAGAGTAATGTAACGTGGCAGAAAATGTTTAATAACGAACCATCATCACACACACACAGGTGTCAGAAAATAGTGGACGTGTACAATGCTTCACATGGAAGGAGGCATCAAGAACAAATAGACAATTGGTACCTAAAACACACTGAATTAATTAAATAATGGACACGCTTATGGAAAGGAAGGAGAGGAGGGAAGGACAAAGAAAATGACTGCCTACTTTGAAGTCCCTTCCTACACCGCCACCATTACAGATATAACAAATTAATTGGCGAGCAAGGATTGCAGAAATATATACCCAAAAATGTACAAGTCCGTTCCATCAGCAATTACACAACTGCACAGCAGCGGTGAAAATGTGAAAAATCTTTTCTAGGCAAAAATTATAATTTATCAATGGGTCCAGATTGTCATGGAAATGTGAAAACTGACAAGTAATTAATCAAAGGTGAAATGCCCCTAACGCCAAAAACCCTAAACAATACCCTAACCAAAAACCTTAAAATGCTGCAAAATGTACTTCTTAATTAGCCACCTTTCTCCCCCCACAGAAACATGCTTGAATAAATCAAAGACTAGTACTTGCAAAGGGAAAAAAGAATGAGAACAAAGGAACATGTCTGTCCTACTTGTTCCTGGAGCCCTCTAATATCCAACAAATCACATGCAGGCAAACAAATACCCCATACTTGGCATGCAGTGAAGCCAATCCACAGCACCACAAGTGACACTGTAAAAAAGTTAAGTAAAAAAACACAAAAATTAGGACATGGACAAAATTATCCACAGACCACCCGGAAATGACAACTGCCATTGCACTTGTGCCTCTTACAATACAAACGGGTTTGCACTGCATACTCTAGTCCAGACGTTTGTGCCTCCATAAGTAAACAAACAAATTAAATACATCTTAAAATAAGAAAATCATTATGGTGCCCCCTCCAACAGGTTAAAAAAAGAAACATTTTAAAAAGAAATCCATTTACTTCATTTGATATTCCAGGTATATATGATGTTACAGACTAAGGACGTGCATTGCCTTCCTTCCATTATCCAAATCAAAAGTGACGAAGCAGTCATAAAAGAACAGGATGGAATATTTGGGACAGGGAGAAGAAGTTTATATTGTATGTACAGTTTTTTCATTTTCTAAAGCAGTTCCAAAATAAAAATTTTAAATATATAATGGATTTTGCACTATAAATAAAAACGTTTCTCGAATGGTACTACTGACTATTAAAAATCAAATCAACAAATTTCATTCAATACATGCCGCACAACACAAAATGGTGCATACATTTGCTCCGGCCCATTTTAGTATCCGTAACCCACTCTGGTCGGATGGAACTTTTCACTTGCCCAATAGCGTGGAGGGAATAAACACAATTATCAGAAAATGCTGTCCGCCATTTGTCATAATCAAGGACTCGAGACTTAATCTCTTGGCTCTCTGGCTTTTATTATCAACATAAAGATTTGAAGATACAGACTCCTCAATACGAGGCACAACAAGTACATAGGCACTAACACCAATGCTACGCTACGAAGAATCCGCATACGACTAAAAATAACTAAAAGCACAATTTCTAAAAGCATGAGGTAGAAAACTACCAAGCCAATGTCGATATTAGGGACACTGGACCATACCATCTCTGTCCCTACTCTGTACTAGATGACATCCCTACTTAGCAATCCCTTGAGACCCTCAATCGAGAAAAAGGTGTCAGAGTGAAACTTCCTAAGAAGTCTTCACTTAGAGAGCTTGATCTATAAATGCCCCCTCTAGCTCTTTGCCTAACTCTTCTCCGCTCTGGGCTGCTCTGTTCTGCCTCCACCCTCGGGGCGCTTTCCCTAATACAGAACCCCCGAATCCCAGAACACGCCCTTTTGCACCTCCTCTTCAGCCGGGTCGTCTTTCAGTAATTTTCCATAGAGCGCTGTCCAGTTCCATCGTCCATCAGCTTGGCCTTGAGTCCCAGACACCGTCCGCACTAGGAGTTACGATTGGCACATTCCAATGCACTCCCATGTCTGGCTTTAACTACATAAGTCAATTCGTGAACAAAGAACTTCTCTACTAACGAGCAACTGTCCTTGCACCTGGGGTGAGATCATGCAATGCAGACATACTTCACATCTTTTAACTTTGCAATTTACTTCAGCCTAAAACCTCTACTAGAAAAAATCCTTTTTGGCCTATTGCCCTCGGCTAACATAAGAAAATAACAGGCCTTTCGCCTCAACGATATATGTGAATTCTGGCCACTACTTCGGTTACACAAGCATGTCTAAATCACACTATTGACATTTACGTCTTTCTTTTCATGTATGTTTAAACTGAACAGTCTACAAGCACGTATTCTAGGCTACACATTTTAACATCGCCTGGAGTTTATATATACCAAGCTCTTATGCATTTTCTCTAAACACATTCACAATATGCTTGTACATTGCTAACACTTCTATTTAAATCGATATAGGTTATACAATTCTTAATACATTGCACACAAAATACCTGAGTACACATTTGATTATATGCGGGTGCCGACTAACAGTGAATATAACGCACCCCTACAATTTTCAACCTTTTAAGCGCTACATCACATTCAGTAGTCAAGCTCTCATGCTGGAAACATTGCTAGGGCTGTTCTCATAACCCGTTTCTCCCTGAACAAATTCCATCAATACAGTGTGTCCTGTGTGTTTTAAAGGCACAAATTGGGCAGAATGCCCAAAGTTGTACACAATTATCCTGGCGTAATATTAATGCACAGGCATAATTTTTGTTTTTTTGTTAGACTTGTCTTTTGTAAAAAGGAGAGCAGAGCTCAAACCACTCCAAAGAATTATGATGCCTGATCTGAATGAAATATTGATAGCATATCCCAACTGCCGTCATCGATGCATTCTCAATCCCTCCAATCTCAGTTTGGTATTAGATATCAGAAAGAAATGCCTATTGTCAGTTAATTTAATTCCAGTTTAATATGTAAATTGCTCCTCCATCGATGTCATATCAGGAAACAACACTAAGAAAAGATTTGGCAATGGTCTGACGGTGTACTTCAATGGCAACACTGTCAACCCAAAAAGTGAAGACTTTAACATATTTAAAACTGTTGGGAGTAATTTACAAAGACACTTAAGTTTGTAAAAGGCATCTTGATAAATTATGATACTGGTCTTTGAAAGCAAGCAGGGTGAAAACTGAAACAAACGAAAACAGTGCTGAAGGAAACCTATCTTCTTGCAATAAGAGCCCTACCTTAGAGGATATTATTTAATTACTAGAGGCTTACTCGAGGTTTACTAATTTCTGACAAAAAACAGATTATAAACCAAAACTATCTACTAAAAACATTTGAGGAAGACAACAGAAAAATCAATGCCATGCAATTGTTAATCCGGTACAGATGAGACAGGTAACCTGGAGACAGCCAGGAAAAAATTCTTACATTTTCTTACAATTCAACTAAGAATTATTCAGGGAAGACTTGTTTTCTTCATAAATCAGAAAATCCCGCAATAAAACTGGCCTTGATACATTGAGACCAGAGGAAAAAGTCTATTTAAATCGTCTTATAACGAAGGTTGAAATTCAGGAGGCCATTGTATCTTGCTCTTGGGTAAAAGTTCCAGTCAAGGTCAGGCTTAAACATGAGTTTTATGAACTTATTGCTGAAGTTCTAATACAAAACTGAACATAACTGTTGATGCGGTTTGGAAAAACAGTGAGTTTACCCACTTCCTTCTAAAGGCGAAATCTAATATATCTATTTTTTAAACCAGGTATTTTGTTAATGAAAATTCAAGATGTTAGCTTGGCTGGTTGGAGTAATTGGCTCTACATCCGGCTAGTGTTCAGATTCGCACCTGATGCTATCCATAATTTGTAGACCAGTTAAAGAAATCCCAAATTGTTAACACTCCGAAGTTTCTCCAGGTAAACAGGGCTAAAGTGTGAAAAAACTTTAATGTGTAAAATATAAATGGTAAAAACAAAAACGTGAGATTCTGTGCAATGATTAGAGAGTCAACACTGATAACTTCCTTTTTGCAAAGGACTAAATGACAGAGGTGAGTGTTGTGGAAAGGGTATATGAACAAAAAGGATGACTGTTTTTGGATGTAAACAAGTCAAATATACTGAAAGGCCATAAGGAAAAAGAAAGCCACAGCCAATTTGATGAACTAGGTCAAATTCTGCAAAATTATTGCACCAGGTATTCACAGAAATATTGACATATTATTAGTAGATGCACTATCAGTGTACTAGTCACTTGCGTGTGCCATAAAAGGCATAGATTTCCGTATTTGTCGGAAAAAAAAATCTCATGTATTGATCGTTCCTTTTTTTGTTCAACTGTTCAGTGCCACATTAGTTGTACCTTTGTTTATAAAATATTTTATTTTGTACAATGATTCTGTTATTATGCTCTCATCTTTAATGCATTTCTTTGATGTAACGGTTGATATAGGAAAAATCTTTAACCACAACTAGGAACGTGGATTTAATATTGTAATCCTTTCAATATTTACATTATCAACTACTGGGTTTCTTTGGATTGTATCCACACGTTAAAAGGCAGTTGTCAAAATATCAATAGAATTTCATTGTTAAAACACATCCTTGGGAGGTTTCTGTACATGGTGTGCCTTTCCTTCCTTCCAGAACTCATGGTAGTGCCATTTTTCTACCGCACAGCTCTGGCAGAAAATGTTGTGAATCCTTTCAGACAGTTCTTGATACAAAGAACAGGGATGGGAGAAAAGGTTAAGCATAGGTGTGAGAATGTGGATTATTAATTAGGGAGGATGTTAGTTAACCACATGTAATAATGTAACTTTTCTTGTTTCAGTACTTTACATCTACATTTAGAAGTACCAAGACAGCTCAAAAGTTTAAATCACAATTAGAAATCTCATTCCAATTTACAAATATAGGACTAACTTGATGAACAAAATGACAAGAAAATGCCAAACATCCAATAAACGGAACGATGTTTGATGTGTTAGGTGAAATCTAATCCCCACAAAAATCCCCATCTCAAAAGTTCAGAAATCCACTTGCATTCAACTCGAAGGCCATTACCACAGCAGGGTTAATTTTATCAGCAAGAGGGGTAACAAGACCATAACTAGAAATATTTCCTTGCTTAAGCGATTCCATAGATCAGAAGAAATGCAAAGACAGATGAGTTCTAACAATGCGGAGAAGAGATTCTACAATACCGAAAGCTGATGCTCCAAATCAACTGACTGTGCCATCTACCCTGGAAGGAAATAATACACCAGAGAGGAGACTGAAGATATCATTGATCCACAGGTAGCATGCAGGGGCAACACCCATTGTCAACTGGCTATCTCAGAGACTTTGAGACTTTCTTTATCAGTCAAGACTATTACTGTGAGTGGAGTTGAAGTGTTATGTTTCAATTGAGTTGGGGAGGAATGTAGGATGTCACCTGACTCCTGAGTCAGAGGACACACGTGGATAGCCATTGAAATACTGGCGCAACCGAGGACCCAATAAATGTTGACTGATGTGCTTGTGTACCTGTCCAAAGTATAATCACTTGTCTGGTGTTCTGCTAGGCACCCTGCGTTATTCCTCCTGTCAGCCCTTTACTACAGGCCAGACAATCCCAAAACAGAAGAGGCCGATAGTCTTACTCTTCACAGCCCTGCTGACTAAGGATTTGGGATTCATAGCCCTGATTGATAATGGTATGAAAAATACTTCGAATTGCAGAAAGAGATCAGTAAGAACTGGAGGAGCTATTCATACATTGAGGTACAAAACTTGAGTGTTCTAATAACAAGTGTCTTGAGTATAGCACGTGCAGCTTTCAGTTAAAAAGATGTTAATATGCAAACAAAGTACAAGTTTTATTTGTGTTCAGACAAAAACCTTAGGCCTATAGTACACATACCTTCCAACACTCTGGTCCTACTTAATCAGAGCATTAGCTTGCAAGCCTTGAGGCGAAGGAACCCTCATGTCAGTTGTTGGAAGGAAATATATTTGAAGGGGTAATGAGGTATGGACCACTAGTAATAATTGACTCTTGATAACAGGTCCTGTTTGAGGGGGGCAGGATGTAGGGGTGAGCTTGTGTCCTGGAATTCCCTCTTTAAAGACTAGTTTGGCAACTTCACCCCATCCTGACTCTTGCTCTTCAGCTGCAGATCTCCTCCCACCAGATGTCCTTTGTCTCAATGCAGGCACCTTCACACGCCATCAGAGCAGTTTGGCTCAGGCTGTCAAAGACTGTCCAATCAAAACAGGCCGCTGGAAGGCTCGATTTTGGGACTTCAGAAAAGCAAGTTCTGAAAATTATTTTCTGTAATAGTTATAGTAAATCCAACCTTGGCAACTTGCATTTATTCTATCATTTTAATACTTTAAAGTATATTTTTAGCTCACTCCCGTGAATAATTCTAGTTTTTTAAAGTATTCCCATGTTAGTCTATTGAATCAATGTGCTACAATGGGGATAATGAAATTCGCCATTTTTCCCTCACTAGGGGCCATATGTAGGTAGCCCAATACCGTTCGGTAACGGACGATTTTCGGTAAATATACCGTTACCGACCGGTATTTAGGCTTTTGAGATGTAGGGGGATCATTTCTGTATTCGGTAATTTACCGAATCGGTAAAATTACCGAATCGGTAATTTTACCAATTCGGTAAATACCGAATACAGAAGTGAGATGTAGGGGGAGTGTGTGGTGGGTGTGGGGATTCGTTATTTACCACCAACTGAAAGTTGGTGGTAAATGACGAATGTCTCTGTTAATGTATTATTTGGCCCTTAGATGTGTGCAATGTGGCAGACACACATGCCCTCAGGGCATGTATGTGTGCCACATGTGCACACATGCAGGAATCAGGGGTGCAACAGGGTGTCAATGTGACACCCTGCCACCCTTGATTGAGCTCCCCCCATTACCGATTCGGTATTTACCGATTCGGTAATGGTAACTGGCTTCCCATTGATTCCTATGGGCCTCCTGGCCCATAGGAATCAATGAGATACAGGTTACCATTACCGAATCGGTAAATACCGATTCTAAAATACCGACACTTACCGAATCGGTATTTTTTTTACCTACATTACATTTACCGATTCATAAATACCGAATCGGTAAAATTCGGTATTTAAGAATCGGTAAATGTTATTTACCTACATAAGGCCCTAGGGCATATAACACTTCTTTTAAAATGCCCCTACTTATTTTTACATGGCACCCAACCCTGGGGGCACCTAGGGTAGACCTTAGGTGTAACGTATATTTAAAAATAAGGTAGACTTTGGAAGTACCTTTATATAATGTTAATTTAAAAGCAGCCTGCGAAGCAGGGATAACTTTTAGAAATAACAACAGGCACCAGAGCAGTGCACTCTTAAGTGCATTAAATCCACTGGGCCTCTAAACCTTCCATATACCAAGGACATACAGATAGGTTGTCAGTACCAATTGTAATCATATATTATTACCATGTAATTTTATTAAAAGAACAGGCCCTGGGTCCGGTTAGCAGAGCCCAGGGCACAGTCAGAGTCAGAAGAAATAGCATGTAGTAGTCAAAATGGGGTCAAAACTTGGAAGGACACAGCAAAAAGCCCTAATTTCTCACACCCGTATAACAATACCCTCTCTTCCAGCAATTCTACCAGTGATTTCAAGCTCTCCCATGGAAGCAGTGAGCAGAACATTCAGTAGAGGTTTCCCCCTTGCATTCTAGGATTAGTAGACCTAAATGAATTCATAATGGGAAGGCAAAACTACAAGAATAAAACTACAAATGCCAATCAACTCAGAGCTGAAATGCAACTCTTTCATCAATGATATAATTTCAAGATACAAATTAGTGACTTCATACAAAGAGGTTTTTATAACAAGAAGAAAGAAAAGCCAGTGCAGAGGTCACACCCTGAGCTATCTGGTAAATACAGGAGTTTAAGCAGGGATCAATTTAAACCTTGATTTGGAATCTGCATTTCAAACCATTCACTGGAAAAGGCTGTAGCTCTCACCTGTGAGAGCTATTGGCGTTATCAATATTTTTCCCATGTTGCACAGCAGCGCAGCTGCTTTGCAGCATAGCTAAAGGTTAGGGAGAAAATGCACTATGACATGGCCAATGCTTCACCGTGTCATATCACTTTTTTGGGGGGTTCGCAAACAAGACTGGAGCTGGGCAGTGGCAATCATCAAGGGGTGTAAAGCTTACTCCATAGACAGGTATAAGTAGAAGGTTCTTTAATAGGAGCACCTTAATGTTTTTCTTTCCACCAACTGTAGAGTCAGACAAAATACAATCTTCCATGGTACTAACAGGCTCAATTATTAGTTTGTTGTTCAGTGTCTTTAAGTGAACATCAGCAATTAGTAAAGTATCCCCTCTTGCTGCAAATTTTGCATAGCACATTAAGAGCAGGACATTTCTTAAAAGAGGCAGCATGTCCCTGGTTGCCACTCCTATAAGACACCCCTTTAAACTTGGTCTGAGAACTATGAGAAACTTTGCCCTTGCTCTCGTCCTCCTTCAAACTGACTTTAGTGACATCAACCTTCCTGTTCTTATCCAATTACTCTACAAGACAAAGAATGCTCAACTTGTTTGGCAATATTTAAAAACTCAGTTTGAAGTAGGATCATCCTTCAATCACAACTCTTGTCTCACTTTGCCAGATTGACACCGGAGCATATACTGATCCCTTATATGTTCCTTCAAAGTAGCCCCAAACTTGCAAAATAAAGCCAATTTCCTTAGACTCGTCACATACTGCTCTACATTCTCACCACATCTTTTTCCTCTTACACTGAAATGGCATCTGTCTAACAGTGCTAACTTTAAGTGGAGAGTGTAGATCTAATATCTTTATAAATATATCAAATTCATTCAAGCCTTCTTTTTCCTCGTGCTCCTCCAGAAAACTCTGAAATATCTCTTGACCTTCACATCTCAAGCAATGCATCAGAAGTGATGCAAATATGCAAATGTCTTCTTAAATTAAGGCCACTTAATAGGAGGATCCCCAGATAAAGTGCGAAAAAATGGAGGAGGTACAATGTTCTGCATACTGATGCCCTGCAAATAAAATTGGTAAGAACAAACACACTACAGAAAATAATAAAGACTAACAGTGGAGGGAAAAACACCAAACTGTCGAACTGCTTGATAAAAAAATGAAAATCGTTACTGTTTTTTTACTCTTCTTATCTAGAATACTTGAAAAATAGAGGAGTACACAAAATCGTAGAAAGCCAATGGTCAATGATAGTTAATGCTAAATCAAAGTTCCAGAACACATGGTAAAGAACATCCGATCCCCTTGGCCATAACACAACATGATGTGGGTACAGTCATCTGAGGTTGGAGATATCCAGACATACACAGTAGTTATTAGTCTAGTTAATGTGGATCAAAGTTCCAAAAGAAAACGTGGTAAAGAACATCCAATCATGTGGTAATAATTTGACATGATGTGAAGCCCCTCAGTTGCAGATGGAGGTATCCAGAGCTACAAGTAATGCGGTGTATCCTCACAAGTTCGAAAGATTTCTGTAAAGATGAGATTGGGTGGAAGTAGATTCTAAGGGAAATGATAGAACACCGGGCAGCACGCAACAGTCAGGAATGTGCACGATAACTACCGCCACATAAGTTCACATGTGAGGGCTCGCGATACAAGCAGCATGTAACAGCAGTCAGGAAAGTGCGCAATGACCACCTTTGTAGATCTTCACATGCAAGCACTCACAATACAAGCAGCAAGACTCTCACTACATGCGCTGAAATGTCCACGAGAGCAAAGGTGAAGTGCACATGAAGAATCTGCTGCAGCACCTTAATAATTTCCATGTATTGCTTGGAATAGACATTGAAATATATCCCAGTGTCTGACAACAAAACGTTCCCAAAGTAGACTGCACACAATCCACTTGGCAGCGTATGAAGGGCAAATAAAACAGTACCAGATTATCGGACGTGATGGCAGAGATCAATCAAAGTAGACTCGGCAACAGTCTTCTGGGTCCATAGACACCACAATGTTGAGGTGCTCCTTTATGCCCATGACCACTGTAAAGATTGCTCCATAGACAGGAATAAGTTGTAGAGTTCTTTATTAGGAGCACCCCGAGGGCTTCCAAAATATCCCTGATCCAGGCTCAACTATCAAGAGTGGAACACTTCCAACGGATCATCACCAACTTGGAATGTAGACCAACATTCAATCTAAGCCCAATTCTCTAACCCATATAATACAAATACCACACAGGGCAAGAAACAAGATGAAGTGACAATGACGAGGAAACAACAACAACAATAGTGCAAATAAAGTGCCTGCAGCAGAGGGACACTTATAATGAAATATATCTGTATTGATTCATGCTCCACATCGAAGGTAGCAACTCACAAAGAGGAGGTGAACCCAGGACCCACTGATCAATGTGTATCAAAATAATGAATGAACAGACTTGTAGGGCGCAATAAATACCAATGGTGTCAAGGCACTGAGAGCAGATTAGACTTCGGAAGGGGGAACTGAGAAGGTACTAATTGTTTCCCATTACATAGTGAACAACCAGGTATTTAAGGCTTTGCAAAATAGGGCATGAGATTGAAGAGTGGAAATCGAAGGGAGAAGCGAGTTCCACAATTTGGACGCAGCCATTGAGAAAGCTCTGCTTCCCCATCTTGTTTTCCGCTACCTAGGAATAGTTAAGAGATCTTTATTGGAGGATCGCAACTGTCTAGAGGGATTTGTAATGGAAAGAAAGTCTGTGTTGTTTAGGGCCTCTGTTGTCAGGGGCATTATGAACCACGCAAAGAGCCTTAAAGGTGATTCGCTTTTTCACAGGGAGCCAGTGTAGTTTCCAAATCCCCTCAGAAACTGACTGAAATTTCGGGACATCAAGACTCAGTCTTGCTGCAACATTCTGAACAAGCAGTGGTTTGGTGAGGACAGTCTTGTTAAAGACTAGGTAGAGGGCATTAGAGTAATCTAACCTGGATTTAATTATCCAAAACCAGGTAGAGACTGTCCTGTTTTCCTGCATGTTAAGCACTAGATTTGTACTGACCAGTACTCCTAGATCTTTTGCAGAGTCTGTTGGAGTGGGTAAGGCCCCCAAAATGTCCAGCCACAACAGATTGGATCACACGTAGGGTTGCCCCCAAAAATCAGGACCTCTTTCTTGTGCCCATTCAGTCATAGGCAGTTTCTCTCCATGCATATTGCCACTGCATGTACACAGTTTTTAAAGTTGTAGACAGTTCCATCGATGTCCCTATATATAGCCATAATGAGTTGGGTGTCATCAGCATAAGAGAGAGATTGGAGCCCAAAAGATCTAATATATTTTACCAGTGGAGAACCATACAAGTTGGACATGGTAGGGCTCATGAAGGAGCCCTTTGATACCCCTAGATGCATTATTATGGACCCTGAGCAAAACTGATCCACCATGTTTATCTGTGACTTATCACTAAAATAATATGGCAAAAGTTTAAGTGCCAAGTCTGTGACTCCCAGCTGCTGGAGCTGCTGGACAAGACGGGTCAGGGAGATGGTATTGAAGGCTGCTGATAGGTCCAGAAGGATCAACACTGCAGCCTCCCCGGCATCCATTATGGTGTGGATGTTGACTGCAGATACTAGTGCCATCTCCGCCCCATGGTTATTCCTAAGGCCGAATTGAGATGCGTCTAGGATTTGGAATTTTTCAAGATAGCTCATAACCTGAAGGTTCAGATGTTTCTCAAGGATTTTAGTGAGTGCAGGCAGCCAGGAAATGGGCCCATTGTTGTTAGGTTCCGCAGGATCCAAATTGGCCATTTGGAGCAGCAGCTTAACTACTGCCTTCTTCCAGTTTAGAGAAATGCACCCAGTTTCAATAACCTTGTCCAGGGTTTAAGTAGGATGAGGGACTATACTCTTGGCTCCTAATTCTAAGATGTTGGGAGATGGGTGTCGTCCGCATATGCCAGAACCTTAGTCCCAAGATCTTCAGCCACATGGATCAGTGGCGTAACATAAATGTGAAAGAGCAGAGGGCTAAGGGAGGAACCCTGCGGGACTCCAGTAGTGACCGTATGAAGAAAGGAATGAAAAGGAGGGAGCCAAATCTGCTGAGCCCGCTCCTCCAAGAAAGACCTAAGCCAGCCCCAGGCAGCCCCCGAAACTCCAACCTCAGCGAGGCGAGCCAAAAGAAGGGCATGTGGGACCGTATCAAATGCCGCAGAGAGGTCCAGCAAAATTAAAGCTGCCCTGCCCCCGGCATCAATGCAAACCCGAATCGCCTCCACTACCTCGACCAAAACAGTCTCAGTGCTGTACAGCACGAAAACCTGATTGAGCTGGGTGCAGAAGTGCCTCGGTCTCCACAAATTCTGGCTTATGCGGACGACACCCAGCTACTGTTCACCTGTGATAAAACATTGAAATCTGTCCTTGCGGCGCAACACTGCCTTTGTTCCATCTTCACTTGGTTGGCGGATGCTCAGCTTAAGTGTAATGAGCAAAAATCGGTGATTTTGCTTTTTGGCAAATTTCCCGCTGACTTTCGTGAACAGCTGTGGCCGCAGGACTTTCCACTACTCTTGTCCGTGGGACAGCCCGCTAAGAACTTGGGTGTCTGGTTCGAGGAGAATCTCTCTTTTTCTACTCACATCAGCAAAACTGCTGGCTGCTGCTTTGGTCTTATAAAAACTCTTAGGAATTGTTTTCCATTGATCCCGCAGGCTGCTAGAGAAACTGTCACTTGTGCACTGATTCTCTCTCGTTTGGATTACGCCAATGCCCTTTATGCCGGGGTCCCTGGGTACCTGATTAAAAAACTACAGGTGGTCCAGAACATGGCGGCCAGATTGCTCCTGGGCATTTCGTCAAGGAAGAGTGTTACATCTCATCTGCACTGTCTTCACTGACTGCCCATGGCGGCTAGGATCAAGTTTAAACTCTTGGTCCTGGCCCATCGTGCCCTCCATGGTCAGGGTCCCCTCTATCTCCAGAGGCGCTTTTCCTTCTATGTCCCTTCGCGGGCCTTGCGTTCTTCGTCCCTCTGCCTTGCCCATGTCCCGCGCTTCAAGCTCCAGAGGGTGGGGGGCTGTTCCTTCATGGTCAAATCCAGCATGGCCTGGAATGCTCTCTCATTCGATCTCTGCCTCACTCATGATCTTGTAGAATTTAAAAAGAAGCTTAAAACTAGGCCTGGGCGAAGCACTACGCTACGCTCGCGTAGTTTGCGAAGTTCGCGCTACTTCGCACTACGCGAACTGCACGTAGCACAGTGCGAACACGCGTAGCGTAGTGTTGCGTAGTGCTGCGGTCATTTTTTGCTTGCTCGCGGTCCTCAACGTCAAGTTGGCGACCGCGAGCAAGCAAAATGACATCCTGGCGAGACTTTTTCCTTGTTCGCAATCGCGAGCATGGAAAATAAACCTCCCGGCGAGATTCCCAACGCGAGAAGGTCAGGTTTCTCATTGCGAGGAGTCGCGTATGCTCGCGACCGCTCGCGATGAGAAACTACCAGTTCGCGTTGGGAAAGCTGCAGCTCGAGGAAAAATCTACTCGAGCAGCAGAAAACTACAGCTCGCACTGTGCAAGATGCCATTTTCAATGATTGCACAGTGCCGGCTGCTTGTCCGCACTGTGCAATCATTGAAAACAACATCTTGCACAGTGCGAACATGTTACTTCGCAGTTCGCGAAGTGCTACGCGTAGCTCGCGTAGTGCGAACTTCACTTTGCGTAGCTTCGCGAAGTGCTACTTCGCGAACTACGCCCACCCTTACTTAAAACACATCTTTTCGTATGATGATCCCTCCTCTACCCCTTGGGTCTCGCGCCGGGATACTCACGAGTAGCCGAGCGCGTAACAAATGGATATAACATAACATGCCATTTGAGATGTCATCAGTGATGTCACTGACCATGTCATGAATGATGTAATATGTGACATCATCAGCAGTGGATTGCGGGCCCGCGAGATGTAGTTAGTACAACTAACTATATCGGAGGAATTTCAATGGTTTTGTTCGAGTAAAATGTCCAGCTAACTATAACACCCCTAAAACCTATTGTTTTTTCAGTGAATTTCTAAGGTTTTTTAAATGCTAATTCCTAACTATATCAGGCCTGAAACCTATGGTGTATTCTGTGAATTTCAAAGGTTTTTTAAATGCTAATTCCTAACTATATCAGGCCTGAAACCTATGGTTTTTTCAGTGAATTTCAAAGGTTTTGTAAATGACAATTTTTAATGTATTAATTGTTATACTGATTTTTTATATACTGATTTACTAAAAATTTTTTAACTATCTATTTTTAGATATATTTTTTCAATTTACATTATACATTACAATACAAAATATACTTTCTCAGAATGAATTACTTTAGTTTAAATACTTGGCAACTAGGCAACAGAGTACAGTAGTTACAGTTGTTGCAATGGGCAACACAATTTCAAACACAAAGCAACATTGAGCTCAATGTGAATTTCTAGTTAAATGCAATTAGTTACTTTATGGATTACTTTTCTAACCACAGGACTGGATCCTAGATTCAGTCCTGTAAACAGTTGGGTAAAAGCGTTTTGGTTACAGTAGTTATTTTTAAGGAATATTATTGTATTTTAAAAGTTGACACTTAGATTTTTTTTTACATAGAATCACCAATGTTATCCCATGGCAGAAAATTCACATAGCAGGTAAGTAGTGTTATCGTTACTTTTTCTTACTCAGTGGTGGATCCAGGATCCAGCACTGGCCAACCTCCTGTAAATAGTTGAAAGAATATGTTTAAGTCATACAGACGATGTTTTAGGAATATTTTTAGTTTGTGAAAATAGACACTTAGAAACTTTTCTTCTGAAAACCACACAATGGATTCCTATGGAAGGAAATACAAGTTACTGGTAAGTACGCTTAGAATTACTTTTCAGGGTCAGTGCTGGGCTAAAAGATGTAGCACTGGGTTCTCTCCTGATATCAGGTGAGTAAATCGGAATTCATAGTTCGGCTGATTTTAGAGGAATATTTGTACAATGGTAAAGGAAGGGGGCGGGGCCTGAGGTGACGTGTGCAAACACGCTCTGTGGTGCGTTTTAAGTTGGGGAATTAATTCCTCTTCAATCCTGAGGTTCCCTGGGGGCCAACTAGCCCACCAGGTACCTCCAGTATGCGCCAGGGAGCTTCATTGCAGAGAGGCTATGCCCCTTTTTACAACACTCTGCAACGCAGCTCCGTGGCGCTTAGTGGAGGTACCTGGTGGGCTAGTTGGCCCCTAGCGGACCTCTGGATTGAAGAGGAATTAATTCCCCAACTTAAAATGCGCCACAGGGCGTGTTTGTACAGTATCACCTCAGGCCCCGCCCCCTACCATCACCACTGTGCAAACGCACCCTGTGGCACATTTTAAGTTGGGAGATTAAGTCCCCTTGAATCCTGAGGTCCCCTGGCGGCCAACTAGCCCACCAAGTACCTCCAGTAAGCGCCATGGAGCTGCCTTGCAGAGATGTGTAAAAAGGGGCGTTGCCTCATTACATCTCTCTGCAACGCAGCCCTCTGGTGCATACTGGAGGTTCCTGGTGGGCTAGTTTGCCCCCAGGGACCCCCAGTATTCAAGGGGAATTAGATCCCCCTCTGCAAACGTGCCAGGGGGTGCGTTTGCAGAGTGGTGCAAGGAGGGGGCGTGGCCTCTGGCCCAATCCCTTCTTTTTTTTTTTTAGAAGGAGGGCTAAAATTTTCAAATTTTTGGGCCCTGGGAACCTCATCCCCCAGGGCCTGCCCCAAATTTCTTTTTTTTTATAAAAAAAAATAATAATCGGGAAGGGGGCCGCGTGGCCCCCCTCCCGAGTCCATAATTTGCCCCGAGGACCCCATCCCCCGGGGCATGGCCCTTTTTTTTTCATTTTTGTTTTTTGGAGCAGGGCTGCCTTGACCCCTCCCGGGCCACTACTGGCCCCGTGGACCCCATTCCCCTGGGCCTGGCCACCTTGTTGGGGACCTTAGGGGGGTCCCAATCCCCCCACGGCCGCGCCGGCTCCCCGCCTCCTGCGGGAGCCGGCATGGCTTTTCCACATGGGGAGCAGCTAACATGCTGCTCCCCATGTTGAAAAGCAATCTGTTTTGCTTCATTGAAGCGAGAGCAGGTTTCCCTGCTCTGGCTTCAATGAAGCAAAGCAGTTTGCAATGGCAGGGTGGGAGCCTGCAAACAGCAGTGTCCCAGGGGTGGGCACCCCGGGACACAGCAGGAGCCGGCCCTGGGGGGTGGTGGTCCCCAGGGCCATCATTGGCTCCGGGGGGGGCCGTGCGGCCCCTCTGAAATAAAGCCCTGGGGGGTGGTGGTCCCCGGGGCAGTGTGGGGGGATTGGGACCCCCCCACACTTTTTAAAAAAATTATGCCCCTGGGATTTGGCCCCCGGGGGCAAATTAGAATATTCAGCACGGGAGCCCGTGCTGATTTTGTTTTTATTTTCGGCCGAAGTTCGCTCTGGGTGCGCGAATCTTGTCGATTTAAAAAAACAAAAAAGAAAATATTTTTTGGGCCTAGGGGGTCAGGGTGTGTCTACCCTGCCCCCTTGTTGCGTTTTTCGCCTTTGTTTTTCAGGTTTCTTGTGCCTCGGTTCTACCGAGGCACAAGATGGCTGCCAACACTTCCTGATCTGGAGTGTTGACAGCCAATTAGAATACAGCTCATGCATGGCAGGGTACGCGCTGGGTGCGGGGAGGGTGTGCGGATCCTCCGATGCCATAGATATCACTAACTTTTTTACCCTAATTTTCTCAGGAACTACTGAACGGATTTACACCATTTAAGCAAAAGGCACGAGTCTGAACTGAGGACTACCTCTTTACCAAATTTGGTGTAATTCCGTTCAGCAGTTCGGGCTGTAGCTGCGTCAACAGGTCCTATGGGAAAATGCATGGGGAAAATGCGTTTTGGGACCCCTCATTTTTCTCGGCCCCCGCTTGACGAATCACCGTGAAATTTTCAGGATAGCAGCGGACCGGAGCTGGCCAAAAGTTTGGAAAATTTTGCCACTTGGGAATAGAACATTAAGCCAGTTGATTGCAGATCACCTGGGGATTCTCTATGCGCAATGGGGCTAAGGGAACTGATAAGAAGTTGATTAACTTAAGTTAAAAAGACATTTAGTGGATTTAGCTAGCTTATTGGTACAGTACCGTGACTTTTCCTCCTTGATGGTTGTGTTATACTTGGCCAACATGGGCTTATAGGTAAGCTTTCCAGAATAGAGATAGGATTTCTGCCATACTTGTTCCTGGCATTGACAAGCCTGCCTAAGCAGTCTGAGTTGATCTGAAAATCTTGGTGCTATGGGCACCTTTCTTCAAGGGTGAATTGCCTTGAGTGAGGCAACTATATTCATAGATGCTATGAGCCATGAAGAAAATTCTTTGGCGGCTAACAAGGCATCCTCATAATCAGTCCATTTAATTGGTGAAAATACCGCCCAAGGTGTGGCTGGCTTTATGAGTGTCATATCAAAGAAATTAGTGCTCTTGAAGCTAACTAATGATAAGCAACCATCGGCCTTAAAGTTTTTTTTTTCAGAGTAGGCTCACAGGCAGTGCATGCACTGTCTCAAGCGAGAGCTGATAAATGGGGGTGATCATGCAAAAAGTCATTACCCTACAATGGAGATGTCACTCATCTACCTAACACCCTTATTGAAGATTGAAAATCGTTAGAAAATAGATATGTGTAACCCTAATGACAGATACAATACCTGGAAAAGCATTTACAGTGCACAAACGTCCAATAATTTTCATCAGTATTTGCAAAAAAACAGATGCCTATAATGTACGTGAACATTTCAAGCATTCAAGGAAACAACCTTGAAGGAATCCCATCTTCACCAAGCCTCTGTGATATTGTAAGTGTTGAGGTCATTAGATAACTCTCATAAGTGGAGCTATTGCATCCTTAAAACTAGAGAATGTTGCCGGAAACCAGAGCCTCTGCAGAGTTCTAATAACCCTGGAGAATAAATGACGAGGAGCCCGATGGAATGTTTCCTCTTTCAGAGCACAACAAAGGGTATCCTTCAGAAGCATGCATTTTCCGTATGAGGGGTCCCGCAGAGTCGACTCCACACAAACTTTTATAAAATTACATTGAAACTTCAAGGACAAAGGAACATGGCAGAATTGCATGGTCTGTAAGAAAAATGTCAGCTTTGCGCAAGTATATTAAGATTACGTTTAGTATTTAGCAAGAACAGGAAAGCATATTTAAGACAATATGGAACAATGACTAGATTTACTTATGCTCATTTTAGGTTTAAAGAGGTACCTTCAGTACAAGGCTGCAACGTGGTCACAAAAATCCAATCAAATTACTGTAATCTCAATTACCTATCACTGTAATAGAACAAAAAGGTTAGATTGGGTCATACCTTCTACGGAAAAACATGTGGGCAATTCCTCAGAAAAAACATACAGAACAGTCTTGAAATATAACTTTTGCAGTTAGATTTAGTGCTTAAGAAAGATGTAAAAGGTGTTCTTAAACAGCATTCATGAAAACGATCTTGTTAATTTGTTGAATGTTATTTCACGAATAAAGTTATATCGCGAGAAAGTGGTATCATTAACTCGAGCAATGAATTGTTATCGATCTTTTAAACTGATTGTGATGAACTAGAAGCATCGAAAACGAGGAAAATTATCAGCAATCCTGAACATAGTTTGTTTGACTTTCGCACGTCTTCAATGTGTTTGAAATCACACACAATGAATCCACACTCGCAAAGATGTGAGCATAGAAAACCTTTCTTTCTTCATGAAACAAATAGCCCCGGATCTGAGAGTCATGCAATTTAAGGAAAAATGAATCATTCTTAGCGTGTTGTACAGCATCAATCTCTATTCCACTAATGGGAAGATGCCTGAGCGCGCCGGATCAGATCCATTCTTCTTAAGGATGGGGACAATTTCATTAGTGACCCAGTCTTAAGAGGGAACATTCTTTTTTTTCTAATGAAATAAAAATAGAGCTGCAGGTAAAAAGAAACAGCCGAGGCAGACGGCAGGCTGAATTAAACATTTTAGAAGAAATATGTTGTTCTATATATTATCTATAGCTTACATCGATGCACTAAAGAATATGGGGCATATTATCAAGAAACGGCGTTAAAATTATCGCCGCTTTAGCGGCAGAAAACTACAGCTAAAGCGGCGATAATGGGCTTGATAATATGCCCTTGAGAATTCCAATAGAAGCCCATGTTCTGGAGTCAACATGGGCTTCTATTGGAATTCTCTGCGGCATATTATCAAGCCCATTATCGCCGCTTTAGCGGCAGTTTTCTGCCGCTGAAGCGGCGATAATGTTAACGCCCTGCTTGATAATATGCCCCTATCTTTTCACAGGGGGGACTCTCAACGATTTTTTCACTCCAACTAGTGTAACATCATGAACAAATCAGAGATTTTCTTCGTTGTATACATACTAAGAACAGCTTTCAATCATGTCCCTTTGTCCATACTAATTGTGTCTAATATGTGCTCCACGTCTTAATAAAATTCAAGTGAGGCATCGCCTTGGGAAAGATCAGACCGAATAGTATTTTTAACAGGTACAGTTGGTAAGCATCTTTCACGGCTCAATCGACAGCAACACGTCCCTGCATTCGATATTTTGTTCTACACTGTAACATACTAAGTAAACACATTTTCTTTTTCAAATTTAGGAATGTTTAATATTTTAACGTTACTATTGAAAAAAATAATGGTTTAAGTTGAGATAGTGTGTCAAATGTTAAAAATAGATTCAGCAAATAAGAAATAGGCTACTGGTAATTATAGTAAGTGCAGCAAGTGGCTCTGTGAGATGTTACTGTTAAGAAGACTAACGACCCTGTCTAGAATCATGGAGGCATATTATCAAGAACGGCATTAAAATAATCGCCGCTTTAGCGGCAGGAAACTGCCGCTAAAGCGGCGATAATGGGCTTGATGCTATGCCCTTGAGAATTCCAGTTCACACCAGAACATGGGCTTCTATTGGAATTCTCAAGGGCATATTATCACGCCCATTATCGCCGCTTTAGCGTCAATTTCCTGCCGCTAAACCAGCGATCATTTTAACGCCGTTCTTGATAATATGCCCCATGCAGTGCCTGGTCTAAGCCATTCATGACAACGCTCTGACAGAAAAAGTGGGTTGTCTATCAGATGGAGCAAGGCTTTGTAGAAAAGAGGCTTGTTTGGAAGCAATCTTCTCGTTTAACTTTCTAACAGGGTATTAATTACGTATTGTGTAAAAACATATACGCACCACATACAAAATAAGGGTCAGAGAAGCTTGCTTATGTGTTTACTAACTTGAGCGCAGTTCTAAAATGGCTGCAAACGTGAAATCTTTATTGCGCATGCGTCAACTGCATCTATGCAATATGACGAGATGTCGCTTGGAGGGAAATTCTTGCGCATGAGCAGAAAATACTAATATGGCGGCTTGAAAGATCACATGCACGGCATCTGCTTTTCTGAAATTTAACCAAGCTATTTACTAATGCTAATGCGGGAAAAGCATTAATAAATAAATGGAATTAGAGTAGAGATGGGTGGTATACAGTGAAACCATTTATTCTAGAAAATAATATTTTTTTTTCTGACTTTCTTATTAGTGTGAAATTGGGCCCCTCGTGTGTGTCCAGAGTTTGTTAGACAGGTGACCTCTGCGCATGCCTGTTCAAATTGAGCTGGAAGAATGACGATACTCTTGAATGCAATCCAAGGACACAAAGGTAACAAATGTTTCTAATAAGATGTGACTACGGGTGGGAATAAAGTTTTGGAATAAAAATTAAGGGGTTGGATCTATGAACAATGGGTTGATAGACTAAGATGACATATAAGCATGGTGTGATGATCTTTCCCCCTTGCCTGTCCAATCAAAATTAGTATTTTTACAACATTGAAACATTAATGGGTGGCACATGAAGATTGAAGGGTATAATTGAGGTAGTCTTAGTTAGTCAGATGAAGATTTGCTGAATGCTGCAGAGCTCGGGATGCTGTCGGAGTAATGAGAGATGCTGATGAAGAATCGAATGCAGAACCATCTATCTTAAATGAATTGATTTAGAAGAAGTTTGCGACAGAATCTCGAGGAGGAAGAGAATGTCAGAGAGGGGTGCCACGCAAGCGTCGGTGTTAGAGAGGTCATCTGTTCTGTCCTAAATCCTGTCCTGAAGCCTTTGTCGCTTGATCTATCCCTGGGGACCCTTACCAGCCCTTTGACCAGGGGGTTGGTCTTCACACCATCCGTGGTAATTATGAATTTCATGTATTAGCTGATTGTTTTTTCTCTCTATCCTCTCCTTTCTGAGCATGTCGTTGTAAATTTTGAAGTATGTGTTGATTGATTGGTTAATTGAATCTTCCTTCCTATGAGTGACTGTGACTGCACTGTATTTTTGAAATGGTTCACATGAAATTAATTTAGATAAATATTTAAACTTTTTCCGAGTCTGTGGTTATTTCACTATAATAGAAGATGGTTAATCTATGTCATTTCACCATCAACTAGCTCCAACTAATGGTCCATCGACCAGAGGAAAGAACTTTTTGATCAGTGAAAGATTGGTTACGGAATAAAGGTGACTAATCTTGATTTTAGAAAACATAAACTTTGACTCCAGTGGTTAGTCAAAGGTGTGTGTGTTTATGGGCCCAGGTGAGTTTATGGTATTGGAGTATCTGTTTCCGGTTTCTGGTAGCAGAGCTATGGTTATTATTGACTAGTTTGGTGTTAAGTATTAATTATTGATTATTGATTTATGTTTAACAAAAAGAGCTAGCATCCTGTTTTATGTTGCCTAGAAAATTCCCCGGGTTAAATGAATTGTGGGTAGTGATAGAAGCCATACTGCAGTGAGGTTACTCGTCTGTTGGAATAGCACTGAGAAGCTACGCAGGGCTGGCAGTGTTAAATTAGGGTCTATTTCGTATAAAAGTTGTGTAAGAAGGGTTCGCTGGTGAAACTTTGGTCTTATATCACCTAGTAAGGGTAACACTGAAGGAGTAACAGGTTCTCTTGAGCTTGAATGAAGGGTAAACAGAGTTTTTTACTCAGAGTGGAAGAGGAGCAATTCTGAGACTCCAGAACAAGTCGGAAATCTATCCTTTGTTTAGTGGAACAGGCAGAGTAGCGAATGTTTTATGTTGTTACTAACAAATTTCATTAAAGAAAAGTAAAAGGAATATGTTTTTCGGATTACCTTGTGAAGGGAGGATCAGTTGCCGCAGTTGCACTGACGTCACAGAGAGCCCGTCTGGGATAGGTTGAAACAGCGGGCGTGTGACTAACGCAAATTGTAAAGGAGGGGTCAGAAGTAAGGAGCAGAACTGACAACATCAAAAAGGCCGCGCAGGCATTGGTTAGACCACGAGCGTGAGCTGGAATTTGATTGAGTGATTGAATAGAAGCTGCTTTAAGATTGGTCGACAAAAATTTGTATGTTGGATTCTCATTTGCCTTTTTGTGTGAGTCGCCCTGACAGAAAAGCTCGAGGGTTTGTGGATTATAGTTTTGTGCATCAAGTGTCTAGAATGTATGGACAAAAGAGAAAAATGTAATTAATAAAGAAAATTAAGAATTTCTTTAAGAAAGATAATCCTGTTTTGACTAGAGAGGGAATTCCTATTCCACCACCAAAAACGCCTGCTTCATTTATGATAATGGAGAGAGGATATCATACATGTGTATCGATGGAGAATTGGATAGAATACACAAAGAGTGATGGTGTTTTAGCTTTTCCTGACTATGGTACATTTAATGGGAGAATTCTTCAGAATTTGAGAATGCAGATAAATGATTTAGATCCAAGACCTAGGCTAAAGCAGTATGAGTCTTTAGAAGAATGGGAGTCATATGAACGAGAGATATGGGACATTTTCCCCAATATTTATTTGAGTCATGTGAGGGTCAGATGAAGCAATGGAGAAGAGCAATGGTATCAGAAGGTTTATATCCAGTGTTAATGGCTGAGAAACAGTCAGGGGGCAAGAGCAAAGAGAAAACAAAACACTTGAAAGTGACAGGATATGGTGAATCAGATGATGAATTGTTGGAGGACATTTTAACTAAAAACCCTCCACCGTATCAGAAAGGACCCAGTAGAGTCACCCCGAGTGCAGCAGTCATGGGAACACCCTTAATTCCGCAAATTGTACATGATACTTCAGTTAGTAGGATACTTTAAGATAAGGAAAAAGAAGCGCTAAATAAAAATAGAGGAATTAATACAGAAAATAGGCCAATTAAATTTAAATCCTGAAGCATTGACTATACCAGTAACTATAGGTCCTGTTGTTACTTTGTATGGAGACAAAATAAATTGCCCAAAACCACAAGCTGTAATGACTCCTTTGAATAATCCTAGAAATGAAATTGTAATAACTGACGACCAAGCCAGTGAGTGCGATTCAGTGAGTTCATTAATGGATCTACCGATAAGAGAATCAGTAAGTGAAACCCCAAAAAGAGTTACACCCAGCAGTTTAAAAGAAGGAAGGTCTATAGTATCCTCAGCAATCAAAAGTTCAACAGCGGTAACTCCGGAAGATCTGGAGAGATGGGCACAGGGAATAGAAATACAAAGTTCAACCCCAAAGATTTTAGATATTTATAAACTGAAAGTAGAATTGGAAGAGATGATAGCTGGAAATGTGGGAATAGAAAGATTGAACACTTACAATGAGGAAGAGTCGTTGTTTATATGTAGGAGTATAACCAGAAATGCAAGATTGATTCATGAGAAATTGACAGAGCTTGCTTCAAAGATGGGAATAGATATAGGGGGATCAAAAGTGATACAGAAACCATATTGAGTGGAGTTTACTGGCAACGATTTAGAAAATATAAATGTGTCCAGTAAGAAACTGCAGGTAAAAGAGTTGATGAATATTTTGCAAAAATGGGGAGACATTGACAAGTGGAGGACAAGGTGGACAAGAAAGAAGGAGGAAGCACAGGCGAAAGAAGCGTCCTCTGCATATTTATTAAAAGAATCAGGAAAGGTAGAAAGAATGTGTCCCATGAGAGAGGTACCTGGAGGTGGATATATTCATGTCCCATGGAGTCGACAAGATATTTAGTCATTTACAAACTATTTCCCTAGCTTAAGAGAGAAACCAGTTGAATAGTACAAACAGGTTGATAGGTTTGTGAAAGTTTCGAAGGTCCTGTTGAAAGATCTGGATGGTCTGTTTGAAATAGTGGTAACTGCTGATTTCTGGACGGAATGTAAGATTACAGTTGATTGGCTGAGTGAAGAGTATCCACAAGAGATTTGAAAACAACGAGCACCTTCAGATGATGTGATGAAGAAATATCACCAAGTAATTACTTTCTTGAAAGGGAAAATCCCTCCCAAAGAAACAGACTTAGATAGAACAACCCAAGAGCCGAATTAATCTGTTCATGCATATTATGAGCGACTGCTACTGGTGTTCAAGCAGTATAGTGGCTTTGAGAACATTGGTGATAAAGATATGGGTTATTTTGTGTATCGGTTTGTGTACGGTTTGAAACCAGAGATTAGTCAGATGATTCAACAGCACATGTTGTGTTGGCAGGGAAAATCCATAGATGATATTCTGAAGTACGCAAAGTATTGTGGAGATGATATTGAGGCGAGGCATAGAAAGCTAAAAGAGAAAATGATGTGGGCACAGGTGAAATTGGCAGAACAACAGATACTTAAGTTTAATAGTCAGGCTGATGGTCGGATGAAAGAACAGAATCAGAGTGATCATGTGGCGAATGGTGGTAAATCAAGAGGACAAATGAATAGAGAGGATACAAAGAAGAAGTTTCCTTGTAATGAGTGCGGAAAGCTTGGACATTGGAAAAACGAGTGTAAGAATATTCAGAATAATAATGGGCCAAACCAAAATTTAAATGCACAGACGCAGAATGAGGTGCTTATGAATCAGCCGCAGCATGTGGTTAATCAGCAGTGTCAGGTGCTACCTGCCCCTATGCCAAAATTTGTGAACCAACAGTACAGTGCGGACGCTGGGTTTCAAGGAGGAAGTGGTAAGAAAAATTCTGTGATTTCACAATACCTTTTACAGACTAATGATGAAAATGAATATATGCAATGATGGTGCCTAAGGGAGGAGGAAGAGGAGTGCGCACTTGGTGCATCCTTGCCGGTAGATCAGTCAGGTCCATTTATTGATGGGAAAGTGGAAGGCAATAATATCTCTTTTCTGTTGGATACTGGTGCTACCCGTTCTACTGTGAGAACAGCAGACATCCCAAACCTCCCCCTCTCAGGAGAAGTGATCTGAGTTGGCGGAGTCTCAAATCAACAGATTAGAACCCCAATTACAGAACCAATGGAAGTGCACATTGGAAATTTTAAAGACATGCATAGATTTGTAGTTTGTGATTCTAGTCCAGTGAATCTATTAGGAAGGGATCTGTTGTGCAAAATGAATTGCACAATTTATTGCACACCGAATGGTGTTGCTTTTCAAACCCCTGATGAAGATATTGTATATAAGATAATGCTTGCTAAACAATGCACAGAGGTAGATAAAATGTATTCTTTAATGAAAATAGATGACTTACCAGAAGAACTGAAAACAACCGTGAATCCAGAAGTAAGGGACTTCACTGGAAAAGAAATAGGGCTAATGTCAAATGTAGATCCATTGAAGGTGGCGGTCAAAGAAGGTGCAGCCTATCCCAACACCAGACAATACAAAATGAGTCCAGAAGTGAAAGCAGGAGTGGCTTCAGAAATTGACGGAATGATTAAACAGGGCATTTTAAAAGAAATAATAAGTAGTCCTTGTAATTCACCTATAATGGGACTTAAAAAGCCTAGCGGAAACTACAGGATAGTGCAGGATTTGATAAAGATCAATAAAATTGTAGTGCCTTGTCCTGTAGTGCCAAATCCAGCAGTAATTCTTTATCAGATACCCTGGAATGCAGGCTGGTTTACAGTAATTGATTCATGCCACGCCTTCTTCTCCATTCATTCGCATCCAGACAGCCAGTATACTTTTTCTTTTAAATTTGAAGATCGTATCTTGGCATAGTGCCGAGAAATTCAGTCCTAGTACAATATATCGATGACTTACTTGTGGCATCGAAATCCCGAGAAGACTGTGTTACTGATTCAATTGCATTGCTTAACCATTATGCTGACGGAGGACACAAAGTGTCTCCAGAGAAATTGCAATTTTGTCGAACAGGAGTAAAATACCTGGGTCACAAAATAGAAAGAGGAGTGAGAAAAGTGACCCTGAGAGAATTAAAATAACCAAGCAAATACAGTTACCACAGACGCAAAGAGAGATAACAATGTTTCTCGGAGTGGTTGGGTACTGTCAGCTGTGGATTGTAGGATTTCCTTTGTTAGAAAAACCATTGATTCAGATGACACGAAAGAGAGTGAAGGATCCAATTTTCTGGAACGATGAAAGTGTGGAAGCATTTGTGAAATTTTGAAATTGCCTGTGCGAGGCCCCTGCTTGAGGTATGCCTGATTATACGAAAGAATTTGCACTGTTTTGTTGTGAGAGAGAGAGTTGTCCACTTTCAGTTTTAACCCAGAGGCATAGATTATGCCGACGTCCAGTAGCATATTTTTCTGCTACTTTGGATCCTGTGGCTTCAGCTTTACCTGGCTGTTTAAAAGCATTAGCTGCTACCTGTATGAGTCTGGAGCAAAGTGAGTCAATTGTGATGGGACATCCAGTTAAGGTTTATGTTCCACATTCAGTTGAGATTCTTTTAACAAGAATTTGAACACAGTATCTTACCCCTAGTCGGATGACTAAGCATGAAAGAGTAATTCATGGAGCAGAAAACGTGACAGTGATTAGGTGTACAATCATAAACCCAGCTACATTATTGCCAGATCCACGTTGTGAAGAAGTGAAAGATGAAGTAGATCATGATTGCTTAGATGTGACTGAGATGTGTACTAAGCCCCACCCTGATATACAGAAATAGCCACTGAAAGAGCCAGATCATTAACTATTTGTCGATGGCTCTTGTCTAAGGATTGAAAGAGGAGGACTGAGTGCAGCTTATGCTGTTTGTAAAATATCTGGGGTCATTGAAGCATCCTGTTTACTGGGAGTCAAGTCTGCATAAGTAGTGAAGTGAAGTGAAGGATTTTTGTAAAGCGCGTCTGCTGCCCGCGGGCGTCCAAGCGCTAGTAGTGGAAAGGAGACTCTGAGGAGGGGCCAGGAGAGAGCAGGGGGGATTAGTGAAAGGGGGCAGGAGAGGATTAGTTTCTGAATAAAAATGTTTTCAGTTCTTTGCGGAAATGAAGAAGGGTGGGGTTGGATCTAAGTGAAAAAGGCAGAGAGTTCCAGAGTTTGGCAGCATTCAAAGAAAAGGACCTACCACATGCTCTCTCTTTTTTAATTCTTGGGACTACGGCGAAAAATGCATTGGTGGAACGAAGGGTTTTACCGGGACAGTAAGGGGAGAGAAGTGAGTGATTGATCTCCGGTCTCACTCTATGAAATGTTTGATGCGATATGCAGAGGGCTTTGAACTTTATTCTCTCTCTGACTGGAAGCCAGTGGAGAGATCTGATCCCTGCCTTGACTAGCTGTCTGCGAGGGATCTGGAGAAGGGTGTGGGCAGCACCGTTCTGTGTTCTCTGCAGTTTTTCCAACACATACTCTGGGGCTCCTAAGTATAGAGCATTGTTAAAATCCATCCTATATTGTACAAGGCCCTGAATGATGACCTGCTTGGCTTCAAAGGGTAATATTGGCAAGATTTTTTTCAACATTCGTATAATCCCGAAGCAGGTTGCAGCTGTTTTCGTTGCCTGAGTATTTAGTGTGAGTTTGTTATCTAGCCATATTCCTAGGCTTTTTATATCTTCCTTCGGAGTTGGTATTGGTCCTAAACTTGCGGGCCATAGCTGGTCATAGGTGGTAGGGGGAGAGGGGCCGAGTATCATTATCTCGGTCTTATCACCATTAAGTTTAAGGATGACTTTGTCATCCAACTTTTGACGTCCTCCATGCATGCTGCCAGATTGGATTGAGAAAGCACGCTGTCTTTCTGTGTCAGGGAGACCACCAACTGTGTGTCGTCCGCATATGATATGAATTTGATACCGTATTTTTGGACAACCCCCCCCAGTGGCCTCATGTACACATTAAACAGCGTGGGACTCAATGAAGAGCCCTGGGGCACGCCGCAGTTTAGGAGTCGGCTTGTAGAGTAATAATCGCCATCAAAGATCTGAAAGGTTCTGTTGCTGAGAAATGAGTTCAGCCAGTCGAGGGCGTTTCCTGAGATGCCAAGGTCGAAGAGTCGGGATAACAGGGTTTTGTGGCATACTGTGTCGAATGCTGCACTTAGATCGAGGAGGACCACTGCCACTGTCCCTCCTCGATCCAAAATCCTCCTAGCTTCTTCCGTAACGGCTAACAGCGCTGATTCTGTGCCGTGTCTAGGGCGAAACCCAGTCTGGGTGGCGTCCAGCAGGAGGTTCTCCTCAAGATAGTTGACGAGATGGCGGTTGATGAACTTCTCCAAAATTTTACTTGCCCATGGTAGCAAGGAAATTGGACAGTAATTATTAGGGTCTGATGGATTGAGATTCGGGTTTTTTAACAATGCTTTCACCATTGCTTGTTTCCAGGCGGGGGGTACCATCCCTGATGAAATGGAGCTGTTGAGTAAATCCAGGAGAGTAGGAAGGATGATTGGGTTGGCCATATTCATCATTTTAGGGGGTGCAGGGTCGAGGGGAGAGCCAGATTCTACCTGAAGAGCAAGAGATTTGAGTGATTCCAGATCTAATAATGGAAATTCATTCAGGTGAACTGGCGTAGGGTGTTCAGTGGCGCTTGTGGGTTGTGGTGTGACAACTTCTGAGTTGGGGGTTGTGAATGCGCTCCCGGCTTTCCGCCTCAGGAGGTCGATTCCAATCTAATACGCGCTGCGAGCGAGGGCGCGATTTAAATAGACGGAAGGGGGCGTGGCCTGGCGCTAATGGGCGTGTCCTCAGCCCAGGGAATCCCAAGTAATGGCGGCGCAACTCGCTTCTGGCTCCGCGGCAAGTGAGGGGAGGGGGAACACCACACAAGTAAGTAAAAACAACAAAGAATCAAGTTCTTATTAAAAATGAACAAGCGCTCCCGGCTTTCCGCCTCAGGAGGTCGATTCCAATCTAATACGCGCTGCGAGCGAGGGCGCGATTTAAATAGATGGAAGGGGGCATGGCCTGGCGCTAATGGGCATGTCCTCAGCCCAGGGAATCCCAAGTAATGGCGGCCCAACTCGCTTCTGGCTCCACGGCAAGTGAGGGGAGGGGAACACCACACAAGTAAGTAAAAACAACAAAGAATCAAGTTCTTATTAAAAATGAACAAGCACTCCCGGCTTTCCGCCTCAGGAGGTCGATTCCAATCTAATACGCGCTGCGTGCGAGGGCGCGATTTGAATAGACGGAAGGGGGCGTGGCCTGGCGCTAATGGGTGTGTCCTCAGCCCAGGGAATCCCAAGTAATGGCGGCGCAACTCGCTTCTGGCTCCGCGGCAAGTGAGGGGAGGGGGAACACCACACAAGTAAGTAAAAACAACAAAGAATCAAATTCTTATTAAAAATGAACAAGCGCTCCCGGCTTTCCGCCTCAGGAGGTCGATTCCAATCTAATACGCGCTGCGAGCGAGGGCGCGATTTAAATAGACGGAAGGGGGCGTGGCCTGGCGCTAATGGGCGTGTCCTCAGCCCAGGGAATCCCAAGTAATGGCGGCGCAACTCGCTTCTGGCTCCGCGGCAAGTGAGGGGAGGGGGAACACCACACAAGTAAGTAAAAACAACAAAGAATCAAGTTCTTATTAAAAATGAACAAGCGCTCCCGGCTTTCCGCCTCAGGAGGTCGATTCCAATCTAATACGCGCTGCGAGCGAGGGCGCGATTTAAATAGATGGAAGGGGGCATGGCCTGGCGCTAATGGGCGTGTCCTCAGCCCAGGGAATCCCAAGTAATGGCGGCGCAACTCGCTTCTGGCTCCGCGGCAAGTGAGGGGAGGGGGAACACCACACAAGTAAGTAAAAACAACAAAGAATCAAGTTCTTATTACAAATGAACAAGCGCTCCCGGCTTTCCGCCTCAGGAGGTCGATTCCAATCTAATCAGTAGCCGAATTGGTGGCCCTAATAAAGGCATGCAAAATTGGGAAAAATTGGAAAATAACCATATTTACAGACAGTCAATATGGTGACGGGGTTGTGCATGACTTTGGCCAGCTCTGGATGCAGAGGGGATTTCTGACTTCTTCAGGATCCCCCATACAAAATGGGAAATTTGTGAAAGAATTGTTGGAAGCTATACAATTGCCAAAAGAAATAGCAGTGGTCAAGTGTGCTGCTCACGAGTCAGGAAATGACTATGCGGCTGCCGGTAACCGATATGCTGACCAGATTGCTCAATATTGTGAGAGAAATAATGTGCATTGAATAAGAAAATTGAAACAAGTGGAATCAGCTGCCAACGTATGATGTTCTCAGCTTTAGAAACATGGGATGACGTGAGACAGTTGCAGGATGAAGTGGAGGTAAGCGAAAAGGAAAATTGGATAAAAGCAGGTTGTGAAAGGAGTGCAGAAGATGACATATGGGTGTACTCTGATGGCAGACCAGTCATGCCAGACTGCTTGCTCTCTCAAATGGCAAGAATGAATCAAGGAGACACCCATGTAGGCCGAGATGCAATGATCAGAGTATTTAGACAAAATTGGTACAATCCAAGGTTTAGGGTAGTCGCAGAGAGTCTTTGACAGAGATGCTTAATTTGTCAACAACTAAATACAGACAGGAAGACAGTAGTCAGTTGGGGAAAAATTGGAAAGGCAGAATGACCATTCACAGCTTGATTTCATAGAGTTACCCCCAAGAAAAGAATGAAGTACATCCTTGTCATAGTGTGCTTGTTTTCACGATGGGTGGAGGCATACCCCACTAAGAGTTGCAGAATTGCTATTGAGGGAGTTGATTCCTCGTTTTGGTTTTCCAGTTACTTTGGAATCAGATAGAGGACCTCATTTTAATAATAAAATAATTTGATTAATCTGTGAAGAATTTAAAATTGAACAAAAGCTGCACTGTGCATACCACCCAGAGGCTTCTGGAGTGGTGGAGCAATTGAATGGCACAATCAAGTCAAGATTGACAAAGGTGTGTGCAGCCACATCACTGAGTTGGCCAGATGCTTGTGTTGATGGGACTCCGAAGTATTCCTGACAGGAAGACAGGATTGAGTCCCCATGAGGTACTCATGGGAAGGGCAGTGAGACAAGCATTGATTCCTGGATATAAATTGCTAAATATAACTGATGATCTGGTATTGGACTATTGCAAAGGGTTGGCTGACTTTTTGCGTTCTGTCTCTCACCAGGTTGGATAAGACACAGTTGCCTGGAGCCAGCACAAGTGCATGATTTGAATCCTGGAGATTGGGTGGTAGTGAAGAAACATACCAGAAAGTTGTGCCTAGCACCCAGGTGGGATGAACTACGTCAAGTCATACTGGTCACTACTACAGCAGTGAAGTGTGCAGGTTTACCCAATTGGATTCATGCAAGTCACACAAAAAGGGTTCCAGGCCCCATTGTGAAAAGACCGCAACTGACTGAAACAGTTGAGATTGCTGAAGGTTGTGAAGTCAAAGAATCTAGAGTGACAGATTCTAGAGTGACAGACGAGGAACAACCGAGCACAAGTCAGGAGGGCTGGATACCAGTGGTGGACATACCTGAGGTGGTTATTCAAACAAGAAGCAGAACCAGATTAAAAAGACAAGAAACTAGGGAAGAGCAGATAGGTGTAGAAGAACACGCTCAGGAAGAAGTGAACAAAGCTACTCGAGACCCTGAGCAGGACCAGACAGGGAAAGAAGAACATACTCAGGCAAGCAGGTCAACCAAATGACCTGAGCAGGGACAGACAGGTATAGAAGAACACGTTCAGGCAGCAGGAGAACAAATTGTAATGAGACCTGAACAAGACCAGTTAGGAGAAGAAGAACAATTTCGGGAAGGAGAAGATCAATTTGAAATAAGACCAGAACAGGAACAGATAGAGGAAGAAGAACAAGTTCAGGCAGATGAAGCCACAATAACAAGACCTGAACAAGAACAGATAGAGAGTGACTCTGAAGAAGAGGAAGAACGGATTGTGCCACAACATAAAGAAGCCATAAGAGCTCTTGAGAAAGATAAACATGATGAAAGTGCAGTGCAAGTTAAAAGGGTCAGAAAAGGTGATAACTGGCCAGGTGGAGTCAAAAGATTGAAATGCTATTTGAGAAAAACAAACGAAAAACCGGAACAAGTGATCAAGCTCAGTCTAAGCAGCCGATTGTGAAAAACACTCAAAGAAGTCCAAGACTGAGAATCTTGAACAATAAGTTCAAGGGTCCTGAGTGGACCTACATAATATTAGAAGAATTTAAAAATTTGGATTTGAATGAGGAATCAGACGAAGAAGAAGTAAATGCTGCACTGATTGATGAAGGGAAAGTAAGGCCTCCTTGAAGAACCACAGATGTGAATTTACAAGTAAAGAAAAGAAAAGAAGAGGAATCTTCTTAGACTAAAATCGCTAAAGACAGGGTTGCTGGAAGACCAAAACAAAGTTGCACTCAAAAATGCTGTAGAGCTTGCATATGTAGCATATTATTAGTAGTCACAGTATGGCTATTCCTAACAATAGCAGTTCCTTATCTCATGATAACTGACAAGAAGAACGATACAGACACTAATGAAAAGTCAGCTACCAAGAAAGGAGATAGAGTAAAATTAAAAGCAGCGGATGAGATAGATTTACATCACACAGTATCAGACAATGACACGTCTTTAAATGTATTCACAAAGTTGTTGTTTCAGTATGTAGATACAATTGACATTAGTGATTATTATGTTTGTATGAAATTATCAGTTTCAGTAGCAGAAGGAGTCACATACCATCATTTGCCTTTATCATTTGGTATTTCATGTAGTATACTGACAAGTCTATTGTACAGAATAGGACAACTTCAATATTATTATTCAAACCTAGATGTAGTATTTTCAGAAATTCCTATTCGAAAGAATATGAATCCAGTGCTTAGTAGTCCTGATGCACAGTTTATGGGTGAATGTTTCTCAACAATGAAGTCTATAGATAAAGAAAAGGCAAATAAGAATAACCTAACATGCACATTACGTGAAAAAGAGAAAGTGTTTTTGAATTAAGTTGAAGAAAGGAGACAGGATCTCCAAAGAAAAGCTGCTGGACAGAAAACCAATGTACCTCCATGGGCTGAGAAATAAGGAATTTATACAACTGGCAAAGCTCATGCTGTGATGTCCCTAGACTTTGTGAAGAAAGGGAAAACCTGCCTCCCTAGATTAAAGACGGATTATAATGACGTATTTATTGGTTCCAGTGAATGTAGACCTAACGTCCTGATTCTGGGAGGTTGGGGACTAAAAGGGGGAACTGAGCCAGTATTTCCTGGGGTTTACTACGTGTGTGGGACTAATGCCTATTATAAATTACCTGCACCGTGGTACGGGAGTTGCTATTTTGGGGTTGTATTTCCGAAAATGTATCATGTAAAAAGAATCACTGGAAGCAATGAAAACACTAATAAATTAACACGAAGAAAGAGAGCTAGTTTTTGGGAAATAATATGTGACATTTTTGGTGCATTGATACCTTCAGTGGGAGTCATTATAAAATCACATAGACTCTGTCAATTATCAACAGTAGTTGATCGTCTTTCGACTGATACTGCTGGAGGTTTCTTGATGATTAATACGGAAATGGTTGCTATTAGATCTATGGTTTAAAAAAATTGACTTGCGCTTCATATATTATTGGCAAAGAAAGGTGGAGTCTGTAAAATGTTGAAAGTGCAACATTGTTGCACTTACATACCTGATAAAAACAAGAAAATCAGAGGGTATATTAAGAATATTACAAAACTTCAAGAAGATTTGAAACCACTGGAGGTCGACAGTGTATGGGAGAAACTAACAAAGAGTATTTCTTCAATAGGGACTTGGTTTACTAATCTTGGGAAAGGTATTATAGGTCATGTAGTCTTTCCATTAGTTGGTATAACAATAATAGTTTAACAATAATGATATGGTGTAAATGTTGCAGAAACAAAGGGAAAGTAAGAAAATATGAAGTAAATGGAAAGGGAAAGAAAAGAAAATATGAAGAGATTCAGCTAGAGGAAATGAAAGAGAAGTTATACAAAAGAATGAAAGATTTGAAAAATCAAGATGAGAACAAGAACGAAAAGGGAGTAAAAGAAATTGAGATATACTAACGTTGGCATCTGATTGGGATGGGTGATTTTGTGATGGCTCAAAATGCGAGCAGAGAGGGGATTGATTGAGCAAGGACTCGTAGAAAAGAGACATGCTCAGAAGAAATCTTCTCATTTAACTTTCTAACATGGTATTAATTACGTATTGAGTAAAAAACTAATACGCACCACATAAAAATAAGGGTCAGAGAAGATTGCTTATGTGTTTACTAACGTAAGTAGGTCAAGCGAAGTTCAAAAATGGCTGCTAACAGGAAATCTTTATTGTGCATGCGTCAACTGCATCTAGGCAGTATGGCAAGCTGTCGCTTGCAGGGAAATTCTTGCGCATGAGCAGAAAATACTAATATGGCGGCTTGAAAGCTCACTTGCATGGCATCTGCTTTGCTGAAATTAAACCAAGCTATTTTACTCATGCTAATGAGGGCAAAGCATTAATAAATAAATGAAATTAGAGTAGAGATGGGTGGTATACAGTGAAACCATTTATTCTTGAAAATAATATTTGTCTTTCTGACTTTCTTATAAGTGCGCATTTGGGCCTCTCATGTGTGTAAAGAGTTTGTTAGACATGCGACCTCCACGCATGCCGGTTGAAATTGAGCCGGAAGTATGACGATACTCTTGAATGCAATCCAAGGACACAAAAGTTACATACCCCTGGAACAAGCACTGAAGACCTCTGGATAAATGGATGTTCACAGCAAATTAAAATATTAGTTTCTAATAAGATGTGAATACGGGTGGAAATAAAGTTTTAGAATACAAATTAAGGGGTTGGATCTATGAACAATGGGTTGATAGACTAAGAAGACATACAAGCATGGTGTGATGATCTTTCCCCCTTCCCTGTCCAATTAGAATTAGTATTTTTATGATATTGATACATTAATGCATGGCACATGAATATAAGAAGGGTATAATTGAGGTAGTCTTAGTTAGTTAGTCAGATGAAAATTTGCTGAATGCTGCAGAGCTCGGGATGCTGTCGGAGTAACAAGAGATGCGGATGAAGAATCGAATGCAGAACCATCTATCTTAAATTAATTGATTAAGAAGATGGTCACGGAAGAATCTCGAGGAGGAAGAGAGTGTCAGAGAGGGGTGCTAAGCAGGCGTTGGTGTTAGAGAGGTCATCTATCCTGTCCTGAATCCTGTCCTGAAGCCTTTGTTGCCTGATCTATCCCGGGGGACCCTTACCAGCCCTTTGACCAGGGGGTTGGTCTTCACACCATCCGTGGTAATTATTAATGTTGTGTATTAGCTGATATTCTTTTCTCTCTATCCTCTCCTTTCTGAGCATAACTCATTGCAAAATTTGAAGTATGTGTTGATTGATTGGTTAATTAAATCTTCCTTCCTATGAGTGACGGCGACTGCACTGTATTTTCGAAATGGTTCACGTGAAATTAATTTCAATAAAGATTTAAACTTTTCTCGAGTCAGTGGTTATTTCACTATAATAGACAAAGGTTAATCTATGTCATTTCACCATCAACTAGCTCCAACTAAAGGTCCATTGATCAGTTAAAGATTGGTTACGGAAAAAGGGGACTAATCTTGATTGCAGAAAACATAAACTTTGACTCCAGCGGTTAGTCAAAGGTGTGTGTGTTTATGGGCCCAGGTGAGTATATGGTATTGGAGTATCTGTTGTTGGTGCGCCGCTGGATCACATCCACACTATTAAATCCTTATTGGAGTTTACGTTATTTTTTTTTTATTTCAAATCATAATCTAGCTATTTTTGCAATTACGTTATATAAAGGCAACGTTGTTCACAATGCTTGCAACATAACTGCTTATTTAGGAGTAATTAATAAACTGTGGCATTTCCATCGGTGTACATAGTATTGGTAACAACTCTGTCGCAAAGAGTGGTAATTGACTCAACCCAGAGGAGTGTTTTCTCTTTGATCTCATGTTATTGGCTGTTTGGTGTATCATTACACCTTTTATGGTGTGCTGGCATTACGGTGCATTAGGGCCTATTTCATTTGTGAAAAAGTCACACTTTGCATTCGTTATCTCTTAAATGATTTGATAGCTTTTGGCTAGTTTGGGGTTTTAGAATAACCATATACATACTTCAGAGATGAGGATGCATGAATGCCAGCCACAGCTAGTTAGGAGAAAAATGTGTCACCAGGTCAGGCTACTTCAAGTTTTAAGTAAAGATTGTGAAATCCTTACAAAGGGAATTCTAGTAGTGGTCATGATATTCCAAACGCTTCTTCAATTTGTGCATCCTTATTCAACTGCAAACTGTGAAAATATAGATTTTGTCAATGTCCTAAAATGATTGAGGAAAAAGAAGTTTTAAGCTAAAGGGTTACTAAAAAAACACTGCCACTTGAACAAAACTTGGCTTTTAAGGCTAGCTCATGTTTGTAGTTGCATCTTGGAAAATATTTAAATGATCATGTTTCCACCTACATAGCTGTGAAAAAAATGTCATGCAAATTTACATCTGTCTAAGAGTAATGTTAAATATATTCTTAATGTGCGGTTTTGCTACATCTTTCTAAAGACGCAGGCCTCACCTATAATGCCTCATAGATGTGTTCAATCCCATCTTGCAAAATGTGCTGCAAGCAATTAGATGTACAGTCTGGAACGTGGAAATGTACTTTGGCGTAGCCTATATCATCTTTAGACACAATATAAATGACTTATTAGATGGTCACATATGTCAATTTAATAGCAAAATCGGTTTTAGAAAAAGGCACAAACATAGCTGTCAATTTCCCAGAAAGCAAAATACATGGGAAATATAATGACTTCTTACACCGTTATTCTGGTCCAAGTTCCATTCATTGTAGTCCTATCTAACAATTTTTTGTCATTAAGTTGATGCTTGTTCAGTCAGCAATAACCAAAGAACATTTTAAGAACTGTAAAATATACATTTGGGACACAAATTAAATTAAGGGATTACCAATCAATTGCCGATGTGAATGTGTTTATGTCCCGCTATAACTCAACAAGCGCTGGTAAAGTTGATAAAACACAAAAAGACTTTACAACAATTTGCTAAGTGGTTGTCTATTGACCTAATTTTTCTAAAGACAAGAGGAGAGGCAATGTTAAGTGACACAATCGTGCTCCATCTCGCCTATTTAAACTTTGCACTGAAAGAATGCCTTAGATTAGATGCTTCATATTTTCATTGACAACGTGGGCTTTAGTAAATGGCAGCATGCTATTGTTAAAATTGCCATAAAAACGAAACAATTTATGCTTAGCTTATAAAATCTGATTCCTTATATGTTAAAAACTTCTCTTTTGGCGACACCACCCAGCTGAAACAAAATATACCAACCAGCATCATTTATAATTACAGCTTCTAGTTCTATGGTGGGAAGTATTTGACTCAGTCTGTATTTACCTACTGTTCTGACTTTCTTCCAAGATCTACCTCTAAAGGATGAGGTTCCCCCCACTTTTAATTAGGAAACCAACTGCTTTCCAGACGCTCTTGTGATGCCCTCTCCGAAAAGGCCTTCGTTCAGCTCAGGGGTCAGTTTCTGACGCTCAACAGGCATCCAGGCTTTATAGGGTGGCTGCACTACTGTCTCTGGTATCTATAGCGTTCTACCTAAATGCAATGCCACTTATAGCCACTGGGGGGGGGGGGGGAGGCTTCCCTATGGAAAAGGTAAAATAATGCTTGGTTTTAGACACCAGAACGTATACTTATGTTTTATTCTTGGTTACTTTTCTCTCACGGTTATCATAAATCCACTTTCTCCATTCAACTAGATTTTCTTATCAATTAAAATGAGCTTTTAAGCAAGTTCTATTGCAAGGGCAAAGGTGTAAAAGAAGACTTTCAATCACAATCATGCTGTATCATAATAATTTGCCTCTTTGTCTATATAGTGACAAATAGCTTTTGGAATTTGTTCACTGAGGAAAACATACATTCCTTTATTGATTTGCAATTCCCTCCACTATACTTTTAGCAGTCAGCCTTGAGGGCATACTGGGCACACCTTGGGGTATCTCTGCTAATATACAAGTAGATTTTCTACATTACAGAGGCTTTTTCTCATACGTCTACTGCTGCAGTGTGTCAATGCTTAAGCTAGACTGGATAACATGCTGTTGCCTGGAGTCATACATTTCAATTACATGTGTGCGGTGTAAATGACGAATATAGCTCTTGAAGGGTATTTAGTTTCCACAAAACATATAGCAACTTCCACACCACGTTCCAACTTATTAAAGCCTCACATCCACACCACTTGTCAAGCTACCAATGCCTTACTAGAAAGTTAAAATACAATTGTACCTTTTACCTGATGCTTTATGGGAGAAAGATACACTTACGGAAACATTGAATGGCTGTGTCAGAGTGCACAGAGTCAAAATCAGTCGAATCTTGCTTTGTTTGGCTGCACAAACAACCATAAACTGGAGGCTGGTGTAAAGTCTGCCAGAAGGATCCACCTGAACAGTTTCAGTGCTGCTTGGGATGTTCTGGAAGCAGAGAGCCTGGGGCAGCCTACGAGCCTATACTACATTTCTTCCGCAGGAGGTAGGTGTTTCACAATTCGTGCCACGCAGGCGCTTCATGTAATGCCAGCTGGGAGCACCGCGGTATGGTATGTGCTGGAAGCACAAAGTCTTACTCCTGGGAACAAATCCCTGGGAAGGTATTCAGAGGATCACTCTAAAACATGATTTCTTTTCTCACCATTCCATTTTCTACAACTGCGAGGTCTGCATAGAGATATCATTCAATATATTTTGGATTTTAGAAGACATATATATATTCACTGAAAAAACCATAGGTTTCAGGGGTGTTATAGTTAGCTGGACTTTTCACTTGTACAAAACCATTGAAATTCCCCCGTTATAGTTAGTTCAGCTAACTATAACTCGCGCGCCCGCAATGCACTGCTGATGACGTCACATATTACATCACTCATGACATGGTCAGTGACATCACTCATGACATCACTGATGACATCTCAAATGACATCACTGATGACATCACTGATGACATCATCCAGTGAATGTGTGTTATTCTGAAAATTAAATATGTTTTATATATGTATATCTCAAGGTCGATGGAAGAATAAATGGGTATATAAGTGTCTAAATGGATGATTTGTTTTTGAAAAATTGATTGTGTAACTGACTGATTAAGTGTATCATAGTGAATACATGGCTTAGTGAGTAATGTTTAAATATGTAAATATCTGTATCAGTCTCTCACTTTGTGTATAAGTGGCTGCATGGGTTGGTGAGTAGCTACATGGGTGTCTATATAGGTTATTAGTTGGTTTTTTGAGTATCAGTCTGAGTGTCTGCATGGTTCGGTGGGGGTATTACGTAGTGCATAGGTGCATGAATGAGTGACTCACTGTTTGTATGTGTTGAACACAGTATGTGTGCAGGACTGTATGGGTGGATGAGTGTGTGTATGGGTGTGTTAGTGAGTGAATGACTGTCTCAATAGTGTCTTTATGAGTAACTACATATGTTTTAAACTAGTATATGTGACTATTGGTGTATATATGTGAGTATATGTGAGAGTGAGAGATTGAAAGAGTTCCTGTATGAATAAGTATGTGTTTCTATAAGTGATTGTTTAAAAGACTAAGTATGTGTAAGTTTCCGTAGAAGTATGTGTGGTGGTGTGTGTATAACTGTATATGCAAGTAAATGTATGTTTGATTCTTTATTAGCATGAGTGACTATGTGTGTGAGTAACTCTATGGATGAGTGGCATTGTGTAACAGGATGTATAGGTGTATGAGTACCTATGATGAGTGAGTACATGTATGAGTGACTGTATTGGACAGTTGGTGAATGAGTGGATGTGTATGTGGATCTTAGAATTACTGAAGAGGTTGTTGTAACTGGTATTGGTATGTCCATTGTTTTGAAAATTTTAGTCTCTATTTTTGAATGTGTGTATCAAAGGTTATATTAGGGTGAGAGGAGGTCTGCCACTCTATCACAAGGATGATGTCATCAGTGATGTCATCAGTGATGTCATTTGAGATGTCATCAGTGATGTCATGAGTGATGTCACTGACCATGTCATGAGTGATGTAATATGTGACGTCATCAGCAGTGCATTGCGGGCGCGCGAGTTATAGTTAGCTGAACTAACTATAACAGGGGAATTTCAATGGTTTTGTACAAGTGAAAAGTCCAGCTAACTATAACACCCCTGAAACCTATGGTTTTTTCAGTGAATTTCTGAGGTTTTTTAAATGCTAATTCCTAACTATAACGTGCCTGAAACCTATGTTTTTTTCTGTTAATTTCAAAGGTTTTTTAAATGCTAATTTCTAACTATACCTACAGAGATAGGACATGTGAAGAAAGAAGAAAAAATGCACAGAAAGAAACAAAAGAAGTGCAGAAAGAAGCAACAGAAGTCCTCAAATACGAAGATAAGTACAGGAAGAAGGATAACGTGCAGAAAGAACAAAAAGAAGAGCAGAAAGAAGCCTTGTTGCAAAATCATCCTGTACCCTCAACTTTTTCAGACGGATACTGGTGGTAACTGAGTCTGACTAACCAGTCCTAGAGCCAGTGCTATGTTAAAAGACACTTAGAATACAGTGAAAACACCTACATACACTAGGGAACATTATGCGTTGGGGTCCCCCTGTGATTAGCCTTACCTCCTCTATAAGCCCCTAGTATATAATAGGGCATGGGGATTAAAACTACCTCTTAAAACAGGCCACAGGGCGTTTTTGCACACGTTAACTCAGGCCCCGTCCCCTCCTTTCACCATTGTGTAAACACGCCCTGTGTCCGTTTTTAGTTGGGAGATTAAGTTCATTTGAGTCCTGAGGGTCCCTAGGGTCCAACTAGCCCACTAGGTACCTCCAGTAAGTGCCACAGAGCTGTGTTGCAGAGAGGTGTAAAAAGTGGCACGGCCTGGACCACCTCTCTGCAATGCAGCTCAGTGGCGCTTACTGGAAGCACTTGGTGGGCTAGTTAGCCCCCAGGGGCCCTCAGTATTGAAGGGAAATTATATCCCCAATTTAAATCGTGCCATGGTGCGTGTTTGCACACGTCACCTCAGGCCCCGTCCCCTCCCTTCACCACTGTGTAAACGCGCCCTGTGGCTGTTCTAAGTTGAGAGATTAAGTCCCCTTGAATCCTAAGGGTCCCTAGGGTCACACTAGACCACTAGGTACCTCCAGTAAGCGCCACAGAGCTGCGTTGCAGAGAGGTGTAAAAAGGGGCTTGGCCTCAGAACACCTGTCTGCAGCGCAGCTCCCTGGCGCATACTGGAGATGCCTGTTGGGGGCGCGTTTGCAGAGTGCTGCATGGAGGGGGCATGGCCTCCGGCACGATGCCAGTCTTTTATTTATTTTATTTTTTTAAGAAGGGGGGCTGTGTGGTTCCCCTTCTTATTCTAATTTATTGGCCCTGATGACCCCATCCCCCAGGGCCTGTCTCCTAATTATATTTTTTTGACCCCAATCCCCAGGGCCGGCCACTGTTTTTTATTATTTTTAAAAAATATATATTTATAGACACGCCTAGGACATGCTGGACAAACCGTACGTACCTATCACCATGACGATTTGCGTGATATTCATTAAAAGGCGACTATGCATGCAATTAATCCACGTGGAATGTATTTACACCACTAGTGAAGCTCTGACATGTCTGATGCTCTACCGTGCCTAATCCCGGTAGACACCCTTGTCGTTTATTTATACAAACATGGGTAGCTATTGACGGGCACATTTAATACACATGCACACCAAGCCATTCAAAGGGGATTCGACAAAAATTCGACCAAAACTATGCAAGAAACCCCCCTCACAGTTAATAAAACACACATCCACTGCCGGATGTGTAATACTTTTTATTTTACTCTCTGGAAAGGGGACGAACATCACTTGCGAGTCACAGCGCGCTCCTGACAGAGCCCAATGCTGTGTTACACCCACCATTGCCTGCCGAGTGCCACACACCTCTGTATTGTATTCCACTAGCTAGTGCATATGCTATGACACTCTCTAGCCCATGTGCACTGTAACACCACCCCGTGAAAATGTCATGCCACACTTGTCTTCGCACGGGTTATATTACCCCATCTAACGTGCCTTCCTCGATGCCTATGTTATAACGCACAGTGCTATGCCATACATATTACAATTTGGGATCCATATCTTTGTCACAGTGCATATGCAACGTTACACTCCCCAGCACATATTTTATATTACAACTTTAGAGACTAGTTAGGTTACACAACACTGCCCTGTGCATATTACACTCCAAGGCGCATATCGCATAGCACGCGCTAGTGCCTGTGCTATCTCGCGCTCTCCAATGAATCTGTCATTGCGCACAATGTATTGCATATTATATTTCACGCCTGGTTCATCTTATATCACACTTTTTGGTGCATAGTTTATACCATACACTATATCTAGTTTTCATTTTCAATCGTGCTCTCAGGACTATGTTCTATATAACACTGTGTTCACCTACCCTTTTCACGGGCATTACATTTTGCGATAGGGGGTGGAGGGTCAGGGGGTGTTTTTGCCAAGTGAGCCCGGAGTCACAGTCACTAACGTCTTCTTCATTCTGAATAAAAGTGAGATTATGCTGCATACTTGTTCATATTTTAAGTAGTTTGCACAGACAAAATGTTTTAAAAACAATAAAGTTTCTAATACCCGCCTTCTCTGAACAGTTAGCTTGCTGCCCCGTCCCCCTCCTCCCTATCCTCTGTTGTGTGAATCCATGGACTAGCCTCCTCCCTCCTGCCATGCATGGTCTGATGTGCTGCCACTGCCCTCAATTTAGTATGATGTACCAGTCCACTCCTCCTGCCCTCCATTGCCCAATTCTATGCCCCATCATTGACCTCCTGCTTAAACTCTGTGCTTAGCTTGCTGCCCCTATTCTCCTTCCCCCTGCCCTCCGATGTCTTTGTGCATGCCCCTGCTCCATCCTTTTTGCCCACCATGTCCCATGGACCTGCCACTCCTATCTACTCTGAGTGTTCTGTTGAGCTGCCACTCCCCTCCCACCTGCCTAGCATTGTCAGATGACTGTAACCTGTCCCTGCCACCTCCACCCTGCCTGTCCACATGCCATGCCTCTATCCTCTTCCTCCTGTCCTACATGGTCCATTGTACTGCCACACCCTTCTGCCCTCCCTGGTCTGTTGTGCTGCAACTGCTCCTCCTGCCTGCCCCGTGTGGTCTGTTGTGAGGCCCCTTCCCCTGAACTTTCTTGTCTGTGCACAGGTCCTGACCCTCCCTTCTATCCTCCATCGTCCTTTGTGCATGCCCCTGCACCCTCCTTCTTGCCCATCATAGCCATTGTGCTGCCACTAACCCTCCCACTTGCCATGCATGGTCTTCTGTGCTGCCATGGCCCCTCCCACCTTCCCTGTGTGGTCAGTTAGCTGCCCCTGACCCCCTCCCACCTTCCCTCCATGGTCTGTGTGTATGCCATCACAGTCTCACTGTTGCTCTTCATGTTGTGTCTTGCTTCTAGTGCCCATCCTGCCTGACCTCCATGGCCATCTTGCTGCTCCTGCCCTGCCCCCTTGCCCCCAGCCCTCTGTTTACACGTGCAGACCCCTACTCCCTCCCTCCTGGCTTGTCTGTTCCATTGTAATGCCCCTGATCCGTCCCTCCTGCCCTTTATGGTCTGTTATGCTGCAGCCTTCTCTCCTGTCTGTCCATTATGGTCAGCTAGCTACCATTGCCTCTTGCCCCTCTGTTCTCTGTTGTCCATGTGCATGGTCCTGTCCCCTCACTCTTGCTTTCTATGGATTGTTGTGCTGCACTCCCGTCCTGCATGCCCTGTGTGGTGTATTGTGCTGCTGCAAACCCTGATGCCTGCCCTGCAGGGTCAGTTTGGTGCACCTCTCCATGTCTCTCCTGTCCTCTGTTATCCAAGTCCATGTCCCTATCCCATTTCCTTCCATGATCCAATGTACCATACTTGCGAACATTTTGAACTTGGTAAGAGGGAGATTTTGAAAAAAAACTGGGGTATTGATTTTCCCCTTTGAGTTACATTGAAAAAGAGGATATTGTAGACAGGAGACAGATCAAATAAAGCCCATTTGAGCTTAAAAACATTGGACGTTTCCTGGCTGAATCGGGTCTGTTGGCATGTATGGTTGTACTACCATTGCCTCTTCCTTCTGCCCACAATGGTCTATTACATTGCCACAGCCTTGAAGGAGGGTAGATTTTGTATCACAGGGGGCCCCTGGCCCGTTCTGTCCACACCTGAAGTATGAGACCCTTGTCCTTGCCCTGCCAGCCGCATTTGTAGGCCGTATTAAATTGACCAGCGGGTCCTGTGTTGCTATATAATTATCCTGAGACATCCTTACCACTCAGCCAGCATAAAACCCCTGTGTAGGCCCTTCTATTCAATATGTAGGCCTCTTTGTTAAATTGACCATAGCTCTGCAATTTTAGTGTATAGCAGTCTGAAGGCAGGTCTGCGAGGCCTTCTGCTCCAAACTAGTAGCCCCCACCCTACCCGAGTGCTCCGTGCTCCGTATCAAAGTTCAATATCCCCCTGAAGCTGTCGACATACAGTAGGCTGCATCCTGGACTGGTACTTGCTTCCTGGGCAGGTTTCCCGCTTTTAAGGAAGTGGCAACCGCAGAGCGTCAAGTTAGGAGAACTGAGGAGATTTTATACATGAATATATTGAATTCCTGTACAATACCCATTATTTTCTGCTTGCTCTATGGAACTTACGATAAGCGATTGGCCTGAGAGACTGACCTTTTCACCCAGTCCATTGTCAGCATTAAGTGGGTAAATGACGAAATGTCTGGTAAAATCTGCAGACGAAGCTTTTGGGTAGCATACGTAGGTAGATGTAGCGTGCAAAGGAGCCCATAAAATGATATAAAAAGGGAGCACCCACAGATATCGACGGACAACCTCGCCGTCTGTATGTAGGTTAACAGGCTGTGCAGGTTTTCCCCAAGAACTGGGAGCTCTTGTCTTCCTTTGCTTAAAATGTCTTGCTCTGCTTTGCTTGAAGTATCTTATTCTATTTTACCTATATGAAATGTCATGTTATGTTTAACCATTGTTCTCTTTACTTTTGCATTTAAAAGATGTTGTATTGTAATTGCAGGAATGCTTGCTCTAAGAGTAAATGTGAGTGTCCCTAGGTAACATTTTCCTTGGTGTAACTTGTTTCTCATGATACATTTAGAGATGTGTTTTCTCTCTCTCTCTGTCAGTCCATTAATTGAGATACAGAGAATATCATGACAGCTGTATGATTATCTGGATTCTGTATTTTGTACTTTATGTCTCTATTCTGCGGTTTCTTTGAAGTTGCATCTTCTCATTAAACTGCCATTGTATTCTGCCTCCAATTCCATGTCTCATATGTCTGTTTTCTTCATTTTTGGAGCAAGCGTTCCTAGGCACCCCGGCTCAAATTAAGGTGCCCCTTTTGTCCCTGACTCACTCTCCTGCTCAGTTCTGTGGTGGCTCCCGGGGCTCTGGGGAACGCCCCTAGCTTCCTTGACCCGTAATAGATCTTCCCTCCAACAGCCTCTCTTGCAAGTCCTGTATTGTTGGTTTGTTGCCCCTGCCCCCCTTTCCACTGCCCTCCATAGTCTGTTGTGCTTCCACGGCCCTTCCTGCCTGCTCAGTGTGGTTAAATTGTTGCCTTTGCACCCTCCTACCTGCCTTTAATTTTCAGAGTCCGTGCCCCTGGCCTCTGCCTCTCAACAGTATCCTAATGAACAACTAGATTGCTAACATTCTATATTTATTACAAAAGTGTGGAACGCCTGACATCATCTTGATGTAATCAAAACTGTAATACCTAGAGCATTCCTTTAGAAATTACATATATGAGAGGGTCTTATTGGCATCAAAATTATGGTTAGTGCTCTAAAAGACTAAAATAAGGACATATTTTCTGAGTTTTCAAATAGCGACAAAGCACTTTTAAATTATTTGTTATCTTTATGTTTTTTTATCTAGTTGACAACTTGATTAAATGTTGCACTTAGGGGAGAGGATGTGGTGTTACTTCCAGAACTGCAGACTTTGCAACTGGGGAACCAGGTTGAAGTTTCTGCTTCAGCTCGACATTCTGTGATTCTGGTCAAATCACTTAGTCTCCCCATGTCTACAACCAAAATGAATTTGTTCTTGTGTGATGTAACCAATGCTCATGTAAAGCACTCCAATACCTGACAATTCTGCACTATATAACACTGCAAAAACACAAAATAATAAGTGTTTTGCACACTTCTGTCATTGGGCTATATTTGGGCTATATCTGGGTGATTTTGGGCTACATTTGGGCTCTTTTGTCTCCGGTGGCCATCTTGGGAGATTTATTTGTTATGAAGTTTCCTAATTTCCTCATGTACTGCAGTCTCCTCAGTCGGAAATGCTTTCAGTTTTTTACTTTGATTCCATCATGAAGGTATTCAGATATGTCACACATTTGCCATGAATTCTGAATGTTAGCACTCTAGTTGCTCATTAGATCACTGTAGTAAAACTACTGTTCACCATGGAAGTCTGCTCCTGGTATTAAAAGTGCATGTTTCAGTCTGCATGTCAGAATTTTTTTATGAAATAGAAGAGGATTTGAGAAGTCACTCAAAATGTGCCCTCATTTTCTTTCTTCAGCATTAATCATAATTTCTATGGCAAAATGAACCCCCTCATTGTGTTCCTTTTTAAATTAAATGTTTTAAGTGTTACCAGTTTATTCCAATCAAGATGGCTTCAGGTGTGCCATACTTTTGTCATAATGAAGACAGTAAGTGCTCTAGTTGTTTTTAAGAACATTCTTGGACATTCTGTCATTGGGCTATACTTGGGCTATATCTGGGTGATTTTGGGCTACATTTGGGCTCTTTTGTCTCCGGTGGCCATCTTGGGATATTTATTTGTTATGAAGTTTCCTAATTTCCTCATGTACTGCAGTCTCCTCAGTCGGAAATGCTTTCAGTTTTTTACTTTGATTCCATCATGAAGGTATTCAGATATGTCACACATTTGCCATGAATTCTGAATGTTAGCACTCTAGTTGCTCATTAGATCACTGTAGTAAAACTACTGTTCACCATGGAAGTCTGCTCCTGGTATTAAAAGTGCATGTTTCAGTCTGCATGTCAGAATTTTTTAATGAAATAGAAGAGGATTTGAGAAGTCACTCAAAATGTGCCCTCATTTTCTTTCTTCAGCATTAATCATAATTTCTATGGCAAAATGAACCCCCTCATTGTGTTCCTTTTTAAATTAAATGTTTTAAGTGTTACCAGTTTATTCCAATCAAGATGGCTTCAGGTGTGCCATACTTTTGTCATAATGAAGACAGTAAGTGCTCTAGTTGTTTTTAAGAACATTCTTGGACATTCTGTCATTGGGCTATACTTGGGCTACATCTGGGTGATATTTGGGCTACATTTGGGCTCTTTTGTCTCTGGTGGCCATCTTGGGAGACTTATTTGTTATGAAGTTTCCTAATTTCCTCATTTACTGCAGTCTCCTCAGTAGGAAATACTTTCAGTTTTTTACTTTGATTCCATCAAGAAGGCATTCAAATGTGTCACACATTTTCCATAAAATCAGAATGTTAGCACTCTTTTTGCTCATTAGATCACTGTAGTAAAGCTACTGCTCACCAGGGAAAACTGCTGCTGGTATTGAAAGTGCATGTTTCAGTCTGCATGCCAGGATTTGAGAAGTCACTCAAAATGTGCCCTAATTTTTCTTTCTGCAGCACTAATCATACTTTTTATGGAAAACTGAACCCCCTCATTTTGTTCCTTTTTAAATTAAATGTTTTAAGAGTTACCACTTTAATCCAAGCAAGATGGCTTCAGGTGTGCCATACATTTATCATAAGTAGGACGGTTAGCGCTCTAGTAGTTCTTTGGAACACTCTGGAAAGCTGCAGTAGAACACAAAGGAATCAACTGACAGTCTCTGCCCTTGTTGGATGTACATGTTTTACTGAGAATGTCAGACTTCATTCTCACATGACTGAGAAAGATAATGTGAATTTACAGAAAATAAGCTCTCAGTTTAGCTTATAGATCACCTTCCAAACCTCTGTGGTAAAAGCATGAGAAAATATTTTTCTCTCAATCATGATATCGCAGCAGAAGGCTTTTTCACATGGTGAAATCACCTTAGAACATACCACAATTCCTAAAATGAGTATGGTACCATCAACAAATGATTTATAATGTAACTAAAGTCTTAAAATCTTCTATTAACTGCAATGCTTTTTAATGAGGTGCTATCATGTATATTGGTCCCAAGATGGCTGCCAACACTTCTTGGATGAAGTGCTGACAGCCAATCAGATCTCAGGATGAGATGTGTGGTTAGGCTCCGCCCACATATATATATTGATTTAAATGCTATTTTCTCAGGAACTACTGAACAGATTTACACCAGACCTACAAAAGGCACTTCCTTGACATAGGGACTACCTCTCTGCCAAATTTCTAGTAATTCTGTTCAGCCGTTCGGGCTGTAGCTCGTTCTAAAGGTCCTATGGAAAAATGCATGGGAAAAACGCGTTTTGGGACCCCCCTTTTATCTCAGCCCCCGCTTGACGTATCCCCCCGAGACTTTCAGGGTAGGAGCGGAGCGTAGCGCCCCACCTATTTTGAGAAATTCGCGAGGATTCATCGACCGGCGCCAAAGTTATTCAAAATAGAATGTTGCGGATTTCCTATGGAAAAGGGGTCCTAACTATAACTACCTACTGGCGACCGCCAGTAGGTAATATATATATGTATATATATGTATATATATATATATATATATATTCACTTAAAAAACCGTAGGTTTCACACATGTTATAGTTAGCTGGACATTTCACTCATAAAAAACCAATGAAATTCCCCCGTTATAGTTACTGCAGGCAACTATAACTCACGCGACCGTAATCCTCTGCTGATGCTAATACTGTATTTAGACACTTATTTACCCATGTCTTCTTCCATTAATCTTTAGCCATACATATATTACAAATATTTATTTTTCAGAAAGACACATATGTCATCAGTGATGTAATATCTGACGTCATCAGCAGAGGATTGCGGTCGCATGAGTTATAGTTGCCTGCAGTAACTATAACGGGGGAATTTCATTGGTTTTTTATGAGTGAAATGTCCAGCTAACTATAACATGTGTGAAACCTATGGTTTTTTAAGTGAATTTGCAAGGTTTTTTAAATGCTAATTCCTAACTATAACGTGTGTGAAACCTATGGTTTTTTCAGTGAATTTGTACGGTTTTTTAAATGCTAATTTATTTATGTATTATTTTTTTTATATATTTATTTTACAATAAACTACGTATTAAAAATTATTATTTTTTTTTTTTTGGTTCTCACCCTGCGAATGATTTTTTTTTTTTTTGTAAAAAAATTTTTTTTTTTTTTGTGTTTTTCAGGGTGCGCGCACTGTGCGCGCACCCCCGCGATTTAAAAAAAAAAATCATTTTTTTTTTGCCTTCGGGGTCCTTCAGGGACCCCCTGACAAAGGCTAGGGGGTCAGGAACTCTCTACCCTGCCCCCTTTTCACGTTCGCCACCTTCCTTTTTCACTCTCGCACTGAAAACAAACAAAATGGCGGCCGACACTTCCTGATTTAGACCGATTCGAACGTTGACTAACTTGTAACCACCAATCAGAATTACGCTCGCGCACGTTAGGGTGCTCGCACGGTGCTCGCACGGTGCGCGCACCCTGCGCGCATATAGATATATATATGCTTTTAAATGCTATTTTCTCCGGAAATACTGAACAGATTTACACCAGACCTGCAAAAGGCACTTCCTTGACCTTATGGCTACCTCTCTGACAAATTTCAAGTAATTCTGTTCAGCCGTTCGGGCTGTAGCTGTGTCTAAAGGTCCTATGGAAAAATGCATGGGAAAAACGCGTTTTGGGACCCCCCTTTTATCTCAGCCCCCGCTTGACGAATCCCCCCGAAACTTTCAGGGTAGGAGCGGAGCGGAGCGCCCCACCTATTTTGAAAAAATTCGCGAGGATTCGTCGACCGGCGCCAAAGTTATTCAAAATAGAATGTTGCGGATTTCCTATGGAAACGTGGTCCTAACTATAACTACCTACTGGCGACCGCCAGTAGGTAATATATATATATATATATATATATATATATATATATATATATATATATATTACCTACTGGCGGTCGCCAGTAGGTAGTTATAGTTAGGACCACGTTTCCATAGGAAAACCTCAACATTCTATTTTGAATAACTTTGGCGCCGGTCGACGAATCCTCGCGAATTTCTCAAAATAGGTGGGGCGCTACGCTCCGTTCCTACCCTGAAAGTTTCGGGGGGATCCGTCAAGCGGGGGCTGAGATAAAAGGGGGGTCCCAAAACGCGTTTTTCCCATGCATTTTTCCATAGGACCTTTAGAACGAGCTACAGCCCGAACGGCTGAACAGAATTACTCGAAATTTGGCAGAGAGGTAGTCCCTAGGTCAAGGAAGTGCCTTTTGTAGGTTTGGTGTAAATCTGTTCAGTAGATTCTGAGAAAATAGCCTTTAAATCAATATATATATCTGAGCCAGCTTACGGTACGCTTACGGTACGCTTACCGTAAGCGTACGGTGGCGTGCGCGAGCGCGATTCTGATTGGCTCTTAGATCTTAGTAAACATTCGAATCGGCCGAAACCAGGAAGCGGCGGCCGCCATTTTGTGTATTTCACTCTGAAAAAAAAGAGTGAAAACAAGGAAAGGGGGCAATGAGGAGAGTTACAGACCCCCTAACAATTGTAAGGGGGTCAAAGAAGGACAGAAAAGTACAAAAAAAACATTTATTGATTTAAAAAAAAATCACGGGGTACGCTTACGGTAAGCGTACGGTAAAAAAAAAAAAATAATAAATAAATGAAAATCAGATTTAAGAGTTTAGAAATTAGGGAGCTCTAAAAAGAGCTGTTGTGTTTATGAAGTCATTTTTTTAGTGGTACCTACAAGTAAGTACCGATGCAGAGTCTAAGGTTCAAGAGGAAGACTCTGTTCCCTTCATCATTGAAGTGCACACCATCTCCTCTATAAATGTCTTGCATGTCATAACGCAAGTTGTTGTGGTAAATGGCACCCATACCATAGTCACGGAGGAAAGCAGAAACAGATTTGTTGACGTGCTTTCTTGCTTTGTCAATCTGTGGACAGAAATGATTGGACCAGTTCCATTTTTGCCTTTGGCATATGTTGGAAAACACAAAGGCAGTTTTAGGGAAAAGTGTAAACAGTTGTGCAAAGGTGTCCTTCATAAGCATTTCCAGACCTACCCCAGTCAAAGTGCCTAGGTCATTGCCACCACAGTGCACTATTATGAGGTCAGGGTGTTGGATTTGAATGAAGGATTTCACCAATGGCATCAATTGGTGCCACTTTAACCCTCTCTGACCAATCCATTTAATGTCTACATTTGGCAAAGCAAGGTCTCTCACCATATCTGTTTTCTCTGCAAACTTTTCACTCCAGAAGACATAGCTGTGCCCTACAATCCACACTGTGAACATCTTCAAAGGAGAACTGGATGCACTCAGGAGGTGTCTTTCAGTAGAATGGCAATATGAAAAGAAAGACAGTTTGGAAATGGAGGCATACATATTTTTTTAAAACAAAAAGAACTGATTGGCTGTTTCATACCATTCCAGAATAAAAACTAGGCTGTATGTGAAAATTAATAGAAGCATGTTTTGTATTGGTACAAAAAAATGTGTAACCAAAGAACAGTACTATGGATTTGCTGTTAGGTTTGAAAAGTCAAGCACTCTTGCTCTGTGGAATTGAAACATTGTGTGTCGAACTTCTGACCTAACTGCACACAGCAGTGTTCCATGAGCTGTTGCTATGGTAGCAGGCAGAAGTCAAGTTGGGGGAAGGGTACTAGGCAGAAGTCAAGTTGGGGGAAGGGTACTTTTGGAAAAGGGTTCGTTTTCAACCAATAGAAATGTGTGATTACATGTGAAAAAAAGGGGGAAGCACTGAGATTTGAAACTTACATGTATATGTGTGGAAAAATAGAGGGAAAGTTTGCCATTATCTGGTTCTGCTGAGAGGAGAGAGGTGAACACAACAGAGATCCTGGCTCTGATAATCTGCTGTTTGAGTGTCACATTTCTTTCACAACTAACTAATTTTAAAGGTGAGTTTACAGTTTGAGAGGGTATGTATGTGGTAACTTAAGAAATGAATAATAGAAATGGGAATTGTTTTTGTTGTAGTTACACATGGTGGTTTCATAATGTGTCAGTGTGTAAAAGTGATTTACACTTGCCCCTGAAAAAAAAAAGAGCAGTAAGTGTGCTTTCAAATTGGCAAAGAAATTTCGTTTTGGGACTAATGTGAAAACATGACTCTGTGTGCATAGAAGAATTATAGGCAGAGATTTATTGCGTCTTGCTCTGGTGATTTCACAGTTGCATTAGATGGAAAGGGGGAGCGAATTTTTGGGGAATAAGCAGAGGCTTAGCACACACCCATGTCCTTGCCGTGTATAGTCATGCACAGTATTTACAAGCCAGTGGGGTTTTCAGGTTTAAGTCTGTAATGCAAATACATTCAGCATCACTAAGGCTGGTTGCCCTTGGTGGAGTGTAGGCAGTCACAGAGAATGCACATGGTGGTGGTCTGAAAAAAAAACAGCTTGGACACGTGCAATTAAATAAATCAAAAATAGTGGTTTCATAATGTGTCAGTCTGTAAAAGTGATTTCCAATTGTTAAAAGAGGCAAAAATATTTTTGGGAAAAAAATGTAAATATGTGTACTGTATTATAAATTGTTATAAAAATATTAATACTTTTTTCTTTTTTTTCAGATCGATATAGAAAATTTTCGAAAACTACAACCATTTTAAAAACTATTTTTTAAAAAAAACAAATGAATAAATATTTTTTTGAGTGAGTATGGTAAGTCAATGTAATGTGATAAATGATTTTTAGTGTTTTTTTAAAAAAAAATAAAAAAAAGGTACGCTTACCGTACGCGTACGGTAAAAAAAAAATAAAAAAAAGTTTTTAAAAACATATGTAAAAAAAAGATGAAAGATAAGGTTGGCTCTTAAAAGAGCCGTTGTGTTCATGCAGGGACAGAGGAAAGAAAGATTGGGAATATTAGACGGTACGACAAGTGTGCTGATCTATTTTATTGTTCACTAGGGAAATACTGGTCTCCCTATAAGTAATTAGATCATGACAAGTGGCGCACCGTACTTCAACCCTCGCAAACCGAGGGTTCATTTCCAGAGGGCCAGCAAAAGGAGATTCTCCCCCCACAGATGAAGGGCTCACCTGACCTGCAGAGGAAGGAGTCAGCCCTGCAGATGATGGTCCAGGCTGAGCTGCTGTGGATGTACTGGCTCGTCTTTCTGAAGAGTTACCTCCAAAAAGATGACCATGTGTCCTTTTGTGTACATCCTTGAGGTGTCTGATCATGGTATGATTCCCAAAGGAATACTTCCTGTCAGGATTACCTCTAGAAAGTACACGCTGACACAGCCTGCAAGTAACTAAGGGTGCATTCACCTTTTGCTGGCCTTCTGGAAAAGTAAAATAATCCCAAACATAAGAAGGCTTTACTTTCCTCGCTCTCTGCCTCAAGACAGTGCTGCTGGTGCTAGCCTCACTCTCAGAAGGGCTCTGCTGTTCTGCCATCGTATCCCAAAGACAAACCAGCTCCTTCTTCCAAGGGATCACAAGCAGAAATGAGGGGAATGGGTGTGGTGTAGGAGAGTTCTAGAACTGAAAGTACTTTCAACCAATCAAAAGTTGTGTTTCATGATCACATGACCTACCGTACGCTTACGGTACGCTTACGGTACGCTTACGGCAAAAAGTACGCGTGCGCGTAAAAAAGACACGCGCTTCCGCGCATGCGCATAACAGTCACTCCCGGCACTTCCGCGTAACGTGCGCGTGTGGCGTAAGCGCGCACGCGTCCCACGCGCAGTACGCGCGGCTACGCAAAGTACGTAACTATACCCAAGCAGCGTAGATAGATTACGGACGTTGCGTAAACCGTACGCTTACCGTGAGCTTACGGTACGCGTACTATAAAAAAAAAAAAAAAAAAAAAAAAAAAAATCTGGAAATAAATTTTACATGTTTATTTTAAAAAATATATATAAAAAAAATATTTAAGGATTTTAAAAATTTAAGCATAGTCTTTATAAAAGGTAAGAAAATTAAATTAAAAATATGTTTGAAAAAAATGAAGAATAAAAAAAAAAAATAGCATTTAAAAAACCTTGCAAATTCACTGAAAAAACCATGGGTTTCACACACGTTATAGTTAGGAATTAGCATTTAAAAAACCTTGCAAATTCACTGAAAAAACCATGGGTTTCACACACGTTATAGTTAGGAATTAGCATTTAAAAAACCTTAGAAATTCACTGAAAAAACCATAGGTTTCACACACGTTATAGTTAGGAATTAGCATTTAAAAAACCTTAGAAATTCAGTGAAAAAACCATAGGTTTCACACATGTTATAGTTAGCTGGACATTTTACTCGTAAAAAACCAATGAAATTGCCCCGTTATAGTTAGTTCAGCTAACTATAACTCGCGCGCCCGCAATGCACTGCTGATGACGTCACATATTACATCACTCATGACATGGTCAGTGACATCACTCATGACATCACTGATGACATCTCAAATGACATCACTGATGACATCACTGATGACATCATCCTTGTGATAGAGTGGCAGACCTCCTCTCACCTTAATATAAGCTTTGATACACACATTCAAAAATAGAGACTAAAAATTTCAAAACAATGGACATACCAATACCAGTTACAACAACCTCTTCAGTAATTCTAAGATCCACATACACATCCACTCATTCACCAACAGTCCTATACAGTCACTCATACATGTACTCACTCATCATATGTACTCATACATCTATACATCCTGTTACACAATGCCACTCATCCATAGAGTTACTCACACACATAGTCACTCATGCTAATAAAGAATAAAACATACATTTACTTGCATATACAGTAATACACACACCACCATACTTACTTCTACGGAAACTTACACATACTTAGTCTTTTAAACAATCACTTATAGAAACACATACATATTCACACAGGTACTCTTTCAATCTCTCCCTCTCACATATACTCACATATATACACCAATAGTCACATATACTAGTTTAAAACATATGTAGTTACTCCTGAAGACACTATTGAGACAGTCATTCACTCACTAACACACCCATACACACACTCATCCACCCATACAGTCCTGCACACATGCTGTCTTCAACACATACAAACAGTGAGTCACTCATTCATGCATCTATGCACTACGTAATACCCCCCACCGTACCATACAGACACTCAGACTGATACTCAAAAAAACAACTAATAACCTATATAGACACCCATGTAGCTACTCACCAACCCATGCAGCCACTTATACACAAAGTGAGAGATACACTTAATCAGTCAGTTACACAATCAATTTTTCAAAAACAAATCATCCATTTAGACACTTATATACCCATTTATTCTTCCATCGACCTTGAGATATACATATATAAAACATATTTAATTTTCAGAAAAACACACATTCACTGGATGATGTCATCAGTGATGTCATCAGTGATGTCATTTGAGATGTCATCAGTGATGTCATGAGTGATGTCACTGACCATGTCATGAGTGATGTAATATGTGACGTCATCAGCAGTGCATTGCGGGCGCGCGAGTTATAGTTAGCTGAACTAACTATAACGGGGCAATTTCATTGGTTTTTTACGAGTAAAATGTCCAGCTAACTATAACATGTGTGAAACCTATGGTTTTTTCACTGAATATATATATATATATATATATATATATATATATATATATATATATATATATATATATATATATTTCGAGGTTTGTAACATGTACAACAAATAAGGGTCTGATTATAGGTGCATGTCCAAAAACCTTACTAGGTTTACATTAGAGTACAAATAATGCAGAGCACTATGGCGTTTATTAGAATGTCTGATGCAAGCATGGCCTTTTTGTACAGTTTGCTAAATAATCTTGAAATTAAAGTGTCAGAGTTACAAACTCATTCCTCCTTGTGTAATATAGGATGGTTGAGCGACAAATGCAATTTCTTTCGCCATCATCTGCAATGAGACTTGAATTTTTTTTCCACCTACCTACCCATCACGGTGCAAATATGGCATTGAAAGGCTTCATAGATAGCTGCACCATTAATAATAATAGCGCTGCAAGCTCCTATCATGCATTCTTCTAAATGGCCTCCCATTCTGGGATTGTGGCTTAAATGGGAAAAAACAGATCTCTATTCCTGCATGCCACTACTAAATGCCTATCTTCTTTTAAAAGCAACCTCTATCCCTTCAAGTGACCGGGCTGCTTTCAATAATAAATGTTTGCATTCAGTGAATGCCATTGGAGGAACATGCAGAGGTCACCGAGACAGTCACAAAACTCAATTTAATATAACAAATATTTTTACTTTGATATTACTAGGCTTCAAATTAATTTCCATTTGCTGCATATTGCAAGTTTTAAAAACAAAATGTCTTCTAATTTGTATATCAGTGCAGCTGGAGTTAAACGTGTGTTCTAAAATATTTTCGAAATTACCATTAATTTATGTGGTTCTATGGTCTCATTTTGTTGCATCCATAAAATAAATTCTTCATGTTACTGATGTCCTGGAAAAAGGATCAAAGCTTGACTATCTTTACAAGGTTACACCCTCTGGCTAGCGAATGTGTGCATAATTTCAAATGTATCTTAGTTTTTCTCTCTTGTGCTATACTAGAGAATTAGTCATTTATTCATTAATATTACACCAAAAGTCATTTTCCATGTGATGTGATTTTTGTTTTACTATTGGATATTGTGATGTATCATTTGTTTTTACATCATGCTGACAGTGTGATTCCTCAGTTTGATAAACTATTTAAAATGCTGCATTGGGATGTGACCCAAAATATTTACTTTCTCTCTTTAGAGTCAGCTTACACCTCAGTCCACTTATTTGACTCAGAAAGTTTTCTGTTATTTTGCCTTGTGCAGGATCATATATGGTTCTTGCAAATGAACTAGAAAAAAGACAGATTTTTTGTTAATTCCCAATTATTTGCATTTTGAGAATTCAACTATTTTTGCCTTCTGATGATCACAAATGGAGAAGTGCACCGGTATGGATCCAATAAAAATTCCAATTTACATGATCAAATGTCAATTGTTTATTATAACTTCTTAAATCCACATGAACAACAAGATTCATCAAACGCGTTTCGTTCCAAAAACAACTTTAGAACTTCATCAGGGCTGCAAATGATACCTAGAAAGAAATACCATAAACACAAAACAAAACAAACATATACATATATACATATATATTTTTCAAACAATTTTCCTCCGGTTCGAGGAGCACTCGGAAAGAGATTCAGTGAAGGCTGCCAGCATTCGAAATTCAGAGCATGCTATTTTCTGCCTTACGCGTTTCAGAGTATTTCACTCCTTGTTCACAGGCGACATATCAGCTGCACATGATTTCACAAAGAGGCATATGTCCCAGTCTGCTTTTTATTGCCATTACCCACAGTGGGCCTCACATTAAGTAAGTATCATTACTAATGCATTCTGGGATGTATAGTACACAGTCTCTGTTATGTTCGAGAATGCCTCTTTAAAAACAATTATTTCCTTGGTAGGTTCTGCGCAGATGTATGAATAAAACATTGGTTGTCATCTAGTGGTTCTTTGAAAAAAGAATCCTAGCCATTAGAGCCAATCTTCAATCCCAAACAGACTCGGTACTTTACCATGTCCTTGGCCCCTTGAGTTCAAAGGGTGGTGCTTCATCACGACTTTGGAACGCCGTAATAAATCTTTCAAACAATTTTCCTCCGGTTCGAGAAGCACTCGGAAAGAGATTCAGTGAAGGCTGCCAGCATTCGAAATTCAGAGCATGCTATTTTCTGCCTTACGCGTTTCAGAGTATTTCACTCCTTGTTCACAGGCAACATATCAGCTGCACATGATTTCACAAAGAGGCATATGTCCCAGTCTGCTTTTTACATATATATATATATATTCACTGAAAAAAACATAGGTTTCAGGGGCGTTATAGTTAGCTGGACTTTTCACTCGTACAAAACCATTGAAATTCCCCCGTTATAGTTAGTTCAGCTAACTATAACTCGCGCGCCCACAATGCACTGCTGATGACGTCACATATTACATCACTCATGACATGGTCAGTGACATCACTCATGACATGATGACATCTCAAATGACATCACTGATGACATGACTGATGACATCATCCAGTGAATGTGTGTTTTTCTGAAAATACGTATGTTTTATATATGTATATCTCAAGGTCGATGGAAGAATAAATGGGTATATAAGTGTCTAAATGGATGATTTGTTTTTGAAAAATTGATTGTATAACTGACTGATTAAGTGTATCTTAGTGAATACATGGCTTAGTGAGTAATGTTTAAATATGTAAATATCTGTATCAGTCTCTCACTTTGTGTATAAGTGGTTGCATGGGTTGATGAGTAGCTACATGAGTGTCTAAATAGGTTATTAGTTGTTTTTTTGAGTATCAGTATGAGTGTCTGAGTGTCTGTATGGTTCGGTGGGAGGTATTACGTAGTGCATAGGTGCATGAATGAGTGACTCACTGTATGTGTTGAAGACAGCATGTGTGCAGGACTGTATGGGTGGATGAGTGTGTGCATGGGTGTGTTAGTGAGTGAATGACTGTCTCAATAGTGTCTTTATGAGTAACTACATATGTTTTAAACTAGTATATGTGACTATTGTTTTATATAAGTGAGTATATGTGAGTGTGAGAGATTGAAAGAGTTCCTGTATGAATAAGTATGTGTTTCTTTAAGTGATTGTTTAAAAGACTAAGTATGTGTAAGTTTCTGTAGAAGTAAGTGTGGTGGTATGTGTATAACTGTATATACAAGTAAATGGATGTTTGATTCTTTATTAGCATGAGTGACTATGTGTGTGAGTAACTCTATGGATGAGTAGCGTTGTGTAACAGGATGTATAGGTGTATGAGTACATATGATGAGTGAGTACATGTATGAGTGACTGTATAGGACTGTTGGTGAATGAGTGGATGTGTATGTGGATCTTAGAATTACTGAATAGGTTGTTGTAATTGATATTGGTATGTCCATTGTTTTGAAAATTGTAGTTTCTATTTTTGAATGTGTATATCAAAGGTTATATTAGGGGGAGAGGAGGTCTGCCACTCTATCACAAGGATGATGTCATGAGTGATGTCATTTGAGAAGTCATCAGTGATGTCATGAGTGATGTCACTGACCATGTCATGAGTGATGCGATATGTGACGTCATCAGCAGTGCATTGCGGGCGCGCGAGTTATAGTTAGCTAACTATAACGGGGGAATTTCAATGGTATTGTGCGAGTGAAAAGTCCAGCTAACTATAAAGTGCCTGAAACCTATGGTTTTTTCAGTGAATTTCAAAGGTTTTTTAAATGCTAATTTCTAACTATGCCTACAGAGATAGGACATGTGAAGAAAGAAGAAAAAACTCACAGAAAGAAAAAAAAGAAATGCAGAAAGAAGCAACAGAAGTCCTCAAAGACGAAGAAAAGTGCAGGAAGAAGGATAACGTGCAGAAAGAACAAACAAAAGAGCAGAAAGAAGCCTTGTTGCAAAATCATCCTGTACCCTCAACTTTTTCAGACGGATGCTGGTGGTAACTGAGTCTGACTAACCAGTCCTAGAGCCAGTGCTATGTTAAAAGACACTCAGAATACACTCAGAATACAGTGAAAACACCTACATACAATAGGGAACACTATGCATTTGGGTCCCCCTAGTATATAATAGGGCAGGGGATTAAAACTACCTCTTAAAACGTGCCACAGGATGTGTTTGCACACGTCACCTCAGGCCCCATCCCCTCACTTCCCCACAGTGTAAACACGCCCTGTGGCCGTTTTAAGTTGGGAGATTAAGTCCCCTTGAATCCTGAGGGTCCCTAGGGTCCAACTAGACCACTAGGTACCTCCAGTAAGCGCCACAGAGCTGCGTTGCAGAGAGATGTAAAAAGGGGCACGGCCTAGACCACCTCTCTGCAACGCAGCGCAGTGGCGCTTACTAGAAGCACCTGGTGGGCTAGTTGGGCCCCAGGGTCCCTCAGGATTGAAGTGGAATTATTTCCCCAACTTAAAATGTGCCAAAGGGCTTGTTTGCACACGTTAACTCAGGCTCCGTCCCCTCCCTTCACCACTGTGTAAACAGGCCCTGTGGCCGTTTTTAGTTGGGAGATTAAGTTCATTTGAATCCTGAGGGTCCCAAGGGTCCAACTAGCCCACTAGGTACCTCCAGTAAGCGCCCCAGAGCTGCGTTGCAGAGAGGTGTAAAAAGTGGCACGGCCTGGACCACCTCTCTGCAACGCAGCTCAGTGGCGCTTAAAGGAAGCACCTGGTGGGCTAGTTAGCCCCCAGGGGCCCTCAGGATTGAAGGGGAATTATTTCCCCAACTTAAAACGCGCCATAGGGCGTGTTTGCACATGTCACCTCAGGCCCTGTCCCCTCCCTTCCCCACTATGTAAACACACCCTGTGGCCGTTTTTTAAGTTGGGAGATTAAGTCCCCTTGAATCCTGAGGATCCCTAGGGTCAAAATAGCCCACTAGGTACGTCCAGTAAGCGCCATTGCAGAGAGGTGTAAAAAGTGGCACGGCCTGCACCACCTCTCTGCAACGCAGAGCTGTGGCACTTACTGGAAGCACCTGGTGGGCTAGTTGGCCCCAGGGTCCCTCAGGATTGAAAGGGAATTATTTCCCCAACTTAAAACGCGCCACAGGGCGTGTTTGCACATGTCACCTGAGGCCCCGTCCCCTCCCTTCACTACTGTGTAAATGCACCCTGTGGCCGTTCTAAGTTGAGAGATAAGTCCCCTTGAATCCTAAGGGTCCCTAGGGTCAAACTAGCCCACTAGGTACCTCCAGTAAGCACCACAGAGCTGCGTTGCATAGAGGTGTAAAAAGGGGCGCGGCCTCAGAACACCTGTCTGCAACGCAGCTCCCTGGCGCATACTGCAGATACCAGTTGGGCTAGTTGGCCCTCAGGGACCCTCAGTATTGAAGGGGAATTAATTCCTCAATTTACAACTGGCCAGGGGGCACTTTTGCCGGTCTTTTATTTATTTTATTTTTAAATTTTATTTTTTTAAGAAGGAGGGTGTGTTGCCCCCCTTCTTTTTCTAATTTACTGGCCCTGGGGACCCCATCCCCCAGGGCCTGCACCCTAATTTCTTTTGTTGAAAAAAATAAATTTGGCCCTCCCAAGGCCTTAATCGGCCCCGGGGACACCAACCCCCAGGTCATGGCCTTTTAAAAAAAATTTTTTTAGGAGGGGGCAACGTTGCCCCCCTCCTCAGGCCACTTATGGCCCCGGGGACCCCATCCCCCGGGGCCGGCCTTTGATTTTATTTAAAAAAATATATATATATTTATAGAAACACCTAGGACATGCTGGACAAACTGTATGTACCTATCACCATGACGATTTGCGTGATATTCATTTAAAGGCGACTATGCATAGAATGAATCCACATGGAATGTATTTACACCGCTAGTGAAGCTCTGACGTGTCTGACGCCCTACCGTGCCTAATCCCGGTGCCCCCGCCGATGGGTACTCTCCAAGTAGACACCCGTGTCTTTTATTTATACAAACATGGGTAGCTATTGACAGGCACATTTAATATACACGCACACCAAGCCATTCAAAGGGGATTTGACAAAATTGCGACCAAACTATGCAAGAAACCCCCCTCACGGTTAATAAAATACACATCCACCGCCGGATGTGTAATACTTTTTATTTTACTCTCTGGAAAGGAGACAAACCTCACTTGAGAGTCACAGTGTGCTCCTGGCTGAGCCCAATGCTGTGTTACACCCACCAGTGCCTGCCGAGTGCCTCACACCTCTGTGTTGTATTCCACCAGCTAGTGTGTATGCTATGACACTCTCTAGCCCATGTGCACTGTAACACCACCCCGTGAATATGTCATGCCACACTTGCCTTCACACGGGTTATATTGCCTTCCTTGTTGCCTATGTTATAACGCACAGCGCTATGCCATACATATTACAATCTGGGAACCATATCTTTGTCACAGTGCATATGCAACGTTACACTCCCCAGCACATATTTTATATTACAACTTTAGAGACTAGTTAGGTTACACAACACTGCCCTGTGCATATTACACTCCAAGGTGCATATCGCATAGCACGCGCTAGTGCCTGTGCTATCTCGCGCTCTCCAATGAATCTGTCATTGTGCACATTGTATTGCATATTATATTTCACGCCCCGGCTCATCTTATATCACACTTTTTGGTGCATAGTTTATACCATATACTATATCTAGTTTTTATTTTCAATCGTGCTCTCAGGACTATGTTCTATATAACACCGCGTCCACCTACCCTTTTCACGGGCATTACATTTTGCGATGGGGGGTGGAGGGTCAGGGGGTGTTTCTGCCAAGTGAGCCCGGAGTCACAGTCACAAACGTCCTCTTCTTCCTGAATAAAAGTGAGATTATGCTGCATACTTGTTCATATTTTAAGTAGTTCGCACAGACACACATTTTAAAAACAATAAAGTTCCTAATACCCACCTTCTCTGAACAGTTAGCTTGCTTCCCCATCCACCTACTCCCTATCCTCTGTTGTCTTAACCCCTTCGACGCGCGTGACGGAACGGTTCCGTCATGCACGTCGGTTGGGCTGTGCTTATGACGGAACCGTTCCATCATGGCCCCGCCCGCGCTCAGAACCTGCAGCGTGGCGCGGGAATCCGCGCCGCGCTGAAGGGGTTAATCCATGGACTAGCCTCCTCCCTCCTGCCATGCATGGTCTGATGTGCTGCCACTGCCCTCCATTTAGCATGATGTACCAGTCCACTCCTCCTGCCCTCCATTGGCCAATTCTATGGCCCATCATTGACCTCCTGCTTAGCCTCTGTGCTTAGCTTGCTGCCCCTATTCTCCTTCCCCCTGCCCTCCGATGTCTTTGTGCATGCCCCTGCTCCATCCTTTTTGCCCACCATGTTCCATGGACCTGCCACTCCTATCTAATCTGAGTGTTCTGTTGAGCTGCCACTCCCCTCCCACCTGCCTAGCATTGTCAGATGACTGTAACCTGTCCCTGCCACCACCATCCTGCCTGTCCACATGCCATGCCCTTATCCCCTTCCTCCTGTCCTCCATGGTCCATTTTACTGCCAACCCTTCTGCCCTCCCTGGTCTGTTGTGCTGCAACTGCTCCTCCAGCCTGCCCCGCGCGGTCTGTTGTGAGGCCTCTTCCCCTGAACTCTCTTGTCTGTGCCCAGGTCCTGACCTTCCCTTCTATCCTCCATGGTCCTTTGTGCATGCCCCTGCACCCTCCTTCTTGCCCATCATAGCCATTGTGCTGCCACTAACCCTCCCGCTTACCATGCATGGTCTTCTGTGCTGCCATGGCCCCTCCCACCTTCCCTGTGTGGTCAGCTAGCTGCCCCTGACCCCCTCCCACCTTCCCTCCATGGTCTGTGTGTATGCCATCATAGTCTCATTGTTGCTCTCCATGGTGTGTCTTGTTTCTAGTGCCCATCCTGCCTGACCTCCATGGTCATCTTGCTGCTCCTGCCCTGCCCCCTTGCCCCCAGCCCTCTGTTTCCATGTGCAGACCCCTATTCCCTCCCTCCTGGCTTGTCTGTTCCATTGTAATGCCCCTGATCCGTCCCTCCTGCCCTTTATGGTCTGTTATGCTGCAGCTTTCTCTCCTGTCTGTCCATTATGGTCAGCTAGCTACCATTGACTCTTTCCCCTCTGTTCTCTGTTGTCCATGTGCATGGCCCTGTCCCCTCCCTATTGCTTTCTATGGATTGTTGTTTTGCACTCCCGTCCCGCATGCGCTGTGTGGTGTATTGTGCTGCTGCAAACCCTGATACCTGCCCTGTAGGGTCAGTTTGGTGCACCTCTCCATGTCCCTCCTGTCCTCTGTTATCCGAGTCCATGTCCCTACCCCAATTCCTCCTGCCTACCATGATCCAATGTATCATACTTGCGAACATTTTGAACTTGGTAAGAGGGAGATTTTGAAAAAAACTGGGGTATTGATTTTCCCCTTTGAGTTAGATTGAAAAAGAAGAGATTGTAGACAGGAGACAGATCAAATAAAGCCCATTTGAGCTTAAAAACATTGGACGTTTCCTGGCTGAAACGGGACTGTTGGCATGTATGGTTGTACTACCACTGCCTCTTCTTTCTGCCCACAATGGTCTATTATATTGCCACAGCCTCTCTTGCCAGTCCTGTATTGTTGGTTTGTTGCCCCTGCCCCCCTCTCCACTGCCCTCCATAGTCTGTTGTGCTGCCACTGCCCTTCCTGCCTGCCCAGTGTTGTCAAATTGTTGCCTCTGCACTCTCCTACCTGCCTTCAATTTTCAGAGTCCGTGCCCCTGGCCTCTGCCTCTCAACAGTATCCCAATGAACAACTAGATTGCTAACATTCTATATTTATTACAAAAGTGTGGAACGCCTGACGTCATCTTGATGTAATCAAAACTGTAATACCTAGAGTATTTCCTTTAGAAATTACATATACGAGAGGGTCTAATTTGCATCAAAATTATGGTTAGTGCTCTAAAAAATGAAAATGAGGACATATTTTCTGAGTTTTCAAATAGCGACAAAGAACTTTTAAATTATTTGTAATCTTTATGTTTTTTTATCCAGTTGACCACTTGATTGAATGTTGCACCTAGGGGAGAGGATGTGGTGTTACTTCCAGAGCTGCAGACTTTGCAACTGGGGAACCAGGTTGGAGTTTCTGCTTCAGCTCAACATTCTGTGATTCTGGTCAAATCACTTAATCTCCCCATGTCTACAACCAAAATGAATTTGATCTTGTGAAGCACTCAAATACCTGACAAGTCTGCACTATATAAAACTGCAAATACACAAAAAATAAGTGTTTTGCACACTTCTGTCATTGGGCTCCATGTGGGCTACATCTGGGTGATATTTGTGCTGCATTTGGGCTCTTTTGTCTCTGGTGGCCATCTTGGGAGATTTATTTGTTATGAAGTTTCCTAATTTCCTCATTTACTGCAGTCTCCTCAGTAGGAAATGCTTTCAGTTTTTTACTTTGATTCCATAAAGAATCACATCCCAGGGGAGAATACAATTCAAACTCGTTCCTATGTCAACAGAAGTAGTCTTGGTGGTCTGAGGGCAGACACTACATGACCCACGAGTCGTCCGTGGATACTGAACAGTCACACGAACTGCAACTCAGAGGGCGTGATTTATATGATCACGTGTCCTTGCTCTCTGCGTTACATCGGTTACACGACAAGGAAAATCAAGCTCCGAATCAGTGAGCATAAGAGCACGATTCGGTGTAAAAAACAGTCCACCTGTCTCACAGATCACTTCCTGGCAAGACAACACAGAGCTGACGACATGAGATGGATCGTGCTCGAACGACCACTCATTCCTCAACATGTAAGCGACACCTCCAAGTTTCTGTTCTTGAGAGAACAAAGGTGGATTTTCAAAATGAAAACGGACACACATGGTCTCAATGACAGCATTCCTTGGACCTCCATTTGAATTGTATTCTCCCCTGGGATGTGATGCATTTTTCCCACTATTCGTTGTATCATGAGGATCTCCACTGTTTCCTGATCCATATGACATCTACTGTACTTGTAGCAACTAGGATCACACAGCAAGAGGACCTGACTGCTTCATGCTACCTTATATCTTGTTACAGAGCCTCATGATGTTTTGAGGGTAACATTGCTATCAGAAACTTCTTTATACGTCAATCCAGGGATGGGAATGGGCCAATGTTTTGATTATATCTTGAGAAACGTAGCCTGTTCTGGGATTGATTTAACTGACCCCTATGGGTGGGTACACATATATATCTCTCTCTTGGTTTCATATTCATGTTTTCATAAACCTACCAATTTAGACGAGCCCTATCGTCATATCGTAACTTTATTCTCTCACCAGATGGCTGAAAGTGGCAGCCACATACCATTTCATGGTGGCAGGTCGGTTTCATGCCAAATAGGGGTGTTTATTCCTTGTTTTATTTCACACCCCTTGATTGCCCTCTATATGATATGCTATATGGAGTTCTTGCGAAGGAGGATTTATGCGTGTATGTAAAGAGGGGACAAATCTGGCAATTATGTTTGGTATGGGGAGCGCAACAATAGATATAGACTATAGAGAGACAGACAGGCTCGCTTACCCTCTCGTATGGTCCTTTAAATGATGTAACACGTGTGCATGCATCGAAAGAGGCACTCCCTAACCTTCTGGCACAGTTTTTTATCGAAAGGGCATGCCAAGGGATATGAGAAATACGATCTGTTCGTAAACATCCAGTACGGCGCATGCACGCGTTGATCAGTGTTTTGGTGTTCGTGTACGCGGCTGTACTAATGCATTTCGAGGGCAAGGACCAATAGGTATCCCTGATCTTGCACTGTCCGATTTGAGCAGCTCCCGAATATCGGACTGCGCATGCACATTAAGAATAGCGACTCTGCTTCCGCGCATGCATTTGTTTAACTGCACATCCGGGGCAAGTGCAAATAGCAACACCTGATACTTCGGCGCCCGTTCTGACTAATTAGAGCGGCTATTTAAAGACTCCCTGCCTTGCTGTCGATACCTCCCAGACTGCTCGGAGTCAAGCTCGAGGTCTCGACGGACAGGTAAGCGGAGAGATACTTAGCATTTTTGCCTTGATTGAGGTATCTGCTTTGACTGAACGGTTGAAATATATGACCAGATACAGTTATTAGTTTAACTGTGGGTTAACTAGAGAGTTTTAGATCCCTAGATTTATGTTAGATGGATGATTACTTGGTCTGAATGGAGGGTGGTAACATCATTTTAACATCATTTGGACATCCCGGTTAGGGAACGAAGGGAGATATTCCCTACTGATGTGACTGCATGGGGCGGCTCAATCTACAACCTCTGCCTTGACCATGTTGCATGAGGTTTTATAGTAGAGCTGGCTAAGAAACAAACTGTTTGCCTGGCACATTTTATCTGCCACTTATTTGGTGCATGTTTGTTAGAGTCAAGGGTTGATTGGTTGATTTTGTTGAATTTTATGTAGGGACCTTTTGAGTACTAGTATCCACACACAACTTGTCCTCTTGTGTCCCTATCTTTTAACAGAGCGGTGCCTCCTACACCGAGCAATCTGCCGGGTGAGGTGAGGCTTTTCTCCCACAGAACGTTGGGTGAGTTACAAACCATTTTTTCAAAGAGAATGTTCTTGAATTATGGACCACTGGCTGGCCATTTTCTAAATAATATAGTGCACGAGAAGGGCACTATTGAACATTAGTCGCTGATGCTGTTTATGTCTGTGCTAACCCTACGAAACTGTTTTGATTCTCATTATCTTCTCTTTTAGGAAAGAAGATAAGGTGATAATACCAAAGCAAAGCAGAAACAATGCTAGTCTGGTAGGGTGGCGATGGCCACATACTCATATCGATAATATCATGATTTTGAGACTCACTGTTTGTATACACTATTTTACCAAATCTATCCTGCAGTAGCCTTTAATACCATCATTATTAGGTCCTGAAGAAAGCCGGGTGAGACAACCAGATCGGCTGAAACATGTCGACCTTAAGAGACCAAGTCAGGAATTAGTCATATTTTTTCAGACTAATTTGGTTTTTTAGACATGACACCTGGTCAATTCACAATAAACATATTTTTTGACCACGTAGTCATTTTTAGAGCACTATCACGTTATAGCACTGCAATTTATTGAATCCTCTGAAATATTATTGCACACTTTGGCAGGAGATTTTCTCTTTGGGGATCATTGGGACGGGTACCCAGTAGAGCCGGGTGGCTCGAGTGTGTGGGCCCTGACTTTGACCCCCTAGGGTCTCATATGACGAAGCTCCGCCAATAAGGGTGGGCTGATGGACTCTTAATCTCCCTGCTTAGTGATGTACTAATTCTTTGAAGAGGTGTGCACAGTATATACAACATCATGCAGCGTTTTGTTTATCTTTGGACTTAAGACCTTCTGTTAGTGTATTTCGGTATATTCTGGGGATTGAAGGTACTGTAGTCCGTAAACTAGTTCCCCTAGGACCCTTTTGTAGATTTTTTTGTGAAGTGATTTGAGAAGTCACTCAAAATGTGCCCTAATTTTTCTTTCTTCAGCACTAATCATAATTTCTAGGGCAAAATGAACCCCCTCATTTTGTTCCTTTTTAAATTAAATGTTTTAAGTGTTACCAGTTTATTCCAATCAAGAAGGCTTCAGGTGTGCCATACTTTTGTCATAAGTAAGACAGTAAGCGCTCTAGTTGTTCTTAAGAACACTCTGGGACATTCTGTCATTGGGCTATACTTCGGCTACATCTGGGTGATATTTGGGCTACATTTGGGCTCTTTTGTCTCTGGTGGCCATCTTGGGAGATTTATTTGTTATGAAGTTTCCTAATTTCCTCATTTACTGCAGTCTCCTCAGTGGGAATACATTCAGTTTTTTTTATTTTGGTTCCATCAAGAAGGCATTCAGATGTGTCACACATTTGCCATACATTCTGAATGTTGGCCCTCTAGTTGCTCATTAGATCACTGTAGTAAAACTACTGCTCACCAGGGAAGTCTGCTGCTGGTATTCAAAGTGCATGTTTCAGTCTGCTTGTCAGAATTTGTTTATGAAATAGAAGAGGATTTGAGAAGTCAAAATGTGCCTTAATTTTTCTTTCTGCAGAACTAATCATAATTTATATGACAAAATGAACCCCCTCATTTTGTTCCTTTTTAAATTAAATGTTTTAAAGAGTTACCATTTTATTCCAACCAAGATGGCTTCAGATGTGCCATACGTTTGTCATAAGTAGGACTGTTAGCGCTCTAGTTGTTCTTTAGAACACTCTGGGAAGGTGCAGTAGAACACAAAGGAATCAACTGACAGTCTCTGCCCTTGTTGGATGTACATGTTTTACTGAGAATATCAGACTTCATTCTCACATGACTGAGAAAGATAATGTGAATTTACAGAAAATATGCTCTCAGTTTAGCTTATAGATCACCTTCCAAACCTCTGTGGGAAAAGCATGAGAAAATAGTTTTCTCTCAAACATGATTCATGATATCACAGCAGAAGGCTTTTTCACATGGTAGAATCACCTTAGAACACACCACAATTCCTAAAATGAGTATGGTAACATCAACAAATGATGTATAATGTAACTAAAGTCTTAAAACCTTCCATTAACTGCAATGATTTTTAATGAGGTGCTATCATGTATATTGGTCCCACGATGGCTGCCAACACTTCTTGGATGAAATGCTGACAGCCAATCAGATCTCACGATGAGATGTGTGGTTAGGCTCCGCCCAGATATATATGTGATTATACTTTTGATTTTCTCAGGATCTACTTAACGGATTTACACAATTTAAGCAAAAGACACGAGTTTGAACTGAGGACTACCTCTTTGCCAAAGTTGGTGTAATTCCGTTCAGCAGTTCGGGCTGTAGCTGCGTCAACAGGTCCTATGGGAAAATGCATAGGGAAAACGCGTTTTGGGACCCCCCTTTTTTCTCAGCCCCCGCTTGACGAATCACCGTGAAATTTTCAGGATAGGAGCGGACCAGAGCTGGCCAAAAGTTTGGAAACTTTTGTGACGATTCATCAATCGACGCCAACGTTATTCCAAATAGAATGTTGCGGATTTCCTGTGGAAAATAGGTCCTAACTATAACTACCTACTGGCGACTGCCAGTAGGTTATATATATATATATATATATATATATATATATATATATATATTAAGCTCCAAGGTTCCCCCAAAGTAGGACAGCACTCAGACGAACGGTGTAACAATTTAATGGCAAAAATATGCCCTAGACAGGTTACCACAACAGTTCCTCTTTGCAGTGGCAGTCGATTAGCCGACGCGTTTCGAAGCCTCATTGCTTCTTCTTCAAAGGCTGGACTGTTATGCTTGACACTCCCTCTGATTTCTCCATACAATTCCACGCCCTCTGGTGGGCTGAGGATTGTGGTCCTTGTGGTCTGTCCTGCTCATAAAACCCTGAATGGGTGCACTGATTGCATTTACTGCGTGGCAAGAATCAAAGTCCTCCAATGGACCCCCGTCCCAGAGGCACATTTAAAATCCAGGACCGCTCGCCCCGCATACAGGCAAGGTGGATCCTACGCCTTGCGGCACCCAGTGATTACGGGTTGGCTTGCGGCACCCAGTGATTACAAAAAAAGTTCTAACACAATAACAGACTTGTTGAATAACAATTTTACACAATTGTGACAAATAAAAAAACATCACATACATGAAAACACATGAATAATATGGAAATGACACTTCGAAAAATTTAAATTAAGACAATAAAACAAGGAGAGACAGAAACATATAACACTTGGTGAAATACACCTGTTATTTCATAGAATTTCTGTAGCCCACATATAAAAATTTAAAAATAACACAACATAGTACATGGAAATATTCACTAAGGATAGAATTAATAAGAATAGGCTTATGTATAAAAGTATAGGGCTTCATCTATATTCCAAAGATAGTCCATTATGAGAACCCTCTTATGTGCATCAAAGTGCATCCATACCTAAATGGTATATTTGGTATTCAAACATAAATGAATACATAAATACAGAATAATGTGGAGGCAGAAAGAAAGGGAAAAGAAATTCTGGTAATAGAAATCCAAAAACGCAAACACACTAGTGATTAAAGTCCACAGCTGACATGAGAATGTGTTCGGAACACAATAACTAATCTTGGTGCACACAAGCAGCACAAGGGGCTCCGTACCGTGTTCTTTACAGACGAGGACAGCAACCATAATCGAAAGTGAACGAAAATTTGTCGGCAAGAAACGAAAGTTGCAAACCAAAAAACAGGACATGTAACTCCCTAAAGACATACCTTGATAAGTGTCCATGTATCCCGTGGACACAGTCCCAGTGTAAGAAAAAAGCCCTGGCATCTTTACTCTTTTTATGGCCCTCCCCTTCGGGTAAACTCAAATGTAATTGGCCAAAACACAACATATGCTCTGTGATGGTAATCAAGACTCAACCTCGAGAAAGTAAACGCCATCTTGAAACGGTCTGATTATCTATCAAAAAATGACTGAAATATATATAACATGAGGAAAAACGATGTTCAGTGACTGGAAGATTGGATCAAAGAACAAAAATAAAGTGATAACATTAATAAAATAAAATGGAACAGAATGAATTAAAGACAAATAACCATTCAAAACAAGTGACGACCATGTGTCATGCAATAATGAGTACAATATATTAGCTGGTAGTGATACTATTTTATAACAAGCACACACAGACGGACAAACAAAAGTAAAGTCATTAAACGCCTGTTTCAATTATGCGAAAGTCAAACTGGCAGAACGGCAGCCATCTTCAAATATGACTTCCTGGATCATAATACAATGTAGTTCATCATTGTAAAATATAGACGTGCGAAACAACAAAATAAGCCAGAACAAACACGAAACAGCAATCTGGTTGTAATGTTGCGCAACGGACCGAACCATTGCCCGAGGGTCCGTGCGCGTGTGTCAGGGTCCCCCCCCCTAGCGTAGCCGGAGTTGGGTGAGCCTGACGTCCCCTCGGACGGCACGCACAAATGTTAATAAAAAGCCCAGGGCTCTGGGCGTGGCAGGCATTGCACTGACCACCACGACCACACCTGTGTGCAGCAGTGTTTTATTTACAGGCCCAGGGCACGACACTACACTGGCGACGAGGTGGTCTCGCCACCCCATCGCGCGATCGAACCCTCGCTCTTGCCCAAGGAGCGGTTCCTGCCACCTGCTCTTGGTCCGGCCCCAGCGCTGCCACCTGGCCCCCCTTGGCGGCCCTGCGAGGTCCCCCACTGGCCTCACCTGATTGCCGACGCTCCCAGCTGCTTCCCCGGCCTGCGAAGACTGGTTCCTTCCTCTCCGGCTGCCTGCCTCTGCTACGGGGCCTGCGCGCGCGGAACGCTGGGACCCGCCTGCCGACTCTCACGCATCTCGCGTGCAACACGTGACCCGGCCCTGCCATTCCCCACGCATCTCGCGTGAGGCCCGTTTTTGCTGCGGAGGAAGTCCCTGGCCGGCCCTGCGCCCCCCCGGACGGCCCCCGGCCCTCCACTCGACCTACCTGCCTGCAGACGACGCCTGGGTGAGCGGTGTGCCCCAGCGGTGAGTCGGTGACGCCCCCGGCTGCCGCCTTCGCCGAACATGGCCAATGTGCCCCCCCTCGAACCTTTCGAAGTCACGGGCACCCCGACGTCTCAAGCCGCACGCTGGAAGAAATGGGTGGAACGTTTGGAGAACTACTTCGTGGCAGCGGAAGTCGCGGTGGTGCGGAGGCGCGCCATGCTGTTACACCTGGGAGGTGAGGCGATCCATGACATTTCTAAAGACGTGGTGGAGGCTGGGCCGCCCATGACCTACGCCACGCTACGCGACGCCATCACGGCGTACTTTGAACCGTTTGCAAGTGCGGACTATGAACGCTTCCTGCTCCGCCAAGCCCGCCAACTCCCAGAGGAGTCGGTGGACGTCTTCTACGCCAGGCTCAAAAAACTAGCCAGCACATGCACGCTCCCCGATGCGGACGACGAGATCCGCGCACAGTTCATCCAAGGCTGCGCGTCGTCCAAGCTCCGTGAAAGGGTACTGGAGGCGGACAACATGCCAATGCGCGACATCCTCACGCTAGGCCGCTCGAAGGAACTGTCCAAGGCCAGAGCCGCGCACATGGAGCCGAAGCCGGCGGTCACCATCAAAATGGAACCGGTGTGCGCCATCACGGCGGAGGTAGCCGACACCCGCACGAAGCATCCCCAGCGGAGGAGCCCGAGACCTGTCCAGCCGTCTCCCAGCCGAGCCTGCGTGTGGTGTGGAGGAGCGACCCCACACAAAGGAGCGTGCCCGGCCCAAGGCAAAATCTGCAGCGCATGTGGCAAAGCCAACCATTTTGCGAGTGTATGCCTGTCCACATCAAGAAAGAAGCAGGGAGGCCCGCCTAGGAGGGTGAGACAGCTGGCACCCCTACCCAGCACCTCCGCTAACAGCGACATGGATGACGACGATGAAGCGGATGTCGCCTCGGTACATGTCGTGCGGATGCTCAACACCCTGGCCGCGACGCCGTCAGCCGGACCCATGTGCACAGTCTCGGTACAGGACCAGGCCGTACCTGCTCTGATCGACACCGGTGCCTCCATCAACCTGATGGCGGCCAGCGTATACCGGACGCTGAGGAGCGCACCACCACTCCGGCCAACGAGGGTGCAAGTGTACGCCTACGGCACCCATCGCCCCCTACGCCTGTGCGGGGTTTTCAGGACAGACCTATCCCACGACACCACTCGGCTGCCAACCAAAATATATGTGTCACAGGAAGGGACGGGATTCCTAGTGGGGTGCCGGACAGCCCAAGACCTGGGCCTGATCCACTTCGCCCTCACCGTCCAAACCAGCAACCTCGACCATCTGGTGCAGGAGCATACGGCCCTGTTCGACGGAATCGGGTGCCTCAAAGGACCCGCCATACACCTCCACATCGACAGGACAGTCACCCCAGTAGCCCTCCGGCATCGACGCATCGCGTTCCACCTACGACCCAAAGTGGAAGCAGAACTACGGACACTGGAGCAAGCGGGAATTATCGAACGGGTAAGCGGACCCACCCCATGGGTGTCACCCATCGTGGTGGCGAAAAAAACGAAACAGCCGGACGCAGTGCGGATCTGCGTGGACATGCGCGTCCCCAACCTGGCCATCAGGCGTGAGCGCCACCTGACGCCGACCATCGACGACATCGTTGGAGAGCTATCAGGCTCCAAATGGTTCTCCAAAATGGACCTGAGGTCGGGATATCACCAGATCCCGCTGCACCCCGACTCCCGCTCAATCACCACATTTTCCACGCACGCCGGCCTCTGGCGCTACACCCGGCTCAATTTTGGGATCTCAAGCGCAGCGGAGGTGTTCCAGAACATTATCCAGAATGTCCTGCAAGGGCTGGACGGCGTCTTGAACGTCAGCGACGACATCCTCGTCCATGCCCCTACTCTGGATGAACATATCTGACGCCTCCGAGCAGTGTTCTCCCGGCTGCAGGAACGAGGCCTAACCCTCCACAGAGACAAATGTGACTTCCTGCGCAAAGACATTAGCTTCTTCGGATACCGATTCTCCGACCAAGGGATAGGCCCGGACCCGGATAAGGTTAAGGACATACATGCGGCCCCCGCGCCTACCTCCGTGACGGCTGTCCGCAGTTTCCTGGGAATGGTCACGTACTGCGGGAGGTTCATCCGAGACCTGTCTGACCTCACTGGGCCCCTCCGCGACCTCACCAAAGCCTCCGCCACCTGGGAGTGGGGCCCAGCACAGCAAGAGTCGTTCCAGAGAACCAAAGAGGCGCTCTCGGCTGACACCACCCTGGCATACTTCGACCCCCGGCTCGAGTCACAACTCATAGTGGACGCCAGCCCGACAGGCCTAGGAGCCGTGCTAGCCCAGCAGCAGAGGTGCGGAGAGTGGGCCCCCGTCGCGTACGCAAGCAGAACACTCACGCCAACGGAGCAGCGGTACTCGCAGATCGAGAAGGAGGCCATTGCGATCCTTTGGGGGTGCCGCCACTTCCACATCTACCTGTATGGACACCCGTTTGTGGTGATCACTGATCACAAGCCCCTAGTCCCGCTGTTCCAAGGCTCATCATCACGCCCTCCCCCGCGGATAGAGAAATGGGTCCTCCAGCTCCAAGAGTTCCAATTCACTGTTGAGTACCGACCAGGCGCCCGAAATCCAGCAGATTTCCTGTCCAGACACGCCCGCCCGGCCACGGACGTGGAAGCCACGGAGGCGGCCGCTACCGAGGAGTATGTCCGGATGATTGTGGAAAGGTCCCGACCCCTGCCGATGTCCCTCAAGGAGGTTGCGCTGGCTACCAAAGGAGACGACTGTCTTCAGATGGCCATCCGAGCGGTCGCGTCTGGAGATTGGAAGCCGCTCCAAAGCCCGTCGTCCTTTCGCACGCCCGAGGCTCAGGCGTCACTGAAAGCGCTCTACATCGTCAGGAACGAATTGTCGGTGTCCCCCGAAGGCTGTCTCCTGAGAGGCCCCCGCCTGGTACTGCCCGGCAGCCTCACTCAACGAGCCGCCCTCCTGGCGCATGGCGCTCACCAAGGCATCGTCAAGTCGAAGAACCGCCTCAGGTGCAAGCTCTGGTTCCCGGGACTCGACAAGTTGGTAGAAGATACGGTCCAGCGGTGCCCGGTGTGTTTGGCGACCAGCCTACCCGACCCCCCAGCACCCGTGATCACGGAAGAGGGTCCGACCTCGCCGTGGGTGCGAGCCAGTGCCGATTTCGGCAGCCTACCTGGAGGACGACACATGCTAGTTGTGGTGGATGACTACTCGCGGTACCCCGAGGTAGAGATTGTCCCCTCAACAGCCGCAGCAGACGTGATCCCCAAGCTGGAGAAGGTCATGGCCACCCATGGACTCCTAAGTGAGCTGCGCACGGACAACGGTCCACCATTCAACGGCACAGAGCTGGCCGAGTACCTGCAATCCCATGGCATCAAACACCGACGCATAACCCCACGGTGGCCGCAAGCAAATGGAGAGGTCGAGAGGCTGATGAGGACTCTAAACAAAACTATTCAGATTGCCCTGGCAGACGGCCTCAACGTTGAGCTAGCCCTCTACCAATTCCCGCGCGAGTACCGGCTGACGCCCCACTGCACCACCGGGGTTCCCCCGAGCCACCTGTGTCTGGGCCGAGCGATCCGGGACACTATCCCGCACCACCCTGTGTGGGAGTCATCACCAGACCCACCCAACCGCTCCACGGAAAGTCGACTAAAAACGAACCAAGAAGCCTCCCGGAGGCGGAGAGCAGCGGACAGTACAATCCAGGTCGGCGACCAGGTGCTAGTGAAAGACAGACACCCCGGGGGGAAATTCCGCCTGCCCTTCGAGCTGGCCCCATGGATTGTCACCAATGTACAAGGGACCCTGGTCACAGCCGTCAGAGGCGGTGAAAAAGTAACTAGAAACGTGTCGTTTTTCAAGAAAGTCCCGCGCGAGGAGGAGGAAGACCTCCAGGAGCTTGAAGACTACTACCCAACCCCATCTCCCAGCCCTCGGAAACCCCCAGGAGCGGAAGAGCCCCGGAGGGCGGAGAACGCCGGAGAGGATTCTTCGGCGTCAACTGAGAGAGAGGAGGTGCCACAAGCGGCGCCGAGCCGCCCGGACCCGGTGGAAGCGGACGGCTCAGAGGACATGTTTTTCACCCCACCGGATGGGCGCAGCCAGAGCAAGTATCACCTACGCCCGCACCCGCGACCATCCCAGAGGTACAGAGACTTTGTGGCTCGCTGTCAACTGGGGGAGTGAGGGAAGGCTGCCCCTCCAACAAACAACCAAGTAAGACTGTTCCTTTTGTTTTCCATGAGACTTTTAGAGACTGTTAAACTGTTGGGTCGCGCTAGGCGACCGGTTTCGTTGGGTTTCAGTTCTGGGTAAAGGAGGAATGTAATGTTGCGCAACGGACCGAACCATTGCCCGAGGGTCCGTGCGCGTGTGTCAGGGTCCCCCCCCCCCTAGCGTAGCCAGAGTTGGGTGAGCCCGACGTCCCCTCGGACGGCACGCACAAATGTTAATAAAAAGCCCAGGGCTCTGGGCGTGTCAGGCATTGCACTGACCACCACGACCACACCTGTGTGCAGCAGTGTTTTATTTACAGGCCCAGGGCACGACACTACACTGGTCTCGAAACATATAGTATGAGTTCCATCCTAAGGAAGTACAGGATGGGAAAAAAGCTCTGTTTCATTGATCGTAAACTACTTAAGTGCCAAAGCGCAAAGAAATAACCCATGTAAACAGACAGCAAACTCTTGTCACATAGAGTGTAGCATAAAATCAAGCAATGGAGAGTCAAGACATTCAAGGGTAAGCAACAATAAAGAAAATCATCGAATTAATTATGGGTCAGTAGTAAGGAGATCCATATATAGATCCTAAGAAGGGTCCCTGTTCAGAGGTACATAGATACACCTGAGCAAAACAGGCAGCAAGCTGTAATCACATAGAATCTAACTTAAAATCCAAACGATATGGGTAAAAAATAGAAAAAATAAACCTATGCAAACAAACAGCAAACTGTAATCTTAGAGAATATAACATAAAGTCCAGTCCAGAAGAGATAATCATTAAATTAAATATAGATCAGTTGTAGAAGAATCCAAACGCAGAACCAGAGGACAGGCCTATCCATTCGAGATTTGTAAAGTGACAATATCAATAACAGCAACTAAAAAACACCACAATAATCAGCCCAAAAAATCATGAAATTCATTATATGTATTGTATCCTGCAGTGATTCCCTTCAAGCGGCAAATCCATTTGGCCTAATTCTGCCTCAAACAAAGTTCTCTGTCACTGCCCGTGTTTTTTTTCAACAATATGCTCAATACCCAATAACCCAAAACTGGTATCATTAGAATGAAATAAATTATAATGTTCAGTCATAGGGTATCTGCCATACGCATTCTTAAGGGCTCTCTGGTGTTCCTCTACATGTATTTTTAAGCAACATGATGTGCTGCCTACTTAAATCATGTTACATTTGCAACCAATTACTTAGAATGCAAAGCGTCTTTTCCAATTAACAAATTGGTTCACACTCGATTCATATGGTGAGTTGAATCTAAATCTCTTAGTCTTGTTCTTTCTAAAAGTACAGACATTGCATGAATTACATACATAGAAGCCACAGGGTTAGGGGGAAGGCAGCCAAGTGTCCCTAGTATGAGTTGATGTAATATAACTAGGACACAGTGTGTCCCTTAGTGAGAGTCGCCTTCTAAAGCTTACAGACAGGTTTTTGTAATGGAATTGCGTAAGCCTGGAACGTCCAGGAGAAGGTGCCAATGTTTTCTCAGAATTTTAAAGATCTTATTGTTAGAGGTTGAATATTTGGTAATGAAAGACCCCTTCCTGTGATAGTCTCCTCTCTCATGTTTATTTCTCCTAGTGTTGCGTGGTAAAGTCTGTAATGTTGTTTCTCTAGATATGTGCTCTACTCTTTTCTGCACATTTAACACAGTCCTGGTTTCAATGCCAGTATTTCCATAATGTTGGATTTGAAATTGAAATCTTTGCTACAATTTCTTCTTATCCGAATCATTTCACCGTGCAGAATGTTCCTAATAACAGTCTTGGAATGTGCACTGATAGCATGCAGTACTCTATTGCAAGTTGTTTTCTTGTGATACATAGTGCTATGGATGATCCCTTCCTACACATACAACTGAAGGTCCAAGAAATGTATCTCATCCTTATGATGGTGCATTGTCAACCTAATGTATAAGGATTATCATCCAGATACGAGAAATATTCAATTAGTGCTTCTGTGGGGCCTGCACAAAGGCAGATAATATCATCAATGTACTTCCCCAAAACACAATGTGTCCTTTCCAGGGGGAGGCACCCTTACCCCAGGCACTCTCACTCCCATACCAAGCCATAAAGAGGCAGAATAAGAGGGAGTGAACCTGTAGCCCATAGCAGGCCCCTGCAGTTGATAGTACCACTGACCATCATTTAGGAAATAGTTTCTAGAGAGGATTATGTCCATCATAAATTATCATATATTTGTACTCATAGTGGTCGGCCCTCTCCTTGTCCAAAAATGAACAAGCTGCCACTAATCCAAAATCCATTCATATGCCTGTATAAAGACTAGTCACATCAAATGTTACAAACCTTAACTCTTCAGTCCAGGCAAACTCATTAAATTTGACAAAAATGTCCTTACTGGCCTTATTGTATGATGGTAAGTTTGTCACATGTATTTTTAATCTAATATCCACAAACTCTGAAAGTTTTTCAGTGGGAGATCCCACACCAGAGATGATTGGTCGACCTGGAGGAAATGCCACCCTTTGTGGACCTTGGGCAGTATATAGATGCATGGAAATCTTCCTTTTCCTATCAGTAGATACCAATACTCCTCATCTGATAGTAAGGATACATCCCTTCATTCCCTCAATTTCATATTGATGAGTGATATAAGCTTCTCCGTTTGGTTACCCTTAATTCGTTTATAACAGTGAGTATCATTTAACTGGTGAGTGATTTCATTTATATAATTCAATTTGTTCATGATAACCACGTTCCCACCATTGTCAGCTTCTCTGATCACAATACTGGGATCTTGTTAAAACCTTATAAGGTCTGTCTCTCATGATGAGAAATATTATTTGTAGGTTGTTAACTAAATTTAATCGGAGTATCCATAAGTTCTAATTCTCTGGACACCTTCTCATTGAATAAATCAATGTTACAATAATAGACTGTAGAGGGAATGAATATCGATATTGGTCTCAAACCACTGTCAATGTCCAAACTCACTGTCACATTCAAATGACACAATCATCATTTTCTATAGACAATAAACATAGTGTATTTCTCACATCAGCAAATGGTGTGCAATTAAGTAGCCTGTTTGGAAGTATGGACAATGAGATCTTGCTTTTGACCAGAAAATAAATCTTAATTTCAAAGATCTAACAAATTTGAACAGGTCAATATGCTAATACACCATGTCACCTATTTGTGTTGGACAAAGGTTCATGCCTTTTCTTAGCAAGCTTGTTCCATGCACATCGAGTTGTCTGTCCGATAATCTGTATCCACATTACCACCACCACCACCTGTAGTGTCAAACTCAAAGGTTCTAGATGCTAGTTCTTGTTCGAGCGCATTGAGATAGCCACTTTTTCTGCTGTTTTGTCTTTTGTGCCTCCTCCCGTCCTAATTTTTTTTTGCCTCGTTTGCATGTAACCTGTTGTTTAACCATAATTTTGCCAATTCTTTCTGTAAAGCAGGACAGCCCTCTTCTAAAGGGGTTTCCAATGTCGTACTGCCAGAGGCAGTACTGCGTATAGAGGCACTGTAAATATTACTGGCATGTAATGATTTGAAAATTAAAAACATACAGGGCTTTGACTTTGAACCTTTTGAGGTGTAAGTTTGATTTAAATTGGTTTACCTCTATTCCGGGGTCATGCACACAAGGATGCTGAGCCCAAACATGAGTTCTTAAGAATAATAATTTTGCACCAATAGTTTTTATAAAGAAAATAATGCTAACAGTTTTGGTGGAAAGGGGGAAATTGGAATTACATTAATATAATTAACTTCTTGAGATTAATTTGCATTCTTGTTTACATTGGCCTGAACACATTTGGATTAATGCTTGTGTTCCTGAAGCTGTTTCTGAATTGAAGTGTTTTAATATCAATAGGGAGATTATCTATAGGGAGATTTGAAATCTGCGCACCTATCATGGAATGTGTTGTGATATGCTGTGTCACATTATAATGTGAACTGTTGGTGCAGTGTGATATGTGTAGATTGGATCTGCATAGATGTATTGTGGCACTATGAAATGTTGTGCAATGGGGATTTCTAGTGGCTAAATAGTGATTCACAGAGCACAAATTAATTCAGTTTGTTGCAAGACTTGCCTATTATGATTTTTTATTTTATCTTGTATTCATTGGCCTGCATAAAGCAAAGTTTTAAAGATGATTTCCATATGTTGTGCTGTTTATTTTACACAATATTAATGCATTTTATTGTTTTGATTTCTAAGGAAGAGTTGTGATTATGCAAGAATTGTATATTGTAGGTTTAAGGGGAAACAAGTTAGCAGATTCAAAGAAATCCAAGCTCTTGAGAAATTATGGATATTATTGAAATTGTGTGGTTATATGTGAGGCACCACACCATAAGTTTTTAAGTATGTATAGGTCTAGTTGTGAAGGCTAACTAACTTGGAGACTAGCGTTTATCATCTTGAGATAGGTGGCCTGATCAAAGGAGGGGAGTTATATCTGGTTGAGAACTTGCCTTGGAGTGATGGATGGTGCTGTAAAATGTACTATTCCCTGTCTTAGAGTGAGTTTGTTTTTTTCTCCTGTGTTTAAGTAAAGTAGACGAAACATTTTTATTCAGTTAAGTTAATTGAGTTTTGTTTTTGCTTTCAGCTGTAATGTGATTGGTAGGCAGGCTGTGGCAATAACGGTACACATGCACACATGATGTTGCTAAATTTATGACTTGTGCGTGGCGTAAAAAGTGGAACAAAATTTCTGATAATAAACACATTTTTAGTATTTTTGGTGTGATATGAATGAGGCGAAGCTACAGCCTCAACCTGCACATTTTGTAGCTTTGAATGATTGGAATTATATAGCGAATAAAAAAGACAATCAGAAAGGGATGAACGGTTAGGTGAGAAAATTAATAAGCTACTGGTTGAATGTAAGATTGCATGTGCAAAAGGAATGGAGAGAAGATATGTTAGCGGGAGTGAGCGCGTTCCCTGCAAATTTTAAAGCAACAGACAAAAAGAATATAAATGTCAACAATGATTAATGAACTAAAAGTGAGAAAGAGATAGAAAATGATTGTGAAGAAGAATGGATTTATAAATTAAGTGTTACATTCTAGATCATTTCTGTATTTTAATGAACCAAGACTGCAGAAGAGAGAAACTGAGGAGGAGTGTCCACATGAAAGTGAAGCAGATCCTGGTATGCTTGCTAGTGTGGCAGCACCGAGTGAGCCAAAAACAAGATTTGACATATGTAAACTCAAAGATGAATTCGGGGAAATTGTTAATGGCACCATTGTTTTAGAAAGAATATTGTTGTATAATGAGGGAGAATTGGGATACAGGTGTAATAAAGCAGCTAGAGCTGTGTGTGATGCATTAACAATCTTGAAGAGTTGGCAGATTCATTTAATTTTGATTGTGTATAAAAAGAGAATGCTGAAAATATAGAATGGATATAAGTGAAGACAAAGTGCAAAGAATAGGGCATGTGAACTTAAGAGCACATAAGAGAGGTTTATTAATGAATATAAACGAGTAGGAGGACCTGAAAGTGTAAAAAGATAATTGATTGAAGAAAGGAGGAATGATACAGAAACAAATGTTTGAGAAATGTCATTGATGGTTGAGGGGGTGAAACCCTACTTAGGCAACAGCCACAATCCCTGTGAACCACAAAAAGTTACAAAATTATCCTGTGCTTCACCCTCTGGTATCTTGGCACAAACAAACTCAGGATTCAATTATAGGCAATGCATAAAGCAGTTATAAAGAACACAAATATTAATAACACAAATAAATGCCACATACATTTAGAAAAAGATTACCTTGACCCCAAAATGATGGAAATTCAAACATTAGAACCTGAGTTATGATATTTTAAAGTTTTAAATGAAAAATAGTGCCTAAAATAGAAAAGAGACAACATCTAGTCATGTGAAATTGGGGCAAATTCGAAAGTTATGGCAGACTGCGATGGAATGTGGTTTGGATAAGCAAAGTTGATTGGGCTCGGACTCTGCTTACCTTCAAACTTAGAAGAACTTTCTAAGTATAATATCTGAGAAGGTAAAGTTCAGTGAGACAAAGCAGCTGGAAGTGTACAAGGAAGTGGCGTCCTCATCAGGGAGCTGTTCTATGAGGTCATAGTGAATATTTCTTTGTTCGGAAAAACTCTCTTTCTTGGAGGATGAAGATCTCCAGTGGTTGAAGCTACAGGCTGTAGCCTACGAGGGCTCCACAAGGACAGATACCCCTTTTTAGAGGAACCACTGAACAAAGTTTACTGCTGAAGAGAAGAACATGGTGCAGTCAGGCTGAATGTCGATGTACCTTGGGCAGATCGGTGAGGAGGTAGGTCCCAGTCCCCGCAATGTTCTCAGAGTACTTTTAGGCAGAGGTTTATTTAAGTCTCATATCTTTGATTTTGGCATTTTTATCACCACTTCTAAGGCTCCAGGACTGATGGGGCCCCACTTGGAGTGACAAATGCAAAAAGAACAAATGATGGACAGAATGCAGAACAATGTCATACATTCATTCCAGTAAAGAGATCTGGGCCTAAATCCATCGTTTTTTTGCTCACCATGCCATTCCAGTTTGGACCCAGCCATATGCAAATCAGTCTTGACCCTGCAGACAATGGTAACAGTCCAGCCGGAACTGCCAGGCCAGGTCCTCCCTGAAATGGAAACAACCATCCTAGGACCGGTTTCGGGCTTTCAGCCCTCATCATCCAGGATAGCTTGACTTTAGTGGCATGGAGAGCACGGGACCCACGTCTGGGCATACCCGTCCCACTCGGCGTGACAAATGCAAAAAGAACAATTGATGGACAGAATGCAGAACAATGTCATACATTCACCCCAGTACAGAGATCTGGGCCTAAATCTATCACTGTTTTGCTCACCATGCCATTCCAGTTTGGACCCAGCATAGGCAAATCAGTCTTGACCCTGCACCCAATGGGAACAGTCTAGCCAGAACTGTCAGGCCAGGTCCTCCCTGGACTGGAAACAAGCATCCTAAGACCAGTTTCGGGCTTTCAGCACTCATCAGCCAGGATAGCTTGACTCCAGTGGCATGGAGAGCACGGGATACACGTCTGGGCATACCCATCCCACTTGGGGTGACAAATGCAAAAAGAACAATTGATGGACAGAAAAGTTTCAGCACTCCGTCCATCAACCCCTTCTGTTTGCTTTGTTCGCCCTAAGTTTGCAGGGTATGCCCAGACGTGAGTCCCTTGCGCTCTTTGCCACTGGATTCAAGCTAGCCTGGTTGAGGAGGGCTGTTAGCCCGAAATCTGTCCCAGGATGCTTGTTTCCGGTCTAGGGAAGACATGGCTTGGCAGTTCGGGCTGGACTGTTCCCATGATGCACAGGGTCATGACTGATATGCATATAGCTATGTCTGAACTGGGGTAGCGAAGTGAGCTAAAGAATGATGATGGATTCAACCCAGATCTGTGACTGGGGGTGAGTGTCTCAAAAGTTTCAGCACTCTGTCCATCATCCCCTTGTGTTTGCTTTGTTTGCCCCACTTGGAGTGCCAGGACTCATTCAGCCTGGGTCAAGGTGTTGGCTCAAGATAGCTGGAGTCTTCTGTCCCTGTGGTTCTGATCAGGATGCCAGTTATCTAGCCCATGGAACCACTCTGGAAATCTTGGGTTCGAGTAGAAAAGCAAGTCTCAAGGAGCAGAGCAGTCCTCTGAGGGCACAGAACAGGCTTGAGACAGCAGGGCAGTCCCCTTGGTGCAGCACGGCAGTCCTCTGAAGTACACAGAATTCCTCTGAAAGTCCTTCCACAGGTCCAGAAGTGAAATCTTTGAAGTCAAAGAGACTTCTGGCTTTTTCTAAACACCACTTTCCTATGGAGTTCTAAGCAAGCTAAATTGGCTAACCAGGTGTAAGACAATATTACAATGTTTTAGGGAGTGAGCACAAGCACTTTAGGACTGGATAGCAGTGGTGAAGTGCACAGAGTCATAGGCCAACAAAAAGGAACTCAGCAAAGAATAGAAGGTAAGTTGGAAAATGTTTGGGGGAAGAACACACTCAGGCTGGCAGGCCTAACAAAAAGAAATTTAAAAAAAGAACCAAATGTGAGTGATTCTGAATGTGAAATAGTTGTGGGATACTCTTTGAGAGAAGTGCATGGAGGAGCATATTTAGATGTACAATCGGTGAGAACTGAGCTTCTGACATTTGCAAAAGATTTTGAAAGCTTAGAGAATAACTGCATGAGTAATATAGTGAAGTAGAAAAAAGTATGACTATTTCAAACGTAGTTTGTATACATATGCATGTATTGTTTGAGATTATTAGCCTTAATGATGTACAGCTAAAGTGGAAAGAAATTATAGGTTTGCCAAAAGTAGAAACTCAAAGAGTGACTCCCCATTAGTAAATGATCACCCGAAGTCTGATTCCACAGAGAGAAAACAATTGGTCACAAAATATTGAGGGCAACACAAGAGCATAAAGAGTCAGTGTATGCATAGTATGAGAGATCGTTGCAGATTTACAGAATGCCCCGCTTAGGAAAAGAAGGCCAGTTTCTATTTATTTCTAACAGACCCATAACTAATGAGGTGTGCCTGTAAAAATTGATTCAATTGAAAATTATCATGAATTCATAATATCTAACAAGAGTCCTGTTAATCTGTTTAATCAAGATCTACTTTGTAAAAGGAATTGCATTATTTGCTGCACTTTGGATGGTGTAACAATTCAAGCACATGATGAGCAATCTGATTTTAAACTAACATCACAAGAGTCAAGAGTGATTTATTTCACGGTTCTAAAACAATGTATTTCCCTCCTGATTTTAAGCACACAGTGAAAAAGTTTGATTGGTATTTTACAGGAAAAGAAATTGGGGTAATAAAAAGTGCAGAACCTCTGAGGATAACAGTGAAACTAAATGCAGTATATACTCATACTGCTCAGTACAAGCTTACTCATGAAGCAGAAGAAAGGATGACACCTATCACAGACAAAATGATCAAGCAAGGCCTTTTAAAAAGAGTGGTAGGAAGCAAAGGTAATTAATTGATTATGGGCTTGAAAAAAATGGAATGAAAAATGGTGCTTCTTACAAGACATGAGCAATATTAATACTATTGTAGTTCCAGATTGTCCCGCTGTACTGAATCTTGCTGGTAATTTGTAAGAAGTCCCTGAGGATACAGAGTAGTTTACCATTATTGATTTGTGTCATTTCTGTTCAAGGGGATAGCAAGTATCTCTTTGCATTGACATTTCTGAACAGAATAATGGTCTGTTGTAGTATCCCACAGGGTTTTATAGAATGTGCCTCAATTTTCTTTAAAATTCTGAAGAAAGATTTAGAGAGTTTACAATTCCCCTTTAATTTAGCATAAGTGCAATATATTGATGACCTGAGGGTTGCAACCAAAATGTGAGAAGCCTGTAACCTACATACAAATGCACTGTAAAACCATTTAGCAGAATATGGCCATAAAGTGTCTCCAACAAACTTCAATATTGCCAAAGAGAAGAGGTCATTTTTTGGGGTACAGAAGTGGAAATGGAGTGAGGAAGGTGGTCAAAGAACACATTTCTACAATTGAGAGAGTGAACCTACTGACGACTCAGAAAGTAGTTTTTCCCTGATTGCAAAGCTTTTTTAGAGGCTTACTTACAGTGTTGTCACTGAACTGGTGTCCTGGAACAACAAATGTTTGACTTCCTTCATAGAGCTCAGATATAGTCTTTCTGTACCTGCTATTTGAATGCTTAATTATAAAAAATATTTGTATTCAATTTGTCTAGAAAAAGGTGGCTGCTCAATTTCAGTGCTCACTCAGCAACAATAAGGAGCGAAGCGGGCAACAGCTTAGTTTTCAGCTACATCAGATCTAGTAGCCACTGTACTTTCGTGTTCCCTGAGGTGCATTTCTGCAACCTGAGTTGCCACTCAGCAAAGAGAAAAGATTGTGATGGGTTATGCATTTAGCTAGTCTCTCATTAAGTTAAGATCTTGCTGACCCTTACTTGTACTTAAGATCTGAAAGGCAGCTACCAAACTTAGGGGCAGATTTACAATAACTGGCGCATCCACGCATATCAGCAGGGATGCGCCAGTTATTGTGCGTTACGGCTCCGCCACAATGGATGCGCTGCATTGTAAATGCGGCGCACCATGGGGCAAAAAACGGACAGATGCGTGACGCATCTGTGCCGTAAAGGCAGCGCATTGCTGGAGTTGCGTCGCAAGCGTGACGCAGCTCCAGCAAGGCTCTGGGGTGCCCTATCCTCACAATGCTGCGTCAATCCTTACGCCTGCTTTAAGCAGGCGTAGGGTTTTGACGCAGCATGGGCTCAAAACTGACTGAGTGAAGTCCTGTAGATTTCACTCAGCTACTTTTAAGAGGCGTTCCTGCGACGGAAAGCCCCGCCTGCGCCGGAACACCTACTTCTGGCGTAGGGCTTTACAACGTGACGCATCTCCCAGATGCGTCACGTTGTAAATACCCTGCAGCATGGCGCTGGTTTTGCGCCGCCGCTGCATCACAAAAGTGACGCAACGGCGGCGTAAAAGAGGCGCAAGGGGCTTGTAAATCTGCCCCTATGTATGAACAGATCCTTTTTGTGGTGGAAGTACCCTGAATCTCGCCACACTATTGTTAAGGCCTGATGGGGAAGATACAGATGATGGACACAATAATTGTGATGTTGACTGTAATGACATAACTAAATTGTATACCAAACAAAGACCAGAAATTCAGGATGTACAACTCAAATTGATGCATTTTATTGTATTTGCAGATGGTTCTTGTCTGAGAAACCATCAAGTAATGTTGAGAGCAGCATATGCAGTTTGCACAATATAATATATTGCTGAAACATCATAATTGTGTAATGTAACTTCAACACCCATAACAGAATTAATCGCCATCACAGGAACATGGGGCATGGCCAATGGATTGATTTGTTACAATCTACACTGATAGCCAGTATGTTTTTGTAGTTGCCCATGTCGGGCAGCTGTGGCCACATTGGGGTTTTTGACATCCTTTAGCACACCCTTAAAAATGGGCCAACAAGTTTAGAATTGGAAAATGCATTAAAATTACCAAGAGAAAAGTAATTGTAAAATGTGCTGCACATAATAATGGAGATCATATGGGTATACCTGGCAACCAATATTTGGATGAAATTTACCAATTCTATGCTTTTATGTCTGGTACATTGGAATCAAATTGTAATTTTGAAACTAGAGCATAAATTGAGGTTTTTGCTTACATCAGTGCAAACTTTGAAGGAATTGAAAAATTTGCAAAACAATGTGCCCAAGGATGAAAAGAAAAAGTGAGTTACAGGAGGCTGTACAAAAGATGACAGTGAATTGTGGAAGTCAGCTAATGAAACATTTGTTTTACATAAGCATCAAAGGACAACATATATGTATGGCCTACACACATTGGGTGTTAAGGGTTGTAGAAGCTTTATAAAAGGTTTGGGTTAATAAGTGTCTACTGTTGAATATTGGCAAAAATATGAGTGACCAAGTTATATTGGACATTCTTGTTGTCCTTTTACTAGATTATAGATTAACTTTGTAGAAATGCCCCAATTCAATGGGCAACAACACATTTTAGTCATTGTTTGTCTCTTTTACAGATGTGTAGAAGCCTATCCAACTAGAAGGTGTGATCATTTACCTGTAGTCAAGTTCATGCTAAAGATCCCTATATATGGTTACAAACATCTTTGGCACAGATAGTGCAGAATCTGAATTGGAACCGATGTTTCTGACTGAATGTACAGATTTCCCAATGACCAATTACAATTCCCAGAAACCGTTTGAGCAGTCCGAATCGGTTCTGAAAGGCATCCGGAAAGCCCGAGTCTTACAGAGCCGATTCATACAGTTCTATTGACACGGTATCCTTATGAGTGATTACGATGACCGATTCGGCCAGCCATTCTGAATCGGTTTGCCTGAGACGGCATGGCTGACGTAATCAGTCTTTGGCGGCTTAACAACATCGTACACGGGCCCTAAGTATTCTTTTGGTCGAGAATCAATATGTAAAGCAACACCATAGCAGAAAGTCATTCCCACACACTCACTCAGCACCAATATGCCATGCCATGGATAGCAGGAAGGTCCGTATGGCGTGCACACGCACACACATGCACACAACACCATGATGAGGTGAAACTGATATCTGGCAGGTCAGTTGATAATGCACATGCAGACACCTTGGCCCAAGCCCTCCTAAGCTAACACCGACTACCCTACACCCAGGGGCTGGTGGCAAAGAAAAGCTTTCCCCTGCTACTAGGCCAATCAAGGCCAGAGTCACACTTAGGGCCTGATTTAGATGTTGGTGGGACCATGATGGAGAGTGGACTTTTTTTGCGATCTTACTGTCTGCCGCTCTGGCGGTCTGCCTGCCTGGTTCGGATGCTGCCTGGAAATGGGAGAAAAGACAGGTGCAGTCCTGCTTATTATGCCAGGACTACACCCCCCCCACACCTGCGGTGGGATGGGTTGAAGCAGGTGGCAACGGGACTCTGACCTGGATTCCCATCCTCCAGATTTGGATGTGGGCTGTTTCAAAGGGAATTCTGGCAGAACACCTCCTACCTCAAGTCGGCAGAATGGGATGAAAAGGGGAGAAAACTCACCTTTTTGGAGTACAGCCTGCGATTTCATTCTCTACTCCTTTGTCCAGGTCCCACCTTACCTGCTACACCTTGACCTTAATGAATTGGCACCCCGTCTGGTGGACCCGAAGGTAGGTGTTTGTGGTGTGTGCGTGTATACATTGCATTGTGTGTGTAGGTTGGCGGGGAGCAATGCAGAATGTACAAAATATGCTCATTACACAAAATAAATGTGTCCATCTGTAACGCACCTGGTGCTCATGTAAAGTGCTCTGATACCTTTGGGTGGAGCTTGTGCTAAATAAAACAACAAAAAACTCACATATACAACATATATGTGTTTTACTTAAATAAAAAATTGTCACTTACCTGTCTCCCCACCACCATGGTCGGCCACATCAGTACTCTGCCGATATGACACTGACAGCCCAATGGGAACGTCCACATCTGATCAGCGGGACCCCACCATAGAAAAGGCGACTGTGGGTAGTTCAGCAGCACAGAAGACTGCCACTGTGGCGGTCTTCTGTGTACTGCGTATTCATCTAAATATGACATGGGAAGACTGTCAGCTCGGCAGAGTACTCAGGACTGCCGCCACGGCGGGAAGACCATCAAGATCTGAATCAGGCCCTTGAGCAGAGTCCCAGGGAAGAAGGCGATGGTAGCTAGCAGGGCTAATTAGGGGGCAATAGACAAATGGGAGCTTGGCCACTACTCTGGAAGTCCACCCACAGTATGCGGAGCAGAAGCATGCTGGCGGCTATAGTCATTCAATCAAAGTATTCCACAGTGTGTCTTCTGGCACCAGCCCAGTACTGCAAAGCATGGAGGGGTCACAAAGTCTCATGACCCACTTCCGATAGCTCTCAGAAGCTTTCCTTAGCCCAGTCAATTACTCTCACCACCCAGGACCCAATCCAGGCAAAACTGCCTGGCAACGTGAAGTCATCAGAGCTCGGTGAGTAGAGGGCAGTTCATCCGCCGCACTGAGGGCTCAAAAGGAATAATGGATGAAGGGGGCATGAAGCAGGGGAGTCTCTTGGAAAATGGAGACACGCCTTCAGACACACATTGATCGAAGCCAGACAGTTCCAGTCACACACAACGAATAGTAACAAACTCAGTACCTCCCTGGAAATGAGGAACAATGCCTGGTGCATGTTAATACGGGTCGCAACCGACAATTCCAGTCAGACACACAAGCGCAACTTATGCAGTACCGCATGAGGTAGAATGAGGCTCGGACCCTGCATGCATGTCACACAAGAAAGTTGTGGCACGATTGACGAAGCACGCCAAGCGAGTTCCCGCAACTGGTGAATCTGCACGCCACAAACAAGACACTTATTTGTGTTGAGGTCCCACAATGCTGGGGCCAAACTCCTCTGATGTGGGCTGTACATTTTGATCTCTGCACAAGGCAATCTGTTGTCCTGGCACAACACTTAATTCTACCATCACACCACGCTAGGATCCATCAGACTATGTGGGCTCATAAGAGGGCATCACTCTCCATGTGTCACAAGTAGGCAGTGTGGGTTCTCGCGGGAAGTCTTTCAGATCCCTGAGACCTCCACAAGAGAACATGGGGCAAGCCAACAAGCCCTTGGAGAGCACACCTCAGGGTGCCACACAGCAGCAGTCACTGAAGCCCGGGCCAGCTACTATTCAGGAAGGGTGCATGGTCCTTTTCAATGGCAGTAATCTTCCTTGTTCCCAACAGATTACTCTGGCAGTTTGCACCATACAGTTCCTGGATCTTTAGACCCATGTCCCAACAAGTGTATTTCTACTCTGCTGAAGTATGACAGAAGTAGTTAAACTGTAGTGAGCCTTTTACATATGGGGGTGGTTCACAGAACTACAGATTTCTCCCCTAAATTTCAGTCCTGTCTGGCATGGGGCCATGGACTGCAGATATTGGGCCAGTCTGCAGTGGGGCCATGATCTGGCTTTCCAGAGGCCAAGTGTCAAAACCTCTCCCTCCAATCTATCCAGCCAGGCCTTCAAATGGCAGATATCTGTCATTCCAGTTGCATGCCTAATGTTTATAAATGTCTCTGGGAATGCACAGATGTGCTCCCCAGCCTCCAGTATGTACTGCAGTCAAACTAAAAGGCACATCAAGAGTTTTGCAGCAGAGAATTGCCCACTTTCTAGAAGTGACATTTCTAAGCTACTAATGACAAATCTCTCTTTATCACAGAAAAGGGGTTTGTGAAGTCAATGATAGGAACCGTTATGAGACTGCTCCAATGTAAGCCACTTTTGCAGCTTAAAGTATGTTCAATCATACCCCCATGTTAATTCATGGGAAGAGGAAACCCCATAGGTAGTGAAAACAGATGTGTTGTTCACTGCCTGGGCTGGGAGCCCATCTGTATCTGTTCTGCCTTTCACCTACCACTTGCTAAGCCCCTAGGTGTGCCATAGTGGTAGTGAAAGGTCCCCTCAGGATTTGCCAGGGGTTTAGAAAGCCCGACATGCGCATACATGCAATTTCACACACATAGGCCTGCAATGGCAGACTTGATACATGCTTTAAAACGTCATACGTGCAAGCGTGCACACACAGGGCTGCAATGGCAGGTTTGAGATATGTTTAAAAACATCAGGTAAGCACTATTTCCTAATGTGTGTAGGAAGAATGCCCACACTTTCACACTGCATTTACAATGGTAAAGTGCCCAGAGCCCTAAGGCCACAAAAAAGAGAATCAACAAGACCCCAGTGTTGTCCCATGGGATGCACCAACCTCCTAGGAAGAGAAAACCCTAATGGGGGTTCTTCACTACCTGGGCAGGGAACACCCATGTATACCTGACCTGCCTTTCACCTACAACTTGTTCCACCCCTCAGGGCTTGACCTTGTGGTGCTCTTGTAGTAGTGCAAGGCCCATTCAGGGTTGACTAATGAGTAGGAAATTCCAACCTGAGCAGTGGCAGGCTTGATACATGTTTGAAAGGATATTCTGATGGGTGGCACAATCAGAGCTGCATTCCACCATTAGCCAGTGCAGTACTTTCCCTGGGTATGTGGTGTAATTTTTTACAGGGCATTCACAAGTACAACAGCTAAACCAATCAAGTAAGCATCACTTCCTAGCATGGGTAGGAAAGGTGTGTGTGTTTTCACATTTCATTACAGTGGGAAAGCTCCCAGAGCCCTAAGTATACAAAAAGACATTCAGGACCAAGAGGAGAAAAAGCAAAAGGTTTTAGGGAAATCCCCTACGAAGGGCCATGTCTAACAATGGGACTATTAAATCAAGTTTTCCAAGGTGTGCACTTTGAGATCACTGAATTGGCAAGAAGCCATACCACTGGTATTGTTGAGTTTAAGCACAGCTAATAAAGTGACCGGACTCTCACCTCATAAAATGATATTTATCATCTTGTTCTGTCTTTTACAAAAGGTCTAGCTGATGTGGTACACGCTGTCTTTCACCAGGTGTAATCAAAAACACATTTAGTAAATGATTAACGCTGCCATGACGAAGACCCTGGTGACTGATTAGTGGTAAAAAAGCATTTTATAAAAAGCTGCCTGGAGTTGAGATGGTGTGGACCCAATCTAATCATACTTGTGATGAATGTTGTTGTGAACTGTGCCAGCTTGCCACAGTGGATATATGCATTTGATGTAAAGAGAAAGAAGACTGTAGATGAAGCTGTGACACCAACCGCTGACTCAGAGTGTCAAATGTGAATTTGATATATGTAGTGTCCTGTGAATATGAATAGGACCCTTATGGTCCCTGATGGACTCTGAGGAGAATGACATAATCGGTTGGGTGTGTCTAGGTGTGGTTAAAAAAATTTATTACACAGCGCGTGCAGTTAACAATTGCATTCTGAAGCATAAACATGTGCATTACAGAGCTCTGTGTGTGGTGTGGTCATTGCTATTCGGATGGGGAGGATGCTACAACTGGCGATGAGTAGAGGATGCATTCCCCGAAGAAACAAGACTGCTCTCCATGAGAGTTTGCCGAGGTCCAGTAAACTGCTAGTGCATGACTTGTGTGCTTCAGTAGAAGTGAAGCAAGAAGGCAAAGAGAAGCCTATTCACAGTCAGCAGAGAACCTCCTGGTAAGGCTGAAAGAACAGGTACTCCACCACGACTTAGCACAGAGCCATCATATGTACAGAATTATACTGCTAAAATCAGTGACAACCAGGTGCAGAGACACAGTGAAGGCAACAAAAGGCAGGTGTGAATGTGCACCAAAGCAGAAACATCCAGGCACAAAAAAACCCTAAAGGCAGTGACAGACAGGTGTGAAGAACACAACTGTATGCACTGGTGAGAACAAAGAAAGAGTCATCTAACATTAAGTCGAGTCCTGTTCGAAGACTGGTGCTTGCAAAGTGGCAAGTAGCATCCACAACAATCCAAGTGAATGCACGGGGTTGTGCATGCAGAGACAGTGGTACCTGACACGGCAAACACCGAAGTCACCGGTTGCTCTCAGCACAACTCAAAAAGTCTTCAAATTTTTGAAGGGTCCCAGTTACCGCCACCTTTCTGAAAACACCGCTGCAATTTGATATCACCAGAAAGGAGAATATTGACGCAAGATGGACTGCATTGATTAAAACATTCTTTGATTTTATCAAAGTGCTAGAAGAAACAGATTCATCAGATATTTAAGGAACCCTGCATGTGACAGAATTCAAGAAGTGATAAAAAAAATACCAAAGCTGATGAAACGTCTTACTGTTAAATTAATGAGGCATTAGAAACAATGTTCAATCCAAACCCTAATGTCGGCTATGAAAGGTACATATTCAACAAACCAGGACTGCAAGCTGGAGAAACAATGGATGAGTTTGGCCTGCTAGAGCAGAGGAATGTGCAGATCAAAAAGCTACAGAAATGGAAGCTGGAATACCCCAGAGCAATTCAATATTAAACATGAAAAGTAAGCAGAAACACAAGGTTGAGGGCCATAAAGTGATGTCTCCAAGGTAGAAGAAACAGTGTTTCCAATGTGGATTCTCCTTCTCACATGAAGGTAATTGTCCCGCCATTCAATAAGTATGCAAAGGCTGCGGGAAAGAAAAACATTTCACAACAGTTTGGAAAGCGAAAGAAAAAAACAACTGTGTCATTTCGAGAAGAGAAAATCGATGCCAAAAATTCCATAAGCACTCTTGCCACATCAACAAGGGCAAGGGGCAACACACATTTAGGCAAATGGAAATGAACCGAAGTCGATCATCATTAAAGTAATCTTCTAGATGCTCTTCAACATCGTTGTCGAGCGACAGCGAAGAAGATGGCTGTGCGATGATGATGTCAATAAATAAACAACATTGGGTGCACAACTTCAAGAGAGATCACCACATGTTACAACCACATTCATTTGAACAGTGCCCTACGATCACACTATGGGTACATGGTTGCTCCATACCTTTTATCATTGACAGTGGTGCATCTATAAACATCATGCTGGCAGAAAAATATCACAAACTGTCTCTGCTGCCCCGTCTCACACTGTCAAATACAAAAGTATGCACATGGGCTGCCTCCATGCTATTGCAAAGTCAATAATCATTTGTAGCAACCATGCAACACAAGAAGATAAAAGTACAAGTACCAATTCATGTTCTTCAAGGTACTTCGTCAAGGGCATGTTTACTCATTTTAAGTACTGCTGCTGACATGAGGCTGATCTCCATCAATTATAACCTGAATGCACTTGCTGAAATAGTAAGTCAGTACCCGTTGTCATTTCATGGACTAGGAAAGCTTAAAACTTCACATTAATGAGGACATTTGTCTTGTTTGCTTAATGACATCTTCAAATTGCTTCCCATCGAAAGGAAGCTATTGAGAAAGAATTCGAAACACTGTTGAAGCATGACATAATTGAACACTTTACTGGTTTGACACCCTGGGTTTCACTTATGGTGGTAGCGCAGAAAAAAGTCAGTGGAGGTGCTGTGTGCATTTGTGTATATATATTCGTAAAATTAACAACCCAATCAAGACGGAAAGACAGTGGCGGCAGAGCCAGCATCAGCTAGTGTTACGACTCGAAAAAGCGGGCCGGGGGAGATTCGGGACCGGCTCCCGAGGATATTGATTTTCCTGCCATTTCTGCCATTTCTACCCCTTCAGTCTATTCGGTATCGGGGGGTTACTCACTGAGGCAGTATTGGAGCAACTTCAGGAGGCACGACAGCTTGACGGAGTCCAGGAGATACAGGTTTGCTCCCCACCGCAGGTGAGAGTGGCTTTAGAGTTTTTTTAGAGTTTCTGGGGCCTCAGTGGCTGTCATAAGAGGGGGGAATACTAAAAGTAAGAAACGCAGGGGCCGCGCTGGGACTAGTGAGGGCTAAAGGAAACAGAAAGTTTAACAAACAATTTGTTGAGGAGCAGAATAAAAACAAAGTTGGGGAAGGCTCACAAAACTAAGTAACTTCCATCAACTGCACAGCGTTCCAAACTTATCAGGTCAAAGGAATAATGATAAAGCCTGGGAGGACTAAAAGTAACCCCCTTGATAGTAAAGTCATGGTCACCCCTTCTTTAGAGTACAACCCGAGGTTCTTGACATTAAGAAGAAAGGGAAGGCTCTTAGAAGGGTCTCCACTGGACATTTTTCGGTTAAATTACTCACTGACAACATGGTCTGTTAGTTCTTCACCCACCCAGGTTAAATCATTAACCACAGCCACTGAACGGACGCCTGCGACAGCGATAGATCTGGTTGACCAGAGCTATGCTGGAGCTGTCAGTCAAGAGAGTGGAGGGGCAGATAAAGGTCTCAAGTCTCAAGAATCGGGCGGGCCCTCAGTAGCCTTATTGGAAACTCTTTTTGCCACGTTATCAGAGGATATAAAGAAAGGCTTCTCTGTATCGGCTGCTAATCAAGGCAAGATAAGGAATTCCTGTGAGTACCTAGGGAAGAAGGTGGATCTCCTAAACACCAGGACTGAGACCCTAGAGAAATCTGTTGAAGAACTGAAAGACAATCTCGGGGCTGCAGAGGCTGAGATCCAGACACTTAAAAGGGAGTATGCTGCTCTCCGCGACAGAATGGAGACGTTGGATAACAACTCCTGCAGGAACAACCTTCGTCTTATGAATATTCCGGAAGGGAGTGAAGGGTCCGATCTCAAAGTATATAACATTACTCTGCTTAAAGAAGCTCTGCAGCTCGCAGAGTCAGATGAGACTCTAGGAAACGATATACAGAGAATCCATAGAGACCTATTCCGAAGGAACCAAAACAGAACAAAGCCAAGAAAAATCGTTATCAATTTTCTCATTTACTCCCTAAAGGAGAAAGTTCTTAACTTGGCTTTAAAGGTAAACACATTAAGGGTCAGGGATTTCTCCTTTGAAATCCATTCTGATCTTGCCAGAGTTACCCTTGAAAGGCAGTGGGAACTAGGTAGGAAGATGGATGATTTCAAGAAGATTGGGGCAGTGGTACAGCTGAAATTTCCATCCAAGTTATGCATACAATAAAATGCATAACATAAGATCAGTTCAGGAGGCGGATGAGTTGATTGATACCATCGGAAAGGAGGTCCTGTAGTAGTAGTGCTCTACTCTCAGGGCTCAGTATAGATTGAGGCAAAGGTCCGCCTTCATTGCTGGATTCTTTTTTCCTCCGATCTTGTACAAATTAAACTGAGAAGTATAAATGGATGATGACTTGAAACTTGATTGGCTCACCTATTCACTAGATTCTTTTAGTATTCAATTATTCTCCGGCATGGGTTTAATTCTGTTTTGTTTAAATATTACACATGTTTAGAACGGGTTGGGATGGGCTGCTCTGAGGTGCAACACTTGGACAACATTGGTCCAGATAAATGGGGGAAGGGTTCTCCAAAGGGGGAGAGGAGTGGGTGGGGGTTTGGGGAGCACAGGGGCATAAAATATAAAAATACCTCATTCGCTTCAAGTGTCTTAGACTTAGCCCAGATAGATGCAGTTGGATTTTGAGGGGTCTGGCGTTGGTTTCTTATTGGCTTTGTGGAGGTCCGGTGTCTCAGACTTAAGCCACCATGAAAACACTCCAGATATTGTCCTAGAATGTCAATGGACTGCGTGTGAGGTCTAGAAGAGCCACAATTTTTTAATATCTAAGGGACTCTCCAGTGCAGCTCATTGTCATCCAGGAGACACATCTTCTCAAGAATGAGACCAAGGAAATCCTTAAAAGCCAATGGAAAGACTCCTTTATCTGTACTAACCAGACGGCTAATATCAGAGGCGTTTTGATTCTCTTTAAAAAGTAAGCAAATGTTCAGATTTTACAGCATATGGAAGACCCTTGTGGCAGATGGGTAATATTGAATGTTGCTTTAATGGGCATCCTTCTTACTTTGATTGACTATTATGGCCCGAACCAAGATGACCCTTCATTTCTCAAAACAATCTTTTTGCACCTTCTAGATTTTCCAGAACTGGTTATCATGGCCGGAGATTATAACATTGTTCTCAACCCTAAACTCGATAAATCTGCGAGTAGTAGAGCCACCGTCGCCTCAAAATCTAGGGTGTATCTTCAGACCATGACGGCTCAAAGGGGTTTATGCGATACATGGAGGGAAAGGTCAGGTCAGCAGCTGGGAGTATCATATCAAAATTCCAAGTACAGGCACAAATCAAGAATTGATTAGATCTTGCTCAGTTACAGTCTAAGGGGCAAGGTTAAAGATATAATTTACCTGTCGTCCCATCTGTCGGATCACTCAGGATTATTATTAGATCTTGACTGGGTACAGACTCAGCAGCCCAGAGTTTGGTCTTTTGAACAAATGATGCTCCTTGATGAGGAAGAGATGGCCTTCCTATTCCGGGAGACCAAACTCTTCTTGAAGATTAATTTAGGAACAGCAACTACCACCGTGGTCTGGGACTCCCTTAAAGCCTTTGTAAGGGGCATTATTACTACCAGGTTGAGTTATAGGAATACAAAGTATAGGGGAGAGGTCGCTTTTTTGGAGGTGGAAATGATGGCAGTGGAAGCAGAACTGAATAGTCAGGCTGTTTTGGGTAGGCAGCAAGAAGACCTGGGTAAACTTAATAGACTAAGGGAGCAGTTGGAGGGCATCCTTGAAACGTAGCTTATGCGTAGATGAGAGGCAAATAAGATCGCTCATTTTGAGTATGAGGAAGGGGCAGGAAAACTTCCGGCATGGAAGGCAAAAACAGATAGGCTTCATAATCAGATTAAGGAAATCACTGCTAGGGACGGGGCAGCTGCTCCAGCCTCTGACGAAGAAATTGACGAGGCCTTTTTTGTGAATTTTCAGGATATACACCAAGAAGACTGTGTAGAGGACAGGCCTAAAGTCAATTACTGGCTGGATAGGACCAAATTGACACCTATGAGTCCTAAACAACAGGAAGACTTAGAACAAGACATCACTCAAGAGGAAGTGAGGAAGGCTATAGCTGCCTGCAAGAGAGGCAAAGCTGTGGTGCCAGACGGGTTACCAGCCAAACTATATAGATCTTTAGGTGAGGCGATAATCCCGGTATTGACACAATTATTCAACAAGATATTTGCAGAGGGCGTAACTCCCTCCGGGTCTTGGAATGATGCCACAGTTATCCTGATTTTGTAACCTGGTAAAAATCTAGTGAGCTGCGAGTCATACAGGCCCATTTCACTCTTAAATGCAGATTATAAAATCTTTGCCTCCATCTTGGCAGCCAGGCTGGGGTCTATAGCTGATGACATCCTTCACTAAGATCAGAAGGGGTTTGTCAAAGGAAGACATCTATCAGACCTCACATACGACCTTATTGGAGCAATAGATATTGCCTCTACCTATTCACTCCCTCTTGCAGCCTTGACTCTCGATGCCACTAAGGATTTCGACAGGGTCAACTGGGTCTACCTGTCAGAAGTCATGGGGAAATTTAAATTGGGCAAAAAGTTTTGTCATACCATCCAGCTGTTATATCAAGCACCGTCAGCTAGGTTGTTGATCAGTGGTAACTTGACCAAACCACTTAAGATCACTAGGGGTACCAGGCAGGGCTGTCCTCTTTCCCCTCTCCTTTTGCTCAGAGGCTTAGAGAATATCTTAGCATTGTGCCTTTGAGACATGGAGAGTGGGAGAGGAAGGTGACCCTGTATGCAGATGACATTTTGGTCCTTTCGGCAGACCTGGAAACAACCTTCCTGGCAGTGATCAGATTGGCACAGGAATTTGGGCAGGTCTCAGGGTATGAGCTGAATTCTGGGAAGACCGAGATCATGACGTGGAAACTTGAGAGGTGCCAGTATCAGGTTAGCCCCAGAATGCAATACTTGGGAGTTAGAATTGTCCAGGACGTAGCCAAGATTGCAGAAGTTAATTTAGCACAAATCTCAAGGGAGTATCAAAAACAGATGAAATCTTGCGCCCAACTCCCTTTAACCATTCTTGGGAGGGTAAATTTAGTTAAGATGGTGGTACTACCCAAAATAACCTTTCTCTTTATTTCAATCCCCCTACACTTTCACAAACCAGCTATCGATAAATTTCAACCGGTCGTAAACTCTTTTATCTGGGCATACAGAGCTACCAGAAAAGCTTGGAAAACGTTAAGGTGTAGAAGAGAGAAAGGGGGGTCGTGCGCTATCTGACTTACAGTATTATGCTTGGACCTTTCAGTTTTCACATTCCCAAATGCTGTTAAAAATGCCTGTAAGCACCGAAGCAGGAGGCATGTTCCTGGCTATGTTAAGCGGGGCCAGTCTACCTGTGGAGGGTTTTTGGTTTAGATTTGGGGAACCAAAATTCTTCAAAAAGGTTAAACTCAAAGTCCTCCAGGCAATGGTTAGTGCATGGGCTAGACTAAAGTGCCTTGTGGGCCTCAATTACTTTTCGAGTCTAGCGCCACTCTGAGACTTACTGGGCACGCCGAAATGTCTTCAGGATAGGCTTGCGTTACCACTCAGAGAAGCGGGTTTGAAAGTATGGGGAGATCTGGTTTATGAGGGTACACTCATTTCATGGGAACATCTAAGAGAGAGAGTGGGAGCGGGCCTTTCGAAGTTCAAGTACATCCAGCTGCAGAGCTGGGTCCAAACACAGCAAAGTCAGAAAAAATCCATAGGCTGGGGCAATATTCTTGAACAACTGCGAGCAGCCAGGCCAGTAGGGAGGAGGGAGGTCTCTTACTGGTACTGGGCAATGGAAGAGGCCGTGGATGGCAAATTTAAACTCGCAAATTAAGTATGGAGTGAACATCTTCCAAATGTACAGTGCGAGCAATTGTTGCAGAAATCATTTAAGACTCTCTTTAGCATAGTTAAACATGCTTGGCTGAAGAGAAACCACTTATTCACTTTACATAGGGCCTATCTTTCCTCTCTAAGGCTGTCTAAGTTTTCAAATGGGTCTCAAGTCAGCTGTAGGAAGTGTGGTCTGGTTGAAGCCTCAGACATTTATATGTTCAAAGATTGTCCCACCATTGCATTGTTTTGGGATGGAGTTCGGAAGACATTAGAGAGTATTTTGGGATCCCCAATTCAAATATACTTGGCTCTGATAATCTTTGGCCTCACCGAACAAGTCACCGGCCCAGCTAGCTCCATTTTATTTTACGCTATTCTGCTAGCCAGGAGGCAAATATGCAAACGTTGGGTTGATCCTATTCCTCCCACGCATTCTGATTGGTTGGTGTCGATGTACGAGACATCTAAGATAGACATGTCCAGAGCTTGCAGCAGGAAAAAGACAGCATTTTGGGACCTGTTGCTGAAGTGGGATAGGACATGAACGATAGGGAGGCATACTCTTGTCCTAATTATGTATACATGAACACCGGATCCTATGATTATGTCTCCTTGGTACTCTTCAGACCGCGTTGGGCACCCCCGGACGTTTGCCAACGAAGATGTCCATCAGGTTCTTGCGGACCTAGTCGGAGAGCAGCCTCTCCCCTTTTTAGGGGGAAGTAACATCCATGTCTGCCAATGTACCCTACAGGCTGAAGGCACCGTGAGATTCCAACTTAACGCCAATTCTCCTCAGATCGCAGATTAATGGTATGGACAGCTTGTTTGTTTAATGGGGTTCGAGGCGAATGAGGACACAAAAAAAGAAAGACATTCAGGTCCCCACATTGCAGACATGATTACACAGCTGAATGGTGGCAAAGTCTTTTTCCTCCATAATCTGAACACGTGGCATCATCAATTCGATATAGAAAAAAACTGCATGCACATTACTCCCCTTTTGACCCTTGCTGGTTGGTTCAGATCAAAAATGCTAAGCTTTGGGTTATCCTCAGCTGCAGAACTTGTTCAGGATGTCATTCTCAGCATAATACAGCCTGTAACACATGCTTTTAATTACAGTGATGATGTATTGGTATTTGGGGCCGTTCGAAATTAATATGACAAAGTCCGTACGCAAGTATGCCATTTACTTACTGACACAGATCTATCTTTGAACTCAGAAAAGTGTGAGTTTCACAAAACATAGCTCAAATTCTTCAGGCATATTTTCTCTGAAAATGGGATGACACCTGATTTTGCTAACATGCAAGCCTTATCATCTACTTATCCCCCACAGGATTTGGCGATACTACGATCTTTTCTCGGCATGGCCAGTTACTGCTCCAGGTACATTTGTGACTTTGCCACAGTAAGTACCCCATTGAGAGATTTAACAACACGGAACAGCCTGTTCAAGTGGTTACATGAATGTGATCAGAGCTTTAAGAAAATCAAACATGCCATTGAGAACCCAAGTTAACTGGACTATTTTGATCCAAAACTACAAACTGAGATAGTGGTAGATGCAAGCCTGGTGGGGCTGAATGCGATCCTTGCCCAGCACAGTGGACATGAAAATGCTCATAGGCACATTGTGGGATATGTGAGCAGGAGCCTATCACAGAACAAACATGCTTATTCCCAACCTGAGAAAGAAAGCTTAGCTATAGTGTGGGCTTGTGAACACTTCCACATGTTTCTATACCGAAATCACATCATCTTTGTCACTGATCATCAGGCATTGCTCACCATTTTTTAAAATCTGAAAGCCAAGATGCCCTCTTTTATCCAGAGGTGAGGTCTGTGACTTCAAGAGTATAAATACACTATTGTGCATAGGTTCGGAAATATCAAAATCCTGCAGACTATTTTTCTTTCTTTTAAAAAAATGTTTTTAATAGGATGCAACATTTACATTACAAGTATATAGATTCAAAAACTAAAATTGATGCTTCAACAACAAATACAGTAATAAATGGCCTAGTAGAATCAGGATAAGTTAAAGGAATAGTAATGAATAAAATGCTCCTCAAGGGATAACTACCAACAGAGAATGAGAAAATAAATACAGCTGCCCTTTGGGATGAATGAATACAAGTTCATGAAGTGCATTAAGTGCGTAGTGTGCATAAGATGGGGAAACAACATAATCAAGTTGTTTAATCAAACCCCAGCTTTTCAGATGAAAAACCGCCCAAAGCTTTTAAAATTTCTTCACCTCCCATTTGGAGATCAGCTGTGTTCGCCATTTTTGAAGCAGGAGGGACTGGGCAACAGCCGTTGCTGTTTATAATAACTGTATCCATTTATTAATAAGACAGAGAGCGGAATTGTACCCCTGAACTTTCAACTAGATACTAGGAGCTAAACTGCCCTGCCATTCAGTGTCCAAATACTGAAATATTTAATTCCAGAATCCCTGGATACAAGAGCAATGACCAATTGTAGGCACCCAATTGGCAACGGGCCCATCAAAACATCGAAAACAGTCACCCAGAAGACTGGAGTTGACAATTTTTTAATTGTTTTTTGAGTAAGATCAGAGCCCTTTATAGAGGCAAACAATCTTTTCCATTCCCCTGGCCTTTTGTATTCACCTAACTCAACTAATACAACCTTTCTGCTGCCATTAATCTGGCCAAGATCCAAGTTACTAAGGACTTTTATCAGCATTCTATACGAACCAAGGAACAAAAAATTGCCTTGGTCTAACTCCCAAATTTCCACAATACTTAGCCATTTTTACCCAAAAGAAGGTCCGCTAGTTTCTTGGACTGCACTTTTGCCCATTTTTGGACAATTTCAGGTGCAAGATTGACACTGGATTCTTTGGCTAATTCTGACAGAGCTGTTACTGCATTGATATAGGGAATGGAAAATCTCCTATAGAGATCCCCACGCTTCCGAAGAAACCACTTCATACTCTTATACCGGACTTTTTAGGTGACTTTGCAGACTTTGACACATCCCATAAAAGATAATCTAAAAAATAAAAGCTGCACAAAATAATTCATGAACATACCTTTGTGAAGCTGTGGATTAAACCTGGACATATACTGTGCTAAATATGCAAGATAGTAATCCTTAACATTAAGAAGTGCCAGCCCTCTTTCTTCCCGCCCTTCATATAAAGTGCTTGATGCTACTCTGGCTATTTATTTTTTTTGCAGTTAAAAGATGTAAACATAGACTTTACTGTTTTAAAAAAGAGGTAGTTAAAGCACACAGAATAGACGAACACAGAAAATTAAACAGTTGAAGAATCAACATTTTAACCAGGGCAACTCTCCCTGGAATTGTCAACAGGAGCGAATTCCAATGTGAAAATAAGTCTTATACTTGTAAAAGGAGCGGGGAAAGGTTAAAATCATATAGATCCTCAGTCCCTTGTGAGAACATGATACCCAGATATATTTTCGGCCAAGAGTTTACACTTAAGGCAATATCAGGGTGCAGACATCTGAATTACACCCACACTGTATTATTTCAGTTTTATTATTGTTAATTCTGTAGCCTCCCAGTTTATCATATTGTGTAAAAATCTCAAAAGGTTTTACTTAGGCATCCTTACTACTAACCAGAATTAGCATAATGTAATTGGCATATAGTTTTATCTTCCCCATCATTGGCAGAGGGAAGTGAATATTGTAATTTTCTCTGATCGCTATAGCCAATGGTTGAATAAAGAAGACAAATAAAATGGGGGATAGAGGGCAACCCTGCCGGGTTCCAAGCAAAACTTGCATTTTCCCCACCACTGTTGCACTTACGATAATACTGGCTATTGCGTTACAATACATCTTATGCATCAACCCTGTGATCTGGGAAGGAATACCAAATTTGGATAAAATACAAAATTGAGTTTCCCAGACCACGAATTCAAATGCTTTCTCCGTGTCTAGAAGAAGCACTAAAGCTGGTATATCGTTAACCACAAAATAATCCAATGCTTCAGTAAGATAATGTATACTTGTCCCTAACTGTCGACCGGGGATAAATCCATTCTGATCTAAATGGATTAACCCTGATGCGATTAGATGAAATCAATTAGCTAATAACTCTGTAATGATTTTATAAATCAGCATTCAATAATGTAATTGCCGTATACAAGTTTGGATCCTTCTCCTTCTTTAGAAAGCTCACCACGTTCCCCTTAAAAAATTAGGGTGTATCGGACCACCTTGTAGCATTGTGTTGGTCACCAGTAAAAAATAGTCAGCTAAAACACACACAAAAGATCTAAAAATCTTTGCCGGAAATCAATCTGGCCTTACAATTTGGGAGATTCATAATAACCTTAATCAGTTCTTCTTTAGGGAAGGGTTGAGTGATATTGGACCCCTCTTCTTCAGTTAGTGTTGGGATGTTACAATCCACTAGAAACATTCTCAGTGAGTCCTTCTCTATCAACTGATTTTGAGTGTAAATCTATCTTTAGTGATGCAACGTGAGTCCCCCCCTTCTCCGGTTACTTACTCCAAATCCCAGAAAGCCTTCATTTGAGTGCATCTATGCTATTGTTGGCAGCTTGTTCACGTGCCTGTCAGGCTAAAAATCTACAAGTAAAATTGCTCTCCTCATAGACTTTTTGCATATAGGCTTGACTTAAAACTTCACATTTTGTGTAGTATTCCTCACTCAGTGCCTGGTTAGCATTGTCCAATTTTTTTTTTATTAGACATGGATGAATTTCTCAAAAATCTTCCATACCTTTGCTGAACATTTGGTTCTAAAATCCGCTGACTATTTTTCACGAGCACCACTGCAGGTTCACAGTAAAACCTCTAGAGTGGCTGAGAGATACATCACATTCATAGTCAAGTCAAGCATGCCTGCAGCTATATCTGTGAAACAAAATATTGCTGCTGCGAACACTGATGGAGATATGCCTGCCCTGAAGGGCATTACTGCACAGCAATCTTGGATGAAATACACTCAACCTCTTATAGATGTCTTTGAATATCAAAAGCTCAAAAATGTAATAGAGAAACTTTCTGTTACTCAACATGATATTTTATTATGAGGTTTGAGAATTGTCATTGTCAAGAGTCTGAGACAACAAGTCATTGAATTAGTACATAAGGGTCATTGTGGCATTGCCATCACTAATAGAGCTCTCCGAAACACAGTTTGGTTTCCTCACCTTGATGAAATAATTGAAAGAGGAAAAAAAGGCCTGTGATTTGTGTCACTGATTATCTCCCAAACAATATAGCATCAACTAGTTAAGTCTGATCTACCGTGGTAAGTGTGGGAGAGAATTGCAGTTGATTTGTTTGGACCCTTCAGCAATGGACATCATCTCAAGGTAGTCATTGATGAGTACCCATGATTTCCCCTTGTGGAAGATCTATCATTAACCACTCATGAAAAAGTCATTGGGACCTTAAATGACATTTTTGCAACAAGGTTGTCCCCTCCATTCTTAAGTCTGACAAAGGCCCACCTTTCACTAGCCGTGAGTTATTTTAAGGACTTTCTTACTAAAATGGGTGTTAAACAACAGAAAAGTACAACTCTCTGGCCACAGGCAAATGGTGGTTTAGAACGATTCATGAGTACCCTAAAGACAGTAGTTCAGATAGCTGCACTAGAAGGAATTTAACTGAAGTTGGCTTTATATTCAGCCCTTGGTGCTTACAGGTCAACTCCCCATTCCACAACCAGTGAAAGCCCCGCCACCATAATGTTTGGGAGAGCCATGGGAATAAAATTGCCACAATGGATCACTAATAAGTTGACCAATGTTGACAAGATCTGTACAACTGATACCTTTCGCAAGTCCAGAATAAAAACCTCTGCTGACAAATGCCGATGTGCTCACAACCCGGTTTTCAAGGAGAGAGCCCGTGTCCTGGCGAAAAAAAAATGGAAATAGAAGTTTGAAGCTCCATTTGATGCTGACCTACATAGGATTGTGAGGAGCAAAGGACATATGGTGACCGCTCAATGTCCAGGAAAGTCCATCACAAGAGACTCATCACATTTCAAGCACCTGCCTCAAAGTTTGTCGGCTCCAGATGATAGAAGTGACACATGTCCACCTGAGAGTCCGGAGATCCCAACTCCTAACCTGCCAATGTATCACCTGTACCCGAGGTAGGGCTCTCTCCTATTCCTAAGCAACCTCACACAGCGAGATCTGGAAGATTGCTTTGAGCACTTTGACAACTCATTGAGGAACTATGATGTATATATGCTATACTTGCAATTTGTATTTAACAAAGGGGGAGATATACTGTCTTGTGCATATGAATAGCAGGATCCTTCTGGTTCCATATGGACTCCTTAGGAGAGTGATGTAATCGGTTGGGTGTGTCTGGGTTGGTTCATAAAGTTTATGATGCAGTGCATGCAGTTAACAGTTGCATTCTGAAGAATAAAGACGGGCACTAAAGAGCTCCGTGTGTGGCGTGGTCATTTGCATGCTACTGGGCTTTGAAGGACACTACACTACATTGATCCAGAGGGGTTGAAACAAGTGGAGCAAGACAAGATCATTCTGAGCAATAAGAACAAGCCCAACAACAAACTCAAACTCAAGAAAATCAGAGGACAAAAGTTTGACTTTCAAAGACTTATAAGTGGGTCTGAAGATGAAAGCTGGATCCAAAATAGATGTCTTGGGAGTGTGAGAGTAAGGAAAAGACCAAAGAAAAATTAGCCTAAAACAATTGAAGATTAGACATAGCAAAATACAGAAAAATTGCAAACAGATTTCATCTCATCTCATTATTCTTTTTTTCGACATTCAGTCATAAAACAATCTATACAATTGACGATAAAAAAAACCAATAAAATTAGTAGAGATATACAAGACCATACAACATTTTACAATAGATAGAGGATAGTGCAAATATATATGTGCCAATTATTACAACAGCAAGAAAGCAGCAACGCCCATGGAACATACCAATAATAATAGTCAATGGAGTGTATCTCCATGCGGGAACCTCCTCATAGCAACTGTAACATTTTAGTGGGGGGATGTGATTTTAAGCAAGGTTATCACAAGTCCTTCTTTTCCTCCACATAGCTGAGAGAAATGATGACACAGCAAAAACTATTACTATAGTTAAATCTGTTTTAAAAATTCGATAAGCGTGCATACAGTGAGTGAACCCCAAATTTTTGCAAACTGGAACAATCCAGCACCTCCTAAACTTTTTATAAGCAGGACAGAAAAATAGTATATGGAGTTCATCTTCCTGTTCGGCATCACAACATCACAACCAGGACAATTTTTGGGAGAGAGCGGAAACCATTTAATCGTGAAGGCTCTTATAGGTAGGGTGCCCTATCTCCACTGCACATACAATTTCCTTGTAGAAACAGATTTAACTGACCAAGTCAGAGCAACCAGTGGTCTGAAGATCCTCAAGAATAAGAGTACCAAATAAGAAGTATACAGAGCCTAGAAATGCACATAAAACAAAGACTGACCCAAAGCGAAGAGATATTAATGTGAAAGACTTTCAGTTTATTTTTGAAGAACCTCCACAAATGTTTTGGAAATTAATCTGAAGCAAATCAATGTTGAATACTTTTGAAGGCATGCTGAAAAGGAGCTCAGGAGGTTGAAAGTTTGAAAGTGTCTACTTTACTTTTCTTAGTTAGAATCAATTTACTTACAACCAAAGAAGAGTACTTTTTTAGGTTAAGTATGCATTACAATATAATAGGTTTCTCATGAACATTACTCTTGAACTGAACTTGTTATTAGCTACATATTAATGTTTAATAACTGACGTTTTGATTTTTGTATCATGATTCATAGTTTTGATTTTTGCTTTACATACATTTTTATTGGAGGAGTAGAGAAAAAGTTAAACAGAGCTGTTTTATCATTTTCATGTTAATAATTTTAATTGGTATTTGTTTAGTCTTTACACCTTAGTTGCATATGTATCTCCTAAATCTGAAATGTAATTGCACAATGATAATTATGCTTCTTAGGATAAAAGGTTAAATCAAAGAGATATTTTTAAGATTTTAGTAAGACTACTGATTCTAGTTTGCTAAATGATTATCTTATTATACCTAAAAAAACAAAGTCATACGTCTGAACATACTTTCCAACGTCTGCTTTAGACGGGGCGACCTAAAATCAACTTCCACTCTCTTATGGTCTGTTGTGTTCTAGTCAATTTTGTTAAGGATAAGATTTATTGGATATAAACAATGCAAATGTTGAAGTTCTATTTGAGAACTTGTTCAAAGTGTGGAGTTGGAGTCTATCACTAAGAACATTAGACCAATTCAACTAAAATAGAAGCTAACAAAATTAACAAAGGGTATATGTATATTGACGGATGTGGAACATATTTGTATTAGAGAATTTAATGATAAATGTGATAGACATATCATCCTTAGGGTGGTATTTCCCAAACCTCTTGCTTTCATCCCTTCTATTTTTGCGGAATAGATTTTGTGGGCCTTAGGACTCTGTGCACTTTACCACTGCTGACCAGTGCTAAAGTGTTTGTGCACTCTCCCCTGAACATGGTAGAATTGGCTCATACCCAACTGGCACATTTAATTTACTTGTAAGTCCCTAGTAAAGTGGTATTCCACATACCCGGGGGCTGTAAATTAAATGCTACTAGAGAGCTTGCAGTACTGATGGTGTCACCCATTTAAGTAGCTCTGTAAAACATGTCTCAGGCCTGCAATTGCAGCTTGTATGTGCAGTTTTAAACTGCCATTTTGACCTGGCAACATAAACCTTTTGCCTGTCTCAAACTTTTCTTTGCCTGACCAATATATTAAACTCTTCATTGCACATGTACGCCTGTGGAAGACTCAGAAGGAGGACTGCTGTGCTACTTCACTGCAAAAAGGACTGTCACTCTGCTGCACTGCAGCGCTGCCCTTGTGCCTGGACCTGCATCCTGAACCCTGGACTCCGAGAGTGACTACAAGGGCTAGTTGGCTGGCTTCTTAAACGGAGCCTCAGGGACAGAACAGGCTCCAACAACCTCAAACTCAGCACCTGGATTTTGCCATATGTGAGTCCTGCACTCCCAAGTGGCACCTGAAGGTGTTCTGCCACGGCATCTGAGATCCCAGCAGATCAACACATTGACTCACAAGACCCTCATCGGAATAGCTGTGCGACGCATTCCTGATGCAAGACTTCACATCTCAGCCATGTAGCCCACCGGAACCACCTCTGCATTTCAAAGGTCCTTGCATTGCAGCCTACAGTCCTCGGAACTATGGCTGCACAAAGCATCTCCAAGCAAAGAGTCAGACGTTCCATCTCCGACTGCAGCTCCTCAGAACATCTGCTGTGCAACACATATCTACACAAGGATCTTGCATTGCCTCTGCTGTGTTATACATCCTCAAACACGAGTCTCCACACATCTCCACCCCCAGGATTTAAGGCACTTTGGTCAAAAGGTCTACTAGAGCCCCCGTAGCTGGCCAGTGCTCCAATACAGTAGGCCTGAAAGTGTGACTTTGTCCTGGTCTAGCGCTACCAGATAGACACAGTTTGCGCTTTGCGCTTTTTGGTACTGTTTTCAATTAGATCTTTAAAATTGCATATCCCCGGTTCTACTGATTGGATTTTTGTTGCTTTGGTCTTAAATTATTTATGAAATATTACACTATTTTTCTAAATTAGGGCGGGATTTTTCTTGTTTTGTGTTTCACTTTATTACTATTTGAATTGTTGAATAAACACTTTACCCATTGCCTCTAAGTTAAGCCTGACTGCTCTGTCCCAAGCTACCAGATGGTTGTAGTTGCTTCTTGATAAGGGTTTCACCCCATCGACCAGTCCAACGATAAGAGAAAATTATTAGAAATTTGGGTGAAGGAAAAGAGGATGAGTTGCAAGACGAAGATGAAGAATGATTCAGAAACTCAAAGAAATATTTTAGACTTGAAAATAAACAGGAGTATAAAGCAGATGTGTTTGCAAGATTTGACAAATCTGATAATCTAGAAGCATTTTAAATGACTGGAGAAAGTGAATGTAGTTATAATTCTGCAACAGGTGATACTAAATACAGCGGAATTATTTTTAATCTGGCACAAAACTGGGTTTCTGAATGTTGATTAGATTTTGTTTTCCCTAAGTTGAATCATGTGAATACATTGAGTAAAACTAGTCTTAGAAGAAGGAAACGTGGATTTGACTAGTGCTTATGAATATTATTGATGTGTTGATTCCTCATCTTGGTGTTGCATTGAATGATGTGAAGATTAGTAAATTGTCCACTTTAGTTGATCATTTAGTAACTAATAATGCTGGGGCACTAACAAACATTAATGAAGAACTGGGTGCCACACAGGTTATGATTATTCATAACAGGATTGCTTCCAATATTCATCTTGCAAAGCAAGGTGGAGTGTGCTTTGTAATAAAGGCTCAGCAGTGTTGTACTTGTATCCGAAATAATAGCAAGTTTATCAATAAATACATGAACAATATTACTAATATTTCACTTTTGTCAATGGTTCATTAGGAAGACAGAATTGATTCATGTTTCAGTGTGAGTGGAAATGAAATTTCAAAGGTTAGTGAGTGGCTTGGTGTTATAGTTGGATGCAAGAGGTAAAAATATCAACTTCTACCGTAATTATTTTATTGTGAATAATTGTTCAAATGCTTATATTTAAGTTCTTAGATGTAGTATTTTAGAAATGGGCAAATTGTTGGTCAGAGGAAAACAAATAACCAGAAAAAGGATGAAATAGACAAAATTAAATCTAGGTTATTTGACAAAATAGGAGCATTGGCTAATTCAAGATGAAAGAAACAGAAAATGAATAATACAGTGTTTTATGTAGTGCTGCTTGTGACAATGTATGTCAGAAGGAGGAGTTGTAAGAGTGAATTTTGAATTAACTAATGTGGGCCCGATTTACAAAAGTAATGTTAGATATATTTCTAACTTTATGATTTTCGGTATTCACAAAAGGCATTTAGGAGCACTAAAGTTAGGATTTCTAACTTTACTACTCCTACATTGAGAAAAATCCTAACTTTATGACTTTTGGTATTCACAAAAGGCATTTAGGAGTAGTAAAGTTATGAATCTCCAAGGAGTCTTACAGGGTTAAATAACTACAGTGCTAAGTCCTGCATATTTTACTGCAAGGAGGAAACACTAAATGAGATTACTATGACGTAACACTGATTTCAAGTACTTGACTGGTTATAGAGGTTAGAGGAGTGGCCACAGACACATGAATGGCATATGATGTTAACGTAACAAAAGTTCTGAAAGTCAGCCATACGATATACAATCTACATGCAGATAATGCATGTTGTGGCTTCTTGATCTATACACACATATCAGAATACGAGTGTCATACTTTCACAGCGGAAATCCAAATTGTGAGGTTTCAAATATATGTTCACAGAAACTGATTTCTAAAACTTAACACATTAAATGAAGATCTTTTCCCACAGAGTGTTTATTCTTGTTTGGTGGAGGGACAGTTTGATTAGAAAGCATGAGCATAGGTTCCTGCTTATGTAATGGTATTGAGTGCTCCAGATGTGTTAAGGGCAGACCTACGGTATTTAAATCAATTTGGGGAAATTAGAGGGCTTTGAGGATCAGATTGTTGTTTACTCGGCAGTCAAATTACACTGTGCTGTGCAGTGGTGATGTAGTAGTTTTAGAGCCAGAGATGAGTCAACCAAAATGGTTCAATTTTTGAACTTTGAAGTGGATTGGCATTGAGACTGTCATAGATGTCAGTGGAGTAAACCTGGTTGGAGAAACATCTTCAAGGACCAGCGTAATTTTCTGGGATGGTTGCACATGGATAGTAACTCATTAATCAAGTTCATGTGGTAGAGTAGTGTCTTACTCGAGGTAAAAATAGGAGGCCAGATATAACAAGGATTCTTCAGTTTTGCATCTAGTTGGGTTGTAGCGGGACGGTACGAAGGAGTGTGGCCTATCAAAATGTAGTTAATAGATTCACACTTCAAAAACCAGAATCTTAGACTTACCTACCCTGAGGCAAAGCTAGCTGGCTACATTCCTCCAGGGGAAAAAAAATATTTCGCAAGTTCACATCGCAAGTTGGTGGCTGAGAGTGACCAAAGTTCTTGATGTGTGTTCTGCCAGAGCTCTTGTGCAACTCAATTGGAAAGAGTCCAACTAAATTATCCTAAAGGGCTTTTACTTCAAATTATAAAGCTTCACCTCTAAATTAATTTATTTTCTCCACATCCACATAACTGCAGCATGATCCTAACTTCAAAGTGAGGAATCCAAACTAAAGTGTGAAAATAGTTGTTAGAAATGGGGGTCTCTAGTTGGGAGACGTATGCACCTTTGTCCAAGTAGGGACCCTTCCTTCTAGTCAGGGTAAAGGGAATACATTCTTGATGTAACCCCTGCAAACCCCCTCAGTAGTTTGCCCTAAGCAGGCAGGCTTATCCCAAAGGCAATGTGTAAAGTATTTGTACCGCAAACACACAGTAACAAAGTGAAAACACCACAAATGGACACCAAACTAGTTAAAAAAAATGTAAGTATCTTTTTCTAAAGCAAACAAGACCAAAACGACAAATGTCCGAAAAACATTTATCAAGATATCACTTTTAAAATGGGTTTTTAAAAAATAGAACTTGTAGCAACAAATAGCTCTTCTTGGGGATATTACAATGTTGTAACAGGCACAAATCTAAAGTACGGAGCTGAACGTGATGTGCATATGTCAGGCACAGAGTCACAGTTTTCCCAAACAGTACCTTGGAAAAAAAGTCTAGCGACAATGCATGGTGTCATGGAGGTGAGGTGTTGATGGCCGAGGCAAAGCCAGCTCCTTGCTGCTATGGGGGATGTGCGGAGTCAAGTATAGGATGGGAGGTTCGTCGGCATCGCCAATGAGGCATCAGTTCTGGCGAGGCGATGAAATGTTGAAGAGTTCAGGATGTCACCCTCATCAGTTATCAGCTCCATGACAATGTGATGCTGGCGCTGATGGCATCGATGTGAATGCTGGCATCAGGAACACTGATAACTGCAGACGTTGAAGGGTGTTGGAGCTGTGGCGCAGGTTGAGTGGTGTGTCATGCACTTCACAAATGGCCTCAGTGCAGGTCACGGTGTCACTGGTGTCATCGCTGATGGCATCGGAGTTGTTCTTCTTGCTTTGCAACACCAACCACACAATTCTCAGGGTTTGGGAACAGGAACTGTCACCCCTTTGAATACAGGAGTCCACAAAGGAGTCCAGGTGCTGGTCAGTGGGCTGCAGGTGAATTTATTGTTTACCTGAGACTTCAGAACAGGTGGCAAATACATACAAGCCATTGGAGATTCTTCTCAAGCAGGTTCACACCAAAGTTGCTGTCTTTGTCCTCTCTTTGGCAGAAGCGGCAACCACAGGACAACCCAGCAAAGCGACAAAGCGAAGGGGCAGTACTCCTCCTTACAGCTCTCAATCTCTTCTCCTTGGTTGAGGCTCCTCTAGAATCCAGAAGTGATATAATTCTCTGGGGTTTAAAGTCCAATACGTATCCCTCATTTTCTCATTGTTCCCTTTGTGGCAAGGGTCTCTGAACCCTGTCCAAACCAGCTCCCTCCTCGCTGGCCCAGCTTCCCTACAGGAAGTGGAGACAGCATTGTGCAGAGGATATACAGCCTATTCGGGTGCTAGTGAAGCCCCTCCCACTACTCTAAATGTAGATCCAGTCTATTCAGCCCAGCTTTGAGTCATCCAGGAAAGGCAGGGCACACCTCAACACCCCTTGGGACTGTCTCGAATGAATGCACATCCCCAGCTCCTGTCACTTCAAACCCAGACAGCGAATACACGAACAAACAGAGACACTCAGAATGGTTCAACAAGAAAATGTCTACTTTCGCAGGCGTGGTCTGGCCACAGAAGAAGATGGCCACCTAAGTTGTGCCCTCCACCGGGAGAGGAGCCTTTGATGTAAGCAACGCGCTTACCTGCATCGCAAAGGCTGGAGTTTCGACGAATTCTGCATCACAGAGACCTGCAGAGACGTTCCATGTGCTTTCCGAGGCTGTGTGATGCCTGGAATGGTTTCCTTCGTTACGGCAAAATCCTGAGGTGAGCGCGATGTCTGGTGGCCTTCATTACTTCAGGAATCCCCGGTCCTCGCATGCGCATAAGCCAAGGTTCCCCTAACTGCCTCCGCCCATCTCAGCGCGCTGTCCCTACTTGACTGAATCTATGGGTGGAGTCATGAGGAAAACAAGTATGTTCCATGAAAGTGTGCTCCAACAATATAAATAGTTACACTGCAATCTTGCAAAGAGGAAAACAAATAAAAATGCGGCAAATTCTAACTATATAATTCAATATAAAAAATTTGTGGGTAAATTTTACTGCCAAAATTTTACTTTTATTGTGCATTATCAAAACATTTAAAGAGGTCATATTCTGAGGAAAATGCAAGGTAAATTCACTCTTAATACTTTAAGAACCTCTAATCTCCACATGCATGGAAACTAACGCTTTGGGAATAACTGTTCCACAGAATCCCCCTCTTACGTACAATTCCACTCCTAAGTGCAACTTTGAAGATAATTCATATATCTATATGAATACAGAAAGGGTGATTATGAAAACTGTGTTGCAGTTCTAACTCGCTGTGTCAAATGAAGTGAGGTGAAAACGTTCGCTTAGTGAAATGTGATCTTTTCTAAGCATATTTTATTGCCTGATGTAACGTTTAAGCCTATCAAACCTTACAAGCTACCTAGCATTTGTAACATAGGAAAAGGTACAATACACAGCGAAGTGACTAGAATCAATATTCAGCCTTGACTCCTGCCAATAACGCTTTCTGAAGTTTTACCCTTTATGATAATATTTGTTACCGAAATGCACCCAACAATTTAGAGCACCTAACAGAAGTATCATTTTGGAGAAGTAGTACAGAGATCTAAAATACATCTCTAGGCACTGTTGGGGGATTGATCTTAATGTCATACAATAAGCGTGGAAATAATTCCTCTTCACCACTTCTATTTGCTGAAGTCCTTAAACAATTAAGCAAGATGCCTGGGAAAGGATCTGCTCCTTCATCAAAACAGTCACCTCAGAGTGCTAACACTTCTCATCAAGGTGATACACTGAATCATATCTTACAGGAAATTTCTACGATCATTCAACAGCTGAAACCAAAGCTATCAGTGCAGAATTAGCGGGTTTTCATACAAAAAATGACAAAGTAGATCTGAGATTGACAACAGTGGAGAATTGTCTTGATGCAGTGCAAAACAAGGACCAAGAGCTCTTATTCCTTCGCAGTAAGTTAGTTGACTTGGAAGATCATAGCAGGAGGGATAACATTTGTTTCTTTGGATTTCTGGAAAACATTGAAAGTCAAAACACTAGACTATTTCTTTTTGACGTTCTTCCGAAATTAACTGTCATTACCTTTGACCCTCCATTAGAAATACAAAGAGCTCACTGCATAGGTCCTCCACGGAAGGATAATACAGCTCGGCCAAGACCGCTCATCTCATGCTTCTTGAGACATGAGCAAACTAGACTTTTACTAACTGCAGGTTAAAAGGTTCATAATCATATAAAGGTCATGTCATCCACATGGCCACAGATTTCTCTAAATAAATCAATGAGAGATGCAAAGCATTCCTCACCATTAGGCCTCAGTTACACCAGATGGACATCAAATATGGTCGATTTGAACCAACTCGCTTTTGTATTACTAAAAATGGAGATTCCAGAGATTTCTATCATCCAGTAGACTTGCAACAATTCCTAGATCAGATGAAAACACACAACATGGATACGCTAGACACCTCAATTGATCAAATTTGTGCGAGCTTGAGTTCTTCACAGCAATCACTTGATAACAGAAGGCATAATTTTAGCAACCCTCGTCATAGAGGAAGAGATCTGGAAAGATCTGTCGTACCCAAGATGACAAATCTTCAGCGTTACACACTGCCTCTGCTTTTGCACAAGAACAACACAAATATAAATCCTGTTCTCCCCTTAAACCTGCCTCAGATGAAGACTGACAACAGTAATTTGTAGAGATTTAGCTGATGACAACCATTCATATTATTTGACTTAAAATAAGATGAACAATGTATTACCTACTTACATTTCAATCATAAGAGTAAGGCTGATTAGCCAGTGTGAAGCTACACGATGCAAACTGAAAATGTATTCAAATTTTACAAAATTGAATGTTATTCTCTTTTCATATATTACATTATGCTATATAAGACTATACTGTGTTACTAGGCTGTTATATTATATTATAATATATAATACTATTTAATCCAATGTTTATTCCTTTATCTATTCTACTTAGCATATTTATAATACTATATCAACTAATTCCTAACCTACGTGCATTTATACATGATAATGAATGTTCTCATATCTAATATATATTATATTTATTGAATTTTCCGAGATGTCAATTTCATCATACTTCAATGAATTACTCAGTTTATATTATATATTTACTTATACTATATAACTCCAAATAGATTTAATGTACTATTATAACTTATGTTATAGTATGATACATATATTCTCTAGGAATAGCCATACTTAGTATCCTTTCATCAGGGCTCCTCTCCGCGGTGCTGCTCTGGGAGAAACAGATCCCTGGTGAACAGTTAAATATATTTTTGGGTGCTTATATTATTATATATCAATCTACATATTCTACTTCCTTTCTCTTAATTTTACTATATCTACACATTTCTTATTCCAACATTTTACATTTTCTTTGTGCAATTGATTATCATGTATCTCTGTTAAAAAACAGGGGTTGCCTTTCCTATTCTCTATCCTTCCCCCTCACACCTATTTTATTGTGTGAAGTCACCCTTCTGATTGTGAAAAATGTTATAAGTCTATTTTTAAAGGCTACTCAAACTGATTGATATTCCATAGACATGTCCAACACGACCAACACACACCCTCTTTCTGTACTAACATGGAATGTACATGGGCTTACTCATTACATCAAAAGGAAAAAATTACTGTCATACCTCCAATCCAAAAAGGCGGATGTGGCATTACTTCAAGAGACACATTTGGACACATTGGAATCAGAAAAACTATGCAGAGACTGGGTAGACAAAGTAATTCACAGTTGTGTGCACAAAGGTCAACCTACAAACACAGGTCCCACCCGCAAATGTGGAGTAGCAATTCTCATTTGCAAATCTCTCCAAGTCACCATATTAAAAACATGGACAGATCCAGATGGTTGCTATGTATTTGCCAAGATACATATAAGAGATACCCATATTTGCGTAGGATCTGTTTGTGCTCCGACAGGAACAAAAAAATCATTCTTCCTTCATCTAAACCACTTATTAACGGAGATAGGTGCATCACAGTATCTCATAGGTGGTGATTGGACCATTGTGAGAGACCCAATTCTAGATGAAACAAGCCCCCTAGACAAAAATAATGCTGCTGATAGGGCATTAATAGATGGAATATTAGCAGATAATGGATTAATTGATCACTGGCGTCTTTCACATCCATCAGACAATAAGTACACATTCTCTTCTCCAACACATGGTACCCTATCTCGTTTGGATAATTTTTTAGTATCCCAAAGGTTGATCCAGTCGATTCAAGAATCTTTTATTCTGAAAGCAGTATTATCTGATCACTCCCTGGGTTTCTTAGCTATAGAAGTCGGCATCCCTAGAAAAGGACGTAAACCCTGGCCACTGTGACATAAGTCTCCTGAGGGTAAATCTCAATTACAATCTTATTTTCAAGATTACATCTCCACAAACCAGGGCTTGGTGACTTCAGGTAAAGTGATGTGGGCTGCGGCTAAAGCTACTATTAGAGGACAATTAATGCGCAAGGCGACATTAGCTAACAAACGGAATGCTGCACGTCAAAAAGAACTAGAGCAGAACATAATATCGTATACCCACCAGTATACCATAGCACCAACACTACAAAATCGTAAATCTTTAGAACAAGCTCGAATGGCACTAAATGGGCTCCTCGCCTCTAAGGCAGAATTTGCCCTCAAAGAATGAAAACAAGGCATTACGAACAAGGAGAAAAGGCAGGCAGATTATTAGCGGCACAATTAAGACAAAGAGAAGCAGCAATGGCAATTTCAGCTATTAAATTATCTCAAGGTAATATTCTCACTAGGCCACAGGACATGATAAATGAATTCACTTCTATTTATACATCTCTCTACACACCTGAGGCGCAAATAGACACAGAGGGACTGACTAGCTTCCTTTCAAAGGTAGATCTCCCTTGTTTTTTGAATGAAGGAAGGGCTATTCTTGAGGGAGAGTTTAGCAGGGATGAAATTGTGCAAGCGATATCTAACTTACCATAATATAAAGCCACTGGAGAAGATGGTTTTCCAGCAGAATTCTATTGTTGGACTGGGCATAATGTGATTGATTCTTTACATGCTGCTTTCCAGGAGGCTGAACGAGATAATTCCTAAGGTACCCTCTCTAACAAAGCAGTAACCAGTACTCCCTAAACCTGGCAAGGATCCTTTTATTTGTGCCAGTTATCGGCCTATCTCACTTCTAAATTGCGATATCAAAATATTTGCAAATATTCTAGCTTCTCGTCTTAAGAAGGTGTTACCTTCCTTGATTCATTCAACCCAAGTGGGATCTGTTCCAGGACGGTCCTCTAGGAATCCCTTACATACAGTGGCATGTACCCTATGGTATGCTAAAAACCTCCCACAAGACGCACTAGCCTTATGACTAGATGCTGAAAAGGTTTTGACCGCATAGAGTGGGAATATCTTTTCAAAGTGCTGGAATGCTTTGGACTTGGGAACCAGTTAATTAAAAAAGTTTGACTCTTATATGATAATCCTAGTGTGCGAGTAAATTGTGGAGGCTTTTTATCAGAACCATTTCCAATCCAAAGAGGAACTCGTCAGGGATGTCCTTTATCCCCATTTCTTTTTCTCTTAGCAATGGAATCCTTAGCAGCCACTATTCGTCAATATAATTCATCACGGGTATACACCTCCCCACAGGCAAATCCAAACTTTATTTATACACTGATGACATATTACTTACTCTAACAAATCTCTCCAGCTCACTGCCATCTTTACTTCAAATCATAGACAGGTTTTCCTCGTTCTCAGGTTATAAAATAAACTGGGACAAAAGTGAAGCCTTACCTATCACTTATGGAACCACAAATGCGTCTATACATGGTTTCCCTTTTCATTGGCAGCCCTCACGTCTTACATACTTAGGTATTCTAGTAAATAAAGGTATAGAATGTATGATCACAGATAACCTGAACCCATTGATCGTCCAAATGCAGTGTGACTTTGATAAATGGAAAATTCTAAATCTTTCTATGTGGAGTAGAGTTCAAGATGTTAAAATGGTTACGCTCCCACATTTTTTATATGCCTTAGGTATGCTTCCTCTTCACATTCCCTTAACTTTATTGAGACTTATTGATTCTAAAATAAAAACCTTTATATGGGGTTTGGCAAAACCTCGTTTAGCTGTGGCAAAATTAAAGGCTCACCACTCTTATGGGGGAATGAGTCTTCCATCAATATACCATTATAATTTTGCATTACAGATCTCTCAATTATCATATATGTTGCTGGGAATTTCTGATGTTCAGCAATGGGTCCATTAAGACGACATCTTTTATCTTCGGATTCCGGCATTTCGGCATTATATGCTACTAAAATTAGATGTCAGAAATTGAAAAACCCAATTTTATCAGCTATGTTCAAAACTTGACAACGAGCACACCGATTACTAGCTCTAAATCCAAACATTCATGAAAAGGCACCTATATGGAACAATACCAATGTTCGTTTTAAAAAGAAAGTATTATTATGGCCATTATGGAAAGCAGCAGGTATTCAAACATTAGCTCAAATTTTTCACAATGGTGACTTTAAATCATTCACACAACTAAGAGAAGAATTTGGTCTTCCAACGCATCAATCCCTGAAATATATCCTGCTTAAACAATGTTTGAAAAAACAACTAGATTTATCTTCTCCGGTACTTCAAAATCCACAAATAGTATCATATCTAAATATTTGGGGCAAACATAAAGGAGTAATATATGGTCTGTACAGAGTTTTTACAACGCACCTTTATTCTCAACCCTTAGCACAGGCATTACAATTCAAATGGCAGACCCGACTTTCAATATCTTACACTACTGGGGAATGGGAGGAAATGATGGAGAATTTAGACAAAGGAACTTGTGAAGCTAGACTTAAATTTTGTCTCTTTAAAATCCTTCATGTCTGGCATTGGTCTCCTGCAAGATTACAGAAGGCTGGTTTACTCTTACATGCCAATTGCTGAAGATGCTCTAACACCAATTGTGATTCAACACACATTATATTCGATTGCCAATTGGTACAATCTTTCTAGTCATATGTGGGCAAAACCTTATCCCTTACTATGCCTTTACATCTCCGCTCATTCCTGCTACTATTCTCCTCCATGATCTCTGACTCTCCCCGAAACTCACAAAACCCCAATGTCATCTCTTTCACACAGCAATGGCTACAGCAAAAATATGTATCTTGCAGCATTGGAAATCCCCATCCCCTCCTTTGCAAGAAGAATGGTTGACAACGATGATACAAACAGCATCACATGAAAGAATAATTTATAACCTTCAGAATCAAACTGACATGTTTCTTCAGGTTTGGTCACCTTTCTTGAACATGAATAGTGGTATCGATAGTGATGATAATACCCCAAATTCTGATACATATATTTCTTAGTTCGACATTGTATTTTCTTCCTTACCTTTTTATACTCCACCCCCCGACCCGGTTCCCTTACTATCTTATTATCTCACTATCTTATTAGCCTTTTATATTATTATCCTATTTCCTTATGTTTTTTATATTTCTGTTTATCTACTCCTATCTTATTATTCTTATTATATTTTATAACATTTAACCCTTTATGTTCTTTATTATATCTTATATTGATAGGTTTTGTTAGTTCTTGTATCAACTATTTTACTCTCATATATCCATTCTGCTTTTCTGATTCACTTTTCAGTATTCAAACTTTGATATGAATTAGTTCACGAATGATGAGGAGATTTAACATATTGACATTTGCTTATATTTATAAATATATATAATGTTTAATTTATCTATTTGTTAAGTTAACTTATGATTTTGTCTCTAAAATTTTACACTTAGGGGCCGATTCCGATCCTGTATTTTTTTCCCCGTCCTATTCGTATCGGTAAATTTTTCCATACAAATCGTACAAGTCCCGTCCGACCCGTGAAGTACGATTCGTACGGGAAAAATACAACTTTTCCCGATCCGATTTGTACAGATCGGCCCGATCCTTACAAATCGGATCAGGAAAAGTTGTACCAGACAGACCCGGACACTTTTCCGTACAAATTGTAAAAATGCAGTCCAACCATACTAGTACGATCCGGACCGGTTTTCCGATTTACGATTTGTACGGAAAACGTCCCGTACACAAGGAATGCCATTACCCGCTACGAAGCAAACTTTGTACGACTCGTATCCCGGGAAAAGTTGTTCCCGGGGTGCGAGTCGTACAGGGGTACGAGTCGTACAGGCATACACCCCGTGCCTATGTTTATGTACGGTGCGTACCCCAACAACACATACCCCAACATCACGTACCTCATCACATACCCCAACATGGCGTACCCCAACATCGCATACCCCAACATCGCGTACCCATATGCGATGTTGAGGTACGCGATGCTGAGGGAACGCACAGTACATACGTGATGTTGGGGTATGCGATGTTGGGGTACGCAATGTTGTGGTACACCATGTTGGGGTACGCACCGTACATACACAACACACAGGGGTGTATGCCTGTACAACTCGTACCCCTGGGGACTCTGCTTTTACAGCTGTTTTTGGCTCCCGTAAGAAAAGAGCCGTACGGAGTGCCGTAGGGACGAATCGTACTTGCTGGGCTGGAAACCGCTGCTTAAATGCATACAGACATCGCGTGCAAGCTGTTCCGGATCAGAATTATTGGTTTATTTTAGCTGTATGGTCTTTTGTACGATTTGTATGGAAAGAGGCTTTCTGTACGAATCGTACTTCCTAGGTTGTAAGAAAAGTTTACCAGGTACGAGTTGTACGGGAAAAACGCTCCATACAACGATTTGTACAGCCTTTTTCCAGGATTGGAATTGGCCCCTTATTGTCTCTTTTTCTCCTTTTTCGATTTTGCTTGCATTATCTAAATATTCAATCTTTTACTTATTGAATTATTTATTCCATTATTTATCTATATAGATGTTTTATCTATTGACAAATAGTATTCACCATAAATGTGTTGTTTTTCTTCTTATTTTAATATATCTATTTATGTAATATAAATTGTAAGCTGTTGTTATCATTACTGTTCTTGTGATGACATTTTTCAAAATGCTAATAAATAATAATAACACAAAAAAGAAAATGTCTACTTTGTAAAAGTGGCATTTCCAAACACATAATTTAAAAATCACCTTTACTAAAAGATGTGTTAGTAAATTTTGAATTCAGAGAGCCTAAACTCCATTTCTCCATCTTGTCACAATAGAAAGGTACACTTGTAAAATGTTACAGTGCAGCTCCCATGTTATCCAATGGCACAGACAGCCTTGCAATAGTGAAAAACTAAATACACAGAATTTCACTATCAGGACAGGTAAAATACACCAGACATGTTCTGCCTTTTACATACACTGCCCCCTGCCCCGTGGGGGTACCTTGGGCCTACCTGAGGGGTGCCTTACATATAAGAAAAGGGAGGGTTAGGGCCTGGCAAGTGAGTGCACTTGCCAAGTCAATATGGCAGTTACAAATTGTGCGTGCAGACACTACAATGGTAGGTCGGAGACTCATTTACAGGGCTACTCAGGTGGGTGGCACAACCAGTGCTGCAAGCCCACTGGTAATATTTGATTTATAGGCCCTGGCACATCAGTGCACTTTACTAGAGACTTACCAGTGAATAGAATTTGCCAATCATGGATAACCAATCATAATTACATTTTACACAGGGAGTACTTGCACTTTGACGCTGACCAGAATTGGCAAAGTGCCTAAAGCATCTAAGCCAGCAAAAATGAAATCCATCACAGAGTCAAAAATGAAGGAGGTAGAGGCAAAAAGTCAGGGGAAACCACACCAAGTATGCCAAGTCTAACAATAGTCCACAAGGGAATAAACATTAGTCCAAGCGACAGTGGGAAAACATGTTCAATTCATCTTTATTTTATCAATTAAGAAGAAATAGGGGTTTTAGAGTTTGTCACGGAAAAGGAAACTAATATCACTGATTTACGCTTTTTTTAAAAGACATGCCAAAACCAACTGGAAAGCCAAAAATTATGTAAATATTTCAATTCTATTGCCTAGTAGGTGAAGCCATGTGAAAGACTAATGAATGTGCGACTAATGAATGTGCATTATCAGTTAAAAGATGAAGGTGAGTCTCAGAAAAAGATTCTAGCCTAGCTCTAAAAAAAAAATAGCAGAGGTTAAAAATGTCGAGGAGAACCAACAGGTAAGCTGTATCTGGTTTAAATAATAGGAAGCTCTGTCAGTTAAGCAAGAGTCCTCATTCAAAACAAAATTCTAATTCAAAACGTCCAGCGTGGGATAGGCACAAATTAGACTAAGTCACAAGCAAATTATAAATGGCTAGGCATAATCTTCTCCATATATTATGCTTTTCTAAAGATATAATTATGGATTACAAAGAATATATACGTATAGCTTTGAATTTAGAAACTTAATTTAAATTATATAAAGTGAAAATGAACATGGCTAGTATGGAGACATTAACTGATTTCTTTTGTATTGTTGCTGCTCGTCTTCGCTTCCCCGGTCCAATGCCGGCGTCTCGCCGTTTGATTGGAGGGAAGCGGACACACCCCCACTAAGCTGACCTGATTTCTGGCTGGGTCAATTTCCGGCAGAGAAGCCGGAACGTAGGATCTTCCCGTGCCCAGCCAGCTATTTAGTTTCATGCTGGGCTGGACTGCGCAGCGGAGTAAGAGGTGAGAGGAGTCCTCACCGTGCCTTGCGCTGTTTTCATTTTATTGTATTTGTTTGGCACTCTTTTTATTTGTCATACCGCCTGGCATCTTAGCTCGGTTAGCACGTCTTTTTAAAACTACATTTTAACAACACCTGTGTATTTTTAGATTAGTTTTAATATCGAATCTTTCCCCAAGTGCTGACACACTTACTTCTATTGTATTGTTGCTGCTCGGCTCCGTTTCCACGGTCCGACGCCTGCGTCTCGCCGTTTGATTGGAGGAAAGCGGACACACTCCCACTAAGCTGACCTAATTTCCAGCTGGGTCAATTTCCGGCAGAGAATCCGGAACCTAGGATCTTCCCGCGCCCGGCCAGCTATTAGGTTACATGCTGGGCCGGACACACAGCGGAGGCGCGCAGCGGGCATGCCGCCGGCGCGCCGAAGGAGCGCCAAAGGCAAGCCCGTCTGCGTCCGTTCGCGCCAAGGACGCAACAAGGCCAGGAAACGCTGCCCGATTCAAACCAGAAATAGTCTACACCGCTGAAGCACTGAAACACCTTAATACCAGGGGACACTGCAAGTGCCAAATAGCACCTGATAACATTTGGGGGGCCTGTTCCTGCTATACTTGCAGACCGGACATCCTTCTGGGTCCTCCCATCTCAATGAATAGGACAATTCCTCCCACCCCAGCACATATTGTCCAATTCATAGGAGGCCTAAGCAATGCCAGATCATTCAGTAAACATTGTCAAGATGTCAGGGACCTAATCATAGATCACCAACTTGAATTTCAATTCATTACTGAGACTTGGCTGAAAGACTGGTGCAACCCCGATGTTGCGGTCACTCTTACGCCTAATTATAAAATATATAGGAAAGACAGAATAAATGGCAGAGGAGGGGGTCTGGCAATTATTCTACATGACACACTACACTGCTCTAACTTTGTCCTGGATACCATCAAGGGCGCGGAAAGCTTAGGATTTTGCATCTCCTTAAATACCTCCATGTCCTTCTCAGGAGCCCTGATCTATCGTCCCCCTGGTCAGAGCACCATCTTCACAGATTCACTTGGGGATGCCTTTAAGTCATCTGCTGCTCAGATATGCCAACCTCACTTTTTTAGGCGATTTTAATCTTCATTTAGAATGTATAACTGGGCCAGGAGTTGACAATTTCCTCCAAAGTACTGAATTATTAACTTTACACCAATTGGTGGAGGCGCCTACGCATCAGGCGGGCCATACTTTGGACGGGGTCTGCACTAATTTCACTGCTCTTTCAGTAGACACCCCTTTCCCGCAAATATGGTCTGATCACCTGTTTGTTCCGCTCACACTCACTATACCACAGAAAAGCCACCCGGATAAACTTCCCCCTGACTCCCAGGCCAGACACAAATGGGCACAACTAGCTGACAATCCTAAGCTAGTTGCCCACTCACAAGCATACACGCCCGTCCTGATAGAAAACCCAGGGTGGGACTCTCATCTCCTCCACTCCTGGCTTACTACTGTATGCAATGACCTAATCCCACCAGAGACACTCAACAAGAATAAGAATACAAAAATACAGAAGGTCCCCTGGTTCACGCCCGATCTAGCACTAAAACACCTTAAATGTAAGCAGCAGGAGCGTAAGTGGTGAAGATCATATAACAATGAAGACAGAATAGTTTATAGAAACAGCAGAAAGCTCTATCACCACCAGATCAAAATCGCAAAAAAAGAGTACTACTTAAGGAAAATAGAGGAGGCCAACTTAGATCAAAAAGTCATCTTCTCAATCGTAAAGTCTACTAACCCTGAAGCACTGCAGAATGAAATACCTCCATCACTAGCTCTGTGTAATGACATCTCAGCCTATTTTGAAGAAAAAATTCTTAATATTCAAAAGGACTTTGTAACCATTCCCATCTACAACTGGTATGATATCAATGAACCAGCTCCCGTTGATACTGCCTACTGCATCAAAACTTTCGCATCTGTATCTTTAGAACAGACTCACCAGGCGATCAGAGCCTGTAAATCAGGCTCTCCATTAGATGCATGTCCCCCCATGATTCTCCATAAAATCATTGACACGTTTAACCCAGTCATAAATCAGATAGTCAACTCTTCTTTAAGTACGGGCATAGTACCAGATGAGTGGAAACTTGCCCTGGTAAAACCAAAAAAAAAGAAACAAAATATCGATTCCTCTGTGCTCTCAAATCTTTGGCCCATCTCATTACTTCACTATTAGGCAAAATCACACAGAAATTTGTACACAATGAACTAACCAAGTTAATTGAAGCTGCTAATATTCTTCACCCACAACAATCGGGCTTCTGCCAAAATCATTCAACAGAATCAGCGCTTCTGGAAGTTACTGATGAATTAAAAACTTTAGCTGACAAAGGCAGGAAATCAGTCCTGGTCTTACTCGATCCGTCAGCCGCATTTGATACCATCTTGCATGGTATTCTTTTGAAGAGACTCGAACGCGGTGGTATCTCAGGTACGGCTCTGGAATAGATCAAATCATTTCTTACCAACCGCAGACAAGCGGTGACCCTTGGTACCTTCCTCTCAATGGAGAGAAACATAACAACAGGGGTTCCACAAGGCTCATCATTGAGCCCACTGTTGTTCAATATTTATATGACCCCGCTCATTTCTCTCATAAGCTCCTTCGGGATTGAAGTAACGTCTTATGCAGACGATACTCAAATGATTGTATCTCTGGATAACAACAATACAGATGCCGAACGGAATCTCAAATGCTGCCTATTGAAAGTCATTCAGTTTATGAAGGATAACCACCTTAGATGCAACACCGATAAAACGGAAATCCTCCCCATTGGGAAGGATGTATCTTTCCAGCCGGACATGTGGTGGCCAGAAGGAACTACACCCCCTCCAGACGTGGTCAAGATAGCCAAAAATCTAGGGGTACAGTTTGATACTGCACTTTCATTCCTTCCGCATGCTTCGGCCATGGCTGGGATTTGTTTCAGCCTCCTCAAATCATTAAAAAAATTATTTGACCTGATTCCACTCCCGGCAAAGAAATCAGTAGCAGTGGCCCTGATTCTCTCGCGCCTGGACTACTGCAATAGTCTTTTTGCAGGAGTCAATAAATCTACTATAAAAAACTCCAAGTTGTTCAAAACGCTGCGGCACGTCTAGTCCTGAAACTCCCCCGTAGAGCTTCTGCATCAGCAGCACTCAAAGTCCTCCATTGGCTGCCGGTTCACAAGAGAATCCTTTTTAAAATCCTTTTAATCACCTACAGAGCCACGCTAAAACTGGGACCTAAGTACCTTTCGGCACGGTTCTCCCCCTACACCACGACTAGGACTCTCAGGTCCTCAACAGCCAACCTCCTTGAACCACCCATTTTTAGATGCAGAACAAAAGGAGGAAAAACTGTGGCTGCGATTGGGACCAAAGCCTGGAACGCCCTACCAATCAATCTAAGATTTCAGAAAACTGAAACTCAATTCAGGAAGGCCTTGAAGACATGGATATATAACACCTCAGATGCTCTCTGTCTAGCACTGATTAAGCATGTCTAAGATCTATCACGTCTAGGACCCCCTCTCACCTCCAATTCACCAGCGCCAGGATACTCCTCGCGGAGTGACAGTTTGCGCTTTACAAATTCCGACTTAAATTACATTAAATTTCGAATCCAGGAATCCAGATACGTCTGTGCAAGGCCTTAGCTGAAGTTGGGTATGCAGTCTAATGAGCTCTAAGAGATACACGTTGCCAGGAAAACTGGCCAATTATGCACACAAAAAATAGTGCACCCTCTTTCTAAACTATAGTTTTCTTGTGAGTTTTTTATAGACAGTTTCAATTTACCATCCCATCAACGAAACATTAGAACTCCTATCCAGTGATCCTGTCGAATTTGGGAAAACTGTGGACCCTCTGTTCAAGTTTCTGCTCCTTGGGCCTTGTAACCCCTCTCATCAATCCAGCTCTGTAGATTATACGTCAGAATCAGTCCCTACAAATGTCACTATTGCTGTAAGGATTCCTGTTGCTCCTGTTTCCTGGAACACCATGAATCTCAACACAGAGGAACATCAATCTCTGATAATCAAGTACTGGAAAATTTGGCCCGTACATGCTGGAATTGCCTAACCTAATGCAATTTGCCTGAATCCATTCCAAGAAGCGAAATCCAGCAGGACTGGCAGGGAGAGTGGAATGTAGCCTAGATGTCCACTGATCTGGAAGCAATCATAAGGTTGTGTATCGCAGAGACTGTTGCGTGCTACAAGGCTGATGAAGAGTTCCTATGTGGGTATTCAAGCCAGTAGTTTTATTCCAGGTTATCTTACAAACTGGAAATGGGCAGGGGACCTAAAATCTGCATTCAGGGCAAATATTTCGTTCATTGACATATATATTCCAAAAAGTACACTACCAAACGGACAGCAACACTCTTCCACGGTATGAGATGCAACTTATTTTTCAGTTATTCCTATAGACTAAGTAATAACTTTATTTCGGCAACCAAATGCCATCAAAAGTCTTTACAACCACATAAATACAGACTCATATACAGATAAAAATTTAAATAGATAAACAAAATCATTTACCCTTTTATAGGGACAATTTCCAATTAAAAGTCAGGTTATCTATCGAGAGATTACAGACATTAAATTATGGGAAGGCTCCTCTTAATGCTCCACATGTGCCCCAGAAACTTAGCCACAGCACAAGCATTCACAGTGGATGGACCAGATCTCAAATTCCCTAGGGCAATTACATGGTCCCTTGTGCTCAGTCCTCTGCATACTGGTTTCCAACATTTTTCCTGAGGAGTCCTGTAGGGTGGGTGTTAAACTTGGCCCTTTTTGCAGGATCATCCCAGAACTTTTTGCCTTCCTCCTGTATTGTTTCTGACCTGTTGTTGGTGATTTTGTGACTCTGGGCACTTTATCACTGCTGTTCAGTGCTAAAGTGCATGCGCTCTCTATGGTAAACATGGTAAGATTGGTTTACACCTGTTTGGCATATTTAATTTACCTATCAGTTCCTTGTACAGTGTTATCTCATATACCCAGGGCCAGTAAATTAAATACTACTGGTGGGCTCGCAGCGCTGCTTGTGCCACCCACCAAAGTAGCCTTTCAAACCTGTCTCAGGCCTCTGTCACTGCAGGGCCTGAGCGCGCAGTCTACTGCCGCTTTTACGTGGCACATACAAGTGGTTGCCATGTCTGTGACTCCCCCTTTTACTACATATCAGTCACTTCTAAGGTAGGCTCTAGATAGCCCTATGGGCAGGGTACGGTGTAGGTAAAAGGTAGGACATGTCCCTTAACAATGTGGCATGTCCTGGTAGTGACAAACAACCTATTTGGCTTCTCCCTGCTGCGAGGCTGCCCTCTCATAGGGATGCATTGGGAATTCCCTGATATGTGATTGAGTGGTAATTCCTAACATGAGAGGGGTAGCGTGATCAAGTTTGGTAAGTTTGGAATAGTGGTGATAAATGCTGTGTATTGGTATTCGTAGATTTATTTTTACTATTTTAGAAATGCCACTTTTAGAAGTAGGTATTGCTGTGTGCTATATGTCTTTGGTCCTCTGCTAGGATGTGTATTGACTGTCTGGTTTTGGAGTAACAGGGGCTGGGGAGGTGCTGTGGCTCCAGAGAGTCTGGATGAGTCAGTGCTAGGCTGAATAAGCCTGGTCTGCATTTGGATTGGTGGGAGGAGTAGCACCTGCTCTGCCCCCTCTATGGTGTGTCTGGTGCCAGGGTCTACACTTACAATGGGGAGTGCTGTACACTTGCAAAATGACCCCCAGAACTGGTTTGGACTGGGCTCAGAGTCCTGGGCCAGGGGAGGACAAAGAAACTTACTGGTATAAGTTATGGGGCTGTGACCCCATGTCTGTGAGCTTACTTGTGGACTTGGGGAACCTTTGCCAGGAGAGACCGCAGTGGGACTCTACTGCCTGATGGGAGGCCCTGCGTACTGGCCTGCCCGTGTCCTGAACTCCCCTGCTCTGTGGTGTTTCAACATCACACTCTTCTATATGTCAAAAAATTACCGTGTTTCAAAGCAGTTTTGGGGATTTAGTTTGCGAGATTAATTCCAATTACTGTTATGCAGCACAGCGATAACTAAAATGAGAAAAATAATTTGAGGCGGCATTTTAGTTCCAATGCGCGAGTCTAATAAGCGCATACACTTGTCCAGAATTCATGCTCTGCCGTGTTTAATAAGGAGCCTTATCTCTCCGTCATTGCCTTGCGGCCGATCTGAGCCGTATGTGGAGGTAACGATCATGGACAGATCTCCCAGGTGTAGCGCGTTGTTTACTCGCGTGCACACAGAGATGACGTCACCAGGCATAAAACTACCAGTTCATCATACGTATCATGGGAATTGTAGTTCGGGGGTGTATGTTACTCTTAGAACTACTGTTAGATTTGGGGGTCTCTAGTTGGCCAAATACGGGCCCTTGTCTAGTCAGGGTAAGGGGGTACACTCCTAAAATAACCCCTGCTCACCCCCTTGGTAGTTTGGCACAAGCAGACAGGCTTATCTCAGAGGCAGTGTGTGAAGCATTTGTGAACACATAAAGTTACCCAGTGACAACACTACAGATGAACACCACACAAGTTGTAGTATAAAAATAAGTATTTTTTTATATAGACTTATCACAAGACCATAAACAACAAAAATCCACAATACTGTACTTAAAATGGCAGAATTAGCTTAGTTCTCATTAAATATTAAAATGCGACACTTTGAGTTCAATGTACCTTTGGATGCGCAACGCTATACAACGAAAGTGTTGCAGGGAAGGTGATGCGTCGGTTCCTTACATGGAGGAACGGTGATGTATCTGTTTCTTACTGCGCTTCTGTGTCAGTGCAACCCGCCCTTGGAGATCCTACAAAAGTTGAATAAAGTACACACAAAGTTCCTTTCTCCTCTCTTTGGCAGTCAGGGAACCACTGCAGGCCAATCCCTCAAGCTTAGGGATAGTCTCTCCTCAGTCTCTCTGGTTCCTCTCCTCAGCAAAGGTTTATTTTTGCTTTCCAAAAGTGATCTAAAGTTCTGGGGTCTGGGTCCCCATTTTTGTACACAGTTTCTCTTTGTTCTCTGAAGGCAGAAATACCTTTGCCTAGTCCAAACGAGTTCTGGTCAGTCCTGTAGCACTTTGTTGACAAGACTCCTTCTTTCCTTTCACAGTGCAGGCCAGGGACATCAGACACACCACAGGAGGTTGAGCCAGCACTGTGGAGGGAAGGCACAGCCCTATTCAGGACCCAGGTGCAACTCATCTCACCCATCTACATGCAGATCTCTCTATTCAGCCCTGTGCTGACTCACCCTCTCTGCTGGAATCCCCCAGCCCCTGTCACTCAAGCTCCAGACAAGGAATACACAACCTAGCAGAGGCAGGCTTGGATGGTTAGACAAGAAAATACCTGCTTTCTAAAAGTGGTATTTTCAAACACAGAATGTTAAAACCAACTTCACTAAAAGATGCATTTTATTATTCAGAGTTCAGGCATACTAAACTCAAATTTCTACCTGGTTCCCTGAGTCAGTTAGATTAAGATGTAATAATCAAACTGCCCATTCTGGCCTATGGGGGAACAGATAGCCTTGCAATAGTAAAAAACGAAAATGGCTGTAATTCACTATTAGGACATGCCACACACATCAGGGCATGTCCTAAAATATACTTACAATGCATCCTGCCCTTGGGCCTACCATAGGGGTGTCTCATATGAAGAAAAGGGAAGGTTAGAGACTGGCAATTGGGTGCACTTGCCCAGTCAACATGGCAGTACCAGACTGCACACAGGCTCTGCAATGGCTGACCTGAGACACACTTTTACAGGCTGCTTCTGTGGGTGGCACAACCAGTGCTGCAAGCCCACTGGCAGCATTTGGTTTACAAGCTCTGGACACACTCAGTGCACTGTACTAGGGTCTGACAAGTAAACCAAACCAGCCAATCATGGAATCACTAATCCATACATCAATTTACCATAGGGAGCACTAGCACTGTGGCACTGGACAGCAGTGGCACAGTGCCCAAAGCATCTATAACTAGCAAAAACACATGAGGCAACAGCAAAACAATGGAAGGGAGACCCACGCCATGGTGCCAGGTCTAACAACTACCATCTCGTAATGTGGATGATGGGACATGTAGTCTAGCGGAAATGTTCTATCTTTTATCACGATCATTTAATCAGAGCCTGAGTATATCGTAAACAGCGAATATTGCCCAATAATCCTAGCTGGGAAAAACTTATTATTGGGAATCGAGATTGAACCTATTGATATATACTGTTTTTTTTTTTAAATCAGCGGCATGCTGAGCCTTAATATTTCTAACAGTGTAATGTGGGAAGACACCTCTAGTTTTTCAAAAAGTAGGCGATTGGAATAGATCACAGAGGTTCCGAAGGACCACACAATAGTTTCTAAACGGTAACAGATACAGTCAACTACCACGGTGTTGTGTTTTCAGACTGAATACTTCGCATAGATCTATCAGAACTTCTAGAGATCATGGTACAGATTGAAGAAAGATGTGTTGTCCGTAGAGTGGTCCACGGGATATTATCGTTTAAACCACGTTTATCAGACTGTAGTTTGAATGCCCACTTCTGCTCCTTAGTGAACAGGAATTTTGACACATCGCTAATGTGATTAGGTATAAATGGATCTTCAAGGACTGTCCAAGTGAATTCCTCAGCTTTATGGTCACACTCTAAGAAAGGTTTAGTAAATGTGGTCTGTTTCCTGCATCTTATAGTGCTTTTATGTTCTAATATTCTCAATTTTACCTTGCGGGTGGTCATGCCTACATATTGATATTTAAACGGGCATGTTATCAAATAAATCAAATTATCGCTTTTACAGTTTGTGAAGCTCTGCTGTATCCAGGGTCTATTCGTTCCGATATCAATAGTTTTGGAGTGTCGAGTTTATGGGCAAGCCGCACATGACCCGCAAGGAAAATTACCTTCGACAGCTGGCAGATCCCGTAGTGTTCCCACTGGTCGGGTTGATGGTGTCTTGGGTCTTGTGTGGACCAATCTATCCCGTAAATTGGTGCTCCTCTTGAAGGAAAATAGAGGTAGAGGTATTCTTTCTCTGCCGGTATTTAAGATGCGCCAATGGTTGCGGACACTTTGTTGAATCTTATTAGACAACGTACTAAAGGTGTTGACAAAGGCGAGTCCGTTCATTGGAGGTTTTTCTATAGGTGGATCAAGAAGTGCTTCCCAGTTATTGTTTCAAGCTTGTTTTAAAGACTGTTGTACCAGTCTCTTTGGGTATTTCCTAGCATGGAGTTGTTTAGACAGTATTTTTGAATGGTCATTGAACTTCTCCATTGTTGAGCAATTCCTCCGTAAACAAAGGAATTGCCCGTATGAAGTGACTTCGGGTGATGACTGTCGTAGCAAAGAAGGTGTTTATCGCCATTGGCTTACGATACAGTTTGCTCTTCAGACCAGTGGGTGTAGCAATGATGGATAAATCTAGGAAAGGTAACCTGTTTTTATCAAACTCTACTGTAAACTTCAAGAAGTGATTCCTGTTGTTTAGCCAAGTCTGAAATCGAAGGATAGAGTCTGGATCTCCTCGCCACACAACCAGCACGTCATCGATGTAAAGCTTCCATAAGGAAATCGAGTCAAGGAAGGGGTTACTTGCAGTCAAATTATGTTCTTGATCAAAGATGTGTACATACAGGTTTGCCAGACAGGGCGCGAAAACGCTGCCCATGCTGATACCAGACATCTGGAGGTAGATGGTCTCCTCGAATCTGAATTTTTTTTCTTTCATGGCTAGTTGGGCTAAAGCCATGATGAAGGGCACAGGAGTGATATAATCGAGATTCCTGTTGTTAAATAAAGTTGCAATGGTGACAAGCGTCTGCTCCTGGGGAATAGAGCTGTAGGGCGATTCTACATCAAATGAGACTAAGTAGTCTGTATCCATATGGAATTCTACTTGTGGTAATAATCGCAGGATATCTTACGTATCTTGGAGATCTTGGATATCTCTTTGACCATCGGTCTCAGGAAGTAATCCACAAAGGTCGATAAAGGTTTGAGAATGGAACCTTGGACAGATATAATTGGCCTTCTATGAGGTGGTCTCTGTTGTTAAACTCAATTCAATACATTAGGTAGCACTATAAGGATCCTTACACATTTTAGCCCCAACAATATCTTCCCTAATAACCTGCAGCCACTAACATGGTGAGTCAAATGGATGGCCTTGTTCCTCAATGAGTCCTCATCCTCCCATTGTGGATTCACTGAAAACCTCTGCGCTTTTATCATGAAGACTTTACAGTCAGCTGCACCCTCCTTGTTCTCTAGTGGTAGTGGATGAGGATGTGTCGGGAGTTTTATTGGTGCACAGCTATGAATTCTAAGTCTCCAGTGGGTAACAATACCTATAATGGATCACCTGAGCCAAATATGAAACTCCTGTTGCCCTCGGATGTGCTCTAACTAAGCCATCCATCTAGTTGTCTTCCATGGATTCTGGACAGATTTAACAGTTGGGCATATACAAGTAACCTTCATTGCGGAGTAACTAGATGAATAAGGGATAGAACTGGAATGGTGGCTAAACCCAGTGCCCTCCCATTTGAAGAAAGCCTCTCTGCCCTCAGGGAGCTGCTTCACTAAAGCTGTAAGATCACATGCTATACTCTTAAGGGAATCAATTTCAATTCTAAGCTTATAAAAATTACAGGCCAGGGCTTGGTTGTTAGGAGAAAATCTTGTAACTTCTGGGGCAAGCCTTCCCCACACCCTATCCTATCACTTGGGAGAATATCCGATAAAAACAGCAGTGGAGTATACCGATTCCAACAAGTGACAACTGGGGTACAGGGTTCACTAGCCTTTAGAAAATCACCCCCTTCGGGTAGCAGGCTATTGAGCACTACCTATGTCTTGCTTGGTTTCTTAAACATTTTAGGGATACATTTCTGTTTGCTAACATCCATCCTAGGCAGTGATGAACCACTATCTCTGGGCAGAGCAGCAATGTCTGGGCCCAAAATTCCTTTGCATTGTGCGACAATGTCATCTAATCGGCCCAATACACAGTTGTCCTCTGGTTGCTTTAATGGTTTTTTGACCACTGCCACCCCACCATCTAATCCTTTTCTCTTGCCCATTTGCTAAAAGAAAAAAGAGTAAAGCAGCAGCAGTATGAAACTATGGTATAGAGGAAAAATAATAGGTTGGATGTAGCTGGATGTGACCTAGCAGATAACCAACAGTCAATGTGTCTGTCTGTAGTAGGTCCAGGAGTTAGACCAGTGGTTGGAGTTCCTACAATTTGGAAAAAGGCCCAGCCCAGTCTCCTCCTGGTGCTGACGGGAGCAGGACGGGCCTGCCTTTGGCCTGGGCTTTGCCCAGGCAAGGCCCGTTCGCATTGCACACCGCGGGAGGAGAAGAGGTCCGGGTTCCGTGGGTTGTCCGGGGCTGTTGCTTTAGGCGCCATCTTGCTTTGGGCTCTAAGATCTGTTTGCGGGCGCCATCTTGGAGCGTATTGACGTTCGCTCGGCTCAAAGGAACGCCTATTTAAGGCGGACTCGGTATCTGGACTCTGGTCAGGTACTGCCTCTACCTTAGCACGCTGTTACGAGCGCTCTGCTCGCCCTGTATTTTAACTGTCGTTTTTATACTTTTTTTGGCTTTTATTGTCACTCCGTCTCAGCAGGACCTGGGTAAAGATCCCCCCCTCCCTCTTACCGCATATAATCTGTTTGAATCACCGTTACTTGGTGGGTCCGGGTTCCGTGGGTGGTCCGGGGCTGTTGCTTTAGGCGCCATCTTGCTTTGGGCTCTAAGATCTGTTTGCGGGCGCCATCTTGGAGCGTATTGACGCTCGCTCGGCTCAAAGGAACGCCTATTTAAGGCGGACTCGGTATCTGGACTCTGGGCAGGTACTGCCTCTACCTTAGCACGCTGTTACGAGCGCTCTGCTCGCCCTGTATTTTAACTGTCGTTTTTATACTTTTTTTGGCTTTTATTGTCACTCCGTCTCAGCAGGACCTGGGTAAAGATCCCCCCCTCCCTCTTACCGCATATAATCTGTTTGAATCACCGTCACTTGGCGGGTCCGGGTTCCGTGGGTGGTCCGGGGCTGTTGCTTTAGGCGCCATCTTGCTTTGGGCTCTAAGATCTGTTTGCGGGCGCCATCTTGGAGCGTATTGACGCTCGCTCGGCTCAAAGGAACGCCTATTTAAAGTCGTCCTTTCCCGCGCAGCGGGTACGCGCAGTGGGACGCCGTCGCTTAGCCGGAGTCGTGCCTGAGTCCTGCCCGTCTGCGCCCGTCCGCGCTAAGGGCGCGCAGGGCGCAGCGGGGCTCTTGCGAATTGGTCTCGGGTTCGGCTCTCGCTACCATGCTGGTGTATTCTGGCGACACTTTGCGGGGTATTGGTCGTTCAATTGTGAGTTGTACCCTTCCCCCTATACACCCACTAGTAGGCCCTTTTCACTGTGCGTGTGGTAGGTGGTCTTTAGATTCCCCTACCCTGAGCGCACATGAATATTCTATGGTTGCCCCCAGTAAGATCCGTGCCAAGCATTCCCTTCGCATCTTCAGCCTGAATGCCAGGTCTCTGGTGCTGCATTATCAGGCCGTGTTTGACCTGATACAGGAAGAGGCTCCGGACATCGTAGCCATCACCGAGACGTGGTTGAAGGATGACGATGTGGCCATTATCAACCTGGCATTTCCCTCTGATTTTTCGGTTTTCACCCTTAACCGATCTACTAGGGGAGGGGGTATTGCGCTGGCCTTGCGACCTGGCCTCACTGGCAGCTGGTCTGGTCTGACCATTCCGGGTTGTGAAAGTGCGGTGTTTAAGATCTCGGTCACCCCACATTTTACACTCTCGGGGATGGTGGTTTATCGCCCCCCTGGGAGTGATGTGGCGTTTAGAGCGGCCTTCCCCGACGTGGTTAGTTCCTTGGTGGTAGGTTGTTCTAATTTCTCGATTTTGGGTGACCTCAACTTACATCTTGAGAACCTCACCTCCCCCTCGGTTAGCGGTACTCTGGCCGACCTGGAGGCCCTTCAACTGGTGCAAATGGTTCGTCAGTCTACCCATTCAGGCGGCCACACTCTAGATCCTTTTTTCACTAATTTGGCAGACGCGGTTGTCTCCGCCGTTACACCTCTTGGCTGGACGGACCACTCTTTGGTCACCATCTGTACCCCTTTGCCAGGAATGGTTATTGTCCCCCCGGCAAAGCTGGTTACAAGGCGGCAATGGAGTAAATTACGGCTGGAGGACCTACATCGTGTCCTCGCCGAGGAGCCTTTAGAACCTGCGATGCTGGTTGATTCAGGTTACGAGAAGTTCTGCTCCTGGATCTCCAAGGCGCTTGACGCCCTTATCCCTATTGCCGCTTGTAAAGCCAGCTCCAGGGACTCCAGTCCGTGGTACGATGGTGCCTTACGTACTCTCAAGGGTGGGTGTAGGCGAGCAGAGAGGGCTTGGCGGAAGGCGTACGATAGCGGGAAGAAAGCTTTTTATCTCGCCTCCATCAAAGCTTACCATCGGGCTGTCTGCCAAGCTCGGGCAGCTTACTATGCTACTGAATTTGGCAACAGCTCCAACCCCTCTAAAACCATCTTTAAAGTGATGAAGGACCTTTTGGCAAAGCGTGCCTGCAGCACGACGACTGGTTCCACCTCTCACTGTGAGGCTCTTGCTCGATTTTTCCTGGAAAAGGTCGAAAACATTTATCGGACGTTCCCCTGTTTAGGGCCTCCGGCAGAGCCTCCGATCAACATCTATGGTGGTACCACTTTGCACGTGCTGCCCCCGCTGACATCAGAGGGGTTTGACCTCCTGGCTCTGCAGGTCAAATCAGGGTCCCCCGCTGATCCCCTTACTGTGACTCTTTTTAGAGAGCCGTCGTTTGTGGGACGGGCCGTGGTTCACTCCCTGATTAACATCTCCTTGGAGTCAAGCACGGTACCCGCTAGCTGGAAGCGGGCAGTGGTTTCTCCCATCCTGAAGAAGCCGTCCCTGGATCCAGAGAAACCTGAAAACTATAGGCCCATCTCCTTACTTCCGTGGCCGACTAAAGTATTGGAGGCCCATGTCAACAAAGTTCTTTCTGCCCACCTTATCCATGCTAACATCTTGGATCCCACCCAGAATGGGTTCCGTGCTGGACACAGCACGGAGACCGCCCTCCTCTCCATGGCTGAACATCTTCGCACGGTGATGGATGCGGGACAGACAGCAGCGCTCGTCTTATTGGACTTGAGCGCCGCGTTTGATACTGTTTCGCATCCTATCCTTTTGCATCGCCTGGAGGAGATTGGGCTGGGTGGACCTGCCCTCCAGTGGTTCCGGTCTTTCCTAGACGATCGTTTCTTTAGCGTTGCCGTTCCACCGTTCCAGTCCCAATTCCATCCTTTGAAGCAGGGGGTGCCGCAAGGATCCTCGCTGAGCCCCACGCTGTTTAATCTCTACGTGAGACCGCTGGCTGAGGTCGTCAAGCAATGGGGCATGACTATGGTCTCATATGCTGACGACACTCATCTAGCGGTTACGATCAGCGGGGATGCCGACCGGGATGCCCCCAGGTTTCAGAGTGGACTTAGGGCGGTGGCGAGCTGGATGAGGAACAACTGTCTCCAGCTCAACGCCAAGAAAACAGAGATCATGATCGTAGGGAAGGGATCGGAGCTATGGGGGGACAGGTGGTGGCCTGTGGAGCTGGGGCCGGCCCCCCTTCCGGTTACGGAATTAAAGAACTTAGGAGTATGGATGGACCCCTCCCTCAGCTACGTTGGCCACACGAAGAAAATCGCGGCCTGTTGCTTTGGTATTTTACGGTCGCTTCGCCCTGTTTTGAAGTTCTTTGACCATCGCACCAGGCAGCTGATTGTCCAGGCGACAGTGTTATCTCGCCTGGATTATGCCAGCTCTCTTCTGGTAGGGTCCAATGTGGCTGAGGTCACCCGCCTCCAACGTGTTCAGAACTCTGCAGCGAGAGCTATTGTTGGCCTACCCCGTTCTTGTTCTGCCTCCAGCACATTGAGATCACTGCACTGGCTGCCTATCCGGGCCAGAATTCAGTTTAAAGTGCTGTGCATGGCGTTCAAGATTTTGAGGGGGGTAGGCCCTTCTATTCTTGCGGATCTTTTGTCCTGGTATGTGCCTACTCGGCCCCTGAGATCCTTGGGTCAGGCACTTACTGTGATTCCTCGATACAGGCTGTGTCGGGCTGGTGGCCGTTCTTTCCGGGTCAGAGCAGCCGAGCTCTGGAACTCCCTTCCCGTAGAGTTGCGCCTGCTGGATGATCTTTTAGCTTTTCGCAAGGCCTTAAAAACCTTTTTGTTTTAATAAATTCTCTTTCCTCTTTTCTGTTGTGTTGCTTGTGGTGTTGCATTTTTACCTGCCGTGCGCCTGGACGCCCCTTTGCTGGGGCAGCAGTGCGCATTACAAATGTATGTAACATAACATAACATAACTTATGCATGCGCACGGGAAAAACGAATCAGCCCCTTCATCTGCCTGAAACACAAGGAATGCTGGAACAATGAGTCCCCAGGTGCCGGTGAATGCTGGTAGCTGAGCATCCCACACCACTGGAGATGAAGAGAAGCTTTATGTGCGCTGCCCGGGAAAAACAGGATCAGTCCCTCTTGCTGCCAGAAGCAGAGTGCAAGGTTTTCCCCTTTTTTCACTGGGAGCCTGTGTTCCCGTTCGGAATACAGGCTCCTATTGAATTCAATGCTAGTCCAACCGAATTATGTTCAGAAGCATCAGAATCAGTCGGTCGGTCTCACAGAGCCTGATTTGGTCAGAAACGATTCCAAAACTGATTCAGTCGGAAGAGTTTCCAACCAACATCGTAATCGGGCACTAAGTTAGAAAAATAGAGCATACATTAATAATTAAAACAGGACCAAAACGATAAACATCCAATCAGTAGAACCAGAGATATTGAATTGTAAAACATATTTTAGAAAATAGCGCCAAGTGGCTTAACGCACCAACTGTGGATATATGGTTGTGCCGGATGAGGACAAAGTCACAAGTTTGGGCTGACTGTGATGGACTACAGACTGGCTACAGGGACCCAGTTAGGCCCACTGAACAAAGTACCTAAAATCCTTGTTTGCTGTGCATTGCATGGATCATTCTCAAAATGTGCCATGCAGCCAAGACAATGCGTCAGTTCCGAGATGCAGAGAGGCTGTGGTACGAGGTGCTGTTGATGTCGAGCATCCCTTCACTGGACTTCGCATTGCAAGCTCCAATGTCAGAGATGCGGTGCACCATCGGAGCAATGCATTGGTTCCAAAGAGCTGTGATGCAGAGTAAGGTGTCATTGAGGCTGCCACTGAGAGATATGAGATCCTGTGCCAAGAATGCATTGCAGAGTAGCAGTTCCGCAGGGGATGCACGCTCTGGGGGCAATGCAGACCTTAGCAACATGTCCAATCCAAGCAGCAGCGGAGATGCATCGGTTCTGCTCGGGGTTGTGCTGTGCAGCAGAGATGATTCACCAGTTCTGCTGGATCTACAGAGGCTGACAAAGTACCTTAAGCTAACTTCCAAGGGGTGGCATCAGTTGGCAGGAAAAACTCACAGATGACAGAGTCCAGTTGACGAAGCAAGGCTGTTGGATGCCTGTTATATCTGTGAGGCTTCAGCTCAGGAAGCCACCCAACTAGCCCTTGGAATCCCTCTGAATTCTGGGTTCAAGTGATACAGGCCTAGTCCTTCTCAGCCCAGCAAGACCGCAGCAGGTCAGCACAGCAGGGCAGCAAGTCCTTCAGTGTATCAGCCTAGCAGAGAGGCAGTCCTTGGAACAGAACAGCAGTCTTCTGCGAGGCCGAGTTTCCACTGGTCCAGAAGTATACTGAAGTGGTGGTGTCTGAGGTCCTTCTTTTATGCACAGCTGTGCCTTTGAAGTGGGCAGAAATTTCTAGAGTTATGCCTTTGAAGTGCACAGGTGCCCTGCCTTCCTGGCCCCGGCTCCACACTAATAACAGGAGATATGCAGCCCTATGTGTGGAGACAGGACATAACCTATTCAGGTGTACGTGAGGCTGGGACCGCCCCTCCCTCCCATTCTGCCAGTGGTGGTCCATCTAGTCACACCTAAGCTCCAATTTTGTGTGGCTATATAGAAGGAAGAAACAAGGTCCAACTGCCAACTACACCCAGTCATGTGACCAGAGACAGGCTGCAGGCACGCAATTGCTAAAGCAAGAAAATGTCAACATTCTAAAGGTGGCATTTTCAGAACTGTAATGTAAAATACAACTTCACCATAAGGTAGGACTTTAAATTAGGATTCCGGAGACAGCACACTTGAAGAGGTCTACTTTCTCAGTTGGAAATTACATGTTTAAAATGTAATAAGGTTAATAAGGCAGCTCTAATGTTATCCTATGAAAAATATAGACATTTTTGAATGGTATTACATGTAAAACTTAAAAGTACTTGTCCTACTTTTTAAATTCACTACACCCTGCCCTTGGAGCTGTCCAAGGCCTACCTTAGGGTTGACTTATATGTATTAAAAAGGAAGGTTTTGGTCAGGCAAAAGGTTTATTTTACCAGGTTGAATTATCAGTTTAAACTGCACACACAGGCTCTGCAAGGGCAGGCCTGACTCATGGTTAAAGGTCTACTCACATGGGTGGCACACTCAGTGCTATAAGCCCACTAGTAGCATTTAATGTACAGGCCCTGGGCAAATGCAGTGCACTTTGCTAGGGACTTACAAGTAAATTAAATATGCCAATGGGTACAATCCATTGTTGCCATGTTTAGAGGAGAGAGCACGAGCACTTTAGCACTGGTTAGCAGTGCTAGGGTGCCCAGAGTAACAAAGGCCAATAAAAATGAATTCAGCAAAAATAAAGCAGTGAAGGCAAAATGCCTGGGGATAACCCTGCAGAAAGGGCCAGGTCCAACACAAATCCTTTACATTTTATAATTTCATGTAAGGTGATAACTTTGCTTGGTGCGTTAATCAGCTGCTGCTCAGGTAAGCATATGTTCATTCTGAAGTCAGAGTACCAACATTGAGTAGTGATAATGCCTTCTAATTACAGTGCTTGGAACCAGCACTCTTGGGATTGTTCAGTGGGTTAATCCCCTGCTGCAGATGTTTATAGTACATATTTGCCATTACATGTTTGCATTCCATTGTAATTAGAGCAGGCTATCATCGTTCTGAGGTCGACATAATGATTACTTTTAAGTAGAGGTAATACTCACTGCTACTTACTGTTCTTTGGCAATAACTGAAATGACACTCAGTAGGTTTCTTTACAGTATTTATAGAGCACTTGTTGCCAAATTCCGAAAAGGTGCACGGAATGTGTGTATCCTCTTACTTGGCATGTCTTCACCGAGCGTGCTAATGCTGAAATGTTGAAGTGGCGGTTTTAGATCAGAACACGAACATAACGCGTTACGGATGGATGCCGGATTTTAGCGGCTCAAGCCTTGGATTGACTCCAACAGTGGCCAAAGACTCGGAACGCAAGTGGGTGGCACCACTCAACTGAGCCCCCACCAGAACTACTGTGTGGCACCCCACAAACGGAGGCCAGCCATATGATGTACACCACTGCACTTCCATAAAAAGGAACTCGCTTCATGCATCACAGCGGGCACTCGACCAGGCCCAACACCTTCCCAGGTTGTTCCCCAGTCCTGATGAAGATCCGCACGGCCAAGGTTCAAACTTCCTCATTAGGCCACTAAGACGGATCGAAACGTCGACGCCCCATATATATGAACCTGGGATACGTTCACCTACCCACGTGCCTTATTAGAATTGGCTTCTAATGAATGTATAATTGCTTAATTCATCTATCGCATAAACTGATATACGTGACCAGGTCTATGCACTTGGATGGTGAATGACAACCAGTCCCTTGTTTAACTCGTTTAAGTATTTTTATGTCACAATCTCTGAAATATTCTCTTTTTTCCTTTTCAATTTTCTCTACTTAAGCACCCTTACTATTTGCACGTTCCCCTTGCAGCAACCTTGACAAAAATTGCTAATGGAAATTTAAAAAAGTTCAAAGAGAATAAAATGCTTTATTAACTTTTGATATTGGTTTGTTGCATGGTTGATCCTATGAGCAATATTGTATTTGATACTAAGAGCTACCAAAATAGATTACCTGTAGCTCAGAATATGTGAATGATATCACTAAGTTAGGAACTACTGCCTACCTTGATTTATGGTCCAGGACCATTGTTTTTCGTACTACATTGCACCCAGGTCCTTGACTTTTTTGGGTTACCCCATTTTTTGTAATGGTGCATCTAGGATGGTCTGGGGGATGTCTGCTAGGTGACAATGAGACACAAGGGTTATCCATAGTTAAATATTTCCAAAAAATGTTAAGGAAAATATCTTGTGCAAGTCATATGTGATCTAGTTGTTGCACAATGAGAAGCCAAATGTAGGTTTAAATGTACCCTTTTATACCTAAAAGGGGAAAGGAATACTCAAAATATACCAGAAATGCTGTATCATTATGCATATCTACACACCAATTAGATCTCAAACAAATTAAATGTGTGCCAAGGGACGCTAGGTGGCACACGAGGAAGATGGCTGCACTGCTGTGAGGCTCATGCAGCTCGGGTCATATATCTGCTTGTTTATCCTGCGCAGAAGGCTACGTGGAGCAATCTCTCGATAATGATGGACAGCATATGATCCTGTCATCCCGCAGTATTAATTTCGTCAGTTGAGAATGCAGCATGCCGCTGCTGTAGCGATCTGAATGAGGAGCCATGACTGCTGCCCAGCGCTGCCGGAGTCGAATCCGGCTGAGAGTGGTACGCAAGCACCGCGGTGCCCACATGGTGTCTGGGCCGTATGTCTGCTCCCGGTGAGGCCTGCGGCACTTGTGTGTTGTGTCAGCGGTTGCGGGCTAGACGTGCTGCTAAGGAGCCGGCTGCATCTCACAAAACCATAAGGTAGGCTGGGACTGGGAGTGAATACAAACCCCTCTGGTCCTCCCCCCTCACGGCTGTGCTCAGTCACTGAGCAGGCACAAGGATTGCATGCGTGCAGGCCCCTGATACATGTCCCTTCTGATGCTTCTGGAGCCCACTCAGGGCACATGGAGGAAACTAAAGATAAATCACACCGAAGACCCACACATGCCTGTTCCGGCGGGAGTTTGAGTACGGGGCGAGGAGGACAAGATAATGGTTTGAGAGTCAGGGCTTTAGGATCGCCCCAGTCACACTGAGGAGACGACATAGGGGGCAGATGAGGCGGAGGTGCTCCCCCTGACCGTGCAACATAACGTGTATTCGAATACAACGTTAGCAGCACTTCCTGCACCATGAAACGAAGCACGCAATACCCCCGCCCTGACAGACATCTTTTTACTTTGCTAGCCGGTTGTATAAGGCACCGCTGACTTAAATAGGTGCGGACTCGTTGACTGCTCCCCGGGGGATATAACCGCTCAGCATTGCAGAAAAGGACAATCCCCTTTGGCAGTAGAACGCTTCCCCCCTCTGTGTACCTGGGTGCGCTTGCAACTTTCAAGAAGTTAATGTCAAGACAAAGTACTGACTAAAATATGGGGAAGCGAAGCAAACCCGTCTGCCCTTTGAAACTAAAAAAGTCACCCACTCTCAAAAGGATGAGCCTGAGCATACAGGAGGGGAGCAGGAACAGGGGCCGTCATGGATGCAGGAAGATGATGTAAAAGAACTCCTACGGGCAGTGCATCAAAGCCTCACCTCCATCGAGGGTAAGTTGGGCTCTATGAATACTCAAATTGATAGCATTGTACTGAAATTGGACAAGCACAACAAACGTATAAAAGAGACTGAGCACCACATTTCTGACACACAAGACATCACGTTGAAAATGCAAAAACAAATGGCACAGATGGACAAATTGCTTGGAGTCATTGCTGCTAAGAACGAAGACCTCGAGGCGTGCAGCAGAGTGAACAATATTCGCGTTACTGGTATTCCGGAGAGTACCAACACAGGCTGGATGGAGGAATTTATTCAGAGGCTGCTGTGCAGAGCGATTAGCGCTGAATTATTTTCTTCACAATTAATAGTCAAGAGGGCGAATAGCTCCTTGGTCCCCAGAACACCACCAGGGAATCCACCCCGTCCAATCATCGCAAGGCTGCTCAATTATCGTGATGTGGCCCTCAAAGTGGCCAGGGAGAAGAGGCACATCATGTTCTAAGGAAACAAATTTACCATCCATCCTGACTTCACAACTGCTGTCCAAGAAGGGAGGCGAAAATTCATTCCAGCCAAGCTAAAACTTCATCAGGCGCAAATACACTATGCATTAATGTATCCGGTTCGACTACAAGTAATGCAAAACAATATTTCTTCATTAATACACAGCAAGTGGATGATTTCTTGAAACACATCAAAAGACCAAGAGCTCCCCTTACCACACAGGAACCATTATCGAGATCTTCGTCCCCAGCCTTGGATAGCCATGAACACTGACTTAACTGACTTATGTCTCAGGCTGCCGATGCCTGTCTTCCGCTCCTCTGTCCTTCCAGGCTGCTGTCTATTACTCCTGCACTGTGTTGGGTCTTTCTGAAACTGAAATGACAACGCAGCAGTAGGAGTTTGCTGAGACACCATGTACAGATAAGTGCCTTACTGGGACTGTCTGACAAATTGTACCGAGCACACCTTCCCATAGTGAGTTTCCTCTATATACTCCATAACTCGGAGGGAAGGGTGGAATAGTGCATGACCATAGTAGTCCCCCCTAAGGGCGATCCCCTCTACTGTGGATTGAAATTCAATGTAATTTTTGTTGTTTCGGGCAATGTGGGTTGGGGAGGGAATGTTTATTCTGGCATGATTGGAATGCTACAGTGGGAGGGGGTGGGATGGGTTTCATTATGGAGAAATGAGACACTATGTAAAAAGGCATGTATAGAATCTTTATTGTATGCACCACACCAGATTTATAGATGTAGATCTCATAACACTCTTGCATTGAACTGCTCTTGCTCGTATGGCTTGCTCTGAAGTTGGTCAGAAACTGCACTTATTAACGTGGAATGTCAGAGGATATGGCGACTCACGCAAAGGTAGGCAGGTATTGGCATACCTGTACCATCATCAGGTACAAATTGCAGTGCTTCAGGAAACCCATCTTGACCCCCACCACTCCCCCTCATTGGCTCGTAAGTGGGCAGAGACTAGGGTATTCTCTTCATACTCCTCATATTCCAGAGGGACAGCGGTACTAATAAAGAAATTAACTTCATCCATCCCAATCAGGCGGGTTTTATCCCAGGACGAGCAACCTCCCACAATCTTCTAACCTTCTTTTCGATATTACAAAATGTGGACCCCAATTTGCCGCTCGTGGCGGTCTTCTTAGACGCAACAAAAGCACTTGACTCAGTGGAATGGGACTACTTGCAGGGAATTTTGCAACGCATGGGAATGCCAATGGGGTTCATATCATGGATAGGCCTCTTGTATAGATCCCCAACAGCTAAGGTACTGATTAATGGGCAGATGTCATTAGCCTTTCCAATTACAAGAGGTACTAGGCAGGGCTGTATGCTATCCCCTTTACTCTTCGCGCTAACAATTGAACCTCTTGTGGCTAAATTGCAGAAGCAACATTAAGTCAAAGCACTAAGATATCCTATGCGGCTGATACTCATATCCTCCAGTGCAGATGACATCACCTTGTACATTAGAGATCCACAGAAGAACCTAAATCCTATCTTGCGAGAATTTATTGTTTTTGTGCGCCTCTCAGAAATTCACAATAACTGGGGGAAATCACAAATATTCCCGCTCATGGCTGATGCTACACAGTTCTCACCTGATTTTCAAAAAGAATGGTGTGATTCTAAGGAACAATATCTGGGGATTCGCATCACCAAAGACCGCGAGGGACTAATGCACTTTAATTATGGCAGGGTGTTAGAAAATATCACAAGTTGTGTTACACGTTGGATCTCTTTGCCCCTGTCTCTGGCAGGACGAACCTCTATTAAAATGGTGATTCTCCCAGAGTTGCTGAACTTATTTCTGAACATACCATAATTACCCGGGCAGACATTTCTTCACATCCTTACGATCTGAACTGATTAGATTGACATGGGGAGGCAAGCAACCAAGACTGCAATGGGACATCATTACTAGACCGTACTCTAATGGTGGGTTTGATGTCCCTAATCTTGAACTATATTACATATGCGTCCAGGCTCACTACGTACACTATTGGTTCCACCCACCCAGATATATGCCACAAATAGCAGTGGAGCAATGGCTCGCAAGCCCAATTCCTTTGACAGGCCTGATATTTAGCACCCCCAGACCACGCGAGATAGACACCACGATGGTCACGTGTATGGTGGTAGCTTGTCGATGCATAACTGAACTGCTACATGCACACATGATTTACTCTCCTTTGCTTCCACTGATGTACCACCCATGCATATAAGTGCTACAGGAAATTGTGTTTAGAAAAGTCATGACGAGGGCAAATATAACATGCTGGGGTGGGATGGACAGTTCCGTACCCCAGAGCAGATGCTCAGAGCCATCATGCCCATGCCTCTAGACGTGTTTTTGTATGTGAGACTGGGACAGGGCATCAGAGACAATACTCCACCATACCCATCGGAACCCCCTATTCTGGCCCCACTTCACACGATACTTCAGTCCATGTCATCAGAGCATACTGTCTCTGCTCTATACCATATGGTCCACACTCAGCGTTCTATGAGTCACTGCCCCTCCCGACCACATTGGGATAGGGGATTGGGGTGCAAAATATCGGGCAATTAGTGGGCATATTGCTGCCTCAAACAGAGCAAGTGTCAGCCAGCAGCTGATTACGTATTATCAATTTCAAATTCCTGCACCGTCTGTACTATACGCCAGCCAAAATGTACAAGTGTAAACTAAGAGATAATGATCGATGTGATAGATGTTGTGTAGAGGGTGCAGACTTCTCCCATCTGGCGTGGAGTTGATTTAGTGTTCACGAATACTGGCGACAGGTCTTTGATGCACTGGAGCAGATGACGTCTCTGACGTTGGAAACATCTCCTTTTTTCTGGCCCTTATGGGATACACTGAACAAATTGGCAAAAGTTCTCACAGATATATCGCTCTTACATTACTGATGGCCAAGCGCAGGATTGCATGTAGGTGGGGATGGGGTAGAGCTCCCAAGTTCAAGGAATGGGTCAGGGAACTAATATTCTGTCATGAACAGATGCTCGCTTAAGCCGACCTGCTTCCTCCGACATCATGCCCCAATCTGGGAACCTTTGAAAGCATTGTTGATATCCCACCCAGTAGAAATAACCGATGAAAACACAACGTCATAATGGAAGTAAAAAATGTTGTATAGACTCATAAACATTACGAGGAGGAGATACCCATAGTGGAATCATTTGTACCCTTTGTGAACAGATTGACAAATGGGTCGCAGATGGGATTAGGCTTACGAACTGTAAAAATCTGACATGTTTGCTATAGATAAGAACTTGTAATGCTGTTGCCTGATGATAATGAAATCATGGTGCACATTGCAGTTCACTGCTACCATTTAGAAAAATGTTAATTGGTATATGTTAAAACTGTAAAGATCTGTAAAATGTTGAATATTGAACATCTGTGATGAATGCATATGCTTCCGAATTCTGCATACATACGTTGGAATAATTGTCCTTTTTATGGATATTACTCTTGGAAACTTAATAAATAAAGTTAAAAAATAAAATAAATTAAATATGTGCCCCTGGCCCAGTCCCTTAGCAATGCTCGTATACCCGCCCCCATCGCTCCACCCCAAGCCCCCCTTCTAGTTCACATCTCAATTTGGTGAGTACCTGCACTTATTTTTTTCCATTTAAAGCACTGCATATAGCATAACATGGGCTGCAGCCTGTTGCTTAGGTGTCACAATGAAAACCCCTGGTGATCCCCAAATTGACGTCTGTGACCTATTGGTTCATTCATTAAAGCACTATGATGACCTGCTGCATTACAAGCAGGAGAGTAAGAATTGGGTGTTGACTGTCCTTGTTCTCCAAGTGCAGCAGCTGTAGCCAGCCTACAAACAATGTTCATACAAGTATAATGAAGCTTTTCATCAACTAAGTTTATTATTATTGAAGCAAAACTATAGCAATCATGATCAACCCTCTACACACAGATATTTGCAACCATTTTCGCAAAAAGTAGCCACCTAATATTCACAAATATTTCCATTCATTAGGATTAAATTCTAATACTCCTGATGAAGGGGACACCTGATAGCATGTACAACGTCAAGTAAATGAAACCTTTGAATATTAATAAATAATTAAAATGTATTCATAATAATTAACTTTAAGTTTGAACAAAACCTTCATAGAATACATATTCAAAGGACACATTATTTTCTTTCTAAGAGTGTTCCGTTTAATTGGAACACAGCCCTAAAAAACTCAAAGAAAATTATACTCATAGTATATTTGTAAAAGCTCAGGACATAACTTGGGAAACTAATTGGATGGCAATTAAAGACCACCAGGCAAGCACAGTTTACCGTTTTGCTTGTTTTCTAACCAATTAATGAATATATAATGGATTTGTAGGGGACACTATCACTATATACTCTCTACATGAAACATGTTATTAAAAGCAGGCATTAAATCTTCTCCTTTAGAGAATAAAATTGTGCAGTCTAAGGAGATTTATTTTACTGCTAGTGAAACTCCTCCCTGTTTGTGAGGCCATAATAACAAAACCTAACTGATAAAAAAATGTTTTGCAGGGTTGTAACAGGACCCTGCAATGCAGAGGTCCCTCCAATCTTACAGGAGGCCCCCAACCTTTCTGGGGTGCCCTATTCACCTGAAGGCAAATGAATATCTGAGACAAGGTGCCCTGAGGAGCCCCGAGGATGCAACGGGTGTTTACACCCACTTTGTACGCCCCTGGGGCACTTTGGTATTACAGAAGGGGCTGCAGACACCTGTCTATTCCCTTCTGTAATATTGAAAGTGCTGACACACAAACAGCGCTAGCACTTTCTCCAGAGGGCATTCCCTCATTTGCATGGGTATGTGGGGCCTTGCAAATGAGGGAATCCCTTTGCTTCTGTTTCTGCGCCGTATTACAGATGCAGGTGCAGAGCTAAAGAAAGGTCTCAGGAGGTGCACTGTCAGTACGCCCTCTGATGGCAGCCCTATGGCGGGGGAAAAGGAGGTCCCATGGACCCCCAGACATTTCCTTGCAGGCGGGTGTAGTCACTCCCTGCACCCACCTGTAAGGGGATCTCAAATCCCCTTTAAAAGTACAGGCAGGTTGCTGCCAGAACTGTGAAAACTCAGAACAGCTTTAAAGCAGCTGCTCTGCTTTTCACTTGAATGGGCTGCCCCCATTGGTCATAATACGGCGCATTTTCATTGTTTGCGCTAGACATACCTTTTGCGCCCGGTGCAAACAATGAAAATGCACCTTTTGTGTAATATGGCACCTGGAAGATGTAAGAAATGCATGGCCCCATCCTCCCATTGTGGGGGGGGGGGGCACCATTTTGTGTTACTCCACTGGTACAGAGAGACAACAGGCCTGTTCGTTGATAATTGTAAATGAAAAAATAAATCTTGAGCGCTGTGGTATCCGGCTTCTTAATTACGAAAGCTAGGTCTGGAGTAAATTACATTTACTCTATTATTAAAAAAAGAAATCATTATGAATTTGGTGCTGAGTCATTTTGCCTCTACCGCCTCTATTTTGATGCTGTGATGAATTGCGTTTTACTGGCTTAGATGCTTCGGGCACTTTGCCACTGCTCATCAGTGTCAAAGTGAAGGGCTCCCTGTATAAAGTGTTATGGTAATTGGTTGTCCATAATTGGTATGTTTGCCTTACTAGTAAAGTCTCTAGTAAAGTGCACTTTGTGTGCCAAGGCTGGTAATACAAATGCTACTAGTGGGCCTGCAGCACTAATTGTGCCACCCACACAAGTAGCCCTAAAGAGAGAACTCAGACCTGCCATTGCAGTGCCTGCGCACAGTTTGCTAACTGCCCTGTTGTCCTGACAAGTGCACCCACTTACCAGGCCTTACCCTTCCCTTTCCATGCACATCAGACACCCCTATCGTAGGCCCAAGGTACCCCCCTAGGCAGGGTGGGACAGGTACTGAGATGTGTACCATGTCCTAACAGTGAAATACTCTCCATTTCGTTTTTCACTGTTGCCAGGCCATCTTGCCCATAGGACAGAATAGAGAAGGCTGTGTAATATGTTTCCAGCCTATCTTCCCATAGGCTTAGGATGGAGAGGTGAAGTTTAGTGTGACTGAACTCACAATTTAATGTAACATCTTTTGTGAAGGTGGTTTTTTGAATTGTGTGTGTAGAAACCATGCTTTTAGAAGTGTCTGTTTTTTTTGTTCTAACAAATTCTGTTTGTCTCTACCTGGTTGTGGATTGACTGTCTGGATTTGAATGTGATAGGGTCTGGTAAGTGTCTTGACCCAGGGGAGGGGTAGGTGACACAGCAACAGGCTGACCTGCATCTGGAGTGTAGGGGAGAGGAGTAGCCCCCGGAGGTGAAGAGGCCTGGGCTGCAGCCATAAATCTGCTGAGTGTTTGAGGAACCAGACTCCCACTATCAAAGGGAGAAGGTGCCAATGGCAGGAAGACTCCCAGGGCTGATTTAGACAGGGGTCAGTGCACCCTGAACACAAAGACTTCAAAGACATTTAGGGGTATAACTATGAGAGCTGAAGCCCCTGAACGTTGGACTGGTCAAGACTGAAAAGGATTGAAACTACTTTGTGGTCAAGAGGAACCTCGGCCAAGGAAGAACAGCTGAAGAGACTGAAGAAAAGGACTGACCCTTGCTGTGTGTTCTGGGGCTGGCCTGCAGTTTGCTAATTTAACTAAGGAGATGCTAAGGGACTTTGCTGTGTGCTGTGTCCCCCTGCTTGAAAGGACTTTGCTGTGTGCTGCGTCCTGAAGTAACTTGTGCCCAAGGGCCCGAGGAAAGCTGGGTCCCTGTTGTGGAAACTCAGGAACATCAAAGTTTCCAAGTGTGTCTCAGCGGCGCTGTGTGCATGTGCTTTTTGCAGCCTGAGACCTTCGTAAGCATTGCCCCGGGACTGTGTGACCCGAAACCCAACTGAGTCTCAGCGATGCTTTGTGCTTATGCGTGTGCAGCCTGAGACTGCCGTGGGAGTTTGTGGTGCTGATTGGAAAGTGCCCGTGACTGCAGTGCCGCCGCAGCATGATTCATCATCCACGCTGCTGTGTAGCTGTTGTGGCCCGAAACATCATCGTAACGGAGGCTGCGGATCAAGATCGCCGCTGCCGGCCCGAGCCACAACGTACCGAAAGATTTTGTAAAGCTAAGGAAGTCGTGAGGTAATCATGATCGTTGTTCGCAAGATAAATCTCCCCAAGATCATCAGCAATGGAGAAGGCAGCGCCGTAGCCTGTCCGGTTACAGCATCACCTGCATCAGAGCCTCGTTGACATCGGAAGCACCCAGCAGGACGTCCGATGAGTGGGGAGAGAGAAAAAGCGAGGCAGCGCATCCCCCAGGTAAGGCTTGGACTCCGGTCGGGAGCTGCAAGCATGTATGGCCTGGGGAGGGGCAGGAGGAGTAACGGAGTGCTCCCGTCTCTCTCCTGCTGCATCGCGTTAGATGCACTGAGTCCTCGAGTGGACCCGGACCTGCCCAGCAGCAACGGGGCCGCCCTCGGAAGTTCAGTTCTGTTGTCTGTGGTTGGGGCCTAGTGGCGCCCGCGCTAATCGCATCGATTGACCTGGTATTATTCCTGTATTACGAACTTCCTTATGACTTGCATTAGGGATTGTATTATTCCTGCATTACGAATTGCCTTACTACTTGCATTGAGGATTGAACTATTCTCGCATTACGAACTGCCTTATTACTTGCATTAAAGAGTACGTTATACTTGCATTACGAGTTGCCGTATTACTTGCATTGAGGATTGCATTATTCTTGCATGACGAACTGCCTGATTATGTGCATTGGGGATTGAATTATTCTGGAATTACGATCTGCCTTATTACTTGCATTAAGGAGTGCGTTATACTTGCATTACGAACTGCCTGATTACGTGCATTGATGATTGTATTATTCCCGCATTACGAACTGCATTAGTCTGACGATACGAACTGCATAGCATTGCATTAGGACTGCATTTGAACATCGTGAACTGCTCATTAATACCGCAAGAACCTACACGTGTTTGTTGGCCTAATAACCGGCAAAGTGAAATATTACGAATACGCATATGTTGGATTTTTATCGTGTGGTCTCACCGTATTTTTCTTGTTGATAAAGATACCGTTATTTTCATACATCAGTGTGGTGTCCATTTGTGGTGTTATCACTGTGTCACTGGGTGTGTGGTTGCAAATACTTTACACATTGCCTTGAAGGTAAGCCTGACTGCTCGTGCCAAGCTACCAGGGGGTGAGCAGGGGTTATCAAAGAGGGTGTCCCTCCTTTCCCTGACTAGAAGCATGGGTCCCAACTGCCTCAGTCAACTAGAGACCCCTAGTTCTAACAATTACCATAATAATTTGGTACTATTTATTACCCCCGTTGACCAGATTAATAAACATATTGTTGCTCTCACACCATTTGCCAAAAAGGTAAATCCATTGTGTTATACTGAAAAATCAATGGAAAAACAAAAAAGGACTGATGATGTCGGGCTTAACTTAAGAGGCATTGTGTAAAATGTCCATGCAAAACTTAGATTACAGTAAAACAGTAAAAACACCACAATAAGACTCCGCACCAGTCTCTAAACATAGAGAATATTTAAAACAAGAGCAAAGTGATAAAACTCCAATAAGTAGAACTTTATATATGAATTCTTAACTAATAAATCCATAAACAGTGCACAGAAGTCAATAGCGCTAAAAGGTTACTTGAGGTCACCCAAGACCGGGGTAGATCCAAAGTTCAGGCTGAACGCAATAGAGGGCAGGCGGGCTACAGACCCATGCAGGGCCACCTGAAAAAGTATCTTGGATGAAGCAAGCATCGACGTCGATGCGTCAAAGTCTAGCCTTGCAGCAGTATATTCAAACTGTTGTTATGTCTTCATCAAGCCTCACAGTCCGGACCTCAAATTGGTGCTGCGTCATTTTCAAACTTCTCAGTCAGGTCCTGTGTCCTTATCGAGCTGTGCAGAGATGTCCTCTGGTTGGCACTGCATCAGCTTCAAGGGGAACTGTGCCGATTTTGGAGAAAAACAGTTGCAAAACCCACTTCAGAGGCCCAGGACTGAAGGGGCACCTCAGGCAGGGAAAGAATCAGTTGGCAGAGCCCAGCAGCCAAAGTAGAGTTGAAGGAAATCTTTGCTTGTCCCTGAGGCTTCAAGAATAAGGGACAAGCCAGCAAGCATTTGGAGAAACATGGGGTCAAGGATGTAGAGAGCAGGTCCAGTCCTTCTCAATCGCAGGCAGGAAGCAGCAGGCCAACACAGCAGAGCAGATAGCAAAGTGGCAGCCCCTGCTACAGCACAGCAATCAGCAGGCCAACATAGAAAAGCAGTTAGCAAAGTGGAAGTCTCTCCTTCAGCACATCCAGGCAGATTGTCCCTGGTTAGAGCAAAGTTTTGATTTAGTGGTGTCAGGGGTCCAGTACTTATACCCAAATATGCCATTGAAGTGGGGGAGACTTCAAAGAAGCCTTTGAAGATCACAAGGTCCCTACCTTTCTGCCCTGGCTCCAGCCTCACTACAGAGGGGTATGCAACTCTTTTTGTAGTAGTGAAAAATGTATTTAGCAGTGTTTAACTACCAGGACATGAAAAGCTCAAAAAGACATACCCTACCTTTAAAATACACCGCATCCTGCCCAAGGGGCTGCTAAGGGCCTACCTTCAAGGTGACTTCTATGTAATACAAGGGAAGGCTTGGGCCTAGTAAGTAGGTTAATTTGGCTAGTAGAAATGGCAGTTTAAACAGAGCACATTCAGGCTCTGCAGTGGCAGGCCTGAGTCATGTTCAAGGGGCTACTGAATTAGGTGGCACAAGCGGTGCTGCAGGTCCACTAGTAGCATTTAATTTACAGGCCATGGACACATATAGTGAACTTTACTAAGGACTTATAAGTACATTTAATATGCCAATTGTGGATAAGCCAATGTTACCATGTTTTAAGTAAGGAGCCTATGCACTGCTTAGTAAAGTTCCAGAATCCTAAAGCCAGCAAAAAGGAAATCAGCAGAACAGGAGATCAGAAGGCAAACAGTCTCGGGAAAGCACACCAAGGTTGCCAGGTGTAGCAACCTTCATCGTGGGAGTTATATGATACAAATACCTCAATTTAAGCAGAAGTACCGCTTTTATCCAATGAAAGAAATGGACCACACAAATGGCATTGTTTGCTTGAATTTTTGGCCCCTGTTTAACTGGATGTGAATTTGAGTGTCATAAACTTCATTTAGAGATTGATCTATTGCTAGGAGCTTCAGAAGAGCTTAGCAACAGGTATACATGGATTTTGAAGAGCTGGTGTAATAGAGGAGGCCCATCTAGTACTCTACCTAATATCATGCATGATGTGGATTCCATTTAAACAATTTGAACTTGTTGGCAGTGACTGGTAAGGAAAGTTTGAGCCCATTCTATACTCAATCAACAACAAGCACAATTTTTGGTTATATTCAGCCAATGATACTCAGGGTTTGAGACTGTAGATAACTCGGGTTGTTTGTGGCCATAGCAAAAATGTTTATACCACTATAAAAAGATAGTAAGCTTCCTTAATTCCCAATTAGTATATAGCTGTTAATGGAACTATCATGGAAAGAATTCAATGCTAACATTTTAATTGAAACTTGCATCTTATGTTTGATTTAAACTGTAACAAATATGACATTTAGAGATGTATCAATGAATCATACACAAAATACAAAATTCAACTTCGTTGGTAGGGTTTTGCGAGATGTATTTAATTTTCGTTTGAGCGATTCTGTGATATGAGAAAATACCCCAATATTCTTTCATTAACTTTTAGTACTGGATTTTAGACTGTGCACACTGGGGCATGGCTGTCTAGTGCACAGTGTATGTGCTCTGACCCCTAAAATGTAGGAATTGACTAATCCCAGATTGGTGTATTTAACTCTCCTATAAGTCTAGAGTATATGGTGGGGAAACTGCTCCTATGGCACAGAAATGTTAATTTCATCTGTCAACTGTAGGACTTTTTGTGCCATCCACTAGGGTGAAAAGAAAAACACTGCTTTAGGCCTACCATTGGCATCTCACTCTGACAGTTTAAACCTGTAGTGCAACCTGTTAACCCTGTTGAAAATTGCCATCATTTGCATGGTATTACCTCAGATGTTTGCCTTCTGTTGCTGAATCAGTTTTTGTAAGCCATTGACCTCTGTGCACCTTAACCCCTGTCAACCAGTGTTAAGGTGCTTGTGCACACCTTGATAAGCATTGTAAAATTGGGATACACTTAATTGGTGCAATGTACTTTACCTACGAGTGCATAGCATATGGTGCTTCCTGTACTTAGTGCTGATAAACTGAGTGTCACTAGGGGTGTGAAGCCGTCATTGTACCACTCTTGGGTTGGGTTGTTAGTTGAGGCGGGTGTCAGTCCACTCAGACAACAACAACACTGCTTGTCGGGGTTAAACACAAAATCCATTAAATAGATCTGTGCTGAACCCTCTGGTAATTTGTCACAAAACAGTCAGGATTAACTTAGAGGTAATGTGCAAAGTATTTTTCCAGCACACAAACAGTAATAAAGTGAAAACACAACACAAGAAAATTCCCAAAGCAATTTAGAAAAATAGAATAGATTTTAATGAATACAATGACATCAAACAAATTAAATCCAATCAGTAGAAACAGAGTTATGAATTTTAAATGTTTTAATGCTAAATAGCACCTTAGTCAATCGTGGGTATCTGGTCGCATGAGACCAGGTCAAAGTCAAACGTTAATGCCGATGGAGTGTGAGTCATGAGGTGGATTGGGCCTGGTCTCAGTTTACCTTCAGACTCAGCATACATTTTCAGAAAAGTTTCCTGATTATGTAGAGTTCAGTGGGGCAAGGCAGCAGGCATTGCCTGAGGAGGCGGGAGCATACTAGGGGAGCCACTAGAGGAGGTCACAGTGAAGAATTTTACCTTTGGCCTGGGCTATGTCACTTTTTTAGAAGTCAAAAATCTTCAGTGGAAAGAGGTTGCAGGTTGTAGCAGATGGGGGCTCTACAAGGCTGGATACCTTCACTGAGAGGTTCCTCTGAACAATATTTTCTGCTGAGTAGAAGAACATAGCTAGAGCTATCGCAAGCTCAGGCAGACCAGCAATGTACCTTGGGTGGATTGGCCGGAACGTAGTCCCTGGTCTTCGGTCAGCACATAGGGCACTTTTTGGTGAAAACATTTCTAAATCCCCAGTTTTAGGTTTAGGCAGGAGCAGCACCTCTCCATCCCCTTCCAAGGGTGCAGGACCTATGGCGGTCCACTTTGGGGGGTTACAGCTCACTCCAGCAGAGTCTAGGTGCAGGGTTCAAATTGTCAGGAGCTTGTTATGTTGCTGTAGCCCAAGCAAGAGTCACTCTGGTGGTCCTGGGTTCAAGGAGATGATCCGGTTCTCCTTCAATCAGCAAGGCAGATCTTCATTTAGCAGGGCAGTCCACTGGTAGCAGCAGGGTAGCAGTAAGGCAGTCCTCAGGGAGTCTAGGCAGTCCTTCTGAAATCTTCCACAGGTCCATGAGTGTACTGAAGAGCGTACCAAGGGTACAATATTTATACCCAATGCCAACCATTACAGTGGGGGTTTCCATATACTACCCTCACATCTGGTTTTGGAAAGTTCTTCCCTGTCCCTGTCAAGGCTCCAGTCAGTCTGCATTGAGAAAAGTCTAGTGTCAGGTTCATTTGTGTGTACTGGAAGCAAGCCCCTTTAAGTGCAAGTGGCACAGGAAACAGCTCAGCCCCCAGCCATCTTGGCAGGATGGCTGACCCTGTCCACGCCTATTCCCTTTTGCATCATTGTCTGGGAGGAAATATCAAAGCCCAATAGCAGAGCCATTCACAGTCATATGCCCTAGGACACTGGTAGAAGGCAAAACATGGTTAACTCAGGAAAATGCCAACTTTTAAAAGTAAAAGACACACAAATTATGAACGGACTGCAAAACAAATCATACAAGAGTTCTGGGTTGAATCCATAGATTTTTGCTTACCATGCCACCCCATTTTAGACACAACCATGTGCAAATCAGCCTTGACCCTGATCCTTATAGGAATAGGCCTGTCTGAACTGCCAAGCCAGAGTCTCCTTGGACCGGAAACAAGCATCCTGGGACTGTTCCTGTGAGGAGAAGGGTCAATTTCAGCAAATACAGGCAGAGCAGTGTTTACTAGTGGGTTCACCCCTAGACTTCATTCTCCAAGAGTAGTGCGCCAAGAGGCATGTTAAAAGAGTGGTTGCGAAAGGGGGTGGGCCTCCGATGAGGTCTCAGGAATCCTACCGTTTGGGACCAACTGGTGGCAACAACAGAGATTATTGGCGCCCAAAGACCCTCAGCAGCCAAGGGGACTTCATCCCCCACCCAGTAGTGCATGAGGAGGCGTGTTTGCAGAGTGGTTGAGAAAGGGGGTGGGACCTCTGATGATGGATTCTTGGCCCCAACTACTTTCAGTATATAAGAAAACTAGTTTAGTTTAGGGATGGCTGTGACTTCATAGAATTCTGCAGAGTGGAACTCCATGAGCTCTACCCAGACCTACTGACGACTCTTCTGTAGTGAGGTGTATTGTGCTCCAAGACGGTGAATTTGGGTGTGGAAGGTGTATTCCTTGCTTGGGCAGGATGGGCTGGCAGCTGTATCCAGCCCCTTCCTGAGATTCAGATGATATTTACCCTGTTACTGGCAGATGCAGCTCACACATAGGCCTGCCTCCCTTTTGTCTTCCTAGTAAGGCTCACTCCAAATGCAGTGGGGGGGGCTGCCCAGAAATTGTTTATGGGGTGGAAAAAGTGTAGCCCTCCACCTACAGGCTGGTGCTGGGCATAAAAAGGATCCCAAACTCTACTCAAAACAGCTCTAGACCTGGGAAGGACTAGGAGAAGGTCTGCCCTGCTATATTAAGAACCTGAAAGAAGACTGGGACAGCTTGCTTTGGTTCAGAACCCCGGATATGAATCCAGGGATCCGTTGGCTGAATTTTTGGAGCTAGAGGTCTGCACTAAAATTCCAGGGCCCTTTTTGTGCTTTCCAGCTGAAAAGTCCCAACTGGACCTGACTTGGTAGCCTCTACTGGACTCTGTGGGATTAAGTCCTAACCCACAAGTACCATCCCCAAGGTCCTGGACCCTTGGATGTAGTCAAAGTCTACTCTACTGTACCTAAATGAAAACTTCCCTGGACATGAAGCTGACAACCTTTGTTCATAGCCCAATTTGACACCGAGTAGCACCCAGTCAACAGCTTCACTGGATTTTATGCCAAGCAGCATCTGCGCAGTGCCAGCAATGCTCATTGATGGCTTCACCAGGCATGACACCGAGCCCTCTCCAGTCAACTACTCTGAGGTCTTACACAGCAGCTCACAGCAATCCTTTAGCCTTTTCTCACATCCAGTCAGCTGTCTGTCCCCATTGAATACTTTCTACCTCCATCAAACTTTCCAAGTCAGAAGGTAAACTTTCCACCCGGATGAACCCGGTCCCTGTATCCAACTTGAGATCCATGGCTGTCGGCCTCAACTTTTGACTCTAGTCTAGTTATGTTATGTTATGTTAATAGTTTTTATAAGGCGCACAGCTGCCCCAGCCAAGGGGCGTCCCGGCGCCTGATCAGGTACCACAACACAACAAATCGATACTAGTGAGGGAAAAGGAGGGAATCAGTCAGCGATTGGGAACAAAAAAGTTTTTATGGCGCGCCTAAAGGAAGTAAGACTGTTCAGGGCTAGGCCTGGGCGGTAAATTCCGCTCCGTTCGCGGAATTCGCGGAATTTGGGTAATTTCGCGTTCCGCGGAGAACGCGAAATTGCCCAAAATTCCGATTTCCGCGACTTTGCGAAATTTTTGCTTGTTCGCGTTCTCAAAATGCGTGTTCGCGAGATATTTCTCCCCGAGCACGCAAACAGCGATCGTGAACAGGAAAAAAGCATCGCGAACCAGCAATTCCGCGTGTTCGCGGAATTTCTGCGTGTTCGCGGAGATTTTTTACCGTTTCGCGGAGATTTGCGTAACGCGGTTACGCAAATTCCGCCGTATATGGACAGGAAGAGAATTCCATAATCCTGCTGCTAATACTCGAAAGGAGCGCCCTCCCATCCTACTCAGTCTGAACCGTGACTTGACCGCCAGATGGAGAAATTCCGATCTAAGAGACCGCGTAGGAACATAGGAGGAAGCAAGCTTAGCGAGGGCTGGGGGAGAGGAAAGCTTCAAGATTTTAAATGTCAGGCAAAGAGCCTTAAATTTAATTCTCTGTCTGACCGGCAGCCAGTGAAGGGAGGTCAAAACTGCAGAGACAGAGCACTGTCTAGGGAGGCCAACAATGGCACGCGCCGCGGCATTCTGCACCCTTTGCAATCTAGTAGCCTCCGCCTGATTCACTCCGAGCAGCAGCGCACTCCCATAGTCCAGCCGAGAAAGAATGGAGGCTTGGACCACCAGTTGCCGAGTAGGGGGGTCGAAGAATTTGAGGACCGGCCTCAGTCCTCGCAGAATACCTTAACAGGTAGCTGCAACCTTCTTCGTGTGGCTGGTAAAAGAGAGTGTAGGATCCAGCCAAACCCCCAAGTTCTTAACTTCGGCAGCTGGGATGGGAGTCACCCCCAATTCTGGAGGCCACCACTGGTCTCCCCAGAGCTCCGCCTGCTTACCTAAGATCAGGACCTCGGTTTTTTTGGCATTTAACTGCAAACAGTTGGTTCGCATCCAATTTGCCACGGCTATGAGTCCTGCACGAAATCTGGGAGCGTTCACCTCGGGGGCACCGCTGAGTGTCACCGCCAGCTGCGTGTCGTCAGCATACGATGTCATGGTTAGGCCACATTGTCTGACGACAGCAGCCAGCGGTTTCACATATAGGTTGAATAAAGTGGGGCTCAATGCAGAGCCCTGCGGAACCCCCAGCCCCAGTGGATGAAAAGAGGACTGACAAGGTGGAATAGCCACTTTAAAAAACTGGTCCGAAAGGAAAGAGCGAAACCATTGGAGAGCAGTCCCCTCAATTCCCACTCCCTCCAAACGCCGGATCAGAATGTCGTGAGACACCGTGTCAAACGCGGCGCTCAGATCTAACAGGAGGAGCGCCGCTGTCTGCCCAGCATCCAGCACCGTTCGCAAGTGCTCGGTCATAAAGAACAGTGCAGTTTCGGTGCTGTGTTGTGCACGAAAACCATTCTGGCTCTGGTCAAGAATGTTATTTCGAGAAAGGTGGGCCGACAAGATGGAGTTCACGTGTGCCTCAGTAACTTTGGCGGTAGTTTTTTGGCAATAGGGGGTCAAGGTTAGGCTTCTTTAAAATAGGGCTGACCACTGCCTGCTTCCAGTAAGAAGGGACCACGCCCGATGTGAGCGATAGATTGATCAAATCCAGTAAAGGCTCACGACATAGAGGAGGAAGAAGTCTGAATAGCTCTGGCTTCAGCGGATCTAATGGAGAACCGGATTTAATTTTGAGGCTCAGAGTGTCGAAAACCTCGTCAGACATTACTGGCAGGAAGGACAAGGTTTCGTGAACCGTAGCCATCACACCAGTTTGCTCCGCACCTGGCACAGATGACGTAAATCCTCAGTAGATCGCCTGCACTTTCTCCACGAAAAAGGATGCCAAACTTTCACAGTGAGAGTCCGTGCAAATTTCCACCGAGGTGGCCCGTTTACCCATAAGGTCTTTAAGAACCTTAAAAATTAATTTAGACGGGTTAGGGCTATTCTGAAACTCAAAAGCATAGTATGCGGCCCGGGTTTGACAGATTGCCCTATGGTAAGTCTTAAGCTGGGCAAAATACGAAGATTTCAGGGTGGGATCAAAGGATTTCCGCCACGCCCTCTCAGCTTGCCGGCACGTTCTCTTAAGCTCGGCAAGAGTATCATTATACCATGGGCTGGGAACTTTAGCATGGCATTTCGACCAGCGCATCGGTATAAGAGAGTCAAGGGCAGCTAGGTCCCAGTTACAAAACTTCTCGTATCCTTGTTCCACGTTCAGCAGATTGCCCAGGGGCTGCGCCTCCAAGATCTTATAAAACTCCTCCAGTTTGAGCTTGTGCCAATTTCTTTTAAGGATCAGTCTATCCACAGGTATAAATTGAGGGTCATCTATAGGGCATGAAACTTCAACCAGCAGATGGTCCGACCAACCTACCACCATCGGGTCAGAGACCCTAACCCGCTCCAGTGTGGTAAAGAAGGGGTCAAGGATATGACCTCCAATGTGGGTAGGGGAGGTAACTAGCTGGGTCATTTGCATGGCTTCAAGGTCCGCTAGCTAGTGTGATCAGATACTCATGGTTGATAAGTTTTTCCTTTTTGGCACTATTTTTAACTCACATTACATAAATTATATCTCTAGTTTTTTGTCATTTTTGTGTCATTTTATTTATTAAAATATTCTCTAATTCCATAAATTGGTGGTAGGGTAAATTGTCTCTTTATTATTGTTCGAGTACTGCATAAATACTTTACACATTGCCTTTAAATTAAGCCTCATTGCTCTGTGCCAAGCTACCAGAGGGTTGATCTTAGGTTTATTTAGTGATTTTAGTCTTTCACCCTGACAGAGAGTCTGATTTTCAATTGATGCGGTTTCTTACCTCTCCTTGACTAATACTCCAAGTTTTTACAAGCCTTTGACAATTTAAAACCTCCCTTTTAATTCTTAGCAAATCACAGCTATGTAGGCCTTTTAGTCCACAAGGTAGAGTGCATGGTAGTTAAAAGTGAGATGTGGAAAATTTATGTTAACATGTCCCTAAAGTGACGAGACCTAAAAAACGATTTTCACTGTGGTGGGCCTAGCTGCCTCATGTAGAAAACCCAAGTGCAGTTTAAAATACTAATACTGCTAACTTGAGAAAAGTACTAGCTACAAATCTAATGAAACCATTATATATTTATTTGTTACTAAAAATTCAATTCAATGGTGGAGTATGATTTTTAATAAATATTAAGGAAAAGTAACTTTTAAAAAGGTGCGCTTTACCTGCCTAAAGTTTCAAGAAGATATATTGCATTAGCTCTCCATCCACTCCTAGCTAGTACTTATCCTTGAAAATGGTGTGAATGAGTTGTGAAATTCCTCCCAGTAAGACACAATAGGCTGAGCTGAATGGACAGAGATGACTTCTGAGCTTAATGGCGTCTGTAGCGTGGGAGCTATGCCACTCCTGTTGAAATCCCAGTGCCAGATCTTCCATGACAGGTCTGTCTGAAGCACATGTAATAATGTTGCACCGTTCAAATGGCGCAAACAGGAAGCTAGGACAATTCATCTGTTTCACCTCTCTGGTTGCTGAAGGTCTGTGCTTTTTTTCCTACCAAACTTCTGTCTCTGGGTTTGTTGTGGGTTCAGTGCCTACTTCAAACTGGCTTTCAGTGTTAGATGTGGGAGAACAGTAGGCGTACCACAGTAGAAGCCCCACAAAATACTCCAGCCCTCAGAGCCCAAGGTTAGTGCAGTTGAAAAATGTTAACATCTTGAAAATTCCAAGTCACATGATATTAAGGGCTTTTTTCATTAACGGAAACAGGAACTACTGCAAAGGTAGTTAGGTAAGGGCCAGGGTACCTTGATATTTGTGACCTCTGAGAAGTACCTGAGGAGGTTGGTCTCCTTTCCACTTCACATCAAAGAACCATAAGGCTGATTCTCTGTGTAGGCTCCAGGAATAACACAAATGTGAAGAGAACACTTTTGTAAAGACTCCCAGCTGGTCCGTGCCAACTGGATCTGCACTAGAGTTTGCTATTGCCCTCTGCCTGACACCCCGAGAGTCTCTAAGTGCTCCTCCTGAGGTCCTGGAGTCTTTAGAATCATGATTTTGTGGTTGTTCGGGCACCAAAATAAGTTTGGGATTTTTTTCAAACGTTTTGCACCAGAGCTTCAAATGAACTTTCTTCACCTTTGTTTGCACTGTATGTTAAAATATATGCTAATAGCCAAAAGTAAAGGCAATCTGGAAATTGCTACATTTAAAGTTCTACCAGTATGCCATTATAAATTCCCTCAGTCTCACAGAGGGAGCTCACAGCAGACGAGGCTGAATGCTCTGACGAAGCTATACAACAATGGCCACCTACAATTGGACGGCAGCGCTCTAGCTGTCACAATCTCTACTATAAATAACAAAACTGTCAAAGGTAAGCCCGTCTGTGCCTGTCCACACCCAGCCATCGCCAGGAGCCAGGAACCCTGCATCTTCCCCCTCCAAGTACCATTCAACACTAATACAGTAAAACAGTAATGATTTACCAAAACGTAACTGCTTTCACTGTACTACCCATTTCCTTATATTATATGGAGGTTCTTTTTCACGCCTAACATGTAGGTTTTCATGCTCTATCGCTAAATTAATCGCATTATTGGATAAACGTGTTTGCTCTCCCTCAACTGAACTGTTGCACCAAGATCCTACTGACTCTACTTTTGGTACCAGTTCCCCCTAGTAAATCACAGAACCTTCCCTCCACGCTTAAATCCATATACATTAATGCTAGATCCATACCCAAACACAAAGTAGAAATGTAGGTCCTTCTCACCTCAGTACAACCAGACTTGTGTTTCATCACAGAAACTTGGCAACATCAGTTAGCATTGCCCAACTTTCCAATTGCATTTCCAGACCAGAAAACTACAGATTAATAAGGCAAGACAGGTAACCCAAACCATGAGGTGAGATAGCTGTGGCCTTCCGGGATTCCCTTAGAATCGAAATTCTTGACTCCTTACTCACCAATTGGGCTGAGCTAATCACATTCAAAATACTTCCCCAAATGACAACTCCTGAAATGGTGCCCTTATCTACTGTCCTCCTGGACAAAAAAAGGATTTCAATCCCAATCTTACAGTGATTACAACCCTCAGTCCATTAGCCACACAAGAATTCCTATTAATAGGGGATTATAACTACCACACTGATGTTGCCACTGACACTGACATTCCTATCCTACTGGCTAATCTCGAAATGTTAGACCGGCATTTGATAAAAACTGGCCCCACTCATTCAGCAGGTCATACGCTAAACCTCATTTTCTCCACTGTCAAGCTACCACAAGTTGACACCCCACAGCCACTAACTTGGACAGATCACTTTTTAATCAGTTTCCAAATCCCAATCACCACCCTCCCGGATAAACCCAAGGTTTCAAATCAAACCATGTCAAGACCTTGGAAACTGTAAATACCCTTTACAACGAATCCTTTACGACGAATACTTTTACCCCGCATCCCTTTTCAACGCATTGTTATTTATTACGATTACATTTGCCCCGCAAACACTTTCACCACGCAACAATTACAATTAATATTCTTTGTAATGGTATGCAGATACAAATTTTTAAAAGGAGGGTGATGCATCATTTAAACAAGTAACAGGAGTCCAGGATTAAAGGGATGGCATAACGGAATGAGGAAGCAGACTCTCACCTTAGTGTACACCGCTCCGGAAAAAGCTTGCAGACCCACACCGTCAAGGACATGTTGGAGGACGACCTGCTGGATGGAGGACGGCCTGCTGTGCACAGAATCGCTGACTCTAACCCTCGTGGATATGGCTCTCAGACCCACACCGTCATGGTCACATTGGAGGACGACATGTCCTACCAATCTGGAAGCGCGTAATAAAGTATGCAGAGGCAGTGCTCAGTGTCAATTAATCCCTTTTTTATTTTTATGACAGAATATGATAAATGCGCTAACACGTTAAATATTACTTACCCACCCAAAACCCATGTTTTTCTGCAATCCCGTCCAAGATCAGATGTAACATTGAAAAAAATATATAAATGAGAGTTAAATTTAGTATTAATTAGATTACTTATCCACCCAAAACCCCTGTTTTCCCTGGGATCCTGTGCTAGTAGGTAAGTGACTAAATAGAAAAAAGAAAGGATTCCGCATTAAATTTTCGTTGCTCTAGCATGCGTTTTAAAAAACAGTGTGGTGAATGTACTTTATATTGAATGGATACAATTTTCGTTGTGTTTGCTTCTGTATAAAAAGATGCGGGGTCATGGGCTTTGCGTTGAAAAATGTTCGTTGTAACAGTATGCGGAGTGTTAGGCTGAGGGGTATCGTCGTATATTCCTTAGCAACACATCACTCAGGAGTAATTTCAAGCAGTTTTTTTTGCCTCCACACCAGATAATTCACATCTGATGCTGTGGCCCCCACAAACCTCTCTCTTAAAACCACTTGAAACACAATGCACCTTTGTATAGGGTGGAACTGAAAGGTGACAACATATGCTGTAAAAGGCTGGAGAGTAACAAGATGATGTGAAAATCTAGTGCAGATAAACTAATATTCAAATATGCTTTACACTCATATCATGGCTAAATAAAGACAGCACACAGACAACATATTGCCAACAAAATAGACCAGGCAGGCAACTTCTCCAAGGAATTATTTAAAATCCTAAACACCGTTATCAAATCACAGGCCTGTTCCTCTGGTACACCAGCTTCTCAAAGATTTTACAACACTTTGGCTATGCATTTTCAAACCAAAATTGACAACATCTATAGTAGTTTTCACTCTATGATTAATCCATCTAGTGTCACACCACAATATTTCCCTTCAATGGTATTAGAAAGATTTGAACTCATCCTTCAAACACAGATGCTGGACCTACTAGCTAAAACAAAATCGGGGTCCCCTTCCGATCCATGTCCTCCACATGTCAATACACTCCTTTCCCCTCTCCTTGCTCCAACTATTACAGCTCTGTGTATCCAATCCCTGATTCAAGCCACTGTCCTGAGACAATCGAAAGCACCTCACGTTACACCTATCATGAAGAAACCAACTACAGACCCCAAAGACCCAACTAACTATTGATCGATAGCACTTCTCCCTCTGTTTGAAAGATTCTGGAGACCCATGTTAATAAACAGCTCTCGTCCTACCTAGAGAACAATAGCCTGGTGGACATTTTACAATCAGACTTCTGACCATTACATAGCACTGAGACGGCTCTACTTCCAGTAATAGACACTATTAGGCTAACCCTGGATGCCAGACATCCTGCCATACTGGTTTTGCTTGACTTATCAACCGCGTTTGATACCATCTTGCACTCTCTTCTGGTGCAACGTCTTCAGCAATTAGGTATCCAGGGACCTGCCCCCAAATATAGGTTCCTAACTATTTCTATGGGTACACTCTATTTCAGCACCACCTCCCTAGGCAATGGAGTTTTGCAGGCCTCCACCTTGAGCCTTACACTTTTTAATATCTATGTTGCTCCCTTAGACCAACTAGTTAAGTCCTTTGGTTTGAGACATTTTCATCCGCAGATGATACCCAGTTGGTCATCTCATTTGGGCAGGTCATGAAGAATTTCAAACTGAGATTCCTTACATGCATGAGAGGATTTGCCATCTGGATGTTCCTCAACTGTCTCCAACTTAATGGGGGTTCAGAGATCCTACTGTTTGGCAAAGGTCAGCTCTTCTGGATGGAAGATTGGTTGCCAGCAGAACTTGGTCCTTCCCCTTTGCCCAGCCGAACCATTAGAAACCTAGGCATACTTTTAGATGACCAGCTATCGATGAGGGACCATCTCACCTCCATGTGTGGAACCTGTTTTGGTACCATGCGTCTACTCAAGAACATCATTTGGTGGCTTGCACAGAGCTCAAGTAAAACGCTCATCCAGGCCCTGATCATTAGCCGCTTAGACTATGGCAATGCCCTGCTCCTTACCTCAAATGAATATCTTCTAACAAAACTAAAGTGATCCACAGCACTGCATATGGTAAAAACCTGCCTCCCAGAACTCCATCAGCCTCTACATTTAGAGCCCTACATTGGATTACCATCCGTAAGAGAGTTCTGTTCAAACTGCTTTGCCTGACTTATAAAGCCTTGTCAGACTATGGCTCAAAGTACCTTCAGAACAGACTCACTCTGTCTGTCTTAGACAGGAAGTTGCAATCAAGCAATCAAGCAAATCAACTGCTATTATGTCCATGGCGAATTCACAATGCTAAACATGAAGGCAGAGCATTTTCCTATCTTGACCCACTTCACTGCAGCAAACGTCTTCTGTTCATTCATGCGTGTCCAAGTCTACATGAATTTAAAAAACACCTTGAAACTTGGCTGCTTTAATGCTACCTCTACCCAAGTGACTGTATTTCAAGTTCTGAGATGTCCCTACGGAGACTAATTGCGCGCTGTATCAAGTCTCAAATAACATAACATAACATAACTGATTGAGAAAAGTAAACAATCAGTAATTCTGATGTCTTGGACTGAAATTAAGTTTGTCTCAGGCAGAAAGGAGCTTTCCTTCGGAAAAATGACAAGGTCCCCTTTCACATCAGGACGTAGAAACTTTTCTCAAACCTCCCTACTTCCAGGCTGTAGCAGGCCATATCTACCTGGTATATCTGTGCTGTTAGAAATGGGGGTCTCTAGTTGACAGAGGTAGGTGTCCAAATAGGAAGCCTTGCTTCTAGAGTGGGTAGGGAGGATAAACACTTTAGATAACCCCTGCTCACCACCTTGGTAGCTTTGTTACAAGCAGACAGGCTTATCACAAAGGCAATGTATAAAATTTGTACTAACAGTAACATGGTGAAAACACCACAAATTGACACCACACCATTTTCGAAAAATAAAATATGTTTAGCTGAACCTAACGACCAAAGACAACAAAAATCTATCAAACACAGTCAAAAATATGACTCTCAAAAGCTTTCAAGAACTTGTACCATAGAAAACTATGGATGCGTGACTTTAACACAAAGTACCTGTAGCTATGTCAAAATTCACAAGGCCAAACAGCCGCAGAGTGAAGAAGCGTTGCAAACAAAAAGATGCGTCAGTTCCTGAGACCTTGTGAAGGCAATGCGATAGTTCTGCTGCACGCAGGAGAAGTGATATGTCGAATCCGGTCTGAAGGAGGAAGTGATGCGCCAATTCTTCATGACGGTTCCGTTCCGCTGGTGATGCGTCTGGAAAACTTGTCGCACAGGAGCAAGGCATGGAAATCCGGGATGCGTCGGTAATTGATGCGGCACCGGTGCTTCGTCTGGTTTCTTCGGCCGTGACCCCTTGATGGGGGATTCTTGCAGCAGCGACAGGTGCTTCATCGGTTTTCATAACGGCACGGCAACGTGTGGAAATTCTTCTCGTGCTGTGGAGATGCATCAGAAAAACAGCCGCAAGAAGAGCAGTGCATCGTTATTGTAGGTCTTCAAGTTCCTTCACTCTTCCAGCTCACAAACAGCAGCAGTACAGACACCTCCTGGCAGGTCAGAACTCACAGCATCACAGCTCAGGGGAGCTGGGGGGAAGTCTTTGTGTCCCTGAGACTTCAGAACAGGAGGCCACCACAGACAGGCCCTTGGAGATCTCCTTCAAGCAGGGGACACAGCACACAGCAAAATCCTTCTCCTTTCCTTGGCAGAAACAGCAACTGCAGACCAATCCCACACAACAAACAGCAAATGGGCAGTACTTCTCAGTCTCTCCAGCTCTTCTCAGACAGACAGTCAATACACAACCCAGCAAAGGCACACAGGATGGCTAAGCAAGAAAAAACCTACTTTCTAAAAGTGGTGTTTTCAAATACAGAATGTAAAAATCACCATTCCTAAAAGATGCATCTTTAGATTCTGAGTTCAGGCATAATAAACTTTATTTTCCTACCTTGTTCCCAGGGGTAGTTAGGTTTATAAAATGTTATAAGCAAACTCCCCATTCTATACTATGGGAACAGATAGTGCAATAGTGAAAAACTAAATTGACAGTATTTCAATATCAGGACATTCCAAACACATCAGGGCATGTCCTACCTTTCACATACACTGCACCCTGCCCACTGGGGTACATTGGGCCTTCCTTAAGGGTGACTAACATGTAAGAAAAGGGAAGGTTAGTGCCTGGCAAGTGCACCCACTTGCAAAACTGCGCACAGGCACTGTGGTGGCAGGCCTGAGTTACCTTTTCAGAGCTAATCATGTGGGTGGCACAATCAGTGCTGCAGGCCCACTAGTATCATTTGATTTACAGGCCCTGGCAAACTCAGTGCACTCTACTATGGGCTTATCAGTAAATCAAATATGCCAGTCATGGATAACCAATCATAATAACAATTTACAAAGAGAGCATATGCACTTTAACACTGATTAGCAATGGGGAAGTGCTCAAAGTCCTAAAGCCAACAACAACAGGTCAGGAAGAAATAGGAGGAAGAAGCAAACTGTTTGGGAATAACCCTGCAAAAAGGGCCATTTCCAACATGTCCCATGTCCCATGCTCCATTGCAGACAATCTCAGATGGTGTTTAGGTCCCAGTCTTTAGCGAACATTAAGTACCATTGGAGTTTTGTGTATTTTCTTACTATTTTCACATAAATATTTTTAAAAAATCAAGTTCCCTGTTGCCCTTATTGTATTGTCTTGGTTTTGGTGCAAGTTTGCTAATTAAATTGTTCTCCATTTTTATAAATTAGAGTAAAAATTTTAAATGAGGTGTTTTTTTAAATTTGTTTTGGTACTTCTAAATGCTTAATGTATGTTCATTAAGGTAAGCCAGTTTGCTCTGTCATAACTACAAAGGTTTGAGCTTATTTAGTAAAACCAAACACATTATAAACAAGATAGCAATTTCAGAACAATCACATGCAATTGTGCAAATTACGAAACTGACAGTTGATGTTTTATTTCATCTTGTAATGCGTCCTCATGTCCACTTCGGAAAATAGGATGCTTTTCGCGCAAAAGAATTTCACAAAAACTCAAGAACTATAAACAGCGGCCTCTCATGTTGTGGTTACCGCTGTGGTTCCTGAATGCCCGTTCTAACCCATTGATGTGAAAGGGCCACAAATATGCAAATGTGGCATAATAGTATAATTTGGGGAATTGCCCATGACGAGTATAACTCAAAATTGCTGATATTATACAATGTGATATTTATGAGGTTACACTTTTGTAACACAAATCTAATTATGGCCTACATTAACCTCGAAACACAAATTGAACAATACACTCCTGAACTGCCTCAAATTGTATGTTTTTCATTCAGAGCTCTCCTTCTCTGAAATGTTTGGGCTTCAATAATGACCAGAGGCCAATATTTTAACTTTTTGCTACCTTCACTAAAGAAAATGAAACACATCTTGACACTGAACCAAGTAAACCTAAAGCTCATGAAGAAGTCATAACTTGATCAGACTTTGGCAAACTACAACTGAGATCAATAGCAAATCATCTCTGGCACTGATTAATTCCATGCTCATGTGTCTCACATCCATAAAAAGAAAAATAATCATATCTCTAGGGGGCTTAGCTAATTTAATGGACTCTAGTCCAGTCAGAATCAAATTTAAAATCAGCTGCTTGACTTAGGCCTTGCAGCCTGGCTCTGTACCATACTCGGCAAAATGTTTGACCAGTGTATGAGTCCTGAGGGGCAAATTATCAACAAGGACACTGTTTAACAAAAAAACAGAACATTATGTTGCATTGCATGCTTCTGTTATGTATGGCTCTCGCTGAGAACCATCAGTGTGAATGTGAGTTTCTAAGTGTTAGACTAGGGGGTCTCTAGTTGGCACAGGTATGCAATTGTGACAAATAGGGACCCTCGCCTCTAGTCAGGGTAAGGGGGGTAAACTCCTAAAATAACCCCTGCTCCCCCCCCTTGGCAGCTTGGCACGAGCAGACAGGCTTATCTCAGAGGCAGTGTGTAAAGCATTTGTGAACACATACAGTAATCAAGTGACAACACTACAGATGGACACCACACAGGTTTTATATCAAAAATAAGTATTTTTTATATAGATTTACCACAAGACCATAAACGACAAAAATCCACAATACTGTTATTTTAAAAATGGCAGTTTTAGCGTAGTTCTCTTTAGTTCTTAAATGTGACACTTTAAGTCAACGTACCTTTAGATGCGACATGCGGGGCAAAGAAAGTGTTGCAATTATGTTGATGCGATGAAAGTTTGATGCAAAGAAATAAAGACGTGAAGATCTTCCAGATGAGGCATGCTTCTCCGATGTTGCGAGGAGCATCGATTCGATGCGTCAGCTGCAGTGGCGAAACCCCTTTACGCGATGCGGCGACAGCGGCTTTGGCGGCGACACTCTTCTCCAGCGATGCAAGACGCTTCAGCTCGATGCGAAAACTACAGCGGCGACACCCTTGTTCCGTGATGCAACGGCAGCAGCTCTGACGGCGGCACACTTCTCGGTGGAAGCGAGGCGCTTTACTTGATGCGGTGCAATGCGACAGCTACAGCAGCGTCATCCAAGATGCAGCGGCTGTGACGGCAACACGCTTCTTCCTCGATGCGAGACTCTTCTCTTGATGCGGTGCAATGCGTCAACTACGATGGCTGCGATGGCGACACGCTTCTTCGGCGTTGCGAGATACTTCTTCGAAGATGCAAGATGCTTCCGCTCGATGCAACAACTGCAGCGGCGACACCCCTGTACGCGATGCGACGACAACAGCTCCGACGGTGGCACGCTTCTCCTTCTTGAGTCGCGCTTCCAGCTCCTTGCGGTAAGCAGTCCCTCAGAAGGCCTCAAACAGCAGCAGGCACTTCCAAAGAACTCTGGGGAGCTGGTGGTTGAAGTCTGTTGTCCCTGAGACTTCAGTAGGAGGCAAGCTCTTTTCCAAGCCCTTGGAGATCCTTCACAAGTTGAGCAAAAGTACACACAAAGTTCCTTTCTCCTCCCCTTGGCAATAGGCAACCCCTGCAGGCCAATCCCCCAGCTTCAGGGATAGTCTCTCCTCAGTTTCTTCTTGGCTCCTCTCCTCAGCAGAGTTTTCTTCTTGTTTCCCAGAGTGATCTAAATTCTTGGGCTCAGGGTCCCAATACTTATACCCCAAAATCCTTTGTCCTCTGAGGGCAGAGAGGCCTTTGCCTTGTTCAAACCGGTTCTGGTCAGTCATGGAGCACTTTGTGTACCTGACTCCTTCTTTCCTTTCAGAGTGCAGGGCAGAGACATCAGACGGACCACTGGAGGTGAAGCCAGCATTGTGGAGGGAAGACACAGCCCTATTCAGGTCCCAGGTGCAACTCCTCCTCCCATCTAGATGCAGATCTCTCTATTCACCACTGGGCTACCTCACCCTGTCTCCCGGAATTCCCCAGCCCTCTCACTCAAACTCCAGACAAGGAATACACAGCCTAGCAGAGGCAGGTTTGAATGGTTAGACAAGAAAATACCTACTTTCTAAAAGTGGTATTTTCAAACACAGAATGTTAAAACCAACTTCACTAAAAGATGTATTTTATCATTCTGAGTTCAGGCATACTAAATTCGAATGTCTACAATGTTCCCTGAGTCAGTTAGGATTATAAGATGTAATAACCAAACTGCCCATTCTGGCCTATGGAGAACAGGTAGCCTTGCAATAGTGAAAAACGAAAATGGCTGTAATTCACTATTAGAACATGCCACACACACCAGGGCATGTCCTACCTTAACCTTACAATGCACCCTGCCCTTGGGCTACCATAGGGGTGTCTGATATGAAGAAAAGGGAAGGTTTAGGGACTGGCAAGTGGGTGCACTTGCCCATTCAGCATGACAGTACCAGACTGCACACAGGCTCTGCAATGGCAGACCTTAGACACACTTTTACAGGCTGCTTCTAAGGGGGGCACAACCAGTGCTGCAAGCCCGCCAGCAGCATTTGGATTTACAAGCCCTGGACACTCCTGGTGCACTGTACTAGGGTCTGACATGTAAACCAAACCAACCAATCATGGATTCACAAATTCATACATCAATTTACAATAGGGAGCACATGCACTGTGGCACTGGACAGCAGTGGCACAGTGGCCTGAGCATCTAATACCAGCAAAAACACATGAGGCAACAACAAAAAATGGATCGGAGACCCACGCCAAGGTGCCAGGTCTAACACTTAGTCTGATCGTTCACTGCTATGAAGTACCAACAGTGGATCACAGATCTTGGTCCTGACTGTTGCAATGTCAAAAGAATTCTAGGCTGCTCTGACTAGGCTATGAGAGCCAATCAGAGCAGCACTGTAAAGCAGGGAGCACAGCTTCTGGAGGGTAGAAAAGGCACAGAGAGTGGTGGGGTGGGTGTAGTTGAAAGCAATGGGAGGTTATTTGAGGCATCAAACATGAAATATAATTATAGTTGGGTAAAAAGTGAATTACGGGAACATGTTGTTTACCTTGCTCTCATTGTCTATTTCAAGGTACTCAGAACTCCTTGGTGGAAAACATCCCATAATTCACTGTTATCTATCTATAATTCTATATGTTATTCATGGCTTCTATAGGAAGGTACTATCGTTTACACCAGATACTAAATCTGCCAATTCTCTGTTATGACATAGTAACAATTGATAACAAACTCATTACCTACTGTTGCTTCGTCAAAGGTCGTGACCTGTCAGCACAGCCTGCTTGTCAGCTTTGATTGGAAGTAGACATCACAGCTTCGGACAGGGAAGGAAAAGAGAGAAGGTGGTAGAAGTTGATTAAGAAAGCAGGGGTCTGGAAGGACAGGCCATATTATGAGTGGATACCCATCACTTCTCTGCCTCAGCTTAGTAGTTTAAACCAGGGGCATATGAATTTAGGGGCCATACATAACATCAAATTATAGATGGAAAAAAAATATTTTCAGGGATGTTTTTCACCTTGAAGTTCAGAGTGAAAATATAGACGATTCGAGATCCACTCTCGCAGTCTATTTGATTACACTCAGAACCGCCTATGAAATACATCTCCATAATTCACTTTTACCCAGGTATAACTCTATAGTAATTGTATTGTATTGTAAATCAGTCTTGTAGAGCGCATCTATCACCCTCCGGGTATCTTGGCGCTAGGACTAAGATGGAAGAAAAAACTTTAGCCAATCCAGTGTCCACATCCTACAGAAACAAGAAAGAAGAAAAAGACAGAAGAAAAGGCTGGCCAGAAGTACAGGATTAGGAGGTCATAGGTCCCTCCCTAGGAAAAAGCCAGGTTTTAAGACTCCGCCTAAAATCCATCAGGGAGTTGGCTTGTCTGATATTCAGAGGGAGGTCATTCCAGCAGCGCGAAGCCACTGTGCTAAAAGCCCTACCCCCCATCCTAGCCTTCTTAACTCTGCCAGTACTTAGCAGAGAGGCATGCGAGGAGCGTAAAGTTCTTTGAGGCTTATACCAAGACAATCTCTCCTGCAGAGAAATTGGGCCAAGGCCATGTGCCGCTCTAAAAGCAATGCATAGGGACTTAAACATGACTCTCTCTTTTATGGGAAGCCAATGGAGCTCTTGTAACGCCAACGTGGTAGAGGAGCAGCGTTTCCTGTTCTGTGCTAATTTGGCTGCCATAGACTGGACCCTCTGCAAGCTCTGATAGATGTAAAGAGGAGCTCCCAAATATAGAGAATTGCAGTAGTCCAGCCTACTCAAGATAGTGCTGCATACCACCATCGGTCTATACCCCATAGGCAAAAGAGGCGGAATCTGTCGTAGAGCCTTCAGAAGGGCAAAGCACACCCCAATTGTTTTTTTGGCTTGGGAGGCCATTTGAAGATTATCATCAGACATGACCCCCAGATTCCGTACCGTTGTCACAGGGGCGATGGGTTCCGCCTCTGGGGTCAGTCTGAGATCAAAAGGCATGTCTCTCACTCCCGCCGAGGGACAGTAGATCACCTCTGTCTTTCCTCCATTAAATTGCAGGGAGTTATCCCTTAGCCATTCTGAGGTCTGGCGCATACATTTCTGAAAGCTGTCCACAGTCAATGCGCCCTTCCCCTCCAGAGAAAACACCAGTTTGGTGTCGTCAGCATAGTTGACCAGGTCAATCCCATGCGACTTGATGATAGAGATTAGTGGCTGCAAGTAGATATTAAAAAGGATGGGACTGATGGCCGATCCCTGAGGGACCCCATGCTCCACCAAGGTCCTGCCAGAGGTGAAAGGGGGCAGGGTAACCACCTGTTGTCTCCCTGTGAGATATGATTGCATCCATCTCAGGGCATGGCCACTGACTCCCAGGCGCTCCAACCTGCTCAGCAAGATTCGATGGTTGACCATATCGAACGCGGCTGACATATCTAAGAGGACCAGTATCGATGAGAGGCCTCTGTCAGCCCGCATCCGCAGGTTATCCAACACGGTGATCAGAGCTGTCTCCGTCCCATGGCCTGGCCGAAAGCCAAACTGGTTCTTGTCCAGGAGATGGAACTCTTCCAAATACCCTGAGAGAGATCTACTCACTACCTTTTCGAGAATTTTTATGGGAAACGGCAGCAGAGAGATAGGCCTAAAACTAATAGGATCTCCCGGGTCCAAGGAGGGCTTCTTCAATAATGGGGTGACCACCGCCAGCTTCCAGGCTTCAGGCACCACCCCTTCCTCCAGAGATTGGCAGCATATCTGCCTCATCCGGGGGAACAGTGTCTGTGCATGCTCTTTCCAGATCTTGTTAGGGAGGGGGTCTAATGGAGATCCTGACCTAACTTTCTGTGCACAGCTATTAAACAGCTCGTCTGTGAGGGGTGTAAAATGCTCCATAGTGGTTTCCGCCCAATGTTCCTCCTTAGACATTTGACCATGAAACTTTAGGGTGGTAGGTTCACACGGAGTTAGTCCCCCTACAATTTTTGAAATTTTCTCCTCAAAATGGGAGGCAATTTTATCGCACAATGCCTGCGAGGCGACCACTTTATTTCCTAGGCTAGTGGGGGTGGAGAGGTCTCTAGTGTGCTATAGAAAAGCACACTAACGCATACCAGATACAGAAGAGTCATCAAAACCGTAAAATAAAGGAATAGGGGCCATATGTAGGTAGCTAAATACCGGTCGGTAATGGCCGAAAATCGGTTACCGACCGGTATTTAGGCATTTGAGATGTAGGAGGCATGATTTAAGGACTCGGTAATTTACCGAATCGGTAATGGATCGGTAAAATACCGAATCGGTAAAATACAGATTCGGTAAATTACCGAATCCTTAAATCATATGTAGGGAGCACTCAAGTGCGTGTTTTATTGTATTCAGGATTCGGTATTTACCACCAAATACAGGTTGGTGATAAATATCGCATACCTTTCACGAATCTATTTTTTGCTGTTTTGACCGTGCCATGTGGCAGACATACATGCCCTTAGGGCATGTATGTGCGCCACATGTGCACACATGCACGATTCAGGGGTGCAACAGGGTGTCAATGTGACACCCTACCACCCTTGAATATGCTCCCCCTATTACCGATTCTGTATTTACCGAATCGGTAATGGTGAATGGCTTCCCATTGATTGCTATGGGCCTCCAGGCCCATAGGAATCAATGGGAAGGTATGCCTCATTACCGATTCGGTAAATACCGAATCAGTAATACCGAATCTTTCCGATTCGGTAAAATTTACCGATTTTTTACCTACATACTATTTACCGATTCTTAAATACCGAATCGGTAAAATTCGGTATTTATGAATCGGTAAATAGTATGTTACCTACATATGGCCCCTAATGCGTAAAATACATTGAAAAAAATTGTAATGCGTACGTATGAAATAAAGATTGACAAATGTTTCACAAATGTTTGGAAAGATCTAACTTAGAAAAACATGCTGGAATGCACTGTCAGTCTGTATTTAATAGTGCATTACATCTACGGCTTTTGTGCCACCCGTTTGGCACCTTTTCTCTTTCTTACTCCAAGAAGCAATGCAGCGTTGTTTACTAAAATACAGCACTATATAAAATGGAGCACATCTGAGGGATTTTTGAAGTTGCCATATACCAGAACAAGCTCTCAACCACGGATCATTTAGTACTAATCAGACCCTTTTCATTCTTTATTGAAGAAGCGTAAATCACAAACAGGATTTGTAGTAAAAGCTGCAATATGTCAATGCAGCCAGCATGACATTGAAAAAAACACCATTTACAACATTTAAAGCACACTGCAGTTCGTGTATGTCATCTATCTAAATGATGTGGCTTTCTTGACATTAGGATCACTAAATGGGAGCCATAACTGCAAATTGTTTCTTCTCAGCCACTCTCTGGAGCCTCCAAAACCTTTGGCAGCAATAGAGCTTTATTTAACTTGGTGCCAGTCCATGCATGTTTTGTTCTTTATCGGTGCACTCATTGCATCTTTCTCCTTGGCAAACACTTTAGCCCCTGATTCACGGAGGCTGTCAGGCCAGAGAAATGGAGCATCTAAAGGTTCTGAAGTTTTTGTTCAGTTCTCTAAACCTATTCCCGGGGAGAGTACTTGTGCTGAGAAATATGTAAGCAGTATCTAACATAAAGCGATTCCAAAACAAGAACAATCATGATCTTTTGAAGGTGTTAATCATAAGATCAAATTGCATTCTGATGAATCTTGCCTGAAATGTACTTTGTATATATTAAAAAGGATAAAACGTGCTTAAGTTAGAAGGTTGGAAGGGTCAAAGTGACTTAATTTTGATAAGTTCTGTAACAAGCTAATTGAAGGAATACGAAATGTATTTAACAAAAACGGCAAGTGATTAGAAAGGATGCATAATAGGCAATATTACATTATGAAGTGCAACTCAAACTCTTACAAATGTCCATTAGTTTCATCTTTTTATAGGATAAAGGTTTTAGGAACTGTAATGCGTTTTCAAATCCAACGACTCTGCGGGTGTAACTTGTAGGATTGGGTCTTTTTCTGCTGTCGCTTTCAGAGCAGCTTCACACAGACGATGAAGAAGAATCCGTTTAATGTGTCAGAAAATCGTAACCAAACACTTCACTTGACGGCAATACTTAAGGTGCTGGACGCAGTTATAAGTTGACAAGGAGGACTCGACGGAACGTGTGGGCCAGGTGCACGTATGTTCACATTTCAGTACCATGTGGACAGAGTCGTGTGTCCAGCTGCGTCCACTACTGTATGGAATTGTGAGTGAGGCAAATTCAGCCGCGTAAAGGATCTGCGGGAGTTGGTAGCGACAATTATATTTGTTTTGATAATCCAAGGTGGAGAGAAACCGATTGCAACTGTGAGCACTGGTGACCTGAAAGGAGATTTTGCAAGCGACTGTGACAGAGCTGGTGGGAGGGGCAATCTGCTGCACAACTGTGCTGGAGGCAGGCGAGTGAGTTGTCAAACAGGAAGTAAACGGCAGCTTTCATGGTATCCGGCGAAAGCGTGCTAACATAAACTGAGGACTAACTGGGCAGCATGTAATGACATCACAACGAGCAGCTTATTACACGGTATTGTCACAGTAAGTGATGTCACAACCCAATTACCCCCTTCATTTTAATGATAATAGTCCAACTTAAGACACAGCGCTAAAAGATTGTATTGTAAAGTACATATGACTAGAAAAAAATGTATGTAGTTTTGTGCAAATCACATATGTCTACACGCCTCCAAGTCAGTGAACGTTTTGTGTACTAAAATAGTTTTATTGATAGGTTATGCATGCATTTTAAAATACTCATTTCCTGCACAGTAGGAGATAATGATAATGCGTACACCTGCAATGGCACTAACCATTCATATATTTTTTTTTAAAGCAGATATTCCAAAGCAGCCCACTTATTAACAGAGCTTTTTTTCTGTTGGTAGTCAGAGTTCTGCTTGAACTGAGTCTACAATAAAGCCCAGAAACTGACCTGGAATGAAGCATGATTTTTTTCTGATTTATTATAGAGCCTAGTTTGTCTAGTAACTGAATTGTCGAATTTGTGTGTTGTAATGCAAGTTCTCCGGATTGCCCCATTATTAGACTATCGTTTGGGTAAATTACTAGTCTTACTCCCCTCGCATGGAGCCCAGCCGCTACTGGGTGTAAGATTTTTGTGAAGTACTAAGGTGCCGAGGAACGACCGAAAGGGAGAATTGAGAACTCCCAAAGTCTGCCTTTCCAAGTGAAACGGAGGTATGTGATGTTGGGGCCCTAGGCCCTCATGCTGGGAATGACGGACACAGGACACATGCTTGGATAGTGGGTTAACTGGCCTCGAGCACGTGCGCTCGGCCCTTTTATTAGCAGCGTCACCTGACCCAGTGACGTCTGTGGTGGGTGGGTGTATAGTGGGATACACACATGGGAACACTAGAACGTGTCCCTGCTAGGACACTACATTCCTCCCAATTTTTAATAACAAAACCCAGAGTCAATGTTCAACCTAAGGGAGAAAGAAATATATACATAGATGTAATACATTGACCAAACTTCTGCAGATTCGCTCACGCTTCAGCTGCTTGGAGTCACAGACTATATTCTTCTTGTCGCGGATGATGTTCTTCGATGTTCTGCCTGTCGCGGACGATCACCAGTTCACTGTGGCACCAGCCTGGGTGCTCGATGGATCCAGTCTGTTTGACGGCTCTGCCTTGAAGTTGTTCTCACAGTCTTTTCTTCGCTTTACTTTCTTGGCGACAAACGCAGTTGAGTTCTTGTGGTTCACCGCTAGATGTTGCCGTTTATCTTTTAGTCCAGTCCTTTTCTTTATCTGTGGCGTGTGTTCTGTTTTGCAGAAAGACGGGTCATTCGCAAGACACCCCTCTCACCAGGATGCCCCTCTCACAGGTGTTCCCCTGCCACGGGATATCCTTGAGGCCCTCTTCCTCAGACCTGGCCTGGGTTAAGTGTCCTGTATCGTGTTACTCCCATGCCGATAAGTGCGGGTGCGGAGGAGACGACAGGTCTCACCTCAGATTCCGCAGTCAGACCTGGAGGGTAGCTGTTGGCTCCTGTCTTTAGCGCGCGATGTCTTCATCCTCCTGGGACGTCTGCTGAAGGGCGGCTGATGACCATCTCTCGTCGCGGGGACACTCTCTCTCACTGGCATCCCTGAGGCCTTTTCCCCTGAGTCACCACGGCTGGCATTGACCAGTGTCCGTGTAACCCCAAAGGTGGGTGTTCCGAATGGTCCGGCCTGCTCACCTCTGCAGATCCCAGGTGTGCTGAACGCATCGTCAAACAGATGATCTTCTCTCCGTGCCACGGGTGTTCTTCAGGACTTGCGCTCCGTGTTCTGACGCTTGTCACCTTCCTTGTCTTTGAGGTGTGAGTAGTCTTGCCACACTCTTCTCTCTTTCCTCTATTTCTTTCTCCGTGAGGGTGTCATGTCACTCTGACTTCTTCTCTTGTTGCAGTGGCAACTGTGCCACTCAGATCTCTTTCTTTCCCCTTCTTCTTTTAGTGGCAGACGTGCCACTCCAAAGTCATCTTCCTTCTCTTCTTGTAGTGGCAAACGTGCCACTCAGATATCTTTTTCCCTTCACGACCCACTCTGGACCATTTCTGTTCTCCTCTTGGTCTGGCCAGGCTTCTCCATGCAGCGCGCGCACTCTGCACGTGTTCCCCCTGGTCTTGTCCTCGTCCGAGAACACTCTCTTCATCTTCCTCAGCATTCCGAGTTAGGGTCGTGACATTCTCTTCATCTTCTCCTTTTCACCAGTTACTTTAGTTGAAGTTCGTGGGGTCATACTCTTGGTCCGCTTCGTTCTACTCCTTTTCACCAGTTACTTTGGTTCTTCTTGAGCTTCTTGGACCACTTGACGATCCGCGCTGCCGATCACTGGCAGGATATCTTCGGTCTTGTCGTCAGACCTCTTGCTTTGTAGCTTAACTGACCCGTGCGTCGGTCACCTTCTTGTGCAACTCCTGGCAAGTCGGCTTCTGTGGTGCGACCATTTGGCTGGTCGGCTTGACCGTTGTGGTGCGACCGTTTGGCAGGTCGGCTTGGCCTTTGTGGTGCGACCATTTGGCTGGTCGGCTTGACCTTTGTGGTGCGACCGTTTGGCAGGTCGGCTTGGCCTTTGTGGTGCGACCATTTGGCTGGTCGGCTTCACGAGGTGCATCACGTCGTGTGACTACCTGTGTCCGCTGCCTTGTCAGGCGCTGGTGCGTGCTACTCTTCGTACCGTCGTGGTACATCTTCAGTGTAGCGTTGCTCCTTGTACCATGATCTCTTGATGTGATGGCTTCTTGTCGCCACTGGGTGTGGCTCGACATCCTTGCCCGCCAGTGCTGGATACTTGCTGCGCCCATCCTCTTCAGTGGGTCCCTCTCCAGTAGGCGCTGCAGTGTACCTTCCGCGTCCGGGGTACAACTGCGCTGAGTCCTTTAGTTCGCTCGAGGGTCCGCTCCACTTGATGCGGCGACAGCGCAGTCCTTGCTGGGGTGGATGTGGCTTGACACCATTTCCTTTTCTTCCTCCTTGTCGCTGCGGGATGGCGCTGCATCCCTGTGGCACACTGTCTCTTCTCCCTTGCGCTTCCGTCTCTTTCCTGCGCTTCTGGCGCATTCCGGTGCACCTCCGTCGTGTTCCCGTGCGCTCACCATCGCGCACCCGTCGGACCTTGCGGTATGTGCCTTGCTGCCTCTTCTTCCTTGCGCTGCGACCCGTCGGTCTCCTGTGGCTGCTGGACTTCCTTGGCTTGCTGCAGGCTTGTTTGTTTCTCTGTTGCTGCAGTACCACCAGTGTTGCTTTCCTCCATGCAGCAGCACCCTTCTTGGCTGCCAGAACTTTCTGCTGAGTTGTCTTCCTTGTTGCAGGCTTCGGTGGAGCACAGAAGGGCTGGAGCTACCAGCAGAGCAGTGGAGTGCAGGCCAGCAGGTAAGTCTTTTACTTGTATTTATTTGAAGGCAGGAGGGGGCACAGGCATTTTGTTTTCCTCCTCATATGCACTGTGTGGGCTGCTCGGAGTTAAGGCACTACTCTGTGTGTGTGAGTTGGGGGAGACATGCTCTTTTGGTCACGCTGGGGCTTCCAAGCACATTCGGGACTTCAGTGTGGCATATTGGCAGTCAGTGCCATCGCGCCTCAGTGTAGGCGTGTTTCGGCGGCGCAGGCCGCTTGCCTGCATTCTCCATGCTGCCGAGGGTCCTGTGAGGTGGGGGCATGCTCCGGCGGGCCATTCTTTACTTTAAATATCGCCCTCCCTGCTCGCGGCAGCTTCCCGCAATCTTCGTGCGGCAGGGAGGGGTTTGCTGGCATGTCTCGTATGCGGGGTGGGCTCCCGCTAACAGTGCCTCACTTACTTTTCACTGTCCTTACGTCGCGGGCCAGGCAGGCCTCGCGCTCTTTGGGCTTCATTATAAGTCCTGCTGCGATGCGCATTTGAATTGCGATTGGTCCCGCCCCCGCAGCCGGCCTCCTCGTTGCTCGTGCCCTGCGGGGGAGGGTGTGTGTGTGTCGGCGCTGTTCTCCTGCTCCCCCCCGCCCGCGGCAGCCTCACTCGGCTCGCATGCTGTACGGGCGGTGGGCGGAGAAGACAGGGGTCGCCGCTGGGTGCTGTCGCTGCGGGTGGGCTCCGCACTTGCTTTCGCCTTCAGTCCGCCCCTTCCCGCAGCCGGTCTCCTCACCTCACGGGCCGCGCGGAATGGGGGTGCAGGTGTCGCTCTGCCACGGCCAGTTGCAGGTGGGCTCCGCTTTGCTTCCACGTCAATACCGCCCCCTCCCTGCAGCCGGTCTCCTCACTTTGCGGGCTGCGCGGGGAGGGGGTGCTGGTACCTCGCTCTTCTCTGGCCGCGGGTGGGCACCGCGTGGCACATGCCTCTTGCGGGGGTCGCAGCTGATGCGGGTGGGCTCCGCTCGGCTTGCCTTTACTTCGGGGCACCTCCGGGCACAGCGGTAGGATCGGCGTGGGCACCCGACCTCCGCCTGCAGACTCACGGTGTTGCGGCCGATGCGGGTGGGCTCCGATCGGTCCGCTTGTCTTCGGGGCGCTTCCCCCACCACCAGGGTCACAGCGGCATAAATACAGCCCATCGAAACGCGTCGACGCACAGGAATTGACACAATCCAAAGCACCGGGCACTCACTTGTAGCGACAATTAGAGTCAGATCCCACAAGTGTATAATCCTTGAAATAGTTAAAAGTGGATGTGTACTGAATGACAAAGTGTAGTGTCTTTTTACTGTTCTTTGTATTCTCTCTGTCATGCAGGTTCATAACAGGATGATGCAATATATTTGAATGTTTGCCTTCCCTTTTTTTAGTAAGAAATTTTGTTTATGTAATTGTGTGATATACATTTTAAAGCTTTCTTCGTTGTAATGTATATTGTGATTTAATGTGTTATTAAGAGCAAAATAGGGACCATGGCTAATTATGGCTTTTAATCAAATGTACTGTATGTGTTTATCAAATAAATGTAAAGAAATATTTTTTTAACTGATTTGTGTATATAATGACTGCAGTGTGTCAATTTAGTTAGCCAATTTCTGGGTGATCAAGGGACTGCTAGGAGAGACAAAACACATAATCCTATTCCCTTTATTTCACCTTAGAGTTTCTGCCCATTTCCACACGATCGAGGGATTTCTTGTTTTTACTTGGAAGAGTACCCTATTCCCTTGATCTTTACAAGGGGTCTCTCTCTTTTGACTATACCTTCACAGCGGCAAGCGCCTGAGGCACGGGGTGGGCTCCCGGTCGCCTCGGAGCACGCTGCGGGCTCCGCCTCGCCCTGCCGGCTTCTCGGCGCGTCGCGCCTTCTTGCAGACGGGGGGTGACCTCAGTGGGAGCACTCCTCTCCCCCTCACGAACAGCAGGGCCGCTGCGGCACGCTGGGGCTCACAACTCTCGTCGCCAATGTGATGTTGGGGCCCTAGGCCCTCATGCTGGGAATGACGGACACAGGACACATGCTTGGATAGTGGGTTAACTGGCCTCGAGCACGTGCGCTCTGCCCTTTTATTAGCAGCGTCACCTGACCCAGTGACGTCTGTGGTGGGTGGGTGTATAGTGGGATACACACATGGGAACACTAGAACGTGTCCCTGCTAGGACACTACAGAGGTACTTCTAATGTGGAGGCCAAATCGGAATAGTAAGTATGCGTCTTTGAGGTCTAATCTTGTTAGCAGTCTCCTTTTCTTAAAATGTTCCTTAATGGGGAAATCCCTTCCATTTTGAAGTAGCGATAGACCACCTAATCATTTAGCACCTTGAGATTTATACATTCTCTTGTCCTTCTTCTCTACTAGGAAAATGTTGCTGCTGAAACTACCCCAGAGTTGTATACCTCCCAGGTGGCCCCTTTTGCTAGTAACTTTTCTACCTTTTGTGTCACAAATGATGTATCTTCTTGAGAAAAAGTTATTTCCCTGTGGATTCTCGTCTGGATTAGTGTAGGAAGGTGGAATCCGACTGCATGGTTACCCCAACTTTTTGCCTGGTGTTTTGCTTAGTTTGACTGGGATCCTGCTAATCAGGATCCCAGTCTATCTGCTTTCTCCCTAAAATGGATTGCATGTACTTTAGGTACACCACAGATTGAATTCTGGGGTACCCTTATAAGTCCCTAGTATATGGTATACTATATACCCAGGGCATAGGTACACCAGAGGCATCTCAGGGGCTGCAGGATGTATTATGCCACCCCTGGGAGACCATTCAAAATGACACAACAGGTCTGCTACAGCAACCTGTGTAAGGTGGTGACTGCACCCCTTACTGAGATATAGGTTCACTATGTCTATCCATGTCACTGCACATATAAATCTATCAGTCACCCCTATGGCAGGCCTTATCAATCCTGAAGGCAGGGTGCTGGGTTTTATGTGAGAGGGTGCCTATGCATGAGCAGAGCCCCTCTACAGCCTTCGGAACCTTTATTCTGGGGTTGTTTGTGATGCAGCCAAACCATATACTCTTAAGTGCATTATAACCTTGCGGAAAATGCTAATTTTGGAATGGCTGCATGGAATCATGTTGTGTTTGGTGTCAAACGCCTTGGAATCATACCTCCACACCAGTAACTGGTATGGGAGGTATGATTCCACCCTACTAGAGGGAGAAACATGACAGCACCGGTACACCCGGTACCAGCTTTGCAAGCCCTGGCATCACAAAATGGCTGCTGCTAGCCACAGACAAGAGTCTGCCCTCCTGCTGCTGGACGAAACTCTGGCAGAGGAAGGCTGGACAATAGGTTTCCTGTCACAGGTAGGTGTAACCACCTCCCAGATAGGCATTAGTGTATTGGGGCTGGGTGGATGCACTCCAAGAGTGCTTTGATGTCTGCACTGGGGCACATTTGGTGTCCCTGTGCATAGTCCAGCTCAAACCGGTTGCAGGGGCTACCAGCCCCTGCTCTGGCGCAAAACTGGACAAAGGACATGGGTGTAGCCGCCCCTCTGTCCTGACCCTCCCATAGGTGGGTCCCCAGAGTTTGTCTCACCCCCTCCTTGGGTATAAAGTAGAAACGCCTGGCTACAGGATTTAGATTTACCTAGATGAAACTCTGCTACAGAATCCCAGAACGTCCACTATTTACACGACGTTGGATAACCGATGAATTTCACTTGGAGTAAAGGAGTTACTCTTCTGCAAGGCAGGCCCCAAAGACGCATCTATCCGGTTTGCAACTACGCAGCTCCCGAAGGACTCCGAAGACTTTGCAACACAGGAGGTGGGTTTCCAAGCTTCCCTGAGGCCGATCCGTGCTCACAGCAAACCTGAGATCCAAAGCCCTTGTGGGGACCGTGCAACCCGAACCCCTGGACACCGTGCACATTTGAAGCAGCATATGCATTTTGGAGATCCCTGAGGCTGTGCTTTGGGCTACTTGTAGTCCAGACCCCAAGCAGTGATTCCACTGAAGATTACTGGCCTACACTCCTTGAGTGTCCCGTGGGCTGGTATTTAGTGATTCCTCTTGAGGTACCTTTGCGATCCCTTGTCTGTCGACTTGTGGGTCCCTGATGAGGGTACTTTAACTTTCCACAGGCTTACCTGGTTGCTCCAGACGTGCCCTGACTCTCCATTGCTTGGGGAGTCCACAGGACCTTGCTGGTTCACACCGAAGCCGTTTTACTCTCACTGCGTGGGTTGCCGTTGCCATGGCTTGGTGGTCTCCAATCCTGACACCGACCCCCCAGTAGGCCTGGGTGGTAAATTCCGTTCCGTTCGCGGAATTTGCGGAATTTCGCGTTCCGCGGAGAACGCGAAATTGCTGCGTTCCGCGACTTCGCGAAATGTTTTGCTTGTTCGCGTTCTCAATATGCGTGTTCGCGAGATATTTCACCCCGAGCACGCAAACTGCGATCGCGAACAAGAAAAAAGTATCGCGAACAAGAAATTCCGCGTGTTCGCGGAATTTCTGCGTGTTCGCGGAGATTTTTTACCGTTTCGCGAAGATTTGCGTAACGCGATTACGCAAATTCCGCCCACCCCTACCCCCCAGCACTCAACATCCTTTGTGGGACAGCTCGCCTGTGGACTGTGGTCATCGTCAACGCCTCCTGGTCCCCGTGGCAGTGGAGTCAATCTTCACCTCTTCGCACCTGAAACACCCGACATTGGTGGGCATTGGTCTACCGTGCCCCTGGTCACCCTGAAGTGACCCATACTCTGTCCCCTCTGCTTTCAGTTTCTTCACATCTTCGATCCAGGCTTGGATCACACTGGACACTTCTCCTCTTCACAGCAGCAGCACTTTGCAAAAACTCTCCATTGGAAACAACTAAGATTCCCAACACCATTTGACACCTATGCTCCAGGCTTCCCTGGGTTAGGTAACACAAGTACTCCGGTGCTCACATGGGTGCTGGTTTTATAACATTCTAAATCTCCAAGGGTTTGCTCCAAGTCCTCTCCGAAGTGTCCTTAATCTTAAAAAATTCCAACCGCGACTTTCCCATAGGGTTGTACGGAGCTCGTGGCTGTGTTCTCACACTGCACGCATCCCCCGTGGGTCCCCTGTGCCACTACCTTGGGTGGTTCCTTGGGGTCCCAGCGATTCTACGTGCTCTAGGCACTATGTCTAGTCAAGTTGTGGTTCTTATACCACTTTCTTAATATGTGGTTTCATCTCTCCCTGGGGCCCATTGTATATTGTGCTATTTACAGTCGTTTTAGAACTGTAATATTGTGTATCTTGATCTCTAATCTCATAAAGAGGTTAGTAGAGAGTTAGCAAGGAGAGAAGAAACAAAAGTCCTTAAAATCATACTTTAAGTGAGAGATATAAAATAAGGGTACTTATCTTGTGAGCAGTAGCAACAAAAAAGGTAGATGGCTGCATTTTACCGTGCTATATACTTGACTGGAATATTTTAAAGTTCTAAATTCTTTCTATTGTTGCTGAGCGGCAATAAAAGGAGATTTGCAGAATGTTAGCCTCCAAGTCCTGCCATAAAATCTAAAAATAACCTAAATGCAGTGATAAAAAGAGAGCACAAACAAGACAATCACATTTGTCATTGATGCGAACTAACTTGTAGAAATCAATCAAAACAACACATAGAGGAGACCATTTCCTTTTCTTATGTGATTATGTTCCCCAAATTTAGTGCAACAATTATGTCAATGTGTTTTAGTGGAAATTAATTATAACACCACCTTCTTCAGGACAACATGAATCTTTCCCTCTTAAGAAAATCAATATGAAATTCTAGTGGGAGGCACTAGGTTTTTATAATATTGCCAATATTTGTCCGCTATGTTCCCACTGTATTCAATATTTGCCAATTTCTTAAAAACCTTTCTGATCAATGCTATGTCCTCAATCTGACTCAATCAAAGACCTAATTGCATCCAAAAAGATGTCAGATCACTCAGTATAATTGAGGGAACCAATCTGCTATGGTTGCACCGTTCCTCTCCAAAATCAGTGAGGTGGAACTTCAACAGAACGGCGTGTATAAATGTGGAGACTAAAAAACGTTCCTCTTTTACTTATTCATGCAGTGACTGCATTTGTATAGCATTTTTCAATGCCTGGAGCTGTTCACCATTGTACCCAGACTTTTGACCATATTACATGCTGTTGGTAATAGCTAGCAGCAGGTGGTGTTCCCCGGGGTGTTTAAAAAGGCTGAATCGCATTTACAAAAATTTACCATGCATATGCAAGGTCAGGTTTCAGGCGCCATGCAAACATCCCGAATATCCACCAGAATATGCATTAAGCAACCAGCATAGATGCCCTCAAAGTGAACCTTCCAGAAGACAGCCCTCATCGAATGAATACCTCACACCTATTCCTGGCTATAAGCAATTAAAATGCAACCTTTGTTAACATTCTAAAAACACCTTCTAGAAGGCAGCCTCATCATGTTAACTAACTGCACCTGTTCCTTGTTGCAAACAAATAGAATGTGACCTTCATGAACGTTCTAAAGCAGCCCACTCCTCCCCTTTACTTAGCCTTTTTGCCTGCCACTTACCTGTTTCCCGGTTCCCAGTACTCTGTCTTGCCAGCTCCCTTGATCCTCCAGCTTCAACCTCATCACAAAGAACGTCCTGCATTAGTCTCACACCTGGATGGAAAAAATAACAAGAAGAAAGGAAAGAGGCATTAACAGAGTTGATTTTACTATGCTCTGTGCTCAGTCGCAACATTATGCTGCAAACAAAGGTAACCAGTGTTTTTGTTCAACTTGTACATACTGTTGTCAGGGCTCTGCCACAAAGGACTTGGGCGAAGCTAACTCCGTCCAAATTTGCTTGTGGGTTTGATGCTGAAATCATACTCACTACAGTTTCGAAACATTTGATAAAGGAGTATCTATGAACAATCTAAATGAAAACAAAATAACATCAAAACTAAAGGACTGCTGTGCAAACACTGACCTCTGTTTCCCGGCCATTGAGATGATCGCCTCTCAGCTCGCCACTCTGCAGCAGCAGACACAACGCAGCATACGCGAGCCATGAGTCGCGGGCCGCGAGCCGCGGACCGGGACACGGCTAAGGAGAGGGACGCTGAGAGGGGGATTGACCTCCAGAAAGATAGTAAAAGTTGGCAAAATTTCGTTCCGTGAGGTATAGCAGCAAAAGGGAGACGCGTGAGCCAGAAAGACACGTGAGCCTGGGCATAAGTCCGCAGTACACTGCAGGAGGCACCTGTAAGAGTAGTGGCGGTGGCAGCAATTGTGCAGTAGTGGTTAGAGAGAGCAGAGAGTGCAGGAAAAGGCTGTGGAATAGAGGTAATTAAAGAGCTGTTGTTTGCACTATAATTGGATGGTTGAAGAGATGCATATTCAGTAAAAATGAGATTTTAACCCTGGACTTAAGGAGTGGATGCTGGTGCTGGAGCTAACTAGAAAGGGAATCAGGACATCTGGTGGGGGGCTCATGAAAGCAAAAAAGGAAACCCATAGAAGCAGTAGGGTTGGGGCCTGTGGTACAGGGAAGAAGAAGAAAGAACAAAAAGGATGGCGCTGGGAAAAGCAAAAGTCCATAAAGCCACAAAAAATGTGAAAAAGACCGAGAATAATAAATCAGTGGCAGAAGATATGGGTGAAAATCAGAAAGAAAAAGGAGTTACAAAAGGAGCCCAAAGTGACTCTATTGGAAGTAAAACATCAGCTCTGAGAAATACCCAATCTTTGAATTTAACTCCGCAGTAATTTGAAACCAGGGAGGCTCATCAGTCTCAAATTCTATCAAAGACTTTTTAGGGAAACACTTCAAAGGGAAGGACACAATCGATAAGGAGTTGAGTGTCATTGTGGTTCATCCAACGCCCATGGATCTGTTTGTCCTGGGCTTAGACCCCCCGAATCAAACCAACTTTATCATCTCAGGGATATCCCTGGACCCACGGTTGTCCTCCTCACCAAGACTCTTTCAGCCTTCGATGGAACAAGAAAATGAGGGAAGGGCGAAGAAGAAGAAGCATTAAGTAGCAAGGACCAGAGTAAAAGGGACTATAACATCACTAATAACCAAATCAACGAGAAAGATGGAGAAGAAAGTTCATATGGTGTAGGAAATGACCTGTTGGGCCCTTCAATGCATAGTCTGGAGGTCACTAGAACCTCTAGCGCTTCTATGCTTGAGGTTATGCTGATCCTCCAAAAAAACTTGCAGGGCCTGTTAGAGGTATTAATGTTGAATAATGAAATTTTAAATACTCAAGGGGAACAGTTTAAAGCAATGATAGGAGAGTTGATACAAATTAAAGGTCTAATGCCCCCTATAGTCAGGCCAGTTGGAGATGACCAGGAAAGGGCAAGTTGTATAGAGGAAGAAGTAGCAAGGGATGCCCCATTACAGAAGGAGGAGCCCAACGTATACATATCTCGATATCCTATGATTGTAAGAAGATGGGGCGAAAGGAGGAACTACAAGCAGTATTTCACACGTTTAAGGAGGTAGGAGAATACCCCACGTAAAAGCCAAACTGCAAGGCAGCTGGGAAGAGGGAAGGAAAGTGGTTAAGAATACGAGAGCTTAGGAAGGAATGAGACCCCCAGATTTAATAAGAAAAAGACCCCGGAAAATGAAATATCTACCAGTATCTTAAAAGAACGGGGGAGGCAGGGAAAAGATGTAGGTAAAACAAGGAGTAGTAAAGTTAAGTTTAGAAAATTCCCGGGGGAGAAAGAAAGGGAAGATGGGGAAAGGAGGATGGGAAAGAACCCACAAGCGGGACTTAGCAGTCTTGGCAGTTGTAATGGCCTTAGGAAGAAAGTTAAAGTGGGGGAATTTAATGGCAGAGGGGAGGATGTCCTGTTAGGGGGGACTCAGGGTTTAAGGTCAGACTGTTGTCAGGACCTATGGGGTTTTCTAGATCCGACAGGTCAGGGCAAAGGTGAGAAAAAAGCTAAGAAGCTAAACCCCCTAAATCGAGCACAACTCCTTTCTTCCTTATCCGAATGTGCAAGCCTTTGTAACATCAGCACAGAGGAGCTTAGAGAAGTAGGGTTCTTGGCAAACAGCAAAGAGGGCGAAGTAACTAAGGTCCTCTTTTATTCAGCATTAGTAAAAGCTGCACTAGAAAAAGCAGAATATGAGCTGCAAAAGGAAGGCATCAGATTGATAAAAAGATAGGAAATGTTGAATGAAAAGCAGGGGTTGCATTTCCTTACGAACCATGCAGGATTCGGAGTACGCCAGATGAGATTGATCAATTCCTGCTGGGATAGTAAGGAAGAACTTGAAATAACTATAACCGCTAAGGAAACAAAGAGAGATGAAGTAGATATGTTAGCTAGCAATAGATTTAGAGCCCTAGGACCCCTCGAGTATGAGGACGATGGGTGTCTTAGTGAGATTGACTAGGAGCAAGGGTCACCGCACAGCCTATCTATACTATCCTGGAATACAAATGGGTATAAGAAAATATCGAACCGGGAATGTTTTACCAGTTTATTGAGAGCAATGAAATCGTGTGTTTGCAGGAGACCTGGATGTGTGACGATACCCTAGTTACAGAAGGGTTTGCCCAACTTTTAAAAGCAGCGAGAAAGAATCCACTAGCCAGACATTCGGAAGGGCAATTGACGCTGATCTCTACAAAAATTGCCAGGAAGGTAGAAGAACCCTTGAATCAACAATGTAAATGGGCATTAAGTTATAGAATCCTGTCCCATGTTATGAAGAAATATGTATTGTTAATGTATATATACAGAAGGGAAAGGAGGATGAATATAAGGGGGAACTGGGAAATCTAAAAGAGGATATGATGGCTGTGAGTGATAACTACCAGAAGGATGTGCTCTTGGTGTTGGGCGATTTTAACCATAGGTTAGACCCCCGTAGAATAGATATTTGGTGCAAGGAATTGGATAAATATAGAGGATGCCAAATTTCCAAGTGGGGGGGATTTCATCCCAAGATACAGCTTTTGTACAACTGATGGGCTCACTGGGACTGGTATGTGCAAATGGGAGAATGGAGGCTGATCGGCCAGCAAGGCGTACATTTGCGACAACCCAGCAATCCTGCCCTATAGAATATGTATTTACCCACGCCTGGGGTTTTGGACTAATTAAGCACTTCAATGTAGTAAAAGAGGAGGGTAGTGATCATTATCCTCTGAAGACAAAATTATACGTCACAGGGGGTAAACATAGAGAGATGGCACTACAGGTACATGTGGATTACCCAAAACGGCTTACAACCCGTGTATCGGAAGAGCATATTGAAAAACTAAGTGCTGTCCAGCAGACTATCCCATTAGAAGAAATCACAACCAAAAATGGTAATGCCTGTTTGAAAACACAATAAGACAGCTGGTGGAAACTCTAAGGGTGAATTTTAAAGGGTGTAAACCCGGGATAGTAAGTAAAAAGAGACCCCATAACCAAGATCGACCAGGTTTTGATGAGGAATGCCATAAAGCAAAATCATGTATCAGACAAAGTGAAAGAAGATTGAGGGCAAGGTATAATGTGCAATTATCACTGGCACTCCAGAAACAAAGGATAAAATATAAATCAATAATTAGAAATAAAAAAACCTATAAATATAGTTGTTGGGCAAGTATGTTAGCTGTAATTGAGTCCAAAGATGTGAAAGGGTTTTGGAAGCTGGTCCAAGAAAGCTCCGGCAAAACATCAGGATCCCTGCACTGTATGGTCCCCGAAGACAAACTGGGTGGCTACCTGGGAGAAATACATGGGAAATGGCCATTGCTAGAGGATGCTAGTACAATAGCATGGACAGGAGTGAGGGAGGATATAAAGGAATACTTAACCTCCAGCCATATTAGGAAAATAATAGCAAGTCTGAATCTTACTTGGGCCGCAGGCCCAGATAATTTGCCGGCAGTGATTATAAAACCAAGGCCTGAGTGGTGGGCAGAGTTTTTTGCAAAACTGTTTCTGGGGATCCTAAACTCAGGCATTGTACCAGGAAACTGGAGAGGAGTAATTATAAGGCCAATCCACAAAAAAAGGTGATCTAAAAGCCCCAAAGAACTATAGATTAATAAATCTCCTTGATATAGGAGAAAAAGTCTTCGCTAAAGTAATCTTGGGATTGCTTAAGGACTGGACAGAAGTGAATTGGATTGTACACCCGGAACAGGGAGGTTCAAAGAGGGACATTCAATGGCCAACCGCTGTTTTGCTCTCTGGTGCATTGAGCGGAAGTCGATTGAGCAGAGGGGAAGTTTGTTCTGCTGCTTCGTGGACTTCCGCGCAGCATTTGACCTGGTGGACCGGGAGCTGCTGTGGAAGACTTTGATTGGATATAACATCCCAAGGGATTTGTTAGGATTGATTCAAGCTCTCCATACAAACAATTGGGCCCAGAAAATTGAGATTGGTAATGGGTTGAGGCAAGGGTGCGTATTGGCCCCTCTGCTGTTCTCCTTGTTCATTGCAGACTTGGCGTTAACTTTAGGCAATGTAAATGGGGCAAGCCCGAAGCAAGATGGGAATCATATTGCATGCCTACTATATGCGGATGATCTTGTAATTATGGATCAAACGGAAATTGATCTGCAAAGAAAGTTATATAGGTTCAATGAATATTGTCATTTTAAAAAGCTTGTGGTCAACATGGATAAGACAAAGATTTTAGGTTTTGGTCGAAGGAAAATTTGTTTCTTGGCTCTCATAAGCTGGAAAAGGTATCTGGGGATGCATTTCGAGAGAAGTTTGCAATGGCATACTCACCTAGATGCACTAAAGCTGAGATCAGCAGCATCGGACAGTGGACTAAAAAAATGTAACGCAGCTTATGGCACGATGTCTGACAGACCGGTTTTAAAATCTTACTCAGCTACGGTACCTCCATTATTTTTGTATGGTGCAGAATTGCTTCATTTGTGTGGCAAACATGGTTGGGATGCAGAGGAGTGTAAAACTTTGAAAAATCTATTTTCATTGCCTAAGTAGTCAATGGTCCCGGCAGTGAGACTAGAATAGGGAACTACCTCGTGGGGTATAAGAGCTTGTATGGCACTACCACGATTCTGGCAGCACTTGGGAATGGGAAAGGATTTAAAAATATCACAATGGTGCAAAAACAAAATTTTAAAGAGTGAGTTAACATGGGTAAAAGAGATTAGAGCTACCATCACTAAAGCGTGTTGCTTGATGAAGGTTAAGCTGTACTCCCACACACTTCTGATCAAGGTCGACAAGAAGGAACTGAGGGTCCAGGGAAAATAAATTTCTCGAGCACAGGACCAAGATTACCTCTTGAATAAAAGCTCAGTACACTTTATGTCCACTGCATGGCAAAACGAACACCACTTCCCTTATATCGATAGGCTACCAGACTGTCAATTAACAAGAGATTTACCAAGGCTAAGAATTGGGGTGAAACCTTGCTACGCGAACAATGGGGTGAAAAAATCTATGATAGACAGTAACGGAAAACGCACCTGCACTTTGGGAACAACATGTGACATTTTACATATACTAGTGGACTGCCAGAAGGTTTTAGATATACAAACAGAGTTTTTACAGCCAATTTTTAAAAAGTATTATATTAAAAACAGGACTCAGGCAGTAAACCTTTTAACAGAAATGAGTCACCTAGACATAGCCTGTGCCATGGGGAAGTTCATCCAAAAAGTCAAAGTATTTCTTAAACGGGATTAGAACTGAAATGTTATGCAATTGTATATGTAAAGTTGAAAGGAAAGTTGAGTTTATAATATTTATTTTTATGATGTTTTAATAATGAATTGTGATTTTAGAAGTTCTTTTGATGTACTTTAAAAAAAAGAGTTTGAGGATCTTTGGTCCAAATAAACTTGTACTGAATTGAATTCAATTAAAGGTTGGTTGAGATTTGAAAAGCTTTTGTGAGGTGATACCTTAAGAGATAGAGCTAGACTAAAGCCGTATTATTTGTTTGGTTATAGGTAGCATATCTGCTGGTACCATTCATCAGACTACTGTGAATGCCTGCTGCAATGTTGCTGTGGAGTAGACGAGCCACAGCATCTTTGACTCTAAACGCTCTCTCCATTCTAACCCTCTTCCCCTGGGATTTGCCACTGGAGCAGTGTCTCCTCTTGTAAACTGAGGGCAAGTCTCAGGAGGATTCAGTAACTAGCATTGCCGCCCCATTGAAATCATCTGGGATCCATGTAGGAGGCTTATGACACCAAAGTAGATGAACACGTTTTTAGAAAGTTTCGTGCAGATTTGTCAAACAATGCCATAATTTTTAAAGAAACAAAAATACTCTTCCACTGGAAATCATGACTTAATTTTAACTACACAGTGGCGACTGCAGCTGATATTATAAATTTATATTACACAGTGGTCACTGTTACTGTGTAGATAAGCTTTGGACCTAGTTACTACAGGAAGAACGCTTTTTGGTGTGCTAATAACGTTGGCACCTTTTGACAAATTTGCACAAAACTTTCTTAACAAAGTTCTTCCACCTTAGGTCCTTCCATGAAAGATTTGGAGTGATCCATCAAGTGGAGCCAAAGAAAAAGGGGATCCCAAACACAGTTTTGACAGGCTACAGATCAATTGGCTCAGCAGATTTACACAACCTTTGGTGAAATTTAGATCTTTAATCATACAAAAGGTGATGGCAGGAAAGCTTGCAGTTTGCCTAACCACTGGAAATTTCTTGGGGTAGCATTCCAGTCCACTGTTTTTTTGCCCACCGTCGTGCCACCTCAGTTTGGACCCCGACACATGCACATCAGTCTTGACCCTGCTCCAATATAAACAGTCGTCCTCAACTGCCAGGCTAGGTCCTTCCTGAATGGGAAAACATAAACCAAGAGTGGTTTTACCCTGATTGGGGTGTGGCTTCATTCCAGTGACACAGTGAGCACTGGACTCATGCATGGGCATATTTTTGCCACTTTTGATGTGGACATCAAACACACAATAGGTGACATGAGGAATGCTAACTGTTAGAACTGGGGGTCTCTAATTGGCAGAGGTCTTTGACCAAATAGAGACCCTTGCTTCTAGTCAGGGTAAGGGGGTACACTCCTTAAATAACCCTTGCTCGCCCCCTTGGTAGCTTGGCACGAGCAGACAGGCTTATCTCAGAGGCAGTGTGTAAAGCATTTGAGAACACATACAGTAACCCAGTGACAACACTCCAGATGGACACCACACAAGTTGTAGAATAAAAATTAGTATTTTTATATTGACTTAACACAAGACCACAAAAATCCACAATACTGTACTATAAAAATGGTGGAAATAGCTTAGTTCTCTTAAGATGGTAAATCGTACACTTTAAGTTCAGTATACCTTTGGATGCGTAATGCTATACAACGAAAGTGTTGCAGGGAAGGAGATTTGTCAGTTCCTTACACGCAAAAACATTGATGCGTCGGTTCCCTACTGCTGCGTAGGGGACAATGATGCATTGGTTCTTCTCGGCGCGGGGAGGTGATGCGTCGGTTTTACTGCGCTTCCGTGGCGTTGTGACCAGCAGCGCCGTAATGCGATGAAGATCAGTACAATGAAACAAAATTACGTCTTTTTCTTGATGCGACAATGATGCGTGCACGCCCGACGGCCGTATGGCGACTCAACAAATCTTCTGAGCCACGACAGGCCCTGTGACATGCTTCTCCGGTGATGCAACGGCGAAGGCTGCGACGACGACACTCTTCTCTGGAGATGCAGGGCGCTTCGGTGATGTGATGCGGCAGCGGCGGCACTCTTCCTCAGTGATGCAACGACAGCTGCTGTGGCGGCGACACTCTCCTCTGGTGATGCAATGGTGTCTGCTGTGACAGCGACACTCTTCTCCAGTGATGCGAGGTGCTTCGGTGATGCGATGGCGACAGCGGCAGCGGCACGCTTTCTCGGCGATGCGACGACAACTGCTGTGGCGGCAACACACTTCTTCGTCTTGAGTCACGCTTCCAGCTCCCAGCGACACGCAGTCTCTCAGAAGGCCCAGCTCAACAGCAGGCACTTCAATTCCCTGCAAGGGAATGCAGAGGAGCTAGTTGGTGAAGTCTGTTTTCCCTGAGACTTCAGCAGGAGGCAAGCTCAATCTTCAAGCCCTTGGAGATCCTTTACAAGTTGATAAAAGTAGCACAAAGTTCCTTTCTCCTTTCTTTGTCAGTCAGGCAACCACTGCAGGCCAATCCCCCAAACAGCACTCAGATTAGGGTTAGTCTCTTCCTCAGTCTCTCTGGTTTCTCTCCTCAGCAAAGGTTCTTTTTGTTTCCCAAAAGTCATCTAAAGTTCTGGGGTCTGGGTCCCCCCTTTTATTCTAATTTTCTCTTTGTTCTCTGAAGGCAGAGAGGCCTTTGACTAGCCCAAACCAGTTCTGGTCAGTCCTGGAGCACTTTGTTGACAAAACTCCTTCTTTCTTTTCACAGTGTAGGCCAGGGACATCAGACGCACCACAGGAGGTGGAGCCAGCATTGTGGAGGGAAGGCACAGCTCTATTCAGGTCCCAGGTGCAATTCCTCCCACCCATCTACTTGCTGATCTCTCTATTCAACCTTGTGCTGACTCACCCTGTCTCCTGGAATCCCCCAGCCCCTGTCACTCAAACTCCAGACAAGGAATACACAACCTAGCAGAGGCAGGCTTGGATGGTCAGACAAGAAAACACCTACTTTCTAAAAGTGGTATTTTCAAACACTGAATGTTAAAAGCAACTTCACTAAAATATGTATTTTATCATTCTGAGTCCAGGCATACTAAACTCGAATATCTACCTAGTTCCCTGAGTTAGTTATGATTATAAGATGTAATAATCAAACTGCCCATTCCGGCCTATGGGGAACAGTTAGCCTTGCAATAGTGAACAAAACGAAAATGGCTGTAATTCACTATCAAAGGTAAAAGGTAGGACATGCCATGGTGTGTGTGGCATGTCCTACCTTTTACCTACAATGCACCCTGCCCTTGGGCCTACCAAAGGGGTGACTAATATGCAGAAAAGGGAAGGGTTATGGACTGGCAAGCGGGTGCACTTGTCCAGTCAACATGGAAGTACCAGACTGCACACAGGCTCTGCAATGGCAGGCCTGAGACACACTTTACAGGCTGCTTCTGTGCGTGGCACACCCAGTGCTGCAAGTCCACTGGCAGCATTTGATTTACATGCCCTTGTCCCCCTTGGTGCACTGTACTAGGCTCTGACTAGTAAATCAAATAATCCAATCATGAAGACACTAATCCATACATCAATTTACAATAGGGAGCACTTGCACTGTGGCACTGATTAGCAGTGGCACAGTGCCCACAGCATCTAAAACCAGCAAAAACACATGAGGCAACAGCAAAAAATGGAAAGGAGACCCATGCCAATGGTGCCAGGTCTAACACTAGCAAATTGTCTAACCATTGGCAATCGTTCAGGTAGCATTCCAGCCCACCATTCTTTTGCCCAACATGCCCCCTGAGTTTGGATCCAGACATATGCAAATCAGTCTAGATCCTGCTCCGATAGTAACAGTCTGGCTTCAACTGCTATGCTGTGTGCTCTCTGAACCAGAACACAAGCAACCCAAGAAGGGTGTGGATATCTTGTGTAATTCCATCTAGTGTAGTTACACAAACTGAAAAGAAAATTATTTATGAGTAATTCAGCATTTAGCTCTATTTTCTTACCACAAAATGCATCCTTGGGTCCAAAAGGGAAATTCAAACAGTGCTACATGATGGAATTACTTAGATTACATGGGTGTAATTACATTTTCACCCAGTCCTACTCCAAATGTGTGTAACTGTTGGATAGTGTAGTAAGGACTCCCTTAATACGTACATACATTGTTAAGTTGGCATAACCACGTTAGAAGTTAGAAAGCCATCTTGCTGCTTTTGCACACGACACCGCGTTCACATGTTATTGCTCAAACGAACTGCTGACTCGAGTTTTGCCTCACACGAGAGCAATCTGTTGTTACCATCCCGAGCTCTGCGAAGCGACCTTGGTCTGCACACGATGTGACAAACAGTCTGAGTTGTTAGACAATGCATGTTTTCCACTCTAGGTTGATCGACCCACTATTTAGTCATAACACACGAGCAGCTGCACATACCTGAAAGTTGGTGCTTTTAATATCACGGACATCATGTTTATTATTCAGACTGAAGACGAGCCTTCCTGCGAGAAGACTCCTGATGCTCCTGTGATGTGATTTCACTAAGCTGATCTTTGAGGTATGGGGTCCCCTATTCAAGCCTAAGAGACCTTCTGTTAGACTAATAATAATATTAGCTTCTTAGTAAAGGGAAAGTGGTAGTATCCACTGTCATTATAACATGATCACCCCTTTTATATTCTATGGAATTGTAACTATGTTGATGGTTTTGATTTTAATCATTTGTCTGCTTGTATTAGCCAAAGTACTGCATATTAGGACACGTGGTCTATAAAAATAAACTCTTTTTATTTTCACCGTGTCTCTGTTGATTCTTGTTGTGGACTGATGTGAGAATAATATACGAACAGGTATTTCCGATTCCCACCATTCCTGAGTATGTACTGAGTCGCGTGTTCTGGGTTGTCTTTTCATTGGGACCTCCGAGCTAAATCTCGGATAACGAATGGGACACTTATGCTAGCCGGATACTGGGTTCTGGGTTCTGAGGTGAGTTTCTGGTACACCACAACTCACTGAGGTCCTGGGGTTCTACGCATAGTTCTGTGTATAAGCAGAATCCCTGCAACATGGCGCACCTAACGTTTGGTCTATGAGTTGAAACGCCTTAGTAGTGCTCGCGTTTGTCCACAACACCCTCATTCTTGTTTCCAGATAACAAGTCTGACGGATTTAAAACATACCTAGGTCTATTGATATAGGTTCTTTCAAGCTTGATAATTAAAAAGGTTATTGAACCCTTGTGCTACTGATAGTTTCAAGTGTGTGTTGTCCTAATGTCGGTGGAGATTGCGGCGCACAGCCGTGCGGCTGTGAAACGTCATTTGACGCAGTATGGGGTACCGGACACTGGTATGAACGTCATCTTTGTAGTGGGAGCCGATGCGGCTCATCCCTATTAGTTGTTCTACTCTTGGGTGACGATTCCAGCGGTGGGGGATGATGACACCTTTCATTCTTACACTGCCGCTGCAGTGCCGGCGAACTATACGCCGTATAGGACACAGGAAATACCAATATCTGCTTGGCAGCACCATATTTGGTTTAATGGCGCCCTTCCCCATGTGGTTATACCGCCGAGAATGGGCCCTTTATCAATTGCAGGGGCCACTTGGCCGGTACTAGCCGGATTTACGCCTCATCCCCGTTACCTCACGGTGACGGTGGCTGAGTTGCGTGTACTACACACTGCCCTCATTACGGTATATAGGGCGTTAGTGCAGTATGTGTCGCGCAATATGCAGGCGGGGGCACCTGCTGTTGCGGGACAGCCTACTGATCATCACGCGGTGGTCATTAGTCCTGTTATGGTTAATTCTGTTATGGGCAAGCGCCCCCAAAATAGGGATGATTTCCCCTTTTGGCTTGCTGAAAAATTTGACCAAATAGAAGCGGTTTACCCGAACACTTCTCCTGTGGAGAAACACAGGATCCTCACCATTAGTTTGCCTAAAGACTTGGTCCCCCACATTGATGATTGTGTAAATTGGGGCAAGGTCTTTGCAGCGACGTACGCGCAGTGCTTTGGCACTCCGTCTATGTTGCAGCTGCCCTCCGTTATCAAAAGAGTTCAAGAGAACCATGGTGCGGAGTCTGCGATAGAGTTAGGGATGCGGCTCCTCGGGCAATTTGACCTGGTGGCTACCATGATAATTGGTAACCTGAAGGGTGATGCTTTGCATTTCCAGGTTCATAATGAACTGAAACGAGTTGCTGAGGAGGACAAACCGCAGGTATTTGCGAAAATAATCGCAGAGGCATATCGGGATTTGGGTCGTAGCTCTTTAGGAGTTAAGCCTGTAATAAAGAATCCCGATCTAAAACAGCAGGGTAAGGCAGAAACGTCTGGTAAGGACGAACAGCCCTTTTTTCCTAAACAAAAATGGCAGGTTAAACAACAGGGAAAGTAGCAGCAACAGAAACAGGGCTCTCGGCCTGCCTCTCCCGTACAGTCTAGTAGTGAACGCACTTATGATCTGCGCGATCGTGCTGCTATAAAGTCTCCTGATAGATTTCAGGTTTCTGAACAGCGGTCTCCTCGTTCTTCACAGGAAACATCGGCTACACAGTCCGGTGGCGGAGGCGGTGGCAAAGGTCGGGGTGCTCCACAACAGCTTGACCAGCCCCGACAGACTGAGGGTAAAGGCAAGCAGGACGAATTTGCACGACAAAGACCCCCGTTTCGGAAGAAGAAAGTGGCGGCTCTGACGGGAAGGTATGCCTCAGATAGTGCGGACACAGCTTCGGAACCGGACATGGGCGCTGACGCTCCTGGACAGCGCAGCGGAAATTACCATAGTCCGTCAAGCTCTGCGTCCATTTCTGGCGGTGACAGCAACTGATATATCGGTTACTGTTGAAACAGCTGACACCAGAGTGGCTCCCCCTGACAGACTTTATGAAATAGTCTTATTAATAGAGGGTGACATACAACGTACAATAAAAGGGATTTTTTGGGATAATCTGACCACCACCTATGATATCCTCCTAGCGGAGGCAGATTGGCCCCCAGCTTTCATTTTAGAGGCTCCTAGAGGGGAGGAAGTAATCCTCCCGTCCTTTGCGCACACAGTGCCTAAGGACCAAGCTGAAGTGTATGCTGAGGAGTGGGCGCTTGCGCTTGCGCCGGCGGTGTATCGTACTCAGGTGGGATGGGACAGATTGTTCCCCTGCCATGAGATTCCATTGCGGTCTATGCCCCAGCCTCAACCTCAATATCCTATGCGTCGTGAAGCGAGACCCCACGTCGCGGCAATCCTTGAACAATTGGAATATCAGGGTGTTATTGAAACATGTGTGTCCTCTATGAATAACCCTTTATTCACTGTAACGAAGCCTGACGGCTCGTACCGTTTAGTTTTGGATTACCGGCACCTAAACTCCCATTGCCGGACCTGCGCGGTACAAAATACACATAGCTCGGCTTTGGTCGACAGTCTCGTGCGTAAAAGATTTAAAACGACACTTGACATTTCCAATGGCTTTTTTAGCCACAACCTGTCCACACTGAGTAGCCAGTGGACAGCGTTTACTTCAGGCGGAAAACAAAAACAGTTTACAAGATTAGCCATGGGTTACAAAAATAGCCCTGGCGTCTTTTCTGCTCGCGTGGTTTCTCTTTTAGAAAGAATAGACCCCGAAGCATACTCCTATGTTGACGATATCTATCTTATGGATGATGAGCTGATGCCGTATCTGTCTCGGGTTGACAATATTATCGTGAGTTTTGCTGACTATGGCTACAAATTCAATTTTGCGAAGTCACACATCGCAGAATATACGGTGTTGTTTTTGGGCTACGAGCTCAACAATGAAGGTAAGGGGTTAGCCCCTCACTTTCTGGAAAAGTGTGCACGCTTAAGTGCTCCTACGACACTGAAGAAATTACAATCTCTGCTGGGTTTTCTGAATTTCGGCCGTACGTACATTCCTGATTATGCCCAGCGTATCAAGCCGCTTTACGCCTTGGTACAGCCTTCGTTTTCGAAATCTAGCTGGCAGCTAGAACACTCTGCAATTTTACAGTCTTTACAGGCTGACCTTCTTGCTTCACAATACTTGCTGACACGTGATAACCGCACTAACCTGGTAATAAGAATAGTACCAGGCGCCGTGGGGTTCACGTATTTGACGTTTAATGAGGGCGACACAGTCCCCATTGCGTACAAATCCCACTTGTACACCTCTGCTGAATTACGTTTTTCCACGGTCGAAAAAGTTCTGACTGCTGTGCAGATGGCGATCCTCAAGGAACGCGCACTGTCGCATGGGAAACAGATTCTGGTTGTAACTCCATATCCTGCTTTAGAGGCAGTGACTAAAGCAAGTGTACCAAATTCTAAAGCTTTGCATCCACGGTGGATACAATGGGCCACAACACTGACGTCGCCAGACGTCACTTACATCTTTGATGCCTCATTACAGACTCAAGAGTACTTGCAGTATGAATTCGTTCATCCGGCACCTCTGTCTTTGCGCCCGCTCGAAGAATACCATTGTGTCATATACACTGACGGGTCTGCGCAACCCGCAATTGGATCGAAGCACGCTTATTCAGCGGCTTGCGCAATTGTCGTAGGTACATTCGTAAATGGTGAATTCCAATCTGATGCAGTGCATACGCAGTCATTGGGTGATTGTACCGCGCAATTGGCGGAGCTCCGGGCTCTGGTGCTTGCACTGGAGTTTGCTGATCCCCGAGTCACTACTCTTATAGTGAGTGACTCCTTCTACTGTGTCCAGTCCTACAATGACAATTTACACTTCTGGTCTCAGAATGATTACCGCGACACTAAAGGTAGCACAATTAAGCATAAAACGCTTTGGGTTCGGGTGGCAGACTTTAAAGAACGTCTCCCTCTCGTGAGTGTTATTCACACTCTTGGTCACCAGCGGCTTGGTGTCCATGCTGTCGGCAACAGCTTAGCTGACGAGGCAGCAAAAACAGCAGTGGCTACATACTTAGTGGCAGCAGTTACAAGATCCAAAAGTAAGATTGATGATGACATCTTGGCAGCTATTGCTGCTACAGAGAAGGGAGGAGATTACCCGAAGGGTTTTCCCTCTCGGTATATTTATCATTTAAGTCCTGATAACGTCCCATTAGTGAGGATTAACGACGTTGGTGATAGAATTATTCCCAACGCGGACTGCAGACCAGCACTGATCTTGGCTGCGCACGAGGGGTTGGCGTCAGCCCACGCCGGTGTGTCAGCTACAATATCTCTGCTACAACAACGTTACTGGTGGTTTGGTTTATATAAACAAGCGCGCGCTTATGTTCTTGATTGTGACATTTGCCAACAGATTAAACCTTCTACTGTTGCGCGCCCACCACAGACACAGCTGTACATCTCTAATAAGCCATTTGGTTGTGTTTATTTAGATCACTGCGGTCCTTTTTCTTCTGATACTGCGTACAAGTACATCTTGGTTGCAGTGGATTCGTGCACACGTTTTCTATGGGTATGGCCACAAAGGAGTGCTGACTCGCGGACTGTCATCAGGGATTTGCGTGTCTTTGTGGGAACTTTTCCGTGTGGTACCTTCCATTCTGATCAGGGCCCTGCGTTCGCCTCTAAGGCTTACAAGGAGGCTCTGAAAAATTTGGGGGTCCTAGTCAAATTTTCGTCTCCCTACCGACCTGAGGGTAATAGTGTGGTGGAGCGAATGAACCGTGACTTAAAGCAATCATTGACAGCACGTGTTTTAGGCACAGGCCGGAACTGGCTAGCCCATTTGTATAACGTCCAACGTGCACTAAATAATCTCCCTAGAAGGTCTCTGGGTGGGCGGACCCCGTACATGATGCTCTTCGGAATCAGAATGTTTGTTCCAGACCTTGATGGTCTAGACATTGCGGCGTCGACCGCACCCTTTGACGTAGATGATCACTGTGCTGTTTTGCAGACTCTACAAGAAGCCAGAGACTCTCTTTCGAAAGAACATTTGCCCTCCACGTCTGAAGCTGAGGTTCAGATTCCGGTAGTCGGCTGGCTACCCCGAGTTGGTGATCTGGTCCGTGAGAAGGTGGAGAACAAGAAGGAGTTCGGCCCCTCTTATCGTGCACCAGTTCCAGTGCTTGGAGTGCAGGGTACAAGAACAGTCATTTTACCTCCACTTCCTGGTCGCAAAGAAAACAGGTACATCTCTATTGACAATGTCAAACTTCAGCGAGTGGCCGATACTTCTTAGTATGACTCCGGCGGTTTCATGCCAGACAATGCAAAGAAATTCAATGATGGTTCCTGCTTCTACCACCTTGTCTGATGTTGCAATCGAGATGCATTCAGTTACTGATCCCTTGCTGATACCACTGGCTGGTGGTTTGCCCGATGAGACTGAGTATGCTTATCCTACACGTGGACCTTCGCCTGTTTTACAATCTACAGCACTTGGCCAGTCCCGTTTTTCCTTTGACACTAACTCTTTGCCCTCAACTCCCCCATCAAACATTGCTGTTTTTGTGAGCTGGTTTAAGAAACATTTTTTGATAGCTCGTTGGACATACATCTGGTTGATGCTTTTTGGTATTTTTTTGTTTATGTCCATTGGATTTGTTGTAGTTTTCTTCCGTTTGGTGGATGGCCATTATCTCAAAGAAAGATCGACAATTAGACTTATCAATGGAACTTTGGCCCCCCACTCCTCATCCCACATCATGAAAAGGGACCAGACTTTTGTGAATATTACTGCCTGGCCCGTCATGGAAGGAATCGCATGGGATGCAGTTAAATTTCAAATTCATGGGCCTACAGAGGTCATTAATGTGCCTAATGTATTTCGTGTTTCTATGGGTGATGTAGTTAAACAGAACATACGTTCTGATGATTGGGATGTACACGCCATTGAAGCACTGTTTTCAGATTTGAAATATTATGCCGCCTTTGATGCTGAGGATTTGTATGAAAATGCGGCTAATTATGCGGAACAGTATTGTTTTCAACATTATGGCAATCACTTCCTGCATAAATCGAATTCGTTTAGAAATTTTGTAAATTTTACACAGTGGGAACACTGTCCCACCCCCTCGTTTGGCAGTTCACATACATTAGTTGATAAGTTTACTTATTTTACTGATTTCGGTGTTTCAGCCCCGGCATCCTTTTATTTTAAAGTTAAGCCTGAGTCTGCCTCCAAGGTTAGACTGACACACACCAAATTGCTATATTCTAAGTCCTTTATGGATGAGTTGTCAATCAAAGGTTATGATGTATGGAAGGCTACTATTGATCTTAAGTCGGTTTGGGGTTCCAAACCGTGGCAGGTTCAGGGAACTGAAGCTTTACACCGTGCCTGTCTAGTACCAAATCATATGTTGTTTTTAAATGCAACCATCTTCCAAACCACCTGTTTCGGATTGGCCACTTCTAAAAAACTACATTCGCCTTCTGTACCGGATCTGGGTGCTTACCCACATTGGTATAATCACACAGATCTGTCCCTTCCTGCTTTGCAGTTATTGGTTTCCAATTCGTCTTTCAATATTTCAAAATTTAATAGTGAGGGATGGTTAATTTGGCAAAGCAGTTCTGATACCTGTCAACGTCGTTTTCTAGGACTGAAACCGGGGTATACTCAAGATCGCGTGGACCCCCGGTTTGAGTCATCACATACAGTAACTACATACTCTGTAGGGAAATTATGTCAGTCCTGGCTGCGACATTCCACCTTGGCATCTGTGAAAGTTCATTTATCAAAGTTAGATGACAAAATAGATTTGAATGATTTTGTTAAAGGTCCTGTGGGTGGCAGGTCCAAGAGATGGGCGTATGCTATTTACAACGAAGTATGGAAACTGTCGCAAATTGAGGCAGCTTCAAGATTGAGAGCTATTGATCAGGCTAATATGGAAAAAGTATTAGCAGTTATTGATAACAGCATTAACACTCTTTCTTCTCGCATTTATACTTTAGATAATATTGTTTCTTCAATTGTGGATATTGTGCAGGATGATATGTCTGTGTTGTATCATGGTCAAAACCAGTTGCGTTCTGTTATGCAGTTTGCATGGACATTACAAACATTGAAGGCAGGGAAGGTTCCATGGGACTATCTGAATACAACATCGTTATTTCTTCCCTTTAACCTTACTGACAAACAGCAGTTCATGTCCATGAAGGATGCTACATATTCCTTGCTCCATATTGAGAAATTGGAGCCGTTACCTTTTTCTGTTGCGGAAGTCGACTCCGCTGTGTGGCTCTTACACGGATTGATAAGTCTACCGTTTGCGCTTTTTAAGTTTACCTCTTGTATGAAACACTATGCTCTGGGTAGATATGAACAGCTGGGTACCGCTTTCATACATGAAGTCTGGTCCCTCCCCTTTACGTATAGATGTACAAGGGACGGTACTGAGGTTTATCTGAAGGGTGAAGAATGTACAACGTCACCTGATCATTCTGTTGTCTGTAGGCGCATTCAATTGCACGGTGCTTGTAATGTACACGCTCCGAATTTGGCCTGCGTCCTCAAGGGTATCCCGGTACCAGTGATTACGCCTTCTTTCACGCTGCTTGCAAACGGTAGTTATTTAATTTTAAACAATGAAGCTTGCTGCGGGATGTTAGTAGGGATACCGTATATAGTAACTGTAACACAGAGGGTTGTCTGCTGCAATAACGTCCTGTTTCCACCCCCGCATGGGAGGCTGGATGCTTCTATCTGGCCTTCAATTCCAACCTTGAAAGCAGAGTTCGACAAGATGAGCAGAATAAGAGCGCTATTGTCCCAAAAGGAGGTGCCATTGACTTCCTCCCGGGAAACATTTGTCCTTCACGTAGCAAATACGCGCACCGAGGTACAGGCGCTTTTGAATACTGACCTCCCCCTGCATTTTGGAGCTTTGATCCAAACAATTTTCAATGCCTCTTCCACGACTGGCCTGGCTCATTTTTTTAAACTTGTGGGCTCGGGCCTCGTGACCTCTTTCCAAACTATTTTTGGTGTGATTCCGGCATTTTTTCATTCTATTTTCTCCAGCGTCTTTGGAGGTGTCCCGTTAATTCTGGCTCTAGTGGCAGGTGTGCTACTTTTACTTTTCATCTTGCGGAATGGCTGCTCTTTCTGTGCCACACGTCAGCCTGTCCCGTCTGCAGCTTCTTCGTGACAGGATGCTTGATTACTATGGTGTCCTGCCGTTGGCGACTTTGAGCCTGGCATATGGATTATCATTCCGGTATTCCTACTTCACCTGCGTGCAACCTGTCTTCCACTGCCTAGAGTGTCCCTTTGAATGGCCTATGGATTTGTGCTTAACCAACATGGTGTCTCCGGACCCGGATTTTGATCGACTGATGAGGCCCTTAGTGTCTCACGAGTCTGCCTGTTCTGGTGTTCGGATTATGGCCTGCGGTGCGGCGCATGGTATCCTGGGTAATTGGGACATCGTGAGAGCGGCATATGACTTCTTGAATATGAGTTACTTGGAAGTACACGCTGGTTGCCCTCTGATGGTGCTAGAGGCTCCGCTGATAGAAGAACACGTATGTTCCTTTTCTTTACTTAACTGGATGGCTGAAACCTTCAGTGGCCGTACCAATGATTTTCTGCTGGAGGCTGTGGCCACGTATGCTGCATATACTTTCATGGATTGAGTGAACTTTCGTCCACTGTGTTTTCCTCATGTGTCTTGAACTGTCCCTGTACGTCTGCACTTCAGCCCGGTGAGGCGTTTTTTCCTTTTTTCACCCCCCACGGCACGTTTGAGGTTTTTTGTTTTTTCTATCTTTTTTTTGGTTTTTTCTGTTCGAACTTTGCCTGAACTGACCAGTTCTTTTTTAAATTGGATACGCCTTGTTCTGCTCTGTCGCGCTTGAACTCTGCGTTCTCTCTTTTCTTGCATACTAAGTAGTGCTTCGATCAAGGGGGCATGTAGTAAGGACTCCCTTAATACGTACATACATTGTTAAGTTGGCATAACCACGTTAGAAGTTAGAAAGCCATCTTGCTGCTTTTGCACACGACACCGCGTTCACATGTTATTGCTCAAACGAACTGCTGACTCGAGTTTTGCCTCACACGAGAGCAATCTGTTGTTACCATCCCGAGCTCTGCGAAGCGACCTTGGTCTGCACACGATGTGACAAACAGTCTGAGTTGTTAGACAATGCATGTTTTCCACTCTAGGTTGATCGACCCACTATTTAGTCATAACACACGAGCAGCTGCACATACCTGAAAGTTGGTGCTTTTAATATCACGGACATCATGTTTATTATTCAGACCGAAGACGAGCCTTCCTGCGAGAAGACTCCTGATGCTCCTGTGATGTGATTTCACTAAGCTGATCTTTGAGGTATGGGGTCCCCTATTCAAGCCTAAGAGACCTTCTGTTAGACTAATAATAATATTAGCTTCTTAGTAAAGGGAAAGTGGTAGTATCCACTGTCATTATAACATGATCACCCCTTTTATATTCTATGGAATTGTAACTATGTTGATGGTTTTGATTTTAATCATTTGTCTGCTTGTATTAGCCAAAGTACTGCATATTAGGACACGTGGTCTATAAAAATAAACTCTTTTTATTTTCACCGTGTCTCTGTTGATTCTTGTTGTGGACTGATGTGAGAATAATATACGAACAGGTATTTCCGATTCCCACCATTCCTGAGTATGTACTGAGTCGCGTGTTCTGGGTTGTCTTTTCATTGGGACCTCCGAGCTAAATCTCGGATAACGAATGGGACACTTATGCTAGCCGGATACTGGGTTCTGGGTTCTGAGGTGAGTTTCTGGTACACCACAACTCACTGAGGTCCTGGGGTTCTACGCATAGTTCTGTGTATAAGCAGAATCCCTGCAACAATAGAAGATATTTTTCTGAAATAATCTCCACCTAAGAAATTTGGATCCCCCAAGAAAGCTTACTTTTCCATTCGGGGCACATCTTCCTCTAACAAAAAGGCTACTTTGAGACCATATTTTGCAATCAGGTTCCCTTTTGTAATCATCTATTGTGGTCCCATATGATAGTGTCTTCCAATGGCCTAAATGTAGCACCATCCCTCTCTCCATAAGATGAACATAATTGATTCAGTTCATACCACTTGAATTTCATAAGACTTCATAAAAGTGCATTAAAATACTTTCATTGACTACTATGATGTTGAACAATTTTAAGCAAGGATATTGTTATATCTGACATCGTTGCGGAGGTATTCTCCCAGACCTTTTTGCCTTCACTCCCCTACTTTTACCAAATGTGTTTTTCTGGCTTTAGGATTCTGTGCACTTTACCCCTGCTAACCAGAGGTAAAGTGCTTCTGTTCTCTAATTAAAAATGGTAAAAGTGGCAAACATCTAATTTACACATTTATTTACTTATATGTTCCTAGCAAATGGTACTACCTTTACCCAGGGCCTGTAAGTTATATGCTCCTCGTGTGCTGCAACAGTCATTGTGCCAATCACTAACTTAGCACTGCAAAACATGTCTCAGAGCTGTCACTAAAGGCTATAGAGCAGTTCTAAACTACCATTTTGACCTGTCACAAAAAATCCTTTGCCAGGCCTAAACCTTTGATTTTCAAAATTATAAGACACCCATAAGATATGCTTAAAAGGCTCATAGGGCAAGGAGGATGGTATTTTAAGAAGTATCCCAAGTTTGTTTAAGTTTCACGTGTCCTGACAATGAAAAATGTTAGCCTCCATGTCCTGCCATAAAATGTAAAAATAACATGAATACAGTGATAAAAAGAGAGCATATACTAACCATTAGTTGCCTTATTACACTTAAGGGAGAACGTCGGTTTGTGAAATTATAAAAGCTTCTTCCACTTATTTTAATTGTGGTTTAAAGTCCTCTTTAATGGTAAAGTTGGATTTAAAGTTAATATTCTGAAAATTGCACTTTACGAAAGTTGGCAAATTTCTGCCTAAACCATATGTATCTTTCTGCCTGTGTCCATGGTCACATGACTGTGAATCGTTCTTCTGTGATGTGTTGTGTATTTCTTCCAGATGTGGGGACATAAGGGCCTTCGAAAAAGGCGTTCCTCTCCTGAGCAGGGTGTCCTTGGGGGGTTGTCCACAGCCTTCCTGAACTACAAACTACTGAGGTCTTCCTGATATCTAAGGCTGCCTGACCTTTTAATGACGAATACAGCTCACACCTGTAGTGTCATGTGAGTTTGGAAAGAAAGAACATCAGTTGGAACTTCAGGAGAATCGCAGGTACATTTTATACAAATGTTTGCCTGTTCTGTTACATGTGACTACGTTTTAGTGTGTCCCAGCTGCAGAGCTATTACAAGATATCATTTCATGTATCATACCGCCTATCATGAAATGCTTTATTTACAGTTATGACATATTTGTTTTTGGACATACACAGAATGATAATGACAAATCTCTCACCCAAGAGCATCAGCTGCTTGCTGATGTTGGTTTAACTTTGTATGCCAGGAAATGTGACTTCCATAAGACATAGTTAATATTCTTTTGACATATCTTTTCTAATGGGTGCAGGACCCTCAATCCAGCTAAAGTGCAAGTGTTGTCAACTGCCAGTCCTCCAAAAAATGGTACGTTCATTCTTTGGCATGGCCAGCAATTGCTCTAGATACATATGAGACGTTGCCACTGTTTGTGTGCCATTAAGAGACTTGATGAAAAATAATGTTTCTTTTCTCTGGTCACATGAATGTGAGCAAAGATTCCAAAAAATCAAACAATCTATTGAGATCACTACTGAAATGGCACAGTTTGATCTAACGAGTCATCTGAGGTTGTTGTAGATGCTAGCCTTGTCCTGTTGGGCACCAGCCTTGCACAGCTCATCGGACACCCAAATGCTGTATGACATATTGTGGCGCATGCAAGCTGAAGTGTTTCCCAAACTGAACTTGCTTATTCACAACCTGAGCAAGAAAGCTTAGTAGTCGTGTGTGCTTGTGAACATTTTCATGTATTCTTATATGGGAAGCCCTTCATGCTTGTGACCGATCATCAAGCATTGTTGACCATGTTTTGCAATCTAAAAGCAAAAATGTCTCCTTGCATTGAATGTTATGGTCTACGATTACAAGAGCACAACTACACCATGGTTCATTGTCCAGTGAAAGATCATAATCCTGCTGATTACTTCTCACGAGTGCTTCTACATTGACCTAGCACCATTTCTAAGATGGTTGAAGCTCACATAAATTTCAGAGTGAAATCAAGCACCCCAGCTGCCATTTCGTTGGAACAAATTGTCACTGCCACAAGTCAAGATAGTGACATGCTCAAATTGACAAAAATACACATCAGTCTTGGTACCAGCACCCTTGACCACTTACCAGTGATAGTGAATATCAAAAAGTTTGAGAAAGTCATAGATGAACTGAAGGTATTATTCTAAGAGGTTCAAGAATTGTCATTTTGGAGTCAGCAACAACAGATAATGGAAGTGGTCTATGAAGGACATCATGGAATTGTCGCAGCCCAACGAGCTCTCCGAGACCGAGTCTGGATTCCACATCTTGATGAGAGAGTTGAATGAGAATTAAAGGCCTGTCATCTATTCAACTGTTTGACCTCGAAAATCACTCAAAACCTGGTAAACATGTTAGCGTTGCCAATGCATGCATGGAAAAGAAATGCAGTTGACTTCTTTTGTCCTCTTGAATATGGAAATCACCTGATAGTGATAATTGATGAATATGCCTGTTTTCCATTCATCAAAGATCTCTCATGTATCACTTGAGAATGTTTAATTTAGAGATTAGAGAGCATCTGTGCAACTTGGGGTGTTCCTGCGATGGCCCATCTTCCAACAGTTGAAAATTCAAATCTAAATCATCTTATTGTAAAGCACCAGAGGAGCACCTCTCTTTGGCCAAAGGCACCAGGACAACATTACCTTTAAGAAATAAAAAAAAATTGAGAGTAATTATCGCTCGCAGGAACCAAAAGGGATCTCAAAAGTGAATGTTAGTCTTCGAGCTACAGTTCACCATGTCTTAGGTGAATTTCAGTACCTATGTTACAGGTGAGTTTTTAGGCTGCTCACAAAGAAGCGAGGTTCAAACTGAAGCTTATCATTCCAACCCAGAAAACAATTTTAACTTTTGACTCTGGAGGATTTTGACTTTATTTCAGTCAGGCAAGGCAGGGTACTGTACCTGAAATAGGCTCTGAAGCCAAAGAGATTGATTTAAGGATGAAACTAAAACATAACAATTTGGCATCAGAAGATCAGACCTTGCACTCTAGAAATCTCTAGCCACAGAGGTTGCTTTACTGCAGGGGTTCCACTGTTGTTCTAAAAATGTGGACATAGTCTGTTTTCTTTTTTTTTATCAAAACCTCTAAACACAGAAAAGATAAGAGCTTCAGCCTGAAATAGGGCTCTTTAAGATTGTACACTTGGTTTCTATGATCCAGAAAAAGCATAAGTCTTCATTCCAAATAGTTGCAAGTCAGATGAACCAGTACATCGTTCATGCAGGGGTTGTGCTTTTTCAGAACACCTCTGTGTCTGTTGTCAGTCCTCCAGAAAAACTGCGAACTTAGGACCACACGTACGTACATTAGAAATTGTGGGTTCCTAATTGCGATTACATGCGAATAGCAATTAGGAAATCACAATTTAAAATGTAGGAAACACTAATGAGCTTCATTTATGATACCCAGTGGGTCGAAAATAGACCTACCGCATTAATATTCATGAGGTAGTTTGCAATTTGTGTCCTATTTAGGATCGCTAAAAAGACAGGGATGGTGGCCTGCTGGGGACGGGAAACGGGCACTACAATGCGGCCGTTTCAACGCATAATCATAACCACGCATGCATTACAACACATGCGGGGTTACAACGAAAAGCCTTTACCACGTATACTTTTACTACAAAATTCATAGTAAAGGCATGTGTGATAAAGTTAAAAGAAAAAAAAGGGGGGGTTCGGGGTCTCCCCCCCCCCCAAAAAAATAGCGTGGGATTAAAGAAGAGGGCTTGGGGGGGCACCCCCCAAAATAAAATATAGAAAAAAACGCACCTGATTCCGTAATTTTAAGAGAGATGTGAAGAAAATCCACGTTGTTAGAGGAAACGGAAGGACACTTCCACTTCCTCTTAATGGCGTAGAACGTCACCAAGGAAGATCGAGTAGAGGAGAGGTAAGGGGGAATGAGGGGGTGATGTCAAGGAGGGAAAAATATAAATGGTAGAATTTTTGTGAGATATCCTTTAACAAGAAAATGCCATTAACATGCATAATTTAAAGAATGCGTGATAAAGGCATTTTCGTGGTAAAGGATATTCGTGGTGATGGAATGCGTTGTAAAGTCATACATTCGTTGGGGACAGCAGACCCCCATGTCTGTGTTTGCTAAATAAACAACGTTTTTTTCATTTAAAAGCAGCCTATTTTCCTTGTAGGAAAACGGGAAGAGTTTCAAAAAGAAAAATGCAATGTTTAAGTTTCATTTTTATCCTGGGACCACTGCCTGCTCTTAAACATGTTATTCTAAGCATTCATAAAGAGGAAGGGGTCCTCTGAGGGCGAATAGGTAACCACCAAATTTATTTTGGTGGTAAAAAGCAATGTTTTGCCACCGCATTTTGCATGCTTCTTAATACTGAATAACAAAACCCAAATTGCCATTCGATGCCAAGTTAACTAATCAGTATTTTGGGCTTTATACATGCCAACAAGCCTTTTTGGTTTTGTAAACGGGCTAATTCTGTGAGTTGGACCATTTGCGACTGGCAAAAAGGTTTGGTCATGTGGCCCTGAATCTCTCCTTTCTGGTCCCTCTGAAAGCTCCCAATGTGTCAGGTCTGGCTGTAGGATAATTACATACAGACACATAAAAGACACGCTCACCAATTCCATTCCCCCAAGGTCTGGCCAAAGTGCACTCCCACTAGCCTTCTAGTTTTTTTTCCAGGATGCCCTCTTGTTTTAAATCCAGCTATGGAGCTCACATGGCCAGGTGCCCTGCGAATTACCTACACAACTTTGTTTCCTGATTTCCTTTGAACTCAGTTTCAGCCCTTCCTAATGTAGACAGAATAACTCTGAAAAGAGTCTTCTTAAAGTTCCAGAAGCGTTCTGTTTTCTAGATGTTTGTGGCAGTGGCAGCTGTTTGGGATCTGAAACAGTAGGGCAACGGGGAGAGGGAGACAGGGGATAGAAAAATAAGCACAGACAAAAAAAAAATATAAAACTATACTTACCTGCTGCTACGTTTGCGGCTTTGCTCCTCTCCTGATCCTTGACTCCACAGCTGGTGCACACAGTGCAGGCTCCCAGATGCCAATCCTGACGCTGCTCTCATGATGCAAATAGTATACCCATCATGAGAGCAGCGCTGGGATTGGTCTTAGTGGCCTGGTTCAGATAGTGCCTGGGAGCCTGTGGCTTTTCTCAACCCGGCTGTACAGCACAGCCGAGTGGAGAAATGCTAAGTGCACATGACAGTTTGGCCGGCAGTTAGTAGTGCCCATTACCCCTCCTCCCAACATAGATTGCATGGCCCCGCTCCGCCCTATGATGCGGCTTGCTGGCAGCTTGCAGGAAATAATAAGAAAAATAAAATGAAAATAAATTTGGTGTATTACTTTTTGTGGGCCCCCAAGTTATAGGTGTAACTCAGCAGTTGCTGATGAACATGTATGAACATTATCCTTCGAAGGCAACCATGCAGTCCCTTTAGAAATGTTCAACACATCCTCTGTCTCATGGCAAAAACTACTATGACAGGGGGCACTTTCCTGAGTACAAGCCTTTAGAAGTCTAACTCAGCTTCCTGAGCTTCTCAAGCCCTTCCACAAGCTTCTCAAATAAAATGAGCTTCTCTCAACAGAAGGATACTTACTACGACACAAGACTGGTCTTGATTCTATTTTAAACCGCCCCGCCCCATTCACCAGGGTGACAGAAGATGGTAAGTAAGGCCTGTTTCATAGGCCCAATGAAAATGCACAGTCATTCAAACATTGATGAACATTCTAAAAGCTTCTGTCTTTCTATATGTGGGCAGTGGACGTAACTACTTTACATCCCACTTTAATGGGCAGAGCTCTGGGATGAGATTAAACAAATTATATACACTGCATTAATTGCATGCCTGAAATAAAAAAAATTACACTTTCCCTCTTCTGAGAGAGATAAAGAATCACCCTTTCCAGAAAACATCCCTGTGACATTCGTACAAAAATTCTAGGCTTGCAAACAAATGACAATTTCTTTTATTTACTGCAGTGTCTTGTCACGGTCCACAATTGAGATTTTTAAACAAAGTATGCTATGACAGGGACGAAGCCTATGCACTAAGTAGCCTGTTTAGTCACTATTGTTGCAGAAATCTGCATTTCGATATACTTTTTTTCCATTTGAAAGAATATGTAATTGAACCTTGCAGGTCCAAGGAAAACTTTCCTGTTGACTTACCTAATGTTAGAGTTAGAGGAATAAACATGGCAAAACTATTTTACTACGTCATGTATTAAAGTATCCTGTGTGTGGTGTATGTCCATGCTGTTTCTATTTTTAGAAGTGAAATGTGTACTGGGAAGTATTTGGCAGCATTAAAGAGTCCAGGGGTCAAAATATGCCAATTATTCAGTCGAAAAAAGATAAACCATGCAAAAATAGATTTTCTGCTGTTAATATGAGTCAATAAGCAAAGTCAGTCAGAACTTAGCTTTATGGTGCATACAAAACTTGCATAGTGGGTTCCCTCTTATGAATGTATGTTTTGTAGGGTTTTTCTTCTCTTCTTGCTTTATAACATGCAATGGAACTCTGAGGGTTATTGAGGGTTATGTATATCAGGCCTGTTCCCTGTGGAGGTCTGCAGTCGCTGACTAGCAAGACTACAATGTATATAGTTGGGCTGATCCTTAGGTCATGCAGCAGTTCTCGTGAAAGATATACTGTCCACTGAAGAGAATAATCCTGGAATGTACAGCACCATGGCAGGGCCATTCCTGTTGAAAGAAGGTAGATGCTATCCTGCAAAAAACTCAAACGTAAACACGGTTGTCGCCCCAGATTTTTCAGATCAACTAACATGGGCAGAGTTCATTTAAATGGACTAGTTTTTACTCGATTTGTATGCATTGCCTCTTGCCACAAGAAGGTTAGGGCTTCTGTTAGGGGCTAACATTATAAAACTGGTTGAGTGGAGCCAGTGTTCTTGTGATTTGATAAGTGTTTCATGACTAAGCCTGGGCAAAGCACTACGCTACGCTCGCGTAGTTTGCGAAGTTTGCGCTACTTCGCACTACGCGAATTGCACGTAGCACAGTGCAAACATGCGTAGCGTAGCGTTGCATAGTGCAGCGGTAATTTTTTGCTTGCTCGCGGTCCTCAACATCAAGTTGGCGACTGCGAGCAAGCAAAATGACATCCCGGCGAGACTTTTTCCTTGTTCGCGATCAGCAACATCATGTTGCCGATCGCGAGCGTGGAAAATAAACATCCCGGCGAGATTCTCAACGCGAGGAAGTCAGGTTTCTCATTGCGAGTGGTCGCGTATGCTTGCAACCGCTCGCGATGATAAACTACCAGTCCGCGTTGAGAATGCTGCCGCTCGAGTAAAAATCTACTCGAGCGGCAGACAACTACAGCTCGCCCTGTGCAAGATGCCATTTTCAATGATTGCACAGTGCCGGATGCTTGTCCGCACTGTGCAATCATTGAAAACGGCATCTTGCACAGTGCGAACAGGGTACTACGCAGTTCGCGAAGTGCTACGCGTAGCTCGCATAGTGCAAAGTTCACTTTGCGTAGCTTCGCGTAGTGCTACTTCGCGAACTACGCCCAGGGTTATTCATGACGCGGTAAGCCTCTCCCAGAAATGGGTATTGCTGCCCCTCAATGAGCCTGAGCTGGAACAGGGTTCATGGCATGCAGACACAAGACACTGATTTGTGTTGTACAGTACATTTCTTGACATTCTATACTTGACAGTTTGATATCTTGCCAATAAGGCAATACAAACATTTCTTCTCTACATTTCTTTGATTAAAACACATCGTACTTTTTAAAACCTCCATATTTCGTACATTTTTTAAAAAATATGGAGTCTATGAGCATTTGCATCTGTACCCTTCCCTAATCATAAAGGTGAAGTATTCTAAAAACCACAAATCGGAATTTACCTACAATAGTCTCCTTATTACGTGAGCAAAATACAAATATTTGTGAACAAAATACACTTATGGCTGAGTTAAAGCGGACGTCAAATTCCTTTTAAAGGATATTGGCAAAGTATGGTTATATGGGGTAAAATATGATGGGAAACGATACAGAAATATCATTATTTTCAAAACTTTGTTTGCCACCTTTGAACATTTGCATCTATACCTTTCCACTAATCATAAGGGTGAAATATATATATATTTTTAAACATGAACCAGAATGTACCTACAATATGACAATTTCCTTATTATTTTTCCAAAAATAAAACAGATTATGTGAAAAATATGATCATGGCTCAAAATACATTAAAAACAAATATGGGCTAAGTATGACTCTAGAGGGTAAAATACAGTGGTAAACAATGCACAGATCATAAGGACAAATTATGCTAGAAAACTGTAGACAAAAATGTACTTATGGAATGACCCTATAATTATTATTTCTGCAAAATACAATTCTTTTTTTTTGTGTGTCCACATTCTGCCAACACTCTTGTCAGGGTGTACTTTGAGCCCGCTGGGTCTCACCCAAGGGGCTTGTCCGATAACCCATGGAACAGACAGAGGTAGTGACCCACAAGTATTTAGCTGTGTCCACTTCCATCTCCTTACTACTGTGAGACCGCCAAAAAGGAGAGACTTTAGCCAACAGCGAAATTTGCTTAATCATAGGACTCACATTGTCTTTTCTCTCCACTTTACCAACGGAGCCCAGATTTTCTTTTCACTTGTAGTGTCACATGCCATATCTGACTCACTAGTATAAATAACATTTCTAAGGCACTCAGAAAAACATGGAAGACTTTCCATTTCCATAGTCTACAGATCTCTCGTCTTGCCAAAAGAATAACATAAAACACAAACTTTATGTTACTCACTGAGAGCTGCACTTCTGCTTCGGAGTTTAACCCCCCCCAAAAAAATAATAAGGCGGGGACTTACTGAGATCGCTGTCCCGATGTTTCCCCTATAAAATCGCAAACAGAGTTCCAATATGATGATATTCTTAGAAAAAGCATAAATAAATTGATATCGTCCGCCGCTGTCAATTTACATCTTGGGCAGTTATATATGTTGTTGGTGATCCTGGACAGCTTAGCTGGTGACCAATACACTCTGTAGTTGGTAAATAGGTGGTTGCGTTTAAGTGATACAGGTTTGTCAGCGGATCGTAGGATACCATATGATTCACACCACATTCGCTTCATATTACTCTCGCCAAACTCCTGACCCCATAATTTTATAATATCACTTTCAAATTCTGTATCTGCTTCCAAGAAAGCCCAATACCAAAATGACATTTCTTTTTTCCACTGGTCATTTCTAAACACCTGGCTAAATTTAGTCTCCTCTTGCTTCACCCAGTCTTGTGTCGCCCACCAAGAACTCAGTTGGTAATATTTAAACCGTGTTAGCCATCCATTGGACAGATTGTTCATAGCCTCCCAACTTATCATATTAACGCCCTCCTTGAGATCCGCCCAATAAAAAATACCCCCTGATTTCAAAGGCAGGCTAAGTTGATCACTTAGGCACTCTGGGGTGCCTGGAGAATCCCAAATAGGATCATAAGACGAGAAGTATGGAACTCTCAGTATTTTCCTCATGTACATCCAGGTATTCAGTGCAACCTTCAGAACCTTCAATCTGACTTGCTCAGAAAACTTAGGGTCTCCGTATTTAAAAAGAAAGTGCCTTTGACCTTGCGGATATCTTCCAGCATGGCCTCAAAGAGTGAGCCGATAGATGTCTTATCTATCTTATTTGCCAACATACGCACATTATTCAAATGAAATGCATAGCAATATGCGAGCAAATCTGGAAGTGCCAAACCTCCCAACTCCAGTCTTCTCCTCAATTTCTTCCAAGATATTCTGGGTCCTTTTGATGACCAAATAAAACTCCCTATTTTTCCCTGGAGTTTAGCTATGTATTCTTTCTTAAATGTTAACGGAATAGAATTAAAAAGAAAAGTGACTTTCGGAAGAATAATCATTTTTATTAAATTTATCCTACTGTAAATGTTTAGAGGAGGTTGGCCCACTTTGCCATTAATCCTATCACATCCTGAATAGTTTTCTTCTAGTTAGTTTTTACTATGTCTTCTAGTTTCTGTGTTATTAAAACTCCTAGGTATCATATTTGTGTTTTTACCTCCTGACTCTGTGGGTCCTGATTCCACTCCATTATTTCCATTTATCAACATTTACTTTATACCCAGAGATCTGACCAAATATTTCTGCCTTTCTCATCAAATTAGGGATTGCTTCCAACAGGTTACTTGTGTATAACATCTTGTAATCGGCGTATAATGCCAATTTAACTTCAAAATCATAAAATCTGAAGGGGAGAAAAGTGGTGTCTGTTCTTATCAGGTTCGCCAACAGCTCTATATATATATTAAAAAGAAGCAGGAAAGAGGACAACCCTGTCTTGTTCCCTTAAACATTTCGAACCAATCAGACAACTCCCCATTCACCAACACCCTGGCCCTCGGGACATAATACAAGTTTTGCTCCACCGTAACCATATTCTGAGGAAATCCAAAACTACGTAAGGACACCCATAGATACTTCCAATGTACCTGTTCAAAAGCTTTGGCCGCATCGACCAAGATGGAAATTCCGAACCACAGCAATATCTACCGACCCTATCAACTGACATGGTTTTTCGTTAAGTTGCCTCCCAGAACAGATGAATAACCTGTTTTATTACCTTAGCTACCCGAGCTGCAATAATTCCGGAAAAAATCTTGTAGTGTGTGTTTAATAGGGGATCGTTCTGTAAGAGTCAACTCTCCGTGGGTCTTAGTTAGGTTTTAAAATCAAAGTAACTGTAGCCTCTGACCAGGACCTCGGTGTATATTCCCCCCTCATATAAATTTAATTTAACAAAACTTTTAGGACTGGAATCAAGACATCAATAAGGCATAAATAAACCTCCACCAGTTTCCAGCCAGTTACCTGCCTCTGCTTTTTCCATGTCCTGGCTGGGCCTACCCTCCAACAACAGGCCCTTCGGCACCACTCTCAGACTCAACTAACTCCAGGCAGTGGAGTTTATCTCATTAAGCTTCCTATAATCCGGATCGTGTTCTTCTGCAAGAAACTCATCTTACAGAGTTGGAAGCATCAAAACTTCAACATAGTTAGATAACACCTGAACTGTGGAAACCATACCCCAAAGAACGACACAATAGAAAGAAATTAGATTCACCATATCATTGAGCCCTGAAGAAGTCTCATGGGAGACGAAACGCGTTGGCTATGAAAATATGAAATATGACATGGAAGAAATCTTCATACAAAATCAATAAAGAAGAAAGAAAAAAACTTATATGTTGAATGTGTCGTATGCTTTATTAGAAGTTTATTCGTTAACTGTTAACGATACAAAAGTATATAGGTACTTGGAGATTTAACCATAGTACATAGTGCTGAACCTCCTGTGTATTTATATGTTGTTGTAGGACTTAGTCCTACATTATTGAGAGTAAAGAGGGTAGTACTCTCTGGTTTCGTGCACTATCTGAACTGTCTACGTCAACCACTAATATTTGTTTGGTGCGGTTCTAATCAGCCTCCACCCTCTCCCTTTGTATATATAGACCTCCACAGGGAGACCATCAGGCTTTCCCCTTTACCATTTTCTTAAGCTGAATTCTAATCTCCCCGTCCCCTATCTCTCCTTCTAAAACTTTCTGCTGTTCATTAGTTAGCCACGTGAGAGTCGGTAAACCTAACCACTCAGCGATAACTTCTTTCTCTGGTTGGATGTTTTCCATATATAGGTCTCTCATAAAACTACAGGCCTCTCGACATACATCAACATTGGTATATAGTGCTTCCCCGGTGGTCCTGCTGGTTAGTTCTTGAATTGCATTTCTAGTTCTGTTGGCCTTGGCCTTCCAGGCTGGTAATGCGCTGCACTTCTCTTCATAGGCAAAATGTTGGAGCTTACTAATTTTCCATCTATCCAATACTTTCTTATCAATCTGCCCTTGGAAGGCTGCCTGTAACCCCTCTAGCTCTTTGCTCAAGACCTGCACTCTGTCTGTATCTTCCATCGAGGTCCTCTGGAGTTCCCTTTCCTTTACCTTAATCTGTTCAAATTTTTCCCCGTCCTCTCATTTTTCCACCCGTCTTTTGCCTGCAATTATAGATCGAAGACCCCCCTCAAATAGGCCTTATAGGCATCCCAAACTATTTGGTTTGTCGCCGAGCCATTGTTTACCTGGAAATAAAACACCGATTTTTCTCTTAAGACTAAAACAACCTCCTCGTCTAATAATATGGTCCTGTCCAATGTCCATCTTCTCTGCCCCTCCTTTTGCTGCACTGTCAAAGCCAGAAGGACATCCGAATGATCTGACACTATTGCAGGAATATGCGTTACCCCGATAACTTCTCCACATATATTTTGATCAACAAATAAATACAATTCGTTTTGTGCAAAATACAGTTGTAACAGTATTATTTGTGCAAAGTACCAATCTTTTTGTGCAAAATATAGTCCCCTCCGTATTTTTTGCATAAGATACAATTATATTTGTGCACAAAAAGCAGGTATAGTGACTACAAGAAGCAGGTGCTGCATATGATTAAAGAGAGTAAATACAGTGAATGTCCCTCCACTTCATCTTTTAAAATATGCTACAACAGTAGCAATTAACATCAGGTTCACACAAACCACAGTTCATAGGTAAGTAGGTAAAAATTGCACATTCCATAAGTTTAAATCTCTTTTTATGAGCTACTCAATTCTGCTAGCCGTTCGGCAACTACAGACAAACATTTGCCAAAGGCGAAACAGTGCTTTATTATTACACTTTAAAATTATACGACAAACCTGTAAAATTCTAAAACTGGGTGTACTAGATTTCTTCTAGCTTTAACAAAACATATGTAAAATACAATTATGCGCAAGGACAATGGAGCATTTTGACAGAAGGGACAAATACCACCCTAACCTGTCTAACCGACTTCCATTTTATAAAGGATGGGGCTTGTCCCAGGCTGACCTCAGGGCCTACTTCCTAATATAGCCACATTTATATCATGGAGGTAAGGCTGGGTGTGCTTGCCATAGTCTTCCACAGTACAGTTTTATCAGGTGATTTTAAAAACATTCTGCTGTGATACAGAAATGTTTGGGATTTTGAAACGTTTGCAATATACAGAGAGGCCTTATTATCATGGAGATTGACAACCCATTGGCCTACCTTCTTCTCAGGCAGGTAAGATTTATTATTTGCCTTAAGGAGCCCTCATCTGACTTTAAAAGATAGGTCCAAAAATGAATCCGCTATTTGTATTTAAATAATATATTAGTACAGTCTAGCCTCAGGATGCTGTTCACATAGCCTCTGGGTAAGCTGAGCCATCTGTTCCAGATAATGGTGTCAATGATCTACAACCGCTTTATGTACTTTGCTGGCATAATCTCACAGCCATAGAGTAATAGGTTTACTTCTTTTGCATTATTGGTCTCTCTTAGACGTTCAACTGACTTTTGCCCCTAAGCTATATGAAACCAATGTAAAGCACCAGCAATAGCCTAGGAGCGAACTTCCTGAAGATCTATATGGGGTTTAAAATATAGGTCATATCTTAAAAGAAGACTTGGATATCAATATTTTTTACCACCACCAGTTGAACCACCTTTAACTTCCACTCATACCTAATAGTTTGCACCCTTCCTTTTGATAAGATCATAACTTTTGTTTTAGTCGTATTTATTTTAAAATCATTGGCCTTACAATATTCTGCAAAGACATCCAGTTTTCTCTGTTGGCCGACCAGTGTGAGGTCCAATAACACAGTATCATCAGTGTAAAACATTGCTGAAATGGCCTCTAGTCCTAAATTTGGTTGAGAAGACTGAACCTAGTTTAATCCTTCCACAGCTTCAGCAATGCAAGTAGAAAACAGGAGCGGAGTCAAAATGTACCCCAATATGAGACCATTGGCGGTGCTTATTTTTCTGGACAAGGCTCCCTTGTCCAGGAGCCCTCATGCAATTGAACTATCAGCTTTAAGCCCGATGGGCACTTTCATTTACACAGCTTTTCCCAGAGAAGTCCTCAATTTATTGTGTCAAACACTTTTGGCAAATCAATGTATCACACATAAAGGGACTGTTTCCTTTTCAGGGCATACTTTTCGGCTATAGTGGGTTGAAATGAGACAGCCATCCATTGTTGAACACCCTTTACAGAAACCCATTTGGACTTTAGGTAAAATTCTAGCATCACTTACCCAGTCTTCCTATAAGCCCAGCAGATGTTTAGCATAAATCTGGGTAATCATACAGTAACTCGTGTGCAGGTCCCATTCGTAATTTTATTACAACAGGACCCTAATACTTCCTTTCCAGGTGTTTGGTAAATCAAATCCATTAATTATCACTCCAAACACTAGAGACAGGACTTGTGACAACTGCCTGGGATTAAGTTTGAATATATCTGAAGAAAGCCCATCAAGGACTTGAGCCCAAGAGCCTTTCTAACCTTTTATTATAGCATCAATGCTGCTTTTTGAGGGGACCAAATAACTCTTCACCCCCCTTTCACTGGGAGCCCAACATTCATGCTCCCCCATTGCTTCCCTATTGTATTTTGTTTTAACTTATACAGCTCATATATATCTATTTAACCCATGTTTCTTCAGGAACAGGCACTGCTTTAATTTTCTTAGATAGCCCAAGATCACTGTTAACTGTGTTCCAGAAGTCCTTTAGGCTTCCAGTTTGAAGGGAAATAATTGCCTTCATCCATACATTCTCTTTTTAACTCAACATTATTGTTTTTATTTATTTCCCATAGGTTTTCCTATGTAGTTTAATTAGAAACTCCCGAAGAGCCCCACCAGTTTTAAAAGCCTCCCTTATGTTCTGATTTAATGTAGACTTTGCCCGCTCCTTGGTGGAACTAAATGTGCCCTTCCTGACCTCGCCACAATTTGAGTCCATTATCGCCACTTCCCTTATGGTGATAACCGGGTTCTTAAAGCCCTGCACTATGTGCTGGGGCGACCGTTTAGATTAGGCTGAGATTTCAATAACTCCATCTATTAATTTTTCATGTGAAGTTTTAAATTTAATGACCATACTAATTTATTGTAAGTAGTAGGGTGTGCTGTTTCTAAAGAATGAAGATGGAGCAGAGGTGGAATAGCTCCTACAAGGAGCAAGGGCCCACACACACCCCAAAGAGAGTCATGATTCATTATAGGGTATCTCCTCGTCGGGCCGATGCAGGGAGGCTCTTTGCCAGAGTTTTTTTATCCTGTATGCCTGGTTGTAGATGAAGCTGGTGTGTCTGGTAATGTGGTGTATATACAAATATGAGCAGTATGTGAGCAAAATGTGGGTCTAAAAATACCTTTGGGAATCAGCTGGACTAATTTTGATTGGTAGGTTGCATGTCATGATTAAAAACCTAGCTGCTTTTATGCAGTGATTCTAATAACCCCATCAAGTATTAAGTGAGAATAGTTGTCAACATGTTTAATGCCCCGGTTTGTCTTAAAGATTGTGACATTTCATCAGGACCTAGAGAGACTGTTAACTACTCATAAGAATGTGGTTTACATCTAAGTGTAGGGATATGAAACCATGCCCTCACCAAATAAACCAACAGCGTTAGGGGTCCTCCCGGTTTGGGCCCAGGAAGGAGCTGTTACAGGAGCCAGAGGCTCCGGAGTCAGGGATGTGCAGTAGCGTTGCAACTGACTTGGTTGTTTGGTTCTGCTTGTTTCATGCGACCTACCCACCGTAGGTTTTGGAGTCCAGTCTGGCTTACTGCTTCAGTAACAGCTCCTTCCTTACTGCTCACATTTGTATATACACCACACAACCCACACACACCCACTTCATCTATGTCCGGGAATACAGGATAAAAGCACTACGGCAAGGAGCCCCCCTGCGGGGCCCATTGGACATTGCAGTACCAGCCCGACGAGGAGCTGCCCTTTGATGAAGCATGGCACTCTTCGGGGTGTGTGAAGGCCCTTGCTCCTTATAGGAGCTATTTCACCTCTGCTCTATCGTCTTTCCTTAGGAACAGCACATCCTACTACTTACAGTTCATATCTTTGGGCTTGTGTGCTGTACCTTTATCTCCCCTGATCCCCCTCTTTGATGTGTTATACTAATTAACACTTATTCCTTCAGTTAATTGGATAACTATTCGGCAAATGGTCTTTTAAACAAGTACTGCTATACAGCAAGAGCACAAGTGGTTTGTGGCCACTATCTGCTAAATCACCTATTACAAGGTCCTTTACTATGCCTAAACTTTCGGATGAGATTATTACAAAGTTGATCAGCGTAGTCCCCCATCCTGTTATCAAGAGTGACTGGGCTGGTTGATCACCCACACATCTGCAATTAACAATAGCCATATTTAAGCTGTCTAACAGTATGACAAATTGTTGATCGAACCCACCCCCTTGCTGGCATGGTAAAATCTGACATGGGATTCCAAAAACATTTTCTTTCTCCAATTGTAACTCATACTGCAATGAGTTAGGTGGAATCTTTGAGTTAAAATCACCCATCAATTAGATTGGCACATTAGAGAAAGACAAGTGAACCTTTTCCATTGAAATTGCAAGCTCTTTCAGTTGTTTTTCCTGACTTTCTTTCGGTGGGAAGTATGTATTAATCAGTTAGGGAGACAAAGAATTAAGGGAGCTCTGAGCACTCACAGCTTTCATAGGTCATCTGAAGGGGTAGGGAGAATCTGCAGAACCAGTGCCCTTCACCTTCCCTAGTAGATTTACGACTGCCTGATACTACAGGGAAGGGGCGCAAGCATGATTAAAGAACCTTCTCCAGATTACAGTCACAGCACACTATTGAAGTAGGGTGATCCACCTATGGGGCTAAACAAAGATTAGAAATGGTATGTGAGAGCACTAGGGGGGACTAGGAACCAAAATACATTTCCCACAAGAAGAAATTGAGGTTGGTCCCCCCACGAGTAGGCAAGCCACATGGCTCTAAAGTTCGCTGCCTCCGCTCACTGTGGGATGTTGCCTTGTGTCCTAGCACTTATTCCCTCACAGCCTCAGGATCTCGCTACTCCAATGCCTGTGTGAAAGCAGGGATGGTCCAGACTTGTGTCACATTGTTCCAAAAAGCCCATACAATATCTGGTGGCAAGAGTGGAACTAACATTCGACTGCCCCACATTCCTCTGTTAAACACCATTGTCTGCTTATACATATTTGCCTGCGGGCCTACAGGCTTGCAAATTTATGGTCCCCTGATAGAACACTGATGGGGCCCTAAGCAGAGCCCTGTAGAATGCAGGCGAGCAGTGATGGTATTCAGGTGGGTGACGGGGAAAGACAGCAAGTCAACACATGTGGAAATGCCCTATCCACCACTCACTTGCAGGACTCATGGGTCATGCGGGTCTTGCATGGCTCGCTGGCCTCACAGGCCCAAACCAGACCCAACTGGGCCCAAGCCAGAGTACAGAGCCCCCCCAGACACCCTTCTTGCCTCCTGGCCTCGTCATCACTCCGCTTATCTTCAGGCTACTCGCACTGCGGTTGCTAACCACGCATTCAATATCTCCTCGTGTCTCTTGCATCTCACCTAGATTGTGGAAGACAGAGGAAGAGGAAGGAACCGCACCTGCAACTGGTGTATAGTAGAGAAACAGAGTTGCCCAATTTAAGCAAGGGGTATTGGGTAGCAGTTGTTCCTATGAGAACCTTGGTAGATGGGTATTGCTGTGTCACGTTAAAGAACTGCATTTCATAACCCAAATAAGGGGAAGTATTAAAGACTCATTGTTAAAAATGGGGGTATCTTGCTGGCAGAGGTAGGTACGTTTGTCCAACAAGGGACCCTTGCTTCTAGTCAGGTTAAGGGAGATACACACTTTAGATAACCCCTGCTCACCCCCTGGGTAGCTTGGCATGACCCAAAGACAGTGTGTAAAGTATTTGTACTCAAACACACAGTAATACAGTGATAGCACCACTAATGCAGACCACACCCGTTTAGCAAAATAAAGTATCTTTATCTAAACTCAACAACACCAAAACAACAAAAATCCAACATACATGTAATAAGAATATGAGTTTAACCCCTTCGGTGCCCGCCCCTTTCCCCGCCCTGTGCCGGGCGTTACATTAGCGGGCGGGGTTTGTGACGAGCTGGACTCGTCATGGGCACAGCGCCACCGCGGCCCATGACGAGTCCAGCTCGTCACGGGCACCGAAGAGGTTAAAATGTTTCATGCAACTGGGTCCATAGAAAACTATGGATTTGTGATTTCTCACAAAGTACCTGTAGATGTGGCAAAATTCACAAGGCCACACAGCTGCAGAGATGGGAAGCATTGAAAAACAAAGAGATGTGTCTGTTCCTGAGACCATGGGGAGGCGATATGACAGTTCTGCTGCTTGCAGGAGAAGTGATGCGTTGAATAAGGTCTATGGGAGGAAGTGACACGTTGACTCCAAGACAGTTCTTGTCCACGGGTGATGCGTCGGGAAAACTTGCCCCATAGGTGCAATGCGTGGAAATCCGGGATGCGTCAATGTGGGGGCGTCAATCGGCACTGCGTCGGTTTCTTCAGTTGAGGTCCCTCGATGCCTCGGTTCTTGCAGCGGCAACAGGTGCTGCGTCGGTTTCTGCAGCTGCACTGCAATGCGTGGAGATTCTTCTTGCACATTGGTGCGGCATGGGAGAAACAGCCACAACAAAAGCGGTGCATCGATTTCTTCAGTTCTTTGGGCTTCTTCCTGCTCCCGCAAGCAAGCACAACCTCCAGAGCTCAGAACTGGAACAGGCATCTCCTAGCAGGTCTGAACTCTCAGCAGCAGAGTTCAGAGGAGCTTGGGGGGAAGTCTTTGTGTCACTGAGAGGTTTTTTAAACAGGAGGCCAGCACACACATGCCCTTGGAGATCATCTTCTAGCAGGTTGAAAGAAAAGTTCCAGTCTTTGTCCTCTCCTTGGCAGAAACAGCAACTTCAGGCCAACGCCACCCAACACACAGCATAGGGGCAGTACTCTTTCTCACAGCTCTTCAGCTCTTCTCCTTGTCAAAGGTTCCTCTTGAGTCCAGAAGTAATCCACAGTTCTGGGGTTTTAAGTCCAATATTTATACCCCAAAATGTCTTTGTTCTCCTTGTGCAAGGGTCTCTGAGCCCATTCAAAACCAGTTCTGTCCTCAATGATGCACTATGACCACAGGGGTTGGGGACAGCATTGTGCAAGGGAGACAGGCCCTATTCAGGTGCAAGGAAAACTCCTCCCACTCCTCTAAATTCAGCCAAGCTCTAGTAGTAATCCACCACCTGCCCCCAGTGGCCTGTCTATAGTGAATGCACATCCCCAGGCCCAGTCACTCCATAAACAGACAGTCAAAACACACTCAGACAGAGGCACACAGAATGGTTAAACAAGAAAATGCCTACTTTCTAAAAGTGGCATTTTCAAACACACAATTTCACACAATCTTTACTAAAAGATGTGTTCTTAAATTCTGAGTTCAGGGAGTCTAAACTTTACAAAGCATTTCCCATTCTATGCTTTGGGCAAGATAGTCTTAAAATAGTGAAAAATGAAATTGGCAGTATTTCACTATCAGGATATCTCACACATACCAGTACATGTCCTACCTTTTACATACACTGTACCCTGCCCACGGGGGTACCCTGGGCCTACTGTAGGGATGCCTTACATGTAAGAAAAGGGAAGGTTAGGGCCTGGCAAGTGGGTGGACTTTCCAAGTCCACATGGCAGTTAACAAACTGCGCACAGACACTGCTGTGGCAGGTCTGAGATACCTTTTCAGGGCTAATCATGTGGGTGGCATAACCAGTGCTGCAGGCCCACTAGTAGCATTTGAATTACAGGCTCTGGCGCACTTCAGTGCACTTTACTAGGGACTTATCAGTAAATCAAATATGCCAATCATGGAGAACCAATTGTAACAACAATTTATACAGGGAGCACTTACACTTTGACACTGATCAGCAGTGGCAAAGTACCCAAAGCATCTAAACCAGCACAAATTAAATCCTGCACATCATCAAAAATTGAGGAGGTAGTGGGAAAAAGTCAGGGCAAACCACACCAAAGATGCCAAGTCTAACACTCATTGTAGTCCTTTGAAAGTTATATCTTTCTAGGCCGAGACGATGAATGACAGGAGCCTCTGTCACCCTTGAGGTAGCTTTACTCAATAGCCTCTCTTTTTGGTTTTGAACACCGCAAATTATGTTTGTTTAAGATTGAAAGTTTTCCCAAGTGGGAAGGAGCCACCTGACCATATCACTTCTAAAAAACCTTGCGGTCCTCAAAATGGGACAAAAAGGTCAGGGCCAGTACATCATGTTTCCAAGCTTCAGCCCGCAAATATTGCTCAAGTATGCTGTAGGCACTAAAGAAATAAATGTGAATCATTTCTTTTTCTTACACACTACTGTACAGTTTAATTAGTCATATAGTTTATTTAAACTTTTGGTGATATATCAGTTCTATCAGTCAAATCCTTTTTTTCCGGTTTCTGTAAACAAATTTGTGTGTAATAAATATGACCAGATTTACATCCAAGTATGAGCCATCTGAGAAATTTCAAGGCAGTTAATGGTTATGCTGCCAATTTGTTTTTATTTAGGATTACAGATATCTTTAGCAGTCTGACAAGACTCTGTATGTCCCCATGCAAACCACCACATGCAACACACAACAAATAACATACTGAAGTAGGCTTTGGGTAAACCATCTAACCATTGGCTTCAGTGGATCAGCAACCTTCACACATTGGCTCGATCATATGTCCATGTTTTAATATCAGCCCACAGCATTTCCTATGGGTGTAATTCTTTTGTGCCGTTGGTGATGGGATAAACATAATCCCCCCAGAAAGACTGATGGAAGAAGCAGCACTTAAACTGCAACTGCGACTAGTCCCAAAGGGTCTCTTCATCCCTGCAAAAAACAACTGCTGCCATTACTTTTGCTTCATTTTACTCTTCCACTAGACAATCTGGTTTATCCACCATGGCCAGTAACCCTCAGTTCCAACGTGGTGGCTACTTGTGCATCATGAACATTACCCAAATAACCTTTTTTCATAACCATTCTATACATTCACAAGCAATGTTCCTTGCTCACAAGTCATAGGAACATGAGTGGGTTAAAAAATATTATGCGCAGGTCTTTCTGTTAACAGGTCGTAAAGCACTCACCCAAGTAAGAGGAGGCATTCATCTTTAGAGCCCCTCCTGGCACTGGTTACCAGGATTAAGCTACTACTCATAAAAGAAACCTCATGAGGTGTTATCCAATAGTTTTATAATAGGTGCTAAATATTAAATGAGTGGATCTATGGTTTAGGGCTCTTAGTTTAGAGAGGGAGGGTAGAAGTTTAAAACTACATCTTTGTGGACAGAACAAATCGTTATTTTGTCCCCAGAGGTAGGGTTTAGAGGTTGGGGGTAATTCAAACCATGAGGAAACACGTCACTCTCCAATGATGACTCTGGGCTTTCATCAGAAACACTGACCCTCTGCTTTGAAATGACAAAAGTGGAAAAACTAGAACAAGTGGGAATTTTCAAATCTGACTGCTAAATTAATTAGGTTTGGTTAAATTGTATCTACATAAAGAACAAATATGCAGTTTGAGATCATTAAAAAGTAAACAGATTGCAAGTGCGATGTAGGCAAGCAGTATAACATCGTGCCACTAGAGATGTAGACATTGCAAATAAACATGTTGTAATATAACAGATACCTTACCCCATCAATGGTGTTAAATTGTCTCCTCTCACTGGTAGAAAAATAAGGACAAATCTAATATGTGAAAACTTAAGAGGAAAAAAACCTGGTAATAGTGGTTAAGGGCTGGATAATATTGGTAGAGTATTAAGAGTTTCGGGCCTTTAGTCAAGTGTCATGTAGTTACCACTTTCCAGTAGGAACTGCACATTTGTTGGGCAACATAAACGTTGGGATGGTACCAGACTAATTCTGTGCACTCACTCAAGATAAGTTGTCCTATAGGCCAGCTTCTCACAGTGCCCCCATAAGAACCCCTAAACCTAGATAGGCTGCAAATGGTGTTGGCAAATGCAGAACATGACAACCCTGATCCCCAGGAAATGTGTTAACAGGTCGATAACCCTTTTGCTCTGTCACTCGTGCCCTCTCTCTGAAAATATACAAAGAATACACAGAGGAGCATTTTCAATATTTATTGAACCATCGTGATACTTATATAGATGTATGTGTTGCAATTATCATTAGACAGAAGCAGATACAAGTAATTAGCAGTATAAGGACAGTGAACAGAATGAATAGTTCCACCATCGTGCTAAAACACTGTACATATTCAAGCATATAAAACAATATATAGCGTACTCCTACTATGCATTCCCTAACCTAAGTGCCTAGGGTGTGTGTGGGTTTTCTGACAAAAATCGTCTACCACTTGATCAAAACCGCTACCTGAACGGAAAGTATGTAGGTCCCCGTCTTGGTCACAGTTTGCATATCCCTTCCTGCAGAGGGATCAGAAAGCAGCTTGGCTAAGGTTTCAGCATGTAGTAACCTCGCAATGACAGTAAGTGTTCCTCTACCCAAACCCAGAAATGCTTTTTTATTTATAACAAAAAGCATCTTTGCTCCGAGCTGAGACCTTAGTCAGGCCGCCATTGTTTATGCTCTATAAATAGCTGCATCGCTGCATGGATGAACAACGAACAATCACATTTGCACAATGTATGTTTAGACCTTGTATAGGATGTTCAAGGTGTTGTGATTGTATCTCATGAAGTGGAATTTTTAAGGAAATGTAGGGAAACTAATCCTGTACTGTCATGCACGCAAATGTGTGTCAAAAGTCAAAGTGTGAAGGAGAAGGAAACTTAAGAAAATTGTGTACATGCAAAATGACAGTGTTTCCAACAGGAGCCCAACTGAAACACATGACACTAGCCTTGCTATGCAGAGGAAATGATAGCAACAGAAACAATGAATTAGCAATTGAGCGCAAATACAATTGGTGGAAAGTGCCAACATTTCTTCTTGAGCTCATTTATGGGGAGCAAAAGAGATACTTTTTGATTGAAGGTAATTAAGGGAATCATAAAAACTTATGCCTAAGTTTGCTTAGACGGGTCAGTGAGATTTTGCAATTCCTAATCAAATCCCAGTATGCTGAATGCTGGCTGCCAGCATCAGGTTTTGTGCCAATCAGCAAGAAGCATGAGAGGCTCTGGAAAGGGAAACTGAAAAAACCTGTAAATTTGTGCCTAAAGTATTTGCTCAGAGCCTCCGTCCCGCTGGCTTACCGGGCCCTTCTGGATCCAAGCCGAGTGTGCAATCCTTCAAAGTGAGACAATGCTGCCTCAGATTCAGAGCAGGGTTCTTAAACCGCTTTGTGAGGCTGCTAGTAGGCATATTAGCATCTCTAGTGCCATGTGTCTAAGGACCATCATGATGTCAGTGTGGTCTTATGGAAATGGCAGTTAGAATTGTCAAACGTGTTTACCTTACTGAGTCTATATACAATAAACCATGAAGAAATGTTGGAGCTTGTTCATCCCATATTTTTAAAGGAAAAAAAGAATTTCAGACTAAAATGTTGAAATGGAAACAGATAAGGAAGAAGATTGAAAAAAGATTTTGAAAAAAAATATATATTAACAAGTAAGCAGGCATCTAAATGTAGATGTGACTCTAGTGTTATGACTGAATACTATTGTTAGACCAGTCAGCCTAAGGGTGGTCTTCTCTAAAACGTTTTGTCTTACTTCTCCATTTTTGCTGAGCTAGTTTTTGGTGGCCTTAGGACTCTGTGCACTTTACCACAGCTGACCAGTGCTTACGTGTGTGTGCTCACTCCCTAAACATGATGACATTGGTTTACCCCTAATTGACACATTTAATTTACTTGCAAGTCCCTAGTAAAGTGGTACTACATGTATCCAAGGCAAATGAAATGCTACTAGTGGGCCTGCAGCACTGATTGGGCCACCCAGTTAAGTAGCCTTTTTTAACTTGTCTTAGGCCTGCCATTGCAGCCTATGTTTGCAGTTTTAACTGCCATTTTGACCAGGCAAAATAACCTTTTGCTAAGCCTTAATCTTGTTTTTTTAAATACTTGTGTCACCTATGGGGTAGGCCCTGAACAACATGTAGAGCACGGTGATGTCATTAAAAAGATAGACATGTGCTTTTATCTTTTACATATTCTGGTAATGAAAACCTCTTAAATTTGTTTGTCACTACTTCAAGGCCTAACTCACCCATAGGATACCTTTGGGGTACCTCATTACATTTATTAAATGATATCTTTATATTGGGAACCAGTAGAAATTTTGAGTTTGGTGACTAAAGAATTGTAATTTTAAACCCTCTTAAATGGTAAATTCAGATTTTAAGTCACAATTCTCTAAATGCCACTTTTGGAAAGTCAGCATTTCCTTGCCCCAACCATTTGTTGCCTACTGCCTCTATCCTAAGTCACAAGTCTAGGTGCAGCAGACTGCTGCCCATTGCGAATTACTCCCAGACAGTGAGTCAAAGAGGGAATAGGTGTTGGCAGGCTGGACCATAAATGACTTAATAGGGAAATAGGAAAACAAGCTGTCACTTATCACACTTGCACATCACATATGTCCTGCCTTAGCATACTCACAAAGGGTTTCACACTAGTCTTTTGTGCACCCAGACAAGCTGGGGCCAGGACATGGGTGCAGTGCATTGCAACCACCTCTGGAGCTGGAAACCTCTGGAAACGTCTCATTCACAGCTGTCAGCAAGTATAAATATTAGACCCTCAGACCCAACTCTTCAGTACACCTCTGGACCTGTGGAAGACTCAAAGACTGCTGTGCTGCTATTCTCTTTGAGTGAAAAGTACTGGACCATCATCTTGTGCCCAGGACCACCGGAGTGATTTTAGGGCTAGTTGGATAGTCTCCTGGTCAGAGCCTCAGGGACAGAAAAAGTTCCAACCACCTTGCACCCAGCACCCAGCACCTGTATTCTGCATGCTGTGAGTCCAGCCCCCCAAGTGGTTCCACCCCAGTCCTGGACCGTCGGAAGTGAGCCAGAAGGTGCTCTACCAGACAAAGTGTGGTCTCTTGGGCAGAACCGATGCATCTTCTTGAAACTTCTTTGGAACCACTGCTGTGAGATGCATTCCTGATGTAGAATATTGCAATGTAATCCTTACTCAATGGAATCCTCAACGGCAACTCAGGGCCTTGCACCGCAATCCTTATCAATGGCTACATTGGAACCACCTCTGTGGGATGCCTTTCCAACGCATAACCTTGCATCACAGGCCGCAGCTTCTCTGAACCGCTGCTGCATAATGCATCCTTGATGTGTGGTCTGACAAGGCTTTGCAACCAGGATTTAGGGTACATTGTTCAACAGGCCTAACCCAATCCCTGTATTTAGCCTGCACTCCATAGCGGTTGGCGTGACTTGTGACTTTGTCTCGGTCCAGCGCGACAAGATATCCACCATTGGCACTTTGTGCTTTTAGGCACCATATTCACTTAAATCTTTAAAATTGCATATATGTAGTTCTACTGATTGGCTTTTATTTGGGGGGGTTTAAATTAATTTATTACATATTACTCTATGTCTTTAAATTGGTGTGAGATTTTTCTTGCATTGTGTTTCCACTTTATTACTGTTTGAAGCGCTACACAAATACATTGCCTCCAAGCTAATCCTTACTGCTTTGTGCCAAGCTACCACAGGGTTAAACACACGTTAATTTAGGGTTTGCTAGTATTTTACCCTGACTAGAACTGTGGTTGCTGCTTGAGCAAGGTCTCACCCCCTTTAACGAGTAACCCAATTTCCTACAACTATCATGCATTATAATACTGAGGTTGAAGTGGCCACTCTAAAGGCCCTATTTTGAGTCTGGTGGTCTGAGGACTGCCAGACTCGTGGTGACACGGTGGTGGCAGATCCAGCTTCCACCGCACCAGCGGTCCGACTGAGATTACGTCTCAGGCAGTGGGACCACCCTGGAACCACCGGCTCTGCCAGGCAACTATCGTTCCCTGGTGTAGGAGCGGTGGTCAGAGGCCGCAATATTCTTGGCGGGACAGCCACAGTCATGCCTAGAATATTACGAGTTTCCTTCCCACCAGGGTTTTCATGGTAATGAAACCACCATGAAAACCCTTTGATGTGAGGAAACAAAGGGGACCCAAACGAGGCCCCCTTGTGCCTCACCACATGTGCATGCGCATAGGATGGAATAACATGTGTCCCCCCGTGTGCATGCACATAGGTTCCGGCATGGTATGGACTTTCGAGTCCATGCTTTGCATGAAACTTCTAGTGTGGTCCCATTGCAGTGCCTTTTTGAAAAGGCACCACCTTCTTTAAAAAGAGCACTGCCATGAGACCACTTCTTCACCAAAAACTCGTAATAGGCCCCTAAGTGATTACTGTGATGTCACAAGTAAATAAATTCAGCATGCTTAAGTTCAATGACGCCAGATGTGAGTCACGTCACATGCATAGGTAGGCATGTGGGAAAAGTAAACCCAAATCTGGGATTTATTTATGTGAAATCCCTTTAGGCATTTCGAGTGCCCAGCTCCACCTCTGAAACAGAGACCGCCCCCTTTTCCTGCCATCCTGTCCTCATCATCAAACACCAAGCTCTGAACATGGGACATGTTTGCTCCGGGCGGCCACAGCCTTCCTCCTGCGGCACTGAACCAAACGTGAATCTACCTGTTGTCCTGCACATTTGTCACCTATCTCAACTTCCTTAAGGCTATGGAGCAGTCACTTCTTGCTTGCTTTCCGTGTTTGGAGGGGCTCTTGCCTAAAGTTAGTTAACACTCCTTGGGCAGGAGCACTTTTCCAGCTTTGAAGCTCATGTGGGTATTTTGAGGAGTATGTGTATAGCCAAATAAGTGACTTGATAGTTCCAATTATATTTACAAGACGTTTCTTATGTGTGAATAGTTATTTGGAACATATGCCATGCTGCGGACTTTAGAGGACCGATTGAGCACCCCACATTCATATTCCAGGCTCAAAAATCACTTACTTAGGCGTGATCTTATATTACTTAAATATTCACCTAGCTATTAAGTTAATATTTCTATCTTTTCCTTTCATCAATTACTAAGCTTGAATCTCATGCCAAAAGAAGGGATACCTCCCATGTTTGCCAATTGTAGAGATGTCCATTTGGAGCAACATTTCCATGTTAAAATGAAATCTAAGACTCACACTGTCGCTAATGTGATTTAAGGTTCCAAGCGTTTAGATACTAGTTAGTTGTAATATTTTAAAATAAGTATCTATTAGACTTGACATACATAGGGTGGTATTCGCCCAGTCATCCTGTTTTGCTAAACTAGTTTTTGTTGGTTTAGGACTCTAGCAATAGTTAGCAGTGCTAAAGTGCACAAAGTGTTTGTGAACACTCCCTAATACATGGTATCAGCCTGCTTTGCACATTAAATTTACCTGAAAGTCACTAGTAAATGGTACTACATGTACCCAGGGCCTACATATTAAATACTACTACTGGGCCTGCAGCACTCTTTGTGCCACCTACAAAAGTAGCCTTTTAAAACATATCTCAGGCCTGCCACTGCAGCTGGTAGTATATGCCCTGAATATTTTATCAGGATATATTGTCTTTACAGTACATTTTTATGATTGTTATGAAGAAAACACATGTGTACCTTAACTAGGTGCTCAAACTCCACCAGTGGGATATTGACTTCCTTATCTTCCATTTGGTGTGTGCCACACAGCTCATAGGACTATACATTTTCTCTTGTCCATTACTGTCAAGGAAGGACTAGCTATACAAGGGTAACACCGTCCAAGCAGATTTGAAATTCATTGTATTTTCCTCCTGTAGAGCTGTGAATTTAGATTGCAAGGTCCATGTCTTACTGATATACCACTGATATGAAGTATGCATATCCAGCTTTGGGCCATCTCTATCTTGTACACATTAGTTGGAGAGGTGTCAGTCGCGCATGGTTTGGGTCCACAAAACGCTAAATGTCAGTCATCTTGAGGGATATATCTTTTGAAGTAGTAAGAAGACCCAGTGGAGTAACTAACACGATTAATGTTTACATGGGAATGGCGATGTACAATGAGGTGGCAGATTACAATTTTGATGGAGAGGTTAACTAGCAGCTTAGGAATTGTCGTCAGTGAACGAGGGACATATTCCTTGTTTTCACTAAGGCTCCTGGGCACATTCCCGTACACTCCAGATCTTCTGATTTTGAGCCATGCTTATAGGATTTAAAGCACCAGCATCAAACGTCCGGTGAGCTAAGAAATCAGCTCTGACATTAGGTAACTAGGATAAATGTTACAAGCATGGGGTCAGGTAGCATCTGTTTGACACCAGGTGTTGGTGAAGCATTGTTGCAAGGTGGCCTGATAAGGCTCATTTACAGGAGCAGACTTTCTAGACTTTTCCACATTGTTTTTTAACCTGAACAAATCATATCTTCTATTTTTTCTAATAATAAACAAAATTCGTTGAGAAAACGAAAACTGAAAACACCTGCATAACAGAGTCAACTGCTGAGCAACATAGAGGGAGCCGGAGAAAGTCCAGAGGACACCCAACATGCAAACAGAAGTGTCCATGAGTTGCAGTGCACTCGTTCATCGTTAACTGAGGACGCCACTTGATCTCGTGCATACTCACGGATCACTCATCCTTGCAATTTTATCGAAATTGCTTGTTTACTCTGGATGCTCGGACCCCACTTCCAGTTCCTGGATCGGAGCAAGATAATCGCATTGCCCGTTTTTGAACTCTAACAGCTACCGTTGCGGTCACACCCGCACTTACGAGCAGACTTCCAGACCCTCTTTGCACAACAAGACGCGAGTTTTTATTCCGCCAATTGACCACGTCTATTTTCCGATCTACTCTCTACGGCAATTTCTTTCAATACCAGGCATGTACATTCTTCCGTCCTGATGATGATCCTTGTATCTCTGTAATAGGATCGAAACGTCGTCGACCCCAATCTATACAGCGTGCACATTAACCTATTACGTAAAAAAGTGCATTGTCTGTATGGAAAAAGCTTAAACACTGGATTTTGTAATTAAGCTCCTTTGCCTTGCCTGTAATGTCTGTTTGTTTTGTATATGTCTTTTTCTCCCAACGGATACAGGACTGTGTCCCACATATGTTTTGCTGTTGATTATTGGTTGTATTTCACTGAAGAATTAAACTGGACGTCCGGCTGGACATTCTCAAATATAGTCTCGATTCTGTACTATATTTATTCCCTTTACTCCTTAAACCATTTTGAGGACCACTGTTTGTTTGAAATTAACAATTACCCAAGGTCCTCAACTACCTATTGGGTCCCCTTGTTTTGTTAGAATATGTGCACTGAGGTTGGGGCACTACAGCTGAGCGCGCCCATGTGAAGAAAAAGTCTCGGATTGTGTCCCTTTGAGATATTCCTGATGCAGATGCAGTGGGGTGTGTTAGACCTGCATCATCTTCCTCATCAACGTCCCAGGTCTCCCACACTGCTTAAGGTGACATTGCTGCGCAACCTCTCCACAGCACAAAACTCAATCAGTAACGGACGATGGCTTGCGGTGCACTGAGTCAGTGGCACCTGGAGTGCTGAGCAGTGTATCAGTCTGATGATGGCATTCACAACAGGTGTGAGCAACTCCGTAAGTCTGTCAGGACCACCGTTTTGACTCTGGCAGATGGCGGTTGGAGGTGGTCCTAGCGGTGGGGGGGAACAACCTTTACAACGAAACTTTTACAACGCACTACACTTACAACGCATTTTTTACAACGCATAATCCATTACAACGCATTCCATTACAACGCATGACACTACAACGCATTTTTAAAAACTACCTTTACAACGCATTCCATTACAACGCATACTACCTTTACAACGCATACCATTACAACGCATAATATTAAATTGCATTTAAGGTAAGTATTAGATAGTATAGGGGTAAAAATTACTTTTCTAACTCCAGGGGGTGAAACAGTAGGGTAAGTGTTGGATAGTATAGGGGTAAAAATTACTATTCTAACTCCAGGGGGTGCAACAGTAGGGTAAGTGTTGGATAGTATAGGGGTAGAAAATACTATTCTAACTCTGTCTGGACTGTCGGAGGATGGAGGTGTCATGCACACTGGCTGGGTATTTGGAGGCGGCATTGGTGGAGGTTCCACGGTGTCCGGTTGTTGCCTGCACATTGATGTGAGACGTATGCTTTCTGTTGCGGTGATTGTGTGCTGTGTAACCAGGGGGCACAGGCAGGACATGTGTGCTGTGGATTTCCCCCAACACATGCGTGCATCCATCTATGGCGTATGGTCCTTGCTTGGTCTACAGCAGATCCTGTGCATTGTGCTGGACGTATAGGGACTGGGGTACCAGGCTGATGGTGATGTCCAGGACAGGTGTGAGGGACTTGGATGTGGCTGGCTGTGAGACTTCTCAGACTCTGGCGGGTGTTGGTTGGTGGGTACCAGGGGTCAACAGGTGCAACACAGCCAGCAGCTTTGTGTGGGGTGGGATATTGGTTGTCCGCTACGTTGGTGCCGTCGGCCTGTTAGGCGATGTTGGTCAGGATGCGTACAATGGTTGTCCTTTTGAGCCTGTAGTGGGCAATGACATTGTCAGGTGTTGGGTCTGTGAGGCTGGTGCGTTTCCTGGGGGTCCGCTGTCTTTGTCTGCGCTGCCTGTGTGGTGGGCCAGGGGGGTTCTGGGTGGGGGTTGGGGTCCTGGGGTGGGGGCGGTGGGTGTTGTGACCCTCTTGGGTGTCCAGGCCGCATAACCATTGGCTCCATGGCATCTGTTGCCCATTCCAATGTGGCTGTGGGCTGGGCTCCCTTTTTTGATGCAGGTTGTTGTCCGACTTTGCACCAGGTCTGAGCAGGTGTTAGTTTCCGGGTGCTAACGTGCCTTATTGCGTTTTGTATTCTTATCGCCGATCTGGCTGGTCATTGAGAATGTTGAGGTGTGGTGTTGTCCCGGCTTTTCGCACGGGAACGCCTACTCTGCATCTCATTAGCGATAGATGCGGGAGTCATCTGTGGCGATGATTTTTGCGGCTGCTATCGTGGGTATACTGGTGCTGTGGACTGTTAACATCAGCTTGTGAATGGGCGATAAGTTTATCGCAACTTTGGCTGTGATAAAGTGACGTTAACTCGGCGAGAGATCCTTGTGAATATGCCCCCTAGTCCTTTTGCTGCCTGCATCAGAATATTTTGTAATGGTTTTTACCTGAATTGGTTAAAACACCCCTAATTTCACCTACTTGTAATCTGGGCTGAATTTGCCATAGAAGTGAATAAATCACAATAAAGCAGACGTTTTGAATGTGCAATTTCATTCAGAATAATAGCACAAGAATGTGTCCCCACACGACCCAGTCACCAAAAGACAACTGAAATTTGTCAACCCATTCATAGTATGTTTGGATTCAGATTCAGGCATGTCAAAGTTTTTGCGGGCCAGGTATTTAAATTAAAGGGGCACCTTCATTTGATGAAGACCTGTTTCATAGTTTAACCCCTTCCATGCTGCGCGAATTCCGCCGCTGTGCTGACGGTTTCTTGCGCGGGCGTGGTCATGACGGAACGGTTCCGTCATGAGCACAGCTCAACCGACGCTCATGACGGAACCGTTCCGTCATGAGCACCGAAGGGGTTAAACATTTTTCCTGTACTGCTGACAATTGGCTTATTGGTTGAGCGGGGTGAACACTACTCAAGCAGCAACCACAATTCCTGTCAAGGTGAAGTCACAATCAAGCCCAAAATTGACCTGTGCTTAAGCTTCTGATAATTTGGCACAAAAACAGTCAAGGTTAACTTGGAGACAACATTTAAAGTATGTAGCCAGCAATTCAAAAAGTAATAGAATTAAAACAATGTAAGAAAAATCCCAAAAAAATGGCATATCATTTATTAAATTATTTAAGATCAAAATTACAAAAATCTAATCAGTAGAACCGGAGATATGAAATTTTAAAGATGTCAGAAGTTAGGAGTCCTAACTTTAGGACTCCTAAATGACTTCTATGAATACCGAAATGAGTAAGTGCCTTCTGTGAATACCAAAATGAGTAAGTGCCTTCTGTGAATACCAAAATGGTAGTAAGTTTAGGATTTTGTCTTAAGTTAGTTCTGTGAATGGGGCCCTACAAGTTCAGAGGTGTACTGAAGAATTGAGGTTTGATGTCCACTACTTATATCTTGTTCCCACGAAATGTGCTTTATATCATCCCAAAACAAATGGAATGGTCGAAAAGTTCAATATAACATTGAAAGAAACTACAATGCTAAACTACATAGCTTGGGTCAAAATGGTGAAAGGAAGGTTGGAGTAGTAGATGTTCACACTGCATTCTATTAGAGGTCTATTTCCTTTTGAAGTGTTTTTTAAACACAAGCCTAACACCAGAGTTTGTCCACCCTTGGGTAAAAGCTTACAGTAGTCAATTTTCCATAATTGAGGAAAGGATCATTGAAGGTTGGAGTACAGAAGCACAGTTGAAGAGTAATAGAAAAGAGTGCTATCATGCTTGCAAGTCTGTCAAGGATGTGAATGTCAAGGTTGGCAACATGATTAAAGTGAAATTGCCTAGGAGAACACAAGGGGAATATTAATATAGGGATCTTTGTTGCGTTACTAAGGTGTTCAAGGGAACTGTGAAAGTGAATGATGGGAGAATTTGGAATTTTAACAGATTAGCTACAGATAATTAATTATTTTTCTTTTCTGTTTTCTTTGACTTTTGTTCTACCCATTTATGTAGGTTTTTGGGTGTGGGTGGGTTAATTTAAGGGAGGGGGTGGTGTGTTGTGTGGGCATGATATTGATTTGCTCCTAGCTATTCCCCTAGAGGATTTGTTGATTTGTTCTGAATGGAATGTACAGAGCGTTATTTCTTGAATATTGAACAGTTACTTTGACTGTTGAGCTGAACTTATGTGCATGGAGTTTCTCATTTCTCCAATAAAGACCTTTGCATTTCATCTTGACATCTTGAAGTTTACATGTGGATACTTCCCAATTCACTGCCCACTAGAAGCATTTCATTTACTTGCCCTGGATACATGCAGTACCTACCACTCACAAGTAAATAAATAAACCAATTTCACCATGGTTAAAAGGAGAGAGCACAAAACTTTAGCACTGATTAGTAGTGGTAAAGTGTGCAGAGTTCTAAAAGTCAACAAAACGAGTACAGAAATTAGGAGAGTGAAGGTAGAAACGTTTGGGGATTACTCTGCATGAAGGGCAAGGCCTACCTTACAAAAAGATAAAAACATTGCAAATCCAGCAATTTGGACCATCTACTTGTTTAAGCCATGTTAGCAACCTCTTCATTATTAAAGAGAGCAGCTTTGCTTTAAAATAAAAATCACACAATAATTACAGTAAGTGTGCCAGGCTCTGAGAAAGTTCTGACCAGGGAATAATGATCTATTTTCCCCCTACTTCTCCTCATGGATCTGTTCGTATTCAAACCTTAGATTTCAACTTTCGCCATGTTTGGTACAATTTGATTTTTGTAACGATTTCTTTGAATTCATTCTGGTAATTGTAGCTTTGCATTTTGGAAATATATATGATGTTTGCTATACTCAGACTACTGTGTACCAATGGTAAAGAAAGGGCTACACATTCTGGATTCAAACCAGCACAAAGAGCTGTGTGCATAGGACAAAGAATAGCTTAAGATCTATGTTAGACCTGGCACCTTGATGTTGGGGCCTCCCTTCCATTTTTTGCTGTTGCCTCATGTGTTTTTGCTGGTGTTAGATGCTTTGGGCACTGTGCCACTGCTAACCAGTGCCACAGTGCAAGTGCTCCCTATTGTAAATTGATGTATGGATTAGTGATTCCATGATTGGCTGGTTTGGTTTACCTGTCAGACCATAGTACAGTGCACCAGGAGTGCCCAGGGCTGGTAATCCAAATGCTGCTGGTGGGCTTGCGGTATATAAAGATAACAATTGGTTCTGTCGGGTATGAATAATTTCTTTACACTGTTGAAGCACTCTCTGGGTTATTTACAAGAAAGAGCAATCAGAACGCAAATAATACACACAAAGAGACCATAAAGTGTATTCAAGGTTTTATAAATTACGTCATTCATAAGTACCCAGAGTGAATTAAATGGCTGTCAAGACACGAAAAACAAGTCGAAAATTTCGTGACAAAGTGAACGTGGTGCTCAGTGATGTGGTGATGTTATGTTATGTTGTGTTATGTTAAATTGATTTATTATGCGCACAGCTACTCCAGTGAAGGAGCGTCCCGGCGCACAGACAAGGAGGAACACAACACAACAGAAATGGGGACGCCTAAGATAGACAACTAAAACAGAAAGGTCTTGATGGCTCTTCGGAAAGAAATCAGATCGTCTAACTGACGGATTTCAACTGGGAGGGTGTTCCAAATTAGTGCAGCTTTCACGCTGAAGGAACGACCCTCCATCCGACAGAGTCTAAATCTAGAGACCACAGCAAGGGCCTGGCCCTGAGATCGGAGGCTACGAGTAGGGACATAGAAAGAGACAAGATTGGACAGGATTTCAGGGCCTATACCTCTTAATATCTTAAAAGTCAAGCAAAGGACCTTGAAAAGAATACGCTTCCTTACAGGGAGCCAATGCAAAGAGCGAAGGACATTCGCCACCGGGCAAAATCTGGGTAGGCCAACAATGGCCCTGGCCGCAGCATTTTGAACCTGCTGTAGGCGCGTTAACTCAGCCTGATTGGCCCCAGCCAGAAGAGAGCTAGCATAGTCCAGGCGAGAGATGATAGTAGCCTGGACTACAAGCTGTCTGGTAGGGGCATCAAAGTATTTAAGGACTGGTCTAAGACCTCTTAATAGACCAAAACAACAGGCTGCCGTTTTTTTAGTATGTCCTATAAAGGTAAGGCCAGCGTCCAATCAGACCCCAAGGTTTTTCACCTCCGGCACAGGGGTCGGAGTGGGGCCCAGCTCAGAAGGCCACCACTGATCGCCCCAGAGCTCCACTCCCTTCCCAACAACCATCACCTCTGTTTTGAGACAGTTTTCTGTCAGCCAGCAAGCCACCGCCTTCAGTCCGGACTGAAACCTGGGGGCGTCTTGGTGGACATCTCCGCTAAGGGTAACCGCCAGCTGAGTGTCATCGGCATTTGAGACCAAGGTAGGGCCCCACTGCCTCGCGACATCAGCCAGCGGTCTCACGTAAAGATTGAACAACGTGGGACTTAGCGAAGACCCTTGCGGAACCCCCATGGCCAGAGGCTGGAAACTGGACGAAAAGGGAGGAATGGCCACACAGAAGGAACGATTGTCCAGGAAGGAGCGGAACCACTGCAGCGCCAGACCACTGACACCGATCTCCTCAAGCCGATGCAGGAGGATGCCATGAGATACAGTGTCGAATGCGGCGCTGAGATCCAACAATATCAGCAGGATATATACAAAGTGGTGATGATGGTGCAGGATATATACAAAGTGATCGTGAAGTTTTTGAAAGGCCATAGAACAGATAAATGAATAGAACTGCAGGTTGAGTGAATGGGTCTTTATGCAGAATCTTTCTACTGGTCCGGGGTGTATGTCGACGTTTCAACCCTTGAAGCGCACTACTGTCTAGTCAATGCGGGTCTTCATCAGGACAAGGAGAAGGGGTGACAGCCTAAACAGACCCACAGTCGTTTATGGGACGTGTAAAAGAACTCTTCGTTTGAGTGAATGTTCATCCAGGAGCAATGATCTCCTTTGGCGTATTAATTCCAATGATGGATTGCAGTCATATTGTGGAACTTCCGTCTGGTATCAGGGAATACAGATGGAGGAACGCAGGCGGTCGTCCTGTTTCTTCTAGGAATGATAGTCAATTTTCTTAATTGGATTCCAAGTTACAAATAAATTGCAGCGGGACTCAGGCTTACGTCCTGTCTCCGGTGATCGTATCCGACGGATAAATTCACATTCACTCAAACGAAGAGTTCTTTTACACGTCCCATAAACGACTGTGGGTCTGTTTAGGCTGTCACCCCTTCTCCTTGTCCTGATGAAGACCCGCATTGACTAGACAGTAGTGCGCTTCAAGGGTTGTAACGTCGACATACACCCCGGACCAGTAGAAAGATTCTGCATAAAGACCCATTCACTCAACCTGCAGTTCTATTCATTTATCTGTTCTCTGGCCTTTCAAAAACTTCACGATCACTTTGTATATATCCTGCACCATCACCACATCACTGAGCACCACGTTCACTTTGTCACAAAATTTTCTACTTGTTTTTCGTGTCTTGACAGCCATTTAATTCAATCTGGGTACTTATGAATGACGTAATTTATAAAACCTTGAATACCCTTTATGGTCTCTTTGTGTGTATTATTTGCGTTCTGATTGCTCTTTCTTGTAAATAACCCAGAGAGTGCTTCAACAGTGTAAAGAAATTATTCATACCCGACAGAACCAATTGTTATCTTTATATACCACTGCCCAGGTTCTGAGGGATACTGGGTTACCCCATTTCCTTTTTGAGCTGGAGGGCTTGCAGCACTGGCTGTACCACCCACAGAAGCAGCTTGTTAAAGTGTGTCTAAGGCTTGCCATTGCAGAGCCTGTGTGTAGTCTGGTACTGCCATGCTGACTGGGTAAGTGCACCCACTTGCCAGTCCCTAAACCTTCCCTTTTCTTCATATCAGACACCCCTGTGGTAGGCCCAATGGCAGGGTGCATTGTATGTATGAGGTAGGACATGCCCTGGTGTGTGTGACATGTCCTAATAGTGAATTACAGCCATTTTTGTTTTTCACTATTGCAAGGCTACCTGTTCCCCTATAGGCCAGAATGGACAGTTTGATTATTACATCTTGTAATCCTAACTGACTCAGGGAACATTGTAGAAATTCAAGTTTAGTATGCCTGAACTCAGAATGATAAAATACATATTTTAGTGAAGTGGGTTTTAACATTCGGTGTTTGAAAATACCACTTTTAGAAAGTAGGTATTTTCTTGTCTAACCATCCAAACCTGCCTCTGCTAGGCTGTGTGTTCCTTTTCTGGAGTTTGAGTGACAGGGGCTGGGGGATTCCAGGAGAGAGGGTGAGTCAGCACAGGGCTGAGTAGGAAGATCTGCATCTAGATGGGTGGGAGGAGTTGCAACTGGGACCTGAATAGGGCTGTGCCTTCCCTCCACAATCCCTCCTGTGTTACGTCTGATGTTCCTGCCCTGCACTCTGAAAGGAAAGAAGGAATCATGTCAACAAAGTGCTCGAGGACTGACCAGAACTGGTTTGGACTAGGCCAAGGCCTCTCTGCCTTCAGAGAACAAAGAGAAACTGGGTATAAATATTGGGACCCAAACCCAAGAACTTTAGATCACTTTGGGAAACAAGAAAAAACCTGGTTTTGCAAGGCTTTCTGAGGGACTGCATGTCGCAAGGAGCTGGAAGCGCGACTCATGAGCAAGAAGCGTGTCGCCGCAGTGCCGCTGCTGTTTCACAACACGAAGCGCCTAGCATCGCCGGAAAAGAGGATCGATGTCGTAGGAGACGCTGTCGCATCATCGGGAAGCGTGTCGCAGAAGAATCGTTGAGTCACCACAGGGCCACCGAAGCGCCTTGCATCGCCAGAGGAGAGGATTGACGTCGCAGCAGACGCCGCCGCATCACTGGGAAGCGTGTCGCCGCATCACTGGGAAGCGTGTCGCAGGGCCTGTCGCGGCTCATCGCCGGAGAAGAGGATCGACGTCACTGCAGACGCTGCCGTGTCACCGGTAAGAGTGTCGCATGGCCTGTCACGGCTCGCATCGTTGTGGAAGCAACTCGCATCACCAGGAGAGAGGATCGACGTCGCAGCAGACGCCGCTGCATCACTGGGTAGCGTGTCGCAGGGCCTGTCGTGGTTCGCACCGTGTGGAAACATCTCTCAACAGCGGAGAAGAGGATCGACGTTGCTGCAGATGCCGCCGCATCACCAGGAAGCATGTCGCATCAAGAAGAAAGCGCTATCCTTGTTTCTTTGCAGCAGATCTTCAATGCATCACCGTCCTTGCAACACTTTTGTTGTCTTGCGTTACGCATCTTAAGGTACATTGAACTCTGAGTGTCGCATTTACCATCTTAAGAGAACTAAGCTAATTCTACCATTCAAGTACAGTATTGTGGGTTTTTGTCATTTATGGTCTTGTGATAAGTCTATATAAAGCGCACTTATTTTTGATATAAAACTTGTGTGGTGTCCATCTGTAGTGTTGTCACTGGATTACTGTATGTGCTCACAAATGCTTTACACACTGCCTCTGAGATAAGCCTGTCTGCTCGTGCCAAGCTACCAAGGGGGTGAGCAGGGGTTATTTTAGGAGTGTACCCCCTTGCCCTGACTAGACTCAAGGGCCCCTACTTGGACAAAGGTACCGGCCTCTGCCAACTGGAGACCCCCAAATCTAACAATCTCTGAGAAAAGCATTAGAGAATCTTATGTATTTTCGATCTATGGCAAGATGCATGAGAAGGTAAAAACACTGTCCCGATGTTCTGTGCGCTTGTTATAAAAATGTGTTTCCACAATGAAAATTAATTCATACAAAGCTTTGAAGATAGCTTGGTCGATGGAACAGGCCAGCTTTTGTCCGTGCATTCTGTGAGTTGCCATCATGGAATAACCAAGAGTACACGTCCCAGAGTGCAAAATTTAGAACCTGGAGATGATAATAATGCATGAACCTGGGCAACTTTCAGGGCTGATAGTCCTTTTTTGCACCATGCATTTCCTGGTGGGTTGAAACCCTTGGAACAGTGGCGTAACACTAGCCCCAGCAGCCGTGTACAAGGGGGCCTGACAGCTCCTGATTGGGTACAGAGCATGGTGGGCTCCCTTCATGTACTTTCCAGGGGGAGCACCGCTAGTTCCGTTACGCCACTGCCATGGAAGCCATTTTTTAGGGAAAAAGGCCTGCCAGTTGCAGCTTCCAGAGATAGAAATAGGCAAGAAGTGGAAAGGTAGAGAGCAAGCAAACAGAAAAGAGAGAGAGAGAGAGAGAGAGAGAGAGAGAGAGAGAGAGAGAGAGAGAGGTTGGATGAATTAAAGAGACACGGCGAGATGAAGGGAGTCTGAGCATTTTTGCCAGGACTTTTTTGGTTCTCCAAAGTTCTCTTGGCAGTGCTGCAAATAGAGATAGTCTCAATCTACTAAAATTTCTCCTTCTCTAAGTAGAACGGATGCAGTATGGCTTGTGATAAAATTAAGTTATATCTACCCACAGCTGCCCTGAAGACAATTCGGTATCTCACAAATCAGCTTCCTGTTGCTGGAATTACGAGTGCGAACAGCTATTTCAATTTACTCAAGGCACCGTTTATTTTTCTTTGCAGATTTATATAGTGCAAAATGGTTCACAGGCATTAGAACACTTCACAAATGAAAAGAAGAGATTGTGATACAGCTAAACATTGTCTGCGAAATAAGAAAAATATTGATACATCAGGGACTAAAAGTCTAAAGCACTGACAAACCGCACATGGAAGTGAATGGAACAATATAAGGAAAGCATGTCTAAACCATATGAAGATTTCACGTTCGTTTAGAGAAGGTAAACAGAGTATAATTGAGCAGGTGCTGAGCAAAGGCACAACTGTGACTTGGAGAAGAAAGTACTGCAGCCAGAAGACACAAGAAGGGGAAAGGGAAACCAGGAATGGTGTATGGTTCTGAGCTGAGCCGGGTCCATGAAGTAGGAGTCAGAATATCTGAAGAAAACAGGAATCGTGATACTAAACAAAGCTCCGCCTCCATAGCGTGGTCAACACAAAGCCTGGTGACCTGAATGCATCAGAATGCTGGTGTGGAAACTATGACTGGCACGTGATGTGGAGCAGGATGTGCAATGTTCTGGACAACGTGTTGACAAACTGGCGTAAGGCAGGAAGGACTCTACCTAATGGCAAGAAGGCAGAATCCTGCAATGATGCATGGTGATAATCGGCTGTGTTATCCTAAATAATCAAACACAATTGTAAAGTAGGATGAATGCAAGTCCAGCCAAACCTGAGTCTGAAATATTTTTAACTGAACATAGCGATATGTTTCGGGTGAAGGTGACCAGATGGGGGATGGAGGTAGATTGCACTTGTGATCTAAGCATTACACATACATTCAAATTGTTTCACTGGTTGTGTAGATTTCCATTTGAAAATGGACTTCAATGTGTGATGTTAGTTAATATTTTGCTCCCCATGTGGCGTGCTGTGTACGCTCCATGGTTTTCTACGCGCAAACTATTTAACTTAACCATTTGGCTGGGCCTGTCATCAACGTTTGGCCCGGCACAGATTTTTATTTTTGAGTATACTGTTATTTCTTTCAATCTTATGATGTAAACATCCCAGAGAACGTCTCCGTATCAAACTGTTTTGATCCACAGCGCACCAAAGTGGCTCTAAATCCTCCCCTGCAGCATGTCTCCATACTAATCTGAAATTAGACACAGTGCTGTGTGTGTGAGAGAGGATAGAAATGTTCAGGAACTGTATAAGAGGCTTTGTCAAACCCGGCATTATCCATTTAAATGAAACGCATTTAAAGCTGGCATGCCCACTATATCAGGCTGAAGGTGCAGCAAGTTGCAATATGGTTCTACATTTTGAGAGATTTCCAGTAAACCCTTTGACAGAGAACTGAAGCTCAAGTCCACCTAATCACTCTTGAAATATACACTCATATATTAGATTCTTTCCCAATACAAATTAAATCAGACTTCCCAAAAAGCACACAATTTCATGATCCATGACGTGGACAGGATCCATCCTCCACAGAATATGTTCTCCTTCTGACTTTATACAGCATTTTCTATTCTCAGCCTTTATAGAAAGCTTTTTGTAGTAAGATTTGGCAGGTGATGTTATCAGGCGTCAAATGTGACTAGGTACTTTTGATTATAGCAAAACACCATGTCATCATCAATGACAGTGTTCTTCAATTACGTACACTTGTACCATGTGGCTTCATGTGTAATTCCTTTAATGCAGCCCTAGTTTTTAAAACAATGGCAATCTGTTTCCTAAAGTGATTGTGCCTATACGTAATGACTACAAGTTTAAGGATACATTGTGCTACTGGAAAAAAGACAGAACTGGACAAATGTGTCGCACATGACTTGGGATCACTTGGCATTTATGCACACATACAAGTATATCATATTTTGTCCTTCTGGTCTAAAATGAGTTTATTTCCCAGATTAAAGCAATTAACAAATCATCGGACCATCAATATGGACTGCTAGCTCACCCCTTGTCGCCAGGATATCACATTTCTTTGTCCAGGCCACTTGTTTCACACACATTGTCATCAGGTGCGTTAGCTGAAGCAGCCCAGTTCACACAAATTAAGACTGCAACTTGCAGAACGCATTACGCTATGAACTCACAGTCCAGGACTATAATATGTTGTCCCAGTGACATGGAGTGAGATGGCCACTTCGTCTGATTAATGCTCTTTTCTTCCAACAAATTTGCAGCTAACTAATCTCATGTCATTTGTGAGAACTTCAGCGCCTAGATATTGACCTGGTCTATAGGTGAGTGGCTCGTCCAATCTCTTCTTTTGATTGTATTTGAGGACTTGTAGCCCTGCACATCCCATTATAAATTCAGGCCTACAAGTCCTGGATTGCGAAACATAAAATGTGCTACTCATAAAGGATGTAGAACATTTGAAACTTCTGCACCTTTGGGAATTTCTGCCATTGTTATCTAGGTCAACTCTTCTTTCCACCACTCAGGGATTTTGGGGCTTGCAGATTTGATTGCTCCATCGTAATGCATATCTTACGAGTGCCAAATGCAGACTGAATTTGGCAATAATAGAAAAATAAAAACACACACGCGCAGAGCAGATGCATTGAGAGGGCCCACATGTGTCATTTGACTGTTTTAAACAACTTATGATTTGTGTCTGAAAAAACAGTGGTGGGTTTGTCTCTAATTCAATAAAAAAAGAGAGATGAACACATCATGTATAAAATTGGATTATTAGATGAAAGTGGTGAAAGTGTCACTCAACTAACAACCACAATCCTTATTTGGGTGAACCACAAAAGTCAATAAATAAACCTGTGCTTGACCGTCTTGTAACTTGGCACAAAAGAAGTAAGGCTTAACTTAGAGGCAATGTGTAAAGTGTTTTATGCAGCACACAAACCGTAATAAAGTGAAAACACATGAAGGGAACAAATCCCAAACAAAATTTATAAAAAAGTGTCCATTTTAGTGAATAAAATTACACCAAAATGACAAAAATCTAATAAGTACAACCAAAGTTATTATTTTTTACATTTCAGATAAAAACAGCACCAAGAATTACAAAACCCCATTCGAGGTAATCTGTTTGCGCTAGTCTGGGTCAATGTCACAATTTCAGGCTGACCACAATGGGGCACGGGTCAGATAGAGGGACCAAGTTCTTCCTGGTGGAGAGTTTACCTTTTCATACACAATAGTTCCACCTGAGGTGCCTCAGCTGGAGCTTTGAATTGGTAGTAGACATGAGGAGATAGTTGTTGGTGCAAAGAGCAGGTCATCATTGGAGCATTGCGCTGGCAGGAGATGCGGGTGGTCATTGGTGATGTAAAGAGTAGGTCATTATTCAATTGTTGCTTTGGTGAGAAACGTGGGTGATCATTTGCAGTCACGAAGAACGCAAAAATTACCTTGAGTCTATTTCTTGCATTTTGCATACACTCTGACACCAGCCAAGGGTCCAGGGCCAGAGGAGGCACCTCTTGGGACTTAGGACTCACTCCAGCAGAGGCCAGGCAGGTCTAGTGGTGCTGGTCAGCTGGGCAGTTTGGAGGAGGCATCTGGAGGCTTGTTGTGTCCCTGTAGTTCAAAACAAAAGTTATCCAACTAATCCTTTGAGTCCCTTCTGAGATTCTGGGTTCAAGGCAAGCAGGCCCAGTCTTCCTTCTTCAAACAGTAGGGCAGTCCTTCTTCTGAATCATCCACAAGTTCAGGAGCATTGTAGTAGGAGATCCAGGTGTCAGATGCATTTGCCAGTGATTGAGCAGGTAACTTCAGAAGTCTGGAAGGGGGTTGGCACAGCCATCAGGCGAATCTTTAAGGAAGAGTACAACCTCCAGGCCATTCTGCTCAGGAAAGGAACACCCTTCCCATCAGCCAAGGAACATTTGTCCCTGTCTGGAAGGAATATAGCAAACACAACAAGATGATGGACGGAGTGCTAAAACCTTTTAACCACTCACCTCCAATCAAGAGATCTGGGTTTACTCCATCATTCTTTTGCTCATTATGCCACCCCAGTTTGGACCCACCATATACAAATCATTCTTGAGCCTGCTCCTCATGGGAACACTCCAGCTCAACTGCCTAGCCAGGTCCACCCTGGACCAGAACTAAGCATCCTAGGGCCGGTTTCAGGGTTTCACCCTTCATAAGCCAGGCTAGCTTGAATCCAGTGGCACAGAGAGGAAAAGCCCCACATCTGGGCATACCCTTGGCCACTTAAAGTGAACATAGCAAACGCAAAAAGATGATGAATGTGGGTCCCATGCTCTCCCTGCCATGCAGTCAAGCTAGCCTGGATGAAGAGGGGTGAAACCTAGAAACCTGTCCTGACAGTTCAGGCTGGACTCTTCCCATTGGCAGCAGGGTCAAGACTGATTTGCATACGGATGGGTTTAAACTGGAATGCCATGGGGAGCAAATAAATGATGGATTAAGGCCCAGATCTCTGTACTGGGGGGAATGTTTGACAGTTATCAGCATTCTGTCCATCAATTGTTATCTTTTGCATTTCGAAGGAATACACATCATACCATCGGAAAGCCATTAACAGTCACGTGACCATGAAGAAAGGAACTTTTGGTTTAGGCAGACAAATTCCAACTTTGTAAAAGTGAAATTTTCAGAATAGCAACTTAAAAGCTAACTTTACCATCAAAGAGGACTGTAAATTACAATTCAAATGAGTGGAATACGTATTCCGCTATATGTTCCTAAACTAAAGTTATCACTTATTACATGTAATAGGGTAACCCAGTGTCTGTCTATAGGAACAGTACCCTTGCTACAGTTAACAAGGTCTTTCGAAATTTCTCACTGTCCGGACATGTAAAACTCAAGTATACATGTGCTACTTTTTAAATAGCATGCACCCTGCCCTATGAGTCTTTAGGGTCTACCTTATGGGTGACTTATAAGTATTAAAAGGGAGGTATAGGCCAGCAAAAGGGTCAGTTTGCAAAGTGCTCCTTTGGTCGTTGCATAATGACTGCTGTGGCCCGCTAGCAGCATTTAATTTATTTACAGAACCTGGGTACAAGCAGTACCATGTACTAGGAATGTTTAAATGTTCGAATAAAGTGTATACCAATTTTATAATGTTTGGAAGGAAGAGCACATGCAATTTAGCACTGGCTAGGATGAGTAAAGTGTACAGATAGGGTAGTAAAGGAAAGAATCTGGGGCAATTTCACACAAAAGATGGTCATTTGCAACACATCATATTGCTTTCAGAGTTCTTCATTGGAATAGCTGCTCATACATGGACCTTGAGATTCTGTGCGCTGTGTACATCAGCATCATTGATGCTGTATCACTGGAAATTAATATGTAAAATAAATTAAACATACACACACAAGGTAATAAGGAGGTAAAATACATTCGTGCAATGTATAGTTCCGAGAATATTTAGACTGCTTACTGATCATCATGTAGCATTTGGAACTTAAAGAGGAAGACAATTACTCATGATAAAAAAGCTTAACATGAAATAAATCCCTCAAAAACTCTTCCTTGCATTCCTCAATCGTTATGGTTGAAGATATAGGTATAAGAACTAAGTGCCTAGTAACAGACAGCAGGCCAAGATTTGTAAGCATATGACACATTTTTTATAAAGAAAATACTTCAACATCCAATAACCAGATCCCAATTTCGAAGACTGCTGAATCAGAAAAAGTAGATTAAACAACGAGCCCTAAATTAAGCCACGGAATTATCCCAATGATTATGTGAACCAAATATAATATTCAAGGAAGCTCAAGTAGGGATTTTACAAATCACTGACATGGGCACTCCTGGACTCACAGTCCTATAGGCAGAGATCCACCAGAAAAAGAAAAGAGACCTGAGAACAGCAAAGGAAACCTGCCACTGATAGCATAAACTGAAGGTGTATCCCCATATGGCTTGACCATAAGAAAATAGGCTTGTGCAGTTGCAATAAATCTCAAGTACCAACACACGTCACTTAACCTACATCAAAAGAGCAAATTCCAGTCAAGCCAGACATTTGCCAAGATATGTGTTATGCACCCCTTGATGGCAAAATACTTGAACAGTGCAGTACATGGAACTAGTGGCTCAAACTTCCATAACTCTAGTTCATAGTTGCATGAGATGTTTTCGATTAAACCTGGTTTAGGCCATCATACACCCATGGCCTCCAAGACCACCGAGGAGAGAGCAGCCATTGATGTGCTAAAACAAACGTCAGATGGGTAGAGCCCTTAGTAGGGCCTGTAGAGTTTCAGCCTGGCCAAGAGTTAGAAATACATGGCCTACAGAGACGATAAACCGGGCTTCAATGACAAGAAGGATTCAAACTGGAATTCTGGTTCAGAATCCAATCAAAGGCTAGATACATAGAGTTAACTAGAGTAATGTAATATCAAGCCAGGCAAAGAAATGGAGCATGTACCGACTGCACATTATGTAACAGATATAACTAAATAAGCCTAATGAACAGGAGGCACACCAAAGATGGAAGCCTCTTTGTGAACACCATCTGAGATTAGTATAATCCCAAGGAAAGGACTCGAAAATGAAAATGTCCTCAAAGAATAGCAAAGCTAAAGATACTTTGCAGGTCTGGATGTATTGGAGAATGAAAATAGATAAAATATAGAAACTCTCCTAGGTGCATCCAAACCCCCGAATAAGGGAACCCACCTTTTTGAGCACCTTCAAGAACCTTTTATAAATAAAATAAATGTGTAACAATCACAGGTCAATGGAGGTGTGGTATAAAGAATTGAATACCATTTTCTTAAAATTATGTTTTAACATTGGGTTTACAGTCTTGAGAAAGCCCCAGCCACACAGGCAATGTAAGAGGTGAAACGTGTTGGCTGGCAATAAGTATTGAGCACGAACTACTGCAGGATGACCTGCAAATATCAAGCACAAAATAAAAGGATTCAATCAACAGCCATCACAGTTAACCCTTTCGCTGCTAGGCCTTTTCCCCCCGTGATAAGCCTTTTTTGGGCTATTTGGGGTAGTTCGGGCTGAGGCCCCTGTAACTTTTTGACCACATAAGGTATCCATGCCAAATTTGCGTCCTTTTTTTCCAACATCATGGGGATTCTAAAGGTACACAGGGTTTGTGAATTCTCCTGGAGGGGACCCAGAATTGGCCAAAATACATCTATAGTTTTTTTTTTTTTAAATGGGAAAAAAGGCCTACAGATGAAAGCGTCTGATTTGTTCCCTGCAAATGATATCAAAAAAGGGGTTGTGGTCCCAGCTTTGAGGGACAAGCAGACTTTTGTCAGAAAACCCAAATTTGTTACACAGTTTTGGCATTTTTCTGTGCATTCAACCTCTTTCCAGTTAATGGTAGAAATGGGTATGAAAGCAATAATGGATCCTAGAAAGCTATACCTTTAGGAAAAGTAGACACAATTCTGAATTCAGCAAGCGGTCATTTCTGTAGATCCATCAAGGTTTCCTTATAGAAACTAACTGTTGAATATAGGAAAAATTGAAAATTTGTTGAAAAAAACAGACATTTGTGTCAACGTTTTCACCTGTAACTTCTTCTAATTATGACAGCTGTTTGAAAGCAATATACCGTTATATCCGCTGGACTTTTCTGGTTGTGGGGATATATAGGACTTGTAGGTTCACCACGGACCCGACGAACCCAAAGCCAATAACTGAGCAGACTCTTGCAATGTTTTTTTATTATGTACCGGGTATATTGCAATTAATGGAAAATGGAAAGACACCTATGTATTTCTGAAATTGGAACAAAATATAGAGTTTAGAAACAGTAGATATTTGCACATTTCTGTGAGTACCCTTACTAGCATGAAAATTATAGGTCATTTTTCAAAATGACTTCTATTTTACACATTGTCTTTCATTTGGAAAGCAGAAATGCATCGAAAGTCAATAAGTAATAACAGTTGCTCTACAATTCTATGTTACCCCAAGGCTCCCGATAAAAATGGTACCTCACTCGTGTGGGTAGGCCTTTGGCCCGCAACAGGAAACGACCCAAAACGCATTGTGGACACACTTTATTTTTACAGTGAAAACTGACAATTTTTTGGCAAAGTGCCTAGCTCAAGAATTTGAACCCTAGCTCTGCCGGCACCTAGGGAAACCTAGCAAACCTATACATTTTTGAAAACTAGAAACCCATGGGAATCCAGGAAGGGGTGACGTGACTAGGTCTTACCAGGTTCTGTTACCCAGAATCCCTTGCAAACCTAAAAATGTGTCCAAAAAACGCATTTCCCTCACACTTCTGTGGTGGAAAGTTCTGGAATCTTTGAGGATCCACAAAATTCCACCCACCCCGCATCCCCCAAAGTCTTCCGAGAAAAATGGTACCTCACTTGTGTGGGAAGGCCTAGTGCCCGTGACAGGAAACGGCCCAAAAAACAACATGGGCACACCGCATTTTCACATTGAAAACTGACCCTTTTTTTGCAAAGTGCCTAGCTGTAGATTTTGAACCCTAGCTCTGCCGGCACCTAGGTAAACCTAGCAAACCTGTATATTTTTGAAGACTATACACCCAGAGAAATCGAGGCTGGGGTGAGCTGACTGGCTCTCACCAGGTTCTGTTTCCAAGAATCCCTTGCAAACCTAAAAATTTGAAAAAAACCCTACATTTTCCTCATATTTCTGTGGTGGAAAGTTCTGGAATCTGCCTGGATCCACAAAATTCCACCCACCCCGTGTTTCCCAAAGACTTCCAAGAAAAATGGTACCTCACTTGTGTGGGTAGCCATAGTGCCTGCGACACGAAATGGCCCAAAATGCAACATGGACACACCACATATTCACAGTGAAAACGGACCCCTTTTTTGCAAAGTGCCTAGCTGTTGATTTTGAACCCTAGCTCTGTCGGCACCTAGGGAAACCTAGCAAACCTATACATTTTTGAAAGCTCAGTTTCAGTTTTTTAATTGCAATGATGTCAGCGCGCCATGCGCGAGATCCGCATTGCAATGAAAATGCTAATTGGGCTCAGGAGGTTCCCGAGGCCAATGAAAAGAAGGGAAATCCCTCTGCTGTCTGCAGCAGAGGGATTTAGTGCCCCTGTTCGCATGACGGAATAGTTCCATCATGAGCACAGGAGCACTGGTGCTCATGATTTAACCATTCCGTCATGAGCACCGAAGGAGCTAATGGACTTTTCGTTCAATCATTGTACTAAAATCTGGTATTGAGACCAAAGAAAAAATAATCAGGAAAACAGGACACTCTACAGCAGAGGTCTTCAACACTTTAGATGCCCAGACCCCCCTGTCAAAAAATGTTATGCGTAAGGACCCCCTCCTGACAAAATTTCTAGAACTTGGTCCTCCTCATCATTGCCAACTATCGACAGCCATAAACACCCCCAATTACCACAGCAAATAATTTTTACATTGGGAAAATAAATTAAAGAGTGTTTAGCAAACCAAAGGTCAGTAAGAGAGCTTGGGGGCATGGTCAAAGGTGTGGCTAAAACAAAGAGCCTCATTTATGAGGTATAGGTGTAGGACGGCGCCACAAGTCTTCTTGCTGTGCTGCCCTACGCCAATGTGAAAGGGCAGGAATGCACATTATTTCGGAAATATAGTGCATTCCTGTCCTTTCCCCGTGCGTTGGTGTACACATTGCTAACTAACGCCAACATAGGCAGGATTGTTTTTGTGCAGGAAGGGGCACCTTCCTAAAAAAAAAGAATCCTGAGAGGGGTTTTCCTCTTTCTATGTGTGCTGCAGCAATACAAATGTACTCATGAGGAGGACTTGGCCCAACCTCTGGATAGTGTCAACGGTTTTTCCAACAGATAAAAAAATATCACTTAAAACATTGAGGGTAAAGAGGGAGGAGGTCGGGCCTGCAGGCATTGCAACACGTTCATTTCATTATGAAGGCTTTGCTTTTGGGCGAAGGAATGGAGTCGTAAGCTTGGTATAATGTGCAGCAATGTGTATTACCTTTACCCACACCTTCTGGCTGATGAATTCTGACCAAGGAAGGAAATATTACACAATAATAATTTCTGTGAGACTTCCTCCTTCCAGGATCTTATTCAGTATTGTCTCAGGCTAAATTACTGGGGGATTACCAATGATCTGTCACATGTTAGTATCTGTGGTAGGCATGAATCATGGCTTAGGGAACATGGGGAGCCTGGTTTCATGTCACAATTCAGAAAGTAAGAACAGCCTGATATCTGTTTTCTGATAGAGGCAGCAAGGTTGTGAGCACCTCCAGCACTACCTCAGCAGGTTGCCTGGTGTAACAGTATGTGCACACTCTCAATTTAATTCACTTGGCACTCGGGGCCTCCCACTCTTGCGGCATCTCTTCCGATCTTGGCTGAGTTGTGCCACTGATGTTACGTGGCACCTTGTATCAGATTGTTGTCCTTCTGTTACCCTCTAATGCGCAAATAGGAGTGCCTTGGTGTTGGCTCACGCTAAAAGTGACCATACTGGAAAGAGAAACAACCTCAAAGAAAGTGTACCTTTCTGACTGCAAAACCTTGCCAAGTACGGCTATATGAAAACTTTCAAAAATTCATTTTGGGGAGATATAGCACATTTATTCTTTCGAGTTGGTTTGCATTTACTGTTGTGAACAGATGAAGTCATATGCAAGAGAGACATGAAGGGAATAGCAATAATTATTAGAAATTATAAATACTCTTAGTTCCTTTCATGCTGATCACTGTACTTGCATACTGTTCTCCCACTGTATACTTTACAAACTTTAAACTTGAAGGCTTGGTTACTATTAAGAAGTGGAGGACTGAACAGTGGTTGGTCCTGACTGTGAAAATGTAGAAGAGGAAAAAACCGATTAAGAGTGCTAAAGATTAGCACTAAGTAACTGGAGTAATATTATTTATTTAGCTGGTGGTTTGGGAAGAGAACGGTGGACATTATGAGCTTGCATTACATTTTACAAATGTTGGAATCAATTAACGAACAAAATATTTACTAAACACAGACAAATATCTAGACATCTCTAGCATAAATATGAAACTATAAATTAGTATTTAATATTTATACTTTGCGTGTCCTTCATTGTAGATTATTTAATACCTTAGGTGGCAATGTGTTTCTTTAGCAGGGTTTTATGGTCTTAGTCCCTATTAAATCACATGTAGAAGGGTGGAGCATCCTAATAGATACTGCAAACAAAGGCTCAAAAGGTTTATTGCTGTGACACTTTGTCAATGGATTCTAAAAATCTGAAAATGAAATTCACAAAGCAGCAATAAACCATTTACAAGAGCACTGTGCATCGTTTTCTTGCTCATTAGTATCAATAAACTATGACCACACATTAATGTACTGTTTCAAACATTGTTCTTCTCATAGATTTCCTGTTATTCTTGCAAAATGATCCATACTTTTATGCAGTCTAATTAAAGTCTTAGCACAGGGCAAGAAACTCCTCATCACCACATTAGCAATTGATGAGCATCGGCTAGGTAAACATTTTAAAGGAAAAAAGGGGAAACTTAAACAGACTTCTATATATTAATTTATATTTAAAATCAGCTTACACAAAAAAAATGGAACTGGATAACATGTAGGTGCTTATCAAAGCCAGGTTCACAACCTGTTTCAATCATGAGAGCCGTATAATACAAATGAAGCCAACTGCTCTCAATTGATAATCTAATCACTATCAATCATTGCCTCAAATATAATTCAAAAGCGTTAATTTTATGGGAAACTAAAACTTATTTGCTGAAATATTTACCAGTAGCCCTGCCAAGACTCAAACCCAGTGGGTGGTATATTCCCAAACATATTTCCACAGTAACACCTAAAAGATTGCACTGCTATTGGTATCAATTCTAAATCTAAAATTAAATAGATTCAAACTGCGGATGGCTGCATACCACTCCGCGTAGCCATACGTGATCTCCGCCCCCCGCCCCACGGCAATGGCGGCCTGCTTTGTTTTCTCTGTATCCTGGTGAGGAGACGCGGAGACGCTGGTTCATTACCGACGGCTGCATTTCTCGTGCCCCCGGGAGGCAGAAAGCGGTTGGCGGAATCTTTTTTCAGAGGTAGCGGTTAGATTGAGGCGCTTGGCACATATGCTGGGATTATCGGACTTCGCTGGCTGCATTTCGGACATAATCCCCGCGCTTCGTCCCTGGTGGAGGAAAATTTAGTACTGGCTACTGCTGAGGAGAGGAAAAGCTGCTGGTTAAAGAGACTGTAATTAATGCTGGAAATGTGGAGAACTTGAATGGCTGGTGTGAAAAAGAAAAAATAATAACACTCTGAAATTTGAACAACTTAACATTCTCTACGTTTGTCCATTCTTATAGGGTTTTTAAAAAAAAATTTTGTGAGTAAGGTGTAGTAAGAAGCAGAAAGCCCTATAATAAGGTTGAGTCCAGTCCAGTAGTTTTTGAAGAGATCCAAAGGGCTGTGTTAGAAAATGAGAAGGAATATGAATACGTGCCCTAAAGCCAAAAAGTGCCTCCTACTGGCTAAAGAAACTAGAGAACTGGCCTGCGGTGCCGATAAGGACATTAGCCTGAAAACACCTGGCCCTGACTCTACGTTTGAGAGTTCAGAAGAAGAGGAGGGTACTGCAGCGATTTTGGTGGAAAGGAACGATAAAATAGAAAAAAATAAGAGTGTTTGTATCTCTCTGCCAGCTTTAGCCCTTTCTCAGATCGCTGAAAATCAAAAGAAGCTGAAAGTAATTAAAGAAACAAAACAGTTTCCAGTCTTTGCAAAAAAACGGCAGCACTATCCTCCTTGGTTTTGAGTCCATCCTTAAACCCTGTAGCAGTCTTGGTACTGCCGTCAACAGAAGGGGTCGTCTTAAAAGACTCCCAGGATGCCTCAAAAGAGATTGGACTGGTTTCAATTCAAGGCAATACTGCTCTGACTACTGCAGAATGTTTGGAACAGGGGAAGGACTCAGAGCCTCTGGAGGTTCTACAGGAGCCCGTCAAAACAGTTGTGGATATTCCTCTTCTAATTATGCCTGTAGCAGCAGTAGCTTTATCTAGCTCGGGACATAATCCTCGTGGATGGTTCAAACAATCAGAGGCTACTGGACAAGAAATGCAGCATATTGGACTTCCTAATAAGATTGGAGGTGAACAACTATTATCTGCTCCGGACTTATCTTTTGTGTCCACTCTCGCTAATTTAAATTCTGTTTTGGATGTAAACGGAGATTTTCAGCTGAGCATTAAAGATATGCTAAATCTAATATTAGATGAGATCCGGGATTTAAAAAGTTCGCAAAGATCCGAACTGGCCTCTATCCATCAAAGATTAGAAAAGATCGAAGGGACAATGTTAAGTCTTCCTACGAAACTGGAAGAAGCAGAAGCCAGAATTTCATCATTAGAAGATCAAATGGTTATTGTATCAGAAAAAGTTAAAGAAGCCGGTAAAGATAAAGATACCGTGATAAATAAATCAGAGGAGTTGGAGAATCACTCTAGGAGATCTAACCTTCGAATTGTGGGTATACCAGAGGGTCTTGAAGGATCTCAGCCCTTGCAGTGGATCAACTCTTTTATTAAACAAAAAGTGGTCCCGGAATTCGACGGCGATCTTACAATCACTAGAGCTTATTGGGTGCCGTCACATCCTTTTCCTAATTCCTCTCTGCCTCGAACATTTTTGCTAAATTTTGCAGACTTTCGTGTGAAAGAAATAATTTTGTCTAAAGCAATTCAACAAAGACAGTTTGCTGTTAATGAGACAGCAAGTTGTCGGATCTTCTCAGATATGACAGCAGCTGCTGCACGTAGAAGAAAATAATTTGTGAAAATGCTCCATCTTTTTAAAGCAAAAGGAGCACAAGCGTCGATCGCTCAACAATCTAAACTGAAAGTGTTGGTTAGAGGCAAATTTATAATGCTCTCTGATTTAGAGGAAGCCCAGAAGCTGTTAAAGGAAATTTCGTAGGGCCCTAAGCTGCATTAGGGGTCTATATTTAAGGAGGCTTTAGGTTAAGAGAATAGCTGGATTGTGGGTGTTCTGAGTCGCTCTTAGAGGTTAGATCCGTTATTTAAGAGATGATTGAGTTTTGAGAATTGGGGGGTCGGGGGGGGGGGCAAGGTCACCGGGGTGTAATTTCAAGACACCCAGGTTAATTGGGGGAGGTAAAATGTGGAAGGTGTGGTGTTGGGGAGGGGTTCCACATTCTGGGAAGGGTAGGGGTGGTGGCATAGGGGGAAAAATGAAGTCCTTGAATTTTTGCTTTTTTCAATTGTACTGTAAAATTATAAAAGATAGGTTGAACTTGATTCAGAGGAAGGACCATAGGTTGACAGAGTTCAAGTCGAGCAGATATGATGCCCAGTATTGAATTACTGAAGGTTATTTCATTTAATGTAAACGGCCTAAATAATAGCAACAAAATGCGGTCCATTGAATTATGGATTAAAACAGAAAATCCGGTGGTGATAATGTTGCAAGAGACGCATATTTCCGATATTAAGCTGCCTGATTTTTGTATGTTTCAATCGTGGGCTTCGTACCGGGGGTTTTCTTCATCCTCTGCCTCCTTGAGAGGTATGGCCATATTTCTAATTAAAAAATTACATGCAGAGGTAGTGAATTTTGAAAAAGACCAACATGGTCGTTGGTGCTGGGTAACTTGTACCCTTAGACAGTTTAAAAAACCTATAACTTTTGTCAATTTTTATGCACCAACAGAAGATAGACCCAAAGTCTATGAGGAGTTATTTCAATCTCTAATTCAGGTACCGGAGGATCTGATAATAGGGGGGGATTTTAATATCCTTATGAATCCTTTATTGGACTCCTCCGAGTCAAAGCGTAAGCAGTGGAAACCTAGATCTTTTAAAATTCTACAACAATATAGCGTTACTCTTGACTTACATGATCCCTGGCGATTAACTAATCCAAGTAAATCCGCATTTACATGCTGGTCTGGGGGGTATCGTTCCTCATCTCGTATTGATTTCTTCCTAGTATCCCGGACGTTAGGCTTTAATCATCAGGCTTTTCTTTTTAATGGATTTTCTGATCATGCGATGCTGAGGTTACAAATCTAGCTGTCAGAGGTATCAAGAATCCCCCAAAAATGGTCTCTTAATCGACATTATTTATATGATGAAATTTGGGTGGGCGCCTCCATGGAGGAGATTCGACATTTTTTGAGCCGAAATATGGGCCCAGCATCGCTACATATGATCTGGGATGCACTTATGCCTTTTTCCGGGGGTTAGCTATTGGAAGGGATTCTGAATATATTAAAAAAGTGAAGAAGGACAAGAAAGATTTGGAAGACAAGGTGCAAACGGCATATGCTCTCTTCATAAAAGCTCCTTCCCAGAATATTAAAAATCTGTTGACCCAGGCTAAGTATGATCTTACCTCTAATAATTATGCTCAGGGGGAATCAACTTTTCAGAATGCACAGCAAAAAATGTATGAGGAAAGTAATTTTACTGGCCGTTTCCTAGCGTGGCAGGCTAGGGAACGAGCCGACTCAAATCATATAAAAGCATTAAGATGCCCGCTAACTCTTAGACAAAGTAAGGACCCTGCCTATATTGGTGAAATCATGGTTTTGCATTATGATTCCATATATGGCCACCAGCAAAATGTGGATTTGAATGCCCTTGAAAAGTATTATAAGAAAATAATCTACCTAAACTTACTGAGTTAGACAATCTTTCTATGGCCAGCCCTTTCACAATGGAACAACTTGAAAGGGTTGTTAAAAACTTGCCGAATGGCAAGGCCTGTGGCCCGGACGGACTACCATCAGAGTTTTTTAAGGTTTTCTTTAGTTCATTTTCTGAATTTTTTCTTCAATTATTGAATTCTATGTTAGAGGGGGGCGAAATACTGGAATACCGGAATCTTTTCACCAAGGCAATATAGTAAGCTTTTTAAAAAAGGGGAAAAACAGTGAAGATCCGAATGCCTATCGGCCGATAACGTTATTAAACTCAAGTTATAAAATCTTAACTAAATTGTTATCACTTTGGTTTAATCGGTATGCAGATGACTTGATTCACCCGGATCAAAATGGCTTTATTGCTTCTAGACAATTGGCTACCAATATTCATTACTTAACGGAAGCCCTTGACTATTTCGAGATACAGAAAATTCCAGCTCTCGTTTTATTATTAGACGCCGAGAAGGCTTTTGACCTCGTTGTCTGGGACACATAATTCATGATTTTGGATCAATTTGATATCTCTTTCAAAATTATATCATTAGTTTGGAAACTATACCAAAACGCAGAAGCAAATGCCATTGTAAATACTTCAGTCGCCGGGGTGGTTAAAGTGAGGAGAGGCACAAGGCAGGGGTGCCCTCTCTCACCGGTTATTTTTGCATTCTTTATTGAACCTTTGGCGGCGGCCATAAGGAATTGCCCGATTATTTGCCCTCCAATACCGTCAATAGCAAAGTTGAAACTATATGCGGATGATATAATGCTTATCATCAAACCGGAATTGGAGGCCCAAACTATAGCCTTTCAGCTTTTTGAAGTTTTTGAAGCCTTAGGTGGCTATCGTATTAACAAATCTAAAACAGAAGTTATACAATGTGGCGGAGACATCGGGGTCTTACATAGGGACACTCGGTCATGTATTAACACTGAATCAAAAAGATGTCTCTGATTTATATCAGTTGAATTATGTACCGCTTTTGCAGAAAATTCAAAATCTTTTTGAACGCTGGGATTCTCTTCCCCTCTCTATCTTAGGTTGTGTTGCATTAATTAAAAGGTCGGTTCTTCCTTTATTTAATTTTTTATTTTCAACTATTCCATGCACTTTATCTAGCGCATTTTTCAATCGAGTTGAGTCTATGTTTACATCTTTCCTATGGGCGAAGAAGACTCCGCCCATTGCAATTAGCACTTTATATGAGGATGTGGATCAAGGAGGCTTAGCACTTCCGAATCTAAGGGATTATTACTATGCGTATTTTGCGCAATATTTATCTAGATTCAAGCCTCAACCACAGAGTTATCCCTTTATCAATAGTTTGATGGATCTAATGCTCAAGGAAACCCAGATTCAATCCCCCCTGCAAATTTTTAAATCACCTAAATTGGTTCGTTATAAATGTTTACACTGGTTTTTTAAGAAACGACAGGCATTGTTTAAGAGATATGATATTCCTGCTATTAATTTAGCTACACTACTCTCAGGGATTTTTTCATTGTCAGGGGTTTCATTTTCCTTAGATCTTACTATGAAATGGGCTGCTGCTGAATTTTGCAAGGTGTCGTATTTTTTAAAAGATGGAAAATGGTTTACTAAGAATGAAATGTCTAATCGGATTCCCAATGATTTTATTCTTCATGGGTCTTATAACATTTTATATAATTTTTTATTGGAATTAGATATGCCCCAAATCTGTGCACAAAGTCAATTAGTTAATGATTTGCTTATAGAAACCGTTAATAGAAAACCGGGTGCTTGGAAACAGTGTTCAGCATTTGCTAAGAGTGTGGATCTCAGAAATAAAGCAATCAAAAAATGGGCTGATCAGGAGAAAGTGGTGATGACTTCCGGGGTTTGGTTGATGATCAACAAACTTAATTTTCACACTTTGAGGGGCGCAAATTGGCGAAGAATGTTATTCTTTAGTAAATGGTTGCTCTATCGAACCCCCTCTCTTCTTCAAAAAATGTATCCTAATCACTCAGCAAGTTGTTTCCGTTGTATCAATCATCCAATAGCTAATTGGCCCACATTTTGTGGTCGTGCTTAAAAATTCAGAAATTTTGGGAGGATATTTTTGGCTTTTTGGAGAATGAATGTGATTTACAATGTATTAGGACCGAGAGACTGATTTTGTTGGGGTATGATACAGAGGCTTTATTTTCGCCCCAAATGATTAAATTAGTATATATTGCAACAGCAGTAGCTAGATCCCTTCTTTTGCAGAATTGGCGCACCGAAGTAGTTCCATCAGTGGTAGAATGGTCCCGCAAGATGCAAAGGGTGAAAAAAAGTGAAATACATTTATGCGAGGAGAATTGGAGGTCTTAAAAAATGTAATAAAATATGGGCCTCATACTTTGATTTAAAAAAAAAGGGCTTTTTTGCTATTAACCCTGTGGAGGTGGTTTTTAGATCCTAATGAGGTGTGATCTGCTGCTTCCGGAACTGAATGTATTATTTTATCTTCATGTATTATGGTGCTAATTGTTGGTCATATTTAGTACTATTTTCAATGTGTTTTCTATGTTTTCTATGTCTTTTCTTGGATTTCTATAAAAAACAAAATGTACAAAAAAAAACTGCAATACATTTTTACTACGCAGTACATCATATGAAAAAGGCACAAGCTACATAATAAACACCAATACATATCCAGTAGAAGACATAACCATCCCTTTATTACAAGTTGATAACCAGTTGATTATATAAGAAATCTGATTGGAGTTCCATACTAGGGTTTTTTAGTGCTTTAAGTTCTAATGATCAAAAAATGTCATCAAGGGGAGGCGCACACAACACAATACAAAATGGCCAGAGAGGCAATTACTCCCGATCGGTTCCAGGCAAATGGTTTGAATTTAGGGGTTGGCAAGTGGGCACTTTCACACTGTTCTTTTTTTAACCTACTTTCATCATTTTTAAGGACATACTTCTTCAGTATCTTTATGGGCTCTCTTCCTTAGAATTAGCAGCCATAAATTTAAATTTTCTTCAACTCTGAGGTCATTTCAGCGCTTTTGTAGTGCCAGTGCAGGACTTCTTTGTGTATAAATTCAGTCAGCTAATGAATGGGAAGTTCTTCAATTCAGATGTGAAATGTAATTTTACCAAAGGCTCTAAAAATACATTTGTACTGGATATGTGGGAGCCCCTTGAGCTTGCCAAACTTCACCTTTGAATACGCTGTTTGTAATATTTCACTGCACACACATGCTTTCTGGTGATATGCGCTGCCTTTGTCTCCCCTATTTGCCTGTTTAAAAATAGCTGGTGCTAGTCATGCACGTCTACCTTCAGGATTCTCATGATTTACAGCTACTGAAGCAGACTTTAGAGTTATTTACCAATTGATAGTGCCTCTTACTCTCATCTCCTGTCTACCGGATTATTGACCATGTCCCTGTTCATCTTAACCCTGTTTCAGTTAAGCATCCTATCCATCATCTTTTGAGCTCACAATGTATGTGTTTTAGCATTATAAGCAACTCTAAAGTAGCAGGGGATAGTGCTCCATTCATAATTCATTGGCAAGCTGCATAAACTGAAGTTCACAACTAAGTTATCTTTCTCTGCTGTCAAACCTGTAATCAGGAGACCTCTTCATCAAAAGAATCTTGGCCACAACCATCTTTAGGCTAATATGGAGGGTGATGGTGAGTATAAAGGGGCTTCCTCTACATCTGCAACGGGAGCCATTTCAAAGAAGCCAACTGGGTCAGTCAAACATGCTAAAAAAGACGTTGAATCTCCATCCAAGTCACCTTTTCCTTTTACTTTGGAGAATATTATGGAGGAAATTAGAGCCTTAAAACCATTTGTAATTGAAACAAGTACTTTGATTCAGCGTATAAAAGAAAAGCAGTTCTCTCATGATCAGCATATGTCTGCCAATGGGCTAGTGATGTCAAAGATTCTATGCAAAATATTTCTCACCTACTCAAAGCAATTAAGCAACTTAGGAAAGACACATAGCATTTGGAAAACAGAAATCGCAGAAACAATCTGAGTCTTTATGAGCAGAAAACTCTGAAAAAATGCAACTCCTTCAACAGTCCATCTATAAAATAAAAATTCTCTCAGTATTTAAAGGGCCCATCGTTTGGGCCCAAAGTCTTCAAGCGCTTCAAACTCCAAACCCATAGGGATTGCATTCTCTTTTTACAATTTACTGAACTAATGCAAATACTATCAGTGGCTAAAAAACATGGTACCTTACATTGGTCTGGACACAGAGTCTTCTTTATGCAGGATATTTCTAATGCCACTGCCTCCAAGAGGAAATGATTCCTTGAGATATGACCTCATATGAAGTCCTTAAACGTAAGATATGGCTTGTTACATTCATGTTTTTTTAAAGTACATACAAATATAGGCAAAATACTTACAGGAACCGGGTGATCTGTAGGTGTTTCTTCAACGACTTCATGAAGATATGGAAATTGCTATGAAGGCTATAATGTGACTTTACAATATTTATTTTGGTTTTCAAGTTCTCTATTAACTAACAGGCAAATAGTTTTTTTTAGGTTGTGCTATATGTGGTAATGTTTTGACCCTTATTTTCCTCTTTCTTTCAGTATTGGCTCGTGACAAATGCTCCAAAACCCATATGTATTTCTCATGAATGTGTCTTGTCCAGTGTCATCAATTCTATGTGTCATCACTGGTAAGTCTGTAGTCTATTTACCATTTTGTTACGTATTGAATGTTATAGTTCTAGTTTATATTCCTTTATCTACATGTCTCTTTGTATTGGAGCTTAAGATATAAGATCAAAGTATTAAGTCTGTTTCCGTTCGAAACAAAGTCAGGTGCATCTTCATCAGACTCTCCCCTCCCTCATGTCCTTTAGCATGTTCAGCCATGTAATTCACTTGCAATTAAGGAATTTTTCTTTCCTTTATTGCTTTTTCTAGCTCTTATTCTAAATTTTCAGTTTTTCTCCCGGTCATCCTTTTTTTCCATGGTTCCTCTTTTCTATCTTTTGTTTCTCTTCCCTTATTCTATCTCTTCTTTCGTTCTGATATATATTAATTATACCTTCACATATGTAGTCTGTTATTGACATGTCTGGTCCTGCAGTAAACTTATGAGTTGTTACTTTTAATGATTAAGGCCATAAGAACCCGGTAAAAAGGCATCAAGTACTGTCACACTTATCTAATCATAAATGTCAAATTGGTTTCCTCAGGAAACGCATCTCACTTATAAAGAAGATGTTTTGTTAAAGAAATGTTGGACTGGTGATTTGTATTTTTACTCATCTGTTAATCAAAGATATAGAGTTATTATTTTCTGTCATAAAAGCACCTGAATGTTTCATTTGAATCTCAAGAATGTGATGTTGACAGTAGATGGGTTCTCGGTAAGCTTAACATCAACAATATTCCAGTCACACTTTTCAATGTATATGGTTCAACGCATCCAGACCCTGAGTTTTGGAAAATGATTGCTCACAAAATCAGACAACATTATTCACAGAATTTCTTACTGAATGGAGATTGTGATCAAGTATTATATCCCTTTCTTGCTTGCACATCTTCTACTAAATTCACACATAACAAAGCACAGAAAGCCTTTCAACGTACTATATCCCACTATTCCCTGTCTGAATCATGGAGATTCTCGCAACCTCATCAATCTAAAACCAGTATTGATTATGTATATTTAAGCAAAAATCTTCTTCAACATCTAACCCATTCGGAGATAGGATCGATTTTAATCTAGGACCATGCCCTGGTACTCACTGATCTAGCAATTTTAAATACAAGTATTCAAATCTAGATTGTGGTTAAATAATGCTTATGTTTCAGATAAAGACTTTCTCACTGCATGAGACCTTTGTCAGAATGACAGAGGGCACACCTCCTTCAATTTTGAAATGCTTTTAATGCGGCATCTAGAGATTTAGATTTAGTTTTGTTTCATCTCAAATAAAACTTAAGAGAAAAGCTGCATTAGCCAATATCAAACATTTAGAAGATGTTTATTATATAATTTCAAAAACAGCAAGACAGATCTGGAAATGCTGATTGTGAAATAGATACAGTTCAATAAATTATCCACCAAAAAAGCATGTGGCACGCTTCTCAGATTTAATGCTCGCTATTATGGTAGTTAAAACAAAGCAGGTGCCTTGCTTGCTAATTATTTGAAAGGTAGAAAAGAAAAAATACTATCAAGACAATTGCAAACTCTTTGGGTGCCCAATTGTTCCATGACACTGACATTGCTGTGAGGTTTGCAAATTATTACCAAGCACTCTACACCCCTGAAAATAGTCCTTTTGATGAGCCTATAAATTCCTATTTATTGTATCTTAAACCTCATAGCTTCACAAACACTGAGACTTCTTTCCTTGAATCTGCATTTACCATTGATGAAAACGAGTAGAAATTAAATGCTTACCAAAAGCAGTCAGCCCTGACAGCGTTACTGTTGAATTCTATCTTCAATTTTCTCACTTCTTACTTCCCCAGCTTTTCAAGCTTACTATCTACTTTCTCTCTATAAATTCATCTATTGGTTTTATCACAGAGGTGATGCTATGTATTATTAAAAAAAAGATTGTGACTGGACCATGTGTAAAAACTATTGCCCAATTTCTTTGCTAAATACAGATTACAAAATGTTGACTTTACCTAATTGATCTTCTCCCTGATCTGGTTTTCCAGGAACAGTATGGTCCTGCTAAGTACAGAAATATTGCAGAAAATTCACATACCTTTTTAAATGTTATTAGTACAACTAATACACGTACCTCTTCTCTAGCGGCACTTACACTAGACGCCGAGAAAGCATTTGACAGAGTCAATTGAAAATGCATATGAAAGTCTTAGAATGGGAAACTTTTGGTGCCTGATTTCTCCAACTTATTTCCACAGTATATTTGCCACCTCATTCTACAGTACTGGTAAACGGTGTACAGTCCCCTTATTTTCACCTCAAGGTACTAAACAAGGCTGCTCCATCTCCATTAATATTTATATTAGCATTAGATCTCGTTTTCCATCAACTTAAAGCTTCAGATACCATACACAGACTTCAAGTCAAAGACACACATCAATTATCCTGCTTATGGTATGATAGTCTTTTCATTTCTCAGCCTGATATCTCTCTACTGTATTTCTTTGAAGAGTCGAGATTGCACTATGCAGTATTAGGATACAAGCTAAACTTGGATAACTCTGAAGTCCTACCTCTTAATAAATACTGTATAATGGATCCTTTTGCTCAGGCAGGTCTATCCTGGAATCCTGTTAAGATGCAGTTTTGGGGGATTCTCTATACCAATAATCTCAGAGACAAGATAAAAATTAATCTGGATATTATGTTCACTAGAATCACATATCTTACCCAGGGTTGGTCACACCTTTTCTTATCTTTGTGGGGTCGTACTGATACAATTAAAATGATGATTCTCCCCATTATGAAATTTTGTCTTCAGATGTTACTAATTAAGAGTCCTAAGAAATACTTCAATTCCCTGGATAAAATGTTATCTACATTTTTATGGAATGAGAAAAGGTATCACATATCATTGAACTGGGTAAAACTCCCTAAATCGAAGGGTGGAGTCAATGTTCCCGATTTCTGTATTTATCAGAAAGATTTCAGCATTAAGCAGATCCATCTTTCATTTTTCATTCCACTAATACAGAACCTTAATTATGGTTTGCATTAGAATAATGTGTAATCTTTCATTTCTCCCACAAATAGGTTATTTTGATGTCCCAACCCCCCAAAATGTAGTTACCATCACCGACTTTGTATTCCTGTTCCCTGATTAAATGGCTTCTTATTTCTAATACTTCTACAAATCATCAATTTCATCAAAGCCCCATTTGGTACAATAAAAGGCCTATCCTTAAAGGAAAACCTCCTCTACGGAAGAGAGGGACTGGTAAGGGTCAACTCATTGTTTCTTAATTTATCTCAAATACTTTAGTTATTACTTGTATTTCTTGTATAAAATATGTGGGCTGCTATGATTAATAGACAGAAGCAGATACAAGTTACAGTGAGGTTCAAAACAGAAAATAAAACAAAGAGTTCCACCATCTTGTTGAGAGAGGTTATATATGCATAAATATAAGATAATGTAAAAACAAAACTCAACCCTACGATACTAACCTTAATCTATATGTCTAGGGTGTGAATATATGGTTTGCCAAGGAAACCCCATTAAGGATAATCTAACCCTTTTGCCTGGTGAGTAAGAGTGTATTACCCTGTCTTGGTCACTGTTAGACTTGGCACCATTGGCGTGAGTCTCCCTTCCACCTTTTGCTGTTGCCTCATCTGTTTTTGTTGGTCTAGATGCTTTGGGCACTTTGCCACTGCTGTTCAGTGCCAAAGTGCAAGTGTTCTCTATTGTAAAATAATGTAATGGATTAGTGATTCCATTACTGGTTATTTGATTTACTTGTCAGACACTAGTACAGTGCACCATGTGCGCCCAGGGCCTGTAAATCAAATGCTGCGGGTGGGCTTGCAGCACTGATTGTGCCACCCACAGAAGCAGCTTGTAAAATGTGGCTCAGGCCTGCCATTGCAGAGCCTGTGTGCAGTCTGGTACTGCCATGTTGACTTGGTAAGAACACCCACTTACCAGTCCTTAAACCTTCCCTTTTCTACATGTTACCCACCCCTAAGGTAGGCCCTAGGGCAGGGTGCATTGTATGTGAAAGGAATGACATGCCCTGATGTGTGTGGCATGTCCTCATAGTGAATTACAGCCAGTTTTGTTTTTCACTATTGCAGGACTACCTGTTCCCATAGACCAGAATGGGTAGTTTGATTAAAACATCTCATAATCCTAACTGACCCAGGGAACATGGTAGAAAAACGAATTTAGTATGCCTGAACTTAGAATGATCAAATACACCTTTTAGTGAAGTTGGTTTTAACATTCTGTGTTTGAAAATACCACTTTTAGAAAGTAGGTATTTTCTTGCCTAACCATCAAGCCTGCCTCTGCTAGGTTGTGTATTGCATGTCTGGTTTGTGAGTGACAGGGGCTGGGGTGGCTCCGTGAGACAGGGTGAGTCAGCACTAGGCTGAATAGACCTATCTGCATAGGGGGTGGTGGGAGGAGTAGCACCTGGGCCTGCCTAGGGCTGGGCCTGCCTTCCACAATGCTGTCTCCACCTCCTGTGGTGTGTCTGATGACCCTGGCCCACACTGACAAAGTTAGTTATGCACTGGCAGAATGCACCCAGAACTGGTTTGAACTAGGTACAGACACTCTCTGCCTTCAGAGACAAAGGATTTGTGTGTATAAAAAGGTGGACCCAGACCCCAGAACTTTAAATCACTTCTGGGAAATGAAGAGGAATCTTTACCATGGAGAAGAAACCCGAGAAGCTGAAGGAGGATTACTGCCCCTGTGCTTTTTGCTGTCTGGGGTTGGCCTGCAGTGGTTACTTGTTGCCAAGGAAAGGAGAAAAGGACTTTGCTGTTTGCTTTGTCATCTTGAAGAAGATCTCCAAGGGCTTGAACAGAGCTTGGCTCCTGTCTGAAGTCTCAGAAACACAAAGACTTCACCACCAGCTCCCCCTGAATTTCCTTGCTGGGAATTCTAACCTACAAAGAGGTGCCGGCAGCTGTTCAGAATCTCTAGAGACTGTTTGTCGCTGGGAGCTGGAAGCACGACGCAACGAGGAGAAGCATGTTGCCGCCGCAGCAGTTGCATTCGCATCGCCAAAGAAGCATGCTGCTGCCGCATCTGTTCGCCATTGCATCGCAGACGAAGCACGTCGCATCACCGAAGAAGCATGCCGCCGCCGCAGAGTTCGCCATTGAATCATCGGAGAAGCGTGTCACAGGGCCTGTCATGGCTCCAAAGATCATCGATTTTGCCGCACGGCAGTCTGGCGTGCACGCATCCCATCCAAGACGACATTTTGTCACATCACACCGGATCGTCATATTTGCATCGAGGCGCCCACTTGTCGCATCACACCGGATCACAGTAAGAAACCGACGCATCACCTCCTCTCCGATAAGGAACCAATGCATCACCTCCCCTGCGCTGCAGTAAGGAACCGACGCATCACCTCCCCCAAAGCACGGATCCAACGCATCACCTTCCCTGCAACCCTTTTGTTTGTTTTGCATCACGCATCCAAGGTACTTTGAGAGTAAAGTGTCACATTTACCATCTACATTGAATTATGCTATTTCTGCCATTTTAAAGTCATATTTTTATTACAGTATTGTAGATTTTTGTCGTTTGGTCTTGTGTTAAGTCTAGTAAAGATAACTTATTTTTCTAAAATGGTGTGGTGTCCATTTGTAGTGTTTTCACTGTATTACTGTATGTGTTCACAAATGCTTTACACACTGCCTCTGAGATAAGCCTGTCTGCTTGTGCCAAGCTACCAAGTGGGTGAGCATGGGTTATTCAGGAGTGTATCCCCCTTTCCCTGACTAGAAGCAAGGGTCCCTATTTGTAAAAAGGTGTATACCATTGCCAACTAGAGACCCCCATTTCTAAAAGTCACAAACTGGACACCGCTCACAGAGATGTCAGTCAGCTGCTGGGCGAAAGCTTCAGCATTCAGGGAACGCTTGAGATCAGCAGAAGTGTCTCCTTTGATTATGTTAGGAAACAAAAGGTTATATATAAAAAATGGCATCCTTGCCTCGGGTCGATGGTGTAAACGGGTAGCCATTGTTTGTGTTCTACAGATACCTGCATGGCCATATGGATGAAAAAATAAAACACTTTTTGTATTACGCACAAGAGAGGCCTTGCACCAAATGCCAAAGCAGTGTGATAGGGTTCTCACAAAGTGTTCTGTGTCAGCAAGGTTGGTGTTTCTGCTAAACCAATCTATGTGTCACGAATACAAGATGTGTGGCAAACGTTAATGTGGCAAAGAGAAGGCAACTTTAGGAAGAACAATTTATGTGTGTATGTAAGAGTGAAACTAATTGCTAACGGGACTAACGTGCCAATTGTCTACATCTGGTATGAAGTCAACCCTAGACTTTAAAGAGAGTAAGGCACAAGTAAGATCCTTGGGGTACACTGCAGTTCCAAGATTAAATGTCAAATCTGATGGATGGGGAACAACATATTGGAATCTATTTTAAAGACAAAATAAGCAATAAATCTAAGTTCTTGATTGCAGATGCCCTTCTTATGAAGAATACTCATCAGAGAGGAATGAAACTGTGTCGAAATATGGTGATAAGAAAAAAGACCAAGCTAGCAGAATGTCCTTGATCTAATAAACTCATAACTATTTGCTTTCAATTAAAACAATACATATGTATTATTCTTTCACATTATCTTTTTTATAGAACATAAATCACAAAGACAACTGCTCAAATATATCAAAATTAAACCATATACTCGTATTTTTAGCAACCTTACAAAAAATATATCACTAGTAAATTGATATACTAGTATTAAATTAAAATCACCATACTATTCAATAATTTACCAAACCAAATTATAATATATTTTGGTAAATAATGTACAATTAGTCTACATAACTTCCCCATTTAAATGGTAATCTCAGGTGAATTATCTTCATATCAAGCTCATTAGCTGTGAAAGCATAAGTGACAAATACGGTTGCTAAGTAGAAGCAAACCACAACAAAACATACGCCTATATATTCCAATAAATATCACAAAATTAAACATTCTTACCTAACGGAATGGTATATTAACTTCTCCTGCACAAAAGAAAATAAAATACAGCAAGTATCACACTTGTACACAGGGGAATCTAACCTCAAACGAAAGTTATCCAAGTTATATATTATCTGCAAAGTTCTATTCTACAAATGGACTAACCTTTGAAATAGGCCATCCTCACTCTCTATTTTTGTTATTTGTTTGCATAAACAGTAAAATTGAAACAAAGGGTCATATGTAGGAAGCCAAATTGCGATCGCAAATGCTGAAATTCGCCAATTTTCGGCGTTTGCGATCGCAATTTGGGCAGTGTGCTATGTAGCACACAAAAACCCACACGCAAAATAAGGAATCGCAAAATTTGTGATTCCTTATTTTGCTAATGCATTTAAGGAATCCCAAATTGCGATTCCTTAAATGCAATGTAGGAAGCACCCAAGTTGTGCAATTGTGGCTTAAGGAATCGCATATTACCACCAACCTCAGGTTGGTGGTAATTTGCAATTTCCTTGAAAAATGCACTTTTTTGCATTTTTCAAAGTGCCATGTGGTGCACATACATGCCCTTAGCGCATGTATGTGCACCACATGTGCACACATGTTTATTTCAGGGGTGCAAAAGGGTGTCCTATTGACACCCTTGCAACCTTGAAATGGCATTCTCAATTTGCAATTCTCTAATTGAGAATCGCAAATTGAGAATGTCTTCCTATTCATTCCTATGGGCCTTCTAGCCCATAGGAATGAATGGCAAGGTATTCCTTATTTGCGAATCTCAATTTGGGATTCGCAAATAAGGAATAGGTGGGAATCGCAAAATATTTTGCTAATCCTACCTACATTCCGTTTTGCAATTCTCTAATTGCGATTCCCTAAAAATTGCAATTAGAGAATCGCAAAACACGTTTTACCTACATATGGCCCAAAGTCCCTAATTAGGATTTGAACCACAAACCTTTTTTTATGAGATATTGTTAACATTTTGAAGCACTTCCGAGTCTGGGGAATGTATTTGTAGGAGCAGAGGCTGAATGTTGTGCAGAATGCATTTTCCATACATTTTCCTCAGACCATGATTCATTAAGCGTCTATCAAACCTTCGTATGCCCAGCTCTACAGGGTATTTATATAAAGATCTCCCATTTGTAACCTATCAAGTGGTTGGCATTAAAGGGTTAGCTTTAAATCACCTGCATCAATACCTGTTCATGTCAATAGCCTGAAACATAGCCATGAAAAGCAATGCACTCAGAGCTGGTACGCTTCACGAAGCAGCATTGCAACATGTGATAATCTGCCCAAATCCAGACTCAACAAATCTGTTAGCGTAGGGCAGCAATGCATTACTGATTAGTGCCTGAATGGACATATTGGCTGTAGTCCTGTTATAAATAATGGAAAATTGCATTTCCCCTCTCTCTTTCTGGAGTCCAGGAGGGCCAGTCCTAAATTATTAACTACCAGGAGCACTACCAGGTACTGGATGAGTGTTGCTGCCACCAATAAATGTCACAAATTAATGCCAATTAGAAAGCAGTCGCAGAAGTAGACCTGCTGCCAAAACCAGTCTCCACTGCATTCAAGGGTAAAGTAATAAGCTGTAGAATTGCCTCCAAGAAGCCGACAGAGCCTTTGTGCAATACCAGTAATATAGGAATAATGGCCCCCATTATGCCATTGACTCTAGCAGGATGTACACCATGTAACTAAGGGTGCCCAAAGTATTCAAAGGAATGCTACCATTTTTATCATGACAATCATTGTGCTGGAGCTGGGTTTCATGATGTGGATTAGGTCGAGAATGGCACTATTCTGTCAGGACCACCATTATGCCATGATTTTGCACCCTTAGGCCAAGTATAAATGCTCATCATTTTAGCGATGGTGACAGTCATGTCAGGTGAGGGGCAGCTATCATCCAGGATGCCCGAAATATGTATAGCAGGATCACAGTTATGCAAAGGTGACTACCAATATTCTAGGATGTGTCATCATTGTGCAACAGATCAAACAGGTGTGGCATAGTAACCAGAAAATCCATTGTTCTCTCCAGTTTCCCAGCATTACCACCAGCAAATGTCACCATTCGCTGGAGAAAGTCCAGACAACATGCGCACAAGCATGTGCAGCTTTCCCACATTGCGATTGGCCATGCTGCTGACTATATTAGTAAGCTTCTCACTGGAGACTACAAAGAAGATTTGAACAAAACGAAATTTGGGTTTATCCACCTTGGGTTGAGGTTTCAGTTGTGAAAATACCCTTAGGCATATGTTTAAGAGACATTTTTGGTGTCACATGAGGGGTGGAGCTGTGATGCAGGGAGCACAGAGCTATGTTACGTACTTGATATGGACATCTTGTTCTAGTGTCATTTATTTATTCACCTATTGCCACTGGTATTTAATTATTCCTCTTGGTGCTGATAAAAGAGTACAGAAGTAACTTGCTACATTTTATAAAAGAGTCTTCATTTACAATGTTGTTTGCCCTTTAACAAAACACAATGAAAACCACTTCAAAATGAAAGACAAGATGTTGTGTAAAAATATGACTCACCATAAAAAGGGTAGACATTTTTTTGAATTAATACATAACATTTAAGAAGTCATTAAAATAGGATTATAGATTTCTCAGAGATTAAAATCAAGTGTAGGCAAAAGAAGGGACACTGGGAAAAGACACAAACGAGAAAAGAGTGATAGAAGAATGGGAAAAAAGGGAGCTGAAAGATACGGAGAAATGGTATGAAGGAAGAGCTGAAAGATGTTGACCATTGCCTGCTGCCTCATTCTGTAGTCCGTATGTTCATCATTCTGTAGCCCAGCAGTCTACTCTGATAATCTCTTTTGGGATCTACTCTATTGGTGCGGATTCCTACTGCTACCTTTCATACAGCAGCAAATTTAATGAGCAAGATTTGTCTTGCATTTGGCTGAAACACCTGAAACACTTTTCAATGCTCTAATCCATTTCAGCACAAGGAGTCTGATGTGGCTTTGAGGTGAAATAGCCTGTGAATTGCAAAGGTGTAGACTTTGCAACCGCAAACAATTGACACAAAATGCACGAAAGGAGCATTACTAGTGCAAACTTTGGGATTAGAGTGGTATCCGACGCCGATGACACCCAGTTGATTGTGTCTCTGACTCAGGATCAACAATCGGCGGCTCCCAACCTGGTGGCATGCCTCCAAGAACTTGCAGCCTGGATGGATAAAAATTGTTTAAAACTTAACGGCGATAAGACCGAGGTATTGGTGGTGGGGAAAGCCCCTTCTGTCTGGTCGTCCGCTTGGTGGCCGCAGAATTTGGGCCCCACTCCCGCTCCCTGTGCCCAGGCAAAAAACCTAGGGGTCTGGATGGACTCCCACCTCTCGTTCGAATATCATACCAGATGGGTTGCGGGCGCCTGTTTCGGAGTTCTGAAGGGACTCCGGAAGACTCTGGACATACTGCCTGTTGCTGCCAGGAAGACCATAGTTCACGCTCTCGTGACTTCCCGTCTTGATTATGGGAATGTCCTCTATTTGGGTGCTACAGAGAGGTGTTTGCAGAGACTCCAATGCGTGCAGAATGCAGCGGCCCGTTTAGTACTGATGCGACCGAGGAGAGCCACCTCTAAACCGGCTCTCATTTCCTTACACTGGCTCCCAATTCGGGAACGAGTTCGGTTTAAGGCACTTTGTGTGTGCCACCGCATTATGCATGGGACCTCACCGAACTATTTGCGGTACCTCCTCACCCCCTACACTCCTACCCGCCGCCTCAGGTCTGAGGGGATGGGTTTGGCTTATATCCCTGTGGCCAAGAAAGCCAGGATGCGGGGCCGCTCTTTTCGATTCTTGGCGGCCCAACTTTGGAACAAACTTCCAGTATGCATCCGACTGGAGCCCTATGAGGGCATCTTTAGGAAGAAATTGAAGACTCTCCTGTTCCCTCCTGGATAGCTCTTAGTAACCTGCTCTTGCTGCCTCACCGTTGCACGGGGACACACTGTTCTTAGTGTAACCATTGCGCTTTATAAGCTTGTTAATAATAATAATAATAATAATAATAATAACAACAAATTAACAGTCCCTATGAGAGGGGAAAGGAAACTAGAAATTCACAGTGAGATGCATAAATGGCTTGTGTTAGACATGACAGCCTTAGGGGGTCTTTAGCCCCAATTGTTTGCCTTCATCCTCAACTTCTCTTGTTCTTGCTGGTATTAGGACTCTGCTCACATTACCTTTGATAATCAGTGCTAAAGTGCTTGAGTTTTTACCCATAAACATGGCAAGATTGGCTCCTACTCAATTGACATATTTAATTTACTCATATGTCCCTAGTAAAGTGCACTACATGTGCTCAGGGACTGTAAATTAAATGCTACTAGCGGGGCTGCAGCACTGCTTGTGTCACCCACTTAAGTAGACCTCTAACCATGTCTTAGGTTGTCCATTGCAGAGTCTGTGTGGACAGTTTACACTGACATTTAAACCTATCAAAATAAGCCTTTTGTCAGGTGCAAACCTTCCCTTTTTATACATATAAGTCACCCCTAAGGTAGACCCTGGACAACCCAGAGGGCAGGGTGCAATGAATTTAAAAGGTAGGGCATGTACTTTTATGTTTTACCTCTCCTGGTATAGAAAGAAATCTTAAATTCATTTTCACGACTGCAAGGCCTATATCTGACATTCGTATTATCTTATTACCTTTTATAAGTGTACATTTCAAATGGGAAGATATAACCAATTCAAGTACATGTACTCTCGCCCTAAAACATGGTAATTTTGGTTCATCCACAATTAGCATGTAGTACAGTGCATTGTATGTGCCCAAGGCCTGCAAATTAAATGTTACTTGTGGGCCTGCAGCACTTATTGTGCCACCCTTCTTAAGTAGCCATATATCCATGGCTCAGGCCTACCATTGCAATGCCTGTATGTGAAGTTTACATTGCCACTTCGACATGGCAAGATAAGCCTCTTGCAAGGCCTAAACCTTCCTGCCTAATATCTATAAGTCACAGCTAAGGTAGGCCATGTATGACGCACAGCACAGGCTGTAATGTATGTAAAAGCAAGGATATGTAATTCTAAGTTTTGCATGTTCTGGTAGCTCTTTTAAGTCCAGTTTACAATTGTGACGAGATGGACGTTTCAAGTATGGGGTCACTGAACTCACAATTTAAAATCACAATATATGCTGAAGTTGGATTATAAATTATAGTTTAGCAAACCCTACTTTTGGAAAGTTGGCATTTATTTTCTTTAGCCATTTGGTGCCTGCTGCCTGTCTCTGTTCAGTCTGGGGTGCTTGAGAGCTGGACTTTATGTGTTCCCTCTATACATCCCTACACAAAGGGAGCTGCAGTGTGTCTTGATGGGCCTTCATGGGAGATGGGAGGGAGTAGCCGAGCACTGTCTCACACACACCTGACTAGGCTAGTGTTGTGTCCTCACATAAAGGGCTGCATACCCCGATGTAGTGGGTCTGGAACCAGAACAGGAAGGGGGGACCTCTGCGCACTTCGAAGCTTTCTTTGTAGACTCCCAAATGTTAAAGGCTCAACTGGGTATAAATACTGTTCCCCCAACACCATGACTTTAGTACACTTCTGGACCTGTGTCTACTCTGCCAGGAAGAGCTGCTATGCTGCTGAAAGGACTCTTACCCTGCCGGACATCTGCTTTGCTGTTCTCGTGCCTTGCTGAGCAGCCCTGCTGCCTGCTGTTCTCCTGCCTAGTTAAGAAAGAATGGACCTGCATCACTTAGACCCAGAGGGACTCTAAGAGCTTGCTGGATTGCCTCCTGTTCTAAGTCTCAGTGATTTGATAGACTTCAACTACCTGCATCTGGACTTTAAAAGCTGTGAGTCTGCCCCGCAAGTGGTGCCACCCAAGTCCTGGACCCTTGGAAGTGAGGCCCAAGGGGCTTCAACAACCGGAACCTATGCATATCTTCACCTTTGTGTGGATTGGAACCGGCGCATCCTCGAAGCGTGGAACATGGTTTCCGCCACATTACCCTCAGAACTGATGAATCACCGCCTTTGCATGGAGAATCTCAACGTATCTTGCACACTATGTGGCTCATCACCAACTCATTGCTTTGGCTGCACCTCACATTGTCTTCAACGTCATTGCAAGCACAGATCACGGTATTTTGGTTCAGTGAGTCCAAGTGGGGCCCTTGTACCTGGCCTGTGCTCCATCACAGTTGGCCTGAACTTTTGACTTTGTCCCAGTCCAGCCTGACCAAATAACCCATTTATGCGCTTGGCGCTATTTTATATTTATCTATTTATTCTTTAAAAATTAATATTTTGACTTCTACTTACTGATGTTTTGTAGTTTTGGTCTTGTTTTATTCATAACATTCAGTTCTATTGTTCTAACCTAGTTTGGAGTTTTTTTGTAGTTATTGTTTGAAATACTTTACACATTGCCTCTTAAGTTAAGCCTGACTGCTCTGTGCCAAGCTAACAAAGGGTGAGCACAGGATAATTTAGGGTGTATTGTGACATACCCTGACTAGGATTGTGGTTCCTTCTTTGGCAGGGTGCATACCTCTGCTGGAAACCTAACAGCCGGAAGAAGGTTGTGGGAGATGAGAGTTTCAATAACATCATTTGCATTATTTCAATTGCCCCCACTGCCGTATGCATTCCCTGTATCATATGTGAGGTTCAAATGGCAATCGCTGAGGGTTCAAGCACCAAAAGAAATAGCAGAGTGGAAAATGTGCACCTTTGCCTCCTGCGTCCTTGGATGTTCAGAGGAGGGGAACAAAAGCCACTACAGCATATTACGTTGCAGGGATGTGATACAACCATTCAATCCATTCTAGGAATGTCAAGCCCAATCTCTTTTTCCCGAATACTCTCTACATCCCCTTCCATTCAACCCCAATAAATGCCTATTGGCATTGAGGAAAATGGCTATTTGTTCAGTATCATGAAGAGTACGTGTACAGAGAAGGTGATTGTGAGATGAACTGACAGGTACGAATCCCACTTGATTTGTATGAACCAAAAACACAAAACAGTTTTTCTAACGGTGTGCTACAACTTTGGTAACATTTTTACGTCAGAGTTAAGAAGTGATATTGGATGGTAGTTTTCACTTTGTGGGTGGTCTCAATGGGGTTTAGGAATCAAAAAAATCGAGGCATGGGTACATTCCAGCAATGTACGCCATTGGCAATGAATTTCTGAACAGTTGCCTCAGAAGAGAGATGGGATCTTATACAACTTTATCGGGAAGCTGCCTACCTCAGGTGCCTTATCAGAGGGTCCTCTATGTCATGGTCTACATCCTGATGGCTGTCAGGGGTCAAATGCAGGAGGTCTTTGAAAAACAATTTCCCACTCCAGATCCTCAGGCGCCTCTGAGGCATAAAAAATCTGAGTATTATGAGAAAAATCCTCCAAGATTTTCAGAGGGCATGTAAGTAATAAACCAGCATGGTCGCACAGTGCTGAAATGGAAGATTATGATGTTCTTTATCGTAATTGAAAAACAAGAAACCAAACACCAAACCCCCTTTTCCTTCCATTCACAGTACCTGTCTAAAAAAAAAATTATGCTTTCTCTGCAGTTGCCATGAGTAGGGGGTTTTGTTTGTATTTTTTATTTTAGTCTTTGCAGAGTGGTAGGTGACTCATGGTACAGGTATTCCTGGGATAAGGCTTCAACTTCTTCCACCAGAACCCTTTTGAGGGCAGACCTGTCAATGGGAGTCTTTATTCATTAACACTTATGCATTACCAGTAGCCCACAGGAGCTAAGAATAGAGGGTTGAGTCTTTGTTAAGTTCAATATAGTCACGTAAGTAGCAAAATAATGTTGGTTTCTCCTCCAGAAGTTTGTAAAACAATGTGTCCATTGTCCACATCCTCGTGTAGGTTTTTCATAAAAAACACAAGCTGTAAGGAGATGGGTGCATGAACAGAGACACCTTGAATACCTAACTCACATGACTGAAGTCTTCGGAGGCAAAATGCATTCAAAAGAAAGCAATCTATCTGGGATCAAGTTGTGTGTGGGGGGAAATTAAGTGCAGTCTCTGTCAGTAGGGCATGGAAGTTGTGATAGTTCTGTGAGGGCATGATCAGATGGGAAGTTACCTAGTATTATACAGTTCCAAGTAGAAAAGGTAGGACTGCATATTAGGAAAAAAGGACTAAATCCATCTGCACCAGAGATTTTTCGCCAAATTCCTAGCTAGCTCACAGTACCTTACCCAATCCCCTAACCTTCCTGGGGTGGCAGGCGATTTTGTTTTTTCTTTCCTTTTTTTTTACTTGTCCCAGCATTTTTTAGAAGACTCTGGTGCTTGCTTGGCATTGTCCTTTTCAGAACTACCTTTAAGCTGTGGCTTATTTATTCGGGCCTCCGAATTATCTCAACCTATCAATGTATAGGTGTCCACAATCATTTTTGGTAACTTGTGCTCCTTGTCTACTACTGTAACTTGTGCAAGGCATTGGCATATCGCCAGTGCTGCTTCTTCCCCTTTAATAATGCTCAATATGATTGAGGATACTGCAGCAAAATAACCAATTAGGTTCATCCCCAGGTCCCAGGCTGGGAGAGGCCGGTATTCATTTTGAATCGGTTTTAGCACTTCAGGCAAAACAGCAAGTGATGGTGTACCATGAGTTATGGTAGAACTTGCAGAAAAACTGCACCTCAAGTGGCTCAATCATCAATGGGGGGGGGGGGGGGACCATTCCAAGTGGCAAGCACATTGTGATAATTGTATGCTTATCTTTGCGTCCCGTATGGGGAAACACTGCTTCAAGCCGATTTGTTTTTTGTGCAATCCAGAATGTAATTTCCTTGCATCTCGTGGCCATTTTGCATGTAGTATCAGTAATAGTTACAGGACTAATCGCAGGCACAGCTAACTGTGGCTGGACAGCTTAAACAGCTCTTCCTGGGGAAGTTATTATGTGCATAACAAATTGGGTTAAACATCTATATAGTCTAACTAGACAGTATGGAAATAACGTACTTCACCTCCATTGTGGTCCTAAATTTGGTTATGGTGTGCAGCCGGCTAATGCAGGCCATGAAACTCAGACCTTGCTGAGGGGACCTAATCTGTTGTTGTGCAAAGCATGTGGTAGGGCACCTGGGAACCAATTTTCATTGGACCTGGGCAGAGCTCGCGGTGTTTCACTCTGCGGAATTCCACGGAGTTGCTGAAAAACTACCACACTACTCAAATACCGTAAATATTATACATACATAATTCTTAAAACTGCATAGCAAGGATGCATGTAAGTTTGGAAAACTAGGAGATCACACAAACAAGTAAATAAAACAAATCACAATTCTCTAAATCCTAATTTCAGGACCTCCAAGGGACCTGCTGTCACACCTATGTGTACAGCAAAAGCATATCGTACAGTGGAATCCCCAATACCGACTTTACAAGGGAACTTTTAGTATTGAGAAACCACTTCACTATTTTTCAGAGGAGGAATGCAGGTAGTAGGACCTGAAATAAGGGTCCTGAATGCCTCCTTCCCAATGTTTTATTCATCAGTGAAAGTGAAATTGCGTTTGCTTCCTGGATAGTGAGGGGACTGTGAGGATTTGACAGGCATGTGTCATTGAGCGTAGCATGCTTGAGCGATGGTCCTTGAAACTCAATAATTTGCTGAGTGAGAAATTCCGCAAACAGGTGAGCAGCGCAAGGAGAAGCACTTCATCTCTTCGATCTACATCTATTACATCAATAAATAGGAGCATGAGGTGAAACAGGCAATGCAAGAGATACATTATACATTGTCCTTTGGAATGACGGCTCTCCGAAGCTGGTGGGATTCTGTGTCTTTCTTGCAGCGGCAGAACATGCGGAATGCCTTGCTGAAGGAACAGGCCACAAACTCAGAAACTATTGTTTTACTCCCATACTACATTTGAACTCGCTTTGATATGGAACCCTCAATAATCTCAGACTATGCACTGCGCCCCACATCTCCAATGCAGCCTGCTAACTGGATTGGATTCGGGACAGCTGGTTTCGGTAGCAGTGAGGGTATGCAGGACCCCTGGTGCCTCTCTCCCTGAAGTCATTAACACAACAGCGATCGCCGGGTCCGGTAGAGGAACTTAAGAGCAATCATCATTTAGGGAAGGCAGAGACTGGCCAGCGTGCCCTCACACTTATACCAGCACAGCTGCTTGGCTCACTCAACCTATGAGCCAGGTTTGGCTGGTGGATACTTACGACGAGGGTGGTGATGGTTCCAACTTAATACCGCAACGCAATCTGGCCACAAGAGAGGAATGTACCTTGGACACACAGTGAGTTTACCTGCTACACGTCCCACCTTCCATCCATCCAAGGATCCCTGGCTCATTACCGAGTGACTCTGTCTGTCTCTCTCAGGTACTGTCAAGGTTTGATGCAGCTAGAACGCCCTGTTGCTTGGGAACGGCATTAGTTGATAGACATCTGTCGAGAGCCACCCGAGCTGTGCATTATATGGTCACCACTTCCTGTGACAGCATCTAATGGAAAGCATCTGGGTTCTGTGGCACGCAACTCTATTCAGCGCTGGGGCTGAAAATCAGTGCACCTACTAAGGGCCCATTGCAGCCGCCTGTTCTTAACTTCTTAGTTACAAATTACAACCCAGCTCTTGCATGAGCTACCGGGAGGGTGATGTGAGTGTGACGTGCAGCCAGCACCACACCCATGGCTGTATGGTCCCTTGTGGGAAGAAGAGAGCCTCTTAAATCTCAATTAGAGACCAGCACACCAGTAAACTCCGCTACGCCAGTGATAGGCAGAGTTTTTTTGCCAAACTCTGCGCTCTGAGCGGAGCGTAGAGAGACAAATCTCTGCAAACTCCGCCAGTGGAGTGGAGTTTACCGCCCACCCTAATTCTGATGTTCCTGAAATCTCAGTGGCATTTCTATGTCATTACAAGCTCTGTATTGGCCTGGTACAGCAGCTTCACTGCAACTGTGCAATGTTTGTGAGTTAGCATTTATTTCTGGAAAAGTGACCAATGAGTAGAAAACTTCAGTTATATAAGGTTTCTGAGCCTCATCCCGGAAGGTAACGTATCCACACCTATGTAGTGTGAAATGTGCTGTAACAGCAGGTCTGCTATTAGCAGGAATATTAATTACATTTGCCATTGTAGAGAATGGAATTCAGGGAGGAAATAGCTATAGTGGGGCATCCTTTTAAAGTTCAAGCTTGAACAACCTGCAGACAAAAATAGGTGCTTCCTAAAATGCTGAGGACTATTTGTCCATAACACCACGTCTGTCTCCATTTAAAGGTGAATAGGGTACCTTGGGCACACACATGAACAACCAAGGAGACTTGTTTAATAATGTACCTGACCATTGGCATGTCATGTTACACGTTCCTACTAGAAATGGTAGGTCTGCGAATTGGGACAGCAGGACTTCGAAATGCAGGGACTAAGTCCCTCTACACCATCAGAGACACTTGGCCTAATTCCTAGTTAGCTCACAGTGCCTCACCCAAACCCATAACCTTACTGGGGTAGCAGATGATTTTGGCAACCTTGAACATGACCCTCTGCACCCCAAGGGAATCTTGAAAACAAATCTTACCCCTTTAGTTGTTTACTTATACATGCCTATGGCATATGCAATGAAAGATATGAATAAAGATTTCAGTACATTTATTGAACCAATCATAATATTGCATAGAACAAATGAGTTGCGATTATTAGGCACATAAAACAAAGGAATATAACCAGAATGATGAACATGGTGAAACAGTCCAACCATGGCAGTTTAATTTCTATTTATATATTTCCACCTATCACTTTCCCTATTCTAAGAGCATAGTGAATGCACCCTTTGCACAATTTCTTAGGTTAGCCTGAGCCCCCATACCTAGATAACTCGACGAAGGAATCAGCCTGCTGTGGAATTGGTAATCCCTCTTTGCTGGCTGGAAGATAAGGGTAAGCAGAGCTGCATTTCGAATATATCATTTGTTCCAGGGCCTTCATGGCTGGAGTGCCCCTCTAACCCATAAAGGGACGGTTCACTGTTTGTATGATAAAACCATTTTATTATAGGGCCAACTCTGATGCAATGTTGTCTCTAGTTGTTAGAAACTGTCTCCAAATGGACAACGCAAGTGCTAGGATATCTTGTTCTGTGTTCCTAGCCTTGAATGAAGCGTACTGATTATGTGTCAGGGAAGGCTTTCTAGAAACAAGCAACATGTACAGCATCTCTCAGAATATTATCATGCAAGCAAAACATGTAACAATAACATTGCTAAAACGATCTCAGCCTAAGAGGTACAAAAAAATGTACAACTAAAATGGAGAACCAAGGTGGGTCCAAGAGGGTCTCACTACACTAGAATACCTCCTTCAGAGCATCAGGATTACCCAGAGCAATCTAAGATGGGGTCCAAGACCAGGTTCCAGTCAACCCCCCATCAATAGTGGGTGGTCTCAAATGTTAGTCAATATTCTGGTTGAGCCAGCGGTCACTGCACACTATAATGTAAGTATGGTGGGGTACAGACACACCACGAAAAGGCATAGCCACCCTCTTCCAAGTTGGTATGAGAGGACCATGGCCTCTGGGAAAGAGAGAAGAGCAGCTGGAGAGAGGGTAGATAAACCCTTTCTAAAAAATAAGACTTGGGGCGGTTAGGGTTTGAGAGTTAATCTGGAGTTGCCACGCTCCCTGTGTGATCGGCCAGAATCAGAATGCAAAGGGTGTTTCAATACTTGTCTTAGTCCTCCAGGCCTATGGGTAGATCTGTAGCGATGATTAGGTGTAGAGTACTGGTGTAAGAGTGTTTCTGTAGGGTTGCCCAACCTGTAAGTTGATGCGTTTCCATTGGCAAATTATTCAACATTGCCAAATAGACTTCAAGAAGCAGGTTTTCAGTAAACTCTTGAGTTTGACCATTGAGTGTGATGAGCATAGTGCCTCTTTCAAAGAGGCCATAACAAATCCACGTTTGCTTAAGAGTAGGGCCTAGGGTAAGAAATTGATTGCGCAAAATGTGTGTCATAAGAGAAGTCAGAGAAGGTGATTGGGTTGCCTTTATAATCCATAGGACCATTTTATCAAGCTAGGCCTCAGTAAGGCACAAGAGGCATACACTAATCGGTCTAGGTCTGTTGGAGGCAGTAGTAGCATGATGTTTCATCCTGTTAGCACTTTCAAACTACAAGGGTATGGAGAATTAATTAATTGCAGCAGAAGGGACTGCAGGAAAATGTGAATATCATTCTTGTTTTCGGGAAGCCATAGAGTCTAAAATGATTGCGCCTGCTGTGATTTTCCAGATCAGTGACCTTCATTGCAAAGTAAAAATTGCCTGTCCCCAGTCCACGGAGATATACAATATATCCTGCAGTATATTAAGCCTCACCTTCGTTGTATCAAGTTTAGACTGAAATGCAGACAGGCCAGCTTGAATATTTTTTATCCTAGACATCGTAGCTGTTGCCAGTTATTCCACTATTTGCACTGTGCTTTTGATGTCAATGAGTTCTTTCATAAGTACCTCTAGAGTGATGGTATAGCTGACTTCTATGGTGGGTTGAGGTTGTTTACCCTTTGACCCTGGCCTTCTGAAAATGTCCATTGTCTGGAGGTCTTATTCTTTGAAATTGAAATGTGCAGTGTGGGAGAACAAGAGAAGTAGATGTAGCCCTCATCTAATAAAACTTGGAGACTCCCACACTAAGTGCTAAGGTGGTAGAAAATGCAAGATGCAACTAACCCATCACCTTGTTTGAGGTATCAGACGCGGATGTAAATTTGCAACTATTCTGGACCACAATGTACAAGTGTCACTGCACCAAATTAGTTTTAGATGGCCACTGACTAGAAAGCGCTTGACAGATGGGGGAGGCAGCTTACCTCAGGGTGGATAAAGTGGCAGCACTAGCATTTTCCACAAGATGGTGGCCCACAGAATGTCTGGAAGGAGGGGAGGCCAGTCATAAACTGCCATCACCCCATAGCTATAGAGCCACATGGTCGCGGTGAGGTGCACAAGGCCCTATAGCGGCCATAAGCAGTGCAGTCTGGCCCCCCCCATCAAGTAGGGAATGATTGAACATCAGGTGTAGCTCAGGCATAGCAGTTTAGTGAGTGGCCATCTTTATCGAGGAAAAGCCAGTCCCCCCTTGCCCAATTTTTTAAATAGAAGCCAATGTGTTTAAATGGAAATACTCACCAGCCCAGGGCCCCTATACCCTAGCATGGACCTGTGAAAAGGTTAATGGACATAAACAATAAAATATTTTTTTAAATAAACCCATATTCCAAAAAGATAAGTACCTCCCAAAATATTATCCAGTTCCTTGAATAAATTCCCCCCAAATCCCATACCAAATTCCCCAGAATTAAAATACTCACTATCCTGGGACATTAAAATACTTACATCATGCTGCTAAAAGAACTTAAAAAAAAAGAAAAATCTTAGCAAATGGTGTTTTTTTCAGGGTAAAACCCCAGATGCTTATCCTTTCAACACTGACCTAACACCTAAAACTGAAACTTTAAATGCATTTACTTTCTTACTGCGAAACTCCACCCAAGCATCAATCCTATTATTTAATTTATTGAGAAACCTCCCTGAAACCACTTCTGCCTTTACTCAACTCATCCCAAAATCCCTGAGAAGAAAACTAATGAGTCCCCCTAATGGCTCTCCAATGTAACATTCTTTTTTCTTTCGGGGGAAGGTAACGCAATACCCTAATACTTTGTTTTGGGGTAATCCTCCCATAATGCCCTTCTGACTCAACTCAAACCATAACTAAGCCCTAAATTCTCATTATAAACATATCCCTAAAAAAGAATTTCTACCCCTTAAATCCACGCCTAACCCAAGACATTGTTTGAATTAACCATTTGGTTTACACATGCTACATAGTGGAAGATTTGGGAAGTTCTGTCCATGTGGCGATTGTCATTGGACACGTGCAAACCCTAGTGCTTCATTCTGGTGAACAGAAAAATATTCTTCGCCATGCAAATATACATAAGGAAAGGTGAAAGTCTAAGTAAACTTGCTTCAGTTCTGGTCTATGGACATGAACATGAATATTTTGGTCACTTATTACACAAAAAAATCATGACCTGCACATTAGGTTATCCTTAAGGTGCTACATATTTTCATGAAGATGACATTATATTGAAATCCACACACTCAGAAAGATTACAGGTGGAAGGATTTTCCACAAGAGAAAGAAATCATAGGGTGTGGAATATAGGTTAACCTAAAACAGAAATATGTACAGTAAAATGGCAGCTTCTCTTTTAAACTACAATCACCACATGACAGGCCTATGCACTGAGCTGTAAAATTCATATTTACAGTAGCCAGTTTACTATAAAGTGAAAGCCTGTTCATTTTTAAACAAACCAAATCAATTAATAATAAAATGTTGCCTAAAAATGTGTTATTTTTCACATTCACAAAGGTGTTACTGGATATTTATTTATTTTTGCATCATTAAAAAGTGCTAAGGCTATCAATGCCCTGTGCATGCAACTTGGTGAAGTTCAAGGATTTCAACCATAAGAGTGGATAGCTATTCAGAAAATTGTGAGTGATGCTGATGAACAATTATAGCAAGCAAGAAGGTAAGAGGGATAGGACTAAACTATGGAAGAGAAAGACAGGAAATACACAGATATTTTTTGAAGCAATAATGAGACAAAGTACAACGTTTAAACATTTGTGAGATGTTAAAAGTGTAGAATGTTTAGGTGTCAGTATAAAAGAATGAGGATGATGGAAAAGGATGGAGTCAGCAGTAAGAGAAGAGTCTGAAAGAATTAAAGAGTAGGGCTAGATAGTATGACTCTTCAGCTGAAGATAAGTTGATAAACAGTAGATTTTAGGTATTAGATTAGATGTAGCTTAAACTGGAGTGTTCAGGTTTTTTTTTAAAAAGAGGCTGTGTTTGGAGTGTCAAATCTTTTATTTTTGTGGGTGAGATTTTGTGAGCTCTTCAACTTTTTGATATTGTGAGGTGTTTTGATGCAAGCGTGCGGACAATGAGCCTATTGACGTCTTTTGAGGTGTAGCCTCCTAAAGGTTATGTTATGTTATGTTACTGATTTATAAAGCATGCAGCTACCCAAAGGGCCTCCTGGTGCTAGACAAGATGGCAGGTAGAGCTACAAGACTGCTAAACACAGTTGGTGGAATTAGCCAGAGGATCTTTCTAAGCCATTTGAGAACAGAAAAGTAGGTGGCTGTGACCATGGACACCTGAGGTTTGAGGTAGAGGTTGTTATCAATAATAAAACCAAGATTTTTAACCTTAGGGACTGGAGCAGGTAATGTTCCCATATCAGACAGCCTGTGGTTAACTCCCCAAAGTTCAGGGTTATTTCCCAGAGCCAGGACTTCAGTTTTGTTGCCATTCAGCTTCAGAGCATTTCTAGTCATTCACAGGGTGACAATTCTTTGGCCAAACTGGAGCAGGGAGATTTTTTGATGCTGAGCAGTTGATAATAATAAGATAATCTGGGTATCATCTTCATATGAAAAGATGGTAAGTCCCAACTTCTCATCAATGTCCGCCAGAGGGCGAACATAGATATTGAAGAGTAACGGGCTCAAAATCGATCACTGAGGGACTCCAGTGGTTAATGTCAAGGTCTTCGATCTGAATGGTGCAATCTTTTAAAAAGGAGATCAGCCACCTCAAGGCCAGACCCTCAATACCTGAGGCCTCAAGTCCGTCTGTCAAGATGGAATGTGACACTGTATCGAAGGCCACACTTGAGCCAAGCAGGATGAGGACGGCAATTCCACTGGAGTCAAACAGTTGCTTGAGATATTCAGAGACCCCAAGTAGGGCATATGGGTCTAAAGCCAGACTGTGATGGGTGTAACAAATTATGGGTCGCAACGAAAGAGGAGAGTTGGACATTGACGTGCCTTTCCAATATTTTGGAAAAGACAGAAATTTTGACCAACAGAGAGGATCAAGGTCACCCTTTTTTTAGCAAAGGAAGGACAAGAGCATGTTTCCAACTCTGAGGTGCATGTCCTATACTTAAAGATGTGTTGAGGAGGTTGAGAGTCACGGTAAGGGCAGCCTCATCACAGAGTCTGGGTTTAGAGGGAGGAAGGGGGTAAAGCGGGGAAGCAGACATAATGGATCCCAGTAGTGATTGCAGTATGGCCAGGTCCAAAGGGGACCATATATTCTAATTTGGAGAGGTTCCTCACACTTAGTATCCTGGAGATGTGTTCCAAAGTTTGCGGGGAGCGTTAAGTTCCTTTGTAGGGAGGCGTTCAGGTCAAGTTGACAGTGGATGGACTCAACTTTATTTTGGAAAAACTTTGCTAGCTTATTACACTGATGTTGGATAGATAAAGGGTGGCAGAAACGTGCTAGCTGCCGAGAGCTTGTTCATGGCTTTAAAGAACGTTTTTTGGCAGTGTTGGTAGTTAGTGATCTTCTCCATGAAGTAGGTCACCCGAGCCGATCTACAAAGGGCATGATCTTTCTTCAGTGGTGCCAACTATTCACACTTAGCCTCAGGTGCATAGTAGTTCCTACACTGTTTTGCAACGTTTTTTAACTTGTCTGAGGGAGTCAGTAAACTAGGCTGCGGTTGGATGCATTCTGCATTGCGGTTTAGATGAGAGTGGTAGGGTCGAGTCAATAGCCTCCGTGAGCCAATGATGCACAGAGATTTGATCTGGGTCTGGTTGGGATATAAGGGTAGAGCTTCTTTTAAGAAGCCATTTATTAAGCACCGACAAATCAAGTTTAGACCAATTACTGGTTTTAGGCGGCAAGGCAGACCGGGTACGGGAAGTGGAAAGGAGCTTAATGGTAATTGTTACTGCAAAAGTGATCCGTCCAGCAGAGTTGAATGGGTGGTGCGGCAGATAAGGTTGAGAGATTAGAAAAAATGGGGTACAAAAGGCGCCTCGCAATGTGAGGAACTGAGAAGCGAAAGATTAAGAGTATTCAAGTCCTTTATAAGTGCAGATGCTGGCTTATTGCTGGAGTCTCCGAAATGGAGGTTGAGGTCACCAAGCACAGAAAAATTGGCTGCCCATAGAATATGAGGGGGAGCAGGGAGTCAGAAAGAGCTGATACCAGTTGTAAGAAGGCCCAGGGGGACAGTAAATAAGTGCACCTAAGAAGGTGAATTTAAGAGAAAGAGGGATAGGAAAAAGCAAGGCTTAGCAGTTAGGAATCTGGAGGTCTTCAATTTTACATTTACAAATCTTTAAAAAAATAATGGCGATACGGCCGCCTATTTCATGGGGTCTGTTTATTCCGAGCAGGGCAAATTTGTCAGGAATTGCTGAGATAACATTTGGTAAGGACCCATTATGAAGACAGGTTTCTGTTAAAAAAACACATCTGGGTCAGCATCCATGATAACATTATATAAATGTAGCTGTTTAGGTAAAGAGCGGCAATTGAAAAAAAAACATCAGAATTCATCGGGCAAGAGAGAGTCAGTCCGAGCGTTAAAAGGTGGCCAGGAAGCATCACCCTAACCTGAAGGTAATGCAAGCTAGCTTGGGATTTTTTCTGAATTCAAGGGGATGGGTCTTTGGGGACAGGGATGATAGGGTTCTTTTACAGGTGATCATCCAAATAAATGTGTATAATACTTTTTATTAGACATGTTTTGAACCATGGTGTTAATGTTTATGGTATCCTTGGATTTCACATGATACTTTATTGTTTATGGTTATTAAAAACCTTTAAAATCTGAATCAGCAGGTGAATTTCATAAAACAAAAAAAATGTAAGCTGAGTAAAGTTCAGGCATTTAACGACAATAAAGCACATTATTCGGCTACGTATGAATAGCAGCAGATTATTTACTAGTATGTGCAGCGCAACCTCAATTAAAGTGCAAATGCATTGAAGTGGTCGTTTTTACATAAATAACATGGCGGATTAAATTTAGACAGATAAGATTGCATAAAATGCTCAATCACTTAGGTAAGTTGTCCACTAGCATTTTTGTGTTGCCTGTGTTTTGCTGCAAATACAGTGAGTTTTCTAGTGGCTACTCGTACATAGTGAGATTTGCCGCTGCTGCAAAAGTTCTGTGGCCAATGCACATGCCTAATGTCTTGGTGCAAAACACACAATTTAAAAGGTACTTACCATGATTATTTACATGTTAAATAAATAAAAAAAAGAAAACCTCTAAATCACACCATCATTTCATACATTTCTTAACGTGCTTCTGCAGCAAATGATGACGTGCTTAAATTAATTAGTTGGGCGAGGTACTATTGCTCCCGGAGCATAAAGTGCAGTAATGATTGATTTGGCTTCAATACCAGAAAATTTACCCGGAGCATAAAGTGCAGTAATGATTGATTTGGCTTCAATACCTGAAAATTTACCCGGAGCATAAAGTGCAGTAATGATTGATTTGGCTTCAATACCTGAAAATTTACGCAAGTGTCTCATAACATTCTCTTCAATCAACCAAATCACAAACAAATGGCAAACCTTCTGCCACATCATACCGGGACTCACAGGAACTCTCTTGATTTCTGCAACTCCTTGGCTGCTAGGGTCAGGATATTCACAGCCCTGCATGCTGACTAGACCATGCACCCCCTAATAGACATAGTATTTTTTTCCTAAGTGATGGTAAATCCGGGCAGATGCACAACAAGTGGAGCAATGTTTCTCTACTATGTCTGCAGAGTTGACACTCCATGGTGGACCAGGACGGTTTCCATGCCGGGGTTAGGTCTTTTGATGAAAAGACTCCCAGCCTAATTATTATCAAGTCATGCTTAGTCCTCATAAGCCTCTTTATTAGGAAGACAAGACAGCGTTCTTCCTCTTTTGCACATTTTGATGGGCACCTGACGCCTCTGCCCCTTTATGCTTTGGCAATACGGGTAGGTATATGTAAAAGTACAAGAGGAAAGAAGGGGGAAACGTACCAATTTGTCCGCTTTTTTCTTTCTCTTTTTTTTCGCCCAGCAGAAACCAAGGCACATACACCATAAACCCGAATGTTTAGCGAGGCTGGTAGGCATAATCATAGGACCATTAAGGGATTACCTATTATTATTCAGATCATTACACCATTCAGTAAAAGGGAGCCAAAAATGTACATCTCTAGTGCTCTTTTCATCTAAGGTGACTATATAGTTAACAGAATGTAGCAAGTTATCTATATTTGGGGAGAGAGGAGACACCCACAGTTTGCAGATTTCTCTTCGTGCAAGCAATGCAATGTAAAAGGTAAGTCTCGCCTGATCTTTAGTAAATTTTAGTTCGGGCTCCAATTGCCCAAATATATCAAATAAGACGCTTAGCTTAACTTGCAGCTTAAGCATTTGGGATAACATCACAGTCACTTCATTCCAATAGGTTTGCAACTTTACACATTCTAAAAACATGTGGACATCATCTGCCTTCGTTTTACCACATTTTGGACAAAGAACTTCTCCTCTTCTCCCAAACTTTGACAACTTCAGAGGTGACCAGTATGCTCTATGGATGGAAAAGAGATGATTTCTTCTCAGGTGCGCGGGCTTAACTGATTTAAATAGCATAGCCATAGATACTTGCCAGTACTTTTCCAGCGATGATTCCGGCAAGTATTTCCCCCACAGCTCCATTGGAAGCGTAAAATCTCCATCTTCAGCATCCACCAATAACCAGTAGATCATCGCCACCTCCTTTTTTCGATGTAGTTGCAGCATAAGTTGAAACTCTAACTCATTCTGTTCCCCTAATTTTGTTCGTGGATCAGAGAACCAGCTCTGAATTTGTATGTATTTGAATCTGGAGAGACTGAAATTTGTGATCTGACTACAGCTCTCCCAGGAAATAGGTCTCCCATCCTTTATTAGCTGGTCCCATTGTCTAAGACCTCCCTGTAATAGGGGTTTAGCCAAGCTATCTTGTGTCCACTCTGGAGAGCCAGGGCTGTCCCAGATAGGGGCTAGAAGACTATAGTATGGAATTTTCAAAGTTCTTCTCACGTTGTACCAGGTCTCTGCAAACCCTTTCAAGATTTTCAACCTGACCTTTTCAAAGAATTTGGGGTCGGCATATTTAAAAATAAAATCTTCCTTCCCACCTAATTCTAGGTTTGCTACAGTATACCACAAGCCTCCTGCGGTTGAGGGGTTAGGTGAGTTAAAGAGATACTTGCCATTCTTCAAAAGAAAAGCCCATGAGTAGAAGAGGAGATCTGGTAAAGCAATTCCTCCTTTCTCAGACCTTCTTCGTAGCTTCTTCCACGCTATTCTTGGTCCTTTGCTTGCCCAAATAAAAGAACCCAAGTCACCGTGTAGCTTCTTAAGCCATAGCGTTTTAAAAGGTAGAGGTATTGCGTCAAAGAGGAAAGTAAGCGTTGGAAGAATTACCATTTTAATTAAGTTACTTCTTCTGAAAATTGTTAGTTGGAGGTGAGATCAGGATTTTAAAAGTTTAACAATTTCCTTCCGAACCTTATCAAAATTAAGTTTTGCTATCTTGTCAATGTCATGTGGTATCATTACTCCCAAATATCTAATCTCATCCTTCCCAGGTGACTCCTCTATATTCCAAGTCATGACTTCGGACTTATCTTCATTAACCTCGTAACCTGAGGCCATCCCAAAGTCAGTTGTTAAGGCCATTAGACGCGGCCAGGTTTCTCTTATATTTGTAGAGAGGATCACTACATCATCAGCATAAAGCCCCAGTTTTTTCTCCCAACCAGCAAATCTAAAAGGCTGAAGTTCTGGATCTTCTCTGATCTTCCTAGCCAGAGGCTCTATATATAAGTTGAAAAGCAAAGGCGGTAGGGGACACCCCTGCCTCGTACCTCTTGAGATCTTTACTGGTTGATACAAGGAGCCATTAATTAGAATTCGAGCCTGAGGAGCTTGATAGAGACCAGCCAAAGCGTTACTAAAATGTATACCTAAGTTCAGGGATGCAATTACTTCCTTCAAATATATCCAATTTACCCTATCAAAAGCCTTGGTAGCATCCAAGGCCACCAAGGCTAAGGGCAAATTGTATGTAGATGCTAGATCAATCGTGGCGATCAGGGAGAAGGTCAGGTCTTTCAAAAACCTCCCCCGGGTAAAACCTTTTTGGTCTTCATGAGTTAAATCCAGCATCAGCCCGTTTAATCTATCCGCCAGAATCTTCGTGTAGATCTTATAGTCGCTGTTCAGTAGGGAAATGGGGCGGTATGAGTCACATTTTTTTGAGCATTTTCCAGGTTTCAGTATCAAGGCTATCGTGACATCCTTCCAGGAGGCTGGCATGACCTCATGTTCAATGTACAGCTCATTAAACATTTTAGTTAGGATGGGAGCTAAGGTATCCGCCAAGATTTTATAAACTTCTTGTGGAATGCCATCTGGCCCTGGGGCCTTCCCCTTCTTTAGATGCGCCATTATATTTCCCACTTCCTGAACTTTTATTTTATCATTAAGAAGATCCGCTTTTGCCCTTGACAAGGAATTTCCCATACCTGATCCTACCCATTTACTAAGGGTATCTTTAGATGGCTTAAGATCTTCCTGATATACTTTATTAAAATGGTTATGGAAAACTTGCTCAATCCCTTCACTGTCCTCAACTAGCTTGCATGTTTGTTCATTGATAATTCCCTCAACCCTATTTCTCAGTTGTTCTTTCTTTGCTTTCCAAGCTAGGAGTTTCCCACACCCTTCACTATACTCAAAATGTGCCATTTGACTTGCTTCCCATCTCTTTCTTACCCTTTCTTGTATTACCACTGACATATTAGCCTTCTGTTGCAACAGTTCTTGAAGCATACTAATCCATGTCTGCTCATCTATGCTAGAGTTTCTTAATTCTTTTTCTAAAGAACGGATCTTTCCTTCCTGTGATGTTACTTCTTTCTAGTAGTTTCTCCTTTTCTCAGCTCCTAGAGCTCCTAGCCTCCCCCTCAGGAATGCCTTATAAGTATCCCAAGCAATACCAGGGGCCACTGAGCCCCAATTGATTTAAACAAAAAGTCTTCTGTTTCTTTTTTAAGTGTTTCTATCACCTCCTCCTCTAGTAAAATTGTGCGGTCTAGAGTCCATCTAGACTGAACCGCAACCACCTTGAACTTTAAGATAAGCATTACTGCCGAGTGGTCTGACAGATGGGTTCCTATATGCTCAACCTGCTGTACCTCATCTCTAATCTTATAGTCAACCAAGAAATAATCTATTCTGGACTGATGTCTATATTTTTTGTTAAAGAAAGTAACGTCCTTTTTCTCACCTGCTTTCCATCTCCAAATATCAAGCAACCCTAAATGTTCGATAATTTGTTTAATTAATCTGAGCATATTAGGGTTTGTTTGTGCTTTGCTGCATATGGACCTATCTAATGTTTTGTTCAGCACTACATTAAAGTCACCAGCCAGGATAATTGGATCAGATGAGTCTAAAAGCCTCTCCCAAAGATCTTGCAAGGGTCTCACATCATCCTGGTTTGGCCCATAATATCCTGCTATTATGAATAGTCTAACTGAGATCTTAACTTTAGCAACTATCCATCTGCCTGCCTTGTCTGATGAAAGGAATCTAAGCTAACTTGAGCCCCATGCTTCAATAAAATCACCACCCCTTTAGTCACTGCTGTCTGTGCTGTACATGCAAACTGTGCCACCCATTTCACAGACTTAAATAATTCCACTGCCTCTTTCTCGGTCAGGTGAGTTTCCTGAAGTATGATAATATGGGCTGGAGAATCTTTCAAGTACTGAAGTATTTTCATCCTCCTACTCCTTACCCGTAAGCCATTTATGTTCCAGGATAATATTTGTATGTTGCCAACTTTTTTACTACCCATCTTCTAATGCTATTAAGTGTCCAAATTCTATGAACAAATTATAAGAGGTTTTAGAGGTTATAGAGGACTTATTTTTTTTAATTTTTTCCCTCTGCTCCCCACCCTGTGTGCTCCCCTCCCATAGAGAACCCCCACCCCACATCCTCAATGACCAATTGGTCATCTGGATTTTCCCCCAGAGCGTATACCACTCACATTTTTTTTAAAAGTGTTTTTTCCATGCCCTATTAGGACCCTTAGGAAAAGAGAAGAGGAAGGCCCTTAGGGAAGGAAAAGAAAAAAAAGGAAAAAAATAGGAACCACAACTATCTATACAATAATTATATTTTTATATTTTTAAGTTTTTTTCTTTTTTTTTTTTTCTCCTTCCCTTTTAAACCCCAGACATTCTAAAAAGTTTCCCCCCCTCTCATTGTTTAACACCTCCACCCTTGTTATTTACTGACATAACCAAAATTTTTATTTTTATTTTCTAGTAGCTTGAAAGTCCTTTAAGAACTCATCTACTTTTTCGGCAGAATGAAAAATAAGCATTTTATTATTAATCATCACTTTTAAATAAGCAGGGAATCTTAACTGAACCACCGCTCCCAGGCCTCTCAGCTGATCCATCCTTTTGCCTAACTCCCATTGCCTGTTTGAGGTAGCAGCTGAAACACCCGAACGAAATTCATACTTTACTCCTTCTACTTCTACTGATTTCAAACTCAATGCTTTAGAAAGTATTTTCTTCTTTAGGGAGAATGTTAAAAAATTAATCAAAATTTTCCTGGGTTTTTTCCTATTTGAGTTTAACCTAAACGGGTCTCAATGCACACGCTGGATATCTTTACTTATTACATCTTCAGACTCTTCCAGCTGTAGTTCTTTCTTAATTATTCGTACTACAAAAGTTTTTATATCCTCCTAGACACTGAGGAGTGTGCAGACAAGTATGTCTGGGGTCTCAGAGCTTTGCGTGTAGGCAAAACCACCCATGCTTGCCTTTTGTTCGCCAAGGCTGCCTTGTCTGTTAAAAGTTAATAAAGCTTGGCTGCTTTATTAGTCACCCATTTGAACACAGGATATTCTGTTATGGTGTGCTAAGCCTCTTCTAATTTAGGTCTGCTATTACTTTATGTAATACAATGAACACAGATTTCTTGGTACTGCCTGGTTTTCTATTTCAAGCTAACATTGGTGGGCCAAAGAGTTTACATCTGCTGCCCTCATTCTCCAGTAATATTTTATTATGGCACCCTGTCTGATTATGTTGCCTGAACTTCAACTCGATGTGGGCTTGTGAAATATGTAGTGGAATCTGGAACAATATTTTTAAAAGGCTTGACTGTAGTGTGCTCAAGATTGTGGCACCTTTACTTTTGAGTAATTCTGAACCATACGCTATGGAGGGGATGAATTTTGCTCCTATGACCTACAAAAGATGGGTAGTAGAACAGTCTTTTAGCTTTTGTTGCAAGGTTTTAAATACAACCATCAATGTGCTTGCCTTTGCTTGCCTAGATAGTGCATGCTGTTTGTAATTCATATAGCTGTCTAAAAGCACTCCGAGGTATTTGTAAGTTGTGACCTGTTCCAGGACATTACTGTTTGTCCTCCAGGTAATTCTGGGTTGTCTCTTGGTGTGCATGCTCGAAAAACACAGGACATTTGTTTTGTTGAAATGCACATTTGTGGTGTAGTCAAGTAATTGAGCAATCGACCGCTGCAGGCCTATCGGAGAATTTTTCTAAGCAGTATAATGTCATCAGTGTAATATGAAATATTCCCATGTGCTTGCCATGGAAAAGGATAAGCAAATTAAGCTCTTTAATGGACAATGTAATGTTTAGTGCTTACACATATTTAATGATTTAATTTGAAACATTTCCTGCTGAAATCTTTTTTACATGAAGGGTGCACACTCGAGTCAATAACTACATGGGAGTCTCTTCCCACCTTAATATTTTTATTGTAAATCAAACCTTTAAAATTTGTGGTGAAATTCAAAACATTGTGAGACGGTGTGTTTTTCAGGGGACATTTTAGGTGGATGGTGAGTGACAAAAAGCATACCTGCTGGATGTTTTAGTGATAAATCTCCATCATGTACAATTAAAATGCACAGGAGTAAATACCTGGTTTTGAGGGAGGGTCAAGAAAAGGTGTAAAGGAAGGATGATAACATTTTAGTCACATTATGAACCAATGCTGAAGAGATCATACTCACATCAGGAATTGTGGTGAACTCTAAAGTGATTAATGCAGATAATGTGATTTGAAAAAATAGGTTTAAAAAACAGTTTTATCTCATGATTTTTTTCATAGGAATTCTGGTCAGTGGTTTAGAACACTAATGATAACACATTTGCAAATTCCTTCCCATCCATGTGAAAAACAATGTTTGGCATACTGAGAGAAACATACCTCCAACACCAGCATTAGTGTATTTCCCAATATTATAATGAAGCTTAACCACACAATTCTAATGAAAAACGAGCGAACTACAATTCCACAATCTAGACAAAAGTGAGGCTATCTTGAATGCCATTCTACTAGAATAAGAGATTTTTTAATATAAAGCCTATACTCTAGAGATGCCTGAACTAAATGATTATTCTTATCTTTAATCAGACATGAAATCATCTGGTATAAGCAAAACTTGAACAGAGGTATGTCATAATATATTTTTAAAGGGGCTAAAAATAGTTAATGCGAGTGATGCCTAGCTAACTTCAGAATCTTCTATCCCCATCTTTTTATCGGACCTAAACAACCTCTATTTCTTAATATCCCTGTAATTTTCAAATAGTAACATATTAGTATAAAAAGGTTTTCTGCGGCTTCAATTAAAATTAATGCAAGTAGATGTTTTTAAACCGGCACAGGAAGCAATGTACAGTGCGATCCTAATTAAAATGAATATATTTATGCTCCTATTAGTGGTGAGACTCTCATTAAGTTGCTGTTTGTACATTTTTTTTTTCCTACTGTTTCCCATTTTCACTTGTCAGCATTTAAATCTACCTATGTTAACATGCACTGGCTTCAAAGTAATTTATATGGTAAATTAGTCTATAAAAACTATTGTTTTGTACACCTTGTAAATGACGGCATTCATGCTCAATTAAACTTTTTACAAAATGTAAAAATTAGGTTATTTTAAAACAATAAACACTGTTACGGACTACACGATTTTTACAGACTCATGGAAATTTAAATATGTAAAACAGGCACTTGCTTATTCCAGGAGTTTGTGGCAGCAGGGATGAGAACCATTGTTATGTATATATTCAGCCATCTGCACAACAAACTGAGTGAGTCTAAAGGTGTCTTCTCCAGTACTTGTTACCCAGTACAGGAGCGGCCTGTGAGTTCCCTTAACATTCTAGCTCTTTATTAGAATTCTGTGATGGTCACAGGCAACTGTTATGGGAAGAAGTCATAGTAATATGCATAGGGATATTGTAATAATATTGTTGGGTACTATCTACTGGGCAGTATTTGAGTGAAGTAGCATGTGGTGATGTAAATGAAGACCTCGGGTCCAGATCGTTAGATGTAGGTTTTTTTTTTTGTAAACAAATTTTATTTGTCAAATGCACATTCAGCGGAGCTCTGTAACCCAGAGGCTTCCGTAGCATCAATGGACAAAATCCTGACTTTGACAGTTTTCTCATGAAATAACAAAAGAGAAATACAAAAGGGACATGCATATAAAATGCAACCCAATTAAACAAAATAACAAAGAACATCCCCCACCCCCCACCCCCCACCCCATCGCACTGCCAACCCAGCAAGATCAGCAAATATATTCGGAGCTACAGTTCTATCCTCGCTATGAAACATGTCCAAAAAAAAAACGCTGCCCAATACGCATATGTTTCATGCCCTCCCAAGACATGGGAAGAAAAGACAACAACCTACACAATCCCTACGCTGGAGTGGGCTCCAATTCCAATCCCCTGTAATCTGCCCGGCGTTTCCAAATTTTATAATGCTTACGCGGGCAGCCCCGTGCCACAAAAATGGGGGCCTCCAGGCCCATGGAGAAATCTAGCCCTGCCTTCCACACTGATACGGAGGGTGCGGCCGTCGCCTTCCAAGCCCTCGCAATGTCGCGCTTGGCAAGGGTAAAGCCTAGGAGCAAAAGGTGGCGCTTGTAGACATTGCCACCCATATCCTCCATAACATGCAGGAGCACTAGTTTAGGAGACCGAGTGAGATCCCAACCCAGAACCTCTGAGAGGCATGCCAGTACACCCCGCCAGAACCTAGCCAGCGCAGAACAATCCCATATAGTATGCAGCAGCGTCCCTTCTTCATGCAAGCAGCGAAGGCAATTCGGGGATGCCACCAGACCAGCCCTGTACAGTCTAACTCTAGTAAAATACACTCTATGGAGGTTTTTAAACTGGATACGTCGAAGGCTCATAGCGATGGCCTCCCCGCGTGGGGAGGCCAGTGCCTCCGTCCAGTCCTCCTCCTCAAGTGGGCCCACATCCTCCTCTCATACCCCACGGAGACGCTGTAAAGATGGGGAGCAGTGTGTCACAAGGGACTGGTATATTTTTGATATCTTATGGTCCCTCAGGTCCCCCATGAAAACTTTCGCCTCTATTGGACTGAAGTCGGCTAGCTCCCCCAGACCCACCAAGCTAGGAGAGAGAGCGGGCCGAAATTGCAAGTATTTAAAAAATTGAGTGCGCGGCATTTGAAAGTCCTTTTGCAAATCCTGAAATGATTTCAGGACAGGACCTCTCATGACGTCCCCCAAAGTGGAGATCCCGATTGCATCCCAGTCCTGGAAGCCGGGCAAGGCCGCCAGCTGCGGCAGGCCTCCTTTTTGCCAAAGCGGCGTCTCTCGAGTTAGGCGATTCCACCAGCTCATCTTCCGCAACGCCTGTCTCCAAACCTGAAACACCAGTTGGTGTCACACACGGCAAAGAGTGCCGCAAAGGGGCAGAATAAAGGAGCGTATGCAGTGAATGGTCTCCCATTAAACGGTGCTCTAGGAGATATGCCGGATCCGACCTGTCGCCATACCACCATTCATTAAGGACCAACAGGTGGGAAGCCATATAGTACGAAAGAATGTCAGAAGTAGCGAGTCCCCCGCAATACGTGGATTTAAAGCAAGTACGGAGAGCCACCCTAACAACACCCCCGCCCCAGAAAAACTGGCCCAAAGTCGCATTAACCTGGCAGAACCAACCCGTGGAAATAGGATATGGATGGTTTTGCAGCTGGTACAACAAGCGAGGAAGAGCCACTATCTTGAAAATGGCCGAGCGGCCATATATAGATAGGGGCATGTGGGACCAGACTCTAAGATCTTCACGCACCCTGTTCCATACCGGCACTAAGTTCTTTTCCCAGGAAATCGACAGAGTGTCCGAAAGGAACACACCCAAATATTTCAGCCTCCCACGCGCCACCTGCACCGCGGAGGCCCAGGCACCAGGGTCAGTCCCTCCACCCCGGACCCACAGGGTAGACTTATGCTCATTCATGTACAAGCCGGTAGTCTCCCCAAACACCTGCATGATACGCAGCAACCGCGCGCCAGTCCTATCCAGTTGTGTAAGAAAGAATAGCACATCGTCCGCATATAAAGCTATACGATCCGACAGGCCATTGGCCCATTCAAGCCCTGACACCTGCGCATCAACACGCACCCATGCGGCTAGGGGCTCCATTGCCAGGGTGAAAAGATAGGGTGACAGGGGTCACCCCTGCCTGGTGCCTCGACCAATGGAAAAAGACCGACGAGACAGAACCAGCCACACGCACAGACGCTGTTATGTCCGTGTAAAGTAAAGTCAGATAGGAGAGAAAGCGAGGTCCTAAATTCAATCTGCGTAGGAGGGCGAATAAATATTCCCAACTCAATGAATCAAAAGCTCGATCCATATCCGCAAGCAATAAGGCCGCGTGTACCCCCAAGCTCTCTGCTGCCGCAATTGCTGTATGTGCTCTACGAATATTATGGGGGGTCGCCCGCTGAGGCATAAACCCGGCCTGGTCCGGATGAACAATAGACGAAACGTGGGGACGGAGACGATTAGCAAGCGCCTTGGCCAAAACCTTAGCCTCGACATTGAGAAGGGAGATGGGACGGTAGGATGCACGGTGTTCAGGAGGCCGGCCGGGTTTGTGGAAAACCACCACCTCCACATGCCGCCAGTCTCTGGGCAAACGACCAACCTCCCTAGCCTCTTCCACCACCCTACAATAATGAGCACCAAGGTGCTGGAAGTACCATTTAAAGAATTTGTTCGGAAATCCATTAGGACCCGGCGCCTTACCTGGCTGCAGCTCCTGGAGAGCAGAGTTCAGTTCATCTACCGAGAATGGGCGATCAAGTTCCGCGCTTACCTCGTCAGGCAGAGTTCTGGGCGGAAGATCATCCAAGAATCGAGCAATAACCTCTGCCGGCAGACATTCTCGGGGAGCATAAAGGTCCGCGTAATAGGGCGTGAAACTTTCTGCGATGGCCGACGGATCCGAGATCGGCACTCCATCGGGTCCAACTACACCCGGGAGGACAAGGGAGCCTGTCGCCCTTTGGCACAATCTATGTAAGAGTTTGCTCGACTTGTCCCCCCACTGATATATCCTGCTGCAGGTTGCCAACCATGCCTGGCGAGCTTCGTCCAGCAAAAGGGACGAGTGCTCCTGTTGCGCTAGCAACAACTGGCGGCGGACCAGCCGCCCCCCCTCGTCTCCACTGCACACTTCTAGGTCTAAGATCTTCGCCTCCGCCCGCACAAGAGATTCCCTGCAGGCCCTGCGCGCCGCCACGCAGAAGGAGATATCAACCCCACGGAGTGTGAGCTTCATTGCCTCCCACACGGACGCCGCCGCTGACACCGTTCCCACGTTTTGCAGCAAATAGTGATCTATGGCGTCCTCCATGTGTTCCTTATATTCCGCCTGTTGGAGGTTCCACGCGGAGAGACGCCACCGAAATGGTCCTCGCGCAGGTCCAGCACTCAGTGTAATGGCCACCACCCTGCCAGCATCATCCAGAGACACGAAGATATAATCGATACGAGAGAAGGAGTCGTGGACCGCCGAGAGATAAGTGAATCCCGGAGTCTCGCCATGCAACCAACGCCATGGGTCATCCCACTCCTGGCCCACTACGAGGGAATGAAGCTTGGTGGGATTGTGAACCATCGGGGCCCCATCGGGCCTCTGCCTGTCAAGAGCAAGATCCAGCACATCGTTCAAGTCCCCTCCAACCCCTGCCAGTCCCTTTGGGATATCTGTCCACACGGTCACCAGCTTCTCTACAGGACAGCGGCGGTGGGGCATAGACGCTCCCAAAAATCATGGACTCACCCCTCAACGTACCCTATAGGAAAAGATACCTGCCCTGCGCATCGCCCCACGTTCTAACGTGGATGTAAGGAACTCGTCTATGGATCAAGACTGCCACCCCCCTTGAACCTCGCACAAAGCCCGCATGAAACACCTGGAAATATCCGAAACACGGAAAGCATAGTGCTTTAGTCCCCATAAGGTGTGTCTCTTGTAGCATCACGATATCAGCACCATCGCATTTAGCCTGCTTAAGGATAGCGCCACGCTTAATCTTATCAAGCGCCCCTCTGACATTCCAGCTCAAAATGCGCAGGGACCCCAAGGAATCCAACCATCTACCCGCAGTGGCTGCCATGCCAAAACATCAGAAGCAGGAAGAGCCCTGGTAGCCCAAGAAATGTCACACAGCGCGACCCCGACCTGCAATTGGACAGTGCGATGAAAGAACAACAACAGTTCCCAGAACAACCCAACCAACCTCCTACCCCCACCCTATACCTCGAAAACGGTGAAGTACCTGTCACGGCAGGCAGAGCAGGCAGACCCCAACAGGGGGTACCACCCCTCACCCGCCAATGGATCCCCAAACTACAGCCCATCATCTCCTAGCCCCCATCCCCATCTGGAGTAACCAACAGAGATGTCGGCCCTCATGGAGCTCCTCTGACCACTGTAAACATTTCTAAGAATCATAGATGCGCATGCACAAAGGTGAATCAGCCAGCTGGTGCCGCTTGACCAATGCTGACCCCCCACGCAACGGAGCATCACCGGACTTGGACAGCTTCCTGGACCTGGAGCGGCGAGACCCCCTCACCCGGCCACCAGTCACGCTCTGGGCCACTCAGCTCGAGGATGAGTCAGATTCTCTCCCGGGCGGGGAGTGAGGGCGCAGCCGCACTGTCTCATCCGTCCAACGGAAAACCTCCTCCGGAGAGTCAAAAAAGTACGTGCAGGAGCGGTAGACAACCCACAGCTGGGCCGGGTAGAGCAACGCATATGGAAGCTTGAGTTCCCACAGGCGGGCCTTTGCCGCAAGGAAAGATTGCCGCTGTTGTTGAGTCTGTTTAGTATAGTCCGGGAATATCAGGATATGGGCATTGTTGAACTGCAAAGGTTCGTGGGCCCTGGCTTGCTTAAGGATCACATCCCGAACGTGATAGTTAAGTAGTTTCGCAATCACTGGCCTCGGACGAGCCCCGAGGGAAGGCTTCTGCATCAGGGCTCTATGTGCCCGCTCCACGACAAAGCATTTCGAAAAGGGAGTCGGGGGGTAGCCAGCTCTCCAGCCACTGGGTGAGAAACCTCTCCATGTTTTCCAGACTCACATCCTTCCAGAAAACCAACAAAGCGGAGGTTGTTACGTCGGGCCCTGCCCTCCGCATCCTCCACCCTAGACGCCAAGCCCCACTGGGTAGTCTCCAGAGATGCCACAAGTTGTTGCAGGGTAGTCACCACATCCTCCACCCCAGAGATCCGTGTCTCAGTCTCAGTGATGCATGCCACCGCATTTTGCAGGTCCTGGCGCAGCAACATTACATCTGAGCCCACGGCCCCTATTTTGGCATCCAAGGCGTCCCTGGACTGGGTAATAGCTGCCAGGAGGGCCGCATTGTCCGGGACAGTACTCTGGGCCCCACCCGCTGCCACCGCAGAGCCCCCAAATTTGTCCAGCGTGCTTTGTTTGGAGGACCCTCCACTGGTTTTATCTCTCGTCATGGTGAGCCGGGTAGACCTTCGTTATCCCCCGACCCACGGCCGGCGCTATCACTGTGCACTCCGGTAGGGCAGCGTAAGTAGCTCAGGGCGACACTACTGTCCCGCAGCGGTCTGTGCCGCTCGATTCAACTGCCGATGCGGCCATCAGGGTGCCATCGCCGATCGTCCCCAGCCATTGCGCGCCAGGTGGCACTGCTCCACGCCACCCCACGGGTGAATGTCAATATCACTTAGCAACCCTGTGGCGATGAGGATTCTGCCAGGGCGTCCCAGATATCACCGCACGGGCCACCAATATCGCCGTATGCCCCAGTGCCTGGGTCCTCAATGGCACCCCCACAGAGCCACAGACAAGCCCCCGGGAACGGACAGGATGCGCCCCTGGACCATCCAAGAAGCGCAGTAGGCTCTGCGGGCCGTGGTCACCCCCCTGCACCCCCACGCGGTCCGACAGCACCGCCGAACCCCCACACAGACCTGGATAAGACGGGGGCAGGGACCCAAGCCCATCCACAAACGCAGGCCCAGGGGGGAACACAACCACTCACCCCGTGCCGCCGGGGCCTCGCCGCAGCCCGATCCGACTGCCAACAGCTAGGAGTGATCCTCCGTAATGGCTGGGATGCTCCGGAGGCCCAGAGCGGACGAGTAGAAGTCCATCCGCGATCCACAGTGGACTGGCCAACCTCGGCAGCTCGGGGGCCACGCACCAGGCCCCAGCTCCTCAATATCCAGGCCAGCGATGCACCTGGAAGGGCGATCCTCTGTCGATCGCCAACCCCACCGGGCTATGCACAGGCCCCGGGAGCTCCCCTGCCGGGGGTCCAAAATGGCAGCCGCAGCAGCGAACAACTCCCTGGTCGACAACTCTCTCCCCCTCGGTCCGATCGACCATCGATCACTGGGGGGGGTGCCCCACAGGAAATCCCCCGCCAGCAGGACAACTCCCTCTGCGCCTCCAGCGGGGGGCCGCCCCATCCACCACCGCTCCGCCGCAACAGGATCCTCCAGCCGGGCCGCACTCGAGACCGCGGTCTCCGCGCCACCCACAGGCCGCAGCGCCGATCCGATCCCGTCGCCGCCGCAGGATGCCGCTCCGGACCCCAGAACTCCGTCAACAAGCGTGGCCGCAGCTCCCAACCTCCAGGCACAGCAGGCAGGGGGTATCGTGGCCAGAGGAGCAGGATAATGTAAGGATCAATGAAGGGCTGGACGAAGCCTACTTAGAAGCCGTCCGCCATGCTGGCTTGCTAAGCCACGCCCCCGTTAGATGTAGGTTTATTAGCTCAACCCTCTCCAGCTTTCCAACAGCAACTGCCACTAAAAGAACGTTACAAACATAATCCTTCGGCATTCCCCATTACAAGGATCTCCAACCTGGAATGCGGAATGCATCACATCACAACATATTTCCCCCCTTTCACAAAATATAATATAAACAAAGAAAAACAAATTCACCCACTAATACAATGTCAGGAATTAAAAACTCAGATATGAAACTACAATACAACAAAAGAACAATAATAGAAATATTTAAACATCCCGAAAAATAATTGGCCTGCTGACCGACCTCATGCTTCTATGGTGTCCCACAAGGAAAACATCTTTACCCGATGCATTTTGCTTGTGAATACGAGTCGTGCTCAAACCACTCAGGTCCTTGCTTTTGCCATCACAAACACGCTCATTCTCAACCATGTTCGCAACTTTGTGCACCTTGTTTTTATTCCACCATTCAGGATCTTTGAATTTCGACGTCCCTTTCACAACATGAATGGGAACCTTGACCCATACCCAATCCCCCATGCTGATACATGTAGTTATTCCTGTAACTCCATGCTTGTTGTCATAATACTCTTTCATTCTGCTCTGGTACAAGTCTACTTTATGGACGTATCATTTTGTCCAGAGAACACCCCTTCTCCGTTTTAGTCTGATAACTCCTCAACCATGTGGGACACAACTTTGACATGGGTACCCGCCCCCTCATCAATTCAAACAGACTTTTTCCAGTCACAGCATTGGGAGTTGAGCAATGGGACCATAACGTGCTCTCAATAGCTTTGTGCACAGCAACTAAATTCTGAACAGACCATTGGATGCACTCAACCAAAGTAAGATTTATCTTTTCCACTAAACCACAGGCCTGTGGATGGTACAAAGCAATGCATTTATGTTCGATGGCATTTTTCTCCAGAAATTCCCTCCTTTCTTTGGAAACAAACTGCACACCTTTGTCCGACACAATTTTCTTTTGACATCCTTCCCTAAGGAACAGTTTCTTGAGAATCCTTAAAGCAACAGCAGTATTGGGTTCCTCCAGAAATTCTACTTCCCACCACTTGCCTTAAATTTCAACAATAACTAGTGCAAACATGTACCTGCGTGGTAACACATTGAATGGCCCTATGAAATCTACAGCCCTTCAGGTAACACACACAGTTGTAGTAGCAGAGTCATAAGCTTGATACTCTTGTATCTGTTGGCACACAAAACACACGCCTCTATTGTGTTAATTATGTCAATGTCCATAGCTGGCCACCAATATTCCTCTCTAATCTTCCTCTTAGTCATAGTCTGTCCAAGATTCCCCTCCTGGCCATTTTCAATAATCCTTTGTCTCAACCCAAACAGAGGAACAAACCTGTCTCCTCTCATCAGCACTCTATTCTTTTGGACATGTAGTTCTTCTGCAATTTTAGTGTACACTTACAACCTCACAGGCAACGTTTGTTCCCTCGGCCATCCTTCAATAACATATCTCTTCTAACCCTGGGCGAGACACTACGCTTCGCCCACGTAGTGTACGTAGCGCTGCCTGCTTCGCAGTTTTCGAAGTAGGCGAAGCAGGCTAGCGCTACGCACACCCAGGGCGAAGCGTAGCTGCCTGCCGCTGCCACCCGCCTCCCGCCCGCCCTCCTTTTAAATCAAACCCCCGGATTTACAATAAATAGTAAATTAAAGAAACTTACCTGAAACGCGGCGTCTCCGGGGCTCCCTCTTCCATTTCAGGGAGGGCGGGCAGGAGGCGGGTGGCGCGTAGTGGGGCTACGCGAAGCACGTAGTGTGCGTAGATTTGGGCACACTACGTGCTGCTTCACGTAGCCCCACTACGCCCACTTCGCCCACCCTTAATCTCTTCACCAATCACCAGATATCCCTCCTTTTCCATCTTCAACTTCCATTCATCCTCACTAAAAGCCTGTCCTTGACAAACATCCACAGCAGCTATTAAACACTCATAACAATCCTCATCACAATCATTGATGTTCACACCAACAGTTACGGGTGAACAAGATAAAAAGCCCGCCCTGACTTTTTTCCCCACCCGGGATGTATTCTTTTTTCAGGTCATATTGTAACAACTTGGTGCTCAACCTTGGAAATCTTGGAGTGTGATCTCTGATGACAGTACCACTTAAAATATTTACCAACGGCTTGTGATCTGTCTGCAAAACAAACCTCCTCCCCAAATAAAACATTTAAATCTCTCCACCACCAAACAACATGCCAACAACTCCTTTTCAATCACAGAATATATTTTTTCGTTCTCCCTCAAAGACCTTGATGTGAATCCCAAAGTGACTTGTTTGCCAGTTTTGCATTTCTGTGACAGTGTAGCACCCAAACCATAATTGCTCACATCAACAGTTATTATGCATTCCCTCAAAGGATCGAATGGTGCCAAAACTCCCGCAGAGCTAATGTCTTTCTTGAGATTATCAAACTCAACTTGGCACGCTGCAAACCATGCAAACACTTTTTTTTCTTAATAATTCCCTCAAGTTTACTGTTTTAGCAGAAAAATTCTCAACAAATTTCGCATAAAATTCCCACACCCCCAAAAAGGACGCAACATGTTTCTTAGTTGTAGGACATAGTGTATCAGTGATTGCATCCACTAGACCAGGTCTAGGTCATACCCCCTTTTGAGAGATCACATGACCAAGATACTCTATGCTCCCTCTTTCGCAAACTCACATTTCTTTAGATTGGCTACAATTCCTGCTTTCTGTAACTTCCTCAATACTAATTCCATGATCTCATCATGATGGACCATATCTTTACATGCCACCAGAATGTCATCTTGAAAAGTCACCACTCCCTTTACACCACTCAAAAAATTTCCAACACGGAAGAAGCAAAAGCCAGCCCAAAAGGCATCCTTTTGAACTGGAAAGTCCAGACAGGGGAATCAAACGCTGTGCAATGTTTGGATGACTCATCGAGAACCACCATGTTATAGACTGACGCCAAATCAACTTTACTGAAAACCTTGGCACCTGCAAATGTGTAAAGAATGTCGTCAATGCACGGTAGGGGATGTCAGTCCACCCAAATGATTTACTTCAAACTCATGAAGTCCACACAAACCCTAAGCTGGCCAAAGGGAAGCCTCGATGGGCTCTATAACTCCAACTTCACACATTTTTTATAGAATTTGTTGATAATTCTTCTCGTATGCTGAAATGGACATTCCTCAGCTTGTGCTTTACTGGCTTGGCGCCACTCTGAACTTTAATCCTGTGCTTAAAGCCTGCAATCTTTCCCAGCTTGTCACAAAAAACTTCTCTAAACCTGCTAATCCATTTTTTAACACCTTCCTCTGGCACTGTTTGTTCGCTAACAGGGCGCTCTGAAACCAATGCGCCTGAGACCTTCCTCCTGGCCTTAGAGTCAATCTGAATAATCCCTGGTGATACCACCCAAGGATATTTAACCCTTTCTTTGCTACATAAACTTTTCCATCCAACCACCCTTTCCCTGAACTTCAATTGACATTCAAAGTACCCACCCTGTTAACTCTATTTTCCTCCCATCAAATGTAACCGGGTTCCTGTCAGGAGGAAGTAAATGTCTCTCACCCCACGTTTTCCTGAACTAATCATCTGTGACCATTGTCATCCTAGCACCTGAATCAATCAACAAATTAACTATTTTGCCATCAACCAAAATGTCCTCATAAAGGTTGACAAAATCCATATCACTCCCTTGTACTACCACAATAAAATCTTTCTCAATTTGTTGACTTCCTGAATCATCACTCACTTCCCTGTCAGCGACCAAATTCACTTTGACCTTATCCTTGGGAGATTGACACACTTTGGCAAAATGTCCAAATCTACCACACAACTTGCACTTCACACTCATGGGAAGACAGGGACGACCATTGAAACCATGTCTTGTGTTACCACACCTGAAACAAATGTTCTTCTGGTTCAAAAAACTGTCTTTCCCCTCTTTTCTTTTGGGACAAACTTTGCTAGGACCCTTTTGTGTGACACTGGTGTTCTCCGTAGTGTTCTCCTTGACCTCCGACATCCCACGCGAGAGTTCTATACTCTTCACAATGTCAATAGTCTCTGTGAGGGTAGGGTTTTTCAGCGCCAACAACTTCTCCTGAACTTTCTTATCCCAGCACCTGACCAAAATCTGATCTCTAATGAGTTGTGATGTAAAAGCCTCAAATTCACACTCAGATGCTAATGTATGCAAAACTGCCACATATGTGACAATGGACTCATCTTGTTGCTATTCCATCATGAAAAACTTGTTCCTGTTAACAATCAAGCTAGGTTGGACATCGAATAGTTTTTCTAATTTTTTTACTGCCAACTGTTACTGATCAATGTCTTCTTCTTCATATCTTACTTCATAGGGTGGTAGATGCTCATATACTGACTGCCCCTCAAAACCCAGACTATGCTCCATCAAAAACCTCTTCCATTCAGGACGAAACCTGGTGCCACCAATTGCCCCAAGATATTTTTAGAAAGCCCTATACCAGGAACGCCATGGAATGGGTGGATCTCCAGAGACCTGGAGAAAAGGAGGAGGTGCATTGGTGCTCTGCATACTCATTGTGACTGAACTTTAACTAGTAAACTAATAGTGCATTAAACTGTTCACAAATGGGATGATGTTGACCCAAAACAAGCATACAGAGAAAGATATGTGTGTGTCACAGTGATCCTTTATGAAACTTTCCCACAAAGTAATTGACACGCAGAAAGAAATGGGTGCGTGTCACAGTGCTGTTCAAATCCTCTTTTGAAAAAAATTACTTGACACACAAAAGAGAATGTGTGTGTGTCACAGTATCACTCTAACGTAATGTCTTCAGACGCAGCCCAGCAATGAGTTTGTTAAAACGATGTGCAATTAGAAACTTGACACACAGAATTAGAATGTGTGCGTATCACAGTGCCTGTTCAGTCAAAGGCATGAAACGCAGTGTGACGTGCAGCAGATTTATTGTATTAAGTTAAGATGCGGGCAGCGCTTAATGCTAGAGCGATCTCGTGAGTATGGGGACGCACCGCACTTACAGTGTCCGTTTGTACCATGGGCTATTTAAGTTTGTAGCACACATTGGTTCGGTGCCGCGGTGTCTAGGGTTGTAGCTAGCGGTTCAATCGTCGCCAAATTTGTGGTGATGTAAATCAAGACCTCTTGTCCAGATCGTTAGATGTAGGTTTATTAGCTCAACCCTCTCCAGCATTCCAGCAGCAACTGCCACCAAGAGAACGTTACAGACTTAATCCTTCTGTATTCCACATTCCAAGGTTCTCCAACCTGGAATGTGGAATGCATCACATTACAACATAGAGCTGTTGGATTTTCAAAGGAACCTATTGCATGTTTTTCTCTGAGGCATGAACACTGAATCAGAAATCTGCATTTTAATTTTATAGAAGAATAAAATAAAAAACAAAAATATCACAGAACTCAGTTACATAACCAAAGACTGCTGACTCTTCTTTTCTGGGTCCAGTCTTTGGCGTGCAAAAACCCATCTGTCTCTAAAGCTGCTTACTCGACTTGTAGTGATGCAAGAGCCAACCATGACTGGCAGCTCAGGAGTAACAGAAGGCTGGATCAGAGTTTTAAACTGCATTAATGTCCCAATTTGCTTTTTAATTTCTTGCTAAAAAATGCGTCCGGATAATTCTAGTTGTTTATTCAAAAATAAATGCAAATATGGGAGCAAGGCTTCTCTTTCCTGAGTAGCGTGAACGGTAAAAGAAAAACATTTGTCATCATACGCTAGAAACAAAGCTTTTGTATTGCAGAATCCTATGGCTGACTACAAATGTAGTTAATGGAAATTCTAAAATGATGCACAAGAGTAGTTTTCCTTTTGAAAGTTAGTTGCTCATCTAAATTAAATGCAAATTGCAAATGTATTGCAGAGTTGGGCAAAAGGTTTATTAAAACCAAACAACACAAATCAGTGCATTGTGAATGTGCTAAAGTTACTCCATTTGAATATCTTGTAATGTACAAAACATTTTCGGTCCTATAGTTTTCTTGATTATTCATTGTATGATTCTAGAAAGCCCCTTAAGTGGGGAAATTTACAGAATATCTCCCATTTTCAAGAATGCTTCCTATATTTTAAATTCTTCCTAAACATTCGTTTTAATCACTAACTGTAAAGGGCATCATTGAGCTTACCAGCACCCTCAGCCTAGCGTTACTGTACATCTCTAACGGCATACAACTTTGATTCGTCACATTCAATCATAATGATTCTCATTTTTCAGACCAGTTTTGCTAATTACTGAAATGCACGGACTTTGAAATCATTCTTTTAATCATGGGCTACTATGAACCATCTCTAATCACTTTTTAAATGTTTCACCCTCCTTTCCATTTACTCTTTTAAGGTTGATTTAGATCTAAGCTCTAATAGGACACTGCTACTGACTTGATGGTAGTGAAAATATTACCAAGGAAGTAGCACTGTTCTGATCATAGTAGTCACTATCAGCTGTTGAGGTGATTCCCAGCATATCACTTAAGGTATCAACTTTTCCTCCTTTCAGTTATTGCAAGATGCGGGGACATTTCAGTATGTCCACCTGTCCAGGCATGTTAGATTGCTTTTCCTTCTTGCTTTATGTTTGATAATCTTTATTGAATTAATAACTACAGGAAGATAAGCCATGAATCTGACATATTAACTGTGATCTAGTAAAAAGAGAAATGGGCAATAAAACAGAATAGAAAGCCATTTCTGTTTTGAACAATATCATAGGAGGAAGGGGGGGAGGGAACAGAATACAAATCTTTAAGTGAAGCTCGAGTAACAATATAACACTACTTGAAAAGTAAAGAGACAATTAAAATAATCAAAAAAGAAACCACTCAATAAGGAAAAATGTTATAGAGGGGAAAAAACAGAGACAATAGCAGTTTATGGAGGTTGGACATTTTCAGAACGATTGTGTAATGCACAAAATGTAATCTTATTCAAATAATTGTTTAGTGGTGACCAAAATAAATCCCTTTTTAAATGGTTTAAAAGAGGAGGCAAAAGCAATATCCAATATGTGATAGTGACAAATACTGTTCCACCAGGAGTTAACAAAGAGTTTAGTTGAACATTTCCAGTTTAGCAAAATTTGCTGAAAGGCTAACGCCATCATCAAGTCAAATAAACCCTTTCTGTGAAAGGGCAATCCCAACAAATCCAATAGACTACATGTAAAAAGAATAATATTTGATATGGGAGTATGCAAATTAAAAATAATTGAAATATGGGACCAAATATTCCTTCAAAAGGAGGCTACAGCAGGGCAGGAGAACAATTGGTGCATCAAACAGCCAAGGGAAAATCACAGGACCAACAAACTTTGTTATCAGTGTGTGTAAAGTTAGCTATGGACAGAGGAATAAAGTATAATTTATGATAGAGAAAGAACATGGATTGAGTAGTGGGGGTAGATCTAAAATGTTTCAAAGATCTAGCCCAGATCTTGTCACAGAGCTCGATGCTCCAAACACAACCCAAATCCGTCTCCCAGGCAAGTTCCAGTTTAGATTTAGGACGGGTAAAAATTGTGGTACGGAGGTATTTATAAATCAAGGATGTTTTCAGAAGTATTGTCAATATTCTGAGAAGTGGATCCTCTGTGCATGTAGATTCATTTGAAGGAAGAGAATAAAAAACATCCAGAATTATTCCCATAGGAGTTGAGAATGTATGCCAAAACGAACGAGGACAGTTAAAAGTATCCTGAAATTGAGGAAAGGGGAAAGGAGACAAGTCATCAAACATATCTTGGACCCAAATGATTCCCTTAAGTCTCCAGATCTTACAATAAAGAGGTTTGTTATTGATGGTAATGAGACGATGATGCCAAAGAGGAGAACGCAGGAAAGAAGCTCTAGAATTGTTTTTTAACTGACAATAAGGCTTTAATAATGAGCATGTGTGTTTAAACAGCGAAAGAGAAGTGACACTAACTTTTGTAGTAAAGGCCAGGTTTTCTTTTACGGAAAAGGACGCGAGTAAGGATCGTTCAACACTAACCCATAAAGGAGTAAAAGGGGAGGTGTCTGTGAGAGCCATTTAGAAGCTAGTCTAAGACAAAAAGCCTTGTGATAAAGCCAAAAGTTGGGAAAATCAACTCCATCATTGGATTTGGGTTTCTGAAGATGTGACAAGGAAATTATGGATTTCTTATTATTCCATAAGAATTTAGAGAGGAGGGAGTTGATTTTTTTAATGTATAGATGGAACATGGAAAGGAATCATAGGGAGAATATACAATAAAACAGGAGTAATCATCATTTTAATAGAATTGAGACAACCCCACCAAGAGAGAAAGAGAGGATTCCAGGAAGAGATGAGTTTAGAAACATGATCTTAGTCTTCCTTTATGTTGATTTTACCTGAATCCAATATGGAGTAATTGGACCAGATACCTAAATATTTGATTTTATAACTATTCCATAGGAACTCAGTTGAATTGAATGTTGTTTGAGACATGATTTGGTAATGAAAAGTATTTCTGTCTTGTCAGAATTAATCTTAGAACCTGAAACTGAGGAAAAATCTGAGATCTCTTGCAATAGAGGAGTAATAGAGGTTTCAGGATAAGATATAACAAGTTAAACGTCATATGCATATGCAGACAACGTCAAATGTTGATCATGGTATATGAATCCAGAAATAGAAGTATTTTGGTGAATATTGGATAAAAAGGGTTCAAGTGATAAAATAAATAGAAGAGGAGATGGGGGGCAACCTTGTCCTACACTGCGATGTGGAGGAAATAATTGAAAAGTGAGACCATTAACTGCAACAGAAGCTCTAGGGACTGAATAAAGCAAAGAAATAACAGAAACACATTTAGGACCAAACCCATGCCAATGGAGAGCTATAAATAAGAAAGACCAATTTACCCTATTGAAAGCTTTCTCCACGTCAATAGCAACAGCAGCTTAAGGATAGGAGAGAGTGGGAGCCTTATTCAAAACATTAAAAACTAGCAGGGAATTACCAGAAGTTAGTCTACCTTTAATGAAACCACACTGCTCTAGGCCAATAAGCTTCAGTAAAAGAGGGTCAAGACATAAATCAAGCAGTTTGGCAAAAGTTCATTCACCAGGGAAATAGGACAATAGTTCTTACAATGTTTGGGATCATGACCATCTTTATGAATTAGACAGATTGTAGCTTCTAATAAGGTGCCTTCTGTTTACCAGTAGTGTAAAAATATTGAAAAAGCGGTAGGAGTTTTGGAAGTAGTAGATTTGAGAAGTGTAAGTAAACTTCTGCCGTAAAGCCATTAGGCCCGGAGTTTTATCATTTTTTAGAAGACTTAAAGATTGAGACTACTCCTGAATTGACAGATCAGATTCTAGAGAGGTGAAGTCAAGATCCTCATGTGAGGGGGATGGAATTTGGCTAAAATAGGCATCAATAATAGAAGCAGGAAGGGAAGACTCCCTAGAGTATAAAGAGTTTTATAACATTTCATAAATTCCTCTAAAATATCCTGATCTTTGAAAAGAAGTGTTGCATCCAGTGCATGAATGGATTCTACCAATATATGTTCCTTCTGAGATTTGAGGTAGTTAGCTAATAGTTTACCAACTTTATTACATCCATCATAGTAGCGAGCACTAGTGCCAAGAAGAATTGATAAGGCGTTATCCCTAGTAATTTTTATTAACATCAAATTTTGCATGGACATGGTACTGTAAGGCAGAATCAGATGAGGACGTGTAAAATTGATGTTCAAGGCGCTTAATATTAGTTAGTGTGTTGAGCAAGTAAATGCTTCCTTTTCCTGTAAACAAAGTCAATGATAAAGCCACTGGCAGTAGCCTTGAATGTGTCCCATAGCACAGAAGGGGACACAGGAGATAAAAGAGGAAGAAAGAACTGGATCATGAGGAAGGAAATTGTTAAACTTCCATCTACAAGACCTGGGATGTGAATGGAGCAAGTCGAAATCAGCGACCACTGGGGCGTGATCAGAGATGACCATAGGTCTAATTGAAATGGAAATAAAATTCTGAGTCAATGATTTAGAGAGAAAAATGTAATCTAATTGGGTCAGGGAACCATGTGGAGGAGTGAAAAAGGAAAATTATGTTGCCTCTGAGTTACAGAGTCTCTAGGCATCTACAAGGTGTGTTTGAGTGATTGTAGTTTGGAATTGCTTGTGAGTCTTTTGAGGAATAAAGTGGATCTAGGATTGGCAGTCACTAATAGGGTCAATAACCTGGTTACAGTCTCCTCCTAAGATAATGAATTCATCATTATGTTAAATACATTTTGTTGTAATATTAGTCATGAAAGAATAAACTGATTGAGTCTGACCATAAACATTGAAAACAGTTAAAGATATATTGTTTATAGGCAATTTAACTAATAACCATCAAACCTCCAAATCAGTTTCTTGGGAAATAACAGAACATTTCAACTTTTTATGACACAAAATAATTACCTTATTTTTCTTAGTGGTCGTAGAAGATACTAAGACTAAAGCAACCCAATTCTGTTTGAGTTTCAAAGCCTCTGACTACATCACGTGGGTTTCTTACAACAAGACTAAGCCAGGACTGTATGAAGCTAAATGGGATGGAATTCTCTGCCTTTTTATAGGGTTATTAAAACCTTTCACATTCCAAGATATAACTCTGAATTTATAGAGAGTGAATTAGATATAAGACAACATGATCATCAGCGATAAAAGGAGATGAATAGATTAGTGGAGAAAGCAACATATAGGGTGAAAGAAAAAGTAGATTGGTAAGAAAGAACTTGAAGAAAGAAAATAGGAAAGAAAGAAGGAGAGAATGAGAGGAGACAGTGCATGTCAAACAAAGAAAGAAGGCTGTAATACATACCTTCAAAGGGAAAAAAAAAAACAACAAGGGCTGGCAACAAACAATAAAGACGGCACATCCAACAGAGGAAGACATACCACATCAGGAGATCAGACAAGAGCAAGGGACGGATATGTAGATGAATTAATACGGATATAACCAACATATTATAACCTATAAGGGAAACAAAAAGAATGAAGATCATGGTAAAATTATCATAAAACTCTCAAAGATTCAAAGACTATCTAATAAGAGTCAAGTGATAGAGGAAGGACCAACTGTATCCATGAAGGCCGTATAGTGTGAATAAAGACATTTTCAAAGATCTGCAGAGTCTTCAAAGTAGAGGTGCGATTTTGAAAAGTCACTTTAAACAAGCATGGATGAAAAAAACCATAGCGTGCACCCAAAGTACGTAAAGCTGGTCTGAGATCAAGGAACTCCTTCCACTGCTTTAGCAGTTACTGTAGAAATATCTTGGGATAGGAACAGTTTACCTCCAGACCTAATTAGTTGTTTTTTAAGATTGGTTGCAGTTAAAACATACAAGAGATCAGTACATTTAAAAAATTGTAGGTTTACGCCACGGGCTATGATGGAGTGGATGAAGAAGATAAGCGGTGGCCCAATCTGCAGAGAAAGGTCTAGAAGCTTCAGAAGAAAAGAGGTAAAGAAGATCACAATGTCATCTTCCTCAATGCCCTCCTGAAGGCTTTATAAACTAAGGTTGTTGTGCCTGTTCCTGTTTTTAAGGTCCTCAGCAGATCTCCTCAGGAATGCAATGCCCTTCTCCAAAGATAAAATCTTGCAGAGACATCCTGAAGGTCATTGACATGTTGTTCAATTACGGACACCCTGGAGTCGTGTGAAGACTATTTTGTATCCAGAACATGTAGACATGTATCGGTTTCCTCAATAAATGGTCTGCGAAGATGTATTTCTTCCAAGACAGTGGGCCACATGTACAACCGTTTCTTTGCTGTCGCAAACGGGAGATTGGCCCATTTGTGACCGTAAAAAAAGGGTCCTGGCATGTACAAATTCTATTTTTCGAGTCACTGTAAATATCGTGTGCGACTCTCGCTATTAGGAAGGAGCACCCCTTCCTAATAGCAAGTCTCAATGCAGTGTACTATTGTTATGCGACCGCATTTGCGGCCGCAAAACACTCGCAGTTTACCATCTACTTCAAGTAGGTGGTAAACCACTCACAAACGGGAAGGGGTCCCCACTGTCTGCTCTTCACAAATGAAACTGAAAAGTTTCATTTTTCATTTTTAAATGCATCCCATTTTCCTTTAAGGAAAACGGGCTGCATTAAAAAAACAGCTTTATTTAGAAAACAGTCACAGACATTCCCAATGGGGTCCCAAATTGCACTTGCCTGATGAATATTAATGAGGCATGCAATTTGCAACCCTATTGGGAATCGCAAACAGTGTCTGAGACACAGTTGTACATTCACTTTTGCGAATCACAAATTGCAAATCACAATTCGACGCAATTTGCGACTCAAAAAAGTGAATGGCTGTACATCTGGCCCAGTGTCTAAAGATACAGGCAAAACAGGTTTCGGCAGAAAAGGAGGATCTTGTTTGAGCCTTTTGTTGGCAGAGGAGGGCGAATGAATCTTTGATGGTGCAATGGACGCAGACACTGACCTTGAAGAATTAGATTGAGCCATACTGACAGAGTTGTGTAATTCATCCATAGGGGGTGCTGCAGAGGCGGAGCCCAACACAGGTAGGGGTGGGCGGAATTTGCGTAATCGCGTTACGCAAATCTCCGCGAAACGGTAAAAAATCTCCGCGAACACGCAGAAATTCCGCGAACACGCGGAATTGCTTGTTCGCAATACTTTTTTCCTGTTCGCGATCGCTGTTTGCGTGCTCGGGGTGAAATACCACGCGAACACGCATATTGAGAACGCGAACAAGCAAAAAATTTCACGAAGTCACGGAACGCAGATTTTTGGGCAATTTCGCGTTCTGCGCGGGACGCGAAATTACCCAAATTCCGCTAATTCCGCGAACGGAACGGAATTTACCGCCCAGGCCTAAACACAGGCAATCTAACAGTAAGCCTTTTATTTGAATATATTAGATGTTTTGTTCTGCCCATATGTTCAAAGAACTACTTAAACCCAGCAGGGGCACAGAAAGACCAATAAAATCACTTTTTATTAAAAATTAAAAAATTCAAATGAAAAAAGCCTAGTGGTGCAGGACTTAATTGTAGCTGGAGGATTCCAAAATGGACTGAAAGAAAATTCTGAAGCCCAAAAGGAATGAAAGAGAAAGATAGTACCTTAGTAAAATGCCATAGCTGAGGAGTATTTCTCCAGTCAGGGAGAAACAAAATGGCAGCCGAAAGATAATAAACTGTGCCCCTTGGTGTTTCATAACACCAGAAGCAAGTAGGAGGCATTGAAGGATAACCTCATGCTCAGTAGAGGTTCCGCTGCGAAATCCACTCCATTAAGTCATTGAGCAGTTTAAAAACTGCCGAAAATGAAGCTGCCTCTCCCGACGCAGCACGGAGCTTCAAGGTCAAGTGGCCATCTTGGAAGCCGCCACACATGCCTCATCTCTTTACGTTCTTGCTTTGATGAGAATGGAATGCTGGGGTGAGTAGTAGTAGCCCAGTGGGGCGAAGCATGAAGTGGTGGTCAAAGATTTTAGTGACTATAGGGGTGTTCCATGTCAGCAGTACGTGTTCTGTGCTCGTGAAGATTGTCCAGTACTTCTAAGGTGGTAGCACAACAAGCCTAATGTTTGTTATGTGTGATCTGATTGACTGACCGGTTGATCAATGTATTACATTTTTACACTCTGTACTACCATGATGGGTCTTTTGGTGCTAGTCTAACAACAAGAAACCAGGAACTCAGCCACATGGACATTGACCAGTCATATAATTTGTTCATGCAAAAGGGTGCATCAATGAATCAGTTTGCTCAATATGGGAGTATTAATAGGTTCTAAAAAAAGGGGACAGAGAGAGAAGGGTCTGCCCAATAAAATAGTCCTAAAGCAAGCAAATTAAAGTATGAACTTCACAAACCACTAGCAGAAGTATACTAATGTGTGAGGCAAGATAGGATGGGGCATGGTCATGTATGTCCATTCTTGCATTTGAAAGCTAGCCATCCCAATTTAAAGAAATTCCTCTCTTTGGAGAGTTTTATTTTACCATTTTTAAGAAGGAACAGCTTCCAATTTGCTGGTTGAGGGACATACTGGCATTGAAACCCACCTCTTGGGGGAAATTATCTGAGGTAATAAGATGAGAGAGAAAAGGTTTGTCCTTTTAGGCCTCAAATTTATTAGGCTTTGTTGACTTGATATGACTTAGGCTCAGTCTCTTTTGACCATTTATTGACTACTTTCTCCCAAAAGCATTTGGAGGGAGAGTACGGAAGAGACATCTTTAGATAATCTTACATATACCTGGGAATAACTGTAAGAATGAATATAGAGAGATTGATCTTAAATGATGTAGAATTATGGGGACAGAGAATGTTGAATAGCATGGGCAAACTTGATGATTCAAGAGGGACCACACAAAATAGAGAGGCCTCATTGGAAATGAGGAATCAAACCAGGTGACTGTGGGTGAGTATGAGCAACTGAAAATAGTCTGTCTAGAATGCAACTATTCTCTATAGTGTCAAAGGCTGGAGAAAGGGTCAAGATTACCAACAGATTAGCCACACCAACATTACCCATAGACAGGCCATACTTTCATCTGTAATTTTGCCTGTCATTTAGAACCCCCACCCCCCCCCCCCCCCCCCCCGCAAAAAATGAAGTTTTGGTCTGATCTCTGCCCAGAATCCACACTGTAGGAAGGAAAGACAATTGAAGGTTTCAAGGTATTTCTGCAGTTGTTGACCCCAGCCAAATTGGCCAACTCAAGAAGATTGGAAATGGGCCAGTTCAAGGTTAAGAATGCTGCACGAATAAGGGCTACTTTCAGAAGAGGGACAACTGTGCATCTCGAGACATTCAGATAGCTAACCTGAATAGACAGGCTACTTGTATTGCCAAACATGAGGGCAATTAAGGCTAAAAAATTGCACAGCAGCTAGGCTGGTGCAGGATCATCAAGGGAGAGGGTCAATGAGCTTAAGACAATTGAGGGTCTTCCCAAACATCTTTGATGATATGCACTACTAGAAACTGTGATACAAAGGAAACATCACTTAGCAGTAAAAATACTCCTCTCCTTATGATCGCAGTTCTGTAAATAGATTAGTGATCAACTTATGTTGGTTCATGTTTTTACTTACCCCAATAGATTTTGCTGCTTTTTTAAGGAAAGAGGCTCAGAAAGAAACACATAAGGACTGAACATGAAATTATTGCTGTTTGCGGTATTCTACCTTTACTTTGCGATCTTTCCTGTTTTTTTTTTTTACTTTTTGGGCCCTACTTTTCACTATCTTTATGGCTATGTGCACCTTGACATTGCAATTCAATGCCAGTGAGAGTGCTCTTTGCCTAAACGTGTAAAGTTAGAGAGATTGCATTCAAATGGTTAGTTAAAATACTAATAAGACCATGGTACATTGGTGCAGAAAATGTTATCTGTGACAAACTCACATATGGGATTTGGCTATTTACAACACCCATATATGTGACCAAAGAGGATTGCCCAATTGAGCACACATTTGCTATGGCTGGATAGATGTCTGGACAGAAGTTTCAAAACTTTGCACTGACATTGGTCCATTAAAATGTATTTTTCCTTTTATATTTTAGCTAGGATACCCCTAAAATATGTGGATGCTTAATATATAAAAGTGGTGCATAATCTGTATTTAGGAAAAGTGTGGCCCCACATTGAAAATCTGACTTTACTTCCCATTAGCAGGGCTAATTGTGACTAAATGCTTAATTTCATTCAAAGTTATTTTCCTGCATTAAAAGTGTAATTCAATGGTCATTGTATATTTGTGAAAAGCAACTTTAAACGTGCATGCGCTGTGTGCTGTGGGAGAGCAAACTGGTTTAGGACTAGTTTGCCCAGTGGCCATGCTCCAGAACACAAATTCCATATGGGATGTTATTGACTCTCATACTAAACTAGAGACCAATGGATTGTCTCTGGGAATAAGAAGGCTGAAGTGGTATCAACAGTGACCATCAAGCTGGTATTCACAGCATAGGAGCAGGAAAAATAAGTATTCTTAAGTATATTGCCCTTGAAGTGGAGATTTCAAATTAGGATCTTAATAACTGAAACAATTCATGCCCACTGCCACCCTAAACTTTGTCTGCCCACCCAACCGGAGGGAAAACCAGTTCTAGCACTTGGAGAAGGGAAGGTGCCTCACCTCCAAGTGACTGCAGATAAGGGGGAGGAGCAGGCTCATGCAGGTAAATGCAGACTAAGATATTTTGGATGAGGCACTCTGGGAAGGTTATAGTCAACAGAAAAAGAAAGTTCTCAACATGGGGATTGGCCAGGATTTATTGTGGAGATTTCCTAATCATTGAATATTCAGCAACATAAATGCACAGGATAAGACTGATAAAGCACCACCTTTGGGAGAAGATCAAGAAGTAAGATGACTTTGCCTGATTGTTTCATTAAAAAAAATCCAAGGACCTCTTACTTCTGATGCAAACCAGAGATTAGAATAGCTATCCATGTGACAAGTGTTTAGCCTCCTCTTGCTTCCATTAAGATAAAAATCAGGAGGTCTCCCTACACTATGACAAATGGCTGCAAGGAACTTTCAACTGATTTAAAATCCAGCCTTGCCGAAGGATTATAAGAAAGACAATGTCTTTTACATCCCAAGGTAAAATATTGACCGGTGTGAAAAACTTGGCCTACATGGTCCCTACAAATTTACGCTTTGCCTTAAATAAATACATCTCTCTGGTTCCCATTGTCTAAGACTGGTCATTTAGATGTTCGATTTATGTTATTTAATATATATTTTTGTGTGTTCCTTATTTCTTGCATTTTCTATATTGGCTTGAGAATTGTATTTAGTTGTTTTCTTACTTTAATGTTGTTTGGCACTGCTTGAACTTAACATGCATTTCTGTGGGGGATTACTTGCTGCTTGTGCTTTAATGTGCAAGTTGAGCAAATAATCTGTTTGTTGTGACCTAACCAGACTGGCAAGAGTACCCCTTCCAAAGCAATACTAATTTCTTAAAAAGTATAACTAAGGCAATCCAGAAAATGGAATTCTGATAAGAAATCTTCCCTGCACACCAACATTTTAACCTATCTAATAGTAGGAATTCAACCTGGCAGAGTAAGTGAATGAGGGGCAAACTATGTTTCTGTATGACATGTGTAAGCTCTGTCACATTTACTAGGAAGGTTCTACAGAGGTGAAATAAAAATGTGAATACATTTTTTTTGCTACTGTTGGTGTGGTGGTGGGCTTACGATATTGCCAACTTAGTGGTTTGTGCACCTTGGAGCACAGGTTTTTCAGACAGGCATCATCCGGAGGCTCACCATTTGACCATGCTTTTTCATTGAAAATGGCCAGTGTGTGACACATTTTTCCAAATCTCCAACTCCTTTTAAGGAAGGTTTTCAGCCACCAAGCTGTTAGCCTGAAATCTCTCAAGTACTTGTGTAGCTCTCTGTTATCGTGCCCACCCTGTAGATAACAGCTACAAGATATTCTGGGCTCAAGGCACTCTGACAACTAGCAATAGAAAATCAAAATATTGGCAATAGCCAGAGTAATCCACTAAGCCTGCAAATTAATCAGAGACTTAGCTTTTCTGTCATTTTGGCAGGTTTATTCCCTGCGGTATTCTGGAACAAGACCGAACAGCTTTCTGCTCATCCGGCACTGCAATTTCTTTTTGATTCAAACTGCTATAGGTTTATCAGTATGGCTTTATATCAAAGGGAAATATCCAACATTAATGCCCCATTGTTTTTGCAAGAATTTATAACAGCAATATTACGTTTTCTCTACTGTTTTTTTAAAGAGTTTTATGTAGAGCAAGACATCGGGTATCAGAGCGCTTTACACAAGCACCAGTTTCATTACAGTTGAACACATTCACTTTTTTTTTTTTTAGGCATCAGGAGATTAAGTGATTTGCCCAGAATCACAGGATATTGAGCGTCGTTGCCGAGACTCAAAACATGTTCCCCAGCTTCGAGGTCGACTGCTTTAGCCGTAAGGCTACATCCTCTCCTCTACACTTCTCTGTCACCAGAACAATCTTTCCAAATTCTAAAAAGGTGCTGCTTGGGCCTACATAAGGCCCTTCCCACCCTTCCTGCCATCTCCAAGATAAATGTTGTTTTCCTACGCGGTTATATCATAGCAAGGTCCATCTAACATCAATGCCTGAAGACAGTAAATCCAATTATGCTTGAAACTACTTCTATGATAATATTGCCTCTGCATTATGGATGAATTAGTTGCTTGATATAACTCAGTTTTATCAGTAGCTGTTTCTGTCACAATAGGGTGTTTGCCAGGGTGAATATGCTAAATGTAATTATAATAACTGTTACTAAAACACAAACTCCTTATTCTATCATGCCAATAGGTCACTCCCATCACAGTGCATTAAAGACATAAACTATCCCCATAATTATCTTAAATAAAGGATTAAAGAAAAATCAAGATTGATTGGGTATCTTTTTCTGTTGGCCCTGTACATATTATACACTATTCTTAGAGTAATCCCAGACATTGAAGATTTTAGCATTCGTCCATCTTTCACTCTGATCAAACATGTGTGAATTGCCTTTTCTATTTTTGTGGATGTATCTTACCCCATTCCACACATTGGCCCTTCTTCTAGCCTCTAATTCCTGTGTCAATCTTTGGCTCTGCCCCTCTAATCAACCCCCTCAAACATCAATGCATTCTCCTAAAGATACTACACTATCAATAACCATTTGGATTTCTTGCAGACTCCACCAGGATGTAATCTAGATTGAGACCTTTTTTCAACTTTACACTGCACTGGTCATTCATGAGGGCATATTCTCTGTCCACACATTCTAAAATTGTAAGTGCATAAATAAGAAAGCTGAAGGATGAGTGGCTATCTTTAATATAATTCATTGTAACTGTAGATGTAACTGTAGATCAATCAATTCAAGGGGTGGTGGCTAGGTACAAAGGTACACACATTAGTTACAGGGTAAGCCATAGTATTTTCAAAGGTCCATATTTTAAATTGTCCATTAGTTATATAGTTCTCCTGAGGAGGAAAAGCCACCCAATCCTTCTCTTTGTGGACTTTGGAACTTCAATCAATCAATCAATCAATGACATTTATAGAGCGCGCTACATACCCGTAGGGTCTCAAGGCGCTGGGGGGGGGGGGGGGGGTGCCGCTACTGCTCAAACAGCCAGGTCTTCAGCTTCTTCCTGAAGGAGAGGTGGTCTTGGGTCAGGCGCAGGTCGGTCGGGAGGGAGTTCCAGGTCTTGGCGGCCAGGTAGGAGAAGGACCTTCCTCCTGTAGTCGCTCTTCGGATGCGGGGGACGTCGGCGAGGGCGTGGTTGGTTGATCGGAGGTGGCGTTTGGGAGCGTAGAAGTTGACTCGGCTGTTGAGGTAGCTCGGGCCTTGGTCGTGTAGGGCTTTGTGTGCGTGGGTGAGGAGGCGGAAGGTGATTCTTTTGTTGACTTGTGAGTAACACTGTGTTTGAATTTTCCCTCTGCTTGATTCTTACGACTCAGATTGATAGATTTGAATCTGAACAAGTGATTGTCGTTGCTAATGCTAGTGATGAGGAATTGAGAATGAGAATTAGATACTAGAGTCTTATAATATCTGGCAATTTAATGGATTTGAGTCTTAGATAACTGGGTATAAATAATGACTTTCCTACATAGCTTACAATTTGTTCTATGTTAGCACTTCACTCATAGATGTATGTTTGGATAATAGGAGAACTAATATTTTTGTTAGAGATTTTGCTCACTACATAACTGGTCCGTACTTTGGGACACGGAACATTAGGTGAGACATTGCTGTTTTCTTAACACTGTATTTGGGCTGGTCTTGACGGTATTGTAGGGTAATTACTATTTATAGATAGATATGACTCACACACTATTCCACTGGTACTAATTATTGGATCTGAACTTTGCGATATACTATAAACGCTGATTTCCTACTAGGTGCTATGGATGTCAGTGAGAGTGCTTGAATTTGGCTACTTTATGAATTTAATAGTGAATACACTTGGGCTTCTTGAACATATTTGAAATTATAACACAGAAAGTATGTGACTAACATTAAAGAATTCAATTGCATGGGAGATAACTTTGAACACTCATTCCTTTTCCTCTGACACCTTTCTATTAACCTGATTCATCTTAAATGATGCATTTGCCCCCTTTTGTGACACTTTTCCAACTTTATCAAAACAAATTCTTTAGTTTACTCACTAATGGGTCACAGGTGGCGTGAATGGTGTGTCCTCTTGGATCATGGACCCTGGAGAATGGACTTGCTTAAAGAAGTTTGGACATTCCTCTGCTTTTAACATATGTATATTAATGTTATAGCCCTGATGAAATCTGCTGTCACAGGATACAACACTGACAAAACACGTGTTGGCAAGTGGGCTAGTGACAAGTCTGGATGCGAACTAAGAATCTGCTACTTCAATAAACACACAGTGGATACCGCGACCTCAACATCGATTTATTGCATGCTCAGAGAACCATTTCAGATGTAACTGTAGATGCAGAATGCGAATAGCTTCTAGTCAGATGGTTACTAAGTTAAACCTGCCAGACTTAGAGAAGTCTTCCCCCAAAACCTTTTGCTTTAGTCCTCCACATTTTTCTAATCTCATTTAGTTGGGCTTAGGACTCTGTGCACTTTACCACTGCAAACCCACACGAAAGTGTGTGTGCCCACTCTTTCAAATGCGGTAACAATGACTTGTCTCCAATTGGTATGTTTAATTTACTTAGAAGTCCCTAGTAAAATTGTATTGCCTGTAACAAGGGCATGTAAATTAAATGCTATTAATGGTTCTAAAGCACTTGTTGTGCCACGCAATGAAGTAGTGTTGGAAAAAGTAAACATTTTGCAAGACCCAACCTTTCTTTTTAATATACAAAAGTCACCCGTAGGGTATGCCCTGGATAGCCCACATGGCAGGGAGCATTGTATTTAAAAGGTAGGACATGTACTTTTAAGTTTTACATGTCCTGGTAGTGTAAAACTCTCTCATAAGATAACATCTGAGTTACCTTATTTTATTTCACATGGATAACTTTCATATGGGAACAGGTAAATAGATCATATTTGGTGTCTTTGGAAATGTAATATAAAGTTCCTTTTTTATGGTAAAGTCAGATTTTGAATTGCAATTTTAAAAATGCCACTTTTAGAAAGTTGATATTTTCTTTGTTTAGAAATGTAGTGCTTGCAACCTGTCTCTGGGTCACATGACTGGTGTCACTGGCCCTTGTGGTCTTTGTGTATAGCTCCTAAACAGCCAAACACAATAGAGAACTTAGTTGTGCCTGAATGGGCCATTACTGGCAGGGTGGGAAGGCGGAGTTAGGCACAGCCCCACTTACACCTAAATATTTGCTGTGTCATGCCCTCATAAAAAGGATTCCATACCCCCTGTAATTAGTCTGAAGCCATGGCAGGGGAGGCAGGAACCATGTGCACTTCAAGGGAAAGATATTAACTCTTCAGTGCCCTTCTGCACCTGTGGAAGACTCTGCTAGGAAGGATTCTGCGCTGCTGTACAGGACTAGCAATCTGATTGGATATTGTCCTGATGGACTGCTGTCTGCTGTGCTGACCTGCTGCCCACTAGCCTGGGTGAGAAGTACTGGACTTGTTACTTGTACCCAGGACCCCCAGAGTGACTCCAAGGGCTACTCTCTTATTACCATCCTCTGGACTCTGCAACTGAGTTCCACCCTGCCAAGTGGTGCCACCCCTGTCTTGGACTGGAAGTGGGCCTGAAGGTGCTCTACCAGCCCATGTGGACCCAGCAGAACAAAAGCATCTCCTCTGCTGTGCGGTGCAAGCTTGAGCAAAACCAGCGCACTGCCTTTGCTGCAAGTATTCTTCCAGCACAAGGACTCTTCCTCGACCTTGCATCCCACAGTTTCATCAGAACTGCTGCTGCGTGATACATCCCCAATGCCGGCCTTCACATCGAAAGCATCTGATTGATAGCAGAGTTATCAGCAATGCAGGACTTCGCATGGAATATACTGCAGTCTCTTCGGAACCAGCTAGTACACGACGCATCTCCGACCTGGACCTTGTAATGCACCAGATGCACAACTTTGCAACTCTCTGCAACTAGGATTTAAGGTACTCTTGATTCGAGAGCATAACTGTGTCCCTGTAGCCAGCATATGTTCTATTGCAGTCAGCTTGAATGTTTCACTTTGTCCTGGTCCGTTGAGACCAGATATCCACATCTGATTCTTTGTGGTTTTTGGTGTTATTTTCACAGAAATCTTTAAACCTCAATATCTCTAGTTCAACTGATTGGAGTTTTGTCATTTTTGGTCTTGTTTTATTTAATTAAAATAATTTTATTTTTCTAATTTGGTGTGGATTCTTTTTGTAATGTGTTTTCACTGTGTTCCTCTATGAAGTGTTGCACAAATAATTAACACATTGCCTCTGAGTTAAGCCTTGACTCCTCTGTGCAAAGCTACCTGAGGGCTGAACACAGGTTAATCTAGGGTTTGCTTGTGACGTCACCATGACAAAGATTGTGGTTGCTGCTTAAGTAGGGTTTCACCCCCCTCAACCAGTAACCCATTTTCATACACACTATATTTCTCTATCCTTAAAATGTTCATATCTCCTCCCTTTAACCTAACTTTTAAAGAAGTCATCTTAGACTTAACAGTTACTTTTGAACATCACAATCTCTGCACACATAGAGACTTTATCATGTGGCTTCACAAAATAGAGTAACCTAGTAACCTAGTAAGACCCTTTACCATGCCCAAGCTACAGACCTATAGTACTTATGAACATAGATGGTATAATAATGTCAAAGATTCTAGTTACACGCCGACAGGATGTCATGCAGAATGTGATTCATCATTCACATGTTGGCTTTGTGGCATGTAGATCCTCTAGGCACTATGTGTCCCTTCTATTATGACTGCTCTGGCAAAGTCACAGCTGATCGAGTAGATGCTGACCACCTCACTCACACAGAGAATGTAGATGACAAAGTTGAGTGGGAATATTTATTCGCATCCCTTTAATAAATGGGTCTAGGTGAGAACATGAACTCCAAGGTCAAGTGTTAATACTCTGACTCTATGTCTAAAAAGAAATGTTTCAATATAGAAAGGCACAAGACAGGGCAATCCCATTCTCCTTTGCTTTTTCTTTTGGTACTAGAAGACCTGGTAGTAGCCAACAGACAATCTGATCATATCTGAGGAATAAAAATTATATTCAGACAATACACATTAATGCGATATGCCAATGACTTTTGTGATCCCCACATATTGTTTTTTCTGGTTTTGCTGGCTGTAAAACTGTGGACAATACACTAATAAACTGTAGGTAGCAACTGTGCTCCCCCCGAAAATATTTAGTTTGCATTGGATTACCCTGTTTGACTTATTTAACTTTCCATGAATGCCTCAGTAAATAGTGTAAGAAATCCATAGATGGCATGGAAGCTATATAACAATATATGGCTGCAAGGAACCCCACTGTGCTCTTGTTGGGCTGCAGCCTAAAGACACTTCAATTACACATAACAAGGAAAAGTCACATTGTCTGTCTAAAAAATATTTTAACCAAGGTAAATTGATATTGAAACTGTGTAGGTTCAGCTACATTTTAAATGAGACTCACCTGGATGTGATCAAATTAACTATTTTCTACCTTCACTCAGGGAAATATTCACAATGAAATATAAATCAAATTTTGAAATGTAATTTTAATGGCTGTAGAGAAATTGCTACTCTTGTATGTAAACCTGTATTTCTCTCCTTTTGCTGACCCACTTATTTTTACTGGCTGTTGAGCTCTGTGTACTTTACCCTTGACAACCTATAGTAAAGTGCCCTTGCTCCACCTTTTAATATAGTTGAATTGGTATACTCCTAATTGGCTACTAACTTACGTGTTCCGAGGAAATGGTCCAAGGTATATGCAGGGCCTTAATGTTAAATGCCACTAGCAGAATGCAACACCAATTGTACCATCCACCACAGGGGCATTGAAAACATAGTTTGAGGCCTACCATTGTAGCCTGACTAGAGCAGTGTAAAAACTGCAATTTGACCTTTCAAAATAACACTTTTGACAGGTCAAACCTTCCTTTTAAATATTAATAAGTCTCCTCCTGTAGGAGTTATAGTACACATAGTCAGGTGCATGGTATGTCAAGGTAGATCATGTAGAAAGTTATTAAACACTCCCCTGCAGTGACCAGCAGCTAAACTGTATTTTTACTGTAGAAGGGCTGGCTGCTCCATGGAGAGATTTAACATTATCATCTTTTATTAGGAAACTAGGAAATAATTCAGGACTCTTTGTAATATTTATTAAAAGTGCAATTAAATGGTGAAGTCAGATTTTAGATAAACACTATGGAAAAGCTACTATTAAAAGCTACCCCTTTCCTGCCTACAGCCAATGGAGGATAATTTGCATTAGTCTCCAGCTGCAGCCCTCCGAGTGCTCAAGCCCTAAATGAGCAGGCACAAAGGCTTGGGTGTGGTGAAGTGTTTTGCTCCTCTGGCAGAATGATCATTGTGGATGTCCCTGGGAAGTTAATATACTTCAAATGGGGTTCTCTTTCACAGTCAGACGCAGGTAACACCTGGACAGGTCCCTTCTTTTATTACCCCCCAGTCAGGCAGTCATCAATCCCAATGAAAGGGGAGCTGCCTCGAAATGGTATAGAGTGACCACAGAGGGGGATATTTCTCTGGCCAGACCTCTGTGGTGGGCACACAGGCTCTGTACAAGACGTTAAGGGATCACCATCTTGGATTTAGGTAAGGAGGGTATTGTGTAATTGTTTGCAGTAGGGTACACTGGAAATTCTGCAAACGTGGATAGGGTAAACCCTGGAAACTTGTATCCCATTAGTTAGGGAAGAGCCAGGTGTCACTCTCACCCACAAACTGGTGCCACAACTAAATGTGGCATCCCCAGTACCCTCCACTGAATACTAGTAGACCTGAGAAAGGTCAGTAGAGGATTGAATCTGCTGTCTGAACTGAGCAGAGTCCTGAAGGACCGAGTTAGACCTGACAACCTTATGGTGATCTTCCCCGAACATTTTGTCCCCTGGCCTCTATTTTTCTGAACTCGTTTTTGTTGGTTTTAGGACTCTTCCACTACTGACCAGTGCTAAAGTGATTGTGCTCTCTACCCTGAACATGGTTATATTGGCTTAACACCAATTGGCATATGTAATTTACTTATAAGACCCTCATAAAGTGCACTACATGTGCCCATGGTCTGTACATTAAATACTAAAAGTGAGCCTGTAGCACTCAGTGTGCCTCCCACTCAATTACCCTATGATCAGGCCTTATTCCTGTCATTGCAGAACTTGTATGTGCAGCGCCTTGAGACCCTCATGGGTGAGTAGTGCGCTCTATAAATCCTTGATTGGTTGATTGATTTTTACACTACAACTTCACCCTTTCAAGGTAAACCTTTTGTCGGGCCCGAACCTTCCCTTTTTAGGTCTCCCCCAGAATTGCAGCGCAAATGCGCTGCCATCGCTTTGCGAGGCATGCAGTATAAACTATAGTGTGGAGGCTTCGTGGAAGCTCCGCCTACTCTCTGGTCCATCTTCTTCATTGGCTTAGGTTAAAAATGCTGCCTTCTGATTGGTTTTAAGCTTGTTAGTCCCTCCCCATGACTGCCATGTCAGTCATTTGTATCCTTCCATGGCTACTGGCCCCTTCACTGCACCGACTACTTTCTTCCCGTCCCTCCCTAACCCCCCTCCCACAGTCCGTGACTTCTTGGGGCCCTTGCCCGCCCACACTCCCGTTTTCAATGTAATAGGTCTTGCGTGAATGCGAGTCCTATTGAATTGCCAATGATTGTTTTGGCTTCTGTGGTTACAAACCCTAGCGTGATGCTATCCGGAGATTTACAACATGTGTCAAGTAACATGCAATGGGGGTCAGGCTGTGCCTGACAAATTCCTGGCTTATAAGAAGACACTGCAGCCCTACGTGAAGCGCACACGCAATCACCGGCGCCCTCAGCAGCGCAGTCTTGTGCCGCACGAAGTGGAGAGGAGATTGACAGCTCTGTGGCGGTGCAGAGGCAAGAGCTGGGCCAAGGATTTTAATGGAAATACCCTCAACACTTTGGTATTGGATCCCTTTATGGTTCTCGCTTTTGAAGGAAATGTGACCATAATCTGCAAAATAAATAAGAAAATATAAAATGGTGTTTCGTTTCACAACTATGTTTAAAACATTACAGTTGGAACGGCTGTTGAGGTGAGTGCGCATTCTTGGGAGACATTTGCGGAGGTTTAGGGGTTTTCGGATTTCGGATAGCACACACTTGGGTAAACCACAACAAGCGAAGAATTGGTTATTACAGACAAAATAATTCATAGTGCTATGCACTCTTTTAATACACTCTCAGTGCTTTGCATGTCTGAATTGCTTGCTGCAGCATCAGCGCTTTAAAAATCACATAATACGGTATACACCTAGTTTAAAAGGATGAGTACCAACTCCTGAGATCTGTGCTGAATTTCTAGGTTGAGGGTTGCATACCAGCAAGACTGAGTTATACATGAATCCTTCTAAGATCAGTAAATAAGTCTCATTTAGCAACAAGTACAGATTAGACTACCAGAAAGAAAAAAACACATTGACGAAGTGAAGAGGTATACATTGTTATAAAAACACACACGCACACATGTACAGACATGAGCAGTGCATGCATCATACTCTCACAGACCAGTACTACTAGGAATCAGCATTGCAAGCTTACCTCACTGAAAGAACATGTAGAGCATGGCCAACAAACTGCAAGCTTCAAACCTGTACCAAATGATTGGTCAGAGGCAATGCAACTCGCACCAGTGATCGCTCAGTGTCAATGACCCATCCTTGTCCATTAGCATACATCACCACAGTGCCTCTAGCACCTTCTGAAGCGTGTATACCTGATTCTGCACTTGATGACCACCTCTATCTCTGTCGATTCCTGCTTACCTGGGTCTTGCCACGTTTTCCACTAACTCTGCATTTCAACATTTTCTCATTCCATGCCAGTAGTCCACAAAGCATCTCCTCTCTGAGCAATGTATGAATGAAAGGTATGGGGCAGAGGTAGACTGGGCCAGACTGGGGGTAGCAAAAGTGGCATGCATTGAGTTCGGGTCTGGAGCAGTGAGGGAGTACACAGCAGCACCCACGCTTGCAGACGATAAATCACCAGATGCACCAGTAGATAGATAAGAAATCCAAAGTTGGGACCTTAGTCTTCATGTTTCACCATCCCTCCATGAGCAAGCATGGCGATGTTAGTGAGGCAGAATAGGTGGTAGAAGCAGAGGGCAAAGGAGTAAAGCAAGTAGTATTCCCTTAACCAGCCCGCCAATCCACCTGTCAGTCTCTGCCCATTTGCACCAATGCCACACGCATTCCTTGTCTCCTGTATGTCTAGACACACGCATCTACAACATGGTTCTCTAATTGTGCAGAGGTCATGGATGAACCCTGATGGCCTTTGAAGGTCACTGCAGCGGTTCAACTTAACCTCTTAGTTGGACACCGATAGTGCTGCACTCACTTTTTCACGACTGCGCTGTGCAATAGGACGCTTTCGTCGAAGGTTTGATTGGAGCCCAGGAGTTTGAGGGAGGCAGCACACACACATTTATTCAAGCTCACCTGCATAAAACTTAGCTGAAACCAAGATGTTTGGCTCAAATAGATGTCAGGTTAATTTCTCCCCGATTATTCTCTATACAAAATTCAGCTCTGATCAGGTTCTTTGGTTTCCTGTGACTTCTTAGGTCTAGCTTGACAGCACAGCTGAAACCTGATCTTATGTGATCAGCAAAAAAAGCCCTTTCAAACTATTACTGAGATAGAGGTGCAGGCTCCACTCACATGTTGGTTGCCATAAGTATAACATTTGATTGAGCTGTAGTTTCACTTTCAATGAAAATAGTGCTTAAATCATGCTTTTCGGCTTGAGATAAAGCTTGTACTCAGTACAGCAGAGCTGAGTGAGTTATGGTGGCAAGCCAATGATTATGGCTATGGACCTGATCTGTTAATTGTGAAATGTTATGATAAAGACAGTAGCCATGACACACTTATTATGTAAAGCTGCATGGATGAATGAGTGCAAATATGATGGGGAGAGGATGGTGCATAACTGCCAGAGCCGATGACTTTGGAACTGGGGAACCGAGCTCCAGTCCAGGTGTTGGCTCAGCATCCTGTGATTCTCGGCAAATCACTTAATTTCCATGTGCCCAAAAAAATGAATGTGTTTTTGTGTAAGGTAAGTGGTGCTCCAGTGCCTTCACACCAGTGCCTTCGGGTTGTGATTGTGCTATATAACAACTGCAAAAATAAAATAAATCAATCAATATGATGACTTATTGAGTGCCTAAACCCATAAATGACGCAAACGGCACTCTCATTTATAAGCCAGACCTATTTGCATACCCAGTGCTTGTTTTTATTGTGTGAGGGTTTCTATGATTTCACAGTTCGATATTTTCACCTTTCATCTCCTTTGTTAAGGTACTGAGTTACCTTACAAGATGGCTACAATTCATGCTGATGTCCAATCAAATTCTTGTGTTAAATTCATAAGTATACTGTACACAGATAAATAAGTATTAATATGGGAAATTAGATCAATGAGGTGATTTTACTGTAAATATTGTATTTTTTGTTACTGGATGAATTAAATGAAACGTGAAAAATGTCTGTGACTAATTTTCTTGGAAAGAAAACTTTGACATTTCAGAAGTTTTGGTGGGCCTGGGACAAAAACATTATGCTAGGTCCACATGTCACTATCTTACGCCATCCAGTGGTTTAAGACATGTTAGCTGTCATGAATAGCAGGGCAGGCTTGCTTCATATTGTATTGCACCATATACACAGCGCTTACAACCTCTATGTGGGGCGCTGAAGTGCTTGCCTACATGGGTAGCATGCTACACTGTGTTATTATATAAATAGATTTTGCAGTAGGAGCACGGTGTCCTGAAAAATGGCAGGCCTGGGGAATAATACCTCTCCGCCCACCTTCTCACTGCCAAGCAAAACAGCTTGAATTTCTATATGCCCAGATGTACACACAGAGTAACATTTGGTACTGTTTCCATCTAGTTTTCTCAGTGTTCACACCTGAGACTGTGCGATATGACACAGGAGATAGTACAGCCGAGGAGTCTTGCAGGCCAGCACTCATTCATGCCAAATCCATTCCTTCTGCTTCAAATGTGCTCAGAGGCAACACAAAACTGCAGCATGCTCTCACATTTTCCAGGAGGAAAACGCTAAGAGATGCATGTGAAGATAAACATCAGCTGCCTTTTTCATAAACCAACTATTTAGCAGGCCTTGCGCAGATAACATAGCTACACAAATTAGCTTCAAAAGGCACATCCATTTCACCTATTTTCTTGCTTGTTATTGACACACTAGAAAGTAAAACAAGCATTGGCAAAGCCAATAGGTCTCGCATATGCGAGAGCTAATGGTTTGCCAGTGTGTTTTGTCCATGTTGGACTGCAGCATGGCTAAAAGTAAAGTTAGAAAACAAGCACTATGATGTGTGCCAGCACTGGCCGCATCATAGTGTTTTTTTTTCTTCTCGCGTGTGGGGGGTGGGCAAGACAGACAGCCGGAGGGAGGATCGTACAGGAGGGAATGGGGAATACGTACAACAATGGAGGGAAAGGAACAGTAATTTAAAAAGGTGCCATGACATAGCCTGCGCTGGCTGCATCATAGCGCTTTCTTTTGCAATGACGGATGGAGGGGAAACAACACAGAAAACGGGAGGGTGGGTGGAAAGGATGTTAGCAACACAGACAAGAGGGGAGTCAGAGGGGAAGAATCGACGCAACAGGTGGGTGTGAGAAGGGAAGAAGCAAGGGGGGTGGGAGGAGAGGAAGCAATAGGGAAAGAATACATTAAATAGTACCTGAAACCCAGCAAGCAGCGGATGGAGGGCGGAAGGACACTAATAAATGTAAACCCATCAGTACTTGGTCTCTGATCTAAAATGTTGAACAGGAAGTGACATCAGTAAGCATTTGCCAATTAGAAGGCAGCAAATATGAGTGACAATGAAGTAAATGAATAATAAGCAATGGCAGACTTCAAGGACCTTACAGTAAACAAAACCTCTCGAAGCAACAGATCAGCTGTTGGTAGGCGAGACCTAGAGACCAAGGGGATAGTGATGTGGGGTCAATGGAAGTAGCAGCTCAGGACCTTTGAACCTGAATACTGACTCACTGAATGTTTTGTAAACATTCTTCATTGAAACCCCCAGGCTTCAGCATTTTATTTATTATTGGTGGTTAAAAACAGACACAGAGAACTGGATAAAACTAGCAAAAGCAAAGTCATATTTCTTTAAAAAGATTAGTAGTAGGGATAGCGAAGAAGGCATGCAATTGCAAGCAGCAACACAGAGGGTAGGAGTTAACTATCCTAGCTTCCCCTGTATGATAGATATTCCGGAGAGGCGTGGGAGGATTGTATTAGAATCAAATACATTATCAGTGTAGTGGCACAGGAGATGGCCCAGAACATTTTCAAAATCAGACCCCAGCAGCGCAAATTAAATATATTTGTGGCCCACTTCTCTCTCAACGTGCACTGTTGCTGCTTCAGAGATCTTGAATCAAGATGGGACGACCTACCAGCAGCTCCGGATGACAGAACAAGGGACTTGGGTGGGTTGACTATAATGCATACCTGACAACTCACACGGTGCAACAGCGCGACACACAATATCGGCTCCCTTCACACGGTGAGGAGCCGATATTACATTGTGGCAGGGAAAACAAGCTGGAAATCCACTGCGAGCACTGGATTTCCAGCGTGTTTTCGGAGGCTTCGAACTGCTGACGTCCATTTAGGGGGGTGTAAACAAAACACCGGCACCAGCCTCAGGAAGCTTTTTCTCGGGTTTTGGAGGAGAGTGATTGGGGGCGGAGGCAAAAGTGCATCTCAGTGCTTTGGTGGCACATGGCCATGCCCCTCCAAGGCCTGCCCCCGCCTCCCCTCCTCACACGGGGAAATTTCTGTCTTAGTTGGCATGTATTTATTTATTTATTTGCAGATTATAAAGCACCTGGTTACTCCAATTTGGAGTGTCCCCGCGCTAGAAACCGACTTAACCAGAGTGAAAGAGACCAGGCTGCTGGGTTGAGTCTACCTTGGATTCGATTTCATTTGATATAGCCAGGTTTTTAGGTGTTTACGGAAGGTCAGTTCAGACAGCTTTAATCTTCAATCTAAAGGGAGAGAGTTCCAAAGCTTTGCTGCCAAGAAACTGAAGGAAGCCCCACCAAGGCGTTTTCTGTTATATGAGTGTACCTTAACCAATCCAGTTCAGGTTGATCTCAGACAGCGCCCTGGATGGTAAGGTTGAATCATCGGGTGCAGATATTGTGAGCCTTTGCTCTGAAGTATTTTGTGAGTATAACATAAGGCTTTGAATGATATCCTTTACTCCACGGGTAACCAGTTGAAAGTTTCCAAGGACCTTCCTGTGGGGGCAAATTTAGGGATATTCAGCAGCATGCGAGCTGCAAGCATGCGAGCTACTGCTTTTTAAACCCGCTGTAGCCTGTGTATACTGTTCCTGGATGCCTCTAAATACAGGATGTTACAATAAGTTAGTCTGGAAGTTACAAGGGTCTGGACTGCTGTTTGTTTTTGCACAGTCAGAAATAAGGCTGAGGATCTTTCTGATCCTATTTAAGATCCCACAACATGAGCCTGAAAGGGTGGATATTTGGTCCGTGAGGGACAGAGTGGAGTCCAGCCAGACTTCCAGATGTTTTACTTTGTGGCTTGGAGTTGGGGGGGAAAGGGTCCAGCTCGAGGACTAGATGGATGGTTGTTTGCGCACAACCAAGATGTCAGTTTTGGTGGCATTTAATTTAAGGCAGCTATTTGTAATCCAACTATCCAGATCGATTAGACATTGCCTAAAATCCTCTGCTGCATGACTGTTGTCCTGGGCCAAGGTAATGATCATCTGTGTGTCATTAGCATATGCCACGGTCTGCACTCCATGTTTTACCACAAGGTCTGCAAGCAGACACATGTAGACGTTGAACAAGGTCGGGCTCAAGGCTGATCCTTGAGGTATGCCCTGTTTCGACTGTTGAGTGGAAGAAACAAACGACTGAAGAGGAACTTGACCATGCCAAAGCAGAGCCTCCTATCCCTGCTTGGCATCACCTATCTAATAGTAGGCCATGAGAAACCGTGTCGGAGGCGGCACTCAGGTCAAGCAGAATCAGGGCCGTATTCTGGCCCTCGTCTGCTGTTTTATGGATATGCTCTGTTGCAAATAGCAGAGCTGAGACTGTGCTAAACAAGGGTCTGAAACCCAACTGTGTCTCATGAAGGAGATGTTTCTGCTCCATGAACTGCATAAGTTGTTGACTCACCCATTTCTCTGCAATTTTAGCAAAGAAAGGCAGTCGCGATATGGGTCTCAGATTTTCCAGCATTGATGGATCTAAACTAGGTTTTTTTTAATAGTAGGGTTACCATAGCATGTTTCCATTCTTTGGGAACTAATCCCGAACAGAAAGATACGTTTAGTAGTTCTATCAATACTGGTGCAATAGCTTCTCTACCTTGTATTAGGATGGATGGTGGCGCCGAATCTAGTTGGGATCCTGATTTAACTTTCAACATTAGGCTGTTAGTTTCATCCTCTGAAATTGGTCTCAGAAAAAAGAGCATATCTGAAGCATCAACGGAAGAACAGCCAGGACTCGTCATTTTGCAAAGCCTAGCACTCTCTGGAAACGACCAGTAAATGGTGTTGATTTTATCAGAGAAAGCTTGTGCAATCAGAGTGCATTGATTAATAAATGCTGGAATAGATGCCGCTGTGCGTTCTAAAGAGGTTATAGATTTAATAATCTGAAAAAGCTCCCTGGACAAGTTTTTGGATTGCTCAATTTTTTGGGCATAAAAATTTGCCCGAGCGTGCCTCAGCTTCTTATGGTAGTCGTTTAAGGCCATAAGATAAGACACTTTTGCTATGGACGTCATAGCTTTTGCATCCTATCTATTCTAGCCTTTTACATCATTTTTTTGTATCCTGGAAGGCTGCAACCATGGTGCAGAGGAGTTTATCCGCCTACTGGGAGCGGATCTCCGCGGGGCTAGAGTATCTAAGGCTTGGTTGATCCACCTCTTTAGTTGCGTAATGGCAAATGATGGACAAACTGCAAGTGAGGGTATGTTTCGGTGTAAGACTTCTGAAAAGGCTTTAGGGGAGATGCAGGCCCATTACATGAGCAACATTTTTGAGGTGATATTACAGCTTGAGAGGGCTCTTTGGTCCCAAACAGGATCATATGGTGGTCTGACGAAGCAATTGGTACGGGCATATCTACCCTTAGAGAACGGGAGTTAGTAAAAATAAGGGTTTAATAAATGGCCTGAAACATGAGAAGGTGCTTCCACCATCTGGGTAAGTTGAAGAAGGCCAATGTCTTCCACCAGGTCTTTAGCACTGTGACAAGACTCATTTTCTATGTAGATTATAAATGTCTCCTAATTTGCATATCAGACTGCATAGTCTGGCATTACGTCCAATAGGTGTTTTACAAAAGTGATCACTAGGCCTGGGGGGCGGTAGATTAAAAAACCTGATAGTGTAAGTTGATTGTTCACTGCAAGACTAAGGAAGGCTGTTTCAGACCCGGTAATACTTATTGGTTTCAACTTACGTTGCAAATGACGCTTATAAATTATCACCAGACCTTCCCCTCTATACAGTTGATGGTCAAGTCTGAGAATAGCGTAATTAGTGGGGACAGCGTCAAGAATATCAGTAGCCGAGGCTTCTGAAAGCCACGTTTCCATAAGGAAGAAAGCATCAGGTTGATGTTGCAAAATTAGATCTGCTATTTTATTTTTATGTTTAGGCAGAGACTGACAATTCAATAGGAGGCATTGTTTAGTTACAGGATGTATTTGGCTTTGCTTACCGGAGTAGCGTGCTGGTTTCTGTTGGTCTAACTGGACCAACAAACTGGGTGACCCGGACTGGGTAAATTACATCGAGTCTGGAGATGTATGTATGTTCCAGGAAACCTGGGCTAGAGAGAATTATGGTCATCAAGGCTACATGTCCTTTTCCATCCCAGCTAGGTGGGAAGGCAAGGGCCGTCCGTCAGGGGGGCTGACGATCTGGGTTGCATCTCATCTAGGCTGCACGGCAACACGGCTGCCGGCTAACTCAGAAGACATTCTTGTGGTTTCATTATCCTGGCCTAACCAAGCCAAACTTGTGTTAATTAACATCTATTCTAGGCCAGTGGGAATTGCATAGGAATCACCGACCATAGATGAACTCACAAACTTTATATCTGAACTACCAAGTGATTCATTTTATGTGGTGGGAGGGGATTTTAATTCTCATTTTGAGCCACTTCCTGGTCTTTTGGAGGGGTTCTCATGGAAGAAGAGGCCAGATGGGCAGTCCCCCCAGTGGAAGCTCCCCCCCGAAGGCTTGGACCCCACTTGCATTACAAATCACAGCTCTAACCCTAAAGTTCGGAATCAGAGCCTGTAACGGGCGAATGAAATCAGATATACCCAGTAAAACCACCTACAACAGACTGGGAAGAGAGTCCCGCCTGGATGATGTCCTGGCCCAAATAGTGAAGTGGCCGACCATTCAGGATTTTAGGGTTATGGAACGGTCAGATAGCGACCATAATGCGCTCGAGCTCGACCTGGTCACCCCTGGCCCTCATGCTCCTGTGACCAATGTAGAAGGGAACAAACCTGCGCTTCTCCTGGAAAATAGTAGGAGAAGAATCAGGTGGGAGCACTTGGTTACAAGTAAGAATAAACTCCCCATGCTCTATGACGGGATAACTCCCATCTTGGAAACTGTGGGGAGTTTGGACAACGAGGCAAGCAATAATGATTCCCGGGCTAAATTGTACAAGGCTCATGAGGACCTTATAAAGGCTGCGGCCCCTCATCTCTCTAGTAGCTCACGAAAACCTAGACAGGGGCGACAAGGCAAAACAACATGGTATAGTCCGGCATGCAGAAGGGCAAAAGCAGAACTCCTCAGACTTATTAAGGAGGGACTAGGGGGGGATAGCCTAAGACAAAGCAGGCGGGCTTACAAGAAACTAGTTACCCACGCTAATGCCGAGTGGGAGGAAAATCAGTGGGAAGAACTTAGCAAGGCCCTAGCGACCCAAAACCAACGTCTGTTCTGGAGGATAGTGAATGGGGGGTCGGGGCATCTTCAATCGGCAATAGAGCCCAATATTGCCCCAGGGGTGTGGCAGGCTCACTTTCAGTCTCTTTACAGTTCTGAGCCGGGAGAATCTCCTACTGTCACCGAGGTTGGTTGGCCAGGCTATGAAGGAGAGCTGATAACGCTGGGTGAGGTCACCGCTGCCATCTCAGGTCTTGCTTCTGGAAAGGCGCCAGGACTGGATGGCTTACCTGGGGATATGTTCAAACAGGAGCCCATTGTATGGGCCCCCTACCTTACTGCCCTTTTTAATGGAGTTCTAAGCGGCATGGAAATCCCTGGTACTTGGCTGGGGGCAGAGGTGGTCCCTATCTTTAAAAAGGGCTCGCCTCTCCTCCCGGCCAACTACAGACCCATCAGCTTAATCGACGTAGCACAGAAGCTGTTTGGCAGGGTTTTGCTGAATCGCCTCCAGGATTGGATGGAAGAGGTGGGTGCCCTTAGTCCCTATCAGGCGGGATTCAGGAAGGGGGTATCCACAGTGGACCAGGCTTTTAGGTTGAATCTCATCTATTGGAGGGCAGCAATATTCGAGGGCGGCAGTCTGTACACAATTTTTGTGGACTTACGGGCCGCCTTCAATCTGGTGCCCAGGGGAAAACTTTGGAGCGTCTTGGCAGAGATGGGCGTCCCCCCGGACATCCTAGTAATCTTACAGAGGCTTCACCATAATAATTATGCCCGAGTGAGGTGTGGGAGGTCGGGGGAATTGACCGATAGATTCCCCGTTGGCCGAGGGGTAAGGCAGGGTTGCGTGTTGGCACCGACCCTGTTTTGCCTCTTCGTCAACGGGGTAATCGCCCACCTAAATGCCACCGATTATACTGACGCCCCCAAACTTAATGGCAGCAGGGTGCCCGCAATCATGTTTGCGGACGACACCCTGCTGCTATCTAAAACCCCCATGGGGATACAGAGGATCCTTGATTCATTTGTAGCCTTCTGTACGGACAGAGGGCTAGAAATCAATGCGGCCAAAACTAAATTCATGGTTTTAAATCCGAGCCAAAAATTGCGGCCGAATCCGCAATTGGGAGTAGCACGGCTCGAGAGGGTTGTCACCTTCGAATATCTAGGTGTGACTCTCAATGAAACCATGACTTGGGGATCCCACCAGATTAGGGCGAACCTCAAACTTACACAAATTACTGGGGGTATCACCCGGATGATGACCGGCTCCTCATACCGCCCGCTGGGGGCCCTAATTCAGATATACAAGGCCCAGGCCAGGGGAGCGATCATGTATGGGGCGGAACTGTGGGGACACACACCATGCCATAGCCTGACATTAACAGAAAACAAGTTTATAAGACAGATAATCGCGCTTCCCCCCAGTACCCCGCTCCTCCCCTTGAGGCTTGACCTCGGTCTACGACCATTATCTGATGAAATAAGCCTGAGACCAATAGCCTTCTGGCGTAGGTTGTGGAGCAGTAATGATCTTGCAGCATACAGGGCGGAACTGGCAGAATTATTGAACCACCCAAAAGCGCTCCGTATCCCCTGGGTCAAAAACATCCAATCCGCCTGCATGGAACTAGGGCTCCCCGACTTATGGACTGACCCTGCGAATGCCGCACTGAATATCTCTAAAAGGTCCCTGAATAACGTATACCACGAACGCAAATTAGCTAGGGCCCGAGTTACCCAGGCAGAAGGGTCTCTATCCTCTGTGTTTTTCCAAAGCAAGGACCTTTATAGGTTTGAGAGGGTATTGGATCCTATCTTTCCGGTACTTGCTAGGAAGCTGTTTCTCCAATGGAGATACGGCTCACTGCCCTTTCGGTCCTTTACAAGTACTTGGTCATCGCCCCCCACTACGACGCAGTGCCCGGCTTGTGATGCCTTGGAGGAAACCGATTTACACGTGGCCTTCTTCTGCCCAGCCTACTCGGCAGCGCGGAAATACTGGCTTCTTCCCTTGATTAGGAATTTGGGCGGCAGGGAATATGCTCCAATGTATAGGATTTTAAAATCTGATCTCTCTGGTCCAACTGTCCTCGCATTATCAAAATTTCTTACTAATGTTTGGCATACGCGCAACCGCATTTTAAAGGTGTTGGGTCCCCCTTAAAATTTTAGATGCACAGTTTTTATTGTATTTTTAACATATGTACTTCCAATGTTTTAATGTTTGGATTTATTGTGATTGTATATGTGTATTGTTTTTCTTTTATGGCCAAATGGCCGAAATAAAGATTGGAAAGGACAAAGGAATTTAAAATTGCTACAGACACATGGGCCAATTTAGCTCCATAAAATCTTTACGTGAATATGTCAGTTTCACAGTCACGGGGATTTTAAGCTATTAGTTTGAGGGATATGAGAGGCAGGGGTCCTGGCCCCTGGCGCTGTCCTGACACAGACAGGCGCAGACGGGCTTGCCTCTGGCGCACCAGCGGCGCATCTGCGCAGCCCACATGAATACATAGCTCGCCTCCAAGGGGGCCTGGCTCCAATCTTGGACTCATGGAGCCTACAAACCAGATATACCAGCACTCTGTTTCAAAGTTAAAAATAATTACAGGTGGAATAAAAACACAGTATTAGTGACAAAACAGATTAACAAAGTTAAAAACACCTACTGTCACCCAAAAAGGACCTAAGGCGGTCTGCTACACTACAAGTACGTATGTGGACCGGCTGAGAATGGCCACCACCGAAAATAGGAGCCAGGCACCTCCCTGCGCTCAATGCGCATACAAAGAAAGAAAATATGAGACTCAGGTGGGCTGACCAAAAACGGCAACCACAAATGAATGGGAGCCAGGCACCTCTTGGTGCCTAATGCCCATACAAAGAATGAAAATATAAGACTCAGGTGGACCAACCTTAGATGCCCGCCACCAAGGAATAAGAGCTATGCACCTCCCTGCGCCTAGTGCGCATACAAGGAAATCAGCAGGAATAGTAGGAGCAGGTAAGCACAAAGAAAACTCAGCCACCTGGGGAGAGCAATCCCTCCAAGCAGTCGGAATCTAGTGCGTCCACCAAGCTGACATGAATATATAGCCCGTCCGTCAAGCTGACATGAATATATAGCCCTCTTCCAAGGAGGCTGGCTCCAATCTCAGACTCGTGTAGCCTACAAACCGGAGATACCAGCACTCTGTTTAAAAGTTCAAAATAATTAACAGTAGAATAAAAACACATTATTAGTGAAGAAATGAATTAACAAAGTTAAAAACACCTACTGGCACCCAAAAAAGACCTAAGGAGGTCTGCTACACTATAAGTACGTATGTGGACCGGCCGAGAATGGCTGCCACCGAGAATGGGAGCCAGGCACCTCCTGCGCTTAATGCACATACAAAGAAAGGAAATATAAGACTCAGGTGGACCGACCTAAGATGGCCACCACCGAGGAATGGGAGCCAGGCACCTCCCTGCACCTAGAGCGCATACAAGGAAATCAGCAGGAATGGTAGGAGCAGGTAAGCACAAACGAAACTCATCCACCCGAGGAGAGCAATTCCTCCAGGCAGTCAGAATCTAGTGCGTCCGCCAAGCTGACATGAATATATAGCCCACCTCCAAGGGGGCGTGGCTCTAATCTCGGACTCGTGTAGCCTAGAAACCGAAGATACCAGCACTCCATTTCAAAGTAAAAAATAATGAACACTGGAATAAAAACACAGTATTAGTGAAGAAACAAATTAACAAAGTTAAAAACACCAACTGTCACCCAAAAAGGACCTAAGGAGGTCTGCTACACTATAAGTACGAAGTTGGACCGGCTGAGAATGGCCACCACCGAGAATGGTAGCCAGGCTCCTCCCTGCACCTAATGCGCATACCAGCAAAGAAAATATGAGACTCAGGTGGACCAACCAGAAATGGCTGCCACGAGAAATGGGAGCCAGGCACCTCCCTGCGCTTAATGCACATACAAAGAAAGGAAATATAAAACTCAGGTGGACCGACCAAAGATGGCCACCACCGAGGAATGGGAGCCAGGCACCTCTTTGCGCTTAATGCTAATACAAAGAATGAAAATATAAGACTCAGGTGGACCAACCTAAGTTGCCCGCCATCGAGGAATAAGAGCCATGCACCTCCCTGCGCCTAGTGCGCATACAAGGAAATCAGCAGGAATAGTTGGAGCAGGTAAGCACAAACAAAAATCAGCCACCCGGGGAGAGCAAACTCTCCAAGCAGTCGGAATCTAGCACGTCCGCCAAGCTGACATGAATATATAGCCCTCCTCCAAGGGGGCTGGCTCCAATCTTGGACTCATGTAGCCTACAAACCGGAGATACCAGCACTCCGTTTCAAAGTTCAAAATAATTAACAGTAGAATAAAAACACATTATTAGTGAAGAAACAAATTAACAAAGTTAAAAACATCTACTGTCACCCAAAAAGGACCTAAGGAGGTGTGCTACACTATAAGTACGAAGGTGGACTGGCCGAGAATGGCCACCATAGAAAATGGTAGCCAGGCTCCTCCCTGCGCTTAATGCCCATACAAGGATGGAAAATATGAGACTCAGGTGGACCGACCTGAAATGGATGCCACGAGGAATGGGAGCCAGGCAACTCCCTGCGCTTAATGCACATACAAGGAAAGAAAATATAAGACTCAGGTGGACTGACGTAAGATGGCCGCCACAGAGGAATGGGAGCCAGGCACCTCGCTGCGCCTAGTGCGCATACAAACAAATCAGCAGAAATGGTAGGAGCAGGTAAGCACAAAGAAAACTCAGCCACCCGTGGAGAGCAATCCCTCCAGGCAGTTGGAATATGGTATGATGATGTTATGGGTGAAAACAGGAGATAATTCCAGGTATGTGCACAAGATTCCGGAGAGATCATAACTTCTCAGGATTTATTTCAAGAAATTACATTTTTCTGACACTAGTAGAGTTTAAAAGATGAGTTTAAAAGTGGAGCAATCTTTCTAAAACTTAAAGAACAATTCAAGGCTTGATTTAATACAGCAACACATACGGAAACATTGTTCCTGCATGTTATTACACTTTGACAGATATCCTCAATATTACAACAGATTTCAGGTGCAGTAATGTTACTACTGATTCGGGATATTATCATGAATTACTCCAAATGAGGGCCCAAGGTCTTCCATAAAGGCAATATTACGGAGCTAACACAGGATTTCTGATATATGCTTACTGCGCTATTAGGGCCAGATGTACGACGTGATTTTGCATGCGCAAAGGGGTTTACAAACCTGTTTGTGCAAGCACAATGTCTATTTAGCAATTGCGAGTCGCAATTAGGAAGGGGCGTTTCCTTCCTAATTGCGTCCACAATGCAATGTGTGAATGTTTTGTCACCGCAATTGCGGTTGCAAAACACTTGCAAATTACCACCCTCTTCAAAAGGGTGGTAATGCAGTTGCAATTTGGAAGGGGTCCCACGGGGACTCCTTCCACTTTGTGACTTTCTCTATAAATACTTTTTAAGGGCAGGCAGTGGTCCCAGGGACCACTGCCAGCCCTTAAAAAATGTAACGAAAATGTTTCATTTCATTTTTTTTTAAATGCATCCCGCTTTCCTTTAAGGAAAACGGGCTGCATTTAAAAACAAAAAAAAAGCTGCTTTATTGCAAAGCAGTCCCAGAAATGGTGGTCTGCTGAGCCCAGCAGGCCACCATCCCTGGGAGGGCTGGCATTCCCAATGGGCTCAGCAAAACAGGGTAATGACACTGTTGTACATTTCATTTAGAGCCTCGCAATTTGCGACTCGCAATGAGTCGCAAATTGCGAGGCACTAAATGAAAGGGTTGTACATCTGGGCCCTTATGCGTTCAGTCAATGGCTAGCTCCAGCTACTATGCCAATTCAACTGAAAGTTAGACACTTTCTGCTGACCTCTTAAAGACCTGTTGGTGTATGCCCTCGAATGCTTGCCACATCTAGGACACTAAAGATTTAATGCGGCCAGTTGCATGCATTGGCAGTAGGAGTGACTTTGGTCTTTTGGATGAGCCACCCTACGCTCTTCTGCACACCTTTTGACATATGCCAGCGTATCTTCCTTTGTCACCCCGTGTACCCCTCTCAGGTGGTCTTTTAAATATGCACAGATTAAAAAACACGGACAAGAAGTCCACAAGCTAATTGATAATCATAAACTGGATTTCGTATTTTGACACCAAAACCTGGCTGAAACCCTAGTGTAACCCAGTCATAGCTTCAGCCCTCCCTCCCGGATATACTATAGTAGAATGCAATCGGGTGAGGGGTCAAGGCGGTGGGATCAGCATAATTTCTAGAGATGAAAAAAGAATATAGTGCTTTTGAGATTGACTTTCTTAAAGAAACAGAAAGTCTAGGCTTCTGTTTTAAAATGACTCCTTTTTTACCGCTTAGGGACATTTTTCTGTTCAACTGCCTCTATTTAACTGTCTTGATAGAAAACGACCAGTAGAGGTCAGTAAAATACCAGATTTGCTTTCTGCTGAGGGACTTTCTTTTTTTAAATTTTTCTGACAACTGCCTCTATTTATATTTCTTGATAAAAAACGACCAGCAGAGGTCAGTAAAATACAAGAATCCCTTTAGCATTCTCTAGATTCCAGTCCATAGAAATTGTCTTCCATGAGCAACCGTAAAGAATACTATTTTTTTCAAATTTTGTATTTTCAGTGTTATGACCACCGAAGACCCTGATTTTATATTAAAAACAGAGCTTTGGACTATACCATTTCCCGCTGAAAGGCAATATTTCTCTCCATGTGTTCCCATACCTGGCTTGTCACGCAGTTTGTTGCTTACTTTCCCTCCATCTTAAAAAACAGTAGATGATTTAGCACCCAGGCAAATGTGCTGCATAGCTAAATACAGCTAAGGTCCCAAAGGCGAGACCGATTGCATTGCAAATGCTTGTTATACATAGCAGCCAACCCTAGGGAAGGTCGTGTATGACCCACAAGACAGGATGCAATGTATTCAAAGGCAGGACTTTACATTTTGGTAGTAAAAAAAACCTCTCAATGTTGTTTTGCACTACTGCAGAGCCTATCTCTCCCATAGGATAACATTGGGATTACCTTATTACCTCTTTTGACTGTAAGTGCCAATTGTGAAGAGATGGACCTTTCAAGCCTTGTGTCACTGGACCCACAATTTAAAATCACAACTTATTTTAAAGTTGGATTTTAAATTACAGTTTGGCAAATGCCACTAATAGAAAGTTGGCATTCACTTACTTTAGCCATTTGGTGCCTACTGCCTGTCTCTGTTCAGTCTAGGTTGGGTGATAGCTGGGCTTTGTGTATTCTCTCTAGACAGCCACACACAAAAGGAACTTAGATGTGTCTTGGTGGGCCTTCCTGGGAGATAAGAAAGAGAAGCTCGGCACAGCCTCACACATGCACCTGAAAAGGTTTTGCCCTTCCACACACAAAGGGCTGTATATCCCCTGTAGAGAGTCTTGAGGCAGGGCAAGAAGGGAGAGCCTCTGTGAATTTCAAAGCTTTTTTTGAAGTCTCCCCAGCTAAAAGGCACAATAGGATATAACTCCTGGACCTCTGACATCATAACTTCAGTACACTTTTGGATCTGTGAAGAATCTGCCAGGAAGGAGAACTGTTGTGCTTCTGAAATTACTGCCATTCTGCTGTACTGCTACTTTGCTTGGCTCTTGCCTTACTGAGTGGCCCTGCTTCCTGCTGTTCTCCTGCCTGTGTGAGGACTGGACCAGCAAAACATGAACCAAGAGTGACTCGAAGGGCTTGCTGGCTTGCCTCCTGGCCTAAGTCTCAGGGGCATCAAAGACTTTAACTCATCTTTCTATAGCACCTGGACTTTGCTTGCTGCAAGTCTTGCCCTGCCAAGTAGTGCCCACCCAGCCCTGGGTCCTTGGAAGTGGGTATAAAGTGCTACTACAACCAGAACCCATGCACCTCATCAAAACCAGTGTATCATTGCCTTTGCGTGAGTCGGAACCAGCGTATCCTCATTGTTGCGGGGAGTGGACCTGAAGCATTGCCTTCGGAACCAGCTCATTGCCTTCAGAATCGATGCATCGGCAACAGTGGGAGCAGCAACCGCGCATCGCATTCAGAACGGAAGCCTCGCATTCAGAAAAGACACACTGCAGCAGTTGCTTGGAGCAACTCAATGCATCTCCAATGCATGGCTCAAACAGATGCATCCATTTGGCTGCACCTCACATCTTCGTCGACGCCACATCCTGGATCAAGGTCCTTTGGTTCAGCAGATCCAATTCACAGCTCAACTTCTACTTGTTTGAGTTTTGTCACTTTTGAGCTTGTTTTATTTATAAAGCTATTCTCTATTTTTCTAAACGGGTGTGGAGTCTTTTTGTGGTGTTTTCACTGTGGTATTGCTTGAAGTGTGGCACAAATACTTGCCTCTTAGGTTAAGCCTGACTGCTCTGTGCCAAGCTACCAGAGGGTTAGAACACGATCACTTAAGGTGTTTTGTGACGTACCACAAGTAGGATTGTGGTTCCTGTTTGGACAGTGTGCATACCTCTGCCAATAAGAAACCCAATTTCTAACAGACTGGTACAAAGTACAGGGACACAAGCTACAAAATCACTTTCCTGAAAACTCCCAGCTGACCGGCTGCAAATTGACCTACCCTTGACCATGCTAATGGCCTCTGCTGGAGTGAATTGTGACCCCCAAGTGCTGTTCCCGTGATCCTGGAACCCTTAGCTATGTCTGACTGGACATCTGCTTCCATCCCTCATAAAATGAAAATTAAACACTGACTCCAAAGTCCAGCAGAGGACTGGGGCAGACCTGTCAAGCCTATCCAACCAAGGTGTATTGCCGCTGAGATAAAGATTCAGGATTGCTCTGCTCAGTGCTTTTTTGCAAAGGCAAACCCTCTGCAGCAGGACATCTTCTGCAGCAGGATCATACGAAGACTATATTCAGCTTCATGGAGCCCTCTTTGGTCACAGCCTGTAGCCTTTCCCTGCTGGATGATTCAGAGCTCAAACAAAGTGGCTACGTGTGAACTAAGAAATCTTGATTGGGGCAAAGTGCCAAAATTATCCAATCACCAACGGAGCTTTCCTACATGCGAAATTGAACTTTTTCCTGCCCGTAACTTTCACACCAAAAAAGCAATGGATTCACCGAGACACTGTCTGATGGTTATCAAACCTCATGAAACTATTTTTGGCTACAGCCCGCTGCCTTGCCCCACTAAGGATCTTTGACTTGCATTTTTGAGAATTAGATTTGACTGAGTCAGATGACCACCGGGATCACGACCATGTAAGAGCCCTTAATGGGGTGAGTTTATTGCAGAGAGGCCTGGCCTGAGGGCTTCCCAGAAATATCTGAGCAGTTGGAGAAAACTAGGAATTGGGGATGTTAGAAATGGGATTTTTGGTCAGCTAGGGCATGTGCCAATGTCGGGCAGAAACCACCACTCTAGTCAGGATAAGGGAGTTACACTCCTAAAATAACCCCTGCTCTCCCCCTTGGCAGCTTGGCACGAGCAGTCAGGCTTATCTTAGAGGCAGTGTGTAAAGCATTTGCACATAACCAACAGTAAGACAGTGTAAGCACTACAAAAGGAAACCACATTGGTTTAGAAAAATATCCAATATTTTTATATACTTAAGACAACACCTAAAACGATAAAAATCCACAATACAGTATTTAAAAATCTTTGGTTATCAAAACATGCTTGAAAAACAGTTCCTTGATGTCGATAGCTTTGTCTGGGGCTATCACGGCATCGTGAGCAAACAAATCCAAACAATTCTGGCTGACCGCGGTGTCGCGGGCCAGCTACGGTGTCTGGAAGACCCACAAACAGTACCTTTTAGAAATGCAGGGCGTCGGAGACCTCTCGTTGAGCTTCCAAAAGCACGGCGTCCGCAGGCGTTGGTTCCGAAGGTCGGTGCAGGAGTCGTCGAGTCCCTTGAAGTCACACGCATTGCAGATCGAACTCCTCTCTGTTGAAGTCAGGAGCGCTGGCGTTGGCAGGCATTGGGTGCTATGGTGAAAAGTGCAGCGGTGCGGCATGCGGTGCGAGCAGAGGCTCGGTGGCGGCGTCAGATGGGGTAGTCAGTGAGACCAGGGTCGCGGTGTGAAGCGAATGCGGTACTGGCAGGTCGCATTGCAAGCAGCGTCGTCGTCGTTGCTGAAGCACTGTCGTCAGATGACGAACTGGAGTTGATGGCACCGGCATCGGTAGGCCAAGGTTGCAGTGTGGGAAGAGGGCGGTGTGTCGTGTAACTTTATGAGCGGGGCCCTCGAACCACGATGCAAGCAGCGGCGTAGATTTCGGTATGGAGCATTGTCGTCAGGGATATCAAGGCATCGTCGTGAAGCAAGGCGGTGCGGAGTGCGGTGCCCACAGGTTGCGGTGCGAGCAGCGGCTAGGTGGCGGCATCAGCAGACATCATCGGTGAGACCAGGGTCGCGGTGACGTGGTGCGGCGGTGCCCTCTGCGGTGCCTTCAGGACATGGAGTCGGCAGCGGCATCGTAGACGGCGTCGGGTTGCTTTTTCTTCTGTTGCAGCACAAAACACACAGTCCCCAGTGCTGAGGGCAGAAGAGCTTGAAGTCTTTGCTGTTCCTGAGACTTCTTGAACAGGGGGCAAGCTCGACCTCAAGCCCTTGGAGAAACTCACAAAAGTAGATTGCAGAAAGCTCAGTCCAGTCCTTTCACTGCCCAAGACAGAAGCAGCCACTGCAGGCCAACACAGCAAAGCACACAGCAAAGTTTCAGTTACTCCTCACAGCTACTCCAGCTCTTCTTCTTGGCAGTCGTCTTGATCCAAAAGAGTTCTAAAGTTCAGGGGTCTGGGCCCCAGTATTGATATCCCAAAATCCTTTGATCTCTTAGGCAGAGAGTGTCTGTGCCCAGCCAGAACCAGTTCTGCCTTCTCTGGTGTGACTACCTGGCAGGAGGTGGAGATGGCATGGTCAGAGGCAGACCAGGCCCTTTGAGGTGCAAGAAATCTCCTCCCCCTTCCCCAATTGCAGACCAGGTGTATTCATCCCTTTTCTGACCCCCCTAGACTATCTGGAGCCACTCCTGCTCCCCAGCCTTCGGTCATCCAAAACCCAGACAGGCAATCCACATTCCAAAGAGACACACGGATTGACAGAGAAAATAAATATCTACTTTCTAAAAGTGGTATTTTGAAACACAGAATGTAAAAATCACCTTCACTAAAAGATGCATCTTTAGATTCTGAGTTCAGGCATACTAAACTATATTTTCCTACTTAATTCCCCAGGCCAGTTATGTTTATATGATGTTATAAATAAACTCCCCATTCTGTCCTATGGGGAACAGGTAGCCTTGCAATAGTGAAAAACGAAATTACCTGTAATTCACTATCAGGACAAGCCGCACACATCAGGGCATGACCTACCTTTCACATACACTGCACCCGTCCCACAGGGGTACCTTGGGCCTACCTTAGGGGTGGCTGACATGTAAGAAAACGGAAGGTGAGGGACTAGCAAGTGTGTGCACTGGCCAAGTTGACATGGCAGTTACAAATTGCGCGTAGACTCTGCAATGGAGGGTCTGAGTTACCTTTTCAGGGCTACTCACGGGAGTGGCACAATCAGTGCTGCAGGCCAGCTAGTAGCATTTGATTCACAGGACCTGGCACACTCAGTGCACTTTACTAGGGACGAACAAGTAAATCAAATATCCAATCATGGAAACACCAATCCATTACACAATTTACCACAGGAGCACTTGCACTTTACCAGTGAGAAAAGTTTGCAGAAACACTACGCAAGCAAAAACAGAGTAAAAACCGAGACGTCAGAAAGCAAAAACTCAGGGGAAACACGCCAAAAGATGCCAAGTCTAACACATGTCCCCTCCAGCTGAAAGTAGGGAGAACTACCCACCCTCCTGGGAGTTCTCTTCACTAAGGCAGAAGAACCTGGACAGACCATCTCCATTGGCGTGTTCTGTGCCAGGACGGTGTTCCATCGTAAAGTCCATTCCCTGTAGGGATATGGACCACCTCAGCAGTTTTGGATTCTCACCCCTCATTTGCATCAACCATCTGAGGGGCCTGTGGTCTGTCTGAACGCAGAAGTGAGTCCCAAACTGGTATGGTCTCTGCTTCTTCAGTGCCCAGACCACAGAAAAAACTTCCCTTTCTATGGCACTCCACCTCTGTTCCCTGGGGAGTAGTCTCCGGCTAAGGAAGACTACAGACTGGTCTAGGCTCTCTTCGTTCTTTTGTGAGAGCACCGCTCCCACTCCATGCTCTGAAGCATCAGTCTGCACGACAAATCACTTGGAGAAGTCGGGGGCCTTGAGCACAGGTGCCGTGCACTTGGCAGCCTTCAGGGTATCAAAAGCCTTCCGGAAGGACTCAGTCCAGATCACCTTCTTGGGCTGCTTCTTGGAAGTCAGCTCTGTTAAGGGGGCAACAATAGTGCCATACCCCTTAACAAACCTCAGGTAGTACACGGTGAGTCCTAAGAAGGCCCTCACCTCTGTCTGGGTCTTGGGGGCTCCCAAGCCAGAATGGTGTCAATCTTGGGTTGTAGGGGTGCCACCTAGCCGCTTCCTACCCGGTGTTCCAAGTACACCACCGAACCCTACCCGATCTGGCACTTACTGGCCCTAATCATGAGGCCTGCCCTCTGCAGCACCTTCAACACTTCACCGAGGTGCTGCAAGTATTCTTCCCAGCTGGAACCGAACACTGCGTTGTCATCCAGGTAGGCGGCACTGAAATCCTCCAGCCTAGCCAACACCTGGTTGACCAACCTCTGAAAGGTGGCTGGGGCATCCTTCATCCCAAAGGGCATCACCCGGAACTGGTAATGTCCTTCTGGGGTTGAAAGTGCTGACCTTCCTTGACCCTATCGGTCAAGGCAATCTGCCAGTACCCAGTGTCACGGGTTCAAGAGTATTCTTTCAGTAATCTTGCACAGGAACAGAGACGCTGATTCCCAACTCCCCTTCAAGGATATTTCTGCGGTCCAGTTTAATTTCTAGACCCACAAATCTACCCCCAAGGGGGAAGGGGGAGTGGATAAAATAATAAACAAGATGAGACTGGTCCTGAAGCTTGTCTTCTCTCTTTCATCTACTTCTTCGTTCTATCTGCAGACTGCGTGTCAACTGAGAGAATCTAAAAAACCAAGCATTAAGTTATAATTTCTTACACTTAGCTGAATTTCTATATTCTATTCCGCTCCCTTGTTCTTTACCTACCCGTAGCTCCAAGCACAGTGCCCCTCTTCTATTATTCTTGTTACTATCTCTCTTTCTGTTCTTTCTTTTTCTTGAAAAGGCACCTCTGGAATTTACCTGTCAACAAGATATCACTTAATGTATTTATTTCCTATTTACCCCTTGAAACTCTCTTACACTTTAGATAATCTAATTCACTTACTTAAGTGTGAATGCCTTTATCTTTGTAAGGACTCTTCTTAATAGTATCTATTTTCTAACGACTTTTCTTAACTGTTCTGGAACTCCCTTTTGACGACCTTTTCCTTCTTAGCAGGATATTGCCGTTAATCTAGATTTTTCTGGTAAGTACTGTCTAGTCTCCAACTAAATACAACATTTTATTTTACATTTTATTCAGAGTAATTCTATAATTTTCTTTGTGACTTAGCTTATGAGTTCTTTCTCCCTTCAGGTTCTGGTAGCGCTAGGTATCCATCGACGAGTTGCTTTCACCTGCTGAAGCCGAGAAATTGGGAAGAGGCGCCACAAAACTGTTACCTCAGCAAACTTCTCCTTCTCAACCTTGCTGCGAACTTAGACTGCTTCTGACTACTTCCGACGGAGGTAGCGGACGAGAAACCGGGCGAAACCCGACGAGGTTGCTCTCTGACTAAATCTGAGGAGCCTACGAATTAACCTGCGTGCTCTGAAACTTCCTCAGTGAAGTGCGCGTTGGTTCCAGCGCGCGCGCCTCAGGCTGCCTCTGAACACCTGTGGGGAATAAATAAACTAGACCGCTGCGATGATTAGAAAGCGGTGGCCCTTCTTCGGTTCCATTTCTGATTCAGCCTGGTCCAGCCATTGCCTCTGGCCCGCATTCTTCTTCCTGACCCATAACTTCTGCCCAACACTGTACCCGCTATTGTCCAAGCGCCCCTAGGAGCCCTGACACCCAGACATTAAATCAAACGTGCTGAGGAACTTAGCAGCTCCCAACCGATCAATGAGCTCATCAGCTCTGGGGATGGGGTGTAGTTAAGTTGTCGTGACGGTATTGAGCCCACGGTAGTCCACACAATACCGTAGTTCTGGAGTGGCACCGGGTGCAGCAGCCTTTGGGACCAAGACCACTGGGCTGGGCCAAGGACTATTGGAAGTCTTGATCACCCCTAACGCCAACATCTTAGAGACCTCCTCTTTAATGCTGGCCAGTGAGTAACACCTGGTGTCAGGGAGAACAGTGGGGCAAACTGCCCCAACAACTAGTGACAATCGCTCGGCTGTTCTGGGCTCAGTGTAGGGGAGAGGGTCACACCTTCCACTGACCCATCGTGCTCCTTGGTAAACAGGAGGTCAGGGAGAGGTTCATTCTCCTCTTCTGTCCCATCATCTGTCACCAAGAGCATGCTCACTTCGGACCTCTCGAAATGGGGTTTGAGATGGTTCATGTGGAGGACCCTCAAAGGGTTCCTGGGAGCCCGCAAATCCACCAGGTAGGTGACATCACTTTTGCGCTCCACCACCTCAAACGGCCCAGTCCACCTGTCCTGCAAGGCACAAGGTTCCACTGGAGCCATGACCCACACTTTTTGCCCAGGTTGAAATTCGACCAGAGTAGGTGCCGCTCGTCTACCGGAGATAGCGTTGGTGTACCTGGACTGCGAGGCCCAGCAGCCCCTGACCTTCCTGCTGCCCGCCTCTTCCTTGTGACCCGCCCTTGGAGCCTATATCAATTCTCGCGGACCCCGCTTCGCGGGCGCCGCTCGTCTACCGGAGATAGCGTTGGTGTACCTGGACTGTGAGGCCCAGCAGCCCCTGACCTTCCTGCTGCCCGCCTCTTCCTTGTGACCCGCCCCCTGCACACCTTTATATATCCGCTAACATACTTCCGCAGCGCGGAACGCAGCGCCGGCAAAGCCCGGGCCAAGGGCGGCCCCGTCTGAGCCCGTCAGAGACCGACTGAGGCCGGGACGGGACTCCCCTCTTGGTCTTGTTGTTGAACAGGTGAGCCGTGCGCCAGTGAGTGTCCAAAACTTTATTGTATAGTTGATCGAGTTTAAAATCTACAACCTCGGGACACTTCACTGTGGTGTGCTGATTTGCTGCTATTCTTCTTACGTTACCAATTGATTATGGCCACTGCCGGCGCCAAAAGGGCCGGAAGTCTTTGAATGGGTCCGGAGTAGTTGGAACTCTGGATAGTTTTATAACCAGAGCTGCCTCAGTTTTACAGAGGGAAATCGAACTGACAGAGAAAAGATTGTCTCTCGATGGAGTGCTTGACAAGCGCTCCTCACTGGGCAATATTGCTGCTGCCAAATCACCGATAGCAACAAATCATCTACCTCCATTAGTCCACTATACCAATGCCTCACCCTTGAGCGGGAATGAAGATGTGGATGTTGCAGCAAATAACAGCGTTTGTATTGTGACCGACCCCGGCGACTCTTCTTGCCCCGTCTCTTCCATTGCTAAGATATTTGAAGGCACTACCAGATCTGGCCAACTCATCCGCCCCGATGCCACTTCTACCAAGTTGCCGGAGAAGGCGGTGAAATGCAAAAGGGGTGGCCCATCAGCGCTGACCAACAAAAGACCTAAAGTACAAAAACGGACTAATGAGGGGGCATCTGAACCTGTGCCTACTATAGACTTGATGGCTGAACGCCTCGAGGCACCATCGGGCCCCGCATGGAACAATGATTTTTGGCAAAAGATGGAACAGCTTTTTACTGCGATTTGCCGCCCTATCTGTAACAGACTCGATTCCTTAGAAAATAGTCTTATTAATTTGGAATCTATGATTGTTTCATCTACCAGGTCTAAGGGTACAGGGGGCAGAGGGGGACATACAGAAAGCTCTGCTGAGACTGGTGCCTCTGTCCCAATTCTACTAACTGCTCCGACAGTCATTGCAGATCAACTTACTGTACAGGGCCAGAGCCAGGGATCGCCTATTGTCCCCCAAGTAGTTGCCCACGTCCCAGCCAGTATAGGGAGTCCCAGAAACAGAGCGAGCCCTGTAACTTCCAACCTATTTAACATTCCACTAACAAAGTCTACTGGGCCCGTCCAATTTCCTAGCAAGCAGCCACAGCCTTCCCTTGACCTGAAGTTACCCTGTTTGGATCTTCCTCCTGAATCTGCACCATACGTGGTGATCCTTGCTGGTGTTCCCACCCTGAATCAAGGATCAAGGGAGTCATTTCTTGATTTAAAAAACAAATGCACGCACTGGTTAAACTGTAACAAACCCCTTCCGAAACCGTGCTCAAGTGAGATCTTATTCGCCAGGAGAATTAACTGGGTTGGACATAGAGCCAAAGATGTCCAAGGAGATTGTGTAGTTATCAACTTCAGGAACACAAACACGGTTAAGTATATTTGTACATTCCAGCCAGGCCCTAATCCCAGTACCCATTCAGTAATTAGAGCTCTTCGCCTTACCTATTTTTACCCAGGACTGCATTACCTCAGTACTAATAATTTAAATAGGGGAAGGGCGGACAATGTGCGAACTGATAGGGTTGGATTATTCCCTCTTGATCCCAACACAATCCAAGGCCAAGACCGACCCTGTCCGTCCACGCTTGAAGCTTTCTACCACTCCAATAGATACAGCACCCTCGATCAAGTGGATTGACGCTTGAACTCTAGTATTTCGAAACTGGCCCTAACCCCAGGGAATAAGTTAGAAATGGAAGGGTTGGCAAATAGGCCCATGCGGGAAAGTACAGAAAGGGCTTTGAGTTCATCATCCGCCATCAACCCTGTTGCTGACCAGATCCCACTTCTTAGTAAATCAAAGCCGAGTCCTTGTTTGCTATCTTGGAACGTGGCAGGTCTCAAGCGCAAACTGGACTGTGAGGACTGGGGTGTCTTCATAGACGATTTTGATATCTGTCTGATGCAAGAGACATGGGCATTGGAAAATCTGCACAGGGTAGGCTTCGCATCCTTTAACATACTGGCTGTCACAAGTAGTAGGGGTAGACCCTCTGGGGGTCTTACCATCTGGGTGGCACTCCATTTGGGTGCCTCGGCAAGGCAGATCCATACCAACTCGGAAGATATCCAATGTACCTTACTAGTGTTGCCAAATAATATCCACTTGGCTCTCCTGAATGTCTATTCAAGACCTTCCCAGGGCGGTCGGGAATCTGAGGTCATGGAATTGCTTAATAAATTTATCCTGACCCTGGACCCAGAATATTCCGTGGTCGTAGGTGGCGACTTCAATTGCCAATACGAACCACTCTGTGTGTCGGTCTTAGACGATCCAAACACAGAGAACGAATACCGAAATATCCCCGATCCTATGATTCCAAAGGTCAAAGCATGGACCCCTCTGGCCCTCCAGATCTCCGCTCTCACCCTTTCCTTGTCATTGAGGGCTTGCAATGGGAGATTCGATTCTGACAGACCAGGACAAGCTACCTTCAATAGGGCAGGTCATACCTCCATCCTTGACTATATCCTCATTGAAACTAGATCTTGGGACAAGGTGCTTGATTTTAGGGTGCGAGATCGAAATGATAGCGACCATAATGCTTTGGCTGTAACCTTTAAATCAGGCTGTTGGGGCATGAGTACCTATGATGTACCATTATCCACCACCGCACAGCTCCCCATATTACACAACAACAAAAGAAGGGTGAGATGGCCACGTATCGCCGTAAGCCCAAACAAAATTTCAGAAATTTACAGCCTTGCCCTACCTCACCTTGTCGAAATGTCTGAGGTGGATTTATCTCGATCTCCATTAGAACATGCAACTGGACCAACAGGCATTCACCTACAGTTAGTAGATAAACTCTCGAAGGCGTTTTGTCTGACAGGGTCCGCGAGGCCCCATTTGCCCAAAAGGCAACCGTGGTACTCTGCTGAGTGTAGGAAATCGAAGAGTGAGTTACTTACCGCCATCAAAACCCTCGATAGAGGCAGGATCAAAGTAGCAAGGGCCAAACACAAACAAACCTTAGAAAGGGCAAAAAAACACTGGGAGTCCGACATCTGGGAAGAATTAAAATCTACCTTAATAGCGAAGGACTTTAGGGGCTTCTGCACAACCGTTAGCAAAGGCAGGAAAGAAGCAGGAACGACCCCATTCCCAAATATAGCCCCAGCTGTATGGGAAGCTCATTACGGAGGTCTTTATGCAAGCCCAAACATTAACGCTCCTCCTTCGCCTATTTTTCCTCCCAGACCCACCATTCAAGTAGAGGCTATATCGACAATAACTATAAAGGAGGTGGAAATGGTTATCCATCTATTAATACCCAACAAAGCGCCGGGATTGGACAAAATCCCCGGCGACCTCTACCGCTCTGAACCAACGATCTGGGTGCCATACCTTTGTATCCTATTCAATTCTATTCTGTCGGGTGGTGATCTACCAGAGTCATGGCTAGGCGCGGAGATCGTGCCTATATTTAAGAAAGGCTGTCCTTTAAAACCGTCAAATTATAGGCCCATCAGCTTAATTGACATCACTCAGAAGCTGTTTGGGCGTATAATATTGGACAGACTCCAGGCCTGGGAGTCTGAAAATAACATCTTAAGTATACTGCAAGCAGGTTTCAGAAAGGGCACCTCCACTGTGGACCAGATCTTCCGACTTCAGGTCATACATTGGAAGACCGTGAGTCTAGAGGGTGGCAGCCTCTATCTCATTTTTGTTGACCTGAGGTCGGCATTCGACCTGGTCCCGCGAGAAAAACTGTGGAAGGTGCTTCTGGCTCTTAATGTCCCCTTGTATCTTTTGGACACTGTTAGCAGACTTCACACGCAAAATTTTGCCCAGGTTAGATGCGGCAAATATGGCGAGCTTTCTTCCCGCTTTCCCGTAAATCGTGGAGTCCGACAGGGATGCGTGCTGGCACCCACACTATTCTGTCTATATATCAATGGGCTCATCAAGCATCTGGAAGGTATTAGGGACATAGATGCGCCCAGACTTGCCACGGGTTTGGTGCCAGCGTTGATGTTCGCTGACGACACTCTCTTGTTATCGCGAACATCAACTGGCATCCAACGTATTCTAGACGGCTTTGTGGATTTCTGCGCAGAAAGAGGCTTAGAGATCAATTTGGCTAAAACCAAATATATGATCCTAAATCCCCCCAAACATACACGGCCAAACCCAATCCTGAATGGGGTTTACCTTGAGCGGGTAACTACATTCAGTTATCTGGGGATTTTATTACAAGAAAACTTTGGCTGGGGTGGTCAAATTGCCAATTCTGTGCTAAAACTTGCCCAAACCACCGGGGGGATATCCCAAGTATTCAGGGGTTTGGTCTCCAAACCAGTGTCCCCAGCACTAGAAATATATAGGACACAAGTAAGAGCAGCCTCCATATATGGAGCAGAACTGTGGGGCCACTCCAGAATACACAGCCTGATCGGGTCTGAAAACTTATTCGTGAGGAGTCTGTTGGGCCTTCCCTCTAGCTCCCCGTTGACCCCTATCAGGCTGGATTGTGGCTTATTACCCATGGAACAAGTGGTAATGTTGCGTCCATTGATATATTGGAAGCGACTATGGTCTAATGATGAGTTGGGATTTTATCGTGAGGAATTCAAGGGAGTCTGGTCCCAACTAAAGAGCAAGAATATCCCCTGGTTGAGATTCGTCAGGGATACTTGCATTAAGATTGGCCTTCCTGAATTATGGACCTCTCCGGAGGTCTCATGCCTGGTTCTACCCAAAGTAAAATTGGTTGAACAGTTTAAAAATTACCATCTTGCGCACCTGTATGAATGCCCCAAGATCGGCAGGCTGACGGCTGTGTTCCTCCAAATTAAAGATAATTACAGGAGAGAGGAGTTTTTAGATCTGGTCAGTCCGCCGGCCGCGAGGAAGCTCTATTGTCAACTGAGAATGGGCTGTCTCCCGCTCAGGTCATTTACATCTGGCTGGGATGCCAACAATATCACTGCCTGCCCGGCCTGTAGCTATATATTGGAGGATGAAAAACATGTTTTCTTTTTCTGCCCAATATATCTACCCCAAAGGAAACGCTGGATCAAGCCCTTATGCAACAATCTTGGTTTCAGAGAGTGCGAAAAAGCGATGAGAGTCTTAAAGTATGACACTAAACCCCCGATAGTTTTTTCAGTCTCCCGGTTCCTTAACTCTGTATGGTTATTACGTAGGAAATTTTTATAATCAACCATCCTGTCAAATACTTTTCTGTTTTACTTGAATGTACTGCAATATCTCCAAAAAATGTATGGATTGGTTGTGTTTTATGTTGTCTTTTACTGTATTACCTATTGTGAAATTCCTTGTTGCTTTTATGGTCATAGAACCGAAATAAAGCTTTTAAAGAAGAAGGTATTCTGGTCATACCACTTCTTCATTTCTTCCTGGCTTGCTTCCAGTTTCGCTTGAGCAAGTTTCCTGAAGCTGGCGGTTTGGTTTCTGAAGGCCAGCATGGTGAGTTTTCCTGGTTGCTGTCTCCCAGCCTTCCTTCACCAAACTCAGAAGTCCTCTCACAGGGTGACCATACGGAAGCTCAAAGAGACTGGACCCAAGAGTCTTCTGTGGTACCTCCCTGTACGCAAAGAGAAGGCACGGCAAGAGGACGTCCCACTGATGCTTCATGAGTTCTGTTAGACCCTTAATCATGCCCTTCAAGGTCTGGTTGAATCTCTTCCACCAGACCATTACCTTGTGGGTGGTAAGGGGTGGTGAACTTGTAGGTTACACCACACTACTTCCACAGGAATGTCATATTTATACTTGGATATGAAATTGGTCCCCCTGTCAGAAACCACCTCTCTGGGGAACCCCACTCGGGAAAATGCCGTTGTTGTCCTGAGAGGGATGGCCTCTAGGTACCGGGTGGCATGGTCCACCAAGACTAGGATGTACCTGTTGCCCATGGCTGTCTCAGGATCCAGTGGCCCCACAATGTCTATCCCTACCCTTTCAAAGGGCTTTCCAACCACTGGAAAAGGTTGGAGAGGAGCTTTGACCTTCCTCCCACTCTTACCACTTGCCTGGCAAGTTGGGCAATACCTCCAATGTCCATCTGACTGCCTTTGCATTTGGGGTGAGAAGAAGTGGGTGACAAGCCTGTCAAAGGTCTTGTCCTGCACCAAATGTCCTGCCAAAGGCACGTCATGAGCCAGACCCAGTAGGAAGGTCCTGAAGCGTGGGGTACCCCCAGCACACGGGCTGACCCAGGTTCAGCGACCTTAGGCTCACTGTACAGGAGATCATTCTCCCACTAGATCCAATGTGATCCAGACTGATCACCAGCTGCCTGGTCTGCAGCCTGCTGCTGCAGACCCTCCAGAGAAGGGCACTCCTTCTGCTCCTTGCAGAATTCCTCCCTGGTGGGACCCCCTTCTGTCTGCCAATGGGTCAACTCAGAGATGTCCCCCAGTTCAGCTACCTGCACCCCTGTAGGCACCTGGGCGTCTCCCTTGAGGTCCGCTTCCTCCTGGTCTGTGGGAACGTCAGGGGCTGGTTTCCCGTGCCCCTTGCTCTTTTTCTTGGCAGGGACTTGGGCCACTGTTTCAGGCCCCAAGTCCCCTTGATCACCCTCTCTGGCCGTCATTGACCGAGTTGACATGCATGCCCACTCTGGAAACCCAAGCATCTCAGAGTGAGACCTGAGATCAACATACTTCCATAAGGACTGCACCAGGTTGTTACCTAGCAGACAATCTACAGGCATGGAAGGGCTCACAACCACCCTCAAGGGAGCTGAGAAACCCGCCCACTCAAAGGAAACCTGAATTGACCACTGCAATTACTTGGTGGAATCCCCCTGGGACTACCTGCTTCTCAGAGTTCAGGTGACACCGGACTGAGGTCACACTGGCTCCAGTATCTCTGAGAACCTCTACCCTTTTCCCATTGATGGTCACCCAGGTGCTGTATTTCTTTGTGTTAGGGGGCACCAGGTTTCCTGGGACCATCTCACTGTCCCGTAGTGAAACGAGGGTCATTTCTGCGGGGTCCCTACTTTCCTATGGATACTCCTCCTCCCCAAGCGCTACACTAGCCAACACCTTGGACTGCCCACCGGTGGGTGGCTGTGCCCCCTTAGGGCACTTGAGGTCCCCCTTCATGTGACCCACCTGGTCACATGAAAAACACGTGCAGGGGGCGTTCTCAGCAGGCTTTCCTGATGAGACCCCTTGTTTCTTACTTCCTGGGGGATGGGAACCTTTACCCTGGGTGTTAGTTTGGGACCCTTTAGAGAACTCCTGTGCTTTACCCTTGTCCCCCCCAATTTTCTGCTGGGGTCCCTTCCCACCTTTGGCTGAGTCTCCCCCAAACCCTTTCTTGTGGACCCTGGTACTCACCCAGCGGTCCACCTCCATAGCAAGCTTCCTGGGGTCAGTCAGCCTACTATCAACTAGGTGCTGGTGCAGATCTGCAAAACATAGACTAGACAAGTGCTCCCATGCAATCAAGTCGTAGAGCCCCTGAAAATCTGTCACATTTTTGCCCTTCACCCAGCCATCCAGTGACCCGCAAAACACATCCACACATTCAAACCAAGTGTTGGCATCAGATTTCTTACTGGACCTTAATTGATCCCTGTATTTTTCAGGAGGAAGGCCATACTTAGTGAGAAGGGCGTCCTTCATGTCGGGATAGGTGAGGTGATACCCCTTACCCAAAGCTATTAAAGTATCCCGGGCTTCTTCCGGAAAGTGAGGCCACAATCCTGCTCCCCAAGTCTCCTTAGGGACCCCATTCATGTGTATCGCTGCCTTGTAACCCTGAAACCACCTTTGTATGTCGTCCCCCTTCTCGAATTCCTTGCCTACATTCCTAGGGATGTGTACAATTCTGTTTGCCTGTCTTGATGAATTGCTGCCACCATCTGAGCTGGGCCTATTTCTTAGCTCCAGTTCCTTAAGACTTCGCTCATGGTCTAAAATCATCTTCCTTTCCTCCATGGCTATTCTTTTGCCTTCCCTCTCACTTTCTATCCTGAGCTTCTCCAAGTCAAACTTCCTTGCTTCCCGCCTGTCCTCCAACTCCTCTGGGGACAGGCCACTGCTGCCTGGCCTGGAGGGTTCTCTCCCTCCCAAAAGCAGATCCACCCTTGGAATAGGCTCCTCCGCCTCTCCACTGAGATCACCAGACTGCTCGCTGGCATGTATGGCTGCTACCCGGGCCCTCAGCGCTTTTTGTAGCTCCTCCTTCCTAGTGAGGCCTCTGACTTGGACTTTTAGGTTTTTGCAAGTTGATATCAATTCCCTAACATTTTAGGATTCCAACTTATCCTCCTCAGAGGCAATTTCCAGGGATGCAACAGATGATGCTCTTGATTCAGGCATGATGAAGTAGCAAGTTCAAACTCCCAAGATCTAAAATAGGCCAAAAAGAATAAGAACCAGCATGTGGCAAGTAATGGTCTGCAATATGGCTGGGTCCCGTGTGAGTATCCTTTCCTTTTCACTATCACTCACCTACGGCACACACTCCTCACGTGGCTGCGCAGTCTACCAACCAGATGTCCCTACATTCCTAGGTCCTGATGAGACCCTGCACTGCACAAAGGGTCGAAACGTAGTTGACGCAAAACGAAAGCGAACCATTAAACCAGCACGTATCATTGTTTAGAGTCGCGGTCTACTCTGTGTATATTTGATAATGGTCGACTTTTACAATACTTTGGAAACTGTGTAAGACTATCACAAATATGTCACCAAAGCTCTAGGTTCCAGTTTTTCACTGGGGACACCACGCACAACTGTTCTTTTTTCTCATTGTATATATATACACAACTGTGTGAAACTGATACAAAGGTGGTTTCTTCACCTTGACACTATTTTAACCCTTCCCATTGCGATTGTAAAACATCTCTTTATCAATTTAGAATCTTATTATTCCACAGGAACCATTGTTTCTGATAATAATATAACTACTCTGGTTCCTTGTGATTAGGGTCCCCTTGTCTCTTGTTCTCGATTGTTGAAATAATGACACATTGAAAGAAGTGGATTTCTACTACATTGGCTTTGATAAATGCGTTATATGCCACTTGAGGATTCCCCACATGCGAAGTAGGGGTGATTGGTAAACTCCCCTTCCCTGTTGAATTTGCAGTGTGTTGTCACTCCGTTATCCAATTGGAGCGCAGAGGGCAGCAAAGATCGTGCCTTCCGCTGCGTGACGGAGTTCACCACAGCTCACCCCGATCACTGTCAGTAGGAGCATGTACACACACTCAGAAAGCAATCCGAAAAATGTTACAAAAACGAGGTATGGATGGGGGATGCTTTCCAAGCCTCATGGTGATCAACAAATGAAGTAATCTAGATGGATGTGCATACTGCAAGTGCTGATAGCTTCTAGTCCCTGGGCAGTGAGAACATCATCATGGCCAGTGTCAGGACGGATTCCGGTTCCAGGTTGCTGCTGCAGTCAGTGCACCATCTGCGGAGCCAGCTCCTCTGGACTGGAGCCTTGCAGAAAGGGAGGAGGGAGGGGTAGCTTCCTGGAATGCCTGAAATGATTCCGCTTCAACTGGAGATGAAAGGAGCAGGGCTCGCAAATATGACTCTGCTATAATCCAACCTCATGGGAGATCTCACTGCACTCGTCAATCTCAAACCACGAAACCACTACTGCAGCGGCATGGTAACGTCACCACTAAAATACCCCTCCACACCCAAGTCCCCAGCCTGTAAATCACCTCCATCAAGAAAGAAAGATGACTCATTCCTGGGGAAACTCAGAGAAAGTTTGGCAAGAAGGAAAAAAGCCAAGGAAGGTACGGCATTCAGATTCACTTTAATTGGTACAACCCACTGTACTGAGAAGGGGAAGCAAAGCGCCCACAGTAGGGTTTATATCTGGGCGCTGCACAGGTGCTTTCTGCTAAAATTTAAAAAGTCTCATGGCTACACTGAAAAGATTTGTCCCCACAGTTGCAGGCACTGCTTTGTAATTCAGGGTGGTGTGACACAGCTCCCCACTGCTACACACAGACGTGACATACATGGGAACTTATTCTGTGCCCGGGACCTTGGCCTCAGCAAGTTGCACCATTCAATGCTCTGGGCCCTGTGGGCCACACATGACCCAAGGTGCCTCTGGTTCATGCAAAGTATGTACGTGGTACTGCTGGTGCCGCATGTGGCACTCAAAATGAGAGCTGAGGGTAGTTTCCAAAGTGAGCTCCATGTCCCGTTGTTTCGAGCAGCAACAAGTCGATGCATACGACAACTCACAGCGCACACTGTCAGAGCGGCGCCAACCTTCTGGCAGACCTGTGCAGTGTACATGCAGTGTACATGTAATATTCAGCACCGCTGGTAAGGCTCCTTACAGTCCAGAACTTAGCTATGGTTGTTGAAAATCTTTTAAGGCCTTCTAGGAGTTTTCCATCTGCCCGGGCCTGTTAATTTCTTTACCATTAGGAATGTGTATTAGGCCAAGACAGTAAACAATAAGTGATGGGTCATCCTGCCAGGATGGTCGGGGAGAGAGCTATTCTCTGTTCAACTTATATTTTTAAAGGGATTGTCTGCAACAAACACAAAGAAACGTGACACCAGTCTTTTGTGACTCTCGACTTCTTAGAGCCTTGGCAGAAGGGAAAAGCTTCCCAGAACCACATAGGAGGGTAGCCTAGAAAATTCCCCCACTTCAAATTTTGGTTCCAGGTATAAATGTTGGACCTTCTGAGACGTTTATCAATACACTGCTGACTGCCCTGCTGTTTGAGACTGTCTTGTTCCCCAGTGGACTGCCCTTCTGCTCGAGGCCTATTGTGTTCTCTGCAAAGGAAGAATGGACCTGATCTCTTCATTGCAAGTTTCCTGAAGGACTTCAAGAGTCAGCTGGCTGACCTCCTCTTATGAGCTACAGGAAGACCAGTAGCTCCAGAGGCCTCCTAGCATCTGCCCAGCTGACCTGCTGCAACTGGGCCTGCAACTGGACATGCTTGAACCCTACTGTTTTCTGTAGAGAGTCATTGATCCTCAAGAGGTACCTCCACAGGTCCTGGACCCTTAGCTGGCATCAGAGTGTACTTCTTTATAAGAAAAGAAATCCTGCATTTGTGGACAATTCATGCCAGACTTTGAGAAGGTAACTTTTTGAGTAGGTCTAACCTGGTCCCTGCATCCATCCCTGACTCCATCATGGACAGCCTGAACTTGTGACTTTTGTTTGGTCTAGCACGACCAGAAGACTGCATGTGAAGCTTTGTACTTTTAGGTGTTATACTTCCCTAAAACTTTGAAAATCACATATCTCTGGTTCTAATTTACTAAATTGGTGTGGGTATTTTCTTATGATGTATTTTCACTTTATTACTTTTGGAGAGCTTCATAAAATTAACATTGCCTTCAAGTTATGCCTGACTGCATTTGTGCGAAGCTACTAAAGAGTCCATCACAGGGTAATTTAATTACTTTTGTTGTTCACCTTGCCAAGAATTGGGGTTGTTGCTTGAGAAGGTTTATCACCTCCCTCAAATAATAACATTTCTTACAAGTGAGCATTGGTTGGTATGTGTCCTGGAAAAATATCTGACCTGCTATTTTTGAACTGTGGAATGCACGTTGAGGTAAGAAAATATAAAAAAGAAAGCAGAAATATCAAAGATAATAACACTGTATTCTGCAACTGTGGATTATCACGCAATACCATGTTCATCACTAGAAACTAAAAGAGCACCAAATGTGAAATAAATGTAATCATTTTCAACTAAATTCACCCTGAAAACATGCCTGTTTAACCCAACCTCTGAGTAGGTGTCTGAAACCTTTTATAACAAAGGGCCATAGATGGCCTACAGACACCCCATTGACCTTTGCTGACTTTTGACCTAAACATTTTTGTACCTGTGATGAAGTGGATGTTATACCTTTCACCCCTAGGGTAATCTTCCCCTAGACCTTTACCCTTCCTTTTTTTTGCTGATCTGTTTTCTTCTGGTCTGCTAACCAATGCTAGAGTGCATGTGCTCACTCCTTCAAACATGGTCACATTGGCTCATGCCCTATTGGCATATTTAATTTATGTTTATGTCTCTAGGAAAGTGGTATTGCATGTACACAGGGCCTGTAAATTAAATAATACTAGTGGGCCTGCAGTCCTGGTTGTGCCACTCACTTACAAAGCCCTTTCAAATATGTCTCAGGCTTGTCATTCCAGCCTGTAGTACAGTTTTAAACTGCAATTTGACCTGACAAAATACATTTTTTGAGAGGCCTAACTCTTCCTTTATAAAACATGTTGCCCCTAAGGTACGCTGTAAACATCCCATACAGCATGTTTCATTGCATTAGGACTCTGGGCACTTTACCGCTGCTTAAGGGTTTGTTCTCTCTCCCTAAAACACATTACACTGGCTTATACCCAATTGGCATATTTAATTTAGTTGTAAGCCCCTAGTAAAGTGTTACTACATTCACCCAAGGCCTGTAAATTAAATGCTAGTACTGGGCCTGCAGCACTGATTGTGTCACCCACTTAAGTAGCTCTTTAAACAGGTCTCAAGCCTGCCATTGCAGATCCTGCGTGTCCAGTTTTAAACTGCCATTTCTTTCCTTTTTAATGCATACAAGTCACCCCTAGGGTAGGCCTAAACATCCCGCAGGGCAGGGCGCATTGTATTTAAACAATAGGAAATGTGATTTTAAGATTTACATGTCCTGGTGTGAAAAACTTCAAAGTTCGCTTTCACAACTGCAAGGCCTGTCTCTCCCGTAGAATAACATTGGAGTCACCTTGTTGCTTATAATAAGATGTAATTTCCACTTAAGAGCATGTACCCATCTCATGTTTGATCTTTGGAATTTTAATGAAAATTCCTAAATTATGCTGGTCAGATTTTAAATTAGAAGTTTGAAAATGCCACTTTTAGCAAGTTAGCATTTCTCTCCTTTAGCTATTGAGTGCCTGTGGCCTGTCTCTGTGTCACATTACAGGGTATAGCTGACAGTTGGGCTTTCTGTATTCCTCCTACACAGCCACAAAAAAGAGAGCTTAGGTGTGCCTAGATGGGCCATCACTGAAAGGAATGGAATGCGAAGGTGGGGACAGTCTAACTTATACTTGAACAGGCGATGTCCTGCCTCCACACAAAGGACTGCAGGACAGGGAAGTCAGGATGCTACGAACTTGAAAGGGATAACCTCTAGAAGATTCTCGCACCTACCAGAGGTGGACCTCAGACACCACCTCTTTAGTACACTTCTGGACAAGTGTATACTCTGCCAGGAAGAAGGACCACTGTGATGCTGAAAGGACTACCACTCTGCTGCACAACTGCTGTTAAGGAACTGCTGCCCTGCTGTGCTGAGTGCTGCCTGGATGAGAAAGACTGGACCTCAATCTGTTAAACCCAGTACCCTGAAGTGATTCCAAGGGCTATTTGGATGGCCTCCTGATCTCAGCCTCAGGGACAGAAGGCTCAACAACCTTGAACAAAGCACCTGGAGTCTGCCATCTGCGATTCCTACTCTAACATGTGGTGCCCCCCCAGTCCAGGACCCTTGGAAGTTTACCTGAATGTTCTTGCCAGGCCATCTGTGGATCCAAGAGAACTGATGCATTTCCTCCACTGCGCATCCCCAGAAGAACTGGTCCATTGCCTTTGCAGTTCAATACATCACTTTAGGTACTGACACATCACCCCTGCTACGAGGGTTCTTCGAATGAGCAGACTACTCATTGACTATGCAGCCACATTGGAACCACCACTCGTGCAAAGCTTTCCGATACAGACCCTCACATCTCTGGTAGACGACAGCCTCAACAATGCAGGTTCTTGCATTACAGTCTCACAGCTCCTCGGAATCAACACATCACCTCAACTGTAAGATGCATACTCAGCACGGAAACTCTCATCAACACATCACCTCAACTGTAAGATGCATACTCAGCACGGAAAATCTCAACGCTCTGCAAATCAGGATTTAATGCACTTTGTTCAGCGGCCTTAAGTGTGCCTCTGTAGCCAGCCCATGCTACATTAGGTTCGGCCTGAACTTATGCTTTTGTCCTGGTCTGTCCGACCAGATATGTACAATTGGCGCTTTGCACTTTTTGGTACAATTTTAACTGAACTCTTCAAACCTGCATATCTCTGGTTCTACTGATTAGATTGTTGTTGTTTTGGTCTAGTTTTAATCAATACAAATTACCGTATTGTTCTAATCTGGTGTGGCATCCTTTTGTGGTGTGTTTTCATAGTGTTATTCTTGCAAGTGTTGCACAAATACTTTACACATTGCCTCTGAGTTAAGCCCGACTGCTCTGTCCAAGCTTCCCAATGGTTGAACACATGTTGATTTAGGGATTGCTTGTGATTTCACCCTGACAAGTATTGTGGTTCTATTGAGTAGGGATTTTCCCCTCAACCAGTAACCCAATTTCTTATGGCAGATTATTATTTTGGATGGATGGCAGTCTACTGCAAGGCATAATGTGACTAGATCTAGGAAACATTTTAATAATTTAAACCTAAGCTCTACATCTGGTAGCTGTGGTGCAGAGCAGACAGGTTTAATTTAAGAAATTGTGTAAAGAATCTAGAAGCACCAAAATGTTCAAACGTTTGAAAACCCAACGCAATAAAATCCCCCTCCAGCTTATTAAAATAGACAAAAAAAAATATTAACAGAATGACTCCAAAACAACAAAAAGTTAATCAAGGGGTCTGGAGAACTTAGTTTAAAAAAAACAATAACCATTATACATCAACTGCGGTCATCTGATTCCACATGACTGGTACCGAGGTTCAATTTAAGTTTGTCTGCAGTGGAGTGCTGACCAGATACAGAAACCAGAAATCTTCTGACTTAGTCTCTAAACTGGAAGAGAAAAAATACTCAGCAGAGCAAAGCTGCATGCTGTGGCCAAGAAGGGCTAAATGAGACTGGATAGCCATCTGGAAAGGTCCCTCTGAAGCCATTGACTTTTGGATGTAAATGTCATAGAAGGATTAATTCAAAATCTGGGCCTCCGGAAGGTCCATTTACAGCTGATGCATTAGCCCAGTGAAGATTTTCACCTTTGCACTTAGCCACTTATTGGACTTGGATTCCTGTAGTGGGCCAAGACAGCAAGCAGTCGCAGAACAGGGCTCCACAAGGTCCTTTCTCCGCAACGTCCCAATGGAATGGATTTGCTGCTGCTGAAAATCTCACAATCGGAGCAGCTTGAATCTTTGGACCAGCAGCAATGCTCCTTTATCAGATTGATTTGGCAGGTTTATCACAGTCCTCCAAAGATCTTCGAAGCTGAAAAGGTTTAAATACAAGATTTTCTAGGATGTTAGGAGAACTCCACTTTGACACTGCCAAGAGTCCCAGTACCTCAGGAACAGAACATAGGAGTCACGCCTTGCTCCGCCAGCAGGGTTCAGGGCAGGTTCAATTGGAACTGGACAGCTTGGCTCCTTAGGAAAAGGATTCTGGCAGCTATTGTTTCTGCAGCTTAACAGGATATCAGTCAATTGACCCTTGGAGGCAACTTCTTTATCCTAGGTACAAGACAGAGCAGGTCCAGTCGTTTCGGTCTCCTCACAGGGCTCAACACCAGATACAGTCTTTCTGTCTTCCATAGGTCTAGTACTGTTCTGAAGAGGGTGCCCACGGATGCCACAATGAGACCTAGTACTAGCCTGTGTGTGGGGGGGGGGGGGGTGGTTTCTTCGTTCCTCCCTGACTAATAAGTAAAAGGTTACCAGGGGTAACACTACCCAACTTTGAAGCAGTTTCCGTGAGCCCTACTGCAAACAATCCTACAGAGCCCCTCTACACCTAAACCCAACATGGCAGAACTGTTAGACCCATCAGCCTTAGGGTGGTCTTCCCCCAATCTTTTTGCCTCCATGTTTCACTGAAACGTTTTGTTGGCCGTAGGACCCTAAGCACTTTACCACTGCTGACCAGTGTTAACTTGCATGTGCTCTCTACTCTAATCATAGTATAATTTGGTTACACCTGTTTGGCATATTTGATTTACTTGTAAGACCCATGTAAAGTGGTATACCATATACTCAGGGACGGTAATCTAAATGCCAATAGTGGGCCTGCAGCACTGATTGTGCCAAACACACAAATGCCTTTCAAACCTGGCACATGCCTTCCATTGCAAGGCCTGTGTGTAGAGTTTACTGCCACTTTGACTTGGCATTTAAAACTACTTGCCAAACCTGAAATCCCCCTTTTATTACACATAGGTTAATTGTACGGTAGGCCCAAGGGTAGCCCTATGGCAGAGTGGTGTGCAGGTAAAAGGCGGGACAAACGTCTAAATTCATTTTCACTACTGTGAGCGCTACTCCTCTCATAGGCAAGCATTGGGAATTCCTTAAAACACTTTTAAGCTGTCATTACTGATTAGAAAGGAGCAGCTAAATCGTGTTTCAGATCTTTGGAGTGGTAATGATGAATCCTCTTTAGTATTAATGTTGGATTTGACATTACTATTTTAGAAATGCCACTTTTAGAAAGTAGACATTTCTCTGCTCATTTTCTTTGCTCTGTATGCCTGTAGCCTGTCTCCAATACACGTTCAGACTGGATGACAGCTACACTTTGTGCATTCCCTCTAGACAGCCACATACACAGGAAGGAGAGGCTCATCTGCATTCTGGGCAGTCCTCTGCATTCATCTGCATTCTGATGAGTCCTCCTGGACAGGGAGGAATGAAAGTGGTTGACACACTTGGGTAGGTATTGTCCTGTCCACACACAAACCACTGATTTACCCCCCCCCCCCCCGCGTTAGCCTGGTATGCAGTACTGAATTGAAATAGATCCATGTGCACCTCAGAGAGTTCCTTTGAAGTCAACCCCTACATCAAAGGAACTTTTGGGTTTAAGTACCGGGTCACTGAACCCCTAAAACCAGACATTCGTTGGACCTTTAACCAGACACTGCTTGCTCTAATTCTCTACATTGCCAGAAGGACTGCTGTGCTGCTAGGAGAGACTACCACTCTGCTAACTGCTCAGTTGCGTTGGCCTGATGCTGTTCAGCTGCAGGAAGGACTGCCATGCTAGGATGGCTGCTGCATGCTACCTTTGTCCTATGCTAAACTGAGAGTGCTCTCCAAGATCTTTCTGGATTACCCCCTGTTCATGAATTCTAAGAGCTACCAAATAATTTATCTTTCATCTACACAGCAGCTGATGCCTGCACAGATCACCATTTTCTACTGAACACAAGACCTTGCCTCTGAACTGCAGAACAAGCTCTGTGTTCCATTCTTTGCTGCACAAAGGGCCCACACTTCACCCCGGAGCTGTTTTGGACATATGTACACAATTTCCAGTGCGCCACCTGAAATCGCCGTCTCTGACCCTGAGGAGCACGACAGTGCCGAGGGAAGCCATCTCAACATGGCCCGGCCATGTCTTCTTGGTAACTCCCGGAGTTCCTACAAGTGTCAAGGCATCAGCTTGACCCACCTACATCAGCTGAATCAGTGCAACCACCTCTGTGCCATCTGCCTGCCAGAGCATCTCTCTCTGTGACACTGGCCAAAAAGGTACCATGCACTGTGAGACCCCTGTGGTCTCTGCAGTTGTGCTCCCTCTCAGGTAATCAACTTTTCCCATGCACCTTTGTGAGGATTCAAGTAAGTACTCTTGTTCCAGTGACTGAGAGAGTCTTGAGTCTCATCTATTTGGTGACAGGAAACTTAGTCCAAAGACTTCAGGAGCACTGCTTTTCCTGCTCCAACTTATAGAAAGCCCTTTTTGGATCCCCAGTGGGGATTGTTGGATTCATACAATGCATCCTGCAAGGCACCTAATAGAGGAGAATGTGTTTTACCTGCATTTGACAAAAATGTTCATATCTTCAAAAGTATGGATCAGAATTTGATCGTTTTGGTCTCTTTTTGTTTATAATTGACTAAGCTATTTCTTAGAAACTTATGTGAAGTCTTTTTTTTTTAGGAGCATTCATTGTGTTTCTGTGTGTGCTGCACAAATGCTTTACACACTTCCTCTTTTGTTAAGCCTGCCTGCTCTGTGTCAAGCTACCACAGGGTGACCACAGGTTATCTCCGTTGTGTATCTAGCTTACCCTATATAGAGTGGTGGGTTCTGCCTGGCCAGGCTATATACCTTAGCCATGCAGAAACCCCATTTCTAGCAGAAGTGCTTCAGGTTCTGCCACAGGCAGGCCTGACTTTAATTGCAAATACATTCCAGAAAGGGCAGGGGTCGGTGGTGTACTTGAAACATCTGGTGAGCAGGGTGAAAGTGCAACGTCTTCACACCAAGAACCAAACCATCATGGCCTGATTGCCCCCAAAACCCAGACTGAGGACAGAGCATTTTCGGGCCTCACTGGGTACTAAAGGAAATGTGTCAATGGCTGTGGCACCATTGCGGCCATCATGACTGAGCTGACTTCCAAAAAGCAGCCAGGAATGTAAATTTGACAGAGGAATGCAAAGTTGCATTTGATTTCCTGAAGTAGGGCATGTGCACAGCTCCTGTTCTAAGGGCTCCTGACTTCTCCAAGGGGTTTATCATACTGACAGATGCTTCAGAGCAAGGCGTAGGTGCAGTACTATCTCAGCTTAAAGAGGAGGGCATAGACCAACATGTAGCCTTCATCTCCAAGAGGTTACTCGACAGGGAACAAAAGGTAGAGTGCTATAGAAAGCTGAAGCCTGATTTGTTTGGCTCTCACTTCCTGATTCACACTGACAACAGACCCCTTGGGTGGCTCATGCAAATGTGGGGTGAGAATACAAAACTGTTGAGGTGGTCCATTTACCTACAGGGTGTGGACTTTATGGTGGAACTAAAACCATGGTAAACAACTCCAATGCTGGTCTAATAATGTGTTTTCACCTTAGTGAAGAGCACTCACTAGAGACTGGGTAGCTCTCCCCATTTTCACTTGGGGGAGGGGACATGTGTTAGACCAGTCAGCCTTAGGGTGGTCTTCCCCCAATTCTTTGCATTTTGCCTCCATGTTTTGCTGAATTTTTGTGGCCTTAGGACTCGGAGCACTTTACCACTGCTACTCAGTGCTAAATTGCATGTGCTTCTTCCCGAAACATGTTTGAAATTTCTGTATACCTGAGTGACCTATTTAATATACTTGTAAGTTCCTTGTATGGTGGTATACCATATACCCAGGGCCTATAAGATAAATGCTACTAAATAGGCTGTAGCACAGATTGTGCCAACCAGAGACGTCTCCTTTCAAACCTGTCTCAGTCCTGCCACTGCTGTGCCTGTGTGTGCAGTTCACTTCCTCTCTGCCTTGGTATTTATTATTACTTGCCATGGCTCCAGACACACTACAGGGGGTGGAGACAGTTTTGTGATAGGACAGGCACAGCCCTATTCAGGTGTCAGTGACAACTTCTCCCACCACTGTAGCTCAGGACGACCCATCAGCCTGGTTATGGGAAACAGGGCTGGCTTTAGCGCTGGTGGTGCCCAGTGCGACAATCTTTTTTGGCAATCCCCCCCATGACTTTCTACTCAGATTCCCTCACAACCATAAAGGCAAAAATGCCACGAATCTCACCATAGCCCCTCTTAGAAATACATTTAAAAAATGTTAAAGTGCTTATAAAGGCTGGATTTACAATTCCACTCAGATATCCCCATAAATGACAGCTCTGTTCTTTGCATCAGGTATATTAACCCTCTGTGCTACTTTATGGCGAGTCAAAACAGCCACTGGACAAAACTTAATATCTCTCCATAGAAGGAATGTTAATCACAGGAGCTATCATGACATTTTTATTGCAACCTGAAAGCTGGGTGCACAAGGAACTCTGCAGCAGGTGGTTTTAAATTGTATGTTATGGATGAAAACAGAGACCCCCTGAGGTCAGTGACCCCCTTTTAGGTCAGCTCCAGGTGCTGCTGCACCATTCGTACTGCCCTAAAGCTGACACTGATGGGCAATCAGGATATGCATGGCACACCTCGGCTCCCTTTGTGTGACTATTTCAAGTGAACACACAAACAGTCCAACTGTCAGTCTAAACCATATATGCATCCACAGGCAGGCAGAAGCATAGGCTGGTAAAGAAAGAAACTTACCACTTTCTGAAAGTGGCATTTTCAAATGCACAATTTAAAAAACATCTTCACAGAAAGATTAGTTTTTAGACTCTGAGTTCAGGGAATCCAAACTGCAAATCTCTATCTCTTCGCAAATGAAAGTTACCCTTTTAAGATGTTAGAAAGCTGCTTCAATGATAGCATATGGGAAAGAGTGTAAAATGACATTAGCAGCATTTCCCGATGAGGACGTGTAAAACACACCAATACATGTCCTGCCTTTCATATTCACTGCACCCTGCCCAGGAGGCCTACCTTAGGGGTGCCTTACATGTAATTACATGGATGGGTTGGACCTGGCAAGTGGGTGTACTTGCCAAGGTGACAGGGTAGTTAAAAACTGCCATTGCAGACACTGAAGTGGCAAGCCTGAGACTGGTTTCGAGGGCTACTCGTGTGGGTAACACAATCAGTGCTGCAGGCCCACTAGCAGCATTTAATTTACAGGCCCTAAGCACACACAGTGCCCTTAAATAGTGACTTACCAGTAAATCAAATATGCCAATCATGGAAAACCAAACATAATCACAATTTTACACAGGGTGTCCTTGCACTTTGGCAGTGAATAGCAGTGGTAAAGTGCCCAGAGTTAAAAAAAAACCCAGCAAAAACGAGGTCCAGCATACAATCAAAAATACAGGAGGAAGAGGCAAAAAGATGGGGGGAAACATTCTAAAGCTGTCAGGTCTAAAACCAAGAATTAAGTTTGTAGGTGCTTTCTAGGTGGGGATAACATTAAATGTATTATTGTGTTCCAATGTTTTCCTATGGAACAGCCGAATCCCAATTAGGTAAAAAGAGTTTTTGGGACCATGTCACTGTAAGCACATGTTTAAAAATAAATATTTGTATCTCCTAATTTTAAACACCTTGCATCCTGCCTTATGTGCATTACTGAATACTTAAGAGTGACGTAATAATATTTAAATGGAGGGTTTGGGCCTATCAAACGTTTTTTTTGTTGATAAGTTAAATTTGCAGTTTTAAAATTGCCCAGAACGGCTACATTGGTAGGCCTGTAGTCATGTGTGTACTATCACTGTAGTGGGTGGCACAACAGATGCTGCAGTCCACTAGTGACATTTAACTCATGCACCCTGGGAACACTTTGTACCATATAATAGGAACTTAAAGATAAGTATGCAAATTAGAAGTATAGCCAATTTCAAAATGTTTTAAAGGTCAGAGCACATGCACTGGGGGCCTGGTTAGCAGAGTCCCAGTGCACAGAGTAAAAACTCAAGAAGCATCGGTCCAATACAATGTGGGTGATCAAGCAAAAAGAGGTTTCGCCTGCTATACCCGCCAGGACATTGACGGCATGGGCCAGCACCTGGGAGACAATCTTCTAGAGTTCATGGGCGTTCTTCGTCCTTCGAAAATAAAGAGGTTGATGGAGATTATTCTGCCCCTCTTTCCACACGGTAGTATTCAGCATTAAGGGCCAGTGTGTAAAAGCAGACGAAATCCATCGAGAATGTCTTAAGCCCTACAAAGGTGCAGCTTTTTGGGTGTGCACCACATCGTGAATTGTACTTTCTACAACTTAAGCATGCCGCCCATAAATCTAAAATACAAGTGATATTTCCCTCTGTAATACGTGGAGTTTGTATTCAGAAAATGTGGTAATATGTTTGTTGGCTGCCTTTCGCAGGTTTGATTTGCGCTTTTCTCAACAAACGGATTTCTGAATCAAGCAATGTAAAATATTTCCACTGCAAGCGACTAGTGAAATAAAATACCACCAACGTTTCCATGCCTGAAATTAGTGACCTTTTTAATTCTGACAATGTAATGTAAAGTTTCATCTACAAAATCAACATGAACTGCTTTCCCTGCTCACCCATGCAAGCAGTTCCGGCCTCTGAGCACCGAGGGGGAGAGGGGAGCTTACTGCACTTTTGAGGGTGTCTGGCCTGTCACTTCAGGTGACACCTCGAGCGCTGCATGGTAAAAGAGAGCGCACTCTCGGTGCACGGACTCCTCTCACTGCTTTGAAGGATATGGCCGTGTCGGTAGAGGCAAAACACCATATCTAGGGATTGACACGTACAACCATCCAATGGCTGCTGAAAGGGGGCGTATTCATAATATATTAAAAAAAACAACTACGAAAGGCTGATCTTATGTCCTCTCTCTCCATGTAGAATATATAAACTCAGCAAGACAGCTGGAGCCGCCTCCAGCCAAACCCAACGGTAGATTGATGGATGTCATTACCAGGGGAAGAAATAGAATGATTGACGACCAATTTATGTAAAGAATTACAGGTGACAAAGTTAAAGATCAGAGCTGAAATCGACTCTACGGCACATAATAGTTAAAGTATTATTAATTATTTATTCTAGCAATGTCCTGAGGACGTACTTACATCAGTCAATGCAGAAAGTAAGTGGACATTCACTGAGAATATATATCATACCTGCGCTCTCATGATGCATAGAATTCTGGATACATATATAAAAATGTACTTTATGCTCCCAACAATCAGTCTGTGACATGTAACAAAAACCGGGTATTGCTTCCATAAGGAACTGGGATGTTTCTGGTCCTGGGCAATCATACACGAAAATAAAATAACCCCGCTCTGACCATAAATTGCATAGCTTAATTATTTTAAGGTACACTGACCAGACGTGGTCTTTTTGTGACTAATCACACACTTGTATTCAAGTTCTCCGGTTTAATTATATAGAATAATGTGTTAAAATAGAGACCTAGAGGAGCAAGGCCTTTGGAAGTGTTTTTGATAATGTGTTCCAAGGCCTTGTGATTGATTGGCACTCAGTCCATTATGGGTCAGTCAACGAAGGGGACCACAAAAAGAGAAGCAAGACATTAATCCCCAATGTTTCAGTTATATTTCTCTCTCACTTCAGTCAATGCAAGGTGTGAAAGGCCTTCATTTGTGGTCATCCTGGGGTACACGTGTGCCTTACAATAGTAGGCATAAGTAGCGATTTTAAGGTGCATTAATGTACACGGTTGGGTTTAGCAGTATTCCGTTCGTGACTAGTCTTCTTAGGTGAGGGTGAGAAAGTCAGGATCTTTAGATATCTGTTTGTGCGTCTGTGTATCCTCGACCACCTTGGGGAGATCGTCTTTTTTCTATTGCGTTTCCTTGAAAAATGACTCGTGGCTTGTATCCAGCAGTGTGGGTGGGGTTTCAATATTTCCTAGATATACTAAGACAGTTCATAACCCCACACCTATGCCTACAATTCGAGAACACCCTCGCAAGAGGTCATCTTGTTTCCATATACGATTTACATTAGCAGCAGCATTTCTCTGGAATGCTCAGGGGACAGAGCTATCAATAGTGCATCAGGTGCAGAGGCACCAGGGATAAGGATATGAGGGCCACAGCGCACCTTAAATAAAGCTGATTTTACCGTCAAAGAACGGCATGGGATTTTTTGCTGCTTACATTAGGATTCATTGCAGCTTCGCTGCACCCCAAAGTTTCTATTCTTCGTTCCAGAATCCTCTCTTCCAAATTCAGTAGCCTGATAGGTCTTGTCTGCAGAAAGTAGACTTCATCCTAACAGCGGGAAAGACTTCTGCTCACAATTAATATCTTCGAGGGGTTACACTTTTTTACCTTTCCGGGTGCCTTAAATTAACCAGACCATTACTTTACGAATTTTTCTTAATTTTGTTTGGACATGTCGAAGCTAAAAAGTATTTGTTGCCTAATGATGACATGCAGACTCACGGCTTCTTTATAATTTTGATCTGAAATGTGATCCAGCGTGGCATCACGAGTATTGTGACAAGTTTGAAATAGCGCTTTGAATGTAACAGTTCTTTCTAGTCGCAATTGTTGTGTTCAATAGAAACTGCCGTACTCTTTTGAATTACTGGGCAAAGCTTCATTGTATAAGCCATCTGTGCACTTATTTCACTTCGTTACTTTCCTCTGTTTCCAGTCCTTAGCATTACTCTGTAATACTTTAAACATCACAAGGTCATTCAAGTTGAAATAATACATTTGACCATAGCAGGTATATCCATTCAAGAAAAAACTACAAAAAACAAATATATTCTTGGTGTTTTCTACACTTGTTGCCGCTTAGCATCTGTATATCACATTTGAAGACTAGACACATAGTAATATTGTGGTGGCAGGATGAGAAGAGGCACTAGGACCCTACAAGTAAGGCGAACCTAGGACAAGGGAAGTAGGAGAAACGGAAAGGGAGGAGTCCAATAGAGAATGATTAGGAAAGGGTGGAGCATGCTAAGCTGTGGTGCGGTTAGAATTCTGCAATAAAGCTATATATATATATATATATATATATATATATATATATATATATATATATATATATATATATTTATATATATATATATATATATATATATATATATATATATATATATATATATATATATATATATATATATATATATATATATATATATATATATTCACTGAAAAAACCATAGGTTTCAGGGGTGTTATAGTTAGCTGGACTTTTCACTTGTACAAAACCATTGAAATTCCCCCGTTATAGTTAGTTCAGCTAACTATAACTCGCGCGCCCGCAATGCACTGCTGATGACGTCACATTTTACATCACTCATGACATGGTCAGTGACATCACTCATGACATCACTGATGACATCTCAAATGACATCACTGATGACATCACTGATGACATCATCCTTGTGATAGAGTGGCAGACCTCCTCTCACCCTAATATAACCTTTGATACACACATTCAAAAATAGAGACTAAAATTTTCAAAACAATGGACATACCAATACCAGTTACAACAACCTCTTCAGTAATTCTAAGATCCACATACGCATCCACTCATTCACCAACAGTCCTATACAGTCACTCATACATGTACTCACTCATCATATGTACTCATACACCTATACATACTGTTACACAATGCCACTCATCCATAGAGTTACTCACACACATAGTCACTCATGCTAATAAAGAATCAAACATACATTTACTTGCATATACAGTTATACACACACCACCACACTTACTTCTACGGAAACTTACACATACTTAGTCTTTTAAACAATCCCTTATAGAAACACATACTTATTCATACAGGAACTCTTTCAATCTTTCACTCTCACATATACTCACTTATATACACCAATATTCACATATACTAGTTTAAAACATATGTAGTTACTCATAAAGACACTATTGAGACAGTCATTCACTCACTAACACACCCATACACACACTCATCCACCCATACAGTCCTGCACACATGCTGTCTTCAACACATACAAACAGTGAGTCACTCATTCATGCACCTATGCACCACGTAATACCCCCCACCGAACCATGCAGACACTCAAACTGCTACTCAAAAATCCAACTAATAACCTATATAGGCACCCATGTAGCTACTCACCAACCCATGCAGCCACTGATACAGATATTTACATATTTAAAGATTACTCACTAAGCCATGTATTCACTATGATACACTTAATCAGTCAGTTACACAATCAATTTTTCAAAAACAAATCATCCATTTAGACACTTATATACCCATTTATTCTTCCATCATTGTTTAGATATACATATATAAAACATATTTAATTTTCAGAAAAACAGACATTCACTGGATGATGTCATCAGTGATGTCATCAGTGATGTCATTTGAGATGTCATCAGTGATGTCATGAGTGATGTCACTGACCATGTCATGAGTGATGTAATATGTGACGTCATCAGCAGTGCATTGCGGGCGCGCGAGTTATAGTTAGCTGAACTAACTATAACGGGGGAATTTCAATGGTTTTGTGCAAGTGAAAAGTCCAGCTAACTATAACACCCCTGAAACCTATGGTTTTTTCAGTGAATATATATATATATATTCAGTGAAAAAACCATAGGTTTCACACACGTTATAGTTAGGAATTAGCATTTAAAAAACCTTAGAAATTCAGTGAAAAAACCATAGGTTTCACACATGTTATAGTTAGCTGGACATTTTACTCGTAAAAAACCAATGAAATTGCCCCGTTATAGTTAGTTCAGCTAACTATAACTCGCGCGCCCGCAATGCACTGCTGATGACGTCACATATTACATCACTCATGACATGGTCAGTGACATCACTCATGACATCACTGATGACATCATCCAGTGAATGTGTGTTTTTCTGAAAATTAAATATGTTTTATATATGTATATCTCAAGGTCGATGGAAGAATAAATGGGTATATAAGTGTCTAAATGGATGATTTGTTTTTGAAAAATTGATTGTGTAACTGACTGATTAAGTGTATCTCTCACTTTGTGTATAAGTGGCTGCATGGGTTGGTGAGTAGCTACATGGGTGTCTATATAGGTTATTAGTTGTTTTTTTGAGTATCAGTCTGAGTGTCTGTATGGTACGGTGGGGGGTATTACGTAGTGCATAGATGCATGAATGAGTGACTCACTGTTTGTATGTGTTGAAGACAGCATGTGTGCAGGACTGTATGGGTGGATGAGTGTGTGTATGGGTGTGTTAGTGAGTGAATGACTGTCTCAATAGTGTCTTCAGGAGTAACTACATATGTTTTAAACTAGTATATGTGAGTATTGGTGTATATATGTGAGTATATATGAGAGGGAGAGATTGAAAGAGTTCCTGTATGAATAAGTATGTGTTTCTATAAGTGATTGTTTAAAAGACTAAGTATGTGTAAGTTTCCGTAGAAGTAAGTATGGTGGTGTGTGTATTACTGTATATGCAAGTAAATGTATGTTTTATTCTTTTTTAGCATGAGTGACTATGTGTGTGAGTAACTCTATGGATGAGTGGCATTGTGTAACAGGATGTATAGATGTATGAGTACATATGATGAGTGAGTACATGTATGAGTGACTGTATAGGACTGTTGGTGAATGAGTGGATGTGTATGTGGATCTTTGAATTACTGAAGAGGTTGTTGTAACTGGTATTGGTATGTCCATTGTTTTGAAATTTTTAGTCTCTATTTTTGAATGTGTGTATCAAAGCTTATATTAAGGTGAGAGGAGGTCTGCCACTCTATCACAAGGATGATGTCATCAGTGATGTCATCAGTGATGTCATTTGAGATGTCATCAGTGATGTCATGAGTGATGTCACTGACCATGTCATGAGTGATGTAATATGTGACGTCATCAGCAGTGCATTGCGGGCGCGCGAGTTATAGTTAGCTGAACTAACTATAACGGGGCAATTTCATTGGTTTTTTACGAGTAAAATGTCCAGCTAACTATAACATGTGTGAAACCTATGGTTTTTTCACTGAATTTCTAAGGTTTTTTAAATGCTAATTCCTAACTATAACGTGTGTGAAACCTATGGTTTTTTCACTGAATTTCTAAGGTTTTTTAAATGCTAATTCCTAACTATAACGTGTGTGAAACCTATGGTTTTTTCAGTGAATTTCTAAGGTTTTTTAAATGCTAATTCCTAACTATAACGTGTGTGAAACCCATGTTTTTTTCAGTGAATTTGCAAGGTTTTTTAAATGCTATTTTTTTTTTTTTTTCTTCATTTTTTTTAAACATATTTTTAATTTAATTTTTTACCTTTTATAAAGACTATGCTTAATTTTTTAAAATCATTAAATATTTATTTTATATAAATTTTTTAAAATAAACAAGTAAAATTTATTTCCAGATTTTTTTTTTTTTTTTTTTATAGTACGCGTACCGTAAGCTCACGGTAAGCGTACGGTTTACGCAACGTCCGTAATCTATCTACGCTGCTTGCGTATAGTTACGTACTTTGCGTAGCGCGCGTACTGCGCGTGGGACGCGTGCGCGCTTACGCAACACGCGCACGTTACGCGGAAGTGCCGGGAAATGACTGTTATGCGCATGCGCGCAAGCGCGTGTCTTTTTTACGCGCACGCGTACTTTTTGCCGTAAGCGTACCGTAAGCGTACCGTAAGCGTACGGTTGGTCATGTGATCATGAAACACAACTTTTGATTGGTTGAAACTACTTTCAGTTCTAGAACTCTCCTACACCACACCCATTCCCCTCATTTCTGCTTGTGATCCCTTGGGAGAAGGAGCTGGTTTGTCTTTGGGATACGATGGCAGAACAGCAGAGCTCTTCTGAGAGTGAGGCTAGCACCAGCAGCACTGTCTTGAGGCAGAGAGCGAGGAAAGTAAAGCCTTCTTATGTTTGGGATTATTTTACTTTTCCAGAAGGCCAGCAAAAGGTGAATGCACCCTTAGTTACTTGCAAGCTGTGTCAGCGTGTACTTTCTAGAGGTAATCCTGACAGGAAGTATTCCTTTGGGAATCACACCATGATGAGGCACCTCAAGGATGTACACAAAAGGACACATGCTCAACTTTTTGGAGGTAACTCTTCAGAAAGACGAGCCAGTACATCCACAGCAGCTCAGCCTGGACCATCACCTGCAGAGCTTACTCCTTCTTCTGCAGCTCAGGTGAGCCCTTCATCTGTGGGGGGAGAATCTCCTTTTGCTGGCCCTCTGGAAATGAACCCTCGATTTCGGAAGGTTGATATTCATTGCACATTTTGTAAAGCTCTAATTTGTTATAGGGAGACCAGTGTTTCCCTAGTGAATAACAAAATAGATCAGCACATTTGTAGCTTTGAATGATTTTCCCATGGTTCCTTTCCTCTGTCCCTGCATGAACACAACGGTTCTTTTAAGAGCCAACCTTATCTTTCATCTTTTTTTTACATTTTTTTTAAAAAACTTTTTTTTTTTTTTTTACCGTACGCGTACGGTAAGCGTACCTTTTTTTTTATTTTTTAAAAAAAACACTAAAAATCATTTTTCACATTACAAGGTCCTTGAGAGACTACAATTATTACTATTGACTTACCATACTCACTGAAAAAAATATTTATTCATTTGTTTTTTAAAAAAATAGTTTTTTAAATGGTTGTAGTTTACGAAAATTTTCTATATCGATCTGAAAAAAAAGAAAAAAGTATTAATATTTTTAAACCATTTTATAATACAGTACACATATTTACATTTTTTACCAAAAAATATTTTTGCCTTATTTTTGCTGTTTTCAGAATATATTGCATTTCACTATAAATTGTGAAAGCAATTGCATTCATCATTTTACAGCGGGCAAAAAAAAATAACAATCTCAAAGATTGTATTAAAAAAGCCCAGAATCTCTTCTCACTTAAACTTATCATTACAGAAATGCATATTATTCTAAAAAAATATCATCTAAAAACAATACTTTTTTCTTTAAAATACCGTCTGATATTTTTGTTTCAGGAGTATAATCACAATATTATATCTCAAATAACTCCAAAATACATCTGATTTTATTTCCTTTAGGCCAAATTGTATTTTTTTTTTTCCCCTGGAATAAATTTCCAAGGGAAAACCATTAAAATTCTAAAGTTTAATCTGTCCAGATCTCACCGATTCTCTGTAACATTTTGGTTCACAAAAATTTTTTGAATAATTTATTTAGTCCACAATAGAATTGGTTACTTTTCCACATGGCCAAATAGTAATTTTTTAAATCATTTTTGTAAAAATTTCCAATGGCAGTCCAATAGCATTCCAAAATTTAAAATGTGCAGAAGTTACCGATTATCTCTAAATTATTGGTTTTTCAAAATTGCATTAAAAATTTAAAAAGTCCACATTACAATTGGTTATCTTTCCTTTAGGCCAAATGATAATTTTAAAAAATATTTTTTCTACAAAATTGCAATGGTAATCCAGTAAAATGGTAAAATTATTTTGTCCAGATCTTGCCAAGTCTCTCTAAAATTTAGGTTTCAGAAAGATTAGATAGGAATTTGCTAAATCAAAAGGCAAACGTTGTTTGAAAATCAATTGGGAATCATTACACAGTGTCCAGCCTTTTTCACATTTAAGATAAACTGTGTAATGTCCAGAAGTAACAGTAGGTCCATCATGGAAAATTATTGCAACAGTTACAAAAGTTTTTCCTGAAATTGATAATTGCTGTCCTGTAAACTTCTTTATTAAAGTATCCAATTTTGAACCATCAGCTCTACATCGTTGCATCATTAAAATTACATACTGTCCGTATTCCCTTAAAATTAATGTTGAAAACATGTCAGAATTACACTCACCACATTTCATGCTATGATTAGCATCTTTAACTAATTTTGCAAAAGTGACTGTTTTACTCTCTGGCAATGTCAAATAAATAAACCTTTCATTATCAACAATAGAGCCACATATATTATAACAATTTTCACAACTATGTTCCCATTTATAAGAGAGACCAAAAAAAATGTCAATGGGAACTCCTTCTTCTTCCACTACCTGAAGAAAAAACAACAAGAATTCCTGTGCGTCTTGCTGTACATTTTGAGAAAACTGTGTTCGTCCTGAACATACATCTAAAAGTTTTCTAATGTCAGTAGCACTTTCTATTTGAGTTTTATCTTTACTCAGCTTTTGAAAAAGGAGACTGAGCTCTGAACAGAATCTTTTTCCCTGATTTACTATTATCTGCTCTTGCAAACTTTCCAGATAAAATACAACATTCAGCACTACATTAGCGTAGCAGTTGACACCAGAGCTATTTTCAAAATGACATCCTACAACCTGTTCTTCATTTTCCTTATTCTTTTTGCTTGCAATTACATCACTCCTCTTTTTTTTCCTCTTCTCTACATCTTCATTACAGATATTCTCATTTCTCCTTTTACGAGAAACTACACGTTTCTCCAACACAGGATACTGACCTAAATGAGGAGCATAGGTTCTTCTTAATCTATTATACTCCTTTACACAGTTTGTATCAGCACTAACTTTTGAATCATCAAAGTCAATCATGAATAAACCTGATAATGTTTTGACTCGTGACAAAGCTACATATGCCATACCTTCTTTGAACACAGTTGAACCAATGTTCACAAATGCACAATCTACAGTCAATCCTTGAGACTTGTGGATAGTTACAGCATATGCTAGTGAAAACGGAAACTGCTTCCTACGTACATATAAGTCTTTCACAAGCATGAAACGAACTGAACAACGACAAATGTCTTTAACTTCCTCTATCTGATCAAATTTTATTTTTAAACATTCAATTCCATCTTTTTTCTGATAATTAATAAAACCCACAACTCTTCCCATCGCTCCATTCACTAAGCCTTTTTCAACATCCAAATTTCTCCTTAAAAACACTCTACAGTTCATGCAAACATATAGATTTTTTTCTAATCCTGCTGTTTTGGAGATATTCTTCTCTAGTGAGTCCAATTTATTTTTCAGTTTGCCTGTTACTGTGACAGTAATTCTTCCATCCTCAATTTTGTCCACTGCTTCCAATTTCATGATGTCTTCATTTTCCAATTTCAAAAGCTCCTCATTAAATATTGAGCATTCACGTAGAGTTGGCATTAAGCAGATGACACTTTTGTTTTCTGCAATATTCTTGTATATTTTCTCTGCAACTATTTCTTCCTTTGGAAATAAGTTATGTAACAGCCGACTCTGTAATGCTTTTTTGCCAACTTCTGTGAGTAGTCCAATTCTGATATCTTTCAGAATACTTCCATATTCTTCATCGTTTGCTTGCCTCATATTAGTTGTAAGTTCCTTGTACTCAAAGAAGGACCAAATATTTGTATTTCCAATGCTTCCCAATGACTTCTTCGTGTCTTCATGTGTCACAGTATTAAACACTGGTTTTCCTTTAACTGGAGTAAGTTGCAAAAGATCCCCAAAAACTATGACGTGTTTTCCACCAAATAACACGTCATAGTCTGTCTTCAAAATTTGCTGCATTCTTAAATGCACAAAGGCAAGCATTAAGTTTGATACCATGCTCACCTCATCAATAATGAGAACTTGCATCTTCTTCAATACTCTTGACACTTCTAAGGATGCTTCTCCAGTTAGCTTGTTGAATTGTATTTTGTTCTCATGCTCCACTGGTAACATTAGCAAACGATGTAAGGTGATTCCTTTTATGTTATATGCTGCTAACCCAGTTGGAGCAGTAACCACACAAGACAAAGTAGAATCCGTTTTTTGCTTTAGGTAGCTTCTGATGACTTTAATTAGGAAACTTTTTCCAGTGCCAGCTTGTCCGCTTACATACATCCTGATTGGATGAAATGATGTGCATGAGCACTCTTTTTTGATATGTAGAAATCCGTGATCAATTTTGTTTTTGATCTCTTCATAAATTTGTTGCTGCTCTTGATTCAGTTGTCTTTCCAAATTTTCTAAGTCTATAAATTCTTCTTGAGCTTGATTCATAGCCGTTTCCACTTCATTCATGGCTATTGATGCTTCATTTTCAACGATTGGTTGTCCTAGGGGATCTTGACTGTATGTTCCTGAACTTTGGCTGTCCTGAGAACTGTCTCTAGCTATTTCTGCTGCAATTGTAGTTTCCTGTTCAATTTCTTCATTTAACATTTGCAGATAAGTTGAGAATGTACTGCATTGTATGCTGTCTTTGCAAGCATTAAAAGAATCTTCATAGCTCTGGAATTCTCCCAGTAGTTCATCCTCTGTACGCCATGGTTTAAACAACTGTAAAAGAGCCAAGTAGTAAAATTCTTTCTTGTCGGTAGTGTCGCAACTCAGCTTCCGGTGATTTATCAAACTTCCTTTGGTTTGCTTCACCAAACATCCTTCTTCACCAACAACTTTATATTTTCCACTGTTGATGTCTTCTGCAGCTTTCCGTGAATAAATGTAGTTCTGCAGCACTTCATAGAGACACATGTTCTCCAGATGATGACTTCTCTTGGGATAATATGTGTCCAACATGTTTGTTTTCAATATGTCTGTACTTTCTGGGTCATTCTCAGCCAAATATTCAATTTCTCCAACAGATTTCAGTACCCGATTTCTCATTGCTGCAAGGCCTAAACTTGCCCAAATTATTCTTCTTGACTTCGAGTAGAGACTTGCAGAAGATAACCTATCTGAACATTCGTAGGATCCAATTTCTCGATGCGATAACATCTTCAAACTGAAACTGTACAGCTTCTTACTGACAGTCTTCTCGTGAGAAATCTCTTCCCACATTTCCTTCAATTCTGTTTTTTCTGATTTCGTAATGTAAGACGTTACATATCGAGCAACAGCAATGGAATTGTCAGCAACATACTGTATATCCATGTTAGCGTTCCACATGGATAAAATGACTGGGTTGTAGTCATTTATATTTTTTGATTCTTCTTTTCTTTTAAGGTTGTAGGTATTCTTAGGTGATTTTCTTGTGATAGTATGTCTCACAGCTGACATAAAACTGTTGACTCTTCCATTTGTAAGAACAGGTCTAGGAAATACAAATCGACATTTAGTGTAGTATTTTTCTTTGCTCTTGTATTTCCGTCGACAGTATTTTCCACACCGATGACTTTGGAAACGTAGAACTTGCTCCTTTAACTTGTTCTCTTCTGTGCTTTTAGGTATAGCACATGTTGCATATTCTTCAATGTAAGATAACACTGCTTCATCAGTATCTGTTCCAAACTTTGGGGCATCCTTGATCCACAGCAGCATATGAATATGAGGAGCACCTCTTGCCTGGTACTCTTTTCTCCAAAAGAAATCCACTACTTCTCCAAGGGGTGGATTTTTTTTATTGCAGATGAAGGACATCATAGCCTCAAATCTATGATTGAAATATCTGCAAACATTAACCGGATCCAATGAGCACAGTTCTCCTGCTGTCTTGTATTCGATGTTTTCAATGTTTGAATTGGCCTCTCGTAGAAAATCCAGTAAATCATCCCAAGCGTACTCGGCGCAGCTTAGGGTAAGGAACCATGTTGGTGTTCCTAAGTTGCGTAACATGCATTTTAGTTCACCATGGCGTCGGTACCAATATTCATTTGTCCCACGCTGACAAGCCATCAGATTGATCAGTTGTGTTTCCAAATGATCATCTCGGTGCTGCACTTTCTCCATAAAATCCTTAGCAGACACATTTTGTAAATGTACTCCACTTTTTAAAATGTGATTTACTGCATAAGACAGTGCAGACAAGTCGCTTTCAAATAAAAGATGGAACAAATAAGGGATACTTTGTCAAAATCTGGGATCTTCAGCATATAGTCTTGTAGTCCGATACTCAGAAGCTGGAATCTGTTCCGGACGTTCATCGTATCGTCCTCCTTTTCCTTTAGGAAACAGCTGGGGAAAACATCGAGCTTCCAAGCTCTCCTCCCATACACTCACGGGATTTCCTTTTGCTTTCTTCATCTGAAAGAGATCAATATTGTCTCCCATAACTTCTTTCGAATGGAGAGGATGTATGCTAAAATGTTCATAAATTTCTTCTTCCTTTGACTTGTCCACTTTTTCAATTTGTCCAGTTGGTGTTTCTGTGTCTCCTTGTAAATCTTCTTCTTCTTCTTCTTCTTCTTGTATATAAATTGATTCATACCATTTGTTATTTTTTTTCAAATACAAATTTGCTCTTTGTACTTTCCGCACATCTACCAGCTCCTGCCAAATCTTCTTATTCTTTGTAGGGACACCATTAACCAGAATAATTAATGGTTCAGTTTCCAAAGTATCTGCATCAATAGTTTCCATATTTTTTTTCAAATCCAAGGGCAAATACACCACTCTACCTTTTAAACCTCTCAGTAAATCTGAAGGAGGTAATTTACCAGTTTTGGGCTCCATACGTACTATGGTCTGGAACGGATGAACACATTGAATGAGTATAGACTCATATGTATTTAATTCAGAAAGTTCAGCAGGAATAGCATCCAATTCTAAATTATTATGTACAGCTCTGGTCGGCATTCTATTTTCCTCTAACTTGTTGTAGCAGTATTTACAAATACGCTGATCTTCACCCAATTCAAAACAATTTTCAAGAAATATATATGTGGCAAAATCCATCCACTTATAATTATCTTCATTTTCACTCTTTCTGTAGAGATCAACATTCCTAGTTTGTTTTCTATAATGAGTTCTGCGGCAACAAATACAAGTAACATTTGGTCTTTCATTAGAGACTATTGCAAATTTTGTTATGTGATCATTAAATGTGTTACTTACAGAGGGTTCTACATTCTCTTCCACTTCTGCCTCATTTACTGTGTCCTTCTCTGCACTGTTTTGTTCAGGACCAAAGTAACAAAACTGAATTTCATCAACAACCTTCTCTACATCTGATACCGTTCCTCGGAACAGAGCCCTATTCAATTCATTTAACTTTATTGCTGGACTTTTGGCAAAATACAACCGTCTCACAAACTTTCTCATTTCAGTATGATGAACAGCCAGCATCCTAAAATGATGGAAAACACTATTGCACACTTTTCTAGATAGACAAGCAAGAGAATGACCCTGCAAACCAGTATTCTCTCTCACTCTGCATGGATCCAGACTTTGAAGCACCTTAATCTTTTGTTTTACACTTTTTTTACTATATTCTCTTAGAAACTCTCAAAATCTGTCAATAGATTCCTGACGCACAGTGCAAATACTACTACAATTCCAAGTGTACACTGGGGCTTTAGGACGTCTCCCCATTGCCTCATCTGCCATCACTTGTACCTCATCTCTTGGAACCATTATCTCCTTCTCCATTATGCAACCATTTTTTACTTCGTATGAACGACCTCTGGTGTCAACTGCATGCAGCAAACTATTACTTTGAAAATAGCTTTCTTCATTAAAAAAAGGTTCACTACTTGAACTATGCATCCACTTTCCTAAAAACACTTTACAAAAGTTTGTTCTGTTCACTACTCTTTTGCTTTTGCTTTGTGATTTCAGTACATTAACCATTTTATCTAATGTACGCATCCTATTCAAAATTAATATGAATAGTTTCCTTTTTAATTCTAATGCTTTTGCTGCAATGGCTTCAATTTCTTTTTTTCTCTTATAATATTTAGCCTTTTGCTTATATTTCTTTATATCCTTTATCAAATTGGACATAACTCTTCTCTGAAACATTTTTCTACGTATCTCTTTAAATGCTGTTTTTCTGTTTATGTTAAACTTTTCAATTGCAGAAGGTATATTTGCATTAACTAAATCCTCAATTTTTTGCTGTTCTGTAGGTTTTGTTACATTTTTCCGAGAACAGACATTTTGTACATTTTTGTTTGTTTTCAATATTTTGTTTAGGAATTGTTTTTTTTGCTTACCAGAAGATTTTTTCTTTTTCCCAACATCAGCATCTTCTACTAACTTTGGTCCTCCAGTTGTCCTCAAATATAGTTTTTTTTTTAGCGTTTTTTGAACTCGAGATTTTGTAGGCATCTTAAATTTTGTTCACTGTTCTTCAGCAATACCTGAAAAAAACTAAAAAAAAAATCCTTTATTGTATTTAAATATATTACTACATTTCTTTTCACAACAGTCACAAAACGAAATTTCTTTGCCATTTTGAATGCACACAAACTGCTCTTTTTTTAAAATTTATTTAAATGCACATGTCCAAGCTTTTTTTTTTTTTCAGATCACCACCGTGTGTATTCTCTGTGACTGCCTACACTCCAGCAGGGGCAACCAGCCTTAGTGATGCTGAATATATTTGCATTACAGACTTAAACCTGAAAACCCCACTCGCTTCTAATTACTGTGCATGACTATACATGGCAAGCACATGGGTGTGTGCTAAGCCTCTGCTTTTTCCCCCAAAAATTCGCTCCTCTTTTCCATCTACTGCAACTGTGAAATCACCAGAGGAAGACGCAATAAATTTCTGCCTATAATTCTTCTATGCACACAGAGTCATGTTATCACATTAGTGCCAAAACGAAATTTCTTTGCCAATTTGAAAGCACACTTACTGCACTTTTTTTTTCGGGCCAAGTGAAAATCTCTTTTTACACTTTGAAATCACTTTTACAGACTGACACATTCTGAAACCTTTTTTTTAAATTTATTTAAATGCACATGTCCAACCTGTTTTTTTTTTTCATTCCACCACCGTGTGTATTCTCTGTGACTGCCTACACTCCAGCAGGGGCAACCAGCCTTAGTGATGCTGAATATATTTGCATTACAGACTTAAACCTGAAAACCCCACTCGCTTCTAATTACTGTGCATGACTATACATGGCAAGCACATGGGTGTGTGCTAAGCCTCTGCTTCTTCCCCCAAAAATTTGCTCCTCTTTTCCATCTACTGCAACTGTGAAATCACCAGAGCAAAACGCAATAAATTTCTGCCTATAATTCTTCTATGCACACAGAGTCATGTTTTCACATTAGTGCCAAAACGAAATTTCTTTGCCAATTTGAAAGCACACTTACTGCTCTTTTTTTTTCGGGCCAAGTGATAATCTCTTTTTACACTTTGAAATCACTTTTACAGACTGACACATTCTGAAACCTTTTTTTTAAATTTATTTAAATGCACATGTCCAAGCTGTTTTTTTTTCAGACCACCACCGTGTGTATTCTCTGTGACTGCCTACACTCCAGCAGGGGCAACCAGCCTTAGTGATGCTGAATGTATTTGCATTACAGACTTAAACCTGAAAACCCCACTCGCTTCTAATTACTGTGCATGACTATACATGGCAAGCACATGGGTGTGTGCTAAGCCTCTGCTTCTTCCCCCAAAAATTCGCTCCTCTTTTCCATCTACTGCAACTGTGAAATCACCAGAGCAAGACGCAATAAATTTCTGCCTATAATTCTTCTATGCACACAGAGTCATGTTTTCACTTTATTGCCAAAACGAAATTTCTTTGCCAATTTGAAAGCACACTTACTGCTCTTTTTTTTTTGGGCCAAGTGAAAATCTCTTTTTACACTTTGAAATCACTTTTACAGACTGACACATTCTGAAACCTTTTTTTTAAATTTATTTAAATGCACATGTCCAAGCTGTTTTTTTTTTTCATTCCACCACCGTGTGTATTCTCTGTGACTGCCTACACTCCAGCAGGGGCAACCAGCCTTAGTGATGCTGAATATATTTGCATTACAGACTTAAACCTGAAAACCCCACTCGCTTCTAATTACTGTGCATGACTATACATGGCAAGCACATGGGTGTGTGCTAAGCCTCTGCTTCTTCCCCCAAAAATTTGCTCCTCTTTTCCATCTACTGCAACTGTGAAATCACCAGAGCAAAACGCAATAAATTTCTGCCTATAATTCTTCTATGCACACAGAGTCATGTTTTCACATTAGTGCCAAAACGAAATTTCTTTGCCAATTTGAAAGCACACTTACTGCTCTTTTTTTTTCGGGCCAAGTGATAATCTCTTTTTACACTTTGAAATCACTTTTACAGACTGACACATTCTGAAACCTTTTTTTTAAATTTATTTAAATGCACATGTCCAAGCTGTTTTTTTTTCAGACCACCACCGTGTGTATTCTCTGTGACTGCCTACACTCCAGCAGGGGCAACCAGCCTTAGTGATGCTGAATGTATTTGCATTACAGACTTAAACCTGAAAACCCCACTCGCTTCTAATTACTGTGCATGACTATACATGGCAAGCACATGGGTGTGTGCTAAGCCTCTGCTTCTTCCCCCAAAAATTCGCTCCTCTTTTCCATCTACTGCAACTGTGAAATCACCAGAGCAAGACGCAATAAATTTCTGCCTATAATTCTTCTATGCACACAGAGTCATGTTTTCACTTTATTGCCAAAACGAAATTTCTTTGCCAATTTGAAAGCACACTTACTGCTCTTTTTTTTTTGGGCCAAGTGAAAATCTCTTTTTACACTTTGAAATCACTTTTACAGACTGACACATTCTGAAACCTTTTTTTTAAATTTATTTAAATGCACATGTCCAAGCTGTTTTTTTTTCAGACCACCACCGTGTGTATTCTCTGTGACTGCCTACACTCCAGCAGGGGCAACCAGCCTTAGTGATGCTGAATGTATTTGCATTACAGACTTAAACCTGAAAACCCCACTCGCTTCAAATTACTGTGCATGACTATACATGGCAAGCACATGGGTGTGTGCTAAGCCTCTGCTTCTTTCCCCAAAAATTCGCTCCTCTTTTCCATCTACTGCAACTGTGAAATCACCAGAGCAAGACGCAATAAATTTCTGCCTATAATTCTTCTATGCACACAGAGTCATGTTTTCACATTAGTGCCAAAACGAAATTTCTTTGCCAATTTGAAAGCACACTTACTGCTCTTTTTTTTTTGGGCCAAGTGAAAATCTCTTTTTACACTTTGAAATCACTTTTACAGACTGACACATTCTGAAACCTTTTTTTTAAATTTATTTAAATGCACATGTCCAAGCTGTTTTTTTTTCAGACCACCACCGTGTGTATTCTCTGTGACTGCCTACACTCCAGCAGGGGCAACCAGCCTTAGTGATGCTGAATGTATTTGCATTACAGACTTAAACCTGAAAACCCCACTCGCTTCTAATTACTGTGCATGACTATACATGTCAAGCACATGGGTGTGTGCTAAGCCTCTGCTTCTTCCCCCAAAAATTCGCTCCTCTTTTCCATCTACTGCAACTGTGAAATCACCAGAGCAAGACGCAATAAATTTCTGCCTATAATTCTTCTATGCACACAGAGTCATGTTTTCACATTAGTGCCAAAACGAAATTTCTTTGCCAATTTGAAAGCACACTTACTGCTCTTTTTTTTTTGGGCCAAGTGAAAATCTCTTTTTACACTTTGAAATCACTTTTACAGACTGACACATTCTGAAACCTTTTTTTTAAATTTATTTAAATGCACATGTCCAAGCTGTTTTTTTTTCAGACCACCACCGTGTTTATTCTCTGTGACTGCCTACACTCCAGCAGGAGCAACCAGCCTTAGTGATGCTGAATGTATTTGCATTACAGACTTAAACCTGAAAACCCCACTCGCTTCTAATTACTGTGCATGACTATACATGGCAAGCACATGGGTGTGTGCTAAGCCTCTGCTTCTTCCCCCAAAAATTCGCTCCTCTTTTCCATCTACTGCAACTGTGAAATCACCAGAGCAAGACGCAATAAATTTCTGCCTATAATTCTTCTATGGACACAGAGTCATGTTTTCACATTAGTGCCAAAACGAAATTTCTTTGCCAATTTGAAAGCACACTTACTGCTCTTTTTTTTTTGGGCCAAGTAAAAATCTCTTTTTACACTTTGAAATCACTTTTACAGACTGACACATTCTGAAACCTTTTTTTTAAATTTATTTAAATGCACATGTCCAAGCTGTTTTTTTTTCAGACCACCACCGTGTGTATTCTCTGTGACTGCCTACACTCCAGCAGGGGCAACCAGCCTTAGTGATGCTGAATGTATTTGCATTACAGACTTAAACCTGAAAACCCCACTCGCTTCTAATTACTGTGCATGACTATACATGGCAAGCACATGGGTGTGTGCTAAGCCTCTGCTTCTTCCCCCAAAAATTCGCTCCTCTTTTCCATCTACTGCAACTGTGAAATCACCAGAGCAAGACGCAATAAATTTCTGCCTATAATTCTTCTATGCACACAGAGTCATGTTTTCACATTAGTGCCAAAACGAAATTTCTTTGCCAATTTGAAAGCACACTTACTGCTCTTTTTTTTTTGGGCCAAGTGAAAATCTCTTTTTACACTTTGAAATCACTTTTACAGACTGACACATTCTGAAACCTTTTTTTTAAATTTATTTAAATGCACATGTCCAAGCTGTTTTTTTTTCAGACCACCACCGTGTGTATTCTCTGTGACTGCCTACACTCCAGCAGGAGCAACCAGCCTTAGTGATGCTGAATGTATTTGCATTACAGACTTAAACCTGAAAACCCCACTCGCTTCTAATTACTGTGCATGACTATACATGGCAAGCACATGGGTGTGTGCTAAGCCTCTGCTTCTTCCCCCAAAAATTTGCTCCTCTTTTCCATCTACTGCAACTGTGAAATCACCAGAGCAAGACGCAATAAATTTCTGCCTATAATTCTTCTATGGACACAGAGTCATGTTTTCACATTAGTGCCAAAACGAAATTTCTTTGCCAATTTGAAAGCACACTTACTGCTCTTTTTTTTTTGGGCCAAGTAAAAATCTCTTTTTACACTTTGAAATCACTTTTACAGACTGACACATTCTGAAACCTTTTTTTTAAATTTATTTAAATGCACATGTCCAAGCTGTTTTTTTTTCAGACCACCACCGTGTGTATTCTCTGTGACTGCCTACACTCCAGCAGGGGCAACCAGCCTTAGTGATGCTCAATGTATTTGCATTACAGACTTAAACCTGAAAACCCCACTCGCTTCTAATTACTGTGCATGACTATACATGGCAAGCACATGGGTGTGTGCTAAGCCTCTGCTTCTTCCCCCAAAAATTCGCTCCTCTTTTCCATCTACTGCAACTGTGAAATCACCAGAGCAAGACGCAATAAATTTCTGCCTATAATTCTTCTATGCACACAGAGTCATGTTTTCACATTAGTGCCAAAACGAAATTTCTTTGCCAATTTGAAAGCACACTTACTGCTCTTTTTTTTTTGGGCCAAGTGAAAATCTCTTTCTACACTTTGAAATCACTTTTACAGACTGACACATTCTGAAACCTTTTTTTTAAATTTATTTAAATGCACATGTCCAAGCTGTTTTTTTTTCAGACCACCACCGTGTGTATTCTCTGTGACTGCCTACACTCCAGCAGGGGCAACCAGCCTTAGTGATGCTGAATGTATTTGCATTACAGACTTAAACCTGAAAACCCCACTCGCTTCTAATTACTGTGCATGACTATACATGGCAAGCACATGGGTGTGTGCTAACCCTCTGCTTCTTCCCCCAAAAATTCGCTCCTCTTTTCCATCTACTGCAACTGTGAAATCACCAGAGCAAGACGCAATAAATTTCTGCCTATAATTCTTCTATGCACACAGAGTCATGTTTTCACATTAGTGCCAAAACGAAATTTCTTTGCCAATTTGAAAGCACACTTACTGCTCTTTTTTTTTTGGGCCAAGTGAAAATCTCTTTTTACACTTTGAAATCACTTTTACAGACTGACACATTCTGAAACCTTTTTTTTAAATTTATTTAAATGCACATGTCCAAGCTGTTTTTTTTTCAGACCACCACCGTGTGTATTCTCTGTGACTGCCTACACTCCAGCAGGAGCAACCAGCCTTAGTGATGCTGAATGTATTTGCATTACAGACTTAAACCTGAAAACCCCACTCGCTTCTAATTACTGTGCATGACTATACATGGCAAGCACATGGGTGTGCGCTAAGCCTCTGCTTCTTCCCCCAAAAATTCGCTCCTCTTTTCCATCTACTGCAACTGTGAAATCACCAGAGCAAGACGCAATAAATTTCTGCCTATAATTCTTCTATGGACACAGAGTCATGTTTTCACATTAGTCCCAAAACGAAATTTCTTTGCCAATTTGAAAGCACACTTACTGCTCTTTTTTTTTCGGGCCAAGTGAAAATCTCTTTTACAGACTGACACATTATGAATCCACCATGTGTAACTACAACAAAAACAATTCCCATTTCTATTATTCATTTCTTAAGTTACCACATACATCCCCTCTCAAACTGTAAACTCACCTTTAAAATTAGTTAGTTGTGAAAGAAATGTGTCACTCAAACAGCAGATTATCAGAGCCAGGATCTCTGTTCTGTACACCTCTCTCCTCTCAGCAGAACCAGATAATGGCAAACTTTCCCTCTATTTTTCCACACATATACATGTAAGTTTCAAATCTCAGTGCTTCCCCCTTTTTTTCAAATGTAATGACACATTTCTATTGGTTGAAAACCAACCCTTTTCCAAAAGTACCCTGCCCCCAACTTGACTTCTGCCTAGTACCCTTCCCCCAACTTGACTTCTGCCTGCTACCATAGCAACAGCTCATGGAACACTGCTGTGTGCAGTTAGGTCAGAAGTTCGACACACAATGTTTCAATTCCACAGAGCAAGAGTGCTTGACTTTTCAATCCTAACTGCAAATCCATAGTACTGTTCTTTGGTTACACATTTTTTTGTACCAATACAAAACATGCTTCTATTAATTTTCACATACAGCCTAGTTTTTTTTCTAGAATGGTATGAAACAGCCAATCAGTTCTTTTTGTTTTGTAAAAAATATGTATGCCTCCATTTCCAAACTGTCTTTCTTTTCATATTGCCATTCTACTGAAAGACACCTCCTGAGTGCATCCAGTTCTCCTTTGAAGATGTTCACAGTGTGGATTGTAGGGCACAGCTATGTCTTCTGGAGTGAAAAGTTTGCAGAGAAAACAGATATGGTGAGAGACCTTGCTTTGCCAAATGTAGACATTAAATGGATTGGTCAGAGAGGGTTAAAGTGGCACCAATTGATGCCATTGGTGAAATCCTTCATGCAAATCCAACACCCTGACCTCATAATAGTGCACTGTGGTGGCAATGACCTAGGCACTTTGACTGGGGTAGGTCTGGAAATGCTTATGAAGGACACCTTTGCACAACTGTTTACACTTTTCCCTAAAACTGCCTTTGTGTTTTCCAACATATGCCAAAGGCAAAAATGGAACTGGTCCAATCATTTCTGTCCACAGATTGACAAAGCAAGAAAGCACGTCAACAAATCTGTTTCTGCTTTCCTCCGTGACTATGGTATGGGTGCCATTTACCACAACAACTTGCGTTACGACATGCAAGACATTTATAGAGGAGATGGTGTGCACTTCAATGATGAAGGGAACAGAGTCTTCCTCTTGAACCTTAGACTCTGCATCGGTACTTACTTGTAGGTACCACTAAAAAAATGACTCCATAAATACAACAGCTCTTTTTAGAGCTCCCTAATTTCTAAACTCTTAAATCTGATTTTCATTTATTTATTTTTATTTTTTTTACCGTACGCTTACCGTGAGCTTACCGTACGCGTACCCCGTGATTTTTTTTAAAATCAATAAATGTTTTTTTTGTACTTTTCTGTCCTTCTTTGACCCCCTTACAATTGTTAGGGGGTCTGTAACTCTCCTCATTGCCCCCTTTCCTTGTTTTCACTCTTTTTTTTCAGAGTGAAATACACAAAATGGCGGCCGCCGCTTCCTGGTTTCGGCCGATTCGAATGTTTACTAAGATCTAAGAGCCAATCAGAATCGCGCTCGCGCACGCCACCGTACGCTTACCGTAAGCGTACGGTAAGCGTACCGTAAGCTGGCTCAGATATATATATTGATTTAAAGGCTATTTTCTCAAAATCTACTGAACTGATTTACACCAAACCTACAAAAGGCACTTCCTTGACCTACGGACTACCTCTCTGCCAAATTTCTAGTAATTCTGTTCAGCCGTTCGGGCTGTAGGTCGTTCTAAAGGTCTCATGGAAAAATGCATGGGAAAAACGCGTTTTGGGACCCCCCTTTTATCTCAGCCCCCGCTTGACGGATCCCCCCGAGACTTTCAGGGTAGGAGCGGAGCGTAGCGCCCCACCTATTTTGAGAAATTCGCGAGGATTCGTCGACCGGCGCCAAAGTTATTCAAAATAGAATGTTGAGGTTTTCCTATGGAAACGTGGTCCTAACTATAACTACCTACTGGCGACCGCCAGTAGGTAATATATATATATATATATATATATATATATATATATATATATATATATATATATATATATATATATATTATCTACTGGCGGTCGCCAGTAGATAGTTATAGTTAGGCCTGAGTTCCCATAGGAAATCTGAAAATTCTATTTTGAATAACTTTGGCGCCGGTTGATTTATCTTTGTGAAACTTTCAAAACTGATGGGGCGCTCCGCTCAGCTCCTACCCTGAAAGTCTCGGGGTGATTCGTCAAGCGGGGGCTGAGAAAAAAGGGGGGTCCCAAAACGCATTTTCCCCATGCATTTTCCCATAGGACTTTAAGTCGAAGGTACAGCCCGAACGGCTGAACAGAATTACATGAAATTTGGCAAAGAGGTAGTCCTCAGGTCAGGCATGTGCCTTTTGCATATATGGTGTCAATCTGTTCAGTAGTTCCTGAGAAAATTGCAGTTAAAAGTACATAAATATCTATATGCGCGCACCGTGCGCGCACCGTGCGCGCACGGTGCTCGCACGGGGCGCGCACCATATGTCCGTGAGCGTAATTCTGATTGGTGGTTAGATGTCAGTCAACATTCCAATCGGTCGAAATCAGGAAGTGTCGGACACCATTTTGTGTGTGACAGTGAAAAAGAAAGGTGGAGAACGTGAAAAGGGGGCAGGGTAGAGAGTGCCTGACCCCCTAGCCTTTGTCAGGGGGTCCCTGAAGGGTGAAAAAAACATTTTATTTTTTTTCAAAAAATCGCGGGGTGCGCGCACAGTGCGCGCACCGTGAAAAACCCTTAAAAAAAACAAAAACATTTTAAACTGTTTATAAGTTTATAGAAGATATTAACTATGCTCTTCAACTTTATCCAAATTCAAAATAAAAGAGCTGAGCCATTCCATATTAAAGGATACAGTCAATCTATAACTATATACATAGGTAGTTTATTGTAAAATAAATATATAACAAATATAATAATACATACATAAATTAGCATTTAAAAAACCTTACAAATTCACTGAAAAAACCATAGGTTTCACACATGTTATAGTTAGGAATTAGCATTTAAAAAACCTTGCAAATTCACTGAAAAAACCATAGGTTTCACACACGTTATAGTTAGGAATTAGCATTTAAAAAACCTTGCAAATTCACTGAAAAAACCATTGGTTTCACACACGTTATAGTTAGGAATTAGCATTTAAAAAATCTTGCAAATTCAGTGAAAAAACCATAGGTTTCACACGTTATAGTTAGCTGGACATTTCACTCGTACAAAACCATTGAAATTCCCCCGTTATAGTTAGTTCAGGTGACTATAACTCGCGCGACCGCAATCCACTGCTGATGACGTCACATATTACATCACTGTATTCACTAAGATACTGTTAATAAGTCAGTTATACAATTAATTTTACAAAAAAAAACATCCATTTAGACACTTATTTACTCATTTATTCTTCCATTAACCTTTAGATATACATATATAAAAAATATTTATTTTTCAGAAAGACACATATTCACTGGATGATGTCATCAGTGATGTCATCAGTGATGTCATTTGAGATGTCATCAGTGATGTCATGAGTGATGTCACTGACCATGTCATGAGTGATGTAATATGTGACGTCATCAGCAGTGGATTGCGGTCGCGCGAGTTATAGTTAGCTGAACTAACTATAACGGGGGAATTTCAATGGTTTTGTATGAGTGAAATGTCCAGCTAACTATATCATGTGTGAAACCTATGGTTTTTTCAGTGAATTTGCAAGGTTTTTTAAATGCTAATTCCTAACTATAACGTGTGTGAAACCTATGGTTTTTTCAGTGAATATATATATATATATATATATATATATATATATATATATATATATATATATATATATATATATATATATATATATTACCTACTGGCGGTTGCCAGTAGGTATTTATAGTTAGGACCTATTTTCCATGGGAAATCTGCAACATTCTATTTGGAATAACTTTGGCGCCCATTGACGAATCTTCGCAAAATTTTCAAAACTTTTGGCCAGCTCCAGTCCGCTCCTATCCTGAAAGTCTCGGGATGATTCGTGTAGCAGGGGCTGAGAAAAAAAGGGCTCCCAAAACGTGTTTTCCCCATGCAATTCCCCATAGGACTTTTAGCCGCAGCTACAGCCCGAACTGCTGAACGGAATTACACCAAAATTGTCAGAAAGGTAGACCTTGGTTCAGAGTCATGCCTTTTGCTTAAATGGTGTAAATAAGTTCAGTAGTTCCTGAGAAAATCAAAAGTAAAATCACATATATATCTGGGCGGAGCCTAACCATACATCTCATCGTGAGATCTGATTGGCTGTCAGCACTTCATCCAAGAAGTGTTGGCAGCCATCTTGGGACCAATATACATGATAGCACCTCATTAGAAAACATTGCAGTTAATGGAAGGTTTTAAGACTTTAGTCACATTATAATTTGTTGATGGTACCACACTCATTTTAGGAATTGTGGTATGTTCTAAGGTGATTTTACCATGTGAAAAAGCCTTCTGTTGTGATATCATGAATCATGTTTGAGAGAAAACTATTTTCTCATGCTTTTCCCACAGAGGTTTGGAAGGTGATCTATAAGCTAACTGAGAGCATATTTTCTGTAAATTCACAATATCTTTCTCAGTCATGTGAGAATGTAGTCTGATATTCTCAGTAAAACATGTACATCCAACAAGGGCAGAGACTGTCAGTTGATTCCTTTGTGTTCTACTGCAGATTCCCAGAGTGTTCTAAAGAACAACTAGAGCGCTAACAGTCCTACTTATGACAAACGTATTGCACACCTGAAGCCATCTTGTTTGGAATAAATACACTTAAAACATTTATTCTAAAAAGGAACACAATGAGGGGGCTCATTTTGCCATAGAAAGTAGACACCCGAAGGAATCCAGCGATGTATGGCTTGAGTGGGTCCCCAACGTTTTCCTACCCAGAATCCCCTGCAAACCTCATATTTATCTGAAAAAAATCACTTTTTCCATACATTTTTGCATGGGATCACCATGCCCGCACAAATGTCCTACCACCCAGCGTTCCCCTTGTTCTCCCGAGTAAAATGATACCTCACTTGTGTGGGTGGGCCAAAGGCCTGCGGCTAGGAAGAGCCCAAAACTTAGGGATTTAGAGAATAGCACCGAGAATTCTAAGTGCTACATTTTTTTTAAAATACGTTTTTAGCCAATTCTGCTTTGTACACCCACACAAGTGAGGTATCATTTTACTCGGGAAAACAAGGGGAACGCTGGGTGATAGGATATTTGTGCCAGGACGGTGATTCCACGCAATAATTTGTGGAAAAAGTGATTTTTTCAGCTAAATTTGAGGTTTGCAGGGGATTCTGGGTAGGGAAACGTTGGGGGTACTCATGCAAGCCATACCTTTCTGGACTCCCCCGAGTGTCTAGTTTTCAGAAATGTGTGGGTTTGGTATGTGTCCGAAGATGACCGCCGAGCCCGGGGCCAAAAACCAAGGTGACTCACCTTGCAAAAAAACAGGTTGTTGACGCGAGTGAGGTACCATTTTCATTGGGAGACATTGGGGGAACACTCGGTGGTAGGAAATTTGTGGATCCACGTAGATTCCAGAACTTTCCCACACAGAGATTTGAGAAAAAAGTGATTTTTATCAGCTAAATTTGAGGTTTGCAGGGGATTTTGGGTAGAAAAACATGAGGAGACCTTCGCAAGCCATACCTTGCTAGACTCCCCCAAGTGTCTAGTTTTCAGAAATGTGTGGGTTTAGTAGGTTTCCTAAGTTGGCCACCGAGCCCAGGGCCACAAACCTAGGTGACTCCCCTTGCAAAACCAGGTTGTTTTGTGAAAGGTAATTTTGATGTCTCCTCAATACGATTTGGGCCATTACCTGTTGTGGGTACTTGAACCACCCATGCGAGTGAGGTTTTTGGCCACGGGCTCGGCGGCCATCTTAGGAAACCTACCAAACCCACACATTTCTGAAAACTAGACACTCGGGGGAGTCCAGCAAGGTATAGCTTGCGTGGGTCCCCCATCGTTTTCCTACCCAGAATCCCCTGCAAACCTCAAATTTAGCTAAAAAAAACACTTTTTTCAGAAATTTCTGTGTGGGAAAGTTCTGGAAAATACGTGGATCCACAAATTTCCTATCACCCATTGTTCCCCCAGGTCTCCCGATAAGAATGATACCTCACTCGCATGGGTGGGTCAAGTAACCGCGACAGGCAAGGGCCCAAAACGTATTGAGGAGACATCAAAATTACCTATCACAAAACAACCTGGATTTGCAAGGTTGGTAACCTGGGTTTTTGGCCCCGGGCTCGGTGGCCATCTTGGGAAACTTCGAAACCCACACATTTCTGAAAAGTAGACACCTGGGGGAGTCCTGCAAACCTCAAATTTAGCTGAAAAATCACTTTTTTCTCAGATTTCGGTGTGGGAAAGTTCTGGAATATGCGTGGATCCACAAATTTCCTCCCACCCAGCGTTCCCCCAGGTCTCCCGATAAAAAGGTACCTCACTTGTGTGGGTAGGCAAAGTGGCTGAAACAGGAAATGGCCAAAATGGTATTGTGGAGACTTCAAAATTACCTATAACAAAACTACCTGGTTTGGGGGGGGGGCATCTGGATTTTTGGCCCCGGCCTTGCTGCCATCTAGGTAAACCAACCAAATTTAGCTGAAAAAAACATATTTTCCACATATTTTTGCGTGGAATCACCATGCTGGCACAAATGTCCTACCACCCAGAGTTCCCCTTGTTCTCCCGAGTAAAATGATACCTCACTTGTGTGGGTGTCCAAAGCAGGACTGGCTAAACACATATTTAAAAAATGTAGCACTTAGAAGTCTCGGTGCTATACTCTAAATCCCTAGGTTTTGGGTTCTTCCTAGTCACAGGCCTTTGGCCCACCCACACAAGTGAGGTATCATTTTACTCAGGAGAACAAGGAAAACGCTGGGTGTGAGGACATTTGTGCCGGCACGGTGATCCCATGCAAAAATGTATGTAAACAGTGATGTTTTCAGCTAAATTTGGGGTTTTCAGGGGATTCTGGGTAGGAAAACGTTGGGGACCCACTCAAGCCATACATCGCTGGATTCCCCCGGGTGTCTAGTTTTCAGAAATGTGTGGGTTTGGTAGGTTTCCCTAGATGGCCGCTGAGCCCGGGGCCAAAAACTCATGGGACAGCCCTAGCAAAACCAGGTTGTTTTCTGATAGATAATTTTGATGTTGGCTCAATAGGTTTTGGGCCCTTGCCTGTCACGGGTCCTTGACCCACCCATGCAAGTGAGGTACCATGTTTCTTGGAAGACTTTGGGGAATGCGGGGTGAGTGGAAATTTGTGGATCCACGCAGATTCCAGAAATTTTCATCACAGAAATGTGAGGAAAATGTGTTTTTTTTGACAATTTATTAGGTTTGCAAGGGATTCTGAGTAACAGAACCTGGTGAGAGGCAGTCAAGTCACCCCATCCTGTATTCCACTGGGTGTCTAGTCTTCAAAAGTGTATAGGTTACTAGATTTCCCTAGGTGCCAGCAGAGCTAGGGTTCAAAAACTACAGCGAGGCACTTTGCCAAAAAAGGGTCATTTTTCACTGTGAAATTGTGGTGTGTCCATGTTGAGTTTTGCGCCGTTTCCTGTGGCGGGCACTAGGCCTACCCACGCAAGTGAGGTACTGTTTTTCTCTTAAGATTTTCGGGAACGTGGGGTGAGTGGAGATTTGTGGATCCACGCAGATTCCAGAACTTTCCACCACAGAAAGTTGAGGAAACTGTGTTTTTTTTTTACAATTGTTTAGGTTTGCAAGGGATTCTGGGTAACAGAACCTGGTGAAAGGCAGTCAAGTCACCCCATCTTGTATTCCCCTGGGTGTCTAGTTTTACAAAATATATAGGTTTGCTAGGTTTCCCTAGGTGCCGGCAGAGCTAGGGTTCAAAAACTACAGCTAGGCACTTTGCAAAAAAAGGGTAATTTTTCATTGTGAAAATGTAGTATGTTCTCATTGCGTTGTGCGCCATTTCCTGTCGTGGGCACTAAGCCTACCCACACAAGTGAGGTACCATTTTTATTGGGAGACTTAGGGTAACACAGAATTGTAGAGCAACTGTTATTACCTATTGACTTTCGATGCATTTCTGCCTTCCAAATGAAAGACAATGTGTAAAAAATAAGTAATTTTGAAAATTGATCGATAATTCTCATGCTAGCATGAGTATTCCCAATTTCGGAGATGTGCAAATATCTACTGTTTCTAAACTCTATATTTTGTTCCCATTTCAGAAATACATAGGTGTCTTTCATATCGATTTCTCCATGTATACATTTTCCCAGAATAATTGCTATAATACTCGGTACATAATAAAAAACCATTGCAAGTCGCTGCTCAGTTTTTGGCTCTGGGTTCGTCGGGTTCTTGGTGAACCTACAAGTCCTATATATCCCCACAACCAGTAAGGTCCAGCGGATGTAACCGTATATTGCTTTTGAAGAGTTGTCACAATTAGAAGTTACATGTGAAAACGTTGACACAAAAGGCAGTTTTTTTCAACTAATTTTCAATTGTTCCTAAATTTAAATGTTAGTTTCTATAAGGAAACCTTGAAGAATCTACACAAATGGCCCCATGATGAATTCAGACTTTTGTCTACTTTTCCAAACTGTATAGCTTTCCGGGAGCCATTATTGCTTTCATACCCATTTCTACCATTAACTGGAAGGAGGTTGAAAGCACAAAAAATAGCAAAAATAGGCAATGTCCCAGAAAAATGCCAAAACTGTGTAAAAGAAATTGGTTTTCTGGCAAAAGTCTGCTTGTCCCTAAAAGCTGGGAAGATGGTGATTTCAGCACTACAGCCCCTTTTTTGATACCATTTGCAGGGTAAAAAACAGACTCTTTCATCTGTAACCCTTTTTTTCGCATTTTCCCCCCAAAAAACAAAATTTAGCTGTATTTTGGCTAATTTCTTGGTCCCCACCAGGGGAATCCACAAACCCTGGGTACCTTTAGAATCCCCATGATGTTGGGAAAAAAAGGACGCAAATTTGGCGTGGATACCTCATGTGGTTAAAAAATTACAGGGGCCTAAGCGCGAACTACCCCAAATAGCCCAAAAAAGGCTTAGCACAGGAGGAGAAAAGGCCTAGCAGCGAAGGGGTTAACAGTAAACCAAATAGACCAATCATGTAAACACCAATCCATAACAACAATTTACAAAGGGAGACCTTGCACTTTGGCACTGAACAGCAGTGGCAAAGTGCCCAAAGCATCTAGACCAGCAAAACAAAATCCATCACTTGGTAGCCCACGCCAGTGATTCCAGGTCTAGCAGAGATGTAATGTTGTAGAGGCAGAATGACAAAAGGGAAGTAGGACCCTGCATGTAAGCAGAACCTAGGTCAAGGGAAGTAGCTTTGGAACCTGAAAGGGAGGAATCAGATAGAGACAGAGGGTGATTGGAAATGATGGAGCATGCTGAGCTCCCTTTAGTATTCTGCAATAAACAATACACTCATGAGCATTGTCATCCTTCAATGTAATTTTCACAATAGTACACAACACAGTGAATAATTTGACTTTGAATTGTTCTGAAGGTGGAAACAACAACACAGTTTTCGAGGTACGTACGTTGTGGGGAAAGGGTTACCCTCCCCACAGCTATCCCTAAATGTTCCCTTCTGTTCGCAGGCTCAGTCTGTAAAACAAGGAACCCTGTCGAGCCGCAGTACCGCCCTGGATCAGCGGGAGGGGCGGATTGATTGATTCGTTAGCCTCACATGACACTTGTGGCTGTTTGCTGTCTGTGTGCACTAAATCTCAATTTAGATTACGTTTGATTACGGAATAACTGATCTATCTGAGCAATAATCTAATGACACACAGTCTGACCTGATCAGAGCACATTTTCTTCTACTGATGTTCAAGTGAGACCTTTTGGCGAGTGCGTTGCGAGAGAGAAGCTGGCACTTACTGATAGTCATTGAAAAGGTCACTGCAAGTGCCCTTGTTTTTGCAAGGCTCGGGGCTGCAGTCATTGGTCTCCTTGTCGCAGAGTTCTCCTTCCCATCCGTGCGAGCAGGCGCACGCGTAGCCCTGCAATAAACAATGAACGTGAAGTTACCTCATGTCATTGGCTGTGCTCACAAACACTGCTGCCGGCTTTCTGCGGTCTCCGACAGAATTCGGCATCGCCCAGCTTACTGATGGTAAACGTTAAACACAAGATGACACGTCCCACGAATGTTTTTCTGCTAGAGGGAAAAGTGCGCCTGCCCTGCGCCGTTTGTAAAACGTCCTACCCTGCAGAGGAATTCGTGTCAGGTCTCTGGAGCTACTGGGGCCGTAACGGGCGATGCTGAACTCGTACAAATGTAAACACAGGCGTGCATGCGTGCAGAATGTAAATCCATCGGACTTGCTTAGCGCCTTAAATGTGAAATGGTACGTTAGAGGAGTAATGGCGCAGTGTCTGGCTGCTTAGTGGCATGACGAAACCTGCTTAACTCAGAGAGCTATCTGATGGATGGCTACCAGAGCACGCGCCACGGTTTACTACACTTTTTTAAATGCACGCACACAGATAGGTGAATTAAATAAAGTTTGCTAATGAGCAACAATAAATATGAAAACATCTGAAAAATGTTAAACGTATTTCATCGACAGGCAATCATTAGGTAGAATCCATGCTAAATATAGTGTCACCTGTTGCATTTCAATCTGAAGTGCAGCAGCAATTATAACGGTGCCATTATATACAATAGCCACGTGTATTCGGATTATTACCGCCACTGGTATTAATGATACTATTTGTGAATATAATGACATTTAGGAACATGGAGATGTACAACGAGGAACCAACAAACAGAGGCAGCGACAGTAAAAACACCGCCTCTAGTTATAGCAATAATACTACCAAAAAATAATAATAGAGCACTGCCATTCCGACCATCAATCCTGCTGTGACAAATGAACGCACTGAATACTCTAATGAGCATCGGAGGCACTGCCCTGAGGCGACTCACTTCATCCTTCGTCATCGAGCACAACTTTCAAAACAAGTCAATTACACTATCTAGCTTAAATCCGTGCCCAGTAGTCCCTCGTCTCTGTCCTCTCACCTCTCACCTCTGCACTCTAATTTTTACATTGAAAAATTAAAAGGAATAATTGTAAACACGGTGGTATCCACACAATTGTACCACAACAAGATATCGGCCACTTTCTGGAATACACAGATAGTATACTCGATTGTTTTGTCACTAAAACGAATTCCCACATAACTACTATTTTGCTCCAACAGACATAGCTGTGCTAAGTGACTATCTTCATATCAGCAGGGATAGCGTGAACATATTTACCAATGCCAACAATTCTTGGATTGCATGTTTAAGACTTATCTTTACATGCACATTATCAGTGTGTTAAAAACAGCCAGATCTTTTGACAGTTGTGTACGATTTGATATCAGAGTTAGGCGACTGAAACGTGCTCCTCCCAAACCTGCCCATAAGAAGCCATGATCAATGGAGTTCAAAAGGCACAAACCAGCCAGATCTGTGGAACGTGTTTCTTTGATCAAACCACACACGCCTTAAGTTGTATCCTGTCTATCACAATCCCTAATGCAATCCATTATAATTCACATCAATACCTTCAGGACCAGCTTGTAACCTTAGGACTAAAATGAGGATACGCAAATTTAGTTCAAGAGACATTCCTAACACTGAGCCCTTAGGCTGTATCTGCCAAATTATCTGGCATTCTTCTGAAATTAGCTGAAAACTTGCCTTTTTCAAATATTCCCCATGACAGATAAAGGGCTTTGACATGTCTTTTAACCAAAGTTACTCCTTGATCAGCCTTACATGTGTCCTTAGCACATACAAGACAGGAGGGTCTATTATCTAAACATGTGTTACCTTAATAGTATCATTTATCTACTCAACCCGGAAGATGGTAGTTGTTTTGTTTAGTGATTAGTTGGCAGTAGGATCACAAACAGTTGAGTGTCTGTTTAATGAAATGATACGGATAAATACTAGTGCAACTGTCTTATAGCCTTACTGCCTTTCTTTGTGTTTCTAATCTTAAATGTATCCTGTTTTTTAAAGAAAATTATGCTTAGCTGCGCTCATTGAACGGCTGTTGGCAAATTTAGAATCTTAAAATGCCAATCTTTCAGATTCCCCCAAGTAGGCAACCCAAAATGTTGTTAGTATCAAATCTCTATAACCTGTTACTCATTTGCATTTAGCCAGCTCCCATTTTTCCCCTTGTAAGTAATTAACCTTTTTGCGTTTTCTTCCCAGATTTATTGCATTTTATTTTGAACTCTGGAAACCAAAAGACTGATGAACAGCTCTACATTCCTGAGCTTTATTCCTTAAAATGGACAAACGTATTGGTGTATGTGAGAAAATGCCCCTTTTTATTAGGGGTAGACCTAACTTACCTAATTCAGTGTGAGTGCAATCACCAGAAAAGTCCACAACTTTTCACGGTATTATTCTAGAAGAGTAATTCTGCATTTAGCACTATTTTCATAGCAAACAAATGCCCCCACAGGTCCAGATGGAGGCAGGGATGCATTTTTCATAAGAAATAGCTTTAATAGAACATAACATGAATAGAAATTCAGAATCACACTTCATAGACTTCCTGAAAGAAAAACGTGCCTTTTTCACCACTCCCACTGTGTTTACGGATTTAAAAGGGGTGTCAGGAGACAATATTGTAGCAGACTTCTACATGTGGGGGTGATATGCAGATCCACACCGGATATAAGAAACACAATTAATGGTATTTAAAAACATAAGGTTTTGTATGTGCTATTCTTGTGTAACTCATGTAAATAATAATTAAGCTCATAACCATCCTTATTTTATCTAAAAATAAACTATGTGTGAAAGAACATCCGTAACCTATTAGTATAATTTCTTAACAATATTAGATTTAGCTGGATCACAGGCTTGAAGTATAAATGTTTCAAAATATTTCTTGATTGTTTGCATCGCTCCCAAAGAACTGGTATTTCTTCTTGCCCTACTCCATTTGCTGGGGACATTATAACCATTCCATTCATTAATACATATGGAGGAAGTGGGTGGTTCTTTTCCACTCCTCGTCTACATTAGTTACACCAGACAAGAGAGAATGCTATTAGTGGAAGCTATTGTACTGTCTCTTTCAATTCTAGGGGCAAGAAAGTCACAAAGGTTTAACGTGTAAGCAGATTTGTGAGTGCACCAGAGAATAGACAAAATCTTCTCTGGCTGTCATAATATGAATAGCAATAAATGCGCAGAACATACTGCATATAGAGTTTCCAGGGGAAGCTCAATGTCACTTGTCTAGCTTCAAAGTATAACGTTCTGTCTAAAATGAGTATCAGGAGAAATCATTCACAACAATAGCAACTAGCTATCCTGCAGTATTGTGCCACAGGCAACCACCAACATATTTTTGCATGTCAAGTGGCAGATCACAAACTACATTTTTGCACATATGGATCCGGTGAACAACGCCAATTTAATACATTTGGACAACACATCAAATTCTACACTGACAGAGAAAGCTGTGAATGTGAGGAGTTACACAGTAGAAAATGACAATACTGCATAAGCGCCGGGGTGGGGGGGGGGGGGCGTGGCTTGACGCGCGGCGAAGACGGCTGCCATTCTTTGAGCCCTGCAACATCTGCAGTGCAGACACTCTGCCTGCGACATTCTTCATATAATAACTCACTTTTCAACATCGGAGCTCAGCGGAACACTGCATGAGCACTGGGAAGAGGTTTCTATTGCTTGAAACCACTTCAGGAAGCTATCGTTCATGCCTGGCTTGCTCCTCAGCAATGGTTCTAAAATGGTGGCGGATGATTAAACTCTGTCAGAGTAACTGGCTTCCGGGGACAACTTGAAAAAAAAACCCGCTAAGTTACAATTGCGGCAAGAATAATGAACGGCTGCTAATACTAAGTGCTAATTTGAAGTGGTGCTGTGGACTATGTGAATCAAAATTGTATTTTACTTGCTTTTACTCAGTAACTCTGTGACTCTTTGACTCAGTGGATTAAAATGGTGGGTCGAACATTCTTGTTCTTAAAATTGTTCCCAGCGCTGGTTCTTATTACTTAAATTCTGCACTTCTTCACAACTTCTACAGCTCTCTGAGGCTTATTATCTTTTTCATTTGGAATACGTTGCCTTATTGGTTTCAATGATCCATTTGCCAATTGCCACACATAACACCACATGTTTCTGTTAAATGCACGGCACTGGTGTACATCATCCGCCTCAAGTGGTGTACATGATTTTATGCTCAGTGAATGTTTAAGCTCAATGAAATATTTGTCAGACACAGATTGCTCCCACATCATCTCTGGGTTTGCCAACAACATATAGCGATATACAAAGAAGTTGCTAAATTCATTCTGCAGCAATGTGATTACATGTACCCATTACATGCACCGTTTTTCAGTGAATCCTGGTCATTGCTTTATTCACACCATGAAGAGATTGTTAGTGGTAACAAATCTATTTTTTGTCTTCATGGTCATGTACACCTGAATGCAATCTTTGATTGTCTTAATCTTTTTTAGTTAGTTGCCACCGTTATCATGCATATTCGTTTCTAAGCCTCTAAGCCCTATACTGTTGGCCTTTGAGCCCAAGTCACTTGGGTACTTAGGAGTACTTCACCCTTGACATTGCCCTGGGATCTCTTCTGCGCATCGGATAACTTTCTTTCGTTCCAACCTCACACTCCTATATTATTATTAACTACACTAGTGTATCAAATGGCGTAAGGCACGAGTAGCAATGCTTAGGACAGAGATTTTAAGGCGAATCTGAAATGCTACAAACACTCTCCACCTATTCTGCAATCCCCCATTAAGGGCAGCCTTGTTTCTACTTCAACTCTCGAGGCTATATTACTTAAGCTCTACACTGTGCATGACAGAGCTCAGAGTATCAAAACCAATACGGGTCTACTTCAGGTGGAGGGATTCATAATGACTTTAAATAACTTTCATTATATGTGTCTAGTGCTAAGACAAGAATAAGTAATGTGGAAGATTATACGAATAAGCAAGCAGAGCACATCCAAAATTTGGAGCGTCACCGCTCATTTTTAAGGAGAGATCTGACAGAGCAGAAAGATTGTAACCGGAGTAGTAATCTCTGTATTTTTGGAGTACCAGAGGAAATTGAGAACTCTGCTCCTTCAGTGATAGATTACTTGTATTCCAAATGATCTACAAATCTCTTTAAAAAAAGAGTTTGAAATAGAATGAGCTCACACAGTTCCAAGTTTTAAGCCCAAAAATCTGTCCTCACCAAGACCTTTGATTTTAAAATCATTGCATCATCAGCACACGGATCAAATTTTAATACAAATGAGGAAGATTAAGACGATTCAATGGAAAGGTTGCAAAATTTGTATTTAACAGGATTTTGCAAGAGACACTATAATCCGCCAAAAAGGCTTACTCAATCTGCTTAGCAGGCTTACTGATTTGGGAATCGCATATTCTTTCACTGGCCCATCAAGATTTTGGATAACCTTCAAAGGTCAATCACAGATCCTTTATGAACCTGCTGATCTTTCAACATTTTTGTCAATCAGTCTGAATCTCAGATGAAGTCGAACTCTCTTCCTGGTACTTCACGTTCCTTGTCTTCCAAATAATCCTGATCTGCCATATCCTTTTTGGTTGCTCAATGACATTGGATTCTGTCCTTTCATATTATACTATTTATTGGATTTTATGTAATCTGTTCTAATTTTTCCAGGTTGTTCTCACCGTATATTTCACAACAGCTCATGATGTGATTTAAATAGTTATTACTGCTCTAATGCATTATGTGTTCTGTGTAGACCAGATTCTGATACTCTATACAATGTCATACATACACATATTATGTTTAAGTTATTTTAGAGACATGCTTTATTAGGAGAGTATTATATGATGATAGGAGTTGGTCTTTCTAGAAGGGCATTTATCCATATATATTATGGGATCATTATTGGAAACTGCAGATATATTGTAGAAGTTATACGAGCAGTTCAACATGTGTAGGAAATACTTTTCGATGAATTTCTGAAAATAGGTATATATTTTACCTATGCTCCTCTACAGATATTGTTTCAATGACAGTCAGTATTGACATAATTGCCTTTTTTGGTGACTTCAACCAAATGTTATGTTATTACGAGCTACTGTTACTAAATTTTGTTGCACCCAGGTACATATTAATGTATACCAAAAATTCAGTTTACAGTTACGCTATAAGTATAGCAATGGGCCTTTCATGCATGATTATTACATGAATGTTTGCAGATAAAAAAGTACATATATGATGAGTTGTTTATGTTATATCTGTTATGATAATTTTACTTATGAATTGTCATGTCCTTAAATACGTGTTCATCATTTCCCACTTAGCTTTTTAGGATTTGATTGATATTACACCCTTGATTCATAATTATTATACTTACACAAAATATTAGTTACAAATTTACGATGGAAGCTTTTGCTCTGCTTTTTTCTCCTATACTTGGCTTTGCTGAATCTTTTTGGCAGAGAAGTTTGTTCCGGTGATGTCATCTGCTACTCTTCCACGCTGTTACCTATGCAATGTGTCTATAACAGACATCCCCTGGTGTGACAGGGCTTGGATGTTTGAACAGATATATCTGGATAACATTTGAGCCTTCTTCGCTTTTCCTTAATCTTTACTTTTCTCTTCCCCTCCCTCTTTGTGAATGGGACATCTGCTTCACTTTGTCAGCTGCTAACATATCCTGTGGCTGTTTTTGAGCCTATTACTCAAATGTATCTTCTGTTTGTAAATCATTTATACGAATGCCAGGTATAAATGTAGTTTCCCTTAATGTTAAGGGTTTAAATCACCCAGTTAAGAGATCCAAACTTCTGGATTACTGTAAAGGTTTATCGGGTGATCTGATTCTGCTCCAAGAGACTAAAATAGGTTTTAAAGAAGCCCTTCTAATGAGGAAAGATTGGGTGTTAGATGTAACATGCTCTGAAGCATATTGACTACCTTCTTATTGACACCTCCCTCCTACAAAATACAAAAGTGTCATGATTTACCCAATAGTTGTGTCTGATCATGTAGCAGTTTTGTATCTATTCTTAGCCTCACAGATACAAAAGAGATGCGCAATTGGCGTCTAAACACAGAAATTTTGGAGGACGGCACTGAGGTCAAGGAACTTAATAATGAGATCACTCGTTTCTTTAAAGAAAACAAACTATCGGTGGATTCCCCGATAATACTTTGGGAAGCATTTAAATGTACTATAAAAGGTCACATTATTAAAAAGATGTCTAAAAGAAATGGTGATATCAGTAGAACTCTCCAATCTTTAGGTGATGAAATTAAACAAAAAGAAGAAGTTTACAGACAAACTAACAACAAATCCCTTCTGTAAGATATTAAACAATTGAAATATTCTTTTAATTCTATAGTTACTAAATAAGCTGACAAATGAGTGCACGCTCAGATGTCTCTGCAATTATTGGTATGTACTAGAGCTGACAGATTGCTAGCAGCAACTCTTAAATTCCGTGAGGCTAACACTACACAAGTTACCCAAATTACTGACAAAAATGGTTCCAAAAAATTTCGTTTTTATGAAATATTATGTATTCCACAGCCACAGTGCTCTAAGCCTACTTGCCAACAGTTCCTTAACTCGCTTCTCATTTCAACGATTTCGGACAAAGATAAAGACACTTTAGGTAAACCAATTGAAGTTGAAGGGATTAACGAGGCAATTAAGGCTAGCCGTTCTGGGCAGTAGCGGTCCGTGGAGGGAGTTTGGTGGAGCGGTGAGGCGGGGAGGGCGGGAGGGGCAGGGTGGGGAAATGTAAACACCGGAATATCGATGAACGGAGGTAAGTACACATTTAAATAAATAAAACAAATTTTCGTTGCGCATAATATTCCGGTGTTTACATTTCCCCACCCTGCCCCTCCCCCGCCCCGCCTCACTACCCCACCGAACTCCCTCCACGGACCGCTACTGGTTCTGGGAATGCTTCTGGCCCAGATGGTTATACTGTTGTTTTTTATAAAAACGTTTACTTCCTCGATCATTATGAATCTTAAGAAGATTTATGATAATTATGTATTGTCGGGCAATGTTTCTGGTACGGCTGCTGAGGCTACTATAGTAGTTATTCCTAAGGAGGGCAAATGTCATTTACATCCAAAGAACTTCTGTTCCAATTCCTTATTAAATATGGAAGCAAAAATATATGTAAAGATCTTAGCAAATAGATTAGAAAGTCACATTCCTACCCTCATTCATGACCTACAAATAGGTTTTGTTAAGGGAAGGCTTGCTAGGGACAATATTTGCACATTCTGTCACATTCTGGAAAAAGCAAAACTCTCATCACTACCATCTGTGGCGATCGCCCTTGATGCCGATAAGGAATTTGATAAGGTATCTTGGCCTTTTTTACATTCGGTTTTAGAGTCACACAACCTTGGCACCTCTTTTATTAATATGGTCATGACCCTTTACGCGCAACCTAAGGCTAATATCAGAATTAGTGGTACAATGTCCTCTTATTTTGACCTTCATCAGTGAACAAGACAAGGAGGCCCACTTTCGTCTCTACTCTTTCTCCTGTCCATTGATCCACTTCTTCGCTTGCTTAAATTAAATCAAAGGGTTCCGGTTTGGATCATGCACTCTTAAAACATCAGCTTGCGCAGACGATGTACTTATTTTTTCAGAGGACATTGAATCAGCCATTCCTTCTATTTCTAACATTATTTATGAGTTTTATGTTGTCTCTGGCTATACCCTTAACAAAGAGAAAACGGAAGAGTTCTCCCTGAATCCATTGTGTCTTACCTCCCACTTAGGAGATTCAGGCATTGAATGGCAATACACTGCATTACATATCTGGGGATCTGGTTTTGTCGAGATCTTACAAGTACTGCACTCTTTAACGAATCCCACACAATAAATACAATTAGAGATCTCTTGTCTTCCTGGTCGCCTACATATATTTCTTGGTGGGGTAGGCTGCAAACTCTTAAAATGATGATAACTCCAATTATTAATTTACAGTTTTCTATGCTCCCTTTAAACTTTCATCATCATTTTTAGATGAACTTGATATACTTACTTCGAGGTTTTTATGGAGCAAAAAGAGAGCTAGAATTTCGTATAAATACCTTAGGAAACTTTCTACATGGGGGGGTTGTAATCTTCCGGATTGGAATTTATACCAAATATCTTTCCTAGCAGCTCAAGGAACAATTTGGTTCTTATCAGAATCTCACTATATAACTTGATGGGTACATATAGAAAGAGACTTGTGCTCTCCTTTTAGCGCTCTTTCTCTTGTTACAAGCTCAAAATTTACAATAGCACACTCTCAACGTATTATATTAGATACGGTTAATGCTTTAAAATATTTTGATAGAAGAATTTCAAAACCTATTAATAAATCAAGATGGACATCTGTGTGACTTAATCTTAAGATCGCTAATGACATTGAGCTTCATACAGCTTCTCAGTGGGCTGCTAAAGGTATAGATTGGTGAGGGACCTCTAGGATACTAATTCCCTTTTCTTTTGTAGCTGAAAAACATAATCTCAGTAATATGAATTTTTAAACTTTCTTAAAACTAAAAGTCAAGCTTTCTAAGGTAACCCTCTCTACAGATTCGGTTAATGTCTCACTTCTTGCTATGTGGTTACGCTCGGGCCATGTTGCTTTCAAAATCTATACATTTTTATCTGCTCCTCAGACTTCACAACCCACAATTGCTTATGTTAAATGATCTCACCATTTTGAAGAGAACATTTTTAAACATATTACTCACGATACCTGGCAATTGGTTGGGAAATTACCCCAGCATAATAGAATTGCTCCTTCATTGATTCAGTCTAAATTCTTCATTATGATACTCTTACATTGGACTCATGCTCGCTTACACTAACTGAAATTCCGAAATAGTGATTTATGTTGGAATTGCAATTCAAAACCGGGCACCCATCCACATATGTTCTTTGAATGCTCACTTTTAGACTCTTTTTGGGGCCCTATACAGAAACATGTGTCTATAATCTTTCATACACCTATAACTCTGTACTTTCCTATGATTATGCAGGATCCATGGGCTGCAGTTACCCCTTCACCTCTTGATAATATAGATTTGGAGCTATTAGATTTACTCTTATCCATCGCAGTCACGCTTAAACTCGCGAAATGGAAATCTTTTAACCTTTTATCATACCACACTTGGTGGGCTTGGGGGTCATATCTTCAAGGAGCTCATACTACTATTGAAAGGAAACAATATGCACCACCAATCGCTAGTAATGTATGGCATTCTTTGAATAACTATGTGGAGTTTGTCTGCGTGGGGTTTGGTAGCTCAACATCTTTTTGAGTTCCTCTCTTGATTTTGCCATGATACGTGTAGCAGATGTCCCATTGTTCCCTCCTCCCCTCTAATATCATTTCCTCCTCCTTCTCTTCTCTTTTCTTTCTCTTTCCTTTCTCATTTTTTCTCCTTGCTGATCTTCTATATTTACCAAGCGATACACATTCTGTCATACATGACCTTACTGCATCATAGGGTGGTCTTTTCTCTGACCCATCTTCTTTGTGATCACATTTACTACTCAATGAACTTTAAATACCTGCTATTTGTTATGATATATATATATGGTCATTTTTTATATGATATCTTTTGACCTTTTTCCTCCCATTTCAGGTACTGTTGTCCTGTATCTCTTTAAAATGTTTTGATTTCTTACTTGTATGCATCACTTTCTGATATTTATGTATCGCTGCTGTTTTGAATATGTACTTCTTTCTATACAAATTCAATAAAATATTTAAACACAAAATACTGCAAAAGCAGATAGTAAGCATTTCACAATGAGCTGAACTTTAGATATTTGTGTAGGCCAACCACCCTGAGGAAAAAATGCAATCACTCTGGTATTGGTCTCAAGTACTGCAGTATTGATGACCAAGCAGCATCCAATGCCAGTTGGGGAGCCTATGGTTTCAAAAAATATATCCTGACAACTCATGTCATGTACATATGTTATGCTGAAATTGTTATATAAAACTGATATGTTGTAGTGTTTATGGGTTTTCTGAAAACCTCATCCTTAAATAAGTTGTGTAGTTATTAATTTCCTCTATTTCTTCCATTTGTTAATACACTGCTTTATTTTTTTTACTTCGCAGGCATTTGCCTATGTAGCCCTCAGTGCAATTTCATTCTGTTGCACTCCCATGCACCTCGCCCCCTCATACGAAACTCTTCCATTACACTTCCCTCCACCCGCCCGCATGCCACGATCCAGGAAAATGCATCATCTCCTATACTTTTTTTTCAGCCAGCTGGCCCTTTTATTATTTGATCAATTTGTGATTTTAAAGAACTGCCACTTTATCTGATCATGCTTAGCACATGATTTAATTGTTGGAGACAATCCGATGCCTAATAGTCAGGATTAACACTGACAACCTTGTCCCAGCATACTTCACATAACAGGTGACAATTTCTCTACAGCCAGAGTAACTTGCTAGTAAGACATACTCATTTACATTTCCTTGCATTAGAAGGGATCAGTTAACTTTATATTTCCGAAAAGGTTATTGCTCCTAATGCACACTGCATCTTTTCAATTGGCCTACTTTTAGGTGCTGGGCCCTTGATGACCAACATCGAGATCTTGTACAACATCCCCTATATGTAGATGGTTTACAAAATCAAGTCCAACATGAAAGAGAAAACATGTACAATTTAGATGTACAGTTGTTTGGATGCAATAACTGGCTCGCCGATTGCTCCAAATGTAGCTGTTGGATAGCTGCTACATGACTGTTTGGCAAATATGACTTACAAGCAATTACACTGATTTCTTCTACTCCAAATGACAGCTCTCTTTTGAATGGCTGCCCTATGTTTAGCATGCAACAGTTGGCTGGGTGATTTCTCCAATTTAGAAAAGCTAGCTAACTGTGGCTAGTTGTTGAGTGAATACCTGCGGATTGAAGAATGCATGACTTTTGTAGATTGCATATACTTTGTAGGAGTTGAAATGTCAGTGGTAATTTATGTGGATTGAGGAAGTCTTGTGGCTCAAAGCTGCTATGATGTGCTTTGTCCTTGTTACTTAATGCACACCGGGGGAGAAGGTTGATAAATGCCAAGTCACATACATTGATGTATAGGGCTGCTGTCATTGCGTCAATGTTGTGTTGGGATGGACGCATAGGGGACAGGTCTAACACTGATTTTAGACTATTTCCAGACAGAGTAAAGGGACAATGTGCCCACTTACTTTGCAATGTACCAATTATATAATCCATGCAGGAGGTTACTGACACAATGCTTTATATAATTGCATCTTTTGCAGCAGTTTCTTGTGTTTGGTGATAACGACACAATTGTATTCACGCTGCTATTCAATGTCTCATAGCTGTTGCTCGTCCTTACTAGGCCACTATTCATCAAGCTAAATAGTTTTTCAGACACCTCCTATGCAATACCCTGTTGCTCAGATATGAATTTACCTTAAATAAATGAAAAGACAAGAGGCATTTGGCAAAACAGTAAAAAGTTGGTTTAATTAAACACTGAAGAGGAGAAAGCCCGGACAGAATGCATCTGCTTGAAAACTCTCGATGTTCAAAGTTTTAGCCATCAATTTATACAGTTCATAAGGTATGATAAAATGTTCTCTACATTCCAAAAGAGCATCTTAGTCATATATCAATCATAAGTGTGCATCTGATAAGAACACAGATGGCTCTTGACCTTAGGTACAGCTAATCGTGTCCTGATTGGTTGAGTGTACCTGTCTACATGTGATATATTGAGCTATGTGGTATTTCTGGGGAATGCAAGCCTTTGGTCAAACGTTTTATTTTGGGGCCAATTACCTCGGACTTGTTTGTGGTGCAAATATCCATCTGTGGAATTAATCAGGGTTTTTCCTGGGTGAGTGTTTGCCAGTAATTTATGGGGGACCACACCTGTTAGTCGATAAGCGTGTGCATGGGTTGGAGGATCTGCCTGACCACGTATCTCTGACTCAGGGTTGATGCGGAGGTCACTTTGGGTGAATCCGACAGCAACGGTGTCAGTTCTTTGGAACTCTTAAGAATAATATGGCAGCCATTGGTATCATTTTTATTGACATTAACAACATTGTGCCTACAGTTGTCATCTTGCAGTCTAACATTGTTCTTAGCGGTGTTGTCAAAGGTATGTTTGCTTTGGTCTAAATGTACATTGACAGTGGTATTATTGTAAACAATAACAATAATATTATCATATAAGCATGGGTTACTACACACATTGGCATTGTTATTGCTGATGTCGGTGCTACTGTGTGGGCACCGGTTATGGTATAAATTGACATTTCAGTGACAAACGTGTGGGCACAAGTTGTGGCATACGTTCACATTGCATTTACTGATAGTGTCATTGTCGGGCCTACACATATCATGACATTCATTAACATTAACATCGTATTTACCCATCCCAACAATCCCTACACCAAGTACTGTGAATATGCCTCCCTTGCAGGCATAATTTTTATTGTGTGCTAAATGATAGCAAAGGTATAATGCAGTCCCCTAGATAGATTGTCACACTTCTGAGTGGACCCTACTTTTTGTAAGTACTATTGCACACGTTTTGTAGTACCTATTGAATGTACATTAACATGGATGTTTTGTTTTAAGACACTCAAGTGACTTGCACATGCATAGTAATATTGACACTGCATGCTGTATCAACATTTTTACCTCTAAAATTCACCAAGGGCATCATTGTGCCTCTTGTAATGCACTGTTGTTCAGTAACCAGAAATGTACGTTACTCTGACGACCCCTAGTTCATCCCAGTATATGTAGCATGCAACCAGAATATTGTGGCCTAAATAGTGTTATTTTCTAATTATTGCTTACAAAAGCTTTCCTTAATTGAAGTAATAGTAGAAAATATACACTTCAATGGAGTGATTTTTTGTAAATGCTATTTAGGCCACAATACTTTTTTTCGATGCTAATTAGGGAATGATATTCTGGTCTACAACTGTGCATGCACTACGAGGTGTGTCCACCTTTCACAAAGACACCACATGTCCTAGTTTACAATGAGATTACTTCCTACCCTCCTCATCTGTCCTGCCATTCCGGCCTGTTACATAATGTGGGACCAAAAAGGGGAACACATCTATACTCTGTACTGTTATCAACAAGCACTGTGGAATAAGAGAGTTATTAGGAAGATGGATTAACTGTAAGAACTGGGATAAGGAAGGGCAATAGTAGCAATGCAGACTAGTTATAAGCAATTGGCTCATAATCCCCTCAAATCTTCCAAGTTCCTGTCATTACTCGATGTGGATACAGCAACGCAGCACTTACACAACCCAATCAGCCAGAAGCGCATGGATCCTAAATGCAACATAGTATGCCTTCTGGAAAAGGGCTACAGCATCCCAAGATGAAACACAACCAGGCAGACAAGCAAGTGACCAGTATCAAAAGGCCAGGCAGTACTAATCACCCAACCAAAGCGAGGAGGCAACAAGAACTAGTCCAACCTGGTACAGCCTAGACTTACCAGGGCCATATCACACCTAAGTAAAGGGAAAAGCTTTAATTCAGCTCAGACAACAAGATCCTGCAAACCAGGGCCAGCCAACTGCTGACACAAAGGGACAGGCATGAGGTGATGACGCCTGACCGACATAGCAAAGAGACCACAGACTTGAAGAGACAAATCAAGAGCAATAGGCACACCCAGGTGAAGGCCCACCTCAACAGCCAAGAATGAAGTCTAAAGAGGGGCCTCACAATGCTGGATTAGATGAATGGATAACATTACTGAATGATAAAGGCCAGATAGATGTGATCATAAGACAAGAGCCAAATAACCCCCCACACAGTTGAAAAGAAAACTGGAAAGCAATGTATAAAGCCAACCACCACAGTGCAATCCCAGGCAAAAGCTCCAATGAAAGCACCAGCAATGCCTCTAACGAAGAGAAACCAAACAACAGACCAAAAAAGTCAAAGAAGAGAACCCCAATTAGAAGCAGCCACTCCACAAACCATGGCTGAAGGTAATGCTGGAGTAAACCAACAGAAAACCTCAAGACAAATCTTGGAGAAAGCAGGAGAACCCTGCGGAAAGTTTAGCATCAAGTGATAGAGAAAACCTCTAAGCAGTAGGAAACCCCAAAGAAAAAGATTACAAACAAGACATTTTTGCCAAAGCCACCCAACTGCTGCAGGCCATGCAAAACTTCATTGTCTGGTCTTCCACTTTCACAGTTCTTAGATTGAGCTGTCCATCACCACTGTCCGAAATGCACACTCACTTTGAAATAGCAGGATACCCATCAAGGCTAGACACCGGCCAACCAGCCTCCAACCCTCCACCCGTTGAGTCCTCCAACATACAAACCATTAGATGGATGGTGTAGAGGACCAGGAAGGTCAACACCCATACATTGTCATCACCACAACCCAGGAGAGGATGAGCTGAAGACCACAGCATTACAAGCAAGGGATCACAGAGACCACAATGTGACCCACAGTCTAGCTAAAAGGTGCAACACAAACCCTACATGCTGTCATGAGCCCCAACAGAACAAACCCACACTGCAGTGCTGAGCCAAGAGCAAGAATCTTATTATGTGATAAGCCACATCAATACCCATAAGTCCCAACAAGGCACACAGGACAACCCAAAACCAGTATGGATACAACAACCACATATGAAGTTGGAAGAGAAAGGCACACAATGCAAACACAAACACAAACATTAACAAAACCCTCAAGCCCAGCAGGGAGGTATCATGAATGACCAAAGCAACCATTACACTCCCAAATGACACAGCACAGAAGGCCAAGGGAACAACCATAATAAGAGGAAGATTCTGTCAAGCTATCAAATACTGTTAAGTCCAGCCACACTGCCCAATAACCAGCAACTGGGACCCACAGCAGAAAAGAGATAAATCATAACTCTAGCAACAAGTGCAGCAAAGAACCAGGAAAGGGCAGGTCATACAACCTTAGAAAAGCCCAGAATGGAGGAGTGGGCACATAGAGTGAGCTGAAACCAGCCTACCAGCTCCAGCTGCTGCCAACCAAAAGAAGGACCCTGCGACATAGTGAATCGAAGACCCAATGGACGAAAAGCTCCAGCTTACGGTACCCAGATATAAAGGGCCCAGTGGCAGCACTGCAGAGCATGGCAAGCCCCACAAGTTCCATTGTGGACAGTCATTAACCTTGTACCCTGATGGAGAGGGAGGCAAAAAGGGGCCTCTTGCCGAGACAGAGGGAACGCTGTCAAGGGAACACACCTGCAAATAACAGACTCTGAGCAAGAGTGCCTACCAAAAAGCCCAACGTCATACTTAGAGCACAAAGGGAAGGCCAAAAAACAAACAGGGGAACACACAACCAACCTAAACCATAACTAGAGGTTGAACATCCCAGTTCTAAGTCGTGGTCTCCCACCCAGGAGGCAGGAGGGAAAGAGCCACCAAGGAAGAGGACTAAAAGAACTATAGCCCCAATCAAACAGGGAACAAGGAAGGGTGATGCCTAATACAATACCCAGCCCTAAAGTGTCCCCTGCACAAGCCCAGCAGAAGCACAGAAGGACAGGGTAAATAGCCCCTAAGCCCAAACAGAGGAAAAAACGGGCCCAAAAAGTTTGAACAGTAAGGAAACGTGAGAGCCAAACCTGCAAAAGAGGAGCCAATTACTAACAAGGCACAATTTTATGCTAGGCTCCACTAAGCTGGGAGCTTTAAACAGTGAGTCACCAATAAAACAAACATCCCTAGCAAACAATAAGCCTGACAGTGAGGCAGGGGCAAGCTTCACCCAAACACAACAACAATAGTAGCAAAAGAGCTATGGCATAGCCACAGATTCCACAGCCATCTCTGTTAAGGGGATCTGGCATCAGGAACCAGGAGGTGGAGGCAAGCACTCCACACAACATGAGGAACCAAGATCATTCAGCACCAGACAGTGAATGGATAGGTGTCCTGGAGGAGTCTCATGATGTGACCCAGTCACTCCCCAAATTTGACAAGGAAAAGAAGTGGCAGGCATGACCACAGCCTTTGACCCAAACACCATGAAGCAAGATATCAACTATCTTTACCTGGCCAATTCTCAAAGATACTATTTTCAGGAAACAGGCAAAGAAAAAAAGACAATGTATTGCTGTGTTCCTTCTTTATTCTCCCTCATTGTGTAAGGGGCCGGATAGGAGGGCTGCAGGAGTGCACCTCCCCCAAAATTTGAAAAGTGCCCAAAGTTCACAGGTTAAAAGAAACTATGACTAAGATGCCCTCGAAAGTGTGGTGATGTGATAATCCAAGACTGAAGGCAAGTGCCTCACAGGCCAGATTGGGGGCTGAGCGAAAGGAAGCCTTGAGCGAGTTGTGGTAAATTATGGCTAACCCCCTCCCTTTTATTAATGGCCTGTTGAGGTAATGGCAAAGATACCCTGGTGGGGTAGCTTTCACGATGTCTGGTCCTGAACTGTCATCTGTCCAGGTTTCAGTAATAAACGCAATTTGAATGTCCTCTCCCTCTATAAGTGAACTGGTAAAGTGTGCCTTCAAGGGATTTTTTGAAACACTGCGTTATATCATTTAGCTATAGGATGAAAATATACCTATAGGTGAGGTTAATCTCAAAGTGCGTATATCGTAAAGTTATATTTTTGCATTAATCATATATATATACAAATCATTCCAACCGAATTAAAACAATTGAATAATCAAAAAGGACAAAAGGTGTGTGAGAAAAAGTTAATTTATATCAATAAATGGTAGTTAGGGTACTTAAAATTCAGACAATTATACAAAATTTGGAAGGAAATAATATATTCAATGATTCCTCCACTTAGCAATAAATCAAACACTTTTTCTTGATGATGCTTAGAAGTTATATAGAAAACAGTGTGATAGTCGACGTTTCGGTCTTTACATCTCAGTTCTTAAGACCATCCTCAGGACTGATAATTTAAAAGTTGACCCCTATAAATGAAAAATATAAAATAAATATACATAACACACACCTATGTAAATAAACAAAACATCATTTAAATATATCTCCTCAATTCTTTGTATCATCTTACATGTCAATGACGATTAAAGTTAGTTAAGTCAATATAGTAAATATACTTAATCTATTCTGTGAGTACATTGAATCTCTTGATAGAGTAATATTTTAAGGTACCAGTAGCGCTTAATAGTGGTACTATGAGTCGAAGGCAAGTGAATTAACATTACCTCTATGATTACTATCTCAATAGCGTCTTTTTTAAGTGACAGTCGTTACCATTGCCAGTGTTACCTGGAAGTTTAGTGGTTATCCAAGTTTTTCGAAATTTTTAATCTCCACGTTTAAAGGCCAGTGCAGAGTTGGCAGTCTTGATGCAGCAAATCTAGTTTCCAAAAATATACATTTAGGTCATGTTTCAGACTAGAGCAGAAAATCGCCACCGAAAAAATTAATGAGCAGATTGCTCTATTTTACCTCGTTTTAACAGATGAAAGAGATCCGTGTCATTTAGTTCGATTCAAACGAATCCTTTGTTATCCAATTCAACAAAGCAGCATATTAGCTCTTTCAAACTGTGAAAGAAACAGTATATCGATTTTTTTTAAAAAAGAGAAGAGAAAAGGGGACCGTTTTATCGATTAGTGTGAACAGATTAAGTTAAACGCTGACATACACATCGAAATCACAGCATATTAGTTCTTTAAAGCTGTGAAAGAAACATTTACCGGTTTTTAAAAAAATGCAAACTAGTTGAAATAAACACTAAGTTAAGCGGTTATATAAATCTTGTTACCTTCTTTAGAAAGAACCTGTAACAAATAAATTGACGTCGTGACTCAGGTGCTCAAACGCGAACAAACCGGAGAGTAACCTCAAGGCGTGTGCGTATTCCCACAGAAAATTCTGCAAGGGAAAAGCGGAGCGCTTAGAAAATGTATTTATATTCCCGAGAGAGTCAAAGAAGAGGGTCGGTAGTACGAACTGACCTGGTAATAATTCGGCGGTCTCGTCTGCTGCGTGAAGTTGAAGAGCACTAAGTGCTACCGGCTTCACACTCTTTAAATTGCCTCGCCCAAATAAAGCAAGAAAGAGGACTGAAAAATAGACACACATATAAAGGTATTTTAGGCAGCGGCCATGTTAAAATGGCTTTGACTGGTCCATGTTTCTAATCCCTAGTCTTTATTGTCATCTTAATGACTGAATGTTAACCGTCAACTTACAAATAAAGTTTTAACTTGGATCGAGCTTAATTTCCAAATAATAAAGTGACCTAGCACTCCACAACAAATTACGTTACCGTTTAGATATAAATCTAAGCGTACGTGAACATGTCCGTTTTAGTTGGATGCCATGAGTTCATGCTAACGACTACCCTGGTGAAATACAGGTTTTGTAATTCGATGCTTAAGGAAAAGTTAACATAAATTCCCATTTAGTGCTTGTCGGATATCTATCTGTAGTTTATTGATTAAGATTATTGTCAAATTAGATGATCTTTTGTGTCATTGAGAACACTTGTGCACGATTAAGGACAGCATAAGGTCTCGTGTCACCTAAATGCAAACATCAATGCAATATAAACGAAATTCTGCGAATAATCTATATATAATTAATTACTGTATCAAAAGTCTCACAGAGTATTAGATCAGTAAACGCAGAACGAAATGACAGGGAGCATTCGGTATGAAACAGGGACATGTCTTACATAATTGAATACACAGTTCAGTATAAATCATCGATATTTACATAGACTAATGTTATCTCAATCAGATGGTGCCTAAAAGTTCAAAATCACTAATCAGTGAATATTATACATAATTCAATACAAGCCATAGATGTATACATAGTATGTCGTACGAATATTATCTAGACGGTCAAAATCAATAATCGATGAGCATCAACATTTTATGTGGTTAGATGACATGTATCAAACTCAATACAAATCACAAATGTTACATTTCAATCGGGATATACCATATGGCACCAATCCTATACATGATTTATGCAAAAGATCTCTTCACTCATGAGATCTACAACACATTTTAGACTCAGATCAACCGCTGAATAACATGAAGCGTGATTGCATGAGATGTTTACAGACAGGCTAGAGTGTGCCATTCAGTTGCTGAATTGAGTCCACGATTAATCAAATCAGTCATACAGATAAGTCTACCTTCTTTGATGGTCAATACTTGATCAACATTACTTTGTCTTTTGGAGGGTTTGATTACATCTAACACCCACCATTTCATGTCTCTTTCTGAGTGACCCTGTTTCTGGTAATGCTCGACTAGTGGTGCATTCTCTGTATGACATCTGATACGTGATTGATGTTGAAGGATTCTTTTCTTAACAGGTTGCACAGTTTTCCCAATATAATGTAACTTGCAGGGACATTGTATGCAATATATTACATTTGATGTATTGCAATTCGAAAATGATTTAAGGGAAAAGGTGACATCATTAATCGTGCAAGTCTTAGTTGTTTGCGTTGTTTGGCATGCTAAACACATGTTGCATTTATAGTGTCCAATAATAGGAGATAACTGTCTCATATTGTCAACCATATCTCTTGGACCGTCTTCATAAGCCCTCACTAGTCTGTCTTTAAGATTAGTGCCCCTCTTGAATGAGAAAAGGGGTTTTGCATGGAATTCAGGTAAGTTCCTCAATAGATTCCAATGTTTACTAACGATCTTTTTTATGGCATTTGCATGAGTGCCAAATGTAGAGACACAGACTAAATGTGGTAGTTCAGGGCGATCTTTGACAGTCAGTAAAGTCTCCCTGTCATTATACCAAGCACGTTTCATAGATTTCTTTAGGAGTTTAGAGGGGTAACCTCTAGCTTTCAATTTTTCTTTAAGTTTCTTCGCCTCTATAAAGTAATCATCTTTGAAAGTGCAGTTCCTGCGTAACCGCAAGAACTGCCCAAAGGGTAAACCGTCTTTAAGTGCTTGGGGATGGTGACTTTGATACTCCAAAAGAGTATTTCTTGAAGTGGGTTTTGTATACAGGGTAGTATACAAATGATTTGCAGTATCATTTTTGATGGTGATGTCTAAGAAATTCATCTCTGATTTATCAGACTCAATGGTGAATTGCAGATGTGGACTCCTCAGATTTAACCAACTGTGGAAAGTATCAAGTTCTTTTTGTGTTCCATGCCACACCAAGAACACGTCGTCTATATATCGAAGCCACTTTCTAATGTGTGTAGAAAATGGATTTTATATATTAAATATAAAGTTGTTCTCAAAGTTGGATACATAGATATTAGCAATATCCGGGGCATAAACAGCACCCATCGCTACTCCTTTCTGTTGTTGGTAGAACGTGTTTTGGAAGAGAAAGAAGTTTTCACATAGGGAAATCCGGACACATTCTGAAATAAACTCTGTTGGTACCTGATGTGGTCTTGGTCTGGTATTCAGAAGGTTGTTTAGTATCTGCATGACTTCTTCTTGTGGAATATTTGTATACAAACTCTTTATATCCATAGAGACCAAATATTCATTTGCGGGATCAAAATCGTAGTTAACTACAGCCATAGTATCCCTTATATAAGAGGGTTGGTTGATGGCAAAGGGTCTAATGAAATAGTCAGCATATTGGGCTAGTGGTTTCAAGATGGAATTACAGCCCGAAACTATTGGGCGTCCAGGTGGGTTCACAGCGTCTTTGTGCACCTTTGGGAGCATATAGATTGCAGGAACTGTGGGTGTTTTATTAATGAGGAAAGCGGCCTCTTTCTCTGACAGCCATCCACCATCAAGACCTATTTTACTCAGTTTTGATATTTCTTGTGTCAATTTGTTTGTTGGATTACTCGCAAGTTTCTTATAATGCGATGTATTTGAGAGTTGTCTGAGAACCTCTTCATTGTACTTATTCTTGTCCCAGAGGACTATCCCTCCACCCTTATGTGGTAAATAATTTAATTACCGGGACTTAATTTGATACAGAAACATAATAAAAATAGCTCAGTAAATAAGAGGCAGAATCCGTGGTATTAGAGGTTCTAAATGGGCTTTATTCCAATGGTCGATTATAATCGGTTGCTCCAGGTTCCATCACCACGAAGGTTCAGGAAGTGAAGTACATACGTTATTGACAATCAATTACTTTTATACAATAGGCATTACAGTGAGGCCAATACAAGAGGCGTAACAATTGATAGTGGTGATAATATATTCATACGTAGCAAAAATAGGCGTAACTGGGAGTGATGAAAGAACGTCATTAGATGTGATGTCATAAGAGGGTGGTTACATGAAAGAATTTCGCAATGTCAGCAGAAATACTTGGCAGATATGCGCGCGCAGCAGTATGACGTGTGATTGACGTGCAACTAGGGGGTGAAGGGGACTTGACATTTAGCTCTACATGTGGCGACAGAAGTCTGGAGGGTCAAGTCAACCTAATCCATATTTCCACACTTATCAGCAGGTTTTATAAGGACATTGGGGAGTGACTGTAGATTCTAAAGTGCTACTTGTTTCTCTTTCGAGAAATTGGATTTGTATTGTCTCCTTTGATTAAAGAGATTGTCAATCTCTATAAGTATGGCATTCTCAAAGGTTATAATTTCCTTTTTGACCATAGAGTTGTTAGGGTAGAACGTTGATCTGTTCCTTAAACCTGTAACTCCACCATCCGATCTTAATTCAATGTTTGTACAGAAGTTTTTTAATCTCACAGTACGAAAAAATTTGTACATTTCTAGTTTTGTTTGAAACAGATCATTTCTGTAAGTGGGGACAAAACTTAATCCCAATGAAAGGACAGCAATTTCTTGTTCTGATAGATTATGTGCAGACAGGTTAAAGATTGGTATTGTTTGATTGGGTTCTACCATTCGTAGTATTGATTGCGGGTCTGTCGGAACCCTGGCGTGTATTGGTTGAGGTACCATCCTCGTTTCGAGGGCCGTTGTCTTCGAGGTGGACCTGTGCCTCGGCGATCCTGCCCTAAAAAATTCTGTCTAGAAGTAGATGGTTGCTGATCGTAATGCCGGTAGGATGTATCTGTGGATTGATCACCACCTGTATCTGAATTGGTATCAGAAAAGGTGATTCTTTTCTTAGTTGTTTGGGCAGTGTTTTGGGGATTATAAAAATCCTTCTGCAAATATGGATATGTTTTTTCTTTCTTATATCTTTTAATATCGTTTTGTAATTTTTCAGTTTTTTTATGAGCATTAAATTCCTCAAATTCTTTTATCGTTTGTTGAACTTTATCCAGAAGGAATTTGCCGTTTGTAATCGCTGAGTCTCCTAGTATCTTTTTTTCAAGAGTCTCTATTTCTTTAATTAAGATCTTCAGTTGTCTAAGGGCTGTTTCTATACTTAGCACCATCCAGGTGCGAGAGCACTTATTAGCTGAAAAGCTAAACCCTATTTTAAATTCCTCATCATCAGTAAAAATTATTGGAATATTCCAAATTTGTAGACCAGTTGGAATGATGTTAGCATTGAGGCAATCTGTCAGGAACTTGGCATGAAGCTCAGTTCGTACAAATTTCTTTTTAAGGCGCTCAAGTTGATTCAGGTCGGATTCGTAGGGAAATGAGGTAGTTAAACCCTTGTTACCCAATAATGAGGGGCATCCTGCAATTTTTAGAATATATTCATCAGAATATGATAATGTCTCAGCTTCAGACATAGATATATTTGCTTGACAAGTATTTTTAGACAGAAAAATCAGACAAACAAAACCACTTAAAAGTGATCCACAACAGACAAATGTCTGCGCTCAAACTTGATATATAAAGTGGACAACCCAATGTACCCTTGAGGGCTTGGGCAAATAATGTGAACTGGTAAAGTGGGCCTTCAAGGGATTTTTTGAAACACTGCGTTATATCATTTAGCTATAGGATGAAAATATACCTATAGGTGAGGTTAATCTCAAAGTGCGTATATCGTAAAGTTATATTTTTGCATTAATCATATATATATACAAATCATTCCAACCGAATTAAAACAATTGAATAATCAAAAAGGACAAAAGGTGTGTGGGAAAAAGTTAATTTATATCAATAAATGGTAGTTAGGGTACTTAAAATTCAGACAATTATACAAAATTTGGAAGGAAATAATATATTCAATGATTCCTCCACTTAGCAATAAATCAAACACTTTTTCTTGATGATGCTTAGAAGTTATATAGAAAACAGTGTGATAGTCGACGTTTCGGTCTTTACATCTCAGTTCTTAAGACCATCCTCAGGACTGATAATTTAAAAGTTGACCCCTATAAATGAAAAATATAAAATAAATATACATAACACACACCTATGTAAATAAACAAAACATCATTTAAATATATCTCCTCAATTCTTTGTATCATCTTACATGTCAATGACGATTAAAGTTAGTTAAGTCAATATAGTAAATATACTTCATCTATTCTGTGAGTACATTGAATCTCTTGATAGAGTAATATTTTAAGGTACCAGTAGCGCTTAATAGTGGTACTATGAGTCGAAGGCAAGTGAATTAACATTACCTCTATGATTACTATCTCAATAGCGTCTTTTTTAAGTGACAGTCGTTACCATTGCCAGTGTTACCTGGAAGTTTAGTGGTTATCCAAGTTTTTCGAAATTTTTAATCTCCACGTTTAAAGGCCAGTGCAGAGTTGGCAGTCTTGATGCAGCAAATCTAGTTTCCAAAAATATACATTTAGGTCATGTTTCAGTCTAAAGCAGAAAATCGCCACCGAAAAAATTAATGAGCAGATTGCTCTATTTTACCTCGTTTTAACAGATGAAAGAGATCCGTGTCATTTAGTTCGATTCAAACGAATCCTTTGTTATCCAATTCAACAAAGCAGCATATTAGCTCTTTCAAACTGTGAAAGAAACAGTATATCGATTTTTTTTTAAAAAGAAGAGAGAAGGGGACCGTTTTATTGATTAGTGTGAACAGATTAAGTTAAACGCTGACATACACATCGAAATCACAGCATATTAGTTCTTTAAAGCTGTGAAAGAAACATTTACCGGTTTTTAAAAAAATGCAAACTAGTTGAAATAAACACTAACTTAAGCGGTTATATAAATCTTGTTACCTTCTTTAGAAAGAACCTGTAACAAATAAATTGACGTCGTGACTCAGGTGCTCAAACACGAACAAACCGGAGAGTAACCTCAAGGCGTGTGCGTATTCCCACAGAAAATTCTGCAAGGGAAAAGCGGAGCGCTTAGAAAATGTATTTATATTCCCGAGAGAGTCAAAGAAGAGGGTCGGTAGTACGAACTGACCTGGTAATAATTCGGCGGTCTCGTCTGCTGCGTGAAGTCGAAGAGCACTAAGTGCTACCGGCTTCACACTCTTTAAATAGCCTCGCCCAAATGGAGCAAGAAAGAGGACTGAAAAATAGACCCACATATAAAGGTATTTTAGGCAGCGGCCATGTTAAAATGGCTTTGACTGGTCTATGTTTCTAATCCCTAGTCTTTATTGTCATCTTAATGACTGAATGTTAACCGTCAACTTACAAATAAAGTTTTAACTTGGATCGAGCTTAATTTCCAAATAATAAAGTGACCTAGCACTCCACAACAAATTACGTTACCGTTTAGATATAAATCTAAGCGTACGTGAACATGTCCGTTTTAGTTGGATGCCATGAGTTCATGCTAACGACTACCCTGGTGAAATACAGGTTTTGTAATTCGATGCTTAAGGAAAAGTTAACATAAATTCCCATTTAGTGCTTGTCGGATATCTATCTGTAGTTAATGATTAAGATTATTGTCAAATTAGATGATCTTTTGTGTCATTGAGAACACTTGTGCACGATTAATGGCAGCATAAGGTCTCGTGTCACCTAAATGCAAACATCAATGCAATATAAACGAAATTCTGCGAATAATCTATATATAATTAATTACTGTATCAAAAGTCTCACAGAGTATTAGATCAGTAAACGCAAAACGAAATGACAGGGAGCATTCGGTATGAAACAGGGACATGTCTTACATAATTGAATACACAGTTCAGTATAAATCATCGATATTTACATAGACTAATGTTATCTCAATCAGATGGTGCCTAAAAGTTCAAAATCACTAATCAGTGAATATTATACATAATTCAATACAAGCCATAGATGTATACATAGTATGTCGTACGAATATTATCTAGACGGTCAAAATCAATAATCGATGAGCATCAACATTTTATGTGGTTAGATGACATGTATCAAACTCAATACAAATCACAAATGTTACATTTCAATCGGGATATACCATATGGCACCAATCCTATACATGATTTATGCAAAAGATCTCTTCACTCATGAGATCTACAACACATTTTAGACTCAGATCAACCGCTGAATAACATGAAGCGTGATTGCATGAGATGTTTACAGACAGGCTAGAGTGTGCCATTCAGTTGCTGAATTGAGTCCACGATTAATCAAATCAGTCATACAGATAATTCTACCTTCTTTGATGGTCAATACTTGATCAACATTACTTTGTTTTTTGGAGGGTTTGATTACATCTAACACCCACCATTTCATGTCTCTTTCTGAGTGACCCTGTTTCTGGTAATGCTCGACTAGTGGTGCATTCTCTGTATGACATCTGATATGTGATTGATGTTGAAGGATTCTTTTCTTAACAGGTTGCACAGTTTTCCCAATATAATGTAACTTGCAGGGACATTGTATGCAATATATTACATTTGATGTATTGCAATTCGAAAATGATTTAATGGAAAAGGTGACATCATTAATCGTGCAAGTCTTAGTTGTTTGCGTTGTGTGGCATGCTAAACACATGTTGCATTTATAGTGTCCAATAATAGGAGATAACTGTCTCATATTGTCAACCATATCTCTTGGACCGTCTTCATAAGCCCTCACTAGTCTGTCTTTAAGATTAGTGCCCCTCTTAAATGAGAAAAGGGGTTTTGCATGGAATTCAGGTAAGTTCCTCAATAGATTCCAATGTTTACTAACGATCTTTTTTATGGCATTTGCATGAGTGCCAAATGTAGAGACACAGACTAAATGTGGTAGTTCAGGGCGATCTTTGACAGTCAGTAAAGTCTCCCTGTCATTATACCAAGCACGTTTCATAGATTTCTTTAGGAGTTTAGAGGGGTAACCTCTAGCTTTCAATTTTTCTTTAAGTTTCTTCGCCTCTATAAAGTAATCATCTTTGAAAGTGCAGTTCCGGCTGTAATTAACATGATTGAAAAGTACGATTTTGATCCCGCAAATGAATATTTGGTCTCTATGGATATAGAGAGTTTGTATGCAAATATTCCACAAGAAGAAGTCATGCAGATACTAAACAACCTTCTGAATACCAGACCAAGACCACATCAGGTACCAACAGAGTTTATTTTAGAATGTGTCCGGATTTCCCTATGTGAAAACTTCTTTCTCTTCCAAAACACGTTCTACCAACAACAGAAAGGAGTAGCGATGGGTGCTGTTTATGCCCCGGATATTGCTAATATCTATGTATCCAACTTTGAGAACAACTTTATATTTAATATATCAAATCCATTTTCTACACACATTAGAAAGTGGCTTCGATATATAGACGACGTGTTCTTGGTGTGGCATGGAACACAAAAAGAACTTGATACTTTCCACAGTTGGTTAAATCTGAGGAGTCCACATCTGCAATTCACCATTGAGTCTGATAAATCAGAGATGAATTTCTTAGACATCACCATCAAAAATGATACTGCAAATCATTTGTATACTACCCTGTATACAAAACCCACTTCAAGAAATACTCTTTTGGAGTATCAAAGTCACCATCCCCAAGCACTTAAAGACGGTTTACCCTTTGGGCAGTTCTTGCGGTTACGCAGGAACTGCACTTTCAAAGATGATTACTTTATAGAGGCGAAGAAACTTAAAGAAAAATTGAAAGCTAGAGGTTACCCCTCTAAACTCCTAAAGAAATCTATGAAACGTACTTGGTATAATGACAGGGAGACTTTACTGACTGTCAAAGATCGCCCTGAACTACCACATTTAGTCTGTGTCTCTACATTTGGCACTCATGCAAATGCCATAAAAAAGATCGTTAGTAAACATTGGAATCTATTGAGGAACTTACCTGAATTCCATGCAAAACCCCTTTTCTCATTCAAGAGGGGCACTAATCTTAAAGACAGACTAGTGAGGGCTTATGAAGACGGTCCAAGAGATATGGTTGACAATATGAGACAGTTATCTCCTATTATTGGACACTATCAATGCAACATTTGTTTAGCATGCCACACAACGCAAACAACTAAGACTTGCATGATTAATGATGTCACCTTTTCCCTTAAATCATTTTCGAATTGCAATACATCAAATGTAATATATTGCATACAATGTCCCTGCAAGTTACATTATATTGGGAAAACTGTGCAACCTGTTAAGAAAAGAATCCTTCAACATCAATCACGTATCAGATGTCATACAGAGAATGCACCACTAGTCGAGCATTACCAGAAACAGGGTCACTCAGAAAGAGACATGAAATGGTGGGTGTTAGATGTAATCAAACCCTCCAAAAGACAAAGTAATGTTGATCAAGTATTGACCATCAAAGAAGGTAGACTTATCTGTATGACTGATTTGATTAATCGTGGACTCAATTCAGCAACTGAATGGCACACTCTAGCCTCTCTGTAAACATCTCATGCAATCACGCTTCATGTTATTCAGCGGTTGATCTGAGTCTAAAATGTGTTGTAGATCTCATGAGTGAAGAGATCTTTCGCATAAATCATGTATAGGATTGGTGCCATATGGTATATCCCGATTGAAATGTAACATTTGTGATTTGTATAGAGTTTGATACATGTCATCTAACCACATAAAATGTTGATGCTCATCGATTATTGATTTTGACCGTCTAGATAATATTCGTACGACATACTATGTATACATCTATGGCTTGTATTGAATTATGTATAATATTCACTGATTAGTGATTTTGAACTTTTAGGCACCATCTGATTGAGATAACATTAGTCTATGTAAATATCGATGATTTATACTGAACTGTGTATTCAATTATGTAAGACATGTCCCTGTTTCATACCGAATGCTCCCTGTCATTTCGTTCTGCGTTTACTGATCTAATACTCTGTGAGACTTTTGATACAGTAATTAATTATATATAGATTATTCGCAGAATTTCGTTTATATTGCATTGATGTTTGCATTTAGGTGACACGAGACCTTATGCTGCCCTTAATCGTGCACAAGTGTTCTCAATGACACAAAAGATCATCTAATTTGACAATAATCTTAATCAATAAACTACAGATAGATATCCGACAAGCACTAAATGGGAATTTATCGTAACTTTTCCTTAAGCATCGAATTACAAAACCTGTATTTCACCAGGGTAGTCGTTAGCATGAACTCATGGCATGCAACTAAAACGGACATGTTCACGTACGCTTAGATTTATATCTAAACGGTAACGTAATTTGTTGTGGAGTGCTAGGTCACTTTATTATTTGGAAATTAAGCTCGATCCAAGTTAAAACTTTATTTGTAAGTTGACGGTTAACATTCAGTCATTAAGATGACAATAAAGACTAGGGATTAGAAACATAGACCAGTCAAAGCCATTTTAACATGGCCGCTGCCTAAAATACCTTTATATGTGGGTCTATTTTTCAGTCCTCTTTCTTGCTCCATTTGGGCGAGGCAATTTAAAGAGTGTGAAGCCGGTAGCACTTAGTGCTCTTCAACTTCACGCAGCAGACGAGACCGCCGAATTATTACCAGGTCAGTTCGTACTACCGACCCTCTTCTTTAACTCTCTCGGGAATATAAATACATTTTCTAAGCGCTCCGGTTTTCCCTTGCAGAATTTTCTGTGGGAATACGCACACGCCTTGAGGTTACTCTCCGGTTTGTTCGCGTTTGAGCACCTGAGTCACAACGTCAATTTATTTGTTACAGGTTCTTTCTAAAGAAGGTAACAAGATTTATATAACCGCTTAACTTAGTGTTTATTTCAACTAGTTTGCATTTTTTTTAAAACCGGTAAATGTTTCTTTCACAGCTTTAAAGAACTAATATGCTGTGATTTCGATGTGTATGTCAGCGTTTAACCTAATCTGTTCACACTAATCGATAAAACGGTCCCCTTCTCTCTTCTGTTTAAAAAAAAATCGATATACTGTTTCTTTCACAGTTTGAAAGAGCTAATATGCTGCTTTGTTGAATTGGATAGCAAAGGATTCGTTTGAATCGAACTAAATGACACGGATCTCTTTCATCTGTTAAAACGAGGTAAAATAGAGCAATCTGCTCATTAATTTTTTCGGTGGCGATTTTCTGCTTTAGACTGAAACATGACCTAAATGTATATTTTTGGAAACTAGATTTGCTGCATCAAGACTGCCAACTCTGCACTGGCCTTTAAACGTGGAGATTAAAAATTTCGAAAAACTTGGATAACCACTAAACTTCCAGATAACACTGGCAATGGTAACGACTGTCACTTAAAAAAGACGCTATTGAGATAGTAATCATAAAGGTAATGTTAATTCACTTGCCTTCGACTCATAGTACCACTATTAAGCGCTACTGGTACCTTAAAATATTACTCTATCAAGAGATTCAATGTACTCACAGAATAGATGAAGTATATTTACTATATTGACCTAACTAACTTTAATCGTCATTGACATGTAAGATGATACAAAGAATTGAGGAGATATATTTAAATGATGTTTTGTTTATTTACATAGGTGTGTGTTATGTATATTTATTTTATATTTTTCATTTATAGGGGTCAACTTTTAAATTATCAGTCCTGAGGATGGTCTTAAGAACTGAGATGTAAAGACCGAAATGTCGACTATCACACTGTTTTCTATATAACTTCTAAGCATCATCAAGATAAAGTGTTTGATTTATTGCTAAGTGGAGGAATCATTGAATATATTATTTCCTTCCAAATTTTGTATAATTGTCTGAATTTTAAGTACCCTAACTACCATTTATTGATATAAATTAACTTTTTCTCACACACCTTTTGTCCTTTTTGATTATTCAATTGTTTTAATTCGGTTGGAATGATTTGTATATATATATGATTAATGCAAAAATATAACTTTACGATATACGCACTTTGAGATTAACCTCACCTATAGGTATATTTTCATCCTATAGCTAAATGATATAACGCAGTGTTTCAAAAAATCCCTTGAAGGCACACTTTACCAGTTCACATTATTTGCCCAAGCCCTCAAGGGTACATTGGGTTGTCCACTTTATATATCATCCTCTATAAGTGAGGCACATTCAACACTGTGCTTCACCAAGGACCTGGCGTTCAGCAGTATGCATTTGAACATAGTGGTGTTGTCCTCTGCCTTTGATTTGAGAGTTTTAGCTTTAATAGATTTAATGGGTTGGTAACTAAGTATTGGCAGAGAGGCATTACAGTTGGGGCAGGTGACCCTGGTGGACCCAGGCCTTGAGTCAAATGCCAGGCAAAAGACATCCAGAGATCTTACCGACTGGCTTCAGTCCCATGAGTTGGGATCTGGTGTATCCCTGGGTATCTGTCCCTGCAGGATTGCGACGGGCTGGGGTGCTGGTGCTGAGCGCGGGCGGTGCGCGGGTGGAGCAATGACAGGCGCAGACGGGCGCAGACGGGCTTGCCTTTGGCATGACTTCGGCACGCCAGCAGTGCGCCGGCTGTGAGCGGTCACGCCAGCGTTTGGGTTTTATAGGTCCAGGGAACTAGTCTGTTGACCTAGATTTCCCCCAAGATGGCGTCCCGACTCCACATGAGTCTCGGGAGAGCCTAAGTAGTCTGCCCGCCACAGAAACACACCCACCACTGTTTCCCGCTCCCCCGGAGAAATTCAGCGTGAGTGGAGGCAGGTAAGGGACTGTGCAGTGATCAATTAAAATTGGTTAAGAGCAGTTTTTAAAAAGCTTTTAAAAGACGCGGACAGCACCAGGAGAAGTTAGTGCAAATAAGCAAGTAGCAACAGATGAGCGAAAACAGCGCACAAGTTAAAGACTCCTGGCTCAAGCCTCAGGAGTAGTGGAACTGTGTTTGGGTTTGGGTTTTATAGGTCCAGGGATCTTGTCCGCTTACCTAGATTTCCCCCAAGATGGCGTCCCAACTCCACACGAGTCTCGGGAGAGCCTAATTAGTCCGCCCACCACTGAAACACATTCACCACTGTTCCCTGCTTCCCCAGAGAAATTCAGCATGAGTGGAGGCAGGTAAGGGATATGCAGTGATCAATAAAAATTGTTTAAGAACAGTTTTTAAAAAGCTTTTAAAAGACGCAGCCAGCACCAGGAGAACTTAGTGCAAATAAGCAAGAAGCAGCCGATTAGCGAAAACAGCAGCACAAGTAAAAGAGTCCCGGCTCAAGCCTCAGGAGTAGTGGAAAACAAAGGACTTGCCACCGCTGCATTGTTTAGTCAGCCATCTTGGAGCCAGGGCAGGGGAGTTAGGAAACTTCAAGCACGTCAAAGGAAATTCTCTAGAAACTTCTTCTACCTCAAAGAAGGCTCCAGGTATAAATTTAAGACTGTCAGACAGACTCTTCAATTTATTTTCTGGACCTGCTGAAGAACTATCAAAGGACTACCTGCTGCTGTGATCAGCTGTGTACTCCAAAGGACTGCTTGGCGGCACATGGACGGGCTGCTTTAATGACTAGAGCCCGCCTTGAGCCCTCAGATGCTGCTTAAAGCCTGTTTCACTGCATGAACTCAGGACTTACAGAGTGTCTCCAAGGGCTAGTTGGCTGGCCTCCTGGTCAGGACAGAAAAGGTCCCAACCATATTTCACCCGTACCTAAACCTAGCCTGAGTGAGTGCTAACCCCCCAATCGGTGCTCCTCCAGACCTGGACCCTTGGTGGTGGTGCTAGAGGTGACCAGATAGCCAAATTCCAAAACTTGAGACTTGGAACATTTATTTTTGGCTAAAAACTTCTCTGAGGAAAGATGGGGTCAACCTGCTTCTCTAGCTAGCCAAGGTGCATGACCAGTTGGCCTAAATCATGGTAGCTCTTGCTATACTGTTCTCCGCACCAGCAAATCCTGCTCAGAGGTCCTTCCCACAAGGAGCTCGATCACAATCAGCCATTTCTTATGACTTTGACCTTGTCTCCCAAGACTAGATGTCTGCAGTAGGCACTTTGATATTTTAGGTGATTCTTTAAGAATTCATAACTCTGGCTCTATTGATTGGATTTTTGTTTGCTTTGGTGTCAAATAAATTGAAAGAATTACATTGGTGTGGGATTCTTCTTGTGTTTTGACTGTATTACTGTTTGTGTGCTGCTGCATACATACTTTTCACATTGACTCCAAGTTCAGCTATCAAAAGATAAGGCTTAAGTTAATGCAGTGACTTTTGTGGTTCGCCCTGACAGGGATTGTGGCTGTTGCTTGAACCAACAACCCAATTTCCCACAATTAGGCAGTATGCTATCCAAATAATGCCGGTAGTTTCCTAAACTCACTTAGACTGGTCTAGCTTGAAGTTTCTAAAGCAAGCATTTTAGCAGTCAGCTCTGGGTCACCCTTACACCCTTACACGCCCTGTGCTCTGTGGATATTAAAGAAAGCAGCTCCGTGTTTAAATATCTATATTAATAAATATTTTAATCAATCATTACTTTCTACTTATGTTCCATGTTGCTGGAAACAATCACTAGTGCACCCCCTATTGAAAAAATCTAGGGCTGACATTCCCAAACGTAATAATTTCAGACCTATTTCTCTGCTTCTGTTGATCGCCAAAGTCCTTGAAAGAATTGTTAATAATTGACTAATGCATTTCCTGGAAGGCAAGATTATTCAGCATGCCACCTAGGTGCACTTCCACCCTGGGCAAAGTACTCAGGTTGTACATTTGGATGTCTCTGAATTAGTCAAATTGAGACTGAACGTGGATAAAAAGCTGTGGTAATTCTTCTGGATTGGTTTGTTGCTTTAGACACTGAATCCCACAATATTCTTTTGGAGTTTCAGGAGATTATGTGAATCAGGGAAAAAGCAATCAGATGTTTAAAATGTTTCCTCTCAGAGTGAGGGCAAGCTGTTTATCTCTCCCCTTATACATCCAGCTTCAGTTTATCTAAGATTCGGTGATGAGACACAATATTTACTGTCCCTTCATCAAGTAGACAGCTCTCTGGCAGAACATTTTTAGGACTGCCTGACCGGGGTAGCAAAGTGGGTGTGGCTGAATTGCCTGAAGCTTAACTTTGACAAATTAGAAGTTTCGGTTTTTGGCAACCCTTCTCCTTTTGATCTGGGCTGTCACAAACTTCTAGTGCCTCCTCCCTCTACAATCTTGGCATAAGATTTGATATGGATCTCTCTTTCAATTCACACATTCAGGACATTACCGGAGTTTGCTTTGAACTTTTAAAATCACTATATACATCTCTAAAACTCCTACCAATGGACACCAGGGAGTTGATTCTGGAAGTCTTGGTGACCTCCCAGCTTGATTACTCTAATTCTCTTTGCTTAGGTCTCTCTGCAAAATCCTCAAACAAACTTCATATAGTAGAGAATGCTACTGTTTGGCTCCTTTTGTGCATTCCCAAATGACATTCTACCAGACAGGGGCTCAAGCAGCTTCACTGGATGCCAGTAAATAAAGTGAGTTTTTTTCCAAATCTTAACTGATTACTTTCAGAGCTGTACATGAGAAATGTCAGCTCTTTCTTCAGCTGAGATTCTGGTGGTACACCTCAAAAAGAGACCTACACTCCAGTAAATAGGTCCTCCTGGTACTTCCAAGAGCAAATCGAATCAGAATTGGGAGGACGTGCCTTTGACATTTGGCAGTCTGGCTCTTGCCCTTCATGCAGATTAAAAGTTTTCAAATTTTATTGGCTGTTTCGATTTTCCAAATTCAGGAGGATTTTATGCAGAGGAAATATTTTTGCTGTGATAGGAAGTAATTGGTCTTCCATAGATTTGTTGTCTCTGATCTAAATTTCATTATCAGACACGTTCAATGATAAACCAGTCATATGTTTACGAATATTTCTAATCTCCATTACAATATTATCAGTGATTAGACCAAATCAATTGTAATTCTTATAAAAATGTGTCAAATGATGGTTGAGAGGAGTCAACAATTTGTGATTTATTAGGTAATGGTGATACTGCGTGTTTACTCATAGAATTGGGAAACAAATTGTCCATCTATATTCAATTAAAACTGCACCTAATTGGCGGCATAATGAAGACAAATTAATACAATTGCAATAGGTGATCTAAAAACTGGGTAAAGTAAGTCAAACCCGAATAATACCACATGTGCAGCTGCTAAAACTAAAAGGGAGGAACCAATGCCAAAACACGCTAGTTCCTGAAATAGGTCCGCCTCCTCTGACGGGAATCTCATCAGCGTCAGCTGAGAACCTTAGTGCAGACTCCAGGTTCACTTCCTCTCCACAACCACTAAAAATAACCAAACGAGTCGCCAAAGCCTGCTAATAAGGTTCCAGGTAAGCAAGAACAGCACACATAGTTGCATTCATTGTCCTTCTCATATGAAATAGAATAGTTACAAAGGGGCTCGCTGGAGCATAGTGGAAGGTGGACTTGAAAGGCACGGGCGTCTCTGGCATTTCAGGTTATTAGTAACCTTGGGCAGTGGAATTACCAGGCAGGTGTCAGGGGCATGCATAATGAGGCTATTGCGTAAGGACTGGCATGAGGAGGGGTTGCAGAGGTAATGTGTACATCATACAGTCTCATTGCAGAGGGCTCTGCAATGAAATGCACTCCTACACACTGTTCCCAACAGTGTTAATGCTCCGACTTTAAACGACCTTAGAGTCGTTTTTGATTGTCTCTGAATGGAGCAAACAGTATTATGCAATTATCTTAGTAGAATTATTACACATTCCACGCAGGTTAGAATAGATTAGATTATGTCTAATAAAGTATGTAATATTAATTGCAGCAGAAATGCCTGCTGCTTAGCAAACTAGAAGCTAATATAGCATCCTGCATAGTTCATGTGATCCTGCCCTCCATCTTGCTATGGAAGCGTCTAAACAAGAGAGATAATTGCCCTGTTCTTCATGCGGATGAATACCTGGACATAACAGCACAGTCTATTTACCATCACTCTGCAGCGCAAGTGCAATCTCCCTAGTCAGAGATAAAAAATAGATAGACATTTGTTATTTTCCTGACCTCAACGGTGTTTCAAAAATATCCAACACTTTAGTTTAAACGAATGTACAAATAAGAACGACAGAACTTTAATTAGTAAACAAATCAACACCAAAAGTACTTTTTCCTCTTTTCAGAAAATGGCCATGCTTACTTTACAAGAAATATGTGAGAGGTTACATTATCACTTGAAATATTTTGTAGTCAAATTCTTACTTTACAGCCAATTGTTCATGTTAATGAGATGAACAGCTTCTGGGGTCATTGAGAGTTCCACCACTAAATAGCTTTCAATCATTTCCCATTGTCCAAGACATTAGTCATGTAACATTTTCTAGTTAGTCGTGGCATTTCCAATGAACCGAAAACCCTAAGGCTCCTCTGCATAGCTTTTTTTCATTGATCAGAGAGAACAAAATGACTCAGTGAATGGAAAGGTCAGCTTACACTTCCAATATTTCATTACTATGACAAGGGAAAGTCAGGTTTCAATAACACCACAAATTAATTTAGTAGTTTATAAAAATCCAGAAAGCCAATTTGAGTTCAGCTTCCCTAAGGTCTCTCTGTAAAATGTCCCAGTTATATTCATACTGACAAGAACAGTTGAATGAAATAGTATTGAGGCTGCCAGGGTATATTTCTTTTTCATTTGCAGCTAGAATATTTACTGGCGTGATCTACTGAAGCAATAAGGACATTTAAATGGTTACTCTTAATATGAGAATTAAAAATACCACATGGAACCCTACATTGCATTGCTTGTGTTTCTTAAGTATTCTGGTAAAAGTCCATACCTGGAATCCTCATAAATTACATCATCATTACATTTTAATTAATGTGTTATTTTCAATCACGTTAGCGACAATTATAGGCAGGGTGACGTCAAAACTGTTACAGGGATATGGGGATATGGAAACAGAACTTTGATTTGGTAGAAGTTAGTTTTCTCAACAACATCTGCTTGGATGGTCCGACACGTTCACTGACCGAATTCATGTCGCATAATTGTTTAATCTTAAACGACTTCATGATAATTATATGACTCCGATTTGCTTCATACGTGTATCCTTTCTGTTGCAAAGGCAGAAATCAATGCTGACAGGTTTGTAAAAAAATATCTTGCAGCTCCATGTATAACGAAGAAATGCAAATTGTGGGCACACTTAGGAAAGCCCTCCTTCTGAATATATACCAAGAAAATATAGATGAAAAGCACCAAGAGGAAGCAGAATTAACGGAAGAGAAATGGAAGGCATAGGCATCCATGAAGTGGCGTAGGAAGTGGAGAAGGATCCGCCCCTGGCGCCACAACTTTTGGGGGTGGCTGTTTCACCCACCCGCTCGCTCTTACCTGTGGCCTTCGCGTAGGTGGCGGCTGCAGGAATCGCTACTGGGGACATCAGGCCTAGCTATGCCACTGCATCCATGAGAAATATGGGCATTCCGATCTTCTATAGGAACTCTGGGTGAAAAGGGTGTGTTCCAGTTAAATGAATTCCATGCAATGACTAAAAAATAAGTAATGAGTATGCATCTGTCAATTTCCCACAGGGTTATGAAACATACATAGAGAGACCAAGCACTGCAGCAGGTGCCTCAGAGTTCACACCTGGTAAGAAGCACTTTGGGAGGGCTGCGAGAAACCTCAAAATGTACTTCTCCAAGAAGTAAGGATGATTTGAAAACTGATGAGGTAATAATGGTATATGACCGCTGCAGTACTGTTGTAAGGTTGGCTAGTCCTGTGTGCATGAGTGGAACTATCCAATGGTTGTCTTTCCAGTTTGTTGATGATTTGAGAGCTGATCTTTTGTGAGAGTGGCATTTGCGGGTGCTGCATGTGGGGACGTCCTGCAGGGCCGCACATGAATGGCAGGAACCTATCAGGACCACTGAAGGAAGGGACGGCAAGCTTATACCATAGCCAGGTGCTGTCAGGAGGGATCAGACCCAAGAAGACCCAATGGTTGTAGTGCCACACACCAGGCCTCATTAAGCCTTCTGTCGGACATATTTTCCATGATTCTTTGCTTCATGCCTTCTGCCTTCATTAGGCTTGGGGGAGAGTAAGATGGAAGGGAGGTGGCAAGTCCAGACCCTCAGGGGGATATTCTCAAGGAAGTGACGGTGAGAGGTGTTAGCCTCCTTGGCTTAACGCCTCTCACCGCCACTTCGGAAACGCGAGGCAGCACCCAATTCTCAAGAATGTTTCATGACTTAGCCCCAACGCAGACATCCTTGCACCAGAGTGCAAAGGTGTCTGTGTGTAGGGGAGGGTTGTTTATGTACAGGAAGGTGCCCCTTCCTGCACATAAACACACCTAAAATACCATTTAGTAACTTTCATGTGTGCTGCTTCGTGCAGCACACATCAAAGTTACAAAATTTCATTTCTGAAAAGGTTTGTTCATATACAGGAAGGGACACCATGGCATTTTGCTTTTTCCATATGTGCTGCACAAGGGAGCACACATAGAAACATAAACCTTCAATGGTTTCTATTTTGCCAGCAGAACATAATTGATCCAGTGCGATCTTTAATTCTTGCCATAAACGTAATGGTATCTTGCACACCTTGTGAGCTACAGCCTTCGCGTCATGCTTTAAAATTATGCGGTGCTGGAAACCCTTATGTTTTCCCAATTGTTCACTAGAAAAGCCGGGGTAATCCTTGACCCATTCCTCAGCTCCTAGTTGGCAGCCCTGTCTGGGATAGGAAAGATCAGTTAATGAATCGGCAGCCGTGGACCATGTAGGAAAGAGTGGTGGGGCCAGGTGGAGGGGGATTTCAACAGACGATGACGAGCAAAAACTAATTATTTATTTAATTTCCCCTCTTCATCATCCGCCAAAATCCCACCCCCAGCCAGACCCACAGCCCCACCGCTCTTACCTGCGTGAGCCGCAGCTGTGAACGGGTAGAAAAAACATTATCAGCATTTTGTTTAGACAGCACCATGTTAGGATGATTGGGGTCTAAAATAATTCCAAGTTCACCTTGCTCATCCCAACCGTATGAATTGGCACCATCCTTGACACTGAATACGGATCCCACAGCATGTTGACCATCAAACTGTAAATCAGCATCAAATATCCCCCCACTTCCACTCTTTTGCCCCCTTATATGAAAATCCTAATGCAAGATACGTGTACAACAGTGTTATCGATTTCACCAAAATCCTTTTCATTTAGCAAAATGAAAGGGGAACCAGAATCTGCTAAGAATTTTATATTTCTCATGTTCATCAAAATTATATAAGATGCAGGCATCTTTTCCATGGACCCTTCATAGATGATATCTCTACAACTGTGCTCTCTCCTTGGCCTGTCGAGGATAACATTAGAACAGTGTTGTCATCACCGTCGGAGTCATAGAAATCCTCCTCAATGTTCTTGACCGACTGTGAGGGAGTGGGTTGTTGACTAATGTTTGCTCTGCATACACGTGTAAAACGGCCTTTTTTCCCGCACTCCAAACACGTTTGACGCAGTGCTGAGCAAAATCTAGCATTGCCCAGATGGGATTTGCTGCCACTGAAAAAACATGAGTTTTCACTCTTCTCAACTTTAGATAAGTATCCTTCAGCATTGCGGGGGGAAACAGCACTGGATCCTTCATTAGGCTGCTTAGGATTGGATTTGGTATTAGGATTTTTCACCTCAATGGATTTCGTACACTCGTTCATTTCTTTTATTCAGATTTGTGAATGTTCAATACTCCTCACCAGCTTCAACTCTGATTCTTAAATAGGGTTCTTGGTTTATAGAAGCTTTTCCTTAGCTATCTTATTGTTATTTATTTCTATTAATTGATCCCTAATGATTTCATCCTTGAATTTCCTATAGTTACATATTGCAGCTAGTGTTCTGAGGGGTGCAAAAAATGTGTCAATCGATTCTCCTGGAAATTGGGAGTGTTAGAGAAACTTGTAGTGTTCAAGAACTAGGTTTTTCTTTGGATAAAAATGTTTGTCTAAGGTACTAATAATGGACTCATATTCATCAATCACTGTTGTAGAATCACCATACTCTCCACCAAATGTAAAAACACTTACAATTGCTAATGGTAGTGTTTCCAAAATGTTCCAGCCTTAAGTAATTAAATTGTATACTAAAAGTGCTTTTTCTCTTTTTGGAGGTGAAACTATCCCTATCAAGCACCTCCAAATAAGCTTCAAAGGGTTCTTTTCATTGTTGATAACTCAATGGGGGAGTACCTGGTACATTGCAGAAATGGTGCTTGTGCTAAAACTCTCTCCATGAGATGATTACTGGGTGGATAGTTGCTAGAAAGGATTCAGCCACAGTGTATTTTGCTCAGGGGTATACTTATACAGACAGGCTTTAAAATGTGTTTCCTTTATTTCCTTTTTGCGTGTTTGTCACCGGAAATGATACAGTAACATTAATTTCAGATTCTCTAGGGTGCAGGCAGACTTACAAAATATTTGCTCATTGATGTGCCTATCACCGAGAAACAATGGAGACAGATTTACACTATATTTTCCTATTGGTGTGCCTATCACTGAGAAACAATGCAGGCAGATAGATTGGTAAAACATTGCCTGAGGAAGTGGATTGTTCACCCTCACCCATGAGGTCAAACTCGTTACACACGCCGTGTGTATGTTTTCACAGGAAATTGTGCTTGTTTTGGGAACCTTCCCAATCATCTAAAATAGCTGCTGGACATGCGCAGTAATGTAGGATGACTGTGCAATGTCCCAAAACGGCAGCGCATGGACCGCTATTCCAAATATGACGGCCCTCATCCAATATGATGGCCTAGAATTGCCTGAAAATGCCCAGTTGGTGCTGTTCGGATAAACAAGTCTCCACTGACTATCGTCAACACCAGTTCCATAGACTCACCTGCCAGCGCGGCAGTCTGAATTTAGGCAGGAGCAGTGTCAACCGGCGAGGTAATCCGATGCTCGACACAAACAGAAGCGCTGCTGGACAGATCATTGCCACTGTAAAGATGTCCAGACGTGCAGTAAGCTTCAAATCATTTTTTTTTCACTATCCACCCAGCAACTGCTGACCTCCATCAAACGTCGCTCCAACCCCATTCCAGGTTCCGCCCAAGGAACCAGCCAGCCCAACATTTTATCCCTACACAACTGTAGTAGTGGTAGTCAATGTGGCTTGGAAAGGGAGGAATCCTAAAGTTTTGGTATCTATTTGACGGTGAACAGGCCCGTTAATGCCGAGGATCTGCCATCCATGAAGACCCCCAACTTTAACTTCCAAAGAACCAGACTCTTCACATTAGAGCCATTGGCAGCAATGACCGGCAATGTGAGATCTGCACTTCAAGCTACAACAACAACAGTCTGCAATGACAAGCCAATGTGAGGTTCCAGCAACAACCATTCGTGATGCCCACCCGGATCTTCATGCTACAATGACCTCCATCAGAGACACCAGACCTTCTCTTCAAGCTATACTGATGACCATCCACCATGTTCTTCTTGTTGCCTTGGCCACCACAAACTTGACTCCATAAGCCGGACTTTGAGAAGGTAACTTTTCCAGAGGGACTAACCTGGATCCTTTTACCAGGAAAACGCTCCATCGAGGTTGGGCGGACATTGTCACTATTACCCGGTCTAGCACAACCAAATGACTGAGCGGTGCTTTGTGCTTTTAAGCTCTATACTTACCAAAAACATTAACATTTTATATCTCCAGTTTGCTTATTAGATTTATTTAGTGCTGGTATTATTTTATTTTATTTTCTTTCTAAATTGATTTGGTGTTTTTCTTATGTTGTGTTTTCACTTTATTACAGTTTGTGTGCTATACAAAGACTGTATGCTTCATCTCCAAGTTTAACCTGACTGCTTTGTGCATACTATCCATGCTATCAGAGGGTTAAGCAGAGGTTAATATAGTGACTTTTGTGGTTCACCCTGATAAGGATTGTGGTGTGTTGCTTGAAACCCAATAACCCAATTTATCATAGAACATGATAGCAAAGTTGCTGCAGTCTTTCAGAAAGCACTAAACCCTACTATGAATCCAGTGGGAGTGAGGAACTATTTCAACCGCTAACATATCCTACACCAACTACCAAACTACACCACCACACACAGTATGAGAATAGGGGCTTATAGTGAACACTGGGAAAAGGGAATGGGATAAGAGAAATTAGACACTGGATATTTCCCCCTGACTTATCACTCTACTGGGCACAGAGGTCTACAGGCCAAGCTGGAAATTGGTACTGCTGTGAAAAAATGTTCACCTTCCACAGCCCATACACTGACAACTAATAAATCCCCATAGGGCATACAAATGTGTCCCAGCAAAAAGGCTAGGGGGCAGACGTATCAAGAATTGCTTTTGAGATACTTAAATAGCGAATTTTAGCGATTCACTATTTAAGAATCATAAAATGCAATGTATGTAGGATTTGTTAAAAAATATAGCGAATCCTACATATTCCTTGATAGCGAATCGCAAATTGCGATTTGCTATTAAGGAATACCTTCCCATTCCTTTCTATGGGCCTAGACACCCATAGGAATGAAAAGGATTGCATTCACAATTTGCGAGTACCAAATTGGTACTCGCAAATCGCGCATGCAATTTCAAGGCAGCAAGGGTGTCAAAAGGACAACCTGTTGCACCCCTGAAATATGCATGTGTGCACATGTGGTGCACATACATTCCCTAAGGGCATGTATGTGCGCCACATGCCACTTAGAAAAATGCTCTAAAGTGCATTTTCAAAGGAAATCGCAAATTACCACCAATTTTAAGTTGGTGGCAATTTGCGATTCCTTACAGGGAGGTCGCAATTTTTTTGTTTACCAACATTGCATTTAAGGAAGCGCAAATTGCGATTCCCTGAAAGCATTCGCAAACTAGGTGATCGCAAAATAGCGATTACCTATTTTGCAATTGCCTTTTGGGATGAAACATCCCAAAAGGCTTTTTCCAGTTCGCAAATGGGCTGATTCTGCGAATCGGCCTGTCTGCGAACATGAAAACACTTTATACATCTGCCCCTTACTCAGAAATCTGTTCACTCAAGAGACTATTTAATCTGATTATCGAGATACAAATGGTTTGGTACAAACGAAAAGCAAATAGGACACTGACCTGTGTAATCCCTATCCTAGTATCTCACCAACCCAGGTGAGTAATAAAAAGATTAAAAGTGTGATCCTGGCAACATTCGCTTTCATAATTTTGATAACTATTAAAGCCTTTATTCAAACCTGCCAATAGTAGATTTCAGCAGACTGGATATAACAGAAACAGCATAAATCCCCATAAGCAACTTCTTGCTCTGACCTTTGTTAAAAGGTCTCTGCAAGGATGAAGAAATAGTTTCTCAACATCGAAGCTACTCATGTTCACCTGAGCCCCTGCAGAGGTTCTTGCTTTATATTGCACAGCCAAATTGGCTAGTAATTTAATTGAATATGCCCACTGAGCTGTTTGTTAACATCCATTGAGCCCTCAACCCCATGGTAAGAGGCCGTCCAACATGTGTAGGAGAGATAAAGGTGACACATTGGTAAGAATACACCTCACTGAACTGGTATCTGCACATACAGTAGGCAATCAGCACCTTGCTATGTTATGGGGTGACAACCTCAATGGGATGCACGTGCATTGTGGGAGTGGTCCAGAAACCTGAAAAGACTGTGGACAAGATTACAGCCTCCTTCATAGTGTTACCCTCTACCGAAGGAGGACAAACATCTGAAAAGACATGTTTAGAAATTTAGAGCACTGGCTGCACTAACAATAGTAAGAACCAAAGGCTTTCAACTGAAATGAGTTATCAAGCACTGCATTTACCAAAATGCATTTGAGCAAAATGGGTGCTGCTATGCTAGGCAGTGTGCTCCCTCCTCCTTGTGGAAAATTGCACGTTACCTCTATTTATTCATGTGTCAAATATGTTACACCGAGGTCAGACTCTAAAACAATGGGCTCTGTCTGAGAGGTTGTGGTATGGTGGGTAATCCTTTGCATTTGTGGCTGAGCTGCCCCAAGCTACAAAGATTTCGGAAAGAAGTTCTAGCCACTGTAAAGGACATTACAGGGTACCCGTGCTAGCAGATCCAAGGTAACAATGCTGGGACTACTCCAAGAAGTTTTCGGGAGAGTGAATCGTAATGCACTAGCACATAATCTATTAGCTACTGTTGATAGCACATTTGACTATTGCTAAATATTGGAAACAGGTGTGGAAGCCCATCTAGGATACATTGTCATTTCATATCTGGAACATTATTGCTATCAAAAACATGACTGGCCCTGTGGACAATGACAGAAGCAGCCTCATGACAACATTGCATCCGGCGTTGTCATACATGGATGCTGGACGTAACACTGACGTGTCCTCCTAAATTGCTTGTCTTAAATCCACTTGGGGAACTCTATACCAAATTTCGACCGAGAAATCTGTGGAGTGCCAAAAATCAGCCCAAGACATGATGAACCTTTAGATATTAAAACAACATTCAGCCTAAGATAATTGCACATACAACAATACATGCCTGGAGGTTGGAAGGGACAATATGGAGGCAGGATATTTCTTTATTGTTGGAAAGTGGGTTATTGGTAGGGGCAAATGTAGGTCTGTCACTGGCAATAAGCCCACTAACACATGATACGACTCAGCATAGTTCTTAGAAAAGTATTCTCATGCTCAACCCTTGGTAACGTGGCTGCGAGCAGACAGGCTTAACTTCAAAGACAGGTATGTAAAGCATTTGAAAACACAATTTCACTAAATAATTAAGACACAACACATATTAAAAATCCAACACCAATTTATAAAAATAGGAAATATTTTTGGGGCATATGCATCAACCAAACGAATACCGATTCCTTAATAGCGAAAAATAAGGAATCGCCATTAAGGAATCGGTAATTGGCATGCATCAACAGATTCGGTGAAATTTAGCGATTCCTTAAAAATCGCTAAATTTACCGATTCCTTAATAGCGGGGCACGCAAACGGCCTCACTAGCAAATAGCGAGTTCGGTAATACCGATTTGGCTAATAGCGAGTTCGGTAATACCGAGTTAGCTATTACCGAATCGGTAATAGCGAAATCGCAAATTGCCACGTCGCTCCGGGAACGTGCTGATGACATCACCAACCAGGAAATACTGCTGCCCCACCCACATAGCCTCGACAGAGGAGCAGACAGGAGCTGGAAATAAGGACAGGCTGTGCAGAGTGAGGCCACACCGATTCTGCTAATCACATCAGACATCCATCATGTCGCAGGAAGTGCCATCCAGCGCAGAATCTGCACGCAAGCGCAAGAAGAAGTTTTCGGACAGGGAGCTGGAGTACCTCATCGAGGGAGTGTCCAGCAAACACGACCGCCTCTTTGGCAAGCTGTCCCTCAAGGTGCCTGAGACAGAGAAGCGGCGCATCTGGCAGCGCATCCGTGAGAGGGTCAATGCGGTTGGCGTCACTACCTGCAGCATCGACAACCTTAAAAAACGGTGGTATGACCTGCGGAAGCGCGCCAAAGAGAGGATTGCTGAGAGGCTACGGGAGGCAAGAAGGACTGGAGGCGGAACATCTACTGCACCATCCAACACAGCCCTGGAGGACCTTGTGGAAGGGACCATAGAGCGGGAAGCCGTCGTGGGGGTGACCCAGATGGACACGTCCGGCGCAGCCACAAGTGCCCAAGGTAAGATGCATGCCTGTGCCACACCCAGCATAGCGTAAATCCATACCCATGCCCCCAGCCCAATCTCACTGTGTCTGCAGCTCTGGCACAGACAGCTCCACACATGACACTACTGCATCTTGGGAGTTGTAGTCTAGTCAGGCCAGAGTGCATGTACAGGCGTAAATCCTATGAGCATACACCACATATTTTGTACATGGCTGGAGACTGTTCATTTGTTGGACCACAGAGGGACATTAATGGGTACAACACTATGTAGGTGTAATCATCCCACTAATCATGCACTGTTTCACACACAGATGCATCACCTGGGGACTCTGACGACAGCGACCAGCTGATCATTTCGTAGACACCCGTGGAGTCAGACCAGGAGACAGCGCAGGATGCGCACGCATCGCCAACACCTGCCACCCCACCAGCACCACCTCCACCAGCGCCACAATCAACGGCACCAGCACCAGTGCCACAAGCTAAGGCACCAGCACCTGCGCCACTAGCCAAGGCACCAGCAACAGCGCCACAAGCAATGGCACCAGCAAAACAGCCTGCAGCTAGTACAGCCACAATACCGCAGAGGCACAGGCACCAAGTTGCGCCCTTGCAGGAGATGGTAACACCCCCCCCGCAATTGGCACCCAGGCAGCGCACATCCACACCACCTGCTGCACCACCTGGAGGCTCGACACACGCACGGCGTCACAGGGCCCGTCGCAGTTCCGTCTCCTCAGCAGACCAGGATGTCCCAACAACCTCTGCAATCGAGGAGAGGATGCTGCGTACACAGAGCCTGCAGGGACGACATGTGGCTAGCATTAGCTGCAATATCGTGCGCCTTGCGAGGGAGATGCGCGCCATGACTGCAGCAGTCACCGACATGGGCTCCGCGGTCAGGGACATGGGCACGGCGGTCAGGGACCAGACCACTGCGGTTGCTGATGGCAATGCTCAGCTCAGGGAGGAGGTACGTGAGCTCACCCGTGCCATCAGGGAGGGCCATGAGTCCCAGAGGAGGAGTAACCGGCAGCTAATGTTGCGTTCCGCCGCCGCTACCAAGGCCATACAACGGCACAGCAACTGCACCGCTGTGTTGGCACGCCGCACAGTCTCCCTGCAGGTGGACCTTGGGCACTTCTGTGGGGATGTGGCTAAGTCACTGGGACACATCACCACTGCTGTGGAACAACTTCAGAGCAGCACATGCAGTGCTGCAGCATTGGGAGGGGATGACACAAGTGAGGCTGCCTCCAGTGTCAGCAGCGTGTCACTGGCAGAGGCCAGCACCAGGCGCCGCAGTTCGCGTGCCTCCACGGGGACAGGCCGTGGTGAGGCATTGGATGCACCTGAGCGGAGGCTTGGTGTACGTGGCAAGCGCCACTAGACATTTGGACATGCTGCAGGACCATGGTGGGGCAACCATGCCCATCCAATTATTGTGTTTGCACAGGCCTGACTTTAAGGCACCTTTTATTTACATGTATGCAATCGGAGCATGATTCACAATGCTAGTTCTGTTGCACATTCCTCAGTGCTACTGTGCATTAAACAGTTGCACCCAAAACCAACTTGCAATGTCTCATTTAACCCAGGGTCAAAAATGATTTTGCATTATGTATGTCCGCCTCCTATGACCCTCTGCTGTGTTTGGGATGTGTGCCGGTCGTCGTTGGGCGGGTGGTTGGTCAGCCTGGTGGTCGTCATCCCTGTCCACCTTCTATATACTTCGGGCCTATAAAGAATATTTAAATAAGTGTAACACTTGCTGACTTACTTCCAAATGCTCACGTAAGTCTAATGTTTGTTGGTTAATCGTTTCCGCCAAACTGAATATTCTTTATAGGCCCAAAGTATATAGAAGGTGCCACCAGTGAAACATTTGTGCCGTTTTTGTCTTTATGGGTTTCAGAATCGGAGCTACTAGCACGGTCGACAAGTCTTTGAAATAACAAGATATCCTTAAATTAGAAGGGATGACTTTTTAACCTATCTCCATCGGAAATCTGTAAACTGATATACATATAAAAACCAAGATAACAGGGATAATACGCGAATGCGATTATATTTGCAGAGCAAGGGAATATAAAATGAATTAACCCGTTGCCTGTGGATAGTTAACTGGTTAGAACCAAAATTAAGGTTTCAAGAAACAAAATGATTCTGCATCATCGTGAACATTATGCTAGAAAGTTTTAGTCAAAATCTATGTATTCAGATTGCAAAAATACAAGATTAATAGGATAAAAAGTAGATGGGATATAATTTTATATCGTGCAGGCCACAGTCACCTAAATATAAATTACGGCTTCTCTAGTATTGTTTTGAATAGTCTTAGTCTTTGGCCATGCAAAATTTTGTAGACCTGTCAGTGAAAATTGGAAATGGATAAGATTGATTGCTTGACTTTTTGTAAATAATATGTATATGAATATATACAAGATCAGGATGTATATATGTTTGTAAATAAATGTATATAAAGAAAGCGTTTTTAGACTTGTAAATGTACACTCAATTGAGCCGATATTTACAGGCAATTACAGTTTGTGTTTCTCTTATTATAGGAGTTATCAAAAATATGGCCACCTGAGGAAGGCTGAACGCCAAAACGCGCGTAGACCTAATATTAGCCATAATTCATAATTAATGATTACCCTCTGTTCTTTTTTTGTTTCCTTTCTTTTGTACCTAAAATGTGGAATATAAATGTAATTTTCTGAATGGACATGGAATAATACAATGTTGACGATATTAAGCATTTAGAAAGAAGGGCTATAAAGAAATAAGGAAGATGAAATGACCCTCTACTGCTAAAAAAAATATACAAAATAACAAATAAAGAGATTTATTGAAAAGAAAGGTCTTTTATCAGTCATAATTGTTTGATGGGGGTACACATAAGAAGTGTTCAATTGACTTGTACATGTACTCTGCCATTCTAGATCTCAGGCCTACCACATAGTCAAGCACATTGTCCTTAGCTTCTTTAGGAGACTTCTCTAAACACTCTCTTAGCAGGCTCAATGGCCCCCTCACAGGGTGTCCAAACAACAACTCAAAGGGACTGAAACCAATCCCTTTCTGTGGCACCTCCCTGTAGGCAAACAGTAAGCATGGGAGGAGAACATCCCATCTCCTACTGAGTTTCTCTGACAACCCATTTATCATGCCCTTCAGGGTTTTGTTGAATCTCTCAACAAGACCATTTGCTTGTGGGTGATAGGGGGTGGTGAACTTGTAGTTAACACCACATTCATCCCACAGAGCAGTCAGATAGCTGGACAGGAAGTTTTTGCCCCTATCCGACACCACCTCTTTTGGAAAACCCACTCTGGTGAACACGCCAAGTAGTGCTCTAGTCACCGCAGGAGCATCAATGGTTCTAAGAGGTTTTGCTTCTGGGTACCTAGTAGCATGGTCAACTACCGCTAAGATATGCCAATTCCCTGATGCAGTAGGTGGGTCCAGGGGACCAACAATGTCCATCCCCACCCTTTCAAAAGGAACCCCAACTACTGGCAGTCGTATGAGGGGAACCTTTGTTTTGCCCCCTGACTTGCCACTGGCCTGACAGGTGACACAGGAGCTGCAAAATGCCTTTACCTTTTCAGACATACAGGGCCAGTAGAAATGGTTCACCAACGGGTTCGATGTCTTTGTCTGTCCCAAATGTCCTGCCAAGGAGATATGACCCAAGGTCAGGATGAACTCTCTGTACTTCTGGGCCACCACCAACCTCCTGGTGCCCCCCTCCTTGAGGTTTCTGGCCTCAGTATAGAGCAGTCCATCTTCCCAGTAGAGTTTGTGAAACCCATTGTCATCCCCCTCCTCTTGCTTAGAAGCAATCTGCCTCAAGCTTTCATGGGTGGGACAGTCACGCTGTCCCTGACTGAACTCCTCTCTGGAGGGTCCACCTGCTCCTGTCTGTTCTGACAAATCTGACTGCTGTGGTAGGGAAGGAATCCCTCCCTCAGAGGCCAGATCCTCCCCATCAGGGTTAAATTCTTCCTTCACCTCTGGAGTTCCCTGGGCTGGCTCACCAGGCCCAGTACCCTTGTTCTTGGATGCTTGTACCTTTGTTCCAGGGTCCACGTGTCCAGCCTCTTCCTTCTGGCTATTCTGTGGTCTAGTCACAGCACATACCCACTCAGGTAGCTCCAATATTTTCATATGGAGTCCTCTCTCCACCTCTGACTACACAGAGGCTTCAAGATCATTGCCCAGTGAACACTGGACTGGGAGCACCTTTGACACAGCTACCTTCATAGGGCCTGTAGCACCTCCCCATTCCAAATCCACCACAGCCATAGGATGGAGTTTGGTAGTACTGTCTGCATAGGTCACCTGGTGAAACGCAACAGTTAACAACCTCTCTGGAGGCACCAGTTCATCTAGGACCATATTTACACTAGCCCCAGTGTCTCTGATAGCCTCAGCTTCAGTCCCATTCACTTTGGGCCTCTGCCTGTGCTTGTCCATGTTTGGAGGTAAAGCAGTAAGGGTGGCAATATTCACCCCACCCAGGGACACTAAGGTTGCTTCCATCACCAGACTACCCCTCTCTGGGGCACCACTCTCCACCCCTACACTTATACTGGCAATCCCTGTGGATGGCCCCTTAGGGGGGAGCTTCTTGGCGCAGACAGCATCTCCATGCTTATGCCCTGGCTGGTTACAGTCAAAGAACTTACCCACCTTTGAGGGATCAAAGAACCTACCAGGCTTTCCCTGAAACCCCCTCTCTTTGAAAATGGGTTAGCTCGAGGCCCCCCTCCTGGTGCAGGTTTTTGTGGGTCTTGAGAGGACTCCTTAGGTTTTGACCTTCATTTCCCTGGGCTTTCCCTTGGGAAGGGACCTGTCCTCCTTTCTTCTGGTCACCCCCCTAGTGCTGAAGAGAAACCCGGGTTCTCACAGTAATTCCCCAGCTGATTCCCCAACTCTCTGGGGTCTGTCAGTTTAGAGTCCACTAGATACTGGCGTAACTTCTCTTCTGCACAATGAGTCAAAATATGTTCCTTCAAAAACAAATTATACAATCCCTCATATGTTTCAACTTTGTTACAACAATCCAGCCTCCTTCCAGTGCTTTTACTGAAATGTCCACAAAGTCTACCCAAGTCTTTGAACCCAATGTATGGGTGCCTCTAAACTTCACTCTGTACTGTTCTGGAGTCAGACCAAATCTCTTGACTAAGTATGCTTTCATCTGCTGGTATGATTCTGCATCCTCTGCCTTCAGGGTCAGGAGCCTATCCCTCCCAGCTACTAGAATCAACTCCCACAGGAGTGCACCCCAATACCTAGAGTGGACCCTACTCATTTTAAGGGCCCTCTCAAAAGCTGCTAGCCACCTGTCAATGTCATCCCCTTCAGTGTACTTGGGCACTATGCCCTTGGGACGTTTAGGTTCAAATCTACCACCCCTGGACATCTCAACATCATCTTCACTTTCTCTGCCACCATTCATCTTCTCCTCCTCCCTCTCCCATTTTCTCTTAGCCAATTCAAATTTCTCCTTTTCCAAGGCAATCAACTCTAATTGAGCCTGAAGCTGTCTCTCTTCAAGGGACAGTAGTGGTACTTGAGTAAGGGACCCTTCCCTACTCTCACCACCACCTTGATTCAACTGGCTAACACTAGTCACAATGGAAGAGGTCTCATTCTCACCCTTCTCTTGGGTGAGGTTGGGGGGAACATCCTCCCACCCCCCTGGGTTCTCCTCAGATGCCCTGACTCAGGTCTGTAGGGACTCAAGCAACCCTATCTTCCTCATCTTCTTGGCAGCAGGCAGCCCCCTAAGCCTACACTGTTCCCTAAGCTCAGAAAGCTTGAACTGGCAGTCTAGCCAGGTCCAGCTCCTTGGTCCCCTAGTTTTGGGTCACAACAGACTTAGAACAATTTAGAAACATGAAAACAATGGATGAAAAACAGTTTAGTCCAAATTCCAAAAATCAAACTCAAAAGTTTTGTTCTAAGGCAATTTAGAGGATTTTTATAATCTTAAATCATTCACTGAAAAGTGTACTTTTCAAACACCTCAACCACGCCGATGAGCACTAAGGGGCTAATTCCAATCCGGGTCAGAAGGGCACCGAACGCGATCCGACCGGAAAAACTACGAGCCGTATGCGTGTTTTCCGCCCGACTCTTACAGCTGTACGAGCGAGCAAGTACGATGAGAGCTACGTGAAATTCACCGACCGAGTCGTTTCCGGGTCCGAACCGCTCCGTACGTCTCGGTTGTAAGCTAACCGTGGCATGCAATGGATGCAATTTACGACCGAGCCAGTACGATGCACGCGTCGGACAGCCTGTGAGAGCCGAAGTGTCTGGCTCGCAAAACGACCGGGTGGTTGACTTTGGGGGTCCGCGTCGGACCCCCTGTCACCCGCAGCCCTACGACTTGGACATAGGGGGAGACCCGAGGGTCCCCCCAACACAGGCATGTACGGTGCGGGTGGCACTGACGTGTACCCACTGTAGGGGGCGCCCTTGCGCGAGACATACCCATTCAGTCAATGGGAGCCCATGTACGCGTCGTACGACCGGCTCCGATTGACTTCTATGGGAGTCCGACCGAACCGAGTCCGGCAGCATATTGGCGCATCGTACTCGCTCGGTCGAACTGCAGAACTCCGGCTCGGTCGGAAAACACTCCGGATCCGGCTCGGTCGGAGTGCTTTCCGACCCGGATCGGAATCGGCACCTTAATGTTGGAAAGTGGGTTATTGGTAGGGGCAAATGTAGGTCTGCCACTGGCAATAAGGCCACTAACACATGATAGGACTCAGCATAGGTCTTAGAAAAGTATTCCCCTGCACAACCCTTGGTAAAGTGGCTGAGAGCAGACAGGCTTAACTTCAAAGACAGGTATGTAAAGGATTTAAAAACACAATTTCAGTGAATATTAAAGACACAACACATAATAAAAATCCAACACCAATTTATGAAAATAGGAAATATTTTTTTCTTTAAAATGACACCAAAACGACAACGATTCAACGTAGGGAACCGGAGATATGAATTTTCAAAGATTTAATAAAATATAGCACTTAGAAGATTATAGCACCATATTGTTGTGATACCTGCTCGTGATAGACTGGGGCAAAGTCAAAGTTTCAGGCTGGGCGTGATGGTTCCCTAAGCAGCTACAGCTCCCGGCAGGTCCCGGTCTCAGTTTCTACCTTCACACTTAGAAACTTTTCTGGAGATTATCTTCTTGAGGGTCCTCAAAGCTCCCAGCCAGTCCGGATCCGGAGAGGGTCCGCTGGCTTGACTTGTAATGAGGTCCCGGTCAACTTCCCTGGAGCGGACCTAGAAACTTTCTCAAGATCACTTCAGTCGGGCAACCCAGGAATCCAGGCCGGTACGCGATGGAAGGCAGGCAGCTTGGCTCTCGCGGTTGCTCCCGGTCACCTTTTCTACGAGCGGACTTAGAAACGTTTCTTGACCTTTTTCTTGCAGGGTCTCTTGATGCTCCTCATGTAGCCGGATCCGGTGAGGGTTCGCTAGCTTCAGTTTTCTTCTAGTCCCGGTCAAACTCTGGAAGTTGGACCCATGGAGATTTTAGCAGGATGAACCTGGATGGCTTGGCTGGCTTGCGGTTGAAGGCAGTCTGCCTAGCTGACCAGGTTGAGTCGGTCCCTCTATGGAGCTTTTTTTCAAAGTTGCTCCAAAGTTCTCCAAACTTCTTGAACTTCTTCCTGAAGTTCGTCAAGGGGTCCCAAAGTATCTTAAACTTACTCCAAGGGTCTGGAAGCTCCAAGATGGTCCTTGAAAGTTGAGGACGTCAGTTCCCACAATCCACTGATACAAAACCCTTACAAATCCACTGGTTGTTTTCCAAGGTGTAGATTTAGTTGGTGATGTTCCAGGTGAGCTCTTTTAACCTGTAGCTATCAGGGGATCAGTGACTAAATATCGAGGGACAGAATATCGACTGCCCAGAATATCGAAGCCAAAATATCGAGGGACAGAATATCGAGTCCCTATCTACAAACAGGTAAGGACTAAAATATCGAGTATAAAATATCGTTGTTAAAAATATAGGTAACTAAAATATTGAATTGTTTAAATGTATTAAAACTAATATAAAAATTATTAAATAATAAACACTATTAACTAAAACAGTTAAAATGATGTAAAAAAAGCTTAAAATGTAAAAATAATAAATGTAATATAAAAAAACACTTTAATAATTTTTTTACATATATTGACCTAATATTATTAAAAACTAATTAATATTCTTAATTACAATTTTTTTTAAACATTAAAAATATAATTATGTAGATATATCTGTATATATATTTATATATAAACCTATTATATACATTTAAAAATAAATAATATACAATAATTTAAATAATCATATTTATATTTGTTATGTTAATTAATATTTTACACTACATTAAGGTGCCGATTCCGATCTGGGTAAAAAAATTTGCGTACAACTCGTATCCGTAAATTTTCACGTACGAATCGTACAAGTACCGTACAAACTGCGAAGTACGATTCGTACATGAAAAATACATTCAAATTGCGTCGGGAAAATGGTCCGAGAGGGAGCCGTAAAGTTTTACGCCCGAATAGCGTCGGGAAACGTGTCCGATAGGGAGCCGGACATTTTTACGTGCAAATCATAAAACAGAAGTCCGAGCGTGCAAGTACGATCCGTACCGCCCGTCCGAATACACAACCGCATGTAAAAGGCCCCGTACGGAGCGAACGCTGCAGCACACATGTAGACGGGTAAACTTGTGCCCGGATACGAGTCGTACAGCCCCCCTCACCCCGCACATGTCAGCACCGTACCCCCGTATGTCAGCACCGTACCCCCCCGCACTGTACCCCAACACCGTAGCACAGCCCTGCACCTGTACGTGCCGCACCCCAGGCCCGTCTCCCAGCCCTGCACCCGTACGCCCCGTACCCCAGCCCCCCACCTGTACGCGCCGCACCCCAGGCCCGTCTCCCAGCCCCGGACCTGTACGCACCGTACCCCAACACCGTAGCCCAGCCCTGTACCTGTACACACCGTACCCCAACACCCTAGCACAGCCTGCACCTGTACGCACCGTACCCCAACACTGTAGCACAGCCCCGCACCTGTACGCACCATACCCTAACACCCTAGCACATCCCCGCACCTGTACGCACCGTACCCCAACACCGTAGCACATCCCCGCACCAGTACGCACCGTACCCCAACACTGTAGCACAGCCCCGCACCTGTACGTGCCGCACCCCAGGCCCGTCTCCCAGCCCCGCACCTGTACGCCCCGTACCCCAGGACCGTACCCCAGCCCCCCACCTATACGCACCGCCCCAGGCCCGTCTCCCAGCCCCGTACCTGTACGCACCATACCCTAACACCCTAGCACATCCTCGCACCTGTACGCACCGTACCCCAACACCGTAGCACATCCCCGCACCAGTACGCACCGTACCCCAACACTGTAGCACAGCCCCGCACCTGTACGTGCCGCACCCCAGGCCCGTCTCCCAGCCCCGCACCTGTACGCCCCATACCCCAGGACCGTACCCCAGCCCCCCACCTATACACACCGCCACAGGCCCGTCTCCCAGCCCCGTACCTGTACGTACCATACCCCAACACCGTAGCCCAGCCCTGCACCTGTACGCACCGTACCCCAACACTGTAGCTCAGCCCCGTACCTGTACGCACCGTACCCCAACACCGTAGCACAGCCCCGCACCTGTACGCACCGTACCCCAACACCGTACCCCAGCACCCTCACCCAGCATCGCGTATGTACGGACCTTACCTACGCGAAAAATACTCGTACAAAACCAGGACACTGTAAAACAGCACATGGAGGGTCAATTCGACTTGCACAACACCACAAAACACGTCAACATGACAAAATACATCTCTATGACTGACCTAGCACATCCAAACATGCAAACAGAGGCCCTAAATCACAACCACCTCTTATAACACACCCACCACAAATTCAAACCCAGCCACACCCACAAATGGACCAATAAAAAGGGCCCACACACACAACCCATGAGCCTTTGCAACAGACCCACTGCTGACAGACCCCACAGACAAACAACTGCACCTTACTTACACCTTAACTACACCTTAACTTACACACCTTCACACAACCTCATTCACAAACACCCCCTCTTCACATTCACACACACACCGTCACATTCACACCCACACACCCACAACCATCCACACCCACACCCAACACCATGCCCACAGACAAGAATCCAAAGTTCACAAGGGCGGAGCTGGACTTCCTCGTCAACGAAGTCATCAGAGTCGAGCCACAGCTGTTTGGAACATTGGTCAGACAGACCAGCATAGCCCAAAAAGCAAGCCTGTGGCAGAGGATTGTCGATAAGGTGAATGCTGTTGCGCCCATCCGAAGGACCAGGCATGAATGCCAAGCCAGGTGGTACGATCTGCGCAGCGCAGTCAATAGGAAAATGAACGAGGAATATGCCCAGAGTAACATCACTGGAGGTGGGCTGCCCCGCAGACCCGTACATTACCATCCCTGGGAGGAGAAGGTGATGGCCATGCTTCCGTCGAAGGAGTCGCAGAGCCTGGTGAGTACACAAACGACTCACGTAACATGGGGGGAATGCCATCCACACCACAAATTCACAAAATGCACGCAACTTCCCCCAAGCCCTCATCGCACACAACCACACTCAAAAACCACGCTCATGCCCCTAACATCTCCATGCTCCATTCACAAATAAAGGCAATGCCATGTCCCAGGCCACACCAACCACAAACCCAAGACTTGGTGTCCGGGATGCTGGGAGGGTGGGGCTCACACAACACATTGTGCAACTCAGAAGCAGACACCAATGCCCTCAGCCCATATGGCCTAGGTACATACCCATGCACCATGCCCAATGCACAGGGACTGGCAAAGTACTGACAAGGTAGCTGACACTTGGCCCTGCTGTATGCAGCACAAGGCCCTCCTGTGACCACTGTACACTCAAACACCAACTACACAAGCTCAGATATCTAGCACAGGCACTCAAACTCACTGTCATGCCAGCATGCACCATGAGGGGACAGACACATCACCTGGGAGACCCAATGACAAATCACACTACACCCAACAGCAGGCCCGGTCACACCCCCCCCTCACACAAGCACACACACCCGGGGCAGGCAACGGATTTACCCACTCTCACAATGGACATGTGACACAACAAGACCAATCCATCACCAAATAAGCATCCGAGCCAAAATTCTACTGGTCAAACACTCAGGAGAACATACCAATCTGTCCCCCGCAACATACCCATCCCCAAGTGGACATTGAGAGGAATGCTAGGCACATCCAACTACCTGGAGGATCTGTGACAACTTGAATATGTATGAAACATGGTTGTGGCATGAAACAGCATTAACATTGTCTCTCTCTCACACACAGGGCAACGTCATCGACCTCCCCCCAACAATGGGGGGGAACAATCACAGTCCCAGGCTCAGCGTGAAGATGATCCCACCGGCAGCGAGGACTCTCACCACTCCGTGGATGACCCCGGCCAACCTGGCCCCTCTGGTGCCCAAGCCCCTGCAGCACCTGCGTCAGGTACATCTGTGCCAGCCCCCACCCCCATTCCTGCCACATCCCAGGAGACACCCAGGAGCCCTGCTCGCACTGAACAACAGAGCCAGTCTGACCAGGAGGGACAAGGTTCTCCGGGCACCCAGGAGGAGGCAGACAACCCCGAAAATGCCATCCCTCAGTGGTCCCGTAGACCCGATGTGCCCACAACGGCAGGCCAGGCTCGTGTGGGCAGGGGTGGTGGGAGTGGAGGCAGGCGGAGGCGAGAACCTGACCAGGCAGCTGAGGGAACCGGTATGTCACACATACGCCACATCCTGGACACATACTGGCGTGACACCAGGGGCATCAGCCAGGTAGTGTCGAGCCTCACAGAGATGAAGGGGACCCTCGACGAGATTAAGAACCTGCAGGCCGAGCAACATGCCAGTCAACAACAACACCAAGGACGGATGGAGGCAAGACTGGCTGAGCTCCTGGCGGTGCAAACGGACATGAGCCGTTCACTCCGTCGGATCGCCGACAACATGGGCAACCCTCCCTGTGCCACCAGGCGAAGACCACCACCAGCCACAGGGAGGGAGGAGGAGGAGGATTCGTCCAACGGAGCATCACAAGCATCGTCAAGGCCTGCATCTGAGGGTCCCCCCAGTAAGGTGGGTCATCCACGGAAAAGACCGTGAGAGTCAGCGGACCATCCACATCTCCTAGGTCACCTGGCCTGGCACCTGGCCCTCTGGCGCAACAGCAGCTCCTCATCCAATGACATTCTCAGCCACATGGACTTGCTGGTCACAGTATGACCAATGATGACCAACACTGTGGTCTGGACTCTGATGACTCCAACTGAGAAGGATGCCATCTTCCCCTGTGAACTTTGGATTCTATGCACCCGGTAGAGCACCTTAGTACATCTACCAAAAGATTTACCCCACCAAAAATAAAAAATAATTTTTTTCATGAGATGTTGCTGTCATTTGGCATTAGTCCACAACATATGTATGTGTAAATGTCAAACTATGCCTGAGTGTTGAACTAACTCCAGCCATCCATACCCTGGGATCTGAGTCTGGTACAAGACACACATGGGTCACAATTTATCAGTCAATGCAGACATGGAGCACAATACTCACCTGTGATGGCCACAAGCTGCTGAGGGGTTGCTTGCAATACTGTGCGGACAGATCTATCTGGAAGAGTATCATTAAGGCGTAGAGGTCATGCCTCATTTGGAGGTTCCCGGGGAGGGAGTCCCAGGTATGTGTTCCCAGGTGGGAGAACTATGTCCTGCATGCTGGAGTACGGTGGATCTGAAGAATGGTGGCCAGGTCAAGGTTGGATGCACGGAGATGGCACTACGGGTTCTCGGATGACAGTGGTACAAGGTTGGTGTTGGGTCGGGGTTGTGGCCTGCCTCCTGAGTCTGGGTGGGGAGTCTGAAGGTCATCCTGCAGCACACAGTGATCCATTGAAGCTATCTCTGCTGGACAGTGATGTGGCTGGGGTGTGGGATGTTGCAGCTGAGGTGTGCAGATGCAGCCTGGATGTGGACAAGTGTTCTGGGAGTTTGGATGTGGCTGCCCCGTAGAGGGCAGGGCAGTATTTGACACGGATGTTGTCGTGGACCTGGGGGATGGTCCGTCTTTCCTTGGAGTGGATCTATCTGGAGATCATGTGCATAATGCAGAGGGTGTTGCAGTCTGAGGCACAGATGCTGGTGATTACCATGGCAAATGTGAGCAAGCAATCCATGATGCACACCATCTTGAGTGCATGGACACTGGGTGCTTGTGCGGGGCTTCTGTGGGTGGGACACAAGCAGTTGACCCAGCTGTAAGGGGACAATCCTCAGATGTTGACCTCAGTCCTGTACAAGTCCAGCCTCAGGTGGCTGCAGTTCTGCCATTCATCAATGGATCTCATGCAATCTAGAATATTGGAACGGGCAATGTCTGCGTCCTTGGTGAGGGTGAGGAGCACCTGGCTGTCAATGGCATACGAGTTGATGATGAGGTTGTGTGCGCATGTGATGGTGGAGAGGGGGGTCCTGGACACATTGTAGATTGACACGCTGAGAGATGATACCTGTGCCATGTGCCTCACAACGACAGCATACTACATGCAAAAGCCTTGAGTCCCACTCCCATGGCCTTGCCGGGGTACAGAGCCGGTGGGGAGTAGGAGGGACATGACCTGGTAGGTGTGACAGGGCCTGGAAGGTGTGGCAGCGCTGTGTAGGCAGTCAGAGTAGCACACTCATCATGCAAAGGTGTTGTGTGTGCACTTAGTGTATGCCTGAGAGCTGGCGGCAGATGTGTGGATGGACATTGCTTGGAGGGTGGCTGCAACATCAGACTGTAGTGTGATGTGGGTCATGCAAGGACATGAGGCTCGTGCAATGTGCACGTTGCATGTGCAGATGGTACAGCCTTTGGCACCGCGTGGCCGCAACTGTGGCACAGACAAGCTGATGACAGCCAAATGAATGGGTTGATGGAGGAAGGGAGGAGCATCTTTGATGTGTGTGTGTTGCCAAATCATTAAACTTCGTGTGCCCTTGCTGCAGTGGCTGCAACAGCAGGCGGCATGTCCTGGGAACTATGCCACAATTTCCACACAAAGACTAGGATGTCAGAAAGGACTACTGCAACAGGTGTATGTCAAGGAAGGAGTGACCAGTTTTCAATGGCACACCCATAGACAAAGGATGCACAATCCCCAAAGATGACTGACACCGGATCATGAAACTGAAGGCCAAGCTGCGCACAGGAAACACACCCCAGAAGGTGTTGACGGCCCGTTGTGGGGACCAACATACCAAAACACATACACAGCCATGGACTTCATGCACAATAGAGAGTTAAATACATGTAGAACAGCATGCAGGTGGCTAATCGTCACATAGACTCATATGCACAATCCTTGACAACCATGTCAGAGATGGCGCATGCACAGTGGCAAGAGACCTGCATTGACAGAGATCAGGCACCTTGGAGGCTGAGGAACACCTTTATTACTCAGGCTCACACCTATGGAAATGCATCAATATTAACAGACTCACAGGTCTTTTGGATTAACATGTGGGACCTACACTGGACACCCCCTTCGCACCACAGATGCTGTAAATCCATGGGAGTGGCACACAATTGAAGGGGATGAGCCAAACATCCCCTGCTGCACACGGAGAGGCTGCAATTCCCCATTGAGCCTCTTATGGGGATGTCCCGCAGTATGTCCACCCGAAGCCTCCCGTATGTTTCCGAGGGAAGTTGTACACACATTGATGCCTTCATCAAAAACCACAATCCCACAACAGATGACTGTCATGAAGTGTGACTATCAATTCATGTGAGTCATGCTACATGTCATGTGCCCCATGGTGAGTCGACATGTATGCATAGTAACAAAACCTGCACAGGAGCAGTGCCCACACATTACAAACAACTACCACACCTAAAATGCCTTGCTGCAATCCTTACCCAAAGGAGACTTTTCACCATGTCCGTGCATGTAACGCTGATTCAGCACACGTTACATTACTCATGAGGAATAGCAGGGGCACAACAATGCCATGAGCAGACAGCATGCGCATCTACCTGGGGATGAGAGACACACAAGAAGTCAGGAAAAACATAGTCATCCACATGCATGGTCATGTACTGAATAAGGTTGACACCATGCTAGTTGTCAATTGAGTGTGTCAGCTAAAATGTATGGAATGACATCAGCACTCGAGTGACACATCAGCACACACCTCAAAGTCACTTAGCATACAGTCAGCTGGACACACACATTGCAACACATGCCACACAAGGCTCCAAGCGTGCACAACCAGACCCAGGGACTCACCATTATGAGAAGAAGTTGCGTATGAGCTGACTCCGGATGTCCTCCTCCTCCTCCTCCTCCTCCTCACTTGCCTTGTGACCAAGGCCGTCATCCTCCACGGGTGGATGTTCCTGCTCATCTGGATCCAGGATGAGTGGCACAGCTTTCTCCACTGCCATGTTGTGCAGCATGCAGCACACGAGGAAGATTTTGCAGACCTTCACCGGTGCATATGGGAGGGACTCGCCGGTCTTGTGGAGGCAACGGAATCGGCTCTTCAGGAGGCCAAACGTCCTCTCAATCACTCGCCTGGTCTGCCCATGGGCGTTGTTGTAACGGTGATCTGCAGCTGTTCTTGGGTTGCGGAGAGGCATCACCAGCCATGGCATGTTGGGATAGCCAGAGTCCCCTACATGGAAACATCATGTAATGAAGTGGGTCAGGAGATGTCTTCACATACTAAGATACCGCTGAATACTGGACAAACAGAGTCTACCCACCAACAAGACATGCTCGTTCATTGTGCAGCTGCAGCATCATTTCTGGCACCCTGCTACGCCTCATGATGTAGGCATCGTGTGCTGACCCTGGAAAACGTGCACAGACATGGGAAATCACCATGTTAGCAAGACACACCACAAGGGCATTAATGGAGTGATAATGTTTACGGGTACAAAAGGCTACCTCCTGTGCCTGTGGTGGTACCAAAGCCACATGTGTCCCATCAATGGACCCAATTACATGGGGCATCCCTCCCAGGGCATAGCACTCACCCTTGATACCTGTCAAATGCTCAGGAGTTGGAAAATGGATGAATTCATCCAGGTGCTCCAACATGGCTTCTAAAACATCATGCAGGACACGGCTGAACATGGTCTGAGACATGCCACCCACATCAGCTATGGTCAATTGAAACGTACCGGTGGCAAAGAAATGTATGGCTGACATCACCTTCATCTTGGGGGTCAGCGCAGACGGATAACTGTGTCGCGGTTGGAGGTGTGGTGCCAGCCTGTTTGTCAGGTCTACAATTAACTGTTGGGGGAATCTGTAGCGGCGTATGCAGTCACGTTCCCTCATGGCAGCCAAGTCTGGCATTGGTCGGGGGAGAGGCGGTGCCCTGCAGAAATTAGGAAGGAATAACCAAGATTGAGTACATAACTACACCAATGTCAATGAACTGAGCACATGTTCAACAGCTAATACACATATGCTACATACAGAGTCTGGCCTGTGCAATACATCCTGCACACGTATGCCAGCAAGGTGATACTCCTACCAAGAGCCAGCTACAAACGTGGATTGTCAAGGTCTACATGACATGCCATGAAAGTAGCTGTGGGCCAGTGTGAGTGAACAGCCAGACACATTACAGGAGTGACATACATCCACATATGTGCATTTGAAGGATGTTATCTCATACAGACAGCTGCCGGCAAGCTAGACGCACAGGTCACATGTCATGGAAAAAGGACAGACCACACACCTTGCCATGAAGGGGTACATGTCAAAAATGATCACACAGACATTGAGGGCCCGATTCACAGAACTAACTTAAGACAAAATCCTAAACTTACTACCATTTTGGTATTCACAGAAGGCACTTACTCATTTTGGTATTCACAGAAGGCACTTACTCATGTCGGTATTCACAGAAGTTAGGAGTCCTAACTTTAGGACTCCTAAATGCCTTCTGTGAATACCGAAAGTCTTAAAATTAGGATTTTTCTCAGTTTAGTAGTAGTATAGTTAGGACTCCTAACTTTAGGACTCCTAAATGCCTTCTGTGAATACCGAAAGTCTTAAAATTAGGATTTTTCTCAATTTAGAAGTCCTAAGTCTAAACTTAGGACTACTAAATTGAGAAAAATCCTAATTTTAAGACTTTCGGTATTCACAGAAGGCATTTAGGAGTCCTAAAGTTAGGAGTCCTAACTATACTACTACTAAACTGAGAAAAATCCTAATTTTAAGGCTTTCGGTATTCACAGAAGGCATTTAGGAGTCCTAAACTTAGGAGTCCTAAACTTAGGACTACTAAATTGAGAAATATCCTCATTTTAAGACTTTCGGTATTCACAGAAGGCATTTAGGAGTCCTAAAGTTAGGAGTCCTAACTATACTACTACTAAACTGAGAAAAATCCTAATTTTAAGACTTTCGGTATTCACAGAAGGCATTTAGGAGTCCTAAAGTTAGGACTCCTAACTTCTGTGAATACCGAAATGAGTAAGTGCCTTCTGTGAATACCAAAATGAGTAAGTGCCTTCTGTGAATACCAAAATGGTAGTAAGTTTAGGATTTTGTCTTAAGTTAGTTCTGTGAATCGGGCCCCTAGACTACACAGATATGTCCTAAGCTCGCAAGTCCCTGTTCGATGCATACAGACACACGTTACGTGTTATTCCACATGTGTCCTGGTGTGCGTAATAGTGTGACATGGGCATCTACACACAGACATATGTTGGATGCAGCTACAGCAGATGCCGTTGACGGAACACCAACAGCAAGATCATGGGAACACATGACACACACATGACATAGTCACATCGGGGCACGCTGGTAGTGAGAAGTCAGGTGTCATCATCTTTGTACCTGGCATCAGGGGACAGTTGCGGGTGTTGGTGACTGTGCCATGCCAGTGATGCAGTGCTTGACAGCTTTGAACTACATGCCCACATGTAAAAGGTGTGAAGGGAAAGTGCGCCACATACTGCCTCATCACACATGACATGTGTACACAGGTCATCACACAACTATTGGGTTAAAACATGAGGAGACATGTGCCACTTCACTGCCTGACACATCTAGGCCCTACACATGAAAGACTGCACTGACAATGACTTGATGTCCTTCCTTGTGCGAGTCATACACCTCCATTCCTTTCCTGTGCGCCTCCTATCACCAGTGTAAGCTGTGAAACGCACCGTACACACGCTCTGAGGGCGTGGGTACGGTCGTATCACTCTATGGGGTTTGGGTAGGAGTACGCGTGTGTGTACGGACCGTACACACGTACGTGTACACACTGGTCCTATCCCTATGGGAGTGTCACCGTAGGAGTACGCCATAGAGATATGGCTCGTACATGCATGTGTAGGGCCCGTAGCACTATGGTAGTGTTGGCGTAGGTGTACGCTATAGAGCTACGAGCCGTACCCGTGTGTGTACGGCCCGTAGCACTATGGCATACGCCTACGCCAACACTACCATAGTGCTACGGACCATACACAAGCGTGTACGGCCCGTAGCACTATGGCGTACGCCTACGGCAACACTACCATAGTGCTACGGGCCATACCCGTGTGAGTACGGCCCATAGCACTATGGCGTACGCCTACGCCAACACTACCATAGTGCTACGGGCCGTACACACGCGTGTACGGCCCGTAGCACTATGGCGTACGCCTATGGCAACACTACCATAGTGCTACGGGCCGTACCCGCGTGTGTACGGCCCGTAGCACTATGGCATACGCCTACACCAACACTACCATAGTGCTACGGGCAGTACACACGCGTTTACGGCCCGTAGCACTATGGCGTACGCCTACGGCAACACTACCATAGTGCTACGGGCCGTACACATGCGTGTACGGCCCATAGCACTACAGCTTACGCCTACGGCAACACTACCATAGTGCTACGGGCCGTACACACGCGTGTACGGCCCGTAGCACTAGAGTAGGGGTGCCCTAGGGGTACGTGTGAAACGTACGTCTCCTTCGTGCCAGGCACCGCACCCCCTGCCCCGGTCTCCCCTGCTGCCCTCACTGCCGAGTCTATGGACATTCAGCGGCAGTTGCAGGTTGGGCAGACATCGATCCTGACTGTCCTCCATGGTCACACCAGACTGCTGACACAGATGGTATCGTACATGGAGGGCATGTCTGACCAACGGATGTTGCTGAGGTCCATGGACTCGTCTCTGACGCCAGCAGTGAGTCTCCTGCAGCGCTTTGTCCCCCCACCTACCCCTGCGCCATCCACACTTCCCACTCCCATTCCTGTCCCAAGCACACACACACCTTCCCAGGCAGGCACCACACCAGACACAGGCAGCACACCAACAGGGAAGGGCAAACGCACACCTCCTGTCACGCACACTCAGGGGGAAGAAGGCACACCCACTGGGTCTAGGGCACACAGCAGACACACAGCCACAGTAGGAGTCTGCATGCCTCACTCCCCAGTCCCTCCGATGTCACTCCCCTCGGCTCCCATGCCCCACAGTCTGAGAGGGAGACCTACTTGGCTGTGCTGGGCCTCAGCCCCACTGATTCACCTGTGCGCAAACGGGCAAGGCACTCCACAGGTAGGGGAGTAGAGTCCCCCCTGTCCACCACCTCCCCCAGTAGCGCTGCATCCCATCCCTCCGACCCCCCCCTCCTTGGGGCCTGTGGTTCCTTCGGGTGCAGGGGAGAAGCTGCAAGATCTTGTGGACGTGTGCAGCGCAGTACTGACCTCCACCTTTGGCGCTGCCCCACCCCCGTGGTGGAGTCGTCCGTCCCTGCACCCCCAACACCTGCCCTACCCCCTCCTGTCCCTGCGGTGCCTGGTCCTTCCCCACATGATGCCCCCACCCCAGTCGATCAACCAGAGGTATCTAATGTGCAGGCAAGCTAGGGGAGACGCATGGCCATGTGTCCCCCCCAGGACTTCGTGTCTGGACTGGCCTATGGCCTTTGTAAATAGTGTCCTTTTCTACTTTTTGTTTTCATGCTGAATAAAGCATTTTATTTTTCCTTTGCACACAATTGCTTTTCAGGTATTGATGTTGGTGCTGATGCGCCATGAGTTGGGGTGGTGATCATGTGTTGGGTATCTGGGAAATGTAGTAGTCTGCTGCTCATGGGGTGGACCCTGGTATCTGCGTGGCATGTGACATGATCTCAGTGTGTGTATTGTGCAGCCTCCACAAGGGGTGGGTATGCATGTGTCATTTGTCATCGCACCCACATGTGGTGTGTCATGCAGTGGGGGAATGACATCCATCCTCATGGGAGTGGGACACTGCTGTCAGTGATGTGTTGATATGGCACTCTCAACATAGTCGCACATTGGGGATGCATTCATGGACCCATGGAGTTGTGGTCATCTGAGGATGATGCACCCACCCCTCATGTGTCTGGGAACTGCTGGGAGGCCTCTGCACCCACCCCTCATATGTCTGGGCACTGCTGGGAGTGATAGGCAACCACCCCTCATATGTTTGGGCACTGCTGGGAGTGATATGCACCCACCCCTCATATGTCTGGGCACTGCTGGGAGTGATATGAACAACCCCTCATATGTCTGGGCACTGCTGGGGGGCCTCTGCACCCACCCGTCATATGTCTGGGCACTGCTGGGAGTGATATGCACCCACCCCTCATATGTCTGGGCACTGCTGGGAGTCCTCTGCACCCCCCTCATATGTCTGGGCATTGCTGGGGGTCCTCTGCACCCACCCCTCATATGTCTGGGCACTGCTGGGAGGCCTCTGCACCCACCCCTCCTATGTCTGGGCACTGCTGGAAGGCCTCTGCACCCACCCCTCATATGTCTGGGCACTGCTGGGAGTGATATGCACCCACCCCTCATATGTCTGGGCACTGCTGGGAGTCCTCTGCACCCACCCCTCATATGTCTGAGCACTGCTGGGAGTGATATGCACCCACCCCTCATATGTCTGGGCACTGCTGGGAGACCTCTGCACCCACCCCTCATATGTCTGGGCACTGCTGGAAGTGATATGCACCCACCCCTCATATGTCTGGGCACTGCTGGGAGGCCTCTGCACCCACCCACCCCTCATATGTCTGGGCACTGCTGGGAGGACCCTGCACCCACCCCTCATATGTCTGGGCACTGCTGGGAGTCCTCTGCACCCACCCGTCATATGTCTGGGCACTGCTGGGTGGCCTCTGCACCCACCCCTCATATGTCTGGGCACTGCTGGGAGGCCTCTGCACCCACCCCTCATATGTCTGGGCACTGATGGGAGTGATATGCACCCACCCCTCATATGTCTGGGCACTGTTGGGAGGCCTCTGCACCCACCTCTCATATGTCTGGGCACTGCTGGGAGTCCTCTGCACCCAACCCTCATATGTCGGGCACTGAGGCCTCTGCACCCACCCCTCACATGTCTGGGCACTGCTGGGAGTGATATGCACCCACCCCTCATATGTCTGGGCACTGCTGGGAGGCCTGTGCACCCACCCCTCATATGTCTGAGCACTGCTGGGAGTCCTCTGCACCCACCCCTCATATGTCTGGGCACTGCTGGGAGTCCTCTGCACCCACCCCTCATATGTCTGGGCACTGCTGGGTGGCCTCTGCACCCACCCCTCATATGTCTGGGCACTGCTGGGAGTGATATGCACCCACCCCTCATATGTCTGGGCACTGTTGGGAGGCCTCTGCACCCACCCCTCATATGTCTGGGCACTGCTGGGAGTGATATGCACCCACCCCTCATATGTCTTGGCACTGCTGGGAGTCCTCTGCACCCCCTCATATGTCTGGGCACTGCTGGGAGGCCTCTGCACCCACCCCTCATAGGTCTGGGCACTGCTGGGAGTCCTCTGCACCCACCCCTCATATGTCTGGGCACTGCTGGGAGTCCTCTGCACCCACCCCTCATATGTCTGGGCACTGCTGGGAGGCCTCTGCACCCACCCCTCATATGTCTGGGCACTGCTGGGAGTCCTCTGCACCCAACCCTCATATGTCTGGGCACTGAGGCCTCTGCACCCACCCCTCATATGTCTGGGCACTGCTGGGAGTGATATGCACCCACCCCTCATATGTCTGGGCACTGCTGGGAGGCCTCTGCACCCACCCCTCATATGGCTGGGCACTGCTGGGAGTCCTCTGCACCCACCCCTCATATGTCTGGGCACTGCTGGGAGTGATATGCACCCACCCCTCATATGCCTGGGCACTGCTGGGAGTGAAATGCACCCTCCCCCATGTCTCTGTCCACTGCTGGGAGTCCTCTGCAGCCATGCACCCACCCACCCACATGCCCCCTTGGTGCAGTACACTGCTGTCCTGTGCATACACACACACCAATATACTGCTTATATGCTGCAACAGGCCCTATGCCAACATTTGTGGCGTGTGTACGCCTTGTATCCGTTCTGTACTGGTGCCGTAGGGGTACAGGTGGGAGGGACCCTAACCCCGCATTCATAGGGTGTATGGGCCGTACCCACGCTGTGAGGGCGTGGGTACGGTGTGTACCCCTCCATCACCACTCCAATGGTGGTACGGCCCATACCCACGCTGTGGGGGCGTGGGTACGTGCCGTACCACCATTGGGGTGGTGATGGAGGTGTACGCGCCATACCCACGCTGTGGGGTGTGGGTACGGCACGTACCACCATTGTTGTGGTGATGGAGGTGTACACGTCGTACCCACGCTTTGGGGGCATGGGTACGGCCCGTACCACCAGTGGAGTGGTGATGGAGGGGTACGCGCCATACCCATGCTGTGAGGGCGTGGGTATGGCGCGTACCCCTCCATCACCACATCAATGGTGGTACGGGCCATACCCACGCCCCCACAGCGTGGGTACGGCGCGTACCGTTCCATCACCACCCCAATGGTGGTACGGCCCGTACCCACGCCCCCACAGTGTGGGTACGGCACGTACACCTCCATCACCACTACAATGGTGGTACGGCCCATACCCACGCCCCCCAGATTGTGGGTATGGCCCGTACCACCATTGTAGTGGTGATGGGTACGCGTCCACTTCCGTTGTGGCGGTACGTGGGATTGGTGGGCACGCCCCCCGAAGTGACCAGACCATTGGGGTAAGTTATGTGCAGGATATATATGTTTTAACTTGGGGGGGTATGTCTCCTGCCCCTCGCCCCCCCAACCCCTTTGCCCCTGGGTGTTGTTCTGACCTTCTGCGGCATCTGCGTCAGTTTCGGTGCACCAGGTCGTAGGCTAGGAGGGCCGGGATGACACGTTGGATGGGGTCTATGGCTGTCTGTCGCGTACCGGTGCTCCTTCTTCTCATCGTCCTCAATTTCCCGGGAGTTTTTGGCTGCCGTAAAAAATGAGCGGTGCGGACTGACGTCGGCACGGATCGTACTAGCTGGTCCGTAAAACGCTGTCTGACTCCGTCCGGACGTCACGTACGCGATGTCCCGGATCGGAATTGTGGGTATTTTTTTCCCGGTCGGTGTTTTGTATAACTCGTACGGAAATGGTATTTCTGTACGAATCGTACTTGCGGGTTTGTAAGGTGGTTTTCCCGGGTACGAGTCGTATGGAGAATACGCTCCGTACGACCATTCGTACCCGGGTTTTACAGGATCGGAATCGGCACCTAAATGTAACAATAATAAAAACGTTGCATAGCGTAGAGAATACAATTAGTATTCACACTCCAACAAGTGTAAAAGTATGGAATGTGTTGGATAGCAGGTGGGTACAAATTACTATTCCCACTCAAGTGAGTGGAACAGTAGGGAAAGTGTTGGATAGCGGGAGGGTAAAAATTTGTATTCCCACTCCAGCAAGTGGAACAGTAGGGAAATTGTTGGATAGCGGGAGGGTAAAAATTACTATTCCCACACCAGCGAGTGGAACAGTCAAGGAAGTGTTGGATAGCGGGTGTGTAAAAATTACTAATCCCACTCCAGTGAGTGGAACAGTAAGTGTTGGATAGTGGGTGGGTAAATATTACTATTCCCACTCCAGTGAGTGGAACAGTAGGGAAACTGTTGGATAGCGGGAGTGTAAAAATTACTCTTCCCACTCCAGTGAGTGCAACAGTAGGGAAAGTGTTAAGTAGCGTAGGGGAAAAATTTGGTACACCCACTCCAACAATATAATTAATGTTAATTAACAAATAATTAATTGATAAAATCGTATTTAAATCCCACTATTTTCCCCTATAAACGTCACCTCCAATAGTGTAAAATATTAATAAATTAACAAAATTAATTAACAATTAATTAATTAGCTAATGACAATTAACAATAACATTAATAACCATCACATCTAAATTAATTAACACAATTAACATTATAAATTAACTTTGAAGAACTATTATCTAAAAATTAATAAATATTTAATTTAATATAAAATTAATTCCCACTCTAGTTCCCCATGAACACTCAACACACTCCTAATTCTTTTTACATAATTAACATATCAATAAACTATGTATTAATAAATATTATTTAATTAATTAATAATTAATAAAAAAATACACGATTTACATAATTATCAATTAATTAAAAACTTGTATTACTCACTTTTTAAATATGTATTAATAAATCAATTAACTTAATTAACAATAGTAATAATTAAACACTAAATTATTAATTAATAAATTAATAATTTTTATAATTAAAATTAAATTACTTCCCACCCTATGCCCCCATAAACCAACAACCCAATACCGAACTAATATACACTAAAACGAATTAACAATAGTAATTATTAAACACTAAATTATTAATTAATAAATTATTAATTTTTATAATTAAATTACTTCCCACCCTATTCCCCTATAAACCCACAACCCGCTACAGAACTAATATATGCAATAATTAATTAACATAAAATTCTTTACCTTAAAAGAATTGTAACATACATTAAAAAAATATTACATACTTTTTAACACATATACTAACATATAATACAATAAAATGTTTTCAATTTAATTAAATTCAATATAATGACTTTCGATATTACTTACCTATATGTCGATATTATTTTCAACTACATTATGTCTATTCTATATTCAATCCACTCGATATTTTGGAATCGATATTATGTCCTTTCGATATTTAGTCCGTTTACCGCTTTCAGGGAGTCCACTCTTTAATTCTTTTTCAGCAAGATAATCCACAGGGCTGAAGTTTCAGATGGTGCAGTTTTCAGAGGTCAGGCCTTAGAAATATTTGCGCAGCAAAACTACTCAGCAGGGTACTTCTTGCTTCAGTAAGTTTCAAGCAGCAGATCTGGAGGGCTCTGCCCCTCTCAGATACTTATTCCAAGTTCTCTGGGTCATGCAGGAGGTCACTTCTGACCAATGAGAGCAGGGTAACTCCTCAACATTATGACAACATCCTGTAGAGTGTGGAATTATTTTGTCCCAGAGTGCATCATATCTTCCAAATCCATAATGGCTGATTTTCCAGCAAGGAGGTAAGAGCTGGCTAAACTCACCCCCTAGGATGGCTTATTTCCATAGACTCTCCCCCTACCATCTGCACATACCTTCCCTAATCCTAGGTCTGGTGGGGGTAAAAGTGTAAAGTGGAAACTGACACTGTGGCAATCCCTCTGCCTTTGAAGACCATGGTTTACGGCTCCTCCCCCTGGCCTGGCATTCCTATGGAACAGCACACTGCTCTCCCAGCAGTGCTGGTTAACCCCAGGGGCTCTTTATCATCTCTTCAAGGCAGCCTGGCTAATCCACTTAACTCTGACCAATCAGGGCAGACCACTGGAAGGCTGAATTTGGACTTACAAACAAGAAAGTACGTACACTTTAGGAGAAATGCAACAATATGATATTGTTGGATTTATTAATACCATTCTGGGAAGTCTTTGAATGGCATGCCTAGTCCTCTCCTATCAATAGTTATTAATCAATAACTTCCTACCATGTTAACCTATGTAACAAGGGATTTGAACTGGGAAAAATGACTTGGGCCATTTTTCCAGCACCAGGATTTACAAAAACATATTTTATATGTACTTGTCTTATATCTACAGGAACCCCACCCCCTGTGCAACTAGGGGAGACTTTAGGGGTTCTGAATCTGTAGAAATATTGCAGGTCCTCCCTCTACAGTGTTCCTAGCATCAAAGTCGAATTTGAGTAGCACTGTACCACAATGTGGGGAGTGAAAGGTGAAATTTCACTTTACCCAGGCATATAAAAACTCATTTTATAAGGGTGTACCTTATAAATAACTCATCCCCCACCACTGGGATACCTAGGGGAGATGATGGGGGTCCCTAATATGCCACAACATTGTAGGTTATTCATTTTTAAGTGAAACAAACACCAAAGTTGAGTTTGGGCACAATTTACTTTTTAAAAGCAGTCCTGGCACCCAGTGCTGGTTTTAAACTGACCTCAGGCTTCAGCAGGGCACACATGCAAGTGCAAAAAGAGCTGCTGGACAATAAACTGCCATGCCCCCGGGGTACTAGGGACTTCTAGGTAGTTTCAATCCCCCTGCCCTATTATACACTAGGGGCTTATAGTGTAGGTCATGCCAATCACAGGGGTACCCCACCATACCATTGTGTACCCTAGTGTATGTAGGTGTTTTAACTGTATTCTAATGTGTTTCTTTCAGCATAGCACTGGGCCTGGTTAGGCAGAGCCCAGAGTCAGTCAGAGTCAATTACCACCAGCATCAGTCAGCAACATTTGGGGGGTGCCCAGGGCACAGGATGACTTTGCAACATGTATCTTTCCCTATTCAATCTTTATGTATTGTTTTATGCATGTGAATAAATATGGAGTTTATAATTATCTGAAAAGCCAACAAAATGCAAAAAAAAATGGGCCCAGTTGTCAAGGATTTTGTTATAACTTATGGCCTGACTACGACTTTGGCTGTTTGGGGTCGGGTTGCCACATCAGCGCCCTGCCTGATTACGATTTTCCTCGTTGTCTGGCGAGTAGCTCGGTTGTCCCATTGTAGTGCCTATTAAAAAGGCACCGCAATGCGAGTGCCTATGGCCCTTCCTGCACGGTGCATGCAGACAGGGGGTAAAACATGTGCCCTCTTGCATATATCCCCCATGCGCAGTTCAACAGGGGGCCCTAACCTTTGGTTCCCCAATGCCAGCTTGTTCATGGCAGACTCACCGCCTTAAATAGGCTGGGGGTAGGGAAACTTGTAATATACATGGCGGTGCTGCAGCAACACCACAAAGTATATTGCTTTCCCACACCACCGCAACACAGGTGGTTGCGGCGGTTCTTTGGAGGTCCAGGTGCTGTATTCTTAATACAGCAGTCAGACCGCTGGTGCGGTGGTTCCCGACCGATACCACACCTCCACCATGGGTCAGATGGTCCGATTGACTGCCAAACTCGTAGTCAGGCCCTTACTCCTGCCTGGCTTCTTAATTCTAGGGGTACACCAGAAATAAAACAATTGTACTCCTTGCCTAATCACAAAATGCATCAGGAAGCCAGGAATACTACGAGGGTAAATCATACCTACTTATATATTAATGTTGGTGAATAGCGCCCACTGTCGAAATGTATGTAGCTTATGTTAGAAAAAATATGGTTTCTAAAAAAAATGTAGTAAAGAATTAAAGAAAACAGTAGATATTTAAGGGCTTCACCTCCGTCTTTCTCAGCCTGGAAGAGAAATTACTTGACTTTAATAATTCGGAATCTTATTTTCTGAGCATGTGACATAAAGGGTTAACTACAGACAGTTAGTGGTATTCATTTCCGCTGCTCATTCTGGGCCATGTATCATTACAAAGAAAATCATAAGGTTATGAATTAATTACTGGTGAATGTTAATAATTGATCAAATTCATGTCTAATTCGGTATGAAGAGTCACAGTTGAAGCACATGTATTTTTAACCTGCTGATCTGCAGCCTGTAGATTTCACTGGTTAAATTATTAAACAACAGCTGGACTGAAAATCTGAGAATAAAATCCGAAGCCAATTTTAACTAACATTTTTTAGCGATTTGTCTGCTGCACCGTGTTGCTAAGCTACAAGAGCAATTTTACTGAGAGTCGTGTAATGGGGCAGTAACTGACGAAAGGCACAGTAGTTCTGCATCTGTAAACAAAGGAGCCATGTAGAATACGTTTGCTATTTCAAAGATAATTTGCTAAACGAGGATTTCTTGAATGCACTCTATTTAAAACAACACATGCTTCATTTTTGTAGTAGTTGTTCTAACATTTATATACTAGATCATGAGCTCCTTCTATTGTTAGTGCTGTTTCATACATAAGTCATCTTGAAACAGCATGGCGTGCAATATAACTGTTTTTTTTAATTACAAAATGTTATGGTTTTTCTATACAGAATTGACCTATTCAGGATTGGCGAAACCCCAGGAATAGGTTATGTTAGTATTGCAAAGCTGAAAACCATCTCAAATCGTTAGGGTGGATGGACACAGATGAATAAACCTGCACTTGAGAAGAATAATTGGGGACAGGACGAAAGGTTTGGTGCTTCATTATTGATTGGGATGGTATTTGACAAGAATTCCTCAAGCGCACACCCTGGAGCCAGAAAAATGAGTGACCTTGATGCTACCATGAAACTTTTCAAATAGATAATGAGATACATGTTATCAACTGTTGGTCTATTTTAGAAAGTGAGAACAAAAAACCCAATATGCAATGGAAACGCTTCTACATGCAAACAACCAATCATGCCCTCAAACGGCATACTGAACCCATCCTTTTTAGACGAGGTTCACTGTTACAACTTATCATATACAGTGACGTCTGTCCCTGAAACAAAATTGTAAATCTTGCAATTATATCCCACTGTCTCAAGCCCCTTAATTCAGTTACTGAGCGCAGCCTCGTCCCTACCCACAGGGGACTTCAGGAAGGGAGTCTCTTTCCCCATGCCATTTCTCTATTCAGTTTATGCCACAGAGAGGCCACCATTGCAGAGGCTCATGGAGCATCCACAGGTAATCTCCCCCTATGTAGCACTCGTAGGCACCCCTTTGGCCCAATTTAATCTCTATCCATCTGGAAAGCCAAGTCCCCCAGTGAAGCATATGCCCACTCCTTCACTATCTGGAATAATACTTACAAATATCGGGTAGTGCTATGTCACCCTCATTAACGGTGCTCTAGAGAGTGGGAAGGGCGAATTGTGATGGAACATCGTTCCATACTAAGGATTGAAGTCTATTTTCCGCCCGGAAGAATGCATCCGGGATCACATGGGGACGGTTTTGCAGAATATAGGTAAATCTAGGGAGTGCAATCATTTTAAAGATCGGCGCTCTGCCAAGGAGGAATAACGGCAGAATGCTCCAATGTTGGATGTCAGTTTCCAGTCCCCGAAGAAGTAGGACCAGGTTGTTCATTCCTGTTTTGACACCCACAGTCCCAAGTACTTAAAGTAGTGCATGGCCACCAGCAGGGTCAATAGCAGGGGACCTTCCACTTTCCAAGTCCCTATCGGGAAGATCAGTGATTTATCCCAATTGAGCCCAAAGCCAAAGAAGTGCCAATGGATCACAAAGATATCTGTAATTTTCTCTAAGGACGAATTTGGTTCTGCAATATATAGTAAGATATCATTGGCATACTATGAATTGCGATTTTGCCAGGAGTCACCCGATTTCCAGCCCCATACCTGAGCATCTACCTGCATCCATTCAGCTAGGGGCTCTATCACCAAAGCAAAGAGCATCAGCGACAGAGGGAATCCCTGCAGTGTGCCCTTCATATGGGAAACTTCCTGGATAGGGTTCCATTGAGCCGGAGCATGGGTCTGGAGTGGGTGTAGAGGGGCCATTTCAGGAATCAGGCCTGAAACACATTTTGCCAAGAGTGGCAAAGTGGATGGGCCATTCAATGGAGTCAAAGGCTTGTTAACATTAAGTGATGTGATGTCCAGGGGTATTCACAGTGTATTGGACGGAATAATGTATTGAGGTGGCGTAGGTTCAAATTAGTTAATCAGTGGGGTATGAATCCATTCTGGTCTGGATGGACCAGATCAGATCAGAGGTTACACTTTGTAATCTATTAGCTAACACTTTCACTAAGACTTTAGTTTCTACGTTAAGTAGAGAGATTCTCTTTTAGGAATCATATTTTATTTGGGGTATCACCAGTTTAGGGATACACATGATCGTTGCTGTGCAAATATCTCTGGGGAGCTCGCTTCTATGACATGCCTTTGCGTACATGTCGAGACAGTGGACTTACAACCTAATTTGCTATATTCTTGAACAGTTTTGCTGGTATGCCATTCAGACCCGGTGTTTTCCTTGACTGGAGCTGCTTGAGCCCAAGGCTTGTTTCTTCTGTTGTGAGGAATCCCTCTAGTTCCAAGGCTTGGGCTCAGCTCAGGTGTCTGTATGGGTGGGTCTTGGATAAAGTTCAATAGGTCTGGGTTGTCTCTATGTGGCACGTAAAAGTCATACCATTACCTTTGAAATATCCTTACTGCCCATGATAATTGTGCCATCCCATGGTCTGTGCCAGTAAACCTCCTGCCAACCCTCCCCTTACCTCACCATGCCACGAACTTCAAACTGGCTGCCACCTAAACGCATAGTATGTCCATCGCCCCATGAGAACAAATTCCTGAATTACCAATGCAAACATAGCTAACTGATATGTCCATCCGGTAAGGTAGGGAGCCTCAGCATAGCCAAAGAGCAGGAGAACAGTCCTAGTAGGCCGAGGTCCGGACGGTCAGTCGGAACACACCCATGCCTGCTCAATAAGGTAGTCTATGCATATCTGCCCTTCAGACAATCTATCCAGATGTCATTGGCGTAACCTTTGGCAGGGGCACAGTTTCCTCTCTGCTGTCCACATCGGAGCCTTCCTCATTTGAGCTATCAGACTCTTTCTAAAGTGCTTGTGATCTCTTCTCTTAAACATTGTAAGAATGGCTTACATCTGTTTGGCATATTTAATTTGCTTTTAAGTCCCTTGCAGAGTAGTATACCGGGGGCCTGTAAATTAAATGCCATTAGTGGGCCTGCATCACTGATTGTGTCACCCATATAATTAACCTCATAAAACATTGTTTAAGGTCTGCCAATACGGCCTAAATTCAGTTTTTTAGCTGCCAATTCAACTACAGATATAACTCTCTTGCCAAACCTTAAACTTCCCTTTTATTGCATATAAGCCACCCTTAATGCAGGCCCTGGGTAGCCCATTGGGAAGAGTGTGTTGTTATTAAAAGGTTGGACATGTATGTTTAAGTTTTACATTTACTAGTTGTGAAAAACTCCCAAATTCATCTTTCACTACTGTGAAGCCTACCTCTCACATAGGATAAAATTGGGGTGCCATGTTACATTTAATAAGTGCTAACTTCAAATTGGGAATACACAAGCAGTTTGTGTTTGGTGTCTGAGGAATTGTATTTAAAAATCCTCTTTAATGGTAAAGTTGGATTTCAAGTTACAATTTTGAAAATGCCACTTTGAGAAAGTTGTCATTTTCCTGCCATAATCCATTTGATTGTGTGCTGCCTTGCGTCACATGACTGGGTGTAGTTGGCAGTTGGACTTTCCTTTATTTCTCCCAGTCACACAATAGAGGGATTACGTGCGCCTGGATGGGCCATCAATTGGCAGGATTGGGAGCAGGGCTTGGCACAGCAAATGGATAGGCTGTGCTCTGCCTTCACACAAAGGACCTGACACACCTGCATTGTTCATGAAGCCAGCTTAGAGCCAGGGCAGGTGAGTCAGGAAATTTTGCTCACCTGAACGCAATCCTCTAGAAACGTCTCCTACTTCAAATACAGCATCACATATAAAAAGGGGACACTCAGACTCACTTTTCAGTTCACTTTCTGGTCCTGCAGGAGGACTCTGAGTACTGCTTGCTGTCTACTCCACAAGACTGCTTTGCAGCACCTGGAAGGCTTGCTTTGCTGTCTTGAGCCTTTCTTGAATCCTAAGAGGTCTGTCCTGCTGCTTGAGCCCTGCTTCATTGCCTGCATACAGAACTACCTGTAAAGGGTTAGTTCGCTGGCCTTCTGTTCATAGCCTCAGGGACAGTAAAGGCTGCCTCCATCTTGAACCTGCAAGTGGACAGCGTCTGAGTGAGTTCTGACCCATCAAGGGGTGCCCCTCCAGTCCTGGACCCTAAGTGGTGGTCCAAAACTTGGGACTTAAATGAATTTGGCTAAAAACTGCTCTGATAACTGAAGGAAGACCGGAAACCAAGCTGTTTGCCCATCCACCGAAGGTGCAGCACCAGTTGGCCTGACTACGGCAACTCCCACTATGTTCTTCGCTACTGCAGGAAATCATGTTTTGTGGTCCTTCGCCAAAGGGGTACCCGGCCTCCTGAAACTCTCATTGGCTACAGCATCCTGCCTCACCCTGATGGACATGTTCAACTTTTAAAAAGTGATGAAGTCTGAACATAGAAAGTTTCACCACGACATCATACAGAGGCTCCCCGATAATGTCTTTCCTTCCTCACTGAGTCAATGTGGGCTTTATGATTGCAGCCTTGCCCTGCTGAACTTTACGATCTTATATATTTTTTCTAAGCCCGAAAGTAAGTGTTAGCCAGGCTCAATCTACTATTTAGATACAACACACACTCCATTGTCTCGGCCATACATTTCAACTTTGTGATTTCACTCTTTATTACTGTTTGTGTGTTTCATAAATACCTTACACAATTATTCTAAGCCTGACTGATTTTGCACCAAGCTACCAGAGGGCTAAACACAGGTTAATTTAGTGACTTCTGTGGCTCACCCTGATTGGCTTCTGATGGTTACTTGAACAAGGGTCACCACCAATCCAACTAACTAACTCAATTTCTCACACCTGTCATGTGGTCTACCACTATTTTGTGTAACCATTGTGTGTCGCATAGCTGTCAATTTGTCTTTGTACAACATGCCTTCTCCTTCCTTGAGGTCAACCAAAAATGTGTGCACCAGTGTGTGTTTGATCATTATTCATTGTCCCAGCCTTTATGGAGCACACATAATTTTAGTTCACTTGTTTTTCAGTTAATATACATTTCCAAGTATATTTATTTGTGTGGCTTCTTGTCATATAGTTCATGTTTTTTTAATGTTATCAATTTATGTCAGCTTCTGCATGCCCGCTTTGGGGTCCAAAAGGGCCAGGAAGAGCATTAGGTATTTATTTCCTATTTAAAGAATTTCCCCTGAATGTTCAAACTCAAGAAGTAAACAATCTGAGGCATAATTGTTAACATTTTTAATTAATTTAATTAATTTTTGTGAGCCTCGCCCACTGCCTCCCTTTTTGGGTCCTATTAGATAATTTTCCTGAAAGTAAGCATTTCTTCAACTGAACAGTTAATTTAAATGTGGATATATTATGGTTATGATAATTACTCCGGTCAAATGGCTACGATAAAATTGCCAAGTATCAGTCTTCCCTATTTGTTAAATGGCCTGCACGTACACAATAAGAGAATAAGACATAATTAGCTGACATCATTGTCCAGAGACCTCTCTGCTAATGCTGCTGACCAACAAGAAGTAAACTAAGATCACACCAAAGAACTTGACTGCTGCCAAGAAAGCAGTCTGTGACGAGAAGCATCTGTTGCCAATCTTGCTACCAGATCTCTATTCTTTTTCCGCTAAGGTGGGAAACAAAGTACCTGCTACATTCTCCATTTGCAAAGATGTCATGAGGAAGATTATCCTAAATCATTTGTGATGAACCTTTGTTTAGAATGGAAGATTCCAAGTAGGACACATTTTTCAATGATTGCTGGAGTTTTTGGTTGGCACAGTACACAGCCAGCGCAAGCAGGAGCCACAATCCTAAGTCAGGGTAAGTCAGATACTCAACCAAAATTAACCTGTGCTCACCCTCTGGTAGCTTGGCACAGAGATATAAGGGTTAACTTAAAAAGCAATGTGTAAAGTATTTGTGCAACACTCAAATTACAGTAATAGTAAATACACCACAAACAAGGCCCACATCAGTTCAGAAAAATAGAGAGTAGTTATCTGTGTAAAACAAGGCCATAATGACAACAAATTAATAAGTAGAACTTGGGACATTGTTTTTTAGGATTAAATGCAAAAACAGTGCTTAGAAGTCATTACCAGTCAAAACCTTACTTTAGGTTGTGAGGAACTGGTGCAAATCCAAAGTTCAGGCTGAACGAAGGAGGTCTGGCTGGCTAGAGAACCCAGGAAGGGTCTACTGGAAAAGTAGCTGGTCTGGAGCAAAGTGTTGACATCAAGAGCATGGTGCATTGGATGGGAATTTTCCCTGCAGTCCGGTCGATGCATCGAAGGCCGATGCCTTGGAGTTGAGCCTTGCTGACGGTGTTGAAGGAGAAAAGTGTGTCATCATCGAGTATCGTAGACGGTGTCAAAGGATCAGCACTGCGTCATTGAACCTCAAAGTTGCCACTCGCATCGTCGTCGAAACGTCACTTGTGCATTCTAGTCTAGGTAACTATTAAATAACTTGGGAGGCTCTTGGCTGTTAAAGACTGTTTGAATGGCTAACTTTTCTCCATTTTTCATTCTGAGTCAGATGAGACAACATCATAGCGTTGATGAATGCTGAGTCTGTCTCTTTCCTTGTCAAGCTTTCCACAGTTCACTCCTAACCATCTACTGGCAGATTGCATTTTTGGACAGATGGTTGTGGTTTAAGAAACACTACACCCTTACTGGGGAAGGTTAAAAAAGTACAAAATTGACCACACCATCTGGGTTACCCACTCCATATTGGGACATCGGTGTACACAAAATAAATTATACCAATACTCAATGGTATGCCAAGCAAAGGTACAGAGTGTGTTTTTTACAATCTGCACACAGTAGAAAAATTACTTACCCAAGTAGCCTAGTCCCGACATGAATGCTTTTTTTTTCATTGATTATGCTTGATTTAGAAAACCACTCTCTACAGTTTGTTGATTTATGCTGGTCTGTGCCTTGGATTTTCCTCTCACCCCATCTTTCTTTAGTTTAATTTTGGAGAGAGAATCCCTTTTCTGATTGGCCTGCTCCATTCAAAGTAAAAAATCATTGTGTTTCCTCTGAGGTATTCCATGTTTGGGCCTCTTAGGGCCATGAGAGTTAGTCTCTTTATCAAAATCGAAACTCACAGGCAATAAAGGATATGGCAGATAATACATTCAGGTAAGAGCTAAACAGAGACTGTGGTTTGGTTCTGGGCTGGTAAGTAGAGTAATATAACATATATTACATGGAATGCTAATATTGGTTTGTGGTATTGTGAGATAACTGCCGTTGTTAAGGCAGTAGTATACACCTATATCTGATAGGAGGTTCCTCCAGTGACATCTAGTCATGAAGGAGGGGGACATAGGTTGGAAGTGGTGAGTTTTCTAAAACTAATTGGAAGAAAGTAGACTAGAGGCCCACATTGGAGGTAGATTGGCAAGAAAGCCCAGGTAGAGAGCGACTAAGAGGATGATTAATGGACATTTGGCACTCTCTTTTTTTCAGATGGGTCAGATTTGGGGAATTAGACTCAGTCAGTGGGTAGGTGATGTTTCCATCTTGTTTAATGGTGGTGATAAAGTAAACAGCATACAAAACTCCTGCCAATACAATTTTCTTTTTTTAAATGATTACATGAGTATGGTTAAGATAAATATTTAAAAAGGCAACCACTCTTTCCACCTGCAACAGATTCACCGCCCCAAACTCTGAAGAAACTAATATCTACTACCCCATGCCAATTTCCCCCACGCAAACCACCCTCAAAAGACCCGCTACCTCAATCATTAAAAGCATCCAAAAGTTGTTGTTTTTCGTCCCTCTGGGTCTTTTTGATTTCCTCCTGGACCTACAGCTCTTTTCAGAGGAGGACCTCTGTGGGTAAGGAGAGAAGAGAATGGTTGCAGTGGAGGAATTTGACTTGGCTGCCTCCGTTGGCTCCATAGATGACACTGTGCCATTGGTTACACCAGCTGGTAAATGGAGGAAATGGAGGAAGCTGAAGCCTCCTCCAAAAATCACCAACTGGTAGCAAGCCACCAAACTGACCCTCATTTTCTAATACCACAGTTGAACAACTATCTCAAGTCATTGCTGAACATTGCCCAAGAACTCTGAAGAGCTTTCCTGTACCTGGTGTCTGGTAGAAAGAGCAGAATGGTCAAAGGAAAAAACAAAAAATAAAGTTCATGTTTGCACAGAAACACATACACAGTGCTGTTGTTATCCTAGGACCACTGGATATTTTTTATGTGATTCTGTGTCCTTCTTTTCTTTTTTTTTTAAACACAATATTACTATGTGTAGTAATTGGCAGGAATCATTCCACGACCATCTGCATAGTTATATTTATTCTCAAATGCATGAAAACCTCAACTAAATGAATTCATAAGGTTACCTACTTTCACTAGGCACTTACAATGGGTTTAAAAATATATATATTTATGTATTCAGTAAAAAAACTAAGGTTACAGGGATGTTATAGTTAGGCTGACATTTCACTCATGCAAAACCAGAGAAATTCAGCTGTTATAGTTAACTATCACTCATACCATTTCAATGCATTGCTTATGACCTCACATATTACATCACTCTTGACATGGTCAGTGACATCAATGATGACATCTCAAATGACGTCACCGATGACATTTGAAAGTTTATGAGTGTTAAAATATATACTGAGGTGTATGATGAATCACTGGGTGTATGAGTGTGTATGGATGACTCAGTGGGTGTATTACTGACTGTATAAGTAAATGATAAGGTGTCTCAACGAATGCATAGGTGAGTGACTGGTTGTGTAAATGAGTGTATGATTGGTTGTCTGAGTACCTCTATGGTTGTCTGATTTTTTCTGCATGTGGGTAAGGAGGTGTGTGACAGCCTGTATGGAGGAGTGAGTGGGTGAGTGAGTGTCTGTATGGCTGAGTAGGTGATTGAGTGCATGTGTCAGTATGGGTGAGTAACTGGGTATGTGAAAGGCAGTATAGGTGAGCGGGGTATATGAGTGACTGTCTGTGTGAGTGAGTGAATATAAGGGTGGCTATATGGATGAGTGCGTGCTTCTGTCACTAACTGTATAGATGAGTGAGTATGTGTTACTATTTGTATGAGTAAGTGGGTGTGTGTGTAACTGTTTGCGGGAGTAAGTGGCTGTGTGTATGACTGTATGGGTGAGTGTCTAGGAGTGTGAGTAGGTCTATGGCTGTGTGTGAGTGCCTGTATGGGTGTGTGAGTGAATATGTCAATGGCTGTATTTGTGAGTGAGTGGGTGTATGAGTGGCAGTATGGGTGAGTGAGTGGATGTGTGGTAGATATATGAATCAGTGAGTGGGTGTGTAAGTACTGGTATGGCTTTCTGAATGGTTTTGTGAATGGTTGTGTGGGAGTGGCAGTGGGTGTATAAAAGATTCTATAGGGGAGTGAGTGACTGCATCAGAGATGCTGTTGATGATGTCATCAGTGATGTCACTGACCATGCCATGAGTGATTTAATATATGAGGTCATAAGCAGTGTATTATGGGGCGCGAGTTATAGTTAGCTCAGGTAACTATAACGGCTGAATTTCTCTGGTTTTGTACAAGTGAAATGTTAACCTGACTATAACACCCCTTTAACCTCTGTTTTTTTACTGAATTTCAAATTGTTTTCAATTCTATTTGCTAACTATAACATCCTTGTAACCTTTATTTTCAGTGAATTTCTAAGGTTTTTTAAACTGTATTTGCTAACTATAACGTCCCTGTAACCTTTGTTTTTTTTAAGCCTGGGCGAAGTTCACAGAGTGCAAAAAAAACTCCATGGAGTTCCGCAAGTGGCGGAGTGGGTTAGAAATAATGCAGTTTGTGATAATTTTCAGTGCTGGGTGTTTGTCTGCACTATGAAATTTTCGCATATGGCACAATGCATAGTGCAAGTGGGCACCAGCGGGCACTGCTTCCTTTCTGCTGCTTGAGTACATTTTCTACCGAACGCCAGATTTCTCAACACAAACAGATGGTTTCTCTGCGCAAGCAGTCGCAAGCAAAAGCGGCCACTCGCATTGAGAAATCTGACCGTCCACATTGAGAAATATCGTCTGACAGCTGTTTTTACTCACTTGCGCTCACCAACTTGATGTTGATGAGCGCAAGTGAGGAAAAAAACTCTGAGTGCGGAAAACTCTGCATACTCCACAAGCGGAGTAGAGTTCACCACCCAGACTTTGGTTTTTTTAGAGAATTTTAAAGTTTTTTTGAATTCTATTTGCTAACTATAACGTCCTTGTAACCTTTGTTTTTTCTGTGAAATTCAATGGTTTTCTAACTAGTGATCGCGTTTGCAGAGTGTTGGAGAAAGACGGCTGGGCCTCTGGTCAGCTCTCAGGAATCCCGTCATGTAGGACTTACAGGAGTTAGCAAGAGGGCTTATTGTCTCCTAAGGTCCCTCAGGAGTAAAGTGGACTTCATATTCCAACCATGAGTGCACCAAGAGTGGAGCTGTGTTTACCGAGTGGTGGAGAAAGGGGCAATGGCCTCCAAAGGAGGTAACATGAGGGGTAGTTGGCCCTCAAGGATGTCCTTGGGGCCCATCTACCCCTCCTGTTACCTCCAGAAAGTTACACACAGCAGGATTGCTCAGACATTGTAGGACACCAAGCCCCCTTTCTCCCCCACTTTGCAAATACACCTTGTGGCACACTACTAGTAGGGGGATGAAGTCCCCTTGGCTATTGAGGGTCCTTGGGGGCCAACTACCTCTCCTGTTACGTCCAGCAAGTCCCACACAGCTGGATTGCTGAGAGGTGGTCAGAGGCCATGCCCCTTTCTCCACCACTCTGCAAACACGCCTCCTGGCGCACAGCTGCTTGGGGGATGAAGTCCACTTTAGTCATGAGGCTTTCAGGAGGCAAGGCTTCAGTAGTGTTTTGGAGAAGGTACCCGGGGCTGCCACATATGTTTGCCTGATAATAGATTGCAGGTGGGAGAAACTCCTTATCCAATAAGGAAAAGGTTTCTAGGAACAACCTTACCCACTTTGATAGCATTTCCTTAAGGTTCCACCCTAAACAATCTCACAGTGCCCAAAATGCAACATGACAGAATATTTCTCTTTCCCTGGTTAGAGTTCTGGGAACACCCATGAGTTGTCTAGGGAATCAAGGTTATCCCCCTGCAAACTAGTTTAAGAACAAGTTATCCCCTGACTGGGATTGGTATCACTCTGATTGCTTTGACAATAGCAGGCATAGACCTACATATGAGTTACATCTGCCTGTGGCAAGTGACACCCCTTTAAAAGGTGTGCATTTGATAGCCCCATATCTCAGTCCATTTATTCCGGAGGTGGTCACTCATCTTTCCAGCCAAGGTGTTTCAATCAACCCTTCTTTGCTGTAAAGCATTCACACCTTCCACCAGGCTACCAGGTGACAAATGGGGATTGTAAGAAATCAGGTTATTTGTTGATGTGGAAAGCCTAGTACAGCATTAACCACAATCGTTGTCAGGTGAACCACACAAGTCACTAAATTAAACTGTCCTGAACCCTCTAGTAACTTGGCTCAAAAACAGTTAGACTTAACTTTGCGTCACAACACAATAAAAATCCCAAACCAATGTAGACAAATTGTGTCATAAGCCACCTACCTGGATCCCAGATGATTCTAACGGGGTGGCAAAGCTAGTTTGCGAATCCTCCTAATACTTGCCCTCAGTTAACAGGAAGAGAAACTGTTCTGGTAGCAACAAGCAAATAAAAAGGCTTTAGTCTAGTTTTATCTCTATCTCTTAAGGTATCACTTCACTAAAGCTTTTTAAATCTCAACCAACCTTTAGTTTTGTTTTCATTTACATTGTCCATAGAGACCCCTTCATCCAAGTGTTCATACTGTATGGAGTATGATTTCAGCATCAAACCCACAAGCAAATTTGGACAGGGTTAGCTTCACCCACGTCTTCCCTGACAGAGCCTTTGTTTGCAGCATGATGTTACAATTGAGCTCAGCATGTAGTAAAATCAAGTCTATTAATGCATCCCTCTTTTTCTTCTTGTTCTTTTTTCCAGCCAGGGGCGAGGCTAATAATGGAGGCTCTTTGTGGTGATGTCGAAGTGGAAGGATCAAGGTAGTTGGCAAGACAGAGTCCTGGAATCTGGGAAACAGGTAAGTGGAAGGCAAAGAGGCTAAGCGAAGGGAAGGAGTGTGGACTTTCCTTAAAGAAGACTGATTTAGAATGTTCATAAAAGTTACATTCTAATTGCTTGTAACAATAAACAGGTGCAGATAATTAACTTGATGGGCTCCTTTTAGAAGGTTCTTTAGAAAGTTCACAAAGGTCGAGCTTTAATTGCTTATAGCAAGGAACAGGTGCAGATGATTAATTTAATGAGGCTTTCTTCTATAAGGTGTTTTAGAATGTTCACAAAGGTTGCTTTCTAATTGCTTATAGCAAGGAACAGGTGCAGATGATTAATTTGATGAGGCTGTCTTCTAGAAGGTGTTTTGGAATGTTCACAAAGGTCACGTTCTAATTGCTTATAGCAAGGAACAGGTGCAGGGGATTGATTTGATTGGGCTGATTTCCGGAAGGTTCACATAGAGTTCATCTATGCCGGTCGCTTGGTGCGTAATCTGGAGGATTTTCTGGAAATGGGCAGCTTTGCCACAATAAAGACATAGGTCTAATTTGTCGCAACTTTCCTTTTCCTCATTAGATAGTAGATCCCTTAATCCTCCTATCTACATAGGTTCAGTGTCAAGAGTCTTACTGTCTGACTCCTTCTTCTCGGTTTTGAGTACAATTACTCTGGTTTCACTGAGTGCTCAGGCACCCTTTCTGATCTAGCTTAACCAAAGGATCAACAAATTCTGCACAATCAACAGGCAGATCAACGATGTGTGAGACGGAATCTTTATGGCCATCTCTTAAACCTCGATAGAATAAGGATGCTCTTTTCTCTTCCACCCGGTGTGTTTCTGCCACCAGTCGATTGGACGTCAGCAGGTCCTTAGAACCTTGTTGTAAGTTTAATAACTAATTTTCACTTGCTTGGATAAAACATTTTCAAATAACTTAGTCATGGCAGCCTTAAAAGCAGAGGAGCTGTACAAAAGGGAATGGTTCATTTTTATAAAAAGAATTATCCAGTTAACGGATACACCTCCCAAATAAGAGATTGCAACGCTACTTTAGCAGCATAATTGGAGAATGTCTAAGGTTTGCATAGGAAATGTACTTGGCATTGACTCATAAAGGCTGTAGCACATTTAGTACTGTTTCCATGAAAGCGTTCTAGAGCAGGTAAGGGCGCAGGACTGGGTGTGGAGACATATACATGCAGATCTTGGTCAGTAGTTGTAAATGAACAACCGCAGATATGGTTTCAGCACCACAAATCATCAACAGCAAAAAGATTTAAGATCTGTGATCATGCAGGAATAGTAAGAGTAAATTAAATTCTTGGCAATTCATTCTTCTGTTTTTATTGTTTCATTTTAAACAATAACGATGTTGTTTTTCTTCATCAGCCGACGCATTTCGTCCTGTTGACTTAGGACTTCTTCAGGGCAAATTAGTAGCACACCGGCCACCCTTGATTTCAAATATTTCTATATCCATATGACTGCAGTAATTTTATGAGTAGATTCTATTACTACCCAGTGGTTTCTATTAAGAATACTTTCAAAAGATTCCCAAATAAATAAGGATGTCAGATACCCATCTATAATGGCACTTTGCTATCCGAAGACAAAAGAGGCTTGGTAACCAAATTTTCAAGGCAATGTATAGCCAAAAAATTCCATTAGGAAAGTATGGCAAAGAAGAGACAAGTAGTGTCCAATTCAACCTATACTCGAAAGAGGCACCGTCTCCCGCCCCGTCCGTTTATTTAATGAGGCTGTCTTCTAGAAGGTGTTTTAGAATGTTCACAAAGGTTGCATTCTAATTGCTTACAGCAAGAAACAGGTGAAGATTATTAAGTTGATAAGGCTAACTTCCAGAAGGTGTTTTAGAATGTTCACAATGGTCACATTCTAATTGCTTATATTGAGGAACAGGTGCAGGGGATTAATTTGATGAGGGCTATCTTCCAGAAGATTCACGTTGAGGTCTTCTATGCTGTTTGCTTATTCTGGTGTGTTTTCTGGATGTTTACATGGCACCTAAAACCTGATCTTGCATATTCACTGTAAAACATTTGTAAAAGCTATAAAGCCTTTTCAAACAAACTGGGGAGCACCAGCTGCAGCTAGCTATTATCAACAGCATGTAATATGGTCAAATGTCAGGGTACAAGTTTGTTCATTCATAAGAGTTGAAGGAATGATATGAGTCATGTCGGTCTATTGTGACAGTCAAGAGATGTGAGCTGTGTCAGGAATCCTGACCAATTGGGTACATTTTAATAAATAAAATGATACCAAAATGACAAAAATCTGATCAGTTTAACCAAAGATATGCAATTTCAAAGTTTTAGGTAAGCATAGTTCCTAAAAGTGCAAAGTGCTGCTCACAGTCATCTGGTCATACTAGTTTGGGCACAGTCACAAGTACAGGCTTACTGCAATGGAGCATGCGCCAGATACAGAGACCAAGTCAGTCTTGATGAAAGAATGTTTCTCTCAATTCCAGTGCGAAGAGTTCCTTTCGCAGTGGAGGAGGTCACAAGGAGCAGGCAGGCTATCATGGAGGTAGTGTGAAGTGTAGATCTTGCATTGTAGGTCTCATGGGGGAGAGGGTTGCTGTAGCACATAGAGTCAAGTTCACCAGAGCTTTTTGTTGGCGGTCATTGCAGGTGTCAGTCTCGCCAGAAACTGGATAATTCGTAGTCACAAAGACACCCAAACTTCAGCATTTCACCTTCCTTTACAGAGAAGTGCCCTCCAATCCCAGACAATGGGTCAGAACCTGAAGAGGCACCTCTTGGGGATCAGGAATCACTCTAGCAGAGGCCAGCAGGATTCAGGCAAGTCCTGTTCAGCAGGTCAGCAGGGTAGTTGCAGGGAAGCCTTTGGAGCATGTTGTCTCCCTATTAGAACAGGTCAGCCAACTGACACTTGGAGTCACTCAGGTTAGCCTGGGATGAAGGGAGCAGTTCCAGTCTTCCTTCTCAGAGAGCAGGGCAGACCTCAAACAGCAGGGCAGTCCTCTGGGGAACAAGGTAGGGCTCAAGCAGCAGGGTAGTCCTGTGGTAAACAAGGCAGGCCGCAAGCACCAGGGCAGTCTTCTGGGCACAAGGCAGTCCTTTTGTAATGTCTACAGGTCTGGGAAGGAACAGAAGTGTTGGTTCAGGAGGTCCAATATTTCAGGTTCCTTTGTATATGCTGGAGCAAGCCCTTTGAAATATAAGATGCTCTGCCCCATCCATACAGGTTAGGAAGTTCAATCCAGCCAACACCTACTCCCCTTTGTCTCACTTATATAATACACAAAGGGGAATGGCTAACCTCTTTGCAGTCATGTGACTTTGGACACAGGCAGCACGCACCAAATGGCTAAGATGAGAAAATACCAAGTTTCTAAAAGTGGCATTTTTAGAATTGTTTAAAATTCGACCTTACAATTAAAGAAGATTTTAAATTACAATTCATTTGAGTTTAAATATGACATGTCTTCCTCTTCCCAATCATACGTTAGCCCTTACTTAGTAATAAGGTAAACCCAATGTTATCCAATGGGAGAGATAAGCCTTGCAGTATTAAAAAAACAAATTTAGGATTTTTTCACTGCATGGCCATGTAAAAGTTAAAAGCCAATGTCCTACTTTAGGAATGACATATATTTTAAAAAGGAAAGTTTAGGCTTGGCAAAAGGTTGAAAAAAATCTTTATCAGGCTAATATCTTTTAGCCCTAAAAGTACAAAACAACTTTATGCACCAACATCCACATTAAAATGCACTGGATAAAAATGTAAACAATGGATATGTTAACAAGTAAAAACAACCAAAAAGTAAATTCAAGTTATAGTATAAATCCTTATCCCCTCCACATTAAAAAAGCAATACCTTTCATAGATTTACAGAAGACTTTAAAAACAAACCAATAGAGCAATAAACCTGTTGGTTACTAAGGGATTGGTTAATACTGAATCTTGCTTCAGAAAATTATTGAAAACATGGCTTTTTTAGGTCCCTTTGGCTTTTTCTGGTCACCACTCACCTATCTCTAGCGCCGGGACACCCCTATTTGGGGTAGCCGTGCGCTCTATAAATTGCATTAATAATAATAATTGTAAGAAGTAAAGTGCTTGTTTGCTTTAAAAAAAAACCATAACTTGAGAATTGGTGTCAAGTATTTTTGAATTAGTTGCCTGTAAAACCTGCAGAAGACAAGGTGCATCAGTGTTTGAGGTGCATTTGCATTACCTGGACAGAGTTGGATTAAGCCAATGTGTAGGAAATTGGGATATTGGTTGAAGGGGGGACAATCTTTGTCAGGGTGAAACACAAGCCAACCCCAAAAGTTTAACCCTCGTGTAGCTTGGCACAAAAGCAGTCTTAACTTAGAGGCGATGTTCAAATTATTTATACAACATTACAAACAGTAATAAAGTGACACCACTCAAGAACAATCCCACACCAATGTATAAAAATAGAGTAACATTTAATAGATTATTTGAGAACAAAATCATAAAATCCAATCAGTAGAACCAGAGATATGCAATTGAAAATATTGCAGGGTATGATATGCCTAAAAGCCCAAAGCCCCACTTTCTGCAACACTTTACAAAGCCCCACTTTCTGCAACGCTTTTAATGTAAGTTCTCTGGTTGTGCAAGATTGGCTGAAAGTCACATTTTCATGCTGACCGCAGATACAGAGACCAGGTTCAGTTTTAAGAGTACCTTCTAAAGTCCAGTGCAAATAGTTCCGTTCACAGTAAAGGGGGTTCGCGAGTAGCAGGAAGAGCATAGTGAATGGTCACTGCTGTAGCACAAAGAGCTGGCCTGGTATCACCGGTGGTCATCCCCGTAGCACAAAGTTCCTGTCAGACGTTGCTGTAGATTAGCATTGGTGATCGCCGCTGAAAGTCGCTGCAGCGAAATGTGCAGATCCCGCTGTGCCGGTGATTGCTGGTGTCCACTGTAGTGCAAAGACTTGTTTCAGTGGAGCTTTGCATTGATGGTTGGTGCAGGCAGCAAGATCTTGCAATGAAAGTGCCCGTTCGTGGCTGCTAAGAGCACACAACTAAAGGATTTCCAATTGCCTTGAGAGAGAAGCTCAACTGATGCCACACCAAGGGTCCAGGACTGGAGAGGCACCTCTTGAGGATCAGGTACTCACTCCAGCAGAAGTCAGCAGGGTTCAGGCAGGTCCAAGCAGCAGATTAGCTGGGCAGATGCAGTGAGGACTATGGAGCTTGTTATGTCCCTGTAGCTCAGAACAGGAGGTCACTCAGCTGACCCTTGGAGTCACTTCAGCCGGGGATGAAGGCTGCAGGTCCAGTCTTCTCTGTCAGCAAGGCAGCAGAGTGGCAGGGCAGTAAATGGACTGTCGTCCTTGCAGTGGAGTATGCACAGCAGTTTTTCCGAGTCTTCCACAGATCCAGGAATGTATTTAAGAGTTCTGTCTAAGGATCCACTGTTTATCCCTGCAGCCAGCTTTGAAGTTGGAGAAGTTTCTAGAGGGTTCCACCCCCAAAGATGCTTAAAAATGTATGCCTCCCGGCCAGGACCCCAGTTTGTCTCATGGAAACCCATTGTACCATATACAAGGGATTTGTAAGTACATTAAATTATCATTTAGGTGTAAACCAATTGTACCAGTTTTTTAGGAAGAGAACACAAGCACTTTGTTCACTTCACCACTGCTAACCAGTGCAGTGCTAGAGTCCTAATGACAACAACATCAAAATTCAGAAAACAGGAGGGGTGAATGTAAAACATTTGGGGGTGACACCTCAGAGAGGGCCAATTCCAAAAGTAATCAACTCTGAGAAGACTACCAGGGAACTTAGGCAGGAAAGTTCCAACTTTCAAATGTAGAACCAGGAAGTGGTGTGCGCAAAGCAGGGAAGGCAGACATTGGGAACATTCATGAGTAACTCTCCAATGGCAGTTCCATCTAGGTGACCATGGAAAATAATGGCCTAAAGCTAGGAGACGCAAAGCGCTCCTCTCTGATGAGAGGCAGCCAGGTTTTCCAAGATGAGAAGGACAAACCCAGCTTCCTAATTATTATTGAATGAGCACTACTGTGTCCCTACCACATACCCAGCCCTGAGGAAGACTTTCTTGAAAAACAGCAGGCCCACTGTGAAGTTTGAAATGCATTGGCGTACCATATTAGTGATCAGATGGAGAACATCACCATGTAAAGATTAAATTGTACATGACAAAAAGAGAGTAAATAATTCATATCTTCTAAAGACACAGTAGGATACAATTCCGTCCCCCTCTCTTTCTTTTACCCCAACCACATAAGGCCACTTGATAAATTCAGGATCAAACGTTTGAGGAAGCAGAACATATCCCCAAACCCACTGCTTGAGAATTTTCTATTATATATTATTATAGGAGCGTTACGCCTGCAAAGGCACTATATATGTAAATGATGTGTTGTAGGATGTGAATATCAAAATGTTATATGAATATATGTTTCCTTTTTGTAACAGGTCTACTTAAGGAATAATTTGATAAAAAAAGAATCAATGATAAACCATAAATGTCTTACATCATCGTATATCTATTATTTGTAATTGTATGGATGGCAACTTTTGGTACTAGGGATATATATAGATGTCATTAAAAGAAAAGAAACTCTATAGAGCAAAAGTGGCATAGAGGTGGGAGCGAGTGCACCAAGATAATAATCAGGGGCCTTAATTGCCCCACAGTACGTGTAAGGGTTACACGCTTACTGAATAAAGATATCAATCTTTGGTGGAGGGGGTACATTCTATATATGTATTTAACTTTTAGAAATAACAATTTAGACTTCACAATCAGATTGGATTTAAAAGTCCTTGAACAATGGTTCTAGCGATACCCAAACTGAAGTTATGAATTATGAGTAGTTCCGAGGTAACCCAGTGCTTTTCTACGGGAGAGCCTGCCTTGCCACAGTGGAAAACAAATTTGATGATTTTTCACTGCGAGGAAATGTAAAACTTAGGAACACTTGTCCTACTTGGTAAATTCCACACACCCCGCCCTATGGTCATATAGGGCCATGTTAGAAATGGGATTTCTGGATGGCTAGGGCTTGCGCCTAAGCCAAGCAGAAACCACCACTGTAGTCAGGGCAAGGGAGTTACACGATGAAGATAAACCCTGATCATCCCCTTGGTAGCTTGGCATGAGCAGTCAGGCTTACCCCCGAGGCAATGTGTAAAGTGTTTGCGCAACACACACACACACACAGCAGCAACACACTAGGCACACCACAAAAGAAACTCCACATCAGGTTATATAAAACATAGTCTTTGTATTGTCCAAAACACATTAGAATCCTAATCACATATATGCACTGTGCCCACTTGCACCAGATCATGATTTACAGGGGATTATATACATGACAGGGCCAATCTGGCCACAGTCAAAACCATAACAAAGCACACGTAGCAAATCTAAAACACCACCAGTAACTACTGGCAAAATACTGTACTCAGCATTAGCATTAGCAACATAAATGCATTATGTCTGCATCACCTTAGGCATAAAACACATTATGCATAAACATCATAAGCAATCCCTGTAGGTATAAACACATTATGCAATAGACATCACATTAGGGGCTTGCTCCCTCGAAGTACACACAGGTACTCCAAATGGCCCCAGGCCAACTAGCCTTCTCTGGGGCTCTAATGCCCTTTGTCCCAAATGTCGGGGCTTGCAATTATAGGGCCTCCCAAGTAGCCCTCTGGCTGCCAAAGCAGTAAAACCAAGGTGCGCAATGCGCTGGGGGCGGGGAGTGTATCTCACTCCTTCCTTTAGGTAAACATAAACATGCCCCCTTGTTGCAGCTGCCCGCGCTCTTGCGGTGCAGCTGTGGGAAATAGCCTGGGAGCAACTGTGCCTCTGGAGTCCCCTTTCAGGACTTCCAAACACAAATGCCTTTACGTTGCAGCTGCCCTCCAATGGGCGGGTCAGCTGAGAAAAAAGGCTTCCCAACAAGCACTGGCACCAACCGTGCATGGGAAGCCCCACTCCAGGACTTCTAAATAGAACTGCCTCTTCGGTGCAGCTGCCCGCGATCTCGTTGGTGCAGCTGTGGCTGAGCACAAACACTGGCTCCCACCGTGCTCTGGGTGCACCAACAATGCTCTCCGTTCAGGCCCCACTCACCGGGGCTCCTTGTAGACATGCCCGGTCTTCTCCTCAGGCCGTAGTTTAGGCACCGCGATGTGCCCTGCAGGCCCTGCTCACAGGACCTCTCTGGATCTGCTCCGGTCTCCCCACAGGGCCGTCAATACCCAGGGACTTGCCTGTCTCTCTTCTTGAGGCAGAAATTGAGCCAGCAAGGCTCTGACTCAAGTCATGTCATGCAGGGCTTCCCTTACCGGTACGAGAGCCCCACCTCATGTCAGGCACCTTGTTGCCTGACTTCCTCTGGGAGGCAGGGAAAGCCCACGAGGCTCCATCTCCACTGCCAGCTGGCCGACCCACATCCAGGCAATCCCTGCCTGTCCTTCGGCGGTGGCCGCAACGGCCCATGGCTCTTCTCTAGCACCAAACAAATGCAGGGTAGGCTCCTGCTGCATTTCAAAGCGGGGTAGGATCTTGCTGCACTTCCCAGCAGCACGGGGGTCCCCACGCCGGGATTCCCCATGAAGACCTCTCAGCACCGCACTCTCAGAATATACTTCCCCTCAAAAAGGGGTGAAGAACAGTCCAGTCCATCGCCTGCTCCAGCCAGGAGCAGCAGCTGCAGGCCGTCCCACCCCACACACCTCAGGGGCAGCGCACCTCACACAGTCCTCAGCCCTCTTTCCAGGCAGGTTACTTTAGAATCCAGCAAGGATCTGTCTTCAAGTCTTTTGTATCCCTGAGACTTCTAACAGGAGGCTAGCACACAAAAGGCCTTGTAGATCCTTCACAAGCCGGATACCACAGTACAACAAAACGAGTCAGTCCTTTTCCTGCACCACAGACAGAAGCAGCAACTGTAAGCCAACACACACCTCACACAGAAAAGGCAGTGCTCCTCACACAGTCCTTCGGCTCTTCTTCTTGGCAGGGCCCTCTTGTTCCTGGAAGTTATCTCAAGTCCTGGGGTTTTAGGTGTAGTACTTATACCCCATTTGTCACTGTTCTCTTTGCTGTAAGGGTTCCTGAAACCAGTCCAAACCAGGGCTGTCTGTCCTGGTGCAGCCAGACCACAGGGGGCAGAGACAGCATTGTGAAAAAAGACACACATCCTATTCAGGTGCAAGTGAACCTCATCCCACTACTCTAAATGCAGACCAGGTCTATTCAGTCCTGCGATGAGTCACCCAGGCAAGGCAGGACACACCTCAACCCCCTCAGTGACTCTCTAGAAAGAATGAACATCCCCGCTCCTATCACTCAAACACCAGACGCTGAATACACAAACAGCTAGATGCACACAGAATGGTGAAGTAGGAGAATGCCTACTTACTAAAAGTGGCATTTCAAACACAGAATTTAAAAAACACCTTTACCAAAAGGTGTGTTACTAAATTATGAGTTCAGGGAGCCTAAACTGAATTTTTCTATCATGTTGCTATGGAAAGTTACACATAAACAAATGTCACAGTACAACCCCAATGGGACAGATAGCTTTCAAATAGTGAAAAACAAAATTAACAGTATTTCACTACCAGGATATGTCACACACACACCAGTACATCTGCTACTTTTCAGATACACTGCACCTTGCCCCTTGCCCATGGGGGTACCTTGGGCCTACCTTAGAGGTGCCTTACATGTAAGGAAAGCAAAGCTTTGGGCCTGGCAAGTGGGTGCACTTGCCAGGGCAACAATGCAGTTTACAAATACACATGCAGACACTACAGTGGTGGGTCTGAAACACATTTACAGGGCTACTCATGTGAGTGGCACAACCAGTGCTGCAAGACCACTAATAGCATTTGTTTTCTAGGCCTTGGCACATACCATGCACTTTACTAGGGACTAACCAGTAAATTGAATATATGGCAATCATGGATAACCAATCATATCACAATTTACACAGAGAGCATATGCACTTTAGAACTGATTTGCAGTGGTAAGGCTCCCAAAATCCTATAGCCAACAAAAACAGGGGCAGAAAAATAGGAGACAAAAGCCAAAATGTTTGGAGATTTAAAAGGGCCGTGTCTAACACCAGTACTGCTGCAGAGGATGATGAGTATTTCTGTTTTGTTCCAACAGCTGGTTGTGCAGAGCTGTCTGTACAGATCAAGCACTTATAGCTGTCAATGGGTAATGTTTCTGGAGTCATGGGCAACTTCTGTCCATATTGGAGAAATTCTTATCTCCTTCATGAAGGATCATAATGAAACTCCACATCTACTGTGTTTAGTGATGATGCCAACTGAATCCACGTGGGGTGTAGTGCTCTAGCATTTGGAATTCTGACTATGGGGAAAACCTCAAGAGCAGGGTTGGGAGAAACAACAATTTGTTTTCCCAGCGCAGAAGGACACTCTTTAAAAATAGCTTTGTACAGCTACAAGAGTGTTCTCAGTGGATGCAAAACATGATTCTGCATTTGAGTATATATTAGATTTGTATGATTTGTGAATGGTCTGCCACTCAATGTATATTACATAAGTGTAGCTGGGGGTGCTGGGTACAGGTCTCAACACTAGTATGTCTGCTTGTTAAGCACGCAGAATTGTGTGTTCTTCTACCCCTTGTTTTAGAGAGAACATGGGAGTTATTAAGCTGTACAATGGTTTAACTTGCTCAGCATATTGTGGCAAGTAAGCTAGTGCAAAGTTCAGGAAACCTAGAAGGGCGCTTTTCTGAAGGAAATCTAGCACTAGTCCTTTGTACTCACTTGACTCCACATAGCCGAGAAATACTGCATTCAACTATAATATTTTTGATTTTTTAAAGCTGATATTTTATCAGTGTATGGCCACTATGTTCACTATCCAGTCCACTTGAGTTTAGTTTGTGGTTAAATCTGTGTTGTGAATATCTTCAAAAGGGTTAGATTGCAAGGTGCTATTATGCCTTCATATCATTGTATTAGAATTGCTTGTATGTCTCGCTTAGCCTCTGGTTTTATTGGATATTGAGCATGGATCTAAGGCAAACTTTTTAAGCGAATGACATGAGAAGTTGAAATTTTTAGCTCACCCCTCTTTGTTTCTATATAGCTTTGGAGCAAGCTTCACAGCCCACTCTCTGGCATTGATTTCCCCGATTTCCTCGGGTATTATGGAGAAAAAGGCTACTCTAATCACCTCCTCTCCACAGGATGGTTTCCTAATAAAGATTGAAGGTAGTCTTCCTCTGCAAAGATTGTGCCATAGGCGTCAGATAAATGTAACACGAAGATTGCTTTTTTTTGTGCCCAGAATAGCCCCTTCTATTTGTATCTCTACACTGTAAACCATAACAGGGGGCTCACATGTCTAATTGGGGTTTCAAATTTTATGTACTCCTCAGTATGATTCACCAGCAGAAACTCTTGTAGAGTCTGATGCACTATTGTTCCTTCAGCTTCGCTGTCTAGAAATGTTTGTGCTCATGTTGTGATCCACAAAACCGTCTGTAGTAAGCACAACCTGTTTTTTTAGAAAGTCAGTATACCTTCCTTTTAACATGTGTTTTGGGGTGAGGACCTTTATGTTCTTTCTTTACTCTAAACGCAGTGCTTTGCCCAGATTCTCCTTTGATTAATTTGTTAGTCTCTGCGTCTATGTTCACATCAACCGCCTGTCTTTGTTCTTCTATTGGCGTTCTGTAAGAACAGGAGAATGGCTGTCAGAATATTGATAATGATCCATCTTTTTAAGCTTGCTGTGATCCCTCTAATTGTAACCACCCCTGCTTTCGTCGTCCTCTGCAGAGATCCAGTCTGGGTTTTTTTCATTCTCCCTTGCTTTCTGCTTCTTTCTGGCTTCAGGTGATGCTTTCTCCTTAATTGTGCCCTTAGTTTTGATATCAATATGCAGTTTTACTGCTCATGTCCCTAAGGTGTCATTCTTCTCAAAGTTGTAGGTCTCAGCTATGTTTCTTGGTACCTCTCATCCCTGATCCCGTGCCGAGACATATGCCAATCTCTAATGTATAGCTAGCTTCCCCACTATTACTTAAAATAATGGAGGACACTGTGGTAGTAAAAATACATGCAGAATGCAGGTGTTGCCCTCCTCTACTGGTGGCCCCACCCCATTGCTAAGGGTATTGTTGTAAATTAAGGACAGAATGTGATTAAGCATTTACTGAAAACATTAGTGTTTCCCTTTTATTGTGTTTTCCCCATTATGTTGGCCGAAGTCCGGACTCCATTTTGTATTGACATGCTGCCATGTGTTCACCACGAGGAGAGTCCGACTTCTGTGTTAGTTGCTCTTGTAATCTGCCTAGCAACAGGTTATAAATAGCTCTCCCTTGTCCATCTGGCGCATGCCCAGACTTGACCACATCTGTTATAATTAGCTTCGCTTGACCATGTGTTTTCGCGGGCCCAAGGAGTGTGTTAGCTCCGCCCATGTATTGATTCGGTATCGAGAATGACCCTAAATGGTAATGTTCTTCAACTCTGTGGTATCCACCCACTCATGAGCCCCTTCGCTGTGTATAAAAGGGGACTGTGTATGCAAGTTCTGTGTGCTACTCCTTGCAATACTGAAGAGTGTTGTGTGGATTGTAGGACCACCCTTAAGGGTTAATAAACGTTGTTTTTGTACTTTGCAGTTTCCGTGCCAACTTCCTTATAGATTTCGTTACAGAAGAGCGAACCCTTGTCTCTTGCGGGCCTAGCTGGGGCTTGTATTCATCAATTGGCGCCCGTCACGTGGGGCTCATCGGCGACTCGGATGCTCGAAGGACTGGTCGCGACGAAGGTGAGGAGTTTGGCCAGGGACGTGATCACTGCCAGCGGCGTCTTAGCCTTGGCATCCCGAGGTTTTTCTTCCTTCCCTTCCGAGCTGACCATCTGGGTGGCGCCGGTCATCGACTGAGACCTCTTCTGTCGGTCCTGCCGTGAGAGCCGTTTGGGCGATTGTGGAGCTTGGCAGTTGGAACCTGGACTCTTGATTGGTAAGAACCGTTGTACGGTACTTGCTCCGAGTTTTGAAGCCTGGTCTGGCTATTTGAGTTTGATTGATGGTGACTAGTCATATTTTGAATTTGTCTTTGTGAAAATATATGCGTTGCAACACATATAGGCAGGTAATGTGGAGAAATTTCTCCGGAGCTGTGTAAACTTTGAACGGCGCAACGATTAAGTGCCATTTTTGATAATACTGCATATTTTGCATTATTCCTAGCATGCCTGCTTTTAGCGCACTTCGTAAGTGGTGCTGCTGTCTTAGGAACCGGTTGAACCTCGAGGAATCTGCTCCAGCTCCCCCAGAGGGGACTCCTAATAGGGATATGTACGTGAAGCATGGTCTTTCTTCCATAATGTACAGCACGTTATGGAGGAAATATACTAGGAAGGATCCTGAGTTGCGTTGGCCTTTGTATGGATCGTTTGATATACGTAAGATTGAGTATGTGGAACAGTGTATGTGTAAGCGACGTGCTCGTCAGGATATGTTTGAGTGTGTGCGATTATGGGTGAAGGAAGTGCGTGAGCGAGAGAAACGTGAGAAAGCGCTGTTTGATAAGGAGCAGCGAAAGAATGATCATGTGCGAGCGCAGGAAGCGAAGCGTCGGGAGGATAAAGAGCAAACGGACAGACAAGAGAAAGAGCGTAGGCTACAAGTTTCGGGTCAATATGTTGTTCGCCAGCCGCTTTATCCTGTCCTTAATAATCCTGATGATGATTTTTATTTGCTAGATCGCTCTCCGCCCCCTTATGTTGGCGCATCCGCTCCGCGGCCGCAGGATTCTGACCCGGCTTCGGGTAAGGTAGACACACGGTCCATGTTGCCGGCCGAGCAAATGGCTGAGCTTCGGCAAATTTCCTTCCGTGCGCTTAAAGGCAAGGTATCCATGGAGGAATTATTTCAAATTTGGGGGCCATGGCAGGAGAGAGATAAAGTGTATTTTCTGGGTCATTTCGCGGATGAAGTGATTAATGCTTTCCGAAAATATTCTCATGTTTTTGAGCCTGACGAAGTGTCTTCGGATGCCAGAGCAATACGTAACGGTGCTTTTTCTCCCTCTAAGGCTCCTGAGGCGGCTCGGCGGCTGTTCGCCTTGCGGGACGAGGTGCTGGCCCTTCGAGAGAAAGCACGCCAACGAGCGGAGGAGGAGAAGCGGTCGGATTCAGTTGCGGCAGGGGGCCACTCATCCACCTCCCAGTCAGATAAGGATAATGTAGTGCATGCTAAACCGATGCGAGAGGCGGCGCCTTTGTATGTTCCTCCTAAAGGAGCGGGGACTAGCTCGGATGTTAACTCCGCCGATGCAAGGGGATATTTTGTATATAACTGGGTTTATACTCCATGGCATAGGGCCGATGTTATGGCATTAAAGAATGCGCTGCCTGACCCCCGCAAGAATCCAGCGGCCTTCTATGAAGAAGTCGAGGGGGCCTTGAATTCTTGCATTATGACCTTGGCGGATATAGACCTGTTCTTTGGCCTTATCCTACCGCCGGATACGTGGCGCTCTGTCCGGAAGGTAGATGATGCGGTTGCCTTCAAGGCCCGGTGGTCTGACCTTGAGGATGAGGATAGGGAACGGAAGCCCGCACAGAAACCACCCCAGAATATTTTAGATCTCCCTGCGGCTATTGTGGCTAAATTGAAGACGATTATTCCCCCTAAAAAGATTGACTGGAATATGTTAGCTGCATGTAAACAGAAAGTTGACGAGTCAGTCGCGGACTTCTTTACGCGCTTTGAGGAGACGTTCCATGATTTTAGTGGCCAGTCGCTCACTGACGACACGGGCCGCCACCTTTTCGCGGATAAATATGTGGCTAATCTGCTGCCGCCAGTTGCGGCCCGGTTAAAAGCGAGTGAGAGTTCTTGGTCCTCCGCGACACCGACGGCCCTTCTGACCATTGCCCAGTATTATGAGCGTCAGGAGCACGAGGCGAAGGGCCAGGAGGAGAAGAAATCGAAAGATCTTAAAACCAAAGTGATGTTAGCACAAGTATATGGCCCGCCCCGCCGGGGTAATAATAATAGAGGAAGGGGCGGATCTTATGGTCCCCCTTCGGGCCGATCTGATTTGAATAGGAACCAGTGTGCGTATTGCAAGCAGTTGGGCCATTGGGCCAGGGATTGCCCAGCGTTGCGTGCTTCGCGGCAGGGGCACACTCCGGGTGGGCCGAGAGGTAGAGGGGGCTTCTCGAACTTTAGAGGGAATTCCAACGATAATGTCCGTTTCGATACTGCCGGACAGCACCGAGATAGCTCAAATGTTTTCGATCGCCAGCACCAGTATCATGTATCGGACAGCGATCGATTGGGATATCACGATTCTCAGCATGCATAGGAATGCGTAGGATGGGGGTCCGAATCAGTTGAGGTGCCGGTCGATCAGACGGGTCCTTATGTATCGGCTGAGGTTTTAGGTTCTACTGATCAGTTCCTAGTGGATACAGGAGCGACACGTAGTGCATTGTCTAGGTACTTGGTTCCGGGGGCTCCCCCATCCGGCTCAATAGTTACATCGGTAGGGTTTGACGGTACACTTTCCCGAAGCCCTCTTTCACAGCCCCTTGCATTTAAAGTTGATTGTTTTTCTGCGCCTTGTCCGTTTCTGCTTGCTCCGTACACACCGGATAACATTATGGGCCTTGATATGCTAAAGCATTTTAGGGCTACAATTCGCTGTTCCCCTGAGGGTGTGAGGGTGATTTTAAATGACAACTACCCCCGATCTGGGCGGATGTGTACGATCTCAGAGGATGCGTTGTTGGCTACCCTCCCCCACACTTTATGGGCAACATCGGACACAGATGTCGGACAAATGGTGATTCCTCCGGTCCACATTAGTGTCCAGGAGGGGGCGGTACTACCGCGCCTCCCACAGTATCGTATTTCCCAGGAGGGCGAGGAGGCTCTCATACAGATTGTGCAAGACTTGATCGCAGTGGGGGTAGTGGAAGAAGTTCCCTATAATATCTGTAACAGTCCGATTCTCCCTATTCTGAAAAAGGACACGGATGCAAAGGTTTATCGGTTCATAATTGATTTGAGGGAGGTGAACAAGATCGTGATACCTCAGTACCCGGTGGTTTCCGATATCACGACGTTGCTCACCTTGGTCCCGCCTACGGCGACCGTGTTCTCAGTGATTGATTTGAAAAATGCCTTCTTTTCTATTCCCATTCACCCTGATAGCCGATTTCTTTTTGGGTTCACATTAAACAATAGATCTTATCGTTTTTGTAGAATTCCCCAGGGCTATACAGAAAGCCCTAGTATTTATAGTCAGGCTTTGAAGCGGCAGTTGGATTCCTTTGCCTTACTCGAGGGGGTCGCCCTCATTCAATATGTTGATGACATCCTGTTGGCGGCTGACACCCTGGAGTTGTGTGAGAAAAGTACGATAGCCTTACTTTCCTTTTTAGCATCCCACAATCATAAGGTCTCTAGGAAGAAATTGCAATTCTGTAGACCAAAGGTGACTTATTTGGGTCACCTTTTGTCTAAGGAGGGGCGTGCACTCACACCAGATCGTATCCAAGTAATTTTGGACACACCAAGGCCATCCACGCAGAAGGATGTGCGTGCATTTTTGGGTCTTGTTTCTTTTTGTAGACAGTGGATATTGGGGTTTTCACACATAGCTAAGCCATTACTAGCGCTCTTGACAAAAGACACGCCCATCCCGATCCCCTGGTCAGATGAGTGTGACGCTGCTTTTCAGCAATTGAGACAGGCCCTTTGTTCAGCACCAGTGTTAGGGACCCCTGATTATGCAAAACCCTTTTCGTTGTATGTGCATGAGAAAGATGGATGTGCATTATCAGTCTTAGTGCAGATGCACGGCGATAAGCAGCGCCCTTGTGCATACTTTTCGGCTGTGCTTGATCCTGTCGCCCGAGCATTACCAGGGTGTTTTCGCTCGGTTGCGGCGACAGCTGTGTCAATACGGCAGAGTGAAGGAATTGTATTGTCCCATAAACTGTTGGTGTTAGTTCCCCACGCTGTTGATGCCCTGCTTAATCAAACAAAGACGCAGCATTTGACCAGTGCCCGTTTAACGGGATATGAGTTGACGCTTTTAGCTCCTCACATTACGTTAAAAAGGTGCGTGACATTAAACCCGGCCACATTGTTGCCATACCCCGAGACCCAGCCTGAGGCACAGAAAGCGCATGATTGTATTCTTGTGACTGAGGAACAAACAAAGGGTCGTATTGATCTCCAGGATACGCCCTTTTCAGATGTAGATGGAGAGTTGTGGGTAGATGGATCATGCCTGAAGCTACCAGATGGTACGACTTCAGCAGCGTATGCAATTACCACGTTACAGACGATAGTGGAGACAGCACGCATACCACAGAAATCAGCTCAAGCAGCGGAACTGATAGCGTTAACACGAGCGTGTGAGCTCAGTACAGGATTGTGTGTGAATGTTTACACAGACAGCCGCTATGCCTTCGGAGTAGCGCACGATTTCGGCCTACTCTGGAAGGAGAGAGGGTTTCTAACGTCACATGGGGTACAGATAATGCATGGGGAGTTAGTTCACAACCTTTTAACTGCATTGACATACCCAAAGAAAATCGCCATTGTTAAGTGTAGCGCCCATAGGAAAGTGGTTGATAAGGTTGGAGAAGGGAATGCGTTAGCGGATCGAGTAGCACGGGAGACTGCGATGCAGCCCGGCACTACTGCCATGTATGTAGTGAAGTCACAGGTGGAGAGATGGCATGATGCGAAGGAGCAAGTGCGAGAAATACAAAAGACCGCTTCTGACAAAGAGCGGGAACAATGGGCTAGCGAAGGAGAACTGGATGACGAGGGTTGCTGGAGAAATAAGCAGATGGATAGATGGAAGTTACCCACGGCTTTTGTACAACCTATGGTCCAGATGGCACATGGGCTAGCACATGTTGGAGCTTCCGCAATTGTGAAATTGCTTACCCAAGTCTGGGAGCATCCAGAGATTGCTAGCACAGCAAAGAGGGTGGTGCAGACCTGTATGATTTGTCTGAAGTACAACCCAGGGAAAGGCACGCGAACTCCAGCAGGAGGATTTGCGACACCCACTGCACCCTTTGAGGTTCTGCAGATGGATTACATCCAGCTTGAGCGCTGTAACAATTTGAAGTATGTTCTAGTAGTGGTTTGCGCCTTTAGTAAGTGGGTTGAGGCGTACCCTGCGAAAGACAATACTGCAATGACTACAGCGAAGCTATTGCTGAAAGAGTTTTTCCCCCGATACGGCGTCTGTAGACTTCTGTGGAGTGATAATGGCCCTCACTTTGTAGCAGATGTTATAAAGTATGTTTTGAAGGGCCTAGGCATCACCCAGAAGTTCCACGCCGTGTTCCATCCTCAGTCTGCAGGACTAGTCGAGAAGTATAATGGTACACTGAAGCTTAAGATCGCCAAAATTCAAGCTTCAACATCTTTGACTTGGCCAGACGCCTTGCCACTGGCGTTATTGTCAATTAGGTCGGTGCCACACTCTCGAACCGGCCTTACACCTTATGAGATTGTATTTGGACGCCCAATGAATATTTGGGGTCCACCAAGGCCTAAGGCTGTGTATGATGTACCTTGTGTGATGATGAGTGATTATCTGGCACAGTTAACGGATAACTTGGTTTCTATTCATCAACAGGTCCGAGAGGCGCTCCCTGATCGGTCTACCGGTGAAGGACATGGTCTCCGGCCTGGGGATCATGTCATGCTGAAGGTCTTTGACAGAACGAACAGTTTGGAGCCGAGATGGGTCGGACCTGAGCAAGTCCTTCTTGCAACGAGGACGGCAGTGCGAGTCTCGAACAGGAAGAATTGGATCCATTCCTTGCACTGTCGAAAGGTACCGCCCGGATTGGTGGAGTCTGCCGTGCTGACCGATCAACGAGACATCTTAGCAGCAGAAACAGGCCGTGCTGCAGAGCCAAACGACACTGAGGAGCTTTTTCCGGACCATACGACTTCTGGAGGAAGGCGATATCATCTGCGACCAAGGAAGTGAGGTTTCCAGTACCGGGACATACTGTCAGAACGGCCCTTGGGTTAGTGAAACGGAGAGCCGATGAGGCAAGGGGGGGGGATCAGCCCTGCATTAGTGTAGTGACACCCATCTTGGCCCGCTGGTGAAGAAATCAACCGCTGCCCAAGGGGAAGAGTTCTGACAGACTTTTAGTTTCAGGAAGATATCAGGGTATTATTTCCTTTGACATGGAGAAGAAGAAAATTCTTTGTGCGTTGGGGTTCATGCTAACAGTAGCTATTGTTGGTATAACCACATGGTTTGTGGAGGAGGCAACTCCTGCTCGAAAGACGCTTGTGTTGACGACTCCAGTGCCTGCGGAGCACTATTTTTACACATTGCCATACCAAGAGTTGAAGCATCGGCAATCCTATTTGAATAACACTTTCATTCAGATGCTGCATCACACCCACGTTGCTACAAACGCTACGAACTGTTGGATATGTGGGATGATGCCAGCCCATCAGAAGAAAGGAGGTACGCCATTCATACCACTTCCTTTCTCTCACAATGGCTCCTGTAGAGCATGGTACACTCTGTTGTTTGCCACTCGAAAACCGACAGTGGGACGATTGCTTTTCAGACTTAATAAAGAATGCCATCAGGACAAGAATGGATATCCACAAGCGAATGGGACAATTTGGGAATGGGAAGAGTACCGACCGGACAATGAATCCATTCCCTATATCTTCACGAATACCAGAGACACTGTGGGGAAGGAAAAATTTGTGATCCAAGTGGCCCAAGCCCAAGCGGACCTGTGTGTCCAGAGTGTGGGTTTTATCCCTGTCGGTGTCAGTGATTGTATAACCGTATTAAACATCGATGGGCTGAACAACAGCACCTTCCTAGCATCCCATAATACCTATTTCGTATGTGGAAATAAAGGTTATTACCGTTTGCCGGCTGGGTGGTCTGGGGTATGCTATGTATCATTCCTATTACCTCCTGTATTTCTAGCACCCGCGTCCTATCATAAGGATTTGAAGTTGTTGAATAATGTGACTGTAAATAGATATAAACGTACTTTATCGATCGATGATGTGGATCAAACTGATACCAGTTTGCAACAGTATATTGATTTTAATTTAGGACTGTTTTTCTTTGTCGGAGCCGCTTTGAATAGTAGGAAGATCCGAAGATTAACAAGAGTGGTAGAAGCTGTGACAAATCAGACTGCTGCTGCTCTTGGGAATCTTACGGAAGAGTTACAGATTACCAGAATTGTTGCATTGCAGAACCGTATGGTATTGGATGTAATGCTAGCTGATCGAGGAGGAGCCTGTAAAATTATTGGAAGTAGCTGCTGTGTGTTCATTCCTGATCATACGCCATCCGTTTATAATGCCATTAATAAGCTGCATAAAATAGCAGCTGAAATCCACACGGAAAACGGCACTTGGTCCTTTTCTGGATGGTTTTGGGCATTGGTTACTGCCTGGGGATGGAAGGTCTTAACTGGTCTCTGCATTATTATAGCAATTCTGTTCTTTCTCTGTATGTGTATTCAATGTGGACCATTGTGCTGTTCCGTATGCATTTCATTTTTCATTCCAGATAAGAAAGCTATTGCCGAAATTGCCCGCCAGAAGGGTCTAGCTAAAGAGGTTAAAGGAATGATGATAATTGACATATACGATGATTATTCTTGGAAGCCAGATGTCTTCAGTAAATGCTGAAAGGGTCGTCTGTTGTAAATTAAGGACAGAATGTGATTAAGCATTTACTGAAAACATTAGTGTTTCCCTTTTATTGTGTTTTCCCCATTATGTTGGCCGAAGTCCGGACTCCATTTTGTATTGACATGCTGCCATGTGTTCACCACGAGGAGAGTCCGACTTCTGTGTTAGTTGCTCTTGTAATCTGCCTAGCAACAGGTTATAAATAGCTCTCCCTTGTCCATCTGGCGCATGCCCAGACTTGACCACATCTGTTATAATTAGCTTCGCTTGACCATGTGTTTTCGCGGGCCCAAGGAGTGTGTTAGCTCCGCCCATGTATTGATTCGGTATCGAGAATGACCCTAAATGGTAATGTTCTTCAACTCTGTGGTATCCACCCACTCATGAGCCCCTTCGCTGTGTATAAAAGGGGACTGTGTATGCAAGTTCTGTGTGCTACTCCTTGCAATACTGAAGAGTGTTGTGTGGATTGTAGGACCACCCTTAAGGGTTAATAAACGTTGTTTTTGTACTTTGCAGTTTCCGTGCCAACTTCCTTATAGATTTCGTTACAGAAGAGCGAACCCTTGTCTCTTGCGGGCCTAGCTGGGGCTTGTATTCATCAGTATGGACAAAGTAAGAATTCTATGTATATCATGAAGTGCTGGGTGGGGAAACATCGACTTCAACTGGTTGGTCTTGCGAGCAATCCAGAAGGCTATTTAGTCCTGCTTCGTGGGCACTTTTCTGATTAGAGCTTTTGACTGTGGACGTATTGCCTGAATGGCAATGTGTCCCTGTGCAATAAGTTCTACTGGAACCTGCCCAGTATTTAAAATCCTCAATACATATTTTAAAATGTGGCTAGAAGTCCCAACTACATTATTCAATAGTGCCACTACTTCTGCTAAAATGAGTGCACCTGGATTTGGATTTTTGTATATCCTGCCAAGACTGGCCAGGTAGCTCCATCATTACTCGAGGACCCAGTACAACATTTCTTTGTCTATGTGGTAGGGCACCTGGAAACTAATTTTAATGTTCCTGGTAAGTAAGTGTTAGAACTCGGGGTCTCTAGTTGGCAGAGGTAGGTACCTTTGACCAAATAGGGACCCTTGCTTCTAAGTCAGGGAAAGGGGATTACACTACTGGATAACCCCTGCTCACCCCCTTGGTAGCTTGGCATGAGCCGACAGGCTTATCTCAGAGGCAGTGTGTTAAGCATTTGTTAACACATACAGTGATACAGTGAAACCACTACAGATGGACACCACACAGGTTTTATATAAATACATATTCTTTATATAGGTTTAGCACAAGACCATAAACGACACAAATCCACAATACTGTACTTTAAATTGGTTTCAAGATGGTAGAATTAGATTAGTTCAAGTTGATGGTAAATGCGACACAGTTCTCACAAAAGTACCTGGATGCGAAATGCAAAATAAACAAAAGGCTTGCAGCGTTGGAGGTGCGTCGGTTCCTTGATTCGGGGGAGACAATACGTCGCGCCTCAATGCTTGCGCAGAGTAGGGGGATGCGTCTTGATCCTTAGCGGAGAGGAGATGATGCGTAGGTTCTCGTGCTGCAGCCCGGTTTCGATGCGGCAAGATGGCGCAAGATGGCGCCTCAATGCGATGCGACAATGCGGTGCGATGCGATAAGATGTTGTCCTTGATGCGAGGACGGTGAGACGATGCAACACGCCCTGGCAGCCTTGCGGCGACTCTGTACTTTGGAGCCACGACAGGCCCTGCGACACACCTCTCCGATGATGCAACAGTGACCCTCATGGTTGCGAGGCGCTTCTCTGGTGATGCAACAGCAGACAGCTGCGACAAAGGCACGCTTCTGGGAGATGCGGCGGCGGCACGCTTCTCCGGCGATGCGATGACTACAGCTGGGTGACCCGCTTCTTCTCGTTGCGTCGCGCTTCCAGCTCCCAGCGACACGCAGGCTTCTGCAGATAGAATTCCCAGCAAGGAAATTTAGAGGGGAGCTGATGGTGAAGTCTGTTGTCCCTGCGACTTCAGTAGGAGGCAAGCACAAGTTCAAGCCCTTGGAGAAATATTCTGCAAGATGATGAAAGTTCTGTAAAAGTTCCTTCTCCTCTCCTTGGCAATGAAGACACCACTGCAGGCCAACCCATCTACACAGCACACTGGCAGGGGGGCAGTCCAACTCCTACATCTTCCTTTGGTTCTTCTCCTTGGCAGAGGTTTCTTCTTGTTATTCCAGAAGTGATCTAAAGTCTTGGGGTTTGGGTCCCCATATTTATACTACTTTTCTCTTTGTTCTCTGAAGGCAGAGAGGCCTTTGCCTAGTCCAAACCAGTTCTGGTCAGTCCTGGAGCACTTTGTTTACCTGACTCCTTCTTTCCTTTCAGAGTGCAGGGCAGAGACATCAGACACACCACAGGAGGTGGAGCCAGCATTTTGGAGGTAAGGCACAGCCCTATTCAGGTCCCAGGTGCAACTCCTCCCACCCATCTACATGCAGATCTTCCTATTCAGCCCTGTGCTGACTCACCCTCTTCCCTGGAATCCCCAGCCCCTGTCACTCACAGAACCAAACACACAATACACAACCTAGCAGAGGTAGGCTTGGACAGTTAAGCAAGAAAATACCTACTTTCTAAAAGTGGTATTTTCAAACACAGAATGTTAAAACCAACTTCACTAAAAGATGTATTTTATCATTCCGAGTTCAGGCATACTAAATTCGAATTTCTACCATGTTCCCTGGGTCAATTAGGATTATAAGATGTAATAATCAAACTGCCCATTCTGGCCTATGGACAGGTAGCCTTGAAATAGTGAAAAAAGAAAATGGCTGTAATTCAGTATTAGGACATGCCACACACACCAGGGCATGTCCTACCTTATACTTACAATGCACCCTGCCCTTGGGCCTACCATAGGGGTGTCTGATATGAAGTTAAGGGAAGGTTTAGAGACTGGCAAGTTGGTGCACTTGGTCAGTCAGCATGACAGTACCAGACTGCACATAGGCTCTGCAATGGCAGGCCTGAGACACACTTTACAAGCTGCTTCTGTGGGTGGCACAACCAGTGCTGCAAGTCCACCTGCAGCATTTGATTTACCAGCCCTGGGCACACATGGTGCACTGTACTGGGGTCTGACAAGTAAATCAAATAACCCAATCATGGGGTCACTAATCAATACATCAATTTAACATAGGGAGCACTTGCACTGTGCACTGAATAGCAGTGGCACAGTGCCCAAAGCATCTAAATCAGCAAAACATATCAAAAACAGAGAAGGCAATCAGAAAAAATGGAAGGGAGACCCACGCCAATGGTACCAGGTCTAACAGTAAGTGAGTTCTAAGCATTGGTAAACTCTGTATGTATTTGTTACCATAGCTGGTCGGTATGCAAAAAAGTGTACTATGTTTTCATGGGGTCTCAAACACCAGCCACGAATAACATGTTTCATAGCCATATGCTGCAATTGCAGCTGTTACAAAAATAACTGCCCCACCGGCATTGGTAACTCCATGTGCTTGGAGGTACTGGGTAACTGCCTCTATTTAATTAACTTCTAGTGCAACAGCGGCAGGAGTTATTTTAAGGGATCGGGTTTAATCAATAAAACCCAAAACTGGAAAGAACAGATGGTGATTTTCCTCTTTTTGAGACTTGAGCTTGACCAACCTACAGAAGGAATAGGAGGTTCCCTAATTTATTTGAAGGAGATTTTAACCAGGATTATAGCCAACATCGCCATAGCCTTGTAATTATGGTTCTTTTCAGTGTGTGCATTCAAGAATATTCAGGTACTCCCCCCAAAAAAATGAAACCGCCATTTGAGTGCTATATAATATATCTTAGGGGTATACTCTAAGTCTACAGGTTTAGATGCCCTAACCCTATAGCACATGTAAATAGCTCAATGTGCTATACACGAGTAAGGCAAATTTGGGTTTCTGCAGACCCACACTCTGCCTGTATCACAGGAGAGAGATGCTCTCTGGTAAATGAATGGCCCTTTTGTTTAAAGGGATACAGTGGTAATTGGGAAGCCCACCTTTTGTGCTTAGAATGCCACACTCAAACACCTGTACTAATTATAACACAATGTATGTTGAAAAACATGTATTGCTGTAACCTGCTACTAAGTACATGATTGCGACCAGAAGACTTATTAAACATATTACTACTATCAGGTTTACTAGATATGTGAAAACCAAAAAGATTTCTACCATGTTTCTCAGGATGAGGTTTCATAAATCCTACACACTATCTCTTATTACTGCTTTGAGAGCATTAAGTAAACAAACAGTGTCTAATGGGAAAATATTTGGATTGTTGTCCTGCATACCTGAACACAGCATGCTTCTCTTCTGGTAAAGTTAGACTTTAAATTACAATTTTGAAATTACCACTTTTAGAAAGGTGGCATTTTCCTGCATTAGCTATTTACTGCCTGTAACCTGCCTCCCAGTCACATTACTGGGTGTAGCTGACAGTTGAGCTTTGTGCATTCCTCCTAGACAGCCCCACGCAAAGAGAGCTTAGGTTTGCCTGGATGGGGCAATAGTGGCAGGATGGGAGGCAGAGCTGGGTACTCCCCTACTTACATTTGAATTGACTGTGTTCTGCCTTCACACAAAGGGCTGCATATCCCAAGTAGTTTTTCTGCCGCCAGGGCAGGGAAAGCAGTATGCCTGTTGACTTCAAATGTAATCCCCTGGCAGCTTTTCCCACTTCAAAGGAAGGACCAGGTAATTGGACCTCAGACAGCAACCCTTCAGTACACTTCTGGACCTATGGGTACACTGCTAGAAAGAAGGACTATTGTGCTGCCTGATAGAACTCCCTTTCTGCTGGACTGCTGATCTGAAAAACTGTTGCCCTGCTGCACTGTCTGGCCCTCTTGCCTGGGTGTGAAGAACTGTGTTGGAAATGGCCCTTTTTGAGGGGTATCCCCAAACATTTTGCTTCTTCCACCTATTTTTTCCTGACCTGCTGTTGTTGGTTTTAGGACTTTGGGCACTTAACCACTGCTGATCAGTGCTAAAGTACATATGCTCTATGTGTACATTGTGTTATGGATTGGTGTTTCCATGATTGGCATATTTGATTTACTAGTCAGCCCCTTGTAAAGTGCACGAAGTGTGCCAGGGCCTGTAAATCAAATGCTGCTAGTGGGCTTGTAGCACTGATTCTGCCACCCATACATGCAGCCTGTAAATGTAACTTTGGCTTGCCATTGAAGAGCCTATGTGCAGTCTGGAACTGCCATGTTGACTTGGCAAGTTTACTCACTTGCCAGGACCTAACGTTCCCTTTTCTTACCTGTCAGTCACCCCTAAGGTAGGCCCAAGGTACTACTGTGGGCAAGGTGCAGTGTATGTGAAAGGTAGGATGTGTCCTGGTGTGTGTGACATGTCCTGATAGTGAATTACTGCCAATTTAGTTTCTCACTATTGCAAGGCTATCTGTTCCCATAGGACAGCATGGGGAGTATGTTTATAACATATTATAAACATAACTGGCCCTGGGAACAAGGTAGAAATAAAATTTAGTAAGCCTGAACTCAGAATCTAAAGATGCATCTTTAACTGTAGGTGGTTTTTACATTCTGTGTTTGAAAATACCACTTTTAGAAAGTAGGGGCCCGATTCACAGAACTAACTTAAGACAAAATCCTAAACTTACTACTTTTGGTATTCACAGAAGTTAGGATTTTGTCTTAAGTTTGTCTTAAGACAAATTTAAGACAGACTTAAGACAGTCTTAAGACAGACTTAAGACAGTCTTAAGACAGACTTAAGACAAACTTAAGACAGACTTAAGACAGACTTAAGACAGACTTAAGACAAAATCCTAACTTAAGTCTGTCTTAAGTCTGTCTTAAGTCAGTCTTAAGTCTGTCTTAAGTTTGTCTTAAGTCTGTCTTAAGACTGTCTTAAGACTGTCTTAAGTCTGTCTTAAGTTTGTCTTAAGACAAACTTAAGACAAAGTCCTAACTTCTGTGAATACCAAAAGTAGTAAGTTTAGGATTTTGTCTTAAGTTATTTCTGTGAATCGGGCCCAAGGTATTTTCTTGCTCAGCCATCAAGTAGGCTCCTGCTGGGTTTGTGTATTGCCTGTCTAGTTTTGGAATGACAGGGCCTGGGGAGGAGCAGTGGCTCCAGAAGGTCTAGATGGGTCAGCACTAGGCTGAAAAGACCTGGGCTGCATTCGGAGTAGTGGGAGGAGTTGTCACTAGCACCTAAATAGGTCTGGTCTGCATTTAGAGTGGTGGGAGGAGATTTCCCTTGCACCTGACAATACTGTCTCCACCTCCTTCCAGGAAGCTGCATCAAAGAGGACAGAAGTGGTTCTGGCTGGGCACAGATACTCTCAGCCTGAGAGGACAAGGGATTTTGGGCTATAAAAATTGGGGCCCAAACCCCTAAACTTTGGAACTCGCTGGAATCAAGGAACCTGCCAAGAAAAAGAGGTGGAAGAGCTGCCATGAAGAGTACTGCCCCTTTGCTATGTTGTTGCTTTGTTGGGTTAGCCTGCAGTTACTGCTTCTGCCTTGGGCAGTGAAAGGACTGGAGACTGAACTTTCTTTACTTGTGCTGAGTATCTCTAAGGGCCTGAAATCCAGCTGGCCTCCTGTTCTGGAGCCTTAGGGACTTCAAAGACTTCATCAACTTCTGGGTACCACTTCTAGAACCGTTGTTTCAGTTGCCACAGCGAAGGGAACCGCAACTGACTCAGTCACCGACTCCATCACTGGCTGTGTGTCCTGACGGCACTGCAGACAGCACCGTCCGCATCTCGCACCGCAACCCTGGTCTCACCGGCGACCATGACCAACGCCACTGCCACCGAGCCGCTGCTTGCACCGTGACCGGTGGACACCGCAGTCTCCACCACCTCACTTCATTTCGCCATGCTGGTCTCACCGACGATGTCGCTGCTGCTGACTCGACACCCGTGACCGCATTGTGGTTGGGGGCACTGTTCATAAAGTTTCACGACACACCGCCTCGTCCCACACAGCTGTCTGGGCAAACCGACACCAGCTCCCGCAAACCGGCTCTGTCGCCTGCACCACAACCTGTGCACCGCATCGAGCACCATCTCGACCTGCACTGTAAGCCTTGGTCACACTGACTCCATCTGGACAATCGTCACCAAGCCGTTACACCACGCCCTGCACCACTTCCATTTTGCAACGCAACTGCGACGGTTGCCATGACCGGCTCGCACCTCCGTGTAAGCCACAACGAGAAAAGTCTGTTCACTCTTTTGCTGGCCCGTATCGACGCGGTCAGCTGGAACTGTTAGACTCTGTTGTTTTCAGCATCACTGTAGCCCCGGACAGACCTACCCACTCGTACAAACTGGGTTCTTGCGGTATTTCAGCAGTTTAGAAGACATCTTGCAAAGTACCTATTTTTCAAGTACTGTATTGTGGATTCTTTATCGTTTTTGCTCTTGTATTAAGTATATAAAAATATTGTATATTTTTCTAAACTGGTGTGGTGTCCTTTTGTAGTGCTTACACTGTGTTACTGTTGGTTATGTGCAAATGTTTTGCCCACTGTCTCTAAGATAAGCGTGACTGCTCGTGCCAAGCTACCAAGGGGGTGAGCAGGGGTTATTTTAGGAGTGTAACTCGCTTATCCTGAATAGAAGGAAGGGTCCCTATTTGGACAAAGGTGCAAACCCTTGCCAACTAGAGACCCCCATTTCTAACAGACTGGATCTGAATCTGTGGAACCCAGGATGTTAGAGTGACTCTAAGGTCTAGTTAGCTGGCCTTCTGACTAGAGTCTTAGGAACAGAAGGCTCCAATAACCTTGAACCCAGCACCTGAACTCTGCCACCTGTGAGTCCTACCCTGCAAAGAGGTGCCACCCGAGTCCTGAACCCTTGGAAATGGGCCTAAAGGGATCAAATCCAGGCCATCTGTGGACCCAGCAGAACACACGCATTTCCTTTTCTAAGCGGCAAAGTCCCAAGCAGAACCAACACTGCCTCTGCTGCGAGGCTTCTCTCAGGGCAAGGACTCATCGACCTTGCAGCCCACATTGGAATCGAAGCTTTCCCAATGCAGGCCCTTGCATTGCGAATCTCTTGTCAACAGCAGCCTTGACCACAACGCCAGTTTTCTTGACGCCACCTCACAGCTCCTTAGAACCAATGCATCACCTCAAATGTGTGGCACATACTCAACACTGGGCTTCATATCGCAAGCCCTCATAGTCGGAATCCTTGATGATGATGCAGGGCCTCACATTGCAGCATCACCTCCTCTGCTTAACACATCTTTGGTGTAAGACCTCATGGCTCCGAAACCAGGATTTAAGGTAATTCCTATTCAGTCGGCCAAACAGGGTTTCTGTAGTCGGCCAGAGCTCCATCGCGGTCAGCTGAGACCAGTTATCCACAATTGGTGCTTTGTGGCACTATTTATACTGAAATCTGTAAAATTGCCTATGTCTGGTTCTACGGCTTGAAGTTTTTTTCATTGTGATGTTGTTTTAGTTATTAGAAATTACTCTATTTTTCCAATCCGGTGTGGGACCATTTTGTGGTGCATTTTGACTGTTACTGTTTGAAGTGTTGCACAAATACTTTACAGATTGCCTCTGAGTTAAACCTGACTGCTCTGTGCTAAACTACCAGAGCGTTGAGCACAGGTTAATTTAGCATTTGGTTGCAACTTCACCCTGACAAGAATTGTGGTTTTTGCTTGGGAATGGTTTCCTCCCCCTCAAGAAGTACACCAATTTTTTACAGTATACCAACAGGCAGTCTCAAAGGTCTCTGTCTCAAACACTGGATATGCAGGAGCACACTTCAGCAAGTGCAAATGCGAAAAGAGGTCAACAGGGAAGTGCAATGCCACAAAGATGTAGAAACAAAGCGAGGGAAAGCCACAAGCACAGCTAGAACGAAGGATTGATGCTTCACAAGAAAGCTTAATGATAGGCATTAACACTATTACATTTTCTTAGTAGTTATGTGTCAGGGGACCATCTCGAGCTCAGCCAAATTGCTTTTTTGTTGATTGCAGATAAAATCTTGTTATTCCAACATAGAAGGGGCAAGGGACCTGATGACAGAATTATGGATGTGGAGCCTATTATTATGCATTGTGGGGAATAACAGTAATTTGAATTTAGAATACAGGCCATCAGTATGGAATCCTGAACTCAGTCTTCATTGTCATTGTGCCTAGAGTTAGAAGGATTTCATTGTGTTAGAGCAGGTAATCCATTGCTTCTTAGGGCTTACTAAAGTTAAAAAGGGAACATCATTAGCGCCTGAAATTTTTGCTGATTTCTAAAAAAGCCAGCCATCTGTCATTCATATGTCTGTTGTATTTGTGTTTCATTCTGCCAAGGTAGAAAATATCCTTCCTAACAGGGGGATGTAAGACCTGACATCCTTGGCGTGGTATCCCTATAACTTTTTGTCTTTAGACCTCCTGGTTTGCTGCCTTAGTTTTTTCTGGCCTTAGGACTCTGTGCACTTTACCACTGCTAATAGGGCTAATGTGCTTATGCTCTCTGCTCAAAACATGACAACATTGGGCTTATACCTATTTGGCATATTTACTTTACTTATAAGTCCCTAGTAAAGTGTACTACATGTGCCCAGAACCTGTAAATTAAATGCTAATATTGGACCTGCAGCAATGATTATTCCACAACCTTAAGTACCCCTTTAAACATATCTCAGGCCAGCCATTGCAAAGTCAGTTGTGCAGTTTAAACCTGACATGTAAACCTGACCAAAGACATCTTTTGCCAGATCAAAACATTCCTTCTTAACACACATATATCACCCCTAATGTAGGCCCTAGACAGCCCCAAGGGCAGGGTGCAGTGTATTTAAACGGTTGGACATGTACTTTTCAGTTTTACGTGTCATTGTGAAAAATCCAAATTAGTTTTTCATTGCTGCAAGGGCTTTCTCTTGCATAGGATAATATTGGAGTTGCCGTATTGCATTTTATAAGTGTAATTTAAATGGGAAGAGGTAACTAGTTCATGTTTGGTGTCTCTACAATCCTAAGTAAAAATCATAACTAATAGAGAAGTCTGGTTTTAAAATGCAATTTTGAACATGCCACGTTTAGAAAGTTAAAAGAACAAATGATGGACAGAATGCTGACCAAATCAAACATTCACCCCCATCACAGAGCTGGGTTTAACCCATTGTTTTTTTGCTCACCACACCACCTCAGTTTGGACCCAGCCATAAGCCAATCAGTCTTGACCCCACTACCCATGGGAGATTTCCACCCCAAACTGCCAGACCAGGCCCTCTCTGAACTGGAAACCAGCATCCTCTGTCCAGTTTTGGGGTATCACTGCTCATCAGCCAGGCTAGCTTGAATCTAGTGGTATAGTGACCATGGTAACGTGCTTTGCCAGCCTCTGTGGATCCAGCAGAAGTGACGCATCTCTGCTGCTGCATGGACTGGACCTGTCGCAAAGACATGCATGGCATGCAAGTCCCACAACACCTTTGGAACGACCACTGCACAATGCTTCCTCAGTGCAGGCCCTCATATACCCATTGATGGCAGCCTCAATGACGTCACTGGACTCCGCATCACAGCCTCACAGCTCTTCCGAACCTAAGCATTGCCCTGACTGCACTCCACATCCTTGATGCCAGACTTCGCTTCTCAAGCCCCATTGATGGAATCCTCTATGACAATGCAGGCCCTCACATCGTAACCTCGTCACATCTCGGGATCGACGCATCACTTCGGCTGCACAGCGCATATCCAACGAGGATCCATCGAAATGCTCCTCAAACCAGGGTCTCAGGTACTTTGTTTAGCAAACCTAACTGGGTCCTTCTAGTTGGCCTGTGCTCCATCATGGGCGGCCTGAGCTTGTGACTTTTTCACTGTCTGGTGGTACCAGATAGGCATAGTTGGCGCTTTGTGCTTTTTGGCGCCATTTTCTCTGAATACGTTAAAAGTCAATATCTCTGGTTTTACTAATTGGATATGTTGTAGTTTTGGTCTTGTTTTATTAATTAAATTAAATTTTTCTGTTTGAAGTGTTGCACAAATACTTTACACATTGCCTCTAAGCTAGGCCTGACTGCTCTGTTCCAAGCATTCAGTGGGTGAGCACAGGTTAATTTGGGGCTTGCTTGTACCTTGCCCTGATTAGGAATGTGGCTGCTGCTTGCCCAGGGTTCACACCCCACTCAACCAGTAATCAAATGTTTTTCATTTGATAGCTCTAATAATGTGTTGCTTCCTGGTGTCTGTCAAATCATTCTATTCATGTATAGCTGCAGCCCAGGTCGACCTTAAACTAAAAACTGTTGTTTTATTAAACCCTATGGGGCATATCAGCAACGAGGCGATATAAAATTATCGCCGCTTTTGCATCCTTTTTGGCCGAAAAGTGGCGATAATTTTATCACTATATTAGCAAGGTCACTCTATCGCGTGAAACCTTGCCTTAGCGCCTGAATTCCTAACGCTCATCTTTGCATCTCTAATGAGATGCAAAGTGGGCGTTCCTCCCCAGGATAATGGGAGAAATGTCGCTAAGCGACATTTCTCCTATTATCAAGCCTCACGCAAAGCAGCATAGCGACAAGAAAAGTAGTGATAGCCTATGTTATCTCTACTTTCCTTACGACTGCTTTGAAACTGGCTCAGCCATGATATCCTATGGAAGGTGGATATCATGGCTAAGTATGTGAAGCCCTATTAGCAAGCTATCGCCAAACTTCGTGGGATTATCGCTGGTTTTCCAGCGATAAGCTAACGTTTGGCAGTTAGCGCTAGAATTTTTATCGCTTTTGAGATAAGCATTGCTAATAGCACGCTATCTCAGCGATAAAAATCCACGCTAGCCGGCGATAATTATCCTAGCACTAAGTGCGCTTAGCGATAATTATCGCCGGTTGTTGCTGATATGCCCCTTAGCCATGATATCCTATGGAAAGTGGATATCATGGCTAAGTATGTCAGGCCCTATCATCAAGCTAACGCCAAACTCCGTGAGATTAATCTCATGTTTGGCAGTTAGCGCTAGGATTTTTATCGCTTTTGAGATAAGCGTTGCTAATAGGACGCTATCTCAGCGATAAAAATCCACGTTAGCCATCGATAATTATCCTAGGGCTGAGTGCGCTTAGCGATAATTATTGCCGGTTGTTGCTGATATGCCCCTATATTTTTTATGAAAATAAGTCCCTCAACAAATGTGGCTCTCATTTTCCATACATACATTAATTTATAGCGATGCTGAGGATTGCATTAGAGGCCCTACCTTAAAGTAGTACTATAACTTTGTTCTGCTCCACAATGTTATTAACATTAACCTCCAGCCGAGAATATCTTACAGTGTTTTTATAGCTGCAAATTCTAAAACCAAGAGGGAGACATTCCCCCCTCTCGGGGCTTGCTTGGAGTGGTTGGCAGTGCATTGCGTAAAAGTGTGATGAAAGCATCTGTCCCGCAGAAGCAGAAGCGCACATAAACGGGAACATATTTCACAGGCACGCTCTAAATATAGTATTTGAATAATTAAAGCTGGCATGGATTGCACAATGAGAGTACAATTGAGGAATTACTTGTGAACATGAAAGATATGTCTTCCCAGGTGTTCAATAATGCGGCATACTAATTAGCAGTACATTTATTTAGAGACTTCAACAAAAAATGACGAGGAACTATTCCCATCCTGGGCTTTTTGTACATAATAAACTGCAAACACCAAAAAGACGTCGTGAAGCAACTTAACCCTTAAGCGCTTTGAGCAGCTGATGTTGTACCTTCCCGTTCTTCTATCTATGAGTCTTCATTCCCAATAAAAAGATGATCTTCCTGTGACTTCCATTTTCATTAACATATAAGATCTTTGATATATATTCAGTTGTGCGGAGTGCATATGCCATTTAGTACCATAGTATTATGTGTGGGGAAGGGCCATGAAGATTCACGGGAGCTGCAGCCTTGAGGGCGTCACGATGCCTCTCCCCACCCTCAACAGCAATGAACAGCATATGACTATGGTCTGTGCCGGGACTTTTCTGTGTTCGTTTTAAAACGATATTTAACCAAAGACCATGATGCAAGGGGTTACATTTGAATACTGTGGTAAAAGCACATTTAGCAGCTCATGACAATTTGGAGTAAAGTTTCCATTTGTAAATAAATTGTGACGTGCAATCGATAAGCCAGTAAGAGTGATTTTCGCACCTGACATGGCTTTACTGATGTAATAAACTGGAATATGACCTTTGCACTGTAGTAATAAAAGTGTGAAGGTGCGCTTAGCAGTACAGTTCTAAATATTATCAGTTATTGGGTCGCATTTATTTTTACTGCTGTGCATAAACTCAATGATAGCATAAATAAAACGCGACTCCATTGGTCTTCGTCTGCTTCCAGTTCGCCGAGAGGTAACGAGGAGGGCGGATGTTACGGATGGTGTCATTGTCTTTAACGGTGAGGAACAAGCAGCATTAACAATGACCACCGACAGCAGGGCAGTAAGTGTGGGTTTGGAATTAGGATGGTGGGAGAAATTGGTTCACCTACCGGTAAATCATGAGGTAATGTTTCTGGAATAGATATAACTCGTGTCAGCACGAATACTTAACATCGTGCCCGACGACACGTTTCTCACGGCAGTGCCATAGGTGACTGCGCTTGTATGGCCCATGGCGTCAGCGTTATAAAGATCAAGGCAATAATAGAATCAGAAGAAGTCTGAACTTCGACTAAGCAAACAGTGAGGTAAACGTCAAGATGAAGGAGCACCAGTGGCATCATTCCGCCAAGATGTCCCGACCAGCGCCAGGGCCACAAACTCGGTGAGGGGAAAAAAGCGGGAAAAGCACTTCACTACTGAAAGGTGGCACGTTTCAATGCTGATCTACAACACCAACTACATTTTGCTCCAAGACTGCAACAGCTAAAAGAAATGTGAGCAGCAGAAAGCCATGATTACAAAATTACCTTATCCCACTGCTGAATCAGAAATAAAGTAGGCAGTGTCGCAACACTACTCTGTAACGTGCAAGATGCGTTCCACGCAAGCCGTTTTAAAATTTTAAAATATATCCTTTACTTGTTGCACATGTAGTACTATATCTTCAGTCCATTGTATGTCGTATGGTAAATCTTTACAGGCCCACATGCAGGATGCATTCCAGGCATCATCATTGCGGTACACATATCTCAATAGCTTGAGACCCTCACAGGTGAGTAGCGCGCTTTATAAACCCCCTGACTGATTGCTTGATTAATTGATGTATCCCTTATTATTAAGAAGAATTGATGGTGATGTACAGCCATACAAAAACTAACACAAAAGGTGTGGCATGTCTGAGTTGATCACAGATTTCCATAGTTTTAGAGTTGATTTATATTTCCTTATTACAATGGAGGAATCCGACCGGTCATTCTGGCTGGTTTCCAATGGGCTCAGAGAGCCGTCCGTCAATTGAACTACGTCAAGTAATCTAAAGGGCAGACCTTTCCACCCTTGAGATTACGAGGACGGTTTCCTACATGGTTTCCATGCTGGCTTGTACGACATGGAAACCATGTCGCGAAGCGTCTTTGGGGGCCCACAGCAGGTCCCCCTTGGGTGCACATCCACTGGTTGGCGGGATGCAGGGATGAACCTCACCTCCCATTTTACAATGGGAGCATGCATTACAGTTGAAATGCATGCTCCCATTGTAAAATGTAGGACTGCAACCAAACAATGTTTGGTCGCATCTTAACGTGGAGGTCAGGACCGCTGACAGGGTGTCGGTCGGTCCCATGACCGATGCGGTGTCGGGCGGAAGTGATTCCACCTGACATTGTGATGAGTTATAGAACCTAAGATATTTGACCATTACCCATTTCTGTTTTATTCCCTGGAACATGACATACCCATATTGCTGGATAATGCTTTTTTCCAACACTGCCTGTGTAATTTTTGCAAACTGGTAATTAGGCTTTACACAATTTGGCATCAGGTCCTTCCACCTGAAGCTATACATAGTGATACATCTGGGTTCTAGCCCATCAAATGAGTTTAAGTTATTGCGTCATTTTCCCACTTTCTACTGGACATTAGTTAGATGCTTAGCGTGAACTGAATAGGGCCTAAGAGAAAGCCACGAGGAGTAGCTGAGAATTGAAAGTAGTATCTGGATTTATTTCAGAGACAGGGTTGAGTAGTTCAGATTAATAATAGTCACCCACCAATGTGCAGGTCTTACCTGGGTGATGGTCTTGATTGTGTCAATTATTGACGCAGCCATTATGCGTCATTCTCAGTTGCTGTGGCAATGGTAACTATCAATTCATTTATGCAATTTGGACAATAACCATATCCATTTTGTTTCGCTAAATGAGTAGAAACAAAGTAATTAAATTAAATGCCTGATTAGAGGTTCAGTGATTAGGGGTTTTCAACTTCCTTAAGAGAATACACATTTTTTCCCAATCACATCAAAACATTTTGCTTTCATTTTGCTAATTATTAGACGTTACTCATCAGTGATGTAAAGAAACTTGAGGGGGGCCAGTCCAGAGCTCTCTGGTCAGGGAACTGTACTGAGGGATCCTTGTCATAGAGGATCCCATCAACGGGTCTTGAGTAGGTAAGTCCGGGGTCGAGGATGTAGTACTTGGTCGGAGCAATGAGTCTGTTCCGAAGAGCTGTGAGGCTGTGATGTAGACTTGAGAAGGTAGACTTCAGCAGGCCTAACCTGGTGACTGTATCCAACTTGCGCTTGGACTGAAAATGTGACTTTAACTAGGTCCTGCGCAACAAGTTACCAGAGTTGGTGCTTTCTGCTTTTTGGCACTATTTTCAGTTAATTCTTTAGAAATGCATATCTCGTGTTCTACTGATTAGATTTTTGTTGTTTGCTTTATTTATTAAATGTTGCTCTAGTTTTCTAACTTGATGTGGGATCCTTTTTGTATAGTATTTTTTCACTGTGAAAACACCACACAAAAAGGAATCCAAACCAAGTTAGAAAAATAGAGCTTAATTTAGTAAAAAAAGAAGACCAAAACAACTAAATTCCAATTAGTAGAACAGGAGATATTGAATTCCAATGTTTTAGAGAAAATAGCACCAAAAAGAACAAATCGCAAACTGTGGCTATCTGTTTGCGCAGGACTGGGACAAAGTCAAGCTAAGGTCGACCATGATGGAGCACGGGGCAACAACAAGGACCCAGTTAGGTCCACCAAACAAACTACCTCAGACCCTGGTTTGAGGAGCCTTGAAATGAAGAGCAAGTCAGCAGGATAGATCTGCTAAACGTTACCTTCTCAATCCGTGCCAAGAGTCCTGTTCATATAGAAGAGGGCCGTGAAGAACAGAGAGAGTGTTGTGGTAAGTTGTCGGGGTAGCACAAAGCCATATCACGGGTGGGAGTTGCTGGAGCTGCACATTGGTGGTCCCTGTGAGCATTCGATGCTGCAGTGCTCATTTGCAGTCCAAGCGACAAGGTCTCCGTGCAAGCGAGCCCATTCATGGACAAGGAGAGCTCAAAAGCTTGATATCAGTGCCCTGAGCCACACTAAGCATCCTCCAGGACCTGAGAGGCACCACTAGGGGGTCAAGAAGTCACTGCAACTGGGTCCATGGACTGATGCAGGATGTTGGGGAGCCTTTTTATGTCCCCGAGACTCAGATTAGGAGGCCCGCAGACTAGGCTTTGTAGTCACCCTGGGGTCCTGGTTTCAAGATGAAGTTGCAGATCAAGTTCTTCCCTAGGCAAGATGACAGCAGGCAGCACAGCAGGTTAGCAGTTCCTTCAGAGCAACAGTACGGCAGAGTGGCAGTTCTTTCAGCAGCACAGCAGTCCTTCTTCCTGGCAGAGTATCCACAGGTCCAAAAGTGCACTGAAGAGTTGGTGTCTGAGGTCCAGTATTTATGCACTGTTGTGTCTCTGAAGTGGGGAGAAGTTTCTAGAGGTATGCCTTTGAAGTACACATGTGCCCTGCGTTCCTTGCCCTGGCTCCAGACTAACTACAGGGGGTATGCAGTCATTTGTGTGGACATGGGACCCTGCCAATTCATGTGTAAGCGGTGAGGCCCAGCTCCTCCCTTCCATTCTACCAGTGATGGCCCATCCAGTCAAACCTAAGCTCCTCATTGTGTATGGCTGTCTCGGAAGGTATACACAAAGCCCAACTATTAGCTACACATAGACACATGCCCCAGAAACAGGCTAAAGGAACCAATGGCTAAAGTAAGAAAATGCCAACTTTCTAAAAGTGGCATTTTATGAATTGTAATTTAAAATCAGACTTCACCATAAATTAGGATTTTAAATTGTGATTCGTCCGACACCAAAAATCTACTGATTACCTATCCCTAGTTGGAAATTACACCTATAAAATGTGAAAAGGTAACCGTAATGTTATCCTATGGGAGAAGTAGGACTTCCAGTAGGGTAAAACAAATTTAAGGGTTCTTCTCTACCAGAACATGTGAAACTTAAAAGTACATGTCCAACATTTTAAATACAGTGCACACTGCGCTCCGGGCTGCTCAGGGTCTACCCTAGGGTTGACTTACCTGTATTAAAAAGGATGGTTTGGACCTGGAAAAAGGTTTATTTTTCCTAGTTAAAATGGCAGTTTAAAACTGCATGCACATAGAATACAATGGCAGACCTACAACAGGTTTAAAGTGTCACTTAAGTGGGTGGCACCATAAGTGCTGCAGGCCCACTAATAGCATTCAATGTAAAGGGCCCTGGGCACAAGTACTACCACTTTATTAGGGATGTACAAGTAAATTAAAGGTAGGATCCTTCTTGCCTTGTGTCAGTGTGTTTTGGACTAGTCTGACTGGGATCTTGCTAATCAGGACCCCAGTCACTGTGCTTCATCTGAAAATTGACTATTGTAAGTACTTCTATACTTTCACAATTGGCTACTGGTATACCTCTTTACATCCCTAGTATATAGTACTGAGGTACCCAGGGCATGGGCACACCAGGGGTCACCAGGGGTCTCCAGGGGTCTCCCATGGTCTGAAGCATGTATTATGCCACCCATAGGAGAACAATAGAACTGTTACTACAGGCCTGCCATTGCAGCCTGTGTAAGCTGGTGCTAACACCACTTATGACGGATATGAGTTTTCTTATATCTGAGGTCACTACACTTAAAACCTAAGTCACCCCTAAGGCAGGCCTTTCAATCCTGAAGGCAGGTTGCTGCCTTATAAGTGTGTGGCTGCCACTCCTGCATGTGCAGGACACCCCTTTCTATAGAGGCCATCTGTCATTAAGCGTTTGTTAGAAATGGGTGTCTCTAGTTGGCAGGTTGTTACCCTGTCCAAGTAGGGATCCTTCTTCCGAGTCGGAATATGGGGGACGCACTACTGAAATAGCCCCTGCTCACCCCCTTGGTAGCCTGGCACGAGCAGTCAGGCTCATCTAAAAGGCAGTGTGTAAAGCATTTGCACATAACATACAGTAATACAGTGAAAACACTACAAAAGGACACCACAGCAGTTTAGAAACATTTCCAATATTTATCTGTTCAAAACAAGACCAAAACAATAAAAATCCAACATACAATATTCAAAATATGCACTTTGCAAGAATAACCTTAGAAATACATTTCCTTGAAGTTGGTAGCTCTGTTCGGTGCTGCTGTGGTGCTGCAAAACAACTAAATTCAACAGTTTCGGTTGACTGCGGTGGTGCGGACCGAGGCTGATGTTAGAAGACTTGTAAACAGTACCTTTTGTTCCCGCACACCGCAGCGGTTTGAGCCGGCAGCAGCGGTTGTTGAAGCAGCAGTGTGAAGCGGAGCGATGCGGCATGTGGTGCCCTCAGGTCAAGGTGCAGGCAGTGGCGCGGTGGCTGTCGTCCAGCTGTGTTGGTGAGACTAAGGTTGCGGTGCTAAGCAGGGCAGTGCTCATCGTGGTGCAAGTGGCGGTGGTCGTCAAAGATTGGCGGTTGATGGGGCTGAGATTGGTGGGGTCGTGGACGCAGTATAGAACGGGGCTGCGCTTTGTGTAGCTTATGAGCAGTGCCCCAGACCCTGGTGCAGAACACAGGGGTGATATCAGCTGGCAATGACATCGTCCGTGAGACCAGGATCGCAGAGAGAAGTGAGGCAGTGCGGAGTGCTGTGCCCACAGGTCGTGGTGCAAGCAGCGGCTCAGTGGCGGTCGCTGTCGTCGGTTCTCCAGCACTTCTTCTTGGCAGGTTTCTGAGTCCAAAAGAGTTTTAAAATCCTAGGCCCCAATATTTATACCACATTTCCCTTTGTCCTCTTGTTGGCAAAGAGTCTCTGTGCTTAGTCCAAACCAGTTCTGTCCTCTCTAGCCCAGCTTCCTGGCAGGAGGTGGAGACAGCACTGTGCAAGGCAGACCAGGTTTTTTTAGGTGCAAGGAAATATCCTCCCACTACTCTAAATGTAGCCCAGGTATATTCAGCCCAGCCCTGACTCATCCAGGTAAGCCAGGACACACCTCAACCCCCCCCAGTGGCTGGCTATGGTAAATGCATAGCCCCAGCCCATGTCACTCCAAAGCCAGATAGTCAATACACAACTCAGAAGACGCACATATGAAGGCTAAGCAAGAAAATACCCACTTTCTAAAAGTGGTATTTTCAATCACAAAACATAAAAATCATCTTTACTAAAAGATGCATTTTTACATTCCGAGTTCAGGCATACTAAACTCCATTTCTCTATCTTGTCCCAATGGGAAGTTTTACTTGTAAGATATTACAAAGTATATCACATTCTATCCTATGGGACAGATAGCCTTTCCATAGTGAAAAATGAAATACAATGTATTTCACTATTAGGACATGTTACACACACCAGTAGAAGTCCTACCTTTCACATACACTGCACCCTATCTTGGGCCTACCTTTGGGGTGACTTACCTGTAGGGGTGGGCGGAATTTGCGTAGTTGTGCTACGCAAAGCTCCGCGAAATGGTAAAAAATCTCCGCGAGCACACAAAAGTTCAGCGAACATGCGGAATTGCTTGTTCCGCCTATTCGCGATGCTATTTTCTTGTTCGCAAACGCTGTTTGCGTGCTCGGGGAGAAATATCTCACGAACACGCATTTTGAAAGCGTGAACAAGCACAAAATTCCGCGAAGCCGCGGATCGCAGAATTTTGGGAAATTCCACGTTCTCTGCGGAACGCGAAATTACCCAAATTCCGCTAGCGTAACAGAATTTACCGCCCAGGCCTACTTACCTGTCATAAAAAGGGAAGGTTAGGGCTTGGCAAGTAGGTGTACTTGCCAAGTCGACATGGCAGTAAAAACTGGGCGCAGACACTTTAGTGACAGGTCTGGGATAACTTTACAGGGCTACGTCTGTGGGTGGAACAATCACAGAAGTGGCATAATCAGGGCTACAGGCACACTAGTAGCATTTGATTTACAGGCCCTGGCACTCTTAGTGCACTTTACTAGGGACTTAGCAGTAAATCGAACATGCCAATCATGGAAAGACCAATCCGTAACATAATTTACAGTAGGAGCACTTGCACTTCAACACTGAACGGCAGGGAAAAAGTACGCAGAGATACTAAACAAGCAAAAACAGAGTTAAAACAAGGAGGACAGAAAGCAAAAAGACAGGCAAAGCACAGCAATAGAAGGCAGGTCTAACAGCGATGTCTAACTATGTAGTGGCTGTGCCGAAACTGGGAATTATTGGTACAAAAAATGTCTGAATCGAACCCCAACACTGTTACTGTGTTGCAATATGATTCTCTGCACTGGGGGCTCCTCTTGGAAGCCCCCAGTACTCCCGGTAACAGCCTTTCAGAGTCTGCCAGCAAGGTAGTGCTGCCGACCCCAGACACAATTCTGCTCTCCTGCTGCTGAGATGAGCTCGGGCAGGGGCATGTAGAACAATAGGTTTCCTGTCACAGGGAGGTGTGACCACCTCCCAGACAAGACTTAGTGTATTGGGCTAGGGGTGGGGGTGCTTGCCAGTGCTACCAGACTGCTTTCAAGGGCATATTCGGTGCCCTACTTGCATACTTCGGTTTGAGACAGTTCAGGGATCCCTTGGCACCCTCTCTGGCATGAAACTTGACAACGGACATAGGAGTATCCTCCCCTGTGTCCAGCCCTTCCTCTGGCAGGGACCCCTGAGTTATTCTAACCCCCTTTTTCATGGTATATAAGGGTTTACCTGTGAGTGGGTCCCCAGATTCTTCTTGGCACAAGACTCAAGCTTGAAACCACATCACTCGTTGACCGTCTGGACACTTGCACTTTGCTGGACTTCACCTGGAACTGAGACTGCATCAAGGAAGGCTCCTGCTGCTCCAGGTCTCGCTCTTCTGCAAGTCTTCATCACCATCTGTGTTGGTGCTCCTTCCAGGATCTTCAACAGACCTGTGGGCATCAAGGACACACAAAGTAATCTCCCTTGGAGTGAAGGAGTCACTCCCCTGCATCTGCAGGCACTGCATTGAAGCTGGTGGGTCTGCTGCTCCTGACCTCCCACAGACTTTGAAAGGCTCAGCAACACAGGTGGCCTGACCTGTCCTCTCAGCAAGATTGAAGCCAGTATCCTTCATCGGAATGGCTGGGACCAAACCCCTGTGCACTGTGTCGACTTGCCGCTGCCATTGCCAAGCCTTGTTGGTTCTGCACTCCAGAGACCTTCACGCTACAATACGCTCCGCCCTAGAGCATCTCTTCCTGCCAAGATCACTGTCCTCACAGCATCCTCTGCACCTTGGGCCTTCATTTTTGGTGATCTGCTTGAGGTCCTTTCTTGACTCATTTGCCTTTGGCATGTGGGTCCCCTCAAGGGTCTTCTCCTGCCTCAGTGCGCTGCCCTGCTTGCTCAGGGCCTGCTCTGACTCTCGTGCTTGTGGTGAGTCCCTTGGACGTTGCTGGTCCCAACATTGCTCCTTCTTCACTTTTCACCCCTGTTGCAGCTTCCAAGGTTTATTGGTGCTCCCGCTGGAGACCAACCCCCTGGTCCTCGACTTCCAACGTGGGACAGTTTGTGCATGGCTCCTGGTCTTCCCCAGCGTCGCCAGTTCCTCACAAGCTGCAGCGACAAGGTCAGCATCATCACTCTTGCATCTTCCGTCGTCAGTGGGCATTGCTATTCTTGGCCTTCTGTCCACCTATGAGTGGCAGATTCTCTGTCTCCTCTGCTTGCAGGTTCTTGTCTTCAAAAATCCATCCTTGGATTCCACCGGACTCCTGCACAGTCTTTGACAGTGGCATATTTATCAGTGGAGGCTCACACAGGTAACGCCATGGGGCGGTAAGGCGAGGGCGGGGCAGGGTCGGGGGGTAGTTAAGTTCGACATATGATGGGAAATAAATAAAACCACTTACCTTGCACTCGCCGCATCACTGACTCGGCGATGCAGAGAGGGCAAGCTAAGTATTTGTTTTTTTTTTACTTTAATCTTTCCATTGCAATGTCGAACTCCACTGCAAACCCCGGCCCGCCTTGCCTCTGTCCCACCTCACTGCCCCACAGAGTTACCTGTGAGTGCCACCACTGATCTTCACTTAAGTCCTCCATTATGGTCTACCGCAGTTTATAACGTCACTTCACACCTATGCACCTGGCTTCCCGGGTGTAGGTATCTTGGTTTCCTGCGGTATCCACATGTGGGGTGAATGTCCAACCTTCTGTCTTCCACTGGGTTACTTCAGGATCAACTGGGAAGGGTCATTGTTCCTAAAACTGCGAATGTGACTTTCCTGTTGATTTCTATTGAGTTCCTTGGGTCATCAACTCTTCTGAGTCTCCTGGTCCAAGTGCCGACTTCGGTCGCAGTTCGCTTTCCACTTTTTTAGTATATTGTTTGGTATCCCCCTTGAGACCACTGTGTATTGTGCTTACTTACTTTTTGCAATTGAAGTATTGTTTTGTAGATGTGTTGATATCTAAGGGTAGGAGACATACCAATGTGTTAGTGAGCGTTGTGCAATAAATAGACATATTTTAATACATACACGGTATGTTTCTTTTTCATTTAATCTACACTACATGATTAGTTGCTAATCATGTGAGTGCTTGAATGGTACATTAAGTGCAATAAGTGCTATCCACTAGTGCAACAAAGAAAAACATGGCTTAGGCTTACAATGTAGACTAACTGCTGCAGTATAAAACCTACAGTGCTACTTGTTAGAATAACCCTTTTTGACAAGTCAAAGCTTCTCTTTTAGATATTACGTCACCCCTTTGTAAGCCATGTAGCCAACAAGGTAGGGTTCATGGAATGTAAAATTGGGCCATGTAGAACATTTATGTTATGATGTACCTACAGTGGCAATGCCCTAAAAGTTATTTCCAGTGTGGCAAGCCTTGCTGTCCTATGTAGGAAACCAGAGTACCGATAAAATAATAATACTATATATAGGCAATAAGGCAAGCTAGAAAAATAATCAAACCACTATTTCTAATAGCTATTAAATGGTATAAGGCTAACGAAAATAAGCCTCTGCCAGCTCCCAGTCTACGATTGAGCCCAGGAATATTTTTCAAATGCAGCCCAGGAGCTTACAATAGGCTGACCTGAATAGACAGAGATGACTCCTCTGAACTCCATAGAATATTCAGAGTAGGGGGCTGTGGGCATTCTGTGACACCACATGGTCAAATCCTGCTTGACAGGTCTGTTGAGCCACTTGTAACACTTGGGGCATACCTTAAGGCGAGAACACATTGCCCAAAAGCCTACTAGACACCTGTAATTCAGCCTGAACTAACCTGCCCCTGCACATTTGAGTCTCACCCTTAGTTCAAAAATGCCACAAGACCCTACTTCTGTCCTGTTAAGACTTTTGTCTCTGGATTTGTTGTGAGTACCGTGTATGCTTCAAACTGGATTCTAGTGGTATATATATGAGAACGCTAGGATTGCAGTACTACACTCCCCACGCACATCCCCAGCCTCAGTGCACAAGTTCAGTGTGGCTGCAGATCTTCACCATCTTAAATTTGCCTGAAACATTACATGCTGGGTCTACTGTACATAAAGCAGCCAGGAACTACTGCAAATGTTCCCTTTGATGTCTCGGGTGCTGTGGATGGGTACTCATGTGGTTGGCTGTGAACCAAAAGAAGTTTGAAAACTTCTCAAAACGTTTGCTCCAGAGCTACAAGAGGACAGATTGTAAAAGTATCCCATCGCCAATTCCGCAGTGCTAGATTACATTTGATGTTTGTCCCACTGAAGAAGTCATTTTTCCTCAGAAAAATGACAAAGTCCCTTTTGAGATTTGTACTCGGAACCTGTTGTGAACTTCCCTACTTCAAAGTACTAGCAGGGGCAATCCACATGGTGTAGCAAATTGGTGCTCCATCACAGTCAGCCTAAAATCATGCCTAGGTCCGGGTCTGCCATGGCCATTGATCTCCATTAACCCTTTGTGCTTTTTGACACTATTTTCACGTAAATCTTTAGAGACTCATATCTTCAGTTCACTTCATTAGATTTTTGCAGTCATTATCTTCTTTATATTTCAAAATATGAGTGGGATTGTATTACTTTGTGGTTCTCACTAACTGGTTAGTTACTTCCCAATGCTTTACACAAATTTGTTAACCCTATCTGTGAAGTACTCCAATTTCTGAGACCCCAGAGGTGCCAGGGGTAGCACCCTATGACTTCGAGTACTTCCTGATGTGGTATTATAGCATTCTGCATATCTTGATAATATAACAAAGAACTTGGCAACAGAAGCTGAAATATGAAAAGACATCTTTATTAAACTCAAATGAGTGAGACTACGTCGCACAGAAGCCTTAGCAACTGAATGAGGTAGCCCGCAGAACAGAAACCAGTCTCCTCTTTTATGGGAAATGTTACGCTCTGGGCAACACCGCCCTTCTCTTGCAGTTGGTCATTCACATATTTTACTTCAAAGAACAAGCAGAGTCATGATTGCAATCTCACATTTCAGTTCAGCCAGTCCGCAATTATTTACCCAGCAAGGCTCAGATCCCACATCAGATATCGATAGGCCCCAATAAACATGAGCATCTCCTGTTTTGGGAAACAAGCCATAAAGCAGGAACAGTCAGGTGTGAAAGAGATTAGCCGGAGGCTTGTGTAGGATGAAAAGACTTTATGGTGTGTCAAGCCCTGATGCTAATCACAGGTGGCCAGAGGACGGGGAACTCGTGAGACCAGTTTGACCTGGGGTGGCGGAGCCAAGCTGCCCAGGTCACAGAAAAGTCAAAGAAAGGCACATGTGCTCTAAAAAAGGCCCGTTTTCGCTTCATGCTATATAGCCTATGTGAGGGCAACCATAAGATGGCCACCGATACAAAATGGAACCCACGGAGTCAATGTATAATAACGTATACATAGTGCATTCATAGCTAAAACGTTACACAAAGCACTTGTACATACCACATTAACCATTCGCGGTTCACTAATACCGGGATAGACAGGGGTAGGGCCCTGCCTCCTACGCAGTCCCAAATTTTGAAGTACGACATCTGCTCCCTGCCACAGCTACCAGGGATGGAGCTCAGTTTTAAATTATTGAATCTTTTGACAGGACCTAACAGAATAAGGATAAATATACTTTTTTTTTTTAAATATGGTGGACACCAGTTAGCTCCAACTAATAAACCACTCTCTCGGATTGGTCTTCTTTAAAGATAGAAAGAGGACTTGTTTTCATCAGAGTCTATTGTCTTTTGGTGGCACCCATCTTGTGTGGGAAAAGTTAAATCCTCTTTTATGGCCCGAATGGTTTTCTATGGTTGAGTATTTCTTTTCACTATCTAACTTGTGGGAGATTTTAGGCAGAGTTTTAGGCACTTGTTACAGCACTGGCCCTATCCAGATTGGACTATGGCAATGCATTATTTATGGGGTTCCAATCTCAGTACTTACTAAAACTGCCGCGACTGCAGATTGCAGCAGCTAGATTAGTGCTGGATATCCCTAGGTATGAGCCAGTCTCCCACAGATTGAGATCCCTCCATTGGCTGCCTGTGGACAAAAGGAATACATTTAAATCACAGTGTCTGGCCTTTTAAGTTCTACACGGCAAGGGCCTCAGTTTCTGAGGACTAATCTGAACTGGTATGTGCCTGCCACAAGTCTAAGATCAGCCCATTTAAAACTGTTACAAACACCGAAGTTCAAGCAGCTTCAGTGGGGAGGAAGAAGTTTCCTCCTAGGGGCAGTTAAAATCTAGAACCTTCTTCATACCCGCTATAAAGAGCAGCACCTCGCTTATGTCTTTCAGAAGGGCACTAAAAACATGGCTCTTTACTCATTCCAGTCCTGGTTAGCACTCAGACTAAATCAGGGCGTTAATTATTTACATGATTTTTCAGGCAGTTACTACAGACGTTTACTAATCCTGTTAAGATGCTTGAGGTCCATTTCTTCCCTACACAGCCGGCTAGTTTAACCTACATTCAACTGACCGAGTTTCATTCCCCACTGCCCTTGTTTTGTTCACTTTGTGTCCCCTGTCTTATACTGAGTTGGTTAAGTTAGTCCAGGGTAGCCACTAAGAGGATTGGAAAGGCACCAGATATTGCAGTGGTTCATGTTTGTATCTCAGTTTGAATGACATATTCTGACCTGCCACCATTTGCAATGGTGTGTTCTGAAAGTAAATACATTATCGGTTCTCTGCCATGCATATGTGATATCAGGCTTTAGGCACCAACAGCCATTTTGTGATTTTACATTTATTGTTCACCTAATCCAAAGCAAACGAGCATCAGAAAAGTCAATTACTCATCAAAATTTCAAGGGTGAGGCAATGCTTGGTGATGTGCGTTTAGGTGAATTAAAATGACTTTTATGTTCTTATATTGCTTGTTTGAGAATGCCATGTTGCCTGATATACTTTGGTGGGCGGTATATACATTAAAGCAAGTTTAGGGAATACAGTACCCTCTTTCAGTGTGTATGATGTACATGCTAATACGGTACTTGGGGAACTTTGATACCTTTTTGCCTTATATGTATGATTGCGGTGTGCATGTACTTCTATTTAATTGCAGTACAACTGATAAATGTTTGGAAAACGATAGCACAGTTTTTGCTTGGTATCTTACCATTTGGTGTGCACGTACTTCGGTTTGCAAGCATATTTCTCTAGAGACCTCTTTTCTGCATTGAGTGTTGGGGAACGATAGCCGCCATTTTCATTGTTACAGGTATATTGCTGGGGATTTTGAAAGTTGTGTTTCCACATAATTTCCAAGTGTTCGCTTTGACTTTTCGTGTTTGAGCAATGACAACCATTTTACAGGTTTTGAGTAAATCATTTTCTGACTCTTCTTTATGAACTGAAAGTTCTTGTTCAGATCATATGGATTTGGGAATGAGAGCATGTGGGTATTGCGTATAGTTTGTGAACATTTGTTTAACTAGTGCAAGTCTGGATAAAGAGTATTTCATCATTGGACATATTGCTATACCATAAAGGAATTTCTTTTTCTTTGCGGTTTGCCTGATTAAAATAGGAGTGTTGGGGATCAGTGTGTGGAGGACATCTATCTTTTTCTATTTTTATATCTTAATTCAAAGAAAGAAAGGCATCGCGGTTCAATGGGAATCAGAAACTGAAGATACAGTTGCTCGAGACATCAAGTCTGTTTATGCATACATTTAATTAAGGTCAATAAATTAGACTCTAAACGAATTTTAAATGATTTTCTTTGCTGCAGTCACAAAAACAATCCCTCACCAAGGTACGCTTTACTAAAAGAAGCTCTCCAAATTATTCTATTGTGCTGTGCATATTTCCTTTTCCTACTTTGCCATCGAGACTAAAGCATTTTCATTTACTTGGGGTGCGCATACAGTTTAATATATTTTACCTGTATCCCTTTTAGGTTTTAGGATCCTATCTCGGACCAGCGGTTTTCTGTGTGATATGCAATTTCTTTTATGTTCTGTGCATTTACATTTTTTGCATTTTTCAGTTGGCAAGAACAGTTTGTTCCAACCTGCATCCATCTCTTTTGGGCTTTTATCAATTTTGTTTGCACCTGCATTTTTGTTTTCACCTGGTTTTGATGTAGGTCATGTTATTTGTGATTATTTGATTATGCTAGGTATACGTGATTTTTGTTGCGTTGACCTTTAGTCCAAGGCCAATCTTCTAGTTTAACCAAAATAGAGTTTACTGAGTTCCATTTTATTGATGGCCTTTTCAATGTTTGTTGTAATTTGTACAAGATATGAGTGGTATGAATGGGTATGATTGATGTATTTAATGTTTTTTGTACAAATATGTTTTTTGCGTCTTCTCTTTCAAAAAAATGAATTTTGTATATATCAAATAACGCTTATCACTTCAAGTTGAGTTTTGTTTGGGGCACAAATGTAGTGTTATGTGTTGTTTTTTATAAATCTAAATGATTGAAGATTAAATCTGACAGAAAAAGAAGTCACAAGTGTGTTGTTTCACTGATCACACTTTGAATACAAATGGATGCTAAATAACGGGCAGCATTGGCAGCTCTCCTTGTTTTATTGTAGATGAAGAGCATGTAGTGTGGCAAAGCTCTTGTACGCAGTTTATACGATCAGGCACATAGAGTTTTGTATTTAAGAGTTTGTGTGAAGTTTTATATTTGTATTATTTCTTTAGATTTTCTTTTACTCGTTTGATGTAATGTTTCATAGCTATTTTTTTTTTCAGTAGAATCATGCGAAGCACCAATTTTCTTGAAGTCAAAGTTATTGCAACAAGAGTATTGAAAGCCTGTCTAATGACTACTTTGGCCTTCAATAAAGGTATTGCTTCACTCCCGATGTGGGAATTCCATTGTCAGAAATAGAGGCGGATTCTAAAGTGTGTGGTCTTTTCTAAAACCAAATTTACTCCACGATTGTGAGTTCAACACTCAGAAAAAGGAAATTATCATAGAAATTGATGTTTCTGCACTGATGTCCACTGTTCCTTTCCACACCCAGAGCTATTTTCCACGACATATTCCTGCTGTTCTTGACTGGTTATAGATGACGTCAGCTGACACCCCCACAAGATTGTAGCATCACTGCGCATCACTGAATCCTGATGCAAACGTGGCATGCGTCCCGACTACATTAATTAAGAAACACTGCTTAACTGCTGGTAGCTGTGGCTCCAGCAGCAACACCCCAAACTCTGGGGCCTAGAGAAATGTATGTTAATTGAAAAGCGTACCAAACAAATATAAAGCCAGTACAATACACATCCAAAATAATCCTAACAAATAAAATGTGCCAAGCAAAATGACAATCGGATAAAAAAATGTATTACAGGAATTGGAGATATGGATTTCTTTTAAAACTCCGATAAAGTGCAAAGCACCACTTAAAATCAATTTCCATGGTAGACTGGGACTTAGCCACAATCAAAGAGAAATAGAAAATGTGCTGGGAAGGCCGAGTGGTTAACCATGATCAGAAATGTTCTCTTGGGACTTTGTTACTTTCTGGTTCTCTTCAGGAAACATGATCTTGCATCATGAACAGCACGCGGTTCAAGGAAGAAGCAATATTGATTATGTTTTTAGATTTGCTGTCTGGCCGAAGAGGATTTGCATGCTGGTAATTTTGAAAGTTCACAAGTTATTAACTTAGTATTGTGCCAACAGGAATATGTATCTATTGAACAAAGCACACTAAAGAGATGGTCCTTGGTGCAATCTGAAAGACATAGTAGTGGGTGGTGCCGATGGCCCAAACCTAATATTATTTATGCAGTTAAGAATTGACTAGATCCATTCACGAGTGACGCTAGCTGCGTCCTACCATCTCTTTAGTCATTTACAGTTCAATAAGCCATGAACAGAACAAGGTGTACAAGGGCTGATCCTTCTTTCCTTTTCCATGGTGAGAAAGAGATACTCACTAATGATTACTATGGCTGAATTTGTACCTCTACCAGGCCTGATACCCGGCTGATGTTTGTTTTAATGAAGTTGTTCTAACAGGCGAACACAAACTCTTCGTTTTCCTACGGACCTCTGTTTTGGAACCTCTGCTTTTTTTTTGGGGGGGGGGGGGGTCATACCCCAAAATGATTTTCCTTTTTTCAGTTTTATCACAAAATTATACTTAACTATAGCTTTCAGTGCCGAACTTTTAAATTAGTATCTAATGCTGGGCAGTCAGGGTCAAAGCCATGGGCAGGTTACCTATATGCAGTGCAGGCCGAGGGCGGATCGCTGCTCTCTGACTAAGCCAGTCAACTGCACACAGGTCACACAGCTGCAGAGGCAAGACTAAATTAGCTGTAGCCTGCTCCGGTCCTATATTCTACTGGGAATCCAAAAAGTAATATCACATTTCCTTTTGCCTTTCGTATAAAATCAGTAAACTGTTTTGCACTTTGTATAGGAGTGCCAATATGTAACTTTTCTTCCACACAAGGTAAAAAGGTATTGGATATGAACTTTCTTTTCAATTACTAAATCACAAACTCATTAAGAGCTTGTTTTCGCTATATAAACTTTACTGTGTACTTCTCTATTTGGTCTATTTCAGTAAGCTAGCCTTAAATGAATTCTTCCTTTGACTTTTGACCTGCCCTGGAGGGTAACTTTGTTTATTTTCTACTGAACTGGAATATCAGAGACCTCACCCCAACAAATAGGCCCATCTTGTAGAGATTAGAATCCTCTTTGGAGAGGAAGGGGTGGTAGTGAAATCTACATAATCTGATTAGCAGCACCTGCCTGTGAAGTAGTACCATGATGTTCCCACATTGGACAAAAGGAGGACAAGCAGACTTCTGACTCCAGCCACTGGAAGAACAGGTGGCACTTGAACAAGGTCTAGTAATTTAATGGAGCGTTTTCCACATATCTATTATCCTCTTTAGAAGTGTATGTAGACAGATACCTGTTTGTAAAGTTTACCAAAAAACCTCTTCAATCTGATAAAAGGTCTTCAGAGATAGATGGCTTAATTAGTAAAGCTCTTCACACCCACTGTTCAACATGGAGAAGGGTGTCAGAAGAGATGGTGTGCTGTTATAAAACTGAACCACTCACTCTATGCAGACTTCTATAAGAAGGAGTTATTCTTTCATGAAACTCTACCACATTCAAATGGTACACTGCTAAAATGTAGTACGAAAGGGTCTAGTGCTTCTTTAAAACTTTGAATATTAACTTTTCAGCCTGCTCACAGGTATTAGTAGAGACATTGCTGTCTTTAACTATTCATGCACTATCTTCTCTTATGGATTACATGTTTTTATAGGGTGCATTAGTCACTAAAACCTCTTACCCTCAGCCTTTACCCTGTACAAAGTTATTTCACTCAGAAAAACATGTGTACACATGGATGACATTCTAAGTAAAGCTTTCACCCATCCGTGAAATTGAAGAGTGGTCTCAACAGAGAGGGCACATTGTCATAAAAAAATAAAAAGAGTATTTATGATTTATAAAGGAAAGGGAAGTACTCTCTGAATCTATATGATCTATACTATGCACTGCCTTAAAATATGATAATACAAGGGCTACTGTGTCTTAATAATTCTACACAACCCCTTCTGTCTGTTCTTAGTAGACCAAACCATGCAATCATTTGATTTTTTTAATCTAACTCTGAAACATAGAAACAAATATTATGTGTTTTGTTTTCTGTGTAGGTGTTGCATTCAATTAAAAGCCAACCAAACAGCAGAACATAAAAGGAAAAAACTACTACAAACAAGGCTCCAGACATGGAACCCAGCCATGGGAAGAAAAAGATTAAAATCAAGTAAGTGCACACAATCCTTGATTTTAAATAGTACCATGTAAACGTTCTTCTGCAGGTGTTAGTAGTAATGAAGATCTGTCAACAGCTAAGAATAGTATTCCATTGTTTTTCAAAGAAACATCATACCAGAAAATAACAGACCATCCAGACAGATTTAAAAAGAAATAAATCAAAGAACTTTATCAGAAGTTCTTCCGTAAAAGAGTAGTGTCAAATATTCTCAGTTGCATTAAGATAGTGAAAAGCAAACAAAGCATTGCAAAAAGCAAGAAGGAGTTTGTTGAGTGTCTAGTAGACAAAGCCTTTATATTAAAGAGAAAGTTATTTATTCTCATTCTGAAGAGAGTGAGATGGTTACAAAAACTGGTTAATTCCCTGAAAAAAATAGTTTCAAAAGGTTCAAGTTAATAAAATAAACATTTGCAGTGTTTTCCAGGGAGAGTGTAAATACGTTTCCAGTAGTGAAGCATTTTTAACGAAAAAAGCTATTTACAGGAAAAATAGTTATGTTTGCAATTGGCGAAGTTGCTCATGCTTCTGAAATCAATGAAGGTACACAAATTGAAAAAGACAAAATGGTGCCTAGAATTCTAGAAGAAGACCTAACAAGTGAAGTGTTAGGTGAACAAACCAGACAACCAGTTCATGAGTGAAAGTAGGCAACATAAGACAACAGCCTAATGACAAAGTTAGACTCTTCTTAAACCAATATAGCAGAGGAACTGTGAAACACAAAGTGTAACTACTGCCATGCCCTGATCATTCTTGAGTTAGGAGATGGACAAATCTTCAAGGACATTCATTTGCTTGCTTATCGCCACAGAATTGTGACCATACTTTCTATCACATATGGATGCTGTCTGTGCACCACACTAAAATGCATAATCTAGTAAGAAGATTGTATTTTATAAAAAAGCCCAGCTTTTGAGCTTCAAAAACAAAATATCTTATTAAGAGGAAGTCATTCTGTAGACTGTTCAGTTATAGATATTCAGATGACATACTTTGAGCCTGAAAGGACAACTGAAGAGATTGAGATGGCTATGCACACCAACACTGACATTTTAATACAAGAACAGTTTTAGAAAATGTAAAAAAGGCAATTGAGCATTTGAAACAAGTGCAGGAATTCCTAACAAAGTCTGTTTGCTGTACACAAACAGACTACAGATCACAGATCACAAAACTCGATATTTGTGAAAAAACATTAAAAAGTGATCTAGTATAGTGGTTTAAACTGTCTTTTTACTTAATAGCTGATGATCGGTTTGATTTGTGCATAAGCCAGAACACAAACTGGCCACTTACAAAATGCCTACTAGAGTTGTTCATGATAAACTGGAAATATTTCCAGTTCCTCCTCAGCTTCGATTCCTTAACATGTATGAGTGTATTCTCACACAGACAGTGCATCCCTTCCAAGCAATTGTTAGAATGGAGACAAAAAAGAAACAAGAAACAACTTCTTTTTTAATTATTAAAAGATCTAAATAGTAAAGTTGGGTATTTGCCTTTGAACATAGGAGAATATAGAAAGTCTATGTGTAGATCGAGAAGAAGAATCAATGGTGGTTCAAGTAACTGAATTGCCTTCAAAAAATGAAAACATTTGGCAAGAATGTGTTGCATTTATAGAGTTAAAAAAGCTTTACAATATCAAACTAGAAAATGTGTTTTACTAAGATGTTGATGTAGATGGACATTACTTGTGCTCGAACACAAAGATCAAGCTCAACTGCTTCTGCTCAGTATAAAAAAGTTGACTCAGGTAAAGCAGAAGAAATATATGATCATAACAGTATACATCCTCTTCACTCAAGAGAAATGATGGGTGATAATTTATATTTGTACCAAATTGCTATGTGGCTTGCATTTAGCGTCATTATTTTTCTTGGGTTAACTAAGCCTCAATTTCTAATGGTGCTTGGTACATGTTTCTTTATTATAAGATTGGCCCTTGCACACATTGCCTGATAGGCATTGTCAACCGGTAGTCTGAACAGTTAGTTCCAGGATCACACAAAATCAGAAAAAAATGCATTGTTTTATTTTTTTGTGCTCAAAAATAGAAAATGTTTCTGTTTTAGTCTAATTAAAATGCTGTCCTACACCTTTAAAACAGTTTGATTAGCATGCTGTTTTATTATTTTAACTGATTCCGTGCTGAAACCAGTGAGTGGGTCACTCCTGCCAGAGTCAACACGGAATGCTGCTAAAATGCATACTCGCTGTCCCTGACCTTCATTTACCCTGAGAAGGAATATAGTTATACCCTCAGAGGTGCATCTGTAGACTAATCATGGTGTCCTGACACACACTACCAAGATATGGGGTTAGGTCATTCTGTTAGAACCTGCAGATGGGTACTCATGATATGCTTTCTTTAGCATAGAGGATAACAATGGATAGGAGTAACATTAGCAATGTTATTGTTAGACTACATGCGCCCATGGCCTGTATATTAAATGCTACTAGTGACCCTGCAGTACTGATTGTGCCACCTACTCAAGTATCCCTTTAAACATGCCTCAGGCCAACCATTGCAGAGTCTGTGTGTGTAGTTATAAACTGCCATTTCGACCTGACCTGACTTCCGAGTCAGCACACGAGGGTAGGTCGTCCAGAGAGCCAGTCCTGACCAAACTCACACAAATGGCATGATATTGAGCACAACTGAAAGAGGGAGAATCTTTTACCCAATTTGGGTCATCGCTATATAAATCACAAATCAATACCGAAACTAAGGTATGTGTGATTGAGAGAAAATCAATGAACCCATACATTAAATCTCCAATCACTAAGTAGATTAGGTTGATATTGGTGCTGATGAATAGCCACTAGATCATTGTTATGACTACACGGAAGCTAGAAACATGTTGTCTTATAGCTATTAAGATAACTAAAGTCTAATAGATAGAACCACACATTTTTAATATAGGTAAGAGAACTTGTTCATTGAAGTTTTTCCTGAGAAGTATCTCTTTCCCTATATTTAACCTCACACCTTCACACCTCAACACCAATCTACTCCTTAAGCTCCCACACCCACCCTTCACCAAAGGGCAGACAAGAAGATCTCTGGGCAAAGAGCCTCTATTGAGGGTGCCAGTCAGGCATTGCAACACTACCCCGACAAGGAGCAAACACCCTATGATGAAGCATGACACCTATCCAGGTGTATGAAGACATTTTTTTCTTGCAGGGTCATGCCTACTGCGTACCCTACAGAATAGTGGTTTACCCACATAGACACTCATTCTTCTTTAGGAACTGCATACCCCACATACATGTATTAGATATTGGAACATGTAGGCTGGACCTTGAAGCGCTCTAAGTCCCTCGCTTTGTTAGACACAAATAAACCTTTTGCCAGGCCAAAACATTACTTCTTAATACATATAGGTCACCCCTAACGTAGGCCCTTGATAGACCTAAGGGCAGGGAGCAGTGTATTTATAAAGTTGGACATGTACTTTTCAGTTTTATGTGTCAGAGTAGTGAAAAACTCTTAAATTTGTTTTTTATTACTGCAAGGCCTATCTCTCCCATTGGTTAACATGAGGATTAGCTGAGGAGAGCCTGATGAGCCATTCACATCTTGGTGGGCCATCACCTGGCTGATGGGTGATCCTGGGCGGGATGGGAGGGAGCAGCTGACACTTGCACCTGAATTGGTCTGTACTTGTCCCTACACAAAGAACTGCGCACCCCTTGTAGTGAGTCTGGAGCCAGGGTAGGAAGGGAAAGATCACTGTTCACTGCAAAGGCCTCTGTTTGAAGACTCCACTACTTCAAAGGCACAACAGGGTGTAAGTACTGGACCTCTGATACCAACAACCCATTAAACTTCTGGACCTCAGGACACTCTGCCAAGAAGAAAGAATGCTGTGATACTGAAAGACTATGATTCTGCAGGACTCCTGCTCTGATATGCTTGCTCTGCAGCCTGCTGCCCTCCTTGCCTCGTTGTGAAAAGGGATGGACTTACATCTCTACATCCCCAGAACCAATTGACTCCAAGGACTTGCTGGCTAGCCTCCTGTTCTGAAGTCTCAGGCACATCAAATACTTCATTCAACCCTGCTACTGCCTTTTGACTTTGCCAACTGTGAGTGCTACCCTGCTAATTGGTTCCGATCCAGTCCTAGGCTCTTGGCAGTGGGTTTTCTGGCTGTCTCTGCTAAAATTCTTAAACAAAATAGGGGAACTCCAGGGCTTTATAAGGGGTCCAGCATACGTGCCCCAAAACAGTCATCAACAAGAAAGGTATGCTGTTCCCACAGGGCGGACAAAGAGAAGGACGGATAGAGGAGGGGGGGATCCTCCTTGTCGGAATTAGAGTCCTCACACACCCAGAAATCCAGGTGTCATGCTTCATCACATGGACTTGCTCCTCATCGGGCTGGCGCTGCAATGCCCGACGAGCACCCGAAACGGGGCTCTTTAGCAGAGATCTTTAGTTCCTGCCGTTTGGTGTGTGGGTGTAAGGGCCCTAAAAAACTGTGTAGATGTGGTGCAAGTGAGTGATGTTAAAAAAGGTCAGATAGTCCACAAAAACCCTTTATTGGAATGGTAATCCACCTTCTTAAAAACAAACTGAGTGGCTGTGTTCTGGCTCAATGGTCCAGTGAAGCTCAGCTCAACTCATGGGAAGAGGTCGACATGTTTCATGCGTAGCGGTCAATACTGATCCATCGCATTTCATCAGGACCTATTCTATTAAAAAACTATCTACACGTGATAGTGGCGGTGGGTGACAATGCTCCTACCTACCACACTCCTTGGATGCGAGCACGAGGTCCTGTCAATCCTAGTGGTAACCTGTACATAGGGGATGACATGAAGAGACAGGAGACAGTTACTAGAGAGTTCTATCTAGTACACTGAAAGTAGGCGTTCCCTCAAACCCTCTACTCTGGTGTCCGTTCTGTGATCAATATAGGATCCTCGTGTGATCCCTGTTATAAAGGACATACTAGATAACTGGGTGAGTTAAAAACTTTAAAACTTTCCCTCTAGTAAAAAAAGTTGTGGGACCAGGCTTGAAAGTAACATCAAAAGAGTAATGTATATGCATAGCTACTAGCATGATAAATCATTCTAAAGTCTTCCTAAAACAAATATTGTCGATTAAAAAGCGGAGACTCACCTAGCTAGTGGCAAGTACTCACTCCATACGGCAATCAGTGGGGCTGCTGACACCCAAGTGTCGGTGTCCTAATGGTCACGGAGTAAGGAGAAGATAGGGGTTAGACGTGGGCTAAGCAGCCCTGAAAAAGTTGGCTCCCTTTTCCCATATGTGCCCCGGGGTACGGCTGCGAGAGGTGTCCATGCAGACAGGGGGTGGGGGGGCTTGCTCCATCAATTACCATGCCAGGCCCCTGGCCAAGTGGTTGCTGGTCACCCCCACAGACGTCCCAATGGGTCACGGCGCCCAAGGGTGTTAACCGCCTCAGTCACGGCAAAAGTAAGCGAGGTGGCGGATCTCCCCTGTGGCTACTGCCAGACCCAGAGGAGACCGGGGTGTCGCGCCAACACCCGCTAGTGCTTAGATGGGTGCGAAGGATAGGAAGAGCATTTTCCTCCCTCCCCCTGTGACAGGACCTAATCGGTCCATGTAGCACTCAAGGTTCACCCGTTAAACCCCACCAAACTGCGCTGTCACTCACCTGTCTGCTTCGGATGTGCACTGCTTCATCTCCCGCACGTGGAGCCGCCGACAAACCGGATGCCCCCTGTGCTGGCCAAGCGCAGATTATAAAGGCAAATCAGGTTCCCCACAGCCTCCCGCATCAAAGGGTGACCTGATGCCGTATAGCGTCACATGGTGTAGGGTGGGAGAAGCCTGTATGCGAGTCACGGGATCACGTAAGATGTAAAAGTCCAGAAAACGAGGCGACCATCTTACAGTGTACATAAGTCTAAGTGGGGCTTGCAGTCTGGTAGGTATTCGCGAGCATACTAGGCGCCATTGCATGACCATAATAAAGCGGGCTTGAACCCAGTCCCGATGTGCTGCAATAAGTGGTGCCCTCTTAGTAGCTCCCTAGGTGTGTCAATATATTAATATTTACTACCAGTAAGTACCCTCTCCCTCAGTAGTGGTGTGTCAGGAGCGTAATTGATTCTTAGCATCCCCATGGGCCAGTAAGGTGAATGAGTGTCAAATACAAGGCCAGAAGTACTTTAGTGGTGGCACCCTAGGGATTGTAAATATTACATGTTGTAGAGCTGAAACTCATTGTCACTAGTATGCTCGTTCTCCCACTAGAGTCAGTAGCGGCGTGCTGAGTGCGCTGTTGTTCCCTCAAACCAATTTGAGCAGTTAAGCAACGTGGAGCTCATGTGCAAGGACAGCCGTACGGTAGTTGCTGCACCCTGGGGTTTGCACATCCTAAATGTAGCAGTACTGATGGTCACAGTCCTAGCCACTCTGGTGTGCATAATCACTGGTGGGCAGTTCTAGTGGTTATGTTCCCTGTCACTCTGGTGTGCATGTTCAATACTGTGCCACTGTACAGATGTGTTGTACTGGTGCGTCAGCTTCCTACCACGGAGGCCCATGGGATATCATCATTCAAGCCATGAAGGCTTGTCGAGAGGCGGTGCACCCATCTCTGTTCTAACCTGAATAGAGCCCGCTGTGTGATACTGGGATGTGCTTCCAAAACCACCCATGTAAGGGACTCTGCAGGGTGATTAAGGTCCTTGCAGTGCATGTATAGTCTGGTGGTGGTTTTCATGCATCTCACATTGCTTTTGTCTTCCGTGATGCGCATCTTCACGGCCCTCATTGTCATCTCTATATACCTCTTGCCACAGGGACATGTCAGCATGTAAATACACTTCGATGTGTTGCAGTTCGTGTGCCTCATAAGCTTCCATGTGAACGTGTCCGTCAGTGGGACGTCCTTCACTGCTTTAGTTTGTTGACACACCGAACAGGACCCACAGGGGTAATGTCCTTTTACAAGAGGGATGTCCCATAGGGACCTCTGTGTCAGTTGTTCCTTGGCCCTTGGTCTGGTGTGTATCAGAATATCTTTTAGATTTTGAGTGCGTTTAAAAGCAAACCTCTTATAGGAGTTCTGATGCGGAGGAACTGGCCAAATGGTAAGGTATTCCTGAGTGTCATTGGGTGGGGACTCTCATTCTGCCAATGGATCAACACCCAGAATGCCTTTCTCAAGTATAACCACTCCATCTCTGACACCAGTATCCCCTTCCTGGATCTGAGGATAAGACTGGATAATGAGGGGTTGAGTACGATCCTCTACAGGAAGAACTCAGACAGAAACAGCCTTCTCTCACATCCACCACCCAATGAGACTCAGGAATAACTTACCATTTGGCCAGTTCCTCCGTATCAGGAGGAACAGTAGCACCCTGACCGACTACAAATCGGAGGCTCAACAACTACAACTGAAACTTAAGGAGAGGGGTTATCCAGCACGGCAGGTTAGGAACTCCTATGAGAGGGCGATGAACAACCCACGGGAATCCTTACTACAGGTCACCACCAGAGAACATACTGAAGTCCTCACGTGCGTTACCTCGTTCACACCACATTCCACCCAATTCAAGAGAATCATTAACAAGCACTGGGGTATAGTCAACACAGGTGAACTACACCTCCCTAGACCCAGGTTTGCTTTTAAACGCACTCAAAATCTAAAAAACATTCTGATACACACCAGACCAAGGGCCAAGGAACAACTGACACAGAGGACCCAATGGGACCTCCCTCCTGTAACAGGACATTTGCCCCTGTGGGTCCCTTTTGGTGCGTCAACAAACTAAAGCAGTGAAGGACGTCCCACTGACAGACAAGTTCACATGGAATCTTATGAGGCACACCAACTGCAACACACAGAAGTCTATTTACATGCTGACATGTCCCTGTGGCAAGAGGTATATAGGGATGACAATGAGGGCCGTGAAGTTTCGCATCACCACCACCAGACTATATATGCACTACAAGGACCTTAATCACCCTGCATGGTGGTTTTGGAAGCACATCCCAGTATCACACAGCGGGCTCTATTCAGGTCAGAAACAGAGATGGGTGCACCGCCTCTCGACAAGCCTTCATGGCTTGAATGATGATATCCCATGGGCCTCCGTGGTAGGAAGCTGACGCACCAGTACAACACATCTGTACAGTGGCACAGTATTGAACATGCACACCAGAATGACAGGGACCATAACCACCAGGACTTCCCACCAGTGATTATGCACACCAGAGTGGCTAGGACTGTGGCCATCTGTACTGCTACATTTAGGATGTGCAAACCCCAGGGTGCAACAACTACCATACGGCTGTCTTTGCACATGAGCTCCATGTTGCTGTACTGTCCAAATTGGTTTGAGGGAACAACATCGCACTCATCACGCCGCTACTGACTGTAGTGGGAGCTCGAGCATACTAGTTACAATGAGGATCAGCTCTACAACATGTATTACTTACGATCCATAGGGTGCCGCCACTAAAGTACTTCTGGCCTTGTACGTGACAGCCATTCAGCTTACCGGCCCGTGGGGGTGCTGAGAATCATTTACGCTCCTGACACGGCGCCACTGAGGGAGAGGGTACTTACCGGTAGTACATTTTAATACATTGACAAACCTAGGGAGCTACTAAGAGGGCACCACTTATTGCAGCACCTCGAGACTGGGTTCATGCCCGCTTTATTATGGTCATGCAATGGCGCCTAGTACGCTCGCGAATACCTACCAGACTGCAAGCCCCACTTAGACTTATGTACACAGTAAGATGGCCGCCTCATTTTCCGGACTTTGACATCTTGCGTGATCCCGTGACTCACATACAGGCTACTCCCACCCTACACCATGTGACGCTATATGGCATGATGTTACCCTTTGACGCGGGAGGCCGCGGGGAACCCGATTTGCCTTTATAATCGGTGCTTGGCCGGCACAGGGGGTATCCGGTTTGTGGGCGGCTCTGCGTACGGGAGGTGAAGCAGCGCACGTCCGAAGGGGACAGGTGAGTGAGGGCACTGTTTGGTGGGGTTTAACGGGTGAACCTTAAGTTCTACACGGTCCGATTGGGTCCTGTCACAGGGGGAGGGAGGGAGAGGCTCTTCCTACGCTTTGCACTCATCTAAGCAGTAGCGGGTGTTGACGCGACTCCCCAGTCTCCTCCGCATCTGGCGGTAGCCCCAGGAGAGGTCCGCCACCTCGCTTACTTTGGCTGTGATTGAGGCGGTTAACACCCTAGGTGCTGCGACACACGGGGGCGTCCGTGGGGGTGACCAGCTCCCACTGGGCCAGGGGTATGGCATGGGAATTGAGGGAACAAGCCCCCTCCCCCTACCCCCTGTCTGCACGGACACCTCTTGTAGCCATACCCCGGGGCACATATGGGAAAAGGGAGCCAACTTTTTCAGGGCTGCTTAGCCCATGTCTAACCCCTATCTTCTCCTTGCTCCGGGACCATTAGGAGACCGACACTCGGGTGTCAGCAGCCCCGCTGATTGCCGTATGGAGTGAGTACTTGCCACTAGCTAGGTGAGTCTCCGCTTGCTAATCAGCACTATTTGTTTTAGGAAGACTTTAAAATGATTTATCATGCTAGTAGCTACGCATATAAATTTCTCTTTTGATGTTACTTTCAAGTCTGGTCCCATTACTATTTTTACTAGAAAGAAAGTTTTAAGGTTTTTAACTCACTCAGTTGTCTAGTATGTCCTTTTTAACAGGAATCACACCAGGATCCTATATTGATCACGGAACGGATACCAGAGTAGAGGGGTTGAGGGAATGCCTACTTTCAGTGTACTAGATAGACCTCTCTAGTAACTGTCTCCTGTCTCTTCATGTCATCCCCTATGTAGAGGTTACCACTAGGATTGATGGGACCTCGTGCTCGCATCCAATGAGTGTGGTAGGTAGAAGCATTGTCGCCCACCACCACCACCATGTGTGGATAGTTTTTGAATAGAATAGGTCCTGATGAAATGCGATGGATCAGTATTGACTGCTACGCATGAAACATGTCGACCATTTCACATGAGTTGAGCTGAGCTTCACTGGACCATTGAGCCAGAACACAGCCACTCAGTTTGTTTTTAAGAAGGTGGATTACCATTCCAATAAAGGGTTTTTGTGGACTATCCAACCTTTTTTAACATCACTCACTTGCACCACATCTACACTGTTTTTAGGGCCCTCACACTTACGCACCAAACGGCAGGAACTAAAGATCTCTGCTAAAGAGCCCCATTTCGGGTGCCCATCGGTCATTGCAGCTACGCCCGAAGAGGGGCAAGTCCATATGATGAAGCATGACACCTAGCTTGCTGGGTGTGTGAGGACTCTAGTTCCGACAAGGAGGATCCCCCCATTCTCTATCCCTCCTTCTCTTTGTCCACCCTGTGGGAACAGCATACCTTTCTTGTTGATCTCTCTGCTAAAACCCACACATCATCAACTTTGCTCCGGTTGGAACTGACGCATTACCATCTACGCCAATGCATTGCGGGTTCGAGGACATCACGGCCCTGGCAGCGCGGCTTGACGATTACGCATCACCGTCTCACAAGGGGTTCGATGACATCTCCCAACTGCGCAACTCAGGACTGACCCATCATCTACAATCCTAAGGATCTGAACTAATGCATTGCCTCCAACTGCTCTTCGCATCTTGTTTTTTGCCATTGTCGCTTCCTCCATGAAGGTACTGTTTCCAGCAGGTCCTGCGTGGGTCCTGTGCGCGATCGGCACTCCATCGCGGTCGGCCGGGCTTTTTAGGTTCGACCTGGTCCCGAGCGACCAGATAGCCTCGGTTAGTGCGTTGTTTTTCGATGCATGCACTATATTTCAAGATCTTCTTTAAAAAATCATATATCCCGTTCTACTTAATGGACTTTTGTCATTTTGGTCTTGTTTTGTTTATTAAATTAACTCTATTTTTCCAGTGTGGTGTGGATTATTCTCATGTGGTGTTTTCACTGTTTTATTTATTAAGTGCTTCCCAAATACTTTACACATTGCCTCCTAATTTAAGTCTGCCTGCTCTGTGCCAAGCCACCAGAGGGTGAAAACAGGGTAATTAAGGATGTGTTTATGACTTGCCCTGACTAGGATTCCAGTCCCTACTTGGACAGAGTACACACCTCTGCCAACTCGAGCCAAACAGTCTAACATGTATTGCTTATATAAGAAGAGTCCGTCTCTGTATTATGAAGTTTTGTTGTTCTAAATACACATTAACAAGCAAAACGAGAACCAGTAAGTGTGGAGTTTTCCAAATGTGTTCCCTACGGGAGAATGTGGTCGTTATGATGAGTGTCCAGTACAGATTTCTGCATCCTTGGTTTAGGCAAAACATTACATACATGTTCCACCTTTTCTTTGAAAGTGATCTGTCAGTGCTATCTTATGCTGTGGACCATTTTATAAGAACAGGGACATTGTTTAATGATATAACTGCAAGCGATTGTGTGGAAAAGTACAAGGTAAAGATGAGCTACTACAGTGTAGTCTAATGAATATTATGACTTGCCAATGTGATACTAATGAATATTGGTTCTGTTGGCATGGTGAGCTAAAGTGCATGTTACGAAATCTGGGTGCACCAATCTGGTTTGTCACCTTGAGCTGTGCAGAGTATGATTGGGATAAACTTTGTGTTTCTCAGACTAACTAATGCAAACATTGCAGGGATTATTTTTAAGACTCCTGATCAATTGTGTTCCATTGATTCTGCAAATGTTTGTAGATACTTTAAGCACAGATTTGCCATGCTCCATTTTATCTGTAACAAACAGTACCCAACACAAGGTTGCAGACTTTTTCTAGGGAAAGAATAATAAACTAGAGGTGCACCACATACACATATGTTATTGAGGGTTAAAGGTGCACCAAAGTTTGATTAAGATATTAACATATGTAACTTGTGACATTCCAAAACAGTCTCAGAACAAAGTTTTAGGTAACAAGTCTTGCAATTTCTGTCCCATAAATGTGGCAAATATTGTTGACTGAGATACAGAGCAAGGGATAAATACTAAGTGTTGATTTGAATTTCCTAGGCCTAAAACATCCAAATAATGTGTGAACAATTTGTCTGCAGTCAAACACACTGTTACTGGAAAATCAACAAAAAACACAAAGGGGCACATGCATCAACATAGACTATAGCGATTCTTTAATTGCGATTATTAAGTAATCGCAATTAAAGAATCGCTATTACCTATGCATGTAGGAATCACATAAAATTGAGCAATTCCTACAAATTCCTTAATTGCAACTCGCAATTTGCGACTCGCAATTAAGGAATTGATTTCCATTCATTCCTATGGGCCCAGAGGCCCATAGGAATGAATGGGAATTGCATGCACAATGTGCGAGTACCCAATAGGTACTTGCAAATTGCGCATGCAATTTCAAGGGTGCAAGGGTTCCAAAAGGATACCCAGTTGCACCTCTGAAATTACAATTTAACCACATGTTGCACACACATTCCCCAAGGGCATATGTGTGTGTGTAACATGTGACTTTGAAATATGCACTTTAGTGCATTTTCAAAGAAATCGAAAATAACCATCAACTTTAGATTGATGGTAATTTGCAATTTATATTAGCGAAATCACACAAAAAAATTGTTTAAAGCAGTCCATTTAAGGAATCGCAATTTGCGATTTCTTAAATGCAATCGCAATTTAAGTAATAGCAGATTTAGCAATTCCTTAAATAGTGATTTTTGCATTTGGGATGATGCATACTGGTTGCAAAGGGGCAGATTCTGTGAATCTGCCTGTTTGCAAACGTTTTTTAGGTTGATGCATGGGGCCCAGAGAACCTAAAAAGAAGTGAATCTTCAAAACGTATTAAATGATTACAATTCAGTAATCCTGTCCACGTGGAATGCCAACAAGGATATTCAGTTTGCAGCAGAGAATTTTGTTGTTGTAGCTCATTATGTCACCATATATATTACATAGTCAGAAAAGGCAGAATTAAAGAATGAAGGGGAAGAGACAGCAGCAATTAAATATTTAAGTAAAAAACTTTACATTTTCAGTGTAAAGATGCTCTGTCACAGACAAATTGGATCTTATGAAGCTTGTGACAAGATCAGTTCTTCTAGCTTATCTGGGACATCCAAATCAATAATTGGAGTCAGTTAAGGGCTAGCATCAACGAACAAAGTGTGCGGAAAAGTTTCCTGAAATTGAGTATCTTGCTCAGTTTTGATCCTGAAAGCACTGAGCTTCTTAACACAAATATGATGGAAACATATTATCCTAATCAGAGTCCATCTAGAACACCTTTGTTTCTGTGATGTACTGGATGTACTGCAACAGTATACATACAGAAATAACAGATGGGAATATTGAACAAGGAAATTTAGGGGTGACCGATTGTAATGGATGTTTATTGAGACATTCAAAACCAAGTCTCATTAATCATTGTAAACTGAGCTGTCAAACAGGTGAGAAAAGAGAATTATTTTATCTGGCTCTTTTGTAACTTTTTAACCCCTTCCATGTGTCAGATGCACAGGAGCCGTCTGACACATAAGTGCTCATGTGCGTAGGACTGCTCACCATGGCACAGGTGTGGGCACCAGAGGGATTCCCTTTTCCCCCCAACAGCCTCGGGAACAGAAGCTGTATTTTTGGTTTCTATGAAATGAAGATCAGCGCAAACATCGTGTTGATATAATTTCATAGATACCGAAACTTCACTTTCTTTGTGCTCAGGGGGTTATCAAAGCCCCTGAGCACGCAGAAAGTCAGAAGAGGTATCAATGGTACCCTTTCCTAGTGGATCCATCCACTAGCCACCAGGGAGTGGGGAGCAGCACCTTGGGCAAGGGCCTTTGCTCCCCCAATTACTTTTGTCATATTTAGTCTTTCCGCCCCCGCTAAGGGGCAGATGGGGGCAGTAGCACCCATTCTGCCCCTGCAGGGGGGCAGAAAGCCCACTAGATACCAGGGATTTTTGGGGGCATTTCGAATTAGGGGTGGGAGCTGCCCAATATGGCCATGCCAGTGCCCCCACTCCCGCAAAATAACTGTCTTTTTGCTCCCCCCTCGGATGTAGATGGGAGCAGTAGCCCCCAATCTGCCCCCCAGGGGGCAGAAAACCCATTAGACGCCAGTTTTTTTTTCCCCGTTGAATTTTGGGGAGGGGACTGCTAATGCCCCCACGCCTCCCCAATAAAATTCTAGTCTTTCTGCCCCCCCGGGGGGCAGAAAGCCCACTAGATACCAAGGATTTAATTTTCACTGCAATTAGGGGTGGGGGCTGCCAAAGATGGGCAATGCCCCCACCCACCCCAAGCAAAATTACAGTCTTTCTGCCACCCGGGGTGCAAATGGGGGCTGTAGCCCCGATCTGCCTCCCTGGGGGGCAGAAAGCCCACTAGGCCCAAGGGATTGTTTTTTTTTATACGCAGAATAAGTGGCTGCCCAAAATAGGCATGTCAATGCCTCCTCCTCCGTCTCCCCAAAACAATTGTAACAGCCTTTCTGCCTCCTCAGAGGCAGATGGGGCAATAGTCCGGGTTGGGAGAACGCTCACTAGGAGCCAAGGATATTGCTTTTTTATTTATACGTAGGGGCGCTTGGCTGTTGGTGTGTGTGGATGGTGCTTGGCTGGTGGTGTGCGTGGATGGCGCTTGGCTGGTGATTTGTGAGGAAGGTTGTGTGCATGTACTGACTCTTAGCTGGTGGTGTGGCTTGCATGGATCCTCGGCGTTTGGTTACCCAGAATCCCCCGCAAACCCCAAATTTACTTACAAAGTCAAATTTTCCTCACATTTCTGTGTGTGTAAGTTGTAGGATCACTGTGCAAGCACACATTTTCTACTACCCAGCATTCCCTTGGTCTCCCGAGCAAAATTATACCTCACTTGTGTGGATGCCCAAAGTAGCATCAGCCGAAAGACGTGTAAACCAACTGCCCTTTTTGGCCCTTCTATGTCATAGGCAGTTGGCCCATACACACAAGTAAGGTATCATTTTTATCAGGAGACTGAGGGGAATGCTGAGTATGATCCCAGAACTTTCCCACACAGATATTAGAGGAAAATTTGACTTTTTAGCTACATTTGTGGTGTGCAGCAAATTGTTGGAAGGAAAATGTTGGGGATCAACACAAGCCACACCTCCCTGGATTTCCACAGGTGTCTAGTTTTCAGAAATGTCTGGGTTTGTTAGATTTCACTAGATGTTTGCAAACCCGGGATCAAAAACACAGGTGCCCACCTATCTATCACAAAATGGCCTGGTTTTTCATGGGGCTCTCCTGCGTTTTTGTCCTGGGCTCAGTGGCCATCTAATAAAACCTACCAAAACCACACATTTCTGAACACAAGATAGACGGGGAGCCCAAGGAGGTATGGCTTGTGTGGACCCACCAATGTTTTCCTACACAGAATCCCCTGCAAACCTCAGATTTAGCTGAACAAATCCATTTTTTTCATATTTCTGTGTTGGAAAGTTGTGGGATCGCTGGAATGACACTAATTTTCTACCACCCATCATTCCTCATGGTCTCCCCCAAAAAATGGTACCTCACTCACATGGGTGTGCCAAGTACCCGTGACAGGTAAGGGCTCAAAACATATTGAGGAGACATCAAAATTACCTATCACAAAACAACCTGGTTTTGCAAGGGAGGTCACCAGGGTTTTTGGCCCCGAGCTCGGAGGCCATCTAGGGAAACCGCCACAACCCATGCATTTCTGAAAACTAGACACCCGGGGGAGTCCAGAGTGGTATGGCTTGCATGGACCCCTCAACGTTTTCCCACCTAGAATCCCCTGCAAACCTGAAATTTAGTTTAAAAAAATCGCTTTTTCTCACATTTCTGTGTGGGAAAGTTGTGGGATCACTGGGCTGACACAAAATTTCTACAACCCATCATTTCCCCAGGTCTCCCGATAAAAATGGTACCTCACTCATGTGGGTGACCCAAGTGCCTGTGACAGGCAAGGGTCCAAAACATATTGAGGAGACATAAAATTTACCTATCACAAAATTACCTGGTTTTGCAAGGGGGGTTACCTGGGTTTTTGGCCACTGACTCGGTGGCCATCTAGGGAAACCTACCAAACCCGCACATTTCTGAAAACTAGACACCTAGGGAAGCCCAGGAAGGTATGGCTTGAGTGGACCCCCCAACATTTTCCAACCCAGAATCTTCTGCAAACCTGGCTGGTGTGTCTAGTTGGGTATGTGGGGACGCTGGCCTCACAACTGAAAGTCCTACCCAGGTTGACAGGTATGCATAGTAAAGTGTGGAGAGGAACTAACCCCTTTGCTAAGACCTCTGTCTTGGATGACGTATATGCATAGTTGAATGTGGGGAGGGCCTGGCCTCTAACTGACACCTCTCGCCATGGAGACGGGTGTGCATAGTTGGCTATGGAGAGAGAGTGGCTTCTCTGGTGATGAGCGTGCACAGTTGGGTGTTTAGGGAGACTGGTCTCTTTCCTGAGACCTCTCCCAAGGGTAACGGGTGTGTGCAGTAAGCTGTAGGGAGATACTGGCCTCTTTGCTGATACCTCTCCCAAGGGTGACAAATGTGCAAAGTGGAGTGCGGGGAGGGACTTGCCACTCTCCTGATAACTTCGTCTTAGATGACAGGTGTGCATAGTGGAACATGAGGAGGGACTGACATCTCACTTCGAATTCTCTCAATGGGCTTCTCTAGTAGGATGAACAGTGAGAGTAGCCTCTCTGCTGAGACTTTTCTCCAAAGTGACAGGCATGCTTAGTAGGATGTGGGGAGGGACTGGCCTCCCAACATGCACCTCTCCAACAGGTAACAGTTGTGCATAGTAGAGTGTGTAATGAGAGTGCCCTCCCCGCTAAGACATCTTCCTAAGGTGATGGCCATGTGTAGTAGTGTGTGTGCAGAGACTGTCCTCTATGCTGAGACACATCCCCTAGACAACACGTGTACATAGTAGGATCTAAATGGAGATTGGCTTCTATGCTGACACTCCTCCCCAGGGTGACTGGTGTGCACAGTAAGGTACAGGGAAGAATCAACCTCTCTCTTGAGACCTCTCCTCACTCTGAAAGATTTGTTTAGTAGGGTGTGAGGAGACTGACTTCAACCCTGATATCTCTCCTGGATAACAGGTGTATGTAGGAGTGTGTAGAGAGGAAACTGCACTCTTTTCTGAGACCTCCCTGGGATGAAAGGTGTGCATAGTGCGGTATGAGGAGGGACTGACCACTCTGCTTAGACCTGCCTCTTGGATGACAGGTGTGCATAGTAAAGTATGGGAAGGGATTGACCTCCCTGCTGATACCTCTATCTTGGATAATGAGTGTATTTACTACAGTTAGGGGGAGGGACTAGTCTCTCTGCTGAGATAACTCTCCAGAATAACAAGTATGCATAGTAGTTTGTGAGGAGGGAGTAGTCTCTCTGCTGAAACCGATCTCCTGGTTAACAGGTGTGCATAGTATGGTGTGGAATGGAACTTCAATCTCCACTGGCATCTCTCCACCAGACGACAGCTGTGGAGCATAGTAGAGTTTGGGGAGGGACTTCACTCTCCAATTAGAACTCTGCCCAAGATGGCAGATGTGTGTAGTAGGGTGTATGGAGTCCATGGCCTCTTCATTGTGACCTCTCCCAGAGTGACAGATGTGCATAGTGGCCTCTTTGCTGAGACCTCACTCTAGTATAATGGGTGTATATAGTAGAATGTGAGGAGGTACTTTCCTGTCAACTGAGACCTCCCTCTTGGATCCCTAGTGTACATAGTAGGGTGTGGGAAGAGATTAGTCTTTGTACCAAGACCTCAAAGTGGCCGGTTTGCAAAGTAAACTGTGGGGAGAGACTGGACTATCTCCTCTGCCACATCTCCCAGGGAGACAAGTGTGCATGGTAGTGTGTAAGGAGATAGTGGCCACTCTCCTAACTTCTCCCCCCCAGGTTAACAGATAGGTATAGTAGAGTGTGAAGAAGCACTGTTCTCCACTCACACCTCTATCCTTGGTGAAAGTGTACCTTTTAGGGTGTGGGGAGGAACAAGCCTCTCCACTGAGGCCTTTCCCCAGGGTCATTAGCATTTGCAGTAGAGTGTGTAGAGAGGCTGACCTCTCTACTAAGACCTATCCCCATGGTCAGATGCATAGTAGAGTGTGGGGAGCCACTAAGCCCCCCTGTTGAGACCTCTCCCCAAGGTGACTGGTGTGCATAGTAGGGTTTAGGGAGGGACTGGACTTGCTGATGTGATCTCTTCCCAAGGTGATGGGTGTGAATCGTGGGTTTTGATAAACAAATACTATCTCCAGTAAGACTGTAAGAACTAGGCCTGGGCTAAAATTTCGTTCCGGTCGTGGAAATTGCGATAATTTGACATTTTCATGTTCCGCGGAAAGCGCGAAAATGGGTAAACAACCTTTACAACACAACGTTTACAACGTACTACCATTATAACTAAACTTTTACAACGCAAGTGGATTTACAACGCAAGCCATTACAACGCAAGTCTTTACATCGACTTGCGCTAGATGGCGTGCTAAAATTACAAATAGTGTAGTTTACTATCCCAACACCTTCCCTACTGTTAAGTGGACTGGAGTTGGAATAGTAAATTACGCTTTTCTAATGTTAGCACGCCATCTAGCGCAAGTCGATGTAAAGACTTGCGTTGTAATGGCATAGCGTAGTAACATCGCAGTCGTTGTACCGACCGCGATGTAACTGCACGCGTTGTAATGACTCGTGTTGTTACATCATACATCCGCGAAAATGTTGAAATTTCCGCATTCCGCAGCTTAGCGATAATTTGTTTCTTGCTTGCGCTGTAAAATAATACATTCTCGTGCGCGCGATCGCCTTACCTGAATCCCCACGTTCGCCGACAAGTTTTCCCGATCCGGTCGCGTTCTCCATGAGATGTTGTATTGTTGGTAGCCATTTGCGCTGTCTCGCGACAGTTCGCGCCCGCAGTGATGTCATGCGTCGCGCGATCACGTCTTTCTTCTCGCGATCATGCACCGCGAGACAACTGAAAACAAGATGGCCGCACCCGCGAACAACCACATGGGTAAGTTGGCGAGGCGCGACCATGCAGAAAATACCGCAAACGGGCGAGAAAAAAACTTCCGCATCTTCGCGATATTTCCGCGTGTTTGCGATAGTTTTTAACATTTTCGCGATAATTTGCAAAAGTGAATTTTGCAAATTCCGCCCACCCCTAGTAAGAACCAACAGTACAAATAAACATTTTTGAACCCTCATTTCTCAAAATACAATTTGCTGCCCACGATCTAGCTTCCTGACAAACTTTGGTGTAATTCTATTCAGCAGTTTTTCCTGTTTTGCTTACTAGAGAAATGTGTGGAAAATGTATTCCAATTTAGCGTTTTGGGTCAACCTTTATGTCTTACTCCTCCAATTGATGGAGAAGTACAAACAGTAGAAAAACAAGCACTTTTTTGGAAGATTTCGTGAAGATTCATCTAACGGTGTCAAAGGTATTAGCAACACAAAACGCATTTCCTATGGAAAAAGTGACCTAACTAAAGTTACCCGGAGAAGACCACCATTGGGTAATTGTATTATTGTAGTCATGAGGGATGTAATATGTGAGTATATGAAGTCATGAGCAGTGCATGGCATAGACGCAAATTATAGTTTGCTATAAAATTGGGGAATTTCTGTGTTTTTTCATTCAAAGCGTTAATGTCACTGACAAATTCACCCAACTATAACATTATATTAACCTTTGTATTTTTTGTGAATTTTGTTACGCAAAGTAATATTTTATTACTATACTTAAAGCCAGCTCCCCGCCATTGGCTACAGAATGTTATGGGTTTTTTTTTAAAAGGGAGGCCACTTCCTCCTGCCCTGAGCCTTATTAGGCCCTGGGGACCCCATTGCCCAGGGCCTTATGTTTTGTAACAGAGAGTGGGACGAAGTAGCCCTCCTCCCCAAACCTTATAAGGTCCTGGAGAACCCATCCCCCAAGGGTTTGCTTTTTTTATGTAAAGGGGAGGGGGCGCCCGAGCCCCGCTCCCCAAGCCATTATAGGCCTCAGGGAGCCATCCCATGGGCCTTTTTTTAAATTATAGGTGATGGGGCCCCATCCTCGAGCCTTATTAGGCCCTGGGGACCCCATCCCCCCAGGGCCACTACTAAAATTAATGGAAAGGGGTGCAACTTCAGTGCAAGCTGGGAAACAGATCAGAAGTCTGAAGGGAGAATTTTCAAAGCTCCAGCCAGCTGGGAGCAGACATTGCTCCTGCATGGTGGAAGATTAAAACATTTAAAAAAAATGTCCTAGCCAAAGAGGAGCAAACACAGGTTTCCTTGCCATGACAGTGCGGGAAGAGAAACTGCTGTGTCCCGGTGGTGGGCTCCCCAGGACATAGCTAGAGGACCGGTCATGGGGGATGGGGTCCCAGAGCCTTTTAAAGGCTCAGGGAGAAAGGCCTTACACATTCAAATACTCTAGACACAAATTTTTGCATTGGATTCCTATATGTACCTCAAATCTACTGTAATTAAAAATGTGTTGTTTGTAACTGTTTGCTTTGTCAAACTGTTGACTTTTTGGGTCTCACTAGGAGTACTTGGTGAATGGCAATCTGTGCACAAACACGTTTACACATGAATCCCAATTGTGAGTACTGCAACTTTTATCACAAAAAGTGATTAAATCAACACTGCACATTAAATTTCAGCATGTCAGATCTGCTGAAATTTAAGACATAAACAGCACTTTAATGCACGAAAATCAACATTTTGACCCATATTAGCAAGCTAAACTAAAATAGGGGGAAAGGATTGTACATTATACATTCTAACACCTAGGTGTCTGATTTATTTGAGCGCAAAATTATTGCATCCAAAACCTTTACACCAGGGGCACATTTAGTAACCTCATATTGACTGGGCCCTTAACAGTGAAAGATAATAATTGTGCATTTGTTTTACAGTATCCTTTCAAAGCAAAAACATCACAATGTTGGTCTCTTTTGAAATCAAAGTGAATTAAATCCATTTTAAAGATCATTCATTTATCAAACATTATCAAATAGGCTGACTAGTCTCAGACTGATTGGTTAGTCCCATAATTCTCAACTTTGAGAAGTACCAAAATTCAAAGGAAAACAATACATACCAGTTCATAGTTGCAGGATAAGAAAACAAGTTGCCAATTGAATTTTGTAGAGTACATTTGAAGCAAGTTTACACATTTGCTAATCTTCCTTGTTCTTGACAAGTTTTGTTGTATAAAGCAAAGAAAGTAAAGTCAGATGGCAAAATATTGGTTAAGATAATATCCTCTATGCTGATAAAGCAGTTTAGGAACTGGTTCTGACAGAAAATCTAAGTAATGCTTAGGAAAGTGATGCTTAGAAATGCGCAAGAATAGTTGGCCAGCTTCACGCCTCAGGGATCCTGGAATCAAACTCACTGCTGATCAAGCAGTACAGTTGTCACTGCATGTGGATGATGAGATCAGGGGATGGCACTGATGGAGAATCATTATTACCTAATGTATTCTTCCTAATGCTGAAAACATCAAAGGAAGTGGCAAGGATTTTTATTTCGGTTTTGTGATGAGAGTCATTTTGGAGGTACACTTAAAATCCTAAGCACCAATACTATATCCCTTTCTTGTGTGGTTTAGTTATCATCGAACTTGAGTGACATCTTAACTACAGCATAAAAAAGAATGTTGTTGCAGTTTGCAGAAGGATTTTTATTTCCAGTCAAAAGGATAAAAGCATACCATATGTTACACGTTATAGCTAACAGTTCACTGGCTATAATAATGACTGGGCTAGAATAATGACTAAACTGTCATTCAAGACATGACATTCATAAATAGGGACTAACAAAAAGAAAGATGTCTGTAAACAGAATGTTTAAGTGTTGAAAGAGCCACAATTGAAATAAACTTTACATTATAAATCAGCCCAGATTTTAGAATACATGAGTGATTGATACACATGTAAAATGTTTAAGACATTGAGTTGCTGGTTGGGGGTGAAACTCAACTCAAGCAGCAACCACAATTCCTGTGAGGGTGAAGTCAAAAGCAACCCCAAATTAACATCTGCTTAACCCTCTGGTAGCTTGGTACAAAATCAGTCAGGCTTAACTTGGAGGCAATGTGTAAAGTATTTATGCAGCACTTCAAACATTAACACAAGAAAAATCCCAAACCAATTTAGAAAAATTGAGACAAATGTAATACATTTTTGGAGAAAACAAAGACAAAAATATAATCACTATAACAGGTGATATGCAGTTTTAAAGTATTAAGTATCGTGCCTAAATGAACAAACCACCACTTGTGGTTATCTGGTCTTGCAGGACCGGTGGAAGGCTACACTGCTGAAAAAGGTACCTTCTAAAGTCTAGCACAAAGAGTCCAGTTAGCAGTGGAGGCGGTCGCAAGGAGCAGGGAGAGCATTGTCAATGGTTGTCAAAGTAGCATGAAAATCCTGTTGGGTGTCGGGGACGGTCGTTAATGCAGGTTTATGTAGGCAGTCTCTGTGGATTGTCATTGCTATAGCACTAAGTACAGATCTTGTGCTGCCGGCAATCTCTGTAGCGCAAAGAGTCACATTCACCAGAGCTTTGCACATTAGTGGTTGGTCTAGGCAGCTAGAACATGGCATGAATAGTTGGGTCTGAGGATCCGCTGTTTATTCTTGGTGCCAGCTTTGAGATAAAGACATTTTCTGGAGGCTTCCACCCCCAGAGGTGTTTGGAGGTTCATGAATCCCTGCCCTGGCCCTAGTTTGTCTGGTGTGAAACCCCTTGTGTGCGTGCTGAGGCAGAGTCTTTGTGATGTGCAAGTGTGGTTGGCTACAGTTCCTCCTCCTTATCAAGTCAAAGATGGCCCATCCTGGTGAACCTATTTCTCTTTTGTCTCATGTCGGGGCACAATACACAAAGACCAACTGCCCACTACACCTATTTAGGTAACCCAGAATTCAGGCTGTAGGCCCCAAATGGTTTAGGACATGAAAATGCTAACTTTCTAAAAATGACGTTATCAGAACTGCGATTTAAAATCTGACCTAACCATTAAAGACTGATTTAAATTACAATTCCTCAGAGACTGAACAAGACTTTACTACCTGCTCCCAATCAAAAGGTATCACTTTTTTTCAGAGATAGCTTTGTACAAGTAGTCTATGGAAGGGAACAACGATCTGTGCTGAGAAATGAAATACACCCCTAACATAGCAAAAAACCCACCCACTAAATGTTAGATAGACTAGAGGAGTGGTAACTGACAAAGTGAACCCTCCCAGTTGATGGGAAACACCCCAGTACTGACATTTGGGTCTAGGTATCCACCCATCCAAATGGCAGCCCTTTTAGCCAAGAAACCTTCAGCACTGCAGGGAATGTGAATCAAACAACAAGGTGGATGGAAAATTAACCATAAACATTCTAAGCAATTTATTCACCAGAGCACTTAGGAGGATGAAAAGTGGTACTCCAGTTGTACTACTTTAAATACACACAATTTGTGAGAGGGACAAAATGAGTACTCTACACTTGGGGAATATGTTCTACTAAATGGGAGGAGTTAAAGGTTCAAGAAAGCACCTGTGAATACTAAACTCACAATTGCAAAAGAGTAAATACATTTCTAATGGAGGATCAACAATACCCCGGAAACACATGCTGCCCACAAAGAAGCCACCACCGCACACCACCATCTCATCAAATCCACAAGGAACAAATCCATCCAAGGCAGAATCCTTGCCAACGCCCACAACACCAAAGAACTCTTCTATATTATCAAGGAATTTGCCAAACACTGCAGCAAAATAACAGACATCTCAACCTCGCAAGACCTCTGCAACAGACTCAGCAGCTTCTTCCACCTTAAGATCAAGATGATCTACGACAACTTCGAAAACCATGATCTCCACACTGCTCCTGTTCCCCCTCAAGTGACACCACCTGACAAACCCTGCTCAATTGGACCCCACTCACAGCAGAAGACACCTTAAGAACCATGAAAAGCATCTACTCCAGGCACCCTCAGACCCCTGCCCACACCACATCTTCCACAGAGCCACCTTGGCCATCGCACCCGAACTACGTCGGACGATCAACTGTTCCCTCGAAACTGCCACCATGACTGGAAACACGTCAAGGTCAACCCCTCCTGTGAGAAACCCTCCACCGACCCGATGGACCTCAAAAACTTCAGGCCCATCTCACTGCTTTCATTCGCAGTTTAAGTAATTGAAAAGCCCGTCAACAACCAGCTAGCAAACTTCATCGATGCTAACAACGTCCTGTACATCTCTCAATCAGATTCCATAGCAATCACAGCACTGAGACTGCCCTACTCGCTACCACCAACGATATCTACTCCCTTCTTGACCAGGGAGAAATGGCAGCCCTCATCCTCCTGGACCTCTCAGCTGCTTTCGACACCATCTCACACCGCACCCTGGCGACAAGGGCTCAATGGGCCGGCATCCGCAACAAGGCCCTCGACTGGACATGCTAATTGCTCACCAGCTGAACCCAGTGAGTCAGACACCGGCCGTACCTCTCGGAACCGACAGAGACCAACTGTGGAGTGCCCCAGGGCTCCTCCCTCAGCCCCTCCATCTTCAACATCTACATGGCTCCCCTCGGAACCATCGTCAGGAACCACCGGCTCAACATCGTCACTTACGCTGACGACACCCAGCTTATCCTCTACCACACCAATGAACCCAACATTACCAAACACAGCTTCCAAAAAGGGATGAAAGCCGTCACCTACTGGATAAAGAACAGCTGCCTGAAACTCGACTCGGTGAAAACAGGAGTCCTCATCCTGGACTCCAACCTCTTCACATGGGATGACTGTTGGTGGCCCCCCGCCCCTGGAAATCCCCCTGACCCAATGGACAATGCATGAAACCGGTCTCTCCGCTCACAATGAACTGCCAGATCAACGTTGTATCCTCAACCTACTTCAACACCCTTTGCATGCTTTGAAAGACTTTCAGATGGATCCCATCCAATTCCAGAAAAACTGTCATGCATGCCCTCATCAGTAGCAGACTAGACTACGGCAATGCGATCTATGCCAGAATCAACAAGAAACTCCTTCGCAAACTCAAGACCGTATAGAACGCCACAGCCAGACTGATCCTTGACATGCCCTGCCACAGCCACATCACCCAACACGTCGCTAATCTCAATGCTAGCTCCACTCGAAAATATAATTACCTTCACGCTCCTCACCCACGCATACAAGGACCTGCACAACACCAGACCAACATACCTGAACAACCGATTCTCCTTCCACGCACCAAAAAGATACCTCCAATCAGCTGACTTCTCTCTACCCACTGTCCCACACATCTACAGGACCAGAACAGGAGAAAGGTCCTTCTCCTACCTCGCAGCAAAGGCCTGGCACAACCTCCGCCTCCACCTCCCGTAAGCCTCCACACTTTCCCAGTTCAGGAAGGACCTCAAACCTGGCTCTTCGGATGAGCCCAGCACTCAATGGAGCCACCCTCCCAGCACCTTGAGACCCTCACAGGTGAGTAGTTGCACTTTACAATCCCTGATTGACTGATTGAATCACCATAGATACACCCACATCTGCACCTTAAGTACTACAGGCTCAAATCTGCTTCAGCCAAGCTTTAGAGGAAGTTATACACCACACATTGTCATTCACATATATCCTTGGATATTATGGAACATGAACTCACCCAGGTGGAATTTTAGTCATCACACCACAGAAAGCATTTCCTAAACAGACACACCTATCATTTCATCAAGTTGCAAGCTGTATGTCATGTCTAGGTGCTTCAATAATGTGTATGCTGCCTTTCATGGGCTCAGAGACAACTGCTACATTTTATAACTCTGCTCTTGCATGTCAGTCGATTCCTAGATATTTTGGAACATGCGTCTGTATGGCAGGTTGACCTGCTTCCATGCTGAAGATGGCTTGAAGCCATAATCACCCATGGGGGCATGAGCCAAGGACGGCTCCAAGCCATTAGCAGGCACCAGAGGAATTTTCGTTAAATATAATTAGCCTTGGGAGCTGGGTAAGAGCTTCACCCGCACACGAGGCTATTTTGTGGACATCATTACAATGAGAATGAACGTGAAATGAGCAGATTGGCTCATTTCACGTTATCGTACTCAGGGGCTATCTGAGTCCTTTGGCCATTGATTCAGATGGAAGAGGTATCATTGGAAAGGGGAGAATTTCTCATTTGCAATGGTACCATTCCCCAGGGGATCCCTGCTTGTTGATTGTGACAGAAGGGCAATCCCCATGCAGGGTTCCACCCATAGGCCTAGCTCCCACGGACATGGGGAGTGACCCCTTATGCAAGGGCTTGTGGTCCTCCCACCACAGGAAAATCTTTAGTGTTTCTGCCTTCCCCAGAGGGGATGGGGGAAATTACCCATTCAGCCCACCCTCAGGGGGACAGAAAGCCCACTAGACACTAAGGATTTTTTATATATATATATTTGAAGTAGTGGGAGCTTCTCAGCATGGTCATGACAATTCCCAATCCCATAACACTTTGGAACAGTTTTTCTGCTGCCCTATGGGGCAGATGTGGGTAATTACCACCATATACCCCCCTGGGAGGGGGAGAAAGCCCACTTAATACCAGGGACTACTTTGTTTTATAATTTTAGGGTGGGTGCTGCCCAGCTTGGGCATTCCATGCCCCGTCCCATAAAATAGGTAAACAGTCTTTCTTGCTCCAGGGGGGTATATGGGGCAATTACCCCACATCTGCCCCCTCAAGGACTTGGGGGGACATAAAGCCCACTTGACACCATAGATTACTTTTTGTTATATATTCGTAGAGTAGGGGGCTGCCAAGCATGGGCATGGTCATGCACCCTCTGCATAAAAATGGATAAGCAGTCTTTCTCTCCCCTGGACACCATGGATTTATTTTTTCTGTAATTTTTTGGGTGGGGGCTGCCAGGATGGTCAAGCTCAAGCTTTCTGCTCCCCTGTGAACTAAAGCATCCCATTGGAATGGCAAGCAAGAGGACATTTGATTCGTTTGGGTTTTGTTTTTCCAGATGTGACCGGAGAGTTTGGCTAACTTCAAGTATCATCCCACTTGCAATAGTGAATGGCTGCAATTTTTGGGCTTGTGTAGGCTGCTACATGGACAAACCTACCAGACCCAAAGAGTTCTAAAAAGTAGTTATCTAGAGGAGTCCAGGGTGATGTGGTTGATATACATCCCTTGACATTTTCTTACCCACAATGCCCTGCAAACCTCAAATGTTGACTAAAGAAAAAAAACATTTCCCCTACATTTCTGTGAGGAAAACTGTAGAATCTGTGGGGACCCACACATTTCCATAACACAGCATACCCCCAAGACTCCTACTAAAAATGGTACCTCACTTGTGTGGGTGGGCCAAGAGACCTTGACACAAAAGTCCTAAAGTACTAAGTGGAAAAATAAGCAATAGGGTTAGCTGTGGAATATGAGGTCATGCTCGGCCGCCACCCATGGAAACTTTTCAGCCACAGACATTTTTGATAAGTAGGCAATCAGGGAATTCTAGGGTGGCATGCCTTGTGTGAATCCCATTATTTCATTTACTCACAATGCCTTGCAAACCTCAAACTTTGCCTGAAATCATGCATTTTCCCAACATTTCTGTGATGGAAACTTCTGGAATTCACAAAATTCCTACCATCCACCATTGCCCCACTTGTGCTGATAAAAATACTGCTGTACTTAATTGGTTGGGCCTAGTGCAGTGACAGGAACAAATCCAACTAAGGTCAATAGGAGTCCCCACACAAGGGCTCGCATTGTCATTAGTTGATACATTTCTGCTATGGGCACTAGGCCCAGCCACAGAAGTGGAGCAGTGTCTTATTGCTTGGTTTGCTAGGTGTTCCTAATTACTGGCTGAGCCAGGGCACAAAATCCACAGCTACCATTTTGCAAAAAATTGTGTCAGCTTTGAGTGGAAAAATGTGATGTGTCCATGTTTGTTTTGGGCTGTTTCCTGTTGTGAGCACTAGGCCTCCCTACACAAGTGAGGTATAATTTTTATCAGAAGACTTAAGGGAATGATGGGCAGAAGACGTTTGAGGATCTCCAAAGGCTCTAGAAGTTTCCATCATAGAAATGGGAGGTAAATGTGTTTTTTAAGTCAAAGTTTGAGGTTTATAAGCGATTCCGGGTAAAACAACCCGTTGATAGCCACACAAGTTGCCTAATCATGGATTTCCACCTACGTGGTTAGTTTTAAAAAATGTACAGCTAGGCATATTGCAAAAGAAGGGTCAGTTTTCAGTAGAAAAACCTTATGTGCATTTTGAGGGATTTCCTTTCTCTCTACCCACACAAGTGTGGTACCACTTTTTATTGGGAGATTTCGGGAAAACACAGAATAGCAGAACAAATGTTATTACCTATTGTAATTCTCTGCATTTGTGCTTTACAAATATAAGCCAGTGTGTAAGAAAGAAGACATTTTGTGAAATGCCCTCTAATTCACATTCTAATATCGGTACCCTCAAATTCAGATATGTGCAAATAACCATTGCTTCTAAACTCCACATCTAGTGCTCATTTTGTAAATAATAAAGTTTCCTTGATACCTATTTTTCACTCTTCATATTTTACTATAATAATTGCTCTTTAGCTGGTACGCAATGAAAAACATTGCAAGGAGAAGCTCAGTTATTGGCTCAGGGTACCTCCAGTTCTTGGAAAACCCACAAACCCTGTATATCCCACAACCAGAAGGGTCTAGCATTTGTAATGTTATATTTCTTTAGAATATCAGTAACTGTAATGAGAAGTTACAAACTGAAACGTCACAAATGGCCATTTATTCAGCCTAGTTTGCAATATTTCTTTTCATTTCAACACTTAGGAGCTGAGTATGATGCTGGTCGGACCGACCGTTTGAACTCCATGGTTATGGTCCCATCCCTACCGCTGAGGTTGCGAATTTACCCTAGCCGTATTACAATGCATGCAGGCCGACCTCAGTGGTCGGAGTGTTTTCTGTATGGGCCATGGTGGTTAGGGTATCCTTCGAATGGGCTGCAAAGGTCAGTGATGTTGCAAATAGGAACTCAGATGCTATCTGGCAGTCCCTTATCAGCAGTTTCAAGATGGTACTAGACCACCACACTACTGCTACTGTGAAGCACCACAGTGCACTTTGGAGTGCGAAAAAATCAACACAGCTGAAAAGTTCTCAAAGTGGAAACACCTACAAATCACACAACAAAACACACCCCATCCCAGACCATGATCCTTTGCCTCACAGCAAGTCAGAGCAGTAATATTGTTCACATAAGGAAGAGGTTTTGACACACAAAGCAACACACACACTCCCAACACTTTTCCCACTTTTGCCTACATAATTCCTTGGTGCAAAGTTATTTTTCATTGTCTTCACTCTCACTAACACTATTTATTTGACATGTGACCTCCTAAAAATCCATGTTTTTATGACACTGACTTGTCAGTGATGGTGGATGAATTCATATGAGTAAAGTCATTCATTTTTGGAGCTCAATTCCAAAAAACGTCTTTTGGTAGGAAGAAGAAAAATGGGACAGAATAGTCAACAAAGTGAATGCTGTGGGTACCACCCTGCGCACAATGGGGACATCAGGAAGAGGTAGCACGACCAGAGAATGCAGCTAAGAAACCTGGCCTCCGGGTACCAACTTGCATCCTGAAGTCTGGCAGTGGTCCTCCCAGGAAAAACCAAAGGGGATGATGGACGGAGTGTTGAACATTGCAAGCACTCACCCTCAGTCAACTGATCTGGGTTTAATCCATCATCATTCTTTAGCTCACTCCGCCACCCCAGTTCAGACATGGCCATATGCAAATCAGTCTGACCCCTCATGGGAACAGTTCAGCCCGAACTGCCAAGCCATGTCTTCCCTGGACCGTAAACAAGCATCCTGGGACCAGTTCCTCCCGGACCACCATTAAAACGTATACCCTGGCAGGAGAAGGTACACGCCATCCTACACTCTGAGGCCTTGACAGGAATACCTAGTGAAATGAAGACAGTCAAGGAACACCACAGCATGTCATTGTTTCATTTGCATACATCTCAGCTCTTGCTGTTGTGTTTCTCATCTATGTTTCCTATATGCAGTAGCAAAGTATCATACGATGTGTGATTGGTAGTTACAAACAGTAGCCCTGCACATAAGTTCACATTGATCAACTTCCATTACATTCCACGTGTGGTAATGTAGTCTGTAAGTGCATTATCATCAAATCATCATCCCAGGTCCCATTATATATCAAAATGTCTAATAGTATGGCCCCCCACAACTGTATTATGCAATCAGGTTTGTAACACAAATCAGTGTTGCTAGTTTTGTCAAGTTAAAATTGAAATGACTACAACTACCATGAGGCCCTGTTGCTTAACCACCTAACAGGAAGCACCAGTGTTGTTTGTCCTAACTCACTTCTCAACCATGTGACTACTCAGGTTCATCTCACAGGCAGTTAACCATTGGTCAAGTGTGGGATAGTAGTGATTGAAATGATTACAACTACCATGAGGCCCTGTTGCTCCAGCACTTAACAGGAGGAGGCAGTGTTGTGTGTCTTTACTTACTGTCAGCCATGTCAACAATAACCCTCAGGTCTCATAGAATGAACAACTTACACACAATGTTTTCCTCAGGCACATGTCTGCCTACTCAGCCTGAACTTACCCATGTCTCCATAAATAAAAAAATTAGGCCATGAGTAATCCCATATCAAGTGTGTACCTGAAATATCAGTAACAAATTAAGGTAAGCCAGCTGATTTGAAATGGCTGGTGACCCATTGACACTGCACATCAGATAAGATTACCAATGCTAAATCTACTAACAAGTAATGTGCATATGCCTCTAATGTACACACCTAGGATATGGAATTTACTAATACACATGTAACTTCTATACTGTGCTGGCTTCAAGATATTGGGAGATGTGATGTCCATCCCTCATGTCGACATGAAGCATATCAAAACAACAAATGATCAGGCCAGTACCACTTAATGTAATAGATTTCTCCCAATGTCTTGCAATTGCATCAAACAAAATGGGGATAGTTCACAGTGTCCATCTCCAACACTTTTGACCCTCCTAGGCCTGAACTCACTATGTAGCAAATGATGTGAATGTACATACCTCTTTTGCAACAATAGCAATCTATTCTATGTCTAAAAAGGGCGATCCCGCACAACATATGGGCAGACTCAGAACACCGCTGAGCCTCCACTTCCCCTCTGGATCAAGCCTTCAGTGATGAAGAATCTCCGTGACCAATGGATGTGGAGGACCCAACCAGCCCATCTCGACAGCCTGGGCAGATAGGAACAGTGAGTCTCACTGTGCCCACAAACACAACTCCCACCCCAGCCGCAACATCTCAGCTGACCTCTGGCCCAACAACTGGTGGACTTAGCTTCGGCAGCAACATTACCTGCACCCCAGTCCTACTTCTGGAGGTGAGGATTGACAATACTCTCAAGGAGGATGGAGGAGCCAGTGGGAGGGGGCAGACTGGCCCATGGTCACAACCCATGGGGGCAGGGGTGGTGGGAGGGTAACTGTGGGCCTGCAAAAGGAGATCACTGGTGCCACTGACACCCAGCCCAATATTGCCCAAGTCCGGGGAGCCTATTAGGACTATTAGGACTCCCAATGAGTGATGATCCAGGTACTTGATATGAAGCAGCTGCAGAGGTCCATAGACCAGAGGCTGTACACCCACAATGACAACATGGGCTAGCTCATAGGAGTGCTGAGAGACATTAAAACCACACTCTGCAGGGCTTTTCCCCTCCACCTACCCCTACTTGTGGTCTATCTACATCTGGCCATTCTACATCCACAGCAGCTACAGGAAGGGAGGGCCTGACAGGGGTGTCTGGTCAGGGGTGTCTGAATCCACATCATGCTCAGGGAAGTCCCAAAAACATCCAGGAGACAGGCCCAGCAACTGGCAGTCCAGCACCGGCTGTATGAAACAGATGATAGGGCAGGAAAACTGCTCGAGTGGTTGGGCAGGAAGGAAATGGAGACGAGATGGGTACTGTCCATCCGAGAACACTGACACATATAAACTACAACTACGGATATCGTGGGGGCTTTCGCCCAATATTACAAGACCTCTATGCAACTAAACTACAGACGATTGAGGCGCAAATCACCCGATACTTAGATACAATGATGTTGCCCTTACTCTCCCAAGAGGATAGAGATGGGCTGGAGGAGGACCTAACTCTCGAAGAAGTGACGGAGACCATCGGCCGACAAAATTCAGGCAAAACCCCGGACCCAAATGGACTTCCGGGAGAATTTTTTAAATTAAATAGTAGCCTACTGGCTCCACACTTACTGCAGATGTTACTGACATCAAAAGAACAAGGGATTCTATGACAAGATCTCCGAATGCCACTGTACTGGTATTTCACAAAATAGGGAAGCCACCAGAAGACTGTGGGTCCTATCGGCCCATATCGTTGCTCAACACCGAAACAAAGATTCTGGCCACTATTCTAGCAATGAGTCTCTTGACAGTCATTGCCCCTCTGATACATAGGGACCAATCTGGTTTTATGCCAAAACGAGCCACTCGTTTTAACTTATGGTGACTGGCTAACTGGGTGGACACGGTACAGGGCCGAGATAGCCCCCACCTGCTCCTTTGATTCAATGCTGATAAGGCGTCTGGTACCATTCATTGGCCCTTTATGAGATACGCCCTAGAAAGATTAGGATTTGGTATAATGCGCCCGAGGCCAGAGTCCGAGTCAATGGGGCGAGGTCCATGAGTTGGCCGATTCAACGAGGCACTAGGCAGGGTTGTCCCTTGTCTCCCCTACTATTTGCCCTCATATTGGAACCCTTGGCCTATGTAATTCGAACCAGCCAAGGACTGAGTGGTTTCATTGATGAATCCCGCTCTTTAGAGGCTGAACGTATACCATTGTGCGCCGATGATATTCTACTATATGTTACGGACCCAGCCGAAACACTTCCCAAAATTCTGCAAATCTTTGAGGAATATGGCCACCACGCGGGATATAAGATTAATTGGAATAAATCCAACTTGTACCCCTTGGCAGGGGTAGTGGAACCTCGGGCCTACCCGAGCTGTCTGCGATTATCCCTGGAAGGGTTTACATACCTTGGCCTTTATATTACTACTAACATAACAACCAACTTAGACCACAATGTTAGACATATCCTTTTAAATTTTCAGGAAGATGTTAAGAGGTAGAGGAAACTCCCTCTAATGATCATGGGGCGGACTGCTATATATAAAATGATCACACTCCCACAGTTGCTGTATATTTAGCAAAATACCAGAGAATGTGTTGACAACCCTCAATAGCGAACTGCGCTTGCTTCTGTGGGACGGGATCCAACTACGTATAGCGCTTCAAACGCTACAGCGCAACCCATACAATGGAGGCCTGGCCCTACCAGATATTAGGGCCTACTATAGGGCGGCACATCTTATTGTAATTAATGAGTGGAATCACGCACCAAGAGACCATCCAATCTACATGTTGGAGCGCTTGCAATTCAGAGACCACACACAATTACATTACCTCTACGGCAGTAAAGGCTGTAGTTGGCTCCTCCCAGCTACCCAACGAACAGTGAAGGAGTGGAAAAGAGCAGAGAAACAAATGAAATGTGATAAGAAACCTACAAGGGAAACCCCTTATGGGAGGGAGCCAGATTGATGGAAATTGGAAAACTGAGAGGCTTTTGACAATGGGATTTAATAGGAATCTCCAAATTAGGCAATGCTATCGAGAAAGGCACATTGGCCCCGTTCACCTCGCTTCAAGCCACTTATCAACTTCACAAGACTCAATCCTATGCTTACCTTCGACTGCAACATGCCTGGCAAGCTGAAGGATTGGATGCAGAGACGCTGCCGGAGTATGCCCCATTAGAAGGCAGGCTCCTACAGGAAGAGATCCCGAGTCAAGCCATCTCGTTAACATATAAAACATTAATTAACAATATGCCTGACAAACTAGGCCCACTTAGGGCTAAATGGAAACTCACTACTGACCCGCTAGAGGACGTTGACTGGGAAGCCGCCCTTATACACCCAAGTGAAGTGGCGATGAAATGAAGACTGCGGCTTATTCAATATAAAATCCTACACAAGACCTACTTTGACAGAGTGCGACTGCACACTATGGGTAGGGCAAACAACCCGGATTGCCTTAGATGCCACACAGAGGGCCATATGTAGGTGGGCTAATACCGGTCGGTAATGGCCGAAAATCGGTAAATTTTCTGTTACTGACCGGTATTTAGCCCTTTGAAATGTAGGAGGCTGGATTGAAGGATTCGGTAATTTACCGATTCGGTATTTTAAGAGATCGGTAAAATACCGAATCGGTAAATTACCGAATCCTTAAATCCTATGTAGGGAGCACTCAAGTGAGTGCATTTTTGGTTTAAGGATTCGTTATTTACCACCAACTACAAGTTGATGGTAAATACCGAATACCTTTTCAAAAGCAATTTTGTGCTTTTGTAAAAGTGGCTTGTGGCAGACATACATGACCTTAGGGCATGTATGTGTGCCACATGTGCACACATGCACGATTCAGGGGTGCAACAGGGTGTCAATGTGACACCCTGCCACCCTTGCATATGCTCCCCCTATTACCGATTCGGTATTTACCGAATCGGTAATAGTGAATGGCTTCCCATTCATTCTTATGGGCCTCCAGGCCCATAGGAATGAATGGGAAGGTATGCCTTATTACCAAATCGGTAAATACCAAATCGGTAATAACGAATATTACCGATTCGGTAAAATTTACCGATTTTTTACCTACATTCTATTTACCGATTCTTAAATACCGAATCGGTAAAATTCGGTATTTAGGAATCGGTAAATAGAAATTACCTACATATGGCCCAGAACGTGGCACATTTATACACACCCTCTGGGAATGCAACAGGATTCAAATGTATTGGAACAAGGTGATAAAAGAATTAAACAATATAGTAGGGGCACAAATTGATATAGAACCTCGTTACCTCCTACTGGAAATCCCCACAGAGGTGGATCTCCCACGTCATAAACTTATGTTGGTTAACTTGGGATTGGTAGTAGCTAAGAGGGACATAGCTAGATATTGGGGTGTTCATCAACTCCCTACACTAAATGAATGGAAAAACTGCCTAAATCTGTATATGCTTGCAGAGAAAGTGACATACACGGCAAGGGGTTGTCTCCGGAAGGTCTGAAAGATATGGACTCCATGGATGCAATATTATAGTTTGGAAATAGGATCAGAGGGGGAGGGACAGCACATGGTACTGGGAGAATCAGCAAAAGAGCCTTGAAACTTGTACTACCTAACCTATTGTTGACAATGATGGTTGACCCTGACGTGATCCTCAGCACATGTACATATGTAACACTGCAAATTCGGCCTGTGCTCTTTCAGAGGGAGTGATGTTATATTTTCTGTCTTACACCGACCTTCAATACCCGTCGATCATTTGGTGTCGTGTATTCATGATTTTATTGTTTCAATTATCAAAAACAACTAAAAATATATATTTTTTAAAACATCCAGGAGGTTCGGTTGGCAAGGCACCCACCACCACCAGGAGAAAACGCTGCACCTGATATTCTCCTCTGTTTGCAACATGTTCACTTTGGCGACTATTCCTGTACACTTTTCCATTTCTGATGGGAGGAGTTTGTTGGACTTTGGACTTCAGACAATGTGGCTCCTACAAAAATGGTTACATCTACCAACACTGACTATTTCATTCCTGTGTTGTCACTATTTGCCTGTTTATTTTTACTTTGTGCACTGCAATAAATTCACTTGTCATAAAATCATTCGATCTTGCAGTATCATTCACATATAGCAAGTTATGAAATGATCCCTTTGTGAATTACCAAATGTAAGTAGAAGCTACTTGTGTAGGCATGGACAGGTGTAAAATAACCAATGTGCAACTGAGTTTTACAACCATGAAACTCCAACACAGACATACAAGTTTACAGTCTCATGACATCTTTATTCAATGGATCCAACCTTGAGCTGGCATAATGTCAAATACAGAGCTAAATAATACATCACTGAAATGACCTATGTCAGTGACCTCTAATGTCATGTGCAGACCTCAACAAAATGGTCGGAGGGAATACATCTGACAATACCAAATAGAACCGATAAATGACAATTGGTTCATGGAAACAGCTGGAGCCATGGAGACAACATCACAAAAGGAATCTCACTTCATTGAAAACAAGAAACCAAAATATGGCAATACAACAGTTTCTGAGCACAGGTTAATTCCAATCCAGTGTTGCTGCATCTCGTGGAATTTCAAAAACATATGTCAGGGGTTTGCCTCAACAATGAGGCATACAATGATCAGACACATCAACAACTACATTCAGTTCATACCCATTCAGAACTTAGCCAAGGTGAAGGGAGAGTAGATTGAACTGGCCCAATACCAACATTGTGTTGGAGAACATGATGGTACACATATTTCAAAAGAACCACTACATAGCAGGCAACAGGTCCAATGGAGTCTTAGCAACTTCCATCGTATTGCTGTGGAAGCTGGCTTGGTACCAGAGTTGTGTGACCAGACATTCACATAAACGATCCATGTCTACTTCATACTTCAAAACAGCATCATATACCTGCTGATGTTACAACTCTGAAATGTTCAAATGAAGATGACATTGTGAAGGTACCGAAAACATACCAATACAAAGAGATTAGCTATGAAGCCATACGTATGTTACCAATCACAGTCCACTTCTGGAGTACACAGTACATGGGTAAATACCATCTACACAAAGCAACATCAACAATGTGTGCACGTGCCAAGACCTTCCTTCACAAACATCTGTGCACAAAGTTTCCCACAGCTGAAAATACCCATCATGTATCCATGAATGTCCTCCTCACAGCATCACAACAATAGTCACTATAATAGTCAAAGTCATGACATCTTACAGCATACTTACTCTCATGAGAGGAAGTTGTTGAGTTCTGGATGCACATCAACTCCTTCTACTTCACCACTATCATCATCATTTGGCTTTTATGGATTCTCAACTAGTGGCTCCTGCTGGTCCCCATCCTCTGGCATGGGAGGAATGTACCATCACAGTGCAAGGTTGTGGAGAATGAAGCAGGCTACTGTGATCTGACACACCTTCTAAGGTGAGTAAAGGAACACTCCCCCATTCCTGTCCAGACATCTGAATCTGGCCTTCAGCAGTCCAAAAGCCCACTTAACTGGCTGCTGTATTCATCCATAGTCCTCATTGAAGAGGACTCCCCCTGGCATTGTCGGATTCCACTGCGGTGTCAACAACCATGGGCCGTTGGGATACGCTGAGTCTCCTTGATTGAAGACAGACAGAAGTGCAATAATAAGTCACACACTTTCAGAAGATATGACCTGACTTCAAACACACAAAAGTTGGACACATCATAATCACCAACAGGCCCGACCCTCTCCGGCAGTACTTGTGACATCAACTGGGGTATGGTCCTGTTCTGCTGTACAAATTTGTCTTGGGCAGATCATGGGAATCTGGCACAGACGTGTGTGATGTATACATCCAATCAAAAAACACTTCCACGTTGATTGAATGGAAGTGCTTCCTATTCCTATAAACCTGTTTTATGACTTGCAGTGGTACTAAGGCAATATGTATGCCTTGAATAACTCCAACCACATGTGGGATGAAACCAAATCCATAGAAGTCACCCTTCACATAGGCCAAACCTAGGGAACTGAATGTAGCTATCCATGTGTCTCATCATTGCTGAAAGCACTTCACATAGCACGCCGCTGAACATAGGTTGTGCAATTCAACCAGATATAGCCACTGTATAATAAAGGAATCCGTGGACAGGCAATGCCGTGTGCCATGAGTTTCACCAGTAGTGTCAGAGATGCAGGATAGTTTCTTTGAGGATGGAAGTGAGCCTCCAACTGTTCACAAACATTTTGCATGGTCTACCAATTAAGACAAAACTTCCTGATTACGTCTCTTTCTTCCATAGCTTGATTGTCTGGAAATGGCAAGTATACTGGAGGCTGCTGTCTCCTCCCTCTGCCAGAGTACCTACGTGTGAAGTGTAGAGACACATGGATATTGGTCACATTGTCCACACTAACATTCACTAAGACACACCCAAAAGTCACGTTACCACACATCACAGCATATGTTAGCACTACACAGTAATTCCCATCATCATTGCATAAGATACAATTGCATACATATCAACATTTGGGATGAGGAAAATTGGAGATTTGCCGGACAATGATCTGGAGGAGTGATTTCACCCATTTACCACAGTTTTAGGAGAGACCAATCCAAGCAAAAGACAGCCTCAAGTAAGATATTGATTGTCCTCAGAAATACAGGAGTCACCCGCATGAATCCGTTTGATTGCACTAGCTGCAAGGTCCACCTATCATGCCCAATTTGGACTCCACATGTGTCTGTAACAGCACTGTGCACATCATTTAAGCTTCTATTGATTGGTGGACACCGTCATGTTGTGGAGTCTGTTTTGCACACAACTACTGTCACTGCCAGTGTACTGTACGTTATTCATGTGTTCATGCACAGTAATGTATAACACAAATGTTTGATTATTGGTATGGGCAGAAGAATGGTGCCATACATCAGGTGACATGTTCCAGCAAACCTGGTGGAGACACACTTAGAAGATTATTTGCTATGTGGTTTTCTACACTGACATGGCGGATGCCTGACCTCACTAATGGGACATGCTGAATCCCCAACCGCCGTTGGATTTAAATCTCACGGTTGGAGGCTTTCTCCATGGTGGCCACAGCAATAGGCTAACATTGGCTAATATGACTGCTGCGGGCTAAGGAGTGTGTCCCTCTACATAGACAACCGCTGTGCGGATGCCTAACCTCGCTAATGGGACATGATCATTCCCAGACCACCAGCAGATTTAAATCATGCAGTAAGCGGCTTCCTCCATCGCAGTCACAGCCATAGGCTAACGCTGAATAATGTAAACACCTGGCCATCTACACAGAAGAACACTTTCTTGATGTCAGCTTTTGTTTGCCATCTCTGGGAGCTGTCATGGCATGCTGTACTAGGAGCAAAGGCCTTGCCTTCACTCCAGAGGAGCTGGAGACCTGGGTGAAGGTGTCCATCTCCTGTTATCGCCAGCTCTATGGCTTACCAGAAGAGCAGGTGAGTACTGCTGATACAATCTGCACTCTCCAACAAATATACTATCCAATCCCATAGGCCACAATGTGGCTCAGATTTCCAGACTTGTGTCCCCTACATGGGACAATCATGTAATGGTTCATGTGGCTTTGTACTTTGTGGACATATCATCATATTGATGTGTAATCATTCCTAAATCCTACACCTGCTGCATGCACATATATATGCATGTATAAATGTTATGTTTCCTATGATGAATTTGCTATTCAGTGCATGGCAATCGTGCACACAAATGTATAGGCCTTACACCCTAACTTGTGTATGTTTCCTCTAATCAGCATGTGAGGATGATGTGAGATATGTGCACAGTCCCACATATCACTCAACACACATGAGGCGTCACTAAACTGTTGTCTGGGAGACACCAACAGCTCACAGATCCCTTCAGAGTGACTCACAATGGTCAAGTCATATACAGGATGGCCACAAGATGTACTGTTTGGTCTGGAAAATGTGGGCATATGATGACCATGTGGGAACAGTATGCTCAGGCTGCAGGGAGCAAACCCTGACAATATGCCCTGTATGGTCCATGGCCCAGGCTCTAGCAGAGATAATGTGGCTATGGGACTGATGCGCAGAGTACTCTCCCTGTAGAGCTGCGGATCCTCAAATGTGGCCTAAATTAGTGTAACCGGGGCATGAGTTGGCCTAAATTCATCTAGTATTACTACAGTTGGTAACAGTCATGATGAGAACCCAAGACCCGAGACTACTGTCCATGGACCCATATTTTAACTGTGTGCCAATGCCTCAGTGTAGGCACCTTACTCCCACATGTCTGGGATTGTGCTGTCCTATGAGGGATGCTAGCATTGTACAAGAACATTGCTCAAGTGAAACATATACACTGTAGAGATAGTTGGTTACATCTGCAGTGCAGTTCAGAAGTGCATCACCAGCTGTGTTAAAACGAAGAACCATGCAGTATGTACAATGGTATGTTGATGTCGTCCCATACACACTGCAACATATCGCATATAATGTGTCCTGTGATGCCAGGACGTCCCACATAAACACATGCACAAAATAATATGATGTCCAAATGAATAAATCACATTTACACTGATCATAAGAGTAGGAGCTTTCAGTGACACACACACACATGCCAACCCATTCAGTGTGACCCAGATCTTGGAATGAAGTCAATGCAATGGTAGCAGCGATGTCTTGGACTGTTTGGATAAAGCCATTTGTCCAGACTGTTCAGGTATCTGCCCAGTGATGCCCTAGTACTGTAGCCTTCAGGAGGATACAATGGTATGATGTGTTAGATGTTAAATGGTTTCAGAGCACATGTTGTGCGGGCCAAGGCTATTTGATGTCAGTATGCTGGCCTAGTCAGTATAGGCATAATGAGGATTGAGGGTAGTCCTCGGATGACTTAAATAGTATTAGTAATGCTTTTTTGTAGTGCTGAGCATGTGAGCCTTATACATGCAGTGTGTGCAATATAAATCAATGGTTATGCTAGCTGTCCACAACCTCTGTGTCACCCTATCAAATAACCTTGCATGTCTACTCAGTTTCTTCATCTATTACATCGATACCAGTCAAAGCCTATCAGCATAAGTCCATGTGGAAAGCATTGCCCATGAGGTGCGGACCCGGGGGGTTGCTGGTTGGTGCAGGGCTCACTGTAGGAAATGGTGGGCAGACCAGAGCACAGGACCAGTAAGATCATGGAGTGCAGCTGGGGCTGCCTCCCAAGGAAGAAGGGGCACGTACCGGACCCTAACCCCACTAGTGTGTCACATACTGGAAGTGACATACCCAGACCTCAATGGGCAGTTGAGAGCCCAACAGCAGCTAGGAGGGGGTGAGTATTGGCCTAAGTGAAACATTCTGCATTACCATCGATCTTTTGTTACAGGTAGCTATTTCTCCATCAAGCTTGAAGGTGATTCATGTTCCACGCAATGGGAGAGTTGTTGCATGTGTAGGTATTGGTAGTAGGTGCATGGTGGGTGATAACTGTAGACTATTTTCCATGTGTCAAGAAACTAAGCAGGGTCCAGTAAAATATCAGTTTCCTGAGTTAAACAGCCACATGGCTACCTAATGTCAAAAAATACCTACTTTATCTTTTGCTCTCATGAGTGGTAGTGGTCTCAAACAGGCCACTTGTCATCGTTGTGTACGGAGTGATGCTCCCTCAATACTGTGCCTCATGTGGTGGTGAACCACTTATTTGTGGCTTGGCATAAAATGCACTGCAGATGCAGACACTGAGCACTAATTCCGCTGTGTAAGTGTGGATTGTACAGTATCATCATAATAATTAACAAATTGATAAGCGCATGGCTACTTCAATAGAAGTGTCCCAGCACTAGCCAATGGTCAAAACTGCTGAGAGCAAACAGGGAACTACCTAAAAAAGCAAGTTTTATGATTTTTTCAAAAGGAGAGTTCTGTCTTGGAATGTCATAGATCCAAAGGAAGGCAGTTCCATAACTTGGAGGCAAGAACCCTAAATGAGCTGCCCCCAATTCAGACCTTAATGAAGGCGGGGATCTCTACCGATGAGGGTCCTGCAAATCTCAGACATCTTCATGGAAGATAAGGTTTAGAAATAACAAAGGCCCCACGGGAAGGTTATCTCTCAAACTCCGCGGGTGATGGCTGGAGTACAGTAACAAACTGTTACGATCCATTGGTTTTTTGTATAGTGAAGTAGAGAGTGTACCTCCGTGAAGATGGATGTTCAGGTCTAGGAAAGGGATACTCCTGTCTGACACTGTGTGTGTGAATTTAAGGTGTGGATCCAAAGTGTTGATCCAGTTGCAAAATTCTAGGCAAGTTGACATGTCTCTTTTCCACAGTATCAAAATATCGTCAATGAACCTCTTCCAGAGGTAAACATCAGTGTTAAAGGGGTTGGTATGGTTGAAGATGTAACGAGACTCAAAATCGGACATGTACAGGCAGGCCAGACTGGGCGCAAAGGTGCTACCCATACAAGTGCCCTGTGTCTGTTTGTAGACCTGTCCTCTGAATTCAAAAAAAATTTTCCGTCATGGCAAGGGTGGCACAATCCATAATGAAGCTTATGGGGGTGTTATGTTGCCAAGGTTCAAGTTGTAGGATGTTTTCTACCACTTCAAGTGTGGCCCTCTGTGGTATGTTAGTGTAGAGGGCCTGCACGTCTAAACTCAACAATAAGTTGATTTCATCTGTAGGTGGTAGAGACGATAGAAGTCTCAAAAGATCTGAAGTGTCTTGTATGTAAGATTTGGTCTTGTGTACAAGTGGTTGAAAAAAGAAATCACAGAATTGTGACAAGGGTTCTAACACCGAGCCAATACCTGATACAATGGGTCTCCCGGGTACAGGGAAAGTGCCTTTGTGGATCTTAGGGAGGATGTAAAAGTAGGGGGTGCGTGGGTTCTTTTTAATCAGAAAGATTGCTTCTTTCTTACTTATCCAGCCTTGGCTCTCGGCCGAGAAGACCAAGGCTGTGATAGTAGTAAGGAGATGTGGGGTTGGGTCAGTAGAGACAGGGGTGTAGTAAGTTTGGTCACTCAGTTGTCGTCTACATTCTAATTCGTAGTCCACTGTATCCATTATTACTGTGGCTCCCCCTTTGTCCGCCTGTTTAATGGTGATGGAGGTGTCATTGGACAAGGTGGAGACTGCCTCTGTTTCAGTCTTAGACATGTTATTAAAATGTCTAGAATTGGTGATTTTAGTTAGATCCTTAAGAACAGCCTGTTCAAAAGTAATAACTTCAGGTGGAACCATATTAGTACTTGGGGTGAAGGTGGAAGCGTTGTGTAAACCACTATCTGTTTTTTCGGGAGCCTCAGTGTTGGTGAAGAAGGCTTTCAGTCTAATTTTCCGAAAGAATTGTTGGATCTCACATTGTTGTTTGAAGGTGTCAATCTTGGGGGTGGGTACAAACCCTAAGCCTTTCTGTAAGACCCTCTGTTCAATATCACTGAGGTTTCTCTGAGAGAGATTAACCACTAGGCTTTCTTCTTGTTGGTCGTATGGCTCCGTGTCTCCATGGTTCTCGGGGTGTCTTCCCACTGGATCCTTGTACCTTGTCGCTGATTGTTTTTTCTTCTTTGCCCGCGCCCTCTGCCCCAGCCTCTGCCTAAAAAAGGTTGGTTAAACATCGGGGGGTAAAATTGGGAGGGGGGGCCTTGTGGTGGCACAGGGTATGGTGGTGGGCCTTGTGGGTGCATCGGATATTGCCAGAATGTCGGATGTTGGTAAGCCGCCATTTGGAAGTCAGGATAGTACTGGCGATTTCCTCTCTGGGACATACCGTGATTGGCCGAATCGGTACTAGAATTGCTATTGCTCGATGAGCCTCTTCTAGAGGAGTTAGATCCGGAGTCTCCCGAGGTGTTAGAGTTTGGAGGTATGAAGTCTTCCTTCAGATAAGGGTAGATTTTTTCTTTGTCAAAGTTGTTGACATCCTTTTGTAATTTTTTGACTTTTTGTCTCATGAGATATTCGCGGTGTTCGGCCATCTCATGGTTAATTTCAGTCAGCTTGGTCTTGAAGAGTGTGGATGTAGTTGCACTCTTTAATGTGCTTTCTACCAAATGGATCCTTGTAAGGAGGGTCTCTGCTAGTCTCTTTGCTGTACTGATGATTAGTATAAGGAGGTCCCTGGTACATTTCCAGGAGACCTTAGACCAGTCGATTTTGAAGGTTCCATCTTCCAAGAAGATACGTGGAAAGATTTTGACTATCAAGCCATTAGGTGCAATATTAGCCCTCAGGTATTCAGTCATTAAGGCGCCATGCAGGGTGATCTTGACCCAATCTCTTTTCATGGATGAGAGGGACTGCCAGTCTTCTGTTTGGCTCCCTGTGGCTGCCCCGCCGTCTGCACCCAAGATGGATGGTGCATTAAGTATTTCATCAGCTAAGTCATCGCCGAAACTAAGGCCTTGGCCTTCCATTTCTATAGGGTGTAATGTAAGGCTATGAGTCAACGGTTAATTATAAGTGGGACACAATGTGTGGTTTTGAGGGTTGCAACCAAATTAGTCGACAACAAGAAAGAAGTCTAAAAAGGGGGATGTACACAGGTTAACCCACCGTTAAAGGCCCCACGGATGAAAATCCGTGCAAACGTAAATCAACAAGAGGGAGGGGGGGCCAAAAAGGGCTTTTGGTAAGGTCCAGCTAAGTGTGCCCAAAGTATATAAACAACAAGTGACAAAGCTGTTCCTGAAGGGAATGGGAAGGGATGTACCATGTAGGAAGGTATCTGTTGTGGATATTGGAGCCCTCACACAGCCATCGGGATATTGTGAATCACATACCCTTCAGGATGTAACGTAACATCATCGGGCTGCTCCTACGTCGAGTCGGCTGGTGCAATACCCGACGGGCTCTTGTTTAGAGAGCACTCTTGTGGAGATCTTCTATATCCACGATAGCCGGTTGTTCAACTTGAGAAGTGTGGGGCTTGGTGATAATGTAGATGAATGTTAAAAAGGGGAGGGAGTACTATCTCAATTTTTTTATTATGATGTCTCCTCACCTGGTTAAAAAACATGAGGTAAAGTGATAGAAACTCAGGTCTATGTTCTGGGTTATCTACACTGCCTCTTCATGGTCAACATGTTTCTCACTATAGCTGAATAGTATTCAAGTGATTCGTCAGGACCTTGAAATTCTATCTACAAGTCTATCCAGACAGGTAAAGTGATAGACAACAAGCGTTGATGTGTATAACTGGTATCGTTACCTGCGTCTCGGTCTACCTGTGTAGAAAGTGGGAGACCAAAATTCGTTAAAAAACGCTTCTTCACAAAACAGTTATCGTACATGGTGCGGGTGGAGCGTGCATTTACAATGAAAGTGCACAAGCTGTGTAGGGAGGGGAAGGGGAAATAAAAACACACAAAACCACGTGAAGTGATCACTCTAAAAAGAGTTATAACAGCGGTAGTTGCACTTACCCTATCTATTCCATAGGATAAACCACTGCAGTCCCTGGTAGGCTTGCGCAAGGAGTTCCCCTCCCTACACAGCTTGTGCACTTTCATTGTAAATGCACGCTCCACCCGCACCATGTACGATAACTGTTTTGTGAAGAAGCGTTTTTTAACGAATTTTGTTCTCCCACTTTCTACACAGGTAGACCGAGACGCAGGTAACGATACCAGTTATACACATCAATGCTTGTTGTCTATCACTTTACCTGTCTGGATAGACTTGTAGATAGAATTTCAAGGTCCTGACGAATCACTTGAATACTATTCAGCTATAGTGAGAAACATGTTGACCATGAAGAGGCAGTGTAGATAACCCAGAACATAGACCTGAGTTTCTATCACTTTACCTCATGTTTTTTAACCAGGTGAGGAGACATCATAATAAAAAAATTGAGATAGTACTCCCTCCCCTTTTTAACATTCATCTACATTATCACCAAGCCCCACACTTCTCAAGTTGAACAACCGGCTATCGTGGATATAGAAGATCTCCACAAGAGTGCTCTCTAAACAAGAGCCCGTCGGGTATTGCACCAGCCGACTCGACGTAGGAGCAGCCCGATGATGTTACGTTACATCCTGAAGGGTATGTGATTCACAATATCCCGATGGCTGTGTGAGGGCTCCAATATCCACAACAGATACCTTCCTACATGGTACATCCCTTCCCATTCCCTTCAGGAACAGCTTTGTCACTTGTTGTTTGAGTCACAACTATCCAATGTCATTGATGGATGACAGCCAGGTCAAATTGTTGAGGCACTGGCACACATGGTTGGAAGACGTCCGGTATTAGCTGCCAAGGCGAGTTTGCATATCATTGAGAAAGTTATATTCAGTTAGGTGTGATGCACATGTGCATTTGTGGAAGGTCATTCTGTGGCTGTTGACATGCATCAGAGAGTGACATGCTTACATTTTGAGGTCACATGTGTGTGTGTCTACACTCAAAAGTACATTGGTATTTGTGTTTGAGAGAAAAGAAAGGCACAGGGAATTCCCTTTCCTTTTGTACACGAGTAAGACCTCTTTATGGTCTGGATATTTCCTGATCCTCATGTACTTTCAGTGTTTTGATGCCAATGCCCTTTGCAATGTAAAAACATGTGTTCACATGAACCAATTTTGACTGTGGATGTTCCTAGGCGAACTCATGTACCATGTATCTTTGTGCTGAAATCGCACACCACTTGGACACACATTCTCTCCATTCAACTCTTCTGTACTACATGTGGCACCTACCTAAGCTACTCATGTGCTGCCTTCAACTGCAAACACAAGGAGATGATGGCCGGAGCACTGAAACTTTTCACTCACCCCCAGTCACAGATCTAGGTTGAATCCATCATCGTTCTTTAGCTCACTTCGCCATCCCAGTTCAGACCCAGCCATATGCAAATCAGTCTTGGACCTGATAATTCTCGCCTCGGTGCCATTCCAATCATGGAGTCCCACTCTGCAACTCTGGGCAATAGCTTGCTTAATCTCCACAACGGCCCCCACAACGCTAAGGATGCCTGGCCTCCCCCTTGGGGGTGCCCAGGAGTGGACGCCTCACAGGGAAAGCCAGGATGGGTTCCACAGCGGTATTCGTACAAGCGCCTTGAGACCCTTGCAGGTGAGTAGTGCGCTATACAAGTATCAATTTACCCTGTGCCTCATGGGAACAGTTCAGACCGAACTGCCAAGCCAGGTCTCCCCTAGAGTGGAAAGAAGTATCCTGGGACAGGTTTCGGGGTAACACCCCTCATCAGCCAGGCTAGCTTGAATCCAGTGGCAAGCGACCCACATCTGGGCATACCCTGTCAACTTAGGTTGACCAAAGCAAACAAAAGGAGATGATGGACGGAGCACTGAAACTTTTCAAACACTCACCCCCAGTCACAGTTCTCGGTTGAATCCATCATCGTTCTTTAGCTCACTTCGCCACCCCAGTTGAGACCCAGCCATATGCAAAGCAGTCTGATTTGCTGCCAAAACTTCAACCAGGAAAACTGCAAAAAGGGATAAAATACCCTGACTGCTTCGGCCTTAGACATTTTTTTTATTTACTGCAAATTCGCGAAGGATTTGTGAATCCAAGCTAAGTAAAAAAAAATGCTTGTTTTGTATATACCCCTCAGGTGGGCCATTGTCTGGGGGGAGAATTAATAAATATAATGGGGAAGGGGAAGTGCACGTCCCCATGGCTGACTTTGGCCCAACGGACCCAAGCCTTGGGGCCTGGCCATGCCATTAAAAGGCAGGGGGTCCAGGTGCCCCCCCTTTCTGGATCCATTAATGTCACTAGGGACCCCACTCCCTGGGGCCAGGCTGCTGCTATAAATTTCACATAGAGTAATCAAAGCACTTCTATGGCCTATATTGTGCATCAAGAATTCATAGAGATATGTGTAATTGATTTGTTCAAAAGATGATTTTTGCTAAATTACACAACATTAGTATTGACATAATCATCTTTATTTGTTTAAAAATCATGTGATAAAATGTGCCCTTTTTATTGTTGATACTTTTGCTTTAGACAATTTTTGTGGAATAGCAAAAAAAGTCCTACTTCTACTACCATTATTCACATGGTGCTATTTAAATGAACTGTTAATGGCCCGTGCATATGTGAACAAGGCCAAATGTTTTGGACAAAACATGTCATGGCAGATCCTTGTTCAATAAATGAATGAAGGAGACGAATTTGGTGTCTGTGCCTGATCCTTTGGGTTCTTTTTTCAATAGACAGATGTTGTAGCAGATTCACGAAGCGGGCTCACTTTCACAGACCCCCTTCCTAAGTAGTATAGTGGCAAGCAGCTGTGCCAGCACAAGCTGAGAATTTTGCTAGAAGACTGCAGTTGAGTGAGGGAAGAGCGGGTTAGAAGGTTCTACAAGCCCGTCCAAGTTGGAGAAATTGCTTGCTGGAGTGGGGTTACTAAATTCATTTACAATGCCGTCTGAAGTGCTGCGCTTTGAAAGCAGGCAGGGAAACAGATGCAGGTGGGAGCAATGCCGGCTCCAGCTGGAGGTGCAAATCTGATTGGGACCGCAGGAGCATTGGGACTCTTCCAACAGCCTCCAACAAAAAGTCAATGGGTGCCCTGTGTGGGCCTCCAGGGCACCCACCATTTAGTGGAAAGGCCTCGGGACATGGGGTCCCCGGGCCAATATTGGCTTGGGGAGGGTGGCTGCATGTCTCTCCGTGTTTATCATCTCCTTAGGCCCCAGGGCCAAAATTGACCTGAGGAGGGTGGCTGCATGTCTCCTCCTCCTTTAATGACTGGTGAGGCTCTGGTGATCAGGTCCCTGGAGCCAATATTAGCCAGGAGGGGGGCAGTCTGCCCCTTCCCTCTTTTTAGATATGAAGGGGTACCCGGGTGGGCTCCAGGCCACCCATCATTTACTGGATTGGCTGGGAGATATGGTCCCAGTGGCCAAAATCGGCCCGGGGAGAGGGTCTACATACCCTCTTCCCCTTTTGATTATGAAGTGAGTGCCTAGGGTGTGCTCCAGGGCACCAAACATTTACTGGGTGGGCCTTGTACCAATATTGGCCCAGGGAGGGGGGCTGCATGCCCCCCTTATAACATGACCAGACACTGAGAGATTGGGTCCCCGGGGCCTAATATGACCCTGGATAGGGGAAACATACCAGCTCCCCTAAAAATGGTGGCAGGTTATGGGGGATGGGGTCCCTGGGACCACAATCAGCCAAGGGATGGGAGTCTACATGCCCCCATCCAGTTTGACTGACTGTGGGGGATTTGCTGCAGGGTCTGTGGCCAAACCCCTGCCATGCATGGGGGAAGGCTATGTATGATGTGTGGTTGACGGCATAGGGAGGTTGGTGCCTGTGCACAGTGTGAGGTTGGCTACACGCATGGGTTTGGCCACAGGGCCTCCACTATGCACGGTCAAAGGCCATGCGTGGCAGAGGTTGTAATAATGTATAGTAATTAAATATTACTGTATGTTAAATAAAACATAGAAAATTACTGAAAAAGATAAACGTTACAGGGAAGTTATAGTTAGGATTGATTACAGTTTACATGCAAAAAGCCATACAAATTCAACAGTTATAGTTAGAGTTGTTAAGTAACTATAACCGTGGGAGGAATACCAGTATTTGAAATGTACCAACCCGAAAACTCCCATCATATATTTCCTACCAAAACACCACAAGACCCAATCAATACCCATGGAACACCTATTGTGTCTTCCATGGGTCGCTTGTTAGAAAATACCTCTCACTATGTGGATTACTTTCTAAAACCTTTCCAAAAAACCCTATCATCTCATGTAAAAGACACGGGGGATTACCTCAGAATAATTAATGATAGGAGATTTGAGGAGAACTTCTATTTAATGAGTCGAATTCATCAGCCTCTACATTTGTATCCCCTGTGATCTGGGCTTGAAGGGTTGTCATTTCTTGATGGCTCATTATTTGTCTAATCTCTTCCACAGTGAGATGTTGTTGGATATGATTCATTGCTGTTTGAATCATAATTTCCTTCTTTTCAATGGTAAGTTATATCGTCAGTCCCAGGGCAATGTGATGGGGACATGTTTCACCCCATCTACACGTGTTTATACTTTTGCTGGTGGGAGGAACAGGCAGTGCATGTCATCCATCTTTTTAACAGCCACTCTGGGCACGGTACATCAATGATATATTTGTCATAGGGAGTGGCTCCATAGAACAGGCAGCCGAATTTGCGAGGATCCTCAAAAACATTACATTGAAAATGACATTCACTCATCAAATTGATAAGCAGTCACTTACTTTCTTAGATCTTGAAATTGAAGTGATGGAGGGCAGTTAAGTTACTAAACTGCACAGAAAGGAACAGAAGGGAACAGCCTCCTCCATGCATAGAGTCACCACCCACGGAACTTGATACCGAGTATCCCTTTTGGGCAGTCTCTATATGCAAAAAGAAATTGCAGCACTTTGTAGGTCTTTAATGCAGAGAAGGATATTCGGACCACAGAATCTTGGAAAGAGGATATGCTCCCAAGACCATTCATAATGCCATCAAAAAAGCAGAAGGGTTCAAGAGGGAAACCATCTTGAGGAACACAGGTTGAATTGAAGGAAATAGTGCCAAAATGTCAAAAGTGAGACAAACATTTTATAAGAACTGGCATGTCTTTCTCACTAAAAACATAATGGCTAAACGTCCTGATATTCATCCCAAAATTAAATTCAGGAAGTGAAAATCACTTAGGGATATGCTTCGTAAGAACATGGCGACTCTGTATAAGCATCACCAAAATACCCTCCTGAGCGGTTTCTTTAGATGAACCAAGTGCAGGGCTTAAGGGTACAGTATTAATGTCAAATAAACAGCCTTCCCAGAAACTGCTAAACCTTTTCCCATCCAAAAATATCTTACTTGTAGCACAGATTACTGCGTGTACAGTTGCAGGTGCAGTTGTAACAAGCTCTATGTTGGAAGTACAGAGCACAAAGCAAATTAACATGTACTTAAGCAGATCAGGGCCCTCACACACAATGATAGACAATGCCTGTGCTGGTGGCATTACACAACTACAGATGGTGATTATAGATGTGATAGCCCCCAAAATCAGAAGGGTCAATAGAATTCAAAATTTACATTGTTTGGAATTAAGGTACATTATTCAATTTAATACTATGCTTTCAATAAGTCTTAATTAAGAGTTAGCTGTACATTTAGGTTGACCTATATAATTGTTGATTCCTCTTTTAAGGTGTGTAGAGTCAATCCATGCCCCATTCAGCAGTGTTGTTCAATTGACAACAAAAATTTGCTTTCGAAGTTCTGAATGATAGGATAATTGCTTTGTAGTTATGAGAAGTGGCAGCAGTCTGGTTTTAATTGCTTTTAATGTGTTTTGATGAGTTTGAGAAAGGGAGATTAACACCATAGCAGCTTTGAAGCCAATGTCCATGTATTATGTTTTCCTGAATGTGAAGTTACTTTTTTATTTTATGAATATATGAAAATAGGTGATGAGCCCAATAAAGCCCACTTGGGCTTAATATTAATGTTCCTTCTAATCCTTTAAAATTCTTTAAAGTGTTTACACAATTTTAAGATGTGTTAAGTGCACATATATATTTAAAAAAACTAGTCAAACATTTTTGATATTTTAAAATATGAAACCTTGTCAAGCTGACTATTGACCCATGATTGACCATCTCAAAAAGTCTGCCAAGTTATGTAATTTGGGAAATTGTTGTATTGCGGATTAGCAGTTTAACCATATGCCTGCCTAAGGGGGTGTTATTTATTATCATTATTATCATCGGCCTGACCTTTTCTTCTTTTTCACCATAGGTATTTATTCTATTTTTCACACAGATGTGCTGCCTTATGGGATATCTAAGATTATGTTACATGGTGCTAACATGTGGAGTAACAGGTCATATGGGTCACATGTATTTAACTACAACATGGCCACCATGAATTTGTTTGTGGCCAATAGTAATAATGCACGACCTGATTACAGACCAGTGATTCAATTTGTTCATATGATTATATGTTAATCACTTTAATTTGATGAAAAAGCCTCATGCCTAATTTCTTTAACAAATGTCTTAAAGAATGACATACAGACATGCATGCAAGTTTTTTAATAAGTAAATGCAGTTACATGTTTTAATGTTGCATGCGTCCGACAGTCATTTCCTTTTGAATAATTCAATTTTATTTTGTATATTTGAGCATGATATTGGCTGTATGATATGTCAACCTGTGTGAGAACTTACTGATGTTTCACGAATGAGGATTCACTGAAAAATGGCACCCGTGTTATTTTCCTTGTAATACCTACAACAAGTTCCTCAACAACGACTACCTTACCAACGTGGTCTCTACAACAACCACGTCTTAACCATGATTTTTCTTTACACGCATTCCTTTACTACAAATGTTTGTGGTAAAGGCATGCATGGTAAATGGCCATCCATGGCTAATATTTTGACCACCCTCCCTCTCCCCCAAAGCCCTAAATACACCCTCAACTTCTTAAAAACGACCCCAATCCCCCAGCCCCCTAAACACTATCTCATACGCCCATCCCCAAAACACTGACACCAAACCCCCACCCCTAAAAGCTACCCCAAACCCCCACCCCCTAAAAATGAACCCAAATACCCACCACCCCTAAAAACTATCCCATACCCCTCCCACCCCCCTACAAATGACCCAGAACATCCCCACCACCTAAATCCCTCCCACCCCCTAAAAAGTAACCCAAACCCACCCATCCCTTAAAAACTACCCCATACCACCCACCCCTAAAAACTAACCCAAACCCCACTATTCCCTAAAAATTGTCCCATACCCCCACCCCCTAAAAACTACCCTGAACCCCCTAAAACTACACTGAACCCCTCCCACACCCTAAAACTATCTTGAATCCCACCACCCCCTAAAAACTACCCCAAACCCCTCTTACATGTCTTCTTCTTGTCCTTCGCTCCTCTCTCCCCGCCCATCCAGAACACTAGACCGACTTACCCTTAACCACGAACATGCATGTTTAAGGCTAAGTCATTGTTTGGGCAAATCGTTATTTGGCTTGCGTGACTCTGGGACTCATTGTTCCGAAGTCGTTTTTCCGAATGTTTCACCCTACAATGTTGTCCTTTCTATTTCTCACTTGATTGCACTGTTATGCAAATCACAAATGATGCTGCACACATATAACACAAACACTTTGTCTCATGACAAAGGGGAAGTGTTCCCTGAAACAAGTTGGGCATCTTTGCTGCAGCTCAATAAATCACATGCAGCACCCTCAAAGGCGTGTGTTTTGGTATTCTACAAGACTTGAACAGGTTTTCTAGATATGGTTTATGGGATTTTCTGTGAAAGTCACATGAACCACCTCACTAACAGCCTGAGGTAGCAGTGGAAACAGATAGAGATAGAACTACTGGTGGTCGCCAGTAGGTAGTTATAGTTAGGACCTAGTTTCCTTAGGAAAGGTATTTTTTGTTTTACTAGTAACTTTGGCACCGTTTGCCAAATCTTCACAAACTTTTGAAAACCTGTTTTACAGTCACTTTAGCTTCTGTCTTTAAAGTTTCAGGGTGATCTGTCAAGTGGGGGATCAAGAAAAACGGGTGTCTCCAAACACATTTTCCCCATGGAGATTTTAGACATAATTAGAGCCCGAGCAGCTGAAGGAATTACACTGAATTTGGCAGAAATCTAGATCTTGGTCCAAAAAGAGTTATTTTTGTAATTTCGTGTAAATATGTTCAATAGTTTGGGAATTTTTAAAGTAAAAAATTTATATATATCTAGATATGAGGACCCTCTGTGGATCTGGGTGGATCCACATGCCAACAGCAGTGCCGTGATTGACTGGCCACAACCTGAGAGGAAAGTTGCAGCCACCATTTTGTACATCGGGAGATGGTTCTCAGGGGAGAAGATATCATGAAAAAGTGATAGAAGGGGTCAGGGCAGAAGTTCCCTGACCCAAATGGGAATGATGAAGGGATCTGTGAGGAACCCCTCATGGGCAAGATATTGTCCAAAAACATTTTGTTTATGAGCACTCAAGGATCCATGGGTCTACCCGGATCCAGGTAGACCCTCAGATGCAGACCCAATGACACTCACAGACCCACACACCTACTCACACACTCACTTTTACAACCACTCATACATCCATGTACATACCCATACAGCAACTCACACACCCATTCAGCCACAGACACCCATGCTCAGACCCACAAAACCAATCATACACCCACACACAGGCATTGATACACTTATATAAATTGTAATAGCTTATGCTTGTAGTAATATGTTGTTGTTTTAGTATTCAATGTATGCAATATAACCAGCAGACCACTTATTTGTCCAAGGATTTGCAAATGTGCATTCCCTTTATGGAAAGACTATGTAAGTTACCTTATCATAATTTTAAATTTTCTAGTTTTAAAATATATAAAAAGAATGAATGAGTGATTCTAATTCTTTATAAGCTTGTGGAAATGTGTATTAGTGAATTGAACTCATGGGTATAAAAATGTATTGAAAAAAACAACTAATGTTACAGGGACGATTGATGGTGTTGCCTTTGATGATGTTACTGCAGTTGTCACAGTTAAAGCAAGGAAGGGTACCTTTATATGTTTCTACTCTGGTGTCTGGTCTCCTGGACCATAACAACTCAGCAATATTCTTACTCCTTTTATACGTAAACAATGGTAGGTCAGTGAATGACTTCCTAAAATCTTGCTCCAACTGTAACATTGATCAATGCTTGAGAATTATGTTCGTAAACCACCGCTTTCTGTAGAACATTTTGAGACTATGACCATTCTGTTTGGGTTTAATTTTGTGTGTCATGGGGTCAGAAGTTGCGTGCCAGAAACAGCTAATATGCTGTTGGTAGCTGATGCCAGTATGTCAGTGGGGTATCCTCTGTCATGGAATCGTTCTGTCATATATGTGATGTTCAAAAACAGTTGTTCTGGGTCTGAAACATTTCTTTTAACCCTCAAGAGTTGGTAATAAGGTAAGTGAAACTTAAGGGCATTCTGATGAAAAATACTATAGGTTGTTCCAATCTGTCTCTTTCCTGTGTAAGGTGGTCTCTAATTGTTGGTCACAGATGTGGAAACAGGAAACCAGTGCCAGCACAAGTCGTGACTGCACAAGAGCCGCGTAATATCGCTGCCTGTTTTCGCCGTACGGAGTTCTGAATTGGAACCCCCAAGGTATTAATCCTTCACAAGTCCATGTAATTAACATCGGCACTTCCACCTGAGATTGGATATTATCCAATTCCACTTCACCCAAGGTCCTGAAGAAAGCCCCCCCGACCCTTTGGGCACTCTAGGGGCTGAAACATGTCGACCGACCACTCAGACTAAAACTGCAGTGGATACATCACCTGTCCTTTCTGCAACTAGCTGTTTTTTATCTTTTTTTCCCTGAACCTAACGGAATAAAATTGAATAGAGGTAGCTAGAGGAATTTTTTAACCATTCACATCACCCGAGCACTTCTCACCCTTTTTTTGCATTTTCCTTTTTTTTCCCTGATCACTACTGGAATGGCCAGTGGTTCCCTCCGGGTTGGAGGAAGCATGGGAAAAACCCTATGATGATGCTGTCACGTATCTAAATATCAAGGCGGAGAACCAAGATATACCGCCCACGAACTATCTTACATGAATGAGGGTTTTTTACCAACATCGGAAACAACTATCCGAACCCTGGTGCCAGCTACAAGTGATCCATTCCCTTTTGATTATTAACACAGATGTAAATGACCACATTAAAAAAATTAAACCTCGAGTTGTTAATGTCATATGTGAACTTGATGCGATCATTCACTTGGTTCAGCACTTTAATGGCCGATATCAAATCAGACTTTGATCCCTGCCACACGATAAAAATGTCATCGATGTAGGTCAGAAAGGTCACCACATGTTCTTTCCAGGGTTCATTGTTGAGGATGTTATCAAGTTCAAATTTGTGTATAAAGAAGTTTGCGTAGCTGGGAGCTTCACAATTCCCCATGGATATCCCAGTGAGTTGTAAGTAGAACTTTCATCATGAACAAAGTAACTGTGATACAGGGTGAATTGGAGTATCTGCAAAAGAAAAACCTTTAAATCCAACTGTATGTCAGAATCTAGTAAGAAAACTTCAATCGCTTCCATACCCAGGTCGTGGGGAATCGAGGAATAAAGGGCTGTCACATCGATGGTACACAAGAACACTTCTTTGGACCAATCTACTTTAGTGTCTCTGACTTTACCAGAAATTCAGTGGTGTCTCTGATATATGTAGACATGTCCTGTACAAATCCTTGCAGGTGTCTATCTAAATATTTGCCCACTGATTTGTGTATAGAACACTTTATTGAAACTATGGGCCACATTGGTGGCTTCCATAGATCCTTGTGTATTTTGGGTAACATGTAGAGTCGGACTCTTTGGAAATTCCTGTATTAGGTATCTTTGGTCTATTTCTGTGATGGTTCCAGAGGCTACTGCGCTGTCAATTAACACTTTGAGTTCACATCAAAAAGCCTCCGTTGGATTGTAACCAAGTTCCATGTATGATGTTCAATCTTCCACATGTTCATCGACTTTCTGGTTTTAACATGCTGTATCCAAACTGCCTAAGGCACCGCCTTTGTCTGCTTCAATACATTTAATGTCCACATTATTGGCCAACTTTTGAAGGATGTTTCTCTCTTTGATGGTCAAGTTCGATTGTTTAGACTTCCAGCTCTTAAACAGATCTGGCAATTCATTCTTAACAAGAGTTTTAAAAGTGTCTAAAATCTTATGACTGATGGGAGCCATGTATGAGCTCTTGCATTTTAATCCTTTGAGGGTGCTTTCCGGCTTTGATGGTTGCTCCGAAACAATGTTGTCAAAAAAAGTTCTCAATCTCAGTGATCTCATAAATCTGAAAAATTGTTTCCTTATTGGCACCCTGCTAAACTTTATTAATGTCACTGATATCGAACACCCAGCTTTCATTCACCTCACATTGCATAAACACCATTACAAGATGGTGGCCATTTCCGCGACTTTTTCTATTTCTAATGTACTTCGCTGTGTGATCACATCACTTTACTGGTGTTTACAGATCGAAACCTAAAACACAACCGGGAACTGGAATAAGGTATGCGTTTTATGTCTAAGACATGTTTTTGTCTCTAAGGAATGATTTTTTCTTTAAATCATGAAGTTATCACTCGCTTTTTGGTTTAATATGAATCATTTCACCCTTGAGAGGTTCCGTTTCATATTGGGCATGCATATTCACTTGGCTTATCTCACTTGGTTTATTTACAATCCACAAGTTTAACAGAAGTTTAATATATTCCCACTCAGGGAACATAATCGGTGTACATTTGGAAATGTGGCCGCTTGTTGCTCCTGCCTATTTATTCACATAACTCACAAGTACAAATTGTAATAGATTCACTGTGATACTAGCAAAACTAAATATCTGCATTTACTTGAGTGATATTTTATTATTGAGTACACTTTTTTCACCATGCATGTGGAACATTAAAATACTCGGAATGAGACACTGGGGAAAGTGGCACATCCACAACCTGGTCCAGTCGATTCATTTTCGCTTTTCTTGGACTGATATGCCTGAAATGCATTGGGGATGATGTATACCCTATTATAAATGCTTCATCTGCAAAAAACGCAATGTCTTCACATGAATGATGGAATGAATTCACAATATAAATAAAATACAGCCAACTAAAATAAAACGCTTTTATTGAAACATCATATTAGAAGCTTGAATACATTCTATCAAACAGTTTAACTGGATACATGCAGTGCATTTGAGGGACACTTCCCAACAGGTAAGTGCAACAGTGTATATTATATTTTTATGTCTCAGGCTCAGCGGGCGATACCACTTTGCAGGTACATAGAATCATCCAACTAGGTATACAAAGTGTCACCAAATCAAAGATTAAAAAAACACAGGATCCACAACCTTTTGAATCATTGACAATATCACTGCAACATTTGCAGTGAAATTATTGATGAGAAAGTTGTGCGTGGTGGGGGTGTGAGTTATAGTTACCTTAGGGCAAGAGTTATAGTTTTTTTAATGCTATTTCCGAACTGTACTTTCCCTGTAACCATTAGATTTTTATTTAGTGAATGAATAATATATATATATATATATATATATATATATATATATATATATATATATATGTTCATCGAAAAAAACAATGGTTACAAAGACTTTATAATTAGGAAATATAATTTTTTTTTCAATTTAAAATTCGCTGAAAAAAACAGAGGTTACAGCGACATTACAGTTAGACTCACATTTCACTCATACAAAACCAGAGAAATTCAGCAATTATAGTTAGCTGCGCCAACTACAACTCGCACCCACACAATGCGCTGCTTACGACCCCACATAAAACATGACTCATAACATGGTCAGTGACATCACTGATGACCTTATCCAGTGACATTGAGTGTTTTTAAAACGTTTATGAGTGTTAAATATATAAGGTGTATTGTTGAATCAGTGTGTGTATGAGTGCCTGTGTGGACAACTCAGTGGATGCATGAAAGTATAAGTGAGTGAATAAGTGTGTCTCAGTGAATGTATGGGTAAGTGACATGTCTGACTGTCTGTATCAGTCTGTCAGTTGATGTCTAAGTGGTTGTATAGGTGAGTGATTGGTTATCTGAGTATGTGTATAGGGGAATGATTGGTTGTCTGAGTACGTATATGGGTGTCTCAATGTCTGTGTGGATGGCTGAGTAACTGCCTGTATGGATGAGTGAATGGATGATTCAGTGGCTGTATGGGTTGAGGGAGTTTGTAAGGGGCTTTATGGGCGAGTGTGTGCATGGCTGTCTCGGTGAGTGAATGGATGTGTCAATGGTAATTGGGTGAGTAACTGCATATGTGAAAGGCAGTATAGGTGAGTGTTGGAGTATATGAGTGAGTGTACACCCTTCTGGACCAGTTTTTTGGGGGAGGGATTTGACCTAATTTTGTTGCAGGAAACTTGGTGTTTGGATCCTATTAACATCGAAGGGTACATATCCTACTGTCTCAGAGCCACCAAATCTAGCTCGGGTAGGGCTAAGGGGGGCCTCCTGTTGCTTATATCTACCAAGCTGTGCGATTGTACAGTTAAATACAGCACGACAGTTGGGGCTCATAGCCAAGTTATAAGGTTGGAGTGCAAAAAGAATATCGATTTAGTTGTGATACATTTTTATAACAATCTCTTTGATGCTACTAGAGGGGATATTCTACCGCCTCTAGAAAGGGAAATAACTAAAGCCCTTGGTATCTCGAAAAGAATGGCCGAGGTTGTCTGGGCAGGGGATTTTAACTTGCAACCCTGCCATTTGTCCAACGGGAACATCTGTGGCTTTGGTGCAGCAATGAGTAGTCATTGGGGGGGTTTGGACGTGAGGGAGGATTCTCCTCATTTCCAACATTGCAGTTATGGTTCCACCTTAAATAATATGCTCGTCACATTAGACATGACCCTGTTAAATTGTAACACAAACAATCAGGCGAAAATATGCCCTACATTTACAGGCAGAGATGCAGGATCATTTATAGATCATATTCTGTTGTCTAGCAGTGGAGGTTTCACCGATTTGCATGTAAATGAAGAAAGTCTCAGTGACCATAATAGCCTTCGTGTTACCCTTTTGAGGCATGGTACCTCGACGGTCTCAGGTGGGAAATGTTCTACTGACTTAGTACCTATTAGACCGAAGGGTCTAAGGATCAAATGGACTGGTCTAAATTCTAAGGTTAAGCAGAAGGAGGTTATCACCAGATGTAAGAACCAAATTAGTTCCTGCTTGGAGGATGATTGTGACCTAGGCTGTTTATTAGTTCACTTTATCTCCATGAATAGTATTATTGATGGTATTTTTACTAAGGCCTCGTTATCCAATAGCGGTCCGAAGCAGGGGTGGTTCGATAAGACCTGTATAGTCGCCCTCCATGATCTAAAGAATGCCTTAGGTACTAACCCACGTGTTAAGACGGACATACAATTTTTTAGGGCAAGATATAAAACAGCAATTAATACCAGGAAAAGGGTATTACAGACCGAAGCATGGGATAAGCTGAAGGAAGCAGCCGAGACTAAAAACTGCAAACTGTACTGGGAAACCATTAACAGCCCGTTTCTCAATAAGGAAGATGTTCCAGAATTAACATCTTATGTGGCTTGTGGCGATTGGGTCAGTCACTTCTCCAAAATCTTTAATCCAGACGGGTTACCTCTTGAGCTAATGTTACCTGAGTCTATCTCATGGCTACCCCTCCCGTTGGGAATTACATTAGAAGAAAGCCATGAAGCAATTTCTTCAAGCAAAGGAGGTAAGGCCCCTGGCCCCGATGGGGTCCCGCTGGATCTATACAAAGACGAACCAGCTCTATGGGCTCCCATCCTGACGAGGTTATTTAATTGTGCGGCAGAAACTAATCCCCCGCCCACTTGGGGTCAATCAGTCATTATTCCTCTACACAAGAAAGGTGACAAATCAGAGGCCTCTAACTATCGTCCAATTTCATTATTGGACGCCTCTGTGAAGGTGATGAGTAGGATTTTGCTCAAGAGGCTGGAAGATTGGGCAGCCGATTTTAACATTTTAACTAGAGTCCAATATGGCTTTCGGAAAGGCCTAGGCACATTGGACCAATGTGTAAATTTGGACCTTTTAATTAATAAATACACTGTGGCTAAAAATGGCAACCTTTTTTTATGTTTTGCTGATTTGAGCAGTGCTTTTGATTTGGTTAACCACACTATTCTTTGGGAGGTTTTGCTAGATGCAGGGGCTCCGAGGGAAATAGTCCACTTTTTAGCTAGACTTTACGAAAAACTTTCTTGCAAGGTCCGCTATGGCACCCTTGGCGAATGTACCCCGTTTTTCAAAGTGTCTCGGGGCATACGCCAGGGATGCGTTTTGGCCCCGTTGCTATTTTCCCTCTTTATTAATGACGTCGACCGTTCATTGGTTGACATCCCAGCAGATGCCCCCTTGATTGGTGGTAAACCTGTACCGTTGTTACTTTACGCGGACGACGCTGTTCTCATATCCCGTACACAGTTGGGCCTTCAGCGCCTAATTGATAATTTTATGCATTTTACTCAAGTTAGGCGGCTACGCGTGAATAAAACTAAGACGTATGTTATGTCATGCGGTCGGGCAGCTAAGCAGGTAAAGCATACCTTTTTTCTGGATAAGGAAAAGTTGACTCCTGTCAAGTCCTTTTGTTATCTAGGAATCACATTTAATAATATCGGGTCTTGGACCTCGGAATTTGATTCCATAAGACTAAAAATGCTGCGATCTACTGGCAGTATTTTTCGTTTTGCCTCTAAACTCGGCTCACGAAGCATTTTAGACATGATGAACATATACAATGTTCGTTGTGTCTCCTCTGCACTGTATGGGGCAGGTGTATGGGGCCATAGTGTGGGTACATCTCTGCAGAAGGAGGAAAATAAGTTCTTAAGAAGGTTGTTATGTGTTCCCCCTTCTGCCTCCACTCTGCTGATTCATGAAGAAGTTGGGATCGAGTTTATCTCTGATTTAGCAGCAGTCCGGCCACTTTTATTGTGGCGTTCTATTTGGGCTAAACCAGAGACTCGATTTACTCAGGATATTATTCTTGATTGTATAGGCCTGGACCACTCCTCACGCATACAGTGGTTGAGATACATCCACCGCTGGTATCTCCTTCTTTTCAATATAGATGCATTCCGCGAGCCAGAGGAGGTTGTTTCTATTTCAAAAAAAGAAATCAAGACAACGTTTTTAAACTTTCGAAAGGCAGAGCGAGATAAAATTTCTGGCAATCTTGTTACCGTGAAATTTTATAAAGATTTAAATTTAACTTCGGGGTTCCAATCCTATCTTGCGTATGTGACCCGTCCCTCCCATCAGTATGTTTTAACACGCGTCAGATTGGGTATTGTTCACCATCTGGTTGCATTTCCAAAAACAAGAACCAGTTCAGATATACCCTGTCCGTGCGATAGTATTTCCCGACAGAATAGTCGCCACTTTTTACTCCTTTGTAAATTTTATCATTCTCTTAGGTTAAAATACCTTAAGCCAATTTTTATCAAATATAATACTCGTAATACAGAAACAGCAATGATACTTTTATCCTCATTAGAGAACGAAGAGATTTGTTTTTTCCTGGCTACTTTTATCTTGAAATGTACAGCTGCCAGGGAAAGTATTGTACTATAAGATTTTTATACTTACCTGTCTGTACTTATGTTATACAGCCGCCAGGTATTGTATTATGCTGCTATTACTGTTTACATTTTTGCTTATATATATAAGTCCTAAGTTTTATACCTTCTTTGTAATTAGGGTATTATTTTTTTTTTTTTTTTTTTTTTTTTTTACCACAGTATTTTATGACTATTTATAAATTTGATGTATAGCTGCTAGGATAGGCCCATTGAGTAACTTCCACTGATCACTTGTTTGTTCATTCATTTACGTTTTTCTTTTATAACAGTATGTTGACCCAAACTGGCATGATTTCCTAATTGTTGCACTTTAGCCTTTTGTACAAAGTCTTCTCATTGTTTTTTATAAGAGGTCATATGGTGATTTTACACATTTTTAACTATGTATTCTTTTGCTTGTATGATTTGTATGTACAAATCGAATAAAAGCTTTAAATTGAATTGAATTGAATTGAGTGAGTGTATGTGTGACTGGGGGATCGCGATAGTTGTCATATAGGTGAGTGTGTGCTTGTGTCAGTGACTATATAGGTGAGTGAGAATATGTTAGTATCTGTATGAATAAATGAGTGGGTGGGTACATAACTGTATAGGTGAGTAAATGCATGTGTGGTTGACACTATAGGTGAGTGAGTAAGTGTGTGAATAGCTCTATGAGTGAGTGACAGTGTGTGAATCACTGTAAGGGTATATGAGTGGATATATCAGTCACCGTATTAGTGAGTGAGTTGTTGTATGAGTGAATGTATGGGTAACTGAGTGGATGTGTATATAGACCTATGAATCAGTGAGGGGTGTGAAAGTACTGGGATGGATGTGTCAATGCTTTTGAGAATGTTAGTGTAGAAGTTGGAGTTGGTAACTGAAAGGATTATATTGGGGTATGAGTGGGTACGTCAGAGATTCTGAGGATGACATCTTCAGTGATGTCACCAGTGATGCTATGAGTGATGTCACTGACCATGCCGTGAGTGATGTATTATCTGAGGTCGTAAGCAGTGCATTGCAAGGCCACAAGTTATATTCAGCTTAGCTAACTATAACTGCAGAATTTCTCTGGTTTTCTAAGAGTGAAATGTCAGCCTAAATATAACGTCTCTTGTAACCTCTAGTATTTTGGTTGAATTTCTAAGGTTTTTTAAAAATTATATTTCCTAACTTTAACATCTCTGCAACCTGTGATTTTATAATAGAATGTCTACGGCTTTTTACAATTATAGTTCCCAACTATAACGATCCTTCAACTTCTAGTTTTTTTCAGTGAATTTCTATGGTTTTTACATGCTAATTACGAACTATAACATACATGTAACATTTGTTTTTTTCAGTGAATTTCAAAGTTTTTTTTTCTAACTGTAACCAATAAACTTTAACAGTGGGTGTGTGAGTCATTGTATAGGTTGGTGACTGGGGGTGTGATTGGCTGTATGGTTCTGTGAGTGAATGTGTACCTGAGCTGCCTTCATTTGAAAATAATACAGATAACCCAAGTCACATGATGGACCCTTTGGAACCCACCGCAAGGGTTCTCAATTTGAAGTTTTTGTCTCCCTGTGTCCGACTGTAGTTATAGAGCTCCATTTTATAAATTGATGTACTATGTTGGAAATCGACTAATATCTGTACACTGGCACGAAATGTGATTGTATTGATTACGTTTTTATGTATTCAAAAAATGTCTTGCCACTGTGCACTTTTATGGTTCATCAAACTGAAATAAAGTTAATATCGATTAATCAAGTGTGTAATGTCTGGGTAATTATGTAGGTGCATGAGTAGTACCTTGGTGATTGTATGATTGCATAGGTAGTGCCTGTATGATTCTATGAGTGCAATTGCCAAGAACACACTGGGAATAACGGGTGTTTTTGACAAAGTGTAAAACACATATATAGGCACATTTTACATAAGGTTCCAGTGTAGCTATTTAGTAAGATACTAATTTAACTTTCCCCATTGTATACATTTGTCAAAATAACTACATCAAAAATGCATTTTCCTTCTTCACAGCAACAGCAAAGATAACAATGACATCAATAGTCACAAATATAAATAACAAAATGTAAAATGGATATTGAAACATATTGTCACAAAGTTTGAATCTATCTGTTTAGTAACATAATTGTTTCACTTTATTTTAACAACATATTTAACAAAAAATACAATTTCAAAAAATAACTTTCAACATCTGAACTCACAAATAGAACATAACTACAATACACCCATAAAACTACCCATTCTTACCTTAACTCAACAGGATTAAAAACTGCTCTAAAATTAGTACAATGCACACTCTGTGAAAAGATCTACTCTAGAGAGATGAATACAAAATATTCATGTGGGATGACGTCCATGGTGTATCATCTTAAAACTTAACATAGAAAAAATCTCTAATTGGCAATGAAGTAGAGGAAAGCTGGACGACCATCTACATCAGTGGCACCAGCAACAACAATTCCTGACGAGAAAGTCCCTTCAGAGGTGGCGACTACTGCAACATATATGGTTCCAGAGTTTTCAAGAATGGCCACGTATTGCATGGACTGTACTCTTGTTATAACTGCTGGTGAGCAGTGCATTATAGCTATTCACAATACTGCAAAAACTCATAAATGCTAATTGTCCCCTTTTATATTTTTTCATATTTCTCAGTGCACATTTTTCAATTCTTCCTGTCCCAGTTGCCATTTATGTTACCATAACAAAAGAACAAAAGCCATTTTACAACTTTACAAAAACGCCCCAAAAAACTCAAAAACAATACAGAAAATCATGTCTTCAGGAAAAAAAAGGAATATCATTGGATAATACACTTTTCAACTAAAAGAATGAGATAAACACACCCATTTATCTATCTAGAACATTTTTTAGGAGGAGTTCATAGTGAGCAGCAAGAAGGCAACGCAAGGCTGAAGGACCCTCGACTTCTATAGCAGCGACCATAACACTGAAGCAAAGAGCACATTCAAAGTGAAATCTCAACTTCAAGATATGGTGTCACAGTTTTCCCCGATTGCATCATATTGTATAGATTGTGTAGTTGTAGTGAATGCTGGAGAACAGTCCATAACAGCCCTTCATAATGCTGAAAAAAATGATATATGTTTTAATTTTTCATGTTTGGCCCTATATAGTTTTCCAACATTAACAGGCATTTCATTATCTTACAAAAATGGGTATCTAATAGCTATCTGTTCTTCATTTTATTATCTTCTAATTTATTGCAACACTACTTACATATAATTTGCTGTGTAGACAAGTCAAACCATCCCTCTACAAATAAATACACAGCTAACTTTTGCCAGTTATTATTATCTTTGTACTTCTTAAATATAAGATTTACACAGTCTGTGTTTAAATCTGCTAGTAAGTTCATCGATAAGATATACAATGATAGTCTTGTTTTTTAGATAACACAGTGTTACATTTTTTAATCTCTTCTGTAGTATATTTGTTCTGTTCTGGAACTACTCCCTTTAACAACTCTTCATTTTCCTTAAAATCCTGCTCAGGCCGAAAAGAAACGAAACTGCACATCATCAAAAACCTTTTCTATGTCTGTCACACTACCATGCAAAAGTGTTTTATTCCTTTCTCCTAAACATAAAACAGGAGTATTCGTATAGTACAGCCTCCTAACTAAAGTTTGCATTGTTGAGTGGTATAACTTATTTTGTGTTTAAAACTTTACCTCAGAAAGATACAAAGGAATTTTTTTAATATATAAATACAAACACTACTACAATTCCACTTGTATACAGGACCCCAACTACACCTTCCTTGTACCAGTTCTTCAATAACTTCTTCTATATTTCTAGGTACCATCCTCTCTTTTGCTATAGGACTACCATTCTTTATTTCATAACATTATCCTCTTTAATCAAAAGCATTAACTAATCTGTTATCCTGGAGATAGCTTTCTTCAATAAAGAAAGGATCTGCACTAGAAGTATGTATCCATTCTCCACTCTAAAAACTGTACAAAAGATACTTCTATTCACTAATCTTTTCTTCTGGCTTTGTCTCCTCATGCACAACACTATTTTGTCAAGAGACTACTTCTACTTAGAATCAAAGTGAAAAGCTTCCTCTTCAAAGCAAAGGCCTTATCAACTACTCTCTCAACTCGTTCTTTCTGTTTCACTTCATCTCTCCTTCTTCTACACGTTTTTAAATTTCTCTCTAAATTTACAACTATTCTACTATAAAGCATCCTGGCTCTGATTTGCCTAAACTGCTTCTGTATCCTGGTTATGTTGTGTCCATCTTGGTTACAATCTTTTCTCTTCTTCTAGTGTATACTTTGTCCACTCTTGTTCTTTCTCAGAGTCCTAATTGTATATTCTTTATTTTGTAATCTTTGCAAATGCCCACATATATTTTTTAAGAAATGACTTTGTCCTCTTACCAGTAGCTCCTTTTTCTTACAACACTTTTCCAGCATTTTGCCCCTTTTGTAACTCATTTCTGTAAATTTACTCTAGTTGATTCTGTTGTTCATTCATCTGAGCTTTTGTAGTCATTATAACTGTGTAGTTATGTATATCTTGTTCTGTTAAAAAAAAGTATATTTAAATTTTTACCCTTGCCAACATACAAACTACGTTACTACTGACTTAAACATAATATATAAAATGTTTTTATGGTATGTTGCAGTTTTAAATATACAGATGTACTTAGCTATAGTACTAGATGCACTTACTTCAATATAGCAAACCCAAAACAAAACACAAAAATGTATTTAATAGTTACTTTTTACATTTTAGCATCCTGTCCTACAACACAGCTGCACCGTATCTCACATCTAACTTATACATGGTGAGAGACCAGTTTATTCCTTCTGTAGTACATTTTAAAATAAACACCAAGCCAAAGGAGTGTATTTACAAGCCCCTTGCACCAACACACCACTTTTTTTGACTCACCATTGGCATAGTGTGATGCTTCATATGTACAAGGCCACAAAAAGCCACCCTGCTTGGCTTTTTGTGGCCTTGTAAATACGGGCCCTTTTCACGCACCACTTTGCGTGAAATAAGTGTGCCTTGTTTGTTACTGTGAGTGTTACCACATAACACCCATGCATTTTGTCACATTACCACATTACAATGATTCGTACACCTGGGAATGTGTAGGGAGGCAGAGCAAGGAAAAATACTCATTTCTTTCCTCTTTCTACGCATGCTGCATTCTGCATAGAAAGAGAAAATACCTTGTGTGATTGTCAGCCTGGAGGCTGATTAGCATCCGGACCAGAGGGCTGACGAGAAACGCGAATCCGCGGCCACTGGGCAAGCAGTCCAGGAGTATAATTGGATGTAGCACATACCTATCTATATGAAGGGTTGAGGTATGCTGAACGAGAGCAATCTTCACGGTGCAGACAGATAGATCACTGGTCTGAACTAGCAACTCAGAGAGGCTAGTCGACCCTAGCCCTGAAGAAGTTGCTTCTAATTTAATCAGGCAATGAAACATGTTGGTTTTAATGAGCAGACACACAGCACAGAATAAAGAATCATGCAGCCAGTGTAGTCTTGCTCGGTTTTAACTTGGATTGACGTGGGTCCTGATCAGACTCAGTCTTTCTCTTTTGGGTCAACATTCTCATTTTTGAACACAGACACAAATTAGAATATAAGTTTCACTAGGCACCAGTTTTTGGGATTGATTTGAGGCTTTTTGATTTATTCCTTCTTTTCCTTTCTGGGCGGCAGCTGCCTATGATGAGAACGTGAGGTAGCAGGCGAGTACCTGTCTGCGTATCCTTGTTGGTGTTACTTCCGTGAGGCACTGCCAGTCCTTTCCCACCTTTTTTCTATCTCTGTGGTTTTTGAATAGATACCATAAATATTTGGTTCTGTCTGTCCTTTCTCCTTACACAAACTATTTGGGAGAGAGATTATCAGGGAAACACCTTCATACATACCTAGACACATAGGAGTTTTTTCTAAAGAAGCAAGTGACATCAGACCCGGTTGTTGAACGGCAAAAATTGGCCGCACATGCAATATCAAATACAACAGCTTTGAAAGTGCAAGGGTTACTGATAAAAATGTGTTCACTGTGTTTACAAATTTTTACTGGGCAGGTCCTGTTTTGTGCATAGTTTATGAGTGGGGGGCGACCTGCCTATTGACCCCTTAGCTCTATATTGTTGAGAAAAGCAAATATAATTCCCCACATGGTTTTAAAAGACTACATATTCCTAAGTAGATATTGTAAATACATTGGTTTGTGGTTGAATACATCAATACTCCCTGGATGATTGAGTGAGTGCATAAATAGTGCCTAGGTGATTCCCTGAGGATTGAGGATACAGGTAGTGGTTAGATTATTCCCTATGTCATAACTCCATGAGTCTTTCCATATCTGCATACTTACTGCCTCCATGTTTGCATGAGTATACCACTAGTATCTAGGTGTTTGGATGAGTGCATGAATAGAGCCTACATAATTAGACAAGTGCATGACTAATGCTTCAATAATTCAATACATGCATATATACTGGTGGGATGATTAAATTAGTGCAACTCTCATGCCTGGGTGATTGTAAGAGTGCATGCATAGTATATAGGTGATTTATAGAGTGCATGGATAGTGCATACATGATTTTTAAGTTTATTAACAGTACCTAGCCTATTGGAGGAGCACATGAATAGTATTTCAGTGATTGGATGCAGCCCATTTCTTTTTGGTTGAGTAAACAGGTAGTGCCTGGTTGTTCGGATAACTACATGGATAGTGCCTGGATAACTGAATAAGTGCATTAGTAGTTTCTGGCTAATTAGATGAGTGCATGACTAGTGTGTGAGTGACTACATGAGTCCATTGTTAAAGCTTGAGGGATTGGATGGGTGATAGGCTTACTACAGTGATAATCTCTACATAATTAGATGAGTGCATGAGTAGTGCCTGAGTTTTTCATCAGTGCACACCTGTGCCTCAGTATTTCAATGACTGCATGGGCTGTAGATGGCTGCATAGGTTCTGTGCAAATGTTATAATGATTGCATACTTACAGCCTTTTTAATTGCACAAGTAAATACCACCTGCATAGTTCAATGACTACATAATTGATGCCTGCTTGATTGCAAGTGTACATGTGTAGTGTCCGGGTAATTGAATATTGCCATGGTTAGTAAATCACTGATTTGAAGACTGCCTAACTAGTGGCTGGGTGATTGTGTGAGTATCTGAATACTGCCGGATTGACTGTGAAAGTATCTTCATTGATGTTAGATACATAACAGTTGTCGCTATATATCTGACTCATTGGTTATCTCCTGTCAATATCAAACTACTTGTTTTACTGTATATATGCTTTTCTTTTGAGCGAAGTCTAGGTATCACACTGGATTCATAATTGCATACATGGCTATCTAGAAACATACATTGATTTGTTACTGAGCATGCAGATGCATCAGTAAGTTTCTAAAATGGAAAACAAAATTTAGAAATCTTTCAAAACACAAAACCTTTTGTGAATGGCATATCTACATTATTTCTCAAATACTTATTCTGCTTCTAAAACACATATTCAGCATATCTCAAACAAAAGTTCCACTCGCAATGAAGGTAGCACAAACACTGTCAAAGCATCCTGCACTATTAATCCTCCTAAACCATGTTTAAAGAAAAAACACTACCCTCACCATATACATGAAATTGTCATCAGCTTTACTGAACAGAGATCACCATGTAAAGATATATGTGATTGTATAATAGATGTACACCTTCAAGGCATCTTTCCAAAAATATATACCTCTCTGCATCTTTAGGTAAACTCAAAAGCCCAACTATATATATATATATATATATATATATATTATCTACTGGCGGTCGCCAGTAGATAGTTATAGTTAGGACCGTGTTTCCATAGGAAATCCGCAACATTCTATTTGGAATAACTTTTGCGTCGATTGACGAATCCTCGCGAAATTTTCAAAATAGGTGGGGCGCTCTGCTCCGCTCCTTCCCTGAAAGTCTCGGGGGGATTTGTCAAGCGGCGGCTGAGAAAAAGGGGGGTCCCAAAACGCGTTTTCCCCATGCATTTTCCCATAGGACCTTTAGTCCGCGCTACAGCCCGAACGGCTGAACAGAAAACCTTGAAATTTGGCAGAGAGGTAGTCCTCAGGTCAGGGATGTGCCTTTTGCAGGTCTGGTGTAAATCTGTTCAGTATTTTCTGAGAAAATAGCATTTAAAAGCATATATATATCTATAGGCGCGCACCGTGCGCGTACGGTAAGCGCACCCTGCCGTGCACGAGCGCAATTCTGATTGGTTGTTAGATCTCAGTAAACATTTGAATCGGTCGAAACCAGGAAGTGTTGGCCGCCATTTTGTCTCTCGCAGTCCGAGGGAGGTGAAAAATAAAGGTGGAGAACATGGAAAGGGGGCAGGGTGGACAGTTCCTGACCCCCTAGCCATTGTCAGGGGGTCCCCAAAGGACCCCCAAGGTCCATAAATGTTTTAAATATTTTTACGAAAAATCGCGGAGTGCGCTTACCGTGCGCGCACGGTAGAAACGTGAAAATTACGCGAACGGCGTAACGTGGGCGCGCGGTGCGCGAAGCGCACCGCGTGCCCACAGAGTGCGCACGGTGCGCGAAGTGCACCTTGCGCGCACGGTGCGTGCACGGTGAAAAACCTTAAAAAAAAAAAAATTAAATAATAATTATATAACTTAGCATTTAAAAAACCGTACAAATTCACTGAAAAAACCATAGGTTTCACACACATTATAGTTAGGAATTAGCATTTAAAAAACCTTGCAAATTCACTTAAAAAACCATAGGTTTCACACATGTTATAGTTAGCTGGACATTTCCCTCGTAAAAAACCAATGAAATTCCCCCGTTATAGTTAGTAAAGGGAACTATAACTCGTGCGACCGCAATCCACTGCTGATGACGTCAGATATTACATCACTGATGACATATGTGTCTTTCTGTAAAATAAATATTTATTAAATATGTATAGCTAAAGGTTAAAGGAAAGAAAAATGGGTAAATAAGTGAATAAATACAGTGATGTAATATCTGACGTCATCAGCAGTGGATTGGGGTTGCGTGAGTTTTAGTTCCCTTTACTAACTATAACGGGGGAATTTCATTGGTTTTTTACGAGGGAAATGTCCAGCTAACTATAGCATGTGTGAAACCTATGGTTTTTTAAGTGAATTTGCAAGGTTTTTTAAATGCTAATTCCTAACTATAACGTGTGTGAAACCTATGGTTTTTTCAGTGAATATATATATATATATATATATATATATATATATATATATATATATATATATATATATATATATATATATATATATTTTATCTACTGGCGGTCGCCAGTAGATAGTTATAGTTAGGACCGTGTTTCCATAGGAAATCCGCAACATTCTATTTGGAATAACTTTGGCGCCGGTTGACGAATCCTCGCGAAATTTTCAAAATAGGTGGGGCGCTCCGCTCCGCTCCTACCCTGAAAGTCTCGGGGGGATTCGTCAAGTGGGGGCTGAGAGAAAAGGGGGGTCCCAAAACACGTTTTCCCCATGCAATTTTCCATAGGGACCTTTAGTCCAAGGTACAGCCCGAACGGCTGAACAGAATTACTTGAAATTTGGCAGAGAGGTAGTCCTCAGGTCAGGGAAGTGCCTTTTGCAGGTCTGGTGTCAATCTGTTCAGTAGTTCTTGAGAAAATCAAAAGTAAAATCATATATATATGTGGGCGGAGCCTAACCACACATCTCATCCTGAGATCTGATTGGCTGTCAGCACTTCATCCAAGAAGTGTTGGCAGCCATCTTGGGACCAATATACATGATAGCACCTCATTAAAAAGCATTGCAGTTAATAGAAGGTTTTAAGACTTTAGTTACATTATAAATCATTTGTTGATGGTACCATACTCATTTCAGGAATTGTGGTATGTTCTAAGGTGATTTCACCATGTGAAAAAGCCTTCTGCTGGGATATCATGATTGAGAGAAAAATAATTTCTCATGCTTTTCCCACAGAGGTTTTGAAGGTGATCTATAAGCTAAACTGAGAGCTTATTTTCTGTAAATTCACATTATCTTTCTCAGTCATGTGAAAATGAAGTCTGACATTCTCAGTAAAACATGTACATCCAACAAGGGCAGAGACTGTCAGTTGATTCCTTTGTGTTCTACTGCAGCTTCCCAGAGTGTTCCAAAGAACAACTAGAGCGCTAACAGTCCTACTTATGATAAACATATAGCACACCTGAAGCCATCTTGCTTGGATTAAAGCGGTAACTCTTAAAACATTCAATTTAAAAAGGAACAAAATGAGGGGGTTCATTTTTCCATAAAAAGTATGATTAGTGCTGCAGAAAGAAAAATTAGGGCACATTTTGAGTGACTTCTCAAATCCTCTTCTTTCAATACCAGCAGCAGTTTTCCCTGGTGAGCAGTAGCTTTACTACAGTGATCTAATGAGCAAAAAGAGTGCTAACATTCTGAATTTATGGCAAATGTGTGACACATCTGAATGCCTTCTTGATGGAATCAAAGTAAAAAACTGAAAGTATTTCCTACTGAGGAGACTGCAGTAAATGAGGAAATTAGGAAACAAATAAGTCTCCCAAGATGGCCACCAGAGACAAAAGAGCCCAAATGTAGCCCAAATATCACCCAGATGTAGCCCAAGTATAGCCCAATGACAGAATGTCCCAGAGTGTTCTTAAAAACAACTAGAGCGCTTACTGTCTCCATTATGACAAAAGTATGGCACACCTGAAGCCATCTTGATTGGAATAAACTGGTAACACTTAAAACATTTAATTTAAAAAGGAACACAATGAGGGGGTTCATTTTGCCATAGAAATTATGATTAATGCTGAAGAAAGAAAATGAGGGCACATTTTGAGTGACTTCTCAAATCCTCTTCTATTTCAATAAAAAATTCTGACATGCAGACTGAAACATGCACTTTTAATACCAGAAGCAGACTTCCATGGTGAACAGTAGTTTTACTACAGTGATCTAATGAGCAACTAGAGTGCTAACATTCAGAATTTATGGCAAATGTGTGACATATCTGAATACCTTCATGATGGAATCAAAGTAAAAAACTGAAAGCATTTCCTACTGAGGAGACTGCTGTACATGAGGAAATTAGGAAACTTCATAACAAATAAATCTCCCAAGATGGCCACCGGAGACAAAAGAGCCCAAATGTAGCCCAAAATCACCCAGATGTAGCCCAAATATAGCCTAATGACAGAAGTGTGCAAAACACTTATTATTTTGTGTTTTTGCAGTGTTATATAGTGCAGACTTGTCAGGTACTGGAGTGCTTTACATGAGCATTGGTTACATCACACAAGAACAAATTCATTTTGGTTGTAGACATGGGGAGACTAAGTGATTTGACCAGAATCACAGAATGTCGAGCTGAAGCAGAAACTCCAACCTGGTTCCCCAGTTGCAAAGTCTGCAGTTCTGGAAGTAACACCACATCCTCTCCCCTAAGTGCAACATTTAATCAAGTGGTCAACTGGATAAAAAACATAAAGATAACAAATAATTTAAAAGTGCTTTGTCGCTATTTGAAAACTCAGAAAATATGTCCTTATTTTAGTCTTTTGGAGCACTAACCATAATTTTGATGCCAATAAGACCCTCTCATATATGTAATTTCTAAAGGAAATGCTCTAGGTATTACAGTTTTGATCACATCAAGATGACGTCAGGCGTTCCACACTTTTGTAATAAATATAGAATGTTAGCAATCTAGTTGTTCATTAGGATACTGTTGAGAGGCAGAGGCCAGGGGCACGGACTCTGAAAATTGAAGGCAGGTAGGAGGGTGCAAAGGCAACAATTTAACCACACTGAGCAGGCAGGAAGGGCCGTGGCAGCACAACAGACTATGGAGGGCAGTGGAAAGGGGGGCAGGGGCAACAAACCAACAATACAGGACTTGCAAGAGAGGCTGTGGCACTGTAATAGACCATCGTGGGCAGGCAGAAGGAAGAGGCAATGGTAGTACAACCATACATGCCAACAGACCCGATTCAGCCAGGAAACGTCCAATGTTTTTAAGCTCAAATGGGCTTTATTTGATCTGTCTCCTGTCTACAATCTCCTCTTTTTCAATGTAACTCAAAGGGGAAAATCAATACCCCAGTTTTTTTTCAAAATCTCCCTCTTACCAAGTTCAAAATGTTCGCAAGTATGGTACATTGGATCATGGAAGGAAATGGGGTAGGGACATGGACTTGGATAACAGAGGACAGGAGGGACATGGAGAGGTGCACCAAACTGACCCTGCAGGGCAGGCATCAGGGTTTGCAGCAGCACAATACAGCACACAGAGCACGCGGGACGGGAGTGCAGCACAACAATCCATAGAAAGCAAGAGGGAGGGGACAGGACCATGCACATGGACAACAGAGAACAGAGGGGCAAAAGGCAATGGTAGCTAGCTGACCATAATGAACAGACAGGAGAGAAAGCTGCAGCATAACAGACCATAAATGGCAGGAGGGATGGATCAGGGGCTTTACAATGGAACAGACAAGCCAGGAGGGAGGGAATAGTGGTCTGCACATGTAAACAGAGGGCTGGGGGCAAGGGGGCAGGGCAGGAGCAGCAAGATAGCCATGGAGGTCAGGCAGGATTGGCACTAGAAGCAAGACACACCATGAAGAGCAACACTGAGACTGTGATGGCATACACACAGACCATGGAGGGAAGGTGGGAGGGGGTCAGGGGCAGCTAACTGACCACACAGGGAAGGTGGGAGGGGCCATGACAGCACAGAAGACCATGCATGGCAAGTGGGAGGGTTAGTGGCAGCACAATGGCTATGATGGGCAAGAAGGAGGGTGCAGGGGCATGCACAAAGGACGATGGAGGATAGAAGGGAGGGTCAGAACCTGTGCACAGACAAGAAAGTTCAGGGGAAGGGGCCTCACAACAGACCGCACGGGGCAGGCAGGAGGAGCAGTTGCAGCACAACAAACCAGGGAGGGCAGAAGGGTGTGGCAGTACAATGGACCATGTAGGATAGGAGGAAGAGGATAGGGGCATGGCATGTGGACAGGCAGGGTGGAGGTGGCAGGGACAGGTTACAGTCATCTGACAATGCTAGGCAGGTGGGAGGGGAGTGGCAGCTCAACAGAACACTCAGAGTAGATAGGAGTGGCAGGTCCATGGAACATGGTGGGCAAAAAGGATGGAGCAGGGGCATGCACAAAGACATCGGAGGGCAGGGGGAAGGAGAATAGGGGCAGCAAGCTAAGCACAGAGTTTAAGCAGGAGGTCAATGATGGGGCATAGAATTGGGCAATGGAGGGCAGGAGGAGTGGACTGGTACATCATACTAAATTGAGGGCAGTGGTAGCACATCAGACCATGCATGGCAGGAGGGAGGAGGCTAGTCCATGGATTCACACAACAGGGGATGGGGCAGCAAGCTAACTGTTCAGAGAAGGCGGGCATTAGGAACTTTATTGAACTTTATTGTTTTTAAAACGTGTGTCTGTGCGAACTACTTAAAATATGAACAAGTATGCAGCATAATCTCACTTTTATTCAGGAAGAAGAGGACATTTGTGACTGTGACTCCGGGCTCACTTGGCAGAAACACCCCCTGACCCTCCACCCCCTATCGCAAAATGTAATGCCCGTGAAAAGGGTAGGTGAACACAGTGTTATATAGAACATAGTCCTGAGAGCACGATTGAAAATGAAAACTAGATATAGTGTATGGTATAAACTATGCACCAAAAAGTGTGATAGAAGATGAACCGGGCGTGAAATATAATATGCAATACATTGTGCGCAATTACAGATTCATTGGAGAGCGCGAGATAGCACAGGCACTAGCGCGTGCTATGCGATATGCGGCTTGGAGTGTAATATGCACAGGGCAGTGTTGTGGAACCTAACTAGTCTCTAAAGTTGTAATATAAAATATGTGCTGGGGAGTGTAACGTTGCATATGCACTGTGACAAAGATATGGATCCCAGATTGTAATATGTATGGCATAGCACTGTGCTTTATAACATAGGCATCGAGGAAGGTACGTTAGATGGGGCAATATAACCCGTGCGAAGACAAGTGTGGCATGACATATTCACGCGGTGGTGTTACAGTGCACATGGGCTAGAGAGTGTCATAGCATATGCACTAGCTAGTGGAATACAACACAGAGGTGTGTGGCACTCAGCAGGCAATGGTGGGTGTAACACAGCATTGGGCTCTGCCAGGAGCGCGCTGTGACTCTCAAGTGATGTTCGTCCCCTTTCCAGAGAGTAAAATAAAAAGTATTACACATCCGGCAGTGGATGTGTGTTTTATTAACCGTGAGGGGGGTTTCTTGCATAGTTTTGGTTGAATTTTTGTCGAATCCCCTTTGAATGGCTTGGTGTGCATGTGTATTAAATGTGCCCGTCAATAGCTACCCATGTTTGTATAAATAAACGACAAGGGTGTCTACCGGGATTAGGCACGGTAGGGCATCAGACATGTCAGAGCTTCACTAGTGGTGTAAATACATTCCACGTGGATTCATTGTATGCATAGTCGCCTTTTAATGAATATCACGCAAATCGTCATGGTGATAGGTACGTACGGTTTGTCCAGCATGTCCTAGGTGTGTCTATAAATATATATTTTTTTAAAATAATAAAAAACAGTGGCCGGCCCTGGGGATTGGGGTCAAACAAATATAATTAGGAGACAGGCCCTGGGGGATGGGGTCATCAGGGCCAATAAATTAGAATAAGAAGGGGAACCACACATCCCCCCTTCTTAAAAAATTAAAATAAATAAAAGACTGGCATTGTGCCGGAGGCCACGCCCCCTCCTTGCAGCACTCTGCAAACGCGCCCCCTGGCGAATTGTAAGTTGGGGAATTAATTCCTCTTCAATACTGAGGGTCCCTGAGGGCCAACTAGCCCAACAGGCATCTCCAGTATGCGCCAGGGAGCTGCGCTGCAGACAGGTGTTCTGAGGCCAAGCCCCTTTTTACACCTCTCTGCAACGCAGCTCTGTGGCACTTACTGGAGGTACCTAGTGGTCTAGTTTGACCCTAGGGACCCTTAGGATTCAAGGGGAGTTAATCTCTCAACTTAGAACAGCCACAGGGCGCGTTTACACAGAGGTGAAGGAGGGGACGGGGCCTGAGGTGACATGTGCAAACACGCACTATGGCACGTTTTAAATTGGGGATATAATTTCCCTTCAATACTGAGGGCCCCTGGGGGCTAACTAGCCCACCAAGTGCTTCCAGTAAGCGCCACTGAGCTGCATTGCAGAGAGGTGGTCCAGGCCGTGCCACTTTTTACACCTCTCTGCAACGCAGCTCTGTGGCACTTACTGGAGGTACCTAGTGGGCTAGTTGGACCCTAGGGACCCTCAGGATTCAAATTAACTTAATCTCCCAACTAGAAACGGACACAGGGCGTGTTTACACAGTGGTGAAGGGAGGGGACGGGGCCTGAGTTAACGTGTGCAAAAACGCCCTTTGGCCTGTTTTAAGAGGTAGTTTTAATCCCCCTGCCCTATTATATACTAGGGGCTTACAGAGGAGGTCATGCTAATCACAGGGGGACCCCAACACATAATGTTCCCTAGTGTATGTAGGTGTTTTCACTGTATTCTAAGTGTCTTTTAACATAGCACTGGCTCTAGGACTGGTTAGTCAGACTCAGTTACCACCAGTATCCGTCTGAAAAAGTTGAGGGTACAGGATGATTTTGCAACAAGGCTTCTTTCTGCTCTTCCTTTTGTTCTTTCTGCACGTTATCCTTCTTCCTGCACTTTTCTTCGTCTTTGAGGACTTCTGTTGCTTCTTTCTGCACTTCTTTTTTTCTTTCTATGCATTTTTTCTTCTTTCTTCACATGTCCTATCTCTGTAGGCATAGTTGGAAATTAGCATTTAAAAACCTTTGAAATTCACAGAAAAAACCATAGGTTTCAGGCACGTTATAGTTCGGAATTAGCATTTAAAAAACCTCAGAAATTCACTGAAAAAACCATAGGTTTCAGGGGTGTTATAGTTAGCTGGACTTGTCACTTGTACAAAACCATTGAAGTTATAGTTAGTTCAGCCAACTATAACTCACGCGCCCGCAATGCACTGCTGATGACGTCACATATTACATCACTCATGACATGGTCAGTGACATCACTCATGACATCACTGATGACATCTCAAATGACATCACTGATGACATCACTGATGACATCATCCTTGTGATAGAGTTGCAGACCTCCTCTCACCCTAATATAACCTTTGATACACACATTCGAAAATAGAGACTAAAATTTTCAAAACAATGGACATACCAATACCAGTTACAACAACCTCTTCAGTAATTCTAAGATCCACATACACATCCACTCATTCACCAACAGTCCTATACAGTCACTCATACATGTACTCACTCATCATATGTACTCATACACCTATACATCCTGTTACACAATGCCACTCATCCATAGAGTTACTCACACACATAGTCACTCATGCTAATAAAGAATCAAACATACATTTACTTGCATATACAGTTATACACACACCACCACACTTACTTCTACGGAAACTTACACATACTTAGTCTTTTAAACAATCACTTATAGAAACACATACTTATTCATACAGGAACTCTTTCAATCTCTTACTCTCACATATACTCACTTATATACACCAATAGTCACATATACTAGTTTAAAACATATGTAGTTACTCATAAAGACACTATTGAGACAGTAATTCACTTACTAACACACCCATACACACACTCATCTACCCATACAGTCCTGCACACATGCTGTCTTCAACACATACAAACAGTGAGTAACTCATTCATGCACCTATGCACTACGTAATACCCCCCACCGAACCATGCAGACACTCAGACTGATACTCAAAAAACCAACTAATAACCCATATAGACACCCATGTAGCTACTCACCAACCCATGCAGCCACTCATACACAAAGTGAGATACTGATACAGATATTTACATATTTAAACATTACTAAATAAGCCATGTATTCACTATGATACACTTAATCAGTCAGTTACACAATCAATTTTTCAAAAACAAATCATCCATTTAGACACTTATATACCCATTTATTCTTCCATCGACCTTGAGATATACATATATAAAACATATTTAATTTTCAGAAAAACACACATTCACTGGATGATGTCATCAGTGATGTCATCAGTGATGTCATTTGAGATGTCATCAGTGATGTCATGAGTGATGTCACTGACCATGTCATGAGTGATGTAATATGTGACGTCATCAGCAGTGCATTGCGGGCGCGTGAGTTATAGTTAGCTGAACTAACTATAACGGGGGAATTTCAATGGTTTTGTACAAGTGAAAAGTCCAGCTAACTATAACACCCCTTAAAGTAACTTAGCATTTAAAAAAACGTACAAATTCACTGAAAAAACCATAGGTTTCACACACGTTATAGTTAGGAATTAGCATTTAAAAAACCTTGCAAATTCAGTGAAAAAACCATAGGTTTCACACACGTTATAGTTATAGTTAGTGCAGGCAACTATAACTCACGCGACCGCAATCCTCTGCTGATGACATATGTGTCTTTATGAAAAAAAAATATTTGTAATATATGTATAGCTAAAATTTAATGGAAGAAGACATGGGCAAATAAGTGTCTAAATACAGTATTAGCATCAGCAGAGGATTGTGGTCGCGTGAGTTATAGTTGCCTGCACTAACTATAACGGGGGAATTTTAATGGTTTTTTACGAGTAAAATGTCCAGCTAACTATAACGTGTGTGAAACCTATGGTTTTTTTCACTGAATACTTATATATATGTATATATATCCTCCAAAGATGCCCTGCAACAGAGACGCACTCCTCCAGCTGATCGGTTACATAACCATTTATTAACAAGGAACAGGATTACAGCTCCGACTTGCTTTGTCCATTGCCTTACGCGTTTCAGAGCATTCATGCTCTTTCATCAGAGGCCATTTAAAATCACAGCTGTTCTTTGGAAACCCACAGTTCCCTGCGTGCTTGACTGCTTTTAAGGCTTCCGGTGCGCCTTTCTCGACAGAATTAATTGCAGTGCATGCCGGAACTTGTAGTGTTAAATTTCATATGCTTTTTTACCTCCAGTGGTCGTGTGTCTTTTAAATCATTTCATGGACCAATTTCTGCCCTCCAGTGGGCCACAGAGCTGGACGCCTGTTCCGAAATGCATACATCAGCTGCGCCGTCCTCCCAGCCAGGATGATTCATGGCAGACGAGCCCTTTTGAATAATGGGTGGTGCGAACTCCCACGGCTGGACCTGCCGTGTGTAAATCCTCCAAAGATGCCCTGCAACAGAGACGCACTCCTCCAGCTGATCGGTTACATAACCATTTATTAACAAGGAACAGGATTACAGCTCCGACTTGCTTTGTCCATTGCCTTACGCGTTTCAGAGCATTCATGCTCTTTCATCAGAGGCCATTTAAAATCACAGCTGTTCTTTGGAAACCCACAGTTCCCTGCGTGCTTGACTGCTTTTAAGGCTTCCGGTGCGCCTTTCTCGACAGAATTAATTGCAGTGCATGCCGGAACTTGTAGTGTTAAATTTCATATGCTTTTTTACCTCCAGTGGTCGTGTGTCTTTTAAATCATTTCATGGACCAATTTCTGCCCTCCAGTGGGCCACAGAGCTGGACGCCTGTTCCGAAATGCATACATCAGCTGCGCCGTCCTCCCAGCCAGGATGATTCATGGCAGACGAGCCCTTTTGAATAATGGGTGGTGCGAACTCCCACGGCTGGACCTGCCGTGTGTAAATCCTCCAAAGATGCCCTGCAACAGAGACGCACTCCTCCAGCTGATCGGTTACATAACCATTTATTAACAAGGAACAGGATTACAGCTCCGACTTGCTTTGTCCATTGCCTTACGCGTTTCAGAGCATTCATGCTCTTTCATCAGAGGCCATTTAAAATCACAGCTGTTCTTTGGAAACCCACAGTTCCCTGCGTGCTTGACTGCTTTTAAGGCTTCCGGTGCGCCTTTCTCGACAGAATTAATTGCAGTGCATGCCGGAACTTGTAGTGTTAAATTTCATATGCTTTTTTACCTCCAGTGGTCGTGTGTCTTTTAAATCATTTCATGGACCAATTTCTGCCCTCCAGTGGGCCACAGAGCTGGACGCCTGTTCCGAAATGCATACATCAGCTGCGCCGTCCTCCCAGCCAGGATGATTCATGGCAGACGAGCCCTTTTGAATAATGGGTGGTGCGAACTCCCACGGCTGGACCTGCCGTGTGTAAATCCTCCAAAGATGCCCTGCAACAGAGACGCACTCCTCCAGCTGATCGGTTACATAACCATTTATTAACAAGGAACAGGATTACAGCTCCGACTTGCTTTGTCCATTGCCTTACGCGTTTCAGAGCATTCATGCTCTTTCATCAGAGGCCATTTAAAATCACAGCTGTTCTTTGGAAACCCACAGTTCCCTGCGTGCTTGACTGCTTTTAAGGCTTCCGGTGCGCCTTTCTCGACAGAATTAATTGCAGTGCATGCCGGAACTTGTAGTGTTAAATTTCATATGCTTTTTTACCTCCAGTGGTCGTGTGTCTTTTAAATCATTTCATGGACCAATTTCTGCCCTCCAGTGGGCCACAGAGCTGGACGCCTGTTCCGAAATGCATACATCAGCTGCGCCGTCCTCCCAGCCAGGATGATTCATGGCAGACGAGCCCTTTTGAATAATGGGTGGTGCGAACTCCCACGGCTGGACCTGCCGTGTGTAAATCCTCCAAAGATGCCCTGCAACAGAGACGCACTCCTCCAGCTGATCGGTTACATAACCATTTATTAACAAGGAACAGGATTACAGCTCCGACTTGCTTTGTCCATTGCCTTACGCGTTTCAGAGCATTCATGCTCTTTCATCAGAGGCCATTTAAAATCACAGCTGTTCTTTGGAAACCCACAGTTCCCTGCGTGCTTGACTGCTTTTAAGGCTTCCGGTGCGCCTTTCTCGACAGAATTAATTGCAGTGCATGCCGGAACTTGTAGTGTTAAATTTCATATGCTTTTTTACCTCCAGTGGTCGTGTGTCTTTTAAATCATTTCATGGACCAATTTCTGCCCTCCAGTGGGCCACAGAGCTGGACGCCTGTTCCGAAATGCATACATCAGCTGCGCCGTCCTCCCAGCCAGGATGATTCATGGCAGACGAGCCCTTTTGAATAATGGGTGGTGCGAACTCCCACGGCTGGACCTGCCGTGTGTAAATCCTCCAAAGATGCCCTGCAACAGAGACGCACTCCTCCAGCTGATCGGTTACATAACCATTTATTAACAAGGAACAGGATTACAGCTCCGACTTGCTTTGTCCATTGCCTTACGCGTTTCAGAGCATTCATGCTCTTTCATCAGAGGCCATTTAAAATCACAGCTGTTCTTTGGAAACCCACAGTTCCCTGCGTGCTTGACTGCTTTTAAGGCTTCCGGTGCGCCTTTCTCGACAGAATTAATTGCAGTGCATGCCGGAACTTGTAGTGTTAAATTTCATATGCTTTTTTACCTCCAGTGGTCGTGTGTCTTTTAAATCATTTCATGGACCAATTTCTGCCCTCCAGTGGGCCACAGAGCTGGACGCCTGTTCCGAAATGCATACATCAGCTGCGCCGTCCTCCCAGCCAGGATGATTCATGGCAGACGAGCCCTTTTGAATAATGGGTGGTGCGAACTCCCACGGCTGGACCTGCCGTGTGTAAATCCTCCAAAGATGCCCTGCAACAGAGACGCACTCCTCCAGCTGATCGGTTACATAACCATTTATTAACAAGGAACAGGATTACAGCTCCGACTTGCTTTGTCCATTGCCTTACGCGTTTCAGAGCATTCATGCTCTTTCATCAGAGGCCATTTAAAATCACAGCTGTTCTTTGGAAACCCACAGTTCCCTGCGTGCTTGACTGCTTTTAAGGCTTCCGGTGCGCCTTTCTCGACAGAATTAATTGCAGTGCATGCCGGAACTTGTAGTGTTAAATTTCATATGCTTTTTTACCTCCAGTGGTCGTGTGTCTTTTAAATCATTTCATGGACCAATTTCTGCCCTCCAGTGGGCCACAGAGCTGGACGCCTGTTCCGAAATGCATACATCAGCTGCGCCGTCCTCCCAGCCAGGATGATTCATGGCAGACGAGCCCTTTTGAATAATGGGTGGTGCGAACTCCCACGGCTGGACCTGCCGTGTGTAAATCCTCCAAAGATGCCCTGCAACAGAGACGCACTCCTCCAGCTGATCGGTTACATAACCATTTATTAACAAGGAACAGGATTACAGCTCCGACTTGCTTTGTCCATTGCCTTACGCGTTTCAGAGCATTCATGCTCTTTCATCAGAGGCCATTTAAAATCACAGCTGTTCTTTGGAAACCCACAGTTCCCTGCGTGCTTGACTGCTTTTAAGGCTTCCGGTGCGCCTTTCTCGACAGAATTAATTGCAGTGCATGCCGGAACTTGTAGTGTTAAATTTCATATGCTTTTTTACCTCCAGTGGTCGTGTGTCTTTTAAATCATTTCATGGACCAATTTCTGCCCTCCAGTGGGCCACAGAGCTGGACGCCTGTTCCGAAATGCATACATCAGCTGCGCCGTCCTCCCAGCCAGGATGATTCATGGCAGACGAGCCCTTTTGAATAATGGGTGGTGCGAACTCCCACGGCTGGACCTGCCGTGTGTAAATCCTCCAAAGATGCCCTGCAACAGAGACGCACTCCTCCAGCTGATCGGTTACATAACCATTTATTAACAAGGAACAGGATTACAGCTCCGACTTGCTTTGTCCATTGCCTTACGCGTTTCAGAGCATTCATGCTCTTTCATCAGAGGCCATTTAAAATCACAGCTGTTCTTTGGAAACCCACAGTTCCCTGCGTGCTTGACTGCTTTTAAGGCTTCCGGTGCGCCTTTCTCGACAGAATTAATTGCAGTGCATGCCGGAACTTGTAGTGTTAAATTTCATATGCTTTTTTACCTCCAGTGGTCGTGTGTCTTTTAAATCATTTCATGGACCAATTTCTGCCCTCCAGTGGGCCACAGAGCTGGACGCCTGTTCCGAAATGCATACATCAGCTGCGCCGTCCTCCCAGCCAGGATGATTCATGGCAGACGAGCCCTTTTGAATAATGGGTGGTGCGAACTCCCACGGCTGGACCTGCCGTGTGTAAATCCTCCAAAGATGCCCTGCAACAGAGACGCACTCCTCCAGCTGATCGGTTACATAACCATTTATTAACAAGGAACAGGATTACAGCTCCGACTTGCTTTGTCCATTGCCTTACGCGTTTCAGAGCATTCATGCTCTTTCATCAGAGGCCATTTAAAATCACAGCTGTTCTTTGGAAACCCACAGTTCCCTGCGTGCTTGACTGCTTTTAAGGCTTCCGGTGCGCCTTTCTCGACAGAATTAATTGCAGTGCATGCCGGAACTTGTAGTGTTAAATTTCATATGCTTTTTTACCTCCAGTGGTCGTGTGTCTTTTAAATCATTTCATGGACCAATTTCTGCCCTCCAGTGGGCCACAGAGCTGGACGCCTGTTCCGAAATGCATACATCAGCTGCGCCGTCCTCCCAGCCAGGATGATTCATGGCAGACGAGCCCTTTTGAATAATGGGTGGTGCGAACTCCCACGGCTGGACCTGCCGTGTGTAAATCCTCCAAAGATGCCCTGCAACAGAGACGCACTCCTCCAGCTGATCGGTTACATAACCATTTATTAACAAGGAACAGGATTACAGCTCCGACTTGCTTTGTCCATTGCCTTACGCGTTTCAGAGCATTCATGCTCTTTCATCAGAGGCCATTTAAAATCACAGCTGTTCTTTGGAAACCCACAGTTCCCTGCGTGCTTGACTGCTTTTAAGGCTTCCGGTGCGCCTTTCTCGACAGAATTAATTGCAGTGCATGCCGGAACTTGTAGTGTTAAATTTCATATGCTTTTTTACCTCCAGTGGTCGTGTGTCTTTTAAATCATTTCATGGACCAATTTCTGCCCTCCAGTGGGCCACAGAGCTGGACGCCTGTTCCGAAATGCATACATCAGCTGCGCCGTCCTCCCAGCCAGGATGATTCATGGCAGACGAGCCCTTTTGAATAATGGGTGGTGCGAACTCCCACGGCTGGACCTGCCGTGTGTAAATCCTCCAAAGATGCCCTGCAACAGAGACGCACTCCTCCAGCTGATCGGTTACATAACCATTTATTAACAAGGAACAGGATTACAGCTCCGACTTGCTTTGTCCATTGCCTTACGCGTTTCAGAGCATTCATGCTCTTTCATCAGAGGCCATTTAAAATCACAGCTGTTCTTTGGAAACCCACAGTTCCCTGCGTGCTTGACTGCAATAAAGCTACGTTAGCAATCTTCCATGGAGTGCGCCTTCGTTTTTGGACAACACTGAAAGGTATGAAAACGGCCGCCCTGCCGTGAAAGCGCACCGTCTTTGAAATGTCACAGGATGCTGGAGGGGCTAAAGAACTGTTCGTTGCCTCACCGCGGCCATGGGAGATATTATATTGGACTGTGAAGGCATGTTTGGAGGCCCACTGGAGGGCTTGAGCAGTGATTAAAATTGTGGCAAACGGAACAACCTACTGGAAGGTTTATTATTGACAGCACTTCAATTACCAGAGTGCACGGCGCTAAAAGAAACTCACCTGCGATCCCACTAGAGGGAAATAAATGGCCGAGATTTGCTTCGTTTCCGTTGTGCCAGTAAAGCCTGTGAACAAGAGCCAGGAGGCTTGAAACGCGTCAGGCGAAATTTGCAATTCGAACATGAATGCACAGTCCTGCTCCTGCATTCAATAAAGCTACGTTAGCAATCTTCCATGGAGTGCGCCTTCGTTTTTGGACAACACTGAAAGGTATGAAAACGGCCGCCCTGCCGTGAAAGCGCACCGTCTTTGAAATGTCACAGGATGCTGGAGGGGCTAAAGAACTGTTCGTTGCCTCACCGCGGCCATGGGAGATATTATATTGGACTGTGAAGGCATGTTTGGAGGCCCACTGGAGGGCTTGAGCAGTGATTAAAATTGTGGCAAACGGAACAACCTACTGGAAGGTTTATTATTGACAGCACTTCAATTACCAGAGTGCACGGCGCTAAAAGAAACTCACCTGCGATCCCACTAGAGGGAAATAAATGGCCGAGATTTGCTTCGTTTCCGTTGTGCCAGTAAAGCCTGTGAACAAGAGCCAGGAGGCTTGAAACGCGTCAGGCGAAATTTGCAATTCGAACATGAATGCACAGTCCTGCTCCTGCATTCAATAAAGCTACGTTAGCAATCTTCCATGGAGTGCGCCTTCGTTTTTGGACAACACTGAAAGGTATGAAAACGGCCGCCCTGCCGTGAAAGCGCACCGTCTTTGAAATGTCACAGGATGCTGGAGGGGCTAAAGAACTGTTCGTTGCCTCACCGCGGCCATGGGAGATATTATATTGGACTGTGAAGGCATGTTTGGAGGCCCACTGGAGGGCTTGAGCAGTGATTAAAATTGTGGCAAACGGAACAACCTACTGGAAGGTTTATTATTGACAGCACTTCAATTACCAGAGTGCACGGCGCTAAAAGAAACTCACCTGCGATCCCACTAGAGGGAAATAAATGGCCGAGATTTGCTTCGTTTCCGTTGTGCCAGTAAAGCCTGTGAACAAGAGCCAGGAGGCTTGAAACGCGTCAGGCGAAATTTGCAATTCGAACATGAATGCACAGTCCTGCTCCTGCATTCAATAAAGCTACGTTAGCAATCTTCCATGGAGTGCGCCTTCGTTTTTGGACAACACTGAAAGGTATGAAAACGGCCGCCCTGCCGTGAAAGCGCACCGTCTTTGAAATGTCACAGGATGCTGGAGGGGCTAAAGAACTGTTCGTTGCCTCACCGCGGCCATGGGAGATATTATATTGGACTGTGAAGGCATGTTTGGAGGCCCACTGGAGGGCTTGAGCAGTGATTAAAATTGTGGCAAACGGAACAACCTACTGGAAGGTTTATTATTGACAGCACTTCAATTACCAGAGTGCACGGCGCTAAAAGAAACTCACCTGCGATCCCACTAGAGGGAAATAAATGGCCGAGATTTGCTTCGTTTCCGTTGTGCCAGTAAAGCCTGTGAACAAGAGCCAGGAGGCTTGAAACGCGTCAGGCGAAATTTGCAATTCGAACATGAATGCACAGTCCTGCTCCTGCATTCAATAAAGCTACGTTAGCAATCTTCCATGGAGTGCGCCTTCGTTTTTGGACAACACTGAAAGATATGTATATATATATATATATTCACTGAAAAAACCATAGGTTTCAGACATGTTATAGTTAGCGGAAATTTTACTGATAAAAAACCAATGAAATTCCCCCGTTATAGTTAGTGCAGGCAACTATAACTCACGCGACCGCAATCCTCTGCTGATGCTAATACTGTATTTAGACACTTATTTGCCCATGTCTTCTTCCATAAATTTTTAGCTATACATATATTAGAAATATTTTTTTTTCATAAAGACACATATGTCATCAGCAGAAGATTGCGGTCGCGTGAGTTATAGTTGCCTGCACTAACTATAACGGGGGAATTTCATTGGTTTTTTATCAGTAAAATTTCCGCTAACTATAACATGTCTGAAACCTATGGTTTTTTCAGTGAATTTGCAAGGTTTTTTAAATGCTAATTCCTAACTATAACGTGTGTGAAACCTATGGTTTTTTCAGTGAATTTGTACGGTTTTTTAAATGCTAAGTTACTTTACGCCATTCGTGGCGTGCACGCCCACTTAACGCAGTTCGTTCCGTGCGCGCACGGTGCGCATGGGCGCTGTCTAAACAGCCCCTTTATATGTTTTTTGCCTTTATTTACAGCCCCCCCTCAGAGTGCGAGAGAGAAAATGGCGGCCGCCGCTTCCTGGTTTCGACCGATTCGAATGTTTACTTAGATGTAACAGCCAATCAGAATCGCGCTCGCGCACGCCACCGTACGCGTACGGTAAGCTTACGGTAAGCGTACCGTAAGCTGGCTCAGATATATATATTGATTTAAAGGCTATTTTCTCAGAATCTACTGAACAGATTTACACCAAACCTACAAAAGGCACTTCCTTGACCTGAGGACTACCTCTCTGCCAAATTTCTAGTAATTCTGTTCAGCCGTTCGGGCTGTAGCCCTGTCTAAAGGTCCTATGGAAAAATGCATGGGAAAAACGCGTTTTGGGACCCCCCTTTTATCTCAGCCCCCGCTTGACGAATCCCCCCGAGACTTTCAGGGTAGGAGCGGAGCGTAGCGCCCCACCTATTTTGAGAAATTCGCGAGGATTCGTCGACCGGCGCCAAAGTTATTCAAAATAGAATGTTGCGGATTTCCTATGGAAAAGGGGTCCTAACTATAACTACCTACTGGCGACCGCCAGTAGGTAATATAGCTATGTGCAAGCACAAAAACCACATCTCACCATCTAAGCATATATAAAGCGGTCGTATAAGTTAAAGACCAGATTGACAAACACTTCACAAAACATACCCAACAAGTATTACTTCTTTCTATTTCATATACAGGCGGACAACATATTACCATCTTTTATTTCTCCCTACACTGTTCCTGTTTATTAATGTTACTAAAAGTACTACAACACTCAGAATGCGAATGCCAGATGTATCTATTCTGGAACTGATGTTTAGAAATTTTAAACATTCTTAGTTTCTCATTGCAACTTTCCACAAGACTATAAGGTTATTTTTCAATAAAATACACAATGTAATAAAGAGGAACTAATTTATTTTTCCTCTTACTTCCCGAAACATTCACCACTAACCTCTTAAACAAATACCCTCTAATAGATACAATTCATCTCATATATTTTTTCACATCACTGTGAGAATATTTTTATCAAACTTCCATATGCATATCTTCATTTCTGATGTAATTCTTTTTAAAGGATTAAAAAGTTACGTACCTACCAGTAAATTGAGTTTGTAGATTATATTGTTGTTTTAGCTCTCTCTGGATACTTTTGACACTGTTAGGATTTGAAAAAACTAAAACTAATCACAAGATTGGTACACCACTCTCATACAAAGCAACTCTGAAATGGCAACCTCTTCAATGTTTCACTCTATCATCATGAGAAAGGCAGCAAATTAAATCATGTGTTTCATTTTAGACTTTAGACTACTGCATCTCCACTTGTGAATGGTTAGCATCTGTTAACCCTTTCCCCCTCTTTCAAAATGAGGTTCCTGTTGGTGCAAACCTATAGCTAGGTTAATTTTTCTGAAATATAAATACAACACAATATTTTATTACATAATTGCATCATCACTCCTAAATGTTTAAAACAAATCTGTCTCTTTAACACCCTTCCCACAATAAACTCTTAACTCAGTGTAACTAGCAACCCAGTGGAACCAGTGTGTCTAACGTTCAGAGCACATTCTAGAAGGAGCATCCTGCTTCCAAATAAGATACGGCAATTGTGCTTTACAGTTTCAAAAGCATATCCATGTCTGTAATACATGTAATTTTTTAAACAACAGTCAATAATAAGACTTCTTGCTAAGGCATCCAACACGCTACCTCCTAATTTCATTCACGTGCATGCTGAAAGCACCCGATGGAAAAAAATAAAAATAAATATATATATATATATATATATATATATATATTCACAGAAAAAACTTTAGGTTTCAGGCACGTTATAGTTAGGAATTAGCATTTAAAAAACCTAAGAAATTCACTGAAAAAACCATAGGTTTCAGGGGTGTTATAGTTAGCTGGACTTTTCACTTGTACAAAACCATTGAAATTCCCCCGTTATAGTTAGTTCAGCTAACTATAACTCGCGCGCCCGCAATGCACTGCTGATGACGTCACATATTACATCACTCATGACATGGTCAGTGACATCACTCATGACATCACTGATGACATCTCAAATGACATCACTGATGACATCACTGATGACATCATCCAGTGAATGTGTGTTTTTCTGAAAATTAAATATGTTTTATATATGTATATCTCAAGGTCGATGGAAGAATAAATGGGTATATAAGTGTCTAAATGGATGATTTGTTTTTGAAAAATTGATTGTGTAACTGACTGATTAAGTGTATCATAGTGAATACATGGCTTAGTGAGTAATGTTTAAATATGTAAATATCTGTATCAGTCTCTCACTTTGTGTATAAGTGGCTGCATGGGTTGGTGAGTAGCTACATGGGTGTCTATATAGGTTATTAGTTGGTTTTTTGAGTATCAGTCTGAGTGTCTGCATGGTTCGGTGGGGGGTATTACGTAGTGCATAGTTGCATGAATGAGTGACTCACTGTTTGTATGTGTTGAAGACAGCATGTGTGCAGGACTGTATGGGTGGATGAGTGTGTGTATGGGTGTGTTAGTGAGTGAATGACTGTCTCAATGGTGTCTTTATGAGTAACTACATATGTTTTAAACTAGTATATGTGACTATTGGTGTATATAAGTGAGTATATGTGAGAGTGAGAGATTGAAAGAATTCCTGTATGAATAAGTACGTGTTTCTATAAGTGATTGTTTAAAAGACTAAGTATGTGTAAGTTTCCGTAGAAGTAAGTGTGGTGGTGTGTGTATAAGTGTATATGCAAGTAAATGTATGTTTGATTCTTTATTAGCATGAGTGACTATGTGTGTGAGTAACTCTATGGATGAGTGGCATTGTGTAACAGGATGTATAGGTGTATGAGTACATATGATGAGTGAGTACATGTATGAGTGACTGTATAGGACTGTTGGTGAATGAGTGGATGTGTATGTGGATCTTAGAATTACTGAAGAGGTTGTTGTAACTGGTATTGGTATGTCCATTGTTTTGAAAATTGTACTCTCTATTTTTGAATGTGTGTATCAAAGGTTATATTAGGGTGAGAGGAGGTCTGCCACTCTATCACAAGGATGATGTCATCAGTGATGTCATCAGTGATGTCATTTGAGATGTCATCAGTGATGTCATGAGTGATGTCACTGACCATGTCATGAGTGATGTAATATGTGACGTCATCAGCAGTGCATTGCGGGCGCGCGAGTTATAGTTAGCTGAACTAACTATAACGGGGGAATTTCAATGGTTTTGTACAAGTGAAAAGTCCAGCTAACTATAACACCCCTGAAACCTATGGTTTTTTCAGTGAATTTCTTAGGTTTTTTAAATGCTAATTCCTAACTATAACGTGCCTGAAACCTAAAGTTTTTTCTGTGAATTTCAAAGGTTTTTTAAATGCTAATTTCTAACTATGCCTACAGAGATAGGACATGTGAAGAAAGAAGAAAAAATGCACAGAAAGAAAAAAAAGAAGTGCAGAAAGAAGCAACAGAAGTCCTCAAAGACGAAGAAAAGTGCAGGATGAAGGATAACGTGCAGAAGGAACAAAAGGAAGAGCAGAAAGAAGCCTTGTTGCAAAATCATCCTGTACCCTCAACTTTTTCAGACGGATACTGGTGGTAACTGAGTCTGACTAACCAGTCCTAGAGCCAGTGCTATGTTAAAAGACACTTAGAATACAGTGAAAACACCTACATACACTAGGGAACATTATGCGTTGGGGTCCCCCTGTGATTAGCATGACCTTCTCTGTAAGCTCCTAGTATATAATAGGGCAGGGGGATTAAAACTACCTCTTAAAACAGGCCACAGGGCGTTTTTGCACACGTTAACCTAGGCCCCGTCCCCTCCCTTCACCACTGTGTAAACACGCCCTGTGTCCGTTTTTAGTTGGGAGATTAAGTTCATTTGAATCCTGAGGGTCCCTAGGGTCCAACTAGCCCACTAGGTACCTCCAGTAAGTGCCACAGAGCTGCGTTGCAGAGAGGTGTAAAAAGTGGCACGGCCTGGACCACCTCTCTGCAATGCAGCTCAGTGGCGCTTACTGGAAGCACTTGGTGGGCTAGTTAGCCCCCAGGGGCCCTTAGTATTGAATGGAAATGATATCCCCAATTTAAAACGTGCCATAGTGCATGTTTGCACACGTCACCTCAGGCCCCGTCCCCTCCCTTCACCACTGTGTAAACGCGGCCTGTGGCTGTTCTAAGTTGAGAGATTAAGTCCCCTTAAATCCTAAGGGTCCCTAGGGTCAAACTAGACCACTAGGTACCTCCAGTAAGCGCCACAGAGCTGCGTTGCAGAGAGGTGTAAAAAGGGGCTTGGCCTCAGAACACCTGTCTGCAGCACAGCTCCCTGGTGCATACTGGAGATGATTGTTGGGCTAGTTGGCCCTCAGGGACCCTCAGTATTGAAGAGGAATTAATTCCCCAACTTACAACTCGCCAGTGGGCGCGTTTGCAGAGTGCTGCAAGGAGGGGGCGTCGCCTCCGGCACGATGCCAGTCTTTTATTTTTTTAAGAAGGGGGGCTGTGTGGTTCCCTTTCTTATTCTAATTTATTGGCCCTGATGACCCCATCCCCCAGGGCCTGTCTCCTAATTATATTTTTTTGACCCCAATCCCCAGGGCCGGCCACTGTTTTTTATTATTTGAAAAAAAATATATATTTATAGACACACCTAGGACATGCTGGACAAACCGTACATACCTATCACCATGACGATTTGCGTGATATTCATTAAAAGACGACTATGCATACAATGAATCCACGTGGAATGTATTTACACCACTAGTGAAGCTCTGACATGTCTGATGCCCTACCGTGCCTAATCCCGGTAGATACCCTTGTCGTTTATTTATACAAACATGGGTAGCTATTGACGGGCACATTTAATACACATGCACACCAAGCCATTCAAAGGGGATTCGACAAAAATTCGCCCAAAACTATGCAAGAAACCCCCCTCACGATTAATAAAACATATTCTCTGGAAAGGGGATGAACATCACTTGAGAGTCACAGCACGCGCCTGGCAGAGCCCAATGCTGTGTTACACCCACCATTGCCTGCTGAGTGCCACACACCTCTGTGTTGTATTCCACTAGCTAGTGCATATGCTATGTCACTCTCTAGCCCATGTGCACTGTAACACCACCCCGTGAATATGTCATGCCACACTTGTCTTCGCACGGGTTATATTGCCCCATCTAACGTGCCTTCCTCGATGCCTATGTTATAACGCACAGTGCTATGCCATACATATTACAATCTGGGAACCATATCTTTGTCACAGTGCATATGCAACGTTACACTCCCCAGCACATATTTTATATTACAACTTTAGAGACTAGTTAGGTTACACAACACTGCCCTGTGCATATTACACTCCAAGGCGCATATCGCATAGCACGCGCTAGTGCCTGTGCTATCTCGCGCTCTCCAATGAATCTGTCATTGCGCACAATGTATTGCATATTATATTTCATGCCCGGTTCATCTTATATCACACTTTTTGGTGCATAGTTTATACCATACACTATATCTAGTTTTCATTTTCAATCGTGCTCTCAGGACTATGTTCTATATAACACTGTGTTCACCTACCCTTTTCACGGGCATTACATTTTGCGATAGGGGGTGGAGGGTCAGGGGATGTTTCTGCGAAGTGAGCCCGGAGTCACAGTCACAAACGTCCTCTTCTTCCTGAATAAAAGTGAGATTATGCTGCATACTTGTTCATATTTTAAGTAATTCGCACAGACACACGTCTTAAAAACAATAAAGTTCCTAATACCCGCCTTCTCTGAACAGTTAGCTTGCTGCCCCATCCCCCTCCTCCCTATCCTCTGTTGTGTGAATCCATGGACTAGCCTCCTCCCTCCTGCCATGCATGGTCTGATGTGCTGCCACTGCCCTCAATTTAGTATGATGTACCAGTCCACTCCTCCTGCCCTCCATTGCCCAATTCTATGTCCCATCATTGACCTCCTGCTTAAACTCTGTGCTTAGCTTGCTGCCCCTATTCTCCTTCCCCCTGCCCTCCGATGTCTTTGTGCATGCCCCTGCTCCATCCTTTTTGCCCACCATGTTCCATGGACCTGCCACTCCTATCTACTCTGAGTGTTCTGTTGAGCTGCCACTCCCCTCCCACCTGCCTAGCATTGTCAGATGACTGTAACCTGTCCCTGCCACCTCCACCCTGCCTGTCCACATGCCATGCCCCTATCCTCTTCCTCCTGTCCACATGGTCCATTGTACTGCCACACCCTTCTGCCCTCCCTGGTCTGTTGTGCTGCAACTGCTCCTCCTGCCTGCCCCGTGCGGTCTGTTGTGAGGCCCCTTCCCCTGAACTTTCTTGTCTGTGCACAGGTCCTGACCCTCCCTTCTATCCTACATCATCCTTTGTGCATGCCCCTGCACCCTCCTTCTTGCCCATCATAGCCATTGTGCTGCCACTAACCCTTCCACTTGCCATGCATGGTCTTCTGTGCTGCCATGGCCCCTCCCACCTTCCCTGTGTGGTCAGTTAGCTGCCCCTGACCCCCTCCCACCTTCCCTCCATGGTCTGTGTGTATGCCATCACAGTCTCACTGTTGCTCTTCATGGTGTGTCTTGCTTCTAGTGCCCATCCTGCCTGACCTCCATGGCTATCTTGCTGCTCCTGCCCTGCCCCCTTGCCCCCAGCCCTCTGTTTGCATGTGCAGACCCCTACTCCCTCCCTCCTGGCTTGTCTGTTCCATTGTAATGCCCCTGATCCGTCCCTCCTGCCCTTTATGGTCTGTTATGCTGCAGCTTTCTCTCCTGTCTGTCCATTATGGTCATCTAACTACCATTGCCTCTTGCCCCTCTGTTCTCTGTTGTCCATGTGCATGGTCCTGTGCCCTCCCTCTTGCTTTCTATGGATTGTTGTGCTGCACTCCCGTCCCGCATGCCCTGTGTGGTGTATTGTGCTGCTGCAAACCCTGATGCCTGCCCTGCAGGGTCAGTTTGGTGCACCTCTCCATGTCCCTCCTGTCCTCTGTTATCCAAGTCCATGTCCCTACCCCATTTCCTTCCATGATCCAATGTACCATACTTGCGAACATTTTGAACTTGGTAAGAGGGAGATTTTGAAAAAAAACTGGGGTATTGATTTTCCCCTTTGATTTACATTGAAAAAGAGGAGATTGTAGACAGGAGACAGATGAAATAAAGCCCATTTGAGCTTAAAAACATTGGGCGTTTCCTGGCTGAATCGGGTCTGTTGGCATGTATGGTTGTACTACCATTGCCTCTTCCTTCTGCCCACAATGGTCTATTACATTGCCACAGCCTCTCTTGCAAGTCCTGTATTGTTGGTTTGTTGCCCCTGCCCCCCTTTCCACTGCCCTCCATAGTCTGTTGTGCTGCCACGGCCCTTCCTGCCTGCTCAGTGTGGTTAAATTGTTGCCTTTGCACCCTCCTACCTTCCTTCAATTTTCAGAGTCCGTGCCCCTGGCCTCTGCCTCTCAACAGTATCCTAATGAACAACTAGATTGCTAACATTCTATATTTATTACAAAAGTGTGGCACGCCTGATGTCATCTTGATGTAATCAAAACTGTAATACCTAGAGCATTTCCTTTAGAAATTACATATATGAGAGGGTCTTATTGGCATCAAAATTATGGTTAGTGCTCTAAAAGACTAAAATAAGGACATATTTTCTGAGTTTTCAAATAGCGACAAAGCACTTTTAAATTATTTGTTATCTTTATGTTTTTTTATCCAGTTGACCACTTGATTGCACTTAGGGGAGAGGATGTGGTGTTACTTCCAGAACTGCAGACTTTGCAGCTGGGGACCAGGTTGGAGTTTCTGCTTCAGCTCGACATTCTGTGATTCTGGTCAAATCACTTGGGGGCATATGTATCAAACGAATTTTTAATCGCAAACGCTGCGATTCGCAAAATAACAGCGTTTGCGATTAAAAAATCGGTAATCGGGATGTATGAGGCAAATCTCATCGCAAATGTTAAGGAATTGCTAATTTAGCGATTCCTTAATTTTGCGTTAGCATTTAAGAAATCGCAAATTGCGATTTCTTAAATGATATGTAAAAAGCACCCAAGTTGTGCGAATTATCCTTAAGAAATCGCAAATTACCACCAACTTCCAGTTGGTGGTAATTTGCGATTTCCTTTCAAAAAGCACTTTTTTGAATTTTACAAAGTGCCACGTGGCGCTCATACATGCCCTTAGGGCATGTATGTGCGCCATATGCACACACATGCTAATTTCAGGGGTGCATCAGGGTGTCATCATGACACCATTGCACCTTTGAAATTATTCTCAAATTGCGATTAGCAAATTGCGATTCGCTATTTGAGAATTACTTCCCATTCATTCCTATGGGTCTCCTGGCCCATAGAAATGAATGGGCAGGTATTCCTTAATTGCGATTTCGCAATTTGCTAATCGCAATTAAGGAATTTTAAGAAATCACAAAAAGTTTGCAATTTTTTAAATACATCCCGTTTGGCAATTCTCAAATAGCGATTCTTTAAAAATCGCTATTTGAGAATCGCAAATGGTGATGTTGATACATATGCCCCTTAGTCTCCCCATGTCTACAACCAAAATGAATTTGATCTTGTGTGATGTAACCAATGCTCATGTAAAGCACTCCAATACCTGACAAGTCTGCACTATATAACACTGCAAAAACACAAAATAATAAGTGTTTTGCACACTTCTGTCATTGGGCTATATTTGGGCTACATCTGGGTGATTTTGGGCTACATTTGGGCTCTTTTGTCTCCGGTGGCCATTTTGGGAGATTTATTTGTTATGAAGTTTCCTAATTTCCTCATGTACTGCAGTCTCCTCAGTAGGAAATGCTTTCAGTTTTTTACTTTGATTCCATCATGAAGGTATTCAGATATGTCACACATTTGCCATACATTCTGAATGTTAGCACTCTAGTTGCTCATTAGATCACTGTAGTAAAACTACTGTTCACCATGGAAGTCTGCTCCTGGTATTAAAAGTGCATGTTTCAGTCTGCATGTCAGAATTTTTTAATGAAATAGAAGAGGATTTGAGAAGTCACTCAAAATGTGCCCTCTTTTTCTTTCTTCAGCATTAATCATAATTTCTATGGCAAAATGAACCCCCTCATTGTGTTCCTTTTTAAATTAAATGTTTTAAGTGTTACCAGTTTATTCCAATCAAGATGGCTTCAGGTGTGCCATACTTTTGTCATAATGAAGACAGTAAGCGCTCTAGTTGTTTTTAAGAACACTCTGGGACATTCTGTCATTGGGCTATACTTGGGCTACATCTGGGTGATATTTGGGCTACATTTGGGCTCTTTTGTCTCTGGTGGCCATCTTGGGAGACTTATTTGTTATGAAGTTTCCTAATTTCCTCATTTACTGCAGTCTCCTCAGTAGGAAATACTTTCAGTTTTTTACTTTGATTCCATCAAGAAGGCATTCAGATGTGTCACACATTTGCCATAAATTCAGAATGTTAGCACTCTTTTTGCTCATTAGATCACTGTAGTAAAGCTACTGCTCACCAGGGAAAACTGCTGCTGGTATGCATGTTTCAGTCTGCATGTCAGAATTGTTTAATGAAATAGAAGAGGATTTGAGAAGTCACTCAAAATGTGCCCTAATTTTTCTTCCTGCAGCACTAATCATACTTTTGATGGAAAAATTAACCCCCTCATTTTGTTCCTTTTTAAATTAAATGTTTTAAGAGTTACCACTTTAATCCAAGCAAGATGGCTTCAGGTGTGCCATACGTTTATCATAAGTAGGACTGTTAGCGCTCTAGTTGTTCTTTGGAACACTCTGGGAAGCTGCAGTAGAACACAAAGTAATCAACTGACAGTCTCTGCCCTTGTTGGATGTACATGTTTTACTGAGAATGTCAGACTTCATTCTCACATGACTGAGAAAGATAATGTGAATTTACAGAAAATATGCTCTCAGTTTAGCTTAGAGATCACCTTCCAAACCTCTGTGGGAAAAGCATGAGAAAATATTTTTCTCTCAATCATGGTCTACCAGCAGAAGGCTTTTTCACATGGTGAAATCACCTTAGAACATACCACAATTCCTAAAATGAGTATGGTACCATCAACAAATGATTTATAATGTAACTAAAGTCTTAAAACCTTCTATTAACTGCAATGCTTTTTAATGAGGTACTATCATGTATATTGGTCCCAAGATGGCTGCCAACACTTCTTGGATGAAGTGCTGACAGCCAATCAGATCTCAGGATGAGATGTGTGGTTAGGCTCCGCCCACATATATATATGATTTTACTTTTGATTTTCTCAGGAACTACTGAACAGATTGACACCAGACCTGCAAAAGGCACTTCCCTGACCTGAGGACTACCTCTCTGCCAAATTGTAAGTAATTCTGTTCAGCCGTTCGGGCTGTACCTTGGACTAAAGGTCCCAATGGAAAAATGCATGGGGAAAACGTGTTTTGGGACCCCCCTTTTTTCTCGGCCCCCGCTTGACGAATCACCCCGACAGTTTCAGGGTAGGAGCGGAGCGGAGCGGAGCGCCCCACCTATTTTGAAAATTTAGCGAGGATTCGTCAACCGGCGCCAAAGTTATTCCAAATAGAATGTTGCGGATTTCCTATGGAAACACAGTCCTAACTATAACTATCTACTGGCGACCGCCAGTAGATAATATATATATATATATATATATATATATATATATATATATATATATATATATATATATATATATATATCATTGCTCCGTCTGCACCTTCAAACCAGCGCACTCAATAGACGGGTGCTTTGAAACGCGAAGGTGCAATCGCGTTTAAAAATGCGCGCTCACTCCCAGTCACTTTCAGGAACTTGGAAAAGCACTCAGCGGGACACTCCTGCAGTTATTATTTAAGTGGTACTGTTTCTGTGTGATGACTGTTAATGTATCTTTTTTGTATTTATATAATGATTGTGATAGAGGCTTTTGTTTATGGGTCATATATTTGCTTGAAGGGGAGTGATTACAATGAGGTTATATATATATATATGTTTGTTATGGAGCGGGTCCAGAAAGGAAGCAGAGGAATATGTGGAGATTCTAAACAACAACCCTTATAATGTACACTTTACGGTGGAGATGAGTGTACGTGAGATTTCATTTTTAGATATTTTATTGCAAGTCAAGAATGGCAAAATCAATACCACTGTATTCCGCAAAACTACGGCTGGTAACAGAACTCTGCATTTTAATAGCCAACAACCTAATAATTTAAAAGCTAGCATCCCGTAAGGTGAAACCCTGAGGCTAAAGAGAATTAGTAGTCAAGATTAATAATTTCAGGGACAAGTGCAAAGGATGAATAAGAGGTTCAGTAAATGAGGGTACCATCCTAAGACACTAGTGGAAGCCAAGCATAAATCAGAAAGTGATTCGAGAAATCAATTGTTATACCCTAATAACAGGATGTCAAAGGGAGGCACAGCTGTTAGATTCATCACTAGTTTTAATCAAATGTCCCCTAAAGTATATCAGATATTAAGAAAACACTGGCAGGTGGTCAGAGGACATAATGTCATTGGTAAGGATTTACCCATGGCACCCCCGGTGACGTATAGAAAAGAGAGGACACTATGTGACAAATCTAACCCATAGTTACTTTGATGGCGGCCGTAAGCCTGAGACGTGGTTGTCCACCATAAAATGGTTTTATAAATGTAATAGTTGTAAGACCTGTAGGATGGTGAAAAGTGTCCTCACTGATAGATCTAGTGATGGACACCCATTTAAGAGCAAAAGCTTTTTTAACTGCAACACGGACCATTCTGTCTATGTATTAAGCTCCCCATGTCATTTGATGTATGTAGGCAGCACAATGTTTCCTTTGACAAAACTGATGTTAGAACATCAGCGAGCAATTAGGAATCAGTATTTCATGTATTCCGTAACAAAGCACTTTTATGGTAAACATGACAGGGATCCTGGCCTTCTGATGTTCTACGCCATTGATAGAGTTCCCCCCAACATCCGAGGAGGCAATAGAGTAATGAACCTTAGGCGCTTAGAATCTAGATATATTTTGAATCTGAACAGTATATTTCCATATGGCCTGAATAGGGATGAGGAGCTAGAGGTCCATCTAGGCTAATGATGACTGATAATATTGCCTTGCTCCCTCCCTGTTCTTCTGGATCATGCCCTATGCAATTGTAATATTGTAGTGTGATTGAGTCTTTAATATTTTAACATTGTAATATTCAGCAATGGGAAGTGGACTTTAGGTTTTGCACCATTGCACTTTATATAGCAGACTGGTCCCTATTTGCAACTTTGGGACATCTGACACTTTTTGCAATTTGGCAGATTTGGTAGTGAGACACAAACAAAACCAGTGAATATCAACTACAGTGAGGTAATATGTAGATATTTGAAAAAGTAGAAGCCCTATTCCCATCATTGGGATATTTATTTTGTTACACTAGGAATACAGGGGCTAATAGCTTGGACAATTCTTTGCACCTAGGAACTTTACATATGCATAGCAGCTTTTGCACAGTTCTAACAAGGTTGGAATATAGGAAGTGCAATATAAGATGGAAGATTTCCCACACTGGAGCACTTTAAGTATTGTAATATAATTTTCCAGTTTACAACTGTGTGAGACTTGGGCACTTTACCTCTACATGTCAGATTTTGCACATGTATAGTTATTTATTATATTTATGGGTGACATAGGATGTCTTTTTAAAAAATAAAATTCAATATTGGGACTATGAAGTAACCTACAATGATCTTTATAATACATATTTAGGGGAATTGATCAGTTGAGAATCGCATCCCATTATTTTAAGATATCCCTTTAGTGTTACACCCATAATTAATGATTATTTATTTATATGTGGTCACTTTCCGGTGAGTTTTCAAATACGAGAGTGTATATGCTTTGCATATTGTCATATGCTTGACCTTCGGTTAGCATTTGGATGCTAAACCATAGATTATTAGGCACTGTGTGAGAAGTTGGCTGGTATATGCTATCCACTAGTTATAGTGGGCACCTTGCACCAGTCCAAACAACCCCTTAGAGATGATAGGTAAAAGACAACCTTATATGAAAGCTATCCTAGTGGTAGCTATGGAGAGCAGCCTTTAGGCTAAGTCTTGAAGGAATGTAAAACAGCTTGTTTTACCAGTCTATAATCTCCTGAATGACCAAATGAAAGGAGAATCACACCAAGTATATATATAAAATATCTGTATTTATTTCTAAACACACCTTACTAGTCTCTTTATGAGGCTAGAGGTCAAAGCACATATGTTATACTTCAAATATCACAGTAAATTAGCACAATATACGATAGGCCCTAGGGGTGACCCAAATCATATATTAAGAAAGGGGTATAAGAACCACGACTTGACTAGACACAAGGCCTAGAGCTGTAGAATCGCTGGGACCCCAAGGAACCACCCAAGTTAGTTGCACAGGGGACCCACGGGGGACGCGTGCAGTGTGTGAACACCGCCGCGAGCTCTGTTAGCTTCTATGGGGAAAGTTGTGGTTAGAATTTTAAAGTTTAAGGACACTTAGGAGTGGACTAGGAACAAAACCTTTTGGACTTAGATGGTTCTAGGGCCATCACCCACGGGAGCAACAGAGTACTCATGTTACCTCACCCAGGGAAGCTGGGTGCATAGGTGTCAAATAGTGTTGGGTTGCGTTGTTGTTTTCAATGGCAGGAGACTGAAAAGTGATGCTGCCGGGAAGAGGACAAGTGTCCGAAGAGATCCAAGCCTGGATCGAAGATGTGAAGAACCTGAAAGCAGACGGGACATAGTCTGGGTCACTTGCCAGTGACCAGGAGCACAATAGACGAATGCCCACCGATGTTGGGTGCTTCAGGTGCAAGGAGGGGATGCTTGACTCTTCAACCACGAAGACCAGGAGGAATCGAGGACAACCAGGAGCTGGATTCAAGCTGTCCCAGAAAGGATGTCGAATGCTGCAGAGTCGGTGCCCAGATTGGACACAACAAGCCTTGGCAACAGCAACCCATGCAGGAAGAGGAAAGATGGTTCGGTGTGGACCAGCAAGGTCCTGGGGACTCCCCAAGCAATGGAAAGTCAGGGCACGTCTAGAGCAACCAGGGAAGCCCAATTAAAGTTAAAGTTTCCTTCACAGGGTTCCACCAGTCAACGGACCAGGGATCGCAAAGGTACCTCAAGCGAAAACTCAAAGGGCCAGCTCATGGAACACTTGTGGAGTGTAGGCCAGCAATCTTCAGTGGAAAAGGTGCTCAGGGTCTGAGCTACAAGTAACCCAATGCACAGCCTCAAAGGAGGTTGAGAAGTGATGCACTTGCAAATGTGCACAGTGTCCAGGGGTTCCAGTTCCACAGTACCCACGAGGGCTATGTGTCTCAGCTTTGCTGGGGACTTGGGTCAGCCTCTGCAAAGTCTGGAAACCCACCTCCTGTGTTGCAATTACTTCAGACTCCTGCGGGTGCTTTGGAGATGCAAACCGGTCAGATGCATCTTTGGTACCTGCCTTGCAGGGGAGTAACTCCTTTACTTCAAGGGAGATTCTTCAGTCATAAAGTCATGTAGATCGTCGAATTCTGGGATTTCTGTATCAGAGTTTCGTCCAGGTATAACCTAAAGTCCTGTAGCCAGGGGTTACTTTCTTATACCCAAGGAAGGGGTTGGACATACTCGGGGGACCCACCTATGGGAGGGTCAGGAAAGAGGGGTGGCTACACCCATTTCCTTTGTCCAGTTTCACGCCAGCGATACCAAAGGGGATGATGGACGGAGCGTTTGAGAAAATCAAACACTCACCCTCAGTCAACTGATCTGGGTTTAATCCAGCATCATTCTTTGGCTCACTACACCACCCCAGTTCAGACATGACCATATGCAAATCAGTCTGACACTGTGCCTCATGGGAACAGTCCAACCCGAACTGCCAAGCCATGTCTTCCCTGGACCGGAAACAAGCATCCTGGGACCGGTTTCAGGTTCATAACCCTCATCAGCCAGGCTATCTTGAATCCAGTGGCAAAGTGAGCAAGGGACCCACGTCTGGGCATACCCTGCCAACCAAGGGCGAAAAAAGCGATACCAAAGGGGATGATGGACGGAGCGTTTGAGCAAATCAAACACTCACCCCCAGTCAACTGATCTGGGTTTAATCTGGCATCATTATTTAGCTCACTCCACCACCCCAGTTCAGACATGGCCATATGCAAATCAGTCTGACCCTGTGCCTCATGGGAACAGTCCATCCCGAACTGCCAAGCCATGTCTTCCCTGGACCGGAAACAATCATCCTGGGACCGGTTTCAGGTTCATAACCCTCATCAGCCATGCTATCTTGAATCCAGTGGCAAATTGAGCAAGGGGCCCACGTCTGGGCAGACCCGGCCAACTTAGGGCGAACAAAGCTCAGACATGAGTCCCTTGCTCACTTTGCCACTGGATTCAAGCAAGCCTGGCTGAAGACGGCTGAAATGCCAGAAACCGGTCCTAGGAAGCTTGTTTCCGGTCCAGGGAAGGCATGGCTTGGCAGTTCGGGCTGGACTGTTCCCATGAGGCACAGGGTCATACTGATTTGCATATGGCCATGTCTGAACTGGGGTGACAGAGTGGGCTAAAGAATGGTGATGGATCAAACCCAGATCTGTTGACTGGGTGTGAGTGTTTGATTGGTTCTGATGCTCCGTCCATCACCACCCCCGTTTGTACAGTTTCACGCCAGAGCAGGGGCTGGTAGCCCCTGCAACCGGTTTGAGCTGGACTATGCACAGGGACACCAAATGTGCCCCCAGTGCAGACTTCAAAGCACTCCTGGAGTGCACCCACCCAGCCCTAATCGACTAAGGCCTGTTTGGGAGGTGATAACACCTCCCTGTGACAGGAAACCTATTTTCCAGGCTGCCGGAGTTTTGGTCAGCAGCAGGAGGCCAGACTCATGTCTGTGGCTGGCAGCATCCAATTTGTGATGCCAGGGCTCTGTTAGCTGGTATAGGGTATATCGGTGCTGTCATGTCTCTCCCTCTAGAAGGGTGGGATCATACTCCCACACCAGTTACTGGTGTGGGGGTATGATTCCAAGGTGTTTGACACCAAACACAAAATGTGTCCGTGCAGCCATCCCAAAGTTAGCATTTACCGCGAGGTTATAATGCACTTAAGAGTATATGGTCAGGCTGCATCACAGATAACCCCGGAGAATAGATTCTGAAGGCTGCAGAGGGGCTCTGCTCATGCATGGGCACCCTCTCACATAAAACCAAGCAGCCTGCCTTCAGGATTGATAAGGCCTGCCATAGGGGTGACTGATAGGTTTATATGTGCAGTGATAGGGTGATATATAGTGAACCTATATCTCAGTAAGGGGTGCATGCATCACTTTACTCAGACTGCAGTAGCAGACCTGTGGTGACATTTTGGAGGGCTTCCCAGGGGTGGCATAATACATGCTGTAGCCCCTGGTAGGCCTCTGGGGTACCTATACCCTGGGTACATAGTATACCATATACTAGGGACTTATAAGGGCACCCAAGAATCCAATCTGTGGTGTACCTAAGGTACAGGGAATCAATTTAGAGAGGAAGCAGCTAGGCTAGGGTCCTGAATAGCAGGGCCTCACCAAGACTAAAGTCGAAAATGGTGAAACATCAGCAAAAAGTGAGGGTAACCATAAGAAGCAGATCCTAATCTCCTACGCACTGGCCTTAGAGCATTTCTTCCTCTTCCGATTCCCGGTCCAGGGGTTGTTATATCATTATGAAGGTGCCCAAAGGGCTTTGTTTTAAATATATAAAAATGTGTGAAAAAAGTTTAAAATGTGTCTTCAAAGAAACATATTAAAATATTGAAATGATATGGAAACATTAAGTGTATAAGGTGAACAGATTGCATGAGTTGGAAAGCATAATGAGAATGGTTATGCTTTCGTTTATGTCTATTGTACTGTGCCTTTAAAAAGGAAAAAATCTATCAAAAAAGTTACGTTGACAAAGGCTGTCTACAGCCAAAATGCATCAGGACGTACTTTGTGCCTTGACTGAAAAATAAAGAAATATGTTACTTTCCGGGAGTGCCTGCATTTGCTCTTCTATACATACCAAGGTGTATTAAAGAATGAGTGGGTGTATGAGTGTCCGAACGGGTGATTTAGTAGGTGTGTGACTGACTGTATATGTCAGTGATCAAAGGTGTCTTAGTGAATGCATGGGTGAGTGACTAACCTGTGTGAATGTCTGTATCAGTCTGTAAGTTGGTATTTAAGTGGCTGCATGGGTTGGTGAGTAGCTACACAATGGCCTATATGGATTAATGATTGGTGGTGTGTGTAATAATGAGTAAATGGCAGTGTGATTAATTCTTTGGGTGACTGACTAGCTGTGTGAGTAACTGTATGGGATAGTGGGGGTGTGTGAGTATCTGTATAGGTATATGAGGGCATATATCAGTGGCTATACTGATGAGTGACTGCATGTATGAGTGACTGTATGGATGAGTGGATGTGTTTGTAGACATATGAATCAGTGCGTATGTGCTAACTGGAATTATTGTGTCTATGATTTCGAGAATGTCAGTTTTTATTTTAGAGTAGGTGTATGAAAGATTATATTAGGGTGTGAGGAGGTGCATCAGATATTAAGTGGATGATCTCATCAGTGATTTCATCAGTGATGTCCTTTGAGATGTCATCAGTGATGTCACTGACCATGTCATGAGTGATGTAATTTGAGACGTCATCAGCAGCGCATTGCGGGGGCAAGAGTTATAGTTAGCTCAACTAACTATAACGTCCGAATTTCTCTGGTTTTGTATGAGTGAAATGTAAAACTAACTATAACGTCCCTGAAACCTGTGTTTTTTTCAGTGAAATTCTAAGGTTTTTTAAATGCTAATTTCTAACTATAACATCCCTGAAACCTGTAGTTATTTCAGTGAATATATATGTGTATACACACCTCCACTGTATCTCCTGTTCCTTTGGAAAACTACCTCATTCAGCTATAGCCTTCTCCTGACTACTATTGCTCCTTCACTTCAAAATGCTTTGAGTATGGATTGTGGGCCACAGCTATGTCCGTTGGGCTAAAGAGACTGCAAAAAGAGGTATTATAGGGACTTGGGTTTGCCAAATGTGCAGATTACTTGGTTTGGCCAGAGAGGGTTAAAGTTTCAAAAGTTCCTGGCTTTGGTTAAATCCATTGTGGAATCCCAAGCTCCTCACCTCATGATTGTGTGCTGTGGTAGCAATGACCTGGGCACATTGACTGGGGTAGGGCTGGTAATCCTAATGAAAGAAACCTTTGCAGAACTGATGTAGCTATTTCCTCAAGACATCTTGGTGTACTCTAATATATGCACATAAAAAAGGCCTGAGGAGATATACCGACCAGCAGGGGGCAACTCCCCTCTTAGTCAATCTAACTACACAAACAAGCCAACGTGGGTCAAAAGAAAATATCAGTGGAGTGTGGGGAGATACCTTTTATAGGACAAATTCACTCACCCACCTGTGGGAGGCATGCTTCATCATCTAGAACCTCCTCGCCCTGCGAACCTGGTCGCAGTGCAGTTTATGACCCCTGGCACTGTGAGGGAGGAGCTTAGGGATGTTTTGATTAAGGTTGGAAAGAGGTATACTAAAACCTTCAGACAAGCCGGGTGTGGAGGTAGTGTGTGACATCAGTGTCTGTGAAGTTAAAATTGACTCCCTGGTATGTTTAAAAGTAAATTTTAATGAGACATCCAGGGGTCATGATTAAAAGGAGTATCCGTGTCATGACTGGAAAATTTGACCTTGCGTGGTTCAATGTAGTCAAACGGTCGACATGTTTCAGCCTTAGTGCCTTATGCAGAGGGACGTGGCTTGCTTCAGGACCAAATGAAAGGGGGGTTAGTGAATCTAGACACCATACCAACTCAGGTCAGTGTAAAAAGGATATGAACAACTGATGGATCAGTACATCAGTTGTGGTGGACCGATGTTTAGCGTTGTCCCTATAAAGGAGAATTGTGTTAGAGACAAGTATATACAAACATTTTCAAAACAATCCTTTAGCACAGTGCCACTAAAAATAGTTTGTAGAAGTGATGTGGCTACAGTGCAAAATGAAGAAAAATGATCCAATGCTTACCCGTCTAGTAGGGTAAGCTAGTGGCAACTCATCCTCGGCGCACACACTCGAAGTGGTTTCCAAAACCTGAATTAGGTAGATAGGGGCAAGTGTGGCTGTAACTTACAGTCATAGATGCATAAAACCTAACAGCTGATTCTAAGTGCTCAAGATGAATAAACTAAAATATATATATATATATGTGTGTACATCATATATACAGCCTGGTCCTCCTAATTGGACCTGTGCAGAACTAACTAACCCCCCTTTCATTTGGTTCTGTAGAAAGCCCCGTCACCTCTACGGAGGGCACTAAGGCTGAAACATGTCGACCGTTTGACCACATTGAACCATGCAAGGTTCATTTTCCAGTCCTGGCTAGCATACTCCTTTTAACCCTGATCCCCAGATTTCTCATTAAAATACACTTTTAAACCTACCAGGTAGCTAGTTTTAACTTCACTTACACTGCCCTCACACACACCCTCCACACCCAGCTCGTCTGAAGGTTTGAGTATACCTCTTTCCAACCATAACCTAAACATCCCTGAGCTCCTCTCTCACAGTGAGGGGGTCATAGCCCGCACTGCGACCAGGTTCGCAGAGCGAGGAGGTTCCCGATGATGAGGCATGCCACCCATGGGTGGGTGAGGGAATTCATCCTATAAAAGGGATCTCCCCATACTCCGCTGTTATTTTCTCTTGAGTCTGGGTGGCTTTTTTGTGTTGTTAGTTCTCAAATATATGCCGAAGACAGAAATGGAAGTGGTCAAAGAAATTCTGTCCAAAGATTGACAAAGCTAGTAAATATGTTTATAAAACTTTTTCTGAATTCCTCAGACACCATTGCATGTGCTGTATCTATCACAAGTTGCATTTTGATATGCATTGAATTTATAGAAATGATGGTGGGCAGTTTACAGATGAAGGCAACAGGGTGTTTTTAAGTAATGTGAAACTCTGCATCCAGTCTTATATATAGCAGCCATAGCAACACAATGGCTCTTGTCAGAGTCACCCTAGTACCTGAAATATTGTAAAGTTTTTCTAAAGGGCTTTTTTTCGCTTTTTTTTTAGGGATTTTCGTGATGATGACATGTTCCCCACGGACACGTGGTGAAAACGTAAAACAAAAGCAGACATTTAATTACCACCAACACATCCAAGAATAAAGAAATCCATTCTGAACATTGTCCTTCACATACTACTATATACATACTTCTGTGAAAGCATGTTTAAACTCATATTTTGTACTTCGTTTTTTTAAAAACCATCTTTCAGACCTATTTTCCGTTTTCGCGGTTATTCGCGACATCGCCGTAACATCGTTAACTGCAACAATTGTGCCTTTTCCGTAAAGTCTAAAGAACATTTATCCACACATACAACAATATTTTCCACACTAGGGGTTTCTTACAGTAGTCTCTAAATTCATGTTTTTCTAGAGAGTTTTCACAACAACTATCTCTAAAACCTATTTTATCTTTCAGAGGTCACTCCGGCGAACGGGATGATGCCGGTTATCGCGATCCTCTCGGACATGTTGCGATAACAGAAAACAAAAGCAGGAATTCAATAGCCTCAACCACATAAAAAAATTATAACTATATAATTAATTCTAACCATCACAGTAGATAACTCACTATATAAATAACTCTATAAAAACATTTATCATAATCTCAATATCTTTATAACAATCAGTACTAATGATTCACTGATATAATTTTTTATATATCCACCAATATTTGCGGCGACCTTGATAGTTGTGATTTCCCCGCAATGACGCATGACTTGTGTCACTAACATCCCCATTTCTCAACCATGGGGTAGAGTATCTTCACCCTGAACCCTTATATGGGTTTTCACAAAAACCTTTCAGCCCCGGGAACCATTCCCAATAGATAAAATGGTGGCCGCAACTTTCTGTTCAGGCTGCATCCAGCCAATCAGAGCATTCTCGTTGGCATATGCAAACGCGATTAATCACAAAACCACAGTGAAATAACCACAGCCAGAGATATCAGTACAATTTTTAGCTTAAATTTCTCAAAAACCTATTGAACAGATTTACACCAAATAGACAAAAGACACTTCCTTGAACCAACATCGACCTCTCTGCAAAATTTGGTGTAAGTCCGACAGCGGTTTAGGCTGTAGGTGTGGCTAAAGGTTCCAATTGGAATTAACATTACAAACACACCCTTTTTTCACACCCTAAATTCTGGCCCCCACTGTATGAATCACCCCCAAACTTTTCATGATATCCGGAACCTACCTTGAATCATTTGGGGAAAATTTCATGAAGATTGGGTCAAATGACGCCAAAGTTATAGGCAAGTGAAAACATGCTTTTTCTATGGAACTAGGTCCTAACTATAAAAAGTCGATCCAGCAGCCAAGGAACACTAGGATGTGTGCAAAGTACATGCTGTTTATATAAGCGGATTCAATCAATTCCGACGCGTTTCGGCTCAACAAGCCTTTCTCAAGGTGAGTAAGCCCCATGACCCATAGAAATAAATACATATTAATAGCCAACACTGAAGCGATACTAAGCGGCTCGATCAATGTGAATTACACGATATCCAAAATATATCTAAGAAGCATTTGGAATATCAATTCATCAATGTGGTCACATGATTTAAACATTGTAGGAAAAAAGTACATGAACCCGAATTTTCATTTTTGTTTAAGACTTTTCGCTATGATTTTTCCTTAGATGGAGAAAAATCGCTCTTAGGGTCTGCATGGCCTATGACTGGCAAATAAGAACCCTTTGGTCCTCTGGAGCAGCTCAAGTTATTGGGGAATTCCACATATAATCAGATCAGCAACAAATAAAGTTCGATATCAAAATGAAAAAAACGAAAAAAAAAATCAAATCAATACTCCATGAACAGAATATGCTCACATATAATGGAGCAGAGAAAGGAATATTACCTAAGTGGGCAAACAATTGAAGCTGAGGCGTATTATATGATGATAATTTGTATGTACAGTGCAGAAAGATTGGACACCTCACATGACATCGTGTTTTCACATAATCTCAAATAGTAAATAATAAATAACAATGTCTTCCATTTTGCAGGATCAGATTGAAAATCATAAAGGAACCATAAGTAGCATTGTAGTGTGTTACATAAAATATCTCAAATAGAAAACCCTCCCAACAGATGGTTTGTAGTCTCCAAAAGTGATACTAATACTGAGGGAAGAGGGGATATTCAGCCCACATGGACTCCCAGTTCTTTGTCCTTGTTCAGACCTGTGGAATATTTGGTCTATAAGTCCAGGATCTCTCTGGACTCAAGTTGCTTAAGTTTTCTGGTTCTAGTACCCCCTTGTATGCTTCTATTGATCCTTTCAATGGCAAAGAACTTGAACTTAGACATCATACTTATGTTCTTCTGAGAAATGTCTGGCCCCAGGATAGGTTAGATCCAAATTCGTTATAGCACATTGATGTTCCTAAATACATTTTTACAATGGAAACATTGTGCAGAAATTTGTTTCACAGCTCAACAATTGGACTATCTTTCTCTCATTGTCGCTCGGAATCAAGTACATTGGGGTGTTAGATATGTGTCCGCAGGCCTTACATTAGCCAAACTGAAATAAAAAACTGGATTTGAACAACCAAGTCATGCTTACAGATCTTACTGTGGCAACTATATGTCAGACTGTCCCCTAATAATTTTCCTCTTTTATACATGATGGAGGGTCTCAATGGAAATTCTGAACCTAGGACTGTGTCCTTTCTCAAGATGGACCAATGTTTTTTCAACAGATGTCTAATATTTTGTGAGGAAACATTGCAAATGGTGATCAGAATAACACAATTATCCTTGCAGATGTTATCATTGTGATCAAGAAGTTGGTCCATAGATAGAGGTTCTAACTTCTTTTCAGCTGTTTTCAAGACTTTAGAGGTGTAGCCTTCTCCTTGAAACTTTGTTTCATGTTTGTTTTCTGTTTTAGAAACCCAGTTTTATTATTGCATACTTTTAAAATTCTTATCATCTCCCCCTAGGGAACTGTTAACAAGTTTTCTGGGATGATAGCTCTTACAGTGCAGCACACTATTACCTGCTGTTTCCTCACAGTGTATAGTGGTGTGAGCCCTCACGTTCTCAACCCACAACTTCATAATAAGGATATCAATTTCCATTGTACTCATTCTGGTAGTAAATCTCAGATTGAAGGGATTGTCATTCAGTTTTTCAAAAAAACTACAAAGTTTAAATAAATCATTTATACATTGTGTCCAAATTAGGAAATGCTTGGTATTTTCCTGATTGTCCTCTGCTCAGGCCACTTGCTCCTCCCACCAGCCCATCACGAGATTCATGAATCTGGGGTGAAATAAATGCAGATGTTTTCCCTAAGGCATGAACAAATCATACTGTTAACATTCTGTTATGTTCATAGAAGCACACAGCTCTAGTTTTCAGAAAATGGTCAAATTGGTGAACCCTAAATTGGCGATCAATACAAGAATACAATGATATGAGATCCATTGTGATCACAACAAATGTGTCATATGAGTCAACTTTGTGTACTTTAGTAAGAAAATCACTAGACCCTGCAGGATGCAGTCGAAGCAGAGACCCATGGAAAAAGAAAATAATCAATATCTATGGCTGTGTTCTCATTCCAAGAGATTATCAGCCTCCCGAGAGAGGTGGAGGGGTGTTCTTGATGCTCTTATGGACATTGGGTATTACATAAAATGATTATCTATCTATCTATCTATCTATCTATCTATCCATCTATCTATCTATATACATATATATATATATATATATATATATATATATATATATATATATATATATATATATATATATATATATTCACTTAAAAAACCATAGGTTTCACACACGTTATAGTTAGGAATTAGCATTTAAAAAACCTTGCAAATTCACTTAAAAAACCATAGGTTTCACACAGGTTATATTTAGGTGGATATTTCACTCGTAAAAAAACAATGAAATTCCCCTGTTATAGTTAGTTCAGATAACTATAACTCGCGCGCCCGCAATCCACTGCTCATGACGTCACATATTACATCACTCATGACATGGTCAGTGGCATCACTCATGACATCACTGATGACATCATCCTTGTGATAGAGTGGCGGTCGCGCGAGTTATAGTTATCTGAACTAACTATAACGGGGGAATTTCATTGGTTTTTTACGAGTGAAATATCCACCTAACTATAACCTGTGTGAAACCTATGGTTTTTTAAGTGAATTTGCAAGGTTTTTTAAATGCTAATTCCTAACTATAACGTGTGTGAAACCTATGGTTTTTTAAGTGAATTTGTATGGTTTTTTAAATGCTAAGTTATGTATTTATGAATTGTTTTTTTCAAGGTTTTTCACCGTGGACATCGCTTCTCGCCCTATCCCACCTATCTCTAGAAGTTGCTCAATTTGAATAAAATGTTTAAAAAAAGTAATCGTTTGTGACATATCCTTACTGGGAAATTACTTGCAATAAAATTAAAACAAATCCCAAAAATATGTAATCAGCTGATTAATTCAATTTTTACAAATATAATTAAAATATAGTGATTTGCTTAGATTTATTTTGCGTTTTTTCAGACTGTCAAAATGTGTATGGCCTGTTTCTCTTCCAAAAGAAAAGATTGAGGGCCCCCGTTGCATGAAAAACACGGTCATTTCTCAACCTATAAAATAAGTATATATGAATAATTATTTGCTATTGCTCTCTAAAACGCAATAATCAACTCATCATAGCATCAGTGCTCAAATATATTATTTTCTGTTTAGAAATAAAGATTAAGGTAAATATAGAGTTAGGGACATTACTGCAGAGATTACATCTTTTTGTTAATATAAAGACTCATACCACATAAATTGTGTAATTTAACATAAGTAGTAACATCTCTTTCATGAGGTGCACACACGAAAAAAGCTGATTGGCTTTGATTCTATAAGATCAACGTGGTACGCTTACCAGGTGGAGATCAACGCAGGTAGAGTTGTGCTCACAGAAGTTGACTTTACAATCGTCAATGTCTTGCTCACATTTAGATCCAGCGTATCCAGGATTACATAAACAATAATAAGCAGCAACAACTGCAAATATTAAAAAGGGATATATGGTTTTAATTTTCCAAGTGGTTCCTAAAAAGTTACAATTTTGCAATACTATATAGGACAGCAGTCCGATACTAAAATGGAGCCCATAATCCAATATATTTCTTTTGCCTTTTACGTGCCCTTGTGAAGTACATCTGACATGTAAGTATTGCAAGCATTACTCCACAAAGAACTAGAAGCCCTGATGCACACAAACCCTCCATTAGAACATTATTAATGTTTCCGGTCTTTCTTAGTGACATAATTCAAAAGGATAAAACACCACCACACGATTTAACTGTCATTCTGAAAAGAAGCTCTGGACTCAAGATCTGCTATTGGTTTAATATTGTACTCCAAGTAAAATAAACCCTACGATTCTATAAGGATATTTTGCTCCGATAGGACCAAGTTAGATAAAATGAACTTTTTGTTGATATACTTCAGAGCAAAATGATACATTACACTAGGATAGAATTGTTATGCATTCATCTGCAGATTGATTAATGAACAGTTGTAGCGTGAAATTATTCAAATATATGACTTTTAAAGCAAATCTCCCCCGCCCCCCCTCCCAAGTTTGCTGGGGGTCATATTTCATTCCCTTAATTCTAGTGTACCAGTAAGGTTAACTTAAAATAATATCATCTACTTCCTTAATCATAGATCAATCAGGAAATATTAGATCTAGGTGATACATATTTAGGGAACTGTTTACAGTTTGATGAATATTGGGAACCCATAAAGGTTAGAAATGTTGCTATCACACTATTTAGGTACTATATTTTTGTATGCTACCTAAATAGGGATCGCCGTACATCCTTCAAAGTGCTACATCCCTCCTAACATGAAATAAATCTCTTAGGGCCAAATGCATCAAGCAAATGGTCGCAAATGGGCCGATTCTCAGAATCGGCCCGTGTGCGAATGGAAAAAGCCCTTTTCTGATGCATAAACCCATTTCCATTTGCAAATTAGGTAATCACAATTTAGCAATGCATCAAGCCTTTCCTAAATGCAAACTGTGCATTTAGGAACCGCTAAATACCATCAACTTCAAGCTGATCGTAATTTGCGCATTCTTTGAAAAATGCACAAAAGTGAATTCTTCAAAGTGACATGTGGCGCACACACATGCCCCCAGGGCATGTGTGTGCACCACAAGTGCACACTTACCTTTTTGGGGGTGCACCAGGGGGGCCTTAGGCTCCCTGGCACCCGTGGAATTGCATTTGCAATTTGCGATTACCACTTTGGTAATCACAATTTGCGAATGCATTGCCATTCATTCCCATCGGCCTCTAGGCCCATAGGAATGAATGGAGTATCATTACCTAATAGCGATTCGCAATTTGCAAATCGCTAATAGGTAATGTTAAGGAATTGCAATTCATTTTGTGATTCCTACATGCATAAAGGTTCCCAAATATCAATTCCTTATAAATTGCTATTTATGAATCGCAAATCCAAATGTTGATGCATGTGGCACATAGTCCCATAATCAGCAAAACAAAGGGATAAATGCAAAAAGCATGTCGTGTTAATTAACATATTTGACTTAACAGTGATAACACTTAACGGTAGTTACATTCTAAAAACAAACAGAAATATAAAACTTCAGCCTCACTGTTGTTATCCATCATTGTTGGGATAACAACCATATTGAAACCTTAATCTCCCAGCATACACCAATGAAACTTTATGTCTGTACACGCAGTAATTATGTAACTCTAGTGCAACAAAGGGCTACATATGAGCAGCCTTTACATCAAGAAATTATAGACAAGGTTTATATTACATTTGGTACATGAAATGTAACACAAGCAATATAAAAAAAAAAGGTTTTTGGTGGCCATTCTCACATTATTCTCATGTAGAAACTGCTCGAATTACAAAAGCCTAAAGTAGGGTACTGTATTCTGTGTTGCGAATAAAGATCAGTAAACATTTTTTTAAAGCTGAAAATGTATCATCACTAGACACTATTAGAAAGGATGATTAATAAATATCTTTAATACAGGTCTCTGTACTTATCTATCAAATGGTCTAAGCCTGTGTGAGATTATAATTTATTAGTTGAGGTGGAATGAGGTCCACCAAAAGTAATAAAGTCACTTTCTTTTTTTGGTCCAGATAAATGTTTCCGTAATTTCAACCAGACCTCTACCCCTGGTGGCTATGGCAGAGTGTATACAGGCTTAACATGGAGAAAACCTGTAAAGCATTTTGAAATAAAACAGAAATACACCAAAATAGCAAACATCTAAAGGGGAATATTGAGATTTGTATTTTTTAGGATTTTGGGAACAATAGTACAAAAATGCACAAAATGACAATGATTGCATATGTAGGTGCAATTTCAGGCAGACCTTGAAAGAGCAAAAGCCAGATACAGCAACCGGATTCAACCTAATTGGAGTTTTTTTCTTGGGACTTATTTTTTTTTTTTTTAAGTTAAAACCCTTCAGTGGGGCAAGGTAGTAAGCTGTATCAGAGGAATTCCTCTTGAAGTTGTAAAGGTGTTGGATGAGGTCCCACTGAAGCAGTTGGTTTTCCCACGGAAAGCTCAGAGCAGTAGAATTTCAAATTTCATGCCCAAAGAAGTTCTCGCACTCGGGAGTTACTTTTGGCACTATCTACCGGTCCAGAATTCATCTTCCGACCTACTCCAGCAGAGGCACCCAGCACAGTCCAGACCAGGTCTAGTTGGTACTGGTCAGCCAACTGATCCATGGAATCTACTTCTTTGACCTGGGTACAGGTGTGAGAATGTCCAGCTCTTTAGGTCTCATCAGAGGTCTCAAAGAGCAGATGCAGTCCTTTTGTTAGTAGGGTCCTGAAGAGGGTGCCTGGGATGCCACATTTATGCGTAGCACTATCTAGTGGATGGGGGGTTTGAGGGGATCCTAGAACCTCCCTAACAAATCAAGTAAAAGTTCCCAAAGGATAACCCTATCAATCTTTTCAGCAGCTACTGTTTCCCCCCTACAAAAAATGCTCTTCACGCTCAAAATCCCAGGTGGAGAAACCCTTCTTCCGTTTTGCAGAGCCTGTGCACCCACTGAGGGGTGTTGCTATGGAAATAAACGGTGCCCACCTCCTTGGTCACGTCAAAACAGTTCTGAAGACAACTTTCTCCCTACAAGGGTGCCGATTAGGATCCTGGAAAAACCGGGTACGAACCGTCGGTCGGAGCGTTTTCTCCGTCCGACTCGTACCCGGGACAAAAACATTACAAACATGGAAGTACGATTCGCACGGAAACACCATTTCCGTACGAGTCGTACAAAACACCGACCGACGAAAATATACATACGAATGTGATCCGGGAATGCTCCGACGTGACGTCGGGACGCTTTCAGGCAGCGTTTCACGACCCAGGAAGTACGAATCGAACCGACAGCAGTCCGGACGGCAATATTTTTACGGCACCCAAAAAGTGCCGGAAAAGCGAAGTACGCCGCGAAACGACCAGATTAGGGGGCCTGGTACGCGCCGTACCCCCCCCCCCCAGCCCCCATGAGTACGCGCCGTACCCCCCCCAGCCCCCGTGAGTACGCGCCGAACCCCCCGTGTATGTACCGTGTACGTACGAGTCGAACCCCCCGTGTATGTACACCAGTGTACGTACGAGTCGTACCCCCACCCGTGTATGTATGCGCTGGGGGTACGCACCGTACATACACGGGTGGGGGTACGACTCATACGTACACAGGTGTACATACACGGGGGGGTTCGACTCGTACGTAAACGGGTGTACATACACGGGTGGGGGTACGACTCGTACGTACACGGGTGTACATACACGGGTGGGGGTATGACTCGTACCTACACGGGTGTACATACACGGGTGGGGGTACGACTACACGGGTGTACATACACGGGTGGGGGTTCGACTCATACGTACACGGGTGTACATATACGGGTGGGGGTACGACTCGTACGTACTCGGGTGTACATACACGGGGGGTGTACATACACGGGGGTATGACTCGTACGTACACGGGTGTACATACACGGGGGTGTACATACACGGGTGGGGGTTCGACTCGTACGTACACCCGTGTACATACACGGGGGTGTACATACACGGGTGGGGGTACGACTCGTACGTACACGGGTGTACATACATGGGTGGGGGTACGACTCATACGTACACGGGTGTACATACACGGGGGGGTTCGACTCGTACGTACACAGGTGTACATGCACGGGGGGTTCGGCGCGTACTCATGGGGGCTGGGGGTGTACGGCGCGTACTCACGGGGGATGGGGGGGTGGTTGGGCGCGTACATACGGGGGCTGGGGGGGGTGTTGGACGCGTATGCGGGCACATGTCTCCATGGTTGCTATAGGAGTTCGGTGCGGACGGTGTTTTTTCCATCCGGTTGTAACATTGGACGCACGGGATGGATCGTACTTGCGTGGTCGAACTTCACGTTTCACATTTGTACGGTAAATCGTCCGGGGACGTGTCGGACACATTTTCCGACCCGAGGACGTGTGGGGAATTATTCCCAATGCGATTCGTATGGACTTTTTCCCATGCGAATCGTACTTGGCAGTTTGTACGGCACTTGTACGATTCGTACGGTAAAAAGACCGGATACGAGTCGTACGGGGAATTTTTTTCCAGGATCCTAATCGCCACCTATGTATGCTGTATGCCTGACTAAGGGGATACCATCTGGGGCCTTTCCAAGTGTCACCTAACATTTGACTGTGAAAAGGAAGGCCCTTTAAAGTAAATTAAGTTCCTGGGCCTCCCCTAACTGGTCTTCCTGGCAAGAGAACAAAACACGTGTCCATACACAAGCCTTGGACCCTGTTCTAGGAGCACTTTCACACCTCATCAAGGGCTATTCACTAGCTGGGCACTGGCTGGGCTACAGCTGGAAGGCTGTAAAATAGACTTTTGGAGCTTTAGGCATGGAAAAGGTAAATTTTAATAAATTACTTTTACTTAAAATCTAATAAAGAAAATCAAACATCATTACTACTGGGCTTTTAATAAATATTAAAATGAGCTGTGTAACCATTTTGCTGATCCCTAACTGGAGATAGCAGAATTAGTATTTAATGTTGCTTCCAATGGGCTCTGTATGTGTCAGCTGGCCTTGCTATAGTGAAAATAGCTTTTCGCTGCAAGCCACTGTAAGTGCAATTAAATGTTTACATGTCCTACTTTTAATTACAATGCACCCTGCCTTATGGGCCACAAGGCCTAGATAAGGGTGACTTGGTATTTAAAAAGAAGGTTCCCACAAATGCAGTTTTAATTCTCAGACTGTGCTCAGAGCTATTGTTATTTCAAGTGCATATTCAGATGGTATGTACTTAAATGATCAGTGGGGATGATGGACTGCATTCTGCTAAAATGTGCACTGGTGGCAGTGCAGTTTAAATCTCACATGTACACAGTGAAGGTTCACTCAGTTTTCAGCATTTGTTATTGTTTACCAAACAAGATGTTTTATGGTTATTATTAAATACACACATTTTAACCAATGAATTACTGGAAGTAACGTCACACAATTAAGTAATGGTTTAGTTTTAGTAACATAGTAAGGAAATCACTTAGGAAATTTTTTATTTTGTGCTTAAATGACGTACTGCATTAGTCCATCTCACACACTCTTTTCATTAACAATTACCTTGATGCATTTTCTCCTATGTATGAAACCATACATGCTATAATGCTGCATTTCATTGTACATTTCTGGTGAGTATATGCTAGTTTAACTATTAAATAGCTGGATCACAGGCAGCTGCAAAGCAATTGTCTTAATTGGTAGTGGACACAATGTACTTTAGTTAGGAGGAATAATTAGTAGAATCATGATAATGACGCAGTTAGCAATTAATGTTACTTTATCACATAGGAAACTAGACAGCCTTTATGAATATGTGACATTAGCATCTTTTAGATTTACACAATGCTAGAATTTATGCAACAGGCAACTCAAATTGACTTTTCCAATGGGTAATTAATGATGTTAAATGGCTGTAAAACATATCTGGTAATTTAAGTGATACATTTAGGGAAATTGGCATAGCTATTTCCTTCATGGGGAACTAGGGGCCATATGTAGGAAACAGTTTTGCGATCGCAAACACTGCGAATCGCAGGAATCTGTGTGTTTGCGATCGCAAAACATACTTGACCGATGTAGGAAAGGTTTTCGCAGAATAAAAGTGGGAATCGCAAATTTAGCGATTAGCTAATTTGCAGAAAGTAGATTCTGCGAATCCTTTTGCGTAATCGCAGTCTGCGTACCAGGAATTGCGGAAATCGCTGTTAACGAATTCGCATTTTGCGATATCGCAAACTGAGATGTTTAAAAAAATCGCAATTAGCGAATCTTCAGAAATCGCAATTTTGCACTTCCCAATTACCATTAACACTGAGCAGGTGGTAATCAACTGCAAACAATTTAAACAGGCCCACAATGCCACAGGGCCTTTCCACCATGGCTGGGCTGTAAGTGATAGCCAGGAGGCTGGGAATCAGGGATGCCACACAGAGAAGGAGACGCCAGGAAAGGATCTACAGAGCACGCATCACCCTCTTCCAGCTGACCGAGGAGGAGATCCATGTGAACTACAGGCTGCACCCAGACAGCATCCTGGATTTAATAGCTGAGCTGACACCCATACTTGAACACCCCACACGCAGGGCACACTCCATTCCCACCCATGTTCAGGTGCTGTGCTCACTGCACCTCCTGGCATCAGGTAGTTTTCAGGGGGTCATTGCGACAGCAGGAGGTGTCTCGCAAAGTGCACTATCGCGCTTCCTCCACGCTTTCCTTGATGCAATGGTACAGAGGCTGCATCACCACATACAATTTCCTAGCACACCACAGGCACTAGATCAGACCAAGCAGGAATTCTACCAAATTGCCCAATTCCCCCATGGCATTGGCTGCGTAGATGGGACCCATATCGCAATCTCACCCCCATCACATAATGAGTATGTATTTCGCAACAGAAAGTCATATCATTCCCTGAACGTCCAGGTAGTGTGCAATGCCCATCATATAATCACTGACATTGTGGCCAAATACCCTGGAAGCACACACGACTCATTCATGTTTCGCCACTGTGCGTTACATCGAAGACTCACAAATGGTGATTTTGGAGAGGGCTATCTGCTAGGTAAATGCATGGCAAACACACACAGAGGCAGTAGAGTAATGCAGTGGCAGGACACTATTGAACCAGAATCTGCTTATGCCCCGCAGGTGACAGTGCGTATGCTGTACGTGACTACATCCTCACACCGTACCTGAATCCAGCAACTGCAGGGGAGAGGAGGTACAACAGCGCACACAGAGCCACACGCTTTGCCATTGAGAGGACCTTTGGAATCCTAAAGAGCCGTTTTCGATGCCTCCATAAGAGTGGAGGAGCGCTACAGTACAGCCCTGAGACGTGTTGCAAAATAGTGGTTGCCTGTGCAATGCTACACAACATCGCCACCAAAAAAAGGAACCCCAGTGGACCTGACAGACTCTGAATCATCAGATGAGGATGGACCAGCACCACATCGCGCTCCGGCAGGAGGTGCTGGTGCGGCTGCCGGACGCATGAGACGTGATGAGATAACCCAAAACTACTTCTAAGTGAGTAATGATGACACAATGAAACTGATTGGTTAGTTACAGGGATGTTTATTTCTTTCTGATCATGCATTGAGGTATCTAACGTTGTGACTTCAAAGTCCCTGCATGCACATGTTTGTGTCACAGTGCAAAGAATAACAACAGCCACTGAGTCTACATGGACTGTGTTGAGTCACAAATGCCCATTAGTCCCTTGTGTCCCTTCACCTCCTACGTGCACGGCCTAGTGCGCCTCGTTGTGTGTGCGCAGTGCCCTCCATGAAGTCATCCTCCACTCTGCCCTGGCGTGAACTCCGGCGTCTGTCCTGTGGAATTGGGGGAGTGATGCTGCTCCTGCTCGATTGTTCATCGGTGTCTATGGCAGCAAGTGCACCTATGCCACCTGTGGCAGTTGCGCGCATCTGGTCCACCGCATGTGTGACCTGCACCAAGACACTGCCGACATCCTGGCAGCAGTGGGCCATCTCGCGCTGCATGCTGACACATCTTCTGGCCAGCAGGGATGTGGCGGTTGACTGGCGGTTCACAGCCCTGGTGTATAGGTCTAGCCGTGTGTGTAGGCGATGTCTGTCCCGCCGCCGGGCTGCCCTGTCCCTCGCTATCTCCCTGCACAGTCCCTCCAATGCAGCAGTCATGCCCATTACTCCTTCGCGCAACTCCGTCATGTTGTGGTTATGTGCTGCCAGTTGCCTTTGTATTGACCTGATTCCCTTCACTTGCAGGCGCTGCTGCTTGAGCATGCTGCCCTCCAGGCCCGAGAACACCGTGTCCTCTTCACCAGGAGCAGTGCTGGTGGACGCCCGTGCCCTGCCTCTCATCCCTCTCCCTACTCTTGATTTGTTCCGGGGACTGTATTTGGCGCTGTCCTGCATGCTGCCTGTGCACTGGCTGTTGCTCCTCTGCTGTGTCTGGTGCCTGTGCCTCCAACAGTGGTAGTGGTGGGACAATATTGTGGCGCCTGCATGGTGCTGTGTCGCCAGTTGTGGCTTCGCCCTGATCCTTCTGGCCTGCCTCGTGCTCCATCTCAGCTGTTGGCTCTCATTCAGCCTCACTATCCTGTGTTGGTGGTGGTGCTGTGGATTAAATGACACACATTAGTACTGTGTCCTGTCTGGTATTTGTCATGCATTACTTTTAGTAAATAAATAAACATGGGTGCTATCGGTCTTTTTCTATCTCTGCATGATGGAGTCCTTCCCATTCCACCTGTCTGTGTCTCACTGGCACAGTTATCAGTACATGTGACTACGTCTCCCAAAATGCATTGCTGTGTGTGCTGTGTTACATTTACTGGAGTTGCAGTCAGGTTGCCTTTTGGGGGATGTGGGTGGTTTGGGGATGTATCAGGGGGTTTTGCCATGCACTTTACCTTGTGTGGTGTCTCTGTGTTCCGAGCTGTCCAGGTCAGCCACTCCACTCACGCTCTCAGGCTGCAGTGTGCCCTCCACCAGCTCCTCCAGGGGCGTCGGTTCGGTTGCAGTGGAAGGTCCCCCACTGTTTTTTTTTGCCTCTGCCAGTCTTGTCGCCACCCTCTCCTTTGACCTCTGCCGCATGTCATACCATCTTTTACGTAGGTCCTCCACACTGCAGTGTGTGACACCAATGGCATTGACTTTCTCTTGGATGTCACTCCAAATCTTGCGCTTCCTGGCCTCAGGCACTCTCAGGGAACTTTTCCCAAAAAGGAGATCATGGTTGGTGACCACCTCCTGTGTGAGGACCTCCAGCTCCCTGTCACTGAATTTCTGTTTTCTCTTCCTTGCTGGTTCCTCATGCTGCTTTTCACTCCCCTGGGAATCCATTTGGCTGGTTTCCAAATGCAGAGCTGCACTGTTCTCCTCTCCACTCAGGCTTTCAAACAGCTACTTGCTCACTCACAGCTGCTGGCAATCAGGTGCAGCATGGGCAGTCACACTTCCTGGTTGTGATGTCATCATTCTGCACCTGAATTGCAGATTCCAAGATTTGCGATTCCTTAATAGCGTTTTCGCAATTAAGGAATCGCTATTAGGGTAATCGCAAAAATATTCAGCGATTTTTTGGTAACCGCTAAATATTCGCAGAAATCTACCTACATCGGAATTTGCGATTCGGAAAATGCGATTCGCGAAAAAACGCAATTTCCGATTCGCAAATTCTGTTCTACCTACATATGGCCCTTAGTGTTCTCAATGACCATCATATACCTGACACTGAATAGAATGGGTTTCAATATGGCAGATGAGCTACTTATAACATGGGAATATTATGGATTTCAATTGCATTTCAGCATATATATATTGTACCTAATTTACCTGTTTTAGTTACAAAAACAACACACAGCCATTTTCTATATGAGTGATGGGTGCTAAATTGCAATCACTTACCTTTTATTGTATTTTCATGATTCCTTTTAGGAATGGTAATACCTATTTTGCGCATGTGGGATTATGGGCATTAAGGGGCTGATGAATACTTTTGTCACTGTATTTAAATAGCTCTTTGTAGTACCTGTCAGCCTTAGGGTGGTCTTCCCAAAAATGTTTTGCTGTCACCCCTCCTATTTTTGCTGCATTCATTTTTGTTGGTCTAGGACTATACACGTTACCAGTTACCACTACTAACCAGTGCTAAACTGCTTGTGTTCTCTTCTTGAAACATGCCCAACTTGGCTTACACCTAATGGGCATATTTAATTTACTATTAGTCCCTTATAGACTGTTTGTACCACATGCACAGGGCCTGTAAAATAATTGCTACCAGTGGGTCTGCGGTCCTTATTGTGCCACTGTTAGACTTGGCATCTTTTGGCGTGTTTCCTCTCAGGTTTTGCTTTCTGACCTCCCGGGTTTGACTCTGTTTTTTGCTGGCTTAGTGTCTCTGTGCACTTTTCTCACTGCTGAGCAGTGGTAAAGTGCAAGTGCTCCTGTTGTAACCTTTGGTGTTTCCATGATTGGCACATTTACTTGTCAGTCCCTAGTAAAGTTCACTGAGTGTGCCAGGGCCTGTAAATCAAATGCTGTTAGTGGGCTGCAGCACTGGATTGTGTCACCCACACAAACAGCCCATAAATGTAACTCTGGGAGGCCATTGCAGAGCCTGTGTGCAGTCTGGTACTGCCATGTCGACTTGGCAAGTGCACCCACTTGTCAGGCCCTGACCTTCCCTTTTCTTAGATGTCAGTCACCTCTAAGGTAGGCCCAAGGTACCCCTGTGCACAGGGTGTAGTGTATGTGAAAGGTAGGTCATGCCCTGGTGTGTGTGGCTTGTCCTGATAGTGAATTACTGCCAATTTCGTTTTTCACTATTGCAAGGCTACCTGCTCCCCATAGGACAGTATAGGGAGTTTGATTATAGCATCTTATAAACATAACTGGCCCTGGGAACAAGGTAGGAAAATAGAGTTTAGTATGCATCTTTTAGTGAAGGTGATTTTTACATTCAGGGTTTGAAAATACCACTTTTAGAAAGTAGGTATTTTCTTACCCAGCCATCCAGCAGGCCTCTGCTGGGTTTGTGGATTGACTGTCTGGGTTTTGGATGACAGGGGCTGGGGAGCAGCAGTGGCTCCGGATAGTCTAGGTGGGTCAGGAAAGGGCTGAATAGACCTGGGCTGCATTTAGAGTAGGGGGAGGAGATTTCCGTGCACCTAAATGTGCCTGGTCTGCCTCTGATAATGCCGTCTCCACCTCCTGCCAGGAAGCCACACTAGAGAAGGCAGTACTGGCTCTGGCTGGGCACAGACACTCTCTGCCTGAGAGGACAAAGGATTTTGGGCTATAAAATTGGAGCCCAAACCCCTGAACTCTTTGGACCAAGAAGATTGTCAAGAAGAAGAGCTGGAGAAGCTGTGAGGAGGAACTACCACTTTACAGAGTGCTTTGTTGTGTTGGCCTGCAGTGACTGCTTCTGTCTTGGGCAGTGAAAGGAATGGACTGAACTTTCTGCAATCTATTTTTTGTGAGTTTCTCCAAGGGCTTGAGGCAGAGCTTGCCCCCTGTTCAAGATGTCTCAGGAACAGCAAAGACTTCAAGTTCTTCTGCCCTCAGCACTGGGGAATGTGTGTTTTGTACTGCAACAGAAGAAAAAGCAACCCAACGCCGTCTACGACGCCGCTGCCGACTCCGTGTCCTGAATGCACCGCAGAGGGCACTGCCGCACCGCGACCCTGGTCTCACTGACGACACCTGCTGATGCCGCACCGAGCCGCTGCTCGCACCGCGACCTGTGGGCACCGCACTCCACATTGCCTCGCTTCACGACGCCGCCGCCTTGGTACCCAGACGATGCCGCTCCATGCTGAAATCTATGCCGCTGCGTGCACCGTGGTTTGGAGGGCACCGCTCGTAAGGTTACACAACGCACTGCCCTCATCACACACTGCAGCCTTGGCCTACTGACACCGACGCCATCGACTCCAGTTCGTAAGCTGACAACAGCACTTCAGCAACGACGCTGCCGCTGCTTGCACCGTGACTTGCCATCACCGTGACGGGCACCGCATTCACTTCGCACCGCGACCCTGGTCTCACCGACAAGGCTATCTGACACTGCCACTAAGCCGCTGCTTGCACCGCGACCTGAGGTCACCTCACGCTGCACCGCTGCACTTCGCACCACAGCACCCGACGCCTGCCTATGTCAGCGATTCAGACTTCAATGGCAAGGAGTTCGATCTGCAACGCGTGTGACTTCAAGGGCCCATTGACTCCTGCACCGACCTCCGGAACCGACGCCTGCGGACGCATGCTTTTGGGAGCTCAACGAGAGGTTGCCGATGCCCTGCATCTCTAAAGGTGCTGTTTTGCGGGTCTTACCAACACCATAGCTGGCTCGCGATGCCGCGGTCAGTCAGAACTGTTTGGATTTGTTTGTTCACAATGCTGTGATAGCCCCAGGGGAAGCTATTGACTTCAAGGAATTGTTTTTTCAAGGTTATTGTGATAACTGAAGAATACTTAATACTGTATTGTGTTTTTTTTAATAGTTTTTGGTCTTGTCTTAAGTATATAAGAAAATATTGGATATTTTTCTAAACTGGTGTGGTGTCCTTTTGTAGTGCGTACACTGTATTACTGTTGGTTATGTGCAAATGATTTACACACTGCCTCTAAGATAAGCCTGACTGCTCGTGTCAAGCTACTAAGGGGGTGAGCAGGGGTTATTTTAGGAGTGTAATTCCCTTATCCTGACTTGGGAGAAGGGTCCCTATTTGGACAAATGTACCTACCTTTGCTAACTAGAGAACCCCATTTTTAACAGCCACCCACATAAGTAGCCCCTTGAAACATACCTCAGAACAGCCATTGCAGACTCATTGCAGTTTGAACTGCCAATTCAACTTGGCAATATAACCCCCTTGTCAAGCCTTAAACTCTCCTATTATTGCAAACAAATAACCCCTATAACAGGACCTAGGTAACCCATGGGGCCGGGAGCATTGTAATTAAAAGGTTGGACATGTATATTTAAGTTTTACATGTGGTGGAAGCAATGTTTTGATAGGTTTGTCGAAAGCTGACTCCCAGTGGGAGGGAGACTTTTCAAAGCTCCTGTCCACTAGGAACGAACTTGGTGTTTGTTACCACTTGTGGGAGTTTAAAAAATGCCCCCATCAAGCGAGAGCAAACACCGTTTTCCCTGGCCATGCCGCTGCACGCAGGGAAAGTGCTTTGCCCAGAGGCTGGGCTCCTCAGGACATAGCAGTTGAGCTGGCCCTGGGGAATGGGTGTCCCAAGGCCATTAATGTCTCAGGTAGGGTGGGTACACAGACCCTTCTCTTAAAGTAAATTTGAGCCTTAAGGAGGGGGGACGCATGGCTGCATGGCCCCCTTCCCTTGGTAAAATATATTTGGCCCTGGGCTGGGCTCCTCGGGCCTTTGGAGGCTCAGGGAGGGGGGCCTCCTGGCCCCCCTGACCACATAATCAAATTTAGGCCTCGGTGTAGGCTCACCTGGGCCTCTGGATGATATGGGAGGGTGGCCTCGCAGCTACTCTTCATAAATACAGCCCCAGGATAGGCTCCCAGCGGCTTAAAATCATTGAATGTGACCCAGCCGTAAAGAAGTCTATGGAAAATGCCTGGGAATTTTACACTTAGGGACCCCCTTTTTTCTAGGCCCTCGCTTGATGGATCACCCCATAACTTTCTAGGAAGGAGCTGAGGTGGATGAACAAACAGGGCCAAAGTCATTAATTAGCAAACTAAAAAATTCACTTTCAATGGAAAAGAGGTAATTTTATATTTTTACTCACACAAACATATACACACACACACACACTGTCTGCAAGGTTACTCCAAACGTTTTGCCTTCACTCGTTCTGTTTTCTGAGGCAGTTTCTGTTGGCTTTTAGGACATTGTGCACTTCACCACTGCTAACTAGTGCTAAACTGCTTGTGCTCTTGTGCCCTTTCCAATTATCACGGCAAGATTGTCTTACACCCAATTGACACATTTAATTTACTTACAAGTTCCAAACAAAGTGGTACTACATGTACCCAGGGCCTGTAAATTAACTGCTATGAGTGAGCACACAGCATTTATTGTGCCACCTACTTAAGTAGCCCTTTTAATACATGTCTCAGGTCTGTCACTGCAGTGTGAAGTTTTAAACTGCCATTTTGACCTGACAAAATAAAACTTTTGTCAGGCCTAACCCTTCCTTTTTAATACATATAGATCAGCTAGGGCAGGCCCTAAACAGCCCTTAGGACACGGTGCAGTGTATTTAAAAGGTTGCCCATGTATATTGTTTTACCTTATTGCATTTAATAAGTCAAAAAAAGTGTTTGGGAATAGGTATATCTGTTAAAATGTTTTATTTCTAAGGTATTTTCATTTAACATCCTCTTTAATGGTAAAGTCATATTTTAAGTCACAATTCTGAAAATGACCCTTTAAGGGAGTAGTCATGATCATATCCCAAACATTTGTTGCCTGCAGCCTGCATCCTGGGTCAAAGGACTGCCTGGGAGGAATACACAATGGCCAACTTCCAACTACCCCCAGCTACACAAAAGGGGACTACCTGTTGGCAGGATGGGAGGTGCGGAGCTCCATACAGACCCACTTTTATTTCAAAGGAGCAGCTTCAGCACACACTCAAAGAACTCTTTTTTTTTTTATTTAACCTTTATTTATCGATTTTTAGCAGGGTAAACAGTGCGGTACATCAAGAATAAGTGCACATCTGAAGCATAACAGGAGTACATGTAGCCCATCTCAGGGCCAGTGCCGAAAGGCATACATACAAAAAAACAAAAAACAAGAAAACTCGATGTCTCATGCAGAAACATGTCCACAGATGCAGTAGGTCATTTGGGGGACAAGATAAATCAAGGTCGACAGCGCAGAACCCTCTTCACAGTGCGTATTCATTTAATACGACAATTTCCCGTGGACGTCCACTGAGTCCCACCCCCGCAAACCTCTTTATTACAGAAAATAGCCCCGTAACATAACATGCTTGTCCTGCATCAAGGAAATAGCATACTCCAAGACACATCAGAGATAAGAATACCCATGGGAAACAACACACTAGGACTACCCCACTCCACACCACCCGCCACACCTCCACAAGGCCCCCGAGCCAATGGCCAGCGCAGCACCAGAGTCAGGCACTCCACTAGGGAAGAGCAGCCACAAGCCCCTGGAAGGCTAGGAGTCGCGGGACATCATCAAGTACCCAGTACATGTGCGCCGCATCCCGCAGCCCTCCCTGAATAGAGGGGAGATGGGAAGGGGGGGGGCCCAACAATGCTGAATACCGACGCACCGGAGGCAGCGACAGCACGGTGCGTTCCCCTCTCACCAGCGCCAGACGGATCAGTGAGGTACCAGAAATTAGGTAGCCAACATGTGTCTATGTTGCGGAAGTGTCGCCAATGGGATTTTGCAATAAGTATGCCTGCAGCTGGCCCCAAATGTCCCGCGGGCGGGAAGAGTGGGGAAGCAGTTCGGCGTAAGTGTGAAGTTGATCCTGCCAAAAGATCATATCAGACAGCCAGTCTTTAAACTTAGGCGCTCTGCACCTGCCCCACCTGCATGCTAGTCTCCGCTTGGCAATGGCTAGGCTAAATGAAACAAATCTACGACTTGGAGCGTGGATGTGCGCAGTATACCCCAACAAGGCCACCAGGGGGGATCTGGGAATCGCCAGCAGGACCATAGCATCCAGAGCCTCGAACACGTGGTCCCAATAGGCGTGAACCTCCGAACATTCCCAGGCCAGATGCAGGAAGTCCGCATTTTCCCTCCCACACCGCTCACACCTATTGGTATCTCGCAACCCAAATTTGTGGAGCTTAACTGGGGTATGATAGCTACGGTGCAGGAATCTGTAATGGATCAGTCGGAGCCTGCAGTTAGAGGAGATTTGCTCTGTTTGTTTGCAACAAAACAACCATTGATCATCTGGGATATCTTGTCCCAGTTCCCGCGCCCACTTAGCTCGCGCCACACTCGGAGGATACTCAACATCACTATATAGCGCGTGGTATAGAGTGGACACAAGGTGAGACACAGAAGGTGTCTTCAGAACATGATGTAGAGGGGCCAGTGGCACCGGCTCAGAAGGAAAGGATGGGGTGCAGGCCTGAACACCATGTCGGAGCCGTGCATACAAGAATGTTTCCATGACAGACGGCGGCGGCTCAGGGCACAGCTGCGGGAGCGGGACCAACTTGGTCCATGTATCTGTCCCACGCTCCACTTTTCCCTGGTCTAGCAAGACCAGATAACCACAAGTGGCGCTTTATGCTTTTAGGCACTATATTTACCCAAATCTGGCCTCCTGTTCTGAGCTACAGAGAAGCCTCTGGAGATTGGTGTGTCCCTGCATCTCAACAATATATTGATTGATAAAAGATCCCAGTGGTGTTGGTACCTGTATGTAATTTGAAGCAGGAGTTGGAGCGATTTATATCCCACTCCCAACTGGGTCCTGGAAGTAGGGATTTCAAAAACGTTTCTAAGGGCCTGGTTATGAGGTTGGCACTGTAGGAGCAGATGGCAAGCCAGCACCCCGCTTCCACACCGCCAAACTTGTTTGCCGACTCCCTGCCAGATTAGGAGTTTTCTCCTGGTCTACCAGGTGGTGCTTTGGCAGTCCTAGGCGGTGAGCCTTAGGAAGGCACTGCAATGGGAACGCCAAAGCTAGCTTCAGTATGGCATGTGCAGGAACTGGGGGTGCATATAGACAGTGGGGCTCAACATGTGCCTCCTTTTATGCATCCCCTGGCCCAGAAGCAACCCCTTAGTTTGCTCGACACCACCCTTTTCACGGCGGGCTCACTGCCATGAAAAGGTTGGATGTGAGGACACTTGCAATATGCTTGGTATTTCTGTAGTGTATACATATATATATATGACTTTATTCGATATATCATAAAAGTACACCAATGTGGACAGCATAAAAGCCATGCATTGTACATCATATGGCAGTATAAAAGGATATAAAAAAAGGAGAATATATACATATAAAACCATGAATACAGTATTCGCCATGCATACGGAATGAACCTAAGCTTCTGGGAGCCTAGCTCTTGAGGACATTAACATTTTAGTGCGTATCAGCCAAGCACACCCCAAGTATTTGGCTACCCCACATACTGTGGTAAGTACAGAAGCATCAGTTAAAATAAATCGTAGTGCCGCCCTATAATCCGCAAAGCCCAAATTCCTGCAGATTGTTCGAAGCCACTTCCTCCTCGCTGTTCTATATGCCGGGCACGCGAAGAGAAAGTGGGGAATGGATTCAAGGGGGGCAGGGCAGCCAGGGCAGTTAGTAGCTATCACTCTCAAACTCTTCCAACTTGCTACAAAGATATTGAGCGGGAGTATGCCAAACCTGAGCCTCATATAGAGCATTCTGTCTCGTGGGGATAGAATGAAATCGAGATATTGCTCAATTTTGGCCTCGAGCTTGTGCTCTAAAAATTGATCTGTGAGAGTTCCACGGTTAGTGTTTCTGGCTTCCACTCCCCAGACCCAGTCCCAGTATGCTTTTCTTATAATTTGCTTGGTAGGTGGAATCTGTCTAGACCAAGCCTCCCCAAATCCAATTTCTGTGACCAGCTGTTTTAATTTGTAGATCCATTTGATCTTGTTGCCTGTATTTATATGGATGATCTCATTCAAGGCATTAGCATAGCTGGCTAATTCAGGGGTTTGTCTCAGACGGACCCAGAATAGCAGCGGTCGCAGTCTGGCTATGTCCTTAATGGATCGCTTGCCCATATCTTTCCGAAGTGGTGTCAAGGGGGTAGAAAGTGGAAGAGGAATCAAACTTCTTAAAAAATTATTCTCTGATTTCTCCAGCTCACTGATGTTCTCAAACCCCCATAACTCGGCCCCATATAATGCTGAGGGTAGTGCTTTCCCGTCATAGACTGGGAGGGCCGGAGAAACTAATCTACTAAAAGAAAGGCGCTGTTCGCGTAAAATAGCCCCCGCCACCCTCTTGTGATTAAAGAGCATTTTAGCTAAATGACTATTCCATTTCATCTTGTTATTTTGCCGAATACCCAAATAGTCAAAGGAATCGACACTATCTAATAACGTGCCATTCAGTGTAATGTCATTCCTGAAGCGTTTCGATGGGGTTAGTGCCATGAGTTTAGTTTTAGTAGTATTAATCACTAAGCCCCGCGCAGCGCAGAACTGGCTAAACCTGTCTAATAGCTTTTGCAGACCACTTGGTGTTTTGGACATCAAAAGGGTATCGTCAGCAAAGTGGAGGGTAGGAGATTTCTCTCCTGCCAGGGAAGGGGCATCAGATGGAACCTCTTTTAAATAATTGACTACCCCGTTTATAAAGAGGGAAAACAGGGTTGGAGCCAGCACACAACCCTGGCGTACACCCCTGTTCACTGCAACCCTTCCTGTCAACTGGCCCTGGTTTCCCCACCTAATTCTTGCATAATTCCCCTCATGAAGACGCTTGATGATATCAAGTAACATAGGGGGAAAACCCAAATCAGACAGTATCCGCCAAAGTTTAGCACGAGGGACCAGGTCAAACGCGGTCTTAAGGTCAATAAAGGCCAAGTATAAACTGCCTTTCCCAATGACCACTGTTTTCCAGTAAGTCATATAAAACCGGAAGACCTGGTCCATCGTGCCCACCCCCTGCCTAAAACCCGCCTGGAAGTGCGAAAGCACATTATCCTCGTCCTTCCATGAGCTCACCCTCATAAGGAGGACCCTACCAACCACCTTCTGGACTACGTCAATTAAACTAATCGGTCTATAGTTGGCAGGATCCTCCCTATTCCCCTTTTTGTATATGGTAACCACTTCTGCACCCTTCCAGGAATCCGGAACAGGGTGACCCCTGGCAACAAGATTCAATATAGGTAGAATGAGGTCAGCCCATAGTTTAGGTTCGTGGAGGAGGAGAACGCCAGGAATGGCGTCCGGCCCCGCCGCCTTACCCGGGGCTAACCCTTCGATTGCGGAGAAAACTTCGCTAAGTTTAAAAGGGGTATTTAGGCTATCCACCTCATGGGGTTCGTCTAGAGGAGAGTCCATCAGAGGTGGCGAGGGTCCTTCAACATTCATAGACAAAAAGCCGTCACCCTCGCTATATAGGGCAGAGAAATGTGAATGCCACTGTAGTTCCGTTATGTGGTTAGGTAACACATCGCCCCTTTGGCTGCCTTTGTGAATAAGACTCCAGAACAATGTAGCGTCCTTCAAAGAGGAAGCAGTTTTAAGATCTTGCCAGTGCGCTTCTTCCCAGAATCGCTTGGCTTGCTCAATTGCTCTGGAATACTCTTTTCTGGCCAATCTAACCTGAAAAGTATCATTACTTTGGAGGGCTATAGACAGCATGCGTCTCTTTTCTCTACAAATATTACAGTACCATGGATTAGAAGGCCTAGGTGGCTTTTTAGAGTCCGAATAATCCAATGTGGTAAAATACGTTCCCAACTTTTCAATGGTATTTTGATAAAGAGATGGGAGTAGAGAACTCTGGGTTCCCTCAGCGGCTGCTCCAATCAAATTGACCTCCAGAGCCGTCAGCTCTATAAGGTCTCTTATTTTGCACAATTTGTCTTCCTCAAAAGAGACCCTGTGCCATTTAAGGCGGCGTTTACAATTAGAGGGTACTACTTCTTTTGTTACCAATTTCATTTCATTATGTGGCCTGAAGGTTGTCCAGTTATTATTTAAAAGCATACATAGCGGATTGTGGTCACTGTCTTGTGATGGTAAGATTTCCATATCGGCCAAGTCCTGCCAGAGCCGAATGTCCAGTAGGATATAATCAATCCTTGATGGACAATTGGCCCTATTGTATGTGTTGGCCCCAGACTTATCCGACCGTGTCCTACCATTCACAGCTCTTAGATTATGCGCCACAGTTAGGGCATTCAATTGTATGGCCCTTTGTGACCACTTCTTAATTGGGACTAGGCTGAGAGGGGGTATTGAGAATTTATTGTCCTGTTCACCCAAGCCCAAAACATCCTCAGAACAAAGGGGTTCGAAAGTACAATTAAAATCACCAGCTACAATGACAACTGATTTAGGATTGATACAGGACAGCTCACTCTCTAAGGCTGCTATAGTGGAGGAATGTTGCGCCCCAGGAGACCCTCTGGCATATATAGTAAAGATTTCTAGGTTTTGGCCACTTTTTGTACCTTTCACTGACAGATGTAAAATGTCATTTGTGGGAGTTGTTTGTATTCAGACTGACCAATTCAGAGCAATGTTTAACCAGATATGGAGCCCCCCAGCTGGTCGACCTTTCCCTGAATGTAAAGCAGGGAGAAAGTAGGTAGTAAAGCCAGACTTATAGAGGGGGACAGTGCTCCAGGTCTCTTGGAACAGACAAATGTCTTGCTTGTCTATAAAATTGTTCCACTCTGGTAGTAGAAGTTGTTTCTGCAGCCCAGCAATGTTCCATGAAAGAAAACGAATGGTCGTTGGGGCACTGACCTTGGTGTAGATGCCTCTAGTGCTAATGTACGTGGTATAATTATCCAGTGGTGTCCCCCACTCCCCATGCCCAGCCCCCCTAGTATTAGGACAGGAGGCTGGGTCAGTCAATCAACTATGTTCAGCCCATACTCAGTCCCTTCTCCTTCAGGCAACCACAGTGGGGAAAAACGGAACTGGATATTCGAATGCTCAGGGGGGGGAGTGCGATATTCAAGCGCCACTAGATTATCTGCAATTTCGTCATTGAGTAGCAGTAACTCTATACAATCTGTCAAAGATCCCTCTTTTTTAATCCTCTTGACTTTAATCAGAACCTCCTGTATAACCTACCTACAGCCTCTCACATGTCTTATCCAGTGAATGACTTTATTATGGAGAGAGTCTTGGGTTTCGAATCTGTGACGGCTCGGGAGTTTTGGGACCCTAGACATTTAGATCGTAGATTTAAAGTTACTCATATGTGGGTTACGCCTATTGGAATCAGAACATGGTTGATCAATCAACCCTTCTCTGGACGGTGCAATTCTATCGTGTTTAGGTCTTAGATGGGGCTGGTCTGATGTCTTACCTCCTATATCCTTATCCAGATCAAACTCAAAAGGTGGAGTGAAATTTCTCAAGGGAAAGGAACCAGAGATAGGGGGTTGAGCCTGCATCACCTGGCCAGGCACTGAACCACACCCACTTTCCCCTGAACGCCTCCCCACCCCACACCCACCTATGCTCTTCCTTAAAGGTAGGGGAGGTTGAGTGGCTGGGGCAAGGGACCTGAGTTCAAGCACATTAACTTTTTCCCTCAACATGACTAATTCCCTTTCGAGAAGTTCCACTCTCTGTTGGAGAGCAACATTATGAGGGCCACAAGAACTACAGTGAGCTGAGTTAACAGGAGGCTTGGCCACACCTTCTTGACTAGGGGTAGAAATTGAGCTGTATGCAGAGCTGGGGTCTAAAACAGCAAATCTATTTAGGCAAGGTATGTCGTCCAACAGGCCTTCGTAAGCTTTACCCTTACTAATGGCTCTCGGAGAAACACTCGGGCCTACATTTTCTATTAAATAGGGGGGCCCAGAGATGACCTCGGTAGGATCATGTACTAGTACAGTTGGTAATTTTGTTGATGTTTTCCTGGTAAACATAGTGGGGACAACTCTTTCATATGGTTGTGTCAATACTAATACTTCCTCGGGATCACTTGTGTTCGTAACTACAATAGGGGTATTGCTGTCTCCCAGAATGCTTTCGCATTCGTTTACAATGCCCTCAATCCTTGTGAGGACACAGTTGTTTGCCGCGTGGGTGGCTTTCTTAACCTTTTTCCCTTTTTGGCTAGCAGTGGACCCCCTCACTCCATTGACTTCCTCTTCCCCATTGTAAGAACAGAACTCAACAAACAGATGAACCAAACACTAACGGCAAAAGGAATGGCGAACTAGAGCTGGCAGTCTAGATGGCTCAAACAGTAACTTGGTGCGGCAGATGAAAAAGGAGGGGCCCAGCCCAGCCTCCTCCTGGCGATGACAAGCGCGGACGGTCCCGCCCTTGGCCCGGGCTTCGCCCAGGCACGCCCGTGCGCGTCCTGCACTGCGGGAGGGCTGCTGGCAAGTTATAGTCCCCGGCGCTGCTGTGACGCGTTTGCCCTGCGCCACCCAGAGCCTGCTGGGAAATGTAGTCAGGAAAAAACTGTTTCCCTCACGGCGAGACCCGATGGTCAATGGGCAAGCTGCCCGTTCCCCTCACGGTGTGGCAAAGAGGAGCTAGTGCGAGCCTGGCCGTTCCCCTCACGGCTGAAGCAGGTATGTGTAGCGCGCGTCCCCATATTGTAGTCTCTCAGCCCTGTAACACTGCTGAAGGATCATAGATCCCTGTAGGTTGCAGTGGTCCTTTGACAGTCCGACCAAAACACTCTCAATAGGGCAGGCAGACCGCCAGTGCGGCGGTGCCTGCATCGCCAATGTGGCCACGGCGTTCCGTAGGCCTAATCAGGCCCTAAGTCACAATCTGAAAAGGGGCTTTGCCATTTTTCAGAGGAAATGTTGTTTCTCTGCATGGGACAAGGCAGAGATTCTGTCAGACACCGTGGAACTGCCGTCAGAAATTTTTCAGTCAATACCCTTGAAACTCTGAAATGAAAACTTGGGAAATATTCCCAAACTTGTTCTAGTGCCCAAACAACCACAGACGTAAAGTTCAAAGGCCTCCAAGACCTTAGGAGGAGCATTTGGAGACTGTATCAGGCAGAGAGCAACAGCAAAGCATAAGGTCCAGTTGCCACTGGTCAGCCGGGATTTCTCACTTGAATGTCCTCTTCAGCTTTTTATGTTTCTGGAGCTACCCAGTGGGCCAGCCTTTTCATCCTTGGAGATCTTTCCATCTGTGGATTTCAAGTGGAGAGATGGTCCAACCTCCTCAAAACCCTCTTACAAGTCAAAACTGACAAGAGCAGCAAGTTCATTCACCTGGTATCCTTTCGCAAGCCGAGCAGTGTTCTGAGAAAGGGTGTGCGAGTCCAGCATTGTAGGGTTCACCAGCCTGTGGGTGGTGGGACACCCTAAAAACACTTCTATTTCCTCTCTGACCAATGGAGTAAATGCTCACAGACCATGACTTACCTACTTTGCAATAGTTCCAGTTTGCAGTATGCAAAATGGAATGCATTAGAGAAAAGACAAGAAGGCAAAAGTCTTTTGCGACACTCAACTTCGGCCCCGAGGGTTGGGTGTGTGTGTGCGTGGAGGGGGGAGTGTGCTATGGTAAGCCTCCATGGAATACCAAAATCCACTTTGAGGCCGGCACTGTACCCACATTAAACTCAGAGACATAACTCTGGTAGGACAAAAGCAGGGTCCTTAAGCAACCAGACAGGGGATCCACAGGAAATGTCTTGGGATCCTGTTGTCTCCCTTTTAAATATGCCCATGTGTTACATGTGGCTCAACCTACCCGCCAAACTTGATTTGAAACTGTATTGTCAAAAGAATATACACCCGGGTCAGTCAATCGTTTGTGCCTGCAAGGCATTTCACACCTAAATCAAGGCTGAGCACTGGAGGGAGCTAGCAGAGTCTTATGCTAATAATCCTCCTGACACTTCAGGCATGTACAAAGTAACTTTCTAAAGGTTACTTTTCTTTAGTATTTATTACAAATTAGATTAGACTTCACCTGATTTTTAATACATATTAAAAATAGAAGATTATTTGTATAGATGGTCCAATTCACAAGATACACTATTAGTATTTTAATCTGAACTCTAGTTTTCTACACAGAACAGCTAGGTCTGCCACTGTGAAAATAGCCTTTAGGGCTTTATAAGTGGATGGAAATCCACTTACCGGAGGAGGCATTGCCATCGTTCACAGAGACACCATCCGGGTCATGACCAACTCCGACGACACCCTCATCACAGCCGAGCACCTCCACTTCCAGATACACACCGACCCCAAAACCACCCTCAGAAGCACCCTCATCTACAGACCCCCGGGACCGCGTACACAATTCAGCGAAGCCATCGCAGACTTCATCAGCCCGCACGCCCTATCCTCCCCAGACTACATCCTCCTAGGAGACCTCAACTTCCACCTGGAGAACAACAATGACAGCAACACCGCCGCCCTACTGGACAACCTCGCCGACCTCGGACTCAAGCAACTGGTGAACACCCCCACCCACTACGCCGGCCACACGCTTGACCCCAACTTCTCCTCCAGCAAGCACATCTCCTTCAACCACTCAACAAAACTACAATGGACAGACCATAGCTGCGTCCACTTCAGCTACAGGAGAACCACGACCCACCAGCAACCGCAACAGGCACCCCGCAGAGGCTGGAGCAAGATCACCATCCAAACCAGCTCACCACCTCCCTCAGCCAGAACCCTCCCACCAACACGACGGACCCCAACGAAGCAGCACGTAACCTCACACAGTGGCTCACCAACTGCGCCGATGACCTCGCACCACTGAAGAACCCTTCCAGCAGACCAAGCAGCAAGAGAACCTCGTGGTTCACCAACGACCTCAAAATCTCCAAGAAAACCTGCCGCTCCCTCGAGAAAGCCTGGCGCCGCGACCAGACATCAGAAAACATGACAGCCCTCAAAAACGCCACCCGCAACCACCACCAACTGATCCGCACCACCAACAGGACAGCATTCAAAGAACGTCTGGACAACAACACCCACCACAGCAAGGAACTCTTCAGAATCGTCAAAGAGCTTTCCGACCCCAGCGCCTGCAGCAACGACATCACACCCTCGCAAGACCTCTGCGACTCACTCGCCTCGTTCTTTCACCGCAAGATCACCGACATACACAACAGCTTCAACGAACAAACCACGCACCCAACCACCGCACCAGCTCCCCCCACCACCACCCTCTGCACCTGGACCCCGGTCAACACCGAAGACACCACCCGCACAATGAACATCATCCACTCCGGCTCCCCCACCGACCCCTGTCCACACCACATCTTCAACAAAGCGGACTTCATCATCGCACCCCAACTCCGGGACATAATCAACAGCTCCTTCGCATCCGCCACCTTCTCGGAGAGCTGGAAACACGCCGAACTCAGCGCCCTCCTGAAGAAACCCAACGCGGACCCCACCGACCTCAAGAACTTCCGCCCCATCTCACTCCTCCCTTTTCCTGCCAAAGTCATAGAGAAGACCGTCAACAGACAACTCTCCGCCTTCCTCAAAACTAACGGATCCCTCGACCCCTCGCAGTCCGGCTTCTGAGCAAACCACAGTACCGCAGCCACCGACGACATGAGGGCCCTGCTTGACAACAGGGAAACATCTGCCCTCATCCTACTGGACCTTTCAGCAGCCTTCGACACTGTATGCCACCGCACCATGATACATCGCCTCAGCAACACCGGAATCCAAGAACCGGCCCTGGAGTGGATCATCTCGTTCCTCACCGGAAGAACCCAGAGAGTCCGCCTCCCCCCATTCAGCTCCGCGGCCACCGAAGTCATCTGCGACGTCCCGCAAGGATCCTCACTCAGCCCCACCCTCTTCAGAATCTACATGAGCCCCCTCGCAGCCATCGCACCCCAACACAACCTCAACATCATCTCCTACGCCGACGACACCCAGCTGATCCTCTCCCTCACCAACGACCCCGCCACTGCCAGAGCCAGCCTCCAGGAGGGAATGAAAGACGTAGCGGAATGGATGAAGCTCAGCCGTCTGAAACTGAACTCTGACAAGACGGAAGTCCTCATCCTGGGACCATCCCACTCTGCCTGGGACGACTCCTGGTGGCCCCCTGCCCTGGGCACCGCCCCCCAAGCCAACGGACCACGCACGCAACCTGGGTTTCATCCTGGACTCTTCCCTCACGATGACCAAGCAAGTCAACGCCGTCTCATCATCCTGTTTCAACACCCTGCGCATGCTCCGAAAGATCTTCCGGTGGATCCCCATCGAAACCAGGAAGACGGTCACCCAGGCCCTCGTCACCAGCCGTCTGGACTACGGGAACACCCTCTACGCGGGAACCACAGCCAAACTCCAGAAGAGACTCCAGCGCATACAGAACGCTTCTGCTCGACTCATCCTGGACATCCCCCACCACAGCCATATCTCCGCCCATCTGAAAGACCTGCACTGGCTCCACGTCAGCAAGAGGATCATGTTCAGACTCATCACCCACGCTCACAAAGCTCTCCACAACATGGGACCCAAATACCTCAACAGCCGCCTCACAATCTACACACCCACCAGACAACTCCACTCCGCCAGCCTCGCCTTAGCCACCGTCCCACGTGTCCGCAAGGCCACAGCTGGAGGAAGATCCTTCTCCTACCTGGCAGCCAAGACATGGAACTCCCTCCCCACCCACCTACGGACGAACCAGGACCACCTCTCCTTCAGGAAGCAACTCAAGACCTGGCTGTTCGAGCAATAGCGGTTGCCCCCCTCCTCCCAGCGCCTTGAGACCCTAACGGGTGAGTAGTGCGCTTTACAAATCGGCTGATTGATTGATTGATTGAAATGGGGATAAAAATGTCTACACATCTCACTTTTAAATACCATGCACCCTACGTTGTGGGCTATATAGCTTACTAAGTGGTGACTATTATTTAAGAGGGAGGTGTTCACCTGGGGGTTATTGTTAACTGATCGCATTAGAGGTTTAAACTGCAGCAGTCAGGCTCCAATGGTAGATTTGAAGCCATGTTTTCCTTCGTCACTCTAACAGATGGCACACTAAGTGCTGCAGTCCACAAGAAAAATTTAACTTTTCATGCCATGGCTCTATTCCCGCACCATATTCTATGGCCTTATGGAAAAGTTAAAGATGACAATTAGGGGTTTGCCAACTGGGTCAATCTTTAGAGATCAAAGTATATGTAATAGGATCTGGTTAGCAGTGTCCCAGTCAAATAAAAGCCAACAGTATCTGTTCAGAAAAAAGGGGGGTTTGATCATGCCAAATGGGATATTATCCTACAGGAGCCATTAGTATTTTCCTGTAACATTTCTAATTATTCATATCTACCATGATTCTGGCTTGCACTTCACCATGTACAGGATGACAATAGTGCCTTCTTTGTCTGCAGTGTAAATGATTATGGTATTGTATTCTTGTAAAGTCTTCTTGACAAGTTACACTTCTCTAAACAAATTCCAACTTCCATCTTCTTTTTGTCCTACTTATTTTGTTCTTTATTCCAAATGTTAAAACTTTCACGGGGGTCTTGTTAGATGGTGGGAAGAAGGTGGATGAATTTCACAGACTTTTATGACTGAATGTGCCCTGTGTCACAGTGGTGCCAAAACAGATCTTAATCTTATTTTTTTTAAATCGGTACGATTCAGTGTGGGCATAGATTTAGTCTGTTGGTTTTATTGGCACAAATTATAACCCCTTCGGCAAGGATGTTGAATACATCTCCCACTTTTCCCTTGAAGGTATCACACAATCAATTTCTAGAATTCACAGTTTTAAAGGGAGTAAATATACAGCGCCAATTAAAAACGCAAGATGAATGCTTGCATAAATAGGAGGCAACATGGTGCCAGATTAAAAGGATTCTTTCACAGTTATATGCTTAACTAAATTTGACAGTAAGCATCAGCACACGTGTAACGCAAGCATGAACCTATCCAATCCAAGCAGAAAATTCCAGAAACAAGCCCAATATGGACAGTCACGCAGATGTGGCAATCCGGACCGCGGGTAAATTAACTAGAATATTGTCAATGAAAGGCTTCTGGGATCAAAGTGATTGCCCATAGTCGTATTGTGTTGCAACAGGTATTCCAGAGGACTTTCTAATACAAAGTGTGGAATTTCATGCTTAGTGGATAATGCGAAAATGTCACCTTGTTCCACCCCCATACCTAGTTGAGCATTGTTCTTCAGGTGTTTCGTCTTCCACCTTTAAGGTGAGTACATTAAGCCACAGAGGAGAATTAGCGTTACAACAAACAAATGATGGACGGAATGCTGACAATGCAGACATTCTCCCCCAGTCAAGAGATCTGGGTATGCCCAGACGTGGGTCCCGTGCTCACTACGCCACTGGAGTCAAGCTATCATGGCTGATGACGGCTGATAGCCAGAAACCAGTCCTAGGATGCTTGATTCCGGTCCAGGTAAGACATGGCTTGGCAATTCTGGCTGAACTGTTCCCATGAGGCACAGGGTCAAGACTGATTTGCATATGGTCATGTCTGAACTGGGGTGACGTAGTGGGCAAAATAACGATGGATTTAACCCAGATCTCTTGACTGGGGGAGAATGTCTGCATTGTCAGCATTCCGTCCATCATTTGTTTGTTGTAACGCTTTTCGCCCTAAGTGGGATGGGTATGCCCAGACGTGGGTCCCGTGCTCACTACGCCACTGGAGTCAAGCTATCCTGGCTGATTTCGGCTGATAGCCAGAAACCGGTCCTAGGATGCTTGATTCCTGTCCAGGGAAGACATGGCTTGGCAGTTCGGGCTGAACTGTTCCCATGAGGCACAGGGTCAAGACTGATTTGCATATGGTCATGTCTGAACTGGGGTGGCGTAGTGGGCAAAAGAACGATGGATTTAACCCAGATCTCTTGACTGGGGGAGAATGTCTGCATTGTCAGCATTCCGTCCATCATTTGTTTGTTGTAACAGAGGAGAATTAGGCATTACATCAAAATTCAATCTTAAATAGTTCAACCACATTTATTCTGATTACACCATCAGCAGGTTAAACTGGTAAATAGTCCACATTAGACTTATTGAGCACATTTGCTTTTATGTTAAAATATACTTCTGTACTTTCACAAATGTATGTTCATTATTCGAGTCTATCTTGCTTCAAAATTAGAAGGGCATAGTCCTTAAGAAGACCTCCATGAATTAGAACCCCAGCAGGAGAGGTTGAGATGAGTCAAATCATGAAATGAGGAGCGTAATATACAGTACAAGATTTTTTTTCGCAAGGAACATTTAAGCTTAACATATTGAATACAAAATTATAGAAGTTTTCCTCATGTTGGTTGATACAATTTGGGCCACTCTTCATTACAACTGCAGTGGCTTAATGAAAGAAGATCTAAAAATAAAAACTTGAAGCTATTGTTCTTTTATGCAATATTAGTCTCTGTAATTCACTTGAAAATGTTTAATGTTTTCACTCAATTGTTCATCAATGGGCATTAATAATTTGAGATCTACTTAAATTAGTAGGTCAGCTTTGGGTTGTGAGAAGTCTTAAAAGCAATAAAGGAAATCAGTCACACAGCACCAGAATTAAGTTCATGTGTTGGGCATAATTGATTGTTTAGGATTGATGGCCAACGGGGGTATATTATTAATTAGAATTAGGATTTTCCCTAGAGGCAGGTGAAGTTTGGCAAAACCTGCCTGGGTGGAAATGCTTGGTGGTTCCCTGAGAACACCATCCACCTCCCAAGCATTACCCTCTAGAAACTTTCTTGTACTCTATTTCTACCCACGATATATTGATAGAAATGCAAGTGTAAAATAGTAAATTCATTTCTTTCTGACATCATCATGTGAATTTTCAAAAGGATCCAAACTTGTGCATTGAATGAAAAAAAAAAGTTGTAGATTGGCATTGGAGGCTCACATGATCAGGTAGTCGCCAGTCCATTTATATGCTTTAATGGAAACACTCCAGACTTTGAAACACAGAGACACTGATATAGATCCTGGCTTCCCCTCCCAATGAAACTAGAAGGTTTTTTTCTCGGGTCTCAGTCACATTATATGACAAAGAAAGACTGGTCAGCAATTCACTTTGCAGCATGTTCTATCAAAGGAAAAGCTTTAGTTCAGAGTATAGGTATGTGGAATCCTTGAAGTACAAACCTAACCAGCAGAGCCGCACAGGATCAAAGGAAAAGAGTGTGAATGAGTTATCAGCTCTTTTTAAAAACTACAACAGGATTGGAGTGGTCCTTGTGGAAATTGAGATATTGTTTCTGATCACGAATGAATAGATTGAGACAGGCTGTTGCCTCGTTTTTTTTTCTTTTTGCCCTGTTTTATCAGTCAATTGCTGTTCTGCCTCAGGTGTGCCAAAAGCCACCAGAGCTAGATAGACAGCTTCCTGGTCATTGCCAGAATTACTATTAGCGCTCCTATAAGTAACTGGCAATGCCGCCATGGGTGATGCTACCTGCCCCTGCACTCAATGAGGCAGCGAGTACAGAGATGAATGGGCATGGCCATTTTAGGGGGATATTCCATTGTAACGCGCCTCAACATGAGGTCCTTGGTTGGCAGTCACAGCTTCTCAACGTGAGCGCTCACAATATTGTGCAAATGAGTCTTCGTTCATAGTTTCTTCCAGTTTAAGCCAATCTTTTTATCAAATTTGGAGGGCAGCCACTGTTCATCGTTGGAGAGAAATGCTTATTAATAACTAGACTTGTTAGAATACAATTTTTTACAGTTTAATAACCACGGTAAACACTGCACTTTAGATTTGAAAAGGACACAATTTGCTGCGTAGAGACTAAAAGAAGGCTCAGCAACAAAAAGAATGAACCCCCGATATGGCCAGCCAAGTTACTAAAAAAGAAAATAGAATGCATTTGTTTGTACTTGAGTAAGCATTCCTTGTTTAATGTTTAGCTGAAGTGATCACAGACTAACTGCCAATGGGGGATCACTTTCACAAAAACTACTTAACCTAAACACATTTGGTATACAAATTAAGAATAAAGTGTGGGTTTATATGTCTGATCTTTAGTAGTGTAAAGTTAATGTTAAAATCGGTTTTAAAAAATTGCCCGATTAACACTTCATTAATGGCCTTCTGAATTTCAGACATATATATAATATTTTTTAACTGAAAATAAGACGGAATGGATTCTTCCGCGTTAAATGTCCTTCAAATGACGAATTTTGTAGGCATGTCACTACCCTTTCCGCTTGCAATGATGTCAGAGTTGTATTCTTCAGTGCTACGCTCTTCATTTGCATTTTTCTCTCAGTGCCACTAAATGGTTAAAATTCAGACACTTAATCCTGCTGATCTCACAATTTAGGTTCCATGTTTCTTCATAATCTTGCTACGCTAATTACCACGAGCCTTTCTTTATTCTACCATTATTGATATAAGGAAAGGGACATCTTTGGAATAATATATCCAAGGAACGGGCCATTGACAGCAGTAATTGCAGTTCTAACAGGCGCGGATTTATTGCTGCCTCGCACAGGTCCCAGGATTCTTCATTATCCCCGAGATTTACCATGTAATCTATACCGTCACTCCGTCTCTGCACGCGCAGCTGCTATTATTCTCATTAAATGCTTTGGGCCCTCGGTGGCGGCGGGATGTTTCATCCGCTAGCAGTGGCTTAGCGCTCTGTGACTCGTGGGGCTTCTGTAGTCCTGATTGTGCGCGCAGCCTGGGAACGCGAGACCTCGAAGGAGCGCGAGCCAAGCCCCAGGAAGACAATTAGAGACACACCGTTCACTAAATAACTGAAGAAAAATAACAGGCAAAACACTTATTCCAGCGTACACATTCTGCTAGAAATCGAAATGAAGATGGTTCGAAAGCATAGGTATATTTTTAGCCACCATTTCGTAGCTATATATATAAAAATATATATAACAATGGCATCAAACAGAAATAAAATCAAAACATGGACATAAATAACTACAGTGGAGGAAAAGATCAATTGAGCATGGTATTCTGTGAGTTTTATTTTTTTACAGGACAAGTCAATATGATTTGAAGGCACATTCCTATTGAGCTAAACATTTGATTAAAGGTTTTACACAAAAACCACACTGAAACTATTGAAACAGATACATTATTGTGCTGCGATTGTTAATAAAAATTACAACACTTATAACAAAAATGCAGGTGGCGTGACAGTCACATCCTCCTCACTATCTATGTAGTACAGAAAACTTGAAGGTCATATCTCAGACCAGAGGGATCCCCTTTCTGAGCCCCACTTCGGGTTGGCGGGAAGCTTACCCCGCAGCCTGCGGCTTGTTTTTAGTGAAGGGCTATCAGCATGCAATATATGTTGATATCAGCACTATAGAACGTCAAGGTAGGAGGAGCCATGTGTCTCCTTTCACTGTGTTCAGTTCTTGACGGCACAACCAAGCCACCTGAGTGCTGATCACAAAGAGGGAGTGGCATCATTGGAAACGGAAGATTCCCCACATTCCAATGATCTATCTCCCTAGTGGATCCGGTTCACGGGTCGCCATGAAGGGCAATCCCCAGTAAGGGATCTACTCAACCAGAAGGGAGTTCGAGGTGGGAAGGGAGTGCTGTCTGCCAACTGACAGAGTGGGGAATTTGCCCCATCACTTCTTAATCTGCCCTCTTTGGTTGAGCAAAAAGCATCCTGGACACCAGGGGCAGTGTTACAATAAGTGCCCCGGGATGCAACGGGCGTTTTGTGCACCCCTTGGTCACTTTGGTATTACAGAAGGGGGCGCAGACGCTTGTATTTCCCTTTTATAATACCAATAGCACTGGCACATTGAAAGCGCCAGCGCTACCTTCAGAGGGTATTCCCTCATTGGCATAGGGGTGTGCCCTATGCAAATGAGGGTATTCCTTTGAGTCGGTGCCCACACTATATTACAGATGCAGGCGCAGAGTCAAAGAAGCCCGCAGGAGGTGCACTGACAATGCGCCATATAAAAGGTGGCGTACTGCCAGTGCGCTTCTTGACAACAGCCCTCTGCAGGACGTAAAGGGGGTCCAGTGTATCCCCCCGGACATGCTCTTGCAGGTGGCTGCCGTCACTGACTACACCCGCCTGAAAGGGGATCTCTATTCCCCTGTAAAAGTGCAGGTGGGTACCGTGTGCACTGTGAAAACACGGAGTGGCTGCTCTGTGTTTTCACATGAATGCGCTGCCCTGGGTGCAGCACATTCATCATAATAGGGCACATTGTGATTGTTTGTGCCCGGCACACCTATTAAAAGGTTGGCCTGGCGCAAACATTCACAGTGCATAATACGGCCCCTGGAAGCAAAAAGTAAAAACAAAAAAAAAGTGTGGGGGGGGGTGACTGAAGCCCCAGCACTCTTTCTTCACTCCACTGAGAGGCTGAATGGAATATTTACCTCCAATCTGCCTTCCCTTGGGAGCAGGGGACAACGCCACTAGATAGCAGGGAGAATAGCCTTTTTAAATGTGGTGTGGAGCTTCCAGATCAGGCATCTACCCATACATCCTTTCTTCCCTCAGTTGGTTTAATTTACTACAAAGCTGGCAACCACAGGGAGAGTTGAAAGCTAACTAGATACCAGGGATACATTTTTTTTTTTTTTTTAAAGTGAACGGGGTGGAGGCCAGCTGGGTCCTAGCTTTGGGCCATTGCTGCCACCTCTAATGACTCGTGTCCTTCTGCCCCCTGGGAGAAAACTTTTGGAGTCACCCTCAGAAAGTACAATAATCACTAGGGGTAATATCACAAGAAGTGCCCCAGGAGGGGCCAGTTTGCATTTGTGCCAGTTTACTAATGTAGGTGCAGAGAAAAATAAAATGTCTTGGACTTGTACTGACTGGAGTATCTCGAGTCTGCCCCTTGGATCTCCAGGCATTTCTTTCTTCAGAAAGAGGCCAGTCTATCTCTAGTGAAAGATGTCAGAGTTTGCACATGTGCTGAGGACAGTTTTTAAAAAACTAGTAATTGGCCACGGTGTCACCCAATTTCAGGTGCATCAATGCATTATTTTGGCATTGGACCACACCCTCTACGGTGTAAGGTCAAACTGTGTTTCTGACCCCCGAGCAGTTTAAAACCGGATTTGCACAGACATCCCAATAGCAAGTGACAAGGAGTTTTTGATTAATTTAGGCACAGATTTGACAAAGGGGTCAGTTGCACTGAGGGAGCCCTAACGGCTTTGGGAATTTCTGAGAACTAGAGACCTAGAGGAATCCAGAGAGGTGTGGCTTGCATGAAGTCCAGCATGTTTTCATACCCAGAATGCCCATGAATGTTGAGGTAGGAGGTCAGAAAAAGACTCAGATGTTCCAAATGTTTACTGGTTTCTGATGCAGCAAATATGCCCACACAGACAAGCAGGTGCTCTTTATGAGGGGAAATGCAGAAACCCTTAGTCGGAGGATCTTTGTCTATCCCTGTAGATTTTAGCCAAGGTTTAACATCTCACTGTATTCTGGGAAAGAAACAGAATCCATTCAAGCCACATCATCCTGCAATCCACCAGGTATCTAGTCTTCAGAAATGTATGTAGTTTGTAGTTGTGCCTGGTTCCCACATCCTGAAAAAGATTGAAATATCGCAGAAAAAACCTTGATGCATATTGAAAATTGGGGCCTTCCCTGGTGTGGATGACAGGCCCACTCACACAAGTGGGGCACAGTTTCTATATGGAGAATCTTGGATACACATAATATCATAACACCTGTTATTATATATTCAATTACCCTCCATTTTGTGGCTTGCAAACGTAAATCAGTATTCAAGAAAGCACACATTTTGCTAAATGCATTTTGAATCACATGGAATAAAGATAGCTTTAAATTCAGAGTTCAAATTCATACTATAAAACACTATTCATAAACTCATTCTTAATCATATCAAGAGCATTGACTTCCTTTGTACCCATTTTTCATTAATGAGTATACCACATAAATTGATACATGATCGGTACACAAAGAAAAATCATAACCTACAGCTTGTTTGATGGCTGTGGGCATCGTATGTTTTTGGACAACCAATACAAACCATATATTTCTGTGGCCAAAAACGTAAAACAGATTTAGTGGTATATAGCTTTTGTAAATTTTCCATTGCAGCAAAATAAAAAATAAAAGGAAGAAAAAATCTGATGGATAAAACATGGTTACCTATTTTTATATTATCTACCTATTTGCATTATTTTTAGATTTCAGTGATTAGTTTTGTCTTGGGAAAACCAAGAGCAGTCTACACCAACGACCCCTTGTGGAACTTTCTTATTTTGTTCCCTTTTTTCACAAATGTAAATTTTTCTTAGTTCATTCAAGGGATTTTCACTCCTCTTTCATCCTGAAACTGCAAGTAAGTGTAAACCGCAACAATACGAACTCTGGACCACCACTTCAAAAATGGCAAAACTTGTGGAAAATAATCTATTACATATTTTCTTACAACTCTGCCTGTTCCTTAAAATTGAGACGAGGGCCATCTTAGTGCAGTTAAATCTTTTTCTGATGTCATTTTTAGAGGGGATCACACACACATTTCCTTGCACAGAATTTTCCACCCATTTTTGAAAATAAGAAATTGGTAAAATTTGTCTTTTTTCCCCCTTGGTTATATCCTTTCCCCAATCCAGTATGAACTCAACCTGTTCAGGCTGTATCCATTTCCAATATCTAATTACTCATGTCCTGATGTTCTGCAGTTATTCGGTTCACCTATGAACATCCTGTCATTTCCATCTATTTATATTTTTGGACTCTTCATTTGGACATTTCATTGAGCATGCAAACAAGTTTACATGGCTCTAATAGAGTTGGGTTGAGGAGAGGTAAACACATTGGACAGGAAGACTTGTGGGATGTGGAGGTTAAACTGAGGCCAGATTAATGGTTAAAAATTAATTTCTAGATGGTAGGGGTATACTTAGTTAAGAGTGTGCTTTAGTGTTAAGTTTGATTGGGGGTCTTGTGATTGGATTGAAGGTATTGCATAACTTTGGGCATTGTATACTGAGGAATGCATCCCCATTTTGTATAGCCCAAATATAATTAAGGATGATCTGGATCTTGACCAGTGAGAGTGCCCTAGCTGTGGTATAATGTGGATCCAGTTTTTGTCAATCACTCCTGTCCTGTTCCAGTAGGCCCAATGTACCTTGCATTTAAGCATACTACAGAATGCACAAGCAGGTTATTCAGAAGCTCTTGTGGGGCCTGGTGAAAAGTATACATTGCAGCAGGCATCCTAATAATATGTCTCTCTACCATGAACTCCAATACACAGCAAATTGATCATGGTTTTGGTATGCTGTGTGCAGTCTCTTTGTTTACTGTTAACGTCTGGCTGCCCCTTCACAGCAAATAAAATCTACAGAATCCCCACAAGCAAGGACCAAGGGGAAAAACCTAGCTGCTCTATCCATGTGATGGCATTGTGCACAGGTAAAGTGTTTTCCATTGGGATTCATGTGGTACTATAGTTTCAGATTGAGGGCTAGTCATGGTGCTTGCCTGACAGATTAGGAATTTTGTGTATACCAAATTACATTAGTTTAGTTTGGTAGAAATCTCTGTAGCTTGACCTGTGCTCTTGCTGATTGTGTGCTGTATTTGTTTTCTGGCACATAAATAGTTAATATAAATGTGCTTACATGACCTTGGCATTCATTGTGGGATGAACAATAGCTCAGAGATGAATATAATACACAGGTATTAAAAATTGGGTTATTAATTGTGTGGCCAGCAAACGTAATAGTTCCTCAATTTTCCCTCAGTGGAAACCAGACACCCCATGGTAGCACTTGGGAGGTGGTGTGGGCTAGGAATCACCAATCATTGACATGCAATAATAACACTCAATAACCGATTGTCCAGTCTGTACTTTTTCTTTAGAAAAAGCAGTACATTTATTGTGCACACATTACTTAATACTATGCAGCTGTTTACAAAATGTACATTGACACATGGAACATACCATAGAGGACAGTGGGTAATCACTTGTGACCCCCTAGAAGGGTCAACCCAATGTACCAAGTGACTTTCAATAGTTATTACCTATCACAAGAACATTTTCAGGAATACGCTTTGTGTTCCTACATTTATGCCCTATATACTTTGTAATAAATTGTAATGGTTAGAACAACCCCTAAAGAGCATTGCAATCAGTCAACATAATGGACAAAAACATTCCAATGTACCCATACAATCAGCCCCTAGAGGGCATCACTACATGAACAATGCATTACACATTTTCCAGACATTTTAAATCTTCAATAACTGTCCCATACACAAAGACCTTAGAAACCAACCAAGTCCCAGCTGTAGAACACAAGCTTCAGCCATAGGAAAGATTACAAATTAGTTAAACAGTGAAAAGGGTGATGATGTCCCCCCCAACTTGGTGTGAGGACCCAGAAGAGTGACTGGTGAACTGGACAGAAAGACTAGTGAACTTGTAAGTGTAAGTCAACCGTGTTGGGAAAATAAAAAAGAAAGGAGGAACATATTTCATTAGAATGGGGCTATAAGAGAGAAAAAGATCTACATCCCCAAGTTATGGCAAATCATAAAAATGAGGGAGGTGTACAAATGGCCAATTTCAGTCAATGGGCCTCTCACTTGTTCATACTAGAACTAACTGAAAGTTTGAATTTTTCATTTTTTTGCAAACTAAATCTCTATGTTAACTTCTATAAGCAAAATATATTAATGCGAACAAATGTCTATGTTTACAACAACAACAAAAAAAAACTACAAAAAACAAAGACCTTTTACTCCACCGCCAAAAGACATACCTCTCCAAAGAATTATACTGCGCCATCGTGACTCATAAACACAAGGATTATTATTGAACTGGTAGGCAATGGAAGTAGCATCAACAAGGATCACCACATAGCTCAAGCTGTCCACCAATCATCTAAATTCGCAATTTGCAGGCAAATCAAGAGGACGTTGTGCTGAATGAGTTAGGGGGGGTCCGAGTGCCCTAGGACCACCACAGGATGAATTATGGGCAAACATGCGCTTTCAATAAATGGCCCCACAAAGCATCATGGGATGAGTTTCCTTGTGCCGTAAATATTATGGAAGCGGCTCTCCCCCTGTGCCAGGAATCAATGTCTAGAGGTTCAGATTCATTTTGCTTTGGAAAGTGGGACTTGTTCCCTGCTTTTTCAGGGTTTGACTAGAGGATCCTGGTCCCACTGGGGCACACCAGAGCTTTCCAAAGATGGAGGAAAGGCAGAGAGACAACCCCTGGCTGCCCCCTCCAGCTCCCCATGCCCCAGCACTATCAGGTGCTGCCTCAAGAGCTAACAACATTTCCTAGTGTCTGCTCACTCCCTTCCATGGCCGCTTCCTGCTCCCCTCCAACATGGAAACGGGGAGCAGGGAGAGTGGACCAAGTGGGAGAGGTACGGCGGCACTCCCCTGTCCTTAGCATTCTTTCATGGCTGCCTCCCAATCTCCAGACAAAGGGAGAGAATACTATCTGGAGGTGTGCAGCAGCACTCCCTCATCCTGATCCTCCTTAAGAGGACCAGGAAGGGGGTCCTGGGACCCTCCTGCGTTCAGGAGGGGATCACAATGGTGCACCCAATCTTCAAATTCTCAGGGAAGTGCAACAGCGCTTCCCTGCACCAGGGAGCACACAAGGGTCTGGGGATGGGGTCCCGGCCCCCTTTAACATGAATCCGCCCAGGGGGTGAGGACCCAAGGTGAGATGGAGACATGGGCAGGGGACTCCACAATTCACCTCTCACCCAACATTGCCAAGACAGCTTTCTTGCGCCGGGCCCTGGTTCGCCCCAGGGGTATCCAATCAAATGGCAATGGAGCCCCATGCACTCCGTGTAAGGAAAGGTCAAAGGACGCAAAACCTTAATAGGGCATAAGTTGGGAACCTGTGGACTGAATTGGTCGATCCCGGGATCATCTTATTCCTGTTGGCAAGCTATATGAATGAAATGAAAGAAATGAATTGAAAAGGGTTCTTATAGAGCGCATGGCTAACCGGAGACCTCCCAGCGCTGTAGCAGTAACCAGGGAGGGAGTCCGCCTCTATGGGAAGAGCAGGTCTTTAAGCATTTACAGAACGTGAGGTGGTTGGATTCTTTGCACAGGGTCGGGGGGAGAGCATTCCAGAGTTTAACGGCATTGTAGGAAAAGAGCCGTCCCCCCTACTGGCTTTCTTGATCTTGGGTGTTACTGCTAAGTGAAGCTCATCTGATCATAATCTTCTATTGGCTCTGTAGGGGTGGATCAGATTTTTGATAATAGGTGGTCCGGTTCCTCTCAGAGACTTATGAGCTACATACAGGACATTGAAGTGGATCCTTTCCTGCACCGGGAGCCAATGGAGGGCACGCAAGGAAGGTCTTGCTGAGCAGCGATTGGGGGTCCCCGTGAGAAGCCATGCGGCCGAGTTCTGCATGATCTGTAGTTTCATGACTGCTGAGCTGGGGGTGCCTAAGTAGAGGTCATTACCGTAGTCTATTCGGGACAGAATTAGGGCTTGGACCAGCAGTTTTTGGATTGGCTGGGTAGAAGGGGGAGCACCTTGCGTAGCATTTTTAACAGCTCATAGCACAGTGCTGCGGTCTTCCTGGCTTGGGTTTTAAATGAAAGTTCATGGTCTAACCAGATGCCAAGACTTTTGATCTCTGTTTTAGGGGAAGGTGCCGGGCCCATACAGGATGGACACATGCTGTTTGATTTAAAATTTAAGTGGTTGCCTAGCAGCAGCAGTTCGGTTTTCCCGCCGTTGAGCTTTAGACGAGATAGGCTCATCCATTTTGCGACTTCTTCGAGGCAGGAACAGAGGTCGGTAGGCGTTTTGTCGCTCTGGTTGAGTGAGACGACAAGCTGAGTGTGATCGGCATATGTCACTGTGTGGATCCCGAAGGGGGGGTGATATCTGCCAGGGGGGACATATAAATATTAAAAAGAGTTGGGCTCAAGGAGGAGCCCTGAGGGACTCCACACTGGAGGGGGGTGGGTTTGGAGTGGATGTCATATTCGAAGATCAATGCTCCTGGGACGGTGAATCAAAGTTTGATGGTTCACCGTATCAAAGGCTGCGTTCAGGTAGAGGAGAATTATGGCAGCGGAGCCTCCTGCATCCAAGATCTTCCTTGATTTTTCCACAACCGTTAAGAGGGCGGTCTCTGTACCCTGGCCGTGGTGAAAGCCCATTTGTGAGGGGAGGAGCAGGTTGTAGGACTCAATGAATGTGGAGAGTAGATGATTGACATGTTTCTCGGCAATTTTGCTGATACCTGGGAGCAACAAAATGGGACGGTAGTTGCTCAAGTCTGCCGGATCCAGGTGGGGTTTTTTAGCAGAGCTTTTATCATTGCCTTTTTCCACTCTGGAGGGACTATTCCTGATGCAAGGGAGGCATTAATCAGACCCATGAAAGTGTGGGCAATTGTGGATAACACCAGTTTTAAGAAATTGGGTGGTGCAGGGTCAAGTGGTGATCCAGATTTAACTGAGGAGAGAATGGCGGAAAAGGACTCATTGGTCAGTGAAGCATAGGATTCCAGGAGGCGGTGGCTAAGGTTTGCTGGGAATGTTGTTGTATCACTATGTGTTTGTGGGAGTTGTTTGAGGATATTCTGTACTTTAGTGGAAAAGTATTTCACAAGCTTATTGCAGCGATTTTCCGAAGGATCGGGTGCTGTCGGGGGATTGGGGACCTTAAGTAACTTTTTGGCTATGAGGAAAGCTTCTTGCGAGGAATTCCCCGCGGAGATAATCTTTTCCTCGTAGTAGGCAGCCTGAGCTTTATTTTTGACTTGTTCAAGCAGATGACTGTCCTATAGTCTTGTTTTTTGCTGGGTGAGAAATCTTTTCTCCAGATCCTTTCCAGCTTTTTACATTGCTGTTTTTGGATACGTAACGTGGGTGAGAACAAAGAGGCCTTATTAGGTCTCAATTTCTTGTGGATAGTTTTCTTAGGGAGTACCGTATTCAAGGATCCCTCAATCCAGTCGACAACACTTTTATTAGCTGTCACCGGATTGGGATCAAGGTGTGGTTTGGTCTTTTCAAGCTCCTGTGTCCACCGCTCCAGGGGGAGTTGGGGCCAAGGACGAATGAACCTACATTTCAAGTGGGTAGGTGATACTGTAGAGGGAGGGTGCCAGGTAAAAGGGATATCCACCATGGACAGTTGCAACAACCCCTCTTGCCTCCAGATTGGTGCAGTGCTCCAAAAAGTGGGTCCTCCTGGTTCCCTGTGCAGTTATCCTTTGCGGCTTTGTTTGTGGGTGCAGAAAAGTCCAGGGATTCCCCTAACTGGTCCTCAGGGGGAGTAAGACAGCCAGCCCCCATGGGTCTTGGGGAGACCCTCTGGTCCTGGGGCAACTGGACAGAGTCCTTGGTGCTGAGTGGGGGGGGTCAGGAGTTCCTCCTTCCAGTTCTTCATGGCAGTCCCAGGATCCAGCAACGAAGCATGTAGAAGATTTGCAGGCAAGAAAAAAGTATTCCCTTTTGGAAGAGTTTATAAAGAGGATAGGACAGTTCCAGAAGACAGGAACCCCAAACAAATCCTGGGGTGCCACATCCCCTCTCCACCCCTGTCTCAACCCTATGCTCGGACAATCCAAAATGGTGTCATCAAGGAGCCAGTGGGCACATAAGCCCCTGGAGACTCGGCTCCAGCTCCACCCCTTGCTGACATCACTGACAGTACCTTGCACACTAGAATTACAAAGGTGGCCCCCTCCTGGATTGGCTCAAGCTGACAAGCACTCTCCTTTACACCATGGAAGGGCCTGTCCAAGCCCACTGAACAGCGTGACAGCTGAATGACTGATGCAGATGATTCGGCCCCACCCCTTTCCTTCCTAGGAGCTGGTAGAAGTACTGCTAACTGCTCCTTTTGTGTGGAGCAGCCTTGGTTCCTGCTAATGGAGAAGATGCAATTACTGGGCACAGCACGATGACACAAGGCCTGTGCTCAGATCCTGAACTGATCCAGGAAAATATGAAAACTCTAAATTACCCACAATATATACAGTTATCATTTTGGAAGTTACACATCTGATTTTCCCACCCAGTTTACACGCAATACAAGATGTCAATGGTGTCTGAAGACCCAGGGGAGGTGAAACTACATTCTAAGGCAGTTTCCTCCCTATGTATATAACGGAGTGTAGTTATAGTTGAACAGTAAAGCACACTGACTTTCCCTAATAGAGTACACTACCCTCTTGACGCCAATCCCAGGTGAATACCTAACCCTGCAGAGTCCCCACTGCACCAAGCTACCTGTGTGCTGTTACCAGAGTATGCACAACAGTAGTCTCACATGCACAGCCTGCACGCAGATGCACACACATGTGAAGACATGTTCCAGTGCAACCATCCAAGTGCCCCATACCGGACCACAGTGGCCTTACCTTAAAAGGCATACACGGATGGTAAACATGCACAGTCTGTTTACCATATGTTTACCATAGGTTAGACACTGGCAGTGAGGTTCACTCACAGCAAAAGTCGAAAAAGGGGTGATCAGAAAAGCAAAATATCTGGGCATACTACTGGGGCAGAACCCGTTTCTATTTTTTAAGTGGAATGGATCACATTGGATTGGGTTTGGTTGGGTTGGGATTTGTAAGGGTTCCCAAGCACTAGGACCTCTCTGGTATTCATAGTAGTAAAGATCAAATTCACTATAAAGGATTCTGGAACTGTATGTTTGCCATAGCCTTCTCATTAATTTATACATTCATTTTATTGTCAAAACCTATGAACGCAACCCGTTCAGAATAAATGGAAGCTAAAAAACAACATGTGGACTTAGATATAGCCTTCAATGTTAATAATCTCACTATTAATAGTAGCAGCAGTACCATTAGTAGTACTAATATTATCATTAATATTGTTTTTAGTAATCATAATAGTAGTGATTTTAGTAGGAGCCAAAGTAAATCTGTGTTTTGTTCTAAGGCTGATGATTATTATTCTCAATAAGATTAATATCAATGATAATGGCAACCACAACTGTAAACAGCAGCACTAATAGAAAAGTTCATTATAATATTCATGATTGTCAAAATATTGGAAAAGCAATTATAATATATTGTAATCACAACATTAGACAGTTTAACAATTATGTAGCCACATTAGGTTCAATTTCCTGATTAAAAACAATTCATGAATGTCACTCTAAATCTAGGTTAACTATTTACTACTGGTTCAACTTTGAAAAATCATGCACGTACTCTAAAATACTTAAAGTTTGAATATAGTGAAGGACAACGTTAAAGGCTGCTGAAAGGTATCATATACACCACAATATTACTGGCATCCTTTCATGTAAATTATCTAAACAGTCCTTTGTGATGCTTTCATTGTTTCCCTGTATTGCTACATAACACCCATGGGCCAATGTCATCATACATCTTACCAATTAAAAATATTTTTAGTTGTACTGGTTCTCCTGATTCTGCTGCAGGTCCATTTTTGAAGGCAAAGTTTACCTAGTGAAATTGTGGTAAGCAGAATTTGTAAAAGGCTTAAATCCTTTAGATAAGTGACTGGTGAACTGGACAGAAAGACTAGTGAACTTGTCAGTGTAAGTCAACCGTGTTGGGAAAATAAAAAAGAAAGGAGGAACATATTTCATTAGAATGGGGCTTCAAGAGAGAAAAAGATCTACATCCCCAAGTTATGGCAAATCATAAAAATGAAGGAGGTGTACAAATGGCCAATTTCAATCAATGGGCCTCTCACTTGTTCCTACTAGAACTAACTGAAAGTTTGAATTTTTCAATTTTTGCAAACTAAAACTCTATGTTAACTTCTATAAGCAAAATATATTAATGCGGACAAATGTCTATGTTTTCAACAACAACAAAAAAAACTACAAAAAACAAAGACCTTTTACTCCACCGCCAAAAGACATACCTCTCCAAAGAATTATACTGCGCCATCGTGACTCATAAACACAAGGATTATTATTGAACTGGTAGGCAATGGAAGTAGCATCAACAAGGATCACTACATAGCTCAAGCTGTCCACCAATCATCTAAATTCGCAATTTGCAGGCAAATGACTAGCAATCTAACATTGGATTTGCAAGCAAACATCACAGTAGAACTTTGAAAGGAATTAGCAGAAGGATGGATATGTCAGAGGAAATTTGAGTATCTAAAGAACACAGATGCATATACTTCAAGTCATTCCATACATCACGTTTTGCCATAATTCCAGTGGTGTAATCACAAAACACCTGGTTGGCCCATTGTAGTTCACCTCCAGACCGCGTTTCAAAATCAAATTTTCCTCAAACAATTTGTCAGCTGCACCAAAGCATACAAAATACTCAATCAACATATTGATGTGGAGGGCTTCTAACCACATTTTGGTCAGGTTGAACGTGGAGTCCATTTATGCAAGATTTCCCAGGTCGCAGAATAAGAAGTCATTGAACGCAATTTACAAGAGTTACCAAAATTTCATTTAAGAAGAATATACGATGGGCCCTGGTACCATATACTAAGGACTTCTCAGTAGGGCCACTGGAATAACGCAATTCTGCGGCCATGGTGTTTTTCAGTTAATTATAGATTTGCCACATAATCCACCATCTGCTGCACAAATGCAGAATTTAGCAAAAAATAAATATGGTTTCTAGCTCAAAGGGTTCCCAAATAACAAACAGTGCTGCAACACGTGTCGCCGTGCAGTGGACCGCCCCTTTGTGAAGCTTGACTGGTGACCTTTTTATTGCAGATTGCTATATTTGAGTGTTAAGCAAGAAATAAAAAGTGCAACCCAATCCCAGACAGTGTTAATTGTAGAATTGCCAAAATAATGAAGTAATACCTTCATAAAGTGTGCAGCTTTGCACTGCATAATTTGACTTTTCTTGCTGCATAATTTGCCCGTCCCCAGCCGCATAATTTGAGTGGTCCTGCTCATAAGTACGATAAATTATGCCAACTCGGTGTAAGCCAATTAAACATATACTTTTAAGGGTTAGAGCACATGGGCTGAGGCTTTTTTTTAGCAGGGCCCAGTGAACTAAAGTCATTACACGAGCGCTAAATCCAGCAACATTTGGACATAAAGTATGTGTATGGGGGATCTGTAAAAAAGGACATTTCCTCACAAATCCCACATAGAGTGCAGAGGAAGCCAGAGATGGGTTGAAGTCTCCAGCTTTGAGTTTAATCAATCATCTAGGAGAAGTTAATAAGATCAGTTTCGCATGGTTTTACCTGTAGGACGTTGTTAGGGAATTATCATTTGAGTTTGGTACAGGTGAGGAATAGCATGTGTATTTCTTGTATGGAAGAGGTTTGTTGTATGAAGAATAGACACACCTGCCCAATCAAGCACCAGGACTGGGGCTGTAGATTGAAGAGAATGGGTGTTCATATGCAATTTTTGAGTACCTCACTGGGCATTGTGACTCAGATGGCTCTTCTCATTAATGTTTTCACAAGGGTGTATAAATTAATGTAAGAAATCTAGAGATTTTGCCAAGGTGGAAAATGTTGCATCAGTTTGTTTAGGTTAGGAGACAGGAAAATATATTTTGAGAATTTTGCTTTGTGAGTTTTATTCAGGCCTGGATTTCACAAATGCCACTCTTAAGAATTTGAATGCTGTTTAGAAAGTCTGTTTTCAGGTACACATGTGTGTCACTATACTGATGAAAAATATACTGTTTCCGCAGATGTCCTCATAGTCTTTATTATACATGTGGGAAAGTATGGGTGCCAAGATGAATCTTGCATTACCAGAAATGGTAATGTTAAAGGCTGACTCGTGGAGCTTCGATTGAACCAATTTAGTACAATTTCTTTGGGATCCTACTCATGTAGAAGAAGATTGAGGAGGAAGCCATGATTAGTTACACTGAATGTTGTTGGCAGATCAAATTAGCAAAATTATACAAATATTTTCATTGTCAAGTAATGTGATTGCACCATTAGATTCTGAACTTATTTGAACACCTTCAAGTTTTTCTGCCATCAGCAAGAGTGACAGGCAATCAGAAATATTTGATTATGGATTGGAGTATTGTGGTGAATGGACCTGAGAGAATGGGCATATATGTGAAAGGACTCAAAGTGTTGGCAGCTTTGTGTTACTTTAAGAGCTTTACAGGGCAATTGAGTCACAATTTGGTCATAAGGTACTTTAACAACCCGCTTCCACTCGCTCTCAGCAGTGTTTTTTATCTGAGTCAATTACTCTCATCACCCAGGCCCAATCCAGGCAATACTAACTGGCAATGCGAAGCTGTTGGGGACAGGTGAGAAGAGGGCAGTTGGTTCACCCACTGAGGGCACAAAAGGAGCAATAGCTGAATGGGGGATGAAGCAGGGGAGCCTCTCAGAAAGAGTGCCAAGGTAATCCCGGTACTCCAAAATACTAATCCGCTCCTCTGCACCTCCATGGAAATGAGGCACAACATCTGGTGCATGATGGTACAAGTCAAACCAGACAGTTAGGGTCACACACAATGCAGAGCCGCAAAATCGGCAACTCTCTGGAAATAAAGCACAATACCTGGTGCATGTTGGGCTGAGTTGCACCAGACAACTCCAGTCACACACAACTAATAGGTGCAGATTCTGTCTCTCCCTGGAAATGAGGCACAACGTCTGATGCACGTTAATTTGAGTTGCACCAGACAATTCTAGTCACACACACAGGTTTAAATTCAAAAGTGCCAGATGAGGCAGAATGAGGCAATGCTGTGGGTATGCCCCAACCTACATGGGTTGCAACCTGTGAATTGGACACGGCACACAATAAGCACAAGAGAAGCTGCCCGATCATCGAAGCGGGCTATGTGGTGTCCTGCAACTGATGAATCTGCTCTCAAGACGTTTATGTGTATCGGGCCCCACAATGCCGAGGCCACACTCCTGATAAGTGGCCAGTACTTTTGGGGCTCTGCACCAAGCAATCCAGTGTCCAGGCAAAATACTTAGTTCTACACTCACACCACACTATCAGTGGGAATCCACAAGATGATGTGGGCACTTAAGAGGGCACTACTCTCCAGGTGTCACAGGTAGATGGTGGGGGTCCCTTACGGGAGGTCTTTGATGTCCCCAAGACTGCCACAGGAGAACAGGGGGCAAGCTAACAAGTCCCAGGAGAGAACACTTCAGTGTTCCACACAGCAACAGGTAGCAAGACTAGTCCAGTCACTACTCAGGAAGGGTGTACAGTCCCTTCCAATGGCAGTAATCCTTCTTGTGCATAGATTCCCCCGGAAGCGTGCTTCATGCAGTTCCAGTATCTCTGGTCCTACATCCCCACAAGTGTATCTCTACCCTGCTGAAGTATTGCATCAGTAGTTATGCTGTAGTGTGCCTTTGAAGTGGGGGGGATTCAGAGGATTTCCCTTTGAATCACAGATGTCTCCCCTAAATTTCAGTGCTGTCTGCCATGAGGCCTTGGAGTGCAGATCTTAATGTTTAGTGGGGTCTTGATCTGTCTCCTAGAGGCCAAGTGTCAAAACCTCTTCCTCCTATCTATCCAGTCAGGCCCTCAAATGGCAGAGGTCTGTCATTCCAGTTGCATGCCCAATATTTATATCTGTCTCTGACGAATGTACAGATGCGCCCCCACCCACCTCCATTATTAACCAGAGTCAAACTGAAAGGCATACAAAGAGTTTTAGAGCAGAGAAATGCCCACTTTATAGAAGTTGGATTTATAAGCTATTAAGGACAAATCCCTCATTACCAGAGGAGAGGGGTTGTCATTGTAAATCCAATAGTAGGAAATATTATCAGGCTGCTCCACTGTAAGCCACATTTGCAGCTTGAAGTAATTTCAACTATACCCACATGTTAACCTATAGGAAGAGCAAACCTCATAGATAGTGAAAACACACATGAGTACTCTTTACTAACTCGGCAGGGAACACATGTGTAACTGCCTTGCCTTTCCCCTCCTACTTGCTTTACCCCTTACAACTTATCCTTGGGGTGCTCTACTGTTAGTGAAAGGCACCCTCAGCCTTGGCCAATGATTTAGAAAGTTCAACCTGAGCATAAGTGCAATTGTGCACACCGAGGCCTGCAATGGAAGGCTTGACATGTTTAAAAATACCATGGGTTCAAGTGTGCACACACAGGCCTGTAATGACAGGCCTGTGACATGTTTGAGAACATGAGGTAAGCACCCCTCCCTAACATAGATAGGAAGGGCATGCACACTTTCACACTGCATTTACACAGAACAAAGGTGTCCAGAGCCCTAGGACCCACACAACAGAATCAGCAAAACCCAGGTGGTGTCCCATGGGAATAGCCGACCTCCTAGGTAGGGAAAACCCACTTGGGGCTTCTTCCTTACCTGGGCAGGAAACCCTTGTATACCTGCCCTGCCTTTCGCCTGACACTTGCTTTACCCCCTAGGGGTGAAATAGTGGTAGTGGAAGGCCCATTCAGGGTTGGCTAATGCCGACCTGAGCATAGGCGCCACTGTGCACTCACAGGCCTGCAATGGCAGCCTTGATATATGTTTGGAAAGGTATTCTGTTGGGTGGCATAATCAGTCAGTCAGTCAATAGCTTTATTTCGATATAAAATCATAAAAGCATCACAATACAAACAGTTTTAGAATAAAAATATGATTCGTCACATCTTTATATAAAAAATGTAACAATAAAATTTGTCCCCCAGAAGTTAAAACTAAAGCTATTTAGTGCTTAAGAAAACCGTATTAATTCATACAATTTAAAATAATAAAAATTAAGATGATTAATATTCATTACCAAGGGCGAGACATGACATTACAAATTTCAATGATCCTTTATACGTGCTCTATGGTAATCCTTGTTGATTTTTGGACGCCCTTCGCATAGCCATGACCCTGAGTAGCCATGCTCGGCCCAAGAACTTCGCGACTCCGCAAACATACAGGGTTCTTGGGTCAGTTCTTAATATACGTAGGGCGACTCGATGGTCTAGAGTACCTAATTGTTTACAGCTTGGCACAAGCCAGCAAGACCTAGCACTAGCATAAGCAGGGCAGGCAAACATAAGGTGTGCAATGCTCTCTTTGGCGGTCCCGCAGGATGGGCATTCCGTGACAATCTGATCAGAGGGGCACCACTTTACGGTAAATTCTTGGACTGGAAGCGAGCCAAATCTAAATTGGGTGTATAGTGCCCTATCCCTTGGAGTCTGGATTACATCCAGGTAGGGTTCAAGGCCTCTAGATGGTTTATGTTGAAAAAACTTTTCTGTGAGCCTTCCTAGGTTTGGATTGCTAAGATCTCTAAAATCTATCCAGTCCCAATAGATGCGTTTGAGCTCAGCTTTACTTGGTGGTGATTGGGTATCCCATGACTCCTTGAGGCCCAGAGTCATCATCAACGCCTTAACATTAGAGATCCATTTTATTTTTTTACCAGTGTCCAGCCCCATTATTTCGGTAAAAGCTTCAGCATATTTGGTGAGTTCAGGAGTACTCCTTAGGCACGCCCAATAAAACAAGGGGCGCAGTTTAGCCAGGTCTTTAATGTGGCGCCTACCCAGATCGTATATCATAGTGGTTAAGGGTGTGCCCTGCGGTAAAATAATCAGGTCCCTAAAAAACTTGTTTTCTGATCTGCTGAGCTCATTGGGGTTATCAAAACCCCACAGCTCGGCACCATAAAGGGCCGAGCTAACTGCCTTAGCTCCATAGACGATGAGTACCGGGGCAATAGGTCTGCTAAACGATAAACAATGTTCTTTGCTCAGTGCCCCGGCCACTCGTTTGTGATTCAGGAGCATTTAATCAAGATGGAACTTCCACTGTGCTTTTTCTAGGAGGCGTATGCCAAGATAATCAAAAGTAGCGACTCTCTCAAGATGGATACTATCTAGAGTGATGTTGTTCTTAAATGATTTATGGGGGTTAAAGGTCATACATTTGGTTTTAGATGTGTTTATGATTAGTCCCTGGGTGTTACAAAAGAGTAGAAACCTATTCAAAAGCTTTTGGAGACCTGCCGGAGTTTTTGAAATCAGCAGTGTCTCATCAGCAAACAGGAGAGTTGGTACCTTATTACCTGCCAGGGTCGGGGCGTCAGCTGGTACTTCTTGCAAAAATTTGACCACTCCGTTCACGTATAACGAGATCAGGGTGGGTGCCATCACACAGCCCTGGCGTACTCCCCTGTTTACTGGAATCTTATCAGTGAGTTGTCCCTGGGACCCCCATCTTATCTGAGCATAGTTGTCCTCGTGCAGCCTTACTAAGAGATTTAAGATCATTGGAGGAATGCCCAGATCTTGCAGAGTTTGCCATAACCTGTCCCTAGGGACCAGGTCAAAGGCAGTCTTTAAATCAATAAAGGCGAGGTAAAGACTGCCTTTGCCAATTGTCACCACCTTCCAATAAATCAGAGAAAGTCTGAAGACCTGATCAACCGTTCCTATGTTGGAGCGGAAACCCGCCTGATACTGGGAAAGAATGTCCTGCTCCTCAGTCCATGACTGGATTCTCTGTAATATGACCCTGCCAACTATCTTCTGCATTGCATCTATGAGGCTAATTGGCCTGTAGTTGGAATGGTCCTCCCTGTCCCCCTTTTTGTAAATTGGGACTACCTCCGCTCCCTTCCATGAATCAGGAAATGGAATTAATAAGAAGAAGGACACACTCGGCCCAATTGTCCCGATCAGCTAGGAACAAGTCACCTGGGAGGCCATCAGGTCCCGGGGCTTTGGCGGGCACTATCTTCCTTATAGCTGACTCGACTTCTTTTAAAGTAAATAAATCGTCGCTGCCCTTCCCAGGGCTTGATGGATGGAAACCATATTGTCCTTCCAGAATTATGTTATTCGACCCAGAGTATAGGTCACGAAAGTGATCATACCAGTCCTGGGGTAAAATATGGTTGGGGATTTGATCTGCCTCTCCCTTGGTTGTCTGTCTAACAAGTGACCAAAAAAGGTTAGTGTCCTTACTAGGCTGGCGTTTTTAAGATCACCGAGTTTCGTCCCAGTCCAGCTTCGCTTGATGCTGAGTCTCTCTATATTTGAGTCTTGCAGCTTTGATAGCTAAACTGTTCTTGGCTCTAATCGCTGTTAACAGGGCCTTCCTCATAAGTCTGCACTCTTTAGTATACCACTTTTGGTATCTTCTAGGTTGTACGGCAGGTTTAGGGAGCCCTTTCGGAGTTTGAAAGTAGTTAGAAATTTGCTCCATAGTTCGTAAGTTTATGCTAAGGGCGCGGTTCGGTCCCACTGCAATTTCTTCCTTTAACTCAATTGTGTTTTTGTGAAGGAGTTGTCTAATGGCCTCCAGTTTTGCTTCTTCCAGGGCTACCTTTTGCCATTTCAAAGTTCTTCTTGAGTTTGAGGGTATCACATCTTTGGTCACGAAGGGCATGTGATTGAATGGTTTAGAGCCATTGAGTGTCCATGGAGACCTCAATGACATGGAAAGAGGGTTATGGTCGCTCTCAGTTGTATTGCCCACCTCCATATCTAAAACATGCCCCCAGAATCTGACGTCTACTAAGATGTAATCAATGCGGGATGGGCAGGTTAATCTATTGTAGGTGTAGGCTCCCTGAGGATCTGAGTTGGTCCTGCCATTCACGGCCCTTAGACCATATTCTAAGGTAAGCGCGTTTAATTGAATGGCCACCTGCGTCCATCGTTTTACCGGGGGTATAGTTAGTAGGGGAACACCCCAGTTGTCCTCCTCCTCAATCCCTAAAAAATCTTCTGTACTAAGAGGCTCGAAAATACTATTAAGATCACCAGCAACTATTATTCTAGAGTGAGGTGAACAGTTTGATAGGCCTTGTTGGAATAGAGTCAAAATGGGAGAAATTTTAACCCCAATTGTCACCCTTATGTAAACATTGAACAGGTCCAAAGTTATCCCCCCTCCTGGTCCCTTTATAGTGATATTCATAATGTCTGGGCTCAAAGTTTGACAGCTGGTAATTCTGCAATTGAGGGCAATGTTAACCATATGATCAACCCTCCCGAAGGACGACCCCTCCCTTTAGTGGTAGCTGGCATGTGGTAACAGCTATATCCCGATTTGTATAGCGGGACCATACTCCATGTTTCTTGGAAAATACAAATGTCGTGGCCCTCTATCAGATCGCTCCAGTGGGGTAATAATAGCTTGCTGCCAAGGCCAGCAACATTCCACAAGATAACTTTTAGCTGACGATGCAGGGACAAGTCTTGGGTTGGGGCTATGGTTAGTGCCTGTTGAATACTTGGGTCATTTTGGGGAATTTGATCGGCGGGTGTTAGTAAGGCCTGCAATGATTGTTCTACCTGACTCATGTTTGATGGTCAGTCGTTGGCATCTAAAGATGACATAATCAGTTCTGCATCCCACCATCAGCCAGTGCAGTACTGCCCTGGGTTGGCGGTGCACCGGATTACAGGCCAGCACCTAAACCAATCAAGTAAACACCACTTCCTAGCATGTGGAGGAAGGGTGCAGAAGCTTTCACATTGCATTACAGTGGGAAAGCGCACAGAGACCTGAGGTCATGAAAACTGAATCAGCAAAAACCAGGAGGAGAAAAAGCAAAACATTTTAAGGAAATCCCCTAAGAAGGGCCACGTCCAACACTCAGGATAAAGCCAATTACTCTCTTGCTAGCATTTTCTAAACTTGAGGAGATGTTCCTAACTCACTGACTCTCAAATCAACTTGAGTGACACCAACTCTTAGATGAAAGTCAATTGGGCTTTATGCAAGATTGCCCTGTTAGCCACTCTGACCAATGATCAAGGTGCAGCTGTTATTCCCAGACATGAGGCATGTGCCCACTGTGCTCTGGAGCCAAAGTGGACCTACCTGAAGAGGTCCAAATTGACAGAACCTGGTCTTGGGATGCTTGCGATCCAGTTCAGAAATAAACTAGCTTTGCATTCCTATTGAAGAAAGGAAAAGGCTACTTTGCATATGCCTGGTTCTAATCTTAAGTGGCATGGTGGGCAAAAAGAGAAATACACTGAGATGTGGCCCGACTACTTATCAGAAGCTGGGATTAATTCAAGTATCCTTTTGTTCTCTAGAAAGAAAAGTTTGAAAAAATATTGGCAAAAAGAGCATTTATACCCCTTAATTTTCCTATAGCAGTATAAGGATTACAAGCACTTCAAAAACTTGGCTATGCAATGTCCCATGGCCTATTCTTTTTGAGATATTATACAGACGATCTTTCATTTGTCAAGTCTGCATTTTCCGAGTTGATTCTCAATCATATGCTTTTACAAACTATCAATATTGTGGAATGGATATATCTAAAAGGCATACAAGTCTAACGATCACAGGCTGTCGATGTCAGGCCTAGACAAATCCTACAGGCTCACTCAGTAAAGCTATTGTTACTTTATGGACAGAATAAATAGATTAGGCCGCACATAGGCTACACCAGTCTTGCATGCTTCGGCCTCAGGCAGCAACAGTTACAAAATCACAGAATATTTTATCAATGTGGTTGATGAAATGCATCCAAACAAGCCAAGATGCAAAAGCCACAGAAGCAGCTCCCTCTTTTATAACCAAGAAAGTAGGGACTGCAATAAGATTCCTAAACTAGTAGATATTATCTTCGAAATATAGGCTTTGAATATATTACATAAGTACCATCAGTTTTCCATTTCTAAAAACACGTACATTTCACTGTGGAAAAAATGTTTTTTTTCATAATTAAACTAATTTACCAAACCAGAAGCTTGTAATTATTCAAGAAAAAACTGTCCAATTATTTTTTATTTTTACTAAATACAATTTTGGTTTCTTGCAAGTGTGCAGAAGGGAAGGCAAGACACTTCTTCAGTTTCTTCTCCTACTGACAATTAATATAGAGCGCTTTTTGTTAAACACAAAGGGATCCCTTTAAGATATGTGTCAGATGCGAGACAGCTGTCAAAAAGGAGTGAATGTCCAGTCCACCTATAGAGAATATATAGACATGAATAAATATTAAATTAGCCAATTTCTAAGGTTTACCAAAATTTATTTTTTTACTTTATTTAACAGAAGAAAAACTTGATTTACTTGGATTTTATCCGGCAGAACATTCAAATAAAATATACCTACAAAAGCAGGATAGTCTGGTAGTTCCTTAGACCTTGTGTCATGTCAAGTCAAGTCAAGTCAAGGAAAGCTTTATTCAATTGTTATTGTACCAATGATAAAAGCACATACATATAAAAAAATTCATATAAAATTTCAAAGTGAAGCACACAAAATAAAGACTAGAGATATACAACAGCATGTTTAAGATGTCATAAAACCATACAGATACAAATGTTATATATTTAAACCTGCTGTTCACTGCAAAGGAAGCACCCAGAGATTACAGGGCATCAAATATCATATATTCCGCTGCTGGATAGCCTTCTTTAAAAACTTAGCTACTCTCCAAGCAATGTGTTCATCTTCCAAGAGTTGCAACCAGATAAAAGCTGGACGACATTGCCTTACACCTTGATGTCTTAAAAGTGGAAGTATCCACACTTTCCTCAACTCGACATTAAACTTACAAAAAAATATTAAATGAATCGTGGACTGCTCAGAATGTTTGTCACAGAGGCAAAGTGTCAAGTTACGTGACCAGTCATTCATAGTTGGTGTTGTCGTTATTCTGTGGCCATTACCTAATCCAGATCTTGTCAGAAGCATCCTATCGAAGGGTCCTGGTACAAAAAGTAGGTAAGGCTCCATTCGTATACAGGAGAGCGTTAGCTGGTGGTGTATGATGCTAGATTTTCCCATTTCCCCAGCCAATCTCAGGGAGCTCAGTAGTTGTAAACCCTCCATTCTCAGTGCCTTTCTCGACACAGCTAACATAGTGGTGGGATTCGTAAAATATTCCGGATGGCCTACGTCCTTCATGAAACTACATATAAAGTTAATCCAAGGGATCTTTAAGGCCCCGTCCAGAACTAAACTATCCTGCATAATCTCTATTTAACTTTGTCTGCTCCTTCGTCCAAATCCTATGCCATAGGAGTACTAGTTCCAATATGATGAGATAAGAAATAAAAGAAAGACCCAGTTCTTCATGGCAAACAAAGGAGGACATACTCGAAGGAGCAGACAAAATATACAGCAAGAAATAATTTTCCACCTGCTGCAGTGGGAAGGTATTAACAAAGCCCCACACTCCTGCCCCATACATAGCGGCTGTGATGCACTTTGCTTTAAATATTTGCAAAAGCTCCCCATGCGATTTCTTCCCCAATTTCTTAGCAAAGGATGCTAGGGCTGTGGTTGATCTCGTAAACGCAAACTTTTAGCAGTTATCGTTTGGGACCTGGTGTCATTCTGGTTGAATAGAATGCCGAGATACGAAAAATTCCTGGTTGTGGCTTATTGCCCTCCAGAAACATTTCCCTTACTCTCTGAATCCCTTTGCCGCATCTCATGACAAAAGTTTTAGAAATGTTAATACTAAGTCCCAGGTTTTTCATAAAGTCATTGAAACTGTCTAAGACTCTCTGTAGGCCATTTTGTGTCTGCACCATTAAAACCGCATCGCCTGCATATAGAAAGACAGGAATAGGTCGCCCTCCAACTTGAGGGAAATCTTGTCCCTGCCTAATCAGTGCTTCGCTAAGGCCATTTATATACAAATTAAAAAGGAAGGAGGCCGAGACACAACACTGCCTGACCCCTCTCCTGATGGAGAATGAATCAGTACACTCCTTTCCTATGACAGAGCGAACACTGGCTGAGGCTCCATTTGTTGCAGTAACGCTATTATGTTTGGGTCAACCCCCACTGTGACGAGAACCTCCCATAGCCTCCCATGCCGTACAGAGTCGAAGGCCGTGGTCAGGTCCACGAACACCATGAACAGACAGCCCTTTTTTGCTCTGGTATATTTCCCAATTAAAATGGACAGATTTAGGTGTTGTTCTGTAGTACCAAGCCCTTCTCGAAAGCCATACTGTAGGTCGGACAATACCGTCTCCCCAGTCTTGAAAGCACTCCAAAACAATGCGGCCCACCACTTTTACCATTGAGTCGAGAAGGGAAATTGGTCTATAGTACCCCGGGTCGTGACAATCACCTTTTTTAAATATTGGGATAATTATTGATTCCACCGAAGTCTTTGGTATTGATGTTCTACAGCTGGCATTTATGACTTGAGTTAATATGGGACCCCAAAGGGAGATATTAGATTGAAATAAATCAACCGGCACTCTGTCTGGTCCCAGGGCCTTGCCTCCCAGACTATTGGATAGTGCTCTATTTACCTCATCCAGTGTAACTTGCAACTCTACACTATCTGGCTCAACTGGGAGGGTAGGGAGCAGTTGTCGATCAGAAGTTCCTTGCCCATTATAAACCTTAATATAATAGTTAACACATAACTCCTCCGAAATCGCGATCTCAATATTGGGACCATTACAGTCTGATTAAAAGGGGGCCCTTACTGCCCTCTAAAATGCTGCACTATCTTTATGTAAAGCCGCTGTGTGAAGAGTTTCCCATGCTTCCTGTCTCAAGATGCATTTTCTGTCCGTGATGGCCCGCTTGTACTCTAATCTAGCCTGTCTCACCCAGTTGAGGGATCTAGGTTGCCTGTGCAACTCCAGTTTCAGGTTAGTGTGTGCTTGTGTGCATTGTTTATCAAACCACCCTTGTTCTTTATGATTGTTGCTGTGTTTCGCAGATAATAAACTCCTGATCTCATTACATTTAACTAAAAGAAATGTACAATGCCATCACAGGGGTATGTCCTATTCAAAGAGATGTCAAAATCTTTAATTAGTTTAGTAATTACCGCCACTGGGACCTTGTGTCATGTCAAAAAATAAATAAATAAAAAAAGTGGTAACTTGTCCATGAATGACCTTTTGCTTCTTTTTGTAGTTTACAATGCAGCACATTTTAACTCCGAATATGTCTTTTTCAGGCGTCTTTAGCATGCAGGCATTTTCTGCCAGAGTGCCTATTATGTATGGGTTGTACTAAGATTAGAGTTTCCTAATGCTTAACTCGTTTTTAGTTTTGGCCCATTTTTTATGCCTGTGTTCATGTTTAACCAGGACTTCGGTTAGTAAATTTGTATGGGGTTCTGCCTTGATTCTCCCGGGCCTCACAGAGTTTTTGAGCTATGCCACTTCACTCCTTTTTTCGACATATATGGTGGTATGATTCTTTTTACATGCCCCCAAACTGTCCAAGGCCCTTATTTCTCGATGGCTACTAACCTTGGTTCACTGGTTTCCGCCTTTCTGTCTTGGTCTCAGCTATCCTCACAGACCTTGACCCACTTAAGATTAAAAAACTCAGTTTTCAAACCATTCCTTAGGTAGCATTACTGGGAAGGACAGTTAGCGCATGTGCCATTGGTTATGGCATCCAATTTTTCCTTGTTGAATATCATTTCACAGGGTCTCTCTTTGAATGAAACTGCTTTTCCTAATTCAGTTGGGTGTTGATGTCTTTACTCTTCAGGTTTAGGTAATCCTTGCACAACCTTAGAGTCAGCTGTTCATGGTTCTGGGGACTCCAGTTGTGATGTCTAGGCTTCCCTTGGGTCTTGTTGTTTGCTTGTGATCCTGGTACCAATCTTCTTTTGCTCCAAGGTTTAAGTCAGGTCAGTCCCGCACTTTAGCATATGATCAGCTATTCTTGGCCATAGGTGAGTCTTTGATACCTTTGTCTTTCTCAAAGGGGTAGTTAAATCAAAGATCTTCCTCACTGGCTGCATTCATCACTGGTTCCCACTGGACCACCTGTCTTGTAGACCATAGACACTGGTCATGTCCCGGGTGGCTGTTGGGTTGCTATTTACCACTGGTCTTGGGCAGACTTTATTGGATCAATGGTTGAAATCTGTGCCCCTTCACTGGTTGAAATCATGCCAATTGCCTTCCATCCTAGGTTGGGCTTTGATCCTTATGTTTTTCTTCTCTGAGATATTGGAGCAAGGCTTGTTCATAGTGGTTGGAATAGTCAGTGGTACCCTCCAGTTAATCTGCCTTGTGGACCGTTCCAATCCCTGTTTTCTTTTTTAATAACCCCAAACATCAAGTTTAAGTACTCACATATTCCAGTTCCTGCCCCAGTCATTCTTTCTGGCTTTGCTATATAACGGTGGGTGGGCAGAACATTGATGCATCACAGTCTCCAAATATCACAGTGCTTTTTTTGTTTTCAAACCACGCATTTGCATGCACTTCCTTACAAATTGATAACTTAAACCTTGAATATCCATCTATTGTTAGTATCAAATACATGAGATGGTCATCAAATGCAAGGGATTCTAACAACTATTATTATAAGCATGGCTCTATTGTATCAGGTTGGACCATGATGATATCTTTCTCCTGCTCCCATCCATCTTTGTCGGACTGTTCCTATTGGAGTAAAACAAAGACTACTTTGCATATGCCTGGTTCTAATCTGAGGTGGCATAATGGGCAAAAAGAACAATGGACTGGGATGGAGCCTATAATGCTACTTATCAGAAGCTGGGATTAATGCAGGCATTATTTTGTTCAATGTAGTTTATGACCATAGGACATGGTATTCGGGCCATGACAACTTCCACGGTAACTTCACAATGGGAAATTGCAGTTGCTATAAAAATACATTAATTGCAGAGTGCCCCCAAAGGCAGAGATCTACAGATTGTACTGGAACACAATGGCACAGTGGAATTCACCATCAAAATTTGAATCAGCGCTATTAAATAAAGAAAGAGGGCTCTGATCACCTAGTACAGCAGCCATTTGTGTTGTTGTAGATGTTTCACCTTCCGAAAGAAAGCCAATATACGAACACACAAAACTATACTAGCACTTGTGATTAGCATAGCTTACTAATAAGTAGAAACTTAGGGGCAGATTTATGACGACTGGCGCATCCCTGCATATCAGCAGGGATGCGCCAGTTATTATGCGCCACAGCTGCGCCACCATGGATGCGCCGCATTTATATCCTTCAAGCAGGCGCAGGGTTTTGACGCAGCATGGGCCTAAAAGTGACTGAGTGAAATCTTGTAGATTTCACTCAGCCACTTTTAGGAGGCGTTCCTGCGCCGGAACGCCCCCACCTGCCCTGGAACGCCTACATGTGGCGCAGGGCTTTACAACGTGACGCATCTGGGAGATGCGTCACGTTTGTAAATGCCCCGCACCATGGCGCAGGATTTGCACCGCTGCTGCGTCACAAAAGTGAAGCAACGGCGGCGCAAAAGTGCCGCAAGTGCAACATAAATCTGCCCCTTAATCTTTTGGCTAACACCAGCACATTCATCAATAACTTCTGTCTGGAAGTAATAAAAGGATACCTGATTTTCTCATGGAGCAAGAGATATCCAATAGCATATAAGTCTAAAACCTTCACAGTGTTTCCCTCTGACAGACCCATTGAAAGGCCCGTAAGCCTTAAGAGGGGCAGAATTGAGGGTTACCTGTGAGTCCTTGCGCTGTCTTTTTGATAATAAGATTTGTTTTTTTCAGTTTTCCCAACTGGGGGATACTCATAAACCTTAACTGATCAACCATTACTTTTCTCAGGCACCATCTTTATTAGGCTCATATAACAAACTAAATACATACTGGATTCTGCTATGAAGACTACACAAGAAATCCATGGACCCGAAGACAGAAAATAGAAGTAGACATGATAATGTTAGGATCTCAGGTACTCCAGAAAAGCTTGAAAGTTATTATGCACTTTTGTTTCCTCGCAAGTTATGTTTTAACCTCTTGAAAATACATTTTAACTGTTCATTGGAACTTTAATTGGCCTGTAAATTGGGAATGTGCAATTATTGAAAGTCATTTATGGCAGAAACTGGGTCCATTGCCTGCAACACAAACAGACACAAAAGGTCCTCTAAGCAATGAAGAAGCATGACAATATCCACAGGACAATTGCCACATTTATATCTTGGGGGACTTTTAGGATATGTCTGCCAGGAATGATTTTTAGCTCACAGACCCCACCTACACAAATCTGAGATTCACTATGGATTGGTAGAACCAGAGATGATGTTTATTACTATTGATTGTCACTCTGAAATGTATGAAAAACAGGAACATGTGGTGAATTTTCAAGATTCACTGTAATCCCCAGGAATGAACAATTCAGAGAGAGATCTCTTTCTGGAGTTAACATCGACAGCATAATAGGAAGTGAAAAAGCCCATAGGACTGGACGGGAGGACCTGGCTAGAAAATGTCACTCTGATGCATTCTACACCAAGGGACCAACAGAAAGCTTTCAAAGATTAAAGACTATCTAAGAGGACTGGAAGCATTAAACAATACTTGCATTCTCAAAGTGGCAAATAAACCAGCCATCCTCCCATATGACCTGGGGAAATTTGGAGGGGTAAAGTAATAATGTTGTCTGGTAAATACAATTGTTTCTAACCCCTTTGTTAATGTTGTAGCGTGGTACAAACATGGGTGAGGCAGTGGTAGATTGATGACACCACCAGAGAATAGATAAAGGAATGATGTTGGGATGGAATATTATATGAAAAGTCTGATACTCTTCAATATTAACATACTACATTCACTTTGTTCTCTCCCCTTTGGCATTCTCCCACATCCTAACAGCCCCACTGACTTTAAGTGGGATTGAGAAATAAGGACATGAACAACGATTGATGCACCTTAAAAACTTTACTCCTTTAGGGCATAAAATCATATAAGTGTGCAGTTTGGGGTACACACTGCCCGAGGATTGCATGCAACCTGACCAGCCATGTTAAAATTGGATATATTTATCCAGTGATCTAACAGAGCTGCATGTCTAAGCACAGTTAGGTGGATCCATTTAGTACACTACAGATTATTCTAGGATTTTTTCTTTCGGGTTTGGGAAAATAGATATTCCCACCAACCAACCAATGTTAAAAAAATTACCCGAAAAAACTTAGCACTATATAATCTGGTGATCCCCACAAGAGACTCTGGGTACATTTGGCATCTCTCACTATTATATTGGAAATAATGATTTACCACCTGCTCCAATAAGTTAGACCTCTGTTTCCACTGAATAAACCTTCCTCCACCTTTAAATTCACATTCACTATGCTCTAAGGGAGGACAGGTCAATTTTGCTTTTTAACCACCAACTTTACTCCTGAAGTGCACAGATACAATGTCTCCTAGGTCCTCACCGCCTTCTTTTCCTCAATGTAAAATGGCCTTATAAATTATAAAAAGAAAAACTAAATAAACACACTCCTGTATTCAAACACCCTAACATAGTCTCGTCTCAGGAAAATCATTTGACCATAATAGAAAGTGAGAAATTTAAATACATGTCCCATCAGAATGGAGATGACCCCAGCACCCCACTGGAACACAGAAAGGGGTGTTTCACAATTATGATTTACAAATTCCTTCAGGTGTGGCTTCTACGGACCTGGTCTGATAACATGGCAGTTTAGCTTTTTTGCGAAACTCAACAAACAGAACGCGTAGTGGAGCAGTAAAAATACCAATAGGTGATCTGACAGAATTCTCGGTAACCATCTCCATGATACCACACTCCTACGGTTGAATTGAAGTACTTTTGGGTGGAGACTGAAATTTAACCATACAAACTATACTGGACAGTTCTGGCAGAGCACGACAGGTCTCGCAGAGCAGACTTTTTGCACTCCTGAGACAGATATAATATGGCAGAACAGTCACTGCTGGACCATTTGTGTTCATTAAACCCATGGAAAAAAAGGACAATATTTTTAACTTTGGCATGCGTGGAACGCGCTCCAGAATATAGAACTAGACTTAACACCTTCCCTGGGAAACTGACAAATGAATGAATGAATGTTATCAGATGCAAAGTGCCAGACAAAGAACCCCTATGTTCCACCCCAACAAATTATGTACATGCTAACAAAGGTTCAGTTGCTTCTGCTCATGGTCTATGCGTGTCAGGAAAGGCATAGTATGAGGAGAAATAGGAGATTCAGTGATCAACATTGAGAAACATATGCGTAAGAAACAAAAGGCACAAGTGATTATATAGAAGCTAACTTCCTCCTTTAATGAATCGCCTACTATACTAAAAACACTCTGACAGCCATTACTAAAGCTACATAATACTTTAACATATTATACATCACCCAAGCACAAATAGTTATCTTTCAACTGAGACAATAGCACTATGCACGAGGAGAAGCAGCTGGAATGCTATTTGCTACTCAACTAAAACGATTAATCTCTTTGGGTGATCTTCACAACTAGGGACAATCAGCATAGACTACTGACTACACCAATAGAAATTATAAAGGAATTCAGCCAATTCCATTAAACACTTCATAGATCAAATGTGACAAATATATGTCAGCTTCCTACTTACCACGCCTGACTGATTATCACAGGGAAACATGGATGATGGGGACAATTTCCAAAGACGAAATTGGGAAAACATTTGATAAAATGGTGACGAGTAAGGTATTAAGTGAAGAAGGACTTCCATTAGAGTTCTGTAAGATAAACACATCCCTGGTCCCCCCATTATTACGCAATGTCTTTAAACAGGCTTTCGAAGTAAGATATCTAGCAGACAAATTCAAAAGGGCCAAAATCTGAAGGACACCCACACCAGATAGCGACCTGTTGAAACGGCCTAACTGTATACCCATAACCCTTATGAACATGTATGTGAGGCTATCAGCTAAAATATTGGCTGATAGCCTTAAAAATATAATGCTACAACTAATCTACCAATCACAGGTTGGATTTGTGCTGTGGCACTACCCCATCAATCACCTACACAACATCAGAATTTGACATTATAATTAGACACTAAAAAGTTGTTCAACCACATAGACTAGGTTCAACTGTTTCACATAATGTAAAAGCTAAGAAAAGGGCAACACTTCTGTGACAAGATACCCACTTGGGAGATTTAAATCCATGCATTTAACAAAACAAAAAAGCCGACAAGACTATCACCTGTGACCACTTTGGTTTCTGATAGCTCTTGAACTCCTGGCCATTGCCCTCCATAAAGCCTATAATGCTAGCAGCATCAATACAATGACCGGAGAACGAAAGCATTGTATTAGCAACTAATGTCATTCTAATGACACTTTCAAATCCAATTACCTTGATCCCGGCTACCGTGTCATTATTTAGCCGAGTTCTCTATGTTTTCAGGGTAAAAACTCAATTGGTTGAAATAGCAGGCATAACCCACTACCACATCAATGACAACAGCCTCCCTTAGGGACTTAGACAGTGAGTGGACCCAGCCCTTGAGTAGACCCAATCACACCTAAACTATCTCAGAATTTATCAAAGAAAGGCCTAGAAAACATAGCCTGGACAATGTTTCATCATAACTTGGAACGGCCGTGCACAGCATCCACGTAAGGGCAATAGAGAACAGCAACAAATATTTCATATGGAGAGAGACAAGACCCAGAGTAAATGTATAAAATTACAACCAGCTGTTGCTAACTGAGAACTAAGCCTCACAAATACAGAATCAAACTATTTGATGCCTCAACTAGTCCCAACATCTATTTGCTACCAGTACATAGGGGGACACAGACATCAGTATGCATAGAGAAAAACATTTTAAAATCAGCAGGGAAGTGTACCATGTTCTATATAGGAAGTCCTCAACTGTTACCCTGAAATAATCTGATATTGCACTCTTTTACAGATTTACGGAGCATATATTGATCAAGATTAGGAAAGAATTGCACTCAAAGATGCTCTGTGATGTAACAAGGTTATTCCAACTTGTAGAAAGAAATCAGTTAGTCAATATAGATTGACTTGGACATAAAAAGCCTGAACAATCTATTATCTGGTTTACGTCAATCTACATCAGAGAAGAATATGATCTTCCCCACTCTCAATATTGAAGAAATAAATAGTCTCCTGAGTACCAAGAAAAGGCTTAAAATCAGTAAGTTCACATGTAAGTTTCGGTTCTTTATTTTAACTTGATTCTCAATCTTCACATTCATCCAACAATCTAGGCATATCTTGGAGGCCTTAGCCAACACGTATTTCGTTTTTTAAGTCTACCATCAAGTTCATCAGGATATAAGAAAGATAGATTTCATTGATCCTTAATCATATGTTCTGACCACTTTTACTTAACCCTTTCGATGCCATGGACGTAACCGTTATGTTCATGGCTGGGGCACTCCAGTGCCATGGACGTAACTGTTACATCCAAGGGACACCAGCACTTAATCCCTCTGCTGAAAACAACAGAGGGATTTCCTTTTTTTGCCTCGGGAGGTGGGAAAGAGCTTTCCCAACCTTGCAAAGCATTTTTTCTTCTTCAATGTGATGCCGATCGCACGCACGGCACGCTGATGTCATTGCATTGAAAGTGAAAGTGAAATGAGCCATTAGTTTGTTTCAGTTTCAGTGCTTCGGTGCTCATTAGGTTATCTCAGCCACCGAGCACCGAAACACATGGGAGAGGTATCATTATCCTTAGTGGATCACTGCTTGGGGATCACCGCAGGAGGGTGATCCCCAAGCAGGAATCCACCACTAGACACCAGGGAGGGGTGAGCAGCCCCTTGGGTAAGCGTCTTTGCTCCCTCCATATTCAGACATTTTCCCCCCCTGGAGGCAGATGGGGCAGTAGCTAATGCCCTAACCCCCAACACAAAAGGTATGGACTTTCTTCTCCCCCAGGAGGCAGTTGGGGGTTATGACCCTGATCTGGCCCCTGCAGGGCAAAAGCCAATTAGACACCAGGGATCATTTATTTTAGTAGTTAGATGTGGGGCCTGCTCTAAATGGACACTATAATGCCCTCACCCTTCTGAAAAATTGGCAGTCTTTTTGCCCCCCCTGGGATGCAGATGGGGCAATGTCCCCCAAATTTTCCCCCCAGGGGGGCTGAAAGCCCACTAGGCACCACAGATATGTTTATGGGCATGTCAGGTAGCCGCACCTTAGTCAAGCGTTGCTCCCATTTTTTGTGAACACATTTTGGCTGCTGCTGCCCCCCTTGAGGGCAGATTAACGATTTTTGTAGGCACATCTGCTCCCAAGGGGGTCAGAAGACCAATAGACACTAGTGAATGTTTCTGTGTGTGTGAACTGGAGTTCGGCTGATGGTCTGTGTTTATTGTCAATTGGCTGGCTGTGTGTAAACCTGCATTTTGCTGGCGGTGTGTGTGGACTTGTGCTTAGCTGGCAGCATTTGTGGACTAGCACTTGGCTTGCAGTGTGCGTGGACTGTCACTTGGCCAGCGATCTGCATGGATGGCACATGTCTAGCGATGTGCATGGACTGTAATTAGGCTGGTAATGTGCTTGGATGGTGCTTGGCTGGCAGTGCGGTGGATGGTGCATGTCTGGTGGTGTGCATGTATGCTGCTTGGGTGGCTGTGTGACTTGCATTGATCCTCCAATGTTTTATTACCCAGAATCCCCTGCAAACCTCAAATTTAGCTAACAATTCACACTTTTCCCACATTTCTGTGTGGAAAATTCTTCAGATGAGTTTCTCTCAGTCTCCTGGAAAAATGTATACCTAATTTGTGTGGGTGCCCAAAGAAGAGAAACTAAAAACCTATTAAAATGAAAAACTGAGGGTGAACCAAAGTGGGTCCAAAAGAGCAGATTTTTTTTCCATAATTTTTTAGGCTGACACTGCTCTGGGCACCCACACAAGTGAGGTATAATTTCCATTGGGAGACTGAGGGAGAACACTGGGGGGGTTGGACATTTTTGTCGTGAGGAGATCTATCAACCTTCCCAAACAGAAATGTGAGGAAAATGTCAGAAGATCCACACAAGCCACACATTTATGGAATCCCCTGGTGTCTAGTTTTCAGAAATGTCTGGGGCTGTTAGGTTTCCCTAGTTGGCCACCGAGCCCCGAAACAAAAACCCAGGTACCCTCTGTCTATGACAAAACAGCCGGCTTTTGCAAGGGAGGCACCTGCATTTTTGGTCCTGGGCTCAGCAGCCATCTAGGGAAACCTATAAAACCCAGACATTTCTGAAAAGTAGACGTCCAGGGGAGTCCAGGAAGGTATACCCAGAATCTCTTGCAAACCTCAACTTTAGCTAAAAAAAGAATCATGTTTTCCTCACAGTTCTGTGTGGGAAAGTTGTGGAATCCTGGGCCTGCACAAATTTCCTACCACTCAGCATTCCCACAGGTCTCCTGATAAAAATGATACCTCACTTGTGTGGGTGGGCTGAGCTCCCGCGACAGGGAAGGGACCAAAACATATTGTGGAGACATCAGAATTATCTATCACAAAACAACCTTGATTTGAAGGGGGGGGGGGGTCCTGCGTTGTTTGTCCAGGACTAGGCAGCCATCTAGGGAAACCTACCAAACTCAGACATTTCTGAAAACTAGCACCCAGGGGAGTTCAGAGAGGTGTGGTTTGTATGGATCCACAAACATTTTCTTACCCAGAATCCCCTGCAAACCTCAAATTTAGCTAAAAATAAAATCACTTTTTCCTCACATTTCTGCATGGGATCACTACACCACCCAGCATTCCCCTCGGTCTCCCGAGTAAAATGATACCTCACTTGTGTGGGTGGGACAAGGGCTTGCGACTGGGAAAGGCCAAAAACATAGAGATTAAGGGGATAGCACAGCTAGCTCGAAGCGCAATATTTTGTATATAGATATTATTAGATGATTCTGCATTAGACACCGAAACAAGTGTGGTATAATTTTTATCAGGAGACTAAGGAGAATGCTGGGTGGTAGGAAATGTGTGCTGGTGCTGTGATCCCAGACAGAAATGTAAGGATAAATGTGACTTTTGTTAGCTAAATTTGACATTGCAGAGGATTCTGGGTAGGAAAACTACACCACCCTGAACTCCCCGGGGTGTCTAGTTTTCAGAAATGTCTAGGTTTGGTAGCTTTACCTAGATGATCGTTGATCCTGGGACCAAAACATAGGTGACTCCCTTGCAAAACCAGGTTGTTTTGTGAAAAATAATTTTGATGTCTCAACAATATGTTTTGGGCCGTTTCCTGTTGCAGGCACTAGGCCTACCCACACAAGTGATGTACCATTTTAATCAACAGACTTGGAGGAATGCTGGAAGTTTGTGGCTCCCCACAGATTCCAGGACTTTCCATCACAGAATTATAAGTAAAATGTGTTTTTATTTTTTACAAAGTTTGAGCTTCGCAAAGGATTCTGGATAACATAACCTGATGACAGCCAGACAATTCGCCCCATCCTGGATTCCCTGGGTGTCTAGTGTTTAAAAATGTATAGCTTTGCTAGGTTTCCCTAGGTGTCAGCTGAGTTAGGGCACAAAATCCACAGCTAGGCACATTGCAAAAATATGGGTCAGTTTTCACTGGAAAAATTTGATGTGTCCATGTTGCATTTTGGGCCGTTTCCTGTCGCGGACACTAGGCCTACCCACAGAAGTGAGCTACCATTTTTATCAGTAGATGTGGGGGAATGCTTGGTGGGTGGAAGTTTGTGGCTCCACGCAGATTCCAAAATTTTCCTTCACAGAAATATGAGGAAAATGTGTTTGTTTTTTTAACAAAGTTTAATTGTGAAGGGATTCTTTGTAACAGAACCTGGTGAGAGCCACACAAGTCACCCCATCCTGGATTTTCGTGGGTGTATGGTTTTAAAAAATGTACAGGTCTGATAGGTTTCCCTGGGTGCCGGCTAAACTAGGGCCTAAAATCCACAGCAAGGCACATTGCAAAAAAAGTGTCCACATTGGGTTTTGGGCCGTTTCTGGTAGTGGGAACTAGGCCTACCCACACAAGTGAGGTGTCATTTTTATCAGCAGACTTGGGGGAATGCTGGGTGGGGGAAAGTATGTGGCTCCCCACAAATTTCAGAACTCTCCATCACAGAAGTGTGAGGAAAATGTGTTTTTTTTATAACGTTTGAGGTTTGCAAGGGATTCTGGTTAACAGAACTTGGTGAGAGCCACACGAGTTAGTACATGTTTGCTAAGATTCCATAGTTGCTGGCTGAGCTAAGGCCCAAAATTCACAGCTGGGCGCATTGCTAAAAAAAAGACCACATTGTGTTTTGGGCCATTTAATGTCGCAGACACTATGCATACTCACACAAGTGAGGTATCATTGTTAATGGAAATCTTAGGAGAATACAGAATAGTAGAACAAGTATTATTACCATTTGTTTTTCTATGCATTTCTGCCTTCCAAATATAAGACAGTGTGTAAAAAAGAAGTAATTTTGAACAATACCCTCTAAATCACATTCTTATATGTATACCCACAAATCCAGAGATGCACAAATAACCACTACTTCTAAACTCCATATCTTCTTCCCATTTCAGATATACATAGGTTTCCTTGATACCTATTTTCCACTATTTATATTTTACCAAATTAATTATTGTATACCCGGTACACAAAATAAACAATTGCAAGGTGCAACTCAGTTATTGGCTCTAAGTACCTTGGATTCTTGGTGAACCTACAAGCCTCATATATCCCTACAACCAGAAGAACCCTGCGGACATAACATGTATACAGCTTTTAAAAATCAACCATAGTTACAAGAAGTTACAAGTGGAACTGTAGGCACAAATGGCTATTTTTTTAACTAAATTTCAATATTCTTTTATTTCAACTGTTCCTTTCTATAGAAAAACCTGGAAAGGTCTACAAAATGACCCCTTGGTGAATTCAGAATTGTGTCTACTTTTCAGAAATGTATAGCTTTCCAGGATCCATTATAGTATTTATATCCATTTCAACTACTAGTTGGAAGGAGGTTGAATGCACAAATAATAGGACAAATAGGCTATGTCCCAGTAAAATGCCAAAACCCATGTAGAAAGGTTTGGTTTTCTGACAAAAGTCTTTCCTATTCCTGAAAGGTGAGAACATGGTGATTTTAGCACCACAAACCCTTTGGTGATGCCATTTGCAGGGAAGAAAACAGATGCTTTCTTCTGCAGCATTTTTATCCTACTTTTCCCCAAACCCTCACATTTTGTTGTATTTTTCCTAATTTCTTGGCCCCTTACGGGAGAATCCACAAACCCTGGGTACCTTTAGAATTCCCAGCATGTTGGAAGAAAAGAACACAAATTTGGCAAGGATAACTTATGTGAACAAGATGTTATGGGGGGGCGAAGCGTACACTACCCCAAATAGATAAAAAAAAGGGCATGGCACGGGGGGAGGCCTGGCAGCTAACGGGCTAACCATCATCATACTCATTATACCAGGGTGGCCCCAATTGTAAGAATATCCTTAAAACGTGTACGACCCCAAAAAAAGAAGGCAAAAAAAGAAAAATGTAGGTACCCTTATGTAGTATGGTCAAGTGATAGTCCTACAACCACTGAAAATTGTGTATGAGATCACAACCCGATGCTTTCATAGTCAATAAACCAAGAAGCATAAAATCTTTTACAGATAAAAAAACAAAAAAGAGTCAAAACCTGTATTGTGACTAAGTAATAAACCACATAATGGTCACCACTTGATGAAAAAATGCCCAGGAGACGGCATCGCTATCCAATAAGATCCTTACTACTCACCTATTTTTAATAATGTGTTCAAGTTCAAAGAAAGCTCTAGTTTATATAATACTATTCCCAAACAAAACCGAACAATCTAAAAGGAATATGTTTCACCAACCAGCATCTCAACATATTGCTGATTATGTCCGCATAAGTGTAATTATGGCTGAGTTCAAGGTTTACGCTAGGTACGATATGTGGTTACATATGGTATATATAGAGATAGGATAGGAGACAGTGAGACATATCCTGTCATGTTACTGTACACTGTACTTTGTTTGGCGGCTCTTTGTCTTCATATTTTGAAGTGTTGGGTGGCCTCTTCTCCTCCTTGGAGCACCCTAATGTTTATTTTAAAAATTGTATAACACACAATTGTGTGCACTGGATGACCCTGCCACCTTGCTGTGTGGATGTCAATATTGGAGATACATCCGATTTTCCCATTGTCTTAGATCGATACTCGGATTGATGGTGGCTTTCATCAGACTACAACAGTCCCCTATATTTTTATTGTACTTAGACATGGAAGATAGAGAGGTACTGCATTGGATATGTACTTGACCCTGATCTATAAACTTTCCTCCAACTTGAACTCATCTTATCTGATTCACTGGTCAAAAATGCACTTAACGATTCAGTTCTCTGGTAAGCATTGCAACTCTCTATCTTAGTTAATCATGAAAAAAGCCTAAGAGAGACATTTAAAATTCAGCTATTTTAAGATTAATCAGCAATGGCACTGGCCTCTGACCAAATAGAAATGGATGAAATTCGTCCAGACCAAGTGCTGGAGATGCAAGACCCCAGGATGCAACATAATTCACATCTCATAGAAATGCCCATTACTAAAAAACAATACGGAATGAAATAAAGACTGATGGACACCAACGCACTCATAACTACTAAAACAGTGATACTAGAGATACCTCAGACCTTTTGGCAATACGCTTTCATGTTAGGAAGTGGCAATCCATGCATCAGCAAATGTTAAAAGTATCTACTTTCTGTTAGTAGAAAACAGCAACCCTGCCGACCTATGGAAATTTGTTGTAAGATGTACAAATACGGCCATATATATTAGAAACTCATCTAGAAAGTAAATGACCAATAACACATTGAGAAAGTGTGAAGTAGGTTTCTTAGAAGCTGAAAATGCAGAGACGGGGTGCTCATGGATTGATTTAGTTTAATCCACACTCATCAGAATATCACTTGACATACCTTCATTCTGGAAAGGATGGCCACTATGATGGCATGAGGAGCCAGAATGTTATTCTGAATTCCCACATTACATACAAGTTATGCTCCTATTAAGGAAAGTGGTATGTATGGAGAAGAAGCTTGCCCAAAAGTTGTAGGAGAAGCAAAAGCTTCCTTGCACGTGCCACAACCTGGATGGAATAGAGGCGATACGCGTAAAGAAGGATATATAAAAAAAAAATAGAAAGAAAGAAAACAATTTATATTGCTTTTATGCACCCAATCCCAATTCATCTTGTGGAAGGATATAAGGTAGAAGCCAAAATACTGATTGAGATCCGCAACAAGTGCATGGTCAGCTTGCCTTTGGATTAAACATAACATTATCAGTGCTCAAAAATCAATCAGTCTTTTTGGAGCCTAATATCCCTTTCCATAATGACTGATCAGAAGATCAGACCTTACATCAATGCAAGAATATTCCATGGGGGCTATTGCCAATGTGACAATGAAGAGTCACATTAACAATAGGATAATCAGGAAGGACAAGCATATCTTAAACAGTAAAAATAGCAATAAACTGCAGTCCTGTTTCCCATTCAGACACACCAATAACTTTAAAGATGGACTGGTAAATACTCATCTGAAATACAAATCAAAGATGACTTGATGGAACCTGCCATCAAGCGCAGGAGATTACTTTTGTAGAATTTCCAATGAGTGCCATCTCAAAAAGTGCAACTAAAGAAAGCACATTTAATGGTGGTTGTACAAGGGCTCAACAGCGGAGTGCAAAACCAAGTTTGCCATCTACAAATGTTAGTGTATTTGTCAACTACGTTATACATGATTGACAATATGTAAAATAAAATTACGCATTTGAAAACACACCAGCACGATCAGGAATCCGCTGATAAACATAAAGGTTGTCTTGACCCTTTATTCATAGCCTTAACATAAAGGTTGTCTTGACCCTTTAATCATACCTCCCACACCGTAAACGGTGTGGTTGGTGTGATTCCATGCACTGTAAAGCTCCTCCGGGAGGCCCTCAGTACTCCCAGGACCAGTCTTCTAGACCCAGACAGCACAACATGGCTGCTGCCGACCAGAGACACGATTCTGCCCTCCTGCTGCTCTGCCAGGCTCGAGCAGGGGAAGGCAGAACAATAGGGAGTTGTGACCACTTCCCAGACATTGTTTAGTGTTTTGGAGCACTTGAAAGCGCCACTCATTTTGCTTGAAGGGCAAATTTGGTGCCCTCCTTGCATAGACCAGTTCAAAAACCAGCTCAGAGAGCCGTTGTCTCCCACAGTGGCACAAAACTGAACAAATGACATGGGAGTATCCTCCCCACTGTCCCACCCCTCCCCTGGGAGGGATCCCTGAATCCTCCTAACCGTTTGCTTAGAGTAATAATAGTTGAAATGGAATGGTTCACTGAGAAGATCCTCTTATCCAAATGATAATTCGAACAGGCTTTAGATATGTTCCTGTTTATTTCGTTTTTTCTTCTCTTGTGTTTAGATTTAATTCCTCATATGAAATCCATGTGGATCATTTGGCTAAGAGGACCTTCCCAGTGCATCATTCCATTTCAAATATTATCATTCTGCCGAGCATCAGTACCAAACAACGGCGGGTACAAGAATTGTAGTGCACGTGACCTTTTGATTTGAAGAAACAAGAAGTGAGGTGACATACTCATAGTCCGCCATTGTGGTCTTTAAGTGCATGATTTTTTAACCTTTCCATAGGGTACTTAAGGGCTTACCTGAGGATGTGTCCCTAGATTCGTCGTGGGACAAGATTCATTTCAAGACACCACTTCTTCGACCATCTGGGCACGCTGGACTTCACTCTGGGCATCAAGGCTGCAACTGGAAGACTCCTGCTGCTTCTGATATCGTTGCCCTGCTTGTCTGCTGCAATGTCTGTGCCTGTGCTCCATTCAGGAGCCTTCCAAGGCCTGTGGACATTGAAGACACCTGCAGGAATCTTCCTTGAAGCGAAGGAGTCACTTCCCAGCATCTACAGGCACCGCAACAAAGCTGGCCAGTCTGCTGATCCTTGGCTCCCACAAACTCTGAAAGGCTCAGCAACACAGGCAGTGGTTCTCCACATCCCTTGAGGACTGCCCTGTCCTCTCATCAAGTTTTAGGTCAGTATTCCTTGTCGGAGCCGCAGGAACCGAACCCCTGTGCACTGCGATGATTTGCTGTTGCAAAGGCTTGTTGGATTTCTTCCATCAAGATCTTTGGGCTCCAAGTAGCTCCCACATTAACGCACCTCCAGTGACCAAGATCTTTGACCTCACCACATCACTTGCATCGTGGGCTTGCTTCTTTGGTGAGCTGCTTTAGGTCCTCTTCTGACTCCAGTGCCTCCAGGCTGTGGGTCCTTTCGAGGGTCATCTTTGAATTCTGCAGGCTCCCCTGATTGCTTGAGGCCTGCCCTGACTCCCCTGCTTGTGGTGAGTCATCTTGGCCTTGCTGGTCTCGACACTGCACCTTCTCATTTGCTTTCCACGTTGTTGCAGTTGCTAAGGCTTGTTGGTACTTTTGATGGACACTGACCCCTCAACTCTCGACATTTGATGTGGGACAGCTCATGAACGGCTTCTGGTCTTCCATAGCATCACCTGGTCCTCACAGCTGCAGCTCCAAGGTCACCGTCATCTCCTCTGGAACACCCGACATCGGTGGGCATTCATCTTCGGTGCCTCCTGGTCACTCCTGAGTGGTACAGACTCTGTCCCCTATGTTAGCAGGTCCTTCTCAACCTGAATACACCTTTGGGTTCCTCCGGACACTTTCACCTTCTCCAGCAGCGGCATCTTCCTGAAGTCATCCATTGAGTTTGACAGTGGTTTCCGATGCCCCTTCACACCTATGCACCCGGAATCCCTGGTGTAGGTGTCCTGGTTCCTAGGGTATCCACGGGTGGGGTGGCTCTCCAAAAATCTGACTTCCACAGGGTTTCTTCAGGGTCCACTGGGAAGGGTCCTTTGTTAAAATTGAAACCGCAACATTGACTTGCATTGATCCCATGGTCGTGATCCCTCTCTGTGCATGGCCTCCGTGGAGCTCCTGGTTACTTACCTTGGGTTGCTCCTTGGGTCCACGGCACTTCTATGTATTCTGGGTATAGTCTTGACTCGAGTCGTGGTTGGCATACCACTATTTTAGTTTATGGTTTGGTCTCCCCCTGGTGACCACTGTGTATTTCGTGCTACTTACCTGTTTCTATTGAAAAGTATTGTGTGCAGTGTGTATATCTCCAGCTAGGAGATATCGGAATTTGTTAGTGAGTGTCTTATAATAAATGCATATATTTTTATAAATACACTGTGTGGTTCTTTTTCACTTAATCTATACTTATATGATTGTGTTATGGTAAAGCAAGCTGCTTTAAACTCCTTCTGGACTAAGCCTGAAGGCTGCTCTCCACAGCTACCAATAAGAGAGCTTTCTATGGTTGTCTAAGACCACTAACATTTCTGTAAGAGTTATCTGAATTGGTGCAGGGCACTCACTTATATAAGTGTGCATCACATACCAAGCCAGCCTCTCACATTGGTGTGCAGCAGTTGGGATTCAAGCCTGCAGTGTTTTACCAGATAATCTTGGTGTGAATTAACTGAAAAACCATCACTAATAATAGGCACATATAATGCAGCTTAGAATAAGTAAGTTCTACTGAACATAGGGTTGGGGATTTAGGGTCTAGCACAACCCTTTCTCCAACCTCAGAGAGTTTAGTTCCTACTAGGTTAGGTAGGTACAACACCACACTACATCTAGTATGTCTTTAACAGGACAGCGGCCTCATGCTCCAAGAACTGAGGGCCCTTTGTTCCTCTAGGAAGCTCAAGACAGGGAAGGGACCTAATACTCAAAGCCTCCTAGAAGGGTTACTGTTGGATGACCTATAGAAAGCTGGTGGGTCAGAAGAACAGAACTGAAAGGGTGGGCAGGAGACAGAAGGTGGGTCAGGAGGGAACCCTCTCTTTGACCTTGATTCTGACCCTAACCAGGAGGAGTCTAATGACTCCCTCCTGGAGAACTGAGATCCCCCAGAGGATAGTGCAGGTGGCACAGAGGGTGTCCCTAGAAGTGGGTCTCCCTTTGTTCCTCCTGGGAGGGTCCAGAGTAGACCAAGAAGGTCTAGAGCCTCCTACAGAGAACCCAGTACTTCAGACACTTCCATAGGGACCTTCATATCTAGTAAGGGGGACAACTCTTTTGAGAGGGAATATCAATTGCTCAAAATTGGCCCTTGACAAAGAGTCCCTGGAAGTACAGAAGGCTAGGAAGAAATTGGGACTAGAGTCCCATGGTGGCAGCAACAGTGTCCCTAGAATCAGAGAAACTCCTTTTGACGATAGGAACCCGAGCAGCATAATCCCTTCTTACCAGGATGGGGATGATATCCATAACTGGATCACTGCTTTGGAGAGGGCCTGTACAGTTTAGAACATCCCCCAAGAGTAGTGGGCAGATATACTGTGGCTCTCTTTTGCTAACAAAGGTAGAGATAAGCTACTCGCTGTTTGAGAAGAGAATGTTTATAATTACTCAGTACCGAAGAGTGCTCTCATAGATGGATTTGGTTTGACCACTGAGCAGTATAGGATTTCATTCAGAGACACCCAGAAGGCACACACCCAGGACTGGGTAGATTTTGTAGACAGTGCTATTAAGGCTCTGGAAGGCTGGCTTCATGGAAGCAAGGTACAGGACTATGAAGGATTGTACAATTTGATTAAAGAGGGAGCAGATCATTAATAATTGTCAGAACCAGTTTTTGCATCAGTACCTGGTGGGCTCTAATCTGACCTCTCCCCAAGAACTGGGAAATAAGGCAGACGAATGGGTCCGTACCAGGGTTAAGCAGAAAAAACATGGTAATGGAGGTGACCCAATGAAGCAAGATTCTACTAAATCCCAGGATAAGGGTGGGAACAAGGGTAAAGATAAAAAAAGAGTCTTCACGAGGGCCCAAAAACCTGCATTTGGGGGTGAGTCCCAAAATACCAAGAAGAGCAAATAGAAACCTTGGTGTTACCTTTGTAAGGTAAAGATCCATTGGACAAGGGATGCAGATTGTCCAAAGGCCAAGGAGACTACTTCTACTACCACTGCCCCTAAGGCACCTGCTGCCCCTAGCAAGTACAGGTGGTAGTACAGCAACCAAGGGATTAGTGGGGTTAATCTTGGGTTCTGAGGTGGGTTCTGACTTATTCAGAACTTAAGCTCAGGCTGTTATAGTATGGGATGGTGGCATGGATCTTGCCACCTTACTGATCAGTCCCACTAACTTGGGCAAGTACAGACATCCCCCTTTGATAAATGGAAAAGAAGCAATGGCTCCAGTGTCACTATGGTGACAGAGAAACTGATCAGATCATACTTGGACAAATGTGCCAATTCACCAATGCTAGCAATGTCCGGACTGTCCATTCCGTGATAGTTGTGAACCACAGCTTGGGAGGGGTGCCAGGACCTAAAAAAGTTGTGGTATCTCCAGATCTACCTGTAGATTGTCTGTTGGGAAATGATCTAGAAACTTCAGCCTGGGCTGAAGTAGAGTTCAGGACTCATGCAGAGATGATGGGCATCTCTGCCAGTGTGTTTGCTGTCACCAGAGCTCAAGCCAAACAGCTCACCACTGACAAACCACTGGATCCTAAAAAATTGGACCAAGTGCTTCTCAAGAGAAGGAGGAGGAAGGGTAAGAAATTGCCTCCTCAAAAACTCTTAGTTAAGCTCAACCTCCTAAGTGAGATGATCTCGGCTCCTGTGAAGGAACGGTCCCAGAGAAACTTGGGTCAGACCAGGCAGAGTTCTTGGGGGCAGGAGGCCCTTCCAGGGCAGACTTGAGATTGGAGCAGCAGTCCTGCCCCTCTCTTGAACTCCTCAGACAGCAAACTGCTGCTGAGGAAGCAGGGAATATCAGTCAGTCCCATAGGATCTCTTGGAAATATGGACTCCTGTACTCTGAAGGTAGAGACCCCAAGCCTGGTGCCACAGGAGGTTAGTTATACCCCAGAAGTTCAGATGTTTCCTCTTCTCCCAGGCACATGATATTCCTCTTTCAAGACACTTAGGGAAAAGCAAGACTTGGGACAGGCTTGTCCCTCATTTTCACTGGCCCAATAGGTCTGAAGACACAAATGAGTGTTGTTGCTCCTGTGCCACTTGCCAAGCCAGTGGTAAGTAGTGGCACCACAAAGGCCCCCTTAATTCAACTTCCAGTGGTTGCGACCCACTTTGAGATGGTAGGAATTGACATTGTTGGTCCCTTGAACCCTTCAACTGCATCTGGGCACAGTTATATACCTGTGGTGGTGGACCATGCCACTAGGTACCCAGGGGCCATTGCCCTTAGAATCACTACAGCTCCTGTAGTGCCAGGGCCCTCCTGGGAATCTTTTCCAGAGTGGGGTTCCCTAAGGCGGTTTTAACAGACAGAGGTACACACTTCATGTCTAGTTATATCACTGCCATGTGTAAAAGAGTGTGGAGTAAACTACAAGTTCACCACACCCTAACATCCACAGTACAATGGGCATGTAGAAAGGTTTAAGACCCTCAAGGGTGTGATCATGGGACTCTGATAATAGTTTAGGGAAAAATGGGATGTCCTACTACCCTGCCTTCTCTTTGCCTACAGAGAGGTTCCTCAGAAGGCAGTTGGCTACAGCTCATTTGAGCTTCTGTTTGGACATCCAGTTAGGGGTCCGTTGCGTCCAATGAAAGAAGGCTGGGAGCAACCTCTCAAACCTCCTAAACCGGACATTGTGGACTATGTCCTTGGCCTGCGTTCATGCATGGCTGGGTACATGGAGAAGGCCAGCATAAAAGCTCCCTGAGCTCCTCTCTCAGAACCTTGATGATGGGTCCGTAGATGGAGTAGCCTTGGCAGGCAGCCTCACTGACCAACAACAAACTGATTGTAGGCAAGTCCTCAATCAGTACAGAGACATCTTCTCCCTGACACCCAGTCAAACCACCTGGTATACCCATGAAGTGGACATAGGTGACAGCCTGCTTTTTAAGAGTAAAATCTACAGACAGCCTGACCAAGTTAGGGATTGCATCAGGACAGAGGTCTAAAAGATGCTGGAGTTGGTGGTCATTGATCCTTCAGATAGCCCCTGGACTAGTCCAATAATCCTTGTGCCAAAACCTCACACCAAGGGTGGAAAAAGAGAGATAGGGTTTTGTGTGGACTACATAGGTCTCAATGCCGTCACAAGGACTGCTGCCCATCCAATTCCATGGGAAGATTAACTCATAGATACTTTGGCCTGACTGCTGGCTACTGGCAAATCAGACTAGCTGAGGATGCCAAGCCAAAAACAACATTATCAACCTGGTTTCTCTGGCTATACAGCAGGTCTGCTGGCCTAGTTCTCCTGCTCTAAAGCGGCTCTGCTGATCTGGTTGTTTCTCTCTAAAGCAGCTCTGCTGACCTGGTTCTTAGGCTCTAGAGCAGTTCTGCTGATCTGGTTCTCTGGCTCTAAAGCAGCTCTGCTGACCTGATTCTATAGCTCTAAAGCAGCTCTGCTGACCTGGTTCTCTGGCTCTAAAGCAGCTCTGCTGACCTGGTTCTACAGCTCTAAAGCAGCTCTGCTGACCTGGTTCTCTGGCTCTAGAGCAGCTCTGCTGACCTGGTTCTCTGGCTCTAAAGCAGCTCTGCTGACCTGGTTCTCTCCCTCTCAATCAGTTCTGCTGACCTGGTTCTCTGTCTCTAGAGCAGCTCTGCTGACCTGGTTCTATGGCTCTAAAGCAGCTCTGCTGACCTGTTTCTCTGGCTCTAGAGCAGCTCTACTGACCTGGTTCTCCTGCTCTAAAGCGGCTCTGCTGATCTGGTTGTTTCCCTCTAAAGCAGCTCTGCTGACCTGGTTTCTCTGGCTCTAGAGCAGCTCTGCTGACCTGGTTCTCTGGCTCTAAAGCAGCTCTGCTGACCAGGTTCTCTCCCTCTAAAGCAGCTTTGCTGACCTGGTTCTCTGCCTCTAGAGCAGCTCTGCTGACCTGGTTCTCTCCCTTTAAAGCAGCTCTGCTGACCTGGTTCTATGGCTCTAAAGCATCTCTGCTGACCTGGTTCTTTGGCTCTAGAGCAGCTCTGCTGAGCTGGTTCTCTGGCTCTAAAGCATCTCTGCTGACCTGGTTCTATCCCTCTAAAGAGCTCTGCTGACCTGGTTCTCTGGCTCTAAAGCCGCTCTGCTGACTTGGTTCTCCTGCTCTAAAGCAACTCTGCTGATCTGGTTCTCTCCCTCTAAAGCAGCTCTGTTGACCTGGTTTCTCTGGCTCTAGATCAGCTCTGCTGACCTGGTTCTCTGGCTCTAAAGCAGCTCTTCTGACCTGGTTCTCTCCCTCTAAATCAGCTCTGCTGACCTGGTTCTCTGCCTCTAGAGCAGCTCTGCTGACCTAGTTCTCTGGCTCTAAAGCAGCTCTGCTGACCCGGTTCTATGGCTCTAAAGCATCTCTGCTGACCTGGTTCTCTGGCTCTAGAGCAGCTCTGCTGACCAGGTTCTCTGGCTCTAAAGCAGTTCTGCTGACCTGGTTCTCTCTCTCTAAAGCAGCTCTGCTGACCTGGTTTCTCTGGCTCTACAGCAGTTCTGCTGACCTGGTTCTCGGCCTCTAGAGCAGCTCTGCTGACCTGGGTCTCTGGTTCTAGAGCAGCTCTGCTGACCTGGGTCCCTGGTTCTAGAGCAGCTCTGCTCACCTGCTTCTTAAGCTCTAGAGCAGCTCTGCTGATCTGGTTCTCTGGCTCTAAAGCAGCTCTGCGGATCTGGTTGTTTCCCTCTCAATCAGTTCTGCTGACCTGTTTCTCTGGCTCTAGAGCAGCTCTACTGACCTGGTTCTCCAGCTCTAAAGCGGCTCTGCTGATCTGGTTGTTTCCCTCTAAAGCAGCTCTGCTGACCTGGTTTCTCTGGCTCTAGAGCAGCTCTGCTGACCTGGTTCTCTGGCTCTAAAGCAGCTTTGCTGACCAGGTTCTCTCCCTCTAAAGCAGCTTTGCTGACCTGGTTCTCTGCCTCTAGAGCAGCTCTGCTGACCTGGTTCTCTCCCTTTAAAGCAGCTCTGCTGACCTGGTTCTATGGCTCTAAAGCATCTCTGCTGACCTGGTTCTTTGGCTCTAGAGCAGCTCTGCTGAGCTGGTTCTCTGGCTCTAAAGCAGCTCTGCTGACCTGGTTCTGTCCCTCTAAAGAGCTCTGCTGACCTGGTTCTCTGGCTCTAAAGCCGCTCTGCTGACTTGGTTCTCCTGCTCTAAAGCAGCTCTGCTGATCTGGTTCTCTCCCTCTAAAGCAGCTCTGTTGACCTGGTTTCTCTGGCTCTAGATAAGCTCTGCTGACCTGGTTCTCTGGCTCTAAAGCAGCTCTGCTGACCTGGTTCTCTCCCTCTAAATCAGCTCTGCTGACCTGGTTCTCTGCCTCTAGAGCAGCTCTGCTGACCTGGTTCTCTGGCTCTAAAGCAGCTCTGCTGACCCAGCTCTATGGCTCTAAAGCATCTCTGCTGACCTGGTTCTCTGGCTCTAGAGCAGCTCTGCTGACCTGGTTCTCTGGCTCTAAAGCAGTTCTGCTGACCTGGTTCTCTCCCTCTAAAGCAGCTCTGCTGACCTGGTTTCTCTGGCTGTACAGCAGTTCTGCTGACCTGGTGCTCGGCCTCTAGAGCAGCTCTGCTGACCTGGGTCTCTGGTTCTAGAGCAGCTCTGCTGACCTGGGTCCCTGGTTCTAGAGCAGCTCTGCTCACCTGCTTCTTAGGCTCTAGAGCAGCTCTGCTGATCTGGTTCTCTGGCTCTAAAGCAGCTCTGCTGACCTGGTTCTATCCCTCTAAAGAGCTCTGCTGACCTGGTTCTCTCGCTCTAAAGCAGTTCTGCTGACCTGGTTCTCTGCCTCTAGAGCAGCTCTGCTCACCTGGTTCTATGGCTCTAAAGCAGCTCTGCTGACCTGGTTCTCTGGCTCTAGAGCAGCTCTGCTGACCTGGTTCTCTGTCTCTAAAGCAGTTCTGCTGACCTGGTTCTCTCCCTCTAAAGCAGCTCTGCTGACCTGGTTTCTCTGGCTCTACAGCAGTTCTGCTGACCTGGTTCTCGGTCTCTAGAGCAGCTCTGCTGACCTGGATCTCTGGCTCTAGAGCAGCTCTGCTGACCTGGGTCTCTGGTTCTAGAGCATCTCTGCTAACCTGCTTCTTAGGCTCTAGAGCAGCTCGGCTGATCTGGTTCTTTGGCTCTACAGTGGCTCTGCTGACCTGGTTTCTCTGGCTCAGAGTCAGTCAGTGTCAGTCAATCAGTGTCAGTCAGTCATTGTCAGTCAATCAGTGTCAGTCAGTGTCAGTTAGTCAGTCAGTGTCAGTCAGTCAGTGTCAGTCAATCAGTGTCAGTCAATCAGTGTCAGTCAGTCTGTGTCAGTCAGTCAGTGTCAGTCAGTGTCAGTGTCAGTCAATCAGTGTCAGTTTGAGTCAATCAATCAGTGTTAGTCAGTCAGTGTCAGTCAGTCAGTGTCAGCTAGAGCAGCTCTGCTGACCTGGCTCTCTGGCTCTAAAGCAGCTCTGCTGACCTGGTTCTCTGGCTCTAAAGCAGCTCTGATGACCTGGTTCTCTCCCTCTAGAGCAGCTCTGCTGACCCGGTTCTATGGCTCTAAAGCAGCTCTGCTGACCTGGTTCTCTGGCTCTAGAGCAGCTCTGCTGACCTGGTTCTCTGGCTCTAAAGCAGTTCTGCTGACCTGGTTCTCTCCCTCTAAAGCAGCTCTGCTGACCTGGTTTCTCTGGCTCTACAGCAGCTCTGCTGACCGGAGTCTCTGGCTCTAGAGCAGCTCTGCTGACCTGGCTCTCTGGTTCAAGAGCAGCTCTGCTGACCTGCTTCTTAGGCTCTAGAGCAGCTCTGCTGATCTGGTTCTTTGGCTCTACAACGGCTTTGCTGACCTGGTTCCTCTGGTTCAGAGTCAGTCAGTGTCAGTCAATCAGTGTCAGTCAGTCATTGTCAGTTAATCAGTGTCAGTCAGTGTCAGTTAGTCAGTCAGTGTCAGTCAGTCAGTGTCAGTCAATCAGTGTCAGTCAGTGTCAGTCAGTCAGTGTCAGTTAGTCAGTGTCAGTCAGTGTCAGTCAGTGTCAGTCAATCAGTGTCAGTTTGTGTCAATCAGTCAGTGTCAGTCAGTCAGTGTCAGCTACAGCAGCTCTGCTGACCTGGCTCTCCGGCTCTAAAGCAGCTCTGCTGACCTGGTTCTCTCCCTCTAGAGCAGCTCTACTGACCCAGTTCTATGGCTCTAAAGCAGCTCTGCTGACCTGGTTCTCTGGCACTAGAGCAGCTCTGCTGACCTGGTTCTCTGGTTCTAAAGCAGTTCTGCTGACCTGGTTCTCTCCCTCTAAAGCAGCTCTGCTGACCTGGTTTCTCTGGCTCTACAACAGCTCTGCTGACCTGGGTCTCTGGCTCTAGAGCAGCTCTGCTGACCTGGGTCTCTGGTTCAAGAGCAGCTCTGCTGACCTGTTCTCTGGCTCTACAACGGCTCTGCTGACCTGGTTTCTCTGGCTCTAAAGCAGCTCTGCTGACCTGGTTCTATCCCTCTAAAGAGCTCTGCTGACCTGGTTCTCTCGCTCTAAAGCAGTTCTGCTGACCTGGTTCTCTGCCTCTAGAGCAGCTCTGCTCACCTGGTTCTATGGCTCTAAAGCAGCTCTGCTGACCTGGTTCTCTGGCTCTAGAGCAGCTCTGCTGACCTGGTTCTCTGTCTCTAAAGCAGTTCTGCTGACCTGGTTCTCTCCCTCTAAAGCAGCTCTGCTGACCTGGTTTCTCTGGCTCTACAGCAGTTCTGCTGACCTGGTTCTCGGTCTCTAGAGCAGCTCTGCTGACCTGGATCTCTGGCTCTAGAGCAGCTCTGCTGACCTGGGTCTCTGGTTCTAGAGCATCTCTGCTAACCTGCTTCTTAGGCTCTAGAGCAGCTCGGCTGATCTGGTTCTTTGGCTCTACAGTGGCTCTGCTGACCTGGTTTCTCTGGCTCAGAGTCAGTCAGTGTCAGTCAATCAGTGTCAGTCAGTCATTGTCAGTCAATCAGTGTCAGTCAGTGTCAGTTAGTCAGTCAGTGTCAGTCAGTCAGTGTCAGTCAATCAGTGTCAGTCAATCAGTGTCAGTCAGTCTGTGTCAGTCAGTCAGTGTCAGTCAGTGTCAGTGTCAGTCAATCAGTGTCAGTTTGAGTCAATCAATCAGTGTTAGTCAGTCAGTGTCAGTCAGTCAGTGTCAGCTAGAGCAGCTCTGCTGACCTGGCTCTCTGGCTCTAAAGCAGCTCTGCTGACCTGGTTCTCTGGCTCTAAAGCAGCTCTGATGACCTGGTTCTCTCCCTCTAGAGCAGCTCTGCTGACCCGGTTCTATGGCTCTAAAGCAGCTCTGCTGACCTGGTTCTCTGGCTCTAGAGCAGCTCTGCTGACCTGGTTCTCTGGCTCTAAAGCAGTTCTGCTGACCTGGTTCTCTCCCTCTAAAGCAGCTCTGCTGACCTGGTTTCTCTGGCTCTACAGCAGCTCTGCTGACCGGAGTCTCTGGCTCTAGAGCAGCTCTGCTGACCTGGCTCTCTGGTTCAAGAGCAGCTCTGCTGACCTGCTTCTTAGGCTCTAGAGCAGCTCTGCTGATCTGGTTCTTTGGCTCTACAACGGCTTTGCTGACCTGGTTCCTCTGGTTCAGAGTCAGTCAGTGTCAGTCAATCAGTGTCAGTCAGTCATTGTCAGTTAATCAGTGTCAGTCAGTGTCAGTTAGTCAGTCAGTGTCAGTCAGTCAGTGTCAGTCAATCAGTGTCAGTCAGTGTCAGTCAGTCAGTGTCAGTTAGTCAGTGTCAGTCAGTGTCAGTCAGTGTCAGTCAATCAGTGTCAGTTTGTGTCAATCAGTCAGTGTCAGTCAGTCAGTGTCAGCTACAGCAGCTCTGCTGACCTGGCTCTCCGGCTCTAAAGCAGCTCTGCTGACCTGGTTCTCTCCCTCTAGAGCAGCTCTACTGACCCAGTTCTATGGCTCTAAAGCAGCTCTGCTGACCTGGTTCTCTGGCACTAGAGCAGCTCTGCTGACCTGGTTCTCTGGTTCTAAAGCAGTTCTGCTGACCTGGTTCTCTCCCTCTAAAGCAGCTCTGCTGACCTGGTTTCTCTGGCTCTACAACAGCTCTGCTGACCTGGGTCTCTGGCTCTAGAGCAGCTCTGCTGACCTGGGTCTCTGGTTCAAGAGCAGCTCTGCTGACCTGTTCTCTGGCTCTACAACGGCTCTGCTGACCTGGTTTCTCTGGCTCTACAGCAGCTCTGCTGACCTGGTTCTCTGTGCTCACGATCCACTCACCCGACTTCGCAAAAATATATTTTAAAATAATATAAGTACAAATATATTATTTTTATGACTATCTTAGATAATCTCTTGCCCTAATAAGTATATTAAATACACATACATATCATTTTGGAACATACATTTTTTTTGCGGGAGACGTGCACCCAGCCCGCCCCAGTATGTATATGATGTCACGCGGGACCCGCCACCGCACAAGCATCTCGTACCGTAATGCGCATGTGTCGCGAATGCGCGGAAGCAGGAGTCGCGGACTGGTCGCATACCAATCGCACACATCACGTAATATTAAATGTATATGATGTAACTGAAAAACACGCAGCAGTCGCACGCCGTAAGCGGATCCTTCACAACTTTTCGAAAATGGTGGCTAGAATCCGCGCAGCCACCGTGATGTGTACGCTTTGAGTGCGCGACTCCGAAAAAAAATTAGAACATTGAATGCAAAAATGAATTAATATTTCAGTTTGAATGTTTTTCAACATTTTTTTTTGCAATTTTCAGAAAAATATATAATGTTATTTAATGAATAAAATATTTATAAATAAACAGTTAAAAAACTGTAGAACATCAGTACAAAAAAAATGGTATAACTACTATCACACTTAAAAATTAGCATTTGAAAAACCTTTGAAATTCACTGAAAAAACTATAGGTTTCAGAGACGTTATAGTTAGAAATTAGCATTTAAAAAAGCTTTGAAATTCATTGAAAAAACCATAGGTTTCAGAGACGCTATAGTTAGAAATTAGCATTTAAAAAACCTTAGAAATTCACAGAAAAAAACATAGGTTTCAGGGGTGGCCATTTCACTCGTACAAAACGTTAGAAATTCCTCCCTTATAGTTAGTTCTGCTAAATATAACTCGCACACCCGCAATGCACTGCTGATAATGTCACATATTGCATCATTCATGACATGGTCAGTGACATCACTGATGACATCACTGATGACATCTCAAATGACATCACTAATGACATCACTGATGACATCATCCAGTGAATGTGCTTTAGTTTGAAATTTAAATATATATTATACTTATGGAAAAGTCAATATGTTATACATCTATATTTTTTACATCAATATTTTTATCAATATTTTTGTACTTACCTGTTTAAGCATAGGAGTCGATATTTTTTACTCAATATTTTTAACATCTATATTTTTTACGTTGATGTTGTGTCAGTGAACCGGCATAGGTACACCAGGGGTCCTACATGGGCTGAAACATGTATAATGCCACCCATGAGGGACCACTCAAATTGTAACTAGAGGCCTGCCATTTCAGCCTGTGTAAGCTGATGCTAGCACCACTTACGAAAGATATAGTTTTCCCTATATCTAGAGTCACTGCACTTAAAACCTATAAGTCACCCATAAAGCAGGCCTTTCAATCCTGGAGGCAGGGTGCCCAGTTCTAAGTGTGAGGGTACCCCCTGCATGAGCAGGACACCCCTCCAGCCTACGGAGTCCATTTTCCCAGGATGTAAGTGCGACAGTCATATAACATATAGAGGGGCACCGCGTCATTACGCGAGGACCATCTCGAAACTGGCTGGAACAAACCCTATCATGTTTGGTATCAAACATGTTGGAATCATATCCCCACACTGTAAATGGTGTGGGAGGTATGATTCCATGCACTTAAAAGCTCATCTGGGATGCCCTCAGTGCTCCCAGTAACAGTCTCAACCCGGAAAGCACAACATGGCCGCTGCCGAGCAGAGACACAATTCTGCCATCCTGCTGCTGAGCCAGACTCAAGCAGAGGAAGGCAGACCATTAGGTATCCTGTCACAGGGAGGTGTGACCTCCTCCCAGACGGGGTTTAGTGTATTGGGGCTGGGTGGGAGTGCTTGACAGCTCCACTCAGTATGCTTGAAGGGCACATTTGGTGCCCTCCTTGCATAGTCTATTTCAAACCAGCTCAGGGAGCCACTGGCTACCGCTCTGGCATGAAACTGGACAAAGAACATGGGAGTATCCTCCCCACTGTCCAAACCCTACCCTGGTAGGGAACCCTGAATCGTCCCAACCCTTTTCTTAGGGTACTTACGGGATTACCAGAGACACAAGTTCTTCTTCGACCATCTGGGCACTCATGACTTCACTGGACTTCGCTCTGGGCATCAAGGCGGCAGCTGGAAGACTCCTGCTGCTCCGGATCTCATCGCACTGACTGTCTGCTGCAACGTATGTGCCTGTGCTCCATACAGGAACCTTCCAAGGCCTGTGGATATCCAAGACGCCTAAAGGAATCTCCCTTTAAGTGAAGGAGTCACTTCCCTGCATCTGCAGGCACCGCAACTAAGCTGATAGGTCTGCTGATCCTTGGCTCCCACAGACTCCAATTGGCTCAGCCACATTGGTGGTGGTTCTCCACATCTCTCGTGGCTAACCCTGTCCTCTCACCAAAGACAGTATTCCTCTTTGGAGCCTCAAGAACCGAACCCCTGTGCATGGCACGGACATGCAATTTCAAAGGCTTGTTTTCTTCCTTCCAGCAAGATCTTCGGGCACCAAGGAGCCCCCACCTCAAGCACCTTCAGTGACCAAGATCTTGATCTCACCACATCATTTGCATTGTGGGCTTGCTTCTTTGGTGAGCTGCTTGAGGTCCTTCTGCAACTCCAGTGACTCCGGCCTGTGGGTTCTTTTGAGGGTCAGCTTTGAATTCTATGGGCTCCCCTGATTGCTCGGGCCTGCCCTGACTCCCCTGCTTGTGGTGAGTCACCTGGACTTGCTGGTACCGACACTGCCCCTTCTTCGCTTTCCACATTGTTTGCATTTGCCAAGGCTTGTAGGTGCTCTCGATGGACACCAAGCCCTCAACTCTCGACATCCGACATGGGACAGCTTGTTAAGGGCTGCTGGTCTTCCACAGCATCACCTGGTCCTCACAGCTCCCCTGCAACATCAGACATTGGTGACATTTGTGTTTGGTGTCTCCTGGTCTCTCCTGAGTGGCATAGACTATGTCCCCTTTGCTTGCAGGTACTTCTCAACTTGAATCCCCCTTTGGGTTCCTCTGGATACTTTCACCTTCTCCAGCAACAGCATCTTTCTGAAATCCTCAATTGAGTTCGACTGTGGTTTCCAATGCCACTTCACACCAATGCACCTGCTTCCCTGGTATAGGTATCCTGGTTCCAGGGCCAGACTGGCCATAGCGGGCACCGGGAATTTCCCTGGTGGGCTGCCAGGGTGGGGCCAGTTTTGGGGCACAGGATGGCCGTTTTTGTTACAGGGACGTTTTTGTAGCATAGCTACAATATCGGTCCCTGTAACAAAATCGGACAAAACCGGCTCTGGCAAACTGTTCGGCTGCACCCCCACCCCCCAGGGGGAAGGGGGGGCTTTCGAGCACTTTCCCAGGGCCGGTTTTGGTTCCCAATCCGGCCCTGCCTGGTTCCTAGGGTATCCACAGGTGGGGTGGCTCTCCAACCTTCTGTCTTCCACTGGGTTTCTTCAGGGTCAACTGGAAAGGGTCCAGCTTTAAAATTGCAACCACGACTTACCTATTGACTTGCATTGACCCTGCGGTCATGTTCCCACTCTGCACACAGCCTCTGTGGGGCTCCTGGTTACTTACTTCGGGTATACCACTATTTTAGTATATGGTTTGGTTTCTCCCTGGTGACCACTGAGTATTTCGTGCTACTTACCTGTTTCTATTGAAAAGTATTGTGTGCATTATGTTTATGTCCGGTTGGGAGATATCTGTATGTGTTAGTGAGTGCCTTATAATAAATATATATTTTTATAAATAAACTGTGTGATTATTTTCTACTTATTCTATACCTATAAGATTGGTTTCTGGTAAAACAAGCTGCTTTACACTCCTTCTGGACTACGCCTGAAGGCTGCTCTCCACAGCTACCACTTGTAGAGCTTTCTAAGGTTGTCTAAGACCACTAAAATCATCATAAGGGTTGTCTGGATTGGTGCAGTGTGCCCACTTACATAAGTGTGCATCATATACAAAGCCAGCCTCTCACAGTTATGTTTTCACCCACCAGGGTCTCTTACTCCTAACCTTGTACCATTACCATTTCAACATGACTGAACCTCTGTGGAAACCAGTCCCCAGCATGTGCTCACCTAACAAGGCTGTTACAATCTCTAATGAACCAATAGAACCACAGAATGAGGATAAATGGGACCCGGGGGATCGTGGGTCAGTCTGATCTTACACTTAGAGGGGAAATATGAGAAGCCATTTGTTGCTGAAAAATATAGGCTCAAGCACTGTGTTATAACAGCATGCAGCGTTTCATAACAATTGTATATGGTGATGCCCACTGGTATATCACCTCTTAATACTTTATTGGTGTTCACAAGACTTACCATATTCTCCCATAGTCACTTTTAGAAGAAGAGGAGCAACTCTAAATACAACAGGTGTTAGAAATGCGATGTCTTCCCCATGAGCCAAGATGTACATTCCTCTGATCATCTGGGGGGCAGAGAGGGGGCTATTTAGGAACACCTGGCAATGACACTGTGTTACTTTTCTCCTCACAATAGAGAATTACAAGTGACGCTTGTGATTAGTTAATTGCACCAGAGAACACAGAACCATCATACTCACTAGCATTCTATTAAATAAGTGAGGACAAGCACATGTCATCCCAAGAGCCAATATATGCAAAACTGTTACAAAACCAGACAATATGGCCTACCAAGGAATTCTGAAGCCTGCTTCCTTATGGGCTGGGTCAGTAAGTAAGTAAAAGGCAAAATCTTCCAATAAAAAGCTAATTGTTAAAAAAAAAATATATATATATATATATATATAAATATATATATATATATATTATCTACTGGCGGTCGCCAGTAGATAGTTATAGTTAGGACCTATTTTACATAGGAAATCCGCAACATTCTATTGGGAATATCTTTGGCGCCGATTGACGAATCTTCGCGAAATTCTCAAACTTTTAGTCCAGCTCTGCTCCACTCCTACCCTGAAAGTTTTGCGCTGATCCCTGAAGCGGGGGCCCAGAAAAAAGTTGCGTCCCAAAACGCGTTTTCCCCATGCAATTTCCAATAGGATCTGTTGTCGCAGCTACAGCCCGAACCGCTGAATGGAATGACACCAAATTTGGCAAAGAGGTAGTCCTCAGTTCGGAGTCGTGCATTTTGCATATTTGGTGTGAATCTGTTCAGTAGTTCCTGAGAAAATTAGGGTAAAAAAGTTAGTGATATCTATGGCCGCGGAGGATCCGCGGACCGTACCTGCACCGTACGCGCACCCTCCCCGAATGGAGCGCGCACCATCCCGATCCCGCGCTGAATGCTAATTGGCTGTCGAGCGTCTCTCTACATTCGAAACCAGGAACTGTTGGCGGCCATTTTCTGCCTTGGTAGAAGCGAGGCTGAAGATGGAAGGGGAATAAGTGTGTAAAAGATATAAAGGCGCAGAGTGGAAATACTCTGACCCTCTAGATCTGCCTAGGGGGTCCCAGAAGGACCCCCTGTGGCCCCCCTTTTTTTTTTAAAAAGCGGCAAAATGCGCGCACAGTGCGCGCATCCTATCGCGTTGGATGCACGGATTCTCTTGCGGTGGGTGCGCGGATCCACGGCAACGTTTTTTGAAAAACGACAAGAAATCATTGGTCGTATAACAACTTTCTACACTGAAAGGTAGGGTGTATATTTTTGTTTTTTAAAGGTATGATTGTTATTGGTTAACAACAACAGATTGTAAGGAACATTATATATGATAAGCTGATATGTTGAAAAGTCAAGCACACTTCCTGTCTTGTGTAGGAACATTGTGTGCTGAACTTGTGACCTGTGAGCTCAGTGCAGTGTTCCATGACCTGTTTCTATGGTAACAGGCAGAAGGCAGATTGGGCGAAGGGTTGACATGTATTTCAGTTGGAAAGGGTTGAAATGTTTAACCAATAGAAATGTGTGTTTGCTTTTGAGTTTATGTGCGAAGGATTGTTGTTTGATGTTTACATGTATATGTGTGGAAAATGAAAGGGAAACTTTTCCTTGCTTTTGCTGACAGGTGCACAGTGCAGAGATTCTGTAAAAGAAAATATGGTGAGTGATTGATTTACTCCTTAATCTACAAAAGAACTTGAAAGATGAGTTATTTAATTGTGAGGGGATGTATGTGGACTATTTTGGTTTTAATCAGACTAATGTATTTTTCCTGCTAAAGTGTAGGGAGTACTTTTTTTCTCTACAATGTGTGTGCATGTAGAAACCATTCTGTGATTGGCATTTGTGTTTTTCATGTGTTTGTAGACAGATAACTGTGCAGTTTTTATATTTTGGTAGAATTAGAAACCAGTCATTGTTTATGAATTTGTGAAATGAGTTATGTTATGTTTCTATACTAAAATGTAGTACTACTTCTAGATGAAGAAATGTGTTTTGATATAGTGCAAGGGATAGTATTGTTTGTCTAGAATCACACAGTGAGTCTGTGTGCATTTGGGAACCACTGTGAGAGAAGCATTTGGTAATATCGTGTATTTCCTGACAGATAAGTGTTTTAAAATCTGTCAGGTTGTCAAGTTTTAGTAGCATTAGAATCCAGTCTTTGCTTATATGTTGATTAAATGAGTCATGATTTGACACTGATGTGCTGTACTTAAATGTGTAGATTGTGTGCAGTACCATTAACTCTTTCAGACTAGTGAATGAGTTTTGGTAAACTCCTAGGATAGTGTTGCTTGTCTAAATCACACTGTGAGTCTGTGTGCATTTGGGTAAGGATTGTGAGAGAAGCATTTGGTAACATCGTGTATTTGCTGACAGAAAACTGTTTTAAAACCTGTCATGTTGTCAAGTTGTAGTAGCATTAGAAGACAGTTATGGCTTATGCTTTCATTATATGAGTCAGGCATTGACAGTAAATTGCAGTCGTGAAATATGTAGATTGTGTGCAGTTCCCTTATCACTTCCAGTGTAGTGAATGAGTTTTGGTAAGCTCTTAGGGATACTTGTGCTTGTCTAGAATCACACTGTGAGTCGTTGTGCATTTGGGAACCACTGTGAAAGAAGCGTTTGGTAACATCGTGTATTTGCTGACAGAAAACTGTTTTAAAACTTGTGATGTTGTCAAGTTTTATTAGCATTTGAAGCCAGTCTTTGCTTATGTGTTGATTAAATGAGTCAGGCATTGACACTAAAGTGCAGTCGTGAAATATGTAGATTGTGTGCAGTTCCCTTATCACTTCCAGTGTAGTGAATGAGTTTTGGTAAACTGGTAGGAATACTGGTGCTTGTCTAGAATCACACTGTGAGTCTTTGTGCATTTGGGAACCACTGTGAGAGAAGCGTTTGGTAACATTGTGTATTTGCTGAGAGAAAACTGTTTTAAAACCTGTCATGTTGAGAAGTTTTAGTAGCATTAGAATCCAGTCTTTGCTTATATGTTGATTAAATGAGTCATGCTTTGACACTGATGTGCTGTACTTAAATATGTAGATTGTGTGCAGTACCATTAACTCTTCCAGACTAGTGAATGAGTTTTGGAAAACTCCTAGGATTGTGTTGCTTGTCTAAAATCACACTGTGAGTCTGTGTGCATTTGGGTAAGGATTGTGAGAGAAGCATTTGGTAACATCGTGTATTTGCTGACAGATAACTGTTTTAAAACCTGTCATGTTGTCAAGTTTTAGTAGCATTAGAAGACAGTTATGGCTTATGCTTTCATTATATGAGTCAGGCATTGACACAAAAGTGCAGTCCTGAAATATGAAGATTGTGTGCAGTTCGCTTACCACTTCCACAGTAGTGAATGATTTTTGGTAAACTCCTAGGTATAGTTGTTGTTGTCTAGAATTACACTCTGAGTCTGTGTGCATTTGAGAACTACTGTGAGAGAAGCATTTGGTAACATCGTGTATTTGCTGAGAGAAAACTGTTTTAAAACCAGTCATGTTGTCAAGTTTTAGTAGCATTAGAAGCCAGTCTTTGCTTATGTGTTGATTAAATGAATCAGGCATTGACACTAAAGACCAGTCGTGAAATATGTAGATTGTGTGCAGTTCCCTTATCACTTCCAGTGTAGTGAATGAGTTTTGGTAAACTCCTAGGGATACTGGTGCTTGTCTAGAATCAGACTGTGAGTCTTTGTGCATTTGGGAACCACTGTGAAAGAAGCGTTTGGTAACATTGTGTATTTGCTGACAGAAAACTGTTTTAAAACTTGTCATGTTGACAAGTTTTAGTAGCATTTAAAGCCAGCCATTGCTTATGCGTTGATTAAACGAGTCAGGCATTAACACTAAAGTGCAGTCGTGAAATATGTAGATTGTGTGCAGTTCCCTTACCACTTCCACTGTAGTGAATGAGTTTTGGTAAGCTCATAGGGATAGTGGTGCTTGTCTAGAATCACACTGTGAGTTAGTGTGTATTTGGGATCACTGTGAGAGAATCATTTGGTAACATCATGTATTTGCTGACACATAACTGTTTTAAAACGTGTCATGTTGAGAAGTTTTAGTAGCATTAGAATCCAGTCTTTGCTTATATGTTGATTAAATGAGTCATGCTTTGACACTGATGTGCTGTACTTAAATATGTAGATTGTGTGCAGTACCATTAACTCTTCCAGACTAGTGAATGAGTTTTGGAAAACTCCTAGGATTGTGTTGCTTGTCTAAAATCACACTGTGAGTCTGTGTGCATTTGGGTAAGGATTGTGAGAGTAGCATTTGGTAACATCGTGTATTTGCTGACAGATAACTGTTTTAAAACCTGTCATGTTGTCAAGTTTTAGTAGCATTAGAAGACAGTTATGGCTTATGCTTTCATTATATGAGTCAGGCATTGACACAAAAGTGCAGTCCTGAAATATGAAGATTGTGTGCAGTTCGCTTACCACTTCCACAGTAGTGAATGATTTTTGGTAAACTCCTAGGTATAGTTGTTGTTGTCTAGAATTACACTCTGAGTCTGTGTGCATTTGAGAACTACTGTGAGAGAAGCATTTGGTAACATCGTGTATTTGCTGACAGATAACTAATTTAAAACCTCTCATGTTGTCAAGTTTTAGTAGCATTAGAAGCTAGTCTTTGCTTATGCATTGATAAAATGAGTCAGGGTTTGACACTAAGGTGCAGTACCATGTACAATTCTGTTCACTGTGGCAGAACTGAAAATTTAAAAGTGTTACCTAAGCACTGTCCTAGAAGTAGTCTGATTATTTAGTCAGTTTCTAAGTACCAAATAGATTGCTTCAAATAAAAGTGTTGTGACATACTATACACTTGTCTTTTACACCTTCAATTCCCTAGTCAGTATCCATACTCTTCCAGGAAACATCCTGTCACTTCCTTTGCAGTCCTCTAGAGACCCATTCAACAGCATGTACTAATCCATTGACTGTGCCAAAACTCAAACACTTATAAATTCACCTAGACACTCTCTTTCCAGTACTCTAATGATTCAGTCACTGCCTAAGTATTCATGCACTGAGCCAGGTCTTAGCACATGGACTACATCAAACCCATATCCACTATGCATGCAGTCCTCTAACCACCTACACACTTGTCTTTCACACCTTCAATTCCACAGTCAGTATCCGTTCACTTCCAGCAAACACCCTGTCACTGCCTTTGCACTCCTCTAGTGACCCATTCAGCATCATGTACTAATCCATTCACAGCGCCAAACCCTAATAAATTCACCCGGGCACTCTCCTGGCAGTACTCTAATCATTCAGTCAGTACCCAAGTACTCCTCCAGTGACCCAGACCTTAGTATATGGACTGCTTCAAACCCTTATCCTCTATGTATGCAGTCCTCTAACCACCTACACAATTGTCTTTCACACCTTCAATTCCCTAGTCAGTATCCATACACTTCCAGGAAATACCCTGTGACTCTCTTTGCAGTCCTCTAGTGACCCATTCAGCACCATGTACTAATCCATTCACTGTGCTAAAACCCAAACACTTATAAATTCACCAAGATACTATCTTTGCAGTACTCTAATCATTCAGTCAGTGCCTAAGTATTCATACACTGAGCCAGGCCTTATCACATGGACTGCTTCAAACCCCTATGCACTATGCATACAGTCTTCTAACCACCTAGACACTTGTCTTTCACACTTTCAATTTCCTAGTCAGTATCCATACAGTCCAGCACTTGTCACTGCCTTTGCACTCCTGTAGTGACCCATTCAGTGCCAAGTACTAATCTATTCCCTGTGCGAAAAGCCTAGCACTTATAAATTTACCTAGGCACTCTCCTTGCTGTACGATAATCATTCAGTCAGTACCCAAGTAGTCATGCAGTGAGCCAGGCCTTAGCACATGGACTGCTTTAAATGCCTATGCAGTATGGATGCAGTCCTCTAATCACCTACACAGTTGTGTTTCACACCTTCTATTCCCTAGTTAGTATTCATACTCTTCTAGCAAACACCCTGTGAGTCACCAAGTGTGTCTCCTTATACTACTGTAATCATTCAGTCTGTTAGCATGTAGTCTTTTAGGTAGGCTTTAGGGCATGAACTGCTTCAAAGTAGTATGCACTATGCATGTAGTGTTTTAATGATCGTTACACTTGTGGTTCAGGGCTATAGTTTCATAGTCAGTTTTTATATAAAATGTGTTTGTACAGTAATGGAATAGTATACATTTGAAAGTTATTAATATACATTTATTTGTGATTCTTTTTTACAGATACAGAACAGGAGTGTTTCTCATCTGTTTGCACTCTTCTCGTGCAAGATTGTTTGGATGAAGGGTTCTTAGATGTTTCATCATACTTGCTGTGCCGCACGAGTATTTTTTGTTAGGATCTCCTCGTAAAAAAACTCTTTGGCAAATCTTGCGAGTGACGAAGGTGGCATTGGTCTTTGTTTGCTCCTTGGAAAAAGTAAAAAATTTCCTCACCACTGAAGAAAAACGTTGGTTGTGTGGTGCCTTCTGCAAAACATTTTCTTCAGATTCGGTAAATATTTTAAAGCGGCAACATTTACAGTTTTTGTAAGTTAAACTTCTAAAATTTTGTTAGCTGTATGCATTTTATATATCTTTGATTTGTTTCTTGTGGTATTTTGTTGAGAATACCATGTTGTTTTTTTTTAACAATCTTTCTTATTTTCCAGGTCTGTCGTTGACATCCATTGTCCCCACAGTAGTGTTCCGCCTTGTTGTTTTTTATTATTGTTGTTACATTTTGTTTATTAGTTTATTGTTCATATATATGTTAATAAAAAAATAAAGTTTGAAAACAGTTTTTCATTTATATATTTAATATTATAAAAAATAAAGTTTGAAAAAAATATTAATAAAGTTTTTGGTTGTTCTCTTAACTGCTGTGTGAATCTTTCTTGTTCTTATTACTGTTATTTGATGGAGTCCACCATGGTGTTAAATTTTGGGGGACTTATCGCTGGAATACTGGCGATATCTGCAGTTTGCACCAACTTCTGAAGAGTGTGTTAGATTAATCACAACTTTACTTCCAATAAAGTGCTGATAATGAAATGGAGAGTAGCCGTTCCCGTGCAAAAAGACACGAGGTGCACTTTTTCCGATTTATTCTAAATACTAAAATCCTGTATTGAATTGCACTGAGGTATTGGCTGCACTTACAGTGTTCACACAAAATCTATTAGGAAATCTCATTGTATTTATATTGATTGGGAATAGTGCGTCAGGTGCTGGATCTTGATGAGATACACTGGTCAGTTCGTATATTGTTCTGCACACGAAAAAAACACATCACAACTTTCACACCAATTGCAATGCGAAACAAATTCCGGTGATAAGACACGTTAGCACCAGGGATTTTACACCTGCTTTCTGCTGGTGTTAAGCAGGACAACTACCTGCACCATGAAAAGGAACACAGCCAAGAGCCACACCAGAACACCCACAGGTACCATAGAGTCAATGAGCATGATACAGGGATACCCATGAGGGCCAGAAGACTCATCTCAACAACTCCAGGACCGCCAATGCCCCCCAAACTCACATCTTAGAAAAGTGTGTCCCTGTGGTCATTGTCTTAGCATGATAGGCACGAGCCCTGCAACATCACAGTGTGCTGTCACCTCAGCGTTGGCAGTGAGCCTGGATGTGTAGCTACGCACGCATCCTACTGCATGCACAACTGGCGTGTGCTGGTCTGGGGTTCACAGGTCAGTGCAGGGGTGTGCCTATCCGGCAAGGGGAACAGGGTGTCTCAGACATGTCCTTGTACAGGAACTGCGGTAAGTGTGTCTCTGTGTTCTGGTGTGGCCTACTACAAGAGCCGCAGCAGTTGATGTTGTAAACTGGCATGCACCACCTCCAAACGGCACTGTGATGTTGTAGTTGGAATGTAGCAGGACATGCGCAAATAGGCATTACAATGGTGTGCTGTACGAGTGCACGAGATACAATAGCGCACCGTACAAAAGTGTGGGGGCTCGTGGGAGGGAGGTACAGCCATTTGGCAACATAACACACAGTGAACTCGACCATGTGCCACATGCTGGGCATCTCATCCATGATGACCACGGTCGCAGACATCCCACAACACCAACGACTGGCCCTTGTACACATCCTATATGAATGCAGCGTGGTTTTCACTTCTATGCTCGTTCAGTGGTGTGATGTTGGTGGGTTGTGTAACTTGTGCTGCTTGTTGATGTGTTTCATTTTGGCCATTGTTAGTCTATATGTGTGTTGTACTTAATTGTGCATGTGTGCCATTCTGCCCATCTCCCCCCTCCCCCCACTCCCTGCTTCTTCCTCTTCCTACTGCTGTTGTGTCTATAATTTTGTTGCTGCACACATAAATACATGTAAAGAATAAATTAGAATAGTTCCTTGATTCTTTTAGGTTTCAAAACTTCTCTATTGGTTTCTTTTTAATTTTCCATATGAACCGTTTTTTAAATATTGAACAACACATAGAAGTCAGAAGCCCAACGTATTCTATCAACACACTTTCTAGAACATTCTACAACACGTGCAGGTTAAAAGTAGGCCTGGGCCAAAATTCCGTTCCGTTCACGGAAATTGCGATATTTTGGCATTTTCGCATTCCGCGGAAAGCGCGAAAATGTCAAAATTTCCGCATTCCGCAGCTTAGCGATAATTTGTTTCTTGCTCGCGCTGTAAAATAATACATTCTCGCGCGCGCGCGATCGCCCTACCTGAATCCCTGCGTTCTCCGACAAGTTTTCTTGACCCGGTCACGTTCTCCACAAGATGTTGGATTTTGATAGCCATTTTGCGATGTCTTGCGAGAGTTCGCGGCCGCATTAACGTCATTTGTCACGCGATCACGTCATTTGTCGCGCGATCACGTCTTTCTTCTCGCGATCATGCACCGCGCGAGTATGAGAAGATTGAGATCTCGAACATGTCATTCTACATCGCGAGACAGAGGATGAGGACGCGGGCACGTGTAATCGAACGTGAACAGGAGAAAGAGACCGCGAACACGTCATATCCAACGCGACAGGGACAAAGAAGAGAACGCGATCATATCGTTTTCGACACGCCGGCGGAAGTAATGTGAAGCTCGAGAACTCAACAACGTAAAATTTACAATTTGGAGAGGAATATCGGCTCTAGCAGCATGAGACCATCTGCAAATGCTGATTTTGGATGAAAATAACTCCTTACATTGACATTTTTGTGCAAGGAGTCATTTTTTTTAAAGGTGGAGAGAGGGAGGAAGTGACACAGAATCTCCAACTTCCTGTTCCTGTCCAGCAGGCTCCTCCCAGTGCTTTGTCCATCTCCTGCTCATTCTGTCTTTGGATTTGGAGCTGGAAAGATCACTCTTTTTGTCTGCTGCATCATTGCAATTGGATTTCAGGATTTTTGGAATAGGATATTTTACAAGTAAGTGGTTGTTGTGTTTGATTGTGGGCATTGCAGTTGTTGTAACTACAATTTATTTTTGTTAATTAATTAATTATCATCATTCCTTTTTTTGTTTTTTAAATTTTGTGGGTTGTAGTAGTAGGCCCGAGCTAGCCATGGGCATGGCCTCATGGGTGTGTGTGCATGATGAAGCAACTGTTCCTTTTGTTTTTTGAATGGATTTCGTTTTCAAGCACATTTAGGGCATGAACGGCATTGGATTGAGTTGGGCAAGTGTGTTTTTTGGGGTGGCCTTTGTGATGTTGTTGGGCCTGGCCATGTGGCTGGTGGCCATTTTGAGGCCTAGGCCTGCAAGCTTGCCTGGCCTTGTCTGCCAACAGGCCTGCTTTTTCATCCACTAGGATCAGAGCAGGTAGCCACAGCTTTATTGATCAAGTGTTTTCTATGTGATCTGTTGAATTTAGGCATCATTTAGGGCATGGATGGCATTGGATTGAGTTGGGGAAGTGTGTTTTTGGGGGTGGCCTTGCTGATGTTGTTGGGCCTGGCCATGTGGCTGGTGGCCATTTTGAGGCCTAGGCCTGCAAGCTTGCCTGGCCTTGTCTGCCAACAGGCCTGCTTTTTCATCCACTAGGATCAGAGCAGGTAGCCACAGCTTTATTGATCAAGTGTTTTCTGTGTGATCTGTTGAATTTAGACATCATTTAGGGCATGGATGGCATTGGATTGAGTTGGGGAAGTGTGTTTTTGGGGGTGGCCTTGCTGATGTTGTTGGGCCTGGCCATGTGGCTGGTGGCCATTTTGATGCCTAGGCCTACAAGCTTGCCTGGCCTTGTCTGCCAACAGGCCTGCTTTTTCATCCACTAGGATCAGAGCAGGTAGCCACAGCTTTATTGATCAAGTGTTTTCTATGTGATCTGTTGAATTTTTAGACATCACCTTCCTGAGAGTGTAGTGTGTGGCTGTACACAGTACTAGTAGTATAACATAGCTCTAGTTAAAAAAAAGTCATAAATGGCTAGACTATCTTTTGTTTGCACTAGTACAGTACTAAGTAACTGAACCACAAAAACAAATGCAACATTTCACTGATGTTCTTCTCCTGTCTTCTTTGCTTTTAGGTGCACAAAAGACAGAGTAGGAGGTGTCATCGGCATCACCTGGCTACCCGTTGTACTGCCAGCCAGACAGAAGTCCTGCTGCGCATCACGCCCACGTGTGACCAGAACTTGTTGTGCATCTGCCTCCTGCCTGACATCGGAAGAAGATGGCCCCAAAGAAAGGTACCAGATCCAGTACCAAGAAAGTTGCTGGTGAGAAGAAGGAACAGAAAAAGGAAGTGCCATTAACCACGACTGGTGGTGTGCCGGCCAAGGTTTTTTTTGGCACCAAAGCGTTGTCCAGGAACCAAGCTGGGAGCAGCACAGCGGTCCAGCAACCCCACCAACCTAGGCCCAAGGGCTTTACTGTCGCAGAGGTAGCCAGTCTACTAACGAGCAGCGATGTTGAAGAAATGTCATTACCGCAAAGTAGTACACAATCAAGTTCAACGCAGGCGCAAACTCAGCAGATCAGTGTCAAGCCGCCGCAACCAGAACAGCAGCAGCCGCCGCAACCAGAACAGCAGCAGCCGCCGCAAAGCTATCCACTTCAAGACGCCCAGGTATCTGATGCAAAAACTTGAACTATCTTGTGGTGTAAGAGCCTCTAGAAGCGCTACTACCTTACTTTTGAAACCACCTATCCTGAACAAAAAGAGAACCTCTAACAGAGCCTTCTCCGGCGCGGCTCCAAAGATTTGGAACTCTCTTCCTCCAGAAATACGCAGAATTACCACAACAACGGTGTTCAAACTGGAAGTCAAAAGATTCCTGATGAATAAACTCCTCCAGTAATTGGGCTAACCCCCTGGCCCGTTGACATTGTTCTTACTTCCTCTGTTTCTACATTTACTACTATACTTTTTTTTTTTTGTTGACATACTGTGTACACTGTCTTCTGTTTAACATAACTTATATGTGAACTTTTATGCACTTTACAATTCATTTGTGTTTTCATTTTGTGGTTGTTACATTATTAGCCTCCAGATCGAGTTTGATTGTAAAGCGCTCTGATATCCCTTGGGATCTTGTTCGCGCTATATAAAACTTTATAAATAAATAAATAAATAAATAAACCAGAACAGCAGCAGCCACCGCAACAGCCCACCATAGTAGTTGTTGCTCCTGACGTAGGGGCATTTCAGGAAATCGAGCTTCCTGCAGACAAAGTGGAGCGAAGTCAAACCACTGTTTCAGAAGATCAATTGTCTTCCAGACCACCAGCAAGGAAAAGGAGGCTTAGTCCATCATCTTCTTCTTCAAGCCCCGCTTCCGATGATCGTGATGACACTTGGGTCCCACCAGCTCGGTCTGAGAGTGAAGTACGCCACAATACATTGCTTCTGAAAAGGAAGGTCCCAGAAAAACTTAGAGTTATGGAGGTAGATGTAGAAGAGGGGGGTGATGATGTTGATGAAGACGAGCCAGTCATCACGCACATTACTCCCGCCCCAAAGGGATTGGAGACCGACATTCTCACCCTATCCAGAAAGGCTGCTACTGAGCGGGATGTAGCACGGATCATACCAACACAGGTTACACCACCACTACCTCCAGCTGCCATATTTTCCAAGGCCCGGCAGGGACCTACATCCAGCTCAACCATCTCAGTAGGAAGTGGTAGTAAAAGTCACAGTGTAGGTGGACAGGGTCACATATTTTCAAGCACCCCCTCAAGTTCATCTGGTGTTGAAAGTGGCACATCCAGCAGTGCCAGAAAGTTCTCCTCCCCAGTTTGGGACTTCTTTTCTGTTAGCGCCAAGGAGGAGAACGTTGCTATATGCGCAATTTGTCGGCAAGGTGTTCGGCGTGGTAAGCTTGGTACAAACTATGGTACCGGAGGACAAGCAAGTCATCTAAAAATACACCACAATATCGTGTGGGAGGATCACCTACGTAAGTTAAAAGAAAGTAGAAAAACTAAACCCTTTGAAGTTGGTCAGGAATCAGGGAGCGATATTATTGTGGTGGCAGGTGAAGAACAGGGAGGCATTTCTAGCCCTGTCTCCAGTAGTGCAGTCACTGCAGTGGTAACGCCCACATCCTCCTCAGTAATATCAGAGTGGCACCGCAGTAAGAGCCATACTCAGAGTGTGGGTGAGACACTAAGGCGACCGGCGAGTACCTCAATGAGACAATCTGTGTCGTTGAGCCTTAGTGGGTTAATGAAAACAGCACCACTAAGGAAAGTAAGCCAGCCTACCATTGACAGCATGTTTAGGTTGGAGGGGCAGTTCCAACGCAACCACCCAACGGCACAATTGTACAATGCGAAGCTGGCTAAAATGTTAGCGCTGGACCTTCTTCCTTTTTCATTTGTGGAAGGGGTGGGTTTCCTTGAATTTGTGTCTGCCATCTGCCCGAAATGGAAAGTTCCCAGCCCGTCCTATTTCGCAAGAATTGCTGTTCCGGCACTACATCATGATGTGCTGGAATTGGTTGGTCATGGTTTGCGGAAGAGTGCTGTGCACAATATCCACCTGACAACAGACATGTGGAGCAGTTGCCAAGCCACAGATTACATGTGCATCACTGCACACTGGATCTCTTTTGTGGGGGTTAGAGATCAACTATCTGCACGAGGTGTTGTTGACACAGCGTCGATTTTTGAAGGTACTCGGAAACATGCAACTGTAGCCATGTTCGCCATGGAGAAATCTCATACGGCTGAAAACATTTTAGAAGAGTTTCGCACCAAGGTTTTGGAATGGCTGCAGCCCAGAGGGCTTGGTATTGGCTTTGTTGCCACAGACAATGGCAGTAATGTACTGAAGGCCATGGAACTTGGTTCCTATTTCAGGGTTCCGTGTTTGGCACACTGCATAAACATTATAGTGCAAGACTTTCTGAAAAAGGAACCCATAGTAAGCAATTTACTGGCCATCTGCCGAAGAATATGCACTCATTTCAGCCATTCTTTCAAAGCTCGGAAGCAGCTGAGGATCATCCAACGTGAACTTAGGATGCCAGTCAAGGCACTCATCCAGGAGGTGGCAATACGTTGGAACTCAACGTATTACATGCTTGATCGTCTGTACGAACAGCACAGGTCACTCAATGAATATGTCTGGTACAGAAGCAGTGATGCTAGTGTTAAAGGCATGACCCTTCAGAGGGAGCAATGGACCCTAATTCAATGCCTGACTGAGATGCTGTCTCCTTTTGAGGTCTTCGCACGTGAAGTCAGCAAGGAGGACTGTACAATGGGCCAAGCTATCCCATTGTTGAAAATGCTAGAGCATGAGCTGAATAATGTGTCTGAATCCTACAAAGGTGTAGAGGACAGAAGGCAAGCCCATGACTTGGTGGAGAGCTTATCCAGGCGCTTATCAGAAAATGTAAGGATACAAAATAAAATTTTGTCACAAGAACATTACATTTGTGCCACAATTCTGGATCCACGTGCAAAATTAGGACTATTCCTTTCTTTTTCCGACAATGATGTTGCCCGCTACAAAAGTTGTATAGCTGAAGCAGCCATCAAGTTTGAAAACGAAGGGCTGCTAATTAAAAGCCCGCCACATCAACCCACAACAAGTACTGATACTGAAGCAGGCCATGCAGAATCAAGTGCAACTTCGTCGGCTGAGGGCAGTGCGGTTGGCTCACAATCGCAACACTCACCATCACCATCGACTACAAAAACAATAACTGGATCATTCGGCCGAGTACAATCATTATCAGATTGGTATGTAAAGATGGGCCTTAAGCACAGTGCTGATGCACAGAAAAAACAGCACAAAAACTTACCAGCAGCAACCCTGAACATTGAGCCGATGGTCCAGGCCTATCTGGACGACCCAACAGAGGTGTACGTTGATCAAAACCCAGTGCATTATTGGTATAGGAAAAGGTCTGAATGGCCACAGCTCAGCAGGCTGGCGATAAGCTATCTGGCTTGCCCTGTCGCAAGGGTCTCTTCCGAACGTGTTTTCAGTGCTGCTGGTTCCATTGTAACCTTGAGAAGGACCAGTCTATCTCCCAAAAACGTGGAGAGGTTAACAATGATCAAAATGAATCAGCACTTCATACCACCGAATTACACAATGCATGAATCAATAGAGGAAGATGAGGACAGCGGCTCAGGTGACAGAAGTATTGTGTCAGATGATTACCTACTACTGGAAGATCCCCCAGAGTTTGAGGACGAGCTATACTTCCCTGACAATTAGGCTCGCACTTACTGTCTTCCTCCCTTTTTTCCCCCTTTGTTTGTGTCTGTCGTTCCGGTTATAAACTTGTGAATCGCAACAAATGCATTATCACCGTCTTCTACTCTTCTAATTTAAGATACAAGTTTCAGGTGTCTGCCATTTGACACTACAGTCCTCAGAATCCAGCTCCTCCGCTCGATCATACTGCATCTCCTGCTCAATTCCATTTCCCTCATGAATGATGATTGGATGATGGTAACAACAAATTCAAACTTTCCTCGTCCTTCCAAAACAAGTGGACCATGAATCTGATGACTTCTATAGCTATCCTCCTTCAGAGCCGAGAGAGACTGGCCATTAACTGAAAATAAGATGCAACAGGTAATGATTGATGCCATGCATTGGCCGCAGAATAGCAGACTGAATGATGTAGATTTTGTTGTGTGTGTTGCGCATGAATGAATTGATGTAATTGTGCACTGCCACTAATCAACATTCTACAGAACACACTAATTTTCCCCTTCTTGCAAACAAGAAATGTGTAATTCTCCTGCATCTTGGTGATACATTGCTTTTAATTCAATACAGGAAGGGGACTCACTCAATCTGCGCAATGCAAATGACTGTGACTTAACAGCACCGTCCATCATGATGATGGCGAAAGAGACGGCCTGCAGCGTTAACGAGATGAGATGCAACAGGTAATGATTGATGCCATGCATTGGCCGCAGAATCGCAGACTGAATGATGTAGATTTTGTTGTGTGTGTTGCGCATGAATTGGTGTAATTGTGCACTGCCACTAATCAACATTCTACAGAACACACTAATTTTCCCCTTCTTGCAAACAAGAAATGTGTACTTCTCCTGCATCTTGGTGATACATTGCTTTTAATTCAATACAGGAAGGGGACTGACTCAATCTGCGCAATGCAAATGACTGTGACTGAACAGCACCGTCCATCATGATGATGGCGAAAGAGACGGCCTGCAGCGTTAACGAGATGAGATGCAACAGGTAATGATTGATGCCATGCATTGGCCGCAGAATCGCAGACTGAATGATGTAGATTTTGTTGTGTGTGTTGCGCATGAATTGATGTAATTGTGCACTGCCACTAATCAACTTTCTACAGAACACACTAATTTTCCCTTTCTTGCAAACAAGAAATGTGTACTTCTGCTTCTTGGTGATACATTGCTTTTAATTCAATACAGGAAGGGGACTCACTCAATCTGCGCAATGCAAATGACTGACTTAACAGCGCCGTCCCTCATGATGATGGCGAAAGAGACGGCCCGTTAACTTAAGATGAGAAGGAACAGGTAATGAATGACAATTAATGGCATGCATTGGACACCTGACTCTGAGCTATTGGTCTTTGTGTTTGCGTTTTGTTGTGCACAAAGTGATGTCAAAGTGTACTAGTAGTAATCTATCTTTCTGTACACAATAAAGAATGACTCAAGTCAGTAATATTTATATTTCTACTCTGGGTGATTCATAAAAATTATACTTATACTGCAGGCCGATCTTCAGTCAGTAAAAGTATCGATTCAGAGATGATGATGAAGTCAGGAGGAGGATGTTTCAGGAGTGGCAACGGAAAAGCCTAAAGGTAAACACGTCAACAACAACCACAGCAGACCCAAATGTCTGTGTAGAAGTTGAATAGAGTGTAGCGGTGGGATGACTGCAGTGCATTGATTTTACTAACTTTAACTGTAAAATGCTATGTTTGGAATGGATAATGTGCTTTGCGTTTGTCCAACTCTTTGAGAGAAAAAAAAAGGACTCTAAAGTGTTAACGTAGGATGTGATAATGGTAAGCACTGTGGGCCTGATCTCTCCTGTTACTGTTGAAGGTCAATGCTGGAAACAGACTAGAGTAGAGATGATGCATATGCATACATGCCACCTCGGAAAGTGTTCTTGTTGCACTACACCATCACTTGTGCATTTGTTTTCACTTTCTTTCTCAATATCCCCTTTGGTTTTCAATCTAAAATTACAGGCCGGGCCTTGGCCAAAACTTTGTAAAACATTACAATGCATATTAATTACCTTACCAATCAATCACCTTTTTTTTCCAGCCGGGCAGTGGCGAGTGGCGAGGCGACACACCCAAGATTGATGGACGAGAGGATCAAGAGGAATGCCGAGATGCACAAAACCAGTCCACCTTTTTGACCAGGATAAGACAGTAACAGTATTCACTTAACTTCTTTTAAATAATTTGATTACTATCTTGTATACAATCTTTACAACAGTGTGTTCTTGGAGTTGTTATTATCAATCATCATTACATTTGCTCAGTGTTTACGATTCTTCACTACCAATATTTAAAATTTCTATTTGCTATCTGTTAAAGTATTAAGGCCGGAACAGAACAAGAATTAGAAGTGTATGTAATCCGGGTCTCATCATCATGCATGCATTGCCTTTTTCTCCCTTAACATATGGAATGGATATGGTATGGTAGTCTTCAATGATTGTTGTTTGTTTGTCTATGTATGCATACTGTTTTTCTATGTCAAACCTTTCCCAAAATCCCCCTTCCCATCCATTCATCAAACCCTAACCCTCTTGCCCCGGGCTGTGTGACTTATTGTCGAGGTGTAACTAAATTAAATGTACACCAATACTTAATCACACACTTGCTGGGGCGGATGTGGTAAAAGCAACACTACTTCAATTTCAATGCAGAGCGATGATCTTCTTCTGCTTGCCCACCCATGAGTAGGATATTTCAGAAGTTATTTTATTTAACAAAGGAACATATACCTCAGCACGAATTGCCGGCATTGATTGGATTTGTTTGTTGTCATTCCTCATATACAGCACTAACTGTTAGACTGTAGGCATAGTCAAGTGACTCGAGTCGACAAAACTATATTTTGTAACTCTGTCTAGTAGGCTATCCTCATAATAACCACCATTCAGTTTTTTTGTCAAATATTTGAGCATATAATTGTTGCTCGGTAAATTCTGTGATGTACTTCATTCAACTACTCCTCTAACAGTCTCTCAAAGGCGATTGACTATCTCCTTTTCTTTTTTTGGAAATGCTGCCACCCTGCCAGTGTATACTACTACTACTATACTACCACCACCACCACCCCAATCATGGCATGTATGAAAAAGGAAACCATCTTCACCATGCAGCCAGTGCTGTGCCACAGTTGGACATAAACATCAAGCACCGGTAAGAGAGAAGTTTGGGGGAGGCAGAATTAATAATGGACATGTTGTCAATGATTTCATTTTCAAACACCACTCCAAAGAATGCATGGACTAGAGGACAGACTGAAAGTACTAGAAGGACCAGTCAATGAGTGAGGTGTGTCGCATCTATCTGTTTGTGTCTTATACAGTCAGCAAATTATTGAAATCAAACACAGGCTATGGGCGACCATGCACCGGCAAGGAAACAGTGTGATGTAAAACAGTTACCCCACCTATAAAACATTAACAACATTGCATGTAACATAGAAAAATATATTTAATTTACCCTAACAAATAAATTAAACCCACAAAAGCTGACCCACCCCCCTCCCTAACCCCAACCACTGTCCATAGAAAAAAGTCTGGAACGCCCAAACGAACAAGAATTAAAAAAGGGGCAGTGACAGGGACTAACTGGTGGGGCGGGACTGGAGGAGGACACGCATCTGGCGCATCTCCTCCTCTAAATGGGCGACACGGCGTCTAAGGCCGCGGCAGTTGCAGCCACAGTGGGGGGGGGCACCAGAGATGACACGGTGGCGGCGGGCAGCTGCCATGCGGTGGCGCCGTAACGCTGGAGGGCGGTGGCTGGGGCCCGGGGCACTGGAGGAGGCTTCAATAGCTGCTGCAGTTTCCTCCTCCTCCTCGGCTAGGACCACCAGCCGCTGGTATTCCTGCTGGATTGCCTCCAGCTTCCGGCACCGTGCCTTGGCGGCCAACTCCTTACGGTTGACTTTCGGAGTTGCTGTGTATCAAAAAGAAAAAAACAAGACAATTGTAAAATATAGTCTTAATAAAACAGTAGGACAAGGTAATTATTTATACACATAGTGGCATGGTAGAGTAGCACTATAAAATAAAGCACAGTAGTACATAACATTTTAAAAGGCGCCCGTCCTTCTTCCTTCCACCTGTCTTACACTTTTTAGTTGAACAGTGCACCAGGTGCTCTTCTCCAAAACTTTCAAAGCGGAGTTCAAATCAGATAGATGAGGCCATTGGTTACTCAATACTCCGGCTCCTAGTCCTATACCAATTAAAGGGAATTCTAGTCTTCTAGTTCACTCTTCAAACGTCCCCAAGAACTCATACTTACTTACGACATCGGATAGCGGGCGGACTTTGTCCGCCCGCCATCCGACTGCTAAAAAGGGTGGGGGTCCCGTGGGGACAATTAATTAGGATGATGCGCCCGGCACAGTGGCAGGCGCACCCTGTTTTTTTTAATTTAAATTCTGGTTGGCTTTGCTGAAAGCAATGCTAAAATGCTGTGCTGCTTTTCCAAGCACAACATGACGGGCCCCGCACGGAGCCTGTCACGTTTTGCTTTGAAAGTCGGGGGGGTACCATAGCATCGGTAGGTACCCTCCATGGGGGCCCCCAAGCATACTCTGCAATGTGTGCATGCCTTTCCGTGGCGGACGGCAATGCCGCCACGCAAAGGCATTCCAAAATGCAGATTATATGGCTGGCGGTGTGGTGAGAGAGACACCACCGCCATATTGAACCCTTTTCCGCCTGGACATGTCTGAATATTTTCTACAGGGATGGCGGGAGGTTTGCCCCTGCGGTGACGGCAGTTCCAGCCGGCCCGGTGGGGGCAATACGCCCACCATCCTAATGGGGGCCCTAAGTCACAACTGTACAGTATACATATACATACAGTACACCCTTGCAGTGAGTGTGCTGTCAAGTTCAACAATAGTTAAAGATTATGAATCTAACTTACCACCGCCTGCCACTGGTGCTGCCACTCCCCCTACCGCTCCATCGTCGGTATCGGCAGCAACTGCCGCATCCTCTCCCTCCGCGTCGCCTTGTTCACTGGCCCCAGCACTGGTGGTCGGTAGTGCGCCTAGAAAACATTACACATTTATTAGGCGTCATATACACCTCCCCCCTATTGATCAGTAGCAAGGTTGAAAAATGAGTTAATACTAACATACATCACTAGTACAAATCAGGTAGTAGTAGAGTAGACACTAATAGTTATATGATCATTGTAGCCTTTGCTTGATTAGCCCTAGCCATGCACATGTGACGCTACCTTTACCTTGCAGCTTCTTAAGACACCTTTGAGGCCACATGACCTGCCTCACACTGCTACTGTCTAGTCTACGCGCTGCGTACAAGCGGTCAACAAACATTAACAAGCCACTTTTTTAGGAAGAACTGGTGTACTACTGTTACTGTTAGTCCATATTGCTTATCCATAGATGCTACACTTTTTGGCACGGCTGAGAAATGCTTGCAAGTTGCAATATACTAACGCACACCATTTCTTTTTTCGCATTAGACGCAAGATTCCCTTCTACGAACCAGAGCTTCTGAACGATGCACAAACTACCAGTACTAGGTTCTTCTGAGGTGAGGGGTCCATTCACTCACATCTTCATTTATAAATGTATATAAACTAAATTGCTATGGGATGGTGGTGCTGCCTTCCACCACTGTTCAGTTATCATGATTTAATTCCCAACTGTATAAGTGTAACAATGTATATTGTTTTAATGTTATTGATTTGCCGGTTGATGCTGCTAAGAAAACAGTGTACAGACCTTCTCAAATTGAAATAAACATTTTAAACTTACATAGACTTCGTGGTATTTGGTGTGGAGTGGACTAAGTTACACGAGTGAGCAAATGAAAGTAAGGGTGTGCATGTGAATTGCTTCCACGACAGAGGTTGGGTGTGTTATGTTCTGGGTTGTCTACTTGTTGGTATCTTGGGGGGGAGGGTTCCGAGACCTAATAGGTATGACAAGACAGTACTATCGTCAAGCAGTGGAATTGTGGTGGGTGCGGAATTTCTGATTGAGGTGTGCAAGGAAGGTCCAACCTACCATCACCAACATCCTATTTTCTGGTGCAAATGTATGTGCAAGATCCCTACAACAGTGGTATGTCCTATAGGGTATCATATCAAAATATTAAGAAATCTGGTAGGGCTGTTGCTGTGAATTTTCAAAGCCTCAACATCAATAAGAGTAAAAGTAGTACAAGACAACGACCCAACGGATTGTACGTGCTACTGGTGAATATGAGTTTTATATTACAACCTTTCACAAAGAGTGGCACTGGCCAACTGGGCAAGACTAGCTACTACAGTACAGACAGATTGATAGGATGTAGTAGTACTCAGAGTCATCATAGCGGAGGCAGGGATAAGATTTTTGAAACCGTACAGATCGAAGGATAATTGGTGGTAAAAAAATAGCATTTGGAAACACACTATAGTTCGGGAGAAATGGGGCAGTAAAAGTTATTGAATAAGAAATATTATTAAAAACAAGAAGACTTATTGGGGCCAGCAGAGGAGCCCTCAGCGGTGTCCTCCTGGTGGTGTTCCTGTCCCGCCGACTGCCCAGTCCCTGCCCGTCTGCCCCTGGGTGCTGATAAACAGGAAAGATATAAGAAAGAGACAAACATTGATGGATGGTGTCAAACAAATACAATATTTTTCAACAACGGTCAAAAAACACTTATGTAAACAACAATTGCAATAACTACATTGACCGATCTCATCTGGTCAACATGTAATATCGGGGGATTCGCAGTTCGACTACTTAAGTTACTATTTATCAACAGTAATCCAGTCTTCCATTCTGATTCCAGAAAACTAAGTTACAACCAAGCCTAAGTAGTAGTACAACGTACCACCCAACCTAGCCCACCTATTCCAGGCATGCCAATTGTACATTAAGTATGCATTTCCACTGTATTCCTCAACAATGCGTATGGTCCAATCATGGAGGACACATGAACATGACTACATTTTTTGTATACACCAAATTTTGGTTTGATTGATGCTGATCTGCTACTGCTAAGTAACTGCTAAGCCTACCTCCACTCATTGAACAAACTAGAAAAGGTTCTAAAGACTGCCGTAATAGCAGCACGTCACGTAACTGAGTGAGGGGGGGCATCACGCATACCACTAACCAATTAGAAGCTCATACAACTACAAAGTCCCTAAACCTAAGTATCAATCCGCCCATCTCTATTAGTGACAGGACAAAGTAAGGAGTGGACGTGAGTCACTGTAGCATTACGTAACTTAATTTCTCTAAAATAAACTCGTAAAGAATCACGCTAAGCAAGCGCAAACGCAAAGCTGCAAACAAGTAAGATTAGTAGTAGCGCAGAAGAGCACCTGTGTCATAATAATCACAGAAGACTTTTAAACGTTATTAACCTGGAATGTATTGTAAGCAGCAACATTCTAGCTGGTTGGAAGGAAAAAAAGATATTCGCAATATATAACATAGAGCAGAAGAACAGACACAAAGTTGTAATAATTAAATAGGTACTCACCAAGCCCCGGGACCTCCACTCCTAGCAGGTCCAGCAGGTCCTGCTCACGGTCCAGGATGTCGGACCACCGGTGCATCAGCTGTGCCTGGGTGCGCCGGACCCCAGAGATGCGCGACACTGCCCGGCGCACCTTCCCCCACTGCTGCCGACGCTCCCGGAGGCCGTACTCGGACCCAGGCCTGCCACCTGCTGCCAGGGTTGAGGGGAGTTGGCGCTGCACAAAGAAAATGAGTGCAGCCAACTCCACCTCCCCAAATAAGGCCCGTGCCTGCACCCCTTGTGGGCGCCGCCTTCCACATGGAAGGCGGTCGCGGCTCTGGCTGCGGCGAGCCCTACCCTTTGACATGGTTCTGGGGATGAGAGACGGGGTGGGAAAGAGAAGGTAATAAATTAAAAAAGTAAGTAAAGGAAATAAATAGGCAATAGAAAGAGTGAAAAAGTAGCTAAAAAACAAAAAAAAAGTAGACAAAAACCAAAAATATAGAAGCAGGAAAATAGTTAGAGAAATAATAAGTAATAAAGATCTAAAAAAAGTGGCTATAAACAAAGGATTGAAAAGATTTAGGGAGGATTGAAAATCAGGCCCCAGAACCATGCAATAGAGTGAAAAACAAGATGGCCGCGCCCATTGCGACCACGTGCGCAAGTTCGCGCGATATTTTCTCCCCGAGGAAGCAAAAAGCAAAGCGATCAAGTAAAAGCGGTCGCGAACAGGAAATATCGACCGCGAACAGGCGCGAACATGCATTGCGCGACCCGGAACAGGAAGTAAGCATCGCGAGAGGGCGGGACAAGTGAAAACAAGATGGCCGCGCCCGTGAGCAACCGCATGGGTAAGTTGGTGACCCGCGATCAAGCAAAAAATACCGCGAAGAGGCGGTAAAAAAACTTCCGCGTCTTCGCGATATTTCCGGCGTGTTTGCGGAGATTTTCTGCATTTTCGCGATAATTTGCGGAAGTTAATTCCGCAAATTCCGCCCACCCCTAGTTAAAAGTTCATCAATTTTTTAAAACTTAACGATATTTTTTTGTAACATTTTCTTGAATATTTAACGACACGTGCAGGTTAAAAGTTGACGATTGTTTTAAGTTCGAACAGTGCCTTTCAAATGCAAGTAGCGGGTGTGGTTGATCTGAGCAAATTTTATCCTTTGATATGTACTCCACGTTGAAACTGCTTTTTCTTAACCAATCACAAAGATGCTTTTCCACAAAACTAATGTGCACCCTACTTTTAAAAAAGAATGCTTTTCATGATATCTTCAGAGATAAGTTATAGATAGGAATTAGCATTTAAAAAACCTTTGAAATTCACTGAAAAAACCATAGGTTTCAGGGGCGTTATAGTTAGGAATTGGCACTTAAAAAACCTTAGAAATTCACTGAAAAAAACAAAGGTTTCAGGGGCGTTATAGTTAGCTGGACATTTCCCTCGTACAAAACCCTAGAAATTCCCCTGTTATAGTTAGTTCAGCTAACTATAACTCGCGCCCCCGCAATGCACTGCTGATGATGTCACATATTACATCACTCATGACATGGTCAGTGACATCACTGATGACATCACTGATGACATCTCAAATGACATCACTCATGGCATCACTCATGACATCATCCATGTGATAAATTAGTGCATCTTCTCACACCCTAATATAACCTTTGATACACCAACTCAAAATTTCAGACGGCCATTTTGAAAATCATAGCTACTCCAATACCAATAACTACATACCCATTCATTAACTCTTAGGTCTACATACACCTCCACTCACTCACCTGTACAGTCACTCATACTTACAGTCACTCCGTACAAGACTATCATATGCATTTATACTCCTATATAGACGCTCACACACCGCCAATTATCCATTGAGGTACTGACACACCTAGTCAGTCGTGCAAGTAATTAAACACAGTCCAATTTACTCACCTATACAGTTAAACACACTCAAGTTCACTTACTCATAAAAATGGTACCACATTCTTACGCTCTAATAGAATCATTGATACAAGCACACACTCATCCATACAGCCACTCTCACAATCACACACTCTCACATATACCCACTTATATACTCTTACACACATATATACTGCCTTTCACATATGTAGTTAGTCACACATGTACCACTGAGATATACATTCAATCCCTAACACACCCATACATACACTCACCCAACCATACGGTCCATCACAGATGCACTCTTAAAACCATGCACCCATAGAATCACCCACTCACACATCTATGCATAGAGTCACACACACCCTACCCACACAAACACTCAGGCACCCATACAGATACTCAGACAACCAATCAATAACCCATATAGACACTCATATAGTTATTCACAAAACCATGCAGCCACTTATACACCTACACACAGACACATACAGACATTCACACAGTTTAGTCACTAGTCTGCAGTAAGATACATGTACTCACTTATAGACTCAGTTACACACCTAGAAAATCATCCATTCACACACTTGTACACCCACTTATTTTTCAACAGGCCTTTCCCTATATATATTAAACATAATAAAACTGTTCAGAAACACATACTCAATGGATGATGTCATCAGTGATGTCATGAGTGATGTCATTTGAGATGTCATCAGTGATGTCACTGACCATGTCATGAGTGATGTAATATGTGACGTCATCAGCAGTGCATTGCGGGGGCGCGAGTTATAGTTAGCTAAACTAACTATAACAGGGGAATTTCTAGGGTTTTGAATGAGGGAAATGTCCAGCTAACTATAACGCTCCTGAAACCTTTGTTTTTTTCAGTGAATATATACATATATATATCTCACCTACTGGCGGTCACCAGTAGGTAGTTATAGTTAGGACCAAGTTTCCATAGGAAGAACATTTTTTGTTTTGCCTATAACTTTAGCGTCGTTTGATGAATCTTCATGACATTTTCCAAACTGATTCTTTGTTCATATGTTGAAAGTTTGGGTGTGATTCGACAAGGGGGTACCCGAGAAAAAAGGGTGTCCAAAAACGTGTTTTCTCCATGTTAATTTCCATAGGAAACTTTTGACAAGGCTACAGGTCGAACAGGTGAACGGAATTACCCCAAATTTGGCAGATATCGATATTTGGGAATTCTGCCATCTGATTGGCTGAGGTGTTACGAGCACAAGCTTGCTGCTTATTGTTTGGGAGTGCTGCTAGCGGTTGCAACTAGGAAGTGTTGGCCGCCATTTTGTGATTCTGTCGAAGTGAGTAAGGGGAAAACAGGGTGAAAAAGTAGGAAAGAGGAGGGTAGGAGCACTGTAACCTCTGTGGGGTGTTTAGGGTGTGCTATAGAGGGTGTGCGAAGCGAACTACTCATACCTACTGGTCTGAAAGTGCTGGGTACGGAAATTAAGTGAGGTATTGCGTAGAGTCTGATGCGGCTAAGGTGAGCTGCTGCGGGAGTCGGGGATGAAAGAGTGAGCCTAAACTGTGTGTCTTATGGTGTGAAGTCAGGTGTGCTTGGCCACTGGCCACTGCAGCACACCTGTGGAAGTAGTGTCAGCATGTGTTTATACCTACTAGGACAAACTACTGACTCCTATTGGTTTGAAAGTCCTGGGGTACGGAAAATATGTGGGGCATTGTCTAGAGTCTCATCACTATGAGACTCTAGACAATGCCCCACATATTTTCCGTATCCCAGGACTAAGCTAAGGTGCTGCCGGAGTCGGGGATGAAAACGTGAGTCCAAACTGTGTGTCATATGCTGTGAAGTCATGTGCTCTGGCCGCTGTGCCACACCTGTCAAGTAGTGTCAGCATGTAGTTATACCTACTCGGAGGAACTTTTGTTTCGAACATTGGAACTTGTGTATGGTGCTTAGGGAATGATATACAGGGAGTGTGAAGGTAAATTTGCACATATCAAATCAATATGGTATTTGTAAAGCGCAAACTACTCACCCCTGTGGGTCTGAAGGCCCTCGAGGCCAGAGTGGAAATTATGTGAGCTATTAGCTGAGCTATTGCCCAGAGTCACATATATATGTGCCTAGGTCATTTCCACCACAATGCACAATCATGAGGTAAGGGTGTGGAAGATGCAAAGAGGTTTTAACCAAAGGTTGCAATTGGTGCCACTTCAATCTTCTCTGTGCAAACCATTAAATGTCCACATTTTGTAAACCTAGGTCTAAGTCAATACGTCTGTGTTCTGCATACCTCTTGCACCAGAAAATATAGCTATGTCCTACGATCCACATTAGCATTTTGAAGGTATGGCTGGAAGGTATGGAAAGATATCTGTAGCTCATGCAGTTCCTTGGTAAAATAAGAGACATGTTTAAAGATGGAAAACGACTTTTTTTTGCCATACAAAACGATACGTGATTGGGAGATGAAAAGCATTCTTTTTTAAAAGTAGGGTGCACATTCGCTTTGTGGAAAAGCATCTTTGTGATTGGTTAAGAAAAAGCAGTTTCAAAGTGGAGTACATATCATAGGATAACATTTGCTCAACTGAACCACACCTGCTACTTGCATTTGGAATGTACTGTTCGAACTTAAAACAATCGTGAACTTTCACCCTGCACGTGCCGTTAAATGTCCGAGAACATGTTGCAAAAAAATATCGTTAAGTTTAAAAAAACTTGATGAACTTTTAACCTGCACGTGTTGTAGAATGTTTGAGAAAGTGTGTTGATACGTTGCACTTCTGACTTCTATGTGTTGCTGAATATTTTAAAAAACTGTTTATATGGAAAATTAAAAAGAAACCAACAGAGAGAAGTTTTGAAACCTAGAAGAATCAAGGAACTATTCTAATTTGTTCTTTACATGTATTTATGTGTGGACCAACACAATTATAGACACAACAGCACCATGCGATCCTGGGTGCGAACTGTTCATAACTCACACTAAATAAGCATTGAAAAAGCATTTTGTGATTCAGTCCGTCAGCTGGCATTTGTCCGAGGCATTTGTGAAAACATATCGGAGTTCTTTCCGTGATAGATACCCCTTTGACGCTGCCTCTCCCCACATCAGCAGGTAATGAACCCTCTTCCCACATTACCATCATACCCCAAACAACTTTCTTGGGCCTGGGAGTGTCCCTGTGCAGTTGGACAAAGAAGAATCTTAGTCATGTATAGATTTACATATAAAAAAAAATATTTAAAGAAAAGAACAGCAAATAAGACTGAAGGGAGTCTGGTGCTGTGGTCGCTGCCACGAAGTTGGGGTCACTGCCATTTATAACTCAGGACACAGTTACACATGTGGGATCGGCTTGTGTTAAAGAGGGTTAGTGGTACCAGAAGGATTGAAGCTGTATGAGCCTGTGATGATGCTTGGTGTGGACGGGTCGCACTGGGAGCAATGTGTCTTGGCTACTGGACTGTGCCATGTGGAATCAGGACTCTATCTGAATTCTTGAGGCCTGCTGACCGTAGTGTAGGCCAGAGGTAGTGGTGAGCAAGGGCCCACAGCCACGCGCATACATTGGTGGCCCCACCGGCCTGTGTAGTGGAGGTTCAGTGGCACCACGTGTCGCCGGCCTTCCATATACAAATACCCCTCACTAATCGAAGGGTGTGTGGTGCTGTGGTCACTGACGTTCAGGGCTCAGGACACAGTTACACATGTGGGATCGGTTTGTGTTGGACAGGGTTAGCGGCACCACGTGCTGTTGGCCTTGCATCTGGAAATATGCCTCACTGATCAGAGGGAATCTGGTGCTGTAGTCGCTGCCACGGACTTGGGGTGGCTGCTATTCAGGACTCAGGAAACAGTTAGACATGTGGGATCGGCATGTGCTAAAGAGGGTTAGTGGGACTACGTGTCGAAGGCCTTGCATATGGAAATATGTCTGACTGATCAAAGAGAGTATGCTGCTGTGGTTGCTGCCATGGACTTGGAGTCACTGCCATTCAGGACTCAGGACACAGTTAGACATGTGGGATTGGCTTGTGTTAAAGAGGGTTAGTGGGACTACGTGTCGCCAGCCTTGCATATCGAAATATGCCTCACTGATCAGAGGGAGCCTTGTGCTGTGGTCACTGCCACAGACTTGGGGTGACTAATATTCAAGACTCAGGACACAGTTACACATGTGGGATCGACTTGTGTTAAAGAGGGTTCGTGGGACTACGTGTCACCAGCCTTGCATATGGAAATATGTCTAACTGATCAAATAGAGTATGCTGCTGTGGTCGCTGCCACGGACTTGGGGTCACTGCCATTCAGGACTCAGGACACAAGTACACATGTGGGATCAGCTTGTGTTAAAGAGGGTTAGTGGGACTACGTGTCGCCAGCCTTGCATATCGAAATATGCCTCACTGATCGAAGGGAGTCTGGTGCTGTGGTCGCTGCCATGGACTTGGGCTCACTGCCATTCAGGACTCAGGACACAGTTACACAGGTGGGATCGGCTTGTGTTGGACAGTGTTAGTTGGCACCATGTGTCCAAAATTCAAATTGCGAGGTCTGCTACCCGCAGTGTAGACTGCTGAGTGTTCGTTTGTACTTGGAAATGAATTTGGTGATTGTACTAAAGCTATAACTGATATAAAAAATGTTCAAGAAGGAAGGATACTAAAAGGATATTATGTAGATTTAAGGCCTGTAATAGTTACTTGCCTAGTGGACTCTGTAGTTAATGAATGAAGAAATAATTTTCATTGTGAGCCCTACTGAGTGCAGTGTGGCGTATGATGAAAAGATGAAATAAGTATAGAATACATTGACAAAGTGTTGTATTTTCTGAGTACAATCTTGTTGTTAGAAATTAGCATTTAAAATTGGAATTGCGAGCTTTACTACCTGTAGTGTAGACTGCTATTCCATGTTAGTTTGCATTTGAAGATTAATTTAGTCATTGCAGTAAAGCTATAACTGATATAAAAATATAGTTGTTGAAGCAAGGATACTAAAAGGATAATATGTAGGGTGTAGGACTGTGATAGTTAGTTGCCTACTGGAGTCTGTAGTTGCATATGGAAATACCCCTCACTGATCAAAGGGAGTGTGGTGCTGTGGTCGCTGCCATGGACTTGGGGTCACTGTCATTCAGGACTCATGACACAGTTCCACATGTGGGATTGTTCGGCTTGTGTTGAACAGAGTTCTTGGAACCACGTGTCGCCGCCGTTGCATATGGAAATATGCCTCACTGATCGAAGGGAGTCTGGTGCTGTGGTTGTCTCACGGAGTGGGGGTCACTGCCATTCAGGACTCAGGACACAGTTCCACATGTGGGATTGTTCGGCTTGTGTTGAACAGGGTTAGTGGCACCACGTGTCACTGCCCTTGCATATGGAAATATGCTTCACTGATCGAAGGGAGTCTGGTGCTGTGGCTGTCTCATGGAGTTGGGGTCACTACCATTCAGGACTTAGGACACAGTTCCACATGTGGGATCAGCTTGTGTTGAAGACAGTTAGTGGCACCATTTGACGCCGGTCTTCCACAGTGTAGGCCAGAGGTAGCAGTGAGCAAGGGCCCACAGCCACGTGGATACGTTGGTGGCCCCACCGACCTGCATAGTGCAGGTTCAGTGGCACCACGTGTCGCCGGCCTTCCATTTGGAAATACCCCTCACTGATCGAAGGGAGTCTGGTGCTGTGGTCGCTGCCATTCAGGACTCAGGAAACAGTTACACATGTGGGATCGGCTTGTGTTGAACAGGGTTAGTTGGCACCACCTGTCGCCGGTCTTCCACAGTGAAGGCCAGAGGCAGCAGTCAGCAAAGGCCCACAGGCAGGTGACGTTGACTTGAGCTGCACAGATTGGGAGCATTTGACCTTCTTAACCCATTATAGTCTCTTACGCAATTTGCGTCGCTACTAATCTTGAATTGTGAACTGTGTAACCCCAGTGTAGGGCGGAGGCAGCGGTCAAGATGGGAGCACAGCCACGTGGCGTTGAGTTAAGCTGCACAGTTAGTGGCGCCTGGAGTACTCAGCATGTGCGCATCCTGCGATGATACGTGGTCCCGGCGGGCCGCACTGGTAGCAATGTGTTTTGTCTAATGAATTCTGCCTTGATGAGGCCACGTGGCGATGACTTATGGTGCAGTGAGTTAGTAGCGCCTGAAGCACACAGGATGTGCACACCCTGCAATGATGCGTTGCCTGGGTGGGCCGCACTGGGAGCAACGTGTCTTGCAAACTGGACTACGACATCTGTAATCGCCACTGCATCTGAATTGTAAGCCCTCCTGTCCGCAGTGTAGATCAAAGGCAGTAGTCGGTACAGACATAAGTCTGCGGTGCTGTGTTGCTGGGTTCGCAGGGGGCCTATGTCGAGGAGGCCCTCGGTTATGGCGGCAGCCACTTGCCAGGGTGAGGGCTGCCGCTGTGACAAACTCGTTGGTCTTCCCACAAGTGAACCACGCCTAGGGCCTGGCCTATTTATTCATACTCCTATGCTGGAGTGGCGTAAGTTGGAGCAGCCCACTCTGCTTCCGCTTCCGGGGGGGACAACGCAGCTACATGACCGAGATCTTCCCCACTGCCTGAGGTAACATGGTTGCATCCACTGTGCACTACACTACAAGTATCAATAGTATATCTCCACATGGAGAGGTTTGTGCTTTGCATAGCGAGGTCTGTGCAGCACATCAGCGTTACACTTGACATTGTGTGCTTTATTGTTGATGGGTGACTTGCCTCCTTCATATATAGTTGGTTGCCACATCTCCCAACATTCAGCTATTATGTGGCTGAGGGGCATGGCGTTTTGGAAAGGTCCGTTGTCCTGTTTTGCGCTGCCTAGTGGTAGTAGGGGAGGTGGTGAGGGGGGAGGTTCTGGTGGTGGTGGCGCTGGGTGTTGTGGTCTTGTTGAGTGTCGGAGCTGCATGATCGGTAGCTCTATCACGTGTTGGTCTTTAGATATGGCTGCGAGTTGGGTCCAGTTCACAGAGTAGATAGTCGACCTCCTTACACCAGTTAAAGGTTGATGTTAATTTGTTACTGCTAACTCGGCTTATTGCTGCTTTTTGGATCGCATTGCAGATTTGGCTGGTCGTTGAAAGTATGGGGAAGTGGTGTTTTTGTGTTTTTTTGCACAGGAACGCCTACTTTGCATTTCATTAGCGTTAGTTGTGGCTCTCATTTGTTGCTATTTTGTTGGCGTAAGGTATCGATGGAAGAGTGGTGAGATTTGCAGTTTTAACTAAGTTGACAATGGGTTGATAATTAAAAAACACAGAAAAATAGATAGGTTTAATGACCATTATAATTAGAAATTAGCATTTAAAAAACCTTTGAAATTCACTGAAAAAAACATATGTTTGAGGCACGTTATAGTTAGAATTTAGCATTTAAAAAACCTTAGAAATTCACAGAAAAAAACATAAGTTTCAGGCACGTTATAGTTTGGAATTAACATTTAAAAAACCTTTGAAATTCACTGAAAAAACCATAGGTTTCAGGGATGTTATAGTTAGTTGGACATTTCACTCATAGAAAACCATAGATATTCCCCTATTATAGTTAGTTGAGCTAACTATAGCTCGTGCCCCCGCAATGCACTGCTGATGACGTCACATATTACATCATTCATGACATGGTCAGTGACATCACTGAGGACATCTCAAATTACATCACTGATGACATCACTGATGACATCATCCACGTCAAAATCTGATTCACCTCATCAGACCCTAATATAACACTTGATACACCCACTCTAAAATACAGACTATAATTTTCGAAACCATGAACACACCAGTACCAGTTAGTACATCTTCCCTCACTAATTCCTAGGTCTACACACACATCCATTCATTCACCCATACAGTCACTCATACATACAGTCAGCCATCAATATAGCATTATCATATCCAGTCACATATCTATACAGACACTCACACACTGCCTCTCATTCATAGAGTTATTCACACACCTAGTCAGTAATGGAAATATTCAATCACACTTTCATTTACTCACCGGTACAGGTATACACATACCACGTCACTTATTTAAACATATACTAACACATACTTACACTCTAATACAATAACTAATACAAGCACACACGGATCCATACAGGCACGCTCACAATCGCTCACACACACATATAGTCATTTATACAGTCCAACACTCATATATACTGCCTTTCACATATGGAGTTACTCACACATGTACCACTGAGTCATCCATTCACTCGCCAAGACACTCATACACACATTCACCCAGCCATACAGCCCTTCACAGATACAGACTTGAACATATATACCCAGTGAATTATCCACTCACACATCTATGCACAGTCACCCTCCCACCCGCCTACTTACACAGACACTCAGGCACCCATACAGGTACTAAGACAAGCAATCAATAGCTCATATAGACCTTAATTTAGTTGCTAACCAAACCATGGAACTGCTTACACACCGACTGACAACCTAAACTGTGTGAATATCTGTATCAGTCGCTAACACATGAATTAAGCAAGACACAATTAATCACTCACTTATACAGTCAGTCACACACCTACTTAATCATCCATCCTGACTCTTATACACCCATTCATTCTTCAATACACCTTGGCACATAGATATATATATGAAACATATTTACATTTTATAGAAACACAGATTCACTGGATGATGTCATCAGTGATGTCATCAGTGATGTCATTTGAGATGTCATCAGTGATGTCATCAGTGATGTCACTGACCATGTCATGAGTGATGTAATATGTGACATCATCAGCAGTGCATTGCGGGGGCGCGAGTTATAGTTAGCTGAACTAACTATAACAAGGGAATTTCTAGGGTTTTGTACGAGGGAAATGTCCAGCTAACTATAACATCCCTGAAACCTATGGTTTTTTTCAGTGAATATATATGTACATATATTTATATACACACACATATATATATGTATTTGGAAATTCATTTAAATCCCTAGTGACGTAATGCACATTTGCACAATGATGTAAAAATATACATCTTTTTGATTTTTTCCTTTTTCACTTAAGGTAGTGGGCACTGTTTATGTACAAAATATTTGTTTACAAATTTATTGATGTTCTCATGGATTTAAAATTTTGAAGTGGTTTGGTCATTCGAGCATTATGCTTGTATTTTTCTGTTTTGAACATTTGTTGTGACATCTTATAATAATAGGTGCCATAGTGATATCAGGACATGTCATTGAGAATTAAGGTATTTTACCGTCATTAATTCTATTCCTAAACAAATGTTCTGATCCAAATAGGCACTATGCATACATTGAATGTAAAGATTGATCTGTTTTCTATGTCCATGATTAAATTTTCTTTTTTGTAAGCATTGGCACTTTAAATAACCGGGAAACAAACTGAGCATTGTCATGTGATCAAGGCCGGTTGGACGGCCAAAACGCGTAATGGCAGGCGAGGACGAATAAACTATTCAACACATGCAAATGAGGTCTACGTTCGTTCTTTCTTTAAGTAATCTTGGACGAAGTTTTGGGATATATTTATATATACATTCACTTAAAAAACCATAGGTTTCACACACGTTATAGTTAGGAATTAGCATTTAAAAAACCTTGCAAATTCACTTAAAAAACCATAGGTTTCACACAGGTTATAGTTAGGTGGACATTTCACTCGTAAAAAACCAATGACATTCCCCCGTTATAGTTAGTTCAGATAACTATAACTTGCGCGCCCGCAATCCACTGCTCATGACGTCACATATTACATCACTCATGACATGGTCAGTGGCATCACTCATGACATCACTGATGACATCATCCTTGTGATAGAGTGGCGGTCGCACAAGTTATAGTTATCTGAACTAACTATAACGGGGGAATTTCATTGGTTTTTTACGAGTGAAATGTCCACCTAACTATAACCTGTGTGAAACCTATGGTTTTTTAAGTGAATTTGCAAGGTTTTTTAAATGCTAATTCCTAACTATAACGTGTGTGAAACCTATGGTTTTTTAAGTGAATTTGTACGGTTTTTTAAATGCTAAGTTATGTATTTATTAATATATATATTTTTTTTAAGGTTTTTCACTGTGCGCGCACCGTGCGCTTCACGCACCGTACACAGTGCACGCACCGTGCGCGCACCCCGCGATTTTTATAACAAAAAAAATAAAATGTTTATTTCACCCATGGGGGTCCTTCTGTGACCACCTGACAAATGCTAGGGGGTCAGGAACTCTCTTCCTTGCCCCTTTTTCACGTTTTCCACCTTTTTCCCCCTTTCCTTTTCAGTGCGAGAGACAAAATGGCGGCCGACACTTCCTGATTTCGACTGATTCGAATGTTGACTGACATCTAACAACCAGTCAGAATTTCGCTCGCGCACGGCACCGTGCGCGCACGTGCGCGCACCGTGCGCGCACCGTGCGCGAACGGTGCGCGCGTATAGATATTTATATGCTTTTAAATGCTATTTTCTCAGGAAATACTGAACAGATTGACACCGGACCTGCAAAAGGCACTTCCCTGACCTGAGGACAACCTCTCTGCCAACCTTCAAGTATTTCTGTTCAGCCGTTCGGGCTGTACCTTCGACTAAAGGTCCTATGGAAAAATGCATGGGGAAAACGCGTTTTGGGACCCCCCTTTTTTCTCGGCCCCCGCTTGACGAATCACCCCGAGACTTTCAGGGTACGAGCTGAGCGGAGCGCCCCATTAGTTTTGAAAATTTCACGAAGATTCGTCAACCGGCGCCAAAGTTACTCAAAATAGAATTTTGAGATTTCCTATGGAAACACGGTCCTAACTATAACTATCTACTGGCGACCGCCAGTAGATGATATACACATATATAGACCATCAGGTATGACGAATATTGCACTGCAGTTTAAAGAGCCACATGGGAAATGTAGTACTTACTACAAGTCACGAAAGTCGCATGGGAAATGTAGTACTAACTACGAGTCACGTGACAATGAGCATTTAACAGCTGTGTTGTGTTAAGTCAGTCCCGCCCTACGATTAAGAGATTTCATGTCGAAACGCGTCAGGGACTCTTGTGCATGCAGGCTGCAGTATCAGAATAAAGCATTTATCCGGACCTGGGCCTGGCAATTTTGTCCTTTGGATTATAAATTAACGGGATTCTCCGTCCCCGTTAGCCTGTGGCCGCCCTGCAGGGTTGGGGGCCCCCGACGATGGAGTTTGGCTTTTGGATTTAAATTGGGGGGCATGACCTGCCTTGTCTCAGATGGAACAACGGATTTGCCGAGTACCAACCATTTTGGAGGCAAGGAAAGGGAGACTAGAGGGGAAATGACTCCCTCATGTCAAGATCCGGAGGCATTGCATGAATTTTGTATGGATTGGCAGCAGCAAAGTAAATATCGGCCTGACTCCACAATGTGAATATTCACAAGTGTTCGTGACTGTACTTACGTGGAACTGCATATCAGTGTGTAAAGACACCATCAGGTATGACGAATATTGCACTGCAGTTTAAAGAGCCACATGGGAAATGTAGTACTTACTAAAAGTCACGAAAGTCGCATGGGAAATGTAGTACTAACTACGAGTCACGTGACAATGAGCATTTAACAGCTGTGTTGTGTTAAGTTAGTGCCGCCCTATGATTAAGACATTTCATGTCGAAACGCGTCAGGGACTCTTGTGCATGCAGCCTGCAGTATCAGAATAAAGCATTTATCCGGACCTGGGCCTGGCAATTTTGTTCTTTGGGTTATAAATTAACGGGATTCTCCGTCCCCGTTAGCCTGTGGCCGCCCTGCAGGGTTGGGGGCCCCCGACGATGGAGTTTGGCTTTTGGATTTAAATTGGGGGGCATGACCTGCCTTGTCTCGATGGAACAACAGATTTGCCGAGTACCAACCATTTTGGAGGCAAGGAAAGGGAGACTAGAGGGGAAATGACTCCCTCATGTCAAGATCCGGAGGCATTGCATGAATTTTGTATGGATTGGCAGCAGCAAAGTAAATATCGGCCTGACTTCACAATGTGAATATGCACAAGTGTTCGTGACTGTACTTACGTGGAACTGCATATCAGTGTGTAAAGACACCATCAGGTATGACGAATATTGCACTGCAGTTTAAAGAGCCACATGGGAAATGTAGTACTTACTACAAGTCACGAAAGTCGCATGGGAAATGTAGTACTAACTACGAGTCACGTGACAATGAGCATTTAACAGCTGTGTTGTGTTAAGTCAGTGCCGCCCTATGATTAAGACATTTCATGTTGAAACGCATCAGGGACTCTTGTGCATGCAGCCTGCAGTATCAGAATAAAGCATTTATCCGGACCTGGGCCTGGCAATTTTGTTCTTTGGATTATAAATTAACGGGATTCTCCGTCCCCATTAGCTTGTGGCCGCCCTGCAGGGTTGGGGGTCCCCGACGATGGAGTTTGGCTTTTGGATTTAAATTGGGGGGCATGACCTGCCTTGTCTCAGATGGAACAACGGATTTGCCGAGTACCAACCATTTTGGAGGCAAGGAAAGGGAGACTAGAGGGGTAATGACTCCCTCATGTCAAGATCCGGAGGCATTGCATGAATTTTGTATGGATTGGCAGCAGCAAAGTAAATATCGGCCTGACTTCACAATGTGAATATTCACAAGTGTTCGTGACTGTACTTACGTGGAACTGCATATCAGTGTGTAAAGACACCATCAGGTATGACGAATATTGCACTGCAGTTTAAAGAGCCACATGGGAAATGTAGTACTTACTACAAGTCACGAAAGTCGCATGGGAAATGTAGTACTAACTACGAGTCACGTGACAATAAGCATTTAACAGCTGTGTTGTGTTAAGTCAGTGCCGCCCTATGATTAAGACATTTCATGTCGAAACGCGTCGGGGACTCTTGTGCATGCAACCTGCAGTATCAGAATAAAGCATTTATCCGGACCTGGCAATTTTGTTCTTTGGATTATAAATTAACGGGATTCTCCGTCCCCGTTAGCCTGTGGCCGCCCTGCAGGGTTGGGGGCCCCCGACGATGGAGTTTGGCTTTTGGATATATATATATATATATATATATATATATATATATATATATATATATATATATATATATATATATATATATATTCACTGAAACAAACATAGGTTTCAGGCACGTTAGAGTTAGAGATTATCATTTAAAAAACCATAGAAATTCACTAAAAGAACCATAGGTTTCAGGCACGTTATAGTTAGAAATTAGCATTTGAAAAACCATAGAAATTCACTGAAAAAGCCATAGGTTTCAGGAACATTATTGTTAGTTGGACATTTCACTCGTACAAAACCATAGAAATTCCGGTGTTAAAGTTAGTTCAGCCCCCACAATGCACTGCTGATGACGTCACATATTACATCATTCATGACATGGTCAGTGACATCACTGATGACATCACTGATGACATCTCAAATGACATCACTGATGACATCACTGATCCAGTGATTGTGTGTTTCCGTAAAGTTTACATTTGTATTATATATATAAGCCAATCTGTATTGAAGAATGAGTGGGTGTTTAAGTGTCTGTATGGAAGATTTAGTTTGTACATGACTGACTGTATAAGGGAGTGATTAAATGTGTCTTTCTGAATGCATGGGTTAGTGACTAAACTGTGTGAAAGTCTGTATCAATCAGTATGTTGTTGTGTTAGCTGCTGCATGGGTTGGTGAGTAGCTGTAGGAGTGTCTATATGGGTGATTGATTGCTTGCCTGAGTATTTGTATGGCTGCCTGAGTGTGTGTGTGGGTGGGATGGAGGTGTGTGACTATGTGCATAGATGTGTGAGTGGTTGATTCTCTAGGTGTATGGGTTCAAGAGTGCATGTGGCAACAGCTGTATTGGTGGGCGAGTGTGTGTATGGGTGAGCGAATGGATGTCTCAGTGGTACATGTGTGAGTAACTACATATGTAAAAGGCAGTATATATGAGTGATGGTGTATATAAATAACTATATGTGAGAGTCAGTAATTGTGAGAGTGGCTGCATGGAAGAGTGTATTGGTATCAGTGATTCTATAAGAGAGTAATTATGTGTTAGTATCTGTGTGAATAAGTGAGGTTGCATCTGTATAACTGTATAGGTGAGTAAATGGAAGTATGATTGATTCTTTGCATGACTGACTAGGTGTGTGAGTAACTCTGGATATGTGGCAGTGTGTGAGTGTCTGTATAGGTGTATGAGTGCATATGATAGTGTTGTATTGATGATTGACTGCATGTATGAGTGACTGTATGGGTGAATGAGTGGATGCGTGTGTAGATCTAGGAACCAGTCACCGTGTATTTAGTAACTGGTATTGATGTGGGTTTTTTTTTCGAAAATGGTAGTCTGTATTTTAGAGTGGGTGTATCCAAGGCTATATTCAGGTGTGAGGAGGTGCATCAGATTTTCATGTGGATGATGTCATCAGTGATATCAACAGTGATGTCATTTGAGATGTCATGAATGATGTAATATGTGACGTCATCAGCAGTGCATTGCGGGGGCACGAGTTATAGTTAGCTGAACTAACTATAACACCGAAATTTCTATGGTTTTGTACGAGTGAAATGTCCAACTAACTATAACATTGCTGAAACCTATGGTTTTTTCTGTGAATCTCTATAGTTTTTTAAATGCTAATTTCTAACTATGCAAAACCAAAGGAAATGATGGACGGAGTGTTGAACATTGCAAGCACTCACCCCCAGTCAACTGATCTGGGTTTAATCCACCACCGTTCTTTAGCCCACTCCGCCACCCCAGTTCAGACATGGCCATATGCAAATCAGTCTGACCCTGTGCCTCATGGGAACAGTCCAGCCCGAACTGCCAAGCCATGTCTTCCCTGGACCGGAAACAAGCTTCCTAGGACCGGTTTCTGGCATTTTCAGCCGTCTTCAGCCAGGCTTGCTTGAATCCAGTGGCAATGGATGTCTCAGTGGTACATGTGTGAGTAAGTACATATGTAAAAGGCAGTATATGTGAGTGATGGTGTATATAAATAACTATATGTGAGAGTCAGTAATTGTGAGAGTGGCTGCATGGAAGAGTGTATTTGTATCAGTGATTCTATAAGAGAGTAATTATGTGTTAGTATCTGTGTGAATAAGTGAGGTTGTGTCTGTATAACTGTATAGGTGAGTAAATGGAAGTATGATTGATTCTTTGCATGACTGACTAGGTGTGTGAGTAACTCTGGATATGTGGCAGTGTGTGAGTGTCTGTATAGGTGTATGAGTGCATATGATAGTGTTGTATTGATGATTGACTGCATGTATGAGTGACTGAATGGGTGAATGAGTGGATGCGTGTGTAGATCTAAGAACCAGTCACCGTGTATTTAGTAACTGGTATTGATGTGGTTTTTTTTTTTCGAAAATGTTAGTCTGTATTTTAGAGTGGGTGTATCCAAGGCTATATTCAGGTGTGAGGAGGTGCATCAGATTTTCATGTGGATGATGTCATCAGTGATGTCAACAGTGATGTCATTTGAGATGTCATGAATGATGTAATATGTGACGTCATCAGCAGTGCATTGCGGGGGCACGAGTTATAGTTAGCTGAACTAACTATAACACCGAAATTTCTATGGTTTTGTACGAGTGAAATGTCCAACTAACTATAACATTGCTGAAACCTATGGTTTTTTCTGTGAATCTCTATAGTTTTTTAAATGCTAATTTCTAACCATAGCATGCCTGAAACCTATGTTTTTTTAGTGAATATATATATATATATATATATATATATATATATATATATATATATATATATATATATATATATATATATATATATATATATTGTTGTGCACAATTGGCATTCAGCACTCACTTACAAACCCGCCTGCTCTCCCACCCTCCAAATTGTGTAATCAGAAGCACGTAATCCTCATTCAGAAAGAAGAGCTAACATGTTGAAGGTCTACAACACTGGTGACCCTTTCTTTTCACATAAGTAATCACTGATTAGATTTGATTCCATTCTAAAGTTGAATTGTCCACTCTCCATGTGTCAACGACTTCACCACAGGTACCTGTTCTACCCAGATGAACTCCTCATTGCAGCCTCAGCTTTTGCCCTTAATCCAGTGTGTCCTTCCTGGGGACATGCGCCCCTTAAATAATTTAGGGAACCGTCTCCTTGACAACACATCGTCAGAAAAGATACCACCACCACAAGAGGTCCAATCTACCACCTGAAGCTAGACAAAGACATCCGAGCAGTACTGTCCTGCCAGATGTATTGATATTAGATCAAATGAAGTCGTTTAACTGCATATTTAACTTGTTTCGTTTTATTAATTAAGCAGTTAATAAGTCTTATCAGCAATCACTCATTGTTTTCTACCTACTTTAATTCTAGTGCATTTATTGTTATTAACAGGAAGAATTAATCTTTTTGAGGAACTTTACACTTTTTCCCCACCAGACCTTTTCATTTTACTCCCGCTGGTCTCACAGTTATATCGCTTATTTAGCGGGGGTGGTCCTGTTACCCCAGGGGTAGCACTGCCATAAGGGGCAGCTATAGAATCTCTTACAACTTTTGGTCTTATATTTATTTTTAACGTGGTCGCTAATAAAGTCATAATATTGTTTTAATCCAAAATACATTAGACATCAGCTAGCATTTTCCTAAAGTAATGTTTGTAGCATTTCTTTCTCAGTTATCGTTTCTTTTGGTCTAGTGCCTCGATCCTGCCGGTTGAGTTGACTTGTTACTAGAACACCTATGTGAAAAAGCCATGACGCTCTTCCGCATACAGCGGAGGCAGCCGGGATACAACCTGAATACTGTACCGGCTCGCCTCAGTAAATAAAAAGCAAAGGTTAACAGAAAAAAACTGTAGATAGTTTCCAGGTCAGATATGCTATTACCAGTAGACACTTTGTTTTGTATCACTATTCCCATATTAACTCTTTTCTATGACATGCGTTTAAAAAATAATTACATGCGATGTTTAGCTGCTCTAATGGCTTCCATTTCCCACCTGAAAATTACCAATTATCAAGCGCTCCGTACAAAAACCATTTAGCAAATTTAAGCATCAGATGAGACAGCTCAAATCTCATTAACATTTTCATTTGCTGCATTTGTGGTGCACGGAAATATAAACCTCTGTGAGGGAATGCTGGCTTTTGGGTGTAAAGACCGTTCTCGCAGCCTCTGGAGCCTGAGACTCAATATCGTGCAGTAAATCATCTCTCGTGATCCCCGGAGCCAGACGCTTGCCACATTAGATTTCTCAGTGCTGCTGCTCCCCATTAATGCTGGTAACCAGGCTAAACTCACTGTCATAGCAGAATCCGTGGAGGCAGGGGCCGGAGAGGCACTCGTCAATATTGAGCTCGCAGCGCGGGCCTGCAAACCCCCGTGCACACAGGCAGCTGAATCCGAGGGGAAAGCTGTCCAGAGCTGTCTCTTCCGTGCACAGAGCTCCGTTCTCGCAGGGGTTGCTGGTCTCGCAGGGCCTTAATTCGCAGTTAGTTCCTGAAACAAGAAAACAAGCAAGAAATGTAGTTGTCAGTCTTAAATTGATGAACAAACCGCCCTTACCTACTGTTCTATCCTAAAGCGTCTCAGCGCTCAGCAAACAGCGAGAACCACGTTCTAAGGTGTTCTTTTGCTGCTTTTCGTCAGAACGAAAAGTCAAACAAGACCTTTGTGGATCTTCACTCTCACCTTCTAAATAAAAATGCAGCATTTTATATTATTATAGCTAATCTTGAAATTCACTGAAATTGTGTTACTTGATGTTATTTGGGCCACTCTACTCTCTGTTGTTATATCATCAAAACCGAACATTATTGTGTTCCAATTATTCCTTTAGTGTCAAATGCATAACACGGTTGAATAAGATTAGCAAAGAAAACAATAAAACAAGCAATGAAAGAAACAATTTGATCGAGAACAGTGGTTCTAGTGTAACAGTAGAACTCAATAAGCGTCTATTTTTGCGAGCAGCTGTTTTAGTTGTTATGTTAGAATGTTCTCCAGACCACCCCATTTCGCAAGGACACGTTTCCAATCCTCGTCATTCTTCAACAAATGTTTGTTTTCTCAGCAGAGCTCTCTAGTATCCCAGGTTCACATGTGACCGTTCGTCCAATCTACATTTATTCGTTGCATTTACGACATGTAGCCCTAATTCTAGAATGGTATGAAAGAGGACTACATCTCCCAGAATGCAAAGAAAAAGTCGCGCCTCGATGAACTACTCACTCATCGTTTCTGGCTGGAAACCTGTGAGCTCTATTTTAGGCGCATATTCCAATTTGATTATTAGATTTGAATCATTCCAAGTCAGAATTTATTAATTTGTTATTTGAAAGTCTAGGATTAAATATAATAAATTACACTGATATTGACGTCGACAGGTAGCCCTCTGGCAGGTTTGAACAATGTATGTACAGGGAGACAGGATCCAGACCTGATTTTTAGAACGTGAGATATGAAATATGTACATACAAATAATATATGTATATAGTAATTGGTGATCATGATAACCTGCATGGACCTACCCCTTTTGGACCTATAATAAACCCTATGCCCTGTATTAGTTTAGGCTTGTTTCTCACAGAGATCTGTTAAGATTACCATCTCACGCATAGTGTATTCAGTCCAACTTTTTTTATTTGCATAGTGGCACTTCAAGTACTTTTTATTCATTTATACATTTAGGATTACAATTACAACAATGGATACAAAAATATGTCCTGGGTGAGCATCAAATATTAACTCTGGAAACAGGAGAGTTTAGCACAAACCACTCAAGGCAAAGAAGCAAAATTAAACACAAAGAACAATTCTAGCGTTTACAGATGCAACCATGATTTCCAAACTTTCAGTGTGTGCACGGCAAATCTGCTAACTAGAAATGTGTGTATTTATAGTTGTCAATAAGCATAAATCCGTTACACTGGAGCTTAAAATATATAGTTATTTGTAGGAACAATTCACTTTGCTTAAATATGGTGATTTGTTTTGTCGTTTTTTTAGGTCTCGCCTAGGCAGTGGATGCACTGTCTCTTCAAGACATGCTGTTTTCAGTATGTATGGTCTCATTCCACCCCTCACTGCCAATTTATTTAAATGTGTGTAGTTCATAAAAGCTTGCTTTTGTATGGTTTATTGGCCTTATCTGTCCCACCTTCTTGTGTTGTGCTCCTCCCTTGGAGTATTGGCCTATTACAGCTATTCTTTCTCAGGAGGCTTTTTCCTTTTTTTATGACCAGCCTTTACATTTATTTTCTGAATATTTCTGATTCTGTGCCACTGTTTGTTTATACCTAGTCAAGCATTGGCACAGATTTTTCTTTGTGTTTGTTTGAAATCTTCTTTTTGTTTTGACTTTTTCAACCTTTTGCTTATTGTTGTGTACTGCTTTTCGAGTCTTCCTTTTGTTTCAGTTTTGTCAACCTTTAGCACAAGGTTTTGTATGGCTTTCGAGTCTTGGCGGGAGGCTTAACAGCTACTTCCAAACTACCAATTTAGCCTCTGCAGCACTGACAGATTACCGAACGTCTCAACCGCAGCTCAGGGTGTACCTGGGTAGGTTTCAAACTCTGATCAAGTGTGCACTCCACCATTACAATGGGGCATAAACAGGGAACTCCTTGCAGGCTCCCGTATTCTTTGTGCACCCTCCGGTGCCCTTGCGCCAAAGCAGGCATCCACATTGTCATGTCTTTGGTGTGCCTCGACCCCAAGGAACACACAAAAACAGGTAGGGGTTTCTCTCTATTTATTCTTTGCTTCTGGACCACGCTCACAGGCACGTCTTCCTCGGGCCCTGGTCTGCCCGAAGTGCCCTGTCCCCTTCTCTGACATGAAGTGGTGTCCAGTGGCTGGCCCTTCCCTAAGTTTGTGTGCAGGCTCCTAGTGCCCTCTGCACCACGTCACAATATCTACCCCTTTTGTGGAAAGAAAGAAAGAGAAAACAAGAGAGAGAGAGAGATAAGAAAGCACACTGGCAGGACATGGGACAGAAACTACTGTCATCATTGTCCTTGTTTGCTTTGCTGGTGGTGGTGTTTGTTTGCTGCCCCACCACTACATTTCCTTGATACGTCTCTTTGGCCTTCAGCTCACTCTCTTTGGGCACAACACTTCTGTTTCTTTGTTTGGTATCCCATCCACCAGGTCTCGGCTCTCGCCGCTGTGTGACATCGTTTCCATGCTACCCATGACTTCCTCTTTGACATGTGTTGGGTTGCTCTTGGGAGGTGCATCTCTTCGTCCTCATATGATGTCCTTAGTCCCTTGAAATATGAGCTGTTTCTGGTGATCCGGTAGGGGCCTGATGAAGCTGTTATCATTGGCCCTTTGACATGTATTATTGTAAGCGGTTCACTTGAGAAAATGCTATCCGATTTCCTTGCCTGTCGTTGACGCACCATCACTGAGTTGCCTTGCTTCAGCTTGGATGGCATGGCATATCTCCAGCCGTCTGCATATTGTTTCATTTTTTCCTTCCCCTCCAGCTGGGCAGTGTTGTCCTGCTTGTTCTTCCCAGCACCAGTTCTGCTGAGCATCGTACCGTGGAACTGTGAGGGGTATTTCAGTAGTCTCTTAGTAATTGACATCGTGCCTGGCCCACAGAGATCTGTGCCAGTTTGGCATGTTGGACTGCTTTCCTGCTGTTTCCCATGAATCTTTCCACCATGCCATTTGCGTGTTGCCATAGAGGCATCACCTTCCGGTGGTTAATGCCCAAGTACGCCACGAATCTTCGAAACTCGTCTCACGACAAGGGTGTCCATTGTCTGTCTTCATCATTTGCGGGGAGCCCCATGCTGCAAATATGTCATCAAATATTGGCAAAGTTGCTGTGGCTGACATTGATGACACTTGTCGTACTATGGAAAACCTGGAGTGATCATCAATGACTACTAGCAGGTTGTTTCCAGTGTCCAGTGGCCCATAGAAATCAGTTGCCAATGTTGTCCACACTGCCCCGGGAAGGTCAGACATCTGTAACTGTTCTGCTTTGCAGGCCTTCCAGTTATTTGTCATCGGTAACAGTTCATTATTGTGTCTTCCACCAGCCGATCCAACCCCGGGAACCATACTCCTTCCCGTAGCATCTTCTTTTTTGCTACTATGCCCCACAAAGTTTTTGTACTCTTCTGCCATGGATGTGTTCCCTGTAGCCTATGGTAGAGGATGCCGTGACATGTTGTCAGCTGGGGTGTGTTCCTGTCCAGGTTTGTGTACCATCTTGAAGTCGTAGTCCAGTAGGCATATTTCCCACCTTTCAATGAGCGGTGGCATTTTTGCGTTTGTGTTTCCCTATATTGTTACTAGTGCTTGATGGTCAGTTACAATGGTGAAATGTTTTCCATAAAAGAACATGTGGTAGTGTTCACATGCCGATACTATTGCCAAGCTTTCCTTCTCTGGTTGCAAGAATGCCCTTTCTATGCCTGATAAGCTCTTGCTTGCATATGCAACAATTTACCTGGGCGAGTCTCTTCCAGGCGTGTGTTGCGCTAGAATTGCTCCTAGCCTCACTGGACTGGCATCAACAGTGAGCTCGGTCCCTAGCGAGGAGTTGAAGTATGCGAGATGAACCACTGCTAGTCTGATGGCCTCAAACTTCCTGTTGCATTAATTGGTCCAGAGAAATTTCTTGCCTTGCTTTGCTAGGTCCCGAAGTGGGGCGCTCACTGTGGCACTGTCCTTTATGTATTAAGCACAGTAGCTCGCTAGTCCAGGAAATGACCTCACTTATGCTACCTCTGTTGGAAGTCTTTCTTTTTTCATTGTTTCCACTTTGCTGAGATCTGTCCTCATTCCTTTTTAAAAAAAATATGTGTCCACAGAACACTAGTTCTCCCTTCCCCAGCTCACACTTGTCCTCACTTAAGGTCAGGCCGGCTTGTTCCAATTGGCTGCTGACCTCTCGTAGGGCAGAGTCGTGCTCCTCCTCTGAATGTCCGAATACCAAGATGTCATTGCTGTAGTTCAAGCAGTCTTTTACAGGCCGAATCCCCTGTCTTACTGTTTCTTGAAATATTTCTGCTGCGGATGATATTCTGAATCTGAGCCGCTTGTAGCAAAAGAGGTCCATGTGAGTGGAGAATGTTGTGATGTATCGTGATTGTGGATCAAGCTCCAGTTGATGATATCCTTTGCATAGGTCTAACTTTGAAAATCTGCATGTGCCAGTATGACAGCTGATCATGTAATTTAAGTGAGGTCCTGGGTGTCTTTCCCTCTCAATTGCTGTGTTTGGTATTCTTATGTCAACGCAGTTGCACATTTTTGATGTGTTCTTCTTTAGTATTGCAACTATCGGCGATACCCATGGAGTCGGTGTATCTGCCAGCTCTATAATGTCTTGCGCCAGTGGGCTTTGTATCTCCTCTTCCACTTGTGGTTGCAGCTGTATGGGCACTCTTCGGTGATGCTGAGCCACTGGCTTGACTGCTTTGTTGATGTGCAGTGTTATTAGTTTGTCTCTCAGTTTACCAAGTCCTTGTAGTAAGGCCGGGTGTTCTCTCAGAATGTTCTGTAGTTCTGACATGTGATGCGTCATTGCTAGGAGACACATCACTTGCATGGTGACATTGTTTAGTAGACACGGTGCTGGGATGTCTCCTCGTAATACATGTACTTCCTCTTTTATCAACCTTTCTTTGTCTGTCAGTATCTCTATGAACTTCCCACATGCTCAACACTGGTTTCCTTGAGCCCCATGTGAGAACATCAACAGTGGACAGTGATAGCCGCGGTATCTGTCTCATCTTTTCATATTTTAATATCTACATGATGTTGCATGTAGTTCCACTGTCCAGTACGAAGCTTGTGCTGTGATTTCCTACCTCAATGTTCACCGTCACTGTTTTCTTTATCTGTTGTTTGTCTACTAGTTGGATGTCCTCTGGTGTGCGACCTTGTCTCGGTACATCTGACAGTAGATACCGCTGTTCGGCTGCATCTTGGTGATTTGCTCTATAGGACTCCGCTGACAGACTGTGGTTTTGTGTGTCCATGTGCCGTGCATATCTGCTTGTCACTGTCCGTTGTCTTGCTGGTCTCCCTCGATCACTTTTGAATTGTCCACTCATGCAGAAGCTCGCAAAATGGTTTTCCTTGTTGTTTTTGCGGCATTTGTGACCCATCACTGGGCAGGTACCAGCATGTGGGAATTCAAGCCCACAGAGATAGCATGTTATTTCTTGTTTCTGCTTCCGGGGCAGTGGTGTTTTGTCTAATTTTCTGACATTTCCAGCTATGCGATTGGCCTGATCCATTGCCCTTGCTTTTCCATTTTTCATTTGCCTGGCATGTGCTGTGGCTCTGGCCTCAGCCCAGGCCATTGTTGGTATCTTTTCCAATGTATAGGGTTCTTTTAGTATTTGGGCACTGAACTCCACTGACTGACAGCCTTCGGTGTTGTGCAGTTGTATGGCCTGCTCATTGTCAAACTTGTTGAATTTGCAGTATGTAACCAGATTGCGTAGTGTGGTTGCGAAGTCAATGAGGGAATCCCCTGCCAGTTGGTATATGGTGTTAAATGTGTATGTCTCAAATCCACATTTCTTTGAGGGTCAAATTTGTCCGTGAGGCACTTCATTAGCCCTTTGTATGTTGAAGTCTGTTCTGGGGAAAAGGTTATCAACAGGTGTTTAACCTCATCGCCCATGAAGTTTAAAAACAAGTCTATGCTTTGCTGCTCTGAGAAGTCCTTGCATGTGGCACGCATGTAGCGTTTCGAAATGCCTAACCCATCTCTCCCAGCGAATGCCTTTAATCTGTGGGTCTGCCAAACTAAAAGGTAGTGGTCTGCGGAAAATTGCATTTGCGGAGTTGTTGTCATTGCCTTCCTCTGTCATTATTGTTGTAGCACAGGCCTGCTTCTCCTTACTCTGTTTGCCTTTCCATGTTTGTGCAATGTTCTCTTTATTCACTCTTTATTTCCTTTTATTTACATTTGTTTCCTCTTTATTTCTACTTTTTTCACATTTTTAAAGTCTTTTCTATTGACTTGCCTTACTTCAAAATGGCCGCCGGGCCTTCTTCAATGCTGATTGGCTCATTTGCCTGACTTAAAGATTGCCGCTGAGGTCTTGCGGATGCGAGGTTTCCTATTTCTTATTATTGCCTGACTTTAAGTTGCCCCCCAGGCCTTCTTCAACCCTGATTGGCTTATTTTGCCTAACTTAAAAAGGCCGCCAAGTTCTCGCAAGATTTCCACTCGAAATCCACGCAGGAGGCTCGGGGCTTTCTCTTTAATCAGCGGACGGCTGCGGGCACAGTCGGGTTCACAGCTTGTCACAAGATGGTTGTGGGGGAAGCTTCTTTTATGCAGATAATCGAGGGGGGAGCTTCTTACTGCTTCCTGTATTCGATGCAGCCGGGGTGGGCTCCCGATGTCACTGGAGTCCTTTTGGCATGCAGACCAGGGTGGCTCCTGGCTCAGTTCTTTCTTGCAGTCGGGTTAGGCTCCTGACGTCGCAGTTCTTCTCCTGTGGCAGGCGGACCAGGGTGAGCTCCTGGATCATTTGGTGAGTTGCAGAGGACACAGGCACACGTGTCTGGTGGTATAATCTCACGTTCTCGTCGCCAGTTGTCGTGTCTTCGGTGTGCCCCGACCCCAAGGAACACACAGAAACCGGTAGGGGCTTCTCTCTATTTATTTTTTGGTTCTAGAACGCACTCACAGGCATGTCTTCCTTGGGCCCTGGTCTCCCCGAAGTGCCCCGTCCCCTTCCCTGACTGGAAATGGTGTCCAGTGGCTGGCCTCTCCCTAAGTTCATGTACAGGGTCCTAGTGCCCTCTGCACCTTGTCACGATACACATCCATGTACTTTTGTGGTGCGAAGGGATTCCCTGAGACCGGCATGCTTATCTATTTGTACAGATCCAATTGCAGTGTTTAAAACTTCAGCATTCTTTACTGGTGACCATGCACTTGTTATCTAGTGTGGACCAAGTGCTAATGTTTTCAACAAAGAAGCGATGTAATACTGGTCTAGTTCTTTTGCTGAGATAAAGCAGGACCTTTATATTGGGATGCCTTTAATTTTGAAATTGGCTTTTGTTATTGCAGCACAGGTGTCTTATGCGTTAGCCTGCAAATGTAAGCGTGTTCACATTATTTAATGATTTTTTTTTTACTTGGGATCTTACATACGTGGATTTATGTAACCGGCAGCAATGTAATTGACTTCCCTGACAGCTACAACCAAATTACTATTACCCTGAGATGATCTACACGTAAAAAACGTGATTGCCACATTAAGAAAGTGATAATGATGCATTGAATATCTATCTCAATGAATTAGTAAATCAATTCTATTGCACTCTCAAACAAGCATAGTGGATGACCCACCAATGTGACAAAAATGCACAGTAGAATGACTCTACCTGTTGAAGAGTTATCCTTAGTATAAGTCTAACTCTATTTTCTGCACAGGACATAAGTTCTATAGTAGACAAAACTATTCCAAATTAATCTTTGTTTAAAATGTGTAGTGGAAATAACAACCTCAATAAACACCTAATGGTTTGCAAAATGGTACAATGATAGTTCACCATTCCCACTAAGCATCCTAAAATGAACATCCTGTGAGGGTATCAACTTTTATGATCATGCCGACCCTCCAATTATAAAACGGCATAAAATGTCCAAGAATGGATACCATATTAAGTCTCATGGCAACAATGTTTTAAATAAAACTATTTCTGAGGACATTAGAGAGAAACCACGTATTCCTCATTTGTTGATTTGGAAGGACATCAGCTTATTGAGACCAATTTTACATATGCAGCAATTACCACATGTAAATAAGCCATGAGGTCTTTTGAGTGTCCATGTTTCTTTTTTATCATCTACATTCTTAACATAACTTGGGAATAGTATGTTCTTAATCAATAAACTGATGTCCTTCCAATACAACAAATCTAAGAAGTACAAGGTTAATTCCTTCATCAATTGCAACACCACATTTACTGTTTACTTAATTGGATGTGCCTGTAAGAAAATATATATTAGAAGTAGCACACAAAGTCTTAAACTTCGCATACAAGAGCATCGAAAATAATGATGTCAAATAATCAGCGGCTGTCCATATACATAAAGGTCATCCAAGTGATATGAAGATTTGGTTTCATGCTATAGAAGATGTGGCAATTCACGAAAGAGGTGAGGTTCTGGACTTTTAAGAGTCCAGAGGTGTCAGGCAAACAACACCCGAAGACCCCTGAGTTCCTCCTGTCCCGATGCACAAATAAACAGAGACACGGGCTTCTCGATGGTGGCGTCAAAGACCAAGGTTTATTTACTGCAGGGACACAGAAATCATAGGAACCACACAGAGGCAGAATCTACGAGACTGTTCGAATTGCATTAAGTGGGTTACTCTTTAAATACACGCAAAATGTCTTTAGACTACATTACACGAATATTTCTTATGCCCAACCCGGTATCCCAAACAAACAGTAAATTTGACATCAAACAATAATTAGTCGTAGGTTTTCGGTATTCGATCAGGTCCTCTCGACAGTTTTCCATTCTTTGCCCGATCCTCCCCATCATAAAAATCGTAACCTCCCCATTGTAAAAGCCCAGCAGGAAAGGAGCAGAGCCAGGTGCAAAGGATTGAAATGTAGGATAAGAGGTGTTTATGGATCATAAACGGGCATGGCTACCGTCTTCGGCCTTTCAGTCAGGACAACGGATACGAGAACCAGTACAGCAGGACTGGCCTCAGGCAAGGGAGGTAGCTTGATTCTGCCTAGTCATGCAGCGTCAGCCTTTCTCGGGGCTCGAGCTTACGTGTCCTTAACAAGGTGACTCTGCCGGGGTCATCGTCCGTTCATTGACTATGTGAGGGCAAGAAACAAAATGGATGCCGTAACTAAAAATGGATGCCACGACTTTACCACCGAATGCCCTATTTCTCAGTGAATTCATGCTAGTTGCGTAGCGAAAACACTGTCATGCATACAATGGATCTTTTGCGGTTCATTGGTACCGAAATCGTGTCAGTACTACGATACCGAATTCACGGGTTCGGATCGCTACAGAACCTCAGACCGTCCTTTTGCCCTTACATAGGCAATAACTCACTCTATGTCAGAGTCCATTTCTATGTTCATCAGGTCATTGATGTGTTGTTGCAGCATTACTCTATCTCGTGGCGTATCTCTAAAAACAGGTGGCCTTCTTACGCATGTAGAAATGCAGAGATTACATAAGGCAGGACCACACTGAACAATGAGACAGCACAAAAATAAAAATACTAATGCAACACCAGTGACTATCAGAACCTTCCATCCCCACGCAGACAACAGGCTCCAGAACCATCCCATTAATGACCAGTCACCTTCCTCTACATGAATAGAGTCAGAAATCTTATGTAAGTTAGAGATGGCCTTGTATACTGTTGGCGCATTATCTGGAATAAAAACGCAGCAACTTGATTGGATCATCTTACATACTCCACCTCGATCTGCAAGTAACACGTCAAGGACCATACGGTTCTGTAACGTCATGAGGCGATCCGCTTGAGGCTCAGCTGTCAGGTTACTAAGAGCACCCGCCGTTTCAGTGATAGTGGATTCAACTACCCATGTTAGTTGACATAAGTTTCTACTGTTGGCCATAGGCCCCCAGAATGGGAGGAAACCCTTGAAAAAGTCTCCTGCCTCTTGGCCAGCAGTATCTTCTTTACTGAAAACACCTCTCACAACTCTAGTTTTGTGATAGTCCGGTGCAGCAGTGTATGTCGGAGGTAGCAGTTGAGCGATATAACATGAGCCTGAGAAGTCAGCAGGCAACCATGTGTATGCTCTGTCTTGGCAAACAAAATAAGTACCCTTAGGAGCTAAGAATGCCGGGGAAGACTGTGACGGAAAAACATATGTTTCGATACAGTCACTCTTCCCTAGTCGAGCTTTCGGATTCCTCCCATTTCCTTGCAAACAGACTTGACCTTGGTGGGGTACGACCCAGATCGGAGTTGAGCTCTTACGTTTGTTCTCACCCAGAGTAATGCCATATTCCGTAACATTCCAACCCATGTAAACTCACAATTCATCCTTGGGAATGAACGGAGTATTATTGACATCTCTCACCATGTCAGTGATTCCTTTTACCAAGGCTCTATTAGCAGAGTTATACCGGGTGGAACGCGGAGGTCGTGGAGGATAGGTCTCTAGGGCATAAGCGAACATGGTCTGAAATGCCCAGAATGATCCATTATAACTAAAAGGCAGGACCAGATAGGGGATGCCCTTGTCCATGGTATGTGGTATCAAACCACACACCCAGCAGTTTGTTGTATTAACCACTAGTTGATGTTGGTGCAAGAGTTGAATGAAAGTGTTATTTATAAACTCAGAGCGTCGAGCTTGCTCGTGGGCAGGAAAAGGATGGAAAGAATGAAGAGAAACAACAGTCGGAGAAACAGGAGCATGGTGAGATACTGTAGATGCAACAGGTGTAAAGATCAACTGAATACCAAAAATAATTCCGCCTACCAAAGTTATTAAGACAATCAGAAGTGTCAGAGTACATTGCATTAGGAGACATTTACTGTACAATATGTCATATCATTTCGTCTTGTGCACATTTATGACATTAACCCGTCGTAATTCAGGAAGCTCCATCTTCTACAACTGTTCGCAACGGATGGTTTGTACCTGTTAAAAACTTGCCTCTGTTTATCCTGGGAGTTCCCAAGACAAACAGAAAAAACCGACCTAGTGTCTGATTCCCTGCAAATTAAAACAAGGCACACGTTACGACCCTACGGTAACCCAGATGGCAAGGTGAGAGAAACAATAAAAAAACAAAAAGATAAAAATTTTGAGCAAACTTCCTGACTGAATGGAATGCAGTAAGATCAAAACAGTTTTCAAACAGAAGGGTAATTATGCAATGTCATTAGTTCATAACATGAGAACGTAGATTATATCTGTACTTTCCGGGTCTTGTCTGGTCTTGAAACAGCTGGTCTACAGGTGCGGAAATGTTCGACTCCACAGGTGACAAATGTTCACTTTGTACAATACTCGGTTCAGGATTCAAAGGAGCGGTTCCTGCTGGGGTGTCAAAGTTCTGTGTTTCCGTTCGTGGGTGGTCCGTTATGTACTCTGCATCACTGAAAGGGATGTGCCTAGGAACAGGTTCTGTCTCAGATACACCAATTCCCTGTCTAACCCAGTTATCATAGGGGAGTGGAAGAGGGACACGCTTCGTATGGCTGGCGTGCACCCAATTTTTCCTTCCAGCTAGGCGTACTGCAGTTCTTGTTGTGAGGAGGACCTGAAGCGGACCCACGAATCTTGGCTGGAGGTTCCGAGTACGTTCAAAGTTCCGAACTACCACTTGGTCGCCTGGTTTCAACGTTTGGCCTGGACTCTCCGGCAGTTTAGGCAAGGATTCGAATACTGTTGATGAATAAGGCTCAATTTAGCAGTCAGATCATGAAGGTAATCAATCAACATTGGGTATTCAATCTGTTTGAATTCCTTTGGCCTAGGGACTCCCCAAACATTAGCAGGGCGGCCGAACACAATCTCATATGGGCTAAGCCCTACTCGAGAGTGTACAGTCGCTCTGGTGGACAGTAAAGCTAAAGGCAGTGCGTCTGGCCAAGAGAGACCAGTGGAAGCTTGAATTTTCGCAAGTTTCAGCTTCAGGGTGCCATTGTACCCTTCAACCAAACCCGCTGATTGTGGGTGATTCGCACTGTGGAATTTTTGGGAAATACCCAGACCCGCACACACACTCTTCATAACTTTCCCTACAAACTCACTTCCATTGTCCGACCAAACAATCCGCGGCATACCATACCTGGGGAAGTATTCTTTTAGGAGGATTTTGGCAGTGGACATAGCAGTGTTGTCCTTTAACGGATATGCCTCAATCCATCTTGAGAAGGCACAGACTACCACTAGGACGTATTTGAGATTGTTACACCTGTCCATGTGGATAAAATCCAACTGAGTCAGTTAAAAGGGACAAGAAGGGGGAGCAAAATGGCCAGTTGGGGTTGGGGTTCCCTTGCCAGGATTATGCATCAGGCATACCATGCAATTTTTCACCACTCTTTCTGCACACTTAGTAATTCCATCGTTCTTCCAGACTGGAGCTAACATTTTACAGATCCCTTTCGAACTGATGTGCGCCGCTCCATGCGCCATCGTGACTACTGCAAGTACATACGCATCAGGTAACATCCAACGCTGCTGCTCAGACAAATCGACCCAACATCCACTTGAATCCATTTTACCCGTTTTCTCCTTCCATTCATTCTTCTCATTTTCAGTTGCTTCATTCTGGATTGTTTTCACACTTTCAATCGTATTCTCACACATTCCTGATTCCGCAATCCATCTTGCAGACGTTGCAACGTACATTCGGCTCGTCATGTTCTTGGCCGTTTCTTTAGCGACCTCATCAGCAAACGCATTCCCACGGCCAACATAATCCGTAATCTTCCGATGTGCACTGCACTTCACAATTGCAACTTCATTCGGTAGAGTCAGGGATTCCAATAGATCGCTGACTAACTGTCCATGTTGGATCTTAGTCCCATGGGACGTGAGAAAACCTCTTTCTCTCCAGAGACGCCCAAAATTGTGTGCAACGCCGAAGGCGTATTGGCTATCAGTAAACACATTCACTCTCTTTCCCTCAGCTAAAACACACGCTCTTGTTAGTGCAATTAATTCTGCAGCTTGGGCGGAATTCTGACTTAATCTTGCAGTCTCAACAATCGTACTCAAAGTCGTAACTGCATATGCGGCCGTCACATCGCCATTCTGTAGTTTGAAACACGACCCATCAACATATAAAGTGCCGTCTGGGTCTAGTAACGGAGTGTCTTTTAAATCAATCCTACCTTTTGTTTCTTCCTCAGTTCTGAAACAACAATCATGGGGCTCTGAATCACTCGACTCCTGAGTAGTCGGCAACAGTGTTGCTGGATTCAATATGTTGCATCGCTTGATCTGAATGTGACTTGCCAAAAGCGTCAGCTCATAGCCTGATAGTCTAGCACTGGTGAGGTGCTGAGTTTTCGTTCGATTCATGAGTGTATCCACAGCATGTGGAACCATGACTACTAACATGTTGTTCATGACTAGTCCAGCAGACTGTCGAATAGACACTGCAGCTGCCGCTGTAGCTCTCAAACAACTTGGCAACGCTCTGGCTACCGGATCTAATGTGGATGAGAAATATGCACAAGGCCGCTGTTTGTCACCAAATTGTTGCGTTAATACACTCAATGCACAACCTTCTCTTTCATGGACATATAGAGTAAACGGCTTACTGTAGTCAGGAATACCCAACACAGGAGCTGAACACAGCGCATCACGTAAGTCAGAGAAGCTCTGTTGACATTCATCAGACCATGGCAAAGGGCTCGGAACACCTTTTCCAGTCAGGGCTACCAATGGTTTCGCCATGAGAGAAAAATTTGGGATCCATTGCCTGCAGTATGACGTAATACCCAAAAACGCACGCACTTCTCTCTGTGTGCTTGGTACACGCACTTCTCTCTGTGTGCTTGGTACAGTCATCTGTGAAATTGCTTTGATTCTCTCTGGGGTCAACCTTCTTCCCTCCTTTGACAAAAGATGACCTAAGTAGGTCACTTCTTGGCAACAATATTGCAATTTAGAAGGTGACACCTTGTGATGTAAGTCTGACAAATGACGTAATAAAGAAATTGTAGCTGCTTTGCAAGTTTCCTTGTCATCAGCGGCTAGTAAAAGATCATCTACGTATTGGATCAGAGCAACACCATGAGGGAGTACAAGGGCATCTAATTGACTCTTCAATGCTTGGCTGTAAATTGAAGGGCTTTCACAATAACCTTGTGGAGCGCGTTTGAATCTGAAACTGCGACCTCCTAAGGAGAAACCAAAAATGTCTCTACTTTCCTCGGCTATGGGAATGCTGAAAAAGGCATTTTTCAAGTCGATCACTGTAAACCATGAAGCTGAGGCAGGAATCAACGTCAGTAATGCAGTGATATCTGGGACTACAGGAAACTGTGGGATCACTATTTTGTTAACTTCTCTGAGGTCAATCACAAATCTGTAAATTGGAGGTTTGGAAGGGTCAGTACGTTTCAAAATCGGCAGAACAGGACTATTGCAGACGTTCCCTCTAGTTTCCTCAATCACATCTTTCTGTATTAAGTCTTTCACAATCAGCAAGAGTGCTCGTTCACCTTCATTCGAAATCCGATACTGTGGGATTCGTGGGAATTTAACATTAGCTTTCAGACTTACCACATAAGGGGGAATTTCCAAGAGGCCTACATCATTAGGACCAGTCGCCCAAAGAGTATCAGGGAGAGAACGCAGCTCCTTTGGGAGCTTGTCCATCGACATATACATTGGAGAGATGACTCGTTTGCCTAATGTGAGCTGTACTCCCGAAGGAGAACAGTACAGTGTCGCGTGCAGGCGTTTCAACAGACCTAAACCAAGCAGATTCTCATTACAACCGGTTGTTAGGATAAGGGGTGCTTCTAGTTCGCATGGCCCAACAGATATTGACAAAGAACTAGAAACAGGATTGTGAACAGGGGCGCCTGAGAATCCTACCTAAGTGTTCGTTAAGCCAGACAAAGGTGCGCCAGGGAGTTTCGCATGCATAATTGAACTTTTTGCCGCACCAGTATCCAACAGAAACGGTTCGACCACGCCTGAGGTAACTACTGCGACATAAGGTCCACTCTGATCAACTGGAACTGATACTACTCCCTCTCTTTGCCTGCGGCTGTCCTAGTGCTCGCTTCTTTGAATGTCTTCATTATGATCATAGTAATCTCCAACATGATACTGTGGAGATCTACCTGGTTGCGTAGGTTGTATATTTCGCTGATCAAAATAATTCGATTGGCGATCAGTCTGTGGTGTCATCGTACCACGCCCTCTACCTCTAGGAGCTTGCATAAACCCAACATTACCTCTCTGAGCTGGGACACCACTAGTTTGTGGGTGCAGTACTGGGCACTCATTCTTATAATGACCCTCCTTTTTACAATAAGCACACTGATTCCATGCTAACTGTTGTCGGGGAAAACCATAATTAAATCTTTGGGCCGTCCCTTGCTGGAATTGTGGCTGTGGCTGAAACTGGGATCGCTGCTGTGAATCTGACTGATTCGAACGAGGCGGATACGCCTGTTGCAGAAGAACTTTGGTCTTTAGATCTTTCGTTTTCTTTTCTGACTTTTCCTTCTCTTCTTTCTCTCTATTCTCGTAATACTGAGCAGTTGCAAGTATCTGTGCTGTCGTCGACACTGCCCATGCACTTTCAGAATCCTTTAACTTGTTACTAAACTCAGGTAGTAAATTAAACACGAACTTGTCGACAAACAATCTCTGGCCTCCCTCAGTACTCATATCTTGCCCACTGTGGTCTACGAAGGTCTCTTCAAATCTAGTGAAGAAGTCAGAGATGCTTTCGTCCTTCTTTTGCTTGCATGCCGATAATTTATCCCAATTGACTCGTAACGCTGGCATCAGCGTTTTCATCAGAGTAATTATTCTGCCAGGTAAAGCAGCAATCAGAGGTTCAGGTTTAGCACCGCCAACTTGTTGCGCATCTGCCGCTATAATAGCTGCCCAATCACCTCCTAAGGCGACTGGGTGGTTTTCTTGCCGAATTTTGGCCCATATAGGCTGTGGCACCACATTACCAAACAACATTTCAATGTCTGCCAAATTCATGATACACGCTTGAACTGTCTGCGTTAATTCTTTGTAATAACCAGCAGGATTATTACGTGGGTCTGGTTATGCTTGTTTTATGGCTAACACTTCGGCCCGTTTCCAAGGGATGTGTATCCACACTCTCTGGAAATGTGCCGGGGCAGCGACAATATTATTAGCCCCATCTGCTGGAACTGCATCACGCCATATCGGTGGAACTTCCCTCATCGGATATTGTCCTCGTCATTTCCTAGTAGTAATCGGTGAACCATCAGGGTCTCTTATCGCTCGAAGAGGGGACTCATCCCTATAAGCTAAAATCAGTTCTATCGCTCCCCTTACTTCTGGACCTATCACCATTCCTGCGGCAAATTTCTGTTGAATATTTATCAGGTCAGAGGGGACGGAGTCTAAATCATCATCTTCCCATTCTTCACGCACAAGAGAACACATCACGTCAAAAACATAACGTTGAGTTGGTTCATTCCATTGCATAAAGGTATCTAACACTCTTCGTGCATCATACTTCGTAGCTTTTGACATCCACCTAAGAGCTGTCGAATCTAACGTGTCTCGTTCCTGGGGACCAGGAAGCTGGCTACGTCTCTGTATAGAGTCAGAAACGGGGGTCCCAATTAAAGACCTGTAGAGAGGAGTTAAGATATTAGTTACAGAGTCGGTTATTTTCCGACGAACGGAAAGCGGAGTCAGAATGTTCACAGGGTTCGGGGACAGGACAGCTGAAGCAGATGAAATAGTAAGGGTAGGAGTAGCAGGTAAAGCAGTTTGCGAAACGACAGGCAAAGGCGGAACGGGCGCCCCAGGAAGAGGGGGTGCCGAAGGAACATTAACCACGGGAAGGATAGGAGCTGGAATCAAAGGAAGTGGAGCAACTATTCCAGGCTGACCAGCAGCTGGCTGTAAAACAGGTAGCAACTGTGGTACTGTAATACCCTGTGCATACGGTGGGGGTGAATTCAACAGGTAAGACAATAGAGGATCCTTTTCATGATCCTCCATCGGCTTAGCAGGACATGATGGCAATACAGGGTAACATTTATCAATTGCCAAATTATATTTTCTATTCGCCATCTCCATTGCTTTCTCAGTCTCGTTGACATGCAGCTGCCTAGCAGACTCCATTAAAGTCAACCCTTTCTCTTTCTGTTCTTTCTTCGTTTTCCTAATTTCTCTCTGTTTGGCTTCTTTGCGCCATACGCGAAAAGAATCAAACATTGCCGGCCGGGCTTTTTTCTTGAACAACTTCATTTCTAGATTGTCTAGTATTTCCGTTTCGAAGCTACCATGCGGTGGCCAACTAAGGACACCATCTTTTTTAGTGTAACGGGCCCATACTTCATTATACGTAATAGGACCCACACCATGTTTACAATAGAGCTCATATGTAGGAGTTCCAATCGGAGGAACCGAACACGAATCCTCCAACCGGGAATCCCCGTTGCAACGTAACCAGGACAAGAAACAATTACTACTGGTAGTCATGACAACAAAGACAAATTCCAACAAAAATGCGCAGAGAACTTAGGCCTACCAAAATGAACTAATACCAAAACAGAGATTATCTAAACAAGAGCAACCAATGATAATCTACGAATTAAACCAGAGCAACAAGGAACAACCAAACTGAGCGTAGCCCACTTAATACTTAACTGAAATGTGGAAGACGTCACCAAGGAGAACCCGTCTACGTCTCGCCGTACTAAGGTCTGCACCTCGGGTCCAAGACAGGGCGACAGTCAGGGCAGCGGTCCTCTGTAGCCGTCTGGGAATGGGAACCCTCGTGGAAGAGATCGTCGGGCCACTTTTACGACATGCAGGGATCGATGAAGCGGGGTACCTCCCTCCGGAATCTTCACACGAAACTTCTCGAACTTTTCAGGCTTTGGACCAGTACCGGATGACGCCGCCCCACGTTGGGCGCCAATTTGAGGTTCTGGACTTTTAAGAGTCCAGAGGTGTCAGGGAAACAACACCCGAAGACCCCTGAGTTCCTCCTGTCCCGGTGCACAAATAAACAGAGACACGGGCTTCTCGATGGTGGCGTCAAAGACCAAGATTTATTTACTGCAGGGACACAGAAATCATAGGAACCACACAGAGGCAGAATCTACGAGACTGTTCGAATTGCATTAAGTGGGTTACTCTTTAAATACACGCAAAATGTCTTTAGGCTACATTACACGAATATTTCTTATGCCCAACCCGGTATCCCAAACAAACAGTAAATTTGACATCAAACAATAATTAGTCGTAGGTTTTCGGTATTCGATCAGGTCCTCTCGACAGTTTTCCATTCTTTGCCCGATCCTCCCCATCATAAAAATCGTAACCTCCCCATTGTAAAAGCCCAGAAGGAAAGGAGCAGAGCCAGGTGCAAAGGATTGAAATGTAGGATAAGAGGTGTTTATGGATCATAAACGGGCATGGCTACCGTCTTCGGCCTTTCAGTCAGGACAACGGACACGAGAACCAGTACAGCAGGACTGGCCTCAGGCAAGGGAGGTAGCTTGATTCTGCCTAGTCATGAAGCGTCAGCCTTTCTCAGGGCTCGAGCTTACGTGTCCTTAACAAGGTGACTCTGCCGGGGTCATCGTCCGTTCATTGACTATGTGAGGGCAAGAAGCAAAATGGATGCCGTAACTAAAAATGGATGCCACGACTTTACCACCGAATGCCCTATTTCTCAGTGAATTCATGCTAGTTGCGTAGCGAAAACACTGTCATGCATACAATGGATCTTTTGCGGTTCATTGGTACCGAAATCGTGTCAGTACTACGATACCGAATTCACGGGTTCGGATCGCTACAGAACCTCAGAGGGGGGGACAGAACAAGGGCTTTGAGGCATGCTGAGGCAAGATGGATCTGCCATCTTGGCACTGTCACGCTTGGCTTAAATGCCAATAATGAATTTCACCATTTTCTATGACACCACACCTCCTCCCCAAACTCCCCTCTTCATAAAAACCTTCAGCTACTGATGTATATATTGTTTTGAGGAAACAAGATGTGCTTTATTGAAGATGTAATTTACTGTAATCCTTTGTGTTAAGATGAATTGCATATATTCCACTAATTTGTCCCTTCATGAATCACATAAATAAGGAGTAGTGATACAGTATTTTGTGACTGTGCATTATATTATCCCCCCATAAATTTTCAAGACCCATATGTTCATTCTATAGTTCATATATGATCATAGTCCATCTGCCTTTAGTCTTATTCGATCACTCTCGGCATGATTTCAGCTTCCATGCACCTTTTTTTGAGAATTTGGCCTTGCTTAATATATACACAAGAAGGTCAACCAATATTGACAATTTATAGTCTGGGGAAGAGTATTCCTCAACAATTAGAGTTTGCCCCTCTCAGATGAAGTCTGCATTTTAACTGTGTCTATGATGCTATTAAAAGAAAGTTATGATTCTCTCATTACACTAATATGTTACACATTTGTGAAAAGAGCAAAACATTTATAATCATCTTAATTGGGTCTCTCTCCTCTTAACATTACTCAGAAAATTCATACTTATACTTAACGGGTTAACACTAGTGGAAAATTCAATACTTGGATAGCCTTGGAACTATAAGTTTATAATATTGTGTTACTGTGCTGATCAGTATACGACCCTGGTGAATATTTTTGTGTGGAATATCAGTATGTGATATGGCCTGTCCAATATACTAGTTTTAGAACAGATTTATTTGATTTATCAATTGTGCTCTTATTTTGATAGACACGCTATGAAGATACCCTAGTTCTGTAACAGTTTCGATTAGTCTCATGTTTTTGGCATTTTAGATATGTAAAGATGGAGCTTCCGAAACTCACATAGTCTGTTGTCAGTTTTGACACAACATTTACGTAGCTTTGTATTAGTTTCGATTAGCTTCACATTTTTGACATTTTAGACATTTAAGGATGGTGCTCTCAAACTTGACGTAGTCTGTCTTTAATTACGATCAACAGGCACCGGTTTCACAGGTGTCTGTTGTTAACTATGCACTACAAATTTGAACAGCGCATGGCAATCTGGTCCTCTATTGGAGCAAGTGCAATGCCATCGTTCGGAAGGCGCACACGTACTCCATGAGTTTTGTACTGTGAGGTTGGGGCATTTTAAGAAGTGAAGTGATTTTACAGTGTGCATGTGTAAATACTCTCTGTCCTATATCCCAAAAAGAACAGGGATTACTCCATATTTAAGTAAAATAAATGTATCTCCACTGAATGTGTAGAAACTAAAAGATTCAGACATTGTATCATGGGTTAAATATTCAGAATTACAACTGCCAGTATTGAACTATACAAACTTCAATAGCCATATCAAGATGGCATCCACAATATCTAATGTAGTTTACCATAATCTTGCTATTATTATTGCTGTTTTCTTCACTTATGTTCTCCAGATGTTTTGATACAACATAAATCTTTATACTTATGGCAATTTAGCTCCCTTTAGCAATAGATGCCATATTTGAGCCGTTTATAATGTCTTTCATAACTTTAGAAATGTCCTTGTATTGGGGCACTAATTTTCACTTGGAGAATTGTCTTAAATATACAATTCCCTTAAATATTTCGTCATCTGCACTACTGTTACTTTATTTGTGCATGATGTAAGAGCGGGGTTTTACAAAACCATGTCCTGGTCACCTCTCTCTTCTTTACAATGTTACATTGTGGGTACATACATACATATACTACGGACATAACTTACCATTTTCCACTGTACCATTAGGTCATCGTATTACTGTTTATGCAGTTGGGTTGCTTGATGAATATATGGATTCCCTCTTATTTCCTCAGAAATTGTTTTATTAAAAAAAATGTTGCCATGAGACTTAATAGGGTCTCCATTCTTGGATATTTTATGCTGTTTTATAATTGGAGGGTAAGCATGATCATCAGAGTTGATACCCCCACAGGATGTTCATTTTAGGACGCTTAGTGGGAACGGTGAGCTACCATTGTGCCATTTTGCAAACCATTAGGTGTTTATTGAGGCTGTTATTTCCACTACACATTTTACACAAAAATTAATTTGGAATAGTTTTGTCTACTATAGAACTTAAACTTATACCCTGTGTAGAAATGCAGTTAGTCTTGGACTAAGAATAACTCCTTGACGAATAGAGTCATTCTACTATGCATTTTTGTCACATCGGTGAGTCATCCACTATGCTTGTTTGGGAGCGCAATAGAATTGAAATACTAATACATTGAGATAGATATTCAATGCATCATTATAATTTTCCTAATGTGGCAATCACTTTTTTTACGTGTAGATCTTTTCAGGGTCTTAGTAATTTGGCCCTATACTATTAACATGCTATAAAACGACCACATACTGGTCATGGAATTTTGATTTGTTTTCTTACGATGTCTCTTACAGAAATCTTGGCACTTGTTGATTTGGTACCTTTTGATAAAAGTTTACCTGTCGGAGAAAGATGAATAGTGACACAAACTTACATCCTGAATGTATGTTTGTACAGACAGGGCCATAATGCTGATCTCATACAGAAACTATCATTCTCACTTTGACCATGAATTGGTCTTATTTAATTTTCTATAAATCCGATAGTGGTCCCCCTGCACTTTAATGCTCAAGGTTGATCTGATGTTCTTGGTTTGTAAACGTCCAGAACAATTTGATAAACATGTACAAATTGTCTATATCCCCATAAATTATGTTTTTAATATATAGTTTGCATACATGGTTGAAACAAATACATGAATATGAATTTATATTGTTGTCAGAAAATGCAATGAAGAATTAACATGTGTAACTGACATTAGGTGTTTCACTTACCAACGCTATAAAATTGTTTTTGCAGGGTCTGTTCTTCTAAAGATTGTAAATAAGAAATATTTTTGACTGTTTGTATATATTGTGAATGTTTGTACAGATTGTACAGATTGTAAATAAGTGGTTATTTTCTTCGTAGCCCTGAAGAAGTCCTTGTTGGACGAAACACTTTGGCTACTGTTCGCTGATGTGGTTTTTAAGAAGAGAAAACAAGACAAATAAAGATTTATTGAAAGAAGAAACTCTCCTCCTATGCATTTGTTCTGACTCAGTGTCAATGGCCATGAATATTGTTCTCTTGTTTGACATAGAAACTTGTGCATAAAATAGTTGCATTTCGAAAGGTCACCACAAATATTTGGGTGCTGAAACATTACTCTGAAAGTTTTTATGGTGTCTATTAAAACATGGATGGACAAGCGTAGTGAGGACAGTGTTAGTAGGAATGTCATGTGCATCTAACATGGTTTTCAGCTCTCCTGTAGGTCTCCAGATACCCTTGATATTGAATGTTTGACTGATAGTCAGTGCCAGAGGTTCAAGAGAAAGTGGGGAGAGAGGGCAGCCTAATAAGTTCCTCTACTGATCTTAATCTCTTCATATTGGAATCCATGCAGTACACGTTTGCTGTCAGGTTCTTATATAATCGTTGAAAGGATTCAGCGAATAGTTGAATGGATTAAAATATTGCCCCAAAGCCCATTGTTTCAATTAATCGAAAGAGGGTTGTCCACGCAACTTGGAATGCTCTGGAGTGTCTTCTCTGTTAGTCATGTAGCTAAGTTATTTAGTTCATATTCTTCTGCAGGAGCAGGTGCAGCTTATTGTCCAAGGTTTTTTTCAGTATTGATGTTGAAGTAAGTTTAGTTCCAATTCCAGACTTGCTCTTTAGATATTAGAGGGTTTCCATTTTAGAGCTGTTTCCTTCACCATTAAAAGCCTAATATAGGCTTTTTCAGTCACACACAGGATTTGAGCCAAGGTTCTGCACTATTAGATTAAAAAAAATCATGAACCTGCTTGTTTAACTCCGTTTTGTTTGTAGGTGTCTCTTATGTAGAAAATTCATCCTCCATACCCTTGTTTTTGCAGCTTGGTGCATGGTCCATTATTTTTGCCTTTAGGATGGTCATGCGCTTAGGTGAACTGTCGTCTCTGTCAGACAACCAGCATGGAGATATAAAGGACCAAAAACCTGCAGCCTTATTATTATTATTATTATTAGTATTTTGTAGAGCGCAACAGCTACCTCCAACGGAGGTGCCCCGGCGCTAGCATCAATCCAATGAGGGGGGTGCCGAGAGAGAGGCCTACAAGGTGAGGACCTTACTGAGGGAGGTCAAATAGCCACGTTTTAAGGGCCTTCCTAAAAGGTAGTTCCGCCCTCATCTGTCACAGGTCGTTAGGCATAGTGTTCCACAATGTAGCAGTTCTCACGGAGAAAGCACGCCCTCCCGTCCTTGCTTTTCTGAAGCGCGGAATTGCCAGGAGGTTAAGATTGTTGGATCTGAGAGTTCTGGCGTTCTGGTATTTCTGGAGCCTACGCCTTAAATAGGGCGGGCCCACCTCTCTTAAAGCTTTGTGGGCTAGGACCAGAACCTTGAACATAACTCTCTTCCTCACTGGCAGCCAGTGCAGACTTTGCAAATGAGGGGTGATGTGATAGCGTAGGGGCACATTTCTAATTAGCCTGGCTGCTGCATTTTGGATCCGTTGAAGTCTCCTCATGAGATAGTCAGGAAGACCAATGAAGAGGCTATTAGCATAATCAAGCTGAGAGGTGATGAGAGCATAGACCACCGTTTTCCTACAATCCATAGGAAGGAAATGAAGACATCTACGCAGTGCCTTCAGTTTCCAGAAGCACTGAGAGTAGATGTGTGATATTTGGGCCTTGCCTGTCAGTTGAGTGTCAAACCTAAAACCTAAATTCCTAGCTGTATTGGCCGGAATTGGAGGAGGGTTTAGTTCTGCTGGCCACCAAAGCTCGGATTGAGGAGGGAGAGGCTGATTAAAAAATAGTATCTCAGTCTTGTCAGTATTAAGTTTCAGGCAGTTATCTGTCATCCAAGATGAGATATTCAGAAGACACTGCCTGAAATTAGTGAAGGCATTCTTGCTCTGCTCTTCAAAGGAAAAAATAAGTTGAGTGTCGTCTGCATACGAGACGACACGAACACCCGATCTTTCCACAATAGATGCTAGAGGGGCAAGATACACATTGAAAAGTGATGGACTCAATGCGGAGCCCTGTGGGACCCCTTGAAGCATTGCCCTCGAGCTGGAGACATGGGGATGGAGAACGACCTGTTGTGATCTGTCACGGTCCCTGTAACTCCTAATAGGTGAAGCCTATTCAGGAGGATCTTATGGGAGACCGTGTCAAACGCCGCCGAAAGATCTAGCAGCACGAGCATGGCGCAGTTTTCTGTATCCATCGTTTCATGTATTGTCTCTGCCACCTCTAGAAGGGCCGTCTCAGTACTGTACCCTGCCCTAAAGCCCGACTGAGGGTCATGAAGATGGTTATTGGTTTCAAGAAAGTCCAAGAGCTGCCTCTGGACCTCTTTTTCCAAACTTTTTGCTGGGGCCGGGAGCAGAGAAATAGGTCTGACATTTTTTCAGCTCTGTCGGGTCTGCATCCTCTTTTTTAAGGATTGGACGAACAAAGGCTTTCTTCCAGTCAGTAGGAAAGATACCAGTATCCAGAGAGGTGTTCCAGAGATTATTCAAAGTGTTATTAACTACAGGGGCTAGGAGTTTAAGAACTCTGGCCGGGCAAGGGTCAGAAGGGCAACCAGATTTAACTTTCAATAATTCCATCAAGGAAGCTTCCTTCTCAAACCGGCGAAAGCCTGACCATTTACCTGAAATGCCTTCTAACGCCACGTCCAACTTATCCGTAGTAGAATAAATGGTCATAATCTTATTGTGGAAGAACGAAGCCAGTTCCTCACACAAGATGAGAGACGGCGGGACCGTACTTTTTAGAGACTAAGGTTTCATTAAACTCTCCACTATCCTAAAGATCTCCCTAGGAGAGCTTTCTGCCTCCACAATTTGTTTTGCCATAAAGTCTCTCATGGTCCTACGTTTCAAGGTATGAAATTTCCTCAGCGCTGCCTTGTAGATCTCTTTAGCTGGCGCTTCATAGTCTTTTCGCCAAATTCGCTCCAATCTTTTGCAATGGCTTTTTTCCAACCGGAGTTCGATATTAAACCAAGGTGCTGAGGGCCGACTCCTAAGCACTTTGCAAGGTCTAATCGGGGCTATCTTATCAAGTGCTACAGTCATCCATGAGTTAAAAAGGGAGGCATCACGTGTTGGATTTCCGGAGGGAGCCGGAGAAGTATTAACTAGTTCACTGCTCATTGAAGCAAAAGTGACCTTCCTCCAGTTTCTTCTCTTTTCTACCGTTGGCCTGCTGTAGTTAACAGGGCGTTTCAGACCCAACGAGAATATGACCATCATGTGGTCTGACCAAGTTACTGGTGTAGGCTTTTCCACTATGATGGCCATGTCATTGGTAAAGATAAGGTCCAAAGTATGGCCAGCAGCGTGGGTGGGGGATTGTACTTTTTGCGCCAGGTTTAAACTTTTTAAAGCATCCCCTAATAGGGTGGCTAGGGGGCAGTTCACCATGTCCATATGCACATTGAAATCTCCTAGCACGGTGAAGTTGGAATATCGTAACGAGAGATTGGCGATGCAGTCAAACAGTAGTGGCCAGTAGGAGGCCGCAGTGTTTGGGGGTCTATATATCAATAGTCCTGCCATTGAATGAATTTTGGAGAATTTAATATGGAATGATGTGGCCTCTATAGGTCCCAGATCTCCAATTTTCTTATGGGAAATTTCCCAGTCCTCCCATAGTATTATGGCAAGGCCTCCCCCAAGCCTGTTTTCAGCTCTATTAGCTGTAACCATTCTATAACCTGTGGGAACGGCTAGACAGATGTCCGGGTTTGAGCTTTCTCTCAACCATGTTTCTGTCACAAATAGCAGATCCCACTTATAGGTTTTTAGAAGCAGCCAGATTACAGTGGCATGCTTAGGGAGGGATCTGCAATTGATCAGAGCAGCCTTGATTTGTTGTTCATCGTTAACATTGCATGGGGAATCAGCACACGGTCGTTCCTCATGAATATTAATGCCATTGGTTTTTGTCCGGGCAAGACTATTAAGATTGAACTTGCAGGATCCGCAGTGTGATTTAGAATATCTTCCTCCTTCCGTCAACAACCTATCCAATACAAAGCGGGTGGGCATTTTGCAGTTTACATTTGATAGGGCGAGTAGTTGGTCTCTAGACCAGATCCTTCTCCCCTGGGGGGGGTAACAAGCAGTATGGCCGGCGCTGAGCACGATACGAGTGCGGACGGGCACAGATGGGCCTGCTTAGGCGCGCCAGCGGCGCGCTCGCGCCAGCCTGCGGTTAAAAAAGCCCCTAGTGCTGCGTGATTGGTCCGTGCCTCACACACCCCCTATGCAGCCCACAGTGTCAGTGCACAAGCGCCAAGCGCCGGCACTGCCTCCACACTTCTGCACTGTTTTCTGGGATTACAAACGGGAAGACAGGAATAACATCACGCCAAACACTACAATCAGGTAAAAAATACTGAAGATTAAAAGAAACTGTGCAAATAGGCAAAATATGTCAGGCAATATCGCATCACTCCCGGCTCAGGCCTCAGGAGGATGCAGTGGTGCGCGCTCGCGCCAGCCTGCGGTTAAAAAAGCCCCTAGTGCTGCGTGATTGGTCCGTGCCTCACACACCCCCTCTGCAGCCCACAGTGTCAGTGCACAAGCGCCAAGCGCCGGCACGGCCTCCACACTTCTGCGCTGTTTTCCGGGATTACAAACGGGAAGACAGGAATAACATCACGCCAAACACTACAATCAGGTAAAAAATACTGAAGATTAAAAGAAACTGTGCAAATAGGCAAAATATGTCAGGCAATATCGCATCACTCCCGGCTCAGGCCTCAGGAGGATGCAGTGGTGCACGCTCGCGCCAGCCTGTGGTTAAAAAAGCTCCTAGTGCTGCGTGATTGGTCCGTGCCTCACACACCCCCTCTGCAGCCCACAGTGTTAGTGCACAAGCGCCAAGCGCCGGCACTGCCTCCACACTTCTGCGCTGCTTTCCGGGATTACAAACGGGAAGACAGGAATAACATCACGCCAAACACTACAATCAGGTAAAAAATACTGAAGATTAAAAGAAACTGTGCAAATAGGCAGAATATGTCAGGCAATATCGCATCACTCCCGGCTCAGGCCTCAGGAGGATGCAGTGGTCTCCAAATGAGGATTTTGTGCATTTGGTCACCATATGTCCCAAACTGAATAATGTTTGCCGCACACTTTTAAAACACCTATTTAATGAGAGGGATACGTACGTGCAGAACAGCCATCATGAGAAGTCTGGCCCCTACAAATCCTTAGCTAAACTGCAAACTTCTGAAATTTTTACAACTTCACCGTAAAGCAGTTAAGCAGAATTGTAAGCTGCATAACTATAGCATGAGGAATTTGCCCCGTACAATGAGTACACAACATTTATATGCCGTTAAAACAGTAGTAACATGTTGAAACTTAGAGTTGTGGAATTTTATATTGAGGTATACGTCACTTTATAGCAAAGGTGAAGAATAGCCATATCAATGACTGAATACATTTTACAATGATAACGTTTATAATGAGACAACAAGATTTTCCTGAGATGTAGCAATATTAATTCATGTTTCTAAGATAAGTGATTGTTTTAAAAAGGATTGCTTTAATATGTATATTGTGATGGTTTTTATTAACTAATAACAATAAACTCTTATTTGATTATTTGATTTGCCTTTAGGATGGAGCTGTCACAACACTTAAGGAGTATAGTCTGGTTGACTACTGCTGGATCTGGCCCTTTTTTGCAGGATCTTCCCCAGAATTTTGCCTTCTGTTTCTGTGCCTGTTATTGTTGGCATTAGAACTATATGCACTTTACCACTGATAACAATTGCTAAAGTTATTGTGCTCTCTCCTTCAAACACGGTCACATTGGCATATGCCTGATTGGTATATTTAATGTACTTGTCAGTCCCTAATAAATGGCAATACATGTACCCAGAAGCCTGTAATTTAAATGCAACTAGTAGGACTGCAGCACTCATTGTGACAACCACTAAAGCAGCCTTTTAAAACATGTATTAAACCTGCCACTACAGCTTAGTGCAGTTTTAAAATGCCATTTTGACCTGGCAAAATAATACTTTAGCAAGCCTAAACCATCCTTTTTAATACTTATAAATACCCCCTAAGGTAGGCCCTAAAGGCTTGTAGGGCAGTGTACATTGTATTTGAAAGTAGGACATGTGCGCATAAGTTTTACATGTCCTGCAGTGAAAAACTCTTGAAGTTGATTTTCACTGTTGTGATCCTATCGCTCCCATTGAGGAACAATGGTTTACCTTATTATATTTATTAAATGTTAACATTGGATTTTTCCCTCAAAAGAATTGTATTTTAAATAGTTTTTAATGTTAAAGTCGGATTTTAAGTCACATTCCTGAAAATGCCACTTTTAGAAAGTTGCAAAAACAACAGTTGATAGACAGAATGCAGAACAATGTCATACATTCACCCCAGTGCAGAGATATGGGCCTAAATCCATCGTTTTTTTTTGCTCACCTTGCCATTCCATTTTCAATCCAGCCGTATGCAAATCATTCTTAACCCTTTGCTTCATGGGAATAGTCCAGCCCGAACTGCCAAGCCAGGTCCTCCCTGGACTGGTAACAAGCATCCTAGGACCGGTTTCAGGGTTTCACCCCTCATCAGCCAGGATAGCTTGATTCCAGTGGCATTGAGAGCAGGGGGCCCACGTCTGGGCATACCCGTCCCACTCGGAGTGACAAAGACAAAAACAAAAATTGATAGACAGAATGCAGAACAATGTCATACATTCACCCCAGTGCAGAGATCTGGGCCTAAATCCGTAGTTTTTTTGCTCGCCATTCCAGTTTGAACCCAGCCATATGCAAATCAGTCTTGACCATGTGCCTCACGGGAACAGTCCAGCCTGAACTGCCAAGCCAGGTCCTCCCTGGAATGGAAACAAGCATCCTAGGACCGGTTTCAGGGTTTCACCCCTCATCAGCCAGGATAGATTAATTCCAGTGGCATGGAGAGCTTGTGTTTACTTTTAGAAAGTTGGCATTTTTTGTCCTAACAAATTGAGCCTTCTGTCAGTGTTCTGAGTCACATGACTGTTAATGACTTTGCTTTGGGGATTTGTGTATTCCGTTCCAGATAATTACACAAATGGTATTAGTTGTGGACAGGATGAGTCATTCTGCCACGATGATTGGGATGGAGCTGCTCCCAGCCCCACTTATATTTCAAAGGGTTTTGCATCCAGCACGAACAAAGTAAGCTGACACTGGAATTTCTTTCACCACAGATTTCTTTTAGCCTAGACAGGTGAATGGATGGAGTGAACATCCCAGTGGGTTGTGTACAAAATCCGACCTATTCAAAGGCTGGCACCAGGTAAAAATACTGGATTTCAAGAGTCACTCTTTAGAGAACTGCTGTGCTGCTTGAGGACTGCCTTACTCCGCAGTGGACTGCCCTGCTTCTAACAGAGGACTGCCCTGATAATTCAGCACTGGCTTGACCCCCAGAGGTCTGCATTGCTGTTTGGGGACTGCCCTGATCTCTGAGAAGGAAGACTGGACCTAATCCCTTCATACCAGACTACCAAGTGTCATTTGGCTCACCTCCCGTTTGAGCAACAGGGATGCAACACGATCCAGAGGCCTCCCTACAACTGCACAGCTGACCTGCTGCACTGAACCTATCTTGACCTGCAACTGGACCTACCTGAGCCTTTCTGGCCTCTGCTGGAGTGAGTTCCTGATCCTGAGATGTACCTACCTAGCCCTGGAACCTTGTCTGGCATCTGTTGAGATCCTCCTGTGAAAGATGTTAAAATTCTGAAGTTTTGGGCTTTTCGCAACGAAAAATAGGTCAGTTCATGAACACTAAGCACCAGTGAAAACTGCATTGTACACTACAGTCACTGCCAGCAATGGCTGGCAATACAAGATCTGCACTTTGCGCTACAGCAGCAACAGCCGGCAGTGATTGACCAGATCTTTGTGCTGCAGCAACAGCTATATGTGACACGTGGTCTGGTCTTCGTGCTACTGCAACAACCATCCGCGACACACTCCCTGCTCCTCAGAGCCTCTTTCACTGTGAACAGAACCCTTTACACCTGCCTTTTTTTAATGGTAACTCTTTCAGCACAACTAACCTGGTTACTGTATCCGGCACATGCTCCATTGCAGGCTTCCTGAACTTGTCACTTTCACTGGGTCTAACATTACCAGATGTGCGCGAGTGGCTCTTTTTGCTTTTAGGTGCTATGTCTAGTTGAAATTTCAAAATTGTATATCTCCAGTTATACTGATTGCATTTTTTATGCTCCAGGAATATTCTATTTATTGAAATTTACTTTACTTTCCTAACTTGGTTTTGGGATTTTTTGTGTGTTTTTGTTTTCACTTTGGTACTGTATGTATGCTGCATAAAAACTTTACACTTTGCCTCTAAGTTAAATCTGATTTTTTTGTGGCAAGTTACCAAAGGGTTAAGCACAGATTAAATTAGTGACATTTGTTGCTCACCCAGACAAGGATTGTGTTTGTTGCCTTGGTGGGCTTCCAAACACTCGTCCCCCTTCCATCCTATTTCTTGCGACTAGGAAATTAACTATTCTTGGTAGAAGTATAGTCTCTTGTTTTTGGATAATGGACCGGCCAAGAGTCTATTAAAGAGTAGTCATGCATAATATTGTGAACAATGACTCTGTCAGGAAAGTTCCTGATATCTGGTAGGACAGATCTATCTAAAATTACAAATGTACATCCTCCGTGAACCAGCAAAGACCCAACCCAAGACTAGTTTTGCCTGATTGGGGCTGTTCAGTCAATGTAGATTGGTTCCAGTGGCACAGTGAGCACAGGACCCACATCTGGGCATCCCCTTGCCACTTAGTGTGGTACATCAAACACAAGAAATTAATGGGAGGAATGCTTGCAATATGTCTTAACTACAGGTAATCCAACCCACCATTCTTTTCCCACTGCTGGTGGTGTACACCTTCGTCCCTTCTGGCAGCAGACTTTCGCACCTGGAGTACCGACCGTGAGTTAAAGTGATCTCTGGCAGTCAGACTATTTACCCACTGATAAAGGACATTTTGCCATAAATTTAGGACAACTTTATATCTGAGATTAATTGATGTCCTAATCATGAACTAAGACCCCTTTAGGTCAGTGCCCCTTTAAACGTAACATCCAGCCGTAGCTGCGATTGCCGTGCACAGCGGCTTCCACATGGCTAACTAGGATGCCTGAGTTATTCCAGGGTTGTAGATGACACAATATACTTGGGATGCAGTTGTATTTTCAACAATAGGTGTCTGTCTAATGATATACAAACATCCCCCTTTCTAGCTAACGCTCCTAACAAAGCAAACAACCACAGTATCACGCACTCCAACAGCGAACAGCTGCTTCCATATGGCTGACTGTGAGGCGTGCAGCAGTTTTTGGTTTGGGGGTCAATTACCTACTCATGGGGGAAGTCTCTTTCCAGTGACTTGAAAATCATAGACCCTTAAGCAGGGCACAACCGTTACAACACACGTTTTGCCTTCCCCATAATGTTCCATTTGACAAATAAATTTGGGAGTACATAGAAATACCATCTGAACAGATCATTCAAGCATCCTTTCCCCATCTTTTACCTTAAATATACTCAAAAAATACTGCTTTCCCTGGTGAAGTGAGTTGATCGGTTTTTGTAAATAGTTATGCGAGTAATGATGACACAAGAGGAAATTCATTGCATTATCTCATATATATTTTTTCACTGAGCGGTGCTCCCTCCCTGAGCTGCATGCCAGTTAAAAGTGAGGCTAATTTCCAGCAAGATATGGGTAAGACATGAAGATATATGTTTGTTTTCTTGTCTGCACGCATCTACAAAATAACACATATCCTTTTGCATGGCGCTGTACATTTAGACTGCTATGAACTTAACAAAGTAAGAGTGACAATGTCCATACTATCTTTCTATGCTTTTCTGAGATCACATTAATCAACTCATTTATGATTATATTTCTATATAGTTACAACCAGTGAATCCACAGAGAAGACAAAGATTACTGGTTTTGTATTTTCTCTTATCCTTAGTTATTGCACCTTTATCACCATTCTGTCATGATTTAATTAATTGTGTACAAGCTACTATAGCGAGCAGAAGCACACTTTGGTCCTGACGAAAGCCACAACACCTATGTTGAGGGCCAACAGGCTGAAACATGTAGACGCATTTTTTCTTGTCACCAACCTGCAGGTATATGTTACCCCTGCTATTGCTTTGGTTTCAATCCTGGCCCCAGGACGTGCTAATAAAGGTACATCATGTACCTGGTAGCCAGTTTTATCTTACTTCCTCACTATTATTCTATTTCTTTTGCGCTGCATATCTCACCCAACCTATTTTTCCATCCATTATTGCTGCATTTAACCCGTTAACCGCGGCGCAAATTCCGCGGCGCAAATAAAACGAATTTCGTTCATTTTGCGATGCAGCGCGCGCAAAGGAATTCATTTTATTTATTTAAATGTGTACTTACCTCCGTTCATCCATATTCCGGTGTTTACATTTCCCCACCCTGCCCCTCACCCGCCCCGCCTCACCGCCCCACGGAACACCCTCCACGGAGCGCTACTGGTCCAGCGTAAAGAATAGCCATTTCGTTGTGCTAATTCAATTCTACTTGATGAGCAGTCCTATCATGCCCTTATTTAAAAAGCTGTTCAAACAATAACTGTATGCTTAGAGGGAAAAGATCGCTGAGGGCAATTGAAGGGGTACAACAATTAAAGACAGAGTCCACAATTCGTCTTGATAATAAAACATGATCTATGATGCTGTTATTTGATCTCCCATTAAAAGTATTCTTACAGATCGCATAAGGTGTTGAGATTTCGTTTGCAAATGTTAAGTCAAATTTAAGGAGCAGTTCATTAATCTTTTCGCTGTACATGGTGTGAGTAAAGTGGGACTGTTCTTCATCCTCTACATGGCTTATCCCACACATTTTGTTTGAATGTGCCATACACTGTCGCAAGTTAAAGTCCCCGCCCCACAAGATCGTCACTTTGTTTTTTCTTTTCGCTGACAATAGCGTCAATAAAGAGAATTTGTACGGGTTGAAGGGTTTTATTTTCAAATATGTAACTTTTTACAAGAATTAATCTTTTAGTATCCACAATAAAAGTTATAGTAGTCCAAAAATCGATACTTGACTATAAAATAGAAAACAATATTTGTTATAATAACAGTTAATATTGGAATAATACAGCAAGCGTGTGTCTTGGCTTTGAGGAACATGTTATGTTGGTTACCTAACATGGTCATCAGGCACATTGTGATTCTCTTCTGCGACATTGGACGAGTACAACTTAATTATTTACTAGGGGCCCTATGCACATTAGGTGTTTCTTAGGCCTGTGGTGCACACACATAGACATAGACGCCAGCTGAGAAGGGAGGTCTCAGTAGGAAACCTGATGCTTCTCTGCCCAAGATGTTGTCTTTATAACAAACAAGGGACTCAGCTATATCCAACCTACTCTAATAATAAAAGTATCCTGATGCAGGTTGAACCAATAATTTTGTGTCAATGCCTTAGTAGTTTGAACCACATGGATAGTTTTCTTTTTGCTCCTCTAACATGAAGATAATACATTTTTCCTATTGTATAGAGATTGCTTTTTCTGAACACAGTGTTGCACAGAAAGCTAGGAGTTAATGAATGTGCTTGTTATTTACTGCAGGTTTGTTGCAAAGTAAGAAAACATGCATTGCCAAGCGTTCTTTAGAGAACTTTTGAATTAATATTTTTAATATTACCTGGGGTTCAGGGTTGCAGATAAAGAGTCTTAGTACAGTATACCTGTCCATCCTCTTTCACGCCAACCTAAACAGTACTTTATTCACACAAATGGACTGCTGGCATCTAGTCAGCCACCAGTGCAGTTCAGGCAAATAATTTAAAACATACATGTATGAATGTATCCTTTATGTACTCTGGGTTATTGGCAAAAACTGGATGGCAAATCAGTCTCCATTTTGTGGATCCCACATAACAAATGAGTCTAGGATGTGTCACACTGATTTTGCGTTTGAGTTCTCATATGACATTTCATTTCCTTGACTGGCTTTGTTGCTATTTAATTATTGAAACCATTGTGCACTCACAGCAGCTGCCGCATCTTGGGTCGATGTTGTGGATTGAAATAGTATGTGAAAATAACTGTATTGCTTTCATTTTACGGAAAGTTTGCGTGAGATGGAGAGGCACCATTAATTCTAATGTGTGTCTGATATCCAGTGGTACGTGCTTCTACAGATTGTGTATGCCCATGTCTAGACCCTATGATTTAAATGTAATATTTTTGGTTTCAGTCTTGTGCCCTAGGAGGTAATACTGCAGCTACCACTGAACTCTCTAAATGAGAAAATTCCCAGAGTTCATAGCAATTGACACAGGAAATACTGTGGGCCTGATTCACAAAGGTAAAGCTAGACCAAAAGTCCACGTTTAGACCAAGGGCCAGGTGTATGACCCTTGTAAATTGCGCCTCGCAATTGGCACTCGATTGCGAGTCGTAAATTGCGAGGCGCAATTTACAATGTATTACAGAGACACTGTATATGATTCGCAATGGGGTCGCAAAATGCGATGCTCATGAATATTAATGAGCCACTCGCATTTTGCGACCCCATTGGGAATGGCTGGCCCTCCCAGGTATGGTGGCCTGCTGGGCTCAGCAGACCACCATGTCTGGGACTGCTTTTCAATAAAGCAGTTTTTTTTTTGATGCAGCATGTTTTCCTTAAAGGAAAACGGCATGCTTTTAAAAAAAAAAATGAAATGTTTTTGCTTAATTTTTTAAGGGCAGGCAGTGGTCCCTGAGACCACTGCCTGCCCCTAAAAAATATTTTCCCCTACTTTTGCGAGTGCATTATCACCCTCTTGAAGAGGGTGGTAATTTGCGAGTGTTTTGCGACAGGCATTGCGGTGGCAAAACATTCATACATGGTGTAGGGGTTCCTATTAGGAAGGGAAAGCCCCTTCCTAATAGCAACTCGCAATTCCTAAATAGCGAGTAGCAAATAAATAGCGACTCGCTATATAGGAATTGTACAGGGCCTTGTGACATTTTGCATGCAAAATAGGGTCGAAGATCTGGCCCCAAATGTCTAACTTTACTACTTTTCGGTATTCACAAAGGAACTTACAGTATGCCTTCAGAGATTCCACACTCAGGCAGAGATTCTCACTTGGGCAGAATCTCTTCACTCAGGGCAGATCACAACACTGTGAAATGAAAGGGCAATCATTGGTGTATGCCACAACACATATGCCTAGATCCATGCATCATGAGATCTATGACATCTTGTTGTAGAACCAACATAATACAAAATGCTTCACTCAAAAAAGAAAACCGCTATATGTTGGCACTGGGCTGTTATGGTTATTCTGTGTCATCCTCCCCTCAGATCAACATCCTCTGCTATCCTGCTGCTCTGATATGACCTCAACATGGCTGAGGGACTTTAGGACAATGCAACCTCTTTCTATAATTCTAAATTGAACATCCTCACTGAGGGAGAGCTTGATAAGTACCCTCAGCTTTATTGGGGCTCTGATGGTCAACTAAGCAATGCATCACACAAGCAAATCTGGCATGATATAGCTGCATTTTGCAGCGCAGTGTGTGTGTACCAGCCACTGGGCAAGATGTGTTGTAAGGGCTCGGAGGACCTGCGATGCTGAGCCCATATTAATGCCCAGGACATTATGGGCATTTCTTCCCAGCTCCATTGACAATGGTCCGCTTGAGCCCACCGTACAGGAGAGTCCTTGAGAGAGCCTGACTGAACCTCTATGCTTAGCTAGAGGTATTGAGCAGCAGCTACCTGGTAAGTTAATGAACAGCATTATGTGTCTTGAAATATGATTTGAGTGGTGAGAGAGATGTACCGTCATGTGTCTTTTGTCACTTTTCACTTCATCTGAATAATGACTGTAATGATATGGTCTCAGCATCAGTGGAGCTATTGGAATGCTGTTTTCTGATTGCATTTTGGAACTTGCAGTTTTCAAAACACAACTGGGTAGATTTCTGTTACAATTGTATTTTTGTGGAAAAATGCTCTTGTAAAATCATGACTAGTGAACTAAGTGCCTTATAACTTTTGTACACTATGGTGAACAAATGGATTGGACAATGTCTATTGTTGTTATGTGAAGTTTTGTGTATTATATGTTGTAACATGCATGCTTTTTGTGTGTGTTTTTTCCATGAAGACTATCATTTGTTTAAAAGTGAAGTAAATACCATTATGTCACATGTCTCAATCAAAATGAAACATACGTATCCAAGGTGTACTAAAACACACAACAGAGTCATGTATGTCATTTCAAATATATAGGTATCTGTACGAAGTAAGCACATATGATTTCCGTAGTACAGCAAAAACAAAGCATGAAAAAGTTGGTCCTTGCTATGTAGAGTGTGTGATGTTGCCAAGGAATATATAAAAGTAGAATCATATCTTTGCAAACACATTTATCTAAGGCTTTGTTTGCATAGGTACAGGGCAAGTGTAAGACTGTTGAGACTGTGTATTTAACAGGATAAACCTGGATACACTTTTAGGTGTGGAGATATCGATCCAGACTGTGAACTATCCCCACTTGTAAAATTACATTGACTGGTAACTATGTTTAATTGTCTGGAACCTCACATTGTACTAATGCTGAAGATGAGTGTTGCTAAATAGTTAAGAATATACTCACCTAAATTGAGAAAGATTATATTGTTTAAATAATTTCTGGACATTACAGTGACAGTACACCTACTTTTGGTTACAAACCACATATCATTGGTTGGTGAGATCAAGTAATTACAATGTAAGCACTTGCTTTATGTTGTGTAGACCTATATCATACATTTATACAAACTACATAATTGTTTGTCTTCATTTTCAGTGCAGCTGGCTGTCCAAGGGACATCCGGACAGAAGCAAATGCAAAGCAGGACATCCTGACTCACCGATGGGATGTCCTCTGGACATCAAAAGTGAAGAGGAGGTGGAGGGAGAAAAACCAACAGTCAGGGCTAGTTCACCTACCCATGCCAAACCATTACCAGCTACATCAACAACCTAGGTGGAGGCTGAGGAGACTGAAGGGGAGACATTCATGGGGACTCCACCAAACAGGGGGAAGATGAATGTGTGTCTCCCCCTACCCTAAAATAATTTGATTTGGAAATGGTGTCCCGTGAGCAGTTGCCAACACCATTTGGACCTGCCACTGACCCCTACCTAACTCTTGATGCCCTCATTCCATCAGCACCTCCAGCTGCCCTCCCTGCCACTACTCCCTCTCCAAGTACCTGCCCAGAAGAGCTGAGGGAGACATCTGCCTGACACCCCAAACTTCTCCATGTGTTGTTACTCCTGTGGCATCCCAGGAAGTAATGGTGCCTGTTGAAGATATCCAGACTGTGGACTGTGGTCTCATGGGGCTTTCAGGAGGTTAGACATGAGATACGGATGTTCCATGAGTCACTGTCCAGACAACTGGATAACCTCATTTCCCCCATCACTTCCTTGGGTTCCTTGTCTGCATTGTACCAACAACCTACCCAGACTACTCTTGTTGTGCCCCCAAGTGTGTCTCCCCTCACTATTTTCCCTGCTACCCTTCATATACCTTGTGTTATCCCCTCCAGGGGGGTGTCTGGGCCTTCATCAGCCATTCACAGCCAGCCCACAGGTGCAGAGGATTTGGACATTGTCATCAAGGTGTACAGTGAGGCTGGCCAATGACTGTGACCCCCTAGAATGGACACTTGTTGGGAAAGCACATGTGACTTTGGGGATGCATATATTTTATTTATTTAACCATGGACTCTTCTGAGGACTTTCATTTAATGTTCTCCCAGTACATAGACTGGTTCCTATGATGCTTTGTGTCTAGTGGTGGGTGATAAATTCCTCTCTGCCGGCTGAGTTTGCAGAGTTTTGCCCACTACATGTTACCCTTGTAATGCAGAGTTCTGCAATAACACCATCAACTGCCATGTGTTGGAGTTTTACTCACATGCTGCCAACCAACGTTAAGTTAACTAGCACAAGCAAGAATTGGAATCGCCTATGTCAATTTTCTATCACTATGACGTCACCCAGTGAGATTTTCTCAATGCGGGCAGTCAAGCATAGTCACAACCACTCACGGTGAAAAAGCTGCTTCTTGCGGTGAGAAAGTTGTGACTCAAGTAGAAAACATAAACAAGTGAAAGTCAAGAAGTAGCACCCTTTGGCTCACCACTTGGTGGCGTTCATGCTGATTTTACAGCGCAGAACAAGCTTCCAACACTGAAAATCAGCACAACATGCTGATTCCGCCTGCTCATGGATCTCCATGGAACCTCACAGAGTTATTATGTAACTCCACGAGTTCTGACTCCCTATTTCTGACGTATTTTATTTATACTACCCAACTCCTTCCAAGTTCCTTTGTCACTCTGCAAGTACATTTTCTTTTGTTTCTTTTCAACCTTTTCAATGGACAGTATTTATTTAAAATTTATTTTGGGAACTAATTTATTTACTATATAAAATGTTGTTTAAACCATCTCTCCCTCTTGTGTGTTTCTATCATATATGATGGAATCAAAGTATGGAAGTCTACATCTGCCAGTGATAAGTAGATTCATGTCTAGGGGATACCTGCTCCTTGCCAGGGGTGTTAGGTCCTTCAGATGCTTTGAGAGAAGACCTGGGATGCACTGTCATGGAAGAGGTGTGCAGGAGAAGCAACATATTAACCTTGGATATGAAGGCTGTGAAGTGGTGATGGTTGTGTTGAGTGAGGTGAACTCTGTGGCTAGTTGACTGGCTGCTGGGAATGGGCCATCCTTAGAAGTGAATAGGGTTGTACAATACTGGCATGATCTAATGTTGCCTTCAGCCTCTTGGCCAGTGGGAGAACAATGCACTTCCAGGTCCTTCTTCGCAGCCAGCATGTGCTCATTTTCTGCCTCCTCATCCTCCTCTCGTTGAGCAGTGCTGGCTACTGCCTGGATTTGGGTCGCTCCTTAGAGTGCATGCTACCCTCTTCTGGTAGATGGTGCAGCTTCATCAAGCGACTCATTGTCCCCTGCACCTGAAAGACGGAGGTTGCAACATGGTAAGTATTTGCCAAAGTATATAATGTGCAACAACACAAGGGTTAGAACCATATTTCTATGTATCTATTTGAAGTTCTAAATGTGATCTGGATTATAAAGCTACATATTAATGCTTACACTGTAGCACAGAGGTGTTCAGTGAAGATGTGCAATGCAAAGCACATTCACCAGCATAAGCCAAAGCTCTGTGTGGTATTGGGATCCCCCTAATGTCGGCTGCTGAACCTGGCTCCTTGATTATATGGCAGAAGACATGACCCTCTATATAGCAGCTTCAGAAGGAAGTGACACCTTAATCAATATTCAGCACGAATTATAAGTGAAAATGCAAAATATACACAGACATCATAGATTATGTTGGGAACAAATCAAACACCAACATTAGATGCTAAGAAAAAGTGTTGAAATCTTCAAATTTACTTTCACAATGATATGGTTATTGTGAACTATTAGGAAAATAAAAGTTTACAACTCTCAATAGAAAACTTACCTGACGGACTGATGCTAATGTGTCTGACTGCTGCAGCCAGAAGGTCCCACAAATCCATGGATGTGGTACTTTGGATGACTGAGGTACTTCTGACAGCACCTGTAATAAACAAAAATATCCATATTTCTATGCAAATCATTGTGTATTATATCATATATGTGTCATTAGAATACTTGCTCAACACAGATCTAAGCAATTTGATACATAATTTATTATTTAAATTTAAATGTATAGACATCCTTTTATTAGCCTAAATGTTATGAAATAGTATATTCTTATGAGCCATAGCTGAGATGGGTGAAAACAGGGGTGTTTGACACACACCACATACTGCTAACATGTTATCCAATATAATAGGCTATGACCTTTGAATAAAGTTTATTTTCAGTGACCTTACCAGGGCCTACCATCTGACCAATGTGTGGTGCCTGACAATATATCCCAGACGTACATGGAGCAGAGGTCACTGTAGCATGTGTTTTCCAGGGCAAGGGTGCATAGCCTAAAAAGATATGAGTATATAATAATATTAATTCTAGTTGACACATGTTAAAACCAACATATACTATGTAGGATCACATCGGTAGGACTAAGGATGGAGTTTATGTAAAATATCTATAGGTTCTCTTCTGACAATTTTGTACATGGGAGCTAATTCTGGCCACATATTTGTACCAAGTTGTATCGGTGGTAGTGGTAGATCTGCCCTATGATGTTGCCCTCCTGCAAGTGCAGGAACCTCAGCTCCAATTAATGGATCTCTAGCTGTATTAGGAAATTAAATGAAAAACTCAACTGACAAATACAACAAATGATTATTTACAACTTTTATATAGTTACTTAATTGCATTTACAATACAACTATGATGGTTATAAATTCATGCACAGTTTATGTGCCAGTTACAAACAATATTGAAATCTCCAGCAGAGATATGCCATTGTTTGTGAAGAAGAAATCGCAAGCTAACAATTGCAGTACTTAGTATGCTGGGACTTGTAGCGTGATAGACAAAATTAAACAAATGAGAGTCCTATGCAACATGAATATTTGCATAAATTGTGGCTTTCATAGTCACATTTTCCAATTCATATTAAACATTTATCAAACAAAGAATCGTTGTTTAATCATCACATATTACCTGGCACCACATCAAGATCATCATTCAAAGATAGCCAATGCAGAATGTGGAATTGTATGGTGTAGAGGATGGCCTTCTTCAGTGGTGTGAGACAGAGACAGGGTCCAATTTGTCCAGCAGGGAGAGATATGGCCACATCTATCCTGGTGAACTTCTCCAGCACCCGCCACCTTTCATCTTGCCACTTCCTTATGATGTTTGTGATGGTCCAGACATCCTCCACCAATGCATAGACTGCATTAGCCAACTGCTGCCATAGGGCTGCCTTCTGTGTTTCAGTGCTGAGTGATGGAGGAAGCCTACATATTATTTTGAAGTTCCCCACAACAAATCTAACAATGATCTGGGTCTCCTCCTCTGTGAAGTTTTTCTTCCTCCTCACATTTAACATGGCATGGCAGAGGGCATGGCCAGGCGCAGAGGGGCAGGGGAAGTATTGGTGTGGAAAAACCAGAGTCCTGGGTGTGTGCTGCTTTTATGTAGTTTGCAGTGCAAGAGTTGCATGTGGCATAAAATATACCACTTTTCAAGTCCCTTTGATTCACTATGGTAAACGTACACTTTTGGATGAGTTTACTGATCTTTGGGGTATTCACAAACTGCAAGCTAAAAGCAAGTTTACAACTGTGAAGACTCTGTGCTATCTCTTTCATTTGCAAAGTAAAAAAAAGAGCAAACTTGCACAAAAGTGTAACTTTACATTTGTGAAATCAGGGCCATAGTGGGGATGTTGGCAATAGAACCAATAGCCAAGTGCAAGAGATACATCCTTATTATTTTATTGAGCAGGCCAGTCAGTGAGAGGTCTGGTTCCCTTCCTTGATGAGAGATTCTGGGATTTCATAGCAAGGCAAGGAGACATTAAAATTATAATGCAATTTAATTTTAATTTAAACTATCAGCAGCAAAACCCTCACAGAGTATATGTTTTGTAATTGAAACACATGCCTCTCATAACAAGGATACAGGCTATTTAAGCCTTTCACTGCTAGGCCATTCCCCACCCAGTGCTAAGCCCATTTATTGACTATTTGGAATAGTCTGTGCTTAGGCCTTCATAACTGTTTTTCCACATATGTTGTCCATGCCAAATTTGTGTCTTTGTTTTCCAACTTCCTGGGGATTCTAAAGGTATTCAAGGTGTGTTAATTCCTACAGAATAGAGGGGACTGAGAAAATAGCCAAAATATATCTAAATCTTTCGTTTTGGGGAAAAAAGAGAAACAATGCTCAGCAAAAATGTGTCTGCTTTTTCCGTAAAATTAGCATGAACAACAGGTTTGCTTTGCTGAAGTCACCATTTTTCTGCCTTTCTGGAATATGCCGGGCTGAATAAAAAAACTATTTTTTTTTTACCTCAGTTTTGAAATTTTTCAGAGGTAGCCCATTTTCCCAAACTTTTGTATTCTCAATTTACTTCCAGTTTGTGGTGGAAACTGCAGTGAAACCCATGGGTGATCCTGGAGAGCTATTGATTTGGGAAAATTAGGCAAACTTCTGAACTCAGTATGGGTCATTTGTGTAGATATCTCAAGGTTTTCCCAAATAAATTAATTGAAAAGTAGTAGGAAAAAAAGCCCCTTGTGTCAAGGTTTTCATTTGTAACTTCTCATCACAATTAGGCCTGCGCGGTAAATTCTGTTCCGGTCGCGGAATTTGCGGAATTTGGGTAATTTCGCGTTCCGCGGAGAACGCGAAATTGCCCAAAATCTGCATTCCGCGACTTCGCGACATTTTTTGCTTGTTCGCATTCTCAATATGCGTGTTCGCGACATATTTCACCCCGAGCACGCAAACAGCGATCACGAACAGGAAAAAGTATTGCGAACAAGCAATTCCGCGTGTTCGCGGAATTTCTGCGTGTTCGCGGAGATTTTTTACCGTTTCGCAGAGATTTGCGTACCGCGATTACGCAAATTCCACCCACCCCTAATCACAATAGCTGATTTACAAAACCAATATACAATTACATCTGCTAGGCCCTTCTGACTGAGGGCTTATATAGGATTTATTCGTTTTCCAGGAACTTGAGGTACTCAGAGCCAATACCTGAGCTGCACCTTGCTTTGTTTTTTGATTGCGTACTGGGTACATACCAATTCATATGGAAAAATATAAAAAGTAAAAAATAGTTATCAAGAAACTTATGTATTTACAAAATGGGTACAAGATAAGGAGTTTAGAATCAGTGGTTATTTGCACATCTCTGAATTTGTAGGTACCCATACTAGCCTGTGAATTCTAAGGCAGTTCTCAAAATGTCTTCTTTTCTTACAAACAGATTTACATTTGGAAGACACAAATGCAGAGAAATACATTTTGTAATAACACTTGTTCTACCCTTCTGTGTTCAACTACGCAATAAAAATGCTACTACATTTTGGTGAGTAGGGCTGGTTCCCGCATCAGGAAAGGCTCCAAAACACAACATGGGTGCATCACATTTTTCCACTGAAAACTGACAATTGTTTTGCAATGTGGCTAGCTGTGGATTTATCAGCCCGAGCTCAGCAGACACCTAGGGAATCCTAGAAAACCTGCACATTTATTTCAAAATGAGACACCCTGGGAATCCAGGGTGGGGAGACTTGCATGGCTGTCACCAGGTTTTTATTATCTAGAAGCCCTTGCAAACCTCAAACTCATATAACAATTTTCTCTCACCTTTCTGTGATGAAAGGTTCTGGAATCTTCAAGGTGCAGCTAATTTCCTACCACCTAACATTCCCCCAAAGTCTCCCAATAAAAATTGCTCCTAACGTGTGGGTAGGGCTGGTGGCGATGATAGGAAAGGTGTTAAAATGCATCACAGACATCACATCTTTCCACTGAAGACTGCATTTTAATGCAATACGCCTAGCTGTGGATTTTGGGCCCTAGCTCAGCCGGCACCTAGGGAAACCTAGCACCTGGGTAAATACAGGGTGGGGTGACTTGGATGGCTCTCACCAGGTTGTCTTACCCAGAAGCCTCAAATATTGACTAAAACACATTTTCCACACATTTGTGTGATGGAAAGCTTTGGAAACTGTAGGGAGCAACTCATTTCCTACCACCTACTATTCAACCAAGTCTCTACATAAAAATGGTACCTCACTTGTGTGGATAGGGCTAGTGGCTGTGATGGGAAAGGTGCCAAAATGCAACATTGACACATCACATTTTTCCACTGACATCTGTCCCTGTTTTTGCCCGTGCCTGGCTGTGGGGCCATAGGTCAGTTCACACCTAAGGAAACCTAGCAAACGTGCAAACTTTCAAAACCACATACCTGGTGGAAGGCAGGGAGTTGTGGCTTGCATGGGTCTTACCAGATTTTCTTACCCAGAAGCCGTTGAAAACCTCAAACTTGGACCAAAAAAACAGTTTTCCTCACATTTCTGTGATGGGAATTTCTGACATCTACCTACAGAGAGTACTAATTTCCTATCACCAACTATTCACCCAAGTACCTCAATAAAATAGTACCTCACCTGTGTGGGTGGGACTAGAGGCTGCAGCAGGAACTGTACCAAAATGCAACATGGACATATCAAATTTTTCCACGAAATACCGACTCTTTATTGAAATGTCCCTAGTTGTGGATTTTGGGCCCTAGTCAGCCGGCACCCAAGAAAACCTAACAAACATGCACATTTTTGAAAACTAGACCCCTAGGTAAAGCCAGGGTGGGGTGAACAGCATGGCTCCCACCAGGTTTTCCTATTCAGAATCCCTTGCAAACCTCAATCTTTGACTAAACAAACACATTTTCCTCACATTTCTGTGATGGAAAGTTCTGAAACCTGCAGGGAGCAACTAACTTCCTACCACCTACTATTTCCCCAAGTCTCTTGATTTAAATGGTACCTCACTTGTGTGGGTTGGATTAATGGCTGTGACAGGAAAGGTGCCAAAATGCAACATGAACGCATCACATTTTTCCACTCAATACCGACCTTTTTTTGCAATGTCCCTAGCTGTGGATTTTGGGCCCTAGCTCAGCTGGCACCTTGCGAAACCTAGAACTTGGGGAAATACCGGGTGGGGTGACTTTGATGGCTCTCACCAGGTTGTCTTACCCAGAAGCCCTTGCAAACCTCAAATTTTGACTAAAAACACATTGTCCACACATTTTTGTGATGGAAAGCTTTGGAATCTGTAGGGAGCAACTCATTTCTTACCACCTAATATTCCACCAAGTCTCCAGATAAAAATGGTACCTCACTTTTGTGGATAGGGCTACTGGCTGTGATAGGAAAGGTGCCAAAATGCAACATTGACACGTCACATTTTCCCACTGACATCTGTCCCTTTTTTGCCTGTTTCTAGCTGTGGCTGTGGGGCCATAGGTCAGTTGACACCTAAGGAAACCTAGCAAACATGCACTTTTCAAAACCACATACCTGGTGGAATGCAGAGAGTTGTGCCTTGCATGGGTCTCACCAGAATTTCTTACTCAGAAGCCGTTGAAAACCTCAAACTTGGACCAAAAAAACAGTTTTCCTCACATTTCTGTGATGGGAATTTCTGACATCTACAGGGATCAACTAATTTCCTATCACCAACTATTCACCCAAGTGTCTCAATAAAATAGTCCCTCACCTGTGTGGGTGAAACTAGTGGCTGCAGCAGAAACGGTACCAAAATGCAACATGGACATATCAAATTTTTCCACTAAATACCGACCCTTTTTTGCAATGTCCCTAGTTGTGGATTTTGGGCCCTAGCTCAGCTGGCACCCAAGAAAACCTAACAAACGTGCACATTTTTTAAAACTAGACCCCAGGTTTTCCTATTCAGAATCCCTTGCAAACCTCAAACTTATACTAAACAAACGCATGTTCCTCACATTTCTGTGATGGAAAGTTCTGAAACCTGCAGGGAGTAACTAACTTCCTACCACCTACTTTTTCCCCAAGTCCCTTCATATAAATGGTACCTCACTTGTGTGGGTTGGGTTAATGGCTGTGACAGGAAAGGTGCCAAAATGCATCATGGACGCATCACATTTTTCCACTCCATACCGACCCTTTTTTGCAATGTCCCTAGCTGTGGATTTTGGGCCCAAGCTCAGCCGGTACCTAAGAAAACCTAACAAACGTGCACATTTTTGTAAAACTAGACCCCTAGGGAAATCCATGGTGGGATGAACAGCATGGCTTTCGCCAGGGTTTTCTATTCAGAATCCCTTGCAAACCTCAATCTTTGACTAAAAAAACAAATTTCCTTAACATTTCTGTGATGGAAAGTTCTGAAACCTACAGGGAGAAACTAACTTCCTACCACCTACTATTTCCCCAAGTTTCTTGATAGAAATGGTACCTCACTTGTGTGGCTTGGGTTAATGGCTGTGAGAGGTAAGTTGCCAAAATGCAACATGGACGCATCACATTTTTTCACTCAATATCGACCCTTTTTTGCAATGTCCCGATCTGTGAATTTTGGGCCCTAGCTCAGCCGGCACATAGGGAAACCTAGCACCTGCGAAATATAGGGTGGGGTAACTTGGATGGCTCTCACCAGGTTGTATTACCCAGAAGCCCTTGCAAGTCCTAAAGTTAGGAGTCCTAACTTTACTACTCCTAAACTGAGAAAAATCCTAATTTTAAGACGTTCGGTATTCATAGAAGGCATTTAGGAGTCCTAAAGTTAGGAGCTCTAACTTTACTACTCCTAAACTAAGAAAAATCCTAACTTTAAGACTTGCGGTATTCACAGAAGGCATTTAGGAGTCCTAAAGTTAGGACTCCTAACTTCTGTGAATACCGAAATGAGTAAGTGCGTTCTGTGAATACCAAAATGAGTAAGTGCGTTCTGTGAATGCCAAAATGGTAGTAAGTTTAGGATTTTGTCTTAAGTTAGTTCTGTGAATCGGGCCCTAAGTATTTTTCACTGCTTTATTTGCTGTATTATCCTTGTTCTTCTACATATAACTGAGTTAATTCTACATACCTGTTTACTTTTTCTTATGTGCATGAGCTGTAGACAATTTTTTAGAATTCACATTTCTAATTACTTCCTTTTCAATGTTCTTATTGGCATCTTTTCCCATCCTTACATGAATTGAATTGGGAGTGTTTCGATTTTGCCATATTTCAATTTACATTGTTTTTGCCTAAACATGAAATCAATCTTCCTTCATAAAACCATTTCAAGGGGGTTTTGGTATTGGTTTGTGTTGGAAGCCGGAGTCCCAGTCCCGCAATACTGTCACCAAATGCACAACCCAGGACTCCCCACTCAACGTTAGGCCAAGTAAGTACACCGTTTGAGTTAGCCCTGCTCACCCCCTTGGTAGCATGGTACAAGCAGCCAGGCCTATCTCCAAGGCACAAGTGTATAGTATGTGCAACCACGCCCCCAGCAACCCATTGGTGGCACCACAAATGAGTTTGATTAAAACGGGTATAAACTTTATATATAAAGACATACAATCAGACCACACAATACAAAGTCAACATATAATAAAGGGTAATATTTGTTCAGGCTGGCTGGTAGGTTCAAATCGCAACCACCGCTTTCAAAACGCTGTGCTGGTCGTAATGTCAGAATCACACACGTTTCAATGGACAGCCAATAGTGCACTACGTAATGATACAATCCTGTGCTGAGCAAAGGAGAAATATTTCAATGCGTAACGATATATACCCTGGTACCTTGCAATGGGAGAAATAATGCAATGCGTGCCGCTACAAACGTACTGCGCAATGATGGAATAATGCAATGCGTCAAACCCCAATCACGTACTTTGCAATGAAGAAGTAATGCAATGCACACCGCTACAATCATGTACTTTGCGATTAAGGAACAATGCAATGCGTAGCTACAATCATGGACTTTGCAAGGAAGGAATAATACAACGCGGGCCGCTGCAATCCTGTATCTCCGAGCCCCCCCCTCCCAGGTAGTGATCCACGATACCTGGGGGCACGACCCCACTCTCCTCGCCTCCTTCAATGGACTGGGCCTTCCGTATAGAACTTCCTCAATGGGCCGAAGCAGCTCGGCCTGGCTTAGCTTCTCCGGGGCTGCCGGTCTGGGCCGTGACTGTAAGGAAGGCCTCAGGCAGCCACAGGGCACACGTACCCTACGCCCTTAAGATTATGTTACTCCGGCTGCCCGTTCACCATAACACCCTCCGGGTCTTCTTTGGCACGAAGCCACACACACAATGCTGATGAGTCTCTCTGTCGACTCCGAGTGCATGTTCACCAGGCACTCCTTCCTGCGGTCTCAGTTGGCACCAAGACCAGCACACCGTGCTGCAGAGACTCACTTTCTTCCAGTGAACACGATGATCAGCCGATCACCTCCATAGTCCCAGGTTGCACCAAAGCACACATGCTGCTTTACTGAGACTTACTCCAATTCCGGTGCCCTGATATCCAGGCGCTCTTCACCAATGCCTTAAACTGCACCTCGACACGCTCACTGTGTCTGAGTCTCACTTCTCCTCCGGTGCACTTGATGAACAGGCGCTCCTCACCAGTGCCTCCGGTGCACCCCAACACGCACCCTGTGCATCCGAGACTCACTCGACTTCCGATGCACACATTGACCAGACGCACTTCACCAACGCCTCCTGTGCATCATGACACGCACCCTGCGCGTCCGAGACTCACTTCTCCTCCGATGCACACGCCGACCAGGTGCTCTTCACCAGCGCCTGCGGTGCACCATGACACGCACCCTGCACATCCGAGTCTCGCCTCAGCTTCGGTGCACACGCTGGCCAGACGCTCTTCACTAATGCCTGCGGTGTACCACGACATGCACCCTGTGCATCTGAGACTCACTCCAACTTCGATGCATACGTACGCCGGGCACTCTTCACCTGCGCCTCCTGTGCACTATGACACGCACCCAGCGTGCCCAAGTTTCAATCCTCCTTCGTGTGTACAAGATCACAGGGCACACCTTCCAAGGGTCTCAAGCTGCCACAACACACGCCCACCATGTTGCTTGAAACTTCTCCGGAAACATTTATGTTCCTGTGTTTCCAAACAGGGAGCCAGCGCACCTCGGGCCCTTGGGGTTACAAGACACAGCACAAAGCACAGTCTTCTTCAAGCAGGGGGACCCCACGCACACAGCACAGTCCCAACAGCCTCTTCCTGGGTTAAAACAGCAAACTGCAGACCAACCCCAGATCACGAAGCAAGGATTGGTCTTTCCCCAGCAGTTTCTTCAGTTGTTCCTTCCTTAGAAGAGGTTCCTCTTGACCACAAAATGGGTCCAAGCCTTTTCAGTCTCAATCCATTTCTGTTCCATTCCAACGTTCAGGGGTTTCAGCTCTCATAGTTATACCCCTAAATGTCTTTGAAGTTTGTTGTGCTCAGGAGTCCCTGACCCCTGCCTAAATCAGCTCTGTTCCCAGTGTCATCTTTCTCCTGTTGATACTAGGGGTCTGGATCCTTAATCACTCAGCAGGAGATGTGTCAATTGGTTTATAGCTGCAGCCCAGGCCTTTTCACCTTCCGGGCTTCTCCTCCCCCTACTCTCCAGATGCAGGGCAACCTGATGCCATCTCAACCCCTCCCTTGGGTCAAGACCTCCCCAGCTCCTCTCACCTTTCAGATCCAGACAGAGAATCCTCATTCAGCAGAGACACACAGAAATCCTTAAAGCACAAAACTCAGCCACTTTCTAAAAGAGTGGTTTCTGAACACACAGTGACAAAACCACTTTCATAGAAAGATGTGTTATGACAGGATGAGTTCATACATACTAAACTTCACCTCTCCATTTTAAACTTATAGGAAACTAGGCTAACAAACACAATACCCAGCCTCCCCCATTCTGTCCTATGGAAATGAAATGGAGTGTTTTTCACTGTCAGAACATAGCACACACCTCAGTATATGTCCTGCCTTTTACCTACACTGCACCCTGCCCATGGATTAACCGGGTCCTACCACAGGGGTGCCCCATGTGTATGCAAAGGGGAAAGTAAGGCCTAACAAGTGGTTGCACGTGTCAGGACAACATGCTAACTTAGCAAACTGCACGCAGGCCCTATACTGAAGGCCTGAGTTCCATTCTCTGTGCTCCTTTGCATTACGAGCCCTTGCACACACAGTGCACATCACTAGGGACTTTACTGGTAAGGCAAACATACCAATCATGGCCAACCAATTACCATTACACTTTACACAGAGAACCCTTGTACTTTGACACTGATCAGCAGTGGCAAAGTACCCAAAGCATTTAAATTGGCAACTCTATGTCAGGAAAATGGTCTAGGGGGGAAAGCAAAAAGTTTTAGGGAACTTTAGCCAAAAAGGTCCTACCGTATGAATATATATATATATATATATCTATATATATTTAAAATATTTTGGAATACATCATATTAATTTGCGTTATGGGTAGTATATTATTATTACGGTTCCTGGTATTATGGTATTTATGTTTTAACATTGCCGTCTGTATTTATCCATAATTATTTTTGAGCCAATTTATCTGTATTTATCCACATTTGTTTTGTGTTTTTTGAATAAATAAGGCAGCAACTCATTTATATTTCCACATTTATTTAACAAATAAATGATGCCTGTCCAAGTTTGACACATTAATCAGCCTAATATTATAAAACTATAAAGCTACATGAAAATATTTGTATATAGGATTAACACATATTAAGATATGGAGTTATTTAAGGAAATTGAATCGTTTTTTCTTGCATCAGATGCTCCTAATCTGTATGACTATTGGCTGGAAATTCCTGAACAACAATAAGGAGGAGTAACTGAGAAGGTGTTCAATTTTCTCTGTTTTTCCACATTTAAAAATAAATACAGACTGTAAGCACACTGATTGCTGTCTGTATTTATCTGTAGAAATCAGTACAAATGGAAAACTGAGAGCCTTAATTACACTGAAGTAAACATAGTGTTTGATGAAGGTCAGTCACTAAATGTAAATGCCTATGTTTCTATTTTATATTCAAAATTATTCTGTTTTTTCAAGAAACAATTCAATGCAATTAATGGATTACATAGGTAGTGTACATTATTCGGGGAAAACTCTGCCTCTTTGGGGCCCCAGCACATGGAGCAGGGGTGATTGAATTGACTTCCATTTTACGCGCTTAAATCTTCTCCCTGTGGCTGCACCATTAGTTGTAGTTTTGACCAATGTCCCAAATTTGAAGGCAGGCCCCACTGAGGATTAGCGCCAACTTAGTAACACGGCCACTCTGTGGCTAGATGGTCAGTTGGATTCAGCAAGATGTTTATTTACTCATATCAATATGGCCAGACGAGTCTTTTGGTTGGTGAAGGACCCTAAAGTCTTGCCCAGAGATTGCATAGTTACTAGCTTTAACAATGTGGCATGTGCGAGAAATTTTTAACAACCCTGACAGTGTAGCGTAGCACTGACAAAGCATCACCCCAGTATTTCTGGAGTATTTTTACAATAACTTCCATTTGATCACTGCAGACATTTGGACAGTTGTTGCATCTCAAAGTACCAAAATCGCCTCTGCTTGCCCAGCCCAACCCGAAGGGTCATGTTGAATGTACCCTCTACACATTCTTTTAAATCCATGAGCACCTTGGATGCCTCTGATTGACTTTGTTCTTCAATTTTAACTTCTGAACCTCCCATACCAATCCCCTTGGAGCCCAGGAATGGTACTGTCAATCCCTCCTATATGCTTGATATTATTTCCTAAAATATTGCAGGCACAGGCATGAATGATGATCCCTCCTGGCTGTAGTTCTTAAGGAGCTTAAGCATCATTGGTCTGCAGTTGATCTGGGAAGTTAATCATAGTTTGTTCTTGATTTCTATGGAGGATTTTTTGTCCCTACATGTAGTTCTCAGTCAGGGAGGACCAAGGGTTGTCTTCTCACTCTAGTTTCCCTTACTCTCAACTGCAAAAAAGAATTACTGCACACTGATAGCAATTCAGGGGGGGGTGACATTTTAGATGCTTTGTTATCTTCACATCCACCACCTTATGTGACTGCCACAACAAACACAAATATTGTTACAACTATTAGTGCTACAGTGGCTACAGCCCCTGTGACCCAAAAACAACTCAGATTGACAGACCACTTCCAGCACTTCAGATTATACCTGTGTCTGTTGAAGCAGCCCCTACGGTAATAGTTCAATGTGTTTCTGCCTCTATTGTGAATGTTCCTGCACCTGTGTCACATGTCATATCAGTTCAACCCTTAGGGATTACTGCAGCAGCTGTACCCATAAATATTATTCTAAATCCTACTGTTTTAGGTGTGGTAGGAGGAGTAGCTGCGACACGGTTCATCACAACATTGTAAAACTCTCAAATTGTTGGCTGGACCACACCACAAAATGTTCAGTTGTTGAGAGAATGATTTTCTTTGCGACACTCATTGCACATAGAGAGACAGAACCCTTTTATTATTGTATTTTCCCCAATGGTATGTTTAGAAAATAAAGGGTGGGAGAAACAGAAAGGCAATCTACCTGCCAGGAAAGGGTAAGACCCCTAGATGCACCAAAATTAAAGGTGGAATCAGAAGAGATTATTAGAGGATGCCTAGACATTTCACATTTGAATCAATATCAGGGAAGCAAATTGCTATATCTAAGTTAAGAGATCATAAGATGTGCGACTGGCACACATGACAGATTAACTGTATTGGCAGGAAAATTCGAGGTGACTTTTTTTAAGAGATCACAGATAGATGATGAAGCTATTGTGAAAATGCTGTCTTCAGGAATGAGATTACTCATTGCGGAACTGGTAAAGTGAATGCAAACAGAGTGATTTTACACAGATTAGAGAACAAGTGGGTAGAGAAACAAGAAAAGAAGAAACAACCAGCCACTACAGAAAAGAATGGTAAGCCACCACAAGTACCCCAAGATGGAGATTAGGCTTTAACCTTCCCTATGAGGAAAAAACTAGGTGGGGGTACATTCATGTACCATGGCGTAGAGGTGATTTTGCAACATTTACAAACAACTTTCCTAAATTAAGAGAGAATTCCGTGCAGTGATATACAAAGTTTGGCAGATTTGTAAACATTTTTGTGGACTGACTTGAATAGTTTCTTTGATATTGTGATCCATGGTTTAAATGTAAGATAGCAGTGCAATGGCCACTTCATAAGCCCCAAGAGATATGCACAGTCACCTGTGGTGATGGCCAAGTATTATGAGGTAATTATCTTTTTGAAAGGAAAAGTTCCAGCAAGGGACATCATTTGGTTAAGATCAACAGAACTACTAAAGGAGCTAAAGAATCAGTGCATGCTTATTATGAATGATTGTTGCAGGTGTTTAACCCCTTCAGCGCGGCGCGGATTACCGCGCTGTGCTGAAGGTTCTCTTGCGCGGGCGGGGCCATGACGGAGCGGTTCCGTCATACGCACAGCGCAACCGATGCGCATGACGGAACCGCTCCGTCATGCGCATTGAAGGGGTTAAAAAGCACAGCTGGCAAGAAATTCCTGAAAAGGAAGATGTAGGGAGTTTTGTGTCACGGTTTATTTTTGGGTTGCAACCAGAGATCAGTGTGGATATACAAAAAAATGTGATTTGTTGGCAGATAAAACCTTGAGATCCTAAGGTATGCAAAATACTGCAGTGTAGAGCAAGAAATGAAGTAGCAGAGAATTAAAGAGAAGATTATGCTAGTCCAATATAACCATTTCAAGGGATTCCAGAACCAATACCATGGAGGGAATTTGGCTGGATTGTAAGGTGTTGGATTTCAGGTTGAAGATGAAATTGCGCAGGGCAGAGTTGGTGTTCCACAGGCTAGAGGCTGAGGTGTTTTGGCTGACCCAAATTGCAGCATTGAAGAAGTGAACTCTTTGTCATTATTGTAACAGTCACGGGCATTGGAAGAGATAACGTAGACAGAATCCAAATCCAGTGAATGGTAATGGCAAATGCAAGGGTTAAGTCAAACGTAAATGCAAAATGTTCCATTCAGGTTTCAGTCCAATGAATGCAGGTGCAAACACAGTCACAAGTTCCTATAATGCAAGTCACACAATCTCCCATGTCCCAGAATGTGGGTAATCCCAGATTCAATTTGAATCAAGTATTGAGAGCAAATTCAAATCCATTCAAAAATCAGAATCCATTCCAACAGTTCCCCATGTTGGAGAGTAAGAGTTTTGATTCTGACAAATGAGAATGTTGGTGCCTGAGCGGAGAGGAAGATTGTATATTTAGTGGTAGACAAAACTGGAAAATTTGTAAATGAAGAAGTTTATGGCCATCAAGTGTCATTTCTCATCAACACTGGTGCTACCAGTTCCACTGTCAGAACAGTAGAAGTCCCAGCCCTACCCCTCTTGGTAGGTGTTACAAGCAAACCAATAATTACTCCTGTTTATATAAAAGTGCCTGTAAAAATAGGTGCATTTTAGGAAGATCAATTAGTGAGATGTGATTCAAGTCCTGAAAATCTGTTTGGCATGTATCTTCTGTGCAAGTTTAATTACACTATTTACTACACAAGATGGTATTGAACTTCAAATGCGTGACGTACATGTTGATAACATGGCCCGACACGAAATAGCTGTAGAATTATATCCTGTAAGAATGATAGAGGATCTACCTCCCGATTTACAAGATACCATAAAATCAGAAGTATGGGATTTTTCAGGAACAGACATCGGACTAATCAAAGGTGTAGAACCAATCAAAATGGCATTAAAACCAAACAGAGTTATCCCAAGAACACCACCATATAACTTAACACCTAAAAGAGTAGCCGTAATAGTTCTAGTGACTGAGAACATGTTAGAACAAGGGATTTAAAAAAATGTTGGAAGTCCTTGCAGCTGGCTTTGTATAGGTCTACAAAATCCCTATGGGAAATATAAAATTATACAGGATCTTTGAAAAATTCACTGCCAGACCTTTTTCTCTATTCTGTTGCCTGAGGCCAGTCAATTCTTGTTCTAATTTGTATTTAGAGATAGAGTTTTGGCATGGTGATGAGTTCCACAAGGGTATACAAAGAGTCCTTACATCTTTAACCCCTTCAATGCTCATGATGGAATGGTTCCATCATGAGCATCAGTGCTCCTGTGCTCATGATGGAACCATACCTTCATATGCACAGGCACACTAAATCCCTCTGCTGCAAACAGCAGTGGGATTTCCTTTTTTTGGGTCTCGGGAGGTTGGGAAGAGCTTCCCTAACCTTCCAAGCCTTTTTTTTCAATGAATGACGATCGCGTCCATCAAGCGCTGTCATCATTACATTGAAAATGAAAATGAAACTTAGCTTTAGTTTCAGTGTTTCAGTGCTCGTGAGGCTACCTCAGCCCCTCCCCCCGAGCACCATAAAACATGGGAAAGGTATCGTTGGAATGGGGAGAATCTCCCCTTTCCAATAGTACCCCTTCCTAATGGATCCCTGCTTGGAGTTTGCCCCAGGAGGGCAATCCCAAAGCAGTGATCCACCTACTAGGCACCAGGGAGGGGTGGCCCATTGGGCAAGGGGTTCAAGAGTAGGGTCCAAAAGCCACAGCTAAGCACATTGCAAAAATGGGTCCGTTTTTACTGGAAAAATATGATGTGCCCACGTTCCTACACAGGTGAGGTAGCATTTTTATCGGGAGACTATGGGGAACTCACAAGTGTTATTACCGATTGACTTTCTTTGCATTTCTGCCTTCCAAATATAAGACAATTTAAAAAAAGAAGTTATTTAAAACAATTACCAATAATTCATGTATGAGTACCTAACATTTTGGAGATGTGCAAATAACCACTGCTTCTAAATTCTATATTGTATTCCAGTTTCGGGAAATATATAGGTTTCCTTGATACCTATTTTTCACTCTTTATATTTTACCAAATGAATTGCAATATACCGGGTACAAAAGGAAAGAACATTGCAAGATGCAGCTCAGTTATTGGCTCTTGGTTACTCAGGTTCTTGGTAAACTTACAAGTCCTATGTATATTTCTGCAACCAGAAGAGCCCAGCTGATCTAAAGGTATATTGCTTTCAAAATCTGTCATACTTAGAAGAAGTTACTGGTGAAAACGTTGGCACAAATGGCTGTTTTTTTCAACTCAATTTCAATATTTGTTATTTCCAACTGTTAGTTTCTACTAATAAAAAAGAATTGAAGGATCTACACAAATGACCCCTTGCTGAATTCAGAATTTTGTCTAGTCTTCAGAAATGTATAGTTTTCTGGAAGCCATTATTTATTATATAGCCATTTCTACCACTAACTGTAAGCAGGTTGAAAACACAAAAAATAGCAAAAATAGGCTATGTCCCAGTAAAATGCAAAAACTGTGTAACAGTGTAAAACAAAATTAGATTTCTGATGAATGTCAGCCTGTCCCTGATAGCTGAGACAATGGTGATTTCAGCACCACAAACCCTTTGTTGATAGATACCATTTACAGGGAAAAAATAGATAATTTCTTCTGCAACACTGTTTTCCCATTTAAAAAGAAAATAGCTGCATTTTGGCAAATTTCTGGGTCGGAATGAGGGAAATCAACAGAGCCTGGATACCTTTGGAATCCTCAAGATATTGGAAGAAAAGGACACAAATTTTGCATGGATACCTTATGTGGAAAAAAGTTAGAGGGGCGTAAGTGCAAACTACCCCAAATAACCAAAAAAAGGCTTATCACAGGTGGTGGAAAAGGCCTAGCAGTGAAGGGGTTAATCAGAACTTGAAAATGTGTTTTGAGACTCTGCAGATGTCTTACAATACATTCATGACCCACTTGTGGCATACAGTATGCTAGAAGTGTGTAAAAAGGAAACAATTGCTATTTTAATTCATTTTACTGAAAACTAACACAAGGTGGCCCCATGCAAATATCAAAACTGTCTAAAAGATGTCCTATATTTGGACATCTCATTGAGAAGGGAATGGTAAAGGTGTAACTGGAGAGAATATAGGTACTTCTGAAGATGAGCCCATCCAGCACTGTCATAGAGATCAGATTTATCCTCAGAATGGTTAGTGTGAGAGGCTGGCCTGGTATATGATGTACACTCATGTAAGTGGACACCTTGCACCAGTTCAGACAACCCTTGTGGTGATTTAAGAGGTCTTAGACAACCTTAAAAAGCTCTCTAAGTGGTAGTTGCGGAGAGCAACCTTCTGGATTAGCCCAGAAGGAGTCTAACGCAGCTTGTTTTACCAGGATGAAATCTTTTAGTCTAGATTAAGTGAAAAAGAACAACACAAAGTATATATAAAAATATGTATTTATTATATAATACTCTCTAACACATAGAAATATCTCCTACCTGGAGATATGCAAAATGCACACAATAATTTATCAAAGAAACACAGTAAATAGCACAAAATACACAGTGGACCCCAGGGGGGGGACCAAACCATATACTAAGAAAGTGGTATAAGAGCCACAACTCAGGTCAAGGCAATGTCAAGAGGACGTAGAAGTGCTGGGGACCCAAGGAATTACCCAAGGTGAGTAGATAGAGACCCCACGGAGAGCATGTGCAGTGTGGGAACACGACTGTGTGCTCTGTACATCTCTATGTGTAAGATGTGGTTGGATATTTAAAGATTAAGGGCCCTTCGCAGTGGACCTTGAAGAAACCCAGTGGAAGACAGAAGGTTGGAGAGCCACCCTACCTGTGGATACCCTAGTACCCATGTTACCTACGCCAGGGAAGCTGGGTGCCTATGCGTGAATTGGTGTAGGAAACCCCCGTCGAACCCAATGGAAGACTTAAGGAAAGTGTTGCTACTGGTGAAAGAGAAAGTGTCCGGTGAAATCCGAAGGTAGATTCTAGATGAGAGGTACCTGCATTCAGAGAGGACAGAGTCTATGTTACTCAGGGGTGACCAGGAGACTTGGAAGACAAATGCCCTCCGATATCAGGTGTTGCAGAATGGACGACGATGATCTTGACTATGCAGCTGTGAGGACCAGGCAATGCTGAGGAGGACCAGGAGTTATGCATGTGCTTTCTTACGAAGAATGTTGAGTGCTGAGGGGTTGGTGTCTGGCAGTAGGTGATTGTAGGTGTATGGTGAGGCTGGGCCTCAATACAGGCAGTCTCAATGGTCCTACAAGAAGACTAGCTGCATAGCCAGGTATTCAGCTTCTTGCAGAGTTCAGGCAATGAGCAGGGGGCCATAATGTTTTGTGGAGGAGGACTTGGCGGCTTGGTAGGAGAATGATCAATCTCCCATTCTGCTTTTGTGGATGAGGGTGTGTGTAAGATTGAGAGTGTTGCTGAGCAAAGCTGCCTTTTGTGATGCCAGTGATTGAGGTATGCGGGACCCGTGTTGTGTTGCAACTGATATGCATGCGCTAGAAGTTTGAATTGGCTGTTGAGCTCTTTGAGGAGTGGTGTGGTGTAACTTCAGTGCAGGACGAAGAGGATGATTTTAGCAGTGGCATTTTGGATTGCTTGAAGTCTATGAAAGATCTGTGTTGGGATGTCGGCATAGAATTCATTGCCATAGTCCAATCTGCTTGTAATTAGGGCCTGTGTGATGGTGCGCTTGATGTCTATTGAGAGGCACTTGAAGATTTTAAGAAATAAGTGGAGGATGTGAAAGCATGAGGAGCTGACGGCATTGGCCTGGGACTACATGATGAGGTTGGTGTCCAAGATAAGGCCTAGGTTCCTAGCGTGGTCATTTGCGGTGGGTGTGGGTCCAAGATTGGCAGGTCATCAGGTGGAGTCCCAAGGTGAGCTCCTATTTCCTAAGATCAACACTTCAATTTTGTTGGTGTTGAGCTGGAGGCTGTTTTTTTAATCTAATTGGCCAAGCTGGTAATGAATTGCTTGAAGTTTGCCTTGGTGGTGACCATGTTGTCTGTGGAAAAAAATGAGCTGGATGTAATTGGCGTAGGAGATGTTGTTGAATCTGTGGGATATGACGATGTTTGCCAGAGAAGTCATGTATTTGTTGAAAAGTGTGGGGCTGAGTGATGATCCCTGTGGGACTCTGCAGATGAGGTCCTTGGGTTCTGATGTAATGGTGAGAGCCTGACTCATTATGTTCTTTCTGAGAGGATGGAAGCTATCTATTTGAGTGCTGGTCCTTGTAGTCCCACATTGTGTAGTTTGATGATGAAAGTATGAATGGTGTCAAAAGTGGCGGAGAGGTCGAAAAGGATGAGAACAATAGTCTTCCCATGGTTGGGGATAGTGCTTATGTCATCTGTGGCAGTAATGAGGGCTCTTTGGTGCTGTGGTTGTTTCGAAATCCTGATTGCAAGTCAGCCAGGGATTTGTGGCATTTTAGGTGGTGCGAGAGTTGTCTGTTTATGGTCTTTGGCTGAAGTGGAGCAGCAAGATGGATCTGTAACTGCTGACTCCTTCGGGCTGGGTGAGGGGTTTTTGAGGAGGGTGGCGATTTCAGCAGGTTTCCAGTTATCTGGGAAGGTTGCTGTTTTTAGGAAGGCAATGCTGATGTAAGTGAGTGCAAGGGTGATCATGGCTCTTGCCAGGTTGTAGATATGGTAGAGGCGGGGGTCTGTGGGAGTCCCTGAGTGGACCGCCTTCATTATTGCTGCAGTGTCCTCGATGAATAAAGGGTTCCATTATGCCAGTTGGCAGTCTTCGTTTGATGAGGTTATCATACTGGGAAGGTCAAGGGGAGGTGGTTGGGATTCGAAGCTGCTGTAAATCTTAGTGTTTTCCATGGAATAAGTTGGTGAGGTTGTTGCAGAGTTCTTGTGTAGGGGTGATGGTGTTGGTTGCAGCTGTTGGGTTAGTGAATTCCTTGATGATGGCAAAAGGTTCCTTACAGTTGTTGGCACTAGATTTGATTCTCAGGGTCAGGGCCTTCATTTTGGAAAATAAGGATACTAGTTTCAATATCCTTGTGGGCCCTCTATTCCCTTTCTCTGAGGGATTAGGGACTCCACAAAGTTGGCTAAAATGAAAAGTCAATGGAATATCTAGGAGCAAATGAGGAATTGTGGGGTTAGCACTGCCACTGTTCTGGTACTGGACGTTTGACCCATCAATTGGTATGGGCTACAGTGGACATGGCTATATTAATCTGCTATTCTGAGTAAATCGCTGTGGTGAGAAATGGTTTCTGCTAGAATGTGCCTCACTTGTTGAGTAAGTTATTCCTTTCCTTTGGGTGCTCTTTCTTATCAGTGTCCCATGGCCCAAGTACTACTTTCATCCACTTTTGTTGGACTATTTTAAAGGTTTTGCCTTCACAGCACTTATGCTGTCCTTGTTTACCTAATGTCCCAGTGGCTGCACTTCAAGCTTTAAGGTTTTCCTTTCACAGCGCTTGCACTGTGCTTGTTGCACTAATCTCCCAGTGGCTGCACGTCTTTCAAACATACTTGTTTTACTGGCCTTGACAGGGTTTGTAGCCTTTGTAAACTGGCTCCCGTGTGAGTCTGCATTTACATACAAATCTCCCGGTGGCTGAATGCAATTCAAGCTTGCTTGTTTTACATGGCAGTGCACAGAGTTCATAGCTTTTATCAACAGTCTTTTGTGTGAGTCTGCATTTACAAAAAAGGCTACAATGGTCATGTAAAAGAAGCATGCTTGAAATACTTACAGTCACAGGGAGAGTCGATCCTTATCCAATGACTGAATTAGCCCCCCCTTTAAGTCGCCTTGTATCTCCTTGCCCCAGGAAAGATTTTATTGTTTGCTCTTATGCATCTTTCTTTCCTGATCCCCTCTGTGTCTTGTTTTCACAAGCTTCAACAATGACATCCTTGTCCTTAACTCTTAGTGATTACACTGTTGCATAGTTTAACAGTTGTGTAGTGCTGTAGATTTTAGTACACATATGCCTACATTTGTGATCATGCAAATCCCTTCTTTTGAAGGACATGGGTGACATTGTACATTTCATTTGGGTTATCAGAGTTTCTTTCTTTTCAATGTTCAACTACAGGAAGATACATTAAAGTCTGTGGCACACAAATCCCATTTACACAAGAACTAAAATGGGTGAACTTGTAAACTAATGTTCTTCACAACCTAAGAACGTCCTTTCTTTTTCCAACAATGCCAGAATGGGTGACACACAGAAACAGTTTCTTAAACAAACATGACCATGAGCCAGTGTTTTATCATCATTTGAAAAAAAGAAAAGTCCCCAGAAAATGAGTTATAGGGGAAATTAGGCTGTTGTCAGATTAGGGTTAAACTTTATCCCGAATGCCTTCTAATTTGATCGCACAGCGGGAGACTGATGTGCTGTTTCCACAAGAACTCTCACATGAACAGCTATTCACAGCTCTTGGGGAAGGCTTTATCCCAGACACTTCCACTGGTGTCAGAGAGTGGAAGCTGTGTGCTCTGAGTCCAGCATGAATGTCACAACACTGAGCAGGGCTAATTTTGGGTGCAGTTAGTCACAAGATACTTCAGGAGCTGTCAGAGGCATCTACAGCAGGTACAAACTGCACTCGCCACAGGCAGAAGGCAGCATATTCTGTGAGGATGGATGTTCTGTGAGTATTCAAAGGGGATGTAAATTACACAAGCACTGTGGGAGGTCAGGGCCCCATTCTTTCTCCTCTGGTCCTTGTTATGCTTTACAATAATTTGGGATTGTAACTGTGTTTTCTCATCGATGGAGGAAAAACTTCGGCACAAAATTACTCTTATGTTTCCAATTATGTATATTGAACACGACTCAAACACTCTCCTACTTTTCTTGCATCTAAACCCCCCACCCCTCCCATTTTCCTGTGGTTTCCAAGCCACCCCTTTTTCTCCCACCCCTCTCCCATCCTGTATTCTGTTTACCACCCTCCTTTCCTGTATCCCAAAACCCCCATGTTGTTTTTTTTTGCATGTTGCACTGCAGCAAGGGCTGCTCTGCAACATGACTTAAAGTAAAAGCACTATGACGGGTCAGTGTTGGTTGCATCAGTGCTTTTTTTTCCTTTTAAGCCTTGTTTAATAATGCACAGTCTATCGGAAGGTATCATTGCTTTAAATGAGCACAAATTACATTCCTCAGCTTCAAATTATTCCTTTTTTCAACAAAAGGGAGATTAAGGGATTTGTCCAGAATCCAAGGATGTTTAGCCGACGCCGGGCATCGAACTTGTTTACTCGGAAGCCAGATAGGCGGCAGAGGTATTCTGTATTTATCCAGTTGGCAGATATACTTCACTGATTATTCATCAGCTCATTAAAAAGCAGAAGATTTTCTCTTTATTTGTCTTGCTCTTCGTCACTTAGCAGATTTTCTTCAGTAGTACTGCCGCCAGCATAGCTCAGTGAATTGAAAGGTCGATGATTACAAATACCATGATCTAAAGACTTTTAGAAGCACTTAGAAACAGCAAAATGATGGTATAAAGTTGTTACATTAAAAAACCATGATGTCTATCTGACTAACATCAGCCTGCTCATATGTCTAGCTGATGTTTTTGCTATTTACTGATGGTCTTGGTATATAGTACATGTTGTTCACCGGTTGCCAGCTTACCAAGCACATAGCAAATACCCTTTATCATTTATCTGCTTCATAAATGGAAGATATTCTTCACTAGGTATTGGGCGGCCCAGTTCTGAACAGATTTACTTTGTTTATACTACTCTTTCATACGTAATAATCACTCTTTGCTAATAATCCAATACACTCCACTATCTCACCTGGCCACTAGACCGCTCTCCATTAAAGCACCAAATGTAAGTAGTATAAATTAGGTTAAACGTTATTCAATCATGAATTGGTGATTGGTAACTTAAAAGGGAAGGTGAGGGTTCAGTGAAGGTCCTCCTTGCTTCCTGCAGGCGCTTCAACTGTGTGTCCCTGCTGTGGGATATGCAGTGCTTAATTTGTGCCGGTGCTAAGCACCGGCGCTTAAATAACTGGGCCGGGTCTATGCAATCTTTCTCCTCCAGCAGAGGGCCTGGTAATTATTACAAATTAATTCCTGCTCTTCCTCTGTTGCTGCCTGGTATGTCCTCTTAAGGAGGCCCACCCCGTTCCAGGCATGTTAAAAGATCGACATCATGACGTGTCACGTCAGCAGATCCTGCCTGCCTTCCACAAAGAACATGTTTTCATTTCCGTTTGGGAACTACCGAGGGCGGGCTTTTGGCTTAACTGGGGCAAGGCAGGTTGGAATTGTGTAGTACTGCAGTTCAAATATTTTACAATAACGTAAAACTTCCAGCAGAAGTGAATTTAAACGAGCGTCCATGATCAAAGCAGCAAGTATGAGTTTCATAGACTGGATTTACTTGCTTCATAAGTAGAGAGGTAACGTGGTGCAGTCGCTATAGGGCTTCTCAGAATCCTGTGAATACATTGTTATTTTATAAAACTGGGCATGAAGTGCCTTATGTTACACCAGTGCTTAATTTGTAAAATATTGAGTGCAGGTGCTCAATTTTGTTTAGGAGGCCAAACCCCCTTGTCCAGCTCGGCCCACTTCCTCCGGAGGCTCCACCCACGTCCTTTATTGGTTCCACCCACATCATCAAGCCTCAACACATCATAGCCATCTCCTCATATCTTGAGTTCCGAAAGAAGCTGAAGACCTGGCTCTTCACATAAGCACTTCGAGGATCTCCCACCTACATACCTGCCCAAGTGCCTGGATACCCTCTTGGGGTATACAAATCAATACTGCAACATAACATAATGTAACATATGGGAAGCCTATGGCAACAACTTAAAAGTTATTTCAAATAAGAGAATGTGTGCAAATCTGAAAATGCAGTTTTAGGAAAGGTCAATAGAGGACTTGAGGCGAATACATTAAAGAAGGCAGCATCAAATGCAGGGTGGAAAGGGTACTGGAGTGAGGAAATAAGTAATGGATGAAAGAAGGAAGAAATAAGAAAGTAATGTGAAAAGAATAAATTAGGGTTAGAAGGAGAAAGGAAATCAATGATGTGTGATAAATGAATTGAAAGAAGAAAGGAAAGGATGAAGACACACAGAAGGAAGGGTTGAGGATAAGAAAGGAAGAAATTAAAGAAGGGTGAAGGAAGGCGCAGGAAAAAAGAAAGTACGAAATGAATGGAGGAAGAAGGATTAAATTCACCAAGTGCGGAAGGATGGGGAATGAATGAGAGTGTAAGGAAGGAAGAATGGTATGAGGGTATAAGGAAGCAAGAAACAAGAGGGGAAAGAAGGCATGGCTGGAGGTGCTGAGGGAGAGAAAAAAGGAAAAGAAAAAAGATGGGACAAAGGAAAGAAAGGAGGTCAGGGGAACGGATACGAGTATGAAAGGTACTGGGGCCAGGAGGTACAGAGAGAATAATGACAGTGCAATGTTGCAAAGAAATTGAAAAAAAACAGATTGAAATACATTTGTGTCCTTAACATACCATGTATGTTTGTAAAGCACATATTCTCCATAGGAAGCCTTGACAATGAATTTAAAATGTTTTGATCCAGTTCATTGGCATAAACGTTATCGACCCCAGGAAGATGAAAGACTTAGTTACCACAACAAGATTTAAATCTATGACCCTGAGAACAAACACTGATTCCTGGAGTGGAGATAAAACAATGTTCAAGAAGGAAAAACATAAAAGGGGGAGTGAGGAAGGAGTAGAGGTCTGAAGGCAAAGATAGATATGGTAGATACAGTAGACAAAAATTGTGAAGAGAAGTGAGGAAAGCAGATATGGAGTGGAGTGGAACAGGATGAGAATGAAAAAAGGAAAGAGGATAAAGGGAAGAAGAGCAGGCTGTCGGGTGTGCGTGGAAAGAGAGTGGAGGGGAAAGATGAGAAGGTGTAAATGAAAAGCAGGTAATGATGGGAGGTGGTGATTAAGGAGAAACGTGGGCGTGGGGCAGAAAGTGAAAGAAGAATGGAGAGAAGTGAAGGAGTAAGGTGTGAAGGGTAGGAAGAAAAGCAAATACTGAGGAAAAGCAGGAAAAGTGTACACCTCTGCTTTATTAAATATACAGTAATAAATTATGTAGAGTTGAGGGGTGACAGGGCTATATCATTCTTGGCCTGTCTCATCAACGCATAGCTGTGCTGTCCAAGACACCCAACAGCGATTAAGGACACCGTATCACTGAGTGCAAAGCTTGGGGACACACCATTTGTGCATGTACTGTGAAGGCACGTACCATTGTTAGTTTTAAGGACTCATAATTTCGGAGTGTATGTGAACATGGTGGTCCCCCCACCTCCTCAACCTTGGTGTACGCGCCGCCAACAGAGATTGTTGCATCAGGCGCCATGAGCGCAAAGCGGGCACTGCCAACACGTTCACTTAGAAACTCATTAATTCATCCACTCACAAGGGGCCTGATTCACAGAAGTAACTTAAGACAAAATTGTAAACTTACTACCATTTTGGTATTCACAGAACGCACTTACTCATTTCGGTATTCACAGAAGTTAGGAGTCCTAACTTTAGGACTCCTAAATGCCTTCTGTGAATCCCGAAAGTCTTAAAGTTAGGATTTTTCTCAGTTTAGGAGTAGTAAAGTTAGGAGTCCTAACTTTAGGACTCCTAAACTGAGAAAAATCCTAACTTTAAGACTTTCGGTATTCACAGAAGGCATTTAGGAGTCCTAAAGTTAGGACTCCTAACTTCTGTGACTACCAAAATGAGTAAGTGCCTTCTGTGAATACCAAAATGAGTAAGTGCCTTCTGTGAATACCAAAATGGTAGTAAGTTTAGTGTTTTGTCTTAAGTTAGTTCTGCGAATCGGGCCCACTGACTTGATTAAGGTGCAAAAGTGAGACGCTGCAACTATTAGGCATGCGTTATAATTAATACCAGTAGCGGTCCGTGTTGGGAGTGCTGCTGGGCGCTGACGTGGGGCGGGGGAGGGGCAGGGTACATACATACATACGTAGATATACGTCAGGCAAAATATTTTAAGAAGCAACAATGTGCCTCATGGTCAACGGAGGGAGTGTGGAGATCTCGTACACTTGTACGTGGACAACCACACTCTTGAACACCTAATGGAGCCAAACCTCACGGACCGCATACTGTATGCGGTCCGTATACACACAACACACAGCGAGGAGTAGCTACTCTACCCCCGCCCAACAGAAAGTATAGGGAACTCCCTTTTCTGTTAAAACCCTCACATAGGGGGTCACCTTCTGCCCTGAAGAAAGTCCGGGTTCTTTTTTGGCCACTCTGGACTGAAAAATGTCGGCACTACGGTCTTAGGACCATTATACTCCAAAAAGACCAGTTTTTTTTTATTTTTTATTGACCCAGACAGACCCAAGAATAAAGGGAAACCGCGGGTCTGCCTGAGGTGTTTTATCTTTAACCCCCCCTACCTTCATATATCAAAACAGCTCCCAACACTGTGGTTGAGCCCACCCCGACTTATAGGGGTCAGGGTGACCCGATGATGAAGCATGACACCACTAGGGTGTGTGAGGGTAACTAAAACAAGAAGCGTTGTCTCCTTCACATAAGATTGTGCTTAGCACAACTTTTCACTAGAGAGGCCCCACGTCTTTTTCCCTCTTTTAGCTTGTTCACTATCTCACAACACAAACAACATCCCGACCATCTACCGGTCAGCTGGAGTATTTTTTGTGCATTTAATAAATCTGAAGCGCAGGCCCTCAGCATGAAAGACATGAGATTAATAATGTGCCTTAATGCCTGATATTTATTTAGTTTTTGTGCAGCTCTTATTGCTTTTCTTGTATCGTATTGTGATTGCATTTATATATCGCTTACTACCCATGACGAGGCGTCAAAGCCCTTTTTCGGCGAGTAGCACGCTACTCCGGAACCCATAAAGGATTAGTGTTGAGTTAGTATAGTAAAATATGAAAGTAATATGAGTGGTTGATAGGTTAGTCAGTTATTTGGATTCAGAAGGATAGCAGAGGGATAGAAGAGGGAAACAGGTTAGCATTTACATAGCGTTTGTTACCCTTGATATGGAGTGTTAAAGCACTTTTTTCGGCGAGTTGCACGCTACTCCGGAACCCATTAGGATAAGTGATGAATTAGCATAGTGAAATATGAAAGTAATTTGAGTGGTGGATATTAATCAGTTATTTGGATTGAGAAGGATAGCAGAGGGATAGAAGAGGGAACAGGTTTGCATTTATATAGCGCTGGTTACCCCTGATGGGGTGTTCAAGCGTTTTTTGTTTTTTGTTGGTGAGAAGCTACTCCAGAGTTCTCATCTCGAAAAGTTATGTACATCAACACACTCCCCTGGGGTGCCAGGAAGAGTATAGTCAACTGGAATCCTTAGCCGCATATCAGCATTAAAGGTTTGGGCAAGCCTTAACTCTCGTGGCCAATATACAAAAGAGCTATGGTCCTCCAATACACCTGCAACCATTTCCTTTGTCTTGCTAGATTCAACTTTAGACAACTGCAGCTCATTCAATCAAGAATGGGCAACATGCATGGCAAAGAAATTGACAGACAAGAACTATTTCTCAATTTAACCAGAAGAAAACATATTGGTAGCCACCACACATGTAGAAAATGTGTCTCAGCACAGGAGATACCTTTCCCGTAATGTGCGCTTGAAAGTGGAGGCAGCCCAGCAAACTGAAATGTACGGAAAAAGAAATGGCCCAAGATAAACAATACTTGCATAGGCCTACCTCTAACATGGCGCAGGAGTAAGGCATTAGCAGTCTTAAATGTGGCCGATAGACCAGAAAGAACTAAAGCGGACATGGGCAACATTTTGAAGTATCAGAACTGTCACTAGGCAAGATTCAGCTGCTCAATGTGAATGAAGCCCAGAAAAGCATTCGCCTCAAAATCCCTTAAATGTTTTACTTATTGGAAATGTACTTTGCTGTACAAACTGTTCAGAATGTCAGCCCAGGGTTCGGAACAGAGCTTCTGTAGTAATAAACCTACCTAGAAGCAACGTTATTGAAACAAGATAAAAGATACTATGATTAGCTGCAGGAAGATAGAATAGCCATCCATTTTGAAAGCAGAATGGCTTTGCATGCACTCATTTTTGCTCTTTCTCCTGTCTTTAGATAGGACTGAATTACGTTTGCTTAATTGGTATAGCAGAATGTTAAAAATAATAACAATAAACAAGAATAGCTTTTTAGGACGTGCAGCATTCATTCTAGGAGATATCACAATGTTCCACACTGAAGTTCCCACGTGAACCTATCAGAATTCAGATAAATATGTTATCTGCTTCAAAGAGCTCTTTCTGCGAGTAGTTGTCTCATGTTACTGAGCAGGGCACGATTTAGGATGGTCGACAAATCTTGCACCCAAGTTTCATCGCGAGAAGCGCCAACAATGATTTTAGTCAAGCCATTTTGGAAGACACTTCTCTAACGCTGATTTGTCACTTTTCTGTTCTTTGCTGTATTTGGGTGTCAAACTGGTGCGTAGGTGAAACCTATTCCCAGACAGTGTCAGCGTGCAAAAATGACAAAATAATGAGGTAATACTCTCCCTTCCCCGGCCCTCCTGGGTGAGTAGCCACGCTTTACAACCATGGTTGACTGATACAAATGCCTAACACACTGAGGCAAACCGTGAGTTGCACCAAGTACGCGTCCATGTGCACAAAGGTATTAATTTAGTGACACTTTAAAAACTTTCTCTTACAAGAAGCGATTCAAAAAAATATCGGGAATGTGTGTAACTGTTACAACTGTGCTGGTGCTTTCCGGTGCTCAGCACCGGCACTTAAATCACCGGGCCGGGTCTATGCGATCTTTCACCTCCAGCAGAGGGCAAACAAGCCTGAAGTGGACAAATTGTAAAAGGAAGCCTTAATTTAAAAATATGACATTGTTTCTATCTTCACATGGAGTTAATTTGTGATGTGTTTTTCAATACTCAAGTCAATCTGAGTGGATGAATTAATGAGTTTCTAAGTGAACGTGTTGGCAGTGCCCGCTTTAGCGCTCCTGGTGTCTGATGCAACAATCTCTTTTTGCGGCGCATACACCAAGCTTGAGGAGGTGGGGGGTACCACCATATTCACATACACTCTGAAAGAACGAGTCCTTAAAACTAACAATGACACGTGCTTTCACAGTGCATGCACAAATGGTGTGCCCCCAAGCTTTGCACTCAGTGATTAATCGCTATTGTGTGTCTTGGATAGCACAGCTATGCATTGATGAGATAGGCCAAGAATGATAGAGCCCTGTCACCCCTCAACTTTACATAGTTAATTACTGTATATTTAATAAAGTAGAGGTTTACTCTTTTCCTGCTTTTCCTCAGTATTTGCTTTTCTTCCTACCCTTCACACCTTACTCCTTTCCTTCTCTCCATTCTTCTTTCACTTTCTGCCCTACGCCAACATTTCTTCTTAATTGCCACCTCCCATCATTAACTGCTTTTCATTTTTCACCTTCTCATCTCTCCCTTCCACTCTTTTTTCATGCACTCCCCACAGTGTGCTCTTCTTCCCTTTCTCCTCTTTCCTTTTTTCATTCTCATCCTGTTCCACTCCAATCTCGCACTCCCCATCTCTGCTTTCCTCACTTCTCTTCACATTTATTGTCTACCGTATCTGTCTTTGCCTTCAGAACTCTCCTCCTACCTCACTTCTCCTTTTAGGTTTTTCCTTCTTGCACATTTTGTTATATCCACTCCAGGAATCAGTGTTTGTTCTGAGGGTCATAAATTTAAATCTTGGTGTGGAAACTCAGTCTTTCATCTTCCTGAGGTCGATAAAATTTGTGCCGTTGAGCTGGATCACATTTTTAATTCATTGTCAATGCTTTCTTTAGTGAATATGTGCTTTACAAACACATATCATATGTTAAGGACATAAATGTATTTCAATCTTTTTTTTTCAATTTCTTTGTAATATTGCACTGTCATCATTCTCTCTGTACCTCCTGGACCCAGTACCTTTCATACTCGTATCTGTTCCCATGACCTCCTTTCTTTCCATTGTCCCAACTTTTTTCTTTTCCTTTTTTCTCTCCCTCTGCACCTCCAGCCATGCCTTCTTTCCCCTCTTGTTTCTTGCTTCCTTACACCCTCATTCCCTTCTTCCTTCCTTACACCCTCATTCATTCACCATCCTTCCTCCCTTGGTGAATTTAATCCTTCTTCCTCCATTCATTTCGTACTTTCTTTTTTTCCTGCTCCTTCCTTTATCCCTTCTTTAATTTCTTCCTTTCTTATCCTCAACCCTTCCTTCTGCGTTTCTTCGTCCTTTCCTTTCTTCTTTCTATTCATTTATCACACATCATTGATTTCCTTTCTCCAGTACCCCCTTCCACCCTGCATTTGATGCTGCCTTCTTTATTGTATTCCTTCCTTCCTTCAGCCCTTTCGTTCTTTTAAACAGCACTGTACAAGCACATTCTCTTTAGTTTGCAAAACTGCCTCAAGTCCTCTTTTGACCTTTCCTAAAGCTGAATTTTCAGATTTCCACACATTCTCTTATTTGAGATAACTTTTAAGTTGTTGTCATAGGCTTCCCATATGTTACATTATGTTATGTTGCAGTATGGATTTGAATAGCACACTAATCACCTAAGAGGGTATCCAGGCACTTGGGCAGGTGTGTAGGTGGGAGGTCCTTGAAGTGCTTATGTGAAGAGCCAGGTCTTCAGCTTCTTGCGGAACTCAAGATGTGAGGTGGTGGCTATGATGTGTGGAGGCTTGATGATGTGGGTGGAACCAATAATGAAGTGGGTGGTGCCTCTGGAGGAAGTGGGCGAAGTGGGTGTGGCCTCTTCAAAAAATGTAAGCACCTGCACTTAATATTTTACAAATGAAGCACTGGGCATATGGATCTAGGACAGGTTCCTATCTGCGACCAATGACCTTCTACTGGCTGCAGGTTCCTGCAGATATTTATTTCTTTATTTTTTACATGCACTTGATATGAGTGCATGTGTCTCCAGCCCCTTCCTCCTCCCACCATCTGTGCTCTATTCCTCCCATCCTCACCGCTCCCCATTGTGTTGCTGCTCCCTCCCTTCAACCCCACACATCCCTCATGTTACTTGGCCCCCAGCCACACACCTTCCACCCTCCTCCCCAACACCTCCCTCATTCTGCTGTCCCCTAGCCCTCGTCCCCATATCTGTTGTGTTGCTAACACCCTCCCTACTGTATCTCAATCCAACCTTTCCACCGCCATGAAATATATCAAACAAATATGTTTTAGACATATTGCTTAGCAATGCAGGTTGCTGTGCAACATAGCTTAAAGGAAAAAAATGCTAGGATGCGGTCAACACTGGTCATATCATAGCACTGTTTTTTATTTTACTTAATGCCGTGTTGTATTTAGCCCACGCTTTAGAGCAGCATATCTAAAGACATTGAAAAATCCAAAGGTTCTCCAGCTTGGTTTGTACTTTTAGTGGCAGAAGCCTGTGGGAGCTCAACTTCTAAGTGCAAAACAACCTCTTGTGGTCTTAGGTCATTACTTTGTTGGCTTCTTGCACAGTTTGTGAATGTACAGATTTTCCTTACCTGACTACATTGCTGGAAGCAATTGAAACCGTGTTTTTTCTCCCTCAGTTTTCCCACTCACAGGTCTTCAACAAGGGTATTCTTGAGTATTGCATAGGGTACCTGCAAAGGTTGTGGTACCTTACTATACTTATAGTATACTTATAGTATTTAAACACACTCCTGTCCTTTGATGCATTTGTGGTACTCAGTTAGTGTTTCAGCTGTGTTAATTCACTTGACTAAGTAAAATGTTGCTCCGTCACAATTTTTCATCTTCAACTCAACTATTGGAGAATTTGAATTAATTATTGCAGTGTATAAAATATCATGAATTTGTGTTAAACCAATATGAATAAGAAGTAATATCCTGAAAAGTGTCACGATCCATTGCAATTGTTTTGTAGTGCAATGTTTTCCCATTGAAAGTTGAAAGAGGTTGAACTTTTGGTTCAGGACACATTTAGAAGTATCTTAAACATTTTCCTATAGTAAGGTTGGATGTGTTAGCATACTCTCAACTTCCTTGGGCAAATTTATTTCATGATAAAAACATCTCTCATATGAACTTATCAGTAATAGTGCCAAAACCTTGGCATATGGCGCATTAGACTGGGGTGGCTCCAGCAAGTTTTAATGCTTTCTTAGACATTATGTGTTTCTTTTCCCTCTCTTGCCCCTCCCCTCGCCACCACTGGCTCGGCTGGGTGAAGAAGTCTTGGGGACTTATTGCACTGTATGTGCGTTTGTCCATCCCAATAACTTGCTCTTTAATGCCCTGCTTCTTCCTCCTTTTCTCCTGCTCCACATACCTGTGCCTTGACCCACACTCTCATGCGCTCACTCGCTACATATTAAATGTTCCATAGACAGCAGTTCTTGCTAGGAACACAGGCTTGTCTCATGCTGCCTGCCCGTCTTCCTCCAGACATCAAACTTTGCCCCAGTGTCTCTCTACTATTCGGTACCACACTTTCTCTCGCTCAACAACACTCGGTCCATCCATCCTCATCCATCTGTCTCATGCTCTCTACCCTCATTTTTTTCTCTGTACACCGTCTCGAGATCTCTATCTTTTCTTCTCCAAACATAGCCTCTCATCCCCATATCCCTCTGTCCCCTGCTCTCTACCCCCAATCTCCTGATACCTACGCGACTCTCTCATAATCCAAGTCACTCTCTCTTCTGCTCTGTACCTCTCTGTCTCTTTCAGTATGCCTTGTTTTTTTAACTAGAGTCTTTAAAGATGCACACACATCTGAAGACTTTTAGTAATTATTCCCTATTCCCCGCATTAGCAGTACTAGGGAAGGCATGCAATTTTGCAGTAGCTAAATAAGAATAATCTACAAAGTAATTTGGCATCAAAAGACCTCTATTAATAACCGTTAACATATTTACATTTTAAGATTACAAAAAATATATTATTAATCACAAAGGCGAAACCTATTGCATTTGCCATTGCTTTTTCAATTTCTTTCCTATACTAACCAGTGATCTGCATGGAAGCTGTTTAATTCTCGGTGCTTTGCATTTTTTCATCCCATATTTTACCATTCATTGCCTTTGCCATACAAATACAGGTGAATCGCTTTCACTTAAATTCCTACATTCACCTAGCATTGCTCGCTTAAACAGTTATTGTTTGGTCGACGGCTCTCCATGGTGCTCTACATTACAGCATCCAGAATTCAACTGTTTCAAAGCAGACGGAAGGGACTGCGAAATGTAAGCTATGAAGGTTTTATTTGCAAGTTCCAACATAGAAGCCTTGGGAATTAACTTTCATCACCTCAGTTAAATTCTCTAAAATGGCATTTCCCATAACCTTGAAAGGGGTTAGGCGCACCTCTAAGCTTTCAATCATTTCTATCTGCTAGATCATTAGTTCCATCAATTTCATGGAACCGGTTCACAACTGGGTAGTCATCATGTACAACACACAGGTTAAAACCCTAATTCGAACGTATCGTGCGAATATAAATGCATGCATGCTGCATTTCAAAGCGAAGTTATGTAAGAATCCCATATTGTGAAGGTAAAGGGAATAAACACAGGCAAAAAGACATTAATTAAGCACAGGAAGTCTGTGCTTGTATCTAATCATCACTCCAGCTGGTCTGGTGGTGATGCATTCCTGTACAGCAGATTTAAATAAAGAAAGCAACACATATGTGACAGTGAAATACGGCAAATATAGAAAACCAATGGGTCGTCACGAAGAATGTGTGTATGCTGAGCTGACATCAGAACAGGTTCACTGCTATAAAACAAATCCATCGAGAAAGCGAAAGCATGCAGCATGGCCTCTGCAGCCCAACGCAGCACGGGCCAAATCACTTGAGTCATGAAACGAGACGAATTAGGGTCAAAACGGTTGGTGCAGTACATATTTCTGTATAATATTATAGCCAGCCATGGAGACTTCGCATTGCATTTCAATTTAATCACTTCGATCTATACCAGATCGACTTTTTATTAAAAAATTAGACATTTTCAAAAGAAACTATGGAGGAATACAGAGAAACCGTTTGCGTTAAACGTAACGTTTTCTTTCTCTAGGAACTGTTTTTCCTCACTGTACGTGGAATATTATTCCGACCAATATCTTAATGTGATGTCTCCTTCCTCCCAGCAAAAGGGGAAAATGATTTGCCGGCTGGGGTACTACTATTGACCTGTGCCACTTGAATTATACCTTACTCTGGCCGTGGCGTTTTTCATATAATTACAATTTTGGCTCCATCCTTTTCACGTTTGGGTAGAATAACAAACAAACTATCAAACTATATATATCTATAGGGCATGATTGCATAGCACATAAAGCAGCACAGAATAATGTACGCATTAACAGCATTTATAACATAAAAAAATCACTGTGGTTGACAGCTACAAATAAGTGGATAGACACATATGCGAGATATGAGTAGGCAATTTTAGCTGTATGTAGAACCAATTGGTACAACAAACAAGATTTTAATTGCCATGTTGTCTTTATCTGCTATTAATATGGATTAATTTTGTAAACCCCAAGATCAACCACAAGAGTTGCTTTTTTTACACTGTGTATTTTATAACAATTGTTTTAGCATTTGCCAGTATATTTATATATTTTATATATTTATTGACTGTGTTTTAATGCGTTAAGTTTGCACATGCAATTGAATGTTATATGCTGCTTTCAGTAACTTTTCAGTTACTATGCATTTGCACTTTGACTTTGTGTCGTCATATCCTTGCACTTATCACTTTAAATGTCGCTTTTGGAATACGCAACGCGTCATGTGATCAAGACCCGAGTGGGGGTCGAAACGTGTAATGGCGGAATTGCTTGGCACGGAATAAAATTGGAATTGCACTTACTCTTGGTGGTCCGCTCTTCGTCCTTTGGTCCGTGTGAGACTATTGTTGGTGGCGAACTTTGTTCATTTTCAGTACAGAGTTGCTTCAGCGGTACAAGCGGAACCCCTCCCCCGATTGGGCACAGCAGCAGGAAGCAGCCGGTTCTGGTTACCCGGAACTGATTATCGAAACTCCGGCGAGGAGCGAGCTGCGAGAGCCCCTGGTTGCTGCATATTGACCTGCCTTCTATGCGGAAGTCGGTGTAACCCGTGTCGTCTGACCGGTTTGAGCGCCAGGCATTCTGCCAAGGTAGGATCGTGTAGACACGCCAGTGGGGGAGTGTGCACGGCGCTAAGTCAGGACACTGTTCTATGATACTAGCGACCGTTTCCATATAAGTTATTTAAAGCCACATCTTTTGAGCAAAGATGTCTGCCGATGCGTTGCGGAATCGTGAGGAGGCGGCCACTTCAATGTTCAATGACTCCCCGACTGGGGGGGGTGGCAGCTGCTGCACATACAGGTGTTATGTCATCAGGAAGTCCTACCGCCAGAGATATGTTCAAAAAACTTGAAAAATGAATGCGCTCGGAACAGTCTAAGTGGTGGGAGCATAAATCATTGTCCCGCTACTTGGAGGTTGGGAGAGTGACCAGGGGTTTGAGAATCACTCTTGCCCCAAGTTACGAGAACCCTGACCCTGCCATGCTCACTGAATGGGCTGAAACTAATTTGGAATCGTCCAGCAAACTCATGGCGATATTGGTAAGATATGCGGAAAGTGATCGCGCCAAGTTACAAGCCCAGGTTGAAGAATCGGAGGTAGAAATTGGCAAGCTGGAACAAACGGAGCACGTTACGAAAATGAGGGAAGATATGTTGGCCCGTTTAAGCAAAGATGAAGATATAATCAAGAGGCGTAAGACTTTCAAATTTGAGAGAGACAAGGCAGACTATCAAAACGGGCAGGTGTTCACATTTGCCCGGAGATATGACGCAGTCAAAGCAAGAGCAAATAGACCGCTTCAAAGGAATACCGGTGATATTACCGCAGCATCTACTTCAATTTCTGATTTAAGTTCGGCTGCCGAAAGTGAACCCAAAGGGGGAGATACTTCAAGGGCACATACCTTGGGGTTTACCAAATTGTCCCTGGCACAGGAAGTGGACTGCCTGTGTCAGGACAGAAGGGACACTCTGAGGCCACGGGGAGCCCTTGGCAGCGCAACCAAAAACACAACTTTAAACGCAGCAAGAGAAGAAAATGCCATAAAAGAAGGCAAAGATGCTGGCAAAAAACCAATGAGGTGCAGATGGAATCGATTTCAAAATCGGAAACAAGCTCAGGCACAAACATCGAAGCAGTAGTTAATCTAACCAATCTGCAGTTAACTCCAGCAGAGAAATAGATTTTGGGGCTAGGATTATCATACACCCCACCGTGTAATTACCTATTATGGACCAAGAACCATTGATCAATAGAGGGTCCTGCACTACTCCTTTTAAACCCAAATCTGTTTTCCAGCCGACCATGCTACATGACAATTTAGATACATATCATGATCTAGTTACCAGAGATCTGAAAAAATTGTATTTAGCAACCAATAGAGTTCGCCATAGCATTGACAAACAAAATGTTTGTTATAAACAATTAATGAAGAAACTACAATCCGACAACTATATCATTGTGAGGCAAGCAGACAAGGGCCGAAATGTAGTGCTATGGCCGAGACAACTCTATATGGAGGAAGCCACCCAACATTTGGCTGATCCGGCGTGCTATAGGAAAAGTAAAATTCATATTGTTAAAACGGCTTGGAATGAGCATTACCATAAATTACTAGCTTGGAAAAGTGCAGGATAAATTACTAATGATGAATATCGCTTTTTGAAAAAGGAACACCCGGTCATCCCTACCCTCTATTTAATACCAAAAATCCATAAATGTAGTAACAAACCACCCGGAAGACCTATCATTTCTGCCATCGATAGTATAATGGAGAATACTTCTAAATATGTTGACTTTTTTTTACAGGATTGGGTCAAAGGGTTGGCATCCTACGTTCAGGACACTTCGGACTTTCTACGCAAAATTGAACATGTGAAATGGAGTCCAGATATGTTCTTAATTACTGTAGATATAACATCACTGTATACCTCTATCAGGCATCTTGATGGTCTTAAAGCTGTGGAACACTACTTGATTTTATGTCCAATGAATTACTCTTTGCACAATAAGATGTTAATTGCCATGATACAGGGATGCTTGGAACAAAATTTCTTTCTATTCAATAATCAGATCTATCAGCAGATCAGGGGAGTCGCAATGGGGGCCTGCTTCTCCCCCAGCTATGCTTGTTTGCATATGGGGCTGTGGGAGGAGCAGGTCCTATGGGGAGAGAATAGAGAGATTATGGATGATCATGCAATTGTATATCTACGATATATTGATGATTTGTTTTTAATTTGGAGGGGTACAGAGCTGAGTGCCAAAGAATTTGTAGATTCACTGAATAGCAACTGCTTTTATCTCCAATTTACATCAACTATCAGTACCATGTCTGTTTGTTTCTTGGATGTAGAGGTCTATGTAGATCGAAAAGATTAGGCTACTAGACTGTTTAGAGAGCCGACAGCAGGCAATATGGTCCTGCATGTATCCAGCCACAATCCGCACCATCTAATATGCAGCATCCCATATGGTGAGATGCTGCGTATTAGGCGGATCTGCAGCACAGACCGTGAATGTGAGATTGCACAGGAGGCATGCTGGCAGAGATTTTTGGCTAGGGGCTTCGCTAACAAGATTATTGACAGCGCTATCAGGAAAGTTAAGAATCTGTCCAGAAGGGAGGCACTCACCTCCAAATCATAAGTTGCAGCAAATAACACAGCAGATACCACTATACAACCCAGGGTCATCTTGACGTTTAATAACCAACATCAGGAACTTAGGAAAATCTTCTACCGAAACTGGAATCTGATGCAAGGGGATCCAGTTATTGGCTTGTTAGTTCCAGCAAAACCAGCATTGACTTTTAGAAAAGCACCGTCAATGAGCAGTACCCTGGTGAGAAATAGCCCTGAATTGGTAGCTCCTAACACTTGGTTGGCGCAGTGTAAGGGCTTTAGGAAATGTCCTACGTGCAAGGCATGCCAATTTGGCTGCAACAAAACCCAATATTGCAGTCCATTTAAGCAGGACCCTATCATAATTAACAAGAGGCTAACATGTAAAACCGAATTTGCTGTTTATGTGCTGGAGTGTCCCTGTGGGCTGAAATATATTAGGAGCACTAAACTTCCGGCCCATAAGAGAATACTCTGCACATAAGAGCAATCAACAGCAAAGATCAGACTTACCCAGTCGCCAGGCATTTTGAGCAGAAACATGAAAGTAATCCTGTTTATCTCCAATATTATGTAATCGATACAGTGTTACCACTTAAACGTGGGGGTAACCGAGAGGCCAAATTGCGCCTACTGGAAGCCCGATACATATTGGAGCTTGATACGAAATATCCTTCGGGATTAAATGCCAGCGAAGATTTCCACACATGTCCCTGATAACTTGCACAGTTGGACTTTAAAAATTAAATGTGGGGTCACATTTATATTGTATGTTTGTATCAGCTGCTTTTTATACATATGATTCACAATGTAATTTATTATCATCTTAAATTGAAATTGGAATGTATAGGCTTATCTCCTCCAATAATATTTCAATGTTTTTTACAGGGATTTGTTCCCCTTTTTTCCGCTTAAACCTTTTTTAGTTTATTGCTTTTTTGCACTAATTTGCACTTATTTAAAAACGAATAAGTGATTTCAATACTGGGATATTGTATGACTGACACAAGTATAAGAAGGCCCACTTGGGCATGATTGCATGGCACATAAAGCAGCACAGAATAATGTACACATTAACACCATTTATAACATAAAAAAATCACGGTGGTTGACAGCTACAAATAAGTGGATAGACACATATGCGAGATATGAGTAGGCAATTTTAGCTGTATGTAGAACCAATTGGTACAACAAACAAGATTTTAATTGCCATGTTGTCTTTATCTGCTATTAATATGGATTAATTTTGTAAACCCCAAGATCAACCACAAGAGTTGCTTTTTTTTACACTGTGTATTTTATAACAATTGTTTTAGCATTTGCCAGTATATTTATATATTTTATATATTTATTGACTGTGTTTTAATGCGTTAAGTTTGCACATGCAATTGAATGTTATATGCTGCTTTCAGTAACTTTTCAGTTACTATGCATTTGCACTTTGACTTTGTGTCGTCATATCCTTGCACTTATCACTTTAAATGTCGCTTTTGGAATACGCAACGCGTCATGTGATCAAGACCCGATTGGGGGTCGAAACGTGTAATGGCGGAATTGCTTGGCACGGAATAAAATTGGAATTGCACTTACTCTTGGTGGTCCGCTCTTCGTCCTTTGGTCCGTGTGAGACTATTGTTGGTGGCGAACTTTGTTCATTTTCAGTACCGAGTTGCTTCAGCGGTACAAGCGGAACCCCTCCCCCGATTGGGCACAGCAGCAGGAAGCAGCCGGTTCTGGTTACCCGGAACTGATTATCGAAACTCCGGCGAGGAGCGAGCTGCGAGAGCCCCTGGTTGCTGCATATTGAACTGCCTTCTATGCGGAAGTCGGTGTAACCCGTGTCGTCTGACCGGTTTGAGCGCCAGGCATTCTGCCAAGGTAGGATCGTGTAGACACGCCAGTGGGGGAGTGTGCACGGCGCTAAGTCAGGACACTGTTCTATGATACTAGCGACCGTTTCCATATAAGTTATTTAAAGCCACATCTTTTGAGCAAAGATGTCTGCCGATGCGTTGCGGAATCGTGAGGAGGCGGCCACTTCAATGTTCAATGACTCCCCGACTGGGGGGGGTGGCAGCTGCTGCACATACAGGTGTTATGTCATCAGGAAGTCCTACCGCCAGAGATATGTTCAAAAAACTTGAAAAATGAATGCGCTCGGAACAGTCTAAGTGGTGGGAGCATAAATCATTGTCCCGCTACTTGGAGGTTGGGAGAGTGACCAGGGGTTTGAGAATCACTCTTGCCCCAAGTTACGAAAACCCTGACCCTGCCATGCTCACTGAATGGGCTGAAACTAATTTGGAATCGTTCAGGAAACTCATGGCGATATTGGTAAGATATGCGGAAAGTGATCGCGCCAAGTTACAAGCCCAAGTTGAAGAATCGGAGGTAGAAATTGGCAAGCTGGAACAAACGGAGCACGTTACGAAAATGAGGGAAGATATGTTGGCCCGTTTAAGCAAAGATGAAGATATAATCAAGAGGCGTAAGACTTTCAAATTTGAGAGAGACAAGGCAGACTATCAAAACGGGCAGGTGTTCACATTTGCCCGGAGATATGACGCAGTCAAAGCAAGAGCAAATAGACCGCTTCAAAGGAATACCGGTGATATTACCGCAGCATCTACTTCAATTTCTGATTTAAGTTCGGCTGCCGAAAGTGAACCCAAAGGGGGAGATACTTCAAGGGCACATACCTTGGGGTTTACCAAATTGTCCCTGGCACAGGAAGTGGACTGCCTGTGTCAGGACAGAAGGGACACTCTGAGGCCACGGGGAGCCCTTGGCAGCGCAACCAAAAACACAACTTTAAACGCAGCAAGAGAAGAAAATGCCATAAAAGAAGGCAAAGATGCTGGCAAAAAACCAATGAGGTGCAGATGGAATCGATTTCAAAATCGGAAACAAGCTCAGGCACAAACATCGAAGCAGTAGTTAATCTAACCAATCTGCAGTTAACTCCAGCAGAGAAATAGATTTTGGGGCTAGGATTATCATACACCCCACCGTGTAATTACCTATTATGGACCAAGAACCATTGATCAATAGAGGGTCCTGCACTACTCCTTTTAAACCCAAATCTGTTTTCCAGCCGACCATGCTACATGACAATTTAGATACATATCATGATCTAGTTACCAGAGATCTGAAAAAATTGTATTTAGCAACCAATAGAGTTCGCCATAGCATTGACAAACAAAATGTTTGTTATAAACAATTAATGAAGAAACTACAATCCGACAACTATATCATTGTGAGGCAAGCAGACAAGGGCCGAAATGTAGTGCTATGGCCGAGACAACTCTATATGGAGGAAGCCACCCAACATTTGGCTGATCCGGCGTGCTATAGGAAAAGTAAAATTCATATTGTCAAAACGGCTTGGAATGAGCATTACCATAAATTACTAGCTTGGAAAAGTGCAGGATTAATTACTAATGATGAATATCGCTTTTTGAAAAAGGAACATCCGGTCATCCCTACCCTCTATTTAATACCAAAAATCCATAAATGTAGTAACAAACCACCCGGAAGACCTATCATTTCTGCCATCGATAGTATAATGGAGAATACTTCTAAATATGTTGACTTTTTTTTACAGGATTGGGTCAAAGGGTTGGCATCCTACGTTCAGGACACTTCGGACTTTCTACGCAAAATTGAACATGTGAAATGGAGTCCAGATATGTTCTTAATTACTGTAGATATAACATCACTGTATACCTCTATCAGGCATCTTGATGGTCTTAAAGCTGTGGAACACTACTTGATTTTATGTCCAATGAATTACTCTTTGCACAATAAGATGTTAATTGCCATGATACAGGGATGCTTGGAACAAAATTTCTTTCTATTCAATAATCAGATCTATCAGCAGATCAGGGGAGTCGCAATGGGGGCCTGCTTCTCCCCCAGCTATGCTTGTTTGCATATGGGGCTGTGGGAGGAGCAGGTCCTATGGGGAGAGAATAGAGAGATTATGGATGATCATGCAATTGTATATCTACGATATATTGATGATTTGTTTTTAATTTGGAGGGGTACAGAACTGAGTGCCAAAGAATTTGTAGATTCACTGAATAGCAACTGCTTTTATCTCCAATTTACATCAACTATCAGTACCATGTCTGTTTGTTTCTTGGATGTAGAGGTCTATGTAGATCGAAAAGATTAGGCTACTAGACTGTTTAGAGAGCCGACAGCAGGCAATATGGTCCTGCATGTATCCAGCCACAATCCGCACCATCTAATATGCAGCATCCCATATGGTGAGATGCTGCGTATTAGGCGGATCTGCAGCACAGACCGTGAATGTGAGATTGCACAGGAGGCATGCTGGCAGAGATTTTTGGCTAGGGGCTTCGCTAACAAGATTATTGACAGCGCTATCAGGAAAGTTAAGAATCTGTCCAGAAGGGAGGCACTCACCTCCAAATCATAAGTTGCAGCAAATAACACAGCAGATACCACTATACAACCCAGGGTCATCTTGACGTTTAATAACCAACATCAGGAACTTAGGAAAATCTTCTACCGAAACTGGAATCTGATGCAGGGGGATCCAGTTATTGGCTTGTTAGTTCCAGCAAAACCAGCATTGACTTTTAGAAAAGCACCGTCAATGAGCAGTACCCTGGTGAGAAATAGCCCTGAATTGGTAGCTCCTAACACTTGGTTGGCGCAGTGTAAGGGCTTTAGGAAATGTCCTACGTGCAAGGCATGCCAATTTGGCTGCAACAAAACCCAATATTGCAGTCCATTTAAGCAGGACCCTATCATAATTAACAAGAGGCTAACATGTAAAACCGAATTTGCTGTTTATGTGCTGGAGTGTCCCTGTGGGCTGAAATATATTAGGAGCACTAAACTTCCGGCCCATAAGAGAATACTCTGCACATATGAGCAATCAACAGCAAAGATCAGACTTACCCAGTCGCCAGGCATTTTGAGCAGAAACATGAAAGTAATCCTGTTTATCTCCAATATTATGTAATCGATACAGTGTTACCACTTAAACGTGGGGGTAACCGAGAGGCCAAATTGCGCCTACTGGAAGCCCGATACATATTGGAGCTTGATACGAAATATCCTTCGGGATTAAATGCCAGCGAAGATTTCCACACATGTCCCTGATAACTTGCACAGTTGGACTTTAAAAATTAAATGTGGGGTCACATTTATATTGTATGTTTGTATCAGCTGCTTTTTATACATATGATTCACAATGTAATTTATTATCATCTTAAATTGAAATTGGAATGTATAGGCTTATCTCCTCCAATAATATTTCAATGTTTTTTACAGGGATTTGTTCCCCTTTTTTCCGCTTAAACCTTTTTTAGTTTATTGCTTTTTTGCACTAATTTGCACTTATTTAAAAACGAATAAGTGATTTCAATACTGGGATATTGTATGACTGACACAAGTATAAGAAGGCCCACTTGGGCATGATTGCATGGCACATAAAGCAGCACAGAATAATGTACACATTAACACCATTTATAACATAAAAAAATCACGGTGGTTGACAGCTACAAATAAGTGGATAGACACATATGCGAGATATGAGTAGGCAATTTTAGCTGTATGTAGAACCAATTGGTACAACAAACAAGATTTTAATTGCCATGTTGTCTTTATCTGCTATTAATATGGATTAATTTTGTAAACCCCAAGATCAACCACAAGAGTTGCTTTTTTTTACACTGTGTATTTTATAACAATTGTTTTAGCATTTGCCAGTATATTTATATATTTTATATATTTATTGACTGTGTTTTAATGCGTTAAGTTTGCACATGCAATTGAATGTTATATGCTGCTTTCAGTAACTTTTCAGTTACTATGCATTTGCACTTTGACTTTGTGTCGTCACATCCTTGCACTTATCACTTTAAATGTCGCTTTTGGAATACGCAACGCGTCATGTGATCAAGACCCGAGTGTGGGTCGAAACGCGCAATGTCATGAGTGATGTAATATGTGACGTCATCAGCAGTGCATTGCGGGGGCGCGAGTTATAGTTAGCTGAACTAACTATAACAGGGGAATTTCTAGGGTTTTGTACGAGGGAAATGTCCAGCTAACTATAACGCCCCAGAAACCTATGGTTTTTTCAGTGAATTTCTAAGGTCTTTTAAATGCTAATTCCTAACTATAACGTGCCTGAAACCTATGGTTTTTTCAGTGAATATATATATATATATATATATATATATATATATATATATATTCACTGAAAAAATCATAGGTTTCAGGGGTGTTATAGTTAGCTGGACTTTTCACTTGTACAAAACCATTGAAATTCCCCCGTTATAGTTAGTTCAGCTAACTATAACTCGCGCGCCCGCAATGCACTGCTGATGACGTCACATATTACATCACTCATGACATGGTCAGTGACATCACTCATGACATCACTGATGACATCTCAAATGACATCACTGATGACATCATCCAGTGAATGTGTGTTTTTCTGAAAATTAAATATGTTTTATATATGTATGTCTCAAGGTCGATGGAAGAATAAATGGGTATATAAGTGTCTAAATGGATGATTTGTTTTTGAAAAATTTATTGTGTAACTGACTGATTAAGTGTATCATAGTGAATACATGGCTTAGTGAGTAATGTTTAAATATGTAAATATCTGTATCAGTCTCTCACTTTGTGTATAAGTGGCTGCATGGGTTGGTAAGTAGCTACATGGGTGTCTATATAGGTTATTAGTTGGTTTTTTGAGTATCAGTGTGAGTGTCTGCATGGTTCGGTGGGGGGTATTACATAGTGCATAGGTGCATGAATGAGTGACTCACTCTTTGTATGTGTTGAAGACAGCATGTGTGCAGGACTGTATGGGTGGATGAGTGTGTGTATGGGTGTGTTAGTGAGTGAATGACTGTCTCAATAGTGTCTTTATGAGTAACTACATATGTTTTAAACTAGTATATGTGACTATTGGTGTATATAAGTGAGTATATGTGAGAGGGAGAGATTGAAAGAGTTCCTGTATGAATAAGTATGTGTTTCTATAAGTGATTGTTTAAAAGACTAAGTATGTGTAAGTTTCCGTAGAAGTAAGTGTGGTGGTGTGTGTATAACTGTATATGCAAATAAATGTATGTTTGATTCTTTATTAGCATGAGTGACTATGTGTGTGAGTAACTCTATGGATGAGTGGCATTGTGTAACAAGATGTATAGGTGTATGAGTACATATGATGAGTGAATACATGTATGAGTGACTGTATAGGACTGTTGGTGAATGAGTGGATGTGTATGTGGATCTTAGAATTACTGAAGAGGTTGTTGTAACTGGTATTGGTATGTCCATTCTTTTGAAAAGTTTAGTCTCTATTTTTGAATGTGTGTATCAAAGGTTATATTAGGGTGAGAGGAGGTCTGCCACTCTATCACAAGGATGATGTCATCAGTGATGTCATCAGTGATGTCATTAGAGATGTCATCAGTGATGTCATGAGTGATGTCACTGACCATGTCATGAGTGATGTAATATGTGACGTCATCAGCAGTGCATTGCGGGCGCGCGAGTTATAGTTAGCTGAACTAACTATAACGGGGGAATTTCAATGGTTTTGTACAAGTGAAAAGTCCAGCTAACTATAACACCTCTGAAACCTATGGTTTTTTCAGTGAATTTCTGAGGTTTTTTAAATGCTAATTCCTAACTATAACGTGCCTGAAACCTATGTTTTTTTCTGTGAATTTCAAAGGTTTTTAAATGCTAATTTCTAACTATGCCTACAGAGATAGGACATGTGAAGAAAGAAGAAAAAATGCACAGAAAGAAAAAAAAGAAGTGCAGAAAGAAGCAACAGAAGTTCTCAAAGACGAAGAAAAGTGCAGGAAGAAGGATAACGTGCAGAAAGAACAAAAAGAAGAGCAGAAAGAAGCCTTGTTGCAAAATCATCATGTACCCTCAACTTTTTCAGACGGATACTGGTGGTAACTGAGTCTGACTAACCAGTCCTAGAGCCAGTCCTATGTTAAAAGACACTTAGAATACAGTGAAAACACCTACATACACTAGGGAACATTATGTGTTGGGGTCCCCCTGTGATTAGCATGAACTCCTCTGTAAGCCCCTATTATATAATAGGGCAGGGGGATTAAAACTACCTCCTAAAACAGGCCACAGGGCGTTTTTGCACACGTTAACTTAGGCCTCGTCCCCTCCCTTCACCACTGTGTAAACAGGCCCTGTGTCCGTTTTTAGTTGGGAGATTAAGTTCATTTGAATCTTGAGGGTCCCTAGGGTCCAACTAGCCCACTAGGTACCTCCAGTAAGTGCCACAGAGCTGCGTTGCAGAGAGGTGTAAAAGATGGCACGGCCTGGACCACCTCTCTGCAATGCAGCTCAGTGGCACTTACTGGAAGCACTTGGTGGGCTAGTTAGCCCCCAGGGGCCCTCAGTATTGAAGGAAAATTATATCCCCTATTTAAAACGTGCCATGGTGCGTGTTTGCACACGTCACCTCAGGCCCCGTCCCCTCCTTTCACCACTGTGTAAACGCGCCCTGTGGCTGTTCTAAGTTGGGAGATTAAGTCCCCTTGAATCCTAAGAGTCCCTAGGGTCAAACTAGACCACTAGGTACCTCCAGTAAGCGCCACAGAGCTGCGTTGCAGAGAGGTGTAAAAAGGGGCTTGGCCTCAGAACACCTGTCTGCAGCACAGCTCCCTGGTGCATACTGGAGATGCCTGTTGGGCTAGTTGGCCCTCAGGGACCCTCAGTATTGAAGAGGAATTAATTCCCCAACTTACAACTCGCCAGGGGGCGCGTTTTCAGAGTGCTGCAAGGAGGGGGCGTGGCCTCCGGCACGATGCCAGTCTTTTATTTATTTTAATTTTTTAAGAAGGGGGGCTGTGTTGTTCCCCTTTTTATTCTAATTTATTGGCCCTGATGACCCCATCCCCCAGGGCCTGTCTCCTAATTATATTTTTTTGACCCCAATCCCCACGGCCGGCCACTGTTTTTAATTATTTTTAAAAAATATATATTTATAGACACACCTAGGACATGCTGGACAAACCGTACGTACCTATCACCATGACGATTTGCGTGATATTCATTAAAAGGCGACTATGCATACAATGAATCCACTTGGAATGTATTTACACCACTAGTGAAGCTCTGACATGTCTGATGCCCTACCGTGCCTAATCCCGGTAGACACCCTTGTCGTTTATTTATACAAACATGGGTAGCTATTGACGGGCACATTTAATACACATGCACACCAAGCCATTCAAAGGGGATTCGACAAAAATTCGACCAAAACTATGCAAGAAACCCCCCTCACGGTTAATAAAACACACATCCACTGCCGGATGTGTAATACTTTTTATTTTACTCTCTGGAAAGGGGACGAACATCACTTGAGAGTCACAGCGTGCTCCTGGCAGAGCCCAATGCTGTGTTACACCCACCATTGCCTGCTGAGTGCCACACACCTCTGTGTTGTATTCCGCTAGCTATTGCATATGCTATGACACTCTCTAGCCCATGTGCACTGTTACACCACCCCGTGAATATGTCATGCCACACTTGTCTTCGCACGGGTTATATTGCCCCATCTAACGTGCCTTCCTCGATGCCTATGTTATAACGCACAGTGCTATGCCATACATATTACAATCTGGGATCCATATCTTTGTCACAGTGCATATGCAACGTTACACTCCCCAGCACATATTTTATATTACAACTTTAGAGACTAGTTATGTTACACAACAGTGCCCTGTGCATATTACACTCCAAGGCGCATATCGCATAGCACGCGCTAGTGCCTGTGCTATCTCGCGCTCTCCAATGAATCTGTCATTGCGCATAATGTATTGCATATTATATTTCATGCCCGGTTCATCTTATCTCACACTTTTTGGTGCATAGTTTATACCATACACTATATCTAGTTTTCATTTTCAATCATGCTCTCAGGACTATGTTCTATATAACACTGTGTTCACCTACCCTTTTCACAGGCATTACATTTTGCGATAGGGGGTGGAGGGTCAGGGGGTGTTTCTGCCAAGTGAGCCCGGAGTCACAGTCACAAACGTCCTCTTCTTCCTGAATAAAAGTGAGATTATGCTGCATACTTGTTCATATTTTAAGTAGTTCACACAGACACACGTTTTAAAAACAATAAAGTTCCTAATACCCACCTTCTCTGAACAGTTAGCTTGCTGCCCCATCCCCCTCCTCCCTATCCTCTGTTGTGTGAATCCATGGACTAGCCTCCTCCCTCCTGCCATGCATGGTCTGATGTGCTGCCACTGCCCTCAATTTAGTATGATGTACCAGTCCACTCCTCCTGCCCTCCATTGCCCAATTCTATACCCCATCATTGACCTCCTGCTTAAACTCCGTGCTTAGCTTGCTGCCCCTATTCTTCTTCCCCCTGCCCTCCGATGTCTTTGTGTATGCCCCTGCTCCATCCTTTTTGCCCACCATGTTCCATGGCCCTGCCACTCCTATCTACTCTGAGTGTTCTGTTGAGCTGCAACTCCCCTCCCACCTGCCTAGCATTGTCAGATGACTTTAACCTGTCCCTGCCACCTCCACCCTGCCTGTCCACATGCCATGCCCCTATCCTATTCCTCCTGTCCTACATGGTCCATTGTACTGCCACACCCTTCTGCTCTCCCTGGTCTGTTGTGCTGCAACTGCTCCTCCTGCCTGCCCCGCGCGGTCTGTTGTGAGGCCCCTTCCCCTGAACTTTCTTGTCTGTGCACAGGTCCTGACCCTCCCTTCTATCCTCCATCGTCCTTTGTGCATGCCCCTGCACCTTCCTTCTTGCCCATCATAGCCATTGTGCTACCACTAACCCTCCCACTTGCCATGCATGGTCTTCTGTGCTGCCATGGCCCCTCCCACCTTCCCTGTGTGGTCAGTTAGCTGCCCCTGAACCCCTCCCACCTTCCCTCCATGGTCTGTGTGTATGCCATCACAGTCTCACTGTTGCTCTTCATGGTGTGTCTTGCTTCTAGTGCCCATCCTGCCTGACCTCCATGGCTATCTTGCTGCTCCTGCCCTGCCCCTTTGCCCCCAGCCCTCTGTTTACATGTGCAGACCCCTACTCCCTCCCTCCTGGCTTGTCTGTTCCATTGTAATGCCCCTGATCCATCCCTCCTGCCCTTTATGGTCTGTTATGCTGCAGCTTTCTCTCCTGTCTGTCCATTAGGGTCCTGCCTCTTGCCCTTCTGTTCTCTGTTGTCCATGTGCATGGTCCTGTCCCCTCCCTCTTGCTTTCTATGGATTGTTGTGCTGCACTCCCATCCCGCATGCCCTGTGTGGTGTATTGTGCTGCTGCAAACCCTGATGCCTGCCCTGCAGGGTCAGTTTGGTGCACCTCTCCATGTCCCTCTGTTATCCAAGTCCATGTCCCTACCCCATTTCCTTCCATGATCCAATGTACCATACTTGCGAACATTTTGAACTTGGTAAGAGGGAGATTTTGAAAAAAAACTGGGGTATTGATTTTCCCCTTTGAGTTACATTGAAAAAGAGGAGATTGTAGACAGGAGACAGATAAAAAAAAGCCCATTTGAGCTTAAAAACATTGGACGTTTCCTGGCTGAATCGGGTCTGTTGGCATGTATGGTTGTACTACCATTGCCTCTTCCTTCTGCCCACAATGGTCTATTAAATTGCCACAGCCTCTCTTGCAAGTACTGTATTGTTGGTTTGTTGCCCCTGCCCCCCTTTCCACTGCCCTCCATAGTCTGTTGTGCTGCCACGGCCCTTCCTGCCTGCTCAGTGTGGTTAAATTGTTGCCTTTGCACCCTCCTACCTGCCTTCAATTTTCAGAGTCCGTGCCCCTGGCCTCTGCCTCTCAACAGTATCCTAATGAACAACTAGATTGCTAACATTCTATATTTATTACAAAAGTGTGGAACGCCTGACGTCATCTTGATGTAATCAAAACTGTAATACCTAGAGCATTTCCTTTAGAAATTACATATATGAGAGGGTCTTATTGGCATCAAAATTATGGTTAGTGCTCTAAAAGACTAAAATAAGGACATATTTTCTGAGTTTTCAAATAGCGAGAAAGCACTTTTAAATTATTTGTTACCTTTATGTTTTTTTATCCAGTTGACCACTTGATTAAATGTTGCACTTAGGGGAGAGGATGTGGTGTTACTTCCAGAACTGCAGACTTTGCAACTGGAGAACCAGGTTGGAGTTTCTGCTTCAGCTCCACATTTTGTGATTCTGGTCAAATCACTTAGTCTCCCCATGTCTACAACCAAAATGAATTTGTTCTTGTGTGATGTAACCAATGCTCATGTAAAGCACTCCAATACCTGACAAGTCTGCACTATATAACAGTGCAAAAACAAAAAATAATAAGTGTTTTGCACACTTCTGTCATTGGGCTATATTTGGGCTACATCTGGGTGATTTTGGGCTACATTTGGGCTCTTTTGTCTCCGGTGGCCATCTTGGGAGATTTATTTGTTACGAAGTTTCCTAATTTCCTCATGTACTGCAGTCTCCTCAGTAGGAAATGCTTTCAGTTTTTTACTTTGATTCCATTATGAAGGCATTCAGATATGTCACACATTTGCCATAAATTCTGAATGTTAGCACTCTAGTTGCTCATTAGATCACTGTAGTAAAACTACTGTTTACCATGGAAGTCTGCTCCTGGTATTAAAAGTGCATGTTTCAGTCTGCATGTCAGAATTTTTTAATGAAATAGAAGAGGATTTGAGAAGTCACTCAAAATGTGCCCTCATTTTCTTTCTTCAGCATTAATCATAATTTCTATGGCAAAATGAACCCCCTCATTGTGTTCCTTTTTAAATTAAATGTTTTAAGTGTTACCAGTTTATTCCAATCAAGATGGCTTCAGGTGTGCCATACTTTTGTCATAATGAAGACAGTAAGCGCTCTAGTTGTTTTTAAGAACACTCTGGGACATTCTGTCATTGGGCTATACTTGGGCTACATCTGGGTGATATTTGGGCTACATTTGGGCTCTTTTGTCTCTGGTGGCCATCTTGGCAGACTTATTTGTTATGAAGTTTCCTAATTTCCTCATTTACTGCAGTCTCCTCAGTAGGAAATACTTTCAGGTTTTTTACTTTGATTCCAAAGGCATTCAGATGTGTCACACATTTGCCATAAATTCAAAATGTTAGCACTCTTTTTGCTCATTAGATCACTGTAGTAAAGCTACTGCTCACCAGGGAAAACTGCTGCTGGTATTGAAAGTGCATGTTTCAGTCTGCATGTCAGAATTTTTTAATGAAATAGAAGAGGATTTGAGAAGTCACTCAAAATGTGCCCTAATGTTTCTTTCTGCAGCACTAATCATACTTTTTATGGAAAAATGAACCCCCTCATTTTGTTCCTTTTTAAATTAAATTTTTTAAGAGTTACCACTTTAATCCAAGCAAGATGGCTTCAGGTGTGCCATACGTTTATCATAAGTAGGACTGTTAGCGCTCTAGTTGTTCTTTGGAACACTCTGGGAAGCTGCAGTAGAACACAAAGGAATCAACTGACAGTCTCTGCCCTTGTTGGATGTACATGTTTTACTCAGAATGTCAGACTTCATTCTCACATGACTCAGAAAGATAATGTGAATTTACAGAAAATAAGCTCTCAGTTTAGCTTATAGATCACCTTCCAAACCTCTGTGGGAAAAGCATGAGAAAATATTTTTCTCTCAATCATGATATCCCAGCAGAAGGCTTTTTCACATGGTGAAATCACCTTAGAACATACCACAATTTCTAAAATGAGTATGGTACCATCAACAAATGATTTATAATGTAACTAAAGTCTTAAAACCTTCTATTAACTGCAATGCTTTTTAATGAGGTGCTATCATGTATATTGGTCCCAAGATGGCTGCCAACACTTATTGGATGAAGTGCTGACAGCCAATCAGATCTCAGGATGAGATGTGTGGTTAGGCTCCGCCCACATATATATATGATTTTACTTTTGATTTTCTCAGGAACTACTGAACAGATTGACACCAGACCTGCAAAAGGCACATCCCTGACCTGAGGACTACCTCTCTGCCAAATTTCAAGTAATTCTGTTCAGCCGTTCGGGCTGTACCTTGGACTAAAGGTCCCTATGGAAAATTGCATGGGGAAAACGTGTTTTGGGACCCCCCTTTTTTCTCAGCCCCCGCTTGACGAATCCCCCCGAGACTTTCAGGGTAGGAGCGGAGCGGAGCGCCCCACCTATTTTGAAAATTTCGCGAGGATTCGTCAACTGGCGCCAAAGTTATTCCAAATAGAATGTTGCGGATTTCCTATGGAAACACGGTCCTAACTATAACTATCTACTGGTGACCGCCAGTAGATAATATATATATATATATATATATATTCACTGAAAAAACCATAGGTTTCACACACGTTATAGTTAGGAATTAGCATTTAAAAAACCTTAGAAATTCAGTGAAAAAACCATAGGTTTCACACATGTTATAGTTAGCTGGACATTTTACTCGTAAAAAACCAATGAAATTGCCCCGTTATAGTTAGTTCAGCTAACTATAACTCGCGCGCCCGCAATGCACTGCTGATGACGTCACATATTACATCACTCATGACATGGTCAGTGACATCACTCATGACATCACTGATGACATCTCAAATGACATCACTGATGACATCACTGATGACATCATCCTTGTGATAGAGTGGCAGACCTCCTCTCACCTTAATATAAGCTTTGATACACACATTCAAAAATAGAGACTAAAAATTTCAAAACAATGGACATACCAATACCAGTTACAACAACCTCTTCAGTAATTCTAAGATCCACATACACATCCACTCATTCACCAACAGTCCTATACAGTCACTCATACATGTACTCACTCATCATATGTACTCATACATCTATACATCCTGTTACACAATGCCACTCATCCATAGAGTTACTCACACACATAGTCACTCATGCTAATAAAGAATCAAACATACATTTACTTGCATATACAGTTATACACACACCACCACACTTACTTCTACGGAAACTTACACATACTTAGTCTTTTAAACAATCACTTATAGAAACACATACTTATTCATACAGGAACTCTTTCAATCTCTCACTTTCACATATACTCACATATATACACCAATAGTCACATATACTAGTTTAAAACGTATGTAGTTACTCCTGAAGACACTATTGAGACAGTCATTCACTCACTAACACACCCATACACACACTCATCCACCCATACAGTCCTGCACACATGCTGTGTTCAACACATACAAACAGTGAGTCACTCATTCATGCACCGATGCACTACGTAATACCCCCCACCGAACCATGCAGACACTCAGACTGATACTCAAAAAAACAACTAATAACCTAAATAGGCACCCATGTAGCTACTCACCAACCCATGCAGCCACTTATACACAAAGTGAGAGACTGATACAGATATTTACATATTTAAACATTATTCACTAAGCCATGTATTCACTATGATACACTTAATCAGTCAGTTACACAATCAATTTTTCAAAAACAAATCATCCATTTAGACACTTATATACCCATTTATTCTTCCATCGACCATGAGATATACATATATAAAACATATTTAATTTTCAGAATAACACACATTCACTAGATGATGTCATCAGTGATGTCATCAGTGATGTCATTTGAGATGTCATCAGTGATGTCATGAGTGATGTCACTGACCATGTCATGAGTGATGTAATATGTGACGTCATCAGCAGTGCATTGCGGGCGCGCGAGTTATAGTTAGCTGAACTAACTATAACGGGGCAATTTCATTGGTTTTTTACGAGTAAAATGTCCAGCTAACTATAACATGTGTGAAACCTATGGTTTTTTCACTGAATTTCTAAGGTTTTTTAAATGCTAATTCCTAACTATAACGTGTGTGAAACCTATGGTTTTTTCAGTGAATTTCTAAGGTTTTTTAAATGCTAATTCCTAACTATAACGTGTGTGAAACCCATGGTTTTTTCATTGAATTTGCAAGGTTTTTTAAATGCTAATTCCTAACTATAACGTGTGTGAAACCCATGGTTTTTTCAGTGAATTTGCAAGGTTTTTTAAATGCTATTTTTTTTTTATATTCTTCATTTTTTTCAAACATATTTTTATTTTAATTTTCTTATCTTTTATAAAGACTATGCTTTAATTTTTAAAATCCTTAAATATTTTTTTTATATATATTTTTTAAAATAAACATGTAAAATTTATTTCCAGATTTTTTTTTTTTTTTTTTTATAGTACGCGTACCGTAAGCTCACGGTAAGCGTACGGTTTACGCAACGTCCGTAATCTATCTACGCTGCTTGCGTATAGTTACGCACTTTGCGTAGCCGCGCGTACTGCGCGTGGGACGCGTGCGCGCTTACGCAACACGCGCACGTTACGCGGAAGTGCCGGGAAATGACTGTTATGCGCATGTGCGCAAGCGCGTGTCTTTTTTACGCGCACGCGTACTTTTTGCCGTAAGCGTACCGTAAGCGTACCGTAAGCGTACGGTAGGTCATGTGATCTTGAAACACAACTTTTGATTGGTTGAAACTACTTTCAGTTCTAGAACTCTCCTACACCACACCCATTCCCCTCATTTCTGCTTGTGATCCCTTGGGAGAAGGAGCTGGTTTGTCTTTGGGATACGATGGCAGAACAGCAGAGCTCTTCTGAGAGTGAGGCTAGCACCAGCAGCACTGTCTTGAGGCAGAGAGCGAGGAAAGTAAAACCTTCTTATGTTTGGGATTATTTTACTTTTCCAGAAGGCCAGCAAAAGGTGAATGCACCCTTAGTTACTTGCAAGCTGTGTCAGCGTGTACTTTCTAGAGGTAATCCTGACAGGAAGTATTCCTTTGGGAATCACACCATGATGAGGCACCTCAAGGATGTACACAAAAGGACACATGCTCAACTTTTTGGAGGTAACTCTTCAGAAAGACGAGCCAGTACATCCACAGCAGCTCAGCCTGGACCATCACCTGCAGAGCTTACTCCTTCTTCTGCAGCTCAGGTGAGCCCTTCATCTGTGGGGGGAGAATCTCCTTTTGCTGGCCCTCTGGAAATGAACCCTCGATTTCGGAAGGTTGATATTCATTGCACATTTTGTAAAGCTCTAATTTGTTATAGGGAGACCAGTGTTTCCCTAGTGAATAACAAAATAGATCAGCACATTTGTAGCTTTGAATGATTTTCCCATGGTTCCTTTCCTCTGTCCCTGCATGAACACAACGGTTCTTTTAAGAGCCAACCTTATCTTTCATCTTTTTTTTACATTTTTTTTAAAAAACTTTTTTTTTTTACCGTACGCGTACGGTAAGCGTACCTTTTTTTTTATTTTTTAAAAAAAACACTAAAAATCATTTTTCACATTACAAGGTCCTTGAAAGACTACAATTATTACTATTGACTTACCATACTCACTGAAAAAAATATTTATTCATTTGTTTTTTTAAAAAATAGTTTTTAAAATGGTTGTAGTTTACGAAAATTTTCTATATCGATCTGAAAAAAAAGAAAAAAGTATTAATATTTTTAAAACATTTTATAATACAGTACACATATTTACATTTTTTCCCAAAAAATATTTTTGCCTTATTTTTGCTGTTTTCAGAATATATTGCATTTCACTATAAATTGTGAAAGCAATTGCATTCATCATTTTACAGCGGGCAAAAAAAAATAACAATCTCAAAGATTGTATTAAAAAAGCCCAGAATCTCTTCTCACTTAAACTTATCATTACAGAAATGCATATTATTCTTAAAAAATGTCATCTAAAAACAATACTTTTTTCTTTAAAATACCGTCTGATATTTTTGTTTCAGAAGTACATTCACAATAATATATCTCAAATAACTCCAAAATACATCTGATTTTATTTCCTTTAGGCCAAATAGTATTTTTTATTCTTTCCCTGGAATAAATTTCCAAGGGAAAACCATTAAAATTCTAAAGTTTAATCTGTCCAGATCTCACCGATTCTCTGTAACATTTTGGTTCACGAAAATTTTTCGAATAATTTATTTAGTCCACAATAGAATTGCTTACTTTTCCACATGGCCAAATAGTAATTTTTGAAATTATTTTTGAAAAAATTTCCAGTGGCAGTCCAATAACATTCCAAAATTTAAAATGTGCAGAAGTTACCGATAATCTCTAAATTATTGGTTTTTCAAAATTGCATTAAAAATTTAAAAAGTCCACATTACAATTGGTTATCTTTCCTTTAGGCCAAATGATAATTTTAAAAATCTTTTTTCTACAAAATTGCAATTGTAATCCTGTAAAATGGTAAAATTATTTTGTCCAGATCTTGCCAAGTCTCTCTAAAATTTAGGTTTCAGGAAGATTAGATAGGAATTTGCTAAATCAAAAGGCAAACGTTGTTTGAAAATCAATTGGGAATCATTACACAGTGTCCATCCTTTTTCACATTTTAGATAAACTGTGTAATGTCCAGAAGTAACAGTAGGTCCATCATGGAAAATTATTGCAACAGTTACAAAAGTTTTTCCTGAAATTGATAATTGCTGTCCTGTAAACTTCTTTATTAAAGTATCCAATTTTGATCCATCAGCTCTACATCGTTGCATCATTAAAATTACATACTGTCCGTATTCCCTTAAAATTAATGTTGATAACATGTCAGAATTACACTCACCACATTTCATGCTATGATTAGCATCTTTAACTAAGTTTGCAAAAGTGACTGTTTTACTCTCTGGCAATGTCAAATAAATAAACCTTTCATTATCAACAATAGAACCACTTATATTATAACAATTATCACAACTATGTTCCCATTTATAAGAGAGACCAAAAAAAATGTCAATGGGAACTCCTTCTTCTTCCACTACCTGAAGAAAATACATCAAAAATTCGTGAGCATCTTGCTGTTCATTTTGAGAAAACTGTGTTCGTCCTGAACATACATCTAAAAGTTTTCTAATATCAGTAGCACTTTCTATTTGAGTTTTATCTTTACTCAGCTTTTGAAAAAGGAGACTGAGCTCTGAACAGAATCTTTTTCCCTGATTTATTATTATCTGCTCTTGCAAACTTTCCAGATAAAAAGCAACATTCAGCACTACATTTGCGTAGCAGTTGACACCAGAGCTATTTTCAAAATGACATCCTACAACCTGTTCTTCATTTTCCTTATTCTTTTTGCTTGCAATTACATCACTCCTCTTTTTTTTCCTCTTCTCTACATCTTCATTACAGATATTCTCATTTCTCCTTTTACGAGAAACTACACGTTTCTCCAACACAGGATACTGACCTAAATGAGGAGCATAGCTTCTTCTTAATCTATTATACTCCTTTACACAGTTTGTATCAGCACTAACTTTTGAGTCATCGAAGTCTATCATGAATAAACCTGATAATGTTTTGACTCGTGACAAAGCAACATATGCCATACCTTCTTTGAACACACTAGATCCAATGTTCACAAATGCACAATCTACAGTCAATCCTTGAGACTTGTGAATAGTTACAGCATATGCTAGAGAAAACGGAAACTGCTTCCTACGTACATATAAGTCTTTCACAAGCATGAAACGAACTGAACAACGACAAATGTCTTTAACTTCCTCTATCTGATCAAATTTTATTTTTAACCATTCAATTCCATCTTTTTTCTGATAATTAATAAAACCCACAACTCTTCCCATCGCTCCATTTACTAAGCCTTTTTCAACATCCAAATTTCTCCTTAAAAACACTCTACAGTTCATGCAAACATATAGATTTTTTTCTAATCCTGCTGTTTTGGAGATGTTCTTCTCTAGTGAGTCCAATTTATTTTTCAGTTTGCCTGTTACTGTGACAGTAATTCTTCCATCCTCAATTTTGTCCACTGCTTCCAATTTCATGATCTCTTCCTTTTCCAATTTCAAAAGCTCCTCATTGAATATTGAGCATTCACGTAGAGTTGGCATTAAGCAGATGACACTTTTGTTTTCTGCAATGTTCTTGTATATCTTCTCTGCAACTATTTCTTCCTTTGGAAATAAATTATGTAGCAGCCGAGTCTGTAATGCTTTTTTGCCAGCTTCTGTGAGTAGTCCAATCCTGATATCTTTCAGAATACTTCCATATTCTTCATCGTTTGCTTGCCTCATATTAGTTGTAAGTTCCTTGTACTCAAAGAAGGACCAAATATTTGTATTACCGATGCTTCCCAATGACTTCTTCGTGTCTTCATGTGTCACAGTATTAAACACTGGTTGTCCTTTAACCGGAGTAAGTTGCAAAAGATCCCCAAAAACGATGACGTGTTTTCCACCAAATAACACGTCATAGTCTGTCTTCAAAATTTGCTGCATTCTTAAATGCACAAAGGCAAGCATTAAGTTTGATACCATGCTCACCTCATCAATAATGAGAACTTGCATCTTCTTCAATACTCTTGAAACTTCCAAGCATGCTTCTCCAGTTAGCTTGTTGAATTGTATTTTGTTCTCATGCTCCACTGGTAACATTAGCAAACGATGTAAGGTGATTCCTTTTATGTTATATGCTGCTAACCCAGTTGGAGCAGTAACCACACAAGACAAAGTAGAATCTGTTTTTTGCTTTAGGTAGCTTCTGATGACTTTAATTAGGAAACTTTTTCCAGTGCCAGCTTGTCCGCTTACATACATCCTGATTGGATGAAATGATGTGCATGAGCACTCTTTTTTTTCATGTAGAAATCCGTGTTCAATTTTGTTTTTGATCTCTTCATAAATTTGTTGCTGCTCTTGATTCAGTTGTCTTTCCAAATTTTCTAAGTCTATAAATTCTTCTTGAGCTTGATTCATAGCCGTTTCCACTTCATTCATGGCTATTGATGCTTCATTTTCAACGATTGGTTGTCCTAGGGGATCTTGACTGTATGTTCCTGAACTTTGGCTGTCCTGAGAACTGTCTCTAGCAATTTCTGCTGCAATTGTAGTTTCCTGTTCAATTTCTTCATTTAACATTTGCAGATAAGTTGAGAATGTACTGCATTGTATGCTGTCTTTGCAAGCATTAAAAGAATCTTCATAGCTCTGGAATTCTCCCAGTAGTTCATCCTCTGAACGCCATGGTTTAAACAACTGTAAAAGAGCCAAGTAGTAAAATTCTTTCTTGTCGGTAGTGTCGCAACTCAGCTTCCGGTGATTTATCAAACTTCCTTTGGTTTGCTTCACCAAACATCCTTCTTCACCAACGACTTTATATTTTCCATTATTGATGTCTTCTGCAGCTTTCCGTGAATAAATGTAGTTCTGCAGCACTTCATAGAGACACATGTTCTCCAGATGATGACTTCTCTTGGGATAATATGTGTCCAACATGTTTGTTTTCAATATATCTGTACTTTCAGGTTCGAACTGTGCCAAATATTCAATTTCTCCAACAGATTTCAGTACCCGATTTCTCATTGCTGCAAGGCCTAAACTTGCCCAAATTATTCTTCTTGACTTCGAGTAGAGACTTGCAGAAGATAATCTATCTGAACATTCGTAGGATCCAATTTCTCGATGCGATAACATCTTCAAACTGAAACTGTACAGCTTCTTACTGACAGTCTTCTCGTGAGAAATCTCTTCCCACATTTCCTTCAATTCTGTTTTTTCTGATTTCGTAATGTAAGACGTTACATATCGAGCAACAGCAATGGAATTGTCAGCAACATACTGTATATCCATGTTAGCGTTCCACATGGATAAAATGACTGGGTTGTAGTCATTTATATTTTTTGATTCTTCTTTTCTTTTAAGGTTGTAGGTATTCTTAGGTGATTTTCTTGTGATAGTATGTCTCACAGCTGAAATAAAACTGTTGACTCTTCCATTTGTAAGAACAGGTCTAGGAAATCCAAATCGACATTTAGTGTAGTATTTTTCTTTGCTCTTGTATTTCCGTCGACAGTATTTTCCACACCGATGACTTTGGAAACGTAGAACTTGCTCCTTTAACTTGTACTCTTCTGTGCTTTTAGGTATAGCACATGTTGCATATTCTTCAATGTAAGATAACACTGCTTCATCAGTATCTGTTCCAAACTTTGGGGCATCCTTGATCCACAGCAGCATATGAATATGAGGAGCACCTCTTGCCTGGTACTCTTTTCTCCAAAAGAAATCCACTACTTCTCCAAGGGGTGGATTTTTTTTATTGCAGATGAAGGACATCATAGCCTCAAATCTATGATTGAAATATCTGCAAACATTAACCGGATCCAATGAGCACAGTTCTCCTGCTGTCTTGTATTCGATGTTTTCAATGTTTGAATTGGCCTCTCGTAGAAAATCCAGTAAATCATCCCAAGCGTACTCGGCGCAGCTTAGGGTAAGGAACCATGTTGGTGTTCCTAAATTGCGTAACATGCATTTTAGTTCACCATGGCGTCGGTACCAATATTCATTTGTCCCACGCTGACAAGCCATCAGATTGATCAGTTGTGTTTCCAAATGATCATCTCGGTGCTGCACTTTCTCCATAAAATCCTTAGCAGACACATTTTGTAAATGTACTCCACTTTTTAAAATGTGATTTACTGCATAAGACAGTGCAGACAAGTCGCTTTCAAATAAAAGATGGAACAAATAAGGGATACTTTGTCGAAATCTGGGATCTTCAGCATATAGTCTTGTAGTCCGATACTCAGAAGCTGGAATCTGTTCCGGACGTTCATCGTATCGTCCTCCTTTTCCTTTAGGAAACAGCTGGGGAAAACATCGAGCTTCCAAGCTCTCCTCCCATACACTCACGGGATTTCCTTTTGCTTTCTTCATCTGAAAGAGATCAATATTGTCTCCCATAACTTCTTTCGAATGGAGAGGATGTATGCTAAAATGTTCATAAATTTCTTCTTCCTTTGACTTGTCCACTTTTTCAATTTGTCCACTTGGTGTTTCTGTATCTCCTTGTAAATCTTCTTCTTCTTCTTCTTCTACTATATAAATTGATTCATACCATTTGTTATTTTTTTTCAAATACAAATTTGCTCTTTGTACTTTCCGCACATCTACCAGCTCCTGCCAAATCTTCTTATTCTTTGTAGGTACACCATTAACCAGAATAATTAATGGTTCAGTTTCCAAAGTATCCGCATCAATAGTTTCCATATTTTTTTTCAAATCCAAGGGCAAATACACCACTCTACCTTTTAAACCTCTCACTAAATCTGAAGGAGGTAATTTACCAGTTTTGGGCTCCATACGTACTATGGTCTGGAACGGATGAACACATTGAATGAGTATAGACTCATATGTATTTAATTCAGAAAGTTCAGCAGGAATAGCATCCAATTCTAAATTATTATGTACAGCTCTGGTCGGCATTCTATTTTCCTCTAACTTGTTGTAGCAGTATTTACAAATACGCTGATCTTCACCCAATTCAAAACAATTTTCAAGAAATATATATGTTGCAAAATCCATCCACTTATAATTATCTTCATTTTCACTCTTTCTGTAGAGATCAACATTCCTAGTTTGTTTTCTATAATGAGTTCTGCGGCAACAAATACAAGTAACATTTGGTCTTTCATTAGAGACTATTGCAAATTTTGTTATGTGATCATTAAATGTCTTACTTACACAAGGTTCTACATTCTCTTCCACTTCTGCCTCATTTACTGTGTCCTTCTCTGCACTGTTTTGTTCAGGACCAAAGTAACAAAACTGAATTTCATCAACAACCTTCTCTACATCTGATACCGTTCCTCGGAACAGAGCCCTATTCAATTCATTTAACTTTATTGCTGGACTTTTGGCAAAATACAACCGTCTCACAAACTTTCTCATTTCAGTATGATGAACAGCCAGCATCCTAAAATGATGGAAAACACTATTGCACACTTTTCTAGATAGACAAGCAAGAGAATGACCCTGCAAACCAGTATTCTCTCTCACTCTGCATGGATCCAGACTTTGAAGCACCTTAATCTTTTGTTTTACACTTTTTTTACTATATTCTCTTAGAAACTCTCGAAATCTGTCAATAGATTCCTGATGCACAGTGCAAATACTACTACAATTCCAAGTGTACACTGGGGCTTTAGGACGTCTCCCCATTGCCTCATCTGCCATCACTTGTACCTCATCTCTTGGAACCATTATCTCCTTCTCCATTATGCAACCATTTTTTACTTCGTATGAACGACCTCTGGTGTCAACTGCATGCAGCAAACTATTACTTTGAAAATAGCTCTCTTCATTAAAAAAAGGTTCACTACTTGAGCTATGCATCCACTTTCCTAAAAACACTTTACAAAAATTTGTTCTGTTCACTACTCTTTTGCTTTTGCTTTGTGATTTCAGTACATTAACCATTTTATCTAATGTACGCATCCTATTCAAAATTAATATGAATAGTTTCCTTTTTAATTCTAATGCCTTTGCTGCAATGGCTTCAATTTCTTTTTTTCTCTTATAATATTTAGCCTTTTGCTTATATTTCTTTATATCCTTTATCAAATTGGACATAACTCTTCTCTGAAACATTTTTCTACGTATCTCTTTAAATGCTGTTTTTCTGTTTATGTTAAACTTTTCAATTGCAGAAGGTATATTTGCATTAACTAAATCCTCAATTTTTTGCTGTTCTGTAGGTTTTGTTACATTTTTCCGAGAACAGACATTTTGTACATTTTTGTTTGTTTTCAATATTTTGTTTAGGAATTGTCTTTTTTGCTTACCAGAAGATTTTTTCTTTTTCCCAACATCAGCATCTTCTACTAACTTTGGTCCTCCAGTTGTCCTCAAATATAGTTTTTTTTTTAGCGTTTTTTGAACTCGAGATTTTGTAGGCATCTTAAATTTTGTTCACTGTTCTTCAGCAATACCTGCAAAAAAACTAAAAAAAAAATTCTTTATTGAATTTAAATATATTACTACATTTCTTTTCACAATAGTCACAAAACGAAATTTCTTTGCCAATTTGAATGCACACAAACTCCTCTTTTTTTTTGGGCAAGTGAAAATCTGTATAACAAACTGTCACATTATGAAACCAAGCTGTTTTTTTTTCAGACCACCACCGTGTGTATTCTCTGTGACTGCCTACACTCCAGCAGGGGCAACCAGCCTTAGTGATGCTGAATGTATTTGCATTACAGACTTAAACCTGAAAACCCCACTCGCTTCTAATTACTGTGCATGACTATACATGGCAAGCACATGGGTGTGTGCTAAACCTCTGCTTCTTCCCCCAAAAATTCGCTCCTCTTTTCCATCTACTGCAACTGTGAAATCACCAGAGCAAGACGCAATACATTTCTGCCTATAATTCTTCTATGCACACAGAGTCATGTTTTCACATTAGTGCCAAAACGAAATTTCTTTGCCAATTTGAAAGCACACTTACTGCTCTTTTTTTTTCGGGCCAAGTGAAAATCTCTTTTTACACTTTGAAATCACTTTTACAGACTGACACATTCTGAAACCTTTTTTTTTAAATTTATTTAAATGCACATGTCCAAGCTGTTTTTTTTTCAGACCACCACCGTGTGTATTCTCTGTGACTGCCTACACTCCAGCAGGGGCAACCAGCCTTAGTGATGCTGAATGTATTTGCATTACAGACTTAAACCTGAAAACCCCACTCGCTTCTAATTACTGTGCATGACTATACATGGCAAGCACATGGGTGTGTGCTAAACCTCTGCTTCTTCCCCCAAAAATTCGCTCCTCTTTTCCATCTACTGCAACTGTGAAATCACCAGAGCAAGACGCAATACATTTCTGCCTATAATTCTTCTATGCACACAGAGTCATGTTTTCACATTAGTGCCAAAACGAAATTTCTTTGCCAATTTGAAAGCACACTTACTGCTCTTTTTTTTTCGGGGGCAAGTGTATATCTCTTTTTTCAATTTGAAATCACTTTTACAGACTGACACATTCTGAAACCTTTTTTTTTAATTTATTTAAATGCACATGTCCAAGCAGTTTTTTTTTCAGACCACCACCGTGTGCATTCTCTGTGACTGCCTACACTCCAGCAGGGGCAACCAGCCTTAGTGATGCTGAATGTATTTGCATTACAGACTTAAACCTGAAAACCCCACTCGCTTCTAATTACTGTGCATGACTATACATGGCAAGCACATGGGTGTGTGCTAAACCTCTGCTTCTTCCCCCAAAAATTCGCTCCTCTTTTCCATCTACTGCAACTGTGAAATCACCAGAGCAAGACGCAATACATTTCTGCCTATAATTCTTCTATGCACACAGAGTCATGTTTTCACATTAGTGCCAAAACGAAATTTCTTTGCCAATTTGAAAGCACACTTACTGCACTTTTTTTTTCGGGGCCAAGTGAAAATCTCTTTTTACACTTTGAAATCACTTTTACAGACTGACACATTCTGAAACCTTTTTTTTTAATTTATTTAAATGCACATGTCCAAGCAGTTTTTTTTTCAGACCACCACCGTGTGCATTCTCTGTGACTGCCTACACTCCAGCAGGGGCAAACAGCCTTAGTGATGCTGAATGTATTTGCATTACAGACTTAAACCTGAAAACCCCACTCGCTTCTAATTACTGTGCATGACTATACATGGCAAGCACATGGGTGTGTGCTAAACCTCTGCTTCTTCCCCCAAAAATTCGCTCCTCTTTTCCATCTACTGCAACTGTGAAATCACCAGAGCAAGACGCAATACATTTCTGCCTATAATTCTTCTATGCACACAGAGTCATGTTTTCACATTAGTCCCAAAACGAAATTTCTTTGCCAATTTGAAAGCACACTTACTGCTCTTTTTTTTTCGGGGGCAAGTGTATATCTCTTTTTTCAATTTGAAATCACTTTTACAGACTGACACATTCTGAAACCTTTTTTTTTAAATTTATTTAAATGCACATGTCCAAGCTGTTTTTTTTTCAGACCACCACCGTGTGTATTCTCTGTGACTGCCTACACTCCAGCAGGGGCAACCAGCCTTAGTGATGCTGAATGTATTTGCATTACAGACTTAAACCTGAAAACCCCACTCGCTTCTAATTACTGTGCATGACTATACATGGCAAGCAAATGGGTGTGTGCTAAACCTCTGCTTCTTCCCCCAAAAATTCGCTCCTCTTTTCCATCTACTGCAACTGTGAAATCACCAGAGCAAGACGCAATACATTTCTGCCTATAATTCTTCTATGCACACAGAGTCATGTTTTCACATTAGTGCCAAAACGAAATTTCTTTGCCAATTTGAAAGCACACTTACTGCTCTTTTTTTTTCGGGCCAAGTGAAAATCTCTTTTTACACTTTGAAATCACTTTTACAGACTGACACATTCTGAAACCTTTTTTTTAAATTTATTTAAATGCACATGTCCAAGCTGTTTTTTTTTCAGACCACCACCGTGTGTATTCTCTGTGACTGCCTACACTCCAGCAGGGGCAACCAGCCTTAGTGATGCTGAATGTATTTGCATTACAGACTTAAACCTGAAAACCCCACTCGCTTCTAATTACTGTGCATGACTATACATGGCAAGCACATGGGTGTGTGCTAAACCTCTGCTTCTTCCCCCAAAAATTCGCTCCTCTTTTCCATCTACTGCAACTGTGAAATCACCAGAGCAAGACGCAATACATTTCTGCCTATAATTCTTCTATGCACACAGAGTCATGTTTTCACATTAGTGCCAAAACGAAATTTCTTTGCCAATTTGAAAGCACACTTACTGCTCTTTTTTTTTCGGGCCAAGTGAAAATCTCTTTTTACACTTTGAAATCACTTTTACAGACTGACACATTCTGAAACCTTTTTTTTAAATTTATTTAAATGCACATGTCCAAGCTGTTTTTTTTTCAGACCACCACCGTGTGTATTCTCTGTGACTGCCTACACTCCAGCAGGGGCAACCAGCCTTAGTGATGCTGAATGTATTTGCATTACAGACTTAAACCTGAAAACCCCACTCGCTTCTAATTACTGTGCATGACTATACATGGCAAGCACATGGGTGTGTGCTAAACCTCTGCTTCTTCCCCCAAAAATTCGCTCCACTTTTCCATCTACTGCAACTGTGAAATCACCAGAGCAAGACGCAATACATTTCTGCCTATAATTCTTCTATGCACACAGAGTCATGTTTTCACATTAGTGCCAAAACGAAATTTCTTTGCCAATTTGAAAGCACACTTACTGCTCTTTTTTTTTCGGGCCAAGTGAAAATCTCTTTTTACACTTTGAAATCACTTTTACAGACTGACACATTCTGAAACCTTTTTTTTTAAATTTATTTAAATGCACATGTTCAAGCTGTTTTTTTTTCAGACCACCACCGTGTGTATTCTCTGTGACTGCCTACACTCCAGCAGGGGCAACCAGCCTTAGTGATGCTGAATGTATTTGCATTACAGACTTAAACCTGAAAACCCCACTCGCTTCTAATTACTGTGCATGACTATACATGGCAAGCACATGGGTGTGTGCTAAACCTCTGCTTCTTCCCCCAAAAATTCGCTCCTCTTTTCCATCTACTGCAACTGTGAAATCACCAGAGCAAGACGCAATACATTTCTGCCTATAATTCTTCTATGCACACAGAGTCATGTTTTCACATTAGTGCCAAAACGAAATTTCTTTGCCAATTTGAAAGCACACTTACTGCTCTTTTTTTTTCGGGCCAAGTGAAAATCTCTTTTTACACTTTGAAATCACTTTTACAGACTGACACATTCTGAAACCTTTTTTTTTAAATTTATTTAAATGCACATGTCCAAGCTGTTTTTTTTTCAGACCACCACCGTGTGTATTCTCTGTGACTGCCTACACTCCAGCAGGGGCAACCAGCCTTAGTGATGCTGAATGTATTTGCATTACAGACTTAAACCTGAAAACCCCACTCGCTTCTAATTACTGTGCATGACTATACATGGCAAGCACATGGGTGTGTGCTAAACCTCTGCTTCTTCCCCCAAAAATTCGCTCCTCTTTTCCATCTACTGCAACTGTGAAATCACCAGAGCAAGACGCAATACATTTCTGCCTATAATTCTTCTATGCACACACAGTCATGTTTTCACATTAGTGCCAAAACGAAATTTCTTTGCCAATTTGAAAGCACACTTACTGCTCTTTTTTTTTCGGGCCAAGTGAAAATCTCTTTTACAGACTGACACATTATGAATCCACCATGTGTAACTACAACAAAAACAATTCCCATTTCTATTATTCATTTCTTAAGTTACCACATACATCCCCTCTCAAACTGTAAACTCACCTTTAAAATTAGTTAGTTGTGAAAGAAATGTGTCACTCAAACAGCAGATTATCAGAGCCAGGATCTCTGTTCTGTACACCTCTCTCCTCTCAGCAGAACCAGATAATGGCAAACTTTCCCTCTATTTTTCCACACATATACATGTAAGTTTCAAATCTCAGTGCTTCCCCCTTTTTTTCAAATGTAATGACACATTTCTATTGGTTGAAAACCAACCCTTTTCCAAAAGTACCCTGCCCCCAACTTGACTTCTGCCTAGTACCCTTCCCCCAACTTGACTTCTGCCTGCTACCATAGCAACAGCTCATGGAACACTGCTGTGTGCAGTTAGGTCAGAAGTTCGACACACAATGTTTCAATTCCACAGAGCAAGAGTGCTTGACTTTTCAAACCTAACTGCAAATCCATAGTACTGTTCTTTGGTTACACATTTTTTTGTACCAATACAAAACATGCTTCTATTAATTTTCACATACAGCCTAGTTTTTTTTCTAGAATGGTATGAAACAGCCAATCAGTTCTTTTTGTTTTGTAAAAAATATGTATGCCTCCATTTCCAAACTGTCTTTCTTTTCATATTGCCATTCTACTGAAAGACACCTCCTGAGTGCATCCAGTTCTCCTTTGAAGATGTTCACAGTGTGGATTGTAGGGCACAGCTATGTCTTCTGGAGTGAAAAGTTTGCAGAGAAAACAGATATGGTGAGAGACCTTGCTTTGCCAAATGTAGACATTAAATGGATTGGTCAGAGAGGGTTAAAGTGGCACCAATTGATGCCATTGGTGAAATCCTTCATGCAAATCCAACACCCTGACCTCATAATAGTGCACTGTGGTGGCAATGACCTAGGCACTTTGACTGGGGTAGGTCTGGAAATGCTTATGAAGGACACCTTTGCACAACTGTTTACACTTTTCCCTAAAACTGCCTTTGTGTTTTCCAACATATGCCAAAGGCAAAAATGGAACTGGTCCAATCATTTCTGTCCACAGATTGACAAAGCAAGAAAGCACGTCAACAAATCTGTTTCTGCTTTCCTCCGTGACTATGGTATGGGTGCCATTTACCACAACAACTTGCGTTACGACATGCAAGACATTTATAGAGGAGATGGTGTGCACTTCAATGATGAAGGGAACAGAGTCTTCCTCTTGAACCTTAGACTCTGCATCGGTACTTACTTGTAGGTACCACTAAAAAAATGACTCCATAAACACAACAGCTCTTTTTAGAGCTCCCTAATTTCTAAACTCTTAAATCTGATTTTCATTTATTTATTTTTATTTTTTTTACCGTACGCTTACCGTGAGCTTACCGTACGCGTACCCCGTGATTTTTTTTAAAATCAATAAATGTTTTTTTTGTACTTTTCTGTCCTTCTTTGACCCCCTTACAATTGTTAGGGGGTCTGTAACTCTCCTCATTGCCCCCTTTCCTTGTTTTCACTCTTTTTTTTCAGAGTGAAATACACAAAATGGCGGCCGCCGCTTCCTGGTTTCGGCCGATTCGAATGTTTACTAAGATCTAAGAGCCAATCAGAATCGCGCTCGCGCACGCCACCGTACGCTTACCGTAAGCGTACGGTAAGCGTACCGTAAGCTGGCTCAGATATATATATTGATTTAAAGGCTATTTTCTCAAAATCAACTGAACTGATTTACACCAAACCTACAAAAGGCACTTCCTTGACCTACGGACTACCTCTCTGCCAAATTTCTAGTAATTCTGTTCAGCCGTTCGGGCTGTAGCCCTGTCTAAAGGTCCTATGGAAAAATGCATGGGAAAAACGCGTTTTGGGACCCCCCTTTTATCTCAGCCCCCGCTTGACGGATCCCCCCGAGACTTTCAGGGTAGGAGCGGAGCGTAGCGCCCCACCTATTTTGAGAAATTCGCGAGGATTCGTCGACCGGCGCCAAAGTTATTCAAAATAGAATGTTGAGGTTTTCCTATGGAAACGTGGTCCTAACTATAACTACCTACTGGCGACCGCCAGTAGGTAATATATATATATATATATATATTACCTACTGGCGGTCGCCAGTAGGTAGTTATAGTTAGGACCCCTTTTCCATAGGAAAACCTCAACATTCTATTTTGAATAACTTTGGCGCCGGTCGATGAATCCTCGCGAATTTCTCAAAATAGGTGGGGCGCTACGCTCCGCTCCTACCCTGAAAGTCTCGGGGGGATCCGTCAAGCGGGGGCTGAGATAAAAGGGGGGTCCCAAAACGCGTTTTCCCCATGCATTTTTCCATAGGACCTTTAGAACGAGCTACAGCCCGAACGGCTGAACAGAATTACTCGAAATTTGGCAGAGAGGTAGTCCCTAGGTCAAGGAAGTGCCTTTTGTAGGTTTGGTGTAAATCTGTTCAGTAGATTCTGAGAAAATAGCCTTTAAATCAATATATATATCTGAGCCCGCTTACGGTACGCTTACCGTACGCTTACCGTAAGCGTACGGTGGCGTGCGCGAGCGCGATTCTGATTGGCTCTTAGATCTTAGTAAACATTCGAATCGGCCGAAACCAGGAAGCGGCGGCCGCCATTTTGTGTATTTCACTCAGAAAAAAAAGAGTGAAAACAAGAAAAGGGGGCAATGAGGAGAGTTACAGACCCCCTTACATTTGTGAGGGGGTCAAAGAAGGACTGTAAAGTACAAAGAAAACATTTATTGATTTTAAAAAAATCACGGGGTACGCGTACGGTAAGCTTACGGTAAGCGTACGGTAGAAAAAAAAAAATAAAAAAAAATGAAAATCAGATTTAAGTGTTTAGATATTAGGGGGCTCTAAAAAGAGCCGTTGTGTTTATGAAATGATTTTTTAGTGGTACCTACAAGTAAGTACCGATGCAGAGTCTAAGGTTCAAGAGGAAGACTCTGTTCCCTTCATCATTGAAGTGCACACCATCTCCTCTATAAATGTCTTGCATGTCATAACGCAAGTTGTTGTGGTAAATGGCACCCATACCATAGTCACGGAGGAAAGCAGAAACAGATTTGTTGACGTGCTTTCTTGCTTTGTCATCGCACCGCGTGCCCACAGTGCGCGCACAGCACGAACTGCGTTAAGTGGGCGCACACGCCACGAATGGCGTAAAGTAACTTAGCATTTAAAAAACCGTACAAATTCACTGAAAAAACCATAGGTTTCACACACGTTATAGTTAGGAATTAGCATTTAAAAAACCTTGCAAATTCACTGAAAAAACCATAGGTTTCACACATGTTATAGTTAGCGGAAATTTTACTGATAAAAAACCAATGAAATTCCCCCGTTATAGTTAGTGCAGGCAACTATAACTCACGCGACCGCAATCTTCTGCTGATGACATATGTGTCTTTATGAAAAAAAAATATTTGTAATATATGTATAGCTAAAAATGTATGGAAGAAGACATGGGCAAATAAGTGTCTAAATACAGTATTAGCATCAGCAGAGGATTGCGGTCGCGTGAGTTATAGTTGCCTGCACTAACTATAACGGGGGAATTTCATTGGTTTTTTATCAGTAAAATTTCCGCTAACTATAACATGTGTGAAACCTATGGTTTTTTCAGTGAATATATATATATATACATATATTATCTACTGGCGGTCGCCAGTAGATAGTTATAGTTACAACCTAGTTTCCATAGGAAATCTCAAAATTCTATTTTGAATAACTTTGGCGCCGGTTGACGAATCCTCACGAAATTTTCAAAACTAATCGGGCGCTCCGTTCAGCTCCTACCCTGAAAGTCTCGGGGTGATTCGTCAAGCGGGGGCCGAGAAAAAAGGGGGATCCCAAAACGCCTTTTCCTCATGCATTTTTCCTTAGGACCTTTAGACACAGCAACAGCCGAACAGCTTAACAGAATTACTTGAAATTTGGCAGAGAGGTAGACATAAGGTCAAGGAAGTGCCTTTTGCAGGTCTGGTGTAAATCTGTTCAGTATTTCCTGAGAAAATAGCATTTAAAACCATATCAATATCTATACGCGCGCACCGTGCGTGCACTGTGCGCGCACCCTGCCGTGCGCGAGCGCAATTCTGATTGGTTGTTAGATGTCGGTAAACATTCAAATCGGTCGAAGCTAGGAAGTGTCGGCCGCCATTTTGTCTCTCGCAGTCTGAGGGGGTGAAAATCAAAGGTGGAGAACGTGAAAAGGGGCAGAGTGGACAGTTCATGACCCCCTAGCCTTGGTCAGGGGGTCACAGAAGGACCCCCAAGGGAAAAAAAACCAATTTTTTTTAAAAAAATCGCGAGGTGCGTGCACACTGTGCGCACTGCGAACCGTGGGCGCTCGGTGCGCAAAGCGCCCCGAGTGCCCACAGAGCGCGCACGGTGTAAGACCTGAAAAAAAATAAAATAAAATAAAAACATAACTTAGCATTTAAAAAACCGTACAAATTCACTGAAAAAACCATAGGTTTCACACACGTTATAGTTACTAATTAGCATTTAAAAAACCTTGCAAATCCACTTAAAAAACCATAGGTTTCACACATGTTATAGTTAGCTGGACATTTCACTCGTAAAAAACCAATGAAATTCCCCCGTTATAGTTACTGCAGGCAACTATAACTCACGCGACCGCAATCCTCTGCGGATGACGTCAGATATTACATCACTGATGACATATGTGTCTTTCTGAAAAATAAATATTTGTAATATATGTATAGCTAAAGATTAATGGAAGAAGACATGGGAAAATAAGTGTCTAAATACAGTGATGTAATATCTGACGTCATCAGCAGAGGATTGCGGTCGCGTGAGTTATAGTTGCCTGCAGTAACTATAACGGGGGAATTTCATTGGTTTTTTACGAGTGAAATGTCCAGCTAACTATAACATGTGTTAAACCTATGGTTTTTTAAGTGAATATATATATAGGTGAAACCAGGCATCTGAGGAAGGCGAATGCGCCGAAATGCATCATGCCCATCACCGTGAATAAAGGACTGCCAAGAGAATCCACGCTGTGTCCTCTGATCTTTTCTTTGAAGGGATTTTGTCTGCATATATATATATATATATATATATATATATATATATATATATATATATATATATTCACTGAAAAAACCATAGGTTTAACACATGTTATAGTTAGCGGAAATTTTACTGATAAAAAACCAATGAAATTCCCCCGTTATAGTTAGTGCAGGAAACTATAACTCACGCGACCGCAATCCTCTGCTGATGCTAATACTGTATTTAGACACTTATTTGCCCATGTTTTCATCCATAAATTTTTAGCTATACATATATTACAAATATTTTTTTTTCATAAAGACACATATGTCATCAGCAGAAGATTGCGGTCGCGTGAGTTATAGTTTCCTGCGCTAACTATAACGGGGGAATTTCATTGGTTTTTTATCAGTAAAATTTCCGCTAACTATAACATGTGTGAAACCTATGGTTTCACACATGTGGGCCATGTACGCACGATGCGCTTCGCGCACCGTGCGCACATGGAGGACATATTATGCGCTTACTTGTGATAGGTAATCTGTTGAAATTTTTTGGGGAAATGCTGTGCTCTTATATGCCATGCACAAATGGTGGCCTTCGGCCACCATTTGCACACGTGGTGGAGAGAGTGGGTTTTTTTTTTTCAATAATTTTTTACCGTACGCGTACGGTAAGCGTACGGTAAGCGTAATCGGCGAAATTTTCGAAAAATAAAAAATTACCATTTTTTGCCTTGGGGGATCTTTGAAGACTCAACTAACATGGTTATGTGCATGGGCGCTGTCTAAACAGCCCCTTTATATGTTTTTGGCATTTGTTTATCAGCTCCCCCCTCAGAGTGCGAGAGAGAAAATGGCGGCCGCCGCTTCCTGGTTTCGACCGATTCGAATGTTTACTAAGATCTAAGGGCCAATCAGAATCGCGCTCGCTCACGCCACCGTACGCGTACGGTAAGCGTACCGTAAGCGCACCGTAAGCTGGCTCAGATATATATATTGATTTAAAGGCTATTTTCTCAGAATCTACTGAACAGATTTACACCAAACCTACAAAAGGCACTTCCTTGACCTGAGGACTACCTCTCTGCCAAATTTCAAGTAATTCTGTTCAGCCGTTCGGGCTGTAGCTGTGTCTAAAGGTCCTATGGAAAAATGCATGGGAAAAACGCGTTTTGGGACCCCCCTTTTATCTCAGCCCCCGCTTGACGAATCCCCCCGAGACTTTCAGGGTAGGAGCGGAGCGTAGGGCCCCACCTATTTTGAAAAATTTGGGAGGATTCGTCAACCGGCGCCAAAGTTATTCAAAATAGAATGTTGCGGATTTCCTATGGAAACGTGGTCCTAACTATAACTACCTACTGGCGACCGCCAGTAGGTAATATATATATATATATATATCCATCATAAGTTGCCACGAAGACAGAAGGGCCCACACAGGAAAAATATGCTCAAAATTTATTGTAAGCTTGCCGCTGGGATAAAAACAAGGAGCACAGCTTCATCTTTAAATCCAGCCTGACGCGTTTCATGTCTTAGCACTTCCTCAGAGGCATGGAAACTGCTAGCGTGCACAAGTATATTGTGGGGCACTCTTTAAATCCATTTTGATACCTGCTCAAGTGGGCGTGGCCGCTCGCACGACACTATGGTATCGGTAGTGTTCCCAGTCCTACTCCAGTGAGTTGTCTTGCCACGCAGCAGGATAAAGTTAATATTAAACCAAGTGCGGGGCTGTAAGGACCTTGTTACGCCCAGCGGACACGTTCCCGCTTTCACTGGCAACTCCGGTCCCGTCTCCTGCTCCCGCCGGTTGCCGTTACCTCGGGTCTGTGCTAGCAGCAGGGCTCCTTCCACAGCCCGGGCTGGCCGTTATAAATCCATCATAAGTTGCCCCGAAGACAGAAGGGCCCACACAGGAAAAATATGCTCAAAATTTATTGAAAGCTTGCCGCTGGGATAAAAACAAGGAGCACAGCTTCATCATTAAATCCAGCCTGACGCGTTTCATGTCTTAGCACTTCCTCAGAGGCATGGAAACTGCTAGCGTGCACAAGTATATTGCGGGGCACTCTTTAAATCCATTTTGATACCTGCTCAAGTGGGCGTGGCCGCTCGTACAGCACTATGGTATCGGTAGTGCTCCCAGTCCTACTCCAGTGAGTTGTCGTGCCACGCAGCAGGATAAAGTTAATATTAAACCAAGTGGGGGGCTGTAAGGACCTTGTTACGCCCAGCGGACATGTTCCCGCTTTCACTGGCAACTCCTGTCCCGTCTCCTGGTCCCGCCGGTTGGCGTTACCTCGGGTCTGTGCTAGCAGCAGGGCTCCTTCCACGGCCCGGGCTGGCCGTTATAAATCCATCATAAGTTGCCACGAAGACAGAAGGGCCCACACAGGAAAAATATGCTCAAAATTTATTGAAAGCTTGCCGCTGGGATAAAAACAAGGAGCACAGCTTCATCTTTAAATCCAGCCTGACGCGTTTCATGTCTTAGCACTTCCTCAGAGGCATGGAAACTGCTAGCGTGCACAAGTATATTGCGGGGCACTCTTTAAATCGATTTTGATACCTGCTCAAGTAGGCGTGGCTGCTCGCACGGCACTATGGTATCGGTAGTGCTCCCAGTCCTACTCCAGTGAGTTGTCGTGCCACGCAGCAGGATAAAGTTAATATTAAACCAAGTGGGGGGCTGTAAGGACCTTGTTACGCCCAGCGGACACCTTCCCGCTTTCACTGGCAACTCCTGTCCCGTCTCTCTTAAAACCATGCAACATAGATCTATACACAGAGTCACACACAGCCTACGCACACAAACACTCAGGCACCCATACAGATACTCAGACAACCAATCAATAACCCATATGGACACTCATATAGCTATTCACAAAACCATGCAGCCACTTATACAGCAACACACATACACATACAGACATTCACACAGTTTAGTCACTAGTCTGTAGTAAGATACATTTAATGACTCACTTATAGAGTCAGTTACACACCTACAAAATCATCCATTCACACACTTGTACACCCACTCATTCTTCAACAGGCCTTTCCCTATATATAGTAAACATATTAAAACTTTACAGAAACACATACTCACTGGATGACGTCATCAGTGATGTCATCAGTGATGTCATTTGAGATGTCATCAGTGATGTCACTGACCATGTCATGAGTGATGTAATGTGTGACGTCATCAGCAGTGCATTGCGGGGGCGCGAGTTATAGTTAGCTGAACTAACTATAACAGGGGAATTTCTAGGGTTTTGTACGAGGAAAATGTCCAGCTAACTATAACGCCCCTGAAACCTATGGTTTTTTCAGTGAATTTCTAAGGTTTTTTAAATGCTAACTCCTAACTATAATGTGCCAGAAACCTATGGTTTTTTCAGTGAATGTATATATATATATATATATATATATATATTCACTGAAAAAACCATAGGTTTCATACAAGTTATAGTTAGCGGACATTTTACTGATAAAAAACCATTGAAATTCCACGTTATAGTTAGTGCAGGCAACTATAACTCACGCGACCGCAATCCTCTGCTGATGCTAATACTGTATTTAGACACTTATTTGCCCATGTCTTCTTCCATTAAATTTTAGCTATACATATATTACAAATATTTTTTTTTCATAAAGACACATATGTCATCAGCAGAGGATTGCGGTCGCGTGAGTTATAGTTGCCTGCACTAACTATAAAGTGGAATTTCAATGGTTTTTTATCAGTAAAATGTCCGCTAACTATAACTTGTGTGAAACCTATGGTTTTTCCAGTGAATTTGCAAGGTTTTTTAAATGCTAATTCCTAACTATAACGTGTGTGAAACCTATGGTTTTTTCAGTGAATTTGTACGTTTTTTAAAATGCTAATTTACTTTACGCCGTTCGTGGCGTGCGCGCCCACTTTACGCAGTTCGTTGGGTGCGCACGGTGCGCTTCGCGCACCGTGCGCGCACAGTGAGCACGCGGTGCGCTTCGCGCACCGCGCGCCCACTTTACGCAGTTAGTGCCGTGCACGCACCATTTGCGCATGGGGTGGGGAAAGTATGGATATTTTTTTTTTAAAATAATTTTTACCGTACGCGTACGGTAAACGTAATCGGCGAAATTATAGAAAAATTATAGAATTATAGAAAAATTTAAAATTCCGTTTTTGACCTTGGGGGATCTTTGAGGACTCCCTCAACATGGCTAGGTGCTTAGGAGCTGTCGAAACAGCCCCTTTACATGTTTTTGGACTTTGTTTTTTAACCCCCTCTCAGAAAATGGCGGCCGCTACTTCCTGGTTTCGACCGATTCGAATGTTTACTAAGATCTAACAGCCAATCAGAATCGCGCTCGCGCACGTCACCGTACGCGTACGGTAAGCGCACCGTAAGCGCACCGTAAGCTGGCTCAGATATATATATTGATTTAAAGGCTATTTTCTCAGAATCTACTGAACAGATTTACACCAAACCTACAAAAGGCACTTCCTTGACCTGTAGACTACCTCTCTGCCAAATTTCAAGGAACTCTGTTCAGCCGTTCGGGCTGTAGCTGTGTCTAAAGGTCCTATGGAAAAATGCATGGGAAAAACGCATTTTGGGACCCCCCTTTTATCTCAGCCCCCGCTTGATGAATCCCCCCGAGACTTTCAGGGTAGGAGCGGAGCGGAGCGCCCCATTAGTTTTGAAAATTTCGCGAGGATTCGTCGACTGGCGCCAAAGTTATTCAAAATAGAATGTTGCGGTTTTCCTATGGAAACAGGGTCCTAACTATAACTACCTACTGGCGACCGCCAGTAGGTAATATATATATATATATATATATATATATATATATATATATATATACACTTAAAAAAAACATAGGTTTACATATTACATCACTGTATTTAGACACTTATTTACCCATGTCTTCTTCCATTAATTTTTAGCTATACATATATTACAAATATTTTTTTTTCAGAAAGACACATATGTCATCAGTGATGTAATATCTGACGTCATCAGCAGAGGATTGCGGTCGCGTGAGTTATAGTTGCCTGCACTAACTATAACGGGGGAATTTCAATGGTTTTTCACGAGTGAAATGTCCAGCTAACTATAACATGTGTGAAACCTATGGTTTATTAAGTGAATTTGCAAGGTTTTTTAAATGCTATTTCCTAACTATAACGTGTGTGAAACCTATGGTTTTTTCAGTGAATTTGTACGGTTTTTTAAATGCTATGTTATGTATTTTTATTATTTTTTTAAAGTTTTTTCACCGTGCGCGTACCGTACGCGCATGGTGCGCTTCGCGCACCGTGCGCGCGCTGTGGGCGCTTGGTGCGCTTCGCGCACAGAGCGCCCATGATGCGTTGTTCCTGCCGTGCACGTACGGTGCGCGCACCCCGCGATTTTTTGCAAAAAAAATATTTTTTTTTTTACCCTTGGGGGTCCTTCAGTGACCCCCTGACAAAGCCTAGGGGGTCAGGACCTGTCCATCCTGCCCCCTTCTCACGTTTTCCCCCTTTGTTTTTCATTGCCTCAGACTGTGAGAGACAAAATGGCGGCCCACACTTCCTGATTTCGACCGATTCGAATGTTTACTGACATCTAACAACCAATCAGAATTGCGCTCGCGCACGTCACCGTGCGCGTACGGTATGCGTACCGTACGCGCACGGTGCGCGCTTATAGATATATATATATGCTTTTAACTGCAATTTTCTCAGGAACTAATGAACAGATTTACACCAGACCTGCAAAAGGCACACCCCTGAACTGAGGACTACCTCTCTGCCAAATTTCAAGTAATTCTGTTCAGCCGTTCGGGCTGTAGCTTGGACTAAAGGTCCTATGGAAAAATGCATGGGGAAAACGTGTTTTGGGACCCCCCCTTTTTCTCAGCCCCCGCTTGACGAATCCCCCCGAGATTTTCAGGGAAGGAGCGGAGCAGAGCGCGCCCCACCTATTTTAAAAATTTCGCGAGGATTCGTCAATCGGCGCCAAAGTTATTCCAAATAGAATGTTGCGGATTTCCTATCTAAACACGGTCCTAACTATAACTATCTACTGGCGACCGCCAGTAGATAATATATATATATATATATATATATGAACACAGAGTTTGTAGCTGTTCCCAAGCCTCTAATTCGGCGGGCTCACGGCTGGGGTAGCCACCCCCAAAATTCTCACACGTTCAGTCCGGCGCAATCCTTCCCAGATGTATCAAAGGAATCACACAGGAGCCGTGGCCTCTATTTTCAGTGCAGATTTATTGCAGACACAAACGTCCTACGCGTTTCGGAGTAGAACACTCCTTCGTCACGGGCAAACTTTGTGCATTTCATCTTTGTTAATAAAGTAAAACAACATGTCACGTGATACAATAGACATAAACAAAATACTTTACCATATTGTAAATCATATGAGTATTTCCAGTTTTTTGAAGTTATTTTAAGGTTATTTCGTGTAAATGGTAAGTACAATGACTAGCATATCAAGAACAATGTTTTTTTACATGATTGGAAAATCCATAGTTTACGAGTAACACGCCCAAATGGCGCGTTCGAGTGGCATGTAACAGTAAAATCATCTGTCAAATGATTATCTCGGTATTTGATTCCCAAATGGGATGAAAAGTGCTCAATTTTGGTCGACAAAATGACAGTAGAAATAAACATACCGTACAAATAAATTAATGTCGGCCGTTCTGGGACTTGAACTCATCATGTTCAAAAGTAAAACAGAGGTGTATTAGTCCATAGTGCTACGGGAGTATTCTCTCTTACCTCCCCAAAAGAGTGCTATTTTTGCTGGGCTGACTTTATGAATAGATAAAAAATATATATATAATGCAGACAGCCTAATTATACAGACTGGTATCCTGCTGCATACATTTGACCGCCCCAGTGGGCATGCATTAATCAAAAACCATTGGATCATGGTTTTTAAATTATTGCTGGTAACCAGTAGATTCAATAAGTGAGTACTGCTGGTAATTCCTAAACTTCAAAAGCAAAAAACTTTATCGAACAAATCCGTAATTGTTTGGTATGTACCATACAAATTCTAAAGAAAAACCCAGCCTGTACAAATATCCGCACTCTGGCTACACACAGTTTTCATCAATATCATGGAGTCTGTCAAATCGATTTAAAGAACATGAGGGTTCTGAGACTTTTTCATGCTAATTAACTCAGTTCAATACTGCCCCAGTGGGCCAAATCATAATAAAAGGATTTCCCTTAGGTGCTGCCCATGTGGGCAAACTGTTCAGAGGGTAGCCAATTCATCTACTTCTCCAAGCATCTGTTACCTTAAAAAAAGACAGAATGTTTATTAAAATCTTCATATCATTACATGAAATATTAAAAAGGTCACACAAAATTTCTAAAAAACAGCAAGCAGAAACAACAGCAGGTATGCATGGACCTATTGAACCAAACATATGTTTTATATTTTAATGTAAGTGCACTGATAACTCTTCATCCATATTCAACCCATGGGGCACCATGGTATTGAATCTAATAATAAATTTGGATTCCAATTTTCTAAGTTCTAGCAATCTGTTGCCACCTCTTGTATTAGGAAAAACACAATCAATTGCAGCAAATTTGACAAGACTGGCATTACTGTTGTGGTTATCTTGAAAATGCCGGGCTACTGGATATGTTTTGTCATTTTTGTTGATAGCCCTCAAATGCTCCAACACTCTTTTCTTTCCTGAATGGATGGTGCTCCCTATATAGTATTTGGAACATGGACATTTGAGAATATACACCACAAATTCCGTATTGCAGTTTAGATGTTTTTGTATGACCCAAGGGGCCTCATTATTGCTGAATTTCACTGATTTTAAGCTGCAACTGTATTTGCACGCCTTGCATTGGTTGCATGTAAAAAACCCCTTAACCGCATTCTCTTTTCTAGGATTGGGGATCATGTTATTGCATAATTGATCTCTCAATGATTTAGGTTTACGAAAAGTGAGAGATGGATAATCACCTATATAATCTTTCAAGTCCTTATCAGTTTTGAGCACTTCCCAAAACTTTTTTAGGCTCCTCCTGACCTCCCATGCATGGGTGCTGTAGGTAGTGATAAACCTTACAGTATCTTTGGGCTTAATGGTTGGAACGGTTTCCGTAGGGAAAAGAAGTTCCTGGCGATTAAGAGCTTCTACTTTATTAATCGCCTTTTTCACTGTTTTAGCACTGTAGCCACGTGCCAAAAAACGCTCTTGCATGATAGATTTTTCATTTTCAAATTTACTGATAGTACTGCAATTTCTGCGTGCCCGCAATAGCTCCCCAAAGGGTATACTTTGTATAAGGTTATGCGGATGGCAACTGTCAGCGTGAAGTAGACTGTTGCCAGCCGTAGATTTTCTGAATAAGGAACTTTCTATGGTGTTATTTTTTGTCTCAAGTTTAAGATCCAAGAATTCCATGGTGTCTTTGCTAATTTGGTGTGTGAATTGGAGATTCATTACGTTAGTATTGAGGGTCTCTACAAATTCAATGGCTTGTGCCTCAGTGCCACTCCACACACAAAAGATATCATCTATATAGCGTAGCCAGAGGACGGCATGGCTCTTGAAGAGTTCGATGTTGTGGACCACCTGCTCCTCCCACCAGCCCAGGTAAAGACCTGCAAAGCTGGGGGCGAAGCAGGTTCCCATGGCCGTCCCCTGGATTTGCCTGTAGATGTTTTTATCAAAAAGGAAAAAATTATTATTCAAACACATTTCAATCATTTTGAGCAACATCTCTGTATGATGTAAAAAACTTGCTGGTCTGCTATGGAGAAAGTATTTGCATGTTTCTAGGCCTAAAGTTTGCGGAATACTAGTGTAAAGACTGCAAACATCTAGTCCTAACATGAGATATTCTGAAGACCATTCTATGCCAGATATATGCTTAAGGAAGTCACTAGTATCACGGACATAGGAAGGGAGGGATTGAACCAGGGGTTGGAGAAAATAGTCCACATATTTGGAAGTGTTCTCCAACGCACTACCGCATGAAGAGACAATTCACACACCAAATTAGCAAAGACACCATGGAATTCTTGGATCTTAAACTTGAGACAAAAAATAACACCATAGAAAGTTCCTTATTCAGAAAATCTACGGCTGGCAACAGTCTACTTCACGCTGACAGTTGCCATCCGCATAACCTTATACAAAGTATACCCTTTGGGGAGCTATTGCGGGCACGCAGAAATTGCAGTACTATCAGTAAATTTGAAAATGAAAAATCTATCATGCAAGAGCGTTTTTTGGCACGTGGCTACAGTGCTAAAACAGTGAAAAAGGCGATTAATAAAGTAGAAGCTCTTAATCGCCAGGAACTTCTTTTCCCTACGGAAACCGTTCCAACCATTAAGCCCAAAGATACTGTAAGGTTTATCACTACCTACAGCACCCATGCATGGGAGGTCAGGAGGAGCCTAAAAAAGTTTTGGGAAGTGCTCAAAACTGATAAGGACTTGAAAGATTATATAGGTGATTATCCATCTCTCACTTTTCGTAAACCTAAATCATTGAGAGATCAATTATGCAATAACATGATCCCCAATCCTAGAAAAGAGAATGCGGTTAAGGGGTTTTTTACATGCAACCAATGCAAGGCGTGCAAATACAGTTGCAGCTTAAAATCAGTGAAATTCAGCAATAATGAGGCCCCTTGGGTCATACAAAAACATCTAAACTGCAATACGGAATTTGTGGTGTATATTCTCAAATGTCCATGTTCCAAATACTATATAGGGAGCACCATCCATTCAGGAAAGAAAAGAGTGTTGGAGCATTTGAGGGCTATCAACAAAAATGACAAAACATATCCAGTAGCCCGGCATTTTCAAGATAACCACAACAGTAATGCCAGTCTTGTCAAATTTGCTGCAATTGATTGTGTTTTTCCTAATACAAGAGGTGGCAACAGATTGCTAGAACTTAGAAAATTGGAATCCAAATTTATTATTAGATTCAATACCATGGTGCCCCATGGGTTGAATATGGATGAAGAGTTATCAGTGCACTTACATTAAAATATAAAACATATGTTTGGTTCAATAGGTCCATGCATACCTGCTGTTGTTTCTGCTTGCTGTTTTTTAGAAATTTAGTGTGACCTTTATAATATTTCATGTAATGATATGAAGATTTTAATAAACATTCTGTCTTTTTTTAAGGTAACAGATGCTTGGAGAAGTAGATGAATTGGCTACCCTCTGAACAGTTTGCCCACATGGGCAGCACCTAAGGGAAATCCTTTTATTATGATTTGGCCCACTGGGGCAGTATTGAACTGAGTTAATTAGCATGAAAAAGTCTCAGAACCCTCATGTTCTTTAAATCGATTTGACAGACTCCATGATATTGATGAAAACTGTGTGTAGCCAGAGTGCGGATATTTGTACAGGCTGGGTTTTTCTTTAGAATTTGTATGGTACATACCAAACAATTACGGATTTGTTCGATAAAGTTTTTTGCTTTTGAAGTTTAGGAATTACCAGCAGTACTCACTTATTGAATCTACTGGTTACCAGCAATAATTTAAAAACCATGATCCAATGGTTTTTGATTAATGCATGCCCACTGGGGCGGTCAAATGTATGCAGCAGGATACCAGTCTGTATAATTAGGCTGTCTGCATTATATATATATTTTTTATCTATTCATAAAGTCAGCCCAGCAAAAATAGCACTCTTTTGGGGAGGTAAGAGAGAATACTCCCGTAGCACTATGGACTAATACACCTCTGTTTTACTTTTGAACATGATGAGTTCAAGTCCCAGAACGGCCGACATTAATTTATTTGTACGGTATGTTTATTTCTACTGTCATTTTGTCGACCAAAATTGAGCACTTTTCATCCCATTTGGGAATCAAATACCAAGATAATCATTTGACAGATGATTTTACTGTTACATGCCACTCGAACGCGCCATTTGGGCGTGTTACTCGTAAACTATGGATTTTCCAATCATGTAAAAAAACATTGTTCTTGATATGCTAGTCATTGTACTTACCATTTACACGAAATAACCTTAAAATAACTTCAAAAAACTGGAAATACTCATATGATTTACAATATGGTAAAGTATTTTGTTTATGTCTATTGTATCACGTGACATGTTGTTTTACTTTATTAACAAAGATGAAATGCACAAAGTTTGCCCGTGACGAAGGAGTGTTCTACTCCGAAACGCGTAGGACGTTTGTGTCTGCAATAAATCTGCACTGAAAATAGAGGCCACGGCTCCTGTGTGATTCCTTTGATACATCTGGGAAGGATTGCGCCGGACTGAACGTGTGAGGATATATATATATATATATATATATATATATATATATATATATATATATATATATATATATATATATATATATATATCGCCACCAAATGCTGACCTTAAAGAAAAGTCAGCGGGACACATGCTCTGGGCACAAACAAGGATTTATTCAGCTTAGTTAAAACGCTTTCCTGCAGTCCGTGAAACACCTATGGCAGACGCGTTTCTGGCCGGAATGGCCGTCATCAGTGCCGGTCCCACAGGCTGTTGATTTCTCATGGACTTCAGAGACCACTCCCATAGAAGTAGACTCTCGACTCCTCCTCCCACAGGCAGGTGTGTTGATTGCGCTAGGAATCCCAGGTCCACTGCATGATGATAATTGCAGTCCACACGAGGTTCCTCATACAGTGATGTGGAACTCTGAACAGCGATATTGTCCCCTCTTGGTGCTGGGCTGCACTCCACCACAGAAGTCCTGGATGTGATGGTCCCGCTAAAACCTTGATTTGTGCCCTTATCAGTGAAGAACCAGAAACCTTATGGGCCTGGCGGCGCAGGGTACGCCTTAATCTCCTGGGTTCACCTACTTCAGCTAACAGAGACATGGGGACACTCTGTTGGCGTAAAAGATCAGATTTTATTAGCTGCAGCTAGTACAGTTGTCCTAGAAGTACACACGGTATGTTCTCAAGAGACTGCCACTTCACTCTGTGGCGCACAATCTTTATAGTACATAGATGACATATACATTGACGAAGGACACACCTAAAACATACATGAAAAACCAATAAGAATAGTATGAAAGTAAGTCAGAGCCAATAGAAAGAAGTGGAAAACTAAAGTATCGAATAACCCGAAGAAGCCTCTCCTTCAACTGTGTTTGCCACCCCTCACACAGGTTAAGGTATTAACATGTCTGTAACTGACTTGCAGGTGGCGAGATAAGTTTGTGTGTTTTGGAGGACAGTTGTGAAACGAGAGAATACGAGCAGAGGACAGTGAAGGCCAGAAGATAAGATAAAATAAGAAGAGAATAGTGTGAACCAACAGATAGTTAAGACAGGGATTAGAAAAACCAGACAGGGATTAGTGTACTCGGTCAGTCTCCAACACCAGCTTTGTAAACAGAGGCACAAGGCTATTTTACACAATATTGCCGGAAAAGCTGAAAAGACTTCGTTCGTCGTGCTGCCTGAGTGAGGGCAACACGAAAATGGTGGCGGAGCACAAAATGGAGGCTCAATACGATCGTGATCAAAAATCGAATTTCCTCAGACCCTCCTTTTGCCAGAACTCAGGCAAGATACACAGACTCACGTTAATCTGAGTCGATGTCGATACCCATGAGGTCATCGAGCTGTTGCTGTAGCATCATTCTAATATTCTCCGTTCTTTGTGTCTTAGGTTTTGGGATGCATACAGTAGCACAAAGGTCGCAGATGGCGGGACCACAGTGCATACAAAGACAACAAGAGAAAATGATGGCTAAAACCATACCAAGGAATGTTAGCACCTTCCAACCCCATTTGGACAGTAGTCCCCAAAACCATCCCAATAACAACCAATCTCCTTCGTCCTGATGAATCGACTCGGAGATTATATGTAATTTAGAGATGGCCTGGTATACTGTCGAAGCATCATCAGGTATATAAATACAGCAATTTGATTTGATCAATTTACAGTGTCCACCACGATCTGCAAGAATAACATCTAAGGCAACTCGGTTCTGCAAAGTCATAAGACGATCCGCCTGTAGTTCCGCTGTAATATTACTCAAAGCTCCTACAGTGATGTCTATGGTAGTCTCTACAACACGAACCAGTTGTCTAATATTCCTGCTGTTTGCCATAGAACCCCAAAAAGGAAGAAATCCTTTTAGGAAGTCCCCTCCCTCTTGTCCTGCTTTGTCTTTGGAATCAATAATTCCTCTGCCATATCTGTTTCTATGAAAATTTGAAGAAGCAGTGTATGTAGGGGAAGAAGAAAAGCTATATAGCAAGTTCCAGAAAAATAAGTTGGTAACCACGTATAGGCTCTATCGTGACAGATAAAATACGTGCCCTGAGATGGTACTAACGGCGGCAAATTCTGAGATGAGTGGATGTACGTATGGGAACAAAAACTTTTTCTCTGTTCGATGTCAGTAGTCTGGCCATTTATTTGCAAACAGAAATTGCCTTGATGAGGTACAGTCCAAATTGGTGGAGATTTTCCCTGTTTAACCTTATCACTAAGGCTAGTGACATAATGAGTGACGTTCCAATTAGTATATACTTTTCTCTCATCAACAGAAATTTTACTGTTTTCCATGATTTTGGCCATAGCTACCATTCCCTTTATTAATGAACTATGACTGAAATCTGGTCCACCAATATAGGAACTGATAGGTCATTTAAATCGGCTCTGATAAGCGTTAGAGAAAATAACAAAATAAGCCCAAGCAGAACCTTCATAAGAGAACGGAAGGACTAAATATGGCATCCCTTTTTCTGTGGTGTGAGGCATTAGTCCACACACTCAACAATCAGTTGTATTAATTACTAATTGGTGTGGGTGTAATAACTGGATAAATGAATTGTTGTAATATTCAATTCTTCTAACGAGTTCATGTTGAGGAAGTATATGAAATAGATGCAGAGAGATAGTAGAATAAGAAGGCACAGTAATAGAAGAAGGGACAACTTTTTCCTGCATAGCATGAACAATCCAACCTATATACGCCAACAAAACACACAATAATATAAAGACACATAAAGTTATACCACAACGACTGTATATTATTTTACAATAATTGTCTTTCATTTTGTTCTTTCTCTCTCTTTCGCCTAATGTAGTTTCCATCTTCTAAATGGATGCTCACGGCAATCTTCTTTAATCACTTGGTCACGATTGTCTGCCGTATGACACAGCAAGTCCTGCAGGCCTATTGCCACTACTCAGGTCACAACCAAGACTCCTACCGTGACCCTGCAACCGGGATAGAAACTACATGGAAGAGAGAATCTCAAGTTTTCTTCTTCAATCTAGGTCTTAAATCGTAATGAGCCTTATCAGGTACAGTCTGATCCTGAAACAATGTTCGTGGATTTGTGGTATTCAGACAAAAATGTGGTGGTACAGCTTCTTGGAGAATGTCGTCGTTTTCTTTTTCTGACAGTGTTCCATTCAAGCATGCATCACTAAAAGGTATAAATCGGGGAACCTTCTCGCTTTCGGAGTCACTTATACCCTTACGGACCCACTGATCAAAGGGCAAAGGCAAAGGGACCTTCTTGCAGTGCACGCCGTGGATCCAGTTCTTCTTTCCTTCAACCTTTACTGCTGTACGAGTAGTCAAGAGAACCTGACGGTGTTCTCTCCAGCGAGGCTCCACATTCTTCGTCCTTTGGAAATTCTTCACACAAACCCAGTCACCTGGTTGGATGGAATGACCTGAGTCTGTGGAGGCCTCTGGCAAAGCGCTCTGAACCTGCTGATGGAGAACACATAATTTAGTCGTGAGGTCGTGCAAATAATCAATCAACATCGGGTATGGTAAGACTGAGTACTTTTTAGGGCGAGGGACTCCCCATACATTTGCTGGGCGTCCGAAAACTATCTCATAAGGGCTAAGTCCCAAACGAGAATGCACAGCTGTTCTGGTGGATAGAAGAGCCAAAGGTAGGGCATCGGGCCAACTAAGGTCTGTACTAGCCTGCACTTTCGCAAGCTTAAGCTTTAAAGTACCATTGTAGCATTTCACTAGACCCGCTGACTGTGGATGGTTTGCCGCATGGAACTTCTGTTTTATACCAAGACCTGCATAAACTTTTTGCATGACTTGGCCCACAAACTCGCTCCCATTGTCACTCCAGACAATGCGCGGCAAACCAAATCTAGGGAAAAACTCTTTTAGAAGTACTTTGGCTGTAGATAAAGCAGTATTGTCTTTCAGGGGGTAAGCCTCTATCCATCTGGAAAAGGCACATACCACCACTAGAACATATTTGAGATTGTTGCATCGTTCCATGTGAATGTAATTGATTTGCAACACCTCAAAGGGATAGGTCGGAGGAGCAAAATGACCTGCTGAAGTTGGGGTTCCTTTTCCCGGATTGTACATTAAGCAAATAATGCAATGTTTCACTACATTTTCTGCACACTTTGGGATTCCTTCGTTTTGCCACACTGGATCCAGAAGCTTGCATATTCCTTTTGCACTTAGGTGGGCTGGACCATGCGCCATAGTAACTACAGGTAGTACATAAGCGTCTTCCCATCTCGTCTAACATTCCTGTACTTTCTTTCCACTTTCTCAATTCTTTCTCTGTAGCCTTTTCTTGAATTGACTTCACACTTTCTACTGTGTCCTCATACAATCCTTTTTCTCTGACCCAATTTGCAGGGCCCGCAACATACATGCGACTTGTAGCATCTTTGGCTGTTTCTTTCGCTACCTCATCCGCAAATGCATTCCCGCGACCAATATCGTCAGTAATCTTCTTATGTGCGCTACACTCCACAATTGCTATCTGGGTAGGCAAAGCAAGCGACTCAAGAAGGTCAGACACCAACTGACCATGTTGTATCTTAGTGCCGTGGGAAGTAAGGAATCCCCTTTCTTTCCACAAACGTCCAAAATTGAATGTCACACCAAAAGCGTACCGGCTATCGGTATACACGTTCACTCTTTTTACTTTGGATAACACACACGCTCTGGTTAAGACTATCAGTTCAGCTGCCTGAGCTGAATTATGTCTGATGCGTGCTGTTTCCACGACTGTATGCAAGGTAGTAACAGCATAGGCTGAAGTTGTCTCTCCATTAGGAAGATTAAAACAAGAATCATCTACCCATAGCGTTCCATCCGGATTCACTAATGGCGTATCTGTTAAGTCAATTCTACCTTTTGTCTCTTCCTCAGTATGGAAGAAACAATCATGTTGTTCTTGAACACCTTTCTCTTCTGGAAGAGGCAACAAAGTAGCTGGATTTAAAGTATTACATTGTTTGATATGCACGTGACTAGCCAAGAGCGTCAGCTCATATCCAGACAAACAAGCACTCGTAAGATGCTGTGTTTTTGTTCTGTTTAGCAAAGTATCCACTGCATGTGGCACCATAACAATAAGAGTATTATCTAGCACCATTCCAGCAGACTGTCGAATAGAAATTGCTGCTGCTGCTGTCGCTTTAAGACAACTAGGCAATGCTTTAGCTACTGGATCTAACGTAGCCGAAAAATAGGTACATGGTCATTGTTTATCTCCCAATCGCTGTGTTAAGACTGACAACGCACAACCTTCTCTTTCATGAACATAGAGCGTAAAAGGCTTACTGTAATCAGGAGTACCTAGCACAGGAGCGGAACACAGAGCAGCACGTAAATTAGTAAAACTCCTCTGACATTCGTTAGTCCATGGAAGGGCCTGAGGCGTATCTTTCAAAGTGAGTGCCAACAAAGGTTTGGCCAACGGAGAGAAGTTAGGGATCCACTGCCTACAATAGGAAGTAATGCCCAGAAAGGCACGTACCTCTCTTTGTGTGGATGGCACAGACATTTGCGCAATAGCTTGGATACGTTCTGGGGTTAATCGTCTTCCCTCCTTTGATAAGAGATGACCCAAGTAGGTAACTTCTCGGCGAACATATTGCAGCTTAGAAGGTGAAACCTTATGATTAAGATTGGATAAATGTTGAAACAATGCAACCGTCACATTCTTACATATATCCTCTGAATCAGCAGCGATTAACAAATCGTCCATGTACTGAATGAGAGCAGCACCAGACGGCAAGGAAAAAGCATCAAGATGACATTTCAGAGCTTGACTATAGATAGAGGGACTTTCACAGTAGCCTTGAGGTGCGCGTTTGAACCAGAAGCTTCGGCCTCCAAGAGAGAAGCCAAAAATGTCCCTACTCTCTTCGGCAATGGGAATACTAAAGAAAGCATTTTTCACATCGATAACAGAAAACCAAACCGCTGTAGAAGGTATCATTGTCAACAACGCAGTGATATCTGGGACAACAGGAAACTGTGGTACAACAATTTTGTTTATCTCCCGAAGATCAATTACAAAGCGATAAACAGGAGGCTGAGAAGGATCAGTGCATTTAAGAACAGGAAGAATAGGGCTATTACATATGTTACCTCTCGTTTCCTCAACCACATCCTTCTGAATCAAATCATGAATGACTTCCAAAAGCGCTCTTTCACCTTCAGTGGAAATTCTATACTGAGGAACGCATGGCAATTCAGCATTGGGTTTGAGAGTAACAACATAAGGTGGAATTTCAAGACAACCAACATAATTTGGACCCGTGGCCCAAAGAGTTGTAGGAAGAGAGAGCAATTCAGGTGGGAATTGATCTTTTGACAAATACATTGGAGAAGTCAGTTTCTGTCCCAAAGTAAGATATACACCAGAAGTAGAGCAATATATCGTTGCATGCAATCTTTTCAATAGATCCAAGCCCAATAGATTCTCGCCGCAACCATTCGTTAAGAGAAGCGGAACTTCTAAATCATAAGGGCCAATTGAAATAGGCAAAGGGCAAGAAACCGGATTACGAACTGGGGCGCCAGAAAAACCTACAAATAAATTTGTTAAGACAGACAAAGGCGCCCCAGGGAGTTTTGAATGAATGATAGAACTTCTCATCACACCAGTATCTAAAAGAAATGGCTCTGAAACACCCATTGTAGTGACATTAACATAAGGTCCATTCTGATCTACTGGAATCGACACAACTCCCTCACTTTGTCTATGGCTGTCCTAGTTAAAATGAAGACTTTCATTCTCGCCTTCAACATAACAATCCTCATTGTAATACTGTGTAGATCGAGCGTTTTGCTGATCAAAGTAGTTCACGGAATTAGAAGGAGGAAGGGAACGCTGTTCTTGGGTCAACATACCTCGACCTCTACCTCTGTTTGCTGACTGGAGGCCACCACGACCTCGTGGAGCAGATAGTGTCCCATTTCGCTGTAATAAAACCGGACAACTATTCCTAAAATGGCCTTCCTCTCTACAATAGGCACATTGATTAGGACCTAACAAAGGTCGTGGAGTATATGACTCAGGCTTTTGATACACCCTCTGAAACTGTGGAGGCTGTTGAAACTGGGGCTGAGCATAACGAGGTGGATAAGCCTGTTGCAAGAGAACCTTAGTTTTCAATTCTTTAGTCTTTTTCTCTTGCTTATCTCTTTCTTCTTTACCTCTATTTTCATAATATTGAGCAGTAGCCAATATCTGGGCTGAAGAGGAAACGGCCCATGAACTTTCGGAGTCTTTCAGCTTATGCGATAACTCGAGTAGCAAATTAAATACGAACTTATCTACAAGTAATCGCTGCCCACCCTCTGTAGTCATGTCCTGACCACCGTGATCAATTAATGTCTCCTCGAAACGAGTGAAGAAATCGGAGACACTCTCATCTTTCTTCTGTTTACACGCAGCTAGTTTATCCCAGTTAACTCTCAAGGCGGGCATCATCGTTTTCATTCATGTAATAATCCTACCAGGGAGTTCTGAAATCAAAGCATCAGGCTTCGCACCACCCACTTGGGCTCTATCTGCGGCAATTATAGCATCCCAGTCTCCACCTAATTCTTGAGCATGATTCTCCTTACGAATCCTAGCCTATAACGCTTGTGGGACTACATTCCCCATCAACATATCAATATCTGCTAAATTCATAATACAAGCATCAACAGTCTGTGACAATTCTTTATAATAACCTGCAGGGTTTTTACTAGGGGTGGGCGGAATTTGCGAAATCCACTTTCGCAAATTATCGCGAAAATGTTTAAAATTATCGCAAACAAGCGGAAATATCGCGAAGATGCGGAAATGTTTTTTCCCGCATGTTCGCGAGATTTTCTGCATGGTTGCGGGTCGCCAACTTACCCATCTGGTTGCTCGCGGGCACGGCCATCTTGTTTTGAGTTGTCTCGCGGTGCATGATCGCGAGAAGAAAGACGTGATCGCGTGACGCATGACGTCACTGCGGGCGCGAACTGTCGCGAGACAGCGCAAATGGCTTAAAACAATACAACATCTCATGGAGAATGCGACCGGATCAAGAAAACTTGTCGGCGAACGCAGGGATTCAGGTAAGGCGATCGCGCGCGTGCGAGAATGTATTATTTTACAGCGCGAGCAAGAAACAAATTATCGCCAAGCTGCGGAAAGCGGAAATTTTGACATTTTCTCGCTCTCCTCTGAACGCGAAAATTTCAAATTATCGCAATTTCCACGAATAGAACGAAATTTTAGCCCAGGCCTAGTTTTTACGAGGATCCGGTAGAGACTGTTTAAGAGCCAAAACTTCAGATCTTTTCCAGGGGACATGTACCCATATTCGCTGGAAGTGAGCAGGAATAGCTTGATTAGCACCTGCTGCTGGAACCTCTTCTCTCCATACCGGCGGAACCTTTCTCATTGGGTGATTTTTAAGTGTCAACCTAACTGAGGGATCGGAGTCAAGAAAAGCCTGTGAGGTAAATAAAGTTCTAAAGGTAACAAGTATCTTTACAGCGTCCTCAACCTTAGAGCCCACAATGAGTCCCTTATCAAAATTAGCCTGAATATCTAACAGACCCTGAGGAACCGAACCCAAGTCCATATCCTCCCAACTTTTAACAAGAATATCACACATAACATTGAAAACATATCTCTGCATAGGTGCATTCAACTGTGAGAAGGTAGGCATAATGTCAGGTACACTATACTGAGGACCCTTCTCAATCCATTTGCGAGCGAGAGAGTCCAACCTTTCTTGTTCTTCGGAAGCTGGAAACTGACTACGAGACTGTCTTCGAGAAAATGCCGGAGACACATTTAACGCCTCAAATAAAGGAGATAAAAGACCAGAGACCGTATCTGTGAGTCGTTTACGCATAGACAGAGAATTTGACATAAGGATAGGGGACAAGGTATTAGGCGAACTAACTAAAGAAGAATCAGTAATTACCGGGGAACAGAGGGCAAAGAAGATGAAGGAAAAGAAGTCGAAGGCAAAGCTGGCAGAGGCGGCAATACTTGAGGGGGCAAATGTGGAAGCGCCGGAGCAAGCGGAGGCGCAACTGGAGGCTGAACAGGCTGTAACAACGGGGGTGCATTAGCACCTTGTACATAGGGTGGAGGCAATCTCAATAGGTGTGACATCAAGGATCTTCCTCTAAGCCCTTTCTTTTATCAGAAGGGGAAGCTGGCAACATCGGATAGCATTTATCTATCGCCATACGATGCTGTCTCTCTGAAAATTCCATCGCATTGTTAACTTCATCATCTTTAAATTGCTGGGCAGCCTGTATAATTGTCATACCCTGTGCTTTCCTATCTCGCTTTTCTTGCTTAATTTTTCTCTGTTTGGCTTCCTTACGCCAAAGGCAGAAAGAGTCAAACATTGCCGGCCGGGCTTTTCTTTTGAATAAAATAGTTTCCAAATTATCTAGTATGTCAGGCTCAAAACTACCATTTTCTGGCCATTTTAAAACACCGTCATTCTTCGTGTATCGAATCCATGTCTCGTTAAAGGCAATGGGGCCAACACCATGTTTAGAATAGAGCTCATAACTGGGAGTTCCAACCGAAGGAATCGGACAAGAGTCCTCCAGCCGGGAATGTCTACTACAACCAAAGCAACAAAGTTTCTTAAACTTAGTCAGACCAGGCATCGTTATTTCACTGGACTGTTCACAAACATCAAGGGGGTTAACTCAATTAACACAGCACAAATGTACTTACCCCTCGGCTTCGGTTATTGCAATACCCGAATCAAAGACCCAAAGAACCTAAGAACCAAAGAACCAAAAAACCAAATGTGGGAGCGACCCACCAATACTTAACTAAGATGTCTTCTTACACCAACAGAGGCCCGTCTATCATCTCGCTTTACCATACATCACCAAAAAGAGGGCCAAGGCAGGACAGCAGTCAGGGCAGCAGTCATCAGTAGCGGTCAGGAAGGAGTAACCACGCTGCAAAAGACCTTCGGACCACTTTCGACATACAGGGGTCGCTTGACGTGGTTCGCGATTCCTCCACAATTTTCTTGCGGGGTTCCTCACGTCCTTCAGCCAGAACCACTACCTCTGAAGCCGCCCGACGATGGGCGCCATTTGAAGAACCAGAAACCTTATGGGCCTGGCGGCGGAGGGTACGCCTTAATCTCCTGGGTTCACCTGCTTCAGCTAACAGAGACACGGGGACACTCTGTCGGCGTAAAAGATCAGATTTTTTTCGCTGCAGCTAGTACAGTTGTGCTAGAAGTACACACGGTATGTTCTCAGGAGACTGCCACGTAACTATGTGGCGCACAATCTTTATAGTACATAGATGACATATACATTGACGAAGGACACACCTAAAACATACATGAAAAACCAATAAGAATAGTCTGAAAGTAAGTCAGAGCCAATAGAAAGAAGTGGAAAACTAAAGTATCGAATAACCCGAAGAAGCCTCTCCTTCAACTGTGTTTGCCACCCCTCCCACAGGTTAAGGTATTAACATGTCTGTAACTGACTTGCAGGTGGCGAGATACGTTTGTGTGTTTTGGAGGACAGTTGTGAAACGAGAGAATACGAGCAGAGGACAGTGAAGGCCAGAAGATAAGATAAAATCAGAAGAGAATAGTGTGAACCAACAGATAGTTAAGACAGGGATTAGAAAAACCAGACAGGGATTAGTGTACTCGTCTAGTCTCCAACACCAGCTTTGTAAACAGAGGCACAAGGCTATTTTACACACTATTGCAGGAAAAGCTGAAAAGACTTCGTTCGCCGTGCTGCCTGAGTGAGGGCAACACAAAAATGGTGGCAGAGCACAAAATGGAGGCTCAATACGATCATGATCAAAAATCGAATTTCCTCAGGGCAGCACATTGCCGCCTCCTCTCTCCCCTCGCATTAATACTCTCCAAATGGAAATACCTCTGCTTGGGGGGGTGCTGCAATTGTACTCCTCGTACTCCACCAGCAACTGCTGAACGAGAGGGCGTGCCCCCTGCCGGTATCAGCAGAAACCGGCTATACATCGCCACCAAATGCTGACCTTAAAGAAAAGTCAGAGGGACACATGCTCTGGGCACAAACAAGGATTTATTCAGCTTAGTTGAAACGCTTTCCTGCAGTCCGTGAAACACCTATGGCAGACACATTTCTGGCCGGAATGGCCGTCATCAGTGCCGATCCCACAGGCTGTTGATTTCTTGTGGACTTCAGAGGCCATTCCCATAGAAGTAGACTCTCGACTCCTCCTCCCACAGGTAGGTGTGTTGATTGCGCTAGGAGTCCCAGGTCCACTGCATGATGGTAATTGCAGTCCACACGAGGTTCCTCATACAGTGATGTGGAACTCTGAACAGCGATATTGTCCCCTCTTGGCGCTGGTCTGCACTCCACCACAGAAGTCCTGGATGTGATGGTCCTGCTAAAACCTTGATTTGTGCCCTTATCAGGCATCACATTGCCGCCTCCTCTCTCCCCTCGCATTAATACTCTCCAAATGGAAATACCTCTACTTGGGGGGGCGCCGCGATTGTACTCCTTGTACTCCACCAACAATTGCTGATTGCGCGGAGCTCCAGAACGAGAGGGCGTGCCCCCTGCCGGTATCAGCAGAAACCGGCTATACATCGCCACCAAATGCTGACCTTAAAGAAAAGTCAGCGGGACACATGCTCTGGGCACAAACAAGGATTTATTCAGCTTAGTTGAAACGCTTTCCTGCAGTCCGTGGAACACCTATGGCAGACGTGTTTCTGGCCGGAATGGCCGTCATCAGTGCCGGTCCCACAGGCTGTTGATTTCTCGTGGTCTTCAGAGACCACTCCCATTGAAGTAGACTCTCGACTCCTCCTCTCACAGGCAGGTGTGTTGATTGCGCTAGGAATCCCAGGTCCACTGCATCATGGTAATTGCAGTCCACACGAGGTTCCTCATAAAGTGATGTGGAACTCTGAACAGCGATATTGTCCCCTCTTGGCGCTGGGCTACACTCCACCACAGAAGTCCTGGATGTGATGGTCTTGCTAAAACCTTGATTTGTGCCCTTATCGGGCAGCACATTGCCGCCTCCGCTCTCCCCTCGCATTAATACTCTCCAAATGGAAATACCTCTACTTGGGGGGCGCCGCGATTGTACTCCTCGTACTCCACATATATATATATATATATTCACTGAAAAAACCATAGGTTTCAGGGGCGTTGTAGTTGGTTGGACATTTCACTCGTACAAAACCATAGAAATTCCCCTGTTATAGTTTGTTCAGCTAACTATAACTCGCGCCCCCACAATGCACAGCTGATGACGTCACATATTACATCACTCATGACATGGTCAGTGACATCACTGATGACATCACTGATGACATCATCCAGTGAATGTGTGTTTCTGTAACGTTTAAATATGTTTCATATATATACGGAAATGCGTATTGAAGAATGAGTGGGTGTATAAGTGTATGAATGGTTGATTTAGTAGGTGCGTGACTGACTCTATAAGTGAGTGATTAAACGTATCTTACTGAATGCATGGGTTAGTGACTATATGTGTGAATGTCTCTTGGTGTATAAGCGACTGCATGGGTTTGTGAATAGCTAGAGGAGTGTCTATATGAGTAACTGATTGGTTGTCTGAGTATCTGTATGGGTGCCTGAGTGTTTGTGTGGGTGGGGTGTGTGACTGTGTATAGATGTGTGAGTGGGTGATTCACTGGGTGCATGGTTTCAAGAGTGCATCTGTGATGGACTGTATGGGTAGGTGAGTGTGTGTATGGGTGTTTTAGTGAGTGAATGCATATCTCAGTGGCACATGTGTGAGTAACCGCATATGTCTCTCTTCCTGCACTTTTCTTCGTCTTTGTGGACTTCTGTTGCTTCTTTCTGCATTTCTTTTGCTTCTTTCTGTGTGTTTTTTCTTCTTTCTTCACATGTCCGACCTCTGCAGGCATAGTTAGAAACTAGCATTTAAAAACCTTGGAAATTCACTTAAAAAACCATAGGTTTCAGGCACGTTATAGTTAGAAATTAGCATTTAAAAAACCTTGTTAAATTCACTGAAAAAACCATAGGCTTCAGGAATGTAATAGTTAGAAATTAGCATTTTAAAAAATCTTTGAAATTCTCTGAAAAAACCATAGGTTTCAGGCACGTTATAGTTAGAAATCAGCATTTTAAAAACCTTAGAAATTCACTGAAAAAAACTTCGGTTTCAGGGGCGTTCTAGTTAGTTGGACATTTCATTCATACAAAACCATAGAAATTCCCCCGTTATAGTTAGTGCAGCTAACTATAACTCGCGCCCCCGCAATGCACTGCTGATGATGTCACATATTACATCACTCATGACATGTTCAGTGACATCACTGATGATATCACTGATGACATCACTGATGATATCATCCATGTGATAATTTCATGAATCTTCTCTCACCCTAATATAACTTTTGATACACCCACTCTAAATTACAGACTGCCATTCTCAAAATCATGAACACTCCAAAACCAATAGCTACATACCCACTCACTGATTCTTAGGTCTACACACACATCCACTCACTCACCCGTACAGTCACTCATACTTACGGTCACTCAGTACAGGACTATCATATGCACTCATACACCTGTATAGACACTCACACACTGCCACTCATCCATAGAGGTACTCACACACCTAGTTAGTCAAGCAAATAATTAATCACACTCCCATTTACTCACCTATACAGTTATACACACACCAGCTCACTTACTCATTCAAATACTAGCACATTCTCACGCTCTTATACAATCACTGATACAAGCACACACTCATCCATACAGCCACTCTCACAATCACGAACTCTCACTTATAGCCATTTATATACTCTAACACACATATATACTGCCTTTCACATATGTAGTTACTGACACATGTACTACTGAGATATACATTCAATCACTAACACACTCATACATACACACACCCAACCATACAGTCCATCACAGTTGCACTCTTAAAACCATGCACCATAGAATCACCCACTCACACATCTATGCACAGAGTCACACACAGCCTACGCAAACAAACACTCAGGCACCCATACAGATACTCAGACAACCAATCAATAACCCATATAGACACTCATATAGCTATTCACAAAACCATGCAGCCACTTATACAGCAACACACATACACATACAGACATTCACACAGTTTAGTCACTAGTCTGTAGGAAGATACATTTAATGACTCACTTATAGAGTCAGTGACACACCTACAAAATCATCCATTCACACACTTGTACACCCACTCATTCTTAAACAGGCCTTTGCCTATATATAGTAAACATATTAAAACTTTACAGAAACACATACTCACTGGATGACTTCATCAGTGATGTCATCAGTGATGTCATTTGAGATGTCATCAGTGATGTCATCAGTGATGTCACTGACCATGTCATGAGTGATGTAATATGTGACGTCATCAGCAGTGCATTGCGGGGGCGCGAGTTATAGTTAGCTGAACTAACTATAACAGGGGAATTTCTAGGGTTTTGTACGAGGGAAATGTCCAGCTAACTATAACGCCCCAGAAACCTATGGTTTTTTCAGTGAATTTCTAAGGTCTTTTAAATGCTAATTCCTAAATATAACGTGCCTGAAACCTATGGTTTTTTCAGTGAATATATATATATATATATATATATATATATATATATATATATATATATATATTACCTACTGGCGGTCGCCAGTAGGTAGTTATAGTTAGGACCCCTTTTCCATAGGAAAACCTCAACATTCTATTTTGAATAACTTTGGCGCCGGTCGATGAATCCTTGCGAATTTCTCAAAATAGGTGGGGCGCTACGCTCCGCTCCTACCCTGAAAGTCTCGGGGGGATTCGTCAAGCGGGGGCTGAGATAAAAGGGGGGTCCCAAAACGCGTTTTTCCCATGCATTTTTCCATAGGACCTTTAGAACGAGCTTCAGCCCGAACGGCTGAACAGAATTACTAGAAATTTGGCAGAGAGGTAGTCCCTAGGTCAAGGAAGTGCCTTTTGTAGGTTTGGTGTAAATCTGTTCAGTAGATTCTGAGAAAATAGCCTTTAAATCAATGTATATATCTGAGCCCGCTTACGGTACGCTTACCGTACGCTTACCGTAAGCGTACGGTGGCGTGCGCGAGCGCGATTCTGATTGGCTCTTAGATCTTAGTAAACATTCGAATCGGCCGAAACCAGGAAGCGGCGGCCGCCATTTTGTCTCTCGCACTGAGTGTTGTTTATCAAACAAGATGGCCAAAAACATGTTACGGGGCTGTTTTGACAACTCCCTCCCACATAGTCATGTTGAGGGAGTCCCCAAACATCCCCCAAGAGCAAAAACGGTTTTATTTTTTTTTCGGCAATTTCGCCGAGTACGCTTACCGTACGCTTACCGTAAGCGTACGGTAAAAAAAAAAAAAAAAAAAAACACTATCCACACTTACCCCACCCCCTGTGCTTTTGGTGGCCGTAGGCCAACAAATGTACAGGGCTTATTAATAGGTAAAAAAAACTACATTTTGGCAACATGAAATTATAAAATCGAAATAAAAAAAACACTATCCACATTGACCCCACCCCCTGTGCTTTTGGTGGCCGTAGGCCACCAAATGTACAGGGCTTATTAATAGGTAAAAAAAACAAAATTTTGGCAACATGAAATTACAAAATCGAAATAAAAAAAACACTATCCACATTGACCCCACCCCCTGTGCTTTTGGTGGCCGAAGGCCACCAAATGTACAGGGCTTATTAAAGTTGATAAAAACCGTGCACGGAACGAACTGCGTTAAGTGGGCGCGCACGCCTCGAATGGCGTAAAGTAACTTAGCATTTAAAAAACCGTACAAATTCACTGAAAAAACCATAGGTTTCACACACGTTATAGTTAGGAATTAGCATTTAAAAAACCTTGCAAATTCACTGAAAAAACCATAGGTTTCACACATGTTATAGTTAGCGGAAATTTTACTGATAAAAAACCAGTGAAATTGCCCCGTTATAGTTAGTGCTGGCAACTATAACTCACGCGACCGCAATCTTCTGCTGATGACATATGTGTCTTTATGAAAAAAAAATATTTGTAATATATGTATAGCTAAAAATGTATGGAAGAAGACATTGGCAAATAAGTGTCTAAATACAGTATTAGCATCAGCAGAGGATTGCGGTCGCGTGAGTTATAGTTGCCAGCACTAACTATAACGGGGCAATTTCACTGGTTTTTTATCAGTAAAATTTCCGCTAACTATAACATGTGTGAAACCTATGGTTTTTTCAGTGAATATATATATATATATTCACTGAAAAAATCATAGGTTTCAGGGGTGTTATAGTTAGCTGGACTTTTCACTTGTACAAAACCATTGAAATTCCCCCGTTATAGTTAGTTCAGCTAACTATAACTCGCGCGCCCGCAATGCACTGCTGATGACGTCACATATTACATCACTCATGACATGGTCAGTGACATCACTCATGACATCGCTGATGACATCTCAAATGACATCACTGATGACATCATCCAGTGAATGTGTGTTTTTCTGAAAATTAAATATGTTTTATATATGTATATCTCAAGGTCGATGGAAGAATAAATGGGTATATAAGTGTCTAAATGGATGATTTGTTTTTGAAAAATTTATTGTGTAACTGACTGATTAAGTGTATCATAGTGAATACATGGCTTAGTGAGTAATGTTTAAATATGTAAATATCTGTATCAGTCTCTCACTTTGTGTATAAGTGGCTGCATGGGTTGGTAAGTAGCTACATGGGTGTCTATATAGGTTATTAGTTGGTTTTTTGAGTATCAGTGTGAGTGTCTGCATGGTTCGTTGGGGGGTATTACATAGTGCATAGGTGCATGAATGAGTGACTCACTCTTTGTATGTGTTGAAGACAGCATGTGTGCAGGACTGTATGGGTGGATGAGTGTGTGTATGGGTGTGTTAGTGAGTGAATGACTGTCTCAATAGTGTCTTTATGAGTAACTACATATGTTTTAAACTAGTATATGTGACTATTGGTGTATATAAGTGAGTATATGTGAGAGGGAGAGATTGAAAGAGTTCCTGTATGAATAAGTATGTGTTTCTATAAGTGATTGTTTAAAAGACTAAGTATGTGTAAGTTTCCGTAGAAGTAAGTGTGGTGGTGTGTGTATAACTGTATATGCAAATAAATGTATGTTTGATTCTTTATTAGCATGAGTGACTATGTGTGTGAGTAACTCTATGGATGAGTGGCATTGTGTAACAAGATGTATAGGTGTATGAGTACATATGATGAGTGAATACATGTATGAGTGACTGTATAGGACTGTTGGTGAATGAGTGGATGTGTATGTGGATCTTAGAATTACTGAAGAGGTTGTTGTAACTGGTATTGGTATGTCCATTGTTTTGAAAAGTTTAGTCTCTATTTTTGAATGTGTGTATCAAAGGTTATATTAGGGTAAGAGGAGGTCTGCCACTCTATCACAAGGATGATGTCATCAGTGATGTCATCAGTGATGTCATTAGAGATGTCATCAGTGATGTCATGAGTGATGTCACTGACCATGTCATGAGTGATGTAATATGTGACGTCATCAGCAGTGCATTGCGGGCGCGCGAGTTATAGTTAGCTGAACTAACTATAACGGGGGAATTTCAATGGTTTTGTACAAGTGAAAAGTCCAGCTAACTATAACACCTCTGAAACCTATGGTTTTTTCAGTGAATTTCTGAGGTTTTTTAAATGCTAATTCCTAACTATAACGTGCCTGAAACCTATGTTTTTTTCTGTGAATTTCAAAGGTTTTTTAAATGCTAATTTCTAACTATGCCTACAGAGATAGGACATGTGAAGAAAGAAGAAAAAATGCACAGAAAGAAAAAAAAGAAGTGCAGAAAGAAGCAACAGAAGTTCTCAAAGACGAAGAAAAGTGCAGGAAGAAGGATAACGTGCAGAAAGAACAAAAAGAAGAGCAGAAAGTAGCCTTGTTGCAAAATCATCATGTACCCTCAACTTTTTCAGACGGATACTGGTGGTAACTGAGTCTGCCTAACCAGTCCTAGAGCCAGTGCTATGTTAAAAGACACTTAGAATACAGTGAAAACACCTACATACACTAGGGAACATTATGTGTTGGGGTCCCCCTGTGATTAGCATGACCTCCTCTGTAAGCCCCTATTATATAATAGGGCAGGGGGATTAAAACTACCTCCTAAAACAGGCCACAGGGCGTTTTTGCACACGTTAACTTAGGCCTCGTCCCCTCCCTTCACCACTGTGTAAACAGGCCCTGTGTCCGTTTTTAGTTGGGAGATTAAGTTCATTTGAATCTTGAGGGTCCCTAGGGTCCAACTAGCCCACTAGGTACCTCCAGTAAGTGCCACAGAGCTGCGTTGCAGAGAGGTGTAAAAGGTGGCACGGCCTGGACCACCTCTCTGCAATGCAGCTCAGTGGCACTTACTGGAAGCACTTGGTGGGCTAGTTAGCCCCCAGGGGCCCTCAGTATTGAAGGAAAATTATATCCCCTATTTAAAACGTGCCATAGTGCGTGTTTGCACACGTCACCTCAGGCCCCGTCCCCTCCTTTCACCACTGTGTAAACGCGCCCTGTGGCTGTTCTAAGTTGGGAGATTAAGTCCCCTTGAATCCTAAGAGTCCCTAGGGTCAAACTAGACCACTAGGTACCTCCAGTAAGCGCCACAGAGCTGCGTTGCAGAGAGGTGTAAAAAGGGGCTTGGCCTCAGAACACCTGTCTGCAGCACAGCTCCCTGGTGCATACTGGAGATGCCTGTTGGGCTAGTTGGCCCTCAGGGACCCTCAGTATTGAAGAGGAATTAATTCCCCAACTTACAACTCGCCAGGGGGCGCGTTTTCAGAGTGCTGCAAGGAGGGGGCGTGGCCTCCGGCACGATGCCAGTCTTTTATTTATTTTAATTTTTTAAGAAGGGGGGCTGTGTTGTTCCCCTTTTTATTCTAATTTATTGGCCCTGATGACCCCATCCCCCAGGGCCTGTCTCCTAATTATATTTTTTTGACCCCAATCCCCACGGCCGGCCACTGTTTTTAATTATTTTTAAAAAATATATATTTATAGACACACCTAGGACATGCTGGACAAACCGTACGTACCTATCACCATGACGATTTGCGTGATATTCATTAAAAGGCGACTATGCATACAATGAATCCACGTGGAATGTATTTACACCACTAGTGAAGCTCTGACATGTCTGATGCCCTACCGTGCCTAATCCCGGTAGACACCCTTGTCGTTTATTTATACAAACATGGGTAGCTATTGACGGGCACATTTAATACACATGCACACCAAGCCATTCAAAGGGGATTCGACAAAAAATCGACCAAAACTATGCAAGAAACCCCCCTCACGGTTAATAAAACACACATCCACTGCCGGATGTGTAATACTTTTTATTTTACTCTCTGGAAAGGGGACGAACATCACTTGAGAGTCACAGCGTGCTCCTGGCAGAGCCCAATGCTGTGTTACACCCACCATTGCCTGCTGAGTGCCACACACCTCTGTGTTGTATTCCACTAGCTAGTGCATATGCTATGACACTCTCTAGCCCATGTGCACTGTTACACCACCCCGTGAATATGTCATGCCACACTTGTCTTCGCACGGGTTATATTGCCCCATCTAACGTGCCTGCCTCGATGCCTATGTTATAACGCACAGTGCTATGCCATACATATTACAATCTGGGATCCATATCTTTGTCACAGTGCATATGCAACGTTACACTCCCCAGCACATATTTTATATTACAACTTTAGAGACTAGTTATGTTACACAACACTGCCCTGTGCATATTACACTCCAAGGCGCATATCGCATAGCACGCGCTAGTGCCTGTGCTATCTCGCGCTCTCCAATGAATCTGTCATTGCGCATAATGTATTGCATATTATATTTCATGCCCGGTTCATCTTATATCACACTTTTTGGTGCATAGTTTATACCATACACTATATCTAGTTTTCATTTTCAATCGTGCTCTCAGGACTATGTTCTATATAACACTGTGTTCACCTACCCTTTTCACAGGCATTACATTTTGCGATAGGGGGTGGAGGGTCAGGGGGTGTTTCTGCCAAGTGAGCCCGGAGTCACAGTCACAAACGTCCTCTTCTTCCTGAATAAAAGTGAGATTATGCTGCATACTTGTTCATATTTTAAGTAGTTCACACAGACACACGTTTTAAAAACAATAAAGTTCCTAATACCCACCTTCTCTGAACAGTTAGCTTGCTGCCCCATCCCCCTCCTCCCTATCCTCTGTTGTGTGAATCCATGGACTAGCCTCCTCCCTCCTGCCATGCATGGTCTGATGTGCTGCCACTGCCCTCAATTTAGTATGATGTACCAGTCCACTCCTCCTGCCCTCCATTGCCCAATTCTATACCCCATCATTGACCTCCTGCTTAAACTCCGTGCTTAGCTTGCTGCCCCTGTTCTTCTTCCCCCTGCCCTCCGATGTCTTTGTGTATGCCCCTGCTCCATCCTTTTTGCCCACCATGTTCCATGGACCTGCCACTCCTATCTACTCTGAGTGTTCTGTTGAGCTGCCACTCCCCTCCCACCTGCCTAGCATTGTCAGATGACTTTAACCTGTCCCTGCCACCTCCACCCTGCCTGTCCACATGCCATGCCCCTATCCTATTCCTCCTGTCCTACATGGTCCATTGTACTGCCACACCCTTCTGCTCTCCCTGGTCTGTTGTGCTGCAACTGCTCCTCCTGCCTGCCCCGCGCGGTCTGTTGTGAGGCCCCTTCCCCTGAACTTTCTTGTCTGTGCACAGGTCCTGACCCTCCCTTCTATCCTCCATCGTCCTTTGTGCATGCCCCTGCACCTTCCTTCTTGCCCATCATAGCCATTGTGCTACCACTAACCCTCCCACTTGCCATGCATGGTCTTCTGTGCTGCCATGGCCCCTCCCACCTTCCCTGTGTGGTCAGTTAGCTGCCCCTGAACCCCTCCCACCTTCCCTCCATGGTCTGTGTGTATGCCATCACAGTCTCACTGTTGCTCTTCATGGTGTGTCTTGCTTCTAGTGCCCATCCTGCCTGACCTCCATGGCTATCTTGCTGCGCCTGCCCTGCCCCTTTGCCCCCAGCCCTCTGTTTACATGTGCAGACCCCTACTCCCTCCCTCCTGGCTTGTCTGTTCCATTGTAATGCCCCTGATCCATCCCTCCTGCCCTTTATGGTCTGTTATGCTGCAGCTTTCTCTCCTGTCTGTCCATTAGGGACCTGCCTCTTGCCCCTCTGTTCTCTGTTGTCCATGTGCATGGTCCTGTCCCCTCCCTCTTGCTTTCTATGGATTGTTGTGCTGCACTCCCATCCCGCATGCCCTGTGTGGTGTATTGTGCTGCTGCAAACCCTGATGCCTGCCCTGCAGGGTCAGTTTGGTGCACCTATCCATGTCCCTCTGTTATCCAAGTCCATGTCCCTACCCCATTTCCTTCCATGATCCAATGTACCATACTTGCGAACATTTTGAACTTGGTAAGAGGGAGATTTTGAAAAAAATCTGGGGTATTGATTTTCCCCTTTGAGTTACATTGAAAAAGAGGAGATTGTAGACAGGAGACAGATAAAATAAAGCCCATTTGAGCTTAAAAACATTGGACGTTTCCTGGCTAAATCGGGTCTGTTGGCATGTATGGTTGTACTACCATTGCCTCTTCCTTCTGCCCACAATGGTCTATTACATTGCCACAGCCTCTCTTGCAAGTCCTGTATTGTTGGTTTGTTGCCCCTGCCCCCCTTTCCACTGCCCTCCATAGTCTGTTGTGCTGCCACGGCCCTTCCTGCCTGCTCAGTGTGGTTAAATTGTTGCCTTTGCACCCTCCTACCTGCCTTCAATTTTCAGAGTCCGTGCCCCTGGCCTCTGCCTCTCAACAGTATCCTAATGAACAACTAGATTGCTAACATTCTATATTTATTACAAAAGTGTGGAACGCCTGACGTCATCTTGATGTAATCAAAACTGTAATACCTAGAGCATTTCCTTTAGAAATTACATATATGAGAGGGTCTTATTGGCATCAAAATTATGGTTAGTGCTCTAAAAGACTAAAATAAGGACATATTTTCTGAGTTTTCAAATAGCGAGAAAGCACTTTTAAATTATTTGTTACCTTTATGTTTTTTTATCCAGTTGACCACTTGATTAAATGTTGCACTTAGGGGAGAGGATGTGGTGTTACTTCCAGAACTGCAGACTTTGCAACTGGAGAACCAGGTTGGAGTTTCTGCTTCAGCTCCACATTTTGTGATTCTGGTCAAATCACTTAGTCTCCCCATGTCTACAACCAAAATGAATTTGTTCTTGTGTGATGTAACCAATGCTCATGTAAAGCACTCCAATACCTGACAAGTCTGCACTATATAACAGTGCAAAAACACAAAATAATAAGTGTTTTGCACACTTCTGTCATTGGGCTATATTTGGGCTACATCTGGGTGATTTTGGGCTACATTTGGGCTCTTTTGTCTCCGGTGGCCATCTTGGGAGATTTATTTGTTACGAAGTTTCCTAATATCCTCATGTACTGCAGTCTCCTCAGTAGGAAATGCTTTCAGTTTTTTACTTTGATTCCATTATGAAGGCATTCAGATATGTCACACATTTGCCATAAATTCTGAATGTTAGCACTCTAGTTGCTCATTAGATCACTGTAGTAAAACTACTGTTTACCATGGAAGTCTGCTCCTGGTATTAAAAGTGCATGTTTCAGTCTGCATGTCAGAATTTTTTAATGAAATAGAAGAGGATTTGAGCAGTCACTCAAAATGTGCCCTCATTTTCTTTCTTCAGCATTAATCATAATTTCTATGGCAAAATGAACCCCCTCATTGTGTTCCTTTTTAAATTAAATGTTTTAAGTGTTACCAGTTTATTCCAATCAAGATGGCTTCAGGTGTGCCATACTTTTGTCATAATGAAGACAGTAAGCGCTCTAGTTGTTTTTAAGAACACTCTGGGACATTCTGTCATTGGGCTATACTTGGGCTACATCTGGGTGATATTTGGGCTACATTTGGGCTCTTTTGTCTCTGGTGGCCATCTTGGCAGACTTATTTGTTATGAAGTTTCCTAATTTCCTCATTTACTGCAGTCTCCTCAGTAGGAAATACTTTCAGGTTTTTTACTTTGATTCCAAAGGCATTCAGATGTGTCACACATTTGCCATAAATTCAAAATGTTAGCACTCTTTTTGCTCATTAGATCACTGTAGTAAAGCTACTGCTCACCAGGGAAAACTGCTGCTGGTATTGAAAGTGCATGTTTCAGTCTGCATGTCAGAATTTTTTAATGAAATAGAAGAGGATTTGAGAAGTCACTCAAAATGTGCCCTAATTTTTCTTTCTGCAGCACTAATCATACTTTTTATGGAAAAATGAACCCCCTCATTTTGTTCCTTTTTAAATTAAATTTTTTAAGAGTTACCACTTTAATCCAAGCAAGATGGCTTCAGGTGTGCCATACGTTTATCATTAGTAGGACTGTTAGCGCTCTAGTTGTTCTTTGGAACACTCTGGGAAGCTGCAGTAGAACACAAAGGAATCAACTGACAGTCTCTGCCCTTGTTGGATGTACATGTTTTACTCAGAATGTCAGACTTCATTCTCACATGACTCAGAAAGATAATGTGAATTTACAGAAAATAAGCTCTCAGTTTAGCTTATAGATCACCTTCCAAACCTCTGTGGGAAAAGCATGAGAAAATATTTTTCTCTCAATCATGATATCCCAGCAGAAGGCTTTTTCACATGGTGAAATCACCTTAGAACATACCACAATTTCTATGGTACCATCAACAAATGATTTATAATGTAACTAAAGTCTTAAAACCTTCTATTAACTGCAATGCTTTTTAATGAGGTGCTATCATGTATATTGGTCCCAAGATGGCTGCCAACACTTATTGGATGAAGTGGTGACAGCCAATCAGATCTCAGGATGAGATGTGTGGTTAGGCTCCGCCCACATATATATATGATTTTACTTTTGATTTTCTCAGGAACTACTGAACAGATTGACACCAGACCTGCAAAAGGCACATCCCTGACCTGAGGACTACCTCTCTGCCAAATTTCAAGTAATTCTGTTCAGCCGTTCGGGCTGTACCTTGGACTAAAGGTCCCTATGGAAAATTGCATGGGGAAAACGTGTTTTGGGACCCCCCTTTTTTCTCAGCCCCCGCTTGACGAATCCCCCTGAGACTTTCAGGGTAGGAGCGGAGCGGAGCGCCCCACCTATTTTGAAAATTTCGCGAGGATTCGTCAACTGGCGCCAAAGTTATTCCAAATAGAATGTTGCGGATTTCCTATGGAAACACGGTCCTAACTATAACTATCTACTGGCGACTGCCAGTAGATAATATATATATATATATATATATATATATATATATATATATATATATATATATATATATTCACTGAAAAAACCATAGGTTTCACACATGTTATAGTTAGCGGAAATTTTACTGATAAAAAACCAATGAAATTCCCCCGTTATAGTTAGTGCAGGAAACTATAACTCACGCGACTGCAATCCTCTGCTGATGCTAATACTGTATTTAGACACTTATTTGCCCATGTCTTCTTCCATAAATTTTTAGCTATACATATATTACAAATATTTTTTTTTCATAAAGACACATATGTCATCAGCAGAAGATTGCGGTCGCGTGAGTTATAGTTTCCTGCGCTAACTATAACGGGGGAATTTCATTGGTTTTTTATCAGTAAAATTTCCACTAACTATAACATGTGTGAAACCTATGGTTTCACACATGTGGGCCATGTACGCACGATGCGCTTCGCGCACCGTGCGCACATGGAGGACATATTATGCGCTTACTTGTGATAGGTAATCTGTTGAAATTTTTTGGGGAAATGCTGTGCTCTTATATGCCATGCACAAATGGTGGCCTTCGGCCACCATTTGCACACGGGGTGGAGAGAGTGGGGTTTTTTTTTTCAATAATTTTTTACCGTACGCGTACGGTAAGCGTACGGTAAGCGTAATCGGCGAAATTTTCGAAAAATAAAAAATTACCATTTTTTGCCTTGGGGGATCTTTGAAGACTCAACTAACATGGTTATGTGCATGGGCGCTGTCTAAACAGCCCCTTTATATGTTTTTGGCATTTGTTTATCAGCTCCCCCTCAGAGTGCGAGAGAGAAAATGGCAGCCGCCGCTTCCTGGTTTCGACCGATTCGAATGTTTACTAAGATCTAAGGGCCAATCAGAATCGCGCTCGCGCACGCCACCGTACGCGTACGGTAAGCGTACCGTAAGCGCACCGTAAGCTGGCTCAGATATATATATTGATTTAAAGGCTATTTTCTCAGAATCTACTTAACAGATTTACACCAAACCTACAAAAGGCACTTCCTTGACCTGAGGACTACCTCTCTGCCAAATTTCAAGTAATTCTGTTCAGCCGTTCGGGCTGTAGCTGTGTCTAAAGGTCCTATGGAAAAATGCATGGGAAAAACGCGTTTTGGGACCCCCCTTTTATCTCAGCCCCCGCTTGACGAATCCCCCCGAGACTTTCAGGGTAGGAGCGGAGCGTAGCGCCCCACCTATTTTAAAAAATTCAGGAGGATTCGTCAACTGGCGCCAAAGTTATTCAAAATAGAATGTTGCGGATTTCCTATGGAAACGTGGTCCTAACTATAACTACCTACTGGCGACCGCCAGTAGGTAATATATATATATATATATATCCATCATAAGTTGCCACGAAGACAGAAGGGCCCACACAGGAAAAATATGCTCAAAATTTATTGTAAGCTTGCCGCTGGGATAAAAACAAGGAGCACAGCTTCATCTTTAAATCCAGCCTGACGCGTTTCATGTCTTAGCACTTCCTCAGAGGCATGGAAACTGCTAGCGTGCACAAGTATATTGTGGGGCACTCTTTAAATCCATTTTGATACCTGCTCAAGTGGGCGTGGCCGCTCGCACGACACTATGGTATCGGTAGTGTTCCCAGTCCTACTCCAGTGAGTTGTCGTGCCACGCAGCAGGATACAGTTAATATTAAACCAAGTGCGGGGCTGTAAGGACCTTGTTATGCCCAGCGGACACGTTCCCGCTTTCACTGGCAACTCCGGTCCCGTCTCCTGCTCCCGCCGGTTGCCGTTACCTCGGGTCTGTGCTAGCAGCAGGGCTCCTTCCACGGCCCGGGCTGGCCGTTATAAATCCATCATAAGTTGCCCCGAAGACAGAAGGGCCCACACAGGAAAAATATGCTCAAAATTTATTGAAAGCTTGCCGCTGGGATAAAAACAAGGCGCACAGCTTCATCATTAAATCCAGCCTGACGCGTTTCATGTCTTAGCACTTCCTCAGAGGCATGGAAACTGCTAGCGTGCACAAGTATATTGCGGGGCACTCTTTAAATCCATTTTGATACCTGCTCAAGTGGGCGTGGCCGCTCGTACGGCACTATGGTATCGGTAGTGCTCCCAGTCCTACTCCAGTGAGTTGTCGTGCCACGCAGCAGGATAAAGTTAATATTAAACCAAGTGGGGGGCTGTAAGGACCTTGTTACGCCCAGCGGACACGTTCCCGCTTTCACTGGCAACTCCTGTCCCGTCTCCTGGTCCCGCCGTTTGGCGTTACCTCGGGTCTGTGCTAGCAGCAGGGCTCCTTCCACGGCCCGGGCTGGCCGTTATAAATCCATCATAAGTTGCCACGAAGACAGAAGGGCCCACACAGGAAAAATATGCTCAAAATTTATTGAAAGCTTGCCGCTGGGATAAAAACAAGGAGCACAGCTTCATCTTTAAATCCAGCCTGACGCGTTTCATGTCTTAGCACTTCCTCAGAGGCATGGAAACTGCTAGCGTGCACAAGTATATTGCGGGGCACTCTTTAAATCGATTTTGATACCTGCTCAAGTAGGCGTGGCTGCTCGCACGGCACTATGGTATCGGTAGTGCTCCCAGTCCTACTCCAGTGAGTTGTCGTGCCACGCAGCAGGATAAAGTTAATATTAAACCAAGTGGGGGGCTGTAAGGACCTTGTTACGCCCAGCGGACACCTTCCCGCTTTCACTGGCAACTCCTGTCCCGTCTCTCTTAAAACCATGCAACATAGAATCACCCACTCACACATCTATGCACAGAGTCACACACAGCCTACGCACACAAACACTCAGGCACCCATACAGATACTCAGACAACCAATCAATAACCCATATGGACACTCATATAGCTATTCACAAAACCATGCAGCCACTTATACAGCAACACACATACACATACAGACATTCACACAGTTTAGTCACTAGTCTGTAGTAAGATACATTTAATGACTCACTTATAGAGTCAGTTACACACCTACAAAATCATCCATTCACACACTTGTACACCCACTCATTCTTCAACAGGCCTTTCCCTATATATAGTAAACATATTAAAACTTTACAGAAACACATACTCACTGGATGACGTCATCAGTGATGTAATCAGTGATGTCATTTGAGATGTCATCAGTGATGTCACTGACCATGTCATGAGTGATGTAATGTGTGACGTCATCAGCAGTGCATTGCGGGGGCGCGAGTTATAGTTAGCTGAACTAACTATAACAGGGGAATTTCTAGGGTTTTGTACGAGGAAAATGTCCAGCTAACTATAACGCCCCTGAAACCTATGGTTTTTTCAGTGAATTTCTAAGGTTTTTTAAATGCTAACTCCTAACTATAATGTGCCAGAAACCTATGGTTTTTTCAGTGAATGTATATATATATATATATTCACTGAAAAAACCATAGGTTTCATACAAGTTATAGTTAGCGGACATTTTACTGATAAAAAACCATTGAAATTCCACGTTATAGTTAGTGCAGACAACTATAACTCACGCGACCGCAATCCTCTGCTGATGCTAATACTGTATTTAGACACTTATTTGCCCATGTCTTCTTCCATTAAATTTTAGCTATACATATATTAAAAATATTTTTTTTTCATAAAGACACATATGTCATCAGCAGAGGATTGCGGTCGCGTGAGTTATAGTTGCCTGCACTAACTATAACGTGGAATTTCAATGGTTTTTTTATCAGTAAAATGTCCGCTAACTATAACTTGTGTGAAACCTATGGTTTTTCCAGTGAATTTGCAAGGTTTTTTAAATGCTAATTCCTAACTATAACGTGTGTGAAACCTATGGTTTTTTCAGTGAATTTGTACGTTTTTTTAAATGCTAATTTACTTTATGCCGTTCGTGGCGTGCGCGCCCACTTTACGCAGTTCGTTGGGTGCGCACGGTGCGCTTCGCGCACCGTGCGCGCACAGTGAGCACGCGGTGCGCTTCGCGCACAGCGCGCCCACTTTACGCAGTTAGTGCCGTGCACGCACCATTTGCGCATGGGGTGGGGAAAGTATGGATATTTTTTTTTTTAAATAATTTTTACTGTACGCGTACGGTAAACGTAATCGGCGAAATAATAGAAAAATTATAGAATTATAGAAAAATTTAAAATTCCGTTTTTGACCTTGGGGGATCTTTGAGGACTCCCTCAACATGGCTAGGTGCTTAGGAGCTGTCGAAACAGCCCCTTTATATGTTTTTGGACTTTGTTTTTTAACCCCCTCTCAGAAAATGGCGGCCGCTACTTCCTGGTTTCGACCGATTCGAATGTTTACTAAGATCTAACAGCCAATCAGAATCGCGCTCACGCACGTCACCGTACGCGTACGGTAAGCGCACCGTAAGCGCACCGTAAGCTGGCTCAGATATATATATTGATTTAAAGGCTATTTTCTCAGAATCTACTGAACAGATTTACACCAAACCTACAAAAGGCACTTCCTTGACCTGTAGACTACCTCTCTGCCAAATTTCAAGGAACTCTGTTCAGCCGTTCAGGCTGTAGCTGTGTCTAAAGGTCCTATGGAAAAATGCATGGGAAAAACGCGTTTTGGGACCCCCCTTTTATCTCAGCCCCCGCTTGATGAATCCCCCCGAGACTTTCAGGGTAGGAGCGGAGCGGAGCGCCCCATTAGTTTTGAAAATTTCGCGAGGATTCGTCGACTGGCGCCAAAGTTATTCAAAATAGAATGTTGCGGTTTTCCTATGGAAACAGGGTCCTAACTATAACTACCTACTGGCGACCGCCAGTAGGTAATATATATATATATATATATATATATATATATATATATATATACACTTAAAAAAAACATAGGTTTACATATTACATCACTGTATTTAGACACTTATTTACCCATGTCTTCTTCCATTAATTTTTAGCTATACATATATTACAAATTTTTTTTTTCAGAAAGACACATATGTCATCAGTGATGTAATATCTGACGTCATCAGCAGAGGATTGCGGTCGCGTGAGTTATAGTTGCCTGCACTAACTATAACGGGGGAATTTCAATGGTTTTTCACGAGTGAAATGTCCAGCTAACTATAACATGTGTGAAACCTATGGTTTATTAAGTGAATTTGCAAGGTTTTTTAAATGCTAATTCCTAACTATAACGTGTGTGAAACCTATGGTTTTTTCAGTGAATTTGTACGGTTTTTTAAATGCTATGTTATGTATTTTTATTATTTTTTTAAAGTTTTTTCACCGTGCACGTACCGTACGCGCATGGTGCGCTTCGCGCACCGTGCGCGCGCTGCGGGCGCTTGGTGCGCTTCGCGCACAGAGCGCCCATGATGCGTTGTTCCTGCCGTGCACGTACGGTGCGCGCACCCCGCGATTTTTTGCAAAAAAAAGATTTTTTTTTTTACCCTTGGGGGTCCTTCAGTGACCCCCTGACAAAGCCTAGGGGGTCAGGACCTGTCCATCCTGCCCCCTTCTCACGTTTTCCCCCTTTGTTTTTCATTGCCTCAGACTGTGAGAGACAAAATGGCGGCCAACACTTCCTGATTTCGACCGATTCGAATGTTTACTGACATCTAACAACCAATCAGAATTGCGCTCGCGTACGTCACCGTGCGCGTACGGTATGCGTACCGTACGCGCACGGTGCGCGCTTATAGATATATATATATGCTTTTAACTGCAATTTTCTCAGGAACTAATGAACAGATTTACACCAGACCTGCAAAAGGCACACCCCTGAACTGAGGACTACCTCTCTGCCAAATTTCAAGTAATTCTGTTCAGCCGTTCGGGCTGTAGCTTGGACTAAAGGTCCTATGGAAAAATGCATGGGGAAAACGTGTTTTGGGACCCCCCCTTTTTCTCAGCCCCCGCTTGACGAATCCCCCCGAGATTTTCAGGGAATGAGCGGAGCAGAGCGCCCCACCTATTTTAAAAATTTCGCGAGGATTCGTCAATCGGCGCCAAAGTTATTCCAAATAGAATGTTGCGGATTTCCTATGGAAACACGGTCCTAACTATAACTATCTACTGGCGACCGCCAGTAGATAATATATATATATATATATATATATATATATATATATATATATATATATATATATATATATATATATCGCCACCAAATGCTGACCTTAAAGAAAAGTCAGCGGGACACATGCTCTGGGCACAAACAAGGATTTATTCAGCTTAGTTAAAACGCTTTCCTGCAGTCCGTGAAACACCTATGGCAGACGCGTTTCTGGCCGGAATGGCCGTCATCAGTGCCGGTCCCACAGGCTGTTGATTTCTCATGGACTTCAGAGACCACTCCCATAGAAGTAGACTCTCGACTCCTCCTCCCACAGGCAGGTGTGTTGATTGCGCTAGGAATCCCAGGTCCACTGCATGATGGTAATTGCAGTCCACACGAGGTTCCTCATACAGTGATGTGGAACTCTGAACAGCGATATTGTCCCCTCTTGGTGCTGGGCTGCACTCCACCACAGAAGTCCTGGATGTGATGGTCCCGCTAAAACCTTGATTTGTGCCCTTATCAGTGAAGAACCAGAAACCTCATGGGCCTGGCGGCGCAGGGTACGCCTTAATCTCCTGGGTTCACCTACTTCAGCTAACAGAGACATGGGGACACTCTGTCGGCGTAAAAGATCAGATTTTATTAGCTGCAGCTAGTACAGTTGTCCTAGAAGTACACACGGTATGTTCTCAGGAGACTGCCACTTCACTCTGTGGCGCACAATCTTTATAGTACATAGATGACATATACATTGACGAAGGACACACCTAAAACATACATGAAAAACCAATAAGAATAGTATGAAAGTAAGTCAGAGCCAATAGAAAGAAGTGGAAAACCAAAGTATCGAGTAACCGAAGAAGCCTCTCCTTCAACTGTGTTTGCCACCCCTCACACAGGTTAAGGTATTAACATGTCTGTAACTGACTTGCAGGTGGCGAGATAAGTTTGTGTGTTTTGGAGGACAGTTGTGAAACGAGAGAATACGAGCAGAGGACAGTGAATGCCAGAAGATAAGATAAAGTCAGAAGAGAATAGTGTGAACCAACAGATAGTTAAGACAGGGATTAGAAAAACCAGACAGGGATTAGTATACTCGGTCAGTCTCCAACACCAGCTTTGTAAACAGAGGCACAAGGCTATTTTACACAATATTGCAGGAAAAGCTGAAAAGACTTCGTTCGTCGTGCTGCCTGAGTGAGGGCAACACGAAAATGGTGGCGGAGCACAAAATGGAGGCTCAATACGATCGTGATCAAAAATCGAATTTCCTCAGACCCTCCTTTTGCCAGAACTCAGGCAAGATACACAGACTCACGTTAATCTGAGTCGATGTCGATACCCATGAGGTCATCGAGCTGTTGCTGTAGCATCATTCTAATATTCTCCGTTCTTTGTGTCTTAGGTTTTGGGATGCATACAGTAGCACAAAGGTCGCAGATGGCGGGACCACAGTGCATACAAAGACAACAAGAGAAAATGATGGCTAAAACCATACCAAGGAATGTTAGCACCTTCCAACCCCATTTGGACAGTAGTCCCCAAAACCATCCCAATAACAACCAATCTCCTTCGTCCTGATGAATCGACTCGGAGATTATATGTAATTTAGAGATGGCCTGGTATACTGTCGGAGCATCATCAGGTATATAAATACAGCAATTTGATTTGATCAATTTACAGTCTCCACCACGATCTGCAAGAATAACATCTAAGGCAACTCGGTTCTGCAAAGTCATAAGACGATCCGCCTGTAGTTCCGCTGTAATATTACTCAAAGCTCCTACAGTGATGTCTATGGTAGTCTCTACAACACGAACCAGTTGTCTAATATTCCTGCTGTTTGCCATAGGACCCCAAAAAGGAAGAAATCCTTTTAGGAAGTCCCCTCCCTCTTGTCCTGCTTTGTCTTTGGAATCAATAATTCCTCTGCCATATCTGTTTCTATGAAAATTTGAAGAAGCAGTGTATGTAGGGGAAGAAGAAAAGCTATATAGCAAGTTCCAGAAAAATAAGTTGGTAACCACGTATAGGCTCTATCGTGACAGATAAAATACGTGCCCTGAGATGGTACTAACGGCGGCAAATTCTGAGATGAGTGGATGTACGTATGGGAACAAAAACTTTTTCTCTGTTCGATGTCAGTAGTCTGGCCATTTATTTGCAAACAGAAATTGCCTTGATGAGGTACAGTCCAAATTGGTGGAGATTTTCCCTGTTTAACCTTATCACTAAGGCTAGTGACATAATGAGTGACGTTCCAATTAGTATATACTTTTCTCTCATCAACAGAAATTTTACTGTTTTCCATGATTTTGGCCATAGCTACCATTCCCTTTATTAATGAACTATGACTGAAATCTGGTCCACCAATATAGGAACTGATAGGTCATTTAAATCGGCTCTGATAAGCGTTAGAGAAAATAACAAAATAAGCCCAAGCAGAACCTTCATAAGAGAACGGAAGGACTAAATATGGCATCCCTTTTTCTGTGGTGTGAGGCATTAGTCCACACACTCAACAATCAGTTGTATTAATTACTAATTGGTGTGGGTGTAATAACTGGATAAATGAATTGTTGTAATATTCAATTCTTCTAACGAGTTCATGTTGAGGAAGTATATGAAATAGATGCAGGGAGATAGTAGAATAAGAAGGCACAGTAATAGAAGAAGGGACACCTTTTTGCTGCATAGCATGAACAATCCAACCTATATACGCCAACAAAACACACAATAATATAAAAACACATAAAGTTATACCACAACGACTGTATATTATTTTACAATAATTGTCTTTCATTTTGTTCTTTCTCTCTCTTTCGCCTAATGTAGTTTCCATCTTCTAAATGGATGCTCACGGCAATCTTCTTTAATCACTTGGTCACGATTGTCTGCCGTATGACACAGCAAGTCCTGCAGGCCTATTGCCACTACTCAGGTCACAACCAAGACTCCTACCGTGACCCTGCAACCGGGATAGAAACTACATGGAAGAGAGAATCTCAAGTTTTCTTCTTCAATCTAGGTCTTAAATCGTAATGAGCCTTATCAGGTACAGTCTGATCCTGAAACAATGTTCGTGGATTTGTGGTATTCAGACAAAAATGTGGTGATACAGCTTCTTGGAGAATGTCGTCATTTTCTTTTTCTGACAGTGTTCGATTCAAGCATGCATCACTAAAAGGTATAAATCGGGGAACCTTCTCGCTTTCGGAGTCACTTATACCCTTACGGACCCACTGATCAAAGGGCAAAGGCAAAGGGACCTTCTTGCAGTGCACGCCGTGGATCCAGTTCTTCTTTCCTTCAACCTTTACTGCTGTACGAGTAGTCAAGAGAACCTGACGGTGTTCTCTCCAGCGAGGCTCCAAATTCTTCGTCCTTTGGAAATTCTTCACACAAACCCAGTCACCTGGTTGGATGGAATGACCTGAGTCTGTGGAGGCCTCTGGCAAAGCGCTCTGAACCTGCTGATGGAGAACACATAATTTAGTCGTGAGGTCGTGCAAATAATCAATCAACATCGGGTATGGTAAGACTGAGTACTTTTTAGGGCGAGGGACTCCCCATACATTTGCTGGGCGTCCGAAAACTATCTCATAAGGGCTAAGTCCCAAACGAGAATGCACAGCTGTTCTGGTGGATAGAAGAGCCAAAGGTAGGGCATCGGGCCAACTAAGGTCTGTACTAGCCTGCACTTTCGCAAGCTTAAGCTTTAAAGTACCATTGTAGCATTCCACTAGACCCGCTGACTGTGGATGGTTTGCCGCATGGAACTTCTGTTTTATACCAAGACCTGCACAAACTTTTTGCATGACTTGGCCCACAAACTCGCTCCCATTGTCACTCCAGACAATGCGCGGCAAACCAAATCTAGGGAAAAACTCTTTTAGAAGTACTTTGGCTGTAGATAAAGCAGTATTGTCTTTCAGGGGGTAAGCCTCTATCCATCTGGAAAAGGCACATACCACCACTAGAACATATTTGAGATTGTTGCATCGTTCCATGTGAATGTAATTGATTTGCAACACCTCAAAGGGATAGGTCGGAGGAGCAAAATGACCTGCTGAAGTTGGGGTTCCCTTTCCCGGATTGTACATTAAGCAAATAATGCAATGTTTCACTACATTTTCTGCACACTTTGGGATTCCTTCGTTTTGCCACACTGGATCCAGAAGCTTGCATATTCCTTTTGCACTTAGGTGGGCTGGACCATGCGCCATAGTAACTACAGGTAGTACATAAGCGTCTTCCCATCTCGTCTAACATTCCTGTACTTTCTTTCCACTTTCTCAATTCTTTCTCTGTAGCCTTTTCTTGAATTGACTTCACACTTTCTACTGTGTCCTCATACATTCCTTTTTCTCTGACCCAATTTGCAGGGCCCGCAACATACATGCGACTTGTAGCATCTTTGGCTGTTTCTTTCGCTACCTCATCCGCAAATGCATTCCCGCGACCAATATCGTCAGTAATCTTCTTATGTGCGCTACACTCCACAATTGCTATCTGGGTAGGCAAAGCAAGCGACTCAAGAAGGTCAGTCACCAACTGACCATGTTGTATCTTAGTGCCGTGGGAAGTAAGGAATCCCCTTTCTTTCCACAAACGTCCAAAATTGAATGTCACACCAAAAGCGTACTGGCTATCGGTATACACGTTCACTCTTTTTACTCTGGATAACACACACGCTCTGGTTAAGACTATCAGTTCAGCTGCCTGAGCTGAATTATGTCTGATGCGTGCTGTTTCCACGACTGTATGCAAGGTAGTAACAGCATAGGCTGAACTTGTCTCTCCATTAGGAAGATTAAAACAAGAATCATCTACCCATAGCGTTCCATCCGGATTCACTAATGGCGTATCTGTTAAGTCAATTCTACCTTTTGTCTCTTCCTCAGTACGGAAGAAACAATCATGTTGTTCTTGAACACCTTTCTCTTCTGGAAGAGGCAACAAAGTAGCTGGATTTAAAGTATTACATCGTTTGATATGCACGTGACTAGCCAAGAGCGTCAGCTCATATCCAGACAAACAAGCACTCGTAAGATGCTGTGTTTTTGTTCTGTTTAGCAAAGTATCCACTGCATGTGGCACCATAACAATAAGAGTATTATCTAGCACCATTCCAGCAGACTGTCGAATAGAAATTGCTGCTGCTGCTGTCGCTTTAAGACAACTAGGCAATGCTTTAGCTACTGGATCTAACGTAGCCGAAAAATAGGTACATGGTCATTGTTTATCTCCCAATCGCTGTGTTAAGACTGACAACGCACAACCTTCTCTTTCATGAACATAGAGCGTAAAAGGCTTACTGTAATCAGGAGTACCTAGCACAGGAGCGGAACACAGAGCAGCACGTAAATTAGTAAAACTCCTCTGACATTCGTTAGTCCATGGAAGGGCCTGAGGCGTATCTTTCAAAGTGAGTGCCAACAAAGGTTTGGCCAACGGAGAGAAGTTAGGGATCCACTGCCTACAATAGGAAGTAATGCCCAGAAAGGCACGTACCTCTCTTTGTGTGGATGGCACAGACATTTGCGCAATAGCTTGGATACGTTCTGGGGTTAATCGTCTTCCCTCCTTTGATAAGAGATGACCCAAGTAGGTAACTTCTCGGCGAACATATTGCAGCTTAGAAGGTGAAACCTTATGATTAAGATTGGATAAATGTTGAAACAATGCAACCGTCACATTCTTACATATATCCTCTGAATCAGCAGCGATTAACAAATCGTCCATGTACTGAATGAGAGCAGCACCAGACGGCAAGGAAAAAGCATCAAGATGACATTTCAGAGCTTGACTATAGATAGAGGGACTTTCACAATAGCCTTGAGGTGCGCGTTTGAACCAGAAGCTTCGGCCTCCAAGAGAGAAGCCAAAAATGTCCCTACTCTCTTCGGCAATGGGAATACTAAAGAAAGCATTTTTCACATCGATAACAGAAAACCAAACCGCTGTAGAAGGTATCATTGTCAACAACGCAGTGATATCTGGGACAACAGGAAACTGTGGTACAACAATTTTGTTTATCTCCCGAAGATCAATTACAAAGCGATAAACAGGAGGCTGAGAAGGATCAGTGCATTTAAGAACAGGAAGAATAGGGCTATTACATATGTTACCTCTCGTTTCCTCAACCACATCCTTCTGAATCAAATCATGAATGACTTCCAAAAGCGCTCTTTCACCTTCAGTGGAAATTCTATATTGAGGAACGCATGGCAATTCAGCATTGGGTTTGAGAGTAACAACATAAGGTGGAATTTCAAGACAACCAACATAATTTGGACCCGTGGCCCAAAGCGTTGTAGGAAGAGAGAGCAATTCAGGTGGGAATTGATCTTTTGACAAATACATTGGAGAAGTCAGTTTCTGTCCCAAAGTAAGATATACACCAGAAGTAGAGCAATATATCGTTGCATGCAATCTTTTCAATAGATCCAAGCCCAATAGATTCTCGCCGCAACCATTCGTTAAGAGAAGCGGAACTTCTAAATCATAAGGGCCAATTGAAATAGGCAAAGGGCAAGAAACCGGATTACGAACTGGGGCGCCAGAAAAACCTACAGATAAATTTGTTAAGACAGACAAAGGCGCCCCAGGGAGTTTTGAATGAATGATAGAACTTCTCATCACACCAGTATCTAAAATAAATGGCTCTGAAACACCCATTGTAGTGACATTAACATAAGGTCCATTCTGATCTACTGGAATCGACACAACTCCCTCACTTTGTCTATGGCTGTCCTAGTTAACATGAAGACTTTCATTCTCGCCTTCAACATAACAATCCTCATTGTAATACTGTGTAGATCGAGCGTTTTGCTGATCAAAGTAGTTCACAGAATTAGAAGGAGGAAGGGAACGCTGTTCTTGGGTCAACATACCTCGACCTCTACCTCTGTTTGCTGACTGGAGGCCACCACGACCTCGTGGAGCAGATAGTGTCCCATTTCGCTGTAATAAAACCGGACAACTATTCCTAAAATGGCCTTCCTCTCTACAATAGGCACATTGATTAGGACCTAACAAAGGTCGTGGAGTATATGGCTCAGGCTTTTGATACACCCTCTGAAACTGTGGAGGCTGTTGAAACTGGGGCTGAGCATAACGAGGTGGATAAGCCTGTTGCAAGAGAACCTTAGTTTTCAATTCTTTAGTCTTTTTCTCATGCTTATCTCTTTCTTCTTTACCTCTATTTTCATAATATTGAGCAGTAGCCAATATCTGGGCTGAAGAGGAAACGGCCCATGAACTTTCGGAGTCTTTCAGCTTATGCGATAACTCGAGTAGCAAATTAAATACGAACTTATCTACAAGTAATCGCTGCCCACCCTCTGTAGTCATGTCCTGACCACCGTGATCAGTTAATGTCTCCTCGAAACGAGTGAAGAAATCGGAGACACTCTCATCTTTCTTCTGTTTACACGCAGCTAGTTTATCCCAGTTAACTCTCAAGGCGTGCATCATCGTTTTCATTAATGTAATAATCCTACCAGGGAGTTCTGAAATCAAAGCATCAGGCTTCGCACCACCCACTTGGGCTCTATCTGCGGCAATTATAGCATCCCAGTCTCCACCTAATTCTTGAGCATGATTCTCCTTACGAATCCTAGCCTATAACGCTTGTGGGACTACATTCCCCATCAACATATCAATATCTGCTAAATTCATAATACAAGCATCAACAGTCTGTGACAATTCTTTATAATAACCTGCAGGGTTTTTACTAGGGGTGGGCGGAATTTGCGAAATCCACTTTCGCAAATTATCGCGAAAATGTTTAAAATTATCGCAAACAAGCGGAAATATCGCGAAGATGCGGAAATGTTTTTTCCCGCATGTTCGCGAGATTTTCTGCATGGTTGCGGGTCGCCAACTTACCCATCTGGTTGCTCGCGGGCACGGCCATCTTGTTTTGAGTTGTCTCGCGGTGCATGATCGCGAGAAGAAAGACGTGATCGCGCGACGCATGACGTCACTGCGGGCGCGAACTGTCGCGAGACAGCGCAAATGGCTAAAAACAATACAACATCTCATGGAGAATGCGACCGGATCAAGAAAACTTGTCGGCGAACGCAGGGATTCAGGTAAGGCGATCGCGCGCGCGCGAGAATGTATTATTTTACAGCGCGAGCAAGAAACAAATTATCGCCAAGCTGCGGAAAGCGGAAATTTTGACATTTTCTCGCTCTCCTCGGAACGCGAAAATTTCAAATTATCGCAATTTCCACGAATAGAACGAAATTTTAGCCCAGGCCTAGTTTTTACGAGGATCCGGTAGAGACTGTTTAAGAGCCAAAACTTCAGATCTTTTCCAGGGGACATGTACCCATATTCGCTGGAAGTGAGCAGGAATAGCTTGATTAGCACCTGCTGCTGGAACCTCTTCTCTCCATACCGGCAGAACCTCTCTCATTGGGTGATTTTTAAGTGTCAACCTAACTGAGGGATCGGAGTCAAGAAAAGTCTGTGAGGTAAATAAAGTTCTAAAGGTAACAAGTATCTTTACAGCGTCCTCAACCTTAGAGCCCACAATGAGTCCCTTATCAAAATTAGCCTAAATATCTAACAGACCCTGAGGAACCGAACCCAAGTCCATATCCTCCCAACTTTTAACAAGAATATCACACATAACATTGAAAACATATCTCTGCATAGGTGCATTCAACTGTGAGAAGGTAGGCATAATGTCAGGTACACTATACTGAGGACCCTTCTCAATCCATTTGCGAGCGAGAGAGTCCAACCTTTCTTGTTCTTCGGAAGCTGGAAACTGACTACGAGACTGTCTTCGAGAAAATGCCGGAGACACATTTAACGCCTCAAATAAAGGAGATAAAAGACCAGAGACCGTATCTGTGAGTCGTTTACGCATAGACAGAGAATTTGACATAAGGATAGGGGACAAGGTATTAGGCGAACTAACTAAAGAAGAATCAGTAATTACCGGGGGAACAGAGGGCAAAGAAGATGAAGGAAAAGAAGTCAAAGGCAAAGCTGGCAGAGGCGGCAATACTTGAGTGGGCAAATGTGGAAGCGCCGGAGCAAGCGGAGGCGCAACTGGAGGCTGAACAGGCTGTAACAACGGGGGTGCATTAGCACCTTGTACATAGGGTGGAGGCAATCTCAATAGGTGTGACATCAAGGATCTTCCTCTAAGCCCTTTCTTTTATCAGAAGGGGAAGCTGGCAACATCGGATAGCATTTATCTATCGCCATACGATGCTGTCTCTCTGAAAATTCCATCGCATTGTTAACTTCATCATCTTTAAATTGCTGGGCAGCCTGTATAATTGTCATACCCTGTGCTTTCCTATCTCGCTTTTCTTGCTTAATTTTTCTCTGTTTGGCTTCCTTACGCCAAAGGCAGAAAGAGTCAAACATTGCCGGCCGGGCTTTTCTTTTGAATAAAATAGTTTCCAAATTATCTAGTATGTCAGGCTCAAAACTACCATTTTCTGGCCATTTTAAAACACCGTCATTCTTCGTGTATCGAATCCATGTCTCGTTAAAGGCAATGGGGCCAACACCATGTTTAGAATAGAGCTCATAACTGGGAGTTCCAACCGAAGGAATCGGACAAGAGTCCTCCAGCCGGGAATCCCTACTACAACCAAAGCAACAAAGTTTCTCAAACTTAGTCAGACCAGGCATCGTTATTTCACTGGACTGTTCATAAACATCAAGGGGGTTAACTCAATTAACACAGCACAAATGTACTTACCCCTCGGCTTCGGTTATTGCAATACCCGAATCAAAGACCCAAAGAACCTAAGAACCAAAGAACCAAAAAAACAAATGTGGGAGCGACCCACCAATACTTAACTAAGATGTCTTCTTACACCAACAGAGGCCCGTATATCATCTCGCTTTACCATACATCACCAAAAAGAGGGCCAAGGCAGGACAGCAGTCAGGGCAGCAGTCATCAGTAGCGGTCAGGAAGGAGTAACCACGCTGCAAAAGACCTTCGGACCACTTTCGACATACAGGGGTCGCTTGACGTGGTTCGCGATTCCTCCAGAATTTTCTTGCGGGGTTCCTCACGTCCTTCAGCCAGAACCACTACCTCTGAAGCCGCCCGACGTGGGCGCCATTTGAAGAACCAGAAACCTTATGGGCCTGGCGGCGGAGGGTACGCCTTAATCTCCTGGGTTCACCTGCTTCAGCTAACAGAGACACGGGGACACTCTGTCGGCGTAAAAGATCAGATTTTTTTCGCTGCAGCTAGTACAGTTGTGCTAGAAGTACACATGGTATGTTCTCAGGAGACTGCCACTTCACTCTGTGGCGCACAATCTTTATAGTACATAGATGACATATACATTGACGAAGGACACACCTAAAACATACATGAAAAACCAATAAGAATAGTCTGAAAGTAAGTCAGAGCCAATAAAAAGAAGTGGAAAACTAAAGTATCGAATAACCCGAAGAAGCCTCTCCTTCAACTGTGTTTGCCACCCCTCCCACAGGTTAAGGTATTAACATGTCTGTAACTGACTTGCAGGTGGCGAGATACGTTTGTGTGTTTTGGAGGACAGTTGTGAAACGAGAGAATACGAGCAGAGGACAGTGAAGGCCAGAAGATAAGATAAAATCAGAAGAGAATAGTGTGAACCAACAGATAGTTAAGACAGGGATTAGAAAAACCAGACAGGGATTAGTGTACTCGTCTAGTCTCCAACACCAGCTTTGTAAACAGAGGCACAAGGCTATTTTACACACTATTGCAGGAAAAGCTGAAAAGACTTCGTTCGCCGTGCTGCCTGAGTGAGGGCAACACAAAAATGGTGGCAGAGCACAAAATGGAGGCTCAATACGATCATGATCAAAAATCGAATTTCCTCAGGGCAGCACATTGCCGCCTCCTCTCTCCCCTCGCATTAATACTCTCCAATTGGAAATACCTCTGCTTGGGGGGGTGCTGCAATTGTACTCCTCGTACTCCACCAACAACTGCTGAACGAGAGGGCGTGCCCCCTGCCGGTATCAGCAGAAACCGGCTATACATCGCCACCAAATGCTGACCTTAAAGAAAAGTCAGCGGGACACATGCTCTGGGCACAAACAAGGATTTATTCAGCTTAGTTGAAACGCTTTCCTGCAGTCCGTGAAACACCTATGGCAGACACGTTTCTGGCCGGAATGGCCGTCATCAGTGCCGGTCCCACAGGCTGTTGATTTCTTGTGGACTTCAGAGACCACTCCCATAGAAGTAGACTCTCGACTCCTCCTCCCACAGGTAGGTGTGTTGATTGCGCTAGGAATCCCAGGTCCACTGCATGATGGTAATTGCAGTCCACACGAGGTTCCTCATACAGTGATGTGGAACTCTGAACAGCGATATTGTCCCCTCTTGGCGCTGGGCTGCACTCCACCACAGAAGTCCTGGATGTGATGGTCCTGCTAAAACCTTGATTTGTGCCCTTATCAGGCATCACATTGCCGCCTCCTCTCTCCCCTCGCATTAATACTCTCCAAATGGAAATACCTATGCTTGGGGGGGCGCCGCGATTGTACTCCTTGTACTCCACCAACAATTGCTGATTGCGCGGAGCTCCAGAACGAGAGGGCGTGCCCCCTGCCGGTATCAGCAGAAACCGGCTATACATCGCCACCAAATGCTGACCTTAAAGAAAAGTCAGCGGGACACATGCTCTGGGCACAAACAAGGATTTATTCAGCTTAGTTGAAACGCTTTCCTGCAGTCCGTGGAACACCTATGGCAGACGTGTTTCTGGCCGGAATGGCCGTCATCAGTGCCGGTCCCACAGGCTGTTGATTTCTCGTGGTCTTCAGAGACCACTCCCATTGAAGTAGACTCTCGACTCCTCCTCTCACAGGCAGGTGTGTTGATTGCGCTAGGAATCCCAGGTCCACTGCATGATGGTAATTGCAGTCCACACGAGGTTCCTCATAAAGTGATGTGGAACTCTGAACAGCGATATTGTCCCCTCTTGGCGCTGGGCTGCACTCCACCACAGAAGTCCTGGATGTGATGGTCTTGCTAAAACCTTGATTTGTGCCCTTATCGGGCAGCACATTGCCGCCTCCTCTCTCCCCTCGCATTAATACTCTCCAAATGGAAATACCTCTACTTGGGGGGCGCTGCGATTGTACTCCTCGTACTCCACATATATATATATATATATTCACTGAAAAAACCATAGGTTTCAGGGGCGTTGTAGTTGGTTGGACATTTCACTCGTACAAAACCATAGAAATTCCCCTGTTATAGTTTGTTCAGCTAACTATAACTCGCGCCCCCACAATGCAAGCTGATGACGTCACATATTACATCACTCATGACATGGTCAGTGACATCACTGATGACATCACTGATGACATCATCCAGTGAATGTGTGTTTCTGTAACGTTTAAATATGTTTCATATATATACGGAAAGGCGTATTGAAGAATGAGTGGGTGTATAAGTGTATGAATGGTTGATTTAGTAGGTGCGTGACTGACTCAATAAGTGAGTGATTAAACGTATCTTACTGAATGCATGGGTTAGTGACTATATGTGTGAATGTCTCTTGGTGTATAAGCGACTGCATGGGTTTGTGAATAGCTAGAGGAGTGTCTATATGAGTAACTGATTGGTTGTCTGAGTATCTGTATGGGTGCCTGAGTGTTTGTGTGGGTGGGGTGTGTGACTGTGTATAGATGTGTGAGTGGGTGATTCACTGGGTGCATGGTTTCAAGAGTGCATCTGTGATGGACTGTATGGGTAGGTGAGTGTGTGTATGGGTGTTTTAGTGAGTGAATGCATATCTCAGTGGCACATGTGTGAGTAACCGCATATGTGAAAGGCAGTATATATGTGTGTTAGAGTATATAAATGGCTATAAGTGAGAGTGTGTGATTGTGAGAGTGGCTGTATGGATGAGTGTGTGCTTGTATCAGTGATTGTATAAGAGCGTGAGAATGTGCTAGTATTTGAATGAGTAAGGGAGCTGGTGTGTGTATAACTGTATAGGTGAGTAAATGGGAGTGTGATTAATTATTTGCTTGACTAACTAGGTGTGTGAGTACCTCTATGGATGAGTGGCAGTGTGTGAGTGTCTATACAGGTGTATGAGTGCATATGATACTCCTGTACTGAGTGACCGTAAGTATGAGTGACTGTACGGGTGAGTGAGTGGATGTGTGTGTAGACCTAAGAATCAGTGAGTGGGTATGTAGCTATTGGTTTTGGAGTGTTCATGATTTTGAGAATGGCAGTCTGTAATTTAGAGTGGGTGTATCAAAAGTTATATTAGGGTGAGAGGAGATTCATGAAATTATCACATGGATGATATCATCAGTGATGTCATCAGTGATGTCACTGAACATGTCATGAGTGATGTAATATGTGACATCATCAGCAGTGCATTGCGGGGGCGCGAGTTATAGTTAGCTGCACTAACTATAACGGGGGAATTTCTATGGTTTTGTATGAATGAAATGTCCAACTAACTAGAACGCCCCTGAAACCGAAGTTTTTTTCAGTGAATTTCTAAGGTTTTTAAAATGCTGATTTCTAACTATAACGTGCCTGAAACCTATGGTTTTTTCAGAGAATTTCAAAGATTTTTTAAAATGCTAATTTCTAACTATTACATTCCTGAAGCCTATGGTTTTTTCAGTGAATTTAACAAGGTTTTTTAAATGCTAATTTCTAACTATAACGTGCCTGAAACCTATGGTTTTTTAAGTGAATTTCCAAGGTTTTTAAATGCTAGTTTCTAACTATGCCTGCAGAGGTCGGACATGTGAAGAAAGAAGAAAAAACACACAGAAAGAAGCAAAAGAAATGCAGAAAGAAGCAACAGAAGTCCACAAAGACGAAGAAAAGTGCAGGAAGAAGCAAGACATGTGCAGAAAGAACCAACAGAGGAGCAGAAAGAGGCCTTGTTGCAAAATCATCCTGTGCCCACAACTTTTTCAGATGGGTAATGGTGGTAACTGAATCTGACTAACCAGGCCTAGAGCCTGTGCTATGCTAAAAGACACTATGCGTTGGGGTGCCCCTGTGATTAGCATGACCTCCTCTGTAAGGCCCTAGTACATAATAGGGCAGGGGGATTAAAACTACCTCTAAGTCAGAGGTGCAGAAATATGCTACTTTAACTAGTATTCACATTTGCAGAGTGGTGGAGAAAGAGTGCTGGGCACCCAACTAACGCTCAGGAATTCCGCTGCATAGGACTTACAGGAGGTACCAGGAGGGATTCTTGGCCCCCAAACTCCTTCAGGACTAAATTGGACTTCATCCCCCATCCCGTAGTCTGCCACGAGGCACGTTTGCAGAGTGGTAGAGAAAGGGGGCCATGGCCACCGAAGAGGTCTTAGCAATCCCACTGTGTGGGACTTACTGGAGGTAACAAGAAGGGTAATTGGCCCCGAGGACATCCTTAGGGGCCAACTAACCAAACTATTACCTCCAGTCAGTCCCACCCAGCAGCATTGGTGAGTACTTGTAGGCCATGCCCACTTTGCCCACCACTCTACAAACGTGCTCCCTGGCACGCACTTTGATGGGGATTGAAGTCCCCTTCACTGCTGGGGGTCCTTTAGGGGCCAACTAGCCTACCTTTTACCTCCAGTAAGCCCCACGCAGTGGGATTGGTGAGAGGTAGACAAAGACCATGCGCCCTTTCTCCACCACTCTGCAACCACGCCCCCTGGCTCGTTGTAAGTTGCTGGATTAAGTCCCCTTGAATCCCGAGGGTCCCTGGGGTCCAACTAGCCCACCAGGTACCTCCAGTAAGCGCCACAGAGCTGCGTTGCAGAGACGTGTAAAAAGGGGCATGGCCTGGACCACCTCTCAGCAACGTAGGCCTGTAGTGCTTACTGGAGGTACCTGGTGGGCTTGTTGGCCCCCAGGGGCCCTCAGGATTGAAGGGGAATTAATTCCCCAACTTAAAACGCACCACAGGGAGTGTTTAACATGTCACCTCAGGTCCTGCCCCCTCCCATCATCACTGTGCAAATGCGCCCCGGGCGTGTTTTAAGTTGGGAGATTATTTCCCCTTGAATCCTGAGGGTCCCTGGGGTCCAACTAGCCCACCAGATACCTGCAGTAGGGGCCACTGCGTTTCAGAGACATGTAAAAAGGGGCGTGGCCTGGACCACATCTCTGCAACCCAGGCCTGTGGCACTTACTGGAGGTACCCGGTGGGCTAGTTGGCCACCAGGGACCCTCAGGATTGAATGGGAATTAATTCCCCAACTTAAAACGCGCCATAGGGCGTGTTTGTACACATGTCACCTCAGGCCCCACCCCATGCCTTTACCACTGTGCAAACGCGCCCTGTGGCGTGTTTTAAGTTGGGGGATTAAGTCCCCTTGAATTCGGAGAGTCCCTGGGTTCCATCTAGCCCACCAACAAGGACCTCCTGTAAGTGCCACAGAGGTGCATTGCAGAGAGGTGTAAAAAGGGGCATGGCCTAGACCACCTCTCTGTAGTAGCAAAGTAGCAAAGATGGAGCATTTGATGGAAAATCACTCAAATGTGTTCAAGAACTGTGGCAGAGGCTAATTGTAAAACTCTAGGAGGGCAAGTGTCAAAAGGCGACCCTGATTTGAATTGACTAAACAGATCTGTTACTTGACCAATTGTAAAGGGGGAGGGGGGTGGAAAGAGTAGCATACCTAGACTGAGATGGCTCTGATAAATCAGCATCCAAGTTGTTAGCTTGGTGAACACCCTAAATATCGATTCAGAAATATCGACTGCCCAGAATATCGAATTCAAAATATAGAGTGGACAGAATTTCGAATTATCAAAATATAGATAGGTCAGAATATCGAAATTGGGGTACGAAATATCGATTTCCATAATATAGAATTTAAAAATATAGAATTCCATAATATCGAATTTTAAAATATAGATTACCATAATATCGAATTTAAAAATATAGATATCTATAATAGCGAAAAAAATTTAGTGTTATGTATGGTAGTATATGTGTTTAAAATTATGTATTATTTTTGTAATGTATGTTTAATTTATTTAAACTAATGAATGTTATGTAATTTAATTTTTGCGTAATTTAATTCCGTAGCGGGTTGTGGGTTTATAGGGGAACAGGGTGGGAAGTAATTTAATTATGGTTAATTAAATATTAATTATATGTATATGTTTTGATAATTAATTGATTGATCATTAATTATTAATTGGTAATGAATTTTTATTAATTGGTAATTAATTTATATTAATTGAATAATTGATAATTATGTTAATTGTATTTTTTATTATTAGGAGCGGGTTGTGGGTTTGTAGGGGAATTGGGTGGGAAGTAATTTAATTGTAATAAAGTAAATAATTATTTTGTAATTTATGTGTATTGATAATTAATTGATAATTAATTATTAATTGGTAATTAAATTGTATTAATGGGTAAATCATTTGTATGAATTGCTAATTAATTTTTATTAATTGCACAATTATTTTTATTAATTGAATAATTGATAATAATGTTAATCGTATTTTTTAAATATTGGGAGTGGGTTGTGGGTTTATAGGGGAATTGGGTAGGAAGTAAATTAATTTTAATAAAGTAAATATTATTTATAATTATTAATAATTAATTATTAATTGGTAATTAATTTGTATTAATTGGTAATTCATTTTTATTATTTGCTAATTAATTTTTTTCAATGGTAATTAATTGTTATTAATTGGTAATTATTTGTAATTAACTTTTTATTGGTATTGATAATTAATGTAATCTTATTTTAAAATTAAATCATTACTTTCCCTACTTTTGTACTTTCAGGAGTGGGAATAGTATTTTTTACCCTCCCGCTATCCAACTCTTTCCCTACTGTTGCACTCACTGGAGTGGGAATAGTAATTTTTACCCCTACACTATCCAGCGTTTTCCCTACTGTTGCATTCACTGGAGTGGGAATAGTAATTTGTACCCCTACGCTATCCAACACTTTCCCTACTGTTGCACTCACTGGAGTGGGAATAGTAATTTTTCCCTTCCCGCTATCCAACGCTTTCCCTACTGTTGCACTCTCTGGAGTGGGAATAGTAAATGTTATCCTCCCGCTATCCAACGCTTTCCCTACTGTTGCACTCTTTGGAGTGGGAATAGTAATTTTTACCCCCTACGCTATCCAACGTTTTCCCTACTGTTGCACTCACTGGAGTGGGAATAGTAATTTTTACCCCTATGCTATCCAACGCTTTCCCTACTGTTGCACTCATTGGAGTGGGAATAGTAATTTTTCTCTTCCTGCTATCCAATGCTTTCTGTACTGTTGCACTCTCTGGAGTGGGAATAGTAATTTTTACCCCTATGCTATCCAATGCTTTCCCTACTGTTGGAGTCACTGGATTGGGAATAGAATTTTTCCCTTCCCGCTATCCAACGATTTCCCTACTGTTGCACTCTCTGGAGTGGGAATAGTAATTTTAACTCTCCCGCTATCGAACGCTTTCCCTACTGTTGCACTCACTGGAGTGGGAATAGTAATTTTTCCATTCCCGCTATCCAGCGCTTTCCCTACTGTTGCACTCTCTGGAGTGGGAATAGTAATTGTTACCCTCCCGCTATCCAACGCTTTCCCTACTGCTGCACTCTCTGCAGTGGGAATAGTAATTTTTACCCCTACGCTATCCAACGCTTTCCCTACTGTTGCACTCACTGGAGTGGGAATAGTAATTTTTACCCCTACGCTATCCAATGTTTTCCCTACTGTTGCACTCACTGGAGTGGGAATAGTAATTGTTACGCTCTCACTATCCAACAAAAGCTCTACTTTTTTTACATTACTTTTATTATTTTTACATGTTAAGCTTTTTTATATTATATTATGTATGTTTTATTTAATTGTTTTTAATATTTAATTACTTTTAGATTATTTTGAATACATTTAAAAAATTCGATATTTTAGCTATCTATATTTTAACATTCTGGTGCCAATTTCGATCCGGCAAAAAAAAATTGCGTACGACTCATATCCGTATATTTTCACGTACGAATCGTACAAGTACCGTACAAACAGCGAATTACGAAAAGGGTATGAGAGGGCACCGGAAAATTTTACATCTGAATAGCGTCGGGAAAAGTGTACTTGAGGGAGCCAGACATTTTTACGTGCAAATCGTAAAACAGAAGTCCGACCACGCAAGTACGATCCGTACCGCCCGTCCGAATACACAACTGCATGTAAAAGGCCCCATACGGAGCGAACGCTGTAGCACACATGTACACGGGTAAACTTGTGCCCGGATACGAGTCGTACAGCCCCCCTCCCCCCCGCATATGTCAGCACCGCACCCCCGTATGTCAGCACCCTACCACCGCTCCGCACCCTACCGCAGGACTGTACACCAGCCCCGCACCTGTACGCGCCGCACCCCAGGCCCGTCTCCCAGCCCCGCACGTGTACGCACCGTACCCCAGGACCGTACCCCAGCCCCGCACCTGTACGCACCGTACCCCAACACCGTACCCCAGCCCCGTACCTGTACGCACTGTACCCAAACACCGTACTCCAGCCCCCCACATGTACGCGCCGCACCCCAGGCCCATACCCCAGCCACGCACCTGTACGCACCATACCCCAACACCGTAGCACAGCCCCGTACCTGTATGCACCATACCCCAACACAGTAGCACAGCCCGCACCTGTACGCACCGCACCCCAGGCTCATACCCCAGCACCGCACCTGTATGCACTGTACCCCAACACCGTACCCCAGCCCCGTACCTCTACGCACCGTACCCCAACACTGTACTCCAGCCCCCCACATGTACGCGCCACACCCCAGGCCCGTACCCCAGCCCCGTACCTGTATGCACCGTACCCCAACACCGTAGCACAGCCCCGCACCTGTAGGCACCGTACCCCAACACCGTACCCCAGCCCCCCACCTGTACGCGCTGCACCCCAGGCTCATACCCCAGCCCTGTACCTGTACGCACCGTACCCCAACACCATACCCCAGCACCCTCACCCATCATCGCGTATGTACGGACCTTACCTACGCGAAAAAGACACGCACAGAATGAGGACACTGTAATACTGCACAAGGAGGGTCAATTCGACTTGCACAACACCACAAAACACGTCTACATGACAAAATACATCTCAATGACTGACCTGGCACATCCAAACAGGCAAACAGAGGCCCTAAATCACAACCACCTCTTATAACACACCCACCACAAATTCAAACCCAGCCACACCTACAAATGGACCGATAAATAGGGCCCACACACACAACCCATGAGCCTTTGCAACAGACCCACTGCTGCCAGACCCCACAGACAAACAACTGCACCTTACTTACACCTTAACTACACCTTAACTTACACACCTGCACACAACCTCCTTCACAAACACCCCCTCTTCACATTCACACACACACCATCACATTCACACCCACACACCCACAACCATCCACACCCACACCCCACACCATGCCCACAGACAAGAATCCAAAGTTCACAAGGGCGGAGCTGGACCTCCTTGTCAACGAAGTCATGAGAGTCGAGCCACAGCTGTTTGGAACATTTGTCAGACAGACCAGCATAGCCCAAAAAACAAGCCTGTGGCAGAGGATCATCGATAAGGTGAAAGCTGTTGCGCCCATCCGAAGGACCAGGCATGAATGCCAAGCCAGGTGGTACGATCTGCGCAGGGCAGTCAAGAGGAAAATGAACGAGGAATACACCCAGAGTAACATCACTGGAGGTGGGCTGCCCCGTAGACCCGTACATTACCATCCCTGGGAGGAGAAGGTGATGGCCACGCTTCCGCCGGTGGGAGTACACGGAGTCGAAGGAGTCGCAGAGCCTGGTGAGTACACAAACAACTCACGTAACATGGGGGGAATGCCATCCACACCACAAATACACCAAATGCACGCAACTTCCCCCAAGCCCTCACCACACACAACCACACTCAAAAACCACGCTCATGCCACTAACGTCTCCATGCCCCATTCACAAATAAAGGCAATGCCATGTCCCAGTCCGGGATGCTGGGAGGGTGGGGCTCACACAACACATTGTGCAACTCAGAAGCAGACACCAATGCCCTCAGCCCATATGGCCCAGGTACATACCCATGCACCATGCCCAATGCACAGGGACTGGCAAAGTACTGACCAGGTAGCTGACACTTGGCCCTGCTGTATGCAGCACAAGGCCCTCCTGTGACCACTGTACACTCAAACACCAACTCCACAAGCTCAGATATCTAGCACAGGAACTCACACTCGCTGTCATGCCAGCATGCACCATGAGGGGAGAGACACATCACCTGGGAGACCCAATGACAAATCACACTACACCCAACAGCAGGCCCGGTCACACACCCCCCCTCACACAAGCACACACCCCCGGGGCAGACAACGGATTTACCCACTCCCACAATGGACATGTGACACTACAAGACCAATCCATAGCCAAATAAGCATCCTAGCCACAATTCTACTGGTCAAACACTCAGGAGAACATATCAATCTGTCCCCCGCAACATACCCGTCCCCAAGTGTACATTGAGACGAACGCTAGGCACATCCAACTACCTGGGGGAACTGTGACAACTTGAATATGTATGAAACATGGATGTGGCATGAAACAGCATTAACATTGTCTCTCTCTCACACACAGGGCAACATCATCGACCTCCCCCCAACAATGGGGGGGAACAATCACAGTCCCAGGCTCAGCGTGAAGATGACCCCACCGGCAGCGAAGACTCTCACCACTCCGTGGATGACCCCGACCAACCTGGCCCCTCTGGTGCCCAAGCACCTGCAGCACCTGCGTCAGGTACATCTGTGCCAACCCCCACCCCCATTCCTGCCACATCCCAGGAGACACCCAGGAGCCCTGCTCGCACTGAACAACAGAGCCAGTCTGACCAGGAGGGACAAGGTTCTCCGGGCACCCAGGAGGAGGCAGACAACCCCACTAATGCCATCCCTCAGAAGTCCCGTAGAGCCGATGTTCCCACAACGGCAGGCCAGGCTTGTGTGGGCAGGGGTGGTGGGAGTGGAGGCAGGCGGAGGTGAGAACCTGACCAGGCAGCTGAGGGAACTGGTATGTTACACATACGCCACATCCTGGACACATACCAGTGTGACACCAGGGGCATCAGCCAGGTAGTGTCGAGCCTCACAGAGATGAAGGGGACCCTCGACGAGATGAAGAACCTGCAGGCTGAGCAACATGCCAGTCAACAACAACACCAAGGACGGATGGAGGCAAGACTGGCTGAGCTCCTGGCGGTGCAAACGGACATAAGCCGTTCACTCCGTCGGATCACCGACAACATGGGCAACCCTCCCTGTGCCACCAGGCGCAGACCACCACCAGCCACAGGGAGGGAGGAGGAGGAGGATTTGTCCGCCGGAGCATCACAGACATCGTCAAGGCCTGCATCCGAGGGTCCCCCCAGGAAGGTGGGTCATCCACGGAAAAGACCATGAGAGTCAGCGGACCATCCACATCTCCCAGGTCACCTGGCCTGGCACCTGGCCCTCTGGCGCAACAGCACCACCTCACCCAATGACATTCTCTGCCACATGGACTTGCTGGTCACAGTCTGACCAATGATGACCAACACTGTGGTCTGGACTCTGATGACTCCAACTGACAAGGATGCCATCTCCCCCTGTGAACTTTGGATTCTATGCACCCGGTAGAGCACCTTAGTTCATCTACCAAAAGACTTACCCCACCAAAAATAAAAACTTTATTTTGTCATGAGATGTTGCTGTCATTTGGCATTATTCCACAACATATGTGTGTGTAAATGTCAAACTATGCCTGAGTGTTGTACTAACTCCACCCATCCATACCCTGGGATCTGAGTCTGGTACAGGACACACATGGGTCACAATTTATCATTCAATGCAGACATGGAGCACAATACTCATCTGTGATGGCCTCAAGCTGCTGAGGGTGTGCATGCAATACTGTGCCGACAGACCTATTTGGAAGAGTATCAGTAAGGCGTAGAGGTCATGCCTCATTCTGAGGTTCCTGGGGAGGGAGTCCCAGGTATGTGTTGCCAGGTGGAAGAACTATGTCCTGCATGCTGGAGTACGGTGGATCTAAAGAATGGTGGCCAGGTCAAGGTTGGATGCACGGCGATGGCTCTACACGGTCTTGGATGACAGTGGTACAAGGTTGGTTATGGGTCGGGGTTGTGGCCTGCCTCCTGAGTGTGGGTGGGGAGTCTGAAGGTCATCCTGCAGCACACAGTGATCCAGTGCAGCTATCTCTGCTAGACGGTGGTGTGGCTGGGGCACGGGATGTTGCAGCTGAGGTGTGCAGATGCAGCCTGGATGTGGACAAGTTTCCCGGGAGTTTGGATGTGGCTGCTCCGTAGAGGGCAGGACAGTATTTGACACAGATGTTGTCGTGGACCTGGGGGATGGTCCGTCTTTCCTAGGAGTGGATCTATCGGCGGATCATGTGCATAATTCAGAGGGTGTTGCAGTCTGAGTCACAGATGCTGCCGATTAGCATGGCAAATGTGAGCAAGCAATCCATGATGCACACCATCTTGTGTGCGTGGACACTGGGTGCTTGTGCAGGGCTTTTGCGGGTGGGACACAAGCAGTTGACCCAGCTGTAAGGGGACAATCCTCAGATGTTTACCTCAGTCCTGTACAAGTCCAGCCTCAGGTGGCTGCTGTTCTGCCATTCATCAATGGATCTCATGTAATCTTGAATATTGGAACTGGCAATTTCTGCGTCCTTGGTGAGGGTGAGGAGCACCTGGCTGTCAATGGCATACGAGTTGATGATGAGGTTGTGTGCGCATGTGATGGTGGAGAGGGGGGTCCTGGACACACTGTAGATTGACACGCTGAGAGATGATAGCTGTGCCATGTGCCTGACAACGACACCATGCTACATGAAGAAGCCTTGAGTCCCACTCCCATGGCCTTGCCGGGGTACAGAGCTGGTGGGGAGTAGGAGGGACATGACCTGGTGGGTGTGACAGGGCCTGGAAGGCATGGCAGCGCTGTGTAGGCAGTCGGAGTTGCACACTCATCATGCAAAGGTGTTGTGTGTGCGCTTAGTGTATGCCTGAGAGCAGGCGGGAGATGTCTGGATGGACATTGCTTGGAGGGTGTCTGCAACATCAGACTGTAGTGTGATGTGAGTCATGCAAGGACCTGAGGGTCGTGCAATGTGCACGTTGCATGTGCAGACTGTCCAGCCTTTGGCACCGTGTGGCCGCAACTGTGGCACAGACAAGCTGATGACAGCCAAATGAATGGGTTGAGGGAGTAAGGGAGGAGCATGTTTGAAGTGTGTGTGTTGCCAAATCAGGAAACTTCTTGTGCCCATGCTGCAGTGGCTGCAACAGCAGGCGGCATGTCCTGGGAACTATGCCACAATTTCCACACAAAAACTAGGATGCCAGAAAGGACTACTGCAACAGGTGTATGTAAAGGAAGGAGTGACCGGTTTTCAATGGCACATTCAGAGACAAAGGATGCACAATCACCAAAGATGACTGATACCAGATCATGAAACTGAAGGCCGAGCTGCGCACAGGAAACACACCCCAGAAGGTGTTGACGGCCCGTTGTGGGGACCAACATGCCAAAACACATACACAGCCATGGACTTAATGCACAATAGAGAATCAAATACATGAAGAACAGCATGCAGGTTGCTAATCTACACATAGACTCATATGCACAATCCTTGACAACCATGCCAGAGATGCAGTATGCACAGTGGCAAGAGACCTGCATTGACAGATTAGGCACCTTGGAGGGTGAGGAACACCTTAATTACTCAGGCTCACACCCATGGAAATGCATCAATATGAACAGACTCACAGGTCTTTTGGATGAACATGTGGGACCTACACTGGACACCCCCTTTGCACCACAGATGCTGTAATTCCATTGGACTGGCCACAAGTGAAGGGGGTGAGCCAAACATCCCCTGCTGCACACGGAGAGGCTGCAATTCCCAATTGAGCCTCTTATGGGGAAGTCCCACACTATGTCCACCCGTAGCCTCCAGTATGTTTCCGAGGGAAGTTGTACACACATTGATGCCTTCATCACAATCCACAATCCCATAACAGATGACTGTCACGAAGTGTGACTATCAATTCATGTGAGTCATGCTACATGTCATGTGCCCCATGGTGAATCGACATGTATGCATAGTAACAAAACCTGCACAGGAGCAGTGCCCACACATTCCAAACAACTACCACACCCAAAATGCCTTGCTGCAATCCTTACCCAAAGGAGACTTTCACCATGTCCGTGCATGTAACGCTGATTCAGCACACGTTGCAATACTCAAGAGGAATAGCAGGAGCACAACGATGCCACAAGCAGACAGCATGTGCAACTACCTGGGGATGATAGACACACAAGAAGTCAGGAAAATGATAGTCATCTGCATGCATGGTCATGTACTATACATGACTAAGGTTGACACCATGCTAGTTGTCAATTGAGTGTGTCAGCTACAATGTGTGGAATGACAGCAGCACTCGAGTGACACATCAGAACACAACTCTAAGTCACTTAGCAGACAGTCAGCTGGACACACACATTGCTACACATGCCACACAAGGCTCCAAGTGTGCACACTTAGATCCAGGGACTCACCATTATGAGAAGAAGTTGCGTATGAGCTGACTCCGGATGTCCTCCTCCTCCTCCTCCTCACTTGCCTCGTGACCAAGGCCGTCATCCTCCACGGGTGGATGTTCCTGCTCATCGGGATCCAGGATGAGTGGCACAGCTTTCTCCACTGCCATGTTGTGCAGCATGCAGCACACGAGGAAGATTTTGCAGACCTTCACCGGTGCATATGGGAGGGACCCGCCTGTCTTGTGGAGGCAACGGAATCGGCTTTTCAAGAGGCCAAACGTCCTCTCAATCACTCGCCTGGTCTGCCCATGGGCGTTGTTGTAACGGTGATCTGCAGCTGTTCTGGGGTTGCGGAGAGGCGTCACCAGCCATGGCATGTTGGGATAGCCAGAGTCCCCTACATGGAAACATCATGTAAAGAAGTGGGTCAGGAGATGCGGTAACATACTAAGATACCGCTAAAAACTGGACAAACAGAGTCTACCCACCAACAAGACGTGCTCATTCGTTGTGCAGCCACAGCATCATTTCTGGCACCCTGCTATGCCTCATGATGTAGGCATCGTGTGCTGACCCTGGAAAACGTGCACAGACATGGGAAATCAGCATGTTAGCAAGACACACCACAAGGGAATTAATGGAGTGATAATGTTTACGGTTGCGATAGGCTACCTCCTGTGCCTGTGGTGGTACCAAAGCCACATGTGTCCCATCAATGGACCCAATTACATGGGGCATCCCTCCCAGAGCATAGAACTCACCCTTGATACCTGTCAACTGCTCACGAGTTGGAAAATGAATGAATTCATCCAGGTGCTCCAACATGGCTTCTAACACATCATGCAGGACACGGCTGAACATGGTCTGGGACATGCCACCCACATCAGCTATGGTGAATTGAAATGTATCGGTGGCAAAGAAATGTGGGGCTGACATCACCTTCATCTTGGGGGTCAGCGGAGTCGGATAACTGTGTCGCGGTTGGAGGTGTGGTGCCAGCCTGTTTGTCAGGTCCTCAATTAACTGTTGGGGGAATCTGTAACGGCGTATGCAGTCACGTTCCCTCATGGCACCCAAGTCTGGCATTGGTCGGGGAAGAGGCGGTGCCCTGCAGACATTTGGAAGGAATAATAAAGATTGAGTACATTACTACACCAATGTCAATTAACTGAGCACATGTTCAACAGCTAATGCACATATGCTACATACAGAGTCTGTTCTGTGCAATACATCCTGGACACGTATGCCAGCCAGGTGATACTCCTACCAAGAGCCAGCTACAAACGTGGATTGTCAAGGTCTACATGACATGCCATGAAAGTAGATGTGGGCCAGTGTGAGTGAACAGCCAGACACATTAGAGGAGTGACATACATCCACATATGTGCATTTTAAGGATGTTATCTCATACAGACAGCTGGCGGCAAGCCAGACGCACAGGTCACATGTCATTGAAAAAGGACAGACCACACACCTTGCCATGAAGGGGTACATGTCAAAACTTATCACACAGACATTGAGACTACGCAGATATGTCCTCAGCTCGCAAGTCCCTGTTCGATGCATACAGACACACATTACGTGTGATTCCACATGTGGCCTGGTGTGCGTCATTGTGTGCCAAGGCCATCTACACACAGACACATGTTGGATGCAGCTACAGCAGATGCAGTTGACGGAACACCAACAGCAAGCTCATGGAAACACATGACATATTCACATCGTGGCACGCTGGTAGATAGAAGTCAGGTGTCATCATCCGTGTACCTGGCATCATGGGACAGTTGTGGGTGTTGGTGACTGTGCCATGCCAGTGATGCAGTGCTTGACAAGTTAGTACTACATGCACACATGTAAAAGGTGTGAAGGGGAAGTGTGCCACATAGTGCCTCATCACACATGACGTGTACACAGGTCATCACACAACTATTGGGTTAAAACATGAGGAGACATGGGCCACATCACTGCCTGACACACCTTGACCCTACACATGAAGGACTGCACTGACAGTGACATGATGTCCATCCTTGTGCGAGTCTGACACCTCCATTCCTTTCCTGTGCGCCTCCTATCACCAGTGTAAGCTGTGAAACGCACGTACACACGCTCTGAGGGTGTGTGTACGGTCGTATCACTATATAGGGGTTGGGTAGGAGTACGCATGTGTGTGTACGGACCGTACACACGTACGTGTACACACAGGTCCTATCCCTATGGGAGTGTTGCCGTATGCGTACGCCATAGTGATACGGCCCGTACACACGTGTGTAGGGGTCCTATCCCTATGGGAGTGTTGCCGTAGGCATACGCCATAGTGAAACGGCCCGTACACGCGTGTGTAGGGGTCGTGTCCCTATGGTAGTGTTGCCGTAGGCGCACGCCATAGTGATACGGCCTGTACATGTGTGTGTAGGGGTCGTATCCCTATGGTAGTGTTGCCGTAGGCGTTCACCATTGTGATACGGCCCGTACACGCGTGTGTAGGGGTCGTATCCCTATGGTAGTGCTGCCGTATGCCATAGTGATACGGCCCGTACACGTGTGTGTAGGGGGTCGTATCACTATGGGAGTGTTGCCGTAGGCGTACGCCATAGTGATATGGCCCATACACGCGTGTGTAGGGGTCGTATCACTATGGCGTACGCCTCTGGCAACACTCCCATAGGGATAGGACAGTTGCGGGTGTTGGTGACTGTGCCATGCCAGTGATGCAGTGCTTGACAAGTTAGTACTACATGCACACATGTAAAAGGTGTGAAGGGGAAGTGTGCCACATAGTGCCCCATCACACATGACGTGTACACAGGTCATCACACAACTATTGGGTTAAAACATGAGGAGACATGTGCCACATCACTGCCTGACACACCTTGACCCTACACATGAAGGACTGCACTGACAATGACTTGATGTCCATCCTTGTGCGAGTCTGACACCTCCATTCCTTTCCTGTGCGCCTCCTATCACCAGTGTAAGCTGTGAAACGCACCGTACACACGCTCTAAGGGCGTGTGTACGGTCGTATCACTATATAGGGGTTGGGTAGGAGTACGCGTGTGTGTGTATGGACCGTACACACGTACGTGTACACACAGGTCCTATCCCTATGGGAGTGTTGCCGTAGGCGTACACCATAGTGATACGGCCCGTACACGTGTTTGTAGGGGTCCTATCCCTATGGGAGTGTTGCCGTATGTGTACGCCATAGTGATACGGCCCGTACACGCGTGTGTAGGGGTCCTATCCCTATGAGAGTGTTGCCGTAGGCGTACGCCATAGTGAAACGGCCCGTACACGTGTGTGTAGGGGTCGTGTCCCTATGGTAGTGTTGCCGTAGGCGTACGCCATAGTGATACGGCCCATACACGCGTGTGTAGGGGTCGTGTCCCTATGGTAGTATTGCCGTAGGTGTTCACCATTGTGATACGGCCCGTACACGCGTGTGTAGGGGTCGTATCCCTATGGTAGTGTTGCCGTAGGCGTATGCCATAGTGATACGGCCCGTACACGCGTGTGTAGGGGTCGTATCACTATGGGAGTGTTGCCGTAGGCGTACGCCATAGTGATATGGCCCATACACGCGTGTGTAGGGGTCGCATCACTATGGCGTACGCCTATGGCAACACTCCCATAGGGATAGGAGCCCTACACATGCGTGTACGGGCCGTATCACTATGGCATACGCCTACGGCAACACTCCCATAGGGATAGGACCCCTACACACGCGTGTACGGGCCGTATCACTATGGCGTACGCCTACGGCAACACTCCCATAGGGATAGGACCCCTACACACGCGTGTATGGGCCGTATCACTATGGCGTACGCCTACGGCAACACTACCATAGGGATACGACCCATACACACGCGTGTATGGGCCGTAACACTAGAGTAGTGGTGCCCTAGGGGTATGTGTGAAACACACCGTACCGGTGTGGGTATTTGAAAATTACAATGGGGACACATAAGGGACAAGTATTAGGGCCTAAATGCATGCTGGTTGTCATGGATACCCAGTTTCAAGATCACATTTTTCCATCATGTGGCCTGGAAAAAGCAGTTGGGCAGCTTATACATTGTTGCAAAGTGGTTGTCGACTTGACATGATGCTGCACATTTGAAAAAATGCTAATGCTGTCACTTGTGTATGTTCAAAGGGATTGGAGGAAACGTAGGATGCAAATGAATCTGACTAATCACTCGGTACTCCTGTACAGGAAATAGCCCAGCAAGGCAGATATAAGTCAGCCAGAACCCATGAGAGGGCACTTGCCTGCACAACCTTTCATCGACACCACTGCTGCTGTTTGGCTTCCTCTGGCACCATGTCAAGGACTGTGGAGAGGGCCCAGCCTTTCACCCAGGAGGAGAATGAGGCATTGCTGGACGTCATCCTCCCACAGTTCACCAGCCTGTATGGTAGACCAGGGGAGCAGGTGAGTGCTGACTCCGCTACGTTTGACTGGGCCCCTTCTTTTTGTGACTGGCACTTCTGGCATTGTGTCCAGGTGTGACAGGCATGCAATGTTGTTTAGAGTGGGTCCCAGGTGGGGGGGAATGGCTTAGGTCTGTCATGCAGAGCATGATGTGGTTCATGTGTGCACTCCTCACTTGCATTGTGCTTACTGTGACATTCACTGCATGGTGCTTGGCACATTCAGCATGGCTAATACTCTTGGCCATTCTTGTTCTATAGTCCTGAGGTGATTCAGTGTTCCCCCCGGTGTGACAGGCGACTGTACCCACAGATGTGGTGAGAGTGACCAAATGATGTGTACGCCCCCTGGACATTGTTGTGTGTGAATGTTCCTTTTCATGTGGGTGAGTGTCTATATGGAGTGTTGCACCACAGCTGCATGGAGGAGGCAACTGCTCAACCCATCTGATGTAAGAAGTAAGCCGTGCTGTGTGTCTGACTAGCTGGGCTAGCCCCACGCCTGTGACACCCCCCAGGCAAGTGGCACATGTGCAGAGTCATGTTTGTATCCGCTGTTGCCACTGGCATGTGATTTATCTGTGCCTGTGTGTGTCTGTGTACTCTGCTGAGGTTGGGTCAGTGGCCTGGGGCATGTGGCTGCTTGGAGGTGCTGTCCATCAGCCTTGTGTTGCTTGTGATGTACAGTGTGTGCCATGATCAGGGAGTGTGTTGCACCCCTCATGCCACCTGTGTACTTTCAATGCCATGTAGTGCTTTGAGGCTTACACAGAGGCGAACTTCCCTATGAAGAAGGTGCTATTAGTTTGCAGCATGCTATGCCCTGTTCAACAAATCAAAGATGTTCTAATGTGTGTCTCTGTGACATGAAGCAGGTGTAGTGATCTATTCTCACTTTGACATCCTCACAGGTAACCGCCTATGAGAAGGGGAAGATATGGAAGCGGGCCGTCAGGGCCGTGATCTCCGTGGAGGGTCGCAGTCGGCGCCTGGCCCAGGTGAGGAAACTCTGGCAGGACATCCAGTGCTGGACCAGGAGGATCGCCCAGCTCCTGCTGGGGGACTCACCAGCACAAAAACACGGCGGGCGCTGGCGCCTGACCAACCAAATAAAGCGTGTCCTAGTGGTGGTCTTCCCTGACATGGATAGGCGGTTACAGGAGAAAGCAGCCGCAGCAAGGGGGTAGGTACATGTGTGTCTGTTGTGTGTCACAAGCTTTTGGAAGTGCTCAGTCGCATGGATACACTGCCAGGGTTTATATGTGCAGTGCATATCCTGTTGCCCCTAGTCAACCGCTGCTGTTCTTCCTCCCTTCCCCTCCTTGACATGTGTTCCCTGGTCTGTGTGTAATCACTATTGCACATGGTCATCTAGGCTGCAAGGTCATCACGGTGCACAATGCTTTCTGCATCATGTGTGGGGGTGGTCTGTGACATGTGTTGGTACCTTGCCTGTGCCCTGTCCTGTCCACTCATTTGGGGGTCCATAATAGTTGGCACTGTCCTGAGGCTCCACATTGGAGAGTGAGGTTTTGAATACACACCCTTGCAGCATGCATGACCAATGTAGTGGCCTTAGACATGATATGCATGAGTGGGAGATATGCCTAGGGCCGGGACGGTTGCTCCAGTTACAGTCAGATCATTCCAGGACCATGGAGCAGTGTGCCCACTACTGTCCCATGAGACACCTTATCCTAGGAATCATGTGTGGCATCACACACTGTGGGCTGTCTCTGTGTGTTCAGCATAGTTTGGCCTCTGTGGCATTGTTCCCTGCCCTAATTTGTATTAACGTAAAGTGTGCTACATGTGTCCACTGTACAGGGTGACCCTGTTAGGCTTGTGCATACTCACACTGGGCAGTGCCTGTGTGTCTATGTACAACTATCAGTTGATGGTTGTTTGTCACAGATATATGTGTGGTCAGCCTCACGAGGTGATGTTGAGTACATTTAGGAATTCTTGATGCACATTTTAGTAAACACAGATTGAGAGGTGTAACGACTTGCTCTGTCTCAATCACATTGTCTCCTGTATGGGGGGTTTGTGCAGGAAAGGCATACATGTCAAAACCTTATGTCTCCTTGCTGGGTCTGACCTGTGTGTGCTAATTGTCTGGACTGACACTCAATGTGCAGTGACCCAGACATGTTGTGCAGGGTGTCATGTTTGTGCTTTGCAGCATGTGTCAATAGTTAAAATACAGGTTTCCAGCTCATCCATTATTGGCACCGGTGTGTGCTCCCGATGCTATGTTTTTTGGTCTGTGTGTGCTGACATCTGTGTCGACATTCTTTGTTCCTATCAGGGTGTCTCCTCAGTGCAGGTGCTCCTTATTCCAACACTATTTCAGGGACATTAGCTAATGCATTGTCCTGTGTCTAGACATGTGTGCCAATCCACATGACAGGTGGTGTGTCAGATGTGTAGCCAACTGTGTCATCATGGTACAGATGGCCATGTGACAGGTGGCATGTTTTAAGTTGTCTATCAAGAAGTCTTGTACCTTGGCACTCACTACACTTGTTAACATGTTCCAATAGTTTCGATGCTTCACTATGATTATTGTGAAGGGCAATAATGTGCCTGCATGACAGATGTCTCCCAAGGAAGTGCACAAGAAACCACCTTTACACTTTGGGGGAACCCGCTGGCACTTTTCAAACAAAGGCACAGTTCTGTCCAAAATGTGTTCTGGAATTATACATATCCATGTTCCCACAGTGTGTTTGCATTTGGGTTAGTCCTTGGTTGTTGCTGATGCCAACTTATCAGTGTCCAGTAATCTGGACCACCGTGGTGCCATGTATATGTACTTCCTGATACCACATTTCTTCTTAACAATGGCTTCTTGGAAGTAGGCTGGCAGCTCATACTATGACTGTGTAAATGTAGTTTTGTGTGCACCTCCTTGTGTGACTTCTGATATTCATGCACATGTGTGTTCTGTTCCACAAGTGGAACATTCACACATTCCTAACTTGTCAATTGTGTAAAGTTTTGTGATTCCCATTGGATCAGAAAGTATTTATTTGGATTTTCTAAATTACTCACAGGTCTATGAGTGTGGGGACACCTTCAGCATTGGCGTCTGTTATTTGGCATTGGGTGCACCAATACTGTTTCGTTCACAGTGAGCAAGGGGTGGCATGCCTTCATAGTCTGGCTGTGCTCCACTGTTCACAGACACTAGCTTCTCAGTATAATTGGATATCCTGTTATTTGCTGTTGTGTCCTGATTTTCATTATTTAAGGTGGCATGGTGGGTTAACCAACTGGGGAGTGCAGGGCTTACATATGTGCGGAGTAATCTAGATGTTACTCATGATGCATTTCATGATATGCACTGTGACCTATTTTGTTTGGACTCATGTGTCAGATGTACACAGGTGACTGATTATTTCCTGTCTCTTCACCTTGCCCACAGCATCATCGGGGGACACCGAGGGAGACACCTGCACGGACATACAGGAGGGATCCAGCACCAGTGCCACCACTCCTGCCGAGTCGGAAGCATCAAGTGGCACGGAGGGCGAGGGGAGTGCGGCGGAGGACCTGGGTAGTACCAACACAGACTACAACGCTGACAGGTCCGAAGCTGAACTCCCTGAGGGGGCGGAGGCTGCACCAACAGCTGGCAGCAGCACTACAACTGTCACCGCCCCCTCCATTCCCATCACCGCCCTCCCAGTTACTCCGGTCCCTTCTGTCCATGTAGGGCAACAACGTGTCTCCTTCGTGCCAGGCACCGCACCCCCTGCCCCTGTCTCCCCTGCTGCCCTCACTGCCGAGTCTGTGGACATTTAGCGGCAGTTGCAGGTTGGGCAGACATCGATCCTGACTGTCCTCCATGGCCACACCACACTGCTGACACAAATGGTGTCGTACATGGAGGGCATGTCATAGCGATGTCTGACCAACGGATGTTGCTGAGGTCCATGGACTCGTCACTGACTGCAGCAGTGGGTCTCCTGCAGCGCTTGGTCCCCCAACCTACCCCTGCACCATCCACACTTCCCACTCCCATGCCTGTACCAAGCACACACACACATTCCCAGGCAGGCACCACACCAGACACAGCCAGCACACCAACAGGGAAGGGCAAGCGCACACCTCCAGTCATGCACACTCAGGGGGTAGAAGGCACACCCACTGGGTCTAGGGCACACAGGCAGACACGCAGCCACAGTCGGAGACCGCATGCCTCACTCCCCAGTCCCTCCAGTGTCACTCCCCTCGGCTCCCTTGCCCCACAGTCTGAGAAGGAGGCCTACTTGGCTGTGCTGGGCCTGAGCCCCACAGCTTCACCATCGCGCAAACGGGCAAGGCACTCCATGGGTAGGGGAGTTGAGTCCCCCCCTGTCCACCACCTCCCCCAGTAGTGCTGCAACCCATCCCTCCGCCCCCCCCCCCTCCTTGGGGCCTGTGGTTCATTCGGGTGCAGGGGAGACGCTGGCAGAGCTTGCGGATGTGTGCAGCGCCATACTAACCTCCACCTTTGCCGCTGCCCCACCCCCTGTGGTGGAGTCGTCCGTCCCTGCACCCACAACACCTACCCTTCCCCCTCCTGTCCCTGCGGTGCCTGGTCCTTCCCCACATGATGCTCCCACCCCAGTCGATGAACCAGAGGTTTCGAATGTGCAGGCAAGCTAGGGGAGATGCATGGACATGCCCCCCCAGGACATCGCATCTGGACTGGCCTATGGCCTTTGTACATAGTGTCCTTTCATACATTTTATTTTACTGCTGAATAAAGCATTTTGTTTTCCCTTTGAACACGATTGCTTTTCAGGTATTGATGTTGGTGCTGATGCAACATGAGTTGAGGTGGGGATCATGTGTTAGGTGTCTGGGAAATGTTGTAGTATGGTGCTCATGGGGTGGACCCTGGTATCTGCGTGCCATCACAAGGTCTCTGCAAAGATTATTTGCTCGTGTATGCTCTTTGTGATTGGAGACATTGTCCCAAGGAGTGCTCCTTCCTCTGTGGCACCTGACATCTTCCCTGCAGGGAGTTTCACACTTGTTGTGCAGACCTGTGTCTACATTTCCTTGGTGGCTGACGGATCACTTCAACTAGGCCCATGCCTGCTCAGCAATGTCTCTGGCTGCATCGTCTGTGCCATTCTTGGTAGTCACTGTACTTGTGTATAGAGTATGTTGCCATGCCTCCATGTGGAAATTGTCCCTTTTCCGCACTATGCATGTGTGTACTCCCAGCCTAGCACACAATTGGTACTTGTTCTGCAGGGTATTTGGTCATCTGACTGACAATTGTGGTCATTGTATCTGTGGGAAGTCCACCCTATTCCTTCCATGGGAGACAACTACTTGGTGGCTGTGCCAGCACCTGTACATTCCTATCAGTCCTGGAATGTGCGTGACAGTGTGTATTCCCTTTGGCTCTCTTAGTTTAGTAGGCTTTCACATGACTATGCAGTCTTGTGACATTTTCTCAGTGTGTGTATTGTGCTGCATCCACCAGGGATGGGTATGCATGTGTCATTTGTCCTCACACCCACATGTGGTGTGTCATGCTGTGTGGGAAAGACGTCCATCCTCATGGTAGTGGGACACTTCTGTCAGTGATGTGTTGATATGGCACTCTCAACATTTTCACACATTGGGGATGCGTTCATGAACCCATGGAGTTGTGGTCATCGGAGGATGATGCACCCACCACTCATATGTCAGGACTATGCTGGGAATCCTCTGCACCCACCCCCATGTCTCTCTCCACTACTGTTGTTCCTCTGCACCAACCCCTCATATGTCTGGGCACTGCTGGGAGTGATAGGCACCCACCCCTCACATGTCTCTGTCCACTGCTGGGTGTCCTGGGCAGCCACCCCATGTCTGTGTCCACTGCTGGGAGTGATTGGCACCCACCCCTCACATGTCTCTGTCCACTGCTGGGAGTCCTGTGCACCCACCCCCATGTCTCTGTCCACTGCTGGGAGTGATAGGCACCCACCCCTCACATGTCTCTGTCCACTACTGGGTGTTCCTCTGCACCCATTCCTCATATGTCTGGGCACTGCTGGGAGTGATAGGCACCCACCCCTCACATGTCTCTGTCCACTGCTGGGTGTCCTGGGCAGCCACCCCATGTCTGTGTCCACTGCTGGGAGTTAACTGGCACCCACCCCTCACATGTCTCTGTTCACTGCTGGGAGTCCTGTGCACCCACCCCCATGTCTCTGTCCACTGCTGGGAGTGATAGGCACCCACCCCTCACATGTCTCTGTCCACTGCTGGGAGTCTTCTGCACCCACCTCCATGTCTCTGTCCACTGCTGGGAGTGATAGGCACCGACCCCTCACATGTCTCTGTCCACTGCTGGGTGTCCTGTGCACCCACCCCCATGTCTGTGTCCACTGCTGGGAGTGATAGGCACCCACCCCTCACATGTCTCTGTCCACTGCTGGGAGTCCTCTGCACCCACCCCCATGTCTCTGTTCCGTTGCGCGTACCCCTACGTCACCACTCCAATGGTGGTACCATGATAGTAACCACGCCCCCAGAGTATGGGTACGGCCTGTACCACCATTATCGTGGTGACAGGTACGCATCCACGTCCACTTCCGTTGCGCATACCCCTATGTCACCACTCCAATGGTGGTACGGGCCGTACCCACACTCTGGGGGCGTGGGTACGACGCGTTCCCCTACATCACCACTCTAATGGTGGTACGGGCCGTACCCACGCTCTGGGGGCGTGGGTATGGCGCGTACCCCTACATCCCCACTCCAATGGTGGTACGCGCCGTACCCACGCTCTGAGGGCATGGGTATGGCGCGTACCCCTACATCACCACTCCAATGGAGGTACGGGCCGTACCCACGCTCTGGGGGAGTGGGTACGGTCCGTACCACCATTGTCGTGGTGACGGGTGCGCGTCCACGTCCACTTCCATTGTGATGGTACATAGGGGTTGGTGGACACGCCCCCCGAAGTGACCAGACCCTGGAGGTAATGTATGTTCAGGACATATTAACATTTTTACTTGGGTGGGGGTTATGTTTGCTGCCCCTGCCCCTTTGCCCCTGGGTGTTGTTCTGACCTTCTGCGGCATCTGCGTCGGTTTCTGTGCACCAGGTCGTAGGCTCGGAGGGCTGGGATGACACGTAGGATGGGTTCCATGGCTGTCCGTCGCGTACCGGTGCTCCTTCTTCGCGTCGTCCTCAATTTCCCGGGAGTTTTTGGCTGCTGTAAAAAATGAGCAGTGCGGAGTGACGTGGGCACGGATCGTACTTGCTGGTCCGTAAAACGCTGCCTGACTCTGTCCGGACGTCACGTACGCGATGTTCCGGATCGGAATTGTGTGGATTTTGTTGCCGGTTGGTGATTTGTACGACTCGTACGGAAATGTTATTTCTGTACGAATCGTGCTTGCGGGTTTGTAAGGTGGTTTTCCCGGGTACAAGTCGGACGGAGAATACGCTCCATACGACCATTCGTACCCGGGTTTTACAGGATCAGAATCGGCACCTCTATATTTTGGAATCGATATTTTAGTACTTACCTGTTTGTAGATAGGGAGTCGATATTCTGTCCTTCTATATTTTGGCGTCGATATTTTGGGCATTCTATATTATGTCCCTCAATATTTAGTCACTGAACCGTTTGCTTCACTGATAACAGTCCCTAATTTGGCCCCATTGGAAGCCAGAGATTAGTGAGACTGAATGATATATGTGTTCAATACTTTCTTTCTAAATTGTGTCCAGGAGTTATTTCTGGTTAGTAATACAAGTATTATTTTATTGAACCACATATAGGAGTACAGTGTCATTCATTGAACTATATGCAGGTTGTAGAATTATTATGCATTTAAAGAAACATTTTAAGTCAGCATTATTGTGGACCTTAAGTTACATACGATGCATTAAATACTAATGTGAAAGTTGTTTTCTGCATGCTTTCTTCTCTGCAGATGCAGACCAAAAGCATTTGATAGTTCATAAAAAGCACATTGTATTTTAGAGATAGTGAAGCAAGGAATGACTGGCAAGGTGAGATCATTTTAATGTTGATCAATGGGAGTTTTATCAGTTGGTACTATCAGACGAAGAGAGGAATCCAAGGATTCCTTGGAACCGGAGAATGCAATATGAGAGTAGTGTTCAAGGCATCAAGTTCTTTCTTGGAAACTGGAAAAGTCTATAATGTGTATGAGGTCATATTTCTTGAAAGTTCTTCGTGAGTTTTAATTAGTAAACCCATTGTGGGTTTGGTCAGATTCGTTTTAGAATTAGAGAGGCACAGATCTCTCTTGTTATCTCTGATTGTGTGGCTTCATGCTCTAAATGACTACTCACCTATAGAAATTCTACAGATGCCCTGATGCTGACACCTTACTTACTTGATGCAATAGGGCTTCCCCTATCCTTAGTTTAGTGTAGCAGGTTAGTAGATGTTGTGAATCTTCTCCATGTATGGGGAGAAGAATGGAAACCATTTGTCTAGTTATCAAATCCTATTCCTTATCTTTTGCATTGCTACCATCGAAATTCTCATATGTCCTTGCTGTTGATAACCAATAATGTACGCCGCTTTGGTCTTCCTTTGATAATCCTGTACGTTTATAATATGTTCTTGACATTGATTTATATTAGTCTGGCTTTGAGTTTTAAATACACCTTCTGACCTAGGGCCTGGTTTAGATCTTGGTGGACCGGTTACTCCATCACAACAGTGATGGATATCCCGACCGCCAAAATATAAATCTCTTTATATCCTATGTGATTCATATTACAGCGGACAGGATATCTGTCATGGTTGTCATTGAGTAACCCGTCTGCCTAGATCTAAATTGGGTCTTTAGACATTTATTGTGTGGTCTTAATGGTCACACTGTACCTTAAGATTTATATTATTGTTAACCCCTTTTCCTCTCAACCTATTAAAAAAGGTCTGTTGACCATAGTCGAATTGGAAGGAACGACCCAAAGCATTCTCACCAATATTATGCAGATTCTTACAGAAAAATATAGTTTCTTGCTCAAATGGATCAAATATTACTAAAAATGTGGCAACATGTAGCTCTGCAGTGGAAGGCACATTTCAGAGATTGACTGTTTACCTTTCAGTTGCATATTGATGTATTTGGTTGTTAAACAAGTGCTAAAAAAGATGAATCCTTTGTCCAGGCAGCTTTAACGCAGCAACGGCTAGTCCATATGTGTTGGGGGGGGACATGCCCCCCATCTCTTTCCTGGAAAGAAAAGTGTCTATCAGATTTAACAAAGGTCAACCTGACAGATGCTCTTCTTTTTCAGGTCAGGCAGCCACGTTCTTGTGGCTGCCTAATCGCAACTTTGCTAGGCTGAAGATTTCTCAGCCCTGTAGTTGTGACCTCCTCAGACTGGCAAAAGTGCCAGGAGTCCCTCCCCCTCATGACAAGCGAGAGCTTCAATGATTGCCTCAGAACTGAGTCCTTCAGTTTAAAGCCCTGAAGCGCCTAGGGCTGAGTGTCAATCAGTGACACCTCATAACAGAGTGGGGTGGGGTGCGCAGTCTCACTGATGCAATCCCGCTCTGTGACAAGTGAGGGACTGCTGCCTTAAGTCAGCCAAAGAGGGAAGGGAGCATTCCCAGTCCTCCTGGGAACTCTGAGTATTCCCTCTCTACAGTGAAGACAAGTTTTATGTGTCTTTTTATGTTTGGTGCATGCATGCATGTATGTATGAATGTATGTGTATTGTGTAGTGATTGTTGTGAATGGGTGTGGGTGTGTGCATGTGGAAATACATGGGTGTGAGTGAGTGTATGTTTGTGTTTGTGTGGCCCTGTAATGTCCTGTATTTGTGTGTATGAGGCCTAAAGTGGTCCTTGGCAGACTCCTACAAGTATTACGTAATCTGGTGTGTGTGGCTGGGTGTCATAAAGTTTGTGATGCAGTGTATTCAGGTAACAGTTGTATGCTGAAGAATAAAGACTTGACAACCAGAGCCCTGGTAACGAGATATGGTATATGTGTCAGCAAGGATGCAAGACTGCTCTCCCTGAGAGTTTGCCATGGTTCAGAAAACTGCTCATGCATGCCATGAGCCCGACCCTGGTAAAATTACCAGCCACAACTGTGGTAACATAAAAATGACAAAGTAATGAACTAATACTACCACACAATGTGTACTATTGTGCTATTATGCTGTATAATTTGCATTTACTTACCGCAAAAGTTTGTAAACACTGCTGGTCCTCCCTTTCCTCACACTTCCAGTGGCCCTGACTGGGGCTAATTCATCAATTCACTGCTTCCAACTTTTTATGGAGAGCCGGGTGTCAGAGGAAAATATATTTTCATAACCCCTAAGAAGTACTTATAAAATTCAATTTTTTCTTGTGAACTAGAATATAATAAATGCCATAGAGAATGAATAAAATTATTTAAGAATGAACATTTAAATGCTTTATACTGTTTTGTGTTGTAGCAATAGCACCATTATTAGCATTGATAGAGAACGGTCATTATATTTGAAATAGAGCAGCAAAACATAGAGACATTACACGTGCTCCTAAACAATTGAGTATGAGCATTGTACAGTAAAAGTTAGCCAGCAAAAAGGCTCTGTGAGAGAAAAGCTCCTGCTGATAAATACTATTATCTGCATGCCAAGTATCCTAATCTTTGCAAGGTTTTGAAATTCCTATGAGTTGTGAGTTATGTTAGTGTTCATATTGATGTTGATGTACACTATGATACACGTGTGCATAAAAACAAAATCAAATTACTGTTGTTAAAATCACCTGATATGTCCTCTCCTTGAACCCAGAGTCAGAAATATGTAGTCAGGCAGGCCCTTTGACCTAGACCTGAGGCAACTAATTGACAGATCACAGGTGGGGTGACACGTCACCAGTAGAACAAATGCGGGAACAGGAAAAACCAAGATTAATAAAACAAATAGGCAGTGACCCTACAATGGTCCGGGGAGATTGGCCCCTATAAAGTGCACATGGCCTGAAGATCGCATGTTCCCTAAACACCATAAAGTTAGATACCACATGAAGTTAGGAACACTCCGCTAACCCGGACACAGCACACACAGCACATGCATAGATCATGCGCTCCCCATGCCGGACATCGGGACATGCTACCCACTGGACCTCATTGTATCCACCCAAGGTTGAGATCCACCTGCATTTGTTATCATGTTGGAGTAGTGTATGACTCCCTGACTAGGCCCTCATTCCTTCTCCTAAAAACGATCTATGAATTGTTTTATGATGCTCCAAGTTATGTATATAATGGCGCTCAGATTGATTGTACTTTGAGTCAGTCCTCAGACTTGTTTCTTTATGCTGTACTCCCAGCTGCAGTGTTTAATTAAACCAACTGTTCATGTTTTGCCAAACGCCACCTTTCTTTGTTTTTTTAGGTATATTCACTTTCGAGCAACATTAATCTCACCATGAGATCCTCTTGTTTGATACTGAGGTCTAGGTTGAAAGTTTTATTCCATTGAAAGAGTTTGATTTGAACCTGCACCCCTATAACCACTGGGTTGATTTCGGCTCATAGGTTGTGGTGCTTGTCTAGAATGTCCCAAGAGATATGGTACATTACATAATAAAAGATGGGAAATTCAGAAACGAGAGTTCTTTTAGTCGAGATTGTAACAGGAGGAAACAGTGTAAGACTATATTGTTTTTTTGGGGGGTTGTTTTAGATGATGATGTGTGAGCCATTTAGCAGTATCTTCAAGGACGTTAAATGAGGATGTTACTAATGTCACTTCTGATTTTGGAACCAATTTGTGTAATTATAGCTTATACTTTCACTAACCAGGCTTTTTACCTATCAGATGTATTCATTTCCTAAACTCCTAATTTATGTGTAGTTTTGTTCGACACAGATCAGTCTTCTGAATGAGCTAGAGCACTTCAGGGAGAAATCATGGTAATTCAGAAGTATTCATATTAAAATGAATTTATTATATAAGTTAAATCTGTAGAAAGCATTGAAAACATAGATAATGAGGTGAGAACGTAAGATAAGAAATTAATGTACAGCTACATGAGTCCGTTTTCCTTGAACGATGGTAGACGGACTTGTGTAGCTCTACTTCCACGCGTAGCGGATGCACGAGTGCTCCATCGCGCTCTCAAGAACATTGTTTCAAACAAACGGTCTACACGTATCGACATGTACAGGCTTCACAGACATTAATTGAATAATTACCCCCGCTGGTCAGAGTGGTTGACAGAAACGCAACAAGCATTAATTGCTTTTACTCAGATAATCATCCAAACACACACATTGGTGCATTCTGCCAGTAGTGCCACACGCTTCACATTTAATTCTGAGGATTACTGCCATTGACCCCTTCCTGACAGCTCCCCTCACTGGGCACTAGGCTGGGTCCCATGTGAGTAACCCTCCTACCTAATCACCTCCTTGTGGTGCACTTTTGTCACGCTGATAGACCATTCAATTCTCAGATGTCCCTACATCAAAAGGTCCTGAAGAGACCCCTTACTGTTATAGGGATCGAAACGCCGTTGACAATATTTTAAAGCAAACTATTCAACAGCCCCTGTGATTGTATAAGGAGGCTGCTCCTATTGCTTGTCATTTTTGATGGGCGACTTTACCTCTATTTTGAAAACCCTTTGTTTATGTCACAATATGTCACTATTTCCGTAGTTTACATTTTCACTGGGGACGCTCTGCACTATATACAAATGTATCCTTTTGTAAATTTTCATTGTGTTATATATATAAATAATGATTGAGATTACCAAACATTGAGTGTTTAATGGATTCTTCTCCTTGGGATATCGACGCATCCCTTTTTTAACTGCGACTGTGCATATAATCGCCATTATCATTGTACTAGCCCACAGGAACCACGGTTTTCGATGAGTGTCTGTGCATTTCCTTCCTTGTTGAGGGAACATCTTTATATCCAAGAAGGTCAATTTCTCATTTCTGACAGGTTGGGTGAATTTCAGATGCTCATCACTATTGTTCAACCATGGTAAGAATTAATCTATATACTCTTTGTTTCCTTCCTCAATGACTAACACATCATCTATATATATAATGATGATGGCATGAGTTCCTCCTCATAAGAAGTGGCTTTGAGGGAGTTGAGTACGTCAGCGAGATCTGGAAGAGATAGGGCTTTGAAAGATGACATTTCAGGGATAATACAGGAAGTCGTGGGTTTAAGAGTTGAGGCAGGCTTGGTGTCAGTGATGCGCTGTCAGATCGTCTGTAGTTTTTTCACCAAAGAAGAGGTTGATGTGATTGCACTTTCCAGTTAAGTGAGGATTAGGTTGGTCTAGCAGGGAGTGATGAAGTATTTGATTGTCTTGATTATCAATCTGCTTCTGCTGGCTTCATTGATGGTGTTGGTATATCACTTTGCTTCAGAAGTTCTGTTTCTCTTCTATTTTCTTTCCTGTTTGCAAATGGATAATTTATGATCAGAAAAGCCTTTATAGTACCATGGTGCCGAAGGTTGCTTGATGATGATATTGAGAAGACAATGTCAAGAATATGGTCTTTGCAGTGTGCCTGTTGTGTGGCATACTGTATCACGTTCAGCATTTCCAAGAGGTTGAAAAAGTTATGGGTCCGATTCACAGAACTAACTTAAGACAAAATCCTAAACTTACTACCATTTTGGTATTCACAGAATGCACTTACTGCTTTTGGTATTCACAGAATGCACTTACTACTTTTGGTATTCACAGAAAGGATTTACGACTTCTAACTTTACGTCCGCACTCGGGCCGGAAATTCCGGCCCGGAGGCGGAGCTTCCGGCCCGGAGGCCGAGTTTCCGGCCCAGAGGTGGAGATTTTGGCCATGGCTAAATCTTCGCCACTGGCCGGAATCCCCACCTCCGGGCCGGAAGCTCCGGTCTGGAATCCCCGCCTCGGGCCGGAATTTCCAGCCTGAGTGCAGACGTAAAGTTAGTAGTCGTAAATCCATTCTGTGAATACCAAAAGTAGTAAGTGCATTCTGTGAATACTTTACTGTGAATACCAAAAGTAGTAAGTTTAGGATTTTGTCTTAAGTTAATTCTGTGAATCGGGCCCTATCTCTTTACGTTTTTTCGCTTGTCCGGGAGGTTGAGCCCACCTAAGGATGGATATGGGTATGTTGGATGGGGGAGGTTGTGAGGAAATCAGAAAATAATCTTCTTATTATAATTCTAATTTTACAGCCTCCGCATACTTTCTTACAATCACTTACCGAAGAATCATAAATGTCAGAAAAAGTAAAACAAATAACATTTTTAACGCATTGAGACTCACAGCAGATTAAAACCGTCACACCCAAGATGCACTATTTTTTATACGAGCGATTAACAGACATAATAAACGATGATGCCGGTTTAAGCACTTCAACTCCTAAACAAGCTTCACTTCAAAGCCTCACTAACAAAAACAGCTTGCACCTCCAACCATTTAAAGTATGCTTATTGTGCATTTCGTCACCTCTACTATCTTTTAGGGTTCGGTACTGTTAGAGTCGGGGATCTCTGGTTGGCGCAAGGTTGCCCTTGTGTCAAGCAGGAACCCTCTCCTCCACGTCAGGGCGCAGGATAACCCCTCGCGAATGACCCTTGCTCACCCTCTAGGTGCGTGGCGTGAGCAGCCAAGGCGATTCCTCAGGCGTTGGTGGTTAAGCACTTACAATCGTACACACAGTAAATACATCAATCCCCCCAGAAACGGACACCAGACTTGGATATATATAAAAATACGATTCTTTATGTAAAAATAAGGTATATATATCTCAACAGACTTATCACAAGACCAATAACGTTTTCGCTAGGCCACCAGGTTATACAGCAGGCAAATGTTCTTGTTCGTAGCTTCAAATGTTACTTGTGGTTCCAGTACTCACAGAGATCGGCTCCTGCGAACGGGGAAATAAGGCGTTGCGGGCCCCGAGCCCGATACTGGAACCTCTTTCGTGATGTGGAGAGTCGGCACAGGTCGGTGCGACTCTCAGCTTCGGAAGTGTTCTTGGGTCCTCAATCAGCAGGTGTGGGCACGTAGGCAGGCGCGGCCAGCGACCCTTTAGCACGGCGGTGCAGGAGGGTCTCCACAGCGGGGGCGGCGCGGCCTGAGATGTCCGGGGATAGCGAAGCGGGGTCACAGGGCACAGTCAGTGCAGCTGGATGACCCGGCGTAGATCACAGTCGTCGGACGGCTTCCGGCGGGAGGGGTGATAGCGCGGTCAGCGCGCTCCAGTAGCAGGCGGTGACAGGGATGCAGGCGGCCTGGCCCGGGAACAGAGAGCGGCTCGGGACGGAGCGGGGCTCTCACGGGTTTGAGGCAGGCGAGCTTCTGAGTGTCACGGCCCTAGGAGGGGCGATGAGGGGCGCAGTCTCTTTTCCAGCGGGATGCCCACACGGCTCGAATTGGAGGATGAGCAAGAAGCACAGAGAACCCACTGTTCCTGGGGTCCAGTTCAGGGGGCAAGCTCAGATCAAGCCCTTGGAGAATGTTCAAGCACAAAGTAGCAAAGTCTTTTCAGTAAGTCTCTTCCTCTCCTCTCTCAGCAAGGCAAGCAGCAGGCCAGCTCCTCCGGCGTCTTCTTCTCCTTCTAGTCGGGCAGAGGTTCTTTGTGGTAAACAGGATTCTGATTTCTTAGGAGCCAGGCTCCTACTTTTATACCATGATTCTTTTGTTCTTTAGCGCCAGGGGGCCTAGGCCTGGCTCAGTCCAGTTCTGGAGCACTTTGTTATTGTGACTCTGCTCTTTCCTTTCAGCAGCAGGGCAGAGACATCAGCCGCCCCACAGGGGGTGGCGCCGGCTTTGTGGTGGCAGAGCACAGGTCTATTCAAGAGTCAAGGTGTACTCCTCCCACCCATCCAGGTGTAATCTCTCTACCCACCACCTGGCAGCCAACCTGTCTCTGGGGATTCCCCAACCCTGCTCCTTACTGTTGCTGGGCAGAACACACACACACAGCAGAGGCGGACTGAGATGGTCAGGTCAGTAAATACTAACTTTCTAAAAGTAGTATTTACAAACCCAGGATATTAAAATAAACTTGACTACAAGAAGTATTTTATTATTCTGAGTTCAGGCATACCAAACTTGACACTCTACCATGCTCTCTGAGTCCACTGGGGTCACAGCGTTGGCGTGATCCCAGCAGCCCATTCTGGCCTATGGAGAGCAGGTAGCCTTCAATAGTGAAGAACGGAAAGGGCTGTAATTCACTACTAAGACATGCCACACACACCAGGGCATGTCTTACCTTATGCCTACAATGCACCCTGCCCTTGGGCCTACCAGAGGGGTGGCTAATATGTAGGTAAGGGAAGGTTTAGGGACTGGCAAGTGGGGGCACTTGCGCAGTCAGCGCGACGGTCCCGGACCGCGCACAGGGTCTGCGGTGGCAGACCCTAGACACATTTTACACGGCCGCTTCTGTGGGTGGCGCAACCAGCGCTGCAAGCCCACCAGCGGCATTGGCATTCACGAGCCCTGGCACCCCTGGTGCACTTTACTGGGGACTGACAGTGAATCCAATAAACCAATCGTGGACATCAATTACAGGTACACTTTACCTCGGGAGCACTTGCACTGCGGCACGGATTAGCCGTGGCGCAGTGCCCTGAGCGGACAACACCAGCAAAACAGTCGAGGCACACCATCAAAAATTGGAAGGGAAACTCACGCCAAGGTGCCAGGTCTAACACGTGTCCCCTCCAGCTGAAATGTGGGGAGAACTACCCTTGCCCAGGGGGTTCCTCGTCACTAAGGCGGAAATACCTGGACAGACCGTCAGCGTTGGCGTGATCTGTACCAGGACGGTGTTCCACCGTAAAGTCCATACCCTGTAGGGAGATGGACCACCTCAACAGCTTCGGGTTTTCACCCCTCATTTGCATCAACCATCTGAGGGGCCTGTGGTCCGTCTGAACCTGGAAGTGAGACCCAAACAAGTAGGGTCTTAGCTTCTTCAGCGCCCAGACCACAGCAAATGCTTCTCGCTCAATTGCACTCCACCTACTTTCCCGTGGAAGTAACCTTCTACTGATGAAGGCTACGGGTTGGTCCCAGCCCTCCTCAGTCATCTGTGAGAGAACAGCCCCTACACCATGCTCTGAAGCGTCTGTCTGTACTAGGAATTCCTTGGAGAAGTCAGGGGCCAAGAGCACGGGCGCCGTGCACATGGCAGTCTTCAGGGTGTCGAAAGCTTTCTGACAGGTGTCAGTCCAAATCACGTTCCTGGGCTGCTTCTTGGAAGTCAGCTCTGTCAAGGGGGCAACGATCGTTCCATAGCCCTTGACAAACCTCCTGTAGTACCCAGTGAGCCCCAGGAAGGCCCTCACTGCGGTCTGCGTCTTGGGGGGTTCCCAAGCCAGGATGGTCTCGATTTTGGGTTGCAAGGGTGCCACCTTGCCACTCCCCACTTGGTGTCCCAAGTACACCACGGAACCCTGCCCGATCTGGCACTTGCTTGCCTTGATCGTGAGGCCTGCTCGGCGCAGCGCCATCAACACTTCCCAGAGGTGGCGCAGGTGTTCAGGCCAGGTGGTACTGAACACTGCGATGTCATCCAGGTAGGCGGCACTGAACGCATCCAGCCCAACCAGTACCTGGTTGACCAACCTCTGAAAGGTGGCAGGGGCATTCTTCATCCCAAATGGCATGACTCGGAACTGGAAGTGCCCATCTGGTGTAGAGAATGCTGACCTCTCTTTGGCCCCATCGGTCAAGGCGATCTGCCAGTACCCAGACGTTAAATCAAACGTACTGAGGAACCGGGCAGCCCCCAGCCGATCAATGAGCTCATCAGCTCTGGGGATGGGGTGCGCGTCAGTCTTCGTGACTGAATTGAGTCCTCTGTAGTCCACACAGAACCGGAGTTCAGGTGTGGCTCCCGGCGCAGCAGCTTTGGGGACCAAGACCACGGGGCTGGACCAAGGACTGCTGGAGGACTCAACCACCCCTAGCGCAAGCATTTTGGAGACCTCCTCCTTAATGCAAGCTCTGACCCTGTCAGTTACCCTGTAAGCCTTGTGCTTTACAGGTAAGCTGTCTCCTGTGTCCACATCATGGACGCACCAATCTGTGACACCAGGAACCAGGGAGAATCGGTCGGAAAACTGTCCCAGCAAGTGGCGGCAGTCTTCCTGTTGTTCGGGCGTCAGGGTGGGTGAGAGGTTAACTCCATCCACTGACCCATCTTTCTCAGAGGTCACTAAGAGGTCAGGAAGAGGCTCGGTCTCCTCTTCCATTCCATCATCAGTGGCCAGCAGCATGCCCACTTCGGTCCTCTCTAAGTGGGGCTTAAGGCGGTTAACATGTAGGACCCTCAAAGGGTTCCTGGGAGTCTGCATGTCCACCAAGTAGGTGATAGGACTTTTGCGCTCCACAACCTCAAATGGACCGGTCCACTTATCCTGAAGTGCACACGGCTCCACTGGGGCCAAGACCCACACCTTTTGTCCAGGTTGAAGCTCTACCAGAGTGGCATTCCGGTCGTACCACCGCTTCATCTCCTCCTGGCTGGCTTCCAGATTTGCCTCAGCAAGTTGCCTGAAACGCCGAGTCTGGTTTCAGAAGGCCAGCATGTAATTATATACATTCTGGGGAGGTTTCCTGGGAGATTGCTCCCAGCCTTCCTTTACCAAACTCAGAGGTCCTCTTACCGGGTGACCATACAGAAGCTCAAAGGGGCTGAACCCTAGAGACTTCTGCGGCACCTCTCGGTAAGCGAAGAGCAGGCATGGCAAGAGGACGTCCCACTTACGCCTCATTGGACCGTCCAGGCCCATGATCATGCCTTTGAGGGTTCAGTTGAATCTCTCAACCAACCCATTTCCTTGGGGATGGTAAGGAGTGGTGAACTTGTAAGTTACCCCACACTCCTTCCACAGGGATTTCATATACGTGGATATGAAATTGGTCCCCCTGTCGCTCACCACCTCTAGAGGGAATCCCACTCGGGAGAAAATTCCCATCAGTGCCCGTCCCACCACGGGGGCCGTCACTGTTCTCAGAGGGATGGCTTCAGGGTACCGGGTGGCATGGTCCACCAAGACCAGGATGAACCTGTTGCCCAGGGCTGTCTTGGGGTCCAGAGGCCCCACAATGTCAATACCCACTCGTTGGAATGGCGTACCGACCACAGGGAAAGGTTGCAGAGGAGCCTTATGCTTCCCTCCGCTCTTACCACTTGCCTGGCAAGTCTGACAGGTTCTGCAGTAGGAATCGGAATTCTTGTGCATTTGGGGCCAGTAAAAGTGGGTGACAAGCCTGTCATAGGTCTTGTCCATCCCCAAATGTCCTGCTAACGGCACATCATGAGCCAGCCCCAGTAGGAAGGTTCTGAACTTCTGGGGTACCACCAGCACACGGGCTGACCCAGGTTCAGCAGCCTTAGGCTCGGAATACAGGAGGTCACTCTCCCAGTACACGTAGTGTGTTTTGGCCTGAACACCATTGGCCTGGTCTGCAGCCTGTTGCCGCATACCTACGAGAGAAGGGCATTCTTTCTGCTCCCTGCAGAATTCCTCCCTGGAGGGACCTCCTTCTTGCTGCCAATGGGTCAGCTCAGGCAGATCTCCCAGTTCGGCAATCTGTTCCCCGGTAGGCTCCAGAGCATCCCCCTCAGGGTCTACTTCCTCCTGGGCCGTGGGAACTTCGGGGGCCGGTTTCCCGCGCCTCCTGCGCCTTCTCCCTAAGGCCGGTTCCTGGACCTCTCCCTCAGGCTCCAGGACCCTCTCAACACCCCTACTGGCTGCCATGGACCGGGTGGTCACGCACGACCAGTCGGGTAGACCCACCATCCTCAGATGCGTGGTCTTCTCCACCTTTTCCCAAGGGGAGCTCTCCAGGTCGTTCCCTAGCAGACAATCTACAGGCATGTCAGTTCTCACAGCGACTTGTAGAGTACCAGAGACCTCCCCCCACTCAAAGGGAACTTGAGCCATTGGACAACGACTCTCTACGTTGTCAGCATTGACAACCCTACAGTAGGCATTGGGTACAATCTGCTCTTGAGACACCAGGTGTTGCCTCACCGAGGTCACGCTGGCTCCTGTATCTCTAAGAGCCTCAACCTTCTTTCCATTGATGGTCACCACCTGCCCATATTTCCTAGTGTTAGAGGGCAGGTAGGTTACAGGGACCATCTCACTGTCTCCTAGCGAGACTAGGGTCATCTGCCCGGGACCCCCACCCTCCTGGACTGCTACTTCCTCCCCAAAGTTAACACTAGCTACTTGCCGGGGTGGAGCACCAGTGGGTGCGGTCTTACCAAACAGGCGACACTTAGGATCAGAGGCAATGTGACCCGGATCACCACACTTATAACAATTGAAGGGCCCCTTTGGAACAGGTCTACCTGTCGGGGCCCCGTTCTGCTGCGGGGGTGGGGGAGGCTGAGAACCCTTCTGCTGGTTCCCTTGGGAATTACTTTTGGGGCCTTTTTGGAACCCCTTCTGTTTACCCTTGTCCCCCCCACTCTTCTGCTGGGGACCCTGCCCACCTTTGGCGGAGTCTCCCACTTGACCCTTGTGGACCCTGGTGCTGAGCCAGCGGTCCGCCTCCTCAGCAAGCTTCCTCGGGTTGGACAGCTTGCTATCAATCAGGTGCTGGCGTAGCTCAGGAAAACATTGACTGGACAAGTGCTCCCATGCAATTAAATCAAGCAGCCCTTGATAATCATTCACTTTGCTACCCTTCACCCAACCATCCAGCGCTCTGCAGAAAAAGGTCACATATTCCACATACGTACTCTCAGGGATCTTCTTGGTCTCCCTGAACCTCTGTCTATATAGCTCAGGAGTTAACCCATACCTGGTCATTAAAGCTTCCTTCATATGGGGGTATGAGGTCTGGACTTCTAAGGGCAAATCTAACAGGGTGTCACGCCCTTCAGCAAGGAACCTTCCCCACAACCCCGCTCCCCAGTCTTTCTCAGGGACCCGGTGTGAGGACATGGCCACCTCGTAGGCCCTAAACCACTGACCTATGTCATCCTTTCTGAAATACTCCTTTACTACATCTTTGGGGATGTACACCTTGGACTCTACCTGCGCTGGTGGAGTGCTGCCACCAGAAGGAGCGGTGTCCAAACTTTTCGCCTTCAGCTCCAACTCCTTCAATCTGATATCATGATCCATTTGGCGTTGTTGTGCCTCCAGGGCCAACTTCTGCTTTTCCATTTCCATCTGTCCTGCCAACTTTGCCATCTCCATTGCATGTGCCCTGTCTGCTGCCCTGTCTGCCAGCTCCTCTGGCGACCGGACTCTACTGGGCTCCTCAAGGTTGTCGGGTGGAACGATGTCCCCCGCATTCCGTGGGTCTCGTGACTCCTTCCAGGCTCTCAGCGCCTTGGCGTACTGGGTTCTCCTCTTGAATCCAGCATGGGGGACTCGGAATTTTACACTGTAGCCTTTCAATTGCTCCATCGAGTAGCCTTCCAGTCTCTCCCAATCCACCTCATCTATTCCAGAAATCACAGAGAGTGCTCTTCCAGCGGAGTGCGAGCCGGGCATGGTTGCAGTAATGGCAGATGTCTCAACAAAGTTCAACAATTACAAACCTGTGGCTGCGTTATTTGGTCTGCTCTCACCATCTGGTGATTAATAATTCACTGTATGCAAATTACAAGTGCAAATCCGAAATCCCAACCGCTGCCAACAATGTTAGAGTCGGGGATCTCTGGTTGGCGCAAGGTTGCCCTTGTGTCAAGCAGGAACCCTCTCCTCCACGTCAGGGCGCAGGATAACCCCTCGCGAATGACCCTTGCTCACCCTCTAGGTGCGTGGCGTGAGCAGCCAAGGCGATTCCTCAGGCGTTGGTGGTTAAGCACTTACAATCGTACACACAGTAAATACATCAATCCCCCCAGAAACGGACACCAGACTTGGATATATATAAAAATACGATTCTTTATGTAAAAATAAGGTATATATATCTCAACAGACTTATCACAAGACCAATAACGTTTTCGCTAGGCCACCAGGTTATACAGCAGGCAAATGTTCTTGTTCGTAGCTTCAAATGTTACTTGTGGTTCCAGTACTCACAGAGATCGGCTCCTGCGAACGGGGAAATAAGGCGTTGCGGGCCCCGAGCCCGATACTGGAACCTCTTTCGTGATGTGGAGAGTCGGCACAGGTCGGTGCGACTCTCAGCTTCGGAAGTGTTCTTGGGTCCTCAATCAGCAGGTGTGGGCACGTAGGCAGGCGCGGCCAGCGACCCTTTAGCACGGCGGTGCAGGAGGGTCTCCACAGCGGGGGCGGCGCGGCCTGAGATGTCCGGGGATAGCGAAGCGGGGTCACAGGGCACAGTCAGTGCAGCTGGATGACCCGGCGTAGATCACAGTCGTCGGACGGCTTCCGGCGGGAGGGGTGATAGCGCGGTCAGCGCGCTCCAGTAGCAGGCGGTGACAGGGATGCAGGCGGCCTGGCCCGGGAACAGAGAGCGGCTCGGGACGGAGCGGGGCTCTCACGGGTTTGAGGCAGGCGAGCTTCTGAGTGTCACGGCCCTAGGAGGGGCGATGAGGGGCGCAGTCTCTTTTCCAGCGGGATGCCCACACGGCTCGAATTGGAGGATGAGCAAGAAGCACAGAGAACCCACTGTTCCTGGGGTCCAGTTCAGGGGGCAAGCTCAGATCAAGCCCTTGGAGAATGTTCAAGCACAAAGTAGCAAAGTCTTTTCAGTAAGTCTCTTCCTCTCCTCTCTCAGCAAGGCAAGCAGCAGGCCAGCTCCTCCGGCGTCTTCTTCTCCTTCTAGTCGGGCAGAGGTTCTTTGTGGTAAACAGGATTCTGATTTCTTAGGAGCCAGGCTCCTACTTTTATACCATGATTCTTTTGTTCTTTAGCGCCAGGGGGCCTAGGCCTGGCTCAGTCCAGTTCTGGAGCACTTTGTTATTGTGACTCTGCTCTTTCCTTTCAGCAGCAGGGCAGAGACATCAGCCGCCCCACAGGGGGTGGCGCCGGCTTTGTGGTGGCAGAGCACAGGTCTATTCAAGAGTCAAGGTGTACTCCTCCCACCCATCCAGGTGTAATCTCTCTACCCACCACCTGGCAGCCAACCTGTCTCTGGGGATTCCCCAACCCTGCTCCTTACTGTTGCTGGGCAGAACACACACACACAGCAGAGGCGGACTGAGATGGTCAGGTCAGTAAATACTAACTTTCTAAAAGTAGTATTTACAAACCCAGGATATTAAAATAAACTTGACTACAAGAAGTATTTTATTATTCTGAGTTCAGGCATACCAAACTTGACACTCTACCATGCTCTCTGAGTCCACTGGGGTCACAGCGTTGGCGTGATCCCAGCAGCCCATTCTGGCCTATGGAGAGCAGGTAGCCTTCAATAGTGAAGAACGGAAAGGGCTGTAATTCACTACTAAGACATGCCACACACACCAGGGCATGTCTTACCTTATGCCTACAATGCACCCTGCCCTTGGGCCTACCAGAGGGGTGGCTAATATGTAGGTAAGGGAAGGTTTAGGGACTGGCAAGTGGGGGCACTTGCGCAGTCAGCGCGTCGGTCCCGGACCGCGCACAGGGTCTGCGGTGGCAGACCCTAGACACATTTTACACGGCCGCTTCTGTGGGTGGCGCAACCAGCGCTGCAAGCCCACCAGCGGCATTGGCATTCACGAGCCCTGGCACCCCTGGTGCACTTTACTGGGGACTGACAGTGAATCCAATAAACCAATCGTGGACATCAATTACAGGTACACTTTACCTCGGGAGCACTTGCACTGCGGCACGGATTAGCCGTGGCGCAGTGCCCTGAGCGGACAACACCAGCAAAACAATCGAGGCACACCATCAAAAATTGGAAGGGAAACTCACGCCAAGGTGCCAGGTCTAACAGGTACATACCCATACTTTTAAAACAGTACTCATATGAGTAATTTAATAGGCTACATGTCCTAAAGTAAAGTTTACACGACTTATAATTAATTTCCTAAATAACATAAATGCCCATTCTGTTGCAAAATATCTCTTGGCTCCTGTTTCTTCAACTGATTGGAGATTAGCGTACCATGTTACTAATTGCCTCAGGTGTGGCAGATGGTAAATTGACTTCATTTTGAAAGGCAAGAGAAGCACAGACGACACATTGTTTCACATTTCCTCTCGCAAAGAACATATATTTATTTCAGATAAGCTTTTATTTGAAAACTATATTTGTATTTTTTATTTAACAATAACCAAAATAATAACATACTTGCAAACCATAGACTCATGTCATATACAGCAAGGGCACAGCACATTCACAACAACTAAGACCAGTCCGAAAAGACAGCAATTTTTAAAATGTTCTGTATATATGTACATACTTGCCAACATTCTGTGAGCAGATAGGACTTTTTCAAGTGCCAAAACTAGTCTTTAGCATAATCATAATATTACTGGAATTGGCATTACAAACCTTTTGTCTTGAGAATGGCTTCACACAAAATCACATTACATGCTATGAGACACTGCTCACGGTAACTAACCGTATGGTTTGTCACCCATATACTATCACAAGATGCTACCCATGGGCGTAGGAAGTGTGGGGGACGCGGGGGATATATCCCCCCCAGATTTTGGAGTGGGGGGACACGGGGGACAAGGGTGGGGGGGACGAGGGGAGAAAGGAATTTCCCCTCTCCCTTCTGTTATCGCAGGGCCATTAGCACGCGAAAGCGCTACCTAATGGCCCTGCACTTGACCTGCCTGGAGTCTGAGGACACCCGCCCTCTGCCTTTTGTTATGCTGCAGGAAGGCTCAGCCGTTCTGGGAAGGGCAGAGAACGGAGAAAAAATAAACGCTGTCTCTTTTCCTTCATGGCAAGGACCGTGTCCACTACTCCTGATCTGCCTCTGGCGGCTGCCCTCCTCTCTTTATTCCTCCATCTCTTTCTGTCTCTGTCTCGCTCCTGCTTACGTGCTTATTTCAAGAGGCAGCTCTTAAGGTACTCTCTCTTGCCTCTCCTTTTCTTTATTTGTTCCCCTGTGAAATTGATCCAAAAAAGGCTGAACACTTCGGCTGTAAATGTCCTCATTTTCTGACCGTTTTCTATTGAAAAGAAAAACCTCGGAATGGAGAGAAAAAAGAGTTAAATACCTAAATAAAGCAATACAGAGTGGACAGCAGACAGGCCAGACTGTTATTTACACCCACACACATTAGCGCCACTTTACAGAGTTTGCCAGTAAAAGCGCTACTTTCTTGTTATCTTCTTTCTTTGAACAACATTGTTTTCCCAGGGTGGGTAAGTACGCCATTCCTAAAGGGACTGCAATACCTGGTTGATGGGTAAAGTGGAAACGTTTAATATGATCGTTTTCAACTTTTTAATTATTTTAGCTTATAAAATGCGGCTCTCTGTTTGGGGATGTGGTCTTTTTTAAACCAAACTGCATATATTTTGAAAGGATATAAGCAATGGATATTGAAAGGGGTCCCTTCCTGGTCCTGTAGCCATGTCTTGAACTTTTCAGGCAAAATCACTTACTGATTTCTGAATAATGAGTTTAAAACCGTTAAGGTAACCATGTTTTTTTCTGATTACAGTTCACATGCTTTGCTTATTCTTGCATTCCCTATGAGTGTTTGCTTTTTCCAGGGTGTTATTAATTTTTTTTCAGGCAGCATTTTACTGTTGTCTAGTGCAGAATTTGAATTTAGTCGCAGCACAATTGAGTTGTGCTGAAGGCAGTGCGAGTTTCTCTCAGTGGGGCAGTATGGTGTTCAGTGTGGGAGAGAATGTGGCACTCCGGCCAGAGCTGCTGAATTTGGAACTGGAGAACCATGTTCAGACCTTCATGACCAGTTCACCATACCACACTCCTGACAGAGCTTATTCCGATACTACACCTTAGAAGGCCCGAAAGACCTTAGAAGCCCAGGTGTCTTAGCACCCGCAGGTGGACCTGTCCACCACAATCCATACTGCAGTTCACTTCCAGTCTTACGGGCAGGCACATGAAGAAGCACATCCTAGATCGACAGTGAATCTGTCACTAAGGTCACAAGACCCTTGAGGCCAGTCCATCTCATCCATTGGTACCTCCATTGGCCTTTTTCCAGCACTAGCAGTGCAACTTGCCAGGGGTTGGCAATGTAGGATTTGCATGCACACCAAACTTAGGGGGTGATTATAATGGCAGTGGGACCACCACGTCACCCCGTCGGTGGCGGTCCCACCGCCATTGGTGACTGCATCACAGCCCGCCATATTACAATGGCGGGTGGTTACCTGGCTGTCGGAAAGACCAACCACCACGCACCCGACGGGCTTCTTGGGCCCGCCAGTGTGGTGGAGGGGCTCGTGATTCCTACAATGCTGGTGGTGCCTACCATGCTTATCAATGGCGGTTCACCTGCCATGGAAATGCTGGCGAAAGGGACATTGGGGGCCCTTAGCAGGCCCCTTTACCCCTGGCCCTCAGACATGGGTCCTGGGGGGCATCTATGATGCCCCACAACATATCACTGCACCATGTGGCAGGCACCGATATATTTAACATGTTCCTTTTTTTTTTACTTTGCGGCGGATGATGCAGCCAGCAGCACCTGCTGCAATGTAAAAGATAGGCACTGCGAACACCGTAGTGGCAGTCGCATTGTAATGCCTATCGTGGGGCCTCCACCTTGAAGGCCAGCGGTCCCATTCCCCGATTCGATGGCGGTGGTACTGAAGTCCGCCTGCCATCGTAGTCAGCCCCTAAGTTTATATTTTATGAATATGATTCAGCAGGAAATAAATTGATATTTGCAATTTAATTGACTTTGGTTGGCCTCTTATCTATGAGATTTCCCTGTTCAATGTGCCTTTACATTATACATTTTTGGTTGTATGAATTGATTGCATACTACACTCTCCTACAGGTATTAATTTGAGTGTCATTAGGAGTGTCTGGGACCAATTATTTTCTTAGGAATTGTTTTCTTTACTAACCTTTGCAAAGGGCCCTAAACTTCACAGCAACACAAGTCACATTTCTTTTAGTAATTTGGGATCCGTTTGAGCTACATTGTTTTCGAGGAAATCTTTAGATTATGCAGCAGATGATGTATTATGTGGCAAATATGATACAGCCATACTTAAGTGGAAAACATGTTTCCACTTAATTTTGCCCCAACACTGTAGTTGATCAATTTGTAAGTTCCCCAAACCCAAAAGTCGAGTTTGGGCACAATTTGCATTTTAAAAGCAGCCCTATAACATAGGGCTACTTTTAAACTGACCTCAGGCTTCAGCAGTGCACACATGCAAGTGCAGAAAGGACTGCTGGCCTGTAAACTGCCATGCCTTATTATATTCTAGGGACTTAAAAGTAGTTCTAATCCCCCTGCCCTATTATGTACTAGGGCCTTATAGGAGAGGTCATGCCAATCATAGGGGTACCCTAACCCATAGTGCACCCTAGTGTATGTAGGTGTTTTCACTGTATTTTTAAGTGCCTCTTTCAGAATAGCACTGGCTGTTTAGGCAGAGGCCAGGGTCAGTCAGTCAGGTACCAGTCAGCAAAAAGTTGGGGAGTGCCCAGGGCGGCTTTGCAACACTAGAGAAACACAAACTCAGAATGTAAAACATAACACCATGGTTGGGGGGTTCTCTTCAATAATCAGAATTGATTTCTATCCTAATGAACCCATTTTCCAACATTAGGATAGGGAAAGACTGGGGAAAAATCATAGAGTTCTAATCTATACATTGAAGTTTTTATGCAGCTCTTTGATGACGGTTAATAGCTCACTGTTCAATGTTAGGATTTTAACTTACAAACTTCAAATACCAAAAGAATATCTCAGACAAAAGCAGTAACTCACTGACCTATTGAATTAAAACTTTCACTAGACAAGCCTTCGATCTCTCTCAAAAAAAGAACATTTATTACCAAAGTTATCTTCACATTTTTATTGTTGCCTGAAAATTGCTGGAGACCAGGAATGCAGCAGCAAGTACTTTTCAAACCCTAATGCACTTGCAAACACGACGCCCCCACCCTAAGTCAGCGGCCTTTGTTTGCTTTGTGCATTAAGATGCAAGATTCATATATATGTTTTTTTAAAACATTTGGTCTCATTACTATATGAATGTAAATAACAATAAAGCATACATGCAAACTGTGACTACATGCCTGCTTTTCTCAATATTTCACTTCGAAAGTATGCGATTGTATTTGTTTAACGGGCGGTGATTTGTATAGGGTCACTGGAAAGTGCACAAGGTTGTCCCTGTCCCCCCCAGAATTTTAGTGTCTCCTACGCCCCTGATGCTACCTGTCAATCATGTCTATTCCCCATCCCTCTCTTCATCACTGCTTCATATGTATTACTTTCTCTACCTCCGTTCGTTTTTCTTTCGCGTTAAACATTCTTCCCCTCTTCCTTCACAAGCCCCACCCTTTTTTGCTTTATCCAAAGTCCTTCCAGCCCCTCTGCTTGAGGGTTGCTCACTCCCTCAATTTCATTTCATATCCTCCCCCACTCTACCCCTCCTTTTCTCATTGCTTCTTGTCCTCCTTCTTCTGGTGTTTTTTTGTCCCTCCCTTGGTTCCTCTGGTTCTTTCCCTGCTCCCTTCGCTGTTCTCCCACTCTCTCTTGTCTCTCTTCTGTGCTCCTGTTGCCCTATCTTCCTTCTTTCTAGAAAGTCCTGCAGCAAAGCCCTCAGCTCCTCTCTTACTCGTTGATGCACCGTGCTTGAGTCCCTGTTATGCTAAAAATGGGCTTCCTCTATGAGAGGAGGATGGAAACCTGAACCGGAGTTTTGTTTCTTCCTCTGCCCATGGCCTTTGTTCAATGGCCCTTCCGCAGTAGTAGGCTTTGTGCAATGTGGAGGGGATGGAGGACTCCTATTCTCTCTGTTTCCACCCAGTTTCACTCTACCATGGCCACACAGACCTTGTCACAAATTGGACCAAACTGACCCGAAAATATGTGTTCCTTCTGCCAGTAGAAACAGATGGAAAACATCTATACAAGATGGCCAACAGTAAAGCAGCTCCAGCAGGGAGGTCCCGGGCTTGGGATCACTTTTTAGATTTAATCTTGGAATTTAGCCTCCCACTGAACCATCTCCTCCCTGGTGATATGAATGCCGCAAGTTGGCGATCCCCCTGGGCTTTTCCAATGCGTTCGCTGAAGGAAAGTTAGCCACCCACAGCAATATGAATAAACATCCACCAGCGGATTCCTTGGGTAATGGATGAAGTGCACAGTTGGGCTGCTGATGGCAGCTGAGAGGAGACGGGTTCGGGATCACCCTTTGGGGGTTGATCCATGACCATCACCTACCTTCCGGACACTGCCGTTGTTGCTCTGCATCCCGCTGTAATCTATTTCTCTCTTGCAATTGTGGATGGTTGTTTTTGTGCTGCCTTCGAGGCAGCGGCCCTGTACACTTCCCGCGGTGACGCTGCTTCTACGAGAATCACCGTTTGCACCTTGTCTCATCATTGTGAATTTGGGCTTCGGCATCCTGGTCTGTTCCTAGGGAAGGACTGCTGCGCTTTTCATCTTGCTCCCCCTCCTCTTCTCAGCTGCGTCCCTTCGGTGGAATGGGTGGGTGCGATGTGGCCATTTTCCCCCCATCGACTGGCCTTCTTGGCAATCTGCTAGTCTCGGCTCGGGGATCGAATGCCGTCCCGCTGTGATTCGGTGCCATAACCTCCATCACATCTGCGGTTTTTGTACTGGACTTGAGTAAGGACCACCTCTGTTACCGTCCCGGTTGTTTGGACTGGCCCCGGATGCCTCCTCTAGTTGGTGCCGATCTGCGGAATTTGAAATTAATTTAAACTAACGATCGTTTCCCTTCCCCACCCTACTCTATTGTTACACTTTACCAATGTTTACACCTTGCTCCGTCGCATTTCCGATGTTTTTTTGTTCAATGCAATTTTCATCTATGCATATGTAGCCTGTGCAATTTTTTATGTAAAGCACTCTGATACCTCCGGTTCTAGCCAGTGCTATATAAAACTTCAAAAATAAAATAAAAAAATAAAATCTGTAAGAGATCATAAACTCAAATGACAATTATTGTCTCAAACATGCACTAAATCTTGCATGATTCTTGTTCTCCAGCCTGCCTCGTTTTACACATAGCACAGTAGACTACCCTCGGCTGGACACAGGATAGTTCTTTGAACAGTGCCCTGCACTGGCAGACTCTGGGACTACAACGGCCCCTGGGTGTGGTCCTATGGTGATGAGAAAGGTTCTGCTCGCAAGCTCTGCAGCTAAGAAAGTTTAGCTTTTCTTCTGCTTTAGGTAGCGGAGTCTCAGATTTATTTATTTATTTGAAGGTTTTATATAGCGCGAACAAGACCCTTGCGGGTATCAGAGCGCTTTACAAGGAAAATATTGCAGATACAGATTGGGCCGCCCAGTCTGATATGGACTCAAAAAGGGAGGAGTCAGAGCAGTACATTTGTTGACTCTCTGACAATGTTCTGCTGAAGCCGGCAGCAGGCCTTTCACAAAACGTAGGAATAAGGTTTCAAAATCAGTAGAAATTAGTAGGAATTAGGAACTGTAAAAAGTAGGTTACCTAGTGGCTAAATCAGTAGCGTTGGCAAGTATGCATAAGATCCCTGGTGGCCCACGATGCTCTCCCTTTGATTATTCCAGCATGTACATATCACGTCATAAAATGAGGCTCAGTTAGTTTGTAAATCCCTGCTTTTTTCAGGCTTCCATGTGCCTCATCATAAATGCTGTATATGAGTGAGGATAGTCCAGCTACATTGTTTTGCATCTCTGCCTTTTGCATATATTTTCCTCCATCAACCACCTATTTATTATTACTTTAGAAACTTTAACTGTATGACTCTCCTCTCCTCAGAAGTCTTGTCCAAGTTAATGAAAGTTTGGTGTCTGGGGAATTGTAAAATACCGGACTCATTGCACCCATTCAACCTGACGTTCTGGTAGTTTGACATTTTCTGCGAATATTTTTCATTTGCCCTTCCTCTACTATGGCACATTCTATCATTTTCTGTGTCCATCTACCAAGTCGTGGGGCCTGCTGTCTCATCCAGTAGTGGCTCTGCATCTCCCAATATTGAAAAATGCTTCTCTATTTTTCCAGGATTTGGCTTACTAAGCATACTTTCACTGACATGATAGACAATCCCTCAGCATTAGGGTGCCATCTGGTGACCACCTCGGACCAAAAGAACAATATGCCCGGGCAGGTCCATGTCATTTGTTGGAAATGACACCTCGGAGAGTTGGCAGAGGATTCTGAAAGAATCTTGTTCAGTTTCCATGGCACAGGTTAGTTAAACTGGTGCAAAATGAATCTGCCATTGCTCGATATTCTTTTCACCATGAGTGGTCATGAATGAGAAATCAGAGATCAGCGTATCTCTTGTTGCTACAAATGTACCTCCCTTACCATTTCTGAAGGCTCAAAAGGTGAGCCCCTGTTTACTACCTTGTATCGGGCTTGCCCGTCATTACCATTGGGTGGACAGGTTCCGGGGCTCCTTGTAATGGCCTCCAAATCCTGTCAGCTGCTTGTGCAATATAAGCAAAGGGCAACAACTGCAACCGGCCAAGCGAAACATTCCTGTGCACCTTCGAAGGTGACAAATCTGCCTCTCTAGTACACTTCTCCGACTGCTTTTCAGCCGCCTTGCCTCCACTACCCTAGTGCCATATCTTGCATGATTTTAAATGGCCCGATTCTGCATATCATTTGCAAAGGGAGAACTTCCATGTGGTATATCTATCACCCTTTCCCATACAGATCCTACCGTTTGGTTTACATGCGGACAATTGTCTGAACATTACCTCTGAACATAAGAAGGTCCTAGACTGAGGTGGGCCATAGGTGCACTGCAACAGATGACTCCTAGTTATCGCTGTGATACAGCCACCTAATCATGTGCCTCAAACAGAAAACCCTGGGCCATATTATCAAGGAACGGCGATAATGGGCTTGATAATATGTCCTTGAGAATTCCCATAGAAACCCATGTTCCGGTGTGAACATGGGCTTCTATGGGAATTCTCAACGGCATATTATCAAGCCCATTATCGCCGCTTTAGCGGCAGTTTCCTGCTGCTAAAGCGGCGATAATGTTATCGCCGTTCCTTGACAATATGGCCCCCTGTAATATAAGCTTTATATCTAGCAAACCCAATCCGTCCCGATCTATTGGAAAGGTTGCCTTCTGGCAGGTTGTATGAAGGAATGGCAAGTATTTGAATGTCAATGCTGGTACAACAATTAGAAAGAATCACCTCAAGCAGGGTATTTTTCAGCTTATCAATACATAATTTAAACAGTAGATGTTAGGAAAAACACTTTAAAATGTTTTCTACAGCTGTCCTAATTGACTCTGCTTGCTTATTAAAGTAAACAAGGAGACAACGGCCATGTTAAAAATGAATTCAGATGATTTCTTTTAAAGTTCTACTTAAGAATCATGCTGCCGCCTGTGCAGAATCTTAAAGCCGAACAGATGGCAGGCATTATTCTCTGGGAAATATGGCAGCCCTATCTCCTGGCATTTTTAAAATCTCCACGTGCACCCTACTACTTCTGCAAGTCCAAACCAGGAAGATCAGGAAGGAATCCAACTCTTCGAACAGTTTTTTTCTTGGCTGGGGGACATCGAAACCTACAAATGCAATCTTTAAACCATTTTCAGTCACTTGATTGTAAAAATTGCCTTTACAAAATAAACTATTTCCTAAAAAAAATATGTGAAATACGACTATTGTTTCAATAAAAGAGATATATACAAATGTTAAGTCCCACCTATATTCCCTAATTCATTAATGTCGGTTGTTGTCTGCCCCCTCCTATCTGTGCTGCTGCCAGAGATAAACATTATAAATCATCTAGGGCCAGATGTACATAAGTTTCTGTTTGCGAATATCTGATAGCAATTTTTTTTCGATTTGCTATTAGGTAATCGCAAACAGCTATGCACTACAGTGTGTTTTACACCGCTTGCGATACCCAATGGGTCGTAAATTCACCCACATCATTAATATTCAAGAGGTAGGTTGCAATTTGCGAACCATTGGGAATTACTAAAATCGCAGGTATGTTGGCCTGCTGGGGTCAGCAGACCACCATGTCTGTGATTGCTTGTAAATAAAGTATCTTTTATTGTTTTTTCAATGCCACCCATTTTCCTTAAAGGAAAAAAGGATGCCTTTCGAAAACAAAAATGAAAAGATTGTTTTAATTTTTTAAGAGTAGGCATTAGGCTGTGGGACTATTTTCTGCTCTTAAAAAACGTTTTTACAACCATTAACAAAGGAGAAAGTGTCCCCTTGGAACCCCCTCCTCTTTGCGTGAATGGTTTACCACCTAATTAAATGCAAATGTTTTATAATCTCATTACAGTTGCAAAACATTCACACATACCACTCTAAGTAGCTGTTTGGAAGGGTCTCCCCTAACACATCCCTTCCTAATACCGAATTGCTAGCTAATTTTGCGATTTGATAATAGGTTACCAAATCGCAAAATATAATTTGGTGCATAGAACAATGATTTTTTGCAGTCGCAAACGTCCTGTTTCTGCTAATCCGGACAATTGTAAACTCAAAACAGCTGAATAAATCTGGCCTCTAGTTATCTAAGACACTTTGATAGCATTGCAATGTAATATGTGTTTCCCTATAAGAACAAGCTCAGGCAGCTGGATGAATAAACATAATGATCATAGCTTCTTGGAGGGCAACCACTTTTTTTTGGAAAGCTCACATCTTCAGCCCAATCAGAGCATCAATCAATCAATCAATCAATCAATCAATCAATCAATCAATCAGGGTTTTTAAAGCGCAACTACTCACCCGTGTGGGTCTCAAGGTGCTGGGGGGGTGGCTCCATTGAGTGCTGGGGTCTTCCGAACAGCCAGTTTTTGAGGCACTTCCTGAACTGAGGTAATGTGGGAACGTGCTGTAGGTAGAGGTCTTTCCATGCCTTGGCTGCGAGGTAGGAGGTGGCCAAAGAGGGACCAGCGGATCGGAGGTGTCTTTTGGGTGCGTGGAAGTAGAGGCGGGTGTTCAAGTATTTGGGTCTGGTGATGTAAAGGGCCTTGTATGCATGGGTGAGGAGCTTGAAGGTTATTCTTCTTTGACTAGGAGCCAGTGTAGGTCGCAGAGGTGTTGGGTGATGTGACTGTGATGGGGGGTTCAAGGATCAGTCTGGCTGTGGAGTTCTGCACGGTCTGGAGTTTACGAAGGAGTTTCTTGTTGATACTGGCACAAAGAGCATTGCTGTAGTCCAGTCTGCTGCTGATGAGATCATGTGTTACAGTATTCTGGATTCATGTGGGCTCCATCTGAACGTCTTTTGAAGCATGTGGAGGGTGTGGAAGCAGGTTGAGGATACAGCGTTGATCTGGCGGTTCATTGTGAGCAATGAGTGTGGTATGATGCCGGGGTTTCATGCGTGGTCCATCGAGGTAGAGGGATTTCCGAGTGCGAGGGGCTACCAGGAGTTGTCTCATGCAGACGGCATGGAGTCAAGAATGAGGAATTCTGTTTTCTCTTAGTTGAGTTTCAAGCAGCTGTTCTTCATCCAGGTGGTGGTGGCTTTCGTCCATTCTTGGAAGTTGTGTTTGGTGATGTTGAGTTCATTGGTCATTGAGAGGAAAAGCTGGGTGTCATTGGCATAGGAGGCAATGTTGAGCCCATGGTTCCTCACGATGGTTGCGAGGGGGATATGGAGACGTTGAAGAGGGTGGGGCTGAGGGAGCAGCCCTGGGGCACTCCACAGTTGCTCTCTGTCTGTTCCGAGAGGTAGAGAGGGAATCTGACCAGCTGAGTTCTGCCACTGAGGAAGGAGCATATCCAGTCAAGGGACTTGCCGGGGATGCTGGTGTCATGCTGTCTGGCATCTAGGGTGCATGGGAGATGGTGTTGAAGAAAGATGAGAGGCCCAGGAGGATAAGGGTAGCCTTTTCAGCCTGGTCAAGGTGGGAGCGGATGTCTTCGGTGGGGCCGAGCAGGATGGTCTTGGTGCTATGGTTGCTGCCGAATCCAGATTAGGAGATGTCCAGGATGTTGCTAGCTTCAATGAAGTTTGCTAGCTGGGTGTTGATGGCTTTCCGATGACCTTGTCAGTGAATGGAAGCAAGGAGATGGGCCTGAAGTTCTTGAGGTCTGTTAGGTCTGCGTAGGGTTTCTTCAGGAGTGGGTTGACTTCGGCGTGTTTCCGGTCGTCGGGGAAGATGACGGTCTTGAAGGGGCAGTTGATCGTCCAGCGTAGTTCGGGTGCGATGGCAGAGGCGGCCCTGTGGAAGATGTGGTGTGGGCAGGGATCTGATTGTGCTGTGGCGTGAATGCTTTTCATGGTCTTAAAGGCATCTTCTGTTGTGAATGGGGTCATTTTAAGCAGGGTCTGTTGGGTGGCGTCGCATGGAGAGGGAGCTGGAGCAGTGAGGAGGTCTTGATTGTCGAAGTGTTTCAAAGCTCACAACTTTAGCCCAATCAGAACATGTACTCCTGGCTCCCAACATGTTTGCAGAGCAAAACAACATTCTAGTGATGCTCACATGATTGTCTGACAAAAGCTGTACTGTTAAGCCAGACCATAAAAAGGAAGCTTTGCTCGTTTTACTTTCTTTTTTATAACCGACTGCTGCATACAAGCATAACCTTGCTTTTAAATCACCAGAACATTGTCTTGTAGCACATTGATTCATTGTTTCTAACCATATCTGATATTTCAAGCAACCTGCAGATATGAAATCTTCAACATTCTCTACATTCTTATTAACAATCCTAGCTACTCAGTGTAATACTTAACCAGTAACAGACAGTCATAGATTGTTTAAAATTGACGAACAAAGTTATACTATGTTTGTATGATGACCACGGGCTTCAACTTGCAAAATTATTTTAATATATAACCATTTTTGTTGCTGCAATGTCTTTGCATTTTATTTTAAAGTTGAGAAAATAGTTTTTACAGTGACAGTTATTAAAGGTATAATGGACCAGAACACCATGGTCAGGTTTTACTATGAATTTACCATGAATGAATATGCAGTCTGAATGAGCTACAATCAACTGGCAAACTGCTGAGGGTTCTGCTATTAGTATTAGTGTGGCAAAAGGGCTATATATTGTATTTTGCTGATACTACATTTATGCAGTGCATATTATCCCTGATGTTTCAGAAGGTAAAGGGACAAGCTTGTCCAGGACAAATTTTCTTTTCACATTATTGGTGCTATGAGGTAGTCCAGGAAGTAGATTTATGGGCTGTCAGGAGACGTGCCACACTAAGTACACCTTCTTACTCAGACACCAGCTGAGTGCGGCAGTGAGCAATTTCCCCAGTACCATAATTTCCTTTGGTGGCAAAGCTTGCACTTTCCTTCAATATGTGAAATGCAGGACATAAAACAAAAACAACTCTTATAGTCTGCTCATCAGCAACACGCTTGAAAAATATCTCTGTTGTTGACAAGCTGGGATGGGTGAGAAGCAAAACAGGGGTGGGTTTGAGGAGCGGAAAGCAGCACAGGAGGAAGAGACCTGGAAAACGTTTGCACTCTAATGGAGTGTTGAATGAAAATGAAACAAGTAGTTTCTTAAATGTAAACAATGGAAGGATACAGGTTAGCCAATTAAAAGGATTGTACAGACTGTATGCTCCAGTGGGGCAACAAACACAAGAGTATAGCAAGCCTACACATAAGAAGCAAGTAAATAAGAGTGACAATAAATCCAATCAATGGCAAGTAATAGACGAGGTGTGAACACACAGTAAGTTCACAGAAGGTTATTCACAACCAGACATTTTGTGCTGCCTGGTAGGCGAGATCTAAAAGAAGGGGTACCCCGCTGGATGAGTTCCTTTTTTCTCCTGTCATCCGTTTTCAGTCTGTGAACACAGAATCAGATTTGTAGATTGAACAATCTGATTTGCTAGCAGCAACAGAGCAATTTCTGTTGTGACTGCCATTTCAGGAAGCAAGACATGGTCCATATGTTTTGAAAAAATCAAAATGCCACCTAATTGAGCCGAGTTGGCACACCCTGACCCTTAGGCCTAGTTGGGAGAGCAGATGGCGAGGGAAGGGTAGAGGGCAAACAGCAAGGGGCAACCCATCATTAAAAAATGACAAAAATGTGCCTGACATGCTGAGTCTGTGAACTCTGCTTTTAGATTCATAACTCAAAGTGAATCATGGGCCATGATGCCCACAACATTGCCCTCACGTTTGTATGCCTTAAATGAAGTTTGTGTCCTTCAAACCCAAGGAATCATGGCTCATCCCGTGGGATATTCCTCAGACTGTCCGGCATACAGCTGGAGCTCCCTGCTGAAAGTAAGACATGTGGCAATCAGCATTTGCTAGTAAACAACAACAGGAGAAAAACCCCTAGACTCAGTTGAGACCGGGGTGAGTATAATAGCATTCAACAATGTCTCAACAGTTATTAATAAGCCTTGCTATAGGTCTCCCATTTACAGGCTGGCAGACTGCACCCAGGTAGCTTTTCAGAAATAGTAATGGACCTCGCTTACTGATTATTAATTCATTTCAGGCCCTACTCTTATTTTCATATGTTTTCCTCTTTTCCTTCAATTTTTCTGACAGCTTATAAAAGTGATTTGTGTAATCCCTGTCCTGAAGACATCCTGACGTAATGCAGGTTGCAACACCGTCGACACAATCCAGCGGATTTACAGCCTCTGCACTTAACATGCCTCTGTAAAATTATTTCCTCCAGTATTCATGTTTTGTGCCATTTTAAAGTAATGCCCCCTGACTGTTTCCTTCACTCTGCCATGTGCCTCAAATTCACTGTTCACATTTATTCTCGAGCACTTTGTGTCCACTTTATATCGATTGCACATACATAAAGTGATCATATTATTGCAGTCTGAATATATTCTTATGCTTATTTATGATCACAGACCGCTATGATCAATTTTTGATGTTTCTGTTCCTACATAATTACTTTACCTACAAATATTTTCTATAGTAATTCCTGTTGAGACATTGACATACATTACTATTTATTAGGCAGGGATATATTGGCAAGGCCCTCTGCTGATGGAATTATATAACTTGTACATGGGAAGATGGACAGATTTTTGCATGGTGTATGATTCCCTTATAACTTATGCGTACATGTATTTGGACAATATACCTGCACATGATGTTAGGTACTCATTAGGGTATGTGGAATGGCAGATCTCCCTGCTGGGAGTAGTACGTAGGACACCACACTATGGTTGGGCTGTCAGTGGTTAGTAGACAGGGAGATATGTAGGAGACACCCTCTGCTGGTGGAAATATATAACCAGCAATGGGAAGAAACCAGACCTATTCTTGCATAGGAAAGGGTTTTCTTAAAAACGACTTATATACGTCTATGGACAGTATAAGTGCAGGTAATGGCAGTTACTCATCAGAGTAGGTACGATGGCTTATCTCTCTGCTGAAGGTTAAGATGGGGCTGTTGGTAGTTGTTAGATAGGGATATACTGGCGTACTTAGTAAGGACCGCTCAATGAGCAGCTTCAATATATGAAAAGAAAAATGAACTAAGAGTAAAGCACACTTTGTTAAAATAGTGTGCAATGTTTACAAACATGTAACGTTGCAGAACATTTATGTTTATATGTCTGTGAATACTTAATATGTTACTGTTTTTTAAAAAAGAACCACCATATTTCACATTTCGCATATGAGTGGCACTTATGAGAGCCTTGTTTGTTTAAAACATACAATCATAAGAAATGAATGCAAAATAAAATTGGAGGCTACAAAATGCTATTCCTGCAATCAGCAAGGAGAAATCAAGTTTTCTAAATACATTTGGCCTGTTGATTTTCACATTGTTATGAAAGATGCTTGGGGAATCAAATTCAGTTAAAGCCACACCTAAAATATGATTTATATTGGATAGCACAACGTTGCTTTTTGGACTGTTCATTTTTGGCATTGAGCAAACCCCAAAAAAGTACATTTTATTTTTGAACTCAAGTCAAGCAAAATGCCAATATATTGTTTCAGTAAGAAACAAGTGTACTGTCTTGTCAATTAGAATTGATGGAACCCTTTTGGCACCAGATGGACTTCATAGAACAGTGGCATAAGTGTTTGAACACGATGCACTAAAGCCTAGTTTAGAATGTTCAATTTGCAGTTACAAGCAGAAGAACAAAGACCTATATTACTAAGCTCCGAGTGCAGCGTAGTCCATTGTGAGTATTCAGGTTAGGGAGGACTCAACAACTGGTGACGAGTGATGGGATAAGAAACCCAAAGATTGACAGGATTCTCCCAGAGAGTTTGCGGTGGTCCAAGCAAACTGCTTGTGCCTGCCACATGATGCAGTTGGAGTGAGGAGCCAATGTTTAACGCATGTGGAGTCAAAACGCAATGCCAGCCACAGTAAAGAAGATAAAAATGTTGAATGCATTGCAAAGAATTCTTCGTAATGATGACCGAGAACCTGCTGGTCAGACCATACGCAGAGGTACAGTTCTGCTATGCAATAAATCGGCATATGTAATCTGGAGCATAAACGCTAAAGGTAGATACAACCAACTTTTCAAAGGGCAGTTATTGAGTGCTAGATAACATTACAGTTAGAAAATGGTGATGGCAAAGATTACGCAAAGAGACACCTAGGAATAGAACCATAGTTTACGCACCAGAACCTGAGTAAAGCGAGCCAGTATGATATCAACACTAGGTGTCGCAAATGTAGAAGGCTGAGAGAATTGAGTCGAAGATAGAGGCCATTTTTACAAAAGTCATCGAGTATGATCCTGAGGTCAGCACATCTCAAGATTTTAGAGATGGTGCACAAGAACATTTTCATGATGAACGGGCAAGGAGGCGTATCTTTATATATTTTTTAAAAAAGCAACCGCACAATGCCAGAGGCCCTGCCCCCTTTCTGAAGCAATCTGCAATTCTGCCTTCTGGTGCCCTGCTGGTTAGTGGATTAATTCCCCTTGGCTGCTGAGGGTCCTTAGGGGCCAACAAGACCTCCTGTTACCTACTGTAAATCTCCCATTGTTGGAATGCTGAGAGGTGATCAGAGGCCACAACCCCTTTCTCCACTAATCTGAAAATACACGTTTTGGTGCACTGATAGTAGGGATGACAACCCCTTACCTCCTGAGAGCCTAGGGACTAAAGTGAACTTCATCCCCCACCCTGTAGTGCGCCAGGAGGTGCATTTTGCAGAGCGATGGTTAAAGGGGTGTGGCCTCTAACAACTTCTGGGTAATCCAGCTGTGTTGGACTTACTGGAGGTAACAGGAGGGGTAGTTAGCCCTCAAGGACCCTCAAGAGCCAATGGGACTTAACCCCCCAACCAGTAATGTGCCAGGAGGCACATTTGCAGATTGGTGGAAAAAGGGAGAGAGACTTTTAAAGACCTCTTGGCAATCCCATTCTGTGGGACTTGCTGGAGGTAACAGGAGAGGTAGTTGGCATACAGGGACCCTCTAGAGCCAAGGGGACTTCATTTTCCAGCTAGCAGTGTGCCAGGAGTAATGTTTGCAGAGTATTGGAGAAAGGGCATGTAGCCTCTGAAGACCTCTCAGCAATCTTGCTATGTGGGCCTTAGTAGACATACAAGGAGGGCTTGTTTGCTCCCAAGGACCCTCTGGAACCAAGGGGACTTCAGCCCCCAGCTAGCATTGCACCAGGTGGTGCCTTTGCAGAGTGGTGGAGAAAGGGGCGTGGCCTCAGAGCACCGCTCAGCCCATCCTGCGGTGTGGGCCATACCGGAGGTAGCAGGTGGGCTTGTGGCCTCCAAGGACGTTGTTGTGCTTTGAGGACTAAAGGCCCTGCCCCCTTTCTCTCCCACTCTGAAAACACGTCTACTGGTGCACTACTAGTTAGGGGATAAAGTCCCCTTGGCTGCTGAGGTTCATTGGGGGTGAACGACCCCTCCTGTTACCTCCAGTAAGTCCCACACAGTGGTATTGCTAAAAGGGCTACAGAGGCCACTTCCCCTTTCTCCACCACTCTGCAAACGCTTCTCCTGGTGCACTACTGGTATTCACGTATGCTTGGCCATGATGCACAACACTGAGTGCCACAACACAATACTGGAGTATTCTACCGCAATTAGCAATTAATTACAGCCCTATGCATGTCTGTCCGTGGCTTACAATTGCCTGCCCATGCACCTCAGAAGTTTTATACATGCCTGGTTATGCCTTAAAATGCTTGGCTATATAACAATTTTTGAGCTATCTGTTGCTCCCATAATACTAGGCCTTTGCACATCCTAATGCTGCTAATCTTGTTTGGGTTTCAAATGATGTGCCTTTTATATTTTTCTACAATTGATTTTATAATCTTAATCTTTGTTTTATGTTGCATAGACATAGGCTGCCAGTTTCGTTTGGCCCTTAAAAATCATGGTATTAATATAATCTTAATAAAATGTTATAAATGACTGTCGTATAAATTTTAACTACCAAGTTTTATATGTGATTCCTGCTTTTATGTCCCAATATAGATTGTTCTTTGTAAATTATTTTAGGTAATCATACAATAAATATTGAATTACTTACTTTACACATATATACGTGTGTATATGAATATATATGTATATATATTCACTGAAAAAAACAAAGTTTGCAGGGACATTACAGTTAGGTTCAGATTTCACTCGTACAAAACCATAGAAATTCAGTAGGTATAGTTACCTGACCTAACTACACTTATGCTCCGCAATGCTCTTCTTATGACCTCACATATTGCGTCACTCATGACATGGTCAGTGGCATCACTAATTACATCACTGATGACACCTCAAATGACATCACTGACAACATAATCAAGTGAGTGTAAGTGTTTTCTAACAAAGAGTGTTAAACATATATACCAAGCTACTACAAAAGTGTAATTAGTATACTAGGTGTAATACTAATATATTCTACTATTATAAACATATAGGTGCCAATTCCGATCCGGTAAAAACCGGGTACGAACCGTCGGACGGAGCCTTTTCTCCGTCCGACTCGTACCCGGTGCGAAATCCATCCGAAAATGCAAGTACGATTCATACGGAAACACCATTTCCGTACGATTCGAACAAAACACCGACCGAACAGAAACTAAACACAATTCCGATCCTGAAAGGAGCCGACGTGACGTCGGTACGCATCCAGCCTACGTTTCACGAACCAGGAAGTACGATTCGAACCGACGTCATCCCGCACGGAAAATATTTACCGGCTGCCAAAAACTGCCGGGAAATCAGGACGACACACGCAAGGAGCAGCTGGACGCGACGAACAGACATGGACCCGAACCTACGTGCCATCCCTGCCCTCCTAGCAGTCCACCTGGCGTACAGGAACCGACGCAGACGCCGCAGAAGGTCAGCACAACAACCAGGGGCAAAGGGGGGGGCAGGGGCAGGACACACAACACCAACACATGGTACCAAATCACACATGGCCTGGACATACCTGACCATCAGGGCCTGGTCACTTCCAGGGGGTGGGGGCAAGGCCAGCAACGCAAGCGTCCGCCACAACGGAAGTGGATGGTCACGCGAACCGGTACGTACCCTACCCAGGCCGCAAGAGCGTGGGTACGGAACGTACCACGCGTCCCCCTACGTCACTCCAACAATAGCGGTACGGCCCGTACCCACGTCAGAAAGGCCTTGGTACAGCTCGTACCAGCATTGCTGGGGTCATGTAGGGGTACGCGTGGTACGACCCGTAGCCACGCCCCCAAGGCCTGTGTACGGTGCGGACCCCACGGCCCGCAACAATGGTGGGACGCACCGTACCCACACACCAAAGGCATGGGTACGGCCCGTACCCAGGCACGCAGAGCGTGGGCAGGGGTATGTACGGACCGTACCCCCACCCGTGGAAGTACGGCCCGTACCCCCACCCGTGCATGTACGCCCCGAACCCCCACTCGTGTATGTACGCCCCGAACCCCCACCCGTGTATGTACGGACCGAACCCCCACCCCAGCAGAGTATGTACGCCCCGAACCCCCACCCGTGTATGTACGGACCGAACCCCCACCCCAGCCGTGTATGTACGCACCAAACCACCACCCGTGTATGTACGCCCCCGAACCCCCCCCCAGCCGTGTATGTACGCACCGAACCACCAGCCGTGTATGTACGCACCAAACCCCCACCCCAGCCGTGTATGTACGCACCGAACCACCAGCCGTGTATGTACGCACCAAACCCCCACCCCAGCCGTGTATGTACGCACCGAACCACCACCCGTGTATGTACGGACCGAACCCCCACCCCAGCAGAGTATGTACGCCCCGAACCCCCACCCGTGTATGTACGGACCGAAACCCCACCCCACTCGTGTATGTACGCCCCGAACCCCCACCCGTGTATGTACGCCCCGAACCGCCACCCGTGTATGTACGCACCCAAGCGCCACCCGTGTATGTACGCCCCGAACCCCCACCCCACCCTGGTATGTACGCCCCGAACCCCCACCCGTGTATGTACGCCCCGAACCGCCACCCGTGTATGTACGCACCCAAGCGCCACCCGTGTATGTACGCCCCGAACCCCCACCCCACCCTGGTATGTACGCCCCGAACCCCCACCCGTGTATGTACGCACCCAAGCGCCACCCGTGCATGTACGCCCCGAACCCCCACCCCACCCTGGTATGTACGCCCCGAACCCCCAGCCGTGTATGTACGCACCAAACCCCCACCCGTGTATGTACGCACCAAACCACCACACCAGCCGTGTATGTACGCACCAAACCCCCACCCCAGCCGTGTATGTACGCACCAAACCACCACCCGTGTATGTACGCCCCCTAACCCCCCCCAGCCGTGTATGTACGCACCGAACCACCAGCCGTGTATGTACGCACCAAACCCCCACCCGTGTATGTACGGACCGAAACCCCACCCCAGCCGTGTATGTACGCACCAAACCACCACCCGTGTATGTACGCACCAAACCACCACCCCAGCCGTGTATGTACGCACCAAACCACCACCCGTGTATGTACGCACCAAACGCCCACCCGTGTATGTACGCACCAAACCACCACACCAGCCGTGTATGTACGCACCAAACCCCCACCCCAGCCGTGTATGTACGCACCGAACCACCACCCGTGTATGTACGCACCGAACCCCCCCCCAGCCGTGTATGTACGCACCGAACCACCACCCGTGTATGTACGGACCGAACCCCCACCCCAGCAGAGTATGTACGCCCCGAACCCCCACCCGTGTATGTACGGACCGAACCCCCACCCCAGCCGTGTATGTACGCACCAAACCACCACCCGTGTATGTACGCACCAAACCACCACCCCAGCCGTGTATGTACGCACCAAACCACCACCCGTGTATGTACGCACCAAACGCCCACCCGTGTATGTACGCACCAAACCACCACACCAGCCGTGTATGTACGCACCAAACCCCCACCCCAGCCGTGTATGTACGCACCGAACCACCACCCGTGTATGTACGCACCGAACCCCCACCCCAGCAGAGTATGTACGCCCCGAACCCCCACCCGTGTATGTACGGACCGAACCCCCACCCGTGTATGTACGCACCAAACCCCCACCCGTGCATGTACGCACCGAACCTGCTATAAGAATGGGGTGTGCAAAACACCCCCAGCAGTGCCCAGACACAGGAGGGGTGGGTGCAGGGTCCTCCCAGCAGTGCCCAGACACAGGAGGGGTGGGTGCAGGGTCCTCCCAGCAGTGCCCAGACACAGGAGGGGTGTGTACCTATCACTCCCAGCAGTGCCCAGACACAGGAGGGGTGGGTGCAGGGTCCTCCCAGCAGTGCCCAGACACAGGAGGGGTGGGTGCAGGGTCCTCCCAGCAGTGCCCAGACACAGGAGGGGTGTGTGCCTATCACTCCCAGCAGTGCCCAGACACAGGAGGGGTGTGTACCTATCACTCCCAGCAGTGCCCAGACATCGGACAATATACCCCATCAACAAGTTCAGTGACCTACAAGGGTGATACCCCAGATGCAGGCGGAGCCATCGCTGAGCCAGCATGGCTATATTGAAAGGCAACCCTCACACATCCAGGAAATGTAGACACAGCACAGCACAGCATTTGGGAGACACCCTGCAGGAAAAATGGCCTGGGCCACAGAGGACGGAACACACCTTGGGACAATGTCACCATACAGTGAGAGCAAACATGACCAAATACCATTTGCAGAGACCTTTGTGATGGCACGCAGATGGCAGGGTACACCCCATGAGCAGCACACTCCAACATTTCACAGACCCCTAACACATTATCACCACCCCAACGCAGGGAGCACCAGCACCAACAGCAAGTCCAGGAAAGCATCAGTGTGCAAAACAAAAAGAAAAGGCTTTATTCAGCAGGAAAATATATCAGAGAAAATGTCCACTATGTACAAGGGCCATGGGCCAGCCCAGCAGCAATGTCCGGGGGGGGGGTACACATCGGGACGTGTGTCCCCTAGCTTGCCTGCACAGTTCACAAGTCCATTTCATCCACAGAAGAGGGGGCATCAGGGGGGAGGGTGGAAACAGGCACCGCAGGGACAGGAGGGGAAAGGGTAGGTGTTGTGGGTGCAGGGAGGGATGAATCTGCCACAGGGGGGGTGCCAGCGCCAAAGGTGGAGGACAGAATGGCGCTGCACACGTCGGCAAGTTCCCCCAGCGACTCCCCCGTACCCAATCCAACCACAGGCCCCAAGGAGGGGGGGGGGGCAAAGGGATGGGTCGCAGCGCCACTGGGGGAGGGTGTGGACAGGGTGGGGGACTCAACTCCCCTGGCCGGGTCCCGCCTCCACCGCTTGCGGGGTGGTGTCATCCTGGGGCTGGGGGGCACACTCGCAGTGGATGATGCTGTCACTGACTGTTGGCCAGGAGAGCTAAGGGGAGTGGATTTGGAGGGAGTGGGTTGTGTGGAATGCGGACTCCCACTGTGGCTGCGTGTTCTACGTTTCCCCCCCGACCCAGTGGGTGTGCCTTCCTCACCCTGTGTGTGCGTGACAGGAGGTGTGCGCTTCGACTTCCCTGGTGGTGTGGTGCCTGTGTCTGTTGGGGTGCGTGCACGCTGACGTCTGGATGTGCGTGGGACAGGCACGGGAGTGGGAATTGTGGATGGGGCAGGGGTAGGGGGTGTTACGCAGCGCTGCAGGAGATCCAGTGCTGCAGTCAGTGTGGAGTCTATGGACCTCAGCAACTGCCGTTGGTCAGACTGCGCAGCCGACATGCCCTCCATGTATGCCTCCATCTGGGTCAGCACCTGGGTGTGGGCATGGAGGACATTTAGCATCGCAGTCTGACCAACCTGCAACTGCCTCAGGATGTCCACAGACTCCGCACTCACCGCAGCAGTGGTGACAGGGGCAGGGGGTGCGGTGCCTGGCAGGAAGGAGACATGTGGGGACCGAGCACGGAGGGAAGGGCCACGAGCATGTGGGAGGCCGGTGATGGAACCTGAGGTGGCGGGGGGATGTGGAGGGCTGCCATCAGCTGGGGGGGCAGACTCCGCCACCTCTGGGAGCTCAGCCTCGGACCCGTCTGCGTCATAGTCTGTGTTGGCAGTCAACAGGTCCTCCGCCTCACTCCCTTCGGCCTCCGTGCCACTCCATGTGCCAGACAGGACAGCACTGCTGGTACTGGTGCTCAATCTCTCCTCCCGGTCCGTGCTAGTGTCTCCTTCCGTGTCCCCCGGCGATGCTGTGGGCAAGGTGAAGAGACAGGAGAAAATCAGACACCTGTACACTTATGTCACATGAGTCAAATATACATAGGTCACATTGCATAGCCTGAAAAGCAACAGGAGTAACACCTACAAAACAATGTACACATGTAGGCCATGGAACACACAGTTTTTCTACCCACCATGCCACTGAGACACAATGGAGATCATGACACAACAGCAAATCACTGCACCTGAAATTTTAGAGAGGAGTCAGCCTCTGGGGACAAATGTGCACAGCACCTGCACCACACTGCGTCGTCAAAAAGGGATGAGCATGAATCATATCCATTTACTCTTGCCGCATGCTGCAAAGGCAATACATGAAACCAGGCCACACATGACAGGGTCACTGCACCTTGAGCGTATGTCCAGTCAAACATCACACACAGGCTAAACCCAGCAAGGAGGATGAAGCTTCTGACATGTAGGCCTTGTACGCACAAACCACCCACACCTGAGACAATCTCATTGAGACGGAGAAAGTATGTACACCTCTTACTCTGGGATGGAAACACATGGCCTCCACTAATTCATGACTGTAAACACACAGCCCCTGGTGGCCATGTCCACACATCATTGACAGGCAAACATCATCAGATTGTCTCAACAACACACACAGGTAATGCCCACTGTGAGTATGCACAAGCAAAATGGGTCCCCCTGTACAGTGGACACATGTAGCAACCTGTAGGTCCTAACAGTTGAGCCCAGGGTACAATGCCACCCTACGCAACCCATGGCAAAGACACAGTGAATGGCCATATTGTTGGATGACGCACATGATACCTAGGAAGAGGTGCCCCAGGGCACAGTAGTGCCCACACTCCTCCATGGTCCAGGATGGACATGACTGCAAATTAAGCAACCGTCCCTGCACTTAGCAGGCCTCCCACTCAGGCACATCATGTCAGAGGGCACACAATTGGACATGCATGCTGGAAGGCTGTACATTTTGGAGACACACCCCTATGTCGTGATTCACAATCAGTGCCAAGTGACATGGACACCACAATGACTGAAATTGGCCATGGCACACGCAAGGTCCCCATACCTGTGGCACATCACCCCCACACATGATGCTGATAGCATAGGGCACCTGCATGAACTGCCTGCATAAATAACCTTGTGCAAGAGTGGCGACAGACCAGGGAACACATTGCAAGGAGGGGAAGGGAGGGAGTGAGAACAGCACTGTGCTACTTTGTGGAGAAGTTGACGCACTGCACAATCAAACCCTGGCAGTGTATCCATGCAACTGCACACTTACATTGGCTGGGGACACACAACTGACACACATGTACCTACCCCCTTCCTGCTGCTGCCTCTCCTGTAGGCGCCTGTCCATATCGGGGAAGACCACCGCCAGCACACGCTTCTGGATGTGGGTCAGACGACGGCGGCCACGGTTCTTACGGCTCTCAGGTGAGTCCCCCAGCAGGAGCCGTGCAATCCTCCTCGTCCAGCACCGGATGTCCTGCCAGCGTTTCCTCACCTGAGACAGGCTCCGCCTCCGACCCTCTGTACCCCTCACGGCACTGACGGCTTCCCTCCAGATCTCCCCCTTGGCAATGGCGCCTACCTGTGAGGATGCAAAAGAGAGAATACATTAATCCACATGAGCAAAGACACAGAGACACACATATAGAACAATCCTCATTATGAACAGGCCATGGTATGCATGCAACTAATTGCACCTTTGTCATAGGGACATTATCCACTGTGGAAGGCCAAATGCACTACGTGCCAGTGGAAGCACACGGGTGGCATGAGGGGTACCACACACTCACTGACCAGGGATCACACTGTGCCTCACAGGCTACACCAGGATTATGTACAGCACCTCACAGCAGTCACCTGCCCCAGCACACTGATGCTACCTCAGCAGAGTACACAGACACACACAGGTACAGGACAATCACATGGCATTGCCAACTGCGGGTACACACCTCACTCTGCCCATGTGCCAGTAGACGTGGGTGTCACAGGTGTGGGGCTGGCTCAGCACGGCATGCACACAGCACTGCTCCCTGCTCACATCCGATGGCCAGGCCATATCCATCCCTCATGCTGCTTGTGTGCAACACTCCCCATATGCACTCACCCACATGACAGGGGACTAACACACACACCAATGTGCAGGGGACGAACACGGCCTTTGGACACTCACAGCACAGGTACACTGAACAAACACACATCCATGGGTACTGACACCTGTCACACTGGGGGGAACACAGGATCACATCAGGACTGTGGAAACAACATCCCCAGGAGGAGTATGCAGGCAGAATGTGGCATGCACCTTGCATTCATTGTCACAGTAGGCACTATGCAAGTGAGGAGTGCACACAGGAAACACAGCATGCTCTGCATGGGTGACATGAGGCCTTCCACACCCTGGGACCCACTCCAAACAACAGTGCATGTCTGTCACACATGTACACAATGCCAGAAGTCACTGTCACACAAAAGGGGCACAGTCTAAGCTAGTGGAGTCTGCACTCACCTGAACCCCTGGTCGACCATACAGGCTCTGGAACTGTGGGAGGATCACATCTATCAGGGCAAGGTTCTCCTCCTGGGTGAATGGCTGTGACCTCTCCACAGTCCTGGACATGGTGCCAGAGGAATCACTATCAGCAGCAGTGGTCAGGGATGAATGGATGTGCAGGCAAGTGCTCTCTCATGGGACCTGGCTGCCTTATATATGCCTGGCTGGCCTGTTCATGTATAGGAGTACAGATTGATTGGTCAGTCACATTAGCATCCTACGTTTCATCCAATCCCTTCAAACCTACCCCAGTGTGTGGCTTTGCATGGTTTCAGTTTTGATAATGATGTCAAGTCAACATCCACATTGCAACAATGTAGATTCTTTCAAACTGACTTCTGCTGTGCACCTGGTGCTCAAATTCAAAAATTTAACTCAGTCTCCATGGCAACCATCAGGCATTTAGGCCCTTATACTTGTCCCTCATGTGTCCCCTATGTGTTTTCATACATTTACACACAGGTACGGTGCGTTCCACGCCCTAGGGCACCCCACAAGCAGTGATACCGACCGTACATGCGCTTGTACGGTCCGGATCACAATATGGGCGCTGGCGTATGCGTACGCCACAGTAGTACGGACTGTACACGCGCTTGTACGGTCCGGATCACAATATGGGCGCTGGCGTATGCGTACGCCACAGTAGTACGGACTGTACACGCGCTTGTACGGTCCGGATCACAATATGGGCGCTGGCGTATGCGTACGCCACAGTAGTACGGACTGTACACGCGCTTGTACGGTCCGGATCACAATATGGGCGCTGGCGTATGCGTACGCCACAGTAGTACGGACTGTACACGCGCTTGTACGGTCCGGATCACAATATGGGCGCTGGCGTATGCGTACGCCACAGTAGTACGGACTGTACACGCGCTTGTACGGTCCGGATCACAATATGGGCGCTGGCGTATGCGTACGCCACAGTAGTACGGACTGTACACGCGCTTGTACGGTCCGGATCACAATATGGGCGCTGGCGTATGCGTACGCCACAGTAGTACGGACCGTACAAGCGCGTGTACAGTCCGTACTACTGTGGCGTACGCATACGCCAGCGCCCATATTGTGATCCGGACCGTACAAGCGCGTGTACAGTCCGTACTACTGTGGCGTACGCATACGCCAGCGCCCATATTGTGATCCGGACCGTACAAGCGCGTGTACAGTCCGTACTACTGTGGCGTACGCATACGCCAGCGCCCATATTGTGATCCGGACCGTACAAGCGCGTGTACAGTCCGTACTACTGTGGCGTACGCATACGCCAGCGCACATATTGTGATCCGGACCGTACAAGCGCGTGTACAGTCCGTACTACTGTGGCGTACGCATACGCCAGCGGCAATATTGGCCCAGGGACCCTATACACGCGCTCCGAGCGTATGTACGGTGCGTATAACAACTGTCAGTGGTGACAGGCGGCACACAGACAGGAATGGAGCGGACAGGTATTGCCAAGGGTGGACACCAATGCATTGTCTGTGCAATACCACCTGTGTGTGACACAGGTGTGTCAGGATGTGATGTGGCACTTTACCCCTGAGGTGTGGGCAAAGCACATGTACGATGAGCTGTGTACACATGTCGTGTGTGATGGTGCGCATTGTACCACACATCCCCTGCACTCCTTTGACATGTGTGCATGTCGTACACACTAGTGGAGCCATGAGTCACTTGCATGTCCCAGTCACGGACACCCGCACCTGTCCCCTGATGCCAGGTACACGGAATATTACATATGACACGTGTATGGCTGCGTTGCATGCTGCAACCATGTCATGTGTGTGGCATGTCTTTCCATGATTTTGCTGTAGGTGTGTGATTCAATGTGTCAGCAGTTGCTGCTGCCAACATGTGTCTGTGTGTCGATGGGCATGGCACACTGTTCCGCACACCAGCCCACATATGTGATTTGCCATGAGGTGTGTATGTATCCAACTACACGGAGTATCAACACAAGTACATATCCACATGCTCCCTATGTATGTTCTGTCTCGACATGTACTCCTCAAAGGCAATGTGTGTGGCCTGTCCTATTCCTATGACATGTGACCAGTGCATATCGCATCCAACTACCTGTCTGTACCATACGCATACTACCTCTGCACATGTGTGGATGTCTGTGAATCCTGTGATGCGTGTGCATGTTCACTTACACTGGCCCACAGCTAGTCTCATGCCATGTCATCGTGATCTTGCCCCCCTCCGTTAGTGGCTGTCCCTTGGTAGGAGTGTAACCTGACTGGCGTTCGTGTCCAGGAACTGTGGCACAGACCTGACTCACAACGTGGCATATGTGTATTGGCTGTGTAACATGTGCTCAGTGCATTGACGATGTTGTTGTACAGTGCTCACTCTTAGGTGTTCCTTCCATTTCACTGCAGGGCTCCGCCTCTCCCTCGACGTATGCCAGACATTGCTGCCCTGCATGAACGGGACTGTATACGCCGCTACAGATTCAGCCAACGGTTGATTGATGAGTTGACTGGCCGGCTGGAAGCACAACTCCTCCCGCGCCACAGGTATCCAAGTGCACTGACACCCAAGTTGAAGGTGATGGCAGCCCTACATTTCCTTGCCACGGGTACGTTCCAACATACCATTGCTGATGTCGGGGGCATGTCCCAGACGATGTTCAGCCGTGTTCTGCATGATTTCTTAGAGGCCATGTTGGTTCACCTGGATGAGTACATTAAATTCCCAAATCGTGAGCAGTTGACAGATGTCAAGCGTGAGTTCTATGCCCTGGGAGGGATGCCCCATGTCATTGGGTCCATAGATGGGACACATGTTGCGTTGGTACCACCACAGGCACAGGAGGTGGTGTATAGGAATCGCAAACATTATCACTCCATTAATGCCCTTGTGGTGTGTCTGTCCAACATGGTGATTTCACATGTCTGTGTTCGCTTTCCAGGATCAGCACACGATGCCTTCATCATGAGGCGTAGCAGGGTGCCAGAAATGATGCTGCAGCTGCGGAACGAGCGAGCATGTATTGTTGGTGGGTAGACTCTGGCAGTTCTGTGTTTGGCGTCATCTTCCAATCTCACTGCCTGTGCTGACACACTTCTGTCCATGATGTTTCCTTGTAGGGGACGCTGGCTATCCCAACATGCCATGGCTGATGACGCCTGTCCGCAACCCCAGCACGGCTGCCGAGCACCTCTACAACAACGCACATGGGCGGACCAGGAGAGTCATTGAGAGGACGTTTGGACTTCTGAAGAGCCGATTCCGGTGCCTCCACAAGACCGGCGGAGCACTCCCATATGCCCCGGTGAAGGTGTGCAAGATCATCATCGTCTGCTGCATGCTGCACAACATGGCAGTGGAGGAAGCTGTTCCACTCATACTGGATCAAGATGACCAGGACCATCCACCCGTGGAGGATGAAGGGCTTGGTGACGGGGCAAGTGATGTGGAGGAGGAGGAGGCTGTGGAGGACATGCGGAGTCGGCTCATACGCAACTTCTTTGCTTAGTGGTGAGTTCCAGTGTCTGAGTGTGCACGCATTGGGCCGTGTGTGGCATGTGTTGCAATGTGTGTGTCCATCTGCATGTCTGCCAAGTGAGTCAGTGGTGTGTATTGAAGTGTCACTCAAGTGATGGCGCAATGGAAGGATGTTGTCTGAGGGTCATCATTGTCACCTGTCATGTTAACAACATGATACGTGTTAAGTACATGCTTGCGGATGTGCTCCTTTGTGCTGAATCCTTGTGTGTCTCTCTTCCACAGGTCCATGTGCATGCTGTCTGCTGGTGGCATTGTTGTGCTCCTGCTACTCCTCATGAACACAGCGACATGTGCTGATTCAGCGTCACATGCACGGGCAAGTGTTGAAATCTCCTCAGGGTAAGGGATGCCTCACGTCGTTTTGGGTGTGTGAATTGTTTGTAGTCTGTGTGCACTTCTCCGGTTCATGTGTGTTCCATTTGCATACATGGTGATCCTACATGGGGAACATGACATGGGGCAGGCTTCACCTGGAGCCATGCTCAGACTTGGTGACTGTCATGTGGCAGGGGATTGGGGATTGTGATGAGGCCATCATTGTGTGTAACACTGGCCTCGGAAACATACAGGTTGCACCGGGTTGACATGGTGTGTGATTGCCCCATCAGGGCCTCAATGGTGTATAGCGGCCTCTCCGTGGCAGCAGGGGGTGTTTAGCTGTTATCCGTCACTTGTGTGCCAGGTCAATGGGATGCCAGCATCTGTGTTGCAATGGGGGGTGCCAGTGTTGCTCCCACATGTACATCCACATGACCTGTGTATGTGTTGACAGAGTATCATTGTCATTCCAACACACATGACTAATAAATTTGTCCCTCTGTCTCCAAGGTGCCTCTTCCCTGTCAATGGTGCCCTGTTGCCACTGTGCGTGCCGCAGGTCTGGCATAGTTTTCATAGGTGGTGCATATGTGTCTATGTGTAGAGTGACAAGATGCTAGGGGTTTGTCAGGGAGTGGGAACTGTATTATGCACAAGATGCACAGTTCCATCCACCTCAAGGCAAGAGAGACCATCCCCCAGGGAAACTACAACATCTGTGTAGAATCCTACCCTGCAGTCTACGGACATGTGCCTCACGACTCCCATGGTACTTGTCCATATCCGGAGTGCATCTGCACAGCTCTGCTACTGCGTCGGGCAACCAGGCCACATCAACGTCCTAACGGGATGGGGGGAATGTTTCACAGCCAGCTGCAGGATGACCTTCTAGATCCACGCCCACACTCATGATGCAGCCCACAACCCCAACACAACCATGTGGCACAGTGATCCTAAACTGCATTCTGGCATCTCCATGCATCCAACCTTGGCCTAGCCACCATTCTCAACATCCGCCTGACGCAAGCATGCTGCACATTGTAGGGACACATGTCTAGACATACCTGGGAGCGGCAAGCCAGGTCACTCCACATGATCCCTGACCTCTGCGCATGACTGTTGCTCCCCTGAATGTGTCTGTAGCCACAGTTGTGCGGGAACCACTCAGCTGGTTGGGCCCAGCACAGGTGAGTTTGGTACTCCATGTCTGTATCAGATGAGACATTGGGACCCATGTGTGTCCTGGGCAAGACTGCGACCCCACGGTTTGGATGGTTGGAGTTAATTCTGAGATCAGGCATGCTTTGACTGTACGACACACACATGTATTGTAATAATGTAGAATCACGGCATCATCTTGTAAGTGTGATTAATTTATTTGTGGTGGGGTACGGGTTTGTGGGGATGACAAGAGGTGCACAGCGGGAGTGTAGAATCCAAAGTTCACTGGGGGAGTTGGTATCCTTGTCGTAGCAAAATGTCAGAGTCCATGCCACAGTCTTCGTCAACATAGGTCAGACAGTGACCAGCAAGTCCATGTGGCAGACAATGTCATGTGCTGCTATTGGGCCAGAGGGCCAGGTGCCAGGCCAGGTGACCTGGGAGATGGTGATGTTCTGCTGACTCTCACAGTCTTTTTCGTGGACGACCCACCTTCCTGCGGGGACCCTCGGAAGCAGTCCGTGACGATGTCTGTGACGCTCCGTCGGATGAATCCTCCTCCTCCTGATCCCTCCCTGTGTCTGGTAATGGCCTTCGCCTGGTGCCACAGGGAGGGTTGCCCATGTTGTCGGCAATCCGACGGAGTACACCGGTCATTTGGGTTTGCACCGCCACGAGCTCAGCCTGTCTATCCTCCATCCTTCCTTGGTGTTGCAGTTGACAGGCATGTTGCTGGGACTGCAGGGTCTTCATCTCCTGGAGGGTCCCCTTGATGTCATTGAGGGTGGACGCAATCTGGTCCATGCCCCTGGTGTCACGCCGGTATGTATCCAGGATGTTGCTGACCTGGGACACTACCGGGTCCTGAGCTGCCTGGTCAGGTTCGCGCCTCCGCCGTCCTCCACTCCCGCCACCCCTGCCCACGTGCACCTGGCCTGCCGTTGTGGGTGCATCGGGTCTCCGGGACCCCTGAGGGATGGCATCTGCGTTGCCGCCTGCCTCCTCCTGGGTGCCCGGAGGACCGTGTCCCTCCTGGGCAGACTGGCTGGGTGGTCGTGTGCGGGCAGGGCTCCTGGACGTCTCCTGGGATGTGGCAGGAATGGGGGTGGTGGTTGGCACAGTTGTACCTGACGCAGGTGCTGCAGGTGGTTGGACACCAGAGGGGCCAGGTTGGTCTGGGTCATCCACGGAGTGGTGAGAGTCATCGCTGGCGGTGGGGTCATCATCCCGCGGAGCCTGGTCCTGTGTGACTTCCCCCCCAGTGTTGGGGGGTGTTCGTCGACGTTGACCTGTGTGTGAGAGAGACAATGTTGACAGTGTCACATGTGGCATCCATGTTGCATGCATTTCTGATTTGGCACTCTTCCTCTGGGTAGTTGGATCTGTCCTGCATTCCTCTCACAGTGCACTTGTGCATGGCTATGTCCCTTGGCCACAGCTGTCAGGGCTTTACGCATGTGTGAGACACAATCTTAGTTGATGCATCTATTTGGGTACACAGTCAGCAGTGTGGTGTGCGGGCGTAGCGAGCCATGCAGAGGCGCCTTACGTGTTGCACTGTACGTGGCCAAATGGTGTTTTGGCAAGGCAATTTGATGTTGCAGGTAGGGGACTGAAGCATTTGTGACAGGGTTCTTACCGACACGGTGGGTGGGTATACTGGGTGTGTGGTTAGGTCTGTGCCTGCAGCACGGATGGACTCGTGCACAGATTGACACATGGACCGGTCTTCATCTACGGAAGGGGGGGTTGAGGCACTGCCAGACCTGGTCTGCATGCACACAGTCCACCGGCTGACGAGTGGACATGGCCACACCACCCAAGGGTGATTTAGTCTCCCTGTGTCTCCCTTCCTCCCTCCCTCTGTCACCCTCCTCCCTCCCTCTGTCGGTCTCCCTCTGTCACCCTACTCCCTCCCTCTGTCTGTCTCCCTGTGTCCCCCCTCTGTCTCCTTCCCTCTCATTCCCCCTCTCCCTCCCTCTCTTTGTCACTCTCTGTCACCTCAGGCCAGCTTCCTGGGCACACACAGTTAGCCGGTCTTTGAATGGCCATTGGCTTGTTCATGTGAGTTAGTCCCTGTTCTCCGGGCACCCATTGGGCAGTGTGTCTGAGTGTAGGCTGCTGCTGTGGCGGTGTGTGCTGAGACTCTATCAGAGCGATGCATCTTCATTGTCTGCTGTTATGTGCAAATTGTGCCTTCAGACCCATGGCATCCTGCATGGCAGCCATCATTTGCAGGCAAGACAGTACTGTGTGGGTACACACAGTTTGTATGGCTGTGCCCTGGGCCATATGGGCTGAGGGCATTGTTGTGTGCTTGTGAGTTGCTCAATGTTAGTTTTGCTGCCCCCACTCCCAGCATCGACCACATCCTGTGTTGTGTTGGTGTATTGTGTGGCCTGTGACTTGGCATGGCCCTGATTGATGCATGGGGCATGGAGGTGCCAGTGGCATGTGTGTGTTTGTGGAGTGTTGTTGTGTCCGGTGGTGGCTTGGGGGGGGTGGCATGCATGATTGATTGTGTATGGCATCCCCCCCATGTGAGGTGAGTTGTTTGTGTACTCACCAGGGTCTGGGAGTCCTGGCAGTCCGTGTAGTCCCTCCACCGCCAGCGTGGACATCACCTTCTCCTCCCAGGGATGGTATTGTACCGGTCTGGGGGGCGGCCCTCCTCCAGTGATGTTCCCCTGGTTGTGATTGTCAGTCATCTTCCTCTTGACCGTCCTCCGCAGATCGTACCACCTGGATTGGCACTCGTGCCTGGTCCTTCTGGTTGTCCCAACAGCATTCACAGAATCGACGATCCTCTGCCACATGGCGGTTTTTTCGGATATGCTGGTCTGTCTGACCAATGTCCCAAAGAGCTGTGGCTCGACTCTGAGGATTTCGTCGACAAGGATCTCCAGCTCCTCCTTTGTGAACTTTGGATTCTTGGTGGTGGACATGGCGTGGGGTGTGGTTGTGGGGGTGTGGGTGTGGATGGCTGTGGGTGTGTGGGTGTGGTAGTGGAGGTGTGTGTGTGAATGTGATGAGGGGGTGTTTGTGTAGGTGGTTGTGTGAAGGTATGCAAGTGTGAGGTTCAAGTATGGTGGTGTGGGTCGTCTGTGGGCTCTGGCAGCAGTGGGTCTGTTGCAAAGGCTCATGGTTTGTGTGTGTGGTCCATTTTTATTGGTCCATTTGTGGGTGTGGCTGTGTTTGAAATTTGTGTGGGTGTGTTATGAGGAGTGATTGAGTTTTGGGCCTCTGTTTGGCAGTTTGGCAGTTGCAGGTGAGTGTATGTGATGTTTGTGGGGTTGTTGGGCCTGTTTGGTGGTGTGGGGAAACTCTACTTGACTCTCCTTGTGTAAATATGGTTTGTCCGGGTTCAGTACGTGTTTTTTTGGCGTCAGTACGGTCCGTACATGCACTGGTGGGGGTGCGGTCCGTACATTCCCTGGTGGGGTGGTGGTTCGGTGCGTACATACACGGCTGGGGTGGGGGTTTGGTGCGTACATACACGGCTGGTGGTTCGGTGCGTACATACACGGCTGGGGGGGGTTCGGGGGCGTACATACACGGCTGGTGGTTCGGTGCGTACATACACGGCTGGGGGGGGTTCGGGGGCGTACATACACGGGTGGGTGTTTGGTGCGTACATACACGGCTGGTGGTTCGGTGCGTACATACACGGCTGGGGGGGGGTTCGGGGGCGTACATACACGGCTGGTGGTTCGGTGCGTACATACACGGCTGGGGGGGGGGTTCGGGGGCGTACATACATGGGTGGGTGTTTGGTGCGTACATACACGGCTGGTGGTTCGGTGCGTACATACACGGCTGGGGTGGGGGTTTGGTGCGTACATACACGGCTGGTGGTTCGGTGCGTACATACACGGCTGGGGGGGGTTCGGGGGCGTACATACACGGCTGGTGGTTCGGTGCGTACATACACGGCTGGTGGTTCGGTGCGTACATACACGGCTGGGGGGGGGTTCGGGGGCGTACATACACGGGTGGGTGTTTGGTGCGTACATACACGGCTGGTGGTTCGGTGCGTACATACACGGCTGGGGGGGGGTTCGGGGGCGTACATACACGGGTGGGTGTTTGGTGCGTACATACACGGCTGGTGGTTCGGTGCGTACATACACGGCTGGGGGGGGGTTCGGGGGCGTACATACACGGCTGGTGGTTCGGTGCGTACATACACGGCTGGGGGGGGGGTTCGGGGGCGTACATACATGGGTGGGTGTTTGGTGCGTACATACACGGCTGGTGGTTCGGTGCGTACATACACGGCTGGGGTGGGGGTTTGGTGCGTACATACACGGCTGGTGGTTCGGTGCGTACATACACGGCTGGGGGGGGGTTCGGGGGCGTACATACACGGCTGGTGGTTCGGTGCGTACATACACGGCTGGGGGGGGGTTCGGGGGCGTACATACACGGGTGGGTGTTTGGTGCGTACATACACGGCTGGTGGTTCGGTGCGTACATACACGGCTGGGGGGGGTTCGGGGGCGTACATACACGGGTGGGTGTTTGGTGCGTACATACACGGCTGGTGGTTCGGTCCGTACATACACGGCTGGGGGGGGTTCGGGGGCGTACATACACGGCTGGTGGTTCGGTGCGTACATACAGGGCTGGGGGGGGGGTTTGGTGCGTACATACACGGCTGGTGGTTCGGTGCGTACATACACGGGTGGGGGTTCGGGGCGTACATACGCGGGCGGGGGGTGGTGGGGTGTTCGGCGCGTATGCGGGCACATGTCTCCATGGTTGCTATGGGAGTTCGGTTCGGACGGTGTTTTTTGCGTACGGTTGTGAAATGGGGAGGACGGGAGGGATCGTACTTGCGCAGTCGGACTTTATTTTTCCGCACGGTGGGTTTCTCGCCCGGGGACGTGTCGGTGACTTTTCCCGACCCGAGGACGTGTGGGGAAATCTTCCCAATGCGATTCGTATGGACTTTTTTCCGTTCGAATCGTACTTGGCAGTTTGTACGCTACTTTGACGATTCGGACGGAAAAAAATCCGGATACGAGTCGGACGGGGAATTTTTTTACCGGATCGGAATTGGCACCATAATAGTTGAGTGGATGTGTGTATCTGTGTGTGAGTGGGTTTTCTGAGTGGCTATATGGGTGAGTGAGTGTGTGTCTGAATGGCTGCATGAGTGAGTGACTGGGTGTGTAAGTGTGCTGTAGTGATGAGTGAGTGGCTCTTTGAATGTGAGTCTGGTTAAGTGAGTTAGTTTGTGAATGGCTTTATTGGAGAATAGGTATATGTGTGAATGGCTGTATGGGTGAGTGAGCAGATGTTTGAGTACTTATATGGATGTGTGAATGGATATGTAAGTGGTTATGTGGGCATGTAAGTGAGTGTGTGATTGGTTGCATGCTTGAGTGAGTGGCTGTGTGGAGAGGTTGTTTGGGTGAGTCAGTGGGATTGTGAGAGGCTTTATTGGTGAATAAGTGGTTGTGCAGTAGCTGTATGGATGAGTGTTTGGCTGTGTGAGGGGCTGTATGGGTGAGTGATAGTTGTATTAGTAGCTGTTTTGTGAGAACGTGTTTGTGTGAGTGGCTGTATGACTAAAAGAGTGGGTGTGTGTGTGGCTGAGTAAGTGGATCTGTGAGTACTTGTATTGGCCTGTGAGTTTGGTATGTAACTGGTTGTGTGGGTGTGTGAGTGGGAATATGAGGGTGTGTGAGTAGTTCTGTGGATGATGTTATCAGTGATGTCATGTGAGATGTCACCAGTGATGTCAGGTGAAATGTCATTAGTGATGTCACTGACCATATCATGAATGATATATTATGTAAGGTCATAAGCAATGCAGTGCAGAGGCGTAAGTTATATTTAGCTTAGGTAACTAGAACTGCTGAATTTGTAATGTTTTTCTGCAAGTAAAATCTGACCTAACTATAAAGTCCATAAAACCTTTGTTTTTTTCCCATGAATTTCTACGTTTAAAAACAAAATTCTATTACCTAATTATAACATTCCTGAAACCTTTGTTTTTTTCTGTGAATTTTGACAATTTGTTTTAAATTTTATTTCCTAACTATAACATCCCTGGATAACTCCTGACTTTCTTTGTTTTTTTGCAATTGAAATCTGACCATAAGTGTAACATCCATATAACCTTTGGGTTTTTTAAGTGAATATATATAAACCCATGCATTTAAAATATGGTATTCCACTTGATCCATGAAAATGAACATTCTTCACAAGTATTTTTCAACTCTAACACTTTTTCTCAAAATGTACTAATTTACTTTGCAGCATATTACTGTGCCACAGATATCCTGGAATAGCCAAGAATCTGAAATATCCTAACTACATTATAGTCCTTTGTTACCATTGCATGACTGTAGTTTGGGCATGATATTGTTGCAGGGATTCTGCTTATACACAGAACTATGCGTAGAACCCCAGGACCTCAGTGAGTTGTGGTGTACCAGAAACTCACCTCAGAACCCAGAACCCAGTATCCGGCTAGCATAAGTGTCCCATTCATTATCCGAGATTTAGCTCGGCGGTCCCAATGAAAAGACAACCCAGAACAAGCGACTCAGTATACTCTCAGTAATGGTGGGAATCGGAAATACCTGTTCGTATATTATTCTCACATCAGTCCACAACAAGAATCAACAGAGACACGGTGAAAATAAAAAGAGTTTATTTTTATTAGGGGTGGGCGGAATTTGCGGAATTAACCTTCGCAAATTATCGCGAGAATGTTTAAAATTATCGCAAACAAGCAGAAATATCGCGAAGATGCGGAAGTTTTTTTCCGGCATGTTCGCGAGATTTTCTGCATGGTTGCGGGTCGCCAACTTACCCATGTGGTTGCTTGCGGGCGCGGCCATCTTGTTTTGAGTTGTTCTCGCGGTGCATGATCGCGAGAAGAAAGACGTGATCGCGCGACACATGACGTCACTGCGGGCGCGAACTGTCGCGAGACAGCGCAAATGGCTAAAAACAATACAACATCTCATGGAGAACGCGACCGGATCAAGAAAACTTGTCGGCGAACGCAGGGATTCAGGTAAGGCGATCGCGCGCGCGCGAGAATGTATCATTTTACAGCGCGAGCAAGAAACAAATTATCGCCAAGCTGTGGAAACCGGAATTTTTGACATTTTCGCGCTCTCCGCGGAACGCAAAAATGTCAAATTATCGCAATTTCCGCGAACGGAACGAAATTTTTGCCCAGGCCTAATTTTTATATACCACGTGTCCTAAGATGCAGTACTTTGGCTAATACAAGCAGACAAATGATTAAAATCAAAACCATCAACATAGTTACAATTCCATAGAATATAAAAGGGGTGATCATGTTATAATGACAGTGGATACTACCACCTTCCCTTTACTAAGAAGCTAATATTATTATTAGACTAACAGAAGGTCTCTTAGGCTTGAATAGGGGACCCCATACCTCAAAGATCAGCTTAGTGAAATCACATCACAGGAGCATCAGGAGTCTTCTCGCAGGAAGGCTCGTCTTCGGTCTGAATAATAAACATGATGTCTGTGATATTAAAAGCACCAACTTTCAGGTATTTGCAGCTGCTCGTGTGTTATGACTAAATAGTGGGTCGATCAACCTAGAGTGGAAAACATGCATTGTCTAACAACTCAGACTGTTTGTCACATCGTGTGCAGACCAAGGTCGCTGCGCAGAGCTCGGGATGGTAACAACAGATTGCTCTCGTGTGAGGCAAAACTCGAGTCAGCAGTTTGTTTAAGCAATAACATGTGAACGCAGTGTCGTGTGCAAAAGCAGCAAGATGGCTTTCTAACCTCTAACGTGGTTATGCTAACTTAACAATGTATGTACGTATTAAGGGAGTCCTTACTACATGCCCCCTTGATCGAAGCACTACTTAGTATGCAAGAAAAGAGAGAACGCAGAGTTCAAGCGCGACAGAGCAGAACAAGGCGTATCCAATTTAAAAAACACTGGTCAGTTCAGGGAAAGTCCGAATAGGAAAAAACCAAAAGTGGAAAGAAAAAACAAAAAACCTCAAACGTGCCGTGGGGGGTGAAAAAATGAAAAAACGCCTCACCGGGCAGAAGTGCAGACGTACAGGGACAGTTCAAGACACGTGAGGAAAACACAGTGGACGATAGTTCACTCAATCCATGAAAGTATATGCAGCATATGTGGCCACCGCTTCCAGCAGAAAATCATTGGCACGGCCACTGAAGGTTTCAGCCATCCAGTTAATCAAAGAAAAGGAGCATACATGTTCTTCCATTAGCGGAGCCTCTAGCACCATCAGAGGGCAACCAGTGTGTACTTCCAAATAACTCATATCCAAGAAGTCATATGCCGCTCTCGCGATGTCCCAATTACCCAGGATACCATGCGCCGCACCGCAGGCCATAATCCGAACACCAGAACAGGCGGACTCGTGAGACACTAAGGGCCTCATCAGTCGATCATAATCCGGGTCCGGAGACACCATGTTGGTTAAGCACAAATCCATAGGCCATTCAAAGGTACAATCTAGGCAGTGGAAGACAGGTTGCACGCAGGTGAAGTAGGAATACCGGAAGGATAATCCATATGCCAGGCTCAAAGTCGCCAACGGCAGGACACCATAGTAATCAAGCATCCTGTCACGAAGAAGCTGCAGACGGGACAGGCTGTCGTGTGGCACAGAAAGAGCAGCCATTCCGCAAGATGAAAAGTAAAAGTAGCACACCTGCCACTAGCGCAAGAATTAAAGGGACACCTCCAAAGACGCTCGAGAAAATAGAATGAAAAAATGCCGGAATCACACCAAAAATAGTTTGGAAAGAGGTCTCGAGGCCCGAGCCCACAAGTTTAAAAAAATGAGCCAGGCCAGTCGTGGACGAGGCATTGAAAATTGTTTGGATCAAAGCTCCAAAATGCAGGGGGAGGTCAGTATTCAAAAGCGCCTGTACCTCAGTGCGTGTATTTGCTACGTGAAGGACAAATGTTTCCCGGGAGGAAGTCAATGGCACCTCCTTTTGGGACAATAGTGCTCTTATTCTGCTCATCTTGTTGAACTCTGCTTTCAAGGTTGGAATCGAAGGCCAGATGGAAGCATCCAGCCTCCCATGCGGGGGAGGAAACAGAACGTTATTGCAGCAGACAACCCTCTGCGATACAGTTACTATATATGGGATCCCCACTAACATCCCGCAGCAAGCTTCATTGTTTAAAATCAAATAACTACCGTTTGCAAGCAGCGTGAAAGATGGCGTAATCACTGGTACCGGGATACCTTTGAGGATGCAGGCCAAATTCGGGGCGTGTACATTGCAAGCTCCGTGCAACTGAATGTGCCTACATACAACAGAATGATCAGGTGACGTTGTACATTCTTCACCCTTTAGATAAACCTCAGTACCGTCCCTTGTACATCTATACGTGAAGGGGAGGGACCAAACTTCATGTATGAAAGCGGTACCCAGCTGTTCATATCTACCCAGAGCATAGTGTTTCATACAAGAGGTAAACTTAAAAAGTGCGAACGGGAGAGTTATCAATCCGTGTAAGAGCCACACTGCGGAATCTACGTCCGCTACAGAGAAAGGTAACGGCTCCAATTTTTCAATATGTAGCAAGGAATATGAAGCATCCTTCATGGACATGAACTGCTGTTTGTCAGTAAGGTTAAAGGGAAGAAATAACGATGTTGTATTCAGATAGTCCCAAGGGACCTTCCCTGCCTTCAATGTTTGTAATGTCCATGCAAACTGCATAACAGAACGCAACTGGTTTTGACCATGATACAACACAGACATATCATCCTGCACAATATCCACAATTGAAGAAACAATATTATCTAATGTATAAATGCGAGAAGAAAGAGTGTTAATGCTGTTATCAATAACTGCTAATACTTTTTCCATATTAGCCTGATCAATAGCTCTCAATCTTGAAGCTGCCTCAATTTGCGACAGTTTCCATACTTCGTTGTAAATAGCATACGCCCATCTCCTGGATCTGCCACCCACAGGACCTTTAACAAAATCATTCAAATCTATTTTGTCATGTAATTTTGATAAATGAACTTTGACAGATGCCAAGGTAGAATGTCGCAGCCAGGACTGACATAATTTCCCTACAGAGTATGTAGTTACTGTATGTGACGACTCAAACCGGGGGTCTACGCGATCTTGAGTATACCCCGGTTTCAGCCCTAGAAAACGACATTGACACGTATCAGAACTGCTTTGCCAAATTAACCATCCCTCATTACTAAATTTCGAAATATTGAAAGATGAATTAGAAACTAATAACTGCAAAGCAGGAAGGGACAGATCTGTGTGGTTATTCCAATTTGGGTAAGCACCCAGATCCGGCACAGAAGGCGAATTTAGTTTTTTAGAAGTGGCCAATCCGAAACAGGTGGTTTGGAAGATGGTTGCATTTAAAAACAACATATGATTTGGTACTAGACAGGCACGGTGTAAAGCTTCAGTTCCCTGAACCTGCCACGGTTTGGAACCCCAAACCGACTTAAGATCAATAGTAGCCTTCCATAGATCATAACCTTTGATTGACAACTCATCCATAAAGGACTTAGAATATAGCAATTTGGTGTGTGTCAGTCTAACCTTGGAGGCAGACTCAGGCTTAACTTTAAAATAAAAGGATGCCGGGGCTGAAACACTGAAATCAGTAAAATAAGTAAACTTATCAACTAATGTATGTGAACTGCCAAACGAGGGGGTGGGACAGTGTTCCCACTGGGTAAAATTTACAAAATTTCTAAACGTATTCGCTTTATGCAGGAAGTGATTGCCATAATGTTGAAAACAATACTGTTCTGCATAATTAGCCGCATTTTCATACAAATGCTCAGCATCAAAAGCGGCATAATATTTCAAATCTGAAAACAGTGCCTCAATGGCGTGTACATCCCAATCATCAGAACGTATGTTCTGTTTAACTACATCACCCATAGAAACACGAAATACATTAGGCACATTAATGACCTCTGTAGGCCCATGAATTTGAAATGTAACTGCATCCCATGCGATTCCATCCATGACGGGCCAGGCAGTAATATTCACAAAAGTCTGGTCCCTTTTCATGATGTGGGACGAGGAGTGGGGGGCCAAAGTTCCATTGATAAGTCTAATTGTCGATCTCTCTTTGAGATAATGGCCATCCATGTTCTTGTACCCTGCACTCCAAGCACTGGAACCGGTGCACGATAAGAGGGGCCGAACTCCTTCTTGTTCTCCACCTTCTCACGGACCAGATCTCCAACTCGGGGTAGCCAGCCGACTACCGGAATCTGAACCTCAGCTTCAGATGTGGAGGGCAAATGTTCTTTCGAAAGAGAGTCTCTGGCTTCTTGTAGAGTCTGCAAAACAGCACAGTGATCATCTACGTCAAAGGGTGCGGTCGACGCCGCAATGTCTAGACCATCAAGGTCTGGAACAAACATTCTGATTCCGAAGAGCATCATGTACGGGGTCCGCCCACCCAGAGACCTTCTAGGGAGATTATTAAGTGCACGTTGGACGTTATACAAATGGGCTAGCCAGTTCCGGCCTGTGCCTAAAACACGTGCTGTCAATGATTGCTTTAAGTCACGGTTCATTCGCTCCACCACACTATTACCCTCAGGTCGGTAGGGGGACAAAATTTGACTAGGACCCCCAAATTTCTCATAGCCTCCTTGTAAGCCTTAGAGGCGAACGCAGGGCCCTGATCAGAATGGAAGGTACCACACGCAAAAGTTCCCACAAAGACACGCAAATCCCTGATGACAGTCCGCGAGTCAGCACTCCTTTGTGGCCATACCCATAGAAAACGTGTGCACGAATCCACTGCAACCAAGATGTACTTGTACGCAGTATCAGAAGAAAAAGGACCGCAGTGATCTAAATAAACACAACCAAATGGCTTATTAGAGATGTACAGCTGTGTCTGTGGTGGGCGCGCAACAGTAGAAGGTTTAATCTGTTGGCAAATGTCACAATCAAGAACATATGCGCGCGCTTGTTTATATAAACCAAACCACCAGTAACGTTGTTGTAGCAGAGATATTGTAGCTGACACACCGGCGTGGGCTGACGCCAACCCCTTGTGCGCAGCTAGGATCAGTGCTGGTCTGCAGTCCGCGTTGGGAATAATTCTGTCACCAACGTCGTTAATCCTTACTAATGGGACGTTATCAGGACTTAAATGATAAATATAACGAGAGGGAAAACCCTTCGGGTAATCACCTCCCTTCTCTGTAGCAGCAATAGCTGCCAAGATGTCATCATCAATCTTACTTTTGGATCTTGTAACTGCTGCCACTAAGTATGTAGCCACTGCTGTTTTCGCTGCCTCGTCAGCTAAGCTGTTGCCGACAGTATGGACACCAAGCCGCTGGTGACCAAGAGTGTGAATAACACTCACGAGAGGGAGACGTTCTTTAAAGTCTGCCACTCGAACCCAAAGCGTTTTATGCTTAATTGTGCTACCTTTAGTGTCTCGATAATCATTCTGAGTCCAGAAGTGTAAATTGTCATTGTAGGACTGGACACAGTAGAAGGAGTCACTCACTATAAGAGTAGTGACTCGGGGATCAGCAAACTCCAGTGCAAGCACCAGAGCCCGGAGCTCCGCTAATTGCGCGGTACAATCACCCAATGACTGCGTATGCACTGCATCAGATTGGAATTCACCATTTACGAATGTACCTACGACAATTGCGCAAGCCGCTGAATAAGCGTGCTTCGATCCAATTGCGGGTTGCGCAGACCCGTCAGTGTATATGACACAATGGTATTCTTCGAGCGGGCGCAAAGACAGAGGTGCCGGATGAACGAATTCATACTGCAAGTACTCTTGAGTCTGTAATGAGGCATCAAAGATGTAAGTGACATCTGGCGACGTCAGTGTTGTGGCCCATTGTATCCACCGTGGATGCAAAGCTTTAGAATTTGGTACACTTGCTTTAGTCACTGCCTCTAAAGCAGGATATGGTGTTACAACCAGAATCTGTTTCCCATGCGACAGTGCGCGTTCCTTGAGGATCGCCATCTGCACAGCAGTCAGAACTTTTTCGACCGTGGAAAAACGTAATTCAGCAGAGGTGTACAAGTGGGATTTGTACGCAATGGGGACTGTGTCGCCCTCATTAAACGTCAAATACGTGAACCCCACGGCGCCTGGTACTATTCTTATTACCAGGTTAGTGCGGATATCACGTGTCAGCAAGTATTGTGAAGCAAGAAGGTCAGCCTGTAAAGACTGTAAAATTGCAGAGTGTTCTAGCTGCCAGCTAGACTTCGAAAACGAAGGTTGTACCAAGGCGTAAAGCGGCTTGATACGCTGGGCATAATCAGGAATGTACGTACGGCCAAAATTCAGAAAGCCCAGCAGAGATTGTAATTTCTTCAGTGTCGTAGGAGCACTTAAGCATGCACACTTCTCCAGAAAGTGGGGGGCTAACCCCTTACCTTCATTGTTGAGCTCGTAGCCCAAAAACAACACCGTATATTCTGCGATGTGTGACTTCGCAAAATTGAATTTGTAGCCATAGTCAGCAAAACTCACGATAATATTGTCGACTCGAGACAGATGTGGCATCAGCTCATCATCCGTAAGATAGATATCGTCAACATAGGAGTATGCGTCGGGGTCTATTCTTTCTAAGAGAGAAACCACGCGAGCAGAAAAGACGCCAGGGCTATTTTTGTAACCCATGGCCAATCTTGTAAACTGTTTTTGTTTGCCGCCCGAAGTAAACGCCGTCCACTGGCTACTCAGTGTGGACAGGTTGTGGCTAAAAAAGCCATTGGAAATGTCAAGTGTCGTTTTAAACCTTTTACGCACGAGACTGTCGACCAAAGCCGAGCTTTGTGTATTTTGTACCGCGCAGGTCCGGCAATGGGAGTTTAGGTGCCGGTAATCCAAAACTAAACGGTACGAGCCGTCAGGCTTCGTTACAGTGAATAAAGGGTTATTCATAGGGGACACACATGTTTCAATAACACCCTGATATTCCAATTGTTCAAGGATTGCCGCGACGTGGGGTCTCGCTTCACGACGCATAGGATATTGAGGTTGAGGCTGGGGCATAGACCGCAATGGAATCTCATGGCAGGGGGACAATCTGTCCCATCCCACCTGAGTACGATACACCGCAGGCGCAAGCGCAAGCGCCCACTCCCCAGCATACACTTCAGCTTGGTCCTTAGGCACTGTGTGCGCAAAGGACGGGAGGATTACTTCCTCCCCTCTAGGAGCCTCTAAAATGAAAGCTGGGGGCCAATCTGCCTCCGCTAGGAGGATATCATAGGTGGTGGTCAGATTATCCCAAAAAATCCCTTTTATTGTACGTTGTATGTCACCCTCAATTAATAAGACTATTTCATAAAGTCTGTCAGGGGGAGCCACTCTGGTGTCAGCTGTTTCAACAGTAACCGATATATCAGTTGCTGTCACCGCCAGAAATGGACGCAGAGCTTGACGGTTGTCCGGTTCCGAAGCTGTGTCCGCACTATCTGAGGCATACCTTGCCGTCAGAGCCGCCACTTTCTTCTTCTGAAACGGGGGTCTTTGTCATGCAAATTCGTCCTGCTTGCCTTTGCCCTCAGTCTGTCGGGGTTGGTCACGCTGTTGTGTAGCACCCCGACCTTTGCCACCGCCTCCGCCACCGGACTGTGTAGCCGATGTTTCCTGTGAAGAACGAGGAGAGCGCTGTTCAGAAACCTGAAATCTATCAGGAGACTTTATAGTAGCACGATCGCGCAGATCATAAGTGCGTTCACTACTTGACTGTACGGGAGAGGCAGGCCGAGAGCCCTGTTTCTGTTGCTGCTGCTTTCCCTGTTGTTTAAACCGCCAATTTTGTTTTGGAAAACTTGGTCGGTCGTCCTTACCAGAGGTTTCTGCCTTACCCTGCTGTTTTAGATCGGGATTCTTTATTACAGGTTTAACTCCTAAAGAGCTACGACCCAAATCCCGATATGCCTCTGCGATTATTTTCGCAAATTCCTGCGGTTTGTCCTCCTCAGCAACTCGCTTCAGTTCATTACGAACCTGGAAATGCAAAGCATCACCCTTAAGGTTTCCCATTATCATGGTAGCCACCAGGTCAAATTGACCGAGGAGCCGCATTCCTAATTCTATCGCAGACTCCGCACCATGGTTCTCTTGAACTCGTTTGATAACGGAGGGCAGCTGCAACATAGACGGAGTGCCAAAGCACTGCGCGTACGTCGCTGCAAAGACCTTGCCCCAATTTACACAATCATCTATGTGGGGGACCAAGTCTTTAGGCAAACTAATGGTGAGGATCCTGTGTTTCTCCACAGGAGAAGTATTCGGGTATACCGCTTCTATTTGGTCAAATTTTTCAGCAAGCCAAAAGGGGAAATCATACCTAGTTTGGGGGCGCTTGCCCATAACAGAATTAACCATAACAGGACTAATGACCACCGCGTGATAATCAGTAGGCTGCCCCGCAACAGCAGGTGCCCCCGCCTGCACATTGCGCGACACGTACTGCACCAACGCCCTATATACCGTAATTAGGGCAGTGTGCAGTACACGCAACTCAGCCACCGTCACCGTGAGGTAACGGGGATGAGGCGTAAATCCGGCTAGTACCGGCCAAGTGGCCCCTGCAATTGATAAAGGGCCCATTCTTGGCGGTATAACCACATGGGGAAGGGCGCCATTAAACCAAAGAAGATGCTGCCAAGCAGATATTGGTATTTCTTGTGTCCTATACGGCGTATAGTTCGCTGGCACGGCAGCGGCAGTGTAAGAATGAAAGGTATTATCATCCTCACTTACCGCCGGAATCGTCACCCAAGAGTAGAACAACTCATAGGGATGAGCCGCATCGGCTCCCACCACAAAGATGACGTTCATACCAGTGTCCGGCACCCCATACTGCGTCAAATGACGTTTCAGAGCTGCACGGCTATGCGCCGCAATATCCACCGACGATTGTATGACATAATTTCGAAAGACAAAAATTCGACCTACAAAAATATCGCAACAAAAATATCGTGGTCAAGAATATCGACATCCTATCTACAACATGGTAAGTACAAAAATATCGATAATTTAATATCGATGTCAAAAATTTCGTAATTCAAAAATATCGTTTTTTTTTTAGTTTAAAAATATATGTAAAATAAACCAAATAATACTTATAAATCAAAGAAACATAATTAAATATATTGTATAATATGTAAAATTTATAATAAATATATATAATTAAATGAAACTTTAATTAAACATATATATAATATATAATATATACACTTACTTAATAATTACTTTTAATAATAATTTCTATAACATATAAATTATTAAATATTTATTTAAATTACCAATACATCTATACACATAAAACAATAACATTAATAAATATTAAATAATTACATATAGCAAATAATAATCAATAATTTTAATTTGAATAATGTTTTATTATTAATTATATATTACAATAGCTAAAATATTACAAAACATATTTAATATCAGACACAATAAAACTACTAGTCCAACTTCAACAAAAACAACAGTAAGGAAAATGTTGGATAGCGTAGGGGTAAAAATATCTATTCCAACTCCCAAGAGTGCAACAGTAGGGAAAACATTGGATAGCGTAGGAGTAAAAATTACTATTCCAACTCCAAAGAGTGCAACAGTAGGGAAAGTGTTGGATAGCGTAGGGGTAAAAATTACTATTCCAACTCCAGAGAGTGCAATAGTAGGGAAAATGTTGGATAGCGTAATGGTAAAAATTACTATTCCCACTCCAGAGAGTGCAATAGTAGGGAAAGTGTTGGATAGCGTAAGGGTAAAAATTACTATTCCCACTCCAGACAGTGCAACAGTAGGGAAAACGTTGGATAGTGTAGGGGTACAAATAACTATTCCAACTCCAAAGAGTGCAACAGTAGGGAAAACATTGGATAGCGTAGGGGTATAAATTACTATTCCAACTCCAGAGAGTGCAATAGTAGGGAAAGTGTTGGATAGCGTAAGCGTAAAATTTACTATTCCCACTCCAGAGAGTGCAATAGTAGGGAAAGTGTTGGATAGCGTAAGGGTAACATTTACTATTCCCACTCCAGAGAGTGCAACAGTATAGAAAACGTTGGATAGCGTAGGGGTAAAAATAACTATTCCAACTCCAAAGAGTGCAACAGTAGGGAAAACATTGGATAGCGTAGGGGTAAAAATTACTATTCCAACTCCAGAGAGTGCAATAGTAGGGAAAGTGTTGGATAGCGTAAGGGTCAAATTTACTATTCCCACTCCAGAGAATGCAATAGTAGGGAAAGTGTTGGATAGCGTAAGGGTAAAAATTACTATTCCAACTCCAGAGAGTGCAACAGTAGGGAAAACGTTGGATAGCGTAGGGGTAAAAATTACTATTCCCACTCCAGAGAGTGCAATAGTAGGGAAAGTGTTGGATAGCGTAAGTGTAAAAATTACTATTCCCACTCCAGACAGTGCAACAGTAGAGAAAAGGTTGGATAGCGTAGGGGTAAAAATTACTATTCCAACTCCAAAGAGTGCAACAGTAGGGAAAGCGCTGGATAGCGTAGGGGTAAAAATTACTATTCCAACTCCAGAGAGTGCAACAGTAGGGAAAGCGCTGGATAGCGTAGGGGTAAAAATTACTATTCCCACTCCAGATAGTAAAACAGTTGGGAAAGCACTAGATAGCATAGTGATTCTATTAACATTATAACCAATTTAATAATTTCTTATAAAAAAATTGCATGTTAACAATGTTTTTAAAAAAAAAATATTATTAAATACCAATTATGTAAAATAAATATTTAAATAAATAAATTTTAATTACATCCCACACTATTCCCCCTTTAACACACAACACACTACACATAAAAATTCACATAATTAATTTAATTATGAATTAATCACTTAATAAAATTAAATCACCAATTAATTACTAATTAACAATTAATTAATTACCTATAACAATAAAGAAATATTATTAATAAACTAATTATAATTTATATAATTAACAACATAATAAAGTAATTTTACAATTAATAATTAATTAAAAATTAATTAATCTATTAATCACATTAATTACCAATTATTAATTGATTAAAAATTAATTAATCATAAATACCAATGAAACAATACATATTAATTCATTAATTATAATTACATTACTTCCCACCCTATTCCCCTATAAACCCACAACCCACTACACATTAAAATTCACATAATTAATTTAATTATCAATTAATCACTTAATAAAATTAAATCACCAATTAATTACTAATTAACAATTAATTAATTAACAATAAATAAATATTAATAATAAACTAATTATAATGTATATAATTAACCAATTAATAAAATAATTGTACAATTAATAATTAATTAACAATTAATTAATCAATTAATTACCAATTATTAATTAATTACCAATTAATTAATCATAAATACCAATTAAACAATACATATTAATTCATTAATTATAATTAAATTACTTCCCACCCTATTCCCCTATAAACCCACAACCCGCTCTGATACTAAAACGCTAAATTAAATGTAAAATAATTATAAATCTCTAAACATTTATTTTTAAATGTATTAAAATACATTACAATAATCTTTAACATACAAATAAAATACATATTAAATGACATTACACTAAATAAATATCGATATTATTGACGTCGAAATTTTTACTTACGATATTACTTACATCGATATTAATTACTTCGATATTATTTACTTCGATATTACTTACCTTGGGATCGATATTCTGTCCATGGATATTCTTGACTCCGATATTCTGTACCTACGATATTAAAAACACGATATTATTGTAGGTCGAAATTTAAAACTCGATATTTTGGCTAACCACCTCCACCGACATTAGGACAACACACACTTGAAACTATCAGTAGCACAAGGGTTCAATAACCTTTTTAATGATCAAGCTTGAAGGAACCTATATCAATAGACCTAGGTAGGTTTAAATCCGTCAGACTTGTTATCCGGAAACAAGAATGAGGGTGTCGTGGACAAATGCGAGCACTACTAAGGCGTTTCAACTCATAGACCAAACGTTAGGTGCACCATGTTGCAGGGATTCTGCTTATACACAGAACTATGCGTAGAACCCCAGGACCTCAGTGAGTTGTGGTGTACCAGAAACTCACCTCAGAACCCAGAACCCAGTATCCGGCTAGCATAAGTGTCCCATTCGTTATCCGAGATTTAGCTCGGCGGTCCCAATGAAAAGACAACCCAGAACAAGCGACTCAGTATACTCTCAGTAATGGTGGGAATCGGAAATACCTGTTCGTATATTATTCTCACATCAGTCCACAACAAGAATCAACAGAGACACGGTGAAAATAAAAAGAGTGTATTTTTATATACCACGTGTCCTAAGATGCAGTACTTTGGCTAATACAAGCAGACAAATGATTAAAATCAAAACCATCAACATAGTTACAATTCCATAGAATATAAAAGGGGTGATCATGTTATAATGACAGTGGATACTACCACCTTCCCTTTACTAAGAAGCTAATATTATTATTAGACTAACAGAAGGTCTCTTAGGCTTGAATAGGGGACCCCATACCTCAAAGATCAGCTTAGTGAAATCACATCACAGGAGCATCAGGAGTCTTCTCGCAGGAAGGCTCGTCTTCGGTCTGAATAATAAACATGATGTCTGTGATATTAAAAGCACCAACTTTCAGGTATTTGCAGCTGCTCGTGTGTTATGACTAAATAGTGGGTCGATCAACCTAGAGTGGAAAACATGCATTGTCTAACAACTCAGACTGTTTGTCACATCGTGTGCAGACCAAGGTCGCTGCGCAGAGCTCGGGATGGTAACAACAGATTGCTCTTGTGTGAGGCAAAACTCGAGTCAGCAGTTTGTTTAAGCAATAACATGTGAACGCAGTGTCGTGTGCAAAAGCAGCAAGATGGCTTTCTAACCTCTAACGTGGTTATGCTAACTTAACAATGTATGTACGTATTAAGGGAGTCCTTACTACAATATGTTGTTGTTTCATGTTTGAATTATTTCCAAATTATATTGTATTATTTTGTATGACGGACAGGATTCTATGTAGCTTTGTTGATTACTCTTCTAGATTACCATACAAAAGGCAAATTGTTGCATTAACTATAGTGCCGACCTACACAGAATTATTATATGTGAATATTGTCAATTGCCTCTTTTAGAGGAAAATACCTCAAATTGTGCTTTGGTAATCTGGTAATTCTTGATTGAAGATAAAGTCAGGGCTCTAGATGTCAGAAAGGCACCTTCTGACATCAAGAAGGAGAAAGGAGTCAGGCAGTACCAATATAAAATCCCATGAGGAAAATGATCCAACCTGCTCCCAGGAAACATCAGGGAAAAAACTGTAGCAAATTACAAGGATTACAGTGAAATATCAAGGGCCGAAATTAATTGCTAAATATATTCAGCTGGTAAGCCTCATTGATATATGCTTCAAACAGAAACTGACATCACTGGGAGAGAATCCAACATATTGGATTAAGAATCTCAAATACCCTCCAATTGACAACCAATGATCTTGGAAGGGTCTGTTTATGAAATTTGGTTGTTGAACCCATCTTTCCATGCACTTTATCACTCTAAACAGGTCTAAAGTGCTTGTGATCTCTCCTTTAAACAAGGTTTGATTGGCACTCACCTGATAAATCCCTTGTAGAGTGGTACAACATATACACAGAGCCTGTAAAGTAAATGCTAACAGTGGGCCTGCAGCACTTATTGTGCCAGGTGAACAGTCAAAATATCGAATTTTAAATATCGATATGGCAAAATATCGAGTTTAAAATATCGAGTGGACATACTATCGACTTTCAAAAATATAGTGGTGCAGAATATCGAAATGCAGATAAGAAATATTGTTTGTCATAATATCGAAGTTAGTAATAACGACAGTCATAAGATAGGGTACCATTACGATGGACTTTGTCCACCCGCCACCATGATGGTATGCGGGACCGCCCGCCTGGTGTGCGGCAGTCCCGCTGGGCCTATTAGGATGCGACCACCACCCTGGCAGTTGCATCCCAGATATTGAACATTATGGCGGGCGGTGCTTCAAGCTGCACCTGCCACAATATTCAAGATGCATGTTGTGCATTGGCATGCACAACGTGACAAGCACCGCGTGGTGCCTGTCACCTTGTGTAAGTCAATGTAGGGGGTAACATAGGTACCCCCAAGTGCAACACCCACCCCGCCGGGTGCCCATAACGGGCCCTCAAAGCAATCTCCGCCGCCTTTTCAATGGCAGCATGGACTTTCATGTTGCCCATGCTAATATGGATGGCGGTGCCTACAAGGCACCACCACAATCTTAGCTCCCTCTTTCACCCGGTCAGCAATCTGACTGGCGGAAAAGCGGCAGACCGTCTTTCCATCCGCCACGGTGCCCCTCGCCATGCTAATATGGCAGGGGGTCCAACAGGGGCATTTGGCGCGCGGATCGCCATTTCTAATTCCGTAGCGGGTTGTGGGTTTAAAGGAGAATAGGGGGGGAAGTAATTTGATTATAAGATATTTTTTAAGAATTATTTAGAATTAATTAATTATATGTTAATAACTTTTTGCATAATTTAATTTTGTAGCGGGTTGTGGGTTAGTAGGGGAGAAGGGTGGGAAGTAATTTAATTGTAATTAATTAATTCATTATTTTATTAATTACTAATTTAGCATTTAATAATTTATATTGTTAATTAGGTTAATTAATGTATTATTAATTAATTATGCATTGATTAATAACAATTAATAATTAATGGCTAATTATGTTAGTGGTGTTATTTTTTATTAATTAGTAATTAATTAGATATTAATCATGAATAATTAATTTGTAAATATGTTAATTGTGTACTTTATGAGTGGGTTGAGGGTTTATGGGGAGTAGGGTGGTAAGTAATTTAGTTTTAATGTAATTTATATTTTTTATATTATAGTTATTAAAAGTTACTTTATTGTGTTAATTGTGTGAACTAATTTAGAGTTGATGGTTATTAATTTTATTGTTTATTGTTTTTGTTTAATTAATTAATTGTTAATTAATTATGTTAATTTATTAATATTTTACAATATTGTAGGTGACGTTTATAGGGGAAAATGATGGGCGGTAAATGAATTTTGAAAAAAAATAACTTGTTAATTAATGTTAATTATATTGCAGGAGTGGGTATACTAAATTATTCCCCTATGCTATCCAACACTTTCCCTACTATTACACTTGGTGGAGTGAGAATATTAAATGATTCCCACCCGCTATCCAACACTTTCCCTACTGTTGCACTCACTGGAGTGGGAATAACAATTTTTACCCACCCACTATCCAACATTTTTTTTACTGTTCCACTCGCTTGAGTGGGAGTAGTAATTTTTATATACACGCTAGCCAACACTTTCCCTACTGTACCACTCGTTGGAGTGGAAATAGTAGTTGTATACTTTACCCTATGCAATTTATTTAGTATTGTTATATCTAGGGGCCGATTCCGATCCTGTACTTTTTTTCTCCCGTTCGACTCGTATCCGTACTCGTCAGGGAAAAATACATACGAATCACCTTGGGAAATGTCTACGAGACGTCCCCGGACAGTTTTACGTACGAGCCTTAAAACTGAAGTCTGAGCGCACAAGTCCGATCTGTACAGACGGGGGGGTGGGGGGTACGGTCCGTACATATGGGGGGTCGGGGGTACGGTCCGTACATACGGGGGTGGGGGGTACGGTCCGTACATATGCAATGTTGGGGTACGCACTGTACATGATGACACGTACGATGTGGGTGATGGCATGTACGTCGCTACAAAGCAAACATTGTACGACGCGTATCCCGGGAAAAGTAGTTCCCGGGGTGCGAGTCGTACCGGGGTACGAGTCGTACAGGCCCCCCATGCATATGTACGCACCTCTCAAAAACATTGCATATGTACACACCTTACAACAACATCATCGTGTATGTACCGTGCATACCCCAACATCGCGTATGTACGCACCCCACAACAACATCATCGCGTATGTACGGTGCGTACCCCAACATCATGTATGTACGCACCTCACAACAACATCATCGCGTATGTACGGTGCGTACCCCAACATCGCATATGTACGCACCTCACAACATCATCGCGTATGTACACACCTAACAACAACATCATCACGTATGTACGGTGCGTACCCCAACATCGCATATGTACGCACCTCACAACAACATCGCGTATGTACGCACCGTACATAGGCAATGTAAAACAGCAAAAGGAGGGTCTATTTGACTCGCACAATACCACAAAACACGTCTACAGTGCACAAAACATGGAAATGACTGACCTGACCACATCCAAACAGGCAAACAGAGGGACAAACGTACAGGACCCCCATGCATATGTACGCACCTCTCAAAAACATCACGTATGTACACACCTTACAACAACATCATTGCGTATGTACGCACCCCACAACAACATCATCGCGTATGTACGGTGCGTACCCCAACATCGCGTATGTACACACCCCACAACAACATCGTCGCGTATGTACGGTGCGTACCCCAACATCATGTATGTACGCACCTCACAACAAAATCATCGCGTATGTACGGTGCGTACCCCAACATCGCATATGTACGCACCTCACAACATCATCACGTATATACACACCTAACAACAACATCATCGCGTATGTATGGTGCGTACCCCAACATTGCATATGTACGCACCTCACAACAACATCGCGTATGTACGCACCATACATAGGCAATGTAAAACAGCAAAAGGAGGGTCTATTCGACTCGCACAATACCACAAAACACGTCTACAGTGCACAAAACATGGAAATGACTGACCTGACCACATCCAAACAGGCAAACAGAGGGACAAACGTACAGGCCCCCCATGCATATGTACGCACCTCTCAAAAACATCACGTATGTACACACCTTACAACAACATCATTGCGTATGTACGGTGCATACCCCAACATCGCGAATGTACGCACCCCACAACAACATCATCGCGTATGTACGGTGCGTACCCCAACATCGCGTATGTACGCACCCCACAACAACATCATCGTGTATGTACGGTGCGTACCCCAACATCACGTATGTACGCACCTCACAACAACATCATTGCATATGTACGGTGCGTACCCCAACATCGTGTATGTACGCACCTCACAACATCATCGCGTATGTACACACCTAACAACAACATCATCGCGTATGTACGGTGTGTACCCCAACATCGCATATGTACGCACCTCACAACAACATCGCGTATGTACGCACCGTACATAGGCAATGTAAAATAGCAAAAGGAGGGTCTATTCGACTCGCACAATACCACAAAACACGTCTACAGTGCACAAAACATGGAAATGACTGACCTGACCACATAAAAAACAGGCAAACAGAGGGGCAAACTCACAACCACCCTTTATAACACACCCACCAAAAATTCAAACTGAGGCCCACCCACAAATGGACCAATAAAAAGGGCCCACACACACAAACCATGAGCCTTTGCAACAGACTCACTGCAGCTGCACCCATCCACCTTAACATATACACCTTCACACAACCTCCTTCACACATACCCCCTCTTCACATTCAGGGCCACACCTTCACATTCAGACCCACACACCCACAACCATCCACATCCTCACCCCACACCATGCCCACAGACAAGAATCCAAAGTTCACAAGGGAGGAGCTGGAGATCCTTGTCAATGAAGTCATCAGAGTCGAGCCACAGCTGTTTGAAACATAGGTCAGACAGACCAGCATAGCCGAAAAATCATGCCTGTGGCAGAGGATCGACGGCAGGGTGAATGCTGTTGCACCCATCAGAAGGAGCAGGACTGAATGCCAAGCCAGGTGGTACGATCTGCGGAGGGCAGTCAAGCGAAAAATGAATGACGACTACACCCAGAGCAACATCACTGGAGGTGGTGGGCCCTGCAGACCAGTACATTTCCATCCCTGGGATGAGAAGGTGATGGCCCTGCTTCCACCGGTGGGAGTACATGGACTTCAAGGACTTCCAGAGCCTGGTGAGTACACAAACAACTAACGTAACATGGGGGTAATGGCATCCACACCCCAACTACACAAAATGCACGCAACCACCCCCAAGCCCTCACCGGCCAGAAACACAGTCAAAAACAACGCTAATGCCAATAACATGTGTATGCCCCATTGAGAAAGCAAGGCCATGCCATGTCCCATGCTACACGAAGCACCAACCCAAGAATGGATGTCCCGTATGCTGGGAGGGTGGGTGTCACAAAACGCATTGTTGAACTCCAAATCAGACACAATTGCCCTCATCCCATATGGCCCATGTACATACCCATGCACCATGCTCAATGCACAGGGACTGGCTAAGTACTGACAAAGTAGCTGACACTTGGCCCTGCTGAAGCCAGCACAAGGCCCTCCTGTGACCACTATAAACTCTAACACCAACACCACAAGCTCAGATATCTAGGACAGGAACTCACACTCACTGTCATGCCAGCATGCTCCATGAAGGGACAGACACATCACCTGGGAGACCCAATTCCAAATCACACTACACCCAACAGCAGGCCCTTTCACACACACCCCTTACACAAGCACACACAATCCGGGGCAGGCAATGGATTTACCCACTCTCACAATGGACATGTGACACAACAAGATCAATCCATAGCCAAAGAAGCATCACAGCCAAAAATCTACACGGCAAACACTCATGAGAACATATCAATCTGGCCCCCGCAACATACCCATTCACAAGTTAACATTGAGAGGAATGCTAGGCACATCCAACTACCTGGAGGAACTGTGCCAACTTGAATATGTATGAAACATGGATGTCGCATGAAACAGCATTAACATTGTCTCTCTCTCACACACAGGGCAATGTCATGGATCTCCCCCCAACAATGGGGGGGAAGAATCACAGTCCCAGGCTCGGCAGGAAGCTGATCCCACCGGCAGCGACGACTCTCAACACTCCGTGGATGATCCCAACCCACCTGGACCCTCTGGTGCCCAAGCCCCTGTAGCACCTGGTTCAGGAACATCTGTGCCAAACACCACCCCAATTCCTGCCACATCCCAGGAGACACCGAGGAGCCCTGCCCGCAGTGAACAGCTGAGCCAGTCTGACCAGGAGGGCCAAGGTGCGCCGGGCACACAGGAGGAGGCAGACAACACTGCCACTGCCATTCCTCAGGAGTCCCGTAGACCCGATGTGCCCACAATGGCAGCCCAGGCTTGTGTGGGCAGGGATGGTGGGAGTGGTGGCAGGCGGAGGCGAGAACCTGACCAGCCAGCTGAAGGGACCGGTATGTCACACACACACAACATCATGGACACATACCGGCGTGACACCAGGGAGTTAAGCCAGGTAGTGGTGACCCTCACAGAGATGAAGAACCAGCAGGCCGAGCAACACGCCAGTCAACAAGAACACCAAGGACGGATGGAGGTAAGACTGGTTGAGCTCCTGGCAGTGCAAAGGGACATAAGCTATTCACTCCGTCGGATCACCGACAACATGGGCAACCCTCCCTGTGCCACCAGGCGAAGACCACCACCAGCATCGTCAAGGCCTGCATCTGAGGGTCCCCGGAGGAATGTGGGTCATCCACGGAAAAGACCGTGAGAGGCAGCGGATCATCCACATCTCCCAGGTCACCTGGCGTGGCACCTGGCCTCCATGTGCGACAGCATCACCTCATTGACTGACATCATCTGCCACATGGACTTGCTGGTCACAGTCTGACCAATGATGCCAAACACTGTGGCCTGGACTCTGATGACTTCAAATGCCAAGGATCCCATCTCCCCTTGTGAACTTTGGATTCTATGGTCCCTGTATTGCACATTTTTCTGTGCACAAATCACGCCCCAGACCTATAATAAAAAAATGTATAAATGTAATTTGATGTTGCAGTCATTTAGCATGAGTCCACAACATACATGTGGGGATATGTCAAAGTATTCCTGAGTGTAGAACTCACTCCAGCCATCCATACACTTGGATCTGAGTCCGGTCGAGGACACACATGGGTCACAATGTATCACCAAATACAGACATGGAGCCCAATTCTCACCCGTGATGGCCTCAAGCTCCTGAGGGGGGGCTTGCAATACTGCTCAGACAGACCAATTTGGCAGAGTATCATGAAGGTGTATAGGTCATGGGTCATGTTGAGGTGCCCGGGGAGGGAGTCCCAGGTCTGTTTGGCGAGGTGGGAGAACTATCTCCTGCATGCAGTTGTTCTGTGGATGTGATGAATGGTGGCAAGGGCAAGGTGGGCTGCACGGAGTTGGGCCAACGGGGTGTTGGATGACAGACGTCCAAGGTCGCTTTTGGGTCTGGGGTTGTGGACTGCCTCCTGAGTGTGGTTGAGGAGTCTGAAGGTGATCCTGCAGCAGACAGTGAGCCATTGTAGCTATCTCAGGTGGACCGCGATGTGGCTGGGGCGGGGGATGTTGAAGATGAGGTGTGCGGATGCACCCTGGATGTGGACAACTTCTCCTGCAGTTTTGCTGTTGTTCGTGCGTAGAGGGCGGTGCTGTAGTTGACCCGGCTGGTGTCGTGGACCTGGGGGACGGTCTGTCTTGCCTTGGAGTGGATCTATCTGTGGATCATTTGCAGCATGCGGAGGGTGTTGCAGCATGAGGTACAGATGGTGTTGAGTTGCATGGTAATTGTGAGCGATGAGTCCATGATGAACACCAGCTTGCGTGCGTGGCCACTGGGTGCTGGTGCGGTGTCCAGGCCGGTGGGACACAAGGAGTTGACCCAGCCGTAAGGGGACAATCCTCAGATGATGACCTCAGTCCTGTCCAAGTCCAGCCTCAGGTGGCTAATCTTCAGCCATTCGTCAATGGATCTTATGCCTTCTTGAAGGGTGGATGTGGCAATGGCTGGGTCTTTGGTGAGGTTGAGGAGCAGCTGGGTGTCAATGGCATACGAGATGATGATGAGGTCGTGTGCACATGTGATGGTGGAGAGGGGGGTCATGGAGACATTGAAGATCGACACACTGAGAGATTAGCCCTGGGGCATGGGCCACATGACCCCAGTGTACTACATGCTGCAGGGTGGAGGCCGACTCCCTGGGCCTTGCTGGTGAGCTACTTGTTGATTTAATCCTGGGCCCTCCTCTGGATACCAGTGTTGGAGATGTGTGAGCTGACAGTGTGGTAGCACATGTTGTACAATGCCGTTGAGAGGTCAAAGGGGGGTGGTCTCACTATTGTAGAGCAGGACAAAGTTGTCGTTGGTGGTGGCAATGATGACGGTTGCAGTGGTGTGATTACTCTGGAATATGTTCTGGTGCCGGTTGCCTGGAGCTGTTTTCGCAGAGGAAGTTTGTCAGTTGCTCGTTGAGTGTCTTCCTGATGACATTTGCTGGGTAGGGAAGCAGGGTGATATTCCAAGAGATCCTGCAGTACTGCCATCCGTTGTTGAAGAAGGGCCTGGGTCTCTGCATGCCTCCAGCTCCCATGGAATGTGGCAAACTCAAAGGAGACATTCAGGACGCCCTAGACGTGGGCTTCAAGGATGGGGAATGATGTGGTTGAGATGGTGTGTGGGAAGGGGCCTGATGGAGAGCCAGAGTGGATGGTGCACATGAGCCAGGTGGTGTATTTGCTGCTGACGGGAGTCCAGAACCTGAGGGGGGTTTGTCCCGCGGATAATAGTGCTGTCTGCCTCTGTGTGCCAAGGCTGTCGTGTATGGCCATGAGCTTGCAGTGGTAGCAAGTTGCAAGGGATGTGATCTGCCTTGCAAGGGTGGGGTGACTTTTGGAAGGAGATCTGCTGTCAGTTCACTCACAATGCTGATGAGCTGCTTGATGTCTTGTGTTTTGGTGCCTCGGCCCTATCTGAAGGATCTCCACTTGTCCTTGCTGATGATATGGTTATGGCTGTGTGAGGCGTTTTCCAGGGCTGTAAGGTAAATGAAGGTACTTTGTGTTGCAAGGTTTGCACAAGAGTCCGGCTAGATCTGTATGAGTCCAGTAGGTCTGCCTTGTCCCAGGTGGCTTAACTGTTGTTGTGCTTCACAGGAAAGTCCGTCAATGTGGCAAGATTGTTGGATCAGTAGCTGATCCAGTATGTGAGGTTGCAGGGTGTGGCGGTGGTGTTGGTTTGAGTGTCCCACACAGCTTGTCTGTGGTGACTTACATCAAGCATCTTTATGGGATCGGTAGCGGGGTGTGGGGCAGTGTGTTACTTGTCGGAGACGTGGATGCAAATGCTGATGGACCAATGTTGGATGGTGGTGTGGTTCTCCTCCAGCAAGAAGTTACTGGCCCCCAGCCACATGTAGCCTGTGGAGGTGAGGTCGTGTGTGCAGATGTACGTGTTGATGGCTTTGCGGAATTGTGGATGTAGGCCTGGAGATCTGTAGATGAGTGTTACTCTGAGGGTTGCCAGGGGGTTTGAAGAACCTAGTCCTCAGGGGCATGGCAACGCAGGGTACGCCTTAATCTCCTGAGTTCACCTGCTTTGTCGAACAGAGACACGGGACACTACGTTAGGCGTAGAAGATAAGGTTTATTAGCTGCAGCTAAGTACAGTTGTCCCAGAAGTACACTCGGTATGTTCTCAGGAGACTGCCACTTTACTTCGTGGCGCACAATCTTTTAAAACATACACATTCACAAAGAACACTCCCAATGCATACAGGGTCAACCAATGAGAAGAATGTGAAAACAAGATATTAAGTAACTCAAATAAGCCCCTTTCCCAACTGTGTTTGTCACCCTTCCCCACAAGTTAATCAGTGGTAGTGTTTATAAGTCGACTTGCAGGTGGCAGGACACATTTGTATGGCCTAGAGGACAGTTGTGAAATGAGAGAATACGAGTAAAGAATAGCGAAGGCCAGAGGATAAGATAAAGTTAGGAGGTTATTTGACACGTTGCAGTAGGATGAGGAAAAACAACTCTTCGTTCACCGTGCCGCCTGAGTGAGGGCAACACAAAATGGCAGAAAGACACAAAATGGTGGCTAAGTACGAACGAGATCGGAAACTGAATTACCTCAGACCCTCCCTTTGCCATTACTCAGGCAAGACGCACAGACTCATTTTAATCTGAGTCGACATCAATGGCCATGAGGTCATCAAGCTGTTGCTGCAACATCATTTTAATGCTCTCCATCTTCCGTGGCACAGGCCTTGGGACACACATAGTGGCACAAAGACCACAGATGGCGGGGCCACACTGCATACAGAGACAACAGGAAAAAATGATGGCCAAAATCACTCCAAGGAATGTTAATACCTTCCATCCCTATTTGGACAGTAATCCCCAAAACCATTCCAACAAAGACCAATCTCCTTTGTCCTGATGAATCGACTCGGAGATCACATGTAATTTGGAGATGGCTTGGTATACCATACGGGCGTCGTCAGGTATATATATGCAACAGCTAGATCCGATCAATTTACAAACTCCACCACGATCTGCAAGAATAACATCCAACGCAATCCGGTTCTGCAATGTCATGAGACGATCCGCCTGAAGTTCAGCTGTGAGATTGCTCAAGGCTCCCACAGTGACATCTATGGTAGTCTCAACAACACGAACCAATTGTCTCATGTTTCTACTGTTGGCCATTGGGCCCCAAATAGGAAGAAATCCTTTAAGGAAATCACCTCCCTCTTGTCCTGCCGTGTCTTAAGAATCAATAATCCCTCTGCCATATCTGTTTCTGTGATGTCCCGAAGGAGCCGTATATGTAGGGGGGAGAAGAAAGGCTATATAGCATGTTCCTGACAAAATACGTGCCCTGGGATGGCACTAACGGTGGTAAATTCTGAGAGGTGTGAATGTACGTATGGGAACAAACACTCTTTCCTTGTCCAGTGTCAGTAGTCTGGCCATTTATTTGTAAACAAAAGTTACCTCGATGAGGCACAGTCCAAATTGGTGAAGATTTTCCCTGTTTACTCCTATCTGTAAGGCTAGTGGCGTAATGAGTCACGTTCCAAGCGTCGTATGCCCGTTTCTCATCAACTGGAATCTTACCATTCTCCACAATTCTAGCCATAGCCACTATTCCTTTTATCAGAGAACTATGACTAAAATCTTGTCCATTACCATATGAACCAGCTGGACGTCTAAATCGGTTCTGATATGCATTTGAAAACATTACAAAATAGGCCCAAGCGGAACCTTCATAGGAAAATGGAAGGGCTAAATATGGCATCCCTTTGTCGGTGGTATGAGGCATAAGTCCACACACCCAACAGTCGGTTGTGTTGACTACCAATTGGTGTTGGTGCAATAACTGGACAAATGAATTGTTAAAATATTCTGTTCTCCTGATTAGTTCATGTTGGGGAAGCGTATATAATTGGTGTGGGGAGATAGTAGAATGAAAAGGCAAAGAAATAGAAGTAGGAACAGATTTGTTCTGCATAACATGAACAATCCAACCTATACAAGCCAATATGATACTAGAAAACATAAGAACACACAATGTTATGCCACATTGACTGTACACTAATTTACAATATTTCTTTTTCATCTCTTCCTTCTTATTATTCTTTCCCAATTTGACATCTATCTTCTAAAATTGTTGCTCTCGCCAATCTTCCTTACTCACTTGGCTGTGATTATTAGCCGTCCTATGACACTGCAAGTCCTGGGGGCCTAGCCACTATACAGGTCACAAACCAAGACTCCTACCATGACCCTGCAACCTGGACAGATGATACATGGCACGAAAGAGATGAAAATCTCAGGTGTCCTTGACCAGTCTAGGCCTTAAATTATATCGAGTTCTGTTCAGCACAGTTTGGTCCTGAAATAGTGTCTGTGGATCTGTAGTGTTCAATCGAAGATGTGGCGGTACTTCTTGTAAAACGTCGTCATTTTCTTTTTCAGACCGAGCTCCATCTAGGTGTGCACTACTGAAAGGTACAAACCGAGGGACCCTTTCGCCTTCATAGTCACCTACACCCTTACGGACCCACTGGTCAAGTGGCAAGGGCAAGGGCACTTTTTGCAGTGCACGCCATGGATCCAGTTCTTTTTCCCTTTGACCTTCAATGCTGTACGCGTGACTAGAAGAACCTGTCGAGGCGCCCTCCAACGAGGCTCCAAATTCCTTGTCCTCTGAACATTTTTCACACAGACCCAGTCTCCCGGTTTGATAGAATGACCTGGGTCTGTGGAGTCCTCTGGTAAAGCGTCTTGAACCTGTTGGTGGAGAACACGTAATTTAGTGGTGAGGTCATGCAAGTAATCAATCAGCATTGGATACTGTATGTCAGAATACTTTTTAGGGCGCGGGACTCCCCAAACATTAGCTGGGCGCCCAAAAACAACCTCGTATGGGCTGAGTCCCAAACAAGAATGTACGGCTGTTCTAGTGGATAGGAGAGCCAAAGGTAAAGCCTCGGGCCAGGCAAGTCCCGTGCTAGCCTGTACCTTTGCAAGCTTAAGTTTGAGAGTGCTTTTATAGCACTCTACCAAACCCGCTGATTGGGGATGGTTCGCCGCATGGAATTTCTGCCTGAATCCAAGACTGGCACACACCTTTTTCATAATTTGGCCCACAAATTCACTTCCATTGTCACTCCAGACAATGCGTGGCAAACCAAACCAAGGGAAAAACTCTTTCAGAAGAACTTTGGCAGTGGACAAAGCAGTGTTGTCTTTCAGAGGGTAGGCCTCTATCCATCTGGAGAAGGCACACACCACCACCAAAACATATTTGAGATTGTTGCATCGTTCCATGTGAATATAATCAATTTGCAGCACCTCAAAAGGATATGTTGGGGGAGCAAAATGACCTGCTGGAGTTGGGGTTCCCTTTCCTGGATTATGCATCAAGCAAACGATACAATGCTTCACTAAATTATCTGCACATTTTGGAATCCCTTCGTTCAGCCACACCGGAGCCAGAGGCTTACATATTCCTTTCGCACTGATGTGGGCTGGACCATGTGCCATAGCAACTACAGGCAGTACATAGGCATCTGGTAACAGCCAACGCTGATGTTCTGACAATTCTATCCAACATCCCATCACGTCTAACATTCCTGTACTCTCTTTCCACTTACTCAACTCTTTCTCTGTAGCCTCTCCTTGAATCGATCTCACACTTTCTATTGTATCCTCACACATTCCTTTTTCCTTGACCCAATTTGCAGGGCCCGCAACATACATGCGACTCATAGCATCTCTGGCTGTTTCTTTCGCTACCTCATCCGCTAAAGCATTTCCGCGACCAACATCATCAGTAATCCTCTTATGTGCACTACACTTTATGATTGCTATCTGAGTAAGCAAAGCAAGTGACTCAAGAAGATCAGTTACCAACTGACCATGCTGTATTTTGGTACCGTGGGAGGTAAGGAATCCTCTTTCCTTCCACAAACGACCAAAGCTATGTGTCACACCAAACGCATACTGGCTGTATATACATTCACTCTCTTCCCCTTAGATAACACACATGCTCTGGTCAAAGCTATCAGTTCAGCCGCCTGAGCTGAATTATGTCTGATACGTGCTGTCTCCATGATTGTATGGAAGGTGGTAACAGCGTAAGCTGAAGTTTTTTCACCATTATGGAGTTTAAAACAAGAGCCATCCACCCATAGGATCCCATCCGGGTCCATTAGTGGTGTATCTTTCAAATCAATCCTACCTTTTGTCTCCTCCTCAGTACGGAGAAAACAATCATGTTGTTCCTGAATACCTTTCTCTTCTGGAAGAGGTAACAATGTGGCTGGATTTAAAGTGTTACATCGTTTGATGTGCACGTGACTATCCAACAGTGTCAGTTCATACCCAAACAAGCGAGCGCTTGTAAGATGCTGCGTTTTTGTCCTATTTAACAAGGTATCCACTGCATGTGGTACCATGACAATAAGAGTGTTATCAAGCACCACTCCAGCAGATTGACGAATAGAAATTGCTGCTGCTGTAGCTTTAAGACAACTAGGCAATGCCTTGGCTACTGGGCTACTGGATCTAATGTAGCCGAAAAGTAGGCACATAGCCGCTGCTTGTCTCCAAATCGTTGTGTTAAGACTGACAACGCACAACCCACTCTTTCATGGACATAGAGCATGAAGGGCTTACTGTAATCCGGAATACCCAACACAGGAGCAGAGCACAGGGCAGCACGTAAATCTGAAAAACTCTTCTGACATTCATCATTCCAAGGAAGGGGTTGGGGTGTGTCTTTCAAAGTGAGTGCCAACAAAGGTTTAGCCAACAAAGAAAAATTTGGAATCCATTGTCTACAATAAGAGGTAATGCCCAGAAAGGCACGCACTTCTCTTTGTGTAGATGGCACAGACATTTGTGCAATTGCTTGAATACGTTCTGGGGTCAGTCGCCTTCCCTCCTTCGACAAGAGATGACCTAGATAGGTAACCTCTTGGCGGGCATATTGTAATTTAGAAGGTGAAACCTTTTAGTGAAGGTCAGACAAGTGACACAATAGTGCAATAGTCACGTTTTTGCAAATATCCTCTGAATCAGCAGCAATCAATAAATCATCCACATACTGAATAAGGGTAGCACCTGGCGGCAAAGGAAAAGCATCAAGCTGGCATTTCAGAGCTTGGCTATAGATGGAGGGACTTTCACAATAGCTTTTGGGTGCGCGCTTGAACCGGGAACTTCGGCCTCCTAAAGAGAAGCCAAAAATATCCCTACTCTTTTCAGCAATGGGGATGCTGAAGAAAGCATTTTTCAGATCGATAACAGAAAACCAAGCTGCCGAGGCAGGTATCATAGTTAATAGGGCAGTGATATCTGGAACAACAGGAAACTGTGGTACAACAATTTTATTAACCTCCCGAAGATCAATAACAAAATGATAGACAGGAGGCTGAGATGGATCAGTGCGTTTAAGAACCGGAAGAACAGGACTATTGCATACATTTCCCCTCGTCTCCTCGACCACACCCTTCTGAACCAAATCATAAATAATAGCAAAAAGTGCTCTTTCACCATCATTGGGAATTTTGTATTGAGGGATGCGTGGCAATTTAGCATTGGGCTTGAGGGTAACAACATAGGGTGGGATCTCAAGACAACCAACATCATTTGGACCCGTAGCCCAAAGTGTTGCAGGGAGATAGAGCAATTCAGGTGGAAATTGATCTTTAGACAAATACATTGGAGAAGTCAGTTTCTGCCCCAAAATGAGATGTACACCAGAAGGAGAACAATATATCGTTGCATGCAGTCTTTTCAATAAATCCAAACCCAACAGATTTTCGCCGCAACCAGTCATTGAAGCGGAAATTCCAAATCATAAGAACCAATTGAAATAGGCAGAGGACAAGAGACTGGGCTATGAACTGGGGCGCCAGAAAATCCTACGGATACGTTTGTTAAGCCAGACAAAGGTGCCCCAGGGAGTTTGAAGTGAATAATAGAACTTCTCATCGCACCAGTATCTAAAAGAAATGGCTCTGAAACACCCATTGTAGTGACATTAACATAAGGCCCATTCTGATCTACTGGAATCAATACAACTCCCTTACTTTGTCTATGGCTGTCCTAGTTAGCATGAAGACCGTCATTCTCACCTTCAACATAGTAATCATCATTGTAATACTGTGTAGACTGAGAATTTTGTTGATCAAAGTAGTTCATAAAATGTGGAGGTGGAGGGGAACGCTGTGTCTGGGGCGACATACCTCTACCTCTACCCCTGGACGCTAACTGGGAACCACCACGACCTCGTTGAGTAGATAGTCCTCCATTACGCTGTAATAAAACCGGGCAGCTATTCTTAAAATGACCTTCCTCCCTACAATAGGCGCATTGGTTGGGACCTAACAAAGGCCGCGGAATATAGGGTTCAGGCTTTTGAAACACCCTCTGAAACTGGGGAGGCTGTTGGCACTGGCGCGGAGCAGGGCGAGGAGGATAAGCTTGTTGCAGAAGAACCTTCGTTTTTAATTCTTTAGTCTTTTTCTCTTGCTTGTCTTTTTCCTCTTTGTCCCTGTTTTCGTAATATTGAGCAGTAGCCAATATCTGAGCCGAAGAAGAAACAGCCCATGAACTTTCAGAGTCTTTTAACTTATGTGACAACTCGGGGAGCAAATTGAATACGAATTTATCTACAAATAATCGCTGTCCACCCTACGTAGTCATATCCTGACCACTGTGATCAATAAACGTCTCCTCAAAACGAGTGAAGAAATCGGAGACACTCTCATCTTTCTTCTGTTTGCACGCGGCTAATTTATCCCAATTAACTCGTAAGGCGGGCATCATTGTTTTCATTAAAGTAATAATCCTACCAGGGAGTTCTTTGATCAAAACATCAGGCTTAGCACCACCCACTTGTGCTCTATCTGAGGCAGTTATAGCATCCCATGTACCACCCAGTTCTTGAACGTGATCCTCTCTACGAATCCGAGCCCATAACGCTTGTGGGACTACATTTCCCATCAGCATGTCAATATCCGCTAAGTTCATAATACAGGCATCAACAGTTTGAGACAATTCTTTATAGTAACCAGCAGGGTTTCTACGGGGATCCGGTAAAGATTGTTTGAGGGCCAACACATCAGATCTCTTCCAGGGCACATGTACCCATATACGCTGGAAGTGAGCGGGAATAGCTGGATTAGTACCTGCTTGCGCAACCTCTTCCCTCCATATCGGAGGAACCTCTCTCATTGGGTAATGTTTCAATGTCTGCCGAACAGCAGGATCAGAATCAAGAAATGTTTGTGAATAAAATAACGACCTAAAAGTAACAAGTGTCCTTACGGCGTCCTCAACCTTAGAACCCACAATGAGTCCTTTATCGAAATTAGCCTGAACATCCAACAAACCCTGGGGAAGTAAACCCAAATCCATATCCTCCCATTCTTTAGCGAGAGTGTCACACATAACATTAAATACATATCTCTGCGTGGGCGCCTCCCACTGATAAAAGGTGGTCATGATATCTTTCACACTATACTGGGGACCCTTCTCGATCCATTTGCGAGCAAGAAAGTCCAATATCACCCGTTCGTCGGAACCTGGAAGTTGACTACGAGACTGTCTTCGAGAGAAAGCCGGAGACATGTTCAGAAAATCAAAGAAAGGGGACAAGAAACCAGATATTCGTTTGCGCACAGTAGGAGAATTAGACATAAGGACAGGGGACAAGGTATTAGGCGATACAGGAGAGGAACTGGCAGTTATAAGGGGAGCCGAAGGCAAAGAAGATTGAGGTTCAGGAGATGGAGACAAAGGAATCGGTTGCACGAGAGGTGGGGGTGGCAATACCGGAAGAGGCAATTGTGGAAGAACCGGAACAGGTGGGGGGACAACAGGTAGCTGAACAGGTTGTAACAACGGGGGTGCATTAGCACCTTGTACATAGGGTGGAGGCAATCTCAATAGTTGAGACATCAAAGGGTCTTCCTCCAGACCCTTACTTTTATCAGAAGGGGAATTAGGCAACACCGGATAGCATCTATCCGTTGCCATACGATGCTGTCTCTCTGAGATTTCCATTGCATTATCAATCTCATTATCTTTAAACTGCTGGGCAGCCTGTATAATCGTCATATTTTGTGCTTTCTTATCTCGTTTTGCCTGCTTAATTTCTTTGTGTTTGGCTTCCTTACGCCAGAGGCGGAATGAGTCAAACATTGCCGGCCGGGCTTGTCTTTTGAACAATATCGCTTCCAAATTGTCTAATATGTCAGGCTCAAAACTACCATTTAGTGGCCACTGTAGAACGCCATCGTTCTTCGTGTATCGGATCCATGCCTTATTAAAGGCGATGGGGCCGACACCATGTTTTGAATAAAGCTCATAGGTGGGAGTTCCAACCGGAGGAATCGGACAAGAGTCCTCCAGCCAGGAATCCCTATTACAACCAAAGCAACAGAACTTCTTAAACTTATTCAGACCAGGCATCGTTATTTCACTGGACTGTTTACAAACATCAAGGGGTAAATCAAATACTATAGCACAAACGTACTCACACCTCGGCTTCGGCTTTTGCAATAGCCGAATCAAAGACCCAAATCAAAACAAAATAGTGGGAGCTACCCACCAATACTTAACTAAGTGTCTTCTTACGCCAACAGAGGCCCGTTTAATGTCTCGCGATACCAAACATCATCAAACGGACCAAAGCAGGGTGGAAGTCAGGGCAGCAGTCATCAGCAGCCGTCAGAAAGGAGAAACCACGCTGCAAAAGACCTTCGGACCACTTCGGCATACAGGGGTCGCTTGACGTGGTTCGCGATTCCTCCAGAATTTTCCTGCGGGGCTCCTCACGATCCTCGGGCAAGAACTGCTACCTCTGAAGCTGGCCCACATTCGGGCACCAATTGAAGAACCTAGACCTAAGGGGCCTGGCGGCGCAGGGTATGCCTTAATCTCCTGAGTTCACCTGCTTTGTCGAACAGAGACACAGGACACTCCGTTAGGCGTAGAAGATAAGGTTTATTAGCTGCAGCTAAGTACAGTTGTCCCAGAAGTACACTCGGTATGTTCTCAGGAGACTGCCACTTTACTTCGTGGCGCACAATCTTTTATAACATACACATTCACAAAGAACACTCCCAATGCATACAGGGTCAACCAATGAGAAGAATGTGAAAACAAGATATTAAGTAGCTCAAAAAAGCCCCTCTCCCAACTGTGTTTGTCACCCTTCCCCACAAGTTAATCAGTGGTAGTGTTTATAAGTCGACTTGCAGGTGGCAGGACACATTTGTTTGGCCTAGAGGACAGTTGTGAAATGAGAGAATACGAGTAAAGAATAGCGAAGGCCAGAGGATAAGATAAAGTCAATAAAGAATGGTGTGAACCAACAGATAGTTGAAACAGGGATCAGTCAGACCAGACGAGGATTAGTGGAGCCGGCCGGACCCTGACACCAGCTATAAACAGAGGCAGGAGGTTATTTGACACGTTGCAGTAGGATGAGGAAAAACAACTCTTCGTTCACCGTGCCGCCTGAGTGAGGGCAACACAAAATGGCAGAAAGACACTAAATGGTGGCTAAATACGAACAAGATCGGAAACTGAATTACCTCAGGTTGGAGCAAAACCGGATATGTGACTCTGAGGGTGTACTTGGGAATAAATTGCAATTCATCCTCCGGGATTGTTGTTGCCTCCCTGCGGGTGATCTTGTATCCGTCTAAGATGGCAATTAAGAAGTTGCGTGCTGAGGATGCTTTTGTCCAGGTTACTGTCATGAAGGTGATGTGTGGGGCTGTTGTGTTGAGGAGGTAACAGAGTCCAATGGCGTGCTTGTGGACGGAGCGGGTGTGGAGTAGGAGGCACATGACCTGGTTGTTCTGACAGGGTCTGGTAGGCGGGGCAGCGCTATGTAGGCAGTTGGAGTTGCATACTCAGCATGCAAAGGTGTTGTGTGTTCGCTTAGGGGTTGCCTGATAGCAGGCGGTTGATTGTCTGGAGGACATTGCTTAGAGGGTGGCTGCAGCATGAGCCTGTTGTGTGACGTGGGTCATGAAAGGACCAGAGGGTCGTGCACTGTGCATGTTGCAGGCGCAGACGGTCCTGCCTTTCGCACGGCGTTGGTGCAACAGTGGCACAGACAAGCTGCTGGCTGAATTTAGAATGGGTGGAGAGGGAAGGGAGGAGCATTTTGGAGGTGTGTGGGTTGCAGACTCAGGGCACTCGGTGGGGCGGAGCTGCAGGTGAGACAGCAGCAGGCCGAATGGGTGAGAAACTAGGCACAAATTAGCACACAAAGACAAGGAGGTCAGAAAGGCACAGTGCAACAGGTGTATGTAAAGGAAGGAGTGTCAGGTTACTCATGGGTCACTCAGAGAAAATTTATGAACAATCAGCAAAAATGACAGTCACAGGATCAGGCAACAAAAAGCGGAGCTGCGCACAGGAGACACACCGTCAGCAGGCATTTACGTCCCGTTGTGGGGAGCAACCTGCACAAATACATACACAAACAGGTACTTCATGCACAATACATATTATTAGCTATGAAGAACTGCATGCATGTTGCCGAAGTACACATACACCCATATGCTCAATCTTTGACAATTATGCCATAGATGACGCATGCAAACTGGCAAGAGATCTGCAGTGACAGAGATGAGGCACTTCGGATTGTGCTGAACACTTTTATTACACAAACTCTCACTAAGGGCAATGCATCCATACGAACAGACTCACAGGTCAGTTGACAGAACATGTAGGACATACGCTGGACCCCCCCTTCACAACACGGATCTTGTAAATCCCAATGAACTGGCACACAAGTTAAGGGGATGAGCCAAACACATCCTGCTTCTCACGGAGAGGCTGCAATTCACCATACAGCCTGTTGTTGTGATGTCCAACACTATGTCCACCCGTAGCATCCGCAATGTTTCAGAGGCAAGGTTTACGCACATTGATGCCTACATCAGACTCCACACTCCACTACAGATAACTGTCAAGAAAGGTGAATATCATGTCATGGGAGTGATGCTACATGTTACATGCCCCATGGCGAGAAGACATGTATGCATGGTACCACAACATGCACAGAAGCATTCCCCACACATTCCCAACCCGTACCACCACCAAAAAGCCTTGCTGCTATCCTTACCCAAACTGAGATTTCCACATGTCCGTGCATGGCACGCTGATTCAGCACACGTTGCAATCCTCATGAGGAATAGCGGGAGGACAAAGATGACATGAGCAGACAACAGGCGCAAGGACCTGGGAATGACAGACAAACATGAAGTCACCTAAAACAAATCTCGCCGCACACATGGTCAGTTACGAAACATGAACAATGTTGGACACATGCAAAGTCTCTCCGCAAAACTGTGTGGCATGACATCATCACTCGAGTGTCACATCAGTACATACATCAAAGTCACTTTGCATTCAGTCAGCTGGACACACACATTGCAACACATGCCACTCCATGCTACAAGCTTGCACACTCATACCCAGTGACTCACCATTATGAGAAGAAGTTGCATATGAGCTGACTCCGGATATCATCCTCGTGACCAAGCCCTGGATCCTCCACGGGTGGATGTTCCTGCTCATCAGGATCAAGGATGAGTGGCACTGCCTTCTCAACGGCCATGTTGGGCAGCATGCAGCACACAATGAAGATTTTGCACACCTTCTCCGGTGCATATGGGAGGGACCTGCCTGTCTTTTCAAGGCAAAGGAATCGGCTCTTAAGGAGTCCAAACGGCCTCTCAATCACTCGCCTGGTCTGCCCGTTTGCATTGTTGTACCGGTGATCTTCAGCTGTTCTCGAGTTGCGGAGAGGTGTCATTAGCCATGGCATGTTGGGATATCCAGAGTCCCCTACATGGAAACATCATGTAAATAAGAGCGTCAGGAAATGCCGTAAGAGCCAAAGATACCGCAACACACATGACAAACAGAGTATACCCACCAACAAGACATGCTCGTTCGTTGTGCAGCCGCAGCATCAGTTGTGGCACCCTGCTATGCCTCATGATGTAGGCATTGTGTGCTGATCCTGGAAAACGTGCACAGACATGGGAAATCAGCATGTTAGCAAGACACACCACAAGGGCATTTATTGAGTGGTAATGTTTACGGTTGCGATAGGCTTGCTCCTGTGCCTGTGGTGGTACCAAAGCCACATGTGTCCCATCAATGGACCCAATGACATGGGGCATCCCTCCCAGGGCATAGAAATCACCCTTGATATCTGTCAACTCCTCAGGAGTTGCAAATTTGATGAATTCATCAAGGTGTTCCAACATGGCTGCCAAAACATCACGCAGGAAATGGCTGAACATTGTCTGTGACATCCCACCAACATCAGCTATGGTCAATTGAAACGTACCTGTGCCAAAAAAATGTAGGGCTGCCATCACCTTCATCTTGGGGGTCAGCGCAGAAGGATACCTGTGTTGCAGTTGGAGGTGTGGTGCCAGCTTGTCGGTCAAGTCCTCAATCAACTGTTGAGTGAATCTCAACGTCGGATGCAGACACGTTCCCTCATGGAAGCCAAGTCTGGCATTGGTCTTGGGACAGGCGGTGCCCTGCAAGACATTGTTAGGAATAATGAAGATTGAGAGTCTGCCAACATCAATGTCAATGAACATAGCACATGCTAAACTGCTACAAAACATCAGGTAGCTATGGAGTCTGGTGTGTGCAATACATCCAGGACACATATGCCAGCTTGCTGGCACTCCTCCGAAAAGCCAGATACACCTGTTGATTGTCAAATCTACATGACATGCCCTGAAATGAGCTGGGGGCAAGTCTGAGTGAACAGCCAGAGATATCACCGGAGTGACACACATCCACATAGCTGCATTGGAAGGATGTCATCTCATCCAGACAGTTGACTGCAAGGCACACGCACAGGTCACATGGAATGTCAAAAGTACTTATGACACACATTGCGATGAAGGGGTACACGTGACAACAATTAAACACAGCCATTCAGACGACGCAGACATGTATGCCTGGGAAAATATGATGTCCAATGCACACAGACCCTACAGCTGTGGGAATCCACATGTGGCATGGTGTGCGTAGATGTGTGCCATGCCCATCTCCACACAGACACATGTTGGATGCACCAACAGCAGATGCAGTTGACGGAACACTAACAGCAAGCTCATGGGAACACATGACACACACCTGACATAGTCACATAGGGGCACGCTGATCGTGACATGTCAGTTGATAGAGTGTCCCTGTCCCTGGCCTCAGGAGACAGGTGCGGGTGTTAATGACTGTGCCATCCTGCTGCTGCTGTGCATGATACAGTTGGACTACAGACACACATGTGGCAAGTGTCAAGGTGATGTGTGCCACATAGTGCCCCATCACACATGACATGTGTACACAGGTCATCACACATCAATTGTGCAACTAGATGAGATGACCTGTGCAATATCACTGGCTGACACACCTAGGGCCTGCACATGAAAGTATGCAATGACAAGTACTTGATGGACATCCTTGTGCGACTCGTAGCCCTCCATTCCTGGCATGTATACGCCTGTATTACCATTGTAAGCGTGTGAAATGCACCATACACCCGCAATAATCGCGTGTGTACGCTTCGTTTCACTATTGTACTTGTGCCGTAGGGGTACGTGTAAAACGCACCGTACACCCGCAATCATCGTGTGTGTACGCTTTGTTTCACTATTGTACTTATGCTGTAGGGGTACGTGTGAAACGCACGGCACCTGTGTGTGGATTTCAAAATTACATAGGGGACACATAAGGGACAAGTATTAGGCCCTAAATGCATGCTGGTGTTCATGGATACTGAGTTTTCAGTTGAAATGTGTCCATCAGGTGTCCTGGAACAGTCAGTTGGCCACAAAATACAATGTTGCATAGTGGTTGTTGACTTGACATGATGCTCAAAATTTGAACGATGCGAATGCGTGTCATAGGTGTATGTTTAAAGGGATTGGAGTAAACGTACGATGCAAATGTGTCTGACCAATCACTATGTACTCCTCAAAATGAATGCCCCTCAGCAAGACAGATATAAGGCAGCCAGAACCCATGAGAGGGCACTTGCCTGCACAACTTTCGAGTTGACCACACTGCTGCTGTCTCTGCTTCCTCTGGACCATGTCACATACTGTGGAGAGGGCCGAGCCATTCACCCTGGAGGAGAATGAGGCGTTGTTGGCCTGCCTCCTCCCACAGTACACCAAGCTGTATGGGAGACCAGGGGAGCAGGTGAGTGCTGACTCTACTACCTTTGCCTATGCACCTGTTGTGTGACTGTCAATATTGTGTCCAGGTGGGACAGACATGCAATGTTGTTTAGAGTGGGTCCCAGGGGGGGACATGCTGATGTCTCTCATGCAGAGCATGATGTAGTTCCTGTGTGCACTCCTCACTTGCATTGTGCTTACTGTGACTTTCACTGCATAGTGCATGACACATTCAGCCTGGCAAATCCTTGGTGGCTTTTTTTCCTATTGTCCTGTGGTGATTCATTGGTCCCCCGGTGTGACAGGTAACTGTACCCACAGATGTGTATGAGTTGAGTGGACCTGTGGTGAGAGTGTCCAAATGATGTGTATGACCTCATGGACATTGATGTGTGTGACTGTTCCTTGTCATGTGGGTGAGTGTCTATGTGAAGTGTTGCACCAAAGCTGCATGGAGGAGGCAACAGATCTACCCATCTGATGTGACAATGAAGCCGTGCTGTGTGTCTGACTTGCAGAGCTAGCACGACACCTGTGACACCCCACTGGCAAGTGGCACATGTGCAGAGTGAGGGTTGTATCCGCTGTTGTCAATGACAGGCGAGTGATCTGTGCCTGGGTGTGTCTGTCTAGTCTGCTGAGGGTGCGTCAGTGGAGTGGGACATGTGACTGCTTGACATGTGCTGGCCATCAGACTGCTGTTGCATGTGCTGCACAGTGTGTGCCATGATCAGTGAGTGTGTCGCACCCCTCATGCCACCTGTTGACATCAATGCCATATAGTGCATTGGGGCTTGCACACAGGCCAATTTCTTATTGTGAATGATGCAATTCCTGTCAGCATCCTATGCCCTGTTCAACATTTAAAAGATGTTCAAATGTGTATCTCTGGGACATGGAGCAGGTGTATTGATGTTGTGTCACTTTGTCATCCTGACAGGTAACTGCCTACGAGAAGGGGGAGATCTGGAGGGACATCGTCAGGGCCGTGAGATCTGCGGGGGAGCATAGTCGGAGCCTGCCACAGGTCCGCAAAAGGTGACAGGACATCCGGTGCTGGACACATCGGATCGCCCGGGTCCAGCTGGGGATCGACCTTCCTCGCCCCCACGGTGGGCGCCGACGCCTGACCCCCCACATGAGCCATGTCCTGGTGGTGGTATTCCCTGACCTCGATAGGCAGTTATAGGAGAGACTGCAGCAACAAGGGGGTAGGTACATGGCTGTTTGTTGTGTTATGTGTCACCAGCTTTTGGAAGTGCTCTGTAGCCTGGATTCACTCCCAGAGTTTATATGTGCAGTGCATTTTCTGTTCCCCAATGTCACCTGGTGCTCTTTTTCATCCCTTCCCCTCCTTGACATGTGTCCCCTGGTCTGTGTGTAATCACATTTGCACATGGTCATCTAGGGTTCCAGTAAATCTAAGTGCACATTGCTTTCTGCATCATGTGGGAGGGTGGTCTGTGACTTGTGTTGATACCTTGCCTGTGCCATGACCTGTTCACTATGTTGGGGGTCCATATTTGTTGGCCCTGATGATGATTCTCAACATAGAAGTGTGAGGTTTCAACTGAACATCCTTGCAGCATGCATGACCAATGTTGTGGCCTCATACATGATGTGCATGAGTGGGAGATATGCATAGTGCCATGACGGTTGCTAATGGTACAGTCAGCTCATTCCAGGAACACGGAACGGTGTGCCCACTACAGTCCCCTGAGACACCCTGGCCTCCTAATCATGTGTGTCATCGAACACTGTGCCCTTTCTCTGTGGGTTCTGCATAGGTCCTCTGTGGCATTGGTCCCTTGCCTAGTTTGTATTTTTCTAATCTGTGCTACATGTGTCCACTGGACAGGGATACACCATTTTGCTTGTGCATACTCACACTGGGCAGTGCTGTGTGGCTATTCACAAAAATCTGTTGCTGGTTGTTTGTCACAAATATGTGTTGCCAGCCCCAGGAGGTGATGTTGTGTAAATCTAGCAATTTTTGCTGCACAGTTTTTGTTACCCTGAATAAGAGGTGTCACTTTTTGATCTGTATCAATCACATTGACTCAGATATGGGTGGTTGTGCGGGAGAGGCCTACATGGGCACCCCTGATTTTTCCTTGCCAGGACTGACCTGTGTGTGAGAATTGGCTGTACACAGAATCACTGTGCAGTGCCCCTGTGATGCTGGCCAGAGCTTAATGTTCGTGCTTTGCAGCCTGAGTCATTTTTTCGAAAACATGATTCCTGCTCATACATTTTTGGCACCTGTGTGTGGTTCAGATGCAACGCAGTTTGGACTTTGTGTGCTGACATCTGTGTGGACATTCTGGCTTGCCATGAGGGTGTCTCCACAGTACAGCTATGCTTTTTAACAACCCAATTGCATGCCCAGTAGCTTATGCATTGGCCTGGGTGTGGACATTGGTGCCACTCCAGATGACAGGCAGTAGGTCATATGTGTAGCCAACTGTGTAATCAGGTGACGGAGGGCCATGTGACAACTGACATAATTCAAGTTGTTACTCTAAAAAAATGGTACCTTGGCACTCACAGCACTTGTCAACAGTTCTTCATGTTTTAAATGTGGTAATGTGATGATTTGTGTTAAGAACACTGATGTGCCTGCATGAAAGATGTCTCCCAAGGAAGTGCACACCAAACGATATTTCCACTTTCATGGAACACGCTGGCACCTTTGCAGATTCTCCATATACATGTTTCACACAGTGGTCTTGATTTTGTGAGACTCCTTTGTTGTTGGTGATACAAACTAACAAGTCTCAAGACATCAAGACCTCCGTGGGCCAATGTATATGTATTTTCTGCAACACCATTCATTTCTAACAGTGGCTTCTTAGAAAAGGTGCCAGCTTCTTCAATGACAGTGTAAATGTAGTTTTGTGTGCACTGCCTTGTGAGACATATTTCATGCAGGCACATGAGTGTTCTTTTTATGAAATGGCGAATTGGCACATTCAAAACATGTCGATAGTGTAAAGTATTGTGAGTCCCAAGGTACCAACATTTTTTCGTTTTGTGTTCCAAAGTAATAACACGTCTCTGAGTGTGGTGACACCTTGAGTATTGAGGTGTGTCAATTTACGTTGGGTGCACCATTACTGTTTCTTTCAGGGTAAACAAGAGGTGGCATGACTTCATTGTATTGCTGTGCTCACCGGTTCACAGACACTAGATTCTCAGGGTATTTCTCATTCAAGTAGTGGCCTGGTGTGTTCTTTTTTCCTTGTGTCCAAGAGGCATAGTGGGTCTACCAACTGGGCAGTACAGGGCTTACATATGTGCGGAGTAATCTAGATGTTACTCATGATGCATTGCCTGATATGCACTGTGACCAATTGTTTTTGTGCTCATGTGCCAGATGTATACAGGTGACTGATGCATTTCGGTTTCTTCTCCTTGCCCACAGCATCATCATCCGCAACGGAGGGAGACACCTGCACTGACCTGGAGGAGGGACCCAGCGACAGTGCCACCAGTGCTGTAGAGTCAGGAGGAGCCAGTGGCACGGAGGGCGAGGGGAGTCAGTCAGAGGACCTGTCTGGACACGATACCAGCTAAGACGCCGACGGGTCCGACGCTGACCTCCTCGAGGAGGCGGAGGCTGCAACACCACCTGGCAGCATCCCCACATCTGTCCCCACCTCCTTCGTTACCATCTCCGCCCTCCCAGTTGCTCCCGTCCCTTCTGTCCGTGCAGAGGCCCAACATGTCTCCTTCAGCCCAGGCACTGCACCCCCTGCCCCTGTCACCCCTGCTGCCCTCAGTGAAGAGTCTGTGGACATACTGCGGCAGTTGCAGGTTGGGAAGGCATCGGTGCTGAATATCCTCCATGGACACACTAAATTGCTCACACAGATGGTGTCGTTCATGGAGGGCATGTCAGCAACGATATCTGACCAACGCAGGATTCTGCGGTCCATGGACTCTTCCCTGATGTCAGCAGTTACTCTCCTGCAGCGCTCTGTCCCCCCTACCCCAGATCCATCCACACTTCCCTCTCCCATGCCTGTCCAAAACACACTCAGACATTCATCTGCACACACACCTCATATTGCAGGCCACTGCTGGGAGTCCTGTGCACCTACCCCCATATTTCTGGACACTGCTGGTATTCATCTGCACACACACCTCATATTGCAGGCCACTGCTGGGAGTCGTCTGCACCCACCCTCATGTCTCTGTCCACTGCTGGGAGTCCTCTGCACCCACCCCCATGTCTCTGTCCACTGCTGGGAGTCCTATGCACCCACCCCATGTCTCTGTCCACTGCTGGGAGTCCTGTGCACCCACCCCCATATGTCTGGACACTGCTGGTATTCATCTGCACACACACCTCATATTGCAGGCCACTGCTGGGAGTCCTCTGCACCCACCCCCCATATCTCTGTCCACTGCTGGGAGTCCTCTGCACCCACCCCCATGTCTCTGTTCACTGCTGGGAGTCCTCTGCACCCACCCCCATGTCTCTGTCCCTCTCCCATGCCTGTCCAAAACACACACAGACAGTCACGGGCACGTACCCCACCAGACACAGCCAGCACATCCACAAGTAAGGCAAAGCGCACTCCTCCTGGCACGCACACTCAGGGGGATGTAGGCACACCCACAGGGTCTGCGGACAAACGACATACACGCAGCCAGTCGCAGTCCACAGTCCTCACAACCCTGTTCCTCCAAAACCACTCCCCTTGGCTCCCCTGCCAAACTCACACCCAAGAATATCTTTATGGGTGAGCTGGAGTTGAGTCCCCCACCATGTCGACCCCCTCCCCCAAGAGCACTGCACCCCATCCTCACCCACCACACCCTCTGTTGACCCTGGGGAATCCTCTGGTTCAGGGGTTAGGCTGGATGTCCTAGCAGCAGTGTGCAGCTCCACGCTCACCTCCGTCTCCTGTGGTGGAGACATTCCCCCCTGCACCCGCAACACCTACCCTTCCCCCTTCTGTCCCTGCGGTGCCTGGTACTGCCACAGATGATGCCCCCGGTCAACAAACCTTGAGGTTTCTTTGTGCAGGCAAGCTAGGGGTAGACGCAGTCCCCTACGTCCCCCCTTGGTCTTGAAATATGGACTGGCCATTGGCCTCTGTATATAGTCTATTTTTTGTTGGTTTTTTTGTGCTGAAGAAAGCCTTTATTTTTACTTTCAACACTATTGCATTTCAGGTACTTGATGTTGGTGCTGAGGCTCCTGGAGTTGGTGTTCTGGTAATGTGTTAGGGTTCTGAGAAATGTTTTTGTATGATGGTCATGAGGTGGACCATGGTATCTGTGTGCCATCACAATGTCTCTGCAAAGAATCATTGGTAGTGTGTGTTAATTTTATATAGAGACATTGTCTCAAGGAGTGTTCCTTCCTCTGTGGCACCTGACATCTTCCCTGCAAACAGTTGCACAATTGTTGTGCTGACCTGTGTCAACATTTCCTTTGTTGGTGATGGATCCCTTCAACAATGGCCATGCCTGCTCACCGATGTCTCCTGCTGAATCGTCTGTGCCATCCTTGCTAGTCACTGTACTTGTGTTTTGAGTATGTTGGAATGCCTTCAGGGACAAATTCCCCCTTTTCATCACTATGCATGTGTGTAATCACGGCCTACCGCACAAATGGTACTTGTTATGCAGGGTATTTGGGCACCTGACTGACAATTGTGGCATGGTATCTAGGGGAATTCCACCCTATTCCTTCCATGAGAGACAACATCTTGGTGGCTGGACCAGCACCTGGACATTCCTATCAGTCCTGGGATGTGCGTGACAGTGTTTGTTCCCTTTGGCTATCTTAGTTTTGTAGGCAGTTACATGACTATACAGTCTTGTGGCATGATATCAGGGTGTGTATTGTGCTGCATCCACCATGGGTGGGTATGCATGTGTTATATGTCCTCCCACCCACATGTGGTGTGTCATGCAGTGTGTGAAATAAATCAATCGTCCTGGGAGTGGGACACTGCTGTCAGGGATATGTTGTTATAGCACTATCATCATAGTCCAAAGTTAGGGAAGCGTCCATACCACCATGTAGGTGTGGTCATCTGATAATGATGTACACCCCCATGTTTCTGACCACTGCTGGGAGTCCTATGCACCCACCCCCATGTATCTGTCCACTGCTGGGAGTCCTGTGCACCCACCCCCATATGTCTTGACACTGCTGGTATTCATCTGCACACACACCTCATATTGAAGGCCACTGCTGGGAGTCCTCTACACCCACCCCCATATGTTTGTCATTGCAGGTAGTCATCTGCACACACACCTCATATTGCAGGCCACTGCTGGGAGTCCTGTGCACCTACCCCCATATTTCTGGACACTGCTGGTATTCATCTGCACACACACCTCATATTGCAGGCCACTGCTGGGAGTCGTCTGCACCCACCCTCATGTCTCTGTCCACTGCTGGGAGTCCTCTGCACCCACCCCCATGTCTCTGTCCACTGCTGGGAGTCCTATGCACCCACCCCCATGTCTCTGTCCACTGCTGGGAGTCCTGTGCACCCACCCCCATATGTCTGGACACTGCTGGTATTCATCTGCACACACACCTCATATTGCAGGCCACTGCTGGGAGTCCTCTGCACCCACCCCCCATATCTCTGTCCACTGCTGGGAGTCCTCTGAAACCCACCCCCATGTCTCTGTTCACTGCTGGGAGTCCTCTGCACCCACCCACCCCCATGTCTCTGTCCACTGCTGGGAGTCCTCTGCACCCACCCCCATGTCTCCGTCCACTGCTGGGAGATCTGTGACCCACCCCCATATGTCTGAACACTGCTGGTATTCATCTTCACACACACCTCATATTGCAGGCCACTGCTGGGAGTCCTGTGCACCCACCCCCATATGTCTGGACACTGCTGGTATTCATCTGCACACACACCTCATATTGCAGGCCACTGCTGGGAGTCCTGTGCACCCACCCCATATGTCTTGACACTGCTGGTATTCATCTGCACACACACCTCATATTGCAGGCCACTGCTGGGAGTCCTGTGCACCCACCCCCATATGTCTGGACACTACTGGTATTCATCTGCACACACACCTCATATTGCAGGCCACTGCTGGGAGTCCTGTGCACCCACCCCCGTGTGTCTGGACACTGCTGGTATTCATCTGCACACATACCTCATATTGAAGGCCACTGCTGGGAGTCCTGTGCACCCACCCCCATATGTCTGGACACTGCTGGTATTCATGTGCACACACACCTCATATTGCAGGCCACTGCTGGGAGTCCTGTGCACCCACCCCCATATGTCTGGACACTGCTGGTATTCATCTGCACACACACCTTATATTGCAGGCCACTGCTGGGAGTCCTCTGCACCCACCCCCATATCTCTCTCCACTGCTGGGAGTCCTCTGCACCTACCCCCATGTGTTTGTCCACTGCTGGGAGTCCTCTGCACCCACCCTCATGTCTCTGTCCACTACTGGGAGTCCTATGCGCCCACCCCCATGTCTCTGTCCACTGCTGGGAGTCCTTTGCACCCATCCCCATATGTCTGGACACTGATGGTATTCATCTGCACACACACCTCATATTGCAGGCCACTGCTGGGAATCCTCTGCACCCACACCCCCTTGGAGCAGTACACTGCTGGCCTGGGCCTACACACACACCAATATGAAGGTAACATGCAGGGCCAGTCCGTAAGCCCACATTCCTGGCGTGTGTACGCCTCGTATCCCAAATGTACTGGTGCCGTAGAAGTACGTGTGAAACGCACCGTACCCACGCATTCATTGCATGTGTACAGTCCATATCACTGTTCTACTGGTGCCGTAGGAGTACGTGTGCAACGCACCATACCCACGCATTCATTGTGTGTGTACGGTCCGTATCACTGTTCTCCTGGTGCCGTAGGAGTATGTGTGCAATGCACCGTACCCACGCATTCATTGCGTGTGTACGGTCCGTATCACTGTTCTACTGGTGCCGTAGGGGTACGTGTGCAACGCACCGTACCCACACATTCATTGCGTGATTACGGTCCGTATCACTGTTCTACTGGTGCCGTAGGAGTATGTGTGCAACGCAACGTACCCACGCATTCATTGCGTGTGTACGGTCCGTATCACTGTTCTACTGGTGCCGTAGGGGTACGTGTGCAATGCACCATACCCACGCATTCATTGCGTGTGTACGGTCCGTATCACTGTTCTACTGGTGCCGTAGTAATAGTATGTGTGCAACGCACTGTACCCACGCATTCATTGAGTGTGTACGGTCCGTATCACTGTTCTGCTGGTGCCGTATGGGTACGTGTGCAACGCACCATACCCACGCATTCATTGCGTGTGTACGGTCCGTATCACTGTATCACTGTTCTACTGGTGCCGTAGGGATATGTGTGCAACGCACCGTACCCACGCATTCATTGCATGTGTACGGTCTGTATCACTGTTCTACTGGTGCCATAGGAGTACGTGTGCAACGCACCGTACCCATGCATTCATTGCGTGTGTACGGTCCGTATCACTATTGTACTTGTGCCGTAGGGGTATGTGTGCAACGCACCATACACGTCCACATCCGTTGTTGCAGTACGCAGGGGTTGCTGGCCATGCCCCCCCAAGTGACCAGACCCTGGTGGTAATGTATGGGCTCCATATTATAGGTTTTGCTTTGGGTATGGGGTATGTTTTCTGCCCCTCACCCCCCCCTGGCACCTGGGTGTTGTTCTCACCTTCTGCGGCGTGTGCGTTGGGTCCAGTGCACCAGGTCGTAGGCCAGTAGGACCGGGATGACACGTACGATGGGGTTCATGGCGTGTACGTCGTGTACCGGGGCTCTGTTGCGTAGTGGTTCGTGTCGGACTCTGCTTTTCCGGCTTTGTTTGGCTCCCGTAAAAAAAGAGCCGTACGGAGTGACATAGGGACGAATCGTACTTGCTGGGCGGGAAACCGCTGCTTGAATGCGTCCGGACGTCGCGTACAAGCTGTTCCGGATCAGAATCGTTGGTTTTTTTGACCCGTACAGTCTTTTGTACGAAACGTACGGAAATAGGCTTTCTGTACGAATCGTACTTCCTAGGTTGTACGAAAAGTTTACCAGGTACGAGTCGTACGAAGAAAACGCTCCGTACACTGATTCGTACAGCCTTTTTCCAGGATTGGAATCGGCCCCAAAGTCTGAGCGTAGAAATCTTTACTGAGACTGCAACCCGAGGCCATTCGACAATGACGCTCCCTCCCTTGACACCTCCAGCAGCATTGCCCTGCTGAACTTTATCTTCCCAGATATTTTTTCTCAGAACGTCTTCTATGTCCAAAGGTAAGTGTTGACAAGGCCCAATCCAACACTTTTCAACTGAACCGAGCTCCATCACGGTTGGCCATAGTTTTTTACTTTGACCTGGTTTAGCCTGACTAGATGCCCTGCAGTTTGCGCTTTAATCTTTTAGGCGTTAGATTTTACTGAAAACTTTATAAATGTATAGCTCCAGTTCTACTGATTGGACGTTTGGCATTTTGATGTAAAATAATGTATTAATGTGCACTCTATTTTTCTATATTGGTGTGGGATTTTGCTTGTGTTGTGCTTTTACATTATTGCTGTTTGTGTGTTGCATAAATACTTTACATATTGCCTCTAAGTTAAGCCTGACTGCTTTTTGTGCCAAGCTACCCTGGGTTAACCATGGGCAAATTTAGTGACTCTTTGTGGTTCACCCTGCAAGGCATTGTGACTGATGCTTGACCAGATTTAGTGTAATAGGGTCGTACTATGCCCCACGGTTCTGTCAGATGAACAATTTCTTAGCCTTCCGTAATTAATATGTACCAAGAAACAAACCAAGAGTATTATTGTATAATTTAAACAATCAGTATAATATTATTTTTTCCTTTTTATATATACAAGGCTGTCACATAAACATTTCAATCAATAAAAAATAACTAGTGCGTGCCTTTTGGTGAATAGGTGACGAAAGTGACAAAGTGGTATTGTGCGTAAATTATATATATATAGTGGAAAGATTGTAACACGATAAAATGAATGAATCAATTGACATCCATCCTTATACAAAGTAATCTCAAGTCCCCTGGTCTAAATCCTGTTCCAGCTTTGGGGTGAGGAAACTGTAAGACATGGATTGTTATGAGGCGTTGACGTATCAACCCAGGAATGTGTGTTATTGAACCAACGTCACAGCGGGTCTTCTTCAGGACTGTGAGGTGGAAGTGGAAAGCCTATAATGGGCACCTTAATTCATACAATCAGTATGGTGTGTTTCAAAGGAGAATGGAACAAGGTTATTTACAAATAGGTTGGTCAAAGTGACCTACCAAATGTAGTGGTGAATAATTCCACGTGGTCGATTTGAAAAATGGAACATCCACCATCAGGTTGGATTCTGCAATCAAATGGAACTTGAAAAGGTTAACAGTTATGAAACAAAGTGGCCTTGCAGAGGAAGAAATAGGATCTTCAGGGGAATCATTGTTTACCTTTGCAGCGCTGGTACTCGTATTAATGAGGAATATAAAATTAAAGAAGTGGTGCGTAGTCAGAGAAAAGATCATGGGTACTATAATCACAGAGAAACACAGTCCAATGTAACATACCTTTCAAGAAAGGAAAGCCCCAGCATATAGGTATTTAGGAAGTGGAATCTAAAATTCCACACAATACAGTTATTTGTTGTCTGGTTCAATGAAGCAGAAAAAAGCTGCTTTAGAAAGCGTGCGTCTTATCTTAATGCCAAAGAAGCCAGGAATGTGCTACTACTGAGGGGGATATTCACAATGACTTATCTCTGATTTATCTCCACCTTAACGCATCAAAAGTGGAGATAGATTTCACACCCCATTCACAAGCTGGTGCAAATTGCGGACAACACCAGTATTCCCGCGATAACTGCCCCAAAATTTATCTCCACGGTTGACACCAACAACTAACCCTAATGAGATTCAAAGTAGGCGTTCCCGTGCAAAAACACACGAAAAAAACCACAACACCACTTTCACAACGAACTGCCAGATCTGCGAAGCGAACCAAAAACAGGCGATAAGCCGCGGTGGCACCAGGGATTTAACACCTGCCTTTTGCTGGTGCTAAGCAGGACGACTACCCACAGCATGAGAGGGAGCCCAGCCAAGAGCCACACCTGAAGACACACAGATGCCATGGAGACAATGATCATGCAGCTCCGACACCCATGAGGGCCACAACACCCACCGCCACCACCCCTAGCTCCCCCGCTCTCCCCAGACATACACATACCGTGCACGACACAAGAGCCACATAAAGCGCATGATGACGCACATTGCCAAAAAAAACACACATATGTGGCCAGAAGAATGAGAAACAGTCACACAGCACTGAAGTAACAACCACAAACTTGATTGAAATACAACACAAAGCACCAATGCGGAAGACTCCTGTTGGGTCCGTCAGGGACAATCTCGACATTACAGCCTGGAAAATAAAGCACAAAATCAGATCGTGTGTCATGCGCACATCAAAGGAGTGAGACACAGAGAAACAGAGAAGGACAGAAATCCAGAGAGAGAAAGAGAGGAAAGGAAAGGAAGGGAGAGAGAGAGAGAGAGAGAAGGGAGAGAGAGTGAGCGAGAGAGAGAGAAGAAAAGAAAGGGAGAGAGAGAGACATCGCCGCCCCTGAACACCCATGCCCCACAGTTTACCTGCTGCCACCGGGGTGTCCACCAGTGGGCACACCATGTGCCCGTGCAAACTCCAGGCCCCGGTGTAGCCACCATGGCATGGTGCACATCATGCGGACCCTCCCTGCAGCCCAGCAGGTCCCACGCATGATGCTGAGTCCTGAGTCATCAATGGCAGAGACCACATCAGTGCACATGTCATCATCGCAGGCTGCACACCCGCTCAGCTATTTCGGTGCCACTAACCCTGTGCAACGCCAGTCAGCACCCCGTGGTGGTAGGCCTGTGATTGCCGCAAGGCTTCGGGTGCCACTAACCCTGAGCAACACCAGTCAGCACCACATGGTGGTAGGCCTGTGATGGCGGCAAGGCTTCAGGTGCCACTAACCCTGTGCAACCCCAGTCAGCACCACATGGTGGTAGGCTCATGACGGCCGCAAGGATTTGGGTGCCACTAACCCTGTGCAATGCCAGTCAGTGCCAAGTGGTGGTAGGGATATGACGGCCGCAAGGCTTCAGGTGCCACTAACCCTTTGCAACCCCAGTCAGCGCCACGTGGTGGTAGGCCCATGACAGCTGCAAGGCTTCGGGCACCACTGACCCTATGCACAACAACTCATGGGCCCTTTATGATTGAGAAGCGTGGAGCGTCTGTCATCCAGTCACCACCGGCAGAGGGGAATGTGACGTTGTTGGCCCCTTATATTTGCGGGGTCACATGACCGGATGGGTGTGGTGTGTGTGCAAACCTGCACTCATGGAGTGGCTCTGACATGCTGACAACTAGACCAGTGACCTGCACACCACCAGCGAGTACGCCTGCGACAGGTAGCTATGTGTGCCACCCCTCGGAGCGTAAGCAGAGTGGTCTGGCCTGGCGTGCGCCCGACCAGCGCAGGGCTTGCAACAATGACTCTGGGCCTCTGGGCGTGGTTCAGTCCGTGTCCGGACAGGGAAGTGACTAATGCGTGTGTCCCTGTTGTAGTGTCCACGGCACCCAGAACAGAATAGGCAACATAGCGCACTGTGACTGGCATCCCACTAGCTGAGCATCATTGACGTAAGGAGAATCACTGTCCCTACATTCATCCATACATTAATACATGAATGATGAAAGACATGACACAGCAGTGCGTTACTGGATGTTTATTGCACATCCAGTGGAGTTTTGCAGCTGGAGCGGTACAGGGACATGCCAAGCACACTTCACAATATGGGCCAGTGGAAGGCAAGCCAGAGTCCATCCGGGGATGACAAGTACTGCGAAAGAGGAAGGGTACAGTTCGCAGTCTGGTCGCCATGTCATTGGTCATCAAACAGGATATGGCAGTCCATGTTATGGTCCAAGGTGAGTGCAGCAGAATGTATGGGGGGTCAGTGGAAGGTCATGGGGCCATGTGCGGCACCAAGCAGAAACAGGCCAGGTGGCGGAAATGAATGCTAGTGCCTCCTTCTGAACTCAAACCCATCCACATCCTCATCCTCGAATGTGTGCTCTGCCCCACTTGTGGGTGTTGCAGTACCGGCTGCGGCACTGTGTGCCACTGACACATCAGGGGCCGGAGGAGGATTGTCGGTCGCACTGTGTGGCAGTGACACATCAGGTGCTGGAGTGGATACGCCTGCCGCACTGTGAGGAAATGACACACCAGGGGATGGAGATGTGGATGGTGTGGGGGCAGCAGCATTAATCAGTGCCATGCCTTGTGGCAGTAATGCCATGATGAGGATCTGCAGGGCATGGTAGATCCCACCTACATTTCAGTGATGTGCAGCAGTGGCTGCCATCCTTTCCGCCTCCATCCGCACCATGTCCTCCATGATCCTCCGCATGTGTGCCAGCTCACGGCTGGGCTCGCTGGAGCCACTATGAGCAGACAGGTGTTCTTCTCTACGCATCATGACTCCAGCGATGTCAGTCAGGGCTTGTTGGTTGACCATGGAGCGGGCCATGGGTGTCTGTTAGGGACTGGAGCTGGTCCCTGATGGGATCTAGACACCCATGGATGGCGTCCAGTTTGGTAGCCATGATGTCGAACCCCACTCGCACCTTCTCAGCCGTCTCCTCTGGCCCCTCCAGCACCCAGCATTGGAAGGCCATGTGTTGTTCCTGGGAGACTTGGGAGACTGCCGGGCTGTGGGTGCCTCCTGCTGGGTGGTTTGGGTAGTGGGTGGGGTCTCCTCGATGCAGCTGGGTTGCCCTGATCCTGGGGGTGAGTCACGGATGATGTCAATGATGTCTTGGAGGGCTTGGGTGTCGATGCCGGGGGTGTCCTCCTCGTCAAGAGTGGCTGGGACTGCTCTGCAGGAGGTGTTGACAGTGCCCCTGCAATGTGAAGGGGAGATGGTGTATTACAATGTGTCCAAATGTATGTTGCCGCATGGTACATGTTGACATTCAGACAGCATGGCATTGTACATTGTGACCATCTGTAGATCAGGGCCATGACCCAGAGTCATTGTGGGTGTGCACTGTGCTCTGCTTGATTGTGCATGTGTACCATTGTGGCCATCTCCACCCGTCCCCCAAGTACCTGGTGGTCACTCACCCTGTTGCGGTTGTGTTATGTCCTGTCTATCAGTCTCCGGTCCCGCGACTCCAGCCACAGTCTCCACACTGATGACTGTCGACACCAGCTCCTCCATGCCATCCAGTACGAGCTGTGGTGCTGGGCTCCCACCTCCAGTCTGCATTGCTGCCTTCTGGTTGGCTGCGAGTTTATCCTTGGTCTTGCGCTTGATGTCATTCCATCGCCTCTTGACCTCGTCCATTGACCTCTTGTGCTCTCCGACGGCATTCACCTTGTCCACGATGTCCCCCCATATTCCATTTTTGGTGCCCAATGACACGTTGGAGGTGATGAACAATTGTTGATGGTATTCCATCACCTCCGTGACTAGGATCCTGTTATCCTGCGGACTGATCTTCGTCTTCCTCTTCATCCTGTCCTTGCCCTTCCCTGTCCCCGAAGTCCCAGGCTGGTCGTCCGGAGTGCTCGTGGGGTTGCACTCGACCTCTGCGCCTGCTCCGGCTGCCTTCGTGGTGCTTGGGTGTTGGTCAGTTTGTGTTTGAGTGTTAGTTCTACTTTTATAGTGATTTTTCCCGCCTGCCATGTGTGTATTGCAGGCCTTGCGCTGCTTATCGCTGATTTCCTCATCGCGCTTTGGCCCATCGCTTGTTTTTTCGCGTTGAGGTTTGTGTTTTTATTTCCGTCGAGGTGGTTGTATCCGGACATTGGCCGCGGTTTCAGCAGACTATCGCATGGTACCGCCTTGTTGTGAATTCCACGATGACACAGGGTTATTTTACCGTGATAGGCTGCGATGTGTAAAGTTGCGTTAGCATTTTTTGGTGATGTTTAGCACACGTTCTTGTGAATATCCCCCTGAGTTCCTTCACCTTGCGAAAAAGATCTAAAATGTATATGTGACCAGCTGTTGCTGCCGACACAAGGTAAGACGTGCACTTTCTCAAAGCTTCGCTTTTTGCTGATTTTAACTTACAGCCGGTAATTTTGCTAGTGTCTTGAACACATCATTGGTCACATCTAAATTTCATGTCTTTTTCGCAAAGTGTAGTTGGGGCGGATGGCAGTTCACCACAAGTCACTAACTTATTAGGTCTAATCAAAGATTTAAGCAATTTAAACCTGAGCTTAACCCCTGATCGTTTTGGAACACAGAAGACAAGGTTAACTTAATAAAAATGTGCAAAGCATTTAAAACAGATAAAAAGTTGAAACACAGCACAATAAAAATCCCACTGTAATTAAAAAAATTCAGAACATTTTGTGGGGGGAAATCACTTTGATTGATATTCAAGTAAACAATACAATTCAGCCACATAAGAGCATGATAAAATACTTTTCAACCCACTGTATGGGTTGTGCCAAGCATATCGTCTCAGCCACAACACTAAGAAGCGCATATGCATCTCCATCTGAACATACCAGTAGCTTGAGTTCCCCTTTCCTATTCTGCTTGACCCAACCATTTGTCCCACAACGTACTTCTGCCGGCGTCCCAGTTTCACCGGTTTCACCGGTTTCTCCTGCATTGCACACCAGTCTACGCCACTGTGTCACTGCACTGTGTGAGGGACTGTTTCCATTTGGTGGCTATGTCTCTTTTTGCTATCATAGGACCTGTGCCTAGGAATGCTTTATCTGCTCAAGATCCTTCCACACCCTCCAGAACCCCCAGCAGAAGGGATAAAGTTGTGCAGGGAACCTCCCAGCCGAACACCTCTGTAGGTTCTGCTGCTGTAGTGGTCCAGTATCTGTCTATCATGGGTAATGCCCACACCATGTGATAAAAATATGTGGGGGTCATCGCACAGCGGGGCTGTCAGGGCTTGGTAAGCAGCCCACTCAGCATAGTCTGGCCAGGGTGAGGTAAGCACAGTATAGATAATATGTCTGGATAATATGTCTGGATGAGTTTCATTCAGGAAGAAATGGTTATGACCCAAGGGGACATGAATGCAACCCACCAGTTGTCATCCTCAAGGGGCCCTGATGATTTTCCCAGCGTCTCCTGAGGTAGTCTAGCATAGGGGAGGCATTGACAATTGGTCTGCGGTATATTTAAGACAAGCATTGGCATAGCCAATAGGTCTCGCCTTTGGGACCTTATAAGTGTTTAGTTATCCAGCACAATATCCTTAGTGCAACAACTTCAACTGTTGCATGGCTAAACACTTATAAGGTCCCAAAGGCGAGACCTATTGGCTATGCCAGTGCTTGTTTACAGAGAGGTCGCAACACGAGAAGGAACAGACAGTGGGGACAGGACAGAAATGAATACCAGCAAATGAATCAACATCAGCAGCCCTACTTGAAAACCATGGACCAACAATACTGGAGGTCTTTACAAAGAAATCAAAATACACCACTAATCAAGACACTATCCCTATTTTTAATTTGTCATCTCATGTACTCAATGAAGAGGAGCTCTCAGTTCTTGGTAGGGGATTGTCTTTTGTACCTAGCACCAAATGTGACACATACATACTGAATCAAGATATGTTTGCTTTTTTCAGGAAAGTTAAGCTCAAGAAGTATTTCATGCATCATCTGGTAAAGAAGAAAATGATCAAAACCTTCCAAAATGTAGGTCAAAAAAATATCTTCACACCAACACTTGAAATGGGAGAGTCAGAGGTAGCTATTTTTGAAATATGTGTACTAAACGATTTTCAGTGTGTCACCAAATATACTCAAAATCGGACATTCAATCTTTCCAAGCAGGAAACCATGATGTTGAAAAAGCTGCAAGAAAATAAGGACATTATCGTTAAGCCCTCTGACAAGGGCAGAGGTATATTCGCTATGAACACACAGGACTATACCAATAAGATTAATAAGATTCTAGCAGTCTCTGAACATTATAAAAGTGCCAACCAATCTAGGCCCACCGAATTAAGTGCCCTCCTAGGTTCAGTGACAAAAAAATCCAAAGAGGAGGGACACATATGTCAGCAAGAATATGCCTACCTAAACAAAGGAAACCCGGTTACACCAGCCTTATATGGGGTTCCAAAAATCCATAAGAATGTGAGCAATCAGCCTCTAAGACCCATCATCTCTATCATTAATGCCAGTACAGAACTCCTTTCAAAGAATGTTGACACTTTTTTAGCAAATATCCATATGGGCGAGTATGAACATTAAAATATCTTCAACGAGGCTGCACCATTCTTTGAAAACATAAAAGCATGGCGAAGATTTATAGATTATATTTTCTTTGTATGGGCAGGGCATACCATTAAACTTTAAGAGTTCATTGAATGGCTTAATGCCAGTGATGCAAATCTCAAATTTACAGCTAAATTCAGTAATAAGGAGGTAGAATTCTTAGATATACTTATTTCAGGAAACACAGGAATTCTACAGGTTAGTTTCTATAGGAAGCCAACAGCAAAAAATACCATCTTACAACACAATAGTTTCCACCCTTCAAGTCAAAAGACACAATACCATTTGGTGAGTTTTTAAGAATCCGGCGAAACTGTTCTACCATGCAGAATTTTAACACACATGGGGAACTCCTACAAAACGACTCTTGGAACACGGATAACCCAAACGCTTAATTAAAACATCTTTGAAGCGAGTGAAATACTACAACTGTGATGCATTGTTACAGCCCAAAAAAACGAAGATCAGCTAGTATGTGTAATAAATCACTCCAATCTGAATTTCAAGATAAGAAGGTTTCTTGATAAAAACTGGAAGATACTGAATGTCAAATAAAAGGGTGACAGATTACAGAAACCAAGGCTAGCAAACAGGAGAAACCACAATCTAAAAGTCAATTTAGTACTCACCAGGAGTAGACCAAAAACAACTACAACACAAGATTCAATCACTGACCTCCCACCCATAAAAGGCATCCACAGATGTGGCACATGCCATGCATGTGATTCAGCCATCGCTACACAATGCTGGGAATACAAAGACAAAAAAGTTCAATTAAAAGATATGACCAACTGTAAAAAGCAAAAACATCATATACCTCATTATATACCCATGCAAGCTAGGCTATGTCGGCGACACATGTAGAGAGTTTAGAACTAGGTTCAACACTGCCAGATGAAGAAGCATATGGACAAAGATTTGAGATGGCTTATTTTAGAAAACGTTAGGACCAATTTAGGACTATCAGCAGAAGAAACTCACAAACAGAGAGAAACTTATTGGATTTTCTCACTGAATACAGTAAAAGAGGGGCTAAATTAGGAGATCATATGGAAGGCCACTTAATTTTGACTATCACTGCATATCAGATGATATATGTTTTTCTGGGCTGTACTTATGCTAATAACGTATCCCTTATGACGTGATAATATGCAGATCAAACTTTTATGTATGAATCTCTCACGTGATAGATAAAGTAGCTACATTATTGCATTACAGTATTCATTTTGCCCAAAATAGATCATACTACATCAATGTTGAATAAGTCACCTTAGCGGACAATGATAGTGAGAATACTTAGCCCCCTAGAAGACATTATGTGTTTAATAAACACTAACTCCAGTTGCTAAACTGGTGGTCTGTAGACTGAATTGCAACAAAAAATAGCCATCCTTTAGTGATCATCCTATATGGTTAAATATTCCTGCTAATATAGGGGATGCATAAGATCAATACGACCAGGCAAAACATACTCCAACAGGGTGTTGATTATCACCACATTCCTAGAATTATACCCTTACCTTTTTATTTTATTCATGAATATTTATTACTTAGAATTAGCACTTAGTGAGTTTACAATATGAGCTATTCTCTGCATAATATTAGGCATATAATGCTTATGCAGAAGATAATATTCTAAATAGAAAGCTGCAAATAGAAAAAACATCATGAGTAAAAACGCATTTCAAGACGGCGTTGCATTTGCCTTACACTTCCTAGCAGGGGTACCGCAAATTACCATTTTCGCGAGATTACCTGGCCCGGGAATAGAAACACAACTATTTAGCTTCCTTCAGTAATTCAGGTGTCCTTTAAACTAAGGAATTAGCAGCCACTTTGATGCCGGAAACCTGGGACAGAGGTAAGCACACGTTGGAACTTTTTTCGTGATTGCAAAAAGCATTGGGGGATTAGGGATGACTCTGAATTTAAAGCAGTACTGGTAACAAGATTCTCTGCTATAACGAGTTTAACCCGACCATACTAGTATATGAACGTAGAGACGCTCATGAGTGTATCTGGCATGTAACTTACATGTGTGTTCTACACTACAGGGGTTAAGACACAACAGAGCCATAGCAGGAAATTTCCCTTAAAGATAACTTTGTGACGATACGAACGCCATGAAGCCTATTGGCATGTAAAATGCTCTAATAATATGAACTCTGGCAAAATAGACTGTACGCCCACAGAGATAGGTCTGGTGCACATTTACCCAGTAAGGAGTGACCCATGGTAATATGGACAGGATAAAGCTGAAAGGCATAACCACATGTCTAAACCATCGCTTTTAGCAGATAGAGTAAAGCTTCCCTTACATGTAAAGAGCAGCGCATAGGTATCAAGTCCCAAGCCGCTATCTGTCATTGACATGATAAGACAGCGTTCACGCAAGATGTTTATCATCTGACTCAGGAACATCCAACAAGAGCTTATCCAATCAACAAGGAGCATAAACAGAAATATTAGGATCTGTATATTAGTTGAATTGGGCAATTGAGATCATCTATGCCATGGTGGCGGATTTGCCTGCATCTAATTTCTGATGCCTCAAGCGATATTACTAACAGTCTAATTGCATGCTTAAACAAGAAATGCGAGTGGTGCGCGCGCGAAAAAGGAAAGTAGGCTGCGTGTGCGAAAGTAAAAGTGATTGCGGCTGTACATACTGCAAAGCTGCCGGCTGCGTGCGTGCACGCTCGCGTGAACGCAAGCTTGTCGCCAGCCAGCAGCACTTTGAAAACTCACCTACTAAATGTCTCTCTGTGCAGCGCATGCGTGCTGACTCAGCGAGACCTAAAAAAACCTCCTTTCTCCAGTGCCCCCATCAGAATCTTGGCCTCCAAAGGACTAAATTCCGGGGTAGGAGTATCAGTGGGAAAATGGACAGTGAGCACATGCTTAAGTTGCAAGTATTTGTAAAATTGTGTAGGGTTGATTCTGTAAGTATCCTGCAACTCCTAGAACATACATATATGGGTTACTGACCAAATATCTCCCAATTGTGAAATACCTAGGTCCCATTTCCGGAAACCCTCCTGTGTGGCCATTTTCCTTAAACAGGTGCTATGCCAGAGAGAGGTCTGTAGTGTCAGTTTTTCATCCCAATGTGTGAGCTGAAGCACATATTTCCACGCAAGATAAAATGCTCCGGTCACCGCTGGGATGGAGTTAGGAAGAGGGGACCCATACAGCATTGACTGGATCTTTGAAAATCCCAGGAAAGCAAGCTCCAGTTGGTAAGCTGGGTCAGACCATCCTCCTAGAAGCCGATCATTATTCACCAATAGTTGGGTGGCTAGGTAGTAGAAATAAAGGTTAGACATTCCCTGGCCACCATCATAGAGGGCCTGCTGACAATGGAAAAGAGCCAGTCTGTGTCTGGAACTGCCCCACAGAAACAAGGTCGCTAGTTTATCTAGAGCTAGGAACCAATGACGTGGCAGGCAGAATGAGACATTCTACAAGACATAAAGAAAGCGAGGAAGGATTATCATTTACTAGAGGGCTTTTCTTCCCATTGGATTTAATGTCTGCGTTCTCCATCTCTGGTGCTTTATTAGTCACTGGTGTAAGGTTCAGTGCCCAAGTATGAACAAGGAGGAGCACAACCTACATCCCCATGTATCAGAAGCTTAAACACTGAATTGGGAAAGTGGATTGCCATGCGACACAGTCAATGGAATTGGTCAGGGGGCCCAGAGTGGATTTAGTCAGGTTCACCCTCAGCCCAGAAGCCTCGCCAATAAGATGGAGTAATTGAACACAGCGGTGGCCTGTGGTCTCAGAATCTGCCAAAAAGGGTAGCACATTGTCTGCATACAGCGCAATGCGGTCCATCAGGGCCGCCACTCATTGCCAATTTCTAATTTGGGCATCACATCTTATCAGACCGTTCAAAGTCTCGATTGCCAAGGCAAATAGTCAAGAACAGGGGCTGCCTTTCCAAGGTCCCCTACAAATGGGAAATGGGTCTGAGAAGACTCTGTTCACCTGAACTCAGGCTGTGGGATAGGAATAAACCATGCGGACAAGTCTCCAAAACTGCGGTCCCACACCCGAACTCAGAACTCACCTCCAAATAGCCCCAGTATCGAACTACTTTTCTAAATCGATAAGGAGATGGGTTATGCGCGATGAGAGGAGGTGCCGATGAGCCAAGACAATGTGGAGGTGTTCAAGGCAGTGTCTCGTGCTTCTTTGAGGCATAGAGCCACCCTGGTAAGGGTGGAAGAGGGTAATAGGCACTGGTCTAAGTCGGGTGGCCAGTATTGTTGTGTAGATTTTCATATTGGTATTGATAAGGGAAATGGGTTGATAGTCTGAACAGTAGGTCAACAGCGTTGCATACTGAGGATTACTGCAATCATGGCCATGTCAAGTATCTGTGGTAAAGGAGCCCGTCTGCACCACCTCCTCATACAGGGCATGGAGACAAGGCACCAGAGCCTCTCTAAATTCAGAGTAGTACTCTGCAGGAAACCCATTGGGCCGGGGTTTTTCCGCACGCAACTACTGAAATGGCTCTGCCCACCTCCTCAATGGAATTTAGCTGATCCAGCAGCTGAGTTTCTGTGGAAGAACACTGTGGGAGAGGTAACTCCTGCAGGGGGTGGGGCTGTGGTTTAGACTTAGCAAGTGGAACCACTGTATAGTGTTTGTGATAGTACTCTGCAAATGTCTGTGCAATACCACGAATGGTACACTGTGTGCGCCCCTGGTTATCAGTGACTTATGGTATGATCTATTTGGCGAGGGGGCGGGATGCAAGCAAATAGAGAATTTTACCATTTTTGTCCCCCCACCCATAGACCCTAGCTTTAGAGGCCCTCTACATTTCATTTGCCATATCTAGGGAAAAATTAAAAATTTCTTATCATTTAAGGTTGAGTTGGTGGGGAACTTGCCACTCACTATTTTGAGTGGCTTAATTCTCTCTTCAAGCAGAGGGCCTGAGCCTATAATTGGGAGAGATAGTGGCCCTGGGTCTATTTCTTCTTCCTAAGGTATCCTCTAGCATAAACCCTTATGGTGGCTTACATGCTGTGTAAAGCATTGCCGGTGACTGAACAGTGCCATCATTAAGTTGAAAGTATGCCTCAATCTCTGCCTCCAGCACCTGTTTATAATTCTCGTCCCGGAGAAGCCAGACAGTTAGGCATCACACGGGTCATAGTTCCCCTGCAGGGGTGCCCTGGTGAAGAAGCAGAGAGACATATGGGATACTGCTATGCAGTCCGGGCCAGCATACATATGTTATTTATGCAGGATTGACTGTGATGGGCGGCAGATGTGTGGCTGTACTGGTGTAGCCGAGGGTTCCATATTCTCCAGACATCACACATGCTGAGTGTTGTGGTCCAGTCCGAAAGACATTGAGCACCCAAGAGGTGAACCGCCAAAGGGGTCCCGTGGCATCCTGGTGGTTACTGCATTGAAGTCACCTCCAATAATGGTCAGGCCCTCTGGAACTTTAGAGGCCATATCAGACAGGTCTTGGAGGAATGTATCTATGGCTGCTGGGGACATGTAGGCTGAAATGGAATTCACTATTCTTTCATGAATACTTCAGGCCAGGGCTAGGAACTATCCCCGGGGGTCAGCCTTTGTCTTCGTGACTGTGAATGGAAAGGAGAGGCAGAGAAGGAGTGCCACACAGCGAGAACCTTGCAAGAAGCCGGCATGGAAGATCCTGTCTAATCCCTGTCTTGCTAAAAAGGGACAGTGGTTCCCCATGAGGTGGGTCTCCTGCAGCATCAGGACCACCAGGAGGAACCGGTGAGAGTATTTCAGATCTGCTATGTGCTTTACACTGTCCAGCAGCTTATTGATGTTCCAGGAGAGCAACTGGAAGGGCTATAGGTCTCAGGATCTTGAAGCCATAGGAGTAGGATGTAGGGAGTGGTCCAGCCTCAGTGAGCTTCCAAGTGGCAGCATTGTGTCATGTAAGGACAACAGATTTGCACTTCCAGAGAGGCGTTAGGTGTGTGAGAAGAAAGCATTACTAAGAGTCTCTTCATATGGCAACAGCAAAAAATAACAGCTGTTACAAAACATATTCCCCAACAGGCAGTGCATTAGCCCAATGGCCCGAGGGGTGATGAGGTGAGCAGCTCGCAGTCCATCAAGGGAAGGCCACAGGTGCACTAGCCACACAACACCAGGTCCACTGCCGGGGTCACAGTTCAGATGGTGCGTACCCTATGGCCTCTCAGGAGTAGTCAGCTTCACAAGGCAAGGCAAGAGCATAGAATTTGGCCTCTGTTTCTCTCCTAGGGTACTTGTCAGGATCCCAAGCCCTGGGGTGCAGAGGTGTGGCAGGTAACTGTAGGTGCATTTAAGGTCTGCCACTGCATTGTGAATTGCTGGAGGGGAAGGCGCTCTGATGCAGTGCCACTAGTGCCTTCAGGAGGGGGACAGAGTGGGACATCTGTCAGGGCCCTTTTGGGATCACCTGTCTATAGCCTCACAAGGCAGTCGTGGTCCACTGTGCACAGGATTTACATCAATATCTGCCCTGCACCATAGCTAGGACCTGAGCAGGTATAGCCAGTGAAGACCAGGTCCCATGGGGAGGGCCTGTATAATTCACCATGCAGCTCCCCCTGGCCACAGTAAAATGAGGGTCCCACCACCTCTTCTCACACCGGTCTCTTACCAGGCTTTGTGGGGGCCCGCCAGGTTTATCAGGATCATGCTGGAACAGTGGCTCCTTGGGCATGCCATGTTCAGGGCCAGAGGTGCGGTCCTGCCCGGATCAATGCCACTGTTGAGGAGTCTGTAAGAGCCCACCTCCCCAAGCACTCCATTTCACCTGGGGCATTGGGGTAGCACCACTACAGTCAGCAGGGGGAGGGCCAATTCCGGACGGCTCAGGCAGGTGAAAATGCATGCAGGTCCAGATTCGGGAGCCACAAGGCAGTGCAGGAGAGTAGGAGGCCTCACCGCAAATGCAGCCCTAGGGGGCCTCACCGCAAATGCAACCCTGGCAGCATGATCCAAGTGGCCGATCGGTATATCCTCGCTGCATTACAGGGCAGGAAGTGCGGAGCCAGCCTCAGTTTTCTCCAGCCCACGGCTCATCCTACGCAGTTCACTCGCACTCCAGCCACAGCCAGACAGCCTCTTTACAATCAATGGGGGTGTATGGACAGCCACGCACACTCCTCTTCTCACCATCGAGCCACCTCAGGCCACAGACACCAAGTTCATGCTAGCTCGAGACTTTGGAAGGGGTGGAAGAAGCCATCGGCAACATTTTGTTCACGTCTCCCACATGCTGGGTTCCCCCACCTGCCTGCTCCGCCTCACAGCTCGGACCCTCTGGGAGAGGTGAGGTTCATTCAGGGCATCGCCATTTTGTCTCAGCAAGTGCTGCAGGCCTTTCCGTGGCTCAATGAGGATGCTGCCGCTGGTGAGACCCTGTTGTTGATTACCCAAGGTCGGGATCAGTAGGGCTGCTGCCCTGTGAGTATCTCGAGTCCCACCACCAGTATGGATGTGAGTGGATGACGGAGAGGTCCAGAGCACTATTAGAGTGTGAACGCCATCTTGACGCTCTTGGCCATGCCCCCAATGAGCAAAATTACAAAAACCCAATAAAGAGAATTAGAGATATGAACTTTTAAAGGTTTAAGTAAAAATAGCACCAAAAAGTACAAAGCATCAATGAAAGTCAATGGTCCCTGTTGACAGGGACCTTGGCACAATTTTGAGGCTGACCATGATGTAACGCGGATCCAGTAAAACAAGTAGTTTGACCCAGTTAGGGCTTGGAAGTGCAGAAGTTTGAAAAACTTTGACGGACTTTTCATTGTTTATCTAAAGAAAAACTCGTCTGCACAAGAGACAAACCTGAAACTCAATCCAATGCTGTGGAACTGTCAGTTGAATACTTTTTTACTGTTGGTCCCCTTGAAGCTTTGGTGAATTTTTTTGTTTTAAGGTTCCCAAATGTCTTTTGGTGCTCAAACAACCACAGAAGTACATTTCCAAGGCCCTCAGTACCAATGAGGGAGCACTTAGAGACTCTCAGATGTCAGGCAGAAGGCAAAAGAAAAGTCCACTCCAGATTCAATTGCCACTGGTGAGCTCAGATTCTTCACAGAAATGTCCCCGTCACCTCTGTTTTATGATGAAAGTGCTTTTAGATGCCACATTTATGCTTGCTACCAGCTAATGGGTGGGGTGACTTCTGGTACCTCTCTAACAAATGGGGTAAAATTACCAAGCAACCCTACTCACTTTGTCAGCAGTTGCTTTATTGCAAACAGGCCACAAATGTCAAATGCTAAGAACAGAAAAACTCCTCAATCACACTAAGCTTGGGCAGTGAGGGCTGTGGTGTTTGAGAGAGTCATGTGGAAATCTTCACTATTCTATACATCTTATATTAATATTCAGTTTGAAGGAGGAACTCTACCCACAACAAACCTAGAGACTGAAATCTGATAGGACAAAAGCCGGGTCTCTCAGCAACCAGACAGCAGATACACACGAATTGTCTTGGCTTCCTGTTCTCCTCCTTACATCACATGTGGTTCAACTGAACTGTTGTTAGAATCACTGACCTATATTTCCAAATGACTGAAAGCTGCAGGAGTGACATGGATCCCACCAATTCCCTATTAGGTAGGTTTAATATTTAGAATAAATAATGCATGTGTGCATCTCTTCAGAGGAAGTGAGGTGGCAGATGGAGGAATAACCTGGCTCTGCCTTCTTCTGCTAGGCTATTGAGTGTTCTTAGATTTCGCCTACTTTGACCTATGATTGAATATTTCAGTGTAATATTTAACACCAATGTCAGCAGGAGTTCATGCTGTAAATAGTTGACCACACAATGACTAATCAACACTTTAAGTATCTCAACTTACAACTAAGGTCTTGTAAACTGTTTCTGAATTAGATTCCTCTAGTAGAAAAAAATACTGAGTCTCACCTTGGTAGTTCAAACAAACAATCTACATAAAACTTGTCTTTGGTATAATGCTCAATTTCTTTGGGTTTATGAGAATCACTAACTTTTTCTTCTTTTTTCGTCTCCTTATCTTTTCACAGGTAAATATACTCTCACATAAGACAGGTGTCTTCCGGGAAGATGAGGGGAGTCGCCAAGTCAGGGAAGCTCAGGTAAGTGAAGGACTTTCTCCCAGCAAGCTCTTTTAAAGTCAAGCAAATGACTGGCATTTTGGGTGTGAATTTTATATCTATTCTTTCCAAGATGAATGCCTGGTCATCTGATTCGAAGTACATCTTGCAATAGTTGCCTCAATTCAGTTTTAAAGATGGAATTTGAATAGAGTGGTTATAGTGTTGGAAGTGGGAAACGTGCAAGAACGATTTGAACTTTATAAATGCCAAATATGAGCAGGTGATAGAGGGCATATTTCAGATACTAAGCTTACTGTGTCTGAAGGATGAGGGGTCCCAGTCAGTGGTAAATAAAAATGTGGCAAAAGGCATGCACTACATTTAGTGAATAGGCAACTCTGAATAGTCTGGGGTCTTCCAAGGACTTATCTCTTCTGATTGAGGTCAGCCGATTATCTGTTCCTGGGAAGCATTTCACACCTCTTTCATGCCTATTTCTGTGCTTGGGCACAGGCTTAAGAGGTGGCCAAGGCTTATGTTAATTAGCTTCTGACAGTTAAGGAGGTTAAAGTGTAACATTCTAAAAGTTACTTTTCATTAATGCTCACCATAAATCTGACTTCACCACTAAATTTGATTTTTGATTACTATAAAAAAGAGAGGTTTAATTATTTTTCTTGCGATAGCAGTATTAGTATTGTAGTCCGTTTTTCTACATTGGGCAGCTAAGCCTGCCACACTGAAAATATATTTTAGGCCCTTGTCACTGGAGGGAAATGGTAGCGTTAATTTTCTACATGTTCTAATTTTAAATGCCATGAATCCTACCTTGTGGGCTTAATGTCTTACAAACCACTGACTTACAAATGTTTAAAGCAGAGTTTTTTACCTTTTTAACATGTATTGCAGGTTTTACACTGCACAACGCAGGCTATGATGGTAGGCCTGAAGCCAAGTTAGATTTGTCACAATAGTGGCTGGCACAATAATTGCTGCAGTGCACAGTTGACATTTAGCTTTTCAAATTTCCCATTTATCTTTTAATTTAACTTTTCTTGCAATTGTGGCAGTTTCTCCAATATACAGAGTCTAAAAACCTGCAATAATATTCAGCATAAAATAGAGGTGAACACTCACAAAAGAACATTTATTCACGCTCCGGATATTCTATAGAGAAGGGAAACAGAGAGACTGAGAGGGAATAATAATTGCAAAGGATAGAGAAATATAAGGCCTATTCACATTTAGTAACTGAAGCAAGAATGCCTATCTCATGTCCTCCTGGTCAACTCCTGGATGCTGCCTACAATAAAGGGAGAGTAATGGTAGATGACGATGCCATCACCAAATTATCTTTTTAAAGAAGTGTAATTACTAAGTTCTCTGGCCAGAAAAGTTACATATATTACTAGTTATAATAAAAAATATTATGGTGTTATGGCCGTGACTGTTGGATGAATATGCTAGTCTGAGGCTCATATGACTCCTATCCTTACTGATTCCTATATCATTAAAACATCACACTATGGGGGATGCTTAAGGTTCCTCTGGATGGGGGCCACCTGTTGCTTTTACATCTCACCACACATGAGCAGTGATGGTGATACGGTTGTGATGGGGTGTGACCTTCCCAGATGGTGCCCACAATCTGGTTGAAGATGTACACGAGAGGCAGCACACAGTGACCAAGAGAACCTCCTGGAGTTTGTAATGGTCTGCTCTGGCTGGATTAGGTGCCCTTGCAGGGGCAGCAGCAGCATGAAGGCGTGCATAGATCCTACAAATGTGGCCTTGGCAGAAGAAAGGCTAGTAGAAGATGTTGGTAGCTTCACTGCACACAGATAAGTTCCAGAGTTGTTCCCGGACTAGCAGCAGGAGGTGAAGTGTGAAGATGGAGAATTTCCTTTTAGGCACAGGGCCCTTAACTGATCTAACCCTCATTAAACTATATTAGGGTAATTAAAGGGCGCTTGCACTCTCCCAAACGTGACACTCATGAAGAATATTTACTTACTTAAACTGGTTTTTGCCTGTAAGTGCATTGGAGCCTGCATAACCAAATGCACAAACTTGTGCCATCTGATGATGGTAGATAGAATAAAAAGCATCTCTGAGGAGCCCATTTACTTTGCTAGATATTAGTACCTACAACTGCCTTATATCATTAATACCCAGCATCACACTTACACATTGCTTCCCCAGAGAAATGTCATATTGTGTAGGGTGTCACACTGTGGTAGACAAAAGAGTGATAGGTGGATTGCTTAAATTAGTCTTAGCCACTGGTAATTATTCATGGACACATCCCAGTCTATAATTGTTTGCCCACTATCTCACCTAAGAGATGAACAAGCTCCATGCAAATTAGTCTTTGCTGCTTGCATTTCCCAAATTGACCTGTCTTGTTAATTCGGACTCGACTGTTCTTGATGGCTTAAATATAGCTAGTGACCGTCTGGAGTGGCATAGTGGGTGAAAAACAATGTACTGAAATGCAGCTGTGGGCAATTGCCAGTGGTTAAAACTATTTGCAACCCTTTGTATTTTCCACAGTTCATAAATGTAGTGTTACAAGCATCCTTTTGTGTGGATCCTGTGCCCACTGTGCCAAGGAGGTCAAGCTATGTATTACCAATGAGGCGTATTAGTCCAGTTTGGTACTGTTTGCATTACCATTCAGAGGCAACTTGTCATGGCAGTTTGCGCTGGACAGTTTATACTGGAGCAGGAAAAAGGCTAGTTTGCTTGGAATTGGTCTCTAGAGTGGCATACTGAATGAAAAATGATTGACTGGAATGCTGTCTCATCAATTGCCAGTTGATGAGACTATTTGCAAGTGTTCCATCCATCTTCTTTGTGTTCTCTTCAGTGTGACGCTCTAAGTGAGATGGGTACATTTATTTGTGGGTCCAGTGAGCACAGTGTCACAGGACTTAAGCTATAGTTCACTAGCCTCAATAGGTCTAGTGGACATCTGGGCACATATCATATATCAAGCACACTGTTCCTGTTTGTGCCATTGTGCACTTTTAAACAGGTACACTGGACATGAACAGTGTGCTGGATTAGAGTGAACGTGCTGTCTTCAGGTCAGCCATGAACTTGGGGCTACCCTGGGGGCAGCACATTCAGTGAAATAAGCAGAATCTTCTTTAATCAGCCGCTCCGTATTTCACTGAGCAGGCTGCAGCAACCTGCACTTAAGAGAGGAGAGATTCCTTTGAAGACTGGCACAGTGAGTGACTAAACTTGCTTGCAGGGGGATACCTGGGGGCCTATAATGCCCCCTTTCTCTCCTCCAGAGGACTGATCTCAGGGGGCGCACTGACCGTGTTCCCTCTTTTCATGATGCACTGTCAGTGTGACTCCTGATGGCTTCTTTGCCTTTAGGCCCACATCCATAATATGATGTGGGCAAAAAGGCAAACAGATTTCCTCATTTGCATAAGGCCAACCTCCAAGCAAATGAGGGAATGTCCTCTTGAAATAGCACTGGCGATACATGTGCGCCAGCATTATCAGTATTACAGAAGGGGCCGCACAAGCATCTGTGGCCCCTTGTGTGATACCAATGGGTCCTGGGGGTACACCAAGGAGGCACACACGCCTGTTTCACACCCCCAGGGTACATGTGTAAAACAGCCCCTAGTGTTAGCAGAAATGGAATACATTGATTATACATGTTATTTGGATGCTCATGGTACCTATGCATGTCACTACCAATTCCCGATGGGTGACTTCTTATAGTGATGCATCATCAAGTCCATAATGGGCTATATTGCCCTTTCAGATCTTGTATCTATCATCGTTGTCCTGTCCACAAACTAAACATGAGACACTCGTACTTAATGGTGTCTCAATAAACATATCCTAAAATGCGACTCATCAGTATGATATAGAAAAACTGTCTTATTCAAGGTACCAATATCCTGTAGATCAGAGAATCTTGTGCAAAAAAATACCATAGAAGAATAACCAGACTCCTTCAATGTCAAAATGCTCATTACTGTGCTTGATACTGATAGAAAAGACAGATGAAGGGGATAAAGATATGAATGAAGGTACACAAGAGACATGGGGTTGAAGTCATTTAGTTTGTCTCATGAAATAGAAGCTTTCTCTGGCGTTCAGCATTCTTTCATGTATAACAAATCTTTAAAATTAAACAGATGGCAAGACTTCTGTTACTCTCTTTTGTTATATTAGTTTCAATTGTGTTCAGTTTATTCTTTTATAAGGATTTCACATGGATGTCAACATTCTTCAAAAACTGAAATCCGTTTTTTTTGGCCTTTGGACTCTGTGCCCCTTACCAGTGCAGCTCTGGAATCTGCACGGAGGCGCAAATGTCCTTTCACCCAGCACTCCCCCAAGTCTCCCAATAAAAATGGTACCTTATTTGTGTGGGTAGGTTTTGTGCCAGTGGCAGGAACAGCCCAAAACACAACATGGGTAGATCACATTTTTCCACTCAAAACTGACCCTTTTTTGGCAAAGTGGGTAGCTCTGGATTTTGGGCCCTAGCTCAGCCGGCACCTAGAAAAAACTAAACAAAATACATATTTCTGAAAAACTCTGGGGGAATCCAGGGTGGGGTGACTTGCATGGCTCTTTTTGGGTTTTTACCCAGAATCCTTTGCAAACTTCAAACTTTTATTTAGAAAAAATACCCTCACATTTCTATGATGGAAAGTTCTCAAATCTGCATGGAGCCACAAATGTTCTCTCTAAGTTCCAACATGTCTCCCGATAAGCACAGTACACCACTTGTATGGGTGGTCCAAAAGGCATTAACACAAATAGTGCTAAAACGCTACATTGATAGATAAGCAAAAAGGCTAGCTCTGGTATTTGGTGTCGTACTGTGGTGCCACCCATGCCAACCTACAAACCAAGGACATTTTTTTAAATTAGACAACCAGGGGATTCCAGAGTTGGTGTGCCTTGTGTGAATCCCATTAGTATTTTTTTGTTTTACTCACAGTGCCCTGCAATCCTCAAACTTTGCCTGAAATCACACATTTTCCTTGCATTTCTGTGATTGAAACTTCCAGAATCAGGAGGAATCAACAAAATTCCTACCACCCAGCATTCCCTCACTTGTGCCAGATAAAAATGCTGAACTACTTGTGTGGTTGGGCCTAGTGTCTGCAGCAGGAACTGAATAAATCTGATGATGATGGACTTGTTGAAATCTGATAAAGTTGTATTTAAATCAATTGGCCAATTTTGTATTGACACCACCAAAATAGTTCATTTTATCAAAAACATCCATTTATGACCCACCTAATCTCTACCCTATGTTGTGACCCATGCTTTGCCAAGTTGCATCAGTCTAATTTAGCATCCAACCATAGGTCATTTGAGAGTCAACAGAGTTAAGTTTCTAACTATTACCATAAAAAATAAAGCATGGCAGAAATGTTTAATAAATCAAAATCTTGAACCGTTTGCTAATGCATCAGGTGTAGCAAACATATTTAGAGGGTACAAATGGAGAGGCACGTTTAAATTGTTCATATGCACTGATGATATCTTGATCAAGATCTCCAATATGTTGGAATCCATACTGCTACTATTGAAAGATCTAGCCTCCTACAAAGTAATATGTGTTTTAAGAATAATCTAACTAAATCTGAAGTAATTTCACTTAATATTGTACTTGATCACAGCAATACTACCCTAGCTATTTTTCCATTTCTCTGGGCACTCAATGCAATCATATATCTAGGAATACAACTAGCACCCTCTATGACACAACTAAGTGTGTTAAATTGCTATCCTCTCCCATGAGGCGTTAGAATCGATCTACAGATGTGGCACCTAGAACACTTTCCGAGATTGTAAATAAGGCAACTCTTTTATCTACACCTCTTCCAGGTGACCTCTCTCCCATTGTATCCTCCATGTTAATCAGACAACCCAGCTGGCTCTCTCTCCCTTTCTGGGGGGTTCAAAAGCAATGAATCGTTAGGAAATGCCTGAATAGCCCTTCACTCAGGTGACCTATCTCGCCTCAATGTACTCATTCTCTTCTGATGCTTTTAGTCAGCTTAGTTGCACTCCTAGTAGAATGGGGGAAAATATATATGACATCAAGCATTTCATTCCTAAGCTACAACATTGGTTGGATCACTGGTTGGAGAAAACACACTTGAGACATTCTGCACTAATTATTTCCCCTTTAAGGGCTTCTTGTCAAGGGAATGTTGTGCCCCAAATACTTGAAGGCATTGCACAGCATCCTGCCTGATCGCTTTGGAATGTGTGATTTGAATTTGTACAGATCTCACCCTCCTTTCTCCAGCTTCCTATTGGTATTTACATCCCAAGAGTTGGGAAAATGGGCCCAGAGATGGGACTTTGTGATTAGTTGGCAACAGAACTGCCCTGACAGTAGAGAATTTTATTTTTTCTCCCATGATCATAACTTGCATGTACACATGGATTATTTCTCAGAAAGTTCACTCTACCATAACGTTTAATGTTTAAGGAGTGGGATTATATTCTCAATAACATAAAGAAAAATACTGGGTCCATTTATTAATTCAACATTTTGCTCCGATGCACTTTGTGACCACACACATGAACATTCAATGAGTCATGTTTTTATATTTAAACTATATATTTGAACAACATTGGTAGTCATAACCCACAGGATATGATATTTTTCAGATCCCATTGGTTATGAAAGCCGATGTTTATGCAATATATGTTTAAAACATTGATGAGGATCAATACTAGCTGAAAGTTGTTTTTAGTGAGTATGTGTGTTGAGAGTTTTTTTATGGGAGAATGTATTTAGAATATTTGTAAAAATATTTTTCTGTTAATGATGTGATAATAAATTTTTGTTACGGTCTATTTAAAATCAAGATATTTCTGTAATATAAAGAAGTAACTCATGGGATATGAAAAAGTGTTTTCTTTAAGTTATCACCTGTATAATTTGCTATATGTCAATGATATAATCGGGATCTGGGACCATCAACTGCTGTATTAGAGTAATTTGGGGGAGTCTCTGGACTGCACTCTAATTGGTTGGAATCATATGTGATTCCCACTGGTTCGATCATAGTGCAAGATGGTGTAACATTAGCTCATGAGAATCTCCATTGGAAATGTAATGTATTCCACTACCTTGGGATGCAAACACATCATGCAGTACCTAATGTAACAGAGGGTATTCTGAGCAGAGCCATCATAACACTGATGAGATGTGTGAATTTCTTAAGCTCCCTCCCACTCCTAAACGAAGGAAGGAAGTCTCTTATTAAAAGGATGATGCTACCTCGCTAATTTTATTATTTTTCCACCATTCACTAAAACTGAACATCATTTTCTTTAGGAAGCAAAGCTCTGAAAAGATTGAACTAATATGGAGTGGGGTTATCTTGAGGTTGTGTTACACAAATTCTGTTTCCTCAGGGATGAGGGAGGATTTAGTATCCCAGACTTTGAGCTATACATGGCAGCACAGATGCAATGGTTGATTAGATGGATAGCTGAGATTACTAGGTCAGAGCCTAAATATATTCTGCCACCACAAAGGGTCATTGCATTGTTACTATGAAAGAAAGTGCCATTGAATGTACTGCTGAGACTGGCTTGAGTTGCCAAATCCGGGAAGGTATCAGGGACATATCCTGTTGTTGCTCACTTATTTGCTTAAACTACCTATAAGGGGCTGACTGGGCATTGCAGTCACTTTATAAAGACCATATTATTGGGTGATTTGTTTGAGGGAGGTACCCTAACATCATACAGAAAGCTGTTGGAAGATATGAACATACCAACAGGACAATATGTGACATATGAGAGAATAGTGATAGTTATTCAGGAGACCTTGTAAAAGGGGGCAGGGAACATCCAACACACTAAGTTCTGTCAACCTCATTTACTGGGCACACGGAGGAAAGCTATAATATGGATATATGGAGTGCTTCTGAATAATCTGACACATCCCCTAAAGGAGTTTACTGAGAAATGAGTTTTTGAATTGGCTCAGGAAATCACAGACAGAGAGTAAAGCATAGCATTGCTAAATGTCACCAAAATATTTAGAAAAGCATTCTAGAAATTGATTTAGTTAAACTTTTTGATTGGGTTCTTTCTCACAATTTTTTAATTAGCGAAAATATACATTAATATGGCTGCCTCTTGCCTGCATTATATTCTTGAGGGTACAGGGTTTTACCAAATTGGATAGCCCAACTATTACCCATTACTGGAAAGGCCTGGGCCTCCAAAGCGGATAGGACTAAGGACGGTAGAAACCTTCTGAAGCCATTTCATTAGGAGTGATGCTTGGGCCCAAGAAGAGAAAACTGGGCAGTAGAGGTATTGCTCTCTTGTTGATTACATCAAAATGAAACATAGCTGAAAATCATCTGCACCTCCTACTAGTGAAGTGTGAAGACAGCGTGTGATTTATTTTATACAAAAATGCAGTTCAATGGCGAAGGTGGGTTTTTGAGAATTATACAGAAGAGGTAATTCCTTGAAAATTAGGCCTCTCTTGAAAGAAACCACGGTGAGACCTACCTATTCATAATTAAGTAAAAAGGTTGAACCTGGAGAAGAGGGTCCCTTTGATTCTGGCAGAGGGACAGGTGCCTGATAATCAGTGTGGTGTAATTAAGGAGAAAGGGACTACTTTCTTCAACACACCCCCCGATCGGCTACCAACCTCCTTCAGGGACAAAAGGGTTCTGCCATGTTTGCTCTCCCTACAAATAGTGCACTTGTGGGTTAGTTTGAAGTAAGGGAAACAGAATGTGCTGCCAAAGAGGAAGTAATGTCCCCTGGAAAACTTATTCCATTAGTTAGGAGTGTTAAGAAATCACTCCTACTCACTGGCTAATGAAGCCTGCAAACTTGGCACCTCACTCCCATCTTATCAAAACACTTTCTGGGCTTTTTGAAGAATAGAAGAGAACTAGACCTGGGGCCAAATTCACAAAGGTAAACTTATACTTTTGTGTAAGTTCACTACTTTTCTTATTGACAAAGATAAACTTAGACAAAAAGACTTACTTTACTACTTTTTGGTATTCACAATGGAAAACTTTGACCAAAAGTCTAACTTAACTATTTTTCAGCATTCACAAGGGTAAACTTAGACCAAAAGTCTAACTTTGCTACTTTTCTGTTTTCACAAAGGTAAACGTAGACCAAAAGTCTAACTTTACTAGTAATAATTTACCTTTGTGAATACCGGAAAGTAGTATGGATTTTTGGTCTAAATTAGACGTTTGGTCTAACTTTACTTTTGTGAATAGCAAAAAGTAGTGAAGTTAGAATTATATTCTGACTTTACCTTTGTGAAATGGGCCCCTCCTGTCTGTGACCTGTGTGGAGAGATGAGGGGGTGGACCTGCTCCCAGTTATACCCAGGACTGAGAAGTGGCTCAAAGAGTCAGCTGGAATACCTCCTGTATGACTACAGGGATACAACAAGCCACAAAATACCCCTTTTCTGTTGTAATCAGCTGCCCAGAAGCATCTGGACCTGGACTGAACCTTGTTGGTGGCCTCTGCTGGAGTAACACCTGCTGTCTAAGTGCTGTCCCTGGCTGTGGAGCTTCAGACAGACCTCACAGCAAAGGTATATAATTACAAGGGGCGTTCTTTGGTTACAACCTACATGTATGCCTCACAGGAGGATGTTTAGCTCCAAAAAAGCGACTATCTTCAAATGCTGAAATCTTGACCGGTCAGATATGCAAAAAAAGTATCTGGATGGCCAGAAGGCTTCAGCAGGCATGAAATTTGAATTCTCTCACTCGGAGCTGTTCCTACCAAAACTAACGGCTTTGGTGGGCAGGGCCCAATATCTCTCCTACTTTGAAAGAACTTTGCCAAATAAACTATTTTGTTACTGCTAAATACTTCACATAATTTTCCTTAAATTAAGGTAAACCTGTGCTGTGCCATAGCTACCATGGATGGAACATGGGTTTATTTGTTTATTTTTTTATTTTATTTAGGAGCAAATACAACATGGCAAGACAGCATAAAAATAGTTGTGTTAATCATAGCAGCATACAATTATCTATAAATCATATCATTAAATAATCCCTCATTTTGCCTCAGCTACATTAAAATCTGTCATTTGTCCCTTGCAATCATAAGCCTTACAATGGTTATTACATAAAAAAGTGGTCTTCCCCAATGCCAAAGATAACCATTTTAGCAGTAAATGAGACTAATGGTTGTGGCATTGAGGATATTTTCAGGAAAATCGAGGTCCAAAATGCTTTGATTTTATGGCGGGTGACAAACAAGTGAATATTGAGCAGTGTGGGCTGCACTGGGATGTTTTCTACCACTTACATAGTGTCAAGGGGCTTATATAAAAAATCAAATAAGGTCTGGTAAAATTGGTCCCACAGTCTAGTAGATGCACTGAGTTTGCAAAAACGTGCAAGGCAACTATCCAGCTCCTGTTCTGTAACAGACTCATCTAAACTCATAGCCCACTTCTCCTAATCCTAAATCATCTTTTAGATGTTACATTAAATATCTATGTCTGTCATGAAAAATAGATCGATGAGGGCTAAAAATCAATTGTGCAAAGTCAGACTGACCCGGTGGTATTGTTATCCTGGCAGTGATTCTAAGTAAAAATATTCTAATCTGTAGATATTTAAAGAATTCATTTTGATGCAGTGAAATTTCATCTGCAGATCTAAAAAAGATTGTTTTCCCTGATCATTCACCAAATCAGCTACATTCGTGACTTCAGCCTGGTGCTATGCGCACAAATGCAAGGATGTGCAGTAGTCAGATAATTCAGGGTTATCCTGTAATAAGGTTTGTGCATGAATTCACGTAATTTTGAAGAACTTTCTGATATCCACCCAGATGTTAGCTAGAGCTCCAGTGGTCTTCAGTCTGACTTTCTTAAAAAGTTTCTCTTTCTTAAATTTGCCCCTAGTAATACAGGGATTATCATTAATGGAAATGGCGTGTAGCTAGGTCGCTGAGCTATGATCGTATAAATCTTGATACGATTAGCAACGCTTGCCCAGTAGTACAGTCAGCAATTGGGCAGGTCCCAGCAGCCTCTGGGTATACAACGTTTTAGAATCATGGTTGCTCTTTCTTCTTTACTTCCCTTCCAGATGAATTTAGCTACTGTAGAGTTAAGCTGTTTGAAATATTTACTAGGAATGTAGAGATGTAATGCCTCGAAAAATATACAATTTGAAGTAAAACATAGATTTTAGCTGTTTATTCAGCCAATTAAGATGCTGGGCAAATACATCCGTTTTGCCTGTAGAGCACTTATTTGCTGCAGTTGTAAGATATAATTGTGTTTGAAGCATAGTTCTAAAGAAGGTGCAATGGTAATGCCCAGATAACTGGCTCTAGTAACCACTCAGGGATCTTGGCTAGTAGCCTGCCCATCAGTTCAAGTTGAGTTTTGAGGGGTTCAATGTATAAGTGGAGATCTTAACAACATTAAGGGCGGTTTGTTCAATAATATTCAAGGATTAATTTAATGTGAAAATACTAATACACCATCCCCTTATACAGTGAGGGGAGATGCCAAAAGTATTTCGTAGAGCACGACTATTCACCATACCAGGCACTAGCTTCTGGTCTTTTTAGGATTATATGTTCTCCTTTATATTAAAGTCTCGGAAGTAAGCAATAATGTTGTGAGGCCTTCTTCCTGATTTTAGTGGGCCTGGTGGAACACTATGTGCCTGTTCAATGGAGAGAAAAGAAACAGTTCCATGATTGATGTCCTCAGAGCTGCCAAGGACGTAAATGGAGATGAGTTCAATGACCCAATTAATCTTGCTTGTGATGCAGCGCAAAAACCCTAGCAACGGGAAATAACCCGTACCGGTATCCTCCCTGCGTCACAGACCCAAAGTCAAACCAAACTCATTCACACATGCTGTCATTGGTGGGGCCCATAACACCAACACTCACACGTCACTTTCACACCGGTCTGCACACACAGGAGGGATGAGTGGTTCAAGGGCCGGACATGTGAGAGGAACACCTTATTACCTATAGGGAAGGAAAAGTCATTTATAAGATATACATTAACACCCTTTCTCCTACAGATTCTTAATCTTAAAACATCAAGGCACTCCTCCCACTTCGGTCGATCAGACCAAATTAGTTGGATTGGTTGATGGTGATTTAGAACCAGCTAAGAAACATTTCAAGACTTCAGAATCTATCTCTTAAATGAAACTCACAACTCATAATTCTCGTTAAACAATAATTTGTTTATCTAAATTTTCATAATATTCTGAAATTGCATTTATCTCATCAAAGATTTAGAAAGTTTATCAAATTTCAAATCGCAGAACATTATATTTACCTAATCTGGCTATTTGGAGTCCTCAAATTCATTGGCTCTGCATAATTTTGTCGTAAATTGTCCGAAAGCAATCCAAAGCTCAAAGTTCTATGCTCAGCACGCTACAGTCCCAAAGATCGGCAAAGGACCAAAAACGTGCAAGCATCTATCATAGTCCATAGACTTTCAGAAGGTTTGCAGTCATCAAATCATCGAACAGCATCAGGACCCTCCAAGATTCTGGAAAACAGCGGATCCCTCTCTATTCTACTACGTATTTTTATAATGAAATGAAGCAAAGATGATACAAATTATGTTTTAGGTCAGTCGGGATTGGCTGGTTGAGATCGTCCGATGTCAGACATTAGGGTTTCAGTTCAGTTCGAGGGGTGAGGTCAGGGGTTTGTGTAAAAGTCAGTCTGTTCCGGTTTTCTGTAAAGTCAATTGTTTTCTGTCTTGGCTGTCTTCCCACTGTGTCCTTGCTTGGGTACATGGTGTATACAGGTCATGACGAGTTTTAGGAGAGTTCTTTGCGCAGGCGTAGTTCACTCCGCGCCTCATGGGACAGTGGCCACATCGTCGTGTAGCGTCGGCGGCCATCTTTGATTTAGGCCCAAACGCCAACTTAAGCGAAAAAAACACAAAAATGTAATTAATACATAGAAATAATAAATCTAATGTTAACCCTTTGCTAATCCCTCTATGTGCTTGTATTTATCTAGCGTATAGCAACATTTAAAGCAATTATATTCACCCTTTTGGTCCACTTCTCGGGCAACATTACAAAATATTACCAAAGCAACATACATCATGCAGTATTCTAATTACTACATATACTACTTGTTAGTATGCGTACGGATTTTAATCATAAAGGTTATTTAGCCATGCAAAATGCAAATCCCACGTGTAATTCGAATATTAATAATGTTGATTAATAAACATGCAAACTCATTTAATAATATTATATTTAATGGATTATGTAATTAATAATTTTCATGCAAACTAGGGGAGGTATACAAAATTGTGTACTACCCGCTCCATCCATCCCCCTTTGGTGATTTTATCACCACACCATCAAAATTTTGTATCAATTTGTCAAGAAAGCGAAATGAATTCTTTCAGATTAATTCACAATTCTGTTTCCCCAATTTCTTCTCTTCTTGCTGTCTTATACATATTGTCTTTTATTTATTCTAATTCTATCTCTTCAAATTCCCTCTCCTGTCTCTTATTCTGTCTTCTTTTCAAATTTTCTCTTTTTAACTTTTTCTGCATTTTCTTTCTTTTATGACAAAAACATCCTAATCCTAAAATAAAAACTATAAAAATCACACATGTTAATGGAAATAGAATTCTACCTATAAATGTACTACCTAAGTTTAACAGGAAAGCTTTAATAGAAGAAAGTTTCTTCCCAATCTTTTCCCAAACACTTTCAACCTCCAGTGGTGTAATTTCCTCATGCAATTCAGTTATGTTTTTAATGTAGATCTTCAGATCTTTACTTTCGTCCGGAATGTAAGTACAACAATGTTGAACTTTCAGCATTCCACAGACTCCACCCTCTTTTGCCAATAATATATCAAGGGCAAGTCGATTTTGCATTACCATGGCACGCATGGCAACCATTTCAGTATTTACCAATAAGAATCCTCCAGTGGTGCTTGTTGACAAGCGATCCACTACTGTTGATAGTTTTTTAATTTTGTGTGCATTCAGAGATATTCCCACTGCTGGTATCAATGCTCCAAAAATGTCTCCTACAATTTCTGACCAAGATTCTCTTTTTCTACGTGTTAGTAGACTATCTAACTTATGTACACCATCTTCTCCTCTTCCCATGTGGAATATCTTTGGGAAAACCAGACCTACATAACATGTGCCATACCAATGGTCTGGCAACCGATAATATGCCATTTTCCTGCAGATAAAATATAACCCAGGAAAAACTGGATCATTTCCACCTTTAAATCCCCATCCACCTATGATTCGGTATGTATCATGGCATTCACTGTTACCTACAAAGTAATTATCATAGGCAGTTTGATTCCTTCTAATACACAACTTTCCTTTCTGGGGCCAATCTAAAGCCATAGTTGGACTAGCTTCTCCCTTCAAATGTTTTTCCATTTCAACATCCCAGACTGTCTTTTCCTCTCTTCCGTCAGATACTTTATTTTGCATTTTCAATCTCTTTTCTTCAACCATATCCAAGAGCGTCTTTTCTTCTTTCTTTAAACTGCAAGTCAGATCATTTCTAAATATATATTCTAATGTTAGTTCTTTAGTTTCTAAGAAAAATTCCCCTAACACCTTTGCAGGCTTTACTTTATTCAATTTGTTAATTGCAGGTACTTATTAAAATATGTTATCTACATCTGAAAAATAATATTCTAATGTCCCTATTTTATAAAACAGACTAGCTATCACACTACATGTTATTCCATAGGTTACTGGAAGGTGATGTTAGGTCACTCCCTCCGATACAGATGCTGGTAACTGCATACAAACATAGCAATCCCTCACATCCATGGTCTTTACATATTCATACAATAGTATCGAAAATACATTATTTGAGAAATGCTTTATAGACCTGTCTTTATGAAGATAATTCCTATCTTTTTCAGTCGGATATACTTTCTGAATCTTTTCTATATTAGTTTTATTTTCACTATGTCCTTCTATTGTTTCTAGCATAACTTTAAATGATATCATTAAAGCTAATACACTCCATAAAAGCATTAGTAATCCTGTACAACAACAACACATTTTAAACCACCTTCTAAGGAACGTACATTTAGTTTTTCTACTTTCTGTGTTTGCCATTTTCGTAAAATGATCAGTGTCTTTTGACTTAGCCTCTTCTACTTCACATCTAGTTTTGTCCAACCGAAGGCTCTAAGCACCTACTTGGTTCTATCAGCTATATCTTTTCCAGTATTCTATTTTCTTTCCATTTGCAGCATTTTTGTCTTATTCAGTTTGGCATTTGATCGTCTTTCACTTTTCTCTCATAATCTTGATACAGAACTTCCTGAACATCCGTGTCTTCTCCAAGATCGAACAAGATAACTCTCAGGATTTCCGATTCTTCGACTTCCTCAACCACTTCCGGTATAGTCACCTCTGGATTTTCTTGGCTATCCGCCTCTTCTTTTATTTCAAGCAGGGCCACATACGTCCATTCCGGCGACTTATACTTCTGGTTAGGCTTTCTCATTCTTTTGTTTTCCTCTGCTGTAGTTATTTTCTCATTTTTCGATTTTTCTTGGCTAGATACTTCATTCACCTGTTCAGCTCTTGGTGAATTCCCTCTTGTCAGTCAATATCTCAATCTCTTTATTTTTTTGGGCCAGATTTCATCTCTTGCTGGTCTTTTCGATTTATTTCCTTTATCATTCTTTTCAGCTCTCCATGCTCTTTTTCTCAAGACTCGACCTTCTGGTACTTCTTCATCACTTTCCTCTATTTCTGTTTCAACTTGCTTTTTGCTTTCAGCTGTTCTTCTTTCCACCACTTCTTTTATTTCCCCTACTTCTGTCCCTCCTCGTGGTTCTTGCACACAATCTTCCTACTGACTAACTGACCCTTCTTCTAACTGAATGCTCGAATTCCCTCCAACTCCTCAGGGGTCTTCCACAAGAATCTTTCCTTCACTTTCTGTATCTGGCACCTGTTCATCTACTTTTGTTATTTCAGGTGGAATTTCTCTCAGCTTTCCATCAGAAACTTCCTTATCAACAATTTCTTTGATTGTCTCTTCACTGCTTTTCTCTTTTCTCCAATGTACCTGTTCTTGTTCAGTCTCTGAGTCTGAGCTGGTATCAGAAATCTGTAATTTTCTTCTCAAAGGAATATTCTCTGGAGCAACGATCAAACTTGGTTCTGACTCCCCCCTTTCAGGATATTCTCTTGTTCTCGTTTCTTCAGCATCCGATTCAGAACTAGTCTCTGACTCTTCAAAATATTCTCCTTTTTTGTTATCCACTGGATTTGGGATTCTCAGTGTGTGACTAGCATAAATCCAGTTCTTTATTCCAGCACACTTCACAGCTGTTGTTGTAGTCAAAATCACTTGTTGTGGTTTTCCCCAACGTGGGACCAGACAGTTCCTTCTTCTATGTACTTTGATTCTCACCCAGTCTCCTGGGCTCAGATCATGAGCTTGCTTCTTTCCAAGGGTAGTGGCATCCGATCCAACCTGATGAAACACAGAATGAACTGCGTCAGCCAGCCCCTTACAGCAATCCAACACCAAGTCATCAGTTATAGGCAACAGCTTGTTGACTGGTATGAAAACATGTTGCATTGCTCTTCCCATGATAATTTCATGAGGGCTCAAACCCGTGTTCCTATCTGGAATAGATCTAATAGTCATGAGTACTAGAGGCAAGACATCAGGCCATTTCAAACCTGTGGATAAACACATTTTTCCCAATCGTTTTTTAATGGTGCCATTCATTTGTTCCACCACACCAGAAGCCTCTGGGCGATACGGACAATGTAGTTTTTGTTGTACATTTAATGCTTCACAAATCAATTTCATGATCTCATTATGAAAATGCTTTCCTCTATCTGATTCAATTGTGACTGGGAAACCGAATCTAGGGATGAATTCCCTCAAAAGCAATTTTGCTACTTTGATTCCATCATTTCTTCTTGTGGGATATGCTTCTACCCATCTAGAAAACAAACAGACCATCACTAGGACATACCTCAACCTGTTACAGGGAGGCATTTCAATTAAATCAATCTGCATTCTGGTGAAAGGCCCTCCTTCTCGACCTATCGTTCCTAGACTTACCACTGCTTTCCTTCCAGGATTGAACTGCTGACATATAAGGCATCTCTGACAAATGCTCTCAGCTACAAGTCTGAATTTGCATTGTACCAAGTTTTCTTAAAGGACCTAATCATTGCGTCTCTCCCTATGTGTACCTGTCCATGATACATCCTTGCCATGGCAGACACAATGCTATCAGGCATGACTGGTCTTCCATCTCGATATACCCACATATGATCTGTTTCCCTTGGTGCACATCCTGCTTTTACCCACTGTCTCATTTCCTCAGCTCTTGCTTCTTCCTGCAATTGCATCACTTCCAACGTTAGTAAACAGTAGGGGGCAAGAATTCATCTCTCTTTCTTTAGCTCTGTTGATCAAGTTTTTATTACGAGCACAATATTGAGCCACATCATTGGCATACTTATTACCAACTGCGACATAATCTCCTGTCTGGACGTAGGCAGCACACTTCACAACAGCCAATTGTTTAGGCAGCTGTATCGCCTCAAGCAACTTCCCAACCACTTCAGCATTCTTTATAGGAGTTCCACTTGAAGTCAGAAATTCTCTCTGCAGCCATATCTGGCCAAAATCATGCACAACACCAAAGCCATACTGACTATCAGTTATCACAGTCACTCTCACATTCTTTCCCAGCTTGCATGCTCTAGTTAAGGCTACAAGTTCAGCAACCTGGGCTGATTTTATTCCCTTCAGGTAAGATGCTTCCATTACTGCTGCAACTGTGCATACTGCATATGCTGCACTTAGAATTCCTTCATCTGTTCTCAAGCATGACCCGTCCACAAACGTCACAAAGTCACTTTCTGTCAATGGTACATCTTTTATATAAGGACGTGGTTTGGTACAAAAATCCAGTACATTCAAACAATCATGATCTACTTCGTCTCTGAATTCTACATTCTCAGCATCAGGCAGTCACGTTGAAGGATTCACATTCAAGCATCTCGCAAGGCTCACATTCGTTGCACCTAATATGACCTTCTCATATTTAGTCAGCCAACTATGTGTCATAAACTGAGTATGACTCCTTGTTACAAGGATTGTCACATAATGAGGTACAAACACTCGCACAGGGTATCCCATCACAATTCCTTCACTCTGTTCCAGACTATTACAAGTAGCAGCTACTGCTTTCAAACAACCTGGTAACGCTACAGCTACAGGGTCTAACATAACTGAAAAGTATGCAATTGGTCTTCTCAATTTTCCATGTTACTGTATTAGTACCGAGAGTGCACATCCATTCCTCTCACTGCAATACAACTCGAATTCCTTCTCATAATCAGGCATTCCTAATGCTGGCACTTCACACAAACTGTCTCTTAACTGTTTAAAAGCTGCTAATTCTTCCCTATTTAAGGCAATGGGGTCTTTTACATCACTTCTCGTCAGGCGTAACAAAGGTTTTGCGATCAGGGAAAAGGTACTTATCCACTGACAACAATATTCAACCATTCCAAGAAACATTCTCACTTCTCTTTGCGTCATTGGGGCTCTCATTCCTTTTATTATCTTGATTCTATCTGCAGTTATTTTCCTCAGTCCTTTTTCAATTCTGTTACCTAAATATTGTACTTCTTTTTGACAAAATTGCAATTTAGATGGGGATACCTTAAGTCCTCCATCTGCCAAATGATTTAGCAATGCTATGGTGTCCATTACACAGGCTTCCCGAGTCTTTGACGCCACAAGTAGGTCATCAATATATTGGACTAACATGAATTCTTGGGCATTTCTAAGTCTTCCAAGGACTTTTTCAATATCTGATTAAAAATCGAGGGGCTTTCTGTATACCCCTGCGGGATTCGGCACCAAGCCAAAATACGTTCACCAAAACAAAACGCAAAAATTTGTTGGTGCAACGGGATGGAAAAGAAAGCATGGCATAGATCAATCACTGTATACCATTCTGCATCATGGGGAATCTGATACAAAATTACAGATGGATTTGGTACAATAGGACAACATGACACAACAATTTTGTTTATCTTTCTCAGATCTTGTACTATCCTGAACTTTCCATTAGGCTTTTTCAGTCCCATAATTGGTGAATTACATGGACTACTCATTATTTCTCTCAGAATACCTTGTTTAACCATGTTCTCAATTATAGGATTTACTCCTTCAATTATCTTCGGTGTTAGTTTATATTGAGGAACATTTGGATAGCTTATTCCTTCCTTCACTGTTATTTTTATGGGATCTACATTTTCCATTAATCCTACATCTTCTCCTGTGAAATCCAAGACTTCTGCTTTTACTGTCTGTTTCAATTCTATTGGTAGTTCGTCAGGGTTGAATACGGCAAAGGCTTCAGTTATCTCAGTTTCCATATTAGCCATAGTCATTTTATACAGTACGTCTTCCTCAGGGGTCTCAAATGCTATACCATCAGGGGTACAAAATATGGTGCAATTCATCTTGCACAGTAAGTCTCTGCCTAACAACTTTACAGGACTTGAATCACACACGACAATTTCCCTATATTGATTAAGCCTGGGCAAAGCACTACGCTACGCTCACGTAGTTTGCGAAGTTCGCGCTACTTCGCACTACGCGAACTGCACGTAGCACAGTGCGAACACGCGTAGCGTAGTGTTGCGTAGTGCTGCGGTCATTTTTTGCTTGCTCGCGGTCCTCAACGTCAAGTTGGCGACCGCGAGCAAGCAAAATGACATCCCGGCGAGATTTTTTCCTTGTTCGCGATCAGCAACATGAAGTTGGCGATCGAGAGCATGGAAAATAAAAAACTCCCGGCGAGATTCCCAACGCGAGGAGGTCAGGTTTCTCATTGCGAGTGGTCGCGTATGCTCGCGACCGCTCGCGATGAGAAACTACCAGTTCGCGTTGAGAAAGCTGCAGCTCGAGTAAAAATCTACTCGAGCAGCAGAAAACTACAGCTTGCACTGTGCAAGATGCCATTTTCAATGATTGCACAGTGCCGGTTGCTTGTCCGCACTGTGCAATCATTGAAAACGACATCTGGCACATTGCGAACAAGGTACTACGCAGTTCGCGAAGTGCTACGCGTAGCTCGCGTAGTGCGAACTGCACTTTGCGTAGCTTCGCGAAGTGCCACTTCGCGAACTACGCCCAGGGTTAATATTGATTCTTACTGGTTCTGTGAGTTACGTTTTAATCTGTCTGTTGGATACTCCGACCACTTGGATTGTTTAGTTCGAGAGAGGAAGATTGTTAACATCAGCTGACCTAACAGTTGATCGAGTAGCACCAGTATCTACTAGGAAAGTAATATTTTCATAATTTACCTTTCCGTCCACAAAAGTGCCTGTCTGGTCTACTTCTAGAGTTGCGCCAAGTACACACACTTCTTCCTCCCTTCGGCCCCGTCAATAACCTTCTTCTGACTCACTCTTATCGCGTTGTAGCCAATACTGCAAAACAGCGCTAGCACGCGGCAGCTTAGTTACCTGTACTTCGTTGTAGAATCCTGTCTCATTACTGTATTTCTGTGAATTTACGTTCTGTGGAAAAGACAGTTTTGGCACCTGATTCTGTTGGGTAACAACCTGCTGCTGTCACTGCGGTTGACCACTCACCTCTTTCTGCACCTGCGGATTCAATGATGCATTATCATTATTAGTATTTGGGGGAAATTTACACTCGGATTTCCAGTGCCCTATTCTTCCGCAATTGTGACATGGCCATTTATTTTTGGCTTCTTCTATATTAAATTGTCCTTTTCCTTTTCCAGCATTAAATTTAGGTTTTGTACCTGTACTATTTGCTTGTTGAATCAGCTGAGCTTCCTGTCTTTCTGCCACTTTTACTTGTGCCCACAAAGCCATTTCTTTTAATTTACGCAGCTTGGCCTCAATTTCATCACTAAAATATTTTGCATGTCTTAGTACTTCATCTATTTTCTTATTTTGCCAATCCACTGTATGCTGTTTAATCATCTCACTAATTTCAGGACGTAGACCATATACAAATCTGTAAACAAAATGACTCAAGTCCTTTTCACTCAAATTTTCATCACCACTAAACTGTTTAATGGCAAGGATTAACGTTTCGTAATTGGCATGTACCGACTCCTTTGCTTCTTGATGAGTTCGGTCAATTTTCACCCAATCAGTCTCTTTAGGGGGTACCTTGTTTTCCAGGAAAACAATTACTTGTTCATATTTTTTCATAAATTCTGGGTCAGGGGCTCCTGTTTTTGGATCCCTAGGGTATTCCTGCATAGGCCAATTAATCATCAGTTTACACTCTGTCCATAGAACCTATCCACTTGCCTGTACCACTCGACTGGCTTTTCGCGTAGTCGAAGGAAATCATTTGTAAATGACAAAATATCTTGCTTAGTCCAAGGAACATGTACATATCCTCCTCCTGGAATTTCTCTCATGGGACATTCTGTCACTACCTTTTCTTTTTCTCTTACGGGGAAGACTGCAAATGTTTTATCTGAAGCATCATCTCGTTTTCTAAAGCATCTACTTTTCCATTTATCTACATCTCCCCATTTCCTCAACAAAATGATTATGTCTGTAATCAGAGTTATTCTTCCTGTTGTGTTCAGATTTTCAATATCTTTTTCAGAAAAATCTCATCTGTAGGGAGGTAAACAAGAAGAGGGAAAATCTGACCTTATGAACACCACAGTTATGGTGAACAACAATGTGATGAAAACAAAGATGCAGGAACAAACATCATGGAGACAGAAAACAATTCATTAATAGAAAACAGCAATGTTTAAAATTAAGAACTACCATTAAGGATAGGGAGGCATCACGCCCATCCTGCCTTCTTTTAGGCAGCTCCGTTGCCCTTCTCACTGTCACTAACCGACCTAGTGGGTGCACACGTAGTTGGCTCCTCTAGTCCCCGCGGTATTCTCTTCCGCCCTGGATTTACTCCTGGTTTGCTGTCGATCGCCATTTGACTGCGCGACCAGATCCTTGACTACGGCTCCATTCAACCTTGGGTAAGCTTCGATTGGTTCTTGTTCGTTCGCATTCATTTACCCATTGTACAGCCAGTAACGATATGTCCCCCTCTCCCTCCCCCTTTCCTAGGCTGCACCTCGGTCCTCCTCCTGCATCAGTTGCCTTGCCCGCAAAGTTCCCTTTCCACTTCGGTGAGTCCCTCTTATCCTTGCCGCCTCCCTTTCCTCTGTACTGTCTTAATTTTCACGTCCACCCTGTATTCTTAATTCTATCTTTTTCCACAGCTTTCCGAGGGCCCTCCCCGTGCCCTCTACTTTTTATTCACTTATTGCTGAACACTTAGCCCTCTGCCCATGCACAAGGTAGGCTTCTAGTCATTGCCTGTTCCACTTCTGTTTTCTCCTTGCTTTTCCTTCCCTTTCCCCCCCCCGCCCCCCACTCCCACTCTTTCCTTTACACGCCTCATCCCTCTCGGCATTTTTTTGCCCACACTCTCCCCTTTTTCCTGTCTCCTGGCCGCCGCTCTGATTCGTTAATTATTTCTTTACAGAGCACTCCCAATTTAAGCAACCCAGGTCCTGATGATGATCCTCAAATTGACAGGATCGAAACGCCGTTGACCATTATCCACCAGCCTAAACGTTCTTGGCGCACACAAACCTGGTCCATTTGAAAATGAAAAATACCAATTTTACTATCGAGTAAATTGCTATATGGACCCTGTACTGTATATATTGCCTTCATGCGCCGGCTGTTGTGGTGTTGTTTTTTCACGTTGTCACTAGCGCCGTTGTTTCACTAAGCACGAGCACTTTGTACACTTTATCACTAGGGTTGCCAGAGTATTTTATACCCTGTTGTGCTCTTTTGATCCACCAAATATATGACGCCGATTGGCGCTTTTGAAAAAATAACTTTGAGTTTCCTCTCTTCTGTTCGTTGTAATGTCTTGTACATACCTTTGTAAATAATTCAGTACATCCTGCTGAGATATTGTCGCATTTACATCAGTGTACCACAAGCCATTGTCCGTTAGTAATTGAGTTTTGTGCTGTGGAGATGTTGCGCAGCTATGTCACCTCAGGCAGTATGGAAGACCTGGGACGTTGATGAGGAAGTTGATGCAGGTGTAACACACCCCACTGCATCTGCATCAGGACTAACCCAAAGGGACACAATCCTAGCAATTCCTTCACATGAGTGCACTCATCTCTAGTGCCCCCACCTCGGTGCACTGCAACTCTCGGAACCTCCAGACTGAATATTGGGGGACCTCTGTCCTTACTCAGGCTCCCACCATGTTGCTGTGCAGTTGACTCTGTTATGCATGTATTTTCTGTTTCCTTTGCACTGGTGTTCAATCTTCAAGTTGTTGCCAGCACCAAGCATTCCGTGCAGACCAGCACAGGCGTCACTGTGCATGTGGCCCTGCCAATAAAGGGGCTGGGCACACGTGCCCATAGCCAGTTCGACATGATATCTATGTGTGTCCCTGTGGTCTTGTTGTATGCATGAGGGCACTGGGCCTTAGGACATTACAGTGTGCTGTGTACATCGGATGCAGACATGTCACCACAGGCAGCGTGTTGGAGCTTGGACATGTAGCTTTGTCCTTACCCATTCAATTTGTAAGGGGAGCGGCCAGGGCCATCATATGCCATGCCGACATGGGTGTGTGACTGCTATTTGTGCGCCCCTGGGCGTGGTTCTGTACTGTGAATGTGCATCTGCATGTGTCTCTATGGCAGTGTGGGTCTCCTTTGTGGGGTGTGGGTGGTCCCTGAGGTTGATAGACATCAATGTATGTGTTCTAACTCGCCTTCCATGGGTTCGGCACCCACCCCCACCTGTTGGGCCACCTCCTTTTGGCGTGCTGGCACATGGCATTGGGGTACCATGTGTGGGTGGGTGGAGTGTTGTGTGCCAGCTATGCTTGCGTGTGCTTCCTGCTGTGTGGTCTGTTGCAGGGGCTGTGTTCTCCTCTGAGTAGCTTGTCTGCCCAGGTCCTGGTGGTGGTTTGCGGGGATATCCATGGGCTGTTGTAGGGCGTCGGTGTCAATGGTGTGGTGGTCTTCTCCGGCATCACAGATGTGTTGTCTTCTGTTCTCTGCTGGAGGAGTTGTGTGTCCCTCTGCAATGTGAAGGGGAGATGTATGTTGACATTTTGTTGACTTGTTTGTTGGGCATTGTTCTGGTTTACATGCAGACTGTTTGGCAATGTACATTGTGACTGTTTGTGAGGTGCTGGATTCTTCTGCGGGACAGTGTAGATTTGGACTACATGACGGATGTGAGGTCGTATGGGTAAATTTCCATTTCACAGTTTCCTGCTCCGTCAAATGTGGTAGGCATGTTTCTGTGCATGTGCGGAGCCAGTGTGGCCTCTGTTCTGTAGTGCCGGCTATGCGCATTGTACCATGTTGTCGTCGATGTGGGTGTGCTGTTCTTGCTATGTGTGTGTGCTGCAGTGTGCCAAGGGGATGTGGGACATGATCCTGGGTGATTGTGGGTGTGCAGTGTGCTACGCCTCATTGTGCATGTGTGTCATTGTGCCCATCTCCCCCTGTCCACCCAGTCCCTGTTCGTTACTTTCCCTGTTGATGTTGTCAGGTTCTCTCGAGCTGTGTCCGTACTCCCTACTCCTTGCACCATCTCCACACTGATGACTGTGGCCTGGGTTTCCTCCAGCTCCTCCTGTGATGCGGCCTGCCACCTCCTGTCGCCGTTGCTGCCTTCCTGTTGGCAGCGGGTTTGTACCTGGTTTATGTTGTCACGTCCTGCTGGCGCCTCATGGCCTCCTCCGTTGGCCTCCTCAACACTCCGGCTGCATTCACGGTAGTCTGCTTGTGGGTCAGTTGCTGGTTGTGTTCTGTCACCTCCATGACACTGGTTTTGTTTTCCTACAGTTTGCACCCTGTCTTCCTCTCCCTTTTCTCCTTGGCCTTCCCCGTTGTTCCTTGTTGGTGGTCTGTGGGGGTTGTGGGGTTCGCGTTGTCCTCTGCGCTGGGTCAGGGTGCATCCATGTTTCTCTGTGCTTAGGCTTGTTTCTGGTGTGTTGTTTCAGTGGTTTTTATAGTGCATTTTCCCGCAAGACGCGTGGGATTTGCAGGCCTCTGAATGGTTTTTGCTACTTTTTGTACTGCGATTGGCCTCATCGCATGTATTTTTACGTTTGCGTTTCGCATTTTTGCGCCGTTGCGTTGTTTTTGACGCTGACATTTTACGCGTTATCTGGTGTCTATCGCATGCTACCGGGGTAATTTTCCCGCGATGGGCTGAGATATTGAAAGTTGTGTTAAGCTACTCTTGCGGTACTTATCACAGGTTCTTGTGAATATACCCCTGAGTAGTATACCGTGGCCATCAGAGAAAAAATTCTGTTTGATCCTCATTACCAAACACATTGCACAAAGTAACGTGTTGACAAAAAAGAAATTGCATAATGGGACACAATGGGGCAGGTTGAACCTACCTCACCCCAATGTCCAAGCAAGGGTACCCAAATGCACCACCAGGCAATTAAAAAAAAGCTACATTATTTGTATTCTATACCAGTTGCATGAATCCTGGACCCTTTTTAATGAAAGCTAAGAAAAAAGAATATCAGACGTAGGTGTTGGGTTAATTGGAGGCCCTGGCTGAAATATACCAACCACTCAATCTACCAAACTCAATCACATCCACACAGATTTACTAATAAGAGCATAAATGCCACCAAGAAAGAAATTCTGCATCAAAAGTATTAATTAAACATGTCCTCTTATAAATCCTTTCCACAGAAAAATAATCTATAATCCTATATTCAGAGAACAATTCTAATTACATAAATGGTACACAATTTGGCGTACAAACAAAAAAACATAAGGTGCTCAGTGCACCACTACTCACACACAGGAGTACCCTAATGCACAGTGTGTATAATTCTGTTGCATATACTGATCCAGCAAAAACTTTCAAGACTGAGTCCTGGTGAAATTTATAAAGTTCATCACAGTTACTCCTGATGGCTGGATTCAGTCAAAAATCAGTTCAGTCCTGACCACCGACATCAGCTACACACAGCTGAAGGTCATTCACAGTGGAAATTGGCCACCTGTAGAAGGAGTGGCCTGTGTGGTCAAACCTTGTTGTGCACAGCAGAACGCCTTGCATAGTAGGAGTTACCTGTATGCTGCAGGTTGGGTGCAAGTCATGGTCACCAGCAGTCAAAACCTGTTGCATATGTCAGAAGCCTGTGTCCCTGCATTAGTTGTTTCTATCAGAGGCCAAGATCTGTAGCCACGGCCAAGCAGAGCAAATTTTGACTGCCCACAGAGGGCTGGGCCCAAGGCCTGTCAAATTCCAGTATCTGTGACCTGCTATTATTGTGCATAGCCCACAACTGTTTGTGGACAGGAATCGCTGATGTGGTATATGATCAAAAATCACTGAAACAATGTAAAAGGTTAAAACCAAAGAAGCACTAACGTGTGAAAGCTACAGGTAGGACTGCAAAATGTTTCTCACAAAACAGACGTGCAAACCATAATTTGCAAACCATATACAATGCTTATGACCTCACAGTAGTTATTCCAATAAGTAACAACAACTTAAAAGCACAACATATATCAAAAACAGCACAAAAAAATAACAATTCTACATTTATAGTTGTCTCTTTCATAGTGTCATGGGCAATATGGAACCACATTTGTATAATGATGTGTAATATATATTCTAGTAGGGGAATAGAAAGATGGGGATAGAATTAATACACTAATTGAAGTTCAGAATGTATGTAGACTAAAAATGATGATCAAACAGGTTCTGCGCATCAGAGTACAAATCAAGCAACAAAACAGGTGAATATTGTTTTTGATAAAGTGTAATAGCTTTTCATAGAAAGGGGGACAGCGTTTGATCATAGCAGCGACAGTGAGAGAACACTAGACATATGTACCAATCAGCATTCTCATCCCAATTTCAGCCATGATTTCAGGCGAATTGGCCCAACCACTTTCCCCAGACTCGCCCACAAAATAGGTAAACATAATATGCAGATGACCCAGTAATGGCCAGGATTGTGGTTAAAGGTCACAGCACGTCACTGCTGAACTGTGAGTATTTTATCGATGCTGGTTCATTAGGATGCCGCTAACTACCTTGAAGGCCTCATATCACGCCAGGATAACTCCCCCGATTACCATTCCTTAGCTTCCTTCCATTCACCGATTCTTTGTTATGTTTTCTTTTTACCCCACCCTTACAAGGATGCTAATAATCATAGCGCTTGCCTCCGTCAAAGTTCGAAGGAAGCATGTATTTGCCCTAATTGGATGAGTGTTCCTGCTACAAACATACCACGGTGGTTTTTTACTACCACTTGTAGTTCTGCCAATGGTTGTACAGCATGTGTGCCACTGCACCTTTGGTTTTAAATGCACGTTAAAAATCACTGAAGTGTCTTATTCACTTACTTGAGGATGGAGTCATGAGGAGGCTACTGCTAGTTACAAGTGTGCAAACCTATTTTTTATATTGTTATAAGATTATGCATCTTTTTTTTCTTTAGGTTGGTCTACATACAAAGGTTACCTCATTGCTAGGTTTCTTCTGATCACTTGGTTCACAGATGATACTAATAGTGAACCAACCATTGTGAAGATAGTATACATAGATTGATCCTGAAGAATTGCCACGTGATCTCACAGACACACTAGACAAGAAACATGTCGACCTTCAACTCATAGCCACTACTGGACGTGATCCCAGAGGTAGCCAGCACATTTTGTTTTTAAATTGACCAGTGGGCTCTCTGATAAAATTGAATTTGGAGCACCACTGTTCTCCTCTTTTTAACCCTCTCACACTATTGTTGCACATTTTGTCACCCACATATACACCACAAGGCCCTTTACCTGCATTTGGGATAAAAGGATCTCCGAAAAAGAGCCCTTCATATGGTGCCGGTCAGGCATTGCAGCGCTGGCCGGACCAGGAGCATGCCCTATGATGAAGCATGACACCCAACTAGGTATCTGAGGGCCCTATTTCCAAAATTAGGAGACACCCTGTCTCCACCATAGGGTCAGGGCAACACCCCTACCTAGCCTCCTCCCGTTCCTCGGTTCTTCACTTTAGGAACTGCATACTTTGTAGCTTACTTGATCGGTGATTAAGCCACAACATGGATTTATGAGCTCAAAACAAGGAAGCACCAGCTCTTCAATATGAATTAAGTTGCAACATGTTGGGCGCCCACTACAGGGAATGAATTGGTGGATTGGATAATGGGATAATGCACAAAGAAGAGAACTCAGTCATATGAAATGACCCATTGTATTATGATACCAACTGGTGATTGAAGCAGATCAGATGAAAGCTTAAAAACCACTAACGCTGAAACCAGAGTTATCAGCAAAGACAAAGACTCTAATGTCGACAGCACCAGTTGTCTTCTTTTTCTCGTGTGCACTAAATTGGTGAATACAGGATGCCTCAAACAGCACAGCATAACTCTTGGGCAGCAAGATACATGTGTCATATAATATAATATAATATAATATAATATAATATAATATAATATAATATAATATCATATAATATCATATAATATCATATAATATCATATAATTTCGAACTTTTTCAATTTAAACTGTCATATTACGTTTGACGAATGAGGATGGGAGATGGAAAATGTTAGTTTGCACCAGCTCTTTGTTTAAGACAGTAGAATGAGAATATCATATACATCACATGGTGTTTATACAACTTCTAAAGTTATTTGACTACATAAACCAGACATGATACATGGGTTATATAAGGTCATTTCAAGCAAATAAAAGGAGGAGTTTGATTTGCCCTTTTCACATATCACTAATCTGCAAAGGCCAAATGTGTACATAGCTGCTGAAAGCATGAGATATTTTCAGTCCTAATGAAATGTGACAAGCAGCACGAGAACAGTTTGCTCTTTTCTAATAGAAGCTCATTATTTAGACTTTTGTGGGCAAGCTGTAAGAGTATCTGTTTAAAACAAAAACGATATCAGCCTTAATTTCGCTTCAAGATGACACAATGTGGGTCATTTTTTTTTTTTGCACAGACTATGCTACCAAATCCCAGCTCAATATTTTAGTAGCAGAGAAAACGTACTATACAACTCCATGCACCATAGTATATGAATAATAAGATGCATATGGTTATGCATGAAGTGCTGGAGAACCATTTCAATATTGTAGAAACACCTATATGTTTTATGTTTCAAACTTTTCATAATCTACTAACTGCAATTGCTTAAAACATTGTGGCAAACCTTTATTTTACATCAAATGTTAAATTTGTCAGGCCTGTCTAGCATCATCAAACAGCTTCTTTGTGAATTGTATTTATTCCACAATCAAAATTACTGAAAATATATACTTAACTATTACAATTACAAGTGACAAATTACAATCAGTAGTGAAATTGCAATGATAAGCCTATTTCGTTTACAAATATTTATAAAAGACAATGGGCCAGATGTACGACCCACCAAATTGCGACTTGCAATTTGCCGCAAATGCAGTCGCAAAACAATTGCACATGGCATGGTGACTCGCAATTAGGAAGGTACGCCCCTTCCTAATAGCGGGTGTCACAAATGCTATTTTGCAAGTCAGTGACTCGCAAAACAGCATTTGTACATGCTATTACCCTTTTTTGCGGTCGCAAATGGGAGGATCTCCCGTTTGTGGACGCAAAAAAGGGTCGTACATCTGGCCCAATATCATGTACCACTTTTCTTGTATTTTTTCTGTTGCTTTCTCATTCAGTTGTTTATTTTTAATAATCTATTACTGGCAATTACATATTCCGTGTCCATATATAAAGGAAAGATGTTCCAAATTTTATTGCAAATTACAGCGTCAAAATCAATTAATTAAATATTTTTCTATTTATTGTTACAATAATCGGTCACATGTTCTTCTATTTGTTATGCATGGCTCTCACATAGAGCAACAAGCATGAATACTAGATGCTAAATCGGGTCATCACTGCTATAGCTTAGCAGCAGTGTGGTTCCCACTGTTGCCTTGTCATGAAGGAATGCCAAGCTACTCTGTCAGGGCTTTCAGAGAGCCGATCATTGGATAGCTGGCCCTCTGCTTTACTTGAGAGGAGAAAGTGCAGCTCCGACAGAAGAGGGAGAGCAAAATCGCAGAGGGTGGTGGGGATGGGAGACCATCTGCTAGGAGTAGGGTTTTTTGAGTTGGGTAATTGACTATTATTGCAGATCCATAAGTTGAAAATGTATCCCTACATGGAGTAATCATTTTGTGCAAAACGTATTTTTATGTCACTTGCTCAATTGCTGGTGCGAGGGGTGATTTGCTATCATCTGTATACTATTAGTGGAAATCTCAAGTTACATCACTACTTGAACTTTGGTAGGTCAATGAGAATGCTATCCATATGATGGTTCTAGCAAGAACTTGGGCTGCTGGGAAGAGGGGGGTCTTCTCAAGCAGCAACCACAATTGTTCTGAGGGTGAGGCACAAGTAGTACCTAAATTAACCTGTGCTCAACCCTGAGGTAGTTTGGCACAAAGCAGTCAGGCTTAACTAGGAGACAACACACCACATAAGGATTCACAACACATTCAGAAAAATCGAGTCATTTGTAATAAATAAAGCAACACCAAAATGACAACAATCCACTCTGTAGATCCGGAGATATTTAATTTTAAAGATTTTAGTAATAATAGTGCCAAAAGGTGTAAAACACCAACTGTGGATATCTGGTTGCAGCGGACCAGGACAAATTCACAAGCTCAGGCTGACTGCGATAGAGGGTGACTTGCTATAAGGACCTAGTTAGGCCTGCTGAACAGAGTTCCTTATATCCTGGCTTGCGGAGCGTTGCAAGGATCCACATCAAAGATACATCAGCAGCCGAAGCAATACATAAGTTCCCAGATGCAGCAAGGCTGCAGTGCAAGGTTCTACATCATAATCGAGGATCCAGTCAATGAGGGCGTGCCCTGCAATGTGTGCCATCAAGGATCCATTGCACAGGCAGGCTAATGCATCAGCTCTGAAGAGCAGTGAGGCTGTGATGCAGAGTCCAGCATCAATGTCAAGGCTGACATCAACAAGAGATGTTAGGCCCTCCGCTGAGGATGCATCATACAACGGTGGTTTGAATTCAGTGACGGGCTGCAAGGCTATTATTTCAATCTACACAGCACTGTTATTGCTTCGGTTCTGCTTGGTGATGAGCTGTGAAGCGCAGAAGATGCACCGGTTCCATTGGACCTGAAGAGACTGGCAGAGCATGTTAGGCCCACTTGCAAGGGCCCAATAATGGGGTGGTACCACTTGGCAGGGTCGACTCCCAGATGGCAGAGTCCAGGTGCAAGGGTGTTGGAAGTATATTGTGTCCCTGAAGCTTCAAATCAGGAGGCCAGACAACACAACCTTAAAGTCACTCTGGAGTTCTGGGTTCAATAGATGAAGGTCTATTTCTTCTCACCCAGGCAAGAGGGCAGCAGGCATCAGGCATCAGGTCAGCACAGCAAGGCAGCAGTCCAGCAAGGCAGTAGTCTAGCAGGACGGCAGGACAGCAGGACAGCAGAGTGACAGTCCTACAGCAGCACAGCAGTCCTTCCTCTTGGCAGAGTATCCACAGATCCTGAAGTGTACTGCAGAGTTGGAGTCTGAAGTCCAGTATTTATACCCAGTTGTTCCTTTGAAGTGTGGGAGAAGCTTCTAGAGGTTTCCCTTTCAAGTCCTCCTACCTTCCCTGCCCTGGCTGTAGGCTAACTACGGGGGTTGTGCATCCCTTTGTGTGGAGGCCGAACACAGACTATTTAAGCGTAAGCTCAGCCATCTCATCTTGCCAATAATGGCCCATCCAGGCACACGTAAGCTCTCTATTGTGTTTGGCTGTCTAAAATGAATACACACACCCCCAACTGTCAGATGCACCCAGTCTTGTGACCCAGGGACAGGCTACAGTCACCAAGTGGCTAATGTGGGGAAATGCCAACTTTCTAAAAGTGGCAATTTCAAAATTGTAATTTAAAGTACTACTTCATAATAAGTTGTGATTTTTCATCATGATTCCAATCTGATTACCTGTTCCCATTTGGAAATTACAACTAATTTAATGTAGTAAGTTAACTCCATTGTAAGTCTATGGGAGAGGTAGGACTTACAGCAGTAAAAAACGAATTTAAGAGTATTTCATTACCAATACACGTAAAATTAAAAGGTATATGTCCCACTTTTTAAACATATTACACCTTGCCCTTATGGCTGTTGAGGGACTACCCTAGGGGTGACTTGTATGTATTAAAAGGAAAGTGTTGGCCTGGCAAAAAGTTTATTTACAAGGTCGAAATGGCAGTTTAAAACTGCTCATCCAGGCTGAAATGGCAGGCTTGAGACATGTTTAAAGGGCTATGTAAGTGGGTGGTACAATCAGTGCTGCAGGCCCACTAGAAGCATTTATTTGCAGGCCCTCGGCACATGTAGTCCACGTTACTAGGGACTTATAAGTTAATTAAATATGCCAAATAGAGATAAGCAAAAGTTACCATGAATTAAGGAGTGAGCACATACAATTTACCACTGGTTAGCAGTGGTAAAGTGCACTGAGTCCTAAGATCAGCAAAAAACTAAATCATCAAAGAAATGGAGGAGGAAGGCAAACGTTTGGGGGCAGACCGTCCTAAGGTTGACAGGTCTAACAGTTCTTTATTTCAAATATTATTCAGTTGGTCTTAGTGTTGCTTTCAGGTCAATTGGTAGTGGACACTTTTATTGTTTAGCTAACTTACTACGTTTCTCACCATACTTGGAGGTTTTACCCAGGGCCTTTGCCTATGAATAGCTTTGGAAGCAGGCCTGTCCCTCTGCATGGCTTGCATAAGGTACACACAACATTAATGTTCCTGTTTTGCGACAAAGGAGTTGGTAGAGATCAGTGCTAGGATGATATGGTTTATTTTTCCCATCATATGATACACAACAACTTTAGGATCTTCTTCTGGGGTTGCAAATGTGTTGTGTAATATATGAGTCTTATCAAGAAAGTATTTGGGGTGATATTTCAGAAACCTGGGAGGGCAAGCCCATTTGCATAGCGGTCGGTGTTTGTGTAGCAGAGAGAAAAGCAAATAGTATTTGCATCAAAGTAAACTTATTCTATATTATTTTTGATATATTGACACAAAAAGAAGTTAGTATGTATTAGAATGTATGTTTGTTTCTGATTTTCAAATGTAGAGGATGAGACTAGGTAAGGAGCTAAGTTAGTTTGATCCATGTTTGTGTATCTCTCTTTCAAAAATGCATTCATACACATACATGCATAGCTAAAAAAGTGGAAATCAGTTAGCTCTTTAAAAAAAGGGTGTTTTAAAGGGCAATTATTTCATTTTACATGAAGTTTTAAGCACTACAAGTACCACTTGTTTTTTTCTGTTTCCCTTATAAGGTGTAATGTTTTCAAACACATTGTAATCCGCAAAAAAACACTACAAGCATATTGATCACAACATTAATGATACAGCGCTTTCAACACTCTATATTGTATGGGTGCACTATACTCATGGTTAAACGCACTCATGTGTATTCTTGTCGTTTGCAGTTTTTTTGAATATTAAGATGTATTTAGTGGACCCATTTAACAATAAGTGTAGTGGATACATTTAAGTAGGACCATGTATGCATTGTAAGTCCTGAATGTGTACGGTACAGGATGATATTATATTCATATAATGTTATTGTGTGTAGTTTAAGTTGCCCAAGCCTAGGCCCAAAAGCGCAGATTGTTTATAGTTTCACATCTCCTTGGTCTCTCAAGAAATAAATAATTAAATGCATGTTGTGTTCGAAAAACAAGAGTGTTCTCATCCCAGTGCAGGTGCCGGAATGCAAACTCAATATTTTTAGATTGAAGGAGATACCCAAAGTGTCTTTGAAGATGGCTGAAAGGCGAGAAGGGAGGATGCCTTTTGTGTCTGGCCTATCTGGGAACCAAGGCTATCTGAACAAAGAAGGTTCATCATGCCCCTGCCTGGAAAATCACCACACTGACAAAGTTGCTATGGAAATTTTCTGATGACGTATTATCAGTCGAACCCCATTTTTTGTATGATGTGCAGGGACAGAGAGACCAGACTTCTGCTAGCTTTCGGAGGAGAAGGAGCATCTTAGAGCGAGCTCCAAATTCTTAAGCTAATCAACTCATTTGATGTGAGTACTTTTTAGGAAGTCAACACGTGCTGACACCTTTGGGAAATGATGGAAGGGAATTAGGTAGGATCTCCATTTAGAATAGTGTAGGGAAAGCTTTTGTTCCTTCTTAATCAAAAAGGATCTGGACTCCGCATCTATTCTTTGTTGCATTCTGATTTTGGAGTTCATTATCCTATGCCTTTTGGGTCGAATAACCTATATTCGTAGACTCGGCTCTTTATTGATCTTTCTATATCTATATAATTTGATTTTTCGCTTTGCCGACATCCAATTGTTTTTGGCCTTATAATAAATCGACCAAACTGAAGTTCGGAGTCTGTGGTCCTTTAAGGCATGTATATATGGAAGTATAACCCTGAATTGTTTTGCTCCCCTCAACCACTTTTAGTAGGTAAATAAACGACCATTGGCGCCAACCTAGTAGGATAGATAAAGGGTGCAAGTTGGCATAATCACTAATGACCACCTTGAGGAACTAAGTGGAGGGCTTCTTAAACACAGTTTACCTTGAGGGGTATGTTCTTGGGTGTATTACAGTCTGTTTGAATGCACACTGGCAGGAAATATGGGACAATGGAGCATGGGTATATAAAATAAAATTGTATTCATATCATGCAAGGTCCTTTTCTTTTTCATGACTATGGTGTCAGAATCCAACTGTTAACTCTGAAGAATGACATAGTTCATAGTTCAAATGGTAAAAGATGACGTGACTTTATCTGACCTTGTTTTGAAATGTAAAGACAGTAAAGTTGTTATGGCTTACCAAAATAACTTATATGATGGTCCATTAAGATTAGCAGTTTTAGCTTTCAGTAATAATTGATTAACTAATATATGTGATTACTGACAGTTACTAATTCAGTCAAGGTGAACTTCTGTGGCTGGACTATAATTTTCAGATAAAGCAAAAATATAAGTTGACTGTTGGATGTCTATGGATGAAACAACAACATTACTCAGAAGGTACTAAGATAGGCTTCCTTACTGTCACAATGTATCCAGTTGCATGTGATATTGTTGGCAGATTGTATCCAGCAGAAAAGACTCAATGAGACAGCAAAATAAATCGAGCAATTTGAAGAAAGTTAAGGGTTGAATAGGTCCTCTATGTTACTTGGTCCTGAATCATATATAGAGTGCATTGCTCATGTTTGCATCACAATGCACCCATAACCCTGAACAATATGTGCCTAGTGCAGTCTGAGGCAGTGTGGATGATTCCACAAAAGAGAACGGTCTTCATATTAGGTGCAAACCCTGACGGTTTGAACCTGCTTTCAGGAGAGCACATTAGTGAATGGCTCATCATCCATATCAAGACGCAGGGAAGGCACCACCTTGAAGGTTGGTGCAGTGCATTACTGCACACGCCTGCAGGGAATACCTTAAGGATCACTCTGACCCCTGTGCTTCCGTCCCTAGGGGTCTAGAGGGTTACAGTAATTGTGTGCCCCCTCTATGTGGCACACAGTGCACATCTCGATAGCTCTTTTTCCTCTAATATTAGCTTCAGCAATAAGGCATGAGTGCAAAAACATTGTGGGGCATATTCTCAAGGACCAATCGCCGAGTTAGCGGCACTTTATCGCCGCCAAAGTGGCGATAAATTCATCGCACCATTCTCAAGCTGGTGCTAACAGTCGATATCACCAGTTTTCCGGCGATAGCAGCCGCCAAAAACATCACCACTGATGACACCAGCAACTAACGCTAATGAGATACAGAGTAGGCGTTCCCATGCAAAAAGCCGCGACAACACCACTTCGCAACATTCTCAACGACCAGCCAGATCGGCAATAAGTTCACAAAACATGCAAAAAGGCGTTAGTAGATGGAATTTAACCTGCTCTTACCTGGTGTTAAGTCGGACGACAACCTGCAACATGAGGGAGAGCCCAGCCCAGAGCCACACCTGCAGATTGACAGATGCCATGGAGCCACTGATCATGCAGCTCGGAGCCCCAAGAGGGCCACAACAACCACCGCAACCACCCAAGGCCCTCCCCCTCAGGCACACCCTCCGGTAAAAGAGATATCACATCAACTGTACAAAATCCTGAACAAAACAATTCGCCTGATGTAACACAATCACAACAATCAACAATCATGTGTGGTCACAAAAAGGCGAATCAGTCATTCATCTTTGAATTTCAAAATAAAACAATTTATTCAAATTAAACAAACTACAACTATGTGGAAGAGTCATGGCGGGTCTTCTCTGGACCATCCATAAATCACAGCCTACAAGACAAAATTTAAAGATAAGAAGGTGTGTCATTCGCTCATCCAAGGACAGAGAGAGAGTGAGAAAGAGAGACAGCATAAAAAGGAGAGAGAGAGAGTGAAAGGATGAGAGGGAGAAAGGGAGAGAGAGAAAGAAAGAGAGAGAAAGAGAAAGAGAGAGAGAATGAGAAAGAGAGGGAAAGAGCGAGAAATAGAGTGAAGAAGAGGGAAAAAGTGAAAGAGAAAGAGAGAGAAAGAGTGAGAAAGAGCAAGACAGTGAAAGAGAGTGTGCAGAAACTGCGGACCCAGGCCTCACTGCTCATCTGCACCACTGGTATGTCTCTAACCACGTGTTGGTACACACTGCAGTCAACCAGGTCCCTTATCTGAAACAGATTCCTGAATCATGAATGGCACACTCCACAGCATTGCACACGCCATCAGCGCTTGCCCGCACCTGCGCACACAGTCTGCTGCACACCAGCCCCTCCTGCCGCCTAGTAGTGATTGGCTTTCCCAGCGCAAACAGGCCTCACTGCTCAACGGCGTGTCTCCAAGAGGGCCCACCACGTGCCGGTGCAAGCTCCAAGCCCGCGACCTTGGCAGCCTCCACATCATGCAGCCCCACACCGTGCGCCACAAGGTCCCACACCTGATTCTGAGTCTTGATTACACAATGGCAGAGATCATATCAATGCACAAGGTATCATTGCAGGCTGCACACCCACCCAGCTCTTTTCAAGTGCCACTAACTCTGTAAATCGCGAGGCAACATCACGTGGCGGTAGGCCCGCGCTGCCCCCTGGCTCAGGCCTACACTGCGATCCAGCAGGGCTCACACAAATCCTTACCAGTCCGGACCGCCAGGACGGTGCATCATCGCAGGCTGCACACCCGCTCAGCACTTACGGTGCCCCTACCTCAGTGCACCGAAAGTCACCGTCCCGTGTCGGTATGCCCATGCCGGACGCAGTGCATCCGGTGCCACCAACTCTGTGCACCGCAAGTCATGGACCCTTTATGATTGAGTTCTGTGATATGCCAGGCAGATGCAGAAATGTCACCTCCAGCAGTGGGAAAGAACTGGGACACTTAGCGACGTCATCCCCCCTTTATACGTAAGCCCAGGCCAGCGTAGGGGTGTGAATAATTATCCCTGGGCATGGTTTATTTCTGGGCTGGACAGGAAACCAACTGATGCATGTGTATCTGTCGCAGTGTCGGCGCCACACGGGCCGCAATCAACAATGTTGCAATTCTGCATGCATCCAGAGGGCGGCCAAGCATGTAGGGATTGTACATGGAGCGCATGACCGCTCGGGCTATCGGATCATACATTCCAACTGTTGTGTGTGTTTCGCCATTGGTGCACCATAAGCCTAAGGCATAGCCTCATTTGCAACGCGAAAGCCACATCACATTGCCAGAATGCAAGCAGTTGTCAGACTAACATCAGGGATGAAACCACCTTTGTCCCAATACATAATGCAGAAGGACATCTGCACCTCTGACCTTGGTCTTGCATGCTGCCAGCACCCCCTGAGAAAGATACCATAGCAGATGATGACGACTCCCACACTATGCACAGAGCAAATGAAAGAGCAACGTATCCACACCACACACAGAAGTCCTGGCCCGAGGTACTCTTGCATGGAATGCCCTTGACCCTTACGTACACAACTACCCATACATCGAAATGTTGCACACACATACGACTCATTGCCCCGAGCTGTGGCACATCATCCACATAACTGCCACAGGCCTGAGGAGTGCCGGTTATACAAGAGCCACCAACGCACTGTCCGAACATCCCGGGCACATGCCCAACGGCTGTCACGTGGAACTGTACCGTGACCGAATGCTGCCTGTTAGTGTCTGATGCATTGGTCTGCATGTTGTGGTCCTTGTCTTGCACGTGCTGACACGCACATGCAAATTATGTCTACGCAACTTCACCAGTGTTCAATTGTGATGAGTGTTGATTGGAATGACAAATCGTGTGCCTCAATGAGCATTGTCCGTACACAGTGAGGGACTGACTGACGCATTTCACTGAGGGGTGACTCCCTATTGCCAGCTCCACCTCTGTGAGCCAGACATTGTGGTTGGTATAGTTGCTGAGAGACCTGTGCTCCCACGTGTCTTCAGCAATGTGAGTATGGTGTCCAACTTCTTGCTATGTGTATCAATGTGATCCATTACTACAGGCTGTGTCCACCCAGTTGAGTGTGAGTAGGTATGCGAAGAGATGTTCTGTTGTCAAATGTGATGGGGGACACTACTTTAGCCTGCCACCAACTTAGACATTACACACACAGCCCTATTCCTTACATTGCGTGGGGCAAAGTTGTGAAAGTGCGCAAGTGCTGTGTCTGTGCATTGAGGCCACAGCTAGTGCACACATTCCCAGTCATCTCACTGCCTATGTGTGTCACGGTCACACATGCGCATTGCTCTCATTTCCCAGGGTGTACCTTTTTGTTCAATCAATGTCTTTACATTCATCCTTGCTTTCAAACTTGAATGATCATGGACATGACACATCTGTCAATTTGAATTTTTTATTCACATTCCTTGTGGTTGTCGGAGCTGGAGCAGTACATGGCCATGTAAACACCACATCACATTGTAGACCAGGTTAGCTCCAGCCAGAGTCATTTAGGGATTGACAAGTACATCAGAAGAGGTAGAGGACAGTCCGCAGTGTGATTGCTGTGTCATTGTAGAGCAAACAGAACATGGCAGTCCATGTCGAGGTCCAAGGTGAGTGTCGCAGAGTGTTCCGGGAGACAGTGGGAGGGGCTGTTACAGAGATGATGCATAGGGCAGCACCAAGATGAAACAGGGCATATGGCGGAGAGGATTGCTACTGTCTCCTTCTTACTACACAGGTGGAATCACCCTCATCTTCGTCCTCTATGTCATCTGTCTGACATGTGGGTGCTGATGTTTGGTCTGTAGCACTGTGTGCCGCTGACACATCAGGGGCCAGAGTTGTGTGTGTGGAAGTACCAGCAGCATTCATCTGCGGCTGCCTTAGTGGCAGCAGTGCCATGATGAGGATCTGCAGGGCATGGAAGACACCAACAACTTTTCGCTGGTGTGCATCCATGGCAGCCATTCTTTCCGCATGCATATGCTCCATATTCTCCATTATCCTCATCATCTGTGCCAACTCTCGGCTGACATCGCTGAGGCCACTCTGAGTAGGCAATTGTTCTCCTCTCAGAGGTATGACTCCAGCGGTGTCGGTCATGGTTTGTTGGACATCATTGTGTGAACTGTGGGTGTCCGTTAGTGACTGTAAGTGGTCCCTGATGTGATGCAGACACCCACGTATATCATCCAGTTTGGCTGCCATATTGGCGAACCCCACCCGCACATGTTCAGCCACCTCCTTCTGGCAGTCTAACACCTGGCCTTGGATTGGCATGTGTTCTTGGGTGAGGTGCTGGGAGCCAGCCGTGGTGGTGGGTGCTTCCTGCTGTGTGGTCTGTGTAGGGGGTGGAGTCACCTTGATGCAGCTGGCCTGCACTGATCCTGGGGGTGGGGTGCGGAGGCTGTCCACGAGCCGTTGGAGGGTGTCGGGGCAAATGTACAGGGGGCCCTCTTCATCATCACTGAAGAGATGTCTGCTCTACTCTACAGGAGGTGTTGATTGTCCCTCTGCACTGTAAAGGAGAGATGCTCATTGACAGTGTGTTCCATGTTGACGCACTGTACATGTTTACATGCAGACTGCATGACAATGTGCATTGTGACTGTTTGGGAGTAGCTGACTATTTCATGCTGGACAGTGGACATTTGTACTCTATCAGGGATGTGAGGTTGTACACGTACATTATCATCTCACAGTCTCCTGGTATGCCAGATGTGATTGACCAGTTTCTACGCACAAGCGGAACCAGTTGTGTCCTCTGTTCTGCAGTGAAAATGTTGCACTTCGTACCACATTATCGTCAATGTTGATGTGCTGTTATTGCTATGTGTGTGTTCCTCATTGTGGGTGAGTCGCCCCTGCAGCTGTGATTTTGCTGCCTCTTATCCCTTTGGGGCGGTGTGCCTTTGACTTCTGTGCCTCTACAGTGCTGAGATGTTGCAGACTTGGCTGATTTGGGCTCTTGGGCATGGTTTATCCACAGATGTGTTGTTGCCGTCAGGGGTTGTGTGTGCATGTTGATGTGTCAGGGTTGTGACCTGCTCCTTTCTGGATATGTTCCACACTCAGCCACCTCAGTGTTGTGGCGTGCAGCATGTCATGATAATTGGATCCTATGCAAATGAAGGAACATACAATTGCGATGGTTTTGGCTGAACAACGCAATCTGTTTTAAAGAAAAGACTGCACATGAAGTTGCGGCAGCGTCTGAAATATCAAAGTGCATTGGGGGCTCAAGAAGCTTACACGTCTAATGTGCCTCGGGTCATTTTCTGTCATAAGGCCCCTCTGGGATTAACGAGTTGTGCAGATTAATTTCATCAATATTCATCATGAACAAAACAAAAAACGGAGGTGTTGACTAGCGGCTATGTTACTGACTTTGGAACCTGAGGCCTGAGTTTTAATCCTAGTTTTACCAGAAAGTGTGTGCCTGTGCAGTTCCATCAAAGCCTAAAGTAATCTAAATATTCACAATACCATGTGAAAATGCATAAGGAATGTCACGTTATTTGTGTATGTGGTGTTATTAAATATAATAGAGTTTTCCAATAAAACATTTTAAAAACAACTACAATGATCATTAGATATTCCCCAATTCATTAACCAAGGGCTGAGTAAAACAAGAAATGTGAATGATACATCTATGTGTAGTATAATTTGGTGATTTATAACGATTATTCTAGAATTAACTCTGCAGCTTCTTAAATTGAAAAAAAAGTTAGGGCTCAAATAAGTTATTCAGTATGTGGTGCAATTTATGTTGCGAATTGAAACATGTTTTAATGTTCACTGATAGGAAAGGGCCATCGGCAAAATTATGTAAAACAAAGAATGAAGAAACTGTCTGTCCTGAGGAAAGCGGCCAAGAAAGAACTAGTATAGTTGAGATATATGGTCAGCAAGTTGTTATTTTAATGCATTCGGATTACAACTGTAACAAGTAGCACAAATAAATCCAACTCAAATAACCCCTAGTGATATTTGAGCATTGTATGTAAAATACAAGATGAACTAGGAGAAGACAAAGGGATAGAGCAGTATAGTGCGTGTGTAAAAGAAAATGGCTAAGGAGCAGATGTGTTAACTTCCATGAAAATATTTGTATGAGAAATATTATTGTGATTTGAATATTTATATATAATAATGCCATAAATGAAAATATATGTTCAAATCATGTAGCATTTAAGAAGCCCTGCCTTTGGGTAGAGTGGTTTAAACATGTGACTCCACCTATTAGGTTCGAGTCTCTGCAATGACGCTGAACATACTGTGATTCTGGGCAAATCACTTAATCTCCTGGTGCCTAACAAAAATGAATGTGTCCTCATGTAACACAACTGGTGCTATGTAAAGCGATCTGATACCTGGTACCCAGTCAAGTTTGCGCTATATAAAACTCTGTAAAATAAAATAAAAAAATAAATAATAAGGTGGTGTGTGAGTTCACGTCTAAAGATGGACATCTCCCATATAGGTTGGCAGGTTGACACACTACAGATGAAATGGCATTGCAATGTATAGGGGGCTTAAGAGTAGCATAAAAAGAGACCGTTCTGGAAATTCCCGAATCAATTCTATTCAGATTTATATTGTACAGGTATATTGTTAAGAAGTATGGTCATCTCCTAAAATATGAAGGTAAAATTCACACAGGTACGAAGAAAGATAGGTAGGCGGGTGCTAGTCAGAATGTACTCGGAAACTAGGGAGGACAGGAAAGGGTGTACATAGTAAGACAGGGAGTACGAACATTTCTAAAAAAATAAAAAAAGTAGAATTGATTGATGGCAGGTTGGTGAAGAGAGGAAACGATTGGAAGAGGAAGGGATAAGGTTAGAAGGCAGGAGAGATGAGTACTGGCCGGAAGACATGGTAAAAGGTAATGAGAAATAAACAAAAGGGCAAAAAAAACAAAAGTAAGAAACAGAGGAGATAACATTTAATGAAAGCAGGAAAAACATTGTAAATGAAATGAAAAAAAATCATAAAAACTAAGGGGCATATTCTCAAGGACCTATCGCCGTGTTAGCGGCACTTTATCGCCGCCAAAGTGCTGATAAATTTATCGCACCATTCACAAGCCAGTGCTAACAGCAGATATCACCAGTTTCCTGCGATAGCAGCTGCATAAAACATCGCCACAGATGGCACCGGCAAACTAACGCTAATGATATGCAGAGTAGGCGTTCCCGTGCAAAAAGCCGCGACAACAACAACACCACTTCGCAACATTCTCAACGACCAGCCAGATCGGCGATAAGATCACAGAGTGATAAGGCGTGTTAGCAGCAGGGATTTAACACCTGCTCTTACCTGGTGTTAATTCGGACGACAACCTGCACCATGAAAGGGAGCCCAGCCCAGAGCCCCACCTGAAGAACAACAGATGCCATGGAGCTACTGATCATGCAGCTCAGAGCCCCAAGAGGGCCACAGCACCCACCGCCACCACCCCCAGGCCCTCAACCGCCCCCTCGACCCGCGCCACACCATCCCCTGGACCACCGCCGAGGCAGCGCAGACAAAGACAGTGGACCTTCAGAAAACGCACCAGCCTCACAGACTTAACACCAGAGGATGTCATTGCCCACTACAGGCTCAAAAGGACAACCATCCTACGCATCTTGACCATCATTGCCCACAGGCTGACGGTACCAACACAGCAGACAACCAACATCCCTCCGCAGACAAAGCTGCTGGCTTTGTTGCACATGTTGGCCTCTGGGACCTTGCAACCAACAACTGCCAGAGTCGGAGGAGTCTCACAGCCAACCTTATCCAAGTTCCTCACACCTGTCTTGGATGCCATCATCAGCTTGGTACCCCAGTGCCTTCACTTCCCACACACTGCGCAGGAACAGCTGGAAACCAGGCAAGGCTTCTACACCATACCTGGATTCTGGCACATGTTGGGGGCAATTGACTGCACACATGTACTCCTCGTGCCCCCTGCCGCCACTGCACACAATTACCGCAACAGGAAGCACACACATTCCATCAATGTGAAGGCAATAGTGGATCACTGGGGACTCTTCACCAACGTCGTCCCCAATTACGCAGGCAGTGTGCATGATTCCTTCATCATACGGCAGTCCATCATCAACCAGCGCTTTGAGGTTGGCACCTATGGGAATGCATTGCTTGTTGGTTAGTACCAATTGAACACACAACAAACCTCAACTCCACAATCATGCAACTCACAACTCTGGGAATGCACACATTACAAACTCACATACAGCATGCCAAACAACATGCCCACCTACCAGACATGACAGCACAACTTACTGTGGTAACCTGGGCTAGCCATGTACATGATCCATCAACGGCATGGCACCTCAGCCACACAATAGCAGAATGTAAGGAGAGGTGGGAACCAGGCATGTGTGAAGGAGTCATGAGACCTATGAATGAGTATGTACACAATTCCAAGTGTGACGTGGATGTGCTGGCCAGACTGCAGTATGCAGACCACAGACATGCCCATGTCGACATATACTGCTGGTGTTTGGAGTGTAGTGAACAGTGGACTCAACCGTGTTACCCCAGGCATTGGGGAAGAGCGCAGAAATGTAGCCTGTCATGCCCCCCCTCTAAGCGTGAGCGGAGTGGGCTGGCCCAGCGTACGCCAGGCCTGCATACGGGTGTGAATAAAAAGCCCGTAAGTCTTGGCGTGGTTCTCTTCCGGAATGGCCAACGTGTCTGCTAGGGCGGCGCCTCCCAGCCCACCACGAGGCAGATGCCATGAGCTGCGGTGCTTGCGATCAAGTGCACATGTTGCACCCCAGGCTGCCAATCCCCAGACCCGTCTTGGCCGCCCCTGCGCAACCAGGCCACACCGCTCACCCGCCGACACCGGGTGAATCAAAGAGGGCCCACCACATGCCTGTGCAAGCTCCAAGCCCGAGGCACGGGACCTTAGCAGCGTCCTCAGACTATCGCTGTCCTCCCTGAGACAGGCCCGCAGCACTCCTTTCTCGTTGATGTACTCCACCGGTATACACAGCGGTCAAGTAGGTCACAAATTTGGAACTGAGTCTTGATTATACAATGGCAGAGCACATATTTTACGGCAGAGTTTATATCACTATACTCCCTTCAATGTGGTGCCACCAACTCTGTGCATAGCATTCCAACCACACGTGTCTGTGGGCCCTTGCTGACTACTGCTTTTGGCCTAAACTGCGGTCCAGCACCGTGGGGTCACCTGTGTTCTGCCTCCACTGCCGTCCAGCAGGCCTCACACCAATCCAATCCTGTCCGTACCAGGCAGGACACAGTTTACGTCACAGGCTGCACACCCGCTCAGCTCTGGTGCTTCTACCACTGTCAACCTCAAATCATCTAAACATGCCATTTCAACGTTGTGTGTTAGAGTTCCAGGAGGAGCTGGCTGAACAGCGGTTGGCCCGCGCTGACCGCTGCCTCCAGCCTACACTGCGGTTAAGTAGGTCACATATTTGGAATTATGTCTTGATTTTTTCATGGTAGAATTCATATCTTTGTACGCAAGGAGAGGAGTAAGAGGAAGACGCGGTTCAGTACGGAGGAAAAAAGGATCTTCGTTACGGAGGTGATCGAACACTACCAACAACTGCCCTGCTGCCACTAGCTCTGTGCATCGCAAGCCAATGACACGTGGCTGTCGGCCCCTGCTGACCACTTCCTATGGCCCACACTGTGGTCGAGTAGGTCACACAATTCGACCTGAGTCTTGATTTCTTTATGGCAAGGTTTATATCATTGTACAGGCATCATCGCAGACTGCATCCCCTTCCAGCTCTGGTGACACTGACTCTGTGCCCCGAAAGTCATAGACACTCTCTGGTTGAACTTTGGTGGCATCTGAGTTTTTGGCCTGGGGGTTGTCTTCATCATCATGTAGCTGATACTGACTTGGTGGTAAAAAGCTGTAGCATTCTACTCCTCCATTTGCCTGTTTCTGCTTGCTTCTGCCTTCTGCATCATGCCCTGGAAGGACACCTTCCACTGTCCCCCATAATACTCCTTGATATTCTCCTTGGACATCAACGAGGACCTGCTCAGCTTGAGAGGCCCTACCTCAGTGCACCGCAAGTCACTGTACCGTGGTGGTGTGCCTGTGCCGGCTGCAGTACATACGGGGCCACTAACTCTGTGCAGCTCAAGTCATAGACCCTTGCTGTTTCAACTTTGAACTTCTGATTGTCTGATCACTGTTGTAGTTGTTGCCAGCACCAACCAACCCCTGAGGGGTGGCTTACACTACCCAACACCCATCCAGCACAGGCGTCACTGAACATGTGACCCTGGCAAACAAAGGTGCCGGGCGCACGTGCCCATAGCCAGTTACACAAACTATCTCAGTGTGTCCGTGTGGTCATTATGTATGCATGAGGGCCCAGGGCCCTACCACATTACATTGTGCTGTGTACAGCAGACACAACCATGCCACCTCAGGCAGTGGGGTAGACTTGGGACATGTAGCTGTGTCGTACCCCCCTGTAAGTGTAAGCGGAGTGGACCGGCATTCGACTGAACAGCTTAGGGGTGTGGTTCCTCTACCCGGGGCTCTGGGCGTGATTAGGTTTTGGCCTTGCCAAGGTAGTAACTAATGAGTATGTCTCTGTTGTAGTGTCTGTGCCACCAGTCCCGCAATGGACAATGTTGGAATGTAGCATGCCCCCGGAGTACGGGCTCAGCTGAAGGGGTAAATGAAGGAGCGCAAGCCCTCTTGGGGTCTGGATTCATACATGTCAACTGTTGTGTGTGTCGCTATTACTGCAGCATAAGCCAAAGGTCTACCCTCAACCACAGCTCGAGTTCAGTCAGCCATGACCTCGACATCTGTGTCCGCCCTGTCCTCGCCATAGGCCTACACACATGTGGCCGCCCACCTTCAACGCACAGCATCCCAGTGTCATTGTCAGGCTTGTTGACATGCGCAGACAGGCATGACAATGGTGTGCTGTAGGTGTGCAAGTGATGCAACCGCCCTGTGCACACTAGTGAATAGGCTTGGGGGAGGGAGGAGCAGCAGTGAGGCTACATATTACACATTGGTACTGCTCATTTGCTGCAAGCAGTACATGTCAGACAGGAATCACTAAGTCACACATATCACACACCAATGTACCAGTAAGCCTGCCGACACATCATGCAGAACCAACTATTGACTCATGTCTCTCTACACTGTCACAGGTGATCAAGGATATGCACTCTGCCCTTGGATGATGACACCCCTCCGAGGCCCCGAAACACAGGCCCAGAGGCAGCACAATGTGGCCCATAAACGCACCAGGGGCATCGTGGAGCGCACATTTGGCTTGTTGAAGTCACGTTTCAGGTGCCTGGACATCACAGGTGGAAGGCTCCTGTACAGCCTAGACATTGTGTGCAAGATGATCATTGCATGTTGTGTGTTGCTCAACATATGAACATATGTGTACGCACCAATGCCCCCTGGATACAAGTGCCAGATGCACCGGACGATGATGAGGAAGATGAGGCAGGTGGACCACACCCCACTGCAGGTGCTGCAGGAATAGCCCGTAGGAACACCATCATTGACAGTTTCGTCACATGAGCACGTCACATTGTCACCGTCCTTAGCAAACATGGGACAGTACAAAATGAGCACAGGCACAGCATGTGAAAATTAATCCATTCTAACACACATTCCCTGAGTGCATGTCACCCCTCTGTACAAGCACATCACTCTCACAAGTGTAAGTGCAACATGTAGTGCTAACAATCTTTTTACTTAAAAATAGATGGTGGGTGTGTCACCTCTGTACAGAGAGGCTGTTTGGGTATCACCTATTCGAAATGCCATTTCTGTGTGTCAAGGACAGTACGGAATCCCACACATCAGCATTTCACCTGTGTCCCAAATGCTACTGGAGGTGGGGTGAGGAGGTTGTCCATGAACCGATGGGGTTCGTCTAGGTCGATGTCCTGGGTGTCCTCTCTATCATCACTGATGTGATGTAGGGTCTGCTCTGCAGAAGGTGTGGATTGTCCCTCTGCAATGTAAAGGGGAGATGCAGGTTCACAGGGTGTTCCATGTATGTTTACGCATTGGCAAATTTTATATACAGACTGCATGACAATGTACATTGTGACAGTTTGTGAGGTGATGCCTATATAATGCGGGACAGTGGACATTTGTAGTACATGACGGATGTGAGGTTCTACTCGTACATTGGCATCTCACAGTTTTTTTCTCTGCTTTGATGGAGCATTTTCCCGCATTATGCGTGGGACTTGCAACCCTGTTGCTGCTTATCGCTGATTTTGTTATCGCGGTTTGGGACATCGCCGCTTTTTTCGCGTTTCGCATGTTATAGGTGTTGCGTTAATTTTACAGCGCTCATTTGACGGATTAGCGTGTGACTATCGCATGGCGCCGCCGGTTTGAGAATACAACGTTCACACGGTGTTATTTTGTTGCGGTAGACTGCGATGTGCAAAGTTGCGTTAAGCAAATTTTGCGATAGTTATCACACGTTCTTGAGAATATCCCTCTAAGAAGGCAATGGGCATGGGAAAAAACCTGAGAAGTTAGAAAGAAATTAGAACGAAGATATAAAGAAGGAGTGAGAAAGGGAGAGAATAAAGGATGGATGATGGAACGCAAGTTTACAATTATCTCATAAACCGTGTGAAATTATTGCATAATGTAAAAGCGGATTTAACAGGGCGTTTTAGAATGGGCAGCCATTCTCAAACTGGATAATGTATAAGAGATTTATGCTAGTTTATTAAAAAACAAAACAGATTTCACTTTAGTTAAAGTCCATGTTAATTGCCAGGTCACTTTAGTAGCTCGGTTCCAGAGGGTAAAGGCCTAATAATGTTGCTGGAACTAGACAAAGATGACTTTAGATAAGTGACAGAAATGCTTTCTAAAGTTAATTATGTTTGTATTTTCCTATCCCTCAGTGTTCATTACCTTTAAATGGAGCCATACATTGGCAGATGTAATTACCAGGTTGGTCAATGCAGGTAGCTCCATTTGAGCAGGGAAACGAAGCGCAGTCATCTATGTCAGTTTCACAGTCAGAACCTTGGAAGAAAGAATATATAACGATGGGTTAAGACATCCTGATGCAGTGTTATAGCTCTTTCCAATGCAGTCTAAAATATAACATTATCAAAGGGAAGGGTAGTAACAGTGGAGACAGTAGGGGCGATGCTAGAGTCAATGTATTTCACCTCTTGAAAAAAAAAAAGAGAAATTGCTGAATTACTATTCCTATGCATATGCGGAAGCGTTATTGGGCTGTTTATACGTGACTCAAGGAATGCAGACTTTCAGCCTGGGGACGGGGACAGTGTTCCAACTGATGGAACGCAAATAAGACATTACTCTCGAACAGATAAAATAAATGAGTGGAAAAGTCAAATTAGCTAGTGGACGAGATCCTAATGTATATCCGTGACAACAAGTCAGAAGAAAAGTGTGGCTTGCTATTGATGTCACTCAGCAGTGAAGCCTGGCAGGCAGTTCCATTCATAACCCTTCACGACATCGCTGAAAGGTGTGTTATACTAATTTACCTTGATGTGACAGAGGTCACCATGGTTTGGTGACAAAGATGTTTGCTATTCTAATGCAGCAAGATATGAAATTATAAGCGCGTTTGCTTTTAGTATTTCATTAAAATATTTCAATCGTAACTGGCATTATAGTGCCTTCAGCATTAAACTTTCAGCTCATATCTAGACAGAAAGATCTTCATGCTTTATTGTTCAATTTGTATATCTGTCTGACAGGCCAGACCAAATCGAAGTCTTCAGAGTCACTGAATAGATTTATATGACTTAAGACAGGCAATTTCCTTATCAGTTTATAATAATCCACATGAGTAGAAGAGAGTAACACTGAAATATAATAGCTTGCATTTGCTCTGACATAAAAGGAAATCTTCTTTTCTTGATAACACAGTAAGTGAACTTTTGCAAAATGGAAAATGAAATTTAATATTAAGTAAATACTACCGCTTTAACTCTTATGGAAATGATAAATTAGCTTGAATATAAGATTGGCTATATATGCAATTAAATTACAGCGCCGATATTATAGGACCAATATTGCTGGTAAAAATGTCTTGTACCTTAATAAAATGGCAAATAAAATAGTAAATTAAATCTGACGTTTAATTAGAAATCAGTGTGAAATTTGAAAAGCTCTAGCGTGTTCACATGAAAGTGTAGCCATTCGAAAAATGAAAGGACATCTTAATGTAAAGTAGCACAATGAAAATACGTTTACATTCCTAAATCTTGAGCAATTTTTGTATGGAAGCATGTGTTGTGAAGAATGTTAGGGGCATATTACCAAGCCAGGCGATAAAATTATCGCCGCTTTAGCACGCCTGGCTTGTTAATATGCCCCTTAGTTCTGAAAGTGTACATAAATTCATATTGTCTTGATTGTTAGATTTCAAGTGCTAGGGTCGCATATTTGCCTCTTTTATGAACTTGTAAAATGCGGAGTGGTATGTTTTGTCACGGTGCCCATTGGGAGATCACTCTTCCTGTATCCACATGCAGGTGATTATGACAAAACATTCTGAAATAAAAACAAACCAATAATATCCCATTTCAAAATTCTCTTTCCGTACCAAACAAAAACCTTGAAGTCACTCATTTCGGTTGTTAAATTCGCCACTGATTACATCATTAAATAGTTTATCTGGAATTCTATTGTAGTTTAATTTCACGTACAAGCATAGGCACGCTTACAAACCCCACAGACATGCCCAGATTTGGATTGTTTCTCTTCCCCTGTCTGATTGCAGCAGAACAGTCCAATATATATGCACAAATCCCACCCTCACCAGCAAGGGGTGGCTTCAATAGGCGCAGCAGGTGCAAGGACACCGGGTGTTGGAGGTCCGAGCAGCCCACTGATCCCTGATCATTACCGTATTTCAGTTTTCACAGAGCTTAGGAACCATCTCCTTCCTTACTCTAAGGCTCATGACACACTGGCTGCGCCTCTGCTCACCGGTTGCACAAATATTTGGACGGCTCTGTTGTCTTTTAAACTCCTGGGACGTTTGCAGAGAAGACGGAAGAAGGAATAATGTTTTATAGCGGTTCTTTTAATCCTGGTAATGCATTCATTTATTTTTTACTACACTTTGAAAAAAAAAGACTTCAAATTGAGGTAAGTATCTAATTGGCCGTCGGGTGCAGGGGCACTGCATTTTCGGATACACCTGTTGACATTGCTTGCAGACACTACCATCACTGCTGTAGCACAGATGAGTCAGCCTGTCAAATTATTTATCAATAAACACCTACATTGAGAGAGACATACACCTTTTCTTAGTTGGGTTTCAGAAAATTATACAAATTATATGAAGCACTATTAACTTGTCCCACTCTAGGCTGAGATACCTATGTGTTTTTATAGAAAACAATTAGAATTGAAATACTAAACGTTGACAAAGCAAAGCTATCTGGCGTTTGCTGCCAGTCTCTTACTTTTGTAAATGCTTTTTTGGGGGAATTTTAATTACAAATAGATGGAGATAGTTGCAGATTGATAGAGAGGGTTGTAAAGATAGACATAGTTGCAAAAATAGATAGATATCCAGACAGACAGATCGATCGATCGAGCGCTAGATAGTTATATAGCTTCAGTAAGTAATAGAATAGTTATACGTCTATATAAGCCTGACATTCAAGAACACTAAAAGCAAACTAGAAAGACTTACCAACAGGACATACAGGAGCTCTGAAACTAAATTACATTGATTTATGAGTATTACTGAGGTCCTCGATTCAAAAACATATCAGCATGACATATAGGAGTGTAGTTAAAATGCACTTAATTGCGTGCATACTAAAAAGATGACCACGTCAGAAAGAACATTTTCAAATACACACAATCTGGTGTGCTGAGAAATAGCTCCAAAAACAAAGATCACTCTAAGAGGAATTTACAACAACATGGACAGCTGACAGGAACTGCTCTGGGTCTTTCTACTACTTTCACTTGTTTTTATATCAAAGTTATAACTCACAGGAGATCCTTAAGAGTATATAGGCTTATGGGGTGGCCATCATGAATAGGGGTGAAGGAGAGGAAAGTGCTCTGTGGAGAGGTGGTGCCTCTTGGCACTTAAAGTAGGAGACACATTTGTTGGATGCATTGAATGCCTTCATGTGGTTAGCACCTTTTGCTTGGGTCACAGGCTAAGAGTTTAGAGTTTTTCAGGGGTATTCAAAGAGTCAAATAGGAGTTGCAGAAGGCCATTATGCATACAAAGAAAGCTGTACATTCCTCATCAATGAAAATGCTCTGATCACCAAAAAGCGTGACATGACCTAAGAACCAGCTGGTCGAGTCAGTCTTGGCCTCCCAAGTAGGACTTAGAGACACTTGACCTTCACAGAGATTGCACTTGGGCTACTACTAAAGGCGAGGGGCAGCAGACCCTCTCAAAACAGGATCTCCTCTTCAGCTTAACAGAAATGTAGGGCCAGCTTCCATAAATGCTCACGGATCAGCTTCAAACCACAAAAGCAGAGCTTAAGGCTACACTATCAGATGTCACTGAAGAGGTAAGGATGAAGGGAGTAGGCCTGGGCATAAAATTCCGCTCTTGGAGTTTTTCCCACTCCGTATAAAGCATGGAGTTCCACAAAAAACTCCCCATAGCAGCGCTAGACCACCTATTGGCGAGAATTCTCAACACAGGCGGTCACCGCAGGTTGCTAACTCTTGCATTGAGAAACCTCCCTCACTCATTGAGGAAGCTGTTGCTCGAGTAGAACATTTACTCGAGTGGCAGAAGGAAGCTTCTCCCTCTTGTGCGGCACATGGTGCTGTTTGCACTGATTTTACAGCATAGGAAAAACTCCTGGGGCTATATATCAGCACGTGTTATAAACAAAAGTGGTTCTACCCTATCTAAATATGAAAGTTGATAATATTTATTTATTTTTAAATTTTAAGTGATGGTAAGTAAGGTGAAAATGAGTGATCCATGAGGTGTCAAGGAAATCACTATGTGTTTTTAAAATACCCCTCACACACTATGAATCCCATAGTGTCATGCTTCATCATGGGGGTCTTCCCGTCCCTCTACGGGGCGGGGCGTGCTACTACCTACGAATACGTGGGAGCACTGTTGTTATGAATAGATAGGCTATGTGTAGTGAAGGGATGTGAGTGCTAGGGTTTTGTGTAAGATATAAAAATTAAAAGGACCCTGGCTAGTAGAAAAAACAATTTTATTCGGTTCTCTAGCTGGGAGCGTTAAAAATGGGGAAGAGTGTAGGAAGTGTCACAAATTTGTGGCTGCCTACTGGGTCAACATGTTTCGTAAGCAGTCCCCACTGCTTTACTCATCAGGACCGACAATTTGTAATCCCTATTGCACTCAATATAGAATTAGTAATATGGTTTGTATGCCTATTATTCTGATACACCAGACCTTTAGAGGTTTTGTAGATCTGTGAACAAGGGTACAATGACCCCAGTGATTTAAGACCAAATTGGTATCTGTAAGAAAAAAGGAAAGGAAAACAACAATACAAACGAGTTTATCGCTGTTAGATTAACACGTCACCATACTTTTGGTTTATCTAATTAGAATTAATTTAGTTTTCGTGATATATTTTTCTCAATATATATTTTTCATTCGATATCAGCGTGGGTGAGGTATTTTTTACCCACTACCCATGTTTTTTTTGTAGAAATGGAAAGGAAATGGTAGTTAGACAAAAGACAAACTGTACATATATTTACGACAACATTTACGACAAAAATAGATGTCAGGAGACGACACATAACACTGATGTTCTTGATATAGTATAATAATCAACCATATGTTGCTTTTAAAAGAATTGCTCCCGCTAATCAATTGCCCAAAACCGTTTGCTGTGTAAACTCACTATGTACATACATTAATTAGGCGTGATCGCCCACAATCGTTTGCTGTGTAAATTCACTATGTACATACTTTAATTAGGTGTAATGTTTCCTTCCCTTTTTTCTTACAGATACCAATTTGGTCTTAAATCACTGGGGTCATTGTACCTTGTTCACAGATCTACAAAACTTCTAAAGGTCTGGTGTATCAGAATAATAGGCATACAAACCATATTACTAATTCTATATTGAGTGCAATAGGGATTACTAATGCGGGTCTCTTCCTTGGCTGCCGACAACTTCCCCTTGCTGCTACTTTCTTTTTTGTCTGGCGTTCCCAGCATACAAGTCTGTCTGTCGACTCCACCCCTTGTTCCTGTAGGTTCCTGTCTGGGCGCCAAGAACCCTTTTTACGAACGTTGCTTTATTACGTATTCTTTGAAGAGGTTCGGATGGCCCACTGGGATATGAGAAAAGTTGGAAAATTGCATTTCCTTGCATGGAATGAAGTATGCCTAAATCTAAAAGAAGTAGAAAGATATGGTATAAAAGGAGAATAAATCAATTAAAGATGATGACGGATTAAAAGTACCTGCAACAGCAGTAAAGGCTGTCGCCGCTGGACTCGGGGTTAAAAGAAGCCTCGATACGATGGTGTTTAGTTATTCACATGCTGTTTGGGCTTGGCACGGTACCAGTGAGCACGCCAAAAGAAGAACAGTGTGAACAAACATGGTCATAAACATTTGGAAGAATCGGAGTGCGACCCTTTCATGTTTGATGATTTTGATGTTTTAGCTCTAAACGGGTTGGCACCCACGCGAAGAAAATAGACTTACAATAATGGACTTTCATCTAAATGACATTATTTTTCCATACAAGGCGGAAAATTCTCGTTCGTTTAGCAACTTTATTTTTGAATACTGAAATGATAAATTAAGATATTGGACATATTGGCATTTTTAAAGTATTGTTAAAGGAGTTATATCAATTGCTTGCTCTTGTATCACATTTGTTTAAATACACAACCTAACGAATAGTATTGTGGGAGGTGTAGTGTCCCAGGGAGGTTTGGCCGATTCAGGTGTAAATAATTACATGATTGAAGGAGGAGGGTTCTTGACGCAGTGTGGAACGTTTTAAAAAAGAGGGAGGAAAACCGAGATGGTAATCGTTCAGTAAATGGGAGTCGAGGACGGTTCATGTTTCAGCAGGTATGTGAAAGGGAAAGCGAGCGTAATGGGAATGGTTGAGAACAGTGGAAGGGGAAAGATTTCTGGGTATGTTTTGGTACGAAGGAAGATGGGGAGGAAAGAACAGTGTAATGTGAATAACGGTAACGGAGAAATAGTTATGTAATCACCAGGGGGTAGGGTTCATGTAGTAATTGAAGTGTAAGCAGGAGGGAGGAACGTTCCAAGGATGAAGGTTTTTTTACGGGAACCATCAATTGAGGGTATTGAGTAGAAACCAAGAGGCCATAGAAAGAATGGGAGACATAAATTGAAAGTTATTAAACAGTTGTAGTTACATGGGGAAAAGAATTGTGTTAATTCAATTGGATTGACAATGAGTATTGTTAAGGCATATACGCAGCTGTGTGCTTTTGAGATTTTAAATATATGTTCTATCATTCATTTACAGTTACCCCTGACGAAGGGCCCTAAGGGGCCCGAAATGCATTGGGTTACAATAAACTGCTTTTAACGAACGTTGCTTTATTATGTATTCTTTGAAGAGGTTCGGATGGCCCACTGGGATATGAGAAAAGTTGGAAAATTGCATTTCCTTGCATGGAATGAAGTATGCCTAAATCTAAAAGAAGTAGAAAGATATGGTATAAAAGGAGAATAAATCAATTAAAGATGATGACGGATTAAAAGTACCTGCAACAGCAGTAAAGGCTGTCGCCTCTGGACTCGGGGTTAAAAGAAGCCTCGATACGATGGTGTTTAGTTATTCACGTGCTGTTTGGGCTTGGCACGGTACCAGTGAGCACGCCAAAAGAAGAACAGTGTGAACAAACATGGTCATAAACATTTGGAAGAATCGGAGTGCGACCCTTTCATGTTTGATGACATGCAGACTGAAACATGCACTTTCAATACCAGCAGCAGTTTTCCCTGGTGAGCAGTAGCTTTACTACAGTGATCTAATGAGCAAAAAGAGTGCTAACATTCTGAATTTATGGCAAATGTGTGACACATCTGAATGCCTTTGGAATCAAAGTAAAAAACTGAAAGTATTTCCTACTGAGGAGACTGCAGTAAATGAGGATATTAGGAAACTTCATAACAAATAAGTCTGCCAAGATGGCCACCAGAGACAAAAGAGCCCAAATGTAGCCCAAATATCACCCAGATGTAGCCCAAGTATAGCCCAATGACAGAATGTCCCAGAGTGTTCTTAAAAACAACTAGAGCGCTTACTGTCTTCATTATGATAAAAGTATGGCACACCTGAAGCCATCTTGATTGGAATAAACTGGTAACACTTAAAACATTTAATTTAAAAAGGAACAAAATGAGGGGGTTCATTTTGCCATAGAAATTATGATTAATGCTGAAGAAAGAAAATGAGGGCACATTTTGAGTGACTTCTCAAATCCTCTTCTATTTCATAAAAAAATTCTGACATGCAGACTGAAACATGCACTGTTAATACCAGGAGCAGACTTCCATGGTGAACAGTAGTTTTACTACAGTGATCTAATGAGCAACAAGAGTGCTAACATTCAGAATGTATGGCAAATGTGTGACATATCTGAATACCTTCATGATGGAATCAAAGTAAAAAACTGAAAGCATTTCCTACTGAGGAGACTGCAGTACATGAGGAAATTAGGAAACTTCATAACAAATAAATCTCCCAAGATGGCCACCGGAGACAAAAGAGCCCAAATGTAGCCCAAAATAACCCAGATGTAGCCCAAATATAGCCCAATGACAGAAGTGTGCAAAACACTTATTATTTTGTGTTTTTGCAGTGTTATATAGTGCAGACTTGTCAGGTATTGGAGTGCTTTACATGAGCATTGGTTACATCACACAAGAACAAATTCATTTTGGTTGTAGACATGGGGAGACTAAGTGATTTGACCAGAATCACAGAATGTCGAGCTGAAGCAGAATCTCCAACCTGGTTCCCCAGTTGCAAAGTCTGCAGTTCTGGAAGTAACACCACACCCTCTCCCCTAAGTGCAACATTTAATCAAGTGGTCAACTGGATAAAAGATAACAAATAATTTAAAAGTGCTTTGTCGCTATTTGAAAACTCAGAAAATATGTCCTTATTTTAGTCTTTTAGAGCACTAACCATAATTTTGATGCCAATAAGACCCTCTCATTAATGTAATTTCTAAAGGAAATGCTCTAGGTATTACAGTTTTGATTGCATCAAGATGACGTCAGGCGTTCCACACTTTTGTAATAAATATAGAATGTTAGCAATCTAGTTGTTCATTAGGATACTGTTGAGAGGCAGAGGCCAGGGGCACGGACTCTGAAAATTGAAGGCAGGTAGGAGGGTGCAAAGGCAACAATTTAACCACACTGAGCAGGCAGGAAGGGCCGTGGCAGCACAACAGACTATGGAGGGCAGTGGAAAAGGGGGCAGGGGCAACAAACCAACAATACAGGACTTGCAAGAGAGGCTGTGGCAATGTAATAGACCATTGTGGGCAGAAGGAAGAGGCAATGGTAGTACAACAATACATGCAAACAGACCCGATTCAGCCAGGAAACGTACAATGTTTTTAAGCTCAAATGGGCTTTATTTGATCTGTCTCCTGTCTACAATCTCCTCTTTTTCAATGTAACTCAAAGGGGAAAATCAATACCCCAGTTTTTTTTCAAAATCTCCCTCTTACCAAGTTCTAAATGTTCGCAAGTATGGTACATTGGATCATGGAAGGAAATGGGGTAGGGACATGGACTTGGATAACAGAGGATAGGAGGGACATGGAGAGGTGCACCAAACTGACCCTGCAGGGCAGGCATCAGGGTTTGCAGCAGCACAATACACCACACAGGGCATGCGGGACGGGAGTGCAGCACAACAATCCATAGAAAGCAAGCGGGAGGGGACAGGACCATGCACATGGACAACAGAGAACAGAGGGGCAAGAGGCAATGGTAGCTAGCTGACCATAATGGACAGACAGGAGAGAAAGCTGCAGCATAACAGACCATAAAGGGCAGGAGGGACAGATCAGGGGCATTACAATGGAACAGACAAGCCAGGAGGGAGGGAGTAGGGGTCTGCACATGTAAACAGAGGGCTGGGGGCAAGGGGGCAGGGCAGGACCAGCAAGATAGCCATGGAGGTCAGGCAGGATGGGCACTAGAAGCAAGACACACCATGAGGAGCAACAGTGAGACTGCGATGGCATACACATAGACCATGGAGGGAAGGTGGGAGGGGGTCAGGGGCAGCTAACTGACCACACAGGGAAGGTGGGAGGGGCCATGGCAGCACAGAAGACCATGCATGGCAAGTGGGAGGGTTAGTGGCAGCACAATGGCTATGATGGGCAAGAAGGAGGGTGCAGGGGCATGCACAAAGGACGATGGAGGATAGAAGGGAGGGTCAGGACCTGTGCACAGACAAGAAAGTTCAGGGGAAGGGGCCTCACAACAGACCGCACGGGGCAGGCAGGAGGAGCAGTTGCAGCACAACAGACCAGGGAGGGCAGAAGGGTGTGGCAGTACAATGGACCATGTAGGACAGGAGGAAGAGGATAGGGGCATGGCATGTGGACAGGCAGGGTGGAGGTGGCAGGGACAGGTTACAATCATCTGACAATGCTAGGCAGGTGGGAGGGGAGTGGCAGCTCAACAGAACACTCAGAGTAGATAGGAGTGGCAGGTCCATGGAACATGGTGGGCAAAAAGGATGGAGCAGGGGCATGCACAAAGACATCGGAGGGCAGGGGGAAGGAGAATAGGGGCAGCAAGCTAAGCACAGAGGTTAAGCAGGAGGTCAATGATGGGGCATAGAATTGGGCAATGGAGGGCAGGAGGAGGGGACTGGTACATCATACTAAATTGAGGGCAGTGGCAGCACATCAGACCATGCATGGCAGGAGGGAGGAGGCTAGTCCATGGATTCACACAACAGAGTATAGGGAGGAGAGGGATGGGGCAGCAAGCTAACTGTTCAGAGAAGGCGGGTATTAGGAACTTTATTGTTTTTAAAACGTGTGTCTGTGCGAACTACTTAAAATATGAACAAGTATGCAGCATAATCTCACTTTTATTCAGGAAGAAGAGGACGTTTGTGACTGTGACTCCGGGCTCACTTGGCAGAAACACCCCCTGACCCTCCACCCCCTATCGCAAAATGTAATGCCTGTGAAAAGGGTAGGTGAACACAGTGTTATATAGAACATAGTCCTGAGAGCACGATTGAAAATGAAAACTAGATATAGTGTATGGTATAAACTATGCACCAAAAATTGTGATATAAGATGAACCGGGCGTGAAATATAATATGCAATACATTGTGCACAATGACAGATTCATTGGAGAGCGCGAGATAGCACAGGCACTAGCGCGTGCTATGCGATGTGCGCCTTGGAGTGTAATATGCACAGGGCAGTGTTGTGTAACCTAACTAGTCTCTAAAGTTGTAATATAAAATATGTGCTGGGGAGTGTAACGTTGCATATGCACTGTGACAAAGATATGGATCCCAGATTGTAATATGTATGGCATAGCACTGTGCGTTATAACATAGGCATCGAGGAAGGCACGTTAGATGGGGCAATATAACCCGTGCGAAGACAAGTGTGACATGACATATTCACGGGGTAGTGTTACAGTGCACATGGGCTAGAGAGTGTCATAGCATATGCACTAGCTGGTGGAATACAACACAGAGGTGTGTGGCACTCGGCAGGCAATGGTGGGTGTAACACAGCATTGGGCTCTGTCAGGAGCGCGCTGTGACTCTCAAGTGATGTTCGTCCCCTTTCCAGAGAGTAAAATAAAAAGTATTACACATCCGGCAGTGGATGTGTGTTTTATTAACCGTGAGGGGGGTTTCTTACATAGTTTTGGTCGAATTTTTGTCGAATCCCCTTTGAATGGCTTGGTGTGCATGTGTATTAAATGTGCCCGTCAATAGCTACCCATGTTTGTATAAATAAACGACAAGGGTGTCTACCGGGATTGGGCACGGTAGGGCATCAGACATGTCAGAGCTTCACTAGTGGTGTAAATACATTCCACGTGGATTCATTGTATGCATAGTCGCCTTTTAATGAATATCACTCAAATCGTCATGGTGATAGGTACATACGGTTTGTCCAGCATGTCCTAGGTGTGTCTATAAATATATATTTTTTAAAAATAATAAAAAACAGTGGCCGGCTCTGGGGATTGGGGTCAAAAAAATATAATTAGGAGACAGGCCCTGGGGGATGGGGTCATCAGGGCCAATAAATTAGAATAAGAAGGGGAACCACACAGCCCCCCTTCTTAAAAAATTAAAATAAATAAAAGACTGGCATCGTGCCGGAGGCCACGCCCCCTCCTTGCAGCACTCTGCAAACGCGCCCCCTGGCGAGTTGTAAGTTGGGGAACTAATTCCTCTTCAATACTGAGGGTCCCTGAGGGCCAACTAGCCCAACAGGCATCTCCAGTATTCGCCAGGGAGCTGCGCTGCAGACAGGTGTTCTGAGGCCAAGCCCCTTTTTACACCTCTCTGCAACGCAGCTCTGTGGCGCTTACTGGAGGTACCTAGTGGTCTAGTTTGACCCTAGGGACCCTTAGGATTCAAGGGGACTTAATCTCTCAACTTAGAACAGCCACAGGGCGCGTTTACACAGTGGTGAAGGGAGGGGACGGGGCCTGAGGTGACGTGTGCAAACACGCACTATGGCACGTTTTAAAGTGGGGATATAATTTCCCTTCAATACTGAGGGCCCCTGGGGGCTAACTAGCCCACCAAGTGCTTCCAGTAAGCGCCACTGAGCTGCATTGCAGAGAGGTGGTCCAGGCTGTGCCCCTTTTTACACCTCTCTGTAACGCAGCTCTGTGGCACTTACTGGAGGTACCTAGTGGGCTAGTTGGACCCTAGGGACCCTCAGGATTCAAATGAACTTAATCTCCCAACTAAAAACAGACACAGGGCGTGTTTACACAGTGGTGAAGGGAGGGGACGGGGCCCGAGTTAACGTGTGCAAAAACGCCCTGTGGCCTGTTTTATGAGGTAGTTTTAATCCCCCTGCCCTATTATATACTAGGGGCTTACAGAGGAGGTCATGCTAATCACAGGGGGACCCCAACGCATAATGTTCCCTAGTGTATGTAGGTGTTTTAACTGTATTCTAAGTGTCTTTTAACATAGCACTGGCTCTAGGACTGGTTAGTCAGACTCAGTTACCACCAGTATCCGTCTGAAAAAGTTGAGGGTACAGGATGATTTTGCAACAAGGATTCTTTCTGCTCTTCTTTTTGTTCTTTCTGCACATTATCCTTCTTCCTGCACTTTTCTTCGTCTTTGAGGACTTCTGTTGCTTCTTTCTGCACTTCTTTTTTTTCTTTCTGTGCATTTTTTCTTCTTTCTTCACATGTCCTATCTCTGTAGTCATAGTTAGAAATTAGCATTTAAAAAACCTTTGAAATTCACAGAAAAAACCATAGGTTTCAGGGGTGTTATAGTTAGCTGGACTTTTCACTTGTACAAAACCATTGAAATTCCCCCGTTATAGTTAGTTCAGCTAACTATAACTCGCGCGCCCGCAATGCACTGCTGATGACATCACATATTACATGCATCACTCATGACATGGTCAGTGACATCACTCATGACATCACTGATGACATCTCAAATGAAATCACTGATGACATCATCCTTGTGATAGAGTGGCAGACCTCCTCTCACCCTAATATAACCTTTGATACACACATTCAAAAATAGAGACTAACATTTTCAAAACAATGGACATACCAATACCAGTTACAACAACCTCTTCAGTAATTCTAAGATCCACATACACATCCACTCATTCACCAACAGTCCTATACAGTCACTCATACATGTACTCACTCATCATATGTACGCATACACCTATACATCCTGTTACACAATGCCACTCATCCATAGAGTTACTCACACACATAGTCACTCATGCTAATAAAGAATCAAACATACATTTACTTGCATATACAGTTATACACACACCACCACACTTACTTCTACGGAAACTTACACATACTTAGTCTTTTAAACAATCACTTATAGAAACACATACTTATTCATACAGGAACTCTTTCAATCTCTCACTCTCACATATACTCACTTATATACACCAATAGTCACATATACTAGTTTAAAACATATGTAGTTACTCATAAAGACACTATTGAGACAGTCATTCACTCACTAACACACCCATACACACACTCATCCTCCCATACAGTCCTGCACACAGGCTGTCTTCAACACATACAAACAGTGAGTCACTCATTCATGCACCTATGCACTACGTAATACCCCCACCGAACCATGCAGACACTCAGACTGATACTCAAAAAACCAACTAATAACCTATATAGACACCCATGTAGCTACTCACCAACCCATGCAGCCACTTATACACAAAGTGAGAGACTGATACAGATATTTACATATTTAAATATTACTCACTACGCCATGTATTCACTATGATACACTTAATCAGTCAGTTACACAATCAATTTTTCAAAAACAAATCATCCATTTAGACACTTATATACCCATTTATTCTTCCATCGACCTTGAGATATACATATATAAAACATTTAATTTTCAGAAAAACAGACATTCACTGGATGATGTCATCAGTGATGTCATCAGTGATGTCATTTGAGATGTCATCAGTGATGTCATGAGGGATGTCACTGACCATGTCATGAGTGATGTAATATGTTACGTCATCAGCATTGCATTGCGGGCGCGCGAGTTATAGTTAGCTGAACTAACTATAACGGGGGAATTTCAATGGTTTTGTACAAGTGAAAAGTCCAGCTAACTATAACACCCCTGAATCCTATGGTTTTTTCAGTGAATTTCTGAGGTTATTTAAATGCTATTTCCAAACTATAACGTGCCTGAAACCTATGGTTTTTTCTGTGAATATATATATATATATATATTATGTTTTTCCTAGTCTAGTGCACTTCCTAAATTCGATTAAATATAAATCATTCGAAAAATGTGTAATGCATATTTTAATATTTGTTTATGGAAAATAGAGTAACACAAGTGTATGAACACATTATGAATTTAGTTTAATGTTATCAACCCTTGACCCTGGTTCAGGCAGTTCGCTCCCCCATGCCGCATAGCCCACCTGTGAGTTCATGCCCTGTGCTTGCTGCCGCCGCTGACGCTGTAAGTTCAAGGCCCCCTGCCTCTGCTGTGCTCCCTGCTTCCTCCGTGCCCCTCTGCCGCTCTATTGCCTTTCTTTATTTTCTGTGCCCGCTGTTTCACTTTTTTTTCCCCTCTGTGCACCACTGCTGTGTTGTTTTATTTTGTGCCCACTGCTGTCCTTCTCGCTGTGCCCCGTTTTCTCCTGCGCCCTCGGCTCTCTGCCCGTATCCCGCCGCTGCGTCCCCTGCGGCCCCACCCCCTGCTCGCCCATTCGCTGCCCCGCTCCCGCCTCCCAGCTGCTCCTCCCTCCCACCTCCCCATATACGGCGGCCGCCCAGCGGACGCGCCACTGGCACGCCAAAGGCGCGCCTAAGGCAAGCCCTTCTGTGCCCATCCGAGCCTGGACCGTGCCCAGCGCCAGACCCCCTGGTCCGCGCGAATGCCACACTGACCTCCACCACTACACCGCCAGCACTCTCCACGCACTCAGCATCGGATGACCATACAACTCCTTCCTGGCCGCCCCGAAGCACACCAAACGACCCTTCGCCTGCCGGAGCTGCAGCTTCACCAGCCTCTGAGCCGCCTAACCACCCACCGTGACACTACGCAACCACCTTAGATGCATACTACTGAACACCCGCTCCGCACGCAAACACGTCATCGAACTCTGGGACCTGCTTGACACATCCTCCCCGGATGTCGCCTTCCTGACAGAGACCTGGATGAATGCCTCCTCAGCACCCGACATCACCATAGCCATCACGGATGGCTACAAGATCACCTGCAGGGACCGCACCAATGGAGTAGGAGGTGGAATCGTCATCGTCCACAAGAACACCCACAGGGTCTCGACCAGCACCGATAACATCCTGAACACCACCGAACACCTGGACTTCCAGATCCACACTGACCCCAACACCACCTTCAGAGGAACTTCTTGGACCTTGTGAGAAATGCGCATGCGCGGGCGTCCGCGCATGCGCATTTTTGGAAAGAAGTTGTCAACTAGGAAGAGGGAGCCCCGGAGACGCCGCGCTACAGGTAAGGCATTATTATTTAATGTTTTTATAATAGTTTTCATTATTTTAAAAGGAGGGCGGGCGGGAGGCCGGTGGCGGGCGGCAGGCAGCTCTGCTTCGCCCTGGCGTGTGCGTAGCGCTGCCTGCTACACCTACTTCGAAAACTGCGAAGCAGGCAGCGCTACGTACACTCTGGGCGAAGCGGAGTACTACGCCTGGGGTTATTGACAATATTACACACATTGGAAAATTATTGCTAATAAGAGAGATTTCAAAATGGACAAATTCAGAGCTAATGCAAACAGACAATTCAAATGGAAAGAAGAAAAAGAAGCTTACCTTTGATTTCAGTGATGATGATAATTTGCTTTGAGGTCAAGTAGCAGCAGCAAAGGAAGGACTTGGATGATCAAGTTCATGTCAAAAACGGAAGTGGAAAAAGGAAAAAGGTATGTTTCTATCCTAGATACCTTTGACACTGCCAACTCACGTGTGGAGCTTTGCCTGCCACAGTGACATTGACGGTAAGGCACATCATGATTGGCCCACTGGAAACATTGGCTGGACTTCCTCTGACAGCTGCTTTTGCCTATTGTGCCATCGATGTGGGAGGAAAATTCTGACACAAACGGTGGAACTTGGGCGGACTATAGTCCATAGACCTGCCAGCATCCAAATGGAGCGAGTAAACAGCCTAGTAGGCGGCCAGAGTAACCGACAGAAAAGCAATGGTGGGACCAGGTCCGTCAAGATCTAAATCAGTCCCTTGGTATAAATTTTAGTGTTTTGCTTTAACTGAGCATCCTTTTCTAATGGTGGTTTACACATGTTTTTCTATTGTGAGAATGGCCCATGCATTAATTTATTTCTAATAGACATTGTCATCCTGTAGTCTTCACATTTAGTTCCAGGGTCACACAACTGTGAATATGATGCCTCATTTTATGTTGTTCATTGGAGACAACTATTTCTTCCCCGACAAAGTAAGGTATTGTTTTCCACCTTTGTCATAATGTGATAAGCTTGCTGTTTTATTATTTAAACAGCATCCATGCTGAAGTCGGTGACAGGTTCACTTACCACTGGAATCATCATGGAATGCAGCTGTGACTGAGTTGCAGTTCCGCAGTCCCCACCCAACTTTCACCCTGAGAAGGAAGATAGCTATACACTCAGACAGAGGTGCATTTGTGAATTCACTGAGGGTGGGTTCCTGGCATACAGTACAAATGTCTGTGGCTAGGTAACTCTAATAGGTGCTAACTTTACTTTGTCCTGGTACTTTTTGCTTCTATAATAACGATTGGGCAGAAAAGGGTCCTCCATCTGACTCTCTTCCCTTCACAGCCATATAATCTAAATTTGCGACTTAGACTTTGACACATTTGTACATATCAAAGCCCTAATGTCTAAACTTAAATGTCCTCACAAACTGGACATATTATATACTCTAAATAAATGTAACTCTAATGGACATGGAGCATCCAAAATATGCTTGTCACTCACACTCAAATCCTCAAGACTGTTAATCCCTGTAGGAGAGTAGGATCTGCCTCTTATGTTGCCCCCACTTTTTTCTGATGTTTACACTGCTTTCTGGCTATAGTCTGGCTGGGACCCTGCTAATCAGGAGCCCAGCCTCTCTGTTCTCCCTAAACAACCTGAAGTGCATATTAGGTGCACTAGTGATTGGATACTGTGGTGCCTTATGAGTCCCTGGTATATGGTACCTTCGGTACCACGGGCATAGGTACTTCACAGGCCTACCAGGGGCTGAAGCATGTATTATGCCACCCCTGGAAAGCAGACTAAATCTGACTCCACAGGCCTGCTACTGCAGCCTGGGTGAGGTGGTGCTAGCACCCCTCACTGAGATATAGGTTCACTATATCTCTCCCTGCACACACATTTAAACCTATCAGTCACCCCTAAGGCAGGCCCTATCAATCCTGAGGGCAGGGTGCTTGGTTTCCATGTGAGGGGGTGCCTCTTCCTGAGCAGGGCCCCTATGCCGCTCTCAGAGTCTATTCTCTGGGGCTGTTTGTGAATGCGGTCAAACCATATACTCTTAAGTGCATTATAACCTTGCGGTTAATGCTAACTTTGGAATGGCTGCATCAAAACATGTTGTGTTTGGTGTCAGACACTTTGGAATCATACCCCCACACCAGTAACTGGTGTGGGAGTATGATCCCACCCTTCTAGAGGGATAGACATGTACCTACTGTGGAAACGCGGTAGAATCCTGCAGAGCCCTGGCATCACAAAATGGATGCCACCAGTCACAGACACTGGGCTGCCCTCCTGCTGATGACCAAAACTCGCAGTGGAGGAGGCCCAACAATAGGTATCCTGTCACAGGGAGTTGTGACTACCTCCCAGACAGGGTTTAGTGTATTGGCGCTGGATGGGTGCACAACTAGAGTACTTTGAAGTCCTGCAATGGGGGAGCATTAGGCTCCTCTGTGCATACACCAGTTCAAACCGGCTCAGGGGCTACCTGCCCCTGCTCTGGCACAAAACCAGAGCCAAAACCATAGGTGGGGTCATAGAGCTTGTCCCTCCCTTCTTTTCAGCATAAGTTAGGGAACCCTTGCCATTGCAAACTAGATATCCCTGGATGACGCTCTGAAGAAGAATCCTGGACCTTCGACGTTCCATTACCTCTGGAAGATGGAAGAATCTCCCTTGGAGTCAAGGAGTGACTCCCCTGCTTGGCAGGCACCAAATCTTGCAATCAACGGGCGCAAACTTTCCCGCTCCTGCCGGAGTCCGTAGTCCCTGCAGCCCAGGAAGAGGATTTCCTGACTTCTCTAAGGTCATCGTGAGTCCCCAGAAATGCTGAGGCAAGTGGACCCCACGAGTGACGAGGAACTGCAATCGCTGGGTACCGTGCACTATTTTCGAGTGCAACCACTTCACAACATTCTACAAACTTGTGCATTAGACCACATGTGGTTCAAGCCTCCAGCAGGAATCCCTCCAAAGATCAGAGGCCTATCTCGTCCCGAGTGACCGTGGGCCCATGTTGAGTGAATCCTGCCAAGGCGTCTTCGCGATCCCTTGCCGGTTGACTTGTGGGTCCCCAGAAGACTTTTCTACAGTTCCAAAGGGCTTTCCTGGTTGCTCCAGGCCTGCCCTGACTTACCCTCACTGGGTGAGTCCCTCAGACCTTGCTAGTCTGCACCGCTGACTTTTTATTCTTTCCACAAGACTTGCTGTTACCAAGGATTGTTGGCTCCAATCTGGCCACCGACACCGCAGTAAGCTGCAGACTTTGTGGGACACACCGAACCCAGCTCCTGGTTGTCGTTGACACCTCCTGGACCTCGTGGCTGAAGAGTCAAGATACCCGTGGATCACCTGAAATCACCCGATGTCTGTGGGCATCCATCTTTCTTGCCCCGGGTCACTGCCAAGTAACTTTGAACACTGTCCCCTCTGCTTTCAGGTCTTCCTTCTTCTGAATCCAGCCTTGGATTCCACCGGACACTTCTCCTGTCTTCACAAGCAGCAAGACTTCTTTGGCTCCCATTGAAAACAACGCCGCGTCCCGACACCAAAAGACACCTATGCACCCGATTTTCATGGGTAAGGTAACTCCAGCACTACGGTGCTCCTGTGGGTGTTGGCTCTAGAAATGCTTACCCTTAAAGTGACTTGCTTGTAGACTCTCCCGAAGTATCCTTAAACTCTAAATTTCCAATCGCGATTTGCTCCATTGAAGTCAATGGGGATTCGCGGCTGTGTTCTCACACTGCATGCGTCTCCCGTGGGTCCTTTACTTACCTGCCTTGGGTGGTTTCGTGAGGCCCCAGCGCTTCTGAAGGCCCTAGGCCTCGTCCTCTTGCAAGTCGTTATCTCTAAGTCTCTTTTTTATTATATGGTCTGGTACGCCCCTAGGACCCCAGCCATATTTGTGCTTACCTTATTGTGAAATGTTGATTTGTGCATATGTTCCTGACTTCTAATCTCATAAAGAGATTAGCAGAGAGTTGTTAGTAATAAATACATATATATTTGATATATATACCTGTGTGGTGTCCTTTCATTTAGTAATTCAAGAGATTATAAGGTAAAACAAGCTGCTTTACATGCCTCTAAAGACTTAGCCTGAAGGCTGCTCTCCACAGCTACCACTAGGATAGATTTCCTTAAAAGGTTGTCTTAAACCTACTACCATAAGAGTCGAATTGTACTGGTGCAAGGTGTCCACTTTAACTAGTGAACAGCATATACCAGGCCAACGTCTCACATTGATGGGCAGCGTGTGGGATTCCAGCTTGCCATTGTTTTACCAGAAAATCTCTATTTGAATTACTAACTGAAAACCTTTATAGGTACTCAAGGTACATATGAAGTCAAGTTTAGTATCAATAAGTTCTACTGAACTTAGAGCTGTGTGTCAAGGTATAGCACACCCTTTCTACAGCTCAAGCTAGGATCAGTAGGCCACAGACTAGTGTAGGTAGTACAACACTGCACAACACTAGAATGTCCTTAACCCCTTCAGCGCGGCGCGGATTTCCGCGCCACGCTGAAGGTTCTGTGCGCGGGCGGGGCCATGACGGAACGGTTCCGTCATGCGCACAGCGCAACCGACGTACATGACGGAACCGTTCCGTCATGCGCGTCGAAGGGGTTAAGGGGTGGAACCAGTGGGTCCACCCAGCCTCAGTTTAAGGACATGACTTTCTTTGACTTGAAAGCCATGTGTGCTGCAAGGCACCTGAAGCTAGGACAGAGTCCCTCCACACTACGCCTGATAGATCTGCTGATATCAGATGATCTTAGATTAGCTCTAGGAGCTAATAGGTCTGAATCAGGGGGTGGGTCAATTACAGTGTCTGGGTCAGATGATGAAAATCAAGATGACCAGGACTTTGTGGTTGAAGGGCCAGATCTACAAGGGTCTGAAAAGGACAGAGGAATTCTCCCTAAGAAAACTGACAGAGTGGAGGAAAGGCCTAGGTCCCTTTCTAGGGAGTCTGACCACTCCTATCACTCTGGCAGAGAATCTGTCCAGCAGAGGAGCTCCTACTTTCCTAGAAGGGAGACCTCCTCTGACAGAATGTACAAACTGCTGCAGTACGAGGAAGCAAGATTTGTGCCCTCAAAACCAAGCAGTTGGCATTAGATAGAGAAGCCTTTGAGCTCCAGAGAGCTTCTAGAAGAGAGGGGTTAGAACCCCTGGTGGCAGCAACAGTGTCCCTAGAGGTAGAGAATATATTCCAGACCATAGGAACCTGAGCACGGTTGTTCCTCCCTACCAGAGTGGGGATGATATCCACAAGTGGATAACTACTATGGAAAGGGCCTGAACAGTACAACAGGTCCCCCAAAAGCAGTGGGCAGCAATCTTGTGGCTCTCCTTTTCAGATAAAGGTAGAGACAAGCTCCTCACTGTTAGAGAAGAGGATGCTGATGACTATGAAGTCCTGAAGAGTGCATTGATAGATGGGTTTGGCTTAACCACTGAGCAGTACAGGTTGAAGTTCAGAGACACCCAGAAGGCACAGACTCAGGACTGGACTGACTTTGTAGATTGTGCAACCAATGCTCTGGAGGGTTGGCTGGTTGGCAGTAGGGTTACTGATTTCAAGGGATTGTATAATCTTATGATGAGAGAACAGATCTTTAATAATTACCAGAACCAGTTGTTGCATCAATACCTGGTGGACTCTGATCTGACCTCTCCCCAAGAATTGGGAAAGAAGGCAGACAAATAGGTCAGAACCAGGGTGAGGCAGAAAACACAGAACCAAGGGGGTGACACCAAGAAGCAGGATTCTAAGGGCTCTGAGAAAGGTGGGGATAAGTCAAAATACCAGAAGTCTTCACAAGGGTCCCAAAAATCTGCATCTGGTGGGGAGTCACAATCCAACAAGGGCAAAGACCAAAAGAAGCCCTGGTGCAAATTTTGTAAATAGAAAGGGCACTGGACTTCTGATTGTAACAAGTCCAAAGACCAAACCGCCAGCACTCCTGCCCCTAAGGCAACTGTTCCCCCCCAGTTCAGCTACTGGTGGAGGTGGTACTCAGAATAAGGGTGTAGTAGGGTTGACCCTGGGTTCTGAAGTGGACTCTGGCCTAGTCAGAGTACCCACTCAGGCATTGCTGATTTGTGATGGAGACATTGATATGTCCTTCCTAGTGAGCCCCAGTAATCTGGGCAAATACAAACAGCAGCCTGTAATAAATGGCAAACAGGCTTTGGCATTCAGGGACACAGGCGCTAGTGTCACCATGGTGGCAGAGGATCGTGTGGACCCTGGACAGATCATCCTGGGCGAAATGTACCAGGTGACCAATGCAAGCAATGTCAGGATCAACCATACTCTGGCAGTTGTGAATTTCTCCTGGGGAGGGGTAACTGGCCTCAAGAAGGTAGTAGTCAGTGCAGACCTCTCTGTAGAATGTCTATTGGGCAATGATCTAGAGACTTCAGCCTGGTCTGAAGTAGAGTTATGGACTCTTCCGGAGATGTTGGGCATCCCTGCAGAGGTATTTGCTGTGACCAGGTCACTGGCCAAAATGCATAACACTGAACCAGCTCTGGATCCTGAAACTGTGGACCAGATGTTTCCCAAGAAGAAGAGCAGTAGGGTCAAGGCAGTGCCTTCCCCTCTGTCTCAGATCACAGATTCACCTCTTGAGGGAGGAAAAGCAGATCCTGAAGAAGGAACTGCCCCAGAGGGACTTGAGCCTGATCAGGTTGAGTTCTTGGGGGCAGGGGCCCTTCTATGGAAGATCTGAGTAAGGAGCAACAGTGCTGCCCCTCTCTTGAACCCCTCAGACAGCAGGCTGCTGCTGAGGCTGCTGGGACTACTAGTGGGTCCCATAAAGTGTATTCTGAGGGTAGGGATCCAACCCCTGGAGCCACCAGGAGGTTGGTAATACCTCAGAAGTTTAGGGGGTTCCTCTTGACCTTAGCACATGATATCCCTTTGGCAGGTCATTTGGGCCAAAACAAGACCTGGGACAGGCTTGTTCCACATTTTCATTGGCCACATATGTCAGAAGACACAAAGGAGTTTTGTCGCTCCTGTGTCACTTGTTAAGCCAATGGCAAGTCAGGTGGCATAACAAAGGCCCCCCTGATACCACTACCTGTGGTGGGAGTACCCTTTGAAAGGGTACGGATTGACATTGTTGGTCCCCTTGACCCTCCAACTGCATCTGGGCACAGATTTATCCTGGTGGTAGTGGATCATGCAACCAGGTACCCAGAGGCAATTCCCCTGAGGACCACCACATCCCCTGTGGTGGCAAGAGCCCTCATTGGAGTTTTCTCCAGAGTCGGTTTCCCAAAGGAGGTCATTTCTGACAGAGGTACTAACTTCATGTCAGGATATTTGAAAGCAATGTGCAAGGAGTGTGGTGTAACTTATAAATTCACCACCCCCTATCACCCACAATGCAATGGGTTGGTTGAACGTTTCAACAAAACCCTTAAGGGAATGATTAAAGGACTCCCAGAGAAGCTTAGGCGGAAATGGGACCTTCATCTTCCCTGCCTTTTGTTTGCATACAGAGAGGTTCCACAGAAGAGGGTTGGTTACAGCCCATTTGAGCTTCTGTTTGGACACCCTGTAAGATGTCCATTATGTTTGGTAAAAGAGGGCTGGGAGTTACCTCTCAAACCCCCCAAAACAGAATGTGATAGACTATGTACTTGGTCTCCGCTCCAGGATGGCCGAATATATGATCAATCAATCAATCAATCAATCAATCAATCAAAACCACTTTATTCGATTAGTTAAAATCATAAAAGTGTACAGGACATTTTATACAGATAAAAAGAGAAGACAGTCCATCATATACATGTTAAAAAAATAAATACATTTTTCCCCGGTGATTCACAATATAGAAACTAATTGATCTCTTCCAAAGCTGTCAATCTCAATTTCCTTGATCTAATACAGGCAACCAAGAAACTAGCCACACAGAACATAGTTGTTGGTGATTCCATTAGTTGCAGGAATAATAATGCTGGTTTTACCTGGACAAAAGCCTCCTTTCTCAATATAGGTCGGATAAACCTTTTCCTGGCCTCTAGGTAAAATGGACAGAAAAATGAGAAATGCATCGTATCTTGGGCGGAGAAATTGTCACATCTGCAGGGAACCCCATCTTCAAGTCTGAACCAGCCCTGCGGAACACTTAAAACCTGATGTATTTGGTTAAAACGAAACTTTGTCAAAAGCCACCTATGGTAATTATTCGTAACCATAGATAAATATGGGTGCATGACCGTGGATAAATTAAGCAAGAGGTGAGCCCTAACTGAAGTTTTACTGAGTTCTTGAGATTCTCGCTCCACCTCGCAGTGCTTAATAAAGTACGTCTTAACCCACCTTAAATCAGCTTTCCTTAAACTTTCTGGAAATCTTCAGGAATAACCTTGGACCAATGTAATCTCCTCCCTTGGTCTTTGGCATTCACTGAAACCACCACAGGTGTCGAATTGCGTTTGTCTAAAATTGGGAAAACATTGGCCAAGATCAATATCACCGGGTTGTGGTCACTAAAACAGGAGCGCAGGGCGTTATAAAAAAATACGTAATTTAAAAGCCCCGCTGATAAAAATATATAATCAATTATAGTTTCCCTATCCCTAGCAGCATAGGTAGGGACACGAGAATACTTGTCCCGAAAACCTGCCTCATAGAGATCAGTATTTGACAAAAGGGACTCCATGGCAACCCCTTTTGGACTGTGTTCAAAATGTTGGGGGTTAGAGAATTCAGGGCCATCCTTATCTCTATAGTGGCAGTTAGCATTACATAAATGAACATTAAAATCACCCATCAAAATATAATGGCAAAAAGTGGTATGATTGTCCTTATAGGATTTTAAAAATTCAGTCAGCCAAAGAATATGCTCGTTAGGGGACTTTTCTTGCTGGGAATTGTAGCAGTTAATAAACAAAAACTTAACATCATTTGCCAAGCTAATTTCCAGAATGAGGCAATTATAGGAGGTGCTTACAATCTGCTTGACACAGCCCAGAATATTTACAGTAACGAGGAACATGAGGCCTCCCCTATCTCTTCCCGCATTAGAGCTCAGGGCTGGTACAAAATAGGAGGTATAACCATCCATCCAGAAGTCGCAGTCCTTATCCCAAGTCTCTTGTAGGGCAATGATGTCATATTGTTGCAAAATGTCTAACCAACCACAGTCATTCTTCTTGGATCGTAGGCCCGCAATATTCCAACTCATAAATTTTATGGTTTCACCAGAATCAGATGCAATATTAACAGGATTTGATCGTGGGGTTCCATGGTGCATTATAATTTCATCAATTTCTCTGGAGTCAGGAGTAACCCCACTGGCGCTCCCCTGGATAACAGAATCCTCCTGTCAATCACAGGCGTCTAGGCCTGAGAGTACCTCAAATCTATTGCGGGTGGGAATGTTATGATCTTCCCTGCAAAAAGTTGCCATATTGTCCCACTGTGGTTCTATAGATCTCTGGGGAGCCCTGGTTACAAGGGGTTTCAAAGCCGGTCTATTTGGGACACTCCCATAACATTTATAAAAATAACCCAACGGGCGCGCACACACACTAGTATTTCCGGTCGTCAAGGAAGCTGCACGTATCAGGACTGTATTAACATGTTGTGGGGATCTAAAATTAACTATAACACAGTCCCCACCGCAGCTTTTCTGAGACGGACCAATCCACTTAGTCCTTCTAGTAGAAATAATTTGATCTACAAGATGCACTGGAAAGCCACATCTACTGTTGAGCCAATCTACAGTTTTATTTTTTAGCGACTCATGTGTTTCCTCATTAGTATGGGCGTGCGAGTTTCCTAAAACAGGCACATTAGTCAAAACGACTACATAAGGAGCACACTCAGGAGGGAGATTGGTAAAACCTGAGGAAATACCATGTCTAGGGGTAAAAGTACCACCTTGTCCCGCTGAGGGTGGCTTAACTGGAATAATAGGAGGTGGAGGATCAGAACAGGCAGAGACTAGGGGAGCGGGTGCCTGGGAAGGTAGTGGCGACGGTTTATTTAAATTATTATTAGTGACCCCAGCACAGCCAATATCTGATGACTTAGATACCCCACGACCTGGCAAAAGTTTCGCTACCAGATCACCAAGCCTTTGTACTTCCTTGTTAGTGTTTTGTAATTGGAGCAGTAAGGATTGCGTGTGCTCAGCTAACAGAGTCTCAAATTTAGCCTCAAGAGTAGCAATAAGTGAAACAAATTGAGCTGGATCTAGAATATTACCACCCAAACTACATGTTTCCTGTAGACCCGACCCTGAGGCAATACTATTTTGGGCTTTGTGTAAGGCTTCTGTCCTTTTTTTAGTGGGCCTCCCCCCCCTTTTGTTTAATTGTTTTCTACACGCTCTCATTGGTCTAGGACTGGGGAGAACATCCTCAGTTGCAGCGGTAGCCAGGTCCGGAGGATCGAGACAATCTACCAAGTTCTCAAGGACAACCTGGCTTTCTACAGTTATGAGTGGACTAGCTCGAACACTGTTCATATCGTCATCAGGGTTAACATCCACAGGTATACAAGAAGTATCAGGGTGAACAAGGGGGCCCCCCCTCCCAAGAGATAGTCTGCGGTCATTATTGATTTTATTGACCACTTTCACTAGGTAATTATCCATGGGGCCAGCCGCAACTGTACATATATCCGTTTTGGTGCTCGACATAGTCGACATAGTCAGTACACAGATGAAAGTGCCAGCCCCAAACCAAAGAGGTATATACTACACCCAGTCAAAATTATTGGCCCAATATCAGGGCTAAGAGACACGCCAGACCACTACAATCCAATTCCTCCAAGTGTAGGATTAACAGCGAACTCACGTGTCCAGGATAAAGTCACAAGGGTCGTGGCCCAGCCCAGCCTCGGTCTGCCCCGGACGGCCACAGACGGCCCGCCCTCTGCCCGGGCTCAGCCCGGCGGCGCCCGCGCGCGTCCCGCGACGCGGAGGGCGTGCTCCAATTTGTAGCGCCTCCAGGCGCGTCCAATGGGCGTGCACTTCCGCCCTGCCCCACCAGGTGCTGCTGGGATTAGTAGTCCCCCTCCTTGCCGGTTCCGCGGATGTTGTAGCGCGGCAGCGGGAGGGAGACCCGGACACAGGCAGGTAGGCTCAGTGCGAAGTTCCCGGTATTGTAGGACAGGACAAGAGACAGGAGACCTCCGCTGACACAACTGTTCAAGTTCGACGCCCCCGCTCCACCGAGGGCGTGCTCCAATTTGTAGCGCCTCCAGGCGCGTCCAATGGGCGTGCACTTCCGCCCTGCCCCACCAGGTGCTGCTGGGATTAGTAGTCCCCCTCCTTGCCGGTTCCGCGGATGTTGTAGCGCGGCAGCGGGAGGGAGACCCAGACACAGGCAGGTAGGCTCAGTGCGAAGTTCCCGGTATCGTAGGACAGGGCAAGAGACAGGAGACCTCCGCTGACACAACTGTTCAAGTTCGACGCCCCCGCTCCACCGAGGGCGTGCTCCAATTTGTAGCGCCTCCAGGCGCGTCCAATGGGCGTGCACTTCCGCCCTGCCCCACCAGGTGCTGCTGGGATTAGTAGTCCCCCTCCTTGCCGGTTCCGCGGATGTTATAGCGCGGCAGCGGGAGGGAGACCCGGACACAGGCAGGTAGGCTCAGTGCGAAGTTCCCGGTATCGTAGGACAGGACAAGAGACAGGAGACCTCCGCTGACACAACTGTTCAAGTTCGACGCCCCCGCTCCACCGAGGGCGTGCTCCAATTTCTAGCGCCTCCAGGCGCGTCCAATGGGCGTGCACTTCCGCCCTGCCCCACCAGGTGCTGCTGGGATTAGTAGTCCCCCTCCTTGCCGGTTCCGCGGATGTTGTAGCGCGGCAGCGGGAGGGAGACCCGGACACAGGCAGGTAGGCTCAGTGCGAAGTTCCCGGTATCGTAGGACAGGACAAGAGACAGGAGACCTCCGCTGACACAACTGTTCAAGTTCGACGCCCCCGCTCCACCGAGGGCGTGCTCCAATTTGTAGCGCCTCCAGGCGCGTCCAATGGGCGTGCACTTCCGCCCTGCCCCACCAGGTGCTGCTGGGATTAGTAGTCCCCCTCCTTGCCGGTTCCGCGGATGTTGTAGCGCGGCAGCGGGAGGGAGACCCGGACACAGGCAGGTAGGCTCAGTGCGAAGTTCCCGGTATCGTAGGACAGGACAAGAGACAGGAGACCTCCGCTGACACAACTGTTCAAGTTCGACGCCCCCCGAATATATGAAGAAGGCAACCAAAAACCTGGAGGCCAGCCAAGAATCACAAAAAACTTGGAATGACCAAAAGGCTGTGCTGACTGTGTACCAGCCAGGACAGAAAGTGTGGGTGTTGGAGCATGTGGCCCCAGCAGCCCTCCAAGACAAATGGAATGGCCCCCATACCATTGTTGAGCAGAAGAGAGAAGTCACCTATATGGTGAATCTTGGATCTCCCAAGAGCCCCCTGAGGGTGCTCCATGTCAACAGATAGAAACCATAGGGCTGACATGGGCTTCCTCATGGCAACTGATGAGGAACAGGAGGAGGAGAGTGACCCTCTCCCTGACCTGCTCTCACAGAACCCTGATGATGGGTCAGTAGATGGTGTTACTTTGGCAAGCAGCCTCACTGACCGTCAGCAAGCTGAGTGCAGACAAGTTCTACAGCAGTATAGACATATATTTAGCCTGACCCCTAGTCAGACTACCTGGTGCACCCATGAGGTGGACACTGGGGACAGTCTGCCTGTCAAGAGTAAAATCTACAGGCAACCTGACCATGCCAGGGACTGTATCAGGACTGAAGTCCAGAAAATGTTGGATTAGGTGTGATTGAGCCTTCCGATAGCCCTTGGGCTAGCCCAGTAGTCCTAGTACGCAAGCCTCATACCCAGGGTGGTAAGATAGAAATGAGGTTTTGTGTAGACTACAGAGGCCTCAAAGCAGTCACCAGGACTGATGCCTATCCCATACCAAGGGTAGATGAGCTGATTGATACTTTGGTCTCAGCCAAGTATCTGAGCACATTTGACCTAACAGCTGGCTACTGGCAGATCAGGTTAGCTGATGATGCAAAAGCCAAAACAGCATTTTCGAACCCTAGTGGGCACTAACACTTTGTGGTGATGCCGTTTGGATTGAAAAATGCACCAGCCACTTTTCAGAGGTTAGTGAACAATGTTCTGGCAGGGATGGAAACTTATTGCTCAGCTTATCTAGATGATATTGCTGTCTTCAGTTCCTCCTGGCAGGATCACCTGGTCCACCTCATAAATGTTTTGGAGGCTCTGCAGAAAGCAGGCCTCACTATTAAGGCTACTAAGTGCCAGATAGGGCAGAGTCAGGTTGTGTTCCTGGGCCACCTTATAGGTAGAGGCCAGGTTCAGCCTTTACAGAGGAAAATCCAAACCATAATGGAATGGGTTGCTCCAACCACCCAGACACAGGTGAGAGCCTTCTTAGGCCTGACTGGGAACTATAGGAGGATTGTAAAGGGATATGGATCTATAGTGACCCCCTTGAATGATTTTACCTCAAAGAAAATGCCAAAAAAGGTTCAGTGTAGACCTAAAGCAGGCCATGTGCACTGCTCCCATCTTACAGAGTCCAGACTATACCAAAAAGTCCATTGTCCAAACAGATGCTTCTGAGCTGGGTGTGGGAGCTGTACTGTCTCAACTGAATGATGAAGGTCAAGACCAGCAAGTAGCTTTTATTAGCAGAAGGCTGACCCCTAGAGAGAAACGTTGGTCAGCTATAGAGAGGGAGGCCTTTGCTGTGGTGTGGGCCCTGAAGAAGCTGAGGCTATACTTATTTGGCACTCACTTCATAGTTCAGACTGACCACAAGCCCCTCCTTTGGCTCAAACAGATGAAAGGTGAAAACCCAAAACATTTAAGGTGGTCCATTTCCCTACAGGGGATGGACTATACAGTGGAACATAGACCCAGGACCCAACATGCCAATGCTGATGGACTCTCAAGGTATTTCCACTTAGAACACGAAGACTCAACTGCTCAAGGTTAGTTTAGTGTCCCTGTGTTGGGGGGGTTGTGTAAGAGAGTAGGATCTGCCTCTTATGTTGCCCCCACTTTTATTCTGATGTTTACACTGGTTTCTAGCTATAGTCTGCCTGGGACCCTGCTAATCAGGGCCCCAGCCTCTCTGTTCTCTCTAAACAACCTTGAGTGCATATTAGGTGCACTAGTGATTGGATACTGTTGTGCCCTATGAGTCCCTAGTATATGGTACCTTAGGTACCAAGGGCATAGGTACTTCACAGGCCTACTAGGGGCTGAAGCATGTATTATGCCACCCCTGGGAAGCAGACTAAATCTGACACCACAGGCCTGCTACTGCAGCCTGGGTGAGGTGGTGCTAGCACCCCTCACTGAGCTATAGGTTCACTATATCTCTCCCTACACACACATTTAAACCTATAAGTCACCCCTAAGGCAGGCCCTATCAATCCTGAGGGCAGGGTGCTTGGTTTCCATGTGAAGGGGTGCCTCTGCCTGAGCAGGGCCCCTCTGCAGCTCTGAGTTTATTCTCTGGGGCTGTTTGTGAATGCGGTCAAACCATATACTCTTAAGTGCATTATAACCTCGAAGTTAATGCTAACTTTGGAATGGCTGCATCAAAACATGTCGTGTTTGGTGTCAAACACTTTGGAATCATACCCCCACACCAGTAACTGGTGTGGGAGTATGATCCCACCCTTCTAGAGGGATAGACATGTACCTACTGTGGAAACACGGTAGAATCCTGCAGAGCCCTGGCATCACAAAATGGATGCCATGAGTCACAGACACTGGGCTGCCCACCTGCTGATGACCGAAACTCGCAGTGGAGGAGGTCCAACAATAGGTATCCTATCAGGGGGAGGTGTGACCACCTCCCAGACAGGGTTTAGTGTATTGGGGCTGGGTGAGTGCACTCCTTGAGTGCTTTGAAGTTCTGCACTGGGGGAGCAGTAGGCTCCTCTGTGCATATACCAGTTCAAACCGGCTCAGGGGCTATCTGCCCCTGCTCTGCCGTGAAACTGGACAAAGGGAAGTGGGTGTAGCCACCCACTCCCCTGACCCTACCATAGGTGGGGTCATAGAGCTAGTCCCTCCCTTCCTTTCAGTATAAGTTAGGGAACCCTTGCCATTGGAAACTAGATATCCCTGGACGATGCTCTGAAGAAGAATCCTGGACCTTCGACGTTCCATTACCTCTGAAAGACGGAAGAATCTCCCTTGGAGTCAAGGAGTGACTCCCCTGCTTGGCAGGCACCAAATCTTGCAATCAATGGTTGCAAACTTTCCCGCTCCCACCGGAGTCCGAAGTCCCTGCACTCCAGGAAGAGGATTTCCTGACTTCTCCAAGGCTATTGTGAGTCCCCAGCGACGCTGAGGCAAGTGGACCCCACGAGTGAAGAGGAACCGCAATCCCTGGGTAACATGCACTATTTTCAGTCCAAGCCTCCAGCAGGAATCCCTCCTAAGATCAGAGGCCTATATTGTCCCGAGTGACTGTGGGCCCCTGTTGAGTGAATACTCCCAAGCCGTCTTTGCGATCCCTTGCCGGTTGGCTTGTGGGTCCCCAGAAGACTTGTCTACAGTTCCAAAGGGCTTCCCTGGTTGCTCCAGGCCTGCCCTGACTTACCCTTGCTGGGTGAGTCTCTCAGACCTTGCTGGTCTGCACCGCTGACTTTTTATCTTTTCCACGAGACTTGCTGTTACCAAGGCTTGTTGGCTCCAATCTGGTCACCGACACCGCAGTAAGCTGCAGACTTCGTGAAACACCCCGAATCCAGCTCCTGTTTGACGTTGACGCCTCCTGGACCTCGTAGCTAAAGAGTCAAGACACCCATGGATCACCAGAAATCACCCGACGATTGTGGGCATCCATCTTCCGTGCCCCGGGTCACTGCCAAGTGACTTTGAACACTGTCCCCTCTGCTTTCAGGTCTTCCTTCTTCTGAATTCAGCCTTGGATTACACCGGACACTTCTCCTGTCTTCACAAGCAGCAAGTCTTCTTTGGCTCCCATTGAAAACGACGCCGTGACCTGACACCAAAAGATACCTATGCACCCGGCTTCCCTGGGTGAGGTAATTCCAGCACTATGGTGCTCCTGTGGGTGTTGGTTCTAGAAGTACTTACCCTGTAAGTGACTTGCTTGTAGACTCTCCCGAAGTATCCTTAAACTCTAAATTTCCAATCGCGACTTGCTCCACTGAAGTCAATAGGGATTTGCGGCTGTGTTCTCACACTGCATGCGTCTCCCGTGGGTCCTTTACTTACCTGCCTTGGGTGGTTTCGTGAGGCCCCAGCGCTTCTGAAGGCCCTAGGCCTCGTCCTCTTGCAAGTCGTTATCTCTAAGTCTCTTTTTTATTATATGGTCTGGTACGCCCCTAGGACCCCAGCCATATTTGTGCTTACCTTATTGTGAAATGTTGATTTGTGCATATGTTCCTGACTTCTAATCTCATAAAGAGATTAGCAGAGAGTTGTTAGTAATAAATACATATATATTTGATATATATACCTGTGTGGTGTCCTTTCATTTAGTAATTCAAGAGATTATAATGTAAAACAAGCTGCTTTACATTCCTCTAAAGACTTAGCCTGAAGGCTGCTCTCCACAGCTACCACTAGGATATCTTTCCTTAAAAGGTTGTCTTTAACCTACTACAATAAGAGTCGAATTGTACTGGTGCAAGGTGTCCACTTTAACTAGTGAACAGCATATACCAGGCCAACTTCTCACAATCCCCGTAGAAGAAAAATGGAAATAGTTATTTTTCACCACATCTGACCTCTCTCCCTTATATACTAACTGGGAAGAAATATGGTTCAACTTGATAAAAAACAATATTGCCCTCTCTGTGGCACAGTGTAGATTCTGCACAATTCACACTGGACTCCTGTGTAAATTCATAAACTAGGCCCATCTGACTCTAATCGATGCTGGAGTTGTAAAGACAGCATAGGTGATCTTAAAAAATATGATCTAGAATGTAATCTCGTCAAAAAGGTTTGGACTGAGATCAGGTCATTTGTTCAAAAAATAGTAAATATCAGATAGACATCTGATTGTCCTTCCATCGCCCTTGGCATATACCTCCCACTCATCCCTTCATAAAAGTGACATTTTGCTTCTTGATATTGCCTCAAAGCCATCCAACCAGAATAGTAGAAAGACTTTAAGCAATTATCAGTACACATCTGGTGAGCTTCAACACAATCAATCAGAAATGACAACAATTCCCTCAACACATTTTTCTGGTTGAAGCCTTCTTCAAACACTAAAATTTGGAGGAATCTAGATGATTACATGTGATCCCACAAGCCACCACAAAAATCTAACCAACACTTGTATTTGGCCACATCTTTTACACCAACGTTCATCATCTTTCATCAGATTTCGATAAACTGACTCAATATTCCCTAAGTCCATCTCAAATCAATCTACCTGGTGCCATCCTTCCCCGTCCTTAATGTCCTTTCCCTCTCACCCTTCACTCTATAGCTCTGTTTTTCTTTCTGATCTTGTTACGTTCCAATTTTCAAAATCAATTTGGCTATCAAATCCTCCCCAATTAACCCATTTCCGAACAGACACTGAAATCCAATTGCTGTTAGAAACCCTAGTAACCCTAGTAGTGTGGCAAAAAAGGAACTAGCTATAGCATGGAAAAATATTGGCCCAGGACCGTACAATGTTTCAAGTGAGGAAGCTGCGATCTCAATGTTAAACTATACATTGTTCCTACTCTACTGCTATAACACATAACCCTTTCACGCTACAGACTCCAAATTGAAACACATTTTATAAAAATTCCAAAATATTAGACAGATTGGCTGATTTTTGCCCCTGACTTATATATCATTTCTTTTGAACACACTGCAATTCAGATTTGCCCACTTTCAAAAATTCTTTAAATGTAACCAGATTTTTGGAGAAAAGTATTGCCTATTTATGTTCAATTTGTCTTCACTAGCATTTTCATCATAACCCTTTTAGAAAGTCACAACAATACACTTTATTCAGAAAATTTAAACTATAAAAAGAGAAGGAGCACAGCACGTTCTACCAGTATTTCAACATTTGCCCATTTCATGAGGTAACTGATCACAGTCAGACACGATAGTTTTTTTGTCAAACAGAAATGCAAGTAATAGAAATCCACTGGGTCATTGCTGCTAAATGTGCTGGTAAGACATGATGAATAGGACATTTTCGGGATGGGATAAAGAGGTGGTTGGTACAGCCTGGCATGGCTGAGCCCTTGCTCAGGAGTTGTGTGATAAATGACTATCAATACAATGTTGGGAATGCCAAACTGATGACAAAAGCAGCATGGGAGTACGAATAGGACTGTTTGCTTTCATTGATGTATACCCTATCAAGAAAAAATTGTACATTTATAGAAATTCTTACATGTTATGTGTACTACTACAAATAAGTACAGAACACTTCATATCAAGTCACTTTTTAATTTGTCTTGCTCTTTTTGTAACTTATTAAAATATGTCTTCCTTTATTTCTATTTTAACTTACCGACAAAACCAGGCGCGCAGAAACATTGATAAGCATTGACATCATCTTGACAGACACTGAACGCCCCACAAGGTTGGGACTCACAGTCATCAATATTTATCTCACAGAAATTACCCGTGAACCCTGTAAAAGGCAAGACACAAAGAAATCAATTTTGGTCACAAGTTAAAAAAAGATTAGAATGTTTAATCTTTCTAATAACTATCATTTACATACCAATAAAAAAATATGTAATCATTGTATTATTATTTTGCTACACCATTCCTAGTTTAATAATAAAAGCAAGCACATAACGAAAAGAAACCCATTAAAACGGAGTTGGGAAACTTAGTTTATGATTTCGGAGGACGTTCTGTAAGTTTTATTTGGAGAAATGTGGTAACATACTCCTTTGAAAATCAGTGAATACATTGTGGTACTATAGCTTTTAAGTAGATTATGCATCACCAAACTTTTAGAAATAATTCAGGAAATGCATTTCTATCATGGGTTGTGTTGTGCATAAGAACACGATCTAGTGACGGGTATCCTAATTCAAGAAGGTACTTCTTAGAGACAAATTTCCTGATTAGCTAACCTGCAATTTAGTACTTCTCTTTCCATAGTCTCATTCATTATTAAATCAGCATATTCCAAATTTCAGTTCTTAAGATCTACAGTAGTTTATGACAGCTCCTTAAAAAATTAGACTAGTTTCCAATCAGGGGATTCATTATTAGGGCCCTCAGGCTGTGCCCCTCTGGATTTCCTACAAGTTTACCTCAAGAAATATTAAAAAGAGTTATTTATTTAGAGATACAATCCCATCTCTAAACAACTCAGTGTATTTAAGTCAGGGTTATCTGTCCTAGGCTTCTGCCCCCTCGCTCTTAAGCAGGAGACAGAAGCCAGGAAGTAAATCAACTTTCAGCAATGTGATGCACAACGCAGGGCTTACCTTTCTAAAGCCCTTCATTGTAAATGTAGACAATGGTGGTATCCAATGCAGACCAGTGATGTTGTCAGCGTCAAGGTTTTGGACATTGGAGTCTGTATCCCTGTGTGAGGCCAGACGTTTGTCATTCACAGGCATAGATCTCATCCTTTCCCATTGGTCACAAGGTAGGACTGGATGCAAGCATGTGTGATTTGCATTGTGTCCTCGGTTATGGTAAGTGTTACAATGCTATTCTTGTGTTATGTTTATTTTGATGAGACCCCTGGTCACACTAGCCTTCCCACTGTGACACCCCAGGTACTGACTGCAGGTCAGTGACTCCTTTAGAAGTAAAACTGCTGTATTCGTTCTCCTGCAAAATTGATCCAAAAGACTAGCAGGGTTTTTGTTCCCTTGCAAAGTTGATCCAAAATTCTGAGTCAAGTTCCGAAAGAGAAACACGTGTTTATAGTAAAGACAGTTACATTCTGAATGGCATTAAAATTGGCCCTACCTTTATGCTCTTAACATTAATGGCAAAAACATAGATTGGTTTATGAACAATGAGTGTTAAAAACATTAAAGTAATGAATGTCAGCAATTTAGTTCCTCTTTTGTTTCATGTTTTACTTAATCCTGCATTCCCCAAGAGTGTTAGCTATTTCATTGTGTTCTGTTTCTGTGTTTTGTTTGTGCATCTTATTTTTCTTGTTTAGTGCATACTTTGAGTTGTACCAGGTGTTTATGAGGGGCTTTGATCGAAGACTCTGGTGCTGATGCTGCAGGCCAAGAAAAGTTCCTGACAGTGGGCTGGCCTCTATGCAAAGTACACAGAACAATAGTCGTATATTCTGTGTAAATATGTGTGAAGGGGGTACACAGATGTCAAAATATTTAGAAGGCAGAAGTGAAAAAACCTAATGTGCTTAAATGTGAGTGAATGCAGTGTAAGTTTTGGGTGGTGAAGTGAGGGAGATGCAAGGAAGTGCATTTGGGAGAGAGTGAAAGGAGGGTGCTGAAGAGGAAAGAGATGAGATTGAAGATGTGCAGAGAAAACGGGCATGCATATTTAACATATAGCACACGTAACTGAAGGCCAATACTCCTTTCACAGTCCTACATAGGTCTCAGAATTTCAGGATTGAAACAATTCCAATATTGATTATTTATAACAAATCATTGTTGTTACTCATGTATCTTATATCTGGATGCAAGAACATCACAGAGAGAAGTTAAAATACATGTTGGGTGGCACACTCTAGCAATCACAGAAATTTAATTTACCCTTTTAGAGAATACCCGCTTTTCATATCTTTTTGTAAAGACCTGTCTGCGCATAATTCTATAGGACAGCTGCCAACATTTTCTTCCAAAGCTGATGCTGCATGCAGTGCAAGACACTGGGCAAGCACACACTTTAAAGGGCCTGAATTTATTGTGCTATACAATTTGCACACTTGAGTTATCACATGCTTATTGCATGCTACGAGCGCACATCCCTCACACACGATTCAGGCGATTCTATTTGGAGGATTTACAAGAGCTAGGAGAAATTGTAGTGATGAAGAGGATTTCAAATCCTGTGTAGAGAGTATGAAAACATGCTTCATGGCGAGGGGCTACAATTCACACACAATTGGGAAAACTAGTGATAATACAGAGACATGACACCCGTAAGGAGAAAACTGCAACCAAGAAACAGGAACAAGCAGTCAGACTTATAACAAATTATAATGGATTGACTGAGACACTAGCGAGAAGCGTGAAAAAACACTGGGGCATACTAAGGGCGGACAAATCATTAGAATTGTGTACAACAGCCAGACCTGGGATTACATTCAGGAAAGGCAGGACATTAAAGTCCATCCTAAGTCCGAGCATTCCACAAAATAGAAAGGAGTCAAATTGGCTTAAACACAATCTTTGGGATTTTACAAATGTGGGGCATGTGGTATCTGCAGGTGAGCTATAGATAACAAGAAGGAATCAGAGTACAAGACAACAGGAGGTACACGATCAGACACAACATAAATTGTAACTCCAAATTCTTGGTTTATGTCATTGAGTGCAGATGTAATCGTATGTACATTGGGAGGACAATCAGAGCCCTGAAAGAGAGAATCGGGGAGCATGCAAGAGCTCTGAAACAATAAGATGAGAGATATCCCATGGCACTACATGCCATGGAGTGCATGGTACAGGGTGCACACAAACAGTTTGCCTTTTACAGGATTGACATAATAGCACAGAACCCCAGAGGGGGCAAAAGGGAGCTCAAACCAAGAGGCGCAGAAGCTATGTGGATAATGCACCTTAAATCTGTTTAACTGGTCCTTAACACGGACCACGAGCTACAATATTTCCTTGCAGATTAGGAAAAAAACTATTATAAGTCACTGTATATTGCATTTTGGAAGAATATGTGGAGGACAGGACAATGTGAATGAATATGAAAAGCAATGTGTCCACATGTTAACCCAATGATGTATTCCTGTTCACTCTAAATGAATCACATTTGGTGGATACAATCGGGTTCACACGGGATGGTTTTAATGCCACCATGCACACGTCTATATACTCTGTAATGGCTGCAAATTGAGGGCATTGCATTGTGATACTTATACAATAGGAATTTTTTTAATGTATAAGGCTAAAACATGGTCTCTACGGTACCATATCTTCAGCTAAAAACGTAATATTGGCTGTATAATGAGGACCGCTGTGATACCATGTAAATAGGACATTTCTGAATATATGGCAATTATTCTAAGTGAGTTGATCTCACGGGTGTGATGACTGCATTGCTATTTATCGATAGTGACACACATGGAAACATGCGATTAGAATGAGTTGAGCATCAGAGAGGTTTTGGCTGGGATGAGGGAATATCCAGTTACTAAAAAACACACATATTGCTATTTATACACACGCACTAGGACAATCTCGATAATCATGGGAGATTAGGTTGGTGCCCACCGCGAGGCATTATGGCAATGAAGTCCACAAATAAACACTAACAAGAGACTTGGTGACAGCTCCTGCATGTTAGATCCAACACGGGGAGAGGATGTTAGCGCTCTATTTGTTAAGGAACCGTACAGCAAATACGGGGCTGATTCTGCAACTTCCGCTTCCGGTTCACGAGGTACGACACTACTGCGGGAAGAATCGTAATCCCATAATCAGGTAATATGTGTAGGTTCTCTCTTAATTTCATGAGAAAGTGTTGAGGAAAATATGGATTGAGCGAGACAAGTAATACTTGGTTCTTGATTGACAGGGGATAATTATACAGAAGCCTTTTCACTCCAACTACTGGAGAACTTAGATCCAATTGACCAGCCGGGTTGGATGTAGAACTGGTAGATAGGTAAGGGAGGCTCTTATTATTGAGGGCTACAATACTATAGTACACGTGTGACACTCAAACACATTGGAGAGCCTTTGGTGATACTTTCTATCACCATTATAGGTGAGGAGTACTAAAAGAAGGGATGATCCTGACAGGTAGTATATAACTTTCTGGAAGTGAGGTGCAGGGGCTGCAATCTGTCACACAGTTACCATATGCACGGATACACATGTATTCATAGAGGTTTGGTCTTTATACAAAGTTCAACATTGGGTACCATGTAATTATTATATGCCTCCAAATGAGACGTTAAAAGCTCAACATAGTTTGGGAGCTGTGGACCACATGATGTATCATTCTGTCACAGTCGTACGAGTTGCATGAGCTTCCACCATACAGAAGTGTTTTTGGAATATTGTGGTTGTGCTTTCACACCATTCGTATGGGTTTCCACACATTGGAGATTTGTGTTCACCATATCTCAGCTGTATCCTTCTAAATAGACTTTGAAACTGGTGTTATGTTCTTCTAGCTTTGAACAAGTGGCAGGGTAGTCCCCTATCAATGAAACACGTGTTGGCTGGGCGTTGAGAAATAAAGACAAAGAACACAATACAAAGATTCACTCTTTATTATGCAATGATGACATTTTAAAAACTTTGTTAATACTTGCTTGTGCTGAGGATTGGTATTATTTTGGGTACAACCTCTGGGTCCGAGATTGGATGGTTTAGGGTGCTTCCCCTCCCCTTTAGCACCGCTGTGGACTGTAGCCTTTTCCAGTAAATGTACGTAATTTTAAGAGGGTCAAAGACATCCTAGTAGTAATTACACCCCAGTAGGACATTAAAAGTATGGAAATACAACTCCTGCTGATTAAATATGCTGACAAAAACATTGTATGAAAAACAATAAGACGTTGGCACCTCATAGTTTAGTCTTCTCCTGCAGAAGCAAGGAGAAAGGTACAGAGAAACAAATTCCTATCACCCATGATATCTATATATTCTTTCAATGCATTCTCATAAACAATATTTTCAAAGCTGCTCACTAATCTTTCCATATTTGTCAATGTATTATGATCAACCTCATTATATTTTGTTAATTCAACTTGTGATCCAGCTAGAGAAATCAGACACAAAAGTAGGCCAATTAAAGTTGTTAGTTTCACTATTAGTGATATCATACCAACAGATCTGAAGCACTTGCTGTATGCCATTTCTATTGCAATCAGAAAAAAAATCAGGAACAAATTCAGTGTTCAAGATTAGTTTTGTTTTTTCAAGCCAATGATAAATCTTCTTTTCTTTGCTTATTAAATACAATATTAAAAAAAAAAAATCAAAATATCAGGCCTTGAAAGATTCACTATGGTTCTCCTTCTAGTTTGTCTTCAAAGATGATTTGCCAACAGTTTGTTAGATTGTAGATGTTTATAGCTGACTCTTCTACAGACACCGATGCCAGATATGCCCTCTCAGGTGATGCTTTCTGTTCGGGATTGTCTTTCTTGTCGGTATCTTAGCAACATGTAATTCACTGTTACTATTCACATAATCAAATTAAATTATTTCGGGATCTCTCCTGACTGACTCTGATTTTTCATTCACCCCGTGTCTTTTTTCACAAGTACTCTTCGGTGCCTTAGGCCACTTATTTCCTCATGGCACTCTCTGGGTCTTTGTTTCTTCACTCACTGTACTTGTACTTTGATCAACAACAGTAAATCAACCCACTGTGGATTGCTTCCCTCTCTTTGGGTTAATGAGGATCGAATTTTCAATTGGAGTTTTCTTGACCTAGATCAGAGATTATTTAGTCCTTTAGCTTGTGACTTTGCAAAAAATCTTTGCGCTGATTCTCAAATTGAAATTGGCTACTGGTACCTTCACCTGGATCTTCTCTCTCACCAGCTTCTCCAACTCCCCCCGATCCATGCTGCAAACTTAAGCTTGACTCTGTGAATTAGTAGTTGTTGTTATCACTTCTTCATCCACCATCTTGACTATTTTTGTGTATGTAGATCCAGTGCAGAATTCAAGTACACTGGACGGCAGTGTTAGTCACAAGCACAACTTGAAGTGACCTCTTTCATTTCGGCTCCAAGAAGCTGTTGCAAACATGCTTTTTGATCAAAATCAATCACCTTGTTGTAGTAGATGATACTGTGGGCCTGATTCACAATGGTAAACTTACACTTTGGTGTAAGTTTATTATTTCTTTGATATTCACAAACTACAATGAATAGTAATTTTACAAGTGTCGAGACTCTACCTTTGTTATGGTGGAGACTCCGCAAATAAAGCAATAGGACTGTCCTATCTTGTAATGTGTGGAGTTCTCTGCCATGACTGCAGAGTCTCAACAGTAGTAACATTACTATTATTAAACTTCAGGGTAAAACCATTAAAACGTCATAGAGTGAGAGACCAGTATTTCTGTCTGGAGGGCTTCTAATACTCATGAGAACATGTTAAAATGCATAAAGCCACTTTAGATTTGTAGAGGCACACACCAGAGTCAGATTACTTTTGATAGTAACAGTCATTATCCTCACTATCCCTGATGATTGTAGATGATCGCTAGAATGGAATTACTGTTCAATTTGAAGTGCAGTACATAATAATTTTAGAATCTCATTTTTAAAATGTTTATGTCCCAAATAGAAGTTGGTAAGCCACATTCTGGTATTGCATTTTTCAGCAAGAGTTTGGCAACTGCCATACAGTTACTTTTCCTGGTTGAATAGGACTCTACCCTTTCAGAAAACAATCAGAACATCACAAGAACATATCTAGTCCCATTACAAGCAGGCATTTCAATTAAATTTGGTTGACGCCTAGTAAACAAGTCTTCTGATTTGCCTACTGATGCATGAGAAATAATGTTTTCCTGCCCTGATCATATCTCTGGCAAGTAGCACACCTCTGGTAGAAAATCTTCTGCTACACTTCTGAATTTTGTATTGTACCATTAGTTTTTTAAACTTTCTGGTTATTGGTTCCCTTCCAATGTGGGCATGGCCATGCACATAATGGGCCATAGAAGGTAACATGGAGCCCAGAAGTACATACTTTTAATCTGGAGCAACACATAAATCAATACAATTTCCTCTTGGAGGTTTCTCAATTCACTTAATATGATCTGTATTTAATACAGAACAATTCACATAATTATCATTCCCAGATGTACTCACATTGATTTTACATTGTTCTGATTATTGAATTATAGTCTACACATGTAATCCCATGTTTACATTTTCAAGGGCACAATACTTAACCACTTGATCAGCATAATTGTGACTATGGGCCTGATTCTGGGTTTTGCAGTCTTGGAACTGGACGCTGCACCTGCGCCCTGCTCCAAGACCGCCAATGCGCATAGTCAGTCTGCCTGCTGGATTACGATTTGTAATCCTGGTGGGGGTCCTTTGGCGGTGGTCCCACAGTAGTGGTGCCTTTCTATGGCTCATAGGAGAGCCTTAGAGCCTTAGAAAGGCACCGCTGTAGGAGTACCACAGAGCATTCTTGCACAGACAGAAATGCACAATGTTGTACATTTCTGTCTATGCAGGAACGGGGGGAATTCACAAATACTGGAGGGACAACATGTGCCCCCCCTGCATGCACCACAGTGCACAGAAGCAACACGTGACCCAGTAGGGCCCCCTTAGTTTCATCACCGCCACCCTTTTCATGCTGGTTCCCTGCCATGGAAAGTAGGGGAGTGAGGAAACTCGTAAGATGCTCAGCAGAGTCATCACCTGCTTTATGGGATGTACATTTGCCCACTGCTATTTCCCTAGGTTTCTATATTGCTTCCAAAAGATCAAGAGGCACATTTACAAGCCCTTTGCGCCTCCTTGTGCCGCCATTGCGTCACTTTTTTGGACGCAGTGGCGTCGCAAACACTACGGGCTATTCACAATGTGACGCATCTAGGGAGATGCGTCACGTTGTAAAGCCCTGCGTCATATTATACCTGCATCAGGTATAATGTATGCAGGGTGGGCGTTCCCATGCAGGAAGGCTTCGTAAAACACTTTTAGGATGACACTGCGTCAAAACCTTACGCCTGCTTGAAGCAGGCTTAAGGAGTGATGCAGTATAGTAAGTATAGGCTTCGAAATACATTGCTGGAGTTGCGAAACAACTCCAGCAATGCGCGACTTTTGGGCCAACAGATGTGTCAAAATGTCTGACATATCTATTAATCCTTGCACCATGGAGCACTGTATTGCAAATACAGAGCATCCATGGTGGCACAAGGACATTTGCTGCTGGTGCAAGGAAACTGACGCATCTATGCTGATGTGTCAGTTCCTTTTAAATCTGCCCGCCAGTATATAGGAATCATTCTTGACAAGAGTGCCAGTAGATGTCATAAAACCCATTTTTAACTATAACTGCTCAAAACTTTGTACCTCTCCAAATACATATTGGCTTTCTACATAAAGTTTCACAGTCAATTAATCAGTTAGGCTGGAAGCCCTTAGAAGAGCAATAAACTCTGTCACTTGGTATGTCAGACAGGTATGATGCTTCAATGATTGCAGAAATTGAACCGAGTGGGTAAGAGCTTTTAGTGCTCCTTGATGGTTTCTCAGACAAGAACCATCTACAAGTCAGATCAGCAATTTCAAGGGCAACATCTATGATACCAAGCTTTGTGTGGTACACAATTCTGTCACATTAACACAATCATTGTCAGGGTCCTCATCACCTTCATTGTCTGAAGTAGTTAGCACCATTATAGGAATCAAGGTATTGCACCTGGTATTCAAAATGTGTTCAGAAGAAAATTTTGTATGCTCATACCTTGTAAAGCGGCTGTTTGTAAACTATTCTGGTACTTGCAAACAAAATTTCAACTGAATGAGGGACAAACACGAGTGTTTGACCCATAACAATTCCTTGACTACTCTGAAGCAAACAGCTGCAGCTGCCTTCACACAACTAAGACGAGCTACAGCTACTGGGTTGAGTGTAGAAGACAAGTAAGCAACAGGTCTCATTTTACCTCCAAGTTTTTGACTTAGGATTGAAAGTGTACACCCACTCTTCTCATGATGGTGAAAAAATATAATTCCTTCTCATAATCGGTGTGTTGTTGTTTGGCCCTGGAGACAACAAATGAAACACACAGGGACTGTACATCTTTATTTTCCTACAATACAGATTTAACAAACTCAATGTAGTAACTTCTTGACCCACGCCACCGCCCATTAGGATGTGTTCCCTGTCCTCCCTTATGTTGGTGGTCCTGGAGTCCTAGTGCTGTCAATACATTAATATATTACGCCCCCCCCCCCGGTTGGAAAGATTGTGACAGTCACTTATCCACTTAGATCCCTTCAATAACTCATTGAGGTGCCTTCATTTGCCTTCCAGCTCGAGTGACCTGGGGCGGCTGAGGTGCAGCATTACTCGATGACAGTGAAGCTGATGCAGCATCATTGAACAGCAGTTCAGACATGATTGAGATGTCCCTTAGGAAATGACAATGGGAGGCTCTGAGGGGTGAGGTATACTCTTAAATAGTCACGTGTCAGGGGTAATGGACTTTCCGGGTGATCTGAGGTCACCAGGTGTCCACTGCAGTTCAGTTCCCTGAATGGGTTCTCATCAAAAGGAATGTCTGCTTTCTCCTCTGCCTCTGTTTTAACAGAACCCAGTTTCCTCTGTCAAGAGCTGTGTCCCAGGCATGTCATTGTTTGTCACCATAGTCTTTCATATTGTTCTTGTAGGCCATGACTGTGCTGCAAAGTTTGCTGGTGTCCACAAATCCTTATTCATTGCCAGTTGTGGTATTTTTCAGCCCGGGACCAACTAATGAAGCATGCAGGGACTGAGCTTACTTTGGAATATTTTTATTCTCCTACAATACAGATTCAACTGCCTTAATGTTGTACCTTCCTAAACCACGCCCCAGCCCTTGAGGATGTGTTTCCTGTCCTCCGTTATGTCGGTGGCTTCAGCATCCTAGTGTTGGCAATATATTACAATTGGATAGTCAGAGCACAGGTGCACTACAAAGATTTTCTCTTAATTCTTGGATGGCCTGCATCCATTCAACTTCACATAGTACCAGATTCTTCATATCACTGTGTGTAAGCCTTTTTGAAGACTTCACAGTCAGGGAAAAGTTTGGAATCCACTGACGACAGTAGCAAAATATTCCCAAACCCATCCTAGTATCGGGTGGGTGATTGGATGACTCATCTTTACGAATGGAGAAAGGCATTCTTTTGAGATTTTCCTTGCCCCTTCTAAATGTGATGAACATGATAAATCACTTCTATTTTACTGTACTGTATTTTTGTAGGTTAAACATTGTGACCATTATGAGCAAGATGATTTAAGAGTGCTAGTGTGTTTTGTTTCTTTTTTCCCTTATGTCACCAAAAAGTCATCAATGTATAGGACTAAAACTGAGTTATAGGGTAACTTCTAATTTTTAAACATTATTTTAGGATCTGACTAAAAAGTGAGGGACTGTCAATATACCCCTGTGTGATTCAAGCTCAAATAAGGACGTTTGAACCAAAATGTGAAAAGATATTGACTATTATCATGCAGAGGAATGGAAAAATAATTCTTGGCATAAGTCAATGACTAAATTACAATCTGTATCCACAGGAATCTGAAACAATGTTACAGCTGGATGTGGTATCACTGGACAGCATAGGACAAGAACTTGATTCATTTTCCTAAGGTCTTGCAATATCTACCACTTTTTATTGCCCAGCAAAAGAGAGATGCAAGGATTATAAAACACATCCTGTAGAATACCCTGTTCAATCACCTTTTACTCAAGATAGTTTATATTGCCAAAGTATAGAATAAATTGCATTAGGTTTGACTCGATATCAGACAGGTTCATCACTCTTTAGTAATATCTCTTTCTCTGTAAAATTCCATATCTTTTATTTGACAATATGTCTGAAATTGGACGCAGGAAAACTTTTGTAAGAATGGAAAATAGCTGAACTCTTGAGTTTTGTGATTTTATTTGAAAAACTGAATCTTCATCTTGGGATTTAATTGCAACACCATTTAGTGTACAGCAAATCACACAGTTCATTTCGCAAAGCAAGTCTCTGCCAACTAAATTAAAAGGACATGAATCACACAATATGAACTTGTGACTGTTTTCTATTCACCAGAATTTTCCTGGAACACCAACTGTAATCTGGTTAACAATATTTTTATTGCCTACAACTTAAACTTCTTTTCCTGAGAGAGCTAGGTTTGGAACCTGCACAGACCATACTGTACAGCGGGTAGCACCATTATCAATCAAACATGATAGAAGATGGGCAAATGGTTAAGTTGGTGGGTGTTACCAGGGTGCACACACAATAGGTCATGACCCGATCATGGGTTGTGGGGCAAAACCAAAACGGTGGTTTCACCCATATACCACCTGGAACCAAGTTGTGCATTGTGTGATTGGTTTTATGCTCTTTTGAATGTAGATTTCAGGGGTAGTGGAATCCCCACGTTTAGTTTTCTGCGTCACATGTGCTGAGAAAATAAGAGCTCATTTTAGGTATTCTTTTCTTTTATTTGAAATCATTCGCAGGAAAAGAAAGACATCCGACACGTGTTTCGCCCGAGGGCCAGAGAAGCCAGGACTTTCTCAAGGCTGAACATAAGAGCATAAAACCAATCATACAACGTATGATAGAAGATGGGCCTTCACCTCACCAGCTATGTATGTACTTCTAGGAATGCACAGAACATGCAATCCTCCTCTTCCCTCATGCACGTTCATTGTGAAATTATCTCTGGTGAATCAAAGGAAAATTATAGCTAAGAATTAATAGATTCTGCTGATATCCTAAATTCTATGGCATCTTGTTTCTCATGTGTTGCTATTACACTGGAGCCCATGAATTTGTACATTCTGCACAGGAATCCTTTGAGCTGGGGCAACAAACTGTGTCTGCATTTGATTTGCATTTTGCTGTATTTGGGGAACAAAATAATTCTGGATTTGGTCTGTATTCAGTGTACACTTGCTCTTCTGGTGTCCAAACTTACCAAAGATGTGACAACCAGTGCTCTTCTTTAGCAAATTAATATTCACATTTGCTTCAAATTTATTGACGTTCATTCTATCTTGACCTTGACTGTGCATAATCTCATTTCTCATTCCCACTGCTTGCATACCAGTCATTCTGGAATTTTCAGATGGAGCAAAATCTCAATCAGAACCCATCATCTGCTTTAAATTGTTTCTCTAAATCCTCTTTATCTGCAAAATTATCAACTCCTCCTTAATCTTGATTGCTATGCATCAAAACAGTCACTACAGCAGCATTTACAAAACTGTGGGTCGTGACCCACTGGTGGGTTGCAAGCCAATTTGTAGTGGGTCACAATAGTCTAAGCAATCAATAAAGATACATTTAAATTATGTTCGTATATCTACATGTTCTTATATTGTCACATTCACTGCACTCCAAAGACAGAAGTCAAATGTCAGGCTATGTGTTCTGGTGATTATTGTTTTAGCATGGGGATTAGTGTTTACAAACTCCTCTTACTTTGTAGTCAGAGAAAGAAAAGTAGAATTAATTATGTAACAATCTTGCTGTGGCACAGGGAGTGTGAAAGGAAAGGCTACAGAATGTCATTTTTTGTAACAAACAACAAAATGTAAGTACCTGATAATGACCTGTACACAATCAGCATTTAAAGAAGCAAACATTAAGCACACTTTTGAAAATTCTGATGCATGTTGGGAAAAAAATATTTTAATAGGATCAAAACTAATCAAAACACTTGACTTGGTGATGCACAAATTATAAAATTCACTGAAACCCTATATCCACACATTATCATTTGTGTACAACTTAGGTTTATCACTAAAACAGTATGTCTCTCTAATTGTAATGGCCATTTCAATGGAAAATGTGGTGTATGTGAATTATAGCATGCTGCCACTCAATGCTTTAGTTACATTAAAAATTAATCTGCTTCATGTCCATTAAAGATTATTCTGCTTCTCTGATCAGGTAACTCATTCCATCCCCATTGTATGACATTAATCTGTTTAAACCAATTATTCCCTGAAAACCTTCCCCAAATTCTATCTTTAGGAGTGTAGTAAAAATATATCCCTTTTTTCAGGAAGTGCAGTAGGCAACATAAGTAGAAACAGTGGCAAGGACAGCATCAGACACAGATTGCACTAGGCAAAGCTCTCAATGTACTCTCAGGCAGAGCACTTCCACCTGCAGTTGTACTTGCATTTTCTTCTGCTAGAGCCGTGAGTACCCAATTCACCTGTTGCACCTGTATCAGGTACCAGTGGTCTCTGTGCTTGTTTCTGTGTACCATTTGTACAGTGAGATCTAAAATCCAAAGGTCATTAAAAAAGTTATCCTCCTCATCTGAATCTTTTTCTTGGCCTGGTTTCTCTCTGTTAGCCACAGACCCATCCGTTTTCTATCTATCTATTGTCTCATTAACTATTGAGGGGGAAACTCTCGCTCCTTTCACCATTTCCTCCCTCAAACATCTTTCCTGAATGCCCCTCTCAGTTTCTAAACACTAAATGAACATTTAAACAGTTTTTTTTCTTTTTTTTCTCTTTTTCTCTGTGGCCATTTGACCCCATGTATTTATTGTTTCCAATTGTTTTGAACAGAGGTAATGGCTTTCTCTCTTTCACTGTATGTCTCAAGAAATGTAGCGTTCTAATATTAAAGGTACCCTCTAAAGTAAACTGCAAATCCTTGTCTCCAGAATTGCACTCATTCCAATCTCGTATCCATGCATATGTTTAGAACCCAACACTCGACAACATCTCATACGTGCCCTCCAGGGGAATCTTCTTTCACTCCATAGCAAATACACTAGACACTTTAGGCTTATTTAACACAGTCCCCATTATTCACACACAAAATAATTTAAAAACCCTCACAAAAGAATTAAATGAACAACAAGCAATCCCAGTTTGGCTAAGCCAAATGTCAGCCAATCACAAGGCAACTATGGCCACCAGCCAACAACAGTGCAATTCTGTGGCGGCATCTCACCAATCCAAGCATGGCTCCTCAGCTGACGAACCAATTGTAGTGCAACTTTTCCATGAGATTGAAAATAACACACATCATTTTCTGTCTCCGAATACACACAAAATCTACAAATAAACCTATCTACTCTGCATAAGCAGGTGATAATCATCAAGTTTGATGAAAACTACCTCACAATGAATAGGATCAAGGCTAGTACCTTCATGGCACAATTTCACATCATAGAAGACTCCCATCCATCAGCTATCCAGTTATGATTAGTGTACTTACTTTCACTTAACGAAGGGCAAGCATCATCAACCCAAATTAGGCATGCAAAACCTAAAGGAAAACTGATAATCAGAGAAGTCCATATCTGTGTGAATGTGACGCTTCACAAATTACACTACAAATTTGAAGTCAAGTTCAACAAGTTAAACAATAATATCTCAAGATCCTGGATTATGAAGCATCTGATTAAATTAATCAACAAACCGCAAAATGAAATAGTTTCGACTCAAATCAAAAACAGAACAATTATATTAAAATCACTGTAATTAAGCCACAAATCAAAACAAGATTCGACAACGCATAACCAATAATCTCACATATTTAGCGTAGCGTAATAGTTCCTCACTCATGACAAACCACAACTACACATCCCACAATGCATCACTAGCACACTAAACACTCTTGATCTCAAAAATCATTCTGCCCTACTATTATTAGCAATCCTTTTTTGCTCAGGAACAGCATTGCAACATCAGGAACTCAGCAAATATTCCTAAGGTGGACTCCAGAATGTAGACAGAAGGCTAGGGACAGGGCAAAAAGGAGTCTAGAATTCACCCCTTATCGCTTAACCATTCTTTCCTACCAAAACTTGTGGGACACTGTAGCCATAAAACCATAAACCTCAAAAACACCCCCAAGGGTCTAGTGGATCAAATACAGTGTTAATCTCAATTTCATGAGGCAATGTGCTCCAAGATCGTTTACAAAATCAGCATATCAAGCATACATTTAAATAACAAGCATTGGCATAGCCAATAGGTCTCGCCTTTGGGACCTTATAAGGTTTAGCCATGCAACAGTTGCATAACTAAATACTTATAAGGTTCCTAAAGCGAGACCTATTGGCTATGCAAAGCGGCCCTGCGGCCGCAAAAGTAAAAGTGATTGCGATCACGATGAAACATCAGTGCGGCCACTAAAGTGAAAGTAATCGCGGTAAAGCGCGGCGCGCGCGCCCGCGCACATACACTGTAGCTCTAGGCTGGCCTGGTAGCACTTTTTGGAGCCCTCTCAATAAGTCTCGCCAGACCAGCGCATGCGCTGGGTCAGGCGAGACCTAAAAGGGACTGAGACAATAAAATAATTGCCATAAAGGCTCTCAATAATTGGACAATACTGAATGAAAGTCAAAATCAAAAATAGACTAAGTCCCAAATATGCAGAAAAATCTGTAGGAAATCAGACAGCATATCTAGTAGCATAGGGAAGAGCTCTGGCTGAACCCCAACGGATTATAGAGGAAAATTCCCAGCATGAGAAGTACAGAATCATTGTGGTGTAAAGAAAGAAATAAATTTTCAAAAAATCGAAATAAAAATTTTAAAATCATAATACAGCCTTACCATCTAAGCACTAACCTACTACTTGAATAGTGAATCACCCCTTCTGACCTAACGTCATCCAGGTGTGTCCGACAAACTAATTGCTTAAACAATAGTGAACCAAAGTGAGGGAATGTAATCCTACATGTAAACCGAAGGAAAATAACAGAAATAATACAATACTAATCCTGCGCAAGACAGCCTTCTTAAAAAAAAATGCCAATCGGATATAAGCAAACATGACTTGTTTGCCTTAGCGCAGCAGAAGTAATAAATAGACCACACACATGATGAAACATCCGTTGTGAAGAAGATAGCAGGGAGGCCTAGCTGCGGCCTAGTTAGCATAAGACAGGAAAATGCACTTTAGAAGGTCATAGCAAAATCATTTTGAGGTCGATAGCAACATGTTGATGCATACATGCGAATCTGCGTGTAGACTGCTATTCTGCACTGCTGATAATGCATCATTTTGAATAGTATATAAAATAATCCTGCAAGGTATAGCTTTTAAAATCAATAACATATCATCTGGACTTATACATTGCCATTAGTGATGATAAAAAGGAGGTACTTTGATTGTTAAAGAAAAAAAAGAGAAGACAGGCAGTACACATATAGAAAAAAAATAGTAATTGTAGTGGTCATCCACAGCTTAAGGATACAAAGTGATACCTGGCATTAACCTTTTAATGTGGTCCAGTTCAAACAGGTCCCAGCTTGTCTGTACAAGTTTAAATCTACCCTGATTTGCAAATGTTGGCCACATTTAACTTGGTGCCAGTACCCATTCCCTATTCCAGTCCGACCTTGAGCTAGATGTGGGGAAAGGTTATGTACAGGGAGACCGTGCTACTGATAAATGTCATGGTGCAATAGTCGCCTCAGAAGATGTATTTTCATGTATCATGGCGCTGATGCGCTCAACGTCTTCAGTATGCCAAAGAAAAACTGGGTACGTTCTGCTGCCCTCAGGGGCCAGTCCCAAGGAATGTCTTTCCAGTAGTTCCTGTTTTACTGAATTCCTAAGTAGAAATGCGAATAAGGTGTCTGTGTAATTCATAAGTGACAAAAGTAGGAGAGAGTTGACCTTCCCCCTAGAGGAGGTTTCGCAAGCTAAAAGCTTTAACTCAAACATGAGGTGAGTTTTGAGTAAGGACATAATGATTCTACTGGCACTTCTGCAAAATGCCGAGACCCAGTGCTTGCAGGTTTACTACCCTAGCATGGTGTGTTCCCCAGGAAGTGGGAACGAGTGAGAGGATATACTTGCATGACATATGAAACATCAAACACGCTCCCTCAAACACACACATGGTCCCTCGCAACTCAAAACCGTGCACTAGACCAGCTTTAAACCCACATTGATTTAGGATATAAATAAAAAAAGGCAGGCCCAGAAGCCCCTTATAAAACAGATACTAATTAACACCGTGCAGAGATCCTCTTTTTTGCCAGCAGTGTGGAGCTATAAACCTTAGTAAGGGTCGCCGTCCCTTTAGTCAGATTCCTTCCGACAAAGTGAAATGGTTTATGACAGAACTTATTTTCATCAGACAGGCAGCATTACTTAAAGTCTCGAGCGGAAGTCAACCCATTGTGATCTATTGTGACAAACTCCATTTATAGAGTCGATTATAAGAATTCCACGGTGGCCAGTTATAGGCTTTTTAGCAGGTGCTCCTGCAACCATTTATTATGTCAAACCAGTGAAAGCTTTTGGCCTTATGACATGCCATTGTCAAGCATTGATTTACTTCTGTGGGGCACCCTTCCCTTTCAAAGGCTGAATGGGCAATTGGTACATCTTTTGTCAAATTGCTTCAGGCGCATTGAGTAAATACATCAAAACTATGGCTGTGTATCAGTTTCATGAAATGAACTGAGCTGATGCCACAGAGGGATTTATTGATTAAAATACTACGTCACATTCACTAATCAAAATGATTCTTAGAGTAACATCCACTGAAAAAACAAAGGTTTAAGTAACTTCAACGCAACGTTTTAAACCCTAAAAATCACTGAAATTCACCAGTTAAAGTTACCTCAAGTTACTATAAATTGTGCGCTACAGTAACGATACCTTGTGCCCCTGCCATGCACAGTTTTCTCATCAATAATTTCACTGTAAATGTTGCAGTGATATTATCAATGATGTCACAGAAAATGTCATGAGTGATATAATATGTGGCGTAATTAGCAGTGCATGTTGAGGGCGCAAGCTATAGTTACTTAGGGCACAAGTTATAGTTACTTGCGATAACTATAACTAGTGAATTTCAGTGTTTTTTCATTTTCAAAATACTACATTACTATACATGTCACCTAACTATATCGTTACTTTAACGATACATAAATCCAACCTCTGCGATGCTGCAGACAATCCCTGTGGCAAACATCCCGCATGCAGCCTACCCCACACTGGCAAGGCCTTCGGCCCTGTGACCACCCCCTCAAAACACCAAACCCCACAGTGTGCAGGTCCTTCGGCCACTTCCCAAGCCTTATAAGTCCTGGAAACCCTATGCCCACTGCCAAAATTAAAGGGGGGGTCTCGTGGCCGCCCCCTCCCTGTGCATTATCCGGCCACAGGGATCTCATCCACTGGGACCGGCATTATTGAGGAGGGATGCCCTACTCTGGCACCCCCCATACATTTTTTGGAGGCCACGTGAGGAGCCACAAGGGCCCCACAGCCCCAGTTGGCTCCCCGCATGCAGTGGGAGCCTACATTGCTCCCTCTCGCGGATAGTAGCTACTTATGCTGCTCCCTACGGGCAGAGCAATATTTTGATCTGTTTCCCTGTCCACAGTAGAAACAGATCAAAAGTCTGCTCTCACCCGGCAGGAGCATTCTCAAAGCCCCTGCCGACTGGGATTGGACTTTGTATTTGCTCTCACATGGCAGGAGTTTTGAAAATGCTCCTGTCAAATGGGAGCAAACACAGGTTTTGCTTATCTGTGCCAGTTAGGGCAGGGAACCACTATGTCTAAGGTGTGGCCTCTCTGGGACACAGCTAGTGATCCAGCCCCGGTGAATGAGGTCCGGGATGAGGGCCCCACCACTCCCTTTTACTTAGATGTTCTAGGGTATGGAGTCCTTCTGGCCTTTAGAGGATTGGAGAGGAGGGCTGTGAAGCCTCCCTCCCCTTAAAACATACTGTGAGCCCAGAGGGATGGGGTCCCCAGGTCCAAACTCTACTTGAGGAGGGGGGCCATTTGCAGCCCCTTACCCTAAGAAACACATTTGCTCCAGGGAATGTGGCTCCACACCGAATATGGCCGGGGAAGAGGGGTGCAGGCCCACTCCCCCTAAAAATACATTCAGATGGGGTTCCCAGGGCCAAAATCAGCCTGGCAAGGAGGGCCACAAGCACCCTCCCAAACAGCAAACGCGTCATCCTCCTGGGCCTCGGCCCACATCAGGGGGTTTGGAAAAGAAGTGTGGGAGGGATTCTTTTTTTTCCCAATGGATCTTCCTTGAATTCACAGAAAATGAAAATAAAAAAAAGGTTTTTGGCCCCAGGCAGAAGGGAATGCCTAGGGTCAGGGTATTCCTTTTGTTAATGTTTTTTAGGACTCAGGACTGAGTCCTATGATGGCTGCCACAACTTCCACGTTAAGGTGGTGGTAGGCAATCACAACTCACTTTGAGATCTGTCCTCCAGAATGCGAAAAATTCAATTGTTTTAACCTTAATTTCTCCAAAACTACTGAGCGGATTTTAACCAAAACACAAAAAGCACTCTTTTTGGACCAAGATCTAGCTTTCAGACACATTTGGCATGGACGTCATTTGGAGGTGGTCAGGGGTCACAGCTGTGACCTGTAGCTTTCTCCCTGCAACTCCTGGCACCTTTGTGACCCCTGGCATCAGGGTGGACAAAACCGTTGTCCCCTCTGAGGCCAAGGGGTTGCAAATGAAGTACCAGGAATAGCAGGGAGCAAGCTAGAGTTCACAGCTGTGACCCCTTACTACCTCCATATGATGTCCATGCTGTTTGGGCTTTAGCAGTGTCTAACGTCCCATAGCATAAAGTAATGGATAAATACTGTTTCACTGCAAAAAACAAAAGATAAAGTGGCATTGTAGTAAGGCCTTGTAATATTATCAATCCTATTGTTTATAACAAAAAAACACTGATATTCACCAATTATGGTTTCCTGAACTACATAGATCTTCTGCCCACGTCACTGCTTAGGACATCACATATCCCATAAGCTCTTAAATAACATTATTGACAACATCTCTGACGGCATCTCAAATGGCAAAATTGGTGACTGATAATACCATTGGCATATAGAGCATAGTATTACTGACTGTACACGTGTGGGTCCACAGCACGGAATTAGTGTAAGCCCTAAAGGCAATAATGGTTCAACATGTTGAAAGTTATGTGGTGCACCATTTACAAATCACTAGAGTTTGAGGTGCAATTATTACTCCCTATTATGCAACATGAGGTCCAGCACACCTAATATGGGCTCAAATGGTATGCTTGTTAGAAGGATAAGGTGTAAACCCAAAGCCTGTTTCAAAATATCTTCTGTTCACAATACATATTCCACTAGTGTCTATGTGGCCTTATGCCCATATTAAATAGTGATAATGCAGTGCTATAGACAAACTCTATGCAGCATAGGCGTTTCAGTGAATTTAAGATTTCTTTTAATCATATTCACCAAACTCCCTCACTGAACATAGCTTTTGACAATGTGCAGTAAGGGGTTGGCTGCATGGCCTGGCATTTTGCCAGGCCTTGTGCCCATCCTCCAGGAGGAGGCCAATCTATGGCTGTGCATAGCCAAATGTCATGCACAGCTTTGTGTTCGCTGCAGGGTTTACGCTCAACCATTCATAGATCAATGAATCAATCAATCAATCAATTATTTGAAAAGCGCACTACTCCCCCGTAAGGGTCTCAAGGCGCTGGGAGGGGGGTGCTGCTCGAAAAGCCAGGTCTTGAGGAGTCTCCTGAAGGTCAACAGGTCCTGGATGTGCCTCAGGTGGATGGGGAGGGTGTTCCACGTCTTGCTGGCGAGGTGGGAGAATGATCTGCCGGCGGCGGTCGATCTGTGGATGCATGGAACGGTGCCGAGGGCAAGGTCATCGAACGAAGCTGGCGATTTGGGGTGTAGAAGGTGAGTCGTTTGTTGAGGTATGCTGGTCCGGTGTTGTGGAGTGCTTTGTGAGCGTGGGTGAGGAGCTTGAAGGTGATCCTCTTGTCAATGGGAAGCCAGTGCAGGTCTCTCAGGTGGGTTGTGATGTGGCTGTGGTGGGGGATATCGAGGATGAGGCATGCGGAGGCGTTCCGGTGGGGATCCATCTGTAGATCTTGCGAAGATTGCGGAGGGTGTTGAAGCAGGAGGAGGAGACAGCGTTGACTTGCTGGGTCATTGATAGCGATGATTCTAGGATGAACCCCAGGTTGCGTGCGTGGTTGGTGGATGCCGGTGCAGCTCCCAGTGTGGCCTGCCACCAGGAGTCGACCCAGGTGGAGGGGGTGCAGCTGAGGATGTGGACCTCTGTCTTGTCTGAGTTTAGTTTCAGGCGGCTGTTCTTCATCCATTTGGCGACGGCGTTCATTCCTTCTTGGAGATTTGTTTTGGCGGTGGTGGGGTCCTTGGTGAGGGAGAGGATCAGCTGGGTGTCGTCGGCGTATGAGACAATGTTGAGGTCGTGCGATTGGATGATGTTGGCGAGCGGTGCCATGTGGATGTTAAAAAGGGTCGGGCTGAGGGATGATCCTTGGGGTGTGCCGCAGATGATCTTGCTGGCTCCTGAACGGAATGGGGGAGGCGGACACTCTGGGTTCTGCTGGTGAGGAAGGAGGTGATCCAGTCCAGGGCTTTGTTGTGGATCCCTGCGTCATGGAGGCGTGTGTAGAGAGTGTGGTGGCAGACGGTGTCGAAGTGGCCGAAATGTCCAAGAGGATGAGGGCTTCGCCGTTGTCCAACAGGGTCCTGATGTCGTCGGTTTGCCGCAATGAGGGTAGTTTTGGTGCTGTGGTTGCTGCGGAATCTGGATTGGGACGAGTCCAGAGTGTTGTCTTCCTCGAGGAAGTGGGTCAGATAGATAGTCGGCCTCCCTGAATGTATGGCCTTCAGTAGTGCAAAGCATGGGGTTGGACGCAGGACCTGGCCTGTGATCAGGCCCTGCTCTGCCCCCCAGCGAGCGGCCAACCTCCCCCGGTGCAAGGCCTTTAGCCGTGCACCTCATATGATTAGCCATAGGGACTGGACTGCAGCCACACCTGCGGCCAACCCCACGTGGACACGCAGTATCCAATTACTGGCCAACACCCTAATGTTGTGCAATCCCCCATGGACACCCACCCCATATTTAAATTTCTTATTTCAATGTACAATGCTATTCACACAGCACCAGACAGAAGGGTCTAGCTAGGTCATGCAGTACCTCACAGGGCCCACAATGGGACCTGCAGCACAATTTCTTTTAAGTGGGAATAGGGGCTTCCCAATAAGGGTAGGGGCTTACGGTCCTGGCCCAATATACATTATATTTTTTATCCTTCAACCAAGTCCCTATGTCCTGTAATGGCGGCTTCAGCATTGCTGTTTGTGTTGGGGCCACCCAATCAGATTCCTTGATACCACCTTACTTGTCTGTTCTGCAGTACTGAAGAGTCCAACACAAATAAAATTCCTCTCACCCAATTAGATTGCTTCATTTTTCAAATTTGCTGTATCGTGGTCCAACAGATTTAGAGCATATCATAAAAAGCACGCTGTCCGAGTATGGAATCTTCTTTTCTGCCAAATGTATTTTGATTCTGTTCAGATGTTTTTATAAAACTCTTCTTAAAATTCCAATGGGAAACTGCATTGGGAAATCATGTTTTAAGACCTGTGTTGTTCTTGACCTTCACTTGATTGATCACCTATAGTTAGGTGTTCACGTAATACAAAAACTAATGAAATTCACCAGCTATATTTTACCGAGATCACAATAACTTGTACCACAGCCATACACTGCTCCTGACCTCATATATTACTTCACTCTTGACATGATGATGATTTCACAGATGAGATTTATTGGTATAAGTGTAAGTGAAAAGTAAACACTCATAACAAGATATTTTCTGGATTTATGAAGATATTTCTTCAGGTTTGCATTGTTTTTTTAAAGCAGACCTGACCCAGACCTGACCCAATATTCATGTTAGTATTTATAAACCAACACAAATCGCAATTTGTGCTGGTTTGTAATGCAATGCAATGGAGTGCAATGCTCTGCTTTGGGTTATTTTGCATCAAGAGTGCATTCCATGAGAGGTGTATGGGCATTCGGTGCATCCATTCATGTATTTTGATGCTTAACCAAATCTAAAAAGACTTTGACATGGATCTGCAGCAAAATCCTGCACATCTCTCAGGCTAGCATAACAAGGAGAAATATTTGTATTTATTTTCCTTCTTTGAATGGATGCTGCACATACAAAGAGAAAATTGCCTTATATCAAACATTTTTGTGCAGGAAGGGAGCGCTTCCTGCATATAAACTATGGTGACAGCAACACTGATACCGTTCCACGGTCGCCAAGTCTAAGTGTAATAGGGGCTTGGCCACCAAAGGTACCTTGGGTGTCTAGAGGGTTTAGACTCTCTGTGAAGAGTTGTGTACAAGGCAAAGGCTGTGCACAGTAGTGACTTTCCCACCTAAAGTCCCTTGAGTGTCTATAAGGGGTGGGATTTCCATGAATAGTTGTGTACATGGCAAAGCTTGTGCGCAGTAGGAGCTTGGTAACCTAAGACTGGTTTGGTATCGGGTGGCAGTGGGCTCTCCATGAAGACGTCTGTAGACGGCAAGGGCTGTAAATAGTAGGTAGGTGCTTGGCCACCTAAAGTGACTTGGGTGTCTAGAAGGAGTGCTTTCTCCATTAAGAGTTGCTGTGCATAGTAGGGCTTGGTCATCTAATGGGCTTTGGTGTCTGGAGGCATTAGGTTCTCCATGAATAGTTGTGCACATGACAATGACTATATGTAGTATGGACTTGACCATTAGGATGGGTTGGGTGCCTGGACGCAGTAGGCTCTCCATGAAAAGTTCTGCATGTGGTCCAGGTGCAGTTGGGCGCAGATGGGCTTGCCTTTGGTGCGCCAGCGGCATGCCCACTGCACGTGGCCACCATTAAGTAGTGCTGCGTGGGGGACTGGACAGCAGGGAGGTGGGAAACGCAGGACAGGGAAGGGTCACTGGAAGGGGGCGGGCCATGGGGGGTCGCAGCGGCAGGTGCGATGAAGGAGCAAAAAAACAGGCAAAAGGAAAGAGAAAAAGAATAGCAAAAAAGGCAGAAGCTGGAGAAATGTAAACAGAGAGAGAACAGCAGAAAGAGAGACAGAAGGGCAGTCAATAAGCAGAGCAATGACACTATACCACTATACCACCAGGAATTAGATGTAGGCAGGAGCCTGCAGGTAGAGGATGGCCTCAAACTCCTGACCAGGGGTTAGCATCAGCAACGGGGACAGCAGCAGCGACCAGATGGAGCTGCGCTGTTAAAGGAGTGAGTCAACCAAACAGTAAGTGAGCTGTGATAAAAGTAGGAGCTTGGCCACCTAATGAGGCTTGGCTGTCAAGACGGAGTGGGCTTTCAATGTTCAGTTGTGCACGGGGTAAATGTGGTGCATAGTAGAGGCTTGACCACCTAAGAGGTCTTGAAAGTCCATAGGTACGGGGGTTTCTGTGAGGAGTTGTGCACAGGATAAAGGCCCTTCATAGCAGGGAATTGACCACCTACACAGAATTGGGTGTCTGGAGGGAGTGGGTTCTCCATAAAGTGTTCTGTGCAAGGCAAAGGCTGTACATAGTAGGGATTTGGCCACCTCAATTGGCTTGGTTGTTAAGGTAGAGTAGGCTCGCCATATAAAGATATGTACAAGGTGAACGTTTTACATAGTAGGGGCTTGACCACCTAAGGGGGTCTTGGGAGTTTGTGGTTAGGCACTTTCTATGAAGACTTGGATAAAGAATGCCCACCTAACCCCCTGCTAGCTCCCATCCCCTACTGCACATGACCTCTAGCAAGGACCTGAGACCCACACCTGCATGCAAACTGATATTCTTGCAGTGGGGCTAAATTACAAACAGTGTGCCTAATTTTGTGCACAGATTTATCAAACAACACCAAAGTTATTAATGGGTGTGCATCTATTGCCTCATAAATGTTAACCCCTACATGATGGACAGAGTTCTTCAAAACTTGACCTTCCAACATAAAGGTAAACCTGTTAAATATCTGGGAAATATTTTGTGTATTCATCAATCCTTGCGAACTGATTAGCAAATGACCTTTCTTTTTTCCTCTGCTTTAAAAGTGTCCTCTCTTAAATGAATTGAGTAACCTAAACAAGTTTCTAACAAATGTTATGCAAATCCATTAAACGGTGGCTAATGTATTTGGCAAATAAAAGATTGTTTGACCTCAAAGCCCCACTCCCAATATTGAAAAAATGCAAAACCTAAAATACATGTATTGGGTGCAACTTTCAAACTGTATGCCATATTTAGTACAGATTCATCAAACAGAGCCAAAGCCATTAGAAAAGAAACATTTTTTGATCGTTGATCACCCCCTAATTTTGCCTACGTTATACAAAAATGTTAACAATTTCAATCTTGACTGGAGATGGAAAATAATATGTTGCATTTGAGAATTTGTCCATATGCATAATTCAACTATCTCAATTTAGCATCTTCCTTTGTGATCTGTGTTGACTCACATTCATAAGGTTCTTCAACAGCAACTTAGACTCCATTAAGATCACTTATTGCTGATTGTGGTTTACATCTGGTTTTAGGTTTTTTGTTTTTTCTATCTTGCCTGTACCAAGAGGCTCTCACCACACATGGTGTTTGGTTTGTTAATGCTATGTTAAATCAATGGACTCACATTTTTTCTCCTCGCCATGGCCCTGCGGCAGACAGTGAACTCTTGAAAGTGAGAGACAAATGAAGACAGTGACCGAGGGATGCAGTTGGGATCACTTGAAGACATGGATAGAACCATTAGGCCACTCAGAAGAGACAGACGTCAGAAGATACGTATGTAGACACTAGGGAGACAGTAAGAATTCAAATGGAGAGAAGATACAGGGGAGACATGACAAGGCACTTGAAGACACTGCATGAACATTGGAATACACCATGGAGACAAAGTCCCTGGAATACATAGGGAAAGGCAGATATGGGGAGACACATATATGTGGAGTCATGGACACCGGAAAGACATGGAAACAAGAGTGACAAAGAAACAGGGAGCTACCGATACAAGTGCACATCAAAAGATACTGGCAAATGGCAACATTTCTGGTCTAAGATAGAAGCAATGACAAGACTGCAGAAGGCGTTGAACAGGCACAGACACAAAAGAGAAACAGATACCTTAAAAACACACTGCTCAATCAACAAAACTTTAAAGACACAGATACTTTGTAGCATTGGACAATTAGAGAAACAGACTTAAGGTCCATTTATACAAATACAATTAAATGAGTCAAGGAAGTATCATGCAGGACACTGGGGGACAAAGAACAACATTGGAGAAATCTGGGTGACAGTGATAACATGTAAGACACTTGGGGAATCTTGAACAGAAATGAGAATACATGGGTAGACAAAGGAAACAAAGACAAGAAACTGAGGTGACACTTAGAAGACACCTATGTGACCCCGGAGAGACATAAGAAAGAAAAGTGGGAAACATCAAAAGGCACTGTTGCAATAATGAAATGTATACAGCATGGTATTAGAAACTAGGGAGACTGGGGAAGGATAATATCATTTTGCTTTTAAGAAAGACAGAGATAAGAGAAGAAGGCATTGGGAATAGGGTATGGAGAGGGATAAAGAGATAGACCTGGGGTGGATGATGACACAGAGAGACACTAGGAAAATTAGAAGATTCTAGTGAGATACAGGAAATACATTTTGGAGGCCAGTGAAGACTTAAAAGATAAATGGAAACTTGAGAGATATGGGCACTGGGGAGATGGTATCTACTTCACACGTGTCCTATGTATCCTGGAACTAATATAACTACATTGAAACTCAATTTGTATTTGCTAAAGTGCTATCCCTGTCACATATAATCCTCTAGAAAATTGGTCCCAATACTCAAACTAGTTTGGAGATAATAATTTCTATGGCCTTTTTTTCTGGCTACTCTGACTATGAAACTTAAGAAGGCAACAGCAGAGAGACAGTAAAAGGGTAGACCAGCTGAGACAGCAGGAACGTGCGGCAGCAAGCACAGATTGAGTGCTGTCTTTGTAGCTTCCCAATTTAGCTAAGCCTCAAATGTCCACATTAACTGCTGACAGTGGATGTGAAGTCGATACAGCAAAGGTTTTGTCTATTGACTTTGTCCATCCCTTTTTAGATGTTAAATTATTTCAGGAAATTGTGCACCAAAGAAATTTGTCCCTCAGTGTAAGGTGGTGACATAGAATACATTTCTGGTGCCTTCTGCTCAAAATAGGGGTCCATCCAGACCATGACAGGCTGTGTGAAATTGGGCCTGTCATGGAACATTTTGCCTGCAAGGTTTAAAGAGATTTATACTCCTTGAAAGAATATAGCCATTGATGAGTCTTTGACACTTAACAAAGGGTTGCTGTTGTTCAGGCGGTACATACTGAGCAAAAAAGCTTGTTATGGCATCAAAATGTACATGCTATGTGAGAGCTTTACTGGTTATGCACACAGCCTGAGAATGTATACAGGGACGACTTAGCTCTTAATCATGTAGGTTGTCGTTCCACGTTAGGAGTCACAGCAAAGATTTCATGGGAGCTTATCTAAATCCTTCTTCATAAAGGTTATAACCTTTATGTAGACAACGTCTAAATGGGAGTAGTTTCACGTTTCAAGTTTATTAGTATTACTGGGTTAATTATAACCATTACCAAGTTAAAAGCATCAAACAATATTACAGCAGCTCGATAGAAAGGGAACCAAGAACCAATTACAAGATGAAAATCAACAGGTATAGATCAAAATTGCTTAGAAGGCCAACATAAGAGTAAAGTGCATTATAGAACTTAAGTGCAATATGGCAGACCTTTTTAAATTTGAACAATAAGGTAATTTTAAAAAGGAGATTAAAAAGCAGTTAATACAACAACGGTTATAATTACATTTGAAAAGATACTAATGCGGGCAAAGAGCATATCAATTCATAAAGTACATGTTAATGGTCCTCAATATCTGTCTCTCATAAAAGGGACAACTGTTTAAAAAAATCTTGCTGTGAAAACCCAATGAGTTTCATATTAAATCAAAAAGTTCAAAGAGAGGCGAATCAGCACAGCCAAGGCTAGTCTGAGATTCCCTAATACTGCCACCTTTAACTCAGATTTCCAAAACCTTCCAGCCCAATCCCAAAATAAACAAGCTCCCTCGTGACCTATATTCTCTTTCCTAAGATTCAAATAATTAATTCTAACATGCGGTGTTCATAAAAACAAACCTAAATAAAAGTCATTAACATGTACACCTTGCTATTAGTTTAACTTTGTATTATTTTCCTGCTTTTCGTCACGATTCTTATTCTATCATCATTTCTTTTAATCATTTGACCATATTAAAAGTACATATTTACAATATACTCAAAAATCTCTACAATACAAAATTATTTCTTCATATAACAACATATTCAACCCCAGATAGAGAACCAACACAAATATACCAGTCAAAACTCATACATGCAATTCTCATATACTACATACATATCCCATTCACAATCACATATATCCGTACAAGCTGAGACAAAATGTTGGTTTCAGTCTCTGTGACCGTTTTCAAGACAACTGCATATAGCAGGGTTTAATTGGCCTTGGTCAACGCGTTTCGGTGGCATACGAAGAAAATAGGCACCACCTTCATCAGGACCCGCCAGATAATAAACCAGTGTTCTCTACAATCAAATCACAGCCCATGAATTCATCAATACAATGACAACTGTTGGACCAATTTATCTACATGTGAAGTATAATTCCATGTGATTAAAACCAACAGTGCCACATTATCCCAAAGATAGTGCCTTCACCAAAGAATGTGTGCTAACTTTTGTGAAATCTCCGTAATTATTTCACCCCTACTGACTAAGGGCAAAATAAGAAACAGAGAAACATGCCTTTCATGTTACTATCAAGAATCGTTTTTACACCTCCACCATGTTATATACAATCTAAAACACGCACTCCTCCATATCTACACACAAATAAGTATAAAAAATATTACTCATTACACTTTAGTTTGCGTCCATAAATTAAACCAGGGCTATCCTTCCAATTACAACCCCTATATAAGTACTTACTAACAATAATTATCCACCCTGAGGTATATGAAATACCCCCGATTACATAGGAGGGCACCCGCTTCCTGTCAAGAAGAAAGTAAACCATAGTTTATCATCAATGACGGTTATACCTTCTCTCGTATATCTATACTGGGCCGTTTTCTAGAATCTAACTTCTTACCCAAAAATTCAATGCCATGTAACAAGATGAATGTCGATACCAGTCTGTTGTCAACAAGCTACTCCTACACAGGAAGTAAAGACAAGAACAAAAAGAGGGGTTATTCTTTCCCAACAAAGTCACGTCAGCGAAAAAATTAACCATCAACTACCCTTGTTCAATATAACACCAAACGTCCACACACTGTACCTTTGAGGGTTATTTTCAAGGTGTCATAATGTCGTTTTCTTCTCATTATTAAAAAAAAAAAATCATGGTTCCATCTCAAAATCAGATAAACAAGCACGTTTCATATAGTGTGTCAAAGTAGAAACTATAAAAAAGAAAAGGAGAAAACCTTCTGACTAACGGGACATTAGTTTCGTCTACCTACAAACATCATCTTAATTTGGCAGAACATCTATATATTTATCTGTCCCTTACTACAGTTTCCTACAACCCACATTCCTCACTGTATCCAATATTAACTAAAAACTCGGCCATAGTTTGCGTAAAATACCAGACCCATTAAGCAAGCAGTCATTTCTAACTAGTCCCCACAACTACTTGTGATGTAACGTATCTAAGTCGACACAAAAAAAAACGCTTTGTTGCAGATAAATAATTAGCTGCTCATAGTATCACGCCCCCAAATCGGCACGATAAAAAAGGAATTAATTACCGGCAAATAGTTAACTCACCTCCTCCAATGGCGCAAACGTCCCCACAAATAACTTCAGAGTCAAAGCGGTCTCCTCCACATTCGGGCAACAAGTGACACCACTTAAAGCTCGGTAATTTATACTGTGGGCTCCTGCTGTAAAGAGAGCACAAAGTCTCAATCTCGCTCACCTGGTGGATCATAAACATCAACAGCGGACTATCCTTCCGCAAAAAAGAAGAAACGCCATCTTGGAAAAAGACGAAATCTTTCAGGAAGGAATAATCAAATCTCAGTTGCACTCCCTACTTAGGTCATCGACAATAAGAGGAGACTAAAACTACAGAAAGAGAGATCGCCATCTTAGGAATAATTAAGACTCTTGATCCACATATCATTGACTCCCAAGTATGCGATATTTATATCCTAAAAGTAAATGTACGTTCCGGATACTGACTCAACAGCTGCAACGCGACGGTAAATCTTTTAAACATGCAATAAATATTCAAGTTGTTATCCCTTTCAAAAAATCACCCATCTTTTAAATCATTTCCTGATTTTGTGGCTTATAAGAATACATACAAGTCTACACTAAGGATGCTATATCTCCCAAATTTTTTTTATCAAACTTAAAGCCTTCAATATATAGGCCTATCAAGAAATGTTCCAGATTAGGTTAGTCTAATGATTAGACATCCGTCTATAATGCCCAGTAATAATAGGTTTACAGAAGGACTCAAACCTGCTTCAACATACTCTGTCAATCCACAATCAATTTGATAAGTAGACAGCCGTCTACTTCTATAATTCCAGTCACACTGTATAGTCAAGATAGATCACACCAATTCTAACATATACATAATTAAGCCGGTATCTCTACAGGCAAATAACACCACGACCGTCATCTAAGCAATCTAAAAAAAGCACGGTATCCCTGACCAGAGGAGGACTCTGCCATTAGTCCCACTGGTAAGCATTGCTTAGCCTGTAATCTCTGCATATTGACTTTACCAAGGTCTAGTGATATTCCACTGAATCTCTTTGATTAGCTCATGATTTACACTGTCAAGGGTAAAGATCCAGAAGGTTTCCCTTCTTTTACGAATTATCTCCATTGGTGTTCCTACCTGGCCTTTAACCTTTTCCAAAATACACCACCTGATATCTTCTTCAGAGTGATGTTTTTCAAGACAGTGTTGAACAAGCGGAGCTATGGTCTTACTTGTACGAATCGCGGATTTATGTTCACTATATCTTACTCTAAATTCACGCGATGTCCCACCAATGTAGGCCAGTTTACAGGGGCAACTCAGCATGTAAATAATGTTTTGACTAGGCCTGGGCAAAAATGTATTTCCGTTCACGGAAATTGCGATAATTTGACATTTTCGCGTTCCGCGGAGAGCGCGAAAATGTCAAAATTTCCACTTTCCGCAGCTTGGCGATAATTTGTTTCTTACTCGCGCTGTAAAATAATACATTCTCGCGCGCGCGCGATCGCCTTACCTGAATCCCTGCGTTCGCCGACAAGTTTTCTTGATCCGGTCGCGTTCTCCATGAGATGTTGGATTGTTTTTAGCCATTTGCGCTGTCTCACGACAGTTCGCGCCTGCAGTGACGTCATGCGTCGCGCGAACACGTCTTTCTTCTCGCGATCATGCACTGCGAGACAACTCAAAACAAGATGGCTGCGCCCGCGAGCAACCACATGGGTAAGTTGCCGACCCGCAACCATGCACAAAATCTCGCGAACATGCGGGAAAAAAAATTTCGCATCTTCGCGATATTTCCGCTTGTTTGCGATAATTTTAAACAATTTCGCGATAATTTGCGAAAGTGGATTTTGCAAATTCCACCCACCCCTAGTTTTGACTCCTGCAATTCGTAAGATCTTTTAGCTTAACATTGACTCCCTGATACAGAATGGAGTCAGTAACAATGGCCGAGTCACAGGCATGACAGGATCCACATTTATGATTACCGATCACAACTGGTAAGCCAGTTATAGTAGTCTGTTGCATGTAATTCTGTGGGTAAGGTCTGGTGGGTACTAAGATATCGCGTAAATTGCGATTTCTTCGGTAAGCCACCAAAGGTTGTTCTAACTGAATTTCAATGTTATTGGTATTCAGGATTTTTCCAATTTTTTTGAATAATGTTTTTTATCTTGAAATTAAAAGGAGAATGATTAATGACACATACCACCTGATTTTTAGAGGTGCGATGTGTTCCTTCCAAGAGGGCATCACGGTTGTAATACTTTGCCCTCTTGTACGCGTGCCTAACCAGTCTGTGAGGATAGCCCCTAGCTAGCAAATGTATTCTCAGAGCATCCCCATATTTATGAAACTCAGACATGTTGGTACAATTAACCTAACCAGTAAGAACTGACAAAACAGGATTGCGTCTTTCTGAATTGCAGGATGAAAACTTTGATATTGTAATATGGTATTCTAGGCAGTTGGTTTTCTGAACAAACTGACCTCAAGGAAGTTGTTAGACCCAGAGATCAAAATGTCCAAAAATTCTACATGAAGAGGACTACTCTTAGCTGTAAAATTCAAATTACTGTCACTTGCATTCAACCATAGTATACTCATGTAAAGAATCGCTGTCTCCTTAACAGATAAAGAAAATGTCATCAATGAAGCGTCTCCACCTTCCAGCCAAATCCCTACTTCTTTTAGTGTGTGCAGCTGTGACATAAACTGATGTTTACAGGTATGGGTCGAGACAGGGTAGTCCACAGGCTTTTAAGGAGGGTGAATGTGTGATGACAGGTCCGGGGGCCTTAGCCAGCCTGTGCAGAGTATCCACTGCTACCATTTTCCCTTCTACCTTTTTGAGGAACCTCACAAGGCAGGAATTCAGCTGTAAATTCCTTGAATTGAAGCAGGCCAACACAGCCGTCCTACGTGTTTGGATTCCTCTTTGTTTGATCAATGTTCTTAGCAGTAGTCTGCGTTCAGCCATTAGCTATTTACCAGAGCATATTAGGTGAGGCAGGTCTTCTTTACCATTGGTGCATAAATGACAGCTACGCAGGGCTGGGTTTTGTTTCCAGAGTGGTAGGTGGATTCATGCCTAAATGATATTTCAAATAGTTCTCCTTGACGGAACTGGTAAAGCCCATAAGACAGTAGGGTTGCAGAGTCGCTGTTTTGTTCCTGTCCAGAACAACCCAGCCTTGGGCTGTTCTTGGCATAGCTTTCTTGCCCTTGATTACTGAGAGAGATTTAATGGTTTTGTTGACCAGTTTTTTTAAACATTTGTGGGTGGTGGAAGTTACCCGGATATTGTGTATATCTGTTTCAGTTAGCAACACATTGAGGTAGTCTCTAGCAGGGGGGGTTATTCCTTCTCAGTTCAGTCAAGAGGTGAGAATTCAGGAAATTCTCCCTTCCTGGTTTTGTGCCAAGAATTAATATAAGCCCCCGTCCGTCCGCCCAGAGACTGCTACTGGAGCCATATTCAAGCCTGATCTGCACTGGAGATGTGTTTTTGGAAAGGTTGAAGATCGGTCTGTAAGTCCTGACCATGATGAAGAGGGTGCTTTCCTGATAGCTCTCACGCACTGGTCCTACCGGCTGGTGGGCTATTGTTTTATCACATTGCATTGATTGTATTGTGGTCACTCACAATTATTTTAAACTTTGTGACTATTTTATCCCTGAACTGTTTTTAGATATATTTACTTAAAACTTCGTTGCACATTTGCTCTTTGCACTTACTTGACTCCTGCTGTGCGGGGGATCAGAAGCAGTGCCCCCTCGCTCCGCCACGAGCTGAGTACTCGATTGTTGCAGAGGGGGGCAGACATCTTTGCCTGACTTTGCCTGACTCACTCACTTCCGCTTGCCGGGAGGAGGGGCCAGGACTAGCGTAGCAGTCTAATGGCTCTCGCCATGACCAATATTTAATTGTATGGAGACGCGGGCACGCAGCGGACGCTTGCAGCGGGCGCGCTGCCAGCACGCCAAAGGCAAGCCCGTCTGTGCCCGTCCGCGGCCGGCCGGGCCCATGGGCCAGCCATTACGTGCAATTAATTAAATAGTCTTTATTGCAATTACGCTCTCTGGCCCCCAAGGCTAACCAGGGGATCGAGCCTATTATCAAACACAAGTTAGAACGCTATGGTCTCTTAATACTCGGCCCTGTTACACCATTACCTATTCCAGCATATGCAGCCCCGCCCCCAATTCAGCACGAGCACACCATTACAAGGATAAAGACCTCTGATCCCAAGGAGTTAAACATAATTTATCTCAATACACGCTCCATGGTCAAGCACCAGTTAGAAATTTTCAACCTCTTAGATACTGAAGCCCCAGATTTGCTATTAATCACAAAAAATTGGCTAACCTTGGAATCTATGCCTGACATACTAGCTGCACTACCAAGCAATTATCATTCGATGCAGGCCAACAGACCTCCTGGGAAAAGAGGAGGTGGAGTTGCAGCAGTCATTAAAAAAGATCTTTCTGACACTTCTATTGCCTCCTTTCAAGTGGCTTCAGTGGATAGACTTACACTAAAATTATTTTTTCCAAAATCCACATTAGTGTGCATACTGATCTATAGACCCGCCACTGCAATCTGATAATTTGATACTGAATTGGATAACTGCCTGACCCCACTAACCATAGACTTTGCTAAAATTCGGTTAATTGGTGACCTGAATTGATGGTCCACAGAGGAAGGAGGAAGGAGGGGCTTCAAGGAGCTCACAGACCTACTAAACAACCTGAATTTAGAAGGGAATATAATGGAACCCACACATATTAATGGGCATGCTTTAGATCAACTATGGACCTCCATCTTCTTGGTCCACAACTTAATGGTTAAGCCTTGTGCGTGGTCAGACCACCACCTCATACACCTCATACACTTTGCAAAAAGCGGCCTATTCCTAGCTAAATCTTTGATTGGCACGAAAATACTGACTAGAAATTGGAACCGTGTCCGATTGCCAGAGTTCCTTAATACCCTGAAATCTGCACGTCCGCCTAGAAGGAATAACATTAACGAGTTGGAGAGAGCCATCTCCAACTGGCAACTACATGCATGTGAGATTCACGCCCTACTACAAAGGAAAGAGAGGGGGTTGAGGTGGCATAAAACCTCCAATTGGTTTGCCTCAGAGTTAAAATTAGTAAAACTTAAAACCCGCCAGGCGGAACAGAAATGGCAGAGAAGCTACTCCCTGCGGAAAAGAAAAGGTATGAAAAAGTACTCACTGATTATAAAGTTGCCATTGTGGAGGCAACAAAAAGCCTTCTACACAAACAGGGTTCTTAGCTCTGAAAATAAATCCAAAGACATCTTCAAAATAGTCTGAGAACTTTCCAGTCCCGACCGCGTCACATTGGCCAATACTCCCTCCCAAGCCTTATGTGACAATCTGAATACTTTCTTTGTTGATAAAATTAGGGCCATTCAGAACTCCATTTCCTCTAGCCCTCAAGAATGGAAATCATATAAGCAATTTACAAACCCCGAAAATATGTCTAGTTTTCAAAACATTACTTTAGATCGGCTCGCAGAACTCAGAAAAAAGATACAATCTGGCTCCCAATGACCCTTGCCCCGCGAGGATACAGAAAGACCTTCTTGCACAATTCCCGGACACCTTTCTCTCTCTTCTCAACCTTTCCTTGGAGCAAGGGGTGGTCCCACGTGCTTTCAAAGAGGCAGTGCTGGTCCCCCTGCATAAGAAAGCTGGAGTAGACCCCAACCTTCTGATTAATTACAGACCAATATCGCTCCTTCCATATCCAGCAAAAATACTGGAAGCAGACGTAGCAAAACTTCTCTGTGCATTCATCAAAGAAACTAATTTCCAGGACTCCCACCAGGCAGGCTTCAGACCATCACACTCTACTGAATCAGTCATCTTAAAGGTAGTGGATGATCTGAAGGAGGGTGCAGACAGGGGGTGCACACAGGCTTTGGTATTGCTCGACCTGTCCGCTGCGTTCGATACCGTGGATCACACCATATTAGGGACAGAATGGCAGCGGTGGGCCTGAGAGGTACGGCACTGGGTTGAATGATTTAATTCTTAGGGGAACGTACCCAGTCTGTTAGGCTGGCACCCTACAACTCAGCCAGGGTCAAACCACTTGTGGTGTACCTCTAGGTGTATCCCTCTCCCCTCATCTGTTCAATATATATATCTGTCTCCTGATCCACTCCCTCCAAAACAGGGGAGTGAAGGTATATAACTATGCAGATGATGTGCAGCTGATTTTCCCGATTGACGAGTGTTAGACCTGGCACCTTGGCGTGAGTTTCCCTTCCACTTTTTGATGGTGTGCCTCGACTGTTTTGCTGGTGTTGTCCGCTCAGGGCACTGCGCCACGGCTAATCCGTGCCGCAGTGCAAGTGCTCCCGAAGTAAAATGTACCTGTAATTGATGTCCATGATTGGTTTATTGGATTCACTGTCAGTCCCCAGTAAAGTGCACCAGGGGTGCCAGGGCTTGTGAATGCCAATGCTGCTGGTGGGCTTGCAGCGCTGGTTGCGCCACCCACGGAAGCGGCCTTGTAAAGTGTGTCTAGGGTCTGGCACCGCAGACCCTGTGCGCGGTCTGGGACCGTCGCGCTGACTGTGCAAGTGCCCCCACTTGCCAGTCCCTAAACCTTCCCTTACCTACATATTAGCCACCCCTCTGGTAGGCCCAAGGGCAGGGTGCGTTGTAGGCATAAGGTAGGACATGCCCTGATGTGTGTGGCATGTCTTAGTAGTGAATTACAGCCCTTGTCGTTTTTCACTATTGAAGGCTACCTGCTCTCCATAGGCCAGAATGGGCTGCTGGGATCACGCCAACGCTGTGACCCCAGTGGACTCAGAGAGCATGGTAGAAGTGTCAAGTTTAGTATGCCTGAACTCAGGATGATAAAATACTTCTTGTAGTCAAGTCTATTTTAGTATCCTGGGTTTGTAAATACTACTTTTAGAAAGTTAGTATTTACTGACCTGACCATCTCAGTCCGCCTCTGCTGTGTGTATGTGTTCTGCCTGGCAACAGTAAGGAGCAGGGTTGGGGAATCCCCAGAGACAGGTTGGCTGCCAGGTGGTGGGTAGAGAGATTACACCTGGATGGGTGGGAGGAGTACACCTTGACTCTTGAATAGACCTGTGCTCTGCCACCACAAAGCCGGCGCCACCCCCTGTGGGGCGGCTGATGTCTCTGCCCTGCTGCTGAAAGGAAAGAGCAGAGTCACCATAACAAAGTGCTCCAGAACTGGACTGAGCCAGGCCTAGGCCCCCTGGCGCTAAAGAACAAAAGAATCATGGTATAAAAGTAGGAGCCTGGCTCCTAAGAAATCAGAATCCTGTTTACCACAAAGAACCTCTGCCCGACTAGAAGGAGAAGAAGACGCTGGAGGAGCTGGCCTGCTGCTTGCCTTGCTGAGAAAGGAGAGGAAGAGACTTACTGAGAAGACTTTGCTACTTTGTGCTTGAACATTCTCCAAGGGCTTGATCTGAGCTTGCCCCCTGAACTGAACCCCAGGAACAGTGGGTTCTCTGTGCTTTTGCTCGTCCTCCAATTCGAGCCGTGTGTGCATCCCGCTGGAAAGAGACTGCGCCCCTCATCGTCCCTCCTAGGGCCGTGACACTCAGAAGCTCGCCTGCCTCAAACCCGTGAGAGCCCCGCTCCGTCCCGAGCCGCTCTCTGTCCCCGGGCCAGGCCGCCTGCATCCCTGTCACCGCCTGCTACTGGAGCGCGCTGACCGCGCTATCACCCCTCCCGCCGGAAGCCGTCCGACGACTGTGATCTACGCCGGGTCATCCAGCTGCACTGACCGTGCCCTGCGACCCCGCTTCGCTATCCCGGACATCTCTGGCCGCGCCGCCCCCGCTGTGGAGACCCTCCGGCACCGCCGTGCTAAAGGGTCGCTGGCCGCGCCTGCCTACGTGCCCACACCTGCTGATTGAGGACCCAAGAACACTTCCCAAGCTGAGAGTCGCACCGACCTGTGCCGACTCTCCACATCACGAAAGAAGTTCCAGTATCGGGCTCGGGGCCCGCAACGCCTTATTTCCCCCGTTCGCAGGAACCGATCTCTGTGAGTACTGGAACTACAAGTAAAGAGACTACAAAGTATCCATTTGAAACTACGAACCCAGAACATTTGCCTGCTGTATAACCTGGCGGCCTAGCGAAAACGTTATTGGTCTTGTGATAAGTCTGCTGAGATATACATACCTTATTTTTACATAAAGAATCGTATTTTGATATATATCCAAGTCTGGTGTCCGTTTCTGGGGGGATTGATGTATTTACTGTGTGTACGATTGTAAGTGCTTAACCAACAACGCCTGAGGAATCGCCTTGGCTGCTCACGCCACGCACCTAGAGGGTGAGCAAGGGTCATTCGCGAGGGGTTATCCTGCGCCCTGACGTGGAGGAGAGGGTTCCTGCTTGACACAAGGGCAACCTTGCGCCAACCAGAGATCCCCGACTCTAACATTGTTGGCAGCGGCTGGGATTTCGGATTTGCACTTGTAATTTGCATACAGTGAGTTATTAATCACCAGATAGTGAGAGCAGACCAAGTAACGCAGCCACAGGTTTTCATTTGTTGAACTTTGTCGAGACATCTGCCATTACTGCAACCATGCCTGGCTCACTCTCTGCTGGAAGAGCGCTCTCTGTGATTTCTGGAATAGATGAGGTGGATTGGGAGAGACTGGAAGGCTACACGATGGAGCAATTGAAAGGCTACAGTGTACAATTCAGAGTCCCCCATGCTGGGTGCAAGAGGAAGCCCCAGTACACCAAGGCGTTGAGAGCCTGGAAGGAGTCACGAGACCTACGGAATGCGGGGGACATCGTTCCACCCGACAACCTTGAGGAGCCCAGCAGAGTCCGGTCGCCAGAGGAGCTGGCAGACAGGGCAGCAGACAGGGCGCATGCAATGGAGATGGCAAAGTTGGCAGGACAGATGGAAATGGAAAAGCAGAAGTTGGCCCTGGAGGCACAACAACGCCAAATGGATCATGATATCAGATTGAAGGAGTTGGAGCTGAAGGCGAAAAGTTTGGATACCGCTCCTTCTGGTGGCAGCACTCCACCAGCGCAGGTAGAGTCCAAGGTGTACATCCCCAAAGATGTAGTAAAGGAGTATTTTAGAAAGGATGACATAGGGCAGTGGTTTAGAGCCTACGAGGTGGCCATGTCCTCACACCGGGTCCCTGAGAAAGACTGGGGAGCGGGGTTGTGGGGAAGGTTCCTTGCGGAAGGGCGGGACACACTGTTAGATTTGCCCTTAGAAGTCCAGACCTCATACCCCCATATGAAGGAAGCTTTAATGACCAGGTATGGGTTAACTCCTGAGCTATATAGACAGAGGTTCAGGGAGACCAAGAAGATCCCTGAGAGTACGTATGTGGAATATGTGACCTTTTTCTGCAGAGCGCTGGATGGTTGGGTGAAGGGTAACAAAGTGAATGATTATCAAGGGCTGCTTGATTTAATTGCATGGGAGCACTTGTCCAGTCAATGTTTTCCTGAGCTACGCCAGCACCTGATAGATAGCAAGCTGTCCAACCCGAGGAAGCTTGCTGAGGAGGCGGACCGCTGGCTCAGCACCAGGGTCCACAAGGGTCAAGTGGGAGACTCCGCCAAAGGTGGGCAGGGTCCCCAGCAGAAGAGTGGGGGGGACAAGGGTAAACAAAAGGGGTTCCAAAAAGGCCCCCAAAGTAATTCCCAAGGGAACCAGCAGAAGGGTTCTCAGCCTCCCCCACCCCCGCAGCAGAACGGGGCCCCGACAGGTAGACCTGTTCCAAAGGGGCCCTTCAATTGTTATAGGTGTGGTGACCCGGGTCACATTGCCTCTGATCCTAAGTGTCGCCTGTTTGGTAAGACCGCACCCACTGGTGCTCCACCCCGGCAAGTAGCTAGTGTTAACTTTGGGGAGGAGGTAGCAGTCCAGGAGGGTGGGGGTCCCGGGCAGATGACCCTAGTCTCGCTAGGAGACAGTGAGATGGTCCCGGTAACCTACCTGCCCTCTAACACTAAGAAATATGGGCAAGTAGTGACCATCAATGGAAAGAAGGTTGAGGCTCTTAGAGATACAGGAGCCAGCGTGACCTCGGTGAGGCAACACCTGGTGTCTCAAGAGCAAATTGTACCCAATGCCTACTGTAGGGTTGTCAATGCTGACAACGTAGAGAGTCGTTGTCCAATGGCTCAAGTTCCCTTTGAGTGGGGGGAGGTCTCTGGTACTCTACAAGTCGCTGTGAGAACTGACATGCCTGTAGATTGTCTGCTAGGGAACGACCTGGAGAGCTCCCCTTGGGAAAAGGTGGAGAAGACCACGCATCTGAGGATGGTGGGTCTACCCGACTGGGCGTGCGTGACCACCCGGTCCATGGCAGCCAGTAAGGGTGTTGAGAGGGTCCTGGAGCCTGAGGGAGAGGTCCAGGAACCGGCCTTAGGGAGAAGGCGCAGGAGGCGCGGGAAACCGGCCCCCGAAGTTCCCACGGCCCAGGAGGAAGTAGACCCTGAGGGGGATGCTCTGGAGCCTACCGGGGAACAGATTGCCGAACTGGGAGATCTGCCTGAGCTGACCCATTGGCAGCAAGAAGGAGGTCCCTCCAGGGAGGAATTCTGCAGGGAGCAGAAAGAATGCCCTTCTCTCGTGGGTATGCGGCAACAGGCTGCAGACCAGGCCAATGGTGTTCAGGCCAAAACACACTACGTGTACTGGGAGAGTGACCTCCTGTATTCCGAGCCTAAGGCTGCTGAACCTGGGTCAGCCCGTGTGCTGGTGGTACCCCAGAAGTTCAGAACCTTCCTACTGGGGCTGGCTCATGATGTGCCGTTAGCAGGACATTTGGGGATGGACAAGACCTATGACAGGCTTGTCACCCACTTTTACTGGCCCCAAATGCACAAGAATTCAGATTCCTACTGCAGAACTTGTCAGACTTGCCAGGCAAGTGGTAAGAGCGGAGGGAAGCATAAGGCTCCTCTGCAACCTTTCCCTGTGGTCGGTACGCCATTCCAACGAGTGGGTATTGACATTGTGGGGCCTCTGGACCCCAAGACAGCCCTGGGCAACAGGTTCATCCTGGTCTTGGTGGACCATGCCACCCGGTACCCTGAAGCCATCCCTCTGAGGACAGTGACGGCCCCCGTGGTGGGACGGGCACTGATGGGAATTTTCTCCCGAGTGGGATTCCCTCTAGAGGTGGTGAGCGACAGGGGGACCAATTTCATATCCACATATATGAAATCCCTGTGGAAGGAGTGTGGGGTAACTTACAAGTTCACCACTCCTTACCATCCCCAAGGGAATGGGTTGGTTGAGAGATTCAACCGAACCCTCAAAGGCATGATCATGGGCCTGGACGGTCCAATGAGGCGTAAGTGGGACGTCCTCTTGCCATGCCTGCTCTTCGCTTACCGAGAGGTGCCACAGAAGTCTCTAGGGTTCAGCCCCTTTGAGCTTCTGTATGGTCACCCGGTAAGAGGACCTCTGAGTTTGGTAAAGGAAGGCTGGGAGCAATCTCCCAGGAAACCTCCCCAGAATGTATATAGTTACATGCTGGCCTTCCGAAACCAGACTCGGCGTTTCAGGCAACTTGCTGAGGCAAATCTGGAAGCCAGCCAGGAAGAGATGAAGCGGTGGTACGACCGGAATGCCACTCTGGTAGAGCTTCAACCTGGACAAAAGGTGTGGGTCTTGGCCCCAGTGGAGCCGTGTGCACTTCAGGATAAGTGGACAGGTCCATTTGAGGTTGTGGAGCGCAAAAGTCCTATCACCTACTTGGTGGACGTGCAGACTCCCAGGAACCCTTTGAGGGTCCTACATGTTAACCGCCTTAAGCCCCACTTAGAGAGGACCGAAGTGGGCATGCTGCTGGCCACTGATGATGGAATGGAAGAGGAGACCGAGCCTCTCCCTGACCTCTTAGTGGCCTCTGAGAAAGATGGGTCAGTGGATGGAGTTAACCTCTCACCCACCCTGACGCCCGAACAACAGGAAGACTGCCGCCACTTGCTGGGACAATTTTCCGACCGATTCTCCCTGGTTCCTGGTGTCACAGATTGGTGCGTCCATGACGTGGACACAGGAGACAGCTTACCTGTGAAGCACAAGGCTTACAGGGTAACTGACAGGGTCCGAGCTTGCATTAGGGAGGAGGTCTCCAAAATGCTTGCGCTAGGGGTGGTTGAGTCCTCCAGCAGTCCTTGGTCCAGCCCCGTGGTCTTGGTCCCCAACTTCTCCAAGGAATTCCTAGTCCAGACAGACGCTTCAGAGCATGGTGTAGGGGCTGTTCTCTCACAGATGACTGAGGAGGGCTGGGACCAACCCGTAGCCTTCATCAGTAGGAGGTTACTTCCACGGGAAAGTAGGTGGAGTGCAATTGAGCGAGAAGCATTTGCTGTGGTCTGGGCGCTGAAGAAGCTAAGACCCTACTTGTTTGGGTCTCACTTCCGGGTTCAGACGGACCACAGGCCCCTCAGATGGTTGATGCAAATGAGGGGTGAAAACCCGAAGCTGTTGAGGTGGTCCATCTCCCTACAGGGTATGGACTTTACGGTGGAACACCGTCCTGGTACAGATCACGCCAACGCTGACGGTCTGTCCAGGTATTTCCGCCTTAGTGACGAGGAACCCCCTGGGCAAGGGTAGTTCTCCCCACATTTCAGCTGGAGGGGACACGTGTTAGACCTGGCACCTTGGCGTGAGTTTCCCTTCCACTTTTTGATGGTGTGCCTCGACTGTTTTGCTGGTGTTGTCCGCTCAGGGCACTGCGCCACGGCTAATCCGTGCCGCAGTGCAAGTGCTCCCGAAGTAAAATGTACCTGTAATTGATGTCCATGATTGGTTTATTGGATTCACTGTCAGTCCCCAGTAAAGTGCACCAGGGGTGCCAGGGCTTGTGAATGCCAATGCTGCTGGTGGGCTTGCAGCGCTGGTTGCGCCACCCACGGAAGCGGCCTTGTAAAGTGTGTCTAGGGTCTGGCACCGCAGACCCTGTGCGCGGTCTGGGACCGTCGCGCTGACTGTGCAAGTGCCCCCACTTGCCAGTCCCTAAACCTTCCCTTACCTACATATTAGCCACCCCTCTGGTAGGCCCAAGGGCAGGGTGCGTTGTAGGCATAAGGTAGGACATGCCCTGATGTGTGTGGCATGTCTTAGTAGTGAATTACAGCCCTTGTCGTTTTTCACTATTGAAGGCTACCTGCTCTCCATAGGCCAGAATGGGCTGCTGGGATCACGCCAACGCTGTGACCCCAGTGGACTCAGAGAGCATGGTAGAAGTGTCAAGTTTAGTATGCCTGAACTCAGGATGATAAAATACTTCTTGTAGTCAAGTCTATTTTAGTATCCTGGGTTTGTCAATACTACTTTTAGAAAGTTAGTATTTACTGACCTGACCATCTCAGTCCGCCTCTGCTGTGTGTATGTGTTCTGCCTGGCAACAGTAAGGAGCAGGGTTGGGGAATCCCCAGAGACAGGTTGGCTGCCAGGTGGTGGGTAGAGAGATTACACCTGGATGGGTGGGAGGAGTACACCTTGACTCTTGAATAGACCTGTGCTCTGCCACCACAAAGCCGGCGCCACCCCCTGTGGGGCGGCTGATGTCTCTGCCCTGCTGCTGAAAGGAAAGAGCAGAGTCACCATAACAAAGTGCTCCAGAACTGGACTGAGCCAGGCCTAGGCCCCCTGGCGCTAAAGAACAAAAGAATCATGGTATAAAAGTAGGAGCCTGGCTCCTAAGAAATCAGAATCCTGTTTACCACAAAGAACCTCTGCCCGACTAGAAGGAGAAGAAGACGCTGGAGGAGCTGGCCTGCTGCTTGCCTTGCTGAGAAAGGAGAGGAAGAGACTTACTGAGAAGACTTTGCTACTTTGTGCTTGAACATTCTCCAAGGGCTTGATCTGAGCTTGCCCCCTGAACTGAACCCCAGGAACAGTGGGTTCTCTGTGCTTTTGCTCGTCCTCCAATTCGAGCCGTGTGTGCATCCCGCTGGAAAGAGACTGCGCCCCTCATCGTCCCTCCTAGGGCCGTGACACTCAGAAGCTCGCCTGCCTCAAACCCGTGAGAGCCCCGCTCCGTCCCGAGCCGCTCTCTGTCCCCGGGCCAGGCCGCCTGCATCCCTGTCACCGCCTGCTACTGGAGCGCGCTGACCGCGCTATCACCCCTCCCGCCGGAAGCCGTCCGACGACTGTGATCTACGCCGGGTCATCCAGCTGCACTGACCGTGCCCTGCGACCCCGCTTCGCTATCCCGGACATCTCTGGCCGCGCCGCCCCCGCTGTGGAGACCCTCCGGCACCGCCGTGCTAAAGGGTCGCTGGCCGCGCCTGCCTACGTGCCCACACCTGCTGATTGAGGACCCAAGAACACTTCCCAAGCTGAGAGTCGCACCGACCTGTGCCGACTCTCCACATCACGAAAGAAGTTCCAGTATCGGGCTCGGGGCCCGCAACGCCTTATTTCCCCCGTTCGCAGGAACCGATCTCTGTGAGTACTGGAACTACAAGTAAAGAGACTACAAAGTATCCATTTGAAACTACGAACCCAGAACATTTGCCTGCTGTATAACCTGGCGGCCTAGCGAAAACGTTATTGGTCTTGTGATAAGTCTGCTGAGATATACATACCTTATTTTTACATAAAGAATCGTATTTTGATATATATCCAAGTCTGGTGTCCGTTTCTGGGGGGATTGATGTATTTACTGTGTGTACGATTGTAAGTGCTTAACCAACAACGCCTGAGGAATCGCCTTGGCTGCTCACGCCACGCACCTTGAGGGTGAGCAAGGGTCATTCGCGAGGGGTTATCCTGCGCCCTGACGTGGAGGAGAGGGTTCCTGCTTGACACAAGGGCAACCTTGCGCCAACCAGAGATCCCCGACTCTAACAACGAGAAGTAGGAATCCAAGGATTTCTTCCAACATACCACGCTCTTCATTAAAGTATGGATGAGTCACAACTATCTCAGATTAAACAGAGATAGTTATTTCCAATAAGAGACTCAATCAGTGGTCGCCAGCACACTGGCCAGCTGAACAGATAAACCTGGTTACTTCATCTTGCGTCTACCATCTGAGGACCTTCAAGAAAATCAGGACATTTTTTACTAGGGAGGCAAGCATGTTAATCATGCTGGCCTTGATCATGTCCAGGCTGGACTATGCCAACGCTATCTTTGTAGGGCTCCCTGCCAATCAAACCCAGAGGTTGCAGCTGATCCAAAATCAAGTGGCTAGGCTAGTCTTTCAGCAACCGAGACATTGTCATACCAAGCCACTTATGAAGCAGCTACACTGGCTTCCTGTAACTCAGGGGTCCATGTTTAAGACAGGTTGTGTGATCTTTAACGCACTTTACGAGACAGGTCCCAAATTCATATCCGCAAAGATCTCACGGTACTTGCCCAAATGGAATCTCAGATCAGCCTCAATTAATATGCTGACTATTCCCAAATTTAAGCGCAAGAGACTGGGTAGCTCTCGCTTTTCTGAACTTGGCCCAACACTTTGGAATTCTCTGCCGATAGACATCAGACTCGGAGTACATCAGCTTTAGGAAAAAAAACAGAAAACTTGGTTGTTCACCCTAGTCTACTGTTAGAGCTCCTCAGGAAAGCTCTCCCATCTCCAATAGCGCCAAGAGACCTTTTGGTGAACGAGCGCTTAATAAATTCCCCAAACATAAACATGATAAATCCCCCAAACATGATGCCGTTAAAGGTGGTTGCAGGGGTTGACTCCCACACGTTATAATTGGCACCAAATTAACTTGGATCACTTTAAGTTTTTTAAGTTTACGGTAAGTGCATAATCTTTTCTCTTCACAGCCTATTTCTGGAGGTCAACTGATCCACTTTTATCTATGATGATTCCCAGATATTTATATTCACCTACTGTGTCCAGCTGCTGCTTGTCCAAGTACCAACTGACAAATTTTCTCTTTGCATTCTTAATTGGCATCGTTTTTGATTTCTTGAAATTGATGAACAGGCCATTTTCTGTAGAGTAGTCCACTGTGATGTCGAGCAGGCATTGCAACCCAATCTGGGTGTGGCTTATTAATACCAAGTTGTTGAGTATAGTAGACTGGAGAGGACTATGCTTCGTAATTTTAGGGCGTGGGAGATGTAGGTGTTTAACTTAGTTGTTATATCAGTCACGGAGAGATTAAACAAAGTGGGCACAAGTACACACCCCTTCCCTGCCCTTTAGTTGTTGGAGTACATCTCGAAAGGCGTGGCCCTGCACCCAGCTTGTCCTAGACCCACATAATTGTATGCAGCACTATGAGTAGATTCAGTAGAGTGGTTGGAATATTCCAATAAGCAAGCTTGCACCAAAGTTTGCTGTGATCAACAGTGCCAAAAGCGGACGTATAGGTGAGGCACAGGTTTAGAGGCAGTCCTGCTCCATTTGCTGCATCAATCAAAATATTAGTTGTGGCTCCAATGTCTTTAGAGAATCACATCTGGTTTGGTGGGACAATTGGTTGTTTAATGGCTCAGGATGTTAGTTTCCCAAGAAAAGTGCCTGCAAAGTACTTGGACTCATTATCAATAAGAACCACCGAATGATAGTTTTTTGCAGAAGATTTGTCCCCACTATTGAAGACAGGGGAGATTATAAACCCTCTCCACAAAGTCAGTATTGCTCCATCAATTGCAATCTGTTGAAAAACAGGATCAAGCCCAGAATCCTACCTCATCCTTGAATAGAGCTGAAGGCCATTTGGGCTCGGGGCACCCTCACGTCAGCCCTTGGCTATTTGTCACCTGATTTCCTCAATATGTATTGAGGATATTGCATTGGACAGAACTCGCATTAGCTGAAGGGCGAAAGATTATTGACAGCCTGCCATTGAGTTATAGCTGTTGGGGCTAATTGTCAATATATTTTCAAAGGCCTTTTTGGTAGCTACTTCCGCAGCATGCTGGTTGAAGTGTTGGAGCAGAAATTTCCTTTGACAAGTAAGAACTGATTTCTTTTTGAGTAGGTCAGAAAAACGTCTTAATAGTGTGCTAGAACCACACACTGTCATTGTTTTTTATCCCAGAGAGAAGTTTGGACCATAGCGAATTGTCCCGCTGCATTTTTATGGCCATTTGAATTTTCTTAGCACAGTTCTGCTGTTTCCCAGGCATTGTTGCAGAGTTACGTCTCTTGCTGTATGATGGAGGGCCCTTAGTATTTTATTTACAACCTTTTATATGACCTCATTTGTTTGATTTAATTGTGGTGGCAAATATGTCAGCAAGCTTTTAGGTAAATGTCTCTCATGCGGATAAAGCATTGTTGAAGGATTCCAAATGGTGATATGACAAACCCTTCACTAATTCCTGCAAGTTTTCTATTGATAAAGTGGAAAATGTAATTATTTCTTAATTTATGGTGAAAGCGGAGCCAGGTGCCTCGGCCAGTTGGTGAAAGGAATCAGGAGCTGCCTGAATGGAGACTTCTTGTGAAAGATTTCTGCTTTCCTCCCACTTGCCAAGATGGTATGAACAGATATATCATATTAATGACAAAGTGACAAAAGTATAATCTAATATTGAACTGGATGAATTTGAGTGAAACTATGCTGCTGGCAGATGGTCCTCCATAAACTGCCCATTTAGTGTGCAGAAACGGACATACTCTAGGTTCCCCCAAAAGCTGCTTCCCAATGTTATTTAGCTGCCGGGTCCGTTTCCTCCCTCTGCTGGTGTGTCACACTGTGAGAGGTGAGATGCCATGCAGTAATCATGAGAGCGCACAATCCATGGTGCGAGGGGTGTTCGGTGATGCACCCCTTGCACCATGGATTGTGCACCCTCATCCCCATTTTTCCTATCTCACCGGCAGCTGGGAGGGCTGCCCTGGTTTTGACATGCCTAACATATTTCCTATACCAATCCTGAGGGCTTCCCTGCACCCCCACCCCCGGGGGCCTAGACACTCTTCACGTATTTGCAATTATTGTTGCTCTGACATTTTACGAGAGTTAGGCATGCATGGACATGGTTATAATTTAAAGCTAGAATGTTTATTTGTATTTTTCCTTTGGCATGTAGAGCTCCTGAAAACTTGACTATAACTGCTTCCCTGTGGGAGATCGTTTGCTCCTGTTTGCACTGTACGATTTATAGTGTGGGCTATTAAATGAAAACCACGATACTTCCTCAGTGCCAGTAATGTGCTGTATTGATGAATTTGATGAAATGCCAATAAACAAAAGTGTTAATAATAATCAGTGAGGGATCCTAAGAGATGAAATCACCTGAATCTATAAAGTATTAGGTTTGCTCTTCTTCCAGATACCTCATGTTTTTGTCAACCAGCAGTCTTGAGGCCCTTGCCCTGTTTTTGGAATGCATGTTTTATGTTAACTATCACGACCTCAATCCTGGTATTCTGGCAATGGATTGTTGTCCTGATTGCATTAACTGCTGGCGAGTTCGAATGCAGAGGATTAGAGGTGCCTACGCTTATTACTGATGTATAGATTGCCAGCTCATCCTTGAAGCAGCGTATTTGGTTGCTTTACAAGCTAGTACGAAATAGTTTGTGAAATCCTCTATATGGAAAGGGTCTAGGAGCCATGTCTCAAGAAGACGCATGATATCAAAAGATCATTAATAAGATAACAGCTGTGGGTCCAATGTTTTACTTGCTAAGCTGTTGATGTTCCAAGAGCATAGAAGGAAGCAAGCTGATCTTTCCTTAGGGTGCCTATATTTTGCTGGACTTTGTCACAGATTCCCCGTTGCGCAAAAGCCCTTTTCAGTTTTGATGCAGAGTGGCAGCAATTTGTGCATACGAAGCTGATTGATTCCTAGTTGAAGCTCTTGTTGGCGTGGCTTTACCTAGGGTGTCCCGGAGAACTAAGAGTGTGTTATTGGTTTGCCGAGCGTCACTTCTATATTGGTCCAGGCCTAGCAGAGACAGAGGGTAAACAGGTTCATAGTAGGGTCCCAGCTATATTCCCCAGCTCCGGAAAATAGCCCACTTGTTCAGTATCTTCCGGGCTATCTTGGATGTCTTCCAGGGAGCCTTTGTTGCCTCCTTCTCCAGTGAGCATCCTGAGTGTACAAATTTAATTGAGGCCAGATGTTGTTTTTAACTTTTCCAGACCAGGGATTCGCGATAGCAGCCGTAAATATGTTACCCCTAATTAAGGGTGTAACGTTTGGCTTGATATATATTCTGGTAACAACATTATGATGTTAGTATATAACTGATCACTGAGCAATGCCTGAGGATCATGTTGCAATCTGCAAGTTTATTGTAATATTGATGAGAGAATTTCTGCCATATTATGCTCAGTGCTACTTTGGGTGGGTGGGGCTTCTGTTGGCATGATCGGTTTTGGAGCAGCTGACTGAGTGCAATCCTGTTCTATCATAAGCTATCCTGGTAGCTTTTGTGCCCTTGTTATTGATTCGGAATTTCCAGCGAAGTCAGCTGCCCTAGTGGACATGAATACGACCCTAGTTTCAGGGTTAGGTGAGGCGTTTAATCCACCTGTTTCAGTGGCGGCTGGCAGGGGGATGAGGGCAGCGAAAAAATAAAAATTAAAACCCACCTACCTTCTTACAGCTGCCGTCTCTTCTCAGCTTCAGTCCCGGAAGCAGGAAGCACACAGGCTCCTCTAAGCTAATCACAAAATGTGCTGTGGTTCGGCACTCAGACAGGGACTGGGAACCTATGCATGTACCCCATAAGGCTGAGTATTACACTCTGGCATGGAACAATCAAAGTGTGCATGACTCTTCTGTCTGGCCCAAGATGGGCGGTCAAACAGTACTCCTACCCTGTGTCCTAGCCCTGCCCTACCCTACCCTTGCCCCGTAGAGAAGAAAAATAAAATGATAATAACAATGTATTATCATTCTGAGAGCAGCTGGGCAATGCTCCTCAGCCTTAGTGGAGGAGCTGGCCCTGTTTTCAAAGGTAGATATGCTCACTAAGTTTGAGAAATCTAGGTGTCGATGCATGCTTGAACACCCCCAAATCACATCCACAAGCTGGAAGGAGTTAGATTAAGCACAGTGAGTACACTAAACGTGCATGAAAGACACATTTCCCTGAGCCTCAAGTGGCTCTCATGGGAGCTGTCAGTAAAGGTTTACTAGGCACACATTCGGTCTGACTCAGACTGTCAATGGAGGCAGAAACTTGATGGGGTAGTAGAAACTTGGTCAAACTCATTTTATATTTGTGAAGGTTGTTGAGGCACCAAACATCAACGTGTCTGGCCATATGTGTGTACAGGTTTGCCTGTGATATATTTGTGTCATTGAGAGGTGATTTGATTGGGGATTCCATCCTGTCGTGTATGAATGTGATAGGCCCTCAAATGGGGAAGGTATGTTGATGTGAGTGTACTTGTTAAATAGGCTAGTGGCTTGTGGTATGAAAATCCTATGTGTACTGCGTGAATGGTGTTTAAATAGCCCATAAAGCTGTTGTTGCCTTGAAGTGGCTTTATGGATCATCTTCAGTAATCTTGGCTTCTATATTTAGATACTCTGATTAGTATTTGTTCCCTGAAGCTAACACTTATGGAGGTGCCAAAACCAACCTGTGTCAGTTTTCTTCAAGGAAAACATTCTCATGCATTTGTGCATTGATCAATGTTATATGTTGTTTTATAACAGCCAGGGGATACATTTAAGACCATAACTGACAATGTTTACCAATGTTATAGGTGTTTACATCGACCATACCACACCTAGGATCCGCCTGTTTTTTTGTGGTCCTACAACGCTTTTAACACATTTCTGATGCCATTTATTCCTTGGCAGCTTCCAAACACATTTCCTTCCTTTAACTCATCTAATTCTTCCTTAACCCCAACAATGCACAGGACAAACCATTGACGTCCTTTGTGCTACCTGTGCAGTGCGAAGGACGTCAAAGGATTTTCCTCTTAGGTTACTGCAGGAGAACCTCTAGGTCTCCCCTCAGAGATGTCTCCCATGTGGGTACCTGTAGGGACTAATGCAGATTTGCTTTCATGTAATGTCCCTCTCCTGAACAATAAAGATACAACACACAGGAGAGTAGATGATTTTATTCACTTCATCACTTATGACTGTTGCAAACCAGACAGTCTCCCTCCTAGTGGAGGAGACCAGAGCACCCAGAGAACTGGACACTCAGCTGTTAAGACCGGATGATGATGCTATCTACCTAAGCACACCAGCGAATAATCAATATATACCGCACAATGTGCTAGTGTGGTTTTGGGTCTCCATCACAATTTTTCTGTTATGTTCTATGCCCATGGTATTTAGGAGCCCCTGTTGGATACTAGCACAATGTAAATGGATGAATAAATGATCAGTGGCTGAATTGGATCTACCTATTGCCCCATGATGTATTTTGTGCTAGGGAGAAGAAAAATATGAATAGTACAATAACTGAACAGCAGCTGAAGTGGGCTGACACATTGCTTATGCTATGGTGGGAGGCACAAAATGTGAGTGTCTGATGATGGTTCAGTTGCTGAAGTGAGTTCACATATTGTCATGTGATGGATGCTTTAGTAGAAGAAGTAAAATGTGAATGACTTAATCTGAATGGAAGATCTGTGGTTGAAATGGGTCCACCTATTACCCCATGATGTATTCTGTGCTGGGCCAAAGTAAAATGTGAATGGCACAATGACTGATCTATGGCTGAAGAGCTACCCGCATTCACCTCTTTAAAAAAAGAGACAGCTCACTAAAATGTTTCCCCTGTTGTGGCGAAATATTTGCACAATGGAATTTTTATTTATTGGGTGTGTGGGAACTTTTAATAATTTTTTGTTTTGTTCTTTTTCACGTAGCTTTTTTGGAAAAGTTCTTTGTAGACTAGAGACAGAAAAGTGTTTTTTGCTTTTGAGACTGTTGGTTTTGTGATTACACATTACTATACTCTGCCAAGATTGCAATCCATTCTTTCAGTTTATAGCATACACAAACAACAATCATTCCTAGGACTATCTCTGTATTCTACCTAGGCCAGAAACCTTTGGATATAAAACAGAGATGGCATCTTGTTAGATAACTGCTTCCAAGGATCTAATTCAAATAATGGAGGAGAGCTCTGGGGCATGGGCTGATACCGAGACAGCATATTATGGAGAGAGCAAGACAGGTAAAAAAAAAAACATGTAACTGCCCACTCTAAATTGGGTGGTTGGGCAATGGCTAACCTCCAAGACCCTACTCCATCAGGCAGTTGGAGGAGTATGTCAGTGACAGAGCTGGAGAGACTCCATCGTCAACATGCTGTTGTTCCCCCTATCTCTAAATAGGACAGACAGACCTTGAATTTGGCAGAAAGTGTACTCCGTCACCGTTAGCAGCAGGCCCAAGGGCAAAGCCCAGGATGTGGAGGGGGCCCATCAAAGGGGCCTCAGGGGCTCCGTTCAGGGCTCCTGAACCCAGCCAAGCCGGGGCAAACTTCCCAGGCATGACTGTATCCCGTCCCGGGCCCTTGGCAGAGTGGCAGGTGGGGACGGAGCCTGGGATGGAAGCACCCACCTCATGGTCTGCCAGGTCCCCTGGTCCCGGACAGAGATCCCAGGCCCAGGTGCACAGGGGAGGCCTCCCCAGGACTGTGGAACACTGTCCCAGGCACTTTGCCATGCAGCAGAAGGAGCCCAGGATGGGAAGGGGCCCTCCTCTGCCATTGTCAGAGCTCCTGAACCTTACTGAGTAGGGTAAAACCCGGCAGAACCTTGTCCGGGCCCTTGTTGAAGAGGCAAGCTGGGGAATGGAGCCCAGAGAGAGAGCGCCTGCCCCGGGGCCCGGTGTGGCCCCTGGGCAAGGTCAGAGCCCCCAATCCTTGACATGCATGGGAGGCCTGCTTGGGCCCGATGGACCCCGTCCCAGGCACTTTGCCATGCGAAGGGCCAGAGGACAGAGCCCTGGTGGGTGTTGTCCAGTCCTGGCACATCTGTTCACCAGCTGCAACCGCCAGGCCACAAGGGGGTTCAGTGCACTGCGCACCTAGTAATCCGTAGGAAGGCTACCCCCTTTCCGATAATCCTTGCACACCAAGTGACAGAGGGGACACATGGCACCCACGCGCCCGGCCTTCCTGGAGCCCTGGCTGGGCTTGCAGAACCGAACAAGCCCTCATCAGGACTTCCGAGGTAGCCCGGCCATCTGGTAGCGCTATTGGAAAGCATTGTGCGTGAACAGATGCCCGAGGGGTTGGGCTCGACTAGAAGGCCAGGCTCCTTCCTGCCCTTGGCGGACTCAGGAGCTCTGCATCTTGGGGGATCGGAGCACCAGCTGGGCCTTAAGCATGGGGCTGCAACTGTGGAAATATGGATTTTTATGATCAGTTATGTCCCCTATCTTGGACCCCAACGGTTTCATGTATAAAGTCACAAGTACATGTATGTTCCCTCCAGTTCCAGTTATGAAGACGCAAACACATGTGCGTCCACCGTCAACATGTCCTCTTTCAGATCCGCCATGAATGGGCCGGATATTCTATTCCTAAGTATGAAAGGCCACCGGCTTTATATGGTTCATTTATCCCATTTTACAGTCCAGGCGAGTAGGCCCTGATTCTGCCATTAAGCCTTTTCCTGCCTTCTGCCTCTGAGAGCTCCAGTCTGAGCTCGCATCTGTATCCATGAACTTTGTCCTACTCCCTGCGCGGCTAACGGTGCCTGACTCGGCCTGTCTGCCTGCCAAAAACTGTATTTCACCTTCAAGATTATCTGCTCTGCTCCGCTCCTCATCCGATGCATTCCTGTCTAGCAGTTTAGGTAAACATTTCTCCAGCTACCGTGCAAAGGGGCCAGGCCTCGCTGTCTTCATGCAAGTAATTCATAGCCCTGTTACCATGGAATATTCCTACCCCCTCGCATCTAGTGTAGACACTTAGACGCTTGTACACGCACTAACAGTCAGTATAGTCAGTATAGAATAAGATTCTATCCTGAGAGACCTTTCCTTTTGGATAACATAGTTCTTTAAACATAGGATGTTAGATATGATTTGGGATTAGGTTGACATAACCCCAGACTTTTGTCTCCACATGTAGAACTAAATGTCAAGACCCCTTCACCCTCTAGTTGCACGTCAATCACACGTCATGCTGCTGCGCGCGCATCTCTGCCAAGTATTTCTGCTGACATTGCGAAATTCTTTCATGGAACCACCCATTTGTGACATCATACCTAATGACGTTCTTTAGTTACGCCTAGTTACACCCATTTTAGTTACGCATGTATGTCTTTATCTCTGTTATCAACTGTTACGCCTCCTGCATCTGTTTCACTGTAATGCCTCTTCTATAAAAATGATTACCTGTCAATAATGTGGGTCCTTCACTTCCTGAACCTTCGTGGTGATGGAATATGGAGTCCACAATTCGAATTGTTATTGGAATAAAGCCCGTTCCGAACCTCTAATACCACGGATTCTGCCTCTTATTTTACTGAGCTATTCTTATTAATTTTCCGCATCAAATTAAGTACCGGTAATTAAATTATTTACCACATATATGGCGCCCGAACAGGGACACTTTCTCATCTCACGCGCCGGAGGTGCGTTGCAGGCCTGGTCTCCTGCCACAGCTGGACGGACAACAACGCGTACCCACAGGATTTCCTGTATCTCCCTCCTGCCGAGCGGGGGTAACTGAGGCTGCGATCAACACCCAGACGAGGCGGTGAGAAGTGCGAAGTATCCCGACCAGAGCCTAGCTGAGAGAGCAAGATCCGAGGTATACAGAGGCCCACCAGTTTCCGAGGTTCCGAAGTTTCGAGTCGAGTCCAGTCCGGTCCAAGTCCAGTTCAGTTCAGTTCCGAGGCCTTCCGTTCCGAGCTACCCGGTGAGTACCATTGCCGGGGAGGCGTTCTGACGTGCACATAGGTTGTGCCGGTCAAGACGGGTTTGGGTACACAAATCCGGTCTGCACTGTTTCAGCAGTGTATCTGTACTGTTCAGCAGTATATCTAGTATGTATAGTATATAATTCAGAATTACCTAGTTAGTGCCGAGTATTATGCTTAGTGACTAGTTCCCTAAATGGCCATCATTGTTGTTCATTAAATGTTAAATGTTAAATGTTTTAAATACGTTCTGCATATTGTGGTGTGAATGACTGTTCATTATTGTGTTTTGTTGTATTAAACGTGTTCAAAATTAGGTATCAGATCAGTTCTCAATATGCCGCTCTTTTCGAAATTAAGACAGATCAAAACTAGAAAAGGGGTACTCGAAGAAGCTGTTCCCATTCCTCCTAGGGACACTCCAGGGTACTTCATGTATCATAAACATGGCCTAGACGCCATATTATTTCTTGATTTATGGGTAGACTACACTAAGGAATTACCAGAAAGTCAGAGGTGGCCCGCAGCTGGGACCTGGGATGCAGATTGCATCATGAAAGTAGAGGAAGAATTATGGAAAAAGAAAGCTAGACAATCACAGAAAGATGCCATTGAATTATGGCGTAAAGAATCATATAGACGTACAGAAAAAGCACTCAGACAGGAAGAGAAAAGTAAGGAGAATTCAAATAAAGTCCGAGAAAATTTATTAATTGAAGAAGGTACCCGAGTAAAATCAGAACAAGTAGACAGACAAAGAAATGCCCTTATGAATGGTATGTATCCTCTTCTAGCCGAAGGGTTACCCAAGGCTACTCCGGAGATACCAAAAGACTTGCCACCTCCATTGTTTCCGATAAAAGCACATCCCAAAGGGCATCCCAGAACCGCAGAAGATGTTTTCCTTTCCTCTTATTTAGACGACGCAGCTCCCGAGTATGCTAATACTGCACCACATAGACCGCCTGCCGAGGGGGTTCAACGCCAAGACCCTCCGTCTGTACCTCCGCAACAACAAACTCCGACACAAGTTCCGGCAAGCACATCTGTTTCTACAGCTGTACCCACACCTATGGTTGCTATATCACGTTCAACGAATCCTTTCACATCCAGCACCCCAGGCGGTGCTACAGGAGGTACAACAAGCATTTTTTCCACGCCACCCAGAGTAAATAAACTTTCCTTTCAAGAATTAGCCCACCAACGTACGTCCAAACTAGTAACTCCCGACATGCTTAAGGAACTTCTAGTAGATTGTAGATATGACCCTGTGCCCGGCAAAGAGGATGAAATGCTGCTGGCATCATTACGTATCCGACGAGCTGCAATATATTTAGGGAGGCTACCAGGAATGACTACACATTTAGAAAATATATATCACTTTGTCCAGTCAGGGCGAGATTCTGAGAGTATTAATAGAGCCATGGAGTACCAGAAAGTGGAAATACAGGGGGAACTGTTACGTTTCCTCATAAATTGTGTGATCAGAAATCAAGACCGACCAGGGGTAAATCCGGAAGAAATGCGAATTCTTACCACATGGAGTCGGAATATATCAGAGGGGAGACATGATAAACTATTAAGTATAGTAGCTATGTGCCGAAAGATCCGCAAAGAAGTAGAACGAATACACGAAGAAAGATTAGCGGTAGACCAGCCTGAACAAAACGAGGAGGAGGAAGAATTAGAACTGCCCACAGGACAGTTAGAAACAATGGCCTATGTAGGTAGAGGAAGATCTTGTAATAATACTAGATGCTTTACTGATCCGATACGTCCGATACGTCCAGATAATAACAGAAATTTCCAAACCCCTATAATAAATATAAGGTCCCCCGAACATTCGTTCCAAGCCGCTGACAAATTACTCCGAGAACGAAGGGGTTATCATATACTTGATTCTATGGACGAACAAGAATTAGCCAGGTCAGCCGTTCACTGGGTTGACAGTCCCGGAAAATATAGTGATGATACACTAGCGCACACGTTTTTGAACCTCACCCCAGATGAACAGCGTTTAGCCGGTATCTACATGATTCAACAACTCCTTATATTATATAAAAGCCAACACTCCGATCCTGGTCCCTTACCTGATATATTGACTGAATTACTCACGAATAAATGGAGAGGTTCAGGTACTGAGTTAATTAGAGAAATACTAGAATCCAGAAAGCAGTACATTCTTTTTGTATGCCCTGAACATGTCTCACTGCCCATCAAGGAAAGAACGACGTATTATATGGATAGACAGAATCCCTTACGCGAAGTGCACCCGATAAAAGGTGAGGACAATCAGTTTAAACGTGTGTTTGTATACACACCCATATCTAAAATGGAACTATTAGAAATGAAGAAAGTGGTACCCAGTCATGACAAAGACCCAGCGGGTTTCCACCGTGAAATTAAAGACATGTTGCTCATGGGAGAGTATACCTATCCCGACATTATGAAAATATTAAAGGTATTAATGCCTGCGGGCATTTACGAAAAACTCAAGGAAAAGGATTGGGAGGTGGGAGACCAAAAGATAGATTGGACAGCATTAGAAAACGAAGAAACAACTCGAGGTCCAGGTTTAGGGCTTGGGGAAAAGACCAAAATACTACCAGGTTTATTAGTACAGGTACTGCCACGTTTATTAACTACGAAAAAGGAAGACTGGGGTGCAATCTCAGCCTGTAAACAAAAGCAAGATGAAGACACTAGTGATTTCTATGCCCGATTCGAAAAATGTTTTGGTATAAATAGTGGAATAAAAGCAAGTAGCGAATCGTATCCACATCTGTTTGTGACAAAATTAGTTGAAAATTCCTTGCCCCAAGTTAAGAATAGAGTATTGAAATTCGAGAGTACCTGGCAAGGTAACACTCCGTCACAAATGTTACAAATGCTACAGTACCATCACAATAGAATTAGAGAGGAACAAGAACATGAACAAAGACGCATGAAAGACACGAAAATGAAAATGCTAGTTTCCCAGACAGTTCCAGCTGACGGTCATAAAAAGGGTATGACACAGTCCAGTGTTTCAGCAGGTTCTGTAAAAGGGACATGCAACTATTGTAAACAGCCAGGTCATTATGTACACGATTGTCCAGTTTTAAAACATAATATCGCCATAGGTAATACAAAAGAAAGACCACGGCCGCTTAGACAGGATCAGAACCAACAAGGAGCCCCGCAGCATGCACAGTCCATGCCAGCTCCGCAACAGTCTATGCCAGCTCCACCACCGCAGCCTATTGCTGCCACACAAACAACGACACGACAGATGTACCAGACCGCACAGTATGACTATCCTGATTATCAACGATACTCATGAAACAGCCTAGAGAGGGAAGTTGGCTTACCCCTTATCGAGGTCCCTGTAGATCAAGAAGGACCTTATGTACACAGTGAACTATTAGGCCAAGATAGAAAATTTTTACTTGATACAGGGGCAAGCCGAACAACCATAAAACGTAGTGAAGTTCCAGGGGCACCCCTCTCAGGCTCACAGAATATTTCCCTTGGTTTTTCAGGAAAACCTATCATTAACGAAGTATCACAGCCTCTTCCACTTACGATTGGTCCCTTGACACGAACTACAGATTTATTGCTTACTAAATCATGTCCAGAAAACCTGTTAGGTATAAAAACATTGAAAGCTCTAGGAGCTATAATATGTTGTTCTCCGGAAGGAGTAAGATTGTTTTTACGTGATTTCAAAGGGCACTATGTGTCCCGAGACATGGATCACCGACTGCAGACTTTACCCACACATTTATGGGCACAAGGCCCTACAGATGTTGGTTGCATGAACATTACACCATATCGAGTCACACTAAAGACAGGAGTGGTACTACCACGAATGCGACAATACAAGTTACCCCCAGATGCTGTAGTGGCTTTACTGCAAATCATTGACGAGCTTATTACCCAAGGAGTGGTTGTGGAAACCGACTCCAATGTATGTAATTCCCCGATAATTCCGATTCTTAAACGAACTGATCCAAAAGCCCCGCCAGTATATCGATTGGTTATTGATCTGCGCGAATTAAATAAATGTATTGTACCACAATACCCTGTGGTCCCAGATATTTCTTCATTACTGACAGCCATTGATTCCGAAGCAACATTCTTTACTGTAATTGATCTCAAGAATGCCTTTTTCAGCGTCCCAATAGATCCGGAAAGCCAATACTTGTTCGGATTTAGTTTAAATGGACGAAGCTTTAAATTCACACGCGCACCTCAAGGATTCACAGAAAGCCCCAGCATCTATAGCCAAGCACTGAAACGAGAACTTGACAGTATCCACATGCCAGTCAACACTGCCCTGCTTCAATATGTCGATGATCTGCTGATCACCGCTAGAAGCGAACCTGAATGTGAAAAAGCCTCACTGACGGTTTTAAAATTTTTGGCCGAAAAGGGGCACAAGGTGTCCCCTTCTAAGCTGCAATTCTGTGTCCAGCGAGTTGTTTACCTTGGGCACTCGCTGTCCAAGGAGGGAAGGCAGCTTACACCCGACCGCATCCAGTTAATTGCTAACATGCCAATACCCAAGACACAAAAGGAAGTACGGGCTTTTATAGGCCTCACTTCATATTGTAGGCAGTGGATCCCTCAGTATGCATTTCTAGCAAAACCACTCATTCAGTTGACAACACAGGAGGCAGCCACATCGACTGTCCTCCCTTGGACTCAGGAACATACACAAGCTTTTGAAAGCCTAAAGAAAGCTTTATGTCAAGCACCTGTTTTAGCAACACCATGTTACAATAAACAGTTTACGCTCTTTGTTACAGAACGCGAAGGTACTGCCTTGTCAGTACTCACACAGGAACAAGCAGGATCACACAAACCATGTGCTTATTTTTCTAGTACATTAGATCCCGTAGCTCAGGCTCTGCCTGCGTGCCTGAAATCAGTGGCAGCGACAGCTTTAGCAATCAGACAAAGCGATGCCATAGTGTTAGGACATCCATTGACAGTACAAGTACCACACGCAGTAGAGGTTCTCTTGAACCGCACACAAACACAACACTTGACTATAGCAAGACTCACCGGTTACGAATTAACATTGTTTCAGCCACACATAGAAATCAGACGTTGTAATACGTTAAATCCTGCCACACTGTTACCAGTAGACGGAACAGACCCACTAGCACATGATTGTATTGAAGTTATTACTATCACGACGAAACCCAGACAAGACTTGACAGACGTCCCATTGTCAGATCCAGACCTGACGTTGTATGTAGATGGTTCATGTATGAGAACAAGTACAGGAGAGCTAGTGGCCGCGTATGCAGTCACAACAGACACTGAAGTCATTGAAACAAATTGCATAAATACCTTGTCAGCTCAAGCAGCAGAGCTCATCGCTCTGACACAAGCCTGTATTCAAGCCACAAATAAGAAAGTCAACATATACACTGATTCACGTTATGCATTCGGAGTTGTACATGACTTCGGCGTGCTGTGGCGAGAGAGAGGTTATTTAACTTCTCACGGTGCCCACATTCAGCACGGACCCCTCGTTCATGCCTTATTAGATGCAATACATCTACCCACTGCAATATCAATTATGAAATGTAAAGCTCATACGAAAGTTACTGATATCATTTCCCAAGGCAATGAACTAGCTGACAGAACAGCTAAACAGACTGCTCAAACTCACACATCTGACATGACAAAGACAATAGTTCCGACACCAACACATTGCATGACGGTTAAGGATCCCGCTCTTGACGTAATTGACATACAGACACATGCTACACCAGATGAAATAAAGAAATGGACTGAATTAGGAGGGATTCAAACGGATCAAGGATGGATGACGAAGGAAAAATCTGTATGGTTTCTTCCTGACTCTATGGTCCAAGTCATCATTAACACTATACATAGTCCAGCGCACCTAGGAGAAAAAGCTATGCTAGACAGCATTCAACATATTTGGTTCAACAAACATTTACGAGCAGCAGCTAAACAAAAAATTCGTACCTGTATGATCTGTTGTCAGTTTAACCCAGGTAAAAGCATTCCCGTAGAACAGGGTGGATTTCAGCCTCCTGATCACCCTTTTGAAGTCCTCCAGATGGATTATATCCAGATGGAACGATGTCGAGGATTCAAATATGTTCTTGTAGTTGTCTGTGCTCTTTCCCGTTGGACAGAGGCATACCCGGTCTCAGATTACACTGCCCCGACTACTGCCAAACAGTTGGTTCGAGAATTCTTCCCACGGTACGGTTTACCACGTGTTGTCTACTCAGATAACGGCCAGCCGTTCTCATCCGAACTAATGAAACACGTTTCACTTTTGTTAGGCTATCAATGGAAATTTCACTGTGTCCGACACCCCGAGGCAGCAGGTCTCGTGGAACGACATAATCAAACTCTGAAAATTAGATTGTCCAAAATATGTAGGGAGAAAGGTGTCGATTGGGTAGTAGCCTTACCAGTTGCACTCTTTTACATGAGAATGGTAGCGCACTCTCGAACAGGGCTATCCCCTTATGAGGTGATCTTTGGCAGACCACCAAATATGTGGGGGACGCCTATACCACGCAAAATAACTGATGTTGACTGTAATATGCTGACAGATTACCTGGCTTCCTTGATGTCTGCACTACAATCTTGTCGTTCACAGGTAGCTGCAGCCTTTCCCGACAACACCGAGGTGAAACCCCATGACGTAGTTCCCGGGGACCTGGTGTTAGTGCGGAATTTTGACCGGAAGACTCAGCTGGATCCTAGGTGGAAATCGCCTCAACTTGTACTGCTCACCACGAGGACAGCCGTGAAGATCGAAGGTCGCAAGGGATGGATACATTCAAGTCATATCAAGAAATTTCATGGACTACCGTCTGATGTAAACGTTACACCTCGCGTGTCTTCACCGATTGACTCAAAGCTTCCTTTGGTTGAACTAAGCGATAAGGAACTATACAAACTAAAATTACGGTCTAATAAGTCAGACAATTTGATTGTTTAAGTCCTCTCCAAGGTGAATCGGTCGAATTTGTCTCTGACATGTATCCCCTAGACCTGAATAGAGAAAGAAACCGACAGATGCAGTTGAAAAGGCATGCGTACTGTAAATCACTGCGTAGTCATTGCACAGTGACGTTATTAATTTTGTTTTTCTTAAGTCTTTTAATAATCGCTGCAAGTATATTGTTGCACATATATTATCCTATTTCTAAACATGTTTACAATGTTACTGCTGAACATTCTTTTAGTGAATTACCCCCGCATGAGTTGTCCTATAGATTTGCGCTGCGCAATAACACTTTTATTAGTATGTTACATCATTCCCATCAGACTAGCAATGCTACAAATTGATCTAGAAAATGAAGTATATGGATTAGGGAATTTTACGCTTAATCTCATGATCCTGAATGTTGAATCCGAAGCTGCACCAATTTTGCCCGCTATGTCAGTATTTCCAGTTAAAGGTGAATTGTGTGTAAGAAAGAATGGTTCCATACATATGGGCCATAGTAGATGCACCACTGTAATAGAATTCAGTGATCAAGGCAAGTCTACATTTAGAGCTTCTCGCCATTCCTACTTCGTATGTGGTCAGACTGCATATATACGTTTGCCTCTAGATTGGGGTGGTACCTGTTACATCGGATTCCTTTTGCCACCTGTTTTCCTAGCTCCTCCTGATTATCATAGAAATACTCATTTAGTACACAATAGACAGCAGAGAGATCTCCCAATAGTCGATTACACTGAAACAGCATGGGAAAAATACACAGATTTCAATAAAGGTTTCTTCCCCTATATAGGTACAGTCACTAATAGTAAGTTGATACGTAGATTAACCAGAACCCTTGAAGCAGTAGTGAACGAAACTATTTCCGCCTTAGGCAATTTAACAGAAGAGCAGTCTGCTATGCGGATTGTTGTGCTTCAAAATCGTCTTGTCCTTGACGTCATCCTGGCCGATAGGGGCGGAGCTTGTAGGGTCATCGGATCAAGTTGTTGCATTTTCATACCAGAAAATTCGCCGTCAGTATATAAAGCCATAACTCGCCTTCATAAGATTGTAAGCCAGATACACCAGAATCCAGGCACCTGGACTTGGTCCGGTTGGTTTTGGAGTGTATTGTCAGCCTGGGGATGGAGGGTCCTATCCTTCCTAGGTATTGGCTTTCTCATACTATTCAGTTGCTGCTTATGCCTACAATGTGGACCAGCGATTTGTGGTCTGTGTGCCACATCGTGTATTCCACCACCAAGATTTCATTCATCCCGGAAGAAGAAAGAAGAACAAATGATGCTATATGAACAGATCGATGGATTGATGAAGATTGATATCTCTTAAGGGCAAGTAGGGGACAAGGAGGGAATGTGGAAATATGGATTTTTATGATCAGTTATGTCCCCTATCTTGGACCCCAACGGTTTCATGTATAAAGTCACAAGTACATGTATGTTCCCTCCAGTTCCAGTTATGAAGACGCAAACACATGTGCGTCCACAGTCAACATGTCCTCTTTCAGATCCGCCATGAATGGGCCGGATATTCTATTCCTAAGTATGAAAGGCCACCGGCTTTATATGGTTCATTTATCCCATTTTACAGTCCAGGCGAGTAGGCCCTGATTCTGCCATTAAGCCTTTTCCTGCCTTCTGCCTCTGAGAGCTCCAGTCTGAGCTCGCATCTGTATCCATGAACTTTGTCCTACTCCCTGCGCGGCTAACGGTGCCTGACTCGGCCTGTCTGCCTGCCAAAAACTGTATTTCACCTTCAAGATTATCTGCTCTGCTCCGCTCCTCTCCTGATGCATTCCTGTCTAGCAGTTTAGGTAAACATTTCTCCAGCTACCGTGCAAAGGGGCCAGGCCTCGCTGTCCTCATGCAAGTAATTCATAGCCCTGTTACCATGGAATATTCCTACCCCCTCGCATCTAGTGTAGACACTTAGACGCTTGTACACGCACTAACAGTCAGTATAGTCAGTATAGAATAAGATTCTATCCTGAGAGACCTTTCCTTTTGGATAACATAGTTCTTTAAACATAGGATGTTAGATATGATTTGGGATTAGGTTGACATAACCCCAGACTTTTGTCTCCACATGTAGAACTAAATGTCAAGACCCCTTCACCCTCTAGTTGCACGTCAATCACACGTCATGCTGCTGCGCGCGCATCTCTGCCAAGTATTTCTGCTGACATTGCGAAATTCTTTCATGGAACCACCCATTTGTGACATCATACCTAATGACGTTCTTTAGTTACGCCTAGTTACACCCATTTTAGTTACGCATGTATGTCTTTATCTCTGTTATCAACTGTTACGCCTCCTGCATCTGTTTCACTGTAATGCCTCTTCTATAAAAATGATTACCTGTCAATAATGTGGGTCCTTCACTTCCTGAACCTTCGTGGTGATGGAATATGGAGTCCACAATTCGAATTGTTATTGGAATAAAGCCCGTTCCGAACCTCTAATACCACGGATTCTGCCTCTTATTTTACTGAGCTATTCTTATTAATTTTCCGCATCAAATTAAGTACCGGTAATTAAATTATTTACCACACAACGGTGTTCCCCAGCAGACCCCCGACCCGGGGCCCCCAAGGCACCTTGCCATGCAGGCAAAGCAGGGTAGGCCTGCCTGGGTGCCAGGGACTCCTGACCCGGGACCTTGGCCCTGGGGCAGGCTGGTAGACAAAGCAGAGAGTGGGAGTTCTCGCACGGGGTCCGGTGGGACTCTGGGACCAAGGCGTGCAATTGAAGCCTCCCCGGGCTGGCAGAACCCGGTTTTTCTGACTGACAGGGAGCCCAAGGACAGAGCCCAGGATAGAGCTGGGTCAGTCCAGACGCATCTGGTCACTTGCTGAGAACCGCCGGACCCCAAGGGGGTCCTGAGTACCCTGTTCCTAGCAATCCAGATGAAGGCTACCCTCCTTTCTTGTCATCTGTGCATATTGAGTTAGAGAGGGGACAGAAGCCGTGAAAGCAACCAGCCACCCTGAGCCCTGGCTGGGATTGAGAGGAGCAAAGGAGCCCCCTATGGGACTTCCAGGGCAGCCTAGCCATATGGAAGTGCCATTGGAAGGCATGCGCGCGACCAGATAGCCAGGCATGAAAGGACAGCCATCTGGTCATGCTGTGCCTTAACGAACAGGGCTCCCGCTTGCCCATGGAGGGGACCGGGTCTCTGTGGCCCTGGGGCTTGGAGCCCCACCTGGGCCTCAGTCACAGGCCTGCATTGGGAGCCCTTCAGGCCTCCCACCCAGGGCCCGAAGGCACCTTGGCATGTAGGCAAAATGGGGGTGGCCTCCCCGTGCCCGGTGCACCACCCAACCCGGGATCTTGGTCTTGGGACAGGCTGGCTGATGGACCACGACCTGTCCCGGGCCCTCACCAGGAGGCCACTGCAGCTTGTACAACCCATTGGTACAACCTAGTTCCCCTACCAGCTCTACTAATAACAGTACCAAAACATCTACTAACATCTACTAACCATCACGCTCCTACAAGTGTGACAATTCAGTCAATTCCAGGCCCCCAAAAGTACAAGAATGGCTTGGGTGTCACTTTCATTGTATATTAAATGCATAAACAACTATTCTTGTTTCATCTCGAAATCAGACAAACTGAGCAACCATGTGGCAGACTGTCATAAGTTCCCATGGTGACAATTAGGTGCCACTCAAATTAAGAACTGGTCGAAATTAAATTGATGCATTGAAATATCGCAGCCTAAACTAGTAGTTATATTCAGGAGTTCATTCTTATTAGAAACATGTGGATTGAGTATATAATAAGGAATAGCACAATTATGATCATGGTAAGCACATATTGTGTATATTCTTTGTACTGCATTAAGATCCCATTAGGGCAGGTGGCATAGTTTGCACAGCATGAAAGCAAACTCTACAATGGATGCCTTGCCAAATCGAAAAGAATGCTTTTCTACTTCTGATAAACTGGCGATGGGTAGTGGCAATATTAGACATAACGTGTTCCAGGGGATAAATGCTTTTAACTGCTTTTGGACATTCCAGTTAAAACGAGAGGATTAAAAAACTGATCGCGTCTTCTGCTTTTAGTGCTCCAAATAAGAGAAAGAAACATGAGAAACGCTTATCTAATGTCTTCTGACCATCTTGAAAAAGAGAATAAACAAAGCACTGTCTGTAAAACATTCATATTCTTCGACTGACATGTCTGCATTTAGAAATTATGCGTTGACAAGGGCTCCATTGTAATTTTCTTCTCCAAAGTGTCGTTTATTTGTCGAGATACAACTATATATATTCAAGAACTTGCAGAGAAAAACATATGTGACATTTAATCAAGTCCACATCAGTGTGTTATCCCTCAAAAGCAATCTACATCTCTAAAGCACACCTGAAACAGGGAACAGTGGTAAGGCAGTTGTTCTAGTAAATGCACATTGTACCTCCATAAATGAGAAGCACTGATTGCAATTCAAGAGTTTCACTGCTTTGATCTGCATAGGTTTACTTGTGCTGCTTGTATCACTGTTAGATTTCTATTGCTTATGTTTAGTCTTTGAAGTAATTTTTGCATTATATAAGGTCGGTTTTTGACTTTCTAGCACTTCACAAACCGGTTCGATTCACATGGATTTCTGAACTGGGGAGGTGGGAGGTGAGACTTAATTATGTAAATTTTTAATTAATCATCATTATAATTACGAGCCTGATTTTGACCCTAGCAGATGGCCCACCAGCCATCAGGGTGGCAGACGTAATCTCCTTTGCCACCTTGGACATATTATTGCGTGGCAAATTACCAGACGCTGGCCCAGCAGTGATCTCTTTGCCAACAGATGAGCCGCTGCCATGAGAGCGTCCCTCGAAGAACTAAAAGTTCTGTGCACAGTTACCACCTTTTAGGTGCCATACACTAAACCTTTTCGTTTTTCACAAACAAATTCCCAAGAGAAGGACATCTAGTATCAATTTCAACATCAAAATGACTGACATCAAGTATCAAAAATGTTAACAACTCAAAACCCTGTTGCCCCTTGAATATACCAAGTCATACCGATGTTAGAACACCTAACTCTTAAACATAACAAAGAACCATTCCTCCTACATGACAACCACAAGGGAGAAAGAAGAAGAATCATATTTTGAAATGAAAATAACCTCCTTAGATTAAGCCAATGTGAAACATAGATGGTGGATGGAACTTTTTAAATGTGCCCTCGACCATACATATCATAACACTGATATACCCCTTAATTATGTACTGCTGCCTAACAAGCAAAGTGCAAATTACTATGAACTTTCAAACTAAATCAAAATAAAAACTACAGTCACAGAAAATTACAACAGACATTGAACAGGCAATTATACAAACAATACGTTAACTATATCCACACACACCCATTCAAGACTGCTATTATCACTTCAACCAAATCATTTGGAAAAATCTGAAAATATCTGTATGAAATGCATAATATGAAACATACTAAACCTGCTTTTGACATTAAAAAGTTACCTAGAACAGACGTAGATGACCACTTCAACTTACTAATGGAATCCCCATTTTTCAGAAGACATTAATAAAAATTAAGGGGTATATTCACAAGAACGTGTGATAACTACCTCAAGAGTAGCGTAACGCAACTTCCAATATCGCAGCTCATCGCAGGAAAATAACTCAGCGTCAACGTGGAATTCACAACAAGGTGGTAGCATGCGTTAGTCACCAGATAACACACCAAATGTCAGCGTGAAAATCAAGGCCACGCCGCAAAAATGCGATACACGAACGTGAAAATTCATGCGAAGAGGCCAATCGCGGTACAAAAAGTAGCGAAAACCAGCCACAGGCCTGCAAATCCCACACGTCTGGCTGGAAAATGCACTACAAAAACCACAGAAACAACACACCAGAAACAAGCCAGAGCAAGTTGCAACATGGATGCACCCTGAGCCAGCGCAGAGGTCAATTCTAACCCAACAACCCACACAGACCACTAGCAAGGAACAACAGGTTCGGGGAAGGCCAAGGAGAAAAGGGAGAGGAAGATGGGGTGCAGACCGCAGGAAAACAAGAATAGCTTCACGGAGGTGACAGAACAACACCAGCAACTGACCCACAAGCAGACCATCGTGAATGCAGCCGGAGTGTCGAGGAGGCCAACAGAGGAGGTCAAGAGGCGCCGGCATGACGCGACAACCTAAACCAGGTACAAACCTGCAGCCAACTAGGAAGGCAGCACCGACGACAGGAGGTGGCAGTTCAGCGCCACAGGGGGAGCTGGAGGAAACCCAGGCCACAATCATCAGTGTGGAGACGGTGCAAGGAGTAGGGAGTGCGGACACAGCTCGAGAGGACCTGACAACATCAACAGGAAAAGTAACGGACAGGGACTGGGTGGACGGTGTAGGAAGGTGGAATCTGACTATATGGTTGCCCCCACTTTTGTCCTGGTGTTTTGTTGGTTTATGACTTAGTTGGACTGGGATCCTGCTATTCAGTGCCCCAGTCTATCTGCTTTCTCTGTAAAATGGTTTGCATGTACATTAGATACATATCTAATTGGATTCTGGAGTGCCTTATACGCCCCTAGTATGTGTTATACTATGTACCTAGGACATAGGTACCTCAGAGGCCTACCAGGGGCTGCAGCAGATATTATGCCACCCCTGGGAAGCACTCCAAAATGGCACCACAGGTCTCCTACTGCAGCCTGGGTAAGGGTCCAGTCGTGGTTCTTATACCACTTTTTTGGTATATGGTTTGGTACGCCCCTAGGGCCCAAACGTGTATTTGTGCTATTACTGATAATTGCTGACTTGTAAACTGGGGGGCTGATTCACAGAACTAACTTAAGAGAAAATCCTAAACTTACTACTTTTGGTATTCACAGAAGTTAGGATTTTGTCTTAAGTTTGTCTTAAGACAAACTTAAGACAGAATTAAGACAGAATTAAGACAGTCTTAAGACAGACTTCAGACAGTCTTAAGACAGACTTAAGACAAACTTAAGACAGACTTAAGACAGACTTAAGACAGACTTAAGACAAACTTAAGACAAAATCCTAACTTAAGTCTGTCTTAAGTCTGTCTTAAGTCTGTCTTAAGTTTGTCTTAATTCTGTCTTAAGACTGTCTTAAGTCTGTCTTAAGACAGTCTTAAGTCTGTCGTAAGTTTGTCTTAAGTCTGTCTTAAGTTTGTCTTAAGACAAACTTAAGACAAAATCCTAACTTCTGTGAATACCAAAAGTAGTAAGTTTAGGATTTTGTCTTAAGTTAGCTCTGTGAATCGGGCCCTAAGTACTTCGAACTCCAGTCTCATAAAGAGACTAGAGGGGTGTGTTTTATACTAAATACATATATTTTAAATATATACCTGGTGTGGTTGTCTTTTCATTTGATCATTCAAGAGATTATAGACTGGTAAAACAAGCTGCTTTACATTCCTTCAAGACTTAGCCTGAAGGCTGCTCTCCATAGCTACCACTAGGATAGCTTTCAATAAAGGTTGGGCCCGATTCACAGAACTAACTTAAGACAAATCCTAAACTTACTACTATTTTGGTATTCACAGAAGGCACTTACTCATTTTGGTATTCACAGAAGGCACTTACTCATTTCGGTATTCACAGAAGTTAGGACTCCTAACTTTAGGACTCCTAAATGCCTTCTGTGAATACCGAAAGTCTTAAAATTAGGATTTTTCTCAGTTTAGTAGTAGCATAGTTAGGACTCCTAACTTTAGGACTCCTAAATGCCTTCTGTGAATACCGAAAGTCTTAAAATTAGGATTTTTTTCAATTTAGTAGTCCTAAATCTAAATTTAGGACTACTAAATTGAGAAAATCCTAATTTTAAGACTTTCGGTATTCACAGAAGGCATTTAGGAGTCCTAAAGTTAGGAGTCCTAACTATACTACTACTAAACTGAGAAAAATCCTAATTTTAAGGCTTTCGGTATTCACAGAAGGCATTTAGGAGTCCTAAAATTAGGAGTCCTAAATTTAGGACTACTAAATTGAGAAAAATCCTAATTTTAAGACTTTCGGTATTCACAGAAGGCATTTAGGAGTCCTAAAGTTAGGAGTCCTAACTATACTACTACTAAACTGAGAAAAATCCTAATTTTAAGACTTTCGGTATTCACAGAAGGCATTTAGGAGTCCTAAAGTTAGGACTCCTAACTTCTGTGAATACCGAAATGAGTAAGTGCCTTCTGTGAATACCAAAATGAGTAAGTGCCTTCTGTGAATACCAAAATGGTAGTAAGTTTAGGATTTTGTCTTAAGCTAGTTCTGTGAATCGGGCCCTCTGTCTTTAACCTATCACCATAAAGGATTGTTTGGATTGATACAAGGTGCCCACTAGAAGTAGTGGACAGCATATATCAGGCCACCTTCTCACAGACGGGGGGAGATGGGCACAATGACACACATGCACAGCGAGGCATAGCACACTGCACACCCACAATCACCCAGGATCATGTCCCTCATCCCCTTGGCACACTGCAGCACACACACATACCAAGAACAGCACAACCACATCGACAACAACGTGGTACAATGCACATAGCCGACACAGCAGAACAGAGGACACAACTGGCTCCGCACATGCACAGAAACATGCCTACTACATCTGACAGAGCTGGAATTGTGAAATGGAAATGTACGCGTACGATCACACATACGTCATGTAGTCCAAATGTACACTGTCCCGCAGGAGAATCCAGCACCTCACAAACAGTCACAATGTACATTGCCAAACAGTCTGCATGTAAACCAGAACAATGCGCCAACATACTAGAAACACAATGTCAACATGCAACTCCCCTTCACATTGCAGAGGGGCACACAACAACTCTGTGATGCTGGAGAGGACCACCACACCGTTGACACCAACGCCCTACAACAGCACATGGTTATCCCACGCAACCCCCCACCAGCAAGCGGCCAGCCAAGCTACTCGGAGGAGAACACAGCCCCTGCAACAGACCACACAGCAGGAAGCACCCGCAATCACAGCAGGCTCACGACACTTCACCCACCCACACATAGCACCCCAATGCCATGTTTCAGCATGCCAAAAAGAGGTTGCCCAACAGGTGGGGTTGGGTGCTGATCTCATGGAAGGCTAGCCAGAACAAATACGTTGGTGTCTATCACCCTCATGAACCACCCACACCCCACAAAGGATACCCAGACTGCCATAGAGACACATGCAGATGCATATTCACAGTACAGAACCACACCCAGGGGGGCGCAAATAGCAGTCACACACCCACAGTGGTGCGGCCTATGACAGCCCTGGCCACTCCCCTTACCAATTGAGTAGGTGACAACAAAGCTACATGTCCAAGCTTCAACCCGCTGCCTGTGGTGACATGTCTGCATCCGATGTCCACAGCACACTGTAATGTCCTAGGGCCCAGGGCCCTCATGCATACAACAAGACCACAGGGACACATGTAGATATCATGTCAAACTGGCTATGGGCACGTGTGCCTGGCCCCTTTATTGGCAGGGCCACATGTACAGTGACACCTGTGCTGGATGTGTGTGGGATGAGTGCAGGCCAGTCCACACGGAATGCTTGGTGCTGGCAACAACTTGAACATTGGACACCAGTGCAACGGAAACAGCAAACACATGCATAACATAGTCAACTGCACAGCAACATAGAGGGAGCTGGAGTAAGGACAGAGGTCACCCAATGCTCAGTCAGGAGGTTCTGTGAGTTGCAGTGCACTGAGGTAGGGACACTAGAGATGAGCATGCACATGTGAAGGAATTGCTAGGATTGTGTCCCTTCGGGTTAGTCCTGATGCAGATGCAGTGGGGTGTGTTACACCTGCAACAACTTCCTCATCACAGAGCAATACCCAGTAACGGTTCCGGGTGTGTAGCATAACTACAGCCTCCAGTATGCATTCCTGCCTTGGGGATGTTGCCTCCTGCCCTACCATTGTCTGTGCCACCTCCTGTCTGCACACTTGACACATCTTCCTCATCATAGTCCCAGGTCTTCCCCACTGCATGAGGTGACATTGCTGCACAACATCTCCACAGCACAAAACTCAATCACTAATGGACAATAGCTTGCGGTGCACTGAGTCACTGGCACGTGGAGTGCTGAGCAGGGTATCAGGCCGATGATGGCATCCGCGACAGGCCTGAGCAACTCCGTAGGTCTGTCAGGACTCTGGCAGATGGCGTTTGGAGGTGGTCTTTGTGGTGGTGGCATGTGCCTCCTGCGGTGATGCGATGTCCAGGCCGGTCAGGATCACATCTATGTGTGGGCCTGCAGTTGAAGCTACGGACACTGCAGTGGCACAGACACATGGCGTTGATGACCCCAAGACCACCGTCACAGAGGTCATCCAATATATCAGAAGAAGGGGTCCCAGACCTGACCAGGACAGAGTTAGTGGCCCAGATGCACAGCGGCCGGCACAGGCACCAAGCCATGGGACGGTGACTTGCGGTTCAGTCAGATGGGCCATGCGACCTGGGTGTGTCCCCTTCAATTACCTTGGTGTTTGTTGCGGAGGGTTGCGGGGGACAGTGAAAGGTGTCCTCCAGGGCATGATGCAGAGGCTTGATGTTATCCAGAAGCGGCAAATGGAGGATTGGAAAGGGCAACCCTCGTTTTCACCAACAATTCGGTATCAGCTACATGAGGATGTAAACTAGCCCCTAGTCCATAGACACAAATGCCACCATTGTACGACCATGGAGTGTCCATGAATGTTTGGAAACAGACTTAGTGGCACAGGTGCTGAGCGGGGATGCAGTCTGCGATGATGCCGGTACACTGACATGAACTCCACCATTGCCAGATCAAGACTCTGTGACCTACTGGAACGCAGTGTAGGCCGGAGGCAGCGGTCAGCAGTGACCCACAGCCATGTGTGGTTGGCTGGTGAGGCACAGAGTTAGTGACACAAGGGCAGTTGTCGGTAGTGTTCCATCACCTCCGTAACGATGATCTTGTTCCCTTCGGACTGCAACGCTTCATCCTCTTACGCCTCTCCGTACGTGCGATGACATGTATTCTGCCTTTTGAATAACTGATGTTCAGTTCCAAATCTGTGACCCACTCGTGCGCAGCATGGGCTGAGGGCAGTAGTCCACATAGGCCCACAGCTACGTGTGATTGTGATGCCATGCACAGACTTGTTGGCACCACATCGAAGTGAGTATAGTGACTTGTCCTAGGCCTTGAATGGTGTTCACTGCCATGGTGTAATCAATACTCAGTTCCAAATGTGGGACCTAACTGACCGTGGTGTAGGCCTGAGGCAGCGGTCAGCACGGGCCATTCACCGAGTGTCGCCAGCATAGGTTGGATGGCCCCACCGGCCTGGGTTATTCAGGTTCAGTGGCACCACATGTTCGAATACCTCCGTGTATGCTACCCGAGTTTCTTCCGGAATGAGCTGCATCTTCCTCTTACTCCTCTCCGTGCGACCACTGATGTGGACTCTGCCATTCGTGATTTGCGCCCAGGTGCTGGATGTGGGACCTACTGGTCCGCAGAGTAGTCCTGGTCCCTCATTCACATCACTGGCTGGCGTTGAACAGGGTAAGTGGCACCACGTGTCGCTGGCTGGCATTGAACAGGGTTAGTGGCACCATGTGTCGCCGGCTGGCATTGAACAGGGTTAGTGGCACCACGTATTGCAAGTAGCCCATATGGAACTATGCCTCACTGATCGGGTGGGGCCTGGTGCTGTTGCCGCTGGCCCGGATTTGGGGTCACTGCCATTCATGATTCAGTACACAGTTTAACATATGTGACCTACTGGGCCAAAGAAGAGGCCTGAGGTGGCAGTAGAGTACGTCAACGAAAAAGGACTAAAGCAAGCCTGTGTCGGGGAGGCCATGATGGTCTGATGAGGCTGCCAAGGTCGTGGGGCTCGGGCCTGGAGCTTGCGCCGGCACGTGGTGGGCCCTCCTTGACACACGCCGGTCGGCAGGTGATCACTGAGGCCTGGCTGTGCAGGTGTGGCCCTGACGGGTTCGTGGTCCAGCTTTCCAGGGTCCGGCAGGCGCACTGCGTCTCAGACAACTCAGCTCATGAGGACGGCGTCGGCCTCATGGCGTGTGAGAGGTGCCACCCTGGCAGAGACGTTGGGCTTTCCGGAAGAGGAACAAGCCCAGGGCTAAGTGCTTTTTATTCACACCCCTACGCTGGCGTGGTGTACGCCGGGCCATCCCACTCCAGTCACGCTTGGGGGGGCGTAACAGGCAAGATGTCCACGATGTCTGCCACTGGCTGTGGTGACATGGTTGCGTCCACTGTCCACTACACTCCATACACCAGAGGTGTATGTCGCCATGGATATTGTACCACTGCATCCTTCACACATGCCTGTTTGCCACCTCTCCCCATATTCGGCTGTTGTGTGGTTGAGGTGCCATGCCATTGATGGCGCATGTTCACGGCTTAGCCAGGTAACCATTGTGAGTTGTTCTATCGTGTCTGGTGGGTGGGCATGTTTTTGTGCATGTTGGTTGTGATTTTGTGATGTGTGCATTGCCAGAGGTGTGATTTACATGGTTGTGGAGTTGAGCTGAGTGGGGTGTTTATTTGGAACTTGCCTGGGGCTGTGCATATCCCTTGTTGCCATCCTGGGTATGCTGGTTGATGATGGATGATCGGAGGATGAAGGAATCATGCATACTGGCTGTGTATTTGAAGGCAACATTGTCAGGGGCTCCACGGGGTTCTGTTGTTGCCTGCACATTGGGGTGGGATGTGGGCTTTTTGTTGCGGTGATTGTGTGCTGTGTCACCAGGGGGCACAGGTAGGGCATGTGTACTGTGGGCTTCCCCCAACACAGGCGTTTGATCCACCTCTTTCATTGGCTTCTGGCAGGGAACGGGGGGAGGAGGGCAGTGAAAAAATAAAATTTTAAACCCACCCACTTCCTTCTTACAGCTGCCAACTCTTCGCAGCTTCAGTCCCGGAAGCAGGAAGCACACAGGATCCTCTAAGCTAATCACAAAATGTAATTGGTCTGAGTGCTGTGGTTCGCCACTCAAACAGGGACTGGGAACCTGTGCATGTACCCCAAAAGGCTGTGTATTACACCCTGGCATGGAACATTCAATGTGTGCATGACTGTTTTGGCCGGCCCAAGATGGGCGGTCAAACAGTCATGTGCACTAAGATTGTGCCCACCACTCCTACCCTGTGTCCTAGCCCTGCCCCACCCTAACCTTGCCTCGTAGAGAAGAAAAATAAAATGATAATAACAATGTTTTAAAAGGTAGATATGCTCTCTAATTTTGAGGATTCTAGGTTTCGATGCATGCTTGGACACCTCCAAATCACATCCACAAGCTGGAAGGAGTTAGACTAAGCACAGTGAGTACACAAAACGTGCATGAAAGACACATTTTCCTGAGCCTCAAGTGGCTCTCATGGGAGCTGTCAGTAAAGGTTTACTAGGCACACATTCGGTAATGCTCAGACTGTCAATGCAGGCAGAGACTTGATGTGGTAGTAGAAACTTAGTGAAACTCATTTTATATTTGTGAAGGTTGTTGAGGCACCAAACATCAACGTGTCTGGCCATATGTGTGTACAGGTTTGCTTGTGATATGTATCAGACCTGGCACCATTGGCGTGGGTCTCCCTTCCATTTTTCGCTGTTATCTCCTCTGTTTTTGCTGGTATTAGATGCTCTGCGCGTTGTGCCACTGCCATTCAGTGACACAGCGCGAATGCTCCCTGTGTAAATATGACATGTGAATTGGTATTTCCATGATTGGCTTATTTGGTTTACCTGTTAGTCCCTAGTAGCATGGCCTGTGTGTGCCCAGGGATGGTAAACCAAATGCTGCTTGTGGGCCTGCAGCGCTGCTTTGTGCCACCCACAGAAGCAGCTTATAAAGTGTGTCTCAGACCTGCCACTGCAGAGTCTGCGTGCAGTCCAGAACTGCCATCTTGGCTGTGAAGTGCACCCACTGCTCAGCCCCTGAACCTTCCCTTGGCATTTTGTAAGCCACCCCTCTGGTAGGGTGCATTGTATGTGTAAGGTAGGACATGCCCTGGTGTGTGTAGCATGTCCTGGTAGTGAATTACACACAATTTCGTTTTTCACTACTGTAAGGCTACCTGTTCTCCATAGGCCAGAATGGGAGGTTTGGCTATCACATTCTATAGTCCTAACTGACCCAAAGAACATGGTAGAAAAACGAATTTAGTATGCCTGGACTCAGAATATTATAATACATCTTTTAGTGAAGTTTATTTTTATATTCTATGTTTGAAAATACCACTTTTAGAAAGTAGGTATTTTCTTGCCTAAGCCTTCCAGTGTGCTCTGCTGTTATGTGTATTGGCTTTCTGGTTTTGGAGGGACAGGGCAGGCTGAGTCAGACCTGGGTTGAATAGATAGATCTACATTGGAGTATGGGGAGGGGTAGCTCCTTGACCTGAATAGGTGAATGCTGGCTCCACCTCCCACTGTACATCTGATAGCAGACCCCCTCTTTCTGAAAGGAAGGATGCAGCCTGGTAAACAAAGTGCTCCAGGGCTGTGCAGAACTGGTTCTGGCAGGGTTCAGTGACTTGTAGCTTCTGAGAACAAAGACTTTTGGGGTATAAATATCTGTGCTGAAACCCCTACAATTTGTATTGCTCCTGGACAACAAGAAGAACCTCTGTCCGTGTAACTGAAGGAATCTGCAGGAGGTGACTGTCCTTGTGCTTGTTTGCTGTTTCTTGGATTGGCCTGCAGTGGTTACTACTGGACTTGGAAGAAGAGGAAAAGGACTTTGAAGGAACTTTTATTTAATCTTGCTACAGCAATCACCCAAGGGCTAGAAGAGAGCTAGCACCCTGCTGGAGTCTCAGGGCCCGATTCACAGAACTAACTTAAGACAAAATCCTAAACTTACTACCATTTTGGTATTCACAGAAGGCACTTACTCATTTTGGTATTCACAGAAGGCACTTACTCATTTCGGTATTCACAGAAGTTAGGAGTCCTAACTTTAGGACTCCTAAATGCCTTCTGTGAATACCGAAAGTCTTAAAATTAGGATTGTTCTCAGTTTAGTAGTAGTTTAGTTAGGACTCCTAACTTTAGGACTCCTAAATGCCTTCTGTGAATACCGAAAGTCTTAAAATTAGGATTTTTCTCAATTTAGTAGTCCTAAATTTAGGACTCCTAACTTTAGGACTCCTAAATGCCTTCTGTGAATACCGAAAGCCTTAAAATTAGGATTTTTCTCAGTTTAGGAGTCCTAAGGTTAGGACTCCTAACTTTACAACTATTAAACTGAGAAAAATCCTAATTTTAAGACTTTCGGTATTCACAGAAGGCATTTAGGAGTCCTAAAGTTAGGACTCCTAACTTCTGTGAATACCGAAATGAGTAAGTGCCTTCTGTGAATACCAAAATGAGTAAGTGCCTTCTGTGAATACCAAAATGGTAGTAAGTTTAGGATTTTGTCTTAAGTTAGTTCTGTGAATCGGGCCCTCAGCCTCTTGTTTCCTCCCAGCGAGGATTTCTATCTGCAGGTGAGGCTCCTGTGAGTTCCAGGGCCTCTAGTTCTACTCCAGAGGAAAGAGTGCTGAAAATCGTCGCTAACGCCCGTTTGTGAGCCGCCGCAGCTGAAGCGAGTACGAAAAATCATTGTGCTGCTGCTGCTGAGTGCTCGCTACCAGAGATCATCGCATCACATGTTTGCGGGCTGCCAAAGGCTCGCTAACCTCAATATCATCGCATTGCATGTTTGCGGGCCTCCAAGTGCTCGCTAACCAAAGATCATCGCATCGAGTTCATCGCTTCACGACATCTCAGCGTGAACGCCGAGCGTCCGCCATTTTCATCGCATCGCATCAGGATCGTCGCTCTCTCGCGGAGCGCCATTTCTTTTCATCGCAACAAGATCGCACACACAACAGGCTCGGCGCATCATCCTCCCTTCGCGGCAAGGATTTCAACGCATCGCCGGATAAGCGTGGAGAAGTTTGTCGCTTTGTCCTGCACACAGATCAGCGCATCATCCTCCCTTGCGGCAAGGATGCAACGCATCGCTGGTCACGCGTGAGGAAAATCATCGCTACAACTCCTTAGCGACCTTTTGGTTGCTTTGCTACAGAATCCAGGTATTTTGTGAGTAAAAGGGTCACAGAGACCCCTGCCTTGAACTGAACTCCTCTTTGCACACTTTGAACTATTTTTGCAGCCTTTCAAGAGTAACCCTATTTTTCTAGTATTGTGGATTTTTACTGTTATTGGTCTTGTGTTAAATCTATATATATAAATACTTATTTTTTATAACTACTTGTGTGGTGTCTCTTTGTAGTGTTCTTCACTGTGTTACTGTGTATGGTCATAAATGCTTCACACACTGCCTCTGAGATAAGCCTAGCTGCTCGTGTTACGTTACCACAGGGTTGAGCAGGGGTTATCAAAGGGTGCAGCCCGCTTACTCTGACTTAGGAAGAAGGGTCCCTACTTGGACAGTGGCCAGCCATTGCCAACTAGAGACCCCCATTTCTAACATTGGTGCTCAGCGGTGAGGATCTGAACTTGAATTTGTGATCGCATACAGTAATTATAGGGTACACTACTAGTGAGTGCAGACCATAACATAACCACATACATTTGTGAGGGTTTTTGAGTCTATTTTTGATTGATATTGCCAGTTATTGCTACAATGGGCAAGCCCAGATCCAATGCCTCTGAGGATCTCTCCTAGGAAGAAGAGAAATTAGAAACCTACAATGCCAAGCAGCTCAAATATTTTTGCAAACTCTTCACAGTCCCTATCACTGGTCTCACTAGTAGGGAAGAGTGTTACAAGGCGCTGAAGGCCTGGCTAGAAGCCAGGGATGTCCTAGCAATATGGGAGAGCCTGTGGAGGGGGAAGGGAATGCAGGAGAGCAGCTGGCTGAAGTGGTAGATTTGGTGGGAGATAAAGTAGTTTCCAGCCCAGGCACTAGTGTGTCCTCAAGGGGTCTGTCTCCTGAAGAGATGGAGGACAGGGAGAGAGATAGGCGGCATAATATGGAGACAGCTAAGCTTAAAATGGATGGTCAGAGGGACCTAGATAACAAGAAGTTAGAATTTGAAATGATGAAAGTGAAACTTGAGCATGAGAGAATATTGAGGGAGTTGGAGATTAAAGCCAAGTGTGTAGAAATCTCCCCCTCTGGTGGCAGCATACCAGTAGTGCATACTGAGAGTAGAGTGTATATACCCAAGGAGGTTATTAAGGATTTCCATAAAAGTGAAGATATTGGGCAATGGTTTGCCGCTTATGAATTAGCCATGGTGTCCCACCGGGTTCCTGAGAAGGATTGGGGAGCGGGGTTGTGGGGACGCTTTGTGAGTGAGGGGAGGGATACCTTATTGGATCTGCCCCCATAAAGTAGGATGGTTTATGCCCACATGAAAGAAGCATTGTTTACCCGCTGTGGTTTGACCCCTGAGATGTATAGGCAGAGAATTAGAACCTGCAAGAAGCTAAAGGGTACCACATGGGTTGAATATGTATCTTTTTTGGCAGAGCAATGGAGCGCTGGGTAAAAGGTAGCAACGTAGAAACTTTTGAGCAGCTTTATGATTTGATTGCATGGGAGAATTTATCTAGTAACTGTTTTTCTGAGCTACGCCAGCACCTGATTGATTGCAAGCTAACTAACCCTAGGAAGCTTGCTGAGGACGTGGACCGCTGGGTGAGCACACGGGTTCGCAAGGGTCCAGTGGGAGACTTCGCCAAAGGTGGGCAGGGTCCCCAGCAGATAAGTGGGGGGAACAGGGGTAAACCAAGGGAGTTCCACAGAGGGCCCCAAAGTAATTCCCAAGGGAACCAAGCAGTGGTGTCCCAGCCTCCCCAAGATAAGAAGCCAGTGCCCCCAACAGGTAGGCCTGTTCAGAGGGGGCCCCTTACTTGTTTTAAGTGTGGTCCAGTGGGTCACAGATGCTTTGATCCACTGTGTCCTCAAAGAGATGCTCCTGCACCACCCCGTGCACCACCCCGGCAGCTTGCTAGTGTAGCCCTGAGAGGGGAGGAGATGGGTGCCCAAGGTGGGTGCGATCCCGTAGAATTGACCCTTGTCTCACTAGGAGACTTTGAGATGGTCCCTAAGCCTGCACTGCCTGATAACACTAAAAAATACAGGCAGTGGCCATAGAGTGGAGGCTCTAAGAGACACAGGAGCCAGTGCAACTGCTGTCAGCTCCCGGTTGGTGTCCAAAGAGCAGGTTGTGCCCCATGCATTCTACCCAGTAGTGTCCGCAGACAACTCAGAGAGCCAATGTGAGGTGGCTCAGGTTCCCTTTGAGTGGGGGGGTCTCAGGAACTCTTCAGGTGGCTGTGAGGCCCGCCATGCCTGTAGCCTGTCTGTTGGGTAATGATTTAGAGAACTCCCCGTGGGCTATGGTGGAGAGGAAATCTCACTTGGAAATGTTGGATCTGCCTGAGTGGGCGTGTGCTACCACTCGGTCCATGGCAGCAAAGGAGGGTGTTGAGAAAGACCTGGAGCCTGAAAGTATGGCCCAGGTCCCTGCCTTAGAGAGAAGGGGAAGGGGGCTTGGGCAGCCGGCCCCCTTGGTTCCCACGGCCCAGGAGGGAGCAGACCCTGAGGGGGATGACCTGGAGCCTACCGGGGAGCAGAGTGCCAACCTGGGGGACCTGCCTGAGCTGACCCATTGGTAGCAGGAAGGAGGGCCCACCAGGGAGGAGTTTTGTGAGCAGCAAAGAGTTTGCCCTTCTCTTAAGGGTATGCGGCGACAGGCTGCAGCCCAGGCAGCAGGTGACATGTCTGGTTCACATCTGATTTATTGGGAGAACAGTCTCCTGTATAGCGAGCCTAAGGCTGCTGAGCCGGGGTCAGCCTGTGTGCTGGTAGTACCCGAGTGCTTTAGAGCATTCCTACTGGGGTTGGCTCATGACATTTCATTGGCAGGACATCTGGGGCAGACCAAGACCTTTGAGAGGCTGGTCACCCACTTTTATTGGCCCCAGATGCGCAAGAGCTCAGATACGTATTGCAGAACCTGTGAGACTTGCCAGGCAAGTGGGAAGAGTGGGGGAAGATCAAGGCCCCACTCCAGCCCTTTCCAGTGGGTAGTACCCCATTCGAGTCAGTGTGCTTTGACATTGTAGTGCCTCTGGACCCCAATACAGCCATGGGCAACAGGTATAACCTGGTCTTGGTGGACCATGCCACCCGGTTCCCTGAAGCCATTCCGCTCAGGACAGTGACGGCCCCCGTGGTGGGACGTGCACTGATGGGGATCTTCTCCCGCGTGGGGTTCCCCAGAGAGGTGGTGTCTGACAGGGGGACCAACTCCACCTCCCAGTATATGAAGTCTCTGTGGAAGGAGTGTGGGGTAACTTATAAGTTCACCACCCCTTACCACCCCCAAGGTAACGGTCTGGTTGAAAGGTTCAACCAGACCTTGAAGGGCATGATCATGGGCCTAGAAGCGCCCCTGAGGCATAAGTGGGACATCCTCTTGCCATGCCTGTTGTTTGCATACCGTGAGGTGCCACAGAAGTCCTTGAGGGTTCAGTCCCTTTGAACTGCTCTATGGTCATCCGGTAAGAGGGCCTCTGAGTCTGGTCAAGGAAGAATGGTTGAAAGCAATCTCCAAGGAAACCTCCCCAAGATGTATTTAGCTACTTGTTGGCCTTCAGGAACAAGACTCGGCATTTCACAAAAATTGCTGAGGCAAATCTGGAAGCCAGCCAGGAGGAGATGAAACACTGGCACGACCAGAATGCCACTCTGGTCGTGTTTCAACCTGGTCAGAAGGTTTGGGTAGTTGCCCCAGTGGAGCCTTGTGCACTCCAAGATAAGTGGACCGGTCCATTTGAGGTGGTGGAGCGCAAAAGTCCAGTTACCTACTTGGTGGACTTTAAGTCTCCCAGGAACCCCCTGCGGGTCCTGCATGTGAACCGCCTGAAGCCCCACTTTGAGAGGTCTGAAGTGGGCATACTTCTTGCCACAGATGCAGGGATGGAGGATGAGAGTGAGCCTCTTCCTGACCTCCTGTGTGCAGGAGAGAAGGATGGGTCAGTGGAGGGTATGGTCCTCTCCACCACACTGACCCCTGAGCAGCAGAAAGGTTGCCACCAGCTGTTGGGGCAATTTCCTGATTTGTTTTCCCTGGTGCCTGGTGTCACTGATTGGTGTGTCCATGAGGAAGACACCGGGTACAGTCCTCCTGTCAAGCACAAGGCTTACAGAGTGACTGACAGGGTCAGGGCCTACATTAAGGAGGAGGTCTCCAAAATGTTTGCCCTAGGGGTGATTGAGTCCTCTAGCAGCCCTTGGTCCAGCCCCGTGGTCTTGGTACCAAAAGCTGCAGCGCCTGGTGACACTCCTGAACTTAGGTTCTGTGTGGACTACCGAGGTCTCAATGTGGTCATGAAGACCGACGCGCACCCCATCCCCAGAGCTGATGAGCTCATAGATGGGTTAGGGGATGCCCGGTACCTCAGCACATTTGATCTAACATCTGGGTAGTGGCAGATCGCCTTAACTGATGGGGCAAAGGAGAGGTCAGCATTCTCCACACCAAATGGGCACTACCAGTTCTGTGTTATGCCCTTTGGGATGAAGAATGCCCCTGCCAACTTTCAGAGGTTGTTCAACCAGGTGTTGGTTGGGCTGGAGGATTTCAGTGCCGCCTACCTGGATGACATCGCAGTGTTTAGTTCCTCCTGGGAGGACCACTTGCGCCACCTCTGGTAAGTGTTGATGGCGTTGTGCAGAGCAGGCCTCTCAATCAAGGCCACTAAGTTCCAGATTGGGCAGGGTTCTGTGGTGTACTTGGGACACCAGGTGGGGAGTGGCCAGGTGGCACCCCTGCAGCCCAAGATTGAAACCATCCTGACTTTGGAGCCCCCAAGGACCAAGACCCAGGTGAGGGCATTCCTAGGACTCACAGGTTACTACAGGAGGTTTGTCAAGGGGTATGGCAACATTGTTGCACCCTTGACTGAGCTGACTTCCAAGAAACAGCCAAAGTTTGTGAACTGGACTGAAACCTGTAAAAAAGCTTATGATGCCCTCAAGACTGCCATGTGTACAACACCCGTACTCAAGGCGCCCAATTTTGCTAAGGAATTTATTGTCCAGACAGATGCTTCAGAGCATGGGGTGGGGGCTGTTCTATCACAGATGAATGAGGAGGGACTAGACCAACCTGTAGCCTTCATCAGTAGGAGGTTACTTCCACTGGAACAGAGGTGGAGTGCAATTGAGCGTGAGACATTTGCTGTGGTCTGGGCACTGAAGAAGCTGAGACCATACCTGTTTGGGACTCGCTGCCGGGTTCAGACAGACCACAGGCCCCTCAGATGGTTGATGCAGATGAGGGGTGAGAATCCCAAGTTGTTGGGGTGGTCCATTTCCCTACAGGGTATGGACTTCACGGTGGAACACTGCCTTGGTACAGAACACGCCAATGCTGATGGTCTGTCCAGATTTTTCCGCCTTAGTGATGAGAACTTCCAAGGGGATGGGTAGTTCTCCCCACATTTCAGCTGGAGGGGACTTGTGTTAGACCTGGCACCATTGGTGTGGGTCTCCCTTCCATTTTTCGCTGTTATCTCCTCTGTTTTTGCTGGTATTAGATGCTCTGGGCACTGTGCCGCTGCCATTCAGTGCCACAGCAAGAATGCTCCCTGTGTAAATATGACATGTGAATTGGTATCTCCATGATTGGCTTATTGGTTTACCTGTTAGTCCCTAGTAGCGTGGCCTGTGTGTGCCCAGGGCTGGTAAAGAATATGCTGCTAGTGGGCCTGCAGCGCTGGTTTTCGCCACCCACAGAAGCAGCTTGTAAAGTGTGTCTCAGACCTGCCACTGCAGAGTCTGCGTGCAGTCCAGAACTGCCATCTTGGCTGTGAAGTGCACCCACTTCCCAGCCCCTGAACCCTCCCTTGGCATCATGTAAGCCACTCCTCTGGTAGGGTGCATTGTATGTGTAAGGTAGGACATGCCATGGTGTGTGTAGCATGTCCTGGTAGTGAATTACACCCAATTTCGTTTTTCACTACTGTAAGGCTACCTGTTCTCCATACGCCAGAATGGGAGGTTTGGCTATTACATTCTATAGTCCTAACTGACCCAAAGAACATGGTAGAAAAACACATTTAGTATGCCTGGACTCAGAATATTAAAATACATATTTTAGTGAAGCTTATTTTTATATTCTGTGTTTGAAAATACCACTTTTAGAAAGTAGGTATTTTCTTGCCTAAGCCTTCCAGTGTGCTCTGCTGTTATGTGTATTGGCTGTCTGGTTTTGGAGGGACAGGGCAGGCTGAGTCAGACCTGGGTTGAATAGAGATAACTGCATTGGAGTATGGGGAGGGGTAGCTCCTTGACCTGAATAGGGCTGTGCCTGGCAAGGTGAATCCTGGCTCCACCTCCCACTGTGCGTCTGATGGCAGACCCCCTCTTTCTGAAAGGAAGGATGCAGCCTGGTAAACAAAGTGCTCCAGGGCTCTGCAGAACTGGTTCTGGCTGGGTTCAGTGACTTGTAGCTTCTGAGAACAAAGACTTTTGGGGTATAAATATCTGTGCTGAAACCCCTACAATTTGTATTGCTCCTGGACAACAAGAAGAACCTCTGTCCGTGTAACTGAAGGAATCTGCAGGAGGTGACTGTCCTTGTGCTTGTGTGCCGTTTCTTGGATTGGCCTGCAGTGGTTACTACTGGACTTGGAAGAAGAGGAAAAGGACTTTGAAGGAACTTTTATTTTATCTTGCTGCAGCAATCACCCAAGGGCTAGAAGAGAGCTAGCCTCCTGCTGGAGTCTCAGGCACATAAGACTCCACCATCAGCCTCCTGCTTCCTCCCAGCGAGGATTTCTATCTGCAGGTGAGGCTCCTGTGAGTTCCAGGGCACTAGTTCTACTCCAGAGAAAAGAGTGCTGAAAATCATCGCTAACGCCCGTTTGCGAGCCGCCGCAGCTGAAGCGAGAACGAAAAATCGCGCTGCTGCCGCTGAGTGCTGGCTACCGAAGATCATCGCATCACATGTTTGCGGGCTGCCAAAGGGTCGCTAACCTCAAGATCATCGCATTGCATGTTTGCGGGCCTCCAAGTGCCCGCTAACCAAAGATCATCGCATCGAGTTCATCGCTTCACGACATCACAGCACGGACACCGAGCGTCTGCCATTTTCATCGCATCGCATCAGGATCGTCGCTCTCTCGCGGAGCGCCATTTCTTTTCATCGCAACAAGATCGCACACCCAACAGGCTCGGCGCACCATCCTCCCTTCGCAGCAAGGATTTCAACGCATCGCCGGGTTAGCGTGGAGAAGTTTGTCGCTTTGTCCTGCACACAGATCAGTGCATCATCCTCCCTTGCGGCAAGGATTCAACATATCGCTGGTCACGCGTGAGGAAAATCATCGCTACAACTCCTTAGCGACCTTTTGGTTGCTTTGCTACAGAATCCAGGTATTTTGTGAGTAAAAGGGTCGCAGAGACCCCTGCCTTGAACTGAACTCCTCTTTGCACACTTTGAACTATTTTTGCAGCCTTTCAAGAGTAACCCTATTTTTCTAGTATTGTGCATTTTTACTGTTATTGGTCTTGTGTTAAGTCTATTTATATAAAGATACTTATTTTTTATAACTACTTGTGTGGTGTCTATTTGTAGTGTTCTTCACTGTGTTACTGTGTATGGTCATAAATGCTTCACACACTGCCTCTGAGATAAGCCTAGCTGCTCGTGTTACGTTACCACAGGGTTGAGCAGGGGTTATCAAAGGGTGTAGCCCACTTACTCTGACTTAGGAAGAAGGGTCCCTACTTGGACAGTGGCCAGCCATTGCCAACTAGAGACCCCCATTTCTAACAATCTGTTTGTGTTGTTAAGTGGGGATTCCGTCCTGTGGTGTATGAATGTGATGGGCCTTCAAATGGGGAAAGTATGTTGATGTGAGTGCACCCAGATAGGCTTGTGGCTTGTGGCATGAAAATCCTATGTGTGCTGCGTGAATGGTGTTTAAATAGCCCAAAAAGCTGTTGTTGCCTTGACGTGGCTTTATGGCTCATCTTCAGTAATCTTGGCTTCTATATTCAGATACTCTGATTAGTATTTGTTCCCTGAAGCTAACACTTATGGAGGTGCCAAAACCAACCAGTGTCAGTATTTTTCAAGGAAAACATTCTCATGCATTTGTGCATCGAACAATGTTATATGTTGTTTTATAACAGCCAGGAGATACCTTTCTGACCATAAATGCTTGACAAAAACGAATCCTGCCTTTTGATCCTCCTTGACCTTTCCTCTGCATTCGATATGGTTAATCATGACATTCTCCTATCTATCCTACAAAACAGAATGGGTTTCTCTGATCGGGTGCTCCACTGGTTCTCAGCCTTCCTTCATCACAGATCTCAAAGAGACAAGGTAAACCTCTCTCTCTCTCTCAGCCATCTCCAGTACTCATGGATCTGCCCTTTCTCCTATCCTCTTCAACCTTTTCTTGGAACCTCTTGCTGACTCACTTAACTCCATGAACATTCTCTTCCACATGTATGCCGACGACACACAACTCTATTTGAAAATTTCATCCCTGGAAAACATCATCTCACTAAACTCTATCCTCACGTCTAATCAAAACTGGTTAACGGAGAACCATCTCCTGCTCAACGCCTCCAAAATGGAGTTCCTGCTCATCTCCCCCCACCGAATTGCACCCCCATGATCGATCTCTGGATGTCTCACCTCACTGCTCTCAACTGCACTCCGATCATTATAGACTGAGCCAAATCGCTCGGAGTCACCGTGGAGAAGCACTTGTGTATGAACACTCATATCAGCAATGTTTGTAAGGGAGCGAACCACTTGATGAGGACACTCAGAAAAATCAAACCCTTCCTGCCACAAAATGATTTCAAGCAGGTGGTACAAGCGCTTCTCTTACCAAGGTTAGATTATGGCAGCACAACTCTCTTTGGCCTTCCCAAATACGCCTTTGCTCCACTTAGGGCCTCTTTGAACTCCGCAGCAAGACTGACTACAGGCTCCAAACATAATGAGCACATATCCCCAGTTCTTTACTCTCTCAACTGGCTACCCTTTGAAGCGCAAATCCAGGTAAAGATTGCAATCCTGGTGCACAAAGCCCTTCACTACAATACTCCCACGTATCTGGCGCCAAAACTTGAACTATCTTGTGGGGAGAGGGCATCAAGAAGCGCCTCTACTCTCGTCCTGAAACCGATCATCCTTAGCAAAAAGAGAACTTGTCTCTGAACCTTCTCTGGTGCTGCCCCTAAAATATGGAACTCTCTTCTTCCGGATGTACGCAGACTCTCCTCGACGATGACTTTCAAACTGGAAGCCAAAAGATTCCTAATGAGCAAATTCTTACCATAAGCTCCCATAAGGCCGTTGTTCTTGGTTTCTATCTCCATGGCACAACTAACAGTCATGGATCGTCTCTTCTGCATAATATTATATTGTATACGTGCACCACTGTTTACTGTTTATTGTATTTGTAAAATTGCTGTGTACATTTCATTTTTGTCCTCTCTTCTAACCTATTGTAAAGTGCACTGATATCCTTTGGGATCCTGTTCGTGCTATATAAATCTTTATAAATAAATAAGTAAAATATATAAATAAATATAACTGACATTGTTTACCAATGTTACATGTGTTGACATCGACCATACCACACCTAGGATCTGCCTATTTTTTAGTGGTCCTACAACGCTTTTAACAACTTTCTGATGCCATTCATTCCTTGGTAGCTTCCAAACACATTTCCTTCCTTTAACTCATCTAAGACTTTCTTAACCCCAACAATGCACAGGACAAACTATTGACGTCCTTTGTGCTACCTGTGCAGTGCGGAGGACGTCAACAGATTTTTCTCTTAGGTTGCTGCAGGAGAACCTCTAGTTCTCCCCTCAGAGACGTCCCCCATGTGGGTACCTGTAGGGACTGATGCAGATTTGCTTCCACGAAACATCCCTCTCCTGAACATTAAAGATACAACACACAGGAGAGTAGATGATTTTATTCACTTATGACTGTTGCAAACCAGACAGTCTCTCTCCTTGCTGAGGACAGCAGAGCACCTAGAGAACTGGACATTCAGCTATTAAGACCCGATGATGATGCTATCTACCTAACCACACCAGCGGAGAGTCAATATATACCGCGCAATGTGCTAGTGTGGTTTTGGGTCTCCATCACAATTTGTTCTGTTATGTTCTATGCCCATGGTATTTAGGAGCCTCTGTTGGATACTAGCAAAATGTAAATTGATGAATAAATGATCAGTGGCTGAATTGGATCTACCTATTGCCCCATGATGTATTTTGTGCTAGGGAGAAGAAAAATATGAATAGTACAATAACTGAACAGCAGCTGAAGTGGGCTGACACATTGCTTATGCTATGGTGGGAGGCACAAAAATGTGAATGTCTGATGATGGTTCAGTTGCTGAAGTGAGTTCACATATTGGCATGTGATGGATGCTTTACTAGAAGAAGTAAAATGTGAATGGCTGAATCTGAATGGAAGATCTGTGGTTGAAATGGGTCCGCCTATTACCCCATGATGTATTCTGTGCTGGGCCAAAGTAAAATGTGAATGGCGCAATAACTGATCTATGGCTGAAGAGGGTTGACACTTTGCATGTGCTGGGATGTGCAGCAGCAGAGGGGCACACAGTGCACCTGGCTATTGTAATTGTGAGCCACCCGCATTCACCTCTTTCAAAATAGACACATCTGACTAAAATGTTTCCCCTGTTGTGGTGAAAAATTTGCACAATGGAATTTTTATTTATTGAGTGTGTGGGAACTTGAACAAATATTTTTTTTTGTTCTTTTTCACGTAGCTTTTTTGGAAACGCTATTTGTAGGCTAGAGTCAGAAAAGTGCTTTTTTTCTTTTGAGACTGTTGATGGATTTGTGATTACACATTACTATACTTTGCCAAGATTGCAATTTATTCTTTCAGTTTATAGCATACACACACAACATTAATTCCTAGGACTATCTCTGTATTCTACCTAGGCCAGAAACCTTTGGATATAAAACAGAGATGGCATCTTGTTAGATAACTACTTCCGAAGATCCGATTCAAATAATGTAGGAGAGCTCTGGGGCATGGGCTGATACCGAGACAGCATGTGATGGAGAGAGCAAGGCAGGTAAAAAAAAAACATGCAACTGCCCACTCTAAATTGGGTGGTTGGGCAATGTCTAACCTCCAAGGCCCTACTCCATCAGGCAGTTGGAGAAGTATGTCAGTGACAGAGCTGGAGAGACTCCATCATCAACATGCTGTTGTTCCCCCTATCTCTAAATAGGACAGACAGTCCTTGAATTTGGCAGAAAGTGTACTCCATTGGCAGCAGGCCCAAGGACGAAGCCCAGGATGTGGAGGGGGCCCACCACAGGGGCCTCAGGGGCTCCGTTCAGGGCTCCTGAGCCTAGCCCAGCAGGGGCAGACTTTCTAGGCATGACGGTATCCATCCCAGGCCCTTGGCAGAGTGGCAGGTGGGGACGGAGCCTTTCCTGGAAGCGCCCACCTCGTTGTCCCCCAGGGCCCCTGGTCCCGGGCCCAGGTGCACAGGGGAGTCCTCCCCAGGACTGGGGAACTCTGTCCTGGGCACTTTGCCATGCAGCAGAAGGAGCCTAGTATGGGAAAGGGGTCCTCCTCTGCCACGGTCTGAGCTCCTGAACCTGGCCAAGAAGGGGAAAACTCAGCGGTCCCCGTGTAATCTTGTCCCGGGCCCTTGGTGAAGAGGCAAGCTGGGGAATGGAGCCCAGAGAGGGAGCGCCTGCCCCGGGGCCCGGTGGGGGCCCTGGGCCAGGTCAGAGCTCCCAGTCCTTGACATGCATGGGCAAGAGGACGGAGCCCTGGTGGGTGTTGTCCAGTCCTGGCACATCTGGTCACCAGTTGCAACTGCCAGGCCGCAAGGGGGTTCAGTGCACCCTAGCAGAGGAAGGCTACCCCCTTTCTGATAATCCTTGCTCACCAAGTGACAAAGCAGACCCAAGGCGGCCACGTGCCTGTCCTTCCTGGAGCCCTGGCCGGGCTTGCAGAACTGAACAAGCCCTCATCAGGACTTCCAGGGCAGCCTAGCTATCTCATAGCGCAATTCGAAAGCATTGTGCCGAACAGATGCCCAAGGGTTGGGCGCGACTAGAAGTCCGGGCCCGAAGGACGGCAATCTGACTGCCCTGTGACTTAAAAAGGGCTCCTTCCTGCCCTTGGCGGACTCAGGAGCTCTGCATCTTGGGGGTTTGGAGCCCCATCTGGGCCTCAGGCATGGGGCTGCAACGGTGTTCCCCCGCAGACCCCCGACCCGGGGCCCCCCCAGGCACCTTGCCATGCAGGCAAAGCAGGGTAGGCCTGCCTGGGTGCCAGGGACTCCCGACCCGGGACCTTCGACCTGGGGCAGGCCGGTAGATGAAGCCCAGGCGTTCATTTGAAGCCTCCACAGGCTGGCAGAACCCGGTTGCTCTGACTGGCAGGGAGCCCAAGGACAGAGCCCAGGACATAGGTGGGTTAGTCCAGACCCATCTGATCACTTGCTGAGAACCGCCGGACCCCAAGGGGGTTCAGAGTACCTTGTCCCTAGTAATCCAGAGGAAGGCTACCCCTCTTTCTTGTCATCTGTGCACATTGAGTGAGAGAGGGGACAGAAGCCGCAAAAGCACCCAGCCACCCTAAGCCCTGGCTGGGACTGAGCGGAGCAAAGGAGCCCCCTTTGGGACTTCCAGGGCAGCCCAACCATCTGGTAGCGCCATTGGAAGGCATGCCCACAACCAGATAGCGAAGCATGAAAGGACGGCCATCTAGTCATGCTGGGCCTTAACAAACAGGACTCCCGCTTGTCCTTGGAGGGGACCAGGGCTCTGCGGCCCGGGGGCTTGGAGCCCCACCTGGGTCTCAGGCACAGGGCTGCATTGGGAGCCCCTTCAGGCCTCCCACACAGGGCCCCGAGGCACCTTGGCATGTAGGCAAAATGGGGGTGGCCTCCCAGTGCCCGGTGGACCACCCCAACCCGATATCTTGGCCTTGGGACAGTCTGGGGGATGGAGTTCGACCTGTCCCGGGCCCCCGCCAGGAGGCGACTGCAACTTGTACAACTCATTGGTACAATCTAGTTCCCCTACCAGCTCTACTAATGACAGTACCAAAACATCAACTAACATCTACTAACCATCACACTCCTACAAGTTATTCAGTCAATTCCAGGCCCCCAAAAGTACAAGAATGGCGTGGGTGTCAGGTATTAGTCACTTTCAATGTATATTAAATGCATAAACAACTATTCTTGTTTCATCTCGAAAGCAGACAAACCGAGCAACCATGTGGCAGACTGTCATAAGTTCCCATGGTGACAATTAGGTGCCACTCAAATTAAGTACAGGTTGAAATTAAATTGATTAAAATATCGCAGCCTAAACTAGTAGTTATATTCAGGAGTTCATTATTATTAGAAACATGTGGATTGAGTATATAATAAGGAATAGCACAATTATGATCATGGTAAGCACATATTGTGTATATTCTTTGTACTGCATTAAGATCCCATTAGGGCAGGTGGCATAGTTTGCACAGCATGAAAGCAAACTCTACAATGGATGCCTTGCCAAATCGAAAAGAATGCTTTTCTACTTCTGATAAACTGGCGATGGGTAGTGGCAATATTAGACATAACGTGTTCCAGGGGATAAATGCTTTTAACTGCTTTTGGACATTCCAGTTAAAACGAGAGGATTAAAAAACTGATCGCGTCTTCTGCTTTTAGTGCTCCAAATAAGAGAAAGAAACATGAGAAACGCTTATCTAATGTCTTCTGACCATCTTGAAAAAGAGAATAAACAAAGCACTGTCTGTAAAACATTCATATTCTTCGACTGACAGGTCTGCATTTAGAAATTATGCGTTGACAAGGGCTCCATTGTAATTTTCTTCTCCAAAGTGTCGTTTATTTGTCGAGATACAACTATATATATTCAAGAACTTGCAGAGAAAAACATATGTGACATTTAATCAAGTCCACATCAGTGTGTTATCCCTCAAAAGCAATCTACATCTCTAAAGCACACCTGAAACAGGGAACAGTGGTAAGGCAGTTGTTCTAGTAAATGCACATTGTACCTCCATAAATGAGAAGCACTGATTGCAATTCAAGAGTTTCACTGCTTTGATCTGCATAGGTTTACTTGTGCTGCTTGTATCACTGTTAGATTTCTATTGCTTATGTTTAGTCTTTGAAGTAATTTTTGCATTATATAAGGTCGGTTTTTGACTTTCTAGCACTTCACAAACCGGTTCGATTCACATGGATTTCTGAACTGGGGAGGTGGGAGGTGAGACTTAATTATGTAAATTTTTAATTAATCATCATTATAATTAAGAGCCTGATTTTGACCCTAGCAGATGGCCCACCAGCCATCAGGGTGGCAGACGTAATCTCCTTTGCCACCTTGGACATATTATTGCGTGGCAAATTACCAGACGCTGGCCCAGCAGTGATCTCTTTGCCAACAGATGAGCCGCTGCCATGAGAGCGTCCCTCGAAGAACTAAAAGTTCTGTGCACAGTTACCACCTTTTAGGTGCCATACACTAAACCTTTTCGTTTTTCACAAACAAATTCCCAAGAGAAGGACATCTAGTATCAATTTCAACATCAAAATGACTGACATCAAGTATCAAAAAAGTTAACAACTCAAAACCCTGTTGCCCCTTGAATATACCAAGTCATACCGATGTTAGAACACCTAACTCTTAAACATAACAGAGAACCATTCCTCCTACATGACAACCACAAGGGAGAAAGAAGAAGAATCATATTTTGAAATGAAAATAACCTCCTTAGATTAAGCCAATGTGAAACATAGATGGTGGATGGAACTTTTTAAATGTGCCCTCGACCATACATATCATAACACTGATATACCCCTTAATTATGTACTGCTGCCTAACAAGCAAAGTGCAAATTACTATGAACTTTCAAACTAAATCAAAATAAAAACTACAGTCACACAAAATTATAACAGATATTGAATAGGAAATGATACAAACAATACGTTAACTATATCCACACACAGCCATTCAAGACTGCTATTATCACTTCAACCAAATCATTTGGAAAAATCTGAAAATATCTGTATGAAATGCATAATATGTAACATACTAAACCTGCCTTTGAAATTAAAAAGTTACCTAGAACAGACGTAGATGACCACTTCAACTTACTACTGGAATCCCCATTTTTCAGAAGACATTAACAGAAACCAAGGGGTACATTCACAAGAACGTGTGATAACTACCGCAAGAGTAGCGTAACGCAACTTCCAATAACGCAGCCCATCGCAGGAAAATAACCCAGTGTCAACGTGGAATTCACAACAAGGTGGTAGCATGCGATAGTCACCAGGTAACATGCCAAATGTCAGCGTGAAGATCAACGGCACGCCGCAAAAATGCGATACGCAAAAATTCATGCGATGAGGCCAATCGCGGTCCAAAAAGTAGCGAAAACCAGCCACAGGCCTACAAATCCCACGCGTTTGGCGGGAAAATGCACTACAAAAACCACAGAAACAACACACCAGAAACAAGCCTAAGCACGTTGCAACATGGATGCACCGTGACCCAGCGCAGAGGTCAACTCGAACCTAACAACACCCACAGACCACTAGCAAGGAACAACGGGTTCAGGGAAGGCCAAGGAGAAAAGGGAGAGGAAGACGGGGTGCAGACAGCAGGAAAACAAGAATAGCGTCACGGAGGTGACAGAACACCACCAACAACTGACCCACAAGCAGACCATTGTGAATGCAGCCGGAGTGTCGAGAAGGCCAACGGAGGAGGCCAAGGGGCACCGGCATGACGTGACAACCTAAACAAGGTACAAATCTGCAGCCAACAGGAAGGCAGCAACAATGACAGGAGGTGGCAGTCCAGCGCCACAGGAGGAGCTGGAGGAAACCCAGGCCACAGTCATCAGTGTGGAGATGGTGCAAGGAGTAGGGAGTACGGACACAGCTCGAGAGGACCTGACAACATCAACAGGGAAAGTAACGGACAGGGACTGGGTGGACGGGGGAAAATGGGCACACTGACACACATGCACAACGAGGCAGAGCACACTGCACACCCACAATCACCCAGGATCATGTCCCTCATCCCCTTGGCACACTGCAGTACACACACATACCAAGAACAGCACAACCACATCGACGACAATGTGGTACAATGCGCATAGCCGACACAGCAGAACAGAGGACACAACTGGCTCCACACATGCACAGAAACATGCCTACTACATCTGACAGAGCTGGAATTGTGAAATGGAAAAGTACGCGTATGACCTCACATCCGTCATAAAGTCCAAACGTACACTGTCCCGCAGAAGAATCAAGCACCTCACAAACAGTCACAATGTACATTGCCAAACAGTCTGCATGTAAACCAGAACAATGCGCCAACATACTAGCAACACAATGTCAATATGCAACTCCCCTTCACATTGCAGTGGGACACACAACACCTCCAGCAGAGCACAGAAAACAACACATCTGTGATGCTGGAGAGGACCACCACACCGTTGACACCGACGCCCTACAACAGCACATGGATATCCCATGCAACCCCCCACCATGTCCCGGCCAGCCAAGCTACACAGAGGAGAACACAGCCCCTGCAACAGACCACACAGCAGGAAGCACCCGCAATCACAGCAGGCTCACAACACTTCAGCCACCCACACATGGTACCCCAATCCCATGCTGTCAGCATGCCAAAAAGAGTTTGCCCAACAGGTGGGGTTGCGTGCTGAACTCATGGAAGGCTAGCTAGAACACATACATTGGTGTCTACCACCATCATGAACCACCCACACCCCACAAAGGAGACCCACACTGCCATAGAGACACATGCAGATGCACATTCACAGTACACAAACACGCCCTGGGGGTACACAAATAGCAGTCACACACCCACATTGGTGCGGCCTACGACAGCCCTGGCCACTCCCCTTACCAATTAAGTAGGTGATGACAAAGCTATATGTCCAAGCTCCAACCCGCTGCCTGCGGTGACAAGTCTGCATCCAATGTCCACAGCACACTGTAATGTCCTAGGGCCCAGGGCCCTCATGCATACAACAAGACCACAGGGACACACGTAGATATCATGTCAAACTGGCTATGGGCATGTGCGCCTGGCCCCTTTATTGGCAGGGCCACATGTACAGTGATACCTGTGAGGGATGCCTGTGGGGTGAGTGTAAGCCAGTCCGCACGGAATGCTTTGTACTGGCAACAACTTAAACATTGGACACCAGTGCAACGGAAACAGCAAACACATACATAACATAGTCAGCTGCACAGCAACATGGAGGGAGCCGGAGTAAGGACAGAGGTAACCCAATGCTCAGTCAGGAGGTTCCGTGAGTTGCAGTGCACTGAGGTAGGGGCACTAGAGTTGAGCACGCGTATTGGAAGGAATTGCTAGGATTGTGTCCCTTCGGGTTAGTCCTGATGCAGATGCAGTGGGGTGTGTTACACCTGCATCAACTTCCTCATCAAAGTCCCAGGTCTCCCACACTGCCTGAGTTGACAGTTGCATCTGCAGTCCACAGCGCAATACCCAGTAACGGTTCCGGGTGTGTGGCTTGACTACCACCTCCAGTCTGCATTCCTGTCTTTGGAATGTTGCCTCCTGCCCTCCCATTGTTTGTGCCACCTCCCGTCCGCAAAATTGACACATCTTCCTCATCATAGTCCCAGGTCTTACCCACTGCATGAGGTGAAATTGCTGCACAACATCTCCACAGCACAAAATTCAATCACTAACGGACAATGGCTTGCGGTACTGAGCAGGGTATCCGGCCGATGATGGCATCCACGACAGGCCTGAGCAACTCCGTAGGTATGTCAGAACCACCAGTTCAACTCTGGCAGATGGTGTTTGGAGGTGGTTCTTGTGGTGTTGGTGTGTGCCTCCTGCGGTGATGCGACGTCCAGGCCAGTCAGGACACAAATCTATGTGTGGGCCTGCAGTTGAGGCCGGAGGCTGCGAACAGTGCAGGGGCACAGACACATGGCATTGATGACCCCAAGACCACCGTCACAGAGGTCATCCAATATATCAGAAGAAGGGGTCCCAGACCTGACCAGCACAGACTTAGTGGCCCAGATGCACTGCGGCATGCACAGTCACCCAGCCATGGGACGGTGACTTGCGGTGCAGTCAGATGGGCCATGCGACCTGGGCATGTCCCCTTCAATTACCGAGGTGTTTGTTGCGGAGTGTTGCGGGGGACAGTGAAAGGTGTCCTCCAAGGCATGATGCAGAGGCTTGATGTTATCCAGAAGCAGCAAATGGGTGATTGGAAAGTGCAACCCTCGTTTTCAGCAACAATTCGGTATCAGCTACATGAGGATGTAAACTAGCCCCTAGTCCATAGACACAAACGCCACCAATGTATGACCATGGAGTGTCAATGAATGTCGGGAAACAGACTTAGTGGCACAGGTGCTGAGCGGGGATGCAGTCTGGGATGTTGCCGGTACACTGACATGAACTCCACCATTGCCAGATCAAAACTCTGTGACCTACTGGAACGCAGTCTAGGCCGGAGGCAGCGGTCAGCAGTGAGCAAAAGACACACAATTGATGGATGGAATGCAGAACAAATCAAAACATTCAACCCCAGTCAAGAAATCTGGGTTAAATCCATCATTCTTTTGCTCACCATGCCAACCCAGTTTAGACCTGGCCATATGCAAATCAGTCTTGACCCTGTGCCTCATGGGAACAGTCCAGCCCGAACTGCTAAGCCAGGTCCTCCCTGGACCAAAAACAAGCATCCTAGGACCGGTTTCACCCCTCTTCAGCCAGGATAGCTTGATTCCAGTGGCACAGTGAGCCCAGGACACACGTCAGTGTATACCTGGCGCACTTATGGCGAGAAAGCAAAAGACACACAATTGATGGACGGAATGCAGAACAAATAAAAACATTCACCCCAGTCAAGAGATCTGGGTTAAATCCATCATTCATTTGCTCACCATGCCAACCCAGTTTAGACCTGGCCATATGCAAATCAGTCTTGACCCTGTGCCTCATGGGAACAGTCCAGCCCGAACTGCCAAACCAGGTCCTCCCTGGACCGGAAACAAGCATCCTAGGACCGGTTTCGGGGTTTCACCCCACTTCAGCCAGGATAGCTTGATTCCAGTGGCACGGTGAGCCCAGGACACACTACTGGGCATACCTGGCGCACTTATGGCGAGAAAGCAAAAGACACACAATTGATGGATGGAATGCAGAACAAATAAAAACATTCACCCCCAGTCAAGAGATCTGGGTTAAATCCATCATTCATTTGCTCACCATGCCACCCCAGTTTGGACCTGGCCATATGCAAATCAGTCTTGACCCTGTGCCTCATGGGAACAGTCCAGCCCGAACTGCCAAGCCAGGTCCTCCCTGGACCGGAAACAAGCATCCTAGGACCGGTTTTGGGGTTTCACCCCTCTTCAGGCAGGATAGCATGATTCCAGTGGCACAGTGAGCCCAGGACCCACGCCTTGGCATACCTGGCGCACTTATGGCGAGAAAGCAAAAGACAGAAAAGGCTGTCCTCCTTTCTAAGCGGACGCACCCAGGCAGTTCGCCTGGGGGTCTTCTGGGCTGAACCACGGAAGGTAGTGTGCGGGGTCCCCCAGGGCTCTTCCCTTTCCCCCCTACTGTTTAATTTGTATATAGCCCCCCTCATCTTTGCTCTTCAACAGATGGAGGTCTCCGTATACAATTATGCGGATGACCTCCAGCTCATTTTTTCTCTGTCTCACTCCCCTGACTCCAAATCCAAATTCCAATCCACCATGCTTTTCATCCGGGACTGGATGAATCACAACCACCTGAAACTAAATCCAGATAAGACAGAGCTTGTTCTGACAGGTGGTTGCTCCAGTCCCTGGTCCCCCCTCTTCTGGCCCTCCTCACTTGGTCCTCCCCCACCCCCTACCTCCTCCGTCAAAACCCTGGGCATAAAAATCAATGATCAACTCACTATGCACTCCCAGGTGAGCTCGGTGGTTTCCTCCTCTTTTCTATCCCTCCGCACTATCCGTAAAGTCTCCCGCTTCTTCTCCTTCACAGCCCTGAAACTTATTGTACTGGCCATGGTCATCTCCCGCTTGGATTATGCCAACGCTCTTTACCATGGCATGCCAGCCTATAGCGTACGTCGTCTCCAGCTGGTCCAAAACCAAGCGGCCCGCCTGGTATACAACCTGACGAAATCCCATCACGCCACTCCCCTTTTGAAATCCCTGCACTGGCTCCCTGTGCGCGAACGCTCCCTTTTTAAGGTGGGCTGTCTCGCCTTTCAGGCCCAGCTAGGCAGGTCCCCTGCTTTTATTTCCTCGGAGATCATACCTTATGTCCCCCCCAGGGAACTTCGCTCCTCTTCTCACCACCTACTTACAGTTCCTCGCTTCCGTCGTAAGAAATGGGGAGGGTCTAAATTCTCCACCCTCGCCCCTGTGTTCTGGAACTCCCTTCCGATGCAACTCAGAACTTCCAATCAATACCAGCCCTTTCGAAAGGCCTTAAAAACCTTTCTTTTTTCCAAAGCATTCCCCTCATAAATTCTCCTCATTTTCTCTCCCCGCTCCATGACCTCAGAGACTCTGCCTACTGTAGCGCCATGAAACCTTTGGGTGTACGTGCGCTGTATAAATATTTTAAAAAATTCAAAAAAAATACACACAATTGATGGACGGAATGCAGAACAAATCAAAACATTCACCCCCAGTCAAGAGATCTGGGTTAAATCCATCATTCTTTTGCTCACTATACCACCCCAGTTTAGACCTGGCCATATGCAAATCTGTCTTGACCCTGTGTCTCATGGGAACAGTCCAGCCCGAACTGCCAAGCCAGGTCCACCCTGTACTGCAAACAAGCATCCTAGGACCGGTTTCAGCAGTGACCCACAGCCATGTGTGATTGGCTGGTGAGGCACAGAGTCAGTGACACAAGGGCTGTTGTCGGTAGTGTTCGATCACCTCCGTAATGATGATCTTGTTCCCTTCGGACTGCAATGCGTCATCCTCTTACACCTCTCCGTGCATGCGATGACATGTATCCTGCCTTTTAAATAACCGATGTTCAGTTCCAAATCTGTGACCCACTCATGTGCAGTGTGGGCCGAGGCAGTAGTCCGCGTAGGCCCTCAGCTACGTGCGGTTGTGATGCCATGCACAGACTTTTTGGCACCACATCGAAGTGAGTATAGTGACTTATCTTCTGCCTTAAATGGTGTTCACTGCCATGGTGTAATCAAGACTAAGTTCCAAATGTGTGACCTACCTGACCGTGGTGTAGGCCTGAGGCAGCGGTCAGCATGGGCCATTCACCGAGTGTCACCGGCATAGTTTGGATGGCCCCACCGGCCTGCGGTTTTCAGGTTCAGTGGCACCATGTGTTAGGACACCTCTGTGTATGCGACCCGGGTTTCGTCCGGAATGAGCCGCATCTTCCTCTTACTCCTCTCCGTGCGACCACTGGTCCGTGATTCGTGATTTGCGCCCAGGTGCTGGATGTGGGACCTACTGGTCTGCAGGGTAGTCCTGGACCCTCATCCATGTATCACCGGGTGGCGTTGAACAGGGTTAGTGGCACCACGTGTCACCGGCTGGCGTTGAACAGGGTTAGTGGCACCATGTGTCACCGGCTGGCGTTGAACAGGGTTAGTGGCACCACGTGTTGCAAGTAGCCCCTTTGGAACTATGCCTCACTGATTGGGTGGGGCCTGGTGCTGTTGCCGCTGGCCCTGATTTGGGGTCACTGCCATTCATGACTCAGTACACAGTTTTACATTTCACAAATGTGACCTACTGGGCCAAAGAGTAGGCATGAGGTGGCAGTAGAGTACATCAACAAAAAAGGACTAAAGCAGGCCTGTGTCATGGAGGCCATGATGGTCTGAGGAGGCTGCCAAGGCCGCGTGACTCAGGCCTGGAGCTTGCGCCGGCACGTGGTGGGCCCTCCTTGACACAGGCCGGCCAGCAGTGAGGCCTGGCTGTGCAGGGGCAGCCCTGACGGGTTCGTGGTCCAGCAGGCCAGGGTATGGCAGGCATACTGCATCGCAGGCAACTCAGCTCATGAGGATGGCGCGGCCTCATGGCGCGGTAAGAGGTTGGGCTTTCTGGAAGAGGAACAAGCCCATGGCTACGTGCTTTTTATTCACACCCCTATGCTGGCATGGTGTACGCCAGGCCATCCCACTCCGGTCACGCTTGGGGGGGCGTAACAGGCAAGATGTCCACGATGTCTGCCACTGGCTGTGGTGACATGGTTGCGTCCACTGTCCACTACACTCCATACACCAGAGGTGTATGTCGCCATGGATATGGGTGTGTGCTGCATACTGAGGTCTGTCCAGCACATCTCCCCCTCTCTTGGCATTGTGTACTTTCGCAATCATGGTACCACTGCATCCTTCACACATGTCTGTTTGCCACCTCTCCCCACATTCAGCTGTTGTGTGGCTGAGGTGCCATGCCATTGATGGCTCATGTTCACAGCTAGGTCAGGTAACCATTGTGAGTTGTTCTGTCATGTCTGGTGTGTGGGCATGTTGTTGTGCATGTTGGTTGTGATTTTGTGATGTGTGCATTGCCAGAGTTGTGATTTGCATGGTTGTGGAGTTTAGGTGAGAGGGGTGTTCATTTGGAACTTGCCTGGGGCTGTGCATTTCCCTTGTTGCCATCCTGGGTATGCTGGTTGATGATGGACAGTCGGAGGATGAAGGAATCATGCATACTGGCTGTGTATTTGAAGGCAACATTGTCAGGGGCTCCACGAGGTTCTGTTGTTGCCTGCACATTGGGGTGGGACGTGTGCTTTCTGTTATGGTGATTGTGTGCTGTGTCACCAGGGGGCACAGGTAGGACATATGTGCTGTGGGTTTCCCCAACACGTGCGTGCATCCTGCTGGTGCGTATGGTCCTTGCTTGGGCTCCAGCGTGACCTGCGCATTGTGTTGGACGGATGGGGACTGGGGTACCTGGGTGATGGTGATGTCCAGGACAGGTGTGGGGGACGTGGATGTGGCTGGCTGTGAGACTCCTCCGACTCTGGCGGGTGTTGGTTGGGAGGGTGACAGGGGCCAACAGGTACAGTCAAGCAAGCATCTTGGTGTGGGGTGGGATGTTGGTTGTCTGCTGTGTTGGTGCCGTAGGCCTGTTAGGGGATGATGGTCAGGATGCATAGGATGGTTGTCCCTTTCAGCCTGTGGTGGACGGTGACATTGTCAGATGTTGGGTCTGTGTGGCTGGTTCGCTTCCTGGGGGTCCGCTGTCTTTGTCTGCTCTGCGTCTGTGGTGGTCCGGGGGGGTGTTCCGGGTGGGGGTTGTGGTCCTGGTGTGGTGGCAGTGGGTGTTGGGGGCCTCTTGGGTGTCCGGGCCACATGGTGAGTGGCTCCATGGCATCTGTTGCCCTTCCTATGTGGCCCTGGGCTGTGCTCCCTTTTGTGGTGCAGGCTGCCGTCCGACTTTACACCAGGTCAGAGCAGGTGTAGATTTCCTGGTGCTAACATGTCTTATCACCTGTTTTGTGTTCTTATCGCAGATCTGGCTGGCCGTTGAGAATGTTTAGGTGTGGCGGCTTTTGGCATGGGGACGCCCACTCTGCATCTCATTAGTGATAGCTGCGCGGGTCCTCTGTGGTGATGTTTTTTGCGGCTGCTATCGGGGATAAACTGGTGCTGTGGGCTTTTTACACCAGCTTGTGAATGGGGAGGTATTTTTATCACGACTTTGGCTGCAATAAAGTGCAGTTGGTTCAGCGATAGCTCCTTGTGAATATCCCCCTCAGTCCACTAATGGACTACTTTGAAGACACTTGAGTTGGCAGACTGCACCGCCCTGGACCTGGATGCCAACTCTGATTCCAAATGCCATGGTGGAATGTCTTTGACAGCACCATGGCTCAACAAGCCAAAACCAACAGCTCAGTGGAAGGATAGCACAATGCTTTCCAAGGCAGAAAAATATAAAAAATTATGACCACCCTCACCCTGAAAGTCTTCTGCAAAGTTGTTTGGGGATCATTATTGTTTCTGCCCATAACCTCCAGGCTTTACAAGGTGGTGACAGACAGGAAACAAACACACCATTAGACCGTCCGTCCAAATATTGCAAGCAATCTGATGTCCTCACTTCAGGTACACTGCCATCAGAAAACTGAATCTGCCTGACTCACAACAGCGTGGATGTACCAAGGGTTTAGCGGACAGGTTACTCCATCTCATTACTTACAGAGTGCCTCATCTTCAAACCCTAAATTAGGCCCTAAGTGTGAAGTAAGTCTAGTGTAAATGACGCCTATTCTGAGAATAATATTTGTTAAACAAGCCCTTTATATTCAGATGTTTTTTCTGCCCTTACACTTCCTGTAATTCGACAGCTACTACTTTGGGCCTGATTCTGATGCGGTTAGGAAATCTTCCCGATCTAATCGGTTTGTAAATGGTGTCCAACCAGCTTGGATCGGGAGAGTCCGACCACCTGAGTATAATGCATCCGGATGCTTCCAGATACCATTTGGTTGGACTTCATTTGACTTCTATGGGAGCCTATGTTCCTTACCGCATCGTAATCTGGCCCTCGGACCGGGAAGAAACGTTCCCAATTCGATTTGGAAAGAGAAAATGCCATTAGGAGGCCTTCCCAACCCCATATATATCCAGATAAATGCATAAAACTAGAGTCTGAAAGTAGATGGCATGATAACCATAACAATAGAATAATGTAAACCAGTGGATTCAACTAAGAACTCACAGCAAATGGTGGATAATATCCAGTCGATGGCGTTTTAGGAGACTGCGTTCTGCTCGGATCAAGGTTGTACTGGATATTATCCACCATTTGCTGTGAGTTCTTAATTGAACCCTTTATATTATTCTATTGTTATGGTTATCATGCCATCTACTTTCGGACAGCTGGTTATACATATATCTGGATATTGGACATCTGCATAGCTATATTTTGCTTTCTCTTGGATTACCTGTACAATATTGTGAACAGAAATTACTTGATTGTTAAAGCCTTCTGCATGAGAAAGCATCAGTTGCAACTGGACGACAACAGATTTGATTAGTCTGTGGCTGGTCTCTTACTTTGCCTCAAAGAAGTCCTATTTCAAGAGGACGAAACGTGTTGGCTGATGACTTTTGGTTAAAATGGAATAAAAAAGAATAAGACAAGACGACTTTGCATTAGCAGTGACTTTTTAAAATAAATTAGATTTCCTTAATAGTTATGAACATATTCTATTTTGGACGTTTTTGTTGACAATTTGTGGTGCCAAGCCAATCCAGTGGCTTTTGGTAATTCACTGGATGTATGGGTTCAAGAGTGTATCTGTGATGAGCTGTGTGGGTGGGTGTTAGACCTGGCACCTTGGCGTGAGTCTCCCTTCAAATTTTTGTCGCTGTGTCTCATGTGTTTTGCTGGTGTTAGCTGCTCAGAGCACTGTGCCACTGCCAACCAGTGCCACAGTGCAAGTGCTCCCTATTTAAAATGTATATGTTGGTTGGATTCCATGATTGGCTTATTTGGTTTACTATCAGACCCCAGTTAAGTGCACCAGGAGTGCCCAGGGCTTGTAAATACAAATGCTGCTGGTGGGCTTGCAGCACTGGTTGTGCCACCCACAGAAGCTGCCTAGTAAAATGTATCTAAGGTCTGCCATTGCAGAACCTGCGTGCAGTCTGGTACTGTCATGCTGACTGGGCAAGTGCACCCACTTCCCAGTCCCTAAACCTTCCCTTAACTTCATATTAGTCACCCCTATGGTAGGCCCAAGGGCAGGGTGCATTGTAAGCACGAGGTAGGACAAGCCCTGCTGTGTGTGGCATGTCCTAATAGTGAATTACAGCCATTTTCGTGTTTCACTATTGTAAGGCTACCTGTTCTCCATAGGCCAGAATGGGCTGTGAGAATTGTTACATCCTATGATCCTAACAGACCCAGGGTACATGGTAGAAAATCGAGTTTAGTATGCCTGAACTCAGAATAACAAAATACATCTTTTAGTAAAGTTTATTTTAATATTCTGTGTTTGCAAATACCACTTTTTAGAAAGTTGGTATTTGCTTGCCTAACCATTTCAGCCTGCCTCTGCTATGATGTGAATCTGCCTGTCTGGTTTGTGTGAGTGACAGGGCTGGGGAAACCCAGAGGGGTAGGGCTAGGTAGCCTGGTGGTGAATAGAGAGATTGACATCCAGATGGGTGGGAGGAGTGCACCTGGACTCTGAATAGGGCTGTGCTCTGCCACCACAATGCTGGCTCCACCTCTTGTGGAGCGGCTGATGTCTCTGCCCTGCACCCTGAATAGAAAGGCAGAGTCATGTCAACAAAGTGCTCAAGAACTGGTTTGGACTGGGCAAAGGCCCCTCTACCCGAGAGGAACAAAAAAGGAATTAGGGGTATAAGTATTGGGATCCTGCTCCCAAGAAATTAGATCCTGCTTGACAAGAAGAACCTCTGCCTGAGGAGAAGGAACTGGGAAAGCTGTAAGGAGGAGTACTGTCCCTGACCTGGGGGATTGGCCTGCAGTGGTTGCCTTGCTGCTGAAAGGAGAGGAGAAAAGACTACAAAGACTTTAATTCAACTTGTGCTTCAAAGATCTCCAAGGGCTTGTGCTGAGCTTGCCCCCTGAACGAAGTCCCAGGACCAGTGGACTTCACCCCCAGCTCCCCAAAGTCTTTTGGAAGTGCCTGCTGCTGTTGTTGGGCCTTCTGAGGGACTGCGTGTAGCAAGGAGCTAGAAGCGCGACTCAGGAAGGAGAAGCGTGCCGCCGTCGGAGCTGTTGCCGTCGCATCTCGCAAAGGGTGTCGCCGCTGCAACATCGCATCGAGCGGAAGTGTCTCGCATCATTCCGGAAGTGTCTCGCAACACCGAAGAAGCGTGTCGCCATCGCAGCCATCGTAGCTGTCGCATTGCACCGCATCAAGAGGAGAATCTCACATCGAGGAAGAAGCGTGTCACCATCGCAGCCATCGTAGTTGTCGCATTGCACCGCATCAAGAAAAGCGCCTCGCACCCATGGAGAAGCGTGCCGTCATCGGAGCTGCTGTCATCGCATCGCGTAAAGGTGTGACGCCGCTGCAGCATCGCATCGAGTGGAAGCGTCTCGCAAACGTCAGAGAAGAGTGCCGCTGGCAAGGCCGCTGTCGTTGCATCGCGTAAAGGGGTGACCCCGCTGTAGCTGACGCATCGAGTCGAGTCTTCTCGCATCATCGGAGAAGCGTAACGCATCTGGAAGATCTTCACGTCTTTATTTCTTTGCATCAAAAACCTCATCGCATCAGCATCGTTGCAACACTTTTGTTGCCCTGCGTGTCGCATCTAAGGTACATTGATTTAAAGTGTCGCATTTAAGAACTTAAGAGAACTAAGCAAACTTCTACCAACTTAGTAACAGTATTGTGTATTTTTGTCGTTTAATGGTCTTGTGGTAACTCTATATGAAGAATCCTTATTTTTTATATAAAAACCTGTGTGGTGTCCATTTGTAGTGTTGTCACTTGGTTACTGTATGTGTTCACAAATGCTTAACCTTTAACGCTCTGAGATAAGCCTTGTCTGCTCGCGCCAAGCTACCTAGAGGGTGAGCAGGGGTTATTTTAGGAGTGTAACCTTTTACCCTGACTAGAGGAAAGGTTACCTGCTTGTCAAAAGTACCTACCTGTGCCAACCAGAGAACCCGGATTGTAACATTGGTGGTCAGCGGTGAGGATTCTGGACTTGCATTTGTGACTCATGTACAGTAATTGGTGAACACTACTTAGTGAGTGCAGACCTTAAACGCAACCAATACTTGTTGGTAGATTTCTTTTGGGACTGTCTATTTTTGAGCACTGCCAAGCTTAACCATGGTGGAGAAAGCAGCATCCATAGTCTCTGTGAATACTGAATTGGAATGGGAAGAAGAGAAATTGGATAGCTACACTGCCAAGCAGCTGAAATCCTTCTGCAGGAAATTTAATGTTTCTACAACTGGATGTAAAAACAAGGCAGAGTTCTACAAGGCGCTGAGGGCCTGGGTAGAAGCAAGGAATGCCACTGAGGATGATAGTGCAGATGAGCAGCTGGATGGGCCAGTGGGTTCAAGGGGAAGGAGAACCCCTTCCCCTGCAGGTAGCAGTGTTTCTAGTAAAAGTTTATCTCCAGAGGAGTTGGCAGACAGGAAGGAAACCAGAGCTCATGAAATAGAGATGGCCAAACTAAATGGACAACTGGCAATGGAACAAAAAAGGTTGGAAATGGAATAGAAAAAAATCCAAATGGAGCATGACATGAAAATGAGGGAGCTGGAGTTGAAAGCCCAGGGCTTGGGAAGCACTCCCTCTGGTGGCAGCACACCCCCAGTGCAGGTAGAGTCCAGAGTGTACATACCCAAAGATGTAGTGAAAGAATTTTTTTAAAATGATGACATAGGGCCGTGGTTTAAAGCCTACGAAGTAGCCATGTCCTCCCCCCGGGTCCCTGAGAAGGATTGTGGAGCGGGGTTGTGGGGGCGGTTCTTGAGTGAAGGGAGGGACACACTGCTAGATTTGCCCTCAGATGTGTATAACTCTTACCCCCATATGAAGGATGCTTTAATGGCTAGGTATGGGTTAACTCCTGAAATGTATAGACAGAGGTTCAGGGGTTGCACTAAGATTCCCAATAGTACGTATGTGGAGTATGTGACTTTTTTTTGCAGAGCACTGGATGGTTGGGTGAAGGGTAGCAAGGTTGATCATTTTCAAGGGCTTCTTGATTTAATGGCATGGGAGCACTTGTCCAGTAATTGTTTTCCTGAGCTACGCCAGCACCTGATTGATAGTAGGCTGACTAACCCTAGGAAGCTTGCTGCGGAGGCGGACCGCTGGGTCAGTACCAGGGTCCACAAGGGTCCCGTGGGAGACTCCGCCAAAGGTGGGCAGGGTCCCCAGCAGAAGAGCGGGGGGGACAAGGGTAAAGAGAGGGAGTTCCAGAGGAGGCCCCAAAGTAATCCCCAAGGGAACCAAGGGAAAGGTTCTCAGCCTCCTCCACCCCAGAAACCGACGGGGGCCCGACAGTTACCCCTGATCAAAGAGGGCCCCCAACTTGTTACAGATGTGGTGAGCTGGGTCATTTTGCCAATGATCCCAAGTGTCGCCAGTTTGGTAAACCAGCACCCCCTGGTGCAACCCCCTGGCAGACGGCTAGTGTAGCTCTAGGTGGAGAGATGGGTGTCCAAGGTGGGTGGGGTTCAGTAGAAATGTCCCTGGTCTCATTAGGAGACCGTGAAGTGGTCCCCAAAACCCAGCTGCCTGAGAACACTAAAAAATACAGACAGTGGGTGACCATAAATGGCCATTGGGTTGAAGCGCTCAGAGACACAGGAGCCAGTGTGATGGCTGTCAAGCGCCACCTGGTGTCTCAGGAGCAGGTTGTCCCAGGAGCATTCTATCCGGTTGTTGCCGCCGACAACACCGAGAGTCACTGCCCAGTGGCTCAGGTTCCCTTTGAGTGGGGGGGGGCTCTGGTACTCTTCAGGTAGCTGTGAGGCCCGCCATGCCTGTAGACTCTCTGTTAGGGAACGATATGGAGAGCTCACCTTGGGCTAAGGTGGAGCGGAGTGCTCAACTGGAGATGTTGGGTATGCCAGATTGGGCATGTGTCACCACACGATCCATGGCAGCGAGTAGAGGTGTTCAAGAGGACCTGGAGCTTGAGAGGGAGGCCCAGGAACCGGCCTTAGGGAGAAGAGGCAGGGGGCATGGGAAACCGGCCCCCAAAGTTCCCACGGTCCAGGAGGAAGCAGACTTTGAGGGGGACGCCCTGGAACATACAGGGGAACAGATAGCTGAACTGGGGGACCTGCCTGAGCTGACCCATTGGCAGCAGGAAGGAGGACCCTCCAGGGAGGAATTCTGCAGGGAGCAGAAAGAGTGCCCTTCTCTCGTGGGTATGCGACAGCAGGCTGCAGACCAGGCCGCAGATGATCAGTCTGGGTCACATTTCATTTACTGGGAGAATGACCTCCTTTATTCTGAGCCTAAGGTTGCTGAGACTGGGTCAGCCCGTGTGCTGGTGGTACCCCAGCGCTTCAGAGCCTTTCTACTGGGGCTGGCTCACAATGTGCCATTAGCAGGACATTTGGGGCAGGACAAGATCTTTGAAAGGCTTGTCACCCACTTCTTTTGGCCCCAAATGCGCAGTAGTTCAGACACTCACTGCAGGACCTGCCAGACTTGCCAGGCAAGTGGGAAGAGTGGAAGGAAGCAGAAGGCTCCACTCCAGCCATTCCCTGTGGTCGGTAGCCCATTCCAGCGAGTGGGGATTGACATTGTAGGGCCACTGGACCCCAGGACAGCGATGGGCAACAGGTTCATCCTGGTCCTGGTGGACCATGCCACCCGGTACCCGGAAGCCATCCCTCTGAGGACAGTGACGGCCCCCGTGGAGGGACGTGCACTGATGGGAATTTTCTCCCGAGTGGGATTCCCTCTAGAGGTGGTGTCTGACCGAGGTACAAATTCATATCTAAATATATGAAATCCCTTTGGCAAGAGTGTGGTGTAACCTACAAGTTCACCACACCTTACCACCCCCAAGGAAACGGGTTGGTTGAGAGATTCAACCGAACCCTAAAAGGCATGATAATGGGTCTTGAGGAACCCATGAGGCGTAAGTGGGACGTCCTCTTACCATGCCTTCTCTTTGCTTACAGAAAGGTGCCACAGAAGTCTCTAGGGTTCAGTCCCTTTGAGCTGCTGTACGGACACCCAGTGAGAGGACCTCTAAGTCTGGTCAAGGAAGGCTGGGAGCAATCTCCCAGGAAACCTCCCCAGAATGTATATAGCTACATGCTGGCCTTCAGGAACCAGACTAGGCGTTTCAGGGAACTTGCTGAGGCAAGCCTGGAAGCCAGCCAGGAGGACATGAAGCGGTGGTACAACCAGAATGCCACTCTGGTAGAGCTTCAGCCTGGACAGAAGGTATGGGTCTTGGCCCCAGAGGAGCCCTGTGCGCTCCAGTATAAGTGGACCGGTCCCTGTGAGGTTGTGGAGCGCAAGAGCCCTGTCACCTATTTGGTGAACTTGCGGTCTCCAAGGAACCCCTTGAGTGTCCTTCATGTCAACCGCCTCAAGCCCCACTTGGAGAGGTCCCAAGTGGGCATGCTCTTAGCGACAGCTGCTGGGATGGAGGAGGAGACCGAGCCTCTTCCTGACCTCCTGTCCGCCAAGGAGCAAGATGGGTCAGTGGATGGTGTCATCATCTCTTCCACCCTAACCCCTGAGCAACAGAGCGATTGTCGCCAGTTACTGGGACAATTCTCTGACCTGTTTTCCCTGATTCCCGGTGTCACTGATTGGTGTGTCCATGATGTGGACACTGGGGATAGTACACCTGTGCGGCACAAGGCCTACAGGGTAACTGACAGGGTAAGGGCCTGCATCAAGGAGGAGGTCTCCAAGATGTTTGCCCTTGGGGTAATTGAGTCCTCAAGCAGTCCTTGGGCCAGCCCAGTGGTCTTGGTACCAAAGGCTGCAGCGCCGGGAGCCACACCCGAACTCCGGTTCTGTGTGGACTATAGAGGACTCAATTCAGTCACCAGGACTGACGCACACCCCATTCCCAGAGCTGATGAGCTCATAGATCGGCAAGGGGCTGCCAACTACCTCAGCACGTTTGATTTAACGTCTGGGTATTGGCAGATCGCCTTGACCGATGGGGCCAAAGAGAGGTCAGCATTTTCCACCCCTGATGGGCATTACCAGTTCCGGGTTATGCCCTTTGGGATGAAGAATGCCCCTGCCACCTTCCAGAGGTTGGTCAACCAGGTGTTAGTTGGGCTGGATTCATTCAGTGCCGCCTACCTGGATGACATCGCAGTGTTCAGCTCCACGTGGGAGGAACACCTGCTCCACCTCTGGGAAGTGTTGATGGCGCTGCGGAGGGCGGGCCTCACGATCAAGGCGAGTAAGTGCCAGATCGGGCAGGGTTCAGTGGTGTACTTGGGGCACCAAGTTGGGAGTGGCCAGGTGGCACCCCTTCAACCCAAGAGAGAAACCATCCTGAATTGGGAGTCGCCCAAAACCCAGACAGAGTTGAGAGCCTTCCTAGGTCTCACCGGGTATTACAGGAGGTTTGTCAAGGGGTATGGCAACATTGTTGCCCCCTTGACAGCGCTGACTTCAAGGAAGCAGCCCAGGAATGTGATTTGGACTGACACCTGTCAGAAATCTTTTGAGGCCCTGAAAGCTGCTATGTGCACTGCGCCCGTGCTTTTGGCTCCCAACTTCTCCAAAGAGTTTATCGTTCAGACAGACGCTTCAGAGCATGGTGTGGGGGCTGTTCTTTCACAGATTAATGAAGAGGGCCTAGATCAACCTGTAGCCTTTATTAGCAGGAGGTTACTACCACGGGAACAGAGATGGAGTGCGATTGAGCGTGAGGCATTTGCTGTGGTCTGGGCGCTGAAGAAGCTAGGACCCTACCTATTTGGGTCTCACTTCCGGGTTCAGACAGACCACAGGCCCCTCAGATGGTTGATGCATATGAGGGGTGAGAATCCAAAGCTGTTGAGGTGGTCCATTTCCCTACAGGGTATGGATTTCACGGTAGAACATTGCCCTGGTACAGATCACGCCAATGCTGACGGTCTGTCCAGATTTTTCCGCCTTAGTGATGAGGAACTGCCTGAGGTAGGGTAGTTCCCCCCACTTTTCAGCTGGAGGGGACACGTGTAAGACCTGGCACCTTGGCGTGAGTCTCCCTTCCACTTTTTGTCGCTGTGCCTCATGTGTTTTGCTGGTGTTAGCTGCTCAGAGCACTGTGCCACTGACAACCAGTGCCACTGTGCAAGTGCTCCCTATTTAAAATGTATATGTTGGTTGGGTTCCATGATTTGCTTATTTGGTTTACTATCAGACCCCAGTATAGTGCACCAGGAGTGCCCAGGGCTTGTAAATACAAATGCTGCTGGTGGGCTTGCAGCACTGGTTGTGCCACCCACAGAAGTGGCCTAGTAAAATGTATCTAGGGTCTGCCATTGCAGAACCTGCGTGCAGTCTGGTACTGTCATGCTGACTGGGCAAGTGCACCCACTTCCCAGTCCCTAAACCTTCCCTTAACTTCATATTAGTCACCCCTATGGTAGGCCCAAGGACAGGGTGCATTGTAAGCATAAGTTAGGACAAGCCCTGATGTGTGTGGCATGTCCTAATAGTGAATTACAGCCATTTTCATTTTTCACTATTGTAAGGCTACCTGTTCTCCATAGGCCAGAATGGGCTGTTAGAATTGTTACATCCTATGATCCTTACAGACCCAGGGAACATGGTAGAAAATCGAGTTTAGTATTCCTGAACTCAGAATAATAAAATACATCTTTTAGTAAAGTTTATTTTAATATTCTGTGTTTGCAAATACCACTTTTTAGAAAGTTGGTATTTGCTTGCCTAACCATTTCAGCCCGCCTCTGCTATGATGTGTATCTGCCTGTCTGGTTTGTGTGAGTGACAGGGCTGGGGAAACCCAGAGGGGCAGGGCTAGGTAGCCTGGTGGTGAATAGAGAGATTGACATCCAGATGGGTGGGAGGAGTGCACCTGGACTCTGAATAGGGCTGTGCTCTGCCACCACAATGCTGACTCCACCTCCTGTGGAGCGGCTGATGTCTCTGCCCTACACCCTGAATAGAAAGGCAGAGTCATGTCAACAAAGTGCTCAAGAACTAGTTTGGACTGGGCAAAGGCCCCTCTACCCCAGAGGAACAAAAAAGGAATTAGGGGTATAAGTATTGGGATCCTGCTCGCAAGAAATTAGATCCTGCTTGACAAGAAGAACCTCTGCCTGAGGAGAAGGAACTGGGAAAGCTGTAAGGAGGGGTACTGTCCCTGACCTGGGGGATTGGCCTGCAGTGGTTGCCTTGCTGCGGAAAGGAGAGGAGAAAAGACTACAAAGACTTTAATTCAACTTGTGCTTAAAAGATCTCCAAGGACTTGTGCTGAGCTTGCCCCCTGAACGAAGTCCCAGGACCAGTGGACTTCACTCCCAGCTCCCCAAAGTCTTTTGGAAGTGCCTGCTGCTGTTGTTGGGCCTTCTGAGGGACTGCGTGTCGCAAGGAGCTGGAAGCGCGACTCAGGAAGGAGTAGCATGCCGCCGTCGGAGCTGTTGCCGTCGCATCTCGCAAAGGGTGTCGCCGCTGCAGCATCGCATCGAGCGGAAGTGTCTCGCATCATTCCGGAAGTGTCTCTCAACACCGAAGAAGCGCGTCGCCATCGCAGCCATCGTAGCTGACGCATTGCACCGCATCAAGAGGAGAAACTCGCATCGAGGAAGAAGCGTGTCGCCATCGCAGCCATCGTAGTTGTCGCATTGCACCGCATCAAGAAAAGCGCCTCGCACCCACGGAGAAGTGCGCCGCCGTCGGAGCTGCTGTCGTCGCATCGCGTAAAGGGGTGACGCCGCTGCAGCATCGCATCGAGTGGAAGCGTCTCGCAAACGACGGAGAAGAGTGCCGCTGCCAAGGCCGCTGTCGTCGCATCGCGTAAAGGGGTGACGCCGCTGTAGCTGACGCATCGAGTCGAGTCTTCTCGCATCATTGGAGAAGCGTAACGCATCTGGAAGATCTTCACGTCTTTATTTCTTTGACCAAAAACCTCATCGCATCAGCATCGTTGCAACACTTTCGTTGCCCTGCGTGTCGCATCTAAGGTGCATTGACTTAAAGTGTCGCATTTAAGAACTTAAGAGAACTAAGCAAACTTCTACCATCTAAGTAACAGTATTGTGTATTTTTGTCGTTTAATGGTCTTGTGGTAACTCTATATAAAGAATCCTTATTTTTGATATAAAAACCTGTGTGGTGTCCGTTTGTAGTGTTGTCAGTTGGTTACTGTATGTGTTCACAAATGCTTAACCTATAACGCTCTGAGATAAGCCTTGTCTGCTCGCGCCAAGCTACCTAGAGGGTGAGCAGGGGTTATTTTAGGAGTTTAACCCCTTACCCTGAGTAGAGGAAAGGTTCCCTGCTTGTCAAAAGTACCTACCTGTGCCAACCAGAAAACCCGGATTCTAACAGTGTGTGTGTGTGTGTATGGGTGTGTTGGTGAGTGAATGGATGTCTCAGTGGTACATGTGTGAGTAACTACATCTGTGAAAGGCAGTACATGTGAGTGCTGGACTATATAAATGACTATATGTGAGAGTGAGCAATTGTGAGAGTGATTGTATTAGAGAGTAAGCGTGTTAATATCTGTATGATTAAGTGAGGTGATGTGTGTATAACTATATAGGTCAGTAAATGGGAGTGTGATTGATTATTTGCATGACTGATTAGGTGTGTGAGTAACTCTATGGGTAAGTGGTGGTGTGTGAGTGTCTGTCTAGGTGTATGAGTACATATGATAGTGGCTGTATTGATGAGTGACTGCACGATGAGTGACTGTATGGGTGTGTGAATGGATGTGTGTGTAGACCTAAGAATCGGTCAGTGGGTATGTTCTAAATGGTATTGGTGTGTGTATGGTTTCGAGAATGGTAGCCTGTATTTTAGAGGGGGGTGTATTTTATTAGGGTGTGAGGAGGTGCATCAGATGATCACATGGATGATGACACCAGTGATGTCACTGACCATGTCATGAGTCATGTAATATGTGACGTCATCAGCAGTGCATTGCGGGGGACAAGTTTTAGTTAGCTCAACTAACTATAACAGCCAAATTTCTCTGGTTTTGTATGAGTGAAATGTTCGACTAACTATAACGTCCCTGAAGCCTGTAGTTTTTACAGTGAATTTCTAAGGTTTTTAAATGCTATTTTCTAACTATAACATCCCTGAAACCTATAGTTTTTTCAGTGAACTTCAAAGGTTTTTTAAATGTGAATTTCTAACCATAACATCCCTGAAACCTTAGTTTTTTTCAGTGAATTTCAAAGGTTTATTAAATGCTAACTTCTAAACATGCCTACATAGGAAGGACATGTGCAGAAAGAGGAAGAAAGATACAGAAAGGAGCAAGAGAAGTGCAGAAAGAGGCAACAGAAGTCCAGAGAGAGGAAGAAAGGTGCAGAAAAGCAGCAGGAGATGTACAGACAAAAAACCACAGAGGTGCAGAAAGAAGACTACTTTGACTCATACAAAGTAGCCTAATCACTAATCCGTCTCCCAAGATGTCTTAACCTCACTTTTCTCTTGAAAGATAAATATTCATCGATTCCTCAGAATGTTAGGCCTACCAAAAACAAAACACCAATCCTAAGCATATCACTGTTCTACGTCTGACCAAGTTTGTGAAGGTATGCATGCATGTGTCTCCGCTTTTACCTAGTGACACGTTACATAAAAATAAACATACAAATACTTGAATACATGTGTTTCAAACAGCACACTCTGTGTATTTGTGTACATAAATTTGGAGACGTGCAGAAAGAAGCAACAGATGTTCATAAAAAGGCTAGAGAGGTCCAGAAAATTGCAAGATATATGCAGAAAAAGCAAGAGAAGTGCAGAAAGAAGCAACGGAGGTGCAGAAAGAGGCAGAGGGGTATAGAAAGAGGAAAGAGAAGTGCAGAAAGAACCAACAGAGGTGCAGAAAGAGGCAAAAGAACTACAGAAAAAGAGAAGAGAGGTGCAGAAAGAGGCAGGACAGGTACACAAAGAGGCAAAAGAGGTACAGAAATAGGCAAGAGGGGTACAGAAAGAGGCATCAGGGGTGCAAAAAGAAGTAAGAGAAGTACAGATAGAAGCAACAGAGGTGCTGAAACAGGCAAGAAAGGTGCAGAAAGAGGAAACAGAGTGCAGAAAGAGGTAAGTGGAATAGAGAAATTTGCAAGAGAGGTGCAGAAAGAAGCAAGAGCAGTGCAGAAAGAATCAAGAGAATTGCAGAAAGAAGCAACAGAGGAGGAGAAATAGGGAAGAGGGGTGCAGAAAGAGGCATGAGGGCTGCAGAAATTTGCAAAAGAGGTGCAGAATAAAAGAAGAGAAGTGCAGAAAGAAGCAACACAGGTGCTGAAAGGCACACAAAAGGTGCAGAAAGAGGCAAGCGAAGTGCAGATGGAAGCAACAGAGGTACAAAAAGAGGCAAGAGAGGTGCATAAACAGGCAGGAAAGGTGCAGAAAGAGAGAACAGGAGTGCATAAAGAGCAAGAGAGGTGCAGAAAAAGGGGTGCAGAAAGATGCAAGAGGGGTGACGAAAGAAGCAAGTGAGGTGCAGGAAGAGGAAACAGACGTACCGAAAGATGCAATAGAGGTACAGAAACAAGCAGGAGAAGTGCAGCAAGAGGCAGGAGAATTGCTGAAAAAGCAAAAGAGGTGTGGAAAGATGCAAGAGAAGTTCAGAAAGAGGCAAGTGAGGTTCAGGAAGAAGCAAGAGCAGTGCAGAAAGGACCAACAGAGGAACAAAAAGAGGCAAGAGGGGTGAAGAAAGAGGTAGGAGGGGTGCAGAAAAAAGGAAGAGAAGTTCAGAAAGAAATAACAGAGGTGCAGAAAGAGGCAAGAGAGGTACAGAAACACGCAGGAAAGGTGCAAAAAGAGGGAACAGGGATGCAGAAAGAAGCAAGAGAGGTGCAGAAAGAGGGAAGTGGGGTGCAGAAAGAGGTAAGAGGGATACATAAATTTACAAGAGAGGTGCAGAAAGAAGCAAGAGCAGTACAGAAAGAAGCAAGACAAATGCAGAAAGAAGCAGGAAAGCTAGAGAAATAGGGAAGAGGGGTGAAGAAAGAGGTAAGAGTGATGCAGAAAGTACCAACAGAGGTGAAAAAAGAGGCAAGAGATGTGCAGGAAGAGGTAGGAGATGTGTAAAAAGAGGGAGGAGGGGTACAGAAAGAGGCAGGAGGCGTGCAGAAAAAAGGCAGAGAAGTGTATGAAGAAGCAACAGAGGTGCTAAAAGAGGCCCAAAGGGTGCAGAACGAGGCAACAGAGGTACATAAAGAGGCACGAGAGGTGCAGAAACAGGCAGGAAAGGTGCAGCAAGAGGAAACAGGGCTGCAGAAAGAGGCAAGAGAGGTGCAGAATGAGGAAAGAGGGGTGCAGAAAGGCAAGACAATGGCAGAAAGAAGCAAGTGAGGTACAGAAAGAGGCAACAGAGGTACAGAAAGACGCAAGAGAGGTGCAGAAACAAGCAACAGAAGGACAGAAAGAGGCAAGAGAGGTACAGAAAGAGGCAAGAGAGGTGCAAAAACGGCAAGAGAACTACAGAAAGAGGCAAGAGGGATGCAAAAAAGGGAAGAAGGGTACAGAAAAAGCAAGAGAGGTGTAGAAAGAAGCAAGAGAAGTGCAGAAAGAAGCACGAGAGGTACAGAAAGAGGGAAGATGAGTGCAGTAAGAGACAACAGGGGTGCAGCAAGAGACAACAAGGTTGCAGAAAGAAGCAAGGCAGGTACAGAAAGAGGCAAGAGAAGTGCAGAAAGAAGCAACAGAGATGCAGAAAGAGACAAGAGGGGTGCAGAAGAAGGAGATAGAAGTGCAGGAAGAGGCAACAGAAGTCCAGAGAGAGGAAGAAAGGTGCAGAAAAGCAGCAGGAGATGTACAGACAAAAAAACACAGAGGTGCAGAAAGAAGACTACTTTGACTGCACCTTACAACAGACTCATACAAAGTAGCCTAATCACTAATCCGTCTCCCAAGATATCTTAACCTCTCTTTTCTCTTGAAAGATAAATATTCATCGATTCCTCAGAATGTTAGGCCTACCAAAAACAAAACACCAATCCTAAGCATATCACTGTTCTACATCTGACCAAGTTTGTGAAGGCATGCATGCATGTGTCTCCGCTTTTACCTAGTGACACGTTACATAAAAATAAACATACAAATACTTGAATACATGTGTTTCAAACAGCACACTCTGTGTATTTGTGTACATAAATTTGGAGACGTGCAGAAAGAAGCAACAGATGTTCATAAAAAGGCTAGAGAGGTCCAGAAAATTGCAAGATATATGCAGAAAAAGCAAGAGAAGTGCAGAAAGAAGCAACGGAGGTGCAGAAAGAGGCAGAGGGGTATAGAAAGAGGAAAGAGAAGTGCAGAAAGAACCGACAGAGGTGCAGAAAGAGGCAAAAGAACTACAGAAAAAGAGAAGAGAGGTGCAGAAAGAGGCAGGACAGGTACACAAAGAGGCAAAAGAGGTACAGAAATAGGCAAGAGGGGTACAGAAAGAGGCATCAGGGGTGCAAAAAGAAGCAAGAGAAGTACAGATAGAAGCAACAGAGGTGCTGAAACAGGCAAGAAAGGTGCAGAAAGAGGAAACAGAGTGCAGAAAGAGGTAAGTGGAATAGAGAAATTTGCAAGAGAGGTGCAGAAAGAAGCAAGAGCAGTGCAGAAAGAATCAAGAGAATTGCAGAAAGAAGCAACAGAGGAGGAGAAATAGGGAAGAGGGGTGCAGAAAGAGGCATGAGGGCTGCAGAAATTTGCAAAAGAGGTGCAGAATAAAAGAAGAGAAGTGCAGAAAGAAGCAACACAGGTGCTGAAAGGCACACAAAAGGTGCAGAAAGAGGCAAGCGAAGTGCAGATGGAAGCAACAGAGGTACAAAAAGAGGCAAGAGAGGTGCACAAACAGGCAGGAAAGGTGCAGAAAGAGAGAACAGGAGTGCATTAAGAGCAAGAGAGGTGCAGAAAAAGGGGTGCAGAAAGATGCAAGAGGGGTGACGAAAGAAGCAAGTGAGGTGCAGGAAGAGGAAACAGACGTACCGAAAGATGCAATAGAGGTACAGAAACAAGCAGGAGAAGTGCAGCAAGAGGCAGGAGAATTGCTGAAAAAGCAAAAGAGGTGTGGAAAGATGCAAGAGAAGTTCAGAAAGAGGCAAGTGAGGTTCAGGAAGAAGCAAGAGCAGTGCAGAAAGGACCAACAGAGGAACAAAAAGAGGCAAGAGGGGTGAAGAAAGAGGTAGGAGGGGTGCAGAAAAAATGAAGAGAAGTTCAGAAAGAAATAACAGAGGTGCAGAAAGAGGCAAGAGAGGTACAGAAACACGCAGGAAAGGTGCAAAAAGAGGGAACAGGGATGCAGAAAGAAGCAAGAGAGGTGCAGAAAGAGGAAAGTGGGGTGCAGAAAGAGGTAAGAGGGATACATAAATTTACAAGAGAGGTGCAGAAAGAAGCAAGAGCAGTACAGAAAGAAGCAAGACAAATGCAGAAAGAAGCAGGAAAGCTAGAGAAATAGGGAAGAGGGGTGAAGAAAGAGGTAAGAGTGATGCAGAAAGTACCAACAGAGGTGAAAAAAGAGGCAAGAGATGTGCAGGAAGAGGTAGGAGATGTGTAAAAAGAGGGAGGAGGGGTACAGAAAGAGGCAGGAGGCGTGCAGAAAAAAGGCAGAGAAGTGTATGAAGAAGCAACAGAGGTGCTAAAAGAGGCCCAAAGGGTGCAGAACGAGGCAACAGAGGTACATAAAGAGGCAAGAGAGGTGCAGAAACAGGCAGGAAAGGTGCAGCAAGAGGAAACAGGGCTGCAGAAAGAGGCAAGAGAGGTGCAGAATGAGGAAAGAGGGGTGCAGAAAGGCAAGACAATGGCAGAAAGAAGCAAGTGAGGTACAGAAATAGGCAACAGAGGTACAGAAAGCCGCAAGAGAGGTGCAGAAACAAGCAACAGAAGGACAGAAAGAGGCAAGAGAGGTACAGAAAGAGGCAAGAGAGGTGCAAAAACGGCAAGAGAACTACAGAAAGAGGCAAGAGGGATGCAAAAAAGGGAAGAAGGGTACAGAAAAAGCAAGAGAGGTGTAGAAAGAAGCAAGAGAAGTGCAGAAAGAAGCACGAGAGGTACAGAAAGAGGGAAGATGAGTGCAGTAAGAGACAACAGGGGTGCAGCAAGAGACAACAAGGTTGCAGAAAGAAGCAAGGCAGGTACAGAAAGAGGCAAGAGAAGTGCAGAAAGAAGCAACAGAGATGCAGAAAGAGACAAGAGGGGTGCAGAAGAAGGAGATAGAAGTGCAGGAAGAGGCAACAGAAGTCCAGAGAGAGGAAGAAAGGTGCAGAAAAGCAGCAGGAGATGTACAGACAAAAAACCACAGAGGTGCAGAAGGAAGACTACTTTGACTGCACCTTACAACAGACTCATACAAAGTAGCCTAATCACTAATCCGTCTCCCAAGATATCTTAACCTCTCTTTTCTCTTGAAAGATAAATATTCATCGATTCCTCAGAATGTTAGGCCTACCAAAAACAAAACACCAATCCTAAGCATATCACTGTTCTACGTCTGACCAAGTTTGTGAAGGCATGCATGCATGTGTCTCCGCTTTTACCTAGTGACACGTTACATAAAAATAAACATACAAATACTTGAATACATGTGTTTCAAACAGCACACTCTGTGTATTTGTGTACATAAATTTGGAGACGTGCAGAAAGAAGCAACAGATGTTCATAAAAAGGCTAGAGAGGTCCAGAAAATTGCAATATATATGCAGAAAAAGCAAGAGAAGTGCAGAAAGAAGCAACGGAGGTGCAGAAAGAGGCAGAGGGGTATAGAAAGAGGAAAGAGAAGTGCAGAAAGAACCAACAGAGGTGCAGAAAGAGGCAAAAGAACTACAGAAAAAGAGAAGAGAGGTGCAGAAAGAGGCAGGACAGGTACACAAAGAGGCAAAAGAGGTACAGAAATAGGCAAGAGGGGTACAGAAAGAGGCATCAGGGGTGCAAAAAGAAGCAAGAGAAGTACAGATAGAAGCAACAGAGGTGCTGAAACAGGCAAGAAAGGTGCAGAAAGAGGAAACAGAGTGCAGAAAGAGGTAAGTGGAATAGAGAAATTTGCAAGAGAGGTGCAGAAAGAAGCAAGAGCAGTGCAGAAAGAATCAAGAGAATTGCAGAAAGAAGCAACAGAGGAGGAGAAATAGGGAAGAGGGGTGCAGAAAGAGGCATGAGGGCTGCAGAAATTTGCAAAAGAGGTGCAGAATAAAAGAAGAGAAGTGCAGAAAGAAGCAACACAGGTGCTGAAAGGCACACAAAAGGTGCAGAAAGAGGCAAGCGAAGTGCAGATGGAAGCAACAGAGGTACAAAAAGAGGCAAGAGAGATGCATAAACAGGCAGGAAAGGTGCAGAAAGAGAGAACAGGAGTGCATAAAGAGCAAGAGAGGTGCAGAAAAAGGGGTGCAGAAAGATGCAAGAGGGGTGACGAAAGAAGCAAGTGAGGTGCAGGAAGAGGAAACAGACTTACCGAAAGATGCAATAGAGGTACAGAAACAAGCAGGAGAAGTGCAGCAAGAGGCAGGAGAATTGCTGAAAAAGCAAAAGAGGTGTGGAAAGATGATAGAGAAGTTCAGAAAGAGGCAAGTGAGGTTCAGAAAGAAGCAAGAGCAGTGTAGAAAGGACCAACAGAGGTACAAAAAGAGGCAAGAGGGGTGAAGAAAGAGGTAGGAGGGGTGCAGAAAAAAGGAAGAGAAGTTCAGAAAGAAATAACAGAGGTGCAGAAAGAGGTAAGAGAGGTACAGAAACACGCAGGAAAGGTGCAAAAAGAGGGAACAGGGATGCAAAAAGAGGCAAGAGAGGTGCAGAAAGAGGGAAGTGGGGTGCAGAAAGAGGTAAGAGGGATACATAAATTTACAAGAGAGGTGCAGAAAGAAGCAAGAGCAGTACAGAAAGAAGCAAGACAAATGCAGAAAGAAGCAGGAAAGCTAGAGAAATAGGGAAGAGGGGTGAAGAAAGAGGTAAGAGTGATGCAGAAAGTACCAACAGAGGTGAAAAAAGAGGCAAGAGATGTGCAGGAAGAGGTAGGAGATGTGTAAAAAGAGGTAGGAGGGGTACAGAAAGAGGCAGGAGGGGTGCAGAAAATAGGCAGAGAAGTGTATGAAGAAGCAACAGAGGTGCTAAAAGAGGCCCAAAGGGTGCAGAACGAGGCAACAGAGGTACATAAAGAGGCAAGAGAGGTGCAGAAACAGGCAGGACAGGTGCAGCAAGAGGAAACAGGGCTGCAGAAAGAGGCAAGAGAGGTGCAGAATGAGGAAAGAGGGGTGCAGAAAGGCAAGACAATGGCAGAAAGAAGCAAGTGAGGTACAGAAAGAGGCAACAGAGGTACAGAAAGATGCAAGAGAGGTGCAGAAACAAGCAACAGAAGGACAGAAAGAGGCAAGAGAGGTACAGAAAGAGGCAAGAGAGGTGCAAAAACGGCAAGAGAACTACAGAAAGAGGCAAGAGGGATGCAAAAAAGGGAAGAAGGGTACAGAAAAAGCAAGAGAGGTGTAGAAAGAAGCAAGAGAAGTGCAGAAAGAAGCACGAGAGGTACAGAAAGAGGGAAGATGAGTGCAGTAAGAGACAACAGGGGTGCAGCAAGAGACAACAAGGTTGCAGAAAGAAGCAAGGCAGGTACAGAAAGAGGCAAGAGAAGTGCAGAAAGAAGCAACAGAGATGCAGAAAGAGACAAGAGGGGTGCAGAAGAAGGAGATAGAAGTGCAGGAAGAAGCAACAGAGGTACAGAAAGAGGCAAGAGAGGTGTAGAAACAGGCAGGAAGGTGCAGAAGGAGGGAACAGGGGTGCAGAAAGAGGCAAGAGAGGTACAGAAAGAGGGACGAGGGTTGCAGAAAGAGGCAAGAGGTATGCAGAAAGAAGCAAGTGAGGTGCAGAAAGAGGCAACAGTGAAGCAGAACGATATGAGAGAGGTACAGAAACAAGCAAGAGAAGTGCAGAAAGAGGCAAGACAATTGCTGAAAGAAGAAACAGTGGTGTAGAAAGAAGCAATATAAGTGCAGAAAGAGGCAAGTGAGGTGCAGATAGATGCAAGAGAGTCACAGGAAATGGCAAGAGAACTGCCGAAAGAGGCAAGAGGGATGCAAAAAAGGAAACAAGGGTGCATAAAAAAGCACGAGAGGTTAAGAAAGAAGCTAGAGAACTGCAGAAAGAAGCAACAGAGGTGCCAAAAGAGGCAAGAGAGGAACAAAATATGCAAGAAAGGTACAGAAATAGGGCACAGGGTGCAGAAAGAGGTAAGATGGATATAGAAATTTACAAGATAGGTGCAGAAAGAAGCAAGAGCATTAAAGAAAGAAGCAAGAGAAGTGCAGAAAGAAGCAATAGAGGTGGAGAAATAGGGAAGAGGGATGCAGAAAGAGGCAAGAGGGATGCAGAAATTTGCAAGAGAGATGGAGAAAGAAGCAAGAGCAGTGCAGGAAGAACCAATAGAGGTGCAAAAAGAGGCAAGAACGGTGCAGCAAGCAGTAGGCGAGGTACAGAAAGAGGCAACAGAGGTGGAGAATGAGGCAAGAGAACTGCACAAATAGGCAAGAGAGTTGCAGAAACAGACAAAAGAGGTGTAGAAAGAGGGGACAGGGTTGCAGAGAGATGCAACAGAATTGCAGAAAGAGGGAAAAGGGGTGCAGAAAGAGGCAAGAGAGGTACAGAAATAAGCAACAGTGGTGCAGAAAGAGGCAAGATGGGTGCAGAAATAGGAGAAAGGTGTCAAAAGAAGTAAAATAGGTGCAGAAAGAGGCAAGAGAGGTGCTGAAAGAGGCAAGAGCAGTGTAGAAAGAGCCAAGAGATGCGCAGAAAGAGGCAAGAGAGGTGCAGAAAGAGGCAAGAGAAGTGCATAAAAAGAGAAGAAGGGTGCAGAAAGAAGCAAGAAAAGTGTGAAAGAGGCAAGTGAGGTGCAGAAGGAGGCAAGAGAGCTGCAGAATAAGGCAAGAGAGTTACAGAAACAGGCAAAAGGTGTGCAGAATGAGGGAACAGGTGTGCAGACAGAGGTAAGAGAGGTGCAGAAAGAGGGAAGAGGGATACAGAAAGAGGCAAGAAAGATGTAGAAATTTGCAACCATGGTGCAGAAAGAAGCAAGAGCAGTGGAGAATGAACCAACAGAGGTGCAGAAAGATACAAGAGGGGTACAGAATGAGGCAAAAAAACTACAGAAAGAAGCAAAAGAGGTGCAGAAAGAGGCAAGAGAACTGCTGAAAAGGGCAAGAGAGGTACAGAAAGAGGCACAAGAGGTACACAAAGAAGCAAAAGGGGTACATAAAAAGGCAAGAGGGGGGCAGAAAGAAGCAAAAGAAGTGCAGAAAAAAGCAAAAGAGGCGCTGAAAGAGGCAAGAGGATGCAGAAGGAGGCAAGAGAAGTGCAGAAAGAAGCAACAGAGGTGCCGAAAGAGGCAAGAGAGGTGCTGAAACAGGCAAGAAAGGTACAGAAAGAAGGAACAGGGCTGCAGAAAGAGGTAAGACGGATACATATATTTACAAAAGAGGTGCAGAAAGAAGCAAGAGCAGTACAGAAAGAAGCAAGACAAATGCAGAAAGAAGCAAGACATCTAGAGAAATAGGGAAGAGGGGTGAAGAAAGAGGTAAGAGTGATGCAGAAAGTACCAACAGAGGTGAAAAAAGAGGCAAGAGAGGAGCAGGAAGAGGTAGGAGATGTGCAAAAAGAGGTAGGAGGGGTGCAGAAAGAGGCAGGAGGGATGCAGAAAGAAGGAAGAGGAGTGTATGAAGAAGCAACAGAGGTGCTAAAAGAGGCCCAAAGGGTGCAGGAAGAGGAAACAGGGCTGCAGAAAGAGGCAAGAGAGGTGCAGAATGAGGAAAGAGCGGTGCAGAAAGGCACGAAAATGGCAGAAAGAAGCAAGTGAGGTACAGAAAGAGGCAACAGAGGTACAGAAAGACGCAAGAGAGGTGCAGAAACAAGCAACAGAAGGACAGAAGGAGGCATGAGAACTGCACAAAGAGGCAAGAGAGTTGCAGAAACAGACAAAAGAGGAGCAGAAAGAGGGAACACGGGTGCATACAGATGCAAGGGAGTTGAAGAAAGAGAGAAGACTGGTGCAGAAAGAGGCAAGAGAGGTGCAGAAAGAAGCAATACCAGTGCAGAAAAGAAGCAACAGAGGTGCAAAGAGAGGCAAGATGAGTGCAGAAAGAGAAGAGGGAAGTGTGAAAAGAAGCAAAAGAGGTGCAGAAAGAGGCAACAGAGCTGCAGAGAGAGGCAAGAGAGGTGCAGAAAGTGCAGGAGATAAGCAGAACAAGGAAAAAGAAGTGCAGAAAAAGAAAGAAAGGTGCAGAAAGAAGCAACAGAAATGCAGAAAGTGTTTACACACCATTAGTACCAATTTAATATCCACATTTAGCAAAAAGTAACAGGTGACCATTCTAGGTTTGCAAAGGGCCTTCCACCACACTGTAACACTTGTCGCTGCATTCCTGGTAATGTTTGAGCCGTTTGAGCTAGAAACAAGGTTTTTTTGTTCAAATCTGCAGAATATGCAGCAGATGATGGATTATGTGGCACATACAGAAAAAGTATAATTGTGCAAAAGTCGGTGCAGCCAAACAGTCACATAAATCCAGTGGTCCTGCTCATACCTCTGACTAGGTCCGGAAGTGCTCCTCAGTGGGTCCTTCCTTTTTTTGTCTCATTGAGTTTATAGTTTAGCTTCTATGGAAACGAGGAAAACTAAACCTAAGGTTACCACTACACATACTATCATACAACACAATTACTCTCCATAACACATAATCCCACTGTACATAATTCCTATACACTAAATACCACGTACTTTCTATCCACATAATTTCACTGCACAACATACCACATAATTCCACTACACACAACCTACATCCGCTTCACTCCAAGACACATTAATAAAACACTTTTACATTTACAACGCCAATAGCTCTAACTCTCTCTAATGTGAAACCTATTACATTGCAAATGCTTCTTTAACTGGTAGTCACGTTTGCAGTCATGGGTTAAGGAGGCTAGGCCTCCAACCAGCGCTCAGGAATTCTGCTGTGTAGAACTTGCAGGAGGTACCAGGCGGGCTTCTTGGCCCCCAAAGTCCCTCAGGAGTAAAGTGGACTTCATCCCCCAACCCGTAGTGTCCCAGGAGGCACGTTTGCAGGGTGGTGAAGAAAGGGAGGGTGTGGCCTTCAGAGACCTCTTAGCAATCCCACAGTGTGGGACTTACTGGAGGGACCAGTAGGGGTCGTTGGCCCCCAAGGAGAACCTTGGGGGCCAACGATCCCTCCTATTACCTCCAGTAAGTCCCACACAGCACCATTGGTAAGTACTCATGGCAGACCATGCCCCATTTGACCACCAGTCTGCAAACCCTCTCCCTGGCATGGGGATTAAAGTCCCTTTTGCTGCTGGGGGTCCTTAGGGGCCAACTAGCCTACCTGATAACTCCAGTAAGCCCCACATAGTGAGATTGCTGAGAGGTGGACACAGGCCACGCCCCCTTTCTCTACCACTCTGCAAACGCGCCTCCTGGTGCGCTCTTGGTTAAGGGATAAAGTCCCCTTGTCTCGTGAGGGTGCCTGGGTGGCAACTAGGCCTCCTGTAATATCTAGTAAGCCTCACACTGCTGGATTGCTGAGAGTGATCTGAGGCCACACCCCTTTTTACACCACTCTGCAAACGCACATCCTGGCACACTTCTGCTTGGAGGATGAAGTCCACTTTAGTCCTGAGGTCCTCAAGACACAATAGGACCTCATCACCCCACCAGCAGTACTCCTAGAGGCCCGTTTGCAGAATGGTGTATAAAGGGGCATGGCCTCAGACCACCTCTCAGCTATCTCACTGTGTGAGGCTTACTGGAGGTACATGATGGGCTTGCTGGTCCCCAGGGACCCTCAGGATTCAAGTGGACTTAATCGCCCAACTTAGAATGCGCCAGGAGGCGTGTTTGCAGAGTGGTACAGGGAGGGGGCAGGGCCTCCGGCGAGATGCCGGCTTTTCTTTTTTAACATTTTTTAGAAGGTGGGCTGTGTGGCCACCCTTCTCTGAGTCATTTTTGGGCCCTGGGGACCTCATCGCTGAGGGCCTAACCTTTTTAAATTATTTTTTTTTTTTTAAATAACTGGAAAGGGGCCATGTGGCCCCCCTCCTGAAACCGATTTTGGCCATGAGGACCCCATCCCAGGGTCCTGGCCTCATTTAAAAAATAAAAATGATGTATATGGGGGACACGTTGCCCCCCTTCCCTGGGCCACTATAGGGCCTGGGGACCCCATTCCAAGGGGCCTGGTCAGACTTTATTATTTTTATCTTTTTGAAGTGGAGCGTGGCCCCGCTCCTGAGGCCAATTATGGCCACAGGGACCCCATCCCCACGGGCCTGGCCAGAATTGATAGGAGGGAGGCCACGTGGCCCCCCCGCCAGAGGCCAATTATGGCCCCGGAGACCCCATCCCCTGGGGCCTGACCTTACGTTGGGGACCGCGGGGGAGACCCAATGCCCCCATGGTCCCAGTCGTCTCCCCGCCTCCTGCAGGAACTGGCATTGCTTTTGACAAGGGGAGCTGCTGACATGAAGCTCCCCTTGTCCAAAAGCAATTCTGCTTCGCTTCATGGAAGAGAGAGCAGGCTTTCTGCTCTTGCTTCCATGAAGCGAAGCAGAGTTTCCTATGACAGGGCGGGAGCAGTGCTCCCGCCCTGCCATAGCAAACTGCAATGTCCCAGGGGTGCGCACCCCAGGACATTGCTGGAGCCGGCCCTGGGAGGGCCAAAAGTACTAAGCCCCAGGAAGGTGGTGGTCCCCACTGCTTGGGGTGGCTCATGAGGCCCCCCTCGATAAAGAAGAAAGCCCTAGGGAGGTGGTGGTCCCCGGGGATTGGGGGTCCTGCGAGGCCTCCCTGCCAATAAGTAATGAAAGCCTCGGGGAGGTGGCAGACCCTGGGGATTGTGGGGGCCCGTGAGGCCCCCCATGACTAATAAAACCTTGAGGAGGTGGCGGTCCTCGAGGAAGTGGTGGTCACCGGGGCTGCGGCACGTACCCCCACGCATAATAAATTAAACCATGGGGTGGTGGCACAATATTGAAACATTTTCCCCAGGACCTGGCCCACCCTGGCACTTAAAACACGAATTCAGCTGAAAATATTTTTTTTAATGCTTTTTTTGTTCCTGGGGGTCCTTGTGGGACCCCCTGAACAGGCCTAGGGGGCAGGGTGTTTCTACCTGCCCCCTTTTCTTCATTTTTAACATTTGTTTTACCTTTTTCTTATGACTTGGTTCCACCGAGTCACAAGATGGCTGCCAACACTTCCTGGTTTTGAGTGTTGGCAGCCAATAACAATGAAGCTCGTGCTCAGGAGGGTTTGGTAACCCTCCTATGCCCTCAGATATATACATTTACATTTTTTGAACTTCTCAGGAACTACTGAAGGGATTTACGCTATTTAAAAAAGAGGTCACTTTCTAAAGCAAGAGCTTCCATTTTGTCATATTTGGTGTAAATCCGTTCAGCAGTTCGGGCTGTAGCTGTGTCTAAAGTTCCTATGGAAATTAACATGGGGAAAACGTGTTTTGGGACCCCCCTTTTTTCTCAGCCTCACTTGACGAATCACAGCAAAACTTTCAAGGCACGAGCTGCCTCACCATATGGCGGAACACAAGCACCCCAGACACTGAACTTGGTGTGTATTATTTTTACCCTTTATGTAATTTTCTTCATTTTTCTTTTCATTAATGACACATTTTCACAAGGTTCTGCATGGTAATACTTAGATCCCAGGCCGATGCATTTTGGCTTCACCTTCTACTGTTCCTCCATTTTTATATGTATTTTTAAACATACCTGACTAATAGTTGCCTTAGTTAGACTAATAATGCATGGTAAGCACATGCGAGGTACAAGCATATGTGTGCATAAAGAATGTAGGAAAGAAATACATCGTAAAGGCATGCAATGGTTTTTCAAGCATTGTTCTGTCATACCAAAAATTTGGCCATACTTACATAGGGATGTGGAGCACTCACCCCACCTCCATCTCTCACTGTTGAGAAGTGCTGCACTATTTAAAATGATCTATCTCCCTAAATTCCTATACAGCTGGCAAAATGCACTATTTGAGGTGCCCAACCACTTCTTCTATTCAGTAGAGGCCAAGACGAGAAACCTCTGGAATGGAGGCAACTCTCATATGGGGATGACTACCCCAACCAGGCAATTGATGGAGTTGGAAATGGCTCTTTCCGATCTGTGCCTCTACTCATTGGTGGCCCAATTGTTAGTGGTTAATGACTGGTCCTTCCTGGACAAGAGATTACCTACCTTATTTGCAGACAGGAGGGCAATGTACCCGCAGGGTTATATTTGGCAACTATATGGGCTTAACAGAGTCATACACAGACCAGAGCCCACTAAGGTGATGGTTCAGATCGGGAAAGGGGCACTGCGCAATATGGGTTGGGCGAATAGTCCGATTTCGGAAGCACCATTTTGGGAATAGAGTGCCCTAGCGGAATTACATATGATGTCAGGGCACCAGCAGTGAGATATACTAACCATTTCGAATCTTGGGGGCCTGAAAGGGGAATGGGAATGGGTGACCTTTCAAGAACTACAGGGACAATATGACCTGACAAGGGGGCAAGTCTAAAGCTATATGCAAATAAGGGCAATCCTGAACTGTCTGATTGACTCTGCCCATGTTATAGAGGCGAAAAACCCTTTGGCATATAATGTGCTGCACCCCCTGCACAGACATTCCATATCCTGGATATACTCCACACTCCTGGTACATTGTTCACTTTTCCTTTAGAAGTTGAGGGAGAATTGGGAATTAGACCTGGGTAGATTGGAGGATGATAAGTGGGGCGCTGCTTGTCAACTTCCTGGGGGGTGTCTGTTTGGTCAGGTTTATGACTGGTCCAGCTGAAGCTGCTACATAAGGCCTAGTACACACACACCCATCTGTAATCAATGGGAGCAACCAATTTGGACTGCCACCAAATGTGGTGTGGTCAGTGGGGCATCAGCTTGCATACAAAGTGGAAATGCCACAGACTGCTTAGGTTTTAAAGAAGCATACAGAGGTGACACTCACAGGTGGTGACGCTCAACCCCAAATTGATTTAACTGGGAAACTATTCAATGTGGACCTAGCATTAGAGACACTGGAAAGTTTGAGACTTTGAAAGGGGCAGACCCCTGACTTTACAGGAGTGGAGATCCAATGTGGAGTGGTACAGACAGGCAGAGGAACTCATCTTGTGGGCAAGGGAATGCTCACAAAAGCATTTTAAAACATGGAGACAGTAACAGGATCTTTTGGAGGAGTGAAAGGAGGACATTGACGGCCCCAAAATGCATTTCTATGTGTTGGACTACACATTGTTGGTGAATAGAAGAGATTTAGGAAGCCAGGGGGAAGGGGGGAGGGGGCCCAACTGCACTGATGAGAGAGTCATGATCCACTTGACAATATGCAATCCAAGTCTGTCATTCTGTATTTGAGTGATTCAAAACTCACCAAGGCAGACGGGTTGGGGGATTTAAATGTTTCTTTTGTTTGGTTCAATAATTTTTCTATCCATAAAAAATAAAATAATACATTAATACAATATTTAAATATTTTTCTTTTAGATACAATAAAAACAAAATACACATACAATAACGTAACATAAATATACAATTAAACAAATAATCCCTGTGTTTACATTTATTAGAAATAGGATCATTTAAAGATATATTTATAACTAAATTAATACTTTTATTTCAACATTAACTAAATCAGAAAAACTATTTTTACATTTACATATGTTTGTCATATTTCATTACACATTGTTTTAAATTACAAAATTAAACATGACTAATTACTTTAAAAAAGTATTTTGCACAAACATCCTTTAAAAATCTCCCCACACTTTTCCACTATAAACCCAGCATTCTTCTTCTTAATGTTTTTGATAGACCCGGGATCCCTGGTTGGCTGAGGTAGGTACCTTAGGCCAAATAGGGACCCTCGGTTCCACGTCAGAGAAAGGAAGGACACCTTCTGAGATAGCTCCCGCTCACCCCTTTGGTAGCTTGGCACGAGCAGCCAGGCTTATCTTCAAGGCAAATGTGTAAAGCATTTGCAATCACGCTCACAGCAACCCAATCATGACACCAGAAATGGACTCCCCACGAGTTTCATAAAAACGAGTGTACATTTATATAAAAAAGATATAAGATAATACCACACGATATAAATCCAACATATGCGTATTTGTTATATTCCTTCTGTCCGGGTGTTAGGCCAAGCAGCCCTTGTAAGTTCTGGCGATATTAATGAGCACTTCTAAATGTTCCACTGCAGTCCTACTGCAATGCTATGCAGTTGTTAATGCTATAATCAGGCACTTGGCAATTTAAAAATAATGCAGTTCGTAATGCTATAATCAGGCACTTTGCAATGTAAGAATAATGCAATGCGTAACGCTATAATCAGGCACTTTGCAATGTAAACATAATGCAATGCGTAACGCAACAATCAGGTACCTCGTTATGGAGAACTAATGCAATGCGTAATACACTAATCAGGTAGTTCGTTATGCAGGAATAATGCAATGCGTAATACCCTAATCAGGTAGTTTGTCATGCAGAAATAATGCAATGCTTAATACGACTATCAGGTAGTTGGTTATGCAGAAATCATGCAATGTGCAATACACTCCAGCACCAATCACGGTGCCTTAAGCGGTCACTCTGCCACTTGTGATGACTTGCAGTCAGCCTCTGTCAACAGTTTCCCCCAACACAGGTATGGTGTAACAAAAAGTGCAGCTCTGGACTCTGGCCCCAGTACTGCCACTCCCTTGGCAAGTACGAGCTGAAGCAGAGGCTCGTGCTGCCGGAATGAGAGAGGCCGAGAGCATCTCCCTCCGAGCCCACACCCCGCCCCAGGCATCAACACATGTTACCTGGGGTTGCGACTTCGCTCTCCTCTCTGCTTCCAATGACTTGGGCCTCCGATGCAATCTTTGTGAATTCCAGGCAGTGGGACTCGGGCCCTCCCTCGACAAGGTTGTCTTGAGGTCCCGCTCCGGCAATGGCAGGCTTGGGCCGGCAGCTCAGCTCCTTCAGGGCTGCCGGTCCGGGCCACTGACACTAAGAAGGTCTCAGGCTGCCACAAAGGCACAAGCACACAACGTCGCTGAGACTCACTTTAACTTCGGATGCACAATAACCGGGCACTCCTCACATAGATCCCACGTAGATCTCAGGCTGCACAAAGCACACACACACAGCGTCGCTGAGACTCACTTTAACTCTGGGTGCACGATAACAAGGCAATCCTCATGAAGGTCTCAGGCTGCACAAAGCACACGCACACAGCGTCGCTGAGACTCAGTTGGATTCTGGGTGTGCACATCAACAAGGCAATCCTCACGAAGGTCCAAGGCTGCACAAAGCACATGCACACAGCGTCGCTGAGACTCACTTGGATTCCGGCGCACACGATAACAGGACAATCCTAGCGAAGGCAATCCTTATGAAGGTCCCAGGCTGCAAAACGCACACGCACACAGCGTCGCTGAGCCTCGCTTGGACTTCAGGGGCCCATCGATCACAGGGCCCTCCTTACGAGGATCTCAGGCTGCAAAAAGCACATGCACACAGCGTTGCTGAGACTCTCCTGGAAACTTTTGTGTTCCTGAATTTCCGCAACAGGGAGCCAGCTCACCTCGGGCCCTTGGGGATAAGTTACTTCCGGACACAGCACACTGCAAAGTCCTTTCAAGCAGGGGGACACAGCACACAAAAAAGTTCCTACAGCCTCTCCTTGGTTAAAACAGCAAACTGCAGGCCAGCCCCAGAACACACAGCAAGGGTCAGTTCTTTCCTTCAGTCTCTTCATCTTTAGGGGCTACTCCTCCCCCTACACTCCAGATGCAGGTCAGCCTGTTGCTGTCCTACCTCCTCCCCTGGGTCAAGACATTCCCCAGATCCTTTCGCTTTCAAATCCAGTCAGTCAATCCACAACCAGGCAGAGACACACAGAAATGTTAGAGCACAAACACCCAGCCACTTCTAAAAGAGTGGCTTCTAAACACTCAATGCAAAAACCACCTTCACAAAAAGATGTGTTAATGAATTGTGAGTTCAGGCATACTAAATTTCACCTCTCCATCTTAAGCCTTGGGGAGATAGGCTGGAAACATATTACACAGCCTCCCCCATTCTGTTCTATGGGCAAGATGGCCTTTCAACAGTGAAAAACGAAATGGAGAGTAGTTCACTGTTAGGACATGGAACACACCTTAGTACATGTTCTACCTTTTACATATACTGCACCCTGCCCAGGGGGTACCTTGGGCCTACCATAGGGGTGTCTGATGTGTATAAAAAGAGAAGGGTAAGATCTGGCAAGTGGGTGTACTTGTCAGAACAACATGGCAATTTAACAAACTGCGCGCAGGCACTTAAGTGGCAGGCCTGAGTTCTCTCTTTAAGGCTACTTGTGTGGGTGGCACAATTAGTGCTGCAGGCCCACTAGTAAAGCGAAAACCAAAGGAGATGATGGACAGAGTGTTGAACATTGCAAGCACTCACCCCCAGTCAACTGATCTGGGTTTAATCCATCACCGTTCTTTAGCCCACTCTGCCCCCCCAGTTCAGACATGGCCATATACAAATCAGTCTGACCCTGTGCCTCATGGGAACAGTCCAGCCCGAACTGCCAAGCCATGTCTTCCCTGGACCGGAAACAAGCTTTGTAGGACCAGTTTCTGGCATTTCAGCCGTCTTCAGCCAGCCTTGCTTGAATCCAGTGGCAAAGTGAGCAAGGGACTCAAGTCTGAGCATACCCTGCCAACTTATGGTGAACAAAGCGAAAACCAAAGGAGATGATGGACGGAGTGTTGAACATTGCAAGCACTCACCCCCAGTCAACTGATCTGGGTTTAATCCATCACCGTTCTTTAGCCTACTCAGCCACCCCAGTTCAGACATGGCCATATACAAATCAGTCTGACCCTGTGCCTCATGGGAACAGTCCAGCCCGAACTGCCAAGCCATGTCTTCCCTGGACCGGAAACAAGCTTCCTAGGACCGGTTTCTGGCATTTCAGCCGTCTTCAGCCAGGCTTGCTTGAATCCAGTGGCAAAGTGAGCAAGGGACTCACGTCTGAGCATACCCTGCCAACTTATGGCGAACAAAGCGGAAACCAAAGGTTTTTGCAGGCCCGCTAGTAGCAATTGCATTACCAGCCCTGGCACATATAGTGTACTTTACTAGGGACTTTACTAGTAAGGCAAACATACCAATCATGGACAACCAATTACCATTACATTTTACACAGGGAGCACTTGCACTTTGACACTGATCAGCAGTGGCAAAGTGCCCAAAGCATCTAAGTTGGCAACACCATGTCAGAAAAAAGGTCTAGGGGGGAAGCAACAGGTCTAGGTAACTTTAGCCAAAAAGGGCCAAGTCCAACAGTTTTTAAACATATATTTTTATTGACATTCTTTTCAAATGAATGCATTTTAAAATTAAATACAATAAACATTACAATTTCTATTTTTGAAATATATATATATATACATAACATCAAACTATTTTAAAATTGAATATATCAAATAAGTTCTGCAACTTCCATAGCACTTAACAAAAATATTGCAGAAAAGTACATTAAATACAATATTTTAGTTCATGATACATTTACCTAAAATATTAACACGACTAACATAATATAGTTACTATTTGATATTTAGATCCATAATTTGACATTACAGTATCCCTGAAACAATATTTTTTTATCATAATATTTTCTTTCCGATATTGTGTCCAAACACCCCCAGACTGAACATCCACCTTCTCTCTAGAAGGTAGATGTACAATCAAACAGAAACCTACTAAAACATATGTGTTGTAGCTTTTGAAAACTGCAAACTGCCTTAAACTAGGACCAAAGAACATTCACCCTGAACAGCATTGATTGCCACAAGATACAGTGCCCCTCCAAAAGAAATTCACTCTAGGAAACCGGGCGTTTAGGGTTATGTCATTTTCTAGGTCGTTAGGGAAGACTGGAGTTGAATGACCAATGATAATTTCGAGAATAACTTTCGGTACTGTCATCTAGGCTCATTCCCCCTGAGTAATGTGTCTAATCCCATTTGCAAATCTCTTCTGACGGCTGCAATGCTGCTGCTTCCCTTTTCATGTTACTTAGCATAATGGCGGATACTTTGGCAGGTAAGATGAAAGAGAGTAGAGAAGATATATTGATACCAAAGTCTCCTCGTCTAACTCGTGCCTATGGCCTCTGTAGACTTACGAGATGCTAGATAGGAGTGCAAGCCAACAACTGGTGTCCTTATACCCAAAACAAGTATTAAATATATATATATATATATATATATATATATATATATATGTGCCAATGATAAAATTCATTCAGTTGCTAAGTGCTCCATTACTTCTGGCCGCCACATAGTGCAACAAATCAAACTCACCTTGAAAGTAGTCTAAAACTGTACTTCATAGAGGGTGCCTGGCAGGTATTCAGACAATATATTCACAATTCTGTGAAGGCAATCATAGTCCTTTTGTTAAAGAAGATACAGGGAGAGGACTCCAATAACTAGAGAAGTAACATCCCATGCGGGTGTCTTACCTTGTGGCCTCAGAGATATAAGCAAAGACTTTGTGTACATTGTTATTGCCTCAATACATCTGTAATGAGAAGAGGGGTGCCACTAAATTGTGATATAGTCAGTTCCCTACCACAGTCGGTGACGTGGGAGTATCTACTCAATGTTCTAAGGATGCCGGTACGTCAGAATATAAGCTCCCAGTAAGTTTCAATAGGATAGAGTGTGTCGTTCTAAAGCTACAAATTGGCATCATTATTGCCATGAGAAATTCTTGTCACAAGATCAGTTGTCCGGACAAATAAAATAAATTGAAATACTCTAGATACCCTAGTTTCTGTATATCAACCTTCCAGTCTGACGTGTTTGGCAGAAGGACTTACCTTGATAGTTATTCCAGACAGAGTAGTTCTCTTGACATAATAGAAGAAGACATAAACCCCAGTCAGCTTGGTACTTTTAGCTATGGAGAATTTCACAGTACCACAATTTCCATTGCCGAGCTGAAAGTTCCCCACAGTATTCTGGCTTACCTCATGAATAGCGGTCCCGGTGTCTCTCGTGTCCATGGTGTTCAGCATAAACGCCATGTTGAAGTTCCTATTCATACCCACCTGAGCTATCGGGTAGTACTAGAAGCTATGCTTGTAATTTCTAATGAAAACACAGTGGCCATCTTGTGTATTGTGCCCACAGTAGTGGTCCTAATCTCAAGTGCTATGGCTAAAAGTGGGAAGAGATGATCACCAAGATTCGGAATACTTTCATGTGCAAATAGATTATTCATTGCTTTTAGTGACGGACAAAATCCTCTAATTTAATCAATAAGTATTGACCGCCACTATTGAAGACGTAATGTGGGGACGTGATAATTAATGAGTAACAATGTATCATTAATTAGTTATCATTAAATTATTGACACAATATTTCCAAACAAAACCCACAACACTAAAAATTACAATAAACAATTTAATTAAATTAAAAAAAACTAAAAATATATAGACCATATTAACAAACATTACCAATAATTATGCCAACAATGTATAACATATACAATCAAAACATACACTAAAATTAATAAAAAAACAATATTAACAACGATAATTTTGTACACGATATTAACAACATAGATATTTTTAACATTGATATTTTTGTAAATGATATTAGCAATATAGATATTTTTGACATTGATATTACTTACCTTACAGAATCACTATTCTTGTAAACCATATTCCTGCATTATGATATGTGTGGATCACAATATTAAAAACTCAATATGTTTGCATCTTAATATTTTTTACTCTATATGAGAAGTTGGCCTGGCAAATGCTGTCCACTAATTAAAGTGGGCACCTTGTACTAGTCCAAACAACCCCTTATGGTGATAGGTTAAAGACAACCTTTATTGAAAGCTATCCTAGTGGTAGCTATGGAGAGCAGCCTTCAGGCTAAGTCTTGAAGGGATGTAAAGCAGCATGTTTTACCAGTCTATAATCTCCTGAATGACCAAATGAAAGGACAACCACACCAGGTATATATTCCAAATATATGTATTTCAGATAAAACACACCCCTCTAGTCTCTTTATGAGGCTGGAGTTTGAAGTACTTAAGTTACAAGTCAGTATTCAACAGTAAAAGCACCAATACACGTTTGGGCTCTAGGGTCGTACCAAACCAAATACCAATAAAGTGCTATAAGAACCACGACTGAACTAGACACAAGGCCTAGGGCCTTTAGAAGCGTTTGGCCCCCAAGGAACCACCCAAGTTAGTGACGTAGGGGACCCACGGGGGACGCGTGCAGTGTTAGAACACAGGCGCAAATCGCCGTTGACTTCTATGGGGAAAGTAGCGGTTGGAAAATTACAAGTTAAGGACACTTAGAGGATGACCACAAGCAAACCCTTTTGGACTTAGAGGTGTCTAGGGCCAACACCCACGGAGCACCGGAGTACTCGTGTTACCTCACCCAGGGAAGCCGGCTGCATAGGTGTCTTTTGGTGTCGGGTCACGGCGTCATTTTCAATGGAAGCTGGCAAAGAAGTGCTGCTGCCGTGAAGAGGAGAAGTGTCCGAAGAGATCCAAGCCTGGATCAAGGATGGAAGGAACCTGAAAGAAGAGGGGACAGAGTCTAGGTCAATTACCAGTGACCAGGAGCACGATAGTCCAATGCCCATAGATGTAGGGTGCTTCAGGTGAGTTGACGGGTGTCTTGACTCTTCAGCCACGAGGTCCCGGAGGCATCGACGACAACCAGGAGCTGGATTGGAGCTTTCCCACAAAGTCTGTCGAGTACTGCGACGTTGGCGACCAGAATGGACCCAATAAGACTTGGCGACAGCAAGTAAAGTGGAAATAGAAGAAAGACGTCGGTGCAGACCAGCAAGGTCTGGGGGACTCACCCAGCAAGGGTAAGTCAGGGCACATCTGGAGCAACCAGGAAAGCTCAAGCAGAAAATGAGTTGCCTTCGTGGGGACTCACCTAGCGAAGGAGCCTTGAGCAGTCACACTGGAAACTGGCCCACGGGTTACTCAAGGAGTGGAGGCCAGAGATCTTCGTTGCTGTAGGTGCCCAAGGCTGGGGCTACTCAGAGCCCAAAGCACAACTTCGAGGAAGACCAGGAAGATGATGTGCCGGCAAAAGTTCACGGTTTCCAGGGGTCACGGTTCCACGTCACCCACGATAACCACGGGCCTCAGCTTTGCTGTGAACTCGGTAGCCTCGGGGAAGTCTGGAAATCTACCTCTGGTGATGCAAAGACTTCGGCTTCCGGCAGGAGCTTCAGAGTTGCAGAGCAGACAGTTGCTTCTTTGGTGCCTGCCAAGCAGGGGAGTCACACCATGACCCCAAGGGAGATTTCTTCAGTCCTCTAGTCGAAATATAAAGTCAAAGGTCCAGGATATATGTTGCAGAGTTTCATCCAGGGTAATCTGAAGTCTCAAGGACTGGGTTCCTATACTTATACTAAGATAGGGGGTTGGACATACTCTGGGGACCCACCTATGGGAGGAATTGGAAAGAGGGGTGGTTACACACATTTCCTTTGTCCAGTTTCGCGCCAGAGCAGAGGCAGGTAGCCCCTGCAACCGCTTTGAACTGGACTATGCACAGGGACATCAAGTGTGCCCCCAGGACTTCAAAGCCCCAGAGAGTGCTCCCGCCCAGCCCCAATACACATCTGTCTGTGGGACAGGAAAACTATTGTCCAGGCATTCCATGCTGGAGTTTCAGTCAGCAGCAGGAGGCCAGACCCTTGTCTGTGGCAGTGGCATCCATTTTGTGATGCCAGGGCTCTAGAAAGTCTTTACCGGTTAAACCAGTGTGTACATGCCTCTCCCTCTAGAAGGGTGGAATGCTACCCCCGCCACCAGAACGGGCGGGGGGGTAGTATTCAAAAGTGTTTGACCCCAATCACAACATGTTTCCGTGCAGCCAGTCCAAAGTTAGCATTTACCGCAAGGTTATAATGCACTTAAGAGTATATTGTCAGGCTGCACCACAAACAGCATCAGAGGAGGTACTCCGAACGCTGCAGAGGGGCTCTGCTCATGCAGGGGCTCCCTGTCACATAAAAACCAAGCACGCTGCTTTCAGGATTGTTAAGGCCTGCCATAGGAGTGATTTATAGGTTTTATATGTGTGTGCAATGGTAGGGATATAGGTAGCCTATACCACAGTAAGGGGTGCAAGCACCACCGTACCCAGGCTGCTGTAGCAGACCTGTGGTGTCATTTTGGAGTGCTTCCCAGGGGTGGCATAATACATGCTGCAGCTCCTGGTAGGCCTCGGAGGTACCTATACCCTGGGTACAAAGTATACCATATACTATGAACTTATACGGCACTCCAAAATCCAATTTGAGATGTACCTAATATACATGGAAAACATTTTAGAGAGGGAGCAGCTAGGCTGGGGTCCCGATTAGCAGGGCCACAGCCAGACTAAGGTCGAAAAACAGTGAAACACCAGCAAAAAGTGGGGGTACCCATGTACAGCAGATCCTACTCTCCTACACTCTATAACTGTTACCACAATTTTAGATCTGTTACTACAATTCCTTGGGGAGTCAGGGTTGTCATGTTCTGAGGCAGTCCAAACCATTTGTTACTTTACTAGGTTTAGGGGTTCTTATGGTGGCACCATTAGCTAGCAGGGCTATTGGTCAACATATCCCGAGGGAGTGTGTGGAATCAGTCTGGCACAATCCCAGCATTTATGTTGTGCAACAAACAAACAGTTCCAAGTGAGGAAGTGGAAACTGTATGACATGCCACTGCCTGCATTGGTAGTCTTGGTTCTTATTTAATGTATCACCTTAGTAGTTATCTCTTGCATGCCCAGAGACCCCTACACACCTCCTAACTGGAGATGTCCATGGTCATAGGGACTATCCTCCTCAGCTGAGTAGGTAATCCACTATAGGTTGTTCAAGCTTGAACTTTTCAAAGGATTTTTACCCATTGTGCTACCCTATCTGAATTCCATTACAGATTATGTTTGACACCCAGCAGCACTTAACATTGCTGAGAACTTCAGATGTGGTTGCCCAGAAACTATTATAACATGGTTTCACACTTATGGATGGAGATGTGACCTTCGTGGTTGAGGCTCACGAAGACTATAGGACAGAGTTATTGTATCCATGGGCTACATTTCCAGCAGCAGAAAATACAACAAGGCTATTTCACAACTACACACCAGATAAAGTTCCAAACAAGTACACCCCATATGAAGAAATAGAAATGCCTTTAACATACCAAGAACACAAAAATTTGTTTGATGGTGTCCTACCACACACATCAGTAAATGTTAAAGTAAGTCCCCTTAGCAAAGAAGGAGCAACATAGCCAATCTTAGCCTGATACGCACCTCATATTGATAATTTATCAGCAGACTAATCTGTAGCAAACAGGACCAACATAGGACTTTTCACTTTCAGGGGCTCGAAATAGTCCTCCCTAGTGATAAAGGTGGCAATAGGGAACTTAAACTACGACGTCAAGAGGCAATTTGGATCATGCGCCTGAAGGCTGTATAACAGGGGTTGAACATAGACCGAGAATTGCACTATTTCTTAGGAGATTAGCTGTATACCCTGTACAAATGAGCATGAATAGGACTGTGAATGGAGGATACACTTTAGATAACATGTCCATTGAGATATTAGTGGTACTGACACTTATGCACCTAATTGTTATGCCCAAGATTTGGCACATTTAGTCATTGATAATTTAATGTAATATTACACACTATATGTTAGGAAATCTGCTTTGCATTTGAACCATCTATTTGGTGTAATTCTCAAGATAGTATGAGGACATATTGCGAAATATCCAGTTTGGAGACGCTGTTTGATACTTGGATTGGACATAGATTTGGAAACTAATATTCCTAATGGTGGTATGCAATATATCTCCAACTAATGTTTATGCCCTGTTTTGTTTTATGCTTTGTATATACTCTTATAACAGCTACATGAACGCTTAAGGCCAACGGTTTTAATTGTGTAATGTATACAGAGTTTGTCTACCAAAATGTATGGTGAAGACCATTTATTTTTATGACAATGGGCTCTCCCATTTCTTCTTTATCTCTCTCCTTTCACAATAGTATCTTCTCCCCTTTTTACCATTCGGAATACACACGAGTTACAGTCATAGAGTCATCTATGTTGTTAATATTGTGTACACAATTGTCGCTGTTAATATTATTTTTTTTAATTATTTTTATGAATTTTAGTATATGTTTTGATTGTATATGTTTACATTGTTTGCATAATTATTATTAATGTGTTTTAATATGGTCTGTATATTTTTAGATTTTTTAAATTAATTTAATTGTTTATTGTTATTGTTAGTGTTGTGGGTTTTGTATGGGAATATGATGGAAAATAATTTAATTATAATTCATTAATAATACATTGTTACTCATTAATTATCATGTCACTACATTATGTCTTTAATAGGGACAGCCAATACTTATTAACTAAATTAGAGGATTATGACCGTCACCAAAATCAATGGAAGTATTCCGAATCTTGTGATCCTCTCTTCTTAGTTTTAGACATAGAATTTGTGGGCACAATAGACAACAAGATAGCCACTGTGTTTTCATTAGGAATTACAAGCATCGCTTCTAGTACTACCCGATAGCTCGGGGGGTATAAATAGGAACTTCAGTATGGTGTTTGTGCTGAACACCATGGACATGAGACACGCCAGGACCGCTATTCATTGTGAGGTAAGAAAGAAAACTGTAGGGAACTTGCAGCTCAGCAATGGAAATTGGGGTACTGTGCAATTCTCCATTGCTATAAGTACCGATCTTACTGGGGTTTATGTCTTATTCCATTATGTCAAGAGAACTACTCCGAAATAACTATCGAGGTAAGTCCTTCTGCCAAACGCGTCAGACTGGAAGATGGATATACAGAATGCAGGGTATCTAGAGTATTTCAATTTATTTCTTTTGTCCGGACAAGTGACCTTGGGACAAGAATTTCCCATGGCACTAATGATGCTATTTCGTATCTTTAGAACCATACACTCTATTCTATTGAAACTCACTGGGAGCTTCTATACTGACGTAAGAGCATCCTTAGACCATTGAATAGATACTCCCATGTCACTGACAGTGGTAGAGAATTGGCTATATCACAATTTAGTGTCACCCCTCTTCTCATTACAGATGTACTGAGGCAATGATGACGTACACAAAGTCTTTGCTTATCTCTCTGAGGCCACAATGTAGGACACCCGCATGAAATTTTACTTATCTAGTTATTGGAGTCCTCTCCCTGTATCTTGTTTAACAAAAGGACTACGATTGTCTTCACAGAACTGTGAATATATTATCTGGATACAATGTCATGCGTCCTCTATGAAGTACAGTTTTAGACTGCTTTCATGGTGAGTTTGATTTGTCTATTGTAATTTTTTGTGTTGTGGGTTTTGTATGGGAAAACTCATTAATTATTTAACTAATAATTAATTGTGTAATTAATGTATTTTTTAAGTTAAGTTTTAAGTGTGGGCCGGGGGGTTTATAGGAGTTTAGATTGGAAAGTAAATTAATTATAATTAATTATTAATTATGTTTTTGATTATTAAGAATTATTAATTGATACATAATTATGTAAATTGTATAATTACATTAGCGTTAAAGTTATGGTTTAGTTTCGGGGTGTGGAGTTTGTATGGAAACAGGGTGGGATGTAAATTATTTATAATTAATCAATAATTACTATACATTATTATTAATGATTTAATTGAGAATTAGTTATGTAAATTATGTAATTAAAACATATCTTTAATTATTCGTCAGGTGTGGGTTGTTGGTTTTGTAGTGGTACAGGGTTGGAAGTAAATTAATTATAATCTATTAATAATTAATTTAAATCATTGTTAATTATTTCATTGATAAGCAAGTATGTAAACTGTGAATGAAGATATTTTTAAAAGTATATGTCAGGTGCTGGTTGTTGTATTTTTAGTAGGACTGGACGGACCTCGTGGAGATTCATCTCCAGAATTCTGTGGAGTTGCCAAAAAACTCCACCAATGTTCTGCAAGCAGGTAGAGAATTGCTTTGCATCCCCTAGCCTAAACCCGATCTCAGCCAAAGCCTCCACTCTGCATTACTGACCACTTGTATGTGAGCTGCTGCAGATACAGAGCTAATGTGTGCAATATTACAGTACCTGGAAGGCCATGGCAGACTCCAGATTATTTATTCCTTCATAGTTTGAGTATAGCACTGTATCTCTGAAGTGCTGGTCTGTCCACCTAGTTAAAAGAGATGCAGAACGTGATGTGCATCAACAGATGTGTGATCCAGCTGTATGTGTATTGAGGCAGAAGAAGGTTTTCTGGGTGTCAGTGTGCACCCCCACCTGAAGCATGGCTGGCCGAGGACAGCCATTGGCAGCTCCTGTTCAAAAGGCAGTGAGGTACCTACTACCGTCATTCTGTATTCCCTGCCCCTGGCATCACAAGCAGAGCCAGTGATGGGCAATAGAGGACAGGTGCAAAAAGAACCATTGATGGAGAGAATGCAGAACAATGTCATACATTCACCCCAGTACAGAGATCTGTGCCTAAATCCATCGGTTTGCTCCTCATGCCATTTCACTTTGAACCCAGCCATATGCAAATCAGTCTTGACCCTGGGCCCAATTGGAAAAGTCCAGCCCGAACTGTTAGGCCAGGTCCTCCCTGGACTGGAAACAAGCATCCTAGGACCGGTTTCAGGGTTTCATCCCTCATCAGCCAGGATAGCTTGACTCTAGTGGCATGGAGAACATGGGACCCATGTCTGGGCATACCTGTCCCACTCGGTGTGACAAATGCAAAAGGAACAACTGATTTACAGATTGCAGAACAATATCATACATTCACCTCAGTACAGAGATCTGTGCCTAAATCCGTAGATTTGTGCTTCCCGTGCCATTCCAGTTTGAACCCAGCCATATGCAAATCAGTGCTGACCCTTCACCCAATGGGAACAGTCCAGCCCGAACTGGACTGGACCAGCCCGGAACACAGAGACATGCCAGCCAGGGTCCGGTTAAGCATACGTCCAACTGAGCACAAAGCCCTGAATGCTGCCACTTTATGACAAACCTGTCCATCACTGTACCCTACAGGTCTCTTAAGTCCTGGTTTCTCTGACTTGTGAAGTCAATCACCACACTGTATACCATTGCCTCTTATGTTGTTTTGTCACCGAGACCCTATATCCTCCATTCTGATCATTATCTCCATGGAGGGTTGAAGTGTTTTGCATAAAAGTGATGGTTAAGTGAATCTAGTTAACAAGATAAGATTTGGTTTGTTTAGGAAATGGCATCACCACCATACTCAGAAAATAATAGATAACAAACGCACTCAAATTTGTAAAAGATATATAATGTTGTACAGGTGGGTGGTGCTAGTGGGTTGATCCCCCTGAGAGAAAGGATAAGTATAAAATAATAATAACGCTATCCTTCGTAGGGGGGCATCCCCCTTTAGCACTCCAAAATACTATGTGTACGTTTGATTAACTTTCATGACAAGTTTTGTTGCTTGAATATGAATAAAGTTTTATTCACTTTAAACTTTAGCTTGTTTTTTTCATTTTTCTTCAAAACAGATCAAATTCATTTCACTGTGATCAATGCATGATTGTTATAATTCACACATTATTCTCATCTTCCAAAACTTTGGATGTGTTTCAATTAACCCTTAGCCCAACGCATTTCGGCCCGTAGCCCTTCTTCAGGGTGGTATTTCTGAAAATAAACATTGAAACAATGTATTTGTCAAGGCACTGAATTAATCCTGATATAATCAATTAACTATATCATTGTGGTGCTGATTATTGATAATAATAAATCAAGTGCGCCGTGAAGAGAAATAATACATGGCTAAAAAACACATGACCAGGTTTTCGAGATGAAAAGCTAGGTGACGGCAAAGAAAACCGAGTCTGTTCTAAGAAAGGTGCCAGATAAATGAAATGTGTGTCCGTGTAAAGGAAAGCGTGCATGACTAAGACTAAAGTAAAGAAATGTTCATGCCCAGAAGGTAGACAGCGTGAAAAAAGTGTTCAATGTAGCTGCAGTAGGCAGTTTACTTACTGTGCGTATGTCAATTGTAGAAGATGATCGCAGAAATAACCGTCTGAAAAACGGAAAGTTTTTAATGAGCTATGGAATCAAGTCATGATGAATAGCAGTACAAAGCTCCTAGCTTTCGAAAAGACGAAGGCCACCATACTCCACATCTACATGGGCAGTATTTTCAAGGCCTCTAAGCTTTACATCAGTGCTTTCTAATTAGTCAAGCGTGTGCGAACCAAAACTGCAATGCCCAAAATGCGTTACTTTGTTACTTGGAAGCCCAGACTGGAAAGGGTATTTGTTATATCGCAGAGTGAGGTGGCCACCCCATAGGTAAATCAGGGGGCATGGAAGCAGAGTAGACGCGAGGAATGGTTGAATGATCACAGGTGAAGCAGCAGGTGCATGTAGGAGGCACGCAGTGGCAGCTGAATCTAGCCTTTGAAGGCAGAGGATCATATCGACCAGGACCAGTTGAAAAGCATGAGGACTTTAAGGACATGGGTAGGCCTCTGCTCAAGCGGCGAGACTGCTTCTCCAAATGCCGTGCCATAACATTAAGGTAAGTGCCCAAGGCAAAAACATGACACCTTGGCACCTAGTAACAAAACAAGTGCACACACTGTGCTACCATATTTCATGGATTATGTTTTAAGTCAGCCACTCCCATCAGGGAGGGATGCACACACTGTTCAGTACAGTACTACATTTCATTAGCTTTGAGGAAGGCTCAAGTATTGAACCTGGCAGCTTTCATTGCCCTTCCTATTTTACCCCGTTGGTGAGGAAATGGTGCCTTCTATTATGAACATTTGAGTGAATCCAGAATTAGGCTTTTAATTCTGGTCACAATGAGTTTGACTCTGGCTGGCTTGGCGCTCTCTATCCCACTCTGTACCATATCCATTATGCTGACCCAGCAGTCCCAAAGATTTCACCTGTTCCCACCTATCCTCACCTGCTCTGAGCATTTTCTGCTCCGGTGGCTGTTGCTGGTGGCAGGCTTCATTGGCAGCCAACAATGAGCAGCCAGCACTGGGGTCCAGCAGGTTCAGCTTCCTGCACACAAACACAATAGGCAACTCCCAGTTCAGGTGTGTGCCAGTAAAACTCCACTACACTGCAGAGGCTCAGTTTTTGCTGAACTTCGTGCTCCAAGCAGCGTGCAGAGTATCAAATCTCTACGAACTCTGCCAGGAGGGCGGAGTTCCTCGTTCACCCATAGTTTTTAGGGTTACAAGGTGGGAAGTAAATTAAGAAATAGTTTATTGATGATTAATTATTACTTTACTACTAATCTTTTACTTGATAATTATGTTAATTGTGTACTTATATTTGTTATATTTTAGAAGTGTGTTGTTTAGTTTGTTAAGGAATGGGAGGATGGTAATAAGTAATAATTTAATTATTTAATGTGTTAATTGTGTCATACTTTGTTTATTTCTACTATATTGTAATTGCTGGCTGTTGTATTTGTGGGAATATAGTGTGGTATTTTAATTATATTAATATTATGTGTGTTAATTAATCATAATTAAGATAAATTGTAAAATGTACGTTACTTTTAAATTTTTAATTAAGACATTTCATTTTTATATTTAGAATGTTATATGTTTGGGTATTTAATAGAGTTGTAAAAATATGTTATGTAACATATTTTTAGTAAAACGTAGTTGTATATCCTCTTCACTGTTTTATGGATAAGTAAATTAGAATGTATATATACATATATATATATATATATGTTATATAGGTATATTTAAAAATCATTAGAAAATAAATATAACAAAATAGTTTTATATTATACATGTGTATATGAATATGCACACATTTATGTAAATGTGTGTGTGTTCGTTTAAATAAGTCTGCATTATTATATGTTTAAATATTACTTAAACATATTTAATTTACATTATAATAATATATCTTAAAATATGTAATGCTATTTTGAATGATATATATTTTACAAAAAATATTATTGTATATAGTTTTTCAATATTGGTGGAAAACAATATTTATTTCTATTTTTTTGGACTCATGATATATATAGAAAGCAATATTTTGCGATCAATATTTTTGACACTATTATTCTGTATCCCAAAAGTTTTGGTTTTGATATTCTGTCAGTGGTCCGAACCTTTTCACTCAGTTACTCATACTCACTCAGAGGGGCATGTGCAATATTTATCAAATCATAGTGATTCTTGTGTAAAATATATGCACTGCAATGATTAATAGACAGAAGCAGACAAAGGTGATTAGCAATATTAGAACAATTAAAAGGATAAACAATTCCACCATCCTGTTAAAACAGTATATATATGCTGGCATACAAGTACTGGGTATAGTGTACTCCTACTGTTCGTCCCCTAACCTGGTTGCATATGCAGGTGTTCTGCCAAGAATCCCCTACTGGATGATCTAACTCCCCATTACTTGAAGGCAAGCTTATGCAGGTCCACTCTTGGTCACAAGTTGGACATACCTCCTTTCAGAAGGGGAACAGGAATCAATTGGGCTGAGACTCCAACACAGCGATGACCTAAAAATGATTGCAGGTTGCTCCTCTACCTTGAGCACGGTATTGCATGCGTATTTATAATAATATCACCCTTGCTTCTGTGTCAAGGTTTCAGCTGGGCCAACATTGTTAATTGTCTTTGTGTTATCCATGTCGTCTTATTATGGACAAATGACAAACAACATATGCACAATGTGTGTATAGGCCTTGCACTAGATGCTCAAGGTGTCATGATTGTGTACTGACAAAGTGGAATTGTAAGCAATGCTGTTTCAGAGAAACTAATACTGCACTGTCAAACAAGCAAATGTGTCTGGCAACTTAAGAAACATGTACATGTAAAATGGTGATGTTTCTTCCCAGGAGTACAACAAACAAATGATGGACGGAATGCTGACAATGCAGACATTCTCCCCCAGTCAAGAGATCTGGGTTAAATCCATCGTTCTTTTGCCCACTACGCCACCCCAGTTCAGACATGGCCATATGCAAATCAGTCTTGACCCTGTGCCTCATGGGAACAGTGAATGTATGACATTGTTCTGCATTCTGTCCATCAATTGTTGTTTTTGCATTTGTCACCCGAGTGGGAAGGGTATGCCCAGACGTGGGTCCCTTACTCTCCATGCCACTGGAAATCAAGCAAGCCTGGCTGAAGACGGCTGAAATGCCAGAAACCGGTCCTAGGATGCTTGTTTCCAGTCCAGGGAGGACCTGGCTTGGCAGTTCGGGCTGGACTGTTCCCATGAGGCACAGGGTCAAGACTGATTTGCATATGGCTGGGTTCAAACTGGAACGGCATGGTGAGCAAAAAAACGATGGATTTAGGCCCAGATCTCTGTACTGGGGTGAATGTATGACATTGTTCTGCATTCTGTCCATCAATTGTTGTTTTTGCGCTCTTCCCAGGAGTAACCTAGCCACAAGACAGCGGGTAGTGCAAACTGCATTGACTTGAGCCTTCATTTTGATCTTGTTGTCTAGGATGATCCCTAGATTTCTTGCATGGTTTGTGAGTGTGGCTGTTTGTCCTAAATCTGACTGCTAGCAGGTGGAATCCCACGGGGAGGTATTGTTGCAGAGAACAAGTACTTCCATCTTGTCAGAGTTGAGCTGCAGGTAGTTGAATCACATCAAGTCTTCTACCATGGTCATACAGTGGATGAAATTAGTTCTGGCGGTTGTTGTGTCCGTAAGCAAGAGGATGAGTTGGGTGTCATCCCAATGCCTCCAGTGTATTCTCAAATGAGCAGTGATGGTGATAAGCAACATGCAGAGATTCTTTATACAGACACATCGAACATCTACACTTATCTTACCACATTTGCAGGCACTCAATGATATCCAAATTGTTTATCATATTTTAAGTCTCATATGACCCTATCTCAGAAACTGGAATGCAAAGGGGTATGATTTATCTCACATCTGGGGAAGGATTTCTTCCACCAGTAAGTTGCGCCATACCTGGAACTACTCTTATTCAAGCAGAAGGCTCCTGCAAAGGAGTGGCTGAGCTTTCAAGGAGACATGGTAATAGTTTTAGCTAATAGAGATGAAAGTGAAGTAAATCGAAAGTAGGGGAGACCTTTTTCAGGGGTGTGCCCAGCACATGGAAGATGGTGCTTGCACCATATCAGGCTCAGCTGGGCCACTGTTCTTATCCACTTTAATCCTTGCACACCTGGGCCCCCAGTCAACACCACACTGAAGTGCTCAAAGCTCCAGCCCCCAGTGCTGGTGACTGTTAGGCTCCTATGGTGGAAAAGGATATGGTCAACCATGGGCGCCGCTGCTGGTGATTGCTGGGGGGTGGGGTGGTTTGCTGTGCCTCATGTCACGGTTGTGAGGCTTTACACAACTGCTTGGAGACTAGCCTGCCAAGTGGGAACGAGGGCCCTCTCTTTACTCAGCAGCAAGGTACAATGCAGGCACATGGAAGACAGAGGTGGCGTACCAGGGCAGGCCACACCTGTGTACTTCCCTGGGGCTTTTGGGAGTGCTACAAGGATGCACGCTGACCAACTGTGGAGGGCGTCAGTGACTGGCACCTCTCTACTAAACTCTTTTGCTTTTGGTGATAGAGGGGCTCCCCTGCTGAGAACTGTTGGACGTGCTTGGGGTGGTGGTCACATTTGCCCCCTCCCTGGTGACTCGAAAATGAACAGATGAGGCCTGATGGTGAAGAAGCTGCATGGCAGAGGGGGTTGAACAGACCGGCCATCACCATGGTGCATCGAGTTGAGTGCCTTACTGGGCTGACTCTGTAGCCCAAGGACTGCGGGGTGACCTGCTCTGAAGAGGCATCATACCTCCTCTGTGTGGAGCGGCCAGATGCTCATTCTACATTTTTTATGTGGCTTGCATTTAGCTTTCATTTTAGTTTTCTTTTAACTTAGCCTCATTTTCTAATGGTGCTTGGTACATGTTTTTCTATTGCTAGAATGACCTTACACACATTTCTCCCTTTTAGGCATTGACACCCGGTACTTTGCACTGTTAGTTCAATGGTTGCACAAATTCAGACCGTGAGGTATTGTTGTATTGCTCGTGAAGAGACAACTTTTCTGCTGCAGTCTAATTAAAACACTGTCCTGCGACATTGACAAAGTTTGATTAGCTTGCTGTTTTATTATATAAACCTCGTCCGTTCTGTAGTGGATGAGATTTTCAATTCTGCCGAAGCTATCAATGAATGCTGCTGAAAGATGCAGTCCCACTTTTCCTGACCTTCATCTTGAGAAGGAAGACAGCTGTACCCTCAGAGGTACATCTGTGTATACACTGATCCTAGATTCTTGACATACACTATCAAGGTATGGGCTTAGGCCATTCCAAGAGACTGTGCAGATGGGTACTCCTGATAGGCTCTCTTAAGCATAGATGATAACAATAAATAGGACTAATATTAGTAATGTTATAAATAATTACCATGATTGAATTGTTTCTTTTCTCGCTATTCTAATAATGTTTATTACAATAATAAGTCCAATCTTCCCTACAATCGCAGTTCATGTTTAATTGCAAAGATTTGATCTTTTCTTTGTGACACTTTGGGCATGCATGAGTGACAAGCAAAAGGGTTAGATCTTTCTCCGCGATTCCCTTGGGAATTCGGAGTCATGTTCTAGGTTACTGACAATATCTATAACTCTAGATGTTTAGGAGTTTTGATGTGGTACTGTGAGCTAGCCATAAAGACCAACAGCTACTGATTGTATAAGAAGACTCAGTCTATGTATTATGAGGTTGTGTTGTTCTAAATACACTGTTCTAATAGATTAGTAAGAACCGTAGAACATGGTACCGGCAATGTCCTAGGTGTGGTAAATATTTCATGGGTCTCCTGAGTAGTTTACTTGTGTGTGCCCAAAGCACCTTTATTACCTATATATGGAGATGTCCATGGTAATAAGGGTTTTTATCCCCCCACAGCTTAATATGAAGCACCTATTTATTTAATTGGGGTAATCAAGTTTGATTACTAAAAAAAGTATTTGCCCACTGTAGTATTTTCCTTTCTTTGAACTCTATTATTTAAAAATGGTGGAAGCAGGACTTATTCCTCTTAATTGCAGACAAGCAATAACCGCACTCTTAACTATACATGTGATCCCCAATACTGATGAAGAACGTAACTTTGTGGTTGAGGCACACAAAACCCACAGATGTGAGGTTTTTTATTCCAGGATTGTCCTTCCTGCAGTTGATGCCAATTAGCAAACATTTTGCACATATGATGAAGCAGCAGTTAAAGCTACATATATACCTTATCCACAGAGATTCATTTAACATACCAGGAGCATGATAATTGGTTTCAAGGCGCCCTCCCACACACAGTAAAAAATGTCTGACAGGGTCCTCTCAGTAATAATGGGGCAACCTGGTAATTCTTAGCAGGTTATCCACCTTATCCTAATCCGCAACAATTGCAACAGCATGACACGCTTGCTCTATGAAACCATTTAGCTAAACTAATCAAAGTCCACTATGGTGTGTTCTGCAAACAACCACTACTGCCTTAGCAAGGGTTCCTCAAGCTAGGCAGACTCAATTGGCTATGCCTGCTTTAGTCCTATAACTATTAATGCCATTATGGGTAAAATCCCAACCAAATGGGAGGAAATTCTGTCTTGGATTGCACCAAAAAAAATCAGTTTGAGACCCTATTTCCCCATATGGAACCATATAATAAATTCTACTGAATCATACTGTTTTCTCAATGACCGATTACGATGCCTGGAACCTGTTCAAGCATACCGAATCGGTTCCGAAAGGCATCTGGACAGCCTGAGTCTTTCAGAGCCTATTCATACAGCTCTACTGACTTGGAATTCGAGATGAGCAATTCCGATGACCGATTCAGACTGCAGTTCACGTTCTGTTTGCCTGAGACAAAATGGCTGCTGGAATCTGTTCCCTTCACCCGGGGTCTTCCGAATCCATCCTGTGAGGGTACCCAAGGGACCTCTCTTTCCAAACATGCAAAATATGTTAGGCATGAAGGGGTGCATGATACAGGGTGCATGATTTTCCCCAACCATCCCTTTCTTCAATGGGAGCCTGTGTATTCATTCAGAACATAGGCTCCTATTTTAGTCAATGGGAGTCCGACCAAACCGTATCTGGAAGCATCTGGATGCATCTAAATCACTGGGTAGGACTCACCCAATTTGAATCGTTCGGAAAGCATTCCTGGACCGATTTGGTAGGAATGCTTTCCAGATGAGATTGTCATCGGCCCCTAGGATGGAAAGAAACAGACAAAAGTTGTTTCTGGAAGTGTAGTGAGATAAAATGGTCGGAGTACACATTAAAAGTTAGGTAGATCATTTATTGTGTACCACCACTGAACAGATATTTTTGATATTTGTTGTAATTCAAAATATTATGTATGTAGGTATATATCTGATATGTCAAGAGCAAGCTTATCCTGTGTTTATCATCCTTTGCTGCCTTAGGAGGCTGTGGACTGAAGAATGCTCATGTCAATGAAAAGGGCATTAATAGAAGTTTAATTTTGTTCTTTGGAGATGTGAAAGATATATTTATAGGTTTATATTTCTGTGCATTATTAGCAATCAGGAAGATGCGACACTTAATTTTACATGTATATACTGATGCAGTGTTACTGCTTTTGGAACATATTTTATATGATGTGTAGAAGTGTGTTTTCCTGATGTATGTAAAATAGGCAGTATTTTTTGTGTAAACACTATCTTTTTTTAAATGGAATTCATCTCAATCACTCCTTCTGCTTTTTCCTATCACATGCCCACTTTCTCTCCTTGCAAACTCATCAGCACACGCACAAGCTGAAATGTAATGGTTTATGTGTACTGTCATTGTTATTCTTCTCTTTACTGACTTTCCCTATTCTGTTATGACTTGAACATATACAAGGTCCTTTCATTGGTTCACTGCACTCTATTAATTTATGTAATGCATTTTGTTAATGTATCTAATTATGTTCTAGCAGGTCCAGATGCCAGTAGATAGAGAGTACTGAGTAAAATTCATGTAGTGGGTTAGGACTTAGCTCTTAGGCAATGTGACATTTATATTTTATGTGGTTAAATTTGCTGATGAAATTCTACATTTTGGACCATATGGTTGATGTAATTTCATATGCAAAGCTAATGTATGAAACCCCTTGATTTTGGGGGTGAGAAGAAGATTTTCCTGATGACCTAGATGCTGCTAGGAATATGGTCAATTATAAAGTTTAGTAGGATTGCCATATCCTGGCTATTGCATCTTATCCGGAGGACTCGTTTAGTCTAACAGAGAGTCAAGAGCTAAACTCCAGTCCCCGTCTACAATTAATTTTGAACCCCTGAATTCCATGAAGATTGTTTCTGCTGGAGATTGACCTCTGCCTGTGAGAAATGAGCATATCCAGTTGAGGGCCCTTCCGCAGATGCCAGCATCATGGAGTCTGGTGACTAGTGTGTGGTGGGAGATGGTGTTGAAGGCAGCTGAGAGGTCCAAAAGGATGAGGGCTGCCATTTGGCCCTGGTCAAGGTAGGAGCAGATGTCATCGGTGGCTGTGAGTAGGGTGGTCTTGGTGCTGTGGTTTCTGTGGAATCCAGATTGGCAGATGTCCAAGACGTTGTTGGCTTCGATGAAGTTTGCTAGCTGGGTGTGGATGACCTTCTCAATGACCATGGCTGTGAACAGAAGCAGAGAGATGGGCCTGAAGCTCTTGATGTCCTTTGGCTCAATGGAGGGCTTCTTCAGGAGGGGATTGACTTCACTGTGTGTCAGATGTGGGGAGTGCAGGGGTGTGAGGGTGCTCCAGAGTGGATGGTCTTTAAGGTGTCTTCTATCATGAGAGGGGTCCAAGTGAGCAGGGTCTGTGGGTGGCGTCTCTGGAAGTGGGGCCTGGAGCAATTCAAAGGTCTTGGTTGTCGAAGTTGACGTAGAGCGGCGTAATTTTGTAGTGAAAAAAGGTGCTAAGTCTGTTGCAGAGGTCTTGGAAGAGTGGGAATTCTGTTGTTTCCCTGCCAGATTTGGCAAATTCCTTGATGCTCGAGAAGAGTTCTTTGGAGTTGTGGGTATTGGTGAGGATTCTGTCTTGGAGGAAGTTCTTCTTTGTGAATCTGATGAGTTGGTGGTGTACGGTGGTGGCTGTCCTGCAGGCGGTGCGTGTTTCTGGGGTATTACATTTCCTCCATGTCTTTTTGAGTTATCAGCAGGAGCACTTGGATTCTTGGAATCCAGGGGTGAACCAGCTTGCTTTCTTGCTGTGACATCCTGTAGCTTTCTTGAGGGGGGCGAATGTGTAGGTGCAGTTCATGATCCGGCGGTGGAGGTTGCAGACCACGGTGTTAGCGTCTGACATCCTCTGGAGGTGGAGTGCTGGTGAGGGCAGAGGTGAGCTGTTTTTCAGTGACTATATTCCAGATTCTGCGGGGGAGGCGATGGGCGTGCTTGTGTACGGTGGGTTTTCTGAAGAAGAAGTGGATGCAGTGGTGCTCAATCCAAAAGAGTTTTGATAGTGTGGCTGTAGGAAACGCTGTTTCCTTCTGTGAAGATGGGGTCGAGTGTGTGTCCTGCTGTGTGCATAGGGGTGGTGACGAGTTGCTTCAGTCCTATGTTGGCGAGGTTCTCTAGGAGAAAAGTGGTTTTGGGGTCATCGTGGTTGTCCAGGTGGAGTTTAGGTCTCCGAGTAGGATGTAGTCTGTGGAGGTGAGGGCGTGAGGTGCAATGACATCTGCGTTGGTGTCGGTGAAAGGAGCGCGGGGGCTGGGCAGCCTGTGCCTGAGGGTTCAGCAGAGAGTCCTTTTAGGGTTGGTCTGGATCTAGAAGTGTAGATGCTCCAAGAGGGTCCAGTGTCATCGGGGTAGATGGTTGACATGCAGTGGGAGCTTTTGTGGACGATGGCGATGCATACTGCTAGGTGGGTCAGGCCATCTTTTCGCATGAACATGTATCCGTTGGGAATGGCGGGGGCGATGTTGGGCGCTGAGTTGGAGTTGGCCCAGGTTTCTGTGAAGAAGGCAGTATCTGACGTATTAGGGTTGAGGAGGTCCCAGATTTCATTGGTGTGCTTGTGTAGGGATCACAAGTTGAGGAGGATGCAGTTGACTGGTGATGTCTGGTAGGCTGGGTACTTCTGCTGGGGTCTGGCTGAGGGTGAACGTGCAGTGTCAAAAAGAGATCGGGCCTTAGGAGTTGCTCGGCCTCGAAAGCTGGCAGTTGTTCCTGCATCTGGAATTGAGAACATGGAGGGTGCTGGAGCCGTAGCGGAGGCAGGTCGGAGGACCAGGGTCCCTGGCGCTGGTCGCCATCTTGCCGCATGCGGGTGGATATGTGCTTACCTTTGGCATGCCTTTAGGAGCCAGGGGCGTGCCTACTGCGCAGAGCCACCATTAAGTAGGGGTTGGGGAGGGCGGTCAGCTGGGAAGTAGGAGTGGTAAGAACACACTGGAGGGGGAGGGGCTGCAGGGCCAGCAGCAGCAGAGAGAGAAGAGAAAAGAGAGAAAAGTGAGCAAAAGAGAACAGCGAGCAGAGAGAGCAAAAATGAGAAAAGAGGGAAAAGATAGCAAAAGAGACCAGAAAGCTGAGAGACCAAAAACGAGAAAAGAGGGCACAGAAAAAGCCAAGAGAGGCGGAACAGCAGAAGAGCAGAGTGCTATCCCACTGTACCACCAGGGATGAGGTGCAGACAGGAGCCTGCGGGTGAAGGAGGGCCTTGAACACTTACCAGTGCGGAGAGCTCAGGAGTTCAGAGGACAACCCTTACTGGTGGAGCTGCGCGGGGGGCAGTCACACTGACCAGGTCACATCCTGCTATGGGAAACAAACTCAAATTTTGATGGCTCCTTCATCAACCAGCGTAGATGCTTGCTGGCTGAAGCCGCCAAATAAAGTGGAAGAGTCAACCATGGGAGCTTCAGAAGAGTGGAACTATTTCTTACTTGTCCAAGTTCTGCCTCCAGAGAACTTGCCTCTGTAGGTATATTGTTGCTTTTGGTTTCTAGAACTTCGCTAGAAACATTGGATGAATACCTTTGTCTATATCAAGAGTAGGGGACTGCACAGCTTTTTCAGCAGTTGACTCATTGTCTGCTTGGAGGCTTATGTCCTCCATTGTTATGGACTTAGCTATACCATACCTTCCTGAGTCGGTGTATACTTCCAACTGTTTCTTCAACGGGTAAATGGATGAAGTAATCTATGACACACAAGAAATTCTTTCACAGATGTTTACCTGACTGAAAATATTATACTACTGCAATAGGGTGTGACCAATATTTTGTTCAATAGTTACCTCAAGGCACTCAGCCCCGTCTGTCATAGAAACGTAGTTATTAAGAATACATCAAAAATACACTGCAAAGCCTCCCCGTAACTATACCTTCCAGAAAGTCACACGGTTTAGCACAGGACCTATATATAACCATAATTTAAAGTGGGAATGTCTTACTATTTGCAAAAGGGAGGTAGTGCTTCACTCGTTTCAACTTTTTCAAATGTCTAACTTGAGTCTTGCTTCGTGAGCTGATATTTTAACTTTGTTACAACTTCCATGTATGTTTTTCTTTGAATAGTTTTAGATTTGCCAAAGCTCTGTACGATGAGTCATTGGTCTGAAATACTATTTTAACGCATTTGCATGGAAACATCATTATTATAATGGGTTCTTATTTGCTACTAAAAACAACCAGGAAGTAAGTACATTCGTAACCGCTTTAAAAAGAGATTTCTTCATGATGTTTCTAGTCATAGGAAAACCCTTCATACGTTTATTTATTTAGAGCACATTTTTTCTGGATCCCTACCTCAGATCCAATAATCAATTAAATGGGACTGCGTGTTTTCGAAACATTTACGTTTTTCATGGTTAGGCATGGATATACAAATTTGAACAATAGTACACTCCATGAATACATATATTTGCGAAAAATCTTATTTCACCTTTGCATCTCTAGAAATTTGCAAATGTTTTACCTGGTGAACAACTGCAGGAAAAATCCCCTATAAGGTCTTGGCAGATCGCTCCATTTTTACATGGTATGGAGTCACATTCATCAATGTCCGTAGAACAGTTTTTGTCTGAAAGAAAAGAAAAATAAATATTGAAACTATAAATCATTTAGAGCTCATGAAACAAAAGCTACTGCACTTTATAGACTATGCATCAACTCCTGTACATAATTTTAGTTTAGCACATTAATGAAGTTTCATTTGATTTCTGTTTGAAATCATGAATCAGTAGTGCAATCAGACACCTCAACAACTACAACTAAATCAGCAATATATATATGTGCATCACCATTTTGAATAGACTTGTGTACAGTTACAGTAAAACTAAGCCTGTACTAAGCCTGTCCTATACAGACAGACATATAACATATATGAACACAAAATCATATGTAAAATGTGTAGTTGTACTGGCTTTGGACCAGGTGAGCATCACATCCTCCCTCTACCAAAGGGAAAAAAGGCATCCAATTCCTTGATAAGGTGTCCATTAGTATCATAGAAAGACATAATACGAGCACCTGGCTGACTCAAACTGCCCAGCCACTATTCCTAAGAAATATTTGTATAAAAATGTGGCCTCAGTGAGTTGCCTAACCCTTGGAGACTGTTTGGAGCACGTATGAAACACCAGGTGGCCTGGCCCATAATATCTACCGTATAGACAGTTAGGGTCATTGTCAGAGAGTCTGAGGGTGTGGGTGTCAATTGCAGATTGCGTCAAATCTCGGCTGCATGTGCCAGCCAAACAAAATCCTGAGTTATGACTTTCTGTCTGACACTCTGGCCAAAATCACAGAAACGCTGAGGGGGTGCTGCTCCTCTGTGCGTCTTGCCTTTTCCAGTTATAAGGAGGGCACATGTCCTAGGGAAAGAAGTGGGGGAACTCACCAAGTTAGGTACTGTCACAGGAAGTGACATCACAGCACGCAAAATCACAGGAAGTGACATCTCTGAGCGTGAAATCACAGGAAGTTACATAACAGGATGTAACATCACAGGAAGTGTCTATAAGTTGCATGTATTGCAAGATTTAACAATTGAAACTACTCAGTACTTAAGCCTGTAACTTAAGGTCACTGTCTGGAGGAATTATCAGTCCAAATGTGGATGAAGTTTGATGTACAACTACATTAGTGAAGCCACTAAGTGCTGCAAGCTAGGCACACTAAACCTGGCACCATGAACAACAAAAGCATAGTTTATGCTTTGTAGAAAAAAAAATTCTAGAAACTAACATTTTGAATATCAAAACTATAAAATGTATTATGCTACCTAGAACACCACCTTTAAATATACTGACAATTTTAAAATGCTTGGACCATGATAAAAAAATGCAAGTTCCACACTGTACAGTTTCAACACAATACTAGGCACATCTGTTAATGCAGACATTATTGGGCATGCTACTTTGCCACAGGATGTTTGACCATGAAAAATTATTAATTAATGACACTGCTTATATCATTGAAAACCATTGAATGAAAACACCCAAGCGTCTGCATATCTTTTATTGTGCTGGGCTAAAGGATCTACCTTTCTAGACAGAGTATTAACCACATGGCTATGAGCAATCAACCACCTGTTGACATACGGCATTGGATTACAAAGCGGCTGAGGAGGGCCCATGGAGTTTATAAAAATCAATGAGAAAAGGCGTCCCGATAACAAGGAAGCTTTGTATAACCCTGGGCGGTACAATCTGCTCCACTCGCGGAATTAGCAGAATTTCATCAATTCCCTGTTCTATGGAGAAAGCGGAATTACCGGAAATTCCGCGATCCGTGGCGTAGCGGAATTATTTCCTTGTTCGCGCTTTAAAAATGCATTTTCGCGTGCGCAATAGCGACTTACCGGGATCGCTGCGTTCCCCGACGAGTTTTCCTATCCATTCTCGTGCGCTACGTGATTTTGGTAGCCGGCTGCGTGATCCCGCGAGAGTGTGTGGCACCAACGGACACCGCAAGAGTGTGTGTTCGCGAAAACGTCATACGGACGCGCCATCGGACATCCGGCGGAAGTTTGGTGAAGCTCGCGATACCGAACACGCAAAATTTGCAATCTGGAGAAGAAGAATATCTCGAGCAGCATAAAACCGTCTCTAAAATGATGATTTGGATGAAAAAAACTCCTCAGATTGACATTTGGCTGTACCTTTTTGTGCAAGGAGTCCTTTTTAAAAAAGAGAGGAAGGAAGAGCCACAGATTCTCCAACTTCCTGTTCCTGTCCAGCAGGCTCCTCCCAATGCTTTGTTCATCTCCTGTTCATTTTTCATTTGGATTTGAAGCTGGAAGGATCACTCTTTGTTTCTGCTGCTTCATATATCATTGGATTTGAGGACTTTTGGATTTGAGATTTTACAAGTAAGTTGGTGTTGTTGTTTGTTTGATTGTGGCATTGCAGTTGCTGCAACTACAGTTTTGGTACTTTTCATCATTTCAAAAAATATATTGTGGGTAGCCAGTAGGCCCAGAGCTAGTCATGGGTGCATGATGAAACAACTGTTCCTTTGGTGTGTGTACATAATTTAGGGCATTGATGGCATTGAATTGCAAAATGTGTATTTTTGGCGATATTTCAGCTTTTGGGTGTGTGTTAAATAAATGCCTTTGTTGTGTGTGTGTTGTGTACCTTGCACACATTGTTTAGCTCTGTGGATTTTTGTTTTTGCATTTTATTGCATTAAAGTTGTGTTTTTTAGCATGCCTTATTTGCCTGGCTATTACAGGCCTGTTTCAGTTCATTGTTTTCCAGGCCTCCTGCTTGTTGCTTGTGACTGTGAGTGTCCATGTGGCTGGTGGCCATTTTGTGGTGGTAGTTATAAGTGTACTGATTTTGCCATACAGGCCTTCATGTGTTTTCTTTTTCCTTTTTGGCCTAGGCTTCTTGTTGTTGTGGGCCTGACCATGTGACTGGCGGCCATTTTGAAGCAAGGCATTGTGCTTTTGCCATAGGCCTGCATTGCCTGTCTTCACTTTCTTCTTGTTGTTGTGGGCCTAGCCATGTGGCTGGTGGCCATTTTGAAGCCAGGCAGCGTGCTTTTGCCATGGTCCTGCCAGCTTGTGGCCTAGTCTGCCAACAAGCCTTTCATCCAGTAGGCTCAGAGGTAGTCATGGGGTGCATGAAACAACTGTTTCTGTGTGTTATGTTGAATTTAAACATTATTTAGGGCATGGATGGCATTGGATTGAATTGCAAAATGCAAAATGTGTTTTTGGGGTAATTTAGTTTTTTGGTGTGTGTTAAATAAAGGCCTTTGTTGTGTGTGGTATGTTTGTTGTGTAACTTGCACACCTTGTTTAGCCCTGCGGATTGTCATTTTTGCATTTAATCGCATTAAAGGTGTGTTGTTTAGCATGCCTCCTTTGCTTGGATATTATAGTAGGCCTGTTTCAGTTCATTGTTTTTCTGGCATCCTGCTTGTTGCTTGTGTTGTGACTGTGAGTGTCTAACTGTCCATGTGGCTGGTTGCCATTTTGTGGTGGTACTTTAATAATATGCTGCTTTTGCCATATATGCCTGCATGTCTTTCCTCTTGGCTTACTGCTTCCATCCATCCCCTTTGCCAGCTGCAGCTCCCTGAATGACATGATGAGCAAATAATTTAATGCCAAACAAACACGTTCCACTTCCATTACATTTGTATTTTTGTTTTTGTTTTTCTTCTTTCCTATCCTTCCTGAGTGTACACAGTATATCGCGAAAGCCCTTGTTGTCAAAGTCTCACAAATGGCTACACTGTTATTTTTGTTTATAACTTAAACTGAGTTAATACAATTTAATAATATAACTTTAACAAGTGTGACCACCACACACTAAGTTATAGATTATATTTGTTTGTTTGTACTAGTAGCAATTGAACCACAACAACAAATGCAACATTTCACGGATGTTCTTCTCCTGGCTTCTTTGCCTTTAGGTGCAGAGAGAGGGGACGGAGGAGGAGGTGTCATCACCACCTGTTGTACTGCTAGACAGAGGTCCTGCTTCACAGGACGTGTGGCCACAGACATCTCTGCAACTTGTGCAACAGTGTCCTGCTGACATCTAAAGAATATGGCCCCAAAGAAAGTTACCAGGTCCTCCAGTACCATGAAAGTTGCCAGTGAGAAGAAGGAACAGAAGGAGGAAGTGGCATTTACCAAGACTGGTGTGCCACACACAATGTTTTTTGGGAAACAAAAATGTACGCCTGCAGCAGCGGAGTCCGGGGACCAAGCTGGGAGTAGCACCTCCGCATCAACAGGCCCACCCCACCAACCTAGGCCCTATCCCATGAGTGTTGCAGAGGTAGCCAGTTTACTAACTAGCAGTGGTGTTGAAATGTCATTATCGCAAAGTAGTACCCAATCAACGCAGGTGGAAACTCAGCAGATAAGTGTGCAACAACAGAAGCAACAACAGCTGCAACAACAGCCCACAATAGTAGTTGTTCCTCCTGAAGTAGGGGCAGTTCAGAAAATCGAGCTTCCAGCAGACAAAGAGGAGCAAGCCACTCTTTCAGAAGATCCATTGTCTTCCAGATCCGGAGCAACGAAAAGGAGGGTTAGTCCATCAACTTCTTCTTCAAGCCCCGCTTCTGATGATCTAGATGCCACTTGGAATCCACCAGCTCAGTCTGAGAGTGATGCACGCCACAAGACAAGGCTAGTGAAAAGGAAAGTTCCAGAAAGCCTTAGAGTTATGGAGGTGGATGGAGAAGAGGGGGATGATGATGATGATGAGCCAGTCACCATGAACATCACTCCCGGCCCAGAGGAGATAGAGCCCAACATTATTACTCTATCCAAAATCGCTGTGAGGGATGTAGCATGGATACCATCAAGACAGGTAACACCACCTCCAGCTTCCATACTTGCATTTGCTAAGTCCCGGCAGGGACCTACATCAAGCTCAACAACCACCTCAGTAGGTAGTGGTTCTGTAAGTGCACAGAGTCAAATTTCATGCCCACCCTCCAGTTTATCTGGCATCGAAAGTGGCACCTCCAGCAGCACCAGAAAGTGCACCTCCCCAGTTTGGGACTTCTTTTTGGTTAGCAGTACGGAGAAGAACATTGCTATATGCTCAATTTGTTGACACGCTGTTAGGCGGGGTACGCTTGGTACAAACTATGGTACCTGAGGCCAAACAAGTAATCTCAAAAAACACCACATCATCCAGTAGGAGGCTCACCTACTTCGCTTACAAAAAAGTAAAGCTGCACCCATTGCTGTTGGTGGGGATGAAGAAGTAAAAGAAGATATGAACGCTGTGGAAGGTGAACACGGGGGAGACATTTCTAGCCCTGTCCCCAGCAGTGTAGTGGTACCGCCCACATCCTCAGCAACATCTCAGTGGCACCGTAGTAAGAAGAGTTATACTCAGAGTCAGACTGAGACACCAAGGCAACCGAGTATTGCAATGAAAAGAAATGTGCGTCGTTGAGCCTAACTGGGTTCAAGAAGACAGCTGCACCACAAAGGAAAATAATCCAGCCTACCATTGACAGCATGCTTAGGTCAGAGGGGGAGTACGAATGCAACCACCCAATGGCACGTTTGTACAATGCGAAGCTGGCTAAAATGTTTGCGCTGGACCTTCTCCCTTTTTATTTTGTGGAAGGGGTGGGTTTCCTAGAATTTGTGTCAGCCATCTGCCCTAAATGGAAGGTTCCCAGCCGGTCCTATTTCGCCAGAGTTGCTGTTCCAGCACTACATTACGATATGCTGGAATTGCTTGGACAAGATTTGCAGCAGAGTGCTGTTCACAATAACCACCTGACAACAGACATGTGGACCAGTTGCCTAGTCACTGATTACATGTACATCACTGCACACTGGATCTCTTTTGTAGGGGTTAGAGAAAAGATATCTGAAGCAGGTCTTGTTGACACTGCTGAGATCTTTAATGCTACTCGGAAACATGAAACTGTAGCCATGTTCTCCATGGAGAAATCTCATACTGCTGCAAACATTTTGGAAGAGTTTAACAGCAAGGTCTTTGAATGGCTGCGCCCAAGAAAACGTAACATTGGTTTTGTTGCCACGGATAATGGCAGTAATGTACTTAAGGCAAATGGAGGATGGGGCCTATTCCAGGGTCCCGTGTTTGGCTCACTGCATTAACATTATTGATCAAGACTTTCTGAAAAAAGAAGCCATAGTCAACAACTTACTGACCACCTGCCGAAGAATATGCACACATTTCAGCCATTCTTTTCAAGCCCGGAAGCAGCTGAGGATCATTCAACCTTGAATATAGAATGCCATTCAAAGCACTCATCCAGGAGGTGCCAACACGTTGGAACTCAACTTATTACATGCTTGACCGTCTGTTTGAGCAGTACAGACCAATCAATGAATATGTCATGCAAAGAGGGGAAGCTACTGTGAAAGGCATGACCCTTCAGATGGACCAATGGTGCCTAGTTAAATGCCTGACAGAGATGCTTCTTCCTTTTGAGGTCTTCCCACGTGAAGTCCGCAAGGAGGACTGTACTATGGGCCAAGCTATCCCATTGTTGCACATGCTACAGCAACAGCTGAAGGAGGTGTCTGAAGCGTACATAGGTGTGGAGGGAAAAATGAAGCATATTAGTTGGTGGAGAGCTTATACTGTCACTTAGCTGAAAATACAAGGGTGCAAACTAAGATTGTGTCAGAAAAACATTAAATTTTTGCCACAATTCTGGATCCACGGTACAAATCGACACTGAACAGTAAGACATTAATTCCTTTTTCAGAAGTGGACGTTACCTGTTACAAAAGTTGTATAGCTGAGGCAGCCCCTCACTTTGAAAATGAACGGCTGGCAATTAAAGTCCCGCTACACAAACCCACAACAAGTACTGCAGCAGGGCATCCGGCGTCAAGTTCCACTTCAGAGCCTGAGGGCAGTGCTTTTGGCTCAGAGTGGTCACCAACACTATCAACAACAGCAACAACCAGATAATCAGTTCCAGTAAAATAGGCATAGGATTGGTATTTACAGCAAGGGCTTGCTAGGTCCAGTGCTGAGGCAAAGACAAAAGAGGCCAAACAAGCTGTAGCACCCCTGAACATTGAGCAGATGGTCCAGGCCTATCCGGATGACCCAACAGAGGTCTACATTGATCAAAACCCATTGCGGTATTGGTATGGGAAACAGAACCAATGGCCAGTGCTCAGCAGGCTGGAGATAAACTATCTGGCTAGCCCTGTCACACGTGTCTCTTCTGGATGTGTTTTCAGTGCTGCTGCTGCCATTGTAACAGTGAAAAGGACCAGTCTCTCACTCCAAAACGTGGAGAGGTTAAGCATGATCAAAATGAATCAGCACTTTATTCCACCGAATTACACAATGCATGAATCAACGCAGGAAGATGAGGACAGCAACTTAGGTGATGGAAGTTGTGTGTTAAATGATGATTACCTACTTCTGGTTGAACCCCCAAAGTTTGAGAACGAGCTATACTTCCCTGGAAACTAGGCTTGAACTTCTTACTTTCTTCCTCCCTTATTTACTTTTATTTGTGGGTGTCTGTCTTTCTGGTTAGAAACTTCGAATCACAACAAATCCATCTCCACTATGTTCTATTTATTGCCATATTGCAGTAGCAGCTGTCTGCATTTCACTAAAGTCCTCTCCTCTGAGTCCTGCTCCTCCATCCTCCTGACTCGCCCTAAATCCATTTCCCTCAAGCCAGATGATGATTGGATGTAGAATAGAAGAAAAAAGAAAATGTTGCCTCGTTGAGTTCCTCCAAAAGAATTGGAACATGATGACTACTATAGCTATCCTCCTTTCTGAGACAAGAGAGACTGCCCCTTATTAACTTAATATGAGAAGAAACAGGTAATGAATGATGCCATGCATTGGACGCTGACTGAGTGATTTGTGTTGTTGTTTGTTGTACATGAAGTGGATTCATTGTGTACTACTATTTAATCTACACACTAAAAGTAACTCAAGTCAATGTTTCCTTCTTGTTTTTTAATAACATAATTGTACTTCTACTGCAGGCCGATCCATTGCATTTTGAATATGGAATGTGGACTCACTCTGTACACTGCACACTGCACACTGAGTTGGACAACACCATGATGATGACCACAGTGACATAATATCCTCACAACCACTCAGTAGGATCGGAGATTGATGAAATAAGTCAGGGCGTTTCATGAGTGGCATAAAAGGTAAACAAGTCAACAACAACCACAGCAGACCTACATGTCTGTGCAGTGGTGGAGTCGAGTGTAGAGGTATGACTGACAGTGGTGCATTGATTTAGTCACTTAATTTGTAAAATGCCTTGTTGCTGTATATGTGATTTGTCTGCCTCTCTCAAAAAATGTATGCTAAATGGAGGATGGGTCACGGGTGCCGTGGGCCTGCTCTGTCCTGTTGTTGTAGGTTAATGCTGGAAATATAGTAGACATGATGTATCCATGCCGCCACTGAGAGTGTTCTTGATGCACTCCACCGTAATTTATGCATTTTATTTCTCCTTGATTTTTCAATATCTCTTTGGTTTTTCCATCTACAATTACAGGGCGGCCCTTACCCTGTGCTATACTGGGAAAAAAAACTCAAACTCACCTTACCAATCCACATCCGCCAGGCAGGCAGTGGCGTCACCCAAGATTGATGGACGGAGCGTCAATTGAAGGGAGGACCTAGAGGAACGCCGAGATGTAGCTCCCCAATTTGACCAGGATAACAACAAACAGTAACAGTATCAACATTCATCATCTTTTAAATAATTTGATTCACTTTTTATCTTCAATCGTTATGACTGTGTGTTGTTGTTATTATGTTTGCTTTCTGCTTATAATTCATCCCTACAGCAATTTTTTAATTTTGTTTGCTGTTTTTAAAAGTAAGCCTGGTACAACAGAACAGAAACTGTCTGTAATTTCGGTCTCTCTGAGGGCAGACAGGCAAGGCACAGCCACATTGCATAATATACTGCTGCCGTGTACTGTCTAATTGTCTAGTAGTAGTTAGTAAGTACTACTTATCATTAACCATCAAGTTATCAATATCATCCTCATGCATGCATTTCCTTTTTCTCCCTTAACAGATTTATGGATATGGTCGTCTGCCAAGATTGTGCTTTGTTGTTTGTCTATGCGTAGTGTTTTTCTTTGTCAAACCTTTCCCCAAACCCCCCTTCCCAACTATTCATCAAACCCTAGCTCTCTTCCCCCGGGCTGTGTGATTTATTGAGGTGTGACTAAATTAAATGAACACCAATAACTGATCACACACTTGCTGTGGTGGATGTGGCAAAAGCAACACTAATTTAATTTCAAGGCAGGGCGAGGATCTTCTTCTGCTTGCCCACCCATGATCAGTATATTTGCAAGGTAATTTTTTTTCCATACGAACCTAATCCATCATCATTAATTGTCGGCATCGATTGGATTTGTCATCCTCCTACACAGCACTAAAGGTTCCGCTTGTATCGAGTGTAGGCCTCGTCGAGTGACTTAACACAACTACAGTTTGAAACTTGTTGTACTAGGCTATCCCTACCACCATTATGTTTTAGTTTATTTTGCCATATTATTGTTTGGTAGTAATTTCCGTACAGTACTTTGTTCTACTACTCCTCCCACAGTCTCTCTCAGGCGACTGACTGTCTCATTTTCTTTTTTTGAAATGCTACTGCCAGTGTCTACTACTACCATCACAACCATGGCATGTTGGAAAACCAAACCTTCATCATCACCATGCAGCCATCGCTGTGCCTAAATTAAACATCAAGCACAGGTAAGAGAAGAAGTTTGGGGGAGGCATAATTAATAATGGACACATTTTTCATTAGTTCACACACCCCTTGAGTCCAGTTGCAGAATGCATAGACTAGGTGGAGAGACTGACAGGACTAGTAGGATAAGTCACTCAGTGAGGGGTACCGCATCAATCTGTTTTTGTCTTACAAAGTCAGCCGATTATTTAAAACAAACCCTGGCTGTGGCCCTGCAGCAGCAAGGAAATAGTGTGATGTAAAACTGTAACCCCACCCACAAAACATTAACAACATTGCATGAAAAGTATAAATATAATTTAATACCCTAACAAAAATAAAAGATGTAAAAAATCCCCAAAACAGCATCTGACCCACCCCTCTCCCTAACCCCAACCAATGTCCGACACGAAAAAGTCCAACCAATTGGCCATGTCCATTCTAAACCCCAACGCCCAATTCCCACCCACCAAAAGAAGCAATAACAATCCAACAGGGTCACAACTCATCGGCGGGCTTGCCTCTCCAGGACCTTAATTCGCTCCTCTAGGCAGGCAATGCAGCGCTTCAATGCGCGACAATTGCATCCACAGGGGGGGCAGCAGTGCTAGATATAGAAGTGCGGCGGCGTGCAATTGCCAGACGGCGGTGCTGTAACACTGGAGGGACCTGGCTGGGGCCCTGGGCATTGTAGGAGGCTGCAGCTTCTGCCGCCTCCTCTTTCTCCTCCTCCGCCAGAACCACCAGCCACTAATATTCAGTCTGTATGGCCTCCAGCTTCCAGCGCCGTGCCATGGCTGCCAACTCCTTCCTGTTTGGTTTCCCTTTGGAAGGAGTAGCTATATCAAGAAGAAAAAACATGACTATTGTAACAATATACTCTTAGCAAAACAGTAAGACAAATTAATTCAACACATAGTGGCACAGTAGCACTAGCAAGCACAGTATAACATTTGTGGTATGTATCTATCCTCCCACTTCCTCTGCCTCTAACATTTGTGGGAGTTTCAGTTAATCAAGCACCCTTGCATCTGATTTATATCAGCCACCTATGCATGCATCCCATGTATCCTTTTCTTCTCTGTCAGTTATAAATATTACATATTGCACGTACTTCCTCCTTCCACCCTTCTTTCCCTTTTCATTCAACCCATCCATCAAGGTCATCTGATCTGACTTTTAGTCTTCTCCATAAAACGTTCAAAGCTGAGTTGAAGTAAGATGGAAGAGGACATTGGTTACTCAACACTCCCGCCGCTAATGCTATTGCTAATGCTAAGTAAAGGGTGTCTTCTCCAACTGTACACAACAACTTCTTACTTACTAAGTCTCAACAGTACAGTGTACACCCTTGCAGCGAGTGTAATGTAAATAAGTAAGGAATATAACTTACCACCGCCCACCACTGCTGCTGGCTCACCCCCTGCTGCTCCTTCAACTACTGTATCTCCTTCTCCTCCTGCTTCCTGTGTGGCTGTGTTGCCATCAATGCTGACCCCGGCACTGGTGGTCGGTAGTGCTCCTAGAAAAAAAAATTCACATTTTTTAGATGCCATATACACATCCCCCTATTTATTCTTTTTCACTAGCAAGATTTAACAAAAGTTAATACATACATATACAACATACATCACTAGTACAAATTGGGTACTAGAGTACAGTGAACACAAGTAGTGTTATATCATGGTCCCTAGGGTCATTCTAGTCTTTGCTAAATTAGCCTGAGCCATGCAACCATTTTAGCTTTGTGTCTTTTATTTTTGCGCACGTTACCTCGCAGCTTGTTGTGTAATACGCCTTTGAGCCCACATGAGCTCATAGTACTGCTACTGTGTGAGCGCTGCGTGCAAGGTCACAAAAAAAGGCCACTTTGTTATGGAGTTCTGGTGGTCAGTCCGTATTGCGTGGCCATAACATGCTACACTTTTGGCATGACTGAGAAATGTTTTCAATATACTAACACACACCATTTTTCTCATAACAGATGGAAGATTCCCTTCTACGAACCAGAGCTTTGCAGAGCTTATGATGTAACGAGTACTTCTAGGTTCTTCTAAGGTGAGGGGTCCCCCAGAATTGGCTCAGAGTTCTTCATTTATAATTGTATATAAACTATATTCCTACCAAGGGGAGGGTGGTTCTTCCACCACTGTTCAGTTATCATCATGATTGATTTCCCCTTTTGTCTTCTATAGACTTGTAGTTGTGACAATGTTTATTGTTTTAATCTTATGCATTTTGCTGTTGGTGCTGGCTTGGATACTGCATTATAGAACAATGTACAGAGTTTGTTAGTTGAAAATAAACCTTTTGAACTTACATAGACTCTGTGGTATTTGGTGTGGACTTAAACGAGTGAGTGAGCGAAAGGGTGTGAGAGGTCGGGAGTGTAGTGTTATGTTCTGGGTTGTCTAAGCATTGGGTATCTTCAGGGGATTCGGGGAGCTAATGAGACACTATAGCTAGTCGGTCAGGGGATTTTGGGTGAGGACGGTGTGAGGAAGGTCCAACCTCCTATCACCAACATCCTATTTTCTTGTGCATAGTTCTGTATGTGCAGTATCCCTACACCAGTAATAGTATGTCCTATGTAGCCTGTCAAAAATAGTAAAATATCTGGTTGGGCATTTTGTTGGTGGGAATTGTCGAAAATTCTCAAGATTACAACCAAAAGGACTGGACTCAGTGGCTAGAGCGATTGGTGAATCTGAGTTTTATTTAAAACCTTTTACATAAAGAGTGGCCACATGGGCAAGCTTAGCTACAGACTAATAGTAGTAGTACAGAGAGTCATAGCAGAGGCAGTTAGAGGCAGGGATAACACAAATTTAGAAACAGATTGTCTAGATCGAAGAAGATTTTGTAAAAAATAGAATTAGGAAATCGAAATTATAGTTCGGAAAAAATAAGGTGCAGTAAAAGTTAAAGTATAATTATTAATATTAACAACAGGAGAACGTACTGGGGCCAGCAGCAGAGCTCTCGGTAGAGGAGTGTGCCTGGCCCTGGGAGGCATCTTCTCCAGATCCCACCGACTCCGACCCCATCTTCTTGCACCTGAGTACTGGTCATGAAAGATGTAAGAAAGAAAGTGACAAATATGGATGATTGGTGTGAAACAAAGAAAATATTTTTTTTAAACGCTCAAAAGAACATTTATGGAAACAACAATTGCAATAAAATTGACCTATCTAATCTGGTTGACTAGTATTGCGGGATTTGCGGTCCGTCTTGTTATTATTTATGAACACTTATCCAGTGTTCCATTCTGATTCCAGAATATTAATTAAGCCTAAGTACCACCTGACCTAGCCTACCTATTCCAGACGGGCCAATTGTTCACAAAGTCTGCATTTCTATTTATTTTAGTCCTCAAAAATGCATAGATGGAGGACACATAAATACATTGTAGCATACACCAAATTGTTGGTTGGTTGCTGCTGATCTTCTGCAAGTGATAAGCCTTTTACCACTCACTAAACAAACTACAAAAGGTTATACTAAGGACTGGGGATAGCAGCACTCAGCAACACGTGAGGGGACAGAGGATGCATCACGGAGACCACTAAAAAATTACCTACTAAAAAGTAACTAAACCTATCAATCCACCACTATCTCTTCTTAGTGGCAGAAGGACAAAGGAAGGACTAGAGTCTCTCTAGCATTACCTAACTTAAGTTCTCTAAAGTAAACTCTTACATAATCATGCCAAGCCAGTGCCAAAGTTGCAAACAAGTAAGATTAGTAGCGTCGAGCACCTGTGTCATAACAATCACAGAATTTTTTTAAAACATAATTTACCTGCAATGTAAACAGCAGCATTCTTGCAGTTTGGGAAAAAAAATATATTTGCAATTTATAACACAGAGCAGAAGAACACAAAGTAGTAATATTAACTAGCTACTCACCAAGCCCCGGGACCTCCACTCCTAGCAGGTCTAGCAGGTCCTGATCCCCGTCCAGGATATCCGACCACCAGTGCATCAGCTGGTTAGGGGTGCGCCGGACCCCAGAGCAGCGAAACACTGCCCAGCGCTGGTGACGCTCCTGGAGCCCGTACCCGGACCCAGGCCTGCCGCCTGTTGCCAGGGTTAAGGGGAGGTGGCGCTGGACAAAAAAAAAACAAGTGCAGCCCCCTCTACCTCCACCTCACTTAATAAAGCCTGTGCCTGCAGGGAAGGCGGTCTCGGCTGCGAGCACGAGCAGCCTTGCCCTTGGACTTGCCCACACCCTTGGCCATGGTTCTGGTACTCGGGGGGTGGAAAAGAAAAGGGAGGAATTTGAAAAGTAAGTAAAAGTAATGAAAAAGCAAGTTATAGAAAAAGAGTGAAAAAGTAGTAAAAAAGTCACAAAAAGTAGAAAAAAAGTCAAAATATAGATTCAGGAAAATAGAGAGATAGATAATAAATTAAAAAGATTAAAAAATGTGTACAGAAACAAAGGATTTCAAGGGGAGACGGAGGATAGAAAAGCAGGCCCAGAACCATAACAATAGAGTGAAAAACAAAATGGCCACGCCCATTGTGACCGCATGGGCATGTTCGCAAGATATTTCCCCCGAGTATGTAAAAAGCATCGCAAACACGTAATACGCATTCCCAAACAGGAAATACTCAACGCAAACAGGCGGGAGCACGCAATACGTGACCCAGAATAGGAAATAAGCATCGCGAACGAGCGGGACAAGTGAAAAACAAGATGGCCGCACCCATTAGTGACCGCATGGGCAAGTTAGCGAGATATTTCCCCGCGAGTATGCAAAAACAGATCGTGAACTGGCGGGACAAGCAATTCCGTGTGTTCGCGGAATTTCGGCATCCTCGCGGAGATTTTTTACTGTTTTACCGAACTTTGCGTAACGTGAATTCCGCCTATCCTTACTTTTTTTTTATTTTTGTTTTTGTGTCCTCATTTGTCAATATGCAAGACCATGTCAGAAAAGGGGTCAATTTTTACTGGGACTAGGGGTACGCGGTCCCTCCATAAGGAGGAGATGTTGTAAACATCCCGGGATTTTAAGAGTGATATTCCCCCCATCCGGTCAAAAGGTCTAACTTCACTGAAACAGGTAAAAGAAATAGTGACTCTGACACAGACAAGCCAAAACCTGTAAAGCATATTACTAATCATTAGGCCTGGGCATAAATTTTGTTCCGTTCGCGGAAATTGCGATAATTTGACATTTTCGCGTTCCGCGGAGAGTGCGAAAATGTCAAAATTTCTGCTTTCCGCAGCTTGGCGATAATTTGTTTCTTGCTCGCGCTGTAAAATAATACATTCTCGCGTGCGTGCGATCGCCTTACCTGAATCCCTGCGTTCGCCGACAAGTTTTCTTGACCCGGTCGCATTCTCCATGAGATGTTGGATTGTTTTTAGCCATTTGCGCTGTCTCGCGACAGTTCGCGCCCGCAGTGACATCATGCGTCGCGCGATCACCTCTTTCTTCTCTCGATCATGCACCGCGAGACAACTCAAAACAAGATGGCCGCGCCCGCGAGCAACCACATGGGTAAGTTGGCGACCCGCAACCATGCAGAAAATCTCCCGGACATGCGGGGGAAAAAATTCCGCATCTTCGCGATATTTCCGCTTGTTTGCGATAATTTTAAACATTTGCGCGATAATTTGCGAAAGTGGATTTCGCAAATTCCTCCCACCCCTACTACTCATAGGACCAGATATTTAACAAAGGAAGAGAATGAAAAGGCAACGAAAAAAGCAAAAGACTTCTGATATGATCTTACCCACTTTCTCCCAGAAGGACTGGATCGAGGGACACTGCCAGAACATATGTGTATCGTTCGCATTTTCTTCGCCACATTTGGGGCATTTTCCTATTGTCCGACTTCCCACCTTCGATAACCTCCGAGGTGTCCAGTACGCCTTATGGACAGTGAAGAGGTTGTTTTTTCTTAGTGGGGCAGATTTCACATAGCGCCATAAATAAACCATAGATACTTGCCATAATAGTTTGTGATCCTGATCCGGCAGTTCCCTCTTCCAGCTCTCCATCATCGAATTTTGAGCCCCTTCTTCTGCCTGAATAAACAGCCAGTACCACTCTGCGATTTCTTTCGGTAGCTTGGGATGTAGTTTTATCCTAGACTCAGCCTCAAAATTCCCCTCACCCTTTTTCTCCAGTGTATTTGCCCAGCTGACTAATTGATAAACCCTTAGTTTTGTATAGGTGACATTATCATCTTCATGGTGCTGAAACCCCTATTTCAGTCACTTGACGTCACAGGAAGTGTATTTATAGCCCTCAAAACAGGTTGCAGTTGATCTGTATTTTCATTACCATCATTATCAATATAGCCTGCAAAGCCATGAGATATGAGTTTATAATTAGGAGAGAATCTCTTGTACAGGTTTTCCAGTTTTTCCTCACCCTCATACCATGGGTTCTGAACGTTGTTTGGCCACTTGTGTGGGTAGATAACATCTATCTCTGATGTAAGAGTTATAAATTCATCTGCTTGAGATACCATGGCAGATCTATTGCTTGCACGCTGTGCATACAGCATAAAGCACAAGTTATCTGCCAGGTTTGTTTTCACCTGGCCAAGTGAGTCCTCTCTGCTTATTTGCACTCATCTAAATTAGCCACTCTCAATAGCTTGTACAGCCTCATGCCTGTGTGTCTCTGGGGACTCCTTAAGCTTTTCAATTTCCCTTACTATGTGATTGATGAGCTGGTAAGCTCATGGCAGAGTTACTCCCTCCCTATGGAGTGCTTCTTACAGTGTTCCAATGCATGAACAGCATCTGCAACACCACCTAGATTCAGCAAAAAATCTGAAGATGTCAGGATTTTATTCAGCCCACTAAAATTAGATCGATGTTTGGCATTTCGAGAAGTGCTTAAGCTGAACTGAAAGAAATGCTGGTGAAGGGCTGGGTATGACTCCCACACTGCTCACATTTCCCTTTTGCTAGAAGCAATCCACCGAACTGAAATTACTTACCCACTTTTTAGAATTACAATTTCTAAGTCTTTTGCACATGCAGAGAGTTCCCTCTAAATTTTGGGAGACTGGTGGTACACGGGATAAAGTTTTTGAAAATATGACACAAGGTGCTTAAGGCCTGTCACTGTATCAGCCATGTCCGCTACACTGAGCTCAATCCGGTGGCATAGACAGTGCCATTTTAAAAGGCCATGGTATGTTGAACATAGCCTCTCCAAAACACTAGGGTAAAAAAATTTGACGTTCCAGTGGCGGAAAGTGCTACTAGCATATTTATAAGGCCACGTAAAGCCACATTATGTGGCTTTTCATGGCCTTATAAATATGTGCCACTTTCATGCAGAAAACTGTGTGAAAGAGGCAGATTTAAGAGAAATCGTAAGTCTAAGGCAGCCCCAAAAACTTACGCCTCCGCAGGGCGTAAGTTGTCGGCACAACGAGGAGAATATTTCTCCTCTTCTCTTCTCTTTCTATGTGTGGTGCATTGTAAAAGCCTCTTGCGATTGTTTTTGTGCAAGAAGGTTTCCCTTCCTGCACAAAAATATTCATCCCAGCAAGACAGGCACCGTTTCACCATGGGGCAAAGGTGCCTGTGTTGGTGCATGGCAGCCCATTTTGTGTGGCACAGGGGAAAATTACAGGAATGCTCTGTATCTAATAGATACAGCACATTTCTGCTCTTTTCCTTTGCCATAGGGCAGCACAGTAGCAAGGCCTGCTGTGCTGCCCTATGTAAAAAAGAACATAAATGAGGCCCCAAGCGTTTCTCTCGAGCATTACACTGGCTCCATCACTGCACACTCAATACACTCTGCATCTCGCCTAGTTAACTCAACCAAGTCAAGGTAAAGTGAGGGGCTCTTTCACATTGATTGCAGCATGGACATAAATAATTAAATCTGTCATTGGAAAAATGGATCGTTGACTCATCAATATAAACACAGATTTTTGGAGCCTGTTCAATGATATACATGCAAAGTTTTCTCCGCATTTCATTAGTACTGCAGTTGGTTATTTGTGCTGCAGTATGTTCACTGTGTAGAATCAAGCCTATATCTGCCTCATTAGCAACCTGTAAGGCTACTAGACCTGGAATGTCTGAAAAGGGACAAATATGTTTTGCACAAAAGAAAAGAGTGTGAAAAACCTTAACTGTTGAAGAATGCCAATGCCTCTCCTGCTCCAGGATAGTTGACCGCAGTACCTCCTTCTTGGATGCAGCTTGGATATCACATGCTTTAGAATGTGTTTCAGAAAGTTTATGATTATACATTTTCTTCTGCAGTGAGGTTAGCTGGCCAGCTTTTGTTGGACCTGATGCATCAATGCTCCCAGCGATCCATTCTCTAGACATACTCACACCCTGTGATGTTGACACTACAAGTAGCTTAACCTCACTCCATATGTTATACCCCATTTTCACTGCTTAGCTATGGATACTTTTCTTTAAATAGAGCCCACTGATTGTGGTCCCAAAACTCTGGCAAGCTGGTATCCCTTTCAAAACTGCCACCTGCATCTTGGACATTTGTTGTAGAGTCTTCCAGTGAAGCAGGTTGAATCGATCCTTGGTTTGACATCATCGTCTCTGAATCTTGTACAGGAACATCCTGAAAGCACACACTGGGCTGTACTAGGCTACTCTCAGAATCAAACCATGAGCTATTGTTCGCATTCGCAAAAAAATCCATGATGCTGGATTTGCATTTGCTTATTTCAGTAGAAGTTAGAAAGCATGAGTTCACCGATGGTTGCTGAGCAGAAAAACTTGCAAAGTTGCTTGGCAAAAATATTGTAAGCAATGCTGGGCCTAGGTGACTTACTTTACACTTAGAAAAATGTTTGTGGCTTAGAAAGACATTGTTTAATCGGCCCAATTAGCCACCCATCCAGGTTTGTGGTGGTTTTACAATAAAAAAAATAGAAAGTCACAAAATGCCCTTTAAAAAAAGAAAATTCCCTTCAATTAGCAATTAATGATCTTCAAATTTACTCTTGTGATATTGCTCATTTAGTTTTCTATGTAATGTATGAACAGTAAATTACAAGGGTCTGTCCTCATAAATGAACCAAACATTGCCTATCAAGGAGTAGCAGAGCTTTTTACCTCTCTTGGCTACTGCTAATGCAGCCTCCATGCTAGGGAGAGAAGACAACGTTTCCTGTCTGGCAGCAGCTGGCTGTGCAGCTTTCTGGTGATCTGCATTGTCTCCTGGGTGTGCATGGGACCCGATGCGGCCGTGCTGTGTTGAAGTATGGACCATGGTAGGTGTGAGCAGGGCAAGGTAATGGGGCTTCAGGCATGCACATAAGATAGGTGGCCCAGTTGAGTAGGATGGCTCTACGATAACATCTGTAAGCTGTGGCACAAATAAAATACTATTCATTAGGCATTGTATTTTCATAGTTGAAGGAAAGGTGGCATCCTGCTGCCATGGTCATTCAGTCCTTTAGAAATGATTCTGTGGCATTCCATGGGTATCCAGCAATCTTGAGCACCCAAATATTAATTTTTGGAGAGGTTAAATCGATTTTGAACGTTTACGGAACAACAGGTTGCCGTTACTGAAATTTAGATCAGGTTCCATTGAACAATTTGAGGTCCCAACTACACAGAATAAAGAAAATAAATTGGAGATGTTGCTATCATAGCAGATGAAAGGGTGTTAACATAAGTACTGGGATGCAGAGTACTGATGATTACCAGTAAGTAATCAATCTGTGATATCCTCATCCCCATTCTAGGCCCATCCCTTACTGAATTGGGGCATGCATAATTGTCAATGCTTAGCTATACTTTATATTGTTAAGAATATAATGTGGAAAGAATCCTTTGGCTTCCTCTTCTCAAGAACAGGGTGCTACCATTTCGACTCGCTGCTTGTTCTTGGAGCAGAGGGAAGGAGCTTCAAGCCTGGGATTAATATACAGAATCCTCATACTGCTACCAAAGAAGAAGACAGAAACTGAGGCCAGTGAGCTAACAAATCAACAGAGAGAGAAAAGCCAGACCATAGCCAAGGTTCTAGCTTGGGTGTAAGAGGTTGTACATTAGGCGAGCTGTGAAAATGTTTAGCAAGTTAACCATACAGTACACATGTCAAAATATGACAAATGCCTTTAAAAAAACACAAAATTATGCATTTCTGTAACATGCCAAATCTCTTACACATGTACATCAGATAATAACTCTGCATTGAGACCTTTGAAAAGTGATCATTTTTAAACCAGAATGTGCTCCCCATCTCTGATGCCTGTGCCACTAGGAAAATAAGAGGTACTTCAGTTGAAAAGGTCATGCATGATGTGGAGAGGAGAACTGGTCAACAGCTCAGTGAAATAGTCTGTTCTCAAGCTGCTTGTGAAGTGCAGTGGAATAAAATTGGCTGAAATGATCCACATGCAAGGTAGGTATGGTGTATTTCAGTTAGGATCATCTTCCATGTTGCAAAGTGATGAGATGATAGTGCATAACTTGAATACATGTAAATAGCTGTCAAGATGTCCGTATGTTTATGTTTGACATTTCCATGGTTTCAGTGCACTTATGAGTGACATTCAACGACCAAATGTGTGACACTTAGAGGGACACTTTCCCGTCAGTAAAGCCAAGATGCAAAGTGCTTGGAAAGCAATAGATGTCAAAAATTGCACCCCTTTGAGCATTAAGAAGCTCTACAATATTTTGAACCAACCGGAAAACCACTGAAATAAAGTCACTAACCTTAAACCTCTTAATGTGCCATCTAGAATAAAAATTTGCAAAATCACCATAAGCTGGTATATTTCCCCCATCTGCACATACTTTAAAAGTAAATCTAAGAAAAGATAATTGTGCACAAAATGCCGCAGCAGCACATCATTTTAATGGCCCCGACTATGACACACAAAAGGAAGTGGTCTCTCTACTTCAGAGGAGCCCGTGTGAAAGCTAGGAATACATGGGTAGGGCCTGCTTGGCTCAGCACATTGCACAAATAATTTACACTAGGCCGTGTGGTGCATGGCACCCTCAGAACATGGTAGCACTTTACAGAGGATGCGTGGCCCAGCAATAGTCTCTGTGTCCCAAGGCCCCTTCACAGCAGGCTAGCACTTGAAATAGGGCCACATGGCCCTTAGCACAACACTAGGCTGCTCACTACAGTCAGTGTCATCCACGGAACCCTCAGGGCAGGGTTACACTTTAAAGGAGGAGTGTGTCTTAGAATAGCACTGGGTCCCCTCCTGACTTACTGGTTGAATTGTAATTGTAACTACATTTATATAGCGCTTTCTACCAATGACAAAGTGTTGAAGCACTTTACGCTGGGCAGCATGATGTTCCAGAACACAAGGTTAATGGTTAGTTCAGTGTTATTAGTTACTGTTTGTGATTAGGATTATTCTTGTGCACCCAGAGCAAACCATTCCATGCAGTCATTTCAGTTTTTATAGTTGACTAAAGTAATAGTGGTTGATTGCAATCATTAGTTGAGGGCTGAGGTCAAGGACATGGTTGTTAGGATTAATACAGGAGTTAGAATAGATTAGATATTGTTAGGTTGTAAAGGTATACCTTTCAGCAGTTGGAGGAGAGAATGTGATCTTTTAAATGAGTTGTGGGAAGTTTTCTGACATAGCGAATGGTCAAAGGTGCATGTGTCAGTAGGTTGTGCTCAGGCAGAGGAGGCATGCAGAGCATGTAAGGGAAGAAGAGGGACATTTGAATGAGAGAAGAAAAAAGGAGAGGCTACTTCCTCTAATCCCTGTGCACAAGTTATTCCACCTGGCTCCCTAAGTCCCCTCTCAAAGCACTGGTCAGGAATGGGGAATAACACAAACAAAATGATTGGGGAAATACCTACCCGGGGTATGGCTACTTCCTCACTTTCTTATACATTACAGTTTGCATGCAGGTCTTGATGACAGTTAATAGTTCACTGTTCTATGTTAGCATATTAACTTATAAACTGCAAGGAACAAATGATCTCTCTGACAAAAGCAGTAACCCCCGGACCTGTTTACATTATATCCACCATTGTGATCTGCATGGTACATGTTCTCTGCAGCAGACATATTAAACGTATGCACTACCTTACTATTAGTCAAACCTTCCCCTGGACAAAACACTGGTCTCTCTCCAGAAGACTTTCTTGAAATTTGTATTGTTGCCTTAAAATTGCTAGAAGCAAGGAATGTGGCTGGTGTGTTAAAACCCTAATATACTTGCAACCAGGGCCCCCCACCTGAAGTCAGGGCCCAGTGTGGTGACCTAGTCGCTTTGCCCTCAAGCCGGCCTTGTGGATAAACATTTGTGCCCACAGTAAGAAAGAAAACAGTCTGGCATATTTTCTGAAAAGCACTCCAACTTTATGAGGATGACAAGCGCAGCCTCTGTGCAGTCAAGCACCTGCTTTAATGGAGAGAGAGAGGCAAAGAACAGTACAACCATTCAACCATGTAGGCTGAGGTAAACATTACGCAACCACCAGCCATGTGTGTATCCCCCACTAATGAACTCCCTAACTGCTTCCACCTACATGCAGTATGCCACACTGTTCACACTCAACTCAGCAGTACAATCACTGACATTTTCCCACCTACATCATTTACAGTTTACCTAGTAAATGTTCCTTGCAGGCACCGAGTCTTAACGTTGTTTACTAAAGCAAATACTTGAGCAGCCATTACCAGCCTCCCCTCCAAAATCTCCCTGAGTTCCATTCAGAATCTCCTGCAGAAGAGAAACACCCCCCCTTCAAGCAACAGTCACTCCCGACCCATTGGGCTCAGCCGCAATGAAAAGGGGGGGCATTCATGGATATACCCGACACTTGAAACCTCCAAAAACCACCACAAAGCAACCCTTTCTTCCTTTTGTTACCTCTTGGTTATTAACTCAATAGAAACATCCTGAATACCGCCCACATCCCAATGAAACCCCAGCAGTATGAAAGCTGCCACCAACACCAGAAGACTGGTGGTAGAAAGATCACTCTAGCAGAAGTACACCGAGCTGTGCAAACCCCCAAACCGCTCCCACCGCCGACACATGCCACCGATAACTTCTAAGTCTCCTAAACGATCATAGAAACAATAGAGCATTTGTCAGGAACTTGGCAGGGTGACTGGCCTCATCTATAGTACTAGCCTACATTGAGTGGGCGTACAACACAGAGCTAGACATGCGAGGTCTGACTACCCTGCCAATGGGATAAATAAAGGGATGAAAGTAGGGGATGGGATGAAGCAGCAGGGGAAGAGCTGATGCTGCTTCTGAACCTTTGCTCTTCAGTTCTATCGTATAAATGGTCGGGCAGGTCAGGCAGTAGGCGAGGCCAGGTACGTAAGTGGAGTCTCAAGTGGGAGAGTGACACACGACGATATCCGGAAATGGGTCAGGTGAGAAAAACAGCCAGAGGAGGAAAGTCTGAAAAATAAAGGACAATACACACACGGGCAGGTCTGCAGAGATGCACACACGCCCATCCACTGACATCTGACACGACCACTGATTGGTCTCAGACTCACAGAGTCTACTGGGAGGCAGCCAGGCAAGCTCACAGGGTGGTGGGTGCAGGTTTAAATGGCAAGGCAGAGCTGTCATAGGTAGCACTTTCATGTGCTGCACAAGATTGACAGTCCTGTAGTGGGGAGATGGGCTGGCAAATTAATGTCATAGAAGAAAGTATGTGCAGTGGGCATGGTGGCAAACAGTCTTAGAAACTTCCAGATTCAGCCACAATTACCTGGACATACTTGGTGTACTCTTGTTAGAGCAACCAGCTTTGGATCAGGGTGAATGGCATCTACCCCTTTAAAAATAGGGGGGGTACTGAGTGCACCCCCGACTCGTGCCCTGGTTATAATGCAGTTATGCCATTCAAAAGCAGAAAATCCATAATCCCTTCATGGCAATAAGGTTACATTAATTCAATTATAAAAGGCTTACAGGAAAAAATATGCCACATACCTAAAAAATCAATTAATTCAATGCATGTAAGGGTGGTAAACAGGAATGCATCAGAGACCTTGAATGCTTCAAAAGATGTAGACTGAGTGTAAACCAGGTCATCGGAGAGCCAAAGAGATGACATATTTGATATTATATACTGCATATAATTGGATACAACATTCCCTTTCAAGCCACTCATGCTAACAACACCTGTCAATGGGAAACATCCATTACAACACAGGCATTACATTGCAATGCCTTAACAACGCAGGCATTATGTCATTTTTGCCATTACAACGCATACCATTACAACGCATGACATTACAACACATGTGCATTTACATCACATGCCTTTACAACTTATTTTTAAGTTGTTTTTTATTTTTCTATGTATTATTTTTTGAAGTCTTTAATTTTTAGTTTAAGCAGTTTAATTTTAAAGTAGAGATTTTTTTAAATATCTTTGTGTAGTAATAAATTAATACTTTATGTATTTAAAAATTCAATAATATTACTAAACTTATTATGGTATACCAGGAAAATAGGGGTAATGGGTGGGGAAGTGTCATAATACTTGGGTATTTATTCTAATACCCAGGTATTAATGTTTTAACATTTATAAATGTTCACAATATAAAAAATATATATAAATATTAAGATTTAAACAGGGTTTAAAAAGGGCTTAGACACATTTTCTCTGGCATGGGATGCCAGGGAAATAGGGGTTTTGGGTGGGGAAGTGTATTAGTACTTGGGCATTTATTTTACTACCCAGGTATTATTTTTTAAACATTTATTACATTTAAAAAAACATTAAAAATATAAATATTAATATCTTAAAAGGAGTTTAACACCTATTCGCTGGCCCAGGATGCCAGGGCAATAGGGATTTTGGGTAGGGAAGAGTATTAATTCTTGGGTATTTCATAAAATACCTATGTATTCATTTTTTATTACATTTTACTTGTTTTAAAAATGCTGTAATATGTAAAACTTTAATTTAAAAATTGAAATGTAAGTTTTGCCTAAAATGGTCAATAGAAAATACTAATGTGGTATTTTTAAAACTAGTTTATTAAATATTAAATACAAGAGTGAGTAGTTTGTCTTAAATAATACATTTAAAATATATGCCAATTTTAAGAAATGAAACGTAATTTAAAAAAAATCATTTATCTAACCAATAACATTTTAAAATTAATGTGTTTAACTCATGAACATTAATACATATTTATAATACTTTCTGTAACAAAGAACAATAGATAGGACACATATTTTTAATAATCTTTTATTTAAAAAATATCAAATTAGCACTCTAAATGTTTTAATTACAAATACACATGCATACATACATACATACATACATATATAAATACATTATTAATCATTAATGAAAAAAATAAAAGATGAACATTTACATTTTTTTAACATTTCTTTAACATTTTTCCCATGGTTTCCAATTGTATTCAATGAGTAAAATTGTCATTTTTTTGTTTTAGCTTTTTCAGATGACGTACGCGGTTGAGCGTATGTTTCTACAGTTCTGGAGCGTCGTGGTCAAGATCAGATGCAAAGAAGAGCTGCAGTCTGGTATGTGAAACTTTATTTTTTTATTAGACATTGTGGCAGGCATACTTTATTGTAAGGAGAGTTTAGGAAGGTAGCTAAATGTATGTATGTATATTGTTGTGTTTTTTAATGTTTTTAACACCAATTTCATCCATACGCAGGTAGCAGTTGTACGCTCACAATGGGGTTTTTGTTTGTGAATTTTATACTGTTGGTTCAAAAAAAGGGAACCCTCCTTTGAGAAGAATTTCTTTTTTTTAATCTAAACTGTAATAGAAGTAATGTTTATTTTCTAAACTTTTTTGGGCGTTGCAACCTTTTTCTAAAAGAGATGCGTTTTCATGGATCTTCAACCACATGGATTTTTGGACTACGACGATGGGATTGTTCGCCATTACAAACCTTTTTGAAATTTTTGAGTATTTTTTAAACTCTTTGGGGCTCATTTATGAGCCCCTTCGTCACTTTTGCACCGCCGGTGCGTCACTTTTTGTGACGCACCACTGGCGTAAAGCATGCGCCATGTTGCGCCATATTTACGAAGTGACGCATCTAGGTAGATGCGTCACTTCGTAACCCCCCGCGCTACATTATACCTGCGCCAGGTATAATGTATGCAGGGGGGGCGTACCCCCGCAAGAAAGGGTCGTAGGAGTGGCGCAGGGAAATCTATGAGATTTTGCTGCGCCACTTCTAGGACGCCAATGTGTCAAACCCTTACGCCTGCCTCATGGCAGGCGTAAGGGTGACGCAGGCCATTTCACGTGGGGCTTGCCCCATGTGAAAGGAACATTGCTGGAGTTGCGTCAGGCTTCCGACACAACTCCAGCAATGCGTCACTTTTTGCGCTGACAGATACGTCAGTTATACTGACGTATCTGTCCTTCCTTGCGACATGATGCGTCATATTATTAATGTGACGCATCATTGGTGTCGCATGGAGAGCGCACTGAGAAGTGACGCATCGCTGCTTTCACGCAGCGATGCGTCACTTCTCATAAATGAGGCCCTTTGTTTTTAAAAAAGGATTGATTTTGAATCATTTTATCGTTTGGGTTTTGATTTCGGAGACATCTTGGAATGGAAAACAATAGAAAGAGGATTGCTATGCTGTATTTCTTGTTGCGTTTTTTGCCAGTTTTGTTCAAATTTTCAGGATTTTTTGGGGGGATGAATTTATTAGGGAACACAGATTAATTGCAGCATTTGATTTGCAAATAAAAATGGCTATGCCAATCTGTGTCTTTTTTTAAAACCTTAAATGAGGGCTTTGAATCGAATTGTGGATTATGGTTACACACTTTGGATATTTGGGGAACGGCCGACTCTTGCCGGGAAGTGGATTTTTAGAGATGAACAAGAGTCGAAGAAGGAAGACGACTGAAGGCAGGATCCCATTTTTCTAAATTTGCCCCAAAAACGTTATTAAAAAAGAAATCCAAATACAGTGAATAAAAAAAAAAAAACGCAAAACAGGCAAGTAAGATAGAATAGGTGTTAGTCATTTTTAGAAATGTATTTATAAGCAATATTGTCGTATAAGTAGTTTGAAGCCACCATCAACAAAAACTGATGGATTTGTTTCAATAATCTCTCAGACATTTCCTTTGTTCTTTTTGTAATTCGCGGGTTCATACTACCAGTCAATGATTGCCTTATTCTCATTTCTTGGAAACTTCGTACTTCTTCAAAATTTCCCCAAAATGATAAAAGTTAGGGTGAGGTTTGCCAATTGATTTTTTGAAGGAGTTTTTCCATCCTTCTATGGCATTATTGTCTTTGCTTCTATGTCTAAGCTGGTTGTGTAACAGTTCCACCATTTGACAGGAAACCTCAGATTCCTTCTGCGTCTCAACCTGCTGAGCCGGCCAATCCATGTGTTCTCGAAATAATTTAGTAGGGTGCCCAATTTTTCTTAATTTGCAGTAAAATACTCTGACTCAATGATTGACGTGTAGAATTCATCCATACTGTCAGGTGGAACAAAGACAATGGTGTTAGTTTTTTAATTCAAATAGTAGTTAATGTCTGATATGTAATCCTCAAATAAGGATGTTTTTGAATTTTTCACTAATAAACCTGTGAAAAGTAAAAAAAAAAAATCCTTGAATTTGGGTTTCCAGGTAGGTTTTAATAATGGTGTTAATCATTAATATTTCAAAGTCAATTATCACTTTTCTAGGACTTTTGTTTTGAGTTTTAGATTTTACCACTGATAAAAGTTCAGTGTATGTTGAGGATTTTTTATAGGGGAGTAAACAGTATACTAAGGGAACTGCAGTGTTATTAATGTAGGCATGAATCATGTATATTTAGGTGAATGGATGGGGTGTGGATTTAAACATCCCATCCATCATCCAAATATTACTACTTTCCAATTTCAAAAGGCAACGGGGTAGGCAAAAAATTAGTATTAGATTTTGAGGGGTTTTATTGTTGTGCAATAGAAAGGTTTCATTAGTAGCAGTGGTAGATAGTTCAGGAAGAATGTTAATATCAGAGAATGTTTGGGATGTTACACGTTGGGTGTTACTTGCCTTTTCTTCCTTTGAATAATTCTTCTTAAGGTAGGGATTGTGGGCATAGAACTAGCTACATGCATAGGAATGTTTTGGGCTACCTCCCTCAAAACTGAGCCATAGGGTTCATTGGAGGTGCATCCAAGGTCTTTCATTTGATTAATGTTTTCTCTTACCTCTATCTCCATTGAAGAGGCAGAGCAGTTATGCTATGTGGTCCTTTCAACAGTATTTCGAAGAGTAAGCACTCTGCCTGTGCAATGGGATGAGTAATATTGCACACACCTCAAATGACTCCTGGTCTCAGTTAGTCTCTCCTTACAATAAAGATTGCCACCATATTTTATTAGACAATTTCCTCTTTGGGACATAAGATAGCTGGCTTGTCTTCTTGATGCCATTATGGTGTTTTCTGTAAAAGAGGAGTAAACAAGTGTCTTTGTTTGATTGCTTTTTAAAATAATTTTTAGCCTGCAAATACATTATTTTTACATGTTTGTTTGTTGTTCTGTAATCAAGGTTTAATTTCTATAGCTGTTGCGAAAAGCTTATCTACTTTGGCATTGTTTATTTTTTACAAGCTGTAAAAAAAAATGATTAGCAATATTTTATGTTGCCTATTAAGTGCACTAAAAACATGCTGATTATATTTTGTCATGATTTTCACTTTTCCTTGCTTTGATTATCTGCTATGGTTTGTAGTTGGGTCCTTCGAAAAGAGATTCAGGCATTTTTAATTGCAAATGTAGTTGGCCTCAGCTTAGTAAACCTGCTTGGTTTGCTTGTCTGTTCTTTTGATGATTTTGATTGTTTTCTCCAACTGTTTTAGCTGTTTTAATTATTTTTCTTCTGTGTGAATTTTGGTTGTTCTAAAAGGTAAAGTGGATTTTTAAACAGATGTTTGAAAAAACATTCTCACTTTTGCTTCAGTTTGACAAATTAAAATTGGATTTCTGAAACAGATTGTTGTTCATTTCAGTTCCTGCTTGGTTTGAAGAAATATTTTGCTTAGTTTTGGTTACAACATAAGGATTTGGAAAAGTATACCTGTGATAGGCCTTCGGTTTGTCTAACCTCTGTTTGGAAGATGGTTTAATGTCCTGTGTATGGTTTTCAACCCAATATTTTTCTCAGATAAATTAATTAACCTGTGAAATAAAAAATTAAAGGACTTTATGTGTTTCTTTTAAATTGTTTACATCTCATTGTGCAAATGACCAGCACCTTGCTTGAGGCAAGCACTCTGTGATGTTAGAATAGTAATTTTGCCTCCCACCAGTGACCAGCACCTTCCCTGAGGCACGCACCCTGTGGTGTTAGAATAGTGATTTAGCCCCCCACCACAACCAGCACCATCCCTGAGGCAAGCACCCTGTGGAGTTAGAATTGTATTTTTGCCCCTACCTCTGTCCAGCACCTTCCCGGAGGCAATTACCCTGTGGAGATAAAATAGTATTTTTGCCCCCTACCACTGACCACCATATTTCCTGCGGCATGCACCCGTGGAGTTAGAATAGTATTTATGTCCCCCATCAGCACCTTCCCTGAGCCAATCACCTGCAGAGTTGAAATAGTAATAGTATTTTTGCCCCCACCACTGACCAACTGCCTCTCTATGGGGCTGATTACTATGGCAGGTGGACTAGGTCCGCCCCCCAATGTAGCGGTGTTTGGGACCGCCCATCAGACATGCAGGGGTCCGACCACTGAGATCAGGATGCGCCTGCCATACTGGCGGGCGCATCCATGGCTTTTCTCATTGCGGGAGGTGCTGCTGGCTGCAGCACCGTATGCAATGTTGAAAGTGCATGCACTGCATTTCCCTGCACTACGTGGCAGGCACCATGTGGTGCCTGCCACTTGGTGCATTGAAATGCAGTGGGGTACCATGGTTACCCCCCAGTACAGAGACAACCCCCCAACAAGGGGGACCCGCAATGGGCCCCCAAACCCAATCCCCGCCTAAACTTTGCGGCCACCGCAGTATCCACTGCCATCCTAATTTGGTGGTGGGTAATAGGCTTGGTGTTGGCTGGATAATTTTCCAAAATATGCAAAAAAAGTTTTAAAATTATTTTAATTTCACATTTGCCAATATATTGTTTTCTAGCTAAGTGTGCTTCATGTTTAAAGTACACTTACTTTAGTCAATAGATGGCAGTGTTTTCAGGTCGAAAGTGGCAGTTTCCTGCTCCTACTTCAGATGCGTTTTGTCGTCAGGAAAGTCGGACAAAATGGTGGTTGGCTTAATTTATGCGTTTAGTATTGGTAAATGAAAATGTAAAAGAAAATATGTTCCATAAAATATTTTTCCGCGTGATTCAGAACCTGACAGAAGGTATATTTTCAATTTTGTGTGTGATGGTTTGGTTTTTACGTTTCGTGTTAGAATGGCATTCATTTTGAATAGAGGTTGGCTTGCCTGGTGTTGTAGAAATAGTTAAAGGACACAATTTTGCTCTTTCTTTGTATGTCGTGAATGCCTTGTATGTGGTTGCTGTTTATAAAAAATGAATATTTAATATACTGGTTTTAAAATTATCGCTCGAGTATTTAAATGAATACCCGGATATTAATATTAATATCCAGGTATTAATATACTCCCCCACCCAAATCCCCTGTTTCCTTTGCATCCCATCCCAGAGGGAGGGTGACAAAAGTCAAAAATATATTACTTTTCTAAATTACTATCCATTATGTGTAGTAAAAACATGCGTTGTACTACTCTGCGTTGCAATGGTAGTTGTAAAAAACATGTGATGTAATCGTGGTTGCGTTATAAAAACTGCGTTGAAAAAGCATGCATTGTAATTCTGTGCATTGTAACATCATATATTCCTTGTCAATTGTGTTGAAACCTGTGATTCATGGCAGACTAATTCTTCAGATCGTGGACAGCTCTTTTAAGCCCTGTTGGATAGTACCTCGTTGTTCAGAAAGTTTCACCACGGCTGCTGTGGATGTGTGTGCGCGTGCATGTTTGTGTCCTCCTGCATGGTGTCCTTTTGTGCATGCATGTCAGCTAGGAAATGGTCCATCTACACCAACGCCTTTACAAGGTTGCCATAGTGCTCCCTTCTTCTGAACATGGAGCAGGATCTCACCTGGTCACCATCATAGTGCCCCAGGCCTCCAAATGGTCACCGGTCTCGCATATTGAACCATGCTGCACCTATTCAGATTAATCTTCTCTGAAGATTTTTTCCTGTATTGCAGGCATACTGTTCTCGTCCACTGGTTCCACTGGTTCCGTGCCTGTATATTCTTCATAAATACCATGAGTCAGATATAATATTCCAGCTGTCATGAATACGTTTGAACAGAGATACTCAGTTTCTTCTACATCACCATGCCCACTACTGTCCGTGTCTTAGTAGATAATTGGAGTGTACCGATCATTTATATAATTTATATCCTATATCATATATTTGGCGTACCAAGCCAAAGTTTCTAGGGGCCAAATAATGAGATTATTGTCAAATTCATTGGAAGATACCCAAGTCAGAATAAATAATTCCAGTCAGCCTCTATGCAACTGTTCAGATTCCAACTTGGACTGACAATCAGTATCCCTAAATCGGATACCATTGTGCCTATGCACAACTGGAGTTCCAGCTGATTGAAAACCCCCGCAATTAGGATTGGTTGCAGCAGAAATTCCACAGGAATACCACCATCTCCAAATGGTAATTTGGCCATATGTATATGAAACAAAAGTAGGGGTTTAATGTACTCACCTGCTTCCCCCTTACTCCGTTTATACCCTGATTGTTTATGTATCAGATGCTTGCATTCATCTGTTCCTAATAAGGGTGGCGCTCTAATACAGGCAAATTTCTTCATCCAGTTTTGCAGCTTCCACAACACAGCTTCACAATTAGTTCCCTCATACTTCATTTCAGGTCTTGGGAACTCTTTTTTGCAGTGTTGCACAGAGTGTTGAATGTTGGTCAATACATTCACCTTGCCAGCGCCTTTCTGCCAGATCTTGGCTCTGATTCTAGTGCTTATTTTTTGTAAGTCCAAATCAAGCACATGTATTTTCTAGAGGTGTGAGAAACTTGTGTCATTTGTTTTCACGTGATTCAGCAAAATTTCAGCAAAATTCTGGGAAATTATACAAAATGAAAAACAATCTTTTTGCACTATATTTTAGCTTGAAATGTGTCCTCCCGTCAGTTTTTGAGGCTAGTACACATTTCGCACTAAACATCTAAAGCACCACAAACAGCCTCTCATGTTCTGTAGTTCCTGTGTGTTTGTGGTAAATTGCTACCCGGAAGGTGTGAATTTTTATGATGGATTAAGCATAATTATGTGAATGTGGCCTAATGGTGTGAATATGGGAATTTTGCATAACATGAAAATCTCAAAATTAAAAAAAAATACCAAGGCCTAGTAATTTCTCTTCTGGAAATTATGTGAAATGCCTCAAACGTTGCGCAAAATTGCCCGTTATGACGTGCAATGCTGGTCTTGAACCTTAAATGTAAAATGGACATGAGAAAGCATTTCACACTAAAAAATATCATAATTTGGTGCATTACTTGAAAAACAGCTGCTTGCATCTGGTTTGTTTGTGTTGTGTCATGCGTAAAGGAAATTTCCCCTGGACGTAGTTATTTGGGGAATGACTTTATCCTTTACCGTCTCCTCTGCCAGCAATTGCAGCTCCTTCTCACCAAACTTCAATTTTTGCAGTCACTTAAATTCTATGGAATAGAGTTGTGAGGCCTTGGGGATGGGATGATGAGGAATGGCTTTGGATTTAACATTTCTATATGCCTGATCAGATAGGCACTGAGTGCTGGCATCTCCACATCAGCCTTTGTATGGTTCATTGTTTATTTGGTAGGCAGTGTGATCTGTTTGTACAGACTAGCAGGGATGCTGCATCTATCATAGGACACTTCCAACGGCTCATGATGTATTTTATTGGATTTTTGCATTTTTACACTTATGCCAACTTACCGGCTGGTAATACGAGGTGCAGAAATTACGTCATACCACCTGGTTCATATTGTTCCAGAAACAAAATCTTGCACCTGAAAAATCCAGTCCTGCGGGACCCACAAAAAAATTCATAATTTTGTGTTTCACACCTAGATTTACCAGCCAAAGTATCAGTGCCTATTACCACACAAAGACGCCAAGGAACTCAGAATCCACGGGTGGATATTAAAAATGTTCCATCAGGAATAATGGTCTTCATGCTGGCGAAATGGTCCAAGTGGAGCTAAACCTCAATGAGGAAGCATTTGGGAAGTGGAAAAGAGACACAGAAAGAGCCAGCATCATCCATAGCCCCAATATATTCTGCAGTTAATTGAGTCCTTCTTCTGGAAATGAATCAGCATTTATCACAGTTAAGAAATCACATACAGATAACCTACAGACAGGTATAGTTTATTTCTAGCACACAATCTAAGTGACAAGACCAGTAACGTTCCTAGCAGTACCTATTCCTTTACCTCTACCTGTACCTTTATGCCCATGCAGTCTCCACCTTACACTGTAGGAAGTTAATTGGCCCATAGATATGTCCCTGATTTCCAAACCCACTTTGCCTTTTAAGTATGAAATACAAATGGCCTTGAAGAACATATATTTACTTATGAGGCCTGCTCCATTGATTGTCACCATCCTACTTTCTAATCCACAGTACATAAATAACCACCAGTCAACAGTCTGTATAACAAACCCATTCCTGGTAGAGTCAAGAGAGATCAACACCTGTTAAACCACAAATGAGAAGTAATTGGGGGTGGTGATCAAGTGCTTTCTGCTATGGGGAAACTAAATGGGTATGCCATTCTCGTTTTGAAGGAACAGAACTGGGATGCAAATTTGTCAATGTTTTCCCTATAAATCACCGGAAGCAAGCAGATTAGTGACAGGGGTAACTTGAATATTAATTCTAAATTCAGGAAGTCCAGATTATTAGGCAAAAACGAATAATTGTTATCAAGATTTTTATAGTCAAAAAGTTGAAGGGAATATTAGAGAAACACTAAAATGTATTCAAAATAATATGAGTGACCCAGCTTAAGACACACAATCCACCAAAGTTGACAGTTCCATTCAAAAACAGCCTAGTTGTAAATATCAGTTTCCACTGTAACAATAAGGTGCCAATTCCGATCCGGGTCGGAAAGCACTCCGACCGAGTCGGATCCGGAGTGTTTTCTGACCGAGCTGGACCCCTACAGTTCGACCGAGCGAGTACGATGCGCACGTATGCTGTCGGACTCGGTTCCGTCGGTCTTCCATAGAAGTCAATGGGAGCCAGTTGTACGATGCGTACATGCGATCCCATTGACTGAATGGGTACATCTCGAACAAATGCGCCCCCTACAGTGGGTACGCGTCGGCGCCATCTGTGCCATACATGCCTGTGTGGGGGAGACCCATGTGTCTCCCCCTGTGTGCGAGTCGTACGGCTGCGGGTGTCAGGGGGTCTGACGCGGACCCCTGAAGTCCGACTCCGGGAGCTTTTGCGAGCTGGCTCGGTCGTGAATCGCATCCATTGCACGCCACGGTTAGCTTAGGACCGAGACATACAGAGCGGTTCGGACCCGGAAACGACTCAGTCTGGCATATACATTGTACAAATTAATAATATATTGCAATATTTTTTTACAAGTTTCTCTAAATAAAATCCTACATCTTCCATGGATCATTTCTTGTATATACAAATAATTGTTGAATCATAATCATACATCTTGTATGAATCGATTCACATAAAAAATCCTAATTCCATCAGGAAATCAAACTATTCATCAAAAGATAATTTAAACAATAAAATTATAAATTTCCAAACTCAAGGGGTCCAGATGTATCAATGCATTTAATCAAAGTGATGCAGTCATCAAGTATATTTAATCCAAGCACTAAACAGCTAACATGTATTTCGTGGTATCGCTGTTAGCCACTTTTTCAGGGCTGAGGGATGATTACAAGTTTGGTGGTGTGGGATTAGCCTGCCATGCCACTGCCACACTCCCACACTGTAAAACAGGGCCGCCAGCTGCCTTCCAGACTACGACTTTCCTCGTAGCCTGGTTGGTGGTCCCTTGGCATTCCCACTGCGGTGCCATTCAAAAATGCACCCCAATGGGAACGTCAAAGCTCCTTCCTTCATGGCATGGGCTGTGAAGTTCATGTCATGAAGGAAAGGGGGGCATGCAGACAGGAGAGAGCACACCATCTGCCCCCCCTGCCTGTATCCTATGGGCCTGAGTAAAGATGGAGCCCTGTTGGGCCTCCTTTGTTTTCTCACCACCTCCCTTTCCAATGTGGGTTAGAGACGCAGTAAGGAAACTTGCAACATACTTGGCTGTGCCACAGCTGCACTGCGACGAATATTGCGACCTCAAGATTGCTGTGCCAGCACAAGTGATTGCGGATCCCTGGTGGCTGCTGCGGTCTCATGGGGGTCCAAGTACCAAAGTTGCAATATGGTGGTCGGACCGCTGATGTGCACCGTCAATGCAGCACCACCCCGGGTTTGGTAGTTAATGGACCGCCAAACTGGGAATCAGGCCCTGTGTCTTTTTTGTTGTGAAGTGTCTTATTATTAGTACTAACCACTCCTTTATGTCGCAAATGGATGCAGTTACTTTCTTTTACATGTTGTGCTGGTACCAAAACACATACCCCTATTGTTAATTAAATGGTCAAAACACTCTATTCTCCAATAGCTCATTATCCTCCTGTGCATACAAATGTAACTGTTCTTCTTTAACCAGTTTCAAATGCACTGCTTTACTATAGCAATGGCTCCATTTTCTTTCAATTCATCCTCACATACCTTCATCTTATGGCCTCCTGAAGCCAAACTTTAAAAAAAAAAAAATACTGCTATTTTGGACACCGTGACTTACAACACAATTGGTCAAAGTTTGGAACCATGATAGAAAAAGCAAGTTTATTTTGGTTATGTATGCAAAGATGGTTTCATAAAACATTGGAATATTTTCATGATCCACGGTCATGTAATGAAAATTCTGTGTCTCGGGCATTTACCAGAAAGACATGTACTCATTAACCTGTGCAATGTGATGGTAACAGTGCACCTGCAGGTTTGTCTCGTGTGGCAGCTTTCTTTTTCCTGTTAAATATGATGTGCATTATCAGCATTTGTATTTGTATGCCATGATTTGGGCATTTCATGCTGCATTTCGACTGTGGCATCTTTCAAGTGGAATGTTATAATGCTTACCACACTCTGAGCAAAAAGTGTGCTAGGGTGCTGTTTACTGATGTCCTTCTGCATTCCGCAAAACAGCAGGAAAATATTTTTTTTTATGCATGCAATTTTACCGCATATAATAGTTTGCCTCGATTTATCCCACAATATCTTTGCACAGTATCAGCTAAACCCTGAAGAAATGCTACACGGGGAAACTTCTGATTTCCCAGATAGGAATCACCACATGAAACCACCCTGCTTGTAATCTGTGCCCAAGCCATGTAGTACGCCTTCGATCGAATTCAAGAGCCTGAAAATGTGCCCACATCAGGTGTCCATTATACACATAGGAACTATAATTAGTCCTTTCGTCTTTCGCCAGCAATGCTTCGCAATATTGGGTTCCGAAGAAAATACTTTTTTTTGCCAAATTATAACAGCAACAGGTAGGAAATAAGCCAAAACCATCAAAATTTATTGGTTCATTTCGTACAGATTTCCATTGGGCAATTGTTTTGTGAGTATTGGTTAACAGCAACAAACCACCATGTCAGTATTATGGAAAAACCTACAGATCAATATTCTAATACAAAATTATCTGGCAATTTGTGGAATTTCCTTGTAAACAAATCCGTGCCCTGGAGAACATTTGTAGGGTTCTTTGGGTGGGTCCAGGTTGTTTGTGTGGGTCCAACATTAAGGTGCCGATTCTGATCCTGTAAAACCCAGGTACGAACCGTCGTACGGAGCGTATTCTCCGTACGACTCGTACCCGGGAAAACCACCTTACAAACCCGCAAGTACGATTCGTACAGAAATACAATTTCCGTTCGAATCGTAAAATACACCGACCAGCTAAAATATACCCACAATTCCGCTCGGGGACACCGCGTACGTGACGTCCGGACGGAGTCAGGCAGCGTTTTATGAACCAGCAAGTACGATTCGTGCCAAGGTCACTCCGCACGGATAATATTTTACGGCAGCCAAAAACTGCCGGGAAATTGAGGAGGATGCGAGGAAGGAGCACCTGTACACGACGGACAGCCACGGACCCCATCCTACATGTCATCCCGGCCCTCATAGCCTACGACCTGGTGCACAGGAACCGACGCAGACGCCGCAGAAGGTCAGAACAACACCAAGGGGCAAAGGTGGGGGGCAGGGGCAGGAAACATAACCCCCACCCAAGGCAAAATATATACATGCCCTGTACATACCATACCTCCAGGGTCTGGTCACTTCGGGGGGGGGGGGTGTCCACCAAAGCCTGCGTCCCGCCACAATGGAAGTGGACGTGGACGCGTCCCATCACCACAACAATTGTGGTACGCACCGTACCCACGCCTTAAGAGCGTGGGTACGGGTCGTACCACGCCTACCCCAACGTCACCCCAACAATGGTGGTACGACCCGTACCCAGGGTCTTTAGGCCTGGGTACGGGCCATACCCCTACGGCACCCCAACAATGGTGGTACGGCCCGTACACACGTTCTGAAGGCCTGGGTACGGGCCGTACCACCATTCTTGGGGTGACATAGGGGTACGCGTGGTGAGACCCGTACCCACGCTCTGAAGGCCTGGGTACGGGCCGTACCCCTACGGCACCCCAACATTGGGGGTACGGCTCGTACCCAGGCCTTCAGAGCATGTGGGCGGGTGGGTGGGTGTCGTGCTACGATCCACATCAGTGGACAGAGACATAGGGGTGGGTGCCTATCACTCCCAGCAGTGCCCAGACATATAAGGGGTGGATGCCTGTCACTGCCAGCAGTGCCCAGACATATGAGGGGTGGGTGCAGAGGACTCCCAGCAGTGCCCAGACATATGAGGGGTAGGTGCAGAGGACCCCCAGCAGTGCCCAGACATCTGAGGGGTGGGTGCAGAGGACTCCCAGCAGTGTCCAGACATATGAGGGGTTGGTGCAGAGGACCCCAAGCAGTGCCCAGACATATGAGGGGTGGGTGCAGAGGACTCCCAGCAGTGCCCAGACATATGAGGGGTGGGTGCATATCACTCCCAGCAGTGCCCAGACATCTGAGGGGTGGGTGCCTATCACTCCCAGCAGTGCCCAGACATATGAGGGGTGGGTGCCTATCACTCCCAGCAGTGCCCAGACATATGAGGGGTGGGTGCCTATCACTCCCAGCAGTGCCCAGACATCTGAGGGGTGGGTGCCTATCACTCCCAGCAGTGCCCAGACATATGAGGGGTGGGTGCAGAGGACTCCCAGCAGTGCCCAGACATCTGAGGGGTGGGTGCAGAGGACTCCCAGCAGTGCCCAGACATATGAGGGGTGGGTGCCTATCACACCCAGCAGTGCCCAGACATCTGAGGGGTGGGTGCAGAGGACTCCCAGCAGTGCCCAGACATATGAGGGGTGGGTGCCTAGCACTCCTAGCAGTGCCCAGACATCTGAGGGGTGGGTGCCTATCACTCCCAGCAGTGCCCAGACATATGAGGGGTGGGTGCCTATCACTCCCAGCAGTGCCCAGACATATGAGGGGTGGGTGCAGAGGACTCCCAGCAGTGTCCAGACATATGAGGGGTGGGTGCAGAGGACCCCCAGCAGTGCCCAGACGTCTGAGGGGTGGGTGCAGAGGACTCCTAGCAGTGCCCAGACATATGAGGGGTGGGTGCAGAGGACCCCCAACAGTGCCCAGACATATGAGGGGTTGGTGCAGAGGACTCCCAGCAGTGCCCAGACATATGAGGGATGGGTGCCTATCACTCCCAGCAGTGCCCAGACATATGAGGGGTGGGTGCAGAGGACTCCCAGCAGTGCCCAGACATATGAGGGGTGTGTGCAGAGGACCCCCAGCAGTGCCCAGACATCTGAGGGGTGGATGCAGAGGACTCCCAGCAGTGCCCAGACATATGAGGGGTGGGTGCAGAGGACCCCCAGTAGTGCCCAGACATATGAGGGGTTGGTGCAGAGGACTCCCAGCAGTGCCCAGACATATGAGGGGTGGGTGCCTATCACTCCCAGCAGTGCCCAGACATCTGAGGGGTGGGTGCAGAGGACTCCCAGCAGTGCCCAGACATATGAGGGGTGGGTGCCTATCACTCCCAGCAGTGCCCAGACATCTGAGGGGTGGGTGCCTATCACTCCCAGCAGTGGCCAGACATATGAGGGGTGGGTGCCTATCACTCCCAGCAGTGCCCAGACATATGAGGGGTGGGTGCCTATCACTCCCAGCAGTGCCCAGACATCTGAGGGGTGGGTGCCTATCCCTCCCAGCAGTGCCCAGACATATTAGGGGTGGGTGCAGAGGACTCCCAGCAGTGCCCAGACATATGAGGGGTGGGTGCAGAGGACCCCCAGCAGTGCTCAGACGTCTGAGGGGTGGGTGCAGAGGAATCCCAGCAGTGCCCAGACATATGAGGGGTGGGTGCAGAGGACCCTCAGCAGTGCCCAGACATATGAGGGGTGGGTGCAGAGGACTCCCAGCAGTGCCCAGACATCTGAGGGGTGGGTGCCTATCACTCCCAGCAGTGCCCAGACATATGAGGGGTGGGCGCAGAGGACTCCCAGCAGTGCCCAGACATATGAGGGGTGGGTGCAGAGGACCCCCAGCAGTGCTCAGACGTCTGAGGGGTGGGTGCAGAGGAATCCCAGCAGTGCCCAGACATATGAGGGGTGGGTGCAGAGGACCCCCAGCAGTGCCCAGACATATGAGGGGTGGGTGCAGAGGACTCCCAGCAGTGCCCAGACATATGAGGGGTGGGTGCCTATCACTCCCAGCAGTGCCCAGACATATGAGGGGTGGGTGCAGAGGACTCCCAGCAGTGCCCAGACATATGAGGGGTGGGCGCAGAGGACCCCCAGCAGTGCCCAGACGTCTGAGGTGTGGGTGCAGAGGACTCCCAGCAGTGCCCAGACATGTGAGGGGTGGGTGCAGAGGAGCCCCAGCAGTGCCCAGACATATGAGGGGTGGGTGCAGAGGACTCCCAGCAGTGCCCAGACATATGAGGGGTGGGTGCCTATCACTCCCAGCAGTGCCCTGCCATCTGAGGGGTGGGTGCAGATGACTCCCAGCAGTGCCCAGACATATGAGGGGGGGGGGGTACCTATCACTCCCAGCAGTGCCCAGACATATGAGGGGTGGGTGCCTATCACTCCAAGCAGTGCCCAGACATATGAGGGTTGGGTGCCTATCACTCCCAGCAGTGCCCAGACATCTGAGGGGTGGGTGCAGAGGACTCCCAGCAGTGCCCAGACATATGAGGGGTGGGTGCAGAGGCCTCCCAGCAGTGGACAGAGACATGGGGGTGTGTACATCATCCTCCCATGAGCAAAACTCCATGGGTGCATGAAGGCATCCACAATGTGCAACTATGTTGAGAGTGCCATGACAACACATCACTGACAGCAGTGTCCCACTCCCATGAGGATGGTTGTCCTTCCCCCACTGCATGACACACCACATGTGGGTGTGATGACAAATTACACATGCATACCCACCCCTGGCGGTGGCAGCACAATACACACACTGAGATCATGCAACAAGACTGTATCCTCATGTTAAACCCCACTAAACTAAAAGAGCCTAAGGGAACACACACTGTCACCCACATTCCAGGACTGATAGGAATGTACAGGTGCTGGGGCAGCCAACAAGTTGTTGCCTCCCATGGAAGGAAAAGGGTGGAGTACCCACAGTTACAATGCCCGCAATTGTCAGTCAGGTGCCCAAATACCCTGCAGAACAAGTAACACATGTGTGCTAGGCTGGGAGTACACACATGCATAGTGCGGAAAAGGGGCCATTGCAACATACTCCATACACAAGTACAGTGACTACCAAGGATGGCACAGACGATGCAGGCGAAGACATTGCTGAGCAGGCATGGGCAAAGTTGAATGGATCCCTCACACAGCAAGGAAATGTAGACACATGTCAGCACAACAATTGGGAAACACCCTGCAGGGAAGAAGTCAGGTGCCACAGAGGAGGGAACACTCCTTGGGACAATTTCAGCATACGGTAAGAGCTTACATGACCAATTGGCGCCCCGGTAACAACGCTACCACAACCCGGTACAGACATGTCTGAGCGCTTAGACACTCTCAGGATTCTGACTTGGAATGTCAGAGGCCTTAATGATCACCGTAAGGTCCGTAAAGTCATGCACTACCTGAAGAGGCATCAGATAGATATTGCTTTCCTCCAAGAGACGCATCTCCCTAATAATAGTCCCGTGCTGCGATCTAGGGAGCTACGTGATGCGCAGGCGGCGGGGTTCACGACACACTCTAGAGGGGTATTGACATGGGTTAGCCCACGGGTGGAACATAGAATGCAGCTCGTTGCCGCGGACAGCGCTGGTAGATTTGTGCTCACACGCTTTCAGGGCAAGGGTCTGGATGTACTGCTTGTTAACTGTTACGGGCCGAACTATGACTGCCCGGAGTTTTACACAGCGCTGGCAGGCACGATTGGGGACCATGGCGCGCGGTATGTGCTCTGGGGTGGTGACTTTAATGTAGTTATGGATCCGGAGATAGACAGATCAGGTGGCCCTAGACGAGCGCAGTCAGCGGCAGCGAAGGCGATCACGCGAGAAATGCTCTGCTTGGATCTTGCGGATGTATGGAGAGCGCGTAACCCGGAACTGGGGGGCTTCACACATTATTCGGCATACCACAACTTGCACACGCGGATAGATCACTGGCTAGTATCATCGACTCTCCTTACTCAGGTGCGCGACTGCACGGTGCTCCCGCGCACACTCTCTGACCACTCGCCAGTGCTGGTGTCTTTGGCTGCACCCAGAAAGAAACCCCCGCCATTTCTTTGGCGATTTCCCCCATACGCGCTGCTGGATCCCCTCTTTCAGAGGGAGCTGGCGGAGGCGATTGAGCAGTTCTTTGACACCAACCTGGGTTCTGTGGATGATTTCCAGACTATCTGGGAGACCTTTAAGGTTTATATCCGAGGAGTGGCGATGGCCAAGCTCTCGGGGGTGCTACGAGATATTAGGCAGCGGATTACGTCGCTGGAGCGCAAATTGGAGGACCTAGAGACTAGGCAGCGAGAAACGGACGGGGAGGATATACCTGAGGAGCTGAAAACTCTCCTGGCGGAATTTCACGAGACTGCAGACGCAGAGGTGCTGCATCTGGGGAAGTACGCTGCGGCCAGGGTGTACGGGGAGGGTGACAGACCGGGGTCGGTGTTAGCGAACTTGCTCAAGGCCCGTAGACGCAGAGCCGTCGTCACCCAGATCAGGTCTGAGGATGGCTCGCTATTAACGGCCGAGGAAGACATATTGGACCGATTTCGGTCGTATTACGCCAGGCTGTATGCTTCTCAGCAGACCGCTATGGAGGACCGCATAGAGGACTATCTGGATTATATCAAATTGCCGTTCCTCGCGAGCGAACACAGGGAATTTCTGTCCCTACCGATCGAGAGGGATGAAATTCTAGACGCCCTTGCGAGCATGAAAGCGCAGAGCGCCCCGGGGGTGGATGGCCTCACTGTTGCGTTCTATCGAGCTTTTATAGATCAGCTCCTCCCGCACATGTCGACGCTGTTCAATGATATGTGCGTTAAAGGATGCATGCCGCCGTCAATGCGGGAGGCGCTCCTGGTGGCGATACCAAAACCAGGTAAACCGCCGGAGGAGTGCAGCTCCTATAGGCCGTTATCGCTGCTGAACGTGGATACAAAATTATATGCCAAAGTTCTGGCCACGCGCCTAGCGCTGCTCACCCCGGAACTGGTTGCCCCAGAACAGGCGGGGTTCGTGCCGGGTAGGAACCTCACGTACAATTTGCGAACGGTGTTCGGAGTCATGCAGCATGTGCAGCCCGATACGCGCGCGTTAGCTGTATTTCTTGACATGGAAAAGGCATTTGACTCGGTAGAGTGGCCATTCATGCGGCAGGTCCTGACAAGAATGGGGCTGGGACCGGTCTTTCTTCAGCTGATTGGGGTGCTGTACAGCGGCCCTACCGTGAGAGTACAGCTGGGAGACCGAGTCACTGATGCGATACCCATCTCGAGAGGGACGAGGCAGGGCTGCCCCCTGTCGCCGCTTTTGTACGCATTGGTGGCGGAGCCGTTGGCGTGTGCTCTGCGTGAATACCACAGCCTGCGGGGAATCAATTTTCCAATTTATAAGATAACGGTCTCCACATATGCGGATGATACCTTGCTATACGTCAGGGACCCAGAAAACAATCTGGCCCCGGTGTTGCGGGAGGTGGTGCAATTCGGAGCGCTCTCCGGGCTGAAGGTTAACTGGAGCAAATCAATAGTGTTCCCGTTGACGCCAGTCACGGCTCCCTTCGACATGGAATACCCGTTGCAGTGGACGGAGGATCCGGTCCGATACCTGGGGATCCAGCTCCATAGGGACCCGGAGGTGGTGCTGTCTGAAAATTACGGCAGAGCCATCAGTAAACTTGAAGACGATGTGGAGACGTGGATCACGCTGCCCCTCTCGCTACTGGGACGCATATCCATCATGAAGATGGTGGTGCTCCCTCGGTTTCTGTTCTTGTTTGCAAACATCCCCATGGTGCTGTCACGAGCGTTTTTCGCGCGGTTGAAGGCGTCACTGCTGAGACTGGTGTGGGCGGGCAAGCAGGCACGGATCAGCTGGAGGGTCCTGACGCTGCCCTACCATCTGGGAGGCCTGGGTGCGCCAGATATGGAACTGTACTATAGGGTGGCGCAGGGAGCTCAGGCGCACAGCTGGATACATGGAGACGAGAACGTCCCGTACCTCAAGTTAGAGACTTTGTTCGCAGCGCCGCTTCCGCTCCCCGCTGTCATCTTTGAGCGTCCGGACCGCCGCACGGGGTTCCTAGACTCCTTGAACTCCACCACTCATGCTTGGAACAATATACTACAACGCGCGTCGGGGGCGCAGCTTTATTCGCCGGCAATGCCACTTGCCTGGGCGGTGTGGCTAGCCCCCTGCACGGAAATGGGGGTGATACGGTCGCTGGGAGCATTGGGTATGCACACCATGGGAGACATGTTCGTAGACGGCGCTGTCAGGACATGGGAGGAGGTGGCAACCTCGGAAGCCCGGGGCACGCAACTGCAACGTTTCCAATACCACAGGGTCCGGCATGCCTGGAAACAGTTACTGGGGGATGACATGGCGGAACCGGCGGAAGTTCCGGAGCTGTCCCACATAATTAAAAACGAAAGTCCACATGGGTTGATCTCTAGGTTGTACCGCATAGCGCAGTCGCAGAGGGCGTGTGAATACACTAAGGCCAGACTGGAATGGCAAAGAGACTTAGATGTTACAATAGACGATGCCATGTGGGCATACTGCTGCACGGGGATCCGCCGCATCTCCCTGCATGGCAGACACCGGCTGGTCCATTTCAAGTATCTAAACAGGTTTTATTATACTCCGGAGCGATTACACAGATATGGTTTACGAGAGGACCCTGCTTGTGAGAGATGCAGGCACCCGATGGCAGACTTCATGCATCTAGCGTGGCGATGCCCGGGAATATACAGCTACTGGGAGGCGGTATATCAACAGATCGTAGGGGTGACGGGGGTGGAGTTGTCCCCGGATCCGGCTGTGGCACTATTGGGACACTCCAGGGTGTTACCAAGGGCGGCTCGACGCTTGGTAGATATGGGGATGCTTGTAGCCAAACGGCGAGTGGCGATGTGCTGGATGCGGGGTCCATTGCCCACAGTGGCGCAGTGGGAGCGCGATGTACTATACTGCTGCACCCAAACGGAGAGGTTCAGTGAAATACTGCCGCCGCGCAGCCGGCCCAAGAATTTTTGGGGACTGTATGCAGAATATCTGGGCAGACGGGAGGAGGAGGCGGGAAGCCCCGCGGGGGGCTCCGGCTCGGAGGTGGCTGAGAGAGAGGCTCCCGGGGAGGGTGATTATGAGGGGGCAGCACACTGACTACAATGCAGCGTTCAGACTAGAGGCGATGGAAAGTGTTAGGAATGCTACACTGGGCCGGGGGGAGGGGACAAACTGAGTGCAGGCTGCAGATGCGATGGCGACCGACAGGGGACCTCAATTGTTTAGTTCGGGCAGGTGGGTAGGGGAGGCTGGGCGGGATCCCTGGGAGGGATGAGGGGGTTTAGAGTTTATAGCCACAAAACAAGACTGTGAACAACATAGTGCGGGTGGACCAAGCTAGGACCTTACTACGGACAGGGGGACGCCCCAAAGACAAGGCTCATGAGAAAGGGGCAATTGTACTTCTGTGGGACCGGAGTCAGTGATGCACGGCGATGCCCGGCCTCCGGGATGTGGGATAGCCGAGGCTGTTGGAATGACAATTGCGACATGGTAGCCGGCCCCTGGGTAGCAGGCGCAACGCTCTGTATGTGATTATGCCTTGTTTACAGTCAATAAAAAAAAAAAAAAAAAAAAAAGAGCTTTCATGACCAAAGATTATTTGCAGAGACCTTGTGATGGCACGCAGATACCAGGGTCCTCCCCATGAGCAGCACACTACAACATTTCCCAGACACCTAACACATTATCACCACCCCAACTCAGGGAGCAGCAGCACCAACAGCAATACCAGAAAAGCATTCGTGTGCAAATGAAAAACAAAATGCTTTATTCAGCATAAAAAATGATTTGATTTGAAGTGTACACTATATACAAGGCCCATAGGCCAGTCCATATGCGAATTCCTGGGGGGGGGGGACACATTGGGACGCGTCTCCCCTACCTTGCCTGCACAGTTCAGAGTTCCTTTTCATCCACGGGGGGGGCAGCATGTGGGGGGAAAGGACCAGGCACCAGAGGGACAGGAGGGGCAAGGGTAGGTGTTGTGGGTGCAGGGACGGACGACTCCCCACAGGGGGTGGGGCAGCGCCAAAGGTGGTGGTTAGGATGGCGCTGCACACGGTTGCAAGGTCTTCCAGCGTCTCCCCTGCACCCGAAGGAACCACAGGCCCCAAGGAGGGGGGGGCGGAGGGATGGGTTGCAGTGCTACTGGGGGAGGGTGTGGACAGGGGGGCACTCAACTCCCCTGCCCGGGGACTTCCTCGACCGCTTGCGGGGTGGTGTCACACTGGGGCTGAGGGACAGACTGCCCATGAAGGACTCTTTGTCTGACTGTTGTGCAGGGGAGCTAAGGGGAGTGGTTTTGGAGGAAGTGGGTCGTGAGGACTGCGGACTCCCACTGTGGCTGCGTGTCTGCCGTTTGCCCCCCGACCCAGTGGGTGTGCCTACTTCCCCCTGTGTGTGCGTGACAGGAGGTGTGCGCTTGGCCTTCCCTGTTGGTGTGCTGCCTGTGTCTGGTGGGGTGCGTGCATGGGGATGTCTGGGTGTGCTTGGGACAGGCATGGGAGTGGGATGTGTGGATGGTGCAGGGGTAGGGGGGGACGGAGCGCTGCAGGAGACCCACTGCTGTCGTCAGTGACGAGTCCATGGACCTCAGCAACATCCGTTAGACATCGCTGCTGACATGCCCTCCATGTACTACACCATCTGTGTCAGCAGTCTGGTGTGGCCATGGAGGATATTAAGCAGCGATGTCTGACCAACCTGCAACTGCCGCAGGATGTCCACAGACTCGGCATTGACGGCAGCAGGGGAGACAGGGGCAGGGGGTGCGCTGCCTGGCACGAAGGAGACATGTTGTCGCCTAGCACGGACAGAAGGGACCCGAGCAAGTGGGAGGGCGGTGATGGGAATGGAGGGGGCGGCTAGAGATGTACTGCTGCTTTCAGCTGTGGGAGCAGCCTCCGCCCCCTCTGGGAGCTCAGCCTTGGACCCATCAGCGCCATAGTCGGTGTTGGGACTGGACAGGTCCTCCGCCTGACTCCCCTCGCCCTCCGTGCCACTTGCTGCGCCAGACTCCCCAGCACTGGTGGCACCGGTGCTGGATCCCTCCTCCACGTCCGTGCCGGTGTCTCCCTCGGTGTCCCCCGACGATGAGTAACATCTACAATACTACGCACATATGTAGGCCCTGAACTACACAGTTGGTTGACCCACCATGCCACTTTGAAACAATGGAGAGCATGACACAACAGCAAAGAACTTGATATCGAATTATACAGAGACGCTAGTGTCTGTGGACAGCCGAGCACAGCATCTGGACCACACACAGCTGCCAAAAATGGATGAGCAGGAATCATGTCTTTTAACTTTTGACACATGCTGCAAAGCACAAACATTAAACCCTGCACAACATGAATGGGTCAATACTTGTTGAGTGTCTGTTCAGACTATCATCACACACAAGCCAGACCTGGCAAGGAGACATAAGGTATGGACATGTAGGCCTTGCCCACACAACCCCCCCCTACCTGAGACAATGTGATTGAGACCGAGGAAGGACTTACACCTCTTAATCAGGGATCACAAAAATGGGCTCCATTAAATCCTAATTGCACTCTAACTACCCCTCGTGGGGCTGACCACACATATTATTGACAAACAACCATCATCAGATAGTTGTACACAGACACACAGGCACTGGCCAGTGTGAGGATGCACAAGCCGCATTGGGTCACCCTGTACAGTGGACACATGTAGCACACTTTACGTAAATACAAATGAGGCCAGGGTACAATGCCACAGAGGACAACCTATGCTGAAGACACTGAGAATGTCCACAATGTTGGATGACACACATGATTCCTAGGAAAAGGTGTCTCAGGGGACTGTAGTGGCCACACCGCCCCATGGTCCTGGATAGATCTGACTGCAACAGGAGCAACCGTCCCTGCACTATGCATATCTCCCCCTCATGCACATCATGTCTGAGGCCACAACATCGGTCATGCATGCTGCAAGGCAGTTCATTTTAAGCCTCACACTCCTGTGTTGAGACTCTGCATCAGTGCCAACAATCATGGAACCCCAAATGACTGAACTGGACAGGGCACAGGCAAGGTCCCAACACATGTCACAGACCACCCCCACACACCCCCACACATGATGCTGCAAGCATTGGGCACTTGGATTAACTGCCAGCCTAGATTACCTTGTGCAAGAGTGACTACACACAGACCAGGTTAACAACGCGCTCTCCAATGCCTCCCCTGTATCTCTTGGGGTGCCGCAAGGGTCCGCACTCTCACCGTCCTTATTCAACTTGTTCATGGAACCGCTCACTGAAATCTTGCAAACATCCAATGTTCAATTTCATATGTATGCGGACGACACACAACTATACCTCAAGATCAACTCCTTAGAGGACATTAATCTGCTCAAATCCACACTCATGATCACCCAATCTTGGTTATCAGAAAATCATCTCAAACTCAATGCATTAAAAACAGAATTCCTCCTCATAGCACCACCGGCCAAGATCCCTTTAATGCATGATCTGATCAAACAGCTCTCCGCGTTCAATGTACAACCAACTATCGTGGATTCTGCAAAATCCTTGGGGATTACTCTCGACAACAACCTCATGATGCAAAAACACATCAGTAACGCCACAAAGAGAGCTAATTTCCAGATAAGCACCCTAAGGAAGCTGAAACCCTTCCTGCCACTCGAGGACCTCAAGTTGACAGTACAAGCGCTAGTCCTCCCTTGTGTGGATTACGGAAGTGTCTCTCTGTGTGGACTACCAAAAGCTGCAACAGCGCCCTTAAGAGCGTCTATCAACTCCGCGGCAAGACTCATCACTGGCTCGAAAAGATCTGCACACATTACCCCGGACTTGAAATCCTTGAATTGGCTCCCATTTGAAACTAGAATCCTCCTAAAAGTGGCGTGCATGACTCATAAAGCCTTACACCACAACTCTCCCAGCTACCTCGCGCAGAAACTGACAATCTCTGGTGGTCTGCGGACTTCCAGGAGTGCCGAAAACCTTTTACTGAAACCTCAAAGGTTCAACAAAAAGAAAACATATAATCGATCCTTCTCTGGGATGGCGCCCAAAATTTGGAACACTCTTCCCCCCGAAACCCGACGGAATGCCTCCTCCACCGCTTTCAAAAAAGAAGTCAAAGCGCTTCTCATGGCAAAATTTACTTGAGCACTGCATGCTGTAACTCCTCCTTCTATATTTGATCTCATTTGTTTTTTATATGATTGTTCTCTGCATATTTCTGTTTTGTTCCTCGTACAGCCATTGTTATGTAAAGCGCACTGATATCCGCAAGGATCTTGTTCGCGCTCTATAAAACTTTCTAAATAAATAAATAAATAAATAAATGTCAAGGAGGGGAAGGGAGGAAGAACAGGACCGGTTGACTTTGGGGAACAGGATATGCACTGCACATATAAACCCTGGCAGTGTATCCAGGCAACTGAGCACTTCCAAAAGCTGGTGACACACAACAAACACACATTTACCTACCCCCTTGCTACTGCTGCTTCTCCTGTAACCGCCTATCCAAGTCAGGGAAGACCACCGCCAGGACACGCTTCATTTGGTGGGTCAGGCGCCGGCGCACGCGGTTCTTGCCTTCTGGTGAGTCCCCCAGCAGGACCCGGGCGAACCTCCTGGTCCAGCACCGGATGTCCTGCCAGCGTTTCCTCACCTGGGCCAGGCGCCGACTGCGACCCTCCACTGACCTCACAGCCCTGACGGCCCGCTTCCATATCTCCCCCTTGGCGTAGGCGGCTACCTGTGAGGATGACAAAGTGAGACAACATCAATACACCTGCGCCATGTCACAGAGACACACATTAGAACAATTAGGCTTGTTTGAACAGGGCATAGTATGCAGCCAACTCATTGCACCTTTGTCATAGGGACATTATCCTCTGGGGAAGGCCAAATGCACTACGTGGCATTTAAAGTACACAGGTGGCATGAGGGGTGCAACAGAATCAATGATCATGGCTCACACTGTGCATCACAAGCAACAGCAGGATTATGGACATCACCTCAAAGCAGTCACATGCCCCAGGCCACTGACGCAACCTCAGCGGAGTACACAGACACACACAGGCACAGGACAATCACCTGCCATTGGCAACTGCAGGTACAAACATCACTCTGCACATGTGCCACTTGACGGGGGAGTCACAGGTGTGGGGCTAGCTCAGGACGTCAGACACACAGCACGGCTCCCTGCTCACATCAGATGGGTAGGGCATATGCATCCTCCATGCAGCTGGGGTGCAACACTCCACATTGACACTCACCCACATGACAGGGGACTTACACACACACCAATGTCCAGGGGCTGTACACATCATTTGGACACTATCACCACAGGTACACTCAACTCACACACAACTGTGGGTACAGTCACCTGTCACACTGGGGGGACCACAGAATCACATCAGGACTATAGAAACAACATTCCCAAGAGGATTAGCCAGGCTGAATGTGGCATGCACCATGCAGTGATTGTCACAGTAAGCACAATTCAAGTGAGGAGTGCAGATATGAACCACATCATGCTCTGCATGGGAGACAATGCCAGAAGTGACAGACACAAAAAAGGGGCACAGTCACAGCTATTGGAGTCAGCACTCACTTGCTCCCCTGGTCTCCCATACAGGCAGGGGTACTGTGGGAGGATGACTTCAAGCAACGCCTCATTCTCCTCTTGGTTGAAAGGCTGGGCCCTCTCCACAGACCTGGACATGGTGCCAGAGGAATCACAAGCAGCAGCAGTGGTGTGGAATGAAAGGTTGTGCAGGCACAAGTGCTCTCTCAGGGGTCCTGGCTGCCTTATATCTCCCTTGCTGGGCTGTATCATTTACAGTAGTACAGAGTGATTGGTCAATCTCATTTGCATCCTACGTTTCCTCCAATCCCTTTAAACCTACCCCATTGAGGGCCTTTGCATGGTTAAAAATTTGAGCATGATGTCAAGTCATCAACCACTTTGCAACATAGTATATTGTCTCCAACAGACTTTTGCTGGCCACCTGATGAAATTTTTTGAACTGGAAACTCGGTCTCCATGACAACCAGCATGCATTTAGGCCCTTATACTTGTCCCTCATGTGTCCCCTATGTAAGTTCACTATCCACACACAGGTACGGTGCATTCTACACGTACCCCTAGAGCACCACTACTCCAGTGATACGGTCCGTACACGCTTGTGTAGGGTCCGTATCACGTTGGTAGTGTTGCCATAGGCGTACGCCATAGTGATAGGGACCGTACATGCATGTGTAGGGCCCGTAGCACTATGGCGTATGCCTACGGCAGCACTACCATATTGCTATGGGCCCTACACACGGGGTATGAGCCATACCTCTATGGCGTACGCCTACACCAACACTACCATAGTGCTACGGGCCGTACCCACGTGTGTATGGCCTGTACCACTATGGTAGTGTTGGCGTAGGCGTACGCCATAGAGATATGAGCCATACACGCATGTGTAGGGCCCGTAGCACTATGGCGTACGCCTATGGCAACACTACCATAGTACTACGGGCCCTACACACGCAGGTACGAGCTGTATCTCTATGGCGTACGCCTACGCCAACACTACCATAGTGCTACGGGCCGTACCCGCGTGGGTACGGCCCGTAGCACTATGGTAGTGTTGGCGTAGGCGTACGCCATAGAGATACAGGCCGTACACGCGTGTGTAGGGCCCGTAGCACTATGGCGTACGCCTACGGCAACACTACCATAGTGCTACGGGCCCTACACACGCGGGTACGAGCCGTATCTCTATGGCGTATGCCTACGCCAACACTACCATAGTGCTACGGGCCATACCCGCGTGTGTACGGCCCGTAGCACTATGGTAGTGTTGGCGTAGGCGTACGCCATAGAGATACGGGCCATACACGCAATTGTAGGGCCCATAGTACTATGGCATACGCCTGCGGCACACTGCCATAGTGCTACGGGCCCAACACACGCGGGTACAAGCTGTATCTCTATGGCGTACGCCTACACCAACACTACCATAGTGCTACGGGCCATACCCGCGTGGGTACGGCCCGTAGCTCTATGGTAGTGTTGGCGTAGGCGTACACCATAGAGATACGGGTCGTACCCACGTATGTACAACCCGTAGCACTATGGCGTACGCCTACGGCCACACTACCATAGGGATAGGACCAGTGTGTACACGTACGTGTGTATGCTCCGTACACACATGCGTACTCCTACCCAAAGCCCATATAGTGATACGACCGTACACACGCCCTCAGAGCATGTGTACGGTGCGTTTCACAGCTTACACTGGTGATAGGCGGCGCACAGGAAAGGAATGGAGGTGTCTGACTCGCACAAGGATGGACATCAAGTCATTGTCAGTGCAGTGCATCATGTGTAGGGCCTAGGTGTGTCAGGCAGTGAGCTGGCACATGTCTCCTCATGTGTTAACCCAATAGTTGTGTGATGACCTGTGTACACATGTCATGTGTGATGGGGCACCATGTGGCGCTCTTCTCCTTCACACCTTTTACATGTGTGCATGTAGTTCAAACTTGTCAAGCACTGCATCACTGGCATGGCACAGTCACCAACACCCGCAACTGTCCCCTGATGCCAGGTACACGGATGATGACACCTGACATCTCACTACTACCAGCGTGCCACGATGTGACTATGTCATGTGTGTGTTATGTGTTCCCATGATCTTGCTATTGGTGTTCCGTCAACGGCATCTGCTGTAGCTGCATCCAACATGTGTCTGTGTGTAGATGCCCATGTCACACTATTACGCACACCAGGACACATGTGGAATAACAAGTAACATGTGTTTGTATGCATCTAACAGGGACTTGCGAGCATAGGACATATCTGCGTAGTCTCAATGTCTGTGTGATCATTTTTTAATTTACCCCTTCATGGCAAGGTGTGTGGTCTGTCCTTTTTCCATGACATGTGACCTGTGCATCTAGCTTGCCGGCAGCTGTCTGTATGAGATGACATCCTTCAAATGCACATATGTGGATGTATGTCACTCCTGTGTCTGGCTGTTCCCTCACACTGGCCCACAGCTACTTTCATGGCATGTCATGTAGACCTTGACAATCCATGTTTGTAGCTGGCTCTTGGTAGGAGTATCACCTGGCTGGCATACGTGTGCAGGATGTATTGCACAGACCAGACTCTGTACATAGCATATGTGTATTAGCTGTTGAACATGTGCTCAGTTCATTGACATTGGTGTAGTAATGTACTCAATCTTCGTTATTCCTTCCAATTTTCTGCAGGGCACCGCCTCTCCCCCGACCAATGCCAGACTTGGCTGCCATGAGGGAACTTGACTGCATACGCCGCTACAGATTACCCCAACAGTTAATTGTGGACCTGACAAACAGGCTGGCACCACACCTCCAACCGCAACACAGTTATCCGGTTGCGCTGACCCCCAAGATGAAGGTGATGTCAGCCCTACATTTCTTTGCCACCGGTACGTTTCAATTGACCATAGCTGATGTGGGTGGCATGTCCCAGACCATGTTCAGTCGTGTCCTACATGATGTTTTAGAAGCCATGTTGGAGCACCTGGATGAATTCATCCATTTTCCAACTCGTGAGCAGTTGACAGGTATCAAGGGTGAGTTCTATGCCCTGGGAGGGATGCCCCATGTAATTGGGTCCATTGATGGGACACATGTGGCTTTGGTACCCCCACAGGCACAGGAGGTAACCTTTCATAACCGTAAACATTACCACTCCATTAATGCCCTTTTGGTGTGTCTTGCTAACATGGTGATTTCCCATGTCTGTGCACGTTTTCCAGGGTCAGCACACGATGCCTACATCATGAGGCATAGCAGGGTGACAGAAATGATGCTGCAGCTGCACAACGAATGAGCATGTCTTGATGGTGAGTAGACTCTGTTTGTCCAGTATTCAGTGGTATCTTAGTATGTGACGGCATCTCCTGACCCACTTCTTTACATGATGTTTCCATGTAGGGGACTCTGGCTATCCCAACATGCCATGGCTGGTGACGCCTCTCCGCAACCCCAGAACAGCTGCAGATCACCGTTACAACAACGCCCATGGGCAGACCAGGCGAGTGATTGAGAGGACGTTTGGCCTCCTGAAGAGCCGATTCCGGTGCCTCCACAAGACCAGCGGCTCCCTCCCATATGCACCGGTGAAGGTCTGCAAAATCTTCCTTGTGTGCTGCATGCTGCACAACTTGGCAGTGGAGAAAGCTGTGCCACTCATCCTGGATCCCGATGAGCAGGAACATCCACCCGTGGAGGATGACGGCCTTGGTCACGAGGCAAGTGAGGAGGAGGAGGAGGAGGAGGAGGAGGAGGACATCCGGAGCCAGCTCATACGCAACTTCTTCTCATAATGGTGAGTCCCTGGGTCTGAGTGTGCACGCTTGGAGCCTTGTGTGGCATGTGTTGCAATGTGTGTGTCCAGCTGTATGCTAAGTGACTTTTAGGTGTGTGCTGATGTGTCACTCGAGTGCTGATGTCATTCCACACATTTTAGCTGACACACTCAATTGACAACTAGCATGGTGTCAACCTTATTCATTTAGAGTACATGACCATGCATGCGGATGACTATGTTTTTCCTGACTTCGTTGTGTGTCTCTCATCCCCAGGTAGTTGTGCATGCTGTCTGCTCGTGGCATCGTTGTGCTCCTGCTACTCCTCATGAGTAATGCAACGTGTGCTGAATCAGCGTTACATGCACGGACATGGTAAAAAGTCTCCTTTGGGTAAGGATTGCAGCAAGGCTTTTTGGGTGTGGTAGTTGTTTGTAATGTGTGGGCACTGCTCCTGTGCAGGTTTTGTTACTATGCATACATGTCGACTCACCATGGGGCACATGACATGTGGCATGACTCACATGAATTGATAGTCACACTTCGTGACAGTCATCTGTTATGGGATTGTGGTTTGTGATGAAGGCATCAATGTGTGTACAACTTCCCTCGGAAACATACGGGAGGCTACGGGTGGACATATTGCGGGACATCCCCATATGATGCTCAATGGGTAATTGCAGCCTCCCCGTGTGCAGCAGGGGATGTTTGGCTCAACCCCTTCACTTGTGTGCCAGTACAATGGATTTACAGCATCTGTGGTGCAAATGGGGTGTCCGGTGTAGGTCCCACATGTTAATCCAATAGACCTGTGAGTCTGTTCATGTTGATGCTTTTGCATAGGTGTGAGCCTGAGTATTAAAGGTGTTCCTCAGTCTCCAAGGTGCCTCAGCTCTGTCAATGCAGGTCTCTTGCCACTGTGCATGCAGCATCTCTGGCATGGTTGTCAAGGATTGTGCATATGAGTCTATGTGTAGATCAGCAACCTGCATGCTGTTCTTCATGTATTTGATTCTCTATTGTGCATGATGTCCATGGCTGTGTATGTGTTTTGGCATGTTAGTCCCCCCCATGGGCCGTCAACACCTTCTGGGGTGTGTTTCCTGTGCGCAGCTCGGCCTTCAGTTTCATGATCCGGTGTCAGTCATCTTTGGTGATTGTGCATCCTTTGTCTCTGGGGGTGCCATTGCAAACCGGTAACTCCTTCCTTGACATACACCTGTTGCATTAGTCCTTTCTGACATCCTAGTCTTTGTGTGGATATTGTGGCATAGTTCCCAGGACATGCCGCCTGCTGTTGCAGCCACTGCAGCAAGGGCACACGTAGTTTCCAGATTTGGCAACACACACAAATCAAAGGTGCTCCTCCCTTCCTCCCTCAACACATTAATTTGGCTGTCTTCAGCTTGTGCCACAGTTGCGGCCATGCGGTACCAAAGGCTGGACCGTCTGCACATGCAACGTGCACATTGCACGAACCTCAGGTCCTTGCATGACCCACATCACACTACAGTTTGATGTTGCAGCCACCCTCCAAGCAAGGTCCATCCACACATATCCCACCTGCTCTCAGGCATGCACTGAGCGCACACACAACACCTTTGCATGATGAGTGTGCAACTCCGACTGCCTACACAGCGCTGCCACGCCTTCCAGGCCCTGTCACACCCACCAGGTCATGTCCCTCCTACTCCCCACTGGCTCTGTACCCCTGCAAGGCCATGGGAGTGGGACTCAAGGCTTCTGCATGTAGTATGCTGTCGTCGTGAGGCACATGGCACAGGTATCAGCTCTCAGCGTGTCAATCTACAATGTGTCCATGACCCCCCTATCCGCCATCACATGCGCACACGACCTCATCATCAACTCGTATGCCATTGACAGCCAGGCGCTCCTCACCCTCACCAAGGACACAGACATTTCCAGTTCCAATATTCAAGATTGCATGGGATCCATAGATGAATGGCAGAATAGCACCCACCTGAGGCTGGACTTGTACAGGACTGAGGTCAACATCTGAGGATTGTCCCCTTACAGCTGGGTCAACTGCTTGTGTCCCACCCACAGAAGCACCGCACAGGCACCCAGTGTCCACGCAAACAAGATGTTGTGCATCATGGATTGCTTGCTCACATTTGCCATGGTAATCACCGGCATCTGTACCTCACACTGCAACACCCTCAGCATTATGCGCATAATCCACAGATAGATACACTCCAAGGTAAGACGGACCATCCCCCAGGTCCACGACAACATCTGTGTCAAATACTGCCCTGCCCGCTACGGAGCAGCCACATCCAAAATCCAGGGACACTTGTCCACATCCAGGCTGCATCTGCACACCTCCGCGTCAACATCCCGCTCCCCAGCCACATCACCGTCCAGCACAGATAGCTGCAATGGATCACTGTGTGCTGCAGGATGACCTTCAGACTCCTCACCCACACAGGAGGCAGGCCACAGCCCTGACCCAAAACCAACCTTGTACCACTGTCATCCGAGACCCCGTAGTGCCATCTCCGTGCATCCAACCTTGACCTGGCCACCATTCTTCAGATCCACCGTACTCCTGCATGCAGGACATAGTTCTCCCACCTGGGAACACATAACTGGGACTCCCTCCCCGGGAACCTCCAAATGAGGCATGACCTCTATGCCTTAATGTTACTTTTGCAAATAGGTGTGTCCTCACAGTTTCCCTAGCACCCACTCAGCAGCTTGAGGCCATCACAGGTGAGTATTGTGCTCCATGTCTGCATTGAATGTTAACTTGTGACCCATGTGTGTCCTGTACCAGACTCAGATCCCAGGGTATGGATGGGTGGAGTTGGTTCAACACTCAGGCATAGTTAGATATTTACACACACATATGTTGTGGACTAATGGCAAATGACAGCAACATCTCATGACAGGAAAAAAAGAATTTATTTTTGGTGGGGTGAGTCTTTTGGTAGATGTGCTAAGGTGCTCTACCGGGTGCATAGAATCCAAAGTTCACAGGGGAAGATGGCATCCTTGTCAGTTGGAGTCATCAGAGTCCAGACCACAGTGTTGGTCATCATTGGTCAGACTGTGACCAGCAAGTCCATGTGGCAGAGAATGTCATTGGGTGAGGTGCTGCTGTTGTGCCAGAGGTCCAGGTGCCAGGCCAGGTGACCTGGGAGATGTGGATGGTCCGCTGACTCTCACGGTCTTTTCCGTGGATGACCCTCCTTCCTCGCGGGACCCTCAGATGCAGGCCTTGACGATGTCTGTGATGCTCCGTCGGACGAATCCTCCTCCTCCTCCCTCCCTGTGGCTGGTGGTGGTCTTTGCTTGGTGGCACAGGGAGGGTTGCCCATGTTGTCGGCGATCCGACGGAGTGAACGGCTCATGTCCGTTTGCACCGCCAGGAGCTCAGCCAGTCTTGCCTCCATCCGTCCTTGGTGTTGTTGTTGACTGGCATGTTGCTCGGCCTGCAGGTTCTTCATCTCGTCGAGGGTCCCCTTGATGTCTATGAGGCTCGACACAACCTGGCTGATGCCCCTGGTGTCACGCCTGTATGTGTCCAGGATGTGGCGCATGTGTGCCATACCGGTTCCCTCAGCTGGCTGGTCAGGTTCTCGCCTCCGCCTGCCTCCACTCCCACCACCCCTGCCCACACGAGCCTGGCCTGCCGTTGTGGGCACATCAGGTCTACGGGACCCCTGAGGGATGGCATTAGCGTGGCCGTCTGCCTCCTCCTGGGTGCCCGGAGAACCTTGTCCCTCCTGGTCAGAATGGCTGTGTTGTTCAGTGCGAGCAGGGCTCCTGGGTGTCTCCTGGGATGTGGCAGGAATGGGGGTGGTGGTTGGCACAGATGTACATGACGCAGGTGCTTCAGGGGCTTGGGCACCAGAGGGGCCAGGTTGGTCGGGGTCATCCACGGAGTGGTGGGAGTCGTCGCTGCCGGTGGGGTCATCTTCACGCTGAGCCTGGGACTGTGATTGTTCCTCCCCATTGTTGGGGGGAGGTCGATGAAGATGCCCTGTGTGTGAGAGAGAGAGACAATGTTAATGCTGTTTCATGCCACATCCATGTTTCATACATATTCAAGTAGTCACAGTTCCTCCAGGTGGTTGGATGTGCCTAGCATTCCTCTCAATGTACACTTGGGGATGGGTATGTTGGGGGGGACAGATTGGTATGTGCTCCTGAGTGTTTGCCAGTAGATTTTTGGCTGGTATGCTTATTTGGCTAAGGATTGGTCTTGTTGTGTCACATGTCCATTGTGAGAGTGGGTAAATCCAGGCCTGCTGTTGGGTGTAGTGTGATTTGTCATTGGGTCTCCCAGGTGATGTGTCTGTCCCCTCATGGTGCATGCTGGCATGACAGTGTGTGTGAGTTCCTGTGCTGGGTATGTGAGCTAGTGGAGTTGTTGTTTGAGTGTACAGTGGCCATAGGAGGGCCTTGTGCTGCCTACAGCAGGGCCAAGTGTCAGCTACCTTGTCAGTTGTTTGTCAGTCCCTGTGCATTGGGCATGGTGCATGGGTATGTACCTAGGCCATATGGGCTGTGGGCATTGGTGTCTGGTTCTGAGTTGCACAATGTGTTGTGTGAGCCCCACCCTCCCAGTATCACGGACATTCAGGGCCCGATTCACAGAACAAACTTAAGACTAAATCCTAAACTTAGTACCAATCTGGTATTCACAGAATGCACCTAGTACTTCTGGTGTTCACAGAATGAACTTACTACTTTTGCGATTCACAAAATGAACTTAGGGCTTTTGCTATTCACAGAATCCATTTACGACCACTAAACTTACGTCCGCACTCGGGCCGGAATTTCCGCCCCTGGAGCGGAATTTCCGGGCCCAAAGCGGGAAGTCCGCACGCGGGCCGGAAAGTCCGCTCCGGGGGCGGAATATCCGCTCCTGGGCCGGAAACTCCGGCCTCGGGCCGGAAATCCCGCTTTCGGGCCGGAACATCAGAATTGGGACCAGACTACATTAATTGTTGCCATTGATCATTTGAGCCAAGGGGAAACACCCGTTCAAGTCCCTACCATCCCCCACCATGCATCAGCTGACGCACTCCAGCCAATCCCAGCCAACAGCTCCAGTTAGCCATCATGTTGCTAGTGCCTACCATCCCCCACCATGATCCAGCTGAAGCCAATCAACACAGATTGACCAGCAGCAAAAAACATTTAAAAGCAGCACACAGTGAAGGAACCGGTTTGGCCACATGCAGTTTGTATTTCCAAGCAGAGACCAGCCAAGAAAATGGAGCTCCTGACGAGAAAGAGGAACTATACAGCAGAGGAGACCACCATGCTTGTGGAGTTCATTGTCAGGCACCACAAACGCCTCTATGGACTCCCACCCTACTGCACCAGTGGGACCCAGAAGGCAGCCCTGTGGCAGCAATTAGCCACTGTTGTCACAGCATTGGGGGAGGACAGGCGCACTGTCCAGGATGTTAAAAAAAAATGGCAGGATGAGCGGCTGAGGGTAAAGGAGAAATACGCCAGGATGGAATTACAACGGATCCTCCCAGCCGCACACTCTGGACCACGCATCCGCCTCACCACACAGGAGGAGGACATCCTGACAACCATACACCCCCACCTGGTCCATGGGCTGCCTGTCAGTGACGTACGCTACGTGGTACCAGGTAAGTGGGATGAAAAGTTAAAGTGCATGAATAGAATGTCTGTGTTGCACTGTCAGTGTGAATAAGGAAGTAGTCCAAAGTGTATAAATTAATCCGTCAGTCAGAGTCTCCTGTGTCACCCTCTGTATGTAGCACTACAAGTCCCACAATCCTTAGCGATGGAAATGGTAAATCCCTCCTCCACTTCTGAAAACATGGCCACTGTCCAGTTGCATTAATACACCAGCCCGCTAAGTAGCAATTGACATATAACAGCAGAGATGCGCCAGTAACAATGCCACACCCAATCCAACTCTTGTGCAACCGCGGATGCGTCACATTGACAATGCGGTGCACTGTGGCGCTGGGATAGATCGATGGGTGTCGCAACTGATGGCATTAGGGGGATGCTCTGCTGGAGTAGTGTTGCAAGTGTGACGCAACTCCAACTATGTCCATGGACCGCCTACACCTAACGTTCAGGGCAACTCATTACAGGTGCCTCAAGCTAGTTTAAGTTTGCATGGCAACACCCTATGAAAAGTGACTACGTGGAATGCCGGCGATGCATCACTTGTAGGAGGCATAACCAAATAAACACACACCCTGCCTACATCACAGCTGATGCATGTTTAATGTTGCGCAGGACCGCACACCGTGAGGCATCCCCATAGATGCATAACATTGGGAATAAGTCTAAATGTGTCACCTGTATTACCCCACCGCTGTGTCACAGAAGTGACGCAACTGCGGTGTAAATGTATTACAAGGGGCGTGGAAACATGCCACTAAATCTCTAAGAAGTAAATCACCCCGTGCAAGCTGAAAGCACAAAGCAGAAGGTGAGAGAACCATCTGGTCCAAAACTCAGACACCTATTCTGTTGTACATTTCCCACCCTGCCACGCCACTACGACCCCAATGCACCGCTGCTCCTACCTGCCCAGTCAGCAGCAGTACTGCATAACACTGTTAGCATGCAGAAGAAATGGGGAAATCATAGAAATGTTCCACAAGCACATATTCCAGATGTTTAGTTTTCTCTCTTCTCACCCATTGACACATTCAGCCAGAGCACAGACAACTGCCGTAGCAGAGGTCCCTGCATCTACTGGGAGGCATCGCCACCGTACACCCTCACCGACTGGTAAGTCAAAGTGGCCAGGAGATGGTCAAAATGCATGCATTGCCAGGAGTGACCGAGGGACATGTAGTGCCCACATATGAAAGTCAACCAGAGATGTACAAATAGCTGCATTACTATTGGAGTAGTCAATGGACCTCCACCTTTAGATAATTATAATTGTGAACAGCTGAAGACAATATATTACATGTCTTGGCTCATCAAACCTTCGTAATTGCGGAACATGACATGTTTTACAGCAACAGGCCCAGACCTGGGAATCCAATCCTGTTATCGAGTGCCACAACTACTCAAAAGGGTGCCCCCACTATGTTGTAATGGTGTCTGTAGACGTAATCAATCAAAGTAATTGACTGAAATATGGCAATGATGAACAAGTGAGATCCCAGGGTCATTAGTATTGACAATGCATACACTGTCCAACTTTGAATGTTTCCAATATAGATCAAATGCCCAGTCCACACAGCTGGTCATGTACCACTTACATTGTCTGGCTTCTGTGTTGCCCATCAACAAAACACGATAGTGGACCGCACATCAGGATCCGTAGACATGTCATTGTGATATAGGTTGCATCCAGGTAGTGGGCCCATTCGAAGTAATGTGGGAGCAATCATGATATTACGTATAACACACTAATGCAAAGCTGGTGCCCACAACTGCTTGTGCTCATCCTTTGTGCCAGAAATCTAGTGCATCACATGTGGCTGCCGGAATGTTAAGTAGCAAAACACACTTATCATTGTAGGTACAACGAGGTCCTCCCAGAATCAAAGACACACACTGACTTCTGCTACAAGGTTGGCTGTGACATCTGTTCAGGGCCCACACACTGTTCCCTTGCTGGGCCAAGGGAGGGGAACCCAAGAATATATCAGGCTGACTGCTCAAGAAATGTGCCTTTCACGTCCGCCGTATGTTGCATGTGTATTACAACACTGTTGTCCTGCATCACAATATGCTCACATATGGCATTTGAACCCATGCAAGATCAGACCCTGGTGGCTAATTAAAGGATGACACAAAATGTATGCCAAGTGAGTGCAGAATGGAAATTCAATTGTACCATGAGTCATATGAAGTGACCAAAACACAACCGGCTTGCAATTCAATGATAGGAAACACCATGATGAAAATAGCATGGCTGAGGCCAACACTGATGCCAGTAGTGTACCTTTGAGATGAATGTAGGGGCTGCTAAGGTGAATCTTCATGTAGTTACACCTGCTAAATGACTAGGCTGAAGAGCAACACGCTAATCCAGTGCAGGCAGAAGGCATCAAAGCCTTTCAGCCTATCCGCAATGTTACATTCTGCTTGCCTCCTCTCCTACTGTATTCACATGTATAGGTTAGTGTTTGACAAAAGAGGTTTGGATGTCTGCTGTACAAGACACCAATCGTCGTCAGCTAAGTAGTACCATGATCTGGGAAATAGAGTACGCAAAGAGAGGACACTCAAAGGACGGACGTAAGACATCTGTGTTCTCTCATACAAATATGTGTGACTTCATGCGTGGGGAAGCACAAATGAGCAACATCATGTCCCTGACTATTGTAAATCTCACACATGAAACCCTTTCTGACTTGACAACAAACAACATGAGACTCTGGAAATATGTAAGTCTGAATGGCAAAGGTGATAGCAGTGTAATGGGGAGGAATCCGGGTCATTTATCCCTTCCTATCAGTAATCTTCTCATACATGTGTGTCTGTTGGTGTGTCATCTGATTGATGTCACTGCTGTGTGGAGGGAACGGCTGGCAACTGCTGCATGTGAGCAGGTGCCCAAATGGAAAGTTCAGGAGCTACACATGCTGCACATAGTCCTGGATTACCCACTAATGGTCATTGAGAATGACATGTTGGCTCAGAACTACCATCTGTTGTTGCAAAATATAGACCTGTATGTCTTATCACAGCTGCTGACCGGATTACACCCCAGCAGCGTGCACCATCCCGGGCACTCAATGACATCCTGGCTGCAGCTGTTCACCCCTCGCGCAGCCGTCCTTCAGGTAATTCTAGCATGAGGTGTCTGTTGATGTGTCATCTGATTGATGTCACTGCTGTGTGGAGGGAACGGCTGGCAACTGCTGCATGTGAGCAGGTGCCCAAATGTAAAGTTCAGGAGCTAAACATGCTGCACATAGTTCTGGATTACCCACAAATGGTCATTGAGAATGACATGTTGGCTCAGAGCTACCATCTCTTGTTGCAAAATATAGAACTGTATGTCTTATCACAGCTGCTGACCGGGTTACACCCCAGCAGCATGCACCATCCCGGGGACTGAATGACATCCAACCCTCGCGCAGCCGTCTTTCAGGTAATTCTAGCATGAGGTGTCTGTTGATGTGTCATCTGATTGATGTCACTGCTGTGTGGAGGGAACGGCTGGCAACTGCTGCATGTGAGCAGGTGCCCAAATGTAAAGTTCAGGAGCTAAACATGCTGCACATAGTTCTGGATTACCCACAAATGGTCATTGAGAATGACATGTTGGCTCAGAGCTACCATCTCTTGTTGCAAAATATAGACCTGTATGTCTTATCACAGCTGCTGACTGGATTACACCCCAGCAGCATGCACCATCCCGGGGACTGAATGACATCCAACCCTCGCGCAGCCGTCTTTCAGGTAATTCTAGCATGAGGTGTCTGTTGATGTGTCATCTGATTGATGTCACTGCTGTGTGGAGGGAACGGCTGGCAACTGCTGCATGTGAGCAGGTGCCCAAATGTAAATTTCAGGAGCTAAACATGCTGCACATAGTTCTGGATTACCCACAAATGGTCATTGAGAATGACATGTTGGCTCAGAGCTACCATCTCTTGTTGCAAAATATAGACCTGTATGTCTTATCACAGCTGCTGACCGGATTACACCCTAGCAGCATGCACCATCCCGGGGACTGAATGACATCCAACCCTCGCGCAGCTGTCCTTCAGGTAATTCTAGCATGAGGTGTGTCACTGGCTTCGACTCCAAAGCCATGTAAGAGATCCTGATTCCACTCTGCATGTAATCAGCAGTTGTGTACAAAGTGAAATACAAATCAGGAGTGTCATGTGCCTGTCTGACAATTGGTGATGCAGATAATTGAGAATGTTGTCACTTCCCTCTACAGCTGATGGTTCAGGGACAGCTAGGCCCGTGAGGTGAGTTTGCCTGTATCTGTGTAACACCTCAGTGCTATGGTGTGAGCTGTCATTTGTGGTGGTACCCTACACAGGTCACATGATCCTCATCTGTTGATGCAAAGTACAGTTGATACAAACCCTTGTGTTGCACCACATGTCATACCAGGTCAATCCCTAATACGGTTGCAACCTCTGTTCCAGGGGATGCTGATGACGATGATGACAGGCCGATGACCAGTGCGGGCCGACGGGGAATCAGAGGGGAGAATCCCCTGATCCTCCAAGCTGTGATGTCGGCTGCAAGCACTGCTCAGGAGGAGGAGGAAGAATATCCTGAGGACCTCTACTTGGTGGATGATGAGGACTACATGTCTGACGATGAAGATGCCAATGCGCGAGATCGTGCCAGACTGGCTAAATCGGTCAGAGCATCAACTCCTCTGCCAAGCAACATCCCTCCGCCTCCTCCCAGGCATACCATGGCCTATCCCCAGACTCGAGCAAACCAGCCACAGCACACACGCATCACAACACAGACATCACTCCCTCACAGTCCTCACGTCCAGGACCAACATGGTGGTTCCCCTACCCACTCTTCCCTAGACAGTGTATCCCTGCCATCCTCTCCACCATCTGGGGGTAGTACCAGCCCTGTTGTGCTGCTGGAATCCCCTGGGCACCATTCACCTGCCCACAGGCTCCCACCTCCCACCCCACCCCCTGCCGTAGGACCTGCACATCCCATCCATGGCAGACAGCTGCAGAGAGGGCCTGCACCTGGCTGTGATGACCAGTGGGAGCAGGACTTCTTCCAACAGCAGAGCGATGTGAGGCAGGACATTAGTGCCATAGGGGCTACCCTGTCCACCATGTCGGACTCCCTGCGGGACATGGTTCACTTCCCTCAGGCGGTGGAGAGGCTGAGCCAAGTGTTGGATAGGATGGATAGGACTTGGCAGGACATGTCCAGAAATATGTGAGACATGCTATCCATCCAGAGGGAAGAGAGTGTAAGACACCATGCCTTGGCCATGAAGATGATGGAGGGCATATTGAGAGTGAGCCAACCTTTCCCTTCACGGTCAACGCAGGGAGGGGAGCCATCATATCTGCCCACAGGACAGCACATCCCCACACCTGTACCAACTGCACACCAACACAGCAAAGGGAGACATCCACACCAGCGGGCTGAACTGGCACTCCCAACACCACCCCCTGTACAGTCACTCCTGCCACCTGCACAACCACCACCACCTGTACATTCACTCCCGCCACCTGCACAACCACCACCCCCTGTACAGTCACTCCCGCCACCTGCACAACCAACACCACCTGTACAGTCACTCCCGCCACCTGCACAACCACCACCACCTGTACAGTCACTCCCGCCACCTGCACAACCACCACCACCTGTACAGTCACTCCCGCCACCTGCACAACCACCACCACCTGTACAGTCACTCCCGCCACCTGCACAACCACCACCACCACCTGTACAGTCACTGCCGCCACCTGCACAACCACCACCACCACCTGTACAGCCATCAAGTGTGCATACACCATCTGCCCCAGCACATGTGGATGACCCTGGACAGTCCCTTGGACAGTACCCACCTCCACGTAGGCGGCGAGCCAGACCTGAGCACTCGGTGCGGTCATCCCCCCCCAAATTGCGGCGTCGCACTCACCAGTGACAGGAACCCGGGACAATGTGATCACGTGTTTGTGTGTGCACCAAATAAACACCTACCAAAAATAATAATCTGTTGTGTATCATGTCCTGTGTAACGTTGCAGGTGGCCTGGAGATGTGAGAAGGTATGTGTGTGTGTGACACAGTTACAAGTGTAACCCATCGTTGCAACCAGCCATTATGTGCATAGCAGATGACTCACCAAATATGTGTCCATATTCAGAACCAGACATTCAGAATGAAGTAAAACAAGTGGAAGTTATTAGTATTCCGAATTGTATTTTAAGAAGGTACAAAAGAACAACCGTCCGTTTGGAAGGGAGAAAGGAAAACAAATGATGATCTTAATGCAGACGGAGATGGGAACCTGGATTGGGGTGGGGCCAAAAAAATATAACACGTCAGGGAGCGTCAGGGAAAACAGTCTATTTACAAGGGGAAAATGAAATAATTGTTCACGTCAAAAGTCAAGTGTCCTTCTGGTCATCCTCTAGGACCACAATGTCCAGATCCTCAGAGTCCGATGCAGGCACACGTCTGGCGGGTGCAGGAACAGGCACCACTTGGGTTCGTGCCACACGAGGAGTACGGGGGGAAACAGTGTGGGGCAACGGACAGGGGGAGACATTGACAGTGGTATGGGAAGGGATTGGGGAGACAACAGACGAGATGGCTGCGGACAGTGAATTGATGCTGGTGGTAAGGGTGGCCATTGTTCGGAGCATGTCCTCTCGCATCATGCGTACCTCCATACACACTTGTAGCTGGATGCGAGCGGACATGTCTGGCTGACCCTCACACATCCACATCAAGTCCACTGGCACAGCCACAGGATGAACAACACCGGGAGGGGCATGGGTGGAAAAGGAGGGATGTGGTGCCTGAGGTCCGGAGCCAATGATGTTGGGGAGCTGGCGGCTACGATGAGGGGGACTGGTTGCAGGGGATGCAGCTGGGTCCCCCGATGGAATGGGGAACTCTAGAGGTAGGGAGGGGCTGATGGCAGGCCCAGATTGTTTGTTGGCCTGCCCCGAGGACACCTTTTCAGGGACCACAGGTGAAGATTCCTGAGGAGAGTAGCTCTCCAACACCTCATGGTCCGAGGTGTCGTGTTCACCCCCCCCCCCGATTCAATGTCTGCAGCCTCCACCCGGGATGTGGCACCAGCATCAGGGTGTCCCTTGTCAGTCCGGGTGGGCGCAATACCCTTGCCTCTTGATGTTGAGGGTCCCTCCTCATCCTCCTCTTCCTCGCTGGTGGAAAGTGGGTGTAGCCGCCGCCGCACTGGTGGCCTCTTGCTCCGGACCAGGTCCTGCTGCCCTTCTGTTTCGCCAGCTGTGCCTGCTGAAATGTAAGCAAAATCCGAATGTTATGTTTGTGTCATGCAGGACGAGACACATTCATAGGAGCCAAGGTCAGACTTATTTTCCTCTGATCACACTCAATAGTTGTCAGTGTCTATGAGCTGACATTACGTGTATGTTCACCGTCAGTTCCTGGATTGAGTCTGACATGGCCATCTCACGTGGATGTGTGTGGCTTACACGACTGTATTGGCCAACCCTCAACCTGGCATTCTGGGGATCTGTGTGTCCTGCCACAGCTACATGTGCAGGTTGCAAAAGCAGTCCACCAATGGAGAACATGAAGTCCCGAATCTCAGATTATGGCCATTCATAGGGAGTTGCAGCTGTTGAAGGTCTGGACAAGTGTCATCTGCTTTGTAGTATTGTATGGGACACGACAAGTGGCGAATGTGGGTCACACATGCACTGAGGCTCTGGCCTATTTCTGTAGCTAAATTGTGAGTCTAGCCTTTGGCTGTCCCCACACATGTACTGACAATCCAGTGGCACATATTGGCTTTGGTGACTGATATGGAAATGCAGTACACTGCTGAACACTGGGGGAATTTTGTGACAGCTACCTGTACATGTGAAATGTGAAACAGGCCACTGAGGCTGAGACGTCTGTCAGTGGACACCCCTTGTAAATTTAGAAGCGCTTAAGAGTGATGCAAGGATGTCAAAGTCTGTCTTGACTCCATGGCACATGATGTTTTGTCACAATTGGAACCCAAACTCTAAAAATGCAATGCAAGTCATAGCATTCAATACCCTTTGGCCTGCCATGCGCACACAGGACAGTGTCTGTACCATTGCTCATCCAATGCACACATGATTTCCTAGTGCCAATTGTAGTGGTGCGGGAAGAGCTGATTTCAGTACAAAGGCACAAATATGGCTCATTTAGCCAGTTGTCATGGCGAGACTCCAACTCCCAAAACGCACTCTGCCCTGTACAGTCCATATGCCACAGTGTGCCTTTTTAAGCTTGGTTATTGCTGCATGGACACAGAATCTGTGAATGGAGGCATCGGACAAACAATGGTACAGCACTGTTTCACTCACATCATACTCCCAGACACATTTAGCATATGATGCACTTACCATGTCCCTGCTGCTCATGCTCCTCCAGCTGAGCATGGAGGGTCGGCCAAGCTGATCGCAGGACCCTCCTGTACAGTGGGGATAGGCGAGGACGATGCACATGGTGCTGGGAAGACTGGCCCACCAGCTCCTCAGCCTTGTGCCGGACCCACCGTTTTAGGTCCTCCCAGCGCTTGCGGCATGCCCTCGCACTCCTGGTGTTGACTCCCACTGCACTGCAGCGCTCGGCGATGTTGGCCCACAGCCTGGCCCGGGCTGCATTGCTCAGCTGGTGTTCAGGGTCCCCATATAGCTGAGAAAATTTGGCCAGCACCCCCTCAGCCAAGATGTCCAACTCACTTTCAGTGAAAGGGGGTGCCTTCTCTTCGTAACCCTCAGCCATTATGGGGATAATAAGAAGGATGAGAGCAGCAGGATGTCAGAGGATCTGTCTGTGATAGAGGATGACTCAGAATGAACACAAAATGGCTGCAAACTATTTCCTGTGATGTATTTCCTGCCTCCAACTTCCTGTAAAACATTTCCTGAATGAAATTATGTGTTCCGGGTCATTTTCGGAGTTTACGGCCCGTAAGCGCAGTTTCCGGTTCCGGAGCGGGAGGTCCGCACACGGGCCGTACGCTCCGTAATCGGCGCTTCCGCACACGGGCCGTACGCTCCGTAATCGGAGCTTCCGCTTTTTGCCCGCAAATTCGGAAAATGACCCGGAACATATAATTCCATACAGGAAATGTTTGACAGGGAGTGGGAGGCAGCAAATACATCACAGGAAGTAGTTGCCTGCCATTTTGTAGTCATCCAGATCCATCCACAATCTGGAATCACATCTACTGCCATCCTGCTGTTCTGTTGTGGATAAAAAAGAAAAGACAGTGCATGTGAGAATTATTTAAATGTGACAAGAGGGTGAAGTGACCATTTCAAGACATTTCTGCAGTTTCTGTTTCAGTTTCTCATGCTTTGCATTATGGTACATGTAGTCCATATTAGGTGCTCATTTGCAGAGTTGTGTGATGTGTTCCAGAACATTGTGTTTGAGAAGTGTGGATATATCACAGACACAGGGGGGCAGAGTTACGGCTTCTGGCGCATCTCTGCTAATCAGCAGAGATGCGTCAGAAGAGTTGCGATGCATCTGCCCACCCGTGCTCCAACACAGATGCGCCACATTAACATTTCGGTGCACTGTGCTGCTCGGATGTGCAGATGCGTGACGCATCCCCCGTTGGAAAGGCGGCGCATTGCTGGAGTTGCGTCGCATGCACAACGCAGCTCCAGCAAGGCTCGGGGGTGCCCTATCCCTATGATGCTGCGTCAATCCTTACGCCTGCTTCAAGCAGGCGCAGGGTTTTGACGCAGCATGGCCTTAAAAGTGACTGAGTGAAATATTGTAGATTTTTAGGAGGTGTTTCTACGCCCGGAAGGCCCCCCCCCCTGCGCCAGAACGCCTACATGTGGCGCAGGCCTTTACAACGTGACACATCTCCCAGATGCGTCTTATAGTACATACCCCGCAGCATGGGGCTGGCTTTGCACCACCGCAGCGTCACAAAAGTGACGCAACGGCAGCGTGAAAGGGCCGCAAGTCCCACATTAATCTGCCCCATGGTGTCTGATTGACCCATTGCATCACTCACGTCGTGGGCGCATCATTTGTGGGGGAGTCACATCTGTTGATGGCACAGGGCCGACAATGCTATGGTTATGGCCTTTTCTGATTAAGAGACCCATCCTCATGAGGTCCGACTGTGTCTCTCAGTACATGTATCATCTTGCATCTGCGGCTATAGATTCTTTCGGGACATCCACTACACTGATCGCTGACATGGGCACATGTGCTGATGCAGGCTCAACCTTTTGACTACTGTCAAGAGCTGTGATTAACATGCAGTTAGTGTGGCTTGCAAAGTTGCCTCAGGAAGGAATTTATTGACACAGTCGTGTATATCCAAGTTTCATCATTGGCAACAGACAGCAATCAACATTTGGTCCATTCCACTACAGGTTGCTCATGTGAAGAACGTGGCAACAAGCTGCTCACGGACTTGCATGCCCTGACCTCGGTTATGTGCCATGGCCCGGTTTCCCAGATTCATAGGTAGCCGAGGTTCCAGCGGTATCTGTAAGCCATGCGTTAAGGCAATGTTGTGCAAGACACAACAGGCTAAAATGATCTTGCACACTACTTCTGGGGAGTACTGCAGCACCCCCCCTGTACGGTCGAGACATCTGAATCGCGACTTCAACAGACCAAAAGTGCGCTCTATGATGGCTCGAGTCCGTATGTGTGCCCTATTGTACCTACGCTGTGGTACAGTGTCTGCACGCCTGTAAGGGGTGAGGAGATGTGGGGTGAGTGCATACCCAGCGTCACCTGAGTAGAGGGGAAAGGGCAGTTGGTTAGATTTCCCTCTTTGACTTGCACAGGACATGATCTATACTGTATTACATGCATTGTCAGGTGGGCCCTGTATCTAGCTTTATGATTCTTAAAGTACAATGGTTAATTTTGGGGGGCATTCAGACATTTCAAAAACACATATTCCTCCTTTCTAACGCTTGGTACTTACTCAGTAGCCACATGTTGCCAAATTCTTCCGCAGCTATCCGCCGGGCAAGAGGTGACATGCGGAATATGAAGCTGTCATGGGTACTGCCGGGGAACACCGCATGCACATCAATGAACCTCCCTCTGGCATCACAGACAGCTTGCACGTTGATGGAATGCCATCGGTGTCTATTGCAGAAGATGTGTGCAATGTGGCGGGGTGGCTGAAGGGCCACATGGGTACAGTCAATTGCACCCAGCACACGTGGAAATTGTGCAATGCGAAAGAAATCTCGTGCTGCCCTTTGTCTCAGGGCCAGTGTCGGTGGCATATGTATGTGGTGGTGGGATCTTGCAGTGATGCATCGCAGTACCTGATGCAGGCACCGCGACTGGCTCGCCTGGGATATGCCCACATGGTCACTGGAGACCCTTTGGAATGAGCCAGTGGCGAAGAAATGGAGCGCTGATAGGATCTTGAGGTATGCTGGTATTGCATGTGAGCAGCAGGTCACGGAGTCAAGTTCCTGCTCCCACTCACATACCATATCCAAGATGATTTCTGGAGGGAAACGGTACCTGGCCCTTATATCTTGACTGGACATTCCAAATAAGTTGATCCTCTGTCTGAAGATCCTCTCTGCTCTGGCTCTCCTCCTCCTCCTCCTCAAGTGGTTTTGCTGCATGGCAAGGGGCAGTGCAACAAACACATTCAGTGACATGTTGAAAGGGTTTGTGTGTGTCTGCTCTGCAGTTATACGTGCTGCGGAGCTAGGATTGGCTGGAGTGTGTCAGCTGATGCATGGTGGGGGATGGTAGGGACTTGGACAGGTTCACCCTTGGCTCACATGATCAATGGCCACCAAACCGGATTTTCCGGCCCGTAATCGGAACTTCGGGCCCGGATGCGGGATTTCCGGCCCGAGGCCGGAGTTTCCGGCCCGGGAGCGGATATTCCGCCCCCGGAGCGGACTTTCCGGCCCACGTGCGGACTTCCCGCTCCGGGCCCAAAAATTCCACTCCGGGGGCGGAAATTCCGGCCCGAGTGCGGACTTAAGTTTAGTGGTTGTAAATGGATTCTGTGAATAGCAAAAGTCCTAAGTTCATTTTGTGAATCACAAAAGTAGTAAGTTCATTCTGTGAATACCAGATTGGTACTAAGTTTAGGATTTAGTCTTAAGTTTGTTCTGTGAATCGGGCCCTCAGTCTTGGGTTTGGTGTTGGTGGGGCCTGGGACATGGCATTGCCTTTATTTGTGAATGGGGCATGGAGACGTTAGTGGCATGGGTGTGGTTTTTGGGTGTGGTTGTGTGCGGTGAGGGCTTGGGGGAAGTTGCATGCATTTGGTGTATTTGTGGTGTGGATGCCATTCCCCCCATGTTACCTGAGTTGTTTGTGTACTCACCAGGCTCTGCGACTCCTTCGACTCCGTGTACTCCCACCGGCGGAAGCGTGGCCATCACCTTCTCCTCCCAGGGATGGTAATGTACGGGTCTGGGGGGCAGCCTGCCTCCAGTGATGATACTCTGGGCGTATTCCTCGTTCATTTTCCTCTTGACTGCCCTGCGCAGATCGTACCACCTGGCTTGGTATTCATGGCTGGTCCTTCGGATGGGCGCAACAGCATTCACCTTATCGACGATCCTCTGCCACAGGCTGGATTTTTGGGCTATGCTGGTCTGTCTGACCAATGTTCCAAACAGCTGTGGCTCGACTCTGATGACTTCGTTGACAAGGAGCTCCAGCTCCGCCGTTGTGAACTTTGGATTCTTGTCAGTGGGCATGGTGTGGGGTGTGGGTGTGGATGGTTGTGGGTGTGTGGGTGTGAATGTGACGGTGTGTGTGTGAAGGTGAAGAGGGGGTGTTTGTGAAGGAGGTTGTGTGTGTAAGTTAAGGTGTAGTTAAGGTCTGAGTAAGGTGCAGTTGTTTGTCTGTGGTGTCTGTCAGCAGTGGGTCTGTTGCAAAGGCTCATGGGTTGTGTGTGTGGGCCCTTTGTATTGGTCCATTTGTGGGTGTGGCTGTGTTTGAATTTGTGGTGGGTGTGTTATAAGAGGTGGTTGTGACTTAGGGCCTCTGTTTGCCTGTTTGGATGTGCCAGGTCAGTCATAGAGTTGTATTTTGTCATGTTGACGTGTTTTGTGGTGTCCTGATTCTGTACGAGTCTTTTTCGCGTAGGTACGGTCCGTACATACGCGATGCTGGGTGAGGGTGCTGGGGTACGGTGTTGGGGTACGGTGCGTACAGGTGCTGGGCTGTGCTACGGTGTTGGGGTATGGTGCGTACAGGTGTGGGCCTGTGCTAGGGTGTTGGGGTATGGTGCGTACAGGTACGGGGCTGGGCTACGGTGTTGGGGTACGGTGAGTACAGGTGCGGGACTGTGCTACGGTGTTGGGGTACGGTGCGTACAGGTACGGGGCTGGGCTACGGTGTTGGGGTACGGTGCATACAGGTGCGGGACTGTGCTACGGTGTTGGGGTATGGTGCATACAGGTACAGGGCTGGGCTACGGTGTTGGGGTACGGTGCGTACAGGTACGGGGCTGGGCTACGGTGTTGGGGTATGGTGCATACAGGTATGGGCCTGGGGTGCGGCACATACAGGTGGGGGGCTGGGGTACGGTCCTGGGGTATGGGGCATACAGGTGCGGGGCTGGGAGACGGGCCTGGGGTGCGGCACGTACAGGTGTGGGCTGTGCTACGGTGTTGGGGTACGGTGCGTACATGTGTGGGGATGTGCTAGGGTGTTGGGGTACAGTGCGTACAGGTACGGGGCTGGGCTACGGTGTTGGGGTACGGTGCGTACAAGTACGGGGCTGGGGTACGGTGCGTACAGGTACGTGGCTGGGCTATGATGTTGGGGTACGGTGCGTACAGGTACGGGGCTGGGAGATGGGCCTGGGGTGCAGCGCGTACCGGTGGGGGGCTGGGGTACGGTCCTGGGGTACGGGGTGTACAGGTGCAGGGCTGGGAGACAGGCCTGGGGTGCAGCCCGCACAGGTGCGGGGCTGTGCTACGGTGTTGGGGTACGGTGCGGAGGGGGGGTACAGTGCTGACATACGGGGTACGGTGCTGACATGTGCGGGGTGAGGGGGGCTGTACGACTCGTATCCGGGCACAAGTTTACCCGTGTACATGTAGGCTACAGCGTTCGCTCCGTAAGGGGCCTTTTACATGCGGTTGTGTATTCGGACGGGCGGTACGGATCGTACTTGCGCGCTCGGACTTCTGTTTTACGATTTGCACGTAAAAATGTCCGGCTCCCTATCGGACACTTTTCCTGACGCTATTCGGACGTAAAAATTTAGGGCTCTCTCTCGGACCATTTTCCCGACACAATTCGTATGTAATTTTTCACGTACGAATCGTACTTCGCAGTTTGTACGGTACTTGTACGATTCGTACGTGAAAATATACAGATACGATTCGTACGCAATTTTTTTTTCACGGATCGGAATCGGCACCTAAATGTTTATCACCAACAAAGTCACAAGTATGGAAATATTCACTAAATATTTGTAGGTAGTACCTCATACGAAAGGGTCTGCAAATGTTCAAGTGTGAAGGTAAAGCATACACATTTTTCAGTAGTGGGAATTGGTAGGGTGTCGAGGGTTAGACATTTCCTCAGGAATAAAGTTTTCCTCAATGAGAAAAAATGTGCATTTCTATAATAAGTCAACATACACTAATGTAAGTCTGTTCCTTTTCTGTGTGACTAAATGTTTTAGTATTACACATCTGGGTTGCCATGGGTATATACAACATGCAAAGTTTATCAGATGTACTCCTGGATTTTTATCCGTAATCAAAAATTAAACGTTAAAACGTGGAAGTACAATTCTTACTTTCTCCATGATGCTTTTGTGAATTATCCTCAGTATTTTTATTTTTACAAATCTCATGAAACATTATGGGGTCAATTCCGATCCTGTTTTTTTTTTTTCCGTACGACTCGTATCCGTAATTTTTCCCGTACGAATCGTACAAGTCCCGTCCCACCCGTGAAGTACGATTCGAACAGGAAAAATACATACGGATTGGCCCGATCTGTACAAATTCGATCGGGAAAAGTTGTACGAGACGGACCCGGACACTTTTCCGTACGAAGCCTAAAAATACAGTCCGGCCGTACCAGTACGATCCAGACCGGCTTTCCGATTTAGGATTCGTACGGAAAACGTCCTGTACACGGGGAATGACTTCACCCGCTACAAAGCAAACATTGTACGACTCGTATCCCGGGAAAAGTAGTTCCCGGGGTGCAAGTCTTACAGGGGTACGAGTCGTACAGGCCCCCCATGCATATGTACGCACCTCACAACAACATTGCGTATGTACGCACCTTACAACAACATCATCGCGTATGTACGGTGCGTTCCCCAACATCGCGTATGTACACACCTTACAACAACATCATCGCGTATGTACGGTGCCTACCCCAACATCGCGTATGTACGCAACTCACACCATCATCGCATATGTATGGTGCGTACCCCAACATCTCGTATGTACGCACCTTACAACAACATCATCGCGTATGTACGGTGCGTACCACAACATCGCGTATGTACGTACCTCACAACAACATGATCGCGTATGTACAGTGTGTACCCCAACATTGCGTATGTACGCACCCCACAACAACATCATCGCGTATGTATGGTGCGTACCCCAACATCGTGTATGTACGCACCTTACAACAACATCATCGCGTATGTACGGTGCATACCCCAACATCGCGTATGTACGCACCTCACAACAACATCATCGCGTATGTACGGTGCGTACCCCAACATCGTGTATGTACGCACCCCACAACAAAATCATCACGTGTGTACGGTGCGTACCCCAACATCGCATATGTAGGCACCTCAAAACAACATCATTGCGTATGTACGGTGCGTACCCCAACATCGCGTATGTACGCACCACACAACAACATCATCGCGTATGTACACACCTTACAACAACATCATCGCATATGTATGGTGCGTACCCCAACATCGCGTATGTACACACCTCACAACAACATCTTCACGTATGTACACACCTTACAACAACATCATCGCGTATGTACGGTGCGTACACTAACATCGCGTATGTACGCATCTCACAACAACATCATCGCGTATGTACACACCTAACAACAACATCATCGCGTATGTACGGTGCATACCCCAACATCGCATATGTACACACCTCACAACAACAACTTTGTGTATGTACGCACCGTACATAGGCAATGTAAAACAGCACAATGAGGGTCTATTCGACTAGCACAACACCACAAAACACGTCTACAGTGCACAAAACATGGAAATGACTGACCTGGCCACATCCAAACAGGCAAACAGTGGGCCAAACTCACAACCACCCCTTATAACACACCCACCAAAAATTCAAACTGAGTCCCACCCACAAATGGACCAATAAAAAGGGCTCACACACAAAAACCATGAGCCTTTGCAACAGACTCACTGCAGCTAGAGAGCACACACCAACAACTGCACACAACCACCTTAACATATACACCTTCACACAGCCTCCTTCACACATACCCCCTTCTTCACATTCAGACACACAACTTCACATTCAGACCCACACACCCACAACCATCCACACCCTCACCCCACACCATGCCCACAGACAATAATCCAAAGTTCACAAGGGAGAAGCTGGAGATCCTTGTCAATGAAGTCATCAGAGTCGAGCCACAGCTGTTTGGAACATTGGTCAGACAGACCAGCCGAAAAATCATGCCTGTGGCACAGGATCGTCGATAGGGTGAATGCTGTTGCACCCATCAGGAGGACCAGGACTGAATGCCAAGCAAGGTGGTACGATCTGCGGAGGGCAGTCAAGCAAAACATGAATGACGACTACGCCCAAAGCAACATCACTGGAGGTGGTTGGCCCTGCAGACCAGTACATTTTCATCCCTGGGCGGAGAAGGTGATGGCCCTGCTTCCGCTGGTGGGAGTACATGGACTTCAAGGAGTTCCAGAGCCTGGTGAGTACACAAACAACTTATATAACATGGGGGTAATGGCATCCACACCCCAACTACACAAAATGCACACAACTACCTCCAAACACTCACCGGCCAGAACCATAGGCAAAAACAATGCCAATGCCACTAACATGTGTATGCCCCATTGAGAAAGCAAGGCCATGCTATGTCCCATGCTACACGAAGCACTAACCCAAGAATGGATGTCTGGTACGCTGGGAGGGTGGGTGTCACAAAACGCATTGTTGAACTCCAAATCAGACACAATTGCCCTCATCCCATATGGCCCAGGTACATACCCATGCACCATGCTCAATGCACAGGGACTGTGAAAGTACTGACAAGATAGCTGACACTGGGCCCTGGTGTAGGCAGCACAAGGCCCTCCTGTGACCAGTGCAAACACAAACACCAAGACAACAAGGTCAGATATCTAGGACAGGAACTCACACTCACTGTCATGGCAGCATGCTCCATGGGGGGACAGCTACATCCCCTGGGTGCCCCAGTGCCAAATCACACTACACCCACCAGCAGGCCCTGTCACACACACCCCTTACACAAGCAGACACCCCCGGGACAGGCAATGGATTTAGCCACTGTCACAATGGACATGTAACACAACAAGACCAATACATAGCCGAAGAAGCATCCAAGCCAAAAATCAACAAGTCAAAGACTCATGAACACATATCAATCTGTCCCCTGCAACAAACCCATCCACAAGTGAACATTGAGGAGAATGCTAGGCACATACAGCTACCTGGAGGAACAGTGCCAACTAGAATGTGTATGAAACATGGATGTTGCATGAAACAGCATTAACATTGACTGTCTCTCACACACAGGGCAACGTGAGGAATCTCCCCCCAACAAATGAGGGTGAAGAATCACAGCCCCAGGCTCTGGAGGAACCTGATCCCACCGGCAGTGACGCCTCTCAACACTCCGCCGATGACCCCGACCGACCTGGACCCTCTGCTGTCCAAGCCCCTGCAGCACCTGGTTCAGGAACATCTGTGCCAACCACCACCCCCATTCCTGCCACATCCCAGGAGACACCGAGGAGCCCTGCCCGCAGTGAACAAGTGAGCCAGTCTGACCAGGAGGAAAAAGGTTCGCCGGGCACCCAGGAGGAGGCAGACAACACCACCACTGCCATCCCTCAGGGGTCCCATAGACCTGAAGTGCCCACAACGGCAGGCCAGGCTCATGTGGGCAGGGGTGGTGGGAGTGGAGGCAGGCAGAGGCGAGAACCTGACCAGCCAGCTGAAGAGACCGGTATGTCACACATACACAACATCACGGAGGCATACCGGCGTGACACCAGGGAGATCAGCCAGGTAGTTGGGACACTCACAGAGATAAAGGGGACCATCAGAGAGATGAAGAACCAGCAGGCCGAGCAACACGCCAGTCAACAAGAACACCAAGGACAGATGGAGGCAAGACTGGCTGAGCTCCTGGCGGTGCAAAGGGACAACATGGGCAACCCTCCCTGTGCCACCAGGCGAAGACCACCACCAGCCACAGGGAGGGAGGGGGAGGAGGATTTGTCCGACGGAGCGTCCCAAGCATCGTCAAGGCCTGCATCTGAGGGTCCCCTGAAGAAGGTGGGTCGTCCACGGAAAAGACTGTGAGAGGCAGCAGGCCATCCATATCTCCCAGGTCACCTGGCCTGGCACCTGGCCTTCATGTGCAACAGCATCACCTCATTGACTGACATTCTCTGCCACATGGACTTGCTGGTCACAGTCTGACCAATGATGCCAAACACTGTGGTCTGGACTCTGCTGCTTTCAAATGCCAAGGATCCCACCTCCCCCTGGGAACTTTGGATTCTATGGTCCCTGTATTGCACAAATCACGGCCCAGACCTATAATAAAAACAATTTTAAAAAATTGATGTTGCAGTCATTTCGCATGAGTCCACAACATAAGTGTGGGGATATGTCAAAGTATGCCTGAGTGTGGCACTAACTCCAGCCATCCAAACACTGGGATCTGAGTCTGGTCGAGAACACACATGGGTCACAATGTATCATCAAATACAGACATGGAGCCCAATACTCACCCGTGATGGCCTCAAGCTGCTAAAGGGGGGCTTGCTATACTGCTCAGACAGACCAATTTGGAAGAGTATCATGAAGGCTTAGAGGTCATGGGTCATGTGGAGGTGCCCGGGGAGGGAGTCCCAGGTCTGTTTGGTGAGGTGGGAGACCTATCTCCTGCATGCAGTTGTTTTGTGGATGTGATAAATGGTGGTCAGGGCAAGGTTGTCTGCACGGAGTTGGGCCAACGGGGTGTTGGATGACAGACGTCCAAGGTCGGTTTTGGGTCTGGGGTTGTGGACTGCCTCCTCAGTGTGGGTGAGGAGTCTGAAGGTGATCCTGCAGCAGACAGTGAGCCATTGCAGCTATCTCAGGTGGACGGTGATGTGGCTGGGGCAGGGGATGTTGAAGATGAGGTGTGCGGATGCACCCTGGATGTGGACAAGTTCTCCTGCAGTTTTTCTGTTGTTCCTCCGTACAGGGCATTGCTGTAGTTGACCCGGCTGGTGTCGTGGACCTGGGGGACGGTCTGTCTTGCCTTGGAGTGGATCTATCGGTGGATCATTTGCAGCATGCGGAGGGTGTTGCAGCATGAGGTACAGATGGTGTTGAGTTGCATGGTAATTGTGAGCGATGAGTCCATGATGAACACCAGCTTGCGTGCGTGGCCACTGGGTGCTGGTGCGGTGCCCAGGCCGGTGGGACACAAGGAGTTGACCCAGCCGCAAGGGGACAATCCTCACATGATGACCTCAGTCCTGTCCAAATCCAGCCTCAGGTGGCTGATATTCAGCCATTCGTCAACGGATCTCATGCCTTCTTGAAGGTTGGATCTGGCAATGGCTGGGTCTTTGGTGAGGGTGAGGAGCAGCTGGGTGTCAATGGCATAGGAAATGATGATGAGGACGTGTGCGCATGTGATGGTGGAGAGGGGGGTCATGGAGACATTGAAGATCGTCATGCTGAGAGATGAGCTTTGGGGCATGGGCCAGATGACCCCAGTGTACCACATGCGGAAGGGTGGAGGCCGACTCCCTGGGCCTTGCTGGTGAGCTACTTGTTGATTTAATCCTGGGCCCTCCTCTGGATACCAGTGTTGGAGATGTGTGAGCTGACAGTGTGGTAGCACATGGTGTACAATGCCGTTGAGAGGTCAAGGGGGGTGGTCTCACCATTGTTGAGCAGGGCAAAGTTGTCGTTGGTGGTGGCAATTATGACGGTTGCAGTGGTGTGATTACTGTGGAAGATGGTCTAGTGCCGGTTGCCTGGAGCTGTTTGCGTGGAGGAAGTTTGTCAGTTGCTCGTTGAGTGTCTTCCTGATGACATTTGCTGGGTAGGGAAGCAGGGTGATGTTCCAGGAGTTCCGGCGGTACTGCCGTCCATTGTTTGAGAAGGGCCTGGGTCTCTGCATGCCTCCAGCTCTCATGGAATGTTGCAAACTCAAAGGAGAAATTCATGACGTGCTGGATGTGGGCTTCAAGGATGGGGAATGATGTGGTTGAGATGTTGTGTGGGAAGGGGCCTGATGGAGAGCCAGAGTGGATGGTGCACATGAGCCAGGTGGTGTATTTGCTGCTGACGGGAGTCCAGAACCTGAGGGGGGTTTGTCCCGCGGATAATAGTGCTGTCTGCCTCTGTGTGCCAAGGCTGTCATGTATGTCCATGAGCTTGCAGTGGTAGAAATTTGCAAGGGATTTGATCTGCCTTGCAAGGGTGGGGTGTCTTTTGGATGGAGAGCTGCTGTCAGTCCACTCACAATGCTGATGAGCTCCTTTATGTCGTGTGTTGTGTTGCCTCGGCCCTATCTGAAGGATTTTCACTTGTCCTTGCTGATGATATGGTGATGGCTGTGAGTGGCGTTTTCCAGGGCTGTAAGGTAACTGATGGTTCTTTGTGTTGCAAGGTTTGCACAAGAGTCTGGCTAGATCTGTATGAGTCCAGTAGGTCTGCCTTGTCCCAGGTGGCTTAACTGTTGTTGTGCTTCACAGGAAAGTGCGTCAATGTGGCAAGATTGGTGGATCAGTTGCTGATCCAGTGTGTGAGGTTTCAGGGTGTGGTAGGGATGTTGGTTCGAGTGTCCCACACAGCTTGTCTGTGGTGACTTATATCAAGCATCTTTGGGGGATCGGTAGCGGGGTGTGGGGCAGTGTGTTGCTTGTCGGAGATGTGGATGCAAATGTTGATGGACCAATGATGGATGGTGGTGTGGTTCTCCTCCAGCAAGAAGTTACTGGCCCCCAGCCACATGTAGCCTGTGGAGGTGAGGGCATGCATGCAGATGTACGTGTTGAAGGCTTTGCGGATTTGTGAATGTAGGCCTGGAGATCTGTAGATGAGCGTTACTCTTTGGATTGCCAGGGGGTTGGTGCAAAACCGGATTTGTGACTCTGAGGGTGTACTTGTGAATAAATTGCAAGTCATCCGCCGGGATTGTTGGTGCCGTCCCTGCGGGTGATCTTGTATCCGTCAGAGATTGCAATGAAGAAGTTGTGTGCTGAGGATGCTTTTATCCAGATTACTGTACTGAAGGTGATGTGTGGGGCTGTTGTGTTGAGGAGGTAACAGAGTCCAATGGCGTGCTGGTGGACGGAGCGGGTGTGGAGAAGGAGGCACATGACCTGGTTGTTCTGACAGGGTCTGGTAGGCGGGGCAGCGCTGTGTAGGCAGTTGGAGTTGCACACTCAGCATGCAAAGGTGTCGTGTGTGCGCTTAGGGGTTGCCTGATAGCAGGCGGTTGCTTGTCTGGTGGACATTGCTTGGAGGGATGGCTGCAGCATGAGCCTGTTGTGTGACGTGGGTCATGCAAGGACCAGAGTGTCGTGCACTGTGCACGTTGCAGGCGCAGACGGTCCTGCCTTTGGCACGGCGGTGGCGCAACAGTGGCACAGACATGCTGCTGGCTGCATTAAGAATGGGTGGAGGGGGTAGGGAGGAGCATTTTGGAGGCACGTGGGTTGCAGAATCAGGGCACTCGGTGGGGCGGTGCCGCAGGTGAGGCAGCAGCAAGCGGAAGGGGTGAGAAACTAGGCAAAAAGTAGCACACAAAGACAAGGAGGTCAGAAAGTCACAGTGCAACAGGTGTATGTAAATGAAGGAGTGTCAGGTTACTCATGGGTCACTCTGAGAAAATGTATGAAAAATCAACAAAAATGACAGCCACAGGATCAGGCAACAAAATGCGGAGCTGCGCACAGGGGACACACCGTCAGCAGGCGTTGACGTCCCGTTGTGGGAAGCAACCTGCACAAATACATACACAACCAGGTACTTCATGCACAGTAGAGATTATTAGCCATGAAGAAATGCAAGCATGTTGGCGAAATACACATACACACTTATGCTCAATCTTTGACAATTATGGCATAGATGACGCATGAAAACTGGCAAGAGATCTGCAGTGACAGAGATGAGGCACTTTGGATTATGCTGAACACCTTTATTGCACAAACTCACACAAAGGGAAATGCATCCATACGAACAGACTCACAGGTCAGATGACAGAACATGTTGGACATACGCTGGACCCCCCCTTCACAACACGGATGTTGTAAATCTCAATGAACTGGCACACAAGTTATGGGGATGAGCCAAAAACATCCTGCTGCACACAGACAGGCTGCAAATCACCATAGAGCCTGTTGTTGTGATGTCCCACACTATGTCCACCCGTAGCATCAGTAATATTTCAGAGGCAAGGATTACGCACATTGATGCCTTCATCAGACTCCACACTCCACTACAGATGACTGTCAAGAAGGGTGACTATCATGTCATGGGAGTGATGCTACATATATATGCTCCATGGTGAGAAGACATGTATGCATGGTACCATAACATGCACAGAAGCAGTCCCCACACATTCCCAACCCGTACCACCACCGAAAAGCCTTGCTGCAATCCTTACCCAAACTGACATTTCCACATGTCCGTGCATGGAACGCTGATTCAGCACATGTTGCAATCCTCATGAGGAATAGCAGGAGGACAAAGATGACACGAGCAGACAACAGACGCAAAAACCTGGGAATGACAGACACACAAGAAGTCACCTAAAACAAATCTCGCCGCACACATGGTCAGTTACGAAACATGAACAATGTTGGACACATGCAAATTTCAAAGAAAGTCTCTCCCCAAAACTGTGTGGCATGACATCATCACTCGAGTGACACATCAGTACACAGATCAAAGTCACTTTGCATTCACTTGGCTGGACACACACATTGCAACACATGCCACTCAATGCTACAAGCTTGCACACTCATACCCAGTGACTCACCATTATGAGAAGAAGTTGCGTATGAGCTGACTCCGGATATCATCCTCCTCCTCCTCATCACTTACCTCCTGACCAAGCCCTGGATCCTCCATGGGTGAGTGTTGCTGCTCATCAGGATCAAGGATGAGTGGCACTGCCTTCTCAATGGCCATGTTGTGCAGCAAGCAGCACACAATGAAGATTTTGCAGACCTTCTTCGGAGCATATGGGAGGGACCCGCCTGTCTTGTCAAGGCACCGGAATCGGCTCTTCAGGACGCCAAACGTCCTCTCAATCACTCGCCTGGTCTGCCCGTGTGCATTGTTGTACCTGGGATCTGCAGCTGTTCTTGGGTTGCGGAGAGGTGTCATTAGCCATGGCACGTTGGGATATCCAGAATCCCCTATATGGAAACATCATATAAATAAGTGGGTCAGGAGATGCCGTAAGAGCCAAAGATACCGCAACACACAGGACCAACAGAGTATACCCACCAAAAAGACATGCTCGTTCGTTGTGCAGCCGCAGCATCATTTGTGGCACCATGCTACGCCTCATGATGTAGGCATTGTGTGCTGATCCTGGAAAATATGCACAGACATGGAAAATCAGCATGTTAGCAAGACACACCACAAGGGCATTTATTGAGTGGTAATGTTTACGGTTGCGATAGGCTTGCTCCTGTGCCTGTGGTGGTACCAAAGCCACATGTGTCCCATCAATGGACCCAATGACATGGGGCATCCCTCCCAGGGCATAGAAATCACCCTTCACATCTGTCAACTCCTCAGAAGTAGGAAATTTGATGAATTCATCAAGGTGCTCCAACATGGCTGCCAAAACATCACGCAGGACACAGCTGAACATTGCCTGTGACATCCCACCAACATCAGCTATGGTCAATTGAAACGTACCTGTGGCGAAAAAATGAAGGGCTGCCATCACCTTCATCTTTGGGGTCAGCACAGTAGGATACCTGTGTCGCGGTTGGAGGTGTGGTGCCAGCTTGTCGGTCAAATCCTCAATCAACTGTTGAGTGAATCTGTAACGTCGGATGCAGGCACGTTCCCTCATGGCAGCCAAGTCTGGCATTGTTCTTGGGACAGGCGGTGCCCTGCAAGGCATTGTTAGGAATTATGAAGATTGAGAGTCTGCCAACATCAATGTCAATGAACATAGCACATGCTAAACTGCTACTAAACATCAGGTAACTATGGAGTCTGGTGTGTGCAATACATCCAGGACACATATACCAGCTTGCTGGCACTCCTACGAAAAGCCAGATACACCTGTTGATTGTCAAGTCTACATGACATGCCCTGAAATGAGCTGGGGGCAAGTCTGAGTGAAATCACCGGAGTGACACACATCCACATAGCTGCATTGGAAGGATGTCATCTCATCCAGACAGTTGACTGCAAGGCACACGCACAGGTCACATGGAATGTCAAATGTACATATGAAACACATTGCGATGAAGGGGTACACGTGACAACAAATAAACACAGCCATTGAGACGACGCAGACATGTATGCCTGGGAAAATATGATGTCCAATGCACACAGACCCTACAGCCGTGGGAATCCACATGTGGCATGGTGTGCGTAGATGTGTGCCATGCCCATCTCCACACAGACCCATGTTGGATGCACCAACAGCAGATGTAGTTGACGGAACACTAACAGCAAGCTCATGGGAACACATGACACACACCTGACATGGTCTCATAGGGGCACGCTGATCGTGACATGTCAGTGGATAGAGTGTCCCTGTCCCTGGCATCAGGAGACAGGTGCGCGTGGTGATGACTGTGGCATCCCACTCCTGCTGTGCATGACACAGTTGGACTACAGACACACATGTGGCAAGTGGCAAGGTGATGTGTGCCACATAGTACCCCATCACACATGACATGTGTCCACAGGTCATCACACATCAATTGTGCAACTAGATGAGTGGACCTGAGCAATATCACTGGCTGACACACCTAGGGCCTGCACATGAAAGTATGCAATGACAAGTACTTGATGGACATCCTTGTGTGACTCGTCGCCCTCCATTCCTGCCGTGTGTACGCCTAGTATCACTATTGTACTGGTACCGTACGGGTATGCGTGAAATGCACCGTACACCCGCATTCATTGCGTGTGTACGGTCCGTATCACTATTGTACTAGTGCCGTACGGGTACATGTGAAACGCACCGTACACCCGCATTCATTGCATGTGTACGGTCCGTATCACTATTGTACTAGTGCCGTACGGGTACATGTGAAACGCACCATACACCCGCATTCATTGCGTGTGTACGGTCCGTATCACTGTTCTACTGGTGCCGTACGGGTATGTGTGAAACGCACCGTACACCCACATTCATTGTGTGTGTACAGTCCGTATCACTATTGTAGTGGTGCCGTACGGGTACGTGTGAAATGCACCGTACACCCGCATTCATTGCGTGTGTACGGTCCGTATCACTATTGTACTAGTGCCATACGGGTACATGTGAAACGCACCGTACACCTGCATTCATTGCGTGTGTACGGTCCGTATCACTGTTCTACTGGTGCCGTATGGGTATGTGTGAAATGCACCGTACACCCACATTCATTGCGTGTGTACGGTCCGTATCACTATTGTAGTGGTGCCGTAGGGGTACGTGTGAAACGCACTGTACACCCGCATTCATTGCGTGTGTATGGTCCATATTACTGTTCTACTGGTGCCGTAGGGGTACAAGTGAAACGCACCGTACACCCACATTCATTGCGTGTGTACGGTCCGTATCACTGTTCTACTGGTGCCGTAGGGGTACGTGTGATATGCACCGTACACCCGCATTCATTGCGTGTGTACGGTCCGTATCACTATTGTAGTGGTGCCGTACGGGTACATATGAAACGCACCGTACACCCACATTCATTGCGTGTGTACGGTCCGTATCACTGTTCTACTGGTGCCGTAGGGGTACGTGTGAAACACACCGTACACCCGCATTCATTGCGTGTGTACGGTCCGTATCACTATTGTAGTGGTGCCGTACGGGTACGTGTGAAACACACCGTACCCACGCATTCATTGCGTGTGTACGGTCCGTATCACTATTGTAGTGGTGCCGTACGGGTGCGTGTGAAACGCACCGTACATGTGTGTGGATTTAAAAATTACATAGGGGACACATAGGGGACAATTATTAGGCCCAAAATGCATGCTGGTTGTCATGGATACAGAGTTTTCATTTGCAATGTATCCATCAGGTGTCCTGGAACAGTCAGTTGGCCAAATAATACAATGTTGCAAAGTGGTTGTTGACTTGACATGATGCTCAAAATTTGAACGATGCGAATGCGTGTCATCGGTGTATGTTTAAAGTGATTGGAGTAAACGTATGATGCGAATGAGTCTGACCAATCACTATGTACTCCTCTAAATGAATGCCCCTCAGCAAGACAGATATAAGGCAGCCAGTACCCATGAGAGGGCACTTGCCTGCACAACTTTCCAGTCGACCACACTGCTGCAGTCTCTGCTTCCTCTGGACCATGTTGTGTACTGTGGAGAGGGCCCAGCCATTCTTCCTGGAGGAGAATGAGGCATTGCTGGACGTCCTCCTCCCACAGTACCCCAAGCTGTATGGGAGACCAGGGGAGCAGGTGAGTGCTGACTCCACTACCTTTCCCTATGCACCTGTTGTGTGACTGTCACTTCTGGCATTGTGTCCAGGTGTGACAGACATGCACAGTTGTTTAGAGTGGGTCCCAGGGGGGTACATGCTTATGTCTCTCATGCAGTGCATGAGGTAGTTCCTGTGTGCACTCCTCACTTGCATTGTGCTTACTGTGACCTTCACTGCATAGTGCATGACACATTCAGCCTGGCAAATCCTTGGTGGCTTTTTTTCCTATTGTCCTCGAGGTGATTCAGGGGTCCCCTCCGGTGTGACAGGTGACTGTACCCACAGATGTGTATGAGTTGAATGGACCTGTGGTGAGAGTGTCCAAATGATGTGTACGACCTCATGGACATTGATGTGTGTGAATGTTCCTTGTCATGTGGGTGAGTGTCTATGTGAAGTGTTGCACCACAGCTGCATGGAGGAGGAAACAGCTCTACCCATCTGATGTGACAAGTGAGCTGTGCTGTGTGTCTGACTTGCAGAGCTAGCACGACACCTGTGACACCCCACAGGCAAGTGGCACATGTGCAGAGTGAGGGTTGTATCCGCTGTTGTGACTGACAGGCGAGTGATCTGTGCCTGGGTGTGTCTGTCTAGTCTGCTGAGGGTGCGTCAGTGGAGTGGGACATGTGACTGCTGGGCATGTGCTGTCCATCTGCCTGCTGTTGCATGTGCTGCACAGTGTGTGCCATGATCAGTGAGTGTGTCGCACCCCTTATGCCACTTGTGGACTTTCAATGCCATGTAGTGCATTGGGGCTTGCACACAGGCCAATTTCTCATTGAGAATGATGCCATTCCTGTCAGCATCCTATGCCCTGTTCAACATATCAAAGATGTTCAAATGTGTGTCTCTGGGACATGGAGCAGGTGTAGTGATGTTGTCTCACTTTGTCATCCTGACAGTTAACTGCCTACGAGAAGATGGTGATCAGGCAGGACATCGTCAGGGCCGTGAGATCGGCGGGGGATCGCAGTCCGCGCCTACCACAGGTCCGAAAACGTTGGCAGGACATCCTGTGCTGGACCCGGCGGATCGCCCGGGTCCAGCTGGGGCTCGACACTCCTCGCCCCCACGGTGGGCGCCGACGCCTGACCTCCGACATGACCCGTGTCCTGGCGGTGGTCTTCCCTGACCTCGATAGGCAGTTACAGGAGAGACTGCAGCAACGAGGGGGTAGGTACATGGCTGTTTGTTTTGTTATGTGTCACCAGCTTATGGAAGTGCTCTGTAGCCTGGATACACTCCGAGAGTTTATATGTGCAGTGCATTTTCTGTTCCCCAATGTCACCTGGTGCTCTTTTTCATCTCTTCCCCTCCTTGACATGTGTTCCCTGGTCTGTGTGTAATCACATTTGCACATGGTCATCTAGGGTGCCAGAAAATCAAAGTGCACATTGCTTTCTGCATCATGTGGGAGGGTGGTCTGTGACATGTGCTGGTACCTTGCCTGTGCCATGACCTGTTCACTATGTAGGGGGTCCAAATTTGTTGGCACTAAAGATGAGTCTCAACATAGGAGTGTGAGGTTTCAACTGAACACCCTTGCAGCATGCATGACCAATGTTGTGACCTCAGACATGATGTGCATGAGTGGGAGATATGCATAGTGCCACGACGGTTGCTCATGGTACAGTCAGCTCATTCCAGGAACACGGAGCAGTGTGCCCACTACAATCCCCTGAGACACCCTGGCCTCCTAATCATGTGTGTCGTCCAACACTGTGCACATTCTCTGTGGGTTCAGCATAGGTCTGCCTCTGTGGCATTGTTCCCTGGCCTAGTTTGTATATTTCCAATGTGTGCTACATCTGTCCACTGGACAGGGATACACCATTTGGCTTGTGCATACTCACACTGGGCAGTGCCTGTTTGGCTATTCACAACAATCTGTTGATGGTTGTTGGTCACAAATATGTGTTGGCAGCCCCACGAGGTGATGTTGTGTCAATTTAGCAATTGTTGCTGCACAGTTTTTGAAACCCTGATTAAGAGGTGTCACTTCTTGATCTGTATCAATCACATTGACTCAGGTATGGGGGGGTTGTGCGGAAGAGGCCTACATGGGCACCCCTGATTTCTCCTTGCCAGGTCTGACCTGTGTGTGAGAATTGGCTGTACAAAGAATCACCGTGCAGTGCCCCTGTGATGGTGGCCAGTGCTTAATGTTCGTGCTTTGCAACCTGTGTTATTTTTATTAACAACATGAATACTGCTCACAAATTATTGGCACATGTGTGTGGTTCAGATGCAACGCAGTTTGGTCTTTGTGTGCTGACATCTGTGTGGACATTCTGGCTTGCCATGGGGGTGTCTCCACAGTACAGCTATGTTTTTTTACAACACAATTGCAGGCCCATTAGCTTATGCATTGTCCTGGGTTTGGACATGTGTGCCACTCTACATGACAGGCAGTGGGTCATATGTGTAGGCAACTGTGTCATCAGGTAACGGATGGGCATGTGACAACTGACATAATTCAAGTTGTTAGTCAAAAATGTTTGTACCTTGGCACTCACAGCACTTGTCGACAGTTCTTCATGTTTTAAATGTGGTAATTTGATGATTTGTGTTAAGAACACTAATGTGCCTGCATGAAAGATGTCTCCCAAGGAAGTGCACACCAAACGACATTTCCACTTTCATGGAACACGCTGGCACCTTTTCAAAGAAGCCACTGTTAGAATTAAATGGTGTTGCAGATTCTCCGTATACATGTTCCCACAGTGGTCTTGATTTTGTGAAACTCCTTTGCTGTTGGTGATACAAACTAACGTGTGTCAAGACTTCAAGACCTCCGTGGGCCCATGTATATGTACTTTCTGCAACACCATTTATTTCTAACAGTGGCTTCTTTGAAAAAGGTGCCAGCTTCTTCAATGACAGTGTAATTGTAGTTTTGTGTGCACTTCCTTGGGAGACATCTTTCATGCAGGCACATGAGTGTTCTTTTCACGAAATGGTGAATTGCCACATTCAATACATGTCGATTGTGTAAAGTATTGAGAGTCCCGAGGTAACAACATTTTTCCGTTTTGTCTTCCAAAGTACTTACAGGTCTCTGAGTGTGGTGACACCTTGAGTAGTGAGGTGTGTTAGTTTACGTTGGGTGCACCACTACTGTTTCTTTCAGGGTAAACAAGAGGTGGCATGACTTCATTGTATTGCTGTGCTCACCTGTTCACAGACATTAGCTGCTCAGTGTATTTCTCATTCAAGTTGTGGCCTGGTGTGTTCTTTTTTTCCTTGTGTCCAAGTGGCATAGTGGGTCTACTAACTGGGCAGTACAGGGCTTAAATATGTGCGGAGTAATCTAGCTGTTACTCATGATGCATTGCCTGATATGCACTGTGACCTATTGTTTTTGTGCTCATGTGTCAGATGTATACAGGTGACTGATGCATTTCTGTTTCTTCTCCTTTCCCACAGCATCATCATCGGAAACCGAAGGAGACACCTGCATGGACCTGGAGGAGGGACCTAGCGACAGTACCACCAGTGTTGTAGAGTCAGAAGGAGGCAGTGGCACGGAGGGCGAGGGGAGTCAGTCCGAGGACCTGTCTGGAGGCAATACCAGCTACGATGCCGACGGGTCCAACGCTGACCTCCTCGATGAGGCAGAGGCTGCAACACCACCTGGCAGCATCCCCACATCTGTCCCCGCCCTCCCAGTTGCTCCTGTCCCTTCTGTCCATGCAGAGGCCCACCATGTCTCCTTCGGCCCAGGCACCGCACCCCCTACCCCTGTCACCCCTGCTGCCCTCAGTGAAGAGTCTTTGGACATACTGCGGCAGTTGCAGGTTGGGCAGGCATCGGTGCTGAATGTCCTCCATGGCCACACTAAACTGCTTACACAGATGGTGTCGTTCATGGAGGGCATGTCAGCAACGATGTCTGACCAACGCAGGATTCTGCGGTCCATGGATTCTTCCCTGACGGCAGCAGTTAGTCTCCTGCAGCGCTCCATCCCCCTCCTACCCTGGACCCATCCACACTTCCCTCTCCCATACCTGTCCAATGCACACCCAGACAGTCACGATCACGCACCCCACCAGACACAGGCAGCACACCCCCAAGTAAGGCAAAGCGCACACCTCCTGGCACGCACACTCAGGGGGATGTAGGCACACCAACAGGGTCTGGGGCCAGACGACATACACGCAGCCACAGTCGCAGTCCACAGTCCTCACAACCCTGTCCCTCCAAAACCACTCCCCTTGGCTACCCTGACAAATGCTCCCCCAAGGAGCTCTTTCTGGGTGGTCTGGACCTCGCCCCCACTGAGCCACCACCCCACAAGCGGGCAAGGAAGTCCCCGGGCACGGGAGTTTAGTACCCCACCACATCAACCCCCTCCCCCAGGATCGCTGCACCCCATCCCTCGCCCACCACACCCTCCCTTTACCTGGGGGAATCCTCAGGTGCAGGGGTTCGGATGGAGCTACTGGCAGTGGTGTGCAGCGCCGAGCTCACCTCCACCTTCGGCACTGCCCCACCCCCTGTGGTGGAGACGTCCACCCCTGCACCCACCACACCTACCCTTCCCCCTCCTGTCCCTGCGGTGCCTGGTACTGCCACAGATGGTGCCCCCCGTCCGATGAACCTGGAGGTTCATTTGTGCAGGCAAGCTAGGGGTAGATGCGGTCCCCTACGTCCCCCCTTGGACTTTCCGTATGGACTGGCCATTGGCCTCTGTAAATAGTCTATTTTTGGTTTAAAAAAATTGTGCTGAACAAAGCCTTTATTTTTACTTTCAACACTATTGCATTTCAGGTACTTGATGTTGGTGCTGAGGCTCCTGGAGTTGGTGTTCTGGTAATGTAATAGGGTTCTGAGAAATGTTTTTTATGATTTTAAGAGGGTCATGAGGTGGACCATTGTATCTGTGTGCCATCACATTGTCTCTGCAAAGAATCATTGGTAGTGTGTGTTCATTTTGTTTTGAGACATTGTCCCAAGGAGTGTTCCTTCCTCTGTGGCACCTGACATCTTCCCTGCAAACAGTTGCACTATTGTTGTGCTGACGTGTGTCAACATTTCCTTTGTTGGTGACGAATCGTCAGTGCCATCCTTGCTAGTCACTGTACTTGTGTTTTGAGTATGTTGAAATGCCTTCAGGGACAAAATCACCCTTTTCAGCACTATGCATGTGTGTAATCACAGCCTCCCACACAAATGGTACTTGTTATGCAGGGTATTTGGGCACGTGACTCACAATTGTGGGCATTGTATCTAGGGGACTTCCACCCTATTCCTTCCATGAGAGACAACATCTTGGTGGCTGGACCAGCACCTTGACATTCCTATCAGTCTTGGGATGTGCGTGACAGTGTGTGTCCCCTTTGGCTATCTTAGTTTTGTAGGCAGTTACATGACTATACAGTCTTGTGGCATGATATCAGGGTGTGTATTGTGCTGCATCTGCCATGGGTGGGTATGCATGTGTTACTTGTCCTCACACCCACATGTGGTGTGTCATGCAGTGGGTGAAAAACATCCATCCTCCTGGGAGTGGGACCCTGCTGTCAGTGATGTGTTGTTATGGCACTGTCATCATAGTCCAAAGTTAGGGATGCATACATACCACCATGTAGGTGTGATCATCTGATAATGATATACACCCCCATCTCTATGTCCACTGATGGGAGTCCTCTGCACCCACCCCCATGTCTCTGTCCACTCCTGGGAGTACTCTGCACCCACCCCTCATATTGCATGCCACTGCTGGTTGTCATATGCATCCACCCCATGTCTCTGTCCACTGCTGGGAGTCCTCTGCACCCACCCCCATATCTCTGTCCACTCCTGGGAGTCCTCTGCACCCACCCCTCATATTGCATGCCACTGCTGGTAGTCATATGCACCCACCCCCATGTCTCTGTCCACTGCTGGTAGTCATATGCACCCACCCCCATGTCTCTGTCCACTGCGGGTTGTCATATGCACCCACCCCCATGTCTCTGTCCACTGCTGGTAGTCCTCTGCACTCACCCCCATGTCTCTGTCCACTGCTGGGAGTCCTCTGCACCCACCCCTACATGTCTGGACACTGCTGGTATTGATCTGCAGCCACCCCCATATGGCTGACCACTGCTGGGAATCCTCTGCACCCACCCACCCACCCCCTTGGAGCAGTACACCGCTGGCTTGGACCTACACACACACCAATATGAAGGTAACATGCAGGGCCAGACCGTAACCCCACATTCGTGGCGTGTGTACGCCTCGTATCCCAAATTTACTGGTGCCGTAGGGGTACGGGTGAAACGCACCGTACCCCCGCATTCATTGCGTGTGTATGCATCGTATCACTATTGTACTGGTGCCGTAGTGGTACGTGTGAAACGCACTGTACACACGCTTTCATTGCGTGTGTACGGTCCGTATCACTCTTCTACTGGTGCCGTAGGGGTACGTGTGAAACACAACGTACCCACGCATTCATTGCGTGTGTACGGTCCGTATCACTATTGTACTGGTGCCGTAGGGGTACGTGTGAAACACACCGTACCCACGCATTCATTGCGTGTGTACGGTCCGTATCACTATTGTACTGGTGCCGTAGGGGTACGTGTGAAATGCACCATACCCACACATTCATTGCGTGTGTACGGTCCGTATCACTATTGTACTGGTGCCGTAGGGGTACGTGTGCAACGCACCGTACACGTCCACTTCCGTTGTTGTGGTACGCAGGGGTTGCTGGCCATCCCCCCCCAAGTGACCAGACCCTGGTGGTAATGTATGGGCTCCATATTATAGGTTTGGCTTTGGGTATGGGGTATGTTTCCTTCCCCTCACCCCCACCCTGGCCCCTGGGTGTTGTTCTCACCTTCTGCGACGTGTGCGTCGGGTCTGGTGCACCAGGTCGTAGGCTAGGAGGACCGGGATGACACGTACGATGGGGTTCATGGTGTGTACGTCGCGTTCCGGGGCTCCGTTGCATAGCGGTTCACGTAGGACTCTGCTTTTCCGCTGTGTTTGGCTCCCGTAAAAAAACAGAGCCGTACGGATTGATGTAGGGACGAATTGTACTTGCTGGGCCGGAAACCGCTGCCTGAATACGTCCGGACGTCGCGTACAAGCTGTTCCGGATCAGAATCGTAGTTTTTTTTGACACGTACGGGCTTTTGTACGAAACGTATGGAAATAGGCTTTCTGTACGAATCGTACTTCCTAGGTTGTACGGAAAGTTTACCGGGTACGAGTCGTACGGAGAAAACGCTCCGTACACCGATTCGTACAGCCTTTTCCAGGATTGTAATCGGCCCCTATGTGTTTAAAACATTGTTTTTTTTAAAGATTTATATTACTTAAGCCATCATGTGTTTATAATTGTTTTTTTTTATCTTCCAACGTTTACTTTTCTTCGTGTTATATGAATATGTATTGAACTATGTTGTGCTTTCCACTACTAATAAAAGTGTATCCTTAAAACGAGAAAATCTGGCACATGATGGGTGATTTGTGTTTATTAGACCGTAAAAATGCTCCACCACCTTCGAAGCCATACTTTAACTTAGGATATCATTAAAGTCCTCCATGTACCATTAAACATTAAAAACGCATTTTTCATTTATTTCTATTATTTGTACGTGAACCATGACCTGCTCTATTTGAGGAAAATTCCTTTTGCAGAGTTCAAAATTGCAACCCTATATAATACATTTTAGGCATTAATCACCTGTCAACATTTCTGTAATTTAATTGAAACTTTGAAACGTATTTGTATATGTATGTAAATATGTATGTTGTATTTTCCTAGTGTGAACCCTAGCAAGAATGCTAGGGAACACTCAAAGTAAAACATAGAGTCTTTGTGATTTAGTGTTCTTCATGTAGGTGAATCTTTAACTCATTCCTAAATAGGAGAAGCGTTGGGTCGGTCATGATAGACACAGGGATATTGTTCCAGATCCTGGGTGGATAGATGGAAAAAACCTGCAGTCTTTTTTTTCTTTTTTACATCTGCGTCTGCCGTCAAATCGTGTTCTGGCTTTGGGTGTGCTGAGAACTACCAGATATGGTGAGGTTGTCTGAAAGATAGCTGCTGGTCGTCATGGCTATGTGAATGATGCAGCTGGATTTGAAAATGTTCTGGGCCAGAAAGGGGAGTCAGTTGAGTTCTATCAGGCTGAGGGTGATGCAATGATATTTCTCTGACCCTGGATCAGACATGCTGTGGTGTGAAGGATGCCTCTTGGTGGTGCCAATATGGAGTCTGGGAGGCCATGGAGGAGGGAATTGACACCGTACAGATATGCGAGTATGAGTACCTGTAGACCAGTCGCTCTCTGGAAGAAACCGTTTGACTGTCCTTAGAAGTGAGAGCTGGTACCATGATGTCTGTATTTTTTTGGCAATGTTTTCCTTCTGGGCGAGGTTAGTGTCCATGGTGAATCCAGGTGACTTGGCATTTGGTGAAAGTTGGAGTTCAAATCTTCCACAGTTCATTTCAATAAGCTAGGTTTGCAGTGGTTTGTGTTTGTGGTGTACATTAAATATTTTTCATGTGTCTATTAATGTTTCTGTTCATCGTTGTGGACTGTAAGCTAATTGCATAGATGTAATGAAAGCTATAACTGTATCTTTTCAACAGTGAAGTGTTCGTTTTTTTAGCAACGGTAGTAGCAACATGTGGTCTTGCATTGTAATCTTTATCTATGAAAATATACCAATATTCAAATCAGCTTGTTTTCTAATATTTTTATGACTTCAATTCAATCTTTTTTTGTCTTAGTAACATAGTATAAAGTTCAGGGCATTAAAGAACAGCTGTTAAGATCATGTTAGTCCATTAAATGTTCAACAAAATCAAAACTTATTTTAATATAGTGCTATAAATATACCCAAAGGAAGATTATGGTAAGGTGTCCATGTGCGGATTTAAGATTTCTCTTACTGCAGAAATCAAATTCATTGATGTCTCAGTTAGGCTCCAAGTTAAGGTGATTTTTCATGAACTTAAGGATAGCCTTAAATGCACTGTAGTGGATTATTGATTAATCAAGGGCCTGGTTATCAATGTGTTATTTAGCAAGTTTTTCAAACTGTAAATACAGGTGACGAATACACATACAAATTAATTTTAAGGTGTTAAAAAATTCTTCTAATTAGAAAACAGTTCTCAAACCATGCCAGCCGTGTTTTTCAAATCAACTGCAGACTGTTTGTATTGCATTGATTTGAGGGAATCCACTGGTTGAGATGATTATTTCAGACAGGATCCTTCCTATTTGTTAAATTGACTCTCACCCACTAGAAGTATCTAGGGCTAAGCTTCATCATCGATTTCTAACCCAGGCTCCAGTTGTGTTTGGGTAGGCTCAACCTTGTGGCCGAGGGAGCTCTTATTTAAGTTTATTGGTGGTGGGGTTTAAAGAACTTAGATTAAAATTGACTTAAGCGCCTACCATTACACGTATAGCTGTCAGGGGAACGGCTGATCTCACCATTTTGCTGATCCGGGTTTGCCTCTACTGCTGGGCTCTTGTGAACGCCTTCACTCCCTGCACACTGCCGTGAGGTGAACGGCGTGCACACGGACTACTTTGCCCAGAGAGCTGAGCGCGAACTGCGCTGAATTGACACCAGCTGACGCCAGAGCCACATAAAGGTGAGGAGTGCCTCCCGCAGCGCGGGACGCGCCTACCATTACACATATAGCCGTGAGGGGAACGGCTGATCTCACCATTTTGCTGATCTGGGTTTGCCTCTACTGCTGGGCTCTTGTGAACGCCTTCACTCCCTGCACACTGCTGTGAGGTGAACGGCGTGCACACGGACTACGTTGCCCAGGGAGCTGAGCGCGAACTGCGCTGAATTGACACCAGCTGACGCCAGAGCCACATAAAGGTGAAGAGCGCCTCCCGCAGCGCGGAACGCGCCTACCATTACACGTATAGCCATGAGGGGAATGGCTGATCTCACCATTTTGCTGATCCGGGTTTGCCTCTACAGAGCCACATAAAGGCGCTGATTCAAATGGACTCTTGGGGTCATTTTCGCTGGTGGAAATCCTTACCGTTGGTCCTTACTGTTGGTCTCTCCCCGCCGCCGCAGCCTTCCATCTTAGCGCTGCCGCAGTGAGGGGGGGACCACAAGTGCTACGAGGCTTCGCGGCAGGAAGCCGCCACTGCCCATTTCGGGCCAGGAGGCGCTTAAAATTGGACGAGAGCCCCGGTGGAGCGGGTGCTGTGTCAAACGGACTCTTGGGGTCATTTTCGCTGGTGGAAATCCTTACCGTTGGTCCTTACTGTTGGTCTCTCCCCGCCGCCGCAGCCTTCCATCTTAGTGCGGCCGCAGTGAGGGGGGGACCACAAGTCCCACGAGGCTTCGCGGCAGGAAGCTGCCACCGCCCATTTCGCGCCAGGAGGCGCTTAAAATTGGAGGAGAGCCCCCGCGTCGCAGGACCGAGTGCGGGCGTTGCTGGGCTAAGCCCGGGCAAAGGGCGGGCCGTCTCTGGCCGTCAGTGCCAGAAGGAGCCAGGGCAGGGCCACCCCCTTAACACTTGTTACCTGCCCTATGTACCCTGAGTAACAACTTCTGCAAGGGTAGGTGCCGCATTGCATAAATCACGTGTACACTACGATACACGAGGGTACTGCTTCACCTTCCATGACACATTCCATTGTCGGATTTATTTGTCTATTTATTTATCCTGGACTTTGTTGCCTTGATCGGCTATTATATTCCTGGACTACTTTTAAATGTTTTATCTTTAGTTTTATATTTATTATTTGTCTAAGTCAGTATAGTAGGGTGCTAATAAGTAGACAATTCCATTTTTACTTCCTTTATATTTGTGATTGTCTGTTAATACGTGTTATTTTATCTTGGGCTCTACTCTTTTATTAAGGTCCCTGGAGGCCTGCTGCTTCCAAGTACTGTATTTGTTTCTGTCAGCACAAGCCACTTTATCCCGGCCCCATTTCCCGCGCATTTGCACTTGGGATCCTGGAGGCTTGTTGTTTCTAAGTACTGTATTCTCTGCTAGCACGAGCCACTTTACCCCGGCCAATTCCCGCGCATTTGCACTTGAGATCCTGTATTGTATTTTCTGCTAGTATGTGATATTTTATTGATGGTTTTTTATTGTTCTGTATTTTAGCTTGAGTTTATTTAATATTTTATATATATATTATTTAATTTTATACACCGATTGTATGGACCTTTGACCTCTGGGACCTGCCCTCATTTTGCTGGGACTGCGAGGTCCAGCAGCTGTATATATATTTTATTTATAGCTGGTGCCTCTTCCCACAGAGCTTTCTTTTTCCCGTGTCCAGTTGATTTAATTCAATAATTTAACGTTATGTCTATAAGGGGCAGTAGAAATAAATTAGCTGGTGGCGGAGTACAGGGGATAGACCCGCTGGATGACTTTATTATAAGGGCAAATGAAGACATAGTTCAAGGTATTAGTCTTCTTGAGCGAAGAGTCTCTCAAGATCTAGTTTTGGCAAAACGATCATCCCTGGGTTCACTTGCGTTAGCCAAAACTCCAGTACAGGCTAAAGATAGCAGCCACACAGTAGTAGAAGTGTACAGTATGCCAAACGAGGTGGATTTGTCAGCATCACATCTTTTAACAGACTCACAATCGAGTTTGGCACTAGAAAGGTCTCCAGAATTACTTATCAGCACCAAACCAGTTGAGACAAATACGAGGTCCTTAAGGGGAAGGAAAGAGGGCGCTATACGAAAACAAACAAAACAGATAACTATGTCAAAAGCTAAAAAGCCTTGTACGTCGAAGAGAAAGCAAGCAAAAGAATTAAACTATCATGGAAATAAAGGTAGAGCGGATACACATTTAGATGTGATAAATGCAGTCTCAGATGTTGAAAGTGTAAAGGCCTTGGGCACCTCGGGTGGAATATGTGATAAATGCAATAATTGTGAAATAAATAATCAATTGTTGGCAAGAATTGGGGACCTTTTTAAAACTTATTTGTCCCCCATAGAGACTAGACTGATACACATTGAAAAACAAGTGGCCATACTGAGTGCTCCCCCCAAAGATCCTCTTAAGCATGGGGCTTTAAAGACTGGGGGATAAAAACTAAACCAATTGATTCTAATTTGTCGGTGATACTCCCGAATGTAAAGTTAAGCAACATGTAGGCACCACATAAGCAAATGGCCGATAAATCGGCTACTTCAACTGTGCCTAATAGACAGGAAAATACCTTATCTAATACCCCCATAACACTTCCCAAAAGAGATCGGGACATGGGAGTGAAAGAGGACAGACTTAAATTTAATCTGCCCCTAGAAGCCAGGCCCTATGTGGTGATTATGACAGGGGTCCCAGAAATGGCGGATCATATAGATGAATCCAGTCGGTCATTAAAGAACAAAGTCCAACAATGGCTTAACACTAATCGTCCACTACCTCCCCACCGGTCAAGTAGGATTCAAATGGTGCGTAGAGTGCCCTGGGTGGGACAAGAGGAGAAAAAGATCAGTGGGGACTGCGTAATAATTCATTTTGAGGACCCTAACATAGTAGACTATATATGCTCATGGGGAAACCAAGGACGTAATGAACGTATTGAAACAAAAAGACTTGCCGTTTTTTACCCCTTTATGAGTTGCTTTGGGTCGGGTTACGACGAAGAAAATTGGAGCAGAATAGGCCATTGGGATGGGAGAGGAGATTGGGAAGAGCGGAGAGCGTCCCACCGCAGTGATAGAGGCTTTTTGGGAAATTATAGAGGGATCCCGACTTTTAATAGGTACAGCTGTTTGGAATCTGTAGATTGACCTATAGCTTTTATTGGTTCCCCAACCAGAGAGTGGGAGGGGCAGAGATTGAATAATGGTAGAGCCAACCAGATGGTTAATAGTCATCCAAAATTAACTTTGGAGAATAGGGATACAGATATAGATGTAGTTGTAGTACCTACTACACAGTGTCCATTAGTAATAGGGACGAATAATGCCAAGACTGTTGTAATGGAAAATACTGGGGGAAGTGAAGGGATTGTAGAGCCCACACACAGGCTCCTAAATGAGGAGATTGAAAATGGGGAAAGCCAAAAATGTTGCTTAAATAAATCGTCGAAAACTGGTCTTAATATCCTTAGCTGGAATGTTGCAGGGTTAGAGTCCAGATTATCAGATCCCGACTGGTTAAGGATATTGTTGGATAAAGACATAATAATGTTCCAGGAGACTTGGGCTATCACGGACCTTCAGATAGAAGGCTTCCACTGCAGCAGTGTAATTGCAACTAAGACTGATTTTGGCTGCCCTAAGGGTGGGTTATTGATTGGTGTTAGTATAACAGCAGGTGGAAGCATAAAGATAATACCAACTAATAACCCCAATATTCAGGCTATTGAATATAAAAGGAAGGCTCCCATTTATGTGATTAATTTTTATAATAATGATTTTGATTCAATTCCAAATAAACGTTTTAAATTTTTATCAGATATTATTGAACCATCAAATAATAGCAGCGGTAATAGGATCATCCTAGCAGGGGATTTTAATGCAAAGATTCCTAAATCAGAAATAAAAGAAGGAAATATGCAAACTGACCGTGCGACAAAACGTGGTATAGAACTGGATTGCTTTATCCGTGAGTATGTTTTAACTAACGTGATGGATATAAATCATATCCCTACAATTATTAATACTCCAACATTTAGAGGTAGAGACCACTGTTCAACCATTGACTATATTTTTATGTCACCTGAGTTAATTGATTGCCTTTTAATAGCTGGGGTCCTAGAAACTGCTTTTGGGGATCACAATGCACTAGTTGCAAAAATCAAATTGGGTCCCTCTCCAGTATTTGCAAGCTTTTTAGGTGCTAGAGGCATTAATCTCGTTACAAATAATTTGAGGTTGAAATGGAGGGGGGTTGATAGTGGAAGGGTAATTGAGCATGTTATAAATAAACATCAACATTTGATTGACTCATGCACATTCCCAGATGGTAACAATGAAAGGGTAATCAAAGATTTTACTAGTTTATGTACAGTCATAAAATCACTTCTATCTGTCCCTAACCAAAGGATAGGTAAGGATCCTAGGTGGTTTGACAGAAACTGCTCAGTTGCTAATAGGGCTTTACGCAAAGCACTGAGCGTAAAACCGAGATCCCAACCGGAGGTTAGGGCGGCAAGAAAGAAATATCTTGAAAGAGCACTGGGAGGAGCTCTCCGACGCCGCAACAGGAAAGAATGCATCTATTTTCTGTTCTGTAGTGAAAAAGATGCGTAACATGGGAACCAACTGTCTACAATTAGTTGCATTATCCCGAGTGACCGGTGGGAAGATCACTTCTCAAAAGTATACGCAATACCCCTAAAAGTAAATGATGAATACACACCTGGCCAACTACGCTCTATAAAGATTAGTCTAGGTGAGGTGACTGTGGCTATCAAACAAAGTCTTGGCAATAAGGCCCCTGGGCCAGATGGTTTCCCAATAGACATAATTAAATGGAAACCGGAATTTTGGGCACCCATTTTAATGAACGTTTTTAATAGCGTACCTCTAGTATCTATGCCTGAAACATGGTCCACAAGTATAATTGTACCAATATATAAAAAAGGGGAGAGAACAGACCCAGTAAATTATAGACCTATTTCACTTCTGGATAATACACTGAAAATTTTGGGACGAGTCTTATACAATAGAGTAAATATATGGGCAGAGGAATCAGGCATTCTGGACCCGTGCCAAATGGGTTTTCGAAGTAGGGTTGGGATGACGGAGCAGTGCATAAATCTAAACTTAGTAATTGGCAAATACAATATCGCCAGGTCGTCACCAATTTACCTAGCTTTCATGGACCTATCGTCGGCATTCGATTTTGTTAATAGGTCTAAACTGTGGTCTATCCTTTTAAATTATGGCTTAGATGCGCCCCTTGTACATTTTTTGGCCTATTTGCATACTGACACAAAAGCCCAAGTAAGGATTGGGATGGCAGGGGAAACCTCTGGGGCCATAAGAGTGGAAAGAAGAGTTAGGCAGGGCTGCGTTTTAGCACCCCTGTTGTTTATTATTTATATTAATGGGTTAAGTAACTCCCTAAAATTGGCAACTACGGATGTCCCAAAAATAAGGGGGGGGCCTTTACCGACAGTGCTTTATGCAGATGATGCGGTACTTATGGGCCTCACCCCGAACGCCTTGCGTATTTTGGTTAAAAGATTTGTACAGTACATGGATAAGTTAGATCTTAAAGTAAATTAAAAAAAATCTTTTATTATGTCCTGTGGCCCAGGGAAAAGACAGCTTAGTGCTATTTCGGTGGGAACTGACAAGCTATACTCTACAAATACTTTTCCCTACTTGGGAATGGTTTTTGCTAGGAACGGCTCATGGAGTGGACATTTGGCCCACGCCACGAGCAAGTTCTCAAAAGCCATTAATTCTATTCTCAGTCTCCCACGGCCTAAGAAAATAGGTGCTACTAAAGCTATTTAAAAAAAATTTCAATCGCAATGTGTACCGGTAGCAACTTATGGGGCTGAGATATGGGGTCTGGTTAAGACACCAAGGGCCTCATGTAGGTAGCCAAATACCGGTCGGTAACGGCCGATTTTCGGTAATTATACCGTTACCGACCGGTATTTTGGCCATTGTTATGTAGGGGGACGAATTTTGGTTTCGGAATTTACCGAATCGGTAAAATTACCGATTCGGTAATAATACCGAATCGGTAATGTTACCGAATCGGTAACTTTTCCGAATCGGTAATTTTACCGATTCGGTAAATTCCAAACCCAAAATCGAGATGTAGGGGGAGTGTGTGTGTGTGTTTAAGAGTCGGTATTTACCACCAACTTATAGTTGGTGGTAAATAATTAATGTATGTGTTAATGCATTTTTACGCGCGTAGCAGTGTGCAATGTGGCATACATACATGCCCTTAGGGCATGTATGTGTGCCACATGTGCACACATGGCCGAATCAGGGGTGCAACAGGGTGTCAATGTGACACCCTGCCACCCTTGTATGTGTTCCCCCCATTACCGAATCGGTATTTACCGATTCGGTAATGAGGCATACCTTCCCATCAATGGGAAGGTATGCCTCATTACCGAATCGGTAAATACCGATTCGGTAATTACCGAATAGTAACGAATCGGTAAAAAATACCGACTCATTACCTACATACCAGTTACCACTTCTAAAATACCGATTCGGTATCGTTCGGTATTTTAGAAGTGGTAACTGGTATGCTACCTACATGAGGCCCCTAGTATCCAAACCGAGGAAAACCGTTTTTGTAGAAAACTCCTTGGAGCCCCTATTGCCACATCGGAGTATATCTGTCATTGCGAATTAAATTTGCATTATATAACAGATTTTATAGCAATAAGACCGGCCCTGTTTTGGCTGACAATTTGGAGGAATACAGCGGCATCCTTAACCCATGAAATTATAAGAGATTGTTTAAATTGTGAGAAAGGGATGAGAATCCCGTGGCTTGCTGGCGTCTTTAAGAAACTATGCAGTGTGGGTAAAGGCCACTTATTTATTGACTCTACTAAGATTGAGCCCACAGATAAAAATGAAATTAAGTCTGCACTGTATGCACTTTATAGTAATACGAGATTAGATGTGGAATTAACTAAATCAACTGTCCAGGCTTATGTAAATAAAGACCTGTATAGACAGTCAATTCCTTTGTATCTCACGTTACTGATGACAAATTGGGAAAGATCATTATTGCTCCGTCTAAGGGCAGGTACTGTCAGATTTTTATTATGTTTTCCATTAGGTTTTTGTTCATCGAAATCTGAAAGAATGTTATGCCCATGTGATGGAGTGAGTTTACAAAATGACCTACATTTTTTCTTTTTTTGTAAATTTTATCTAAAATATATTAAATGGTTTTTACTCCCATATTTTAAGAAACAAAGACCACTCTCTTTGGAGCAGTCTTACGCAATGTTGCTCACCCTGCATACTGATGAATTGATTTTCCGTGTTAGCACTTTTTTGAGAGTTGTAACCCATGTACGTAAAACAATGGAAAACCCCTGAAATAATTTTGTTGCCATATAATATGTACCCTGTAATGTGTGTTGTTTACATATAATTGGAATTATAACTAACTTACTGGGTTTGTGCATGTCAGTGCTTTTATGAATTTTGAAAATTCGAATAAAGATGAATTGACTTGACTTGACTTGACATAAATGCGAGGAGCGCCTCCCGCAGCGCGGGACGCGCGTGGGCTCGCCCGGGCAAAGCCCGGGCCAAGGGCGGGCCCATCCGTGCCCGTCAGAGGCCGATTGAGGTTGGGCTGGGCCCCGTCCCTTGGTGTTATACAACAACCAGATCATCTAGGAGGACTGGTAAGAATTGTGCCCATTTAGAGCCTATGTTGATTGTCTCCCCTCACATTGTGGCACCAAGAGCTCCTGGACACAACTTGCAAACATATTGTTTTTGATTCTAGCCGTAGATTGACTTGTAATCTCTGCCTTACATTGTTCAATATTTGTTGATATTTTTGGTAAATTTTTGTTCCTAATGGAGAAATCGAAGAGCACGATGGGCACTCTCGACGCCTTCCTGATAAGAGCTGAATCCCTTCTCATACATGAGATCCAATTGACAGAGCGCAGACTCTCACTTGATCCCTTACAATTTCCTCTATCTAGGGAGGAGAAAGCCAATAGTTCTTTACCAACGAACAAGACAACTCCCTTAATACCTTCTTCATCTCTTGCGAACTCATTATCACCAACTCCCAATGTACGAGAAAAGGAGAATAATACCCCCATTTCAAGATGGAAAGGTCCCCAAACTCGAGAACAAACTAAACAAAAAAAGGGACGAACCATAGGAGCCAAGCAGAAGGGAGGTAAACAGGGTAAAGAGGGAAAGGGATTAGCTAGTCCAGGTGTCAGTTTATCGGGGACGGCGTCGTTACAAAATCGAACAGATAATAGTTTAAGCTGTCCCGAATTTCCCCCAGGTTTCCCTATTAATAATCCAAATACCAGTATACAAGATCTAGGGACTTACATGGAAGGCATTATAAAAAATATCCTCGAAGTAAAACTTTGTGAAATGACCTCACACCTGTCTTCCCTTTTTGACGAAAGATTTACTCGTATTGAGAATAAAATGGCACAATTGAAAGAAGATGTTGACTTAATTAGAAATCGTTTTGAAACTTTCAACTCGACTCCTACCATGACGATTATTCCCTCATTACATAGGGACAATTGTAAGCTATCCACGCAAGTGTGTCAGCACGGTTCACCAAACGCACTTCAATCGGAGAATCAAAACCTTGTAACTGAGGGTCCCATGTTAAAGGCTAGTGCTAGGGTGGAGAATATTAGTATTCAGGGGCAGAAAAACAGGCTCCCTAATCTCCCCAATTGTACCGCTCAACCAAGAACAGATAATTTAAGTCTACCTCCAGCATCTGGTCCTTACGTCCTGGTTCTAACAGGGGTTCCCCCTCTAAAACAAGGATCGACAGAATCGTGGTTCTCCCTCCGCAATAAAGTGGGGGACTGGCTTGTAAAACATAAGCATTTTAACCCTCAGAATATAAATCAAATCCTGATGGTTCGAAGAGTAGGCTGGGTGGGCCCTTCCCAAAAATCCATTCAGGGCGATTGTATTGTAGTAAACTTTAAGACGCCCAGAATGGTTCGTTTTCTTCTGGCTATTAATGAGGAATCATCCATAACACCCACAGAAATTGTGTCCCTCCCTCTTGGCTTTTTTTACAAGCCGGTTCTTAAGACATCTTTGAAAACAAACGGTTCCATTATACTGCAGAACAGGTTTGAGCATCTGTCACTCCTGGAGGAGGTGGACTGACAACCAACTCGCTCTTTGGGTCCTGTCCCCCTTATTTTATAGAGGGCAAATACTGAAGGACAACTGATTCATGTTTGTAATTATTCTCGGGAAGCAGTGCAATCGAATAATTCTTTGATCCCTTCCCCTAATTCTCTCCTGGTTTTCTTTCCACAAGTCAAAGAATTCCTGATAGACAACTATGGACAAAAGAAACATCAATCAGCCCCCATAGTGACTAATGTCCTAGACCTTGCTGCGGTCCCTTTAATGAATGGTGACCCCCCCAGAAGAAAGTAGTTGCTCTAACAGAGCCCCCCAGATTGATAAAAATGACTTTAAAGGGGCTTCTATTAGTGTTGTATTCTGGAACATTGCCGGTCTCCGATCTAAGTTTAATCAAGAAGGGTGGCAAACTTTTGTGCGGTCTCATGATATCCTGTGCCTCCAGGAGACATGGGCCGTACAACCAATCGATCTAAATGGCTATAAAACTTTTTTTTTCCCCGGCACTTTCCTCAGCATCAGGGCGTGCGAAGGGTGGTTTAGTGGTGTACATTTCAAACTTAATTTTATTGAGAGAAATAAAACCCCTAAAAAATATGGAAAACTACCAGATAATCTTAATAGTCTTAAAAAAGTCGGCCCACATTATGCTCATTAATTTTTATAACAATCTTCAGCACACAAAACTGGTGGAGACACTGAAGGAAATAAGTCACTACCTTCTAGAATTTAGTAATAACCACTCCGGGAAGATTCCCATTATCATCTGGGGAGGCGATTTCAACTTATCTCCCTGTGAAAGAAACAATAACATCACATGTGGCCTTCTGGACGCTCAAGATAATAACATTACCCACTTTCCCCATTCCCTTTCAGGGGCGTTTTTGAATGAGACGATCTCACTGCTCCAATTGACCTTTGCAAATGAACTGGTATCACCCGCCGTCCCCTTAAGTCCAACCTTTAATGGTAGAGGAGCTTCCAGCTGCATAGATTTTATCTTTATGACATCTAGGGCCTCATATTTTTTAAGTAATTTTATAACGCATGATTGCGTATTCAGTGATCATTTTCCGATTTCAATCACTATACACTTGGTAAGAGGCAGTATAAGACCAACAACCTCGTTACTGGGGGACAGTCTTATTATGAACAGACTAAATGGATACGCTATAAAGTGGGTTCACTCAGATCCTGAATTAACAACAGAAAAGGTTATTAGAACCTCTATGCCAGCAATAAAAATATGTTTGGCAGAGAGCTCAAACCCTCAGGAGATAGTAGACAACTTTAAAATAGTAACTAAAACTATAAACGATGCCTTGACTATCATTCCTAAAGGGAACAGAAAAATAAAAACTAGCTGGTTTAACACATCCTGTACTAAAGCGTACTCTGACCGTAAAGTAGCTCTTAAAAAACCTAAGAGAGATAGGACAGCGGTCGTCCAACTTAGGAAAGTATATCATAACACTTTACGTCAGAGAAAGAAGGAATTAAAACAGGAACTATGGTCTGCCTTACATAATAGCTGTAAAAGCAATGATAACACCGTTTTTTGGGAAGTTATAAATACTCCATTCCTCTCCGGCCGAAGGGAGAATAGTAACATAGAAGTTGCAATTACTGAATCCGACTGGATAGCTCATTTCTCTCAGATATTTTCTCTTACGGAGGATTTTACTCAAACTCACAGGTCTAGTAGCCCGAGTCCCCCGTCAAGTACACTGATTTTAGATTTCACTTTGGACGAGGTTGAGCGAGCCCTGAATGCCAGTAAAGGAGGAAAGGCCCCGGGCCCTGATGTGGTCCCTGTGGACATATACAAATTTAAAATGGACTTATGGGCTCCACTATTATATAGATTTATAGAAGCTACGGGAGAAACGGGTCCTTTGGCCTCTTGGTCAGAGTCCATTCTTGTCCCGATTTTTAAAAAGGGCGATCGCAATAGTCCAACGTGCTATCGACCTATATCTTTATTAGATTCGTTGGGAAAGGTGGTGGGTCGCATCCTATTAGAACGTCTACAGCTCTGGACGGAAGATAACAACATCTTATCTGACCTCCAGTATGGATTTAGGGAAGGTCTTGGTACCATCGAGCAGGTGCTAAATTTGTCACTACTCAGGAGCAAATACGTAGACGTGAAGGGTGGTAGACTGTATATGGTCTATGTAGATCTCACTGCAGCGTTTGACTGCATGAGACATGTAAAATTCTGGGACATCCTGACGGAAATGGGGGTTGACACTCTGTTAGTTAACTTCTTATGAGAAATTTACTCAAATGCAACTGTGAGAGTGAGATATGGTCTGGGTGGCCAGTTATCTGCTCCATTTAGGGAGGAGCGAGGAGTAAGACAGGGTTGTGTCCTGGCCCCCTTTCTTTTTACTTTATATACAAACGGCCTGGAATCAGCTATGCTGGATGGGAGTCAGGACCTACCCTTTGTCCAGAACCGTCATATCCCCGCCCTCCTTGCGGATGACGCGGTTATCATTGCCCGCACTCCCCTTGAATTTCAGCATTCTTTAAATCGATATAATTTATTTATGTCAAACTTAGATTTAAAAATCAATATAAAAAAGACTTTCATTATGACCTCGGGCAGAATATTAAGAAAAGGAAATGGCATTTACATAAATAATTCCAAGGTAGAATATACTCCCACTTATCCCTATTTAGGAGTGATAATAGACGAAAAGGGAACCTGGAAACGAGCAATCGTAGTTAGAAAATTACAATTTTTAAAAGCTACAATGGCCTTAGTAGCTTTTACTCAGAGACTTGGTAAACGACCTCCGGAAGAGATTTTACGGATTTACCAGGCAAAATGTGTTAGCACGGCCATCTTTGGTGCGGGGGTTTGGGGATTCGTTCACATGCAAAAAGTGGAAAACAGCTTTTTAAGAGTTTTATGTGCAGTCCCACAAAGTACGTCCATATTTAGCTGTCATTCAGAGGGAGTGTCCTACATTTCCGACATCATAGGGATCCAACCAGTTCTATTATGGCACCGTCTTTGGACTGGTAACAAGTTAACATTTACCCAAGCAGTAGTGACAGATTGTCTCAAGCTAGAACATGTCCAGAAGATACAGTGGCTTCTATATGTCAGGAAGTTTCTCACTGACTTGGGTTTGGAGAGTTATTTTCATAATCCCCAGGAAATGGCTTGGATCTCAAGAAAAGAGTTAAAAAACAAAAGTCTATCGCATTTAGCTGGTCTCCGCTTGACAACTGAAGTAAACAAAATCTCTGTTCAGCATTCATTGTCTATTCAATCAACTGCGCAGATCCAGCCTTATTTAACCTGGAAGTTGTCCAGTTTTAATAGATTCTTATTGATACGATTCAGATTGAACATCTTTCATCGATTTGTCACTTTTCCAGCGACAAATGATTGGTCCACGCAGCTAACCCTTTGTCCTTGTGATGGAATTTCCCCACAATCGCTTCTACATGTAACCCTTTTCTGCAAATTGTATATTGAACCCAGAAAGCGATGGCTCATCCCGATTTTAAAAAGTCTGGGTCTTCGCCAGTGTTGACCTGCCTTTATGGCTCTCCAATTTTTGGAATCAGATTTGTTAGCCATAAATATAGCAAGGTTCTTGAAATTCTGTATTCGACATAGAGCTAACTTGTAATCTGAACTCCAATATATTTTAAAGTTCTCATACGTTTCTAACTCGAAATATTTTGAAAGGATAATTCTTTTTTACGCAAATTGGAGAGCTCAGATATCTGTTTTTATGTGGCCAGTTTTATTCTGAAATGTAGACGCTGCTAGAAAGTCGATAATATTTTTAAAAAACTCCTTATTACTGCAAATTCGCACATAAACATATGGCACTTTAAAGCGGATATGCACAGCTTTACGTACTGTAATAGTTGGATAGAAAATGCAAATTTGCACCTTATAAATTATTAGTACTTGTTTTTCTATTGTAAATTTGCACAGCTTCATGTACTGTAAAACTTAGTTAGATATTGTAATTTTGCACACTTAGCTTATGTCACTTTATAGCGATTTTGCACAGTTTTACCTACGGTATTTTACAATCCATTGTATTTTGATGTTTTAATATGAATTTGTATTACAGTAACTATCCAGAAGGAGGAGTACTAATAACATTGAGTATAAAATAATTATATATGAGAAGGATTTTATAAACATGGTCTCACTTGTAGTACTGATAACACTGTGTTTGTAATAATTATATATGAGGAGGATTTTATAAATGTAGATAAATTGTATAGCTTATATGGTTGTGCTACGCAAACCGAATAAAAGCTTATTGAATTGAATTGACTTAAGCTCCTTTTCCTCAATTTAACATGTTGCTGGGCACCTGCGCAAGATAAAAAACATGGGTGATGCTAACAGGAAACACTGGTGTCCCCTTACATCACAATGCCAGTCTGCATGGTTCAACAACCTATCACAAGACAGGACCAAAAATCAAATCCCAAGGTATCTACAAGGGTATTTCCACTTGCTTAATTACTCTCAGGGTAGTTCTTTCATTAGTAACAGTGAATTTTTGGACAACATATACACTCATGATGCAAGACCTACCTATCCAAAGGTTCAGGGAAACTTTTTTTAAACTCCAGAAATCCTCAATCATTTTGGGGGGGTAGCTTAGCCGCGTCTGAATATGACCACACTTTAGGAGAGCTCCGATCTCCAAGGTGCTGACCAGTTGCAAAATTCCCCCCATGAAGTGAAAACATAGCAGAAGGTTGTTGTACCAGGCACACTCGGAACCAGGCATCAGATCTACTCCAGGACAAGGAATAAGAAACACAAAGGTCGAGGCAGCCGCAGTAGGTGGCAGCCATGCTCTGAAGGCTACACGACCGAGCCAGGGAATTCGGTGGCTGCTCCATTCAAGAGACGCTCCATCTTCGGTGGTCAGGACGATGCACTAGTTCCACCGGCTTCGCGAGGCTAGGTTAGAGGGAGATCAGTAAAAGAAGAGGGAACACAGTGAGACGACAGGAGGGTGGGGCCCTCCGAAGGCCGCAAAAAGTAGAGTAGAAATGGTGGCAGAGGCCTGGTCCAGCCTGCCAGAGTACTGCAGCAGATTTGTGGGACCGGTAGCCCGAACATAGCGCAGGCCAAGGACTGGAGGAGGCGGCCGACTCCCAGGTCACAGCCCAGTGTGGTGGAACGAGCAATATATGAGGTTTGAGAGTCCAGCTGGGAGCACGACACAGCGGGCGGCCCACACTCTTGATGACCCCCCCCCCTGAAGAGATCTTGCATCAAAACCCCAGCCCCTGCGCAGATGTCCCACTAATACTGAGGTGCTTGGAGAAGCCCAGAGAAAAGGGCGGAAGGGCTGGGCTTGGTGATTGAGGTGATCAGGCACCAACTGCCTTCGTGGGCATAATCGTGAAGGTGGGGATCAAACACCATACTATCAGAAGTGATGGAGATTCATGGCTGGGTTGCTGAAGCTGATAGTCCACAGTGTGCAGAATGTCCCACTGACAAAGTTCATTCAGGATCAAGTCCCCCACTAGCCCCAATATTGCAAAGGGATCAAGGCCACGTGAAACACTACAGGCAGAGAGATGGTGAAACCTAAGGGGCCCAGTGCTTCACAAACTGACAAAATGGACAACTATGTCATCCCAAAGCCCCCCCATGTGCTACAAGGAGAAGCAGCAGTTGAACTCTCCCTAGGAGCTATCATGGCAGACATAGTAGACCCTAAGGGCACGGTAGAGCACAAAATAGACTCTATAACTATTCACCTGATCAGAGCGGTTCTTCAGAAACTGATCAAAAAGGTTATGACTGCAGAGATCCAAATAATCCAGCTTCAATTCACAGCAAAATGCCTTGAAACACTAGTTCAATCCTTGACTCAACAGGCTGAGACCATGGCAGCCAAGCTTGAAGATCAGGAAGGGAGGGCGAGAAGAAATAACATTAGAGTGGTGGGTCCCGGAGGGGGTCGAGAGCCCAAGTGTGGTTTTTTTCCTAGAGGACTTCATAGTTAACACATTGCGGCCTAAGAGATTGTCCAAGTTTTTCTCTGTTGAGAGGTCGCACAGGACCCCAGTGCCCCTGCCCAAACCTGGGGCTCCCCCACAGACAACATTTGCAAAGATCTTCAATTATTGTGACTGTGATGCAATCCTCCAAGCAGCTACGGCTAAGGGAGAGATACATTTTGAGAAGACACTGATCTGTTTTTTCCAGACTTCACCTTGCAGGCACAAAGGCAGTGGAGGAGCTCCAATGAGGTGAAGTGGGAACTTCGAAAACAAGAAATTAAATACATGATGCTCTGTCTGGTCAGACTTTGGATACTTGCAGACGGCAAGACTTGGCACTTCATCTCCCTGGAAGGCGCATGGGAGTGGCAAGAGTGATGGCGTACAACAAACCAACATAGAGGCAAGGGACCGAGGCCTTCCAGAGGAGAACTAATCCGAGACAAGAAGGCTGGGTTGCAGCTGCAGCAACAGGAGTCAGAGGAATCTCCTGAGACCTACCGGAGTGCAGGTGGGGTGCCGCAAATAGCTTGATAAGCCAGCTGGACAAGTAGGAGCGCCCAAGGGCTGGGGCTGTCAAATACTAAGTGGCGTGGACCACACAGCGAGACCTGACATCCACAGGGCCACTGAAACTGTGAGCAGACTTCCCGCTTCCATGACATGGGTCTCATTCCATTATGGATGAGGGGACAGTAAGTCTATGATTGATTCAACAGGTGACAAATGTGTCACTGTTTTAATAGATTCTCAGGGCTGCAGAGACACCCTCCGTAGTATTATTAAAATAAGCTGTTATTAGGACATTAGGCACTCAGCAGGCTGGGAAGTTGGGGACTGCACATTCGATTTAGCAGGATAGCAATGAGGGGGGTCATTGTTTGGACAGTTTGTACTGCTATTGTGATGTTCCAAGTATACAGTTGAGTGTTCAGGGGGAGGTTGGTGAAAACAAATATTGTACACTACACAAAAAACTCAGTAGAGGTGATGTTACCTGGAGCCCGGGTGATGACACAGGGTGGGGGACGTTTTTCTATGGTAAAACATGATGCCCAAGTGAAGTCGATAAAAACATGGTCCTGGAACGTAAATGCCCTTATTGGTAGGATCAAACTGACAGTGGTAATGCAATTTATAGAGTTACATGCCCGGATATAATTTTGCTACAGGAACCACATCTTCGAGGTAACCATTGAAATGCACTAGATATTTTTGGCTACACACTGTTGGCACACTCTGGCTATACCACTGGCTCCAGGGGAGTGGCTATAATGTGTAGAGCCACACTTTCCTTTAGCTTGGACAAGACGCGGGCTGACCCCCTGGGGAGATTAGTTGCTGTGAGTGGTCATTGGGAGGGCCAGCTGCTTAACTTATGCTTGATATGTGTCCCACCAGGGTTATAGACCCCACGCTTGAAATGCTGGGCTTCAGACTCCTGAAGCTCCCAGAGGGTCACCTGATTATGGGGGGGGGGGAGACTGGAATGACAGAGTCTCAGTTGAGATGGATGTTTTAGGGGGGTCAGCCTCAGGTAGGAGGATAGTTCAACCGGGGGGCTTTCTCTCAGCCTTGGGTCTGAGTGATATATGGAGACACCAACATCCCTCCCCTAAACAATACCCTCATATGTCAGCGGCTCATGGGGGCCTATATATGTTAGTTTACCTTATCACCCAGGCTGGGGGTTTGGGGGATTTTATAAAAGTCTTGCATATAGCACAGGGGTGTCCGATCACTCGCCAGTTGAGGTAACTCTGGAGGGCCCCTGGAGAGACTACACATTTTCCCCAAAGATAGATCCATGGTATCTCAAGGATAAAAAGTTCTCCTCTGACATTAGAGAGGGGGCTGAGCAGTCCTTCAAGGATATTGTGGGCTCGGTGGACTCAAAAGTGACATTATGAGAGGCATTTAAAACTGTGATGAGGGGACAGGCGCAGGTCCAAGTTGGGGTAGCCAAAAAAGAGAAGAGACTTCAGTGCCTTGCCCTGGAGACCACGATATTCAACTTAGAAACCCTAGTAATAGAGATAGGGGGCAACATTGTTAGATGTAAAGCACCAGTTGAAACTGCACCAATGGGAGCTATGAAAATTATTGGAGGACATTCCTAGGGCACATGCATTGACCACACAACATAGATTATATGAGTTGGGGAATAAAGCCAGTAAACTCCTTGCATGGCTAGACAAGAGAAGAGCGAGTAGCAAATGGGATATGGAGATGGTAGATAGTGCAGGGCCACACCATCAAACTGGGGAAGAGCTAGCAGAGGCATATACCACATACTACGAATCATTGTACACCTCCTCATCTGGATAGATGGAAGAGGACTGTAGGGATTTCCTACGGGATATAAACCTGCCACAGTTGAGAGCTAAGGACAGGGAAATTCTAGAGAGGGACCTGACAGTGGAGGAAATTAAAACCGCGACTCGATCCCTACAATCGGGGAAAGGGATGGGACCAAATGGTCTACTAGTAGAGATATTTAAATGCATGCTAGGCAAAATAGCGGAACACATCCTGGATATGTTCAAGGAAGATGGAGCGAAAGGTGCCCTTTCCCAGGACCAAAGGATGGCGGTTATTGCGGTCATTCCCAAGGATGGTAAATCCTCAATAGATTGCGGATCCTACAGACTAATCTCCCTACTTAATTATGAAATAAAAGTGTTGGCCAAGATTCTATACCAACGTTTATGCAAAGTGAATACCTCCCTTATACATTTGAAGCAATCTGGATTTATCACCCTTAAAGGCATCAGACTGAATCTGAGACAATTTTTAGGGATCCTTCTAGTTACAAATGCAGGTATATGTAATCCAGGGGCCCTTCTTTCCCTGAATGGTAGGATGGCCTTTGATTGGATGTTGTGGAGCTACCTCTTTGCCGTGCTGAGCCGCCTGAGCTTCGGATAGAACTTTATCGGTTGAGTAAAGCTTCTCTATCGCAAAAAGAACTATTGATGGACAGAATGCAGAACAATGTCATACATTCACCCCAGTACAGAGATCTGGGCCTAAATCCATCGTTTTTTTGCTCACCATGCCATTCCAGTTTGGACCCAGCCATTTGCAAATCAGTCTTGACCCTGTGCCCAATGGGAACTGTCCAGCCCGAACTGCCAGGCCAGGTCCTCCCTGGACTGGAAACAAGCATCTTAGGACCGGTTTCGGGGTTTCACCCCTCTTCAGCCAGGATAGCTTGATTGCAGTGGCATGGAGAGCACGAGACTCACATCTGAGCATACCCGTCCCACTCGGGGTGACAAATGCAAAAAGAACTATTGATGGACAGAATGTAGAACAATGTCGTACAATTACCCAAGTACAGAGATCTGGGCCTAAATCCATCGTTTTTTTGCTCACCATGCCATTCCAGTTTGGACCCAGCCATATGCAAATCAGTCTTGACCCTTTGCCTAATGGGAACAGTCCAACCCGAACTGCCAGGCCAGGTCCTCCCTGGACTGGAAACAAGCATTCTTGGACTGGTTTCGGGGTTTCACCCCTCTTCAGCCAGGATAGCTTGATTCCAGTGGCATGGAGAGCACAGGACTCACGTCTGAGCATACCCGAAACCGGTCCTAGGATGCTTGATTCCGGTCCAGGAAAGACATGACTTGGCAGTTCGGGCTGGACAGTTCCCATGAGGCACAGGGTCAAGACTGATTTGCATATGGCCATGTCTGAACTGGGGTGGCGTGGTGAACAAAATAACAATGGATTAAACCCAGATCTGTGACTGGGGGTGAATGTCTTGCCAATGTGCAACATCTCGTCCATCATCTTGTGTGTAAAACTTCTCTATCACCAGCCCTTGGCAAAGGTACGAGGCAACGCTACAGTGTTGAGGGTGGTCCCTCTGCAGGAAGGGAAAAGGCAAATATGTCCCCTGTACCCTATCGTTTGTCATGGCACTGGAGCCGCTGGCGGTCTGGATGCAACAAGACCTATATGCAGAAGATATCTTAGTATATGTCAGGAGACCAAGACAATCAATAGACAAGATACTACAGATTTTCTGTATTTTCGGGGATTATTCAGGACAAATCATTGTTATCATTGACGGGCAGTTGTCCTAACTTGACCACCAGATGCAGGGTTCCAGTAGAGACACAGGCTTTCAAATTCCTGGGGATCTCCATGAAGAGAGACCCCCAAGATTTCTATCAATGAAATATAGGGACTCAATGCACAGATTCATAGTCAATGCAAACCTCTGGCGGACTCTCACACTCATGCTAATGGGTTAAGCAGCCCTATGTAAGTTGTTGACACTCCTGCGTCTCCTGTATGTTTTGCAGAACACACCCGATGAGATCCCGGGCGAGCCCAGTTGGTCCTTGCTACAAATCTCAGGGGAGGAGGCCTGGCACAGATACACAAGAATATGGTTAATTCTAGCTGCAGTTGTAGCAAAATTAAATATTGCAAAAAGCAGGGGAGTGGCCGAACCCCCCTAGGGTAGCAGAATGGAAGTTCGACTTGGATTGGTGTAGACAAGCGGAACACACAATATATTTGAGTAGAGGTTGCCCGCGGAATTGGGAGAAGATCTGGGGAAATTTGCAGACCTACAGGGATTTTTAGGGAGGAAGAGAGAATTTGAGATGAGAATGTTACCTCACTGAATCTATGATATTGTTAATCCAAATATAATGTTTTTTTCAACCAGATAACATGACCTATGCATGCGTACCCAACTGTCCGTTGAATGTAATGTATACTGAGCACGTTGTAATAAAAAGAGTTGAAAAAAAATCCTGAGTAATTTCAAGCATTTCACATTACTTTTGAGACATGAAAGGGGCAAGCTTATGCCATTTTGTCACATCGCGTAAATGAGATTTAGTTTGGGTAAAATTCCTATCCCCTCTTTTTTACTCGACCTCTTGTGATACCCAGAGCGGGCACGGTTTCCTTTGCTGCATTTCATGAAGAAGAAGGCAGAATGAATATATATGTTTGCAATAGTTTCTCACTGATTGAAGCAGTGACATTTCCAGAATCTGTCAAAATCTCATATAACATTCCACATGCCTTTATTCATAGACACCAGGGCTGATCCAACTTGTCAGATGCTACCTTTTCTGAAACTATACACATTTCATTGCACTTGCCTCCTTCCACATGTGTTGGCCTTGAACAGGGTAAAAGAGTAGGAAATTGAATCAAGTCTGTATGCACATTTGAAAGAAACACAAGCTTAATTACCCTCACAAAATGATTTAGCTTAGTTTGGTTTATTGAATAATTAAAACCGTTGCAAAAAATGACAGTTTACATATTACATGTTGTTGATTTTTAAAATAGTCTAAGGCATTATACTAAAACGTGTTAAAATGTTCATATTACAAAAAAAATTTACACAATCTTATTGTAAAATCATAGAAAAAGCTGTATGTGGGATGAGTTAAGATTCACAATTAAAAATTATTTAAAACTTGTCGAGGGTTTCAAGGACCACATCAGTCTAATTTTCCCCAGAGGAAGGCCGAAATTTCCTAAGCAAAGCAAAAAGGTGCAAGTGCAAGGAACATACCAGTGTTAAGTTAGATTGTTATGATTCGGGTTTCAAGTAGGGTGGTTCATTCCTCTGCAGCCTACCCTCCACCTTTAACAAGAACTTGGCCAAACGACAATACAGCTGGATGTTCCCGGGCTCAAAGCTGACCAGCACCGCTTGTCTTCTCATGTGTATTCACCTTTAATTGAAGGCTTCTTTCAGTAGCTGGCTCTTTTTACTCTGCACTATTTTGCAAGTGCCAACTAAATACAAAAGATCTTAATTCCCAACCCCACCTAAGCGACAGATGTCAGGAAGACTACCCTGTTGTTGGGGAGGAGGTGTTCTCCTGTGGGTAGTAGGCCAATTTCGAATTCTTTTTTTTTTTTTCAATAAGAAAATTCCAAACACTTTACCATAGGGAGACTCCAGTTGATGCTGTTGACAGAAGATGGTCTGACACTGACACAGGAGCCATCCAGGTAATTATTAACAAGAAGAAGCGAATTCAAGATGAGACGGAGCAATACAAACGCCAGCGGGACGCAGTAGCAGTAAGAACTCTGGGACAAGACCTTTGGCAGTCACCCTGTGGGCAGGCGAATAGCTGACGCGTGTGCCATTAAGAGATGGTTGCCGGTATGAGAAATCTACGCAACTAGCTGCCGAGCTCTTCTGGCCGCATTGAAGCTCCCGCTGCTGGTCTCTGCTTGGGCCGTGTGGACGAAGGAAGGAGGGAAGAAAACTACCTTTCCCAGGCACCCTCTGCATACTTCACCTGTGCCTAGGGCCACCCACCGGACCTCCCGCCCATTGGCTTATATAATCTATCCTCAGCTTCCGCAGTGCGGAACGCGCGCAGGACGAGCCCGGGCGAAGCCCGGGACAAGGGCGGGACCGTCTGTGGCCGTCAGGGGCCGAGGGAGGCCAGACTGGGCCACCCCTCTTGGTCTTCCTGTATGATTGTTCTGTCTCTGGTTAAACGGCCTGTTAACCATTCATTCAGTCATTACTTGTATTTCTGATTTAATATCGTCCCCCTCACTTGTGTTTATGGCTATGTCTACACGTTCAGGAAAGGGTGCTGGGCATGGCGGAAGCACCGTTAGCGGCACTCTAGATCACTTTATTATACGTGCCTGCTCAGTGCTAGAAAAAGAAATTGCTATTACGGAACGCCGTTTATATCTTGACCAGCTAAACACCAAGCGTTCGTCGCTGGGTAACATAGCAATTACAGTCTCCCCTGTGCTAGGTTCTGCCCAGGTTATCGCGCCTAGTTCAGGATTTAATCATTGCACGGAGCATAGTGGGGTCACCTCTACCAATAGCTCCCCAGCCACGGACCTTTTCCACACTTAGACTCTTCCCGCTCTCCATCGCAGGCAATTCCTCTAGAGCCCCCTGAGCCGTCCTCTAACTTAGTTTTAGCCCGTGCCACTGCTCCTTCTCCTGATGCTTCTAATATCGCAGGGCCAATAGTTGTCCCTAGCAAAAGGAAAAGAGTAGGTAGTGGTCATAAGGGGGATCGCCAAAAAGCATCCAAGAAACACAAATCTAAGTTATGTAACAATACCAATTCTAAATCTTGCCGACCAGTGTTACCTTCTCCTTGTTCCCAAAGAAACCACTTATCCCCTTTGCTCCCTACTAATCTAGCCCCTGATTCACTATCTGCTGAGCAGCCATCTCTTAACTTGGGTGCTCACGGCTCTGAGCCCCAAGCTACTCTAGTTGACCAAATTGAACTTCTCTTCAAATCCTTTACACTTCCTTTAATGCAAAGAGTGAAGACCTTGTCCGAGAGGCTTGAGAGGTTTGAACAGGCCTCTCTTGATAATTTCTTCTCTCTTAAATCATTGATCAAGTTGCATGCGAAGATTGAACAAGGCAATCCTGTTATTGCAGAACCTATTTTAAATACACCAAGTGTGCCCATCTCCCAGCCAATCTTGTTAAACTCGAATACCATCTCAAGTACCAGGCCCAAGAACGTAGCATTTACATCATGTCACAATCTCGCACCATCTTCAGGTTCCCGGAACAACAACTCTACGAATAAAGACACTTTAGCTCATGGTCAAACCTCATGCCATGATAGTGTAGGAGCGTTGACTCATGAGTCAGAATCTACCAAGAGCCAACCTAATTCATCTAGTGTGAACTCTGTATCAGGCCACTCGAATACTATTACTGCCCACACTCAGCAAGTATTACCACACATTAACCTACCTCCAGAGTGTCTACCTTATGTGGCTGTCTTAGTGGGAGTTCCTCATCTCAAAGCTGGTAAATCTGAATCTTTTTCCGAGCTAAAAAATAAAACAACCTATTGGCTGAATAAAAACAGGCCGCTTCCGGGACACCTGGATGGCCATGTTCTTCACGTCAGAAGGGTCTCCTGGCTGGGCAACAGACGTAAAAACATATCTGGGGACTGCATCCTTGTAAATTTCAGGGATCCTCGGGTCCCTAGGTTTATCTGTAATCATCATCCTGGTTCTGCTTTGAATGGCATAGGCTGTTTCGATCTTAGCCAATTCTATTCAGATTTTTCTTATTTCCAGCACTCACAGTCTTCTTTCCATGCAGCTTATGATGGGTCTCAAGATGGGACCCAGTTGACCAATTACACTGACCCTGCTATTCCCTCCCTTTTTAGACATTATGCACCTCACTTCCAGTATGACTCCTATTGACATGGAAACTTTCCGTTGGTTGATTTCTGTATCCCTGTAGGCGAGGCTTTTAGTGATGCAGCAGAATCTATCCCTGAATTGACTGGGGATTCTCCCCCCAGCCCCTTTCTACCTTGTGACCTCAACCAGGGGCCACAGCCCGGCTTGCACCTCCAGTATAAAAACCATCTCCCTTCGGTCCCCTTACCCATTTGTCCCCACGGCGTCTCTAATCTCACAACTTCACTACCCCCTTGTGATTCGCCTACAACTGATCCTCCTCTATTGATTCTAAGCTGGAATGTTGCTGGTATCTCTAGCAAACTAGATCTTCCAACTTGGAATTCCTTGATCGCGCCCTATTGCATCTGCATATTTCAGGAGACTTGGAGTACAGTGCCCCACCATATGGTGGGTTACATTACCTTCTTTGAGCCGGCCATTATATCCTCGTCTGGGAGAGGCCGCCCGTCTGGCGGCCTCCTTATCTGGGTTAGCATCTCCTTGGGATGCACTGTCAGGCAGGCTTGCCATATTTCTCCTGACATACTTAGGATCACCATCAAGGGAGCCCAGGGAAGCAAGTCTCTTGTTCTATTCAATGTCTATGCTAGAGGCTCAAGCAGGGGAGCCCTGCCATCAACTCTCATATCCCTTGAATGTGAATTGCGTAAATGTAATCATGCATCTCACATTCTGGTAGCAGGAGATTTCAATTGCTCCTTTGAGCCCCTCTCAGTTTTAGATTCCCCCGAGTTTTTGGAGGACAATGCTAATAGAGGCATTCCCTCACTATCATTGCCTCCCATTAGGAGATGGTCAAAGCCAGTTATGCTTATGAACTCCATGACCCTAGAGTTTGGTCTAAGGGCGGCTAATGGCAGAACTCGATCGGACTCACATGGTGCTCATACCTATAACAGGATAGACCATTCTTCGAGGATAGATTACATTCTCCTAGATCTCAAATTGTGGCCATACGTCCAAGACATGGAAGTAATTTCGGCCGCTGATAGCGACCACAACCAGCTATCTTTAAGTATTTATCCGTTTTGGGAGGGACTGACTGGTCCCACGATCCCGCCAGCCGGTTCTTTTATGTCAACTCTTGAAGTATGTCCCTCAAATTGTGAGAGACGCCTTAAATGGCGCAAAGTGATGCTTGACGCGAAGAAAGTCCAGTCGATTGGATCCATCTTATGTATAGCACAAGAAGAGTTAGCTTCCCTTCATTCCTACAAGACCGATTATGCCAAGGTTTCCACTCTTTTCCAAGGCCTCATTAAAGAATTGGGGACTCTATTCTTAGCAAATGGTACAGGTAGACAAGTAACTGGGGGAGCCAAGCAGAATCTATCAGGTGGTTGGTATACACAAGATTGCAGGCGGAAGAAATCTGCCCTAATCGGGGCCATGAAAAGAAGAGCTACGTCCGAGATCCAGCTGGCTAGGAGAGAGTATAGGCTCTGTGTGTCTGACGCCAAAAAGGCCTGGGAAGACTTGTATTGGCAGACACTTAGGGAGGCCTCCCTTAAGCGGGATTCTGGTCTCTTCTGGAGCACAATTAGGACCAAGAATAGACCCGTCCAAGATCTTATTACTTGTAACATTCCCTGTGCGGCTTGGTTTGAACACTTCTCCAAACTCTATTCTTTTCGACCTGAGAGTGAGGGGGAGCTTCCCTGCTTGGAGGTTCTCCCGTCCCAGGGTCAAGCGTCTATTAATCCCTTTTGCGAAGGGGAAGTGGTTAATGCCATCAAATCCATTGTCCCCCAGAAGGCAGCAGGACCTGACGGTATCCCTGGGGATATACTTAGACTAGATCCAGTTAGATGGGGGAAGCTTCTCTCAACTTTACTCAATGCCATTACCATTGGCGCCTCGGTCCCGGAATCCTGGAAGGGGGCCGAGGTAGTCCCGATTTTTAAAAAGGGTGGCAGGGACGACCCTGCTAATTACCGCCCCATTAGCCTGATAGACTCAACCCAGAAGGTTGTTGGGAAGGTGATCTTGGAAAGGATATTATCCTGGATAAATGACAACAATATCCTCTCAGATTACCAGGCGGGTTTCAGAATCGGGACAGGTACTATAGAGCAGGTTTTTACACTGCTCCTTATCTACTAGAAGGTTGTTTTTCTTGTTAAGGGTAGTCTTTACCTAGCCTTTATAGATCTTAAAACAGCCTTTGACCTAGTCCCCCGTTCTACTCTTTGGAACGTCCTTGCCAGTATGAAGATTCCATCCTACTTACTGGCCCTTCTAGTCAAACTGCATGAGGGAAACTTCGCTCAGGTACGCTGGGGTCCCCAGGGTCAAAAGACGGAGAGAATTCCAGTGAACAGGGGTGTCCGCCAGGGATGTGTTCTTGCCCCTACTCTTTTTTCACTCTATGTGAACGGCGTAGTGGAGCATTTGTTGCAAGTTCCTTCCGATGCACCATCCCTGGTGGGCGAACGTATTCCAACTCTCCTGTTTGCTGATGATACTCTCCTACTATCTAAATCACCCATGGGTCTCCAAGCTCTACTAGACAGCTTTCAAACCTTCTGCAACAATAGAGGGCTCATAATTAATTCCACCAAAACTAAATACCTAATTTTGAACCCTCCAAAAAAGTTAGGTGGCCCCCCCGTATTAAACACAGTCAATTTGGACAGGGTAAAAGAATTTGACTATCTGGGCATTCGCCTTTCCGATACTATGTAATGGTCAACACACAAACACAAGATGCTCCTAAATCATAAGCGAGTTACTGGCGCCCTCCTCAGAGAGCATCGAACTTCCTCTTCGAGACCAATAGCACCCGCCCTTGAGATATACAAAGCTAGAGGTGTAAGTTCAGCACTTTATGGAGCTGAATTATGGGGCATGTATAATATTGACGGGCTTGCCAAATCCGACTCGAGCTTTTTCAAGGAACTAATGGCCTTACCCCAGAGCACACCTGTTGTACCCTTATTAATGGATTTAGGGTGCCAGGCTTTGAGAGATTTGGCAAGAGTTCGCCCCCTTCTCCTATGGGCGCGGCTATGGCGTACTCCGGAGTTAGCGAAGTATGCCGAGGGTCTGTCCGAAATTCTTTCCATGCCTTGTTGGCACAAAATTAAATGGTTAAAGGACGTCAAGACTTTACTGCTCGATCTTGGCCTAAAAGATGCTTGGGTGAATAGAACTTCTCCACCTAAATCTGAACTCAAGCGAATATATTGGAGATGGGTCACTGCGAAGAGGATCAAAAGCTCTCATGGTGCTAGATGCACCATCGAGTTCTTAAGGCTCAAGGATGAAGTGCGTTATCAGCCTTACCTTGATATTATTCAAAAACCTTTTGATCGCGCACTTTATTTCAAATTCAGGGTTGGCACGCTTCCAGTTCGCGTATTAACCGCACGCTGGAAACCTCCCTTACAAACATCACCTTTTTGTCCTTTTTGCGAGAATAGGCCTGAATCAATCGCACACATTTTATTTGCATGCCCAGAGTATAAAAACCCAAGGACATACTGGCTTAAACCTTTGTGCAGAGAACTTGGGACAAGAGATTACACTATAGCTTTGCGCATCTTCAAATCTGATACCAGATCTTTGTATGGTTGCGCACTCTCTAAGTTCCTAAGGTGGGCCTGGCTTTTAAGATCTAAAGCCCTCGCAGCCCAAACGTAATGTGGATTAATTATTCTGTCATTTTGTCCTTTGTTATCTTTTATAATACAATTGTCCTATTTATTATGTTATATGTATTGTTTTTAAATTTTATCTGCCTAGGAACTCTGGTGATGTTACTTTTTTATTCTTAAATTTTGCGATTTTATGATTGTTACTTTTTATAACTGTATGTGCTTTCAAGATATACTTATATCGAAATAAAGCTTATTCGTTCATTCAAGATGAGAAGAGAAGAACAAAAAAGAGGTGCAGTGATAACAAAATGTTGAACAATCTGATCAAAAACAACCATACATCTAAGCAGTTGCAAGGCAATTTCTTCCAGCTTCTCTGCTTCTTAAACTGGCCTGATAGCACCCCTTTTCATTATCATGATTTGTTCATCATTTCTACCTGACCTGGAAGACCCTTGTAATTGTAATTAATATTTACATATCACTTACTACCCCTGATGAGGGGATGAAGCACTTTACGGTGAACTGCACGCTGCTCCAGACCTAAGGTTAGTGGCTAATCCCGTGTGTAAAGTTGAATATTGGTATTAGTCATGTGGTGTCAAGAAACCATGCCATGCACTTAATCTACATTCTTTGTGGTAGCTTACTATAAAAGAATTAAAATGTCCTTTAGATGTCGTTTAGACCACATAAATGGTTATGAGATTGATATATAGGCTGGTGGAGATTAGGCATTGTTAGGTTAGAGGGAGAGGATTTTAAAGGACAGATTGTGATCTACGATATAAAATTTGAATGATTTGGAGAAATACAATAAACAGCGATTACGGCAGGCAGATAAGCAACTCAGAGTAGAGGTGGAATGGAGAGGATGGAAAGTAAGGAAAGAATCACTCTGAGAAAAGGGGGGAGACGAATCAATCGCGAGTTAAAGGTCAAGGTCACTGTTTTAGGAATATAGTTAAATTCAACTTTCTGAGATAGTCTGCAATCTGGGGGCCTCCACATGACTAGTAAAATTGACAGTCAAAAGCAGTATGCGCCCTCTGGCACAAAGTTAATATCCACAGCACTAAATGTCAATAACTAGTTTTTTCTACTGATTATAAATTGTCTCAATTTTAGTTTCGCTTTATAGCTTAGCATCTTTTCGAGATGGTGGTTTGAACATGTTTTTCACTAACACAACAAAAATTCCATGCACACATTATGGTTAAACATTGTTCTGTATTCTGCACTATTTTAGAGACACATACTAGAATGCAATGTCCTTGCTTTATTTTATGCTTGTACGAGATGTCACTTTTACCCAGACTAAGTAAAGATGTTGTTCTGCGTCTCTGGTAGAATGAGAAAAGGCTGGTGTTTTATTACTTAAACAACATCATTTTGAATTCAGGCGAGAGGCACTTCACACTGGAGTTATCATGAGAGATGTGAATGAGATGCAGCACTGCGGACCTCAACATTCATTCTAATGTTCTCATCAGTGTAGGGGTATTAATGATTGAAAGGGGTAATAGTAGGAACAATTAACATGGTTGAATTGTTTGTATTTTTCACCATTTTATTAATGCTCATAACAATGATGTGTCTCATCTGTCTAATAATTGCAGTTTATGTTTTGGTTACAAACATGAGATTTATTTCAATAAACATTTGAAAATGTTATTGTCTCTTCTCTTTGTGAAACCTTATGCATGCAAAAGTGACAAACTGAAGGGTTAAAGCTGTTTCCACAAATTCCTTGGGAATAGGAGTAGTCATGTTTCAAGTTGCCAAGAGCATCTATAACTCTAGGGGCCTGATTCACAGAACTAACTTAAGACAAAATCCTAAACTTACTACTTTTGGTATTCACAGAAGTTAGGATTTTGTCTTAAGTTTGTCTTAAGACAAACTTAAGACAGACTTAAGACAGACTTAAGACAGACTTAAGACAGTCTTAAGTTAGGATTTTGTCTTAAATTTGTAAGAACTGTGTAAAGCAGCTTAAATTACCATTCAACTGTCAGCTTGAAGTATGTTTTGGAAATGCAAGCACCCAATATATCAGTTTCTGAAAATAAACATCTTTTTCCAACAAATGCCTCTTTATTTTAGGGCAAACAAACTCAGGTTTCCAAGTTTATTTTCTGAAAGAAGTGTTAATGTGGGAGGAGATCCCCTCTAAAGGAGACTACGGTCAGGGAGAAGGTCAAGTAGAAGAGGGGAAAACAACAAGAGAATAAATTTACAAAACAAGCTCCCTCACGACCTCTATTTCTTTTGCAATGTAGACAATATCTAGTATGGGTTAAACATTTATATGAACAATGTCAAAGCAATTCAACACTTCAACAATATAATATACTTTTCATATTTTTATTATTCAAGGCAATTATATCAAAATTCATTTATTTATTTCCTTTTTTTGTAAAACAGAATATATATTCGTTTTTCTTTATACTAAATTTTTCTCTTTGTACATAATAGCACACCAGCCCGCACATTCTGGGCTGATGCAACATACTACTCTGGAACCCTAAAATAAAATAGATAATACAAAACAATTATCAACTCTCAAATCCACTCATTCACAACCCAACACACCAGAACTAAATTATCTCCACGACCCAGTTGGATGAACTAGTTCAACAGGGTCTGACAGTAAGGTCGACATGCGTTTCATGGGGTAGAACAGATGGTGAACCACCTTCTTCAGGACCTTGCCAAATAGTATGGATTAACACAAACAACCACGGGGTACCTAGAGAATACAAGCAATGAAATATATTTATGTTACCCATACACTATGAATTCTATAAAAATATTGATTGGACTAAAATGGCAAAACCAAATTAATTATATTGCCCTTATTATCAAGAAACCACAAAGAGTAAAAACCTTCACCAAGTGATGCTCCTAAATGAGGATACTCTGTGCATAAAATACCTGAAGCTTCCCATACTCACAATGGGAAACGTTAGGTAGAAATAGGAAAAGTGATGGCCAATAGTTAAAATCTCCAATTATAAGAATTCTGGCATGGTTAATAACTAGATGGGAGATCATTTTGCCTATCAATTGGGGGAATGTGGGCATGTAATGAGGGGGTCTATAAAATAAAGTGCAGATAAAAGAGGACTGAGGAGATTCAAATTTCAATATTAGACTGTCAACTGAGGGTATGCCTGTAATCCCTAATGAGGTGAACTGGAGTTTCTGGTGGATAATGGCTGCAACCCCTCCCCCGGCTTTACCCGAGGACCTGTTAGCCTGAAGAATATAGTAGCTATCAGGTACTGCTGCTAAGATATCAGGGACATACTCAGCAGTAAGCTCCATTTCAGAAAGGAGGAGAATATTCGGTTTTATCAGAATCTACATGCTTATAATTTACTAATAATGTTCACCATTATATCAGGTAGGCCACCATGTCAAGAGTGGACATTATAATGGCCAAAATGCTCACAATACGTCAGCCAGGACCAATATTATGCCAGGGTGGGCATTTTTGAGTCAGGTGTGGCCCAAGTCATGCCAGTCATGCTTAGAATATGTCAGTGATGGCTGCCAGTATGCAGAACTAGACCAGGAATGCCAAGAATATTTCATGGATGATGGTTATTACTCTTGGGCATCTATTATTTCAGGAATTGACACATTTGTACCAGATATTAACCCAATATGATGGGAAGCAACCTACACTTTTGATGGTCCTTGACACCAGGGATAGGGTCCATGGAGGAACACTGTTTATCAGCGGGGAACACAATGCCACATACACATGCAGACAAACACGCAAATACATTTGCTCACATGCATAAACACACAAAGGAAAAAACACAGTGATACTCTGAAGTGGATCGCAAATCTTGATCCAGCCTCTGCTCCCATCAGCTCCTGGTGTGATACTGCATCCAACTGACACATATTATCACTGGCTCCTGAAAGCCCACACTTAGGTGACTCTGCTCTGACCTCACACACAGTACGACTGGGGGAGTGAAGCCTGCACCATGTCCAATCTCCTTGTAACTTTATGAGACTGAGAGTGGATATATATGGTCTTGTTGCTTGCTTGGACAAGGCGGTGCATCTTGAAACATATGAGTGGTGTCCCCAACCATGATGTGGTCACAGGTGTCGAATTTAGCATCAGCTACAACATCGGTGAGACCAGGATGGCAAAGTAAAGTGAGGCAGTGAGGAGTGCAGTGCCCAGATGTCACAGTGCGAGCAGTGACTCGGTGGCGCTGGCAACGGTTGTCATCGTTGGTGAGACTAGGGTTGCAAAGCGAGATGCGGACAGTGCCCTCTGCAGTGTCATCAGGACACAGAGCCAGTGATGGAGTCTGTTGCATTTCCCTTCTCTGTGGCAACTGAAACAGCAGTTTCAGAAGCAGTACCCAGAGGTTGTTGAAGTATTTGCAGTCCCTGAGACTTCAGAACAGGAGGCCGGCTCTACTTCAAGCCCTTGGAGATACTCAGCACAAGAAAAGAAAAGTTCAGTTCAGTCCTTTCACTGCCCAAGGAAGAAGCAGCAACTGCAGGCCAACCAAACAAAGCAACAACACAGCAAAGGGGCAGGACTCCTCCTGGCAGCTCTTCCAGCTCTTCTTCTTGGCAGGTTCCTGGATTCCAGCGAGTTCTAAAGTTCTGCACTATGGGCACCATTATTTTTACTCAAAATCCCTTTGTTCTCTCAGGCAGAGAGTGTCTGTGCTTAGTCCAACCCAGTTATGTCCTCTCTGGCCCAGCTTCCTGGTTGGAGGTGGATACAGCATTGTTCGAGGCAGACCAGGCCCATCCTTGTGTAAGGAATTCTCTTTCCACTACTTTAAATAGAGCCCAGGTCTATTCAGCCCAGCCCTGACTCATCCAGGAAAGGCAGGACACACCTCGACCCCCCAGTGGCTGTCTGAAGAGAATGCGCATCCCCAGTCCCTGTCACTCCAAAGCCAGCCAGTCAATCCCAGCAGAGGCACACAGGATGGCTAAGCAAGAAAATACCTCCTTTTTAAAAGTGGTATTTTCAAACATAGAACATAAAAATCATCTTTACTAAAAGATGTATTTATACACTCTGCGTCCAGAAATACTAAACTCCATTTCCCTATCTGGCCCCAAAGGGAAGTTATGCTTATAAGAAGTTATAAGCAAAACTCCCATTCTTTCCTATGGAACAGATAGCCTGCAGTGATGAAAAACGAAATACAATGTGATTCACCATCAGGACATGTCACTCACACCGGTACATGTCATATCTTTAACATACACAGCACCCTGCCCACAGGGGTACCTTGGGCCTACCTTTGGGGTGACTTATGTGTAAGAAAAGGGAAGATTAGGGCCTAGCAAGTGTGTGCACTTGCCAGGTCGACAGGACAGTTGCAAGCTGCGCACAGCCCTTGCAGTGGCAGATCTGAGATACCTTTTCAGGGCTACTCATGTGGGTGGCACAATCAATTTACAACAGGAACACTTGCACTTTAACACTGAACAGCAGTGAGAAAGTGCACAAAGACACTAAACCAGTCAAAACCGGAGGTCAGAAAGTAAAAGGACAGGGAAAACATGCCAAAAGATGCCAGGTCTAACACATGTATAGAGGCACATTTTGTGAAACTAATGTTGGCTCAAAATAAGTTTACTTAATGTCCTCTCTTGTTAAGAGAATTATGTCTGTTGGTGCTAAATGGTTGGCTCAAAAATCTTGTTTCATATTTCTGAATGTCCAAAATGTAATCAGGGTTATCACTGCTTCAAACTAAGGAAGCAGAATTCAGATTTTTTTTCAGTTTTCTGCCCAGGTCTACGGCTTTTTAAAACTGGAATGGTTATCACATTACAGAAGGATTCCACCGATGTTTAGGAAACATTTAAATGAGAATCAGTAGAGGATAGTAGGGGATGAGGGTGGCACGACAGGGGGTGTAGGGGGTTACAAACGCACGGAACTTTTCCACCGGCTGCATCTCTCCTCCACTTTTCTGCTCTTCCTGACTCCAATCCCGAAGAAGCTGCAGGAAGCATCCGGGTACACAGGCCTCCCTGAGCCAATAACAATGCTGCAATGCTGCGTTGTGATTGATCTGAGCGCCATGGATCAGTGCTTAGATTGGAACAGGGAGCCTGTGCCTTTATCCCTACCAGAAATTCAAAGGTGAACCCTTAAGTGGTTGGTGTGATTACGGGCCACCGACGGTGATATCCGGGGTTATCATGTCATTGCGGTGGCACGTTTTGCACTGTCACCTTGACTGCAGAGAGCACACATACGAGGCTCCGTGTCAGCCCTTCTCTGTGCACCTATCTGTGTGCCGATTTGCACTGTTCTGTTGTAGGCTATTCCGCTATGCATGAACCCGTCTTGATACAGCCCCAACCTATACCCCATACAACGGGACACACCATTCCCCTACTTGAACACGTCTGATTGACGATGCCACACTGAATCTCGGGCCATTTCAACAGGTGGAGGGGTAATTTTTTCCCTGCCTTGACGCCTGTTAAGTTACATTTTAACTTTCCTTTCTTTTACCCCTCACTTCGTATCCACAAGGCACTAATCTTTACAGTGTCTACACCTGCTGGAATACGTAGATGAGACAGTATGACTCTAATAGAGTGAGTTATCAATTTACTGCTACTTGATGTGTTTTACACCATCGCCACACATGTCTGTCACAGCACCTCAACATGAAGCATGCTTTCTTCACTGGTCGAGTGCTGCACAGGTTTATTTTTAACCATATGAGTAGTACCATTATTGATGCTGTTACTTCTCTGTGTTTTTGTTACATGTTTTCTTTCTAGAATGACAGGTACTACTTTTAGGGTACTGTTTGTGGTCTCACACTGACACATTTGACCACTCTTGATAGTGTAGAATAACTTGACATTGGTCCTGAAGAATTGCCGTCCAATAGACAGTTGGCAAGAAACATGTTGACCTTTTGAATGCGGTACCCTGTGACATTATTACAGGGGCACGCCAAACTAATTTTTAAGTAGGAGAGGAGCCACACTCATTAAAATTGTTCTAATTGGACCCCCACCTCCTATTTTAACCTCACTTACATCTACACTCACTAGGCCCCTTACACTCACTAGGCCCCTTACACGCACTGCACCTTAAGGCAAGGAACAAAAGAACTCCGCTAAAGAGCCCATTCATGGGTGCCTGTTGGGTATCGCAGTGCCGACCTGACGAGGAGCAAACCCAAATGATGAAGCATGACACCTAGTGGGCTGGGTGTGTGAGGGTCCTAATTCCGACAAGAGGAATTCCCTCCTCTTTCTACATATCACTCTTTCACACAACCTGTATTTCCGGTCAGGAACTACATACTCTTTTTGTATTTATTCAAAGATGATACCCACACTTTCCATGGTAATGGAAAGAATTGCTGAATTTGCATCATCGGGCATTAGAAACCACAACGCATTCACTTAGCGTTTTTGGCAAAAATGTGGCTATTTATAGTTCACAGATTGGAAGAATTGTCAAAATTGATCAATCGCCGTATGTGTCTTTCATCTCTAACAGTTGGTATAAACACTTAACTTCAACATAAATGTTCTAAGTGCATGACTTAACGGGTTCTGTCAATTGTATGGTGGTTCCTCGCTGAATATGCTTCATAACATCATAGGCAAAATATACTATGTTAGAACTATTGTGTCTTCAGTATTTTTTTATTGAACTATTGTCCAAGTGGATTTAGATGTTTGATTTTTAAATGCAACTGGATAATATTTGTTGCAAATAATGTTTAGGACACAGTAGTAAAGTAGAAATTATTTGTTTATGATATCCTTCCTCGTTAAAATCCATGAAAATCCAAAGTGTCTCTTTTATGTGAAGCAGAGCTGTTTATCCTCAGTACATTAAAGGTTTTGGATGCCAAAATGTGGTGTAATATTTTAGGGATACTACCAGCTATACTTGCATCTCCAATATATAGTATTTATTATTTATTTATTTTGAGAATTTGTAAAGCGCGGCTGTCACCATTGCAGGCATCCTGGCGCTGAAAGATCAGAGGAGACAGAAGTGAAAAAACACGGGGAGTGAGAGCTTACAGGCAGACTAACAGGGGAATAACCAAGTTTTAATCCTTCTTCTGAACGGGAGGAGTTCGTTGAGGTGCCTAATCTTGATAGGAAGACTGTTCCATAGTCTGGCAGCTGCCACCTCGAAGGATCTACCTCCGGCTCTAACTTTCCTGAATCTGGGTACGACCACCAGTTTGGCGTCAGAGGATCGAAGCTGTCTGGTTGGAGTGTACCAGGCAAATTTGGATTGTAAGGGGGCTGGACCAGTGCCATGGAGAGCCCTAAAGACTATACAAAGGGCCTTAAATTGAATCCTCTGTCTTATAGGAAGCCAGTGCAGTTTTGCCAGGGCGGACGGTCCATGAGATCTTCTCGGAAGCCCCAGAGCCAGCTTAGCAGTTGCTGATTGGACCCTCTGGAGCCTGTCCAGCAGGAACTCAGGGGACCCAAGCAGGAGGGCATTACAATAGTCCAACCTGCTAAGGATGGTACATCTAACCACTTGGGCGCGGGCATGCGTAGGTAACAGGGGCAGAACTTTCCTTAGGGAACGGAGGATGGCAAAACAACAGGCAGACGTTTTTTGAACATGCGTCTCCATGCTGAGCCTATGATCCAACATGACCCCTAGGTTACGAACTGATTCTACCGGCCGTACATTGGACCCTGATTCCGGGGGCCAAAAGTTGTTTGGAAACGGTCGGGGAATCCTAGTTCCGGCACTGAAGAGCACTTCCGTCTTCCCTTCGTTGAACTGAAGGGAGTTGTCCTTTAGCCACGGGGACGTGTCACGCAGACAATTGTGTAGGACCTCCACAGAGGTTGAGTCCTCTCCTTCCAAGGAGAGGATCATCTGCGTGCCGTCGGCGTAGTTGATAATCTTGATGTTGAAGCTTTTGATGAGTAAAATCAAAGCTCTGAGGTATACATTAAAGAGTATTGGGCTGATTGCTGAGCCCTGAGGGACCCCATGCGTCACTAGGGAAAAGGCTGACTGGAAAGATGGCATGGATGCTGCCTGCTGCCTATCCTGCAAAAATGAATGAAACCATTGTAGCGCAGTGTCTCTCACTCCCGCCTCGAACGGCCGCCTCAGTAGGATCTTGTGATTCACCGTGTCAAAGGCGGCAGACATATCGAGCAGGGTCAGGAACACTGCCTGTCTTCTGTGTGCACGCCTTTGAAGCTCATCCATAGTGGTGATGAGGGCTGTTTCGGTACCATGGGCAGGCCGAAAACCAAATTGGTCCCCATCTAGTAATAGATGACGTTCCAGATGGTCGGAGAGAGTCTTGCTAACTAGACGCTCAACTACCTTGGCAGGGAAAGGCAGCAGGGAGATGAGCCTATAGTTTTTTGAACAATCAGGGTCTAGGGAGGGTTTTTTTAACAAAGGAGAGACTAACGCCCGTTTCCAATGAGCTGGGACAGTGCCAGTCACCAGGGATTGGTTACAAATTTGGTGGAGTGTGGGGAATAGTTCATCCTCAAATTCCTTCCAGATTTTGGGAGGCACCGGATCCATGGGAGACCCGGAGGCGATTCCTCTAGCTAACTTAGTGAAGGCCTCATAAGTAAGTGGTGGGAACGTAACGTTTCCTTCGTAGCTGTGGCAGGGCCAGCCAATCGGTCCACCGGAGAACCAGGTCTCAGGTCGGAGGGAGGGACGAGATCCAGAGGAGAGTCCAGGTCTTTAAGGATAAGTTCAATTTTTTCCTTGAAAAATACAGCAAGGTTGTCACAAAGGTCTTGGGACGGGACAATCGCATTCTTGGAACACTCCGGATTGGTGACGCTATTTAGTATATTAAAAATACTCCTGGAATTGTTGGTGGTGTTGCAGATCAGAGAGGAATAGTATTCTGCTTTAGATTTTTTAATCAGATTCTTGTAGGAAGGACCATAGTTTCCCACACCTCTTTAAAGGTGTCATTATAGTCGCGTCTCCACCTTCTCTCAGCTTGTTTGCATCCCTGTTTTAGGTTTTTTAGGTCGTCATTAAACCAGGGGGCGGAGTCTTTACCCTTACAGCTCCGTGTTTTTAGAGGGGCACGGGCATCGAGGACCGTTGTGATTCTAGTACAGAGAGAGGCATAATTTTCGTCTATATTCTTATTCTCATTGAAGAGCTGTTCCAAATGGAACACCTCACCGATAGGGTGCAGACATGTGAGGGCCCTCCAATCTCTGCACTTAACTTCCCTAGTCAACACAGGAGCCTTGTGAGGACCACCATCCGTGTGAATAAAGAATTTTACGAGTGAGTGGTCTGTCCAATCCATAGGTAAGGTTTCCCCCATCGCCACCAGGTCAGGTGCCGCGAAGACCAAATCTAGGAGATGACCAGCTTTGTGGGTGGCTTTAGTGGCCAGTTGAGAAAGACCAAACCTTTCACAGGCTTGAAGTAGGTTCCCGAGACCCGAGTCAAGGGTACCATTGCGCCAGAGATTAAAGTCGCCAAGGATAAGTAGCTTATGGTGAGAGAAGCCGATATTTGTCAGGGTAGTTAATAATGTTTGTTGCTGCTGAAGGCTGAACGACCCTGGCAGGCGGTAGCATACTATCCCAGTGACAGTAGTCCCGGAGTGGGTCTGAATTGATAGCCCTAAAAGCTCAGTGCCCAGAGTAGGGTCTAAAGTGAGGACCTTAATGCTGCAGGACGCTCTAAAAATAGCTCCCACCCCCCGCCTCTTCCAGTAGGCCTAGGGGAATGAAGAAATTTGAACCCAGGAGGACACGCAAATCCAGGGTCAACCAAACAGTCAGGACGAGTCCAAGTTTCCGTCATGAAAAGAATGTCTAGTTCGTGAGTATCAATCAAGAGTTGGATCTCTGTACTTTGTTTAGGCAGGGACCTAACATTCAGAAGCCCACATTTTAAAAGATTGTCGCTCAGGAAGTCGACTCGTGGGTGTGCCGTATGTAACAGGGAGAATATTCCTTTATCCGCATAGTGCTTACCTATTTGGATGAGCGCCTCTCTAGAGTAGGGGGGCCCAGAAGGAGGCTGATCAAGATGTGAAGGGCCAAGACAGGCAGCATAACTGGCCCATGGCGCTACCTTGGCGCGGACGGGCGCAGACAGGCTTCCCTTAGGCGCGCCTTCGGCGCGCAGTCGTCGCGCCCGCTGCGCTTGTCCGCTGCGTGTCCGGAAGATGCACATTTTTTTATAGGGAAATAGCCGGCAGTAAGGGGGTGTGGCCACTGAAAGGGCGTGAAAAGGCGGCAAGATTTTGTAGTGGTTTTACCGCGGCAGCGCTGAGATCGGCTGCGCGGCCTGGCCAGGAGCAAGCTGGTGCCCTGATGTGGTGCCAGGAGGGGGAGAGGGGTAAGTGATTTAAAAACACACAAGTGACTCTCAAATTGTTAAAAATTATTCAGGTCGCGCTCCCGGCTTCCGGCTCAGGAGATCTATCATAAATAACACAGGCGCTTGTATTCAGCGTCTTAAGTACTGGTTCGGCGGTGGGCGTGGCCTCTGGGAAAGGGGCGTGGACTCCACGAACGTCAGGAATGGCGGCAGGATTTTGTAGTGGTTTTACCGCGGCAGCGCTGAGATCGGCTGCGCGGCCTGGAGCAAGCTGGTGCCCTGATGTGGTGCCAGGAGAGGGAGAGGGGCAAGTGATTTAAAAACACACAAGTGACTCTCAAATTGTTAAAAATTATTCAGGTCGCGCTCCCGGCTTCCGCCTCAGTAGATCTATCATAAGTAACACAGGCGCTTGTATTCAGCGTCTTAAGTACTGGTTCGGCGGTGGGCGTGGCCTCTGGGAAAGGGGCGTGGCCTCCGCGAACGTCAGGAATGGCGGCAAGATTGTGTAGTGGTTTTACCGCGGCAGCGCTGAGATCGGCTGCGCGGCCTGGCCAGGAGCAAGCTGGTGCCCTGATGTGGTGCCAGGAGGGGGAGAGGGGTAAGTGATTTAAAAACTCACAAGTGACTCTCAAATTGTTAAAAATTATTCAGGTCACGCTCCCGGTTTCCGCCTCAGGAGATCTATCATAAGTGAACTTGGTATGGCCCCTATTAGTTATAAATCTGAGATGGAACATGTATTTTCTCAGTCTGAAGCTAAAGGGTTTACTGGATGTCCTTGTAGTGATGATTGCAAAGGAGCAAGTCAATCTTGCTAAGAACTTAAAACAAAAGGCCATGTGTGTTTTATGTAAGTGTGCATTGTTCTCTTTCACAAGTAACCAAGAGTGAGGTGTAGGGGTGTGGAAGCTTCCTGGGTCATGATCAAAATATGCAGTGCTGCTACACTAGCATACTCAAAGAAAATCAGTGATTACTACCCAGTTTAGAATATTATCTATTGTTTTCGGAAAAGTATTAAAATTCACCTACGTGCCACTTTCTGGTGTACAATTCTGAAAATTGTTCACATGGCTTTCTATATCATCATTAATAAATGACTGTAGTGAGGAAGAGTGGCAACACAGTAGTGCCTCGATTATTACACTGAGCCATACTCTTCCTCGTCACATCTCAATAAACTGCCCACCCTCTGTCTGGGGCAGCTGCCCTTTCTGCTACAAGTAAGACTGTTTTTTTATGACAGGATGTGGTTTAGGATGTCATCATGAGGTAAGACATTAAAATAAATTCATATCTAAAGGAAGGTGGAGTATTATGTAGTGAGGCTTCACCATGCATACTCTCACAGACTCCAAAGATAGTCCTTGGATTCACAATAATAAATTCTTAGCCCAGTGGTTGTAGAGTGACAAAAAGCAGTCAGGCTTTAACAGAAGAACATTGTTATGCATTTCAGAGTAACAACATGGACGATAAGTAATTGACATGACTCGATAGGAATCTGACACCAATTTATTAAAAAAAAGTGTATTTGTATTTTAACTTAAACACCAAAATTAACATGAACTGAAGTTATGGAAACATAAATCACAGCAATTTAATACTGGAGATCTTTTGCATTGTGGTCAGTGAGAAAAAGTGGTAGTGACAATTGGTTACTTGTAGGTCGAGTTGAGTGATGCAGGTTCCAGGACTAATCCTCGACAGTCATTTATATTTTACCTGGCCCATGGAGCCCAGATGCATACTTGTCCTGGCTGCCCTAGTGCAGAATGAGAGCCATGGGAAAGCTGCTTTTACTGCTTACACTGTGCTGCGGATAAACAGGGTGCAAAATGTTGACAACCACACAACTGTTGATGTTGGATGAAGGTTTTGCAGAGTGCCCTCTAGGTGAAAGGGTTTGTTTCTGGGCTGGCGACCAACAGGCCTTGGCAGCGGTAAGCACAGCAGATAGCCAATTCGACGTTCAGTGGTCTCGGGGAGCACAGCAACTGCCTGAATCTTCGTAGAACTACAGTTCCCACAACTCACTAGGCCCTTTCGATTTGGGCCCTCCAGGGCCCAAATGCCAGCGATCTTTTGGATCCAGTACATTGTTATAATTGCAGTTTGCAGGCGACTGGTGCCACTAGTCCAAGGGAGTATGAGGTTGCTTCTTTCTCTCCCAGGGGCTCCTCTGTCTGGAGGAACTACTGACCTTTAGCCTAGGACGAGTCTCGTTCATGCAGTTCTAGGAGTGATGCCACAGGTACATAGTATCCCTCTTTTGGATTTTGCAAGCCCTATTGTCGCAGACACAGTCTCTTCTTTGTCCTCTTTGATATAGGTTCGATCAGAACTAAGGTTCTTGTGTAAGGGAATGGTCCCTTACATTTTAGATTTAGGGGAGTTAGGGGTGTGGGAGAAAGTATCCAAAAGGCTGCTTGTCCCTGTAGCTAGTCTGCCCCTGAGGTGACCACATCCAGGGTGCAGGTGTGATTATTAGTAGGGGTATGCAGGCCCCTATCACTAGCAACCAATCAATCTACCTAAGGATCTTAAGGCACTGGGGGGGAATACTGATCTTTCAAAAACACTGTGGTTCAGTGGAAGAACCAGGTCTTGAGGTCCTTCCTGAACTGGGGCAGTGACCCTGATTGCCTGAGGTGGAGATGCAGGGTGTTCCAGGTCTTTGCTGTGAGGTAGGAGAAGGATCTTCCCCTGTCCCTGGTCTTGCAATTTTGTGGGACGGTAGGCAGTGCCAGATGGGTGGAGTGGAGGTCTCTGGTGGGTGCTTGGAATGCGAGGTGGTGGTTGAAATATGCAGGTCCTGCATCATGTAGGGCTTTTCAGGCATGTGTGAGAAACTTGAAGGTGATTCTTTTGTTAACTGGCTGGGAGCCAGTGGAGGTCTCTCAGGGGGCTGGTGATGTGGCTGTTGTAAGGAATATTGAGGTTGAGTCTGGCGGAGGACTTCTGCATGTTCTGCAGTTTCTTAAGGCGTTTCTGGGTGAGGCCTGTGTAGAGTGCAGTGCCATAGTCGAGTCTGCTGCCGATGAGTGTGTGGGTGAACGTCTTTCTGGACTCGGTGGGGATCCACTTGAAGATCTTTCAGAGAAGATGTGGTGTGTGGAAGCAGGATGATGAGACAACGTTGATCTGGCGGTTCTTTGTGAGCAAGGAGTCCAAGATGATGCAGAAATTTTGTGCAAGGTCTGTGGGTGTGGGGGGATCCAAGATCTGTGTGCCATAAGGAGTCATCCCAGGTGGAGGGGCTGGAGCCAGGGACAAGGACTTAAGTCTTCTCTAAGTTTAGCTTGAGGCAGCTGTAATTCATCCAGATGGCAACAGCCTTCATCCCATCGTGGAATGTGTTCTTGGCAACTGTAGGTTCATTGGTGAGAAAGAGGATCTGCTGTGTGTCATCAGAATAGCAGCCAATGCTGAGTCTGTGGATCTGCAGCTGATCTCTGCGGGCCCAGAGTGGAACAGTGATAGTCTGACTCTCTGTGTTCTGCCAGTGAGGAAGGAGCGAATCCATTCCATGGCTTTGTCGCAAATGCCAGCGTTGTGGAGTCTTGTGCATTGGGTATCATGGGAGAAGGTGTCGAAGGCAGCCAAGAGGGCTAGGAGGATGAGGGCTACAGTTTCGCCTTGGCCGAGAAGGGTGCGGATGTCTACTGTGGTTGCTTCTGAAACAGGATGTGGTTCGCTTCGATGAACTCAGAGAGTTGGGCGTTGGTGGCCTTCTTGATTATGATGGCCACCAACACAATATAAGTGCCAGACAAGATCACAATTAATGAATCCCTTTCTCAACCCTTAGTGGCTGGTAACAAGCAGACAGGCTTAACTTAGGAGACAGGTGTGTAAAGCATTCAAAAACACCAATACATTAAATAAGTAAGACACAACACACAATAAAAATCCAACACCAATTTATAACAATAGGAAATATTTTTATCTTTAAAGTGACAATAAAGCAACACAAATTCAATGTCGGGAACCGGAGATATGAATTTTCGAAGAATAAACACTTTCTAGTACCTCAAAACCAAAAGCGCCAAATTAGAACATCTGGTGGTGCAGTACAAAGTCAAAGTTTGAGGTCAACCACGATAGAGCCCTGGCAGAACACGCTAAGCTGGCGGCCATGGTCAAAATTTCACCTTTGCACTGAGAAACATTTCTGGAGTATTTTCTCTCAACATCATGTGAGCCTCTCCAGCAGGCAGGATTCTCTTTTGCTTCATTTGTTAGTTCAGCGGGTGTCTCCTGGGAGTCTCGAGCTCCAGAGCTGTCAGCGGGAAGAACCTGAAATCTAGGCCAGGTCACGGTTCTATGTAGTCTGCTCGACTCTCGATGTCAGGTCAGCCACCTTATGGAGTCTTTTCCAAAACATAAATCCAATGTTCCAGAGTCTCTGAGTTGCTCTTCGGACTTTGGGACTACAGTTCCCACAATACACCTTGCCAAATCCTTTATAGACCAGATGAATGTGGTCAGCTGGGTTCTTCTTGCTGGAAATTATGCAGGTGAAGCTCTTTTAAACTGTTGCTTTCAGGGATTCCACTCCTTCTCTTTTTGAAGCAAAACAACATCCTTAGGGCTGTAGTTCTTTAATATGCAGCAGGTGCAGTAATTCAGAGTGCAGTCCTCTAGGTGTAGGCCAGGGTTCCAACAGAGCAGTTCTTCTTCGTCTTGTAGTTCAGACAGGGTATCTGAGTTGCTATGCAGCTCTCCTATATTTATCCAGTGTTTTGAGGTGACAAGCAGGGAGGTAATGCCTGACCCAAGGAGTACAGGGTGCCACTCAAAAGTTTGACACCTTCCTACAAAGTGTGCCAAATTCTTGTCTCACAAAGCACTTTACATTAAAATTCAGGATGAAGAAACTTTCGACTTGGAATTAAGATCTGACATAGACAACCTACTGGTGTGACTTATTTAACATAACCCTCCCTTTCCAGACCTTCTGCAAATTCCATTCCTGGATTCCTATCCGGCTGGGAGGTACAGGAAGAGGGATATGCCTGGCTTGCATCTGTACTGGCCTGCTCTCTTTGAAGACCAGTTTGTTTACCCAGCCCCCCTTCCAGGCCTATTCTCTGCAGCTGCAGATCTCCCCCCCACCAGATATCCTATGTCTCTCTGCTGGCCACGTAACACCTCAACAGAGCAATTTGCCAAAGCCTGTCAAGGCTGGCTAATCAGGAGAGTCTGCTAGAAGGCTGGATTTTAGCTCTAAGAAGGGAAAGTTCTCTAACTTATTTTCTGTATTAGTTATGAAAAAATTCCAGAGTGGGAAGTTGTTGGATGTATCATTACCAATCTTTTAAGTACTTGACATATTGTTTTAGCTCACTCCTGTCAATAGTTATACTATATTATAGTATTCCCATTTTAGCCTGTGGAACTAAAATTCTGCAATGGAGAAACATGTAATTGGTAGTTTTTCCCTCACCAGGACTTATAAAACATCTTTTATTTTTACATGGCACCCTATCGTGGAGGCACCTAGGGTAGACCTTATTGGTGACATATGTAAAATGAAAGTATTTTAATACTTTGGAAGAACTGTTAAATCCCAAATTTAATCTGCATATAATTTCAATTTTAAAGCAGATTGCAAAGCGGACTTTTAAAACATCGGCAGGCAACACAGTAGTACAAACTTAAATGAATTGAATCTGCTGGGCCTTCAAACCTACATGCCCTACCATACATTGGGGACTTACAGGTGGGTTACCAGTACCAATTGTAAATACACCTAATTACCATATACCCTTTTATCAGAGCCCTGGCCATGGGCATGGTTAGCAGTGTACCTGTCAGAAAATGGGGGTGCGAACTCAACCCAAATGTATCAGAGTGCTTTACATGGGCACCAGTTGCGTTACAGACAGACACATTCATTTTATTAGGCACTGGGACATTAAGGGATTTGCCAAGAATCACAGGATGTTGAGAGGCCCTGCCAAGACTCAACCCCGGTTCCCCAGCTTTGAGGTTGACCGGTTTTCCTATCCAGAACACACAATTTCTACAACTTTTTAAAAATTGCAGGAGCCTTCCTTAGCTGTACAGACCAAGCAGACCACTCTAGAGGTTTTTCTAGCCTTCTGGGGGTGGACACCTCCTGTATACCTATTGTATGGGAGCAGATGTGCCTGGGGCAGGGGGAGGGCTGTTTCCTTCTTCGGGAGGCAGCCCTGATGCATATCAAAGGCAATTTAGCCTTTAATGCTCACTGCCCTAATGTTCCACTTAAATAGCCATCCTGATAGGGAAGAGGTTGTGACCTCTTTTGTGATAAGGTCTTTGTTACAGACTCCTGGGAATGTTCACACTGCCTAGCAGGAGGTCAGAATCTTGTCTTGGTGGCAGCCAGCACAGGCTGTCAGCCAGAGCACAGGGAGGTTGTGGCAACCCGGTGCGCAATCTCTAAGGTGCATATCACATAACCCTAAACATGAGATTGATGTCAGAGTTGAGAAGACATGTTGTTTGAGATCAAACATGACATATTTAGGTGGTGCCATAATGGAGCTAGCTACCCTGTGTTTGCTTATCACTTTTATGAACTTTAATATAAAAATACACTAAAAGGGCTGTTAGATTAGGGGGTCTCTAGATGGCATAGGTAGGTACCTGTGACAAATGTGTACCCTTGCGTCTAGTCAGGGTAAAGGGGTACACTCCTAAAATAACCCCTGCTCACCCCCTTGGTAGCTTGGCACGAGCAGACAGGCTTTTTTCAGAGGCTGTGTGTAAAGCATTTGTGAACACATGCAGTAATCAAGTGACAACACTACAGATGGACACCACACAAGTTGTATATCAAAAAGAAGTATTCTTTAAATAGGTTTAACACAAGACCATACACGACAAAAATCCACAATACTGTTACTTTAAAATGGTAGAATTTAGCATAGTTCTCGCAAGATGGTAAATGCAACACTCACAGTTCAATGTACCTTAACATGCACCGCGCAGGGCTACGCCAGTGTTGCAAGGACGGTGATGCATTGAAGATCCGGTGCAAATAAACAAAGATGGCGCTTTCTTCTTGATGCGACACGCTTCCTGGTGATGCGGCGGCACCTGATGCAACGTCGATCCTCTTCTCTAGTGATGCGAGGTGTTTCCTCATGATGTGAGCCGGGAGAGGCCCTGCGACACGCTTCCCAGTGATTCGGTGGCGTCTGCTGCGACGTCGATCTTCTCCCCTGGCGATGCGAGTTGCTTCCACAACGATGCGAGCCGCGACAGGCCCTGCGACACTCTTCCCGGTGATGCGGCGGCGTCTGCTGCGACATCGATCTTCTTCTCTGGCGATGAGCTGCGACAGGCCCTGCGACACGCTTCTCAGAGATGCTGTGGCATCTGATGCGACGTCGATCCTCGTCTCCTGCAATGAGCCGCGACAGGCCCTGCGACACGCTTCCCAGTGATGCTGCGGTGTCTGCTGCGACGTCGATCCTCTTCTCCGGCGATGCGAGGCCCTTCGTGTTGTTAAGCGGCAGCAGCAGTTCGGCGACACGCTTCCTGTTCTTGAGTCGCCCTTCCAGCTCCTTGCGACACGCAAGTCCTCAAAAAGTCCAGCACAACTGCAGGCACTTTAAAAGAACTCTTGGGGAGCTGGTGGGTGAAGTCTGATGGCCCTGAGACTTCAGCTGGAGGCAAGCTCTTTTCCAAGCCCTTGAAGATCCTTCACAAGTTGAATAAAAGTGCACACAAAGTCCTTTCTCCTTTCTTTGGCAGTCAGGCAACCACTGCAGGCCAATCCCCCAAGCCGCACTTCAGCTTAGGGATAGTCTCTCCTCAGTTTCTTCTGGTTCCACTCCTCAGCAAAGGTTTCTTCTTTTTTCCCAAAGTGATCTAAAGTTCTTGGGTTTGGGTCCCAATATTTATACCCGGTTTCTCTTTGTTCTCTGAAGGCAGAGAGGCCTTTGCCTAGTCCAAACCAGTTCTGGTCCGTCCTGGAGCACTTTATTGACAAGACTCCTTCTTTCCTTTCAGAGTGCAGGGCAGAGACATCAGACGCACCAAAGGAGGTAGAGTCAGCATTATGGAGGGAAGGCACAACCCTACTCAGGTCCCAGGTGCACCTCCTCCCACCCATCTAGATGCAGATCTCTCTATTCAGCCTTGTGCTGACTCACCCTGCCTCCTGGAATCCCCCAGCCCCTGTCACTCAAACTCCAGACAAGGAATACACAGCCTAGCAGAGGCAGGTTTGGATGGTTAGACAAGAAAATACCTACTTTCTAAAAGTGTTATTTTCAAACACAGAATGTTAAAACCAACTTCACTAAAATATGTTTTTTATCATTCTGAGTTCAGGCATACTAAATTTCTACCATGTTCCATGAGTCAGGTAGGATTATAAGATGTAATAATCAAACTGCCCATTCTGGCCTATGGAGAACAGGTAGCCTTGCAATAGTGAACAACGAAAATGGGTGTAATTCACTATTTGAACATGCCACACACACCGGGGCATATCCTACCCTATACTTACAATGCACCCTGCCCTTAGGCCTACCATATGGGTGTCTGATATGAAGAAAAGGGAAGGTTTAGGGACAGGCAAGTGGGTGCACTCTGTGGGTGGCACAACCAGTGCTGCAAGTCCACCAGCTGTATTTGGGTTACCAGCCCTGGGCACTCCTGGTGCACTGTACTAGGGTCTGACAGGTAAACCAAACCAACCAATCATGGAATCACTGATACATACATTAATTTACAATAGGGAACACTTGCACTGTGGCACTGGTCAGCAGTGGCACAGTGCCCAAAGCATCTAACACCTGCAAAACATATGAGGCAACAACAAAAAATGTAAGTGAGACCCTAGCCAAGGCGCAAGGTCTAACACGTGTCCCCTCCAGCTGAAATGTGGGGAGAACTACCCTACCTCCTGGGAGTTCTCATCACTAAGGCAGAAAAATCTGGACAGACCATCAGCATTGGCGTGTTCTGTACCAGGGCGGTGTTCCACTATGAAATCCATCCCCTGTAGGGAAATGGACCACCTCAACAGCTTTGGATTCTCACCCCTCATCTGCATCAACCATCTGAGAGGCCTGTGGTTTGTCTGAACCCGGAAGTGAGTCCCAAACAGGTATGGCCTCAGCTTCTTCAGTGCCCAGACCACAGCAAATGCCTCATGCTCAATAGCACTCCACCTCTGTTCCTGTTGAAGTAACCTTCTACTGATGAAGGCTATGGGTTGATCTAGGCCCTCCTCATTGATCTGTGCCAAAACAGCCCCCACACCATGCTCTGAAGTGTCTGTTTATACTATGAACTCTCTGGAGAAGTTGCGTGCCAGGAGCACGGGCGTCGTGCACATAGCAGTTTTCAGGGCCTCAAAACTTTCTGACAGGTGTCAGTCCAAATCACTCTCTTGGGCTGCTTCCTGGAAGTCAGCGCGGTCAAGGGTGTGACAATGTAGCCATACCCCTTGAAAAACCTACTGTAGTAACCTGTGAGTCCTAAAAGGCTCTCACCTCTGTCTGGGTTTTGGGGGGGCTCTAAAGCCAGGATGGTTTCAATCTTTGGCTGCAGGGGTGCCACCTGGCTGCTCCCAACCTGATGTCCCAAGCACACTACGGAACCTTTCCCGATCTGGCACTTACTCGCCTTGATCGTGAGGCCTGCCCTCCGCAGCGCCATCAACACTTCCCAGAGGTGGCGCAGATGTTCTTCCCAACTGGCGCTAAACACTGCAATGTCATCCAGGGAGGCGGCACTAAATTTGTCCAGTCCAGCCAATACCTGATTGACCAACCTCTGAAAGGTGGCAGGGGCATTCTTTATCCCAAAGGGCATAACCCAGAACTGGTAGTGCTCATCTGGTGTGGAGAATGCTGACCTCTCTCTTGCCCCATCAGTCAAGGCGATTTGCCAGTACCCAGACGTTAGGTCAAACGTGCTGAGGTACCGTGCAGCCCCTAGCCGATCTATGAGCTCATCAGCTCTGGGGATGGGGTGCGTGTCAGTCCTGGTGACTGAATTGAGCCCTCGGTAGTCCACACAGAACCAGAGATCTGGTGTGGCACCCGGTGCGGCAGCCTTTGGCACCAAGACCACTGGGCTGGCCCAAGGACTGTTAGAGGACTCAATCACCCCTAACGCAAGCATCTTGGAGACCTCCTCCTTGATGCAAGCTTTCACCCTGTCAGTCACCCTGTAGGTTTTGTGCCTCACAGGTGTACTAACCCCAGTGTCCACATCATGGATGCACCAATCAGTGACACTGGGAATCAGGGAGAACAGATCAGAAAATTGTCCCAGCAACTGGCGGCAGTCATTCTGTTGCTCAGGGGTCAGGGTGGAAGAGAGGTTGACACCATCCACTGACCCATCTTGCTCTGTCGCCAACAGGAGGTCTGGAAGAGGCTCGGTCTCCTCTTCCATTCCACCCTCTGTCACTAAGAGCATGCCCACTTGGGACCTCTCCAAGTGGGGCTTCAGGCGGTTGACATGCAGGATCCTCAAGGGGTTCCTGGGAGACCGCAAGTCCACCAAGTAGGTAACCGGACTTTTGCGCTCCACAACCTCAAATGGTCCAGTCCACTTATCCTGGAGCGCGCAGGGCTCCGCTGGGGCCATGACCCACACTTTCGGACCAGGCTGAAGCTCTACCAGAGTGGCATTCTGGTCATACCACCGCTTCATCTCCTCCTGGCAGGCTTCCAGATTCGCCTCAGCGAGTTGCCTGAAATGCCTAGTTTGGTTCCGAAAGGCCAGCATGTAGCTATATACATCCTGAGGAGGTTTCCAGGACGATTGCGCCCAGCCTTCTTTGACCAAACTTAGAGGTCCTCTCACTGGGTGTCCATAGAGAAGCTCAAAGGGGCTGAACCCTAGAGATTTCTGTGTGCACCTAACGGTATGCAAAGAGTAGGCATGGTAAGAGGACGTCCCACTTATGCCTCATAGGTTCTCAAGACCCATAATCATGCCTTTCAGGGTTCGGTTAAACCTTTCAACCAACTCATTTCCTTGGGGGTGGTAAGGAGTGGTAGACTTGTAGGTTACTCCACACTCCTACCACAGGGACTTCATATACTTGGAAATGAAGTTAGTACCTCAGTCAGACACTACCTCGTGAGGGAATCCCACTCTGGAGAAAATTCCCATCAGTGCTCCTCCCACCACGGGGGCCGTCACTGTCCTCAGAGGTATAGCTTCCGGGTACTGGGTGGCATGGTCCACCAAGACCAGGATGAACCTGTTGCCCATGGCTGTCTTGGGGTCCAGTGGCCCCACAATGTCAATACCCATCCATTCAAAGCGGGTGCTGACCACAGGGAATGGCTGGAGAGGAGCCTTGCGCTTACCCCACTCTTTACACTTGCCTGGCAAGTCTGACATGTCCTGCAGTGAGTGTCTGAACTCCTGCACATTTGGGGCCAATAAAAGTGGGTGACAAGCCTCTCAAAGGTCTTGTCCTGCCCCAAATGTCCTGCCAATGCCACATCATGAGCCAGCCCTAGTAGGAAGGCTCTGAAGCGTTGGGGTACCACCAGCACACGGGCTGACCCAGGCTCAGCAACCTTAGGCTCAGAATACAGGAGACCATTCTCCCAGTAGACCCAATGTGACCCAGACTGATCACCTGCTGCCTAGTCTGCAGTCTGCTGCCACAGACCCATGAGAGAAGGGCACTTGTTGTGCTCCTCACAGAACTCCTCCCTGGAGGGTCCTCCTTCTTGCTGCCAATGGGTCAGCTCAGGCAGGTCTCCCAGTTCAGCTACCTGTTCCCCTGTAGGCTCCAGGGCATCCTCCTCAGGGTCTGCTTCCTCCTGGACCATGGGAACTTCGGGAGCTGGTTTCCCACGCCTCCTGCCTCCTCTCTCTAAGGCAGGTACTTGGGCCAACCCTCTCAGGCTCCAGGTCCTCTTGAGAACCCCTATTGGCTGCCATGGACCGTGTGGTGACACACGCCCAGTCAGGCAGACCCAACATTTTCAAATGAGCACTTCGCACCACCTTCGCCCAAGGTGAGCTCTCCAGATCGTTCCTTAACAAATAATCAACAGGCATGGCAGGCCTCACAGCTACCTGAAGAGTACCAGAGACCCCCCTACTCAAAGGGAACCTGAGCCACCTTGCAGTGGCTCTCGGTGATGTCAGCAGCAACGACTGGATAGAATGCAATGGGGACAACCTGCTCTTGAGATACCAGGTGACACTTGACAGCTGTTACACTGGCTCCTGTATCTCTAAGATCCTCCACTCTATGGCCATTGATGGTCACCCACTGCCTGTATTTCTTAGTGTAATCAGGCAGTTGGGTCCTGGGGACCACCTCACAGTCTCCTAAAGAGACAAGGGACTTCTCTGTGGGCCCCCACCCACCATGGGCACCCATCTCCTCACCCAGGGCTACACTAGCCATCTGCCAGGGGGCTGCACCAGGGGGTGCTGTCGTCACAAACTGGTGGCACCTGGGATCATTCACTTTATGACCCAGGTCCCCACATTTGTAGCATCTCAGGGGTCCCCCTTGAACAGGTGGACCTGTCGGGGTCCCTGATGGTTTCTGGGGGGGAGGCTGGGAACCTTTCCCTTGGTTCCCTTGGGGATTACTTTGGGGCCTTCTCTGGAACTCCCTAGGCCTGGGCAAAAATGTCGTTCCGTTCACGGAAATTGCAATAATTTGACATTTTCGCGTTCCGCGGAGAGCGCGAAAATGTCAAAATTTCCGCTTTCCGCAGCTTGGCGATAATTTGTTTCTTCCTCGCGCTGTAAAATAATACATTCTCGCGCGCGCGCAATCGCCTTACCTGAATCCCTGCGTTCGCCGACAAGTTTTCTTGATCCGGTCGCGTTCTCCATGAGAAGTTGGATTGTTTTTAGCCATTTGCGCTGTCTCGCGACAGTTCGCGCCGGCAGTGATGTCATGCGTCGCGCGATCACGTCTTTCTTCTCGCGATCATGCACCGCGAGACAACTCAAAACAAGATGGCCGCGCCCGCGAGCAACCACATGGGTAAGTTGGCAACCCGCAACCATGCAGAAAATCTCGCGAACATGCGGGAAAAAAAATTCCGCACCTTCGCGATATTTTCGCTTGTTTGCGATAATTTTAAACATTTTCGCGATAATTTGCGAAAGTGGATTTCGCAAATTCCGCCCACCCCTAGAACTCCCTTTGTTTACCCTTGTCCCCCCTCTCCTCTGCTGGGGACCCTGCCCACTCTTGGCTGAATCCCCCACGTGACCCTTGTGGACCCTGGTAGTGACCCAGCGGTCAGCCTCTTCAGCAAGCTTCCTAGAATTAGTCAGCCTACTATCAATCAGGTGCTGGCGCAGCTCTGGAAAACAATTACTGGACAAGTGCTCCCATGCAATCAAATCAAGGAGCCCCTGAAAATCATCAACTTTGCTACCCTTCAACCAACCATCCAATGCTCTGCAGAAAAAAGTGACATATTCCACCCAGGTACTGTTCTCTATCTTCTTGCAACCCCTGAACATCTGTCTATATAATTCAGGAGTTAAACCATACCTGGACATTAAAGCATCTTTCATGTGGTGATATGAGTTATAGACTTCAGAAGGCAAGTCCTGCCCCTCAATAAGGAACCGCCCCCACAACCCCGCTCCTGAATCCTTCTCAGGGACCCGGTGGGAAGACATGGCTGCCTCATAGGCCTTGATCCACTGCCCAATATTATCATTCTTGTAAAATTATTTTGCCACATCCTTGGGAATATACACTCTAGCTTCAGCAGGCATAGACGGTGTGCTGCCACTAGAGGGAGCAATCTCTAAGCTCCTGGCTTTCAATTCCAACTCCCTAAAACGTTTCTCATGATCCAACTGCATTTTCCTTTCCTCTAGGGCCAGTTTCCTATTTTGTAACTCCAGTTGCCCGTCCAACTTGAGCTTGGCCAGCTCCATCTCATGCATCCTGTTTTCTTTCCTGTCCGCCAGCTCTTCTGGGAACAGGCCTTTGGCAGAAACACTGTTACGTGTTGGGGAGACTGCTCTTCTCTCTCCTGGACCCAATGGCCCACCTAACAGCTAATCTGCATTATATGCCCCTCCACATGCTCAGGGGTGCTCCTTGCTTCAAACCAGGCCCTCAGCACCTTTTGGAAATCCTCCTTTCTGGAGATACCGGTCATAGAAACTTTGAACCTTCTGCAGAAATGCTTGAGCTGGTTAACAGTGTAACATTCTAGTCTCTCCTCTTCCCAATCACAATCAACAGATGCTATGGATGCTGCTTTCTCCTTGGTGGTTAAACTTGGCATTTCGTTTCAAAAATAGAAAGTCCCAGAAAAATAATCTACCAAAAGTATGTGGTTGCGTTTTGGTCTGCACTCACTAGTAGTGTTCACCAATCACTGCACATGAGTCACAAATGCAAGTCCATAATCCTCACCGCTGACCACCAATGTTAGATTTGGTGGTCTCTAGTTGGCATAGGTAGGTACCTGTGACAAATAGGGACCCTTGCGTCTAGTCAGGGTAAAAGGGTACACTCCTAAAATAACCCCTGCTCACCCCCTTGGTAGCTTGGCACAAGCAGACAGGCTTATCTCAGAGGAAGTATGTAAAGCATTTGTGAACACATACAGTAATCAAGTGACAACACTACAGATGGACACCACACAAGTTTTATGTAAAAAAAAAAGTATTCTTTATATAGGTTTAACACAAGACCATAAACGACAAAAATCCACAATACTGTTACTTTAAAATGGTAGAATTTAGCTTAGTTCTCTTAAGATGGTAAATGCGACACTCAGAGTTCAATGTACCTTAAGATGCGCCATGCAGGGCAACGAAAGTGTTGCAAGGACGGTGATGCGTTGAAGAGCCGGTGCAAATAAACAAAGATGGCGCTTTCTTCTTGATGCGACACGCTTCCCTGTGATGCGGCGGCGCATGATGCGACGTCGATCCTCTCCCCTGGTGATGCGAGTAGCTTCCACAACGATGCGAACCGCGACAGGCTCTGCAACACTCTTCCCGGTAAAGCGGTGGCGTCTGCTGCGACGTCGATCCTCTTCTCCGGCGATGAGCCGTGACAGGCCCTGTGACACGCTTCTCGGAGATGCGGCGGCATCTGATGCGATGTCAATCCTCGTCTCCTGCGATGAGCTGCGACAGGCCCTGCGACATGCTTCCCAGAGATGCGGGGGCATCTGCTGCGACGTCGATCCTCTTCTCCTGGCGATGCGAGGCGCTTCGGTGGACCTGCGATGACTCAATGATTCTTCTGCGACATGCTTCCCGGTTATACGGCGACATCTGCTGCAACGTCGATCCTCTTCTCCGGCAATGCGAGGCGCTTCGTGTTGTGAAGCAGCAGCGGCAGTTCGGCGACACGCTTCCTGTTCTTGAGTCCCTCTTCCAGCTCCTTGCGACACGCAAGTCCTCAAAGAATGCAGCAGAACTGCAGGCACTTTAAAAGAACTCTTGGGGAGCTGGTGGGTGAAGTCTGATGGCCCTGAGACTTCAGCAGGAGGCAAGTTCTTTTCCAAGCCCTTGGAGATCCTTCACAAGTTGTATAAAAGTGCACACAAAGTCCTTTCTCCTTTCTTTGTCAGTCAGGCAACCACTGCAGGCCAATCCCTCAAGCAGCACTTCAGCTTAGAGATAGTCTCTCCTCAGTTTCTTCTGGTTCCACTCCTCAGCAAAGGTTTCTTCTTGTTTCCCAAAGTGATCTAAAGTTTTTTGGTTTGGGTCCCAATATTTATACTCAGTTTCTCTTTATTCTCTGAAGGCAGAGAGGCCTTTGCCTAGTCCAAACCAGTTCTGGGCCGTCCTGGAGCACTTTGTTGACAAGACTCCTTCCTTCCTTTCAGAGTGCAGGGCAAATACATCAGACGCACCAAAGGAGGTGGAGCCAGCATTGTGGAGGGAAGGCACATCTCTATTCAGGTCCCAGGTGCAACTCCTCCCACCCATCTAGATGCAGATCTCTCTATTCAGCTCTGTGCTGACTCACCCTGTCTCCTGGTATCCCCCAGCCCCTGTCACTCAAACTCCAGACAAGGAGTACACAGCCTAGCAGAGGCAGGTTTGGATGGTTAGACAAGAAAATACCTACTTTCTAAAATTGGTATTTTCAAACTCAGAATGTTAAAACCAACTTCACTAAAATATGTATTTTATCATTCTGTATTCAGGCATACTAAATTTGAATTTCTACCATGTTCCCTGAGTCAGTTAGGATTATAAAACCTATGGAGAACAGGTAGCCTTGCAATAGTGAAAAACGAAAATGGCTGTAATTCACTATTAGAACATGCCACACACACCAGGGCATCTCCTACCTTATACTAACAATGCACCCTGCCCTTGGGCCTACAATAGCGGTGTCTGATATGAAGAAAAGGGAAGGCTTAGGGACGGAAGTGGGTGCACTTGCACAGTCAGCATGACAGTAGCAGACTGCACGCAGGCTCTGCAATGGCAGGCCTTAGACACACATTTACAGGCTGCTTCTGTGGGTGGCACAACCAGTGCTGCAAGCCCACCAGCAGTATTTGGGTTACCAGCCCTAGGGTCTGACAGGTAAACCAAACCAACCGATCCTGGAATCACTGATTCATACATTAATTTGCAATAGGGAGCACTTGCACTGTGGCACTGGACTGCATCTAACACCAGCAAAAACATATGAGGCAACAACAGAAAATGGAAGGGAGACCCACGCCAAGGTGCCAGGTCTAACAAGGACATATAAGCTTGCACTTACATACACACACCTTTAATATAAGACACCCTCCAACCTTGGCTCAGGAGGCCTTGATTGGGGTGATGGATTTATATTAAATGCAGTGAATTGACTTTGCTGCACATGGTGAGGGAAAAGTCGGAATGGAGCAGTTTACATTGCTTCTACAGTCTGCAATGGAAGGCCTGCTGTTAGTAGTTCACTTGGGCCATTCAGGGTGGCACAAACAGTGCTGCAAGCCATGTGGATCCCTTTACCGGCCATGCCCTGAGTACCACTGGTACCATATAGAGGGTAAAGTCCTTGTTGATTGGGGTTGCCAATTTACGCAAAACAGTTTTAGGGAGACTACACTGGCACTGGGGCCTTGTTAGCATTCTTCTGTTCACAGTCAGAGTAAACAAACAGCATCTAGTAGTAATATCTTTGAATATCTGCTGATAAAAACAACTGTCTCCAATTGGGGGTTAGCAAGACTGTGACGATAATAGAGTACTGAGCTGTTCATGCTGTCCTAAGAGGTTCTCCATATCAAAAACATCTATATTGAGAGCCCCACAAACCATTGGCCGGTTCATGTGCAGTTTGGGTAGTTTACATGGTTCCCCTGGATGTCTTTGTGCCAAAGAAGTTCCAAACAACTTCCACAATAGTTAGGTTCACCCAACACTATTAATGAGAAAGGATAATACTTATTGTAATGAGAGAAAGTATGGTGCTTCTTCAATGAGGACTAATAGGAAGTAATCCAGGCATTATCTTGCAGATTAATTGACTTATCACAAATATATAAATGAATGAATGAAATAAGCTTTATTTCGATAAAAAAATATCTTAAAAAGCACAGACAGATATAAGTTATACAAACAAGTGATACCAAAAAACCAATCATATGAGTATAATATTGACATAATCCCAAGATATACAAAGAATTGTAAAATACATATAAACATTATAAATAGGACAATATAAAATAGATATGCAGACAAACAGTAAAAAACAGTCTGATTACTTAGTCGAGGGCTGCAAGGCCTTTAGATCTCAAAAGCCAGGACCACCTCAGATATTTCGATAAAGCGCAAACGAGCAGGGATCGTGTGTCTGATTTAAGAATGCGCAGCGCTATGAGGTGGTCGCGTGTGCCCAAGGTTCTGCATAAAGGTTTAAGCCAATATGATCTTGGGATTTTATATTCTGGGCATGCAAAAAGCACGTGTGCAATAGATTCAGGTTTGGTTACACAGAAAGGACAGGAGGGCGAAGTTTGGAAGGGAGGTTTCCAGCGGGCAGTCAGCTCGCGTACCGGAAGAGTGCCAATCCTGAATTTAAAGTAGAGGGCTCGATCGTGTGGCTTCTGGATAATATCAAGATAAGGCTCAAAGTGGACGTCATCTTTGAGCAGAAGAAATTCGGTAGTGCATCTACTGGAATGGGAGCTGGAATTCCTTTTTCCTATAACCCAACTCCAATAAAGTTTCTTCAGCTCAGCTTTCGGAGGCGAAGTTCTATTTACCCAAGCATCTTGTAGGCCGAGATCAAAGAGCAGGGACTTTACCTCTTTCAGCCATTTGATTTTGTTCCAAGAAGGCATAGAGAGTATTTCGGATAAGCCCTCCGCATACTTGGCTAACTCGGGGGTCCGCCAGAGCCGGGCCCAGAGAAGTAAAGGGCGTACTTTTGCCAAATCTTTCAGCGCATGGCACCCTAGATCCGATAGCAGAGGCACTATAGGTGTGCTCTGCGGAAGTGCCATCAGTTCCTTATAGAAACTGGAATCAGATTTGGCAAGTTCCTCGATATTATTTAAACCCCATAATTCAGCACCGTAAAGTGCCGAGCTCACGCCCTTAGCTTTGTATATGTCCAGTGCTGGGGCTATTGGTCTAGATGAAGAGGAACGATGTTCTCTGAGAAGGGCGCCAGTGACCCTCTTGTGAGTTAGAAGCATTTTTTGCAAATGAGATGTCCATCGCATAGTGTCTGTAATGCGAATGCCTAAATAGTCAAACTCTTTAACCCTTTCGAGAGAGACTGCATTCAGGACTGGAGGCTGACCTAATTTTTTGGGGGGGTTTAAAATTAAGTATTTTGTTTTGGCAGTGTTGATGTTGAGACCTCTATCATTACAGAAGGTTTGGAAACTGTCAAGAAGGGTTTGCAGGCCCATGGGTGTTTTGGAGAGGAGGAGAGTATCATCAGCAAACAGGAGAGTTGGAACACGTTCGCCCGCCAGGGATGGTGCATCAGCAGGAACTTTCAGCAAATGGTCCACTACCCCATTCACATAAAGTGAAAAAAGGGTGGGAGCAAGAACACACCCCTGACGGACGCCCCTGTTTACTGGAATTCTCTCAGTTTTCTGGCCCTGTGGACCCCAACGTACTTGGGCATAATTGCCATCATGGAGTTTTATTAACAGGGCCAACAGGTAGGGAGGAATGTTCATGTTGGTCAGAACACGCCAAAGGGTGTCGCGGGGGACAAGATCGAACGCTGTTTTTAGGTCTATAAAGGCTAAATAGAGAGTGCCTTTTCCAAGGAGGACAACCTTCCAATAGATAAGGATCAATCTAAAGACCTGTTCTATAGTACCTGTCCCGACCCTAAAACCTGCTTGATAGTCTGAGAGGACATTGTTGTCATTTGCCCAAGTTAGTATCCTCTCCAGAATCACTTTCCCGATAACCTTCTGAGATGAGTCGATCAGGCTTATTGGGCGGTAATTAGCCGGATCTTCTCGGGCACAAATATATGTATACGTGTAATGTAGACAAAAAAGCTGCTTCCTTTGATATGTTTTCATTTTCCTAATTTCTGAAATGTAATTAACAAATCCACTGAAAAATTTGTGAGAACAGAAGTCCAGAATCAATGTACTGTGGCACTGCAACACATTTCCTTATTGTGACTCTTGTTTAAGTAAGGATACATATAATATACATATTAAGGTAAATAAGAAGTAAGGTTTTCATATTGTGAAACCTAGAAAAGTATCCATTCCACATTTTGATATTTTATTCCAAAAGAAAAGTATTTATATGCATGGTCATGCTACAAAATGACTATCATTACTGCTGTCACAGGCCTTGGCTGCAGAAAGCGCATGACTAATGCGAAGCTATCAGCACGGCAGAGCAATACATTACCGCACAGTTTCTCCAACTGACCATAGAAGCAATTTCCACTGATCCCACTGCCATAAAGCTGCAATTATTATGTGCCCAATAACAATGTAAAACATTTCTCTTTTGCAATCAGACTTCAATTAGAATCATGTCTCAAAGGCAAGGTTACAAGTAAGCCACAAAAATGTCTCTCTAAATGTCATATTTTTAAAAATGTTCCATTAGATCTGCTGGTTGTGCGTAGACATTAATAAAACAATATTTTCACAACTGCATTGTAAAATAAGGCTTCTCAGTGTCTTATTTGAATTTGGGGAATATTATAGTCAGTCTGTCTGTCTGTCTGTCTGTCTGTCTGTCTGTCTGTCTGTCTGTCTGTCTGTCTGTCTGTCTGTCTATCTATCTATCTATCCATCCATCTATCTATCTATCTATCTATCTATCTATCTATCTATCTATCTATCTATCTATCTATCTATCTATCTATCTATCTATCTATCTATCTATCTATCTATCTATCTATCTATCTATCTATCTATCTATCTATCTATCTACCTACTTACCTATCCACTTATCCATCTATCTGCCTGCCTGCCTGCCTGCCTGCCTGTCTGTCTATCTAGCTTTGAAAATATTTATATAAAAAGAAAACAGATTTGGTGGGAAGGATGATAAGGTACTGACTCAGCAGAAAGAAAAGTTGGACAATGTCTTTTCACATCCCTTGCAAATTGAGTCAAAAAAAATTAAATTGAGGGATATTAAAGTTAAAATCCCTAATAGGAACACTTAAAACAGATTATGGGTGGAAATCCCCAAGTAGTTAATAATGGTTTTAATTATTTACTCAGCACTTCATAAAGTCCTATAAATTAAAAGGTTTCTGATTATGTTTCTCCTTTCCAAGAGTTAAAAAAATAGGGAATATACAGCCATAATGTTGCATTTACCAACACAAAAAGCATCAGTTATGCCCTAAAGGACGTCCATGTTAAAGCAAAACAAGTCCAGATGTCACGAAAACGCTAATCTTTAGTATTACTTTTAAACAATAATGCCTTCATTCTTGCATCCATTTCATTATGATTTTGTAGTAGAGTATCCAATCAGCGTTTAATCCAAAACCAGCCAATACTTGTTTCAAGGTAACCCTCTTTGTCACGTCTTAGAAATACTTGATTCTTATATAAGTATAGTTGTATATGTTATAAGCATATACAGATCCAACCTTTTCTTATAATTTCTACAAGATCAATAACTGATAGTGTTTTATTATTCTCTTCTCCAAAAATATTTAAATATTCACCCTCACACATTCTTCTCTCCTCCATATTTTTTTCGCTTTAAACGCTCAAAGAGCCAGTGCTATGAGGTAGAGCGCATGTTCTTCCGATACCCGAATGTGTCATTGCACCAGTTTTCAGGATAGTTTTGTGATTTCAAACAAATACATCTATAGTGTGATTTTAACACATTATTGAGTTCCATTAATATTTGATTCCGAATTGTAAAGTGTGTGTCTTTTAGATTTTGATTCTTATTTTCTTTTATAAATGGTTCATATTTTGAGATACTACTAAAGTATTGTTTTCTCACAATTCTGCTCAACAGCCTCATTGTTATTGCAACTGTAATAATTGTCTTTTATTGTATCTCAAATGACCTACAGCACTTCCACTAGCTTAGGATATGAATGCTCATCCATGCCAATTAGTATAGTCAAGGAGGCTTAGGAGATCATCTTTACATTGCAGAACCAAGTTCCCAGAGCCTTGGTGATGGCAAACACTAGTTCTCTGAATTTTTTTAAGTGCTTGAATGGTTGTCCCTGTGACTGTGTGCACTAAGGACAAAGGGCCTGATTTAGATCTTATAGGATGGGATACTCCATCTCAAACATAACAGATATCCCGTTTGCCGTATCACAAGTGCATTATTTCCTATGGCACTTGTAATACAGCGGACAGGATATCCATCATGTTTGTAACAGAGTATCCCATCTGCCAAGTCAATTGGCTGTGGTATTCAAGACCAAGAAAAAAAACTAATTTATGTAATAGGAAACTCAATAGTGATGAATGAAGAGAGATCGACAAAGGCCCTCTTCCATTTCATGGAAGGCGGCACTCTCCTGGGCTTCCACATGGCTGTAGACCTGGGATTTGTATTCTTCATGAGGTAGATCCATGAGTTGTAAGTTGTGGCAATCATGCAAGAGCTTCCCCAGCTGTTCGAAAGATTGGGACAGCTCAAGAACACAAATGTGTGGCTCCACATAGATGCCACTGTTAAGCCCATAGCACTCTACCTCCGGAAAGTACTCTTCAAACTGCAACCATGGGGAAGAGGAACTGCGAATCCTGGGGCAATATGGTGTGATTGATAAATCAAGGGGGCCATGCCCTGGGTCTCACCCCTTATAATTGCGCCCAAGCAACCTAGGAATATTTGGCTTTTTGTGGACCAGCGCCTCCATGATAAAGTCATTTGAAGCAAACAACATATCACCCCTAATATGGACAATATTGTGGCTGACCTGAATAGCGCCCAATGATTTTCAAAACTTGACCTCAATGCCAGCTACCACCAGCTGGAGTTGGATCCAGCCAATAGTAATATAAAGATGTTCTCAACACACATGAACCTCAGGAGATACCGGCGGTTACATTTTAGTATATACTCGGTGGGAGAGGTGTTTCGGACCACCATTCGTGAGACCCTATCTGGCCTGGTTGGTGTGTTAAACATCTGTGAAGGTATCCTAATGATTTCTGGGACCATGGAGGAACATTATGTATGGCTCAGAGTGATGCTGGAGAGGTTGGCGGACTGTGGCCTGACACTGCACAAGAAGAAACATTCGGTCACAGAGAATTTGATTGCCAACTTTGGATACATGTTCTTGAGAGAGAGAGTGGCTGAGGGTGGATCCCAGGAAGGTGGAAGCAATACAGAAGGTGTCAGTTTCTGGGAGTGTCACAATGGTGAAGAGTTTTCTTGGGATGGCAACCTACTGTGGCTGATTCATTCCAAACCTGGCCACTTTGTCCAAATTCTTGAGAGCCCTGAAAAAGTGAGATGTCGCATGGGAGTGAACAGAATGCACTGCCATGGTGTTTCGCCAGGTGAAGGATGCTCTGCTGGCAAACACCACAATGACTTACTTCAACCCAAGATTCAAGACGGAACTTGTTGTGGAAGTTAGTTCCATAGGGCTGGAGGTGTCCTCTTGCAGGTGAAGAGTAAAGGATCATGGGTCCTGATTGCGTACAGAAGCAGAGTGCTGTCGGGCAGGGAAGCTGGATATGATCTGATAGCATGAGAGGTGCTTTTGATCTGGTGGGGATGCCGGTGATGCAGCGCGGAATGCAAAATCCGTCCCTTCGTCACAGATCATAGATCACACTCAATCACTACATTCGCTGGTGGGGCCCATAACACCAACATTCATCCTCTATTAACCTGTTTCCAAGGAGGCGATTGTTCCACTCGCTGTAATGGAAGGAAATACTCATATATCCCTATTTATTAAGGCCTAAACTTCACCTTTTAGTACTCCTCCCATGAATAGGCCATGAATCAGCTAGCTGCTGGTTGGAGTGATAACGAAATCTATAACTTTATTTACATAAATACACTTTTCATAATAACGACCCAACACAATTCTTGTAATAAATCTTAAATCTTTATCTAAATAATTGAAAATCAAATCTTTGATTTAATCAAGCAGTAGACCAGCATATTTACCTATTCTGGCTAAAAGTCATCCTCTAAGTCAAAATCTTGGTCATCAGTTCATACTGTCAGAGCCATAGGAAACAGCTGTCCTGCAGTGTCACCGTCCTCTCCGTCAGCATAACGTCAGGAAATCGAAAATCTTCTGAAGGGTCTCCTTCTAACCTCTCTGTTCTACCATCTTTTATAGTAAAATAACATTCCAAAACCGGGAAAACCTGCTAAGCCAATCCACCATGGTGCATTGACACTGGGCTGAAAAAACAACTTTCCCCCACTCGGAGTTTCCCTGCAGCAGCAAATCTGATTCAGAAGGACCTTGCCCAGAAGGTAGCCATTCTCGCAGAGCCCTCTTCAGATACAACCTGTGTCTTGCCCCACTGGAGTTTTCTTAGATACAAAAACAAAACTAAGCATGAAGGAAGAGATCTTTATCAGGAAAGGCACCACGTTTTTTCTGACCAATTGGAGGGCTTTCCTTGATGCACAATTCTAATTTCCCAGCTCTGAGGTTGTCCTGCGAAAACCATCAGCTTCACCATGACCATCTAATGCCTATCTGATGTTGTGGAGCCCTCTTCAGATATAGTTTGCTGCCTTTCCCTGCTAAAGGATTTTGACTTCAACAAAAAGGCTCAAGGTAAAACCTCCGACCGGTTCTAACCTGGTTGGTGTATCTGGCCCATGCTCCAATGTGGTTAGCCTGAAGTTGTGCCTAGTTCCCACTCTACAGCGACCAGCTGAAGCAATGTAGTCCTTAGTGCTTTTTGGTACCATTTGCATTTAAAACTTTGCTAATTCATATTTCCGGCTCCCTTTGTTGAATGTTTGCATTTTTGTAATTTTTATGTCATGTTACTCATTATATTACTCTCTATTCCTATACATTTGAGTGAGATGTTTATTGTGCTGTGTTTTTGGCTTCTTAACTGTTTTTGTACTAGCAAACGTTTTACACATTATTTTAAATTAAACCTGTCTGATCTGTGTCATAACAGTCGTTATGTTCAGGATTAATTTATTGAAACCTTGACTGGACCTAACAAGATATTGTTCTTTTTACTTAAGTTGGGCTGCTCCCACTGCAATCAATACATCGCTTTCTTACACTCATCAAAAGGGAAAACACGAGGATCACCAAGTAACAGTTTGAGGTATTGCTCTAGATTGGGAAACTTGCAAGCTGTTAAAAAAAACAAAAGAGAGAGAAACCTTGAGGGAGAAATACAAAAGGAGCAGAAAGCATAGCTGCAAAGTGAGGCATGGGTATTTGACTTTACTGTGAATATGTAATTGCACATTTTGTCCTGTAGTTTGCTGTCAAATATATCATGGTACATGTGTTTTAGTTTACTAAACCTGGCCACCTAAAGTGTGACGCAATGAGCAGTTTGCAGACGCAGACTGTATTATTTATTAAGAAAAAGCATAGCTATATTTGAGTCATTCATTGTTTGTTTTTCTGTTCTTTTGTGGACAATGTTTATTCATTTATGCTTAGTTCCAAATTCATGTATTTTTACATATGTCTTACTTCTCCTGCAGAGTCCTATTCACATCCATACACCCCCTCAGTCGTATATATGGATATTTTTTTTTTTATTTATGGAGTTTTATATAGCGCAAACTTGACCCGAATCGGGTATCAGAGTGCTTTACATCGCACCAGTTGCATTACATGAGGACACATTCATTTTTGTAAGGCACGGGGAGATTAAGTGACTCACAGGATGTTCAGTGTCATTGCCGAGACTCGAACCCAGTTCTCCTGATTCGAGGTCAACCGCCCTAGCCGTTAGGCCAACTGCTCTCCCCAATGAATGGATATACAGATCTATCCATGTGTGAAGTCAGTTTGGGCGGTTTTATATGTTTATAGCACCACAGCTTAAAGCTATTGAAATAACAAAAATGTGTATTTTTAAAATAAGCTGAACCCATTTGTCCTGTCAGTCTGTTTTTAAAGATAACGCTCAGTAAAAGCTCTATTTTAAGGACTAACCAAATTCTTTCAGTGAGTTACACCCTTATTTTATTCATTGCAGAATCTAAATGTACATCATGTGGTAAAAGCTCATTTAAGGGCTGCCTTTTTTAATAGAGACTGTAAATACATAAGGGCCAGAACATATGTAGAACTCAGAAATGCAATAAATACCTTTTTAGTGTTTGAATCTAAAATATTTCATGTTAAAAGCGATTAATAAACAAAATGGTTTTGAAATACATGTTTGATATTTTACAGCAGAGTTATTCGTAGATGATCTCTGGTATCTTAGAGCTAATTTAACGAAAATGCAATTATTTTTTATTGCTTTAACAGTACAAACAAACAGTCAATCTCTGAGCTCACTGGCCATTAAATCCACTGAATAGCTTTGAAGAATAACTCAATAAAACTAAACATTTTGGTTAAATTAGCTCAGGCCAACAGCTAAAACTAATATTGATTGTACAGAATGCTTTGTGGTCAAAAATAGTATACAATAAACTTTTTATTTTATTTTATAGCTTTTTTTAAATGTAAGTACTAAAGTTAAATGAAGGACTGTCTTTTCCATCTAGCATCGTATGTCACTAGAAAACTACAACAAACTACACTATATTGCCTTCTCTGCCTTGCCTCTTTTAGCTCCCAACTTTCCTGAATTCTGTTAAAATCTTGTCTCTTGAAACCCTTTGTGAAAATTATGTTTTACTGAATTATCATAGGTGCCTTTGACGTCATTACAAAGTTATTCTAGTCTCTTCCTCCAAAACCTATGTGCCTGCCCGGTTTTCCATCTACAGAGTCCATTTCATATGCAGCATGTTTATCTCTGTGGTACTTTGAGGACACACTTAATTTCCCCATCCTCTTTTCTTGTTATGGGATTGAATATCTTATGTAACAAGTGTTAGCATTGGATCGATTTCTAAAAGGTTCCACTATTCGGAGTCCTGCACTACGCAAATTCACAATAAAACACTTGGTACAGTTTCAGAGTGACCTTTTATCAGATCAACATAACCCAGCTGCCCTCTGTCCACCATTTGCACTCCCCATGATAGAAACACTAGGGGGCAGATTTACAAGAAAGTGACGCATCTGTACAGATGCGTCACTTTCCCTGCACCACCCTTAGAAACCCTTGCACCACCATAGATGCGCCGTATTTACAATACGGCGCACTATGGCGCAAGGATTGACAGATGCGTCAGAAATTCTGACGCATCTGTTGGCGGAAAAGTCACGCATTTGCTGGAGTCGTGTCGCAAGCACGACACAACTCCACCAATGCGTGTTGAGGCCTATTCCCACTACACTGTGTCACTACTTACGCCTGCTTCAAGCAGGCGTAAGGTTTTGACGCAGTGGCGTTCTAAAAGTGGCGCAGTGAAATCTTGTAGATTTCACTGAGTCACTTTTACGAGGCCTTCCTGCGTGGGAACGCCCACCCTGCATACATTATACCTGACGCAGGTATAATGTGACGCAGGGCTTTACAACATGACGCATCTCCCTAGATGCGCCACGTTGTAAATAGGCCGCATTGTTTGCACTGCTGTTGCGTCAAAAAAGTGACGCAACTGCAGCGCAAAAGTCACGCAAGGGGCCTGTAAATCTGCCCCTAGATATGTAACAAGCCTCAAACATGCCTGGAAGGTTGCAGCAATAAATCACATATTTTCCAAGGATGTGATGCATAAAGAAATGAGTAAGATGCACACACTCATAGGCGCAAACAAATGCACAGCAGAGGGCCTGCATTTGGCCCAAGGATGCAATACCAGAACAGCCGGTCTGTTGCATTCACCACATAAGGCCCAAACAATGCCCAATATTAAACATCACCATACGTAACCTACATGACAGGCCCAGCCACCTTGACCATCTCAGAATGTGACCTCCACGTGGTGCTTATGGCCTCAGGCCATTTATTCATGCACCTAAGCACGCAATGTATGGCTCACTGCACCAGCATTTTCTGCCCAAAGGGGGACAAGCTTCTCTTAATTGCACCGGCTGTACAGTGTAAAGCATGCCATGTACCTAATGCAAGTTGTATTAAAGCATGGAGCTGTAAGAGGCATGGCTGCTATTTCTGGCCGCTATTGTTTAATGAAACTGAAACTGTTTCTGATTGACAAGCCTTGCTGACCTCCTTTTTGATAGTCAGAACCTGCTGCCATATTTGACGAGCCAGCATAAGAGCTGATCACAGCAGATACTCAGACAGCAGCCTGGGGACAGGAGGATCCAGCCGCCCAATCCAACTCTGCATGCATTTTAGAAGAAAGAGGTGTGGCAGGCGCCTCTCTTTACTGCAAGCCTGCTGGCCTTTGGTGGGCTGGATTTGTCCACTGGCAGCTGTCGGAAAGGGTAAGAAACCGCGATTAGCTTTTCTCTTTCCTAAATAATACAAAAAGCGTAGCGTGGCAAATTGAAGAGGTAAGCGCAGAAATAGATTCACCCAGCACTCATAGATATGTGTGGCCTGGAGGCACCTTTTTTTGTATTATTACTTAGAGTGGACTAGTCACCCAGCACTCCTGATCTGAGTGGCCCCGGAGTTACTCTTAAGCGTAAAACTGGTTTTATCAAGCACTCCTGATCAGACTGGCCTGGAGGTAGTCAAAGCGTAAAAATGATTTCACTGGCACTGCTGATCAGAGTGGCCTGAAGGTACTCTAAGCATAAAAATGGTTTTACCTAGCACTCCTGATCAGAGTGACCTGGAGGTATGTTAGCCTCAATCGCAATTTGTTTAGATAACCGCAAGCTCAGTGCAGGACGGTTTCTTAACACACTCTGTATCTGAAAGGAGTGTTGAGAGGGTAAAAAAACGGAATAAGCTGTTTTCAGTTCGGACCAGGGAGAGTGAGTGTATTTAAGAGATTATACCTAACTCTAGAAGAGCCAAGGAAGGATGTTCAACAATTTAGCCCTTCAGTTAAGGAAATGATGTACATAGATGCTGTATGGATGTAGGATCAGTGTTGCCTGAATGAGAGAAGCATGTGCTGTAGGAATGCAATGAGATTGTTTAATTACTGTTGTCTGAGTGAGAGAAGCCTGCATTGCTGAAGTGCATTCTCATTGTTTGCATTATCTTTCTCTGTGGTCAAGAAGAGCCTGCATAACAGGATCACACTGTTCTTATGCCTCGCTTTTAAGTGTTACTTGATCAACTGTTTACATTGCTGTGCGTACCTGATTTGTACCACACACCCTTTGTAGACCACTTTTTATGTGCCAGCTGCTCTCTTGGGGGCATATCAACAACAACCGGCGATAATTATCTCTAAGTGCACTTAGCGCTAGGATAATTATCGCCGGGTAGCGTGAATTTTTATCGCTGAGATAGCGTGCTATTAGCAACGCTTATCTCAATAGCGATAAAAATCCTCACGCTAACAGGCTAACGTGAGATTATCGCTGGAAACCCAGCGATAATCTCACGTTACCTTGTTGATAGAGACAGGCAAACTTAGCCATGATATCCTCCTTCCATAGGATATCATGGCTAAGTCAGAAAAATACCAGACGTAAAAAAGCAGCGTTAACGGCGGTTAGCGCTGCTTTTTTTGTCTCTAACAGGGTTAGCGACATTCTTGATAATAGGAGAAATGTCGCTTAGCGACATTTCTCCTATTATTTTACTCTGGAATGCCCCCTTTGTATCTCATTAGAGATGCAAGGGGAAGCGTAGAGTAAAAGGGTGCTAACATGCAAATTTGCATGTTAGCACCCTGTTGTTGATAGGGCGCTAGTTTTATCTCTCCTTTTTTGGCTTTTAAAGCCAAAAAAGCAGAGATAAAGCCCTTGTTGATATGCCCCTAAGTCCTCACAGGCACTCTTAAAGGGCACACCCTTGCAAACTTAACAAACATTCTACAAATGGTCATGCAGTTGACCTCACCCTCAAAACGTCCATTTTCTTGTGTGCACGTTATTCTTTGCGGGTGCTTTAAATGTGAATTCTGGTCATACGCACACTCTATGTTTTCTTGCACGCATTGACTACTTGCTCATAGTTTTATTGTTGTTCCAAGACTCGCCCCACTTCAAAAACAGGCATTTTCTTCTGTGAAGGTTATCATTTGGGGGTGCTTCAGAACTGAATTCTGGCAATATGTGCACTCTCTGTTTTCCTGCGAGTATTGACCTGTTGCTTGCAATTTCATTGCTGTTCCACGATTCACCCTGCTTTCATAACACGCAATTTCTTGTGTGTGTGTTATTCTTTTGGGGTGCCATGTAAATTCTGATCATACCCATACTCTTTTTTTGCGTGCGCATTGACACCATGCTCCTAATTTAATACCCAACACACACACGCACCCCGGATCTATCAAGACACGCTCTCTCTTGTGTGCGCGTGATTCTTCGAGCATTGCTTCATGATTCCTGCTAATATGCATGCTCTATGTTCTTGTGCACACCTTCACTTGTTATATCCCTCAATCAGGGGTGTGATTAATCAGGGGTTTTCGATAGCATGGCTACTCACCCGTAAGGTTCTCAAGTTGCTGCGGGAAGCTGCTGATCCATCTGGGCACAGGGGTTTTTAAGAGTTGAGGTGCAATCCCTTAAAACAAGGCTGTTTAAAATTGAAACAGATGCATTTGCTCCCTGGGGACCATAGCATTTCCCAGTAATGATCACAACAAATATCCAAATGTTACTGAAGATTTTAGCTTTCAATATCTTAGCTAGCTTTGTGAGAGGCCAAAGTATGATTAGAAAACACAAATTAAAAATTGTTGGTATTTCCGATACTATTTTTTACACTCTGTAGTTAGTGTATTTCTTTTACACAGAGGTTTATGTATTGAATATTACCATAGTTATCCACCAATAGTCTGCCAGTGCTTTCCTTTAAATGAAATTATTGATATTTTATCTGTTACGGAAATGAACAACCTATTTTGAAACCAAGCAATAACTTATCAGAGTTTCTAAGTATGTTCATGAATAGATGCAGATATTTACAATTCTATTTATAATCACATATCTAGCTTTCTTAATCTAGCAATTATGAGAAATGAATAACAGAGAACATTTACATGATAGCTGTACCGAGGTGTTTGAATATTCCAAATGCAACTTAGAAATTTTAAAATGTGTAATACCTTTAGCAGTGGCTTGATTAAATGCTAAATGGCTAAATATGTAAACTAGTAATTGTGTTGGTTCCTAAAATGCAAATCTAATGAGATTGCTAAATGAATATGAATCCACGCAGGAAGATAAACCGTGTAATTGACTGTAATTGGTTTATATTCTCTTTATTAAAAACATGTTAAATACCTACAGCATTCAAAATAGATGTTGCTGAAGATGTAAATTGTGAGATCAGGGCAGCTTTAAATGAAATCAATCCCTAAATTTGCTGCATTATAATAAAGTGTATTTTTCCATAGGATGAACCCCAAATCCTTAAAAAGGGAAAAAATGTAAGACTACTTAACACTTGTGCTGAAACAATCTTTTAAAGCCTGCCGGAAGGTTATGCACTATACACATGTAGATTTTCCAGACCAATCTGCAATATACCAAGAAGATTTTTTAATACTCAGAGCCCAATGCACAAACTTCATTTTGTAGTATTTAAAGAAGTACTACAGTTTTGCTACTCACTTACTACAAAATGCACTTCACAAACCAATGGCATGAGATCACTGCCCCTTCTCTCTTAAAATTTTCTGTGTGGCTATCTCTTCACATGTACAAATATGTTTTGGTGGCAACTGTGGGAGAGACAAGGGAGAGTGGCTGGAAAATGGCAAATGCTTACTACTAAGCGGACGATTCCGATGTCGTTAGGAAGGCCTCCAGAGAGGTTCCGGAACATGTGAATCCGATTCGGAACCTATGTTTCCGACCGAATTGTCCCCCGTTTGGAATGACCAAGTATGATGCGAATATCTTGTCCATGTCGATCGAATCATTTCCAAACCTGATCCTGTCCGTCTGACTCGTTTGCAGCCAAATCATGCAATGTAATGGAGCCAGATTCCGAACGAGCAAGTACGATGCAGGAATCGGACAGCCGTATCGACTCAGATTCAGCGAGACAAAACGTCTGTGAGAATCGGAATTTGGAGGGCTATAGCAGGCCCCCTTCACCCGGGGCCCTCCAAATCGATCACGGGGGTTGCCCATGAGTCCCCCGATCCAAGCATGCACAGTGTGGTGGGACCATTGGGTGACCGCTACAGGATGTACGCTTTCCCCCACCCACCCATTTTTGCTAGGGGAGCCTGTGTACGCGTTCGGTATACAGGCTTCCATAAAGTTCAAAGGGAGCCTGACGGAATCGAGTTTGTCAACATACGGATGCATCATACTCCTTCGGCGGGACATTCACAGCACGAATTGCTAGGAAAGCCCTCTGGATCCGAGTCGTATGGAAGGCTTTCCTAGCGAGATCAGAATCGTCCCCTAAGTAGGAGGGGCGTAGGGAAATTTTAAATGCGATTAGGGAGGGACTTGCCTATAGAAAATACCACACCACATATAAGTAAGACAATGACAATTCAGAAAGTACACTTCTAAATGTTCTATAGCCCTATAGGTGTCAAAACAGGAGTAAATGTACTACTGCCTTGGAGTACGTCAAGCAGCACACATTGGCTGCAATTGGTGCTGCAATAATCTCCATAGATATCAGTGAAGTCAGAATTAAAAGTACCCAATATGAATGAATGTTTAATGAATCATGTTTGTTCAGAATTTAAAATTATGTATATGCATAATTAATATATGATTTACGTTTAATTATAAACTAAATTTAAAATTAAAATTAGACTGAACATTTAAATATATGTTACTGCAGTTATACCGCTTTTTTTAATAATTAAATATATAACTCACAAATAGGTGCATGTATTAAAATATTGCTTGAAAATTTTTCTTTGTGAATGTAATAAAATATTTAAATTATTGTATTATTTCATAAACATTTAATTTGAGGAGCTAATGTGCTGCCAAGTTCTATTTTATTATTTACAGGTTATTTAAAAAAACCAAATTAATTTACATCTTTATTATAAATTAAACATTTTCGAAAAAATAAATACACTTTATTACATTTTCCTTTACTTTCACAGAGGAAGAACACATTTCAGTGACAGAGAATGAAATAAAGTAGCAAATTTACTTCTAGTACCTTCATAGTCATAAATACACAATCAAGGTCTACATCTAGGTGTACATCTCCACTCAAAGATGGTGATTAGACCAAAAAAAGTGGAGATTTATACCTCAGAAATATACATGGGTATATTTATCTTTGTGAATTGGGCTCTCAGATTCTCTTCTGATTACTTGGGGGCCCATTGATATACCAGCTACTTTAGGCAACGTGAGGTGGATTTCAAAGACTAGCGCTCTCACTGACTTAAGACAAAATCAAATAAGGCTAAGGCAATTGTGTTTGGGTTCCAGGAATACTTCTGCCCTCCAGTTATTTTCATCAAGGATTAAGGGAACTGCCACACCCAATGAAGGCTACAAAAACAAATATGTGACAATATATTCTTCAATATCAACCTGTACACTTATTGATTTCACTGTATTGACCACCAACATAAAATCTAGGTAAGCATATATGTAGGGAAATATAAATTTACTGTTCTTAACCAACGCATTTTGGAAGCAGTTTCTGGAACTAAGATACCCGAAGCTTTCATGTACTGAATATTCTGCAAGAGAAATTAAGTGCAGACTATTTAAACTAATTAACTGTGGCTTTCAGTGGCAAGAATCAGAGACTAGCAGTGGTGGGCTAGACATTAGAGCAAGACTCCTCAGATTTGCTCATCAATGGGGGAGGATGGATATTTATTTACTTTAAAACGAGGAAAGTGGGGACTAGATAAATGAGGGAGCATATTTGGACAGGGATATTAATGCTGTAATTGTTAAACTGAAAACTGGTAAATACATGAAGCCTTAAAACGTTCCAGGCGATTTCTTTACATATTCAAAAAGCATGTAAGTCATATATCTATATTTAGTTAGTATTCCACTAACATACGCATGAAATGCTAATCATTTCAGTTAGGTCACATCTTCTACAGTGTCCTGTTCCAAACTCCATGCATTCAGCCTCTACAGAGCCAGTCTTGCCAACAAAGGAAGCAACCACAAAAGTCCTTTAAAACGTTTAATATAGATAGATAGATAGATAGATAGATAGATAGATAGATAGATAGATAGATAGATAGATAGATAGATAGATAGATAGATAGATAGATAGATAGATAGATAATGTAGCGTAAGGTTGAAACCTCATGGTGGACTACGTAACCAAAACAAGTATATATAGTAGAGGCCTGATTCACAAGTATTTTTTCAACTTACACATGAAAATGCTAGGATGGACAACAGTTCTGGTATGTGTACAAATCAATTTCGGTAGCAATTTTTCCCTTGTGCAAATTGTGCTTTTTGTGGACAGTTTATGCTTATCTCTGTGACACAGCTGACGTCCAGAGTCTGCTCTTAGAAGGGTAGTTATAGGGTCTTATAACATCAACCTTAGCATCGGTTGTAGTGCAAAGCATGGTAAAAATATTTATTAGAACCTTACTCTTTTTACTCCTCTAACAATACTGGGTCCTTTACTTTCAGACAAACTGCAGGGCTTTAATTTACCACAGAGGCAATGGTCCTCTGATGAACCTTTCTCCGTCGATGGTAGAGGTGGAAATTAGGGTGACCAAACTCTGCATTAGCTATCCAATGAGGATCATTAATTGGCAGCCAACTCACAAATGAGAGATGAGATCAAATTTAAGTAGGCCACTATTAAGACCTTTCAGTACAAGTAAATGATAGCAACTGGAAGACCCAACTTCCTGATGATGTTAAGTCAAGCAAGGAGTATGCAAGCCAAGAGCTCTGCGATGGCAAGGCAAATCAAAAGTAGTAACACCTGTTGTCCTGTCAGTGCTCACTGCTTCTCCCTACAACACATTTAGATCATTAGTAACAGCACAGTTTAAATGAAATAACCAACAGGACTCACTAACAGACTCCGGCAGAACTTTGATTATTTGATTATCGTATTAGAGATTAAAAATTCATCGACACAGTTAATTTCTTCAGAAGTTCGGTTAAGAATATCACAGCTTTTATAATGGTACAAAGGATTTATGCAGGATTCTCGAATAAAAAACAGCCACAAACTTACAGAGTACTGCCACCATTAAGGCAGAAGGAAAGTTCATTGACTAACAGCTCAGTACCTAAAAGGATGGGAAAAGGGTTCAGATTTAGAGTCCTTTAAAGGCGAGTACATTAGCCTAGACAAAGAAATAAAGAAAATGGAAAAATAGAAATGGTTTGGCAAAGAAGGTTCAGTCCATCAGCTAATGACTGTAGCATTGACCAGTCAGTCCAAAGTAAGAGGAAAGTTAATGAAAAAGTGATCAGCATAACATCCAGGTCTCAAGTAGGAAAAACTCAGAATTTCGTTTGTCAAGAAGCAAAAATCAATGGCATTTTTGTTGCTGCTTCTATGAGGTTTCTTCTTTTAAAAAGTTTTTTAGGTCATCCCAGTGAGGTGGCATCCCACCACCATCGAAAGACTATCACATGTCTATATCCTGAAAACCCCACCTAGGACACTTCATCGAGATGGTTTCACATGCTGGTCATGAGACATGAGGATTGAGTGCCCACATAGCCCTAGTATTGATAGAAATATTGCTGAAATTTTACTCCCACAGGAATATTTCCCTGCGCAGACTGAAGAAACATTCAGGAATTTCAGGGTGTAGACAAGTATGGGACAAATAGGCAACATTTCTCTTGTTTAAAATGACCATTGTATTAAAAGAGAGATAAGTCAACACTAGAGGAAAGCATTTTGAAAAAAGTATTTAAGTGTACATCGCATGTTTAAATAAAATGAGCTCAAACCCAACATCAAACATAATGAAATTAGATCAATTCAAATAAAGAATATATACAACTTTCACAAATCATTATTACATGAAAATTGCTAACATTAGAAATGTCCTACTACCACAACTTTTCACCATATTAGTATAAATGTATGTTTTTGTATATTTGTTTTTCAAATATCCTTGATATATTTTCATAAACTATAGAAGCTCTTATATTACTGTCTGAAGTTTCAAGTTTGTACTTCAGTTCTACACGTTTTTGCACCGACTTTTCTAACTGGTGCACTATCGACAGAAAGCATGGAAACACCAGGCCACTTCACCTAACAGCATAAACTTCATCAGTATACATTAATAAGCAACATATGCAAGTTGTTAGTTGCAAGTTGTTAGTGCAGCTTTGTTTATATGTATTAGTATTACTATATCTATATGTGTGGTTTCTTCATCACATGTTTTAAAGCACACTTTTTATGGGCCTTCTACTACACTTTTCTCAGCTTCATGTATCACCGTGTCTAGCGTGTGTAATGTGTACTTACAACTTTTCGCTTTTATTGAGAATGAACGTGTCATGTATTATGATTTTTAAAATCATGCTGCATCACATCCTTGATTGATAAGTATGTACTCACCTCAATCCAACCATCACTTGTTCCACTTATGATGTAGGATAGAGGAAGGCACAATGCAAACGGTTGTAAATTGTATGCCCTTTATACACGGACAAGTCCCCCATACTCATTCAATATACTAGTGATACAAATTCAATCTAAGGTAGCTTTGGAAGGGTACTCTGCTCATGTGTAATTAGAAAAAGGCCAAATATCACCCTCTCGAAGTCCCACACGATGTGCAGGCAGTAGCCTGCACCCTAAATGGAGTTAACAATGTACTTGCAATCATGTGCTTTGTGTGCATTGAGACCATGGGGGAAAACAACTTTGGCTCGACTTCTGACCCGCTTGCGGCATGTTGTTAGCATGTGTGAATTGTATTCTTGTTTGTTGTGAGGGGGTATAGGCAAATATGCGATGCAGTCAGTACAAATCAACGATATGCACAGTGAGTCTACAGATGTGTGACTACTCTTGTGCATTGGCCTTAAGTGTTTGATTCTCAGAGGTAAGGATCAATAAATGCCTATCGGTAAACTCCTTTTTTGAAAAGGATGTTATTCTCTGAAGTCGATTTATGCAGCAGCAAACACTATTTAACAGTTGTTTAATCAGTGTCTACAGATTACTATTGAATATTACATGAATGTTTACTCTTGACTAGGTCATCATGCGTTTAAAAGTTATAAATTAAGCTACTTAGCAGTGCATTCAGTAGTTACATTACGTTTTGATGCTATATCGTGCATTAAATTACTGAAATCTCATAACTGGTTTGTAATTGATGCCGGTTGCCATGGTACCATGATTATGGACGTTTTCATACAACAGAATGCAATTACATTAGGTCTATTGGTTTCTGCATGCGTGCTTTAGTTTACATTAGTACATATATATTTGGTTTTGCATTACCAAGCTGAAAATGTGTGTTTTATAGCGATATGGAGTGAAATGCACAGTTGGCAGTTTGTCACTGCATTGTCCGAGTGTTTTTTGGACTGAATTGTAAACGAAAGAACGTTTTTTAGCTTTAAGACCTCCATTTGGCTTATTACAAGATTATGTCATTTGAAAGTCCATGTAGCAGATGGGATCACCATGAGGTATAGTGCACCTGCTATACAACAAAAACAAAAGAATATGAAAATGTTAGCCTACAAGAGGTAGGCACAGCAAAGAGCAGCTCAAGAAGTATAGTCCATGATATATGATAAAATCTGTGGGGCAATTTTACTAAACTTTCACGGGACACACTTCTCTCCTAGCACTGGTGCACTGTGTGATGCCTAGGGCAAACACAGGCACCCATGTGCCATGCTTCATCGGTGCCTGCGTTACAGGCAGCGTTATTTTTGCACAGCGATACCTTCCTGCATAGAAATACCCTCAGATATATATTTCTCTTTCTGTATGTGCTGATGGAAAGAGGAAGTAACAGGGAGAAATGAAGATATTTCTCCTTGTCACACCTCTGTCTGGTAGGCGCACCTTTTTGGAGCAAACCTAGGTTTAAAAGTGTGTGTAAATCTCAATTTGCACCAAAAAATGCATGGGTAGATGCACTGGAACACCTGTGCTCCACTCATATAATGCCTACCCTATGCAAAGTAAACCAAGGAAACTAAATGCGCTGCCTTACTTTGTATTTACTAAACCACACAAAGTCACACCGATCAAATGTGAATGCCAAAATGGATTTTGTGTCAGGGTGTGCAGCAAAATCTTTGTAAATATGGGCAGAAGGGGCAAATTGACAAAGGCAGTCATGAGTATGGGGATTAGTTCTCCAGTAGTACTACTTCAAGTATTCATACGTGTCTTTGTGAATAGGTAACATAGTTTGAAATATAAATGAGCATTCAAATGGAATTCATGTGCACCACAAATAATGCTCATTATTAATCTATGCCAGTGGGGCATGGCCAACGCGCCAAACAAGATGGCCGCGTAGTGGGAGAGCTCCGCTATACCAATCCCAACAAGTTGTCTGTTCGGGAGGATTCCCCTTATTGCGGACGTCATGGGCACTGAATTTCATTCCCTCACATTGTAGTGAGCTCCTGAACAGCTTTTCATGCTGTTTTCTTCATTTTTAGCGCTTTTCTGAGGCGCGTCTCGGCCCGCGTGTTGGCGGCTGCCATTTTGTCTTTTTCTCTTGTGGGAGCTTCGTACCACAGAATGTTTCCTTCTGCCTCAGTTCACAGCCTGTAACTATTACAGAGCTTTTATTTTTGATTGGATGCCTTTTTCTTCTGTTGTGGAATCCTTGCTGTTGTTCCTATGAACTACCTGACATATTTTGGAGCCGTTTTCATTAATATGCTGCAAACTACCACCATTTTGTTTTCTGCCTATTTTTCTTCTCTTTATGAGGTGATTACTTAACCACTTCATGGTGGCTTTTCCTGCCTTTTGATTTTATATTATCTATCATTGAAGGAGTTTTTCTGGTTTCTGCATGCTGCTGATAGTGTCAAATCTTTTGAAGTTAATTGTTTATGAATTGGTGTTATTGGTCGCAAGAGTTTAGTATCAGTCATTGAATTGCACCGTACATGTTATTTTTTATGGGGAGACTGAAGAATCTTAAGCTAACTGCATCTTCTAAAGTTCCTAAGTGCCCAGACTCAGTCTCAAATTCCAACGGTATGGAAATGGAAGACCTCCACTCTCAGAAACCCCATAATTCCTCAGGCACCATACCAAAAACGCAGTTCTCAAGTAAGTTACCTCCAATTTCCACCAAAGACCCAAAACAGACCCTCCTTCTCCAGAAACATCCTCCTAATCAGCATTGGATGTTAATCTTGAAGAGATCCGAGTTCTGAAACCCTTCATAGAAGAAAATAATAAAATGTTACAATTTTTGAACGATAAATGGTCTTCTTTGGACTCGCGAGTGTTCATTGTGGAACAGCGAACTGAGTCTCTTCAAACCTCGTGTTCTCGTATCTCATCTCTGAAATCTGAAGTATGTCTTCTAAAAAAACAGGCGGAAGACTTGGAAAACAAAAATCGTAGGAACAACCTCAGACTTTATGGTCTTCCTGAACATATTGAAGGCTCCAACCCAACCGCCTTTTTTCAATCTTTTTTGCCCAAACTCCTGGATTTACCTACTACTACTTCTTTGAATCTTCTTCATCCATGCCTTTTCAAGGTTACATATAAAGACAAGACTACAACATATGATGATCCTGCTGTGCTACAAGAGTTCCTTCGTCTTCATGGTGCTGTTACTATGGATTCTTCAGGACCTGCATAATTATCATTTATGCCACGTGTTATGTGGCTGTTTTCTCTTTTTTATGTTCTACGTTTTTCAATGAATGTTGTTTCCCTTATATCTCTATAATGATGATATAATGTTGTCTCGCTTTCTCTTGTTCAATGTACTTTTTTATATTTCTCGCCATATGGTTTTTTCCTATTATTTTTCCTATTCATTTCAGTTCTCTCAATCACAGGTATTTTACATCAACAATTTTGTTACCTCCTGATCCTCTCGTAACGTTGAAGTCTTTGTTTGTGGTTCTTTTGGATTCGGTGGAGCTTTGATGCTGTCGTTGTCATCTTCTGGTGTAGTCACTCCCCAGTCGTGTTGTATTTGTAGGTATGTTGTTCAGTCGTCTTTGTATGACGTGTACTGTCTCTTTGTTCTTTATTCTCTTCCTTTTCACTTTTTGTTCCTTTCTTCTCACCTTCCATGACTTTTCCTTTTCTGATTTTTCATCCTTCCTTTCTTCTGTATCTTTCTTATTTACCTTTTCCTTTTGCCCTGTTCTTCTCTCCAAAATAAGTTCTCTGTACCTTTTTTACTCTTTACCTACTTCTAAACTTTCTCCCATAATACAACTGCCTTTTTTCCTTCAATTTGTTTCCTTCTACACTTTCAAAGTCAATTTACCTTTGTTTCTTGTAAGCATTTTGTTTGTTCATACTTTTCTCACTAAATTTAATTTCAGGTAACTACCTGGAATATTAACCCCTTCGACGCGCATGACGGAACTGTTCCGCCATGCACGTCGGTTGCGCTGTGCGCATGACGGAACCGTTCCGTCATGGCCCCGCCCGCGCACAGAATCTTCAGCGTGGCGCGGAAATCCGTGCCGCGCTGAAGAGGTTAAAGGATTGAATAATCCTAATAAAAGGCAACGGATATTATCTCACCTGGCAAAGTTGAAAACTGACATTGCTTTACTTCAAGAGTCACATATTTCTGATATTGAAGCCTCTAAGTTAAAAAGATGCTGGGTAGGCATGTGTGTGTTTAATTCTCCGGCTCTAGGTAAGAGAAATGGTGTTTTGATTTTATGTCATAAGAAATTAAGGGGCATATGTATCAACATCACCATTTGCGATTCTCAAATAGCGATTTTTAAAGAATCGCTATTTGAGAATTGCAAAACGGGATGTAATTAAAAAATCGCAAACTTTTTGCGATTTCTTAAAATTCCTTAATTGCGATTAGCAAATTGCGAAATCGCAATTAAGGAATACCTGCCCATTCATTTCTATGGGCCAGGAGACCCATAGGAATGAATGAGAAGTAATTCTCAAATAGCGAATTCGCAATTTGCTAATCGCTATTTGAGAATAATTTCAAAGGTGCAAGGGTGTCATGATGACACCCTGAAGCACCCCTGAAATGAGCATGTGTGTGCATATGGCGCACATACATGCCCTAAGGGCATGTATGAGCGTCACGTGGCACTTTGCAAAATTCAAAAAAGTGCATTTTGAAAGGAAATCGCAAATTACCACCAACTGGAAGTTGGTGGTAATTTGCGATTTCTTAAGGATAATTCGCACAACTTGGGTGCTTTTTACATATCATTTAAGAAATCGCAATTTGCGATTTCTTAAATGCTTACGCAAAATTAAAAAATCACTAAATTAGCAATTCCTTAATTTTGCGATGGGATTTTGCCTAATACATCCCGTTTTGCGATTTTTTAATCGCAAACGCTGTATTTTGCGAATCGCAGCGTTTGCGATTCAAAATTAGCTTGATACATATGCCCCTAAATGTTTCCGTTGTTCATCAAGAAGCTGATGCTGAAGGACGTTGCGGTATTATTAAGTTGCTTATAGATAAGATTCCTATCGTTATCTTTAATGTGTATGGTCCTACTTTAATTGATAAACCTTTCTGGTCTAATGTATCAGATAAACTACTTTCATTTGATGATGATTACATTATATTTGGTGGTCATTACAATCAAATCCTAGATCCCATTCTAGATAGACATTCTACAGTTAAGTTTACTCCTTCTAAAATGCAAGCTCAATTTGTCTCCGCAGTTTGGCGTAAAGCATTGGTCGATATCTGGAGAGTTTGCCACCTCGACCTTGGAGAGTACAGTTTCTATTCAGCTCCCCACTACTCTCAATCCCATATTGATAACTTTTTCCGAAGTAAATCCCTGTCCCAACATGCCATTCACTCTGCGATTGGTTCAATCTTAATATTGGATCACGCCCCTGTTTTTGTTGATATTGATTTGGTCCCCTTTTCCCCGCATCCAGGAAGATGGCGATTTAACAATTCCCTATTACTCAACCCTAATTTTTGTCAGAATTGTAATTCCTTTGCCTTGGAATTTTTCGCCATCAACAACATCCCAGAATCTCCTTTTGTGATGGTCCGGGATTCCTTTAAATCAGCTGGAAAAGGGTTTTGTTATAAATTATGTATCACAAAAGAAGAAATGTTTGGAAATTCAGTCCTCTCAGTTACTTAATAATATTAAACAATTGGAATACATGTATTATCATTCTAATAATGAGTCTGCTTTGAAAAATCTTCTTGACGCTAAAATTACCTTTAATAAACAGTACACAGATGCAGCTTCCAATTTCCTCCTGAAAAGTAGTTCCCGTTATTATAGTGGCCAAAACAAGATGGGTAAGCTATTGGCTAATTATCTAAAAGTAAGAAAAGATAGAGATAAAATATAATCTTTGCAAGGCCCTGCTGGCACCCCTATTTATAAATGAATTTGTTTCCTTTCATAAAAATCTTTATAATCATGAATCTCTACCAGCTAATTTAGACCGTCTTTCCTATTTTCCATCCATTCCTTCTCCTCCATCTAATCACATTGATTTTGACTCTTTGGGAGCTGATATTTCCCTTGCAGATATATCTCAGGCTGTTTCGGTACTACGTCGTGGGAAGGCACCTGGTCCAATGGTTTTACCATTGAATTTTATGCTCATCTTTCAAATATCCTCCTTCCCAAGCTTTTATCTCTATTCCAGTCCTTCGGGATTACGGGTGCCTCTCGTGGCACATTTCAGGAAGCATTGATCTGCTTAATTGCCAAAGATGACAAAGATCACTCTCTTTGCAAGAATTATCAACCTATTTTCATTATCAACACAGATTACAAAATATTTGCGAAGATTCTGGCACTCCGTATTGATCCTATTTTGCCTGATCTCATTGGTCCCGAACAAGCAGATTTTGTTAAAGGACGACTTGCATCTGACAATTCTCCAGTCTTTTTTAATATCCTAAGTAAAGCTTCTTCCCTTGATCATCCGTTTACAGTTTTTTCCCTAGATGCTGAGAAAGTATGCAACAGGATTGGTTGGGACTTAATGTTTCAAGCTCTGAAATAGGCTGGTTTTCCTTCTAAACTGATTTCTTTAATTTCTTTATTATACTCAGACCCCTGAGCTTCAATATTTGCTAATGGCAAGACTTCTGATTACTTCCTATTACGTAGGGGGGTGAGACAAGGATGCCCTTTATCTCCTTTATTATTTGTCATAGCCCTAGAACCTTTCCTAACTAAAATTAGACAAGATGACCATATTACAGGCTTCCAATTTGGATCTCATCAAATTAAGTTGTCAGTTTATGCTGATGATATTCTTTTATATTGCTCCAGTCCTGAAACTTCCCTCACTCCTTTCCTTCAACAAGTGTCCTCGTTTTCTAAACTCTCGGGTTATTGTCTAAACGCTGATAAATGTGAAATCTTGCCTTTAAATTTTCTTTGTCAAAATCATCTCTTTGAATCCTCTAGTTTTTCCTGGCAGCCCATTAAAATAAAATACCTTGGTTTACACTTTTATTGTCCGACATGCTCAAAGTAAATTTTGATTACATTATTAAAAATTTAAGTGATAATATTACTCATTGGCATCCCCTTTTTCACTCCTGGTGGGGTCAGTTAGACTCTATTAGGATGATGCTTTCCCCTTTGGTGCTATATATTATTTCTATAATTTCTATTCATATTCCTCAATATTGTTTCAAAAGAATTGATTCCAATTTGACGAAATTTTTATGGAAGGGTAAATCTTCGCGTATTGCCTTATCTTCCCTCAAGAAAGATAAACCTCACGGTGGCCTCAAATTCCCCGATTTTAAATCTTATCATTCTGCTTTCACACTAACACAAGCTGCTAAGTGGATTTATATGGATCTTCCTTTACACCCACCTCTTTGGCTACAATTAGAAAAGGTACTTGTTGCTCCTTTTGACTTTCAGGAGATTTTAACCTTTACTGCCAATATTGTTTCTTTGCGCTCCCCGGTCATTTCTCACTCTCGTAAACTTTTATCTCTCCTGTTCTCTTCATCACATCCCTCCATTAACTCCCTTCATAATCAGCCTATTTGGCATAATAAATCTATACAGATTCGTGATCGCTCTATATATAATGGAAAACGTGGTATTTTATTGGCTTACACTGGCTCTCTCAACTTATATCTAATAGCAAACCCCTTACTTTTCAGATCTTCAATCTACATTCTCTTTACCGACATCCTCCAGATCACAATATAATGTTCTACATCTCTCCCTCACGCAATTTCTCCAAAGTTTACTAGCTTTTACTGATTTTCCTGTAACTTCTGAATCCTTACTCTCAATTCTAGAAGGTTCGCCTTCAGCTTCCAACATTTATAAATCTTTACTTTTCTCATCAGACAGGCTCAAATCAAGAACTGAGAGGATGTGGGGAAAGGACTTTTCTCAAGAATGGCCAATTGTTACTTGGGATTAAATCTGGTCTAAACTCCATATGACCTCTCGGGCTGCAAACACCACACAAACCCTTTTTTTCATCTACCATAAAACATTGCTCTCCCCTATGTCCTTAGCCTCTTTTTTATCGGACTCATCCCCTACATGCTGGTCCTGTGCCTGCCTCATCGCAGATAAAACATATGCTAATTTGAGTGCCCCTCCAACCATTATTTCTGGCAGTTAGTCTGGTCTCAAATTAAAATAATTTTTAAGGTCCACATCCCTTTCTCACTCACAATTTTTTTTTGTGGTACTCTATCTCCCCAGTGGCCTCAAACGCCGTTAAGTTTGAAATATTTTGACTTATTATTAGTTATTGCTTTTCATTTCATAACTTCAAATTGGAAACAGGCTGATAAAGACTACTAACTATCTTTCTCCTATATCCCTAGCAATTAAAAGGGATCTTTTATGGCTCCCCTTAACAACTTATTTATCCAAATCTGCCTCTTCCTTTATAGCCTCTAAAAATGTATCTGATGAAGTGCGGAAACCACCTTAAATTTCTCCCTTTACCTTTTTCAATATGCTTGTGTAAATGTTTCTTTCTATAGAATGTTTACTATAGCACTCCTCTAAATTTTCATCTTATTGGTATGCTTAAAATGTTATATTATCTGTACAAATTGTATGATGTTTTAACTGCTTTATATTAATCACATGTGTTCCCTCCCCCTCTGATCCCCCCTTTTTTGTTTTTTCTTTTATTTGCTCTTTCCATAATGTTTTTTCTCTTCCTATATATAGGTACAAAGTTGTATGCTTATATTTTCTTCCTATTTTCATTAATCACTTAATTGTTAATTAGGATTGATTATATCCATTGTATTGCTGTTTTACTTCATTTGTTATTTTTCAATAAATTAAACTTAAAAAAAAAAAATCTATGCCAGCAACAACAAAACCTTAATAAGAGGTTAGCTTAAAGAGAATGGGGCCAGTTCGTAAATGCATTTATTATTTAGGGTTGTAGTATTCCTGTTCATACCCTGTTCATACTTATAAACCCCTCTATGAATTGGCCCTCATTCTTCTAAAAGAAGAAACACAAAAATGAGGAACTTTCTGGAAATAGGGAGATTTTCATGCACATTCATCACGAGTGATGAGAGAGCACTTTAATTTCCTCAACCTTTATATTGTCTACATCTTGCTACATACCCTATACAAAAAAACAAAAATAAAATTGCGCACAAAAATTAGACTCCAATAGATAACCTCAAAAGACATAAATAGCCACATCATATTGATTTTATCTGCATTTGAAACCCACACTGGAGCACGTTTAACTTAACCACATGCACCTCAAGCAGTCCTTACTACAAGGGATCTAGGCTCCAGTGAGTATCATCGTCATGTTACGGGACACTCTATGTATAGCCAAACAGCGTCATTACTATTTACAAGGCTGTCATTGGAATAAACCAGTCAAAAAAAGACTTTTTCATGTTATTTTGACTGCCAATAAAGCTTAATAGCTTCTATAGTAAAGGAAAATAGATTTTGTCATATAGATAACAATATCTACTCCCCAGTCAAGTAAATGCTCGCAAGGATTTAGTACCAGATATCGTGTCAAAAATATTGAGATACAAGAGCATCGTGGGCCGAAATACGGAAGGCAAGAATTGAATGTGTTTAAGTATTTTATGTCCTTTTTAATATATTTGTTCATAATATCATGACTTTTTATTTATTTTGTTGAGTTTTATTCAATTCTGTGTTATTTTTTAATTTATTAATGTTATGTTTGTGCAACTGTAGTTTTTGTGTAGGCAATATATTTAAAGGTTTTTGCATTTCATTTCAATTGTTGGCTGGTTGTTAATTTTTAGGGGAATGGGGTGGGAAGTTTTTTAATATTTATTTTTTAATGTATTTATTTATTTTTTTTACAAATTTTTATTTGCTGAATATTAGATCATTTTAAATAATAATTAATGTTTTCCTTCCTGATTAGTTAATTAAATGATTGATCTTGTGAAATTTGTATTTTGTTTCTGATATTTGGATATTAATTAATATATTATGTGTTAGAGTTTTTACATAACTAATTTTTTTAAATAATGTGTATTGTTATTTTATTTTATTGCTAGTGTTATTCTAATTATCTTTGTAGGTGTTTAAATTTTAGATTAATTCAGAGGTAAGTGTTTTAAATTTATTTTTTTAAATGTTTTTAATTGATAAAAAGTTTATTATAATTATAGCTAACATTGTATTTGTTAATTTAGTGTTTTAGTTTTAAATTATTGAAGCATAATTAGAAAATATTAAAAATATTATATTTATACATATATATATATATATATATATATATATATATATATATATATATATATATATATATAAAAGAACAGGTTCCCAAACTCCAGCGGTAGGTGGAAACGGGTACAGACCACAACACGCTGAAGAGTATATTTCGTGCAAATTTATTCCAAGTAGATCGGCATATACAGTGCCCACTCTTCCGTTTGGCTTTACCAATAAGTAGATCAATTTACTATATAATATACACATGCATTACCAGCATAATGGTGTCACTTTTCTGGACAAAGTATTTCTAATCATCATAGCTGCCACTTCAAAAAATCATCATCACCACTGAGTCTATCAACAACTCCCTACTAATTGTTTTCTCTACTCATTCTGTTCAATCTGCTAAACTGATCTATGCCACCACTTTACATCAAGTTAACTGCTCCACTCTTCTAGAAATCACTCTACTTATCAAACCTTCCACACCTTTCTTTAACCTGAGTCCCCCAATCCACTTCTTTTTATCTCCACAACTTCTTCTTCCATCTTATTTCCTAAGGGTCAAACATCCTCTTTTGCCCCTCCTTAGCACCACATCCATGTCCTTTTCTTGCAGTATAATTTCTTCACACTTGACTTGTTATTCTTGAATCTTTGCTCATACGGAGTAGTCCTTGCCCATTACCTTTAGTCTCCCAGGAAGGACATATCAACTCCCATTACTCCATGATCTTCCCCTTTTTGAGGTTTTTATTGTGCTGCATTTTGACCTTGTTAGAAATGGGATTTCTGGTTGGCTAGGGCTTGCACCAAAGCCAGGCAGAAACCACCACTCTAGTCAGCCAAGGGAGTTACATGCTGAAGATAACCCCTGCTCACCCCCTTGGTAGCTTGGCGCGAGCAGTCAGGCTTATTCCAGAGGCAATGTGTAAAGCATTTGCGCAACACACCTACAGCAGCAACATACTAGTTACCCCACAAAGGAACTCCACACAAGGTTATATAAAAAATAGCCTTTGTATCATCATGAACACATTAGAAACATAATCACACATTAACACTGTGCCAACTGGCACTAGGCAATATTCACAGGGGATTATATACAGGACCAGGCCAATCGGGCCATGGTCAGAACCATCAGAACAGGTAAGTAAATGTAAAAACACAACTAGTAACTACTGGCACCATAATGACCTAAGCATGATCACATTAGCATTAGATACCCTCCTAAAATATCATAGCATGACATTAGACAATAAATCACATTGGGCCCAAACCTCATTAGCATAAACACATTACGCACTAGGCCTCAACAGCTTAAACACAGTATCCAATAACCTCTTAAGAATAAATCACATTTAGGGGCATAAATCAGGGTGCATAGATCACATTTGGCATATACCTAACATAAATCACATTATGCAATCACCATCTACAATGACCCCATGCCATCTGGCCATACACTGGGGCTCAAAGGCCCTTTGTCCAGAAGGTCAGGGCTCTAGGGGGGATCTCTCAAATGACCCCCTGGCTGCCTTGGCAGCAAACACAAAGTGTGCACCAGCACTGGGGTGTGGAGTGCAATTCACTCCTTCTATACTGACAAAGAACTGGCCACCAACGTTGCAGTTGCCGGCGGCGCAACTGAAGAAACAAAACGGCACTGGCACTCCTGGCCTTGAGTCCCCCACTGAGACTCTTCAAAACAAATGGCTCTGGCAGAACTGTGCTGCTTAGGGATCCCCACTCTGGGGCTCGGAACCCAAGACTATCCAACCGTTGCAGCTGACCACTGTCCGGCGGGGCAGCTGTGGAGAAAATGAGCCCAGGCACCAAGGTGCCTTGGAAGCCCCCCTCTGGAGCTTTGGAAGACAGTGGCCCCCACCGTTGCAGTGGCCCGCTCTCTTCCGGGACCACTCAGGTACCGACAATGTGCCTCGGGCAGCCCCACGTCACTGGGCTCTTCTGGTGCCAATCCCGCACCCGAAATACTTTGGAGTCAGCCCCACTCACCGGGCTGGTTCAGGACTCCATCGGCGTCTCTCCTCGTGTTACCGGTGACATGCAGGCAGGGTAGGCTTCCGCCTGGATTTCCTCTGCTGGGCTGGTGTCTCCCTCTAGCGGGGTAGGCTCCCGCGTTGATCTCTGGCTTGGACTCCAGCGAAGGAGCGGGGATATCCTTCTCCTCACGGGAGCCCCGCGCAGGCACACCCTCACTTCCGGCTCCACTTCCTCCCAGTCCTCGGCATCAGAAGCCCCGCCCACAGTCAGACAGACTCCACCTGGCTTCCGGGTCGGCGGCTATTTTTGATCGGGCCGCGGCGGTGATTCCTTTCTCAATGCTGCAGTGCAAGGTGGGCACCCGCCTTAGTATAAAGCACAATGCGAGGTGGGCACCCGTGAGAGGCACCACAATGTGAGGGGGGCACCCGCCGCATCAAATAACTCATAAAGCGGGGTGGGCATCCCCTCTGCTTGTCAATTGCGGGGTGGGCTCCCACTGATGAGAGCAACAAATGCGGGGGAATCCCCACATTGGTATTCAATCTCAGAGGGCAGCAGCTCTGCGCTGCGAAGCCCACGCTCTCCTTAGGCAGGGAGAAAAGCAGAGTGCTCTCAAGCTGCTATAGTCCAAAAAGAAAGAGTCCTTAGAGGGTAAGGGGACAAAAGCTGGGCCCAGGCAGGCCAGCACACAGGGCCCTCCAGCAGGGAGGCAGTCCCTCATGGCGGTTCCACCTGAGGCCCCGAACCAGCAAGCCTCCCAGCACAGGAACAACTCAACCATCATGGGGTCACAGCCCCTATATTTATATCACAATTTCCTTTGTCTGCAGTACAGGGCTTTGAGGGAACCAGATGCTACTGGTTCAGGGGAGAATTGGACAACTTTGTTTACTAGGCTCCTCTTCCCCTTTGTCAGGTGGGGGCTCGTTGTCAGACACACCACGGGGGCAGAGCCAGCATTGTACAGACTAGGCACAGGCCTATCAGGGACCAGAGACTACTCCCACAATTCCAGAAGCAGATGTCCCATTCAGCCTAGTGCTGACACACCCTGCCCCTCCTGGAACCACACACACCTCACCCGCCTCTGTCACTCAACAGCCAGACATGCAATTCACATCAGGCAGGCAGACACATAGCACACAGAAATGCCAACTTCTAAAAGTGGCATTTCTAAAATAGTAATAGTGAGAAACCAAAATGGCTGTTTGTCACTACCAGGACATGTCACACAATTAAGGTACATATGCTATCTTTTACCTACAATGCACCCTGCCCATAGGGCTAGCTAGGGCCTACCTTTGACATGCAAAAAAGGGAGGTCACAGACATGGCACACACTTTAGGTGCCATGTCACAGCGGCAGTAACACTGCACGCACAGGCCCTACAATGGCAGAGGCCTGAGATAGGTTTGAGAGGCTACTTTGGTGGGTGGTGCAATCAGCGCTGCAAGCCGACAGTCGCATTTAATTTACCAGCCCTGGGTATATGAGATACCACTTTACAATGGACTGACAGGTAAATTGAATAGGCCAAACAGGTGTAGACCAATCTTACCATATGGAACACAGAGAGCACACATACTTTACACTGGACAGCTGTGCTAAAGTGCTCAGAGTCCTAAAACCACCAACACCATGTCAGAATAAAAGGCTAGGAGAAAGTCAAAATGTTTAGGGATGAACCTGCAAAAAGTCCAACAAACCTCATTACTGTTTTAGTACTGCATAAATATTATACACATTGCTCCAAATTAAGCCTGTCTTCTCTGTGTCATAACTACCAGGGGGTTGATCTCTGGTTAATTTAACTGAGGTGGGAAGTCACCGCCACCAAATAATAATTTAATTTCTTACATTCTCCTAACCTACCTAAATCTCCCTTTGCCTCATGAAGTCAATTGTGAATCTGTTTTCTTTGGCCCTCCTAGTCCATTGCTATTCCCATCCCTATTTGCTAACAGCCAATTGCTTTTTCTCAACCCACCAACAGTCTTGCAATCTCACTCACAACAGATTTAAGAACTATAACCATCTGAACACCCATTGTCTAATCACAAACCTATAGTTGAAGACACAGAGACAGACCCACAATACACAAGACTATTCAACCAGGTTTTCCAAAACTAAAATAGTCTGAAAACTGGCAGAGGGGGAGCAGTCTTTTATATCAATTATATATCCTTCAACAGTTTCCATGACTTCTCCGATGGAGACTGCGAATCCATACCCGTCTGAAGCTCTCCTTTTCTTATAGTCTTTTCGTCATTACTGTTTCTTTGACTACACTTAGATATTTCAAACAGACACTCTATCCTATGCTTCCTAGGTGGCCTCAACTCCTGTGTTGACACACCTGACCTCTATCTTGATACTCCAGCCCCACTAATTAAGCCAGGTAAACCCTAAAGACAAATTCTTCATCTGCAGGAGCCATGACTATCAAAAGAGAACGGCCCCTCCTTACCTGCTTCAAACTTGAGCACCAAAGTCCTTTATTAGACCATGGTCAAACCTCAAGCTCAACTTTCCTTAATCACTGCTTCCTTTGTCCATACAGTAACAACACTACAGAACTCTAAATCTTTACAATGGCTACCTAAACACATTGATCCCTCCCTAGATGTCCAGCCCTACACCCAACTAACCCACAATTGACTATAGCTAAAACGTTCTGAAGCTAGAACAAAGTGAGAAAGCAGTCCTCTAAACAATAAGGAAGAAAATGTACCACAACAATAGACTTGGTTGCCAACCCTAATCAGACCTACATGACATCGGACACACATTCGGTTAGATCTGTTCCTTCCTAACTGGAAGGAAACAGGTAGCTAACCAGGCATCATAGATCATGGACACCCACAACATTATCTGTAGAGTTCTGCAAGGATACTCTATGAGCCCATCCCTTTTCAATGCATACATGATCCCTCTTGCCAGAATCATCTGCTCTCACAACATCAGTATTCTCTCCTATTCCAATGACACACAGCTCATTCTCTCCCTCATGAACAGAACACCATGTATCTGGGTGAAGCTCAATGCCTGTGTGACTGAAATCGCCCACTGGATGAAGACCGACAGTCTAAAACTGAACACTGACAAGACTAAAATTGTGACCTTGAAAAAAGCACTTCACTGTGGGACATCACCTGGTGGCCATCAGAATTATGACTGACAAAGACCCCTGCCACTGAGACCAAGAACTCTGTGATCAGTGACAGCAAACTCAACCTAGCCACCCAAGTCAATTCTGTAACTGCATCATGCTCCCATCGAGGAAGATTTCCAAATGGCTCCCAATCAGCACCCAGAAAACCATCATGCAGGCCATTGTTACAAGCAAGTTAGACAATGGGAACAACTTATATGCTGGTATCAACAAGAATGCACCCAAAGGCTGAAGACAATTCAAAACTCAACATCCAGAATGATTCTCAACTTCCAACACCTCACTCGCATTACACCACACCTGAAGGAGCTCCACTGGCTTCTCATACAGAAACAATCAAAATTCAATATTGTGATCCACACTTTCAAGGCATTACTTAACACTGCCCATGTGTACCTCAACAATCACATCTGCTTTCAAAAACCTTCCAGATACCTCTGCTTCAATAGAGTCCAAATTGCACACATCCCACTAATATAGAAAACAGATCTGGAGGTGGAGCATTCTCCTACATTACCCCTAAGGCATAGAATTACCTGCCACTACAGATAAGAGCCTCCTACTCCCTTCTTGAATTCTGCAAGAAGCTGAAAACCTGTTTTTTAGTAGTTCCAGTAGGTCATAGGTTTGGCTAGACTTAAACCTGCTCAGCATCAGGATACCCTCTAAAGTGACAGTGAGCTCTGCATATCATAACACAGCACCAAAAACAAGCTGCTTCATTTCTTTGCCACTGCATCATGCATGAAGAAAAATAACTTACAAGACATTGTCCAAATATTCAAACAACATGCCCATTTAAAAATATATACTAAATCAACTCTGAATTGTACAATTCACCATGCACCCACACTAGCATCATCCATGCACAAGACTTGTGTACTATCCCAGCCAATCCTATCATCTTCAAAGCCAAAAACTTCAACAGCTACTTCTGGAACAAGTGCCATAAAAAACAAATAACACTGCTTACAGTACTCAAGAGTTACCCCTGGAGCCCATATTCAAGGCAGCTTTCCTTTTACCCTCTCACTAATATCAAATAAGTGAACTCCTTCAAGCCCGTCACACTGTTAGCTTTAAGCACACCCATGCGCTTTTCAATTCTCAAAATGCTTCCAACTCTCCTCCTCAGCAGCAGTCCCTGCCATAACCATCAATAATTTCTCCCTGTCCCATGGAAAGGTCTCAAGAATTGCAGGACGCACCACATACAACCAATCCTTGACAAAGAAGGCCTCGATCAAGGAAACTTTCTCAGCTCTAATTAACTATCCCCTGATGCAATGGGGTTAGACCACTGATGATCCACTCCACAAACGAGAGGAACTTGGATGTGATAATAGGACCTACCCTCTCTTTCTTAAAGAGGCAATATCAAGTCACAAAATCATTTTGCTTCACCTGGAGAAGATTATTTAGCATTTTCAATGCAATTGGTTCACACTGATGTTAAAGTCCACCATTGATTTCCCATACAGACTACCCAATTAGATATGAATTTTGTTCTGCATTATGTTCTCCAAAATTTCTAGACAGCAACAATGGGGCCTTCAGAAAGTGTCTTTATCTCCACAATCAGATCATTTTACACCCCCTCCTTCAAGCGCTCCTACTAAATTTCTGCGACAAGGCATGTTACCCTGAAATCTACACTGGGCCACCACTGGCATGGGACAAAGTATATCTTAACTGGAATTCATTAACTATGACAAGAAAGAACCATTTGATCCAGCTACGTTCTGTTTCAGAAAACCCAAAAGTCTTGCATTATTTGCACATTCGTCTTGGAGGAGATGCCAAAACTTTAGAACTCTCTCCCAGCAATAATTAGGATCCTGAGCTTGTCATAACTATAAAAGCCTCACAATTTCCAAAGAATATTCAAGCTCATCTCACAAGTGGTTGAAGACAACCCTTCCTTCTAAAACATGAGTTGGCATGCTGTTACAAGTGCCTTTCCTTCCTGACATCCTTCTGCTTTACTTCACGCATGCACAACTAAATATTCATAAATACAGAACCAATTTGTCCATTGGGGTGGTGGCCACACACATTGAGGATTGTGCAGAGGGCCTGGCTGGAAGCAGGCCATGTGGCGAATCTCCCATTGTGCCAACCGACATCCAGGCTCTGCAGTCAAATCCCAAGTGCACACAGCTGTATGCTGTGTGGACTGGGGGTTGACCACCCATGGGAGTTAGGTCCAACCAAATTTCCCCTGCATTCTCTCAAAGACTCTACTTGGGGCCTGGGTTGTTGGTTGCCCACCTATGACCAACCATTGGCTGTCTGCAATGGGGATTAGCCATGAATGGAGATTGGGTGTAGGTAGAACTAGATGCCAGGCTCTATGGCCAGCCCCTCAGTGCACATGGTAGAACATTGTGCAAAGTGGGAGGTGGGCTGTCTGTGGGTTTTGGTGAGGTAAGCCTTTACTGCTGTGAAGCACAATAGAGTTGCTGAGAAGGTAGTGGAGTTATAGTTAGCTCAGTAAAATATAGATAGGGAATTTCAGTATTTTTTAAAGAAATCATATCAGGTTGCGCTATCACATTAACAACAACATGTATAACAGTAGACAACAGGTTACCCTCCATGTAGTACCACAGTACCAGTGGCAGAAATGCAGTATAGTGGTGTCATGGTACTGCAGTACTGAACAAAAAAATGGGGACAGTCTGGTCATAGATTGCCTTTGTGCAGGCCATAGGCCGTGTCTAATTAGAGTTTGCAACCATCACTGAATTTGGTCCAGGGCAACTACCACTGATCATTTCTAAAGGTTGTTCAGAGCTGGACAGGTGGTTGGCAGCAGTTGGTTTGACACAGGGCTTGACCTACTGGCCAGACCCTGAGCCTAACCCTTACTGAACACTGATAAAGGTCATGCACAGTGGGGGTTTGTGTGATGAAGTCCCTGGCTGGGATGTTGGCCACCCATTGATGGGTTGGGTGCTCACATGGATTTGAGTGCAGGGTCTGGCCAAGGGCTGTAGTACCCCAACCCAGTACCACAGTGCCTACAGGGTCTACTTCATAAAAAAAAAATTGGCTGAAAAAAGGGTTAACGTGCTGTCATAGGTAGATTTTGAAATGAGAGTACCAAAGGGGCAACATGGAGTTACTCATAGGTTGCCTGATAATTTTCCCAGATGATCTATATCTGTTCTTTCAGTACATTTGCATACATATGTTTTGAAAAGTTACTCAAGAATGTTCCTTATGTATCAGTACCTCCAATTTTATTATGAACTGTACTTATTTCATATTGTGATGAAGTATATCCAACTGAAGTAATTAGGCACAGCAGATGGCTAATTCAAGTAATTAGTATCACTATTAGTGAAATCATGCTAACAATTTTACAGCGTCTGCTGTATGCCATTTCCACTGAGATCAAGAGCAAAATTATAAGAAAATTCAGCAACCAAAAACCAGTCTTTAAGATGTTTTCTTTTTTGCAAAACAATTTTAAAAGTTCTTTCATCAATTAAATAAAATAGAATGATCAAAAATCAAAAATCAAACTTCAGAGTTTCTTTTTTTAAGTAAATTCAGTTGAGTTAATAGATTCAAGACTGATATTCTTCATCTGGTCCCTTTAGTAAAAGGAAATCAATAATTATCTTGCAGAGACCAAAATCTTAATTACATTTTTTCACAATATCAGGTTTTGTAAAAGTTCAAGGTGGTTCTATATCTTATAGCTCTTCTTCTATGATGAATTGGCAATCAATCAATCAGTCTTTATTCGATTTAAAAATACAATCATAAAAGACACAAACATAGTACCTAAAAACATACATTTCAATAAATACATTAAAATACCTTATTAAAAAAGCCTTGTTAAAAAAGCATTAAACACTTCAATGGACTGACATATAGCAATAAAAAGATTTTTGGATTAAAATTGACCCTGATGCAGCTAAAAAATAGGGAAAACCCAAACACTGAATTCATTAGAGACCATCAAGGGTGCGCTTGATTGATTTTCTCCGCAATGCCCATGCCCAGCCCAGGTATTTTGCCAATGCGACAGAGACTAATGTCAAAGAGCTAGTGCGCAAAATGCGTAAAGCTACAGCACTGCTCCTTGTGCCGAGAGATTTACACATTGGGGTAAGCCAAACACGCCTTGGAATAATAAATGCCGGGCAGACAAACAGAAAGTGGGGAGATGTTTCAATCGCAGCCCCACATGCAGGGCACTGCAGTTCCGAGTTCCTGCCCCACCTTCCAGTCAAAAATCTAAGAGGCAAAGAACCAGCTCTAAACTGGAAGTAGAGTTTCCTGTCGCCCACATTAGTCACCACATCCCAGTATCGTTCTAGATTGGGGGAATCTTTGAACTCCAGAAAGATCCCGGACATCCCTGATGCTCTATTCAGCACCTGGGCATCAATTCTTTCCCAGTATGCTATTTTAAGAGAACTTTTTGATGGAAACTGGGCAGAGGCTGGGTCAGTCCACATCCCTTCCATACCCATGTCTTTTAAAGACGCATGTAAGTTCTTCAGCCACTCAATTTTATGAAAAACATCAGATTTTATAATGTCATTGAGGCCATTGGCATAATGGGAAAGTTCAGGGGTAGTCCAAAGCCTCCGCCAGTATAAAACCGGACGGAGTCTTGCAATATCCTTAATGGACCTCCTGCCCAGATCATACCTAAGTGGGATCAAAGGGGTGCTCTGAGGAAGACCAGTAATCCTACGAAGGAATTTGTGCTCCACATTTGTCAAAGTCACTAGCTGATCAAAGCCCCAAAGTTCCGCCCCATAGAGGACAGAGTTTAGGGCCTTTGCTTCATAAACTTGCAAAACCGGGCTTATTGGTTTCGTGAATGACCTACTAAATTCCCTGGTCAAAGCACCAGTTATCTGCTTAAATCGCAGGGAGGCCATTTCAAGATGTCGGCACCAATTAGTATTATTTGAAATTTGCAATCCAAGATACGTAAAATTGGTTACTAATTCCAAGGGTTGCCCATTCATGAACACTCTTTTCCCTTGGAAGCTGCTATGAGGGTCAAAGACCATAAACTTCGTTTTTGCCACATTAACCTCTAAACCATGATCAAGGCAAAACTCATCAAACAGGCGAAGGGCTTTTTGCAGACCATTAGATGTTCTGGATACGATAAGCGTATCATCTGCAAACAATAATATGGGCATGGAAACACCAGCCAACCTTGGAGCATCGGTATTAACAGAGAGCATGAGTTCAACTATCCCATTAATATAAAGTGAGAAGAGCGTGGGTGCCATAGTACAACCTTGTCTCACACCACGCTCAACCGGGAACTCAGATGTGTCCTCTCCCGCCCCGCCCCACTGAATCCTAGCATAGTTAGACTCATGCAGACGCATCACCATTGTCAGAATTTCTTTGGGGAGACCTAGCCTCTCAAGGACTGCCCACAGCCGATGTCGTGGAACAAGATCGAAGGCAGCCCTTAAGTCTACAAAAGCTACATAGAGACTGCCTTTCCCCAATGTCACCACCTTCCAAAGAAGCTGGACAAAGTAAAAGACTTGGTCCACCGTGCTGGTTAGTTTCCGAAAGCCAGCTTGGAAGGGTGACACAATGTTATTATCATCGATCCATTCTTGTATTTGGTTCAGGACCATCCTCCCTACCACCTTCTGAATGGAATCGATGAGGCTAATTGGCCTATAGTTTCCCGGAAGCGTCCTGTCGCCTTTCTTGAATACAGGTATGATAACTGCCCCCCTCCAAGATTTTGGGACTGGCGCGCCTGCAGCCACAGCGTTAGCCAATAGGGTTATATACTTGCTCCAGTTATCCTTATTGTGGAGAAAAACGTCCGAAGGAACCCTGTCCTGGCCGGGGGCACGTCCACTGGTAACTGAGCATAGAGCCCTACTAGCATCTTGGATGCAAAAGGGACCCTGAGAGTAAAAAACATAATTTGGCACCCATGCAAAGTTGAATGAGATATTACAAGCATATTGAGGTTTGAAATATTGAACCCACTCTGCCTGTGAAACGTAGTTGGAGGGGCTATCAGGCCGCCCACCACTGCCCCACTTAAGAATGTTCCAAAATAACCGGGAGTCTCGGGTATGGCAGGCGCTTTTTAAATCAAGCCAGTGTTGCTCATCCCAGTTTTTTTTGGCCATCCTTACAGCTTTTTTGTATGCTAGTCTGGCGAAGCGGACACACTCCTGTCCACCATTAGACAGGGCTTTCACCAGGTTGGACCTAGATTCTCTGCAAGCACCGTCATACCATCTATTTTTCTTAGTTGGAGCCTTCTTCGTGTTCCTCAAGGGCTTCGTAAAATAGGAACCTATTTCAGCAAACAACTTCTCATGGCATGCAGCAACTTCAATATTGCCGGGGTCATGGATTAGTATACCCTCAAGCTCAGCAATAGAATCTACTAATTTGTTATCTATATCGGCAATGGCCAGGATGTTATGCTCGAGCTCCCCCCACTTAAGTCTACGCATGTTATTTGTTAGAGTTACCTCAGGCAGGCGCGGAACCATTTCACCAGCTACTAAGCGATTACTAAACCACCATCTGTGTGCTACACAGATAGGGTTATGATCACTCTCAACTCTAACCTCAACAACCATATCTAAAACTGGTTGCCATAGTTGCAAGCTACATAAAACATAATCAATCCTGCTAGAATGTCGACCATTGTCAAATGTCTTCGCCCCTTGTTTGTCACCTGGCGTCCTCCCATTCAAGGCCCTCAAACCATGCTCAAAACAGAGAGCATTAGTCTGGACAATAATCTCAGTCCACCTTTTAATTGGACTGAGATCAAGCGCAGGTACCCCCCACAATTGGTCTTCCACAGCTTCGTTGCCCCACCCAGAGTCAGGGTCTAGGAGCGGTTCGAAGGTGATATTAAAATCCCCAGCTACAACTATTCGCCTCCCACCTGAGTGCTGATCAATAAGGGAGACCAAGAGAGCCAAAACCTGGGAACCTGTCCTATTGGGGTCCCTCAAATACAGATTGTAGATATCCAAATCACCCAGGGTCCCAAGTGACACCCTGACTAGTTGGATATCCACGGACCCAGTAGGTATTGCAAAAGCCTTAGGAAATATGTCCTGTCGGACCCAGATTGCCAGTCCTCCCTTTGGACGTCCCCTTAGACCCAGGATTGCGGGGACATAAAAATTCAAAAATCCCTGTAGGAACTGAGGCTCGCAGGACCAGGTTTCCTGGAACAAGCAGACATCAAAGTTGCCTATATAGGCTAGCCATTCCGGTGAATCCATTTTTGATTTTAAGCCTGCAATATTCCAGGAGACCATAGACCCCCCCTCCCTTCCTTGACCATGGACGTGAGCAGAGTGCGCACACAACTGCTCGTGTCCACGTTGTGATTCCATAGACAGATCAGGGGTTGTTACAACTACATCTACTATCTTGTCCGCCCCGGTAACAGGGGAGTAACGTAGAGGTTCGTTGAGCTTAGGCCCTCCAACAGGGATACCTGGATTAAGAGGTGTTGTAAATGACTGCGGCCCGGGTGTCGGTCAGGCAAAAGCTACTGATGAGCACAGATTATTTGCTTCCCAATTTTTCAGAGATGGACTAAATCCTACAGGAATATTGGGGTGAGAATTGTAAAAAAACCCTAAATCATGTACCCCAATGTTTGACTGGTCACAAGCCAGTCGGGAGTCGCAAATATAATGCACTGTGCGACTATCTCCAAAGCTGACAATAATGGAGTCCCCTGGGACGTCTTTGGGTCTAGGACCTACCCAACTAACCCTTCTAGTAAAGAGGATCTTTCCATCCAAATGATTTGGAAGCGGTCTGTTCCTATTTAACCAAAACGTAACTTTGTTTTTTAGTTGTTGATACGATTCCAAAACACCTTCCTTTAGTTCCGGGACTCCAGTCAGGACAGCAACATAAGGTGTACAGGCAGGGGGCAAATGAATATGAGCCCTAGGCGGTATACTATTTTTAACCCCAGGTTCCAAGGACCTTCCTTTGTTCGTAGACTTTTTTCCAACATTAATACTGGACACACTCGGAAGGTTATCTCCCACATTATCAGCACATTGGTTAATAAAATTAAAATTATCAATGACCTGCGCCTTGGGAAGAGCGACCTCGGGTGCAACCCCGTGCACTACTTCATTAGCGGAAGATACCAGCGGGAGAGTAGGAAGGGTAGAGGACACCCCTACAGGATTGTCCCTTACCTTGGTAGCTAGTTTAATAACATTTTTAAGTGAGCAAAAATTGTCCAAAACAGTTTGTTCTAATCTATCTACCTTCTCACTAACTAGCTTAACCCTTTCCAGCACGGGAAGTATCAGCGAACGGACCATTTTTTCTATTTCGAGAACCATATTACTCGATTGGGGCTGGTCTGTATGACAAGTAATATTCCCACTAGGAGATAAGGGAACTTCGCCCTGTGTTGCCCCCATTGGAGATTTTCCCATAACATTAGGGTGTTTAGCCTTTCTTCCTCCCTGGGACCCCCCTGCTCGTTTCCTCTTGGCATTAGGAGGATTTACAATTCTTTTACTAGCCCTAGTCTGTGGGTGGGTTAAAGCTAATTTATTAGAGATGGGGGGGCTGCGAGTTGTTATCGCAATGTCGCCAGAACCCCCAGGAGCATCACACACAACACTGCTGAACTGTGATGTGGAAGGACTTGCCCCAACATTCTCCTGCAGAGCTAGTTCACCCCCATCCTGGACCGCTATCTTCGAAGGAGATTTGGCCACTGCCAAGATTCCCAAGGAAGAGCGTCTAGCTTGCGCTAGCTCTACAGACAAGCGACGCTCAGGTATAGCAAGTTCATGCTCTAGAACTGATACAGCTCTAGTGATAAAATGGTCAAGAGTACCGGTCACAGACCCACCCACACCGGTACGTTTACCTTTGGATGCCATTTATACTAAGCATACAATACTAGAGCCAATATAGTCGTTAACCTTAAAAAGGTCAATTAGAAGAAGATAATATACTACTCCACCTGAACAAAATACTAGGAGTGCAAGATAAGCGACTATAAAGCAAAACAAGGAGATGTAACAATCACTTTCAAGTCCAAGCAAGAGTAAGTGCGCCCTTCTACCTTGGGTACAGTGTCACAACAGCGTTAGAGATGTGGCCCAGTCCAGTCAAGAAGAGCGTCTCTCCCCTCAAAAAGCCGTTCCCCTCACGGCGAGCCTTCGTGTGGCAAGTACAGGATAGGTTTCAAAAGCGCGTCCCGCGCTGCGTGATGCCTGGGGGGTTTATGAGCAGCCCGGGCGCTGCCTGATGACGTCAGCGGCAGGCGCCCGGAGCTGAGGATGCTGGGGTTTGTAATCTTGGAGCCGTTTGCCTCACGGCGGCGACCCAGTTCGTGTAAAATCAAGAAGAGCGTCTCTCCCCTCAAAAAGCCGTTCCCCTCACGGCGAGCCTTCGTGTGGCAAGTACAGGATAGGTTTCAAAAGCGCGTCCCGCGCTGCGTGATGCCTGGGGGGTTTATGAGCAGCCCGGGCGCTGCCTGATGACGTCAGCGGCAGGCGCCCGGAGCTGAGGATGCTGGGGTTTGTAGTCTTGGAGCCGTTTGCCTCACGGCGGCGACCCAGTTCGTGTAAAATCAAGAAGAGCGTCTCTCCCCTCAAAAAGCCGTTCCCCTCACGGCGAGCCTTCGTGTGGCAAGTACAGGATAGGTTTCAAAAGCGCGTCCCCATGCAATCATTTTTTGGACTGTAGGTTTCCACATCTGATGCTTCTTCATCATCTTCTCCTTTGGACACAGATGGCAGATATGCAGATATGCCCACTCAACTAATGTATACTCTCTATTCACAATTCTTTTTCTTTTCAGTCTCTTGGCAGCAAGTTATTTACTGTCACTATTCTCAGAAATGATTTGAATAATTACTGCCTCTTCCGTAATTGATTGGGATCTTTCATTCTTCCAATGACTTCTTTTGCAAGTTTTCTTTGATTCCCTGGGCAAATAATCTCCTTGGTGCACACTCTTCATTCTTGTTTCTTCATTTGTGAATCTCATTCACTCACAGTCAAACTTGTGCTCTGGAGAGTTAGTAACTCGTCTTACTGTGAATTGCTTCTTTGCCTTGGGGGTTCTTGTGACTCATATTTTCAGCTGAGTTTTTTTCATGAAACACACAGAAGGCTGTGGGAGGAATGCTTGCAATTTGTCTAATCATTAGTAATTGCCAGGGTAGCATCCCAACCCATTGTTCTTTTGCTCACTATACCACCTCAGTTTGTTCACAGCCTTATGCAAATCATACTTGGTCCTGCTCCTTATGGGAACTGTCCAATCCGAACTGCCGAGCCAGGTCCTCCCTGATCTGGAAGGCAAGCAACCCAGGACTGGTTTCGCGCTAGTTATAGGCTCTTCAGCCAGGTACAACTTAGTTACAGTGATACAGTGAGCATAGGACTCCTGTCTGCGCTTACCCAGGCCGCTTATGGCGATACATGAAACACACAAAAGGTGATGGGAGGAATGCTTGAAGTTTGTCTAACCACTGCCAATCGCCAGGAGAAGTTTTTCATGAACTGGATCAGATACCATATATTGCTTTGCCTCATGACATTGCAACAGTTTTTCACTCTGGTTATCAAATTACATCTGGCTACTGGTACCTTTGCCAATTCAACAAGATGATGGACTGAGTGCTGAAACTTTTCATCCACTCATCCCCAGTCAAGAGATCTGAGTTTAATCCATCATTCTTTTGCTCACTCTGCCACCCTAGTTTGGACCCACCCATATGCAAATCAGATTTGACCCAGCTTCTCATGGAAACAGTCCAGCAAAAACTGCCAGGCCAGGTCTTCCGTGGACTGGAAACATGCATCCTGGGGCCAATTTCAGGGTATCATCAGCCAGGCTAGGCTTAATCCAATGCCACTGCAAGCAAGGGACCCATGGCTGGGTATACCGTTGTCTTCTGATGGCGAACATTTTAAACACAACAAGATAATGGATGAGGTGCTGAATTGTTTCAACCACTCACCCCAGTCAAGAGATCTGGGTTTAATCCATAATTTTTTTGCTCAGAATACCACCCAATTTGGGACCCAGGCATATGCAAATCAGTCTTGAGCCTGCCTCTCATGGGTCTCCTTTAACCAGAAACAACCCACTTGGGACCAAATTTGGGGTATCACCCCTCATCATCCAGGCTAGCTTGAATCCACAGGCACAGTGAGCAAGTGACCGACGTCTGGGCATACCCTTGGCCACTTAGGGCAAACATAGCATAGGAAACGCCCCAAAACAGCTTTAAAAATAAAAGACAAACCATTAATTGTCAGATGACAGAAGGATAACCAATCCGCTTAGGAAAGGAAGGCAAGAGTTACAATCTGATGTGCTCAAATATGTGAGTCTTTTAATTAACAGCAAAATGGCCTCAGATTTAGTTCTGATATTGATTTTTTTTCAGCTAGTCAATTAGAAATCATCATCCAGAAAATGGAAGACGCCTGTGAATTTTGAAAAACAACTGTAAGTTTAAAATGAGGGGCTTCTCTTGGAAACTAGAACCCCACCACAGTTGTGTTTTGTTCACAATGTTCCTCCCTCTCTTTGATTACAGTGTCATCCAGTTCTTGGTCCTGAGCAGAACCCCGAATCATGTTGTTCAAAACGTGTCAACACTTTCAAACTAGGGATTTGGTTGAAAATCTTGGGATATAGGGAACCTGAAGAAAAAAATCTAGGTCTCTTTTGTAGGCCCAGTTATTCAGGAGTACAGAAACATGTAACAAATGTAATTGTACCCCTTGAATATTAAAGGTTGAGAACTGAAACATTACAAATTTGTTATACATTTCCAGATGTTTTAACGCCCTTTCCCCGCCCTGTGCCGGCCGTTGCATTAGCGGGCGGGGTTCATGACGAGCTGGACTCGTCATGGGCACAGCGCAACCGCGGCCCATGACGAGTCCAGCTCGTCATGGGCACACAAGGGGTTAAAAACAAATTTGTACGTTTTTGTTTATTATGTTGCAATTATGTGTTGTACTGTTGACTCAAGTACTTTTAATGCAGTGGTGTCTTGAAATGATTTTTGTTTTGGTTTTCACAACTGGTGTAGTTTTCCAAAGTTTATGAAGTGTTAAAAATTGTTTCAAAAACTTGATGAACAACACGATATACAATAAAATGTTGCCAGGCTAATTCGGGACAAGAATGATGAATTAACTGGCATCAGAAAGGTACATTTTGTTGTGTTTGATTTTACAGTGGCTTAACTTTACTGACACAGAATGGGCCCCAACCCCTTGGTAATTACTTTTAGAAGTTGGCATTTTGCTGCCCTTAGCCATTTGGTGCCTGCAGCCTCTCCTGGGTGACATGGCCGGGTGGAAATGGCCAACTTTGTGAATTCCTCCCAGTCAGTAACACAATCGGCTTCTTGTATCTGACTCACAAGCCATCGCAGTTGGATTTATTTTTAGACATTGACCCAATTTCATGTCACAAGATGTCCACGGTTGGCGCTTTCATCATTAAGGTGCTAGTTTTTACAAAAAAAATATTTGTATTCATAACTCAGGTTCTACTAATTGGATTTTGTTGTTTTAGTGTCAAATCATTTATTAAAATTAACTCTACTTTTATAAATTGCTGTAAGATTTTTTTGTGTATTGTGTTTTCACTGTTGTCGTGTAGTTCCTATAAAACCTATACAGGATCTGCGCGTTCGGACAGCATACACTGTAGGACTGGTATCAGAACGATTCTGAACACCCCCACCTGGTATGTTGGCCTTTTGTATGAGCTAGCTCACAGTGCCACTAGAAACTCCTCTTACCAAGTAGAGATTAGTTCTTGGCAACTATCGAACATGACAACCCTGATCCCTCAGGACAGCGGAAACAATATACTACTTTTCGCTCAGTCAGTTGTGCTCACTTAGTCTGTCTTAGAGAGAAACACAGAATAAACAGGCTGGGCGTTTTCAATAAGTATCTATTGAACAGTTGTTATTCTGGTGTAAAATAGATGAGCAGCAACAACGGATAGACAGTAGCAGATATGTAGAATTAGAAGAACTAGGAAAGTAAACGAATGGTAAAGCTCTACCATTTTGCAGTAATCATGAATACATACTAGTACATAAAATAAATGATAATAAAAAGATGGGTACTCCTACGATGTCTCCCTAACTAGATGTACCTAAGTGTACCTAGCATGTGTGTAGGTGTTAAGCCAAGAATCCCTCTAGGATAAAGTCAACCCCATTACCTGAAGTGAGAGACTGTGGGACCCCGTGTTAGTCTCAACTTGGACACCCCGCGAGGAATGTTTAGACCACTGCGAGCTGGAGTGTCTGCATCCAGGAACCTCAGCGTCTCTGGTCAGCGTGTTGGCTTGGAAGTCCTGATCTCCTCTGTCTTACTTAGCAAGATGTGATGTATATATACCCATAGGTCTCCCCAGGGGTCCTTCCTCGCTGTATTATGTGTCTGACTTAGGATGACATCGGGAATGAACTTTGTACATAGATATTATACAGGAGATGTTAGTCCTGCTGCGCTTCCACGATTCCTTATGCATAAGGTATGAGATTTCGAACTAGTGAAAGCCTGCATTCTGAATGCAGTGTTGTATCTAGGTTAAAGGTCAGTCCCTGTAAACCATTAAAAGTGTAATGTAGGGAAGAATATATGTGAAGGGTTACTGAGTTACCTGGGCCTATATTAGGGTACCTATATGGAATAGAACACTGTCTGTGTGATGCATAAATACATTACACATATCCTCTGAGTGAAGCTTGACTACTTTTCATTCCAAGCTACTTAAGGTAAAGCACAGGTTAATTTAGCTACATTTGGGCTTTACCCTGCCATGGGTTGTGGCTACTGCTTGACCAGTGCTCATACTCTAATCAACCAACAACCCAACTTCTTGCAAGCAGTAACCCATAAACTGTTAGCATTTCTCCTACAGCTAGCCTATTCCTCTTTCTTTCTTTCATCCTCTGATGCTGCGTCCTGGAGGTCCCTTAATACACCTAATTTGGTCTCTACTTGTTCAGTAGAAAACAATTGACATCATTTTCATTCTCAGCAGTTTACTCATTTTATCTCCCAGTTGCATTTTCAGGGCCACTTCTATTGCTCTGAAGAACGACTGACCACATTACGCAGCCAACACAGAGAGCCACGACCACTGGAGGTCAATACATGCTGGATGTCCACTGAAAAAGAAATTGGGGCTACCGGAGAAATCACTGGTACACTTACAGAATTCTATGTCCTGGTCCCCATTGACCTACTACTTACCAGCCCTGAGTGAGTCGCTGGTAGAATGCAACCTCTTATTAAATGGGGGTGTGCAGTGATTACAGGTCTCACTTGCCGCAGTGCTGTAATATTAGGACACCCACTCCAGACTGGCAGTTCCTAAGAGTGACCTACAGCAGTTGCTTCTCTGTTTATTTATTCCTTCGTGCCACGCCGGGCACTTGGGATGCTAACAGTGCAACATAGTATTGTAGAGTCCGTGTGGCACTCTACATTCCTTTCACATTTTGCTAACTGAAAACACTCAATTTCTACTCCATACACATGTAATCTCTCAGTCTCTGACTGGGCGCTGGGCTGGGGGAAGACCATACCTTTGGCTTTAATTTCCTCCATCTTGTCCTCCAGCTGGTGAGGAAACAATACAAGATGGTCCTTCTGACGTGTGTGATGGCCCTGCGGGACTGTGGATATCATCCTGGGTGCCTTCAGGATAGTTGTCAGGCATCTCCGCGTCAGGAGCGATGGTGTCATCTTCTCCCTCCTGGTTCTCTCTAAGTCCCCAGACAGGGACTTCTCTTGTTTAAAACAGGACACATTGTGCCCACGCTGTACAGTAACCATGTCCCCTTGAATGCCCACAACCATTTAAACCTCTCTCTCGAATGGCGTGTGGAACTTCCATCCTGGATGACGGTCTCCGATTATGACTAGGTCCCCCACCAACAGATGGGGAACTGTTGCTCATTGGACCAGACTGGCCTTGCTATTTGTTCTCCTCCATTTCTCCTGAGTGGCGTGGATATCCAGTATTACGGGTTGCTACTGAGACCTAGTTGGGATACAGACTTGGGTGGCCATTCGTATCAATAAATCCATTGGCATTGTTGTGCTATGGGGGGTGTTAGAAATGGGATTTCTGGTTGGCCAAAGCTTGCGCCAAAGCCAGGCAGAAACCACCACTCTAATCAGGGCAAGGAAGTTACACGCCAAAGATAACCCCTGCTCACCCCCTTGGTAGCTTGGCACAAGCAGTCAGGCTTATCCCGGAGGCAAGGTGTAAAGCATTTGCGCACGCACACAGCAACAACATCCCAGGCACACCACAAAAGGAACTCCACACAAGGATATATATTAAAATAGCCTTTGTATTATCATAACACATTAGAATAGTGAGCACATATTATACATGGGGCCAACTGGCACTAGGTCATATTTACAAGGGATTATTTACGCCTGACAGGGCCAGTGGGACCACAGTCAGTACCATCACAAAGTGAACTTAGTAAATGTTGAACTTATCATAAACATCGAACACAACCAGCAACTACTGGTAACCACTGTACTTAGCATCAGCCTGTAACATAAACTACATTATGCACAGTATCATATCAGGCGAGAATTATATTCTGCACCAACCTCACCAGCATAAACACATTATGCAATCCTCTCACAAGTCTAAACACATTAGGCCCTAACCTCCTAAGCATAATTACATTAGGGGCGTAAATCACACACTGGAACATAATCTCACTAGCCTAAACCATGATATGCAGAACCACCTCATAATCATAAAACACATTTAGAGGTATCAACACAGGTGCGTAAATCATTCTACAGGAATCACATTTCCTAGCACCCAAAATCATATTAGGGCCTGGTGCCCTATAAACCTAACAATCCCCCTGGCCAACTGGCCATCCCAACGGGGCTCAAATGCCCTGTGTCCAGAATGTCAGGGCGCGCTGCCAATGCAGCAAAAGTCAAGGGTGCGCACTTTAGCGCAGACCTAAACGTTGCAGCTGCCCACTACTTGCTGGGCAACTGGGAATATTAAATGAGGGCCGAAACGGTGCAGCTGGCACTAATTGCTGCGCAGCTGTAAATAGTGGGGAAGGCCTGGCACCTCTGTGCCACTTCTGTTCCTCTAAGGGACTCTCTCAATAGCTAGGAAACAGGCTGCAGCTGCCCGCGCTGGTGCAGCGCAGCTGTTGATCAGGACACGGACCTTGGCACCACGGTGCCTTGAAGATAAATGCGCCCACACAAGAAAAGCATGGGACCCTCTGGGCCGGCCTAAGACAATTATGGCCATCGATGGAGCCACTCACAGGCTCTAGAAATAAACATGCCCCCAAACGTTGGAGCCACACGGGGCTCTGTAGATAATTAATGCCCCCATAGCATTGGAGCCACGCACAGGCTCTAAGAATAAGCTTGCACCGGTCAGCACCAACAAGGAGTGCGTTGGACTACCGCTCGGGGACTCGGCCATTGAAAACTGTTGCCCATTGTTAGAGCCACCCGGGCTCTAAAAACAAAGGATGCCCCGCCGTCGGAGCGGCCCGCAACTGCGGGCCCGCTCATGAAGTTGGCACCGGGTGCAGACGTATGGCCTCCCCCCCAGCCGTATCAACATACCGGCTCTTGGCAGGGGGAAGGCTCCTCATTGTGGATGCGGCGGGGGCAGGCACCGGCAATGTGCCTCGTGCCCCCTCCGCAGGAAACAGGCTGTGGTGCTTGCAGGGCTCTCTCTCCTCACGGGAGCCCCGCCTTCTTCACGCGCCATCCTTCACCCAGTCCCCCGTCTCGGGGCCGGGACTTCCAGTGTGGAGCCTAGCGAGGCTCCAGGCTGCCACCTTCTTCTTCTGGTCCTGCCGCGGCCCCGCCCACTTCACAGGCAGACTTGCCTTACTTCCGGGGCGGCCGCGGCAGGACTGCAGCGGCAATCTCGGCCGCGGAAAATGAGGGGTAGGCTCCCTCGGTATTAACAATATGCAGCGGGGGGGCACTCGCTTTAATTACGGGAAAAATCGCGGGGTGGGCACCTGTGGATAAAAATGAAAGCAAAGTCGCGGGGTGGGCACCTGTGGATAAAAATGAAAGCAAAGTCGCGGGGTGGGCACCCGGGCATAAAAATACTCACATAAGCGGGGTGGGCACCCGCAAAGTTCAGAAGGAGGGGGGAATCCCTATGAGAGGGGTTCCCTCACCAGGGGCTGCAGCTCAGCACAACCCCAGCCTCTCCTTTGCTGGGGGAAAATGCAAGAAATAAAGCAAAGTGCTCATAGGGCGCTAGGGCAGCATAAAATCCATAAGGAAGCAAAAAGGTCCAAGAAGTCCTGGGCATCAAAGATGGGGCAAAACAGCTCCCAGCAAAGGAAAGTCCTCCAGGCATCCAGGGGCAGGGCAGGTCCCAGGGAAGGAAGCCTTCCCCTGGGCCCCAGCAGCAGGACGCCCCTGGTAGATTCAAGTCCACAAACAAGAACATTTTCATGGGGTCACTGCCCCTTCTTTTATACAGCACTTTCCTTTATTCTACAACTGTAGGGCAAGGGGAGAACCAGATACAACTGGTTCAGGAGCACTTTGTTTTGCTCAGATCCCCTCTCTATTCACAGGACAGGCCAGGGACATCAGACGCACCACAGGAGGTAGAGCCAGCATTGTGGAGGGAAGGCCCAACCCTATTCAGGTCCCAGGTGCAACTCCTCCCTCCCATCTACATGCAGATCTCTCCATTCACCACCGGGCAGACTCACCCTGGCTCCTGGAATTCCCCACCACAGGCACTCAAAGAGCGCACACGCACTTTACACTGGGCCACAGTGCTAAAGTTCCCAGAGGCCTAAAACCACTACCACCATGTCAGAGCTTAAGGCAAAAAGTTCAGGGATGAACCTGCCAAAAAGGGCCAAGTCCAAAAGGGGGTTTGTCGTGTGCTGTGGAGGCATCACTCTATTGAGTTCACCATTGTCCACACCTATTTGTAGTGCCCCATTTAGTGTGTGCATGATGTTTGCTGCCTCTCAATTGGCCTGGGGCCACTGAGGGGTCACTTCCTGGTGTTTAATGTTTGGTGACCGCATATAATCCTTGAATTCTTACCCCTGGAATAGTGGTCCATTGTCTGTTTACACTTCACCCTGGAGTCCCAGAGTAGCAAACACTTTCTCCAAGGTGGGCTTTACTTTAGAAAATACATTGGACTTTATGATTTCAACCACCTGGTGCTTGGTGTGGCTGTCTATGATCACTGCTGTGAACTGTCCATCTGGAAAACTCTTGAAATACATGCTGAAATGAGACCACAGCTGCAGACATGGGTACTCAGTGATGATTAGTGCTGGGGAAAGATCTCCGCTTATGATCGCACATGAATGGCACCCTACACCTTTTCGTCCACCAAGGTGTCCATGCCAGGAAACCACACCTTGTCTCTATGTCTTGCCTTAGTATTTACCACTGCTTGGTGGCCCTGATGAGCCAAGTCGACAACCCTGGCTTGGAGGCTCTGTGCTAATGCCTGAGTAGCAGGCATTTGTTGTTGGTTCTCAGCTCATCTCTAACATGCCAGAGGTAGCTCATTGTATTTTGAACAGTCTCTTCCAGCAATTTAGATCCTTCCAGGAAATGTAATTAATGCTTCCTCAAGAGTACTTCTTCGGCCTTTGAGAGGCTTGCATAGGAACAGGTCACTTCAGTAATTTCTGCATTTGGCAGAGCCCTCTAGAATGCGCTGTGCACCACCATTCCAACAATATCTTCTGTCTCTTCATCCTATTTGGCCATCTCCAGTCCAGCCTCCCCTTGTAAAATTTGTGACAAATATTCGGCTATGCCGTTGATCCCTGGAGGATACAGTACATAAAACTGGTATGGCTGCAGATGTGTTGCTCACTGCTCAATACTGGGCATTACGAAATGTCCCTGCAGATAGTGCGACCAGAGTCTAATGGTCAGTGATGACCCCCAACTGCTGCCCACAAAAGAATAGATGAAAATGGTGGCAGGCCCACATGATAGCCAACGCATTGCACTTGATTTGCGTGTACCTGGTCTCCGTGTCCGACTGTGCTCTATTGATGCATCCAATGGGGGCCCAGGACCATTTATTCTTCTCATATAGCAGCACAGATCCTAGTTCCAATGGGCTCACATCAACCTTCAGCTCTGCCCAGCTCTGTCCAGTTCTGTGGATTGAAGGAGGCCATGGTGGCATCTGCCAGCGGTACCCCTTTTACTTGGCAGAAGGCCACGTCAACTCGCGAGTCACATTCCCACTGTGCGTTGGCTCATGTCAATGTCATCAGCGGCTCAGACAGTGTTGCCAAGTTCAAGATGAATCTACCACAATAGATAGCCATGCCCAGGAACAGCAGCACCTCTGTGACAGTATGAGGAGCAGATGCTGATCATATTGTTTCCACTATCTTCAGGTCAATACTCAACCCTTCTGGTGGGAATATGTACCCAAAGAACTCTATCAAATTTTCATAGAACTAGCACTTTTGGTAATGGAGTGTTAACCCACAGTTTGGCAGCCAATTAAGTGTGGCTCTGAGTCTCATGTGGTGCTTCTCGAGGGTATTAGAGAACATCAAGATAGACATCAGTAATATTCAGAACACCCACCAGGCCAGAGGAGGTTTCACTGATGTTCTGAAGTACCCCTGCTGGTGATTATATCTCAAAGTTCAACTTCTGATAAAATGGAAGACCTATGTAGGTTGAAAATGTTGTGATGTTCCAACTGGCTGGTTCTAGTTCTAGCTGATGATAACCAGCATTTGAGTCTAGTTTGGAGAACCACTAGGCTCCATTCAGGTACGCCACATTATCATCCACTGTGTGGGTGATGTGTCGCTCACTCCAGATGGCTTTATTAGGGTGCTGCATGTCTACACACAGCCAGATTGCTCCTGGCTGTTTAGGATTTGGTACAATCACAAGGGGTGAGCCACTCAGAGTTGGGCCAGTGACCTTCTCAATCACTCCTTGCTTTTCCAGGCTCCACACTTCTTTTTCCATTAGTGGGTGCAGATTGAATGGGACCCTATGGTGTCGAAGTGCTGTGGATGTTATAGACATATCATCAATGTGTAGTCAAACCTTTGTGCCTTTTAGTCATCCGAGCCTTTAGAACAGCTGAGATAACTCCAACATGAAGTTGACAGCATATGATCTGTAAACATGTTGGGCAAAGAAGACGAGCACCAGATCTTCAGCTGTTTGGCAACATAACAGCATGCTGGTGCCTCCTTCCAAGATGTGGAATCGGGTTCACTTCTCTCTTCCATCACTTGTCACTGCAACTTCCACAACCCCCTTTAAGGGCAGTGGCTCCATCCCTCCATAAGTGCAGATCCTTGCGTTTATTGGTGCTAGCAAGGTACCAGCCTGTCAAAATGTTTCCTGGCAGGGGTCTGTCCCTTGCTTTAGCATACTTTGGTGAAGTGGTTCATGCATCTGCACCTGGACCAGGACCAGCCTCTGGCAGGACAGGTGTTTGGTACACAACGCTCTAGGCCACTGTTGCCACACTGTCTCTTCAATGGCTTTGCCCCACTGTGCAGTCGGGGTCAGGCAGGCCTGTATGGTGTCTGCTTTTTCCTCCTTTTACCTTGCCAGTGTGATCTGTGCCAGCCTTTGCTGTCCCTCCCACCAGGGCTTACCCTATCTCATTAGCTCTGCTGTCTGCCAATTCATGAGACCTCGCCAACATCAGTATGGCATCCAATGTGATTCTGGGTTGGCGTAGGGTTAGCAGCTTGAGGGTTGCTGACTTCCAGCCTCGTATGAATTGGGCCCTAATTTCATCCTGCTGGGTGATGTCAGTGCAAGTGCTCTCCAGCTGCTAGAAATGTGCATAGAATACATCTAATGATTCATCCTCCTGCTGCCTGGCCTGCCTCCACTTAAAAACGCTCATAGTCATGGTTGAGCTGGGGTCAAAGTGTTAGTTCAAAGCAGCGTCGAAGTCTGTATCGTCTCCTGTGTTGGGCAGGGTCTCAAACAGGTCATACAGTTTTGCCAACAGCAACCTCTTGACTGCGCCATCCATTTCCTGGCTGGTTCAAAAGTAGTACTGTAGGCACCCGACCAATTGTCACCAATGTAGCACAGCAGTCGTGGGTCTGCCAGCTCACTGAAGGGTGGCAGCACCTTGACTGAAGAGTGGGTTGCTGGCAGAGGTGTTGCTTGGCATTGCTGTTGCACAGACCTGGTGGGACAGTTCAAACATCAGTGTGCTGCTGGGTGATGCAGACTGAAAGCTTACTGGACCACAACTGTTGAGCAATTCTCCTGTTCTACATCGTATTGCATCTGTGCCCTTTCTGACTGTATATCCCCTTTTATTTTCTTTCATTCATTTTTATTTTCCAGGCCGCCCAGATTCAGCCTTCAGCTTCCCCCAGTAGAGGGCCTTGCGGTACTGATCCCTAGGGCGGGCCTCATATTAAACTCCACTCGCTTGAGGCACTGTCACATTTTCAAGGCAGCCTACTGGTGCTCACCTTGTGCAGCACCAATGTGGGGGAGGAGCTTTAGACTCTGTAAATCTCATTTGACCCACAGGGATGTTGCCTCACACGTGATGCAGTGTGCTTTGCCTGCTGGCAGGTGGGTAGGTCTGCGGCCTCACTCGCAACGGTGTGTGCTTGGTCTGCTACGTGTGCTGTACCCAACTTGTGCACACTCACCTTCTATGATCTCTGCAGGGCCATTGATCCATTGCCACAGAATCTGAAGCTTGGCCCGGGAACCTGCTGCCGCTTGCTGCACCTTGCAGCTAGGACCATAATATAGACATTTGAAAGAGCAGATCAAAGACAACTTGATTCAACTCTCAGGCTGCGTCCAATAATAATGTGGCTTTTGAAACATCCACAAATGAGAATGATTCTTTAACTGGCAAAAAATGGGGGCTCCTCATTTACAAAGTGAATAAGTTAGCTTATGCAGCAGACTTTTATCATGACACCCTCATCTTGCAGAAGAAATTCCTCTTCCTTTACCCTGCCCATCATTAAAAGGGTGTCCGATAAGATATACTGGAGCAAGCTATTATGCTGCTAATCATTATTGAAAAACACAGGAGTTTCATGACCCATAACCTCTTAAAGAATTCTTAAAGACCACAGCCCATAGCGAGATAAAGATAGGCAGACAACTCCATAAGAAGTCCCCAGCGATTGGGCAATGCCACCAGAAGGATTGCCTACAATGCTCATCACTCTGCTCATGGGACATCATGATTAAGGCCTCATCCATAGAATAGGACACACAAGAACCTCATCTCTCAAGATGGATGAAAATCACCATCCCTCTGTATTCCTAATACCAAGAGAGAAAATCCCTACCATTAGGAGCTTCCAACCCACTCATTACACTGTCATCAACAGACCTCACACAAAATACAGCAAGCAAATTTGATTCTTATATCAACACCTCTCTCTATTGGTTCAGAGGTACTAGCCACTGGCACAACAGACGCTGCTCACCATTTTAAAGTAGAAAGCATATGATGAGACACCTCCTAAAAACCTTCAACACAGTCAAATTCCGTGTAAGACAGAAAACATCCAAATCAACTTTCTAGATGCAAGCCCCACACCTACCTTCGTACTCCTCAAAATACCAAGACTATACTCCCTACCCTGTAATTTGAAAACATTAAGCCCAGAACTCTCTGATTCTGCAATAATCAAAAACATTGGTGAAAACACTGTCAATATGATCTCTCATCATCAATCGCACCACAGGATTTATACGGCAAAAGAAAATGTTGTTGTTATTGTAATCCAAATATGCAGATATTTCCTTGGTCCAGGAAACGTACATGTCCTATCAGAAATAGATAGACTCAAATATGGCTAGGTCAGGAAAGTAGCCAGGGAAGGGAAAGAGCTTACTGCTTCTGGCCCAGAACCCTCAGAAGAATCAGACACATCCTCCTCGGTGTCATATGAGAAGGGAGGTGTGGCCATACTCCTCCATAAATGACCCACCATAACTGTTAAGGGCCACTACATTTTTTAACAACTATCTTGCCAAGGACAAACATGTACAGTTGGATCGGTTTATGCACCACATAGTGATTAAAAAGAGATATTTTCCAAATATCTCTGAATAATTCCAGAGGTGCATGACTGGAAACTTAGACTGGGAGGGATTTGGAATCTTACACTTGACTAATTTCTTGACCACTCTGGACTCTCAGATCGCACAATGTGCCATAGACATACAGAGTATCTTAGATCATTCTCCATTTTCAAAAAATGTAGGTATGCCATTGCAAGACTCGAAGGACTGAACATGGGGAATTATATTCTCAGATTCAAATTACCAGAGGAAAAGAAAAAAAGTATGGGGCAGACCTACAATCCTCTTGCGCCACTTTTGCGTCACTTTTTACATGGGAAAAGTGATGCAAAAGTGGCGCAAGGGGCTTGTAAATCTGCCCGCATGTATCTACTTTCAAGACTATTTAGACCTAAACGACACCTCACAAACAACATCCTAAACGTTATGGGTGCCTCTGAAAGCCTACCGCAGTGGCTTGGTGATAAGAGACTCTGTTACAATGAAGAAACAGGTATAGGCACAACAACAGAATTGAAGAAAGCGAAAATACCAGAGGCCACTAAAGTGTACTGAGTCACCTCCTCAGCAGTGAATCTGCGAGATATTATGATGAACAAAAGTACACACTGAAAACTTACTAAACAATCAGGTAGAAAAAGGTCTCCACTGAATAAAATTACTTCACTACAAGCATGGGGGGAAAGCTGGTAGACTCCTGGTGTACCAACTAAGACAAAGGTAAGCAAGGTTCACAATGCCAGCTCTACTGAAAGCTGAAAATATTATGCTTTATGCGCCCCAGCCCACAGGGTCCTCCTAACACCACAGTGAAATGTTTTCAAAAGCTACCTAGCCTTCACATAACACCAATAAATAGATCAGAATTAGACTACAAGATAACTGATATACAAGTGCAGAAGCAATTAAATGCATGCTGGCAGGCAAAACTTCAGGAGTTGATGGCTTTCATGCTGAAATTTACAGAATTACATTTTGTTCCCATACTGTGAAAAATAACAAATGGCCTGCTGTCAGAATCCACGCAGGTCTACATTTGATTGATTCCTAAGCCAAGATGTGATCCGCTATGATGTGGAAATCACAGAATGATATTCTTGATGAATTCCAAAATGAAGCCTCTGGCCAAACCCCTGGCCACTCGAATAAAGAGGTTTATTTATCCCCTGGTCAATAAATGCTAGTTCTTCAACTATAACTTGAAGCCTCTATCAATCCCCATCTGCAAAACAAATGTAATTTACAATGTAGACTCTCTTCTGTATGGGAAACACACTACAGAGTCTGATAACCACATCCTTATCTTATCTGGAACCCATAAAGTGTGGGAAATTAGTCACAAATTTATAAAGCAGAAGTATACATACACATGAACATCTCATCTGGCAGAATAAGACAATTAAAACTGATAATGAACAGTAATATTGGCCCGCATGGGTGCAGACATATATCCTGTATATCAGCCTTATCATACCAGACAACACACTCAAGCCATTTCAAGACTTGGAGTTCCACCTAGAGTCTGCCAAATTATTGCAATTCCCATACCTGAAATATAGTCTACCAGGGAAAGTAGGCAGTCATCTTGATGAACTCATCAGCTCAACAATAAATGACTACTTAGTGAAATGGGGGATATATCGGAAACTATTCTCAGTCCTACACAATACTATGATAAACACTATTTATTCCAATCCTACCTCATCAGCCCTTTATAGGAAATGGAAACCTTATCTCTAAGACTCTAACGAAGAAAATGACTGGCATGAGATTATAACTATGCATGGGAAAAGTCTCATTAAGGTAAGACATAAATTCAGTTTAAAACAAATCAAACATGATCGTACTATAAGCTTCACAGAGCTAAATGAACTGACAACACCCAGTGTTGGAATTATAGCTATGCTAGAGGAGGTCTGGTACATATTTTATGGACATGTGCAGTCATACACTTGTATTGGGCCCCACTATGAACAAAACTTCAGGAAACCACAGACTTACAGCTGCAATGCACTCTTGATCAGGCACACCTGCAAGCTACTTGAAACATTATAGGTATAGGAAACCACAAAATAAGATGGCTGGATACATCATTGGCACTGGCCACCCTTTTCATACTGAGAGACTGGAAGAAACCCGAACTAACAATGACAGAAGAGTGATCAGTATCAATGGTGGAAGCAGAATCACATGAATGAGTAATCTACAAGCTTAATCATCAACTACAAATATTTGAGGACACCATAGGGGCATATCTGTGTTGATATAGACACAGACATGAAACAACTATAATTCAGAACAGGGTTATTTTATACTGATGTTTGAGCTGACTCTTATGTGTGTATGCATTCATGTCTTTTTTTCTCAGTATCCTAATATATGCTTGTTCAATCGAAATCTAAACTTTGTTTCTAGGCACTATGTGCAAAGTTTCTTCAATCTGTTTTCTGTATTATGTCAAAATCCAATAAAACATATTTTTAAAAAGTGTACTCCTCAAAAAAATGCAAACGTTCCAAATGTCTAACATAGAATATCAATTATAAAGCTGAGTCCCAAAAACAAAATTCAATATCTAAATACTCGACACATGCACATTTATGAACACCATGCCCCAACCAAAGCATTAGCACGTTCCTTAAAGCATGCATGCACGCATGCACACACACAAACGCTTTCATGCACCGGGCAGAAAATAAAAATCTTTATGAAAGGAATATTAAAGCTCTACCTCAGTTATTAAAAAAGAGCCTTGGAGGAATGTGCCAACTGCTCAACATAAATCAAATGTGAATGGTATTCAGAGGTGTCCAAAAATGCCCAGAAATCCACAAACCAACAATAGAAAAAGCTTTCAAGAGTCTATGGGCCACTTTGCCAGCATAAACCATTAATAAATGAAAAAACAACTACATTGAAACTGTGTCTGCTCAATGGAAGGGAAGGGTTTTTCCATGGACCAGTCTTTGCGTATCATTAGTACAAATTTGTAAAATATTTTTAAAGCTATACCCAACAAAAATATAACTTGATAGCAGAGAGAGAAACATTTTAATCCAACTAAATAAAATATAAAAGCATTACAACAACCATATTTTTGAACTTTGTTGAAAATGGAAAACACAGTGCAAAATCAAATCTACTAAGAATGGGCTACAGCTGCTGGAATTTATACAAGAAGCATGTCCTTCTAGTACAATGACCCATACCTAGAAAAGCTTAGAAAGATCCCTCACATAGAATTCAACGTCTACATCACCTCGCTTGCAGCCATCGTCAGGCACCACAGACTCAACATTGTCTCTTATTCTGACGACACCTAGCTGATTCTTCCCACACCAATGAACCCACAGTCACCAAGAACAACTTCTTTGACGAGATGAAGGCTGTCGCCACCTGGATGAACAACAGCTGCCCAAAGCTCAACTCAGAGAAGACAGAAGTCTTCATCCTGGGCTTCACCCCCTCTACTTGGTATGACTCCTGGTGGCCCTCAGCACTTGGAGCACCCCGCACACCTACAAACCACGCACAAATCCTCGGCATCATCCTGGACTCCTCACTCACCATGAAACGCCAGATCAACCCCATCTCGTCTTCCTGCTTCGACACACTATGCCTGCTCCAAAAGATCTTCAAGTGGATCCCCACCAAGTCCAGAAAGATGGTCACCTGCGCACTCATCAGAAGCAGAATCAATTATGGCAATGCGCTCTAGAAACGGCAGAACATTCAGAATGCCCCTACCAGACTCACCCTCAACATCCCCAACATTAGTCACATCACGTGCTCCCTGAGAGACTTCTACTGGCTTCCAGTCCACAAAAGAATCACCTTCAAGCTCCTCACACACACACCTACAAAGCTCTACACAATGGGGGACCTGCGTGCCTTAACCACTGCCTGGCATTCTACACCTACCAGAGACCTCTGCTCCACCCACCTGGCTCTTCAGCTGAACCACAGAGCCTTTGACGGATCATCAGCCCCTTCACCAGCACCTTGAGACACTTACAGGTGAGTAGTCATGCTTTACAAGACACTTGATTGATTGATGTGTGCTTTCCACTGCAGAACACATGCTTCGCACCATATTACATTTCTGCTTCTTTACATCTACTGCAAAGAGGCATCTTTCCAGCGCAAACTCGTACATCATTTTGCATTGGATCAAAACCTTAGTAAATTTGAACTATAGTTTTCTAGCCCACCAAACAGGATCCAGACCATATATTTTTTGCAGGACCACAATCAGGCCAGCTACCTCTCAATTGGGGGGGATTACAAAACATATCCCATTCCTTAAGATAGAGGCCAATCAAATATGTTCCTTAGGACGCATTTGAAAACACAAATCAATTTAATTTATTATGTGTTCATACCAAACCAAGGAGTTAGCCCCACCTACTGGTTGAGTAGCATTCAAATTTGAGAGAACAATTCTTCCAAAGCTTTAGATAAAAATCTTGTGCACAGATGTTGGGGTTATTTTAGTATGCATTATGGTCATGAACTTTCAGAATGCAAGGGCACACTACTCTGAGTCTCCTGAACATGCATATTTTACCAGCAGAAAATAGTGGGGTAAACAGAATGCTAGTGCCACCCAGATGGAGACCTCACGTCTCAAATGGACATATTAACATAAACACCAAAGTAAAGGCAAGAAGGACTTCAATGCCTCATGGAACCATCCTCTTGTGTTGTCATTGAAGTCAATGAAATGAATGTCTAAAGGTATAGAATTAGTCTAGGGCAACACTCTTTCAAAGATATAGAATAATATTTCAGGACTCCTATTTTGCTCTTTTTTATTTTTCACAAAGGAATATGAACTATTATTTTGTACTGTGTTTACAGAATGAGTCACTCAATAGCATGTAGACCTTAACCCCTTAACTGCTGAGGTTCCCCCAAGTGATGAGACCATTTTTGGCTATTTGGGATTATTTGCGCTCAGGGCTCCATAACCTTTTTTCCATATAAGGTATCCACGCCAAATTTGTGTCTTGTTTTCTAACATCCGGGGGATTCTAAGAGAACCCAGGAGTTGTGAAATTCTCTCGAGGGGATGGAGAAAATAGGCAAAATATTGCCATATTTTGAGTTTTGGGAAAAAAAGGAAAATAGTGCTGTGGATAAAAGTGTCTGTTTTCCCTAAAAATGTAATCAAGGAACAGTTTGCTGTGCTAAAGTTATCATCTGCCTAGCTTTCAGGAACTAGCAGAGCTGAATAAAAAAATATTGTTTTTTACCACAGTTTTGTCATTTTTCAAAGAGGTAGCACATTTTTCCAGTTCCCTGTGTTCTCAACCTACTTCCAGTCTGTGGTGGAAACCAGTGTAAAACAATTGGGTGATCCAGAAAACCTATAGATTTCAGAAAAGTAGACAACATTCCAAATTCAGAAATGTGGTATATGTGTAGATCCCTTAAGGTTTTCTAAAATAATCTAACTGTTGAAATAAAGAAATACTGAAAATGAGTAGAAAAAAACGACCATTTGTGACAACGTTTTCATCTGTAACTTTGTGCCACAATGGCTGATTTACAAAAGCAAAATGTCATTAAATCCACTAGACCCTTCTAGTTGCTTGTATGTATAGGGTTTGTAGGTTCTTCTAGAATCCAAGGTACACAAAGCCAACAACTGAGTTGTACCGTTCAATGGTTTTCAATTCTGTACCAAATGCAGACCAAATCATATGGTGAAATATGTAGAGTGAAAAATGAGTATCAAGGAAACATATGCATTTCTGAAATGGCCACAAGGTATGGAGTTTAGGAGCTGTGGTTATTTGTACATCTCTGAATTTGTGAGAGCTCATACTAGCATTAGATGTTTAGGGTATTTTTCAAGATGTCTCTTTCTTACACACTGGCTCACAATTGGAAGGTGCAAATGCAACAAACACCAACCAGTGATAACAAATGTTATATACTATTCTATACTCTCACATGTTTGCTGATAAAAATTGTGTGGGTAGGCCTAGTGCCCGGGATAGGAAACATTCTAAAACACAACATGGATGCATCACATTTTTCCACTCAAAATGTACCTTTTTTTGCAAAGTGGGTAGCTGTGAATTGTAGGCCCTAGCTCAGCCAGCACCAAGGGAAACCTAGCAAAATTGCAAATTTTTTAAAACTAGACTCCTGGGGAAATCTAGGGTGGGGTGACTTGGCTCTCACGAAGTTTTTTTTTTACCCAAAATCAATTGCAAACCAGAAACATTGATTAAAAAACACATTTTCCTCATATTTCTGTAATGGAAAGTTCTGAAATCTGTGGGGAACGACAAACTTCCTTACACCCAGCATTTCCCCATGTCTCCAAATAAAAATGGTACCTCACTTGTGTGAGTAAGCTTAGTGCCTGTGGCAGGAAATGGCCCAAAATGCAACATGGATACATCACATTGTTTTCACTCAAAACTGGCCTTTCTATGCAAAGTAGATAGCTGTGGATTTTAGTCCCCAGCTCAGCCGGCACCTAGGGGAACCTATAAAACTTGCACTTTTTTTAAAACCTGGGTTAATCCAGTGTTGTGCAGTTCCCACTAATCCATAGGACCTGCACATTTGTTTGGCCAACATAAACTTTAGGTGAGATGCCTAGACTGACAGACTCACAGGATATGTTAGACTAGAGACCAGCTAGCTCACAGTGACACCATAATCTCCCCTAACCTTACTAGGTAGCGAATGGTTTCTGGTAACCACTGAACAGAACAACCCTGACCCCTCGGGGATCACCGATACAGATCACAAACTTTTGCGTAATCACTCGTGCTTACTTCTGCTCTGAAAAATATACAGAATACACAGTGGGACATTTTCAATATATTTATTGAATCAATGTTATTCTTGTATAAAATACATGCGCTGCAATAATCAGTAGACAGAAGCAGATGAAAGTGATTAAACCACGAAAAGAGTAAATAGTAGATACAGTTCTACCATGGTGCTAAAACAGTGCTTATATGCAGGCATATAAACAAGGAAGTAATCAGGCATACTCCTACTATGCATACCTAAAGTATGTGTAGGCGTGAAGCCAAGAATGCCCCCATTGGACGATCAACCCCAATACCTGGTGGGAGAGGATGTAGGAGCCTGTCTTCATCACGAACTGAACACCATTCACAGAGATGTCTGACCACTGCGTGGTGAAGTCTCAGCATTCAGGGACCCTCGGTGTCAGCTGAAGTGCCTCCTCTGCTAATCTTTTGGGATGCTCATTATTTATAATAGAAAGCATCCTTATGCTCATTATCTATAATAGAAAGCATCCTTGTGATGTGCTTATAGATTTGCACTGTTATGGATATGTAGTTAGCTCTGTCTTCCCGTGGATGAAGATCGAACAACAGTTGTACATAGTGCGTCAAGAGGCATTGTACATAGTGTTTGAGCCATCGTGAGAATGTTATACAAAGCTAACTGTGTAAATAAAGTAGTTTCAGAGAAACTAATCTAACATTGTTGTGCACGTAAATATGTGCAAAAGGTCATAGCAAAAATGTTATCATGCAAAATTAGGACAATGTAAGAAAAATGTATAGCTCCATTACTTAGGCCTAACCAGGGCAAAAAACACCAGGGTGGAGTGACTTGCGTGGCTTTCACTAGGCACTAGGCAATTGTACCTAGAAGCCCTTGCAAGTGTCAAACATTGGTAAAAAACACACATGCTCCATACATTTCTATGACAGAAAGTCCTAGAATCTGTGGGGAGCCATATTTTCCTACCTCTATGAGTTGCCACTTTTCCTCCAACAAGAGAGAGCACTACACAAAAAGGCCCTAAAGTGCTACATTGAGAGATAAGGAGGCAGCAGTATTTTGGGTCATGCTGTAGTGCCACCCATACAAACCTATGAACCACCGACATTTTTGAAAAACTGGAGGATTCCAGTGTGGTGTGTGTTGCATGACCCTCATGAGGTTTTCTTACCCACAGTGCCCTGCAAATGCCAACCTATGGCTGAAATCACACATTTCCCTTCCATTTCTGTGATGGAAACTTGCAGGAACAGATCAAACTGAGGTCATTGGGAGTCTGGATCTCGCTTTGATCCAATCCTGTCACAGGCACTACTCCCAGCAACACAAGTGGCACATCGTTTTTATCGGCACAAGTGAACTAACAAGTTAAGTAACGCTGGGTGGTAGGATTTCTGGGTTCCTGTGGATTCGAGAATTACCATCACAGAAATGTAAGAAAAATATTTGATTTCAGGCATTGTTTCCAGGGCATTGTGGTTAAGAAAACCTGAGGGGATCCATGCAAGGTACATCACCCTCGAATCCTTTGGTTGACATGACTCCAAATCTTGCATCTACCCCTATCACTGATCTCTACACGTAGGCTTTAGAGCCTTTTGTGCCAAGGTCTCTTGGCCTACCCACAAAAGTGAGATACCATTGCTATCAGAAGACTTGGGGGAATACTGGCTGTTTGGAAATGTGTGGCTCCACACAAATTCCATAGATTTCTCACAGACATGTGACGAAAGTATTTGTTTTTAGTCAAAGCTTACAGTTTGCAGGGCATTGTGGGTATGAAAGTGTTTTGGGATCTATGCAAAACACACCACCCTGGCTAGCTTTCAGAACTGTCTGGGTCTGGTAGGTTTTCCCAGGTGGCAGCCTACCCAAGTCCAACAAGTGCAGACATTCACCATTTGAAGTGGAATGATATTAGTAGTTAGCCACACTCTCCTGACCCATATGTAAAAACAAAGTCCAAAGGAATCAAATGTCCTCTTATTTGCCACTGGGATTTCTTAGTCTGCAGGGAGCAGAAAGACTGTTGAGGCTTTAGGGGTGAAGGTGGGTTAGATGTTAGGACGGTACAGACCCACCCAATTATTTTATTAAAAAGATATATTCTTGCCGTATAGTGGGCTATCTTGTCCCAGGGGCAAACTAATAGGGGCCAACCTCCTGCCTGCTTCTGGGAAGGGCAAAAAGACTGGTTTGTTCCTTATTGGGGGTGTGTGACCAATGCCAGAATGCAACATATGCACCACTTTCTTTTTCCACAAAGACAACATCCTGAAGTCAGGCAAACTTTCAGCCCCGAGGGGCATATTTGGGGCAACATCCCCAATTGGGACAATGCCCCTAACTGCACGCAGGAGGGCAGGGAGACACTATTGCCCCTTCTGGGGAGGACGTATGGTTTGATGCAAGGGTAGGCTGCACCCTCCTTTTGTTTTGGCTCCTTTTTTAAATGCATAATGTTTAGTGTGCTTTCTGCCCCAAGGACAGATTGGTAGTGATTACCCTTCCCCTCCATCCCGTGGCAGAAATTCCTTTGGGCTATGAGGTGAGGAGAGCAGGTGAGGAGAGCATAGGTCTATGCCCAGGAGGACCCCATAACAAATAAATACTACATAAACATAGTCCCCGGTGTCTAGTGGGGTTCCTGCCCCCTGGTGGGCTACTTGGTGGAATTGCTACAATCCTTCCCAATCCTTCCAAAAATGAGCAGAAGATTGTCTGGCTTCTTGTTTGGGTCGCGGTATAGCCTTTCCCATGGTGGGCAGCCCCGACCCAATACTCTTTTTCTCAATTTATTTTCTAGTGGGCTTTTTGTGCCTCTGGTGACAGATTGGGGGTAAACACCCTAGTGTCAAGTGGGCTTTCTGCCCCCCCTGGTGAGGCAGGTCACATGTGACTAACCCAAGCACCTCCCAGAGAGGGAAGAAAGACTGTCTCCTTTTTGGGATCAGGGAGTGCCCCCCCTTATATTTAAAAAAATATATTCCTAGGTGTTTAGTGGGCTTTTTGTCCCCAGTTGGGGAGATCTTCAAAGAATTATTGCAACATGAGAAGCGTATCTGTGTATGTGAGGTCATTGGCTACTAATGCTCAAGAAGAAAGCTAAGAGTGGTTCTGACAGTGATTGATGGTCTATTTTGGAGGAGTCTCCGATTGTAGGGTAAAGGAAGTATGAAAGAAAGAACACCAATCATGTTGAGAACAGGTCTTTACCCTTAGAAAGAAGGCCCAAGCACCTCAAAAGGGAGTGGTGTTGTAAGCAGCACAAAAAGGAGAGGTGTCCGATGAGGCACAATGGAAGAATTTTGTTCTATGCCGACCAAAAAAGAGAGGTGTCCGATGTGGCACAATGGAGATAGATGTCTTGAGTGACACACAAGACATGGATGCAATGGTGATGGTTGTCCTGAGACACAAAAGACATGGACATTCAAGAAATTGAGTATGGGGTGGAGGAGCTCCAGCAAGACGATGATGTGCTTTATTAGGAGCATGTGCTCAACCTCCAAGGGGATGTTGATGGAGATGACCACTTCAGTGAGGATCAAGTTCCTTCTACCTCCAGAGACGACATTAGGAATCCGTTAGGAGAGAATATGTTATAGTCCCACAGTATTAAACATCCCAGAAGTGCTGAAAGGTGGCCAGTAGAACATGTGAACAAATTCTTTGAGAGGTGGGTTGGATTTCCACAAGAGAAAGAAGGGAGGAATGACCTCAATGCTTAATGTTCTAGGTCAGTCACCCGTGACAAGTACGCCTAATGCCCAATTGGCAGGGACCCCAGAAAGGGCCTTGAGAGTTTCCTCATCTCCTTGACGTTGTTTGCCAACCAACAAAGATCATTGATAGGTCCGAAGACGTATATTTTAGAGGGTTCTATTAGACTTGGAGGCCAGAGGCTGGAACCTGCATGCTATGGTTCTCCTGGGGAATGCCAACGCAGGACTAAAGCCTGAAAGCGCAAGGCAGCTCTGAAGAAAATCAACCCCGAGTTGAGAGATTTAGTGGAGAAAGAGACTACAGAGAACCCTAAGGTAAGCTTGTTTTCGGTGAAGAAATGGTGAAAACCCTGGGCAAGTGGCCATGGTCACACCGAATACCAGGAAGAGTACTATGTTTTCTCATTCTTCCTTGCAGGGAATAGTGGGGGGTTGCCTCAAACACTTTACCCAAGTGTGGGAAACCATTACCCAAGATCCATAGGTTTTAGGAAACCATCTAAGGATTTAGATTAGATTTCTCAGAGTTGGTTTTGAATGGAGTTAAAAAAAAAGGAGTACACATGGAGGTAAAATCTATGTTGTTAAAGGGAGCGACTTTAGAAGTGTGCAAAGAAAGAAGAGTTTTCATAAGTACACCCTTCCAAGTATAAATACATGACAGAGGAAAAAGGTCTGTTTAAACCCATGGGATTTTAATCAATTTCTGGTGTACAGACACTACAAGGTGTAAGTGATCCATCTTTTAAGAGGCATATTGCTGAAGAGACAATTAGTTGGTAAGTAGGATCTGAAGGATGCCTATTTTCATAATTCCCAAGGTGAAGGATTACCAACCTCATTTTCAGTTCACTAGGCGGAATAGACTTTACCAGTTTTGTTAATTTCCATTTGGCCTTCCTTCAGCACCATGGTGCTTCACTAACGTTATGAGGGGAAGAGGGGCGTATGCATGTTTTTCTTAATTAAACAATATTCTGTTTATGTTCCAGTGTCAATCTCAGTTATTGTATGAAAGCCTTCAGGTAAGTCTGGGGTTCATAGTGAATACAGAGAAATCTATTTGCATCCCTTCACACTCACTAGACGTTTTCATGGTTCACAATAGGTACAAACAACATGGTTCTTCTTCAGGCTCCAACTCTTAGAGAGCTTGCAAATCTACTAGAGCTACCATCCTCTTCAATTCAGGCAATATTTTGTGGTCCGTTATACTATCATGCTTTGCAAAGGATAAGGCAAGGGCCCTTTGGGGAGATTTATAGTATGGGGATGAGATAAATCTAGATCTGAAGGAAAAGGAGGAACTGGTTTGGTGGTTAGAGAATGTAGATGTCTGGTATTGATGGGCAATCTTTGGATGTTCGCCCCCCTTTATTCTGGAACTGGATGCAAGTTTAACTGGTTGGGGTGCACCCAACGGGTGATCAGAAAACTGGTGGATTATGGTCAATAACAGAAAAAGGGGCTCATTTAAACTATTTGGAATTATAAACAGGTTGTTATTCTCTCTGGAGTTTCAGACATTGTTTACAAGGCAGAGCAGTATTATTGAAAATGGTCTATGTTGGTGTGTTGTCTTATATAAATCGCTTAAGAGGCTCATAACCCTTGGATCCTTCAGATTAGCCAAGAAAATTTTGGATTTTTTTAGCTTAGAACCCAAAATCAGAAACTGCCTGGAAAGGAGAATGTTTCTGTGGACTGGAATTCAAGAGGTTTGAGGGATTACAGTGAGTAAAGACTGATCAAGTTTTGGGAGTGAAGACTAAACAAGGTTTGTTAGAGGGAATTAACTCAGTTGTGCGATCCTCTGTAGGTAGATTATTTTTGCAAGCAGACTGACATTTCAACTGATCAAGTATTAGTGTTGGATGACAGAAACAGGCGCCCTAGCAGTGAATGCATTCATTCGGAGTTGGAAGTGATCGAATGGTCGAGCGTGCTTTCAATTGATTTTGGAACTAGCTTGTGACATTCTACTTTTCTTCTTCCTGCTATGGAGGATCTGTTGAAAGACATAGATGGAGAGGAATGTCCTCTGGTACAGTCAGGGACTTTGAACTATCTTACATGGAAAGTTTCAGCAGATCTTCCCAGAAGTAAGGGTCCAGGAACCCTTTACTGGTATATAAGAATTTGAAGAATTTAGTTTCCTTGGTGCATGAAAAGGAAGGAGGATCCAGTGGAAGGACCTGTAGATGAAGTAGATATCTTCCTGGTAGATTAGTTTGTGGGGGTCCTTAGCTATAGACCTTTTATCTACTACAGATCAGAAGTCTCTGTGGATCACAGTCTGATTAATGGCAAGAGTGTGTATTATGTTTTGGTTTGCAGAGTCCATAAGAGCATCAGATTAACAAGACCTCCTACATAAAGATATAAAACCCTGTGGGATGTCAGCTTGGTTCTTGTCCTTATTTACTTGATGGTTAGATAAAAATATATTTATATTAGAAAAAATGTACTATGAAACCAGCCTCTTTTTTATGTTTACCATCTTGTCGTTGAGCTTCAGATATTTTGGCTTTGGAAGTAGGTAACAGGTGATATGACCCCTTCAGGATAACTTTATCCAAGAGTTGATTTGTGCAATAATTTGTATACAGTGGATTGTATGAGAGAATATGATTCTCAAATGAGTGAGTTTCAACCTGATTGTGTTGATCAATTTTTGATTTAATTTCTGAAACCTTTTTAAGCAGTTACCACAGTTTCTATCACAAGATGTGTGAAATATTCTATGCAGCAGACTGGTGTTAATTTGCAAAAGTTTCGCGCTCATTCTCTTTGGCTACTCAAACCTTCTGAAGAAGTGGATGTCTGAAAGATATTATGAGAACAGATTGGTCTAATGCCCGTTGAACACATGTCTGATGTGGTATTAGAGGGCTACCAATATGCATAATGGTAACCTCCGGCCTTGTAATGAAATAGCAATTCTCCAAATAAAATGCCAAGAGAATCTGAATTTCATTAAAGACACAGAGGCTAACATTATCCCACCCTCCAGCCCAATCTGGTGGGATCTTTATTCTTGATTATGTAAAAAAAAGAAAATTATAATTTGGTGAATAAGCATTTAGAAATTGATATATTTATTTGCTCCTGCAAGTGATTATCTTTGCATGTGAACATTTTTATTGGAAGCTTCGTTTAGATTGAGACTTTAACAATTCTTAATCTTTTTTTCCATAAGACTCAATGACACACTTCCTGTAAGGAGTTACATAGTTGGTTTAAGAATTTACGCCTTTGCTGTTTACTCTACTCAATCCCTGTTTAACAAGAAAGGAGGAAATAAGTTTAGCATTTTAAAGAGGAAGATTGTTCAGTAAATGGACTACTCATACCGTGTGGATGTTCTATTCTAAATTGCATTTGTTTTATGATGTAATGTTCTTTCAAGTGCTGTGTGGAATGGCAGTAAAGGAATAATTCATGTTATCCTCCTTGTCATTAATGAAATTCAGATTCTCTTGGCATTTTATTTGGAGAAACACTATTCGCCTATTCTCAGCAATGCCTCCCCCCCAGTCAGTGCTAAGGAGGACTGAGATATGCCCCCGAGCACTGATGCAGTGAAAGTAAAATAAGCCCAGCAACTCGTTTTATTCTCACTATAGTGTTATGACTTCACCGCACCCTGTGAGAGGATTGTCATTACACTAAAGGAAAAAAAAGACACGTTGCTCTGGAAACTTTTCCTGAGCAGCCCAAATTTAGAAAATAATAAAGGACCCCTCAGGTCCTTTATTTACCTCCCCAGTGTCAGCCAACGGCTGATCAACACACTGAGGAGGTAGTGCTGGTGTCTGCCATTGGCCAACACCCTCATTAAAGGGTTTAATGCTGCACTAGTATTCTTTTTACAATAGTTGTCTTTTGAGTTATGCCTTGCACAGATGTTTTATCCTTAGTATATTCATGGCATTAAATAACTAATTTGAATGCATATATGATTGCTGGATATTTATATGACCAATATGATAAAATTAATGCTTTTCATATCACAGTTATCAACCAAATACAGTGAACAGAATGTTACCTCACAATCGTGAATGTAGCTTTCTTTATCAAACAAAATAGAACAACTAGGTATTGTGTGCAGTTATTATATCAACTCTAATTATATTTCAGCGAGGAAAAATAATGACTTACTTTCTGGAATAGAGATATGAAACAGCTGAGATTGTCAGCAGGGTTAATGTGCCATATCAGAAGTTAAGATAACAAAGCCAATATCTGTCATGAGGCACTAACCTGGAAATATCGATCTGACAGAAGCAATTGTACTTTTAATACTTCTCCAAACTAACAGCCATTCATACAACAGATGTGACAATGTGGAGTCATACAGTAGGCATGGGGAAAGGGGAATGGGATTAGAGGGAGAAAAGGACATGCTATATTGTCACATGACCTGCTGTACCGCTATACTTAATGGGCATTATCAGCGGGTTGATATCTAAAATGTAAGAGGAGAGCTTTAGTATGAATGCACTTTATACATAAAGGAATATCTTGAACTATTGTTTATGATATGCCTGCTGGCACACTGTGTGTTTTGACTCTCTATTATATTTTAAAACTGTATCTTTCTTCTGAGCTGAAATTTAATTAAGATTTGATGTAATAGCTGAATGGCAATGATGATTACAATGCATTTGACCTCCAGTGTTATAAAATAACTTGTTGTGAGTGTTTTGCATTCATAGTGACAAGCGACAACTGTAACGTTAAAAGTATTAATTAATATTGCATTTGTAATTCTACTCCTGCTCACATATGTGTTCACTAGTTCCGATGTCAGTGTACCAAAGGACAATACATCTGTGCTAATACCCTTCATTTGAAGCTTGCAAATAATGTATAACCTACACCGGCAATTCCTTATAAGGCAAACAGTGCAATAGGATTCAAAATCAAAGCGTGACTCTTGTTAAACAACAAGTGAAGGAGAGTGTGTAACTCCAATGGATGAATCCTTGTGAAATAAACAGGTGCTATTGACTTTGTAAGCCCTATGAATTACTCCTTGATAAGCAAAAAGTGCTGTAGAGTTTGTAATCCCGAAAGATGATTCCCGGTTAAGTAACAAGTGCTATATTTTGTAATCCCTCTGGATGACTCTTGTGTACAAAATAAGTGCAAGTCTAGTTCATGGGAGATAATTCCCTAATAGCAATGTATCTTTTGCTAATTTCACAGAAAAAAAAAGTGTGGGATTCCAATAACAAGACCCGGCTGCATCAAATATATATCATTATTGCCTAGCAAGGGCACTATGGCCCATGAAGAACTTATGCTTTCAACCTGACCAGCTCCTTTGACAAGTCTTGTATGAGCTCAATGGGTTCACAATCATCTATTCCTTCTTGGATTTAATCAGATATTCCATGGAATGTATCGTTCTGAGATGAGAGAATCCTATATAAGCAGATCCCAAACCCTGTGCACACATCTATCCTGCTTTGCTCCTAAATATATCCACACTCATGAATTTTGGAGCAGCGCACCCCATGGGAGCAGTATGCAATGATAAGTAAGTTCAAGGTGGTTCCACCATTGGAGCGTCAGAGCGTTGCCCCACCTAAGTGCCCCCCAAATCCCTCTGGATGACTCTTGTGTACAAAATAAGTGCAAGCCTAGTTCATGGGAGATAATTCCCTAATAGCAATGTATCTTTTGCTAATTTCACAGAAAAAAAAAGTGTGGGATTCCAATAACAAGACCCGGCTGCATCAAATATATATCATTATTGCCTAGCAAGGGCACTATGGCCCATGAAGAACTTATGCTTTCAACCTGACCAGCTCCTTTGACAAGTCTTGTATGAGCTCAATGGGTTCACAATCATCTATTCCTTCTTGGATTTAATCAGATATTCCATGGAATGTATCATTCTGAGATGAGAGAATCCTATATAAGCAGATCCCAAACCCTGTGCACACATCTATCCTGCTTTGCTCCTAAATATATCCACACTCATGAATTTTGGAGCAGCGCACCCCATGGGAGCAGTATGCAATGATAAGTAAGTTCAAGGTGGTTCCACCATTGGAGCGTCAGAGCGTTGCCCCACCTAAGTGCCCCCCAAATCCCTCTGGATGACTCTTGTGTACAAAATAAGTGCAAGTCTAGTTCATGGGAGATAATTCCCTAATAGCAATGTATCTTTTGCTAATTTCACAGAAAAAAAAGTGTGGGATTCCAATAACAAGACCCGGCTGCATCAAATATATATCATTATTGCCTAGCAAGGGCACTATGGCCCATGAAGAACTTATGCTTTCAACCTGACCAGCTCCTTTGACAAGTCTTGTATGAGCTCAATGGGTTCACAATCATCTATTCCTTCTTGGATTTAATCAGATATTCCATGGAATGTATCGTTCTGAGATGAGAGAATCCTATATAAGCAGATCCCAAACCCTGTGCACACATCTATCCTGCTTTGCTCCTAAATATATCCACACTCATGAATTTTGGAGCAGCGCACCCCATGGGAGCAGTATGCAATGATAAGTAAGTTCAAGGTGGTTCCACCATTGGAGCGTCAGAGCGTTGCCCCACCTAAGTGCCCCCCAAAGCCCCAGAGATGAAAAATAAAATGGTAATTCATTACAATTTTTTATTTTCCATCGTATCGTCCTGAATTGAGCGTCAGAATGGGACGGGGCCTGCTGAGTGACAGCAGGGAGGAGTGGTGGGCAGAGGGCTGCCTATGAACTTGTTCAAAGCGTGCATGCCTTTTTGGCCAGCTGTCTTGGAACGCCAAGCCCGACAAGCGCACTTTAAACCTCTCAACTCAGCAGTCTTAAGACAGCTAGGCTGAGAGCAAGTGCAGATCTCTAGTGCCCTCAGGAGCGCTGAGAGAGGCCGCTCCCACCAATCAGATCATTGCTCACATGCTGATTAAGAGCACGTAAACAGCTCAGGGTTGATTGAGGGAGTTTGCAGGGCCTCCACTGCAGTCCCTGCAGAAGAGATCAGAGCGAGGAGGACCTCGTCCAAAAGTATTTGGTAAGTATTTTTCTTTTTTTACCTATTTCTTTATTTTTTTTGCCAACATGTACACCCCCCTATTTGCTCACCCCCTCAGTAGGTGCCAGCCGCCACAGACCAAGTCATGTGCTGAATCCTAACAATGCCATACTAACAGAGTTCTCTTGACTTTAGATATTCATTTTACTTCAGTTCAGGTCAGGGCCAGCTGTGGAAACCGGCACTGTATCTGTTTTGCTCTCTTTTCCCTTTCCCATTCCGTGGACCAGCTTCTAACCTACACAGTGATACTGTAAGGTTGGCAGTGGGTTTAGAGAAACAAGGTTAGAGCTTTTTAACATAAGTCCATGCCCTATCAGACTAATATGATGAGAAAATGGAGCACTTTTCCCCTTGTGTTTTAAAGTAAGGTACTAATGGCAAGAAGTTATTCAGGTGACGAATACAGAGTTAATAGGCTTTTCCCACCTCCATATTTGAAAATTCTTGGAGCAGGCTGCTCACATGCAAAGCAACCATTAATATGAACAAATTAAAACTATTTTTAATGCGTTGGAGACAAACGTGTACATATTTCTTAACAGGTGTACCACACTCTTGTAAAATAGCATTATCTAATTTAAAATTACCACTTCCATACATTCTTGGTTGAGGGGCTGTTGACACAAACCATGCACAATCGGCGAATTTGCTTAAGGTTTAGATTGAAATTCTTCCCATCAATTAGGTAGGGTGTGATAATTTATGAAAGGCACACCAATGTGTTATGAAACATCAGAAAAGATTCCTTTTTAAATTATTGACCTGCTGTTCCCAACCTATCTCACAACTTCTATTTTTGTGGGTAGATGTGAGAGAGTGTGATTGTGAGAGTGACTGTATGGATGAGTGTGTGCTTGTATCAATGATTCTATAAGAGCGTAAGAATGTGATACTATTTTTATGAGTAAGTGAACTTGAGTGTGTTTCACTGCCTAGGTGAATAAATTGGAGTGTGATTATTTCCATGACTGACTAGGTGTGAGAGTACCTCTATGGATGATTGGTGGTGTGTGAGTGTCTATATAGGTGTATAAATGCATATGATAGTTTTGTATGGAGTGACTGTAAGTATGAGTGACTGTACAGGTGAATGAGTGGAGGTGTATGTAGACCTAAGAGTTAATAATTGGGTATGTAGTTATTGGTATTGGAGTATGTATGGTTTTGAGAATGGAACTCTTAAATTTTTAGTCGGTGTGTCAAAGGTTATATTAGAGTGTGAGAAGATGTGCTACTCTATCACAAGGATGATGTCATCAGTGATGTCATCAGTGATGTCATTTGAGATGTCATCAGTGATGTCATCAGTGATGTCACTGACCATGTCATGAGTGATGTAATATGTGACGTCATCAGCAGTGGATTGCGGGCGCGCGAGTTATAGTTAGCTGAACTAACTATAACAGGGGAATTTCTATGGTGTTATACGAGTGAAATGTCCAGCTAACTATAACATGTGTGAAACCTCTGGTTTTTTCAGTGAATTTGCAAGGTTTTTTAAATGCTAATTCCTAACTATAACGTGTGTGAAACCTATGGTTTTTTCAGTGAGTTTGCAAGGTTTTTTAAATGCTAATTCCTAACTATAACGTGTGTGAAACCTATGGTTTTTTCATTGAATTTCAAAGGTTTTTTTAAATGCTAATTTTTGTATTTTTTAATTATATTTATAATTTATAATTACGTTTGCGTACATTTTTTATGAATTCCGGCGTACGTTATTTACGTACGCATACATAAGTTTTACTGCGCGCTCGGAGCGTGCACCTAGTACGCATGCGTATGTACGCATGCTTACGTGCGTCATACGTACTCCACGCGGTAGACTTCCGTATACGCGTAGAGTACGCGTGCTGACGTTCACGCATACGCGCGTGCTGCGTATGCGCGTTACATACGTGCACAGTACGTAAGCGCATGCACGCATACGCGTTCGCGCATGCGTAATTGCACCGTGCGCGCAGGGAGCTTGCTCAGTGCGCGCACCTCGGGTTATGTGAATAATAAAACAACACTTTTAATTAGTTTTCATTACTTTCAGTTTCAGATTGTTTCAACACCACACCCAATCCCCTCATGGCAAGTCATGTGATCCAGAAACATCACTTTTCATTGGTTCAAAGTACTTTTAGTTCCAGATTCTTCCAAAATCACACCCACCCCCCTCATTGTTAGTCCTGATTCCCTAGGAGAAGGAGCTAATCTGTGTGTTGAGACACAATGGCAGAGCAGCAGCCATCTTCTGAGAGTGAACAGGACACTCTTGAGAGACAGAGGCAGAGGAAGCAGAAAGACTCCTTTATATGGCAGTTTTTCACTTTTCCAGAGGGACAAAAGAAGGTGAATGCACCAAAGGTCACCTGCAAACTGTGTCAGCGCGTCTTGTCACGTGGGAATCCTAACAAGAAGTACTCTTTTAGTATTCATACTATGACGAGGCACGTTGAGGCAATGCATCCAGTGACTTTTCGTCGAGCTTCTGGAGCAAACCCTCCACCTGCTCAGCCGACGACATCTACAGCAGCTCAGCCGAGCACATCTTCGGCAGCTCAGGCAAGCACTTCTTCTGCAGTGGTGCCTTCACCTTCTTCCACACCTTTGGATATTCATCCTTGTTTTGGGAGGATGAGTACACACTGCATGGATTGTGGTCTTCTTATTTCTTTGGGTGAGAGCAGTATTGATCTCATTCAAAGAAAATTTGAGGAGCATCCTTGCGAAAGGCCATAATTTTCTTATTTTTTTTTTTGTTTTTCTCTTCCTCTGTCCCTACATTAACTCAAGGGCCACCTAAAATCAAAACACCACAACTTGTTTTTTAGAATCTATTTCTTTTTTTTTTTCTTTGCACCCAATGGGTTTAAAAAAAAAAAATCATTTCTTTCACCTTTAGTAAACCTTCAGGGACTCCCTGAGAAAGAGAGGGGAGTGGCAAAGTAATTAAAAAAGAGATGGTGTACATTTCACAGATGAAGGGAAGAGAGTCTTCCTATTAAACTTTAAACTCTGCATCAGTATTTATGTATAGGTACCCAAAAAAGATAATAGCTCATTTTAGTGCTGCATTAGAATTGCCTGTATTTACAAGGAGAGGAAAAGACACACAAAGAGGCTTATCCTCTCCTTGTAAATATGGAAAAGCACCCTGTGCAACTAGTTCGTCAAGAAAATTGACGTAGTGGTGGCGCAGGTGGCTTGTAAATGTGCCCCAGAGATGTTAAGGAAATTAAGGGTAAAACAGACAAACCAAGAGTGACAGATACAGACACAGAGAGCAAACAACTGAGAAGGAGTAAGGCAGTTAAAAAGACTAAGACATATGGATACAGAAAAAGAAACATGGATGAAAAATTAGTGATGGAGGTAGTAAAGGTAGGGGAGTAGTATAGAAGGAGTGAGGAAGTTACAAAAGAGTAGTAAAGCAGGAAGAGAGAGTGAGAAGAGAAATGAGAAAAGTAGAGTAAGGAGAGGTGAAGAAAAAGAAGCATGAAACGAAACCAGTGACACATACGGATATGTTAAACTTACCTGACCATCAAAATAAATAATTTAGAATTAAATGTTTTTATTTAATTGCAAAGATAACTGAATAACATCTTCTAAATTTTCTTTCTAGTTCTGAAAAAAAGAAAAAAAGTATTAATATTCAACAATACACTTTATTAAACAGTACATGTTTTTTCATATTTAGCAAAGCAATTTTTTGCCCTTTTTTTGCTGTTTTCAGAATGTTTTGATTTTCACTGAAAATAGTGAAATCAATTGTATTCATCATTTAACAGCGGGCAAAAAAAAAAACAATCTGAAAGATTGTTTAAAAAAGCCCCAAATGTATCCTCACTAAAACATACCTTAATAGAAATTTTAAAAATACCTTTTAAGAAGAATAACAATTTCCAAAAAATAACGTCTGTAAACCTTGTTACAAAAGAACATTTTCCAAAATAATATCTGTCAAAGAAGTCCACAATTGTTTGTTTTACCTTTCCTTACAGCCAAATGGTAAGTTTAAAATCTCTTTTGAGCGAAATATGCAATTTAAATCCTTTTAAATTTTAATAATGCTTTCTTCCAATGATGATGTTAGTATTTAAAATTTGGGTTTCAGAAAAATTAGGTAACAATTGGGTAAATCATAAGGCAAACGTTGCTTGAAAATCAATTGAGAATCATTACACAGTGTCCATCCTTTTTCACATTTAAGATAAACTGTGTAATGACCAGAAGTTATAGAAGGTCCATCATGAAAAATTATTGCAACTGCAACAAAAGTTTTTCCAGATATTGATAATTGTTGTCCTGTAAACTTCTTTATTAAAGTGTCCAATTTTGAACCATCAGCTCTACAACGTTGCATCATTAAAATTACATACTGTCCATATTTCTTTAAAAATAACGTTGACAATATGTCTGATTTACATTGAGAACATTCCATGTTGTGATTAGCATCTTTAACTAATTTACTAAAAGTCACTGTTTTACTCTCTGGTAATGGTAAATATATGAACCTTTCAGAATCAGCATTACTACTGCTTGTGTTCATACAGTTATCACAACAATGTTCCCATTTATAAGAGACACCAAATACATTTTCTACTTCTACCCCTTCATCTTCCAGTACCATCAGGATATACATCAAGAATTCCTGTGCATCTTGCTGGACATTTTGTGTAAACTGTGTACGTCCAGAATATACATCTAAAAGATTTCTAACATCAGAAGCACTTTCTATTTTAGTTTTATCATTACTCAGCTTCTCATAGAGGAGACTCAGCAAAGAACAGAATCTTTTTTCATGATTTAGTGTTATCTGCTCTTGCAAAAAATCAAGATAAAATACAACATTCAGCACTACATTTGCGGAGCAGTTGACACCAGAGCTATTTTCAAAATGACAACCAACAACCTCTTCCACACTGTCCTTTTTCTTTTTGCTTGCAGTCACATCACTATCTTTTTGTTTTCTCTTCTGTACACCCTCATTACAGATATTCTCAAATCTCCTTTTCCGACAAACAACATGTTTTTCAAACACAGGATACTGACATAAATGAGGAGCATAGCTTCTTCTTAATCTATTATACTCCTTTACACAGTTTGCATCAGCACTTACTTTTGAATCATCAAAGTCTATCATGAATAAACCAGATAATTTGTTCACGCGTGACAAAGCAACATATGCCATACCTTCTTTAAACACAGTAGATCCAATGTTTACAAAAGCACTATCAACAGTTAATCCTTGAGATTTGTGAATAGTTACAGCATATGCTAGAGAAAACGGAAACTGCTTCCTACGCACATATAAGTCTTTCACAAGCAAGAAACGAACTGAACAACGACAAATGTCTTTAACCTCTTGTATCTGATCAGATTTTATTTTTAAACATTCAATTCCAACTTTTTTCTGGTAATTAATAAAACCCACAACTCTTCCCATAGCTCCATTCACTAAACCTTTCTCTACATCCAAATTCCGTCTTAAAATTACTCTACAGTTCATACACACATAAAGATTATTTTCCAAACCTGCTGTTTTTGAAATGTTTTTCTCCAGAGAATCCAATTTAGTACCCAATTTGCCTGTCAATATAACAGTTATTTGTTCATGTTCTATTTTATCCACAGCTTCCAGTTTTATGATCTCTTCATTTTCCAATTTCAAAAGTTCTTGATTGAATACTGAACATTCATGTAGTGTTGGCATTAAGCAGATTACAGTATTTTTTTCTGCAATTTCCTTGTATATTTTCTCTGGAACTATTTCTTCTGTTGGAAACAAATTACTCAGCAATTGACTCTGTAATGCTTTTCTGCCATGTTCTGTGAGTAGTCCTATTCTTATATCTTTCAGAATACTTGCATAGTCCTCATAATTGGCTTGCCTCATATTGTTAATGAGTTCCTTATACTCAAAATATGTCCAAATATTTACATTGCCTATACTTCCTAATGACTTTTTTGTGTCTTCATGTGTAAGTGTATGGAATACCGGTTGTCCTTTAACTGGAGTAAGTTGCAAAAGATCTCCAAAAACTATGACGTGTTTTCCTCCAAATAGGACGTCAAAGTCTGTCTTCAGAATTTGCTGCATTCTTAAATGCACAAAGGCAAACATTAAGTTTGATACCATGCTAACCTCATCAATAATGAGTACTTTAATTTTCTTCAATACTCTTGAAACTTCCAAGCATGCTTCTCCTGCTAGTTTGTGGTACTGTATTTTGTTCTCATGCTCTACTGGTAACATTAGCAAACGATGTAAGGTAACTCGTTTGATGTTATACGCTGCTAACCCAGTTGGAGCAGTAACAACACAAGACAAAATGGAATCCATTTTCTTCTGTAGGTAGCTTCTAATTACATTAATTAAGAAACTTTTTCCAGTTCCTGCTTGTCCACTTACATACATTCTCATTGGTTCAAAAGATGTGCATGAGCACTCTTTATTTTCATGTAGTAATCTGTGATCAATTTTTTGTCTGACTTCTTCATAAATTTGTTTTTGTTCTTCATTCAGTTGCTCCTCCAAATATGTTAAGTCTACTAAATCTTCCTGAGCTTTATTCATAGCTGTTTCCACTTCGTTCATAGCTATTGCTGCTTCATTTTCGATGATCGGTTGTCCTAGAGGATCTTGACTGAATGTCCCAGAACTTTGACTGTCTTGCGAACTGTCTCTAGCTACTTCAGCTGCAATTGTTGCTTCTTGTTCAATTTCTTCATTTAACATTTGAACATAAGTTGTGAAAGTACTGCATTCGACGCTGTCTTTGCTAGCATTGAAGGAATCTTCATAGCTCTGAAATTCTCCAAGTAGTTTGTCCTCTGAACGCCATGGTTTAAACAACTGCAAAAGTGCCAAGTAGTAAAATTCCTTTTTATCAGGAGTGTCGCAACTCAGCTTCCGGTGATTTATCAAACTTCCTTTTGTTTGCTTCACCAAACATCCTTCCTCACCAATGACTTTATATTTTCCATTGTTGATATCTTCTGTGACATTCCGTTTAAAAATAAAGTTCTGCAGCACTTCATTGAGACACATGTTCTCAAGGTGATGACTTCTTTGTGGGTAATATGTGTCCAACATGTTTGTTCTTAAAATGTCTGTGCTTTCTGGTTCGAACTCTGCTAAATACTCAATTTCTCGAATAGATTTCAGTACCCGATTTCGCATTCCTGCAAGACCTAAACTTGCCCAAATTATTCTTCTGGATTTTGAGTACAGACTTGCAGATGATAACCTATCTGAGCATTCGTAGGATCCAATTTCTCGATGCGATAACATCTTTAAACTGAAACTGTATAGCTTCTTACTGACAGTCTTCTCGTGAGAAATCTCTTCCCACATTTCCTTCAATTCCGTTTTCTCAGATTTAGTGATGTAAGATGTGACATAGCGAGCAACAGCAATAGAATTGTCAGCCACATACTGTATATCCATGTTAGCATTCCACATGGATAAAATGACTGGGTTGTAGTCATTTATATATTTTGACTCTTCTTTTCTTCTTAGATTGTAGGTATTTTTAGGCGATTTTCTTGTAATAGTATGTCGCACAGCTGGCATAAAACTGTTTACTCTTCCTTTTGAAAGACATTTTGTGTAGAATTTATCTTTACTCTTGTACTTTTGTCGACAGTATTTTCCACACCGATGACTTTGGAAACGTAAAACTTGCTCTTTTAAATTTTTCTCTTCTGTGCTTTTAGGTATAGCACATGTTGCATATCCTTCGATGAAACTTAAAACTGCATCATCAGAATCTGTTCCAAATTTTGGAGCATCCTTGATCCACAACAGCATATGAATATGAGGAGCACCTCTGGCTTGGTACTCTTTTCTCCAAAAGAAATCCACAACTTCTCCAAGAGGTGGATTTTTTTTATTGCAGATGAAGGACATCATAGCCTCAAATCTATGATTGAAATATCTACAAACATTAACCGGATCCAATGAGCACAATTCTCCTGCTGTCTTGTATTGGATGTTTTCAATATTTGAATTTGCCTCTCAAATAAAATCCAGAAGATCATCCCAAGCGTACTCAGCACAGCTTAGGGTAAGGAACCATGTAGGAGTTCCTAAATTCCGTAACATACATTTCAATTCTCCATGGCGTCGGTACCAATATTCATTCGTCCCACGCTGACAAGCCATCAAATTGATCAATTGAGATTCCAAATGATCATCTCGCTGTTGCACTTTGTTCATAAAATCCTTTGCAGTCACATTACGTAGATGTACTCCAGTTTTCAAAATGTGATTTACTGCATAAGATAGTGCTGACAAGTCACTTTCAAATAAAAGATGGAACAAATAAGGAATACTTTGACGAAATCTCGGATCTTCTGCATATAGTCTTGTAGTCCGATACTCAGAAGCAGGAATCTGTACTGGACGTTCATCATATCGTCCTCCTTCTCCTGTAGGAAACAGCTGGGGAAAACAACGAGCTTCCAAGCTCTCCTCCCATACACTCACGGGAGTTCATTGTGCTTTCTTCATCTGAAACAGATCAATAGCGTTTCCCATAACTTCTTTAGAATGTAGAGGATGTATGCTGAAATGTTCATAAATTTCTTCTTCTTTTGACTTATCCACTTTTTCAAGTTGCCCAGTTGGTATTCCTGTGTCTTCTAGTATTTCTTCTTCATCTTCATCCATATAAATGGCTTCATACCATTTTTTTTTTTTTTTCAAATACAAATTTGCTCTTTGTACTTTTCGTACATCCACCAGCTCCTGCCAAATTTTCTTATTCTTTGTAGGTACACCATTAACCAGAATAACTAATGGTTCAGTTTCCAAAGTATCTGCATCAATTGTTTCCATATTTTTTTTCAAATCCAATGGCAAATAGACAACTCTTCCTTTTAAACCTCTTTGTAAATCCGAAGGAGGTAATTTACCAGTTTTTGGCTCCATACGCCCTATGGTCTGAAACGGATGGACACATTGAATGAGTATAGACTCATACGTATTTAAATCAGAAAGTTCTGGAGGAATATCAATCAATTCTAAATTATTATGACCAGCTCTAGCTGGCATTCCATTTTCTTCTAACTTGTTATAACAGTATTTACAAATACGCTGATCTTCACCCAAATCAAAACAATTTTCCAGAAAAATATATGTTGCAAAATCGTTCCACTTATAATTATCTTCATTTTCACTTTTTTTATACAGATCAACATTCCTTGTTTGATTTTTGTAATGGCTTCTCCGGCAACAAATACAATTAATATTTGGTCTTTCATTAGAGATGATAGTAAATTTTGTCATTTCATCCTCAAAATTTTTACTAACAGTGAGTTCTTCATTCTCTTCCACATTTTCATCAATCACTGTGTCATTTTCTACACTTTCTTGCTCTGGACCAAAGTAACAAAACTGAATCTCATCAGTAACCTTCACTACATCTGATACAGATCCACGGAACAGAGCATTATTCAACTCATTTAACTTTAGTGCTGGACTTTTAGCAAAATACAATGTTCTCACAAACTTTCTCATTTCAGTATGATGCGCGTTACATACGTGCACAGTACGTAAGCGCATGCACGCATACGCGTTCGCGCATGCGTAATTGCACCGTGCGCGCAGGGAGCTTGCTCAGTGCGCGCACCTCGGGTTATGTGAATAATAAAACAACACTTTTAATTAGTTTTCATTACTTTCAGTTTCAGATTGTTTCAACACCACACCCAATCCCCTCATGGCAAGTCATGTGATCCAGAAACATCACTTTTCATTGGTTCAAAGTACTTTTAGTTCCAGATTCTTCCAAAATCACACCCACCCCCCTCATTGTTAGTCCTGATTCCCTAGGAGAAGGAGCTAATCTGTGTGTTGAGACACAATGGCAGAGCAGCAGCCATCTTCTGAGAGTGAACAGGACACTCTTGAGAGACAGAGGCAGAGGAAGCAGAAAGACTCCTTTATATGGCAGTTTTTCACTTTTCCAGAGGGACAAAAGAAGGTGAATGCACCAAAGGTCACCTGCAAACTGTGTCAGCGCGTCTTGTCACGTGGGAATCCTAACAAGAAGTACTCTTTTAGTATTCATACTATGACGAGGCACGTTGAGGCAATGCATCCAGTGACTTTTCGTCGAGCTTCTGGAGCAAACCCTCCACCTGCTCAGCCGACGACATCTACAGCAGCTCAGCCGAGCACATCTTCGGCAGCTCAGGCAAGCACTTCTTCTGCAGTGGTGCCTTCACCTTCTTCCACACCTTTGGATATTCATCCTTGTTTTGGGAGGATGAGTACACACTGCATGGATTGTGGTCTTCTTATTTCTTTGGGTGAGAGCAGTATTGATCTCATTCAAAGAAAATTTGAGGAGCATCCTTGCGAAAGGCCATAATTTTCTTATTTTTTTTTTTGTTTTTCTCTTCCTCTGTCCCTACATTAACTCAAGAGCCACCTAAAATCAAAACACCACAACTTGTTTTTTAGAATCTATTTCTTTTTTTTTTTCTTTGCACCCAATGGGTTTAAAAAAAAAAAATCATTTCTTTCACCTTTAGTAAACCTTCAGGGACTCCCTGAGAAAGAGAGGGGAGTGGCAAAGTAATTAAAAAAGAGATGGTGTACATTTCACAGATGAAGGGAAGAGAGTCTTCCTATTAAACTTTAAACTCTGCATCAGTATTTATGTATAGGTACCCAAAAAAGATAATAGCTCATTTTAGTGCTGCATTAGAATTGCCTGTATTTACAAGGAGAGGAAAAGAAACACAAAGAGGCTTATCCTCTCCTTGTAAATATGGAAAAGCACCCTGTGCAACTAGTTCGTCAAGAAAATTGACGTAGTGGTGGCGCAGGTGGCTTGTAAATGTGCCCCAGAGATGTTAAGGAAATTAAGGGTAAAACAGACAAACCAAGAGTGACAGATACAGACACAGAGAGCAAACAACTGAGAAGGAGTAAGGCAGTTAAAAAGACTAAGACATATGGATACAGAAAAAGAAACATGGATGAAAAATTAGTGATGGAGGTAGTAAAGGTAGGGGAGTAGTATAGAAGGAGTGAGGAAGTTACAAAAGAGTAGTAAAGCAGGAAGAGAGAGTGAGAAGAGAAATGAGAAAAGTAGAGTAAGGAGAGGTGAAGAAAAAGAAGCATGAAACGAAACCAGTGACACATACGGATATGTTAAACTTACCTGACCATCAAAATAAATAATTTAGAATTAAATGTTTTTATTTAATTGCAAAGATAACTGAATAACATCTTCTAAATTTTCTTTCTAGTTCTGAAAAAAAGAAAAAAAGTATTAATATTCAACAATACACTTTATTAAACAGTACATGTTTTTTCATATTTAGCAAAGCAATTTTTTGCCCTTTTTTTGCTGTTTTCAGAATGTTTTGATTTTCACTGAAAATAGTGAAATCAATTGTATTCATCATTTAACAGCGGGCAAAAAAAAAAACAATCTGAAAGATTGTTTAAAAAAGCCCCAAATGTATCCTCACTAAAACATACCTTAATAGAAATTTTAAAAATACCTTTTAAGAAGAATAACAATTTCCAAAAAATAACGTCTGTAAACCTTGTTACAAAAGAACATTTTCCAAAATAATATCTGTCAAAGAAGTCCACAATTGTTTGTTTTACCTTTCCTTACAGCCAAATGGTAAGTTTAAAATCTCTTTTGAGCGAAATATGCAATTTAAATCCTTTTAAATTTTAATAATGCTTTCTTCCAATGATGATGTTAGTATTTAAAATTTGGGTTTCAGAAAAATTAGGTAACAATTGGGTAAATCATAAGGCAAACGTTGCTTGAAAATCAATTGAGAATCATTACACAGTGTCCATCCTTTTTCACATTTAAGATAAACTGTGTAATGACCAGAAGTTATAGAAGGTCCATCATGAAAAATTATTGCAACTGCAACAAAAGTTTTTCCAGATATTGATAATTGTTGTCCTGTAAACTTCTTTATTAAAGTGTCCAATTTTGAACCATCAGCTCTACAACGTTGCATCATTAAAATTACATACTGTCCATATTTCTTTAAAAATAACGTTGACAATATGTCTGATTTACATTGAGAACATTCCATGTTGTGATTAGCATCTTTAACTAATTTACTAAAAGTCACTGTTTTACTCTCTGGTAATGGTAAATATATGAACCTTTCAGAATCAGCATTACTACTGCTTGTGTTCATACAGTTATCACAACAATGTTCCCATTCATAAGAGACACCAAATACATTTTCTACTTCTACCCCTTCATCTTCCAGTACCATCAGGATATACATCAAGAATTCCTGTGCATCTTGCTGGACATTTTGTGTAAACTGTGTACGTCCAGAACATACATCTAAAAGATTTCTAACATCAGAAGCACTTTCTATTTTAGTTTTATCATTACTCAGCTTCTCATAGAGGAGACTCAGCAAAGAACAGAATCTTTTTTCATGATTTAGTGTTATCTGCTCTTGCAAAAAATCAAGATAAAATACAACATTCAGCACTACATTTGCGGAGCAGTTGACACCAGAGCTATTTTCAAAATGACAACCAACAACCTCTTCCACACTGTCCTTTTTCTTTTTGCTTGCAGTCACATCACTATCTTTTTGTTTTCTCTTCTGTACACCCTCATTACAGATATTCTCAAATCTCCTTTTCCGACAAACAACATGTTTTTCAAACACAGGATACTGACATAAATGAGGAGCATAGCTTCTTCTTAATCTATTATACTCCTTTACACAGTTTGCATCAGCACTTACTTTTGAATCATCAAAGTCTATCATGAATAAACCAGATAATTTGTTCACGCGTGACAAAGCAACATATGCCATACCTTCTTTAAACACAGTAGATCCAATGTTTACAAAAGCACTATCAACAGTTAATCCTTGAGATTTGTGAATAGTTACAGCATATGCTAGAGAAAACGGAAACTGCTTCCTACGCACATATAAGTCTTTCACAAGCAAGAAACAAACTGAACAACGACAAATGTCTTTAACCTCTTGTATCTGATCAGATTTTATTTTTAAACATTCAATTCCAACTTTTTTCTGGTAATTAATAAAACCCACAACTCTTCCCATAGCTCCATTCACTAAACCTTTCTCTACATCCAAATTCCGTCTTAAAATTACTCTACAGTTCATACACACATAAAGATTATTTTCCAAACCTGCTGTTTTTGAAATGTTTTTCTCCAGAGAATCCAATTTAGTACCCAATTTGCCTGTCAATATAACAGTTATTTGTTCATGTTCTATTTTATCCACAGCTTCCAGTTTTATGATCTCTTCATTTTCCAATTTCAAAAGTTCTTGATTGAATACTGAACATTCATAGTGTTGGCATTAAGCAGATTACAGTATTTTTTTCTGCAATTTCCTTGTATATTTTCTCTGGAACTATTTCTTCTGTTGGAAACAAATTACTCAGCAATTGACTCTGTAATGCTTTTCTGCCATGTTCTGTGAGTAGTCCTATTCTTATATCTTTCAGAATACTTGCATAGTCCTCATAATTGGCTTGCCTCATATTGTTAATGAGTTCCTTATACTCAAAATATGTCCAAATATTTACATTGCCTATACTTCCTAATGACTTTTTTGTGTCTTCATGTGTAAGTGTATGGAATACCGGTTGTCCTTTAACTGGAGTAAGTTGCAAAAGATCTCCAAAAACTATGACGTGTTTTCCTCCAAATAGGACGTCAAAGTCTGTCTTCAGAATTTGCTGCATTCTTAAATGCACAAAGGCAAACATTAAGTTTGATACCATGCTAACCTCATCAATAATGAGTACTTTAATTTTCTTCAATACTCTTGAAACTTCCAAGCATGCTTCTCCTGCTAGTTTGTGGTACTGTATTTTGTTCTCATGCTCTACTGGTAACATTAGCAAACGATGTAAGGTAACTCGTTTGATGTTATACGCTGCTAACCCAGTTGGAGCAGTAACAACACAAGACAAAATGGAATCCATTTTCTTCTGTAGGTAGCTTCTAATTACATTAATTAAGAAACTTTTTCCAGTTCCTGCTTGTCCACTTACATACATTCTCATTGGTTCAAAAGATGTGCATGAGCACTCTTTATTTTCATGTAGTAATCTGTGATCAATTTTTTGTCTGACTTCTTCATAAATTTGTTTTTGTTCTTCATTCAGTTGCTCCTCCAAATATGTTAAGTCTACTAAATCTTCCTGAGCTTTATTCATAGCTGTTTCCACTTCGTTCATAGCTATTGCTGCTTCATTTTCGATGATCGGTTGTCCTAGAGGATCTTGACTGAATGTCCCAGAACTTTGACTGTCTTGCGAACTGTCTCTAGCTACTTCAGCTGCAATTGTTGCTTCTTGTTCAATTTCTTCATTTAACATTTGAACATAAGTTGTGAAAGTACTGCATTCGACGCTGTCTTTGCTAGCATTGAAGGAATCTTCATAGCTCTGAAATTCTCCAAGTAGTTTGTCCTCTGAACGCCATGGTTTAAACAACTGCAAAAGTGCCAAGTAGTAAAATTCCTTTTTATCAGGAGTGTCGCAACTCAGCTTCCGGTGATTTATCAAACTTCCTTTTGTTTGCTTCACCAAACATCCTTCCTCACCAATGACTTTATATTTTCCATTGTTGATATCTTCTGTGACATTCCGTTTAAAAATAAAGTTCTGCAGCACTTCATTGAGACACATGTTCTCAAGGTGATGACTTCTTTGTGGGTAATATGTGTCCAACATGTTTGTTCTTAAAATGTCTGTGCTTTCTGGTTCGAACTCTGCTAAATACTCAATTTCTCGAATAGATTTCAGTACCCGATTTCGCATTCCTGCAAGACCTAAACTTGCCCAAATTATTCTTCTGGATTTTGAGTACAGACTTGCAGATGATAACCTATCTGAGCATTCGTAGGATCCAATTTCTCGATGCGATAACATCTTTAAACTGAAACTGTATAGCTTCTTACTGACAGTCTTCTCGTGAGAAATCTCTTCCCACATTTCCTTCAATTCCGTTTTCTCAGATTTAGTGATGTAAGATGTGACATAGCGAGCAACAGCAATAGAATTGTCAGCCACATACTGTATATCCATGTTAGCATTCCACATGGATAAAATGACTGGGTTGTAGTCATTTATATATTTTGACTCTTCTTTTCTTCTTAGATTGTAGGTATTTTTAGGCGATTTTCTTGTAATAGTATGTCGCACAGCTGGCATAAAACTGTTTACTCTTCCTTTTGAAAGACATTTTGTGTAGAATTTATCTTTACTCTTGTACTTTTGTCGACAGTATTTTCCACACCGATGACTTTGGAAACGTAAAACTTGCTCTTTTAAATTTTTCTCTTCTGTGCTTTTAGGTATAGCACATGTTGCATATCCTTCGATGAAACTTAAAACTGCATCATCAGAATCTGTTCCAAATTTTGGAGCATCCTTGATCCACAACAGCATATGAATATGAGGAGCACCTCTGGCTTGGTACTCTTTTCTCCAAAAGAAATCCACAACTTCTCCAAGAGGTGGATTTTTTTTATTGCAGATGAAGGACATCATAGCCTCAAATCTATGATTGAAATATCTACAAACATTAACCGGATCCAATGAGCACAATTCTCCTGCTGTCTTGTATTGGATGTTTTCAATATTTGAATTTGCCTCTCAAATAAAATCCAGAAGATCATCCCAAGCGTACTCAGCACAGCTTAGGGTAAGGAACCATGTAGGAGTTCCTAAATTCCGTAACATACATTTCAATTCTCCATGGCGTCGGTACCAATATTCATTCGTCCCACGCTGACAAGCCATCAAATTGATCAATTGAGATTCCAAATGATCATCTCGCTGTTGCACTTTGTTCATAAAATCCTTTGCAGTCACATTACGTAGATGTACTCCAGTTTTCAAAATGTGATTTACTGCATAAGATAGTGCTGACAAGTCACTTTCAAATAAAAGATGGAACAAATAAGGAATACTTTGACGAAATCTCGGATCTTCTGCATATAGTCTTGTAGTCCGATACTCAGAAGCAGGAATCTGTACTGGACGTTCATCATATCGTCCTCCTTCTCCTGTAGGAAACAGCTGGGGAAAACAACGAGCTTCCAAGCTCTCCTCCCATACACTCACGGGAGTTCATTGTGCTTTCTTCATCTGAAACAGATCAATAGCGTTTCCCATAACTTCTTTAGAATGTAGAGGATGTATGCTGAAATGTTCATAAATTTCTTCTTCTTTTGACTTATCCACTTTTTCAAGTTGCCCAGTTGGTATTCCTGTGTCTTCTAGTATTTCTTCTTCATCTTCATCCATATAAATGGCTTCATACCATTTTTTTTTTTCAAATACAAATTTGCTCTTTGTACTTTTCGTACATCCACCAGCTCCTGCCAAATTTTCTTATTCTTTGTAGGTACACCATTAACCAGAATAACTAATGGTTCAGTTTCCAAAGTATCTGCATCAATTGTTTCCATATTTTTTTTCAAATCCAATGGCAAATAGACAACTCTTCCTTTTAAACCTCTTTGTAAATCCGAAGGAGGTAATTTACCAGTTTTTGGCTCCATACGCCCTATGGTCTGAAACGGATGGACACATTGAATGAGTATAGACTCATACGTATTTAAATCAGAAAGTTCTGGAGGAATATCAATCAATTCTAAATTATTATGACCAGCTCTAGCTGGCATTCCATTTTCTTCTAACTTGTTATAACAGTATTTACAAATACGCTGATCTTCACCCAAATCAAAACAATTTTCCAGAAAAATATATGTTGCAAAATCTTTCCACTTATAATTATCTTCATTTTCACTTTTTTTATACAGATCAACATTCCTTGTTTGATTTTTGTAATGGCTTCTCCGGCAACAAATACAATTAATATTTGGTCTTTCATTAGAGATGATAGTAAATTTTGTCATTTCATCCTCAAAATTTTTACTAACAGTGAGTTCTTCATTCTCTTCCACATTTTCATCAATCACTGTGTCATTTTCTACACTTTCTTGCTCTGGACCAAAGTAACAAAACTGAATCTCATCAGTAACCTTCACTACATCTGATACAGATCCACGGAACAGAGCATTATTCAACTCATTTAACTTTAGTGCTGGACTTTTAGCAAAATACAATGTTCTCACAAACTTTCTCATTTCAGTATGATGAACAGCCAGCATCCTAAAATGGTGAAAAACACTTTGACACACTTTCCTAGATAGACAAGCCAGAGAATGTCCTTGCAAATCAGTATTCTCTCTCACTCTGCATGGATCTAGTCTTTGAAGCACTTTAATTTTCTGTTTAACACTCGTTTTACTATATTCTCTTAGAAAGTCACATAATTTATCAATAGATTCCTGACGCACAGTACAAATACTACTACAATTCCAAGTGTACACTGGGGCTTTAGGACGTCTTCCCATAACCTCATCAGCCATCACTTGTTCCTCATTTCTTGGAACCATTTTCTCCTTTTCCATTACACAACCATCCTTAACTTCATAAGCTCTACCATTGGTGTCAACTGCATGCAACAAACTATTACTTCGAAGATAACTCTCTTCATTAAAAAATGGTTCAGTACTTGAACTATGCTTCCATTCTCCTAAGAACACTTTACAAAAGTTTTTTTTTACTTCTCTTTTCCTTTTGCTTTGTGACTTCATTGCATTCACTAATTTATCTAATCTACGCATCCTGTTCAAAATTAAAATGAATAGTTTTTTTTTTATTTCTAATGCCTTGGTAGCAATACTTTCAATTAATTTCTTTTTCTTATAAAATTTAGTTTTTTTCTTAAATTTTTTCATATCCTTCAGCAAATTTAACATCACTCTTCTCTGAAACATTTTTCGACGAATGTTTTTAAAATCTATTTTCCGTGTTAAGTCACTCTTCCTAACTTCTGAGTCTATATTAGCATTTTGTTTTTGCTGTCGACTCTGTTGTTGTTTTGTACTTGAAACACTGTTTGAATGTATCTTTCGATCATTTTTTTTTTTTTTTGGAAGATATTTTAAAAAAAATTCTTTAGTTTGCTTACCAGAAGACTTTTTCTGTTTTCCAACACATGCTTCGCCTCCTATTTTTTTTATCAGTCGTCCTCAAATATAGTTGTTGTTTCTTTTCTTTTCTTTTTCTTGACTTTATAGGCATCTTTATATTTTTTCACTGTTGCTCAGCAATACCTGCAAAAAACAAAAAAAAAATACCTTTATGTAATTTAAATTCATTACAATTTTTTTTTTAAACTTTTCAAATCCTATCACATGAGCTGAACCTTTCCTACGAGTCAAACTCTTACAAAATAGAAGAAACATGAATTAAATCTCTGACAACAATTCCTGTGTGCACACAGACTCATGTGTGATTCTAGGCAGAAAAATATATTTAGTTGGCAATTTGAATGCACATTTACTTCTGTTGAGGAGCAAGTGATAATTACTGTAATAGCCTGACACATGTTCCTTCTAGTTTAGACAGGCAGAAAGGAGCACATGTCCTAACAGCTCCTTGAGACCATGACCATCTGCATGGAGACTCCCACAACTGCATGAAGAGTACAGACATGTGTGTAAGAGTACATGTGTGGTAAGGGTTAATTGGAGTTTTCAACATGTAGAAACCACCTCAGCCATTGCAAGAATTGATGAAAAATCTACCATGCTATTTTCAAATGTGTTTGCATTTGCCTCACATTTTTGAGATACTGATTTCTGCTGAGTGCTAACCAACACATTTTTAGAAAATTTGCTGGGCCTTTCCTGAATGTGCAAGTTTTACAGAACAACTGCAACACAAATTAAAACGCTGACAACAATTCCTGTGTGCACACAGACTCATGGTCTGATTCTAGGCAGAAAGCGATATTTCCTTTGGCAATTTGAAAGCACATTTACTACTGGGGTAGAGCAAGTGATCATTACTGTAACAGCCTGACACATGTTCCTTCTAGTTTAGACAGGCAGAAAGGAGCACATGTCCTAACAGCTCCTTGAGACCATGACCATGTGTTAGAGGGTGAGTCATTAGACTAGAGCAAAGGAAATGAGCCTTGGAGACGTTGAATCTGTTTGCGTTACACACTGCTATCTGAAACACCACACAGAGCTGACTATTACGCATGAGAGTGTAGCAGAAGCTGCTGCGTGTGTGCAAAGAGTGTGTTTCTGTAGACTGTGTATTGTCAGCTGCAAGAGAGATCTGCATGGAGACTCCCGCATCTGCATGAAGAGTACAGACATGTGTGTAAGAGGACATGTGTGGTAAGGGTTAATTGGAGTTTTCAACATGTAGGAACCACCTCAGCCATTGCAAGAATTGATGAAAAATCTACCATGCTATTTTCAAATGTGTTTGCATTTGCCTCACATTTTTGAGATACTGATTTCTGCTGAGTGCTAACCAACACATTGGAAGAAAACAAGCTGGGCCTTTCCTGAATGTGCAAGTTTTACAGAACAACAGCAACACAAATTAAAACGCTGACAACAATTCCTGTGTGCACACAGACTCATGGTCTGATTCTAGGCAGAAAGCGATATTTCCTTTGGCAATTTGAAAGCACATTTACTACTGGGGTAGAGCAAGTGATCATTACTGTAACAGCCTGACACATGTTCCTTCTACTTTAGACAGGCAGAAAGGAGCACATGTCCTAACAGCTCCTTGAGGCCATGACCATGTGTTAGAGGGTGAGTGATTAGACTAGAGCAAAGGAAATGAGCCTTGGTGACGTTGAATCTGTTTGCGTTACACACTGCTATCTGAAACACCACACAGAGCTGACTATTACGCATGGGAGTGTAGGAGAAGCTGCTGCGTGTGTGCAAAGAGTGTGTTTCTGGAGACTGTGTATTCTCAGCTGCAAGAGAGATCTGCATGGAGACTCCCACAACTGCATGAAGAGTACAGACATGTGTGTAAGAGTACATGTGTGGTAAGGGTTAATTGGAGTTTTCAACATGTAGGAACCACCTCAGCCATTGCAAGAATTGATGAAAAATCTACCATGCTATTTTCAAATGTGTTTGCATTTGCCTCACATTTTTGAGATACTGATTTCTGCTAACCAACACATTGGAAGAAAACAAGCTGGGCCTTTTCTGAATGTGCAAGTTTTACAGAACAACAGCAACACAAATTAAAACGCTGACAACAATTCCTGTGTGCACACAGACTCATGGTCTGATTCTAGACAGAAAGCGATATTTCCTTTGGCAATTTGAAAGCACATTTACTACTGGGGTAGAGCAAGTGATCATTACTGTAACAGCCTGACACATGTTCCTTCTACTTTAGACAGGCAGAAAGGATCACATGTCCTAACAGCTCCTTGAGGCCATCACCATGTGTTACAAAAAACAAGCTGCCCCTTTCCTGCGAGTGCAAGAGTAATAGAGCAAGACCAACCCAAATCAAATCTCTGTTTACATTTCCTGTGTGCTCATTGTCTCATGGTATGATTCTAGGTAGAAAACAGTATTCCTGGGTGATACCAGTACACATTAACTTATAATGAAGACATACTCCATAATATATAACATGTTCAAGCCACTTAAATATCTTCCTTAACATAAAATGTAAAACACAACTTTTAAAGTGGTAGGAAAATGTACCATACTATTTTCAAATGTGTTTGCATTTGCCTCTCATTGGTCAGTAAATGATTTCTGCTGAATGCTAACCATCACACTTTAAGATAACAAACTACCCCTTTTCTGCGAGTGCAAGGCTAACAGAACAAAAGCAACACAAATTAAATCTCTGTCAACAAATCCTGTGTGCAGACAGACTCATGATGTGATTCTAGGCACAAAACAATATTCCTCACTGATACCACTACACCTTAACTTACAGTGAAGACATACTCCATAATATCTTACAAGTTCAAGATAGTTAAATATCTTCTAAACCACAAAATGTAAAACACAACTTTAAAACAAGAATGACAATTCTATTATTTATATCAAAATACACCACATACTTCCCCTCTCAAACTCATAACTCACCTTTAAAATTAATTAGTTGAGAAAGAAATGTGGCACTCAAACAGCAGATTATCAGAGCCAGAATCCCAGAGCTGTACACCTCTCTCCTCTCTCCACAACCAGTAAATGGCAATTTTTCCCTCTCTTTTTTCCCACATATACATGTTAATGTAAAATCACAGTCCTTCCCACATTTTTTCAAATGGAATCACACATTTCTATTGGTTGCAACTTTCAACCCCTTTGCAAATCATCCCTTCCCCCAACATGACTTCTGCCTGCTACCATAGCAACAGCTCATGGAACACAGGTGTGAGCAGAGAGGTCAGAAGTTCAGCAGACAATGTTTCAAATCCAAAGAGCAAGAGTGCTTGACTTTTCAAACCTAACAGCAAATCCAAAGTACTGTTCAGTGGGAACACATTTTTCTGAACCAATCCAAAACATGCTTTTAAAAATGTAAACATACAGCCTAGTTTTTAGTGTAGAATGGTTTGAAACAGCCAATGAGTTCTTTTTATTAAAAAAAATTATGTATGCCTCCATTTTTCAACTGTCTTTCTTTTCATATTGCCATTCTACTGAAAGACACCTCCTGAGTGCATCCTGTTCTCCTTGAAAGATGTTCACAGTGTGGATTGTAGGTCATAGCTATGTCTTCTGGAGTGAAACATTTGCAGAAAAAAGAGGTATGGTGAGAGACCTTGCTTTGCCAAATGTAGACATTAAATGGATTGGACAGAGAGGGTTAAAGTGGCACCAATTAATGCCTTTGGTGAAAACCTTTCTACATCTCCCACAGCCTAACCTTATTATTGTGCACTGTGGTGGAAATGACCTAGGCACTTTAATTGGGGTAGGTCTGGAAATGCTTATTAAGGACACCTTTGTGCAATTGATGTCGCTTTTTCCTCAATCTGCCTTTGTATATTCTAACATATGCCAAAGGCAAAAGTGGAACTGGTCCAACCAATTTTGTCCGCAGATTGACAAAGCAAGAAAGCACGTCAATAAGTCTGTTTCTGCTTTCCTCAGAGACTATGGTATGGGTTCTATATACCACAACAACTTGCGTTACAACATGCAAGACATTTATAGAGGAGACGGTGTACATTTCAATGATGAAGGGAACAGAGTCTTCCTCTTGAACTTTAGACTCTGCATCGGTACTTACTGGTAGGTACCAAAAAACACTCAATGAACACAAGGGCTCTTTTTAGAGCCACCTAATATCTAAACACTTAAAAGTGATTTTTATTTCTATTTTTTTTAAGGCTTTTTTTTGGGTGCACGCTCAGTGCGCGCACCTCGTGATGTTTTAAAGGTTTTTTTGGGTACGCGTAGAGTGCGCGCACCTCGCGATGTTTTTAAAAAAATTAAAATCTTTTTTTTTGCCCTTCGTTGTCCTACTGTGCACCCCTGAAATGGCTAGGGGGGTCTAGAACTCCCTACCCTGCCCCCTGTTCATGGTCTCCACCTTTCCTTTTTAGTGCGACAGACAAAATGGCGGCCGACACTTCCTGATTTCGACCGATTCGAATGTTTACTGACATGTAACAACCAATCACACCTACGCTCGCGCACGGCAGGGTGCGCACACAGGGCTTGCTCAGTGCGCGCACGCTGCGCGCGTATAGATATTGATATGCTTTCAAATGCTATTTTCTCAGGAAATACTGAACAGATTTACACCAGACCTGCAAAAGGCACTTCCTTGACCTTATGGCTACCTCTCTGCCAAATTTCAAGTAATTCTGTTCAGCCGTTCGGGCTGTAGCTGTGTCTAAAGGTCCTATGGAAAAATGCATGGGGAAAACGCGTTTTGGGACCCCACTTTTTTCTCAGCCCCTGCTTGACGAATCACCCCAAGACATTCAGGGTAGGAGCTGAACGGAGCGCCCCATTAGTTTTGAAAATTGCGCGAGGATTCGTCAACCGGCGCCAAAGTTATTCAAAATAGAATTTTGAGATTTCCTATGGAAACACGGTCCTAACTATAACTATCTACTGGCGATCGCCAGTAGATAATATATATATATATATATATATATATATATATATATATATATATATATATATATTATCTACTGGCGGTCGCCAGTAGATAGTTATAGTTAGGACCGTGTTTCCATAGGAAATCCGCAACATTCTATTTGGAATAACTTTGGTGCCGGTTGACGAATCCTCGCGAAAGTTTCAAAATAGGTGGGGCGCTCCGCTCCTACCCTGAAAGTCTCGGGGGGATTCGTCAAGCGTGGGCTGAGAAAAAAGGGGGGTCCCAAAACGCGTTTTCCCCATGCAATTTTCCATAGGGACCTTTAGTCCAAGGTACAGCCCGAACGGCTGAACAGAATTACTTACAATTTGGCAGAGAGGTAGTCCTCAGCTCAGGGAAGTGCCTTTTGCAGGTCTGGTGTCAATCTGTTCAGTAGTTCCTGAGAAAATCAAAAGTAAAATCATATATATATGTGGGCGGAGCCTAACCACACATCTCATCCTGAGATCTGATTGGCTGTCAGCACTTCATCCAAGAAGTGTTGGCAGCCATCTTGGGACCAATATACATGATAGCACCTCATTAAAAAGCATTGCAGTTAATAGAAGGTTTTAAGACTTTAGTTACATTATAAATCATTTGTTGATGGTACCATACTCATTTTAGGAATTGTGGTATGTTCTAAGGTGATTTCACCATGTGAAAAAGCCTTCTGCTGGGATATCATGATTGAGAGAAAAATATTTTCTCATGCTTTTCCCACAGAGGTTTGGAAGGTGATCTATAAGCTAAACTGAGAGCTTATTTTCTGTAAATTCACATTATCTTTCTCAGTCATGTGAGAATGAAGTCTGACATTCTCAGTAAAACATGTACATCCAACAAGGGCAGAGACTGTCAGTTGATTCCTTTGTGTTCTACTGCAGCTTCCCAGAGTGTTCCAAAGAACAACTAGAGCGCTAACAGTCCTACTTATGATAAACGTATGGCACACCTGAAGCCATCTTGCTTGGATTAAAGTGGTAACTCTTAAAACATTTAATTTAAAAAGGAACAAAATGAGGGGGTTCATTTTTCCATAAAAAGTATGATTAGTGCTGCAGAAAGAAAAATTAGGGCACATTTTGAGTGACTTCTCAAATCCTCTTCTATTTCATTAAAAAATTCTGACATGCAGACTGAAACATGCACTTTCAATACCAGCAGCAGTTTTCCCTGGTGAGCAGTAGCTTTACTACAGTGATCTAATGAGCAAAAAGAGTGCTAACATTCTGAATTTATGGCAAATGTGTGACACATCTGAATGCCTTCTTGATGGAATCAAAGTAAAAAACTGAAAGTATTTCCTACTGAGGAGACTGCAGTAAATGAGGAAATTAGGAAACTTCATAACAAATAAGTCTCCCAAGATGGCCACCAGAGACAAAAGAGCCCAAATGTAGCCCAAATATCACCCAGATGTAGCCCAAGTATAGCCCAATGACAGAATGTCCCAGAGTGTTCTTAAAAACAACTAGAGCGCTTACTGTCTTCATTATGACAAAAGTATGGCACACCTGAAGCCATCTTGATTGGAATAAACTGGTAACACTTAAAACATTTAATTTAAAAAGGAACACAATGAGGGGGTTCATTTTGCCATAGAAATTATGATTAATGCTGAAGAAAGAAAATGAGGGCACATTTTGAGTGACTTCTCAAATCCTCTTCTATTTCATTAAAAAATTCTGACATGCAGACTGAAACATGCACTTTTAATACCAGGAGCAGACTTCCATGGTGAACAGTAGTTTTACTACAGTGATCTAATGAGCAACTAGAGTGCTAACTTTCAGAATTTATGGCAAATGTGTGACATATCTGAATACCTTCATGATGGAATCAAAGTAAAAAACTGAAAGCATTTCCTACTGAGGAGACTGCAGTACATGAGGAAATTAGGAAACTTCATAACAAATAAATCTCCCAAGATGACCAACGGAGACAAAAGAGCCCAAATGTAGCCCAAAATCACCCAGATGTAGCCCAAATATAGCCCAATGACAGAAGTGTGCAAAACACTTATTATTTTGTGTTTTTGCAGTGTTATATAGTGCAGACTTGTCAGGTATTGGAGTGCTTTACATGAGCATTGGTTACATCACACAAGAACAAATTCATTTTGGTTGTAGACATGGGGAGACTAAGTGATTTGACCAGAATCACAGAATGTCGAGCTGAAGCAGAAACTCCAACCTGGTTCCCCAGTTGCAAAGTCTGCAGTTCTGGAAGTAACACCACATCCTCTCCCCTAAGTGCAACATTTAATCAAGTGGTCAACTGGATAAAAAAACATAAAGATAACAAATAATTTAAAAGTGCTTTGTCGCTATTTGAAAACTCAGAAAATATGCCCTTATTTTAGTCTTTTAGAGCACTAACCATAATTTTGATGCCAATAAGACCCTCTCATATATGTAATTTCTAAAGGAAATGCTCTAGGTATTACAGTTTTGATTACATCAAGATAACGTCAGGCGTTCCACACTTTTGTAATAAATATAGAATGTTAGCAATCTAGTTGTTTATTAGGATACTGTTGAGAGGCAGAGGCCAGGGGCACGGACTCTGAAAATTGAAGGCAGGTAGGAGGGTGCAAAGGCAACAATTTAACCACACTGAGCAGGCAGGAAGGGCCGTGGCAGCACAACAGACTATGGAGGGCAGTGGAAAGGGGGGCAGGGGCAACAAACCAACAATACAGGACTTGCAAGAGAGGCTGTGGCAATGTAATAGACCATTGTGGGCAGAAGGAAGAGGCAATGGTAGTACAACCATACATGCCAACAGACCCGATTCAGCCAGGAAACGTCCAATGTTTTTAAGCTCAAATGGGCTTTATTTGATCTGTCTCCTGTCTACAAACTCCTCTTTTTCAATGTAACTCAAAGGGGAAAATCAATACACCAGTTTTTTTTCAAAATCTCCCTCTTACCAAGCTCAAAATGTTCGCAAGTATGGTACATTGGATCATGGAAGGAAATGGGGTAGGGACATGGACTTGGATAACAGAGGGCAGGAGGGACATGGAGAGGTGCACCAAACTGACCCTGCAGGGCAGGCATCAGGGTTTGCAGCAGCGCAGTACACCACACAGGGCATGCAGGACGGGAGTGCAGCACAACAATTCATAGAAAGCAAGAGGGAGGGGACAGGACCATGCACATGGACAACAGAGAACAGAGGGGCAAGAGGCAATGGTAGCTAGCTGACCATAATGGACAGACAGGAGAGAAAGCTGCAGCATAACAGACCATAAAGGGCAGGAGGGACGGATCAGGGGCATTACAATGGAACATACAAGCCAGGGAGGGAGTAGGGGTCTGCACATGTAAACAGGGGGCTGGGGGCAAGGGGGCAGGGCAGGAGCAGCAAGATAGCCATGGAGGTCAGGCAGGATGGGCACTAGAAGCAAGACACACCATGAAGAGCAACAGTGAGACTGTGATGGCATACACACAGACCATGGAGGGAAGGTGGGAGGGGTCAGGGGCAGCTAACTGACCACACAGGGAAGGTGGGAGGGGCCATGGCAGCACAGAAGACCATGCATGGCAAGTGGGAGGGTTAGTGGCAGCACAATGGCTATGATGGGCAAGAAGGAGAGTGCAGGGGCATGCACAAAGGACGATGGAGGATAGAAGGGAGGGTCAGGACCTGTGCACAGACAAGAAAGTTAAGGGGAAGGGGCCTCACAACAGACCGCACGGGGCAGGCAGGAGGAGCAGTTGCAGCACAACAGACCAGGGAGGGCAGAAGGGTGTGGCAGTACAATGGACCATGTAGGACAGGAGGAAGAGGATAGGGGCATGGCATGTGGACAGGCAGGGTGGAGGTGGCAGGGACAGGTTACAGTCATCTGACAATGCTAGGCAGGTGGGAGGGGAGTGGCAGCTCAACAGAACACTCAGAGTAGATAGGAGTGGCAGGTCCATGGAACATGGTGGGCAAAAAGGATGGAGCAGGGGCATGCACAAAGACATCGGAGGGCAGGGGGAAGGAGAATAGGGGCAGCAAGCTAAGCAGAGAGTTTAAGCAGGAGGTCAATGATGGGGCATAGAATTGGGCAATGGAGGGCAGGAGGAGTGGACTGGTACATCATACTAAATTGAGGGCAGTGGCAGCACATCAGACCATGCATGGCAGGAGGGAGGAGGCTAGTCCATGGATTCACACACCAGAGGATAGGGAGGTGGGGGATGGGGCAGCAAGCTAACTGTTCAGAGAAGGTGGGTATTAGGAACTTTATTGTTTTTAAAAGGTGTGTCTGTGCAAACTACTTAAAATATGAACAAGTATGCAGCATAATCTCACTTTTATTCAGGAAGAAGTGGACGTATGTGACTGTGACTCCGGGCTCACTTGGCAGAAACACCCCCTGACCCTCCACCCCCTATCGCAAAATGTAATGCCCGTGAAAAGGGTAGGTGAACACAGTGTTATATAGAACATAGTCCTGAGAGCACGATTGAAAATGAAAACTAGATATAGTGTATGGTATAAACTATGCACCAAAAAGTGTGACATAAGATGAAACGGCGTGAAATATAATATGCAATACATTGTGCGCAATGACAGATTCATTGGAGAGCGAGAGATAGCACAGGCACTAGCGCGTGCTATGCGATATGCGCCTTGGAGCGTAATATGCACAGGGCAGTGTTGTGTAACCTAACTAGTCTCTAAAGTTGTAATATAATATATGTGCTGGGGAGTGTAACGTTGCATATGCACTGTGACAAAGATATGGATCCCAGATTGTAATATGTATGGCATAGCACTGTGCGTTATAACATAGGCATCGAGGAAGGCACGTTAGATGGGACAATATAACCCGTGCGAATACAAGTGTGGCATGACATATTCACGGGGTGGTGTTACAGTGCACATGGGCTAGAGAGTGTCATAGCATATGCACTAGCTGGTGGAATACAACACAGAGTTGTGTGGCACTCGGCAGGCAATGGTGGGTGTAACACAGCATTGGGCTCTGCCAGGAGCGCGCTGTGACTCTCAAGTGATGTTCGTCCCATTTCCAGAGAGTAAAATAAAAAGTATTACACATCCGGCAGTGGATGTGTGTTTTATTAACCGTGAGGGGGGTTTCTTGCATAGTTTTGGTCGAATTTTTGTGGAATCCCCTTTGAATGGCTTGGTGTGCATGTGTATTAAATGTGCCCGTCAATAGCTACCCATGTTTGTATAAATAAACGACAAGGGTGTCTACCGGGATTAGGCACGGTAGGGCATCAGACATGTCAGAGCTTCACTAGTGGTGTAAATACATTCCACGTGGATTCATTGTATGCATAGTCGCCTTTTAATGAATATCACGCAAATCGTCATGGTGATAGGTACGTACGGTTTGTCCAGCATGTCCTAGGTGTGTCTATAAATATATATTTTTTTAAAATAATAAAAAACAGTGGCAGGCCCTGGGGATTGGGGTCAAAAAAATATAATTAGGAGACAGGCCCTGGGGGATGGGTTCATCAGGGCCAATAAATTAGAATAAGAAGGGGAACCACACAGCCCCCCTTCTTAAAAAATGTAAATAAATAAAAGACTGGCATCGTGCAAGAGGCCACGCCCCCTCCTTGCAGCACTCTGCAAACGCGCCCCCTGGCGAGTTGTAAGTTGGGGAATTAATTCCTCTTCAATACTGAGGGTCCCTGAGGGCCAACTAGCCCAACAGGCATCTCCAGTATGCGCCAGGGAGCTGCGCTGCAGACAGGCGTTCTGAGGCCAAGCCCCTTTTCACACCTCTCTGCAACGCAGCTCTGTGGCGCTTACTGGAGGTACCTAGTGGTCTAGTTTGACCCTAGGGACCCTTAGGATTCAAGGGGACTTAATCTCTCAACTTAGAACATCCACAGGGCGCGTTTACACAGTGGTGAAGGGAGGGGACGGGGCCTGAGGTGACGTGTGCAAACACGCACTATGGCACGTTTTAAATTGGGGATATAATTTCCCTTCAATACTGAGGGCCCCTGGGGGCTAACTAGCCCACCAAGTGCTTCCAGTAAGCGCCACTGAGCTGCATTGCAGAGAGGTGGTCCAGGCCGTGCCACTTTTTACACCTCTCTGCAACGCAGCTCTGTGGCACTGGAGGTACCTAGTGGACTAGTTGGACCCTAGGGACCCTCAGGATTCAAATGAACTTAATCTCCCAACTAAAAACGGACACAGGGCGTGTTTACACAGTGGTGAAGGGAGGGGACGGGGCCTGAGTTAACGTGTGCAAAAATGCCCTGGGCTTGTTTTAAGAGGTAGTTTTAACCCCCCTGCCCTATTATATACTAGGGGCTTACAGAGGAGGTCATGCTAATCACAGGGGGACCCCAACGCATAATGTTCCCTAGTGTATGTAGGTGTTTTCACTGTATTCTAAGTGTCTTTTAACATAGCACTGGCTCTAGGACTGGTTAGTCAGACTCAGTTACCACCAGTATCCGTCTGAAAAAGTTGAGGGTACAGGAGGATTTTGCAACAAGGATTCTTTCTGCTCTTCTTTTTGTTCTTTCTGCACGTTATCCTTCTTCCTGCACTTTTCTTCGTCTTTGAGGACTTCTGTTGCTTCTTTCTGCACTTCTTTTTTTTCTTTCTGTGCATTTTTTCTTCTTTCTTCACATGTCCTATCTCTGTAGTCATAGTTAGAAATTAGCATTTAAAAAACCTTTGAAATTCACAGAAAAAACCATAGGTTTCAGGCACGTTATAGTTAGGAATTAGCATTTAAAAAACCTCAGAAATTCACTGAAAAAACCATAGGTTTTAGGGGTGTTATAGTTAGCTGGACTTTTCACTTGTAAAAAACCATTGAAATTCCCCCGTTATAGTTAGTTCAGCTAACTATAACTCGCGCGCCCGCAATGCACTGCTGATGACGTCACATATTACATCACTCATGACATGGTCAGTGACATCACTCATGACATCACTGATGACATCTCAAATGACATCACTGATGACATCACTGATGACATCATCCTTGTGATAGAGTGGCAGACCTCCTCTCACCCTAATATAACCTTTGATACACACATTCAAAAATAGAGACTAACATTTTCAAAACAATGGACATACCAATACCAGTTACAACAACCTCTTCAGTAATTCTAAGATCCACATACACATCCACTCATTCACCAACAGTCCTATACAGTCACTCATACATGTACTCACTCATCATATGTACTCATACACCTATACATCCTGTTACACAATGCCACTCATCCATAGAGTTACTCACACACATAGTCACTCATGCTAATAAAGAATCAAACATACATTTACTTGCATATACAGTTATACACACACCACCACACTTACTTCTACGGAAACTTACACATACTTAGTCTTTTAAACAATCACTTATAGAAACACATACTTATTCATACAGGAACTCTTTCAATCTCTCACTCTCACATATACTCACTTATATACACCAATAGTCACATATACTAGTTTAAAGCATATGTAGTTACTCATAAAGACACTATTGAGACAGTCATTCACTCACTAACACACCCATACACACACTCATCCACCCATACAGTCCTGCACACATGCTGTCTTCAACACATACAAACAGTGAGTCACTCATTCATGCACCTATGCACTACGTAATACCCCCCACCGAACCATGCAGACACTCAGACTGATACTCAAAAAACCAACTAATAACCTATATAGACACCCATGAGAGACTGATACAGATATTTACATATTTAAACATTACTCACTAAGCCATGTATTCATTATGATACACTTAATCAGTCAGTTACACAATCAATTTTTCAAAAACAAATCATCCATTTAGACACTTATATACCCATTTATTCTTCCATCATTGTTTAGATATACATATATAAAACATATTTAATTTTCAGAAAAACAGACATTCACTGGATGATGTCATCAGTGATGTCATTAGTGATGTCATTTGAGATGTCATCAGTGATGTCATGAGTGATGTCACTGACCATGTCATGAGTGATGTAATATGTGACGTCATCAGCAGTGCATTGCGGGCGCGCGAGTTATAGTTAGCTGAACTAACTATAACGGGGGAATTTCAATGGTTTTTTACAAGTGAAAAGTCCAGCTAACTATAACACCCCTGAAACCTATGGTTTTTTCAGTGAATATATATATATATATGTATATATATATATGTATATATGTATATATATATGTATATATCCATCCACAACACAAGATGCACGAAAGGAACAGGAGTCAGGATTGAGGTTGCTGAGGTGCCGATGTTGGAATCAAGCTGTTTGCCGCAATCCACTTGGAAATACTTACATATTGACTGCAGCTGGCATTTAACCCACTGGGGTAAGACATAAAGCACTACGAGTACCGAGAGGCCATGGGGTTGGCCACGCCCACTGAGGCGGGGACTGTAACATCATCTAGGTGCTTTAAAAACTGTCATGCCAGCCCGTAGTTGTGAAGACCTGACCCTGATGAAATGCCGAGGTGCATGAAACGCGTTGGGCTGAAAGGGTGATCTCTGTGTCAGCAGCCTTGTTCCACATACGGCAGCCTTCAATAAATTAATGAGAATTTACTTACCTGTTGTGGGCCCCTCCTTTTGCAGGCATCTTGTGTTGTGGATTTAAGCGGCTTGCCTGAGCCACGGAGAAGGCTCTGCTGTGTGAACAGACCTGCGGTACGCTAACCAGCGAAAGGAACAGGAGTCAGGATTGAGGGTGCTGAGGTGCCGATGTTGGAATCAAGCTGTTTGCCGCAATCCACTTGGAAATATTTAAAAATTGACTGCAGCTGTCATTTGACCCACTGGGGTAAGACATAAAGCACTACGAGTACCGAGAGGCCATGGAGTTGGCCACGCCCACTGAGGCGGGGACTGTTACATCATCTAGGTGCTTTAAAAACTGTCATGCCAGCCCGTAGTTGTGAAGCCCTGCCCCTGAGGAAATGCCGAGGTGCATGAAACGCGTCCTGCTGAAAGGGTGATCTCTGTGTCAGCAGCCTTGTTCCACATACGGCAGCCTTCAATAAATTAATGAGAATTTACTTACCTGTTGTGGGCCCCTCCTTTTGCAGGCATCTTGTGTTGTGGATATATGTATATATATATATATATTCACTGAAAAAACATAGGTTTCAGGGATGTTATAGCTAGTTGGACATTTCCCTTGTACAAAACCATAGAAATTCGCTAACTATAACTCTACACACCAGCAATGCACTTCTGATGACATCACATATTACATCACTCATGACATGGTCTATGACATCACTGATGACATCAATGATGACATATCAAATGACTTCTCTGATCACATCACTGATGACAACATCCAATGAATGTGTGTTATTGTAAAGTTTAAATATGTTTCATATATATATGCTAAGGTGTATTGAAGAATGAGTGGGTGTATAAGTGTCTGAATGGATGATTTAGTAGGTGCGTGACTGACTGTGTAAGTGAATGATTAAACGTGTCTTACTAAATGCATGCGTTAGTGACTAATCTGTGTGAATGTCTGTATCAGTCTGTCAGTTGATGTGTATGCAGCAGCCTGGGTTGGTGGGTAGCTAAATGAGTGTCTATATGGGTTATTGATTGGTTGTCAGAGTATCTGTATGGGTGCCTGAGTGTCTGTGTGTGGGTGGGGGTGTGTGTGACTGTGCATAGATGTGTGAGTGAGTGACTCACTGGGAGTATGGGTTCAAGAGTGCAACTATGCAGGGCTGTATGGGTGGGTGAGTGTGTGTATGGATGTGTTGGTGAGTGAATGGATGCCTCAGTGGTACATGTTTGAGTAACTATATATGTGAAAGGCAGAATATGTGAATGCTGGAGTATATAAATGACTATATGTGAGAGTGAGTGTGAGAGTGGCTGTACAAATGAGTGTGTGTTTGTATCAGTGATTATATAAGAGATAAAGTATGTGTAAGTATCTGTATGAATAAGTGAGGTGGTGTGTGTATAACTGTATAGGTGAGTAAATGGGAGTGTGATGGATTATTTGCATGACTGACTAGATGTGTGAGTAACTCTATGCATGAGTGGCGGTGTGTGAGTATCTATAATGGTGTAAGAGTGCAACTTATAGTGCTGTATTGAGGGGTGACTGCATATATGAGTGACTATATGGGTGATTGAGTGGATGTGTATGTAGACCTAGGAATCAGTGAGTGGGAATGTAGTAACTGATATTGGTTCAAAAATGGTAGTCTGTATTTTAGAGTGGGTGTATCAAAGGTTATATTAGGGTGTGAGGATGTGTATCAGATTATCACATGGATGTTGTCATCAGTGATGTCATTTGAGATGTCATCAGTGATGTCACTGATCATGTCCTGAGTGATGTAATATGAGACGTCATCAGCAGTGCACTGCGGGGGCTCAAGTTATAGTTAGCTCAACTAACTATAATGGTGAATTTCAAAGGTGTTTTAAATGCTAATTTCTGACTATAACAACCCTGAAACCTATGTTTTTTCAGTGAATATCAAAGGTTTTTTAAATGCTACATATTATTGTTTTTTTCAGTGAATTTCAAAGGTTTTTTTAATGCTAATTTCAAACTTTGCCTACATAGGTAGGACATATGCAGAAAGAGGAAGAAAGGCACAGAAAGAAGCCAGAGATATGCAGAAAGATCCAACAGAAGGGCAGAAAGAGGCCTTGTTGCAAAGTCATCCTGTGCCCCCCAATTTTTTGCTGACGGGTACTGGTGGTAAATGAGTCTTACTAACCAGGCCTAGAGCCAGTGGGGGCCAACTACCCCTCCGATTACCTCCACTACATACCACACAGCAGGATTGCCACTCACTCTGCAAACGCGCTCCCCGGCAGACTCTTGGATGGGGATTGAAGCCCCCTTCACTTCTGGGTGTCCTTAAGGGCCAACTAGCCTACCTCTTTGACCCTGCCTCCGGTAGGTCCCCCCCCAGCCGCCACACGGACCTCCTGTGACGCCTGACCCCGCTGTCGCCTGCTCCTGCCGCCTGCCTGCTAATACGTGAGCCCCCCTTGGTCCACACGCACTGTCTGTCTTGTCACTCGGTTTTCCACCGCCTTCTTCCTGCCGTTCTTCCTCTGTGCACCTTGCCCCGTTTTACCTCCTGTGCCCCTCACACCTGTTGCCTGTTCCTCCACATTTCTGCCGTTTCTTCCTTCTGTGCCCCCCTGTTGCCTCTGCTCCCCTTTATTGTTGCCTGTTTTCATTTTTGTTTTGCTCTGTGCCTCTTGCCCTGTTTTTGCCTTCTGTACCCCTTCATTGTTGCCTGACTTGCGCTTGTACCACTGCTGTTTTCCGTCTTTGCCCTTCCCCCGCCTTCCTCCTGTGCCATTTCCTGCCGCTGCGTCCCTGCAGCCCCACCCCCTGCTGTCCCATTCGCCACCCCGCTCCCGCCTCCCAGCTGCTCTTCCCTCCCACAGCCCCTCATATGGAGGCCGCACAGCGGGCGTGTAGCTGGTACGCCGGAGGCACGCCTAAGACAAGCCCGTCTGTGCCTGTCCGCGCCTGGACCGCGCCCAGCGCCAGAACCCCTGGCCCCCACCAGAGCCAGGGTACCCGGCTGAGCTACGACTCCGCCGCCCTCAACGCACTCAACACCGGACGAACACCCACCTGCTACCGAGCCACCCCAAAGCGAACCCACGGACCCTTCACTTGTCAAGCATGCAGATTCACCTGCCTCCGAAACTGTAGACAGCCCACCAAACCCAACATCAACAACAACCACCTCAAGTGCATCCTCATCAACACACGCTCCGTCCACAAGCACGCCATCGAACTCTGGGACCTCCTCGACACCACAGCACCAGATGTCGCCTTCCTCACGGAAATCTGGATGAACGCCTCCTCGGCCCCCGACATTGCCATAGCCATCCCGGACGGCTACAAGATTTCCTGGAAAGACCGCGTCAACCGAACAGGAGGAGGGATCACCATCGTCCACAGGAACACCATCAACATCACGACCAACACCGAAGACACACTCTCCGACGCCGAACACCTGCACTTCCAGATTCACACTGACCCCAAGACCAACCTTAGAAGAACGCTCATCTACAGACCTCCTGGCCCGCGCACACAATTCAGCGAAACCATTGCCGACTTCATCAGCCCACACGCCCTAGCCTCACCAGAATACATCCTCCTAGGGGATCTGAACTTCCACCTGGAGAAAAACAGTGACAACAACACCACAACCCTGCTCGACAACCTCACCAACCTCGGACTCAAGCAACTGGTGAACACCACCACCCATCTGGCGGGCCACACGCTAGACCCCATCTTCTCCGCCAGCAACCACGTCTCCTTCAGCCACTCCACCGGACTACACTGGACCGACCACAGATGCATCCACTTCACCTACAAAAAGAATACATCCCACCACCGCACGCAACAGATCCCCCGCAGATGCTGGAGCAAAATCACCACAGACCAGCTCCTCTCATCGCTGAGCCAGAACCCGCCAGCTGACACCGCTGACACCAACAACGCAGCCCACAACCTCACACAGTGGATCACCCACTGCGCCGACGACCTCGCCCCACTAAAGAACCCCCCAGGCAAGACCGGCAACAGGAAAACCTCATGGTTCACAGACGCCCTCAAAGAACCAAAGAAATCCTGCCGAACCCTCAAAAAAACCTGGCGCCACGAACGGACAACAGAAAACATGGCAGCCCTCAAGAACCCCACCCACGAACACCACCAGCTGATCCGCGAACACCAAAAGGTCATCATTCAAAGAGCAGCTAGACAACAACACTCACAACAGCAAGGAACTCTTCAGCATCGTCAAAGAGCTCTCCAACCCCAGCACCAGCAACATCGACATCACACCGTCACAAGACCTCTGCAACTCCCTCGCCACGTACTTCCACTGCAAGATCGCAGACATACACGACAGCTTTGGGACCCAGACTACGCCTCCAGTCATCGAACCAACGACCCCGACCACCACCCTTAGCGCCTGGACCCCCATCACCATTGAAGACACCACCAACGCCATGAACTCCATCCACTCTGGCTCCCCCTCTGACCCATGCCCCCATCACATCTTCAACAAAGCCGACACCATCATCGCACCCCATCTCCGGAACATCATAAACAACTCCTTCACGTCTGCCACCTTCCCTGAGAGTTGGAAGCATGCAGAAATAAACGCCCTTCTGAAGAAACCCACAGCGGACCCCAAAGACCTCAAGAACTTCCGCCCCATCTCTCTTCATCCCTTCTCGGCTAAAGTCATCGAGAAGACCGTCAACAAACAGCTGACCACTTTCCTCGAGGCAAACAACTCGCTCGACCCATCCCAGTCTGGATTCCGAGCCAACCACAGCACCGAGACCGCCCTCATCGCAGCCACCGATGACATTAGGATCCTGATGGACAACGGTGAAACTACCGCTCTCATCCTCCTAGACCTCTCGGCAGCCTTCGATACCGTATGCCATCGCACCCTAACAACCCGCCTCTTCAACACTGGTGTTGTCGATTGAAACGACGATGTGATTAAGCATTTACTAAAGACATTAATTCCCCTTTTATAGATCGTGTTTTCTCTGTTATGTTGACCGAAGTTCGGACTCCATTTTGTATTGTCATGCTTCCACGTGTTCCCCACGAGAAGAGTCCAACCTTTGTGTTAGTTGCTCTTGTAATCTGCCTAGTAACAGTCTATAAATAGCTCCTTTGTCCATCTGGCACATGCCCAGACTTGACCACATCTGTTATCAGTTAGCCTTGCTTGACCATGTTTTCGCTGGCTCAAGGAGTGTGTTAGCTCCGCCCACGTATTGATTCAGTATCGAAAATGACCATAAATGGTAATGTTCTTCGGCCTCATGTTGTATCCACCCACTTATGAGCCCCTCTATTGTGTATAAAAGGGGACCATGTACGTAAGTTCTTGTGCTACTCTATGCAATACTGAAGAGTGTTGTGTGGATTGTAGGACCACCCTTAAGGGTTAATAAATGCTGTCTTTGTACTTTGCAGTTTCCGTGCCAACTTCCTTATAGATTCCATTACAGGAGAGCGAACCCTTGTGTCCTGCGGGCCTAGCTGGGGCCTGTATTCATCAATTGGCGCCCGTCACGTGGGGCTCATCGGCGACTCGGATGCTCGAAGGACTGGTCGCGACGAAGGTGAGGAATTTGGCCGGGGACGTGATCACTGCCAGCGGCGTCTTAGCCCTGGCATCCCGAGGTTTTTCTTCCTTCCCTTCCGAGCTGACCGTCTGGGTGGCGCCGGTCCTCGACTGAGACCTCTTCTGTCGGTCTTGCCGTGAAAGCCGTTTGGGCGATTGTGGAGCTTGGCAGTTGGAATCTGGACTCTTGATTGGTAAGAACCGGTGTACGGTACTTGCTCCGAGTTTTTGAAGCCTGATCTGGCTATTTGAGTTTGATTTGTGATGACTAGTCATATTTTGTATTTGTCTTTGTGAATATATATGCGTTGCAACACATATAGGCAGGTAATGTGGAGAGATTTCTCCGGAGCTGTGTAACTTTGAACGGCGCTACGATTAAGTGCCATTTTTCTATAATATTGCATATTTTGCATTATTTCTGAGCATGCCTGCTTTCAGCGCACTCCGTAAGTGGTGTTGCTGTTTTGGAAACCGGTTGAACCTCGAGGAATCTGCTCCAGCTCCCCCAGAGGGGACTCCTAATAGGGATATGTATGTGAAGCATGGTCTTTCTTCCATAATGTACAGCACAGTATGGAGGAAATATACTAAGAAAGATCCTGAGTTACGATGGCCTTTGTATGGATCGTTTGATATACGTAAGATTGAGTATGTGGAACAGTGTATGTGTAAGCGGCGTGCTCGTCAGGATATGTTTGAGTGTGTACGGTTGTGGGTGAAGGAGGTGCGTGAGCGAGAGAAGCGCGAGAAAGCGCTGTTTGATAAGGAACAACGGAAGAATGATCATGTGCGAGCCCAGGAAGCGAAGCGTCGGGAAGATAGAGAACAGACAGAGAGACAAGAGAAAGAGCGTAGGCTGCAAGTTTCGGGTCAATATGCTGTTCGGCAGCCACTTTATCCTGTCCTTAATAATCTTGATGATGATTTTTATTTACTAGATCGCTCTCCGCCCCCTTATGTCGGCGCATCTGCTCCGAGGCCGCAAGATTCTGTCCCGGGTCCGGGTAAGGTAGATACGCGGTCCATGTTATCGGCTGAGCATATGGCTGAGCTTCGGCAAATTTCCTTCCGTGCACTTAAGGGTAAGGTGTCCGTGGATGAATTGTTCCATACTTGGGGGTCGTGGCAGGATAGAGAGAGATTGTATATTTTGAGTCATTTCGCTGAGGAAGTGATTGCTGCTTTTCGGAAATATTCTAGTGTCTTTGAGCCTGAAGAAGTGACATCGGATGCTAAAGCATTGCATGATGGTGTTTTTTCTCCCTCTAAGGCTCCTGATACGGCTCGGCGGCTATTCGCCTTGCGGGACGCGGTGCTGGCCCATAAAGGAAAAGCGCGCCCACGAGCAGGGGAGGAGACGCAGTCGGATTCGTGTACCGCAGAAGGCCACTCATCTACCTCTCAATCAGATAAGAGCGATCTAGTGCATGCTAAGCCAATGCGCGAGGCGGCGCCTTTGTATGTTCCTCCTAAAGGAGCGGGGACTAGCTCGGACATTACCTCCGCTGATGCTAAGGGATATTTTGTGTATAATTGGGTTTACACTCCGTGGCATAGGGCTGATGTTATGGCATTGAAGAATGCGCTGCCCGACCCCCGCAAGAATCCAGCGGCCTTCTATGAAGAAGTTGAGGGGGCCTTGAATTCTTGCGTTATGACTTTAGCAGATATAGATTTGTTCTTTGGGCTTATTCTACCACCAGATATGTGGCGATCTGTGCGAAAGGTAGATGATGTTGCCACTTTTAAGGCTCGATGGTCTGAACTGGAGGATGAGGATAGGGAGAGGAAGCCTGCGCAGAAACCGCCCCAGAATATTTTAGATCTCCCTGCTGCTATTGTGGCTAAATTGAAGACAATTATCCCCCCTAAAAAGATTGACTGGAATATGTTAGCTGCATGTAAACAGAAAGTTGACGAGTCAGTTGCGGACTTCTTTACGCGCTTTGAGGAGACGTTTCATGATTTTAGTGGACAGTCGCTTACCGACGATACGGGACGCCACCTTTTTGCGGATAAATATGTGGCTAATCTGCTGCCGGCAGTTGCGGCCCGTCTAAAAGCGAGTGAAAGTTCTTGGTCCTCCGCTACACCGACGGCCCTCCTGACTATAGCCCAGTATTATGAGCGTCAGGAGCAAGAAGCAAAGGGCCAGGAGGAAAAGAAATCGAAAGATTTGAAAACAAAGGTGATGTTGGCACAAGTCTATGGCCCGCCTCGACGGGGTAGTAATAGAGGTAGGGGAGGATCTTATGGTCCTCCCTCGGGCCGATCTGATTTGAATAGGAACCAATGTGCGTATTGTAAGCAATCGGGTCATTGGGCTAGGGACTGCCCGGTGTTGCATGCATCGCGTCAGGGGCATACCCACGGTGGCCCGCGAGGTAGAGGGGGTTTCTCGAACTTTCGAGGGAATTCTAACGAACAGGCTCGTTTTGACTCTGCTGGGCAGCACCGAGATAGATCAAATGTTTTCGATCGCCAGCATCAGTATCAAGCGTCAGGGATTGACCGGTCGGGGTACCATGACTCTCAGCATGCATAGGAATGCGTTGGATGGGGGTTAGAATCAGTTGAGGTGCCGGTCGATCAGAAGGGCCCTTATGTATCGGCTGAGGTTTTGGGCTCTACTGATCAGTTCCTAGTGGATACAGGAGCGACACGTAGTGCGCTATCTAAGCAATTGGTTCCGGGGGCTCCCCCATCCGGCTTAATGGTCACATCGGTAGGGTTTGATGGTACACTCTCCCGAAGCCCTCTTTCACAGCCCCTCATGTTTAAGGTTGATTCTTTTTCTGCACCCTGTCCGTTTCTGCTTGCCCCGTACACACCGGACAACATTATGGGTCTTGATATGTTAAAGCATTTTAGGGCTACGATCCGTTGCTCCCCTGCTGGGGTGCGGGTAATATTGAATGACAATTACCCCCGATCTGAACGGATGTGTGCGATGTCAGAGGATGCGCTGTTATCTACCCTCCCTCGTGCTTTGTGGGCAACTTCGGATACTGATGTGGGGCAAATGGTGATTCCACCGGTCCACATTAGCGTCCAGGAGGGGGCGGTGTTACCACGCCTCCCACAGTACCGTATTTCCCAGGAGGGTGAGGAGGCTCTCATACAGATAGTGCAGGATTTGATAGCGGTAGGGGTAGTGGAGGAAGTCCCCTACAACATTTGTAACAGTCCGATTCTTCCCATACTGAAAAAGGATACGGATGCCAGAGTTTATCGGTTTATAATTGATTTGAGAGAAGTGAACAAGATCGTGATACCTCAATACCCAGTGGTTTCCGATATCACGACGTTGCTTACCTTGGTCCCGCCTACGGCGACCATGTTCTCAGTGATTGATTTGAAGAATGCCTTCTTTTCCATTCCCATTCACCCTGATAGCCGATATCTTTTTGGGTTTACAATAAATAATAGATCTTATCGTTTTTGTAGGATTCCCCAGGGCTACACAGAAAGCCCTAGCATTTACAGTCACGCTTTGAAACGACAATTGGATTCCTTTGTTCTGCTCGAGGGGGTCGCCCTCATTCAATATGTTGATGACATCTTGCTGGCGGCTGACACCCTGGAGTTGTGTGAAAAAAGTACGTTATCCTTACTTTCCTTTTTAGCGTCCCACAATCATAAGGTATCTAGGAAGAAATTGCAATTCTGTAGACCAAAGGTGACTTATTTGGGTCACCTTTTGTCTAAGGAGGGACGTGCACTCACACCGGATCGTATCCAAGTAATTTTGGATACACCGAGACCGTCCACACAGAAGGATGTGCGTGCATTTTTGGGCCTCGTTTCTTTTTGTAGACAGTGGATATTGGGGTTTTCGCACATAGCTAAGCCATTGTTAGCCCTCTTGACAAAGGACACGCCTATCCCAATCCCTTGGTCAGATGAGTGTGATACTGCTTTTCAGCAACTACGACAGGCCCTTTGTTCAGCACCAGTGTTAGGGACCCCTGATTATGCAAAACCCTTTTCGTTGTATGTGCATGAGAAAGATGGATGTGCATTGTCAGTTTTAGTGCAGATGCACGGCGATAAGCAGCGCCCTTGTGCATATTTTTCGGCTGTACTTGATCCTGTCGCCCGAGCATTACCAGGGTGCTTTCGCTCGGTTGCGGCGACAGCTGTGTCAATACGCCAAAGCGAGGGAATTGTGTTATCTCATAAGCTGTTGGTATTAGTCCCCCATGCTGTCGATGCCCTGCTCAATCAAACGAAGACGCAGCATTTGACCAGCGCCCGTTTAACGGGATATGAGTTGACGCTTTTGGCTCCTCATATTACGTTGAAAAGGTGCGTAACGTTAAACCCGGCAACATTGTTGCCATACCCCGAAACCCAGCCTGAGGCGCGGAAAGCGCATGATTGTATTGTCGTGACTGAGGAACAAACAAAGGGTCGTATTGATCTCCAGGATACGCCCTTTCCAGATGTAGATGGAGAACTGTGGGTGGATGGATCCTGTCTGAAGCTACCAGATGGTACGACTTCAGCAGCATATGCAATTACCACATTACAAACGATAGTGGAGACAGCACGCATACCACAGAAATCAGCTCAAGCAGCGGAACTGATAGCATTAACACGAGCATGTGAGCTCAGTACAGGACTATGTGTGAATGTTTATACAGATAGCCGCTATGCCTTCGGAGTAGCGCATGACTTTGGCCTACTCTGGAAGGAGAGAGGGTTTTTAACGTCACATGGAGTACAGATAATGCATGGAGAGTTAGTTCATAATCTTTTAACTGCACTGACATACCCAAAGAAAATTGCCATCGTTAAGTGTAGCGCCCATAGGAAAGTAGTTGATAAAGTTGGAGAAGGGAATGCGTTAGCAGACCGAGTAGCACGGGAGACTGCGATGCAGCCCGGTACTACTGCCATGTATGTGGTAAAGTCACAGGTGGAAAGATGGCATGATGCGAAGGAGGAAGTGCGAGAAATGCAAAGGACCGCTTCTGACAAAGAGCGGGAACAATGGGCTAGTGAGGGAGAATTGGATGATGAGGGTTGCTGGAGAAATAAGCAGATGGATAGATGGAAATTACCCACGGCTTTTGTACAACCTATGGTTCAGATGGCACATGGGCTAGCACATGTTGGAGCTTCCGCAATTGTGAAATTGCTTACCCAAGTCTGGGAGCATCCAGAGATTGCTAGCACAGCGAAGAGGGTGGTGCAGACTTGTATGATCTGCCTGAGGTACAACCCAGGAAAGGGTACTCGAACTCCAGCAGGAGGGTTTGTGACACCCACTGCACCCTTTGAGGTTCTGCAGATGGATTACATCCAGCTGGAGCGCTGTAATAATCTGAAGTATGTTCTAGTAGTGGTTTGCGCCTTCAGCAAATGGGTTGAAGCGTACCCTACGAAAGACAATACTGCAATGACTACTGCGAAGCTGCTGCTGAAGGAGTTTTTCCCCCGATATGGCGTTTGTAGACTTCTGTGGAGTGAGAACGGCCCTCACTTTGTAGCGGATGTTATAAAGTATGTCTTGAAGGGCCTAGGCATCACTCAGAAGTTCCACGCCGTGTTTCACCCTCAGTCTGCAGGCCTAGTTGAGAAGTATAATGGTACACTGAAGCTTAAGATCGCCAAAATTCAAGCTTCGACGTCTTTGACTTGGCCAGACGCTCTGCCACTGGCGTTATTGTCAATTAGATCGGTACCGCACTCTCGAACTGGCCTTACACCATATGAGATTGTTTTCGGACGCCCAATGAATATTTGGGGTCCACCAAGACCTAAGGCTGTGTATGATGTACCTTGTGTAATGATGAGCGATTATCTGGCACAGTTAACGGATAACTTGGTTTCTATCCATCAACAGGTCCGAGAGGCGCTCCCTGATCGGTCTACCGGTGAAGGACATGGTCTCCGGCCTGGGGACCACGTGATGGTGAAAATATTTGACAGAACAAACAGCTTGGAACCGAGATGGGTGGGCCCTGAGCAGGTCCTCCTCGCAACGAGGACGGCTGTGCGAGTCTCCAACAGAAAGAATTGGATCCACTCCTTGCACTGTAGGAAGGTGCCGCCCGGATTGGTGGAACCTGCCGTGCTGACCGATCAACGAGAAATCTTGGCTGCAGAGACAGGCCGTGCTGCGGAGCCAAACGCCACTGAGGAGCTCTTTCCGGACCACGCGACTCCTGGAGGAAGGCGATATCATCTTCGACCAAGGAAGTGAGTTTTCCAGTACCGGGACATACTGTCAGAACGGCCCTTGGGTTAGTGAAACGGAGAGCCGATGAGGCAAGGGGGGGGGATCAGCCCTGCATTAGTGTAGCGACACCCGTCTTGGCCCGCTGGTGAAGAAATCAACCGCTGCCCAAGGGGAAGAGTTCTGACAGACTTTTAGTTTCAGGAAGATATTGGGTTTTATTTTTACTTTGATATGGAGAAAAAGAAAATCCTTTGTGCATTAGGGTTCATGTTGACACTAGCCATTGTTGGGATAACCACATGGTTCGTGGAGGATGTAACTCCCGCTCGGAAGATTCTTGTGTTGACAACTCCGGTGCCTGAGGAGCACTACTTTTATACTTTACCATATCAAGAGTTGAAGCATCGACAGTCTTACTTGAATAACACTTTCATCCAGATGCTGCATCATACCCACGTTGCTACGAATGCTACGAACTGTTGGATATGTGGGATGATGCCAGCTCATCAGAAGAAAGGAGGAACGCCATTTATACCACTTCCTTTCTCTCATAATGGCTCTTGTAGAGCATGGTATACTTTGCTTTTTGCCACTCGGAAACCGACAGTGGGACAATTGCTTTTTAGACTTAATAAAGAATGCCATCAAGACAAAAATGGGTATCCACAAGCGAATGGGACAATTTGGGAGTGGGAAGAGTACCGACCAGACAATGAATCCATTCCCTACATCTTCACGAACACAAGAGACACTGTGGGAAAGGACAAATTTGTGATTCAAGTAGCACAAGCTCAGGCGGACCTGTGTGTCCAGAGTGTGGGTTTCATCCCTGTTGGTGTTAGTGATTGTATTACTGTTCTGAATATTGATGGGTTGAACAATAGTACCTTCTTAGCCTCCCATAATACGTACTTTGTGTGTGGAAATAAAGGTTATTACCGTCTGCCGGCTGGGTGGTCTGGGGTATGCTATGTATCATTTCTATTACCTCCTGTATTCCTAGCACCCGCATCTTATTATAAGGATCTGAAATTATTGAATAATGTGACTGTAAATAGGTATAAACGTACCTTATCAATTGACGATGTAGATCAGACTGACACCAGTCTGCAGCAGTATATTGATTTTAACTTAGGACTGTTTTTCTTTGTTGGAGCTGCCCTGAACAGTAGGAAGATCCGAAGATTAACAAGAGTGGTAGAAGCTGTGACAAATCAGACTGCTGCTGCTCTTGGGAATCTTACGGAGGAATTGCAAATTACTAGAATTGTTGCATTGCAGAATCGTATGGTATTAGACGTTATGCTAGCTGACAGAGGAGGAGCATGTAAAATTATTGGAAGTAGCTGTTGTGTGTTTATCCCTGATCATACGCCATCAGTTTATAATGCCATCAATAAACTGCATAAAATTGCAGCTGAGATCCATACAGAAAACGGCACTTGGTCCTTTTCTGGATGGTTTTGGGCGTTAATTACTGCCTGGGGATGGAAGGTTCTAACTGGTCTCTGCATTATTGTAGCGGTTCTGTTTTCGTGCTGTATCTGCGTTCAATGTGGTCCCTTGCTCTGCTCATTATGTGTATCATTCTGTATCCCTGATAAGAAAGCTATTGCCGATGTTGCTCACCAAAAACGTTTAGCTAAGGAAGTTGAAGAAATGATGACAATTGACATACATGATGATTATCCTAACAAACCGGATGTCTTCAGTAAATGCTGAAAGGGTCGTCTGTTGTAGATTGAAACGACGATGTGATTAAGCATTTACTAAAGACATTAATTCCCCTTTTATAGATCGTGTTTTCTCTGTTATGTTGACCGAAGTTCGGACTCCATTTTGTATTGTCATGCTTCCACGTGTTCCCCACGAGAAGAGTCCAACCTTTGTGTTAGTTGCTCTTGTAATCTGCCTAGTAACAGTCTATAAATAGCTCCTTTGTCCATCTGGCACATGCCCAGACTTGACCACATCTGTTATCAGTTAGCCTTGCTTGACCATGTTTTCGCGGGCTCAAGGAGTGTGTTAGCTCCGCCCACGTATTGATTCAGTATCGAAAATGACCATAAATGGTAATGTTCTTCGGCCTCATGTTGTATCCACCCACTTATGAGCCCCTCTATTGTGTATAAAAGGGGACCATGTACGTAAGTTCTTGTGCTACTCTATGCAATACTGAAGAGTGTTGTGTGGATTGTAGGACCACCCTTAAGGGTTAATAAATGCTGTCTTTGTACTTTGCAGTTTCCGTGCCAACTTCCTTAGAGATTCCATTACAGGAGAGCGAACCCTTGTGTCCTGCGGGCCTAGCTGGGGCCTGTATTCATCACTGGGATCCAAGGAGAGGCCCTGGACTGGATCTCCTCGCTCCTCTCCGACAGAACCCAGAGAGTCCGCCTCCCTCCCTTCCGCTCAGCGGCCACCGAGATCATCTGCGGCGTACCCCAAGGCTCCTCGCTCAGTCCAACCCACTTCAATATCTACATGAGCCCCCTCGCCACCATCGCACGCAAACACAACATCAACATCATCTCCTACACCGATGACACCCCTCTGATACTCTCCCTCACCAAAGATCCAGCCACCGCCAAAACCAACCTCCAGGAAAGAATGAAGGACGTCACAGAATGGATGAAACTCAGCCGCCTGAAGCTGAATTCAGACAAGATGGAGGTCCTCATCCTCGCACAATCCCCATCCACCTGGGACAACTCCTGGTGGCCCACAGCACTGGGCTCCGCGCCAACACCATCGGACCACGCACGTAACCTGGGATTCATCCTGGACTCCTCGCTCATTATGACCAAGCAAGTCAACGCCGTCTCGTCCTCTTGCTTCAACACCCTGCGCATGCTCCAAAAAATCTTCAGGTGGATCCCCACCGAAACCAGGAAGACCGTCACCCAGGCCCTCGTCACCAGCCGACTGGACTACGGAAACGCCCTTTACGCAGGAACCACTGCCAAACTTCAAAAACTACTTCAACGCATACAGAACGCCTCCGCACGACTCATCCTCGACATCCCTCGCCACAGCCACATATCCGCCCACCTGAGAAACCTGCACTGGCTCCCCGTCAGCAAGAGGATCACTTTCAAGCTCCTCACCCACGCACACAAAGTACTCCACGACATGGGCCCCGAATACCTCATCAGCCGCCTCTCGTTCTACACCCCCACACGCCAGCTCCGCTCCGCCAGCCTCGCTCTCGCCACCGTCCCTCGGATCCGCAGAACCGCCACCGGAGGAAGATGGTTCTCCTACCTGGCAGCCAAAACTTGGAACTCCCTCCCCGCACACTTACGACTGACCCAGGACCATCTCACCTTCAGGAAACACCTCAAGACCTGGCTATTCGAGCAGTAGCGGCTCCCCCCCTCCCTTCAGCGCCTTGAGACCCTCATGGGTGAGTAGCGCGCTCTATAAATGCCCTGATAGATTGATTGATCTTACCTCCAATAAGCCCCACACAGTGGGATTACTGAGAGGTGGCCACAGGTCACACCCCCTTTCTCCACCACTCTGCAAACACGCCTCCTGGCATGCACTTGGTTGGGGGATGAAGTCCCCTTTCCTCATGAGGGTCCCTGGTGGCCAACTAGCACACCAGATACCTCCAGTAAGCCCCACACAGCTGGATTGCTGAGAGTGGTCTGAGGCCACGCCCCCTCGGGGATGGAGTCCACTTGTGTACTGAGGTCCTCGGGACACAAGAGGTCCTCATCACCCCACCAGCAGTGTGCCAACAGGCGTATTCTGAGAGTGGTGTAAAAAGGGGCGTGTCCTCGGACCACCTCTCAGCAATCCAGCTGTGTGATGCTTACTGGAGGTACCTGGTAGGCTAGTTGGCCCAGGGAATCTCAGTATTCTAGTAGAGTTAATTCCCAATCTTAGAGCGCGCCAGGGGGCGCTTTTGCAAAGTGGTGCAGGGAGGGGGTGGGGCCTCCGGCAAGATGCCGGCTTTTGTTTAATGTTTTTTTTTAGAAGGGGGGTTTGTGGCCCCCCTTCTTTCAATGGTTTTTTGGCTCTGGGGATCCCATCACCCAGGGTCTGCCACATTTTTTTTTTAAACGGGAAGGGGGCCCCCCTCTTGAGGCCAATTTTTGCCCTGGGGACCCGATCCCCGGGGTATGGCCAGCCTTCTTATTGAAAAAAAAAAAATACATTTGGAGGGGGTGGCATGGCTCCCCTCCTAAGGCCACTACTGGCCCAGGGACCCCATCCCCCAGGGATGGGCCAGCCTGCTCTTTTTTTTCAGGAGGGGAATGTGTGGCCCCCCTACTAGGGACAATTATGGCTCCGGGGACCCCATCCTCCGGGACCGGCCTTTCTGCGTTTTTTTGGGGGGAATAATTTTCCCTGGAGGGGGGCCGCGCGGTCCCCTTCCCCAGTGCCACTTCTGGCCCTGGGGTCCCCATCCCCTGGGGCCGACCCACAACTTGGGAACCATGGGAGGAGTGCCAATGCCCCCACGTTCCATTGCCGGCTCCCCACCTCCTGCGGGGGCAGGCAATGCTTTTGGGAAAGAGGAGCTGCTAACATGCAGCTCCCCTTGCCCAAAAGCAATTGTGCTTTCTGTCATTGAAGCGAGAGCAGCTTTCCGGCTCTCGCTTCAACGAAGCAAAGCATTGTTTGCTATGACAGGGCGGGAGCTGTGCTCCCGCCCTGCCATAGCAAATAGCAATATCCCAGGGGTGGGCACCCCGGGACATTGCAGAAGCCAACCCTGGGATTGGTGGTCCTTAGGGCCAAGGAGGGCTCCGGGAAGGGGGTCACGCGCCCCCCTCCCAACTCTTTAAAGCCCAGGAGGCGGTGATCCCCGGGTCCTGGGGGTCTGCAATGAACCCCCTTATTTGCATGATTTGTGCCACATGGAGGTGGTGGTCCCCGAGGCAGTGTGGCAAGGCTTGATCCCCCCACGCTTTAATTTTAGAAGTTGCACTGGGGAGGTGGCAGTCCCCGGGGGCTGCGGTGGGGCCGTGTGCACCCCGCATCTCAATCTTGTAGTCCCAGGAAGGTTGTGGTCCCCGGGGATTGGGGGAGCCCGCGAGGCCCCCCCAAAATATATAATATCCCTGGGGAGGTTGTGGGGCTTGGGGGACCCGTGAGGCACCCGCCTTCAATTTACAATTTGCAGCACAAATAGAACCTGTGAAAACAAGGAGGAATTATTCATTTCTCCTTGTTTCGCCAGGTTAAGACCCGGTTCTCCCTGGTCTTCTTTTTGGCGCTCCCCCATATTTATGCCACCCTTGTAAATAGGGGGCAGCGTCAGAAAACAATGGGTGTTGAGGTGGAACACCCACCACAACACCCATTGCCCACCCCTTTCACTTTAAGTCCTCATTCACAAGGCTGTATACGGCCGCCTTTAAATAAGTCGAAGGGTTTATCGCCACAGGAATGTTATAAAAGTGACATTCCTGTGGCGATAATCTCTTGTATATATGCCCCTCTAGTTTTTCAAAACCCATATGCTAATTGCCTCACTAACAGAGGGTAGTGAAGAATACCCTAGAATTCTATTTGTGTTCTCCAAGACTACTATTTTTACACATACTACAATTTCAGGCACAATAATTTAGCTTTACATATGACATCCGACAATGCTACCAAATGTCTTGTGACCATCTTGACCAGTTGCCTAGTTAATAGTTTAATAGCACTTTGAATTGGTTTGAACCTAAGCTATAGGGCACACATAGACTTGCTTCTAGAGGTCCTGGTCAAGTTGGGTCTGTAGCAGTGTGGTTGTATTAGTCACACACATGACAGCAATGGTTTTTAAAGGATACTGAGATTCATGTTATTGATAATGAGAACATTACTACTGAAGGAAAAATGCCTAAAGGTAGAAAGTCATTGGCTACTGGGATTTAGAGCCAGAATGGGATACAGGACTCAGGAAGTGGCATAACATTAACCCTTGAAGCCCCCGTGTGGGGAGGGGCCTGTGCTCCAGGGCGCTCGTTATGGCACTGTGCCCAGGAAGCGGGACCCTAGTCTGAAAGCCCCTGACTGGGTCCACAGCATGGGGTCCTGCTTTAGGTACTCAAGTTTCATTATGCCACTGGACTCAGGAGCTAAAGCCAAGAAGGAGGTGGTAGTATGGAAGTAGAACCAAGTGAAGACAGAGATACATATAAGCAACCACAAGCTTTTCCATGCAAGTCACATTCATTACTAAATTATTCAATCAATCAATATTTGTATAGTGCTGTAAATCACACATGAGGGTTTCCAGGCACTAGGTGGTGGGCTCAGATGAAAAGCGAGGTCTTGAGTCTCTCCCTGAATACTGACAGTGAGTGTGATGTCTGATGATAGAGGAGAAGGTTGCTCCAGGATTTGCTGGTGAGGTAGGGGAAGGAACTGCCTCCACTGTGGTTTTGGCAATGCACTGTGTCTGTGTGAAGGTGAGGCAGGCGGAGTGAAGGTCTCTGGATGGTTGGCGGTAGTTCAGGATTTGGTTTATGTATGCTGATCCTAGGTCATGGAGGGCTTTGTAGGCATGTGTCAATATCTTAAAATGGTATCTTATTTGGACAGGAAGCCAGTGGAGGTTCTAAAGGTATGGGTGATGCGGGTCCATTTGGGCAGGTTGAGAATGAGTCTGGCTGCTGAGTTCTGTGTCATTTGTAGTCTCTTCATGAGTTCGACAGCGGTTACTGCATACCATGCATTGTCGTAGTCCAGCCAGCTGGTGACTAGGGCCTGAGTTTTCCTTGTACCAATGGGGAGCCATTTGAAGATTCTTTGGAGCATGTGGAGTGTCCGGAAGCAGGCGGAGGAGACCACATTCATCTGTCACTTAATGATGAACTTGCTTTCCAAGATGACGCCAAGGTTCCAGGCATGGTCTACCGATGTGGGTGTGGGCCAGAGTTTGGAGGGCCACCAGGTGTTATTCCAAGGGGAGTCTTTGTTCCCTAAGATCAGCATTTTGGTCTTGTCAGTGTTGAACTTTAGGCAGTTAGTCTTCATCCATTTGGCGATGTTCTTCATGCAGTTGTGGAAGTTGGCCTTCGTGGTGGTGGGGTCTGCTGAGAGCAAGAAGATGAGCTTAGCTTTGTTGGCATAGGATATAAAGTTGAGGTCGTGGGTTGTGACGATGTTGGCTAGAGGTGTCATGTAGGTGTTGAAGAGGGTGGGGCTAAGGGATGAACCTTGAGGGACTCTGCAAATGGTGTTCTTGGGTTCATAGGCACAGGGAGGTAGGCAGATTATCTGAGTTCATCCTGTAAGAAGCAATACAATTAATCTGAGGCTGTCTTCCTGGATCCTAATGTGGTACAGTCTCTTGATGAGTGTGTGGTGGGATACAGTGTCCAAAGCTGTGGCGAGGTCGAGGAGGATAAGGGACGCTAATTTTCCTCTGTCAAGGAGTGTGTGGGTTTCATCAGTGGCCGTGATCAGGGGCGTCTTGGTGCTATATTTGGCTCATAAACCAGATTGGGAGGTGTCAAGCAGGTTGTTTCTCTCAAGGTATTTGGTGAGCTGCTGATTGACAGCCTTCTTGAGGACTTTGGCAGGGAAAGGGAGCAGCGAGATGGGGCAGTAGTCCTGAAGTTTGCTGGGGTCAGTTTAGGGTTTCTTGAGGAGAGGTCTGAATTCTGCATGTTTCCAAGCATTGGGAAAGGTGTCTGTGGTGATGGAAGCATTGAGGATGATGGTGATTTGGCTGCTTATATCCTTGCCTCCGTGATTGAAGAGGCAGTGGAGGGAGTGGTCTGTAGAGGCGCCTGAGTGGATTGAATTCATGATGGATGTGGTGTTGTCTGTGGTTAGCTGTTCTCATGCGGTGAGCAGCTGATCAGGGGAGGCTTCCTTTGGAGTGAGGAGGATGTGGAGGTCAGTGGGTTGAGGCTTGAACGTCTTGTAGATGGTGGATATCATGCTGTGGAAGTGGTCCGCAAGGGTATTGCAGAGTGGGGGAGGGATCGTGTTCTCAGTGGGCATGGGGCAGGAAAATTCTCTGATGATGCTGAAGTGTTCCTTGGTATGGTTAGCACTTGCTTCGATGCGGTTTGCTATGGCATCTTTTTTTGCATCTTTGAGTCGCTGGTGGTATTTGTTGAGGGCTGACTTGAAGGTGACTTGGACTGTGGTGTCTCTATTGATATGTGTTAGAAATGGGGGTCTCTAGTTGGTAGAGGTAGGATCCTTTGTCCAAGTAGGGACCCTTCTTCCTACTCAGGGTAAGGGGGATACTATTCTAAAATAACCCCTGCTCAGCCCCTTAGTAGCTTGGCACGAGCAGAAAGGCTTATCTCAGAGGCAGTGTGTAAAGCATTTGTGCATGCATATAGTAACACAGTGAAAACAATACACATGGACACCACACAAGTTTAGAAAAATAAGCAAACTTTACCAAACCAACAAGACCAAAAACGAAAAAATCCAACATACCATACTCTTAAAAAACAGTTACTGTGCAAAATAACCTTTAAATTGCAGGAAAAACATGAAAATACAGTTCCTCCAACTCGGTAGCTATGTCCGTGGATACAGCGAAACTGAATACAACAGAGTCTAACAATTCCAGCCAACCGCGTCGATACGGGTTAGCTAAAGCGTCAACAGACTCGGAGACAGTACCTTTTGGCATTGAGGCTGACAGGATGGTACGAGCCAGTCCGGGGCAACCGTCATGGTTGCGATCTGAGGTGGAAACGTTGCAGTGTGTGGTGTCCTCCCAGCTCGGTGCAGCCAGTGGCTCGTTGGCAGAGTCGGTGAGACCAAGGCTTGCGTTGCAGGGTAAGACAGTGCTCGATGCGGCGCTGGCAGTTCACGATGTGGCGAATGAGCCCGTTGATGTTCGAGCCAAGCAGCGACGGAGTCGATGATGTCAGTGCAGCGTGTAGCAAAGCGGTGCAGAGTGTGATGCCCACAGGACTCTGTGCAAGCAACGGCTCGTTGACGGAGTCAGTGAGACCAGGGTGACATTCTGAAATGAGGTGGTGCTCTCTACGGTGCCTTCAGGACACGGAATCCTGCAACGGACTTGGTGACAGAGTCGGTTACCCTTTTGTTCTCCAGGCAACTGAAACCAGCTGTTCCAGAGACGGTGCCCAGAAGCTCAGTGAGGTCTTTGATGTTCCTCAGACCTCATGAACAGGAGGCAAGCTCCACTTCAAGCCCCAGGAGTTCTTCCTCAAGCAGGGGACCCAGCACATAGCAAAGTCCTTCTCCTTTCCTTGGCAGAAACAGCCAACCCCAGACAGCAGACAGCAAAGGGGCAGTAGTCCTCTAGCTTCTCCAGCTCTTCTCCTTGACAAATGTTCCTTTTGATTTCCAATGAACTAAAGGTCTGTGGTCTGGGCCCCAATATTTATACACCAAAATCCTTTGTTCTCTGGAGGCAGAAAATGTCTGTGCCTAGCCAAAACCAGTTCTGTCCTCACTGGTGCAGCTTCCTAGCAGGAAGTGGAGACAGCATTGTGGAAGGTAGACTAGGCCCATTCAAGTGAAAGGAAACCTGCTCTACTCTAAATGCAGGTCAGGTCTATTCGGCCCAGCCTTGACTCATCCAGACTCTCTGTAGCCACTGCTCGTCCCCAGCCCCTGTCAATCCAAAGCCAGACAGTCAATACACATCCTAGCAGAGGCACACTGGATGGCTAAGCAAGAAAATACCTAAAAGTGGTATTTTCAAACACAGAATGTAAAAATCCCCTTCACTAAAACATTCTGAGTTCAGGCATTCTAGACTTTGTTTATCTAGCTTGTTCCCAGGGGTAGTTATGTTTATAAGAAGTTATAAGCAAACTCCCCATCCTATCCTATGGGAACAGGTAGCCTTGCAATAGTGAAAAATGTAATTGGCAGAATTTCACTATCAGGACATGCCACACATACCTTGCATGTCCTAATGCACCCTGCCCACAGGGGTACCTTGGGACTACCTTAGGGGTGACTACCATGTACAAAAATTGAAGGGTAGGGCCTGGCAAGTGGGTGCACTTGCCAAGTAAACATGACAGTACTAGACTGCACACTTATACTGCAGTGGCAGCATTGAGTCACATTTACAGGCTGCTGATGTGGGTGGCACAATCAGTGCTGCAGGTCCACTTAGCAGCATTTGATGTACAGGCCCTGGGCACACACAGTGCACTGTACTGGGGGCTGATTAGAAAATCAAATATGCCTATCATGAACTCTCTAATCCATAACAATAATTTACAAACGGAGCACTTGTACTTTGGCACTGAACAGCAGTTGCAAAGTGCCCAAAGCATCAAGACCAGCAAAAATGAAGTCCAACACACAGCAAAATCACAGGAGGCAAAGGAAAGAATACAGGGGAAACCCACAACAATGGTGCCAGGTCTAACAATATGCCATCTTCTTTCCAGTTGGTTGCAGCTGTGTTTCATTGTCCTGAGTTCTGTGGTGTACCAGGAGGATTGTTTGGTGGCTCCGCAGGTCTTGGCTTGCTTCATGGAAGCGACCCTGTTGGAGGCATTGGTGATCCAGGTAGTGAGGTTCTGAACAGCTTGTTTTAGGGTGGTTGCTGGGTTGGGCTTGGTGATGTTTAGGGCATCCATCCATTGCATCAGTCTCACTTTGTTCCAGCCAGCTGCAGAAGTGTGTGTTCGGTGAACTGCTGGCAGCGCATGGTGGTCCTGCAATGGTGAAGTGGACAATAGAGTGGTCAGTCCTGGCATGGCTGTATTTGACTCTGTTGCTGGCCATGAATATAGGGTCCAATATGTATCCTGCTCTGTGTGGGGGATCTATGACCAGCTGGGTCTGGTTGATTTTTCCCATGTGTTCCAGGAGGTTGGCAGAGTGAGTGTCTGTGGGATCATCCAGGTGGAAGCTGAGGTCTTGAGGAAGATGTAGTGCTTGGACTTGATGGCTAGCGGGGCAATGTAGATGTGTTGGCGTCACAGAAGCCGGTGCGTGTTCCTGGGGTTCAGTAGGCAATGGTGCCCCTGATGGTCGTTCAGTTGTCTGTGTGGAGTTGGAAGGTGAGGTGTTGCATGGTCGATGTGGTGTCTTCATCGGTGGTGGTGCAGTGGCTTGTTTCTTTGTGGTTGATGGCGATACCACCTCCGTATTTGCTGGTGCAGTCTTGGTATGTCATCTTGCAGCTGTCGAGTGGTGGTGATGTTTGGGGCATAAGTGGTGTTTAGCCAGGTTTCTGTGATCAAAATTGTGACAGGGCGAGGGTGGAGATGCTGTACCAGACTTCTGTGGCATGTTTGCAAAGAGGTCGGGTGTTGAGCAGAAGGCATCAGACTGGTTCCTGGGCGATCGCATTCTGTGAAGGGGGAGTGGAACTGGTGTCCTTGAGGGTGGGAAGGTCCTGAGTTATCCTTAGTCTATTAGTCAATACAGTTTTAAAGCTGAAATTTAAATGTGCATGACAAATGCTTTTCAAGGGAAAAATATTGACTATATTCTTTGATGTTGTTCTCAAAGCCTCTATACAGCCCTTCAGTATCACAGATGCAAGTGATGTGTTCAATAATAGAAACACCAGTGAGAAGGTGTTTGACTGTTAATTAGCCTTCCTCTAACTTTCCGCTATGAAAATATTTTACTAATAAAGTCATGAGTAGATTTGTAATGATTACTTTTAATTATGCACTTATATCAAGTGACCATCTATAATGTATACACTTCTTCTAATGAGTCTTGCAGCTACCAAGAAATGAGGTTATACAACATTTGCAGAGATTTAATGTATAGCGCCATACTTTACAGACACACAATCGAATATGAGCTAAAAGGTTGACGTATGAGGCTTTATTTTACATAAAAAATCAATGTCTTTGGGACAACAAGACACATGTCAAGCACTGTAGCTAGAGCAGTGAATAAATGGCCTCAGCGGAATGAGAACAAGGGGGCCAATTCACAGAACTCATCTGAGATAAAAACCTAAACTTACTACTTTTGGTTTTCACAGAACGCATTTAGTGGTAGTAAAGTTAGGACTCCTAACTTCACTACTACTAAACTCAGTCAAAATCCTAACTTTACTACTTTTGGTATTCACAAAAGGCATTCGGTAGTAGTAAAGTTAGAAGTCCTAACTTTACTACTACTAAATGCCTTCTGTGAATACTAAAAGTAGTAAGTTTAGGATTTTATCTCAGATTACTTCTGTGAATCAGCCCCAAGGTCTATACTACATAACCACGATTACGTTAGTTGAAAGAAGCCAAGTCGGGAATGTAAAAGCATCTCCTGGAAGCATCTCAATAGGAAACCTAATATAAAAACCTATGAGGAGCATTATAATTTCCTCTCTTAGAAATGACGTAGCTTTTTTTACCCGAGTTTTATTTAGGGCGAACTTGACCCGGAGTTATCAGGCATCAGAGCCTTTACATAAGCACCAGTTGCCTTACAAATGGAAACATATATTTTTTGATAGGCACGGGGAGATTAAGTGGTTTGCCCAGAATATTAGGATGTTGAGTGTCGTGGCTGAGACTCGAACCCGGTTCCCCAGATTTGTGATCGACCACCACATCCTCTTCCATGTATACTGCTCAGGCTACTCAGACTCTCTGCTATATAAGTACTTAATTTTGTACAATATATTAACACAACTTTAAATAGGCACGTAACACGAAAAAGATATGGTCTGCATTGTAAACTGACGTGTGATCCTTCTCTCTCTGTGCACGCCCACAAAGTCTGCCGCAATTCAAAAACTCTCCAGAAGCTTTCCAAAATATATGTTGCATAATTCTGGAATGTTTTCCAGAGCAATACCACAGTTTTGCTTCCTCTCACTCTCTTTTATTTGCACATTCACAGGTGATTCCCTACTAAAGCTGCTTATTTAATCAATTCAGGTCAACAGCCGAAATCCATATCAAGAGTATGGTGTAATCTAGTTAGGAATACTATCACAAGGAAATCTGGGGCATATTTACAAGGCGGCGATAGTAAATTATCGCCGCTTTTGCGGCCGTTTTCGGCCGAAAAGCGGCGATAATTTTATCGCCTAATTAGCAAGGTCACGCTAACGCGTGAAACCTTGCATTAGCGCACTTATTCTTAACGCCCAGCTTTGCATCTCTAATGAGGTGCAAAGTGGGCATTCCTGACCTGACATGACAAGAGAAATGTCGCTTTCTATTATCAAGCCCCACGCTACGACGCATAGCGGCAGGAAAAGTAGCGATAACCCCTGTTATCGCTACTTTCCTTACGCCTGCTTAAGGACTGACTTAGCCATGATATCCTATGGAAGGTGGATATCATGGCTAAGTTTGTGAGTCCCTATCAACAAGCTAACGCCACATTTAGTGAGATTATTGCTGGGTTTCCAGCGATAATCTCACGTTAGGCAGTTAGCGCTAGGATTTTTATCGCTTCTAAGATAAGCGTTGCTAATAGCACGCTATCTCAGCGATAAAAATCCATGCTAGCCGGCGATAATTATCCTAGCGCTAAGTGTGCTTAGCGATAATTATCGCTGGTTGTTGCGGATATGCCCCTATATGTTTTCTATGTTTATGAAACAGCAACCAATAAGGAGATCAGTTTACTTAAAATAGCGGTGCAAGGCTCTGATTTCAAAACGTACAAAATGTTGCAAAAGGTAGATCAATGTCATTGTTAGATTAATAAAATGACTCGCCCAAATCAGTAAACTAAAAGCACCCCATACAAATGTTGTCAGCCCTCATACTCAACAAGCTTGAGAATAGTAAGTGGGTTTTCCCCAAGAAATGTTTGAGAAAATTGCAAATATGGTGTGTTTTACAAACATTTTTAATTATGGAGTCTTGTCCAATCATTGAATGGATGGATGGAGATTTTAGGCAATGGCCCATGAATGAAGGAACTGTTGGATGGGTGAGGAGTGGGTGGATAAATTAATTCAAGGATGGATGACGTTGAATATATACTTTTGGCAAATGGTCTCAATGCACCATCACCCTCCCTAATCACCGCCACCACCAATTCTGCAAAACATCCATAGCTCAGATTCATTTAGCAGTCTACTGATTTATTGCCTAAAAGAATTCAACTCAAAGCTTTAAGCATTGAATTAAGATGGGAGAGAGAAAAAGATAAGCATGTAGAAACCGAATCGCACAAGGTGAACCAGGTAACCTTTGCATAAATCTCGACTTCTACTTGACCAAATAGTGTGATCAAAGGCAGTTCATTTTTTTCTCAATTCCTTCCTTTCTCTCCGAGTCAAGCAACAGCAGATCCCTCCCCTCTGTCTCCCTAAAGCTTGAAGATCAATGCTACTCCTGACAGCGCTGCAGGAGACAGGAACCAACCAAATGCAAAAACAAATGAGTTTGAAGTGAATATGGTCCGACAGGCACTTAACACCATTCGATTTGTATTGTTTGTTTGTGAAAGGTGGCTGCAGTGCAGACAGGAAACACAGCCAATCCACCACCCAAAACTAAAAATGGTCCTCACCAGCAGTAAAGCAGTTTCCTACCCTGCCTGCCCAGTGGCGAAACACCCAGTGCCCAGTAGGGCTAGTCTGAGTTTGGTCCAAATTGAACTTGAAAGTATAACCATTTTTCTGGATTTGCTTAGTAATAATTAACAATTGTACTTCTGGGTTGGCAATATAAATTAATAAATTAATAAAGGATGTTGTCTCTACATTAAATTGGATGTTTTTGTTGTTGCTGGGATATATGTTTTATAAATATTTGTCCAGCCTTCATAGCCAATATCAGCTTGATGGCAGTGATCCATGGTGCTGCCAAACAGGTTTGGCCTACACCCAATCCAAAGTCACTGGCTTTTATTTCCTGGCAAAGAATTACCTCCTCGGCCATTTCCTTGACCTCTTCGTCATGATGGAGCTGGAAACTGAAGGGGTATTTAGGGATTCCAGCCTATCCACTTTGCTTATAGCCTTGATAACCCAACGGTCTCATACTGCAAATTTACAAATACTTGAAGGCGGCTTCTCATAGGTTAAAATATCTGAAACAGCCGGGAACAGTTCAGAGCTTTAGTTGTTTGAGCTGAAAGTTCTTTACCAACACTCTTCCTTTAAGACATTTGTTTGTAATTGATATGATATTTCCTGTGCCTTTCGCATTGAGAAAAGTAGACATTCTTTCTGAAGAAAAAAATAAATATCAGATACCTCTCAGGTGGCACTGTAGAAGACGGTGTCTTTGGCATTGAAAGAAATTGAAGTGAATGCTTCCTAATCTTACAAGTCCTATGCAACACAACACCCATAGTGTGACCAAAACGTGTGGAACCTTGGAAAAGAGGTTTCAAAATGTCAGCATACTGAACTCCTTAAATCCTACAATCCCATCACCATGAGACAATCTGTCACTGGGCTACCACTGCTGATCTTGCTGCCATAGCTGATAAGCAAATTAACAGTTACGTCAGATAGGAAATAAGTTTCTATTTCTAGCTTATTTAGCAGCACAGTGGCTCACTGCCATTAAAACGAGGCTGACTATGAAGACAGGTCAAGTATTAATATAAAAATAGATCCTAATTACATCAAAACTTCCAATTGAGTGAAATAGGCAGTCACAAACAACCTCAGTTACTAGGACCCATGCATTATATTTATTTTCTGTGGTGAGTACCTTCCAGGAAGGTGTATGTGGAGCAAACGGTCTCATATTAGTGAGCACGGATAGGGGAGGGGAGCTGTCAAACAGAAGTTGACTACTTGACTGAGACAACTCTGCTCAAAGTTATTGAAAACACAACCCATGTTTCGCATTGGAAAATGCTGTTTTCAAATTACTTTTTGGTTTGTGAGAGTTTGATGCTGTTAACCACAGTGTACATTCAAAAGGCTAAAATCAATATTCGTAATTGGATAGTGACAAGACTTTTTATCTGTGGAAATCCAAATCCCTGAATTACCTGCTGTGGGGGCAAGCGGAGAGAGGTCACACGCTTATCCTTGCACTCTAAAGCACTCGAGGTGTTCCGCAGCACCGGATAGTGACAGGACTGTAAATCCCAGCATTAACTGCTGTGGGGGCAAGCAGGGAGATGTTATGCCCCTTAACGTTTTGCTAATCAAGTCTCTTCTACCAATGTAATTTTCCCAGTCAAGCTCATTTTTAGGTCGAGCATTCAAGACCTCTTGTATATACTTAAGTATTGGTATATATACTTCAGTATATACTTATATGTGTATATACTTTGTGGGCTCTGGAGATCAGCCCTAGGACTTGTCTGCTTCCGCTTAGGGACTTTTTTCTGTTCAACTGCATTTATTTAACTGTCTTGATAGAAAATGACCAGCAGAGGTCAGTAAAATACCAGAATCAATTTAGCGCTCTCTAGATTCCAGTCCATAGAAATTGTCTTCCGCAAGCACCCGTAGACAATAATATATTTTTAAAATCTTGTATTTTCAGTGATATGACCTCCGAAGGCCCTGCTTTTATATTAAAAACAGAGCTTTAGCCTATGCCATTTCCAGCTGAAAGGCAATATTTCTCTCCATGTGTTCCCATATCTGGCATGTCACATAGTTTGGTGCTTACTTTCCCTCCATGTTAAAGGACAGTAGATGTTTCAGCACCCAGGCTAATGTGCTCCATAACTAAATACATATAAGGTTCCAAAGGCAAGACCTATTGCATTGCAAATGCTTGTTTCTTTTCTTGTTCAAAATTGGTTTTGATTTTTGGGGATTTTTCTTCTGGTTCTGTGAAATGAGCAAACACAAGTCATGTATGGAGCAATGAGCACAAAAATGTCAGTTCAAACATATCTTACCTGGTCTCTGGCATTGGGGGTCATTATTTCAGTAGAAGAAGAACTGGGATTATGCCCTTGTCTAGTATCACAGCACAGTCTTATTGCAGATCATAGTTCGATACCAGATGAGGTTGTGTTAGGCCCAGCTCCAGGAATTTTTATTTGGGTGGGTCAGGGTTGCATTCAGGTGGGCCACAGCAGGCCCAATTTGTCACTTCTGGGCAAGCCCTAGATTGTATCATGTAAACTTGCAAACAGTCACTACGGTAACAATTATAAATTCTGTGTATATACAGAGCATGTGGAGAGTCATTTGAAAGTAAGAGCAATGTCTGTACCTGAGTGCAAACCATCAAATTCCAGCAGGCCAGGCTTCAACACAATTACTTGAATACCAAGCATATTGTAATAGCGTTCAAGATTAAGGTGATGCCTATTACCGCTCTAAAGCCTTGACTTCATTGCATTAGAAATGCTGGCTCTTTACTCTTTGCAATTTATCCAAAACGTATTTCTCTGCACAATATGAACTTTATCATTTTTATTTTCTTGTCATTCTTTTGTGATGTATTCCATAGATAAACATAGATGTATCTGTTTCTATACCCATTGCCGCACAATAATAGAGATTTGATGCTATGCATCATATTCAGTGTCATGTTGGTCTCCTTCATTAGTCAGATTGTTTAGAACTCTCAAAGGTTCGATGTCTTCTCCGGTCAGGTTGGACAAAGGTTTTCGATTTGGAAGTAGGCTTCATGGCAAAAAACTTCTTTAATTTTAGTTTCCTGCAGAATTTTTAGAGGTCCACTCTACCTGAAGCTGGATCCAACCCTGATTCAGGGCAGAATCAATCAATCAACCAATCATGGTATTTATAAAGAGCACTACATACCCGTGAGGGTCTCAAGGTGCCTGGGGGAGGACGCTGCTACTGTTCAAAGAGCCAGGTCTTGAGAAGTCTCCTGAAGGTAAGGAGGTCTTCAGTCTGCTGCAGGTGGATGGGAAGGGTGTTCCATGTCTTGGCGGCGAGGTGGGAGAATGATCTACTGCCAGCGGTCACTCTTCGGATGCGGGGGATGGTGGCGAGGGTGTGGTCTGTGGAGCGGATCTGGCGGGTGTGGGTGAAGAAGCTGTTGAGGTATGCTGGTCCGGTGTTGTGGAGTGCCTTGTGTGCGTGGGTGAGGAGCTTGAAGGCTATCCTCTTGTTGATGCGGAGCCAGTGCAGGTGTCTCAGGTGGGGTGTGATGTGGCTGCGGTGGGCGATGTCGAGGATCAGGAGGGCGGAGGCGTTCTGGATGCGTTGGAGCCGTTTCAGGAGTTTGTCCAGGGCTCCTGCGTAGAGTGCGTTGCCGTAGTCCAGTCTACTGCTGACGAGGGCCTGGGTGACCATCCTTCTCGTTTCGGTGGGGATACACTTGAAGATCCTGTGAAGCATGTGGAGAGTGTTGAAGCAGGAGGAGGAGACGGCGTTGACCTGTATCGTCATGGAGAGGGTGGAGTCGAGGATGACCCCTAGGCTGCGTGCGTGGTCGGTGAGTGTGGGGGTTGCTCCAAGTGCAGTCAGCCACCAGGAGTCGTCCCAGGCCGAGGGGGTGGGTCAGAGGATGAGGACCTCCATCTTGTCTGAGTTCAGCTTCAGTCGGCTGTTTCTCATCCAGTCGGCGATGGCCTGCATTCCTTCGTGGAGGTTGGTTTTGGTGGTGTGGGGGTCTTTGGTGAGGGAGAGGATCAGCTGGGTGTCGTCGGCATAGGAGATGATGTTGAGGTCGTGTCGTCGTGCTACGTGGGCGAGCGGTGCCATGTAGACGTAGAACAGCTTTGGGCTGAGGGATGAGCCTTGGGGGACGCCGCAGATGATTTCGGTGGCTTCGGAATGGAAGGGGGAGGCGGACGCTCTGAGTTCTGCCAGGGAAGAGGAAGGAGGTGGTCCAGTCCAAGGCCTTCTCTTGGATTCCGGCATCGTGGAGGCATGTTCTTAGTGTGTGGTGGCAGACCGTGTCGAAGGACGGCTGACAGGTCCAAGAGGATGAGGGCTGCGGTTTCTCCGTTGTCAAGCAGGGTTCTGATGTCATCGGTGGCGGCGATCAGGGCAGTTTCGGTGCTGTGGTTGCTGCGGAACCCGGACTGGGATGGGTCCAGGATGTTGTTTTCTTCAAGGAAGCTGGTCAGTTGTTTGTTGGCGGCCTTTTTGATGACCTTCGCTGGGAATGGGAGCAGGGATATGGGTCGGAAGTTCTTAAGGTCCTTGGGGTCCGCCTTGGGTTTCTTGAGTAAGGCGTTGATCTCTGCGTGCTTCCAGCTCTTCCGGAAAGTCGCTGTCTCGAAGGAGATGTTGATGGTTTTCCGGAGGTGGGGTGCGATGGTGCTGCTGGCTTTGTTGAAGATGTGGTGTGGGCAGGGGTCTTCCGGGGATCCGGAGTGGGCGGTGTTCATGAACTTGATGGTGTTGTCATTGTTGATGTTGTTCCAGGTCAGCAGGTGGTTGGTGCGGGTGGTGGTCATGGGGGCGGGGGTCTTGGCGGTTGCTGGGGTGGTGATGGCGTTGAAGCTGTCATGTATGTCTGCGATCTTGCGATGAAAGAAGGTGGCCAGCGAGTCGCACAGGTCTTGAGACGGTGGGATGTCGTTGGTGTTGGAGCTGGGGTTGGAGAGTTACTTCACGATGCTGAAGAGCTCTTTGCTGTTGTGTGCGTTGTTGTCTTAACGGTCTTTGAAGGAGGTCCTTTTGGCGGATCTGATGAGGTGGTGGTGCCTGCGGGTGGCGTTCTTGTGAGCTGTGTAGCTTTCCAGTGTTTGTTCACGGGTCCAGTTTTTTTTTAGTTTTTGCCAGGTTTGCTTGGAGGCCTGGAGGTCTTTGGTGAACCAGCTGGCTTTCTTGCTGGTGCGGGTGTTGGGGGGTTTCTTGAGCGGGGCGAGGGTGTTGGCGCAGTCGTCGATCCACTGTCTGAGGCTACACGCTGTGGTGTTGGGGTCGGTCGGGTCTGCGGGTGGGCTCTGGGTGAGGGCGGTGGTAAGCTGGTCCTCAGTGACCTTGCTCCAGTTGCGGCGAGGCATCTGTTGAGTGTGGTGGTGTGTGGTGGGTTTCTGGAAGGTGAAATAGATGCAGCGGTGGTCAGTCCAGTGGAGTTCGGTGGTGTGGTTGATGGAGACATGGGTGCTTGCTGAGAAGATGGGGTCAAGCGTGTGGCCGGCGGAGTGGGTGGCTGTTGTGACGAGTTGTCTGAGTCCGAGGTTGGCGAGATTGTCGATCAAGTTGGAAGAGTTCTCGAGGAGGAAGTTCAGGTCCCCGAGGAGGATGTAGTCCGTGGAGGCGAGGGCGTGTGTGCTGATGAAGTCGGCAATGGTGTCGCTGAACTGCGGTCGGGGTCTGGGTGGTCTGTAGACGAGGGTGCCTCTGAGGGTGGTGTTGGGGTCGGTGTGGATCTGGAAGTGCAGGTGTTCGGCTGTGCTGAGGGTGTCGGCGGTGTTGGTTGATACTTTGAGAGTGTTCCTGTGGACGATGGCGATTCCTCCTGCTACTCTGTTGGTGCGGTCCTTGCGGGTGATCTTATAGACTTCTGGGATGGCTATGGCGATGTAGGGTGCCGAGGAGGGGTTCAGCCAGGTCTCAGTCAGGAAGGCGACGTCTGGGGCGTTGGTGTCGAGTAGGTCCCAGAGTTCGACGGCGAGTTTGCGGGTGGAGCAGGTGTTGAGCAGGATGCATCTGAGGAAGTTGGGTTCTTCGGTGGGTGGGTTGGAGGGTTGTGCTAAATATTTCGTTACCGCTACTATTTTTTATGCCGTAAAGTCTATCAAGAATAACTCAGTAAATATAAGAGGCAGAATCCGTGGTATTAGAGGGTTTAAAATGCTTTATTCCTATAAAAAGGAAGACAATTCGAATTGTGGGCCTTCTATTCCATCACCACGGAAGTTCAGGAAGGAAGGGAGCATATATTATTGACAGGTAGGCAGTTTTATAGAAAATACATTACAGTGAAACAGATGCAAGAGGCGTAACAGCTGATAAAAGGTGCATACGTAGCTAATAGAGGGCGTAATTCAAGAAACGTCATTAAACATGATGTCACAAGTGGGTGGATCCATAAAAGAGTCCTGCAATGTCAGCAGAAATGTTTGGCAAAGATGCGCACGCAGCCGCATGACGTGTGATTGACGTGCAACTAGAGGGTGAAGGAGACTTGACATTTAGCTCTACATGTGGAGACAGAAGTCTGGGGTTAAGTCAACCTAATCCCAAATCACATCTAATATCCTATGTTTAAAGAACTGTGTTATCCAAAAGGAGAGGTCTCTAGGATAGAATCTTATTCTATACTGACTATACTGACTGTTAGTGCGTGTACAAGCGTCTAAGTGTCTACACTAGATGCGAGGGGGTAGGAATATTCCATGGTAACGGGGCTATGAATTACTTGCATGAGGACAGCGAGGCCTGGCCCCTTTGCACGGTAGCTGGAGGAATGTTTACCTAAACTACTAGACAGGAATGCATCGGATGAGGAGCGAAGGAGATAATCTCGAAGGTGAAATACAGTTTTTGGCAGGCGACAGGCTGGATCAGGCACCGTGAGCCGCGCAAGGAGTAAGACAAAGTTCATGGTCACAGATGTAGGCTCAGACTGGAGCTTTCAGAGGCAGAAGGCAGGAAAAGGCTTGATGACAGAATTCGGGCCTACTCGCCTGAATCCGTGAAATGTGGAAAGTGAACCACATAAAGTCGGTGGCCTTTCATACTTAGGAATGGAATATCTGACCCATTCATGGCGGATCTGAAAGAGGACATGTTGACGGTGGACGCACATATATTTGCGTCTTCAGAACTGGAGCAGGAGGGAACATACATGTACTTATAGCATGTACATGGAGCCGTTGGGGTCTACGATAGGGGACATAACTGATCACAAAATTCATATTTCCTCATTCCCTCCTTGTCCCCTTCGGACCCTCAGGAGATATCGATCTTCATTAATCCATCGATCTGTTCATATAGCATCATTTGTTCTTCTTTCTTCTTCCGGGATCTTGAATGAAAACGTGGATGTGGGATACATGATGTGGCACACAGACCACAAATCGCTGGCCCACATTGTAGACATAAGCAGCAACTGAATAGTATGAGAAAGCCAATACCTAGGAAGGATAGGATTCTCCATCCCCAGGCTGACAACACGCCCCAGAACCAACCGGACCAAGTCCAGGTGCCTGGACTCTGGTGTATCTGGCTTACAATCTTATGAAGGCGAGTTATGGCCTTGTATACTGACGGCGAATTTTCTGGTATGAAAATGCAACAACTTGATCCGATGACCCTACAAGCTCCGCCCCTATCGGCCAGGATGACGTCAAGGACAAGACGATTTTGAAGCACAACAATCCGCATAGCAGACTGCTCTTCTGTTAAATTGCCTAAGGCGGAAATAGTCTCATTCACTACTGCTTCAAGGGTTCTGGTTAATCTACGTATCAGTTTACTATTAGTGACTGTACCTATATAGGGAAAGAAACCTTTATTGAAATCTGTGTATTTTTCCCATGCTGTTTCAGTGTAATCGACAATTGGGAGATCTCTCTGCTGTCTATTGTGTACTAAATGGGTATTTCTATGATAATCAGGAGGAGCTAGGAAAACAGGTGGCAGAAGGAATGCTATGTAACAGGTACCATCCCAATCTAAAGGTAGACATATATATGCGGTCTGGCCACATATGAAGTAGGAATGATGGGAAGCTCTAAATGTAGACTTGCCTTGATCACTGAATTTTATTACAGTGGTGCATTTACTATGACCCATGTGTATGGAACCATTCTTTCTTATACATAATTCCCCTTTTACTGGGAATACTGACATGGCGGGCAAGATTGGTGTAGCTTCAGATTCAACGTTCAGGATCATGAGGTTAAGTGTGAAATTACCTAATCCATATACTTCATTTTCTAGATCAGTTCCTGTTCTTTTGGGGAGTCCCTCCTTGTTAGGGTAGCAGACTTTAAGTAAAACTAGGTTCAGATTTCCCCAAACCCAGTTGTCTTGATAAACTGCGGAATTTGAATCTAGGGTATTAATCAAACTAAACCATGCTCCACAGGAGCCATTGTGTGTGAACGGATAAGGAAAGAGGGGCAAAACTCCCTTATAGCTTTGATAGGGAGGGAGTCGGCCACATATCCAACAATTTGTGGCATTGCTGGTTTGATGGGAATGGTGTAGCATACTAATAAATGTGTTGTTGCGCAGCGCAAATCTATAGGACAACTCATGCGGAGGAAATTTACTAAAAGAATGTTCTGCAGTTATATTATAAGCACGCTTAGGAATAGGGTAATACATGTGCAATAGGATGCTGACAATGATGATCAGAAGACTTAGAAAAAACAAAATTAATAATGTTACTGTGCAGTGACTACGAAGTGATTTACAATACGCATGCTTTTTGAGCTGCATCTGATGATTTCTTTCTCTATTCCGGTCTAGAGGATACATGTCAGGGACAAATTCAACCGATTCACCTTGGAGAGGACTTAAACAATCAAATTGTCTGACTTACTAGACCTCAATTTTAGTTTATAAATTTCTGAGTTCGATTGCTCAACCAAGGGGAGCTTTGAGTCTGTCTGTGAGGGAATACAGGGTTGAGTATCTACATTGGATGGTAGTCCATAAAATTTCTTGATATGACTCGAGTGCAACCACCCTTTCCTTCCCTCGATTTTCACGGCTGTCCTTGTGGTGAGTAGAACCAACTTCGGTGACTTCCACCTAGGATCCAGTTGGGTCTTCCGGTCAAAGTTCCTGACCAGCACCAGGTCACCAGGAACCACGTCATGGGGCTTCACCTCAGTATTATCGGGAAAAGCTGCGGATACCTGTGAACGACAAGATTGTAGTGCAGACATCAAGGAAGCCAGGTAATCTGTCAGCATATTACAGTCAACGTCAGTGATTTTGCGAGGTATAGGCGTCCCCCACATATTTGGTGGTCTACCGAAGATCACCTCATACGGGGATAGCCCTGTTCGAGAATGTGCTACCATTCTCATGTAAAAGAGCGCAACTGGTAAGGCTACTATCCAATCGACTCCTTTTTCTCTACATATTTTGGACAATCTAATTTTCAAAGTTTGATTATGGCGTTCTACGAGACCTGCTGCCTCGGGATGTCGGACACAGTGAAACTTCCATTGATAGCCTAATAGAAGGGAAACGTGTTTCATTAGTTCGGATGAGAACGGCTGGCCGTTATCTGAGTAGACAACACGTGGTAAACCGTACCGTGGGAAGAATTCTCGAACTAACTGTTTGGCAGTAGTCGGGGCAGTGTAATCTGAAACCGGGTATGCTTCTGTCCAACGGGAAAGAGCACAGACAACTACGAGAACATATTTGAATCCTCGACATCGTTCCATCTGGATATAATCCATCTGGAGGACTTCAAAAGCATGATCGGGAGTTTGAAATCCACCCTGTTCTACGGGGATGCTTTTACCTGGATTAAACTGACAACATATCATACAGGTACGAACTTTTTGTTTAGCTGCTGCTCGCAAGTGTTTGTTGAACCAAATGTGTTGAATACTGTCTAGCATAGCTTTTTCTCCTAGGTGCGCTGGACTATGTATTGTGTTAATGATGACTTGGACCATTGAGTCGGGAAGAAACCATATAGATTTTTCCTTCATCATCCATCCCTGATCTGTTTGGATCCCTCCTAATTCAGTCCATTTCTTTATTTCTTCTGGTGTAGCATGTGTCTGTATGTCAATTACATCAAGGGCGGGATCCTTAACTGTCATGCAATGTGTTGGTGTCGGAACTATTGTCTTTGTCATGTCAGTTGTGTGAGTCTGATTCTGAGCAGTCTGTTTAGCTGTTCTGTCAGCTAGGTTATTACCCTGAGAAATAATATCGGTAACTTTTGTATGGGCTTTGCATTTCATAATCGATATTGCAGTAGGTAGATGAATCGCGTCTAATAGGGCTTGAATGAGGGGTCCGTGTTGGATGTGGGCACCGTGAGAAGTTAAATAACCTCTCTCTCGCCACAGTACGCCGAAGTCATGGACGACTCCGAATGCATAACGTGAATCTGTGTATATATTGACTTTCTTATTTTTGGCTTGAATACAGGCTTGTGTCAGAGCGATGAGCTCTGCTGCTTGAGCTGACAAAGTGTTAATACAATTTGTTTCAATGACTTCAGTGTCTGTTGTGACTGCGTAAGCGGCCACTAGCTCTCCTGTACTTGCTCTCATACATGACCCATCTACATATAATGTCAAGTCTGGATCTGACAAAGGGATATCTGTCAAGTCTTGTCTGGGTTTCGTCGTGATAGTAATAACTTCAACACAATCATGTGCCAATGGATCTGTTCCGCCCACTGGTAACAGTGTGGCAGGATTTAACGTATTACAACGTCTGATTTCTATATGTGGCTGAAACAATGTTAATTCGTAACCAGTGAGTCTCGCTATAGTCAAGTGTTGTGTTTGTGTGCGGTTCAAAAGAACCTCTACTGCGTGTGGTACTTGTACTGTCAATTGATGTCCTAACACTATGGCATCGCTTTGTCTGATTGCTAAAGCTGTTGCTGCCACCGATTTCAGGCACGCTGGAAGAGCCTGAGCTACTGGATCTAATGTACTAGAAAAATAAGCACATGGTTTATGTGATCCTGCTTGTTCCTGAGTGAGTACTGACAAAGCAGTACCTTCGCGTTCTGTAACAAAGAGTGTAAACTGTTTATTGTAACATGGTGTTGCTAGGACAGGTGCTTGGCATAAAGCTTTCTTTAAACTTTCAAAGGCGTGTGTATGTTCTTGAGTCCAAGGGAGGACAGTCGATGTGGCTGCCTCCTGTGTTGTCAACTGGATGAGTGGTTTTGCTAGAAATGCATATTGAGGGATCCACTGCCTACAGTATGAAGTGAGGCCTATAAAAGCCCGTACCTCCTTTTGTGTCTTGGGTGGTGGCATGTTAGCGATTAACTGGATGCGGTCGGATGTAAGCTGCCTTCCCTCCTTGGACAGCGAGTGCCCAAGGTAAACAACTCGCTGGACACAGAATTGCAGCTTAGAAGGGGACACCTTGTGCCCCTTGTCAGCCAGAAATTTCAAAACCATTAGTGACGCTTTTTCACATTCAGGTTTGCTTCGAGCGGTGATCAGTAGATCATCGACATATTGAAGCAAGGCAGTGTTAACTGGCATGTGGATACTGTCAAGTTCTCGTTTCAGTGCTTGGCTATAGATGCTGGGGCTTTCTGTAAATCCTTGAGGTGCGCGTGTGAATTTAAAACTTCGTCCATTTAAACTAAATCCGAATAAATATTGACTTTCCGGATCGATTGGGACACTAAAGAAAGCATTCTTGAGATCAATTACAGTGAAGAACGTTGCTTGTGAGTCAATAGTTGTTAGCAATGAAGACATATCGGGGACCACGGGGTATTGTGGCACAATACATTTATTTAATTCGCGCAGATCAATAACTAATCGATATACTGGTGGAGCTTTTGGATCCGTTCTTTTAAGAATCGGAATTATCGGAGAATTACATACATTGGAGTCAGTTTCGACAACCACTCCTTGTGCAATGAGCTCGTCAATGATTTGCAGTAAAGCCACAACAGCATCGGGTGGTAACTTGTATTGTCGCATTCGTGGTAGTACTATTCCTGTTTTCAGTGTAACTCGATATGGTGTAATGTTCATGCAACCAACATCAGTGGGGCCTTGTGCCCATAAATGTGTAGGTAAATTCTGCAGTTGGTGATCCATGTCTCTGGACACGTAGTGACCTTTAAAGTCACGTAGAAATAGTCGTACTCCTTCCGGAGAACAACATATTATAGCTCCTAGAGCTTTCAATGTTTTTATGCCTAACAAGTTTTCTGGACATGATTTAGTAAGCAATAAATCTGTAGTACGCGTCAATGGACCGACTGTAAGTGGAAGAGGTTGTGTTACGTCATTAATTATAGGTTTTCCTGAGAATCCAAGGGAAATATTCTGTGAGCCTGAGAGGGGTGCCCCTGGAACTTCACTGCGTCTTATAGTTGTTCTGCTTGCCCCTGTATCAAGTAAAAACTTTCTGTCTTCCCCTAATAGTTTACTATGTACATAAGGTCCCTCTTGGTCTACAGGAACCTCAATAAGGGGTAAGCCAACTTCCCTCTCTAGGCTATCTCATGAGTATCGCTGATAATCGGGATAATCTGCTTGTGCATACTGATACATCTGTTGTGTTGTTGCTTGTGTTGCAGCAATAGGCTGCGCTTGTGGTGATGCTATTGTCTGTTGTGGAGCTCCTTGTTGCGGAGCTAATTGTTGCGGAGCTAACCTAGGTTGTGCATGCTGAGGAATTTGTTGTTGATTCTGATCCTGTCTAGGTGGACGTGGTCTCTCCTGAGTTCTACCTGTAGCAATATTATGTTTCAGGACTGGACAATCGTGTATATAATGACCCTGTTGTTTACAATAGTTACATGTCCCTTTCGTAGGACCTGCGGAATTACCCTTTTGATGACCATCGGCTGGGACTGACTGTGCAACAAGCATTTTCATTTTTGTATCTTTCATACGTCTTTGTTCGTGTTCTTGTTCTTTTCTAATTCTATTGTGATGATATTGTAACATCTGTAACATCTGTGATGGGGTATTACCTTGCCAGGTACTTTCGAATTTCAATATTCTATTCTTAACTTGTAGCAGAGAATTTTCAACTAATTTTGTCACAAACAGATGTGGATATGACTCACTACTTGCTTTTATGCCACTATTTATACCAAAACATTTTTCAAATCGGGAATAGAAATCACTAGTGTCTTCGTCTGGCTTTTGTTTACAGGCTGAGATTGCACCCCAGTCTTCCTTTTTCGTAGTTAATAAACGTGGCAGTACCTGTACTAATAGCCCTGCTAGTGCTGTAGTCTTTTCCCCAAGTCCTGCTCCTGCAGCTCGGGCTCTTTCTTCGTTTTCTAATGCTGTCCAATCTATCTTTTGGTCTCCCACCTCCCATTCCTTTTCTTTGAGTTTCTCATAAACACCGGTGGGTAATAGGACTTTTAATATTTTCATAATGTCGGGATAGGTATACTCTCCCATGAGTAACATGTCCTTTATTTCACGGTGGAAACCTGCTGAGTCCTTGTCATGGCTGGGTACTACTTTCTTCATTTCCAATAATTCTAGTTTAGTTATAGGCGTGTACACAAACACGCGTGTAAAATTATCACCGGCACCTCTAATTGGGTGCACTTCGCGTAACGGGTTCTGTCTATCTATGTCATACATTTTTCTTCCCATTATGGGAACTGGAACGTGTTCCGGGCATACGAAATTTAAATATTGGTTTCGGGATTCTAGTATTTCTTTAATCAAATCAGTACCTGACCCTCTCCATATGTTCGTGAGTAGTTCTGTCAATATGTCAGGTAAGGGTCCTGGATCGGAGTGTTGGCTTTTATATAATATAATATAAGGAGGTGTTGAATCATGTATATACTAGCTAAACGCTGTTCATATGGGTCTAGATTCAGAAACGTGTGTGCAAGTACATCATCATTGTATTCGCCGGGACTGTCAGCCCATTGTACTGCTGACCTGGCTAATTCTTGTTCGTCCATGGAATCGAGCATGTGGTACCCCCTTCGATCTCGGAGTAATTTATCAGCGGCTTGGAATAAGTGTTCGGGGGATTTTGTATTTAGCATAGGGTTTGGAAAATGTCTATCATATTCTGGACGTATTGGACGTACCGGATCATTAAAACCTCTGGTATTATTATGGGGTCTTCCTCTACCTACATAAGCTATCGTTTCTACTTGCTCTGACTCTTGCTCCTCCTCTTCTGTGTTTAGGTCAGCGGCGTCTACCTCTAATCTTTCTTCGTGTATTCGTTCTACTTCTTTGCGGATCTTTCGGTACATAGCGACTATACATAACTGTTTATCATGTCTCCCTTCTGATATATTCTGGCCCCAAGTGACAAGTTTTTGCATTTCTTCCGGATTTACCCCAGGCCGGTCTTGATTTCTGATTACACAGTTTATGAGGAAACGTAACAGTTGTCCCTGTACCTCCGCTTTCTGGTACTCCATGGCTCTGCTAATACTTTCAGGACCTCGCCCTGACTGGACAAAGTGATACATATTTTCTAAATGTGTAGTCATTCCTGGTAGCTTCGTTAAATATATTGCAGCTCGTCGAATACGTAATGATGACAGCAGCATTTCGTCCCGTTTACCGGGCACAGGATCATATCTACAATCTACTAGAAGTTCCTTAAGCATGTCGGGAGTTGCTAGTTTGGGCGTACGTTGGTGTGCTAATTCTCTAAGGGAAAATTTATTTCCTCTGGGTGGCGTAGAAAAAATGTCTGTCGTACCTCCTGTAGCACCGTCTGGGGTGCTGGACGTGAAAGGATTTGTTGAAGGTGAGACAGCAACCGTCGTTGCGGGAAAAACTGTAGAGACGGACGGGCCTGTTAGAACCTGTATAGGAGTTTGTAGTTGCGGGGGTACAGACGAATGCTCTTGGTGTTGAACACCATCGGCAAGCGGTGTGGGTGGTATGGTATTAGTATACTCGGGAGCTGCGTCATCTAAATAGGAGGAAAGAAAAACGTCCTTCGCTGTTTTGGGATGTGATTTGGGATGTGCTTTTATCGGAAACAATGGAGGTGGCAAGTCTTTTGGTATTTCCGGAGTAGCCTTAGGTAACCCTTCGGCCAGAAGTGGATACATACCATTCATAAGGGCGTTTCTTTGTCTATCTACTTGTTCTGATTTTACTCGGGTACCTTCCTCAATTAACAGATTCTCTCGGACTTTATTTGACTTCTCCTTACCCTTATCTTCCTGTCTGAGTGCTTTTTCTGTACGTCTATACGATTCTTTACGCCATAATTCAATGGCATCTTTCTGTGACTGTCTGGCTTTCTTTTTCCATAATACTTCTTCTACTCTCATGATGCAATTTGCATCCCAGGTCCCTGCTGCGGGCCATCTCTGACTCTCTGGTAATTCTTTGGTGTAGTCCAACCATAAATCAAGAAATAATACGGCATCTAGACCATGCTTATGATACATGAAGTACCCTGGAGTGTCCCTCGGTGGGATGGGAACAGCTTCTTCGAGTACTCCTTTTCTAGTTTTGATCTGTCTTAGTTTCGAAAAGAGCGGCATTTTTTTAGATCTTGTTTCTAGAACACACTTTATACAAGAAAACACAATAATGAACAGTCATTCACACCACAATATATAGAACGTATTTAAACATTTTAACATTTAACAGTTTTAACGAACAATGATAACTAATAGAAAACTAGTTACTGACATAATACTGACACTAGATAATACTTATTTATATGCAAGACATACTATATTACTATATATACTGCTAAACAGTACAGATACACTGCTGAAACAGTGCAGACCGGATTTGTGTACCCAAACCCGTCTTGACCGGCACAGACTATGTGCACGTAAAATGCCTCCCCGGTAATGGTACTCACCGGGTAGCTCGGAACGGAAGGCCTCGGAACGGAACTGAAACTGGACCGGACTGGACTCGACTCGACTGGACTCGGAACTTCGGAACCTGGCGGGACTCTGTATACCTCGGCTCTCTCAGCTAGGCTCTGGTCGGGATACTTCGCACTTCTCACCGCCTCGTCTGGGTGTTGATCGCAGCCTCAGTCGTTCCTGCTTGGCCGGAGGGAGATACAGGAAATCCTGCAGATACGCGTTTTTGTCCGTTCAGCTGTGGCAGGAGACCGGGCCTGCAACGCACCGCCGGCGCGTGAGATGAGAAAGTGTCCCTGTTCGGGCGCCAATTTATGTGGTAAATATTTTGTTACCGGTACTATTTTTTATGCCGTAAAGTCTATCAAGAATAACTCAGTAAATATAAGAGGCAGAATCCGTGGTATTAGAGGGTTTAAAATGCTTTATTCCTATAAAAAGGAAGACAATTCGAATTGTGGGCCTTCTATTCCATCACCACGGAAGTTCAGGAAGGAAGGGAGCATATATTATTGACAGGTAGGCAGTTTTATAGAAAATACATTACAGTGAAACAGATGCAAGAGGCGTAACAGCTGATAAAAGGTGCATACGTAGCTAATAGAGGGCGTAATTCAAGAAACGTCATTAAACATGATGTCACAAGTGGGTGGATCCATAAAAGAGTCCTGCAATGTCAGCAGAAATGTTTGGCAAAGATGCGCACGCAGCCGCATGACGTGTGATTGACGTGCAACTAGAGGGTGAAGGAGACTTGACATTTAGCTCTACATGTGGAGACAGAAGTCTGGGGTTATGTCAACCTAATCCCAAATCACATCTAATATCCTATGTTTAAAGAACTGTGTTATCCAAAAGGAGAGGTCTCTAGGATAGAATCTTATTCTATACTGACTATACTGACTGTTAGTGCGTGTACAAGCGTCTAAGTGTCTACACTAGATGCGAGGGGGTAGGAATATTCCATGGTAACGGGGCTATGAATTACTTGCATGAGGACAGCGAGGCCTGGCCCCTTTGCACGGTAGCTGGAGGAATGTTTACCTAAACTACTAGACAGGAATGCATCGGATGAGGAGCGAAGGAGATAATCTCGAAGGTGAAATACAGTTTTTGGCAGGCGACAGGCTGGATCAGGCACCGTGAGCCGCGCAAGGAGTAAGACAAAGTTCATGGTCACAGATGTAGGCTCAGACTGGAGCTTTCAGAGGCAGAAGGCAGGAAAAGGCTTGATGACAGAATTCGGGCCTACTCGCCTGAATCCGTGAAATGTGGAAAGTGAACCACATAAAGTCGGTGGCCTTTCATACTTAGGAATGGAATATCTGACCCATTCATGGCGGATCTGAAAGAGGACATGTTGACGGTGGACGCACATATATTTGCGTCTTCAGAACTGGAGCAGGAGGGAACATACATGTACTTATAGCATGTACATGGAGCCGTTGGGGTCTACGATAGGGGACATAACTGATCACAAAATTCATATTTCCTCAGGGTCGGATGCTGGTGAAGCTGCAGTTTCGGCAGGAGAAGGGTCCTTGGGTGCACCTCAGAGTAGCCAGGCAGCAGGTGCGTGATTGTCCATTGTTGAGTACGTGGAGGGTGTTGGAGTCGTAGCGGTGGCGGGCATTGTGGTGTTCGCGTGGAAGCAGGGGTCCTGGTGCTGGGAACGGTCCAGGCATGGACGGGCGAAGATGGGCTTGCCTCAGGCGCGCCTTCGGCATGCCAGCGGCACGGCCGCGCAGCGGCCAGCATATATGGGGAGGTGGGAGGGAGGAGCAGCTGGGAGGTAGGAGGAGGGGGCAGCGAATGGGCAGTCAGGGGGGTGGGCCGCAGGGGAAGCAGCGGCAGGAGCAGTGCGGGACAACAAAGGGCACAGAGGCAAAATGCACAAAAACAGAGGGGCAGCAAGGGTCACAAAAGGCACAAAAACAGAGGGGCAGCGAGGGTCACAAAAGGCAAAAGCCACAAAAACAGAGGGTCAGCGGGGGTCACAAAAGGCAAAAGGCACAAAAATGGAGGGGCAGCGAGGGTCACAAAAGGCAAAAGGCATGAAAATGGAGGGGCAGCGAGGGTTACAGAAGGCAAAAAATGTTACTGAAATGCGGGGGCAGCGAGTGGAGCAGAAGGCAGAGCGGGCGCAGGGTTACCGGGGCAGCGAGGGAACAGAGAGAAAAACGGACAGAGGGACACGGGGGCAACGAGGGGGAAAAAATGAGCACAGAGCAATTTCAGGCAGCGGGGGAGGACCGAGAACAGCAGTTACGGATACAACAATGTTGGAAAAAGGCAGTACAAGCAATGCAGTGAGACCAACATACCTACGGCAGCTGGGCAGACACACAGGCGGTGCTGGCGAAGGGAGAGTGACCTACCAGGTAGGGTCAATCCTTTATTAGGTAAGTTGATATGTATAAATATATATATATATTCCACAGCAGGATCCCAGGGGTACCACCATCCATAGAAAGGCCCAACACCAGGAAACAGACTCCAAAGGCAAAGTTGAGAGTTAAATGATGATTTATTGAAGCATCAAATGTCCAAATGACGCGTTTCGGCCGCAAGACATGCGGCTTGGATCACATGATATATATATATATATATATATATTCACTGAAAAAACCATAGGTTTCAGGGGTGTTATAGTTAGCTGGACTTTTCACTTGTAAAAAACCATTGAAATTCCCCCGTTATAGTTAGTTCAGCTAACTATAACTCGCGCGCCCGCAATGCACTGCTGATGACGTCACATATTACATCACTCATGACATGGTCAGTGACATCACTCATGACATCACTGATGACATCTCAAATGACATCACTGATGACATCACTGATGACATCATCCAGTGAATGTGTGTTTTTCTGAAAATTAAATATGTTTTATATATGTATATCTCAAGGTCGATGGAAGAATAAATGGGTATATAAGTGTCTAAATGGATGATTTGTTTTTGAAAAATTGATTGTGTAACTGACTGATTAAGTGTATCATAGTGAATACATGGCTTAGTGAGTAATGTTTAAATATGTAAATATCTGTATCAGTCTCTCACTTTGTGTATAAGTGGCTGCATGGGTTGGTGAGTAGCTACATGGGTGTCTATATAGGTTATTAGTTGGTTTTTTGAGTATCAGTCTGAGTGTCTGCATGGTTCGGTGGGGGGTATTACGTAGTGCATAGGTGCATGAATGAGTGACTCACTGTTTGTATGTGTTGAACACAGCATGTGTGCAGGACTGTATGGGTGGATGAGTGTGTGTATGGGTGTGTTAGTGAGTGAATGACTGTCTCAATAGTGTCTTTATGAGTAACTACATATGTTTTAAACTAGTATATGTGACTATTGGTGTATATATGTGAGTATATGTGAGAGTGAGAGATTGAAAGAGTTCCTGTATGAATAAGTATGTGTTTCTATAAGTGATTGTTTAAAAGACTAAGTATGTGTAAGTTTCCGTAGAAGTAAGTATGGTGGTGTGTGTATAACTGTATATGCAAGTAAATGTATGTTTGATTCTTTATTAGCATGAGTGACTATGTGTGTGAGTAACTCTATGGATGAGTGGCATTGTGTAACAGGATGTATAGGTGTATGAGTACATATGATGAGTGAGTACATGTATGAGTGACTGTATAGGACTGTTGGTGAATGAGTGGATGTGTATGTGGATCTTAGAATTACTGAAGAGGTTGTTGTAACTGGTATTGGTATGTCCATTGTTTTGAAAATTTTAGTCTCTATTTTTGAATGTGTGTATCAAAGGTTATATTAGGGTGAGAGGAGGTCTGCCACTCTATCACAAGGATGATGTCATCAGTGATGTCATTTGAGATGTCATCAGTGATGTCATGAGTGATGTCACTGACCATGTCATGAGTGATGTAATATGTGACGTCATCAGCAGTGCATTGCGGGCGCGCGAGTTATAGTTAGCTGAACTAACTATAACGGGGGAATTTCAATGGTTTTTTACAAGTGAAAAGTCCAGCTAACTATAACACCCCTGAAACCTATGGTTTTTTCAGTGAATTTCTGAGGTTTTTTAAATGCTAATTCCTAACTATAACGTGCCTGAAACCTATGGTTTTTTCTGTGAATTTCAAAGGTTTTTTAAATGCTAATTTCTAACTATGCCTGATAGGACATGTGAAGAAAGAAGAAAAAATGCACAGAAAGAAACAAAAGAAGTGCAGAAAGAAGCAACAGAAGTCCTCAAATACGAAGATAAGTGCAGGAAGAAGGATAACGTGCAGAAAGAACAAAAAGAAGAGCAGAAAGAAGCCTTGTTGCGAAATCATCCTGTACCCTCAACTTTTTCAGACGGATACTGGTGGTAACTGAGTCTGACTAACCAGTCCTAGAGCCAGTGCTATGTTAAAAGACACTTAGCATACAGTGAAAACACCTACATACACTAGGGAACATTATGCGTTGGGGTCCCCCTGTGATTAGCATGACCTCCTCTGTAAGCCCCTAGTATATAATAGGGCATGGAGATTAAAACTACCTCTTAAAACAGGCCACAGGGCGTTTTTGCACACGTTAACTCAGGCCCCGTCCCCTCCATTCACCACTGTGTAAACACGCCCTGTGTCCATTTTTAGTTGGGAGATTAAGTTCATTTGAATCCTGAGGGTCCCTAGGGTCCAACTAGCCCACTAGGTACCTCCAGTAAGTGCCACAGAGCTGCGTTGCAGAGAGGTGTAAAAAGTGGCACGGCCTGGACCACCTCTCTGCAATGCAGCTCAGTGGCGCTTACTGGAAGCACTTGGTGGGCTAGTTAGCCCCCAGGGGCCCTCAGTATTGAAGGGAAATTATATCCCCAATTTAAAACGTGCCATAGTGCGTGTTTGCACACGTCACCTCAGGCCCCGTCCCCTCCCTTCACCACTGTGTAAACGTGCCCTGTGGCTGTTCTAAGTTGAGAGATTAAGTCCCCTTGAATCCTAAGGGTCCCTAGGGTCAAACTAGACCACTAGGTACCTCCAGTAAGCGCCACAGAGCTGCGTTGCAGAGAGGTGTAAAAAGGGGCTTGGCCTCAGAACACCTGGCTGCAGCGCAGCTCCCTGGCGCATACTGGAGATGCCTGTTGGGGGCGCGTTTGCAGAGTGCTGCACGGAGGGGGCATGGCCTCCGGCACGATGCCAGTCTTTTATTTATTTTAGTTTTTTAAGAAGATGGGCTGTTTGGTTCCCCTTCTTATTCTAATTTATTGGCCCTGATGACCCCATCCCCCAGGGCCAGTCTCCTAATTATATTTTTTTGACCCCAATCCCCAAGGCCGGCCCCTGTTTTTTATTATTTTTAAAAAATATATATTTATAGACACACCTAGGACATGCTGGACAAACCGTACGTACCTATCACCATGACGATTTGCGTGATATTCATTAAAAGGCGACTATGCATGCAATGAATCCACGTGGAATGTATTTACACCACTAGTGAAGCTCTGACATGTCTGATGCCCTACCGTGCCTAATCCTGGTAGACACCCTTGTCGTTTATTTATACAAACATGGGTAGCTATTGACGGGCACATTTAATACATATGCACACCAAGCCATTCAAAGGGGATTCGACAAAAATTCGACCAAAACTATGCAAGAAACCCCCCTCACGGTTAATAAAACACACATCCACTGCCGGATGTGTAATACTTTTTATTTTACTCTCTGGAAAGGGGACGAACATCACTTGAGAGTCACAGCGTGCTCCTGACAGAGCCCAATGCTGTGTTACACCCACCATTGCCTGCCGAGTGCCACACACCTCTGTGTTGTATTCCACTAGCTAGTGCATATGCTATGACACTCTCTAGCCCATGTGCACTGTAACACCACCCCGTGAATATGTCATGCCACACTTGTCTTCGCACGGGTTATATTGCCCCATCTAACGTGCCTTTCTCGATGCCTATGTTATAACGCACAGTGCTATGCCATACATATTACAATCTGGGATCCATATCTTTGTCACAGTGCATATGCAACGTTACACTCCCCAGCACATATTTTATATTACAACTTTAGAGACTAGTTAGGTTACACAACACTGCCCTGTGCATATTACACTCCAAGGCGCATATCGCATAGCACGCGCTAGTGCCTGTGCTATCTCGCGCTCTCCAATGAATCTGTCATTGCGCACAATGTATTGCATATTATATTTCTCGCCCGGTTCATCTTATATCACACTTTTTGGTGCATAGTTTATACCATACACTATATATAGTTTTCATTTTCAATCGTGCTCTCAGGACTATGTTCTATATAACACTGTGTTCACCTACCCTTTTCACGGGCATTACATTTTGCGATAGGGGGTGGAGGGTCAGGGGGTGTTTCTGCCAAGTGAGCCCGGAGTCACAGTCACAAACGTCCTCTTCTTCCTGAATAAAAGTGAGATTATGCTGCATACTTGTTCATATTTTAAGTAGTTCGCACAGACACAATGTTTTAAAAACAATAAAGTTCCTAATACCCGCCTTCTCTGAACAGTTAGCTTGCTGCCCCATCCCCTTCCTCCCTATCCTCTGTTGTGTGAATCCATGGACTAGCCTCCTCCCTCCTGCCATGCATGGTCTGATGTGCTGCCACTGCCCTCAATTTAGTATGATGTACCAGTCCACTCCTCCTGCCCTCCATTGCCCAATTCTATGCCCCATCATTGACCTTCTGCTTAAACTTTGTGCTTAGCTTGCTGCCCCTATTCTCCTTCCCCCTGCCCTCCGATGTCTTTGTGCATGCCCCTGCTCCATCCTTTTTGCCCACCATGTCCCATGGACCTGCCACTCCTATCTACTCTGAGTGTTCTGTTGAGCTGCCACTCCCCTCCCACCTGCCTAGCATTGTCAGATGACTGTAACCTGTCCCTGCCACCTCCACCCTGCCTGTCCACATGCCATGCCCCTATCCTCTTCCTCCTGTCCTACATGGTCCATTGTACTGCCACACCCTTCTGCCCTCCCTGGTCTGTTGTGCTGCAACTGCTCCTCCTGCCTGCCCTGTGTGGTCTGTTGTGAGGTCCCTTCCCCTGAACTTTCTTGTCTGTGCACAGGTCCTGACCCTCCCTTCTATCCTCCATCGTCCTTTGTGCATGCCCCTCCATCCTCCTTCTTGCCCATCATAGCCATTGTGCTGCCACTAACCCTCCCACTTGCCATGCATGGTCTTCTGTGCTGCCATGGCCCCTCCCACCTTCCCTGTGTGGTCAGTTAGCTGCCCCTGACCCCCTCCCACCTTCCCTCCATGGTCTGTGTGTATGCCATCACAGTCTCACTGTTGCTCTTCATGGTGTGTCTTGCTTCTAGTGCCCATCCTGCCTGACCTCCATGGCTATCTTGCTGCTCCTGCCCTGCCCCCTTGCCCCCAGCCCTACTCCCTCCCTCCTGGCTTGTCTGTTCCATTGTAATGCCCCTGATCCGTCCCTCCTGCCCTTTATGGTCTGTTATGCTGCAGCTTTCTCTCCTGTCTGTCCATTATGGTCAGCTAGCTACCATTGCCTCTTGCCCCTCTGTTCTCTGTTGTCCATGTGCATGGTCCTGTCCCCTCCCTCTTGCTTTCTATGGATTGTTGTGCTGCACTCCTGTCCTGCATGCCCTGTGTGGTGTATTGTGATGCTGCAAACCCTGATGCCTGCCCTGCAGGGTCAGTTTGGTGCACCTCTCCATGTCCCTCCTATCCTCTGTTATCCAAGTCCATGTCCCTATCCCATTTCCTTCCATGATCCAATGTACCATACTTGCGAACATTTTGAACTTGGTAAGAGGGAGATTTTGAAAAAAAACTGGGGTATTGATTTTCCCCTTTGAGTTACATTGAAAAAGAGGATATTGTAGACAGGAGACAGATCAAATAAAGCCCATTTGAGCTTAAAAACATTGGACGTTTCCTGGCTGAATCGGGTCTGTTGGCATGTATGGTTGTACTACCATTGCCTCTTCCTTCTGCCCACAATGGTCTATTACATTGCCACAGCCTTGAAGGAGGGTAGATTTTGTATCACAGGGGGCCCCTGGCCCGTTCTGTCCACACCTGAAGTATGAGACCCTTGTCCTTGCCCTGCCAGCTGCATTTGTAGGCCATATTAAATTGACCAGCCGGTCCTGTGTTGCTATATAATTATCCTGAGACATCCTTACCACTCAGCCAGCATAAAACCCCTGTGTAGGCCCTTCTGTTCAATATGTAGGCCTCTTTGTTAAATTGACCATAGCTCTGCAATTTTAGTGTATAGCAGTCTGAAGGCAGGTCTGCGAGGCCTTCTGATCCAAACTAGTAGCCCCCACCCTACCCGAGTGCTCCGTGCTCGGTATCAAAGTTCAACATCCCCCTGAAGCTGTCGACATACAGTAGGCTGCATCCTGGACTGGTACTTGCTTCCTGGGCAGGTTTCCCGCTTTTAAGGAAGTGGCAACCGCAGAGCGTCAAGTTAGGAGAACTGAGGAGATTTTATACATGAATATATTGAATTCCCGTACAATACCCATTATTTTCTGCTTGCTCTATGGAACTTACGATAAGCGATTGGCCTGAGAGACTGACCTTTTCACCCAGTCCATTGTCAGCATTAAGTGGGTAAATGACGAAATGTCTGGTAAAATCTGCAGACGAAGCTTTTGGGTAGCATACGTAGGTAGATGTAGCGTGCAAAGGAGCCCACAAAATGATATAAAAAGGGAGCACCCACAGATATCGACGGACTACCTCGCCGTCTGTATGTAGGTTAACAGGCAGTGCAGGTTTTCCCCAAGAGCTGGGAGCTCTTGTCTTCCTTTGCTTAAAATGTCTTGCTCTGCTTTGCTTGAAGTATCTTATTCTATTTTACCTATATGAAATGTCATGTTATGTTTAACCATTGTTCTCTTTACTTTTGCATTTAAAAGATTTTGTATTGTAATTGCAGGAATGCTTGCTCTAAGAGTAAACGTGAGTGTTCCAAGGTAACATTTTCCTTGGTGTAACTTGTTTCCCATGATGCATTTATAGATGTGTTTTCTCTCTCTCTCTGTCAGTACATTAATTGAGATACAGAGAATATTATGACAGCTGTATGATTATCTGGATTCTGTATTTTGTACTTTATGTCTCTATTCTGCGGTTTCTTTGAAGTTGCATCTTCTCATTAAACTGCCATTGTATTCTGCCTCCAATTCCATGTCTCATATGTCTGTTTTCTTCATTTTTGGAGCAAGCGTTCCTAGGCACCCCGGCTCAAATTAAGGTGCCCCTTTTGTCCCTGACTCACTCTCCTGCTCAGTTCTGTGGTGGCTCCCGGGGATCTGGGGACCGCCCCTAGCTTCCTTGACCCGTAATAGATCTTCCCTCCAACAGCCTCTCTTGAAAGTCCTGTATTGTTGGTTTGTTGCCCCTGCCCCCCTTTCCACTGCCCTCCATAGTCTGTTGTGCTTCCACGGCCCTTCCTGCCTGCTCAGTGTGGTTAAATTGTTGCCTTTGCACCCTCCTACCTGCCTTCAATTTTCAGAGTCCGTGCCCCTGGCCTCTGCCTCTCAACAGTATCCTAATGAACAACTAGATTGCTAACATTCTATATTTATTACAAAAGTGTGGAATGCCTGACATCATCTTGATGTAATCAAAACTGTAATACCTAGAGCATTTCCTTTAGAAATTACATATATGAGAGGGTCTTATTGGCATCAAAATTATGGTCAGTGCTCTAAAAGACTAAAATAAGGACATATTTTCTGAGTTTTCAAATAGCGACAAAGCACTTTTAAATTATTTGTTATCTTTATGTTTTTTTATCCAGTTGACCACTTGATTAAATGTTGCACTTAGGGGAGAGGATGTGGTGTTACTTCCAGAACTGCAGACTTTGCAACTGGGGAACCAGGTTGAAGTTTCTGCTTCAGCTCGACATTCTGTGATTCTGGTCAAATCACTTAGTCTCCCCATGTCTACAACCAAAATGAATTTGTTCTTGTGTGATGTAACCAATGCTCATGTAAAGCACTCCAATACCTGACAAGTCTGCACTATATAACACTGCAAAAACACAAAATAATAAGTGTTTTGCACACTTCTGTCATTGGGCTATATTTGGGCTACATCTGGGTGATTTTGGGCTACATTTGGGCTCTTTTGTCTCCGGTGGCCATCTTGGGAGATTTATTTGTTATGAAGTTTCCTAATTTCCTCATGTACTGCAGTCTCCTCAGTAGGAAATGCTTTCAGTTTTTTACTTTGATTCCATCATGAAGGTATTCAGATATGTCACACATTTGCCATAAATTCTGAATGTTAGCACTCTATTTGCTCATTAGATCACTGTAGTAAAACTACTGCACCATGGAAGTCTGCTCCTGGTATTAAAAGTGCATGTTTCAGTCTGCATGTCAGAATTTTTTAATGAAATAGAAGAGGATTTGAGAAGTCACTCAAAATGTGCCCTCATTTTCTTTCTTCAGCATTAATCATAATTTCTATGGCAAAATGAACCTCCTCATTGTGTTCCTTTTTAAATTAAATGTTTTAAGTGTTACCAGTTTATTCCAATCAAGATGGCTTCAGGTGTGCCATACTTTTGTCATAATGAAGACAGTAAGCGCTCTAGTTGTTTTTAAGAACATTCTGGGACATTCTGTCATTGGGCTATACTTGGGCTACATCTGGGTGATATTTGGGCTACATTTGGGCTCTTTTGTCTCTGGTGGCCATCTTGGGAGACTTATTTGTTATGAAGTTTCCTAATTTCCTCATTTACTGCAGTCTCCTCAGTAGGAAATACTTTCAGTTTTTTACTTTGATTCCATCAAGAAGGCATTCAGATGTGTCACACATTTGCCATAAATTCAGAATGTTAGCACTCTTTTTGCTCATTAGATCACTGTAGTAAAGCTACTGCTCACCAGGGAAAACTGCTGCTGGTATTGAAAGTGCATGTTTCAGTCTGCATGTCAGAATTTTTTAATGAAATAGAAGAGGATTTGAGAAGTCACTCAAAATGTGCCCTAATTTTTCTTTCTGCAGCACTAATCATACTTTTTATGGAAAAATGAACCCCCTCATTTTGTTCCTTTTTAAATTAAATGTTTTAAGAGTTACCACTTTAATCCAAGCAAGATGGCTTTAGGTGTGCCATACGTTTATCATAAGTAGGACTGTTAGCGCTCTAGTAGTTCTTTGGAACACTCTGGGAAGCTGCAGTAGAACACAAAGGAATCAACTGACAGTCTCTGCCCTTGTTGGATGTACATGTTTTACTGAGAATGTCAGACTTCATTCTCACATGACTGAGAAAGATAATGTGAATTTACAGAAAATAAGCTCTCAGTTTAGCCTATAGATCACCTTCCAAACCTCTGTGGTAAAAGCATGAGAAAATATTTTTCTCTCACTCATGATATCCCAGCAGAAGGCTTTTTCACATGGTGAAATCACCTTAGAACATACCACAATTCCTAAAATGAGTATGGTACCATCAACAAATGATTTATAATGTAACTAAAGTCTTAAAACCTTCTATTAACTGCAATGCTTTTTAATGAGGTGCTATCATGTATATTGGTCCCAAGATGGCTGCCAACACTTCTTGGATGAAGTGCTGACAGCCAATCAGATCTCAGGATGAGATGTGTGGTTAGGCTCCGCCCACATATATATATGCTTTTAAATGCTATTTTCTCAGGAAATACTGAACAGATTTACACCAGACCTGCAAAAGGCACTTCCTTGACCTTATGGCTACCTCTCTGCCAAATTTCAAGTAATTCTGTTCAGCCGTTCGGGCTGTAGCTGTGTCTAAAGGTCCTATGGAAAAATGCATGGGGAAAACGCATTTTGGGACCCCCCTTTTTTCTCGGCCCCTGCTTGACGAATCCCCCCGAGACTTTCAGGGTAGGAGCGGAGCGTAGCGCCCCACCTATTTTGAAAATTTCGCGAGGATTCGTCGACCGGCGCCAAAGTTATTCCAAATAGAATGTTGCGGATTTCCTATGGAAACAGGGTCCTAACTATAACTACCTACTGGCGACCGCCAGTAGGTAATATATATATATATATATATATATATAGACACACATATATATATATTCAATGAAAAAACCAAAGGTTTCACACATGTTATAGTTAGCTGGACATTTCACTCGTAAAAAAACATTGAAATTCCCCCGTTATAGTTAGTTCAGCTAACTATAACTCGCGCGCCCGCAATGCACTCATGACATGGTCAGTGACATCACTCATGACATCACTGATGACATCTCAAATGACATCACTGATGACATCATCCAGTGAATGTGTGTTTTTCTGAAAATTAAATATGTTTAATATATGTATATCTCAAGGTCGATGGAAGAATAAATGAGTATATAAGTGTCTAAATTGATGATTTGTTTTTGAAAAATTGATTGTGTAACTGACTGATTAAGTGTATCTTTATGAATACATGGCTAAGTGAGTAATGTTTAAATGTGTAAATACCTGTATCAGTCTCTCACTTTGTATATAAGTGGCTGCATGGGTTGGTGAGTAGCTACATGAGTGTCTATATAGGTTATTAGTTGGTTTTTTGAGTATCAGTATGAGTGTCTGAGTGTCTTCATGGTTCGGTGGGGGTTATTATGTAGTGCATAGGTGCATGAATGAGTGACTCACTGTTTGTATGTGTTGAAGACAGCATGTGTGTAGGACCGTATGGGTGGATGAGTGTGTGTATGGGTGTGTTAGTGAGTGAATGACTGTCTCAATAGTGTCTTTATGAGTAACTACATATGTTTTAAACTAGTATATATGACTATTGGTGTATATAAGTAAGTATATGTGCGAGTGAGAGATTGGAAGAGTGCCTGTATGAATAAGTATGTGTTTCTATAAGTGATTATTTAAAAGAATAAGTATGTGTAAGTTTCTGTAAAAGTAAGTGTGGTGGTGTGTGTATAACTGTATATGCAAGTAAATGGATGTTTGATTCTTTATTAGCATGAGTGACTATGTGTGAGTAACTCTATGAATGAGTGGCATTGTGTTACAGGATGTTTAGGTGTATGAGTACATATGATGTGTGAGTACATGTATGAGTGACTGTATAGGATTGTTGGTGGATGAGTGGATGTGTATGTGGATCTTAGAATTACTGAATAGGTTGTTGTAACTGTTATTGGTATGTCCATTTTTTTGAAAATTTCAGTCTCTATTTTTAAATGTGTGTATCAAAGGTTATATTAGGGTGAGAGGAGGTCTACCACTCTATCACAAGGATGATGTCATCAGTGATGTCATTTGAGATGTCATCAGTGATGTCATGAGTGATGTCACTGACCATGTCATGAGTGATGTAATATGTGACGTCATCAGTAGTGCATTGTGGGCGCGCGAGTTATAGTTAGCTGAAATAACTATAACGGGGGAATTTCAATGGTTTTTTATGAGTGAAATGTCCAGCTAACTATAACATGTGTGAAACCTTTGGTTTTTTCATTGAATTTCTAAGGTTTTTTAAATGCTAATTCCTAACTATAACGTGTGTGAAACCCATGGTTTTTTCAGTGAATTTCAAAGGTTTTTTAAATGCTAATTCCTAACTATAACGTGTGTGAAACCCATGGTTTTTTCAGTGAATTTGCAAGGTTTTTTTAAATGTTATTTTTTTTTTTTTCTCTTCTTTTTTTTTTTACATATTTTTATTTTAATTTTCTATCCTTTTTTAAAGACTATGGTTAAATTTTTAAAATTCTACAATATGTTTTTATTTTACATTTTTTATAAAATAAACAGGTAAAATTTATTAGCAATACATTTTTTCCTTTTTTTTAATTTTTTTTTAGTGCGCGTACGTACGGTAAGCTTACGGTAAGCGTACGGTTTACGCAATGTCCGTAATTTATCTACGCTGTTTGCGTATAGTTACGCAATTTGCGTAGCCGCGCGTACTGCGCGTGGGGCGCGTACGCGTGTACGCTACACGCGCACGTTACGCGGAAGTGTTGGGGAGTGACTGTTATGCGCATGCGCGCGAGCGCGTGTCTTTTTTACGCGCATGCGTACTTTTGCCGTAAGCGCACCGTAAGCGTACGGTGGGTCATGTGATCATGAAACACAACTTTTGATTGGTTGAAACTACTTTCAGTTCTAGAACTCTCCTACACCACACCCATTCCCCTCATTTCTGCTTGTGATCCCTTAGGAGAAGGAGCTGGGTTGTCTTTGTGATACGATGGCAGAACAGCAGAGCTCTTCTGAGAGTGAGGCTAGCAGCACTACCTTGAGGCAGAGAGCGAGGAAACAAAAGACCTCTTACGTATGGGAGTATTTTTCTTTTCCAGAAGGCCAGCAAAAGGTAAATGCACCCTTAGTGACTTGTAAGCTGTGTAAGCGTGTACTTTCAAGAGGGAATCCTGACAGGAAGTATTCCTTTGGGAATCACACCATGATGAGACACCTTAAGGATGTACACAGAAGGACACATGCTCGACTTACTGAAGGTAACCCTTCAGTAAATCAACCAAGCACATCCACAGCAGCTCAGCCTGGACCATCATCTGCAGTGCCGAGTCCTTCTTCTGCAGGTCAGGTGAGCCCTTCATCTGTGGGGGGAGCATCTCCTTTTTCTGGTCCTCTGGAAATTAACCCTCGGTTTGCGAGGGTTGAAGTACGGTGCGCCACTTGTCATGATCTAATTAGTTATAGGGAGACCAGTATTTCCCTAGTGAACTGTAAAATAGATCAGCACACTTGTCGTACCATCTAATATTCCCAATCTTTCTTTCCTCTGTCCCTGCATGAACACAACGGCTCTTTTAAGAGCCAACCTTACCTTTCATCTATTTTTTATATATGTTTTTAAAAACTTTTTTTTTTTTTTTTTTTACCGTACGCGTACGGTACGCGTAATTTTTTTTTTTTTTTTAAAAAAACACTAAAAATCAATTATCACATTACAAGGTCCTTGAGAGACTACAATTAAAAACTGAAAATGTGATTGTAGAGAAGTGGAAAAAAGGGACCATGATATTATTGACTTACCATACCCACTCAAAAAAATATTTATTCATTTAAATTTTTTTTTAATTGCTTTAAAAATGGTTCTAGTTTTCGAAAATTTTCTATCTCAATCTGAAAAAAAAGAAAAAAGTATTAATATTTAATAAAACATTTTATAATACAGTACACATATTTACATATTTTTCAAAAAATATTTTTGCCTTTTTTTTGCTGTTTTCAGAATATATTGCATTTCACTATAAATTGTGAAAGCAATTGCATTCATCATTTAAAAGCGGGCAAAAAAAAAATTAACAATCTCAAAGATTGTTTTAAAAAAGCCCACAATCTCTTTTTGCATAAACATAACTTTATAGAAATGCATAATATTCTTAAAAAATATCATCTAATATCAATACTTATTTCTTTAAAATACCGTCTGATATTTTTGTTTCAGAAGTATAATCACAATAATATATCTCAAATAACTCCACAATACATCGGGTTCCATTTCCTTTAGGCCAAATAGTAATTTTAAAATTCTTTTTTGGTTAAATTTCCAATGGTAATCCAATAAAAATCTAAAGTTTAAATTGTACAGATGTCACCGATTCTCTGTAACATTTTGGTTTCCGAAAGATTTATTAATAATTAAATAAGTCCACAATAGAATTGTTTACCTTTCCGCATGGCCAAATAGTAATTTTAAAAATCTTTTTTGAAAAAATTTCCATTGGCAATCCAATAACATTCCAAAATTTAAATTGTGCAGATGTTATTGATTTTTTCTAAATTTTTGGTTTTCCAAAGTTTCCTTAAAAAATGGAAAAATTCCACATTACAATTGGTTACCTTTCCATTAGGCCAAATGATAAATTGTTAAATCTTTTTATTTGTAAATTCCAAATGGTAATCCAATAAAATGGTAAAATTGTTTTGTCCAGATGTTGCCAAATCTCTCTAAAATTTAGGTTTCAGGAAGATTAGATAGGAATTTGCTAAATCAAAAGGCAAACGTTGCTTAAAAATCAATTGGGAATCATTACACAGTGTCCAGCCTTTTTCACATTTAAGATAAACTGTGTAATGACCAGAAGTTACAGTAGGTCCATCATGGAAAATTATTGCAACTGTTACAAAAGTTTTTCCTGAAATTGATAATTGCTGTCCTGTAAACTTCTTTATTAAAGTATCCAATTTTGAACCATCAGCTCTACATCGTTGCATCATTAAAATTACATACTGTCCGTATTCCTTTAAAATTAACGTTGAAAACATGTCAGATTTACACTCACCGCATTGTATGCTATGATTAGCATCTTTAACTAATTTAGCAAAAGTGACTGTTTTACTCTCTGGCAATGTTAAATAAATAAACCTTTCATTATCAACATTAGAGCCACATATATTATAACAGTTTTCACAACTATGTTCCCATTTATAAGAGAGACCAAATAAATTTTCAATGGGAACCCCTTCTTCTTCCAGTACCTGAAGAAAATACATCAAGAATTCCTGTGCGTCTTGCTGTACATTTTGAGAAAACTGTGTTCGTCCTGAACATACATCTAAAAGTTTTCTAATTTCAGTAGCACTTTCTATTTGAGTTTTATCATTACTCAGCTTTTCAAAAAGGAGACTCAGCACAGAACAGAATCTTTTTCCCTGATTTACTATTATCTGCTCTTGTAAACTTTCCAGATAAAATGCAACATTCAGCACTACATTAGCGTAGCAGTTGACACCAGAGCTATTTTCAAAATGACATCCTACAACCTGTTCTTCATTTTCCTTATTCTTTTTGCTTGCAATTACATCACTCCTCTTTTTTTTCCTCCTCTCTACATCTTCATTACAGATATTCTCATTTCTCCTTTTACGAGAAACTACACGTTTCTCCAACACAGGATACTGACCTAAATGAGGAGCATAGCTTCTTCTTAATCTATTATACTCCTTTACACAATTTGAATCAGCACTAACTTTTGAATCATCAAAGTCTATCATGAATAAACCTGATAATGTTTTCACTCGTGACAAAGCAACATATGCCATACCTTCTTTGAAGACAGTTGAACCAATGTTCACAAATGCACAATCTACAGTCAATCCTTGAGACTTGTGAATAGTTACAGCATATGCTAGAGAAAACGGAAACTGCTTCCTACGTACATATAAGTCTTTCACAAGCATGAAACGAACTGAACAACGACAAATGTCTTTAACTTCTTCTATCTGATCAAATTTTATTTTTAAACATTCAATTCCATCTTTTTTCTGATAATTAATAAAACCCACAACTCTTCCCATAGCTCCATTAACTAAACCTTTTTCAACATCCAAATTTCTCCTTAAAAATACTCTACAGTTCATGCAAACATATAGATTTTTTTCTAATCCAGCTGTTTTGGAAATGTTCTTCTCTAGTGAATCCAATTTATTTTTCAGTGTGCCTGTTAATGTGACAGTAATTCTTCCATCCTCAATTTTGTCCACTGCTTCCAATTTCCTGATATCTTCCTTTTCCAATTTCAAAAGCTCCTCATTGAATATTGAGCATTCACGTAGAGTTGGCATTAAGCAGATGACACTTTTGTTTTCTGCAATGTTCTTGTATATCTTCTCTGCAACTATTTCTTCCTTTGGAAATAAATTATGTAGCAGCCGACTCTGTAATGCTTTTTTGCCAGCTTCAGTGAGTAGTCCAATTCTGATATCTTTCAGAATACTTCCATATTCTTCATCGTTTGCTTGCCTCATATTAGTAGTAAGTTCCTTGTACTCAAAGAAGGACCAAATATTTGTATTACCGATGCTTCCCAATGACTTCTTCGTGTCTTCATGTGTCACAGTATTAAACACTGGTTGTCCTTTAACTGGAGTAAGTTGCAAAAGATCTCCAAAAACTATGACGTGTTTTCCTCCAAATAACACGTCATAGTCTGTCTTCAGAATTTGCTGCATTCTTAAATGCACAAAGGCAAGCATTAAGTTTGATACCATGCTCACCTCATCAATAATGAGAACTTGCATCTTCTTCAATACTCTTGAAACTTCCAAGCATGCTTCTCCAGTTAGCTTGTTGTATTGTATTTTGTTCTCATGCTCCACTGGGAACATTAGCAAACGATGTAAAGTGATTCCTTTTATGTTATATGCTGCTAACCCAGTTGGAGCAGTAACCACACAAGACAAAGTAGAATCCGTTTTTTGCTGTAGGTAGCTTCTGATGACTTTTATTAGGAAACTTTTTCCAGTTCCAGCTTGTCCGCTTACATACATCCTGATTGGATGAAATGATGTGCATGAGCACTCTTTTTTTTTATGTAGAAATCCGTGATCAATTTTGTTTCTGATCTCTTCATAAATTTGTTGCTGCTCTTCGTTCAGTTGTCTTTCCAAATTTTGAAAGTCTATAAATTCTTCTTGAGCTTGATTCATAGCCGTTTCCACTTCATTCATGGCTATTGATGCTTCATTTTCAACGATTGGTTGTCCTAGGGGATCTTGACTGAGTGTTCCTGAACTTTGGCTGTCCTGAGAACTGTCTCTAGCTATTTCTGCTGCAATTGTAGTTTCCTGTTCAATTTCTTCATTTAACATTTGCAGATAAGTTGTGAATGTATTGCATTGTATGCTGTCTTTGCAAGCATTAAAAGAATCTTCATAGCTTTGAAATTCTCCCAGTAGTTCATCCTCTGTACGCCATGGTTTAAACAGCTGTAAAAGAGCCAAGTAGTAAAATTCCTTTTTGTCAGTAGTGTCGCAACTCAGCTTCCGGTGATTTATCAAACTTCCTTTTGTTTGCTTCACCAAACATCCTTCCTCACCAATGACTTTATATTTTCCATTGTTGATGTCTTCTGCGGCTTTCCGTGAATAAATGTAGTTCTGCAGCACTTCATAGAGACACATGTTCTCCAGATGATGACTTCTCTTGGGATAATATGTGTCCAACATGTTTGATTTCAAAATATCTGTACTTTCTGGGTCATTCTCGGCCAAATATTCAATTTCTCCAACAGATTTCAGTACCCGATTTCTCATTGCTGCAAGGCCTAAACTTGCCCAAATTATTCTTCTTGATTTCGAGTAGAGACTTGCAGAAGATAACCTATCTGAACATTCGTAGGATCCAATTTCTCGATGCGATAACATCTTCAAACTGAAACTGTACAGCTTCTTACTGACAGTTTTCTCGTGAGAAATCTCTTCCCACATTTCCTTCAATTCGTTTTTTTCTGATTTCGTAATGTAAGACGTTACATATCGAGCAACAGCAATGGAATTGTCAGCTACATACTGTATATCCATGTTAGCGTTCCACATGGATAAAATCACTGGGTTGTAGTCATTTATATTTTTTGATTCTTCTTTTCTTTTAAGGTTGTAGGTATTCTTAGGTGATTTTCTTGTGATAGTATGTCTCACAGATGACATAAAACTGTTAACTCTTCCATTTGAAAGAACAGGTCTAGGAAATCCAAATCGACATTTAGTGTAGTATTTATCTTTGCTCTTGTATTTCCGTCGACAGTATTTTCCACACCGATGACTTTGGAAACGTAAAACTTGCTCCTTTAACTTTTTCTCTTCTGTGCTTTTTGGTATAGCACATGTTGCATATTCTTCAATGTAAGATAACACTGCTTCATCAGTATCTGTTCCAAACTTTGGGGCATCCTTGATCCACAACAGCATATGAATATGAGGAGCACCTCTTGCCTGGTACTCTTTTCTCCAAAAGAAATCCACTACTTCTCCTAGAGGTGGATTTTTTTTATTGCAGATGAAGGACATCATAGCCTCAAATCTATGATTGAAATATCTGCAAACATTAACCGGATCCAATGAGCACAGTTCTCCTGCTGTCTTGTATTCGATGTTTTTAATGTTTGAATTTGCCTCTCGTAGAAAATCCAGTAAATCATCCCAAGCGTACTCGGCACAGCTTAGGGTAACGAACCATGTTGGTGTTCCTAAATTCCGTAACATGCATTTTAATTCACCATGGCGTCGGTACCAATATTCATTTGTCCCACGCTGACAAGCCATCAGATTGATCAGTTGTGTTTCCAAATGATCATCTCGGTGCTGCACTTTCTCCATAAAATCCTTAGCAGACACATTTTGCAAATGTACTCCACTTTTTAAAATGTGATTTACTGCATAAGACAATGCAGACAAGTCGCTTTCAAATAAAAGATGGAACAAATAAGGAATACTTTGTCGAAATCTGGGATCTTCAGCATATAGTCTTGTAGTCCGATACTCAGAAGCTGGAATCTGTTCCGGACGTTCATCGTATCGTCCTCCTTTTCCTTTAGGAAACAGCTGGGGAAAACATCGAGCTTCCAAGCTCTCCTCCCATACACTCACGGGAGTTCCTTTTGCTTTCTTCATCTGAAATAGATCAATATTGTCTCCCATAACTTCTTTTGAATGAAGAGGATGTATGCTAAAATGTTCATAAATTTCTTCTTCCTTTGACTTGTCCACTTTTTCAATTTGTCCAGTTGGTGTTTCTGTGTCTTCTTGTAAATCTTCTTCTTCTTCTTCTTCTTCTTCTATATAAATTGATTCATACCATTTTTTATTCCTTTTCAAATACAAATTTGCTCTTTGTACTTTCCGTACATCTACCAGCTCCTGCCAAATCTTCTTATTCTTTGTAGGTACACCATTAACCAGAATAATTAATGGTTCAGTTTCCAAAGTATCCGCATCAATAGTTTCCATATTTTTTTTCAAATCCAAGGGCAAATACACCACTCTATCTTTTAAACCTCTCAGTAAATCTGAAGGAGGTAATTTACCAGTTTAGGGCTCCATACGTACTATGGTCTGGAACGGATGAACACATTGAATGAGTATAGACTCATATGTATTTAATTCAGAGAGTTCAGCAGGAATAGCATCCAATTCTAAATTATTATGTACAGCTCTGGTCGGCATTCTCTTTTCCTCTAACTTGTTGTAACAGTATTTACAAATACGCTGATCTTCACCCAATTCAAAACAATTTTCAAGAAATATATATGTGGCAAAATCCTTCCACTTATAATTATCTTCATTTTCACTCTTTCTGTAGAGATCAACATTCCTAGTTTGTTTTCTATAATGAGTTCTGCGGCAACAAATACAAGTAATATTTGGTCTTTCATTAGAGATTATTGCAAATTTTGTTATGTGATCATTAAATGTCTTACTTACAGAGGGTTCTACATTCTCTTCCACTTCTTCCTCATTTACTGTGTCCTTCTCTGCACTGTTTTGTTCAGGACCAAAGTAACAAAACTGAATTTCATCAACAACCTTCTCTACATCTGATACCGTTCCACGGAACAGAGCCCTATTCAATTCATCTAACTTTATTGCTGGACTTTTAGCAAAATACAACCGTCTCACAAACTTTCTCATTTCAGTATGATGAACAGCCAGCATCCTAAAATGATGGAAAACGCTATTACACACTTTTCTAGATAGACAAGCCAGAGAATGACCCTGCAAACCAGTATTCTCTCTCACTCTGCATGGATCCAGACTTTGAAGCACCTTAATCTTCTGTTTTACACTTTTTTTACTATATTCTCTTAGAAACTCACGAAATTTATCAATAGATTCCTGACGCACAGTGCAAATACTACTACAATTCCAAGTGTACACTGGGGCTTTAGGACGTCTCCCCATAGCCTCATCCGCCATCACTTGTACCTCATCTCTTGGAACCATTATCTCCTTCTCCATTATGCAACCATTTTTAACTTCATAAGCACGACCTCTGGTGTCAACTGCATGCAGCAAACTATTACTTTGAAAATAACTCTCTTCATTAAAAAAAGGTTCACTACTTGAACTATGCATCCATTTTCCTAAAAACACTTTAGAAAAGTTTGTTCTGTTCACTACTCTTTTCCTTTTGCTATGTGATTTCAGTACATTAACCATTTTGTCTAATGTACGCATCCTATTCAAAATTAAAATGAATAGTTTCCTTTTTAATTCTAATGCCTTTGCTGCAATGGCTTCAATTTCTTTTTTTCTCTTATAAAACTTAGCCTTTTGCTTATATTTCTTCACATCCTTTATCAAATTGGACATAACTCTTCTCTGAAACATTTTTCTACGTATCTCTTTAAACGCTGTTTTTCTGTTTAAGTTAATCTTTTTAGTTGCAGAAGGTATATTTGCATTAACAAAATTCTCAATTTTTTCCTGTCCTTTTCGATTGAAATCATTCTTTCCAGTACAGACATTTTGTACATTTTTCCTTTTTTTGAATATGTTCTTTAGAACATTTTTTGTCTGCTTACCAGAAGATTTTTTCTTTTTCCCAACATGAGCATCTTCAACTAACTTAGGTCCTCCAGTTGTCTTCAAATATAGGTTTTTTTTGTGGTTTTTTTTTACTCTGGATTTTGTAGGCATCTTAAATTTTGTTCACTGCTCTTCAGCAATACCTGAACAAAACTAAAAAAAAATTCCTTTATTTTATTTAAATATATTACTACATTTGTTTTGCACATTAGTCACAAAACGAAATTTCTTTGCCAATTTGAAAGCACACTTACTACTCTTTTTTTTGGCAAGTGATAATCACTTTTACAGACTGACACATTATGAATCCACTTTTCAGATTTTTTAAAAAGCACATGTCCAAACTGCTTTTTCAGACCAGCACCATTTGTAACCTGGGTGACTGCCTACACTCCAGCAAGGGCAACCAGCCTTAGTGATGCTGAATGTATTTGCATTACTGACTGAAACCTCAAACCCCACTCGCTTGTGAATACTGTGCATGATTCCACATGGTAAGCAGCTGGGTGTGTGCTAAGAGTCTGCTTCTGCACCAAAAAATGGCTCCCCCTTTCCATCTAATGCAACTGTGAAATCACCAGAGCAATACGCAATAAATCTCTGCCTATAATTCCTCTTTGCACACAGAGTCATGTTTTCACATTAGTCACAAAACGAAATTTCTTTGCCAATTTGAAAGCACACTTACTGCTCTTTTTTTGGCAAGTGATAATCACTTTTACAGACTGACACATTATGAATCCACTTTTCAGATTTTTTAAAAAGCACATGTCCAAACTGCTTTTTCAGACCAGCACCATTTGTAACCTGGGTGACTGCCTACACTCCAGCAAGGGCAACCAGCCTTAGTGATGCTGAATGTATTTGCATTACTGACTGAAACCTCAAACCCCACTCGCTTGTGAATACTGTGCATGATTCCACATGGTAAGCAGCTGGGTGTGTGCTAAGAGTCTGCTTCTGCACCAAAAAATGGCTCCCCCTTTCCATCTAATGCAACTGTGAAATCACCAGAGCAATACGCAATAAATCTCTGCCTATAATTCCTCTTTGCACACAGAGTCATGTTTTCACATTAGTCACAAAACGAAATTTCTTTGCCAATTTGAAAGCACACTTACTGCTCTTTTTTTGGCAAGTGATAATCACTTTTACAGACTGACACATTATGAATCCACTTTTCAGATTTTTTAAAAAGCACATGTCCAAACTGCTTTTTCAGACCAGCACCATTTGTAACCTGGGTGACTGCCTACACTCCAGCAAGGGCAACCAGCCTTAGTGATGCTGAATGTATTTGCATTACTGACTGAAACCTCAAACCCCACTCGCTTGTGAATACTGTGCATGATTCCACATGGTAAGCAGCTGGGTGTGTGCTAAGAGTCTGCTTCTGCACCAAAAAATGGCTCCCCCTTTCCATCTAATGCAACTGTGAAATCACCAGAGCAATACGCAATAAATCTCTGCCTGTAATTCCTATTTGCACACAGAGTCATGTTTTCATATTAGGCCCTTAAACGAAATTTCTTTGCCAATTTGAAAGCACACTTACTACTCTTTTTTTTGGCAAGTAATAAACACTTTTACTGACTGACACATTATGAATCCACTTTTCAGATTTTTTAAAAAGCACATGTCCAAACTGCTTTTTCAGACCAGCACCATTTGTAACCTGGGTGACTGCCTACACTCCAGCAAGGGCAACCAGCCTTAGTGATGCTGAATGTATTTGCATTACTGACTGAAACCTCAAACCCCACTCGCTTGTGAATACTGTGCATGATTCCACATGGTAAGCAGCTGGGTGTGTGCTAAGAGTCTGCTTCTGCACCAAAAAATGGCTCCCCCTTTCCATCTAATGCAACTGTGAAATCACCAGAGCAATACGCAATAAATCTCTGCCTATAATTCCTCTTTGCACACAGAGTCATGTTTTCACATTAGTCACAAAACGAAATTTCTTTGCCAATTTGAAAGCACACTTACTGCTCTTTTTTTTGGCAAGTGATAATCACTTTTACAGACTGACACATTATGAATCCACTTTTCAGATTTTTAAAAAAGCACATGTCCAAACTGCTTTTTCAGACCAGCACCATTTGTAACCTGGGTGACTGCCTACACTCCAGCAAGGGCAACCAGCCTTAGTGATGCTGAATGTATTTGCATTACTGAGTCCAACCTCAAACCCTTAAACTATTCTTTTTTTCATACCAGTACACCTTAATTTATTGTGAAAACATAGTCCATATTATTTGACTTGTTCCTCACATTTAAATTTCTCCCAAAACAGAAAATAATAAACACAACTTCAACAAAAAGAATTGCATTTCTATTATTCATTTCTTAATTTACAATATACATCCCCTCTCAAACTCTAAACTCACCTTTAAAATTAGTTAGTTGTGAAAGAAATGTGGCACTCAAACAGCAGATTATCAGAGCCAGGATCTCTGTTCTTTACACCTCTCTCCTCTCAGCAGAACCAGATAATGGCAAACTTTCCCTCTCTTTTTCCACATATATACATGTTAATTTCAAATCTCAGTGCTTCCCCCTTTTTTTCAAATGTAATCACACATTTCTATTGGTTGAAAACCAACCCTTTTCCAAAAGTACCCTTCCCCCAACTTGACTTCTGCCTAGTACCCTTCCCCCAACTTGACTTCTGCCTGCTACCATAGCAACAGCTCATGGAACACTGCTGTGTGGAGTTAGGTCAGAAGTTCGCCAAACAATGTTTCAATTCCACAGAGCAAGAGTGCTTGACTTTTCTAACCTAACAGCAAATCCATAGTACTGTTCTTTGGTAACACATTTTTCTGTACCAATACAAAACATGCTTCTATAAATTTACACATACAGCCTAGTTTTTAGTGTAGAATGGTATGAAACAGCCAATCAGTTCTTTTTAAAAAAAAAAAAATATGTATGCCTCCATTTCCAAACTGTCTTTCATTTCTTTTTACCATTCTACTGAAATACACCTCCTGAGTGCATCCAGATCTCCTTTGAAGATGTTCACAGTGTGGATTGTAGGACACAGCTATGTCTTCTGGAGTGAAAAGTTTGCAGAGAAAACAGGTATGGTGAGAGACCTTGCTTTGCCAAATGTAGACATTAAATGGATTGGTCAGAGAGGGTTAAAGTGGCACCAATTGATGCCATTGGTGAAATCCTTCATGCAAAACCAACACCCTGACCTCATAATAGTGCACTGCGGTGGCAATGACCTAGGCACTTTGACTGGGGTAGGTCTGGAAATGCTTATGAAGGACACCTTTGCACAACTGTTTTCACTTTTCCCTAAAACTGCCTTTGTGTTTTCTAACATATGCCAAAGGCAAAAATGGAACTGGTCCAATCATTTCTGTCCACAGATTGACAAAGCAAGAAAGCACGTCAACAAATCTGTTTCTGCTTTCCTCCGTGACTATGGTATGGGTTCCATTTACCACAACAACTTGCGTTACGACATGCAAGACATTTATAGAGGAGATGGTGTGCACTTCAATGATGAAGGGAACAGAGTCTTCCTCTTGAACCTTAGACTCTGCATCGGTACTTACTTGTAGGTACCACTTAAAAATCACTTCATAAACACAACGGCTCTTTTTAGAGCCCCCTAATATCTAAACACTTAAATCTGCATTTCATTTCTTTTTTTTTTTTTTTTTACCGTACGCTTACCGTACGTGTACCCCGCGATTTTTTTTAAAATCAATAAATGTTTTCTTTGTACTTTTCTGTCCTTCTTTGACCCCCTTACAAATGTTAGGGGGTCTGTAACTCTCCTCCTTGCCCCCTTTTCTTGTTATCACTCTTTTTTTTCTGAGTGAAACACACGAAATGGCGGCCGCCGCTTCCTGGTTTTGGCCGATTCGAATGTTTACTAAGATCTAAGAGCCAATCAGAATCGTGCTCGCGCACGCCACCGTACGCGTACGGTAAGCGTACCGTAAGCGCACCGTAAGCTGGCTCAGATATATATATTGATTTAAAGGCTATTTTCTCAGAATCTACTGAACAGATTTACACCAAACCTACAAAAGGCACTTCCTTGACCTGAGGACTACCTCTCTGCCAAATTTCTAGTAATTCTGTTCAGCCGTTCGGGCTGTAGCCCTGTCTAAAGGTCCTATGGAAAAATGCATGGGAAAAACGCGTTTTGGGACCCCCCTTTTATCTCAGCCCCCGCTTGACGAATCCCCCCGAGACTTTCAGGGAAGGAGCGGAGCGTAGCGCCCCACCTATTTTGAAAAATTCGCGAGGATTCGTCGACCGGCGCCAAAGTTATTCAAAATAGAATGTTGCGGATTTCCTATGGAAACGTGGTCCTAACTATAACTACCTACTGGCGACCGCCAGTAGGTAATATATATATATATATATATATATATATATATAGATATATATATAGATATATATATATTTGCTATGCTTGGTTATTTTCGTTTGACATCTGGGAAGTGCAGTAACAAATATATTGTTGTCTTGCTCTTAAAAGTGCAGCATTAGCAAAGACATTTGCTTCATTTTGACAGTTCATTGATAAAGTAATTTGCCTCATTTTGGAAGTACATTTATAAATTCATGTGCCTCATTTTGAGAGCGCTGAGTTCCTTTTTCTAAGTGTGTCCTATTGTTTGAAGTCTGAAGAACACAGTATCATAGCCTCAACACCCCCATTGCATCTACTCATCACTGATGCTCTATCAGAGCACTGACTTAAAATCTCTTGTGATTTGAAATCACAGGCAACCAAGTGGCTTAAATTCTGATCAGCTATATATTCAGCATCTAATTTTTCCATCTGTAGAAGACCAATTGAATGTTCCTCAGGTTTGGCTTTGCTCACAAAACACACCTTGAGGGACATATTTTCAATTTTACATTTATCACGGGTGCAATTGCTTTTAACACAAAAACTGTTTGAATCACAACTTTTGTATTGCTTTTGACTTATGAGAGAACCATGCCAGTTATATAATTTATTACTTCATTTTGGATACATCTAGATGTATACTTTGCAATTAGGGGAATAATGTCAGCAAAATGTTTGTCTTTTTTAAAAGTATATCGGGAAAGCTTTACAAATAATCCACTTATTGAATCAAAAACATCTTCCTTGTCACCACGCAGGGGGAGTTAATTTACAACAAGAAATTGAATAACTTCTTCATGGCTCTTAAGTAATATCCATTATCTTCTATCACTTCCATATCTAATATGGGAATTGTAGCCCCTCTTTTCCCTCTCTTTGATGCCTCTGCTAGAGCTAGTACGGCAAATGTGTCTGTTTGACTGACCATATGTTTGCAAAACCTGTACCAGATGATAGTGCAATTTTCCAGTTTTGGAAACCAGTTACAGTAAAAACGGTATCCTTATAAGTTTTCCCATTAGTAATCACATGACATGGGAAACAAAAGCAAGCATCTAGACTAGCAGAGTACTCCATGGTCGAGTTTTGCACAAGTCTGAGCTGAATGCCCTCTCACGGTCGCCAAATCTACTATTTGAGAAATGGTTGGGATGGTTTATCTCCATTCAGATCAGTAGCATTGCTGCAGAAATGACCTCCATGCTTTTCAATGTCAACACAGTATTTATTCAAAGCAGTACCATGGTTTAAGTGAGCATACATCTTTTGTTCTTTTTCAACATCCATGGGAGGGGCTGGAACAGGACTTAGATTATAACACAAGGGATTGCGTCTGGCATCTAAAGAAACTCTCGGAATGACATATCTGTCCATGATGCCCAAGCTAGACTTAGAAAACTGAAAAAAGTATTTAAAACATTTTAAAAGGTACCTGAAATAACAGGTCAAAATGCCACACCTTATAAATAACTTAATGAAATTCATAATAGTTCCCGTACAGTAATTGAAGAGTTATAAAATCAATTTCTGAAGTGTGTGATTGGTATTAAACACTAGTAAATTCCTCAATAAGCAGTATAAAATTGCAGGCCTGGATAGCTTTACTAGCATGTAGTTATCTAGATGTAAAAAACAGAATCTGCTCTTTCTGGTGGGGAAAACATGCAATGAGTCACATAATGCATTTAAAATAAGAATCTTGAATTATGAATTCCCAAATGAGGGTGCAATGCGAGTGATTGAGTAGGCTACCTTAGGATCCACCTAGCTACAACAGATGAGTGATCCACCACATGCTCGAGAATGACAGTCATGGTATAGCTCTATAAACTACCCCCCACCCCCAGGTTGGCAAACAACACTGAACAGGCCTGATCTGTATATAGCTAGCCATGGCTAATTTTGAGTCCAAGCAGCTGTGATGACAAGCAGTCCAAAGGATTGCACCCATCACAGTCAGCCGAGATTGACATGCCTAGCTAAACTATTACATGGTAATGGGCATATAGGCAGGTAGCTAGATGGCTTTGGGTCCTTCTAGCAGTACCAGATGAGCATGCCAATGCATGGGAAAGTCCAAGGGGTTATAGGCAGTCAGCATATATATTGACTATGCATCCACTAAAGTGCGACAGCGGGGTATCTTAATCCTTGCACTAGATACAGGTTGTCATTGTAAATTTAAGGCACTTGTACAAAGTAAAATGTCATTCAATAATACAATGCCTCTAGGTAGTGGCATCATAACCCCCCCACCCACAACGCTTTCACAGCTTAAGTAGAAGTGTTTTGGGCACATAATTATGAGCCTGTTTGTCTGTAGCTCTGCAAAGGAACATATTTACAATCCCTATTGCAACCACAGCATCACTTTTTCAGACGTTTTGGTGGCAATAGGGGCTTTGCCTTATTTACAAGGCAGCATTAAGCCAATGAACGTGGCTTAACACTGCCTTGTAAATATGGCACCCTTTCACCCTTTACTTAGCGTGAAAGGGGAGGGCAATCGGTGTTGCGCTGGGCAATCCACCGCAACACCCGTGGATTTTGACACTGCCCCCCTATTCACAAGGGTGGCGTCAATAGGAGGCAGCACCAAAATTAAGACCAGGGAAAACCTGGTCTTAAAAGACGAAACATGGAGAAATGCTTTATTTCTCCTCTTTTTTGATTTTTCCATGTGTGCTGCGTTGTGCAGCACACATAGAAACAGCAAATTGCCATTGACTGTTTATGTTCAGGAAGGTGACACAACATCTGTGCTGTATTAAGCCACTTTGTTGTAGATATGCCCCAAAATCTCTTCAAAACACAAAGTATGGGGCAACCATACCAGAGGCCAATGATGTGAAGTCAACCACAGTAAAGGAGGTCAAAAAGATTAAAAGAGAAAGTGGGAGAAAGAGTGTGCAGGGGCGTGGCTTCCATTGGTGCAGCAGGTACAGTGGTGCTGTAAACCAGAGCTCTTCAATCTGTGGGGCGTGACACCCAGGGGGTGCCTGGTGTCCTGGGAAGGGGGTCGCGCATTTCCAGGCCTAACTTCTGCCTTGAATGCAAAACGTGCTTTGGACAAACACAACCGCGCTCGTTAAAATGTTTCAGCTGACATGAATTGAGTCTCATGTGCTGTAAAACTAAGAGGCCCAGCAGACAGGTAAAACAATCCTTCAAACACGCCTTCATGCCAGGGTGCCTGCTTGTCTGAATGAAGTGCAAATGTACCCTAGGAGTTAACCTGGAAATGTAAAGGATGCTTGGGAGTGGGTCTGGCTTTAATTGCTCGAATCACTTCAAGCATTGTGATGGCAAAGATGTGTCTTTTTGTGTGTGGTGGTTAGCAACTGGGCTGTGAAGTGTGTGCTTTTAATGATAATTGAATTTACACAGCGCTTAGTACCCCTGAAAAGGTGCTGAAGGGACAGTTATGCAAACATAAATGCATTACGTACAGTCTGAAAATACACTAATCTACATTTTGGAAGCAAGTATAAAATAATGACTTACACATTCACACTGCTTTCTGTCACAGGCTGTGACCTCAAAGCACTAAAAATACCCAAGTCACTATTTTTGACTGCACCAAACAATTTTTATTCTGTGGCTCTCTAGTTACACACAGACCTATGCGGTGCATTAAATAATAGAGGTTATATAATGTACTGTAACAACTTTTCTAATTTATTTTTCTTTTAAGCTACCCATTATTTTATATGTAGCTACCTAATGGTGAAAGACCTAAAAAGGAACAAAATATTTTAGTGCTCATTTATGAGAGGCTTGCGCCATTGAAGCGTCAATTTTTTTAGCTTCGGAGGAACAAGCATCTAAATTATATCTATGAGGTGAGGGAAAGTCACCCTGTGTGGCTTTGCATGGCCTCATAGATATAGAGTAAGACAAAACATCTCAAGTCGCTGCGTTGCCTTCCTCTATGTCAAGTAGGCATTCCATAGGAGTTGTGGTGGGTGTTCCCACACAACGCCCATGGAGTTTGACGCTGCCCCATATTTACAAAACCATGTAAACCTGGGGAAGTGCCAAACCTTACGCTTCCCCACAGTAGGCGTAACAAAGGAGAATGTTTTCATTTCTCCTTGTTTTTTCCTCTTGCAGCACACCTGGGAAGAGGAAAACCCCTCTCAGGATTGTTTTTGTGCAGGAAGGGGGCACAAAAACCATCCAGCCCATGTTGGCGCTAGGCAGCAATTTGTGTGCCAACATAGGGGGAAATTTCATAAATAAGGTGCATTCCTGCCCTCACACATTGGCGTAGGGCAGCGCTGCAAGACTTGCGGCGCTGTCCTACTTCAGTGCCCCATAAATGAGGCCCTTTGTTTTTAGCCACACCTTTGGCCACGCCCCAACCACTGACCTTTGGTTTGCTAATTACAGTTTAATTTATTTCCCCAATGTATAACTGATTTGCTGTGGTAATTAGAGGCGTTTATGGTTGTCGAAATTTAGCAATAATGAGGAGGCTCAAGTTCTAGAGATTTTCATCAGGAGGGGGTCCTTACGCCTAAAAGTTTTTGACAGGGGGGTCTCGGAATCAGAAAGTTTGAAAACCTCTGCTGTGATTCACTGCACCCAGTTTAACATTGTATTTTATAATTCAAGTAGCAGCCGGGCGGGTGCTCATTTACTTCCTGCACTAGGGCTCAAGATACACTGGCTACGCTACTGGCCATGTGAGAGACAGGGACAGGGAGAAAGAAGGTTGGAAGGAAGAGTGAAATGAAGGACATGTGAAAAGAAGAAACTGTACTCCTTTATGTGGTAGAAGGGGCTCACTGGTGATATATCTCTCCCCCTGATTCAGAACAGTCCGGAGGCAATGACGGACAGAGCAGGGCCTCATACTCCTGAGACAGGTTCCAGGGAGGTGATGTTTGATCCTTGATCAAGACGGGTGACGATTGCACCCGGTGATTGAAGGATTAGTACAAAGTGAGGTTGTATCGTTTTTCCAACCTTGATTAATTTATTTCACACTATATTTATAATAGAGTGAATGTTGTATGCAGTAGCTTTGTTTGACTTATACAGGTCCTGAAGAAAGCTGTGGGGAATACCCCTGGATGGCTGAAACATGTCGACCTATAAATAGCAGTCACTTTGCATTACTGCTATAGTTTTTTTCTGCACAGTTTTTATTAGGTGTAAGGAGTGTTGTATCATTCATAGTAGTTTGTCTCTCCACACAACCTTTTTAGATTTCTCTCACACATATATATTTTCTCTGCACTGCACCACATAGGATTTTTCTCATTATAGACATTAGAATATTTTTTCTTTCTCTATGTGAGGTCCCGTTCCGACATTTACTCTGAGCAATTGAGCTTGCCAGTGAGGTAGTCCTTATGATCAAGGGACAGACCTCTCAGTCTTGGCGGATGACCAAATGATAATATTGATCACTAGAGCTTGATTGACAAAGAATCCATGCTCTGCTCCGAGAGTTAGATTGATGGAAATCCATGCTCTACTCTTAACTCCTATGTGCTATCTTTTGTAAACATACACGTTTATCTTTCTGTGCTTCCTTCTGTTGACCCCCAGTTCTCTTTTTGTGGATATATCTCTTTAGACATTTCCCCACAACATGGTGTGCTAAACTCGGAGGGCCTGGGGACAATAGAGGCCTGCTTCTGAAGGCCCAAGGCCACCTTCTAGTAGAGCTGGATGGAGGTGGGCAAGCCACTGAATGCTTGAGCCAGATGCCTGGACCAGCTTGATGTCCTCTTGGACCCTAGTCTCCTAAACAAACGTAGCTTTCATTTGGCATCTGCCTGCTACCCAGGCTGTAATGTCATACGCAAAGAGTGAAAGACAAAGCATTAATCTGTAATGCAAAACAGAAGAACAAAATACCCATCTAATAGCTGAATTGCACAATGTGAAGCTAGAAAATCTGTGATCAATCCTGGCTTCCATGCTTAGCTACATTGCATGATTCTAGCTGAAACTTTATTTCCCTGTGCCTCCTCCTTTTTTATTATCACATAGAGGGCACCTTCATATTCATGTGTTCAAGATGTGCACTGTTCAAAAAGATTTTCTGTTTGATTTAGTATACTATAATGGTGCTCCATCTGCACAAAGAATCTAAGCCACAAGTAGGGTGCACATGACAGCAGACTTGCCTTCTAGCTTGAAGCGGCACAAATATTTTTGTTGATTTTAAAAACTATCACTTTTAATAAATGCCTTTCAATGCAAACATATAATCTGATATACTATGGTGAATCACTCCTTCATGTTAAAGAAAAGCCCTTTTTTGTAATGTTGAAGAGATTTTACATGAGGTATCTTGTTCAATTTACAATGCAAACTTTTTCAGGGCTTGGCTTTTTGCCAGGGTTCTTTTAACCAAGCCGAACATTTGGCTCAACTGTCTCGGCTCTTCTGGTTAATTTGCTGTCTCACCCACCTTTAGAGCTGGGCACATATGTCTAACCAGGCCAGCTTCAGGGCCCTCCAATATCTCTCCCTAGCATTACAAGGCCTAGTAAAATGCAAAAAGTGTTATTCCATGTAATGTCCCTTTGATGGGAAGAGGAGGTTTCTGAGGTGGGAATGTCTGGCAAGTAACACTACACAGTCTCCCCCTGTGCCAGCCTTCAGAGAGAATCCCTCTTTATTAGAACCTCCACCTGACTCCGTACTGTACAGTGCACTCCTTCCCAGGCCTGATTATCCACTTTTCTACCATTCCTCTCCTGAGCACCTTATCTCACAGCTGACCTTGGGTCCCAGCCCCATACCAGCCAGCATCCAGCTCCACTTTCATTATTCCCAGTAAAAAACATTAGTAAAATCACCTTCAAACTTAGAAAAATTGAATATGAAATTAAATATTTTTGGCATGCACTTTAAAATATGTTCCACATTTGCCCTAATGACCTGACTGCTAATTAAAGTAAAGAAACAAAAACAGAAAGGCCATGACAGGGTCGGCTTTAGCGCTGGCGCAAAAGTCTTTTTTGGTGCCCCACCAATGACCTCTTTCTTCCCAGATACCAGTACCACCACCCTCTAAAAGTGCCCTTAATCTCTCCATAACCCCTTTCTCGAATGCATTTCATTTGTTGTATAGCTCCATTCATATGAGTACATGGTGTCACAGTACTTTCCATCATGCACACATTATACAGAGACAATGAATAATACAATTATGTAAATCAGTCTATAATAAATGTCACTTAAAACAATGAACATACATAGTGTAGGAATCACATGTCATTCATATTGGTGGGCAGTATATTTAAGGTTTCAACTGGAGAAGCACAAACTAAGGATTTAAAACGTACCCCAGTGGTTGGGTTTGGCTTTACTAATAAAAATGCATATCTGTCCAAATAAACTATATTTAGCAACATTAGGATCATGAAAGACTGGAGAAAAACACTACAGTTCTAACTATACCATTAAGTTTGTATGCAGGTCTTTGATGACAGTTCATATGCTACTCTCCTATGTTAGGATTGTAACTTATGAACTGATAGGTACAAATGTATTTCTGAGACAAAAGCAGTAACCCACTGAGCTATCCACATAAAATACAGTTTGTTATCTGCATCCAAAACTGCCAACAGACAAACCTCTGATTGCTCTACAGCAGGATCATTAATCAACAGAGTTATCTTTACATTTTTACTGTTGCCTTGCATCCGTACTGGCTCTGGGTCATGAAAGTAATGGTAACGAAGTCCCCTTTACCACCAGCCATGCTACACTATAGACATTGTATCCAGGGAGAATCATTAAACTCTATACTGAGTAATGATAACCTGGTTCTTATGCAGACATATGAAGCAGAGAAGAGTTGCTCTCCACCTGTGACCACTTTTACTGGGAGATGCTACGGCCATGTTATTGATGGTATTTTTGTTTCTGCTATCTTGACTTCCTCTGTTTTAAACCATGCGGTTCTCTGGGACTCTAGAAGTAACCAAAACCTCTTGAGTGCTGGCTTCTCCTTGGCAGGTAATTCTGCACCCGACATTCAAGCCTTGTGCTGGTGAGAATCTATAAAAGATCAGGGCGCATAATTTGAAGGGATAAGGTTAGCCCTAGGCAAGTTCAAACCATTTTTATTCAAAATTAGCATTTTTTAAATTTATTTTTACCATTGGTTAATGTATACTTCAATACTTTGTGGATTGCATATCCGGAATATTATTTACAATTTTCTTGATCATCAAATCTGTTCTTGATTTGATGATCATATTGTGGATATGCAATCAAAAAGTATTAAAGTATACATTCATCAATGGTAAAAATTGATACAAACTAAAAATATGGTAATGTATTAAAAACAAATGATATAAACTTGTCTTTCGGTCATTCCACAGTGCACTTTAAACCAAAAAAGAAAAATACGGGTCGTGTGGGATATGGTGTTTTGTTTATGGTTTTTACTTTCCCCCGATACCAGACCTAAGGTTATCCCTAGGCAATTTCATGAGGAATTAAGAGGGTCTTAAGGAGCTTTATATATGCTTGGGTGATGGAGCCCCAAGTGGACACATCTTGACTTCCTATGCAATAGTTTGCAAAAAGGTTAGGCTCATGTTATCTACTTCCAGTTCTCGTGCACCTGCCTTAAAAAGATGTGGGCATATTTACAATAACTGGCGCATCCCTGCATATAGGCAGGGATGCGACAGTTATTGTGCGCCACAGCTCCACCACCATGGATGCGCCGCATTTACAATGTGGCGCACCATGGGGCAAAAACGGCACATATGCATGACGCATCTGTGCCGTAAAAGAGGCGCATTGCTGGAGTTGCGTCGCAAGCGTGACGCAGCTCCAGCAATGCTCCTGGGGGGCCCTATCTTGTTAATGCTGTGTCAATCCTTATGCCTGCTTCAGGCAGGCGCAGGGTTTTGACGCAAAATGGGCCTAAAAGTGACTGAGTGAAATCTTATAGATTTCACTCAGCCACTTTTAGGAGGCGTTCCTGCGCCGGAACACCCCCCCTGCGCAGGAACGCCTACATGTGACACAGGGCTTTACAATGTGACGCATCTCCCAGAACCCCGCACCATGCCGCAGGATTTGCACCACCACTGCGTCACAAAAGTGACGCAACGGCGGCGTAAATGAGGCGCAAGGGGCTTGTAAATCTGCCCCATGGTTTGGTCACTCTTGCACTATTTCTCACAAAAAGCCCCAGATGGCCTTAAAGGAGAAAACCTAGAGTTAGGAAAAAGTCAACTCTTGTCGCCGTAAATATAACCCAGCGATCAAGAAACTGAAACAGATGGTAAATTAATAGGCTTGGGGCAATCTATTAGCTTCCACCTCTACCAGTGATAGTTCTGGGAAATAGTCAAGCCCAATTTTGCCACTCTCAATAGGTAACTGCTGCATAATATTACCCCAGAACTTTGGAATGAGCATTTTGCAATGATTTCTGGTACTCTTGATATTAACTGTTCTCTAGACTCCAAGCTGGTTAATTTACTATCTTCCTGTCTGACCCCACCGCTTACTTTTAGTTGGGAAGAGAGGTTAGGAATGGTATTCTAGAGCTGCCCCAGAAAAAATCCTATGGCTGTGATGCTGTCCCTATTGACCTATTCAAGTCGAACATTGACTTGTGGGCGCCGCTGTTATTCCTCTATATTAATTCCATGATTGGGATACCTCCATTAATGTACGGGTTTTTAAAAAGGGCTGCAAAGATGACCCATTTGCTATTGCCCCATTTCTTTGATTAATTCTACGGTCAAGGTGGTGTGAAGATTGCTAGAGAACAGACACACCAAGTGGATCAACGATCATCAGGTTTTGACTGACATCTGGTACAGCTTCCAACCTGGTAAGGTACAGTGGATCAATGCTTCAATCTGTATCTCCTTATAACCAAATATACCAAGCAAAGGTGGGTTCACTTCATTTGGGGTTCATGGATGTGAGTTTTTCCTTTTATAGGGTCAATAGAGACAACCTCTAGAATATCACGTTAGGTAATGAGAATAGATAAATATATAATCTCATTTTCAATGTTTTACATGTAGATTTGACTGCTTCTGTCTCATATGGGCCCAAGGGAGAGAGCTCCGCGTAGTTTCCCCTGAAAGGGGAGTTAGACAGGGTTGCATTTTAGTCCCCTATTCATTTACATTGTACATTATTCATTTGGATAAAGTTTTGTCCACGCCAGGGTCCGACTTACCTTTCATTACTGGATAGACAGTACCTGTGTTTCTCCATGCTGATAACTAGGTATTGATCTCTAAAACCTCCTTGAGTCTTCACAGACTTCTAGAGTTTTGTGGATTTCATGAATAGTCTGGACCATAGTACTGATTTACCAAGTCTGAAACTATGGTAAGAGGCCCTAAAAACACCAAAGGTAGATCTCACTGTACCCAGGGCAAAAGGCTGAACAAGGTGATGACTTTTCCCTAGCTTGAGATTCTTTTAGATTCCTCTGTTAACTGGTACCCTTTGGTCATTGACAGAAGTCATGCTCTTGCAAGAAGTATTGCTTCGGTCTTTGACTTTGCACCAACATTTTAAAAACACAGGGATGCACCATATTCACAAGAATACAGCTCACCCCTGCGCTTTCTCTAGAACTAAATTTATCTGCCTAGTGCCAACGCAGGCACCCTTCCACCATACTGCAAGGGTGTCTGCGTTGCAGGGAATGATTGTTTATGTGCAGAAAGGTGTCCCTGCACATAAACAATCCTGTTTTTTAGGTCTCGCCTGAGCCAGCGCTTTAGCGCTGCTCTCGCGAGAGCTTTAGTAAACGGGGGGATTTGGAAGTGCAAACTAGTGCTTTCAGGCCTCCAAATACAGTGCATGTGCGCCGGGCGCGCGCACCATTTGGCAGCCTGCGTGATCATTTCGCGGCCGCTTTGATGTTCTCAGTGAGCCGTGCGGCCACTGAGAACATCAAAGCGGCTGCGAAAGTGCACACCATTTGCCAGCCTGCGTGCCTCTCTCCCCTCAGAGGGCGCAACGTGCCCTACCCCCTCCCTTATCCCACTTCCTGCTTGTTTCTCTTTCTGGTGTATTTAGCCCTTTTCCACGCGCTGTCTCGTCATTCTATTTTTATTCTCTTGCTTCCCTCTTCCTCATATTCTCTCACACATATCATTCCATCTCCTCTCCTCTCGGTCTCCTATCTTCATGTTCCACCCTCTATCACACCCATCGCGCACTGCCCCCAGGCTCCTGCTCTTTGCGTTCTGTCACCCCTCTCCTCCTAGCTCCCCTCTCCCCGCTCTCCCCACTCCCCCCTTGCGCACACCCCTCCTTCCGCGTCTCTGCACATCTCCCCGTCTCATGCTTAATTTCCTGTGTCACTCCTGCCCTGTAGCGCGGACAGCGATGAGCTGCTGATATCCCTGGCCCTATCTCTCTCTCTCCAGCAACCGCAGCCCTTTTGGAGCCTCACCCCCTCCATTGCAGGGTGATGCTGGCAGTATTATTGTCCTCACAACAAATGTCTCCTGTGTGTCCTGCTGCAGTCTCGCTGTATAGTTTTTAAACACTGCTTACGAGATGCTCTGTTGCAATCTCACTATCACCCCTCTGCCTAGCTGTTTACAAACTGCCCCGTCTTTTAAATGTCTCTTTTGGAAGGTGTTTTTAAAGCTGCTCTTCAGCCTTCCTCACTAACATCCTCTTCTTTGATTTCTCCCCTCAGACCTTCCTATAAACGCTTCTCCCACCCATCTGCTCCTTTCCAGGCGCATCTCTTCTTCGTCTCCCCCTCTCAATCCCTGACAGAAACTCCTCACGCGACTCTCTGAACCTCGCTTAGTGCACTGCTGCTTCTTTCTCTCCTCCACATCACCCCGTGCCCCCCCGGACTCCTGGCTCCCCATCTTCACCTTTATTTCTATAATCCTTATTCGCCTTTCGTCTCCCCCTCGCCCCCTCACACCCCACACTGTCCGGTCAGCCAGCTGCTCTTCATTCTCTCCCTCTCCCTTCTTCACGGCCCTCCCCAGAGCTCTCACGATCCTGTATTCACTCACACCTACCCCTGTACCCACGCACCTCTTCTCCTCAACTGTTTCTTTCCCTCACTCTGGATTCCTCAATCTCCCCATTGCACCCCCAGACACCCCTCCGTTCACCTCATCTGCTTGCTCCCCCCCACGCTGTTTCCCATTCCCTGGAATCGTACTGCTCTATAAACTGTTCTCTAGCAATATTTTTTATTAAGCATTCTGGCTCTGAGCTGTTGGCGCACTACAAATAAAAGCAGGCAGTAATTATGCAAGTGTGGTGGGGCATCGACAGGGCATGGGGGATGGTGGGGGGAACCAGGGGGGGCAAGGGGTGAACGCAAGAAGGCGACGCTAGGGTTTTTTTATTGCTCATGGGTTTTGTCTCTTCAAGTGGGCAGTCACCTTTTTTCCAGCTTTCTTTGCAGGCTGTGTCCTTTGACACATGTGCTGTTACTAGCAGGGGGCTAGTTTTCATGTATTTTCTACTCATTTCACCCTTTCGTATATATTAAGTTATCTCCCTTTCGCACTTCCTCTGTCATCCTTTCTCTTCTTCTTTCTCTGCTCCTCTGTTTATCTCTTTCCACTCTTCCTCTCACCATTTGCCCTTGTCTCTTTGCTCTTTTTTTATCTTTGTATCTAGTCCTCTGCGGTCTCTCTTTCTAGCCATCACACAGACACTCAGCCTCTATTTCTTTTTATCCCTCCTGTGGTCACTCTCTTTGTAACACACACTATCTGTTTCCCTCTCTGTTTCATTCCTTCTCTCTCTCGCTTCCTTTATCTCTCGCTCAAGCACACACACACGCACGCACACACGAACACTCACACACACACACACACACACACACACTTTCTTTCCAAATATCACTGGCTAAACACGTATAAGAACCCAAAGGCGAGACCAATTGGCTTTGCCAATGCTTGTTTATATAGTGCAGTAAGAATGAGGAATGCGATGATTACAGAACAACATTACAAACCATGTTGCTATCAAATTATTCTACTGTTCCAAACACCTCTTATTATGTTTTATTCAGGGGTGGTTTGTCCATATGGACATGGAGGAGTTGACCCCCTAATCCCTCCACTGCATAACAGCAGTTCACTGGGACAATGTGAGGCTGTGTCACCGGAACTGTGCAAGTCAATTTGGTCAGTGTTTTCACTGTGGCCAGCCTTACATGCGCAGTTCAGGCTTCTGCAATCAACAGCTGAAAGGCAGCCCTGTAGGTCTCCAAAGGAGCACCGCATTTGCCTGCTCCAGCCAATCCCAGCACTGCCCTTATGCTGTTTAGCATTGTAAGCAGCAGGAGAGCAGTGCTTGGATTGCCTTAGATGCTATTATCAAGCAAGGAAGCAGCCGGAGGCAGGAGGAACGTCCGGAGTTTTTTCAGCTGCGCCGAACGTAGCAAATCATCAAAGGTAAGTTATTTTTAAAGGGTTATATTTAAGTTTATTTTTGCGTCACCACTTTTAAATTGCAGAAGCCCCACTGGTTTTATTCTGATTTTTTTATCAAAGAATTTTTATTTTACTGATGCTGTACTGCCTTATTTTCTCTTATGGTTTACGTTTATAAACCAAATAACGTACATTTGATTCGATTCACAATTGGAATGCAAAATTAATTCAAGATACATCTTTTCAAGAAAATCCTACACATCAGGGTAGCCATAAACAAACAGGTAAAATCATGTCTACAATGACAACTCTCTCCTCCCTGGTGTTCCTAGAGCAAGCTTTTACCACTTTGTAAGCTGTTCTATACTCCACAGTATATCTAGTATTCAAGATAAAGAGGTCTGACCATATCACCCCTGTCTGGATTTTCAGTTATAGCATAAATTAGAAGTCCTCAGTAACCAGAAAACAGCATTCGTCATCTATGAATATTAATGCAAGCACCCCGATCTGCTTAGCATAGAAATTGAAGGGGTACAATAAGCAAAGCAAACAGTCTTGGGCTCTTGATTATAACTCCAATTCCATGGCTTTAGGAGTCTCAAGACATATATTTTCTATTAAAATATTAAGGCACATCTCAGATGGATGCCCTCTACATTTGGTCACGACCTGAGGGACTAGGGAATCGAGGTAAATTCTAAGGGCCCGATTCACAGAACTAACTTAAGACAAAATCCTAAACTTACTACCATTTTGGTATTCACAGAAGGCACTTACTCATTTTGGTATTCACAGAAGGCACTTACTCATTTCGGTATTCACAGAAGTTAGGAGTCCTAACTTTAGGACTCCTAAATGCCTTCTGTGAATACCGAAAGCCTTAAAATTAGGATTTTTCTCAGTTTAGTAGTTGTAAAGTTAGGAGTCCTAACCTTAGGACTCCTAAACTGAGAAAAATCCTAATTTTAAGGCTTTCGGTATTCACAGAAGGCATTTAGGAGTCCTAAAGTTAGGAGTCCTAAATTTAGGACTACTAAATTGAGAAAAATCCTAATTTTAAGACTTTCGGTATTCACAGAAGGCAGAGTGAGACAGAGAGAGAGGGAGACAGAGGGAGGGACACAGACAGAGGGAGACAGACAGAGGGAGACAGAGGGAGGGAGACAGACAGAGGGAGACAGAGGGAGGGAGACAGACAGACAGACGGAGACAGAGAGAGAGCGAGAAAGAGAGAGAGGGAGACAAAGGGAAGGAGGGAGATAGAGGGAGGGAGACAGATAGAGGGAGGGAGAGGGAGACAGAGGGAGGGAGACAAATAGAGGGATACAGAGAGAGAGGGAGAAAGAGACAGAGGGAGACAGAGGGAAGGAGGGAGTCAGAGGGAGGGAGACAGATAGAGGGAGGGAGAGGGAGACAGAGGAAGGGAGACAGAGGGAGGCAGACAGAGGGAGGGAGAGGGAGACAGACAGAGGGAGACAGAGAGAGAGAGGGGGAGACAGAGGGAGGGAGACAGAGAGAGGGAGACAGAGGGCGACAGACAGAGACAGACAGAGAGAGACAGACAGAGGGAGTAGGGCAACAGAGGGCGTGAGACAGAGGGAGACAGATAGACAGCGGGAGACAGAGGGAGAGAGAGGGAGACAGAGAGGGAGGGAGACAGACAGAGTGAGTGAGACAGAGGGAGACAGAGAGAGAGAGAGAGAGAGAAAGAGAGGGGGAGACAGACAGACCGAGACAGAGACAGACAGAGACAGGGACAGACGGAGACAGATAGAGGCAGAGACAGGGGCAGGCAGAGACAGACAGAGAGACAGAGAGGGAGACAGGGACAGACAGAGACAGGGACAGACAGACAGATAGAGACAGGGACAGACAAATAGAGGCAGAGACTGAGACAGACAGAGACAAAGAGGCAGAGAGACGGAGACAGAGAGGGGGACGGAGTGGGAGACGGAGAGGGAGACAGAGGGAGGGAGACAGAGGGAGGAGAGGGAGACAGAGGGAGACAGAGAGAGGGAGAGAGAGTGAGACAGGGGGAGGGAGACACAGGCAGACAGAGACAAAGAGGCAGAGAGACAGAGAGGGAGATGGAGAGGGAGAGGGAGACGGAGGGATACAGAGGGAGAGGGAGGGAAGGAGAGGGAGGGAGACAGAGGGAAGGAGACAGAGGGAGACATAGGGAGGGAGACAGAGGGAGACAGAGAAAGGGAGACAGAGGGAGACAGAGGGAGGGAGTCAGGGGGAGACAGAGGGAGGGAGAGGTAGACAGACAGCAGTAGACAGACAGAGGGAGACAGAGAGAGAGGGGGACAGAGGGAGGGAGACAGAGGGAGGGAGACAGACAGAGGGAGACAGAGGGAGGGAGAGGGAGACAGACAGAGAGAGACAAAGAGAGAGAGGGAGACAGAGGGAGGGAGACAGAGAGAGGGAGACAGAGGGTGAGGGAGACAGAGGTGACAGACAGAGGGAGACAGAGGGAGACAGACAGAGGGAGGGAAACAGACAGAGGGAGGGAAACAGACAGAGGGAGGAGGGCGACAGAGGGAGGGAGACAGAGGGAGCGAGACAGATAGAGAGAGACAGAGGGAGACAGATAGACAGAGGGAGACAGAGGGAGAAAGAGGGAGACAGACAGAGGGAGACAGACAGAGGGAGACAAAGGGAGCGAGAGGGAGGAAGACAGAGGGAGACAGAGACAGAGTGAGACAGAGAGAGAGGGAGACAGAGGAGGGAGACAGACAGAGGGAGACAGACAGAGGGAGACAGACAGAGGGAGACAGAGGGAGGGAGACGGACAGATGGAGACAGACAGAGAGGGAGTAAGAGAGAGAGGGAGACAGAGGGAGTGAGGGAGACAGAGGGAGGGAGACAGACAGAGACAGACAGAGGGAGGGAGAGGGAGACAGAGGAAGGGAGACAGAGGGAGGGAGACAAACAGAGAGAGGGAGAGGTAGACAGACAGAAGGAGACAGAGAGAGAGAGGGGGAGACAGAGGGAGGGAGACAGAGAGAGGGAGACAGAGGGCGACAGACAGAGACTGACAGAGAGAGACAGACAGAGGGAGGAGGGTGACAGAGGGAGGGAGACAGAGGGCGCGAGACAGAGGAAGACAGACAGACTCAGTGAAAGAGAGGGTGAGAGAGGGCGAGACAGACAGAGTGAGTGAGACAGAGGGATACTGAGAGCGGGAGAGAGGGAGAGAGGGAGGGAGAGAGAGGGAGAGAGAGAGAGAGAGGGAGAGAGACAGAGAGAGAGAGAGAGAGAGAGAGAGAGAGAGAGATAGAGCAAGAGAGAGAGGGGGAGACAGACAGACCAAGACAGAGACAGAGACAGACAGAGACAGGGACAGACGGAGACAGATAGAGGCAGAGACAGGGACAGGGGCAGGCAGAGACAGACAGAGAGACAGAGAGGGAGACAGGGACAGACAGAGACAGGGACAGACAGACAGATAGAGACAGGGACAGACAGATAGAGGCAGAGACTGAGACAGACAGAGACAAAGACGCAGAGAGGGAGACGAAGAGGAGAGGGAGACTGAGGGAGACAGAAGGAGGGAGACAGAGGGAGGGAGGGAGAGTGAGACAGAGAGGGGGGAAGGAGACAGACAGAGGGAGACAGAGGGAGACAGAGAGAGGGAGACAGAGAGAGAAAGAGACAGAGGGAGGGAGACAGAGGGAGACAGACAGAGGGAGACAGATGGAGGGAGAGGGAGACAGACAGGATGACTGAGGGAGACAGACAGAGGGAGAAAGAGAGAGAGAGGGAGGGAGAGGGAGGGGGACAGAGAGAGAGAGGGAGACAGAGGGAGGGAGACAGAGGGAGACAGAGGGTGACAGACAGAGGGAGACAGAGGGAGACAGACAGAGGGAGGGAGACAGACAGAGGGAGACAGACAGTGGGAGGAGGGTGGCAGAGGGAGACAGACAGACAGAGGGAGATAGAGGGAGGAAGACAGAGGGAGGGAGACAGAGGAAGGAAGACAGAGAGACAGAGAGAGTTAGACAGACAGAGTAAGTGAGACAGAGGGAGACAAAGAGAGGGAGAGAGGGAGGAAGAAAGACAGAGGGAGAGATAGAGAAAGGAGGAGACAGAGAGAGGGAGGCAGACAGAGAGAGGGAGGGAGCGATAGAGGGAGGGAGATAGAAAGAGAGAGAGAGACAGAGAGAGAGAGATAGAGAGAGAGAGAGAGAGAGAGAGAGAGAGAGAGAGAGAGAGAGAGAGAGAGAGAGATGTGTGTATGCCTTGTCTTGTGGCTCAGTGGACGAAGGCGTCCACTGTAGGGGCCTGTGTTCAGCCTCATGGTCACAGGTTTTATTTGCTCTAGCCCCTAGACCCTACCCCACTGCCCCCCTCCCCCACTGACCCCGCCCCCACCGGTGCAGCCCTCGGCCACAAACCACACTGTAAATTTGGCCCCCGAGAGAAAGTTTGTGAGTACCCATGTGCTACACGAATGTAGTGGGCCTTACTCATCTTTTATTGCTCACAATGGAAATGATGACTCAATGGTGGAATGGCTAAAGCAAACTTATAATTTGATTTTGCCTTCAATTTCTTACAAAGGTGTGTTTTGGGCAATAATTCCCTAATTACAGTAGTTTGGAGAGACTCATGTCCTTAGCCGAGCAAAAGGTGTGTCTCTAGTCTCCCTAGTTTCCCTTTTTGAACTTCACTCAGATAAAAAATAAATATATGAGCTTTGTTTATTAAAGGTTTGCAGAGAAACTGCATTGTGATTTGGAATCAGCATAAAGTATACAGAGCAGTTAGAATTAAAGATATACGCTAAACTTTGGCTAAAATATAAAGGCTGCCACAAAACTGTTTTTGTTTTTAATGTGGTGTGTGATAACGCTATTTGTCACCTAGCAATACCACTCTTGCAAAATATTCACATTCTGCGTAAAGCACGCCAAATGTTGCTTCACTGACGCAAGTATTGCTTCAAAAATTCTGCTGAGGCCAGAGCAAAATACACCAACAATAAATAAATAATAAAAATTATGACAATAATAAATTATTAATAATAAAACAAAACTGACAATAGAAATCATCTGACTTGATACAGGCCTATGTGTTGCTCTCACACAAAAATTTAAAATTATGATTAAAATATGTATCAATATTAATACAGTATAAAACGGGATGATAGTGTGTGTGTAACATTTTATGCATCAGATAATAAACAATTGTAAAATACTTCACTGCTTTACGGTGCCTGCAGAAGAGAGGTGCGTGCAGCCTGCGAGGCAATGACTTGAAACCTGGCAGATGCGCTCCTGACTTGCATACTTCTAGGGTCAAAGAACTCGAGTGCTGTTTTACTGCGTGCTGATTACACAGGATAGCAGCATTTAGGGATTGAATAAAGGCACCCCATTTATTGAAGGACAAAAATAGTTTGCAATGAAACGCTTCAATAAAAACGCAGTTAGTTTAATATTAAGTATTTGAGTTCATTTTGTAAAGTGGCAGTAAAATATATGAAATGGCGATTTGCATGTGCTTGCAGCACTAAAAATGCAGAATGTTACACTTTCACTAAAACTATTTGCATTTCAGAATTTCCAAAGCTCTGTTAAGATTATGATGATTTTAATTCCATTTACATCACTTCTTTAATATGATGTTATTTAAAGCTTGATGATATACTCCCTTATAGCTTCAGACAGAAAGTTCCATACATTTCTCAGCGTTCAGGGTATATTTTTTTTTTACTGCAATCGGCTGTCAGTGTTCTAGTGGAGGTTAAAAGTTCTGTGTGCCGTTTTTGCGTTTCATTTTCATCAATTAAGTTAGTAAAACATATTAACCATATGTGTTCATCGTACGTTTATACATGGAAGTGGAATCATGAGATTTTGGCCTTCTCAACAGCCGTGTTATTTTTATCTTATGGTACATGTCTCGTGGTTGTGAAATAGTGTAAAGTTGAAGTGCGATCAGAAATACCAATGTGTTCCTGCCGAGTCATCCGGGTTCACAAATTGGTTAATCAGACTTTAATACTGAGACATCAGCATTTCCTATGTTGGATATATTAGTGACGTGCATTGTTCTGGTTGTCTGATTATGTTTGAAAATAACACAGTATTAGACAGCAATAATATTCTAAAACTACATTTCTAATGAAAGTTTCCTGGAGCAGTGCACTCTGGGCTAGACAGACTAAAATTAGTCCATCATACCAAAAAGGCAGATATCCCTGACATCAAACATCCCTCTGGGCGTAGCACTCTTTCTGCCCATGAATAATCAATCATAACTCAAAAGATCAGCCTATTATCTCTGCCAAGGAAACAGCTACATTTTTCTTTCATGAACTTTTCAAAATATTCATCAAAATCCCACTTTATTGAAAGATTCAGATTTGTATTAAACTCATTTAGAACAGGTACTTTTTAAAACTTGCCTGTTACCTTCCTTTTATTCACGATGGAGAACACAGTGTAGAGATGTAGTAGATTATGGGAGTTGAAGTGAAGGAGAGGGCCTCGGGCAGTGATTTGAGTAAGGTGTTTAATTGCTTGATGCACTGGGGGAGGTGGGTTGGATTTAAATGGAGGTTTCACGAGGTGGAGATTTTATTTGCATGGAAGTGGACGCTGAGTGTTAAGAGGAATTCGGTTTTTGGCAGGTACATGTGTAGTTAAAGGGTGAGTGAGGATTAGCTGGCTGAAATTTGGCAGTATGAAGAATTAGGAGCATGTGAATGCGTGCTGTTAATGTTGCGAATAGATCAGGGACAAGAGCGCGGTGGGTAGGATTGATTACGAGAATGCAGGAAGTCATAGGAGAGTGGGGATGCGCGAGAGACTGGTGATGAGGATGGGTGAGTTTAGAACACATGGAGGGTTCGATTTAGAGATCACATAAGTAAGATAGTGTGGCGAGATGAAGAAAGGGTTAGACAGAGGGTAGATGCGTGATAGTAGGTGGGAACGTGGGAAAGTCAGCATAGTTCAAGGGAGGGAATGGATTGGTTGGGTATAGAGGGGAAGAAGTTAATTTAAATTTTGAGATTGTTTTGTTTTAGAGTTATATGCACGGGTAACAGGTTTTGTATTCGCAATGTTTTACAAATATAAGAAAGGTAATATGATCAATTGCATATGTTTGATAAAGGATAATTGCAGTTACCCCTGACAAAGGGCTATTATAAGCCCAAAATGCATTGGTGTCCATAAAGAAATGCTGTCTTGGACGAATCTTATGTTCTGATCGTATTCTTGAAGAGGTCCGGATAGGCACGTCTTGAATATGGGAAGCATTCAAAATGCACGATAGAAATCATGCATGTGGATTACAAAAAGAAAAGCATTAAGAGTTTAGAAAATTGAGTTGAGTAACATGGATTGAAAATAGAGTAAATTAAATGTGGAAACTTGAAGGATTAAACATCCTGTTACGCAGTGCGACTGGGAGTGGAGCATAATTATGCTCCCCATAGTTCTGTTTAATCATCTGTGCCAAACAGGGCAAGGTACATGCCCAGTTAACACACGCAATTCATTGATGATCGGTTAAAACGAAGGATTAAAGTGAAAAGTACAGTGTGCACACCACCCCCCTTTGAATGTTACCTTCCTGAACCATAAAGAAGCCCAGATGCATGGGCTTCCAACTGTCACACAGTTGTTGAGATGTGAACTTGCTCCCAGACCTGAGACAAAAGCCTTGGGTGGAGGAGGTGCTCTGTTTCTTTGGTGGGCAGCTCATCTGAGCCTGCCCTCTTCCTTTGTCCCCATAGCTAGTCAGGTACCAAGTCCAGTGGGAAGTCCAGTGGGAAGGAAGCTGGTTTTGAGAGGCCACAGAGGAAGGGTTCTTCCTATCCCTGCCCACAACTCTTGGGTGGGCACACAAGCTTTTCACAGTGAAAGAAAACTTCTGTCATATTTGTTTTGGACAGAGAGGAGCGCTGTGGGTTTCTTTGCAGTTGGGCATGCAGGAAGTGCTGCAAAAGTGGGTAGGGTTCCCCCAGGGAATTTTAACCCTCTTGGTTAGGGGGTGATAGGAGTTTGCCCCACCAGCAGGCTGGTACCAGGCATAATTGTGAACATACCATACCATCCTCAGCTTACTGGATCTGTGGAAGAACAGAAGAGGACTAGACCTGCTGACTATGACCAGAGAAAAGCCCTGAAGGCTGGACATGCACTACCTATTGCACCCAAGACAAAGAAGTGCACTCCAAGGGCCATAGGTGGACTCAAGGCTTTATGAGTAGCCTCCTTTTTGGCCTTCGTGGACAAAACATGCTTTAAGAGGCTTTTTCCTGCATTCCCAGCTGCCAAGTGCCAACTGGATCTGTCCCGGACCCTGCTGATGGGGTCTTCTGGTGTGAGTCTTGACCACCAAGTGCTCTCCTCAAGGCCCTGCACCCTTGGCTGTGGTCAAAGTATACTACTAACTTTTTCAAAACTTTAGATTTAAAATCTCTTTTCCAACTTTTTGCCCTGAGAACTGGCCTGTGCATGGGACCAGCCTGCCAAGCCAATCCACTGAGGATACAATGGAACTGGGATTGAGTTTGCCACAGCTTCCACTACATACTTTGTCCGCAGCATCAAATCCTATTCAGTGGGTCTGCCGTCGGCCGGCATCCAACAATGTCAAACCCTCTTCAGCACAGACAGCATGCCTTGCCCCACTGAGGAAATCTAAGCTCCCAAAAAGCCTCTAAACCTGAACTTACAAAGCTTCACTGGACCAATGGACTGCATGCATCCAATTGACGTTGAGAGCTGATTTGGAATGAAACCTGAAATTTTCTCTCTCTGAGTTTTCCCGCCTTTTCCGCCAACTTCACAGAGACTTAAGATTTTGGCTCCCAAAAGCCTGCTCCTCAGTTCTTGAATTTCCACAAGACTTGGCTCTTTATTTAGTATGGACCCTGACGTGGCACATACAGTTCCCACTTTAGCATCGATACCCTTCCTGGTGGGTTGTGCACTTCACATATACACATAACATAACATAAAGTAAAAGACCTGGGTATTCGGTATGTGACTCCTTTCAGCTCAGAAAAGGCAGCTGGAAAGAGTTCAGAAACGTAATTAACTATAAAGACACCTGAATGAGGCCTGTCCCTCCATAGTTAAGTGCAAAGAGAAACCTGGGGAAAAGAAGCATTTGCTCTTTGTAGCCAGCTTTGCACCAGCCAAGTGGGAGGGAGAGCTGGTCTCAGAGCCAATTTAGTGTGTATGACGAGGGGAGACTTCTCATTTCCCTAAACATACCACTAGCAGGGACATCAGAAAATGACAATAGCAAAAGGGGATTACCGTTTTACTCAGAAAAGTACACGGAGGATTACTTTGCAGTAAGGACAAACAGGGTGTACTGCACAAATGGGAAGTGTTGCTGCTGGTAACATTTTGCTCAGTAGCACATCACGCAAAGCTCATCATAAAACCGCTGGACCTGTGGAAGAATAGAAACAGACTAGGCCTGCTGTGACTAGCAAGGAAAAATGAAGGGCTGGACCTGCTCCATCTTATACCTGGGATTAAGAAATGGACTCCAGCAGTCAGTTGACTGAGCTTCTGTATGACTTAGTGAGTAAAACAAGCATTAAAAGGCCTTTTTTTTTAGAGGGTAGAGCTGTCCAGTAGCAATGGGATCTGGATTGGACCTTGTTGACAGCATCTGCTTGAGTGAGTTCTGGCTCCTAAGTGCATCTCTGAGGTTGTGGGGATCTTAGCCTCACAGAAAAGATGTCTGATTTCTAGAGGACTTTATTGGAAACTGCTTCAGGCTTGCCCCTTTGGATGATTTTTAGCTCCATATCAGTGTAGTCTTGCAAATGCTCCTGTCCCATAAACTCCAAACTGTCCCATAAAGTCCAAAGCTAGAAACCTGACTGGTAGAAGATGCAAAAAGTATCCCAATGACAAGAGAACTTAAGAGAGTGTATAATTGGAACTTTCTTGTTTGTAGTGTTGTACACCAAAATCAACTACCTCAGCCGGACCCTGTCCAATAGCTATCTGACTTTGAGAGTACTTCACCGGACACAGCTTAAACCTTAGTCTACTGAGGGATTTTGACTTTTTTTCAGAGAATAAGTCAGAAGGTAAAATTAATGTCTTTGGTTCTAGTTACAGAATGTAAGTTGTTTGTTGTAATTTTTCCTATTTTTGTCTGTTTAGAAATTAGTTATGGGATTTATACTTTGTTTTCCCTTTTTAATTGTTGTGGTACTGCTAAATACTTGACACACTTTTGACACACTTTTCCTAAAATAATTTATTTATAGAACGCTCTTAAGCAGCGCCGCACTTCTGCTGCGCGGGATACTTTGCACACACCTTGGTGCCTTGATTTACGGACAGCACTCTGCACTTTATACCGGCCCCTTGTGGAGAGGAGGAGGAGACACCAGCGGAGAACCCTCTTAAGCAGTGCGGCACTCCCGCTGCGAGGGATACTTTGCACACGCCTTGGTGCCTTGATTTATGGACATCACTCTGCACTTTACACCAGCCCCTTGTGGAGACACCAGGGGAGAATGCTCGGAAGCAGCGTGGCACTCCCGCTGCACAGGATACTTTGCACATGGCTTGGTGCTGAGACAGCGTCACTGGTGTTAAGATTTGTAGGGGTGCACCATATTCACTGTTAGTCAGCACCCGTATATAATTCAAGAGTGTTTAGAATTATCATAGAAATATATTCGTTGATACAGAGATGTAGAAATGTAACCAGGCCTTGAGAGAAATAAAGGCCATCAGTTATTATGAAATGTATTTGTATTACGTTTAATGTTTTAGCTCTGCAATGATGTGATGTGTTAAGTAATTGTAGGTCACGTTAAAAAGTTAGAATGTAGGTTGCCCACGTATAGGTATAAGATGATTATGCTGAAATAATGATTGTAATGCGTTTTATTTTGCAAGGCCTAATTGTCTATGTAAAAGAGAAGGCCTCTTCGTCCCTTATTTTAGCTATGTTTATTAGGCTGACAGGGCTTTTAGTAAAGCTTAAATTGCAGTGAAATGTAAAACTTCATGATGCGAGGGTTTTTCCGTTCCCTGTTTCTGTTGCAGGTGCAAGGACATTTAGCTCGTTAGTTAGAATAAGTCTTTGTTGTAGGAGTTGAGATAGAAGGAGCAGACTGGAGGGGAGTGAATTGGAATGTGAAATCGCAACTCCTAGTACGGAAGGAGCCTGAGACCCAAGGTCGAATTAATGAACAAAGGAAGATGAAAAAGTCTGGATGGAAATTTACTGAAGGAAGACCTGTCTGAAGGGGTGTGCTGAAGGGCGTGTACAAGGATTTTGGGGTTTTGTATTAGGGACAGTGCCCCGTGGGTTGAGCAGACGAGACTTAGGAGAGAGGCTAGAAGGAGCACCATAGATCGAGCTCTCATTAAGTGAAGACTTCTTAGGAAGTTTCACTGCTGACACCTTTTATGCTTTTCTCACCTGAAAGGGAATGTTGTGTAGGGATGTCACTTTAGAATAGAGTAGGGACAGAAATGCTTTGATTAATGACTTTGAAATTTGACATCACAATAGCAATTTTGTACCTGATGCTTTTAGAAGCTGTAATCCTTTTTATCTTTAGTCGAATGCGGATACTTTGTAGAGTAGCATTTGTGTTAGTTCCCATTTATCTTTTGTGCCTTGTATTGAGGTGCCTATATATTCAGATGTTTTTGCTGATAATAAAAGGTCAACCTCCCAGACTTTGAGTCCTCTTTTATGAATAATGTCAAATTGCGGTAAATACGTTCTGATAATTGTGTTTCTTCCCTCTACGCTATTTGGCAAATAAAAAGATCCTGGCGACCTGAGTGGGTTCTTGTAGATAATTGGGTAGAGACAAGAATCTGGCTTTCTCAGTTGGTAGCAGAAACGGATGGTTTATTTCTGGTATCGAGGGAAGATTTAGACTAGGATAAGTGATCCTCGAGGCCCATAAATGTTAAGTGATGGTGAATCATCAGAAGGTGGGCAGCAGACGACCTGGCGGACGGACATTGATGGCGAGTAGCAGTGCGGCAGAAAGCAGCAGTTCGAGGAGTGAGTATGAATAGGATGCGATGTTGTAGATTGCGGTGTTGATTTGTGTGAGATGTTTTACGGAGTTGGTGTGAATGTTGAGTGATTGTGAGATCAGGCTGTGAGTGCGCGCAGCCCGGGAAAGTCTTAGGCGATGAGAAGCCTAAGCGATTGGGTGTAGAATACACCCGTGGTAGATTTTGTTGACCACCCGAAGGAGATCGTGAGGTACCATCGATCACCTGGACCGAGATAGGGGGAGCGAATGTGTGAGTGTATGACAACCTGACGCTGGTCGTGGGTTGCTGTATGTGGATTTGAGTATTTGTAACCTATCAGAGGCGATCTGTCTGCCCGAACGGGGACAGATAGTTTCCAACCGAGGTCGACAATTTGGAGAGACTGTGGACGGACAGTCAGAGGCTGTGGACGGACAGCCAGAGAAGTAACCTGTTTGGGACAAACGGTTATTTCAGTGTATGGATGGGACGAATGCAAGAGTAAGAAGTGAGTTGGGAATAGGGAGAACGGCTGCGAGTGGAGAGAGAAGTGACATCAAGAGGTGTCGCGCTGAGATAGGTTGGTTGGAGTGCGAGACATTGTCATTGGTGGACAGTTACCAGGAAGTAAACAAAAAATTGTACGCGTTCAGAATTTGGCCATTATGAAATGATTTAAAGTTTTTCGAGAATTGTGTAGAGGTGATGAAAATGTGGTTACCCGTGAGGGAGAAGAAGCCCCTCCCGAGGATACGCCAGCACACTACATGGCAAGAAATGTGGGGTTGCATACTATAATTTGGCTTGAGAATTGGCACAAATTGACCCAAAGTGAAAGAGAGTTAGCTTTCCCGAGGTATGGCTCATTCAGGCTAGAAGTGTTATACCAGTTGAAGTCCGTGATGTCTGCTTTAAGACCTTTGCCGAGGCCAACACAATTTGAAGCATTACATGCGTGGATTAGAGCAGCGCATGATAAGAATAGAGATAGAAACCAAGAAAGAGTGAAAAAGTCGATTAAGGCGTTCCAGGATGCTAGATGGGATGCGCAAGAGAAAAGATGGAGAGTACAGGCAATAGAGGGACACAGACTGTACCCCTTGTTAGTACAAACTGACAACATAAAAGAAAAGTCAAAAGAGGAGGAAGAGGGCAGTGATATGGATGACAGCTTATTGGAAAGGTTGTTATCCGAGAGACCACCTCCATATAACCCGGATGCCTCAGGGGCAAATGAGACAAAGGAAGAAGAGAGTAGGGGAGTACTACCCCGATCAGAGGTGAGGGTGGAAGGAAAGATCTCGATAGGAACCGAGAATACGAGGAATAAGTCTGTAACTAGCTTAGAGGTTGAGAGAGGTGTGAGGTTAACGGATGCTTTGAAAATACCGGTTATTATTGGACCTATTGAGTCGATGTATGAACTTGAGCCAGAGAAGGTGGGAAGCTCAGAGCAGTCAGAGGTAGGGGTGAGGAGTGTGGTCGAAGGAAGTGGGTCAGCAAGGAGAATGGAGCAGACTCCGAAGCCTATAGAATGGAGTACGCCGCTGCCAGCTACAGCCGGCTCCTCGGGGGGACAAGGAGAGTCGAGACCTGGTAGACCAAGGTCTTTAGCTGAGTCAAGATCAGACTTAAGAATGTGGACACCACCAGTGAGAACCCAAAGTCAGGGCGTGTTGGAAGCAGAGAGGGAACGAGGGACGATTGTAAATCGTTCTGTTCCTATGGGCATGTCAGGAGAGGGTAGGCCACAGGAACGAGAATGTGGGTACGACGAAAGAGATGGTGCAGGTTGTCGAGAAGTCCTGAGGGGAGCCCTGAGAGGGAGGATGTTGGATGTCGTAAGACTAAAGGCAGAATTGGACGAGATAATATGCGGAAATTTACCCCTTGAGAGAATGTTAACGTACGAACAAGATGAATTACTCTTTGTAGCGAAGGATGTGACTCGCAAAGCGCGGACAGCACATGAGAAATTGTCAGAGCTGGCAAAGAGATATGGGGTGGATTTGTCGAAGACTAAAGCATTCCAAGGAAATCACAGGTTACAGTACAGTGATCAGGAACTGGAAGAGAAAAGAGTCATGGGATTGAGAACCCATGTCAAAGATTTAATCATAGCAATGCGGGCATGGATCATGCTTGATAAATGGGAAGAAAGGTGGTCAAAGAAGAAAAGCTCCAGGGGAGTAGTAGGAGAGACGCCAACTCCGGGTGGCGGCAGGACGGAGATAGGGAACTTCCCTTTACGGGAGGTACAGAATGAAGGGTACGTTCATGTACCTTGGTGTAGGGGTGATTTGGCTGCCTTTACAAATGATTTTCCCCACTTGAGGGAAAAGCCTGTGGAGTGGTATAAGCAAGTTGATCGCTTTGTCAAAATCTCGAAAGTACTGTGGATTGATTTGAATACTTTGTTTGACATAGTGGTTCCGGGTGATCTGTGGGCGGCATGTAAAATTGCGGTTGAGTGGTTGGCCTCGGAGCCTGACCGGAACCCGATTACAAATGGTCCGTCGCCGATAGTGATGAAAAAGTTCGAACAGGTAATCACATGGTTGAAGTCGAAAATCTCACCTCAAGACATTGACTGGGTGAAGATAGATAGGACAGTGCAAGAGCCTAAGGAGACAGTGCATGAGTTTTACGAGAGGCTTTTGCAAGCTTTTAAGCAGTACAGTGGCTTGGATGCATTGGATACCAAAGACATGGGACAGTTTGTTTCTAAATTTGTGTTGGGATTGAGGCCAGAGGTTAGCCTCATGATACAGCAGCATTTGATTTGTTGGCAGAACAAGCCAGTGGATGAGATTCTACGGTATGCTAGATACTGTAGCGATGAGATAGAATTTAAGCACAGGAAATTGAAAGACAATTTGTTATTGGTACAGATGCAGACAGCCCAGGGACAGCCTAACGGAGGAACCTTGGGAAGGAGGCAGGGAAATTATCAAGGAGGAACACAGAATGCCCAGGGACAGCGAAGGCCAAGGGGAATAGACCCTAGGACAGGAATAGATGTGGCGATATTGTAAAAGATCACAGCTTGTCATCTTTGCCATCAGATTGGACACTGGAGACGCGAGTGTCCTTTGAACCTGTTGAACCAAATGCAGCAAGAAGGGGAGATAGCTCAGGTCCCTGTGGCGGACACAGTCCCTACAGTGACGCGACCTAGGATGACAAAAGGGGGGACGGGTGCTCCGCAGGTCCAGGTTCCCCAACCTCCCAGGATACCGAATATGCAGCAGGGAGCTCGGACCTATGTGCAGATGCCCTTGTTCGAAGTGAATGGGGAAGATGACCCGGATCCAGTGGCGAGACCATGCTGGGAAAGAGAGAATGATTGTACGCTCAGAGCTGTCCTAGAGGTAGATCAGAAGGGGCCCTTTGCAGAAGCTGAGATCGATGGTCACCCAATGACCTTCTTGGTTGATACGGGTGCTACGAGATCAACTGTAAGGTCTGCAGCTGTTCCGGATCTACCCCTTTCTGGACAAATGATCCAAATAATTGGTGTGGCCAATAAGAGACTGACTAGCCCACTGACGGAACCCATACCCATCAGGATAGGGAATTTCAGGGATCGACACCAGTTTGTGGTGTGCGATTCTAGCCCAGTCTGCTTGTTAGGAAGAGACCTATTGTGCAAGCTTAACTGTACTATCTACTGTACCCCAAAGGGAGCGGAAGTGCAGACGAGGGACGATGATGCGACCTTTAAGGTTGCGAACCAACGTTGGTGTGTGGAAATGTATCCATCACTAACGGTGGAAGAACTCCCATTTGACCTAAGGGACTTCGTGTCAGTTGATGTATGGGACCTCAGTGGTGAAGAGATCGGACTAGTTAAAGGAGTAGATCCAGTGAAAATCCAGGTCAAACCATACGCAAAGTACCCGAGAACACCCCAGTATAAGTTATCACCTGAAACTATTGAGGGAATTAGACCTGTAATCGAGTCTATGATTAAGCAGGGAATCTTGAGAGAGATTATGGGTAGCCCATGTAATTCGCCCATTATGGGATTACAGAAACCGAGCGGAAAATTCAGGATAGTGCAAGATTTGCGAAAAATCAATGAGATAGTTGTCCCATGTTGTCCCGTTTTACCGAATCCATCTGTGATCCTGTTCCAAATCCCATGTGAAGCGGAATGGTTCACAGTGGTCGATCTGTGTCAAGCCTTTTTTTCGATCCCTCTGCATGAGGAGAGCCAATTTATTTTTGCTTTTCGGCTGGAAAATCGTGTGTTAACATGGTGTTGTATCCCACAGGGATATACTGAGAGCCCGTCTATTTTCAATCAGGTTTTGAAAAGGAACCTTGAAGGTCTGGTGCTTCCACAGGAGTCTGTCCTTGTGCAGTACATTGATGATCTGCTAGTGGCGTCAAAAACTGAAGACGCCTGCAGGATTGATACGGTAGCGTTGTTGAACTACCTGGCGGAGAATGGGCATAAGGTGTCCCCGAATAAATTACATTACTGTCTGAGTGAAGTGCAGTATTTGGGTCGCCGGATTGAAAAAGGTAAAAGGAAGGTGTCACCAGATCGTATAGAGGCTATTTTGAAAATGCCTGTTCGGACTACCCTGAGGGCAGTTCGAATGTTTTTGGGAATGGTTGGTTATTGTCGCCAATGGATCCCAAACTTTTCCTTTGAAGCGAAGCCCTTACAGCGGCTGACGCGCAAGGATGTGAGTGATCCGGTACCATGGGATGAAGACTGTTTAAGGTCCTTTTTGAGACTGAGAGAGGCCTTGTGTTGCGCCCCAGCTTTGGGGATGCCGGACTATAACAAGGCGTTCGCACTGTTCTGTTGTGAAAAGGAAGGTTGCGCATTGGCAGTGTTAACTCAAGTTCATGGGAATTTCCGTAGACCAGTTGCCTACTTTTCGGCTACTTTAGATCCAGTAGCCTCTGCGTTGCCCCGATGTCTCAGATCCGTTGCTGCAACAGGTGTCAGTATCGAAAGATGTGAGAGCATTGTAATGGGTCATCCGCTTACTGTGCATGTGCCACATTCTGTTGAACTTTTGATGACCAGGACTAAAACACAGCACCTCACGAACAATAAGTTGACGCGTTATGAACAAGTCATCCTTGCGACAGAGAATGTGACTTTGAAGAGGTGTTCTGTTTTGAATCCTGCCACATTGTTACCTACCCCAAATGTAGATGATGAAGATTGTGAGGATCATGACTGTCTCGATGTGACTGAATTGTGCACCAAACCTAGACCTGATATTGTCGATGAACCACTTCCAGAGTCAGACGAAATATTATTTGTGGACGATTCATGTTTGAGAGACAGTGCTGGTCGGTTGAGAGCAGCGTTTGCTGTATGTACCATCACTGGAGTGGTTGAAGCCACTTGTCTAGAAGGGGTACACTCCGCACAGGTGGCTGAGCTTATTGCCTTGACTCGTGCCTGTTTGGCTGCTGACAAGATCCGTATAACAATTTATATGGATAGCCAGTATGGGTTTGGTGTCGTTCATGACTTCGGACAGCTATGGTCCCAGAGAGGGTTCATGACATCATCTGGGTCACCCATCAGAAATGGGGATTATGTGAGGCAATTGTTGGAAGCGTTGCAATGTCCAGATGAAATTGCAGTTGTAAAGTGTTCTGCTCACACGAAGGGAAATGATTTTGTGTCACTAGGTAATAATTATGGAGATGAAGTTGCTCGATTTTGTGCAGAACAAGGATGTAATTTCATGGAAAGACATATTGAGGGAAGCCAAGAGAGAACCGACTTCAGTGTGATGTTAGCCATGGCTGATACATGGGAAGAGCTAAAACAGCTGCAGGACGAAGTGTCTGACCAGGAACGGGATAGCTGGGTGCGAGCTGGATGTGAGAAAGGAGATGTGGATGGTTGGGTTTCCAATGATGGGAGACCTGTGTTACCGGAATGTCTGTTGAACCCAATGGCAAGATTAATATATGGTGCTGTACATCTTGGTAGAGATGCGATGGTGCGAGTGTTTCGCCAAACATGGCATAATACGAAGTTTCGGGCAGTGGCTGAAGCGGTGTGCCAGAGGTGTGTCACTTGTCAACAAATGAATGTAGGGAAGAGAACAGCTGTGACATTGAGTCATATAGGGAGGTCAGGTGGGCCTTTCAACAGGATGCAATTGGATTTCATTGAGATGCCAAAGTGTAATGGGTTGAGGTACATATTAGTCATAGTATGTGTCTTTTCTAGATGGGTGGAGGCTTACCCAACACGTAGATGTGACACACTAACTGTAGCTAAGTTACTGCTGAGGGAGCTTATTCCGAGGTTCGGTTTCCCGACCTCTCTTGAATCAGACAGAGGAACGCATTTCCACAGTGAAATCATGAAATTGCTTTGTGCTGCCTTAAAGGTAGATCAAAGGTTGCACTGCAGTTACCGACCAGAGGCTTCTGGGATTGTTGAACGAGTTAATGGGACATTGAAGGCCCGGATGTCAAAAGTGTGCTCTTCGGCTTCTCTGAAGTGGCCAGATGCATTGCCTTTGGTTCTCATGAGTCTCCGGAGTGTGCCTGATAGGAGAACTGGATTGTCACCCCATGAGATCCTCATGGGGAGAGCAATGCGTGTGCCAGCAATACCTGCCTCTGCTTTGATTAATATCACTGATGATGTAATTCTCGACTACTGTAAAGGCCTGGCTGATGTGGTCCGTTCAAAGTCCCAGCAGGTGCAGGCAGTAGCTGTTCCAGCCGCAAGTGACCTGTGCCACGACTTGTGCCCAGGAGATTGGGTATATTGGTGCGCAAACATGTGAGGAAGAGTTGCTTGGATGTTCGTTGGCGTGGGCCATACCAATTCATCCTGGTCACGAACACAGCAGTGAAGTGTGGGGGATTGCCGAACTGGGTGCATGCCTCCCGTACCCGTAGAGTCCCAGCACCCTTGGAAGATACAGCCCCTCTCGTGAACGAAAACCCAGCTGAGTTGGCAGAGCCATCTGAGAGGGCAAGTCAAGCTGTAGGGGTGACTGACGCAGCTGGTTGTGCACTGGACTGAGCCGAAAGGGGATGTGAGAGTAACCCTGAATCGGAAACGGAGGAAGGAGAAGTTGCAGTGGGCAGTATCGAGTCAAATTTTGCCAAAGAAGAGAGCAGTGCACAGGGTACCAGAAGGGAGAGCAGTGGTGTCACAGAAGCAGAAAGAGTTTGGCCCGCGAGCCAGAAACGGGTAAACTTGATATTGGCACCAAGAAGAGATCTTGCCCCAGTGTCTGAAGTGACAGAGTCAGAGGAGAGTGACTAAGATCAAGCCCCGGATGCTCTGAGAAGATCGAGGAGAGTAAGAGTGCCGTGTCAAAAGTACGCATCGCCACAGTGGACATACGTAGTGACAGATGCCAGGTTTGCAGAGTACGGGGAGGCTGAGATCGATCACACTGGTCAGCAATTATCCGACTCCGAAAGTGGAAGTGCTGCTGAAGATCCCAGGATTGTAGATCGAGGGGATATTGACCATCAATATTCCGGATCCACCGCTTCTGAGTAACGTCCGTGGTCTGATCTTGGATACATTGGCTTTCCAGACCTTTGCTGTTATTCCCGCTCCCCAAGAAAAATCTCAAACTTGAAATCTTACAGGGGGTCCTAGAGTTGTTGGGACCGGCAGTTATTTTGGACTAATGATGAACGTTGTTGAGTATAAGCTCGAAAAGAAGATAACCTAGATCCGAGTGGAAGAAGAATACATTTAGGGACTTGTCCGTTGGAGATATCGAAAAGGGTTAAGGAAGCCTTTTTCTGAACCGAGTAAATAAGGAACTGAAATTAGCTACAGAGGACGATTGTCTTGGGTTGAGACGCAAGTCTGGATGAGGAGGAGACTCTTGCCCATTGTCATTGAACTGGACTTTGGCCACAGTGGGAAGATGGCTGAAGCTGGAAATTCTCATTGTAGAGCCAAATTAGTGATAGGTACACTTTTAGGGGTAGTGATAGTTGCTATATTTGCAGTAGTTATAGCGTCTTATGTAGTGGCACACAAGCAGGAGGGGGAGGTTCAGGGGACACCTACACCTATCACTTCCAGTAAAAAGGGGGATACCATAGGAGACCGAAGAGCTTTGACGCTAGAAGAAAGTCATATGTTTCATATAGATCTGTCTAGAGGCGATTTTAAACTTAATGCTTATGCAAAGCTGTTGTATGAGTATGTTGATGCGCTGGATGCGAAGGATTGCTATGTGTGTATGCAGCTGCCTGCTTCCGTAGATGAGGGTATTAGATACCATCACCTTTCATTGACATATGGGATCGCTTACAGTTTATTGCTTAGCCTGTTCTATGAAAGGAAACAGTTTGAGTATTATTTCTCTAATCATGACACAGTGCTAACTGACGTACCGGCATTTAAGCATTTGAACAAGTATGATTATTATAAGTCAGAAGAAAGACTTCGGACTTATTACATACCAACTACAAGTTTAGATACTGCTTATGCGCATAGACATAATCTGACGTGTTTGTTATCAGACACTGAAAAGAAATTTATTGGTCAAGTTGAAGACAGGTATAGAAAGTTAACCCAGAACCAAGATGAAGGAAAGAAGTCAGTAGACTGGACTGATGAGGAAAAACTACATAAATCAAGAGGAAGTTATGGACCCATAGCTTTAGACCATGTACAGAAGGGGAATTTGTGTGTTGCTCGTCCTCAGTCTGATAAGGACAAAACCAGGGTTGGACATAGTACGTGTGATCATACCTTTACTATGGAAGATTCAGCTAGGAATTTCTTGCAAGGTCCGGTACAAGTGATTCCGACAGTGTATTATGTATGCGGAAGAAATGCGTACGTGAGATTGCCTGCGCAGTGGTATGGTACTTGTTATTTGGCTGTTATTTTTCCGAAGATATATCACGCAGAAGATTTGAATCTGCTAGAGACCGGACATCATTCTAGAGTGCGGAGAGCTGCAAGTGCAGGAGCAGTGATTGGTGATATTTTTAGAGCAATGATACCCAGTTTGGGCGTGGTCTTGAATGATGTGAAAATACGAAAGTTAGCAACCGTGGTTGATGAGTTGTCAATGAACACGGCGAAATCATTGCTGTTGGTGGATGGAGAGATGTTATCGATAAGAACGATGGTTTTGCAAAATCGTCTTGCACTAGACGTATTGTTGGCAAAAGAGGGCGGAGTCTGTAAATTGTTGAAAGTTCAGGAATGTTGCACGTATATTCCAGACAATAGCAAGGAGTTGAGGAAATATATAGTTAACATTACTATGATTCACCAAGAGATTGCAAGTTTGGCGGAAGAGAATGTGTGGGAAAAGATTGGCAAGGGATTTGGGCACGTAGGAAACTGGTTTGCAGATTTGGGGAAAGGAGTTCTCGGATACGTGCTGAAGCCAATAGTCATTGTGGTGGTTTGCGTGATCTGTTTGTGGGGACTTGTAAGAGCGTTTAAGTGGTACAGAGGAAATAGGGCTGAGAGAACTCTCAGAGCGCATGAAAGACGAATGGCGCATATACAGGATAGTCAATATCAGGACCTTAAAAGAATGGAGGGTTTCCGACAGAGCAGGATGGCTACCACTTCTGTTTAGATGGATTTCTTCAGGATGAAATGAGATTGAGATGATGTGATGACAGTTGTCATCAAAGGGGGGAACTGAGAGAGCGTCACTGGTGTTAAGATTTGTAGGGGTGCACCATATTCACTGTTAGTCAGCATCCGTATATAATTCAAGAGTGTTTAGAATTATCATAGAAATATATTCGTTGATACAGAGATGTAGAAATGTAACCAGGCCTTCAGAGAAAAATAACGGCCATCAGTTATTATGAAATGTATTTGTATTACGTTTAATGTTTTAGTTCTGCAATGATGTGATGTGTTAAGTAATTGTAGGTCACGTTAAATAGTTAGAATGTAGGTTGCTCACGTATAGGTATAAGATGATTATGCTGAAATAATGATTGTAATGCATTTTATTTTGCAAGGCCTAATCGTCTATGTAAAAGAGAAGGCCTCTTCGTCCCTTATTTTAGCTATGTTTATTAGGCTGACAGGGCTTTTAGTAAAGCTTAAATTGCAGTGAAATGTAAAACTTCATGGTGCGAGGGTTTTTCCGTTCCCTGTTTCTGTTGCAGGTGCAAGGACATTTAGCTCGTTAGTTAGACTAAGTCTTTGTTGTAGGAGTTGAGATAGAAGGAGCCGACTGGAGGGGAGTGAATTGTAATGTGAAATCGCAACTTCTAGTACGGAAGGAGCCTGGGACCCAAGGTCGAATTAATGAACAAAGGAAGATGAAAAAGTCTGGATGGAAATTCACTGAAGGAAGATCTGTCTGAAGGGGTGTGCTGAAGGGCGTGTACAAGGATTTGGGGTTTTGTATTAGGGACAGTGCCCCATGGGTTGAGCAGACGAGACTTAGGAGAGAGGCTAGAAGGAGCACCATAGATCGAGCTCTCATTAAGTGAAGACTTCTTAGGAAGTTTCACTGCTGACACCTTTTATGCTTTTCTCACCTGAAAGGGAATGTTGTGTAGGGATGTCACTTTAGAATAGAGTAGGGACAGAAATGCTTTGATTAATGACTTTGAAATTTGACATCACGATAGCAATTTTGTACCTGATGCTTTTAGAAGCTGTAATCCTTTTTATCTTTAGTTGAATGCGGATACTTCGTAGAGTAGCATTTTTGTTAGTTCCCATTTATCTTTTGTGCCTTGTATTGAGGTGCCTATAAACTCAGATGTTTTTGCTGATAATAAAAGGTCAACCTCCCAGACTTTGAGTCCTCTTTTATGAATAATGTCAAATTGCGTTAAATACGTTCTGATAATTGTGTTTCTTCCCTCTACGCTATTTGGCAAATAAAAAGATCCTGGCGACCTGAGCGGATTCTTGTAGATAATTGGGTAGAGACAAGAATCCGGCTTTCTCGGTGCCTTGATTTACGGACAGCACTCTGCACTTTACACTGGCCCTTTGTGGTGAGGAGGAAGGGACACCGGGGGAGAATGCTCTTAAGCAGCGCTGCACTCCCGTCAGAGACTGTAGGAGGTTGGGCTGGGCCACACCCCTGAAAAGCCCTCATAAATGTTGATTGAGGTGCATGGGGGTGAGTTCCATGAAGTATTATTTCTTGGGGAATCTCTAAAAACTAATTACAGACTTACTGTGCTATTCAGTGACTACAATTAAGGTATAAAACACGTTCCTGTTTTTTCCTCCCTGTGTTTCTTTTTACGGTGGTGAAGTGACATTGTATTACATCAATGGGGCATATTGGACTTGGTTCATTGGAGGTTCGATAATCTTTGGTGTATGTTGTACACTGAGTCCCCGGATCTTTTTATTAATTTCTATTTCTATTGTACTTTGTAAACATTGTGTATGCTAATCAGAGTAGCTCTAATTACCCAATACGTATTACAAGGGGAGCAGCAGGCTGGGTAAAATAAAAGCGGGTACCATCACTAATACAGCTGTGGGTGGACAGCAAACTCTGATGAATTATTTGATGGGGGCGATGGGGTCTATTGAACAACAAATAAACTCTGTTGAGGAGTCTGTGACACAAGGGAAGGTTTGTTCAATGGTAGCAAAAAGCCCGAGGACTAATATACATGACGCCCCCACAACTAGTCTATTGGGGTGAGCGACAAATAAGCTATCTCCCAATGAAACATCCAGTCCAAGAAACATCCATTCACATCTATGTGAGTGACTTGGACTGTGACCTACAGCCACAAACTAAGCGACCTAGAAATCCAGAGGCCCCATCTAGGAAGCAAATACTAACTCTCCTACTGAGTAAAAAAGACACCAGGAAAAAAACTGAAAATTATGACCAGGCAGGGTAAATCCGACGAAAGTAAGAAACATTTATCTTCTACCAATGCTTTAATTGCAGGTCAGTCAGCCGAGCTTAGTAAGATTGTAAAAAATATAGATGATCTACATAAAAACGTAACCGACTCATTAATTAAGTTAATGGACAGAGTGGGGGCCATTGAGGAAATGTAAAACAATAAAATTAGGCTAAATCACCCTGCAAAAACCAACTCCGAAACTTGCACCTCAGTCCATTATTCCACCGTCATGTGACAACTCACTAGTAAGGATGGTTCCCATTCCTCCTGTAAATGTAGTCCCCCAGGCTACGCGTCTGATACCACCTTCCTATAATAGGGTCTCAGCAACCTACGTGGCTGATCCTTATATGAGGGTTCTTGCTTCGCATGATAATAGGGCCCATTAGCAGACGGTTCCTGCTTTTCAAATAAAATTGAGCAAGAATGCAAACACGCTTGATTTACTCCCTATAAAATAGTATTGGCCAATGTTCCAGCTCCTACAACACCGATGATCGAAACATGGGAGGCCCTACGAAATAAATCATTATTTTGGCTGGGTACAAAAACTGGCTTAACTGAAGCTCTATTTGCAAAATTTAAGATGGCCAGACAGGTCCCGTGGGTTAGTCGTGACTATAAATCATTGGAGGGTGACTTCTTAGTACTGACATTTAGTGACCCACATTTAACCTAATCAATTCTATCTAGGGCAGGGAATTCAAATATAACACGCGTGGGCATCAATATCTTGCCTTTAGGGTACTTCTATCAGCCTATAAATATAGAACCCAGAATAGGGGTCCTCAGGTCATTACTCCTGGCCATTATAATGTGCCAGTTTCAATTCGTTTTGATATCCTACCGACTCTCGAGGATATCAATTGACCGATTATCACTGAGGCATCATGTGCCCAAATAGGGAGGTGTCTAGTGTTGGCCTCGCCTGGCACACCCTGTACCTCTGAAAATATTTTTGTTAACTTGCCAGTTGGACTGGGGGTCCCTGGGAAAATGGGGTCTTCTGTAATCGACACAGATCCAATGGGCCGGATTACTAATACAAATGAAAATGACAGTTATGCCCCAGTAGCACCACAGAGGGCTGAATTAGTGAAAAGGTCACCAGGTTCTAATATACTATTTTAGAATGTTGCAGTGCTGCGTATGAAAGCTAGTGATGCACAAGGGTAACTTTTGTCGAAGATTTCGCCATATTGTTTTTTCAAGAAACGTGGCTGGTGAATGAATTACATATTAATGGATATAAAACCCTCCGCACACCAGCAATAACCTCGGCCCATGGGAGGAATAGGGGGGATTGTGTATTTATGTATCAAACCATGTTAATGTCACTAAGATAACTTTTAAGATTACGGCCACCTACAATCAGATTATATTATTACACGTGGAAAAGAAGTTTTGTGTTGCTCTGTTAAACATTTACAATAACATTCCTAAAGAGCAGACAGGGAGTGTATTAGGTAAATTACAGAACGAGCTATCTAAAATACAGGATGACATGAAAAAAGACGTGCATTATTTGGGGTGGGGATTTTTATCATGTGTTGTGTCAACATACTATGCAGGGTATTTGTGGTTTCAGTAATGAAAGAGACGTTGAACAGGCTCACTTTCCACACACAACGTCAGGGGACTTGCTAAATTCTCTAGTGTTTCAGTTTGACTTGTGGCTCGCTAACGAATTATGCACCCCAACAGTTCCTTTTAGGTGTAGTTTTGATGGCAGAAGATGCGGCTCCATAATCAATTTTATTCTACTCACCAACCGTCGGGCAAAAAGGGTTGCTAACCTTGTAAATCATGCAAATGCAATGAGTGATCATTTTCAATGAGCTTTTCTTTTTACCTTTTGAGCTATGCGCCCTGTAAGGGGGACATGTTGGACCAGTTTGAATTCAACATCTCCATTAGTAGATTGAATGGGTGTTCCTTGAGTTGGTCGAAGGAAGAAATTAATAACTAAATGCAATGAGGCCTTCGCAGTTTGTTTGAATGAGTCTGCTGCTAATAAAGAGTTCTTGGACACATTCTGTCTTATTTCTGCAGAGATTAAGAATTGCCTAACTGTGGAACTTAAGAAGAGACAGATCAAGGAGCAGGGGTGGTTTGACCAGGCATGCACTAAAGCCTAGGCCTGGGCGGTAAATTCCGCTCCGCTCGTGGAATTTGGGTAATTTTGCATTCTGCAGAGAACGCGGATTTGCCCTAAATTATGCGTTCCGCTGCTTTGCATAATTTTTCGCTTGTTCACGTTCTCAAAATGCGTGTTAGTGAGATATTTCCCCTGAGCACGCAAACAATGGTCGCGAACAGGAAAAAAGCATCACGGACAAGCTATTCCGCGTGTTTGCGGAATTTCTGCATGTTCGCGGAGATTTCTTACCGTTTCGCAGAGCTTTGCGTAACGCAACTACGCATATTCCACCCACCCCTACTAAAGCCCACACAAGTTTAAAGAAAGTGCTCCGCAAGCAGAATAGAAGTCAACTAGAAATAAAACTAGCCAGAAGTGCATGTAGGAGAGCATTAAAAGAGCGTAAGGAGGCACTAAGAGCGGATGCATGGCGGACCTTACATGAAGCTTGTTGAAGTAGAGATAATATTAGCTTCTGGAAGGCTTTTAATGCTCCTTTTCTAGCCCCAAGAGACTTACCGTCAATTGATATAGCAATTTGTGAGGAAACATGGGTGGAGCATTTAACAACATTATATAACAATGATAACCAGGCCATGATCCCTGCTGAATTGGATTCATCCTTACAAAATGGGCAGCTCTGTATTTTTCCTATGGACTTATGTTTTTCTCTCGGCGAAGTCATATGTGCCATAAATTCCAGTGCAGCAGGCAAAGCTCCAGGCCCGGATGGAGTCCCTTTGGACGTGTATAAATCTAACCTCACGCTCTGGAGCCCATTATTAACCCATGTCTCAACAGCTAGCTGCCGACAGGGCCTTATTCCATCCTGGTCCGATTCGATAGTGGTCCTGATATTCAAAAAGGGGGATCGCAATGAACCTGCAGCTTATCGCCCGATCTCCCTTCTGGACTCCTTTCTTAAGGTGACAGGACTTGTTATTTTAAGCCGGTTGCAGACCTGGGCGGAAGATACAGGCGTTCTTTCTAATCTGGAATATGGGTTTTGCCAGGGTCTTGGAACCTTAGAACAGGGATTAAATCTAAGCCTTGTGATAGGTAAATATACCCAGGTCAAGGATGGAAGGCTATTTATAGCCTTTATGGACCTTAGCTCCATGTTTGACTGCATGAGATATGAGAAACTTTGGAGCATACTTACAGATATGGGGGTTGACCCTCCCCTTATAAATTTTATGAGACAACTTTATAAAGCTGCAGGTGAAAGGGTCCGGTTTGGAAACCGGGGCGAATGCACAGCAAAATTTCCAATTAGACAAGGAGTGAGAGAAGGTTGTGTGTTCGCCCCCTTCCTTTTTACTTTGTACATAATTGACCTCGGCCAAGTTTTAATTGATCAATTCCAGGACCTCCCTTGCATTAACCTCTTTGCTGCTAGGCCTTTTCCCACCCTGTGCTAAGCCTTTTTTGGCTAATTGGGGTAGTTTGTGCTTAGGCCCCTGTAACTTTTTGATCACTTAAGGTATCCATGCCAAATTTGCATCCTTTTTTCCAACATCATGGGGATTCCAAAGGTACCCAAGGTTTGTGGATTCCCCTGGAGGGGACCCAGAAATTAGCCAAAATACAGCTAAATTCTTTTTGGGGGAGTGGGGAATCGGAAAAAAGGGCTCCAGATGAAAGTGTCTGGTTTTTCCCCTGAACATGGTATCAAAAAAGGGGTTGTGGTGCTCAAATTACCATCTTCCCAGATTTAAGGGACCAGCAGACTTTTGTCAGAAAACCACAAATTTTTACACAGTTTTGGCATTTGTCTGGGACATAGCTTATTTCTGCTATTTTTTGTGCTTTCAACCTCCTTTAAGTTAATGGTGGAAATGGGTATGAACGCAATAATGGATCCTGGAAAGCAATACATTTTAGAAAAGTAGACAAAATTCAGAATTCAGCAAGTGGTCAGTTGTGTAGATCCATCAGGGTTTCTTCATAGAAACTAACTGTTAAATATAGGAAAAATTGAAAATTAGTTGAAAAAAACAGCCATTTGTGTCAACGTTTTCACCTGTAACTTCTTCTAATTATGACACCTGTTTGAAAGCAATATACCGTTACATTCACTGGACTTTTCTGGTTGTGGGGATATATAGGACTTGTATGTTCACCAAGACCTCGACGAACCCATAGCCAATAAGTGAGCAGCGTCTTGTAATGGTTTTTTATTATGTACCGGGTATATAGCAATTATTTTGGGAAAATTTATGCATGGAAAAATCTGTATGAAAGACCTAGCTGGCCACTAAGCACAGGGAAAAAAACCAGGTGACCCCCCTTGCAAAACCAGGTTGTTTTGTGATAGGCAATTTGGATGTTGCCTCAATATGTTTTGGGCCCTTGCCTGTCGCGGGTACTTGTGCCTCGCACACGAGTGAGGCACCATTTTTATCAGGAGACCTGGGGTTGCGCTGGGTAGTAGGAATTTTGTGTCAGCCCGGTGATGCCATAACTTCCCCACACAATAATGTGTGAAAAAAAGTGATTTCTTCATCTAAATTTGAGGTTTGCAGTGGATTCTGGGTAAGAAAACATTGGGGGATCCACGCAAGCCATACCTCCCTAACATCCCCCGGGGGTCTAGTTTTCAAAAGTGTATAGGTTTTCTAGGTTTCCCTAGGTGCCGGCATAGCTAGGGTTCAAAAACTACAGCTAGGCACTTTGCAACAAAAGGGTCATTTTTCACTGTGAAAATGTGGTGTGTCCACCTTGCATTTTGTGCCATTTTCTGTCACTGGCACTAGGCCTACCCACAAAAGTGAGGTACCACTTTTCTCTGAAGACTTTGGGGAATGCGGGATGGGTTGAAATGTGTGGATCCATGCAGATTACAGAACTTTTCACCACAGAAATGTGAGGAAAATGTGTTTTTTGGGACAATTTTCTAGGTTTGCAAGGGATTCTGGGTAACGGAACCTGGTGAGAGCAAGTCAAGTCACCCCATCCTGGATTCCCCTGGGTGTCTAGTTTCAAAAATGTATAGGCTTTCTAGCTTTTCCTAGGTGCTGGCACAGCTAGGATTAAAAAACTACAGCTAGGCACTTTGCAAAAAAAGGGTAATTTTCACCATGAAAATGTGGTGTGTCCACCTTGTGTTTTGGGTCGTTTCCTGTCTTGGGCACTAGGCTTACCCCCACAAGTGAAGTACCATTTTTTTCGGAAGACTTTGGGGAACGCGGTGGGTGTAATTTTGTAGATCCACGCAGATTCCAGAACTTTCCACCACAGAAATGTGAGGAAAATGTGTTTTTTTTGACAATTTGTTAGGTTTGCAAGGGATTCTGGGTAACAGATCCTGGATTCCCCTGGCTGTCTAGTTTTCAAAAATGTATACGTTTGCGAGGTTTCCCTAGGTGCAGGCACAGCTAGGGTTCAAAAACTACAGCTAGGCACTTTGCGAAAAAGGGTCATTTTTCATTGTGAAAATGTAGGGCCCGATTCACAGAACTAACTTAAGACAAAATCCTAAACTTACTACCATTTTGATATTCACAGAAGGCACTTACTCATTTTGGTATTCACAGAAGGCACTTACTCATTTCGGTATTCACAGAAGTTAGGAGTCCTAAGTTTAGGACTCTTAAATGCCTTCTGTGAATACCAAAAAGTCTTAAAGTTAGTATTTTTCTCAGTTTAGGAGTAGTAAAGTTAGGACTCCTAACTTTACTACTCCTAAACTGAGAAAAAAACTGGGCCCGATTCACAGAACAAACTTAAGACTAAATCCTAAACTTACTACCATTTTCGTATTCACAGAATGCACCTACTACTACTGGTATTCACAGAGTGAACTTACTACTTTTGCTAATCACAAAATGAACTTAGGACTTTTGCTATTCACAGAATCCATTTACGACCACTAAACTTACGTCCGCACTCGGGCCGGAATTTCCACACCCGGAGCGGAATTTCCGGGCCCGGAGCGGAAAGTCCGCTCACGGGCCGGAAAGTCCGCTCCGGAGGCGGAAATTCCGCTCCCGGGCTGGAAATTCCACCCTCGGGCCGGAAATCCCGCTCCCGGACCGGAAAATCAGAATTGGGACCAGACTACATTAACTGTTGCCATTGATCTTTTGAGCCAAGGGGAAACACCTGTTCAAGTCCCTACCATCCCCCACCATGCATCAGCTGACGCACTCCAGCCAATCCCAGCCAACAGCTCCAGTTAGCCATCATGTTGCTAGTGCCTACCATCCCCCACCATGATCCAGCTGAAGCCAATTAACACTGATTGACCAGCAGCAAAAAACATTTAAAAGCAGCACACAGTGAAGGAACAGGTTTGGCCACACACAGTTTGTATTTGCAAGCAGAGACCGGCTAAGAAAAATGGACCTCCTGAAGAGAAAGAGGAACTACACAGCAGAGGAGACCACCATGCTTGTGGAGTTCATTGTCAGGCACCACAAACGCCTCTATGGACTCCCACCCTACTGCACCAGTGGGACACAGAAGGCAGCCCTGTGGCAGCAATTATCCACTGCTGTCACAGCATTGGGGGAGGAGAGGCGCACTGTCCAGGACCTAAAAAAAAAATGGCAGGATGAGCGGCTGAGGGTAAAGGAGAAATACTCCAGGATTTAATTACAACGGATCATCCCAGCCGCATACTCTGGACCACGCATCCGCCTCACCCCACTGGAGGAGGATATCCTGACAACCATACACCCCCACTTGGTCCATGGGCTGCTTGTCAGTGACGTCCGCTACGTGGTACCAGGTAAGTGGGATGAAAAGAAAAAAGTGCATGAATAGAATGTCTGTGTTGCACTGTCAGTGTGAATAAGGAAGTAGTCCAAAGTGTATAAATTAATCCGTCAGTCAGAGACTCCTGTGTCACCCTCTGTATGTTGCACTACAAGTCCCACAATCCTTAGCGATGGAAATGGCAAATCCCTCCCCAACTTCAGAAATCATGGCCACTGTCCAGTTGCATTAATACACCAGCCCGCTAAGTAGCAATTGACAAATAACAGCAGAGATGCGCCAGTAACAATGCCACACCCAATCCAACTCTTGTGCAACCGCGTATGCGTCACATTTACAATGCGGTGCACTGTGATAGACAGATGGGTGTCGCAACTGATGGCATTAGGGGGATGCTGTGCTGGAGTAGTGTCGCAAGTGTGACGCAACTCCAACAATGTCCATGGACCGCCTACACCTAACGTTCAGGGGAACTCATTACATGTGCCTCAAGCTGGTTTAAGTTTGCATGGCACCACCCTATGAAAAGTGACTACGTGAAATGCCGTTGATTACAATGCATCACTTGTACGAGGCATAACCAAATAAACACACACCCTGCCTACATCACAGCTGATGCATGTTTAATGTTGCGCAGGACCGCACACCGTGAGGCATCCCCATAGATGCATAACATTGTGAATAAGTCTAAATGTGTCACCTGTATTACCCCACCGCTGTGTCACAGAAGTGACGCAACTGCGGTGTAAATGTATTACAAGGGGCTTGGAAACATGCCACTAAATCTCAAAGAAGTAAATCACCCCGTGCAAGCTTAAAGCACAAAGCAGAAGGTGAGAGAATCATCTGATCCAAAAGTCAGACACCTATTCTGTTGTACATTTCCCACCCTGCCACGCCATTACGACCCCAATGCACCACTGCTCCTACCTGCCCAGTCAGCGGCAGTACTGCATAACATTGTTAGCATGCAGAAGAATTGGGGAAATCACAGAAATGTTCCACAAGCACATATTCCAGATGTTTAGTTTTCTCTCTTCTCACCCATTGACACATTCAGCCAGAGCACAGACAACTGCCGCAGCAGAGGTCCCTGCATCGACTGGGAGGAATCGCCACCGTACACCCTCACCGACTGGTAAGTCAAAGTGGCCAGGAGATGGTCAAAATGCATACATTGTCAGGAGTGACCGAGGGACATGTAGTGCCCACATATGAAAGTCAACCAGAGATGAATAAATAGCTGCATTACTATTGGAGTAGTCAATGGACATCCACCTTTAGCTAATTATAATTGTGAACAGCTGAAGACAATATATTACATGTCTTGGCTCATCAAACCTTCGTAATTGCGGAACATGACATGTTTTACGGCAACAGGCCCAGACCTGGGAATCCAATCCTGTTATCGAGTGCCACAACTACTCAAAAGGGTGCCCCCACTATGTTGTAATGGTGTCTGTAGACGTAATCAATCAAAGTAATTGACTGAAATATGGCAATGATGAACAAGTGAGATCCCAGGGTCATTAGTATTGACAATGCATACACTGTCCAACTTTGAATGTTTCCAATATAGATCAAATTCCCAGTCCACACAGCTGGTCATGTACCACTTACATTGTCTGGCGTTTGTGTTGCCCATCAACAAAACATGATAGTGGACCTCACATCAGGATCCGTAGACATGTCATTCTGATATTGGTTGCATCCAGGTAGTGGGCCCATTCGAAGTCATGTGGGAGCAATCATGAAATTACGTATAACACACTTCAGCGACGCTGGTGCCCACAACTGCTTGTGCTCATCCTTTGTGCCAGAAATCTAGTGCATCACATGTGGCTGCCGGAATGTTAAGTAGCAAAACACACTTATCATTGTAGGTACAACGAGGTCCTCCCAGAATCAAAGACACACTCTGACTTTTGCTACAAGGTTGGCTGTGACATCTGTTCAGGGCCCACACACCGTTCCCGTGCTGGGCCAAGGGAGGGGAACCCAAGAATATATCAGGCTGACTGCTCATGAAATGTGCCTTTCACGTCCGCCGTATGTTGTATGTGTATTACAACACTGTTGTTCTGCATCACAATACGCTCTCATATGGCATTTGAACCCATGCAAGATCAGACCCTGGTGGCTAATGAAAGGATGACACAAAATGTATGCCAAGTGAGTGCAGAATGGACATTCAATAGTACCATGAGTCATATGAAGTGACCAAAACACAACCGGCTTGCAATTCAATGATAGGAAACACCATGATGAAAATAGCATGGCTGAGGCCAACACTGATGCCAGTAGTGTACCTTTGAGATGAATGTAGGGGTTTCTAAGGTGAATCTTCATGCAGTTACACCTGCTAAATGACTAGGCAGAAGAGCAACACGCTAATCCAGTGCAGGCAGAAGGCATCAAAGCCTCTCAGCCTATCCGCAATGTGTGAGTATATACCAAATGTTACATTCTGCTTGCCTCCTCTCCTACTGTATTCACATGTATAGGTGAGTGTTTGACATATGAGGTTTGGATGTCTGTTGTACAAGACACCAATCGTCGTCAGCTAAGTAGTACCATGATCTGGGAAATAGAGTACGCAAAGAGAGGACACTCAAAGGATGGACATAAGACATCTGTGTTCTCTCATACAAATATGTGTGACTTCATGCGTGGGGAAGCACAAATGAGCAACATCATGTCCCTGACTATTGCAAATCTCACACATGAAACCCTTTCTGACTTGACAACAAACAACATGAGACTCTGGAAATATGTAAGTCTGAATGGCAAAGGTGATAGCAGTGTAATGGGGAGGAATCCGGGTCATTTATCCCTTCCTATCAGTAATCTTCTCATACATGTGTGTCTGTTGATGTGTCATCTCATTGATGTCACTGCTGTGTGGAGGGAACGGCTGGCAACTGCTGCATGTGAGCAGGTGCCCAAATGTAAAGTTCAGGAGCTAAACATGCTGCACATAGTTCTGGATTACCCACAAATGGTCATTGAGAATGACATGTTGGCTCAGAGCTACCATCTGTTGTTGCAAAATATAGACCTGTATGTCTTATCACAGCTGCTGACTGGATTACACCCCAGCAGCGTGCACCATCCCGGAGACTGAATGACATCCTGCTTGCAGCTGTTCAACCCTCACGCAGCCGTCCTTCAGGTAATTCTAGCATGAGGTGTCTGTTGATGTGTCATCTGATTGATGTCACTGCTGTGTGGAGGGAACGGCTGGCAACTGCTGCATGTGAGCAGGTGCCCAAATGTAAAGTTCAGGAGCTAAACATGCTGCACATAGTTCTGGATTACCCACAAATGGTCATTGAGAATGACATGTTGGCTCAGAGCTACCATCTGTTGTTGCAAAATCTAGACCTGTATGTCTTATCACAGCTGCTGACCGGATTACACCCCAGCAGCGTGCACCATCCCGGGGACTGAATGACATCCTGCCTGCAGTTGTTCAACCCTCGCGCAGCCGTCCTTCAGGTAATTCTAGCATGAGGTGTCTGTTGATGTGTCATCTGATTGATGTCACTGCTGTGTGGAGGGAACAGCTGGCAACTGCTGCATGTGAGCAGGTGTCCAAATGTAAAGTTCAGGAGCTAAACATGCTGCACATAGTTCTGGATTACCCACAAATGGTCATTGAGAATGACATGTTGGCTCAGAGCTACCATCTGTTGTTGCAAAATCTAGACCTGTATGTCTTATCACAGCTGCTGACCGGATTACACCCCAGCAGCGTGCACCATCCCGGGGACTGAATGACATCCTGCCTGCAGCTGTTCAACCCTCGCGCACCCGTCCTTCAGGTAATTCTGGCATGAGGTGTGTCACTGGCTTCGACTCCAAAGCCATGACAGAGATCCTGATTCCCCTCTGCATGTAATCAGCAGTCGTTGTGTACTAAGTGAAATACAAATCAGGAGTGTCATGTGCCTGTCTGACAATTGGTGATGCAGATAATTGAGAATGTTGTCACTTCCCTCTACAGCTGCTGGTTCAGGGACAGCTAGGCCTACGAAAGCCGTGAGGAGACAGGTACAGCAGGTGACACTAGGGGGAACACCAAGGGACAGAGAGTTGTGGCTGGAGCTGGTGAGTTTGCCTGTATCTGTGTAACACCTCAGTGCTATGGTGTGAGCTGTCATTTGTGGTGGTACCCTACACAGGTCACATGATCCTCATCTGTTGATGCAAAGTACTGTTAATACAAACCCTTGTGTTGCACCACATGTTATACCAGGTCAATCCCTAATACGGTTGCAACCTCTGTTCCAGGGGATGCTGATGACGAGGATGACAGGCCTATGACCAGTGCGGGCCGACGGGGAATCAGAGGGGAGAATCCCCTGATCCTCCAAGCTGTGATGTCGGCTGCAAGCACTGCTCAGGAGGAGGAGGAGGATTTTCCTGAGGACGTCTACTTGGTGGATGATGAGGACTACATGTCTGATGACGATGAAGATGCCAATGCACGCTATCATGCCAGATTGGCTAAATCGGTCAGGGCATCAACTCCTCTGCCAAGCAACATCCGTCAGCCTCCTCCAGGCATACCATGGCCTGTCCCCAGACTTGAGCAAACCAGCCACAGCAACCACGCATCACAACACAGACATCACTCCCTTACAGTCCTCACGTCCAGGACCGATATGGTGGTTCCCCTACCCACTCCTCCCTAGACAGTGTATCCCTGCCGTCCTCTCCACCTGCCACCCCCCCCTGCTGTAGGACCTGCTCGTCCCATCCATGGCAGACAGCTGCAGAGAGGGCCTGCACCTGGCTGTGATGACCAGTGGGAGCAGGACTTCTACCAACAGCAGAGCGATGTGAGGCAGGACATTAGTGCCATAGGGGCTACCCTGTCCGACATGTCGGACTCCCTGCAGGACCTGGTCCACTTCCCTCAGGCGGTGGAGAGGCTGAGCCAAGTGTTGGATAGGATGGATAGGACTTGGCAGGACATGTCCAGAAATATGCGAGACATGCTATCCATCCAGAGGGAAGAGAGTGCAAGACACCATGCCTTGGCCATGAAGATGATGGAGGGCATATTGAGAGTGAGCCAACCTTTCCCTTCACGGTCAACGCAGGGAGGGGAGCCATCATATCTGCCCACAGGACAGCACATCCCCACACCTGTACCAACTGCACACCAACACAGCAAAGGGAGACATCCACACCAGCGGCCTGAACTGGCACTCCCAACACCAACCCCTGTTCAGGCACTCCCGCCACCTGCACAACCACCACCAACCCCTGTACAGGCACTCCCGCCACCTGCACAACCACCATCAACACCTGTACAGGCACTGCCCCCACCTGCACAACCACCAACAACCCCTGTACAGGCACTCCCACCACCTGCACAACCAAAACCACCCCCTGTACAGGCACTCCCACCACCTGCACAACCACCAACAACCCCTGTACAGGCACTCCCGCCACCTGCACAACCACCACCACCTGTACAGTCACTCCCGCTACCTGCCCAACCACCACCACCTGTACAGTCACTCCCGCCACCTGCACAACCACCACCACCACCTGTACAGGCACTCCCATCATGTGCACAACCACCAGCAACCCCTGTACAGGCACTCCCGCCACCTGCCCAACCAGCACCACCACCACCTGTACAGGCACTCCCACCACGTGCACAACCTGCCCTTGTCCAGGCACAACCATCAAGTGTGCATACACCATCTGCCCCAGCACATGTGGATGACCCTGGACAGTCCCTTGGACAGTACCCACCTCCACGTAGGCGGCGAGCCAGACCTGAGCACTCCGAGCGGTCATCCCCCCCCAAATTGCGGCGTCGCACTCACCAGTGACAGGAACCCAGGACAATGTGATCATGTGATTGTGTGTGCACCAAATAAACACCTACCAAAAATAAAAATCTGTTGTGTATCATGTCCTGTGTAACGATGTAGGTGGCCTCGAGATGTGAGAAGGTATGTGTGTGTGAGACACAGTTACAAGTGTAACCCATCTTTGCAACCAGCCATTATGTGCATAGCAGATGACTCACCAAATATGTGTCCATATTCAGAACCAGACATTCAGAATGAAGTCAAACAAGTGGAAGTTATTAGTATTCCTAATTGTATTTTAAGAAGGTACAAAAGAACAACCGTCCGTTTGGAAGGGAGAAAGGAAAACAAATGATGATCTTAATGCAGAGGGAGATGGGAACCTGGATTGGGGTGGGGCAACAAAAATATAACACGTCAGGGAGCGTCAGAGAAAACAGTCTATTTACAAGGGGAAAATGAAATAATTGTTCACGTCAAAAGTCAAGTGTCCTTCTGGTCATCCTCTAGGACCACAATGTCCAGATGCTCAGAGTCCGATGCAGGCACACGTCTGGCGGGTGCAGGAACAGGCACCACTTGGGTTCGTGCCACACGAGGAGTACTGGGGGAAACAGTGTGGGCCAACGGACAGGGGGAGACATTGACGGTGGTATGGGAAGGGATTGGGGAGACAACAGACGACATGGCTGCGGTCAGTGAATTGATGCTGGTGGTGAGCGTGGCCATTGTTCGGAGCATGTCCTCTCGCATCATGCGTACCTCAATACACACTTGTAGCATGATGCGAGCGGACATGTCTGGCTGACCCTCACACGTCCACATCAAGTCCACTGGCACAGCCACAGGAGGAACAACACCGGGAGGGGCCTGGGGGGACAGGAGGGATGTGGTGACTGAGGTCCGGAGCCAATGATGTTGGGGAGCTGGCGGCTACGATGAGGGGGACTGGTTGCAGGGGATGCATCTGGGTCCCCCGATGGAATGGGGAACTCTAGAGGTAGGGAGGGGCTGATGGCAGGCCCAGATTGTTTGTTGGCCTGCCCCGAGGACACCTTTTCAGGGACCACAGGTGAAGAGTCCTGAGGAGAGTAGCTCTCCAACACCTCATGGTCCGAGGTGTCGTGTTCACCCCCCCCCCCGATTCAATGTCTGCAGCCTCCACCCGGGATGTGGCACCAGCGTGTCCCTTGTCAGTCCGGGTGGGCGCAATCCCCTTGGCTCGTGATGGTGAGGGTCCCTCCTCATCCTCCTCTTCCTCGCTGGTGGAAAGAGGGTGTAGCCGCCGCCTCACTGGTGGCCTCGCGCTCTGGACCTGGTCCTGCTGCCCTTCTGTTTCGCCAGCTGTGCCTGCTGAAATGTAAGCAGAATCCGAATGTTATGTTTGTGTCATGCAGGACGAGACACATTCATAGGAGCCAAGGTCAGACTTATTTTCCTCTGATCACACTCAATAGTTGTCAGTGTCTATGAGCTGACATTACGTGTATGTTCACCATCATTTACTGGATTGAGTCTGACATGGCCATCTCACGTGGATGTGTGTGGCTTACACAACTGTATTGGCCAACCCTCAACCTGCCATTCTGGTGATATGTGTGTCCTGCCACAGCTACATGTGCAGGTCCCAAAAGCAGTCCACCAATGGAGAACATGAAGTCCAGAATCTCAGATTATGGCCATTCATAGGGAGTCGCAGCTATTTAAGGTCTGGACAAGTGTCATCTGCTTTGTAGCATTGTATGGGACACGACAAGTGGCGAATGTGGGTCACACATGCACTCTGGCCTATTTCTGTAGCTAAATTGTGAGTCTAGCCTTTGGCTGTCCCCACACATGTTCTGACAATCCAGTGGCACATATTGGCTTTGGTGACTGATATGGTAATGCAGTACACAGCTGAACACTGGGGGAATTTAGTGACAGCTACCTGTACATGTGAAATGTGAAACAGGCCACTGAGGCTGAGACGTCTGTCAGTGGACACCCCTTGCAAATTTAGAAGCGCTTAAGAGTGATGCAAGGATGTCAAAGTCTGTCTTGACTCCATGGCACATGATGTTTTGTCACAATTGGAACCCAAACTCTAAAAATGCAATGCACGTCATAGCATCCAATACCCTTTGGCCTGCCATGCGCACACTGGACAGTGTCTGTACCATTGCTCATCCAATGCACACATGATTTCCTAGTGCCAATTGTAGTGGTGCGGGAAGAGCAGATTTCAGTACAAATGCACAATTATGGCTCATTTAGCCAGTTGTCATGACGAGACTCCAACTCCCAAAATGCACTCTGCCCTGTACAGTCCATATGCCACAGTGTGCCTTTCTAAGCTTGGTGACTGCTGCATGGACACGGAATCTGTGAATGGAGGCATCGGACACACAATGGTTCAGCACTGTTTCACTCACATAATACTCCCAGACACATTTAGCATATGATGCACTTACCATGTCCCTGCTGCTCATGCTCCTCCAGCTGAGCATGGAGGGTCGGCCAAGCTGATCGCAGGACCCTCCTGTACAGTGGGGATAGGCGAGGACGATGCACATGGTGCTGGGAAGACTGGCCCACCAGCTCCTCAGCCTTGTGCCAGGCCCACCGTTTTAGGTCCTCCCAGCGCTTGCGGCATGCCCTCGCACTCCTGGTGTGGACTCCCACTGCACTGCAGCGCTCGGCGATGTTGGCCCACAGCCTGGCCCGGGCTGCATTGCTCAGCTGCTGTTCAGGGTCCCCATATAGCTGAGAAAATTTGGCCAGCACCCCCTCAGCCAAGATGTTCAACTCACTTTCAGTGAAAGGGGGTGCCTTCTCTTCGTAACCCTCAGCCATTATGGGGATAATAAGAAGGATGAGAGCAGCAGGATGTCAGAGGATCTGTCTGTGATAGAGGATGACTCAGAATGAACACAAAATGGCTGCCAACTATTTCCTGTGATGTATTTCCTGCCTCCCACTTCCTGTAAAACATTTCCAGAATGAAATTATGTGTTCCGGGTCATTTTCGGAGTTTCCGGCCCGTAAGCGCAGTTTCCGGTTCCGGAGCGGGGGGTCCGCACACGGGCCGTACGCTCCGTAATCGGAGCTTCCGCTTTTTGGCCGTAAACTCCGAAAATGACCCGGAACATATAATTCCATACAGGAAATGTTTGACAGGGAGTGGGAGGCAGGAAATACATCACAGGAAATAGTTGGCAGCCATTTTGTATTCATCCAGATCCATCCACAATCTGGAATCAAATCTACTGCCATCCTGCTGTTCTGTTGTGGATAAAAAAGAAAAGACAGTGCATGTGAGAATTATTTAAATGTGACAAGAGGGTGAAGAGACCATTTCAAGACATTTCTGCAGTTTCAGTTTCAGTTTCTCATGCTTTGCATTATGGTACATGTAGTCCATATTAGGTGTTCATTTGCAGAGTTGTGTGATGTGTTACGGAACATTGTGTTGGAGAAGTGTGGATATATCACAGACACATGGGGGCAGATTTACGGCTTCTGGCGCATCTCTGCTAATCAGCAGAGATGCGTCAGAAGAGTTGCGATGCATCTGCTCACCCGTGCGCCATCACAGATGCGCCGCATTGACAATGCGGTGCACCATGGTGCTCGGATGTGCAGATGCGTGACGCAGCCCCCGTTGGAAAGGCGGCGCATTGCTGGAGTTGCGTCGCAAGCGCGACGCAGCTCCAGCAAGGCTCGGGGGTGCCCTATCCCTATGATGCTGCGTCAATCCTTACGCCTGCTTCAAGCAGGCGCAGGGTTTTGATGCAGCATGGCCTTAAAAGTGACTGAGTGAAATATTGTAGATTTCAGCCAGCCACTTTTATGAGGCGTTCCTGCGCCGGAAGGCCCCCCCCTGCACCAGAACGCCTACATGTGGCGCAGGCCTTTACAACGTGACGCATCTCCCAGATGCGTCATATAGTACATACCCCGCAGCATGGGGCTGGGTTTGCACCGCCGCTGCGTCACAAAAGTGACACAACGGCAGTGTGAAAGGGGCGCAAGTCCCACATTAATCTGCCCCATGGTATCTGATTGACCCATTGCATCACTCACGTCGTGGGCGCATCATTTGTGGGGGAGTCACATCTGTTGATGGCACAGGGCCGACAATGCTTTGATTATGGCCTTTTCTGATTAAGAGACCCATCCTCATGTGGTCCGGCAAGGTCTCTCAGTACATGTATCATCTTCCATCTGCGGCTATAGATTCTTTAGGGACATCCACTACACTGATCGCTGACATGGGCACATGTGCTGAAGCAGGCTCAACCTTTTGACTACTGTCAAGAGCTGTGATTAACATGCAGTTAGTGTGGCTTGCAAAGTTGCCTCAGGAAGGAATTTATTGACAGAGTCGTGTATATCCAAGTTTCATCATTGGCAACAGACAGCAATCCACATTTAGTCCATTCCACTACAGGTTGCTCATGTGAAAAACGTGGCAACAAGCTGCACACGGACTTGCATGCCCTGACCTCGGTTATGTGCCATGGCCCGGTTTCCCAGATTCATAGGTAGCCGAGGTTCCAGCGGTATCTGTAAGCCATGCGTTAAGGCAATGTTGTGCAAGACACAACAGGCTAAAATGATCTTGCACACTACTTCTGGGGAGTACTGCAGCACCCCCCCTGTACGGTCGAGACATCTGAATCGCGACTTTAACAGACCAAAAGTGCGCTCTATGATGGCTCGAGTCCGTATGTGTGCCCTATTGTACCTATGCTGTGGTACAGTGTCTGCATGCCTGTAAGGGGTGAGGAGATGTGGGGTGAGTGCATACCCAGCGTCACCTGAGTAGAGGGGAAAGGGTAGTTGGTTACATTTCCCTCTTTGAATTGCACAGGACATGATCTATACTGTATTACATGCATTGTCAGGTGGGCCCTGTATCTAGCTTTATGATTCTTATAGTACAATGGTTAATGTTGGGGGGCATTCAGACATTTCAAAAACACATATTCCTCCTTTCTATCGCTTGGTACTTACCCAGTAGCCACATGTTGCCAAATTCTCCCGCAGCCATCCGCCGGGCAAGAGGTGACATGCGGAATATGAAGCTGTCATGGGTACTGCCGGGGAACACCGCATGCACATCAATGAACCTCCCTCTGGCATCACAGACAGCTTGTACGTTGATGGAATGCCATCGGTGTCTGTTGCAGAAGATGTGTGCAATGTGGCGGGGTGGCTGAAGGGCCACATGGGTACAGTCAATTGCACCCAGCACACGTGGAAATTGTGCAATGAGAAAGAAATCTCGTGCTGCCCTTTGTCTCAGGGCCAGTGTCGGGGGCATATGTATGTGGTGGTGGGATCTTGCAGTGATGCATCGCAGTACCTGATGCAGGCACCGCGACTGGCTCGCCTGGGATATGCCCACATGGTCACTGGAGGCCCTTTGGAATGAGCCAGTGGCAAAGAAATGGAGCGCAGATAGGATCTTTAGGTATGCTGGTATTGCATGTGAGCAGCAGGTCACAGAGTCAAGTTCCTGCTCCCACTCACATACCATATCCAAGATGATTTCTGGAGGGAAACGGTACCTGGCCCTTACATCTTGACTGGACATTCCAAATAAGTTGATCCTCTGTCTGAAGATCCTCTCTGCTCTGGCTCTCCTCCTCCTCCTCCTCAAGTCGTTTTGCCGCATGGCAAGGGGCAGTGCAACAAACACATTCAGTGACATGTTGAAAGGGTTTGTGTGTGTCTGCTCTGCAGTTATACATGCTGCCGAGCTAGGATTGGCTGGAGTGTGTCAGCTGATGCATGGTGGGGGATGGTAGGGACTTGGACAGGTGTTCACCCTTGGCTGACATGATCAATGGCCACCAAATCGGAAATTCCGGCCCGCAATCGGAACTTCCGGCCCGTAGCCGGACTTTCCGGCCGTAGGCGGACTTTCCGGCCCGTAAGCGGGACTTCCGGCCCGTAAGCGGACTTTCCGCCCCATAAGCGGACTTTCCGCTCCGGGTGCGGTAATTCCGGCCCGGGTGCGGAAATTCCAGCCCGGGTGCGGACGTAAGTTTAGTAGTCGTAAATCCATTCTGAGAATAGCAAAAGTCCTAAGTTCATTCTGTGAATAGCAAAAGTTGTAAGTTCATTCTGTGAATACCAGAAGTACTAGGTGCATTCTGTGAATACCAGAATGGTACTAAGTTTAGGATTTAGTCTTAAGTTTGTTCTGTGAATCGGGCCCACTAACTTTAAGAATTTTGGTATTCACAGAAGGCATTTAGGAGTCCTAAGGTTAGGACTCCTAACTTCTGTGAATACTGAAATGAGTAAGTTCCTTCGGTGAATACCAAAATGAGTAAGTGCCTTCTGTGAATACCAAAATTGTAGTAAGTTTAGGATTTAGTCTTAAGTTAGTTCTGTGAATCGGGCCCTTAGTGTGTCACGTTGCGTTTTGAGCTGTTTCCTGACATGGAAACAAGGCCTATCCACACAAGTGAGGTCCCATTTTTTTTGGGAGACTTAGTATAACACAGAATTGTAGAGCAACTGTTATTACCTGTTGACTTTTGATGCCTTTCTGCGTTCCAAATGAAAAATTACCTATAATTCGCATGCTAGGAAGTGTACTCCCAATTTCGGAAATGAACAAATATCTACTGTTTCTAAACTCTACATTTTGTTCCCATTTCAGAAATAAATAGGTGTGTTTCACATGAGTGAAGCACCATTTTTATCGGGCGATCTGGGGGAACGCTGGGTGGTGGGAAATTTGTGTCACCCCGGTGATGCCACAACTTTCCCACACTAAAATGTGTGGAAAAAGTGATTTTTTTTCAGCTAAGTTTGAGGTTTGCAGGGGATTCTGTGTAAGAAAACATTGGGGGATCCACGCAAGCCATACCTTTCTGGAATCCCCCAGGTGTCTAGTTTTTAGAAATGTTTGGGTTTGGTAGGTTTCCCTAGATGGCCGCCGAGCCCAGGGCAAAAGACTCATGGGACTCCCCTTGAAAATCAGGTTTGTTTGTGATAGGTAATTTTGATGTCGCCTCACTAGGTTTTGGGCCCCTGCCTGTCGCGGGTCCTTGACCCACCCACGCGAGTGAGGTGCCATTTCTATTAGGATACTTGGAGAAAATTTGTAGTTTCTTTCTGCAGCGTGAACATTTTGCCACAATAATGCAAGTTAAATGTGACAGACACATTTTGAGGTTTGCAGGAAATTGTGGGTAAGATAACGTGTTGGGATCCACAAGAGAGACATCACCATGTACTCCCATGGGTGTTTAGTTTACAACAATATCTACAGTTGGTAGATTAATTTTAGATGGAATGGACACCTTGGCAGAGAGACAAAAAAGACAAAGATTACTGCACAGCCATCTATTCCTCAAGCACACACACGTACTGGTTGGATTTGGCACGAGGGTGTGTGATGGTTCAGTATTAGGGTGACCAACTGGCATGGGTGCAAATTCAGGACGGTGAGTGTAAAAATTCAGGACAAAGGGTCAAAATTCAGGATAAAAAATTCAGTACAGGAGGTCAAAATTCAGGACAAAACGTCAGGACAAAGGATAAGTTTTACAGACACATCAGAGGAGGTCGCGCAATAGTATATAAGTAAGCCCATCCATATCCAACCATCTGCAAACCTATACATCATGTATCCTTCCATCCACCCTTTCACTCATCCTTCCATTATCCATCAATCCACCCTTTCACCCAATCCATCTGTACAGTCATCCATTCACTCTTCCACCCATCCATTCACTCATCCATCCAGCCATTTACCCATCCAGCCATCCTTTCTCTTACTCATCCATTCACCCAGTCACTCATCCTTCCACCCATCCTCCCTTTCTCTCGCCATCAACCCTTTCACTTAGCCATTCTTCCTTCCATCCATCCACCAATCCATCTACTCATCCACTCATGAATCCATCCATTGACCCTATCACTCATCCATCCTTTCTCTCATCCGTCCACCCTTTCACTCCTTCACTCATCTATCCATCCTTGTGTCCATCTACCCTCCCTTTCACTCACTCATCCATCCTTACATCCGCCCTTTCACTCATCCATCCATCAACCTTGGCCGATGTCCGGTGAAGATGTCCTATGCAGCTATAGAGGTGTTTGGATCGGGCCACCCCTAGGCCGTCACCTACCCAGCCGGACATTGTTTTCCTCGTCTCCCCGTTGTGTTTCTTTTCCCTCCCCCACCTCTTCCCTCCGTGATTCTTTGTCTGCCTCCCCTTTTCCAGCCTGACTTTTCTGTGTCCCCTGAAGTATTTTCCCCCTTGCCGGTTTTATTTTCTAATGTTATGCTATGCTTTTGTACGTACCGCGGTGCCCGAGAAACCTTGGCCATTGCCCCTTGGAGCTGTCACATGTAGCTATAGAGGAGTTTGGATCTGGTTCACCCCTTGGCCGTCACCTACCCAGCCGGACATCGGACATTGTTTTCCTCGTCTCCCCATTGTGTTTCTCTTCCCTCCCCCGCCTCCTCCCTCCATGATTCTTTGTCTGCCTCCCCTTTCCAGCCTGACTTTTCTGTTTTCCCCTGAAGTATTTTCTCCCTTGCCGTTTTTTTCTAATGTTATGCTATGCTTTTGTTACTTATGTAACTACGTTATACTGTTTCCCTTTCTATGTTATGCGACGCTCCAGCGACTGATGTAACTGTGTAACAATGTTCTGAAACCAATATCTTACCTCATGTAAAGCATTCTGATACCTCTGGGTCTAGCCAGCACTATAAACAACTTTTCAAATATAAATGAAAAAAAAATCCACCCTTTCACCTAATAATTCATCAATCATTTCACTCATCTATCCACCCTTTCACTTATCCATCCATCCATCCATCCACCCTTTTACCCACCCATCTACTCTTCCACCCATACATCCATCTATTTCCCTTTTCTCTCATCCATCTTTTCTATTACTCATCCATCCATTCACCCTTTCATTCATCCATTCACCCTTTCATTCATCCATCCAGCCATCCACCCATCCCTACACTTACTCACTTGCCCACCTTTTCATATTAATTATGAGCTGAGCCTTTGTCTGCAGAGTTGCAGACAGGAGAGGCCAATCAAGAATTTCACCCTGGCTGTAGTTCCTAAAGCAAGGGGTGGGGTGGGGGAGTGTCCATTATGCCCCTGCACATAGGCAATCTGAAAAAGTGGAAGTCATGAGTCATGCATGATGCACAGTGCCAGGCCATGAGGTGACTGTGACATGGTGTTGTTTCCAGGGCTTTAAGTGGGATGAAAAAACTGGGGGGGTCTCTCCAAAGGGGGTGTTCGATGTAATTAAGGGCGTGGCTTAAAACACCTAAGCCCAAAATATGTGCGCCCCACTGGTATTTTGCCTCTTCTGTCATTGTATCCAGATATATAAAACAACAAGAAACGTTACACCTACAACAAGCCAGAACTATTGGCTTTGTCAATAGTTGTTAGTTGCATAAAATAAAAAAGCAGCAATCATGGCTTCCTTGAATATAATATTGCAGCCCAAATTGGCACATTGTCATTCTGTATGTGACAAACAGCTGCATACAGAATGACAAAGGGCAGTGTGTGGCTGCTCTTGTGCTCAAAGGAGTGCTTTGAGGCTGCCCCATCACAAAGTTGAGGCTTCATGCAGGGGAACAGTGTTGTTCCCTGCAATGCCCAAAATTACGGACAAACGGTGTCCGTAAAAAGGAACATCACGGACAACGGACGTGAGATCCAAATTACAGATGGTCTGTGAAATTTACAGACGGTTGGTCACCCTAAGAGGAGTACTAAACATCCAGCGTTTGTTTCACACATGCCAACAGCCACAACTTAGGCAGGAGTCTCCATTTTTTTCTGAGAAAATCGGGCTTTGTTTTAGCAGTCTCCTGTCTAAATTGCCTTTTCTTCAAATCAATGGGGGGAAAATGAAAACTCCCGATTTTTTTATTCAAAATCTCCCTCTTTCTAGTGTCAAAATGCAGACGTGTGTTTGTTATTTGGTGAAAGGGAGGCCATGTGGCAGAGTGAACAAAGCTGCCCTTTGTAACTCGGGACCATGATCCTGGGCAAATTAATTAATTTCCCTGACCCTAAAAAAAAAAAAATTCTGTCCTTGCATCATTTAATCTGGTGGTCATGTAAAGTGCTGCCATGCTCTTGGGTCGTGTTTGCACTATATAAAATTGCAAAAGGAAATAAAGAAAGCATTTCTGTCAAAAGTAACCGTGTTTTTGTGGTATTTTGCATTATGAGGGCTTCAACAGAATATCACTGCCTAATTCTTAAACCTTCCTTTAGAGTGTTTTTAAAGGCTCACATATGAGAGTTTTTTGAATTGCTGCATATTAGCGTGTTCCAATTAGAGTACATTTGCTGTTAATAATTTACTGAAATGTGCCAAAACTACATTATATTATTTAAAAAAAACATGAAGCTTGTCATGTACGTGAAAAAGGTTCCTGTAATTTCTTTGTGCCTTAATCTGTAAATCTATTGTCAAGGCATCCCTCCTATTTAGTCATTTATGGGCCATTCAGCATACCTTGAAAAATACCCCATATTATGAGGTGCACTGTATATATATTGAGAGATATATTTCCCAACTACAGTAATGTAACTGTTTTCTTAAGGTATTACTCTTGATTTAGTACTGCTTCCTGATGAGAGCCTTAGAGTAAGAACGGCTCTCAAATAGAAACTTAATGCATGTGGAGCAATAAATGTGTGTGTGTGTGTGTGCACATGCGTGTGTGTGAGTATGTGCGAGAACCACATGTGAAACATTTCTAAGCCATTCTTTGGCTTTGACATTATTACCAAAACGAGCAGTGTCAAAATAGATTTAGCTTTTATGGGCTGCAATGTCTCAGGTACACCACTCATCCTCCTCTCATAAAGAAACATCACCCAATGTTGTTCACACTACACTAACAGAGACACACTACCTACCGAGAACTCACAAGGGTGCACCATCCCACTGGACTGAAATAACAAGGCAGTGCACCCTGAACTCACAAGCACTCCTCTCATCCTGTACTAACACCACCCAACCCTGAACCCACACCAGTACAAGCCTCACTCTGCACACCCGGTGCACACCGGTCTCTCTGCACACGTACAAGAAAGGCATGCAACTCGAGCACTTTGCTCACGAGTCACGATGCACTCACACTCGTCCACAAGTATAGTTACTGGGTATCCTAAAGCTGTGCGCAACAGGGCCAATGAGAACACTCTTGTAGTGTACCAGCGAGCTCTAGGATTGGCTGACGGCTTTCAAGCCAATCCTAGATCGCTTTGTTTGTTCTCCATAGTAAAGATTGGAGCAACGGTTGGTGATAGAAAGGCACGATTGGCTGTCACCCAACAGCAGGTAAAATTACGGACAAATGGCGTCCGTTAAAGAATCCTTCACGGACAACGGACAGACGGCCGAAATTACGGACTGTCCGTGAAATTTACGGACAGTTGGTCACCCTATTCAGTATATAAAATTTTATTAACAAGAGACTTCACAAAAATGAAATGCACTGTCAATAATTGAAAGGACAAATAACTGAACCAGTGCCTTGCAGCATGTGAGCTGTAAAGCCACGTCAAGGCCCCAACCGCTTTACAGGTCATTCACACACCTTCATACGTGATACACACAAGACCATTCACACCGCTAGGTACGAAACCACCACATTAAAACATTCACAAAAAGGGTTAGAGTACACCCTGCTTGAGAAAGACAGAAAAGACAAATATTTCTGCACAACCACCTATTCCTCAAGCACACAGACATACTGGTTGGATTTGGCATGAGGGTGAGTGATGGTTCAGTATATACAGTTGTATTAACCAGAGATTTCACAAAAATAAAATGCACTGTTAATAATTGAAAAGACGAGAAACTGAACCATTGACTCACAACTCGTAAGCTGTAAAGCCACGACAAGGCACCAACCTCTTTACAGGCCATTCATACACCTTTCATACGTGTGACACATACAAAACCACTCACACCGCCAGCCGTGGACCCAGCACATTACAACACTCACACCAGCAGACAGCGACATTCAAAGGCCCATCACTTTCACACGCCCACATTTCTGACACAGCAACCACACCAGCTCACAGATTGCGTGGAGTGGCGTTTGGCTAGCAGTGTGTGTAGTGACCAGCAGCAAGTCACTACTCACACACCACCAGCCAAGCACCAGTCCACATACACCATCAGCCGAGCGTCAGTCCATGCACACTGCCAGCCAAGCACCATTCCACGCACACTGCCAGCCAAGCGCGAGACCACGCACACCGACAGCCAAGCACCTGTCCACACACACCGCCAGCCAAGCACCAGTCTAGGCACACCGCCAGCCAAGCGCCAGTCCACGCACACCGCCAGCCAAGCGCCAGTCCACGCACACTGCCAGCCAAGTGCCAGTCCAAATACACCACCAGCCAAGCGCCAGTTCATGCACACCACCAGCCAAGTGCGAGCCTACACACACTGTCATCACATTTAGGATTTTTTTATACAAAAAAGAAAACTCAAACAAATTGCAAATAGATACAAATCTAATAACACGAAATATGAAACTAAATACATTGCACAAATGCCAACCTTGAAACTGAACAAAAAATATAAAACAGTAGAGACCAGGCAGTTCACTTTACCACTCATGGATGCTCCCAAAAATTATTTTGCGTGTGGTACATTCTAAGACAAGCAGGCACACACAGCCTAGGGTTAGAAGGACACTCGGGGCAGTACATATGAGTCTCCTTCTGTGTACCTTTTCACCAACAGACTCTATATATCCTACTGGGAAAGTCTTTTGAGGGTGTGGGAGGAATGTGATCAGGAAAGTGGTGATCTTTCAATCTAGCCACATGCTCCACCACTCCAACTCTAGGAACACTTGCCTGTTCCACTACAACAAGACTGCCTATTACAGAGTCCTGAAACTTAGTAAAAGTCATCATTGACTCAGGACAAGAATCCTTGAATACAAAAAAAAACATTAAAGGTTGCCAAGTAGAAAAGATGGATAGCCAACTTCTTATACCAAATGTAAGCCTTACGAAGAGCAGCGTAAGGTTCCAACCTCTGATCTACTCTATCAACAACACCCATGCCTATTATAGTATATAATGCACACAGGTTTGCGTGCTTCAGCAACCTGACCCCAAACAGTCACAGGTGAAGTGCTTTCATAATGGATGGTAGTCAGCATGTAGACATCTCTCATGTCTGAAAACTTCACAGCTAGAAGTTCCTCGCAACGCGCTGCACTGTCCCCGCACAAGTTTTTGACAAACAAGTTATTTTGGGAAACCTTTACGGTTAGAGCGGATTGTGCCACAAGCAACAGTGTCCACTTTGGCCAATTCCCTGAACAACTGCAACCCAGTGTAGAAGTTATCTACATATAAATTGTGACCTTTGTTAAAAAGTCCTCTACCAAGTTCCCACACAATTTTCTCAGTCACTTCAAAAGTGGACGGACAACCAGGGGGGTTAATCCTGGACATATCCAGTCCTAGTGTCACACAGCATATACAGCTTAATTCCATAGTGTGCCCTCTTACTAGGAATGTATTGCCTAAAAACCAAGCGGCCCTTGAACATGACCAAAGACTCATCCACTGCTATTTCATTCCCTGGAGCATAGACATCAGAAAATCGATCTACAAAGTGATCAAGGACAGGCTGAATCTTAAAAAGATGGTCACACTCAGGGTAATCTCTTGGCAACGCTAAACCATTATCGAGAAAATGCAGCATCCGAAGCAGAAGCAAATACCTATCACAATCATGACTGCCGGAAATATAGCCGTTGCCATCAAGGGACTAGTAGACTAATATGAAGACATTGATGGCTTCCTTAGCAAGCTCATCACCTGTCCACGCACACCTCCAGCCAAGCATTAGTCTAGTCACACCGCCATCCAAGCGCCAGTCCATGCACACCACCAGCCAAGCGCCAGTCCACGCACACTGCCAGCCAAGTGCCAGTTCACACACACCGCCAGCCAAGCGCCAGTCCATGCACACTGCCAGCCAAGCGCCAGTCCATGCACACCACCAGCCAAGTGCGAGCCTACACACAATGCCATCACATTTAGGATTTTTTTATACAAAAAAGAAAACACAAACAAATTGCAAATAGATACAAATCTAATAACACGAAATCTGAAACGAAATACATTGCACAAATGCCAACCTTGAAACTGAACAAAAAATATAAAATAGTAGAGACCAGGCATTTCACTTTACCACTCATGGATGCTCCCAAAAATTATTTTGCGTGTGGTACATTCTAAAACAAGCAGGCACACACAGCCTAGGGTTAGAAGGACACTCGGGGCAGTACATATGAGTCTCCTTCTGCGTACCTCTTCACCAACAGACTCTATATATCCTACTGGGAAAGTCTTTTGAGGGTGTGGGAGGAATGTGATCAGAAAAGTGTCGATCTTTCAATCTAGCCACATGCTCCACCACTCCAACTCTAGGAACACTTGCCTGTTCCACTACAACAAGACTGCCTATTACAGAGTCCTGAAACTTAGTAAAAGTCATCATTGACTCAGGACAAGAATCCTTGAATACAACAAAACCATTAAAGGTTGCCAAGTGGAAAAGATGGATAGCCAACTTCTTATACCAAATGTAAGCCTTACGAAGAGCAGCGTAAGGTTCCAACCTATGATCTACTCTATCAACAACACCCATGCCTATTATAGTATATAATGCACACAGGTTTGCGTGCTTCAGCAACCTGACCCCAAACAGTCACAGGTGAAGTGCTTTCATAATAGATGGTAGTCAGCATGTAGACATCTCTCATGTCTGAAAACTTCACAGCTAGAAGTTCCTCGCAACGCGCTGCACTGTTCCCGCACAAGCTTTTGACAAACAAGTTATTTTGGGAAACCTTTACGGTTAGAGCGGATTGTGCCACAAGCAACAGTGTCCACTTTGGCCAATTCCCTGAACAACTGCACACCAGTGTAGAAGTTATCTACATATAAATTGTGACCTTTGTTAAAAAGTCCTCTACCAAGTTCCCACACAATTTTCTCAGTCACTTCAAAAGTGGAAGGACAACCAGGGGGGTTAATCCTGGACATATCCAGTCCTAGTGTCACACAGCATATACAGCTTAATTCCATAGCGTGCCCTCTTACTAGGAATGCATTGCCTAAAAACCAAGCGGCCCTTGAACATGACCAAAGACTCATCCACTGCTATTTCATTCCCTGGAGCATAGTTCTCAGAAAATTGATCTACAAAGTGATCAAAGACAGGCTGAATCTTAAAAAGATGGTCACACTCAGGGTAATCTCTTGGTAACGCTAAACCATTATTGACAAAATGCAGCATCCGAAGCAGAAGCAAATACCTATCACAATCCTGACTGCCGGAAATATAGCCGTTGCCATCAAGGGACTAGTAGACTAATATGAAGACGTTGATGGCTTCCTTAGCAAGCTCATCAAAAAAGTTAAACCCAAGAGCTTCTTCATCTTTTGCAGATTTGTGGGAGTCCAACGGGTAGCTCTATAGTGGGGCCTAAGGCTGGCACTGTTGTCCATCGAAAACTGTTTGACATACAAATTAGTCTGCTCAACAATCTCTGCCAAAAAGACATCGTCCATAAACAACTGGAAAAAATGTATCGAAAAAACATTTTCTGTATTCTCTCTACACCCTGGAACACCATTAAAGTTTGGCAATGCTGGCTGCACCATGCGTGGGGCAACCCAGAGGTCATCACTTCCAACTGAAAGCATTGCAGCAACAGGCTGCAGCCCAGATGCCTGTTGCTGCATTATCGGCACATCAATGCCCTCCTCTAAAACAGGCACTTCATCCTCACTAAGAGTAGCTTCATCTGCACTGAGAGTAGCTTCATCATTCTATGGTTCCATGTGGAGAGAAAACTCACTGCCTGAATTCCCCCTCCCTCCTCTGCCTCAGATGCAGAGTCAGTCTCTGAACCCTGGTCAGAGGAAGACTCAAAAAGCATACCAACCACCTGCTGAGCAGTAATCCTGCGGCTAGCCATTATCCTTACTAAGAAAGGAGACTGCACAAACAATTCAACAGCAACCAACACTGTGAAAAATAAGTAAGTAAAAAAAAGTGTACCTTTATCACAAAGGTCTCTACACTCAAAAACTCTACGATTCACTTGGAAGAGACAGCTACACTCACCAGCACCTACTCTGCCGAGAGACAACAAAAAACAACGATATCCCACTAGAAAGAAAAAACAAAACCAATTACTCACAAGACAACAAAATACACATCTAGCACAAATGCTAAAAGTTTTTGACACTCAAAAAACAGAAGCCAAACGTACTGCTATTATTACACCATTTGCAAAAAACACATTCATGCAGAGAAAGGAAACTCATTTACATTGTACCAAAAAAAGTCTCCTACCAAACACATGCAACTACACAAACAGCGGAACCACCAGTAATGAAACCGCAACCTGGAACAGTCTAAAGAGCAAAAGCCTTGAACTAGAACAAAAAGGGAGAAATAAAGCATTACAATTGCAATTCACAAGAAATAAAACAATTAACATTATAACACGCTATGTCACTAACCAAATAGTCAATCTGCCAGATGAGCCTTCAAATAGGGCTGAGAAAAATGGGGGGTGATCTTGCCCAAGGGATCAGGTGAGGTTGCAAAATAAATAAATCTCTGGTGCCTAGTAGGGTTTTCTTCCTCCCCCCCTCACTTAGGGCAGAAAAGCGAAAAAAAGGGGCAGATATTTACCCAGGAGGGGCAGAAAAAACATTAAGCAAATTTTACCCCCTTGGAAGCAACCATGTCGCTTCCATTACACACAAAACAAAATCCCTGGTGCCTAGTGGTTTTTTTTTGCCCCCCCCCTGGACAGAAAGGCCAAAAAACAGGCCGTTGGGCAGAATACACATATAAAAAAATATGCCCCTGGAAGCGACCCTTACCCAAGGGGTCGCTTCCATTTTAAATTCAAAATTAGTCCCTGGTGTCTAGTGGGGTTTTCTGCCGCCCGTGGGGGCAGAAAGGCACAAAAACGTGCCGATCTGCCCCCGGGGGGGTGGGGCCGAATACACATATTAAAAAAATGCACCCCTGGAAGCGACCCTTGCCCAAGGGGTCGCTTCTATTTAAATTTTAAAGACCTCCGTGGTGTCTAGTGGGGTATTCTGCTCCCCCCCGCGGGCAGACAGGCCAAATAAATGGGTAGATCTGTCCCCAGGGGGGGCAGAATATACATTTAAAAAATATGCCCCCTGGAAGCGACCCTTGCCCAAGGGGTCACTTCATTTTATTTTTTCAAACATCCCTGGCTTTAGTGGGCTTTTCTGCCCCCCCCCTGGGGCCAGAAACGCCAAAAAACGAAAGTCATCTGTCCCAGGGGAGGCAGAAAAGTTTGAAAAATAATGTCCCCCCTAAGGAAGTGACCCTTGCCCAAGGGGTCGCTTCCTTTAAATACATAAAGAACTCCCTGGTGTCTAGTGGGGTATTCTGCCCCCCCTGGGGGGCAGAATACACATTAAAAAACAAATATGGCCCCTGGAAGCGACCCTTGCCCAAGGGGTTGCTTCTATTTTATATTTTAAAAATCCCTGGGGCCAGAAACATCAAAACAATCAGGCGATCTGTCCCCAGGGGGGGCAGAAAAGTCTTAAAATTAATTGGTCCCCTAAGGACGCGCCCTTGCCCAATGGGTTGCTTCCTTTACATAAAAAATACTTCACCGGTGTCTAGTGGGGGCATTCCTGCTGCACGATTGCAGTGCTGTGCGCGATCGTGGAGCAGGAATGCCCTGCATTGAGAAATCAGGGGAGTGGAAACACTCTTTCCTCTCCCGATGCCTCAATGCACAAAAAATCCCCACCGGAGCAGCAAGTACTTACCCTGCTGCCAGGAAGCCTGGAAGCAAATGACTTCCAGTGCATCTGGGGCTTCCTGATGATGTCGGCGCGCGCTGATATCATGGGATTGCCCGGGGCGGGTCGGGGGTGACAGAGAAAACTCTTCCGCTGCCATACCCCTCTGTGGGGGCTAAATCGGCTGCCCATGGGGGGAGTGCCAGCGCTTCCCCCATGGGTGGCTGGTATGACGGAGCGGTTCCGTCATGAGCACACGCCGACCGTGGTTTATGACGGAACCGCTCCGTCATGAGCACCGCAGGGGTTAATAATCACCCAGTTCCCGCATTATTATATGCTGATGAGGCGGTTTTAATGGCTCGCACCCAATTAGGGTTGGAGAGAGTTGAAACAAGTTTTACTAAATTCATGCAATCTAGTGGCTTGAATGTGAACACATCCAAAATGTATTTAATGAAATGTGGCAAGACTAGTGCTAAATGCCATGATATTATTAGTAATGATAGTAAAGTAGAATGCACCAATAAATTTGCTTATTTAGGCATCCATTTTGATTATAGGGGAACTTGGAATACTGCAGTGTTGGCCAGGAAACTGCTGTTTTCCAGCGCCACAGGTGCTTTGGTCAATTGTGCAAGGAAATTAGGTGGAAGACCAGTCCCTGAGTTACTACAAATTTATAGAGCTAGGTGCCTTACCACAGCCATGTATGGAGCAGGCATTTGGGGACATACGGATGCCCAGCCACTACAACTGATCGAGAATGCTTTTACACAATATCTTCTGGCTGTTCCTAATAGTACTGCTAATTTTATTTGTCAGTCCGAGCTGATGTTATCTTGTCACGGTATTCAGCCCTATCTAGTTAGTGTACCTGGGAGTTTTGACAGAATGTTGTTGACTCGTTTTTGCTTGGTGTCTTTTTATAGACTTACTAGTTTCCCAGCTACAAATGACTGGTCCAAGACTCTGGAGGCTTGTCCGTTTGATGACGTATCACAGCAATCTATGTTACACATCCTTTTATTTTGTAAGTTTTATTCCATCCCAAGAAAAAGTTTTATATTGCCAATTTTAAAAACTTTGGGATTAAGACAATGTCGTATAGCGCTTTTGGTCTTACTAGTTCTGGATAATGAAATGTTTATGCCTCTTATTGTCATTTTTTTTTAAAGCGTTATTAACTCTAGGAAAACAATGGGGAATGTGAGTCCTGGTTCTTAATCATGCCTATACATTATTTTTACTTGTTTGTTGTTTACGTATATTTGTATGTGTTTTTGTTTTTCTAAATGTTTTTTTAAACTGTGCTTTTATGAATTACAATTTAAATCAAATAAAGCTCTCTTTGACATTTATAGAACTTGTGTGTTGGACCAGATTTTGGATTTTTAACTTGTAAAGGACTCATCCTCCCCAACTAAAAACTCAAGTCCCTACAGAGTTCATTAATGGTTTGGGTAAATATGTGTTAACTATTTAACCCTGTTGAAGTAGTATTGCTGGACGTCTCTAGGGACCGCAGAAATAGGGAGAGAGACCATACTGCGTGCATCAAAGATGTGAAATTTCTTAAAAGGGAGGTCGCTTCTAAGGGGTTGATTACGATGAGTGTCAAAATGCCTCCGACCATAGGTTGGAGGCTTTCCAACACTCATCGTTGGTTTCACTTCCGACTGCCTAATTATAATCGTAATTGAAACCGGCTGGTCATTCCAGCTAGATTCCATCTGGCTCAAGGAGACGGTTGGCCAGTTGGAGACTACCCCATAATCGAAATGGATGGTATTTCCGCAGTTGGGATTACGGTGCTCGGTTTGTGACAGGTTTTCCATGCTGGGCTTTCCAACATGGAAAGCTTGTCAAAAATCAAGTTGGGTGCCCCAAGCAGGGCCCCCTTCTCCTTGCGGCATCCGGTTGGGGGCCCAGGGGCCACTATAGGATCCCTGCACCTTGAGGTGCCTGCCACAGGGTGCAGGGATGAACACAATCTCCCATTTCTTTATTGGAGCTTGTGCTATGGCCGGTTTGAAGCCATAGCACAAGCCCCCTTTGAGAAATGGGAGTATGCAACCGGACCATATGCAGTTGCATTGTAATTTTGGTGTCTAGACTGCCAACCGGAGGTTAGTCGGCCCAAGACAGAGACAGTGCCGACCGACATCGTAATAAGGCCCTAAATGTAATACATCATATCTGCATACATGCAGTGATTGTCAAAGTAATCTGTGTGTATTGTGTGCTTGAGATTAATGGGTATGTTTGAGATGTCAGACTGTCTCTGGGTCACATTACTACCTGTATTTGGACTTTATTTATTCGTCCTTGATGGCAGAAACAATAAGAGGCCTTAGGTGTGCCTGGATGGAACATCACTGGCGGTATGGGACAGCGGAGTTAGGCACAACCCCACTTAAGCAAACACAAGGAGGTGATGGACGGAGCGCTGAAACTTTTCAGACACTCACCCCCAGTCACAGATCTGGGTTGAATCCCTCATCCTTCTTTAGCTCACTTCGCCACCTCATTTTAGACCCAGCTATATGCAAATCAGTCTTGAGCCTGTGCCTCATGGGAACAGTCCAGCCCGAACTGCCAAGCCAGGGCTTCCCTTATACCTGAATAGAATGTGTCCTGCCTTAAAACAAAAGATTGCAAGCGCCCGGTAGTTGGTCAGGAGCCAGGGCATGGGAGGCAGGAATCCTGTGCACTTCAAAGGGAAACCTCTAGAAGCTTCTCCCACTTCAAAGGAGGCATCAGGTATAAATATTGGACCTCAGACACAAGCTCTTCAGTACGCTCCGGGCCTGTGGACACTACAGAAGAAGGACTGTCACTCTGCTGCACTGCTACTCTGCTGCCTTCTGTCTGCTGCACTGCTTGCTGAGAAGAAATATTGGACCTGAAATCTTCATCCCAGGCTGAAGTGACTCAAAGGTTCAGTCAACTGACCTCCTGCACTGAGCTACAGGTACATAAGCTCCAGAGGTTGCCTGCAACTGTCCAGCTGACCTGCTGCCGGGACCGGCAACTGGACTTGCCTGAGCCCTGCTGGCATTTTCTGGAGTGAGTTCCTGACCCCTAAGTTGCTTCCCTCAGGTCCTGGACCCTTGGTGTGGCTCAGTTGAGCTCCCCTTGAGCTTTTTGGCACTTCATGAATGGTTGAAGAGTGAAGAGTTCAGTCCATGGTGGAGGAGGCAGCGAGGAGCATGGAGAGCATCAGGGATGGTCATCGCCGTAGCACAAAGAGCAGGCCTGGCTTTGCGGATGGTCATCGCTGTAGTGCAAAGATTCAGTTGGGCATCGCAGATGGTTGTTGCTGAAGCTTCCCATTGGCAGTCACCGTGGCAGTCGTTGCTGTAATGGGAAGTGCATATCCCTCATTGACAATCCTCAACAATGGTCACTGTAGCACCGGCGCTTTGTTTTGGCGATCGTCGTGGGCACCAGAGTCTGAGCACAAATGGGCCCGTTCATGGTCACAAAGAACTCAAAAATTCAGGATTTCACCTTTCTTCACAGGAGGAGCTCAACCAATGCCAGCCAAGCGTCTAGGACCAGGGAAGGCACTTCTTGTGGATCAGGAACTCACTCCAGTAGGGCTCTGGCAGGTCCCTTTGAAGGCCCAGGCAGGTCCAGTGCAGCAGGTCAGCTAGGCAGTTGCAGGGAGGCCTCCGGATCTTGTTGTGTCTCTTAGATTAGACAGGAGTTTAGCCAACTGGCCTTTAGAGTCACTCATTTTAGCCTCAGATGAAAGGAGCACATCCAGACTTCCATCTCAGACAGCAAGGCCGTCCTTAAGCTGCAGGGATGTCCACTTGTAGCAGCAGGGAAGTCTATGGGGGGTGAAGCAGTCCTTCAGTAATATCCACAGATCTGGGATTGTACTGAAGAGCCGGTCTTGAAGTCCACTATTTATACTTGGTGCCAGCCTTCAGAGTGGGGGATTCCCTATACTACCCACACATCTGGATCGGAAAAGTTCTTCCTTTCCCCTGTCAATCTTCCAAGATGTCTTGGGTGACAGAAAACTAGTGCAGGTTCATTTATGTGTGATGGAGGTAAGCCCTTTGAAGTGTCAACGAGGCAAGGTTCCGCTTCTTCCTCAACTATCCTGGCAGAATGGCCCATCCTGCCCACATTTTGTATTACTGTCTGGAAGGGAATACACAAACCGCAACAGAAGAGCCATTCAAAGTATGTGACACAGGATAATGGCAGAAGGCACAAATAGTCAGGACAAGAAAATGACAACTTTCCAAAAGTGGCATTTTCAGACTTGTGACTTAAAATACGACTTCACCATTGAAGAGGATTAAAGAGCGTTTTGAATTACAATTAATTTGGGTATAAACACCATATCTCTATCTGCTCGCAATCAGAAGTTATCACTCACTAAATGCAATAGGGTAACCAAGGGGAGAAATAGGCCATACAACAGTGAAAAGCAACTTCAGGGTTTTTTCCCTGCCAAGACATGTAAAACGTAAGTACACATTTCCTACTTTTTAAATAAAATGCGTCCTGCCCTATGAGCCTTTAGAGCCTACCTTAGAGCTGACTTATATACAACTATTAGCATTTAATGTACAGACCCTGGGCACGTTTAGTACCATTTACCAAGGACTTACAAGTACATTTAATGTGAATATTAGGTGTAAGCCAATTTTACCATGTTTGAAGATGCATGCACGTTTGCACTGGTTAGGAATAGTAAAGTGCAAAGAGTCCTAATGCCAACAAAAATGAATTCAGCAACACAGGTTCAGTAAATGCAAAAAATCCGGTGGAATACCATTCCAAGAATGTCAGGTCTAATGGTATAGATTTGTTTAAGCCCAAGAAAAAAGGAAAAAATTCAAACATCATCTGGCTCCTTGCTGAGGCACATATATACATGTCTGGGCCTGGGGTCATCCAGAACCAAGCGAAACATACCAAAGCAAGACATCCCTGAGCAATTGACACCTGTGGCGTCATCTGTGGTTTCTTTGCATCCATGTCACCACTTTATGGTTGAAAATATTTCTTCACAGATCTGTGACAGAAAGTTACCGAAATTGAAGGAAGAGCAAAAAGCCCACCTCTCGGTATTCCTACTCTTCTAGCAATAAAAACAGGCCCTCGCAAATGTGGGTTCTATCTTAACTGAGAGGACTAGGCCAAATCTGTGAGGAACACACTTTGTGATGAGGCCTTGGCAGAAATATAATGTGCTCTAGGGAGACTTAAGGGAATTAACATGTTTTTGAAAGAGTTGCTAAGAATCTATCAAAAGTCACCTTCAGTTAGTTATGGTATGTTTCTAAAATATTTCGTAGGTGAACCCTGTGACAAAAAGCAGACAGCCTAACCCAACATTTTGCTTGCAGTTGCTTTCTAAATTTCTAAAATGCATAGTGCCCACTTATTTACATGTGAGATCTGTTAATTCATAAAATACTCATATGTATGTTACCTTCATTCTCTGCAGACCCAGAGGACCAAAGTTAAGCCCTGACACGGATATGTTGTAACTTAATGGAGACTGGAGGGAATGAACATGTTTTAGAAACATAGAATGCTAAAAATCTGACAAACAACGTGTTCAGTGTGTTCTACTTATCAGTCAGTGAAGACAACGTAGATCTGACTTGTACCAATAGTATACATAGACCATACACAATTTGAAAATATATTGTTTTTATACTTTCCATAAAATCCTGCATTAGATATCTGTCATAAAGTGAGCAATGCATATAAACAGGGATTCTGTCACAATGTCACGATCTGTACTAATATCACATAATTGACTGTGCAGACTACATTCCATAGGCAGCCCACATATATTTTGGAATTGCAAGACTACGGACATTCCAAGCAACATTGTATTTGTTATTTACATATAGAATTTACATTTCACCGTTTTAGAAAATAAACAAATTATTGAACAAATGAGTTGTAAAAAAAAATCTAAATATCTCAATATTTCCATTATATCTTGAGACTGCAATGATAAATGGCTGCAGGATTTTCACATTGCCCTGAACATGCGAAAAAACCCAAAGCTCTGACATACAGATGTACAAACAACCCGGCAGTAAAATGGTTAGGGGTAAGACATACTCCTGTAGATTAAAACAGAGCATGCATCTTTAGATGTAATCATTGTTTCATGTTGTGTGTACAAAGGAGACTTCAAATCCTTTTGTTAAAGAGACTCTAGTTCCAACCAAGATGGCATGTATCTTGAGGCAGGATATTCTTTTGAAAAGAAAAAAAAGTATTGCTTCTCTCCCCATGGAAGACTTCTTCCATGGAGGGGATGCATTATAATGATTTAGCTGTTTCTACTGTTCTTCTTAAAAAGTTATATATTGAGAGGGTTTTGAAATATCAAAATAAATATTGATACCCCACACACATGTGACTGATTCACATGAATATGAATATGTATATAAATAAAATAGACATCAAATCTGTGCATAGTGAGCAGAAACTGTCTGCAATACATATGCATGTGTTTATTGCCCTCAAACAATGATGTGATTTGTTAACACGAGTATGGATAAAAATGATACATATTTACTACGTTTTCTAAAATACACACGTAATGAGTTTTAACATTATAGTCCTATTAGTACAATGACGTTTTGATGTTTTAAACTTGAGTAAAAGTTGAGAGATTTATAAAACTTTGTTTTGCTCATGCTGTGAAAACTAATCATGCAGTGGCATTCTCAAATTTGTAATTTGCATATTGGACGACTGATAACAATTTCAAGGCAATCAACTAAAATGTATTGCAAATTATGTTTTCTTCACAGCATGCCAGACTCTTAAAATGAGATTTAGCGATAGAAAATAAGATTTAAATTTGGTTTTAGCCACATTATCTGTTTGAACTTTGTTAGAGTACATAACAGTTGAGAAATTGACTTATGAAAAGTTGTTAATTTCAAAGAAGAGGCACAGATTTGTTTCCCTTAATACATTCTCACACTGGTAGGTCACACTAGATAGATGAGAAAAAGCATGTATTTTTCAGTAACTTTTATTAACATTGCTGTTAATATTCAGTTGAATCATACAGTAATGGGCCTGTGTGACTAAGTGGTATGACAGTTTTACACAGCTATTAAACAGTGTATGGTATGGTACTGCAAAGCTATAGTATCCTGATAAAAGACAACCATTACATATTCTCTATTCCTCCCACCTTATCTCACTCAGTTTCCTCCTATCCCACCTCACTTGTATACTTCTCTTGTTCTCTATTGATCTTTTTCTCTTTTTCTTTAATACCTTAATTTTAGCGCTGTTCCATTTCTCAAATACTGGATCTAACCAGTATGAAGTAGCAGCTTACCCCCTTGACCCTGAATGCCACCAGGTGGCTGGGTGCCGTTGTAGGATCCAGTCACCAAAATCAGGGGCATTGAAGGCTTTCATTTTGTGTGGTGGGTCATTCATCTCCATGGGAGTGCAGTACATGAATACAACTCTCTTTGGGGGTGGGGTTCATTAACAGACCCTACATCACCTCAGATCCTCTCCTAAAGCTGCCCCTATAAAGAAACTAGGGGGCATGTCCATAAAGGCAGAGCAGTGAGACTTGTTCTTTGGTCTCTCCGTCCCTGAACACGGCCCAGACCGCCTAAACACTGTACTTGCCCGGTTGAGACGATCAAAAGTGGCCCCTACTGAAACAGGAGCACTGGGGGACTCTGTGAATGCCAGGGTGGATGCAGATGGCTGCAGGCGCTGTGCGCAAGTTGATGTGGGAGGAGGACCAGAGCAGAGGTGCTGCTGCTTCGAGGAGAAACAGATGGTGAGCAGCTGGGCCCAGCGCCACTGACGGAACTGCAATTTGAATTTGCTGTGCAACCGCCCCCGCAACAGGGCATTGGGCGTGGTGGTTGCAGGAACGGAACTGACATGAGAGAAGACAGCTGTGAATGTCGGCTGGAGGCCAGGCGTTGTAGGTGACCCCGGGACCAAGGGTGCATCTGGGGCACCATGCAGGATTAGCGCTTCCAATGATTGATGCTGGAAGCACATGGAGATTAATTGACCAACGATAGAGCCCCCATTATTTTGGAGAGGGAGTCGACAGGCAGGCACTGGGCCTCCCTAGATTCCCCAAAGCGGGCCTGGTGGAGTCAGGGCCCAGCCGTGTCTACCGGTAGTTGGAGTGTATTTGGTGGCTCATTGTTGACACCTAACCGCTGCTGTCTGGATCTGAGAAAGCCTACCTGAGCAGGCCTAGCCAGGAGCAGCTCAGTGTCTATGGCAGTGGGGACTTCCGTTTCCAAGGTGAGGGACATGCCCTTGCTACAACACATACCTATAGATAAGCATCTGCTCCTGTGATTGGGACAGTGGTTGCACGACTTGGCACTGTTTGACTCCTGCTGCTGGGAGGTTTGCCCGAGAGGACCCGGCTAGGAGCGGACAAGAGGAAGATAGCATTGGGTCTCCATGAGGAGAAGCAGATGGTGAGCAGCTGGGCCACGCTCCACTGACGGCACTGCGATTTGAATTAGCTGCGCGACCACCTCTGCAACAGAGCATTGGGCAGGGCGGTCACAGGAGCAGAACTGATCTGAGAGAAGACAGCTGTGGATGTCGGCTGGAGGCCAGGCATCATAGGAGACCTCTGCCCCAAGGGTGCATCAGGGGCCCCAAGCAGGAGTAGCGCTTCCTATGATCGATGCTGGAAGCACATGGAGATTGATTTACCAACGCTAGAGCCCCCATTCTTTTGTAGAGGGAGTTGACAGGCAGGCACTGTCCCTCCCTGGATTCTCCACTGCGGGCCTTGTGGAGTCAGGGCCCAACTAAGTGGACCGGTAGTTGCAGTGTATTGGGGGGCTCATTGTTAACACCTGACCACTGCTGTCCGGATCTGAGAAAGCCTACCTGAGCAGTCCAGAGGAGAGTGGCACAGGGTCTACGGCTGTGGGGACTTCCGTTTCCAAGGTGAGCGGCATGCCTTGGGTATGACACATACCTATAGATAAGCATCTGCTCCTGTGCTTCGGACAGTGGTTGCACGAGTTGGCACTGTTTGACTCCTGCTGCTGGGAGGTGTGCCCGCTAGTACCCAGCTAGGAGCGGACAAGAGGAAGATGGCATTGGGTCTGAAGCAGTAAGAGTGTTTACCTACAAGGAGAGCATTCTTCCTTGGACATAGAACAAATCCCACATCGGTCATTGCCAACGTGTAAATGCTGTGGCGTCCCTGGGCAACTAGGATCTAGCCAGCACTTCACTGTGTTTTTTACACAAAGACCTTGTGGGGGATGATGGCCTATGAGGTGCCTGCTGGTATCCACCATCTGGAGTGTACACCACCTGTAGGGCCAATATCCTGTTTGGCCCAGCTCTAATGCAGCTACACTGAGTCCTCAAGACACCTGTGATACCCTTTGTGTCATACTGGCAGAAATGGTGTGACAACCCTTTGGGACAAATCCGGACATCTATCATTGCTGGCACCCAGAACATCAATACACTCACCTGCAAATTCTTCTGATATTAGTTTGGAGCAAAACTTATTTATTGGAGATCAACCATCTTGGAGGACAACAGCTTCACCCTTCTGGTGCCATTATCACTCCTACAAACCTACTGCTCTATTCCTGGTGGCCAGGGAGTGTCTGACCCTCTGTCTTTGTATATCCTGCACCATGGCTACATCTTCCCTGGTCATGACCTCATCCTTGGCAAAGAAAGACCTCACTGTAAAAGACATGATGCTTAAACATACCGGAACGCCAGCCACCGGAAGTCCATCGACCCCAAAACCGGGAGGTACCCAAGACTGTGATGATCCAGAAGGACCAGTGACCCGTGCTTTTCTTGAAGCTTTTTTCCCATCCCTGTGAGAGGACCTACATGCAGATACTCAGGATCTATCCAGTGATCTCAGAGAGGTCTACAGGGATGTGTACGTCATAGGGAAGCGGGTCTCTGCAATAGAAGACCACAAACAGCCTGAGGGAGCAACAGATAGACCTACATGCCCACACTGAGGCCTTAGAGCAGTGGATCCCAAAATGTGCGCCGCGGCACCCCGGTGCTCCACCAAAACCAGCCAGGGGCGCCACAGTCACATTTGTTGAGAAGAATCCATTAGGTCCTAATGGATTCTACTGTGCTAAGAAGGCTCTGACAGCGCTGTGGGCATACTTTGTTAAACAGTGAAGTCATGCAGTTTAGTTCTTTACATCTAGCATAATATTTGTGATTAAGAACAAAACAAATGTATCTTTTTTCTCAATGGTGCTAATGTTATTTTATATTATTAATAATTTTTAAAGGAACTCCAATTCAGAAAATTCAGATGTTATTCACTACTTAAATGAGTGCACTTTAAAATGCACACCTGTTCGAGAAAAAAACAAGAGTGCATTACTTTTTGTAACCAACTTTCCAGTGTTTTTTCTCTGAGAGAGAATTGAACTCCAGAGTGACGAATTTTGCCCCTGGTGCGATTATGTTTAAATTAATGCAAGTTCCCTTGCGGCCACAAGTGGGAGCAGTGAGTCTTTGAGTGGCCAAAGAAAAAGAACTGAAATTTCAGGTTATCTAACATCACACATTAGCAAGACATATAGTCCAGTATTCTTGCCTTTTGGGATTCATAGTCATGTATTGATAATGATAAATCAGTCCTACAAGTACCAAACAGCAAATTAAAAACAGAAATGTGTACGCTTCAATTTGTGGTTTTATGAAGAAGACACTTGGACATGCTCTAGGGAGTATTTCTCACTGGGCATCAAAACACTAAAATTAATGTGTCTTTGTGCAATGTAACTGAAGCTCATGTAAAGCGCTCCAATACCTTTGGGTCGATTTGCGCTATATAAAACTGACCAAAAAAAGTTACAGCCCATGCACATTTTAATATTGACTGCCATTCTAAGGTTGATTAAATTGGTTCCACTGTGTAGTAGTAAGTAAACCATTAATAATGAGTGCCAAAAATCAATGCCTTTAATAATTATGTGATAGATAAATGGTTGAGTGTATATTTGTTTACATACATACACTGATGGTAAGCCCCCAGCACCTGTTCACAGATAGGACACAACTTGGACAAAATAAATGTTGCCTTGTCAATGCTGTGAGGAATTTCTGGCTGGGGGCTGTAGAGGGAAGGAGAGCATCCAATCCACCTGCAAGGTTACATCTCCACACAGGAAGCACTCCTAAATGTAGTTGCTCTGCATGTGTCCGAATATTGGCATTCAGCTCTTGGACACAGCCAGGATGATTTACCCCTGCTGGCCTGAAACTTGGCTTTGGAACAAAAATTATAGCTGGAACCAGAATCCTCACATTTCCCACTGGAGGACTGTTCACTAAGGATCAAGAGCGAAGCCATCACCACTTTCACTTTATTATTTAAAAATAGTTTTAAAAATTCCATCTGCAGACCCCAGTGCTGAAGAGTATGGTTTCTGACTTAACCAATTAAAGTTTTTTATTAAACAACTGTTATATTTTTATTTTGTTACATCTATGATTATAATACCTTCATCGGCTTCTTCCCAATTATTTTCAAGGAGAAAAATGGAGGTACTCCCGAGGCAGGGTTTAAATCCCCCCCCTTACTTCCTCCTACTCGCTAAAAAAAAAAGAAACATAAAGGGGAGCCGTAGCCAATGGCCAATAGGCCAAGGGAGCCGTGGGTCAGAAAAGTTTGGGAACCACTGCCTTAGAGAATAGGTTGAGGCACACTAATATCCGCATCAGGAGAGTGCCAACAAATTCAGGAGGATCAGACCTACCCATTTTTGTTAAAGAACTATGCCTCCATACTCTAGAGGCCCCACAAGACATTAAGATTAAATTTGACTGAGCACATAGAGTGGGCTCACCGAGACCAGAGACTGCTCCCCCAGCTGACATTTGGTTTGCATCTATGATTTTCAACTAAAAGAAAGAATCCTATGCAAAGCTCGTAATTTGTCATCAGGGTATTTTAGAGGGCATAGTGTTATATCAAAATCTAGCTGCTATAACCCTACAGAAACATCGGGATTTCCAGTCTGTGACCTTGCACTTGTGCTCCTAAGGAATTTTGTATTCCTGGGGTCATCTGTCCCGGAACTTCTTTCACATGGACAATATATTACACCAGCTGCAGTCACTCATGTAGACCCGCCAGATGCTTGGCCTTGATTAGCCAGAATCAGAAGTTCAACAAGCTAGCTCTGGCAAGCAGAATTCCCACAGATGCCTTTAGTGGCAGCAAGAGGTTTCACCACCTGGTGGAGTAAAACCAGATCATGTGACTACTGCACTGGAACTAAAAGCAGTACTCAATTAATTGACCCAAAACCCAGATAACTTGGATACTACATGGAGCTCATAGGCATACATTGATATCTTCACTGCAGAAGTGTCGAGCGGAGGGACAGGCGGGAAGATCAGAGAACTTGAGCCACATTTGAAGCCCTATTTCTTTTCTCCAAATAGACTGCAGGTTTCCTCGCAGTATTAGACTAAATTTGATGGTTTGTTATACTTGCTCCTTTATGTTATGGGGAAAAGTACTCAATCATTGGGATATCATGTTAATGCCTTATTATTTTTCCTGAAGAGGCATCAAGTTATTCCAGAGGGCTCCTTAAGGGACATATGCAAAACTCAGACTAAAGAAGAGACATGCTTCATGTCTACCTCTGATGCCCCGTGATACGTTACAGGTCCTTACTTTGAATGTAAAGGGCTTTAAAAGTCCTGTCAAATGCCGAGCCATCTTATCATACTTGGAGCAGTCGTGAGCAGATATATATCTCCTTTAAGAGATGCGCTTAGTCGGCAGAGATTGTCACAGACTTCGATCCAGCACCTTCCCATAGCAATTTTTCTCTTTTGCTTCCTAGGGGTAGAAATTATTATTTCTATTGTCTTCTGAGGTAGAGTGGGTGTCAAGGTAGCTGAAATAGAAGGCAGACTACTTGTTTATACAGTGACTGTCAGAGATAGCTCTCTCATTATAGGTTCTATATATGCCCCGAACGATGACCAAGATGACTTAATCTGCAAGGCAATTAAAGAGGTGATATCCACTAACGACCGGCTGGTATTGTTGGGGGGAGATCTTAGCCTGGTCTTTGATAACAAGTTAGATAGATCAGCACAAACTTATGATAGGACTGGGGCTCTCACAAAAAAGGGTAAAGAATGGATACAGGGGTTGGGGCTACAGGACATCTGGTGAAAGCAACACCCTCACACACAAGACTATACCTTTTACTCACATGCCCATAAAATGTACACCCATCTGGATTACTATCTAGGACCCAAAGATATCCAAGCCCTATGTATGACCTCAGAGATAGAGCCACACTCCCTCTTGGATCACCATGCAGTGTCCCTCACTCATGCAATTCTCCCAGCTATCCAGCACACACGAGCATGACAACTGTGGGAAAGACTTTTATACAGACCCAAAGTGGTGACCCAATTAAGTAAGGCCCTAGCTCAATTTCTGGAATTTAATGACACTCCTGATGTTACCACCACAACACTACGAGATGTCCTGAAAGCTGTGCTTAGAGGGGAACTAACCACTATCTTAGCCGCAGACAAAATATTCCATAAAGATAGGAGAAAACACCTCTTTCAAAGGATAAGAAAACTGGAATGCATCCACCAATGCACAGGGGCTCCGAGAGGCTAGCAACAATTAGAAGCAGCTTGTACTCAATTGGGGGGCCTTGATATAGATAAGGCTGAACATGCGGTCCTGCGCCTATGTCATTCATTCTATAAAGATGTGGACAAATGCGGTTGACTCTTAGCTAACAGGCTGCGTATGCAAAGGCAAGCGGTGAGTGTACAGTTTTAGCATGGCCCTGATGGATCTAAGGTAAATGAGGACAATATCATACTCTCGTCTTATCGGGTCTTTTCCAGGGATTTGTATACTGGTCAAACTCTTGACTGGAAGCATCCATCTCATACCCCAAGGTGCAAATACCACATGCCTCCCCCCAAAACAGGAAGAATCTCTGGAGTGCCCAATTCATAAAGAAGTCATAGTTTCCAATTCCGGTCAGAAACCCCTAAAATCACCCAGTCTAGAAGTATTTATAGCCCTTTTTTACAAGACCTTCTGTCAAGTACTTGCCCCAAGTACTCGTTGACTTTTTAATTCCATCTCGGGCCCCGGATCATTGCCTTCTTCTACGTTGGAGGTGGTCATTGTCCTGACCCCCAAGCCAGAGAAGGATAAACGCCATTGCAGCTCATATTGTCTGAAATCACTTCTTAATGTTGACGTCAAACTTATTACTAGCATCATAGTGGCTGGCTTGGGGTCTCTTATTATAGTCTAATTGACCGGGATCAGGTGGGATGTATTCCTAACAGGCAATGCAGTGATAACACGGGGTATTATCCATTTGATAGATAAGGCCAAACGCTCTTCTGAGGAAATGGTATTGTTAACAATAGACGTTGAGAAGGCCTTTGATTGCGTTCACTGGCCTTACCTAGAGAAGACGCTTTCCAATTTTGATTTTGGAGACTGGTTTATGGCCTGGTCCTGAGTAACTACAGTCGTCCTCAAGCAACATCAGGTTTAATGGGTATGCATCAGACCCATTCCCTATAGTTAGAGGTAAACGCAGTGGTGCCCATTGTTGCCACCCCTGTTTGCCCTTTACATGGAACTGATTGCCCAATGGGTGCAAGATAACCCAGATATTACAGGGGTTATGTTTGGGGGTTAATAGCATACTATTCGTTTATCTGCAGATGATGTTCTGGACTGGTGACCTTGGATACCCATACTAGAGACCTTTAGTTAGGCAGCAGGGTTTCGCGTTAACATCAGTAAATTTCAAGCTCTTAATTTATAAGCAGCCCGAAAACAGTAGCGACTAGCATGGCAATACCCAATACAATGGGCCCTCAATCCATTCCGTACCTGGGGATCCAATTAGCAACTACAATACAAAAGACAACAGCTCTCAAATATGGATCTCTGCTTCATCTTTTAAAGGGAGACCTGGCTCAGTGGCATATTTATAAACTGTCCCGGTTTGAAAGCGTTGCTGCCCTTAAGATGACTATTCTATCTAAGATATTGTTTTTATCTCAGACAATGCCAGTGATACCCCTGAGGGTTTTACAGGCCTTTCATAATGAATTGATTCAATTTGTGTGCACTGATGCCCACCCTCATATGAGGAGGGAAAAAGCCTATCAGTCTGTTTCCAGGGGTGGCCTAGGTGTTCCCAATCTACAACAATATTATAGGGCAACATAGCTAAGATATCTGGTGGAATGGAATAAAGGGGAATGCGAAAAGCATTGGCTATTTCAGGATAGAGCACTAGCAGGTAGGCCTTTATGGAAAATCCCTTTCTTAAGGAAAGCTCAATTCCCAAAAGCCTTTATGTACCCCCAATCACTAGAGCTACACTGGAAGCCTGGGACCAGGTGAGTCAGAGTAAATGCCTTATATCGTATCCATCCCGTTGACACCTATTTTGGGCAACTCCGACTTCCCTCCAGGTGAAAATTACGTGGCTTTCATCCCATGGCAGTGTGCAAAATGTCGCTCAGTGGGTCACCTATTTGATGAAGATGGGATATTATAGTTTGACCAGCTGCACAAAGATTATCTGCTCCTGGAAACTGGGTGGATGTACTACCTACAGGTGCAACTGGGTATTTCATCCCCCTGCCCTAGAGGCTCAGAGAGTTCTCAATCCCGATGAGAAATGGCTAGTAACTACAACTTCTGATAAACAACTAATTTCTGATCACTCTGTTGCACTCCCCTAAACTGCGGGGGTCGAAAAGATGAGCAATTGAATCAAGGAGGCCCTTGACATCGAAGGAGTGGGGGAAGTGTAGTACAGAGCGTGACACACGGCTTGCAACGCTGCTAGTATAGAAACTGCATTGAAGATAACTACATATTCGTTTTTAACACCAGTGTACCTCCATAGATGGAATTTGGAAACAAAGCCCAGATAGTTGCATAGAGGAAGGAAGATAGGATTGACACTAGGATTTTCCTTCCAAAACATATTAGCTCACTAGGCGACAGTACGTATCCCAACATATCAGGGGCAGCTTCACAGACTATGGCACATTCTAGGGATGGAAAAGATTACCCTCTCCCTTACTTCACAGACTGCTTCATATGGGAAACTATGGAGCCTGTTCATAGCACTACTCTCTTCTGAATTTACAGAGGTAATGTGTCCTGAATACTTACGCTTACTACGGCTAATTGATGTCACCCCCTCGATGACGCAAGGCGACTCTAACTAACCATCGATTTTTCACAGGCCATGACATCATAGCTGTTGCAATTCACTGCATGAGTAATGGCGGTTGGACTTCAATAAAAGAGATTTGAACCATATAAAGTTATGTTATGTTGTTATGTTATAGGGTAATTCTTAAGCGCACGGCTACTCCACAGAGTATCCCGGCACTAGCCTGACCCCAAAACAGAGAAGCAAACCTGAATAACAGCCACACTATTTCTGAAAAAGCCAGGTCTTTAAGCCTCTACGAAACTTGAGAAGGTCACGTTCTTGCCGCAAGATAAGAGGGAGGCTATTCCATAATCTGGCTGCGACCACCTGAAAAGAGCGGCCGCCCTTGTGAGAACGGTGGAATTTGGGCACAATTGTAAGTTGTTGGGATGATGAACGCAGTGTTCTGGAGGGTTTATAGGGTTGGATTTTATTTCTAATATAAGGGGCTCCAATCCTATTCAAAGCCTTAAAAGTTAACACCAGGGATTTAAAACAGACCCTCTGTCTTACTGGAAGCCAATACAAAGTGCTCAGATGAGGGGGCATATGGGCTCTAGGTCCCACTGCAAGAACTGCCCTTGCAGCTGCATTTTGAACCAACTGCAGACGATTTAATAGGTAGTTCGGGAGGCCCAGATACAGCACATTAACGTAGTCCAGCCTGGACATGATCAGAGCCTGGACCACAGTTTTCCTGTTCACAATCGGGAGAAGGGGGAGAAAATTTCTCATCGTTTTTAGTAATCCAAAACATGTACCTGCCGTTGATTGAACCTGGGTCTTCATGGCCATATCAGAATCAAGTTTTACTCCTAAATTTTTCACAGTGAGGGCAGGCTTCTCCGGAGGGGAATGATTCTTAGGCCACCATTTGCGCCATTCATTGTCCGGACCCAAACTGTTTGTTGGCGATTTTCTAGGAAGGAAGTGAACCATCTAAGCACCGTGCCCCCTATGCCGCTCTCCCTCAATCTATGAAGGAGCCGGTCATGGGGCACGGTATCAAAAGCCGCTGATAAATCCAATAGTATCAGCACCACCTTTCCTCCAGTATCTAGGGTGTTCTTGATCGTCTCTACAATTTCTAGTAGGGCAGTTTCCGTACTATAGTTTGCTCTAAAACCCGATTGACTCGGATGAAGTATCTGATTTCCTTCAATAAAATCTGTCGTAATTGTATTCACATATTTCTCCACCACCTTGGAGAAAAACGGTAGGAGAGATATGGGCCGATAGTTACTAACTACCAGTGGATCTGCTGATGGTTTTTTTAAAAGAGGGAGAATTTTCCCATGCTTCCATATTGTGGGCAGCCTACCTTCGGACAAAGAAAGATTGAGTATTCTGTTAACTGCAGGATTTGTTGCTTCAGCAATTGATGCCAGTATTTTTGCCGGGCACGGATCAGATGGCGATCCGGATTTTAGGGCTCTCATAATCTTAAGGGAGGTCGCCTTGGGCATAGTCACGAACTCCGTTAGAGTGTTCACACAAGAAAGATTTATGACAGAGGGACTATGCAGACTGCTAGTCACATTCTGACAAGGACTCCCAAAAGAGTCTTGAATTTTTTGAATTTTTTAATAAAAGTATTGTGCAATTTCATTTGTCCAAGTGTCCGTAGGAGAAAAGGGGCTTTTTGAGGCTAAAGGAACAGTAAAGTCCTTGACGATCTTAAACAATTCCTTCGCACGGTTGTCTGCTTGTTCAATTTTCCTGGCCAAGAACTGTTTCTTTTCATCACGGACCTTTGCATAATGTACTTTCAAAGCTGTTTTATATGTTAGTTTCTCAGCAGGGTCAAAGTTCTTTCTCCAGCGCCGTTCTAAATTCTTACAGGCACTTTTGTTTTTCCTAAGGGACTCATAAAACCATGGTGCCGAATTTCGGCCTTGTTTGACTACTCGTTTTGCAAGGCGTGTACATCTTGCTCCAGATTATTACTGACTACTAGGGGATGTTGACTAAACATATGAGTTGTGGCTTCAGGTGTCATTTGGTTAAAAGATCTAAAAGTTTCTGGCCGAGATTTATAATGAATCTCAGACTTGATTGGCGTCTTATTAATTATGAAATTAACCAGAAAATGGTCCGACCAAACAATAGGCACAGGAACAATTGCTTCCAATTCTGTTGTTGAAAAGATCTGATCTAAAATATGACCTTTTTCATGTGTAGGGAATGTTACATAAGGAGCCAACTTGAAAATGTTAAATAGTTCATAGAGTTTAGTTGTGTCTAAGTCTGTTGTTTGGTCGAAATGGATATTAAAATCCCCTAATATCAAACATTGTCCAAATTTGCAGATGATAATTGTAATGGCAAGGCCTACCGATTCCAAGAACCTTCCGGCCGGCCCAGGGGGGCGGTAGATCAGGACTCCAGCAAGAGATTGGTGGGGTGTAACTGTTAGGCAAAAGCACAAACCCTCCGCTTCATCAGGTTCTGTCATTGATATCTGTTGACAGACCAGAGGATGTTTGTAAATGATCGCAACCCCCCCTCCTCTGCCCCCCACTCTGTCCTTCCTGAGTACCCTATAGTCTGGTGGGAAAGCACCGGCGATGGTAGGGTTGGACCCTTCGTTTAACCATGTTTCAGTAAGAAACATTACATCCGGCTGAGTCTCTGAGAGGAGGTCATAAAGCTGAAGTTCATGCTTCTTCCTAGACCTTGTGTTTAAAAGAATAGCTTTCAGCTTTCCTCTCATTGTTCTGGCCTCAGTCTGCTCCCCTACGAACTCCTTTCTACCTTGATAACCACTGTCATTGGACTGAGATGTGAAATTTCGATTACGTCTTCTGCACACCACTAACCTGGTATCAACCGATAGAGAGTGGCGGGGACATTGGAATACGTCACTATCCAGCCTCAATAGTTGAATCCTGCTTTAAACTAATGTACGGTGGCAGTTTTCAGAGTTACCTCGATGTAGGTCGGCATCTCGGCTTGCGCTGGTCGCTTACGGGTCACGGACGGGCGCAGACGGGCTCGCGCAGCGTCCCTCGTTATGCGTTCCAGCTTTGGAAACAGTAGACCGCACCCCGCTCCAAAATGGCGACCAAGGGTGTCGAGTCTAAGCACAAAACAGTTTGCACCTGTTCCCTTCTCTTCCCACTTTCAATTTCCAACCCCCGGCACAGGTAACAACGATATTCCTATAAATTCACAGTTCTAGAGTCAGTATTTATATTTATATAAAGGAAATAAATGTGTACACAATTCATCTGGCATATACAGAGTATGTCCACCCAAAATATCTTTGACATTGCACATTTACTGATATGAAGCTAACACGTTTGATAAAAGGATTCATTGATTTCCTTATGGTGTATTTCAAATGTGTATTCTTTGCAACAGCAGGTGCTAATTCAGAATTACATCAGTGCTCTTGAAAACATTTTTGCACTAGAGTTGCACATTCTGTAATGTATCTTTTTCTGCTTTTCAGTACAAGGTGGGGGCTAGATATCTAACTCCTATTGGCAGGTGGAGTTATTATCAAATACAATGCCAAAGGAATGCATATACATAAACTGGGTCAGTACTTTGTAGGTTTTACTGACAGGTTTAAAGTGAGTGATGATATGTCCAGAAATTTAGTGTCAAACAGTGTATTATGTGCATATTGAAACAGTACTGTTGGAAATTGGGTTACTGGTTGAGGGGAGGGTGTGAAACACTTCTCCAGCAGCAACCCCAATTCTTGTCAGGGTGAAAACACAAGCAACCCCAAATTAACCTGTACTTAACCCTCTGGTAGCTTGGCACAATAGTAGTCAGGCATTACTTAGAAGCAATATGCAAAGTATTTAAGCATCGCTTCAAACTGTAATAAAGTAAAAACAGATTAAAAATCGCATACAATTTAGAGAAGTAGAGTGAATTTTAATAAATTATTTGAGACCAAAAACCTCAAAAATCTAATCAGTAAGACCAGAGATTTGAAAATTGTAAGATTTAAGTAAATATAGTGCCTCCAAGCACAATGCGTTAACTGTGGTCTAGTTCCGTGGACTGGGACAAAGTCACAAGTTCAGGTTGAACATGATGGAGGGCGAGCCAGATACAGGAGCTAAGTTTGGCCCACTGTACAAAGTAACCTAAATTCTGGTTGCAAAATGTTGCAATATACCGTGTTGAGGATGCGTAATGCTGCAGTGGTTGCAATGAAGCTGTGGCACTGAGATGTGGAGTCCTGCAGATGAGGATGCCGACAATGAAAGGGCTTGTGATGCAAAGGTCCTGCATTTAAGGATGCATCAAGCCGCAGCTGTTCCAATGTGGCTGTGAGGAGATGCGTCGTGCTGCTTCGTTTCTGCTCCATGGACCACAGCTGTGCTGACAAATCACATTCAGACCTACTTCCAAGGGTCCAGGATTTGAGTGGCAGAACTTGGGGGAGGGGAGGTACGACTCCCAGAAGACAAAGTCCTGGTGCTGGGTTCAAAGTGGTGGTCATGGGTTCAAGATACAGGTCCATTAGTTTTTACATAGGGAGCAGGGCAACAGAGTAACCGTTCATCTTGCAGAGCAGCACCAAAGTTTGTTTGAGTCTTCACAGGTCCAGAGGTGTACTTGATAGTTTGTTTCTGAGTGTTCAATATTTATATTTAGTTCCAATTTAAAGTAGTAGAAGGCTCTGGAGGTTTCCATGCTAGAGGTGCTTGGAATTGCCTGCCTCTCTACCCTGGCCAAAGCTTGTCTGGGGGTACAAAAGACTGGTGTTGAATATTTTGCAGTGTGCTCAGCCAGAGACTTTCTGATGTGCAAATATGGCAGGTGATAGCTACGCCACCTCATCAATACACAAAGACTAACTGCCAGCTACACCAAGCCATGTGACCCCAGATACAAGTTGCAGGCAACAAATGGTTAGGACAAGAAAATGCCAACTTCTTAAAAGTGGTACTTTCAGAATTGTGACTTAAAATCCAACTTTCCAATTAAGAGGGTTTTAAATCAGAATTAGACACCAAACTCCACAGTCTTACTTGCTTCCAACTGAAAGTTAGCACTAAATGTAATAAGGTAATCCAATGTTATCCTATAGGAGAGGTAGGCCTTGCAGTAGTGAAAAACAAATTTAAGAGATTTTCACTACCAGGACATGTACAACTTAAAATTACCTGTCCAACTTTTTTAATATACTGCACCCTAACCTCTTGGCTGTTCAGGGACTAACCTAGGTTTGACTTATATGCATTAAAGAGAAAGGTCTCAGCCTGGGAAAATGTTAATTTTGCAAACACAAGTTTGCCAGGCTGAAATGACAGTTTAAACTGTACATACAGGCTGCAATGGCAGGCCTGAAACATGTTTAAAGTGCTACCTAAATGAGTGGCACGATAAGTGCTGCAGGCCCAATAGTAGAATGTGTTACAGGCCCTGGGTACTTGTAGTAGAACTTTAATAGAGACTTACAAGTAAATCAAATGAGCCACTTGGGTGAAAGTCAATTTCAAATTGGAGAGAGCACAATCACTGATTGGCAGTGGTGAAGTTTGCAGATTCCTAAAAGCCAACAAAAAAGAGCTAAAATAACAGGACGAAGAAATGAAAATGTTTGGGGATGACCACACAAAAAGGACGAAGTCCAACATGACCTCCCTCTTGCCAAAAGCCAGGGTAGACTAATTAATAACTTGATGGGCTTTCTTGCTTAGGCGATAGAACATGTACAAAGGCCCTGCTGTGCAGAAGCACTTGACAGTTCTACGCCCTTCTGAACGTATTTGGATCCCTCTGTCTGCACTCTCCTTAGTCACAGGATGGACCTCTGGGGAATCCCTCTCCATATCTGGGGACTCTTTCTGTGAAGCACATAACCCTAATTTTCTCACCGATGCATCCCAGTAGGCAGAAAGTACCACCATGGCCAAAATAGTGATGTGTCCCATTTTGCACCTTAGATCAGACATTTGTCTCTAACAAAGGAAAACTCGGTCCATAAGGACAGCAACCAACAGGGGCCACTAACAGCTGCTAGTGTCATGAGCCAGACCTGAGGCCATCTAGGGTTCTTTGAACTCTGAGGTTTCTCAGAGTGGGAGGCAAAAGCCCTGGTTTTAGGCACCCTTCTTCCACTCTACTTCCCACCAGTTCTGGGGAGGCATCATGTGTCTGACTCTTAAGGTTGAATGATGGATGGGGGTGTCCACACTCACACTGCCCCTCCATCTGGGGTTTTATACCCTCCTCTTGGAAATGGTACTTACAGAAACCTGAACTGTCAGGGCACCCTGGGCGGCCACTCCTCTCAGCTCTCCTGACACTGGGAGCAACTCATTTCCCAGAAAGCAGTCGATCGGCATCAGGGGCCCACTACATTCCTCGGGGTCACCGCCCCAACCTACCCATATGATACCAGGGCCATGGACCAGAAAATGTCATGTCCCTGAGGTTCTGTAGCGATCCGAACCCGTGAATTCGGTATCGTAGTACTGACACGATTTTGGTACCAATGAACCGCAAATGATCCATTATAGGCATGACAGTGTTTTCGCCGCACAACTAGCATGAATTCACTGAAGAGTAGGGCATTCTGTTGTAAAGCCATGGCATCCATTTTAGTTACGGCATCCATCTTGTTTCTTGCCCTCACATAGTCAATGAACGGACGATGACCCCGGCAGAGTCACCTTGTTAAGGACACGTAAGCTCGAGCCCGAGAAAGGCTGACGCTGCATGACTAGGCAGAATCAAGCTGCCTCCCTTGCCTGAGGCCAGTCCCGCCATACTGGTTCTTGTGTCCGTTGTCCTGACTGAAAGGCCGAAGACGATTGCCCTGCCCGTTTATGATCCATAAACACCTCCTATCCTACATTTCAATCTTTTGCACCTGGCTCTGCTCCTTTCCTTCTGGGCTTTTACAATGGGGAGGTTACGATTTTTATGATGGGGAGGATCGGGCGAAGAATGGAGAACTGTCGAGGGAACCTGATCGAATACCGAAAACCTACAACTAATCATTGTTTGATATTTATTTATTGTCTGTTTGGGATACCGGGCTGGGCATGAAAAATATTTGTGTAATGTTGAAATATTTGTGTAATGTTGCCCCGAGATATTTTTCTTGTATTTAAGGCGCTACCCACTTGATACGAATTGAACAGTCTCGTAGATTCTGCCTCTGTGTGGTTCCTGTGATTTCTGTGTCCCTGCAGTAAATAAACCTTGGTCTTTGACGCCGCCATCGAGAAGCCCGTGTCTCTGTTTATTTGTGCACCGAGACAGGTGGAACTCAGGGGTCTTCGGGTGTTGTTTCCCTGACACCTATGGACTCTTAAAAGTCCAGAACCTCAAATTGGCGCCCAACGTTGGGCGACGTCATCCGGTACCGGTCCAAAGCCTGAAGAATTCGAGAAGTTTCGTGTGAAGATTCCGGAGGGAGGTACCCCGCTTCATCGATCCCTGCATGTCGTAAAAGTGGCCCGACGATCTCTTCCACGAGGGTTCCCGTTTCCAGACGGCTACAGAGGACCGCTGCCTTGACTGTCGCCCTGTCTTGGACCCGAGGTGCAGACCTTAGTACGGCGAGACGTAGACGGGTTCTCCTTGGTGACGTCTTCCACATTTCAGTTAAGTATTAATTGGGTAGTGCTCAGTCTGGTCATTTGGATACGTTTGTTTATGGATTTGTAGATTATCATTGGTTGCTCTTGTTAGGATAATCTTTGTATCTGGTATTGGTTCGTTTTTGGTAGGCCTAAGTTCTCTGCGCATTTTGGTTGGAATTTGTCTTTATAATCATGATTAAGAGTAAAAATTGTTTCTTGTCCTTATTACGTTGCAACGGGGATTCCCGGTTGGAGGATTCGTGTTCGGTTCCTCCGATTGGAACTCCTGCATATGAGCTCTATTGTAAACATGGTGTGGGTCCTATTACGTACAATGAAGTATGGGTCCGTTATACTAAGAAAGATGGTGTCCTTAGTTGGCCACCGCATGGTAGTTTTGAAAGTGAAATTCTAGATAATTTAGAAATGAAATTGTTCAAGAAAAAAGCCCGGCCGGCAATGTTTGATTCTTTTCGCGTATGGCGCAAAGAAGCCAAACAGAGAGAAATTAGGAAAACAAAGAAAGAGCAGAAAGAGAAAGGGTTGACCTTAATGGAGTCTGCTAGGCAGCTGCATGTCAACGAGACCGAAAAAGCAATAGAAATAGCGAACAGAAGACATAATCTGGCGATCGATAAATGCTACCCTGTCTTGCCATCTTGTCCTGCTAAGCCGATAGAGGACCCCGAAAAGGATCCCCTGTTGTCTTATCTGTTAAGTTCACCTCCACCTTATGCACAGGGTATTACAGCACCACAGTTACTACCTGTTGTACAGCCAGCTGCTGGTCAGCATGGAATAGGTGCTCCACTTCCTTTGAATCCAGCTCCTGTCTTTCCCGTGATCAATGATCCTACGGCACCCCCTCTCCCTGGGTTGCCTGTTCCGCCTATCGTTTCACAAACTGCTTTACCTACTACTCCCACCCTTACTATTTCACCTGCTTCAACTGTCCTGTCCCCGAGCCCTAACATTTTGACTCTGTTCGTCGGAAGATAACCGACTCTGTGACTAATATCCTAACTCCTCTCTCCAGGTCTTTACTTGGGACCCCCGTTTCTGACTCTATACAGAGACGTAGCCAGTTTCCTGGTCCCGAGGAACGAGACACGTTAGATTCGACAGCTCTTAGATGGATGTCGAAAGCTGCGAAGTATGATGCACGAAGAGTGTTAGACACATTTATGCAATGGAATGAACCGACTCAACGTTATGTTTTTGACGTGATGTGTTCTCTCGTGCGTGAAGAATGGGAAGATGATGACTTAGATACAGTTCCCTCTGATTTAATAAATATTCAGCAGAAATTCGCCGCAGGAATGGTGATAGGTTCAGAAGTAGGAAGAGCGATAGAATTGATTTTAGCTTATAGGGACGAGTCCCCTTTAAGGGCGACAAGAGACCCTGATGGTACACCGATAACTAGAAAAAGACGAGGTCAGTATCCGATGAGGGAAGTTCCGCCCATATGGCGTGATGCAGTTCAAGCTGATGCGGCCCTTGGTATTGCAGCTGCCCCAGCGCAATTCCAAAGAGTATGGATACATATCCCTTGGAAGCGAGCTGAAGTATTAACAGTGAAGCAAGCATTGCCAGATCCTCGTAAAAATCCTGCTGGTTATTATAAAGAGTTAACGCAAACAGTCCAAGCGTGTATCATGAATTTGGCAGACATTGAAATGCTATTTGGTAATGTAGTGCCACAGCCTATATGGGCCAAGATTCGGCAAGAGAACCACCCAGTCGCCTTAGGAGGTGATTGGCCAGCTATCGTAGCGGCAGATGCACAACAGGTTGGCGGAGCTAAACCTGAACCCCTGATTGCTGACTTACCTGGCAGAATAATTAATCTGATGAAAACGCTGATGCCAGCGTTGCGAGTAAATTGGGATAAACTATCAGCATGTAAGCAAAATAAGGACGAAAGCGTCTCTGACTTCTTCACTAGATTTGAAGAGACTTTCGTAGATCACAGTGGGCAAGATATGAGTACCGAGGGAGGTCAGAGGTTGTTTGTTGATAAGTTTGTGTTTAATTTATTACCTGAGCTTAGTAATAAGTTAAAAGATTCAGAAAGTGCATGGGCAGTGTCGACGACAGCACAGATACTAGCAACTGCTCAGTATTACGAGAATAGAGAGAAAGAAGAGAAGGAAAAATCAGAAAAGAAAACGAAAGATTTAAAAACCAAAGTTCTGTTGCAACAAGCATATCCGCCTCGTTCGAATCAGTCAGATTCACAGCAGCGACCTCAGTTTCAACCGCAGCCACAATTTCAGCAAGGGACGGCCCAAAGATTTAATTATAACTTTCCCCGACAACAATTAGCATGGAATCAGTGTGCCTATTGTAAAAAGGAGGGTCATTATAAGAACGAGTGTCCAGTACTACACCCTCAAACTAGTGGTATCTCAGCTCAGAGAGGAAATGTTGGATTTACGCAAGCCCCTAGAGGTAGAGGGCGTGGTACGATGACACCACAGACTGATCGCCAATCGAATTATTTTGACCAGCGAAATATACAACCTACGCAACTAGGTAGATCTCCACAGTACCATGTTGAAGATTATTACGATCATAATGAAGAGATCCATAGAAGCGAGCAAGAGGACAGCCGAAGACAGAGAGAGGGAGTAGTATCAGTTCCAGTTGATCAGAGTGGACCTTATGTCGCAGTAGCTACCTCAGGCGTGGTCGAACCGTTTCTGTTGGATACTGGTGCGGCAAAAAGTTCAATCATGAGTGCAAAACTCCCTGGCGCACCTTTGTACGGCTTAACGAACATTTCAGTAGGTTTCTCAGGCGCCCCTGTTCACAATCCTGTGTCTAGTCCTTTATCTATCTCTGTTGGGCCATGCAAGCTAGAAGCACCCCTTATCCTAACTACTGGTTATAATGAGAATCTGCTTGGTTTAGACCTGTTGAAACGCCTACATGCGACACTGTACTGTTCTCCTTCGGGAGTACAGCTCACATTAGGCAAAAGAGTCATCTCTCCGATGTACATGTCGATGGATAAGCTCCCACCGGAGCTGCGTTCTTTCCCTGATACTCTTTGGGCAACTGGCCCTAACGATGTAGGTCTATTGGAAATTCCGCCTTACGTGGTAAGTCTAAAAGCGAATGTTAAATTTCCACGAATCCCACAGTATCGGATTTCAAATGAAGGAGAACGAGCACTTTTACTGATTGTAAAGGACTTGATACAGAAAGATGTGATTGAGGAAACTAGAGGAAACGTTTGTAATAGTCCTGTTCTGCCGATTTTGAAACGCACTGATCCTTCCAAACCTCCAATCTACAGATTTGTGATCGACCTCAGAGAGGTTAACAAAATTGTGATTCCACAATTTCCAGTGGTACCAGATATCACTGCATTATTAACGTTGATTCCTGCATCGGCATCATGGTTCACGGTAATTGACTTGAAAAATGCATTTTTCAGCATCCCGATAGCCGAAGAAAGTAGAGACATTTTTGGTTTCTCCCTAGGAGGACGCAGTTTCAGATTCAAACGCGCTCCACAAGGTTATTGTGAAAGCCCTTCAATTTACAGCCAAGCACTAAAAAGTCAACTAGATACTCTTGTACTTCCTCATGGTGTCGCTCTGATCCAATATGTAGACGATCTTCTACTAGCCGCTGATGACAAGGAAACTTGCAAAGCAGCTACAATTTCTTTATTACGTCATTTGTCAGACTTACATCACAAGGTGTCACCTTCTAAACTGCAATATTGTTGCCAAGAAGTGACCTACTTAGGTCATCTTTTGTCAAAGGAGGGAAGAAGGTTGACCCCAGAGAGAATCAAAGCAATTTCGCAGATGACTGTACCAAGCACACAGAGAGAAGTGCGCGCGTTTTTGGGTATTACGTCATACTGCAGACAATGGATCCCAAATTTTTCTTTCATGGCGAAACCTTTGGTAGCCCTGACTGGAAAAGGTGTTCCAAGCCCTTTGCCATGGTCTGATGAATGTCAACAGAGTTTCTCTGACTTACGTGATGCGCTGTGTTCAGCTCCTGTGTTGGGTACTCCTGACTACAGTAAGCCATTTACTCTATATGTCCATGAAAGAGAAGGTTGTGCATTGAGTGTTTTAACGCAACAATTTGGCGACAAACAGCGGCCTTGTGCATATTTTTCATCCACATTAGATCCGGTAGCAAGAGCATTGCCAAGTTGTTTGAGAGCCACAGCAGCAGCCGCAGTGTCTATTCGACAGTCTGCCGGATTAGTCATGAACAACATGTTAGTAGTCATGGTTCCACATGCTGTGGATACACTCATGAATAGAACGAAAACTCAGCACCTCACCAGTGCTAGATTATCAGGCTACGAGCTGACACTTTTGGCAAGTCACATTCAGATCAAGCGATGCAACATATTGAATCCAGCAACGCTGTTGCCGATTGCCCAGGAGTCGAGTGATTCAGAACCCCATGATTGTTGTTTCAGAACTGAGGAAGAGACAAAAGGTAGAATCGATTTAAAAGATACTCCGTTATCAGACCCAGACGGCACGTTATATGTCGATGGGTCCTGTTTCAAACTCCAGAATGGTGATGTAACGGCCGCGTATGCAGTTACGACTTTGAGTACAATTGTTGAGACTGCAAGAGTGAATCAGAATTCTGCCCAAGCAACAGAATTAATTGCATTGACAAGAGCGTGTGTTTTAGCTGAGGGAAAAAGAGTGAATGTGTTTACTGACAGCCAGTACGCCTTCGGCGTTGCACATAGTTTTGGACGTCTGTGGAAAGAAAGAGGTTTTCTCACGTCCCATGGAGCTAAGATCCAACATGGACAGTTAGTCAGCGATCTATTAGAATCCCTGAGCCTACCGAATGAAGTTGCGATTATGAAGTGCAGTGCACATCGAAAGATCACGGATGATGTTGGCCGAGGGAATGCGTTTGCTGATGAGGTCGCTAAAGAAACGGCCAAGAACATGATGAGCAGAATGTACGTTGCAACGTCTGCAAGATGGATTGCTGAATCAGGAATGTGTGAGAATATGATTGACAGTGTGAAAGCAATCCAAAATGAGGCAACTGAAGATGAGAAGAATGAATGGAAGGAGAAAACGGGTAAAATGGATTCGAGTGGATGTTGGGTTGATCTGTCTGAGCAGCAACGTTGGATGTTACCCAATGCGTATGTACTTGCAGTAGTCACGATGGCGCATGGAGCGGCGCACATTAGTTCGAAAGGGATCTGTAAAATGTTAGCTCCAGTATGGAAGAATGATGGAATTACGAAGTGTGCGGAAAGAGTGGTGAAAAACTGCATGGTGTGCCTGATGCATAATCCTGGCAAGGGAACCCCAACCCCAACTGGTCATTTTGCTCCCCCTTCCTGTCCCTTTGAAGTGATTCAGTTGGATTATATCCACATGGACAGGTGTAACAATCTTAAGTATGTCCTAGTGGTAGTATGTGCCTTTTCAAGGTGGATTGAGGCATACCCATTAAAGGATAACACTGCCATGTCCACTGCCAAAATCCTCCTCAAAGAATATTTCCCTAGGTATGGTATGCCACGGATTGTTTGGTCAGACAACGGAAGTGAGTTTGTAGGGAAAGTTATGAAGAGTGTGTGTGCAGGTCTAGGAATTGTACAGAAATTCCACAGTGCGAATCATCCACAGTCAGCAGGTTTGGTGGAAGGGTACAATGGCACCCTGAAGCTGAAGCTTGCGAAAATTCAAGCTTCCACTGGTCTCTCTTGGCCAGATGCCCTGCCTTTAGCTCTACTGTCCACCAGAGCGACGGTACACTCTCGAGTAGGGCTTAGCCCATATGAGATTGTGTTCGGCCGCCCTGCTAATGTTTGGGGAGTCCCTAGGCCAAAGGAATTTAGGCAAATTGAATACCCAATGTTGATTGATTACCTTTATGATCTGACTGCTAAGCTGAGTCTTATTCATCAACAGGTATTCGAATCCTTGCCTAAACTGCCGGAGAGTCCAGGCCACACGTTGAAACCTTGGGACCAGGTCGTGGTGCGAAACTTCGAACGCACCCGAAACCTTCAGCCGAGATTCGTAGGCCCATTCCAGGTCCTCCTTGTAACCAGAACTGCAGTACGCCTGGCCGGCAGGAAGAATTGGGTGCACGCCAGCCATACAAAGCGTGTCCCTCTTCCACTTCCCTATGACAACTGGGTTAGACGAGGAATTGGTGTATCCGAGACAGAACCTGTTCCTAGACACATCCCATTCAGTGATGCAGAGTATCTAACGGACCGTCCACAAACTGAAACACAGAACTTTGACACTTCAGCAGAAACCGTTCCGTTGAACCCTGAACCAAGTATTGCACAAAGTGAACATTTGTCATCTGTGGAGTCGAACATTTCTGCACCTGTGGACCAGCTATTTCCAGACCAAACCAGACCTGGAAAGTACAGATACAATCTTCGTTCTCATGTGATGAACTGATGACATTGCATTACTACATTTTTGTTTGAAAAACTGTAAAACTGTTTTGATTGCATTACATCCCGTACTGTCAGGAAGTTTGCTCTTTTTAAATTTTTTGCCATCCTTTTACCTTGCCGTCTGGGTTACCGTAGGGTCGTAATGTGTGCCTTGTTTTAATTTACAGGGAATCAGACATTAGGTCGGTTTCTTCTGTTTATCTTGGGAACTCCCAGGATAGATAGAGGTAAGTTTTTAACAGGTACAAACCATCCGTTGCGAACGGTTATAGAAGATGGAGCTTCCTGAATTACGACGGGTTAAAGTCATAAATGTGCATAAGACCAAACTGTATGATATACTACATAGCAAATGTTTCCTAATGCAATGTGCTCTGACACTTCTGATTGTTTTTACAACTCTAGTAGGCGGAATTATTTTTGGTATTCAATTGATCTTTGCACCTGTTATGTCTACAGTATCTCCCCATATTTCTGCTTCCCCAACTATTGGTACTATTCATTCTTTCCACCCTTTTCCTGCTCACGAACAAGCTTGACGCTCTGAGTTTATAAACAACACTTTCATTCAGCTCTTGCACCAACATCAACTAGTGGTTAACACAACAAACTGCTGGGTATGTGGCGTGATACCACATACCATGGACAAGGGCATCCCTTATTTGGTTCTGCCTTTCAGTTATAATGGATCATTCTGGGCATTTCAGACCATGTTCGCCTATGCTCTAGAGACCTACCCTCCACGACCTCCACGTTCCACCCGGTATAACTCTGCTAATAGAGCCTTGGTAAAAGGAATCACTGACATGGTGAGAGATGTCAATAATACTCCGTACATTCCCAAGGATGAGTTGCGAGTTTACATGGGGTGGAACATTACAGAATATGGCATTACTCTGGGCGAGAACAAACGGAAGAGCTCAACTCCGATCTGGGTCGTACCCCACCAAGGTCAGGTCTGTTTGCAAGGGAATGGGAGGAATCAGAAAGCTCGACTTGGGAAGAGTGACTGTATTGAAACATACGTGTTCCCGTCACAATCTTCCCCAGCATTCTTAGCCGCTAAGGGTACCTATTTTGTTTGTCAAGACAGAGCATATACATGGCTGCCCGCTGACTTCTCAGGCTCATGTTATATCGCTCGACTGTTACCTCCGACATACACTGCTGCACCGGACTATCACAAAACAAGAGTTGTGAGAGGTGTATTCAGTAAAGAAGATACTGCTGGCCAAGAAGCAGGAGACTTTTTCAAAGGTTACCTTCCGTTCTGGGGGCCTATGGTCAACAGTAGAAACCTGCGTCAACTAACACGAGTAGTTGAATCCACCATTACCGAAACTGCAGGTGCCCTTAGTAACCTAACGGCTGAGCTTCAAGCGGATCGCCTCATGACGTTACAGAACCGTATGGTTCTTGATGTGTTACTTGCAGATCGAGGTGGGGTATGCAAAATGATCCAATCAAGTTGCTGCGTTTTTATCCCAGATAATGCGCCAACAGTATACAAGGCCATCTCTAAGTTACACAAAATCTCCGACTCCATTCATGTAGAGGAAGGTGACTGGTCACTTATGGGATGGTTCTAGAATCTGTTATCTGCATGGGGGTGGAAGGTTCTAATGGTCATTGGTGTTGCGTTGGTATTTTTATTCTCATGCTGTCTCATTATTCAGTGTGGCCCTGCCTTATGTAGCGTTTGTGTTTCCTCATGCATAAGAAAACCACCGGTTTCCAGAGATATGCCACGGGATAGAGTAATGCTACAACAACATATCAGTGACCTGATGAACATAGAACTGGACTCTGACATAGAGTGAGTTATTGCCTATGTAAGGGCAAAAGGACGGTCTGAGGTTCTGTAGCGATCCGAACCCGTGAATTCGGTATCGTAGTACTGACACGATTTTGGTACCAATGAACCGCAAATGATCCATTATAGGCATGACAGTGTTTTCGCCGCGCAACTAGCATGAATTCACTGAAGAGTAGGGCATTCTGTTGTAAAGCCATGGCATCCATTTTAGTTACGGCATCCATCTTGTTTCTTGCCCTCACATAGTCAATGAACGGACGATGACCCCGGCAGAGTCACCTTGTTAAGGACACGTAAGCTCGAGCCCGAGAAAGGCTGACGCTGCATGACTAGGCAGAATCAAGCTGCCTCCCTTGCCTGAGGCCAGTCCTGCCATACTGGTTCTTGTGTCCGTTGTCCTGACTGAAAGGCCGAAGACGATTGCCCTGCCCGTTTATGATCCATAAACACCTCCTATCCTACATTTCAATCTTTTGCACCTGGCTCTGCTCCTTTCCTTCTGGGCTTTTACAATGGGGAGGTTACGATTTTTATGATGGGGAGGATCGGGCGAAGAATGGAGAACTGTCGAGGGAACCTGATCGAATACCGAAAACCTACAACTAATCATTGTTTGATATTTATTTATTGTCTGTTTGGGATACCGGGCTGGGCATGAGAAATATTTGTGTAATGTTGAAATATTTGTGTAATGTTGCCCCGAGACATTTTTCTTGTATTTAAGGCGCTACCCACTTGATACGAATTGAACAGTCTCGTAGATTCTGCCTCTGTGTGGTTCCTATGATTTCTGTGTCCCTGCAGTAAATAAACCTTGGTCTTTGACGCCGCCATCGAGAAGCCCGTGTCTCTGTTTATTTGTGCACCGAGACAGGTGGAACTCAGGGGTCTTCGGGTGTTGTTTCCCTGACACCTCTGGACTCTTAAAAGTCCAGAACCTCATCCCTGGGTCTGAGTTGCTTTACAGACCTGGCCGGTGTAAGGCTCTGGAGTAACCAGCCTTTCTACTACCATGGTCTGGCTGATCCCGTTGTCCCTCGTAGCAGTAACAGGGATCCCATTCACCTTCACCTGATAAAATTTACAACTTGCACCCTCAAGGTCACAAGCTCAACCACTGAGTCGATCTCCCAGCTATGAGAGATCATGGCATGGTCTATGATCTGCCCCTGGGGACTACTTAGCCCTAAGGTCACATTGGCTACCCCTGTAGAGTTCCCATCAGTCGGTGGTTTCTTTGGACAGACAGAGCACCCCCACTTGTGTCCTAACTCAAAACAATCAATGCACCAGTATTGGAAATGGGGAGCCTGGGCCACTGTCCCCCAGAACTTCCTCCTCTTTTTTCAGAAGGGGCATTGGAACCCTTTGCTCCTCCTTATTCTGGGGCTTGTATGTCTTTGTTGACCTCTCCTTCACTGTACAGGGGGGGACCTGAACCACCCTTCTTGAGGTCACTGCCAGGTACCTTCTTGTGGATCATGGTCCTTAGCCAGAGGTACGCCTCCTTAGCACGCTCTATGGGGCCAGTGAGCTTGCTATCAATCAGGTGATGGCACAGCTCTGCAGACCAAAGACTGAACATTTGCTCTACTGCCATCAAATTTTACAGCCCTTTGTAATCTTTCACTGTCCTTTACCCAACCAGCCAGTGGCTTGCAAAAAGAATCAACACAATCCACCCAGGAGTTATTGGGCAGCGTATTTCTGTCCCTGAACTTCTGCCTGTACTATTGTGGAGTAGGGCAATACTTCTTGACATGGGTGTCCCTCATGTGGGTATACATCATCCTGCGCCCCTTCTCTTGGGCCAGTAGGGCATTCCTACCTTCACTAGATATGTGCCACGAGAGACTACCCCCCAATCCTCCTCAGGGACCCTATGCATCTCCAGAGAAAACTCATAGGCTCCAAACCTTTTGAAAATGTTATCACCCACAACAAAGTTAAGCACCAGATCCTTTGGAATGTAGACCCTCTTGTCTCCAGAGGGCACTGCGGGTATACTGCCACCACTGTGACTGGAGTCTACCTTCCTGGCCTTGATATCCATCTCTCTGAGGCTCTTTTGAAGAGCCAGTTTCTATAGGGCCATCTTGAGTTCGGCCATCCCTAGTGTTAGACTTGGCATCTTTTGGCGTGTTTTCCCTGAGTTTTGCTTTCTGACCTGCTGGTTTTGACTGGTGTAATGATTCTGCGCACTTTTCTCACTGCTGTCCAGTGGTAAAGTGCAAGTGCTCCTGTTATAAAATGTGATATAGATGGGTGGGTCCTTGATTGGTCTATTTGATTTATGTGTCAGTCCCTAGTGAAGTGTACTGCGAGTGCCAGAGCCTTTAAATCAAATGCTGTGGGTGGGCTGCAGCACTGGATTGTGCCACCCACGCAAACAGTCCGTGAAGTGGAACTTTGGCCTGCCATTGCAGAGCCTATGCGCAGCCTGGGGCTTCCATGGCGACTTGGCAAGTGTACACACTTGCCAGCCCCTAAACCTTCCCTTTTCTACATGTGAGTCGCCCCTCAGGTAGGCCCAAGGTACCCCTATGGGCAGGGTGCATTGTAGGTGAAAGGTAGGACATGCCCTGGTATTTGTGGCATGTCCTGATAGTTAATTACAGCCTACTTCGTTTTTCACTATTACAAGGCTACCTGTTCCCCATAGGCCAGAATGGGCAGTTTGATTATAACATCCTATAATCCTAACTGACCCAGGAAACACAGTAGAAATTCGAGTTTAGTATGCCTAAACTCAGAATGATAAAATAAATCTTTTAGTGAAGATGGTTTAACAGTCTGTGTTTGAAAATACCACATTTAGAAAGTAGGTATTTTCTGACCTAACAATCCAGCCTGCCTTTACTAGCTTGAGTATTGTCTGTCTGGTTTGTGTGTGACAGGGGCTGTGGGAGACTCCAGGAGGCAGGGTGAGTCAGCACAGGGCTGAATAGACCTATCTGCACATAGATGGATAGGAGGAGCAGCACCTGGGTCTGAATAGGGCTGAGCATGCCTTCCAAAATGCTGGTTCCACCTCCTGTGGTGCGTCTGATGACCCTGGCCTACACAGACAAAGGAAGAAGGCCCACACTGGCAGAATGCACCCAGAACTGGTTTGAAATAGGTACAGGCCCTCTGCCTTCAGAGGACAAAGGATTTGCTAGTACAACCATTGGGGCCCAAACCCCAAGGCTTTAGAACTGTAACTAACACTTTGCTGTGTGCTTTGCTGTGTTGGCCTGCAGTGGCTGCTTCTGTCTTGGGCAGTGAAAGGACTGGAATAAACTTTCTGCAAACTACTTTTGTGAGTTTATCCAAGGGCTTGAGGTAGAGCTTGCCCCCTGTTCAAGAAGTCTCAGGCACAGCAAAGACTTAAAGCTCGATGCTGTCTACAACGCTGCTGTTGACTCCGTGTCCTGAAGGTACCGCCGCAACGCGACCCTGGTCTCACTGACGACAGCTGCTGATGCTGCCACCAAGCCGCTGCTCGCACCGTGACCTGTGGGCACCGCACTGCGCACCGCCTCGCTTCACGACGACGCCTTGGTATCCCCGGTCACACCGCTCCACGCCGGAATCGACGGTGCTGCTTGCACCATGCTTCGAGGGCACCACTCGTAAAGTTACACGACACACCGCCCTCATCCCGCACCGCAGCCTTGGCCTACCGACGCCAGTGCCATCGACTCCAGTTCATCAGCCGACGACAGTGCTCCAGCAATGACAACGCCACTGCTTGCACCGTGAACTGCCAGCACCTTGACGAGCACCGCCTTCATCTCACACCGCGACCCTGGTCTCAACGACGCCGCCATCTGAGGCTGCCACCGGGCTGCTGCTCGCACCGTGACCTGGGGGCACCGCATGCCGCACCGCTGCACTTCACACAGCAGCACCCGATGCATGCCGACGCCAGTGCTCCCTACTTCAACAAAGAGGAGTTCGATCTGCAACGCGTGTGACTTCGAGGGCCCTAACGTCTCCTGCACCGACCTCTGGAACCGACACCTACTAATGCCATGAGTTCGGAAGTTCAGCGAGAGGTCATCAACGCCCTGCATTTCTGAAAGGTACTGTTTGCAGGTCTTCCCGACACCACAGCTGGCCCGCGACCCCGCGGTCAGCCAGAACTGTTTGGATTTGTTTGCTCACAGCACCGTGATAGCCCCGGACGGAGCTATCAACATCAAGGAACTGTTTTACAAGTTTACTTTGATAACTGAAGATTTTTTTAAGTACTGTGTTGTGGATTTTTATCATTTTGGTCTTGTCGTAAGTATATAAAAATAAGGGATATTTTTCTAAAAAGGTGTGGTGTCCTTTTGTAGTGCTTACACTTTTTTACTGTTGGTTATGTGCAAATGCTTTACACACTGCCTCTAAGATAAGCCTGACTACTCGTGCAAAGCTACCAAGGGGGTGAGCAGGGGTTATTTTCGGAGTTTAACTCCCTTATCCTGACTAGGAAGAAGGGTCCCTATTGGACAAAGGTGCAAGCCCTTACCAACTAGAGACCCCCATTTCTAACATAGGATGTCAGCGGTGAGGATAGGACGTGTGTTTGCATTTGACTTACAGTGATTGGTGTGCACTACTACCATATCGCAGACCATTACGTACCACATACTGGTTCTTTTTCAGTGTGGCCTATTTTTTTATCTTGCCAGTTTGAACTTACTACTTCAACATGCCTGAATCTAGAGCATCATCAATTGCATCAATGAAAATGCCTTTGAGGAGGATTGGTTGGAATCCTACAATGTAAAGGAACTGAAAGCGATTTGCAAGAACCTGAAAGTCCAGATGAGAGGCCTCACCAGGAAGGATGAGCTACAAAGTTGCTGAGGGCCTGGGTAGCAGCCAGACATTATAGACAAAGGGGGGGCAAGAGGGCTTTTATTCAAGGAGGTCCAGCATACATGCCCAGTAAGTCATATGGAAAAGAAAAAGTATGCAGTTCCTCAGAAAAGAGAAGTGAAGGGAAAGGAGAGACCGTAAGAAAGAGGAATTCCTCTATTCGGAACTAGGGTCCTCACACACCCAGCAAGCTAGGTGTCATGCTTCATCATATGGACCTGCTCCTCGTCGGGCCGGCGCTGCAATGCCCGACGGGCACCCTGAAAGGGGCTCTTTGGCGGAGATCTTCAGTTCCTGGCCGTATGATGCAGTGTGTGTGAGAGGGACCTAGCAGTGTAGATGTGAGTGCAGGGAAGTGAATTAAAACAAGTTAGAGGGTCCAAAAATAATTTTATTGGGAGTGGCTCTCTACCTGAATAAAAATGTGAAAACAGAATGGCAGCTAGCTGATGTTATGATTCAGCTTGGCTAAGCTCATCTGTGCTGGTCGACATGTTTCTTGCCCAATGGTCCTAGTGATCCGTGGCAATTCCTCAGGACCTAAACAAGCTGTCAAGAATCTACACACGGCAGTAAGTGCAATAGTTACCTACTACCTGTTAAATGGGAACGGTCTCGCCATATGCCTAGGGAAACCTAAAAGGAAAGGAAACTGTAAGTCAGGTATCCCAAGAAAAGGCAATGAACGAAGTGAGTGATTACTGTACAGGTATACAACACAAAGTGGTGCTAAACCCCATAATGACTAGACGGTCCAATCTGAAGTCCTTAAACACCATGTGTCAATGTTTCTATACAGTGAGTGGTGATACTCCTACAACTAGTGATTCTAAAACCAATTAAAAATAACTAAAACAGAAGGCTGGAAAGGTCATGGTATCCTAATGGAAACTTGGATAAGGTGACTATAGGTATTACAAAGTTACACTAATGGGAAACTCACCCAAGATGGTATAGTACCATGCTCCTATCCGTGGCCGTGGCGCCACCTGGACACCAAGATTCTGGTGTTCTAGTAAGAAACAAGGTAATAAGGGATAACACCAGCACAGCCGACAAGTAATGTCAGCAGAAATAAACTCAGAAGCCCACGTGTGTCCATGTCACATGAGCTGCTGTGCTGTGATTCTCAGAGCACCGGAGGTAATCAGATGATCTAATAGCACCACAGAGCGAACTACAAAAGAAAGAAGGAGATGCAGAAATTGCACATGCCAAGCCAATAAAGGTATCAGCCAACTGGAGCCGCGTGACCATGGACACCAGGTACACAATCACACTCGCTCGCTCGCCCCTAATGGTGAGATACGGGCAAGTACGAGGCTGCCGTGTATGGTAGATAGGATCCACAGACCTGCCTGCTCTCCCTGAGTAGCGAGCGAGATGCGCGATTCTGCATACAGTAAAAGTCCCGTGTGGCTCACTAGTCATATGCGGTAATATTTCCCAAATTAAAGCAGGCACTGGCAAAGTCGCGTCTACTTCAGATCTGTCAGTGCGACTGCGGGGATATGACCAGTGGCAGACATCCCAACAGAAGTAGAGATCACAACGACACAACTCACCTGATCAGTTGATCACCTCGGGCCGCGCAGTAACGCTGCTATACTCACTTAAAGGTTGTTGCCAGTAGGGGGTATCAACCTACCCTCGCGCCGCTCGACCCGGGAATACTGACGGCCGGTTAGGTGCCGGGACAGATATACCGGCGGAATCGTTCAGCAGGGGGCGTGTCTAAAACCCAGAAGTGTGTAATAAGTGGGCAGAGCCTCTCAATAGAGTGTCAAAAACCGCGGCCATCTTGGAATGGCCTCTGGACATAGTCGAATCTTAGTAAACCCATTAGAATATGGGTATGGGGATTACATGCATAGTGGCAAGAACCTAGTATTGGAAAGTCCAATAAGGCGGCCATAGATCAGCGGGCGGCGTGTCTAATATCAAATATGTGTAACATATGGGTAGAACCACATATTAAGGTGTCCAAAACCGCGGCCATCTTGGAGCGGTCTCAGGGCACAATCAAGTCTAAGTTAACCCTATGGATATGTGTATGGCGAACACATGCAGAGAGGGGAGAACCTAGCAATGGGGTAGTTAAATATAGCGGCCAAAATGAACCGGTATTAGGGCATATATAATCAAGAGACCCTAGGGATATGGAGTCAGTGGTTACTAAGTCACAGAGTGGATAGAGTATACCACTAATCACATGGAACACTGATTTATCTCTCAGTTAGCGCTGCCCACGGGATCTGATCATTCAAGCCTTCCCGGTCTGTCCTGAGACGATGCACCCAACGCTGTTCAATCTTGAATAACGCTCTCTGTGTAATCCTAGGGTGTGTCTCGAGGATTAACCATCTTAGGGAGTCTGGTGTGTGGTTGTTCTCTTTACAGTGGGTGTATAGTTTCGTAGTGATTCTTTGACATCTCACATTGCTCTTGTGCTCTGTAATGCGAGTTCTTACTGGTCGCATGGTCATGCCTACATATCTCTGTTCACAGGGGCAGGTGATCAAGTAAATGCATTGCGTGGTGTTGCAATTAGTATGACGCTGTAGCCTCCATGTAAATGAGTCTGAGAAAACCACCTCTTTAGTCACCGCAGTTTGATGACACACTGAACAGGAACCACACGGGTAGTGTCCTCTCACTGGAGGGAGACCCCAGAGGGTGTTTTGTACGTGGTGGTTAGTCTGTCTGGGTCTCGTGTTGATAAGAATATCTTTGAGATTTTGTGTGCGTTTGAAGGCAAACCGCGGCGGCGGGATAGTGAGGTCACCCGCTGTGAGAATCCCCCAATGCTTCTTAATTATACCCTTGATGGTAGTGGAGTTGGGGGTAAATGAAGTGACACAGGTCAAGGTTTCTGTCTTTTCCTTGATGTTAGGTTGTAGTAAAACTTCTCGCGGATTGTTACGAGCCCTCTTCAGTGAGTTTTTTACTTTATGTTCGGGATAACCTCTCTGCCTCAGATTAGAGCTCAGTTGGTCAGCTTCAATTAGGTAATCATTGGTGGTAGAGCAATTCCTCCTCAAACGGAGAAATTGTCCAAAGGGTAAATTATCCCTAAGGGCCTTAGGGTGGTGGCTACTGTATAAGAGCAAACTATTCCTATCAGTAGGTTTTTTGTAAAGTGTGGTGCTAAGGCCTGTGTCCCCTAATGTGACCATGAGATCCAAGAAAGGTACATTAGAGTCAGAGATAGTATGTGTAAATTTCAGGAATGGATTCTGGGCATTGATCCAATTGCAAAATGCTAGGCATGTCTGGAGATCTCCTTTCCAGAAGATCAAAATATCGTCAATAAAGCGCCTCCACAGAGTTAGATTACTGATGTAAGGATTACTGGGGTGCCTGACGATCTCATCCTCAAAACTGGCCATGTAAATACAGGCCACACTAGGGGCAAAGGTACTACCCATCGATGTACCCTGTGATTGGTGGAATAACTGTGTATTGTACTCGAAGTAGTTCTCAGTTAAAGCCAATGTGGCGCACTCCATCACAAAAGAAATGGGAGTGGGTGATATCCACTCTTCTTTCATCAGGGCATTCTCGATGGCCACCAAGGTGGCACGTTGGGGGATATTTGTGTATAAAGCTTCCACATCCAACGTTACCAGGAGGTCGATATTGCTGGTGTCATGTGTCTCCTCTATGATTTGTAAAATGTCCGTAGTGTCACGGACGTAAGAAGGAGTTTTTTTGACCAGAGGTTGTAAGAAATGATCAACAAATCTCGAGAGGGGTTCCAGGAGGGAACCTATACCTGATACAATCGGTCGTCCCGGGACAGGTGTAGTGCCCTTATGTATCTTGGGCAGAGTGTAAAAGTATGGGGTCTTAGGTTCCCTGGTGTTAAGGAATTCAGCTTCCTTTTTGCTGATCCAACCATTACTCTCCGCTTCAAAAGTGATGGTCGCGATCCTGGTGGTGAGCCTCGGTGTGGGGTCAGTGGAGATCGGCGTGTAGTACTTAGTGTTGTCAAGTTGGCGTCTACACTCTCTGTCATAGTCAATGGTATTCTGTATCACCGTCGCTCCTCCCTTGTCTGCCTGTTTGATGATAATACTATTATCATTGGCTAAGGTTTTAGCAGCTGACAACTCCGCACTGGACATGTTGTGGTAAAATCCCCTAGCAGGAATTGCACCCAAGTCACGAAGCACAGCTTTCTCAAATGTGAGTACTTCAGGTGGCACCATGTTGTTAGTAGGGGTAAATCTAGAAGGGTTACGTAAGCCCGTATCCATAGACTCGATGGCTGGTTGGTCTTGGAAGAAAGCCTTGAGACGTATCTTTCTGAGGAATACATGTATCTCACAACTATCCTGAAACTGTCAGTTCTCGGTGTGGGGACAAACCCGAGTCCTTTCTCGAGAACTGCCTCCTCCAAAGGACTCAGGGGTCTGTCTGACAGGTTCACCACTAATTCTTTTTCCCTCTGTTCCTGCCCCTGGGTGCTGACTGGAATTGTTCCTGATCCTGCCACTGAACTCCTTTGGTTGGCCCTCTTTTTCGACCTCTTCCTCTGCCCCAACCTCTGTCTAAAAAAGGAGGGTTTCCAGGGGGATAGAATTGGGGCTGGCCATGTGGAAACATAGGGTACTGCCAGAAAGGAGGTTGTGGTGGACCCGTGAAGACCGGGGCATTATTATAAACAGGGTAAGGTGATTGAAAGCTCCTTTTCTGTTGGTTCCCTCCCCAACTGTTGGAACTCGAGTCACTACCCGTTGACCCTCTTCTCGAATTGTCTGAATTCTCATCAGACGAGTAGCTATTCTTGGTTGCCTGGAAGTCTGCTCTTAAGTAGGGAGCCCCAGGTTGTCCTCCATGATTGGTAGGTCAACACAATGCAACCGTTGGGTGAACGGTGCTTTGGAGATGGAAATGGTCCACTTAGCGCAATTACACCGTGTGGTATCCTAAATGCTGTCCCACGGGGGTCACCCGTGCACAAGACTATATGGGGCTCAGCTTCAATGATGAAGCAGTAGCTGACATTTTGAGGAAGACTCCCTCCCTTCTGGGGAGTGGGGGTTCTGTGGCCTCAGGGTCACAAACAGAAGACTGGACTTCTCTTACAGCTTTAAAAAGGGAGTGGATTAAGATCACACTACATGGGGCCCTCATGACGGAGTATCTAAGGGCAAATATAGCACCCAGTGGACTCATCATTAATGTCTTCCCTAGACTTTTCCTGGAAGACCCGACTTTTAAGAAGGAATGGAGTTTAGTCTTGTGGAAATGCACCAGAGATCTCTTGGTTCTCATTATTAACACGGCCCAGAGATTAGCAGACGCCCTGTTAGTGAGGATCCAGGCAGCAGAAAGTGCACTAAAATCCACAACCCAGAATACCGCGTTTAAGGCAAAACTGGCGGAAATAAACAATGAGATTGCTGAAAACAAAGAGTATTTACTCAAACTTAAGATCAACAAACTTCAGAAGGACATTCAGAAGTTTGATAAAGAGAAGATTTATCCCTACTTAAGAGCAGACTTCCAGGCAACCAAGAATAGCTACTCGTCTGATGAGAATTCAGACAATTCGAGAAGAGGGTCAACGGGTAGTGACTCGAGTTCCAACAGTTGGGGAGGGAACCAACAGAAAAGGAGCTTTCAATCACCTTACCCTGTTTATAATAATGCCCCGGTCTTCACGGGTCCACCACAACCTCCTTTCTGGCAGTACCCTATGTTTCCACATGGCCAGCCCCAATTCTATCCCCCTGGAAACCCTCCTTTTTTAGACAGAGGTTGGGGCAGAGGAAGAGGTCGAAAAAGAGGGCCAACCAAAGGAGTTCAGTGGCAGGATCAGGAACAATTCCAGTCAGCACCCAGGGGCAGGAACAGAGGGAAAAAGAATTAGTGGTGAACCTGTCAGACAGACCCCTGAGTCCTTTGGAGGAGGCGGTTCTCGAAAAAGGACTCGGGTTTGTCCCCACACCGAGAACTGACAATTTCAGGGATAGTTGTGAGATACATGTATTCCTCAGAAAGATACGTCTCAAGGCTTTCTTCCAAGACCAACCAGCCATCGAGTCTATGGATACGGGCTTACGTAACCCTTCTAGATTTACCCCTACTAACAACATGGTGCCACCTGAAGTACTCACATTTGAGAAAGCTGTGCTTCGTGACTTGGGTGCAATTCCTGCTAGGGGATTTTACCACAACATGTCCAGTGCGGAGTTGTCAGCTGCTAAAACCTTAGCCAATGATAATAGTATTATCATCAAACAGCCAGACAAGGGAGGAGCGACGGTGATACAGAATACCATTGACTATGACAGAGAGTGTAGACGCCAACTTGACAACACTAAGTACTACACGCCGATCTCCACTGACCCCACACCGAGGCTCACCACCAGGATCGCGACCATCACTTTTGAAGCGGAGAGTAATGGTTGGATCAGCAAAAAGGAAGCTGAATTCCTTAACACCAGGGAACCTAAGACCCCATACTTTTACACTCTGCCCAAGATACATAAGGGCACTACACCTGTCCCGGGACGACCGATTGTATCAGGTATAGGTTCCCTCCTGGAACCCCTCTCGAGATTTGTTGATCATTTCTTACAACCTCTGGTCAAAAAAACTCCTTCTTACGTCCGTGACACTACGGACATTTTACAAATCATAGAGGAGACACATGACACCAGCAATATCGACCTCCTGGTAACGTTGGATGTGGAAGCTTTATACACAAATATCCCCCAACGTGCCACCTTGGTGGCCATCGAGAATGCCCTGATGAAAGAAGAGTGGATATCACCCACTCCCATTTCTTTTGTGATGGAGTGCGCCACATTGGCTTTAACTGAGAACTACTTCGAGTACAATACACAGTTATTCCACCAATCACAGGGTACATCGATGGGTAGTACCTTTGCCCCTAGTGTGGCCTGTATTTACATGGCCAGTTTTGAGGATGAGATCGTCAGGCACCCCAGTAATCCTTACATCAGTAATCTAACTCTGTGGAGGCGCTTTATTGACGATATTTTGATCTTCTGGAAAGGAGATCTCCAGACATGCCTAGCATTTTGCAATTGGATCAATGCCCAGAATCCATTCCTGAAATTTACACATACTATCTCTGACTCTAATGTACCTTTCTTTGATCTCATGGTCACATTAGGGGACACAGGCCTTAGCACCACACTTTACAAAAAACCTACTGATAGGAATAGTTTGCTCTTATACAGTAGCCACCACCCTAAGGCCCTTAGGGATAATTTACCCTTTGGACAATTTCTCCGTTTGAGGAGGAATTGCTCTACCACCAATGATTACCTAATTGAAGCTGACCAACTGAGCTCTAATCTGAGGCAGAGAGGTTATCCCGAACATAAAGTAAAAAACTCACTGAAGAGGGCTCGTAACAATCCGCGAGAAGTTTTACTACAACCTAACATCAAGGAAAAGACAGAAACCTTGACCTGTGTCACTTCATTTACCCCCAACTCCACTACCATCAAGGGTATAATTAAGAAGCATTGGGGGATTCTCACAGCGGGTGACCTCACTATCCCGCCGCCGCGGTTTGCCTTCAAACGCACACAAAATCTCAAAGATATTCTTATCAACACGAGACCCAGACAGACTAACCACCAGGTACAAAACACCCTCTGGGGTCTCCCTCCAGTGAGAGGACACTACCCGTGTGGTTCCTGTTCAGTGTGTCATCAAACTGCGGTGACTAAAGAGGTGGTTTTCTCAGACTCATTTACATGGAGGCTACAGCGTCATACTAATTGCAACACCACGCAATGCATTTACTTGATCACCTGCCCCTGTGAACAGAGATATGTAGGCATGACCATGCGACCAGTAAGAACTCGCATTACAGAGCACAAGAGCAATGTGAGATGTCAAAGAATCACTACGAAACTATACACCCACTGTAAAGAGAACAACCACACACCAGACTCCCTAAGATGGTTAATCCTCGAGACACACCCTAGGATTACACAGAGAGCGTTATTCAAGATTGAACAGCGTTGGGTGCATCGTCTCAGGACAGACCGGGAAGGCTTGAATGATCAGATCCCGTGGGCAGCGCTAACTGAGAGATAAATCAGTGTTCCATGTGATTAGTGGTATACTCTATCCACTCTGTGACTTAGTAACCACTGACTCCATATCCCTAGGGTCTCTTGATTATATATGCCCTAATACCGGTTCATTTTGGCCGCTATATTTAACTACCCCATTGCTAGGTTCTCCCCTCTCTGCATGTGTTCGCCATACACATATCCATAGGGTTAACTTAGACTTGATTGTGCCCTGAGACCGCTCCAAGATGGCCGCGGTTTTGGACACCTTAATATGTGGTTCTACCCATATGTTACACATATTTGATATTAGACACGCCGCCCGCTGATCTATGGCCGCCTTATTGGACTTTCCAATACTAGGTTCTTGCCACTATGCATGTAATCCCCATACCCATATTCTAATGGGTTTACTAAGATTCGACTATGTCCAGAGGCCATTCCAAGATGGCCGCGGTTTTTGACACTCTATTGAGAGGCTCTGCCCACTTATTACACACTTCTGGGTTTTAGACACGCCCCCTGCTGAACGATTCCGCCGGTATATCTGTCCCGGCACCTAACCGGCCGTCAGTATTCCCGGGTCGAGCGGCGCGAGGGTAGGTTGATACCCCCTACTGGCAACAACCTTTAAGTGAGTATAGCAGCGTTACTGCGCGGCCCGAGGTGATCAACTGATCAGGTGAGTTGTGTCGTTGTGATCTCTACTTCTGTTGGGATGTCTGCCACTGGTCATATCCCCGCAGTCGCACTGACAGATCTGAAGTAGACGCGACTTTGCCAGTGCCTGCTTTAATTTGGGAAATATTACCGCATATGACTAGTGAGCCACACGGGACTTTTACTGTATGCAGAATCGCGCATCTCGCTCGCTACTCAGGGAGAGCAGGCAGGTCTGTGGATCCTATCTACCATACACGGCAGCCTCGTACTTGCCCGTATCTCACCATTAGGGGCGAGCGAGCGAGTGTGATTGTGTACCTGGTGTCCATGGTCACGCGGCTCCAGTTGGCTGATACCTTTATTGGCTTGGCATGTGCAATTTCTGCATCTCCTTCTTTCTTTTGTAGTTCGCTCTGTGGTGCTATTAGATCATCTGATTACCTCCGGTGCTCTGAGAATCACAGCACAGCAGCTCATGTGACATGGACACACGTGGGCTTCTGAGTTTATTTCTGCTGACATTACTTGTCGGCTGTGCTGGTGTTATCCCTTATTACCTTGTTTCTTACTAGAACACCAGAATCTTGGTGTCCAGGTGGCGCCACGGCCACGGATAGGAGCATGGTACTATACCATCTTGGGTGAGTTTCCCATTAGTGTAACTTTGTAATACCTATAGTCACCTTATCCAAGTTTCCATTAGGATACCATGACCTTTCCAGCCTTCTGTTTTAGTTATTTTTAATTGGTTTTAGAATCACTAGTTGTAGGAGTATCACCACTCACTGTATAGAAACATTGACACATGGTGTTTAAGGACTTCAGATTGGACCGTCTAGTCATTATGGGGTTTAGCACCACTTTGTGTTGTATACCTGTACAGTAATCACTCACTTCGTTCATTGCCTTTTCTTGGGATACCTGACTTACAGTTTCCTTTCCTTTTAGGTTTCCCTAGGCATATGGCGAGACCGTTCCCATGTAACAGGTAGTAGGTAACTATTGCACTTACTGCCGTGTGTAGATTCTTGACAGCTTGTTTAGGTCCTGAGGAATTGCCACGGATCACTAGGACCATTGGGCAAGAAACATGTCGACCAGCACAGATGAGCTTAGCCAAGCTGAATCATAACATCAGCTAGCTGCCATTCTGTTTTCACATTTTTATTCAGGTAGAGAGCCACTCCCAATAAAATTATTTTTGGACCCTCTAACTTGTTTTAATTCACTTCCCTGCACTCACATCTACACTGCTAGGTCCCTCTCACACACACTGCATCATACGGCCAGGAACTGAAGATCTCCGCCAAAGAGCCCCTTTCAGGGTGCCCGTCGGGCATTGCAGCGCCGGCCCGACGAGGAGCAGGTCCATATGATGAAGCATGACACCTAGCTTGCTGGGTGTGTGAGGACCCTAGTTCCGAATAGAGGAATTCCTCTTTCTTACGGTCTCTCCTTTCCCTTCACTTCTCTTTTCTGAGGAACTGCATACTTTTTCTTTTCCATATAGCAGCCAGACATGCCAGTGGGCAATCTGGTGATCTCAGTGGAGAAGCGGAGGAGCCTATTTCTAGGGTGGATGTGCTTTTGGGAAGGGGGAACCCTCCAGACCAGGCAGCAGTAGCTTGTCCCCAGGGTCCGCTGCAATATGGGAGGCTTCTAATAAGCACTTTAAACTTCTCTGTGTAGGTCTGACTCCTCCCACACATTGGATTTGCCTTTGCGTGTGTCTTTCAATAATGAAAGCACGCAAATGGCCAAAGGCGGGTGCATGTCCCACCTCCTTTCCAATGTTCACTCCCACGGCGTTTTGCTCTCGGGAGCAAGCAGCTGCGCGCAGGGTGGCAGCTGCATTTCTGGTGGGTCAGGTTACACGCAACGTGTCATGCTTTTGCATGTTATTGACTGTTTTCTATGTGCGCATCGAATGCTGACGGCGAGACCACAAAACGAACGGATGTTTGTTTAGAGGAGCCTCACCAACACTGTCTGCTTTTGATTTCTCCACAGTCTTCTGCTTTTTGTCTATTCCCTCGGCTCTTCGAACATGCAATCTATTTATTTAATTTGGCAACATTCTGGTTTTTTTTGGCAGCGCAGCATGCCACCCTTCATCTTTAAGCATGGTGGGAGTGTGCCTTTCTTTTGTTCTGCGTGATTTGGCCACCTCTATTTATTTACTTTGCCAACGTTTATGCAGCTGTGAGTGGTGGCTGCTGTTCAACAGCCCTTCACGTTTCTGCTGTTCAAAGAAAAGTCACAAACACTCCAGGAGCAGTGATCGAAAAGTGTGGTAGCCACAGAAGGAATAGGCATTGCAGAAACCAGCATGGCTGCTCCCGCGACGAAGACATTGCAGGTATCGCTTACACCCGTGAACAGATGGGGCCACCATTTTATGTTTATTTTCAAATAGCAGTTTTGCAAAAATATTAAACTCAACCAACACACACACAAACGTTTCCTGCACAACATAGAAGAGTGGTTCAATGGAGAGAAGTTCTTGATCAACCTTTTCCACGTATAAGGTTTGTTGTTTTCCATCCAGGGCTCCCCCTCTACACGTAAATACTCCCTCACGCAGAGAGCAGAAAAGGTCCATAGGCGCCTTATCTATTTCGTTTCATGAAGACGGAAGCACCGACAATGTAAAGAGTGGCGTTCTTGCCATGGGCCATTAACTAAGCTGTTTGTTCTATTATTAATAGTTAAAATGTACACAGGTGCTATGGATTGCCCTCGGCAGCTGGTGTGCCATAAAAAAACACATGACACAAAACATGCCAGTACTAAGAAAAGATTTTTGGGTGGCAGTGTTTTCCTAGAGGCATGGGTGAAGTAACATGAGTGCACTTTTGTAAACTCACTGGTAATAAGAAAAGGCAGTTTCCGGCAACCCCTTCCTCCTTATAGAAGAGAATGCCCTCTTTCAAGGGCACACATTAAACCCATTTCTGCAGTTTTATAGTTTTCATCTTTGACTGTACAAAGTAACTCGAATTCTTGGCTTTTCAGTGGAGGCGTGCAAACCTGTTTGTAAAGCGGCTCTTTCTTTTGTTTTGTTAAGTTGAGTCTGTGTGATAAATTCCTTTGCAAGCTCTCACAAAGACACATGGCTTTTGGCGGCCAATAGCGACCACCGCTTCTGCTCATGTCATGCCTGGCTTTTCACACTGCCTTCAATCTCTCCAGCCTTACATATGCTTCATTCACTCTTAATGCTACCCTTTTTCTTGTGTAGAGTATTTGGAAGTAGTTTCACAAGTTTATTTCAATATCAGCGTGAATAAATAGGTCTGCTATTACACTTGTACAACCTTTATTCAGCCGTGTCTTGTGGGAGGTGGTATTGTGGAAAGTTTTGAGCTAATGTTCTGGTGCAGTGTGTTTACAGTGGTGTGTTCACCACCAAGGATGGGGTTGTTGGTGTTGCATGGGCACTCTCTAAGCGAATTGTTGCGCAACTGCGGGTTTATGTATTCTGTTGGTATTTGGGCAAGAGCTTTAAGCTTGTATGGAGCGTCTGGAGAGATGTTGAAGGTGCTACTGGGAGCTCCATGCCTCCGAGTAGCCACCGGTGATCCGTGACTCCACCCCCCTCAGCAATGGCGGCAATGGCGGCAGATGGCTGTTGAGCTAGGAGCGGCGTTTTGCTTCGGGTGCGCGACGCGTGAAGTGCGCAAAGTTCGGCTCCCGTTGGAGATAGTGACTGTGAGGCAACAGTAATGGTGAATCCACGGTGAAGAAATTTCCGATGACGGGGTTGGTTCGGAAGTGCAGCACATCTTGAGGCCAGCCGGCTTTTCCCCCCTGGGGCCCGCTCTTGTGTAAACAGCAGCTGCTGGGAGGCCGCCCGAGACAGCTACATACCACAATTCCAAACGAAGAGACTCTGTCAAGCCAAAAGGGGGAAAAAATGGAAACGAGGAGGTGAGGAGGTGAGGAGGAGGGTAGGAGGAGTTGGACAGTAACTCTGGTTGTTTAGGAAGGCTTGAAGTCATGGAGAAATGTGTCCAAGCCTAATTTCAATGAAACAAGAAAACTGAAGCTATGTGAAAAGGAGTTAAGGGAGATTAAGGGAGAGCTGTATAAGGATAGAATTCACAAGTATATAATATTGAAAGTGAAGGAGGGGGGGAAAAATGGGTAAACCCCAGAAGGAAGGAAATCCTGTCAATAAATCTAATAAAGCAGATGTTGTGGCTCACCTTAAAGCAAAAACACGCAAGGCCTTAGCCAAAAAAACTGCACTCCGGGCTGCAAAGGACAAAGAAAAACAAAATAATTCCACTTCCCCGGGCCTCAACAGCACCCTTGAGAGCTCAGAGGATGAGCCCTCCCCCACCATCATCTCTCCACAAGGCGACCAGCAGCTTGAAATAGTGGTATTGGTGGCTGACCAGTCAAAAAAACAGTCAAACGACATATCAGAGCAGTTCGAAGCCGCTGCTGTACCAACTAGTCTACCGCTGGATGACCCAAATAAAAAGGTTAAAGAAATCAAAGAGTTTCCACTGTTTGTAAAGAGAGCCATCTCACAGCCGCTACAACCTTCATACCCCCAACCCTCCTCACCAACCTCAAACTCAGGCTTAGTTACAAAATCACCCAATGCCTTATTGCTGGAGACAGGATCAGAGGCTCTTGAGGATCAGGTAGCAATACAACAAAATCCTGAAATAGATTCCTTAGGAGTCCAGCAGCAGCATTTGGAGTTAATTCAAACACAAACTCTGGTAACACGCCATACGTCATCAACCTCCTTGAATGCAGTAGTGAAGAAGATCTCTAGGTTAGATCCTTCTCAAGACTCAGTAGGGTCAGCAGCAGCTAGAAAGAATACAATTGAAATCTCTGGGAATAAGATGCCCTCACAGCTCCAGTCCCAGCTCCAGCTATTTTCTCATTCTCAGCCTCAAGTCGGATCTCAAGGACATGCTATGTCAGAAGCCGCAGCAACGCAGTTAGATCCTAAGATGGGAAACTCGAGCATCGCCACAGATGACCTATTAAACAACTCTAGCTAGAATATAGAGACTACAGGGGTCTACCAGTTGGATATTAGAGACATGTTGAATCTAATTTTGGAAGAGGCACGTGAAATGAAAAAAGCGCAGCAAGTGGAAATTGCTGCTCTTCATCTAAGACTGGGCAAAATTGAGGAAGTCATGACTGGCTTCCCTATAAGATTACAGGAGGCAGAAGCTAGAATCTCCGTGTTGGAGGAACAAATGAATACAGCTATGGGAGTGGCAAAAGAGGCGGCGAAAAAGAAAAACTATTTAGAGAACAAAGTGGAGGAACTTGAAAATCATTCTCGTAGATCCAACCTCCGAATTGTTGGGGTACCTGAAGGAATAGAAGGCTCTCAACCTCTACAGTGGGTGAACTCATTTATTAAACAGTGTTTTGCCTGAGTTTGAGGGTGATCTTACCATCACATGAGCTCACCGAGTTCCCGCACATCCTTTCCCTAGTTCCACAATACCAAGAACTATTTTGCTGAATTTTGCTGACTTTCGTATCAAAGAGAGAATCCTTACAAGAGAAATCCAGCAGAGACAGTTTCCTGTGAACGAGACTAATAAGTGTTGCATATTTTCTGATATGACTGCTGCTGCTGCTCGTAGGAGAAAAGAATTTGTTAAAATCTTGCATCTGTTTCAAGCTTATGGCGCGCAAGCATCGATTGCTCAGCAGTCTAAACTCAGAGTCTTAGTCAAGGGAAAGTTTTTTATGTTCTCAGATATTGAAGAGGCCCAGGCTCTGCTGAAAGATATCTCAGCATTGGCCAGCGCTTGAATTATTGGAATTATTGGAATATGTAGAAAAATCCACAGTAGCGACGGCAAATTTTTAGGGTATTTTCCCTAAAGATATAAGTTGAAAGACATAAACTGGGCTGGTCTCAAAATTTAATTTCTTCTTGATGGATAACTGCCAATTGTAATTAAGAGTACTTGACATTATTACTGCTATCGGTTTAATCAAGATTAACCGTATTGGTTAAGGGGGAAAAGGGAAGGGGAAAGGAAGGAAGGGGGAGTCTCTCTACACTCTGCGTATAACTCTTGCTATATGCAAAGACTAACCTTTCCTGGGAGTCCAGGGGTCAGCGGGTCCACTCAGGGTGCAATTCCATGGCACCCAGGAAGTCAGAAGGCAGGGGTGAAATGTGGCGAACGTGGGTTGAAGGGATTTTCCACATTCCAAGGGGAGGGTTTTTTCTTTTTTTCAGGTTGGGAAGGAAAAAGAGCACAAGCAGAAGGTTCTGAAAGTCTAAGAAATGCATATGAAAGGATCAAATATGGAAAACAGTAAATGTAAGATCATATCTTCGGTCACCGGGCTTCTTTGCATGGCAGCTGCTTCGTGCAGCGAACGCGCATTGTGTACCTAGCCTTCAACTGAACGACTGCTCTGCTGGTACCTCATTTTAACTTGTATTTTAACCAATTAAGTACTGTATTTTCTGTGTTTGCACTGATTTAACCTTGCCTAATAACTTTCTAATTTGCACTCTATTCCTGTGCAAAACGCTACCTTCTGCCTACCTCTCCACCTCAGACGCCCCTCTTCTTCCGCATTCTCCCCGTTCCACCCCGGGTGCTTCCGGTTGTTGTGGAGGGAGATCGCGGTGACATTTCTCTGTTTTCCGGGCTAGAGGCGAGAGGAGGCGGGGCGCATCATGGGACCTCGGTCACCTGACTAAGGGCTTATTTGCATGGCAGCTGCTTCGCGCAGCGGACGCGCATTGTGTACCTAGCCTTCAACTGAAAGACTGCTCTGCTGGTACCTCATTCTAACTTGTATTTTAACCAATTAAGTACTGTATTTTCTGTGTTTGCACTGATTTAACCTTGCCTAATAACTTTCTAATTTGCACTCTATTCCTGTGCAAAACGCTACCTTCTGCCTACCTCTCCACCTCAGACGCCTCTCTTCTTCCGCATTCTCCCCGTTCCACCACGGGTGCTCCCGGTTGTTGTGGAGGGAGATCACGGTGACATTTCTCTGTTTTCCGGGCTAGAGGCGGGGCGCATCACGTGACCTCGGTCAGCTGACTAAGGGCTTATTTGAATGGCAGCTGCTTCGCGCAGCGGACGCGCATTGTGTACCTAGCCTTCAACTGAAAGACTGCTCTGCTGGTACCTCATTTTAACTTGTATTTTAACCAATTAAGTACTGTATTTTCTGTGTTTGCACTGATTTAACCTTGCCTAATTACTTTCTAATTTGCACTCTATTCCTGTGCAAAACGCTACCTTCTGCCTACCTCTCCACCTCAGACTCCCCTCTTCTTCCGCATTCTCCCCGTTCCACCACGGGTGCTCCCGGTTGTTGAGGAGGGAGATCGCGGTGACATTTCTCTGTTTTCTGGGCTAGAGGCGAGGGGAGGCGGGGTGCATCACGTGACCTCGGTCAGCTGACTAAGGGCTTATTTGAATGGCAGCTGCTTCGCGCAGCGGACGCGCATTGTGTACCTAGCCTTCAACTGAAAGACTGCTCTGCTGGTACCTCATTTTAACTTGTATTTTAACCAATTAAGTACTGTATTTTCTGTGTTTGCACTGATTTAACCTTGCCTAATAACTTTCTAATTTGCACTCTATTCCTGTGCAAAACGCTACCTTCTGCCTACCTCTCCACCTCAGACGCCCCTCTTCTTCCGCATTCTCCCCGTTCCACCACGGGTGCTCCCGGTTGTTGTGGAGGGAGATCGCGGTGACATTTCTCTGTTTTCCGGGCTAGAGGCAAGGGGAGGCGGGGTGCATCACGTGACCTCGGTCACCTGACTAAGGGCTTATTTACATGGCAGCTGCTTCGCGCAGCGGACGCGCATTGTGTACCTAGCCTTCAACTGAAAGACTGCTCTGCTGGTACCTCATTCTAACTTGTATTTTAACCAATTAAGTACTGTATTTTCTGTGTTTGCACTGATTTAACCTTGCCTAATAACTTTCTAATTTACACTCTATTCCTGTGCAAAGCGCTACCTTCTGCCTACCTCTCCACCTCAGACGCCCCTCTTCTTCCGCATTCTCCCCGTTCCACCACGGGTGCTCCCGGTTGTTGTGGAGGGAGATCGCAGTGACATTTCTCTGTTTTCCGGGCTAGAGACGAGGGCAGCCGGGGTGCATCACGTGACCTCGTCACCTGACTAAGGGCTTATTTGCATGGCAGCTGCTTCGCGCAACGGACGCGCATTGTGTACCTAGCCTTCAACTGAAAGACTGCTCTGCTGCTACCTCATTTTAACTTGTATTTTAACCAATTAAGTACTGTATTTTCTGTGTTTGCACTGATTTAACCTTGCCTAATAACTTTCTAATTTGCACTCTATTCCTGTGCAAAACACTACCTTCTGCCTACCTCTCCACCTCAGACGCCCCTCGTCTTCCGCATTCTCCCCGTTCCACCACGGGTGCTCCTGGTTGTTGTGGAGGGAGATCGCGGTGACATTTCTCTGTTTTCCGGGCTAGAGGCGAGGGGAGGCGGGGCGCATCACGTGACCTCGGTCACCTGACTAAGGGCTTATTTGCATGGCAGCTACTTCGCGCAGTGGATGCGCGCAGCGGGTGCGCCGGCGGCGCGCCTGCAGCGCGCCAAAGGCAAGCCCGTCTGCGCCCGTCCGCGCCCGACCGGGGCCAGGGGCCATAAACCCTGGTCCTCACCCTTTGTACCCTCTGGAAAAACAAACATTTACTTCAGAGCAACTGTTAGCCCTTCGTACTAATATCAAGCCTGACTGCGCTTGCTGCTTAGCGATGAACGATACTACGGATAGCTGTCCTGGATGCAATTTTTCTTTCACCAACCGCTCTTCACGCAGGAACACTACGACAGCCTTCTCATTCCTTAGTGTGAATTGTCGCTCGCTCCCAAAACATAAACTTGACATCTTTGACCTCCTCTACAATGTCAAGCCCGATGCCTTATTCCTCCTTGAGACCTGGCTCCATGAGAGCTCAGGTCCAGACGTCTCAGCAGCCTTACCTCCCAACTATGTTATTACTAGGAAAGATAGGTTGATTTCTTCCGGCGGCGGCATTGCCATTATTCGCAAAAATATTTTTCAATGTAAATTTGACACGGTAGACATTCCTCAATGTGAAGCCGCCTTATTCAAGTTAACCCTTAACCCCCGCTTCACTTTCTCTGGCCTCCTTATATATCGTCCACCCGGCCCGCCTAACTCTTGGGCCACATCTTTTCCGGACTACCTTACCCCTCTGATCATGAATGCTAATAACTTCTCAATGCTCGGCGATTTTAATTTACATTTAGACAATCTTGCTAATCCCACCTGCAGCAATTTTATTTCCGATCTTGCCGCTATTAACATCTTTTTATATAACTCGGGACCTACTCATAAAGCTGGTCATCTCCTCGACCCCATCTTTTCCAACCTTCCCAGTCTTCATTGTGACCCAGCATTACCCATTCATTGGTCTGACCACTTCCTATCTTCATTCACTATCCCAATCCCCCTTGCATACACATCTCTATCTCATTCTCTAAAGACTTCCAAAAGAGATTGGAAAAAACTTGACCTGAAGGCCTTTAATGACGCCCTACGCTTGAATAGTCCTCTACCTGATTCTAATGTTGAGTCTTTTTCCAATAATGTACATAACTGGCTTTTAACTGCCATTGATTCCTGCCTTCCTCCTACCCAGAAAAAATTCACCAACCACCGTCCTCCGGCGCCTTGGTTCAATGATGCTCTAAAAATCGAAAAATCAAAATGTAAATCCCTGGAACATAAATGGAGGAGAGACTATTTGCCAGAACGTAAAACAGCATACATAAAATCAAAAAAACTTTATCACAAACTATGTAAATCCACCAAGGCTATGTTTGTCTCGAACTCTATCACCTCTGCTACTAATGGTTCCAAGACTCTTTTTTGCATGGTCAAAAAGCTCGCCGGATCTGAAACCTTGGCTGATCTTCCCCCTCTGGGAAGTGACCAATGTGAGGATCTTGCTCACTTTTTTGAACAAAAAATTGAGAGAATCCACCTTGTTATTGCGAATTCCCATTCCGATAGCAGCCTTTCAACTACACCATTTCCTACTACTGCTCAGAACTCCCCGTATCTAGATATCCAGGAACAGTCTGCTGCTGGGACACCGGTTGTGCTTACTAAAATGGCTCCTCTTCTTGACACCTGGCCCCTTCTTAATATGGATTCTCTTAATCTAATTTTAAATAAAGTAAAATCCGGCTCACCTAACGACCCTCTACCTCCCTCTATTCTTAAACAGATAGAATTTTCCCACATGCATATTGTTCTGAATGTTCTCAATACAGGATCGGTAGTTCCAACTCTTTGGAAGCATGCTATGGTGACTCCCTTGTTGAAAAAAAAAGCCATCTGCTGACCCCCTCATTCTGTCCAACTACCGCCCTATTTCCCTTTTGCCAATTTTTTCCAAGATTTTAGAGAATCACATTCACTCTCATTTTGCCCATTTCGTCGAACAGAATAAAATCCTTCATCCTTCTCAATCCGGCTTCAGGCCCAACTTCTCCACTTACTCAACCTCAGCGCAGCGTTCGATACCATACTACATTCTACACTTATTAAAACTTTAAAATCGTTGGGCCTAGTAGGCTCTGCTCTCGACTGGATCATCTCCTTCCTGAATGGTCGCACTTTTCAGATTTTTTCAGCCACTCACAACTCCGACACTCACTTTTCCCCTCATGGGGTCCTTCAGGGCTCCATAGTTAGCCCTCTGCTTTTCAATCTTTATGTAAGGCCTCTTGCAGACATAGCCGATCAAGCCGGCCTCACTCTCTTTTCTTACGCAGATGATTCACAAATTATCTTTTCCCTCTCTTCCTCTGATCCCCATTCAACATCTGACCTTCAACGTGGCCTGACTAATATCGCCGCATGGATGGCCAAAAACCATCTTAAACTTAATGGTGATAAAACTGAGGTCCTAGTACTGGGTAAGGATAAAGACCTCAGGGGTCCCTCTCACTGGCCTACCGAGATGGGTACCCTCTAATCATGTACGAAACTTGGCCGTCTATATTGACGACTCTCTGTCTCGGCACCAACAGGCCGTCAGGGTTGCAGCAACATGCTTTACCATCTTGAGATGGCTGTGTAAAATCATTTGGATGCTACCCTCTACCACTCAAAAAACCGTGATCCATGCCCTCAAAACCTCAAGGCTGGACTACGGAAATATCCTGCTACTCTGTGCCAATAAGACTGTAAACCACAAACTGTAGCTTGTTCAAAACGCTGCAGTCAGACTTCTACGTAAAATTCCTAGAAGCTTGCACATTTCCGGTTACATTCGTGATCTGCACTGGCTTAGAGTGGTTAGTCGCATAAAATTCAAAGCATTGAGCTTTATGTTTAAGATAAGACAGGGCCGTACTCTTGTCAGCCCTTACATTCCTACACATCACCTTCGCTCTTCTACGTTTGAGAAATTTACGATCCCTCGTTTCAGACTTGCCAGGATGGGTGGCAGGTCCTTTTCCTACCTCGGCCCCTCCCTCTGGAACTCCTTGCCACTTACCATTCGCAAAGAAACCAAATACTCTTGCTTCCGTAGATCCATAAAGACCTGGCTATTCAACCAATAATTTCTCCTGTGTACTTCATCAGTCTGTCTCACTGCCGCCCTGGCGCCGGGAAACCCTTTTCGGGTAGCTGTTGCACCTTATAAATGTAACTATAAATAAATATAAATAAATAAATATCAGTCAATACTAATGGGATATTAAATAGAAGGAAATATGTCTCTCTTATTAGATGGCTATCCTCCTTAAATCCCCAATTTTTGTTTTTACTGGAGACACACTTGAAATTTAATTCCCCAAATCTTTTTATACCTAAGATTTTTTCTAAAGTTTTTTTTGCGTCGGCGGGTTATGCTGTTAGAGGGGCAGCAATTTGTTTTTCTAGTAAACTTCCTTGGGATTTTAAACAAATCTACAGAGATGTACATGGGAGGCGGCTATGGGTAATAGTTAAGTTACAGGGGAAAACGTTACATTTTATAAATTACTACGGTCCAGTTACGGATGATACTATACCCCTGACCCAAATTAATGATTTTTTGATAGGATCTCCCTGACAGGTGGTATTTGGATTTTAACTATATACAGGATTTAAGGAAAGATACTTCAAATAAAAATAAAAGACAATTAAAACCTAGTACAAAAAAATAATGGAAACCATTATACAAGAATATCAATTGGTGGACCCTTGGTGAGAAGTTAATCTTGACAAAGAATTTTACACTTGCTATTCGCACCGATTTCGGACGGCATCTCGAATAGACTATTTTCTTACTTCTAGATCTCTTCAGATTCGAGATGTCGCCATAGGCTATAATCCATTTTCAGATCATACCTACGTCGGGATAGAACTGGTGCTCGTGGGGAGAGGTAGGGAACGTCCCAGGTGGCAGCTGGATCATCTCCTCTTGCAAAATGAGGATTGGGTTCAGAAATTCAGAAAATGGATTTTGGAATACTTTCTGATTAACGAGAACACGGCCGCCCCCTTTTCAGTATGGGGGCGTTTTAAGGCAACAGCCCGTGGACAGATAATAGCTTACACGGCTGCCCAGTTCAGTGCCCGGAGGACCAAGATAGCTCAACTACAGACAGAAGTGGATCAAGAATATGCTCTCCAGCTTCAGCTTCTTCCAAATCAATATGAGCAGTCAAGAATGGCATTGAGGGACTTTTTTACTTTAGAAGAGGTTTGCAACTCACGTATATTCCAACAGAAGGTCTATGAGGAAAGCCAATTAATCGGTACATTTTTGGCAAACTCCTCAAGGAAAAAACAAGAATCAGCCATAATAACTAAAATTCAGGACCCTCAAACTGGCCAAGAAATAGTTAGCAACAGCAAAATTTCACAGATCTTTGTGGATCATTTTCGCCAGCTATACTCTACTGAATATCTAATGACGGAGGAGCAAATCCAGGAACATTTTACAAATATGAGTGTCCCTAAATTATCAGATAATCGGATTGGTGAATTGGAAAGGGAAGTACAAGCTATTGAGATTTCAACAGCTATTAAGTCAACAGCCGGGGCAAAAGCTTGTGGGCAGGATGGCTTCCCTATTGAGTTTTATAAAGTATTTTTAAAAGAACTTGCTACTCCGTTGAAAAACCTATTTAACTTCGTTAAAATGGGTGGGAAAGTCCCAGACACTTTTAAAGAAGCAATAATCGTCTCTTTCGTTAAAAAAGATAAAAACCCGGAAGATGTGAATTCATATAGACCTATTAGTCTTTTAAATTCCGACTATAACATTTTGATGAAGGTATGGGCAGAACGTTTTTTACCAGCCGCTCAAGAAATAATTCATATAGATCAAACCGGCTTTATAGCCGGGAGATCGATGGCGGCTAATACCCAGTTTTTAATACACGCACTGGATTACTTTAACACAAATTCCATTCCGGCTAGTATTGTAATGGTGGATGCAGAAAAAGCCTTCGACCTGGTGAATTGTAAAACTTTGTTTCTTACTTTGGGTCGGTTCAGGTTTCCTGCACAGGTAGTTAATATGCTAAAGGACTACTCTTTTAGACTCCAGTCTTTTTTTTAAAAGATGGGTTCATCTTGTCTCCAGTTTTTAAAATTAAGAGAATGTACAAGCTTCGGCCTACAGTTGCATATGAGATGTATAAGTATTTGGGAAAGCTGTGGATTCTCCGAGTTAAGGCATTTTATAGTCCAGAATAGGCGGATCTCCTGGGAAGAAATAATGGTAAGAGTGGAAGGCCATCCGAAGCCGACTTTTCTTGAATATCTACGTGTTGTTCATTCCCTAAACAACACCAGTGGCTTCTTTGACACCCCTAATCAATTTATGCTAGCCCTGTATGGGGCCAACATTAAAGGGGTGGATAACTGGTATAGGTTGCTGCATAAACAGGGTCAGGCTTCCGTGATAGAGATCCATCTTGACAAAATAACTCGTGAAACTGGGTGTAGGCTGGCTACTAAGGAGTGGGAGTCCATGTGCCTTCTTGGAAGTAAATCTTTGCGTGCCACAAATTTCAAAAGGATGGCCTTTCTATCGCGTTGTTTATCTTATTTAACTTCGGCCGCCTTAAGTAAAAGATTTCCTGGCGCTGAAAATAGGTGCTTTCGCTGCCAAATAGATGGTGAGGGCGGATGGCACCATATTTTTTATACATGTCCAGGACTTAGGTTTTTTTGGGAGGAAGTTTTTTCGGATAGTGGGCAAGCAATCGGTAAGAATATTTTGTTTGAGGCCGAAGCTGTCTTATTCGGTATCTGTAGTGACGAAAGGTTATTATCCCAACCCGAAAAGACTTTCCTATTCATTTTGTGTATGGTGGCCCGTTCCCTAAGTTTGCAGAATTGGAAATCCCGGGAAATACCTTCCCATCTGAAATGGTTCAATAAATTGAAAAGAACCCGAAAATGTGAGGAAGCTTATGCGAAGAGGGTAGGGGCCACCAAAAAATTTGAAAGAAATTGGAAGTTTCTTAGTGAACTGGAAGAATTTAAAGAGAGATCATAGCACTTGAGTTGGTTAACTAATGTAGCACTTTTTTTATTTGTATTTAAAAAAAAACAAAATTGCATTATCACTTTTTTCTATTGCACTTTAAAAGCACTAGCACTTTAGCATCTCTAGCACTTTATAGAATGCTTTTTGCACTTTGGTGAAGGATATGAGAAATCGTTACAGTTATAAAGGAAAAAGGAACTAAAGCATACTAGTAGTTTTCCTTAATACTGAGGTGCCTTTGGATAGATTTGGCACTTGTTCTATGAACGATAACATAATTTGCTGCTTTCTTTTTTAGCTTCTTGTCGTTTTTCTTTTTGTAGCTGGTTTTTAATGTCAGTGAAAATGTTTTTCAATCTATGCTGTATTTCTTGAACCTAAGGCTCTGCTCAATAAAAAATGTAAAAAAAAAAAAAGAAGGTGCTACTGGATTTTTCTGCCAATTGCTACTATTAGGGTTTGAATGCCTGATCTTTTGAGACCCAGGCTGGTTCTCACTTCTTTTCTTGCCCCTAATTATCCAATTTCCGGTTGCTTTTGGATAACGTGCCTAATGGTGTCAAAGCTTCTATGTTAAATAAATACACTTTTCCGTTACATAGCACAGAAGGAAGCCCATCCTTGGGTGTGTGTGATTTTTCATCAATGGCAGGTGAAGTAACAGTAGGTGTTGCAGCACCCAGGCTAATGTGCTGTATGGCTAAATACTTATTAGGTCCCCAAGGCGAGACCTATTGGCTATGCCAATGCTTGTTTGTCCTTCGCTTCACCTGGCAGCTGCAATTTTGGGACTCGCTCAAATGCAGTCAGTGGGGTTGAAGAATGGAAATTAAACCTCCCCTGGGGATGATTGGAGGTGTCAGGCCTTCTCGATCATTTCAGGGCACTTTCCGACATCGAAAACTGTGTCTGGCTCCATGAGAGCCTGTCCCAAAATGTTCGATATCGGCGCATTATGAACCGCGCTGGGAAGAGACACGGAGCTAAGCAGCCCTGCGCTCCTCCGTCCAAGCCACGCCCCCATGCATTCTAAGTAAGTAAATAGGCAAATAAGTAAATAAGTAAAACGCGTTTGCTATTGTAGTTTAGTTATTGAAAGACGATACTGTAAACTGTGAAATCCAGATAATACTGTGCTTCAATTTGGGCTGAATTCCAGTGGCATTAAGAAACCATTAGATTTTTTTAATAATAATGTCTTAAAATAAAAAGACTACCGTTACAGAAAAATGAATTGTTTGAGTCATAACTGTTAACTATTCGCTCTATATATTCACTTCGTGCGCTCAATAATGGCAGGATGCATTTCAATATTTTCGCATTGTCTTTAGTTTAATTTTCCCAGTCTATATTCAAAGAAAAGTCCACAGTAAGCAAGGCACTCCTATGGATCACATTAGCAATTTTCTGACACTTTGATGCATAGGATATGACACACGCACGTGTATATGATATCCCCCATGTGACAAGTAACTAAAAATTAAATTTGTACTTTAGTGGCATGTTCCTTCTGGTCCCAGAAATGAGTGAGATCTTAAGGAGTTGCCGTGGATAAATGAAAAGTTACAATCCACCTGCTGTGAAAAATTAAGGCTGTCATTAAATCACAGGACCTAATGTTAACAGAAAGCCTGAGGGCCACACATCCATGAAGCACATACAAGGTCATACAAAAAAATATATTTTTAGCAATGCCATTTCGGCACTAGAGGAAATTTCAGAATACTTAAATGATCTGACAAACAGAGCAAACAGAAATCTTGGACTGGAAATAATTCACCCCACCGCATCTTAAAAACACCGAGGAGAGAATGATATCGTACTATGAAAGAGAACTAACAAAAGATTCATCTAGCAGCCCCAACAAATCTCCACAATTGTAAATCATGTGGCATAAATACATCTGTAAACACTGAGAAGTGTAATACACATTTGCACAGGTGAAAGACAGCTTTACGCAACATCAACTAACAAATCGCCCATCTAGGATGCAAGAACATCATTTCAAGCTACATTGAATGCAGCATGCTAAAATGCAAACCATTTTGGAAGATAATTAGATGCATAATTTTCTGTAACGACTGCACACGAAGTACAATCTTACTGCATTTGTCATTTCACTGACACATTTTGGAATCCTTTACAACTTCTTTCAGTTTTCCTCTATACTCTTGCAGTGTTATTATTTTCCACACTTCATCGCCTTGAGATATTTATTGCTGAGATACGGGTATCAGAATGAGGTAGCTGATATACAGTTACACCGATAATATGCATATTTGTTTTCGGGTGACATCATGCGTAACCATATTACACGTTACCCATTATGCATTTTTATATTACATGCTTATTTTGGTGTAGTTATCTTGGAAAACTGTTTTCATCAAATTGAAGATAGAAACCGGTTTGAATTAGAAAATTTGTGTTTACATTAATGAGTAAATTGATAATAAAACAATGAATCTGGTGAGTGCTAGAGGTAAAGCAGCCAAATCCGGATGGATTACAAAAGGAGAATCAGAATTTTTGATCACTAAACATCCTAGAGTTGCTGCCTTTTATCTCCTGCCCAAGATACATAAGAACCAAAATCCCCCTCCGGGTAGGCCCATTGTATCGGGCATTGGCTCTATTTTAGAGCCTTTGTCCCAATTTGTCGATTGGTTCCTTAGGCCTATAGTGGCGAAAATGCCAAAATACCTACAAGACACGAAGCATGTACTGACTTTCCTTACAACCATACAATTTGATCCTGACAAACATATTCTAGCTTCTTTTGATGTTGAGGCATTATATACTAATATTCCTTAGGAGGATAACTTGAGGACGATTGAACAATTGCTGTCCTCACATCCACGAATGGATCAGACACCGACATCGTTTGCTATGGAATGTGCCAACCTTGCCATGAGAGAAAACTTTTTCTCTTTTGAGAATCAACTATATTGGCAGGTGTCTGGCACTTCAATAGGCAGTACCTGTGCTCCTTCAATGGCGAATCTCTACATGCATTGGTTTGAGGAGACATACATATATCATGCGAGTACCCCCTTCAACAGAAACTTGGTTCTGTGGAAGAGGTACATCGATGATATTTTGTTATTCTGGCTGGGAGATCAGGATACTTTGGACGGATTTTCTACCTGGTTGAACTCACTGAATGTAAATTTGAAGTTCACTCATGAATTGAGCAAAGAGTCCTTAACTTTTCTGGATCTACTTCTCTAATTTATACTGAACTCTATCAGAAACCTATGGCTCGCAACTCTCTGTTGAATTATAAAAGTTTCCATCCGCGCGCTTTGTGCGAGAATTTACCAGTGAGTCAATTTCTACGGCTAAGGAGAAATTGCACAGAGCTCATCAAATATCGACAACATGCTGAAAAACTGAGTAACAATCTACAGGCACGTCAATACCCTATCTCGCTCATATGATGTGCTAACAAAAGGGCCAGAAACAATAATCGAGATGCTCTGTTAGAATCACATGCAAAACCTCCCTCCGACCAATTGGTCTGTGTGAGTACTTTCTGTCACTTGAGCAACATCATTAAAAAATCTGTCAATTCAAACTGGCATATTCTTAATACAGGCAAAAAAGGCTGTAAAAAACCTTTGTTTGCCTTTAAACGAGGCGCAAATCTAGGTGATATGTTAGTACACACCAGCCCTAGACAATCACGGAAAACAGATGTACCTGGGGCCAACTGGACAGGACAATCAGTACGTGGGCACTTTCCATGCGGTGCATGTGTGGTATGCCATCTCACCGCCCGTACTACTCAATTGGATTTGGGGCTGAGCACACCGTGGATTTTGTCTCAACATACAAACTGTAACTTAGAGGCTTTGGTGTATCTTATCCAATGCCCTTGTAATTTAAAGTATGTTGGGATGACTACACGGAAAGTGAAAACACGAATAATAGAACATAAGAGCTATATTAAACGCAAAAAATCCAACACCAAACTGACACGTCATTTTTTGGACACAGGTCACACAGAGGAAGACATAAGATGGGTTGTTTTAGATAAACCACACTACCATAGAGATATGGGACCTCTTGAAACAATTTTATTTCGTTGTGTACAACAATGGGTATTTAGACTGGCTAGTCAGCATACTGGGCTGAATGATGAAATTCCCTGGTGCAGTGTATAATATATCTATGATCTTTATGTAGGATTATAATAGAGATACAGATTGGTATCTCTCTTTGATCAAACACTGTCCCCACGTGATAGTTTTATCCAGATAACTAAGGTGGTTGTAAAGATGCACACACATAGCGTTCTTTTACATATGGCGGATTATAATTTCGTCTCTTTATACCATTGCCGACGACGCTATACGCAACTGGTATGCCATAAGTGGAGGGACTAAGATACTAAAATATCTTGAGCACCTACTCACGCAACGACAATATGCTTCATGAAGCGCAGATCTTGCCTTAAAATACATTTCTCCTAAATTCCTCGTACTTATAATGCTGTTAAATATATACATTTGTTGATGAATAATGGTCCGTTCCATATTTCTAGTGGTGTTTGATAGAATACTTTTTTATGTTTTACACTCCTCATGATTTAATTACTAAGTTACTCATTAGGGACTTTTCTTGAAATTGCCAACTTTATTGATATCGGCATCCTTTAACAATCACTATGGTTACTGTTTTAATATACAGCAGTGATGACATATGCGTTGCGTCTACACGCCCCTTGACGTCTTTTCAGGCATGCGCTTTAAAGTTAAAATACTTTATTAACATAGTTAAATGACGGGTCCTGGTAGAAAGCGTTATAATAATTCTTGTATATATCACCATGGTTTCTGTTTTCATATCACGAAACAGTGACGTTATATGCATAGCGTGTACACGCACTCTTAACGTCATTCAACGCATGCGCAATATTCCCAAATAACTCCACTTCCGGGATTAAATATCCGGCATGGAGAGTAGAACATTGCTCCCGGCCAGAATTGAGGAAAGAAGTGAGCCACATACACACAGGTGAGAGAATATATCTAGAAAATTAACGCTAGCGATAGTAAAGACCTTTTTCTAGTCGTTCTTTTTAGTCACTCCAGTGAACTGCTGTTTTGCATGTTTGTACGTCTACTTAAGACAAGGAGGAAGCTTTTTGGGCCACACACAATTTCCACAAATGGTGATTAGCTGGTACTAAATGCTTGGTATTAGAGGTATGCTTAATGATTCTAAAGCATGGTGATTTCTTCACAATAATACAAATTAGTGGGGTACTATTTTAATGAATAGATACATAGATGGCTTGTATATCGTGTCGCTTCATCAACCACCAGTAAAATATGACTTTTCTCATATTCTTATATCTTTTAAGATTGGTTCACGATGCGACTCTGGATTTAGGTAGAGTCCAAATACTTATCAGACACTATAGGTAAGAAACAAATATCTTTTGGGTGCTATTCACTTGGTGGTGGTAGCCATACATTGTATTGATTACACTTTTTTGTTATGTTTTATTTTAGGACTTCTGACCTACTGAACTGAAGTACAATTGAAATGTATGGTTGGTTCAGAACAATTCCCTAAATGATGTTATTTTGTTGTCATTATACACATGATTGAGCAGAGTGACTATAGACTGGTCCTGACGAATGCCCATGAACATTGGATTGTCAACTAGGGCAGAAACATGTTGACCCACAGGCTAACATCCATAACCCTGTCGCACGTTGCCATTTTAATTTCCCCAATAGGAGGCAAAAATTTAAAATTGGTTATTCCTATTGAGAGAATTTTAGTTTCCAGCTCGTTTTCTTCTTTGTATATATATATATTCACTGAAAAAACCATAGGTTTCACACATGTTATAGTTAGCGGAAATTTTAATCATAAAAAACCATTGAAATTCCCCCGTTATAGTTAGTGCAGGCAACTATAACTCACGCAACCGCAATCCTCTGCTGATGACATATGTGTCTTTATAAAAAAAAAATATTTGTAATATATGTATAGCTAAAATTTAATGAAAGAAGACATGGGCAAATAAGTGTCTAAATACAGTATTAGCATCAGCAGAGGATTGCGGTTGCGTGAGTTATAGTTGCCTGCACTAACTATAACAGGGGAATTTCAATGTTTTTTTATGATTAAAATTTCCGCTAACTATAACATGTGTGAAACCTATGGTTTTTTCAGTGAATTTGCAAGGTTTTTTAAATGCTAATTCCTAACTATAACGTGTGTGAAACCTATGTTTTTTTCAGTGAATTTGTACGTTTTTTTAAATGCTAAGTTACTTTACGCCATTCGTGGCGTGTGCGCCCAGTTAACGCAGTTCGTTCCGTGCGCGCACAGTGAGCACGCGGTGCGCTTCGCGCACCGCGCGCCCACTTTACGCAGTTAGTGCTGTGCACGCACGGTGGTCACGCGGTGCGCTGCGCGCACCACGTGTCCACGTTACGCGGGATGGGCCATGTACGCACGATGCGCTGCGCGCACCGTGCGCACATGGAGGACATATTATGCGCTTCGTTGTGAAAGGTAATCATTTATATTTTCATTTGTAATAAATATGACATGCACTAAAGGTGCCCTTCGGGCACCGTTTGCACACGGGGTGGGGATAGTGTGGATAGTTTTTTTTTTTTATTAATTTTTACCGTACGCGTACGGTAAGCGTAATCGTTGATTTAAAAAAAAAAAAAATGATTTTTTGGCCTTGGGGGTTCTTTGGGGACACCATCATCAATGCTAGGTGGTTAGGAACTGAATACATTGCCCCTTTAGATGTTTTTTGCCTTTGTTTTTGCTGCCTCACTCAGAGTGCGAGAGAGAAAATGGCGGCCGCCGCTTCCTGGTTTCGACCGATTCGAATGTTTACTTAGATCTAACAGCCAATCAGAATCGCGCTCGCGCACGGCACCGTACGCGTACGGTAAGCTTACCGTAAGCGCACGGTAAGCGCACCGTAAGCTGGCTTAGATATATATATTGATTTAAATGCTATTTTCTCAGGATCTACTGAACAGATTTACACCAAACCTACAAAAGGCACTTTCTTGACCTGAGGACTACCTCTCTGCCAAATTTCAAGTAACTCTGTTCAGCCGTTCGGGCTGTAGCTGTGTCTAAAGGTCCTATGGAAAAATGCATGGGAAAAACGTGTTTTGGGACCCCCCTTTTTTCTCAGCCCCCGCTTGACGAATCCCCCCGAGATTTTCAGGGTAGGAGCGGAGCGTAGCGCCCCACCTATTTTGAAAATTTCGCGAGGATTCGTCGACCGGCGCCAAAGTTATTCCAAATAGAATGTTGCGGATTTCCTATGGAAACAGGGTCCTAACTATAACTATCTACTGGCGACCGCCAGTAGATAATATATATATATATATATATATATATTGGCGCTCTGCCCCTCACAGACACTCATTGAGGTTTTCATAACAAACGTGCTTACCTTGAGAACACTCCCGCTCCTTCCTTGCTGGGAAGTTGTAGCCCATATTGGGTACCTTGCGGTCCCTTTGTGTTTGGAGGAACCCTATGATGAAGCATGTCACCCTTGGGTGAGTGAGGGTTTTCGTCCATATAAAGGCTATGCCCACCCCCTTTTTGATTCTAACAAAGCTGTCCTACACATAGTGTGAGGTAAATATTAATGGAATAGTGTAGGTGAGCCGTAATACCTGAGATTTACAGACTTCCACTTTGACCCTTGTTGTGTGATATATATGTGTACACACACACACACACACACACATACACACACTGAACCATAAAATGTATGAGTTTTGTGGTCAATCACCAAACCATTCTGCTAAGCTTCAACCTTGTCTGGACTACTAGGATTATGCTGCATAGAGGACCAAACTAGGTGGCAAAAAATGAAAATTATGGGGCACATTATCTTGCAGTATTATTTTAATCTATTTTACCTAGAAACAACATTTATAAATGTTGAAAACTATATGGAAAATGTTATATATATACATTTATATATATATATATCTACCACCCTTTGTCCGTCAGGGAGTCTAGCCCTCACCAGGGCAGCCTCGGCCCATGGGCGGAACACCCCATTTAAATCCAACAACAACCTTCACTTCCATAGGAGAGAAGAGCGCTGCACACCAGACTTCTGGAAAAAAGCACTTTATTCAGCAAAGAGACAGCTTGCTTCCTTAACCTAACGTGTTTCAACTACTTTGGTAGCCTTGTTCACAGGTGAGCCATCATCAATGCGTTTGCAGCATAACAACGTGACTTTATATGCCTTAGTCAGACAACTTAAATGTCCATGTGATCTTGACTTCCTGCACCTCCCAGAATACACCTTGAAAGTACAGTCTCCGTTTTAAATATATCAGTGTAATTCCTTTTTCTTTTTTCTTCAACTTTGATAATAGAGGGATTCTTTGCAGATTAAATATAAACATAATAGAGTCCTTTCAAAGTGTGCATATTCATGCTCATAATCATAGCCATGCTGTCGCTTAATGTCAGTTTAGTTGCGGTGCCTGAGTTACCTGAAATCCTTTGGAAAAGGACAGGTGTCCTTTCCTCTCCCTTGCCACGCAGTACAATCCAAAATACCTGGCTGGACCTTTCCGTGCCTTTTTCGTTTTGGAACACTTTTTAGATCACATGCGCCCTCTGTGTGTGAAAGGACCTGGTGATATCTTGGGATATCTCTCTCCCAGTTGTGCATCATACATAGACATTTGTCTTTGGTATGAAAGCGTAGCCCCTGTTTGGGTTATGCAATGTAAGACTCAGGATGTGTATTTAGCTATTCCTTGAGGCCATTCACAATGTGTATTTAGCTATTCCTTGAAACCATTCAGCACAGGTCCCAGGTCACCCCACTCAGTGGTTTTTAGCAATTACTTTATACACATGTGATTTAGGTGTAGGTTTTAGTAATATTTATGTCACAAATACATTCTGTATTCATACTTTTGCCTTGCCCATTTTGCATTCTCTGCTGTTCAGTATGGCTAACACCTCATACTGCAAAATCATAACATTATGGATATGTTTGGCTTATTCTGTATCTGGATCTGTTTGCACATTTTGAAATTGGACTCTCATATATGTATACATTTTGCACTTGCAATTGATTAGTTTACTAATTCATGCACATATGTGATTGTATTGTGTACATTAGTTGCAGGAATTGCCTCTGCAATTTTTTTAGTCTGATGTACAATGGTTGTGTATCATGCACATTACATGCCGATATATTTTTGCATGACCTTGTGAAATATGTAGTAGGTCTCTCCTAGGGCCGTGTTAATATTGTTTCCACAACTGTCTGCTTTCTATGTTTATGGTAACAGAGAGGACATGCCGATTACTTAGGTCAGCGGCAGTTTGTTTATTTCCACGAATGGTACCACAAGGTCTGGGGTAGAGACCCTCTTTCTTGCATTTCATATGAATGTATATGGGTAGAGCATGTGGCACAAACAATGTTATGAATTGCAAAAGTACTGCTGCATTGGGTGCCCGGATTTTTCTTTAATGAACGGAATCCCGTGACATGGATGGCATTCTCAAAGGAGGCATTCTGCTTTAACTAATGCTATTTTTACACGTGTATATATGTATATATTTTGTAGTTAGTGTGTGATTAACCGGAGCATCAGACTCTAAATATAGGATGTCTTCTATGTTTTCATACCGTGATGCCGTTAATGAAATATCCATGGCAATTACAGTTCATTTCCTTTTGGCTTCACATGTTATTAGTTGAGTTTTGGAATATCATGGGCCTTACAAAATTACATTGATGAATTAATATCATGAGTTGTTATGATTATAATGGTATGATGGTATGCAGTCTATTTGCCATTTCCATGATGATCTGTATAAATGGTGCGGGCGTTTGAGGCAATGTTGATCTTGACAAAGGCCGTTTCGGCTGAAACGTGTTGTTCCTTGTTCTTCACTGCTCCTGAATAAACACTCATGGTGGATTTGGTGTGCCGCTTTCCTTCTTATGAAGATTGGATGTTTGCTAATATACTGGTGGTTTCTGTCGCCACGGCTGGCACTGGCTTAGAATTGGCAGGAAACTGGCGTAACTGACATAACTGGAACCGTTTGACAATATATATATTAAGGTTACAGGGACAGTATAGCTAGGTTCAGACTTTACACGTACAGAACCATAAAAATTCAGTTTTTTAAGTTAGTTATTTCAAGTAACTATAATTCATGCCCTGAGGTAACTGTAACTTGCGCCCCTGCCATGCACAGTTTTCTCAGCAGTAATTTTACTGCAAATGTTACAGTGATATTATCAATGATGTCATAGAAGATGTCATGAGCGATTTAATATCTGGGGTAATTAGCAGTGCCTGGTGAAGGTGCGAGTTATAGTAACCCAAGGGCTTGAGTTATAGTCACTTGAAATAAATCTAACTATAACAGCTGAATTTCTATGTTTTTGTGCGTGTAAAATCTGAACCCAACTATAACGTCCCTGTAACCCTTATTTTTTAAGGAATTTCTTAGGTTTGATACATTCTATTTCCTAACTATAATGTTCCTGTAACCTTTGTTTTTTAAAGTCAATTTTTAGTTTTTTGCACGTTAAATAAAATGCATATCGCAATGCACAGTGGCCCGGGGGAGTTGGACACAGGGACTGGCCTGGCTTTGTTCTCCCCCACCCAATCTTGCTGCTGCTCTCATTCTCCTTGCCATCCATTGTCCAACTCCATGCCCCTGCTCCCTCATTACAGCCCTGTGTGAGAGTTGCACTGCCACTGTCCTTCCTGCCTGCCATGAACAGTTAGATTGCTGCTCCATCCACCTCCTCCATACTGTCTATTTTCTGAGTCCATACACCAGCTCCCTCCCTCCTGCCCTGCATGGTCCAATGTGCTGCCAGTGCCCTCCAATTAGCGTGATGTCCCTGCCCAGTCTTCCTGCCCTCTGTTTCCCAATTCTGTGCCCCATCATTGCATTCCTGCTTAGCCTCTGTGCTTAGCTTGCTGCCCCTATCCTCCTTCCCCTGCCCTCTGATGTCTGTGTGCTTGCCCCTGCTCCCTCCTTTTTGCTCACCAAGTTCCATGGACATGCCACTGCCCCTACTATCTACTTTGAGTGCTCTGTTGAGCTGCCACTGCCCCTCCCGCCTGCCTAGCCTGGTCAGATGACTGCCACCTGTCCCTGCCACCTCCACCCTGGTGCCTGTCTGAGTTTCCTGTCCCTATTCCCTACCTCCTGTCCTCCGTGGTTCATTTTGATGCCATTCTCTTCTGCCCTCCATGCTCTGTTGTGCTGTAACTGCTAGTCCTGCCTACCCTGCGTGGTCTGTTGTAAAACCCCTTCCCTTGCACTCTCTTGCCTGCGCCTAGCACCTACCCACCTATACATACCTTCCGTCCTCCATGGTCCTTTGTGCATGTCCCTGCCCTCTCACTCTTGGCTGTTGTGCAGCAACTAACCTTTCTGCTTGCGGTTCATGGCCTTCTGTGCTGTCACAGCCCCTCCCAGATTCCCTGTGTGGTCAGCTTGCTGCCTCTGACCCCCTCCCACCCTCCCAACATTCCTCCATTGTCTGTGTGTATGCCATTATAGTCTCACTGTTTCCCTCCATGGTGTTTTGTGCATCCAGTGCCCTTCTCAGGTGCACTCCATGGTCTGCTTGCTGCTCCAGCCATGCCCTTTTGCCCACTACCCTTCGTCTTCCATGTGCAGGCCCCTATCCCCTCCTTCCCACCTTGCCTAGTCCGTAGTCCTGCCCCTGCTCCCTTCCTCCTGCCCTTCAACATTTGTTAGGCTGCCACTGTCCCTCCTGTCTGTCCAGTATGTTCAGCTTGCTGCCTTTGCCTCTTCCCCTCTTCTCTCTGTTGTCCATGTGAATGGTCTTGTCTCCTCCTTATTGCTTTTCATGGTCTGTTGTGCCGCACTGCCATCCCGTTTGCCTCTGTGGGATATTGTGCTGTTGCATCCACTAACGACTGCCCTCTAAGGTCAGTTTGATGCCCCTGCCCATTTCCCCGCCTGCCCTCTGTTATCCAAGTCCATGTACCTACCCCATTTCTCCTGTCCTCAGTGATCCAATGTACCATTTGCAAACCAACATTTCGAACTTGCCAAGATGGAGGATTTGAAACAAAAACATGTGGAATTCATTTTCCCCATTAACTTACATTGAAAAGAGATTTTAGGGAGGAGATGGGTAAAATAAATCCTTCTTGCACTTTAAAACATCAGGGGTCTCCTGCTTGAATCAGGTCTGGTGGCTTGTATGGTTGTAGTGCCACTACCTCTTTCTTCTGCCCTCAATGGAATTTTATATTGCCACAGTCTCTCTTGCCTGTTCTGAATGATTGGTTTGTTCCCCCTGCCTCCCTTCCCTGGTCCGTTGTGCTGCCACTTTTGCATGGCCAGCTTGGTCGACTTGTTGCTTCTGCACCCTCATCCCTGCCCTTAGTTATCCAAGTCCGTGCCCCTGACATCTGTCTCCCTACAGGACTCTAATGAACAACTAGCTAGCTAACATTATATATTTATTACAAAAGTGTGGCATGTCTGACGTCATCTTAATGTAATGAAAACTGAAACATCTGAAGCATTTCCTTTAAAAATCATAAAAATTAGAGTATCATATTCCCATAGAAATTATGGATAATGTTCTAAAAAAACTAAAATGAGGACATATTTTCTGAGTTCTCAAATAGCGACAAAGCACTTTTAAATTATTTGCTATCTTAAATTTAGTTGATCACTTGATTATATGTTGCACTTAGAGGACAGAATTGCTGTTACAGCCAAAGCTGCAGACTTACCAACTGGGGAACCAGGTCCGAGTTCGGCATCAGCTTGACATCCTGTAATTCTGGTCAAATCACTTAATATACCCTTGCCTAAAGCACAAAAGGAATGTGTCCTTGCCCAATGTAACTGATGCTCATATAAATCACTTGAATCCGTTTGAGTCAAGTCTGTGTTGTATAAACTGCAAAAAGACAAAACAAATAAGTGTTATGCTTGGGCTACATTTAGGTGATATTTGTGCTACATTTAGGCTCTTTTCTCTCTGGTGACCATCTTGGGAGACTTCAATTGTATGAAGCTCCCAATCTCCTAATTTACTGCAGTATCCTCAGTAGAAAATGCTTTCAGTTTTCCGCTTCAATTCCATCAAGATGTGCCACACTTTGGCATAAATTCTGAATGTTAGCTTTCTAGTTGCTCATTAGATCACTTTGGTAAACTGCTGATCACCAGGGAGTTAACTGGCAGCCTACTGCTTGTGTTCATAGTGCATGTTTCAGTCTGCATGTCAGAATGTTTAACGAAAATAGAAGAGGGAGATATTTTAGAACTCACTTAAAACGTGTCTATTGGACATGGCCCTTCTTAGGGGATTTATCTAAAACATTTAGTTTTTTGTCCTTCTGGCTTTTGCTAACTCCCTGCTTGTGGCCTTAGGACTCTGGGCACTTTCCCACTGTACAGTAGTGGGAAAACGCATGCACCCTTCCTACACATGACAGGAAGGGGTGCTTAATTAATTGGCTACGGTGTTGTACCTGTGTGTGCCTTATAAAAAGGCACACCACATATCCAGAGTGGGTACTGCACTGGCTAGTAGTGGGATGCAGCACTGATTCTGCCACTCATTAGAATAGCCTGAGCTTGTCAAACATTTATCATACTCAGGTTGGCCTTTTTCACTCAAAAGATAAACCTGAGGGGCTTTTCACGATCACGAGAGCAATGCTAGGGTAGGTCCTGAGGGGTGCAGCACATGGTGGTTGAGCGGCCGGGTAGGTTCACATGCGTGTTCTCTAACTGGGTAGTGAAGAACGCCCATGTGGGTTTTCCCTGCTTAGGTGGCTGGCTTTTCCCATGGGACACCTCACAATTTTTGCTGATTCTCTTGTTGTGGCCTTAGGGCTTTGGGCACTTTCCCTCTGTAAATGCAGTGTAATAGTGTGCACGCCCTTCCTACACACGTTAGTAAGTGGTGATTACCTGATGTTTATGAACATGTCACAGCCCTGCCATTGCAGGCCAGTGTGCACGCTTGCACCAATGATGTGCTTAAATATGTGTCCAGCCTGCTATTGCAAGCCAATGTGAGCACCTTGAGCTATGGTGTCTTTAAACGCGAGTGCAGACTGCCATTGCAGGTTGATGTGTGCACTTGCACCTATGCTGTTTTAAAAAATGTGTCCAACTTGCCATTGCAGGTCTGTGAGTGCGCATTGTGCTTATGCTCAGGCTGGCTTTTCTAAATCACTAGCCCACACTGAGAGGACCTTTCACTACCAATAGAGCACCCCTAGGATACGTCCTAAGGGGTGAAGCAAGTGGTAGGTGAAAGACCGAGCAGGCACATATGTGTGTTCCCTGCCCAGGTAGTGAGAAATTACAATGTGTTGTCACTGCTTATGTGGTTTGCTCTTCCCATAGGCTAACATGGGGATAGTGGATTGGAGTGAAGCTGCCTCATCGTGTTTCCTATCATTGGATTCACAATGACAACCGTTTTCCTGTGGTAAAAATAGTTTTGTCATTACTAGCTTAGAAATGCCACTTTTAGAAAGTGGGCATTTCTCTGCTCTAAAACTCTTTGGGGCAGATTTACAAGCCCCTTGCGAGAAATTTACGCCGCAGCTGCGTCACTTCTGTGACGCAGCGGCGGCGTAAACCATGCGCCATGTTGCACCTTATTAATAACGTGACGCATCTAGGGAGATGCATCACGTTTTAAAGCCCTGTGCTACATTAAACCTGCATCAGGTTTAATGTATGCAGGGTGGGCGTTCCGTCGGAAAAAGCCTCAGAAATGTGACGCAGTGAAATCTACAAGATTTCACTGAGTCACTTTTCCGACACTGCTGCGTCAAAACCCTGCGCCTGCTTGAAGCAGGTGTAAGGCACGACGCAGCATGTTAGGTATGGGCAGCCCCTGAGCATTGCTGGAGTTGCGTCATGCTTGCGACACGACTCCAGCAATGCGCCGCCCTTATGCCATCAGATGCGTCACGCATCTGTTTATCCTTGCGCCACGATGCGCTGCATTGTAAATGCGGCGCATCTGTGGTGGCACAAGGGTAAACTTGCGTGACGCATCTTTCCTGGCGCATCCCTGCTGATTTGCAGGGATGCGACAGGAAACATAAATCTGCCCCTTTGTGTCCCTTTTAGCTTGACTCCAGTACACACTGGAGGCTGGGGGTGCACGTCTTGGCTTTCCCCAGCACAGCTATAAAATATTGGGCATGCAAACCAGAATGACAGAATGCGTTCAGTTGTTCAATCTAATACATGTAATTTATGTACCCAGTCACACAGCCCCATGAGTTTTATTTAATTCACCCAATGTATATGAGTGCGCTGTTTGTCCATACTGCATAGAGGGCTATCATTCTACCATCCCATTTCTGACTTAAAGGATTTTTAACATCACAGCAGAAAACCTATTTTACATGAGGCTGTGTTCTTACACCATCGCTTTCCTGCACAAACCCTTGCAATACAATAGTGGTGCTGCAGACATGGAGACTTCAGTCTCTGCAGGGATGCGGCAGCCACATCTACAGCGGAGCAGCAGAAAGCAGTAACAGGATCCACTTTACCTTGCTAATTAGGAGGTAAGCTTTACCTTTGCCCTTGCTCACCTGTTCCCCATATTGTAGTTGCATTCATGTTCAGTAATTAAAATCTTTTCTAAACCACAGTGAGTTCCTACCTTTATCAATCTCCATGTGTGCAATTAGAGTTCTGCCACTATCCGGAAGTCTCCACCGTCATTTACCACCTGACGTTTCTTTATCTTGAAACATATGCCCCTGAATCTCGCAATGGTAAGATTCAGTCTTCCACAGCTAGTCCGTCATTTCCCATACTTTAATTAGATAACCAGAATTCAGTTTTCTTTTGTTTAAAGATGTGGATATTGCATCTACTATCAGCTACCCAGGATCACATTAACACTTGGTCTTGGTAAATCCCTTTTTATCTCAGCCATTACTGCGGCTTCTTCACTATAGTATATCAAATAATGTGATAAGAAGGGACTTTCCTTATTGATCTTTCTTCATGGGTCATTGAGCTACTATGACTCGTGACATTCTGAATATTCATTAGTTTATTATGCCACATGTTTAGCCATACTAAAGTACCACGCTCTTTTTCAGACTGCCTGCAATACTTAGTTTTAGAGCATTCTACAGGAGAGATTGATCGCAGCATTCTTCTTTTTGCACGATAAAGACTGTTCATAGCATCTACACATATTTTTCTGTTTACCCACAAGATATTTATGTGCCATCCATTTAGGTTCCTTCTCAACCCCAGGAATTGAACAGTTTTGGTCGTTATTGAGAGTACATAGAACACTATTCCATTCTAGAGGCGAGGGATCTTGCCTACTTAATTCTTCTCTATATGTAGACCACTACTGTTTTCTTTAGCTCCAAATTTTCCTTTCCTCCTTTTCAGAATGTATACACCTGTTTCAACACTGTGTTTGGAAGCTTTTGGGCACATGGTGGTGTAATCGTCTGATATAATCTAACTATGCACATGTGATTACAGGTTTTATACAGTGGTAACTAGTGGCTTTCCTGAAGAAGGTGCTCCTGTGCAGAAACGCACGTAGATGAACTTTGAAGACATTTTTCAACTAGCCACAACAAGAATTGATTGTTGCAGACAAGATTATGCCAACGTTTGATTTACTTCGCTCCTAGTGTGTATGTGTTGGTTTGATTGCTGAAGCGAATGTAGGATGAATGAAAGGCCAATGGTGACATTCCTAATGACACTATGTGCATAGTATGTAATTGTTTATTACATCTATAATCTATTAATAAATTAAGATAATAATAAATAATAGAATATCAGCTGTGAAAATATTCTCATTTATTTTTTCTTTCACATACACTTTGTGCCTAGTTCATTTGCAGTTATTATATATATTTTCTTCTTTTTATTGTTAGATTGTACATATTGTTAGAATATACCCATGACTAGCCCTAGGTATTTACAAATTGATATATTTTACATGCCCTAGGTACCCATAGTATGTTGCAGGGGGTCCCTATTCTTTACATTATAATTCTTTGTATGTGTATATTTTGATACTGGTGTGGCCCGGGGAGCACCATATAACTGTGTGGTATTGAATTATAAGAATTGCTAGAGTGAACCTTGGGTTGACAACGTGTTGCATAGCATTGGGGTCCTGGGGAGGCATAGAACAGGATCTGTCCCAATTGTGCATACTACTACTGTGATTTCACCATGGTTGGGCCTAGTACTGCTAGTACTATTTCCAAGTGTGATTTATAACCAGACCAACATGATGTTAATGTTGTGTTCATTACTATGTTTGTTGATAACACGTTATTTACACACATCATGTGTGTAGTCTCCTTTGTGATGCTCAGTTTATTTATTGTGAGTGAGCGCTGTGCCAATGCTTTAAATATTGCCTTAGTGATAAGCTTATGTGCTCAGTGCAAAGCTACCCAAGGGTGAGCACAGGTTATACAGTGAGTGTAATCACCCACCCCTGATAGGAGTGGTAGGTTCATCCTGGCTAGGGCACTGCCTCAGCCAACCAGAAAGTGCCAGTTCCAACAGTGTCCTCATTTTTCTTTCTACCGCACTAACCATAAATTCTATGACAAAATAAAACCCCTCATTTTGTTCCTTTCTAAATTAAATGTTTTAATTTTTACCAGTTTGATTCAATAAAGATGGCTGCAGGTGTGCACGTTTGTCATAAGTAAGACTGTTAGTGCTTTAGTTGTTCTTTAGAATATTGTGATAGGCTGCAGTAGAAGACAAGGGAATCAACTGACAGGCTGCTCCTGTTGGAAGTACATGTTTTACTGAAAACATCTGAGTTTGTTCTCATATGGTTGAGAAAGATAGTGTGAATTTACAGAAAATAATAAAACATGTTAGCTTCTGGAAAACCTTCCATAACCTGTATGGGAAAATCATGAGAAAACTGTTTTCTCTCAAACCTGTTTAGTGAACTCCCAGTAGAAGGCTTTTTCACAGGGTACAATCATCTTAGCAACAAAAGATTTATATAGTAACAAAAATCTTTTGTCACCTTTTATATATTTGCCTTTTCGTAGCCCTCAAAACCTGCCATTCACTACAATGCATTTCAATGGGTTGCTATCATGTAAATTGGTCCCAGGATGGCTGCCATCACTCTCTGATTGAAGTGCTGACAGCGAATCAGATCTCACCATTAGATCTGTGCTAGGGCTCCACCAAGATATACAGATTTGGATTTCCTTTAATATCTCTAAAACTACAGAACAGATTTCCACCAAATAAAAAAAGGCATGATTTCTGGACCAAGAGCTACCTTCCTGCCAAAATTGGTGTAATTCTGTTCAGCGGTTTGGGCTGAAGTTATGTCTAAATTCTCTATGAGAATAAACATGGGAGACACACTTTTCTTTTACCCCCCTTTTCTCAATTCTGGCTTAACGGATCATCCTGAAACTTTTCAGACACTGAAAAACTGGACTTAATACTTTTTTGGAAACATTTTGTGAAGATTCGTCAAATGGCCCGAAGATATAGGCAAGTCAAAAAACGTTTTTCCTATGGAAACTAGGTCCTAACAATAACTAAATAATGGTGACCATGGGTAGATAATCTATATATTCACTGGAAAAAAAGAAAGGTTACAGGGATGTTATAGTTAGGCTCCGATTTTACGCACAAAAAACCATAGAAATACAACAGTTATAGATACCTGAGCTAACTGTAACTTACGCCCCCGCTATGCACTGCTTATGACCTCACATATTACATCACTCATGACATATATATGGCATAGCGGCATTAGCCACTGTGTACTTCTCTTCAGCTCTACTTAACATTGAAAAGGTATTTTTGATCTCCCTACAACATTTGACACTATGGATGGATATGCACAAAATATGGCAATTTACCTGCCTAGCATGCTAAAATATGGGTTGCCAAGTTTTGTGAAAATCTGTACATTGGAGAAAAAGGTTAAAAAGTGGGGGAATGAGTGTATAATTTCCCATTTTTGCTCTCGTAGAGAATGTTGCCAAATGATAGTCCAAAGATTGCCATGTGGATCTGAACCGAACTTGGTATGAATGTGGAACTTTATTCAGAAAGTGTGCTTTTTTGATTTGGTGTAAATTTGCTCAGTAGTTTTTAGAGATACTTCATTTAAAAAATATTTTGGGCAGAATTTAAAGGATTAACACTGATGGTTGTATTTTTTAAAGCTCCCAGGTCATGACTAATAAATTCTGTCAATCACATTTAAATCTTAACAAAATATGATTGATGCTGAATTAACTTTTCTCGCAAGGTGATGAAAAAAAAATATCCCTTTTGGCCCCAATCACCCTGGAGATCAGCAGCAACATAAGCACCACCACACTCACATTTCAAATACTTCCTGGAGACTGCCAAAGCCCTGGGGCACAGAAGAGAATGAGCATGGCTGCCTTCCAATTTCAGAAGTCCCTAGAGACCACCACAGTCCCAGCCACAGTAATGTGCATGAGCACCACTGCACTCTAATTACAGAAGGCCCTGCGGACAGACACTGCTCGGGGATACACAGAAAAGCATGAGTGCTACCACTCACTAATTTCAGAAGCCCTTGGGGACCACCACCAGCTAAGGGACAGAAAATAGAATGACCATCTCCACTCTGACCTGGAAAGATCCAGTGAGGTTTGTGGTAGGCCTAATTTGGGTATCAACTGCTGCAGGGTACCATCATTGGTATTTGCACCCTATATATGTTTGTGAATTAATGCATAGTATTAAGAAGGATGTGTGTAAAAAAGTAATTTTCTTTTTTACGGGTAAAAGTAATGACCGCACAATGAATTATTGAATGCTGTTTTATTGCATACCTACCTGTTGTGATACTGCCAAAGGCCATGTGCATGATCGGCACAGTCCCTCTGGTCAACAAAGCCATGTGCACTGTGGGTTGGGTGGACATGGGTGCAGTCGTGGTCCATGCAGTTTCCAGCAGTGGGGCCGTGTAAGGGGGGATTTCAAGGGATGACGCCGAGGGAAAATTAAATAAATACATAATTTTCCCTTGGCATCGTCCATCGAAATCCCCCCTTACACGGCCCCACCGCCCCACTGCTGTTACCTGTATGGACCGCGGCTACATGGGAGGTTGGGGCTAGGTTATGACAACACCCAGTGTGCTTGGCCAAAGGCTGGGTGTAGTGGGGATTAAAATTAAAGTACATAATAAAAACAATGATATTTGCCAAAAAAGGCACAGTTAGAAAGTGAGCTATTGTTTTAGGTCAAGTCTGTCAAGCCAATGGTTTGCAACTAAAATGATATATGTCAAAACTCACACCACCCACCATGCTATAAACACCAATTGAGCAAAGGTTCGGAAACAAACATAAGAGCAATCAAGATAATGACATGATTGGTGGAGTGATTTATGGTGTGTGTTTTGTGCATTGCTAACGATAACTGTCAAATGTCATTTATTGTTTGAGTCAGAACAAGAGCCATACCTCACTTTTTATCTTAAGATAGAGCTATAGCAAGATTAAAACATGGTGAGTGACATTCGTTAATGCATGGGCTGTGTGCTGCTTGAACAATAAATGGTGACTTTAAACATTTTGGCCATAAACATAACGTCATATTACCGATTTATTTCTGTAAATGTATGTGTGTGTGTGTTTGTGTGTGTACATATGTACTCATGTATACATTTAGATGTGGATATATATCCATCTAAAAAAACTGAAAGGGATAAATAAAGAAGACAAAATGTTTACACATTTCATATTATCTGTGAAACTGTCCTTTCTTTCCGCTGAGCAGCAACAAAAACTGTCTGCATTTCTAATTATTTTTACAGGCAGGCAGCATCTGACTCATTTTGGTATGGATATGACACAGATAAAGACCTGAATAGTGGTAAAATGTTCTCAACAAATATGGAATAATAAGAAACCTTTCCTAAAAATGGGCACACTTGGGCATTATCTTTAGCTGCCTTTTTGACTTTTGTAACGGCCCAATAGGGCTTGATTAAATAATGATTTGATGATTTTTGCTGACATTCTGAGAATAGGCAATATGGATTTTCCTTCCACTAATTTAGCTTAAACAGTGGTTCTGCTTATCACACTTTGCATGCATGCTTTTCACAAGTGGGTGACATTTTTACATAACGTTAGGTATTCTGAATTCCCTTATCCTGTGTGAAAATGAGTGTATAGGTTTTGGGAGGAGCAAGCATGCTGGTATTTAATTGATTGTTATACATCATTTTTTATGGTGACATAGGTCAGTATTTCTTGACAGTAACATGGAATAGTTTCTTTCTATCATTATGATAAGATGTTTAATATATGAATTCTTATTTTCCTACAATAAAATATGAATTGTGCTCCAATTAGTGAATGGTGATAATGCAACTACAGTGGAGTGATTATTAAAAACAAAATGTGCATGTTTGACAACTCGAAGAATGTCTTTTATGCCTATGATGACACATGAATATGGTGCTTTGTGGTTAAGAGTTGTCAAACAGCATGGATGCTTATCGGTAACCAGGTTTGTGTAGTTGAAACACATCAATACATAATTTTGTTATTGGAAACCATAAGTAGCACTTCAAGGCTTCCTCCTGAGTGCAATTGTTTCTTTTGAGATTTCAAGACATTTTGTTAAAAAAAGGTTAAAATTACTTTTAGTTAGGTGTTAAAATAACTTAAAAACTAAACTAATGTGTAAAAAACAAAAAACATTGATATTTAACAGTTATTGTTTTCGGAGATACTGAGCTATCTATAATTGCACCATGCACTGCTTATGACCTTACATATTACATTACTGATTGTATGTTAAATTTCATCATTGATACCATTGCTGATGACAATTCAAAAGAGTAGTGGAATTTACTTCACCATCACATCTTCAGAACACCACAATACCTGGGATAAAAACACTTTGAAGAATGAAGATTCTGCCATGCTGCTGAATGAGGAAAGCCCACAGACCCCTGACTCCTGCTTACAATCTAGGATTGGAACTGCTCTCAAAGGGTCAAGTAGTTGGTCTTCTACTAAAGACTATAGACTTTGAGATGGCCCAGCTGACCACTGACGACTAGGCCCTGTTGAAGCCCAAGGCGAAGAAGCCTTCTCTCAGGACCTGAGAGATGCAGGGGTGTCCAGTTTGAGAAAAGTGGATTATTTTCATCTGGCAAAGTTTTAAGGCTTCACCAGGTTTGTCCTGCTCCAGTCTTTTTGAGGAACTGCAAACTGGTTCAGTGAGACCTCCCAGTAAAGGGATTCGGCCTTGTGTAACCCTTCCTTGTTACTCTTTTCAGCCTTACCCGACTGGTGGCTATTTGGATACAGCAAAGGAAGTTACGGCCTCATTTATATCTTGCCGGACAGGCATGTTTTCCACCATGGGTAAAAAGTAAATACCTCCATCACCATGGTGGAGGGAATGCTTGCCAAATGTATAAATGACCACCTGCAGGCCATTACTTATAAAGCATTGGCATGAACTGCCATCACAGCTGTTTCTGTCAATTCCTTCTGCTGTCCAGTGCATCATTATGTCAATAGGACGCAAACCTGCACTAAAAAGTATTGTAGTTTTATTTAAAATGTTAACATTTTCTATTTGAAAATAAAAAAACTAATGGTCCCCTTGCCCATCTCCCATGGTGGAGGAATAATTATTTGGTTTTTGCTATCCCTCACCGCCAGGGTTTGCCTGCCGATGACAGACAGACAGACAGTAAAAAATTGCTACACGTCTACCCATCCTAATTGAGTGAGGGGACAGGTACCCATTTTTCCATTGGCCCTAACTCCATTGGGCAATTGGAAAGGTTTGGGTATGGCGGTGACAGAGTAGGAAATGCAATAATTAAATGAAAGGCACACCTGCATTTAGTTGGGCAGGCGGAACTTCATGTTGGCGGTATATAAACTCCATCACGGTTGTGATGAAGAATACATACCGCCAATGTATACCTGATGTCCTTAGTCCTAAGGTACATACTTGGATCAGGATGGGGCGGCAATTGTATCCCAGCAGTGGAGTCGATCTCAGCAACTACAGAATTCAGTTTTTTCTTGCTCTGAGTTTTTGTCACCAAAAGAAATTGCTTCAGCTACAAATTGACAACCACAAGTGACAATTTTCAAGAAACCCACATTGCCTTCAACTTTGTACATTGCCCCACCGTAAGACTTTTAGCTCCAAAAAATAAATGGAGCCCCAGGTAAAATCTTTGACTGATAAAATCTGCCTGGCATAGCCGATCTCTTTATTATTCTGCATGACATCACATTTATATACTGGTTGGGTGTGAATTGATGGTACTTTACATATGCACTTTACCTTTTCAAGGAACTTTTTGACTTAAAATTATACACATTCATTTTCTGGTTCCCCTTATATGATTTAGATAATGGCAGTGTTTTTATGGCTGTTATATTTTTTTCTCAATTTTTCCAAGGTAGCTCAGGAATTTTGTTTTGTTGTTTTCCTGACTTTAACACTGTTTATTCCTTTTTCCGTTCAATATGCATTTCAGGGGTGAAGTGCCTGCTGTTTGTGCCACACTTACTAGGATTTGGGCTACGTTTATCTTAGATCTGTGTTGGATTTTAAACTGGGTCTGTTTTGGAATCCTCTTTCCAAATTAACAACCAAGAACCTGACAGCATTGTAATAATTATTCCTAACAATATTGTGCAGATTAGTGAAATTATTGTAACAGTTTCATCCATAAACTTTTAGGAGCTGCAAGAGTGCTTATTTTGAGGCATTGGTCATTTTTGGGGGCAGCACTTATTTTTCCACTTCAACCTTTTACCAAGAACAAGAGAGAGAAAAACACACAAAGTGGAGAGGCAGAGGAACAGAAAGACAAAGAGAAAAAAAGTCACAGAAGAGAACACAGAACTTAGAATGTAACGAAGGGCAGGGTGTATCTAGTAGTTGATTAAAGAGACACAAGGTGGGTTCAATGCTACCCTGACATTAAACAGCAAGGGATGTGGGTTTCTTAGCAGAACTTTGGGCACCAGCACTCATTCCTTTTACAAAGTTAAGCAGCCACAGCCTATCCTTATGGGTGGAGGGGCCCTCCACTTTTTATGCAGATATGAGTAGTGTCTGTCAGTCTGAGCAAAGGTCAGCCTAACAGATTGTTGGACCTGGCCCTTTTTGCAGGGTTGTTTCTGAACTTATTGTCTTCCTCCTGAATTTATTTCTGACTTATTATGTTGACTTTAGGACACTGGGCACTTTAACATTGCTATTCAGTGCTAAAGTGCATGCGCTCTCTCCATTAAACATGGTATGATTGGTCTACACCTATTTGACATATTTAATTCAGTTGAAAGTCCCTTGTACAGAGGTATTCCATATATCCAATGCCTGTAAATTAGATGCTTCTAGTGGGCCTACAGTGCTGCTTGCACCACCCATAGAAGTAGCCTTTCAAACCTGCATCAGGTCTGCCACTGAAGGGCCTGCATGCACAGTTTACTGCCACACTGACTTGGCATTAAACATTACTTGCCAAGCCAGAAACTCCTCTTTTACTACACATATGTCACCCCTAAGGTAGGCCATAGGTAACCCTATGTGCAGGGTGCTGTGTAGGCAAAAGGTAGTCATATGCCTTTATTGTGTGGCATGTCCTGGTAGTGGCAAACACTTTATTTTATTTTTTTAATACAGTGAGTGCTGCTCCTCTCATAATTTTGCATTGAGAATTCCCTGATATGCTTATCAGTGGTAATTTATGATCTGAAAGGAGTATTGTTGCCATGTTTGGTATGTTTGGTATAGTGGTGATTAATACTGCTTATTGGTGTAAGTGGATATTTCATTACTATGGTAGAAATGCCACTTCTAGTAAGTGGGCATTTCTCTGTGCTTATAACTCTTGGTGCTTTACAGCCCAACTCCAATCCACATCTAGGGTAGAGTGGCAGATGGGCCTTGTGCATACTTTCCAGACAGCAATCACACAGGAAGGGTTGGGTGTAACAGGGTTGCATCTGCATTCATCTACATACCGAATGGTCTTCCTGAGCTGGGAGAGAGGGATGTGTGGCACACTTACATTTGTGTAGGCTGGGCCCTGCCCTCCCGTTAATGGCTCACGTACTCCGTACTGATGTCTAGAGCCAGAGCTAGGACTGAATGGGGGTGTTGTGCACTGCTAGGATTTGTTTTGAAGTTACTTTCACATCATAGACATTTTGAGTATAAGTACAGGGGCTCTGACTGATCATAATTTTAGACACTGTGTGGGACTTTCAACCAGATGCTGTTGGCTCTATATTCTGCACCAGAGGAGTATTGTGCTGTCAGGAGAGGACACCACTTGGACTTTGCTTTGTTGTGCTGATCTGCTAAGAAGGACTGCCTCTTCACCTACAAAGGACCCTGTGTGCTGGCCTGTTGCTTACATTCCCACTTGTGTGCCCCAGTGATCTCCCAGGGCTTGGTGGCCTGCCCTGTGGTTTTGAAAATCTAGTGCGTGATTGCCGCTTTACTCTTTTGGATCTTGCCTCTGAAAGCGCAAGATGAGAGCTTCACCTCTATGATAGCAGTGTATGTTTTCACTCCTAGAAACCAGCATGTGTCATGTGCTGGGTTGGAACAGTATGTGAGAAAACCTTCATGAGGATCACTATTCTTGGCTCTCTGCAGTTTTACAAGCACCTGTCGAGCACTATTCAACCTCCTCTAAGAGTGGTGCCATGGACGCTCCCCCAAACAGGGAGATTGCAACAAGCAGGCTGGTGAGGAGTAGCACAGTCCAGAGGCACCAACTCCCAGTTGAAGGATCCCAGATGCGAATGCTTCAGTGGGGCCCCGTCTTCAGGGCAACCTACCTGCAGCTCCAATGGGTTGCTGTAGCAACCAGGCACGAGCACTAAGCCAACACAACTGTTCCACTCTCTGGGGCAGGAGTAATTTGGGGCGTCGGCTTTCTCCAGCTTGCCTGCATCCTGAAGGCACACCTGGGAGCTGCATAACTTGGCACTGGTCACCACACTGTGGGTACGCAGGCAGCGGCGCTTGGTTCCTTAAACACAGGGGAAGGACCAGGTGAGGTCTCCCCTACACTGGCCCAGTAAATTGTGTGTCCCCCTTCTCCTGTGGGAAGTGTCTGAAAGAGGGGCGCCTATGTGTTTGGGGCTACTGGATCTTGTGTTTTGGATGGGATAGAGCCCCGAAAGAGGACCACAATCTCTATTCTGAGTTTGCCACAATGTGGGAGAAAGTTGAAGTTATCGTACTTCATGTGGTAGGTGCACAGGTGTTCCTGCTGCCTACATTTGCATTTTTCCCCAGAGGGGCTCACTTTGTTTACTGCATAATCTATAATAGAAGCGCTGGTGCACTGTATCCATTTGATGACTGCATACATGGTAATGTTTGGGATTTATGAGGTTTTCCATTCATGAGTGTTACTGCTGCATTTAATGCCCCAAGGTTATGATATATGCTGTTCTTACCATGCTCTGACAAGATAACGAGTATTGATTCAGGATCTGCATAATATGTACAGGGATGGTGTTTTCATGATGTGTGTAACATATTAGCCTCTACCTTATTGCACTAACTGTGATGTTTTGACAATTGCCTAGTTGGCAAAGTGATTTTTGGTTTATGTGGTTTTGGTCTAAGTTCATATGAAATACAGAAACTTATTTGTATATAATAGTGTGTGAAGTCTTATTTGTGGTGTATTCATTTTGTCACTGGTATGTGTGTGTGTTGCGCAAATGCTTTACACATTGCTTCTGGGATAAACCTGACTGCTCACGCCAAGCTACAAAGGGGGGGAGCAGGAGTTATCTTGGGTGTGTAACTCCCTTACCCTGATTAGAGTGATGGGCTCTGCCTGGCTTAGGTGCATACCTTAGCCACCCGGGAACCCCATTTCTAACACAGACACTCATGGTGTTGGCTCAGCATCTCTCACTGACCCCATTCCACTCTCTTATGAGGTAGGGACTGACGTCTCTTCTCATTGGCTTTTCTAGGCTCAGCCAATTGGAGGAGGCAGCAGTACAAACCCTCCTGGAAACTCTGAGTCTTCCCTTCAGAGACACTGTAGCTGGTAAGCTTTTTGTTTTGTAATGTTTGTTGTGTGTGTATGTATAAATTTATTTGTATTTGTGAGTAACTGTGTTCATTTGTGAATGCATGGTGTTGTATCGTTATTGGTGAAGCACGACAGGGGTCGGTTGCTGGCGTCAGGTATCTTTATTCTTTGCTTACAGCGTGAGGCCACATGTCCTGCCTCATGCCCTGGTCTTGGCTTTCTGCTCGTCCCCCACCCCTTGACCGGAAGTGGTGTTCGGTTCCTTGCCCCCCTCCCCACCAGTCGGGTCCAGGGTCCTAGTGCCCCGAGCCCAGGTCACGACATATCAACCTTTGTTTCAAAAATGACAGAGAGATTGTTGATGCCAAATGGTTGGAGAGAGAGAGAGAGAGAGAGAGAGAAAGAGAGTGTGTCCTCCTTACATTTCTTCAAGCAGTCTCTTTGGTCTTTTGCCCTCTCTTCTTTGACGTGTTTCTCCTTTGTCCATCTGCTCGTCCTCATCCTGTCTCATGCCTGCGTCTCCTGTTGCAACATCTCTTCCGCCTTTGTCCATGATCTTGAAATCCTTGAAGTGTGAGCTGTTTCGTGTGATATGGTAGCGTCCTGCTGATGCTGTTATCATGGGCCCCTTTACCTCGGTCACCGTCAACGGCTCCTTTGAGAACGGGCTGTCCGATTATCTAAGCCGCCGCTGCCGCACCACCACGATATCCCCTTGCTTGAGGTGCGCAGGAGTGGCATGTCTCCTTGCTTCGGCATATGCCTTCATTTTCTCCTTGGCCTCTTGGTCTTTGATGGCGATACTGCTCTGCTCTGGCATTGTTGTTGCTTCCATCTGCGGTAGCCTCGTCCTTCTTGATCTGCCCAGAACTGGCTCGGCGGAACACCGTCCTGTGGAGTTGTGAGGGGTGTTCCGATAGTCCCTTAGTACTTGACACAGAGCCTGTCCTATTGATATCTGCGCGAGCTTTGCTCTTTGGACAGCCTTCTTTATGTTCCCCATAAATCTTTCCACCATGCCATTTGCTTTTGGACACAGAGGCGCTATTTCCTGTGATGGATCCCTAAGTAGTCCATAAATTTTCGAAATTCTTCCCCTGAGAATGGTGGGCCATTGTCTGTCTTTAGTGTTTGTGGGGAACCCCACGATGCAAATACGTCGTCCAGAGTAGGCAGTGTTGTGCTTGCTGATGTTGACGATACTTGTCACACGATGGGAAGCCTGGAGAATTAATCAATTATCACGAGCAGGTAGTTTCCCGTTTCTAGAGGCCGTAGAAGTCTGCTGCCAGTTCGGTCCACACTGCCCGCGGGAGCTCTGACATTTGTAACGGTTCCGGTTTTGCTGGCTGCCCTGTCGTTTGGTAGATGTGACAGTTTGTGACGGTGGCCTCCACCATATTGTCCAACCCCGGGAACCACACTTTGTCCCGTAGCAGTTTCTTTGTTGCCACCATGCCTCTGTGTGATTTGTGCGCCAAGTTTACAGTCTGTCTCCGCAGAGCTCTTGGCATCACTATTCTTGTTCCTCTCATTATTATTCAATTTTTGGTCTCTGATAGCTCTTCATGAATCTTTTTGAATGCCAGCATTTCCTCTTTGATCACTCCATTTTCTATGATGCTGTTGTTGTTGACATGCCTCCATCTCTGTTGGCTTGTAACCATTTTGACCACCTGCTTTGTTGCATCCCTCTCTGTTTCGAGCTCCAACTCTGCCACCGTTATTGATGCTGGAGTGTTTTGTTTTAGTACAAAGTTCAGGTATTCCTCCGCTATTGATGTTGCCTCAGTTGTCTGTGGCAAAGGGTGCCGCGACATGTAGTCCTCGGGGTTGTGTTCTTTCCCTGGTTTGTGCACGATCTTGAAGTTGTAGTCCATCAGCCTTATGCCTCATCTCTCAATTCTAGGTGGTATTTTCGCTTTGGGATTTCCATAGATCGTTACTAGGGCCTGATGATCTGTTATAATGGTGAATGGTTTCCCATATATGAACATGTGATAGTGTTCACATGCCCATACTACTGCGAGGCTTTCTTTTTCCGGCTGTGAGTATGCCCACTCAATTTTGGACAGGCTTTTGCCACTATATTTCTTGGGGACTCTTTACCTGGTCTCTGTTGTGCCAGGATCGCTCCTAGCCCCACCGGGCTGGCGTCCACCGTCAATTCTGTGCACAGCAGGGGATCGAAGTATGCAAGATGGTACACCGCTATCACTGCATGTCTGATGGCCTCAAATGCTTTGTTGCAGTCTTCTGTCCACATTAATGTCTGGCCTTGTTTCGTTAGCTCTCTCAGCAGTGTGCTTACCGTGGCTTTTATGTATCTTGCTCAGTAACTGGCGAGCCCAAGGAATGACATCACTTCTGCAACGTCGCTCGGAGGTTTCGCTTTTTCCAGCGTCTCCACTTTGCTGCGATGTGGTTGCATCCCTTTTTTAGAGAAGATGTGTCCGAAGAACACCAGTTTGTTTCTCCCTATTTCACACTTGTCTTCATTCAGCATTAGACCTGCCTGTTTCAGTTGGGAGAATACGTCCCGCAATGCTTTGTCATGCTCGTCATCTGTTCGACCAAATACCAAAATGTCATCACTGTGGTTGAGGCTGTTTTTTACCGGCCTTATGACTTGCCGTATTGTTTCTTGAAATATTTCTGATGCCAATGAGATGCCAAAACTCAGCCGCTTGTAGCGAAATAGACCCATGTGCGTGGAGAATGTCGTAATGTACCTTGACTGTGGGTCAAGCTCTAGCTGATGATATCCTTTGCACAGGTCCAGCTTTGAGAATCGGCATGTGCCAGTTAGGCGGCTGATCATGTTGTTGAGGTGTGGTCCAGGGTGTCTTTCTCGTTCAATTGCTGTGTTTTGCATCCTCATATCGACACAGATGCGAATTTTGGATGTGTTCTTCTTTGGGACTGCCACTATTGGGGACACCCATGGCTTTGGTCCGTCTGCCGGCTCTATGATGTCCTGACTTAGCAATGCTTGTATTTCCTCCTCTACTTGTGGTTGCAAGTGTATCGGCACTCGCCTGTGATGTTGAGCTACAGGTTTCACTGCTTCATTGCTGTGCAGTGTTATGTGACGTCCTTTTAGTTTCCCTAGTCCATGTAGGATACTTGGATAATCTCTCAGGATGTTCTTCTTCTCTGACATGTGGTATGTCATTGCGAGGAGGCCCATCATCTACGCTGTGATGTTACTCAGTAAGCATGGTGCTGGAATGTCACCCTTCAGTACATGTATGTCTTCTATGCTTGATCTGTCTTTGTATATCAGTGTCTCTGTAAATTTCCCCATGTTGATCTCTGTTTTTTTTTATCCCCGCGTGAATACGTCAACCATCGATGGCACTAGCGCCGGCTTTATTTCCATCTTTTCATATTCTGATAAACACATGATGTTGCATGTGGCGCCGCTGTCTAACACGAAGCGTGTTTTGTGTTGTCCCACATCTATGTTCACCGTTGCTGTCTTTTTTACTTGATGTTTCTCTATTAGGTGGATGCTTTCTCGCCCTTTGTCTTCTTCTGCAGAAGCAACTTCGGACATCAGGTATAGTTGTCCTACGTTCTCTTGTACCGCTTCTCCATCAGATTCAGTTGACGAGCTGCGGTTTGCCGTTTCCATGTGCCTGGCATATCTGTTTGTCGTCATCCGTTGTCATCCAGGTCGTTCTCTCTCACTTCTGAATTGTCTGCCCAGACACGCGCTTGCAAAATGATTGCTCCTGTTGCACTTTCTGCATGTCTGACCCATTGGCGGGCACGCGCCGGTGTGTGGGAACTCAAGTTCACATCTGTAGCAGGTTTTTTCATGCTGTTTCCTTGGTGGTTGCTCATTGTTCTCTTTCTTCCAGTTGTTCATGCGGCTGCTTCCGACCATGCGGTTTGCTTGTTCTATTCGCCTCTCTTTACCCAGCTCCATCTGCTTTGCTTGCGCCGTCGCCCTAGCTTCTACCCTGGCCATCGTTAGAATTTTCTCCAGCGAAGTCGGCTCTGTCAGAATTCGTGTGCGGAATTCCATTGACCGACATCCCTCAATGATACGCAGGCAAATTGCTTGTTCGTTGTCGAACTCGTCAAATTTGCAGTGTGTGACCAATTTGCGAAGTCTTGTCGCAAAGTCGTTAAGCGACTCGTCTGTGTGCTGAAATGCAATTGCGAAGGTGTATCTTTCAAAATCAATGTTTCTTTGCGGAGCAAATCTGTCTGAGAGGCACTTGAGGTATTCAGGTCATTATGGTATGATTAGCGCAGTATATCTAATGACGGTATGCTTAACCACTGTGCATTGGAAGGATCGAAATCCCCGTTACGTTTAGCATGACAAAAGGGCCGAGAACCAAACTGCCTCCATCTTGGATTGCGGCTCCTGCTCTTAGGAGTCACGTGGTCCTCTTACACACCATCTGCCTTCTCTTTTCACGGTAATAATTGGGAGACAGACAGAGTTGCTGAGAAGCAAGGTCACATCTGCTAAAAGGGAGTATCAAGCGAATTCCTCCAGACCTGGGACGAGAAGGGAGTCACCCTTCCGACCTTCTCTGTAAAGATAGTAACCCTTTGTATGTGTAACCGAAACTAGAAATAGGCATGAGCTCATTAGGGGCGCCAGGACTAACTGGTACTTTTCCACATATAAGGTTTTGTATGTTGTGCTGATAAATGTATAAAAGTGTGTTACTGTCAAGGAGCCAGCAGTCTTCCTCGGCGCACCTGATGGGTGAGGATCGACGAGGCTCCTCTATATAGAGATCTATGATGACAATAAACGTTTGAACCTTCCACGTTGCCAACTGCTCCTTATTTAATGGATATTGCGGGTCAATGGTAAGTGTGGCCCTTGGAATAATTATTTGAACACAACAGTTGGCGACCACGAAGGGACCCCGTGACAGGGTCAACCCCCCCCCCCCGTATTCGGGTGGTGGGATTGGGGGCGTCCTGACCGGTCGACGGGAGAAGGAGCCTGAGGATTTCTCCCACCCTGCGCGACTTTTCGGTACGCCCCCTGCTGCTAGTCACCCTTCACCGGGGTCCTACGGGCTTAACCCAGAAAATGGACTAAGTTGGCCAGGAGGAGTTGGCAGCGGAGAATGAACATTCGTATCTGGGTGCACCCGGTGAGTATAGATTGATTTGATTTGATTTGACGCACGCGTTGTAACGGTGCATTATGTTTTGTTGAAGCACGCGTCGAGGACGGTGTGCTGTTTGATTGATTTTAAGGGCATTCGTTGAGAACGATGCATTTGTCTTGACTTGAGCACTGGTTGCATTTGTTTGAAGCTCGCGCTGGACAGCGGTTCGTTGATTCGAAGACACGCACCGGAGAGTGGTGTCTGGTTTGATTAGGTTCGCATTACAGTGCTCTGATTCGAAGTACGTACTGATGATATTGGATTGATTAGAAATAGCGCACCGGAGGAATATAGACGGACTGTACGAGGAAGGACCTGTGACCTGGACTGGGTAGCCACAGGCCATACTCCCGACGAGGCAAGTCCTTGTTGGAGAGGGGTCGGTCTTAGTGGTGAGCCAGGAGGGTGACCGGAATCCCCGCGTGCAGTTTGAAACCTGGATCGTGAACCAGAGTCGACGGGCTTGGTTCTCGGATATTGATTGTATGTTGTGTCTGATTGTCGTTTTATGTGTATATGTCTAAAACTAACCAAAATGTCCTGTTTCAGTAAATTGAATTGTTTTGGCTGTTGCTGCCGCACAAGTGACTCCAGGTTAGCTGAGAGCCAACCCGCCCCACCAGAAGGCAGTCCGAGCCATTTTATGTATGTCAAGCATGGAATCTCTCCTTTATTGTTTTGCACTCTGTGGCATAAGTATACTAAGGGTAATGAAGAATTACGGTGGCCCAAGACTGGTTCGTTTGATGAAAAGAAAATTGCGTTCCTACAGGAACAATTGTTTTCTAGGCGGAGCAGGCAAGCCATGTTCGATGCTCTAATTGCATGGCAGAAGGAGGCTAAGCAGCGGCGAATAAGGGAAGAGAAAGTAGCTAGAGCCAAGGCAGGACAGAGTGTTACTCAGAAGGCTATGGCTTATGACCGAGAAAGAGTAGAGAAAGGATTGGATTGCATGAATCGCGAATTCAGACTAAAAGTTGATAAAAGTTATGTGACCCGCCCGAATGCGGAGGATGAAATAGAGGATCTGTTGGACACCAGGCCACCGCCCCCTTATGTGCCCCAGAGGCTATACCCCGAGGTGACAAGAGCCTCGGCCCCGACCCCAGATACGTCCCTGGGGGCCTCGGCTTCGGCTCCCCCGGCCAATACTACCTCTCCCTCCCTGCCAAACCTCTCCCAGTTGTCGGCATCTGTGTCCGACGTTATAGCCCTGTTACCTAATTTATTTTCGACAGCTGCAGCCGGGACCCCTCAGCTGCCGACGGGGTCAATGTCTTCCCTTTCTGTTCTACCCTCCTCCTCCGCTAGCACAACACCAGTAGCAGCTGTGACTACTCCGGTACATCCGACCAGTCTGGCGGAGGGGAGGAGGTTGTTCACTCGTTCTGCTTTGGGAACAGAAGAAAGGGCAGCTATTGCCACACAAGCATCCCAGTGGATGCGACATTCTATCTATACCGTTGCTGATATCTGGAGTACCATGAGAGACTACGAACCGGTAATGCAACAGCATGCCCTGGAACATATGGCTAACCGTCTCATCTCTGTATGGGAACAGGTACACCAGGAAGGGAAAGCTTCGGCCATATTGTATGATATCCTTGATCAGATTCACAAATCCCGACTGACACCTGAAGACGTGTATGGGAAGGTGCAGACTTTGGTCTCTTATAGAACTCGTCTGCAGTCCGCCCTTCCCGCCGGATCCTCCCAATTTCCTATGCGGGAGGTACACCCTATCTTCCACCCAGAAGTGGCTGCAGTGGTGGATGACCACGGTGTCATTACCCGTCCGGGAGTAGATGCCCGGTTCCAGGAACAATGGGTCTATACCCCTTGGAAGCGGAGTGAGGTATTATCCTTGAAAAGCCAGTTGCCTGATCCTAGGAAAAACCCCACTGCCTATTATAAAGAACTGACCGAAGCCGCCTCGTCAGCAGTAATGACGTTGGCGGATATTGAATTATTCTTCGCCCTACTAGTACCGGTGGATATTTGGCGCCAGGTACATGACCAGGACCATGTCACGGAGTTTGGTGGGACATGGGACCAACTGAGAAACTGGGATAGAGATCGCAAGCCGAGGAATAAGCCCCGACCTGAAATATTGGCTCTACCTGAAAAAATAATAACATATATGCATTCCTTGATCCCGCCTAGAAAGGTAGATTGGGACAAGCTGACGGCCTGTAAACAAAAGAAGGATGAGAGTGTATCTGATTTCTTCACAAGGTTTGAGGGAGTATTCATTGATTTCAGCGGGCAGGACCTGGCTACGGAGGGGGGTGTACGTTTATTTGTTAATAGATTTGTAACAAATTTGCTACCCGAGGTATTGGCTAGGCTACAGGCAGCCGAGAGTACCTGGACGACCACCACGCCTTCCACGATATTAAGCATGGCTCAGTATTATGAACATCGGGAAAATGAGAGCAAGGATAAGACAGAAAGAAAGTCAAAGGATCTGAAAACACGAGTATTGTTACAGCAGGTGCGGAGGGGTAGAGGAAGGGGGAGAGGGGTACAGAATTTCGTTCCGAGAGGGGCGGGGCCCATGCACCCGACTGGGCGAACGGATCTCGGCATAAATCAATGTGCTTTCTGCAAGGAGGAGGGGCATTGGAGAGCTCAATGCCCGTTATTGCATGAACAGAACGCTGCTTCTAGGGGACGTGGAAGGGGTAGAGTAAGTGGACATCGAGGTGGATACACGAGACAAGAACAGGCGGTACGAGGTAAGAACAGTCAGAATTATTTTGATCAGAGTCAGGGTAAACAATACTACCATGACGGACGTGTGACGGAGGGAGACATCGGGTACACTCAAGCATAGGATAGCCAAGGGCAGAGTAAGGGGCATGTGTCAATCCCGATAGATCAGGCTGGACCTTATGTCCATGCACAATTGCTGGAGGCATCAGGTAAGTTTTTGGTTGACACAGGGGCTATGAACAGTTCTGTTTCACGTGCCTTGGTCCCGGGGGCTGCTCTGTCTGGCCAGACTAATGTGTCCGTGGGGTTCTCTGGAACTACAGTGGTAAGCCCCATTTCAAAACCACTTTCCCTAACTGTGGGACCAGTAACGATTGAATCACCTTTCCTCCTCACCTCCCAGTGTGGGGAAAATCTCCTGGGTATGGATATACTAAAAAGATTACATGCACGCATCTTTTGTTCCCCCGATGGAGTTTACCTAACCATTAGGAATCCCTCTGTCCCCTCCATTCAATGTTTTGCAAAAACTGACTCCTTACCCCCTGAGCTTGCGACACTCCCGAGGAACCTCTGGGCCCTGGGGGACACTGATGTGGGGTACTATTAATTCCACCGGTGTCCATCACTTTAAAACAGAATGCTCGATTGCCAAGGATTCCGCAATACAAAATAGCCCCCGAAGGTGAACGTGCCTTACTGGCCATTATTTCCGACCTGATTAAAACAGGGGTGGTGGAAGAAACGGCGTCCAATACCTGCAACAGTCCGATTCTCCCGATTCTTAAACGAGCCCCTGTACCCCAGTCCCCTGATTATGCTAATACCTATCGATTTGTGATTGACCTACGAGAAATCAATAAAATTGTGGTACCCCAGTATCCTGTGGTGCCAGACATTAATTCCATCTTAACGATGATTCCTCCCACTGCCACATTTTTCTCGGTGATTGATTTAAAGAATGCGTTCTTTAGTATTCCCATTCATCCAGATAGTAGACATTTGTTCGGTTTCTAATTAGGAGGCCGCAGCTTTAGATTCTGTCGCGCCCCCCAGGGGTACACCGAAAGTCCGAGCATATATAGCCAAGCCCTGAAAAAGGTATTGGACTCTTTGCAATTGCCGCCAGGTAATGTCTTATTGCAGTATGTTGACGACCTCCTTGTGGCTTCTGATACAGAGCAGGGTTGTCGCGACGCCACGGTAACCCTGCTGCGACATCTGGCCACCCACGGTAACAAGGTGTCACTTTCTAAATTTCAATATTGTCGACCGGAGGTGACCTATCTCGGTCATCTCCTGTCGAAGGAGGGAAGACGGTTGACTTCTGAGCGTATCGCAACCATAACTAACATGCCTGTCCCCCGCACGCAACGTGATGTCCGCGCTTTGCTTGGCATAACCTCCTACTGTCGCCAATGGATTGCTAACTATTCTCTCTTGACTAAACCTTTCCTGTATCTAACTACGAAGGATGTGCATGAACCTTTACCGTGGACTGACGAATGCCAGAATGCTTTTTTCGCTCTGAAAATTGCTCTTTGCTCTGCTCCTGTGCTTGGCACCCCTGACTACCGGAAGCCTTTTGTGCTTTACGTGCATGAGGTGGACGGTTGTTCTCTTTCAGTGTTGACACAAGACTTTGGTGGTAAGCAAAGGCCTTGTGCATATTTCTCGGCGGTTTTGGACAATGTCGCCAGAGCACTTCCCAGTTGTCTGAGGGCTGTAGCGGCAGTTGCCATAGCAATCAGACAATTGGAAGGGCTAGTCCTGAATATGGACCTGACAGTGATGGTGCCTCATGCTGTGGACGTATTATTAAACAGGACGCAGACGCAGCACTTAACTAGTGCACGTCTTACAGGGTACGAATTGACCCTGTTTGCACCTCACATAACGATCAAACGATGTGTTAATTTGAATCCTGCCACGTTGTTACCCCTCCCTTCGGAAGGCGGTGGACAAGACACACATGATTGTATCTTTCGAACTGAAGAAGAAACCAAGGGTCGGATAGACCTGACTGACACCCCACTATCTGATGCCCAAGGGGAGTTGTATGTAGATGGGTCATGCTTCAGATTACCGGATGGTAAGACAGCTGCGGCTTATGCGATCACTACTCTACAAATGGTAGTTGAGGCGGCGAAGATACCATACCGGTCGGCCCAGGCAGCCGAATTGGTTGCATTATTCAGGGCTTGCGAACTAGGAAAAGGCATCAGGCTGAATGTCTACACCGACAGTCAGTACGCGTTCGGTGTAGCGCACAGCTTTGGGAGGTTGTGGGCGGAAAGAGGATTCCTGACATCCCATGGTGAGAGAATAAAGAATGGACCACTAGTTGAACGGTTACTAGCCGCATTAACATTGCCCAAGACCCTGGCTATAGTCAAATGCAGTGCACACAAAGTTATCACTGATGACGTGGGGAGGGGAAATTTCTTTGCAGACCAGATCGCGAAGGAAACGGCCCGGTCTGACACCACTTCCATGCTTGTAGTGACAAGAATGATAGAAACAGAGGTTTTTAATAACACCATAGATAGCGTGAAAGAGCTGCAGAAAGAGGTGACCCCGGAAGAACTGACATACTGGCAGGAGCAAGTGGGGAGGCTTGATGAGAATGGGTGTTGGACCGATCTGTCAGAGAGGTGTAGATGGTTACTGCCGAACGCTTTTGTAAATGCGGTGGTAACTATGGCACACGGACCTTCGCATGTAGGAGTTCAGGCCATCTGTGCCATATTGGATTCTGTTTGGTATAATGTCAATATCCCCAAGACAGCTAGGAACCTGGTCCAGCATTGTATAATCTGTCTCCAACATAATCCTGGGGTTAGTATCCCCGTCCTAGCAGGTAGTTTTGCACCGCCCACCTTGCCTTTCGAAGTACTCCAAATGGATTACATACAGCTAGAGTGAGTTAACAATCTGAAATACGTGCTGGTGGTGATTTGTACCTTTAGCAAATGGGTAGAGGCGTACCCCACGAAGGAGAACACTGCCTTGGCAACTGCGAAAGCTCTGGTAAAAGAGTTCTTTCCTCGATATGGGTTGCCACGGGTAATTTGGAGCGACAATGGGACCCATTTTAATGCTAACTTAGTTAAGTATGTATGCAAGGGCCTATCCATCCGGCAGAAGTTTCACGCCGCTCGACATCCCCAGTCAGCGGGTCTAGTTGAAAAATATAATGGAATTTTAAAACTGCGATTGGCTAAGCTTCAGGACACGACGGGATTAAAATGGCCCGATCTCCTCCCCCTGGCCCTGTTGTCTGTAAGAACTACTCCCCATTCACGGAGCGGTATCTCCCCTTACGAAGTCATTTTCGGCAGACCTGCCAACGTATGGGGAGTACCCCGGCCCAAATCTTTCAGGGACATTGAATATCCTATGTTGACTGATTACTTGTATGCTCTGACTAAAGATCTTCGTTCCATTCATCAACAGATATCTGCCACACTGCAGCCCCTGCCGGAGGGTCCTGGACACGGCGTAGAACCAGGACAGTGGGTCCTGGTCCGAAACTACCAACGGAAATCGAGTTTGGATCCGCGCTGGTCCCGGCCTTACCAGGTGCTCCTGGCCACGCGAACGGCGGTGAAAGTCGAAGGGAAGCAGCACTGGATCCATATCTCCCATCTTAAGCGAGTTCCTCTCCCATTGCCAAGGGAGCAACTGGACCAGGAGGAAGGTCAGCCGACTCAAGGAGAGCCACTTTCCCCGGACACCCGCAGAGAGGTTGACGGGCGAGGGGAGAGTGCTGTGGGCGTTGAAACCCCTTTCTGTCACCACCCAATCATCCAAAGTGAAGCATCTGTTTGGGAGCCCAGCTCCTCATCTGACCCCACTGTGCCCACCTTGTTCACGAATCCTGAAACCCCTGGTCGGGATCGATATCACCTGCGGCCCCGGAAATAGACGAATCCCAGGTCTAGCCCCGGCAAGTGCAGCTGGAGGCCGCCACAGAGACCTGAGGATTGTCGGAACACTGGACTGAACTCGTTGAGAGCATGGAACTTTAAGTAAAGCTCTGTTCAGAACGAAGATAGAGACATTGATTAGACGAACAGGGGCCCAGGTGGAGGTCTCTTTTCGACACGAGTTGCGTCAAGTGTGACTCCAACGCGAGAAGTTTTTACCCTTTTTCCTTTTTGTTTTTTCTGAACAATAGGAGTCTGCCTGTGAGGCTCTAAACGGACACAGGAAAGAAGCACCCTTCGGCAGGACGGACTGCTTGTAGACCCCCTTTTTTGCCCGAGATTATATTGGACTTTTAGTGAGGAAAATGTACCCTTTTGCTCGTTTTGTCCCTGAAGACGGGCGTCCCATAGTACCCCGTGCTGTTCCCCCGCATTTGCCAATGTTCTCTTCATGGAGCTTGCGTGTTAAAATTGTTTTCATTTTTATACTGATGGTATCATTTGTACTATGCTTAGGTTTGTTCATATATTTAGAGTTTTGTCATCCTGTGCACACCCTGATAATGTCTACTCCTGCCCCTAAGGAACATCATTTCCAGACTTTTGCTCCTCATAAAGAAAGACACCGACAGACATATGTACATAATGCTTTTATCGAAATGCTGCACCAGACTCATAGCTCTACAAACGTTACTGATTGTTGGGTCTGTGGGCTTCTCCCGTCAGTGATGCATAAGCAAGATTTGTTTATATCAGTGCCTCTGTCTTACTTAGGTAGTTGCGAAGCTTGGTTTAAAATGTTATCCATGTTGTACGAACACTACACTATAGATGAACGTCGATTCTCAGAGAAGGATTACGCCTTGATTTTAGCATATATAGAGACACACCAAGGTTTTACCCCTAATGCTGAGGGAACGGATGGTACCCTTGACCCCACCGCCTGTATGAATGTATATACCGATCATGAAAATGATACCTGGCTGAGGGATGAAGTACTAGATTTCATGACCTTCAACTTTACTGAATATTTCAAATACTTCCAAGAGCGAAATGTCTCAAATGAGAAAATCATTCCGGTCCCGGTATTGAATACATCCTCCTCTTTCTGTGTGCAGGGGATGGGGCATTTGTTCGTAGGATATAGCAGATGTAATTACACTTATAGGTTGCAGACATACAGTAGCCCCCCTACACTCACCCCTCCCAATGTCTATTTTGTGTGCGGTGAAAACACCTACACCTGGTTACCCCGGGGGTGGATGGGTAGGTGTTACTTGTCTTTCCTTTACCCACCGGTGTACATAGCTCCTTCTGATTATCATAAGTCTCATTCCTTAAATCGGCGGAGCCTAACAGCTGACGTCGCCCGTAATGATGCCACTGATCAAACTGACACTCCAGCACAACATTTTGTTGATATTATAAAAGGGGCGTTGCCCATATGGGGACCCATCCTCAATAGTAAGGAAGTTAGGAGGTTATCCAGAGTGGTGGAAGGGGTGGTTAACACTACTGCAGGGATATTAACTAATATCACAGTAGAGCTCCAGGCGACCCGGCTCGTGACCCTTCAAAATCGTCTTGTTTTAGACGTTATCCTAGCGGATCGTGGTGGAGCCTGTAGGGTCATCGGCAGTTCCTGTTGTGTATATATACCTGACTCCGCCCCTTCCATCCATCTAGCTATCCAGAAACTGCATCGACTAGCCTCTGAAATTCACACTGACACTGGCACTTGGTCCTTGTCCGGGTGGTTCTGGGATTTGGTGACCGCCTGGGGATGGAAGTTATTTATGATTCTCTTGGGGGTGGTAGGATTCCTTTTCACCTGTTGCATTTGTCTACAATGCGGGCCGGCCTGTTGTGCATATTGTGCTACTCAGGTTCGCCGATCCATCCCTAAGCCCCCGTCCAACCAAACCAGGATCGATGCTCAGCGGACCCAGAAGGAGACGCATGATTTAATGCAGATTGATGAGGGCATTTTTGAAGACTGACTTCGTTATTAGTTATACTGCACTAAAAGGGCCGTTCTGAGGTATTCAGGTCATTATGGTATGATTAGCGCAGTATATCTAATGACGGTATGCTTAACCACTGTGCATTGGAAGGATCGAAATCCCCGTTACGTTTAGCATGACAAAAGGGCCGAGAACCAAACTGCCTCCATCTTGGATTGCGGCTCCTGCTCTTAGGAGTCACGTGGTCCTCTTACACACCATCTGCCTTCTCTTTTCACGGTAATAATTGGGAGACAGACAGAGTTGTTGAGAAGCAAGGTCACATCTGCTAAAAGGGAGTATCAAGCGAATTCCTCCAGACCTGGGACGAGAAGGGAGTCACCCTTCCGACCTTCTCTGTAAAGATAGTAACCCTTTGTAGGTGTAACCGAAACTAGAAATAGGCATGAGCTCATTAGGGGCGCCAGGACTAACTGGTACTTTTCCACATATAAGGTTTTGTATGCTGTGCTGATAAATGTATAAAAGTGTGTTACTGTCAAGGAGCCAGCAGTCTTCCTCGGCGCACCTGATGGGTGAGGATCGACGAGGCTCCTCTATATAGAGATCTATGATGACAATAAACGTTTGAACCTTCCACGTTGCCAACTGCTCCTTATTTAATGGATATTGCGGGTCAATGGTAAGTGTGGCCCTTGGAATAATTATTTGAACACAACACACTTTATTAGCCCTTTATATGTTGCCGTTTGGTCATCAGGGAATGTGACTAGTAGGTCGTCTACTTCGTCCCCTACGAGGTTTAAAAATAAATCCAGCTGCTTAGCGTCTGCTACATCCGTGGTGCGCATGTATCGTTCGAACTTGTGAACCCATCGCTCCCATCTGATGCCTACTTGTGGTTCGGATAGGATGAATGGAAGGGGTCTACGGTACTGAGCGCTGGGTTTGTCACTCGCTTGTTCAGTCATTTTGGGCCTATGGCACTTCTTTCCGTTTTTCTGTGTTTTCTTTTCCTTATACTACTTTCTTTTCTATTGTCTCTTTGTTTTGCGCAGGTTTTCTTCTTCTTTATGCTTTGTTTCTGCTGTTTCTGCACTTTTACTTGTTTTCTGTCTTTCCTGACTTTAAACTGCTTTATTCTATTTTCTTTTCTTTCTTCCTTATTGTCTCTTTGTTTTGTTAGTGCACTTTGTCTTCTTCTTTCGTCCGTATTGTCTCTTTTTGCACTTTATCTTCTATTTTCCTTTCTTTCCTGACCTTAAAATGGCTTGCGGGTCTTTCTCGCTCCTTATTGGCTGATTTTGCCTGGTTTCAAAATGGCCGCCCAAGTCTCGTGAGATCGCGGGGACCTTGTGAGTGCCCGCCTGACTCAAAGATGGCCGCCGGGCCTTCCGCAGCGCTTATTGGCCACTTTCGTCTGACCCTAAGATGGCCGCCTTCTTCTCGCAAGAAATGTATTTTTGTTTGCCCGCGTGCGTGCTTACTTCTGATATTCTTACCGGCTTGCAGTCACGGCCGGGTTGCTCCTTTCTTTCCTTTACTCGCTGTTGTTGTTGCGGCCGGGGTGGGCTCCCGCGCCGTTCTTCCGCTCCTTGAAACGCTGCACTTGAACCAGGGTGGGCTCCTGGCTTCTTTTCCTTCGCTCCTGGGGCGCCTGGACACACGCGCCATTTCTGCTTTCCTTCGTAGCCAGTTGTCATATCGTTATCGGTAAAGCACCACAGGAGTCGGTTGGTGGAGTCAGGTATCTTTATTATTTGCTTACAGCGTGAGGCCACATGTCCTGCCTCATGCCCTGGTCTTGGCTTTCTGCACGTCCCCCACCCCTTGACCGGAAGTGGTGTCCGGTTCCTTGTCCCCCTCCCCACCAGTCGGGTCCAGGGTCCTAGTGCCCTGTGCCCAGGTCACGACACATGGGTGTAAGTGTGTATGTTTGTTTGTGTGCGTGAACCATTCTTGGTTTACCTTTGCTTGTGTAAGCATTTTCTGTGGATTGCAAGAAAAGTTTCCAGCACAGCAAGATTATTTTAATACATCCAGCCAAGCGAACAAGGTTTCCAGGCTTGTTTTTGGTGCGCTTAGCTTGTTTATGGACACAGCCAAATATATGCAGGATTCTGTTCTGCAGTTTTACCTTTTATTCAGATTTTCTAGGCATCGTGTCATTTTGACTGAAAAGTATATTGTGTGTATAACGATTTTCATAGTGTTTTAATGAAACACGCTTCTGTCTCAACAGTCTATCATAATGTGAAAGTAGCAAAGCAAAAACATCTCAGGCTAAAAAAATAGCCAGCTTTTCATAGGAACTTCATGAATGTGGCAAAACAAAATCTAAATAACATAACCCACTCCCCCATCACCATTATCAACAGAGCAATGGAACTGGATACATCAAGTGTTCTGTGAGTCTGTCCATTGATTAAAGTGGTCCCATCAAAACAGTCGCATAACAATGGAATGAAGAAAGAAATATACTTTATATATCAGATTGACCTTTATTTTAGTTTCGAAAATACCCTGTTCATCATTTAAGAATTGGTCGCTGGGTAAAAGAATAGAAGGTGCCGGGACGGCTCTAGGGAGGTGCGATCGGTGCCACCGCACCGGGCGTTGACTTGGGGTGGGGGGGCCCTGTTTGCAAATATATTATGGCTTGAACACCACCTGCTGCTGTGTTCCTAGCCTCCAGCAATTTGCAGACATCGATAAAAAAGTCAAGATTACTCCAGTGATTAATGTTCTCCCTGGAGAGAGACAGAGCTTTGTCTAGTGGAAGTTTGACTCCTCGTAAGGTAGCTCAGAGGGTTAATATGCCTGCTGCTAAAAAAATGGGCCATGCAGGTCACAAAGTGCATGTAATGTTAATAGGTCAATGGGTTATTGCTATTGTCAGCGATATCTTTTTGTTACTTGCAGCTTATAAATTAAAACCCTAATGTAGAACAATGAGCTATTAACTGTCATCAAAGGTCTGCATGCAAACTGCAAGGTTTATATTAGACCCACATGTTTTCCCCCCGGGTTTCTTTAACCTAATCTTGCAAAATGTGTTCATTTGGGTAGAAATTAATTATTATTAATAAAGACAACCCCTAACTATTAGTGTTATGTTTTACATTCTGAATTTTTGTTTTTCCAGACCAAGGACTCTTGACCCCTACTGCCTAGCAGTATGGATGACATGTGACTCCTACATCTTGTAATCGTCTGTCCTACATAACCTTTCCTATATACTGATTTAAACGTGTGATTGTCTCTGAAAAATGTGTGTATGATGTAAAGTGCTCCGACACCTCACACTGGTATGAGTGGCGCTATAAAAGTAAATGAATCTGAGAGACTGGTTATGGAGATTTGAGGGACACTGTTAACTGGTGGTAGTGAGGGAATCAGTGGCAGTAGTGGTCATTGGGGGCGCCAACAAACATTGTCGCACATGGCGCCACCACTGCTAAAGCCGGCCCTGAGAAGGTGAAAGAATTTAAAGAGATGGACTGAGAGGAAGCTTATCACGTTTTAAAGATATAAATACATGCGGGCGTCCATTGAAAGAGGGGTACTAAATATATACAGCGAGCTGTCTTTATGCACGAAGTCACTCAAATATTAAAGTTTATTCTGAAAAACCTTTCTCCTTAGATAGAAAAAGTCTATACCAAATGAAGGTGAACATTGTGTATTCCTTCAAACAGAAATGCATTTTGGGATGAATACATTATGAGATAGCAGAAGAAAGTGTGTTTCACAAGTAATTATTTCATGTGACAACCCACAAAGTGTTGCCTAAGGATTAAGGGCCTCATGTAGGTAGCCAAATACCGGTCGGTAACGGCCGATATTCGGTAAATATGCCGTTACCGACCGGTATTCAGACAAGTGAGATGTAGGAGTCCAAAAACCACTTTTCGGTAAATATGAGGCGGTAAATACCGATTCATATTTACCGAATTCCAAAATACCGAATCAGAGTTACCGAATACATAATTAACGATTCGGTAAACATGAAGTGGTAAATATGAAGTGGTAAAAATTAAAATGACATGTAGGAGCACTCGGTAATTAAGAAATCCAGGAAAATCGGTAAATAAGAGTCGGTAATTAACACGGATTGAAAGCAGGTGGTAACCATCAACAGTGCAGATAAGCAATCCCAAAATGCAACAGCGTGGACAACATGGCCGCTATGTACGTCATTGCAAGGCGCCTACGTCTACAGGCAGCAGGACTGAGGGTGTGGCGACGGGAGGAACAAATCTACAGACAGCGCATCACACTATTCCAGCTGACTGATGCAGAGATACATGAGAGGTACAGGCTACACCCCGAAACCATCATGGACTTAATCAGGGACCTACACCCACTCCTGGACCATCCAATAAGAAGGGCGCACGCCATACCCCCACATGTGCAGGTGCTCTGCAGCCTACATCTGTTGGCATCCGGCAGTTATCAGGTGGTGATAGCTGCGGTGGGTGGGGTATCCCAGAGTTGCCTGTCACGTTTCTTCAGGAAGTTCCTGGGTGCCATGATGCAGAGAATGCACCACTACATAAGCTTCCCAAACACACAGGCTGCACTGTAGAAAACAAAAACAGACTTATATCACATGGCACAGTTCCCCCATGTCATCGGCTGTATTGATGGTACACACATCCCAATCTGTCCACCAGCTGACACAGAGCACATCTACAGGAACAGGAAGTCCACCCACTCCATCAATGTGCAGGTGATCTGTGATGCAGGGAACATCATCACAGACATTGTTGCAAAGTTTCCTGGGAGCACCCACGACTCTTACATCTTCCAGAATAGTGGGATCTACACACGACTGAGTGCCGGAGAATTCGGAGAGGGATACCTGCTAGGTAAGTAACAGTGACGCCCCTTGAAACCTGCAAATCATAGTGTATAGAGGCATGTCACTGATGGTTCCCTTTTACTCATCCAGGCGACAGTGCATATGCATGCCGTTCATTCATCCTCACTCCCTACCTACACCCAGCAACCCAGAGTGAGAGACGATACAACGTGGCACACAAAACAACACGCAATGTGGTGGAGCGCACGTTTGGACTACTGAAGAGCAGGTTCCGCTGCCTGCACAAGAGCGGAGGCGCACGCCAGTACAAACCCATCACCTGCTGCAAGATCATTGCCACTTGTGCAATGCTGCACAACCTTGCCACGAAAAAAGGTACAGATGTGGAACTAACATATTTTGAGGACAACGAGGATGAGTCAGGCCAGCCAGAGGGCAACGCAGCTAGAGTGCCAACTGCAATCGATGGGAGAGAGAGACGGGCAGAGATCACATGCAACTATTTCTGAGTAAGTGAGGGGACACAGCGAGTTGTGAGAAGTCATGACGTAGTTTTAATGTGGCACCACGCCATGAACACATGAACAGGCCAATCTGGCAATATACCATCTATACAAGGAGTATGTCCAGGGTTACGTCACCCAATGGGAAGTGGCTAAGCAGGGCTACATCAATGTTTGCGCATACGCGCTGCAGTGGTGGATTGCACGGCCTGTGCATCCTCACTAGAGCCAACCCCAAGCCGCCTGCTGCTCCTGCGTGCTTCTGGGACGGGGGGTGGGATGCTGCTGCTGGTGTCGATGCTCTCCGCAGCCTCCCCTGCAGCAGTTGTCGACGCCTGACTAGTCAATAGCACCCCTAGTGCACTTGTCACCTGCACCATCCCCCGAGACAGGTCGCTGCAGCACTGTGTTAGGCCCTCCTGCATCGTCACAGAGCGCCGGCACAGTAGAGAAGTCGCCGTTGCCAGACGGTTGAGTGCCCTGTTGGTAGTGTCCCTTCTCTGGCGTTCCCGGCGCCGTGCTTCGATGTCAGCATCTAATTTGCTGCACAACTGCTGGATTGACTGGGACATGTCCCGAATGCCCGCAGCCATGCCGCTAATGTTATTGTCCATGTTGACTAATGTTGTCTTCATCACCCGCATGTGCCTCTGGACTGACATGACTGCCTTGGATTGCAGGCGCTGTTGTTTCAACATTTGGCCCTCGAGCCCCAAGAAGACACCATGGCCGTCAGTGGGTGCTGGTGGACTCTGGACACGCGACCTGCGGCGCCCTCTTGCTCCCGTCTGTGCTGCCTGTGAGGTGTGGGGCACAGTGGCATGGCTCCCTTCCTGGGGCCCGGTGCGGTCTTCTGGGCCCATGCTGTCGTCTGACGAGGTGTCTAAGGCTCGTAGCCTGGCTGCTGGACGCCTCCTCATTCTCACACCTGCAAGCGGAGATGTGGCCGGTGATTCGAACATGAGTGGCGATGCTGGCTCTGGTTGTGGTGATGCTGGCTCTCGGTGAGGTGATGCTGGCTCTGGGTGCGGCGAGGCTGGCTGTGTTGGTGGTGCGGCTGCCAGTGGGCCTGCTCCCTGGTCTGAACTTGTGCTGGCTGGAGGTGATATTTGTGGCCGGTGTGCCGTCTCTCCTGCAGCATGCCCTGTCCTGCATGATGTCACATCTGTGGACAGAAATACAACATTGGCTCAGTGTCCCCGAAGGGCTGCATTGCAAGCGTCACAATAAATCATTTCACATTCCAATATGTCCTCTGTCTCCTTGTGCCTCGAGTGCGTGACATGCCTTGTTGCCCTGTAACATTTACGTCATGGTTAGTGTTGCCCTGACTACATCTCCCGGAATGCATTGCCTGTCTGCACTGACACGTGTGGACTGCAGTGTGATTCTCGTTTCACAATGGGGGATGTGGGATAGGGGTAGGGGGGGCTACATTGCTGTGCTTTCGTCTTACCTTGGTGTGTTGCGGCTCTGGCAGAGCTGTCGGCGTCCCCAAGGCCCACGACGCTCTCCTGCTCGATTGTGGCCGCCACCAGCTCCTCCAGTTCGGTGAGGGCAGGTGCCCTGTTGGTTCCACCTCCGGTCTGGCTGGCCTCCTTCTGGATGTCGCCCATCTTCCTCTTGGTTACAATCCTCAGGTCATACCAGCGCTTTTTGAGGACCTCAATGTCCCTGTGGGTCACTCCCACAGCATTGACCTGCGCCTGGATGGGCAGCCATATGTTGCGCTTTTCAGCCTCAGGCACTTGCAGGGATTGCCTTCCAAACAGCTTCTGGTGCTGCTTCACCACCTCCTCCACCAGCACCTGGAGTTCCTTGGGGCTGAATTTCAGCTTCCTCCTCCTTTCCCCTCCGTCTCTCTGTGTTCTCTGGCTGGACATGCTGTTCGTTTACCCGCTCGCACATGCAACGGCTCCCTGCCTCTCCTCTGCACTCCAAGCCTCTCCAGGGTCGGCTAATTATGTACACCTGCCTGGGTGTGGCCACTTCGGCTAATTATGTACACCTGCCTGGGTGTGGGCACTTCCTGGTTGGGTGGGCTGTCGTTGCACAGGATTAGCTGTTTCGTCAAGTCATGTGATTTTATTTACCGAATCCGTACATACTGATTCGGTATTTTCCGATTCGGTAAATACCACCTCGGTATTTTCCGATTCGGTAAATACCACCTCGGTATTTACCGATTCGGTGAATTCCGATTCGTGATTACCGAATGTTACCGAATCGGTAACTGTTACCGAATTTTTACCTACATATAACTTACTGATTCTAATTTACCGATTCGGTACGGCTCGGTATTTAAGAACCGGTAAAATTTATTTACCTACATGAGGCCCTAAGTATCTAAGGAACATTTGCTCAAATCGTGTTACAGAAAAGAAACAAGAGCTGCTTTGAAGTAACATTGAAACTGCGGATTGGACTTGGAATGCATTGCTATTATCTCTCATATTTTATAAAATAATTTCCTTTGGAGAAGAATAGTAGATATAGACAGTGGTCCTTCCTTCTTGCATCTTGTTTTTAAAACCTGTAATAAGCTGTATGAATACGTAGAAAACGAGGAGAAATCTATTGAAATCCTTATAGGTAAAACAATCTTCTTTCTACTACTTAACATCGTCGTTTTTACACACGGATGATGACGGGTTATTCTTTCGCTGTAACCATTTAATGTATTTCGTATGTGCTATTAAAAAAAACTTTAAATCAGCTCCAACGTAGGTTATGTTGCAGATCTGTGTAGTTCGAGTGTTATCTTCTTTTTTATGCTGACGAGTATGATGCCCTCAATGACAGCCTCTCAAATTTAAATTTCTCAAAATAAAGCTATGAAGCACCTTAGAAGAGCAAAATAACCTTTTTATAGGTACAATTGTCTTTAATTCGTACATGGCACACACACGATGGTGAACATCCTTTCAAACTCTGCTTTATGAGGAAAGTAACATTAAATGAGTGACTGCACATTGTTTACTTGGTGAGGGCATTTACATCGACATATGATTAAAGAACTATGCAAACAGATGAATGTGCCAGCGTGTGCCACCTGCGACCACTCCTATCATTTACATAGTATAAGTCGAACACAGTAACGACCTCCAAGTTACTTTCAAAACATTTCTATGCACATATTCAACTGTAACAATATTTTTGCCGACCTGCTGGTACTGCCTGCTACAAATCTATTACATTTTAGTGTGCCATACTACGCACACATGGAAGAGACGTCCAGTGTCTCATCTCATCCTACCTTGGTTCCTAAGATGAAATGGCTTTCATGGCTTTTTTTCTGCTACTTCTGACAGAATTGAAAATAGAAACGGTGAAGTAGGAAGCCCAGTGATGAAGCATGTAAGGAACATGACTGGGGTGACAGGTCGGACCCTTATGATAAGGTCATTGCAGGTAGAGGTTGTAATAAATATAAGTAAAGGCAAGGTCAGCAATTTGATGTATCACCATCACTCTTTAAGAAACCCCAAGACTGTAAAAACCAGTGAGCACCTTGAGGGTTTTGCAGTCGGGGTTCTGCATTTAACAAGCTGTGGTTGCTGGTGCATGCACCAGCTCAGCATCATTCATCAATGCACGCCAGCACGTCTGGCGGGAGGAATGATCCGGGATATCAAAGGGGAGGCGAAGACAGATCTACAGTGCTTCGGGTCAAAAGGAAGCAACACACATGGCACTGCTACAGTACAGGTCAAAGCTTGCACCAACTCTTCGGCCGAGGCCCCACTCTGACATCCTCCTGTTTCACATCAGTAGTGCAGGGAAACGCACGAGCCAGACAAACCTTGAATTTCTGATCAGCGTCAAAAATCCTAATGTTTATGGTCGAGCCCATTGACAGGCACTCTTTTTTGGCATCCAAAAATCACATGTTACAAATATAAATTATAAACCGAAAGCGAATATCTACTAACATTCAAGGTGGCGACGCAAGGGTGCCATGAGTCCTAAAGGAAACAAGGGAGATGGGCCATCTGCCCACTTGGTGGTATAATGAAACACAGCTACAACTGGTGAGCAGTGGTTCCCTTAATCCTATGGGCCACTGCACTGCTGCATAAATGAAATCATGTCCTTGAGATTAGTTTTCATGTGCATCAAATGGGTTGTTCTAATCCCTAGAAAAAATTACATCACAAAGAGTGGGTTTTGCTCACAGATGAGATGTCGGCGGTAATCCCACCACTATAATGACGTTTGATGTTAACCAATTTCTATCCTATCTATGAATATGTAACATATACTAGAACAGTAGAATGGTTGTTTAATGGAGTTACAGTCTGATTTTCTCTGGGTAGGCATTGCTAGTGGAGTCAGAAGTTGGCAAGTTTACAAAGAAAGTGGCAACTGAATGCCCATATACATTTACCAGTGATGCATGATATTAGTCCAGATCGTGTCTTTTGCGCTCTCACGGTTAGTCAGCATATGTCATTAAGGATTGGTTATCCATTCCATCAGTCACACAGGAGTTAAAAGACCAAGGGGTATATCAACACGCAGGTGATAAAAAATTATCGCCGCTTATGCGGCCGTTTTCGGCCGAAAAGCGGCGATAATTTTATTGCCTAATTAGCAAGGTCACGCTAACGCGTGAAACCTTGCTTTAGCGTCAGGATTCGTAACGCCCAGCTTTGCATCTCTAATGAGATGCAAAGTGGGCGTTCCTGACCTGGCACGACAGGAGAAATGTCGCTAAGCGACATTTCTCCTATCAACAAGCCTAATGCTATGAAGCATAGCGTCAGGAAAAGTAGAGATAACCCCTGTTATCGCTACTTTCCTTACGCCTGCTTCAGGACTGACTTAGCCATGATATCCTATGGAAGGTGGATATCATGGCTAAGTTTGTGAGTCCGTATCAACTAGCTAACGTGAGATTATCACTGGGTTTTCCAGCGATAATCTCACATTAGGCAGTTAGTGCTAGGATTTTTATCGCTGGTGAGATAAGCGTTGCTAATAGCACGCTATCTCAGCGATAAAAATCGGCGCTAGCTGGCGATAATTATCCAAGTGCTAAGTGCGCTCAGTGATAATTATTGCCGGTTGTTGTTGATATGCCCCCAAGTATGTGACACAGCTGAATTTTTTCCTACATTGACAGAGATTTTCATCTTGATGCGTAATTGCTTCAATTGTGTGTTTGCTCCAGCAGGCCCTTTTCCAGGCAGCGTGCACAGATGATTGAACTTCATCATTGATTCCACGGGGAGCCAATGGAGAGTCTTTAGTGCCAATTCGACATGATTCTATTTTCCTAGCTTCAATTTTGACTGATGAATAATGACATCCATACATCGATATTCTTGTAGCACAATAAATGTAGTTAAAGTACATTTTGTAGCCAGGCATGAAGGCCAATATTATGCATACCTCTTTAATTGCAAAATCACAACAGCAACTACAATCAAAAGCACTTAGAATAGGAATTAAATACCATTCCAATCTCTATATAATTCCCTGTCTGGCAGCCATCTTTCTTCTTTGTAGCTGCTCACAGCTCAGATAAATTCAAATATTCCTGTCTGTTCATTTGGTTGTGTCATTCGATTTAGTGGATGTTGAGTGAGTGTTGGTTGAGCTGGGTAAATGAGTGTGTATCAATATTATAATACCTCATTATTTAGTAAGAAAGATGTATTAATTTTTTTAACAATACTGACGTATTCATTTTTATATAGGTCATTACGAGTTTTCTAACTGTTTATGGATGTTGCCTCATTTTGGACTAGTAGGGAGTTTGGCCAGGCATCGGGTGCAAAAGTCAACTGTTTTAAGATAGTTTTTAAAAAAAACAGGAGTGAAAGCGCTCTACGCACTGCAACCTGTTAACGGTGTGAGCATGAGACAATCTCCGATATGCCCTTTATAGCGATGATGGGCGTTACTTTATAGTTGGACTTGGAGGCGGTAAAAAGCTGTTTTATGTTCATTTTTTGGGGTAAGTGAAAGCGCTCTGCATACCGCCACCAGTTAAATGGTGTAGGTGCGAGATGCTCTTCAATTTGCTGCTTTCAGAGCTTGAGTGGCATTAGATCGGGACAGGCACGAGCAGCCGTGAAGGTGCGAGTCGTTTGCCAGGGGAGTTCATTATTACCCTGCGTCTCTGACTTCGGCAACGCCGGAGGTCAGAACAGAGGAGATTATTATGAGAAATATATGTTTTATGCCCTACCTGCATTCGTTTCCCACACATGAGCCTGAGGTTACATGTGTGGGCAAAATTAACCATAAGTTAACCAGTAGCCATTTTGAATTGGGCCAAAGTACAGATTTACTATTACTTGTTTAGCATACATTTTAGTCTTATCAGTTTGACGCTGAGGTGAAGAGAGGAGTCTTGGTATTTGTGGTCCTGCGAATTTGACTGAGGGTTGTATTACTTGACTAGTGTTTTTGGTATTTTAGGAGTTGACAGGTATTTTGAGGAGTTACCTTGGGTTATATTTTATGGATTGTGACATTATGGAGAGTACTGGTGCGGTTAAGAAAAGTATGGAGGACATGCTGCAGGATTGTGTTAGTAAAGCTGTTTCTGTGTTGGCTACACAATTAGGGAAAATAATTGATGACTGCATGGAAAAATTGGAAGGAAGGTGTGGAAACAGGTTGGAGGATGAGCAATTTTGGTCTGTAGAGAAGGTCGTAGGAAAGGCAATGGCTGAAGGAAGTGGTCGTAAAGTGATCAGAAACTAAAGCATAATCATAAGGAGAAGGTGATTAAAGAAAAAAGGGCCTTTGTTCAAAAAGGCGGGCAAAAGATGACTTGGATATAGTTGAGTAGTAAGGCTATAAAAGCCGCTAAGGGAGAACACAGAGCAATCATCTGTGATGAATCCCCCAGCAGTGGAGACATTGTAATTTCTTCCTCATCAGATTATGATGCCTCTGAGGAGGAGGAGCTGGAAAGGAAAAGAGTAAAAAGGGAGAAAGATGAAAAGGATGAATTGGATCAGCTTAAGGATCCCCTTGGGGATTTCATGTTTGACCCACATACTATTCAGCATCCGCTCTCTCCACAATGGGTCCCAGCTAAGCATGTAGCTCAAAATGTTGAGTTTTGGATCAGGCATAAAATGCCTAAAGAAGTTAGAACAAGACTCCGTTCAGAGTATCCTAGACCTTCTCTGGACAATAAGGTGGCATATACACTAGAATTGAATTCAAAGATGCTTACATTCTTGAATAAATCTGGAAGGGATCCCAGGCATGATGTTGAAAAAGGGCTAAAGGGGTGTGAGGACTAGCTTCCTGACGTATTTGGACCCTTGACAAAAAATGTTGATTTATGTGAGGAAGTAACAACAAAAGAGGAAGGGTAATAACACGACTGATCCCCTCGAGGGAAATTGTGTAAACCAACGAAGTCAGTGTAATCTCAAGAATGCACTCACCATCCAAGAAAGCACCGGTCTCCAAGGTCAGAACCTACCCAATCACTTACAGGGAGGAAAACAGACCTGCGGAGATAATACAAATTATGTATGAAAAGCCCTCACTCACCAACCTGGTTGGTGACATGCTTCATCATCGGGCTCCACCGGGCATGGCCGAGTGCCATCCCAGTGTGCTGCAACGCCAGGTTACTGCGGAGCGGGGTTGTGTGTGGTGACAGTGAATTTAAAATTCCCAATTAAGTCAAAAAAGTATTTTATTCGTTTTGCTAATTGGAAAATTAAAACATAATAAAAAGGAGTGATGGTCAAAAAAATATAACAGACCGGGTTCACTCCGTGGCGGTCAACATGTTTCTGCCTTTAAGTGTAATTTACAGGCTTTCATCAGGACCAGAGTGGAAGTGTGGGTGCCCCGGTGGTGTGAACGCTCTAAGGTTCACCCTCCCGTGGGCTGCTGTGTGAAAAATGATATATAAACACAGGAAAAATCCGCCAAAAAATATAATGGTGGAGAGAAACGAGTTTACTCTATAATGAGAAAAGAGACGTACAAACACAAGACAAAACACAAAAGAATCGTAAATGTGCGTAGTCATGACATTATAAAGCGCCATATTAAAGGCTCAAACATAGTGCGTGGATGGGGACTGTGCCAGTAATCCGTACCTCAGGTGCATTAACAATGTGCTAACTGTGCACCTAGAATTAGCCAGATACTGGTGTCAGGGAAGTAAAACAAGACTTCACCTGAATAGCGTGACTAGCGATGTATCACGGAATCAACGTGGAGTCATAATGCTACGTGTGGGACTAAGAACATAGCAAGGGCCAGGAGAAAAATGAACGCGGCCCGTGAAGCATTCCTGGTAGGTAGAAATGCCGAGAGGAGTAGAGAGGTTCTTACTGTGAGGCTAGACTGTTCGTCGCCTCAGGGATCCCGGGGTGGAGGTGCGAGCAAATATGGCACACCCTGGAAGAAACAAGGAAGAAAGAGCGGCCACGAGCGGCTGAGTAGTAAAAACAAGCCGAACAGTACTGTAAGCCTTACCAAAAGGAGACGGGAGCCAGAAGGTACACTTACGCCCTCGCTGCTCGGCACCCGTTAGGAACCTACACCGCCTCGAGCCACCGGGTCCAGGGAGAAAAGAGACCTGGTGCGAGGTTCCTAAAAGCAAGAGTGCAGGAAGGAAGCCCGTCGGTGATTGGGCAGCACCTCACATGCTGAGATGTGATTGGATGAGCCCCCGCCAATAGGACGCGTGGAGGCAAAGGCTCGTCAATTCATTACCATTGACAGCTAGACAGAAAAGGGACGGGACCTCCAAGGCTGTGCAATGATAGGTTGAGACACAGTCAATAGGGCGCATGAATGAAGGGAGGCTCGTCCGCTGTTTAAAACAAACAACTCGATAAAGGAAAATTTTATGCGGTGCAAAGCGAAGAAGCATGAGCACGCTGGACACATCAAAGACGTGTGTCTGTATCGAAAAATAGATGCAGATTGGGGGGACGGTCTGTGCAGAGCACGTCCACAAGCTCATTCAGAGGAGAGTGCCAGTGATAGACTGGGAAGCGGTATGTTAAGGGGACACTGCATGTCATGTGCCCCTGGTGTAGTCGGAAAATGCTAATCGCGTAGTGGGGTACAGCGCAGGGGGTCAGAACAGGACTATTTACTGGGTGGACAAAGGTGAAGTCACACTAGGTGACCCAACCCAGTAGATGTGAAGGTCACTGTAGATCAGTTGTACAATCAAAGTAGCTGCAAAAATGAGTACATACTTAGAGTATGTTGACCCAAGGTATATTGTCATTAAGACCCACGAGGTTGGTACCCAGACGGTACACCCATCTTTGTTCCTTCTCGAAAAGGATTTTATGAGTGTTTCTGCATGCAGTGACTTCTTCAATTACTGTCCAGTGCAGGTCATTGGGGGTGTGGTTGACAGACAGGAAATGTTCACTAAGTTTAGTAGTGATTCTTTTGCACCTAATGTTGCTCCGATGTTCACATATGCGGAGTTTCACTTTCCTGGTGGTCATCCCTACATAGCGAAGGCCACAGGGACAAGTGATGAGGTAGACAACATTAGGTGTGTTGCAGTTGGTGTGGCTATTTAGGGTCCAAATCTTGCCTGGTTCCAGCTTAAGACTGGTAGTGTGAGAAGTCAGATGGCATATACTGCAATCCGAGCAAGGAAAATGGCCCGTAACCTTGGGAAGACCCCATGCTTCAGTGATGGATCTCTGAGCAGTGTTAGGTCTGGTAATGGGACGCGTCTGTACTAGGCTATTACGCAGGCTTTGAGCCCGTTTGAAGGAGAACAAAGGTTTTTCCCATCTCCGTTTGTTACTGTTGATGATACGCCAATGTTTCGTGACAACTTTTTTCATGGCATTGGACAGGGAACTGTAAGTGGTGACACATGTGAGTGGTATAGATGTGACGTCTTTAACAGAGTCCTCCAGCAGGGCTTCTCTGGGTTGGTTTCTGGCCCGTTTGTAACTCCTTGAAAGGAGGGGGAGAGGGTACCCTCTAGCTGTCATTTTTGAAGTCAGGTCACTAGATTGTGCCTTAAAATCTACCAGAGCGGTACAATTCCGTCGTAGACGGAGGAATTGCCCGTAAGGCAGATTCTCCCTCAGTGCACGAGGGTGGAAGCTTGTAAACTCAAGAAGATTATTTCTGGATGTAGGCTTGTAATGTGTCCTGGTATGTAGAGAACCTTGTTTGTTAGTGATCAGGACATCTAGGAATACGACTTCATGAGAGTCATAAGTGTAGGTGAATCTCAGATTTGGATCCAAGGTGTTGATCCACTGGAAGAATGTTTCGAGGGCGTTGGTGTCACCGTGCCATATGAGAAGCACGTCATCAATATAACGTCTCCATAGGCCTATGGAGGGAAGATGAGGATTGGTATCAGGGAGAATGTACCTCTGTTCAAAATCGTACACGTATAGACCTGCTACACTCGGAGCAAAGGTACTCCCCATGGAAGTACCCGTGGATTGCAGATAAAGTTGTCCCTGATACTCAAAAAAGTTCATTTTCAGTGCCAGAGTGGCACACTGGATAATGAAGTTCTTAGAGGTCCTATACTCCCAGGGATGGGAATTGAGAGATTCACCCAGGACCCGGATGGTCTCGTCCTGGGGGATACTGGTGTATAAGCTCTCAATATCCAGTGTGACCAGGATAGTATTCTCAGAGCATTGAATACCATTCAGTAGTTTGAGCAGGTCCTTGGTATCTTTAAGATACGTCGATGATTGTTGGACCAGAGGCTTAAGAAAATGGTCGCAGAACCGAGATAATGGTTCCAGGAGGGAGCCAATCCCCGACACAATGGGGCGCCCAGGGGGAGGAAGTCTCCCCTTGTGAATTTTGGGGAGTGTATAGAAATATGGAATGGTCCCTAGGCTCTCGGTAAGGAAACGTGCTTCCGGTCTGGTGATGATGCCTTCAGTTAGTGCTTCCTCGACTATCCTCTCGATCTGGATCTTAAGATCATTAGAGGGGTCATTGGGAAGAGGTGTATAATTCTTGCGGTCACTAAGGAGTCTACGGCACTCAAGGTCGTAATCAGCAGTGTTCATAAGGACCACGGCTCCGCCCTTGTCTGCCGGTTTGATGGTGAGATTCGGGTCCTGTCGTAACGAATTGATGGCTCTGAATTCATCAGCTTTGAGATTTTTGAAAATGGAAGGGGGATCCATATTCTCAATTTCAGAAAATACAGCTCGTTCAAAAGTCACGATCTCAACTGGTATAGTGTGTGGGGGGGGTGTGAACGTTGACTTGGGTCGTAGAGGTGTGTCACCTACATCAGAGTCTGCTACCTCTGAAGAATGTTCCTCAAAGAAGGCTTTCAATTTCAGTTTTCTGAAGAAAGCCGAGAGTTCACAGTGGAGACGGAATTTGTCAGGGCGAGCTGACGGAACAAATCCCAGTCCTTTTTCCAGTATTGTTGTTTCCTGGGTAGTTAGCATCTTGTCAGATAGGTTGACAATTAGGCTGTCGAGGTGCTCGGGCCTGCGATTGCTTGATCCTGTAGTTGTTTGCTCCGGGTGTGGTTGCCCACCGGGTCGTCTTGTATCCAATGGACCCTTTGATTGGGCCCTCTCCGCCGACCTTTGCCCCTTTGGCCTCTCTCTAAAAAAGGAGGCGGTGTAAAGTGGTTTTGTGGATACATAGGGGCCGTATACGCAGGATTCCAACCCATTTGTGGATTGAATGGGTAATGGAACTGCATAGGATGTGACCCCATGATACCTTGTTGGGGAGGGAAGTTCAGCCAAGGGGATTGATTAAGAGGGGGGCGTGTTCTACCCCTTTGTTTACCCCTTCTTGCCTGTCTAAAGCTGTTATTGCTTGAGCCGCTACTATTTGATGACTCATCCTCAGAGCCATAGGTGTAGGTCTCAGTTTTGCGCAATGCCACGAAAGAGGGATCAGCGTAAGGGTAGATCTTATTGAATTCAAACTTTTTAAGATCCTTTTGGAATTGGTTCACCTTACTTTGGGTTAGGTTGTCCTTATATTCATTGATGTCTTTGTTAAGCTCATCTAGCCGTTTTTTGAACCCCGTTAAGGTGGCCTTGAATTGTGTCTCTGTTTGAGTGATCTCAATCATGATTGCCTCTGATAATCGTACAGCTGTTTTTATGATCAAGACGAGCCAGTCCCGAGTGCAGTGCCATGCAATCATGGCCCATTCCTTTCTGAAGGTGGCATCCTCGAGAAAGATGCGGGGCGCATTAGTCACTAGTAGGCCCCTAGGGGCTGAATTAGTCCTCAAGTATTCCGTGAGGATTGTGCCGTGTAGTATGGTACGTATACGGTTTTTCTTTAGTTCCGAAAGTTGTTCCCATTCACTGGCATATGTCACCGTCTGTGAGATAGTGGGATCTGCAAATAGAGAAGGACGTGCTAAAATTGCATCGACCTCAGAGTCAGAGAAAGTGAGACCGAGAGTGGCCATATTGTCAGTATCCGGGAGATGATCAAATCAAGATCAAGAGAAAAAGAGAAAAAGCCTCCTTAGTATAGGGGAGGACAAATGAGCTCTTACAGCTGTGCGCTGCCAAAATGTAAAGTAACAACAAAAGAGGAAGGGTAATAACACGACTGATCCCCTCGAGGGAAATTGTGTAAACCAACGAAGTCAGTGTAATCTCAAGAATGCACTCACCATCCAAGAAAGCACCGGTCTCCAAGGTCAGAACCTACCCAATCACTTACAGGGAGGAAAACAGACCTGCGGAGATAATACAAATTATGTATGAAAAGCCCTCACTCACCAACCTGGTTGGTGACATGCTTCATCATCGGGCTCCACCGGGCATGGCCGAGTGCCATCCCAGTGTGCTGCAACGCCAGGTTACTGCGGAGCGGGGTTGTGTGTGGTGACAGTGAATTTAAAATTCCCAATTAAGTCAAAAAAGTATTTTATTCGTTTTGCTAATTGGAAAATTAAAACATAATAAAAAGGAGTGATGGTCAAAAAAATATAACAGACCGGGTTCACTCCGTGGCGGTCAACATGTTTCTGCCTTTAAGTGTAATTTACAGGCTTTCATCAGGACCAGAGTGGAAGTGTGGGTGCCCCGGTGGTGTGAACGCGCTAAGGTTCACCCTCCCGTGGGCTGCTGTGTGAAAAATGATATATAAACACACATATAAACACGAACAGTCTAGCCTCACAGTAAGAACCTCTCTACTCCTCTCGGCATTTCTACCTACCAGGAATGCTTCACGGGCCGCGTTCATTTTTCTCCTGGCCCTTGCTATGTTCTTAGTCCCACACGTAGCATTATGACTCCACGTTGATTCCGTGATACATCGCTAGTCACGCTATTCAGGTGAAGTCTTGTTTTACTTCCCTGACACCAGTATCTGGCTAATTCTAGGTGCACAGTTAGCACATTGTTAATGCACCTGAGGTACGGATTACTGGCACAGTCCCCATCCACGCACTATGTTTGAGCCTTTAATATGGCGCTTTATAATGTCATGACTACGCACATTTACGATTCTTTTGTGTTTTGTCTTGTGTTTGTACGTCTCTTTTCTCATTATAGAGTAAACTCATTTCTCTCCACCATTATATTTTTTGGCGGATTTTTCCTGTGTTTATATATCATTTTTCACACAGCAGCCCACGGGAGGGTGAACCTTAGCGCGTTCACACCACCGGGGCACCCACACTTCCACTCTGGTCCTGATGAAAGCCTGTAAATTACACTTAAAGGCAGAAACATGTTGACCGCCACGGAGTGAACCCGGTCTGTTATATTTTTTTGACCATCACTCCTTTTTATTATGTTTTAATTTTCCAATTAGCAAAACGAATAAAATACTTTTTTGACTTAATTGGGAATTTTAAATTCACTGTCACCACACACAACCCCGCTCCGCAGTAACCTGGCGTTGCAGCACACTGGGATGGCACTCGGCCATGCCCGGTGGAGCCCGATGATGAAGCATGTCACCAACCAGGTTGGTGAGTGAGGGCTTTTCATACATAATTTGTATTATCTCCGCAGGTCTGTTTTCCTCCCTGTAAGTGATTGGGTAGGTTCTGACCTTGGAGACCGGTGCTTTCTTGGATGGTGAGTGCATTCTTGAGATTACACTGACTTCGTTGGTTTACACAATTTCCCTCGAGGGGATCAGTCGTGTTATTACCCTTCCTCTTTTGTTGTTACTTTACATTTTGGCAGCGCACAGCTGTAAGAGCTCATTTGTCCTCCCTTATACTAAGGAGGCTTTTTCTCTTTTTCTCTTGATCTTGATTTGATCATCTCCCGGATACTGACAATATGGCCACTCTCGGTCTCACTTTCTCTGACTCTGAGGTCGATGCAATTTTAGCACGTCCTTCTCTATTTGCAGATCCCACTATCTCACAGACGGTGACATATGCCAGTGAATGGGAACAACTTTCGGAACTAAAGAAAAACCGTATACGTACCATACTACACGGCACAATCCTCACGGAATACTTGAGGACTAATACAGCCCCTAGGGGCCTACTAGTGACTAATGCGCCCCGCATCTTTCTCGAGGATGCCACCTTCAGAAAGGAATGGGCCATGATTGCATGGCACTGCACTCGGGACTGGCTCGTCTTGATCATAAAAACAGCTGTACGATTATCAGAGGCAATCATGATTGAGATCACTCAAACAGAGACACAATTCAAGGCCACCTTAACGGGGTTCAAAAAACGCCTAGATGAGCTTAACAAAGACATCAATGAATATAAGGACAACCTAACCCAAAGTAAGGTGAACCAATTCCAAAAGGATCTTAAAAAGTTTGAATTCAATAAGATCTACCCTTACGCTGATCCCTCTTTCGTGGCATTGCGCAAAACTGAGACCTACACCTATGGCTCTGAGGATGAGTCATCAAATAGTAGCGGCTCAAGCAATAACAGCTTTAGACAGGCAAGAAGGGGTAAACAAAGGGGTAGAACACGCCCCCCTCTTAATCAATCCCCTTGGCTGAACTTCCCTCCCCAACAAGGTATCATGGGGTCACATCCTATGCAGTTCCATTACCCATTCAATCCACAAATGGGTTGGAATCCTGCGTATACGGCCCCTATGTATCCACAAAACCACTTTACACCGCCTCCTTTTTTAGAGAGAGGCCAAAGGGGCAAAGGTCGGCGGAGAGGGCCCAATCAAAGGGTCCATTGGATACAAGACGACCCGGTGGGCAACCACACCCGGAGCAAACAACTACAGGATCAAGCAATCGCAGGCCCGAGCACCTCGACAGCCTAATTGTCAACCTATCTGACAAGATGCTAACTACCCAGGAAACAACAATACTGGAAAAAGGACTGGGATTTGTTCCGTCAGCTCGCCCTGACAAATTCCGTCTCCACTGTGAACTCTCGGCTTTCTTCAGAAAACTGAAATTGAAAGCCTTCTTTGAGGAACATTCTTCAGAGGTAGCAGACTCTGATGTAGGTGACACACCTCTACGACCCAAGTCAACGTTCACACCCCCCCCACACACTATACCAGTTGAGATCGTGACTTTTGAACGAGCTGTATTTTCTGAAATTGAGAATATGGATCCCCCTTCCATTTTCAAAAATCTCAAAGCTGATGAATTCAGAGCCATCAATTCGTTACGACAGGACCCGAATCTCACCATCAAACCGGCAGACAAGGGCGGAGCCGTGGTCCTTATGAACACTGCTGATTACGACCTTGAGTGCCGTAGACTCCTTAGTGACCGCAAGAATTATACACCTCTTCCCAATGACCCCTCTAATGATCTTAAGATCCAGATCGAGAGGATAGTCGAGGAAGCACTAACTGAAGGCATCATCACCAGACCGGAAGCACGTTTCCTTACCGAGAGCCTAGGGACCATTCCATATTTCTATACACTCCCCAAAATTCACAAGGGGAGACTTCCTCCCCCTGGGCGCCCCATTGTGTCGGGGATTGGCTCCCTCCTGGAACCATTATCTCGGTTCTGCGACCATTTTCTTAAGCCTCTGGTCCAACAATCATCGACGTATCTTAAAGATACCAAGGACCTGCTCAAACTACTGAATGGTATTCAATGCTCTGAGAATACTATCCTGGTCACACTGGATATTGAGAGCTTATACACCAGTATCCCCCAGGACGAGACCATCCGGGTCCTGGGTGAATCTCTCAATTCCCATCCCTGGGAGTATAGGACCTCTAAGAACTTCATTATCCAGTGTGCCACTCTGGCACTGAAAATGAACTTTTTTGAGTATCAGGGACAACTTTATCTGCAATCCACGGGTACTTCCATGGGGAGTACCTTTGCTCCGAGTGTAGCAGGTCTATACGTGTACGATTTTGAACAGAGGTACATTCTCCCTGATACCAATCCTCATCTTCCCTCCATAGGCCTATGGAGACGTTATATTGATGACGTGCTTCTCATATGGCACGGTGACACCAACGCCCTCGAAACATTCTTCCAGTGGATCAACACCTTGGATCCAAATCTGAGATTCACCTACACTTATGACTCTCATGAAGTCGTATTCCTAGATGTCCTGATCACTAACAAACAAGGTTCTCTACATACCAGGACACATTACAAGCCTACATCCAGAAATAATCTTCTTGAGTTTACAAGCTTCCACCCTCGTGCACTGAGGGAGAATCTGCCTTACGGGCAATTCCTCCGTCTACGACGGAATTGTACCGCTCTGGTAGATTTTAAGGCACAATCTAGTGACCTGACTTCAAAAATGACAGCTAGAGGGTACCCTCTCCCCCTCCTTTCAAGGAGTTACAAACGGGCCAGAAACCAACCCAGAGAAGCCCTGCTGGAGGACTCTGTTAAAGACGTCACATCTATACCACTCACATGTGTCACCACTTACAGTTCCCTGTCCAATGCCATGAAAAAAGTTGTCACGAAACATTGGCGTATCATCAACAGTAACAAACGGAGATGGGAAAAACCTTTGTTCTCCTTCAAACGGGCTCAAAGCCTGCGTAATAGCCTAGTACAGACGCGTCCCATTACCAGACCTAACACTGCTCAGAGATCCATCACTGAAGCATGGGGTCTTCCCAAGGTTACGGGCCATTTTCCTTGCTCGGATTGCAGTATATGCCATCTGACTTCTCACACTACCAGTCTTAAGCTGGAACCAGGCAAGATTTGGACCCTAAATAGCCACACCAACTGCAACACACCTAATGTTGTCTACCTCATCACTTGTCCCTGTGGCCTTCGCTATGTAGGGATGACCACCAGGAAAGTGAAACTCCGCATATGTGAACATCGGAGCAACATTAGGTGCAAAAGAATCACTACTAAACTTAGTGAACATTTCCTGTCTGTCAACCACACCCCCAATGACCTGCACTGGACAGTAATTGAAGAAGTCACTGCATGCAGAAACACTCATAAAATCCTTTTCGAGAAGGAACAAAGATGGGTGTACCGTCTGGGTACCAACCTCGTGGGTCTTAATGACAATATACCTTGGGTCAACATACTCTAAGTATGTACTCATTTTTGCAGCTACTTTGATTGTACAACTGATCTACAGTGACCTTCACATCTACTGGGTTGGGTCACCTAGTGTGACTTCACCTTTGTCCACCCAGTAAATAGTCCTGTTCTGACCCCCTGCGCTGTACCCCACTACGCGATTAGCATTTTCCGACTACACCAGGGGCACATGACATGCAGTGTCCCCTTAACATACCGCTTCCCAGTCTATCACTGGCACTCTCCTCTGAATGAGCTTGTGGACGTGCTCTGCACAGACCGTCCCCCCAATCTGCATCTATTTTTCGATACAGACACACGTCTTTGATGTGTCCAGCGTGCTCATGCTTCTTCGCTTTGCACCGCATAAAATTTTCCTTTATCGAGTTGTTTGTTTTAAACAGCGGACGAGCCTCCCTTCATTCATGCGCCCTATTGGCTGTGTCTCAACCTATCATTGCACAGCCTTGGAGGTCCCGTCCCTTTTCTGTCTAGCTGTCAATGGTAATGAATTGACGAGCCTTTGCCTCCACGCGTCCTATTGGCGGGGGCTCATCCAATCACATCTCAGCATGTGAGGTGCTGCCCAATCACCGACGGGCTTCCTTCCTGCACTCTTGCTTTTAGGAACCTCGCACCAGGTCTCTTTTCTCCCTGGACCCGGTGGCTCGAGGCGGTGTAGGTTCCTAACGGGTGCCGAGCAGCGAGGGCGTAAGTGTACCTTCTGGCTCCCGTCTCCTTTTGGTAAGGCTTACAGTACTGTTCGGCTTGTTTTTACTACTCAGCCGCTCGTGGCCGCTCTTTCTTCCTTGTTTCTTCCAGGGTGTGCCATATTTGCTCGCACCTCCACCCCGGGATCCCTGAGGCGACGAACAGTCTAGCCTCACAGTAAGAACCTCTCTACTCCTCTCGGCATTTCTACCTACCAGGAATGCTTCACGGGCCGCGTTCATTTTTCTCCTGGCCCTTGCTATGTTCTTAGTCCCACACGTAGCATTATGACTCCACGTTGATTCCGTGATACATCGCTAGTCACGCTATTCAGGTGAAGTCTTGTTTTACTTCCCTGACACCAGTATCTGGCTAATTCTAGGTGCACAGTTAGCACATTGTTAATGCACCTGAGGTACGGATTACTGGCACAGTCCCCATCCACGCACTATGTTTGAGCCTTTAATATGGCGCTTTATAATGTCATGACTACGCACATTTACGATTCTTTTGTGTTTTGTCTTGTGTTTGTACGTCTCTTTTCTCATTATAGAGTAAACTCGTTTCTCTCCACCATTATATTTTTTGGCGGATTTTTCCTGTGTTTATATATCATTTTTCACACAGCAGCCCACGGGAGGGTGAACCTTAGCGCGTTCACACCACCGGGGCACCCACACTTCCACTCTGGTCCTGATGAAAGCCTGTAAATTACACTTAAAGGCAGAAACATGTTGACCGCCACGGAGTGAACCCGGTCTGTTATATATTTTTTTGACCATCACTCCTTTTTATTATGTTTTAATTTTCCAATTAGCAAAACGAATAAAATACTTTTTTGACTTAATTGGGAATTTTAAATTCACTGTCACCACACACAACCCCGCTCCGCAGTAATCTGGCGTTGCAGCACACTGGGATGGCACTCGGCCATGCCCGGTGGAGCCCGATGATGAAGCATGTCACCAACCAGGTTGGTGAGTGAGGGCTTTTCATACATAATTTGTATTATCTCCGCAGGTCTGTTTTCCTCCCTGTAAGTGATTGGGTAGGTTCTGACCTTGGAGACCGGTGCTTTCTTGGATGGTGAGTGCATTCTTGAGATTACACTGACTTCGTTGGTTTACACGATTTATGTGAGGAGGCATATTTGCAGGAGACTGCAGTAAATGTGCTGGAACTGCGACAATGGTTGCAGCGAGCAGTGCTTGTTAGGAAACACTAATGCAGCATTGTGCACAGAGCGCAAAAAGAGCCAATAGATGAGACCCGAATTAGCTGAGTTGGCAGTCAACTAGTGAGGTCAGGATGCTAAGGGTCTTCTTTAGGTAGACAAATGTATTAAGGAAATGGCTCAGCATGCCAGAATATTTAATTCTATTCAAAAGGTGCAGAAAGACATTAGGAAGGTTTTTGGTGGGCCGGAGAATGCAGGGTCTATTCCTCAGCTGTGATTTTCGAACCACAATAGTTCTTTTTCATGTGGAAATAGACCCAGTGGGAGAGTTGTAAGGCAGGATGGCGGCTGTGTGACTGCTGCGGGGTCGCTCACCTCGCCACTGGGAAAATATCTATGAACAGAACCCTTTAAAATAAAAAACTTAAGGGAGATAAGATACTGGATGAGGCTGGAACAGGGGATTGGAGCACTGCTAGCTGGCGCAGTGAAAGAATGTCTTCTTGGATTCACTAAAACGAAGATTAAAGCATACCTGTGGACCCGGGACACTCTGCTGCTGTTGCCGCCATCTCGGAAAGACGGGACGGTCTTGAGGTTCACCAAAATGCTCCCCAAGCAGAAACCACCACTGAAGGAAGGAGGATCAATTGTAAGAGTGAAGGGGATGCCACCTCCCCGGTAGATGCTCATGGAGGGGAACAGCGCAGACGCTAATTACTCTGCCAGCCGCAAAGAGGAGGGGATCAGCGGCAGGACACACAGCGGCAAGCAGCATCCCGTCAACCTGGCAACCAGGCCCAAACAGCCTACTGTCCCCGGGATGTTCACTGGCCTTGAACCAAGTGGCAAAAAAATAATTCGGCAAGCAAAGACAGAGGCAGCGCTAAGGCTGTCAAAGCGACTAAGGATTTAGAGAGTGCTGAAGGGCAAGCTGTGGGAAAAGCGGCAAGTGAAGGTAGGCTGCCCCCTGAGACTTTACAAGAGGAAAATGCTGACATTAAAGTGACTAAATTGAATGGCATGAATAGTATGATCCCTGGGTCAGGCAATGGGGCCGAGAAGGGAAAGGAAGTAAGTCAGGCGTAAGTAAATGCCGCACTGCAGGGAGAGCAGGGTACTCAGAACTCCCAAGAGCCAAATACCTCTGATATCTCCCGGGCACCTGGTAAAATTGCAGGGACCTTCAGAGGGGGATAAATTCTACTCTCTTACTGACGAGTCTGAAATCAATAACACTAGTGAAAATGATGGTACAGATGTGGAAATCACAGGAGAGGACAGCTGCAGCCCTCCTTCAAGACTTGACACACAGAGGGGTGCACCCAAATTGTATGAAGAGGAGAAGTACCACGGGGAAAGGCAATGGCTCAGACTCTGATCATAGTAGGTGAGTCAGCTAAAGTGGGATTATTCTACCACTCACTTTGGGATGGAGACCGATGAGACAAGGGCAAATGGAGTACAGCTCGATGCCTCAAAACTGTTTGCAGAATCCAAAACTAATACAGAAACCCTACCAACCATGGGACTAATTTACTTGACACTCAAGCAGATGCAAACAGAAGCTGGTCAAGAACATAAGAGGCCTCATATGGCGATGAAGAAACTCCCAGGGGCCATCCGCAAATTTCTACAAAACTTACTCAGAAATTGCCGAACGCACTACAGCACTTAAGGAATGAATTGTGGCTCTTGAGGCTGGGGCCGAGGATAAGGGACAGCAAACTGTGGCAAATGATGCCAGAATGACGGACGTACTATTGAAAATGGAAGATTTCGAAAACCGTCAATGGCAGAAAAATTTGAAGCTCCTGGGCATTGAAGAGAAAGCTGATGGGGATGACTAAGTTGATTTGTTCTTCGGTTATTCAAGGGGGCATTTCCAAAATTAGCACACTGACATTGGGAGGCGGAGGTGCAGAGGGTACACCGATTCCCTCTGATGATGAAAAAGAGAGGGGGGCAGAATGAAAAACCTAGGGCTTTCTTTATATTTTTGGGAAATTTTCTGCTGCGCCAGACAGTTTTTGAAAAAGCCAGACCCGATGTTTGGCGGTCGGCTGAGGGGCACTCCTTCGTAAGGCCGGATTTTTGTCAGACTATGGTGGAAAGAAGATGGAGGCTCCGCCAGTTAACCACCCCTTCCAGAAATTGGGTTGTGAGGTTTTTTTAATGAGCCCCCGCCTGACTTAAGGTCGTTTTTAAAGGCACAGGCAGGGTGTTTGTTTCAGAGATACAAGCCCAGGAGTATATGCAGGAAGTCTCACATAAATAGGGTAACAACACAATGGTAGTGCTCTGCTCACACTCTTTGCAGGATGTTTGGGGATGGCATAAGGATGTTACTGTCAGCTCATGATTGGCAGGGATCCTCCTTTTTTCTCTCTGTGATCTCCCTTGTGCAGGGGTTATTTTTTGTTTATTGGGTTCTTTTCTTCTTTTATGTTTTAAATTTAGAGGGAGAGTGGCTATGGGCACAGCAGGATACAGAAGGCATCACAAGGATCCATGGACCTTTTTTGCCTAATTGAGGGGGTGTGGGAGGGCTGGGGGATGATCCAAAGGAGGGTTTTTGTGGCAATTATGGCAATTACGTGTAGAGTGATTTGAGTACGTATCTATTAAGATCTGTGGCTTAAATAATCCTAAAAATACATAGGGTCAGTGTGGTGCCCAATTTTTTAAGGCCGACATCATCTGCCATCGGGAGACACATATTGAAGCAAGAAGGCAGGAGGTCTCAGAGTTGACAGGCTACCAATTGATTTCCGGCACTACACAAGGAATAAGGACAAAAGAGGTGGCAGTTATGGCATGGAAAGGGATAGCTAGGTTCCCACTGGATAGATTGGATTAACTGGGGAGATGGGTGATCATTCCATGTTGCCTCGGAAACTGTATGTTTACTTTGTGTTCGGTCTATGGCACGGTTCTCAATGATCCGGCATTGTTCGAATGGCTCAATGTGGAGCTGGTAGGCTGGCCACTTCCTCTAATAATTTGTGGGGACTTCAATATTAATATGAATTGTCAAAAAGAAACATGCGGGGTTGGGGTATCAAGGCTGTAAACCCAAGGTTTTTAGCTCGCTATCACAACTATGCCTACTAAATTGGGTTGTCTGATGTTTTTGGCAATGCAAGAACCTAACAACCCAGGATATACGTATTTCTCAGTACTGCATCTAGTACACGCTAGACTGGACTAATTTTTTGTGTCGTGGGAGCTAGCGCAGTGCTGCAAAATATATAAATACCCTAGAGTCATGTCCGACCATAAACCTCTGGTATTGGAAGTGAATACGCACACTAAGCCCTCACTGGTGGCACGCTGGACATTTAACAGAGCTTTGCTTAGTGAGGAGGGCTTTGTACACCATATGAAGGTCTGGATTCCTAGGTTTATTGAAGAGAATTTGGCAGAGATAATATTCATGCAGTCTGGGATGCCCTTGAAGCTGGTATTAAGGGGAGATGTCTAAGTATGGTTGGGTGAGTCAAAAGACGGAGAAGAAACTTCTACAAACGTTATATGCGGAATTTGCAATGGCTGAAACACACCTGATAGAAACAATAGCTGAAGGGGGAGACTTGGAGACAGCACAATCGGGAGTATTGGTCACCAAATTGGCAATAACAGAAATCTCAGCCAAGAAATCCGGCATAGTAAGGTATATGAAAGCAATGAAAGAGTAGGCCATATGTTGGCAGTCTGCACCAGGGAAAAGGTAGTCCAGGGGGGAATTGCGGAAATTAGAGACCCAAGCAGCGTTCTATTTACTGAGCCAGCGGCAGTTCGCTCTGCGTTCCAAATGTGTTATCAGAGGTTATATACAGAGGATACTCAAGCTGGGGATATAGCAGTTAAAGAATATATAAAGTGTCTGTCTGTGGAGCAGCTCTCCCCCGAGAAGAGAGATAGTCTAGAAGCACCTATAAAGGACGAGGAGCTAAGAAAGGCAATTGAGTCCACACAATCAGGGAAATGCCAGGTGAATTTTATAAACAATGCGCTCTATATTTATTGAAAATTATGCGAGAGATATTTTTAAGGGCACAATCAGGGGAGGAGGCTAACATATTCATGTTTCCGAAAAAGGGGAAACCCATCAATGAATTGGGATCATACTGACCAATTACGTTGGTAAATAGTAGTAATAAGATATATGCTAAAATCATAGCTAGTAGACTGGCTACAGTCATTAAGAAGGTGGTTTCTCCTATCCAACATGGATTTGTCCCTGGACGGGGCATGACTGACCATATACGTAGGACTATCGCCCTATTCGACTCTAAGGTTACCGGAGACCCAATCGCTTTCTTATTATTAGATGCAGAAAAAGACTTTGATGGGGTGTCCTGGCCTTTTTATGGGCGATTATGGAGAGGAAAGGCCTGGGCAAAGGGTTTATTAGTGCTATTCAGATCATGCACCGGGAACCTATTGCTAGAATAGCTCTGATGGGCAGCATGTCTGTTATAATTAAGAACTCGCGTGGCATGCGACATTGCTGTCCCTGCTCCCCCCTATTATTCGCCCTATACATCGACCCATTAATTAGGGAGGTAGAAGGGAACAAAGAGATTCGGGCTATACACACTAAGGGAGGAAATACAAAGATTTTAGCCTATGCAGACGACCTGGCCATAATTACCTCTAGCCCGGGGGATGCACTCTCAGAAATCGAAAGGGAGGCAAGCTACTTTGGCAGTATCTTGGCGTACGAGCTCAACCATAGTAAAACGCAAATTGAGATGAATGATAAGGTAGAACTGGATGATGATTGAGTAACCCCGAATGCTAGGTATCTGGGAGTTGAGGTTACAGCCAATTGTCGAATTAAATTTGGGACCACTACTTCAGAAATTTAAAACAGATTCTGCTTGAATAAATAATCTACAACTCACATTAATGGATAGGAGCAATGTTATTAAAAAGGTGTTTTTACCAAAAATCTTATACCTATTTAGAGCCATCCCTGTTGAAATTGATGAATCCTCGTTTCAAGCTTTAAATCAGATGATCTCCAGATTTTTATGGGCTGGTCAACGCACTCGAAGAGCCTTAAAATGTATGACTTTTCCAAGAGATTGGGTGGCTGGGTGATCCCAAACTTCCAAATGTATTACTGGGCAGCAAATATTCAGCAGATGGGTGGAGTTCTGGGAAGGGATAAGGATGAACCGGAGGAGAAGTCGACTGTCTCCATATATGAATTAATATTGGAAACAGAAGCCAGAGGCTGTCTTATGCGTCATATTGATTTTGCTTATTTCAACAGAGTTAGAATTAAGATTTTGATTGGTGCTTTTAAGGTTTGGTCTGCACTTCGAAAGAAACTTGGTCTTAAAAGAGTCCACATATACACCCCTTTGTTTAGTAACTCTACTCCCAGCTATATTTCAGAACGGACATATAAAATTCTGGGATGAGAGGGGAGCACGTAAAATTGGGGATTTAGTTGAGGATAGGGCGATATATCCGTTTGGAAGAATTAAAGAAAAACGTGGGCTGGGGAAAAAACATTTTTTAAAATATTTACAAATACGTGACTTCCTGGTTAAAAAATCAGGAGGAATAGTCAGCTTCTCCAATGTCCCTTTACTGGATATATTGCTGGGATCCCAGCCAACATTGGCTATATTATACAAGCTATTAAATAAAGAAATGGGAGATGATCTTATAAAACACACAAACCGCTGGCAGGACCTCCTGCAAGCGGGGACTGGGGAATGTAAGGCCTTGCTGCTCTTGGGTCAGTCAGCACTTATCTCGGTTAACCTTCAGGTACAATGCTTTAAAACCTTGCTCAATTTATATATTACACCTGCACGAATATCCAGATGAGGGGGGTTCCTTGGGCCTTCACTGTCCATGGTGCGGATATTTAGCTGCTGACAGTGTTCTCATGTTTGCCACCTGTCACAAACTTGACTCTCTCAGAGCAGAGATTACCAAACGGCAGGGAGACATGATGGAATTCGTGCTTGATATGACCCCCCATGTAATAACCCTCAGTGAGAGTAATCAAGATCTGTCCAGGTCGATCCAGACTCTGTCTGACCACTATCTCACTATCTGGTTAGACCACAAACCTCCTTCTGTACATTATTGGCTCTGTGAACTCCTTGCAGTATACCAATGGGAGATGGCGGTTTATGAACGAAGGGGGCACAGGGCTACGAAAAAAAGGCTCTGAAATTCAGGCTCCTTTAAGCAGATGGATCAATGGGGTTGAAGGATCCATAAAATATAATTTATTTATTTATTTTAGACATTTGTAAAGCGGGGCTGTCACCATTGCAGGCATCCTGGCGCTGAAAGAAAAAGAGACAGTAATGAGAGCGGGCTAGCAAGGGAAAAGCCAAGTTTTAATCTTCCTTCTGAACGGGAGGAGTTCACTGGTGTGTCTAATCTCGATAGGGAGAGTATTCCATAGTCTGGCGGCAGTCACTTCGAAGGATCTGCCACCGGCTCTGACCTTCCTGAATCTAGGAACAACTACCAGTTTAGCGACAGAAGATCAAAGCTGTCTGGATGAGGTATACCAGGCAAATTTAGATTGCAGGGGAGCTGGACCAGCTCCATGGAGAGCCCTAAAAACTATACAGAGGGCCTTAAAATGAATTCTCTGCCTTATAGGAAGCCAATGCAGTTTTGCCAATGCGGACGCTCCATGAGAACTTCTCTGCAACCCCAAAGCCAGTTTAGCAGCAGCTGATTGGACCCTCTGGAGCCTGTACAGCAAGAACTCAGGGGACCCGAGCAGGAGGGCATTACAGTAATCCAACCTGCTAAGAATGGTAAATCTGACCACTTGGGCGCGGGCAAAGGTAGGTAAGAGGGGCAAGACTTTCCTTAGGGAGCGAAGGATGGCAAAACAACAGGCAGACGTTTTTTGAACATGCGTCTCCATGCTGAGCCTCTGATCCAATATGACCCCAAGGTTGCGCACAGATTCCACCGGCCGTACATTGGACCTAGTTTCCGGAGGCCAAAAGTTAGTTGGAAAAGGTTGGGGAATCCTAGTACCTGCACTGAAAAGCACCTCCGTCTTTCCTGTGTTAAACTGAAGGGAGTTATCCTTCAGCCAACTAGACGTTTCACGCAGACAATTATGTAAAGCCTCCACGGAGGTTGAGTCCTCACCTTCCAGGGAAAAAATAATCTGCGTGTCGTCGGCATAGTTCACAATCCTGATGCCGAAGCTTTTGATGAGAGATATCAGAGGTCTAAGGTATATATTAAAGAGAATTGGGCTGATTGCCGAGCCCTGAGGGACTCCATGTGTTACCAGGGAAAAAGCTGACTGGAAAGGTGGCATGGATACTGCCTGCTGCCTATCCTGCATAAATGAATGGAGCCAATGCAGTGCGGTATCTCTCACTCCCGCCTCCCACAGCCGCCGCATTAGGATCCTATGGTTCACCGTGTCAAAGGCGGCAGACATATCGAGCAGGATCAGGAACGCTGCCTGTCTTCTGTCTGCACGCCTTTGAAGCTCGTCCATAGCGGTGATGAGGGCTGTTTCGGTCCCATGAGCAGGCCGAAAACCGAATTGGTCCCCATCTAATAATAGAAGGCATTCGAGATAGTTGGAAAGAGTGTTACTGACCAAACGCTCAACTATCTTGGCGGGGAAAGGCAGCAGGGAGATGGGTCGATCGTTTTTAGAACAGTCAGGGTCTAAGGAGGGCTTCTTTAACAGAGGAGAAACTAACGCCCGTTTCCAATGAACTGGAAGAGTACCAGTCACCAGAGATTGGTTACAGATTTGGTGAAGAGGGGGGAATAGTTCATCCTCAAATTCCTTCCAAATTTTGGGAGGCACCGGATCCAAAGGAGTGCCGGAGACGATCCCTCTGGCTAATTTTGTGAAGGCCTCATAGATAAGTAGAGGGAACTCAAGTAGCGTTTCACTCGTAGCCAGGGCAAGGCCAGTCGATCGTTCTACTGGAGAAACAGGGCTCAGGCCAGATGGGGGGCCAAACTCCGGAGGCATGTCCAGGTCTTTAAGGATAAGTTCGATTTTTTCCTTAAAAAATGCGGCACGGTTGTCGCAAATATCTTGGGACGGGACAATCGCATTCTTGGAACACTCCGGGTTAGTGACGCTGTTTAGTATGTTAAAAATACTCCTGGAGTTGTTGGTGGTGTTGCAAATCAGCGAGGAATAGTATTCAGCTTTAGATTTTTTAATCAGATTCTTATAGGTAGAGACCTTGGTTTTCCAGAGCTCTTTCGAGGTGTTAATATAATCGCGTCTCCACCTTCTCTCCGCTTGTTTACAACCTTGCTTTAAATTTTTTAGTTCGTCATTGAACCAGGGGGCAGAGTCTTTGCCCTTGCAGCTACGTGTTTTTAACGGGGCATGGGCATCGAGGACCGTAGTAATTCTGGTGCAGAGAGAGGTGTAATTTTCATCTAAGTTCAACTTCTCATCGAAGGGCTGTTCCAAATGGAACACCTCACCAGTAAGGTGCCGCCCTATGAGGGCCCTCCAGTCTCTACACTTAATTCCGTGGACAACACGGGGGCTTTATGAGGACCGCTGCTCGTATGAATAAAGAATTTAACGAGTGAGTGGTCAGTCCAATCCATAGGTAAGGTTTCCCCCATCGCCACCAGGTTGGGGGCCGCGAAGACCAAATCTAAGAGAAGACCAGCTGTATGGGTGGCTTTAGTGACAAGTTGAGAAAGACCAAAACTATCACAGGCTTGGGCTAGGTTCCCGAGACCCGAGTCAAGGGTCCCGTTGCACCAGAAAATAAAATCACCAAGGATGAGAAGCTTATGATGGGAGAAGGCGATATTAGTTAGGGTAGTTAGTAATGCTTGTTGCTGCTGAAGGCTAAATGACCCTGGCGGGCGATAGCATAATATCGCGGTGACATTAGTCCCGGAGTGGGTCTGTATTGATAGTCCTAGCAGCTCAGTGCCCAGAGTAAGGTCTAAAATAAGGGCCTTGATGCAACAAGATGCTCTAAAAATAACTCCCACTCCCCCGCCTCTACCAGTAGGCCTAGGGGTGTGAAGGAATTTAAACCCAGGAGGACACGCAAATCCAGGGTCAACCAAACAGTCAGGACGGGTCCAAGTTTCCGTCATAAAAAGAATGTCCAATTCGTGAGTCTCAATCAAGAGTTGGATCTCCATACTATGTTTAGGCAGGGACCTAACATTAAGAAGCCCACACTTTAAAAGATTGTCACACAAAAAGTCGGCTCGAGGGTGCGATGTAAGTGACAGGGAGAGAGTTCCTTTATCCGCATGGAGCTCGCCTATTCGGATGAGCGCCTCCCTGGAGTAGGAGCCCCCAATGGGAAGCCGATCAGGATAAGGTCCAGGGCAGGCAGCGTGACTGGCCCATGGTGCTACCTTGGCGCGGACGGGCGCAGACGGGCTTACCTTTGGCGCGCCTTCGGCGCGCTGACGGCACGCCCGCTGCGCTCGTCCGCTGCGCCTTCTACAAATGCACATCTTTGTAGTGGGGAGGAAGGCGTGGCCTCCCGGCAGTGGGCGTGGCCTAGTTAGCGAGGCTGATGGCGGCTGTATCTTTTTCCCACCCGCGGCAGCGTGATCAGGAGCTGCGCGAGGATGTTTCAGCAGGTATGCAGGGGGGGAAGTGCCCAGGGAGCAGCGTGACACAGATGAAAACAATGGTGACAAATTTCAATATTTTTAAAAGCTCGGCTAAAATCTCCCGGCTTCCGCCTCAGGAGTCTATTCTCTGAAGCGCGCTCGTCGAATCAGTGCGCCTTTATGGAGAAAGGGGGCGTGGCCTCCCGGCAGTGGGCGTGGCCTAGTTAGCGAGGCTGATGGCGGCTGTATCATTTTCCCACCCGCGGCAGCGTGATCAGGAGCTGCGCGAGGATGTTTCAGCAGGTATGCAGGGGGGAAGTGCCCAGGGAGCAGCGTGACACAGATGAAAACAATGGTGACAAATTTCAATATTTTTAAAAGCTCGGCTAAAATCTCCCGGCTTCCGCCTCAGGAGTCCATTCTCTGAAGCGCGCTCGTCGAATCAGTGCGCCTTTACAGAGAAAGGGGGCGTGGCCTCCAGGCAGTGGGCGTGACCTAGTTAGCGAGGCTGATGGCGGCTGTATCTTTTTCCCACCCGCGGCAGCGTGGTCAGGAGCTGCGCGAGGATGTTTCAGCAGGTATGCAGGGGGGGAAGTGCCCAGGGAGCAGCGTGACACAGATGAAAACAATGGTGACAAATTTCAATATTTTTAAAATCTCGGCTAAAATCTCCCGGCTTCCGCCTCAGGAGTCTATTCTGGGGCAAGAGGAGTAATGCACTGTATATTTAAACATATTGCCCTATCACTCTTCTGACCTTTTGCTGTTTCTCTCTTCTTTTTTCTTTTCTGTTTGTCTCTTTTCTCTTGTTGCTTTTTTCTCCTCTCTCTTTCTAAATGCGCTATGATTCCTCCTTTCTCTTCTATTGTTCGGATTTTATTTTACATAAATCCAGTTGTTTCATAAAAATTTGCCAATGTCAACTGGTTTTGGATCAGGGGCGGGGGAGGGGTCCAGCAAGTAAGGGTGTGGTGGCTTTAACTGATGTATTTGCTTTTGTGGAATATATGTCTAAAAATATTCAAATAAAGACTTTAAAAAAAAGGACATAAACCCAGTGCATTTAAATGATCTGGATTCCAAACAACCTGCATCTATCCACAGAGGCAGAGCAGAAGAGGAAGATATAGAGGAGAAAGAATGGTAAGACAAGAAGGTATATTTGGCAAAGACCCTTTGTGGATTCTAGAACAATTAGGAGGCAGACTCATTTTTTAGACCGATTGAAAGAAATAACATCAGATCCATGGGTGCTATAAACAGTGGGTTGTTATCAAATAGATTTTGTGGAAAGTCCAGTTCAGGTAACACGGCCAAGAGCTTTGAGTTTTTCAAAAAAAGGAGGACAGACTGGAAGATCAGGAGATACATGAGTTAGCCAGGAAAGGGGCCATGGAGAAAGGAGGAGATGTGTCAACAGGATTTGTAAGCAACCTTTTTCTTCTAGAGAAAAAGGACATGAGGCCTGTCATGAATTTAAAAGAGTTAAACGATAGGCTCAAATACAATAATTTCAATATGGAAGGGATTCATATATTGAGGGATTGATTGACCCGACTAGATCTGAAGGATGCATATATGACGGTCGCAGTATGTCATGAACAGAGGGATTATTTGAAGTTTCAGCGGCAAGGGATAATGTGGAGATTCTAAAGTCTACATTTAGGTTTGACATCGGCTCCTTGGTGTTTCACAAAGGTGATGAAACCAGTAGTAGCTTTGTTGTGGACCAAGGAGTGCAACCAATAGTGTATTTGAACGACATCCTGATTATGACACAGAGCAGGAAGTTACCAGAGGAGCACACGATGCTTGCTGTTTGAGTGCTGGAGGATCTAGGTTTTTTGGTAAACAGGAAAAAGTAATGTCTGGAGCTGGCACAGGAGACCGTGTTTTGGGGATTTCAGATCTGGATGTTGGAATGTATATTGAGGTTACCCATAAAGAAGGTAGAAGATATGCAAGGAGGATCGGGGAATGTTGATGTGCGAATGGATACATTTGAGGCAAACAACCAGGGTATTTGGCTGTTATCAGCATCCATTCAGCTTCCATTCAGGCAGTTTTCCCACCCTGTTGTACTATCGAGCTCTTCAGAGGTTGAAAGCAAGGTTCCTGTGCAGAGGGGTGAGGTATTCACAGAGAGTGCAGAGATGAGAGGAGAATAGAAATGGTGGTTTACAAAATTTGGAAGCATCAAATAATAAGGGTCATTTTTGGACCTGCTGTGGGTATAATGATACAATCGGGTGCCAGTCTTCAGGGCTGGGGAGCAAGATGTTTTTCTTTGATGAAAGGGGGGAAATGGTCAGGTCACGAAAAAGAGATGCACATCAATTATCTAGAACTTTTGGCAGGTCCCTTTGCGGTAAAAGGTTTTTCCAGGGATCAAATGAGATGTTGTATACTATTAAAGATTGACAATATATCAGCAGTGCGTTACGTCACCAAGTTGGGAGGACCACGGTCCAAATCTTTAGCGGATTTAGCAAGGGAGTTTTGGCATTTTTGCCTCAGTATAGATATTATGATTCAGGTGCAATTCATACCAGGTATTAACAATACCATAGTGTCCGTGTATCGTTCCAAAGACTGATAGTCCACGATCCACGGGAGCGAAGACAATGTCTTTTCACTCTCACAGGATAGAGTCACCTATAGATAAATAGACACACAACAGGAAGACTGATACCCACCAGAGAGCGAAGAGACCAGAAAGGACCACCAGGACTTCTAAAAAGGTGTCGCAGGGTTCCTACAGGAAACAAGAAACTGAAAGTGGAATGTTTAAGAAGACAAAATCCCAAATAACATAAACAAGCGATAAACCTTCACACTATATGCTTTCCCATACTCACAGACATTTTGCCAGTAGGAATCTTTACATATGTCTCTCCAAATGATAAGAACTTGATTGTTAATCCAACATAATAGGTGCGCAATTCCCTGCCTCCAAAAAGGGCGGTCCGGAAGACAATAGAACAAGATAAGTGTCTTTTGAAGGTTGCAGTTCCAAAGTGATTCAACGTAACAACAAGCATCTTATATAGCGTTGCATAATCGTGTCCCAAAATAAGTGGCATCGTATTCACTTAAACAAGCGTAATGGCAATGTAAAAAAAAAATGAAGGTAATTTTCCACAGGAGTATGTTTTCACTCCTGAGCGTATTCGGTGCCTTAATCGCGCACGACAGCGCTCATCAGCGCAGGCTAAACAAAGATAATAAAAGGAAAGAGGGCGTTAGGTAAAGGCGCGGCGTAGCGCTCCAAACCCGGGACCAAAATGTAACCTCTCGAAGGGCAGTCCGTTAGCGCTTCTTCGCGCTTGCCGGCAAGAGACAAAACAAACGCATAGTAGTTCCAGAGGCTGAATAGCGAAAGGGGTTGTTCTTTACCAGCGCGACCTCGCGCAGCAGCTTTTCTTCGGGATTCTTGTAGTCCAATGGTGACAGAAGCGGAGCAGCAGAGCAGGGAAAAAACAGAAGTACAGAAGGCAGGCGCCTGAACTCGAATTTCCAAGGAACAGGCCAAACAGGAAAGGGGGCGTGGTCCTCAAACAGGAAAGAAGGCCAAGCACCTGCTACAGGAAGCTTCCTGCCTATAAGCCAGAACAAGTCACCTGACCTATCCTAAGGCAGCATGGGAAAGCATACAATGCGATAGCCATCACAATGCATCTTGGGATTTGTAGTTTGTGGGCTGTTTTCAGAGAGAAAAAGGGTACAAGAAGCTCGACTGTTGACACATAGCAGATTGGAATTTAAGGGAGTTGATGAATTTCAGCGAGTTGACGTTGAACAGGGAGGTGTTCAGGTTGATCAACAACCGATGGAGTCCATTTATGGTGATTTGTTTACAAACAGGGTAAATGTCAAGTACGCTGATTTTACAACTGAAGACTGGATCCAGAGGTGTAAGTTCTGGATTCATTTCTACAGGATTGGAGAAAAATCTGTGGTAATGCATTCCCACAGTTTGCTTTGATTTAGAGATTTTTATTGAAGTTGGAAAGAGAGGAGGCAACACCACATTGATAGTACTATTTTGGTAATCTCAGGTGTGACATCCAGATGTCATGGAGATGTTGGTAGCTGACCCAGTACTTCTGTCGAACATACCAGACCTGTTATTGAGTGCAATGGGAGACGCACACAAGTTGGTATTGCAGGGGCAGTTGTGGTTGATGGCTTGCTTGATTTCGGGAGAGCCTGGCAAGTGTCAGGATTATCATTTGAAGCTTCAAAACTCATGAAGGAGTTTTGGGCTCCAGGGACTTCAAAAGCATATAGGTTGGCTTAGAAGAGATGGGTTTGTTAGTGTGTTTCGATGGGTTCGGATCCCATATTAGCACCTATGGTAGAGGTGGTGAATTACCTAACAGAGGTTTTCTTAGAAGGGAAGACATACAGCTCAGTGAATATAAGTCGGTTAGCGATTTCTGCAACTTGATGTGTTTAAAGGATTGTTAAGGAGTGTGCGGTTAAGGGCTCCTCCAGGGCCTAAATATTTGTCTCTGTGTGATGTGGATCTTGTTCTACAGGAATTGGTAAATTGGTCTAAGAATGAATTTGGGGATTTAAGAAATTTTTCTTTAAAATTAGTCATGTTACATTGTCTAATTTCATTTAGGATGGTCTCGGATGTTAAGGCTGTAGAAATTTCAGGATGAAGGTACGTGCCAGAAGGGGTTTGTTTCACTATCAGAAGAAGGAAGACTATGTCTTGAACTATCCTTTATCCAATCATGGATTAATGTAGGAAGTTGTGTATAGTGACATGCTTGCAACAGTATGAAAGGAGAGAAGAGAATTTGAGAAATGACATGGGTGCGCTGTTGTTCATTTCCGTCAGAAACCTTTATAAAGCAGTGTCTACACCTATATTGGCTCGTTGGGTGAAAAACGTTATAAGGAAGGCAGGAATAAATCTTGCTGGGTTTTGGGTGCATTCTGCTAGCGGTACTATGGCATTAAAAGCATTTTGTTAGGAGGTGTCCTACCTGGCATTTCAGCAGCAGCAAATTGGTCAACTGAATCAGTTTTTAAGACATTTTATTTTAAAGCCTGTAGAGTGTGCAGTGAGGCAAGGCTTTAAACATGCAAAATATTGGTCTCGATGCATTTCCATAAAATTCAAATTTTCAACAGCTGGGGTGGGCAAAAATTGTGATTTTATTCAATACTCAGAGGCTGATATTATCCCGCCCTGTGAAATTCCCACCCGGTAATGTGTTTTTGATTTCCTTTCAGGAGGAGGAGGAAACTACAGGAAATAAATAAGTTGTGGAGAAGAAGCAGGAGGAAGGTTGTTCCAGTTGCTTATGGAATTCTGGTTATTTTATGAATGTTCAAACAATATTGAACTAAGGAGCTTGTTCGCAGCAAAAGAATGAAGGTGGCTGCCAGACAGGAATTAAATATTGGTTTGAGTGTTATTGGAATCATATCCTAAGTTATTTTGATTGTTTCTAGTTGCTGCTGTGAGTTTGCAATTAAAGAGTAATGCATAACAACATCCTCCATGTCTTTATTAAAATCAGGATTTTCTACCCACCCCAGCTGTACAAAATTTTAATTATTGTATAAGGTAATGATCACTGTATTCTAAACATTAAAACCGGTATATTATGGACATCTATAATGCTCTAACTAGTATGGACTTAGTCAAGTGGTCATTTCTACATTACTTAGCAGTGTAATAATTTACAGAGTTTACCTAAAACTTATTTATTGAATATGTAAGGTCTTTCTCTGATTGTGCTCTCCTGGTGTCAAAGTGACAGTTCTTATTGTTGGTCAAGAGATGTCCTTCCCAGAAATGAGGAGGGAGGATCTTCCACTTCCTGGTTGCAATATCAAACTTGAGAGGTGCACTGGCTCCAATAGACAAAGTATATTTGGATTAGTATGAAGGCCTGAAAATATTACCTATTGCTCTCATCCAGGTTACAGAAGACTAATGTTGATACACACCAGGGTGGAACCTGATATGGTGCTTCCAAAATGAGGAGCTGTTTGTTTTCCAATGTGCTAGGAAGAAGGCTGAAGCCATACTGATGATGTGCTGCATTTTCACCACAACTGCCTTATCCCTTGACTATCTTGACCATCAACAGAGAGAGCCCAGTGGTATGGAGATAGTTTCTACAAGTTCTCCCTACCCCTCACTGTGAGGTTCTGTAGCGATCCGAACCCGTGAATTCGGTATCATAGTACTGACACGATTTTGGTACCAATGAACCGCAAATGATCCATTGTATACGTGACAGTGTTTTCGCTGCGCAACTAGCACGAATTCACTGGAAACTAGGGCATTTTCTCTAAAAGTCACGGCATCCATTTTAGTTACGGCATCCATCTTGTTTCTTGCCCTCACATAGTCAATGAACGGACGATGACCCCGGCAAGATCACCTTGTTAAGGACACGTAAGCTCGAGCCCGAGAAAGGCTGACGCTGCATGACTCGGCAGAATCAAGCTGCCTCCCTTGCCTGAGGCCAGTCCTGCTATACTGGTTCTCGTGTCCGTTGTCCTGACTGAAAGGCCGAAGACGATTGCCCTGCCCATTTATGATCCATAAACACCTCTTATCCTACATTTCAATCCTTTGCACCTGGCACTGCTCCTTTCCTTCTGGGCTTTTACAATGGGGAGGTTACGATTTTTATGGTGGGGAGGATCGGGTGAAGAATGAAAAACTGTCGAGAGGACCTGATCGAATACCGAAAACCTACAACTAATCATTGTTTGATATTTATTTATTGTCTGTTTGGGATACCGGGTTGGGCATGAGAAATATTTGTGTAATGTTGCCCCGAGACATTTTTCTTGTATTTAAGAAGCGACCCACTTAATGCAATTCGAACAGTCTCCTAGATTCTGCCTCTGTGTGGTTCCTATGATTTCTGTATCCCTGCAGTAAATAAACCTTGGTCTTTGACGCCGCCATCGAGAAGCCCGTGTCTCTGTTTGTTTGTGCACCGGGACAGGGGGAACTCAGGGGTCTTCGGGTGTTGTTTCCCTGACACCTCTGGATTCTTAAAAGTCCAGAACCTCAACTGAGAGTGGATGGTAGGTATTTCAAAAGCCAAAAGCTTAACATCCAGAAGAGCTGAGAGACAGCTCAACATGTGAAGCACACACTGCCCTACTACCATCTTTTATTATCCCTAATGCTATAATCTTCTATATAGGAAAATGGCTGGGACCTTCACATCAGGCGACGGGGAGACCTGGGTGTTTGAATCCAAATGTTATTCACCTAAGTGGCTGGCTGTACTAATATATATAAATACAATTTCATATGTCTGTAGTATTCTCTTCAAGGGGACAACACATGTTGCTCTTGATCAGGATTCACTGTTCTTGATATAAGTTCATTCTGATTTATGCTTATGTGGAGCAGCCTCTGAGGCCTGTGCCTAAAAGACCTTTGAGCAGTTCCTCCTTGATTAGCACCTGTACTGCAATTTACATTGCACCATATGATCTGTTGTGCTTGGATGTGTGGGTAAAATCAGCTCCTCATCTCCCAACAATATATTAACCCCTAACTTCATAATCTGCAAGTCAGGGGATCATTTGCTATTTTCCTTTCCTTCTATTTTACTATTCCCTCAAAAATCATCCCTGTTCCACTTTGTACCAAATATCCGAAAATGAAACACTTTTTCTTCTAGCCCTTTCTTTCCAGAAGTGCTCCAGAATTTACAAAAGCACTGGAATACAGGAGCTAGTACTTGATACTCGTTTGTTAAGAATGTGGTTAAACTTAGAGCAAGAGGAAAAAATTAAACATGCCCTCTATTTAAAGATGAGGATCTGACTGTTTGATATGGGGATTAGCTGCACTGAACAAAAAAAGGTTGAGTCAAGCTATAGTTCACTTAGACCTACATAGTTGGCTCACTCAAACATGGAGATTAAATAGATAGAATTTTGGGCAAGATTACATTTATATATATATTCACTGAAAAAAACATAGGTGTGAGGCACGTTATAGTTAGGAATTAGCATTTAAAAAACCTTAGACATTCACTGAAAAAAACATAGGTTTCAGGGGCGTTATAGTTAGCTGAACTTTTCACTCATACAAAACCATTGAAATTCCCCCGTTATAGTTAGTTCAGCTAACTATAACTTGCACGCCCGCAATGCACTGCTGATGACGTCACATATTACATCACTCATGACATGGTCAGTGATATCACTGATGACATCACTGCATGGCATGCATGGTCTTCTGTGCTGCTACGGCCCTTCCCTGTGTGGTCAGCTAGCTGCCCCTGACCCCCTCCCACCTTCCCTCCATGGTCTGTGTGTATGTCATCATAGTCTCACTGTTGCTCTCCATGGTGTGTCTTGCTTCTAGTGCCCATCCTGCCTGACCTCCATGGTCATCTTGCTGCTCCTATCCTGCCCCCTTGCCCCCAGCCCTCTGTTTCAATGTGCAGACCCCTATTCCCTCCCTCCTGGCTTGTCTGTTCTATTGTAATGCCCCTGATCCGTCCCTCCTGCCCTTTATGGTCTGTTATGCTGCAGATTTCTCTCCTGTCTGTCCATTATGGTCAGCTAGCTACTATTGCCTCTTTCCCTTCTGTTCTCTGTTGTCCATGTGCATGGTCCTGTCCCCTCCCTATTGCTTTCTATGGATTATTGTGCTGCACTCTCGTCCCGCATGCCCTGTGGGGTGCATTGTGCTGCTGCAAACCCTGATGCCTGCCCCGTAGGATCAGTTTGGTTCACCTCTCCATTTCCCTCCTGTCCTCTGTTATCCGAGTCCATGTCCCTACCCCAATTCCTCCTGCCTACCATCATCCAATGTACCATACTTGTGAACATTTTGAACTTGGTACGAGGGAGATTTTGAAAAGAGTATTGATTTTTCCCTTTGAGTTACATTGAAAAAGAGGAGATTGTAGACAGGAGACAGATCAAATAAAGCCCATTTGAGCTTAAAAACATTGGATGTTTCCTGGCTGATGCGGGTCTGTTGGCATGTATGGTTGTACTACCACTGCCTCTTCCTTCTGCTCACAATGGTCTATTATATTGCCACAGCCTCTCTTGCCAGTCCTGTATTGTTGGTTTATTGCCCCTGCCCCCCTTTCCACTGCCCTCCATAGTCTGTTGTGCTGCCTCTGTCCTTCCTGCCTGCCGACTGTGGTCAAATTGTTGCCTCTGCACCCTCCTACCTGCCTTCAATTTTCAGAGTCTGTGCCCCTGGCCTCTGTCTCTCAACAGTATCCTAAAGAACAACTAGATTGTTAACATTCTATATTTATTACAAAAGTGTGGAACGCCTGACGTCATATTGATGTAATCAAAACTGTAATACCTAGAGCATTTCCTTTAGAAATTACATATGTGAGAGGGTCTTATTTGCATCAAAATTATCGTTAGTGCTTTAAAACGAAAAAACAAAAATTAGGACATATTTTCCGAGTTCTCAAATAGCGACAAAGCACTTTTAAATTATTTGTTATCTTTATGTTTTTTTATCCATTTGACCACTTGATTAAATGTTGCACTTAGGGGAGCGGATGTAGTATTACTTCCAGAGCTGCAGACTTTGCAACTGGTGGACCAGGTTGGAGTTTCTGCTTCAAAGCTCGACATTCTGTGATTCTGGTCAAATCACTTAATCTCCCCATGTCTACAACCAAAATGAATTTGTTCTTGTGTGATATAACCAATGCTCATGTAAAGCACTCCAATACCTGACCAGTCTGCACTATATAACACTGCAAAAACACAAAAAATAAGTGTTTTGCACACTTCTGTCATTGGGCTACATGTGGTCTACATCTGGGTGATATTTGCCCTAATTTTTCTTTCTTCAGGACTAATCATAATTTCTAAGGCAAAATGAACCCCTCATTGTGTTCCTTTTTAAATTAAATGTTGTAAGTGTTGCCTGTTTATTCCAATCAAGATGACTTCAGGTGTGCCATACTTTTGTCGTCCATGTACTGAATAAGAGCAGCACCAGATGGCAAAGAATAAGCATCAAGATGACATTTTAGAGCTTGAGTATAAATAGAGGGACTTTCACAATAGCCTTGAGGTGCGCGCTTGAACCGGAAGCTTCGGCCTCCAAGAGAGAAGACAAAAATATCCCTACTTTCTTCAGCAATGGGAATACTAAAGAAAGCATTTTTCAGATCAATAACAGAAAACCAAACCGCTGTAGAAGGTATCATCGTCAACAGCGCAGTGATATCTGGGACAACAGGAAACTGTGGTAAACAATTTCACCTTCAGTGGAAATTCTATATTGAGGAACGCGTGGCAATACAGCATTGGACCTGAGAGTAACAACATAAGGTGGGATCTCAAGACAACCAACATCATTTGGACCCGTAGCCCAAAGCGTTGCAGGAAGAGAGAGCAATTCAGGTGGGAATTGATCTTTAGACAAATACATTGGAGACGTCAATTTCTGTCCTAAAGTAAGATATACACCAGAAGGAGAACAAGATATTGTGGCATGTATTCTTTTCAGTAGATCTAAGCCCAATAGATTCTCACCGCAACCATTCGTTAAGAGAAGCGGAGCTTCCAAATCATAAGGGCCAATTGAAATAGGCAAAGGGCCAGAGATCGGATTACGAACTGGGGCGCCAGAAAAACCTACAGATACATTTGTTAAGTCAGACAAAGGTGCCCCAGGGAGTTTTGAATGAATGATAGAACTTCTCATTGCTCCAGTATCTAAAAGAAATGGCTCTGAAACACCCATTGTAGTGACATTAACATAAGGTCCATTCTGATCTACTGGAATCAACACAACTCCCTTACTTTGTCCATGGCTGTCCTAGTTAGCATGAAGACTCTCATTCTCGCCTACAACATAACAATCCTCATTGTAGTACTGTGTAGACCGAGCGTTTTGCTGATCAAAATAGTTCACGGAATTAGGAGGAGGAAGGGAACGCTGTTCTTGGGTCAACATACCTCGACCTCTACCTCTGTTTACTGACTGGAGGCCACTACGACCTCGTGGAGCAGATAGTGTGTCATTGCGCTTCAATAAAACCAGAAAACTATTCTTAAAATGACCTTCCTCCCTACAATAGGCACATTGATTAGGACCTAACAAAGGTCGCGGAATATATGGCTCAGGCTTTTGACACACCCTCTGAAACTGTGGAGGCTGTTGAAACTGGGGCTGAGCATAATGAGGTGGATAAGCCTGTTGCAAGAGAACCTTAGTTTTTAATTCTTTAGTCTTTTTCTCTTGCTTATCTTTTTCTTCTTTATCTCTATTTGCATAATATTGAGCAGTAGCCAATATCTGGGCTGAAGAAGAAACAGCCCATGAACTCTCGGAGTCTTTCAACTTGTGTGACAGCTCGGGAAGCAGGTTAAACACGAACTTATCTACAAATAATCGCTGTCCACCCTCCGTAGTCATATCCTGACCACTGTGATCAATGAATGTCTCTTCGAAACGAGTGAAGAAATCGGAGACAGTCTCATCTTTCTTCTGTTTACACGCGGCTAGTTTATCCCAGTTAACTCTCAAGGCAGGCATCATCGTTTTCATTAATGTAATAATCCTACCAGGGAGTTCTGAAATCAAAGCATCAGGCTTCGCACCACCCACTTGGTTTCTATCTGCGGCAGTTATAGCATCTCAGTCTCCACCTAATTCTTGGGCATGATTCTCTTTACGAATTATAGCCCATAACGCTTGTGGGACTACATTCCCCATCTACATGTCGATGTCTGCTAAATTCATGATACAGGCATCAACGGTCTGTGACAATTCTTTATAATAACCTGCAGGGTTCTTACGAGGATCCGGTAAAGACTGTTTAAGAGCCAAAACTTCAGATCTTTTCCAGGGGACATGTACCCATATACGCTGGAAGTGAGCAGGAATAGCTGGAATATTACCTGCTGCTGCAACCTCTTCTCTCCATACTGGAGGAACCTCTCTCATTGGGTAATTTTTCAGTGTCAACCTAACTGAGGGATCAGAGTCAAGAAAAGTCTGTGAGGTAAATAAGGTTCTAAAGGTAACAAGTCGCTTTACGGCGTCCTCAACCTTGGAAGCCACAATGAGTCCCTTGTCAAAATCAGCCTGAATATCTAACAGACCCTGAGGAACCGAACCCAAATCCATATCCTCCCATCCTTTAACGAGAGTATCACACATGACATTAAAAACATATCTTTACGTAGGCGCAGTCCACTGTGAGAAGGTAGGCATAATGTCGAGCACACTATACTGGGGACCCTTCTCAATCCATTTACGAGCGAGTGAGTCCAACCTTTCTCGTTCTTCGGAGGCTGGGAACTGACTATGAGACTGTCTTCGAGAAAAAGCCGGAGACACATTTAAAGCCTCAAAGAAAGGAGATAAAAGACCAGAAACCGTATCTGTGAGTCGTTTATGCATAGACAAAGAATTGGTCATAAGGATAGGGGACAAGGTATTAAGCGAACTAACTGAAGAGGGATCAGTAATTGCTGGGGGAGCAGAGGGCAAAGAAGATGAAGGCAAAGGAGTTGAAGGCAAAGCTGGCAGAGGCGGCAATACTTGAGGGGGCAAATGTGGAAGAGCCGGAGCAAGTGGAGGCGCAGCTGGCGGCTGAGCAGGCTGTAACAACGGGGGTGCATTAGCACCTTGTACATAGGGCGGAGGCAATCTCAATAAGTGAGACATCAAGGTATTTTCCTCTGAATCCTTTCTTTTATCAGAAGGGGAAGCTGGCAACATTGGATAGCATTTATCTATCACCATATGATGCTGTCTCTCTGAAATTTTCATCGCATTATCGACTTCATCATCATTAAATTGCTGAGCAGCCTGTATAATTGTCATACCCTGTGTGTTCCTATCTCGTTTTTCTTGCTTAATTTTTCTCTGTTTGGCTTCCTTACGCCAAAGGCGGAAAGAGTCAAACATTGCCTGCCTGGCTTTTCTTTTAAAAATAAAATAGCTTCCAAATTATCTAGTATGTCAGGCTCAAAACTACCATTTTCTGGCCATTTTAAAACACCATCATTCTTCGTGTATCGGATCCATGCCTCGTTAAAGGCAATGGGGCCAACACCATGTTTAGAATAGAGCTCATAAGTGGGAGTTCCAACCGAAGGAATCGGACAAGAGTCCTCCAGCCGGGAATCCCTCTTACAACCAAAGCAACAAAGTTTCCTAAACTTAGTCAGACCAGGCATCGTTATTTCACTGGACTGTTCATAAACATCAAGGGGGTTAAATTAATTAACACAGCACAAATGTACTTACCCCTCGGCTTCGGTTATTGCAATACCTGAACCTAAGAACCAAGGAACCAAAGGACCAAAGGACCAAAGAACCAATGTGGGAGCGACCCACCAATACTTAACTAAGATGTCTTCTTACACCAACAGAGGCCCATCTATCGTCTCGCTTTACCATACATCACCAAAAAGAGGGCCAAGGCAGGGCGGCAGTCAGGGCAGCAGTCGTCAGTAGCCATCAGGAAGGAGTAACCACGCTGCAAAAGACCTTCGGATCACTTTCGACATACAGGGGTCGCTTGACGTGGCTCGCGATTCCTCCAGAATTTTCTTGCGGGGTTCCTCACGACCTTCAGGCAGAACCACTACCTCTGAAACTGCCCAACCTTGGGCGCCAGTTGAAGAACCAGAACCTTATGGGCCTGGTGGCGCAGGGTACGCCTTAATCTCCTGGGTTCTCCTGCTTCAACTAACAGAGACACGGGGACACTCTGTCGGCGTAAACGATCAGATTTTATTCGCTGCAGCTAGTACAGTTGTCCTAGAAGTACACACGGTATGTTCGCAGGAGACTGCCACTTCACTCCGTGGCGCATAATCTTTTATAGTATATAGGAGACATATACATTAACCAGAAAACACACCTAACACACACATCGAGAACCAATAAGGGAAGTTTGAGATAGGACAGAGCCAATAGAGAGGGTTGGAAAACAAAGTATCGGGTAACCCGAAGAAGCCTCTCCTTCAACTGTATGTGTCGCTCCTCCTTACGGGTTAATTTATTAACGTGTCTGTAGCTGACTCGCAGGTGGCGAGATACATTTGTGTGTTTTGGAGGACAGTTGTGAAAGGAGAGAATACGAGCAGAGGACAGCGAAGGCCAGAAGATAAGATAAAGTCAGAAAAGAATAGTGTGAGCCAACAGATAGTTGAGACAGGGATTAGGAAAACCAGACAGGGATTAGTGTACTCGGCCAGTCCCTAACACCAGCTTTGTAAACAGAGGCAGAAGGCTATTTTGACACGATACTGCAGGAAAAGCAGAAAAGACTTCGTTCGTCGTGCTGCCTGAGTGAGGGCAACACAAAATGGCGGCGGTTTACAAAATGGCGGGTCAATACGATCGAAATCGAAAATTGAATTTCCTCACTGTGATTTCCCATGCTGTCCCTGTGAGTCATATCACATCATTGTGCACATTCATCCTGGTTGTTAAGTGCCATTGCTGGCATGGAATGGGAGTTTGTGAGCTGACACCTACAGTCTACACAGGTTGTTTTGATTAATGTGTCTATTTTCGAGATGTGGGCATGCTTTGTGATGGTCACTTCTGCTCTTGTGTCATTGTACACTGTATGCATTGTCAGCCCCCATGTGTGTTGCCTGTCTGCACATGGCCGAGAGTGTGTTATGTTTTCACAGCACTGTTAGCCTCACCACATCTCTGTGGGAATGGGACACAACCACTACGTTGCCCCAGAAGTGTTAAATGTGTTGGGAGAAGGGATCATACATGCTGTTTGTTATTTGCAGCTTTGACCATGATGACACTTACCCTTTGGTCACTGTGATGAGGGGGGGTTTAGACCCCATCACCACAATGCTCAATGAGAGAAGTTGGCCTCGGATATGCTGGTCACTAGTTAAAGTGGCCCCCTTGCCCCAGTACAATTTGACTCTTATGGTAGATATGTTTAAGACAACCTTTTAAAGAAAGCTATCCTAGTGGTAGCTGTGGAGAGCAGCCTTCAGGCTAAGTCTCAGAGGAATGTAAAGCAGCTTGTGTTACCTTATAATCTCTTGAATCACTAAATGAAAGGACACCACAGAGGTATATATATAAAATATATATGTATTTATTACTAGACACACTCTACTAATCTCTTTATGAGATTAGAAGTCAAGGACATATGCACAAATCAACATTTCACTAAAAATTAAGCACATATTGCTGGGGCCCTAGGGGCGTACCAGACCATATACTAAAAAAGAGGTATAAGAAGAACGACTTGAGAAGGGAGAAGGCATAAGGTCTTCAGAAGCGCTGGGGCCTCACTAATCCACCCAAGGCAGGTAAGTAAAGGACCCACGGGAGATGCATGCAGTGTGAGGACACAGCTGCGGATCCCAATAGACTTCAATGGAGCAAGTCGCGGTTGGAATTTTAAAGTTTTAGGATACTTCGGGAGAGTCTACAAGCAAGTCACTTACAGGGTAAGTAGTTTTAGAGCCAACACACACAGGAGCACCGGAGTACTAGAGTTACCTCACCAAGGGAAGCCGGGTGCATACGTGTCTTTTGGTATCGGGTTGCGGCGTCAGTTTCAATGGGAGCCAAAGAAGGCTTGCTGCTTGTGAAGACAGGAAAAGTGTCCGGTGGAATCCAAGGCTGGATTCTGAAGACAGAAGACCTGAAAGCTATGGAGACAGTGTTCAAAGTTACTTGCCAGTGACCCGGGCCAGGAAGCTGGATGCCCACAGAAGTCGGGTGATTTCAGGTGATCATGGGTGTCTTGACTCTTCAGCCACGAGGTCCAGGAGGTGTCGACGACAACCAGGAGCTGTATTCAGAGTGTCCTATGAAGTCTGCAGCTTACTGAGGTGTCGGCAACCGGATTGGAGCCAACAAGCCATGGCAACAGCAAGTCTTGTGGAAAGTGAAGAAAGTCAGCGGTGCAGACCAGCAAGGTCTGAGGGACTCACCCAGCAAAGGTAAGTCAGGGCAGGCCTGGAGCAACCAGGGGAGCCCTTTGGTTCTGTAGAGGACCCACAAGCCAACCGGCAAGGGATCGCAAAGATGCCTTGTGAGGATTCACTTCACAGGAGCCCACGGTCACTCGGGACAAGGTAGGCCTCTGATTTTCAAGAGAAATCCTGCTGGAGGCTTGGACCACACGTGGTCTAAAGCACAAGTTCGTAGAATGTCGTGAAGGGGTTGCACTTGACAATAGTGCACGGTACCCGGGTATTGCTGTTCCTCGTCGCTCGTGGGGTCCAATTGCCTCAGTTTTGCTGGGGACTCACAATGGCCGTCAAGAAGTCAGGAAATCTACTTTCAGGGCTGCAGGGACTTCGGCCTCCAGCAGGAGCGGGAACGTTTGCGACTGTTGATGCAAAGTTTTGGTGCCTGCCATGCAGGGGAATCACACCTTGACTCCAAAGGAGATTCTTCAGTCTTCCAGAGGTAGTGGAACATCGAAGGTCCAGGATTCTTCTTCAGAGCGTCGTCCAGGGATATCTAGTTTGCAATGACAAGGGTTCCCTAACTTATACTGAAAGGAAGGGAGGGACTAGCTCTATGACCACTCCTATAGGAGGGTCAGGGGAGTGGGTGGCTACACCCACATCCCTTTGTCCAGGTTCGCACCAGAGCAGGGGCTGGTAGCCCCTGAACCAGTTTGAGCTGGCATATGCACAGAGGAGCCTACTGCTCCCCCAGTGCAGGACTTCAACGCACTCTAGGAGTGCACCTACTCAGCCCCAATACGCTAAATCCTGTCTGGAAGGTGGTTACACCTCCCTGTGACAGGATGCCTATTGTTGGGCCTCCTCCACTGCGAGTTTCGGTCAGCAGCAGGAGGGCAGCCCAGTGTCTGTGCTGGTGGCATCCATTTTGTGATGCCAGGGCTTTTCAGGATTCTACTGTGTTTCCACAGTGGGTCCATGTCTATCCCTCTAGAAGGGTGGGATTATACTCCCACACCAGTTACTGGTGTGGGGATATGATTCCAAAGCATTTGACACCAAACACGACATGTTTTGATGCCGCCATCCAAAAGTTAGCATTTACCGCTAGGTTATAATGCACTTAAGAGTATATGGTTTAACCGCATCCACAAACAGCTACAGAGAATAGACTCTGAGGGCTGCAGAGGGGCCCTGCTCAGGCAGAGGCACCCCCTCACATGGAAACCAAGCACCCTGCCCTCAGGATTGATAGGGCCTGCCTTAGGGGTGACTGATAGGTTTATATGTGTGTGTAAGCTGAGATATAGGGAACCTATACCTCAGTGAGGAGTGCTAACACTACCTCACCCAGGCTGCAGTAGCAGGCCTGTGGGATCAGATTTAGTCTGCTTCCCAGGGGTGGCATAATACATGGTTCAGCCCCTGGTAGGCCTGTGAAGTACCTATGCCCTTGGTACCTAAAGTATCATATACTAGTGGCTAATAACGTACCACAGTATCCAATCACTAGTGCATCTAATACGCATTTCAAGTTGTTTAAGGGAGTAAGCAGATAGGCTGGGGTCCTGGATAGTAAAACCATCAAAACACCAGAAAAAACAGTGGGGGCAACCATGCAGTCAGATTCCACCTCCCTACACTCAATACCTGCTGCAGTTTGGAAGCCCACACTTAACTTTTATTCTACACAGTGAGGGGGTGTTCTTTTTCCATTGACACAGTGCTATAGTGAGGCTTGCCTTGTGTAGGGCACACTCATTTGTTGGTCACACATGTGCTGTTAGTTGCATTGTATGTTCGAAGTTATAATCACTGTTGTGGGCATTTGTCACAGACTACACACTGTTGTCAAGATGTTGGGGGATGTATTTTGCTAATATTGGAGTATGATGGATGTGTGGCGCATCACCCATCTTATGAGTGGGGGTCGCAGGGGTGATGGGCAACAGGTCCCCTATGAGTGGGGGTGGCAGGGGTGATGGGTAACAGGTCCCCTATGAGTGGGGGTGGCAGGGGTGATGGACAACAGGTCCCCTATGGCTGGAGGTGGCAGTGGTGATGGGCAACAGGTCCCCTATGAGTGGGGGTGGCAGGGTGATGGGCAACAGGTCCTCTATGAGTGGGGGTGGCAGGGGTGATGGGAAACAGGTCCCCTATGGCAGAGGGTGGAAGTAGTGATGGGCAACAGGTCCCCTATGGGTGGGGGTGGCAGTAGTGATGGGCAACAGGTCCCCTATGGATGGGGGTGGCAGGAGTGCTGGGCAACATAAGCCCTATGAGTGGGGGTGACAGTAGTAATGGGCAACAGGTCCCCTATGGCTGGGGGTGGCAGTAGTGATGGGCAACATAAGCCCTATAAATGGGGGTGGCAGTAATGATGGGCAACAGGTCCCCTATGGGTGGGGGTGGCAGTAGTGATGGGTAACATATGCTCTATGGCTGGGGGTTGCAGGGGTGAGGGGAAACATAAGCCCTATGGGTGGGGGTTGCAGTAGTGATGGGCAACAGGTCCCCTATGGCTGGGGGGGCAGTAGTGATGGGCAACAGGTTCCCTATGGCTGGGGGTGGCAGTAGTGATGGGCAACAGGTACCCTATGGATGGGGGTGGCAGGAGTGCTGGGTAACATAAGCCCTATGAGTGGGGGTGGCAGGGGTGATGGGCAACAGGTCCCCTATGAGTGAGAGTGGCAGGGGTGATGGGCAACCAGTCCCCTATGAGTGGGGTGACAGGGGTGATGGGCAACACATCCCCTATGGCTGGGGGTGGCAGGGGTGATGGGCAACACATTCCCCATGGGTGGGTATGGCAGTAGTGATGGGCAACAGGTCCCCTATGGATGGAGGTGGCAGGAGTGCTGGGCAACATAAGCCCTATGAGTGGGGGTGGCAGTAGTGATGGGCAACAGGTCCCCCATGGGTGGGGGTGGCAGTAGTGATGGGCAACATATGCCCTATGACTGGGGGTGGCAGGGGTGATGGGCAACGTAAGCCCTATGGGTGGGGGTGTTAGTGGTGCTGACCATGTCACCCCTATGGTGGCCTGTTGTTAGTGGCCAGGATGTGGATCCCCTGTGTGTGTACCATTTTGCAGGTACGTGTCGTTTGTTTGTGTGGTAGGTGTCTGACTTACCACCTGCGCCGTCGGCATCAGTTCCTGATCGGGGCATATATGTAGAGTACTGGTATGACCTGCGCGATGGGATTCATGTTGTGTTCATGTCGTACACGCTGCTTGTTGCTCCGTCTCGTACCCGCTGCAAGCTGGTCCGTCTCGTAGCCGTGGATTGAGTTGTGGCGCGAATCGTAGCTGATATGCTTGTTTTCCGGTTGCTGTGACGTGCCGTACGTGGCGACCCCTCCGGCGCGTAGGAAGTACGCATCGTACTTGTCAGGGCGGAAACTGCTATGGATACTGCTTCCGGGCGACTCGGTTTGGCGTTCGGAGTTACGGCTCAGACGGAGAAAGGAGCTTGAATCACAGCCTACGTGTCGGTCGTGTTTTTGGCAGTTATGCGCATCATACTTCATCTACAGGGCGGACCGGCTACGGGTACGTGCCGGTCACACGGTAAGGCTACGGACAGCTCTCGGAGAGCTGTCCGACCCAGGATCGGAATCGACCACTTTGTTGGTATTCCAGTTCTGGATTGTGGTGGATGTTGGTATTCTTTAAAGAGGCTTCTGTCAGGAGTGGCATAATAAAAGGTTATGCATAATGTTAGCCTCCACGTCTTTAATAAAATCCTGATTCTCATGTTAATTTGAGAATCGCCATTCTCCCACACCTCCCACCATGGGAAAGGAGTTCAGGACCGAAGTCCTGCCGTTTATGCGCAAGAGGAGATGAAGATCTGGTGCACGTCATTTGAATTTGCTCCAACTTAAAGGACATAAGAAGAATCCCACTTTCGACCAATAGTCAAGCAGAATGGCATAAGGACAAGCAGGCAGGCAGTAAAACAGCTAAGCTGCTGGTTCACAATATTCTTTGACATATTAGCTGTGAGACTCAAACATACATCGCGAGTGGACACCGGCTAAATAAAAAAGTAGCTGGGCTGGTCCGTAATCACTGCTTCTCCTTGCTAGCTCCCGCCACCACACCTCATTGACACACAACCATAATCGACTAGATGAAGACTGTAATCACAAAAAACACACATTTTAACAGTATATAAAACGATGGCCTCTAAAATTGGCACAGCACATTTTAGACCAGTTCCCCTTGACGGACAATGCATTTTAAAAATCTCGATGACAAAAATATAGATGAAAAAATACAGAATGCAAAAATATCGACTCCATACACTTAAACAAGTACAAAAATATTGAATCAAACATATTGAACTAAAAAATATAGCTATAAAAATATTGATTAAAAAATATAAATAAAACAAAATAATATATATAAAATATCTAAAAAAATTATATTATCTTTAACAAAATTAATTCAATGTATTATGCATTTTAACTAAATATAAACTAGAAACTTAATTTAAAAAAATATAAACACACAAACATAATAATTTATACATATACATATATTTACTTTGAAATAATGTATTAACTTTCTCTTTAATTAATTTTTAAACTTTAAAGTTATATGTTATGTAAATTATATAAGTTATATACAAATAAAATATATACATATATCAATACTTTAAAATACAAAAATTCTAAAATGAATCAAAACATTAAACTATTTAAAAAAAATTAAACTTACATTTTGCAATACAATAAATACAACATTAAAGAAAATGTTGGATAGCGGAATAATTACATTTACTAAGTGAATACAACAGTAGGTAAAGTGTTGGATAGCGGAGAGGTAAAAATTACTATTCCCACTCCAGAGAATGCAAAAGTAGGTTAAATGTTGGATAGTGGAAGAATTAAATGTATTATTCCAACTCCAGTGAGTGCAACAGTAGGGAAAATGTTGGATAGAGCAGGGGTAAAAAATACTATTCCCACTCCAGTAATTGCAAGATTAGGGAAAGTGCTGGATTGCAAAGGGGTAAAAATTACTATTCCCCACTCCAGTGAGTGCTACAGTAGGGAAAGTACTAGATAGCAGAGGGGTAAAAATTGCTACTCCCACTCCAAAGAGTGCAACAGTAGGGAAAGTGTTGGATAGCGGAGGGGTAAACATTACTATTCCCAGTTCAGTGAGTGCAACAGTAGGGAACGTATTGGATAGCGGAGGGGTAAAAATTACTGTTCCCACTCCAGAGAGAGCAACAGTAGGGAAAGTGCTGGAGAGCGGAGGGAAACAATTACTATTCTCACTCCAATGAGTGCAACAGTAGGGAAAGTGCTGGATAGCGGAGGGGTAAAAATTACAATTCCCACTCCAATGAGTGCAACAGTAGGGAAAGTGCTGGATAGCGGAGAGGTACAAATTACTATTCCCACTCCAGTGAGTGCAACAGTAGGGAAAGTTTTGGGTAGCAGAGAAACAAAAATTACTAATAATATTTAAACAATTCGAGTTAAAAATTAAATAATCTTAGAAATGAATAAGCACTATAGGATTAAACATATAAAAAGAGCACATAATATAATATTAATTACATACAACAAATAGGTACAAATATCATATAAAATAAATTAATAAATTAATTTGTAAACAATATGTATTAAAAAGGAGCAAATATTAACAAACAAACAAATGATTTAAAACATAAATGAATTTATTGTATTCCCTATCCTATAACACCACAGCAATAAAAGAAAGACTTGAACATTTTTATTTAAATGTATTTCCACAATTAACATAATTAAAAATGAATTTAAAAAATGTTATTTAAAAAAACAATAATACACATTCATTGAGTACACATTTTTTAACACTATAATATCCACAATATGCACCTAAAATTAATTACACAATTACCATAATTAATTAATTTATATTAACTAACAACTAATTAATAATTCATCAACAAAAAATCAATTACTTCCCACCATTTATACCTATAAACACCGCAACACACACACCTACATTTTTTACACAATTACCATCGTTAATTACTAATTAATTAATTACAATTAATTAACAACTAATTATTAAATAATTAACAACAAATTAATTTACACAGTTAACACTATACCATCTAAATATTAATGAATAAAATGTATTCAATAAATATAATATAATTCAATTACTTCCCACCTTATTCCCCTATAAACCCACAACCCGCTACGGAACTAAAAACGCAAAATTCAAATACAAAAAAAATAAGAACTACTAGAAATAATCAATAAATGTCTTATAATTAAATTACTTTCCACTCTATTCTCCTATAAACCCACAACCCACAACGGAAATAAAAACGCAAAATTCCCTCCCAAAAAATTATAATATTTACAAAAATGTTAACACATATAATAAACATACAAACAATTCTTATACAAAAAAATAGTTCAAACACATAAAATATATACTAAAATACATAACATTAATAAAAATCGATATTTTTAACAACTATATTTTTGCAAACGATATTAGACGCTTTGATATTTTTTAAATAGGTATCAGAATGTGTCTATCGATATTCCTGATTAACAATATTTGTGACACAATATTTTTGCAATTCAATATTTTTTACTCAATCTGCTGTCCCTGCACCAAACAAAATGCCTCTTTGGGTAGACCCATAGTCTCGGGCATTGGTTCAGTTTTGAAACCTCTATCGCAATTCTGTGACTGGTTCCTCAGGCCAATAGTTAAAACTTCTACCTCCTACATGAAGGACATAAAGGATGTACTCTGCCTACTCAGAGACACAGAAATCAGCCCCACTGAGGACTTTTCAACATTTCCAAAGATTATGAGAAAGAGTGGACAACATCTATATAACAAGAACAGGAAAGAATGTAACAAAGATGGGCACACCTTAACCAGGAGACAGAAGAAGATTAAGGAAATCAGAGCCAGGATGCTTCGTAGTAGAGTAGTTATAAATCTACTTACAAATATGAAAAAGTTTAGAAGAAGGAGAGAGACAATGAAATAGAAAGAACAAGTTGATAGAGTAGTTGATAAGGCCTTTGCTTTGAACAGGAATCTGTTCATTCTATTATAAATAGAATGAAGACTCTTAGCAAAATGGTGTTGTGCATGAGGAGAAAATACTTGAAAAAAAGATTAGTATATTGAAGTATCTTTTGTATAGTTTTTAGTGTAGAATTCATACATACTTCTAGTAAAGAGCCTTTCTTTAATGAAGAAAGCTATCTCCAAGATAATAGGTTAGTTCATGCTATTGATTACAGCTGACGATGCTATGAAAATGAAGAATATTTAACGAAAAAACAAGAGCAACCCTTATGTCTATGCGAACAGGGGTGTCAAGTGATTCGTGAAACAAGCCTTCACATGGAACTCATTCGAGAGAGAATTATAAATGTCAAAGATTTTTCTGTGTGGACTAAATCCAAGAAAAACAATATTAATTTCGGCATTTGGGAAAGCAATTATAGCACAGCCAATATTTAGCACACACCTACGGTTCAGCCAAACTAAGTTTTTATTCAACTACAATCATTTAGGCAAAAATTATTAAGAGTGCATTTTTAAAGAAAGAAGATAAGATAAGAGAACCCTGTGTGTGTAATCAAATCAGAACCAAAGAAAAATTGAAAAAGGTAAAGTAAAACGCCAGCATACGAGGTAAATTGTTGATACATGAAAGAGGCAGCAGTTTCTATTCAAAACAATCTCGGTACACTGCTGGTGAGGAGATGACATTCCCTTGCCTCCTGAGAGCCTTAGGACTAATATAGCCTTTTACATCAAATGCGTTTACAACATATGCGATTACAACGAGGTTGTTACAATGACCGTGTTATTACATCGCAGTACTATTACAACACAAGTCGTTACAACGACTTTCTCAAGTGAGCGTGCTGGACTTAGAAATCATATAATTTACTATTTCAACTCTAGTGTGTGCAACAGTTGGGAATGTGCTGGGATAGTAAATTATACTATTCCTTAGTTTAGAGCGCCCCCTAGAGCAAGTCGTAACAACTTGCGTTGTAATGGTACTGCGATATAACAACGCGGTGGTTGTAAAGACCGTGTTGTAATCGCATGCATTGTAATGCATGCAATGTGATTGCTGTTTCCCCTTAGGACTAAAGTGGACTTCCTCCCCCAAGCAGCAGTGCACTAGGAGGTTCACTTGCAGAGTGGTGGAGAAAGGGGGCATGGCCGCTGACCACTCCTTAGCAATCCAGCTGAGTGGGCCTTACTGGATGTATCAGGAGGGCTATTTGGCCCCCAAGGACCCTCAAGAGAGTAGAAGACTTCCTCCCCCAACAAATAGTGCACCAGGAGGCACGGTTGAAGAGTGGAGGAGAGAGGGGGCGTGGCCACCGAAAACCTCTTGGCAAATCCACTGTGTTGGACTTGCTGAAGGTAACAGAAGGAGTAGTTGGCGCCCAAGTACCCTAAATAGCCAAGGGGACTTCATCCCCCTACTAGTAGTGCACCAGGAGGTGCGCTTGCAGAGTGATTGAGAAACAGCTTCAGCATTCAGTTCCAGAAGCACAGATCTCTCAGCTAGGCAGACCTCATGGAAGCTCTTGGACACACAGCTTCATACCCAGCTGCCCTGTATAATAAGCAGAAAGTGACCTAAGCAGTTTCTTCTACACACATTTAGAGAGCATGGAGTGTGAAAAAGAGTTACTCTAGTACCCATTGGCTTCAGTGCATGTGTCATCTTGCCCCTAAATAGGCACTGACACACTCATTGAGGTCTCTAGAAAGATAATGAGATTTAGAAGAGAGGTATGACGGGAGTCAGCCTTTCATTTTGGCTTAGGACTGGCATTGAGAGCTCTGCCTCTCTAATGAAACTGCTAGAAAAAAAGAGATGTTTGAAATGTTGCCAGATGCATTAACCTCTCCTCTCTGAGTCCATATAAGTCACTGTAAAGGTACACTGCAAAAAGGCCATAGATAGTGAAATAAGTGCTTGAAACTGAAAGCCTACTCTGTCAAGTTTGAATGACTGACTACTATGATTTCTCGGGTATGTCTCTACTTGTACATGAAGTCTGACATGTGTGCTACAGCTGATGACCCTAACTTATAAACTATGCAGTCTATCATTCCCCTGGACAAATATTTCAGAGCTACTTCACCTTTCAGTCCCGGAAGCACAGATCTGTTTGCTAGGTAAACCTCATGGAAGCACTTGAGCACACATCTTCATACCCAGCTGCCCTGTATAATAAGCAGAAAGTGAACCATGCCGAGTCTTCTACACACATTTAGAGAGCATGCGGTGTGAAACAGAGGTAGTCTAGTGAGTGGCTGTATGAGTGCATAAGTGGATAAATCAGGGGCTGTATTTGTGAGTGAGCTGGTGTATGAGTGGCTGTGTGGGTGACTAAGTGGGTGTGTGTGTAGACCTATGAATCAGTGAGTGGGTGTGTACGTACTGGTATGGTTGTGTCACTGTCAATGGTTTTTAAAATGGTAGTGTGGAAGTTGGAGTGGATGAATGAAAGGTTATATTGGGGTGTGTGTGGGTGTGTGAGAAATTATGTGTGTGATGTCATCAGTGATGTCATTTGAGATGTCATCAGTGATATCATTGACCATGAGTGATGTAATATGTGAGGTCGTAAGCAGTGCATTGCGGGGGCACGAGTTATAGTTAGCTCAGCTAACTATGAAAGCTTAATTTCTCTGGTTTTGTATGAGATATATATATATATATATATATTGTACGATATATATATATATTGTTTGGTAATGTCCACCCCAAGTGGGAATGATATGCCCTTTCATGGGTCCCTTGCTCTCTGCAACACTGAATTTAAGCTAGCCTAGCTGATGAGTGTTGATGCTCTGAAACCGGTCTCAGGATGCCTTCTTTCGTGTCCAGGGAGGACCTGGCTTGGCAATTCTGGCTGGGCTATTCCCATGAGGAGCAGGGTCAAGGTTAATTTGCATATGGCTGGGTCCAAACAGAAAGGTTATGGCTGAGCAGAAGAATAATGGATTTATTCCCAGACTCACTGGGTGGGAATGCTTGAAACTATTTCAGCATTCCATCTATCTAGTGTTTGGCAATGTTCACCCCTAGTGGTAAGGGTATGCCCAGACGTGGGCTTGTTGCTCGCTGCATCATCATATTCAAACTAGCCTGGCTGATGAGTGGTGATGCCCTGAAACTGGTCCCAGGATGCTTGATTTAAGAAAGGGGTGACTGTGCTTTCCTCCCATCTGATCACCAGGCATGCTCGTGCCTCCACCATATTTTGGGCCTTACTGGTGGTGTGGCAGGGCCCATAAACCTCATGGACAGTTTGGACCCTGATGTACTGAGTGTCCTGCTGCATCCTGGAACTTTACTCACCTGCTCCTTGCCCTTCAGACTTCCCCTACATGATCTAACACCTTAAGCCTGTGCTCGCTTCTTGCATTTCTGATGCAGACACATCTGGTCTACTTGTGCCCCCGGCTTTGTTAGTGAGTGCAGGGGTGAGGTGAGACCAGTGCTTGAGGCTGAGAGTTTGATGTGCATCCGCCTAGGTACAAAGCTGGTGCTTTGTGTTGTTTAATGCTGGTATCCTCTTCTGATCCTGTGCCCAATCCTCCCTGCTGCATCATCGGGAAGGCAGATGGTTGAGAGGCAAAACTTCAGTTTGAGGCACATCGCACTCCTCGTGGCTCTGCCCCTAGACCTGAGGCTGTGATCTTGTGGGCTCTTTCATCCCTGGCGCCTGCCTGCACAGTTGATATTAAGGATTTGCTCCTTGCCAAAGAATCTAGCCTGTTCTCCATTTAGCCTAGAAACGAATCCTTGGCTTGGGTGCTAGAATGGATAACAATAATTGGAAAGTGCAAAAACATGATGGCAGGCTACAAGAGTCAGAGCAACAACTTTCACAGGTGGAGGGCACTGTTACCTCTCATGAAGGTACCCTGCTCAAAAAGGAACGTGTGCTAAAGGCGATTGTGGCCAAGAACGAAGACTTGGAGGCTACTTTGGCCCACAATAATTTATGTATCATAAGCACGCCAAAAGCCCCTAACATTACAAATTGGAGGACTATATGGAGAGACTCTTGGTCTCCCTCTTTAGTGCAGACTCCTTCTCCAGCCTCCTCATTGTCGCTAATCCAAACTTCTCTTTGACAGCTAGAACCCCGCTAGGGGTCGCAGCGTGACCCATCACTGCCTGTTTTTTACATTTTAGGGACCTAGAAACCAGCTTGCACGTGGCTTGCAATAAATACTTCTTATCTTTTGAGGGCAACTCCATTTCAATATTTCCAGATTTTACCACTGTGTTCCTGGAGAGACGCTGCAAGTTTCTCCTGATTAAATATAGTCTTCAGCATGCTGGCACATTATGTCTTCAGCCTCGGAATACCTACATAAGCTACCTGTCTGACCTTCCAGTGAGGCTCACACTCCTGCCTCATCTCATGTGGCCTTGCCATAATCTGCGCTGGACTGATCTGGGTGAGACTGCTCATTGGTTTGTGAAAAAGACCTTCTAGTCCCCTGTTGTCCTACCTTTCATACAGTCCTGATGGTCTCATTCTCTGTGTTGCATTTAATTAACATGATGTTCTTCAGTTGTAGAACTGGTTATATTAGTCATTAGCCAGGGGTTAAGGTTCTGTTTCTCCCAACTCCCTCGCTTGGACGAGGCTGTCTCTGCTGTCGTTTTGAACGAGCCCCACAGGTTACCCCTTGGATGTCTGCTATAAGTTGTTCGCACAACTGTACTATGCATATTATGGAAGAGGTGTCGCGCAGTGGCCATGGTGCCTGACTCCGGACCATGGGGTTCATGGTTTGATCGCCGGTGGCAGGTCAGCCCAGCACCATGTGACTCTGGTAAACAGCTCACTTAATCTTCCCGATGGCCCCCAGCACCAGGACACCTCTCCGGAGGTAGCTGTGCGCTTTACAAATGCTGGTATTTCATTTCATATTATGTGGATCTTGTTTTGTCATGGGACAGGCATGTTCCGGGTAGGTAGGAGGGACTGACATCCTGACGAATGTGGGATATCACATGTCCCACGTAGCTAATGCAGTGTTGCATCTCAACATCTTCGGGACATGATGAGTGACCAGGATCTCCTGGACATATGCTGTGTTCTTCATCCCCTGGCCTCTAACGGTACCCTCCATTTGGGAGTCCTTGGTAGGTGCTCCAGGCTTGATTTTTGGATGAGCTCATGCGCTGGCATCCTGAGAATGGGGGGTTGGTCACCTAGCACGTACCCTTTCAGATCACTCCACCGTGCTACTTACCTTGCCCGTTCCTGAGACCACACAACTTGGCTTCAACTGGTGCCTCTCTCCATTTATACTGCTTGATCACCAATGTGCTGAGGAAATGAGTCAGGAAATTACTGGCTTTTTTGCTCTTAATGTGGACAATGTACCGCAAGTTAGTTAGTATATGATCTGGGAGGCTTTTAAGGTGACTGTCAGGGGCTAGGTTTGGCTAAAAGTAGTGGAATCCTATGCTCTCTTCAAGATCATCCTTCTTGATTATAGCAGGATTTGTCCCAGCTAGAGGTGCTAAAAACTGGTGGTATGTAACCCCTCTTAGGTTAGAACTACATTGACAGAGCACCAGGACGCAATTAATAGAGAGTGCAGTTTTCGCAGCAAATATGCCACTGCTCAAGTTTACGGGGAGGGCAAGTGTCTAGGGAACACACTGGCCACTGTGATCAACCTTTTTGGGGTGGCTAATAATGTGGTCAGTATTCGGGGAGTGCAGGGTCAACTGCACACGGATACAGCATATTTTCTACAGCCATTCGCTGATTTCTACAGCTCCCTCTATACTTACCAAAGTAACGCTCCCATTGATGTATTTTCTTTTTTAAATGACATAGCTCTAGGGTGGCTCAGTGATGCTGAACGTATGTTTCTAGAGCAAGATTTTAAGCTGGATGAAATCCGGAAGTTGATTCGGCAGTTGCATTCAGGTGAGGCTCATGCCCGATGGGAGCCCGAATGAGCTCTAGGAATCTTTCTTCGATCTCCTGGCTCCCCATCTGCTTTCTGTTTTTCAAGAAGTGGGACAGATGGGTTGCCTTCCTGCATCAATGAGGGAAGCCCTTATTATTACACTTCTCAAAACTGGTAAAGCATTGCAGCGCTGTGAATCATATAGGCCACTCTAATGCGACATCAAAATTCTAGCTAAGCTTCTGGCTAATAGACTGAATGTTCTTATGACCCATTTAGTGTGTCCCAACAAGTCCAGGATTATTCTGGAAAGATTTGCATCCCATAACCTGGGCACACTGTTTGCAGTTGTGCAAGAACTTATTCCGGAACTAGCTGCAGTAGCTGCCTTCTTAGATGCCACAAAAGCTTTTGAGTCCCTTGAGTGGGATTACTTGATGGCTATACCGAATAGGATGGGGTTTACCCATATATTTTGGTCTTGGATGCAACTGCTTTAAACTGCCCCCTTGGCCAGAGTCTGTATTAACAGTGCTGTTTCCTCCCCCTTTCTCATCATCAGGGGCACTTGGCAGGGAAGCCCAATTTCGCCTCTCCTGTTTGCCCTGGAGGTTGAACCCCTAGCTGCCAAACTGCGACAACAGCACAGTGACTTCAGATTAGCCTCAGTCCTGTACTACAGGATTTCATTGCCTTTAGTGGGCTACCCGGTATACATATCAATTGAGAGAAATCTTTTCTTTTCTGCTCACACCTAATATGCTGCCTTTCCTCCTTGCTGCTACAATGGTGCTCTAAGGAACTCAAATATTTGGGGATATGGATCTTCCGTGCTGGAGAGACTTCTACTTTTAAATTATCGTGTGGCGCTAAGTACCATCACTGCTCAGGTCACACAATGGATCTTCCTTCCACAGTCACTTGATCTGGCATATAGCCTTAATGAAAATGGTAATCCTTCCTAATTTATTAAACTTGTTCTTGATGATCCCTGTCCATGTGCCTGACACTTTCTTCCACATGCTTAAAACGCTGTTGATGTGGCTTGCCTTGGCGGTGGGGGGGGGGGGTAAGCCTGCATTCAATGGGATATTCTTACTCTAACCTGTCAAAAGGGAGGCTTTCAGGCTCCTGATATGGAGCTTTACTATTTATGTGCTAAGGCTCACTATGCTATTCATCAGTTCAGGGTCATCCCCTTTCTTGCTCATTTGGCTATTGAGCAAGTTTATATGGATGCCATTCCTCCACCTGAGATCCTTGTGCTCCTGGCACAGGCTATATTATAAGGTTTGTAATCACTGTCTGGTAACTGTTCCTAAAGTTAAGATCCATAACCAATTTGGTTATGTTGGCGGAAGAAATGGAGGAAAAGAAGGAGGTCTCTATATGTGGTTCCCAATTGATGACGGTGGGGGAATTTCTCCTTTAGGAATTAGTGCCTTCACACACCCTTGCGAGTGTCATGCTTCATCATCGGGCATTGCTCCTCATGGGGGTGGCGCTGCTGTCCCCCACGGGCCCTGCAACACCCCAATTGGACACACCCACATAGCTGAGTATAAAACCAGCCCCTTCCCTGACCACAATCACTTGCAAAACTCCAGGAGAGAAGGGACACATACCCCAGCTGACAGGAGAGGCAAAGGACACAACATCACTAGCCACACCACACACAGCACCACCACCACCTCCACACCAGCACAACTAACCCCCCTGCACAACACACACCATACACAGCACAACCACAACCACCACTCACACTCCTGCACCCACAATCACTTTGCACACCACACACCATGGCCACACAGAAAATGCCCAAATTCACTGAGCGTGAGTTGAAGGTCATGGTAGATGAGATAGTCAGAGTGGAACCACAGCTTTTTGGTACCCTGCTCCAACAGACACCATTAGCCACAAGGACACAAATGTGGGCTAGGATAGTCCAAAGGGTCAATGCAGTAGGGACCACCCCAAGATCAAAAAAGGAGATAATGATGCGTTGGCATGATCTGAAGAGGGTGGTCAAGGAGAGAAGAAGCAAGAATCGTGAGCTGGCTCAGAGGACTGGCAGTAGCCCTCCCATTCCCCCAAAAACATTAACACAATGGGAGGAGAAGGTGCTTGCCATACTGCATCCAGAGAGTCTCACAGGAGTAGCCGAGGGGTGTGGAGGCTGGTAATTACAAACAAATGACTACCGCCACTCTGCAATGTACTGCCTTGCACAACTACGAAGCTATACCACCTAGGACACATACCATCCATCTGCACCACATACTCACAAAAACATGGCTCACAGATCCAACATTCATCCACTCCCATTCACCCCAAACATAGCTAACAACATAACCATGGGGGCATGTGCACAGGCAGACAGCACTCACACCAGGCCCCCAGGCCCACACCTGAGCAGGATGGAGCCCTCCCCCACCCCACCCAGGAGCAGTTGGAAGCCATTGCAGTACACCAAACAAACTTACAGGTAGGTAGCCATCTTCACAATGAGGGTGTCTGGGGGTGGGGGGCCTGCACCACTACTCCCACCATGACCCCTGTCCCACAGCCTAACAAGATGGATCCCTCCCACCACTCCACCCAGAAGCATTTGTCAGCCATTACACAACCCTCATCAAACTTACAGGTAGGTAGCCATCTTCCCTGGGAGGGTGTTTGGGGATGGGAGGCCTGTACCACCACTCCCAACATTCCCTCTGTCCCACACCTGAGCAGGATGTAGCCCTCCCCCATCCGACCCAGGAGCAGTCGGAAGCCATTGCAGTACATCAAACAAACTTACAGGTAGTTAGCCATCTTCACAGTGAGGGTGCCTGGGGATGGGGGCCTGCACCACTACTCCCACCATGTCCCCTGTCCCACAGCCTAGCTAGATGGATCCCTCCCACCACCCCACCCAGAAGCATGTGTCAGCCATTACACAACCCTCATCAAACTTACAGGTAGGTAGCCATCTTCCCTGGGAGGGTGTTTGGTGGTGGGAGGCCTGCTCTACTACTCCCAACATTCCCTCTGTCCCATACCTCAGCAGGATGGAGCCCTCCCCCACCCCACCCAGGAGCAATTGGAAGCCATTGCAGTACACCAAACTTACAGGTAGGTAGCCAGTACGTGCACCCACCCATTTTTCACAAATGAAATGGTGCCATATGACAACACCAGCCCTCTCATTGCACAAAGAGGCATACCTCCCCCATTGCCAAGCACAGTGTGTACACGGGTAAGCTAAGGAAACTGTCACAACCACCAAAGTGTGACACAACAAGTAGAAGAAAGTCAGGGCACAATCATGCACAGCAGCTAGTTACATGTGCATCACCATAGGGCAAGTGCAACAAGGACCATTCGAAAAATATGAAAGCATGTGTGGTGGCACAAATCAAGATATGCACATGACAGGACAAAGGGATGCAGGAGATGACAATGGCCAGTCCATGGCCAGATGTGATGTCTGCTAGGTCTGACAAATAAACTATGATTCCTCAATTAAACACATGTTGTGCCAGGCCCTAGATGGCAACAAGTCCATGTAAACCTCAAATGTGCACGGTTTGCATGGTATTCCTTGACACCTCACACCATGGACAAGTAATGCTTGTACCACTGCATCATGTCAGGAATCACAGTACTGCACATAGTCAACAATGTGGTGATATGTCAATTGTGCAGTGTACAAAAAGTGAATGACACACAGCTAACACAAAGCTTGCCAGGTGCACTGCAATGACATTTCACATCTGACCCACAGGTGACCATGAACTCACTGCTGAGGACAACACCAGCAACCTGCAGAGCCCTCGAGGCCGGCCCATTTGGTGTGCCAGGGAGCAACAGGTCTCAAGATGCCATCGTCCCCCCACCACATCTGTGGTAACAACAAACTCCACAGCAGACCCCTGCTGTCACGGCCTGTGTGGCCACCACCACCACCACCAGTTCTGCCTGCAAACACCCTCCCTGTCCTAGAGGATGCCCAGCACACACCACCGATGGAGGAGGGCAGGGAGAGGATGCGGGTGCCCACAGTGGTGAGGCAACACGTCCGTGGCAGCAGGGCAGGTAGGAGGGGCAGGGTGACCCAGGGACACCAGGAGGCTGGGACCAAACTCCCTAGAGCACATCACCAGAGTCCTGGGTGCATACGAACAGGCCCAGGGACGAACGGGCCAGTCGGACGATCTGTTGCACAAGCTCATCCAGCTGATGAGGTCCATCGACACCCGCATGGGACAAATCGTGGACCTCTTGGGCCAGCAAGTGGTGGTACTGAGGGACAGGCATGCGCCACAGACAACACCTCCACCTCCCTCTGGTGGGCTGCACAATGACAGAATGACAGTTCACCATACTCCCCTGCGCCCACAGAGAGGGGTGAGTCCTTAGACCCCACTGGCCCTGCAGCAGGGCCGCCCCTGTCAAACGATGAAGGGGCCACCCCAAGTCGACCCTGGGAGTATCAGGAGGCCAAGCACCTGCCAGACACCAGTCACGGAGCCAGCCATGATGTCAACCCTCTCCACCACTGCACTGACTCTTTGGACTGTCCTTCCCCACACTGCCTTGTGAATGGCATCTGTCTGTTGGACTGGGTCACCACAGAAATGTGGTGACTACTCGACTATCTCATCTACCACGACTGTCAACTCACTGCTCCACCCCACCCCCAATGGAAATGTACACCCCCCTCACATCTCACCATAGTAAATAAAATATCCTCACACACATGTTGTTGTGTCTGCTCCATCTTTATTGCAGGGTGTACAGTCTTCAACATGATCACAATGTACCAGGAGCATGAGCTGTATGTAGGCAACGAGAAGTCGAAGGCACCTAGGAACACAACAGAACAACTGTCACTGATCTGGGGGTGGCATCACAGACATCACACAAGCCCTAACACCAGGATAACCCAACATGCACATGTCACAATGGCCACCAAGTGTCAACATACACGTCCTGTTGATGTTCCCAAATGACACGTCCTAGAAACATTTCCAACCACCACTGAGTCTACAACTGGCTGATGCTACAATTCTCAAATGCCCCTTCACGACAACAGCAATATCATCAGACAATTGGTATGTTGCACATTGACACCCACCGTCAAGTGAAGTAGCGGGTGATGAGCTGTTCACGTAGGTCAACACCTTCCTCCTCTCCACTGTCCTCATCACTGGACACGGCTTGGTTTGCAGGCTGGGGCCTTGGGTCCTCACCATCATCCAGGAGCAGGGGAATCTCCTTGCGATGGCTAGGTTGTGGAGCATGCAGCATGCTACAACAATCTGACACACCTTCCCGGGCGAGTATGCCAGTGCACCTCCGGTCTTGTCCAGGCACCGTAAACGTGACTTCAGCAGGCCAAAAGTACGCTCCACCACACAACGTGTCCTCCCATGGGCCTCATTGTAGCGGACTTCAGCCGGGGACCTGGGATTCCGCATTGGGCTCACCCACAATCCATGTACGCTCGGGAAGAAGATTAGCCATCAGCTGGGTCAGTATGCTGTTCCGCAGGATGTAGGAGTCATGGGCCGAGCCTGGGAATTTGGTACACACCTGCGAGATGGTCATATCTGCCAGGCACACCACCTGCACATTGATGGAGTGGTAAGGCTTGCAATTGCGGTAAATGTGCTCACTTGCCTGTGGTGGCACAAGACCGACATGGGTGCAATCAATGGCCCCAACAACATTGGGGACGTGTCCAAGGGGATAGAAGTCTCCCTTCACAGCTGGCAATTCAGCACCCCTGTGGAAATGAATGTATCTGTCCTGTATAGCATCATGGCGGACAGTAGATCACGCAGCACCATGCTGAACATCGGTTGTGACATCCCACCAGCGCTGGCCACAGTCTCCTGGAACGATCCAGTTGCAAACAAATGCGTGGCTGCCATCACCTTATAAGTAGGGGTGAAAGCTGTTGGATATGTCCTGCGTGGCTGCAGGTGGGGCTCCAACAGATCACAAAGGGTTTTCAGGGTGGCTCAGTCCAGGCGGCATTTCCGTATAATCACAACATCCTCCATGTCCTCCAGCACTGTCAAGTGATGAGTCAAATTTGGCCTCCTCTTATTGGAGATGATAGTGGACACATGTCAGTGTAATACATCATGAGATGTGCACAGCATATCACGTTCTGGATTACACAACGACAACAATGGCTGGCATCTATAGTGACTAACATACCAGCTTACATGGAGCGACACCTTCAGCTATACAAAGGGCACACTTGTCAACTTACACAAGACACATACATCAAACACCACCTTGGGCAATGTGAATGCACATAGGGATATGGCCACAGTACACATGTGCACGCCTGGGAGTCTAGCATCCAGCATATGTGTAACTAATCAAAACCACTGTCTCATACCTAGCTGCTGTACCGGTCACACCTTAGAGCGTCATTACAAGCTGGCACACATCCACCACGCAATGACCACAGTTGGCGCTGGAATGACGTATGTGTTCATGAGCAGACATGAGAGGCAATGCTAAATAGATCATCATTCATCGAGATGAGCATTGCTGTGATTGTCACTGGACCTCAACACATTGACATGTGTACACATTGTACAGTCCAGGACTACACTGTCCTGCCTACACCAACATCAAATCCTTAAGTGATATGTGGGTGGGTAGGGGCAAATCCACGTTACACACACACAAATATGGCACGTGTAGCCATCAGTGGAGTAAATTGAACATTGGCATCGTGTGCACAATGATGTGCCATTAAATATGTTGGCACTGTGCACTGGTGATGTTTGACAGATGGTCATCGCCATTGTATGGCACTCATATAACAGTATCTACCGCCTGGCCCTGGTGATGTGTCACCAGCACCCCCATTCACACAAGTGCGGTAGTCATAGGCATGGAGACATGTGGAAAAGGCGGTTGGCATGCTCTGCCACCAAAATCGCGGTGCCTCATGTCAATGCATGGCACCCATATCGCGGTAGCTACCACCTGGCCCCGGCGGTTTGCCACCAGCACCCCATTCACACAAGTGCGGTAGTCATAGGCATGGAGACATGCCCATATGGCGGTTGGCATGCTCTGCCACCCAAATTGCGGTGCCTCATGTCAATGCATGGCACACATATTGCGGTAGCTACTGCCTGGCACCGGCGGGGTGTCACCAGCACCCCCATTCACACAAGTGCGGTAGTCATACGCATGGAGACATGTGAAAATGGCAGTTGGCATGCTCCACCACCCAAATCAGGGTGCCTCATGTCAATGCATGGCACACATATTGTGGTAGCTACCGCCTGGCACCGGCGGGGTGTCACCAGCACCCCAATTCACATAAGTGCGTAGTCATAGGCATGGAGACATGTGGAAATGGCAGTTGGCATGCTCCGCCACCGAAATCGCGGTGCCTCGTGACCATGGATGGCACCCATATCGCGGTAGCAACTACCTGGCCCCGGCGGTGTGTCACCAGCACCCCCATTCACACAAATGCGGTAGACATAGGCATGGAGACATGTGGAAATGGAGGTTGGCATGCTCCGCCACCCAAATCGCGGTGCCTCGAGTCAATGCATGGCACCCATATCGCGGGAGCTACCGCCTGGCACTGGCGGTGTGTCACCAGCACCCCCATTCACACAAGTGTGGTAGTGAAAGGCATAGAGACATGTGGATATGGCAGTTGGCATGCTCCACCACTAAAATCGTGGTAGCGCACACCGGGCCCCTGTGGTGTTTCACCACAATGGAGCTCGCCCTAGAGCCAATGCGAAGCTCGATAGTGGTGGCATGATGCATTTTTGAAGATCGCGGTAGGCGTGCTCCGCCACCGCGTAGGTGGACATTGGCTGGATTTGAAAGATGCACCAGCGCGTTAGCGCACCCCGGGCCCCAGCATTGTATCACCGCCATGGAGCATGCCCTTACAGCCAATGGGAGCCATGATTGTGGTGACATGATACAATTTTGAAGATGGCGGTAGGAGTGCTCCGCCACCGCAGAGGCGGACATTGGCTGGATTTGAAAGATGCACCATTGCGGTAGCGCACCCCGGGCCCCAGCGTTGGGTCACCGCCATGGAGAATGCCCTTACAGCCAATGGGAGCCATGATTGTGGTGACATGATGCAATTTTGAAGATCGCGGTAGGCGTGCCCTGCCACCGCAGAGGGGGTCATTGGATGCATTTGAAAGAACAGACCTGGACCACCAATTGCTGCAGCTTGGCACCTTTGAAATGACCCCAGGGGGCTATATATGTGGGAGTGAGCCTCACATTGCCACTGTTCACAGAGCCTGCTGCCTGAGACCCCTCACCTGCTGCTGCCTTTAGGGACTGCTGCCTGAGACCCCTCACCTGCTGCTGCCTCCAGGGACTGCTGCCTGAGACCTCTCACCTGCTGCTGCCTCCAAGGACTGCTGCCTGGGATCCCTCACCTGCTGCTGCCTCCAGGGACTGCTGCCAGAGACCCCTCACCTGTTGCTGCCTCCAGAAACTGCTGCCTGAGACCCATCGCCACCAAAATCCCCTGCTGTTGTCTCACGTCCCCAGTGATTGCAAGGACAGAGAAGATCCGTGCCAGTCCCGTCATGAGCGAGGAGCTGGAGGTCCTAGTGGACGAGGTTCTCACACAATACCCAAGGCTATATGGTGCCCCAAATGTTGTGGTAAGTCTTCAACAGTGGTGGGATAGGACAGGGGGGCCACACATGTAGTTGGACTGATGCAGTATGTGCCTGGGAGTGTGGGGTAGTGTCATGCACTGCCTGACATGCTGTCTCCAGTGGGAGGGTTTGTGTACCCAATGCCACAGCTTTCCCTCCCTGCACATGTATGTATGAGTGACCTGTGTTGTGTTGTCAGCCATACAGTGATACAGAAGGTTGTTCATGCTGAAGTCAGGAAAGTGATTGCTTGGCTGGATGGCTGTGTGTGCCCCTGTAGTCCATGTCAGTGTGAGCCCAGCTGGCCTGCACAGTCCCCGCCTACAAAGACAAGGACAACTCACTGAACTTACAGAGTATGACATCAGTCTTGTCACATTGCACTCCAGCTATGGTTCATCTCAGCACTGTGGTTTGCACACAACTGCCCTTGTGACTGTCATTTTGTATTTGTGATATCAAGTCCATCCATGTGACCACAATGACACATTCAAATATTCACAGGACAGGGACATTGATGGCTGTGCCGTCTTGGACACAGTATGTTCACCCTCAAACACAGGTTGACATGTGATGTATGTGTTGCTGAAGCCAACAAAGGACTGGAGATGTGGGCAGGCTATATGGGTGTTTCAGTGTTGGCATCCTGCATGTGTGTGAGATGTTATCTTATGTTATGGCGATTTATAAAGCGCGCAATTACCAAGAAGGTGTCCTGGCGCTGACCCACTCCTCCCATGACCGGTCAGGCAGAGGAAATTAGTTCACGAACAGCCAAGTCTTCAGCGACTTTCCAAAGCACAGCAGGTTTTCATTACGTCGCAGGTGGAGAGGCAGCTTATTCCATAACTTGGCAGCGCCAAAGGAAAAACTGCGCCCGCCCCAGCGGGCCTTTTTTATCCAGGGGACAGTGATCAGTTTAGCATCAGATGATCGAAGCCGACGCAGAGGGGAATACCATTGAAATAGTTTTTTTTTTAATCTGAGCCTTCCTCATGTAAGGCTTTAAAAACCAGGCACAGTGCTTTGAACTGGACCCTGTTTGTAACTGGAAGCCAGTGCAGATCTTGAATAGCCTTGGAAATAGAAGCAAATTTGGGGGTGCCTGTCAGAAGTCTAGCAGCAGCATTTTGCAGCAACGATATGGGTGTTTCAGTGCTGGCATCCTGCATGTGTGTGAGATGTGCAGGGTCTGTGATCCCCCTCACACCTGCATGCTTTAACATCAGCTTTTCCCATGCAGGGGTCCCATGTGGGCTGTACTATAGTCTCTGATTGACCTATCGTTGGATATGTGATGATTTTGTATCTTGCTGATATACTGATAGATGTCGGTGCATGACATTGTGTCCCTGATCATTTCTCCCTCTTGTCTCCCATGCCTGCAGCTCAAGGTACACCAGCGTAAGGCCGTATGGAGGGCCATTGCAGCGAAGGTGCGAGCCCTGGGGGTCTCAAACCGACGGCGCACCCACTGCCACAAGAGATGGGCTGACATCAGCCGGCATCAGCCGGCTGGCAAAGAATGTGGTGGAGATGACCCTGGGGCTGCTTCCTCGCACTGGGTGTCTGGCACGGCACAGTATGACACCATTAATGGGGCGAATCTTGGCAGTGACACAGCCTAAGATGGATGCACGTTTGAAGGAGCATCAGCTGCAAGCCAGGGGTGAGCATTTGGGGAGTCTGACTTTGGCAGGGAGTGGCTGCATGTGCACAGAGCCTGTGCCAGCGCTGGCCTCTGTGATGTTGGTAGTGTGATGCTGTGGCATGTAAGTGGCTGCTGGCCTGGGTGCCTGTGGCATGCATTTGCACTACCTGTACTTGCAAAGGTGATTCGGATGCTGTGCCTTCACATTACATTCTGAGTTGTGCTCTTCAGGTTTCTTCTGTATTGGTGTAGTCTTGGGAATCCCATGGGAGGGAACAGCAGTGTGCCCAATCTGACTGTGTGTACATCAATGCGTCAATTGCATGCACCCATATTAGGGAGGGCTAGACATCTTACAGCAATGTGCAGCATTCTATTGTGCCCAAGGTAAGACATGGTGGGTGGCATGGGCTAATGTCCATTGTGGACTGTCATGTTGTAGTCTGGGTCTGTGTTGTCCCCTCCTGTTCCATCCAGTTCTGTCATTGGCAACAAGTAGTGTGCACCCATCATGTCCCTAGGTGTGCTCAGAACTAGTTGTGTATCTGTTTGAACAGAGCCACAAGCAGGGTGTTGTGCTGTGTGGTCATCATAAGGCTCACGCATGCCTGAGTTTCCAGTTTCCACGCACTGCTTGAGTCTATATAGTGAGTTGGCACAATGTGATTGCACAGGGTGGTGTGCAATATGTAGATTTGCTCAACTTTTGTCATGCATTGCTTGCATATGTTTGTTCTGTTTTTGCCACTGACCTGACCCTACATCTGTCTCTCCCATGCAGCATCACCTGTGGTTACGGAGGGACAGGAGACGGACACCAGTGGGGGTGAAACTAGCACCACAGCTGCCTAGGAGCCCAGTGACACAGATGTCAGTGGCCACATCCGACAATAGTGACCACGGTCCACATACATCAAAGTCACAATACAGCACACAGAGCACACATCAGCAGCAACCCAAGTGGTCCCGGGCGCAGACACCATCCCCACAGAAGACTACAGGCACCCCAGAGCGCAGGGAGAAAAGCCTGTCAGGCAATACCAGTGGACAATTAGCAAAGCAGCAGACCTCAGGCACACATGCCTCTGTGGCATCCCCATCCAAGGACTCTCCTGCCCCTAAAGCATTGCGCAAAGATAATCATGCAGTGTCTGTGCCCACCAAGGAGGTGGTGCATGCCAAGGGTACACCTAGGAAGGGCTCAAAGGCAGTATCACCAACCACCTCGACTCCCACTCCAAGCCCAGTGAAGCAGGGTCTGGAGGGCACTGTAGGGGTAACACCTAGTAAACAGGGAGAGAGGGGGCAGAGGCGAAGCAAGGCAAAGCATTCCACTGAGTCCAGCACATCACCAGAGGGGCTGCCAGCGCCTACACCTGTTGCAGCAGTGATGGTGAGTGTGCCTGTTGTAAGCACACCACTTCTCATTGATCCACAGTAAGTCACGCCATTTAGGATCCCCAAGAACTGGAAGCGCACCCCTCCACAATCTCCTAGCCACACCGTGACTCCCGTCTGCATGACTCCACTTCCACGTGCCACTACACCACCTTGCCCAAACAGCCCTCCAGCTTGCCAAGCCACTGATAGCTCTACCTCAGCAGTTCCGCTCTCTCCCCCGTCAAGTGCCCCGACAGTCCCCGTGACACAGCCAGCTCCCAGTCCGCCTGACAGCCAAGCCTGAGTGGCTGTCAGTGGCGGGCGCACTTTGATGGTGGTGCGTGTCGCACCACGGCGGTTGGAAATTGGCCTATGTTTGACCATGCTAATATGTCAGGCGTGATGTCCGATGCTGGCGGGCGGAAAAGGCATTTTTCCGCACCGCCCTACATCCTACTGGATCCCTAGGTCTCCTTTCTATATCACACTGCACAAAATGCTCTCTTGCACTCTTGGAGGAAAGCTTAGGAGTGTTGGGGGCTGGAATTGGGAGCGGCCCTCTCTGGTGAGCAATGATACTGCTGCTCCCAGATGGTTTGATATCTGCCAGTAGGAGGCACTGAATTAATAATTACAAATTCCTACAGAGGGCGCATTATACTCCTGTCACGTTACATATGTTTGGTCTTAGGTCATGCACCAGCTGTGCGTGGTGTGGCTCGGACAAAGCTAACTTTCTAAACTTGGCATGGGCTTGTGGACCAGTACACTTTTATTAGATGGAGGTACAAGATGTTCTCTCTCACATGACAGAGGATAAGGTCATGATGACACTTCTTATGGCCATACTGTGGTATGATAAAGATCTGCCTTCGACTTCTTGGAAATACGTTGCCTTGGCCCTGCTGCTTGCCAAGAGATGTATTGTTTGCTGCTGTGGTCGTAGCAGGCTGACACGCAAGTTTAAGAACTGGCTCAATGATCTTGTCTACGGTAATGCACAACTGTCTTGGTATGCAGAACTTCTACCTCTCTCGTCACACCTTCGAGACATGTGTCAGTGTCTGCATGTCTACTTGCAGCTCCATCCTGTGGCCCAAAGCCCATGATGTCGGTATTTTTTTGTTGGGACACAAGCCTGCGCCTGTACTCTCCTGTCCCTGCTGACGTGTTCATGATATTCCTGGTGGGGTCCTTTATTCTGGTTCTGTTCTCGATATCTGTCACTCTTCTATGTTCATGCCACATTGTGATCGTTATGCTGCTTCAACATTGTTAGCTATGGAGCTTAGGGATTTGGCTATAATGTTCTACTGTAGCTGGAGTTGTGCACTATGGGGCAGATTTATGAGGCCCGTTGCGCCATCGGAACGTCACTTTTTGTGACGTTCCGTGGCGCAGAAGCCTGCGTGATATTTATCAGGCAGCACTGAGCCACTTTTTTTGGCTTAATGCTGCCTCATAAATATCAGTCCCTTTAACGCAGTGTTCTGCGTTAAAGGGGCGTGCAATGGGTGTTGCTGGGGGCGTTCCCAGCAACATCCATGGCCTTTTGACACTGCCCCAAATTTACGAGAAATCGTAAATCTGAGGCAGCGCCAAAAGTTTCCGCCTCCCCAGGGGAGGCGCAAGGGTGGCGCAACGGGGAGAAATATCTTCATTTCTCCTCGTTTTTCCTTTTTCTATGTGTGCTGCATTCTGCAGCACCCATACAAAGAGGAAAAACCTCTTGTGATTATTTTTGTACAGAAAGGTTTCCCTTCCTGTACAAAAATATTCATCTCCGCAACGCAGGCACCCTTGCACCATGGTGCAGAGGTGCCTGCGTTGGCGCAGGCAGCCCATTGTGCGCCGGCGCAGGGGAAAAGGACAGGAATGCGCCGCATTTTATAGATACGGCACATCCCTGCCCTTTTCTTTTGCCGTAGGGAAGCGCAGCAGGAAGGCCTGCTGCGCTTCCCTACGGCAAAACCACATAAATCTGCCCCTATGTATCAATGTTTTTGCGCTATGTCATGGTCGCCATTGTTATGGTTTTGTACTGTTAACAGAAAACGAATAAATATAATTTAAAAAACTAAAATGCACTGCAAAGTGAGTTTTATTGTGATATTTAAGATACAAACTTCCATTTTTTGCAGTATTACATGGACATGTTAGATTGTTTGGATATTATTAAGTTCAATATATAATCGGAAAATACTTGTATTGTTCGTTTCATCACATAGGTTAAGATATATACATCTGAGTTTCAAGCAGATTGTCAAAATTAATGAATTAATGTCAAGGAAGTCCCTTAGAACCGGTTAACAATACACCCTCGCCTGAAAGGATGGTTTTAAAAAATCACCGGTAAATAACAACTATAGCGCAGCCCATCAGTCATTGCGTTTGTGGATCGAAGGCTAAAATGCAAGTAATAACAGTTTTTAATGAGTGTGAGCAACACAACTGCTCGCTGGATGCTTGACAATGAAATATTATGACAAGACAAAATGATGCAGTGAGACAGGGCGAAAAATGTAATGTTGCTCATTCTAAGTTCTCTACCATTAACCAGGAATCCTAAGAGACATTTCCTATACATCAGAGACAAAATGATGGATTTTATAAATGATTACTTACTGAAAAATTGTGTCAGAATACTTGAACAGCTTCTCTTTAAACCTTGACTGAACCAAAGACAAATAGCGAAAATACGCAAATTAAAGCTACTTAAAAAGCCTGCGGTCGTAAACAATTAGATAGTAGCATTTAGGACATGAAATATGATTACTGCACAAGAAAAAAATTGATTCCTCTGGCAAAGTAAAACGATGTTGAAAAAAAGCAATCCCAAATACCTATATAAAGAGGTGGTCACATTGATATATGTATGGCTAGTTTTCAACATTTAGAGACACAAACCACATAGTCTTAGAGGAATTGGAAACTACAGTAGTAGTAACGACTCGACTATCAGTAAATAAAATGTGTTAAAAACCTTGAAATTCAGTCTATCTTCACGATAGCGTAGACAAGTATATTTGAAACCTTCATCATATGCAAAAAAACTTGCAGTGAATTTAAAATCTCTGTGTGGTAGATGTATTTTGCAATAACCACGTCATTTTGCTTGTCTACACTCCTTAAGCCACAACCACCTGCCCAATTTACAAAGGAAAATTCAGTCATAAACATAAGCTTAGGCCAAATTTACAATTGTTTTTTATACTCCGGCCAGGAAGCCACAGCAGGATTCCCAACAGGCGTAAATGCATTTTCAAATAAGTAATGCTCACCCTTGACCGTGACATGAGTGGGCATTCCGAGGTGCAGATTGCCTTGGATATTTTGAAACGCCCATAAATATAGTTTGTTGTTGGCAGTTACAAGCTGCTTTAACCCCTTTCTGTGCCAAGGACCTAACAGTCACATCCTCCTCACATGTCTATGAAACCCCTCTGCTGTTTACAGCAGTGGGATTTCCTATATTTTTTTTTGGGAGGTGTTATTTAGTTTTCCCTGCCTTGGGAGCATGGGAAGAGTTTACCATATCATTTGTAATGGGAGACCTGGGGGGATGCTGGGTGGAAGTAAGTGTGTGTGGCTCCCTGCAGATTCCAGAACTTTCCATAACAGAAATCTGAGGAAAATGTGTTTCTTCATAGTCAATTCTTGATGTTTGCATGCGATTCTGGGGAATATCCACGCAAGCCAGCCCACCCTGAATAGCACTCGGTTGGCTAGGTTTCCCTGGGTGCTGGCTGAGCTAGGGTAAAAAATGTAGGGGAACAAAAATGGTAGAACAAGTGTTATGAAAATTTTTTCAGAGGCCCATGGAGCCCTCATCTGCATGGCAGGGTCCAGGAGCAATGACCGGGTCCAAGGGCTCAGTCAGGTACCGGGGCAGGCCCTCCCACTCTGGGCTCCATTCTCCTGCCTCCTGCATTGCCAAGGGCCCGGGACAGGGTTCAATCCAGCCCGGAGAGGCTTCCCCTGCTTGGCTGAGTTCAGAAGCTCTGACCAGGTGAGGGCCCCCCATCCTGGGATCCGTCTTCCGGCCCACTGCATGGCGAATTGCCCGAGACGGGATCCTGTGAGCCTGGGGCGGCCTTCCCTCCATGTCCAGGTACAGAAGCTATTCCTATTCCTAACCATGGCCCTGACAGGCCCTGGGGTGGTTGCCTCTCCATTCTGGGCTTTTTCCTCTGGCCCACCGTGTGGCACAGTGCCCGGGATGGGGACCGCTGGAGCCCAGGGAGGCCTTCCCTTCACGTCTGGGTGAAGGAGCTCTGAACGTGTCCCGGGGCCCACTGGTCCTTGGGGCAGGTGCGCCCACCCTGGTCTCTGTCCTCCGACCTGCCACCCTGACAAATTAGATCCGTTGGGTCTAAGGAGGCCTCCCATGCCTAGCTGGGTTCAGGAGCCCTGACCGTGGCCCGATGGGCCATGGGGTGGGTGCCTCCCCATTCTGGCCTCCTTCCTCCAGCCCACCATGTGGCAACAAACCCACAACGGGGTCACACGAGCTCAGGGCCTTCACTTTGTGTCCAGGCCCAGAAGCTCTAACCGGGCCCTGGGGCCCTGCTGGTCCTCAGGGTGGGCTATCCTGCCTTGGGCTCTGTCTCCCTACCTGTCCCAAGGCCAAGGTCCTGGGTCAGGTCCGCTGGGCCTGTGGAGGCCTCCCCCACTTTGCCTGCATGTGAAGGTACCTTCGGGCCCCAGGTAAGAGGCCTGTCAGGGGTCCTCTTGCAGCCCCGTACCTGAGGCCCAGTTGGGGCTCCAAGCCCCTGGGTCGCAGCTCTGGTCCCCTCCAAGGGCGAGCGGGTGCTCTGCTCTTTAAGGCACAGCCTGACCAGATGGCCTTCCTTCGGGCCAGGTCTTAAGGTTGTGTGCAATGCCTTCCAATGGTGCTACCAGAAGGCCTAGTCTCCCTGGAAGTAGTGATGGGGGCTACTTTGTTCCCCTGATCCCAGCCAGGGCTTTAGGAGGCTGGTAGCTTTTGCAGCTTTGGTCCCCTCTCTCACTCGGTGTGCACGGACAACAAGAAAGGGGGGTAGCCTTCCTTCAGACAGGGTACTCCTTACCCCCTTGGGATCTGGCGATTCTCATCCTGTGACAAGATGGGTCTGGGCTGGCCCACCTCAGTCCTGGGCTCAAGTCCTTGGGGCCCCTGCCTGTCAGAGCTCCCAGGATTGGGTTCAGCCATCCGTGGGAGGCCCCCCTGCGTGTCTGGATCCCGAGGTCCTGCCTGGTCCTGGGGTGGGAGCTTCCGCCCTGGGCTCCGTCCACTGGTCTGCCCCAAGGCCAAGGTCCCGGGTCCGGGGTCTGTTGGTTCCTGGTAGCTCTGCCCTGCTTCACCTACACAGCAAGGCCCGCTGGAGACACCCCTTGCAGCTGTGTGACTGAGGCCCAGCTGGGGCTAAGAGTCCAGAGGACACAGAGCTCCCACCATGGGCAGGGGGAAGCCTTTTCATTAAGGCGTGGGGCATTCAGATTGGCGTCCTTTGGGCACGGCCATCTGGTTGCGCCTCCCCAACATGTCTGGGTCCAAGATCCCCAGCTGGGTCCAGCAGGCCCCGGCAGACAATGGGGCAGGCGCTCCCTCCCAGGGCTCCATCCCCTGGCCTGCTAGTCTCCCAAAGTTCCAGGACAAGGTACGGTAACTCTTCCCCTGCTTGGTTGGTTTCAAGGGCCCTGACCGGGACCCCTGAGGGCCCCTGGGTCCCCTCCCCATCCTGCTCCCAGTCTGCGCTCCATGCCATGCAGGCCTCCCCCACTTTGCCTGGTTATCAATGCCTGTCGGGCCCCCTCTCTCAGCAGTGTGGCCCAGCTGGGGATCCGAGCCCCCGGGCTGTGGAGGCTACTTCCCCTCCAAGGGCAATCAGAAGCCCTTTCGTTAGCGCACAGAGCGACCAGATGGCCGTCCTTCGAGCCTGGCCATCTGGTCACGCCTATCATCTCGGCCATCTGGTCATGCAAAATGCTTTTCAATGGTGCTACCACATGGCTAGGCTTCCCTGGATGTCCTAATGAGGGCTTGTTTGGTTCCGTGAGCCCAGCTATGTCTCCAGGTAAGCCGAGCATGTGGGCACCTCGGGTCCCCTCTGTCACTCGATGTGCATAGCTTAGCCTTCCTCTGCTTTACTAGGGACAGGGTGTTCTCAGCCGGCAACCAGATGGGCCAGGACTGGGCAACCCCCACCAGTCCGTGGCTCTGTTCTCCAGCCCACCGGATGGCAAAGTGCCAAGGATGGGGGTCCATTGGGCACGAGCAGCCCTCCCTTGCGAGTCCAGGCCTAGAGCTATGACTGGGCCCAGGGGCCCCACTGGGCCCTGGTGCAGGCGCTCCCACCCTGGGCTCCGTCCCCTCGCCTGCTGCTCCACCAAGGGCCTGAAATGGGGTTCTGTCGGGACCAGCGAGTTTTCCCCTGCTTGGCTGGGTTGAGGAGCCCTGCACAAGGCCCCGGTGGGCCCATGTGGCAGTCCCCCTCCCCATTCTCGGTAAATATGCATCTACCGCTGGCAATAAGCCCACTAACACAGTCTAGGGCTCAGAATAGGTCTCAGTAAATTAGTACTATGCTTAACCCTTGGAAGCTTGGCTGCAAACAGGGAGGCTTAACTTAAGAGACATGTATGTGAAGCATTTAAAGCCACCAATTTAGTAAATAATTAAGACACAAAACATGATAAAAATCCCACTTCAATTTATACAAATAGGAAATATTTCTATCTTTAAAATGACACCAAATCAACAAAAATCCAATATATGGAACCGAAGATATGAATTTTGAAAGATTTGGCAGTATATAGTACTTCGAAACTTATAGCTCCACACTGGGACATCTGGTCTTGCTTGACCGGGACAAAGTCAAAGTTTCAGGCAAACCACCATGGAGCCCTGCTCGGATACCTCTCCGTGTAGGCCTTGCTTGAGATTTTACCTTCGGACGTGGAAACCTTTCTTTTGATGCTCTTCCCCAGTCCGAGGTTCGATGAGGGTTCAACGGCTTACTTTCAAGGGAGCTCCCGATCAAACTCTGGAAGTCGAACCTCCGGAGTTTTTCAGCGGGATGAACCAGCAGGGCAGGCCGGCTCCCAGTTGAAGGTCACAGGCTTGGCTCTTGTGGTTGAGTTGTACTCCTTTAGAGCTGGTTTCCGAAGTGTTCAAAACACAACTCAAGAATGTGGAACCTCCAAGATGGTCCTTGAAAGATTGGGATTTCAGTTCCCATATTCTACTTCAACAAAACCTTTACAAATCCATTTAATGCACTCCAGGCTGGGAATTCTTGGTGGTGATGGTACAGTGGAACTCTGCTAACCTGTAGCTTGCAAGGAGTCCACTCTTTACTCCTCTTGAAGCAAGATACATCCAAAGAGCTGTAGTCCCAGATAATGCAGCAGATGCAGTCATTCAGAATGCAGGGCCTGATGGTACAAATCAAGTTTCCAGCTTGGCAAGCCTTCATCTTCTATTAGTTTGAAGCAGCAGATCTGAGATGCTCTGCACCTCTCACATATTTATTCAGTGGTCTCTGGGGTCAGGCAGGAGAGCACTCCTATCCAATGAGGTACAAGGCGACACCTTAGAGCATGGCCACAAGCTCCAAAGTGGGGGCATAATCTTCTCCCAGAAAGCACAATTTTCAACATATTTATTCAGTTGTCTCCAGGGTCAAGCAGGAGAGCACCTCTGTCCAACGAGGCGCAGGGCGACACCTCAGAGCATGACCACTCCATTCAAAGTGTGGCATAAACTTCTCCCAGAAAGCGCTATCTTTTCAAAAGTCAATATGGCTGAGAATGCAGCAGAGGAGCAAGAACTAGTTAGACCAACCTCCAGTATGGCTCATTTCCATAGCGGTCCTCCCCATAACATCTGCAAATCCCTGCCTTATGCCTCTCATCTGGCTGGGTCAGGGGACTGGGGGGTTGATGGACCTGGTATTCTCTGTCAGTCCTATCCCCCTTTGAAGCTCCTGGTTAGGCAAAGCCCTGGGTCAGTCAGAGTTAGTAACCACCAGTACCAGTCATCAAAAAATGGGGGCGTCGAGGGCACAGGATGACCTTGCAACAATGCCCCCCCCAAACAGAAGGTGATGGGTTACTAACCTACAATCTGGTAGTTCTCATCAGCTAAGTGGAAAAACCTGGAAAGGCCATCCACATTGCCTTGGGCAACCCCAGGTCCGTGTTCCACTATAAAGTCCATTCCCTGTAGGGAAATGGACTACCTCAATAGCTAGGGATTCTCCCCTCTCATCTGCATGAGCCATCTGAGAGACCTGTGGTCAGTTTCAACACAAATGTGAGTCCCAAACAAATATGGTCTCAGATTTTTCAGGGACCAAACCACAGCAAAAGCCTCTCTCTCATGGCACTCCACCTCTGCTCTTTGGGAAGAAGTCGATTGCTAATGAAGGCAACTGGCTGATCAAGCCCCCTCTCATAAACCTGTGACACCACTGCCCTCAATACTTAGTTCTGATTCATCTGTTTGAACCACAAATTCTTTTGTGTAGTCAGCGGCCAGTAACACTGGTGCTGAACACATAGCACCTTTCAGAGTGTCAAGAGCCTTCAGACACTCTGGGGTCCAATCCACTTTCTTAGGCCTCTTCCTAGAAGTCAGTTCTGTCAGGGAAGCCACAATGGTCCCATAATTCTGAACAAACCTTCTATAGTACCAAGTCAGACCAAGGAATGCCCTGACCTGAATCTGGGTGGCAGGAGCTGTCCAATCCAAAAATGGTTTGAATTTTGCCCTGAAGAGGATGTACATGACATCCACCTACAAGTTGGCCCAGGTACACAACAGAATTCTGCCTTATTTAGCACTTACTTGCCTTAACGGCCAGGCCTGCTTGCTGTATGGCCTGAAGCACTTCCCTCAGGTGGCTTAAGTGATCCCCCAAGGTAGACCTCTATACAACTATATCATTCAGATTAACTGCCCTGAACTGCTCTAATCCCAACAGGAGCCAGTTCACCAACCTTTGTAAGGTGGCAGTGGCATTCTTTAAGCCGAAGGGCATTACCTTGAACTGATAATGCCCCTCTTGTTTAGAAAATGCTGACCTCTCCTTTGCTCCATCTGTGAGGGCAATCTGCTAGTAGCCTGAAGTCAAATGAAATGTACTCAGGTACTTAGCAGCCCCTAACCTGTCAATGAGCTCATCAGCTCTAGGTATAGTGTGAGCATCAGGCTTTGTGGCTGGATTAAGTCCTTTGTAGTCCACAGAGCACCTTAACTCCTTCGGTCCCCCCTGGGGATAAGGTTTGGGCACCAGCACCACTGGGCTGGCCCATGGACTATCAGAAGGCTCAATTACCCCCAACTCCAGCATCTTAGCTCCACCAGCATTGATGCTGGCTCTGACATGTTCAGACAACCTGTATAGTTTATTTGTGACAGGTAGGCTGTCACCAATGTCAATGTGGTACACACAACACACAGTAATGCCTGGGGTCAATGATAACAGGCCAGCAAAGTGCTGCAGCACCTGATTGCAGTGTCTGTACTGCTAGTCTGTCAATGTGGGAGAGAGTACTACTCCCTCCACTAACCCATCCTACACATTGTTGGAAAGAAGATCGGGCACTGGCTCAGACTCATCCGCCACTCCCTCATCTGTGACCAGTAACATGGTCATATCTGTCCTTTCATGGTGGGATTTCATTCTATTCATATACAGGACCCTTAACCTTTGTGGGCTCCTCGGGGTACCAAGATCGAGCAGGCAGGTAACCTCACCCTTCTTTTCAATTATTGGAATAGGGCCCATTTCACTTGTGAAGGTGGGCCCTGGGAGCCACAGCCTCCAACACCCACACCAAATGTACTGGAGTATATTAAGGTATTGTAGCCTTCTGATCATACCAGTGCTTCATGAGCTCCTGGCTAGCCTCCAGTTTCCTGCCTGCTCTGTACATTGTTCAGCACATTGTCCTTTGCTTCTTTGAGAGGCATCTCCAAATACTCTCAGCAGGCACAATGGCCCTCTAACAGTGTGTCAAAACAACATCTCAAAGGGACTGAAACCAACATCTTTTTTGTGGGACCTACTTGTGGGCAAACATTAGGCATGGGAGAAAAACATCCAATTTCCTCCTCAGTTTGTCAGACAACCCACTTATCATGCACTTCAGGGCCTTGTTGAACCTATCCACTAGACAATTGATCTAGGTGTGATGTAGGATAGTGAACTTGTAGTTATCACCAAATTGCTCACAGATAGATGGGCAGAACGTTTGGTCCCTATCTGCAACAACCTCCTTTGGAAAACCAACTCTGGGGAACACACCAACTAGTTTCCTAGCCACTGCAAGAGCTGTTATTGTCTTGAGAGTTATTGCCTCAGGGTACCTTGTGGCATGGTCAACTACCACCAATAATTAGCTATTATCTAGGGGACCAACAATGTCCATCCCCACCCTCTCATAGGGAGTCTCACCACTGGCAGTGGTATCAAGGGAGCCTTTGACTTGCCCCCTGCCTTGTCACTGACATGACAGAAGACACAGGAGCTGAACAACTCCTTAACCTTTTCAGACTAATGGGGACAGTAGATATAGTTCACCAACCAATTCCAATTCCAAGTCAGGATGAACTTTCTGTACTTTTGGGGCACCACCAACCTCCTGGTGGCACCTTCCATGAGCTTCCGACCTCAGTATGCAGCAGTCCATCTTCCCAGTAGATTTTGTGTAATCTACTGTCACCCCCCAGCTCTTGCTTCGAAGCAATCTGCCTCAAGCTCTCAAGGGTGGGACAGTCTCTGTCCCTCACAGATCTCCTCTCTGAAGGGTCCACCTGCTCCTGTCAGTTCTGCCAAATCTGACAGCACTAACAGGGATGAAGTCCCTTCCCTAAAGGTCAGATCCAGCCCATCAGGGTCAGGTTCCTTCTGTACCTCTCAGGTTCCCTGGGATGGCTCACCAGACCCATACCCTTGTCATTGGATGCTTGCCCCCTTGTTCCAGGCTCCAGGCACCCAGCCTTTTCCTTCTGGATAGTCTGTGACCTGGTCACTGAACATGCCCATTCAGGGAGCTTCAATAGTCTCATGCAGAGCCCTTTCCTTTACCTCTGCCCACTCAGATTCTTTGAGATCATTGCCCTGTAATTACTGGACTAGAATAGAAGAAACACAGCTAATTTCATAGGGCCTGTCACGGCTCCCCATTCCAAAACCACCATAGTAGCCAAAGGATGAAGTTTGGTACTGCACAACAGGTAGCAATCTCTTAAGGCATCAGGGCAATTAGGACCATAGTCACACCAGCCCCTGTGTCTCTTAGAGCCTCAACCTCACTTCCATTCACTTGAGGCCTCTACCTATACTTATCCATGTTTTGAGGTAAGGCAACCAGGGTTGCAATATTGACCCCACCCATGGACACTAAAGTTGCCTCTGCTACTTTCCTACCCTTCTCTGGGATGCGTTCCACCCTCACACTTACAATAGCAATCCCTAGGGAAAGCCAACTAGTGGGGGCTTGTTTGTGCAGACAGCATCCCCCTTCTTGTGCCCTTGCTGGTCACAGTCAAAGCACTTAACCATCTTTGAGGGATCAAAGAACCTACCATTCTTTCTCTGGTACCCCCTCCCATGACTTTGGGTTGGCTAGTGCCCACCTCTTTTTTCAGGGTTGTGTGGGTCTTTGGAGGACTCTCTCTTTTTTTGACCATCTTTTTCCTGGGCTTCCCCTGGGGAGGTATCTGTCCTCCTTTCTCCTGATCATGCTGATTGCTGATTGGAAACCGAACTATCTATCCAACCATTTTTCCTCCCTTTATCAAATAGAAAAAAGTGCCCTGGTTGGTTACATACATTACCTTAACTAAAGAGCATGGGTACTGGACCTTCATATTGGTCCTAGTCCCTCTCACTACGTGATTTATGATGGACACCCGGGTACTCATCAGCTGCTTCCCCCAGCCCTCCGGGGTCTGTCAGCTTAGAGTCCCCTAGGTGCAGACTTAGCTTTTCTTCAGTACAATGAGTCAAATGATGTTCTTTCAAAAACAAATTATACAATCCCTCATATAGGTCAACTTTATTACCAACAATCCAGCCTTCTAGTGCCTTCAATGAGACATCAACAAAGTCCACCAATGACTTTGCACTCACTTTCTGGGTGTCTCTCAACTTCACACTGTACCACTCTGGGATCAGACTAAATCTATTGACAATGCATGCCCTCATATGCTGGTAGGATTCTGCAGCATCCCCTTTCAGTGTCAGGAGCCTATCCTTCCTGGCTACTGGTATCAACTCCCACAGAAGTGCACCCCAATACTTACAGTAGACTCTACTCATCCTAAGGGCCATCTCAAAGGCTGCTAGTCACTTATCAATGTCGTCCCCCTCTGTGTAGCCTTGGTAAGCTTGTGGTCAAATCCACCACCCTTGGACATCTCAGTTTCTCCATCATGTTCACTGCCACCATTTCTTTTCTCCTCACCCATTTGCAACTTCTTCTTAGTAAATTCCAGTTTCTCCATCCCTAAGGCGATGGAGGTTAACTGGGCCTTAAGCTGGCTCTCTGCAAGGGACAGTGGTGGTTCCTGAATAGGGGACCTTGCCCTCCTCCTACCATCTGTAATCACATAGATAACACTGGAAACAACAGAGGAAGCAACATCCTCACCCTCCTTCTGGGAGGCATAGGAGGGTCAACCCCCCCTCAAATCTCTTAAGCTGCCCCAGCCCAGGCCTTCAGGGACTTACACAACTCTGCTTTCCGAATTGTGTTGGAGGCAGGCAGCACCCAAGCCTACACTGTTCCATAAACTCATCCATCTTGAGTTCAGTCAGTTAAGGTAGGTCACGTCCATGGTGTCCCAAGTTTTGGGTCACAACAACTTGCAATCAGACTTAGAATAAGTTTGGAAAAATTAAAACTATGGATCACAAATCAGTGTAGTACTAATTCCAAAAATTCAAACCTCAAACTTTTGGGTCTAAGACAATTTAGAGGATTTTTACAATCTTATTTGACTTCACTGAATGGTGTACATTTAAACACAAGTCCTCATCCACACCGCTGAAAAAGCTGATCCGCGTGTTTACGTACCGACATCGGTACGTAAACACGCAGATCGGCGTTTTCATTTACTTCTGTTCGGCGACTATTTATATTTGTACCATGGAAAATTGACGAATACATGAAGCCTGGTAATGGCATTTTTGACGAATTGTGTTTTCATGTGAGAGTTTTCTGAGGGGTATACCAGTACCTACTTATGAGTCATTATATGAAGCTCATCATGTTGCAAAGAACGTACTATTATATGATATGCACTTGTATATTCAAAGGCCTTGAGAAAGTCTTAGAACAAGACGAAACACATGTTGGCTATAATGTGTGTAGTAACCACAGGGACAGTGGTTGTAGTTTAAGTCCTTTATTTCTCAAGATGATCAGTACACATCCATAGAGTAACCTCCAGCTTCATCAACTGGCAGCATTCACAGAGTCTCTCAGTGATGTCACTCTAATGACATCACTGAGTTCTACAGCATTGAATAGAAACTCCACACATCTCCCCCCTTACAAAGAGTTTACAATAAAACAATCCAAAAACAACAACAACTGTACAGGTTAGCATTCATAGGAATAACAAAACACTCATTAATCCTAAGAGATACAGAAATATAATCATTCAAAAGAATTTGGGACATCAATCTTGCACAAGTTCCCCATGCTCCATATTTTCCCATCAGCAAGAGTTACCACATAATTCATTACCTTTACCACTTTTTGAGGTTTGGAAAACTTATTTTCCCCTTTTTTAACCAAGCCCATTCTTTTAGTGATCACCCAGTCACCAACTGCAATTTTTATATCCTTCACTCCTTTTCTCTTATTATAATCATCTTTATTTCTTTCTTGAGACTCTCTAACTCTTTCTGCAATTCTTTCTCGATCTACCCACACCTGATTTTTCTTTTGTAACCATACAGGTGACTCTTTCGTTGCTGGTTCTCTCCCTTTTAAAGCCACAAAAGGGGATACACCTGTGACAGAATGTGGAGTTACTCTGTGTGCCCACACCATTTTATTTAACTCTTCTCTCCATCTCAATCCATTACTTAATGACAATTGGATATTGTCCATTATAATACGATTCACTCGCTCAACCAACCCGTTAGCTTGAGGCCTGAATACTGCCACCCTTTCATGTTTGATACCAAGATTAGAAAGAAACCTTGCCATTATCGTGGAAACAAGTTGCACTCCATTGTCTGTAACTAAGCATTTAGGTATTCCCTCTTCCAAAAATGCACTCTTTAAAAAATCAATGACCACCTCAGATGTAATATGTTCTACAGGCTTTATCATAAACCACTTGCTATGGTAATCAACTAGAATTATTAAGAATCTACTTCTCATACCCAGCCTGTTAATAGGACCCAAAAAATCCATTGCCACTTTCTCCCATGGCCGATCCGGAACGTCAAGGGAGCCCAGAGTAGGCTGACGAATTACTCTGCATTTATCACTATTGCAACATGGCTGACATTCTTTTACAATTGCTTCCACATCTCTGTCCATTTCAGGCCACCAAAAACTCTGCCTCAACCTTCTTTTACACATGCTTCTACCTAGGTGACCTTCGTGTACCAATTTAAGTAACTTTCCTCTCAACATCTTAGGAGGAACCACTCGGTTGCATCTCAAAACTCTGTTCTTTTGAATGCTTAACTGGTCCTTAACTTTTAAATACTTTTTCAACTCTTCATTTATATCAACTTCACTGTTCCAACCATCACGTATGACTTTTTTAAGCACCATGTACTCTTCATCCTTGTCTAAAGCTTCATTCCATTCTTCCTGTTTTAATGCTAAACTCAAATCATTAATGTCGCACATAGATTCGACTTCATATACCAAGAATGAATCTTCCTCCTGTCCCTCAACTGGCATACGCGACAAACAATCAGCAATGATATTTTTTTTACCTCTTACAAACTCAATCGAGAAATTATAATCTAATATTGATAAAAGCCACCGGGATATCCTTGGAGTCACACCACCTTCAAGCCCCTTTCCACCTTTAAAAATGTGTACCAATGGTTTGTGATCTGTTTTTAGAACAAATGGTAAACCCCACAAATAAAATTTAAAATGGTTTATTGCCCAACAACAACCCAACGCTTCCTTCTCAATGGCGGAGTAGGATTTCTCTGCTCCCTGCAAACGTCTCGATGCAAACCCAATCACACTTTCACCCTCCATTGATTTTTGAGTTAATACAGCACCCAATCCTATATTACTTGCATCAGTTGTCAGAATTGTTTTCTTAGTCACATCAAAATGGGCTAGAGTAGGAGCACTAACCAATGACGATTTAATCTTTTCAAACGCATCTTCGCATGAAACATTCCAATTAAATAATACTCCTTTTTTTAACAACATCCTCATAGGTTCCACAATCTCTGAAAACCCTGATATATATTTTGAGCAATACTCCGCTAACCAAAGGAATGATTTCAATAAATCTTTATCAGTTGGTTGTGGAGCATCTACAATTGCCTTTATTATGCTTCTCTTAGGTTTAATCCCCTCAGCAGATATCTCATGCCCTAAATAATCCACTTTTTCCTTTCTTATCTGACACTTTTCTTTCTTGATGGTCAACCCATGACTAGCAATCTTTTTCAAAACATTATTTAACAATTCATCATGGTCCATAAAAGATCTTCCCACCACCATGATGTCATCCTAAAAGCACAACACACCATCCATCCCCTTAAAAATATCTTGCATAATCCTTTGGAACACGGCAGATGCCGAAGCTAGACCGAAAGGCATGCGTCGATAGCGGAAAGCCCCCAGCGGTGTAACAAAAGAGGTTAGGGCTCGTGACTCAGGATGCAGATTTATCTGGTGGTAAGCAGCTGACATGTCTAAGACACTAAATACTTTTCCACTTGCCCACACCATGCTATGAATATTTTATGAAAACAATGAAATCTCTTCACGGACAAGAATAAAGAAATACAGATCTCCACTAAAATTGGATCGCGTTGAATCAATGTTTGAATCCCTGTTACTGTATCCTGTCTATTGTGAAAAAGAAGAAGGGAAAATTATCCTTTATAGTTTCTATACACTTGATCTTGAATGTTTATAGATCTACTACATATTTGAAGGTGTGCCACATGAACCCTAAATTTGTTAGAATTAGTCTCAGTAAATTATTCCCAAGCTCAACCCTTGGTAGCCTGGCTGCGAGCAGGCAGGCTTAACTTAAGAGACAGCTATGTAAAGCGTTTAAAAACACCAATTCAGTAAACATTTAAGACACAGCACATAATAAAAAATTCTACACAAACTTATAAAAATGAGAAATATCTTTATCTTTAAAATGACACCAAAAGGACAAAAATCTAATGTAGGGAACTGTGGATATGAATTTTTAAAGACTTAGCACTCAATAGCACTTAGAAACTGATAGCGTCACACTGAGACACCTGGTCACGCTTGACCGGGACAAAGTCAAAGATTCAGGCTGACCGTGATGGAGCCCTGCTTAGATAACCCTAACGGTAGGCCTCAGTGGAGATTTTACCTTCGGACTTAGAAACTTTTCTGGAGCTTTTATTGATGGGGTTCCTCGATTCTCTTCACCAGTCCGGGTACAGTGAGGGTTTGCCAACTTGCTTTCCAGGGAGCTCCTGGTCAGCCTCTGGAAGTCAGACCTCCGGAGCTTTTCAGCGTGAGCCAAAGGTCGCCAGCTTGGCTCTCACGGTTCAGTCGGCCCCCGTCTGGAGCATTTTTCCAAAGTTGCTTCAAACTTCTGAAGTTCCTCTGGTGGTACCAACGTGTCCAAAACACAATACAAGGGTCTGGACTTTCTAAGATGGTCCTGGAAAGTTTGGCAGTTCAGTTCCCATAATCCACTTGGACAAAACTCTTACAAATCCACTGGATGCACTCCAGGCTAGGGATTCTTGGCAGTGGTGTTCCAGGTGAGCTCTGTTAACCTTGAGCTTGCAGGGAGTCTTCTCTTTAGTCCTCTTGAAGCAAGGTACATCCAACGGGCTGTAGTCCCAGATAATTCAGCAGGTGCAGTGGGTCAGAATGCAGAGTCAGATGATGCAAATCAAGTTTCCAGCTTGGCAAGCCTTCTTCTTCTCTTAGTTTCAATAAGTAGATGTGAGAAAAGTGTGACATAATCCTTTACCAGAAAGCACTATTTTGCACATATTTCTTCAGCAGTCTCTGGGGTCAGGCAGGAGAGTGCTCCTGTCCAATGAGGTGCAGGGCAATACCTCAGAGCATGAACACTTCCTCCAAAGTGTGACATAATCTGATTCCAAAAAACACTATTTCTCCAAAATTCATAATGTCTGAACTTGCAGCAGAGGAGATGGAACTAGTTAAATCAACCTCCAGTAGGGCTCAATTTCATTGCTCTACTGCCCCTAACAACTGCCTATTACTGCCTTAAGCCTGCCAGCTGGCTGGTTCAGGATATCAATTCACCAAAGCAGCCTGGCTAATCCTCTTAACTCTGACCAATTAGGGGAGACCATAGGAAGGATGAATAATGGATTACAGACAAGAAAGTCTTTTAACTGTTTTTCCGTATACTTTAGGACAAATTCAACAATAGCATATTGTTGGATTTAACAATACTATTTTCCTATGTCCATGAATAATATTTTTTGTGGATTCCTAGTGATAGTTATTGATTTGTAAACTATTGCCATGTGAAACTATGTGGCTGGTGGTCTACAATAGGGAAAATGAAATGTGCAATTCCTCAAACACCAGGGCATATACAACGTATTTTCTAAGGACCCTGCTTATAGTTGCAGGACCCTCTACTCATGGGACACCTAGGGAGGACTGTAGAGGTCCTGAATATATAAATATTGTAATATAGTATTGATCCTCACTCCACAGTGCTCCTAGCACAAACGTTGATTTTGGGAAGCACTTTACTGCAATGGGGGAAGTGAAATGTGCAATTTAATGATCCCCAGGCTATACAAAACCTCTTTTATAAGGGTCCACCTTATAAGTATTTGACCTTCCAATCATGGGGCACCTAAGGGAGACCCTGGGGGTATCTAATATGCCAAAATATTGTAGTTTTTCACTTTTTAAGTGCCCTTACACCAAAGTCGAGTATGGGCACATTTTACATTTAAAAGCAGTGATGCTACATAGGGCTGCTTTTAAAATCACCTCTGGATCTCAGCAGTGCACACATGCAAGTGCAGAAAGGGCTGTTGGGTTATAAACTGCCATGCCCTATTATATACTTGGGACTTAAAGGTAGATTTAATCCCCATGCCCTATTATGTACTAGGGACTAATTGGGTATGTCATGGAAATTCTATGTGTATCCTAATATATAGTACACCCTCATTTGTGTGTCTTCACTCTTTTTTCACCATAGCCCTGACCCTGGGCCTGGTTAGTCAGAGCCCAGGGACAGTCAGAGTCAGTTACCACCAGTACCTGTCAGCCAAATTGGGGGTGCCTAGGGCACAGGATGACTTTGCAACAAGGGTTGAGTTTAGAGACTTAGGGGCAAATTAACAAGGCGGCGATAAAAAATTATCGCTGCTTTTGCGACCGTTTTCGGCCGAAAAGCGGCGATAATTTTATTGCCCAATTAGCAAGGCCACGCTAACGCGTGAAACCTTGCTGAGGCACACAAAATCTTAATGCCCAGCTTTGCATCTCTAATGAGATGCAAAGTGGGCGTTCCTGACCTAACATGACAGGAGAAATGTCGCTAAGCGACATTTCTCCTATCATCAAGCCCCACGCTATGAAGCATAGCAGCAAGAAAAGTAGCGATAACCCATGTTATCGCTACTTTCCTTACGCCTGCTTCAGGACTGACTTAGCCATGATATCCTATGGAAGGTGGATATCATGGCTAAGTTTGTGAGGCCCTATCAACAAGCTAACGCCACATTTCGTGAGATTATCGCTGGGTTTCCAGCGATAATCTCACATTAGGCAGTTAGCGCTAGGATTTTTATCGCTTTTGAGATAAGCGTTGCTAATAGCACGCTATCTCAGCGATAAAAGTCCACGTTAGCCGGCGATAATTATCCTAGCGCTAAGTGCGCTTAGCGATAATTATCGCCGGTTGTTGCTGATATGCCCCTAAAATCTTTGTGGGGAGAGAATTTTAAGTACTGTTAGGTGCCATCTGCTAACATTTGATAATGGATGTTCGATAAATAAAGCAATTAAGTTAGAGGTTCCATGAATACATTAAAGGAAAGAGGGTGAGAGTGAAGACCCCTGAGGGGTCCCTAAAGTGACCTATGTGGGGTTGTATAGGGACATATTGACTATGATTTGTTGAGTACTGTTCTGGAGAATGGAGGCAAACCATATAAGAACGGTCCACGATAGTGTCATTCTACATTTAAGTAGATCTAGGAGACTGTCATACTTGACAGAATCGAAGGCTTATGAGAGATCATGTAGGGTAAGAAGGCATGAGTCATTCCGATTCAACTTCTTTAGCACATTATCAACTATGTGTGTGAGCTTCGATTCAGTGCTGATGCCATGATGGAAGCCAGAATGAAATTAATCTAAGAGACTTAATTGGTCAATGTGGTTGCACAGTTGAACATGTACACATTTCTCAAGGAGCTAGTGTTGGAATCATAGAGATTGTGCAGAAGTTGTTTAGGCCTGAGAGGTCCACCGTTGATCTTTTAAAAATAATAACCTGTCCAGCTTTGAGGCAATCAGGGATTGAACCATGAAGTAGTGAGGCATTAACTATTTTTGCCCAGCGAGGTAGTAAGGAAAATTTGATCTTACTAAAGACATTTGTTGGTAGAGGGTCGCTAAAGTGGTCTGAGGGTTTTAGTGTTGTTAGGATTTTGAGGAGAGCACTTTCATCGAAAGTTTTGAATATGCTCCAAGTATCATTGTTGTTGGGGTGTGAGCTGGGATACCTGAAGCCCTATTATGTGTAGAGCAAACACAAGGAGATGATGGATGGAGCACTGAAACTTTTCAGACACTCACCCCCTGTCACAGATCTGGGTTGACTCCATCATCGTTCTTTAGCTCACTTCACATGGGTCCCTTGCTCACTGTGCTATTGGATTCAAGCTAGCCTGGCTGATAAGGGTGACATACCCCAAAACCGGTCCCAGTATGCTTGTTTCCGGTCCAGGGAGGACCTGGCTTGGCAGTTCGGTCTGGACTGTTCCCATGAGGCACAGGGTCAAGACTGATTTGCATATGGCTGGGTCCAAACTGGGGTGGTGTAATGGGCAAAAGAAAGATGGATTTAACCCTGATCTCTTGACTGGGGGAGAATGTTTGAATCATTCAGCATTCCATCCATCATTTGTTGCAGTTACACTATTGTGTACTGGGTGCATTTCCCTTATTTGCCCCCGGTGAACCTTAAAACAGATGTGCCAGCCACAATCAAGGAAAGTGCATCCTATTACATAGAATGTACTGCCCCAGGGCAGCAGTGAACTCAAGTTGCCCGGGGGAGGGGCAGCACATTCAAATTAAAAACAGAGCAGCTTTGAAGCAGCCACTCCGTGTTTCACTGTGCTGATGGCAACCTGCCTGTACTTTTAAAGGGTATTAGAGATCCCTTTGCAGGCAGGTGCAGTGAATGACTGCACCTGCCTGCAAGGGGATTTCTGGGGTATCCATAGGACCACCTTTCCACCCTCCAGAGATCTGCTATGAGGGGGTCCCTGACAGCTTCTTTGCATCTGCGCCCACATGTATTATAAGGTGTGGGTGCAGAGGCAAAGGGATTCCCTCTTTTGCATAGGGCCATGCCCCCATGCAAATAAGTGAACACCTTCTTGAAAAAGCGCTGTATGTACACCAGCTTTTTCAGTATTTCAGAAGGGGCTGAACAAGCGTTTGCAGTACTTTCTGTAATACCAAAGTTGCCCGTGGGCATGCAAGGAGGGTGCAAATTACTGTTGCGCCCCCAGTGCACTTTGTGTAATTTCGCAACTGATGCCTCAGCAATCTGGAGGGGGGTGCTACAATGAGAAGTGAGACGAAGGTGCTCTTTAGCTGACTGCTGGTTATTTTCAATCTTTCTTGTCTTTTCCATGAAGAAGGGGGCAAAACCCTCTTAATTTTGCTGTTAATTAAACCTGTGGGGACAGTATTGGGTTCCTTATTGAACTGTAACTTGACCAGTGCGCCAGTATTTGTATAATTCTTTAGCTTTGTCTATTGGCATCCAAAGAAATGTGCTTTGAAGCTTGCAATATAATCATAGAGGGTGATTTTAACACTACATTTGAACCTCTGGACTTCGAGGACGGCAACCTTAGTGCAGACGAAGATACCCAGTGGGGTATTCACCAACTGGAGTTACCATCAATTAAAAAGTGGACCGAGGCAGCGCTCCAACTAAAAGCATTCAGCCTAGAGAGGGGAGTCAGGGCGGTGAATGGACGTACACCCTCCAATCCCTTAGGATCCCACACATACAGTAATGGACAGAGAAGCAGTCGCATTGACTACATCCTTATTAACATAAAGAACTGTCCATCTCTTGTGGATATGGAGGTCTGTGTGAGGAACGAAAGCAACCATATTCCATTGTTGTTAACTCTTAAGGTAAATGGCCATACAATATCCCTGCCAGTGCCATCGTGATTGAGACTGCTGATCCTATATTAAGTAACAACATGAGGAGGATTAAATGGTCTTGGATTGTCAAAAAGGAAAGTTCCTTTGAAAAAATGAAAGAAGAGGTTATGAGCACACTAGACGGTTTCCAAAAATGTTATAACCAGAGAGAAATTAACCTTACTATTACCCAAATCCATGAGACCATGTTCGGAAATATCAGGTCTTTCTTTGTCACACCTCTTAAAATGTCCAAGAGATCTTCAAATAAACATGACCACTGGTATAAAAAGGCCTGTAAGGAAGCGTATAAGCAGCTATCACGGGCAATAAAAACCAAAGACATGACCAAGATTAAAATAGCACATAAACATTTTAAATCCTAGCAACTAGCAGCAAAAAAGTAATGGGATGAACAACGGTGGTTAGAACTTTTACAGGCTAGCAAAATGAAAAATATGCAATCATTTTGGCAGTTGGTAAAGTGGGGTAGAGAAGGACAAGGTAACACCCCCCAAAACTATATAGTGCCTGATCAATGTTTTTTCTTCTTTGAGAAACAATTTGCAGTTGGAGAGAATGCACCCCTCTTCCAAGTACCAAGTACCAATGCTGTGGTAACATTTACTGTAAGTGAAGAGGAAAATGCTTTGAACTCAGCACCAAGGAGTAGGGCCACTGGCCCGGATTGTATCCCGGCGTACCTATTTCTATCAGACAAGGATAACTGGCTCCAGTACATCATGATCCTTGCCAATGCGATAGCCAGTGCCCAAGCAATTATAGGCCAATTAGCCTAATCGACTCCACCCAAAAGATTATGGCCAGACTTGTGCTGAACAGAATTCAGATTTGGATAGCAGAGAGCAACATATTATCCCAATTTCAAGCAGGCTTTAGGGCCCTTGTAAGTACAATTGACCACGTTTTTTATTTTGTTTCAATCTACTGGCATGGTGTACTACTAGCAGGAGGTACTATCTATGCCGCTTTTGTAGACCTCAAAGCTGCATTCTATACGGTCCAGAGAAATAAGCTCTGGGCCATATTGAAAGACTTAGGGTTACCTTTAGAGCTCCTACAGCTTGTAGTTAAGCTGCATGAACCTAATTATGCACAGGTTTGCTGGGGATCGCAAGGATACACCACCCCTAGGTTCCCAATCCTAAAAGGGGTGCGGCAAGGGTGCGTTCTGGCTCCCACCCTGTTTTCATTGTTTATAAATGGGGTGGTTAAATATTTCTCAGAATTCTCCACCGACGCACCCATAGTTGCAGGCAAAAAGGTCCCAATACTTATGTTCGCTGATGATATCCTAATCCTATCAAAAACACAAGTGTGGTTGCAGCGAGCATTAACCCGCTTCAAGTCATTCTGCAAGGCACACAAGTTAGTGGTAAATGTGGACAAAACCGAATTCATGGTGCTGCATAAACATAAAGCAATCAAGTCAAGGGTAGTTATGAATGAGGAAGCATTGGAACAAACAGATATATTTACTTACCTTGGAATAACTGTTGGCCATAAACTAGACTGGAAACCCCAGATAGAAATTATGGCGCTTAAGCATTCCCAGCTTGCAGGAGCACTTTTGAAAGAACATAGGCTCTCCTAGACCAAGCCGGTTGGACCTGTACTTAAGATATACAATTCCAAGGTTATGGCCTCCACTCTCTATGGTGCGGAACTCTGGGGTTTTGAAAATCTATCCTCATTAGCCCTGGCCCAAAATAGATTTGTGAGAGGTCTTACTGGTCTTCCCCAAAGTACTTCAATCACACCCCTATACTTTGATCTGGGGTGCAACACCCTGGCTGAGGTTGCTAGGTTTAGACCACTGGCCTATTGGAGAAGACTATGGTCCCCTCCGGAGCTAGCCCACTATGCCCAAGCACTCAAAGATATTAGAGATGCCGATAACTCTCACAAGATCAGTTGGTTACAGTGGGTGAAAAGTTCCCTAGTGAATATGGGCATGAGACATGTGTGGGATGACCCGGCAAATAATACGTTTCCCCCTAAAATAGTTTTTGAAGAAGTATACTGGGCTATGATTAGAGCTGGCAATTTGTGTTCTTCCAGCTCACCATCACTGACCAGTATCTTCCTGGAACATAAGCCGGAAGCTTTGTATGAAGACTTCTGGGACTTCATAACTGAGCCCACCGACAGGAAACATTTCTTTCAGTTCAGGACAGGTACTTTACCGATTAAAGATTTCACCACAACCTGGCACCACTCCCAAGATAGCAAATGCACATATTGCCAGAATGTGGACGAGACTATTCCTCATATCTTATTTTTATGCGCAGCATATAGCTCTCCACGGAGAAAATGGCTTACACTGGTTTGCTCGAATATGGGCACCAGGTCAAGTACTACTGCAGTGCGAATACTAAAGACAAGCACACAGGAGACAATCGTGATCGCCCTAGCAACATTTCTAAGATGGGTGTGGAGAATCTGACACAAGATCGAAAGCAAGTAGACTGTGACAGTGATTATTTTGTAAACACTGACTTCTACTTCTTCTGCCCTAGCGTGTATTATACCCCACAGCCAGCATTGGGATCCATGGTTTTAGAATTTTAGATGTAATGAAAGATAATATTTTTTAGTCATTGTTAACGGCTTGTACTGTTTTTAAACTTTTTAACTCATAAAATGTTTATGTAAGTTTTTATAAACTATAAACAAAGACATTGTCTTTCAAGATCAGTATGGTCAAAATAAAGACTAATAAATCGTAATGGTAAATATGTAGATGCTCCTCAGTGATATCAGGAGTGTAAGGTTTACTGGGAATGGTGAGGAACGCAATTCTCTTTCAGCCAGTCTAAACTTATGTTTTTCTGTATTCAGGCTGCTACTGAACCAAGGTTTAGAGTCTTTGGTGAATATTCTTTTTTAACTGCAGGGGTCCTATTGAGTCCAAAATGTTCAACATGGAGTTACTGTAATGGTTTATGAGGTCATGCACATCTGTCATATTCAAAAGAGGTGTCAGTATGTTATTGATGAGGGATGTCAGATGGTTCCAGGTTATAGTCTGCATGCTCCTTTTCCATTGTGTGTGTTTCTTTGGTTGACCCTTTCTTGTCTTCACTGATTCTGACGAAAGTGATGTGGTGATGATCTGTCCAGTCACAAAGGTTGATAGATTCCATTCGGATGATAATACTCTTGGTAATGTTAAGGTCCAAAGTCGCACTAAAGTTTTGTGTACGACTGTTGCAAAATTGAGTCAGTTTGAGGTCAGCTTGGAAGGATTTAAGGCTGCTGGCTGCTGCGTCATTCCAGTGATGGTTGAAATCTCTGAGGAAGATGTGGGTGCTGTTGTATCCTGCATTGGTTGAGATGGTTTCTATAATTTGTTCTATAAATGTGATGTTGTCACTGGTGGGTGATAGGTCATGTGCGGTTTTTACACAGGATTGATGTTACTGAAAATGTCAATGCATAGGTATTGGCTTGAGAATATGTCAATTTTATGTGTCTTATTCAGTGCAATATTGTTTCTGTGTATGCAGACGATACATCCACCAGGTCTTCTTGGCATATCTAATCTAATGATGGCATGATTAGGTGGCACTAGTAGATCAAGAGTAGGTGAGGAGGCATCATTTAGCCATGTTTTAATCAGGATTAGTATGTCTAGCTCGTGTGTAAGAATGAGGTCTGTGATGTCTGCTGCATGTTTCACTGCTGATCTGCAAATGCGTAACATGCATTTCAGGTTTGGTTTGGTGCCAGTAGAGGATGATTGAGTGATGGGCGCTTGTTTAAGGTTCAATTAGTTTATTGCTCTGTGATTGTGCTTTGTATCTCTGTGTGGGTTTGTAGGAACCATTTGGATTCAGGCCAGATTGACTGTTTGCAGAGTAAGTAGATTTATATGAGAGGAGTAGGGAGTGAATGTCGGAAAATCGGAAAGGGAATCCTTGAGTCCGTAGGGCCTTGGGGTAGGGTATTGTTCACCATTTCCGGTCAGGGGTTGCCAAGACAGTTGCCCATTGTCTGTGGGGTTTGATTTAGGTCCAGTGCTGTAATTAACATCTGGGGTGTTGTTGTGTCTATACGTCTCAGGAGTTACATTGTTCCCTCTATTGTTTGCAAACACTGAGGTGATGCTTATAAGGCTTTTTAGATCTGCCTTAAGTAGTTGTAGGTTGTGTGCCATCACACTTGCAGGTCCTATGAGATAGATCTTTGTTGGAGAACTTTTAATCCTGTATTGAATTGCACTGTGGTAGTGGGTGCATTTACAGTGTACACACAAAATCAATGATGAAATCTCATTGTATTTATATTGATTGGGAATAGTGGGTCAGGTGCTGGATCTGTACGGGATATACTGCCCAGTTCGTTTATTTTTCTGTACACGAAAAAAACACATCACAACTTTCACAACGAAAGGCAAAAACTGCGATGAGCAACAAATTAGCACCAGGGATGTTACACCTACTTTATGCTGGTGTTAAGCAGGACGGCTACCTGCAGCATGAAAGGGAACTCAGCTAAGAGCCACACCGGAACACCCACAGGTGCCATAGAGTCAATGAGCATGATACACGGATACCCTTGAGGGCCACAACACTCATCGCAACAACCCTAGGACTGCCAACGCCCCCCGAACCCGCATCTGAGCAAGTGTGTCAGTGTGGTCATTGTGTTAGCATGATGGGCACGGGCCCTGCAACATCACAGAGTGCTGTATTAAGCGGACGTTACCATGTCACCTCAGCATTAGCAGTGAACCTGGACATGTAGCTACGCATGCATCATTCTGCATGCACAAACGGCGTGTGCTGGTCCGGTGTACACAAGTCAGCGCAGGGGTGTGCCTATCCGGAAAGGGGAACGGGGTGTCTCAGACATGTCCATGTGCAGGAAGTGCGGCAAGTGTGTTTCTGTGTTCTGGTGTGGCCTCCACAAGGGCCGCAGCAGTCGATGTTGTAAGGTGGCATGCACCACCTCCAAAGGGCAGTGTCATGGTGTGGTTGGAAAGCCGCAGGACATACACAAATAGGCATTACAATGGTGTGCCGTAGGAGTGCATGGAATACAACAGCGCAGCGCAAAAAGTGTGGGGGCTCGTGGGAGGGAGGAGCAGCTGTTTGGCAACGTAACACACAGTGAACGTGCCCATGTGACATGTGCCGGGCATCTCATCCACGATGACCAGGGTCGCAGACATCCCACAACTGGCCTCTGTACACATCCTGTATGAATGCAGCTGGAGAAGTTACTGTAGGGATGAAAGGATCTTTGGCTGAGCTATCTTGCGCTAGCACATCTGCTGTTCTGAGAAGGAACTTGGAAGTGGCCGGCCCCCACTGGCAGATACGATAATATTTGCATCCGTCTTCCACACAACGCACTGCCCGATTTGAGAACAATGAGTACACATCCCACACTCAAAAGTCCTTCGTCGTAGTCGGCGTGCGTGAAATGGCCTTCACACGTACTCCCACCACAACCCTGCCCTGCACCCATTGCACACAGACCCGGCTCATTGCACCAAGCTGTGCCATTTCATCCACAAGACTGGTACACGGCAAGCCAGTGCAGCTACAAGCAGAGCCACTGACACAATGGCAGGGCATCCCAAACACATGGTCGACTTCATTCACGTCCGCCTACACCTTGCACGTCTGCTGCATGTCCTGGGTGCACTGCCTTTGCCAGTGGTGCTGCTGCTCACTTACCGGCTGTGCTTCCGCATTGCGGACATCATCTGCGTTCAACCTGTGTTGCAATTTAGCACGTGCCTATCCGAGTGGTGCATGGACGTGTGCCTCTCCAATGTGTGGGTAGCTGACAAGGATTACAACGGATGTCTGTGCCCCCTGTTGGCCCACGACCATGAGTGTCCTGCTGATGCCCGTTTATGGCATGCATGGATGTTTGGCATGCATGTTGGGAACTGGGCCTGGGAGATTGCACGTATTGTAGTATGCAGTGAGCAAATTGCCCCACTCCCCGATTCTACTTTGGTGCACATTGAGACCAGCAAAACACCTAACACTGCCCAAACATCACTGCACTGCCCTAAACCCTGAAACAACACCCCGTGCACGACCCCTTACACTGACCGAACACCACTGCACTGCCCTAAACCATGAAACACCACCCCCAGCACGACCTCCTACACTGTCCAAAGACCACTGCTCTGCTCTAAACCCTGAAACAACTACCCCAGCAGGACCCCCTACACTGCCCGAAGACCACAGTTCCGCCCTAAACCCTGAAACACTACCCCAGCATGACCCCCTACACAGCCCGAACACCACTGCACTGCCCTAAGCCCCAGCACGACCCCCCACACTGCCCGAACACCACTGCACTGCCCTAAAACCTAGAACATCAGCCCTGGCACGACCCCACACACAGAACGAACACCACTGCACTGCCCTAAACCCTGAAAACCACCCCAGAAATACCCCTACACTGCCTGAACACCACTGCACTTCCCTAAACCCTGATATACTACCCCCAGCAATACCCCCAACACTGCCTGAACACCACTGCTCTGCCTTAAACTCTGAAACACCACCCCCAGAACAACCCCCTACACTGCCCGAAGACCACTGCTCTGCCCTAAACCCTGAAACACTACCCCAGCATGACCTCCTACACTGCCTGAACACCACTGCTCTGCCCTAAACCCTGAAACAACACCCACAGCACGACACCCTACACTGCCCGAACACCACTGCTCTGCCCTAAACCCTGAAACACCAGCCCCAGCATGACCCCCTACACTGCCCGAACACCACTGCTCTGCCCTAAACCCCGAAACACCATCCCCAGCATGACCCCCTACACTGCCCGAACACCACTTCTCTGCCCTAAACCCTGAAACACTACACCAACATGACCCCCTACTCTGCCCGAACACCACTGCAATGCCCTAAGCCCCAGCACGACCCCGCACACTGCCAGAACACCAATGCACTGCCCTAAACCCAAAAACACCAGCCCCAGCACAACCTCCTACACTGCCCGAACACCACTGCACTGCCCTAAACCCTGAAACACCACCCCAGCATTACCCCCTAACTGCCTGAACACCACTGCTCTGCCCTAAACCCTAAAACACCACCCCCAGCATGACCCCCCACACTGCCTGAACACCACTGCACTACCCTAAACTCTAAAACACCAACTCCTGCACAACCCCCTAAACTACCCGAACACCAATGAACTGCCCTAAACCCCGAAACAGCACCCCCTGCATGACCCCATACACTGCCCGAACACCACAGGACTGCCCTAAACCCTGAAACACCACCCCCAGCACGACACCCCACACTGACCGAACACCACTGCTCTGCCCTAAACCCTGAAACACCACCCCAGCACGACCCCCTACATTGCCAGAACACCACTGCTGTGCCCTAAACCCTGAAACACCACCCCAGCACGACCCCCTACACTGCCCCAAGACAACTGCACTGCCCTAAACCCTGATACACCAGCCCCCAGCACGACCCCCTACACTGCCCGAACACCACTGTTCTAAACCCTGAAAAACCAGCCCCAGCACAACCCCCTACACTGCCCAAACAACACTGCTCTGCCCTAAACCCTAAAACACCACCCCCAGCATGACCCAATACACTGCCCGAAGACCACTGCACTGCCGTAAAACCTTAAACACCACCCCCTGCACGACCCCTACACTGCCTGACCACCACTGCACTGCCCTAATTCCTGAAACACCACCCTCTGCATGACCTCCTACACTGCTCGACCACCACTGCTGTGCCCTAAACCCTGACACACCACCCCCAGCGTGACTTCCTACACTGCCCGAAGACCACTGCTCTGCCCTAAACCCTGAAACACCACCCCCAGCATGACCCCCTACACTGCCCGAACACCACTGCACTGCCCTAAGCCCCAGCATGACCCCCACACTTCCCGAACACCACTGCACTGCCCTAAACCCTAAAACACCAGCACCAGCACGACCCCACACTGCCTAAACACCACTGCACTGCCCTAAACCCTGAAAAATCACCCCAGAAATACGCCCTACACTGCCCGAACACCACTGCACTGCACTAAACCCTGAAAACCACCCCCAGCAGGACCCCCTACACTGCCCAAACACCACTGCCCTAAACCCTGAAACACCACCCCCGCAAGAACCCCTACACTGCCAGAACACTGCTGCACTGCCCTAAACCCTGAAACACCACCCCCAGCATGACCCCCTACACTGCACGAACACCACTGCACTGCCCTAAGCCCCAGCACGCCCCCCCACACTGCCCGAACACCACTGCACTGCCCTAAAACCTAGAACATCAGCCCCGGCACGACCCCACACACTGCCCGAACACCACTGCACTGCCCTAAACCCTGAAAACCACCCCAGAAATACCCCTACACTGCCTGAACACCACTGCACTGCCCTAAACCCTGATATACCACCCCCAGCACTACCCCCAACACTGCCCGAACACCACTGCTCTGCCCTAAACTCTGAAACACCACCCCCAGAACGACCCCCTACACTGCCCGAAGACCACTGCTCTGCCCTAAACCCTGAAACACTACCCCAGCATGACCCCCTACACTGCCTGAACACCACTGCTCTGCCCTAAACCCTGAAACACCACCCACAGCACGACCCCCCACACTGCCTGAACACCACTGCACTACCCTAAACTCTGAAACACCAACTCCTGCACAACCCCCTAAACTGCCCGAACACCAATGAACTGCCCTAAACCCTGAAACAGCACCCCCTGCACGACCCCATACACTGCCCGAACACCACAGGACTGCCCTAAACCCTGAAACACCACCCCCAGCACGACACCCCACACTGACCGAACACCACTGCTCTGCCCTAAACCCTGAAACACCACCCCAGCACGACCCCCTACATTGCCAGAACACCACTGCTGTGCCCTAAACCCTGAAACACCACCCCAGCACGACCCCCTACACTGCCCAAAGACCACTGCACTACCCTAAACCCTGATACACCAGCCCCTAGCACGATCCCCTACACTGCCCGAACACCACTGTCCTAAACCCTGAAAAACCAGCCCCAGCACGACCCCCTACACTGCCCGAACACAACTGCTCTGCCCTAAACCCTAAAACACCACCCCCAGCATGACCCAATACACTGCCCGAAGACCACTGCACTGCCGTAAAACCTTAAACACCACCCCCTGCACGACCCCTACACTGCCTGACCACCACTGTGTGGAAATATGGATTTTTCTGATCAGTTATGTCCCCTATCTTGGACCCCAACGGTTTCATGTATGAATCACAAGTACATGTATGTTCCCTCCAGTTCCAGTTATGAAGACGCAAACACATGTGCGTCCACCGTCAACATGTCCTCTTTCAGATCAGCCATGAATTGGCCGGATATTCCATTCCTAAGTACGAAAGGCCACCGGCTTTATATGGTTCACTTATGCCATTTTACAGTCCAGGCAAGTAGGCCCTGATTCTGTCATCAAGCTTTTCTTTCTTTCTGCCTCTGAAGCTCCAGTCTGAGCCTGCATCTGTGACCATGAACTTTGTCTCATTCCCTGCGCGGCTCACGAAGCCTGACATCAGCCTGTTGCCTGCCAAAAACTGTATTTCACCTTCGAAATTATCTGCTCCGCTCCCTGCCCAATGCATTCCTGTCTAGTAGTTTAAGTAAACATTCTTCCAGCTACCGAGCAAAGGCCCGGCTTCTCTGTCTTTATGCAAGTAATTCATAGCCTTATTATTATGGAAGACTTCTGCCCTCGCATCTAGTGTAGACACTTAGACGCTTGTACACGCACTAACAGTCAGTATAGTCAGTATAGAATAAGATTCTACTCTAAGAGACCTCTCTTTTGGATAACATAGTTCTTTAAACATAGGATGCTAGATATGATTTGGGATTAGGTTGACTTGACCCTCCAGACTTCTGTCGCCACATGTAGAGCTAAATGTCAAGTCCCCTTCACCCCCTAGTTGCACGTCAATCACACGTCATGCTGCTGTGCGCGCATTTCTGCCAAGTATTTCTGCTGACATTGCGAAATTCTTTCATGGAACCACCCTATTATGACATCACACCTGATGACGTTCTTTAGTCACACCCAGTTACACCTACTTTTGCTACGTATGTATGTCTTATCTACACTATCAATTGTTACGCCTCTTGCATTTGCTTCACTGTAATGCCTATTGTATAAAAGTGATTAATTATCAATAATGTATGTACTTCACTTCCTGAACCTTCGTGGTGATGGAACTTGGAGCAACCGATTCGAATCGTCCATTGGAATAAAGCCCATTCCGAACCTCTAATACCACGGATTCTGCCTCTTATTTATTGAGCTATTTTTATTATGTTTCTGTATCAAATTAAGTCCAGGTAATTAAATTATTTACCACATGAATGGCGCCCGAACAGGGACACTTTCTCATCTCACGCGCCGGCGGTGCGTTGCAGGCCCGGTCTCCTGCCACAGCTGGACGGACAACAACGCGTACCAGCAGGATTTCCTGTATCTCCCTCCGGTCAAGCGGGGGCGACTGAGGCTGCGATCAACACCCAGACGAGGCGGTGAGAAGTGCGAAGTATCCCGACCAGAGCCTAGCTGAGAGAGCAAGATCCGAGGTATACAGAGGCCCACCAGGTTTCCGAGGCTCAGAAGTGTCCGAAGTTTTCGAGTCGAGTCCAGTCCGGTCCAGTTCAGTTCCGTTCCGAGGCCTTCCGTTCCGAGCTACCCGGTGAGTACCATTACTGGGGAGGCGTTCTGACGTGCACATAGGTTGTGCCGGTCAAGACGGGTTTGGGTACACAAATCCGGTCTGCACTGTTTCAGCAGTGTATCTGTACTGTTTAGCAGTATATCTAGTATATCAAGTATATAAATTCAGAATAATCCAGATAATGCCGAGTATTATGTTTAGTGATTAAGTTTTCCTTAGACCGTCATCATCATTGTTTGCTCATTTAAATGTTAAATGTTAAATGTGTTAATACGTTCTGCATATTGTGGTATGAATGACTGTTCATTATCGTGTTTATTGTATTAAGTTTGTTCAAGATCAAGTATCAGATCAGTTCTCAATATGCCGCTCTTTTCGAAATTAAGACAGATCACAACTAGAAAAGGGGTACTCGAAGAAGCTGTTCCTATTCCTCCTAGGGACACTCCAGGGTACTTCATGTATCATAAACACGGTTTAGACGCTATATTATTTCTTGATTTATGGGTAGACTACACCAAGGAATTACCAGAAAGTCAGAGGTGGCCCGCAGCTGGGACCTGGGATGCAGAGTGCATCATGAAAGTAGAGGAAGAGTTATGGAAAAGGAAAGTCAGACAGTCACAGAAAGACGCCGTTGAGTTATGGCGTAAAGAATCTCATAGACGTACAGAAAAAGCACTCCGACAGGAAGAGAAAAATAAGGAGAATTCAAATAGAGTCCGAGAAAATCTATTAATTGAAGAAGGTACACGAGTGAAATCAGAACAAGTAGACAGACAAAGAAATGCCCTTATGAAGGGTATGTATCCCCTTCTGGCCGAGGGATTACCTAAGGCTACTCCGGGGATACCAAAAGACTTGCCACCCCCATTATTTCCAATAAAAGTACATCCTAAGGGGCATCCTAGAACCGCAGAAGATGTTTTTCTTTCCTCATATTTAGATGACGCAGCTCCCAAGTATGCTAACCCCACCCCACATAGACCGTCGGCCGGGGAGGTTCAACGCCAAGATCCTGTATCTGTATCTCTACAACAACAAATCCTGACACAAGTTCCGGCAAGCACATCTGTTTCCACATCTGTTCCTACAGCTACTTCTATAGCTGTGTCCACACCTATAGTTGCTGTATCGCGTTCAACGAATCCTTTCACGCCCGATACCCCAGACGGGGCTACCGGAGGTGCTACCAATATTTTTTCTATGCCACCCAGAGTAAATAAACTTACCTTTCAGGAATCAGCACATCCACGTACCCCCAAACTCATAAATGCCCGTACGCTTAAGGAACTTCTTATAGATTGTAGATATGACCCTGTGCCCGGCAAAGAGGACGAAATGATCCTGGCATCATTACGTATCAGACGAGCCGCGGTGTATTTAGGGAAGTTACCAGGAATGACTATGCATCTAGATAATATATACCATTTTGTCCAAACAGGGCGAGATTCTGGATGTATTAACAGAGCTATGGAATACCAGAAAGTGGAGATACAAGGGGAACTGTTACGTTTCCTTATAAATTGTGTGATCAGAAATCAAGACCGACCGGGGGTAGACCCGGAAGCAATGCAAACTCTTACCAGATGGAGCCAGAATATATCAGAAGGGAGACATGATAAGCAAAACTGTATAATAGCCATGTGCCGAAAGATCCGTAAAGAAATAGAACGCCTACACGAAGAGAGATTAGCGGTAGACCAGTTCGAACAAAGCGAGGAGGAAGGATCAGGACTGCCCACAGGACAGTCAGACACCATAGCCTATGTAGGTAGAGGAAGATCTTGTAATAGTACTAGATGTTTTACTGACCCGATACGTCCGATATGTCCAGATAATAACAGGAATTTCCAAACACCTATAATAAATATAAGGTCCCCCGAGCATTCGTTCCAAGCCGCTGACAAATTACTGCGAGAACGAAGGGGTTATCATTTACTCGATTCTATGGATAAACAAGAATTAGCCAGGTCAGCCGTTCATTGGGTTGACAGTCCCGGAAAATATGGTGATGATACAGTAGCACACACATTTTTGAACCTCACCCCAGATGAACAGCGTTTAGCTGGGATTTATATGATTCAACAACTTCTTATACTATATAAAAGCCAACATTCAGATCCTGGTCCTTTACCTGATATATTGACTGAATTACTCACGAATAGATGGAGAGGTTCAGGTACTAAGCTAATTAAAGAAATACTAGAATCAAGAAAGCAGTACATTCTTTTTGTATGCCCAGAACATGTCTCACTGCCCATCAAGGAAAGACCGATGTATTACATGGACAGACAGAATCCCTTACGAGAAGTACACCCAATAAAGGGCGAGGACAATCAGTTTAAACGTGTATTTGTATATACGCCCATATCGAAAATAGAATTGTTAGAAATGAAGAAAGTGGTACCCAGTCATGACAAAGACCCAGCGGGTTTCCACCGAGAAATTAAAGACATGTTACTCATGGGAGAGTATACCTATCCCGACATTATGACAATATTAAAGGTATTAATGCCTGCTGGCATTTATGAAAAACTCAAGGAAAAAGAGTGGGAGGTGGGAGACCAAAAGATAGACTGGACAGCATTAGAAAATGAAGAAAAGGCCCGAGGTCCAGGTTCGGGGCTTGGGGACAAAACTAAAGCACTACCAGGTTTACTAGTACAGGTACTGCCACGTTTATTAACTACGAAAAAGGAAGACTGGGGTGCAATTTCAGCCTGTAAACAAAAGCAAGATGAAGACACTAGTGATTTCTATGCACGATTTGAAAAATGTTTTGGTATAAATAGTGGCATAAAAGCAAGTAGCGAATCATACCCACATCTGTTTGTGACAAAATTAGTTGAAAATTCCTTGCCCCAAGTGAAGAATAGAGTATTAAAATTCGAGAGTACCTGGCAAGGTAATACCCCATCACAAATGTTACAAATGTTACAGTACCATTACAATAGAATTAGAGAGGAACAAGAACATGAACAAAGACGCATGAAAGACACGAAAATGAAAATGCTAGTCTCCCAGACAGTTCCAGCTGAAGGACATAAAAAGGGTACGACACATTCCGGTGATTCAGCAGGACCTGTAAAAGGGACATGCAACTATTGTAAACAACCAGGTCATTATATACACGATTGCCCAGTCCTGAAGCGTAATATCGCCACAGGTATTACAAAAGAAAGACCACGGCCACTTAGACAGGATCAGAATGAACAAGGAGCCCCGCAGCATGCACAGTCCATGCCAGCTCCACAACAGTCTATACAGTTTGTGCCAGCTGCACCAGCGCTGCCTGTTGCTGCCACACAAACCACAACACGACAGCTGTACCAGACCGCACAGTACGACTATCCTGATTATCAACGATACGCATGAACCAGCCTAGAGAGGGAAGTTGACTTACCCCTTATCGAGGTCCCAGTAGACCAAGAAGGACCTTATGTACATAGTGAATTATTAGGCCAAGATAGAAAATTTTTACTTGATACAGGGGCAAGTCGAACAACCATAAAACGTAGTGAAGTTCCAGGGGCACCCCTCTCAGGCTCACAGAATATTTCCCTTGGTTTTTCAGGAAAACCTATTGTTAATGAAGTATCACAGCCTCTTCCACTTACGATAGGACCCTTGACCAGAACTACAGATTTATTGCTTACTAAATCATGTCCAGAAAACTTGTTAGGTATAAAAACACTGAAAGCTCTAGGAGCTATAATATGTTGTTCTCCGGAAGGAGTAAGATTGTTTTTACGTGATTTCAAAGGTCACTATGTGTCTCGAGACATGGATTCCCTCCTTGGCGATCCTTGGGATCCCCGACTGCAGACTTTACCTACACATCTATGGGCACAAGGCCCTACTGATGTTGGTTGCATGAATATTACACCATATCGAGTTACACTAAAGGCAGGAGTGGTACTACCACGAATGCGACAATACAAGTTACCACCAGATGCTGTAGTGGCTTTACTACAAATCATTGACGAGCTCATTGCCCAAGGAGTGGTTGTGGAAACAGACTCCAATGTATGTAATTCACCGATAATTCCGATTCTTAAACGAACAGATCCGAAGGCCCCGCCAGTATATCTATTGGTTATTGATCTGCGCGAATTAAACAAGTGCATTGTGCCACAATTCCCTGTGGTCCCAGATATCTCGTCATTACTGACAGCTATTGATTCTGAAGCAACATTCTTTACTGTAATTGATCTCAAGAATGCTTTTTTCAGCGTCCCTATAGATCCGGAAAGCCAATACTTGTTCGGATTTAGTTTAAATGGACGTAGCTTTAAATTCTCACGCGCACCTCAAGGATTTACAGAAAGCCCCAGCATCTATAGCCAAGCACTGAAACGAGAACTCGACAGTATCCACATGCCAGTAAACACTGCCCTGCTTCAATATGTCGATGATCTGCTGATCACCGCTAGAAGCGAACACGAATGTGAGAAAGCATCATTGACAGTTTTACAATTTCTAGCCGAAAAAGGGCACAAGGTGTCCCCTTCTAAGCTGCAATTCTGTGTCCAGCGAGTTGTTTATCTTGGACACTCGCTGTCCAAGGAGGGAAGGCAGCTTACACCCGACCGCATTCAGTTAATAGCTAACATGCCAATACCCAAGACACAAAAGGAGGTGCGGGCTTTTATAGGCCTCACTTCATATTGTAGGCAGTGGATCCCTCAGTATGCATTTCTAGCAAAACCACTCATTCAATTGACAACACAGGAGGCAGCCACATCGACTGTTCTCCCTTGGACTCAGGAACATACACAAGCTTTTGAAAACCTAAAGAAAGCCTTATGCCAAGCACCGGTTTTAGCAACACCATGTTACAATAAACAGTTTACACTCTTTGTTACAGAACGCGAAGGTACTGCCTTGTCAGTACTCACACAGGAACAGGCAGGATCCCACAAACCATGTGCTTATTTTTCTAGTACATTAGATCCCGTAGCTCAGGCTTTGCCTGCATGCCTGAAATCGGTGGCAGCAACAGCTTTAGCAATAAGACAAAGCGATGCCATAGTGTTAGGACATCCATTGACAGTTCAAGTACCACATGCAGTAGAAGTTCTTGTGAATAGAACGCAAACACAGCACTTGACTATAGCGCGACTTACAGGGTATGAATTAACATTGTTTCAGCCACATATAGAAATCAGACGTTGTAACACATTGAATCCTGCCACACTTTTACCCGTAATCGGAACAGACCCACTAGCTCATGATTGTATTGATGTTATTACAATCACGACGAAACCCAGACAAGACTTGACAGATGTCCCATTGTCAGACCCAGACCTAACGTTGTATGTAGATGGTTCATGTATGAGAACAAGTACAGGAGAGTTAGTGGCCGCTTACGCAGTCACAACAGACACTGAAGTCATCGAAACAAATTGCATAAATACCTTGTCAGCTCAAGCCGCAGAGCTCATCGCTCTGACACAAGCCTGTATTCAAGGCACAAATAAAAAAGTCAACATATACACTGATTCACGTTATGCATTCGGAGTTGTACATGACTTCGGCGTGCTGTGGCGAGAGAGAGGTTATTTAACTTCTCACGGTGCCCACATTCAGCACGGACCCCTCATTCATGCCTTATTAGATGCAATACATCTACCCACTGCAATATCAATTATGAAATGTAAAGCTCATACGAAAGTTATTGATATCATTTCTCAAGGCAATGATCTAGCTGACAGAACAGCTAAACAGACTGCTCAAACTCAAACATCCGACATGACAAAGACAAAAGTCCCGACGCCAACACATTGTATGACGATTAAAGATCCCGCTCTTGACGTAATTGACATACAGACGCATGCTACACCAGACGAAATAAAGAAATGGACTGAATTAGGAGGGATCCAAACGGATCAAGGATGGATGACGAAGGAAAAATCTGTGTGGTTCCTTCCTGATTCAATGGTCCAAGTTATTATTAACACTATACATAGTCCAGCGCATCTAGGAGAAAAAGCTATGCTAGACAGCATCCAACACATTTGGTTCAATAAACATTTACGAGCAGCAGCCAAGCAAAAAGTTCGTACCTGTATGATCTGTTGTCAGTTCAACCCAGGAAAAAGCGTTCCCGTAGAACAGGGTGGATTTCAGCCTCCTGATCACCCTTTTGAAGTGCTCCAGATGGATTATATCCAGATGGAACGATGTCGAGGATTCAAATATGTTCTCGTAGTTGTCTGTGCTCTTTCCCGTTGGACAGAGGCATACCCGGTTTCAGATTACACTGCCCCGACTACTGCCAAACAGTTAGTTCGAGAATTCTTCCCACGATACGGTTTACCACGTGTTGTCTACTCAGATAACGGCCAGCCGTTCTCATCCGAACTAATGAAACACGTTTCACTTTTGTTAGGCTATCAGTGGAAATTCCACTGTGTCCGACACCCCGAGGCAGCAGGTCTCGTAGAAAGACATAATCAGATCCTGAAAATCAGATTGTCCAAAATATGCAGAGAGAAAGGTGTCGACTGGGTAGTAGCGTTACCAGTTGCACTCTTTTACATGAGAATGGTAGCACACTCTCGAACAGGGCTATCCCCGTATGAGGTGATCTTTGGCAGGCCACCAAATATGTGGGGGACGCCTATACCACGAAAAATAACTGATATTGACTGTAATATGCTGACAGATTATTTGGCTTCCTTGATGTCTGCACTACAATCTTGTCGTTCACAGGTAGCTGCAGCCTTTCCCGACAACACTGAGGTGAAACCCCATGATATAATTCCGGGGGACCTGGTCCTCGTGAGGAACTTTGATCGAAAGACTCAGCTGGATCCTAGATGGAAGTCACCGCAACTGGTCTTGCTCACCACAAGGACAGCCGTGAAGATCGAAGGCAGAAAAGGCTGGATACATTCAAGTCATATCAAGAAATTTCATGGACTACCATCGGATGTAAATACCACACATCGTGTGTCTTCACCCATTGACTCAAAACTTCCTTTTGTTGAATCAAGTAGTCACGAACAATATAAACTAAAACTCAGATCTAACCAGTCGGGAAATTTGATTGTTTAAGTCCTCTCCAAGGTGAAGCGGTTGAATTTGTCTCTGACATGTATCCCTTAGATCTGAATAGAGAAAACACCCGAAAAATGTTGAAACGACATGCATACTGTAAATCACTGCATAGTCATTGCACAGTGACGTTATTAATTTTGTTTTTCTTAAGTCTTTTAATAATTACTGCAAGTATATTGTTGCACATATATTATCCTATTTCTAGACATGTTTATAATGTTACTGCTGAACATTCTTTTAGTGAATTACCTCCGCATGAGTTGTCTTATAGATTTGCGCTGCGCAATAACACGTTTATTAGTATGTTACATCATTCCCATCAAGTTAGCAATGCTACAAATTGTTGGATATGTGGCCGACTCCCTCCCTATCAGAATTATAAAGGAATTCTACCTCTCTTTCCATACCCATTCACACACAACGGCTCCTGTGGAGCATGGTTTAGTTTAATTAATCCCCTAGATTCAAATTCTGCAGTTTATCAAGACAACTGGGTATGGGGAAATTTAAACTTAGTTTTACTTAAAGTCTGCTACCCTAACAAGGAGGGACTTCCCAAGAGAACAGGAACTGATCTAGAAAATGAAGTATATGGATTAGGTAATTTTACGCTTAATCTTATGATCCTAAATGTCGAATCCGAAGCTACTCCAATTTTGCCCGCCATGTCAGTATTTCCAGTAAAAGGTGAATTATGTGTAAGAAAGAATGGTTCCATACATATGGGCCATAGTAGATGCACCACTGTAATAGAATTCAGTGATCAAGGCAAGTCGACATTTAGAGCTTCCCGCCATTCCTATTTTATATGTGGTCAGACGGCATATGTACGTTTGCCTCTAGATTGGGATGGTACCTGCTACATTGGATTCCTTTTGCCACCTGTTTTCCTAGCTCCTCCCGATTATCACAGAAATACTCATTTAGTACACAATAGAGAAAGGAGAGATCTCCCAATTGTCGATTACACTGAAACAGCATGGGAAAAATACACAGATTTCAATAAAGGTCTCTTTCCCTATATAGGTACCGTTACTAATAGTAAGCTGATACGTAGATTAACTAGAACCCTTGAAGCAGTAGTGAACGAAACTATTTCCGCCTTAGGCAATTTAACAGAAGAACAGTCTGCTATGCGGATTGTTGTGCTTCAAAATCGTCTTGTCCTTGACGTCATCCTGGCCGATAGGGGCGGAGCTTGTAGGGTCATCGGATCAAGTTGTTGCATTTTCATACCAGAAAATTCGCCATCTGTATATAAAGCCATAACTCGCCTTCATAAGATTGTAAGCCAGATACACCAGAATCCAGGCACCTGGACTTGGTCCGGTTGGTTTTGGAGTGTATTATCTACCTTTGGATGGAAGGTCCTATCCTTCCTAGGTATTGGCTTTCTCATACTATTCAGTTGCTGTCTATGCCTACAATGTGGACCAGCGATTTGTGGTCTGTGTGCCACATCGTGTATTCCATCACCAAGATTTCATTCGTCCCAGAAGAAAAAAGAAGAACAAATGATGCTATATGAACAGATCAATGGATTGATGAAGATTGATATCTCTTGACGGGCAAGTAGGGGACAAGGAGGGAATGTGGAAATATGGATTTTTCTGATCAGTTATGTCCCCTATCTTGGACCCCAACGGTTTCATGTATGAATCACAAGTACATGTATGTTCCCTCCAGTTCCAGTTATGAAGACGCAAACACATGTGCGTCCACCGTCAACATGTCCTCTTTCAGATCAGCCATGAATGGGCCGGATATTCCATTCCTAAGTACGAAAGGCCACCGGCTTTATATGGTTCACTTATGTCATTTTACAGTCCAGGCAAGTAGGCCCTGATTCTGTCATCAAGCTTTTCTTTCTTTCTGCCTCTGAAGCTCCAGTCTGAGCCTGCATCTGTGACCATGAACTTTGTCTCATTCCCTGCGCGGCTCACGAAGCCTGACATCAGCCTGTTGCCTGCCAAAAACTGTATTTCACCTTCGAAATTATCTGCTCCGCTCCCTGCCCAATGCATTCCTGTCTAGTAGTTTAAGTAAACATTCTTCCAGCTACCGAGCAAAGGCCCGGCTTCTCTGTCTTTATGCAAGTAATTCATAGCCTTATTATTATGGAAGACTTCTGCCCTCGCATCTAGTGTAGACACTTAGACGCTTGTACACGCACTAACAGTCAGTATAGTCAGTATAGAATAAGATTCTACTCTAAGAGACCTCTCTTTTGGATAACATAGTTCTTTAAACATAGGATGCTAGATATGATTTGGGATTAGGTTGACTTGACCCTCCAGACTTCTGTCGCCACATGTAGAGCTAAATGTCAAGTCCCCTTCACCCCCTAGTTGCACGTCAATCACACGTCATGCTGCTGTGCGCGCATTTCTGCCAAGTATTTCTGCTGACATTGCGAAATTCTTTCATGGAACCACCCTATTATGACATCACACCTGATGACGTTCTTTAGTCACACCCAGTTACACCTACTTTTGCTACGTATGTATGTCTTATCTACACTATCAATTGTTACGCCTCTTGCATTTGCTTCACTGTAATGCCTATTGTATAAAAGTGATTAATTATCAATAATGTATGTACTTCACTTCCTGAACCTTCGTGGTGATGGAACTTGGAGCAACCGATTCGAATCGTCCATTGGAATAAAGCCCATTCCGAACCTCTAATACCACGGATTCTGCCTCTTATTTATTGAGCTATTTTTATTATGTTTCTGTATCAAATTAAGTCCCGGTAATTAAATTATTTACCACAACTGCACTGCCCTAATTCCTGAAACACTACCCCCTGCACGACCCCATACACTGCTCGACCACCACTGCTGTGCCCTAAACCCTGAAACACCTCCCCCAGCAAGACCCCCTACACTGCCCGAACACCACTGTCCTAAACCCTGTAACACCACCCCCAGCATGACCCCCTACACTGCCCGAACACCACTGTCCTAAACCCTGAAAAACCAGCCCCAGCACGACCCCCTACACTGCCCGAACACCACTGCTCTGCCCTAAACCCTAAAACACCACCCCCAGCATGACCCAATACACTGCCCGAAGACCACTGCACTGCTGTAAAACCTTAAACACCACCCCCTGCACGACCCCTACACTGCCTGACCACCACTGCACTGCCCTAATTCCTGAAACACTACCCCATGCACGAACCCCTACACTGCCAGAACACTGCTGCACTGCCCTAAACCCTGAAACACCACCCCCAGCAAGACCCCCTACACTGCCCGAACACCACTGTCCTAAACCCTGAAACACCATCCCCAGCATGACCCCCTACACTGCCCGAACACCACTGCACTGTCCTAAGCCCCAGCACGAGCCCCCACACTGTCCGAACACCACTGCACTGCCCTAAACCCTAAAACACCAGCACCAGCAAGACTCCAGACTGCCCAAACACCACTGCACTGCCCTAAACCCTGAAACACCACCCCCGCAAGAACCCCTACACTGCCAGAACACTGCTGCACTGCCCTAAACCCTGAAACACCACCCCCAGCATGACCCCCTACACTGCACGAACACCACTGCACTGCCCTAAGCCCCAGCACGCCCCCCCACACTGCCCGAACACCACTGCACTGCCCTAAAACCTAGAACATCAGCCCCGGCACGACCCCACACACTGCCCGAACACCACTGCACTGCCCTAAACCCTGGAAACCACCCCAGAAATACCCCTACACTGCCTGAACACCACTGCACTGCCCTAAACCCTGATATACCACCCCCAGCACTACCCCCAACACTGCCCGAACACCACTGCTCTGCCCTAAACTCTGAAACACCACCCCCAGAACGACCCCCTACACTGCCCGAAGACCACTGCTCTGCCCTAAACCCTGAAACACTACCCCAGCATGACCCCCTACACTGCCTGAACACCACTGCTCTGCCCTAAACCCTGAAACACCACCCACAGCACGACCCCCCACACTGCCTGAACACCACTGCACTACCCTAAACTCTGAAACACCAACTCCTGCACAACCCCCTAAACTGCCCGAACACCAATGAACTGCCCTAAACCCTGAAACAGCACCCCCTGCACGACCCCATACACTGCCCGAACACCACAGGACTGCCCTAAACCCTGAAACACCACCCCCAGCACGACACCCCACACTGACCGAACACCACTGCTCTGCCCTAAACCCTGAAACACCACCCCAGCACGACCCCCTACATTGCCAGAACACCACTGCTGTGCCCTAAACCCTGAAACACCACCCCAGCACGACCCCCTACACTGCCCAAAGACCACTGCACTGCCCTAAACCCTGATACACCAGCCCCTAGCACGATCCCCTACACTGCCCGAACACCACTGTCCTAAACCCTGAAAAACCAGCCCCAGCACGACCCCCTACACTGCCCGAACACAACTGCTCTGCCCTAAACCCTAAAACACCACCCCCAGCATGACCCAATACACTGCCCGAAGACCACTGCACTGCCGTAAAACCTTAAACACCACCCCCTGCACGACCACTACACTGCCTGACCACCTCTGCACTGCCCTAATTCCTGAAACACTACCCCCTGCATGACCCCATACACTGCTCGACCACCACTGCTGTGCCCTAAACCCTGAAACACCACCCCCAGCAAGACCCCCTACACTGCCCGAACACCACTGTCCTAAACCCTGTAACACCACCCCCAGCATGACCCCCTACACTGCCCAAACACCACTGTCCTAAACCCTGAAAAACCAGCCCCAGCATGACCCCCTACACTGCCCAAACACCACTGCTCTGCCCTAAACCCTAAAACACCACCCCCAGCATGACCCAATACACTGCCCGAAGACCACTGCACTGCTGTAAAACCTTAAACACCACCCCCTGCACGACCCCTACACTGCCTGACCACCACTGCACTGCCCTAATTCCTGAAACACTAACCCATGCACGAACCCCTACACTGCCAGAACACTGCTGCACTGCCCTAAACCTTGAAACACCACCCCAAGCAAGACCCCCTACACTGCCCGAACACCACTGTCCTAAACCCTGAAACACCATCCCCAGCATGACCCCCTACACTGCCCGAACACCACTGCACTGTCCTAAGCCCCAGCACGAGCCCCCACACTGTCCGAACACCACTGCACTGCCCTAAACCCTAAAACACCAGCACCAGCAAGACTCCAGACTGCCCAAACACCACTGCACTGCCCTAAACCCTGAAAAACCACCCCAGCAAAACACCCTACACTGCCCGAACACCACTGCACTGCACTAAACCCTGAAACACCACCCCCAGCAAGACCCCCTACACTGCCCAAACACCACTGCCCTAAACCCTGAAACACCACCCCCAGCAAGACCCCCTGCACTGCCAGAACACTGCTGCACTGCCCTAAACCCTGAAACACCACCCCCGCAAGACCCCCTACACTGCCCGAACACCACTGTCCTTACCCCTGAAACACCACCCCCAGCATGACCCCCTACACTGCCCGAACACCACTGCACTGCCCTAAGCCCCAGCAAGACCCCCCAAACTGCCCGAACACCACTGCACTGCCCTAAACCCTAAAACACCAGCCCCAGCATGACCCCTACACAGCCCAAACCCCACTGCACTGCCCTAAACACTGCAACAATACCCCCTGCACGACCACCTACACTGCCCTAACACCACTGCACTGCCTAAACCCTTAAACTCTACCCCCAGCACGACCCCCTACACTGCCTGAACATCACTGCTCTGCCCTAAACCCTAAAACACCAGCCTCAGCATGACCCCCTACACTGCCTGAACACCACTGCTTTGCCCTAAACCCTGAAACACTACTCCAGCACGACACTCCACACTGTCGGAACACAACTGCTCTGCCCTAAACCCTGAAAAACGACCCCCAGCACGACCACCTACACTGCCTGAACACCACTGCTCTGCCATAAACCCTGAAACACCATCCCCAGCACGACCCCCTACACTGCCCGAACACCACTGCTCTGCCCTAAACCCTGAAACACCACCCCAGCACGACTCCCTACAATGCCCAAAGACCACTGCTATGCCCTAAACCCTGAAACACTACACCAGCACAACCCCCTACACTGCCCGAACACCACTGCAATGCCCTAAGCCCCAGCACGACCCCCCACACTGCCCGAACACCACTGCATTGCCCTAAGCCCTAAAACACCAGCCCCAGCACAGCCCCCCACACTGCCCGAACACCACTGCACTGCCCTAAACCCTGTAAAACCACCCCAGCAATACCCCCTACTCTGCCTGAACACCACTGCACTGCCCTAAACCCTGAAACCCCACCACAGCATGACCCACTAACTGCCTGAACACCACTGCTCTGCCCTAAACCCTGAAACACCAACCCCTGCACGACCCCCTACACTGCCCGAACACCACAGCACTGCCCTAAACCCTGAAACACCACCCCCAGCTTAACCCCCTACACCGCCCGAACACCACTGCTCTGCCCTAAACCCTAAAACACCAGCCCCAACATGGCCCCCTACACTGCCTGAACACTACTGCACTGCCCTAAACCCCGAAACACCACCCCCAGCATGACACCCCACATTGCCTGAACACCACTGCTCTGCCCTAAACCCTGAAACACCAGCCCAGCATGACCCCCTACATTGCCCGAACACCACTGCTGTGCCCTAAACCCTGAAACACCACCCCCAGCGCGACCCCCTACACTGCCCGAAGACCACTGGTCTGCCCTAAACTCTGATACACCACCCCCAGCACGACCCCCTACACTGCCCAAAGACCACTGCTCTGCCCTAAACCCTGAAACACTACCCCAGCACGACCCCCCACACTGCCCGAACACCACTGCACTGCCCTAAACCCTGTAAAACCACCCGAGCAATACCCCCTAAGCTGCCCGAACATCACTCCTCTGCCCTAAACCCTAAAACACCAGCCTCAGCATGACCCCCTACACTGCCTGAACACCACTGCTCTGCCCTAAACCCTGAAACACTACTCCAGCACGACACTCCACACTGTCTGAACACAACTGCTCTGCCCTAAACCCTGAAAAACGACCCCCAGCACGACCACCTACACTGCCTGAACAGCACTGCTCTGCCATAAACCCTGAAACACCATCCCCAGCACGACCCCCTACACTGCCCGAACACCACTGCTCTGCCCTAAACCCTGAAAAACCACCCCCAGCACGACTCCCTACACTGCCCAAAGACCACTGCTATGCCCTAAACCCTGAAACACTACACCAGCACAACCCCCTACACTGCCCGAACACCACTGCAATGCCCTAAGCCCCAGCACGACCCCCCACACTGCCCGAACACCACTGCACTGCCCTAAGCCCTAAAACACCAGCCCCAGCACAGCCCCCCACACTGCCCGAACACCACTGCACTGCCCTAAACCCTGTAAAACCACCCCAGCAATACCCCCTACTCTGCCTGAACACCACTGCACTGCCCTAAACCCTGAAACACCACCACAGCATGACCCACTAACTGCCTGAACACCACTGCTCTGCCCTAAACCCTGAAACACCAACCCCTGCACGACCCCCTACACTGCCCGAACACCACAGCACTGCCCTAAACCCTGAAACATCACCCCCAGCTTAACCCCCTATACCGCCCGAACACCACTGCTCTGCCCTAAACCCTAAAACACCAGCCCCAACATGGCCCCCTACACTGCCTGAACACTACTGCACTGCCCTAAACCCCGAAACACCACCCCCAGCATGACACCCCACACTGCCTGAACACCACTGCTCTGCCCTAAACCCTGAAACACCAGCCCAGCATGACCCCCTACATTGCCCAAACACCACTGCTGTGTCCTAAACCCTGAAACACCACCCCCAGCGCGACCCCCTACACTGCCCGAAGACCACTGCTCTGCCCTAAACTCTGATACACCACCCCCAGCACGACCCCCTACACTGCCCAAAGACCACTGCTCTGCCCTAAACCCTGAAACACTACCCCAGCACGACCCCCCACACTGCCCGAACACCACTGCACTGCCCTAAACCCTGTAAAACCACCCGAGCAATACCCCCTAAGCTGCCCGAACATCACTCCTCTGCCCTAAACCCTAAAACACCAGCCTCAGCATGACCCCCTACACTGCCTGAACACCACTGCTCTGCCCTAAACCCTGAAACACTACTCCAGCACGACACTCCACACTGTCTGAACACAACTGCTCTGCCCTAAACCCTGAAACACGACCCCCAGCACGACCACCTACACTGCCTGAACACCACTGCTCTGCCCTAAACCCTGAAACACCACCCCCAGCACGACTCCCTACTCTGCCCAAAGACCACTGCTATGCCCTAAACCCTGAAACACTACACCAGCACAACCCCCTACACTGCCCGAACACCACTGCAATGCCCTAAGCCCTGAAACACTACTCCAGCACGACACTCCACACTGTCTGAACACAACTGCTCTGCCATAAACCCTGAAACACCATCCCCAGCACGACCACCTACACTGCCCGAACACCACTGCTCTGCCCTAAACCCTGAAACACCACCCCCAGCACGACTCCCTACACTGCCCAAAGACCACTGCTATGCCCTAAACCCTGAAACACTACACCAGCACAACCCCCTACACTGCCCGAACACCACTGCAATGCCCTAAGCCCCAGCATGACCCCCCACACTGCCCGAACACCACTGCACTGCCCTAAGCCCTAAAACACCATCCCCAGCACAGCCCCCCACACTGCCCGAACACCACTGCACTGCCCTAAACCCTGTAAAACCACCCCAGCAATACCCCCTACTCTGCCTGAACACCACTGCACTGCCCTAAACCCTGAAACACCACCACAGCATGACACACTAACTGCCTGAACACCACTGCTCTGCCCTAAACCCTGAAACACCAACCCCTGCACGACCCCCTACACTGCCCGAACACCACAGCACTGCCCTAAACCCTGAAACACCACCCCCAGCTTAACCCCCTACACCGCCCGAACACCACTGCTCTGCCCTAAACCCTAAAACACCAGCCCTAACATGGCCCCCTACACTGCCTGAACACTACTGCACTGCCCTAAACCCTGAAACACCACCCCCAGAATGACACCCCACACTGCCTGAACACCACTGCTCTGCCCTAAACCCTGAAACACCACCCCAGCACGACTCCCTACAATGCCCAAAGACCACTGCTATGCCCTAAACCCTGAAACACTACACCAGCACAACCCCCTACACTGCCCGAACACCACTGCAATGCCCTAAGCCCCAGCACGACCCCCCACACTGCCCGAACACCACTGCATTGCCCTAAGCCCTAAAACACCAGCCCCAGCACAGCCCCCCACACTGCCCGAACACCACTGCACTGCCCTAAACCCTGTAAAACCACCCCAGCAATACCCCCTACTCTGCCTGAACACCACTGCACTGCCCTAAACCCTGAAACCCCACCACAGCATGACCCACTAACTGCCTGAACACCACTGCTCTGCCCTAAACCCTGAAACACCAACCCCTGCACGACCCCCTACACTGCCCGAACACCACAGCACTGCCCTAAACCCTGAAACACCACCCCCAGCTTAACCCCCTACACCGCCCGAACACCACTGCTCTGCCCTAAACCCTAAAACACCAGCCCCAACATGGCCCCCTACACTGCCTGAACACTACTGCACTGCCCTAAACCCCGAAACACCACCCCCAGCATGACACCCCACATTGCCTGAACACCACTGCTCTGCCCTAAACCCTGAAACACGAGCCCAGCATGACCCCCTACATTGCCCGAACACCACTGCTGTGCCCTAAACCCTGAAACACCACCCCCAGCGCGACCCCCTACACTGCCCGAAGACCACTGGTCTGCCCTAAACTCTGATACACCACCCCCAGCACGACCCCCTACACTGCCCAAAGACCACTGCTCTGCCCTAAACCCTGAAACACTACCCCAGCACGACCCCCCACACTGCCCGAACACCACTGCACTGCCCTAAACCCTGTAAAACCACCCGAGCAATACCCCCTAAGCTGCCCGAACATCACTCCTCTGCCCTAAACCCTAAAACACCAGCCTCAGCATGACCCCCTACACTGCCTGAACACCACTGCTCTGCCCTAAACCCTGAAACACTACTCCAGCACGACACTCCACACTGTCTGAACACAACTGCTCTGCCCTAAACCCTGAAAAACGACCCCCAGCACGACCACCTACACTGCCTGAACAGCACTGCTCTGCCATAAACCCTGAAACACCATCCCCAGCACGACCCCCTACACTGCCCGAACACCACTGCTCTGCCCTAAACCCTGAAACACCACCCCCAGCACGACTCCCTACACTGCCCAAAGACCACTGCTATGCCCTAAACCCTGAAACACTACACCAGCACAACCCCCTACACTGCCCGAACACCACTGCAATGCCCTAAGCCCCAGCACGACCCCCCACACTGCCCGAACACCACTGCACTGCCCTAAGCCCTAAAACACCAGCCCCAGCACAGCCCCCCACACTGCCCGAACACCACTGCACTGCCCTAAACCCTGTAAAACCACCCCAGCAATACCCCCTACTCTGCCTGAACACCACTGCACTGCCCTAAACCCTGAAACACCACCACAGCATGACCCACTAACTGCCTGAACACCACTGCTCTGCCCTAAACCCTGAAACACCAACCCCTGCACGACCCCCTACACTGCCCGAACACCACAGCACTGCCCTAAACCCTGAAACATCACCCCCAGCTTAACCCCCTATACCGCCCGAACACCACTGCTCTGCCCTAAACCCTAAAACACCAGCCCCAACATGGCCCCCTACACTGCCTGAACACTACTGCACTGCCCTAAACCCCGAAACACCACCCCCAGCATGACACCCCACACTGCCTGAACACCACTGCTCTGCCCTAAACCCTGAAACACCAGCCCAGCATGACCCCCTACATTGCCCGAACACCACTGCTGTGTCCTAAACCCTGAAACACCACCCCCAGCGCGACCCCCTACACTGCCCGAAGACCACTGCTCTGCCCTAAACTCTGATACACCACCCCCAGCACGACCCCCTACACTGCCCAAAGACCACTGCTCTGCCCTAAACCCTGAAACACTACCCCAGCACGACCCCCCACACTGCCCGAACACCACTGCACTGCCCTAAACCCTGTAAAACCACCCGAGGAATACCCCCTAAGCTGCCCGAACATCACTCCTCTGCCCTAAACCCTAAAACACCAGCCTCAGCATGACCCCCTACACTGCCTGAACACCACTGCTCTGCCCTAAACCCTGAAACACTACTCCAGCACGACACTCCACACTGTCTGAACACAACTGCTCTGCCCTAAACCCTGAAACACGACCCCCAGCACGACCACCTACACTGCCTGAACACCACTGCTCTGCCCTAAACCCTGAAACACCACCCCCAGCACGACTCCCTACACTGCCCAAAGACCACTGCTATGCCCTAAACCCTGAAACACTACACCAGCACAACCCCCTACACTGCCCGAACACCACTGCAATGCCCTAAGCCCTGAAACACTACTCCAGCACGACACTCCACACTGTCTGAACACAACTGCTCTGCCATAAACCCTGAAACACCATCCCCAGCACGACCACCTACACTGCCCGAACACCACTGCTCTGCCCTAAACCCTGAAACACCACCCCCAGCACGACTCCCTACACTGCCCAAAGACCACTGCTATGCCCTAAACCCTGAAACACTACACCAGCACAACCCCCTACACTGCCCGAACACCACTGCAATGCCCTAAGCCCCAGCATGACCCCCCACACTGCCCGAACACCACTGCACTGCCCTAAGCCCTAAAACACCATCCCCAGCACAGCCCCCCACACTGCCCGAACACCACTGCACTGCCCTAAACCCTGTAAAACCACCCCAGCAATACCCCCTACTCTGCCTGAACACCACTGCACTGCCCTAAACCCTGAAACACCACCACAGCATGACACACTAACTGCCTGAACACCACTGCTCTGCCCTAAACCCTGAAACACCAACCCCTGCACGACCCCCTACACTGCCCGAACACCACAGCACTGCCCTAAACCCTGAAACACCACCCCCAGCTTAACCCCCTACACCGCCCGAACACCACTGCTCTGCCCTAAACCCTAAAACACCAGCCCCAACATGGCCCCCTACACTGCCTGAACACTACTGCACTGCCCTAAACCCTGAAACACCACCCCCAGAATGACACCCCACACTGCCTGAACACCACTGCTCTGCCCTAAACCCTGAAACACCAGCCCAGCATGACCCCCTACATTGCCCGAACACCACTGCAGTGCCCTAAACCCTGAAACACCACCCCCAGCACGACCCCCTACACTGCCCGAAGACCACTGCTCTGCCCTAAACTCTGATACACCACCCCCAGCACGACACCCTACACTGCCCAAAGACCACTGCTCTGCCCTAAACTCTGAAACACTACCCCAGCACGACCCCCCACACTGCCCGAACACCACTGCACTGCCCTAAACCCTGTAAAACCACCCGAGCAATACCCCCTAAGCTGCCCGAACACCACTGCACTGCCCTAGTCCCTGAAACACCAACCCAGCATGACCCCCTACACTGCCCGAATACCAGTGCTCTGCCCTAAGCCCTAAAACACCCCCCCAGCACGACCCCACACTGCCTGAACACCACTGCACTGCCCTAAACCCTGAAACACCAACCCCTGCACAACCCCCTACACTGCCCGAACAACAATGAACTGTCCTAAACCCTGAAACAACACCCCCCTGCACGACCCCCTACACTGCCCAAACACCACAGCACTGCCCTAAACCCTGAAACACCCCCCCAGCACGACCCCCTACACTGGCCGAACACCACTGCTCTGCACTAAACCCTAAAACACCAACCCTGCACATCCCCCTACACTGCCCGAACAACACTGCTCTGACCTAAACCCTAAAATACCAGCCCCAGCATGACCCCCTACACTGCCTGAACACCACTGTTCTGCCCTAAACCCTGAAACACCACCCCCAGTACGACACCCCACACTGCCTGACCACCACTGCTCTGCCATAAACCCTGAAACACCACCCCAGCACGACCTGCTACATTGCCCGAACACCACTGCTGTGCCCTAAATCCTGAAACACCACCCCCAGCATGACCCCCTACACTGCCCGAAGACCACTGCTCTGCCCTAAACTCTGAAACACCACCCCCAGCATGACCCCCTACACTGCCTGAAGACTGCTGCTCTGCCCTAAACCCTGAAACACTACCCCAGCACGACCCCCTACACTGCTTGAAAACCACTGCTCTGCCTTAAACCCTGAAACACTACCTCAGCACGACCACCCACACTGCCCGAACACCACTGCACTGCCCTAAACCCTGTAAAACCACCCCAGCAATACCCCCTACACTGCCCGAACACCACTGCACTGCCCTAAACCCTAAAATACCACCCCCATCCCGACCACCCACACTGCCCGAACACCACTGCACGGCCCTAAACCCTGAAACACCAACCCCTGCACAACCCCCTACACTGCCTGAACACCAATGAACTGCCCTAAATCCTGAAACAACACCCCCTGCATGACCCCCTACACTGCCTGAACACCACTGCACTGCCCTAAACCCTGAAACACCACCACCAGCACGACCGCCTACACTGCCCAAAGACCACTGCTCTGCCCTAAACCCTGAAACACTACCCCAGCACGACCCCCCACACTGCCCGAACACCACTGCACTGCCATAAACCCTGTAAAACCACCCGAGCAATACCCCCTAAGCTGCCCGAACACCACTGCACTGCCCTAGTCCCTGAAACACCAACCCAGCATGACCCCCTACACTGCCCGAACACCACTGCTCTGTCCTAAACCCTAAAACACCCCCCCAGCACGACCCCCACACTGCCTGAACACCACTGCACTGCCCTAAACCCTGAAACACCAACCCCTGCACAACCCCCTACACTGCCCGAACACCAATGAACTGCCCTAAACCCTGAAACAACCCCCCTGCACAACCCCCTACACTGCCCGAACACCACAGCACTGCCCTAAACCCTGAAACACCCCCCCAGCACGACCCCCTACACTGGCCGAACACCACTGCTCTGCACTAAACCCTAAAACACCAACCCCGCACATCCCCCTACACTGCCCGAACAACACTGCTCTGCCCTAAACCCTAAAATACCAGCCCCAGCATGACCCCCTACACTGCCTGAACACCACTGTTCTGCCCTAAATCCTGAAACACCACCCCCAGTACGATACCCCACACTGCCTGAACACCACTGCTCTGCCCTAAACCCTGAAACACCACCCCAGCACGACCTGCTACATTGCCCGAACACCACTGCTGTGCCCTAAATCCTGAAACACCACCCCCAGCATGACCCCCTACACTGCCCGAAGACCACTGCTCTGCCCTAAACTCTGAAACACCACCCCCAGCATGACCCCCTACACTGCCTGAAGACTGCTGCTCTGCCCTAAACCCTGAAACACTACCCCAGCACGACCCCCTACACTGCTTGAAAACCACTGCTCTGCCTTAAACCCTGAAACACTACCCCAGAACGACCCCCCACACTCCCCGAACACCACTGCACTGCCCTAAACCCTGTAAAACCACCCCAGCAATACCCCCTACACTGCCTGAACACCACTGCACTGCCCTAAACCCTAAAACACCACCCCCATCCCGACCACCCACACTGCCCGAACACCACTGCACGGCCCTAAACCCTGAAACACCAACCCCTGCACAACCCCCTACACTGCCCGAACACCAATGAACTGCACTAAATCCTGAAACAACACCCCCTGCATGACCCCCTACACTGCCTGAACACCACTACACTGCCCTAAACCCTGAAACACCACCCCCAGCACGACCCCCTACACTGGCCGAACACCACTGCTCTGCCCTAAACTCTGAAACACCATCCCCAGCATGGCCCATGACACTGCCTGAAGACCACTGCACAGCCCTAAACCCTGAATTTCCACCCCCTGCACGACTCCCTACACTGCTTGACCACCACTGCACTGCCCTAAACCCTGAAACACTACCCTCTGCGTGACCCCCCACACTGCCCGACCACCACTGCTGTGCCCTAAACCCTGAAACACCAACCCCAGCATGACCCCCTACACTGCCCGAGCACCACTTCACTTCCCTAAGCCCCAGCACAACCCTCCACACTGACATAACACCTCTGCACTGCCCTAAACCCTAAAACACTAGCCCCAGCACGACCCCCACACTGCCCGAACACCAATGCATTGCCCTAAACCCTGAAACAACACAACCTGCATGACCCTCTAAACTGCCCGAACACCACTGCACTGCCCTAAACCCTGAAAAACCACCCCCAGCATGAGCCCCTACACTGCCCAAACATCACTGCTCTGCCCTAAACCCTAAAACACCGATCCCGCACATCCCCCTACACTGCCCGAACAGCACTGCTCTGCCCTAAACCCTAAAACACCAGCCCCAGCATGATGCCCTACACTGCCTGAAAACCACTGCTCTGCCCTAAACCCTCAAAGGCCACCCCCAGCACGACACCCCACACTGCCCAAACAGCACTGCTCTGCCCTAAACCCTGAAACAACACCCCTACATGACACCCTACACTGCCCGAACACCACTGCTCTGACCCTAAACCCTGAAAAACCACCCCCAGCGTGAGCCCCTACACTGCCCGAACAGCACTGCTCTGCCCTAAACCCTAAAACACCAGCCCCAGCTTGACACCCTACACTGCCTGAAAACCACTGCTCTGCCCTAAACCCTCAAAGGCCACCCCCAGCACAACATGCCACACTGCCCAAACACCACTGCTCTGCCCTAAACCCTAAAACACCATCCTCGCACATCCCTCCACACTGCCCGAAAAGCACTGCTGTGCCCTAAACCCTAAAACACCAGCCCCAGCATGACCCCCTACACTGCCCAAACACCAATGCCCTTCCCTAAACCCTAAAACACCAGCCCCATCATGACCAATACACTGCCCAAACACCACTGCACTGCCATAAACCCTGAAACACCAGCCCCAGCACGACCCTCTACACTGCCCGAACACCCCTACACTGCCCTAAACCCTAAAACAATAGCCCCAGCACAACCACCTACACTGCCCAAACACCACTCCACTGCCCTAAACCCTGAATCACCAGCCCCAGCATGACTTCCCTACACTGCCCGAACACCACTGCACTGCCCTAAGCCCCAGCACGACCCCCCCACACTGTCCGAACACCACTGCACTGCCCTAAACCCTAAAATACCAGCCCCAGCACGACCCCCACACTGCCCAAACACCACTGCACTGCCCTAATCCCTGAAAAACCACTCCAGCAATGCACCCTACACTGCCCGAATACCACTGCACAGCCCTAGACCCTGAAACACCACCCACAGCAGGACCCCCTACACTGCCCAACACCAATGCATTGCCCTAAACCCTGAAACAACACCCCCTGCATGACCCCCTACACTGCCCAAACACCACTGCACTGCCTTAAACCCTGAAAAACCCACCCCCAGCATGAGCCCCTACACTGCCCGAACATCACTGCTCTGCCCTAAACCCTAAAACACCAACCCTGCAACTCCCCCTACACTGCCCGAACAGCACTGCTCTGCCCTAAACCCTAAAACACCAGACCCAGCATGACCCCCTACACTGCCCAAATACCACTGCTCTGCCATAAACCCTGAAACACCACCCCCAGCGTGACCTACTACACTGCCCGAAGACCACTGCACTGCCCTAAACCCTGAAGTACCACTCCATGCATGACCCCCTACACTGCTCGACCACCACTGCACTGCCCTAAACCCTGAAACACCACCCTCTGCGCAACCCCCTACACTGCCCGACTACCACTGCTGTGCCCTAAACCCTGAAACACCACCCCCAGCATGACCACCTGCACTCCCCGAGCACCACCTCACTTCCCTAAGCCCCAGCACAACACCCCACACTGCCAGAACACCTCTGCACTGCCCTAAACCCTGAAAAACCACCCCAGCAATACCCCCTACACTGTCCGAACACCACTGCACTGCCCTAAACCCTAAAATACCAGCCCCAGCACGACCCCCACACTGCCCAAACACCACTGCACTGCCCTAATCCCTGAAAAACCACTCCAGCAATGCACCCTACACTGCCCGAATATCACTGCACAGCCCTAAACCCTGAAACACCATCCCCAGCAGGACCCCCTACACTGCCCAACACCAATGCATTGCCCTAAACCCTGAAACAACACCCCCTGCATGACCCCCTACACTGCCCAAACACCACTGCACTGCCTTAAACCCTGAAAAACCCACCCCCAGCATGAGCCCCTACACTGCCCGAACATCACTGCTCTGCCCTAAACCCTAAAACACCAACCCTGCAACTCCCCCTACACTGCCCGAACAGCACTGCTCTGCCCTAAACCCTAAAACACCAGACCCAGCATGACCCCCTACACTGCCCAAATACCACTGCTCTGCCATAAACCCTGAAACACCACCCCCAGCATGACCTACTACACTGCCCGAAGACCACTGCACTGCCCTAAACCCTGAAGTACCACTCCCTGCATGACCCCCTACACTGCTCGACCACCACTGCACTGCCCTAAACCCTGAAACACCACCCTCTGCGCAACCCCCTACACTGCCTGACTACCACTGCTGTGCCCTAAACCCTGAAACACCACCCCCAGCATGACCCCCTGCACTCCCCGAGCACCACCTCACTTCCCTAAGCCCCAGCACAACACCCCACACTGCCAGAACACCTCTGCACTGCCCTAAACCCTGAAGAACCACCCCAGCAATACCCCCTACACTGCCCAAACACCACTGCACTGCACTAAACCCTGAAAAACCACCCCCAGCAAGACCCCCAACACTGGCCGAACACCATTGCCCTAAACCCTGAAACATCACCCCCAGCAAGACCCCCTACACTGTCAGAACACTGCTGCACCGCCCTAAACCCTGAAACACCACCCCCAGCACGACACCCTACACTGCCCGAAGACCACTGCTCTGCCCTAAACTATGAAACACTACCCCAGCATGACCCCCTACACTGACCGAACAACACTGCACTCCCCTAAGCCCCAGCACGACCCCCCACACTGCCCGAACACCAGTGCACTGACCTAAACCCAAAATCACCGGCCCCAGCACCTCCCCCACACTGCCCGAACACCACTGCACTGCCCTAAACCCTGAAAAACCACCCAGCAATTCCCCCTACACCGTTTGAACACCACTGCACAGCCCTAAATCCTGAAACACCATCCCCAGCACGACCCACTACACTCCCCGAACACCAATGCTCTGCCCTAAACCATAAAACACAAACCCCGCACATCCCTCATCACTGCCCAAACACTACTGCTCTGCCCTAAAACCTAAAACACCAGCCCCAGCATGACCCCCTACACTGCCCGAACACCACTGCTCTGCCCTAAACCCTGAAAAACCACCCCCAGCTTGACCTCCTACACTGCCCGAACACCACTGCACTGCCCTAAACCCTGAAACACTACCCTCTGTGCAACCCCCTACACTGCCCGACCACCACTGCTGTGCCCTAAACCCTGAAACACCACCCCCAACATGACCCCTACACTGCCCAAACACCACTGCACTGCCCTAAACCCTAAAACAATAGCCCCAGCACAACGCCCGACACTGCCCGAACACGACTTCACTGTCCTAAACCCTGAAACACCAGCCCCAGCACAACCCTTACACTGCATGAGCACCACTTCTGTGCCCTAAACCCTGAAACACCACCCCCAGCTGACCCCCTACACTGCCCGAACACCACTGCACTGCCCTAAACCCTGAAACACCACCCCCAGCATTAACCCCTACACTGCCCGAACCCCACTGCACTGCCCTAAACCCTGAAACACCACCCCCTGCGCGACCCCTACACTACCCGACCACCACTGCTGTGCCCTAAACCCTGAAACACCACCCCCAGCACCCCCTACACTGCCCGAAAACCACTGCTCTGCCCTAAATCCTGAAACACCACCCCCAGCATGACCCAGTACACTGCACGAACACCACTGCTCTGCCCTAAACCATAAAACACAAACCCCGCACATCCCCCTACACTGCCCAAACACTACTGCTCTGCTCTAAACCCTAAAACACCAGCCCCAGTATGACCCCCTACACTACCGGAACACCACTGCTCTGCCCTAAACTCTGAAACACCACCCCCAGCATGGCCCATGACACTGCCTGAAGACCACTGCACAGCCCTAAACCCTGAATTTCCACCCCCTGCACGACTCCCTACACTGCTCGACCACCACTGCACTGCCCTAAACCCTGAAACACTACCCTCTGTGTGACCCCCTACTCTTCCCGACCACCACTGCTGTGCCCTAAACCCTGAAACACCACCCCCAGCATGACCCCCTACACTGCCCGAGCACCACTTCACTTCCCTAAGCCCCAGCACAACCCCCCACACTGACATAACACCTCTGCACTGCCCTAAACCCTAAAACACCAGCCCCAGCACGACCCCCACACTGCCCGAACACCAATGCATTGCCCTAAACCCTGAAACAACACAACCTGCATTACCCTCTACACTGCCCGAACACCACTGCACTGCCCTAAACCCAGAAAAACCACCCCCAGCATGAGCCCCTACACTGCCCGGACATCACTGCTCGGCCCTAAACCCTAAAACACCAGCCCCAGCATGACGCCCTACACTGCCTGAAATCACTGCTCTGCCCTAAACCCTCAAAGGCCACCTCCAGCACGACACGCCACACTGCCCAAACACCACTGCGCTGCCTAAACCCTGAAACAACACCCCTACATGACACCCTACACTGCCTGAACACCACTGCTCTGACCCTAAAGACTGAAAAACCACCCCCAGCGTGAGCCCCTACACTGCCCGAACAGCACTGCTCTGCCCTAAACCCATAAACACCAGCCCCGGCTTGACACCCTACACTGCCTGAAAACCACTGCTCTGCCCTAAACCCTCAAAGGCTACCCCCAGCACGACATGCCACACTGCCCAAACACCACTGCTCTGCCCTAAACCGTAAAACTCCAACCCCGCACATCCCCCTACACTGCCCGAAAAGCACTGCTGTGCCCTAAACCCTAAAACACCAGCCCCAGCATGACCCCCTACACTGCCCGAACACCACTGCCCTGCCCTAAACCCTAAAACACCAGCCCCAGCATGACCAATACACTGCCCAAACACCACTGCACTGCCATAAACCCTGAAACACCAGCCCCAGCACGACCCTCTACACTTCCCGAACACCACTGCACTGCCCTAAACCCTAAAACAATAGCCCCAGCACAACCACCTACACTGCCCGAACACCACTCCACTGCCCTAAACCCTGAAACACCAGTCCCAGCATGACTTCCCTACACTGCCCGAACACCACTGCACTGCCCTAAGCCCCAGCACGACCCCCCTACACTGCCCGAACACCACTGCACTGCCCTAAACCCTAAAATACCAGCCCCAGCACGACCCCCACACTGCCCAAACACCACTGCACTGTGCTAAACCCTGAAAAACCACTCCAGCAATACACCCTATACTGCCCAAATACCACTGCACTGCCCTAAACCCTGAAACACCACCCCCAGCAAGACCCCCAACACTGCCCAAACACCACTGCACTGCCCTAAACCCTGAAACACCACCCCCGGCACAACCCCCTACACTGCCCAACACCAATGCATTGCCCTAAACCCTTAAACAACACCCCCTGCACGACCCCCTACACTTCCCAAACACCACTGCACTGCCTTAAACCCTGAAAAACCACCCCCAGCATGAGCCCCTACACTGCCCGAACATCACTGCTCTGCCCTAAACCCTAAAACACCAACCCTGCACATCCCCCTACACTGCCCGAACAGCACTGCTCTGTCCTAAACCCTAAAACACCAGCCCCAGCATTACCCCCTACACTGCCCAAACACCACTGCTCTGCCCTAAACCCTGAAACACCACCCCCAGCACGACCTACTAACCTGCCAGAAGACCACTGCACTGCCCTAAACCCTGAAGTACCACTCCCTGCACGACCCCCTACACTGCTCGACCACCACTGCACTGCCCTAAACCCTGAAACACCACCCTCTGTGCAACCCCCTACACTGCCCGACTACCACTGCAGTGCCCTAAACTCTGAAACACCACCCCCAGCATGACCCCCTGCACTGCCTGAGCACCACCTCACTACCCTAAGCCCCAGAACAACCCCCCACACTGTCAGAACACCTCTGCACTGCCCTAAACCCTAAAACACCAGCCCCATCACAACCCCCACACTGCCCAAACACCATTGCACTTCCCTAAACCCTGAATAACCACCCCAGCAATACCCCCTACACTGCCCGAACACCACTGCACTGCACTAAACCCTGAAGCACCACCCCCAGCAAGACCCCCTACACTGGCTGAACACCACTGCCCTAAACCCTGAAACATCACCCCCAGCAAGACCCCCTACACTGTCAGAACACTGCTGCACCACTCTAAACCCTGAAACACCAGCCCCAGCATGACCCCTACACTGCCCAAACACCACTGCACTGCCCTAAACCCTAAAACAATAGCCCCAGCACATCCCCTACACTGCCCAAACACCACTGCACTGCCATAAACCCTGAAACACCAGCCCCAGCACGACCCTCTACACTTCCCGAACAGCACTGCTTTGCCCTAAATGCTAAAACACCAGCCCCAGCATGACCCCTACACTGTCCTAACACCACAGCACTGCCATAAACGCTGAAACACCAGCCCCAGCACGACCCTTTACACTCCCCGAACACCACTGCACTGCCCTAAACCCTAAAACAATAGCCCCAGCATGATCACCTACACTGCCCGAACACCACTCCACTGCCCTAAACCCTGAAACACGAGCCCCAGCACGACACCCTACACTGCCCGAAGACCACTGCTCTGCCCTAAACTCTGAAACACTACCCCAGCATGACCCCCTACACTGCCCGAACACCACTGCACTCCCCTAAGCCCCAGCACGCCCCCCACACTGCCCGAACACCAGTGCACTGCCCTAAACCCTCAAACACCAGCCCCAGCACGACCCCCACACTGCCCGAACACCAATGCATTGCCCTAAACCCTGAAACAACACAACCTGCATTACCCTCTACACTGCCCGAACACCACTGCACTGCCCTAAACCCTGAAAAACCACCCCCAGCATGAGCCCCTACACTGCCCGGACATCACTGCTCGGCCCTAAACCCTAAAACACCAGCCCCAGCATGACGCCCTACACTGCCTGAAAACCACTGCTCTGCCCTAAACCCTCAAAGGCCACCTCCAGCACGACACGCCACACTGCCCAAACACCACTGCGCTGCCTAAACCCTGAAACAACACCCCTACATGACACCTGTTAGAATCCGGGGTCTCTGGTTGGCGCAGGTATGCACTTGCGACAAGCAGGGACCCTTTCCTCTAAGTCAGGGCAAAGGATCACCTCTTTAAAAATAACCCCTGCTCACCCTCTAGGTAACGTGGCGCGAGCAGTCAGGCTAAACTTCCAGAGGGCATATAGGTTAAGCGTTCAAATTGTCCCACACAATAATCACCTCCCCACCACACAAAGACACAAGGCTGTATTTATCAAAAATATGATTCTTTATATAAAAGGTTTTCTTTCAGGCAGGTTGCATAAATACAGTTCTCTTGGTAAAATAATCCAGTTACTCTCAAAATGCTTTAAGGGCAGTCCACAGTTGTAAAAATGGCACAGTTATAATTAAAATCAGTTCTTTGGGTCTTCTGCGCACTTCGTAGCGCCTTTGGGATGCTCTGGGCAAGGTTTTTGTCAGTACCTTGCCGTTTCTCACGCTTCTCGCGTGAGCACGAGTACGCTTGCTGTACCTCACGCTTCTCGCGTGAGCACCGGCAATGGTTTTCTATGCGGGTACGGTTCGGACTGTCAGGGACGCTCCGTACCTGGAGGGAAGCACCGGTACGGTGCGAACACGGCTTCCTCAGTACGGTGCGAACTCAGAGCGGGTCAAAAGGCAGTACAGTGCGAACCAAGCTATTATTACAGCGCGAACCAGGATATTGGTACAGTCAGTACGGGGCAAATGTACGAGGCGAACCAGGTGATTCCCGGCGTCAGTACGGTGCGAACTTGCTTCCAGGCAGTAAATACGCTCAAACTTAAAAGGCAGTACGCTTCAAACTAACACTTGGACTCAAACCTGGGACGATCGGTACGGTCCGTACGAAAGCAAGTACGGGTCGTACTTTTCACGCGCTGGCACAATACCTTGTAGAATTCACGGCAAAGGTGCGTGGCGGCCTCGCGGTCCAGGCCAGGGGTGTCCCACGTCGCGCTGGCGTCCCAAGTGTCCAGGGGACAGCGGAGCTTCGTGGGGCGCTCGGGCAGGATGCAGGTCGCCGCGAAGGGGGGTCAGAAGCAGGAGGGCAGTCTCGGGGTGATTTCACAGCGCAGCGCGCTGTCAGCTTCGCACGGCGAACCAGGGCACGGTCCTCACAAGAGCCTCCACAACCCGGCGGGGTCACAGGGGGCTCGGCGCTCAGACGCAGGACTCTCCTCCTTACTTTGCGAGCTACGGCTCAAGGGGGCAGCTGTTCACGGTGCTCGGGCTGTCAGGCCTTTACTTTGTTTGCAGCCACACCAGCAGCAGAAGTCGCATTGCTCAGTGGGGTCAGGGGATGCTCAGGTTCTCAGGGGTCAGCTGGCAGAATCACTCCTTGGCACTTCTCCTCTTCTTCAGGAAGGTAGCGCCCACTGTTCCTGGGGCGCAGATCAGGGGGCAAGTTCACTAGCAAGCCCTTGGAGATTGTTTTCAGCACAAGTTGATTAAAAGTCTTTTCTGTAGTCTTTTCTTCCTCTCCTTCCAGCAGCAGGCACCCACTGCAGGCCAGTCTCTTAGGCAGAGAGACAGTATTCCTCCTTCAGCTTCTCCAGGTCCTTCTCCTTCAGGCAGAGGTTCGTCTTGGCGTCAACAGGATCTGATTTCTTAGGAGCCAGGCTCCTACTTTTATACACCAATTCTTTTGTTCTTTAGCGCCAGGGGGCCTGGGCCTGGCTCAGTACAGTTTTTGGAGCACTTTGTTGTGGTGACTCTGCGCTTTCCTTTCAGCAGCAGGGCAGAGACATCAGCCGCTCCACAGGGGGCGGCGCCGGCTTTGTGCTGGCAGAGCACAGGTCTATTCAAGAGTCAGGGTGTACTCCTCCCACCCATCCTGGTGTAATCTCTCTACCCACCACCTGGCAGCCAACCTGTCTCTGGGGTTTTCCCAACCCTGCTCCTTACTGTTGCTAGGCAGAACACACACACACACAGCGCAGAGGCGGACTGAATGGCCAGATCAGTATATACTAACTTTCTGAAAGTAGTATTTACAAACGCAGGATATTAAAATAAACTTTACTAAAAGAAGTATTTTATTATTCTGAGTTCAGGCATACTAAACATAACTTTCTACCATGCTCTATGAGTCCACTGGGATTACAGCGTGTAGTAATTCCAGCAGCCCATTCTGGCCTATGGAGAGCAGGTAGCCTTCAATAGTGAAAAACGAAAATGGCTGTAATTCACTATTAAGACATGCCACACACATCAGGGCATGTCCTACCTTATGCCTATAATGCACCCTGCCCTTGGGCCTACCAGAGGGGTGACTAATATGTAGTTAAGGGAAGGTTTAGGGACTGGCAAGTGGGTGCACTTGCGCAGTCAGCGCGACAGTACCAGACTGCGCGCAGGTTCTGCAGTGGCAGATCCTAGACACATTTTACTAGGCCGCTTCTGTGGGTGGCACAACCAGTGCTGCAAGCCCACCAGCAGCATTTGTATTTACAAGCCCTGGCACTCCTGGTGCACTTTACTAGGGGCTGACAGTAAACCAAATAAACCAATCATGGACACCAATCAATGTATACATTTTACCATAGGGAGAGCATATGCACCTTAGCACTGGTCAGCAGTGGTAAGGTGCCCAGAGTCATAAATCAGCCAACACCAGGTCAGAAAAAATACAGGAGGAAGGCAAAAAGTTTAGGGATGACCCTTCAAAAAGGGCCAGGTCCAACACAACCCCCTTCCAGCCAAAACGCAGGGTAGACCAATCACCACCGTGATGGTCTTCCCTGCTTGGGGCGATAGAACAAGGACCTGGCCCGCAACTGCAGGGGCAGACTCCAGTTCTATGCCAATCTGAACCTATTGGACTCCCTCTGTCCATACTCTCAGGGCCCACCAAACCAATCCATGGGGAACCCTTTTCCTCACCTGTGGACACCACCTGTGCAGCACCTAACCTTAACTGGCCCACAGGGGTGTCCCAACAGACAGACAGCAAAATACTACAGTGGCCACTGACAGTAGTCAGGGATGAGACCCAGGCCGTATGCCTCTCAGGGCTCTCAATCCTCTGTGGCGCCAGGGAGCGGGGGGCAGTAGCCCCAGGTGCTTGGCACCCTTTGTCCATTCTCCCCCTTGTCAGGTCAGGTATGACATACTGGCACTGACCCACCAGCCCCAGGACTGTACCCGGCGGCTGGACCCAAGACTGGGGTGGCCTCTCCCACACCCGGTCCTTCTCCTTGGGGCTCTGTACCCTCCCACCTGGAGTGGTACCCCCTTCCAGAATTGCCAGGGCACCTGGGGCAGGTGTCCTGCGCAATTCGCCCACCAGTTCAGGTGTTCTATCCTGCAACTGGGCGTCCAGGTCAGGGGGGACACCCTGAACCTGGCCCTCCAACCTAGGGTCTAAACCCTTCAGTTGAGCCGGGGTCAGAGGCGAGGACTCCCTCCCTCTGCACCCCCTTCCAGAGTACTGCCCACTCCCAACTGGCGTGGTACCCCCAGAAGCAACATGGGTCAGGACACTGATTACAGTAGTCCCACCCTCCAGGTCAGACAACACCTGAACCTGGCTTCCCAACCCTGGGACCAACCCATGCGGTTGAACGCTCGCCTGGCGCACCAGGACTTCCCGGGGAGCATGCATGCCCCCCCTGAGGGTGACACATAACTCATGTGTCGTGTGACAGTCTGCCTGGCGCTGATCTCCCGACCCCTGTCCATCTGACAGTGCCTGAAGATCCCCCAGGACAGAAGTGGTTTCACCATGGTCATTCACTGGTGACGCAGCCCTTCTGGCTGGCCCCTGACCCACTGGTTCTTCCACTGGGGACTCTTTCCCCCTCTCACCCCTCAATCTGGACCTCTGCACCCTCCCAACTGGAGCGGTACTGCCAGACACCAGAACCGAGGGAGGCCGGCTTACAGACACTCCCTGTTCACCAGCCACTAGGGGATCCACCTCGACGGGCGGCCCATCAGGACAGCCTAGGCTCCCTGCCTGGTGTTCTCTTAAAGAACCATCCAGGCTCTGAGACCGGGTTTCGGGCACCTGGGGGCCCGCAGCCCCACACTCACTCCTTCTCCACTGAGACAGGACGTGAGGCCCTACACCCCTCCCACTACCATGGGACCTAGCTGGGCTACTCTGCACCACTTCCACCACTCTGGGTTGGAAGATACCTGAGCCACTCCCCACGGGGTGACTCCCCAATGCCTCTCCAGACCCTCTGGAATCCACCAAAAGGTCTGCCTCCAATGTTAGTTCTCTGCGGTCAGAGAACTCACTCCCCAACAGGCGTTGACATAGCTCTGGAAAACAGGGACTTAAAATATGCTCTCCCACAATTGGATCACACAGCCCCCTAGCAGGGTTAACCAAACTAGCCTTCACCTTACCATCCAGTGCCTCACACACGTACTCCACACCACTCTCCTGAGACTGGCAAGACAGTATCTGACTGTCTCTGTCACACAACCCACACTCTTCTGGGCGGTCTTCACACTCACCTACCAGGACTTCAATTTTGGTGGAACCCCTCTCCCTGCACCTCTCATCTAGAGTCAGTAGAGTGTCCCTCCCGCCACTAGGACCATGAACCCCTGCGCCAGTCACCCTATTCCCTTCAGGGATACTGCGCACTACTGCAGCTACCTCATGCCCTTGAACCTCCTGGTGTATATTAACCCCCTCCTTCAAGTCAGGCGCCACATCTCTGGGTGTGCGTACTACTCTTTCAGCACTAAAATATTCACTATTGCTGCCACCATCTGAGCTGGGTTCCTCCTCCCACTCAGAAAAGCTCAACCTCTGAGCTACGCACCTTTCTTGCTGCTGTGCTGAGACACTCATGGCCTCAAGCCTCTCGAGCTCCATGTCATATTTCTTCATTAGGAAGTCATGCTTCATTTGCATTTTCTTTTCTTCCAGAGCCAGCTTCTTGCTTTCTAGCTCCAATTGGGCATTTACTTCCAGCTCTGCCAACTTCAATTCATGATCCCGGGCGGCCTGTCTGTCTGCCAGCTCCTCTGGCGACAGGCCTCTGCCAAAACTGCGAACGCTTTCCGCTGGTTTCCATGGTGTAACTTCCTTAGTTGCACCCCTTGAATCAATCCAGGCTTTGAGCGCCTTGTAGAGATCTGATCTGTTCTTGCATCCTGCATGTGGAACCTTGAGCTTCCTGCAGAAGTACTTGAGTTCAGTTCTCTTGTAGCTATCCAGTTTTGACTCATCCCATTCAACCTCTCCAGCCTCCGAGGCTTCAGACGCGGTTTTCTCTATGCTGTTTGAGCCCGGCATGGCTTCAAACGCAAGGGATCTTTGGCAAGTGAAATTAAAATTCTAAAAGTTCTGTGGCTTAAGCTACTGGACTGTCCACTGTGCAATGGTTAGCAATCACTGCGCAGACAATAAGAACGCAAATCCGTAAATCCGCACCGCTGCCACCAATGTTAGAATCCGGGGTCTCTGGTTGGCGCAGGTATGCACTTGCGACAAGCAGGGACCCTTTCCTCTAAGTCAGGGCAAAGGATCACCTCTTTAAAAATAACCCCTGCTCACCCTCTAGGTAACGTGGCGCGAGCAGTCAGGCTAAACTTCCAGAGGGCATATAGGTTAAGCGTTCAAATTGTCCCACACAATAATCACCTCCCCACCACACAAAGACACAAGGCTGTATTTATCAAAAATATGATTCTTTATATAAAAGGTTTTCTTTCAGGCAGGTTGCATAAATACAGTTCTCTTGGTAAAATAATCCAGTTACTCTCAAAATGCTTTAAGGGAAGTCCACAGTTGTAAAAATGGCACAGTTATAATTAAAATCAGTTCTTTGGGTCTTCTGCGCACTTCGTAGCGCCTTTGGGATGCTCTGGGCAAGGTTTTTGTCAGTACCTTGCCGTTTCTCACGCTTCTCGCGTGAGCACGAGTACGCTTGCCGTACCTCACGCTTCTCGCGTGAGCACCGGCAATGGTTTTCTATGCGGGTACGGTTCGGACTGTCAGGGACGCTCCGTACCTGAAGGGAAGCACCGGTACGGTGCGAACACGGCTTCCTCAGTACGGTGCGAACTCAGAGCGGGTCAAAAGGCAGTACAGTGCGAACCAAGCTATTATTACAGCGCGAACCAGGATATTGGTACAGTCAGTACGGGGCAAATGTACGAGGCGAACCAGGTGATTCCCGGCGTCAGTACGGTGCGAACTTGCTTCCAGGCAGTAAATACGCTCAAACTTAAAAGGCAGTACGCTTCAAACTAACACTTGGACTCAACCCTGGGACGATCGGTACGGTCCGTACGAAAGCAAGTACGGGTCGTACTTTTCACGCGCTGGCACAATACCTTGTAGAATTCACGGCAAAGGTGCGTGGCGGCCTCGCGGTCCAGTCCAGGGGTGTCCCACGTCGCGCTGGCGTCCCAAGTGTCCAGGGGACAGCAGAGCTTCGTGGGGCGCTCGGGCAGGATGCAGGTCGCCGCGAAGGGGGGTCAGAAGCAGGAGGGCAGTCTCGGGGTGATTTCACAGCGCAGCGCGCTGTCAGCTTCGCACGGCGAACCAGGGCACGGTCCTCACAAGAGCCTCCACAACCCGGCGGGGTCACAGGGGGCTCGGCGCTCAGACGCAGGACTCTCCTCCTTACTTTGCGAGCTACGGCTCAAGGGGGCAGCTGTTCACGGTGCTCGGGCTGTCAGGCCTTTACTTTGTTTGCAGCCACACCAGCAGCAGAAGTCGCATTGCTCAGTGGGGTCAGGGGATGCTCAGGTTCTCAGGGGTCAGCTGGCAGAATCACTCCTTGGCACTTCTCCTCTTCTTCAGGAAGGTAGCGCCCACTGTTCCTGGGGCGCAGATCAGGGGGCAAGTTCACTAGCAAGCCCTTGGAGATTGTTTTCAGCACAAGTTGATTAAAAGTCTTTTCTGTAGTCTTTTCTTCCTCTCCTTCCAGCAGCAGGCACCCACTGCAGGCCAGTCTCTTAGGCAGAGAGACAGTATTCCTCCTTCAGCTTCTCCAGGTCCTTCTCCTTCAGGCAGAGGTTCGTCTTGGCGTCAACAGGATCTGATTTCTTAGGAGCCAGGCTCCTACTTTTATACACCAATTATTTTGTTCTTTAGCGCCAGGGGGCCTGGGCCTGGCTCAGTCCAGTTTTTGGAGCACTTTGTTGTGGTGACTCTGCGCTTTCCTTTCAGCAGCAGGGCAGAGACATCAGCCGTTCCACAGGGGGCGGCGCCGGCTTTGTGCTGGCAGAGCACAGGTCTATTCAAGAGTCAGGGTGTACTCCTCCCACCCATCCTGGTGTAATCTCTCTACCCACCACCTGGCAGCCAACCTGTCTCTGGGGTTTCCCCAACCCTGCTCCTTACTGTTGCTAGGCAGAACACACACACACACAGCGCAGAGGCGGACTGAATGGCCAGATCAGTATATACTAACTTTCTAAAAGTAGTATTTACAAACGCAGGATATTAAAATAAACTTTACTAAAAGAAGTATTTTATTATTCTGAGTTCAGGCATACTAAACATAACTTTCTACCATGCTCTATGAGTCCACTGGGATTACAGCGTGTAGTAATTCCAGCAGCCCATTCTGGCCTATGGAGAGCAGGTAGCCTTCAATAGTGAAAAACGAAAATGGCTGTAATTCACTATTAAGACATGCCACACACATCAGGGCATGTCCTACCTTATGCCTATAATGCACCCTGCCCTTGGGCCTACCAGAGGGGTGACTAATATGTAGTTAAGGGAAGGTTTAGGGACTGGCAAGTGGGTGCACTTGCGCAGTCAGCGCGACAGTACCAGACTGCGCGCAGGTTCTGCAGTGGCAGATCCTAGACACATTTTACTAGGCCGCTTCTGTGGGTGGCACAACCAGTGCTGCAAGCCCACCAGCAGCATTTGTATTTACAAGCCCTGGCACTCCTGGTGCACTTTACTAGGGGCTGACAGTAAACCAAATAAACCAATCATGGACACCAATCAATGTATACATTTTACCATAGGGAGAGCATATGCACCTTAGCACTGGTCAGCAGTGGTAAGGTGCCCAGAGTCATAAATCAGCCAACACCAGGTCAGAAAAAATACAGGAGGAAGGCAAAAAGTTTAGGGATGACCCTTCAAAAAGGGCCAGGTCCAACAACACCCTACACTGCCTGAACACCACTGCTCTGACCCTAAAGACTGAAAAACCACCCCCTGCGTGAGCCCCTACACTGCCCGAACAGCACTGCTCTGCCCTAAACCCATAAACACCAGCCCCGGCTTGACACCCTACACTGCCTGAAAACCACTGCTCTGCCCTAAACCCTCAAAGGCTACCCCCAGCACGACATGCCACACTGCCCAAACACCACTGCTCTGCCCTAAACCGTAAAACTCCAACCCCGCACATCCCCCTACACTGCCCGAAAAGCACTGCTGTGCCCTAAACCCTAAAACACCAGCCCCAGCATGACCCCCTACACTGCCCGAACACCACTGCCCTGCCCTAAACCCTAAAACACCAGCCCCAGCATGACCAATACACTGCCCAAACACCACTGCACTGCCATAAACCCTGAAACACCAGCCCCAGCACGACCCTCTACACTTCCCGAACACCACTGCACTGCCCTAAACCCTAAAACAATAGCCCCAGCACAACCACCTACACTGCCCGAACACCACTCCACTGCCCTAAACCCTGAAACACCAGTCCCAGCATGACTTCCCTACACTGCCCGAACACCACTGCACTGCCCTAAGCCCCAGCACGACCCCCCTACACTGCCCGAACAGCACTGCACTGCCCTAAACCCTAAAATACCAGCCCCAGCACGACCCCCACACTGCCCAAACACCACTGCACTGTGCTAAACCCTGAAAAACCACTCCAGCAATACACCCTATACTGCCCAAATACCACTGCACTGCCCTAAACCCTGAAACACCACCCCCAGCAGGACCCCCTACACTGCCCAAACACCACTGTCCTAAACCCTAAAACACAACCCCCAGCAAGACCCCCAACACTGCCCAAACACCACTGCACTGCCCTAAACCCTGAAACACCACCCCCGGAACAACCCCCTACACTGCCCAACACCAATGCATTGCCCTAAACCCTTAAACAACACCCCCTGCACGACCCCCTACACTTCCCAAACACCACTGCACTGCCTTAAACCCTGAAAAACCACCCCCAGCATGAGCCCCTACACTGCCCGAACATCACTGCTCTGCCCTAAACCCTAAAACACCAACCCTGCACATCCCCCTACACTGCCCGAACAGCACTGCTCTGCCCTAAACCCTAAAACACCAGCCCCAGCATTACCCCCTACACTGCCCAAACACCACTGCTCTGCCCTAAACCCTGAAACACCACCCCCAGCACGACCTACTAACCTGCCAGAAGACCACTGCACTGCCCTAAACCCTGAAGTACCACTCCCTGCACGACCCCCTACACTGCTCGACCACCACTGCACTGCCCTAAACCCTGAAACACCACCCTCTGTGCAACCCCCTACACTGCCCGACTACCAATGCAGTGCCCTAAACTCTGAAACACCACCCCCAGCATGACCCCCTGCACTGCCCGAGCACCACCTCACTACTCTAAGCCCCAGAACAACCCCCCACACTGTCAGAACACCTCTGCACTGCCCTAAACCCTAAAACACCAGCCCCATCACGACCCCCACACTGCCCAAACAGCATTGCACTTCCCTAAACCCTGAAAAACCACCCCAGCAATACCCCCTACACTGCCCGAACACCACTGCACTGCACTAAACCCTGAAGCACCACCCCCAGCAAGACCCCCTACACTGGCTGAACACCACTGCCCTAAACCCTGAAACATCACCCCCAGCAAGACCCCCTACACTGTCAGAACACTGCTGCACCACCCTAAACCCTGAAACACCAGCCCCAGCACGACCCCTACACTGCCCAAACACCACTGCACTGCCCTAAACCCTAAAACAATAGCCCCAGCACATCCCCTACACTGCCCAAACACCACTGCACTGCCATAAACCCTGAAACACCAGCCCCAGCACAACCCTCTACACTTCCCGAACAGCACTGCTTTGCCCTAAATGCTAAAACACCAGCCCCAGCATGACCCCTACACTGTCCTAACACCACAGCACTGCCATAAACGCTGAAACACCAGCCCCAGCACGATCCTTTACACTCCCCGAACACCACTGCACTGCCCTAAACCCTAAAACAATAGCCCCAGCATGATCACCTACACTGCCCGAACACCACTCCACTGCCCTAAACCCTGAAACACGAGCCCCAGCACGACACCCTACACTGCCCGAAGACCACTGCTCTGCCCTAAACTCTGAAACACTACCCCAGCATGACCCCCTACACTGCCCGAACACCACTGCACTCCCCTAAGCCCCAGCACGCCCCCCACACTGCCCGAACACCAGTGCACTGACCTAAACCCAAAATCACCGGCCCCAGCACCTCCCCCACACTGCCCGAACACCACTGCACTGCCCTAAACCCTGAAAACCACCCCCGCAATTCCCCCTACACTGTTTGAACACCACTGCACAGCCCTAAATCCTGAAACACCACCCCCAGCACGACCCACTACACTGCCCGAACACCACTGCTCTGCCCTAAACCATAAAACACAAACCCCGCACATCCCTCATCACTGCCCAAACACTACTGCTCTGCCCTAAACCCTAAAACACCAGCCGCAGCATGACCCCCTAAACTGCCCAAACACCACTGCTCTGCCCTAAACCCTGAAAAACCACCCCCAGCTTGACCTCCTACACTGCCCGAACACCACTGCACTGCCCTAAACCCTGAAACACCACCCTCTGCGCAACCCCCTACACTGCCCGACCACCACTGCTGTGCCCTAAACCCTGAAACACCACCAACATGACCCCTACACTGCCCGAACACCACTGCACTGCCCTAAACCCTAAAACAATAGCCCCAGCACAACGCCCGACACTGCCCGAACACGACTCCACTGTCCTAAACCCTGAAACACCAGCCCCAGCACGACCCTTACACTGCATGAGCACCACTTCTGTGCCCTAAACCCTGAAACACCACCCCCAGCTGACCCCCTACACTGCCCGAACACCACTTCACTGCCCTAAACCCTGAAACACCACCTCCAGCATTAACCCCTACACTGCCCAAACCCCACTGCACTGCCCTAAACCCTGAAACACCACCCCCTGCGCGACCCCCAACACTACCCGACCACCACTGCTGTGCCCTAAACCCTGAAACACCACCCCCAGCACCCCCTACACTGCCCGAACACCACTGCTCTGCCCTAAATCCTGAAACACCACCCCCAGCATGACCCGCTACACTGCCCGAACACCACTGCTCTGCCCTAAACCATAAAACACAAACCCCGCACATCCCCCTACACTGCCCAAACACTACAGCTCTGCCCTAAACCCTACACCAGCCCCTGCATGACCCCCTACACTGCCCGAACACCACTGCTCTGCCCTAAACCCTGAAACACCACTCCCTGCTTGACCCCCTACACTGCCCGAACACCACTGCACGGCCCTAAACCCTGATACACCAGCCCCAGCACGACCCCCTATACTGCCCGAACACCACTGCACTGCCCTAAACCCTAAAACAATAGCCCCAGCACAACGCCCTACACTGCCCGAACACAATTCTACTGTCCTATACCCTGAAACACCAGCCCCAGCACGACCCCTACACTGCATGAGCACCACTTCTGTGCCCTAAACCCTGAAACACCACCCCCAGCTTGACCCCCTACACTGCCCGAAAACAACTGCACTGCCCTAAACCCTGAAACACCACCCCCAGCACTAACCCCTACACTGCCCGAACCGCACTGCACTGCCCTAAACCCTGAAACACCACCCCTGATCGACCCCCTACACTACCCGACCACCACTGCTGTGCCCTAAACCCTGAAACACCACCCCCAGCACGACCCCCTACACTGACTGAACACTACTGCTCTTCCCTAAACCCTAAAACACCACCCCTAGCACGACCCCCTACACTGATAGAAGACACTGCTCTGCCCTAAACCCTGAAACACCACCACCAGCACGACCCCCTACACTGCCCGAAGACCACTGCTCTGCCCTAAACCCTGAAACAACACCCCCAGCACGACCCCTTAAACTGCCCGAAGACCACTGCACTGCCCTAAACCCAGAAACACCAGCCCCAGCACGACCCCCTACACTGCCCGAACACCACTGCACTGCCCTAAGCCCCAGCACGACACCCCACACTGCCCGAACACCACTGCACTGCCATAAACCCTAAAACACCAACCCCGCACATCCCCTACACTGCCCGAACAGCACTGCTCTGCCCTAAACCCTAAAACACCAGCACCAGCATGACCCCCTACACTGCCCGAATACCACTGCACTACCCTAAACCCTGAAACACCACCCTCAGCAAGTCCCCCTACACTGCCCAAACACCACTGTCCTAAACCCTAAAACACAACGCTCAGCAAGACCCCCAACACTGCCCAAACACCACTGCACTGCCCTAAATTCTGAAACACCACCCCCGGCACTACCCCTTACACTGCCCGAACACCAATGCATTGCCCTAAACCCTGAAACAACATCCCCTGCATGACCCCCTACACTGCCCGAACACCACTGCACTGCACCAAACTCTGAAAAACCACCCCCAGCATGAGCCCCTACACTGCCTGAACACCACTGCTCTGCCCTAAACCCTAAAACACCAACCCCGCATATTCCCCTAGACTGCCCGAACAGCACTGCTCTGCCCTAAACCCTAAAACACCAGCCCCAGCATGACCCCTACACTGCATGAGCACCACTTCTGTGCCCTAAACCCTGAAACACCACACCCAGCTTGACCCCCTACACTGCCCGAAAACAACTGCACTGCCCTAAACCCTGAAACACCACCCCCAGCACTAACCCCTACACTGCCCGAACCGCACTGCACTGCCCTAAACCCTGAAACACCACCCCTGATCGACCCCCTACACTACCCGACCACCACTGCTGTGCCCTAAACCCTGAAACACCACCCCCAGCACGACCCCCTACACTGACTGAACACTACTGCTCTGCCCTAAACCCTAAAACACCACCCCTAGCACGACCCCCTACACTGATAGAAGACACTGCTCTGCCCTAAACCCTGAAACACCACCACCAGCACGACCCCCTACACTGCCCGAAGACCACTGCTCTGCCCTAAACCCTGAAACAACACCCCCAGCACGACCCCTTAAACTGCCCGAAGACCACTGCACTGCCCTAAACCCAGAAACACCAGTCCCAGCACGACCCCCTACACTGCCCGAACACCACTGCACTGCCCTAAGCCCCAGCACGACACCCCACACTGCCCGAACACCACTGCACTGCCATAAACCCTAAAACACCAACCCCGCACATCCCCTACACTGCCCGAACAGCACTGCTCTGCCCTAAACCCTAAAACACCAGCACCAGCATGACCCCCTACACTGCCCGAATACCACTGCACTACCCTAAACCCTGAAACACCACCCTCAGCAAGTCCCCCTACACTGCCCAAACACCACTGTCCTAAACCCTAAAACACAACGCTCAGCAAGACCCCCAACACTGCCCAAACACCACTGCACTGCCCTAAATTCTGAAACACCACCCCCGGCACTACCCCTTACACTGCCCGAACACCAATGCATTGCCCTAAACCCTGAAACAACATCCCCTGCATGACCCCCTACACTGCCCGAACACCACTGCACTGCACTAAACTCTGAAAAACCACCCCCAGCATGAGCCCCTACACTGCCTGAACACCACTGCTCTGCCCTAAACCCTAAAACACCAACCCCGCATATTCCCCTAGACTGCCCGAACAGCACTGCTCTGCCCTAAACCCTAAAACACCAGCCCCAGCATGACCCCCTACACTGCCTGAAAACCACTGCTCTGCCCTAAACCCTCAAAGGCCACCCCCAGCACGACACGCCACACTGCCCAAACACCACTGCTCTGACCTAAACCCTAAAACACCAGCCCCGCACATCCCCCTACACTGCCTGAACAGCACTGCTCTGCCCTAAACCCTAAAACACCAGCCCTAGCATGACCCCCTACACTGCCCGAAAACCACTGCTCTGCCCTAAAGCCTAAAACACCAGCCCCAGCATGACCCCTTCACTGCCCGAACACGACTCCACTGTCCTAAACCCTGAAACACCAGCCCCAGCACGACCCTTACACTGCATGAGCACCACTTCTGAGCCCTAAACCCTGAAACTAGGGGTGGGCGGAATTTGCGTAATCGCGTTACGCAAATCTCCGCGAAACGGTAAAAAATCTCCGCGAACATGCAAAAAGTTCCGCGAACACGCGGAATTGCTTGTTCGCGATACTTTTTTCCTGTTCGCGATCGCTGTTTGCGTGCTCGGGGTGAAATATCTCGCGAACACGCATATTGAGAACGCGAACAAGCAAAAATGTCGCGAAGTTGCGGAACGCAGATTTTTTTGCAATTTCGCGTTCTCCGCGGAACGCGAAATTACCCAAATTTCGCAAATTCCGCGAACGGAACGAAATTTACCGCCCAGGCCTACCTGAAACACCACCCCCAGCTGACTCCTACACTGCCCGAACACCACTGCACTGCCCTAAACCCTGAAACACCACCCCCAGCATTAACCTCTACACTGCCCGAACCCCACTGCACTGCCCTAAACCCTGAAACACCACCTCCTGCGGGTCCCCCTACACTACCCTATCACCACTGCTGTGCCCTAAACCCTGAAACACCACCCCCAGCACCCCCTACACTGCCCGAACACCACTGCTCTGCCCTAAATCCTGAAACACCACCCCCAGCATGACCCACTACACTGCACGAACACCACTGCTCTGCCCTAAACCATAAAACACAAACCCCGCACATCCCCCTACACTGCCCAAACACTACTGCTCTGCCCTAAACCCTAAAACACCAGCCCCAGCATGACCCCCTACACTGCCTGAACACCACTGCTCTGCCCTAAACCCTGAAACACCAACCCCTGCTTGACCCCCTACACTGCCCGAACACCACTGTACTGCCCTAAACCCTAAAACAATAGCCCCAGCACAACGCCCTACACTGCCTGAACACGACTCCACTGTCCTAAACACTGAAACACCAGCCCCAGCACGGCCCCTACACTGCATGAGCACCAATTCTGTGCCCTAAACCCTGAAACACCACCCCCAGCTTGACCCCCTACACTGCCCAAAAACAACTGCACTGCCCTAAACCCTGAAACACCACCCCCAGCACTAACCCCTACACTGCCCGATCCACACTGCACTGCCCTAAACCTTGAAACACCACCCCTGCTCGACCCCCTACACTACCCAACCACCACTGCTGTGCCCTAATCCCTGAAACATCACCCCCAGCACGACCCCCTACACTGACTGAACACTACTGCTCTGCCCTAAACCCTGAAACACCACCCCCAGCACGACCTCCTACACTGACAGAAGACACTGCTCTGCCCTAAACCCTGAAACACCACCACCAGCACGACCCCCTACGCTGCCCGAAGACGACTGCTCTGCCCTAAACCCTGAAACAACACCCCCAGCACGACCCCTTAAACTGCCCGAAGACCACTGCTCTGCCCTGCCCTAAACCCAGAAACACCAGCCCCAGCATGACCCCCTACACTGCCAGAACACCACTGCACTGCCCTAAGCCCCAGCACGACACCCCACACTGCCCGAACACCACTGCACTGCCCTAAACCATAAAACACCAACCCCGCACATCCCCCTACACTGCCCGAACAGCACTGCTCTGCCCTAAACCCTACAACACCAGCCCCATCATGACCCCCTACACTGCCCGAGTACCACTGCACTACCCTAAACCCTGAAACACCACCCCCAGCAAGTCACCCTACACTGCCCAAACACCACTGTCCTAAACCCTAAAACACAACCCTCACCAAGACCCCCAACACTGCCCAAACACCACTGTACTGCCCTAAACCCTGAAACACCACCCCCGGCACAACCCCCTACACTGCCCAAACACCAATGCATTGCCCTAAACCCTGAAACAACATCTCCTGCATGACCCCCTACACTGCCCGAACACCACTGCACTGCACTAAACTCTGAAAAACCACCCCCAGCATGACCCCCTACACTGCCCGAACACCACTGCTCTGCCCTAAACCCTAAAACACCAGCCCCAGCATGACCCCCTACACTGCCTGAAAACCACTGCTCTGCCCTAAACCCTCAAAGGCCACCCCCAGCATGACACGCCACACTGCCCAAACACCACTGCTCTGCCCTAAACCCTAAAACACCAGCCCCGCACATCCCCCTACACTGCCTGAACAGCACTGCTCTGCCCTAAACCCTAAAACACCAGTCCCAGCATGACCCCCTACACTGTCCGAACACCACTGCTCTGCCCTAAAGCCTAAAACACCAGTCCCAGCATGACCCCTACACTGCCCAAACACCACTGCACTGCCATAAACCCTGAAACACAAGCCCCAGCACGACCCTCTACACTTCCCGAACACCACTGCACTGCCCTAAACCCTAAAACAATAGCCCCAGCATGACCACCTACACTGCCCGAACATCACTCCACTTCCCAAAACCCTGAAACACGAGCCCCAGCATGACCCCCTACACTGCCCGAAGACCATTGCACTGCCCTAATCCCCAGCACGACCCCCACACTGCCTGAACACCACTGCACTGCCCAAAACCCTAAAACTCCAGCCTCAGCATGACCCCCACACTGCTTAAACACCACTGCACTGCCCTAAACCCTGAAAAACCACCCCAGCAATACACCCTACACTGCCCGAATACCACTGCACTACCCTAAACCCTGAAACACCACCCCCAGCATGTCCCCCTACACTGCCCAAACACCACTGTCCTAAACCCTAAAACACAACGCTCAGCAAGACCCCCAACACTGCCCAAACACCACTGCACTGCCCTAAACCCTGAAACACCAGTCCCAGCATGACCCCTACACTGCCCAAACACCACTGCACTGCCATAAACCCTGAAACACAAGCCCCAGCACGACCCTCTACACTTCCCGAACACCACTGCACTGCCCTAAACCCTAAAACAATAGCCCCAGCATGACCACCTACACTGCCCGAACATCACTCCACTTCCCAAAACCCTGAAACACGAGCCCCAGCATGACCCCCTACACTGCCCGAAGACCATTGCACTGCCCTAATCCCCAGCACGACCCCCACACTGCCTGAACACCACTGCACTGCCCAAAACCCTAAAACTCCAGCCCCAGCATGACCCCCACACTGCTTAAACACCACTGCACTGCCCTAAACCCTGAAAAACCACCCCAGCAATACACCCTACACTGCCCGAATACCACTGCACTACCCTAAACCCTGAAACACCACCCCCAGCAAGTCACCCTACACTGCCCAAACACCACTGTCCTAAACCCTAAAACACAACCCTCACCAAGACCCCCAACACTGCCCAAACACCACTGTACTGCCCTAAACCCTGAAACACCACCCCCGGCACAACCCCCTACACTGCCCAAACACCAATGCATTGCCCTAAACCCTGAAACAACATCTCCTGCATGACCCCCTACACTGCCCGAACACCACTGCACTGCACTAAACTCTGAAAAACCACCCCCAGCATGACCCCCTACACTGCCCGAACACCACTGCTCTGCCCTAAACCCTAAAACACCAGCCCCAGCATGACCCCCTACACTGCCTGAAAACCACTGCTCTGCCCTAAACCCTCAAAGGCCACCCCCAGCATGACACGCCACACTGCCCAAACACCACTGCTCTGCCCTAAACCCTAAAACACCAGCCCCGCACATCCCCCTACACTGCCTGAACAGCACTGCTCTGCCCTAAACCCTAAAACACCAGTCCCAGCATGACCCCCTACACTGTCCGAACACCACTGCTCTGCCCTAAAGCCTAAAACACCAGTCCCAGCATGACCCCTACACTGCCCAAACACCACTGCACTGCCATAAACCCTGAAACACAAGCCCCAGCACGACCCTCTACACTTCCCGAACACCACTGCACTGCCCTAAACCCTAAAACAATAGCCCCAGCATGACCACCTACACTGCCCGAACATCACTCCACTTCCCAAAACCCTGAAACACGAGCCCCAGCATGACCCCCTACACTGCCCGAAGACCATTGCACTGCCCTAATCCCCAGCACGACCCCCACACTGCCTGAACACCACTGCACTGCCCAAAACCCTAAAACTCCAGCCTCAGCATGACCCCCACACTGCTTAAACACCACTGCACTGCCCTAAACCCTGAAAAACCACCCCAGCAATACACCCTACACTGCCCGAATACCACTGCACTACCCTAAACCCTGAAACACCACCCCCAGCATGTCCCCCTACACTGCCCAAACACCACTGTCCTAAACCCTAAAACACAACGCTCAGCAAGACCCCCAACACTGCCCAAACACCACTGCACTGCCCTAAACCCTGAAACACCAGTCCCAGCATGACCCCTACACTGCCCAAACACCACTGCACTGCCATAAACCCTGAAACACAAGCCCCAGCATGACCCTCTACACTTCCCGAACACCACTGCACTGCCCTAAACCCTAAAACAATAGCCCCAGCATGACCACCTACACTGCCCGAACATCACTCCACTTCCCAAAACCCTGAAACACGAGCCCCAGCATGACCCCCTACACTGCCCGAAGACCATTGCACTGCCCTAATCCCCAGCACGACCCCCACACTGCCTGAACACCACTGCACTGCCCAAAACCCTAAAACTCCAGCCCCAGCATGACCCCCACACTGCTTAAACACCACTGCACTGCCCTAAACCCTGAAAAACCACCCCAGCAATACACCCTACACTGCCCGAATACCACTGCACTACCCTAAACCCTGAAACACCACCCCCAGCATGTCCCCCTACACTGCCCAAACACCACTGTCCTAAACCCTAAAACACAACGCTCAGCAAGACCCCCAACACTGCCCAAACACCACTGCACTGCCCTAAACCCTGAAACACCACCCCCGGCACAACCCCCTACACTGCCCGAACACCAATGCATTGCCCTAAACCCTGAAACAACATCCCCTGCATGACCCCCTACACTGCCCGAACACCACTGCACTGCACTAAACTCTGAAAAACCACCCCCAGCATGAGCCCCTACACTGCCTGAACACCACTGCTCTGCCCTAAACCCTAAAACACCAACCCCGCATATTCCCCTAGACTGCCCGAACAGCACTGCTCTGACCTAAACCCTAAAACACCAGCCCCAGCATGACCCCCTACACTGCCTGAAAACCACTGCTCTGCCCTAAACCCTCAAAGGCCACCCCCAGCACGACACGCCACACTGCCCAAACACCACTGCTCTGCCCTAAACCCTAAAACACCAGCCCGCACTGAGGTTCTGGACTTTTAAGAGTCCAGAGGTGTCAGGGAAACAACACCCAAAGACCCCTGAGTTCCTCCTGTCTCGGTGTACAAATAAACAGAGACACGGGCTTCTCGATGGTGGCGTCAAAGACCAAGGTTTATTTACTGCAGGGACACAGAAGTCATAGGAACCACACAGAGGCAGAATCTACGAAACTGTTCGAATTGCATTAAGTGGGTTGTTCCTTAAATACACGCAAAATGGCTTTAGGCAACATTACACGAATATTTCTCATGCCCAACCCGGTATCACAAACAAACAGTAAATAGACATCAAACAATAATTAGTCGTAGGTTTTCGGTATTCGATCAGGTCCCCTTGTCAGTTTTCCATTCTTTGCCCGATCCTCCCCATCATAAAAATCGTAACCTCCCCATTGTAAAAGCCCAGAAGGAGAGGAGCAGAGCCAGGTGCAAAGGATTGAAAAGTAGGATAAGAGGTGTTTATGGATCATAAACGGGCATGGCGACCGTCTTCGGCCTTTCAGTCAGGACAACGGACGCGAGAACCAGTATAGCAGGACTGGCCTCAGGCAAGGGAGGCAGCTTGATTCTGCCTAGTCATGCAGCGTCAGCCTTTCTCGGGGCTCGAGCTTACGTGTCCTTAACAAGGTGACTCTGCCGGGGTCATCGTCCGTTCATTGACTATGTGAGGGCAAGAAACAAAATGGATGCCGTAACTAAAATGGATGTCATGACTTTACAACAGAATGCCCTATTTCTCAGTGAATTCATGCTAGTTGCGTAGCGAAAACACTGTTATGCATGTAATGGATCATTTGCGGTTCATTGGTACCAAAATCGTGTCAGTACTACGATACCAATTTCACGGGTTCAGATCGCTACAGAACCTCAGCACATCCCCCTACACTGCCTGAATAGCACTGCTCTGCCCTAAACCCTAAAACACCAGCCCCAGCATGACCCCCTACACTGCCCGAACACCACTGCTCTGCCCTAAAGCCTAAAACACCAGCCCCAGCATGACCCCTTCACTGCCCGAACACGACTCCACTGTCCTAAACCCTGAAACACCAGCCCCAGCACGACCCTTACACTGCCTGAGCACCACTTCTGAGCCCTAAACCCTGAAACACCACCCCCAGCTGATCCCCTACACTGCCCTACCACCACTGCACTGCCCTAAACCCTGAAACACCACCCCCAGCATTAACCCCTACACTGCCCGAACCCCACTGCACTGCCCTAAACCCTGAAACACCACCCCCTGCGCGACCCTCTACACTACCCTACCACCACTGCTGTGCCCTAAACCCTGAAACACCCCCCCAGCACCCCCTACACTGCCCGAACACCACTGCTCTGCCCTAAATCCTGAAACACCACCCCCAGCATGACCCACTACACTGCACGAACACCACTGCTCTGCCCTAAACCATAAAACACAAACCCCGCACATCCCCCTACACTGCCCAAACACTACTGCTCTGCCCTAAACCCTAAAACACCAGCCCCAGCATGACCCCCTACACTGCCCGAACACCACTGCTCTGCCCTAAACCCTGAAACACCAACCCCTGATTGACCCCCTACACTGCCCGAACACCACTGCACGGCCCTAAACCCTGATACACCAGCCCCAGCACGACCTCCTACACTGCCCGAACACCACTGCACTGCCCTAAACCCTAAAACAATAGCCCCAGCACAACGCCCTACACTGCCCGAACGCGACTCCACTGTCCTAAACCCTGAAACACCAGCCCTAGCACGACCCCTACACTGCATGAGCACCACTTCTGTGCCCTAAACCCTGAAACACCACCCCCAGCTTGACCCCCTACACTGCCCGAAAACAACTGCACTGCCCTAAACCCTGAAACACCACCCCCAGCACTAACCCCTACACTGCCCGATCCGCACTGCACTGCCCTAAACCCTGAAACACCACCCCTGCTGGACCCCCTACACTACCCGACCACCACTGCTGTGCCCTAAACCAAGAAACATCACCCCCAGCACGACCCCCTACACTGACTGAACACTACTGCTCTGCCCTAAACCCTGAAACACCACCCCCAGCACGACCCCCTACACTGCCAGAAGACACTGCTCTGCCCTAAACCCTGAAACACCACCACCAGCACGACCCCCTACGCTGCCCGAAGACCACTGCTCTGCCCTAAACCCTGAAACAACACCCCAGCACGACCCCTTAAACTGCCCGAAGAACACTGCTCTGCCCTAAACCCAGAAACACCAGCCGCAGCACGACCCCCTACACTGCCCGAATACCACTGCACTGCCCTAAGCCCCAGCACGACAACCCACACTGCTCGAACACCACTGCACTGCCCTAAACCCTAAAACACCAACCCCGCACATCCCCCTACACTGCCCGAACAGCACTGCTCTGCCCTAAACCCTACAACACCAGCCCCATCATGACCCCCTACACTGCCCGAATACCACTGCACTACCCTAAACCCTGAAACACCACCCCCAGCAAGTCACCCTACACTGCCCAAACACCACTATCCTAAACCCTAAAACACAACCCTCACCAAGACCCCCAACACTGCCCAGACACCACTGCACTGCCCTAAACCCTGAAACACCACCCCCGGCACAACCCCCTACACTGCCCGAACACCAATGCATTGCCCTAAACCCTGAAACAACATCCCCTGCATGACCCCCTACACTGCCCGAACACCACTGCACTGCACTAAACTCTGAAAAACCACCCCCAGTATGACCCCCTACACTGCCCGAACACCACTGCTCTGCCCTAAACCCTAAAACACCAGCCCCAGCATGACCCCCTACACTGCCTGAAAACCACTGCTCTGCCCTAAACCCTCAAAGGCCACCCCCAGCACGACACGCCACACTGCCTGAACAGCACTGCTCTGCCCTAAACCCTAAAACACCAGCCCCAGCATGACCCCCTACACTGCCCGAACACCACTGCTCTGCCCTAAAGCCTAAAACACCAGCCCCAGCATGACCCCTACAATGCCCAAACACCACTGCACTGCTATAAACCCTGAAACACAAGCCCCAGCACGACCCTCTACACTTCCCGAACACCACTGCACTGCCCTAAACCCTAAAACAATAGCCCCAGCATGACCACCTACACTGCCCGAACATCACGCCACTTCCCAAAACCCTGAAACACGAGCCCCCGCATGACCCCCTACACTGCCCGAAGACCATTGCACTGCCCTAATCCCCAGCACGACCCCCACTCTGCCCGAACACCACTGCACTGCCCAAAACCCTAAAACTCCAGCCCCAGCATGACCCCCACACTGCTTAAACACCACTGCACTGCCCTAAAACCTGAAAAAACACCCCAGCAAGACCCCCTACACTGCCCAAACACCACTTTCCTAAACCCTAAAACACAACCCCCAGCAAGACCCTCAACACTGCCCAAGCACCACTGCACTGCCCTAAACCCTAAAACACCAGCCCCAGCATGACCCCTACACTGCCCAAACACCACTGCACTGCCATAAACCCTGAAACACCAGCCCCAGCACGACCCCCTACACTGCCCGAACACCACTGCACTGCCCTAAACCCTAAAACAATAGCCCCAGCACATCCCCTACACTGCCCAAACACCACTGCACTGCCATAAACCCTGAAACACCAGCCCCAGCATGACCCTCTACACTTCCTGAACACCACTGCACTGCCCTAAATGCTAAAACACCAGCCCCAGCATGACCCCCTACACTGCCTGAACACCACTGCTCTGCCCTAAAGCCTAAAACACCAGCCCCAGCATGACCCCTACACTGTCCAAACACCACTGCACTGCCATAAATGCTGAAACACCAGCCCCAGCACGACCCTTTACACTCCCCGAACACCACTGCACTGCCCTAAACCCTAAAACAATAGCCCCAGCATGATCACCTACACTGCCCGAACACCACTCCACTGCCCTAAACCCTGAAACACGAGCCCCAGCATGACCCCCTACACTGCCCCAAGACCACTGCACTGCCCTGAGCCCCAGCACGACCCCCCAGACTGCCCGAACACCACTGCACTGCCCGAAACCCTGAAAAACCAGCCCATCAATACACCCTACACTGCCCGAATACCACTGCATTGCCCTAATCCCTGAAACAACACCCCCTGCATGACCCCCTACAGTGCCAAAACACCACTGTCCTAAAGCCTAAAACACAACCCCCAGCAAGACCCTCAACACTGCCCAAACACCACTGCACTGCCCTAAACCCTGAAACACCACCCCTGGCACAACCCCCTACACTGCCCGAAAACCAATGCATTGCCTTAAACCCTGAAACAACACCCCCTGCATGACCCCCCACACTGCCCAAACACCACTTCAATGCCCTAAACCCTAAAACACCAACCCCACACATCCCCCTACACTGCCAGAACAGCACTGCTCTGCCCTAAAACCTGAAACACCAGCCCCAGCATGACCCCCTACACGGCCCGAACACCACTGCTCTGCCCTAAACCCTAAAACACCAGCATGACCCCTACACTGGCCAAACACCAGTGCACTGCCATAAACCCTGAAACACCAGCCCCAGCACGACCCCCTACACTGCCCGAACACCACTACACTGCCCTAAACCCTAAAACAATAGCCCCAGCACAACCACTTACACTGCCCAAATACCACTCCACTGCCCTAAACCCTGAAACACCAGCGCCAGCATGACCCCTACACTGCCCGAGCACCACTGCTGTGCCCTAAACCCTGAAACACCTCCTCCAGCATGACCCCCTACACTGCCCGAACACCACTGCACTGCCATAAACCCTGAAACACCACCCCAGCACAAACCCCTACACTGCCCGAACCCCACTGCACTGCCCTAAACAATAAAACACCAGCTCCAGCACGACCCTCCACACTGCCCGAACACGACTGCACTGCCCTAAAGCCTGAAACACCACCCCCTGCATGACCACCTACACTGCCCGACCACCACTGCACTGCCCTAAACCCTAAAACACCACCCCCTGCGTGACCCTCTACACTGCCCGAACACAACTGCACTGCCCTAAACCTTAAAACACTGTCCCGTGCATGACCCCCTACACTGCCCAAACACCACTGTCCTAAACCCTGAAACACCACCCCCACCACTAACCCCACACTGCCCGAACCCCACTGCACTTCCCTAAACCCTGAAACACCACCTCCAGCCCAACCCCCTACACTGCCCGAACACCAATGCACTGCCCTAAACCCTAAAACAATAGCCCCAGCACAACCACTTACACTGCCCAAACACCACTCCACTTCCCTAAACCCTGAAACACCACCCCCTGCGTGACCCTCTACACTGCCCAAACACCACTGCACTGCCCTAAACCCTGAAACACTACCCCGTGCATGACCCCCTACACTGCCCGGACACCACTGCACTGGCCTAAAACCTGAAACACCACTCCCAGCCCTAACCCCTACACTGCCCGAACCCCCTGCACTGCCCTAAACCATGAAACACCACCCACTGCGCGACCCCCTACACTGCCCGACCACCACTGCTGTGCCCTAAACCCTGAAACACCACTCCCAGCATGACCACCTACACTCCCCAACCATCACTGCACTGCCCTAAGCCTCAGCAAGACCCCCCACACTGCCCGAACACCACTGCAATGCCCTAAACCTTAAAACAACAGCCCCAGCATGACCCCTACACTGCCCAAACACCATTGCTCTGTCCTAAAAACTAAACCACCACTCCCTGCACAACCCCCTACAGTTCCTGAACACCAATGCACTGCCCTAAACCCTGAAACAACACCCCCTGCATGACCACCTACACTGCCCGAACACCACTGCACTGCACAAAACCCTGAAACACCACCCCCAGCATGACCCCCTACACTGCCCGAACACCACTGCTCTGCCCTAAACCCTAAAACACTAACCCCGCACATCCCTCTACACTGCCCGAACACCACTGCTCTGTCCTAAACCCTAAAACACCAGCCCCAGCATGACCCCCCACACTGCCTGAAAACAACTGCTCTGCCCTAAACCCTCAAACACACCCACAGCATGATACCCCATACTGCCCAAACACCACTGCTCTGCCCTAAACCCTCAAACACCACCCCCAGCATGATCCCCTACACTGCCCGATCACCACTGCTCTGCCCTAAACCCTGAAACACCACCCCAGCATGACCCCCTACATTGCCCGAAGACCACTGCTCTGCCCAAAACCCTGAAAAACCACCCCCAGCACAACACCCTACACTGCCCGAAGACCACTGCTCTGCCCTAAACCCTGAAACACTACCCCAGCACGACCCCCTACACTGCCCGAACACCACTGCACTCCCCTAAGCCCCTGCACGACACCCCACACTGCCCGAACACCAGTGCACTGACCTAAACCCAAAATCACCGGCCGCAGCACCTTCCCACACTGCCCGAACACCACTGCACTGCCCTAAACCCTGAAAAACCACCCCAGCAATACCCCCTACACTGTTTGAACACCACTGCACTGCCCTAAATCCTGAAACACCACCCCCAGAACGACCCACTACACTGCCCGAACACCACTGCTCTGCCCTAAACCATAAAACACAAACCCCGCACATCCCACTATACTGCCCAAACACTTGAGAAACTTCGATTTTCGATCGTGATCGAATCGACCCGCCATTTTGTGCTCCGCCGCCATTTTATGTTGCCATCACTCAGGCAGCACGGCGAACAAAGTCTATTCTGCTTTTTCTGCAGCTTGGTGTCGAAATACGCCTTCTGCCTCTGTTTGCAAAGCTGATGTTAGGACTGGCCGATTACAATTATCCCCGTCTGGTTTGTCTAATCCCCGTCTCAACTATCTGTTGGTTCACACTATTCTTTTCTGACTTTATCTTATCGTCTGGCCTTCACTGTCTTCTGCTAGCATTCTCTCGTTTCACAACTGTCCTCCAACACACACAAACGTATCTTGCCACCTGCAAGTTAGTTACGAACCCGTTAATGAATTAGTTTGAGGGAAGGGTGACAAACATAGTTGGAGGAGAGGTTTCTTCGAGTCATCTGACACTTTTGTTTTCAAATCTCTCCTATTGGTTCTGTCCTGTTTTCCAACTTTCCTTATTGGCTCTTTCTTGTATGTTCTGGGTGTATATTTGGTTAATGTATATGTTACCTATATACTATATAAGATTGTGCGCCACAGAGTGAAGTGGCAGTCTCCTGAAAACCTACCTTGTGTACTTCTGGGATAACTGTACTAGCTGCAGCTAATAAATCTGATCTTCTAACGCCTAACAGAGTGTCCCGTGTCTCTGTGTAGCTGAGCAGGAGAATCCAGGAGATTAAGGCGTACCCTGCGCCGCCAGGCCCAAAAGGTTCTGGTTCTTCAACTGGCGCCCAGTGTGGGACGGCTTCAGTGGTACCGGTTCTGCCTGAAGGTCGTGAGGAACCCCGCAAGAAAATTCCGGAGGGTTCGCAAGCCACATTAAGTGACCCCTGTATGTCGAAAGTGGTCCAAAGGTCTTTTGCAGCGCGGTTACTCCTTCTTGACAGCTACTAACAACCGCTGCCCTGACTGCCGCCCTGCCTTGGCCCTTCCTTTGGTGATGTATGGTAAAGCGAGACAATAGACGGGCCTCTGTTGGCGTGAGAAGATGTCCTTAGTTAAGTATTTTCGTGGGTCGCGCCCACAATTTGTGTCCTTTTTTTTCTTTGTGGTCCTTAGATTCGACTATTGCAATAGCGGAAGCCGAGGGTAAGTGCATTTGTGCTGCGTAAACTGAGTTTTACTCCCTTGAAGTTTGTGAACAGTCCGGTGAAATCACGAGATGCCTGGTCTGACTAAGTTTGGAAGAATTTGTTGCTTTGGTTGTAATAGGGATTCCCGGCTTGAGGACTCTTGTCCGATTCCTTCGGTTGTAACTCCCACATATGAGCTCTATTCAAAACATGGTATTGGCCCCATTGCCTTCAACGTGGCATGGACCCGATACACGAAGAAAGATGGTGTTCTAAAATGGCCAGAAAATGGTAGCTTTCATCCCGATGTGCTAGATAATTTAGAAGCAGTCTTATTCAAAAGAAAAGCCCGGCCGGCAATGTTTGACTCTTTCCGCCTTTGGCGTGTGGAAGCTAAACAGAAAGAAATTAAGCAAGCAAAACGAGATAGAAAAACACAGGGTATGACAATTATACAGGCTGCCCAACAGTTTAAAGATGATGAAATTGATAATGCGACTGAAATTTCAGAAAGACAGCATCGTATGGTGATAGATAAATGCAATCCGGTGTTGCCTGTTTCCCCTTCCGATAATAAGAAAGATATAGAAGAAGATCCCTTAATGTCCCATTTATTGAGGTTGCCTCCGCCCTATGCACAAAGTGCCAATGCATCCCAGTTGTTACAGCCTGTTTAGCCGCCAGCGGTACCGCCGCCTGTTCTGACTCTTCCGCATTTGCCTCCTCCAGTATTACTGCCTCTGCCAGTTTTACCGTTAACTTCAACTTCTTTGCCCTCATCTCCTGATCTTAGATCTCCTTTGCCTTCTGCTCCTCCTGCAAGTATCCGTTCTCCTCCTGTCAGTTCTCCTAATACTTTGTCTCCAATTCTTATGTCTAATTCTCCGTCTGTGCGTAAGCGTCTCACAGACACTGTCACTGGTATTATATCTCCTTTCTTTGGAGCTTTAAATGTGTCTCCGGCTTTTGCTCGAAGACAGTCTCGCAGTCAGTTCCCAGATTTTGAAGAATGAGAAAGGTTAGATTCTCTTGCACGTAAATGGATCAAAAAGGGGCCTCAATACAGTGTGCCCGATATTATGTCTACTTTTTCGCAATGGAATGCGCCTACGCAAAGATATGTTTTTAATGCAATGTGCTCCTCCTGCAAGTATCCGTTCTCCTCCTGTCAGTTCTCCTAATACTTTGTCTCCAATTCTTATGTCTAATTCTCCGTCTGTGCGTAAGCGTCTCACAGACACTGTCACTGTTATTCTATCTCCTTTCTTTTGAGCTTTAAATGTGTCTCCGGCTTTTGCTCGAAGACAGTCTCGCAGTCAGTTCCCAGATTTTGAAGAACGAGAAAGGTTAGATTCTCTTGCACGTAAATGGATCAAAAAGGGGCCTCAATACAGTGTGCCCGATATTATGTCTACTTTTTCGCAATGGAATGCGCCTACGCAAAGATATGTTTTTAGTGCAATGTGCTCTTCCTGCAAGTATCCGTTCTCCTCCTGTCAGTTCTCCTAATACTTTGTCTCCAATTCTTATGTCTAATTCTCCGTCTGTGCGTAAGCGTCTCACAGACACTGTCACTGGTATTCTATTTCCTTTCTTTGGAGCTTTAAATGTGTCTCCGGCTTTTCCTCGAAGACAGTCTCGCAGTCAGTTCCCAGATTTTGAAGAACGAGAAAGGTTAGATTCTCTTGCACGTAAATGGATCAAAAATGGGCCTCAATACAGTGTGCCCGATATTATGTCTACTGTTAGAATGGGGGACCCCTAGTTGGCACAGGTAGGTACTTGTGACAAGCAGTGGTCCCTTCTTCTATTCAGGGCGAGAGAGTTACCCCCTCAGAACAACCCCTGCTCACCCTATAGGTAGTGTGGCGCGAGCAGTCAGGGCTAAACTTCAGGGCGCTAGTCAGTTAAGCATTTATGATCACACACAGTAAACCACAATGATCCCCCCACAAACGGACACCAGGCGTAAGTTGTATCAAAAATACGGATGCTTTATATAAAAGATTCTTTGTTACGCAGGCATGTACAAGACCATCAATAACGGTCGCGAAAGGGAAGCCACAAGATGATGATTAGGCACTGTTCTTGTCTTTGGTAACTTATTCGTTCACGAGCGCTTCACAGGGCTCGGTTGAGTCGGTCCAGTCACGGTGATGCGCAGCGTACCCGGGATACAGTGATACGGGGAAATCAGAACGTTGCGGACCCCGAGTCCGATAGAGAGTTCACTGTACCTGGGAACGTGCGATGTGGTTGGACGAGTCTTCAGGGGAGATGCAGGTTCTGCACCTCGTGGGTCTTCCGGATCAAGAATTCAGCGGGCGGCTCTCGGTAGACAGGTGCGGCCCAGGGCCTCCGACACGGACTGTGCGGGAGGTCACTGCGGAGGGCGGCACGGTCAGACTCAGGCTGGGAGGTGAAGCGGGGCGGCCGGATACGTTACGACGTACGGGCGGCCGTCCGAGGCTGGATTTCACTTCCCCACTAGAAATCCGGCGGGAGGGCGAGAGGGCACCAAGCGCGCTCCAGTAGCAGGCAGGTGACAGGGAAGCGGGGCGGCCAGACTCGATGGGTCCAGAGCGACTCAGGTAGAGCGGGGCTCTCGGCGAGTGGAGGCGGCCAGGCTTCTGGGTATCACGGCCCTAGGAGGGATGCGAAGGTGCGCAGGGCACTCCGGCGGGAGAAAGCACACGGCTCGAATTCTCAGACGAGCGGAGACACGGTGAACCCACTGGTCCTGGGGTTCAGTTCAGGGGGCAAGCTCTTCTTCCAAGCCCTTGGAGATAGTTGAAAACAAAGTGCAAAGTCTCTTTCAGTCTTTTCCTCTCCTTCCTCAGCAAGGCACCTACTGCAGGCCAGTCCCTTAGGTCAGGGAAAGTTACTCCTCCTTCAGCTTCTTCCAGGTCCTTCTAGCCGGGCAGAGTTCCTTTGTGGTTCAATCTGGATCTGATTTCTTAGGAGCCAGGCTCCTACTTTTATACAGGGATTCTTTTGTTCTTTAGCGCCAGGGGGCCTGGGCCTGGCTCAGTCCAGTTTTGGAGCACTCTGTTGTGGTGACTCGGCTTGTTCCTTTCAGCAGCAGGGCAGAGACATCAGCCGCTCCACAGGGGGCGGCGCCGGCTTTGTGGTGGCAGAGCACAGGTCTATTCAAGAGTCAGGGTGCACTCCTCCCACCCATCCTGGTGTAATCTCTCTACCCACCACCTGGCAGCCAACCTGTCTCCTGGAATCCCCCAGCCCTGCTCCTGTACTGTTGCTAGGCAGGACACACACACACAGCAGAGGCGGACTGAGATGGTCAGGCACGCAAAGGCTAACTTTCTAAAAGTAGCATTTGCAAACCCAGGATATTAAAATAACCTTTACTAAAAGATGTATTTTATTATCCCGAGTTCAGGCATACTAAACATGACGTTCTACCAGGCTCTCTGAGTCCACTGGGGTCACAGCGTGTAGCGATCCCAGCAGCCCATTCTGGCCTATGGAGAGCAGGTAGCCTTCAATAGTGAAAAACGAAAATGGCTGTAATTCACTACTAAGACATGCCACACACATCAGGGCATGTCCTACCTTATACCTACAATGCACCCTGCGCTTAGGCCTACCAGAGGGGTGACTAACATGTAGTTAAGGGAAGGTTTAGGGACTGGTAAGTGGGGACACTTGCTCAGTCAGCGCGACGGTACCAGACCGCGCGCAGGTTCTGCAGTGGCAGACCCTAGACACATTTTACCCCGCTGCTTCGGTGGGTGGCACAACCCGTGCTGCAAGCCCACTAGCAGCATTTGGATATACAAGCCCTTGGCACCCCTGGTGCACTCTACTAGGGACTGATAGTAAACCAAATACCCCAAACGTGGAAGTCAATTCACATAATACATTTTACCATAGGGAGCACTTGCACTGTGGCACTGGATGGCAGTGGCACAGTGCCCTGAGCAGCTAACACCAACACAAAAACACATTGAGGCACAGACAAAAAATGGAAGGGTGACCCACGCCAATGGTGCCAGGTCTAACACGTGTCCCCTCCAGCTGAAAAGTGGGGAGAACTACCCTACCCCAGGGAGTTCTGCATCACTAAGGCGGAAAAACCTGGACAGACCGTCAGCATTGGCGTGATCTGTGCCAGGGCGATGCTCCACCGTAAAATCCATACCCTGTAGGGAGATGGACCACCTCAACAGTTTTGGGTTCTCACCCCTCATTTGCATCAACCATCTGAGGGGCCTGTGGTCGGTCTGAACCCGGAAGTGAGACCCAAACAAGTAGGGTCTTAGCTTCTTCAGCGCCCAGACCACAGCAAATGCTTCTCGTTCTATCGCACTCCACCTTTGTTCCCGGGGAAGTAGCCTCCTGCTAATAAAGGCTACGGGTTGGTCAAAGCCCTCCTCAGTGATCTGTGAGAGAACAGCCCCTACACCATGCTCTGATGCATCCGTCTGCACCAGGAACTCTTTGGAGAAGTCAGGAGCCAAGAGCACGGGCGCCGTGCACATGGCAGTTTTCAGGGTGTCGAAGGCTTTCTGACAGGTGTCAGTCCATATCACTTTTCTGGGCTGCTTCTTCGAAGTCAGCTCGGTCAAGGGGGCAACGATGCTGCCATACCCCTTGACAAACCTCCTGTAGTACCCGGTGAGTCCTAAAAAGGCCCTCACCTCCGTCTGGGTCTTTGGGGGCTCCCAAGCCAGGATGGTTTCCACTTTGGGTTGGAGGGGCGCCACCTGGCCGCTCCCCACTTGGTGTCCCAAATACACCACTGAACCCTGCCCGATCTGACACTTGCTTGCCTTGATCGTGAGGCCTGCCTTGCGCAGCGCCATCAACACTTCCCAGAGATGTTGCAGGTGTTCTTCCCATGTGCCGCTGAACACTGCGATGTCATCCAGGTAGGCGGCGCTGAACTCGGTCAGCCCAGCCAACACCTGGTTGACCAACCTCTGGAAGGTGGCAGGGGCATTCTTCATCCCAAAGGGCATCACCCGGAACTGGTAATGCCCATCTGGTGTAGAGAATGCGGACCTCTCTTTGGCCCCATCAGTTAAGGCGATCTGCCAGTACCCAGACGTTAAGTCAAACGTGCTGAGGTACCGTGCAGCCCCTAACCGATCGATGAGCTCATCAGCTCTGGGGATGGGGTGCGCGTCAGTCTTCGTGACGGAGTTGAGTCCTCGGTAGTCCACACAGAACCGGAGTTCGGGCGTGGCACCCGGCGCTGCAGCCTTTGGGACCAAGACCACGGGGCTGGCCCAAGGACTGCTGGAGGACTCAACCACCCCTAGGGCAAGCATCTTCGAGACCTCCTCTTTGATGCAGGCTCTGACCCTGTCAGTTACCCGGTAGGCCTTGTGCTTCACAGGTAAGCTGTCTCCTGTATCTACATCATGGACGCACCAATTTGTGATACCAGGAACCAGGGAGAACAGGTCAGGGAACTGCCCCAGCAGCTGGCGGCAGTCACCCTGTTGCTCAGGGGTCAGGGTGGGTGAGAGGTTAACTCCATCCACTGACCCGTCTCGCTCTGAGGCTACCAAGAGGTCAGGGAGAGGCTCGGACTCCTCTTCCGTCCCATCATCGGTGGCCAAGAGCATGCCCACTTCGGACCTCTCCAAGTGGGGCTTCAGTCGATTGACATGTAGGACCCTTAAGGGGTTCCTAGGAGACCGCAAGTTCACCAAGTAGGTGACAGAACTCTTGCGCTCCACAATCTCAAAGGGTCCGGTCCACTTGTCCTGGAGTGCACAAGGCTCCACAGGGGCCAGGACCCACACTTTTTGGCCAGGTTGAAGCTCAACCAGAGTGGCGTTCTGGTCGTACCACCGCTTCATTTCCTCCTGGCTGGCTTCCAGGTTTGCCTCAGCAAGCTGCCTGAAACGCCTAGTCTGGTTCCGGAAAGCCAGCATGTAACTGTATACATTCTGGGGAGGTTTCCTGGGAGATTGCTCCCAGCCTTCCTTGACCAGACTAAGAGGTCCTCGTACTGGGTGGCCATACAAAAGCTCAAAGGGACTGAACCCTAGAGACTTTTGTGGCACCTCGCGGTACGCAAAGAGAAGGCATGGTAAGAGGACGTCCCACTTACGCCTCATGGGTTCCTCGAGACCCATAATCATGCCCTTCAGGGTTCGGTTGAAGCGCTCAACCAACCCGTTTCCTTGGGGATGGTAAGGTGTGGTGAACTTGTAGGTTACACCACACTCTTGCCAAAGGGACTTCATATATTTCGATATGAAGTTGGTCCCCCTGTCAGACACCACCTCTAGAGGGAATCCTACGCGTGAGAAAATTCCCATCAGTGCCCGTCCCACCACGGGGGCCGTCACTGTCCTCAGAGGGATGGCTTCAGGGTACCGGGTGGCATGGTCCACCAAGACCAGGATAAACCTGTTGCCCATGGCTGTCTTGGGGTCCAGTGGCCCCACAATGTCAATCCCCACTCGCTGGAATGGGGTACTGACCACAGGGAAAGGTTGGAGTGGAGCTCTCAGCTTCCTTCCACTCTTGCCACTTGCCTGGCAAGTCTGGCATGTCCTGCAGTGAGTGTCAGAACTCCTGCGCATTTGGGGCCAATAAAAGTGGGTGACAAGCCTTTCAAAGGTCTTGTCCTGCCCCAAATGTCCTGCTAACGGTACGTCGTGAGCCAGCCCCAGTAGGAAGGCTCTGAACTTCTGGGGTACCACCAGCGCACGGGCTGACCCAGGTTCAGCAACCTTAGGCTCTGAGTATAGGAGGTCGTTCTCCCAGTAGATCAAGTGAGTTCCGGACTGATCACCATTGGCCTGGGCTGCAGCCTGCTGCCGCATACCCTCTAGAGAGGGGCACTCTTTCTGCTCCCTGCAGAATTCCTCCCTGGTGGGGCCTCCTTCTTGCTGCCAATGGGTCAGCTCAGGCAGGTCCCCCAGTTCGGCTATCTGTTCCCCGGTAGGCTCCAGGGCATCCCCCTCAAGGTCTGCTTCCTCCTGGGCCGTGGGAACGTCAGGAGCCGGATTCCCGTGCCTCCCTTGCCCTCTCTCTAAGGCCGGTTCCTGGGCCTCTCCCTCAGGCTCCAGGGTTCCTTCAACACCCCTACTGGCTGCCATCGACCGGGTGGTCACGCACGCCCAATCAGGCAAGCCCACCATCCGCAGGTGAGTTGTCTTCTCCACCTTTTCCCAAGGGGAGCTCTCCAAATCGTTACCTAGGAGACAATCAACAGGCATGGCCTCTCTCACAGCCACTTGCAGAGTACCAGAGACCCCCCCCCACTCAAAGGGAACCTGAGCCATTGGACACTGACTCTCTGTGTTGTCAGCGTTGACAACACGGCAGAATGCGTGCGGGACAACCTGCTCTTGAGACACCAGGTGTTGCTTGACAGCAGTCACACTGGCTCCTGTATCTCTAAGAGCTCCCACCCTCTTGCCATTTATGGTCACCCACTGCCCATACTTTTGAGTATTGGGGGGCAGCTGGGCCTCAGCGACCATCTCACTGTCTCCTAATGAGACTAGGGTCATCTGTACGGGATCCCCCGCCCCTTGGACATCTATCTCCCTCCCCAAGGCTACACTATTCACCTGCTTGGGGGGTGGAGCACCAGAGGGTGCTGGTTTGCCATACAGGGGGCACTTGGGATCCACGGAAATGTGCCCCAGGTTGTTACACTTGTAACATCGGAGGGGCCCTCTTTGAACAGGGTTACCTGTCGGGGCCCCGGTCTGCTTCGGGGGTGGGGGTGGCTGAGAACCTTTCCCTTGGTTCCCTTGGGAATTACTTTGGGGCCCTCTGTAGAACTCCCTCTGTTTACCCTTGTCCCCCCCACTCTTCTGCTGGGGACCCTGAACACCCTTGGCGGGGCCTCCTACGGGACCCTTGTGGACCCTGGTGCTGATCCAGCGGTCCGCCTCCTCAGCAAGCTTCCTCGAGTTGGACAGCTTGCTATCGATCAGGTGTTGGCGTAGCTCAGGAAAACAATTATCCGACAAGTGCTCCCATGCAATTAAATCAAACAGCCCTTGGTAATCATTCACTTTGCTACCCTTCACCCAACCATCCAGCGCTCTGCAAAAAAAGGTCACATATTCTACATAAGTGGTACCAGGTTTCTTGGTGCAATCCCTAAATCTCTGTCTGTACAGTTCAGGAGTTAACCCATACCTTGTCATAAGAGCCTCCTTCATGTGTGGATAGGATGTGTGGACATCAGAGGGGAGGTCTAGCAGTGTGTCCCGCCCCTCACTCAGGAACCTTCCCCACAACCCCGCTCCCCAATCCTTCTCAGGGACCCGGTGGGAGGACATGGCTACTTCATAGGCCCTAAACCACTGCCCAATATCATCCTGCTTATAATATTCTTTGACTACATCTTTAGGAATGTGCACCCTTGACTCTGTTGAATTGCTGCCACCAGAGGGTGAGTTGTCTAAACTCCTGGCCTTGAGATCCAACTCCCTCATTTTTACCTCATGCTCCATGGCCAGTTTCTGCCTTTCTCTCTCCATTTGCAGTTTTGCCATCTCCACCTCGTGTGCTCGGGCGGCACTCCTGTCGGCCAACTCCTCTGGCGACAGGCCTCTGCTAGGCTCAAACACACCTTCGGGGGGTATCACCTCCCGGGCATTCTCTGGGAACTTTGATTCGTGCCAGGCTCTCAGTGCTGTCACGTACTGATCCTTGTTGCTTAGTCCACTTTGCTTGATTCTGTACTTGGAGAGATATCCCTTCAGGACATCATTTGTGCACTTCCTCAGTGCCTCGGGCTCCCAATCGATGTCATCTACTCCAGAGAATACAGAGGGCGCTCCGCCTCCGTTGACTGAGCTAGGCATGGTTTCTTAAGGTGGAGATTTTTCTTTAGCAACAACTGTCACTCAATCTGTGGCTGCGTTATAGGTCTGCTCTACGTGGTGATCGATAATTCACTGTATGTAAATCATAAATGCAAATTCGAAATCCCACCGCTGCCACCAATGTTAGAATGGGGGACCCCTAGTTGGCACAGGTAGGTACTTGTGACAAGCAGTGGTCCCTTCTTCTATTCAGGGCGAGAGAGTTACCCCCTCAGAACAACCCCTGCTCACCCTATAGGTAGTGTGGCGCGAGCAGTCAGGGCTAAACTTCAGGGCGCTAGTCAGTTAAGCATTTATGATCACACACAGTAAACCACAATGATCCCCCCACAAACGGACACCAGGCGTAAGTTGTATCAAAAATACGGATGCTTTATATAAAAGATTCTTTGTTACGCAGGCATGTACAAGACCATCAATAACGGTCGCGAAAGGGAAGCCACAAGATGATGATTAGGCACTGTTCTTGTCTTTGGTAACTTATTCGTTCACGAGCGCTTCACAGGGCTCGGTTGAGTCGGTCCAGTCACGGTGATGCGCAGCGTACCCGGGATACAGTGATACGGGGAAATCAGAACGTTGCGGACCCCGAGTCCGATAGAGAGTTCACTGTACCTGGGAACGTGCGATGTGGTTGGACGAGTCTTCAGGGGAGATGCAGGTTCTGCACCTCGTGGGTCTTCCGGATCAAGAATTCAGCGGGCGGCTCTCGGTAGACAGGTGCGGCCCAGGGCCTCCGACACGGACTGTGCGGGAGGTCACTGCGGAGGGCGGCACGGTCAGACTCAGGCTGGGAGGTGAAGCGGGGCGGCCGGATACGTTACGACGTACGGGCGGCCGTCCGAGGCTGGATTTCACTTCCCCACTAGAAATCCGGCGGGAGGGCGAGAGGGCACCAAGCGCGCTCCAGTAGCAGGCAGGTGACAGGGAAGCGGGGCGGCCAGACTCGATGGGTCCAGAGCGACTCAGGTAGAGCGGGGCTCTCGGCGAGTGGAGGCGGCCAGGCTTCTGGGTATCACGGCCCTAGGAGGGATGCGAAGGTGCGCAGGGCACTCCGGCGGGAGAAAGCACACGGCTCGAATTCTCAGACGAGCGGAGACACGGTGAACCCACTGGTCCTGGGGTTCAGTTCAGGGGGCAAGCTCTTCTTCCAAGCCCTTGGAGATAGTTGAAAACAAAGTGCAAAGTCTCTTTCAGTCTTTTCCTCTCCTTCCTCAGCAAGGCACCTACTGCAGGCCAGTCCCTTAGGTCAGGGAAAGTTACTCCTCCTTCAGCTTCTTCCAGGTCCTTCTAGTCGGGCAGAGTTCCTTTGTGGTTCAATCTGGATCTGATTTCTTAGGAGCCAGGCTCCTACTTTTATACAGGGATTCTTTTGTTCTTTAGCGCCAGGGGGCCTGGGCCTGGCTCAGTCCAGTTTTGGAGCACTCTGTTGTGGTGACTCGGCTTGTTCCTTTCAGCAGCAGGGCAGAGACATCAGCCGCTCCACAGGGGGCGGCGCCGGCTTTGTGGTGGCAGAGCACAGGTCTATTCAAGAGTCAGGGTGCACTCCTCCCACCCATCCTGGTGTAATCTCTCTACCCACCACCTGGCAGCCAACCTGTCTCCTGGAATCCCCCAGCCCTGCTCCTGTACTGTTGCTAGGCAGGACACACACACACAGCAGAGGCGGACTGAGATGGTCAGGCACGCAAAGGCTAACTTTCTAAAAGTAGCATTTGCAAACCCAGGATATTAAAATAACCTTTACTAAAAGATGTATTTTATTATCCCGAGTTCAGGCATACTAAACATGACGTTCTACCAGGCTCTCTGAGTCCACTGGGGTCACAGCGTGTAGCGATCCCAGCAGCCCATTCTGGCCTATGGAGAGCAGGTAGCCTTCAATAGTGAAAAACGAAAATGGCTGTAATTCACTACTAAGACATGCCACACACATCAGGGCATGTCCTACCTTATACCTACAATGCACCCTGCGCTTAGGCCTACCAGAGGGGTGACTAACATGTAGTTAAGGGAAGGTTTAGGGACTGGTAAGTGGGGACACTTGCTCAGTCAGCGCGACGGTACCAGACCGCGCGCAGGTTCTGCAGTGGCAGACCCTAGACACATTTTACCCCGCTGCTTCGGTGGGTGGCACAACCCGTGCTGCAAGCCCACTAGCAGCATTTGGATATACAAGCCCTTGGCACCCCTGGTGCACTCTACTAGGGACTGATAGTAAACCAAATACCCCAAACGTGGAAGTCAATTCACATAATACATTTTACCATAGGGAGCACTTGCACTGTGGCACTGGATGGCAGTGGCACAGTGCCCTGAGCAGCTAACACCAACACAAAAACACATTGAGGCACAGACAAAAAATGGAAGGGTGACCCACGCCAATGGTGCCAGGTCTAACATCTACTTTTTCGCAATGGAATGCGTCTACGCAAAGATATGTTTTTAATGCAATGTGCGATACTCTCATTAAAGAATGGGAAGATATGAATTCGAGTCCGATCCCACAAGATCTGTTAGATGTTCAGACTGATTTTGATAAAGGACTTGTTGTGGGTTCTAAGGTTGAGAAAGCTGTAAGGACACTTATTTATTATAGATCCTTATTGTTCTCTCAGGCTTTCCTTGATTCTGATCCGTCGGTTAAACTGACATTGAACATTTTTTCCATGAGAGAGGTTCCTCCAGTATGGAAGGAAGAGGTTCCAGCAGCAGGTAATATACCACTTATTCCAGCTCATTTTCAACGTATATGGGTACATGTTCCATGGAAGAGATCTGAAGTTTTGGCCCTTAAGCAGACTCTACCGGATCCTCATAAACACCCTGCGGGTTATTATAAAGAATTATCACAGACAGTTGATGCTTGCATCATGAACCTAGCTGATATCGATATGTTGATGGGAAATATAGTCCCACAGACAATATGGGCTAAAATTCGTAAGGAGAACCACGCACAGGAATTAGGTGCTACTTGGGATGTTATAACTGCCACAGATAGAGACCAAGTGGGTGGTGCAAAGCCTGAAGCATTGATTTCAGAACTCCCTGGTAGGATTATTACATTAATGAAAACTATGATGCCTGCATTGAGAGTTAATTGGGATAAACTAGCAGCATGCAAACAAAAGAAAGATGTGAGTGTCTCTGATTTCTTCACTCGTTTCGAGGAAACATTTATTGATCACAGTAGTAAAGATATGGCTACAGAGGGTGGACAGCGATTATTTGTGGACAAATTCGTATTTAATTTGCTTCCCGAGCTGTCACATAAATTGAAAGATTCTGAAAGTTCATGGGCTGTTTCTTCTTCTGCTCAGATATTGGCTACTGCACAATATTATGAAAACAGAGATAAGGAGGAAAAAGAAAAGCAAGAGAAAAAGACGAAAGAATAAAAAACGAAGGTTCTCTTGAAACAAGCCTATCCTCCTCGTTATGCTCAGCCTCAATTTCAACAGCCTCCGCAGTTTCAGAGGTTGTATAAAAAGCCTGCGCCATATATTCCGCGACCTTTGATAGGACCTAATCAATGTGCCTATTTAAGAGAGGAAGGTCATTTTAAGAATAGTTGTCCGGTTTTATTGCAGCGCAATGGAGCATTATCTGCTCCACGAGGTCGTGCTGGCCTCCAGTCAGCAAACAGAGGTAGAGGTCGGGGTGTGTTGACTCAAGAACAGCGTGCCCTTCCTTCTCCCAATTCCATGAACTACTGTGATCAGCAAAATGTTAGGTCTACTCAACACTACAATGAAGACCATTATATTGAAAACGGAAATGAAAGTCTTCATGCCAGCTAGGACAGCCATGGACAAAGTAAGGGAGTTGTGTCGATTCCAGTACATCAGAATGGACCTTATGTTAATGTCACTACAATGGGTGTTTTAGAGCCATTTCTTCTAGATACTGGGGCGATGAGAAGTTCTATCATTCATTCTAAACTCCCTGGGGCACCTTTGTCTGGCTTAACGAATGTTTCTGTAGGATTTTCTGGCGCCCCTGTTCGTAATCCGGTTTCTTGCCCTTTGCCCATTTCAATTGGCCTTTATAATTTGGAAGCTCCACTTCTGTTGACGAATGGTTGTGGTGAGAATCTGCTAGGTTTAAACTTATTGAAAAGAATGCATGCTACGATATATTGTTCTCCTTCTGGTGTACTTCGTACCCTAGGACAAAAACTTATTTCTCCAATGTATTTGTCCAAAGATCAGTTTCCACCTGAATTGCTTTCTCTTTCAGCAACGCTTTGGGCCACGGGTCCGAATGATGTGGGCTGTCTTGAGATTCCATCTTATGTTGTCACTCTCAAGCCCAATGTTGAATTACCGCGCATCCCGCAGTATAGAATTTCTACTGAAGGTGAAAAAGCGCTTTTGGAAATCATTCATGATTTAATTCAGAAGGGTGTGGTTGAAGAAACAAGAGATAATATATGCAATAGTCCTATTCTTCCTGTTCTTAAACGCACTGATCCTTCTCAGCCTCCTGTATATCGTTTTGTAATTGATCTTCGGGAGGTAAACAAAATTGTTGTACCACAATTTCCTGTTGTTCCAGATATCACTGCTCTGTTGACAATGATACCTTCCACAGCGACTTGGTTCTCTGTTATCGATCTAAATAATGCCTTCTTTAGTATTCCCATTGCGATTACGCAAATGTCTGTGCCATCCACACTAAGGGAGGTACGTACCTTTCTGGGTATCACCTCTTATTGTAGGCAGTGGATCCCTAACTTCTCTCTAATAGCCAAACCTTTGTTGGCACTCACTTTAAAAGATACGCCTCAGCCCCTTCCCTGGACTGATGAGTGCCAAAGGAGTTTTACTGACTTACATACTGCTCTGTGTTCTGCTCCTGTATTGGGTTCTCCTGATTACAGTAAGCCTTTTACGCTCTATGTTCACGAGAGAGAAGGTTGTGCGTTGTCAGTTTTAACATAGCAATTTGGAGACAAACAGCGGCCATGTGCCTATTTTTCGGCTACGTTAGACCCAGTAGCTAAAGCATTGCCCAGTTGTCTTGAAGCGACCGCAGCAGCAGCAATTTCTATTCGACAGTCTGCTGGAATAGTGTTGGATAACACTCTCATTGTCATGGTACCACATGCAGTGGATACCTTACTAAACAGAACGAAAACGCAGCATCTTACGAGTGCTCGTCTAACTGGATACGAGCTGACGCTTTTGTCTAGTCACGTACACATCAAACGATGTAATACCCTAAATCCAGCCACTCTGTTGCCCCTTCCAGATGAGAAAAGTGTTGAGGAGCAACATGATTGTCTCTTTCGTACTGAGGAAGAGACAAAAGGAAGAATTGACTTGAAAGACACACCGCTAGAGAATCCGGATGGAACTCTATGGGTAGATGGTTCTTGTTTTAAAATGCCTAATGGAGATACAGTTTCAGCCTATGCTGTAACTACTTTGCATACAGTTGTGGAAACAGCACGCATCAGACACAATTCAGCTCAAGCAGCAGAATTGATAGCATTAACGAGAGCTTGTGTATTGTCAAAAGGGAAGAGAGTGAACGTGTACACCGACAGTCAGTATGCCTTCGGAGTAGCGTTTAATTATGGGTGTCTCAGGAAGGAAAGGGGTTTCTTTACTTCACATGGCACAAAAATACAACATGGTCAGTTAGTGACTGATCTTCTTGAATCACTTGCCTTGCCCACCCAAATAGCGATTGTGAAGTGTAGTGCACACAAAAAGATTACAGATGATGTTGGCCAAGGAAATGCATTTGCAGATGAAATCGCGAAAAAGACAGCGAGAGATGTTACAAGTCGAATGTATGTGGCGGGTCCTGCGAATTGGGTCAGAGAGAGAGGAATGTATGAGGATACAGTGGAAAGTGTAAGAGCGATTCAGAAGGAGGCCTCAGAGAAAGAGTTGAGCAAGTGAAAAGAAAGTACAGGAATGTTGGATGAAATGGGTTGTTGGGTGGAATTATCTGAACATCAACGTTGGCTGTTACCGGATGCCTATGTGCTCCCAGTAGTCACTATGGCACATGGTCCAGCCCACTTAAGTGCAAAAGGTATATGCAAACTTCTGGCTCCAGTATGGCAAAATGAACAAATCCCAAAATGTGCAGACAACATAGTGAAACATTCTATTGTTTGTTTAATGTACAACCTGAGAAAGGGAACCCCAACTCCAGCAGGTCACTTTGCTCCTCCAACATATCCATTTGAGGTGTTGCAGATCGATTATATTCATATGGAGTGAAGCAACAACCTTAAATACGTTCTGGTGGTAGTATGCGCCTTTTCAAGATGGATAGAAGCATACCCTTTAAAAGACAACACAGCCTTATCCACAGCTAAAGCGTTACTAAAATAATTCTTCCCCAGGTTTGGTTTGCCGCGCATTGTCTGGAGTGACAATGGGAGCAAATTTGTTAGCCAAGTCATGCAAAAAGTTTGTGCGGGTCTTGGTATCAAGCAAAAGTTCCATGCGGCAAATCATCCACAGTCAGCGGGTTTAGTAGAATGCTACAACGGTACATTAAAGTTAAAACTAGCAAAAGTTCAGGCTAGTACAGGACTCAATTGGCCCGATGCTTTACCATTGGCTCTGCTGTCCACCAGAACTGCAGTACACTCTCGTTTGGGACTTAGCCCTTACAAAGTGGTTTTTGGATGCCCGGCTAACATATGGGGAGTCCCTCGCCATAAGAAATACTCAGACTTGCCATATCCAATGTTGATTGACTACTTGCATGATCTTACGACTAAATTGCGTGTTCTCCATCAACAGGTTCAGAGTGCTTTACCAGAGGCTTCCACAGACCCAGGTCATTCCATCCAACCAGGTGACTCGGTCTGCACCTAGAATTTCCAAAGGACGAGAAATTTGGAGCCCAGATGGAGGGAGCCTCGTTTAGTGCTCTTGACCACGAGAACAGCAGTTAAAGTCGAAGGAAAGAAAAATTGGATTCACGGCGTGCATTGTAAGAAAGTGCCTTTGCCTTTACCCTACGATCAATGGGTGCGCAGGGGTATTGGTGACTCTGAAAGTGAAAAAGTTCCACGATTCGTACCTTTTAGCGATGCATGTCTGAATGGAACATTGTCCGAAAAAGAGGACAACGACATTCCTCAAGAAGCAATACCATCACATCGTCGCTTGAATACGACCAATCCACGAACATTGTTCCTTTTTGGGGTCCAATGGCCAACAGCAGAAATATAAGGCAACTGGTCCGTGTCGTAGAGACCACAATAGACATCACTGTAGGAGCCTTAAGAAACATCACGGCAGAACTACAGGCGGACCGTCTTATGACTTTACAAAATCGAGTTGCCTTAGATTTTGTTCTTGCAGATCGTGGTGGAGTGTGCAAATTGATCGGGTCAAGTTGCTGTATTTTCATACCTAATGACGCTCCGACAGTATACCAAGCTATCTCCAAGTTGCACATAATCTCTGAGTCTATTCATCAGGACGAAGGAGATTGGTCCTTTTCGGAATGGTTTTGGGGACTACTGTCCAAATGGGGTTGGAAAGTATTGACATTCCTTGGAATAATTTTGACCATTATCTTTTCTTGTTGCCTTTGTATGCACTGTGGTCCCGCCATCTGTGACCTATGTACTACTATGTGCATCCCCAAACCCAAATCACCAAGACCAGAAAACATAAGAATGATGTTACAGCAACAACTCGATGACCTCATGGCTATCGACATTGACTCAGATTAACATGAGTCTATCTTGCCTGAGTTCTGGCAGAAGGAGGGTCTGAGGAACTTCGATTTTCGATCGTGAACGAATCAACCCGCCATTTTGTGCTCCGCCGCCATTTTATGTTGCCATCACTCAGGTAGCACGGCGAACAAAGTCTATTCTGCTTTTTCTGCAGCTTGGTGTCGAAATACGCCTTCTGCCTCTGTTTGCAAAGCTGATGTTAGGACTGGCCGAGTACACTAATCCCCATCTGGTTTTTCTAATCCCGTCTCAACTATCTGTTGGTTCACACTATTCTTTTCTGACTTTATCTTATCGTCTGGCCTTCACTGTCTTCTGCTAGCATTCTCTCGTTTCACAACTGTCCTCCAACACACACAAACGTATCTCGCCACCTGCAAGTTAGTTACAAATCCGTTAACGAATTAGTTTGAGGGAAGGGAGACAAACATAGTTGGAGGAGAGGTTTCTTCGAGTCATCTGACACTTTTGTTTTCAAATCTCTCCCATTGGTTCTGTCCTGTTTTCCAACTTTTCTTATTGGCTCTTTCTTGTATGTTCTGGGTGTATATTTGATTAATGTATATGTTACCTATATACTATATAAGATTGTGCGCCAAAGAGTGAAGTGGCAGTCTCCTGAGAACCTACCTTGTGTACTTTTGGGATAACTGTACTAGCTGCCGCTAATAAATCTGATCTTCTAACGCCTAACAGAGTGTCCCGTGTCTCTGTGTAGCTGAGCAGGAGAATCCAGGAGATTAAGGCGTACCCTGCGCCGCCAGGCCCAAAAGGTTCTGGTTCTTCACACTACTGCTCTGCCCTAAACCCTAAAACACCAGCCCCAGCATGCCCCCTACAGTGCCCGAACACCAATGCATTGCTCTAAACCCCAAAACCCCACCCCCAGCATGACCCCCTACACTGCCCGAAGACCACTGCTCTGCCCTAAACCCTAAAACACCAACCCCGCACATCCCTCTACACTGCCCGAACACCACTGCTCTGTCCTAAACCCTAAAACACCAGCCCCCGCATGACCCCCTACACTGCCTGAAAACCACTGCTCTGCCCAAAACCCTCAAACACCACCCCCAGCACGACACCCCACACTGCCCAAACACAACTGCTCTGCCCTAAACCCTCAAACATCACCCCCAGCACGACCCCCTACACTGCCGGATCACCACTGCTCTGCCCTAAACCCTGAATCACTACCCCAGCTTGACCCCTTACATTGCCCGAAGACCACTGCTTTGCCCTAAACCCTGAAACACCACCCCCAGCACAACACCCTACACTGCCCGAAGACCACTGCTCTGCCCTAAACCCTTAAACACTACCCCAGCACGACCCCCTACACTGCCCGAACACCACTGCACTCCCCTAAGCCCCAGCACGACCCCCCACACTGCCCGAACACCAGTGCACTGACCTGAACCTAAAATCACCGGCCCCAGCACCTTCCAACACTGCCCGAACACCATTGCACTGCCCTAAACCCTGAAAAACCACCCCAGCAATACCCCCTACACTGTTTGAACACCACTGCACTGCCCTAAATCCTGAAACACCACCCCCAGCACGACCCACTACACTGCCCGAACACCACTGCTCTGCCCTAAACCATAAAACACAAACCCCACACATCCCCCTATACTGCCCGAACACCACTGCTCTGCCCTAAACCCTAAAACACCAACCCCGCACATCCCTCTACACTGCCCGAACACCACTTCTCTGTCCTAAACCCTAAAACACCAGCCCCAGCATGACCCCCTACACTGCCTGAAAACCACTGCTCTGCCCTAAACCCTCAAACACCACCACCAGCACGATACCCCACACTGCCCAAACACCACTGCTCTGCCCTAAACCCTCAAACACCACCCCCAGCATGACCCCCTACACTGCCCGATCACCACTGCTCTGCCCTAAACCCTGAAACACCACCCCAGCATGACCCCCTACATTGCCCGAAGACCACTGCTCTGCTCAAAACCCTGAAACACCACCCCCAGCACAACACCCTACACTGCCCGAAGATCACTGCTCTGCCCTAAACCCTGAAACACTACCCCAGCACGACCCCCTACACTGCCCGAACACCACTGCACTCCCCTAAGCCCCAGCACGACCCCCCACACTGCCCGAACACCAGTGCACTGACCTACACCCAAAATCACCAGCCCCAGCACCTTCCCACACTGCCTGAACACCACTGCACTGCCCTAAACCCTGACAAACCACCCCAGCAATACCCCTACACTGTTTGAACACCACTGCACTGCCCTAAATACTGAAACACCACCCCAAGCACGACCTACTACACTGCCCGAACACCCCTGCTCTGCCCTAAACCATAAAACACAAACCCGCACATCCCCCTATACTGCCCAAACACCACTGCTCTGCCCTAAACCCTGAAACACCACCACCAGCTTGACCCCCTACACTGCCCAAACACTACTGCACTGCCCTAAACCCTGATACACCAGCCCCAGCATGACCCCCTACACTGCCTGAACACCACTGCACTGCCTTAAACCCTAAAACAATAGCCCCAGCACAACGCGCTACACTGCCCGAACATGACTCCACTGTCCTAAACCCTGAAACACCAGCCACAGCACGACCCCTACACTGCATGATCACCACTTCTGTGCCCTAAACACAGAAACACCACCCCCAGCACGACCCCCTACACTGCCCGAACACCACTGCTCTGCCCTAAACCCTGAAACACCACCCCCAGCATGACCCCTACACTGTCCGAACACCACTGCACTGCACTGCCCTAAACCTTGAAACACCACCTCCAGCACTAACCCCTACACTGCCCGAACCCCACTGCACTGCCCTAAACACTGAAACACCACCCCCTGCGCGACCCCCTACACTGCCCGACCTCCACTGCTGTGCCCTAAACCCTGAAACACCACCCCCAGCACGACCCCCTACACTGCCCGAACACCACTGCTCTGCCCTAAACCCTGAAACACCACCCCCAGCACGACCCCCTACACTGCCTGAAGACCACTGCTCTGCCCTAAACCCTGAAACACCACCACCTGCACGACCTCCTACACTACCCGAACACCACTGCTCTGCCCTAAACCCTAAAACACCAACCCGCATATCCCCCTACACTGCCCGAACAGCACTGCTCTGCCCTAAACCCTAAAACACCAGCCCAGCATGACCCCCTACACTCCCCGAACACCACTGCTCTGCCCTAAACCCTAAAACACCAGCCCCAGCATGACCCCTACACTGCCCAAACACCACTGCACTGCCATAAACCCTGAAACACCAGCCCCAGCACGACCCTCTACACTGCCCTAACACCACTGCACTGCCCTAGACCCTAAAACAATAGCCCCAACATGACCACCTACACTGCCCGAACACCACTCCACTGTCCTAAACCCTGAAACACCAGCCCCAGAATGACCCCCTACACTGCCCGAACACCACTGCACTGCCCTAAACCACAGCACGACCACCCACACTGCCCGAACACCACTGCACTGCCCTAAACCCTAAAACACCAGCCCCAGCATGACCCCCACACTGCCCAAACACCACTGCACTGCCCTAAACCATGAAAAACCACCCCGCATTACACCCTACACTGCCAGAATACCACTGCACTGCTCTAAACCCTGAAACACCACCCCCAACAAGACCCCCTACACTGCCCAAACACAACTGTCCTAAACCCTAAAACACAACCCCCAGCAAGACCCTCAACACTGCCCAAACACAGCTGCACTGCCCTAAACCCTGAAACACCACCCCCGGCACAACCCCCTACACTGCCCGAACACCAATGCATTGCCCTAAACCCTGAAACAACACCCCCTGCATGACCCCCTACACTGTCCGAACACCACTGCACTGCCCTAAACCCTAAAACACCCACCCCACACATCCCCCTACCTTGCCCGAACAGCACTGCTCTGCCCTAAAACCTAAAACAACAGCCCCAGCATGACCCCTACACTGCCCAAACACCACTGCACTGCCATAAACCCTGAAACACCAGCCCCAGCACGACCCCCTACACTGCCCGAACACCACTGCACTGCCCTAAACCCTAAAACAATAGCCCCAGCACGACCACCTACACTGCCCGAACACCACTCCACTGCCCTAAACCCTGAAACACCAGCTCCAGCATGACCCCTACACTGCCCGAATACTACTGCACTGCATTAAACCCTGAAACACCACTCCCTGCACAACCCCCTACACTGCTCGACCTCCACTGCACTGCCCTAAACCCTGAAACACCACCCCCTGCGCGACCCTCTACACTGCCCGAACACCACTGCACTGCCCTTAACTCTGAAACACTGCCTGTGCATAACCCCCTACACTGCCCGAACACCACTGGACTGGCCTAAACCCTGAAACACCACCCCAAGCACGACACCCTACACAGCCCGAACACCACTGCACTTCCCTAAAACCTGAAACACCACCCACAGCACGACCCTCTACACTGCCCGAACACCACTGCTTTGCCCTAAGCCCCAGCACGACCCCCCACACTGCACGAACACCACAGCACTGCCCTAAACCCTAAAACACCATCCCCAGCACAACCCCCACACTGCCCAAACACCACTGCACTGCCCTAAACCCTGAAAAACCACCCCAGCAATACACCCTACACTGCCGAAATACCACTGCACTACCCTAAACCCTGAAACACCACCCCCAGCATGACACCCTATACTACCCAAACCCCAATGCACTGCCCTAAACCCTGAAACAACACCCCTGGCACGACCCCCTACATTGCCCAAACACCACTTCTCTGCCCTAAACCCTAAAATACAAACCCCGCACATCCCCCTACACTGCCCGAACTCCACTGCTCTGAACTAAACCCTAAAACACCAGCCCCAGCATGACCCCCTACACTGCCAGAACACCACTGCTCTGCCGTAAACCCTAAAACACCAGCCCCAGCATGACCCCTTCACTGCCCGAACACCACTGCACTGCCCTAAACCCTGAAACACCAGCTCCAGCAGGACCCCCTACACTGCCTGACCACCACTGCACTGCCCTAAACCCTAAAACAATAGCCCCAGCACAACCACCTACACTGCCCGAACACCACTCCACTGCCCTAAACCCTGAAACACCAGCTCCAGCATCACCCCTACACTGCTCAAACACCACTGCACTGCCATAAACCCTGAAACACCACCCCCAGCACGAACCCCTACACTGCCTGAACCCCACAGCACTGCCCTAAACCCTGAAACACCAGCTCCAGCACGACCCTTCACACTGCCCGAACACCACTGCACTGCACTAAACCCTGAAACACCACCCCCTGCATGACCCCCTACACTGCCCGACCACCACTGCACTGCCCTAAACCCTGAAACACCACCCCAAGAGCAACCCTCTACACTGCATAAACACCACTGCATTGCCCTAAACCCTGAACCACCACCCCCAGCACTAACACCTACACTGCCCGAACCCCACTGCACTTCCCTAAAACCTGAAACACCACCCCCAGCCCGACCCCCTACACTGCCCGAACACCACTGCACTGCCCTAAACCCTAAAACAATAGCCCCAGCACAACCACTTACACTGCCCAAACACCACTGCACTTCCCTAAACCCTGAAACACCACCCCCTTTACACTGCCCAAACACCACTGCACTGCCCTAAACCCTGATGCACTGCCCCGTGCAAGACCCCCTACACTGCCCGAACACCACTGCACTGGCCTAAACCCTGAAACACCACCCCCAGCACTAACCCCTACACTGCCCGAACACCCCTGCACTGACCTAAACCCTGAAACACTACACCCTGCGCAACCCCCTACACTGCCCGACCACCACTGCTCTGCCCTAAACCACCACCCCCTGCACAACCCCCTACACTGCCCGAACACCAATGCACTGCCCTAAACGCTGAAACACTACCCCAGCACGACCCCCAACGCTGCCAGAACACCAGCGCACTGACCTAATCCCAAAATCACCGCCCCCAGCACCTTCCCACACTGCCCAAACACCACTTCACTGCCCTAAACCCTGAAAAACCACCCCAGCAATACCCCCTACACTGTTTGAACACCACTGCACTGCCCTAAATCCTGAAACACGACCCCCAGCATGACCCACTACACTGCCCGACCACCACTGCTCTGCCCTAAACCATAAAACACAAACCCCACACATCCCCCTATACTGCCCAAACTCTACTGCCCTGCCCTAAACCCTAAAACACCAGCCCCAGCATGACCCCCTACACTGCCCGAACACCACTGCTCTGCCCTAAACCCTGAAACACCACCACAAGCTTGACCCCCTACACTGCCCGAACACCACTGCACTGCCCTAAACCCTGATAAACCAGCCCCAGCATGACCCCCTACACTGCCCGAACACCACTGCACTGCCCTAAACCCTAAAACAATAGCCCCAACACAACGCCCTACACTGTCTGAACACGACTCCACTGTCCTAAACACTGAAACACCAGCCGCAGCACGACCCCTACACTGCATGAGCACCACTTCTGTGCCCTAAACCCTGAAACACCACCCCCAGCATGACCCCCTACACTGTCCGAACACCACTGCACTGCACTGCCTAAACCCTGAAACACCACCCCAGCACTAACCCCTACACTGCCCGAACCCCACTGCACTGCCCTAAACCCTGAAACACCACCCCCAGCACGACCCCCTACACTGTCCAAACACTACTGCACTGCACTGCCTAAACCCTGAAACACCACTCCAGCACTAACCCCTACACTGCCCGAACCCCACTGCACTGCCCTAAACCCTGAAACACCACCCCCTGCGCGACCCCCTACACTGCCGGACCACAACTGCTATGCCCTACACCCTGAAACACCACCCCCAGCTTGACCCCCTACACTGCCTGAACATCAATGCTCTGCCCTAAACCCTGAAACACCACCAAAAGCATGACCCCCTACACTACCCGAACACCACTGCTCTGCCCTAAACCCTGAAACACCACCCCCAGCATGACCCCCTACACTGCCCGAAGACCACTGCTCTGCCCTAAACCCTGAAACACCACCACCAGCACGACCCCCTATACTGCCCGAAGACCACTGCTCTGCCCTAAACCCTGAAACACCACCCCCAGCAAGTCCCCTACACTGCCCAAACACCACTGTCCAAAAACCCTAAAACACAACCCCCAGCAAGACCCCCAACACTGCCCAAACACCACTGCACTGCCGTAAACCCTGAAACACCACCCCAGGCACAACCCCCTACACTGCCCGAACACCAATGCATTGACCTAAACCCTGAAACAACACCTCCTGCATGACCCCCTACACTGCCCGAACACCACTGCTCTGCCCTAAACCCTAAAACACCAACCCCGCACATCTCCCTACACTGCCCGAACAGCACTGCTCTGCCCTAAACCCTAAAAAAACAGCCCCAGCATGACCCCTACACTGCCCGAACACCACTGCTCTGCCCTAAACCCTAAAACACCAGCCCCGGCATGACCCCTACACTGCCCAAACACCACTGCACTGCCATAAACCCTGAAACACCAGCCCCAGCACGACCCTCTACACTGCCCGAACACCACTGCATTGCCCTAAAACCTAAAACAATAGCCACAGCATGACCAACTACACTGCCCAAACACCACTCCTCTGCCCTAAACCCTGAAACACCAGCCCCAGAATGACCCCCTACACTCCTCGAACACCACTGCACTACCCTAAGCCCCAGCACAACCACCCACACTGCCCGAACACAACTGCACTGCCCTAAACCCTAAAACACCAGTCCCAGCATGACCCCCACACTGCCCAAACACCACTGCACTGCCCTAAACCATGAAAACCCACCCCAGCAATACACCCCACACTGCCAGAATACCACTGCACTGCCCTAAACCCTGAAACACCAACCCCAGCAAGACCCCCTACACTGCCCAAACACCACTGCACTGCCGTAAACCCTGAAACACCACCCCCAGTACGACCCCCTACACTGCCCGAAGACCACTGCTCTGCCCTAAACCCTGAAACACCACCACCAGCACAACCCCCTATACTGCCCGTAGACCACTGCTCTGCCCTAAACCATAAAACACAAACCCCACACATCCCCCTATACTGCCCAAACTCTACTGCGCTGCCCTAAACCCTAAAACACCAGCCCCAGCATGACCCCCTACACTGCCCGAACACCACTGCTCTGCCCTAAACCCTGAAACACCACCACAAGCTTGACCCCCTACACTGCCCAAACACCACTGCACTGCCCTAAACCCTGATAAACCAGCCCCAGCATGACCCCATTCACTGCCCGAACACCACTGCACTGCCCTAAACCCTAAAACAATAGCCCCAACACAACGCCCTACACTGTCCGAACATGACTCCACTGTCCTAAACACTGAAACACCAGCTGCAGCACGACCCCTACACTGCATGAGCACCACTTCTGTGCCCTAAACCCTGAAACACCACCCCCAGCATGACCCCCTACACTGTCCAAACACCACTGCACTGCACTGCATAAACCCTGAAACACCACCCCAGCACTAACCCCTACACTGCCCGAACCCCACTGCACTGCCCTAAACCCTGAAACACCACCCCCAGCACGACCCCCTACACTGTCCGAACACCACTGCACTGCACTGCCTAAACCCTGAAACACCACCCCAGCACTAACCCCTACTCTGCCCGAACCCCACTGCACTGCCCTAAACCCTGAAACACCACCCCCTGCGCGACCCCCTACACTGCCGGACCACAACTGCTGTGCGCTACACCCTGAAACACCACCCCCAGCTTGACCCCCTACACTGCCCGAAAATCAATGCTCTGCCCTAAACCCTGAAACACCACCACCAGCATGACCCCCTACACTGCCCGAACACCACTGCTCTGCCCTAAACCCTGAAACACCACCCCCAGCACGACCCCCTACACTGCCCGAAGATCACTGCTCTGCCTTAAACCCTGAAACACCACCACCAGCACGACCCCCTATACTGCCCGAAGACCACTGCTCTGCCCTAAACCCTGAAACACCACCCCCCAGCAAGTCCCCTACACTGCCCAAACACCACTGTCCTAAACCCTAAAACACAACCCCCAGCAAGACCCCCAACACTGCCCAAACACCACTGCACTGCCGTAAACCCTGAAACACCACCCCAGGCACAACCCCCTACACTGCCCGAACACCACTTCACTGCCCTAAACCCTAAAACACCAGCCCCAGCATGACCCCTACACTGCCCAAACACCACTGCACTGCCCTAAACCCTGAAACACCAGCCCCAGAATGACCCCCTACACTGCTCGAACACCACTGCACTACCCTAAGCCCCAGCACAACCACCCACACTGCCCGAACACAACTGCACTGCCCTAAACCCTAAAACACCAGCCCCAGCATGACCCCTACACTGCCCAAACACCACTGCACTGCCCTAAACCCTGATAAACCAGCCCCAGCATGACCCCCTACACTGCCCGAACACCACTGCACTGCCCTAAACCCTAAAACAATAGCCCCAACACAACGCCCTACACTGTCCGAACACGACTCCACTGTCCTAAACACTGAAACACCAGCTGCAGCACGACCCATACACTGCATGAGCACCACTTCTGTGCCCTAAACCCTGAAACACCACCCCCAGCATGACCCCCTACACTGTCCGAACACCACTGCACTGCACTGCCTAAACCCTGAAACACCACCCCAGCACTAACCCCTACACTGCCCAAACCCCACTGCACTGCCCTAAACCCTGAAACACCACCCCCAGAACGACCCCCTACACTGTCCGAACACCACTGCACTGCACTGCCTAAACCCTGAAACACCACCCCAGCACTAACCCCTACACTGCCCGAACCCCACTGCACTGCCCTAAACCCTGAAACACCACCCCCTGCGCGACCCCCTACACTGCCGGACCACAACTGCTGTGCGCTACACCCTGAAACACCACCCCCAGCTTGACCCCCTACACTGCCCGAAAATCAATGCTCTGCCCTAAACCCTGAAACACCACCACCAGCATGACCCCCTACACTGCCTGAACACCACTGCTCTGCCCTAAACCCTGAAACACCACCCCCAGCACGACCCCCTACACTGCCCGAAGATCACTGCTCTGCCTTAAACCCTGAAACACCACCACCAGCACGACCCCCTATACTGCCCGAAGACCACTGCTCTGCCCTAAACCCTGAAACACCACCCCCCAGCAAGTCCCCTACACTGCCCAAACACCACTGTCCTAAACCCTAAAACACAACCCCCAACAAGACCCCCAACACTGCCCAAACACCACTGCACTGCCGTAAACCCTGAAACACCACCCCAGGCACAACCCCCTAGACTGCCCGAACACCAACGCATTGACCTAAACCCTGAAACAACACCTCCTGCATGACCCCCTACACTGCCCGAACACCACTGCTCTGCCCTAAACCCTAAAACACCAACCCTGCACATCTCCCTACACTGCCCGAACAGCACTGCTCTGCCCTAAACCCTAAAACACCAGCCCCAGCATCACCCCTACACTGCCCGAACACCACTGCTCTGCCCTAAACCCTAAAACACCAGCCCCAGCATGACCCCTACACTGCCCAAACACCACTGCACTGCCATAAACCCTGAAACACCAGCCCCAGCACGACCCTCTACACTGCCCAAACACCACTGCACTGCCCTAAACCCTGAAAAACCACCCCCAGCTTGAGCCCCTACACTGCCCGAACACCACTGCTCTGCCCTAAAGACTAAAACACCAACCCCGCACATCTCCCTACACTGCCCGAACAGCACTGCTCTGCCCTAAACCCTAAAACACCAGCCCCAGCATCACCCCTACACTGCCCGAACACCACTGCTCTGCCCTAAACCCTAAAACACCAGCCCCAGCATGACCCCTACACTGCCCAAACACCACTGCACTGCCATAAACCCTGAAACACCAGCCCCAGCACGACCCTCTACACTGCCCAAACACCACTGCATTGCCCTAAAACCTAAAACAATAGCCACAGCATGACCACCTACACTGCCCGAACACCACTCCTCTGCCCTAAACCCTGAAACACCAGCCCCAGAATGACCCCCTACACTGCTCGAACACCACTGCACTGCCCTAAGCCCCAGCACGACCACCCGCACTGCCCAAACACAACTGCACTGCCCTAAGCCCTAAAACACCAGCCCCAGCATGACCCCCATACTGCCCAAACACCACTGCACTGCCCTAAACTATGAAAACCCACCCCAGAAATACACCCTACACTGCCAGAATACCACTGCACTGCCCTAAACCCTGAAACACCACCCCCAGCAAGACCCCCTACACTGCCCAAACACCACTGTCCTAAACCCTAAAACACAACCCCCAGCAAGATCCCAACACTGCCCAAACACCACTGCAATGCCGTAAACCCTGAAACACCACCCCAGGCACAACCCCCTACACTGCCCGAACACCAATGCATTGCCCTAAACCCTGAAAAAACACCCCCTGCATGACCCCCTACACTGTCCAAACACCACTGCACTGCCCTAAACCCTAAAACAATAGCCCCAGCACAACCACTTACTCTGCCCGAACCCCACTGCACTGCCTACACCCTAGAACACCAGCCCCAGCACGACCCTCCACACTGCCCGAATACTACTGCACTGCCCTAAACCATGAAACGTCTCCCCCTGCACAACCCCCTACACTGCTCGACCACCACTGCACTGTCCTAAACCCTGAAACACCACCCCTGCGCGACCCTCTATACTGCCGGAACACCACTGCACTGCCCTAAACCCTGAAACACTGCCCCGTGCATGACCCCCTACACTGCCGGAACACCACTGCACTGGCCTAAACCCTGAAACACCACCCCTAGCACAACACCCTATACTGCCCAAACACCACTGCACTTCCTTAAACCCTGAAACACCACCCCCAGCACGACCCCTACACTGCCCGAACACCACTCCTTTGCCCTAAGCCCCAGCACGACCCCCCCACACTGCACGAACACCATGGCACTGCCCTTAACCCTAAAACACCAGCCCCAGCACGACCCCCGCACTGCCCAAACACCACTGCACTGCCCTAAACCCTGAAACACCACCCCCAGCATGACCCCCTATAGTACCCGAACACCAATGCACTGCCCCAAACCCTGAAACAACACCCCCTGCACGACCCCCTACATTGCCCGAACACCACTGCTCTACCCTAAACCCTAAAATACCAACCCCGCACATCCCCCTAGACTTCCTGAACACCACTGCACTGCCCTAAACCCTGAAACACTGCCCCGTGCATGACCCCCTACACTGCCAGAACACCACTGCACTGGCCTAAACCCTGAAACACCACCCCTAGCACAACACCCTATACTGCCCGAACACCACTGCACTTCCTTAAACCCTGAAACACCACCCCCAGCACGACCCCTACACTGCCCGAACACCACTCCTTTGCCCTAAGCCCCAGCTCGACCCCCCCACACTGCACGAACACCATGGCACTGCCCTTAACCCTTGCCCTTAACCCTAAAACACCAGCCCCAGCACGACCCCCACACTGCCCAAACACCACTGCACTGCCCTAAACCCTGAAACACCACCCCCAGCATGACCCCCTATACTACCCGAACACCAATGCACTGCCCCAAACCCTGAAACAACACCCCCTGCACGACCCCCTACATTGCCCGAACACCACTGCTCTGCCCTAAACCCTAAAATACCAACCCCGCACATCCCCCTAGACTTCCTGAACACCACTGCTCTGCCCTAAACCCCAAAACACCAGCCCCAGCATGACCCCCTACACTGCCCGAACACCACTGCTCTGCCGTAAACCCTAAAACACCAGCCCCAGCATGACCCCTTCACTGCCCGAACACCACTGCACTGCCCTAAACCCGGAAACACCAGCTCCAGCAGGACCCCCTACACTGCCTGAACACCACTGCACTGCCCTAAACCCTAAAACAATAGCCCAAGTACGACCACCTACACTGCCCGAACACCACTAAACTGCCCTAAACCCTGAAACACCAGCTCCAGCATGACCCCTAGACTGCCCGAGCACCACTGCTGTGCTCTAAACCCTGAAACACCACCTCAAGCATGACCCTCTACATTGCCCAAACACCACTGCACTGCCATAAACCCTGAAACACCACCCCCAGCACGAACCCCTACACTGCCTGAACCCCACAGCACTGCCCTAAACCCTGAAACACCAGCCCCAGCACGACCCTTCACACTGCCCAAACACCACTGCACTGCCCTAAACCCTGAAACACCACCCCCTGCACGACCCCCTACACTGCCTGACCACCACTTCACTGCCCTAAACCCTGAAACACCACCCCATGAGCGGCCCTCTACACTGCTTAAACACCACTGCACTGCCCTAAACCCTGAGACACCACCCCCTGCATGACCCTCTACAATGCCCGAACACCACTGCACTGCCCTAAACCCTGAAACACCACCCCCAGCACGACCCCTACACTGCCCGAACACCACTCCTTTGCCCTAAGCCCCAGCATGACACCCCACACTTCACGAACACGATGGCACTGCCCTAAACCCTAAAACACCAGCCCCAGCAAAACCCCCACACTGCCCAAACAGCACTGCACTGCCCTAAACCCTGAAAAACCACCCCAGCAATACACCCTACACTGCCCAAATACCACTGCACTACCCTAAACCCTGAAACACCACCCCCAGTATGACCCCCTATACTACCCGAACACCAATGCACTGCCCTAAACCCTGGAACAACACCACCTGCACGACCCACTACATTGCCTGAACACCACTGCTCTGCCCTAAACCCTAAAACACCAACCCCGCACATCCCCCTAGACTTTCCGAACACCACTGCTCTGCCTTAAACCCTAAAACACAAGCCCCAGCATGACCCCCTACACTGCCCGAACACCACTGCTCTGCCATAAACCCTAAAACACCAGCCCCAGCATGACCCCTTAACTGCCCGAACACCACTGCACTGCCCTAAACCTGGAAACACCAGCTCCAGCAGGACCCCCTACACTGCCTGAACACCACTGCATGCCCTAAACCCTAAAACAATAGCCCAAGCACGACCACCTACACTGCCCGAACACCACTCCACTGCCCTAAACCCTGAAACACCAGCTCCAGCATGACCCCTACACTGCCCGAGCACCACTGCTGTGCTCTAAACCCTGAAACACCACCTACAGCAGGACCCTCTGCATTGCCCGAACACCACTGCACTGCCATAAACCCTGAAACACCACCCCCAGCACGAACCCCTACACTGCCTGAACCCCACAGCACTGCCCTAAACTCTGAAACAACAGCCCCAGCACGACCCTTCACACTGCCCACACACCACTGCACTGCCCTAAACCCAGAAACACCACCCCCTGCACGACCCCCTACACTGCCTGACCACCACTTCACTGCCCTAAACCCTGAAACACCACCCCATGAGCGACCCTCTACACTGTATAAACACAACTGCACTGCCCTAAACCCTGAAACACCACCCCCTGCATGACCCTCTACAATGCCCAAACACCACTGCACTGCCCTAAACCCTGAAACACCACCCCCAGCACGACCCCCTACACTGCCCGAACACCACTGCACTTCCCTAAACCCTGAAATGTCACCCCCAGCACAACCCCCTACACTGCCCGAACACAACTGCACTGCCCTAAACCCTGATACGCCACCCCCCTGCACGACCCCTTACACTGCCCAAACACCACTGCACTGCCCTCAACCCTGAAACACCAACCCCAGCACAACCCCCTACACTGCCCGAACACCACTTCACTGCCCTAAACCCTTAAAAACTAGCACCAGCACAACCCCCTACACTGCCCGAACACCACTGCACTGCCCTAAACCCTGAAACACCAGCCCCAGCACGACCCCCTCCACTGCCAGAACACCACTGCACTGTCTTAAACCCTGAAACACCAGCCCCAGCATGACTCCCTACACTGCCCGAAAACCACTGCACTGCCCTTAACCCTGAAACACCACCCCCTGACCGACCGCTTACACTACTCGACACCACTGCACTGCCCTAAACCCTGAAATACAATCCCCTGCACAACCCCCTACACTGCCCGACCACCACTGCTGTGCCCTAAACCCTGAAACACCACCCCCAGGGCAACCCCCTACACTGCCCGAACACCACTGCTCTTCCCTAAACCCCGAAACACCACCCCCAGCATGACCCCCTACACTGCCCCAACACCACTGCACTGCCCTAAGCCCCAGCACAACTCCCCACACTGCCCGAACACCTCTGCACTGCCCTGAACCCTAAACACCAGCCCCAGCCCCACCCCCACACTGCATAAACACCACTGTACTTCCCTATACCCTGAAAAACCACCCCAGCAATACATCCTACACTGCCCAAATACCACTGCACTACCCTAAACCCTGAAACACCACCCCCAGCAAGACACCCTACACTGCCCAAACACCACTGTCCTAAACCCTGAAACACCACCCCCAGCAAGACCCCCAACACTGCCCAAACACCACTGAACTGCCCTACACCCTGAAACACCACCCCCTGCACAACCCCCGACACTACCCGAACACCAATGCACTGCCCTAAACCCTGAAACAACACCCCCTGCATGACCCCCTACACTGCCCGAACACCACTGCACTGCCCTAAAACTTGAAAAACCACCCCCAGCGTGACCCCCTACACTGCCTGAACACCACTGCTCTGCCCTAAACCCTAAAACACCAGCCCCAGCACAACCCTCTACACTACCTGAACACCACTGCTCTGCCATAAACCTTAAAACACCAGCCCCAGCATGACCCCTACACTGCCTGAACTCCACTGCACTGCCCTAAACCCTGAAACACCAGCTCCAGCACGAACCTCTACACTACCTGAACACCACTGCACTGCGCTAAACACTAAAACAATAGCCCCAGCACAACCACCTACACTGCCCGAACACCACTCACCTGCCCTAACCCTGAAACACCAGCCCCAGCATGACCCCTACACTGCCCGAGCACCACTGCTGTGCCCTAAACCCTAAAACACCACCTCCAGCACGACCCCCTACATTGCCCGAACCACACTGCACTGCCATAAACCCTGAAACATCACCCCAGCACGAACCCCTACACTGCCCGAACCCCACTGCACTGCCCTAAACCCTGAAACACCACCCACTGCACGACCCCCTACACTGCCCGACAACCACTGCACTGCCCTAAACCCTGAAATACCACTCCCTGAGCGACCCTCTACACTGCATAAACACCACTGCACTGCCCTAAACCCTGAAACACCACCCTCTGCATAACCCTCTACAATGCCCGAACACCACTGCACTGCCCTAAATCCTGAAGCACCACCCCCTGCACGACCCCCTACACTGCCCGAACACCACTGCACTTCCCTAAACCTTGAAATGTCACCCCCAGCACAACCCCCTACACTGCCCAAACACCACTGTCCTGCCCTAAACCCTGAAACACCAACCCCAGGACAACCCCCTACACTGCCCGAACACCACTTCACTGCCCTAAACCCTTAAACACCAGCCCCAGCACATCCCCCTACACTGCCCGAAAACCACTGCACTGCCCTAAACCCTGAAACACCACCCCCAGCACGACCCCCTACACTGCCCGAACACCACTGCACTTCCCTAAACCCTGAAATGTCACCCCCAGCACAACCCCCTACACTGCCCGAACACAACTGCACTGCCCTAAACCCTGATACGCCACCCCCCTGCACGACCCCTTACACTGCCCAAACACCACTGCACTGCCCTCAACCCTGAAACACCAACCCCAGCACAACACCCTACACTGCCCGAACACCACTTCACTGCCCTAAACCCTTAAAAACTAGCACCAGCACAACCCCCTACACTGCCCGAACACCACTGCACTGCCCTAAACCCTGAAACACCAGCCCCAGCACGACCCCCTACACTGCCAGAACACCACTGCACTGTCCTAAACCCTGAAACACCAGCCCCAGCATGACTCCCTACACTGCCCGAAAACCACTGCACTGCCCTAAACCCTGAAACACCACCCCCTGACCGACCGCTTACACTGCTCGACACCACTGCACTGCCCTAAACCCTGAAATACAATCCCCTGCACAACCCCCTACACTGCCCGACCACCACTGCTGTGCCCTAAACCCTGAAACACCACCCCCAGGGCAACCCCCTACACTGCCCGAACACCACTGCTCTTCCCTAAACCCCGAAACACCACCCCCAGCATGACCCCCTACACTGCCCCAACACCACTGCACTGCCCTAAGCCCCAGCACAACTCCCCACACTGCCCGAACACCTCTGCACTGCCCTGAACCCTAAACACCAGCCCCAGCCCCACCCCCACACTGCATAAACACCACTGTACTTCCCTATACCCTGAAAAACCACCCCAGCAATACATCCTACACTGCCCAAATACCACTGCACTACCCTAAACCCTGAAACACCACCCCCAGCAAGACACCCTACACTGCTCAAACACCACTGTCCTAAACCCTGAAACACCACCCCCAGCAAGACCCCCAACACTGCCCAAACACCACTGAACTGCCCTACACCCTGAAACACCACCCCCTGCACAACCCCCGACACTACCCGAACACCAATGCACTGCCCTAAACCCTGAAACAACACCCCCTGCATGACCCCCTACACTGCCCGAACACCACTGCACTCCCCTAAAACCTGAAAAACCACCCCCAGCGTGACCCCCTACACTGCCTGAACACCACTGCTCTGCCCTAAACCCTAAAACACCAGCCCCAGCATGACCCTCTACACTACCTGAACACCACTGCTCTGCCATAAACCTTAAAACACCAGCCCCAGCATGACCCCTACACTGCCTGAACTCCACTGCACTGCCCTAAACCCTGAAACACCAGCTCCAGCACGACCCTCTACACTACCTGAACACCACTGCACTGCGCTAAACACTAAAACAATAGCCCCAGCACAACCACCTACACTGCCCGAACACCACTCACCTGCCCTAACCCTGAAACACCAGCCCCAGCATGACCCCTACACTGCCCGAGCACCACTGCTGTGCCCTAAACCCTGAAACACCACCTCCAGCACGACCCCCTACATTGCCCGAACCACACTGCACTGCCATAAACCCTAAAACATCACCCCAGTACGAACCCCTACACTGCCCGAACCCCACTGCACTGCCCTAAACCCTGAAACACCAGCCCTAGCACGACTCTTCACACTGCCCGAACACCACTGCACTGCCCTAAACCCTGAAACACCACCCACTGCACGACCCCCTACACTGCCCGACAACCACTGCACTGCCCTAAACCCTGAAACACCACTCCCTGAGCGACCCTCTACACTGCATAAACACCACTGCACTGCCCTAAACCCTGAAACACCACCCTCTGCATAACCCTCTACAATGCCCGAACACCACTGCACTGCCCTAAATCCTGAAGCACCACCCCCTGCACGACCCCCTACACTGCCCGAACACCACTGCACTCCCCTAAAACCTGAAAAACCACCCCCAGCGTGACCCCCTACACTGCCCGAACACCACTGCACTGCCCTAAACGCTGAAACACCAGCCCCAGCACGACCCCCTACACTGCCAGAACACCACTGCACTGTCCTAAACCCTGAAACACCAGCCCCAGCATGACTCCCTACACTGCCCGAAAACCACTGCACTGCCCTAAACCCTGAAACACCACCCCCTGACCGACCGCTTACACTGCTCGACACCACTGCACTGCCCTAAACCCTGAAATACAATCCCCTGCACAACCCCCTACACTGCCCGACCACCACTGCTGTGCCCTAAACCCTGAAACACAACCCCCAGCGCAACCCCCTACACTGCCTGAACACCACTGCTCTGCCCTAAACCCCGAAACACCACCCCCAGCATGACCCCCTACACTGCCCCAACACCACTGCACTGCCCTAAGCCCCAGCACAACTCCCCACACTACCCGAACACCTCTGCACTGCCCTGAACCATAAACACCAGCCCCAGCCCCACCCCCACACTGCATAAACACCACTGTACTGCCCTATACCCTAAAAAACCACCCCAGCAATACACCCTACACTGCCCAAATACCACTGCACTACCCTAAACCCTGAAACACCACCCCCAGCAAGACCCCCTACACTGCCCAAACACCACTGTCCTAAACCCTGAAACACCACCCCCAGCAAGACCCCCAACACTGCCCAAACACCACTGAACTGCCCTACACCCTGAAACACCACCCCCTGCACAACCCCCGACACTACCCGAACACCAATGCACTGCCCTAAACCCTGAAACAACACCCCCTGCATGACCCCCTACACTGCCCGAACACCACTGCACTCCCCTAAAACCTGAAAAACCACCCCCAGCGTGACCCCCTACACTGCCTGAACACCACTGCTCTGCCCTAAACCCTAAAACACCAGCCCCAGCATGACCCTCTACACTACCTGAACACCACTGCTCTGCCATAAACCTTAAAACACCAGCCCCAGCATGACCCCTACACTGCCTGAACTCCACTGCACTGCCCTAAACCCTGAAACACCAGCTCCAGCACGACCCTCTACACTACCTGAACACCACTGCACTGCGCTAAACACTAAAACAATAGCCCCAGCACAACCACCTACACTGCCCGAACACCACTCACCTGCCCTAACCCTGAAACACCAGCCCCAGCATGACCCCTACACTGCCCGAGCACCACTGCTGTGCCCTAAACCCTGAAACACCACCTCCAGCACGACCCCCTACATTGCCCGAACCACACTGCACTGCCATAAACCCTAAAACATCACCCCAGTACGAACCCCTACACTGCCCGAACCCCACTGCACTGCCCTAAACCCTGAAACACCAGCCCTAGCACGACTCTTCACACTGCCCGAACACCACTGCACTGCCCTAAACCCTGAAACACCACCCACTGCACGACCCCCTACACTGCCCAAACACCACTGTCCTGCCCTAAACCCTGAAACACCAACCCCAGGACAACCCCCTACACTGCCCGAACACCACTTCACTGCCCTAAACCCTTAAACACCAGCCCCAGCACGTCCCCCTACACTGCCCGAAAACCACTGCACTGCCCTAAACCCTGAAACACCAGCCCAAGCACGACCCCCTACACTGCCTGAACATCAATGCATTGTCCTAAACCCTGAAACACCAGCCCCAGCATGACTCCCTACACTGCCCGAAAACCACTGCACTACCCTAAACCCTGAAACACCACCACCTGACCGTCCACTTACACTGCTCGACCACCACTGCACTGCCCTAAACCCTGAAACACCACCCCCTGCGCAACCCCCTACATTGCCCAACCACCACTGCTGTGCCTAAACCCTGAAACACCACCCCCAGCGTGACCCCCTACACTGCCCGAAGACCACCGCTCTGCCCTAAACCCCGAAACACCACCCCCAGCATGACCCCCTACACTGCCCGAACACCACTGCACTGCCCTAAGCCCCAGCACAACCCCCCTCACTGCCCAAACACCTCTGCACTGCCCTAAACCCTAAAACACTAGCCACAGCACGGCCCCCACACTGCCCAAACACCACTGCACTGCCCTAAGCCCTGAAAAACCACCCCAGCAATACCCCCTACACTGCCCTAACACTACTGCACTGCCCTAAACCCTGAAACACCACCCCCAGCAAGACCCCCTACACTGACCGAACACCACTGCCCTAAACCCTGAAACACCACCCCCAGCAAGACCCCCTACACTGCCAGAACCCTGCTGCACTGCCCTAAACCCTGAAACACCACCCCCAGCAAGACCCCCTACACTGCCAGAACCCTGCTGCACTGCCCTAAACCCTGAAACACTACCCCAGCACGACCCCCTACACTGCCCGAAGACCACTGCTCTGCCCTAAACCCTGAAACACCACCCCCAGCATGACCCCCTACACTGCCAGAACACCACTGCTCTGCCCTAAACCCTGAAAAACCACCCCAGCATGACCCCCTACACTGCCCAAAGACCACTGCTCTGCCCTAAACCCTGAAACGCCAACCCCAGCATGACCCCGTACACTGCCCGAACACCACTGCACTCCCCTAAGCCCTGAAACACCAACACCTGCACAACCCTATACACTGCTCGACCACCACTGCACTGCCCTAAATCCTGAACCACGCCCTGCGTGATCCCCTACACTGCCCAACCACCACTGCTGTGCCCTAATCCCTGAAACACCACCCCCAGCATGACCCCCTACACTGCCACAACACCACTGCACTGTCCTAAGCCCCAGCACAACCTCCCACACTGCCAGAACACCTCTGCACTGCCCTAAACCCTGAAACACCAGCCCCAGCACGACCACACACTGCACGAACACCACTGCACTGCCCTAAACCCTGAAACACCACCCCCAGCAAGACCCCCTACACTACCCAAACACCACTGCCCTAAACCCTGTAACACCACCCCCAACAAGACCCCTACACTGTCAGAACACTGCTGCACTGCCCTAAACTCTGAAACACCACCCCCAGCAAGACCCCCTACACTGCCTGAACACCACTGTCCTAAACCCTGCAACACGACCCCCAGCACGACCCCCTACACAGCCCAAATACCACTGCACTGCCCTAAGCCCCAGCAAGACCCCCCACACTGCCAGAACACCACTGCAATGCCCTAAACCCTAAAACACCAGCCCTAGCACGACCCCTACACTGCCCAAACACTACTGCACTGCCCTAAACCCTGAAACACAACCCCCTGCACAACCACCTACACTACCCGAACACCAATGCACTGCCCTAAACTCTGAAACACCACCCCCAGCAAGACCCCCTACACTGCCCAAAAACCACTGCCCTAAACCCTGAAACACCACCCCCAGCAAGACCCCCTACACTGCCAGAACCCTGCTGCACTGCCCTAAACCCTGAAACACCACCCCCAGCACAACCCCCTACACTTCCCGAAAACCACTGCTCTGCCCTAAACCCTGAAACACTACCCCAGCACGACCCCCTACACTGCCCGAAGACCACTGCTCTGCCCTAAACCCTGAAACACCACCCCCAGCATGACCCCCTACACTGCCAGAACACCACTGCTCTGCCCTAAAACCTGAAAAAGGACCCCAGCATGACCCCCTACACTGCCTGAAGACCACTGCTCTGCCCTAAACCCTGAAAAACTACCCCAGCATGACCCCCTACACTGCCCAAAGACCACTGCTCTGCCCTAAACCCTGAAACGCCAATCCCAGCACTAACCCCTACACTTCCCCAACACCACTGCACTGCCCTAAACCCTGAAACACCAACCCTTGCATAACCCCCTACACTGCTGACCACCACTGCACTGCCCTAAACCCTGAAACACCACCCACTGCGCGACCCCCTACACTGCCCGACCACCACTGCTCTGCCCTAAACCCTGAAATACCACCACCAGCACGATCCCCTACACAGCCCGAAGACCACTGCTCTGCCCTAAACCCTGAAACACCAGCCCCACCATGATCCCCTACACTGCCCGAACGCCACTGCACTGCCCTAAGCCCCAGCACGAAACCCACACTGCCCAAACACCACTGCACTGCCCTAAACCCTAAAACACCAGCCCCAGCACGACCCCCACACTGCCCAAACACCAAAGCACTGCCCTAAACCCTGAAAACCACCCCAGCAAGACCCCCTACACTGCCCGAAAAACACTGCACTGCCCTAATCCCTGAAACACCACCCCAGCAAGACCCCCTACACTGCCCAAACACCACTGTCCTAAACCCTAAAACACAACCCCCAGCAAGACCCCCAACACTGCCCAAACACCACTGCACTGCCCTAAACCCTGAAGCACCACCCCTGGCACAAACCCCTACACTGCCCGAACACCAACGCACTGCCCTAAACCCTGAAAAACCACCCCCAGCGTGAGCCCCTACAATGCCCGAACACCACTGCACTGCCCTAAACCCTGAAACACTGCCCCGTGCATGACCCCCTACACTGCCGGAACACCACTGCACTGGCCTAAACCCTGAAACACCACCCCTAGCACAACACCCTATACTGCCTGAACACCACTGCACTTCCTTAAACCCTGAAACACCACCCCCAGCACGACCCCTACACTGCCCGAACACCACTCCTTTGCCCTAAGCCCCAGCACGACCCCCCCACACTGCACGAACACCATGGCACTGCCCTTAACCTTTGCCCTTAACCCTACAACACCAGCCCCAGCACGACCCCCACACTGCCCAAACACCACTGCACTGCCCTAAACCCTGAAACACCACCCCCAGCATGACCCCCTATACTACCCGAACACCAATGCACTGCCCCAAACCCTGAAACAACAACCCCTGCATGACCCCCTACACTGCCCGAACACCACTGCACTCCCCTAAAACCTGAAAAACCACCCCCAGCGTGACCCCCTACACTGCCTGAACACCACTGCTCTGCCCTAAACCCTAAAACACCAACCCCAGCATGACCCTCTACACTACCTGAACACCACTGCTCTGCCATAAACCTTAAAACACCAGCCCTAGCATGACCCCTACACTGCCTGAACTCCACTGCACTGCCCTAAACCCTGAAACACCAGCTCCAGCACGACGCTCTACACTACCTGAACACCACTGCACTGCGCTAAACACTAAAACAATAGCCCCAGCACAACCACCTACACTGCCCGAACACCACTCCACTGCCCTAAACCCTGAAACACCAGCTCCAGCATGACCCCTACACTGCCCGAGCACCACTGCTGTGCTCTAAACCCTGAAACACCACCTCCAGCATGACCCTCTACATTGCCCAAACACCACTGCAATGCCATAAACCCTGAAACACCACCCCCAGCACGAACCCCTACACTGCCTGAACCCCACAGCACTGCCCTAAACCCTGAAACACCAGCCCCAGCACGACCCTTCACACTGCCCAAACACCACTGCACTGCCCTAAACCCTGAAACACCAGTCCCAGCATGACTTCCCTACACTGCCCGAACACCACTGCACTGCCCTAAGCCCCAGCACGACCCCCCTACACTGCCCGAAGACCACTGCTCTGCCCTAAACCCTGAAACACCACCCCCAGCATGACCCCCTACACTGCCAGAACACCACTGCTCTGCCCTAAAACCTGAAAAACTACCCCAGCATGACCCCCTACACTGCCCAAAGACCACTGCTCTGCCCTAAACCCTGAAACGCCAACCCCAGCACTAACCCCTACACTGCCCCAACACCACTGCACTGCCCTAAACCCTGAAACACCACCCCTTGCACAACCCCCTACACTGCTGACCACCACTGCACTGCCCTAAACCCTGAAACACCACCCACTGCGCGACCCCCTACACTGCCCGACCAACACTGCTCTGCCCTAAACCCTGAAACACCAACTCCAGTACAAACCTCTACACTGGCCGAACCCCACTGCACTGCCCTAAACCCTAAAACACCAACCTCATCACGATCCTCCACACTACCCGAACACCACTGCACTGCCATAAACCCTGAAACACCAACTCCAGTACAAACCTCTACACTGGCCGAACCCCACTGCACTGCCCTAAACCCTAAAACACCAACCTCAGCACGATCCTCCACACTGCCCGAACACTACTGCACTGCCCTAAACCCTGAAACACCACCCCATGCATGACCCCCTACACTGACTGACCACCACTGCACTGCCCTAAACCCTAAAACTCCACCCCTGCGTGACAATCTACACTGCCCAAACACCACTGCACTGCCCTAAACCCTAAAACACCACCCCCTGCATGACCCCCTACACTACCCGAACACCAATGCACTCTCCTAAACTCTGAAACACCACCCCCAGCAAGACCCCCTACACTGCCCGAAAACCACTGCCCTAAACCCTGAAACACCACCCCCAGCAAGACCCCCTACACTGCCAGAACCCTGCTGCACTGCCCTAAACACTGAAACACCACCCCCAGCAGAACCCTCTACACTGCCCGAAAACCACTGCTCTGCTCTGCCCTAAACCCTGAAACACTACCCCAGCACGACCCCCTACACTGCCCGAAGACCACTGCTCTGCCCTAAACCCTGAAACACCACCCCCAGCATGACCCCCTACACTGCCAGAACACCACTGCTCTGCCCTAAAACCTGAAAAACTACCCCAGCATGACCCCCTACACTGCCCGAAGACCACTGCTCTGCCCTAAACCCTGAAACACCACCCCCAGCATGACCCCCTACACTGCCAGAACACCACTGCTCTGCCCTAAAACCTGAAAAACTACCCCAGCATGACCCCCTACACTGCCCAAAGACCACTGCTCTGCCCTAAACCCTGAAACGCCAACCCCAGCACTAACCCCTACACTGCCCCAACACCACTGCACTGCCCTAAACCCTGAAACACCACCCCTTGCACAACCCCCTACACTGCTGACCACCACTGCACTGCCCTAAACCCTGAAACACCACCCACTGCGCGACCCCCTACACTGCCCGACCACCACTGCTCTGCCCTAAACCCTGAAACACCACCACCAGCACGATCCCCTACACTGCCCGAAGACCACTGCTCTTCCCTAAACCCTGAAACACCAGCCCCACCATGACCCCCTACACTGCCCAAACGCCACTGCACTGCCCTAAGCCCCAGCACGAAACCCACACTGCCCGAACAACACTGCACTGCCCTAAACCCTAAAACACCAGCCCCAGCACGACCCCCACACTGTCCAAACACCACAGCACTGCCCTAAACCCTGAAAACCACCCCAGCAATACACCCTACACTGCCCGAAAAACGCTGCACTGCCCTAATCCCTGAAACACCACCCCAGCAAGACCCCCTACACTGCCCAAACACCACTGTCCTAAACCCTAAAACACAACCCCAAGCAAGACCCCCAACACTGCCCAAACACCACTGCACTGCCCTAAACCCTGAAACACCACCCCTGGCACAATCCCCTACACTGCCCGAACACCAACGCACTGCCCTAAACCCTGAAAAACCACCCCCAGCGTGAGCCCCTACAATGCCTGAACACCACTGCTCTGCCCTTAACCCTAAAACACCAACCCTGCACATCCCCCTACACTGCCCGAACAGCACTGCTCTGCCCTAAACCCTAAAACACCAGCCCCAGCATGACCCCCTACACTGCCTGAACACCACTGCTCTGCCCTATCCCTAAAACACCAGCCCCAACGTCATCCCTACACTGCCCGAACACCACTGCACTGCCCTAAACCCTGAAACACCAGCCCCAGCACGTCCCCCTACACTGCCCGAACACCACTGCACTGCCCTAAACCCTAAAACAATTGCCCCAACATGACCATCTACACTGCCCGAATACCACTCCACTGCCCTAAACCCTGAAACGCCAACCCCAGCACTAACCCCTACACTGCCCCAACACCACTGCACTGCCCTAAACCCTGAAACACCACCCCTTGCACAACCCCCTACACTGCTGACCACCACTGCACTGCCCTAAACCCTGAAACACCACCCACTGCGTGACCCCCTACACTGCCCGACCACCACTGCTCTGCCCTAAACCCTGAAACACCACCACCAGCACAATCCCCTACACTGCCCGAAGACCACTGCTCTGCCCTAAACCCTGAAACACCAGCCCCACCATGACCCCCTACACTGCCCGAACGCCACTGCAGTGCCCTAAGCCCCAGCACGAAACCAACACTGCCCAAACACCACTGCACTGCCCTAAACCCTAAAACACCAGCCCCAGCACGACCCTCACACTTCCCAAACACCACAGCACTGCCCTAAACCCTGAAAACCACCCCCAGCAATACACACTACACTGCCCGAAAAACGCTGCACTGCCCTAATCCCTGAAACACCACCCCAGCAAGACCCCCTACACTGCCCAAACACCACTGTCCTAAACCCTAAAACACAACCCCAAGCAAGACCCCCAACACTGCCCAAACACCACTGCACTGCCCTAAACCCTGAAACACCACCCCTGGCACAATCCCCTACACTGCCCGAACACCAACGCACTGCCCTAAACCCTGAAAAACCACCCCCAGCGTGAGCCCCTACAATGCCTGAACACCACTGCTCTGCCCTTAACCCTAAAACACCAACCCTGCACATCCCCCTACACTGCCCGAACAGCACTGCTCTGCCCTAAACCCTAAAACACCAGCCCCAGCATGACCCCCTACACTGCCTGAACACCACTGCTCTGCCCTATCCCTAAAACACCAGCCCCAACGTCATCCCTACACTGCCCGAACACCACTGCACTGCCCTAAACCCTGAAACACCAGCCCCAGCACGTCCCCCTACACTGCCCGAACACCACTGCACTGCCCTAAACCCTAAAACAATTGCCCCAACATGACCATCTACACTGCCCGAATACCACTCCACTGCCCTAAACCCTGAAACGCCAACCCCAGCACTAACCCCTACACTGCCCCAACACCACTGCACTGCCCTAAACCCTGAAACACCACCCCTTGCACAACCCCCTACACTGCTGACCACCACTGCACTGCCCTAAACCCTGAAACACCACCCACTGCGTGACCCCCTACACTGCCCGACCACCACTGCTCTGCCCTAAACCCTGAAACACCACCACCAGCACAATCCCCTACACTGCCCGAAGACCACTGCTCTGCCCTAAACCCTGAAACACCAGCCCCACCATGACCCCCTACACTGCCCGAACGCCACTGCAGTGCCCTAAGCCCCAGCACGAAACCAACACTGCCCAAACACCACTGCACTGCCCTAAACCCTAAAACACCAGCCCCAGCACGACCCTCACACTTCCCAAACACCACAGCACTGCCCTAAACCCTGAAAACCACCCCCAGCAATACACACTACACTGCCCGAAAAACGCTGCACTGCCCTAATCCCTGAAACACCACCCCAGCAAGACCCCCTACACTGCCCAAACACCACTGTCCTAAACCCTAAAACACAACCCCAAGCAAGACCCCCAACACTGCCCAAACACCACTGCACTGCCCTAAACCCTGAAACACCACCCCTGGCACAATCCCCTACACTGCCCGAACACCAACGCACTGCCCTAAACCCTGAAAAACCACCCCCAGCGTGAGCCCCTAAAATGCCCGAACACCACTGCTCTGCCCTAAACCCTAAAACACCAACCCTGCACATCCCCCTACACTGCCCGAAACAGCACTGCTCTGCCCTAAACCCTAAAACACCAGCCCCAGCATGACCCCCTACACTGCCTGAACACCACTGCCCTGCCCTATCCCTAAAACACCAGCCCCAACGTCATCCCTACACTGCCCGAACACCACTGCACTGCCCTAAACCCTGAAACACCAGCCCCAGCACGTCCCCCTACACTGCCCGAACACCACTGCACTGCCCTAAACCCTAAAACAATTGCCCCAACACGACCATCTACACTGCCCGAATACCACTCCACTGCCCTAAACCCTGAAACACCAGCCCCAGCATGACCCCTACACTGCCTGAGCACCACTGCTGTGCCCTAAACCCTAAAACACCACCTCCTGCATGACCCCCTACACGGCCCGAACACCACTGCACTGCCATAAACCCTGAAACACCACCTCCAGTACAAACCCCTACACTGCCCGAACCCCACTGCACTGCCCTAAACCCTAAAACACCAACCCCAGCATGATCCTCCACACTGCCCGAACACTACTGCACTGCCCTAAACCCTGAAACACCATCCCATGCATGACCCCCTACACTGCCCGACCACCACTACACTGCCCTAAACCCTAAAACACCACCCCTGCACGACCCTCTAGACTGCCCGAACACCACTGCACTGCCCTAAACCCTGAAACACCACCAACTGCATGACCCCCTCTACTGCCCGAACACCATCGCACTGCCCTAAACCCTGAAACACCACCCCCTGCGCGACCCTCTACACTACCCGAACACCACTGCACTGCCCTAAACCCTGAAACACTACCCCCTGCATGACCCCCTACACTGCCAGAACACCACTGCACTGCCATAAACCCTGAAACACCACCACCAGCACGACCCCCTACACTGCCCAAACACCACTGCACTTCCCTGAACCCTGAAATGTCACCCCCAGCACAACCCCCTACACTGCCTGAACACCACTGCACTGCCCTAAACCCTGAAACGCCACCCCCCTGCATGACCCCTTACACTGCCCGAACACCACTGCACTGCCCTATACCCTGAAACACCAACTCCAGCACAACCCCTACACTGCCCGAACACCACTTCACTGCCCTAAATCCTTGAACACCAGCACCTGCACGACCCCCTACACTGCCCGAACAGCCCTGCACTGCCCTAAACCCTGAAACACCAGCCCCAGCACGACCCCTACACTGCCTGAACACCACTGAACTGTCCTAAACCCTGAAACAGCAGCCCCAGCATGACCCCCTACACTGCCCGAAAACACTGCACTGCCCTAAACCCTGAAACACCACCCCCTGCATGACCGCCTACACTGCCCGAACACCACTTCACTGCCCTAAACCCTAAAAAACCAGTCCCAGCATGACCCCTGCACTGCCTGAGCACCACTGCTGTGCCCTAAACCCTGAAACACCACCTCCTGCATGACCCCCTACACTGCCCGAACAACACTGCACTGCCATAAACCCTGAAACACCACCTCCAGTACAAACCCCTACACTGCCCGAACCCCACTGCACTGCCCTAAACCCTGAAACACCACCCCATGCATGACCCCCTACACTGCCCGACCACCACTGCACTGCCCTAAACCCTAAAACACCACCTCTGCGCGACCCTCTTCACTGCCCGAACACCACTGCACTGCCCTAAACCCTGAAACACCACCCCCTGCATGACCCCCTCTACTGCCCGAACACCATCGCACTGCCCTAAACCCTGAAACACCACCCCCTGCGTGACCCTCTACACTACCCGAACACCCCTGCATTGCCCTAAACCCTGAAACACTACCCCCTGCATGACCCCCTACACTGCCAGAACACCACTGCACTGGCCTAAACCCTGAAACACCACCCTCAGCCTGCCCCCCTACACTGCCCAAAGACCACTGCTCTGCCGTAAACCCTGAAACACCACCACCAGCACAACCCCCTACACTGCCCGAACACCAGTGCACTTCCCTGAACCCTGAAATGTCACCCCCAGCACAACCCCTACACTGCCTATTCACCACTGCACTGCCCTAAACCCTGAAACACCACCCCCCTGCATGACCCCTTACACTGCCCGAACACCACTGCACTGCCCTATACCCTGAAACACCAACCCCAGCACAACCCCCTACACTGCCCGAACACCACTTCACTGCCCTAAATCCTTAAACACCAGCACCTGCACGATCCCCCTACACTGCCCGAACAGCCCTGCACTGCCCTAAACACTGAAACACAAGCCCCAGCACGACCCCTACACTGCCTGAACACCACTGCACTGTCCTAAACCCTGAAACAGCAGCCCCAGTATGACCCCCTACACTGCCTGAAAAACACTGCACTGCCCTAAACCCTGAAACACCACCCCCTGCATGACCACCTACACTGCCCGAACACCACTGCACTGCCCTAAACCCTGAAACACCACCCCCTGCACGACTCCCTACACTGCCTGAACTCCACTGCACTGCCCTAAACCCTGGAACACCACCCCTAGGAAGCCCTCCTACACTGCCCGAACACCCCTGCACTGCCCTAAACCCTGAAACACCACCCTCAGCAAGACCCCCTATACTGCCCGAACACCACTGCCCTAAACCTTGAAACACCACCCCCAGCAAGACCCCTACACTGCCTGAAAACCACTGCACTGCCCTAAACCCTGAAACACCACCCCCAGCATGACACCCTACACTACCCTAACACCACTGCACTGCCCTAAACCCTGAAACACCTCCCCCAGCACGTCCCCCTACACTGCCCAACCACCTCTGCACTGCCCTAAACCCTAAAACACCACCCCCAGCACGACCCCCTACACTACACAAGCATCACTGCACTACCCTAAACCCTAAAACACCACACCCAGCACGACCCCGTACACTACACAAACACCCCTGCACAACCCTAAACCCTAAAACTAACCCCAAGCATGACCCCCTACACTACACAAATATCACTGCACTGCCCTAAACCCTTAAACACCAGCACCTGCACGACCCCCTACACTGCCCGAACACCACTGCACTGCCCTAAACCCTGAAACACCAGCCTCAGCACGACCCCCTACACTGCCCGAACACCACTGCACTGTCCTAAACCCTGAAACAGCAGCCCCAGCATGACCCCCTACACTGCCAAAAAAACACTGCACTGCCCTAAACCCTGAAACACCACCCCGTGCATGACCCCTTACACTGCCCGAACACCACTGAACTGCCCTAAACCCTGAAACACCACCCCCTGCATGACCCCCTACACTGCCCGAACACCACTGCACTGCCCTAAACCCTGAAACACCACCCCCTGCACAACTCCCTACACTGCCTAAACTCCACTGCACTGCCCTATACCCTGAAACACCACCCCCAGCAAGACCTCCTACACTCTCCCGAACACCTCTGCACTGCCCTAAACCCTGAAACACCACCCTCAGCAAGGCCCCCTATACTGCCCGAAAACCACTGCCCTAAACCTTGAAACACCACCCCCAGCAAGACCCCTACACTGCCTGAAAACCACTGCACTGCCCTAAACCCTAAAACACCACCCCCAGCACGAACCCCTACACTACACAAGCATCACTGCACTACCCTAAACCCTAAAACACCACCCCCAGCACGACCCCGTACACTACACAAATACCACTGCACAACCCTAAACCCTAAATCTTCCCCAAGCATGACCCCCTACACTACACAAACATCACTGCACTACTCTAAACACTGAAACACCAACCCCAGCACAACCCCCTACACTGCCCGAACACCACTGCACTGCCCTAAACCCTGAAACAGCAGCCCCAGCCCGACCCCCTACACTGCCCGAACACCACTGCACTGTCCTAAACCTTGAAACAGCAGCCCCACATGACCCCCTACACTGCCCGAAAAACACTGCACTGCCCAAAACCCTGAAACACCACCCCCAGCATGATCCCCTACACTACCCTAACACCACTGCACTGCCCTAAACCCTGAAACACCACCCCCAGCATGTCCCCCTACACTGCCCAACCACCTCTGCACTGCCCTAAACCCTAAAACACCACCCCCAGCACGACCCCCTACACTACACAAGTATCACTGCACTACCCTAAACCCTAAAACACCACCCCCAGCACAACCCTGTACACTACACAAACACCACTGCACAACCCTAAACCCTAAATCTACCCCAAGCCTGACCCCCTACACTACACAAACATCACTGCACTACTCAAAACCCTAAAACACCACCCCCAGCATGACTCCGTACACTACACAAACACCACTGCACTGCCCTAAACTCTAAAACACTACCACCAGCACGACCCCCTACAGTACACAAACACCACTACACTGCCCTAAACCCTAAAACACTTCCCCCAGCACGACCCCCTACACTACACAAACACCACTGCACAACCCTAAACCCTAAATCTACCCCAAGCATGACCCCCTACACTACACAAACAGCACTATACTACCATAAACCCTAAAGCACTACTACCAGCACGACCCCCTACACTTCACAAACACCACTGCACTAATCTAAACCCTAAAACACTACCTTCAGCATGACCCCCTACACTACTCAAACACCACTGCATTACCCTAAACCCTAAAAAAGTAACCACCACCCCATGCCCAATCCCCCTTACCTGTCACTCCTCGTGGTTCCTCTCTCCTCATGGTTCCTGCTTCATGTCATCTCTGAGGGGCTGTGCACATCGTTGTGAGGAAACGGAACAGCCTCTGTTTCCTTACAATGACGTGGATCGTCTAAATATTTTTTGAACTCATGGTCATTTACCATACATACCTTTACAACAAAATTTGTTGTAAAGGCATGCGTTGTAAATACCATGCGTTCTAAAAAAATGCGTAGTAATGACTTCGCGATGTAGAACGCATGCGTGGTAATGCATGCGTTGTAATGGTATCGCGAAGTAAAAAAATTGTTGTAACGGCTGTTTACCGATCGAAGCTGGCCCCTGTTCTTCAGTGAGTCGTTTTTTTGATAAATTAGGAGGAAGGAATAGTTAGAAATTAGCATTTAAAAAACCATAGAAATTGACTGAAAAAACCATAGGTTTCAGGCACGTTATAGTTGGAAATTAGCATTTAAAAAACCATAGAAATTAACTGAAAAAAACATAGGTCTCAGGAACGTTATAATTAGTTGGACATTTTACTTGTACAAAACCATAGAAATTCCGGCGTTATAGTTAGTTCAGCTAATTATAACTCGCGACCCCGCAATGCACTGCTATTGACGTCACATATTACATCATTCATGACATGGTCAGTGACATCACTAATGATATCTCTGATGATATCTCAAATTACATCACTGATGACATCACTGGTGACATCATCCATGTGAAAATCTGATGCACCTCCTCACACCTGAATATAACCTTTGATGCACCCACTCTAAAATACAGACTACCATTTTCGAAAAAATAGACAAATCAATACCAGTTACTAAATACGCATTGACTGATTCCTAAATCTACACACCCATCAACTCATTCACCCATACAGTCACTCATACATGCAGTCACTCTTCAATACAACACTATCATATGCACACATACACCTATATAGACGCTCACACACCGCCACATATCCAGAGTTACTCACACACTTAGTCAGTCATGCAAAGAATCAATCATACTTCCATTTACTCACCTATGCAGTTATACAGACACAACCTCACTTATTCATACAGATACTAACAAATAATTACTCTCTTATAGAATCACTGATACAAATACACACTCATCCATGCAGCCAATCTCACAATTACTGAGTCTCACATATAGGTATTTATATACACCATTACTCACATATACTGCCTTTTACAGATGTAGTTACTTGCACATGTACCACTGAGACATCCATTCACTCACCAATACACACACTCACCCACCCATACAGCTGTATCCACATGCACTCTTGAACCCATACACCCAGCAAATCAACTACTCACACATCTATGCACAGAGTCACACACCTCCCACTCACCCACAAACACACTCAGGCAGCCATACAAATACTCAGGCAAGCAATCAATAACCCATATAGACACTCATGTAGCAGCTTACACAACAACAGACAGACGGATACAGACTTTCACAGAGTTTAGTCACTAACCCATGCAATCAGTAAGACACATTTAATCACTCACTTATACAGTCAGTCACGTACCTACTAAATCCTCCATACAGACACTCATACACCCACTCATTCCTCAATACAGCTTGGCATATATATAAAACAAAATTAAACTTTACAGAAACACACAGTCACTGGATGATGTCATCAGTGATGTAATTTCAAATGTCATCGGTAATTTCATCGGTGATGTCACTGACCATTTCATGAATGATGTAATATGTGACATCATCAGTAGTGCATTGCGGGGGCGCAAGTTATAGTTAGCTGAACTAACTATAATGCCGGATTTTCTCTGGTTTTGTATGAGTTAAATGTCCAACTAACTATAACGTTCCTGAAACCTATGGTTTTTTCAGTTTATATTACCTGGGTAGTTATACTTAGGACCTAGTTTCAATAGGAAAAACGTTTTTCATTTTCCCAATAACTTTGATGCCGGTTGACAAATCTTCGCGAAATTTTCAAAATTAGTGGCCCGCTCCGGCCAGCTCCCGTCTTGAAAGTTTCGGGGTGATTCGTCAAGCGAGGGCCAAGAAAAAAAGAGGGGTCCCAAACTGCGTTTTCTCCATGTAATTTTCCATAGGAAACTTTAGACAAAGCTGCAGCCCGAACTGCTGAACGGAATTACACAAAATTTGGCAAGAAGGTAGCCCTTGGTTAAGAAAGTGTCCATTTTGTTAAATGGTGTAAATCCGTTCAGTAGTTCCTGAGAAATTAGAAAAAGAATATATATAAATATCTGGGCGGAGCCTAACCCCCGAGCACGAGCTTGGCTCTAATTGGCTGCAAACACTTCAAACCAGGAAGTGTTGGCAGCCATCTTTTGATCGGAACGTGGGAGAAAAAAAAGGTGAGGAAAAAGATAAACAAAACAAGAAAAGGGGGCAGGGTAAAAACACACTGACCCCCCAGGCCTGCTCAGGAGGTCCCATAGGGACCCCCAGGCCCAAGAAAAGCTTCTTTTAAAAAAAAATTCACGCGGGGTCACGCTGGTGCGCAAATCTGTCAGAAAAAAAAAAGCGGTCTTCAAAGCCCCCGGGTGGGCCAAGTCCCGGGGACATTTATTTATGTAGCAGGGGCCTGCCGGGGCCCCTGCAGCCCCGAGGACCCTGGGGACCACCACCCCCCAGGCCTATGTAAATAATACTATGCGGGAGGGCATGCATACTAATACTATGCAGAGTAGCATTGCCGAAAGTTGTAAAAAGGGGTTTGGCCTCGGACCACCTCTCTGCAATGCAGCTCTGTGGTGCTTACTGGAGGTACCTGGTGGGCTAGTTGGGCCCCAGGGACCCTCAGGATTCAAGGGTACCTAATCCCCCAACTTAAAACGCACCATGGAGCACGTTAGCACACTTGTCACATCAGGCCCCACCCCCTCCCTTCACCACTGTGCAAAAGGCCCCTCTGGCGTGTTGTAAGTTGGGGGATTAAGTCCCCTTGAATCCTGAGGGTTGCTTGGGTCCAACTAGCCCACCAGGTACCTCCAGTAAGCACACCAGAGCTGCGTTTTAGAGAGGTATACAAAGGGGCATGGCCTTGGACTACCTCTTGGCAACGCAGCTCTGTGGTGCTTACTGGAGGTAACTGGTGGGCTAGTTGGCCCCCAGGGACCCTCAGGATTCAAGGGGAATTAATCTTCCAAATTAAAATCCCCCAGGGGGCCCATTTGCACAGTGGTGAAGGGAGGGGGGCGGGCCTGATGTGTCGTGTGTACTTGTCCAATCACTCCGCCAAAACCCAAGCATTTATAAATTTACCATGCACTCTCCTTGCAGCTCTCTAATCATCCAGTCGCTACCCATGTACTCATGCAATGACCCAGTCACTAACAAATGCACTGCTGCAATCCCTTGAGGACTACCTATGCAGTCCAGCAATCTCCCTGGAACTACCGATGCAGTCCTCCAATCACGCAGCCAGTCCTATATGCTTATCCAATCACTGCGCCAAAACCCAAGTACTTATAAATTGCACTCTTCTAGCAGTAGATCCAGTCACTGCCCATGTAGTCATGCAATGATCCAGGCACTAACACATGCACTGGTACAATCCATGTGTACTACCCATGCAGTCCTCTAACCACCTACACACTTCTCATCACTCCTTCAATTCCCCTGATAGTACCCATGCAGTCCAACAATCACCCTGTCACTCCCAGTGCACTCCTCCAGTCCCTCAGCCACTACTATGTACAAATCCAAGCACTCTGCCAATACCCACGCATTTATAAATTCACTCAGGCACTCCCCTTGCAGTATTCTAATGTTTTAGTTAGTAGCTATGTACTCATGCAATGATCCAGGCACTAACTGATCACTGCTACAATACCCTATGCACTACCCATACAGTCCTCTAACCACTTACACACTTCTTATTTGCTCCTTCAAATCCCCAGGTTGTACCCATGCAGTCCTGCAATCACATTGTCACTCCCGTGCACTCCTCCAGTCACCCAGCCACTACCATGTACTAATCCAAACAACTATAACACCTATAGTGGTCAAAGACTGACAAGGGGATTGCTGGACTGCATAGATAGTCCTCAGGGGATTGTAGCACTACATCTGTTAGTGCCTGGGTCATTCCATATGTACATGGTTAGTGACTGTATGATTAGAGTACTGCAAAGAGAGTACATGGTGAATTTATAAGTGCTAGGATACTGGAGTAGTGATTAGATAAGTACATGGTGCTGACAAGGTGATTGGAAGAGTGCTCACGGAGTGACAGGGGGAACGCTGTATTGCATAGGCACTCTGGCGATTGTAGCAGTGAATGTATTAGTGCCTGGGACATTGCATGAGTACATGTGAACTTAAAAATTCACCATGCACTTTCCTTGCAGCACTCTAATCATCCAGTTACTACCCATGTACTCATGCAATGGCCCAGGCACTAACTCGTGCAGTGCTACAATCCCAAGAGCACTACCCATGTGTCCAGCAATCCCCCTGTCACTCACTGTGCACTCTTCATGCAATGGCCTAGGCACTAATACATTCAATCCTACAATCCCCAGAGCAGTACCTATGCACTCCAGCATTCCCCTTGTCACTCCGTGAGCACTCTTCTAATCACCCTGTCAGCACCGTATACTTATCCAATCACTGTGCCTATAGCCAAGCACTTATAAATTCACCATGTGGTATCTCTGCAGCACACTAATCATCCAGTCACCAGCCATGTGTTTATGCAATGACCCAGGCACTAACAGATATAGTGCTCCAATCCCCTGAGGACTACCTACACAGTCCAGTAATCTTCCTCTCACTACCTATGCACTCCTCCAATCACCCAGCCAGCACAATGTACTTATCCAATCAGTCCGCCAAAACCCAAGCACTTATAAATTCAACATGTACTCTCCTTACAGTACTGTAATCATCCAGTCACTACCCATGTACTGATGCAATGGCCCAGGCACTAACACATGCACTGCTATAATCCCCAGAGCACTACTCTTGCAGTCCAGCAATCCCTCTGTCTCTCCCTGTGCACTCTTCCAATCACTCTGCAAGCACCATATACTTATCTAATAGCTCTACCAAAACCTCAGCACTTATAAATTCACCATGCAGTCTCCTTGCAGCACTCTAATCATCCAGTCACTAGGCATGTACTCATGCAATGGCCCAGGCATTAACTCATGGAAAATACAGAGGAGGTCATGCTAATCATAGGGTTACCCCGACGCATAGTGTTCCCTAGTATATGTAGGTGTTTTCACTGTACTCTAAATATCTTTTAGCATAGCACTGGCTCTAGGCCTGGTTAGTCAGAGTCAGTTACAACCAGCACCCGTCAGCAAAAGGTTGGGGGCACAGTAGAACTTTCTGCTCCTCTGTTGGTTCTTTCTGCACATCTCTTGCTTCTTCCTGCACTTTTCTTCATCTTTCCGGACTACTGTTGCCTCTTTCTGCATTTGTCTTGCTTCTTTCTGCGCTTTTCTTCCTCTTTCTTCACATGTCCTACCTTTGTAGGCATAGTTAGAAATTAGCATTTAAAAAACCTTTGGAATTCACTGAAAAAAACATAGATTTCAGGGACGTTATCGTTAGAAATTATCATTTTAAAAACTTTAGAAATTCACTGAAAAAACCACAGGTTTCAGGGACGTTATAGTTTGTTGGATATTTCACTCATACAAAACCAGAGAAATTTGTCCGTTATAGTTAGTGCAGCTAACTATAATTCGCACCCCTGCAATGCACTGCTGATGACGTCACATATTACATCATTCATGACATGGTCAGTGACATCACTGATGACATCACTGATGACATCTCAAACGACATCACTGATGACATCATCCATGTGATAATCTGATGCACCTCCTCATATTCTAATATAACCTTTGCTACACCCACTCTAAAATACAGACTACAATTTTGGAAATCATAGACACACCAATACCAGTTAGTACATACCCACTGACTAATTCCTCAGTCTACACACACATACACTCATTCGCGCATACAGTCACTCGTAAAAGCATGCAACCATCAAAACGGCATTATCAAATGCACTAACATATCTATACAGACAATCACAGACTGCCACTTATCCATAGAGTTACTCACACACCTAGTCACTCATGCAAACAATCAATCACACTCCCATTTACTCACTTATACAGTTATACACACACCACCTCACTTATTTAAATATGTACTAACACATACTTACACTCTTATACAATAACTAATACAAGCACAAACTGATCCATACAGCCACTCTCGCAATCACTCACTCTCACATATAGTCATTTATATACTCCAACACTCACACAAACTGTATTTCACATATGCAGTTACTCACACATGTACCACTGAGGCATCCATTCACTCACCAACACACCGATACATACATTCACCCACCCATAAAGCCCTTCACAGATGCACTCTTAAACCCAAACACCCAGTGAATTATCCACTCACACATCTATGCACAGAATCGCACCCTCTACCCACCCACACAGTCACTCAGGCACCCATACAGATACTCAGACAACCAATCAATACCCATATAGATCCTCATTTAGCAACTCACCAACCCATGCAACCGCTTAGAAACCAACTGACAAACTAAACTGTGTGGATGTCTGTACCAGTCACTAACCCATGCATTTATACCCATGCATTTATAAGACACATTTAATCACTCACATAGACAGTCAGTCACGCACCTACTAAATCATCCATCCAGACACATATACACCCACTCATTCTTCAATACACCTTGGCATATATATAAAACATATTTAAACTTTATAGAAACACACAGTCACTGGATGATATCATCAGTGATGTCATCAGTGATGTCATTTGAGATGTCATCAGTGATGTCACTGAACATGTCATGACTGATGCAATATGTGATGTCATCAGCAGTGCATTGCGGGGGCGCGAGTTATAGCTAGCTGAACTAACTATAATGGCTGAATTTCTCTGGTTTTGTACGAGTGAAATATTCAACTAACTATAACATCCCTGAAACCTGGGGTTTTTTCAGTTAATTTCTAAGGTTTTTTAAATGCTAATTTCTAACTATAATGTCCCTGAAACCTATGGTTTTTTCAGTGAATTTCAAAGGTTTTTAAATGCTAATTTCTAACTATAACGTTCCTGAAACCTATGTTTTTTCAGGGAATATATATATATATATATATATATATATATATATATACATATATATATATATATATATATATATATATATATATATATATATATATATATATCTCAGAATGTGGTTGCCACTTGCTTGGAGGTGCACTCAAAGATCAAAGCAGGATCCCATTATTTGCTATAAGGTCCTTTATTTCATTGCAAACCGGCATTCATTTCAAAATTTCAGTGTGAAAAGGTCCTACGCGTTTCAAAGCTCCTGCTTCTTGTTCACGGACCGGCACTGAGATTGATGGCAGGGATCACGTCATCTTTGCAAGTCCCTCATTTAAATGGCAATTATCTGCCCCCTGGTGGGCTGGCTCCGGTGCTCAGTTCTTAAGGCATCCTGGGACTTGTAGGTTTTATTTCGCCAATACTTTTCCCAAAGGTATCCGCCATACAATCTTATTCTTGAAGCAAATATTAACCCTCCAGTGGGTTTTCAGAAAGGAATCCAGTTTTAATTAAAAGCAGACTTTGTCTTTCCGCATTTGCGAGATTCCAGTATCTCGCTGCAGCCCATATATTTTTCATGGCGGTGCGAACTCCACGACCTAGGCTGGCCGTATTACATCTCAGAATGTGGTTGCCACTTGCTTGGAGGCGCACTCAAAGATCAAAGCAGGACCCCATTATTTGCAATAAGGTCCTTTATTTCATTGCAAACCGGCATTCATTTCAAACCTTCAGTGTGAAAAGTTCCTACGCGTTTCAAAGCTCCTGCTTCTTGTTCACGGACAGGCACTGAGATTGATGGCAGGGATCACGTCATCTTTGCAAGTCCTTCATTTAAATGGCAATTAACTGCCCCCAGGTGGGCTGGCTCCGGTGCTCAGTTCTTAAGGCATCCTGGGACTTGTAGGTTTTATTTCGGCAATACTTTTCCCAAAGGTATCCGTCATACAATCTTATTCTTGGTGCAAATATTAACCCTCCAGTGGGTTTTCAGAAAGGAATCCGGTTTTAATTAAAAGCAGACTTTGTCTTTCCGCATTTGCGAGATTCCAGTATCTCGCTGCAGCCCATATTTTTCATGGCGGTGTGAACTCCACGACCTAGGCTGGCTGTATTACATCTCAGAATGTGGTGCCACTTGCTTGGAGGCGCACTCAAAGATCAAAGCAGGAGCCCATTATTTGCAATAAGGTCCTTTATTTCATTGCAAACCGGCATTCATTTCAAAACTTCAGTGTGAAAAGGTCCTACGCGTTTCAAAGCTCCTGCTTCTTTTTCACGGACCGGCACTGAGATTGATGGCAGGGATCACGTCATCTTTGCAAGTCCCTCATTTAAATGGCAATTACCTGCCCCCAGGTGGGCTGGCTCCGGTGCTCAGTTCTTTTGGCATCCTGGGACTTGTAGGTTTTATTTCGCCAATACTTTTCCCAAAGGTATCCGCCATACAATCTTATTCTTGGTGCAAATATTAACCCTCCAGTGGGTTTTCAGAAAGGTATCCGGTTTTAATTAAAAGCAGACTTTGTCTTTCCGCATTTGCGAGATTCCAGTATCTCGCTGCAGCCCATATATTTTTCATGGCAGTGCGAACTCCACGACCTAGGCTGGCCGTATTACATCTCAGAATGTGGTTGCCACTTGCTTGGAGGCACATTCAAAGATCAAGTTTTGAAATGAATGCTGGTTTGCAATGAAATAAAGGACCTTATTGCAATTAATGGGGTCCTGCTTTGATCTTTGAGTGTGCCTCCAAGCAAGTGGCAACCACATTCTGAGATGTAAGCAAGGGATTGTTATCCCGAAACGCGTAGAGTTGGTCGCCTGTTCGATGCTCCAATAAAGGACTGTTTTGAAGCTTAAGAGTTGTCCGTGGCTGCTGTGTATTTCGAGTACAAAGGAATTACAGCGTCGAGTTCATATATATATATATATATATATATATATATATATATATATATATATATATATATATATATATATATATATATATATATATATATATATATATATATATATATTACCTACTGGCGGTCGCCAGTAGGTAGTTATAGTTAGGACCACGTTTCCATAGGAAATCCGCAACATTCTATTTTGAATAACTTTGGCGCCGGTCGACGAATCCTCGCGAATTTTTCAAAATAGGTGGGGCGCTACGCTCCGCTCCTACTCTGAAAGTCTCGGGGGGATTCGTCAAGCGGGGGCTGAGATAAAAGGGGGGTCCCAAAACGCGTTTTTCCCATGCATTTTTCCATAGGACCTTTAGAACGAGCTACAGCCCGAACGGCTGAACAGAATTACTCAAAATTTGGCAGAGAGGTAGTCCCTAGGTCAAGGAAGTGCCTTTTGTAGGTTTGGTGTAAATCTGTTCAGTAGATTCTGAGAAAATAGCCTTTAAATCAATATATATATCTGAGCCCGCTTACGGTACGCTTACCGTACGCTTACGGTAAGCGTACGGTGGCGTGCGCGAGCGCGATTCTGATTGGCTCTTAGATCTTAGTAAACATTCGAATCGGCCGAAACCAGGAAGCGGCGGCCGCCATTTTGTGTATTTCACTCTGAAAAAAAAGAGTGAAAACAAGGAAAGGGGGCAATGAGGAGAGTTACAGACCCCCTAACATTTGTAAGGGGGTCAAAGAAGGACAGAAAAGTACAAAAAACACATTTATTGATTTTAAAAAAAATCACGGGGTACGCGTACGGTAAGCTTACGGTAAGCGTACGGTAGAAAAAATAAATAAAATGAAAATCAGATTTAAGTGTTTAGATATTAGGGGGCTCTAAAAAGAGCCGTTGTGTTTATGAAATGATTTTTTAGTGGTACCTACAAGTTAGTACCGATGCAGAGTCTAAGGTTCAAGAGGAAGACTCTGTTCCCTTCATCATTGAAGTGCACACCATCTCCTCTATAAATGTCTTGCATGTCATAACGCAAGTTGTTGTGGTAAATGGCACCCATACCATAGTCACGGAGGAAAGCAGAAACAGATTTGTTGACATGCTTTCTTGCTTTGTCATCGCACCGCGTGCCCACCGTGCGTGCACGGCACTAACTGCTCACTGTGCGCGCACAGTGCGCGAAGCGCACCGTGCGCGCATGGAACGAACTGCGTTAAGTGGGCGCGCACGCCACGAATAGCGTAAAGTAACTTAGCATTTAAAAAACCGTACAAATTCACTGAAAAAACCATAGGTTTCACACACGTTATAGTTAGGAATTAGCATTTAAAAAACCTTGCAAATTCACTGAAAAAACCATAGGTTTCACACATGTTATAGTTAGCGGAAATTTTACTGATAAAAAACCAATGAAATTCCCCCGTTATAGTTAGTGCAGGCAACTATAACTCACGCGACCGCAATCTTCTGCTGATGACATATGTGTCTTTATGAAAAAAAAATATTTGTAATATATGTATAGCTAAAAATGTATGGAAGAAGACATGGGCAAATAAGTGTCTAAATACAGTATTAGCATCAGCAGAGGATTGCGGTCGCGTGAGTTATAGTTGCCTGCACTAACTATAACGGGGGAATTTCATTGGTTTTTTATCAGTAAAATTTCCGCTAACTATAACATGTGTGAAACCTATGGTTTTTTCAGTGAATATATATATATATATATTCACTGAAAAAAACATTGGTTTCAGGGGCGTTATAGTTAGCTGGACTTTTCACTCGTACAAAACCATTGAAATTCCCCCTTTATAGTTAGTTCAGCTAACCTTAACTCGCGCGCCCGTGTTGCACTGCTGATGACGTCACATATTACATCACTCATGACATGGTCAGTGACATCACTCATGATATCACTGATGACATCTCAAATGACATCACTGATGACATCATCCAGTGAATGTGTGTTTTTCTGAAAATTACATATGTTTTATAAATGTATATCTCAAGGTCGATGGAAGAATAAATGGGTATATATGTGTCTAAATGGATGATTTGTTTTTGAAAAATTGATTGTATAACTGACTGATTAAGTGTATCTTAGTGAATACATGGCTTAGTGAGTAATGTTTAAATATGTAAATATCTGTATCAGTCTCTCACTTTGTGTATAAGTGGCTGCATGGGTTGGTGAGTAGCTACATGAGTGTCTATATAGGTTATTAGTTGTTTTTTTGAGTATCAGTATGAGTGTCTGAGTGTCTGTATGGTGCGGTGGGGGGTATTACGTAGTGCATAGGTACATGAATAAGTGACTCACTGTTTGTGTGTGTTGAAGACAGCATGTGTGCAAGACTGTATGGGTGGATGAGTGTGTGCATGGGTGTGTTAGTGAGTGAATGACTGTCTCAATAGTGTCTTTATGAGTAACTACATATGTTTTAAACTAGTAAATGGGACTATTGGTGTATATAGGTGAGTATATGTGAGAGTGAGAGATTGAAAGAGTTCCTGTATGAATAAGTATGTGTTTCTATAAGTGATTGTTTAAAAGACTAAGTATGTGTAAGTTTCTGTAGAAGTAAGTGTGGTGGTGTGTGTATAACACTATATACGCAAGTAAATGGATGTTTGATTCTTTATTAGCATGAGTGACTATGTGTGTGAGTAACTCTATGGATGAGTGGCATTGTGTAACAGGATGTATAGGTGTATGAGTTCATATGATGAGTGAGTACATGTATGAGTGACTGTATAGGACTGTTGGTGAATGAGTGGATGTGTATGTGGATCTTAGAATTACTGACTAGGTTGTAGTAACTGATATTTGTATGTCCATTGTTTTGAAAATTTTAGTTTCTATTTTTGAATGTGTGTATCAAAGGTTTATATTAGGGGGAGAGGAGGTCTGCCACTCTATCACAAGGATGATGTCATCAATTATGTCATCAGTGATGTCATGAGTGATGTCACTGACCATGTCATGAGTAATGTAATATGTGACGTCATCAGCAGTGCATTGCGGGCGCGCGAGTTATAGTTAGCTGAACTAACTATAACGGGGGAATTTCAATGGTTTTGTACGAGTGAAAAGTCCAGCTAACTATAACGCCCCTGAAACCAATGGTTTTTTCAGTGAATTTCTAAGGTTTTTTAAATGCTAATTCCTAACTATAAAGTGCCTGAAACCTATGGTTTTTTCAGTGAATTTCAAAGGTTTTTTAAATGCTAATTTTTAACTATGCCTACAGAGATAGGACATGTGAAGAAAGAAGAAGAAACGCACAGAAAGAAAAAAAAAGAAATGCAGAAAGAAGCAACAGAAGTCCTCAAAGACGAAGAAAAGTGCAGGAAGAAGGATAACGTGCAGAAAGAACAAACAGAAGAGCAGAAAGAAGCCTTGTTGCAAAATCATCCTGTACCCTCAACGTTTTCAGACGGATACTGGTGGTAACTGAGTCTGACTAACCAGTCCTAGAGCCAGTGCTTTGTTAAAAGACACTCAGAATACAGTGAAAACACCTACATACACTAGGGAACACTATGCGTTGGGGTCCCCCTGTGATCAGCATGACCTCCTCTGTAAGCCCCTAGTATATAATAGGGCAGGGGATTAAAACTACCTCTTAAAACGCGCCACAGGGTGTGTTTGCACACGTCACCTCAGGCCCCGTCCCCTCACTTCCCCACTGTGTAAACACGCCCTGTGGCCGTTTTAAGTTGGGAGATTAAGTCCTGTTGAATCCTGAGGGTCCCTAGGGTCCAACTAGACCACTAGGTACCTCCAGTAAGCGCCACAGAGCTGCGTTGCAGAGAGATGTAAAAAGGGGCACGGTCTAGACCACCTCTCTGCAACGCAGCGCAGTGGCACTTACTGGAAGCACCTGGTGGGCTAGTTGGGCCCCAGGGTCCCTCAGGATTGAAGGGGAATTAATTCCCCAACTTAAAATGCGCCACAGGGCTTGTTTGCACATGTTAACTCAGGCCCCGTCGCCTCCCTTAACCACTGTGTAAACATGCCCTGTGGCCGTTTTTAGTTGGGATATTAAGTTCATTTGAATCCTGAGGGTCCCTAGGGTCCAACTAGCCCACTAGGTACCTTCAGTAAGCACCACAGAGCTGCGATGCAGAGAGGTGTAAAAAGTGGCATGGCCTGGACCACCTCTCTGCAACGCAGCTCAGTGGCGCTTACTGGAAGCACCTGGTGGGCTAGTTAGCCCCAGGGGCCCTCAGGATTAAAGGGGAATTATTTCCCCAACTTAAAACGCACCATAGGGCGTGTTTGCACACGTCACCTCAGGCCCCGTCCCCTCCCTTCCCCACTGTGTAAACACGCCCTGTGGCCGTTTTTTAAGTTGGGAGATTAAGTCCCCTTGAATCCTAACGATCCCTAGGGGCAAAATATCCCACTAGGTACGTCCAGTAAGCGCCATTGCAGAGAGGTGTAAAAAGGGGCACGGCCTGCACCACCTGTCTGCAACGCAGAGCAGTGGCGCTTCCTGGAAGCACCTGGTGGGCTAGTTGGCCCCCAGGGTTCCTCAGGATTGAAAGGGAATTATTTCCCCAACTTAAAACATGCCACAGGGCGTGTTTGCACATGTCACCTCAGGCCCCGTCCCCTCCCTTCACCACTGTGTAAACGCGCCCTGTGGCCGTTCTAAGTTGAGAGATTAAGTCCCCTTGAATCCTAAGGGTCCCTAGGGTCAAACTAGCCCACTAGGTACCTCCAGTAAGCGCCACAGAGCTGCGATGCATAGAGGTGTAAAAAGGGGCATGGCCTCAGAACACCTGTCTGCAACGCAGCTCCCTGGCGCATACTGGAGATACCTCTTGGGCTAGTTGGCCCTCAGGGACCCTCAGTATTGAAGGGTAATTAATTCCCCATCTTACAACTGGCCAGGGGGCGTGTTTGCAGAGTGCTGCAAGGAGGGGGCGTGGCCTCTGGCGCGATGCCGGTCTTTTATTTATTTTATTTTTTTAAGATGGAGGGCTGTGTGCCCCCCCCTTCTTTTTCCAATTTACTGGCCCTGGGGACCCCATCCCCCAGGGCCTGCACCCTATTTTGTTTTGTTGAAAAAAATACATTTGGCCCTCCCAATGCCTTAATCGGCCCAGGGACCCCAACCTCCGGGTCATGGGCTTTTTTTTTAAAATTCTTTAGGAGGGGGCTACGTTGCCCCCCTCCTCATGCCACTTATGGCCCGGGGACCCCATCCCCCGGGGCTGGCCTTTGTTTTTTATTATTTGAAAAAAATATATATTTATAGAAACACCTAGGACATGCTGAACAAACCGTACGTACCTATCACCATGACGATTTGCGTGATATTCATTAAAAGGCGACTATGCATAGAATGAATCCACATGGAATGTATTTACACCGCTAGTGAAGCTCTGACGTGTCTGACGCCCTACCGTGCCTAATCCCGGCGCCCCCGCCAGTGGGTACTCTCCAAGTAGACACCTGTGTTGTTTATTTATACAAACATGGGTAGCTATTGACGGGCACATTTGATATACACGCACACCAAGCCATTCAAAGGGGATTCGACGAAAATTCGACCAATCTATGCAAGAAACCCCCCTCACGGTTAATAAAATACACATCCACCGCCGGATGTGTAATGCTTTTTACTTTACTCTCTGGAAAGGAGACAAACCTCACTTGAGAGTCACAGCGTACTCCTGGCTGAGCCCAATGCTGTGTTACACCAACCAGTGCCCGCCGAGTGCCTCACACCTCTGTGTTGTATTCCACCAGCTAGTGCGTATGCTATGACACTCTCTAGCCCATGTGCACTGTAACACCACCCCGTGAATATGTCATGCCACACTTGCCTTCGCACGTGTTATATTGCCCCATCTAACGTGCTTTCCTCGATGCCTATGTTATAACGCACAGCGCTATGCCATACATATTACAATCTGGGATCCATATCTTTGTCACAGTGCATATGCAACGTTACACTCTCCAGCACATATTTTATATTACAACTTTACAGACTAGTTAGGTTACACAACACTGCCCTGTGCATATTACACTCCAAGGCGCATATCGCATAGCACGCGCTAGTGCCTGTGCTATCTCGCGCTCTCCAATGAATCTGTCATTGCTCACAATGGATTGCATATTATATTTCACGCCCCGGTTCATCTTATATCACACTTTTTGGTGCATAGTTTATACCATATACTATATCTAGTTTTCATTTTCAATCGTGCTCTCGGGACTATGTTCTATATAACATTGCGTCCACCTACCCTTTTCACGGGCATTACATTTTTGCGATGGGGGGTGGAGGGTCAGGGGGTGTTTCTGCCAAGTGAGCCCGGAGTCACAGTCACAAACGTTCTCTTCTTCCTGAATAAAAGTGAGATTATGCTGCATACTTGTTCATATTTTAAGTAGTTTGCACAGACACGCATTTTAAAAACAATAAAGTTCCTAATACCCACCTTCTCTGAACAGTTAGCTTGCTGCCCCATCCACCTCCTCCCTATCCTCTGTTGTCTGAATCCATGGACTAGCCTCCTCCCTCCTGCCATGCATGGTCTGATGTGTTGCCACTGCCCTCCATTTAGAATGATGTACCAGTCCACTCCTCCTGCCCTCCATTGCCCAATTCTATTGCCCATCATTGACCTCCTGCTTAGCCTCTGTACTTAGCTTGCTACCCCTATTCTCCTTCCCCCTGCCCTCCGATGTCTTTGTGCATGCCCCTGCTCCATCCTTTTTGCGCACCATGTTCCATGGACCTGCCACTCCTATCTACTCTGAGTGTTCTGTTGAGCTGCCACTCCCCTCCCACCTGCCTAGCATTGTCAGATGACTGTAACTTGTCCCTGCCACCTCTACCCTGCCTGTCCACATGCCATGCCCCTATCCCCTTAATCCTGTCCTCCATGGTCCATTTTACTGCCACACCCTTCTGCCCTCCCTGGTCTGTTGTGCTGCAACTGCTCCTCCTGCCTGCCTCACGCGGTCTGTTGTGAGGCCCCTTTCCCTGAACTCTCTTGTCTGTGCCCAGGTCCTGACCCTCCCTTCTATCCTCCATGGTCCTTTGTGCATGCCCCTGCACCCTCCTTCTTGTCCATCATAGCCATTGTGCTGCCACTAACCCTCCCGCTTGCCATGCATGGTCTTCTGTACTGCCATGGCCCCTCCCACCTTCCCTGTGTGGTCAGCTAGCTGCCCCTGACCCCCTCCCACCTTCCCTCCATGGTCTGTGTGTATGCCATCATAGTCTCATTGTTGCTCTCCATGGTGTGTCTTGTTTCTAGTGCCCATCCTGCCTGACCACCATGGTCATCTTGCTGTTCCTGCCCTGCCCCCTAGCCCCCAGCCCTCTGTTTCCATGTGCAGACCCCTATTCCCTACTTCCTGGCTTGTCTGTTCAATTGTAATGCCCCTGATCCGTCCCTCCTGCCCTTTATGGTCTGTTATGCTGCAGCTTTCTCTCCTGTCTGTCCATTATGGTCAGCTAGCTACCATTGCCTCTTTCCCCTCTGTTCTCTGTTGTCCATGTGCATGGTCCTGTCCCCTCCCTCTTGCTTTCTATGGATTGTTGTGCTGCACTCCCGTCCTGCATGCACTGTGTGGTGTATTGTGCTGCTGCAAACCCTGATGCCTGCCCTGTAGGGTCAGTTTGGTGCACCTCTCAATGTCCCTCCTGTCCTCTGTTATCCGGTTCCATGTCCCTACCCCAATTCCTCCTGCCTACCATGTACCATACTTGCGAACATTTTGAACTTGGTAAGAGGGACATTTTGAAAAAAAACTGAGGTATTGATTTTCCCCTTTGAGTTACATTGAAAAAGAGGAGATTGCAGACAGGAGACAGATCAAATGAAGCTCATTTGAGCTTAAAAACATTGGACGTTTCCTGGCTGAAACGGGTCTGTTGGCATGTATGGTTGTACTACCACTGCCTCTTGCTTCTGCCCACAATGGTCTATTATATTGCCACAGCCTCTCTTGCCAGTCCTGTATTGTTGGTTTGTTGCTCCTGCCCCCCTTTCTACTGCCCTCCATAGTCTGTTGTGCTGCAACGGCCCTTCCTGCCTGCTCAGTGTGGTTAAATTGTTGCCTTTGCACCCTCCTACATGCCTTCAATTTTCAGAGTCCGTGCCCCTGGCCTCTGCCTCTCAACAGTATCCTAATGAACAACTAGAATGCTAACATTCTATATTTATTACAAAAGTGTGGAACGCCTGACGTCATCTTGATGTAATCAAAACTGTAATACCTAGAGTATTTTCTTTAGAAATTACATATATGAGAGGGTCTTATTTGCATCAAAATTATGGTTAGTGCTCTAAAAAACTAAAATGAGGACATATTTTCTGAGTTTTCAAATAGCGACAAAGAACTTTTACATTATTTGTAATCTTTATGTTTTTTTATCCAGTTGAACACTTGATTAAATGTTGCACCTAGGGGAGAGGATTTGATGTTACTTCCAGAGCTGCAGACTTTGCAACTGGGGAACCAGGTTGGAGTTTCTGCTTCAGCTCAACATTCTGTGATTCTGGTCAAATCACTTAATCTCCCCATGTCTACAATCAAAATGAATTTGATCTTGTGTGATGTAACCAATGCTCATGTAAAGCACTCCAATACCTGACAAGTCTGCACCATATAAAACTGCAAATACACAAAAAATACGTGTTTTGCACACTTCTGTCATTGCGCTACATGTGGGCTACATCTGGGTGATATTTGTGCTGCATTTGGGCTCTTTTGTCTCTGGTGGCCATATTGGGAGATTTATCTGTTATGAAGTTTCCAAATTTCCTCATTTACTGCAGTCTCCTCAGTAGGAAATGCTTTCAGTTTTTTACTTTGATTCCATCAAGAAGGTATTCAGATATGTCACACATTTGCTTAAATTCTGAATGTTAGCACTCTAGTTGCTCATTAGATCACTGTAGTAAAGCTACTGCTCACCACGGAAGTCTGCTGCTGGTATTAAAAGTGCATGTTTCAGTCTGCATATCAGAATTTTTTAATGAAATAGGAGAGGATTTGAGAAGTCACTCAAAATGTGCCCTAATTTTTCTTTCTTCAGCACTAATCATAATTTCTATGGCAAAATGAACCCCCTCATTGTGTTCCTTTTTAAATTAAATGTTTTACGTGTTACCAGTTTATTCCAATCAAGATGGCTTCAGGTGTGCCATACTTTTGTCAAAAGTAAGACAGTAAGCGCTCTAGTTGTTCTTAAGAACACTCTGCGACATTCTGTCATTGGTCTATACTTGGGCTACATCTGGGTGATATTTGGGCTACATTTGGGCTCTTTTGTCTCTGGTGGCCATCTTGGGAGATTTATTTGTTATGAAGTTTCCTAATTTCCTCATTTACTGCAGTCTCCTCAGTGGGAATACTTTCAGTTTTTTATTTTGGTTCCATCAAGAAGGCATTCAGATGTGTCACACATTTGTCATAAATTCTGAATGTTCGCACTCTAGTTGCTCATTAGATCACTGTAGTAAAACTACTGCTCACCAGGGAAGTCTGCTGCTGGTATTCAAAGTGCATGTTTCAGTCTGCATGTCAGAATTTGTTTATGAAATAGAAGAGGATTTGAGAAGTCAAATTGTGCCCTAATTTTTCTTTCTGCAGCACTAATCATAATTTCTATGGCAAAATGAACCCCCTCATTTTGTTCCTTTGTAAATTAAATGTTTTAAGTGTTACCACTTTATTCCAATCAAGATGGCTTCAGGTGTTGCATACTTTTGTCATAAGTAAGACTGTTAGCGCTCTAGTTGTTCGTTAGAACACTCTGGGACATTCTGTCATTGGGCTGTACTTGGGCTACATCTGGGTGATATTTGGGCTACATTTGGGCTCTTTTGTCTCTGGTGGCCATTTTGGGAGACTTGTTTGTTATGATGTTTCCTAATTTCCTCATTTACTACAGTTTCCTAAGTAGGAAATACTTTCAGTTTTTTACTTTGATTTCATCAAGAAGGCATTCAGATGTGTCACACATTTGCCATGAATTCAGAATGTTAGCACTCTAGTTGCTTATTCGATCACTGCAATAAAGCTACTGCTCACCAGGGAAGTCTGCTGCTGGTATTGAAATTGCATGTTTCAGTCTGCATGTCAGAATTTTTTCAAGAAATAGTAGAGGATTTGAGAAGTCACTCAAAATGTGCCCTCATTTTTCTTTCTGCAGCACTAATCATACTTTCTATGGCAAAATGAAACCCCTCATTTTGTTCCTTTTTAAATTAAATGTTTTAAGAGTTACCACTTTATTCCAACCAAGATGGCTTCAGGTGTGCCATACGTTTGTCATATGTTGGACTGTTAGTGCTCTAGTTGTTCTTTAGAACACTCTGGGAAGCTGCAGTAGAACACAACGGAATCAACTGACAGTCTCTGCCCTTGTTGGATGTACATGTTTTACTGAGAATGTCAGACTTCATTCTCACATGACTGAGAAAGATAATGTGAATTTACAGAAAATATGCTCTCAGTTTAGCTTTTAGATCACCTTCCAAACCTCTGTGGGAAAAGCATGAAAAAATAGTTTTCTTTCAAACATGATTCATGATATCACAGCAGTAGGCTTTTTCACATGGTAAAATCACCTTAGAACACACCACAATTCCTAAAATGAGTATGGTACCATCAACAAATGATTTATAATGTACCTAAAGTCTTAAAACCTTCTATTAACTGCAATGCTTTTTAATTAGGTGCTATCATGTATATTGGTCTCAAGATGGCTGCCAACACTTCTTGGATGAAGTGCTGACAGCCAATCAGATCTCACGATGAGATGTGTGGTTAGGCTCCGCCCAGATATATATGTGATTTTACTTTTGATTTTCTCGGGAACTACTGAACGGATTTACACCATTTAAGCAAAAGGCACGATTTTGAACTGAGGACTACCTCTTTGCCAAATTTGGTGTAATTCCGTTCTGCACTGTAGCTGCGTCAACAGGTCCGATGGGAAAATGCATGGGGAAAACGCATTTTGGGACCCCCCTTTTTTCTCGGCCCCGCTTGACGAATCACCGTGAAATTTTCAGGATAGAAGCGGACCAGAGCTGGCCAAAAGTTTGGAAACTTTCGCGAAGATTCATCAATCGACGCCAACGTTATTCCAAATAGAATGTTGCGGATTTCCTATGGAAAATAGGTCCTAACTGTAACTACCTACTGGCTATTGCCAGTAGGTAATATATATATATATATATATATATATTCACAGAAAAAACCATAGGTTTCAGGCACGTTATAGTTAGGAATTAGCATTTAAAAAACCTCAGAAATTCACTGAAAAAACCATAGGTTTCAGGGGTGTTATAGTTAGCTGGACTTTTCACTTCTACAAAACCATTGAAATTCCCCCGTTATAGTTAGTTCAGCTAACTATAACTCGCGCGCCCGCAATGCACTGCTGATGACGTCACATATTACATCACTCATGACATGGTCAGTGACATCACTCATGACATCACTGATGACATCTCAAATGACATCACTGATGACATCACTGATGACATCATCCAGTGAATGTCTGTTTTTCTGAAAATTAAATATGTTTTATTTATGTATATCTCAAGGTCGATGGAAGAATAAATGGGTAGATAAGTGACTAAATGGATGATTTGTTTTTGATTGTGTAACTGACTGATTAAGTGTATCATAGTGAATACATGGCTTAGTGAGTAATGTTTACATATGTAAATATCTGTATCAGTCTCTCACTTTGTGTATAAGTGGCTGCATGGGTTGGTGAGTAGCTACATGGGTGTCTACATAGGTTATTAGTTGGTTTTTTGAGTATCAGTCTGATGTCTGCATGGTTCGGTGGGGGGTATTACATAGTGCATAGGTGCATGAATGAGTGACTCACTGTTTTTATGTGTTGAAGACAGCATGTGTGCAGGACTGTATGGGTGGATGAGTGTGTGTATGGGTATGTTAGTGAGTGAATGACTGTCTCAATAGTGTCTTTATGAGTAACTACATATGTTTTAAACTAGTATATGTGACTATTGGTGTATATAAGTGAGTATATGTGAGAGTGAGAGATTGAAAGAGTTCCTGTATGAATAAGTATGTGTTTCTATAAGTGATTGTTTAAAGACTAAGTATGTGTAAGTTTCCGTAGAAGTAAGTGTGGTGGTGTGTGTATAACTGTATATGCAAGTAAATGTATGTTTGATTCTTTATTAGCATGAGTGACTATGTGTGTGAGTAACTCTATGGATGAGTGGCATTGTGTAACAAGATGTATAGGTGTATGAGTCCATATGATGAGTGAGTACATGTATGAGTGACTGTATAGAACTGTTGGTGAATGAGTGGATGTGTATGTGGATCTTAGAATTACTGAAGAGTTTGTTGTAACTGGTATTGGTATGTCCATTGTTTTGAAAATTTTAGTCTCTATTTTTGAATGTGTGTATCAAAGGTTATATCAGGGTGAGAGGAGGTCTGCCACTCTATCACAAGGATGATGTCATCAGTGATGTCATTTGAGATGTCATCAGTGATGTCATGAGTGATGTCACTGACCATGTCATGAGTGATGTAATATGTGACGTCATCAGCAGTGCATTGCGGGCGCGCGAGTTATAGTTAGCTGAACTAACTATAACGGGGGAATTTCAATGGTTTTGTAGAAGTGAAAAGTCCAGCTAACTATAACACCCCTAAAACCTATGGTTTTTTCAGTGAATTTCTGAGGTTTTTCAAATGCTAATTCCTAACTATAACGTGCCTGAAACATATGGTTTTTTCTGTGAATTCCAAAGGTTTTTTAAATGCTAATTTCTAACTATGCCTACAGAGATAGGACATGTGAAGAAAGAAGAAAAAATGCACAGAAAGAAAAAAAAGAAGTGCAGAAAGAAGCAACAGAAGTCCTCAAAGACGAAGAAAAGTGCAGGAAGAAGGATAACGTGCAGAAAGAACAAAAAGAAGAGCAGAAAGAATCCTTGTTGCAAAATCATCCTGTACCCTCAACTTTTTCAGACGGATACTGGTGGTAACTGAGTCTGACTAACCAGTCCTAGAGCCAGTGCTATGTTAAAAGACACTTAGAATACAGTGAAAACACCTACATACACTAGGGAACATTGTGTGTTGGGGTCCCCCTGTGATTAGCATGACCTCCTCTATAAGCCCCTAGTATATAATAGGGCAGGGGGATTAAAACTACCTCTTAAAACAGGCCACAGGGCGTTTTTGCACACGTTAACTCAGGCCCGGTCCCCTCCCTTCACCACTGTGTAAACACGCCCTGTGTCCGTTTTTAGTTGGGAGATTAAGTTAATTTGAATCCTGAGGTTCCCTAGGGTCCAACTAGCCCACTATGTACCTCCAGTAAGTGCCACAGAGCTGCGCTGCAGGGAGGTGTAAAAAGTGGCACGGCCTGGACCACCTCTCCGCAATGCAGCTCAGTGGCGCTTACTGGAAGCACTTGGTGGGCTAGTTAGCCCCCAGGGGCCCTCAGTATAGAAGGGAAATTATATCCTCAATTTAAAACGTGCCATAGTGCGTGTTTGCACACGTCACCTCAGGCCCCATCCCCTCCCTTCACCACTGTGTAAACGCGCCCTGTGGCTGTTCTAAGTTGAGAGATTAAGTCCCCTTGAATCCTAAGGGTCCCTAGGGTCAAACTAGACCACTAGGTACCTCCAGTAAGCGCCACAGAGCTGCGTTGCAGAGAGGTGTAAAAAGGGGCTTGGCCTCAGAACACCTGTCTGCAGCGCAGCTCCCTGGCGCATACTGGAGATGCCTGTTGGGCTAGTTGGCCCTCAGGGACCCTCAGTATTGAAGAGGAATTAATTCCCCAACTTACAACTCACCAGGGGGCGCGTTTGCAGAGTGCTGCAAGGAGGGGGCGTGGCCTCCGGCACGATGCCAGTCTTTTATTTATTTTAATTTTTTAAGAAGGGGGGCTGTGTGGTTCCCCTTCTTATTCTAATTTATTGGCCCTGATGACCCCATCCCCCAGGGCCTGTCTCCTAATTATATTTTTTTGACCCCAATCCCCAGGGCCGGCCACTGTTTTTTATTATTTTTAAAAAATATATATTTATAGACACACCTAGGACATGCTGGACAAACCGTACGTACCTATCACCATGACGATTTGCATGATATTAATTAAAAGGCGACTATGCATACAATGAATCCACGTGGAATGTATTTACACCACTAGTGAAACTCTGACATGTCTGATGCCCTACCGTGCCTAATCCCGGTAGACACCCTTGTCGTTTATTTATACAAACATGGGTAGCTATTGACGGGCACATTTAATACACATGCACACCAAGCCATTCAAAGGGGATTCGACAAAAATTCGAACAAAACTATGCAAGAAACCCCCCTCATGGTTAATAAAACACACATCCACTGCCGGATGTGTAATACTTTTTATTTTACTCTCTTGAAAGGGTACGAACATCACTTGAGAGTCACAGCGCGCTCCTGGCAGAGCTCAATGCTGTGTTACACCCACCATTGCCTGCCGAGTGCCACACACCTCTGTGATGTATTCCACAAGCTAGTGCATATGCTATGACACTCTCTAGCCCATGTGCACTGTAACACCACCCCGTGAATATGTCATGCCACACTTGTCTTCGCAGGGGTTATATTGCCCCATCTAACATGCCTTCCTCGATGCCTATGTTATAACGCACAGTGCTATGCCATACATATTACAATCTGGGATCCATATCTTTGTCACAGTGCGTATGCAACGTTACACTCCCCAGCACACATTTTATATTACAACTTTAGAGACTAGTTAGGTTATACAACACTGCCCTGTGCATATTACACTCCAAGGCGCATATCGCATAGCACGCGCTAGTGCCTGTGCTATCTCGCGCTCTCCAATGAATCTGTCATTGCGCACAATGTATTGCATATTATATTTCACGCCCGGTTCATCTTATATCACACTTTTTGGTGCACAGTTTATACCATACACTATATCTAGTTTTCATTTTCAATCGTGCTCTCAGGACTATGTTCTATATAGCACTGTGTTCACCTACCCTTTTCACGGGCATTACATTTTGCGATAGGGGGTGGAGTGTCAGGGGGTGTTTCTGCCAAGTGAGCCCGGAGTCACAGTCACAAACGTCCTCTTCTTCCTGAATAAAAGTGAGATTATGCTGCATACTTGTTCATATTTTAAGTAGTTCGCACAGACACGCATTTTAAAAACAATAAAGTTCCTAATACCCGCCTTCTCTGAACAGTTAGCTTGCTGCTCCATCCCCCTCCTCCCTATCCTCTGTTGTGTGAATCCATGGACTAGCCTCCTCCCTCCTGCCATGCATGGTCTGATGTGCTGCCACTGCCCTCAATTTAGTATGATGTACCAGTCCACTCCTCCTGCCCTCCATGGTCCAATTCTATGCCCCATCATTGACCTCCTGCTTAAACTCTGTGCTTAGCTTGCTGCCCCTATTCTCCTTCCCCCTGCCCTCCGATGTCTTTGTGCATGCCCCTGCTCCATCCTTTTTGCCCACCATGTTCCATGGACCTGCCACTCCTATCTACTCTGAGTGTTCTGTTGAGCTGCCACTCCCCTCCCACCTGCCTAGCATTGTCAGATGACTGTAACCTGTCCCTGCCACCTCCACCCTGCCGGTCCACATGCCATGCCCCTATTCTCTTCCTTCTGTCCTACATTGTCCATTGTACTGCCACACCCTTCTGCCCTCCCTGGTCTGTTGTGCTGCAACTGCTCCTCCTGCCTGCCCCGTGCGGTCTGTTGTGAGGCCCCTTCCCCTGAACTCTCTTGTCTGTGCCCAGGTCCTGACCCTCCCTTCTATCCTCCATGGTCCTTTGTGCATGCCCCTGCACCCTCCTTCTTGTCCATCATAGCCATTGTGCTGCCACTAACCCTCCCGCTTGCCATGCATGGTCTTCTGTACTGCCATGGCCCCTCCCACCTTCCCTGTGTGGTCAGCTAGCTGCCCCTGACCCCCTCCCACCTTCCCTCCATGGTCTGTGTGTATGCCATCATAGTCTCATTGTTGCTCTCCATGGTGTGTCTTGTTTCTAGTGCCCATCCTGCCTGACCACCATGGTCATCTTGCTGTTCCTGCCCTGCCCCCTTGCCCCCAGCCCTCTGTTTACATGTGCAGACCCCTACTCCCTCCCTCCTGGCTTGTCTGTTCCATTGTAATGCCCCTGATGCGTCCCTCCTGCCCTTTATGGTCTGTTATGCTGCAGCTTTCTCTCCTGTCTGTCCATTATGGTCAGCTAGCTACCATTGCCTCTTGCCCCTCTGTTCTCTGTTGTCCATGTGCATGGTCCTGTCCCCTCCCTCTTGCTTTCTATGGATTGTTGTGCTGCACTCCCGTCCTGCATGCCCTGTGTGGTGTATTGTGCTGCTGCAAACCCTGATGCCTGCCCTGCAGGGTCAGTTTGGTGCACCTCTCCATGTCCCTCCTGTCCTCTGTTATCCAAGTCCATGTCCCTACCCCATTTACTTCCATGATCCAATGTACCATACTTGCGAACATTTTGAACTTGGTAAGAGGGAGATTTTGAAAAAAAACTGGGGTATTGATATTCCCCTTTGAGTTACATTGAAAAAGAGGAGATTGTAGACAGGAGATAGATCAAATAAAGCCCATTTGAGCTTAAAAACATTGGACGTTTCCTGGCTGAATCTGGTCTGTTGGCATGTATGGTTGTACTACCATTGCCTCTTCCTTCTGCCCACAATGGTCTGTTACATTGCCACAGCCTCTCTTGCAAGTCCTGTATTGTTGGTTTGTTGCCCCTGCCCCCCTTTCCACTGCCCTCCATAGTCTGTTGTGCTGCAACGGCCCTTCCTGCCTGCCCAGTGTGGTTAAATTGTTGCCTTTGCACCCTCCTACCTGCCTTCAATTTTCAGAGTCCGTGCCCCTGGCCTCTGCCTCTCAACAGTATCCTAATGAACAACTAGAATGCTAACATTCTATATTTATTACAAAAGTGTGGAACGCCTGATGTCATCTTGATGTAATCAAAACTGTAATACCTAGAGCATTTCCTTTAGAAATTACATATATGAGAGGGTCTTATTGGCATCAAAATTATGGTTAGTGCTCTAAAAGACCAAAATAAGGACATATTTTCTGAGTTTTCAAATAGCGACAAAGCACTTTTAAATTATTTGTTATCTTTATGTTTTTTTATCCAGTTGACCACTTGATTAAATGTTGCACTTAGGGGAGAGGATGTGGTGTTACTTCCAGAACTGCAGACTTTGCAACTGGGGAACCAGGTTGGAGTTTCTGCTTCAGCTCGACATTCTGTGATTCTGGTCAAATCACTTAGTCTCCCCATGTCTACAACCAAAATGAATTTGATCTTGTGTGATGTAACCAATGCTCATGTAAAGCACTCCAATACCTGACAAGTCTGCACTATATAACACTGCAAAAACACAAAATAATAAGTGTTTTGCACACTTCTGTCATTGGACTATATTTGGGCTACATCAGGGTGATTTTGGGCTACATTTGGGCTCTTTTGTCTCCGGTGGCCATCTTGGGAGATTTATTTGTTATGAAGTTTCCTAATTTCCTCATGTACTGCAGTCTCCTCAGTAGGAAATGCTTTCAGTTTTTTTTCTTTGATTCCATCATGAAGGTATTCAGATATGTCACACATTTGCCATGAATTCTGAAAGTTAGCACTCTAGTTGCTCATTAGATCACTGTAGTAAACTATTGTTCACCATGGAAGTCTGCTCCTGGTATTAAAAGTGCATGTTTCAGTCTGCATGTAAGAATTTTTTAATGAAATAGAAGAGGATTTGAGAAGTCCCTCAAAATGTGCCCCCTCATTGTGTTCCTTTTTAAATTAAATGTTTTAAGTGTTACCAGTTTATTCCAATCAAGATGGCTTCAGGTGTGCCATACTTTTGTCATAATGAAGACAGTAAGCGTTCTAGTTGTTTTTAAGAACACTCTGGGACATTCTGTCATTGGGCTATACTTGGGCTACATCTGGGTGATATTTGGGCTATATTTGGGCTCTTTTGTCTCTGGTGGCCATCTTGGGAGACTTATTTGTTATGAAGTTTCCTAATTTCCTCATTTACTGCAGTCTCCTCAGTAGGAAATACTTTCAGTTTTTTACTTTGATTCCATCAAGAAGGCATTCAGATGTGTCACACATTTGCCATATATTCAGAATGTTAGCACTCTTTTTGCTCATTAGATCACTGTAGTACAGCTACTGCTCACCAGGGAAAACTGCTGCTGGTATTGAAAGTGCATGTTTCAGTCTGCATGTCAGAATTTTTTAATGAAATAGAAGAGGATTTGAGAAGTCACTCAAAATGTGCCCTAATTTTTCTTTCTGCAGCACTAATCATACTTTTTATGGAAAAATGAACCCCCTCATTTTGTTCCTTTTTAAATTAAATGTTTTAAGAGTTACCACTTTAAACCAAGCGAGATGGCTTCAGGTGTGCCATACGTTTATCATAAGTAGGACTGTTAGCGCTCTAGTTGTTCTTTGGAACACTCTGGGAAGCTGCAGTAGAACACAAAGGAATCAACTGACAGTCTCTGCCCTTGTTGGATGTACATGTTTTACTGAGAATGTCAGACTTCATTCTCACATGACTGAGAAAGGTAATGTGAATTTACAGAAAATAAGCTCTCAGTTTAGCTTATAGATCACCTTCCAAACCTCTGTGGGAAAAGCATGAGAAAATATTTTTCTCTCAATCATGATATCCCAGCAGAAGGCTTTTTCACATGGTGAAATCACCTTAGAACATACCACAATTCCTAAAATGAGTATGGTACCATCAACAAATGATTTATAATGTAACTAATGTCTTAAAACCTTCTATTAACTGCAATGCTTTTTAATGAGGTGCTATCATGTATATTGGTCCCAAGATGGCTGCCAACACTTCTTGGATGAAGTGCTGACAGCCAATCAGATCTCAGGATGAGATGTGTGGTTAGGCTCCTCCCACATATATATATGATTTTACTTTTGATTTTCTCAGGAACTACTGAACAGATTGACACCAGACCTGCAAAAGGCACTTCCCTGAGCTGAGGACTACCTCTCTGCCAAAGTAATTCTGTTCAGCCGTTCAGGCTGTACCTTGGACTAAAGGTCCCTATGGAAAATTGCATGGGGAAAACGCGTTTTGGGACCCCCCTTTTTTCTCAGCCCCCGCTTGACGAATCCCCCCGAGACTTTCAGGGTAGGAGCGGAGCGGAGCGCCCCACCTATTTTGAAAAATTCGCGAGGATTCGTCAACCGGCGCCAAAGTTGTTCCAAATAGAATGTTGCGGATTTCCTATGGAAACACGGTCCTAACTATAACTATCTACTGGCGACCGCCAGTAAATAATATATATATATGTGTGCGCACAGTGAAAAACCAGAAAAAAAACCTAAAAAATAAATACATAACTTAGCATTTAAAAAACCGTACAAATTCACTGAAAAAACCATAGGTTTCACACACGTTATAGTTAGGAATTATCATTTACAAAACCTTGCAAATTCACTTAAAAAACCATAGGTTTCACACATGTTATAGTTAGCTGTACATTTCACTCGTAAAAAACCAATGAAATTCCACATTATAGTTAGATCAGGTAACTATAACTTGCGCGACCGCAATCCACTGCTGATGACGTCACATATTACATCACTCATGACATGGTCAGTGACATCACTCATGACATCAATGATGACATCTGAAATTACACATTGTGGATTGCAGTCTACACACAACAGCGCCACCTAGTTTACAGCTGTCCACCCTGCCCCATGGTGTATTTTAACACATAATCTTCGGTGATGAATTTTGAACTTTTGAGGTATAACACTACTTCCTCAGCAATACAATTAAAGCTTTAGATTTTGTTACTAATATATCATTGTAGTTTTTTAGTTGACTTTTTTAGTTGCCCCCTAAAAGGTGCAATTTTGAACATACACGTACATAAACAAACATACTACCTCTATTGACGCCTTCATTCTCCTTCATTATTATGCGTTAACAACAATGTACTCCAGCTTAGATTGAATTATGCAATGTGTTAAAGTATGATTCTGCAATATGTGCTATGATGTGGGCGCATATGCCTTTATGAGGACAGCATACATTTCGTACAATCAGTAATTATCCTGTGATTTGCAGTTTTATCACATTCAATAGATAGACTTTTTTAGCAATTATAGAATGCAAAGTGGCAGCAATCAGCAATTAAATACCACTTACTTCTATTTTAATGAGAAACAAGATAATCAACTCATTATGGTACCTTTTATAAAATTATGCAAAATCTCTGTTGCTTATATATTTTATTTAGGACTGGTCTCTGGGCTAGTTAATTAGACTGTTTTAATGTAGGTAATGACTGTAATTACTTGAACATAATGCTATCAAAAACAGGAGAAGAACAATGTAGCATAGTATAGCGCAGCCAACGTGTTAAATGCTAATCTTCGATATTAAGGCAAATGCATTTATTCTTCAAATAAATGAAAATTAATTTTCAATAGACATTTGGTTGTTCTCCTGTCTCTTTGTTCACCTTCTGAATGAGATTGACTGGCCCAAGCGAAGTATGTCTGTTCTAAACATTTTTTAAAAAGGTTACAATTGTATATGCATACTGTGAAATAATGTGGTAACAATACTTTCACAAACAAATCTTTAAAAATATAGTACCATAAACCCACCTAAATTCCTGATACCATAGCGATAATGTGCATCAATACGTGCATAGAATATAGGCACCACTACATGTATACAGAGTTATTTTTTAGTGAACTTATTAGTCACAGTTTTCAGAAAAGACCACACACAGTCATTCCTTAGTGTAATCTGGTTAATGTGGAAGCATAGCACATAATCAGACAAATGTTCCCGAACAAAATACAATTCAATGACTTAGGGGCGTAATCGAATCTCAATAAAATAGAGTAAGGTAGAGTAAAGGCAATGTTAAGGCTCAAATTTGAAAATCCATGGCAAATTTTCTACATAATTAGCAGATTAGTGACTTCCAAGTCAAGTCAAAAAAGTCTTTATTGCGAATATTTCATCATAAAAGACACACACACATTTCATAATATGCAATTAATTAAAAATGGTAAGAATATAGTTTAACACAATAAACTTAATAAGACAAATAAATAAGTAACATACTAAAATCAGTAATAAGATAATATTAAATATACAATTTTGCAAACGACTTGACAGTTGATAAAATTGGTTATAATAAAAGAAATAATAGAAATCCTCCTGCCTTGGCCTTAAAATCAAGTAAAGCCTATACCACGTTTGTCTCAGCATTATTTAGGGGCCAGATAATTAGGGACTAATCCTCCGGTACCGTAGGAGCCATGCCCAACTAATAAATTTAGCCACACCAATAACCACAAATTTTGATGTATCAGACTTCAATATTCTGCTAGCTGCCTGCGCAGATCTAACGCCCAGTTCACGGCATACAGGGCGTAACCACAACCATCTTGGTTGGAGATACTCTGGGCAGACAAAGAGAAAATGATCGACTGTTTCGATCTTATCCTTACATAGGGGACATTTATCACTACCAGATGTATTCCAGCTTTTTGTAAAACAACGTAGCGGTAGGGAGGCGAGTTTAAACTGGTGGTAAAGTTTTCGATCCTGCAGCTTTGTTATTATCTCCCAATACTCTTCAATAAAGGAATCATCTTTGACAGCCAAATATGTTATAGTCAAAGAACTACGAGTCAGGGATGCATGACGCTTAACTTTAATCCAGTGCCAATAGGTGTCCCTAAAGATCTTTTTCGGGGGGGAAAACAGCCGTCTCGGGGTTGGTCCATAACTCACCCATCCCCATATCAATCAAGATAGTTTTAATTTCAGACAGCCAGCTGATCCTATGAGAGCCCCCTAGAGCTTTAACTTCTTGTAATGCCTTGGCATACAGGGACAATTTGGGGTAATCCACAGGTGCCGCCAAAACGCCAGCGGCCTATACCGCACCATGTCCTCAACAGGCTGACAACCTAGGTCATATAAGAGAGGTATGCGTCGGGATGATTGTGGTAACCCTACTGCAGACCTAAGAAATTTGTTTTTTGCCACCCTCAGGGAATCCAAATTGCTAAACCCCCATAGTTCTGCACCATACATTACCGCTGGAAGAATTTTAGACCCATACATTTTAATCAGGGGGGCCATAGGTTTAGTTATGAATGTTCTTTGAGCAAGGCTCCACCTAGTTGTATATGCTTTAGGGTGAAGAGGTCAATCTGGGACTTCCAGCTTAGATTGTCACTAAAAGTGACCCCCAGATAGGTGAAAGTAGATGTCTGTTCCAGAGTGGCTCCTCCCATTTCAACCCTTGCTTTTACTGGTCTAGCACCACGAAGGACCATAAACTTGGTCTTCCCCACATTTACCTCACGCTCATGTTCGCGGCAAAACAACTCAAAACGGGACAGTGCAAACTGTAGCCCCTGTCGCGTCTTAGAAATTAAAAGAGTGTAATCCGCGAACATGAGCAAGGGGACTTTCATGCCAGCTATGGAGGGTGCATCTGTCGGGAAATTTAAAAAATAATTTATAACCCCATTAATGAACAAGGAAAACAAGGTGGGGGCCAGGACACACCCTTGTCTTACCCCTTTGGACACCTCAAATCTTGTTGTCACCTCCCCTGGTTTTCCCCAGCGAACCTGGGCGTATGTATGTGTCATGCTCCTTCACTCGCGGAGCCGAAACCAAAGACGCGAAGGTCGCGTCCTCCCGTTCCGTCACTACAGGGGCAGAAAGACTACAATTCCCAGAGGCTGGGCTGTTTCTGGGTGAGGACCCAACAACCCAGGAAGTGCATAAAAACACTTCCGGAACATCGAAACGGCGCTTGACAATCCGTTCCGGACCCTGGCTACAAGCGGACGCTTTCTTTCCCACGAAGAGAGAAAGCGGACTATCCCTGGTACTACCCTTGAGGACTTCACAAGAGCGGAGGGATTCCTACCGGAGCCTCCGATTTTCACGCATCATTCTGCAGAGGTCGGTCACGGCATACCCTTGAGGACTTCACAAGAGCAGAGGGATTCCTACCGGAGCCTCCGATTTTCACGCATGGTTCTGCAGGGGTCGGTCACGGCATACCCTTGCGGACTTAACAAGAGCGGAGGGAATCCTACCGGAGCTTCCGATTTTCCACGCATCGTTCTGAAGAGGTCAGGCGGCATTTCACTCGTTGCCGCGTTGTAAGTACACGCTTCTTGTTTCTCTAGAGCTTCACAAGCTCCACCAGGTCCCGTTGTGTCCTTCGTCTCGATCACTGTGAATATACCCCCGTACATTCTCCTATTTAACTATCGTTTGCACAAAGGGCTTCAGAACATGTCAGCTTCCTAGACTCCGTAGAAGTTGGGGCTAAAACCAGTAATTCAGATTGCCGGTCGCTGTGACGAATTTAACAGTGACGACATTGCCAAGAGGACGCTCTCTTGTCTGCAGTGAGGTATACAGTATAAGCATAGAAGGTTCGCAGAGGGGACACCAGACTCTCAGGTATGTCTATGACAGTGGGAACTAGACAGGGAGAAAACAGGGTGAGCGGAGGAGTAAGATAAGTGCTACATTTCCCTACATGTGTTTTTCTGTGTCCTTCTTGCAGGAAGTTGAGATTCCCTCATAGACCAGACCCTCAAGCCCAAGACCCTGAAGACCCGTGTTTCTGTTCCTTGTCCCCCGAGTGCGTTCCCTCATAGCTGTATCCTATTACACTCTGGGGAGAGAACGTGTCCGGTGGCGAAGGAATCATATACTTCGCGACATCGTCCCTGCTGGCTGCTACGCAGAGGTTAGTGGGCTCTATTTTCCTTCTTGAGCTGCTGACACCTGACAGATTGTCAAGCTCAAGAAAGACGCCCAGCCCGGACGATGGACACCAATGTCGTGTTGTCCTCCCTGTTGGAGAGCTTAACCGCTCTACAACAGGAGGTGCAAACCTCATGCCTAGAAAATCAGGAAGTACGTAAAGAAGTGAATACCTTAAGACGGGAAGTTGCGGGGTTATCTTGTAGAGGCCAGAGTACTTACATCAAAGAAGCAACACTACCACCCCCTTCTCATCCCACCCAGTTCCCTTCAGTAGTCAATACACAAGGGGGTGGGTTCTTCACAGCCTCTCCAAGTCCCCCAACAACCTCCGAGACCGCTCCTGCAATTCATGTGATCCAGAAGCTCAGCATTCCCTTGGCGCCACCGGAACGCTTCTATGGAGAACCAAAAAAGTTTGAGACATTCCTAAATCAATGTCGCCTGCACTTCTTGTGTAAACCGTCGGTCTTTCATGAGGACACGGCAAAAACCGCCTTCATGATGTCCTACATGGGAGGGAGTGCGGCTAGTTGGACCATACCCCTAATGGAGCGCAATGACCCAGTCTTACACCACTTTGCAGACTTCTGTGTGGAGCTGAGAAAACTCTTCGATAGGAAGGCTCCTATGATGTCGCTGGATCGCGAACTCCTTACACTGCGGCAGAGGTCCCAGGACCTCTTAACATACATTACCTCTTTTAACCGGTTAGTGGTGGAGACTGACTGGCCACAGGAGAAACGGACCACCCTTTTTTATCAGGTGTTAAGAGGAGATCTGAAAGACGTTTTGGCTCCGGTAGTTCAATTGCCCCCCACGTGCGAAGAACTGATAGATCTAACAGTCCAATTGGACCACCATCTTCAGGAGAGAAAAGGGGATCGGAGTCGCGGAGAGATGCGTCCTCTCTTTCCACGCCCAAGAAACACCGTGGAGGAACGACCCAAAGGAACTGAAGGACCCGAACCAATGCAAATTGGGGGGATCCGAGGTCCCCTAACTACCAAGGAGAGAGAAAAATGGAGAAAAATGAAACTCTGTTTATATTGCGGCAAAGGAGGGCATTTTATGCGGGAATGCCGAGCACGAGCTCAACTCCCCGAGCGGAGCAGCTCACCAAAAACCATCGCATCCATGGAGAGCCCGGAACCAGCTGAAAACTAGCAAACCCGAGTCGGCCAGAGATCTCTGGTTCGGGTCATTTACCTTTACCGATCTCATCCATCATCGCAAACACTCTGCAACCTGCGGTAGCACATCTGAATGTGGGTATTTCCCTGTGGATTACAGGGTCGAAACCAGTGCAATTAGAAGCCTTGCTAGATTCCGGGGCAACGGGAAACTACATGGACCAAACATATGCACAACACCTTGGAGTGGCAAGTGAACGAAAAAAGAACCCTGACAACGTGAGAGCTGTGGATGGCTCAGAACTGACATCCGGACCCGTCGTAAGCCATACCCATCGCCTCCTGATGTGACTCGGGAAGGAGCATTACGAACGCATCTCTTTTGATCTAATCGATGCCCCCCAGTTTCGTCTCATATTAGGCATTCCATGGCTTACTTTACATGACCCCCAGATCAGCTGGGCCGACCGCACGGTCTCCATGAATTCCCAGTATTGCAAGGCACACGGCACAGAAGAAACCGCCGGACCAGAGACCAACTCCGCGTCACTTGCAGTATTGATGGCCAACGCGTGTAACCCATCCATCCCTGAAAAACCAAGCCGGTTACCCGAGGCCTACCAGCAGTACCAGTCTCTCTTTAACAAACAGAAGGCAACTCAACTACTTCCACACAGGACCCATGACTGCCGAATTGACTTAATTCCCGGAGCGGACATTCCGTGCAGTCGTGCTTACGCCCTGACAGAGCCCGAAACACGATACCTGAAAAACTACTTAGACGAAAACCTGGCATCCGGATTCATCACGCACTCTTCCTCACCAGCATCGTCCCCTCTTTTCTTTATTCCGAAGAAAGATTGTGCCGAATTGAGGACTTGCATAGACTATCGAGCGTTAAATCGAATCACAGTAAAAAAACGCTACCCTCTCCCACTGATCCCGGTACTCTTAGACCAGCTGAAAGGCACCAGGTTTTTTACTAAATTGGACTTAAGGGGTGCATATCATCTTGTCAGAGTAAGGAGCGGAGACGAGTGGAAGACCGCCTTCCGAACCAAGTTCGGGCTTTTTGAGTACAGGGTGATGCCGTTTGGGCTCTGTAACGCCCCAGCGCCCTTTCAATATTTTATGGACGAGGTGTTGAGAGGCCTCTTGGACGTCTGTTGCGGGGTGTACATAGATGATATCCTCATCTACTCTCCCTGTCTTACGGAGCACATCAAGCATGTGACGGCCGTCTTAGAAAGACTGCAGCAACATTCTCTATACGCAAAGTTGGAGAAATGTTTGTTCCATGTTCCGGAGGTCGCCTTTCTCGGCTATGTGATTAATGCAGAGGGTTTTCAGATGGATGACACGAAGGTGGAAGCAATCACCCGCTGGAAGACTCCACAGCATGTCAAGGCGGTCCAAAGTTTCTTGGGATTCGCAAATTATTACAGGCGTTTTATTAAAGATTTCTCCAAAGTACTCCAACCCATAACGCAGTTGCTAAGAAAACATGTCCCATTTGTATGGGGAGAAGAGGCCGAAAACTCATTTCAGGAGTTGAAATCCAGATTTACCCAGGCCCCCATCCTAAGACATCCTGACTCTTCTCTTCCATTCGTGGTGGAAACGGACGCTTCTCAGTATGCCCTTGGAAGGGTATTATCCCAGCGACACCCCCAAACGGGACAGTTACACCCGGTGGCCTACTTCTCTACAAAGCTCACTGCCAGTGAACTTAATTATTCTATCTCAGACAAAGAATTGCTCGCCATCAAACGAGCCTGTGAAGAATGGCGCCATTATCTCTTGGGGTAGAGTACGTGTAGTGGACAACCCAATATACCCTTGAGGGCTTGGGCAAATATAAATGAATGGGTAAGAAGGTGCCTTCAAGGGATTTATTTAATGAAAGTAGAAAACTTTTTGATATTAATCAATGGTAGGTTAGTAATATCCCTACAGTCTTAGTCGCTGTTATTTATATAATTTTAGAACAACTTAATTTCTCAAAATGTTCGTTAGATAAATGGAAGCATATCAATGCAAATTAGTCTTAACTATGCTACGGAGGAGAGAAAAACTGAACAAAATGATCAAAAGAAAGGTGTGTATTAAAAATTCAATTTTATAATCAAAATTCAAAAGGGTACTTTACATAGCAGCAATTGAACATGAAGTGAAAGAAAATAATTGAATCATTCAAGTCTTCACATTGATAATTGGTCAAACACTTTTTCACAAAATCATAGACAGTTAATTCATTGGAAAACAGTGTGAAGTCGACGTTTCGGTCTTTGCAGTTTCTTTTATAAGACCATCCTCAGGACTAAATGATTTAAAATGATGACCCCTTGCGTGGCATATTAATTTCTTTAGCCAATGAGGATAATCAAAGAGCCGTATAGGCGAGTCTTTCGTTAGTTTTCAAATGAGGAGTCAATCGTTTCTCATGTGAGTAACGTTATGCGTAGTTTCAAGTGAATCTCATCATTATCGAAATCTGAGACGATTGAATTTTTCATAAATGAGATTCACTTGAAACTACGCATAACGTTACTCACATGAGAAACGATTGACTCCTCATTTGAAAACTAACGAAAGACTCGCCTATACGGCTCTTTGATTATCCTCATTGGCTAAAGAAATTAATATGCCACGCAAGGGGTCATCATTTTAAATCATTTAGTCCTGAGGATGGTCTTATAAAAGAAACTGCAAAGACCGAAACGTCGACTTCACACTGTTTTCCAATGAATTAACTGTCTATGATTTTGTGAAAAAGTGTTTGACCAATTATCAATGTGAAGACTTGAATGATTCAATTATTTTCTTTCACTTCATGTTCAATTGCTGCTATGTAAAGTACCCTTTTGAATTTTGATTATAAAATTGAATTTTTAATACACACCTTTCTTTTGATCATTTTGTTCAGTTTTTCTCTCCTCCGTAGCATAGTTAAGACTAATTTGCATTGATATGCTTCCATTTATCTAACGAACATTTTGAGAAATTAAGTTGTTCTAAAATTATATAAATAACAGCGACTAAGACTGTAGGGATATTACTAACCTACCATTGATTAATATCAAAAAGTTTTCTACTTTCATTAAATAAATCCCTTGAAGGCACCTTCTTACCCATTCAATTATCTCTTGGGGGCACAACACACAATCGAAATATACACCGATCACTGGAATCTGTTGTTCCTCAAGACAGCTAGGGCGCTTACACCCCGCCAGCTTGGATGGACCTTGTTTTTTGCTGATTATGATTTTGTCATTAAATACAGACCAGGCTCCCAAAATGGGAAGGCAGATGCGCTCTCCCGCTTTGAAGACCTTGAAAAACATGGAGACGCGGAAATGCAGGAACCTCCCCTGATACTAGCGGAGGGTACCATTGCAGACTCAACCCTAGCAGTACTCTCTTCCCAGAACTTTCTCGAGGAAGTAAAGACGTCCCTGGTAGATATTGATGTACGGGCCTGGATCCAGGAGGAACCCGAGAACAGAGTCATAACTAAGGACTTATTGTACCGCTCTCAAGCACTATACGTACCTACGGTGAGTCTTCAGAGGCAGGTCCTGGCATGGGCTCATGATACAGCATTAGGAGGACACTTGGGAACCTCCAAAACCATTGCCAGTATAGAACGCTCCTTCTGGTGGCCGACAGTCAAGAAAGACACCAAGGAATACATTAGTGGGTGTTCGATATGTGCTCAAGGAAAAGCGAGATGCTTTAAACCCAGGGGACTCCTACGCCCTTTGCCAATCCCTCCCAGACCATGGCACACCGTCTCTATGGATTTTATCGTGGAAATGCCCCCCTGCAATGGATACACAGTGGTGCTAGTAGTGGTGGACCATTTAACCAAAATGGGGCATTTCATTCCTCTGAAAGGGCTACCTACCTCCTCCGACTTAGCCTTTGTCTTTCTCCAGACTGTAGTGCGACCACATGGCATACCCAACGTTCTCATCACAGACAGGGGATCCCAATTTACCTCTAGGTTTTGGAGAGAGTTATGCAAGGCCATGAACATCGACGCCAGGCTGTCCACCAGTTTCCATCCCCAAACAGATGGCAAAACTGAACGCCTCAATCAGACTGGTGAACAGTACCTTCGCTGTTTTTCCCTTCAGAGCGCTACCAACTGGATCACCCTTCTATGGACGGCAGAGTTTGCATACAACAACTCTGAACACTCTACGTTGGGATGCTCTCCCTTCTTCTGTTTGTACGGTTACCATCCAAACATGCTCACTTTTGATTGGCCTATCCAATCACCAGACCCTAGCCTACAAGAACATCACGCTCATCTACGCGCCATGTTACAGGAAGCGAAACAACACCTCAAGACGGCACAGGCGGCACACAAAAGATTTGCAGATCGGAAAAGAACAAAAGAACCCGAATATCAGGTGGGGGACATGGTCTGGCTGGCTACAAAAAATTTACATTTAAAGGGGGCCAACAAATTCAAACCCAAATACATAGGTCCCTATAACATAGTTGAAGTCATCAACCCCGTAGCCATGAAACTATCCTTACCCCCATCTTGGCGAATACACCCCGTATTCCATGTGTCCTTGCTACAACCGTGCCCTAACCACATTCGATTGCCAGAACAACCGCCCCCAATGGAAATCGAAGGACAAGAGGAATACAAGGTGCAAAACATCCTAGATTCCCGGTTAATAAGGGGAAGGGTTCAGTACTTGGTAGACTGGAAAGGTTATGGGGTCGAGGATAGAACCTGGGAACCTGTACAGAACCTTCACTGCCCGGATCTCGTGGTGAGATTTCATGAGGCTCACCCAGGTAAACCAGGACAACCGCCGAGACGGCGTTCCTTAAGAGGGGGTCTGTCATGCTCCTTCACTCGCGGAGCCAAAACCAAAGACGCAAAGGTCGCGTCCTCCCGTTCCGTCACTACAGGGGCGGAAAGACTACAATTCCCAGAGGCTGGCCCGTTTCCGGGTGAGGACCCAACAACCCAGGAAGTGCATGAAAACACTTCCGGAACATCGAAACGGCGCTTGACAATCCGTTCTGGACCCTGGCTACAAGCGGACACTTTCTTTCCCGCGAAGAGAGAAAGCGGACTATCCCTGGTACTATCCTTGAGGACTTCACAAGAGCGGAGGGATTCCTACCGGAGCCTCCGATTTTCACGCATCGTTCTGCAGAGGTCGGTCACGGCATACCCTTGAGGACTTCACAAGAGCGGAGGGATTCCTACCGGAGCCTCCGATTTCACGCATCGTTCTGCAGAGATCGGTCACGGCATACCCTTGAGGACTTCACAAGAGCGGAGGGATTCCTACCGGAGCCTCCGATTTTCCACGCATCGTTCTGAAGAGGTCAGGCGGCATTTCAGTCGTTGTCGCGTTGTAAGTACACGCTTCTTGTTTCTCTAGAGCTTCACAAGCTCCACCAGGTCCCATTGTGTCCTCCGTCTCGAGCACTGTGAATATACCCCCCCTACATTCTCCTATTTAACTATCGTTTGCACAAAGGGCTTCAGAACATGTCAGCTTCCTAGACTCCGTGGAAGTTGGGGCTAAAACCAGTAATTCAGTTTGCCGGTCGCTGTGACGAATTTAACAGTGACGACATTGCCAAGAGGACGCTCTCTTGTCTGCAGTGAGGTATACAGTATAAGCATAGAAGGTTCGCAGAGGGGACACCAGACTCTCAGGTACGTCTATGACAGTGGGAACTAGACAGGGAGAAAACAGGGTGAGAGCGAAGGAGTAAGATAAGTGCTACATTTCCCTACATGTGTTTTTCTGTGTCCTTCTTGCAGGAAGTTGAGATTCCCTCATAGACCAGACCCTCAAGCCCAAGACCCTGAAGACCCGTGTTTCTGTTCCTTGTCCCCCGAGTGCGTTCCCTCATAGCTGTATCCTATTACAGTCTGGGGAGAGAACGTGTCCGGTGGCGAAGGAATCATATACTTCGCGACATCGTCCCTGCTGACTGCTACGCAGAGGTTAGTGGGCTCTATTTTCCTTCTTGAGCTGCTGACACCTGACAGAATGTTCATGCAGGTTAATCAACAGCCTCAACAGTTCTGGCGGCATAGCCATCTCCCGGAGGACTTCCCACAGTTTGGGCCTTGGCAAAAAATTGAATGCAGACCTTAGGTCCACAAAGGCTACAAAAAGCATGCCACCCCCAAGATATATATAGTTCGGACATCCAACTCTGATTACGACCCAATAGCAAACGAGCTATAATTTTTTGAGCTGCATCTATAAGGCTAATCGGGCGATAGTTGGCCGGGGCAGAGCAATCACCTTTCTTATAGATCGGCAATATCTCTGCCCCGAACCAAGAATCTGGAACCAATGCTCCACTGGCCAGGGCATTAGCTAGGATGGTTAAATAGGGGACCCATAGGTCCTGCTCCTGCTTAAATAAATCTGTGGGAATACAATCAGGTCCCGGATCTTTACCACTCGAAAGAGATTTCAAAATTGCCTTTACCTCACTGGGAGCAAACTATAGAACTTCTTCACCAGTAAATGACCAAGTTACTGCTTCTAACCTGTCCCTAGACTTAAACTGGTTTTCAAAAAAGCTAACCCACTGTTCGGGTTCAACCTGAGTAGCCGAGGTCACATCCTGCGGGTACCTTCCCCATTTAAGGAGGTGGCAAAATTGGCACATATTTCTACACTCACACGCCTCGTATAGCTCCCTCCAACGAGTTTCATCCCAGTTTTTCTTTGCTTTTGTTTGGGCAGTTTTGTATGCAACTCTACAACTCCTAATGGTTACTGGTAACCTAGATTTAATAGCTGTTAACAAAGCTTTATGGGTCTGTCTACAGCTTACATCGTACCAGGAATTTTCCCTCAGGAGTTTAGTTTTACCATTAACAGGAATGCTTTTAATGAAGAGAGATTTAAGCCCCACAAATAATTCACTATGGATACTCAGGATAATACACTTAATCCCCTCCTCGGACTCACATCTGGTCAGTTTATGCATGACTATACTAACCAAATTCCCAATAGCAGCCCGTGTATTCACATTAGAAGCTATCTTTGGCCAACGAACCCTTCTCTGGTCATTAGTTAGCATAACTTGCGCTTGCACAATACTAGCATTATCGATGGGGGAACCAATAAAATTACTATCAGATAAAGACAACGTCTGGCGGGTTGTGGTCACTTTCTAACCTATCAGTCACCACCATATCTATGATAGCCGGCCACACCTCCCGATTAACCAGAATATAATCTATTCTACTCCCACTTCTGCCAATGTCGAAAGTCATCTTCCCAGACCTGTCTGATTTCGTTCTGCCATTAGCAGCCCTCAAACCCATTTCAAGGCACAGTCCCTTCATGTGTAAGGCTGCTTGGGTCCATTTCCTTATGGGTTTTAGTTCCAACTGAGGGATTCCCCACACGGAGTCCTCAACCTCAGACAGTTTCCCGTTATCATCGCCCAAAGGCTCAAAACAGGTGTTAAAATCACCTGCCACCAACCTGTGATCATCTATGGGCTCAGTGCTAAGTAATTGCTCCAGAAGAAAAACTGTTGGGGAACACTTACCTCCTGGAAGACCCCTCACATAGATATTTATGATAAAGATGATAAGACCCCTTGAGGAGGTAACCCTGATGACCAGGATATCAGGGTTATCGATCGAAACTTCCACTACTGTAATACCCTCACATTGACGTACCCATGTAGTCGGGCCTCCCACCGGTCTACCTCTAGGGCCCTTAACGGCTGGTTTAAAGTAATTCAAAAACCCTACACGAAATATAGGATCTACCGCCCAGGTCTCCTGTAAGCACCATATATCCATCTGGTCGACAAAAACCACCCAATCGGGTACAGCCAACCTGGATTGTAACCCGGCTATATTCCAAGAGGAGATCGTAACATTGTGGCAACCAATTTTTGTATTTACCACCTGATTAGCCAGGTTAGAAGGGGAAGCAGGACTTACACTGGGTAAACCTTCATATGTAGGGCATAAAATTAATTCCTCTCCTTGGGCCATTGGATTTACTTGAACAAGTAACTCCCGACATGATGGTACTAGACCCCCTATTACCACAGGCCGAGGGAGGACAATGCTATCCCTCAGTCAGTCGTTATCCTCCAAGGTAGATAAGGCGGAAAATCGATTATGTGTCATAATAGGCTGCAGACCCTGCTGGGGAGCACTGTGCGGGGCCCAGTGCTGTCTGTTGAACATGGCCCTTGCTGGTCTATATAAAAGACCTAGGGGTAGAATCATAATCTCATTGGGGGTGGGAGCATAATGGGAGGCCATATCTAGTATATGTTCTCCCAGTAGCGGGGACCTAAAGCTCAGTACCACACAATCCCCTGCCAATGACTTTTGGGAATGACCAACCCAATTCACCCGCCTAACCATTTTAAATTCCTCAAACAATGTTTTACTGGCCCCAAATTTATTCCCAAGACAGTACAGGGCTTAGTTTTTAAGATTAGACCAGTGCTCCCTAGATCCTTCTGGAAGTGTTGGAACGTTAGCTAGAATAACTGTATAGGGTGTAGCTTCTGGGGGAAGATGTAAACTTGATATCTCATCAGGGCCCTCTATAACTTGGGCAACAGACCTTAACCTATTCCCCATTGACTGCTGTTCGGTCGACGGCCTTACTTCCAATATTGGGAGGGACCATAGACCGATTTGGGAGTTCCCTGATCACTAAGGGATCATGAGGGTTATCTGCTTGAGGTCTTGGGGCATAGTGTCTATTAATAGCCCCTTCACCAGTGTAGCTGGCCACTATCTTGGGATTCGACTCGAGTAATGATGCGGCTAAAGATTGTTTATTTATCAAGCTTGCTTCGATGCAATTAAGCCTTACCACCACAGAATCTAACTTTTCCAGGACGGGTTGTATGAGGGATACTAACTGTTCCCTAAGTAGAGAACATAATAGCTCAAAGTTATGGTGGGCCATAGGTTGCGATGGTGAGGTGCCTACAGGGGCAATAGGGTTCCCATGGAATTGAGCCCCTATGTTACCGGAAGCAGCCTTAGGAGCACGTTTCTTACTAGGACCTCGTCCTTTCCTTCTCTTACAGGGCGGTTCGCTAGCTTTGGCTCCAGTAACTTTTTGTTTCCCCCGTGTGGTTACCATAGCTGGGCTAGAGGGGCTACTTACAATTAAAGAGGGGTCTGTAATCCCAGACCTAGATGTTAAACATACAGGTCCCGTCGGGGAACAATTACCCGCCCGATTATTCTTTATGTTATCCTGTACAACAAAAGGCTGTGCACAGGGTAATATTAGGGCAGGTTCCAGGGATAGCCTTCGCTCCACGGCTAATATCTTCTGATTAATTGCTGTTTCTGCCCTAGTTAAATAATCGTCAAGAGTCCCCACCATCCTGCTCTCAGCCTTCCTCTTACTCATATCAATAGATTACTTGCCACCTAGGAAACCCGTATTTAAATAAACAAATACCCCACAAATAATACAGATAAATTTGTAAATCCCTACAACGTCCAAACTAACCACCGGATCCAAGGGCCAAGAGAGAGGGCCCTGCCCGGCCTCAACCGGTCACTGACGGGCAAGGACGGGCCCGCCCTTGGCCCGGGCTCAGCCCGGGTGCGTCCCGCGCACGTCCCGCGCTGCGGGGGGAGAGGCGGCGCTTTATAGCACGTTGTTCTCGCCTCCCCCTCAGATGGTACAGCAGCGCCGGGGCTTGTGGGATTTGTAGTCCCCTTACTGATCACAGGTGTACAGGTGAGCGATTACAGGTCGCTGAAGAAGGAAGACAGTCTATCGGCCCCGGGACTCCTGTCCCACCGGGGTAGAAACATTGCAAGAGGAAAGGGCAAGCCAAGGGTCTATAGTGACCCATATCCTCCTAAATTCCGAGATTGAGATTTCACCAAATCTTTTTCCAATGTTTTCACGTTTCCAGATGCAGGAGGTGTGTGAACACGGGAGAGGGAGGCGGAGCACAGGAGTCTTGAGAATTGGTGGAAGTGAAGTTAAGGAGGTGGTTTATCTATACTGGTCCTTGGTTGTACAAGAATGGGTCAGCATCTTTAGTTGGCATATTTTGCGGATGGGGAGCCAGTGGAGTTTTTCAAGTGAGGGGTAATGTGGGTCCATCCGGCGAGGTCGAGAATGAGTCTGGCTGCTGAGTTCTGAATGGACTGTAGTCTCTTCAGGAGTTGTGTAGTAGTTCCTGCATGGAATGCATAGCTGTATTCCAAGTGGCTGGTGATGAGAGTGATGGAGCAGGGTTTCGAGAAAAATAAAACCTGCTCGGATTGAGCTCTCAGTAACATTTCATAAACAGTGTTCTGTAAAAAATATTATTAAAAATGCTAAAATAAGAGAAAATGCTTTTGCGCATGCTTGAAAACTAGGCTACAAGAGCTTTGATAAAAAGGCTAATGCTGCTTATGTGCACGTTAATAATAATTGCAAGGAGTAATTCGGGTCGTGCCTGGGTTAGTGCAATGCTGGGATAGTGCGCAATGAGAAACACATTATCATGAAAACAATAAGTGTTTGTGTTTATTTTCTGTAGAAAAAGCAAGCATGGGCCTACTTTCCTGCATGCCAGTTTGGGGTTAATATTTGGTAGAAATTACCAAAAAGACTTTCAAAATGAGAAGAGAGAGCACACAAGCATAAGGTGTGACCTTTGTGGTGTGCTGAATGTCTGCCAAGCTACGGAAAGATTGATAAACAAGTGGAAGCGTGTAACTTCCTTCACGAGATGGCAGAGGCAAACAATGGAAGTGTTGAAACTTGCAACATGTAGAGAACTGCAGGAAATATGCACTATGATTGTGTTCAAAGTTGTTTCCTGAGAAGAAATCTGTCATAATGCTGAAAGTTTAAGACAAAGGAACATTGAATAAACTGGTCATGATGAGAGTGGTGTGACAGTACATCCCCATTCTCAGCCAACGAGAGACGGAGTGTGTTCTCATATTGAAACATGTGTGGGTTGGTCGTTTTGGTTTTAGGGTATAATTGAAAGTCCCCAGGGGTTGTGGTTAGGGACGGCTGGTGTTTAACTAGCGGGAGATCGTCGCTGTTGTCGGTTTGCTGTTTCCAGATAGAGGCCTACATGTTTCCTGATACCTGACTTAAGCTTTGCCACTCAACTCTACCTGAGGGGCCTTACTGCCCTTTTTGGCCAGAGGGATAGTTTTCCTTGTTCCTTATTTGGGTTAGTATAAATAATAACTTGAATTTGCATATACTTTGCAAATGTATTTTGTCTCTGAAACGTATCTCTCTTTGCCTCTCCACTCCTTTAATACATTGTTTATTTGATATGAGTTTGTTTCTATTCATTGATAATACCTGTTCTCTGTGATGGTTCATAACTTGCATTGTGTGACTGTACTTCATGAGCATTAATTTCACATTATTTTTGATAAAACAGTATAATTATACTCTCAGTCTGTTATTATTTGGTAGTATCAATAAGTATATCATTATTAGCATCAACTCATCAGCTAAAGGTTTGTCGCCACAAAAGGTTTGTAGAGGAGTGCAGGTTTTGTAATGTACTTTGGTAAGTTAGGTATTGTAGGACTTGGCCTTTTTTAGCTAAAGTTGCCTAAACTTTTTGCTTTCACCCTAGACCTTTTTTCTGACATGGTGTTGCCAACCTAAGATGCTTTGGGTACTTTGCCACTGCTGATCAGTGTCAAAGTGCAAGTGCTCCCCTGTATAAAGAATAATGGTAATTGATTGTCCATGATTGGTATGTTTGCCTTACCAGTAAAGTCCCTAGTAAAGTGCACTATGTGTGCCAGGGCTGGTAATGCAAATGCTACTATTGGTCCTGCAACACTAATTGTGTCACCCACACCAGTAGCCTTAAAAAGGGCCCTCAGACCTGCCATTGTAGTGCCTGCACGCAGTTTGTTAAACTGCAATGTTGTTCTGACAAGTGCACCCACTTGCCAGACCTTACCCTTCCCTTTCTATGCACATCAGACACTCCTATGGTAGGCTCAAAGTATTCCCTGGGCAGGGTGCAGTGCATGTTAAAGGTAGGGCATGTACTAAGGTGTGTACCATGTCCTGATAGTGAAATAATCCCCTTTTCGTTTTTCACTGTGGAAAGGCCATCTTGCCCATGGGATAGAATGGGTAGGCTGTGTAATATGTTTTCCAGCCGATCATCCCAAAGGCTTAAGATGGAGAGGTGAAATTTAGTGTGCCTGAACTCCCAATGTAATAACACATCTTTTTATGAAGGTGGTTTTTGCATTGTGTGTTTAGAAGCCACTCTTTTAGAAGTGGCTGGGTTTTTGTGCTCTATACATTTCTGTGTGTCTCTGCCTGGTTGTGGATTGACTGTCTGGATTTGAAAGTGATGGGATCTGGGGAATGTCTTGACCCAGGAGAGAAGGTGAGACAGCAACTGGCTGACCTGCATCTGGAGTGTACGGGTAGAAGTAGCCCTTAGAGGTGAAGAGGCCTGGGTTGCTGCCATAAAACCATGGTCCCATCTCCTGCTGAGTGATTGAGAATCCAGACCCCCACTAATCTAAGGAAGAAGGTGTCCTGGCAGCGAGGCACCCAGAACTGGTTTGAACAGGGGTCAGTGCCCCCTGAACACAAAGACTTCAAAGCCATTTAGGAGTATAACTATGAGAGCTAAAGCCCCTTAACTTTAGAGAATGGCTTGATCAAGTTTGAACAAGACTGGAGCTATTTTGTGGTCAAGAGGAACCTTTGCCAAGGAAGAAACAACTGAAGAGACTGAAGGAAAGGACTGACCCTTGATGTGTGTTCTGGGGCTGGCCTGTAGTTTGCTGCTTTAACCAAGGAAAGGCTAAAGGGACTTTGCTGTGTGCTGTGTCTTCCTGCTTAAAAAGACTTTGCTGTGCTGTATCCTGAAGCAACTTATCCCCAACGGCCCGAGGAGAGCTGGCTCCCTGTTGCAGAATCTCAGGAACACAAAAGTTTCCAGGAGAGTCTCAGCAACGCTGTGTGCGTGTGCTTTTTGCAGCCTGAGACCCTCGTAAGAAGTGCCCTGTGATCGTGGGCACATGCAGTCCAAGCGAGTCCCAGCGTTCTGTGAGCGTGTTCTTTTTGCAGCCTGAGCCCTTCATGAGGATCGTCCTGTGATCGTGTGCATCGGAGTCCAAGTGAGTCTCAGCGACGCTGTGTGCGTGTGCTTTGTGCAGCCTGAGACCTTTGTGAGGATTGCTTTGTTAACGTGCACACCGGAGCCCAAGTGAGTCTCAGTCGCTGTGTGCGTGTGCTTTGTGCAGCCTGAGACCTTCGTGAGGATTGCCTTGTTATCGTGCACCCGGGGTTCAAGTGAGTCTCAGCAACGCTGCGTGCGTGTGCTTTGTGCAGCCTGAGACCTTCGTGAGGGGTGCCCTGTGATCGTGCACCTGGAGCTCAAGTGAGTCTCAGCGATGCTGTGTGCGTGTGCCCTGTGGCAGCCTGAGATCTTCGTAGCAGTAGCGGCCCAGACCGCCAGCCCTGGAGGAGCTGAGCCGCCAGCCCTAGGCCACCATTGCCAGAGTGGGACCTTGAGCCAACCTCGTCGAGGGAGGGCCCAAGTCCCATTGCCCGGAATTCCCAAAGATTGCATCGGAGACCCAAGTCGGTGGGAGAGGAGAGAGAGGTCGCACCCCCCAGGTAACGTGTGTCGACGCCTGGGCCGGGATACAAGCTCAGAGGGAGACACTATTGCCTCTCTAATTCTGGCAGCGCGAGCCTCTGCTTCGGCTCGTATTGTGGCCCGTACTGGCCAAGGGAGTGGCAGTATCGGGGCCGGAGTGCAGAGCTGCACTTTTTGTTACACCATACCCATTTTGGGGGCAACTGCTGACAGAGGCTGACTGCAAGTCAGCACGAATGGCGGAGTGACCACCTAAAGCACTGTGATCGGTGCTGGAGTGTATTACGCATTACCTTATTTCTGCATAACAGAGTACCTGATCGTCGTAATATGCATTGCATAATTTCTGCAAAACGAACTACCTGATTAGTGTATTACGCATTGCATTATATTTGCATAACGAACTACCTGATTAGAGTATTACGCATGGCATTATTTCTGCATAACGAACTCCCTGATTATAGTATGACGCATTGCATTGTTTCTGCATAACGAACCACCTGATTAGTGCATTACGCATTGCATTATTCCTGCATAACGAACTACCTGATTAGTGTATTATGCATTGCATTATTTATGCATAACGAAGTACCTGGTTGTTGCGTTACGCATTGCATTATTTTTACATTGCAAAGTGCCTGATTGTTGCGTTGCACATTTCATTATTTTTACATTATTGTTGCGTTACGCATTGCATTACTTTTCCATTGCAAGGTGCCAGATTCTAGCATTACGAACTGTATAACATTGTATTAGGACTACAGTGGAATGTTTAGAAGTGCTCATTAATATTGCTAGAACTGGCAAGGGCTGGCTGGCTTAAAAACCGGCTATGAGGAATATTACAAATACGCATATGTTGGATTTATATTGTGTGATCTTATTGTGACAGGGTGTCACAGAGTTCTTGGGGGGGATGATGTTTTCCATTGCAGAGGTGTTGTAGAACTCTGAGATGATGTTGAAGAATTCTTTTCTGTGGCTGGAGCTGGCTTCGATGCAGTGTGCTAGGGCATTCCTTCTTGTCTCTTTCAGGAGTCAGTGTTAGTGGTTGAATGATGTAGTGAGGGTGGCCTGGTCAGTGGGCTCCTTGCTGGTGCACCAGATGCTTGCAGTTGCGGTTCATGATTCTCAGTTCCAGGGTGTACTAGCTGGCATGTTTGTTGGATATCTTGAGTCTGGTGTGTTTCATGGGGAGTAACTCCATTGGCGCAGTCAGAGACCCAGGTGAGGAAATTCTTGACAGCCTGTTCAAGGAAAGTAGTGGTGTCAGGGTATGAGGTGCTGAGAGCATCAGTCGATTGGCTTTTGGATACTTTGTACCAGCTACATTGTGCTGTGCTGTGCCGGGCAGTCTTGTGGTGGTGCTGGGTGCTGCTGTGAAGGTGAAGTGGACGATTGAGTGGTCTGTCCATGTGAGCTCGGTGAAATGGCTGTACTTGACTCTGTTGCTGGCTGTGAAGATAGGGTCCAGCATACGCCCTGTGATGTGTGTGGGGTCAGTGACTAGTTGGGTGAGACTGATGTTGTTCATGCATTTGAGGAGGTTGGCTGTATTGTAGGGGTGGGTGGAATTTGCGTAGTCGCGCTATGCAAAGCACCGCAAAACGGTAACAAATCTCCGCGAGCACGCAGAAATTCCGTGAACACGCACAATTGCTTGCTCGCGATGCTTTGTTCCTGTTCGCGAACGTTGTTTGCGTGCTCGGGTGAAAATATCTCTCAAACACGCATTTTTAGAACACGAACAAGCATAAATTCCGCAAAGCCGAGGAACGCAGAATTTTGGGCAATTCCGCGTTCTCCGCGGAACGTGAAATTACTCGAATTCGGCAAATTCCACGAGCAGAACGGAATTTACCGCCCAGGCCTACTGTATTGGTGTCATAGAGGTGAAAGTTGAGATCTCCGAGGAAGGTGCAGTGTTTGGTGTAGGTGGCTTGAGGAACAATACATTCGGGGATGGCATTGCAGAAGCCGGAGTATGGTCCTGGAGGTCTGTAGTGAAGGGTGCTTCTGATGGTGGTTTTGCCGTCTGTTCTGAGTTGGAAGTTGAGGTGTTCCATGATTAGGGTGGTGTTGTCCGTGGCGGTGGAGCAGTAGATGGATACTTTAGGAATGATGGAGATCCCACCTCTGTGTTTGTTGATGTGGTTCTGGTGCGCACGTGGCTGTGGCAACATCAGGTGTTGATACAGAGTTGAGTCAGGTCAGGGATAAGGGAGACAATGTTAGGGGTGAGGGAGGTGATGGTGTCACAGATCTCGGTGGTTTGTTTGCAGAGTGACTAGGTGTTGAGCAGGAGGCAGTGGAGTTGCCTGAACACAGTCATGCTCAGTGTGGTGGTGGCTGTATGTGCAGGTGCTCCGATGTTGCAGGTGAAGCGGCAGTGGTGGAATGGGAAGGGTCCCACTGTGGATCCTGAAGAGTTCAGCAGTATCTGTTGTTATAGAGTCTGAGGTCTAGGGCTCTGAGTTCTGTGCAGGTGTAGCTATGGGTGATGGGAGATCCAGAGTACCTGGTGCTGAATGTGATCCAGGCTTACTTTTGCTGTGCCTTTAGTATGCTGGTGGATCGGATATGCTGTGGTCTCCATTAAGTAGGTTCTAGGAAGAGTGCTGGGAGGCAGGAGCAGCAACCATCTGGAAAACGTGCAGTGAGGTGGGCTGACTATCTTCACAATGACAATCTCAAAATACTCAAAATAGCAAGGCACAAACAAAGGTAATCACAAAATACTCAAAATAAGAGGCTCAAACTGCAAATGATAAGGCACAAGGCACAGAATACAACAGGGAAACCTGGGTGGATAGAGAAAACACGCATAACACAAGTGACAGATGGTAGTAAAACAACAGGATGAAACAGCAATAATGGCCCAGAAAGCAAACAGAATGGAGGGAAATTAAACATGGGGGCAAATCATGAAAATGAGCATTGGGCTTGGTGGTGAAGTGGAAGCTGGCACAAGACCTGTTGTGTTGCAATATGCCACTTGGAGGACATCTTTCTTTTAGTTACTTCAAGACATGGATTTCAAATATCCATGAAACATGTATTATGCATACTTTACTAATCTCTGCTACTAATGCACTGTAATAATCCTCATAAGAGATACAGCTGCCCCCCCAGTTGAATGAATGTAATGTGCCTCCAGACAGTTTGCGAGTAAAAGAATCATCCAACCAAATATATTTTCCTTTATGGAGTGCATTACCATACTGCCGTTGCACCCTGCTCCTCAATCAGACTACTAGTATTACCCATGGGTAAAACAGATTGTCTCATTGGAAATGTAAACCATCTTCTGTTGCAGTGTGTCAAAAGCTACTTCAGTCAATATAATAGCAACACAGAGGGCCTTCAATTTATAAAGCTGTGCAAAATATGGGAGCATAACAGGGCATCTCAAACCGGTAATAAGAAACAATCCAGAAGTAACAATCTGTAATGCACTTGAAAGGATAACATAAATGGAAAACAGTCAACCTTAAAAAACTAGAAGAAAGGATTTTTTGAAGTAATTGAAAATAATACAACTTGAATTATCATTGTATTACCAGTTTAATGACAACACTGCATCCTGACAAAATAAATGTCCACCTCCCCTCCCTGAATGTAGTTTACCCTCCATTTAGCCACTAACTGAACCTTTGCTTTTGACCCAGCCTTTTAACTATGTTTGTGCTATACAAATATCACATACATATAGAAAACAAGTGTGGAATGCAGGCAAAAAATGAAAACCTGAGCAATAGATCTAAGTATTTCGCCAGAAGATACACATATACCACAGACTAAATCTTCTAGGAAATCCATGACAAACAGTATCTTAGCCAGCAGACATTAATTCATTCAGTCTGTTAGACATTGATGAATTCAGTCTGCTTAAAATATTAGGAAGGACTAGGCTTCTGGCCTTTTCCTGGGGGCTTTGCCTAACTCTTGCTCCCTTATTCTTTTGTCAAAGCACACTTCACAAAGCTCTTAAACAGCCTTTTAATGTTGCGAATATGCCTTTAAAGGATTACTCCTCCATTTGAAAATCACAAACAATTAGGTGGATCTTTGCCAGAGCGGCTGACTCCCGAGCCTGTGGATCACAGTTTAATCCCTGGCGCCAGTGGCTGCTCGCTCAGGACTATGTGACTCTGGGTAATAGCTCACTTAATCTCCCCGAGTGCCCCCAGGGCCTTGAAACCCTAAGGGATTACATTATATTACAACACAGCCAATGGCACCGCAAAGGACACCCAAGCAGATTCAGATCCGTGGACTGCGACAATTGCATAGCAATGCATAAGTCAAGTACACAGTTGAAAGAGCAGAGCTTTGAAAATACGGAGTACCAGCTCACTGAAATGCTGTAACAAATGACTTCATAAAAGTGATTGTACCTCAGAAGAAGAACGTGCTACTTTGAGCTCAAAGGTTTCACGGGCAGATGTTAGTGCCACATCTTATTTAAACAATTTCAATTGGCTTAGTCTAGCAAAGTTGATTAGAGAAACAGGGACAATCAGCCACTAACTAAAATCCCCAGTAGAATGTGTGGGAGGATATAAGATATTCATACAGCAAGTCACAACCTTTGAAACAATTACTACATTAGGGAACACCGGGTTTCATCCTGCAGCAACTCTTATCTTTTAAAATGAAGTAGCTTTCTTTGGAAATCAACAAAAATGCAGACTTTCTCAGTTTTATGGGAACCCCCTTCATATAACATGCAAGGTTTGCCATGGACCCATTATATACTCTATGAAGTGTTCTCTCTTTAAAGATGAAAGAGTGACCCAAAGACGTTCCACTCTCATGTAGACTAACAAACACCTGTTTATTCTCATGCATAGATCTGTATCAAAAGGGAAAAACCAAGCCTTGGTTAAAATATTTGCATCTATCTCTTCATATCATCCTCTTTGGAAATGTTTAATACATGATGTGAAATTAAATGCTGAAATTGGAAGAGAAATAAAAACTTGGATACGCAAGATGACAGATGGTGTTTCAGCTGAAGTAAAAAACAATTCTTCTAAAAGTTCAATTCTAAGCATAGTGTAGGTTGCTTTTTCTTTGCCATTATTTTCTGCTTGCATGCCAAACTATAAGACAAAAATGATTCAGTCGCATTCAAATAATTCCATGGCTCGCAATTTGATCTTAAAACCTGCAGAGTCCAACTCAATTGCAAAATCTATCTTAGCTGACCCTGACCATGTTGAAGCATAGGCATGCCATTTTTACGATATCAAATGCAGATGAAATAACATTATTCAATGAATAAATGTGAGTGGACAGTGTAGCTATGCCATTATTGAGAACAGCAAAGCCTTTTCAAAGTTTTCACTATCAATTTGGGTTAACTGTTCAGCAGCTTCTTGTTGAGAAATTTTCCAAATGTCATAATGAGTGGCATATGTAAAATGTATAGAATGATGAGATCTGGGACCAAACAAAACATTATGTGAATCCATATAATCAGAAAGAAGGAATCAGTGATGTTTAACTGGTGATAAGGTGAAATGTTCCAAACATTGCTGGCATAATTTGCCTGCGCTATAGGTAGTAAGTACTCCAGAGTGTTGAGACTGAATATACTGAGGATCTGGCCTGCTTGCTTTAAACCCCTTGGAAAAGTTGAAAATATGGGCACTACAGCCATAGGTATCAACTGGCCTCCGTTACCGCCCATATGAACCAGAAATTGAAGATTTATAAGCTCCATTCTGTACCATTTCATTAACCTGTACTTCTGTGAAAATAATGAACTATTGCCATTTATTGAACCTTGCAAAGAGGGAATGCTTGGTGTGTTTAATTGTGTAGTATTGCCCAAGCCAAGACTTGTAGTCTGTTGTACTGTTTTTGTTTAGAAAAATCATTTACAAGGGATTAGACAAGCCCTAAATAAAACATCAGTGCCCTGGGCCTGCCAGTCTCACGTATCCCAAACAGATTTAACCTCAATATTGTCCTTCCAGTATTCATTAACATTTAGGGCTAGTTGTGAACTAAATGAACTTGAATCAATCAATTTTGTTTGGGAGTGCATATTTTTCTTCAGTGGGGAAGGTGTACTCTTATAATATTATGAATCTGGGTCTGTAGGGACATGACCAGAAAAATAACAGAACTTCTTTAAATATGTTCTAGAACTACCCACTGGTGGTGTTAAGCAATATTACCACTGTGAATATTTATAAACAGCACAAGAAATCCTAGCTCTGTGTAATTATTGATGTGTATGATGATGGTACCACAACATTTAACCATAATTTGTAGCGATTCAAATACAAATCCTTTTTTTTTCAAATTGGGTGTAGGATTCTAATTCAGATAGCATTTTAGAAACAGTCATACAATCCAATTAATCAGAAATGGAACTTGGGATAATAACGTCATCCATCGCAATTAAAAATAATCGAATCCGAAAAATCTCTGTCAGCCCAAAAATGTCATACTGGAGGTCCCAGGAGGGGTTGTTTGCCACAAAGGACCCACAGCAGCCAAGTGGACATCATTTCCCAACTAGTAGTGCACCAAGAGACATGTTTGCAGAGTGGTAGAGAAATGGGGTGGGGCACGATGACCTCTGAGCCATCATGCAGTGTGGAATTTACTGCAGGTAACAGGATGGTCAATTTGCCCGCAAGGTTGTCCTTGGGGTTCAACATTTCCTACTATTACCTCCAGCACGCCAAACACAGTACCATACTTTAAAGGTCTTCAGAGGCCACACCAACATTCTCCACCACTCTTCAAACGCACCCCATGGCGCACTGATGGTCGGGGGATGAAGTCCAATTGGCTCCAGAGAGTCCTTGTGGGCCAACAAGCTCTCTTGCTATCTTCAGTAAGGCTCACACCGTGGGACTGCTGAAAGGTCTTTGGAGGCCACACCTCCTTTCTCCACCACTCTGCAAACACACCTCCCGGGTGGGAGCTGAAATAGGCACCCCGGGACATTGCAGGAGCCAGCCATGGAGGTGGCAGGAACCAGGGCCATCTAGGGCTCCAGGAGGGGGATAGTGCGGGACCACCCCTTTGTTCTAATTTTCTCTAAGGAGGTGGTGGTCTCTGGGGGTGCTAAGCGGACCTCCTGCATATATATTATACTGTGGGGGGCCTAGCAGGCCACCCTACATTTTTATTAATAGTTGCTCTTGGGAGGTGGCAATCCCCAAGCAGCAGGGGGGTCCATGCACCCTCACCTCCCTTCTTTTTAACTGCCAGGGAGGTGGCTGTAACCGGGGCTGCGGGGGCCCATGGAGCCCCCGCACTTTAATCATTCATACCATTTGGGAGGTGATGGTCCCTGGGGCTGTGGGGGGAAACTTGAGGGGCACCCGCATTTATGTTATTTATTGCCTCACATATATTTTGAATAAATCAATGTGAATGCAGTGGTACCAGAGGTTGAGGGGGGGTCCGTGTGGTCCCCCCACATAATCTAAGTTTCAAGCCCCAGGGAGGTGGCTGCCCCGGGGCTGCAGAGGGGTCTTCATGGCCCCCCACTTCCATTATTGATAAAGCCCTGGGGAGGTGGTTGTCCCTAGGGCTGTGGGTGGAGCCATAATGGCCTCCCCTGCATCCGTTTACTTGGTTGCCCCTGGGAGGTGGCGGTTCCTTGGGCATGAAGGTTGTCACATGGACACCACCCAGATTTCTATAAAGTATGCCCTTGGGAATTGGCCCACCCAGGGGCTTAATGTAAAACACGAGTGGGAGCCTGCATGCATTTAAAAAAAATAAAATTGCCGTGGATTTGTGGGTCTACCCGCAAATGTTTGACAACATTTAAAAAATAAACACTTCCTGGTTGAAGTGTGGGCAGCCAATCAAATTTTAGTAGGATCCATGAGTACATTGCAAGGACTTTCATGCCCAGATATCTATACTATTAAACTTGAATATCTCCTAAACTACTGAATGCATTTACACAAAATCACAAAAAGCCAGCATTCTGGACAAACATCTAGCTTTCTGCCAAATTTGGTTTAATTCTGTTAAGCACTTCGGACTGTAGTCGTCGGAAATCCCCATAGACATAGCATGGGGAAACAGTGTTTTGGGACCCCTTTTTTCTCAGCCCCCACTTGACGGGTCCCCCAAAACTTTCAACACAGCAGCTGAACCAAAAGGGGGATTTTTTTAAAATTTCCTGAAGATTTGTCAAGCGACGCTAAAGTTCCTGGTGAAACAAAAAATGCTTTTCCTATGGAAACTTTAATCCTAACTATTACTACCTATTGGAGACCGTCAGTAGGTAATATATCTCTATCTATCTATCTATCTATCTATCTATCTATCTATCTATCTATCTATCTATCTATCTATCTATCTATCTATCTATCTATCTATCTATCTATCTATCTATCTATCTATCTATCTATCTATCTATCTATCTATCTATCTATCTATCTATCTATCTATCTATCTATCTATCTATCTATCTATCTATCTATCTATCTATCTATCTATCTATCTATCTATCTATCTATCTATCTATCTATCTATCTATCTATCTATCTATCTATCTATTCATATATAGATATTCACATATAAAACATGTATATACTCACTGAAAAAACCACAGGTTTCAGGGACATTATAGTTAGTCGGACATGTCACTCATACAAAACCAGAGGAATCTGCCTGTTATAGTAAGTTGAGCTAACTATCACTCGTGCCGCACAATGCACTGCTGATGACAGCACATATAACTTCACTCATGACATGGTCAGTGACATCACTGATGACATCACTGATGACATCATCCAGTGACTCAGTGTTTCTGAAAAGTTTAAATATGTTATATATATATATATATGCCAAGGTGTGTTGAAGAAGGAGTGGGTGTATGAGTGTCTGTATGGATGATTTAGTAGGTGCATTACTGACTGTATAAGTGAGTGATTAAACGTGTCTTAATGAATGCATGGGTTAGTGACTAAACTGTGTCAATGTCTGTATCAGTCTGTCAGTTGGTGTGAAAGCGGATGCATGGGTTGGTGAGTAGCTACATGAGTGTCTTTATGGGTTATTGATTGTATGAGTATCTATATAAGTGCCTGAGTGTATGCGTGGGTGGGTGGGGGTGTGACTTTGTGCATAGATGTATGAGTAGGTGACTCACTGGGTATATGGGTTCAAGAGTGTATCTGTGAATGGCTGTATGGGTGGGTGAATGTGTGTAGGGGTATGTTGGTGAGTCAATGGATGTCTCAGTGGTACATGTGTGAGTTACTACATATGTGAAAGGCAGTATATGTGAGTGTTGGACTATATAATTGACTATATGTGAGAGTGAGTGATTGTGAGAGTGGTTGTGTGGATGAGTGTGTGCTCTGTCAGTGATTGTATGAGAGATTAAGTATGGGTTAGTATCTGTATGAAGAAGTGAGGTGGTATGTGTATAACTGTATAGGTGAGTAAATGGGTGTGGTATATGTATATAACTGTATAGGTGAGTAAATGGGTGTGTGATTGATTCTTTACATGATAGACGAGGTGTGTGAGTAGCTCTGTGGGTGAGTGGTGGTGTGTGAGTGGTGTGTGAGTGTCCGTATAGGAATATGAGTACATATGATAGTGCCGTATTGATGAGTGACTGCATGTATGAATGACTGTATGGGTGAATGAGTGGATGTGCGTTTAGACCTATGAATCAGTGAGTGGGTATGTAGTAACTGGTATTGGTGTGTCTATGGTTTCAAAAATGGTAGTCTGTATTTTAGAGTGGGTGTATGACAGATTATATTAGGGTGTGAGGAGGTGCATCAGATTATCATGTGGATGATGCCATCAGTGATGTCATTTGGGATATCATCAGTGATGTCACTGACCATTGCCAGGGCACGAGTTATAGTTAGTTCAACTAACTATAACTGCTGAATTTCTCTGGTTTTGTATGAGTGAAATGTTCGACTAACTATAACGCCCCTAAAACCTGTGTTTATTTTAGTGAATTTCTAAGGATTTTTAAATGCTAATTCCTAACTATAACGTCCCTGAAACCTCTGGTTTTTTCAGTGAATTTCTAAGGTTTTTATTATGCTAATTTCTAACTATGCCTACATAGGTAGAACATGTACAGAAAGATAAAGAAAGACGCAGAAAGAAACAAGAGAAGTGCAGAAAGAGGAAGAAATGTGCAGAAAGAATCAAGAAAAATGCAGAAAGAGGCTTGAGAAGTCCAGAAAGAGGAAGAAGGGGGGGAGAAAGGGGCAAGAGAAGTGCTGAAAGAAGCAACAGGGGGCAGAAAATGGCCTACTTCGACTGCACCTTACCACAGACTCATACAAAATAGCCAAATCACTAATCCTCTCTCAAGATGTCTTAAATCCTAATTCTCTCTTGAAGGCTCACTATTAATCGAGTGCTCAGAATGTTATGCCTACCAAATATAAAACAGCAATCCTAAGCATATCACTGTTGTACGTCTGACCACGTTTGTGAAGGTATGCATGCGTGTGTCTCTGCTTTTACCTAGTGACATGTTACATAAAAATAAACATAGAAATACTTGAATACCTGTGTTTCAAACTGCATACTTTGTAAATTCGTGTACAAAAAGGTAGAAGCAAAGTGCAAAAAGAGCAACCGAGGAGCAGAAACAGCAGAAGAGGTGTAGAAAGAGGGAACAGGGGTGCAGAAAGAGGCAAGAGAGGTACAGAAAGAGGGAAGAGTAGTGTAGAAAGAGGTAAGAGGGGTGCAGAAAGAAGCAAGTGAGGTGCAGAAAGAGGCAACAGAGGTGCAGAAGGGAGCACGACTGGTACAGAAACAGGCAAGATAAGTGCAGAAAGAGGCAACAGAATTGCTGAAAGAGGCAAAAGCAGAATAGAAAGAAGCAAGATAAGTGATGAACGAGACAAGAGAGTTGCAGATAGAAATAAGAGAGGTGCAAAAAAACAAGAGAAGTGCAGAAAGAGGCAAGTGAGGTGCGGAAAGAGGCAAGAGAATTGCAGAAAGAGGCAAGAGAGGTACAGAAAGAGGTAGGAGAGGTGCACAAAGAAGCAAAAGAAGTACAGAAAGAAGTGTAGCAAGAGAAAGTAAGATGCAGAGAGAAGCAACAGAGGTGCTGAAAGAGGCAAGAGGGGTACAGAAAGAGGCAAGAGGGGTACTGAATAGGCAGGAAAGGTGCAGAAATAGGGAACAGGGGTACAGAAAGAGACAAGAGTGATACAGACATTTACAAGAGTGGTGCAGAAAGAAGCAAGAGCAGTGCAGAAGGAACAAATAGAGGTGCAGAAAGAGGAAAGAAGGGTGCAGAAAGAAGTAGGAGAGGTGCACAAAGGGGCAAGAGGGATACAGAAAGAAGAAAGAGGGTTGCAGAAAGAAGGAAGAGAAGTGCAGGAAGAAGCAACAAAGGTGCTGGAAGAGACAAGAAGTGTGCAGATAGAGGCAACAGAAGTGCAGAAAGAAGCAATAGAGTTGCAGAACGAGGCAAAAGAGGTACAGAGAGAGGCAAGAGAGATGCAGAAAGACGGGATAGGGATGCAGAAAAAGGCAAGAGGGATGCATAAATTTGCAACAGAAGTGCAGAAAGAAGCAAGAGCAGTGCAGAATAAACCAACAGAGGTGCAGAAAGAGGCAAGACGGTTACAGGAAGAGGCAAGAAAGTGCAGAAAAAGGCAAGAGACATGCAGAAAGAGACAAGAGGGGTACAGAAAGAGGCAAGAAGGGTGCAGAAAGAAGCCAGAGAAGTGCAGAAAGAAGCAACAGAGGTCTAGAAACAGGTAAGAGAGGTACAGAAAGAGGCAAGAAAGGTGCAGGAAGAGTGAACATGGGTGCGGAAAGAGTCAAGATGGGTGCAGGGAGAAGTAAGAGAAGTGCAGAAAGAAGCAACAGTGGTGCTAAAAGATACAAGAAGGGTGCAGAAAGAGGCAAGACAAGTGCAGAAAGAAGCAAGTGAGGTATAGAAAGAGGCAAGAGAGGTACAGAAAGATGCAATAGAGGTGCAGAAAGAGACAAGAGATCTGCAGAAAAATGCAACAGAGGTGCTGAAAGAGGCAAGAGAGGTGCAGAAAGAAGCAAGTGAGAGGTGCAGAAAGAAGAGAGTGAGGTTCATAAAGAGGCAAGATAAGTGTAGAAAGAGGCAAGAGAAGTGCAGAAAGAGGCAGGAGAGGTGCAGAAAGAACCAACAGAGGTCCAGAAAGAGGCAAGTGGGGTGCGGAAAGAACTACCAGAGGAGACCAAAGAGGCAAGTGGGGTGAAGAAAGAGACAAGAGGGGTGCAGAAAGAAGGAAGAGAAATACAGAAAGAAGCAACAGAGGTGCTGAAAGATATAAGAAGGGTGCAGAAATAGGCAAGAGAAGTGCAGAAAGAAGCAACAGAGTAGCAGAAAGAGGCAAGAGAGGTGCAGAAAGAGGCGAGAGAGGTGCAGAAAGAAGCAAGTGATGTGCCGAAAGAAGCAAGAGAGGTGCAGAATGTGGCAAGTGAAGTATAGAAATAGGCAAGATAAGTGTAGAAAGAGGCACTTGAGGAGCAGAAGGAGGAAAGAGAGGTATAGAAAGAGGCTCAGGAAGTGCAGAAAGAGGCAAGAGGAATCTAGAAAGAAGCAAGAGAGGTGCAGATGGAAGGGAGTGAGGTACAGAAAGAGGCAAGTGAGGTGCAGAAAGAGGCAAGAGAGGTACAGAAAGAGGTAAGAGAAGTGTAGAAACAGGCAAGAGAGGCACAGAAAGGGGTGCGGAAAGAACTACCAAAGGAGAACAAAGAGGCAAGTGGGGTGAAGAATGAGACAAGAGGGGTGCAGAAAGAAGGAAGAGAAATACAGAAAGAAGCATGTGAGGTGCTGAAAGATACAAGAAGGGTGCAGAAACAAGCATGTGAGGTGCAGAAAGAGGCAAGAGGGGTGCAGAAAGAAGAGAGTGAGGTTCGGGAAGAAAGGTGCAGCAAGAAGCAAGAGAAATTCAGAAATAGGCAAGAGAGGCACAGAAAGAGGCAAGAGACTTATAGTACGAAGCAAGATAAGTCCAGAGAGAGGCAAGTGTGGTACAGAAAGAGGCAAGAGAGGTACAGAAAGAACCAACAGAGGTACAGAAAGAGGAAAGAGGGGTGCAGAAAGAAGTAGCAGAGGAGAACAAAGAGGCAAGAGGGGTGCAGAAAGAAGTAGCAGAATAGTACAAAGATGCAAGAGGGGTGCAGAAAGAGGCAAGAGAAGTGCAGAAAGAAGCAACAGAGTTGCAGAACGAGGCAAAAGAGGTACAGAGAGAGGCAAGAGAGATGCAGAAAGATGGGAGAGGGATGCAGAAAGAGGCAAGAGGGATGCATACATTTGCAACAGAGGTGCAGAAAGAAGCAAGAGCAGTGCAGAATAAACCAACAAAGGTGCAGAAAGAGGCAAGACGGTTCCAGGAAGAGGCAAGAAAAGTGCAGAAAAAGGCAAGAGACGTACAGAAAGAGACAAGAGGGGTACAGAAAGAGGCAAGAAGGGTGCAGAAAGAAGCCAGATAAGTGCAGAAAGAAGCAACATTGGTGCTGAAAGATACAAGAAGGGTGCAGAAAGAGGCAAGACAAGTGCAGAAACAAGCAAGTGAGGTATAGAAAGAGGCAAGAGAGGTACAGAAAAAAGATAGTGCGGTTCAGAAAGAGGCAAGAGAAGAGTAGAAAGTGGCAAGGGAAGTGCAGAAAGAGGCAAGAGAGGTATAGATAGAGGCAAGGTAAGTGTAAAAAGAGGCAAGTGAAGCACAAAAGGAGCCACTTGAGGTGCATAAAGAGGCAAGAGAGGTACCAAAAGAGGCGAGGGAAGTGCAGAAGCAGGCAATAGAAATGTACAAAGAGGCAAGAGAGGTGCAGAAAGATGCGATAGAGGTGCAGAAAGAGAAAAGAGATCTGCAGAAAAATGCAACAGAGGTGCTGAAAGAGGCAAGAGAGGTGCAGAAAGAAGCAAGTGAGAGGTGCAGAAAGAAGAGAGTGAGGTTCAGAAAGAGGCAAGATAAGTGTAGAAAGATGCAAGAGAAGTGCAGAAAGAGGCAGGAGAGGTGCAGAAAGAACAAACAGAGGTCCAGAAAGAGGCAAGAGGGGTGCGGAAAGAACTACCAGAGGAGAACAAAGAGGCAAGTGGGGTGAAGAAAGAGACAAGAGGGTTGCAGAAAGAAGGAAGAGAAATATAGAAAGAAGCAACAGAGGTGCTGAAAGATATAAGAAGGGTGCAGAAAGAGGCAAGAGAAATGCCGAAAGAAGCAACAGAGTAGCAGAAAGAGGCAAGAGAGGTGCAGAAAGAGGCAAGAGAGGTGCTGAAAGAAGCAAGTGATGTGCCGAAAGAAGCAAGAGAGGTGCAGAAAGAAGAGAGTGAGGTTCAGAAAGAGGCAAGAGAAGAGCAGAAAGAAGAGAGTGAGGTTCAGAAAGAGGCAAGAGAAGAGCAGAACGTGGCAAGTGAAGTATAGAAAGAGGCAAGATCAGTATAGAAAGAGGCACTTGAGGTGCAGAAGGAGGAAAGAGAGGTATAGAAAGAGGCTCAGGAAGTGCAGAAAGAGGCAAGAGGAATCTAGAAAGAAGCAAGAGAGGTGCAGAAGGAAGGGAGTGAGGTACAGAAAGAGGTAAGAGAAGTGTAGAAACAGGCAAGAGAGGCACAGAAAGGGGTGCAGAAAGAACTACCAGAGGAGAACAAAGAGGCAAGTGGGGTGAAGAATGAGACAAGAGGGGTGCAGAAAGAAGGAAGAGAAATACAGAAAGAAGCATGTGAGGTGCTGAAAGATACAAGAAGGGTGCAGAAACAAGCATGTGAGGTGCAGAAAGAGGCAAGAGGGGTGCAGAAAGAAGAGAGTGAGGTTTGGGAAGAGGCAAGATAAGTGTAGAAAGAGGCAAGAGATTATCAGAAAGAGGCAGGAGAGGTGCAGAAAGAACCAACAGAGGTCCAGAAAGAGGCAAGAGGGGTGCGGAAAGAACTACCAGAGGAGAACAAAGAGGCAAGTGGGGTGACGAAAGAGACAAGAGGGGTGCAGAAAGAAGGAAGAGAAATACAGAAAGAAGCAACAGAGGTGCTGAAAGAAATAAGAAGGGTGCAGAAATAGGCAAGAGAAATGCAGAAAGAAGCAACAGAGTAGCAGAAAGAGGCAAGAGAGGTGCAGAAAGAGGCAAGAGAGGTACAGAAAGACCCAACAGAGGTACAGAAAGAGGAAAGAGGGGTGCAGAAAGAAGTAGCAGAGGAGAACAAAGAGGCAAGAGGGGTGCAGAAAGAAGTAGCAGAGGAGTACAAAGATGCAAGAGGGGTGCAGAAAGAGGCAAGAGACGTGCAGAAAGAAGCAACAGAGTTGCAGAACGAGGCAAAAGAGGTACAGAGAGAGGCAAGAGAGATGCAGAAAGATGGGAGAGGGATGCAGAAAGAGGCAAGAGGGATGCATACATTTGCAACAGAGGTGCAGAAAGAAGCAAGAGCAGTGCAGAATAAACCAACAAAGGTGCAGAAAGAGGCAAGACGGTTCCAGGAAGAGGCAAGAAAAGTGCAGAAAAAGGCAAGAGACGTACAGAAAGAGACAAGAGGGGTACAGAAAGAGGCAAGAAGGGTGCAGAAAGAAGCCAGAGAAGTGCAGAAAGAAGCAACATTGGTGCTGAAAGATACAAGAAGGGTGCAGAAAGAGGCAAGACAAGTGCAGAAACAAGCAAGTGAGGTATAGAAAGAGGCAAGAGAGGTACAGAAAAAAGAGAGTGCGGTTCAGAAAGAGGCAAGAGAAGAGTAGAAAGTGGCAAGGGAAGTGCAGAAAGAGGCAAGAGAGGTATAGATAGAGGCAAGGTAAGTGTAAAAAGAGGCAAGTGAAGCGCAAAAGGAGCCACTTGAGGTGCATAAAGAGGCAAGAGAGGTACCAAAAGAGGCAAGGGAAGTGCAGAAGCAGGCAATAGAAATGTACAAAGAGGCAAGAGAGGTGCAGAAAGATGCGATAGAGGTGCAGAAAGAGAAAAGAGATCTGCAGAAAAATGCAAGAGAGGTGCTGAAAGAGGCAAGAGAGGTGCAGAAAGAAGCAAGTGAGAGGTGCAGAAAGAAGAGAGTGAGGTTCAGAAAGAGGCAAGATAAGTGTAGAAAGATGCAAGAGAAGTGCAGAAAGAGGCAGGAGAGGTGCAGAAAGAACAAACAGAGGTCCAGAAAGAGGCAAGAGGGGTGCGGAAAGAACTACCAGAGGAGAACAAAGAGGCAAGTGGGGTGAAGAAAGAGACAAGAGGGGTGCAGAAAGAAGGAAGAGAAATACAGAAAGAAGCAACAGAGGTGCTGAAAGATATAAGAAGGGTGCAGAAATAGGCAAGAGAAATGCCGAAAGAAGCAACAGAGTAGCAGAAAGAGGCAAGAGAGGTGCAGAAAGAGGCAAGAGAGGTGCTGAAAGAAGCAAGTGATGTGCCGAAAGAAGCAAGAGAGGTGCAGAAAGAAGAGAGTGAGGTTCAGAAAGAGGCAAGAGAAGAGCAGAAAGAAGAGAGTGAGGTTCAGAAAGAGGCAAGAGAAGAGCAGAACGTGGCAAGTGAAGTATAGAAAGAGGCAAGATCAGTATAGAAAGAGGCACTTGAGGTGCAGAAGGAGGAAAGAGAGGTATAGAAAGAGGCTCAGGAAGTGCAGAAAGAGGCAAGAGGAATCTAGAAAGAAGCAAGAGAGGTGCAGAAGGAAGGGAGTGAGGTACAGAAAGAGGTAAGAGAAGTGTAGAAACAGGCAAGAGAGGCACAGAAAGGGGTGCAGAAAGAACTACCAGAGGAGAACAAAGAGGCAAGTGGGGTGAAGAATGAGACAAGAGGGGTGCAGAAAGAAGGAAGAGAAATACAGAAAGAAGCATGTGAGGTGCTGAAAGATACAAGAAGGGTGCAGAAACAAGCATGTGAGGTGCAGAAAGAGGCAAGAGGGGTGCAGAAAGAAGAGAGTGAGGTTCGGGAAGAGGCAAGATAAGTGTAGAAAGAGGCAAGAGATTATCAGAAAGAGGCAGGAAAGGTACAGAAAGAACCAACAGAGGTCCAGAAAGAGGCAAGAGGGGTGCGGAAAGAACTACCAGAGGAGAACACAGAGGCAAGTGGGGTGACGAAAGTGACAAGAGGGGTGCAGAAAGAAGGAAGAGAAATACAGAAAGAAGCAACAGAGGTGCTGAAAGAAATAGGAAGGGTGCAGAAATAGGCAAGAGAAATGCAGAAAGAAGCAACAGAGTAGCAGAAAGAGGCAAGAGAGGTGCAGAAAGAGGCAAGAGAGTTGCAGAAAGAAGCAAGTGATGTGCCGAAAGAAGCAAGAGAGGTGCAGAAAGAAGAGAGTGAAGTTTAGAAAGAGGCAAGAGAAGAGCAGTGTGGTAAATATTTCGTTACCGGTACTATTTTTTATGCGGTAAAATCTATCAAGAATAACTCAGTAAATATAAGAGGCAGAATCCGTGGTATTAGAGGTTTTAAAAGGCTTTATTCCTATACAAAGGAAGACAATTCGAATTGTGGGCCTTCTATTCCATCACCACGAAAGTTTAGGAAGGAAGGAACATATATTATTGACAGGTAGGCAGTTTTATAGAAAACACATTACAGTAAAACAGATGCAAGAGGCGTAACAACTGATAAAAGGTGCATACGTAACTAATAGAGGGCGTAATTTAATAAACGTCATCATATATGATGTCATAAGTGGGTGGATCCATAAAAGAATCCTGCAATGTCAGCAGAAATATGTGGCAGAGATGCGCGCGCAGCTGCATGACGTGTGATTGACGTGCAACTAGAGGGTGAAGGAGACTTGACATTTAGCTCTACATGTGGAGACAGAAGTCTGGGGTTATGTCAACCTAATTCCAAATCATATCTAATATCCTATGTTTAAAGAACTGTGTTATCCAAACAAAAAGGTCTCTTAGGATAGAATCTTATTCTATACTGACTATACTGACTGTTAGTGCGTGTACAAGCGTCTAAGTGTCTACACTAGATGCGAGGGGGTAGGAATATTCCATGGTAACGGAGCTATGAATTACTTGCATGAGGACAGCGAGGCCTGGCCCTTTGCACGGGAGCTGGAAGAATGTTTACCTAAACTACTAGACAGGAGGAGATAATCTTGAAGGTGAAATACAGTTTTTGGCAGGCGACAGGCTGGATCAGGCACCGTTAGCCGCGCAGGGAGTAAGACAAAGTTCATGGTCACAGATGCAGGCTCAGACTGGAGCTTTCAGAGGCAGAAGGCAGGAAAAGGCTTGATGACAGAATTCGGGCCTACTTGCCTGAATCTGTGAAATGTGGAAAGTGAACCACATAAAGTCGGTGGCCTTTCATACTTAGGAATGGAATATCTGACCCATTCATGGCGGATCTGAAAGAGGACATGTTGACGATGGACGCACATATATTTGCGTCTTCAGAACTGGAGCAGGAGGGAACATACATGTACTTATAGCATGCACATGGAGCCGTTGGGGTCTACGATAGGGGACATAACTGATCACAAAATTCATATTTCCTCATTCCCTCCTTGTCCCCTTCGGACCCTTAGGAGATATCGATCTTCATCAATCCATCGATCTGTTCATATAGCATCATTTGTTCTTCTTTCTTCTTCCGGGATCTCGAACGAAAACTTGGATGTGGGATACACGAGGTGGTACACAGACCACAAATCGCTGGCCCACATTGTAGACATAAGCAGCAACTGAATGGTATGAGAAAGCCAATACCTAGGAAGGATAGTATTCTCCATCCCCAGGCTGACAACACGCCCCAGAACCAACCGGACCAAGTCCAGGTGCCTGGACTCTGGTGTATCTGGCTTACAATTTTATGAAGGCGGGTTATGGCTTTATATACTGACGGCGAATTTTCTGGTATGAAAATGCAACAACTTGATCCGATGACCCTACAAGCTCCGCCCCTATCGGCCAGGATGACGTCAAGGACAAGACGGTTTTGAAGCACAACAATCCGCATAGCAGACTGCTCTTCTGTTAAATTGCCTAAGGCGGAAATAGTTTCGTTCACTACTGCTTCAAGGGTTCTGGTTAATCTACGTATCAGCTTACTATTAGTGACTGTACCTATATAGGGAAAGAAACCTTTATTGAAATCTGTGTATTTCTCCCATGCTGTTTCAGTGTAATCGACAATTGGGAGATCTCTCTGCCGTCTATTGTGTACTAAATGGGTATTTCTGTGATAATCAGGAGGAGCTAGGAAAACAGGTGGCAGAAGGAATGCTATGTAACAGGTACCATCCCAATCTAAAGGTAGACATATATATGCGGTCTGGCCACATATGAAGTAGGAATGACGAGAAGCTCTAAATGTAGACTTGCCTTGATCACTGAATTTTATTACAGTGGTGCATTTACTATGGCCCATATGTATGGAACCATTCTTTCTTATACATAATTCCCCTTTTACTGGGAATACTGACATGGCGGGCAAGATTGGTGTAGCTTCAGATTCAACGTTCAGGATCATGAGGTTAAGTGTAAAATTACCTAATCCATATACTTCATTTTCTAGATCAGTTCCTGTTCTTTTGGGAAGTCCCTCCTTGTTAGGGTAGCAGACTTTAAGTAAAGCTAGGTTCAGGTTTCCCCATACCCAGTTGTCTTGATAAACTGCGGAATTTGAATCTAGGGTAATAATCAAACTAAACCATGCTCCACAGGAGCCATTGTGTGTGAACGGATAGGGAAAGAGGGGCAAGACTCCCTTATAGTTCTGATAGGGAGGGAGTCGGCCACATATCCAACAATTTGTGGCATTGCTGGTTTGATGGGAGTGATGTAACATACTAATGAATGTGTTGTTGCGCAGCGCAAATCTATAGGACAACTCATGCGGAGGAAATTCACTAAAAGAATGTTCTGCAGTTATATTATAAGAATGCTTAGGAATAGGGTAATACATGTGCAATAGGATGCTGACAATGATGATTAAAAGACTTAGAAAAAACAAAATTAATAATGTTACTGTACAATGACTACGAAATGATTTACAATACGCATGCTTTTTCAGCTGCTTTTGCTGATTTCTCTCTCTATTCCGGTCTAGAGGATACATGTCAGAGACAAATTCAACCGATTCACCTTGGAGAGGACTTAAACAATCAAATTGTCTGACTTATTAGACCTCAATTTTAGTTTATAGATTTCTGAGTTCGATTGCTCAACCGAGGGGAGCTTTGAGTCTGTCTTTGAGGAAATACAGGGTTTAGTCTCTATATTGGATGGTAGTCCATAAAATTTCTTGATATGACTCGAGTGCAACCATCCTTTTCTTCCCTCGATTTTCACGGCTGTCCTGGTGGTAAGTAAAACTAACTTCGGTGACTTCCACCTAGGGTCCAGTTGGGTCTTCCGGTCAAAGTTCCTGACCAGCACCAAGTCCCCAGGAACCACGTCATGGGGCTTCACCTCAGTATTGTCGGGAAAAGCTGCGGATACCTGTGAACGACAAGATTGTAGTGCAGACATCAAGGAAGCCAGGTAATCTGTCAGCATATTACAGTCAACGTCAGTGATTTTACGAGGTATAGGCGTCCCCCACATATTTGGTGGTCTACCGAAGATCACCTCATACGGGGATAGCCCTGTTCGAGAATGTGCTACCATTCTCATGTAAAAGAGCGCAACTGGTAAGGCTACTATCCAATCAACTCCTTTTTCTCTACATATTTTGGACAATCTAATTTTCAGAGTTTGATTATGACGTTCTACGAGACCTGCTGCCTCGGGATGTCGGACACAGTGAAATTTCCATTTATAGCCTAATAGAAGGGAAACGTGTTTCATTAGTTCGGATGAGAACGGCTGGCCGTTATCTGAATAGACAACACGTGGTAAACCGTACCGTGGGAAGAATTCTCGAACTAACTGTTTGGCAGTAGTCGGGGCAGTGTAATCTGAAACCGGGTATGCTTCTGTCCAACGGGAAAGAGCACAGACAACTACGAGAACATATTTGAATCCTCGACATCGTTCCATCTGGATATAATCCATCTGGAGGACTTCAAAAGCATGATTAGGAGGTTGAAATCCACCCTGTTCTACGGGGATGCTCTTACCTGGATTAAACTGACAACATATCATACAGGTACGAACTTTTTGTTTAGCTGCGGCTCGCAAGTGTTTGTTAAACCAAATGTGTTGAATGCTGTCTAGCATAGCTTTTTCTCCTAGGTGCGCTGGACTATGTATAGTGTTAATGATGACTTGGACCATTGAGTCGGGAAGAAACCATATAGATTTTTCTTTCGTCATCCATCCTTGATCTGTTTGGATCCCTCCTAATTCAGTCCATTTCTTTATTTCTTCTGGTGTAGCGTGTGTCTGTATGTCAATTACATCAAGGGCGGGATCCTTAACTGTCATGCAATGTGTTGGTGTCGGAACTATTGTCTTTGTCATGTCAGTTGTGTGAGTCTGATTCTGAGCAGTCTGTTTAGCTGTCCTGTCAGCTAGGTCATTACCCTGAGAAATGATATCGGTAACTTTTGTGTGGGCTTTGCATTTCATAATCGATATTGCAGTAGGTAGATGAATCGCATCTAATAGGGCTTGAATAAGGGGTTCGTGTTGAATGTGGGCACCGTGAGAAGTTAAATAACCTCTCTCTCGCCACAGTACGCCGAAGTCATGGACGACTCCGAAGGCATAACGTGAATCTGTGTATATGTTGACCTTTTTGTTTGTGGCTTGAATACAGGCTTGTGTCAGAGCGGTGAGCTCTGCTGCTTGAGCTGACAAAGTGTTAATACAATTTGTTTCAATGACTTCAGTGTCTGTTGTGACTGCGTAAGCGGCCACTAGCTCTCCTGTACTTGTTCTCATACATGACCCATCTACATACAATGTCAAGTCCGGATCTGAAAAAGGGATGTCTGTCAAGTCTTGTCTGGGTTTCGTCGTGATAGTAATAACTTCAACACAATCATGTGCCAATGGGTCTGTTCCGCTCACTGGTAACAGTGTGGCAGGATTTAACGTATTACAACGTCTGATTTCTATATGTGGCTGAAACAGAGTTAATTTGTAACCGGTGAGTCTCGCTATAGTCAAGTGTTGTGTTTGTGTGCGGTTCAAGAGAACCTCTACTGCGTGCGGTACTTGTACTGTCAGTTGGTGTCCTAACACTATGGCATCGCTTTGTCTGATTGCTAAAGCTGTTGCTGCCACTGATTTCAGGCACGCTGGAAGTGCCTGAGCTACTGGATCTAATGTACTAGAGAAATAAGCACATGGTTTGTGCGATCCTGCTTGTTCCTGAGTGAGTACTGACAAGGCAGTACCTTCGCGTTCTGTAACGAAGAGTGTAAACTGTTTACTGTAACATGGTGTTGCTAGGACAGGTGCTTGGCATAAAGCTTTCTTTAAGCTTTCAAAGGCGTGTGTATGTTCTTGAGTCCAAGGGAGGACAGTCGATGTGGCTGCCTCCTGTGTTGTCAACTGGATGAGTGGTTTTGCTAGAAATGCATATTGAGGGATCCACTGCCTACAGTATGAAGTGAGGCCTATAAAAGCCCGCACCTCCTTTTGTGTCTTGGGTGGTGGCATGTTAGCGATTAACTGGATGCGGTCGGATGTAAGCTGCCTTCCCTCCTTGGACAGCGAGTGCCCAAGGTAAACAACTCGCTGGACACAGAATTGCAGCTTAGAAGGGGACACCTTGTGCCCCTTGTCGGCCAGAAATTTTAAAACCGTCAGTGACGCTTTTTCACATTCAAGTTCGCTTCGGGCGGTGATCAGCAGATCATCGACATATTGAAGCAAGGCAGTGTTAACTGGCATATGGATACTGTCAAGTTCTCGTTTCAGGGCTTGGCTATAGATGCTGGGGCTTTCTGTAAATCCTTGAGGTGCGCGTGTGAATTTAAAACTTCGTCCATTTAAACTAAATCCGAATAAATATTGACTTTCCGGATCAATTGGGACACTAAAGAAAGCATTCTTGAGATCAATTACAGTGAAGAACGTTGCTTCTGAGTCAATAGCTGTGAGTAATGAAGAGATATCTGGGACCACGGGGAATTGTGGCACAATACATTTATTTAATTCGCGCAGATCAATAACTAATCGATATACTGGTGGAGCTTTTGGATCCGTTCTTTTAAGAATCGGAATTATCGGAAAGTTACATACATTGGAGTCTGTTTCGACAACCACTCCTTGTGCAAAGAGCTCGTCAATGATTTGCAGTAAAGCCACTACAGCATCTGGTGGTAACTTGTATTGTCGTATTCGTGGTAGTACTATTCCTGATTTCAGTGTAACTCGATATGGTGTAATGTTCATGCAACCAACATCAGTGGGGCCTTGTGCCCATAAGTGTGTAGGTAAATTCTGCAGTCGGTGATCCATGTTGCGGAATCACCCTTTTGATGACTATCAGCTGGAACTGACTGTGCAACAAGCATTTTCATTTTCGTATCTTTCATACGTCTTTGTTCGTGTTCTTGTTCTTCTCTAATTCTATTGTGATGATATTGTAACATCTGTAGCATCTGTGATGGGGTATTACCTTGCCAGGTACTTTCGAATTTCAATACTCTATTCTTGACTTGTAGCAGAGAATTTTCAACTAATTTTGTCACAAACAGATGTGGATATGACTCACTACTGGCTTTTATGCCACTATTTATACTAAAACATTTTTCAAATCGGGAATAGAAATCACTAGTGTCTTCATCTGGTTTTTGTTTACAGGCTGAGATTGCACCCCAGTCTTCCTTTTTCGTAGTTAATAAACGTGGCAATACCTGTATTAGTAATCCTGCTAGTGCTGTAGTCTTATCCCCAAGCCCTGCTCCTGCAGCTCGGGCCTTTTCTTCGTTTTCTAATGCTGTCCAATCTATCTTTTGGTCTCCTACCTCCCATTCTTTTTCTTTGAGTTTTTCATAAACACCTGCAGGTAATAGGACTTTTAATATTTTCATAATATCGGGGTAGGTATACTCTCCCATGAGTAACATGTCTTTTATCTCACGGTGGAAACCTGCTGGATCTTTGTCATGACTGGGTACTACTTTCTTCATTTCTAATAATTCCAGTTTAGTTATAGGCGTGTATACAAACACACGTGTGAAATTATCGTCGGCACCTCTGATCGGGTGCACTTCGCGTAACGGGTTCTGTCTATCTATGTGATACATTTTTCTTCCCATTATGGGAACTGAGACGTGTTCTGGGCATACGAAATTTAAATATTGGTTTCGGGATTCTAGTATTTCCTTAATCAAATCAGTACCTGACCCTCTCCATATGTTCGTGAGTAGTTCTGTCAATATGTCAGGTAAGGGTCCTGGATCGGAGTGTTGGCCTTTATATAATATAAGGAGGTGTTGAATCATGTATATACTAGCTAAACGCTGTTCATATGGGTCTAGATTCAGAAACGTGTGTGCAAGTACATCATCATTGTATTCGCCGGGACTGTCAGCCCACTGTACTGCTGACCTGGCTAATTCTTGTTCGCCCATGGAATCGAGCACGTGGTACCCCCTTCGATCTCGGAGTAATTTATCAGCGGCTTGGAATAAGTGTTCAGGGGATTTTGTATTTAGCATAGGGTTTGGAAGATGTCTATTATATTCTGGACGTATTGGACGTATTGGGTCGTTAAAACCTCTGGTATTATTACGGGGTCTTCCTTTACTTACATAAGCTATCGTGTCTACTTGCTCTGATTCTTGCTCCTCCTCCTCTCTGTTTAGATCAGCGGCGTCTACCTCTAATCTTTCTTCGTGTATTCGTTCTACCTCTTTGCGGATCTTTCGGTACATAGCTACTATACATAACTGTTTATCATGTCTTCCTTCTGATATATTCCGACCCCAAGTGACAAGTGTTTGCATTTCTTCCGGATTTGCCCCAGGCCGGTCTTGATTTCTAACTACACAGTTTATGAGGAAACGTAACAGTTGTCCCTGTACCTCCGCTTTCTGGTACTCCATGGCTCTGCTAATACTTTCAGGGCCTCGCCCTGACTGGACAAAGTGATATATATTTTCTAAATGTGTATTCATTCCTGGTAACTTCGTTAAATATATGCAGCTCGTCTAATACGTAATGATGACAGCAGCATTTCGTCCCGTTTACCGGGCACAGGATCATATCTACAATCTACTAGAAGTTCCTTAAGCATGTCGGGAGTGGCTAGTTTGGGCGTACGTTGGAGGGCTAAATCTCTAAGGGAAAATTTATTTCCTCTGGGTGGCGTAGAAAAAATGTCTGTCGTACCTCCTGTAGCACCGTCTGGGGTGCTGGACGTGAAAGGATTTGTTGAGGGTGAGACAGCAACCGTCGTTGTGGGAAAAGCTGTAGAAACAGATGTGCTTGTCGGAATGTGTGTCGAAGCGCGTTGTTGCGGAGGTACTGTTCTTGGCGATGAGCGTCATCGGCAAGCGGTCTATGTGGTGCGGTATTAGCATACTCGGGAGCTGCGTCATCTAAATAGCGGGAGAGGAAAACATCTTCTGCGGTTCTGGGATGCCCCTTGGGGTGCGCTTTTATCGGAAACAATGGGGGTGGCAAGTCTTTTGGTATTTCCGGAGTAGCCTTAGGTAACCCTTCGGCCAGAAGTGGATACATACCATTCATAAGAGCGTTTCTTTGTCTATCTACTTGTTCTGATTTTACTCGGGTACCTTCCTCAAGTAATAGATTTTCTCGGACTTTATTTGAATTCTCCTTACCTCTCTCTTCCTGTCGGTGTGCTTTTTCTGTACGTCTATATGATTCTTTACGCCATAATTCAATGGCATCTTTCTGTGACTGTCTGGCTTTCTTTTTCCATAATTCTTCTTCTACTCTCATGATGCAATCTGCATCCCAGGTCCCCGCTGCGGGCCATCTCTGACTCTCTGGTAATTCTTTGGTGTAATCTACCCATAAATCAAGAAATAATACAGCATCTAGGCCATGTTTATGATACATAAAGTATCCTAGAGTATCCCTAGGTGGAATGGGAACAGCTTCTTCGAGTACACCTTTTCTAGTTTTGATCTGTCTTAGTTTCGAAAAGAACGGCATTTTTAGATCTTGTTTCTAGAACACAATTTATACGAGAAAACACAATAATGAACAGTCATTCGTACCACAATATATAGAACGTATTTAAAACATTTAACGCTTAACAGTTTTACGAACAATGATAACTAATAAGAAACTAGTTATTGACATTATACTGACACTGGATAATATTTATTTATATGCACAACATACTATATATACTGCTAAACAGTACAGATACACTGCTAAAACAGTGCAGACCGGATTTGTGTACCCAAACCCGTCTTGACCGGCACAGACTATGTGCACGTTAAATGCCTCCCCGGTAATGGTACTCACCGGGTAGCTCGGAACGGAAGGCCTCGGAACGGAACTTGAAACTGGACCGGACTGGATTCGACTCGACTGGACTCGGAACTTCGGAACCTGGCGGGTCTCTGTATACCTCGGATCTTGCTCTCTCAGCTAGGCTCTGGTCGGGATACTTCGCACTTCTCACCGCCTCGTCTGGGTGTTGATCGCAGCCTCAGTCGTCCCCGCTTGGCCGGAAGGAGACACAGAAAATCCTGCAGATACGCGTTTTTGTTGTCCGTTCAGCTGTGGCAGGAGACCGGGCCTGCAACGCACCGCCGGCGCGTGAGATGAGAAAGTGTCCCTATTCGGGCGCCAATTTATGTGGTAAATATTTCGTTACCGGTACTATTGTTTATGCGGTAAAATCTATCAAGAATAACTCAGTAAATATAAGAGGCAGAATCCGTGGTATTAGAGGTTTTAAAAGGCTTTATTCCTATACAAAGGAAGACAATTCGAATTGTGGGCCTTCTATTCCATCACCACGAAAGTTTAGGAAGGAAGGAACATATATTATTGACAGGTAGGCAGTTTTATAGAAAACACATTACAGTAAAACAGATGCAAGAGGCGTAACAACTGATAAAAGGTGCATACGTAACTAATAGAGGGCGTAATTTAATAAACGTCATCATATATGATGTCATAAGTGGGTGGATCCATAAAAGAATCCTGCAATGTCAGCAGAAATATGTGGCAGAGATGCGCGCGCAGCTGCATGACGTGTGATTGACGTGCAACTAGAGGGTGAAGGAGACTTGACATTTAGCTCTACATGTGGAGACAGAAGTCTGGGGTTATGTCAACCTAATTCCAAATCATATCTAATATCCTATGTTTAAAGAACTGTGTTATCCAAACAAAAAGGTCTCTTAGGATAGAATCTTATTCTATACTGACTATACTGACTGTTAGTGCGTGTACAAGCGTCTAAGTGTCTACACTAGATGCGAGGGGGTAGGAATATTCCATGGTAACGGAGCTATGAATTACTTGCATGAGGACAGTGAGGCCTGGCCCTTTGCACGGGAGCTGGAAGAATGTTTACCTAAACTACTAGACAGGAGGAGATAATCTTGAAGGTGAAATACAGTTTTTGGCAGGCGACAGGCTGGATCAGGCACCGTTAGCCGCGCAGGGAGTAAGACAAAGTTCATGGTCACAGATGCAGGCTCAGACTGGAGCTTTCAGAGGCAGAAGGCAGGAAAAGGCTTGATGACAGAATTCGGGCCTACTTGCCTGAATCTGTGAAATGTGGAAAGTGAACCACATAAAGTCGGTGGCCTTTCATACTTAGGAATGGAATATCTGACCCATTCATGGCGGATCTGAAAGAGGACATGTTGACAATGGACGCACATATATTTGCGTCTTCAGAACTGGAGCAGGAGGGAACATACATGTACTTATAGCATGCACATGGAGCCGTTGGGGTCTACGATAGGGGACATAACTGATCACAAAATTCATATTTCCTCAGCAGAAAGAAGAGAGTGAGGTTCAGAAAGAGGCAAGAGAAGAGCAGAACGTGGCAAGTGAAGTATAGAAAGAGGCAAGATAAGTATAGAAAGAGGCACTTGAGGTGCAGAAGGAGGAAAGAGAGGTATAGAAAGAGGCTCAGGAAGTGCAGAAAGAGGCAAGAGGAATCTAGAAAGAAGCAAGAGAGGTGCAGAAGGAAGGGAGTGAGGTACAGAAAGAGGCAAGTGAGGTGCAGAAAGAGGCAAGAGAGGTAAGGAAAGAGGTAAGAGAAGTGTAGAAACAGGCAAGAGAGGCACAGAAAGGGGTGCAGAAAGAACTACCAGAGGAGAACAAAGAGGCAAGTGGGGTGAATAATGAGACAAGAGGGGTGCAGAAAGAAGGAAGAGAAATACAGAAAGAAGCATGTGAGGTGCTGAAAGATACAAGAAGGGTGCAGAAACAAGCATGTGAGGTGCAGAAAGAGGCAAGAGGGGTGCAGAAAGAAGAGAGTGAGGTTCAGGAAGAGGCAAGATAAGTGTAGAAAGAGGCAAGAGATTATCAGAAAGAGGCAGGAGAGGTGAAGAAAGAACCAACAGAGGTCCAGAAAGAGGCAAGAGGGGTGCGGAAAGAACTACCAGAGGAGAACAAAGAGGCAAGTGGGGTGACGAAAGAGACAAGAGGGGTGCAGAAAGAAGGAAGAGAAATACAGAAAGAAGCAACAGAGGTGCTGAAAGAAATAAGAAGGGTGCAGAAATAGGCAAGAGAAATGCAGAAAGAAGCAACAGAGTAGCAGAAAGAGGCAAGAGAGGTGCAGAAAGAGGCAAGAGAGGTGCAGAAAGAAGCAAGTGATGTGCCGAAAGAAGCAAGAGAGGTGCAGAAAGAAGAGAGTAAAGTTTAGAAAGAGGCAAGAGAAGAGCAGAAAGAAGAGAGTGAGGTTCAGAAAGAGGCAAGAGAAGAGCAGAATGTGGCAAGTGAAGTATAGAAAGAGGCAAGATAAGTATAGAAAGAGGCACTTGAGGTGCAGAAGGAGGAAAGAGAGGTATAGAAAGAGGCTCAGGAAGTGCAGAAAGAGGCAAGAGGAATCTAGAAAGAAGCAAGAGAGGTGCAGATGGAAGGGAGTGAGGTACAGAAAGAGGCAAGTGAGGTGCAGAAAGAGGCAAGAGAGGTAAGGAAAGAGGTAAGAGAAGTGTAGAAACAGGCAAGAGAGGCACAGAAAGGGGTGCAGAAAGAACAACCAGAGGAGAACAAAGAGGCAAGTGGGGTGAATAATGAGACAAGAGGGGTGTAGAAAGAAGGAAGAGAAATACAGAAATAAGCATGTGAGGTGCTGAAAGATACAAGAAGGGTGCAGAAACAAGCATGTGAGGTGCAGAAAGAGGCAAGAGGGGTGCAGAAAGAAGAGAGTGAGGTTCGGGAAGAAAGGTGCAGCAAGAAGCAAGAGAAATGCAGAAATAGGCAAGAGAGGCACAGAAAGAGGCAAGGGACTTATAGTAAGAAGCAAGATAATTGCAGAGAGAGGCAAGTGTGGGCAGAGGAGAACAAAGAGGCAAGAGGGGTGCAGAAAGAAGTAGCAGAGGAGCACAAAGAGGCAAGAGGGGTGCAGAAAGAGGCAAGAGGGGTACAGAAAGAAGGAAGTGAAGTGCAGAAAGAAGCAACAGAGGTGCTGAAAGATACAAGAAGGGTACAGAGAGAGGCAAGAGAAGTCCAGAAAGAAGCAACAGAGTAGCAGAAAGAGTCAACAGAGGTGCAGAAAGAGGCAAGAGAGGTGCAGAAAGAAGCAAGTGAGGTGCAGAAAGAGGCAAGAGAGGTGCAGAAAGAAGAGAGTGAGGTTTAGAAAGAGGCAAGAGAAGAGCAGAAAGTGGCAATTGAGGTATAGAAAGAGGCAAGATAAGTGTAGAAAGATTTAAGAGAAGTGCAGAAAGAGGCACTTGAGGTGCAGAAGGAGGAAAGCGAGGTACAGAAAGAGGCTCAAGAAGTGCAGAAAGAGGCAAGAGATATCTAGAAAGAGGCAAGAGCGGTGCAGAAAGAAGGGAGTGAGGTGCAGAAAGAGGCAAGTGAGGTGCAGAAAGAGGCAAGAGGGGTACAGAAAGAGCCAAGAGAAGTATAGAAACAGGCAAGAGAAATGCACAAAGAGGCAAGAGAGGATCAGAAAGAGGCAATAGTGATGTAGAAAGAAGCAAGAGAAGTGCAAAAAGAGCCAAGTGAGGTGCAGAAAGAGGCAAGAGAGGTGCAGAAAGATGCAATAGAGGTGGAGAAAGCGATAAGAGATCTGCAGAAAAATGCAACAGAGGCGCAGAAAGAAGAGAGTGAGGTACAGGAAGAAAGGTGCAGCAAGAAGCAAGAGAAATGCAGAAAGAGGCAAGAGAGGCACAGAAATAAGTAAGAGTAGTTTGTGCACCATTAGTACCAATTTAACACCCACATTTAGCAATAAGTAACACGTGACCATCCCAGCTTTACAAAGGGCCTTCCACCACGCTGTAACACGTGATGCTGCCTTTTTGGGAACATTTGAGACGTTTGAACAACAAACAATATTTTTTTGTTCAAATCTGCAGATTATGTGGCAGATGATGAAATATTTGGCAAATGTGGAAAATACTTAATTATGTGATAATTGGTGCAGCCGAACAGTCATATAGTTCCAGTGGTCCTGCTCATACCTCCGACTAGGCCTAGAATTGCTCCTCAGTGGTTCCTTCTTTTTTTGTGTCTAATTGTGTTTATAGTTTAGCTTCTATGGAAATGAGGAAGGATAAACCTGAGGTTACCACTCCACAACACAGAATACAATACCACATAATTACTCTCCATAACACATAATTCCACTCCACATAAATCCTATTTACTAAATGCCACATACTATCTATCCACATAATTTCACTGCACAACATGCCACATAATTCCACTACACATAATGTAACTCCACTCTACTCCAAAACATATGAATAAAAATCTTTTACATTTAAAACACCATTAGCTCTAACTCTCGCAAATGCAAGACCTATTGCATTGCAAATCCTTGTTTAACTAATATTCGGAATTGCAGAGTGGTCGAGAAAGGGGGCTGTGACTCTGACCAGCACTCAGGAATTCCGCTGCATAAGACTTACAGGAGGTACCAGGAGGGCTTCTTGGCCCCCAAAGTCCCTCAGGAGTAAACTGGACTTCATCCTCCAACCAGTAGTGTGCCAGGAGGCGCGTTTGCAGAGTGGTGGGCTCAGGGGGGCATGGCCTCTTAAAAACTTTTAGCAATTCCACAGTATGGAACTTACTGGAGGTAACAGGAGGGGTAGTTCGCCCCAAGGACATCCTTGGGGGCCAACTACCCCTCCTATTACTTACAGTAAGTCCCACACAGCAGAATTGCTAAGTTTTCATAGCAGGCCACACCCCCTTTGCCCACCACTCTGCAAATACACTCCCTGGCACGCTCTTGGATGGGGATTGAAGTCCTCTTCACTGCTGGGGGTCCTTAGGGTCCAACTAGCCTACCTGTTACATCCAGTAAGCCCCACAAAGTGGGATTGCTAAGAGGTGGACATAAGCCACACTCCCTTTCTCCATCACTCTGCAAACGTGCCTCCTGGGGTCCCTGGGGGCCAACAAGCCCTCCTGTTACCTCCAGTAAGCCCCACACAGCTGGATTGCTGAGAGTGGTCAGATACCACACCCCCTTCTTATACCATTCTGTAAATGCACCTCCTGGCACGCTGCTGCTTGGGGCATTTAGGACTCAAGGGAACCTCATCGCCCCACCAGCAGTGTGCCAACAAGCATGTTTGCAGAGTGGTGCAAAAAGGGGCATGGCCTCATACCATCTCTCAGCAATCCCACTGTGTGGGGCTTACTGGAGGTACCTGGTGGGCTAGTTGGCCCCTAAACACCAGTAGGATGGAAGGGGACTTATTTCCCCAACCCAGAATGCACCAGGAGGCGAGTTTGCAGAGTGGTGCAGGGAGTGGGTAGGGTCTCCCACAAATTGCCAGTTTCTTTCATTTTTTTTAGGAAGGAGGGCTGTGTGGTCCCCTTCCCTTAACCCTTATGGGCCCAGGAGAACCCATCCCCTGGGGTCTGAGCCTTTTCTTTATGAAAAGGAAGGGGGCGGTGCGCCCCCCTCCTGAGGCCGATTTTGCCCTGGGGCTAGGCCATTCCTTTTTTTTTTTTTAAAAGGAGGGGGTCAAGTGGCCCCCCTCCCAGGCCATTTTCGTCCAGAGTATTTCTTCTCCCTTCTGCTCCTGCCCTGTCATAGCAAACCGCAATTTCATGGGGATAGGCACCCCGGGACATTGCTGGAGCCAGCATTGGGGGTAGCGGTCCCCAGGGCCAAGGAGGACTCCAGGAGGGGGACGACCACCAATATATAATATATGTATGTGGAGATATACATATATTACCTACTGGCGGTCGCCAGTAGGTAGTTATAGTTAGGACCACGTTTCCATAGGAAATCCGCAACATTCTATTTTGAATAACTTTGGCGCCGGTCGACAAATCCTCGCGAATTTTTCAAAATAGGTGGGGCGCTACGCTCCGCTCCTACCCTGAAAGTCTCGGGGGGATTCGTCAAGCGGGGGCTGAGATAAAAGGGGGGTCCCAAAACACGTTTTTCCCATGCATTTTTCCATAGGACCTTTAGACACAGCTACAGCCCGAACGGCTGAACAGAATTACTAGAAATTTGGCAGAGAGGTAGTCCTCAGGTCAAGGAAGTGCCTTTTGTAGGTTTGGTGTAAATCTGTTCAGTAGATTCTGAGAAAATAGCCTTTAAATCAATATATATATCTGAGCCAGCTTACGGTGCGCTTACCGTACGTGTACGGTGGCGTGAGCGATTCTGATTGGCTCTTAGATCTTAGTAAACATTCGAATCGGAACGAACTGCGTTAACTGGGCGCGCACGCCACGAATGGCGTAAAGTAACTTAGCATTTAAAAAACCGTACAAATTCACTGAAAAAACCATAGGTTTCACACACGTTATAGTTAGGAATTAGCATTTAAAAAACCTTGCAAATTCACTGAAAAAACCATAGGTTTCACACATGTTATAGTTAGCTGTACATTTCACTCGTAAAAAACCAATGAAATTCCCCCGTTATAGTTAGTGCAGGCAACTATAACTCACGCGACCGCAATCTTCTGCTGATGACATATGTGTCTTTATGAAAAAAAAATATTTGTAATATATGTATAGCTAAAATTTAATGGAAGAAGACATGGGCAAATAAGTGTCTAAATACAGTATTAGCATCAGCAGAGGATTGCGGTCGCGTGAGTTATAGTTGCCTGCACTAACTATAACGGGGGAATTTCATTGGTTTTTTACGAGTGAAATGTACAGCTAACTATAACATGTGTGAAACCTATGGTTTTTTCAGTGAATATAAATATGATCAAGGCCTCGTGGGAGGCAGAAGCGCGTCATGGCGGAGGTGCGGGCGATTGTCTTAATAAATTTACACTTATGCACTGAATCTGGGTCTGCTATTTCGTCCGTTCGGCTTTTTGGCTGTGGAATCTTTTTGGATATATAAATATATATATATATTCACAGAAAAAAACATAGGTTTCAAGTACGTTATAGTTAGAAATTAGCATTTAAAAAACCTTTGAAATTCACTGAAAAAAACATAGGTTTAAGGGAAGTTATAGTTAGAAATGAGCATTTAAAAAACCTTTGAAATTCACTGAAAATTCATAGGTTTCAGGGACGTTATAGTTAGTTGGACATTTCACTCGTACAGAAACAGAGAAATTCGAACGTTATAGTTAGTAGAGCTAACTATAACTTGCGCCCCCGCAATGCACTGCTGATGACGTCACATATTACATCACTCATGACATGGTCAGTGACATCACTCATGCCATCACTGATGACATCTCAAATGACATCACTGATGACATCACTGATGACATCATCCAGTGAATGTGTGTTTTTGTAAAGTTTAAATAATTTTTAAGTATGTTAATATCAAGGTGTATTGAAGAATGAGTTGGTGTATAAGTGTCTGGGTGGAGGATTTATTAGGTGTGTGACTGACTGTATAAGTTAGTGATTAAATGTCTTTTACTGAATGCATGGGTTAGTGGCCAAACTGTGTGAATGTCTGTATCAGTCTCTCAGTTGTTGTATAAGCTGCTACATGGGTTGATCATTAGGCACATGACTGTCTATATGGGTTACTTATTGGTAGCATAAGTATTTGTATGGGTGGCTCAGTGTTTGTGTGTGTAGGTGGGTGGACAGTGTGTGACTTTCTGCCAACATGTGTGAGTGGCTAATTTACTGGGTGTATGGGTTCAATAGTGCATGTGGAAATAGCTGTTTCGGTGAGTGAATGTGTGTATCAGTGTGTTGGTGAGTGAATGTATATCTCACTGGTATATGTGTGAGTAACTACATATGTGAAAGGCAGTATATGTGAGTGTTGGAGTATATAAATGACTCTATATGAGAGTGGCTGTATAAATGAGTGTGTGCTTGTGTCAGTGATTGTATAAGAGAGAAAGTATATGCTAATATCTGTATGAATAGGTTAGATAGTGAATGTATAACTGTATAGGTGACTAAACGGCAGTGTTATAGATTCTTTACATGACTAGCTAGGTGTGTCAATAAATCTATGGATGAGTGATGGTGTATGAGTGTTTGTATAGGTGTATGAGTACATATGATATTGCTATATTGATGCGTGACGGCGTGTATGAGATACTGTATGGGTGAATGAATGAATGTGTGTGTATAACTAGGAAGTAGTCAGTGGGTATATAGTAAATGCTATTGATTTGTCTATGGTTTAGAAAATGGTAGTCAGTATTTTAGAATGGGTGTATCAAAGGTTATATTAGGGTGTGAAGAGGTGCATCAGATTATCACGTGGATGATGTCATCAGTGATGTCATTTGAGATGTCATCAGTGATGTCATCAGTGATGTCACTGACCATGTCATGAGTAATGTAATATGTGATGTCATCAGCAGTGCATTGCAGGGGCGCGAGTTATAGTTAGCTCTACTAACTATAATGTTCGAATTTCTCTGTTTTTGTATGGGTGAAATGACCAACTAACTATAATGTCCCTGAAACTTATGGTTCTTTTAGTGAATTTCAAAGTTTTTTAAAATGCTAATTTATAACTATAACGTCCCTGAAACCTATGGTTTTTTCAGTGAATTTCAAAGGTTTTGTAAATACTAATTACTAACTATAACGTCTGTAAAACCTATGGTTTTTTCATTTAATTTCAAAGGTTTTTTAAATATTAATTTCTAATTATAATGTTCATTAAACCTATAATTTTTTCAGTGATTTTAAATTATCATTCCATTCTCAACCTGGTTAAAACAGCCGATATTGCCAGTTTTCCAGCAATAGCTCCTGCCCAAAAAAATTACCACAAATGAGAGCAAATAAAATGCAGAGTAGGCGTTCCTGCACATAAATAACACAAAAACACCACTTCCCGATATTTTCAACGATCAGCCAAATCTGCGCTGAGTTCCAAAACAGGTGATAAGCTGTGTTAGCAGTAGGAATGTAACATCTACCTTTTACTGGCGTAAAGTAGGATGACTACCTACAATGTGAAAGGGAGCCCAGCCCAGAATCACATCTGAAGACCAACACATGTCATAGAGCTACTGTTCATGCACCTCCGACACCCAAGAAAGCCACAAAACCCACTGCCACCACCCTCAGGACCTCCACCCAGACCACCCCCCTACTACCACCAAGGCAGCGCACAACAGGACAGCAGACCTTCCAAAAATGGCATGGCCCCTCAGCCACACAAAAGCAGAATTTAGCGAGATGTGGCAACCAAACATGTGTGAAGAACGCAAGTTACCCACCAATAATAATGCAGACAATACCAAGAGTACAGGGTGACACATTGGCGCTTGTGGCCTGGGTGGCGGCAGCAATACAACAGGGACACCGGCATCAATTGATTCCTCATACAGCCCAGGACGGAACCACACCCAGAGCTCCAGAGTCATTGTTCACAGCCTCACACAGGACTGGCATATGCCAGGCCAGCCCAATCCGTTTACACATACAGGGAGGGACAACGACACTACATGACCCAGCTTTTCATTGTAGTGATCTGCTGCTCACAGGTCTAGTTGTGAGTACACCACAGCCACTCTCTGAAGGCTGGTTTACACCCACACCACACTCATCAAGCACAGGCATCACAGGAAATGTGACCCTGCCAATAAAAATGACTGGACACACATGCTCCATGCCATTTCCATTTCAGACTTGGTGCGCCGGATGCACTGTGGCCGGCACAGGCACACTGCCATGGGACAGTGAATTTCAGTTCACTGAGGTATGGGCATTGTAAGTGCTGAGCAGGTGTGCAGCCTGCGATAATGCCCCTTCACGGTGGTCCGCACACGCTCATATTTTGTGTGCCCTGCTGGACCGCTGTGTAGGCCTGAGCCATCGAACAGCAGATGCCTACCGCCACGTGCGTGGCCTCACTGGTCACTGAGTTAGTGGCATCACAAGTGCAGAGCGGGTGTGCAACCTGCGATGATGATGGGTGAACTGACATGTCCTCTGCCATGGCAAAATCAAGACGCAGCACCAAATGTGAGACCTGTTGGCCTGCGAAGCGGGGCTGGATGATGTGCAGGGTGCCCTGTCCGTGAAAAGTTGAGCAGTGAGACCTGGGTGCGCAGGGGTGGGCAGACACCTGTGGGCGGCGGGTGTGGATGGGGTGCAGAAGCCTGGGTGCATAGCGGTGGGACAGCAATTTAGGCATGCGCAGTCGTATAGACTCTGCCATTTCTCATTCTGTACTATGTTTCAGATGTGGAAGCTTGAGGGCTCCACTAGGTCCTGGCACGTAGTTGGAGACACAGCAGTGGCGTAAAGGTGAGCTGTGAGGGTTTTGTCCACAGTGTGGGTACTCACTGTCCCTCCTTATCTCTTCCTTTCTCTCCCTCCCTCACTCTCTTTCTCTCTCTCTTCCTCTCTCTCACACTGTCTCTCTCTTTCTCTCTCTCTTCCTCTCTCTCACTCTTTCTCTCTCTCTTTCTCTCTCTCTCTCACTCTTCCTCTGTTTCTCTCTTCCCCTTTCTTACACTCGTTCTCTCTCTTCCTCTCTCTCACTGTTTCTCTCTCTCTCTTCATCCCTCTCACTCTTTCTCTCTTTCTCTCTGTCTTCCTCTCTTTCTTTCTTTTTCTCTCTCTCTTTCTCTCACTCTTTCTTTCTCTCTCTCTCTTCCTCTCTTACACTCTGTCTCTCACTCTCTCTCTCTCTCCTTTGATGGACGCATGATGCACAATCTTATCTTGCTTTTTGTCTAACAGGCAGTAATTCACGGATTGATGTCCCCCCAACACAGAACTCCCGCCACTCAGTACCACCAGAGCTGAATGCATCTGCAGCCTGCGATGATGCGTGGCCATCCTGACAATCAGCACCCAATCTGAATTGTGAGCTCTGCTTTACCGAGTGTACGCCTGAGACGGTTGCTTCGGCACATGGTGCACCCTCTTACACACACGCCAGTGACAGAAGGTGAGCAGAGAGGCTTGTTTCCGCAGCAGTGGGCAGTCACTTCTGGGCGGTGAGAGTGGATAGTGTGCAGCAGCCTGGGTGCACAAGAGCGGACAGACACCTCTGGGCACTGGGAGTGGATGGGGTGCAGCAGCCTGGATGCAGAGGAAAGAGCAGTCACATCTGGGCAGTGGGACTGGATGGGGTACAGCAGCCTGGGTGCGTAGATGCGGGCAGACACATCTGGGCGGGAGGAGTCGATGGTGTGCAACAGCCTGAGTGTGCAGGCCGGACAGACACCTCTGGGCGACAGTTGATGGGGTGCAGCAGCCTGAGTGCGCAGGGGTGAAACAGAGATTTACGCGTTTGCAATTGTATGTACTCTGCCATTACTCTTTCTATACTATGTTTTAGATGACTAAACTTGAGGGCTGCATTATGTCCCGGCACGTGGTTGGAGACACACCGGTGGCAGAAAGGTGAGCTGTGAAGAATTTCTCCACAGTGTCAACATTCCCTCTCCCTCGCCATCTCTTCCTTTCTGTCACTCAAACTCTTTCGCTCTCTTATTCTCTATCTCTTCCTTTCTCTCACTCACACTTTCTCTCTTTCTCTGTCTCTCCCTCTCTCTCTGATTATTTCTTTCTCTCTCTTCCTCTCTCTATTACACTGTTTCTCTCTTTCTCTCTTCCTTGTATCTCACTCTTTCTCTTTTTCTCTCTCTCACTCTTTCTCTCTTTCTCTGTCTTCCTCCCTCTCTCATTCTTTCTTTCTTTCTCTCTCTCACTCTCTCTTTCTCTCTCTCTCCTTGAGAAGTTATCTAGGCAGACATTGTAAGAGCTTAACAACCGAGCTCACTTTGAATGGAGTATTAGCTGAATACCCTAATATTTCATACAGAAAAGGTAATTCACTGCGGAATAGGCTATATGTTAATGAGATTTCACTAACCAGACAAACAGGTTTTATTGCACAAGGTTTCTCTACTTGCATGTCTTATTTCTATGTTATTGATCGCGTCCCTCAGACCATCAGATGGGCTGATAGGATATGCAGAGTAAGGCAGCTGGAATCCAAATACATATTAGAATTAGATACCCGAGCTCCTCAAGGTCTAAATTCCGAAGAGGAATTATCATGGTTTATGGGTGATTAATTAATTTAGATCATCGTTAAGAGTGATCTAGTAACCACCTATTCTTCCCGATATTAACTTGTACTTTGTACTCTGTAAATTAGGCTTATTTTACTTTATATTCAATAGTGATATTTTGTATATCACTTTATATATCATTGAGATGCTAATGTCAGGCCTCTGATGTCACAGTGGTTTTAATCTTATTTCTTTATTCGTTATTATGTGTGTGCTCACACAATTTTCACTTCTATAAAAAAATAAGTTTTTTGTATATGATAGAGCATTGGCCATAAGGGCCTATTGTGAGCAAATGTTTTATGTTTTTTTTAAGGTTGTGTCATGAAGTGGTATATGCCTTAGCACAACGATGGTATACCTATGAACTTATGAATTGGTATTAATATTGTAACTCATGGAGAAAAGTATGCAGGTCCAGAATAACTGTGGGTATAGCACTATATTACAGCTAATGGATGTACACTAGGATATGTAACAATGATAAGATTTCGGGCCCACTGGGGTGGGATTGTTGAGGTGGTTATTTAAGGCCATTGAATATCCACAGTATATGCCCACTTGGGCATTATTGTGTTCGTGACTATATCAATATTAGTGGATATTGTTTATCCCATTTATATTTGTTTACACCGATTATCTCCAGCAGACATGACATTTATCCAAATGTATATGTAGGGATGTCATCGAACACGAGATGTATTGTTATTTGGTTATTGATGTTTACGACATGCGGGCATGTACGACCTGATGTGATGCAATTGGTATTGGCACATGAAATTTGCATTCAGCCATGTATTTAGATATTTTGTTTATGGCGATGATGGTCTATTTATTTTATTTTATCAATTATCATGATCAATGAGTGCCAAGACTGTTCTACTGTCGTGGTTCTGTCTATATGCATATGCATATTTCCAATGAAGACTGTTAAATGCACTGTTTTAGAATACCATTACAAAATGGCCGATTTGTTTACATCGCAAGCAATGCTCTTTTGTAAGTCTCCTATTTGTTTTATATCTTTTTACGTCTTCACGTTGCACGCAATCATGTCTTGAAAGGTGATTCCCAAACTTTGTATTTCCACCCTTGATCAAGGCGTGTATATGACGAAATGCATTAAGTTATACAGCTTTGTACCTTGAATAAACTCACCCCAAGTACTATTGTATTGTGCCTTTATTTTGCGGAAAGGAGTGTGCGCCTGGCAACTACATTGTGAAGTGAATCGGAGTTTGTCATAGAGTATCCTCGGACCCTGGCGCATACCACAGCTGTTGTATCCCGGCTTTAGCGAGGCAAGTGGAGTTGTTGATATACATATATATATATATATTCCCTGAAAAAAACATAGATTTTAGGGAAAGTTATAGTTAGTTGGACATTTCACTCGTACAAAACCAGAGAAATTCCCCCGTTATAGTTAGTTCAGCTAACTATAACTCATGCCCCCGTAATGCACTGCTGATGACGTCACATATTGCATCACTCATGACATGGTCAGTGACATCACTGATGACATCACTGATGACATCTCAAATGACATCACTGATGACATCATCCAGTGACTGTGCGTTTCTGTAAAGTTTAAATATATTTAATATATATAGGGAAAGGCGTATTGAAGAATTAGTGGGTGTATAAATGTCTGAATGGATGATTTAGTAGGTTTGTGACTGACTCTATAAATGAGTGATTAAACATATGTTACTGAATGCATGGGTTAGTGACTAAACTGTGTGAATGTCTGTATCTGTCTGTCTGTTGGTGAGTAAGCAGCTAAATGGGTTTGTGAATAGCTACATGAGTGTCTATATGGGTTATTGATTGGTTGTCTGAGAATCTGTATGGGTGCCTGAGTGTTTATGTGGGTGGGGTGTGTGTGCATAGATGTGTGAGTGGGTGATTCACTGGGTGCATGATTTTAAGAGTGCATCTGGGATGGACTGTATGGGTGGGTGAGTATGTGTATGGGTTTGTTAGTGAGTGAATGTATATCTCAGTGGTACATGTATGAGTAACTACATATGTGAAAGGCAGTATATGTGTGTGTTGGAGTATATAAATGGCTATAAGTGAGAGTGTGTGATTGTGAGAGTGGCTGTATGGACGAGTGTGTGCTTGTATCAGTGATTGTATAAGAGCATAAGAATGTGCTAGTATTTGTATGAGTGATTGAGCTGGTGTGTGTATAACTGTATAGGTGAGTAAATGGCAGTGTGATCAATTATTTGCATGACTGACTAGGTGTGTAAGTACCTCTATGGATGAGTGGTGGTGTGTGAGTGTCTATATAGGTGTATGAGTCCATATGATAGTCCTGTACTGAGTGACCATAAGTATGAGCGACTGTACGGGTGAGTGAGTGGATGTGTGTGTAAACCTAAGAATCAGTGAGTGTATATGTAGTAATTGCTGTTGGAGTGTCTATGATTTTGAGAATGGCAGTCTATAATTTAGAGTGGGTGTATCAAAGGTTATATTAGGGTGTGAGAAGATGCATTAACTTATCACATGGATAATGTCATCAGTGATGTCATTTGAGATGTCATCAGTGATGTCACTGACCATGTCATGAGTGATGTAAAATGTGACGTCATCAGCAATGCATTGCGGGGGCACGAGTTATAGTTAGCTGAACTAACTATAACAGGGGAATTTCTCTGGTTTTGTACGATTGAAATGTCCAACTAACTATAACTTTCCCTTAAACCTATGGTTTTTTCAGTGAATTTCTAAGGTTTTTTTAAATGCTAATTTCTAACTATAACGTGCATTAAACCTATGGTTTTTTCATTGAATTTCAAAGGTTTTTTAAATGCTAATTTTTAGCTATAACGTGCCTGAAACCTATGTTTTTTTCAGAGAATTTCAAAGGTTTTTCAAATGCTAGTTTCTAACTATGCCTACAAAGGTAGGACATGTGAAGAAAGAAGAAAAAACACACAGAAAGAAGCAAAAGAAATGCAGAAAGAAGCAACAGAATTCCACAAACACGAAGAAAAGGGACGGAAGAAGCAAGACATGTGCAGAAAAAACCAACAGATGAACAGAAAGAGGCCTTGTTGCAAAATCGTCCTGTGCCCACAACTTTTTTAGATGGGTACTGGTGGTAACTGACTCTGAGTAACCAGGCCTAGAGCCAGTGCTATGCTAAAAAACACTTAGAATACAGTGAAAACACCTACATACACCAGGGATCACTATGCGTTGGGGTACCCCTGTGATTAGCATGACCTCCTCTGTGAGGCCCTAGTATATAATAGGGCAGGGGGATATAAACTGCCTCTTAAAACGCGCTACGGGGTGCGTTTGCACAGTGGTGATGGGAGGGGGGCCTGAGGTGACATGTGTAAAAACACGCCCTTTGACCATTTAAAGTTGGGAGATTAAGTCCCTTTGAATCCTGACGGTCCCTGGGGTCCAACTAGCCAACCAGGAACCTCAAGTAAGCCCCACAGAACTGTGTTGCAGAGGTGTAAAAAGGGGCATGACCTGGCCCACCTCTCTGCAATGCAGCGCAGTGGCGTTTACTGGAGGTAACTGGTGGGGTTGTTGGCCCCCAGGGACCCTCTGGATTGAAGAGGAATTAATTCCCCAACTTAAAATGCAACACAGGGTGTGTTTGAACCCATGTCACCTCAGGCCCCGCCCCCTCCCTTCACCACTTTGCAAAAGCGCCCGTGGCGCATTTTAAGTTGAGGGATAAAGTCCCCTTCAATCCTGAGGGCCCCTGAGGGCCAACTAGCCTACCAGGTACCTCCAGTAAGCTCCACAGAGCTACGTTGCAGAGAGGTGTAAAAAGGGGCATGGGCTAGAGCACATCTCTGCAACACAGTGCAGTGGTACTTACTGGAAGCAATTGGTGGGCTAGTTGGCCCCCAGGGGCCCTCAGGATTGAAAGGGAATTCATTCCCCAACTTTAAACGCTCCACAAGGCGTGTTTGCACAGTGGTGAAGGGAGGGGGCGGGGCCTGAGGTGACAGGTGTGCAAACACGCCTTGTGGCGCGTTTTAAGTTGGGGAATTAATTCCTCTTCAATCCTGAGGGTCCCCGGGGGCCAAGTAGCCAACCAGGTACCTCCAGTAAGCGCCACTGTGCTGCGTTGCAGAGAGGTGGCCCAGGCCATGCCCCTTTTTACACCTCTCTGCATCGCAGCTCTGTGGCGCTTACTGGAGGTACGTGGTGGGCTAGTTGGTCTCCAGGGACCCTCAGGATTGAAAAGGAATTAATTCCCCAACTTAAAACGCGCAACAGGTTGGGGGATCAAGTCCTCTTGAATCTGGAAGGTCCCTGGGGTCCAACTAGCCCACCAGGTACTTCCAGTAAGCGCCACAGAGCTGCGTTCCAGAGAGGTGTAAAAAGGGGCGAGGCCTGGACCACCTCTCGACAATGCAGTCCTGTGGCGCTTACTGGAGGCACATGGGACCCCCAGTACTGAAGGGGAATTAATTCCACATTGTAAAATGCTCCACGGGGCGCATTTGCAGAGTATTGCTGGGAGGGGGCGGGGCCTCTGGCACCATCACGATGTTTTGTATTTTTATGTATTTTTAGAAGGGGGGCTGTGTGGCGCCCCTTCTTATTACATTTTTTGGGCCATGGGTACCCCATCCCCCAGAGCCTTACCCCCATTTAAAAAAATTAATACAATTTGAATGGGAAGGGGGCCACGCGGGCCCCCCTCCTGTGGCCAATTGCAGCCCTGGGATCCCATCCCCCAGGGCATGGCCACATAAATATTTTTTTTTGGAGGGGGGCTGCGGTGCCCCCTCTTGAGGACTCCTGCTGATGTTTTTGCATTTTTCACCCCAAGTGGGACGGGTATGCTCAGACGGGAGTCCTGTGCTCTCCATGCCACTGGAATCAAGCTATCCTGGCTGAAGAGGGGTGAAACACCGAAACTGGTCCTAGGATGCTTGGTTTTAGTCCACCGAGGACCTGGCTTGGCAGTTCGGGCCGGTCTGTTCCCATGAGGAACAGGGTCAAGACTGATTTGCATATGGCTGTGTTCAAACTGGAATGGCATGGTGAGCAAATGAACGATGGATTTAGGCCCAGATCTCTGTACTGGAGTGAATGTATGACATTGTTCAGCATTCTGTCCATCAACTGTTGTTTTTGCATTTGTCAACTCAAGTGGGACGGGTATGCTCAGACGTGAGTCCAGTGCTCTCCATGCCACTGAAATCATGCTATCCTGGCTGAAGAGTGGTGAAACCCCGAAACCGGTCCTAGGATGCTTGGTTCCAGTCCACGGAGGACCTGGCTTGGCAGTTCGGGCCGGACAGTTCCCATGAGGCACAGGGTTGAGACTGATTTGCATATGGCTGGGTTCAAACTGGAATGGCCTGGTGAGCAAAAAAACGATGGATTTAGGCCCAGATCTGTACTGGGGTGAATGTAAGACATTGTTCTGCATTCTGTCTGTTAGAAAGGATAGACGGACCGGGAGGGTCGGCCGGGGTCAGGAGGAGAGGTCTCCGGGGAGAGCCGTCTCCAGCGATCGTACAGACAAGTAACTTCCCCCCCACAGACAGATACCACACACGGATAAGGTTCAGTGTTCTTTATAAGCACTTCTTAAGGTACGGTTGAATGGTACAAGGAGGTCTGGACTCAGGGGTCCCCTCGATTCAAGTCTCTCAAAGCAGGGTAAGGGGTAGCGGGACAGTCTGTCTACCAGTCAGGTAGTTTGGATGAGATGATGATTAGCTCACAATCCTCGAGCTTAGTTGGTACGGGCCACGGCAGCGCCAGCAGGTCCCGGAAAGATGGTCGATGTACGGTCCGCGGCAGCGCCAGCAGGTCCCGGTGAGGATGGTCGTTACAACGGGCCGCGGCAGTGCCAGCAGGTCCCGGAAAGATGGTCGATGTACGGTCCGCGGCAGCGCCAGCAGGTCCCGGTGAGGATGGTCGTTACAACGGGCCGCGGCAGCGCCAGCAGGTCCCGACGAGGATGGATGTTGTAGAAGGCCGCGGCAGCGCCAGCAGGCAGGACGATGGTTCACAAGAGCGGGCTACGGCAGCGCCAGTAGTCCGTCAAGGCTGAGTTCTCTCGGTGTCTCTCGACTCCAGGATACAACTGCCTTCCTGCTCCGGAGTTGCCCCAGTTATAGGGCAGGCGCTCTTTGATGTCCGGACCCTCGCACTTGGAGGTCGGAGGGCCCGGGATGAAGGTGTCCAGACACCCAGCAGGGGGTGGAGCCAGCGCCTGGGGGAGCTGGAGGCGATCGGCACCTGGCGGGGGAAGAGCTCTTGACACTTCGTCCTCCCATTGACCTGCCAAGTGGTCCGCTCACCTCCCGGGTGGATGGTGGTGCCGGGATGTCGGGGCCGGCCAGGCCCGGGGTTAGGGTCGGGGCGAGGCCACGCGGCCTCGTGGTGCAGGGCCCAAGATGGCGGCTTGAACCGGCCGGGGGAGCCGGTGGGGCTGGGCCCCGTGATGAGTAGAGGTCCGAGGGCAGAAGATCCGTCGGGAGACGGGGTACAGGTGCTTTTCGTGGATTATGCCTGGTGGGCCGGAGCTCGGGCCCTGTCGTGCGGGGAGGGAGCAAGCCCTTCGTGTGGCCTGTCCAACATGCGTCCCCCCCAGCTGAAGGCGGGGAGAGTCACCCATCTCCTTGGGGACTCTCTTCGTCGAGGCGGAAAAAGCGGGACAGGCCATCCGCGTTGGCGTGGTCTTGGCCTGGTCGGTGCTCCACAGTGAAGTCCATTCCCTGCAGGGAGATGGACCAGCGCAAGAGTTTTGGGTTCTCCCCCCGCATCTGCATCAGCCACTGCAGGGGTCGATGGTCGGTTTGTACCCGGAAGTGGGTACCGAAGAGATAGGGCCGGAGCTTTTTGTGGGCCCACACCACTGCGAAGGCCTCCCTCTCGATGGTGCTCCAGCGCTGTTCTCGGGCCAGGAGACGTCGACTGATGAAGGCCACCGGCTGGTCATGACCTTCGGGGTTTAACTGAGAAAGGACGGCTCCGATGCCGTGGTCGGAGGCGTCGGTCTGTACCACGAATTCCCGACCGTAATCGGGGGCCTGGAGCACAGGGGCGGTGCACAGGGCGGCCTTCAGCTTCTCGAAGGCCGCTTGACAATCGGGGGTCCAGTTCATCCGCTTCGGTTGGTTCTTGGACGTGAGACCCGTGAGGGGCCCCACGATGCTGCCGTAGTCCTTCACGAACCGCCGGTAGTAGCCGGTGAGCCCCAAGAAGGCTCGGACCTCGGTCTGGGTGACGGGGGGCTGCCAGGACTGGATGGCAGCAATCTTAAGTTGTAGCGGGGCCACCAGCCCGCTTCCCACTTGGTGCCCAAGGTAGGTCACAGACCCTTGGCCAATTTGGCACTTGCCGGCCTTAATTGTGAGGCCGGCCCGCTGGAGGGCCTGTAGGACCTCTTGGAGGGGACGGAGGTGGTCGGCCCAGTGGCGGCTGTATACAGCGATATCGTCCAGGTAGGCAGCGCTGAACTCTTCGAGCCCCGCCAAGACCTGGTTCACGAGGCGTTGAAACGTGGCGGGGGCATTCTTCATGCCGAAGGGCATGACCTTGAATTGGTAGTGGCCATCGGGGGTAGAGAAGGCTGACCGTTCCTGAGCCCTGGGTGTGAGGCCGATCTGCCAGTAGCCCGCTGTTAGGTCGAAGATACTGAGGTAGCGGGCGGCCCCCAGCCGGTCGATCAGCTCGTCTGCTCGGGGGATCGGATGAGCGTCGGTCCTGGTGACAGCGTTCAAGCCCCGGTAGTCGACGCAGAATCTCAGTTCAGGCGCGGTGCCGGGGGCAGCGGCTTTGGGGACCAATACAACCGGACTGGCCCAGGGACTGTCCGAGGGCTCGATGACCCCGATTGTGAGCATCTTGGCCACCTCTTCCTGTATGCAGGCCCGTACCCGATCTGGTACGCGGTAGGCCCGGTGTCGGACAGGGGGACTGTCCCCGGTGTCCACGTCGTGCAAACACCAAGGGGTGACCCCGGGGGTGAGGGAGAACAGGGTAGCGAACTGCAGCAGGAGGTTCCGGCAGCCCTGGTGTTGCTCCGAAGTGAGGGCGTCAGAGAGCCGGACCCCGTCCACGGAGCCGTCATTCTCCTGAGTCTTCAGAAGATCCGGGAGGGGTTCGGAGTCTTCCTCTGCCCCACTGTCCGTAGCCATCAGGAGGCTGAGTTCTGAGCGCACAAAGTGTGGTTTGAGTCGGTTGGTGTGGAGGACCCGAAGGGGGTTCCGGGAGGTCCCCAGGTCGATGAGGTAAGTGACGGGGCTTTTGCGCTCGACCACTTTGAAGGGCCCCGTCCACTTATCTTGTAAGGCACATGGTTCGGTGGGGGACATCACCCATACTTGTTGTCCAGGCTCGAACTCAACAGAGGAGGCATTGTGATCATACCACTTCTTCATGTCCTCCTGGCTGGCCTCGAGGTTCGCCTTGGCCATCTCTCTGAAGCGCCGGGTCTGATTGCGTAGGGCCAGGAGGTATTTGAAGACGTCTGGAGGGGTCTTTAGGGGGGCCATCTCCCAACCTTCTTTTACTAGGCTGAGGGGCCCTCGCACAGGGTGCCCGTACAGGAGTTCGAAAGGGCTAAAACCGAGGGACTTCTGGGGAACTTCGCGGTAGGCGAAGAGGAGGCACGGGAGTAGTACATCCCACTGGCGACGGAGGGGCTCTTCCAATCCCCCAATCATCCCCTTGAGGGTGCGGTTAAAACGCTCCACTAGTCCGTTCCCTTGGGGGTGATAGGGGGTCGTGAATCTGTAGGTGACCCCGCATTGTTGCCAGAGGGACTTCATGTATTTGGATATAAAGTTCGTGCCTCGGTCGCTGACGACTTCTCGGGGGAAGCCTACCCGGGAGAAGATCCCCATTAGGGCCCGGCCAACCACCGGAGCTGTCACGGTCCGTAGGGGCACCGCCTCGGGGTAGCGGGTGGCATGGTCCACCAGTACTAAGATGAACCTGTGTCCTTGTGCCGTGCGGGGGTCCAGAGGCCCCACGATGTCTATCCCCACCCTCTCGAACGGGGTGGTGACCACAGGGAAGGGTTGCAGAGGGGCTTTCAGCTTCCGACCACTCTTCCCGCTGGCTTGGCATGTGGGGCAAGATCGGCAGTGGTTCAGGACGTCGTTCCTCATCTTCGGCCAGAAAAAGTGGGTCACTAGGCGGCTGTACGTTTTATCTTGGCCCAGGTGTCCAGCCAGGGGGACATCGTGGCCCAGGTTGAGCAGAAAGTCTCTGAAGCGGAGAGGTACCACCAGTACTCGACCGGCCCCCAGCTCGGCGATTCTTTGCTCGCTGTATAGCAGGTCGTTATCCCAGTAGACCCAGTGAGTTCCGGTGGAGTCCCCTGCGTTCTGGGCGCTGGCTTGTTGGCGGAGTCCCTCGAGGGAGGGACAGGTCTTTTGTTCCTGGCGGAACTGTGCTTGGGTGGGCCCCCCCTCTTGACGCCACTGAGCCAGGTCAGGAAGGTCCTGGGGTTGCGCGTCCCCTTCGGCCGTCGGGTCTGGGAGGCTGGCCTCGTCGTTGTCTTCTACTGGGGCGACAGGGGGCGGAGGTGCTGGCCATTCTGGTTCTTCTGATCGAGGGACGGCACGGGCGGCCATGGACCGGGTGGTTATGCAGGCCCAGTCCGGGAGGCCCAGCATCCCCAGGTGCTCTCTTCTCTCAACGGTGGCCCACGGGGAACTCTCGAGGTCATTCCCCAGGAGGCAGTCCACGGGGGCATCGTCCCGGACCGTCACCTTCAACAGGCCGGAGACCCCTCCCCATTCGAATGGAACGCAGGCCATTTGACACATACTTTCAGAGTTGTCTGCCGAGCGGACGGGGCAGAGAATGTTCGGCAGGATCTGCTCGGGCTTCACCAGGTGACAGCGGACGGCCGTCACACTGGCGCCTGTGTCACGCAAGGCCTCGGCTCGCTGTCCATTAATGGTCACCCACTGACCGTATTTCCTGGTGTTAGCGGGTAGGGGAGCCCGCGGGACCATGTCTCTTCCCCCTAAGCACGCCAGGACCATGGCGGCCGGTTCCCACTCTTGCTGGGCCGGCTCATACTCCTCTGGTTCCTCCAATGATCGCTCTTCCCCCAGGGCGGCGGCAGCTACCTGGCGGGGCTTGGGTGTTTGGTTCTGCGGGCAGCTCGGGTCATTGGTGTAGTGGCCGACTCGCTGGCATCGGTGGCACGTGACGTTGGCTCGGACCCCAGGACGCCACGGGGGGTTGCCCCGACCGGCCGGAGCCGGGGTGCTGGCCACGGGTGTTGCGGGCAAGGCGTCTCTCCCTCGCCCCTGGCCCCCTCCTCCTCCCCGAGGACGGTGCTGGCCTTGGTTGTTTCTGTTCTGTTCGTGTGGCCCCCTCCGGCCCACTCGGGTGCTTTCCCATCGGTCAGCTTCGGCGGCGAGCTGCCGGGGGTCAGTCAGCTTACTGTCGAGGAGGTGCTGCCTGAGCTCGACGAAGCAGTTGTTCGACAGGTGCTCCCATACCATCAGGTTAAAGAGTTGTTCGTAGGTGGTGACCTGGCTCCCCTTTATCCAACCCTCGAAGGCACGGCTGAAATAGTTCACGTATTCTACCCAAGTTGTACCTGGGATCCGGGTGCAATCTCTGAACCTCTGACGGTACATCTCGGGTGTGAGGCCGTAGCGGGTGAGGAGGGCAGCCTTCATGTGGTCGTAGGACGACATTTGGTGATCTGGGAGCTGCAGTAGGGCATCGCGACCCTCGTTGATAAACCTCCCCCAGAGTCCGGCTCCCCAATCACTCCGGTCGATCCGGTGGGAGGTCATGGCGATCTCGTAGGCTTTAAACCACTGTTGTATGTCGTCTTCTCGGACATACTCGCGGACAACATCCTTGGGGATGTGGACTTTTTTCTCGATTGGCCCCGGGGTGTGTGGTCGCTCAGGCACCCCCAGTTCTTTATTCTGTTTCCGAAGTTCTATTTCCGCCAGTTTGCGCTCGTGCTCGAGCGTTATTTTTTTCTCCTCCAGCTCTCTCTGTCTCTGCTTCTCTTCTCGTTCATCTCGGAGCCGCATGTGCTCGAGGTTGAGTTTCTGTTCAGCTAACTTGAGTTCCCCATCCATCTTGAGTCGTGCCATTTCCAACTCGTGCAATCTGGTTCTTTCTCTTTCTCGGATCTCCTCCTGCGAGAGGCCCGTTCCCCGCTCCTCGGGAGCCGTGGCGTTCCCCTCTGGTGTGATGCTGCTTTGGTCGGAGGGTCCGGCGACCCCAGTTTCTGTCCACGACTCTAGGGCGTGCTTTAGATCATCTTTGGTACTCAGGCCGGTGGTAGCAATGCCAAGTTCTATGCAGAATTGTCTCAGTTCGCGGTGGTTGTATTCTTCTAATTTATCCATTTGGAATTTCTCGGTGGAGTTGCTATCTTTGGCTGACATCGTGTTGTTGTCGTGGGGTGAGCTACTCTCTGTACGATTACGCGTTGATTCGGATCGCGCCGCTGGCCACCAATGTTAGAAAGGATAGACGGACCGGGAGGGTCGGCCGGGGTCAGGAGGAGAGGTCTCCGGGGAGAGCCGTCTCCAGCGATCGTACAGACAAGTAACTTCCCCCCCACAGACAGATACCACACACGGATAAGGTTCAGTGTTCTTTATAAGCACTTCTTAAGGTACGGTTGAATGGTACAAGGAGGTCTGGACTCAGGGGTCCCCTCGATTCAAGTCTCTCAAAGCAGGGTAAGGGGTAGCGGGACAGTCTGTCTACCAGTCAGGTAGTTTGGATGAGATGATGATTAGCTCACAATCCTCGAGCTTATAGTTGGTACGGGCCGCGGCAGCGCCAGCAGGTCCCGGAAAGATGGTCGATGTACGGTCCGCGGCAGCGCCAGCAGGTCCCGGTGAGGATGGTCGTTACAACGGGCCGCGGCAGCGCCAGCAGGTCCCGGAAAGATGGTCGATGTACGGTCCGCGGCAGCGCCAGCAGGTCCCGGTGAGGATGGTCGTTACAACGGGCCGCGGCAGCGCCAGCAGGTCCCGACGAGGATGGATGTTGTAGAAGGCCGCGGCAGCGCCAGCAGGCAGGACGATGGTTCACAAGAGCGGGCTACGGCAGCGCCAGTAGTCCGTCAAGGCTGAGTTCTCTCGGTGTCTCTCGACTCCAGGATACAACTGCCTTCCTGCTCCGGAGTTGCCCCAGTTATAGGGCAGGCGCTCTTTGATGTCCGGACCCTCGCACTTGGAGGTCGGAGGGCCCGGGATGAAGGTGTCCAGACACCCAGCAGGGGGTGGAGCCAGCGCCTGGGGGAGCTGGAGGCGATCGGCACCTGGCGGGGGAAGAGCTCTTGACACTTCGTCCTCCCATTGACCTGCCAAGTGGTCCGCTCACCTCCCGGGTGGATGGTGGTGCCGGGATGTCGGGGCCGGCCAGGCCCGGGGTTAGGGTCGGGGCGAGGCCACGCGGCCTCGTGGTGCAGGGCCCAAGATGGCAGCTTGAACCGGCCGGGGGAGCCGGTGGGGCTGGGCCCCGTGATGAGTAGAGGTCCGAGGGCAGAAGATCCGTCGGGAGACGGGGTACAGGTGCTTTTCGTGGATTATGCCTGGTGGGCCGGAGCTCGGGCCCTGTCGTGCAGGGAGGGAGCAAGCCCTTCGTGTGGCCTGTCCAACACTGTCCATCAACTGTTGTTTTTGCATTTGTCACCCCAGGTGGGACGGGTATGCTCAGACGTGAGTCCGGTGCTCTCCATGTCACTGGAGTCAAGCTATCCTGGCTGAAGAGGGGTGAAACCCTGAAACCGGTCCTAGGATGCTTGGTTCCAGTCCATGGAGGACCTGGCTTGGCAGTTCGGGCTGGACTGTTCCCATGAGGCACAGGGTCAAGACTGATTTGCATATGGCCATTTCTGAACTGGGGTGGCGTGGTGAGCAAAATAACGATGGATTAAACCCAGATCTGTAACTGGGGTGAATGTTTTGCCAATGTGCAACATTCCGTCCATCATCTTGTGTGTTTTGCTGTTCACCCTATCTGGGAAGGGTATGCCCAGACGTGGGTCCCGTGCTCACTACGCCACTGGAGTCAAGCTATCCTGGCTGAAGAGGGGTGAAACCCCGAAACCGGTCCTTGGATGCTTGATTTCAGTCCAGGGAAGACATGGCTTGGCAGTTCGGGCTGGACTGTTCCCATGAGGCATAGGGGCAAGACTAATTTGCATATGGCCATGTCTGAACTGGGGTGGCGTGGTGAGCACAATAACGATGGATTAAACCCAGATCTGTAACTGGGGGTAAATATTTTGCCAGTGTGCAACATTCCGGCCATCATCTTGGGTGTTTTGCTGTTCACCCTATGTGCGAAGGGTATGCCCATACATGGGTCCCGTGCTCACTACGCCACTGGAGTCAAGCTATCCAGGCGGAAGAGGGGTGAAACCCCGAAACCGGTCCTAGGATGCTTGATTCCGGTCCAGGGAAGACATGGCTTGGCAGTTCGGGCCGGGCTGTTCCCATGAGGCACAGGGTCAAGACTGATTTGCATATGGCCATGTCTGAACTGGGGTGGTGTGGTGAGCAAAATAACGATGGATTAAACCCAGATCTGTGACTGGGGGTGAATGTTTTGTCAATGTGCAACATTGCGTCCATCATCTTGTGTGTTTTGCTGTTCACCCTATGTGGGAAGGGGATGCCCAGACGTGGGTCCCGTGCTCACTACGCCACTGGAGTCAAGCTATCCTGGTTGCAGAGCGGTGAAACCCCGAAACGGTCCTAGGATGCTTGATTCCGGTCCAGGGAAGACATGGCATGGCAGTCCGGACTGGACTGTTCCCATGAGGCACAGGGTCAAGACTGATTTGCATATGGCCATGTCTGAACTGGGGTGGCGTGGTGAGCGAAATAACAATGGATTAAATCCAGATCTGTGACTGGGGGTGAATGTTTTGCCAATGTGCAACATTCCGTCCATCATCTTGTGTGTTTTGCATTTTATTGAGGGCACTTGCAATGAAGAGCCAGTGTATATAAATGTATACTTGTATTTATGTCGGACCATGTGACTTCCAGTATGCTCGATGTAAATATTAGCGGTGTAAATCTCGTAACTTCTCTTAATTGCTTTTGACACTGCTGAGAATGAGTTTTGTTGAGATCAAGAGTCCTCTATGGCTTATGAAATTGAACTGTATATGAATTTTGGATTATACCGTGTTGCCTGAAGTTAAAATGGCGCCTATGAACCTGACTTGTTGCCTAGTAATGACGTATAAATCACAAGGTTCGTGTGCGGCGGCTGTCTAGCACTGACAAAGGCGTACCACTGAAACACGTTTGTTTCCTGATCTTTTGTGCCATTAAATCCGGAGCAGGATTAACCCCCCCGTGAGTGCTTGTATTTATTTGATGCAGCGTTGGGAGATATATATATATATATGTTTTCTTGCTTCAAATTCCTTTCTCCTTTTCAAAAGGAAACCAGCACTCGCGGGGTCGGGTTGCAGCAAATTTCTTTTATTTCGAACGCACAACAAACACGTTTCGGAATTAATCCTTCGTCAGTGTTTACAGTTGACACTTCGAGGCAGCATGTTTTTAAGCGTCGTAGCTTCAGACATTTAAATAAAAGAGGGATGGTGCTCGTGAAAATACAAGCGCCATTTTGTAATGGTATTTTTGCAATCTCATTAATGCCTGCTTTTATGGTTATATAAGCACATAACAATTCTTAATGCATGAAATTGATTTTCTATCACAATATCATCAGTAATCATGATTGGCATATGCAATTACCATTAAATCAAAATAATCTTGCCGTGTATCGGCAATTGGCAATCGCCCTCTGGCGATTGCCATAATTCCCTCTATAATTTGTTATTCTTCCGTGTATCGGCTTATTCATTAACAATAAACATATTATTCCACATGTATTAAAAAGTCAAGTATCCTTATACCATAGATGTAGAAAAGCAATTTTCACGCATGATTCTTCAAATTGATTAATCCTCATATTGTCTAGGTCCCCAGGTGTACCATCAATTCTTCCCCACTGTTTAACCCATGGGGGTCTTCGTTTCAAGGTCAATGATATAACGTGACTCCAGTGTCCTTAATTTCAACACCCTATCTCCCCCTCTGATATTCAATGGGACGCAGTCAATGCTAAAATACTGTAATAGATCCCTATCACTTTTATGTTTATTAGCAAAGTGCCTAGCAACTGGATCATTTACATCCTTCTTTGCATGTGTTCCAGAACCCTTACTTTCACACAGTGTATCGTGCTGTACATACCACCAGTAGGTAGTTATAGTTAGGACCAAGTTTCCATAGGAAGATCATTTTTGGTTTTGCTTATAACTTTGGCGTAGTTTGATGAATCTTCATGAAATGTTCCAAACCAATTCTTTGTTCATATCAGCCCCTATGTCGGAGGTTTGGGGGTGATTCATCAAGGGGGGGCGGAGAAAACAGGGAGGTCCCAAAACGTGTTTTATGCATGTTCATTTCCTTAGAAAACTTTAGACAAGGCTACAGGTCGAACAGGAGAACGGAATTACCCCAAATTTGGCAGGGAGAAGGGTCTTGGTCTAGAAAGCATGCTTTTATTTATTTGGTGTAAATCCATTGGGTAGTTTTTGAGAAAGATTGAAATTTACAGATATCGATATTTGGGAATTCTATCATCTGATTGGCTGAGGCGTTACGAGCACAAGCTTGCTGCTTATTGGTTGGGAGCGCTGCGAGCGGTTGTAACTAGGAAGTGTTGGCTGCCATTTTGTGATTCCGTCCAAGAGAGTAAGGGGAAAAAAGGGCAAAAAAAGTGGGAAAGAGGAGGGTAGGAGCACGGTAACTTCTGTGGGGTGTTTAGGGTGTGCTATAGACGGGATGTGAAGCAAAGTATTCACCCGTAGTGGAGTGAAAGTGCTGGGCTACGGAAATTAAGCGAGGTATTGCCTAGAGTCTGATGCTGCTAAGGTGAGCTGGTACGGGAGTTGGGCATTAAAGCGTGAGCCCAAATTGTGTGTCTTATGCTGTGAAGGCATGTGCCGTGCCCGCTGCACTACACCTGTGGAAGTAGTGTTGGAATGTGTTTATACCTACTAGGATGAACTACTGACCCGTACTGGTCTGAAAGTCCTGGGGTATGGAAAATATGTGAGGTATTGTGTGCAGTCTCATGGTGCTTGGCTGAGCTACTGTCGGACTCTGGGATGAAAGTGTGAGTCCAAACAGTATGTCATATGCTGTGAAGTCATGTGCTCTGGCCGCTGGGCCATATCTGTTCAAGTACTGTCAGTATGTAGTTATACCTACTCGGAGGAACTTTTGTTTCGAACATTGTAACTTGTGTATGGTGCTTAGGGGGTGTTATACAGGGAGTGTAAAGGTAAATTCACTCGTATCAAATCAATTCGGTAAGTGCAAACTACTCACTCCTACGGGTCTGATGGCGCTGGGGGCATAAGCTGAGCTGCTGACAGACTCTGGGTAAAGCCAGTAAACTACTGACCCCTACTGGTCTCAAAGTGCTGGGTACAGAAATTAAGTGAGGTATTGCCTAGAGTGTCATGCTGCTAAATTAAGCTGCTGTTGGACTCAGGTATAAAACAGTGAGCCTGTGTTTGCTATGCTGTGAAGTCATGTGCTCTGGGCACTGTGCCACACTTGTCCAACTTGTATATGGTGCTTAGGTGGTGCTGTACAGGGAGTGCAAAGGTAAATCAATACGGTATTTGTAAAGCGCAAACTACTCACCCCTATGGGGGAGTAGAGGTGGTGATCAAAGCGAGAGCTCTGTGTTGCAAAGTCAGATGGTCTGGCCGCTGCGTCACAGCTGTGTGGAGAATACATTTTGGCAATGGTCCAGGAGTTGCTGTTACCTGGCCCTAAAATAGTGGGCCTAAGTTGCCAGTTATAGGGTGGCTCTAAAAAGAGCCCTTGTGTTGATTAGTTGGAGCTGCATATAAGTGCGGATGCACAGCTTCAAGTTATTCAGGAAAACTCGATATCCGTGATCTGTGAAGTGTACTCCATCACTTCAGTAGATATTAGCCATATCAAAACGTATGCTGTTGTTGTAGATGGACCCCATTTTGTGGTCTCTGAGGTATGCAGACACAGCTTTGTTGAGTTTCTTCCTAGATTTTTCAATCTGAGGGCAAAATTGTTTTGACCATTTCCACTTCTGTCTTTGGCATATATTGGAATATACAAAGACGGTTTGAAGGAAAAGTAACATCCATTGTCCAAAGGTGTCCTTCATAAGCATTTCCAAACCTTCCCCAGTCAATGTGCCCAGGTCGTTTCCACCACAATGCACAATCATGAGGTCAGGGTGTTGGAGATGCAAACAGGTTTTAACCAAAGGCAACAATTGGTACCACTTCAATCCTCTCTGTACAAACCATTTAATGTCCACATTTTGTAAACCTAGGTCTAAGTCAATACGTCTCTGTTCTGCATACATCTTGCATCAGAAAATATAGCTATGTCCTACGATCCACACTAGCATTTTGAAGGTATGGCTGGAAGGTTTGGAAAGATGTCTGTAGCTCATGCAGTTCCTTGGTAGAATAAGAGATATGTTTAAAGATGGGGAACTACCTTTTTTATTGCCATACAAAACGATACGTGATTGGGAGACGCAAGGCATTCTTTTTTAAAAGCAGGGCGCTCATTGGTTTTGTGTAAAAGCATCTTTGTGATTGGTTAAGAAAAAGCATTTTCAACGTGGAGTACATATCATAGGATAAAAGTTGTCAACTCAACCACACCTGCTTCTTCCATTTGGAAGGCACTGTTCGAACTTAAAACAATCATGAACTTTTAACCTGCACGTGCCGTTAAATGTTCGAGAAAATGTTGCAAAAAAAATGTTTAAGTTTAAAATGATTGATGAACTTTTAACCTGCATGTGTTGTAGAATGTTCTAGAAAGTGTGTTGATAGAATGCATTGCACTTCTGACTTCTATGTGTTGTTGAATATTAAAAAAAACTGTTTATATGGAAAATTAAAAAGAAACCAAGAGAGAGAAGTTTTGAACCTAAAAGAATCAAGGAACTATTCTAATTTGTTCTTTACATTTATTTATGGATGGAGCAACACAATTATAGACAGAACAGCACCAGGAAGAGGAAGACACAGGGAGTGGGGGGGGCGGGGGAGATGGGCAGAATGGCAGACATGCACAAATAAGTATAGCACAAGAATAGACAAACAATTGCCAAAATGAAACACACCAACAAGGAGCACAAGTCACACAACCCGCCAACATCACACCAGTGAACAAGCATAGAAGTGAAAAGCACGCTGCATTCATAGAGGATGTGTACAAAGGTGGGTCGTTGGTGTTGTGGGATGTCTGCGACCGTGGTCATCATGGATGAGATGACCAGCACGTGGCACTGTCTGTTACATTGCAAACAGCTGCTCCTCCCTCCCACGAGCTCCCACACATTTGTACGGTGCGCTGTTGGATCTCGTGCACTCGTACGGCACTCCATTGTAATGCCTATCTGCGCATGTGCTGCTGCATTCCAACTAGCACCATCACAGTGCCGTTTGGAGGTGGTGCTTGCCACTTTACAACACCGACTGCTGTGGCCCTTGTGGCAGGCCACACCAGAACACAGAGACACACTTACCTCACTTCCTGTACATGGAAATGTCCGAGACACCCCGTTCCCGTTGTTGGACCAGCACACACTGGTTGTTCATGCAGGAGGATGCGTGCGTAGCTACATGTCCAGGCTCACTGCCAATGCTGAGGTGATAGCACACTGTGATGTTGCAGGGCTGGTGCCTATCATGCTAACACAATGACCAGAGGGACACACTTGCTCAGATGCAGGTTTGGGGGGCGTTGGCGGTCCCTGAGTTGTTCTGAAGAGTCTTGTTACCCTCATGGGTATCCCTGTGTCATGCTCATGTATTCTATGGCACCTGTGGGTGTTCTGGTGTGGCTCTCGGCTGTGTTCTCTTTCATGGTTCAGGTAGTGTCCCGCTTAACACCATCAGAAAGCAGGTGTAAAATCCCTGGTGCTAACGTGGCTTATCGCCAGAATTTTTTTCGCATTGCAGTTGGTGTGAAAGTTGTGATGTGATTTTTTGCGTGTGCAGGACAATATATGAACTGGGCAGTGTATCTCGTCAAGATCCAGCACCTGACGCCCGATACCCAATCAATATAAATACAATGAGGTTTCGTAAATGATTTTGTGTGTACAGTGTGAGTGCAGCCACTACATCAGTGCAATTCAATACAGGATTTTAGTATTTAGAATAAATCACAAAGGTGTACCTTGTGTCTTTTTGCACGGGAAGGGCTAGTCTTCATTTCATTATCAGCACTTTAATGGAAGTAAAGTTGAGATAAATCTAACACACTATTCAGAAGTTGGTGGCAACTGCAGACATCACCAGTATTCCCGCGATAAGTCCTCCAAAATTTAAGATCATGGTGGACTTCATCAAATAACAGTAATAAGTACAAGAAAGTGTTACACAGCAGTTAAGAAAACAACCAGAAACATTAATAATTTTTTTTTCAAACTCTATTTTTTTAATAACATATATCAACGATATAGTAATAAACAAAAGTTATCAAAAAAACATACAAAATAACAAGGTGGAATACTGCTGTGGGGACCATGGATGTGTACGACAGAGCCTGGAAAATAAAGCACAAAATAAGGACGTATGTAATGCGCATATCAAAGGAGAGAGACATAGAGAAAAAGAGAAGTAAAAAAAAAGCTAGAGAGGGAAGGAAATAAATGGAGTGAGAAAGGGAGAAGGAAGAGAGGGTTAGAGAGATAGAAGGAAATGAAGGAAGAGAGAGAGACGGAGGGGGAGAGAGAGAAAGAGAGAGAGAGGGGGAAAGAGAGGGAGAGAGGGAGAGAGAGAGAGAGAGAGAGAGAGAGAGAGAGAGCGAGAGAGAGAGACACTGCCACCCCTGCGCATCCATGAGCAAATAATTACCTGGTGCCACCGGAGTGTGCAGCAGTGGGCACTCCACGTGCCCATCAAAACTCATCCCAGATATGTCTCTGAGTCCTGAGTAATGAGTGGTGGAGACCACATCAGGTGCTTGACGGATCGCACAGATGTCGCTGAGTCCTGAGTCATGAATGGCGGAGACCACATCATCTTCTCCACGGCCCGGCAGATCTCACACATATCGCTGAGTCCTGAGTCATCAATGGCGGAGACAGCTTTTGGGGCCGCTAAGCCTGTGGAAGTTAAGTTCGTGCCACGTGGTGGTAGGCCCCTGATGGCCATATGAGCTTCGGGGGTGGTAGGCCCCTGAGGGCTATAAATATTAGGGTGCGAGTGACCTTCTGCGCAAGTTTTGAAAGACTCTTTATGGTTGAGACACATGGAGTGTCCGGCATCTAGTCAGCACCGGCAATAAAGGATGTGACGTTGTCGATCTATTATATTTGCGTGGTCACATGGCCTGTGACGCATGTGCCGAATGGGTGTGGTGTGTGGGGAAAGCTGCCCTCAGGGAGTGGGTGGGAGATGTGGAGAACTAGACAACTGACCTGCACAGGAACAGCAAGTACGCCTGGGACAGGTAGGTATGTGGGGCCATCATCGCAACGTAATCTGAGTGGCGTGGTGTGGCGTGGCGTGGCGTACGACAGAACAGGGCAGGGATAGCTACAATGGCGCAGACGGCTCATAGTACTGCATCTGTGAGTGGAGTGGACGGGCCGCAGCTGTCCCTCTGTGAGCCTGTGTGCAAACTGTTCATAACTCACACTACATAAGTATTGAAAAATAATTTTTTGTGATTCAGTCCATCAGCTGGCATTTGTCCGAGGTATTTGTGAAAACATATCAGAGTTCTTTCTGTGATAGATACCCCTTTGACGCTGCCTCTTCCCACATCAGCAGGTAACGCACCCTCTTCCCACATTGCTATCATACCCCCAACAACCTTCTTGGGCCCGGAAGTGTCCTTGTGCGGTTGGACAAAGAAGAGTCTTAGAAATGAATAGATTTACATATAAAAAAATTATTTAAAGAAAAGAACTACAAATAAGACTGATGGGAGTCTGGTGCTGTGGTCACTGCCACAAAGTTGGGGTGACTGCCATTCAGGATTCAGGACACAGTTCCACATGTGGGATCGATTTGCGTTACAGAGGGTTAGTGGGACTACGTGTCACCAGCCTTGCATATTGAAATATGCCTCACAAATCGAAGGGAGTATCTTGTGTGGTTGCTGCCTCGGACTTGGGGTCACTGCCATTCAGGACTCAGGACACAGTTACACATGTGGGATCGGCTTCTGTTAAAGAGGGTTAATAGCACCAGAAGAATTGAGAGTGTATGAGCCTGTGATGATACTTGGTGTGGACGGGTCGCACTGGGAGCAATAAGTCTTGGCTATAGGATTGCGTCATGTGGAATCATGACTGTATCTGAATTGTGAGGCTTGCTGATCATAGTGTAGGCCAGAATTAGCGGTGAGCAAGGTCCTATAGCCACGTGCATACGTTAGTGGCCTCACCGGCCTGCACAGTGCAGGTTCAATGGCACCACTTGTCGCCAGCCTTCAATATGAAAATACTCCCCACTAATCGAAGGGAGTGTGGTGGTGTGGTCGCTGCCATGAAGTTTTGGGTCACTGCATATGGAAATATGTCTAACTGATCAAAGAGAGTTTGCTGCTCTGGTGGATGCCATGGACTTGGGGTCACTGCCATTCAGGATTCAGGACAGGTGTGGGATCGGCTTGTGTTGGACAGTGTTAGTTGACACCACATATCCAAAATTCAAATTGCGAGGTCTGCTGCCCGCAGTGTAGACTACTGAGTGTTCGTTTGTACTTGGTGATTTTAACTGATATAAAAAATGTTCAAGAAGAAAAGATACTAAAAGGATATTATGTAGATTTGAGGCCTGTAATAGTTACTTGCCTAGTGGACTCTGTAGTTAATGAATGAAGAAATAATTTCCATTGGGAGCCCTAGTGAGTGCAGTGTAGGCGTATGATGAAAAGATGAAATAAGAATAGAATACACTGATGAAGTGTTGTATTTTCTGAGCACAATCTTGTTGCTAGAAATTAGCATTTAAAAATGGAATTGTGTGCTGTACTGCCTGCAGTGTAGACTGCTATTCCATTTTAGTTTTCATTTGAAGATTAATTTGGTCATTGTAGTAAAGCTATAACAGATATAAAAAAAAGTTCTTGAAGCAAGGATACTAAAAGGATAATATGCAGGGTGTAGGACTGTGATACTTACTTGCCTACTGGAGTCTGTAGTTGCATATGGAAATACCTCTCACTGATGAAAGGAAGTGTGGTGGTACGGAGTTGGGGTCACTGCCATTCAGGACTCAGGACACAGTTACACATGTGGGATCGGCTTGTGTTGAATAGAGTTATTGGCACCACGTGTCGCCGCTGTTGCATATGGAAATATGTCTAACTGATCAAAGAGAGTATGCTGCTGTGGTTGCTGCTACAGACTTGGGGTCACTGCCATTCAGGACAGTTACACATGTGGGATCGGCTTGTGGTAAAGAGGGTTAGTGGGACTACGTGTCGCTGGCCTTGCATATCGAAATATGCCGCAGTGATCGAAGGGAGTGTGGTGCTGTGGTCGCTGCCACGGACTTGGGGTGACTACCATTCAGGACTCTGGACACAGTTACACATGTGAGATCAATTTGTGTTGAACAGGGTTAGTGGTAGTACATCTACATTCCTAGTTTGAATTTTAAAATGAGTACGTCGGCAATAAATATAAACATAGGGGCCGATTCACAGAACTAACTTAAGACAAAATCCTAAACTTACTACTTTTGGTATTCACAGAAGTTAGGATTTTGTCTTAAGTTTGTCTTAAGACTAACTTAAGACAGACTTAAGACAAACTTAAGTCAAAATCCTAACTTAAGTCTGTCTTAAGTCTGTCTTAAGTTTGTCTTAAGTCTGTCTTAAGACTGTCTTAAGTCTGTCTTAAGACTGTCTTAAGACAAACTTAAGACAAAATTCTAACTTCTGTGAATACCAAAAGTAGTAAGTGTAGGATTTTGTCTTAAGTTAGTTCTGTGAATCAGGCCCCTTGTTGGGATTTTCACCAGGAACTACTTTAAACTTTATTTTTTTTTCAATCTTCACAACAGTATTATCTTCCATTTGTTGATCAACACCTAGACATATCCAACTGTTATTTTCTGTACAGTTCTCTTGACTAGCAAAGAAACGTAAGCCTATATCATCACAAATTTGTTTTATAACATTTATATTAAAACTTGATTTTGTGCCGCAGGAAAACCTAGATTATCCAGATGGTTCCTGTTGACTTTGAATATAAACTTGCAGATGTCTATCGATCCGAACATTGGTAGGATTCAATTTCTTGATGTGAAAGCATCTTCAAACTGAAGCTGTACATTTATTTCCTAAGTGTCTTCTCCTGTGAAATTTCTTCCCACATTGCTTTCAATTCTGTCTTCTCAGAGTTGGTAATATATGACGTGACATAGTGAGAAACAGCAATTGAGTTATGTGCATCATATTGTATGTTCATATTTGCATTTCACATCTTCAAAATCTCCGTATTGTAATCATTATTGTACTTCGATGCTTCTGTTCTTTTTAAATTATACGTATTTTGGGGTGATTTTCTGAGGGATGGTATGTCTCATTGCTGACATAAAACTGTTCACTCTTCCTTTGGGAATTACTGGACGTGGAAAGGGAAATCGACAGTTTGTGTAAAATGTATCTTTTGCGTTATCTTTTCGTCGGCAATGCTTTCCACATTGATGAATTCGACATGCAAATACGCCACACTAATCGAAGGAAGTCTGGTGCTGTGGTCGCTGGCAAGTTGGGGTCATTGCCATTCAGCACTCAGGACACAGTTCCACATGTGGGATTGGCTTGTGTTGAAGATGGTTAGTGGTACCATTTGTCGCCGGTCGCCCACAATGTAGGGCAGAGGTAGCGGTGAGCCAGGGTCCACAGCCACGTGCATACGTTGGTGACCCAAACAAACCTTGCGTAGTACAGGTTCAGTGGCACCACGTGTCGCCAGTCTTCCATGTGGAAATACTCCTCGGTGATCGAAGGGAGTCTGGTGCTGTGGTCGCTGCCATTGAGGACTCAGGACACAGTTCCACATGTGGGATCGGTTTGTGTCGAAGACGGTTAGTGGTACCATTTGTCGCCGGTCGCCCACAGTGTGGGGCAGAGGTAGCGGTGAGAAGGGGTGGGTGGAATTTGAGAAATTCACTTTCGCAAACTATCGCGAAAATGTTAAAAGTCTCAGCAAACACGCAAAAAGATCGCGGCTCGCCAACTTACCCATGCGGTTGCTCATGGGCGCGGCCATCTTGTTTTCACTTGTCCCACCCGCTCGCGATCGATATGACGTGCCCTCGTCCTCACGCTCTCGCTCACGGTGGAGAATGACGTGTTCGAGATCTCAAGCATCTCATACTCTCGCGGTGCATGATCGCGAGAAGAAAGACGTGATTGTGCGACAAATGACGTGATCGCGCGACAAATGAGGTTAATGCGGGTGCGAACTCTTGCGAGACAGTGCAAATGGCTACCAACAATCCAACATCTCGTGGAGAACGCGACCGGATCGGGAAAACTTGTCGGCGAAAGCGGGGATTCAGGTAAGGCGATCGCGCGCACACGAGAATGTATTTTTTTATAGCGCGGGCAAGAAAAACATTTCTGGTAAGATGCGGATTGCGGAATTTTTGACATTTTCGCGCTCTCCACTGAACGCGAAAATGTCAAATTATCGCAATTTCCGCGAGCGGAACGGAATTTTCGCCCAGGCCTAGCAGTGAGCTAGGGTCCACAGCCAAACAAATCTTGCGTAGTACAGGTTCAGTGGCACCACATGTCGCCGGTCTTCCATGTAGAAATACCCCTCGGTGATCGAAGGGAGTCTGGTGCTGTGGTCTCTGCCATTGAGGACTCAGGACACAGTTACATATGTGGGATCAGCTTGTGTTTTACAGGATTAGTTGGCACCACGTGTCGCCGGTCTTCCACAGTGTGGGCCAGAGGCAGCGGTCAGCAAAGGCCCACAGGCAGGTGACGTTGACTTGAGCTGCACAGATTGGTAACATTTGGTCTTCTTATCCCATTATAGTCTCTTACACAATTTGCGTCGCTACTAATGTTGAATTTTGAACCATGTAACTCCAGTGTATGTCGGAAGCTGCGGTCAGGATGGGTGCACAGCCACGTGGTGTTGAGTTGAGCTGCACAGTTAGTGGCACCTGGAGTACTCAGCGTGTGTGCACCCTGCGATGAGACATAGTCCCGGCAGGCTGCACTCGGAGCAACGTGTCTTGCGAACTGGACTGCGATATATGCAATCGCCCCTACATCTGAATTGTGAGCCGTGCTGTCCATAGTGTAGACTGAAGGCAGTACTTGGTACAGACATAAGTCTGCAGTGCTGTGCCGCTGGGTTCACAGGGGCCCTGTGTCGAGGAGGCCTGTGGTTATGGCAGCTGCCACGTGCCAGGTTGAGGGCTGCCGTTCTGACAGACTCGTTGGTATTCCCACAAGTGAACCACACCTAGGGCCTGGTCTATTTATTCATACTCCTACGCTGGAGGGGCGTACGTTGGAGCAGCCCACTCCGCTTCCAGGGGGGGACAACACAGCTACATGACCGATGTAATATGTGACATCATCACCAGTGCATTGCGGGGGCGCGAGTTATAGTTAGCTCAACTAACTATACAGGCGAATTTCTCTGGTTTTATATGAGGCAAATGTCCAACTAACTATAACGTCCCTGAAACCTATGTTTTTTTCAGTGAATTTCTTAGGTTTTTTAAATGCTAATTCCTAACTATAACGTCCCTGAAACCTATGTTTTTTTCATTGAAAATATATATATATATATATATATATATATATATATTATCTACTGGCGGTCGCCAGTAGATAGTTATAGTTAGGACCCTCTTACCATAGGAAATCCGCAACATTCTATTTTGAATAACTTTGGCGCCGGTCGACGAATCCTCGCAAAATTTTCAAAATAGGTGGGGCGTTGAGCTCCGCTCCTACCCTGAAAGTCTCGGGGGGATTCGTCAAGCGGGGGCTGAGATAAAAGGGGGGTCCCAAAACGCGTTTTTCCCATGCATTTTTCCATAGGACCTTTAGACAGAGCTACAGCCCGAACGGCTGAACAGAATTTAATGAAATTTGGCAGAGAGGTAGTCCTCAGGTCAAGGAAGTGCCTTTTGTAGGTTTGGTGTAAATCTGTTCAGTAGATTCTGAGAAAATAGCCTTTAAATCAATATATATATCTGAGCCAGCTTACGTGCGCTTACGGTGCGCTTACCGTACGCGTACGGTGACGTGCGCGAGCGTGATTCTGATTGGCCGTTAGATCTTAGTAAACATTCGAATTGGTCGAAACCAGGAAGCGGCGGCCGCCATTTTCTCTCTCGCACTCTGACAGGGGGTTGAAAAACAAAGTGCAAAAACATGTAAAGGGGCTGTTTAGACAGCTCCCAAGCACCTAGCCATGTCGAGGGAGTCCCCAACGATCCCCCAAGTGAAAAAAGGCAATTTTAATTTTTTTGAAAACTTCACCGATTACGCTTACCGTACGCGTACGGTAATAAATAATAAAAAAAAAAAAAAATATCCACATTCTCCCCACCCCATGTGCAAATGGTGACCGACGGGTACCATTTGTGCATGGCTTATTACAGCAAAACAAAACATATATTTTACCTGTCACAACGATGCTCATCATATGTCCTCCATGTGCGCACGGTGCGCGAAGCGCATCGTGCGTTCATGGCCCATCTAGCGTAACGTGGGCACGCGGTGCGCGAAGCGCACCGCGTGCTCACTGTACGCGCACGGTGCGCGAAGCGCACCATGCGCGCATGGAACGAACTGCGTTAAGTGGGCACGCACGCCACAAATGGCGTAAAGTAACTTAGCATTTAAAAAACCGTACAAATTCACTGAAAAAACCATAGGTTTCACACACGTTATAGTTAGGAATTAGCATTTAAAAAACCTTGCAATTTCACTGAAAAAACCATAGGTTTCACACATGTTATAGTTAGCTGGACATTTTACAGATAAAAAACCAATGAAATTCCCCCGTTATAGTTACTGTAGGCAACTATAACTCACGCGACCGTAATCCTCTGCTGATGACATATGTGTCTTTATGAAAAAAAAATATTTGTAATATATGTATAGCTAAAATTTAATGGAAGAAGACATGGGCAAATAAGTGTCTAAATACAGTATTAGCATCAGCAGAGGATTACGGTCGCGTGAGTTATAGTTGCCTACAGTAACTATAACAGGGGAATTTCATTGGTTTTTTATCCGTAAAATGTCCAGCTAACTATAACATGTGTGAAACCTATGGTTTTTTCAGTGAATTTATATATAAATATGCAGACAAAATCCCTTCAGAGAAAAGATCAGAGGACACAACAGGGATTCTCTTGGCAATCCTTTATTCACGGTGATGGGCATTATGCATTTCGGCGTGTCCGCCTTCCTCAGATGCCTGATTTCACCTTATTACACTGCTTCCTTCCTTTGTATGTTCCACCGCACTCCCATTGGCTGGAGTGCAGCAGGCTCCAATTGAAATTACTTGCAGCTGCAGTTCGATGCTGAAAAACACCAAATCCCAGCATGCATTTCTCCGGTGAGTATCGGCTGTGGAGCTGTGTTGAGCTTCTGTAAGCGCTGTTATATCCATCAAAGGAGGGAGAAACTGATTGTTGCCGAGTGTATCTTGCAATGTCGGTGTTCAAGGCTGCCTTACGTCCCCAACGCCTCAACCCCAAGCGCAAAGTCCAAACCGGGCCGTGACATACAGGTACAGTGATCCTGCGTCCCCGTGCATATAAATATATATATATATAAAACGGAGTTACACAAAATTTGGCAAAAAGATAGGTCTTGATTCTGAAAACAACCTTTTTTTTAAATTGTGTATATCCGTTTAGTAGTTCCTGAGAAATTTAAAAATGGAAATATCCATATTTGGTGGACGGGGAGGTTTGGCGCTCCCTCCCGAGCACGAGCTTCATTTCGGTTGGCTGTTAACACTCCAAAGCACTTTGACTTGGACTTTTGCCTTGGTAAAACTAAGTCACAAGAAAAGAGTAAAAAAAAAGCATTAAAATAAAATCGGCAGAATTTGTGTCAGGTGGGCCAGGTCCCAGGGCACTGTCCAATAAATTAGTGGGAGTATGTGGGGGCCCCCACACCCCTGGGGACCGCCACCTCCCCGGGGCTTTCTTTATTAATGGGGGACCTTGCGGGCCCCCCCAAGCTCCGGGGATCGCCATCTCCCCAGGGCTTACATTAATTATGGGCAGGGGCCTCGCAGGACCCCCATGTCCTGGGAACCGCCACCTCCCTGGGGCTTTCTTCATTAATGGGGGCCTGGTGGCCCCCCTTTAGCTCCAGGGACCGCCACCTCAACGGGGCTTATATTAACTATGTGTGGGGGGCCTCATGGGGCCCCCCACGCCCCAGGGACCACCACCTGCCCAGGGCTTTCTTCATTAATGAGTGGCTTGTGGGCCCCCAAGCCCTGGGAACCAACTCCTCCCCATTAATTATGGGCTGGGATACCTCGCTGCCCCCAAGCCCCATGGACCACCACCTCCCCTGGGCACTAATTATTAAAGTACGCGGGTCCATTGTGGCCCTCCTGGCCCCAGGGACCACCACCTCCCCGGGGCTATGTAAATGTTGGGAGGGGGCCATGCGGCCCCCCTCCCAGAGCCCTAGATGGCCCTGGGCACTGTCACCCCACAGGGCTGGCTCCAGCAATGTCCCAGTGTGCCCACCCCAGAACATTGCAGTTTGCAATGGCAGGGCGGGAGCATGCTCCTGCCCTGCCATTGCAAACTATGCTTCACTTCATGGAAGTGAGAGCAAGAAACCTGCTCTCACTTCCATGAAATGAAGCAGATTGCGCTTGGACAAGGGGAGCTGCATGTCAGCAGCTCCCCTTGTCCAAAAGCAATGCCTGCTCCCGCAGCAGGCAGGAAGCCGGCAGGGACCACGGGGGCATTGCGGCTCCTCCCGTGTTCCCCAACATCAGGCCAAGCACTGGGGGATGGGGTGCCCAGAGCCAGAAGTGGCCCAGGAGGGGGCAATCTGGCTCCCCTCCCCTTTAATTTATTTATTTAAAAAAATAAAACCAGAAGGCCGGCACCGGGGGATGGGTTCCCCGGGGCCATAATTGGCCTCAGAAGGGGGGGCCACATGGCCGCCCTCCAAAATAATAAATAAAGGCTGGCCAGGCTTTTGGGGATGGGGTGCCTGGGTCCCAAAGTGGCCCAGGGAAGGGGGGCCACATTGCCCTCCTCCAATAATAAAAAAAAGATGCAAAGAACCGGGGGATCGGGTTCCCAGGCGCCAAAAATGGCCTCAGGAGAGGGCAGCTGAGGCCCCTCCTTTACAATTCAATTTAAAAAAAACATAAGGGGCCATGCCCCGGGGGATGGGGTTCCCGGGGCTAAAATCAGCCTCAGGAGGGGGGCCATGCAGCCCCCTTCCCATTTAGTCTGAGACCCTGGGAGATGGAGTCTCCAGAGCCCACAAAAATTAAGAGAAGGGGGGGCCACACAGCCCCCTTTGAAAAAAAAAAAAAGAAAAGCCAGCAACTCGCCGTAGGCACCGCCCCCTCCGTGAACCGCTCTGCAAATGCGCCTCCTGGCTCGTTCCGAGTTGGGGATTAAGTTCCCTTGAATTCTGAGGGTCCATCAGGTACCTCCAGTAAGTGCCAATCAATCAATCAATCATTTCATTTGTAAAGCGCACTACATACCAGTAAGGGCTTCAAGGCGCTGGTGGGGGGTGCTGCTGGTCGAAGAGCCAGGCCTTGAGTTGTCTCCTGAAGGTCAGCAGGTCCTTGGTTTGTCGTAGGTAGAGGGGGAGGGTGTTCCAGGTCTTGGCAACGTGGTGGGAGAAGGACCTGCTTCTGGAAGTGGTTCTACAGATGCGCGGGGCCATGGCCAGGGCATGGTCAGCAGAGCGGAGTTTCCTGTTGGGTACTTAGAAGGAGAATCGACTGTTGAGATAGGCTGGTCCAGTCTTGTGGAGTGCCTTGTGTGCGTGGGTCAGGAGCTTGAAGGAGATTCTCCTGTCGACGGGAAGCCAGTGCATGTTCCTCAGGTGGGGGTGATGTGGTCGCTGCGCGGGACGTCGAGGAACAGGCATGCAGAGGTGTTCTGGATTATTTGCAGTCTGTTGATGAGCTTGGACGAGGCTCCGGCGTAGAGGGTGTTTCCGTAGTCGAGTCTGCTGCTGACTAGGGCCTGGGTGACTGTTTTCCTTGTGTTTGTCGGGATCCATCTGTAGATCTTGCGAAGCATGCGGAGGGTGTTGAAGCAGGTGGAGGAGACTGTGTTGACTTGTTTGGTCATGGTGAGTTTCGAGTTGAGGATGACTCCCACGTTGCGTGCGTGGTTGGTGGGGGCCGGGGGGGTCCCCAGTGATGAGGGCAACCATGAGTCATCCCATGCTGAGGGGTTGGACCCGAGGATGAGGATCTCCATCTTGTCTGAGTTCAGCTTAAGTCGGCTTTCCTTCATCCAGTCGGCGACTGCCTTCATTGCCTGGTGGCGGTTGGATTTGGTGGTGAGAGGGTCCTTGGTGAGGGAGAGGATCAGCTGAGTGTCATCAGCATAGGAGATTATGTTGAGGTCGTGCTGTCGGTCGATACATGCTAGTGGTGCCATGTAGACGTTGAACAGCGCCGGGGTGAGGGAAGATGCTTGTGGGATGCCGCAGATGATCTTGGGGGCCTTGGACCGGAACGGGGGGAGGCAGACTCTCTAAGTTCTGCCTGAGAGGAAGGAGGTGGTCCAGTCCATGGCCTTCTCCCGGATCCCTACGTCTTGGAGTCGCATGCGAAGTGTGCGGTGGCAGACGGTGTCAAAGGCAGCAGAGAGATCCAGGAGTATGAGGGCCGCTGTCTCGCTGTTGTCAAGAAGGATCCTGATGTCGTCTGTGGCGGCGATGAGGGCGGTCTCACACAGTGGGGTTGTTGCGAGGTGGTCTGAGGCCATGCCCCTTTTTACACCACTCTGAAAAAGTACCTCTTGGCACACTGCTGGTGGGGTAATGAGGTCCTCTTGTGTCCTGAGGACCTCAGGACTGAAGTGGACTTCATCCCCTGAGCAACAGAGTTCCAGGAGGTGTGTTTGCAGAGTGGTGTAAACAGGGGGCGTTGTCTCGGACCACTCTCAGCAATACAGCTGTGTGGGGCTTACTGGGGGTACCTGATGGGCTAGTTGGCCCCTACGGATCCCCAGCAGTGAAGTGGACTTTAATCCCCATCTAAGAGCATGCCAGGGAGCATGTTTGCAGAGTGGTGGAGAAAGGGGACATGGCCTGCTATGAGAACTTAACAATGCTGCTGTGTGGGACTTACTGAAGGAAATAGGAGGGGTAGTGTGCCCCCAAGGTTGTCTTTGGGGGTCAACTACCCCTCCTATTACCTCGACTAAGTCCCACACAGTGGGGTTGCTAAGAGGTGTTTGGAGGCCACGCCCCCTTCCTCCTCCACTCTGCAAACGCAACTCCTGGCACACTACTGGTTGGGGTATGAAGTCCACTTTAATCTTGAGGGACTTTGTGGGCCAAGAGGCCTTCATGGTCCCTCCTGTAAGTCCTATGCAGCAGAATTCCTGAGCGCTGGTTGGAGGCCCAGCCCCCTTTCTCCACCACTCTGCAAACCCGACTACCAGTTAAAGGAGCATCTGTAATGAAATAGGTCTCGCATTTGCAAGAGTTAGAGCTATTGGCGTTGTAAATGTAAAACATTTTACTAATGTTTTTTGGAATGGAGTGGATGTAAGTTGTGTGCAGTGAAATTATGTGGATAGAAAGTATGTGGTATTTAGTGTATAGGAAATATGTAGAGTGGGATTATGTGTTATGGAGACTAATTATGTGGTATGGTAGTCTGTGTTGTGGAGTGGTAACGTCAGGTTTAGTCTTCCTTGTTTCCATAGAAGCTAAACAATGAACTCAAAGAGACAAAAAAGGATTACTTTTGGCTGCACCGACTTTTGGACAATTATACATTTTCCGCATTAGCCACATAATCCATCATCTGCTGCCTAATCTGCAGATTTGAACACTAAAAGACTTATTTCTAGCTCAAACAACTCAAACATTACCAAAAATTAAGCAACAAGTGTTACAGCATGGTGAAAGGTCCTTTGCAAACCTAGAATGGTCACATGTTACTTATTGCTAAATGTGGGTGTTAAATTGGTACTAATGGTGTTCAAGCCAGTCTTGCTTCTTTATGTGCCTCTTTCTACATTTCGATTGCTTTTTTCTGCACCTTCTTTCTTTTTATGCACTTCTCTTGCCCCTTTCTGTAAATCTCTTTCTTCTTTCTGTACTTCTATTTCTTTCTGTAGCTCTCTTGCTTCTTTCTCCACCCATCCACTCTCTTTCTGTGCTTATTTTGTTTCTTTTTGCACCTCTTGCTTCTTTCTACACCCCGCATGCCTCTTTCTGCACCCCTCTTCCCTCTTTTTGCCCTCCTCTTGCATCTTTCAGCACCTTTGTTGCTTCTTTCTGCACTCCTCTTGCTTCATTTTGCACTCCTCATGCCTCTTCCACATCCCTCTTCCCTATTTGTGCACCCCTGTTCCGTATTTCAATACTTCTTTTGTTTCTTTTTGCAGCTCTCATGCTTCTTTGTGCACCCCCTTGCCTCTTTCTCCTCCCATACACCCTCTTTCTGCACCCCTATTGCTTCTTTCTGCACTTGTTTTGTTTCTTTCTGCACCTCTTGCTTCTTTCTGCATCCCACATGCCTCTTTCTGCACCCCTCTTCCCTCTTTTTGACCTCCTCTGACATCTTCCAGCACCTCTGTTGCTTCTTTCTGTACTCCTCTTGCTTAAGTCTGCACTCCTCATGCCTCTTCCACACCACTCTTCCCTCTTTCTGCACCCCTCTTGCCTCTTTCTGCACCTCTGTGTCTTCTTTCTGCATTTCTTTTCTTTCTGCACCTCTCGCTTTTTTCTGCACCGCTTTTGCATCTTTCTGCATCCCTCTGCCTCTTTATGCACCTCTGTTCCTTAATTCTGTACTTTTTTGTTTCTTTCTGCATTTCTCATGATTTTTCTGTACCCCCTAGCTTCTTTCTTCACCCCTCTACCCTCTTTCTGCACCCCTCTTGCCTCTTTCTGCACCTCTGTTGCTTCTTTCTGCACTCCTCTTTCTCCTTTTACACCTCTCTTGCTTCTTTCTGCACCACTTGTGCTTCTTTCTGCACCCCTCTTCCTTCTTTCTGCACCCCTCACGCCTATTTCTGTACCTCTGTTCTTCTTTCTGCACTTCTTTTGTTTCTTTTATCACCTCTCTTGCTTCTTTCAGCACCCCCTTGCAAAATCTTTCCACCCCTATTCCCCCTTTTTGTATCTCTGTTGCTTCCTTCAGCACTTCTCTTGCCTCTTTCTCAACCCGTCATCCCAATTTCTGCACCTCTGTTGCTTCTTTCTGTACCTCTTTTGTTTCTTTCTGCACATATCTTCCTTCTTTCTGCACCCAACATGCCTAATTCTACACCCCACTTCCCTTTGTTTCTGCACCCCTCTTTCTGTACCGCTGTTGCTTTTTTATGCACTCCTCTTGCTTCTTTCTGCACTCCTTGTGCCTTTTTCACACCCCTGATCACTCTTTGTGCACCCCTCTTGCTTCTTTCTGCATCTCTGTCCCTAGTTTCTCCACTTCTTTTCTTTCTTTGTGTACCCCTTTTGCCTCTTTCTGTACCCCTTTTGCCTCTTTCTGCACCTCTCCTGCCTCTTTCTGTACCTCTGTTCCTTCTTTCTGCACTTCTTTTCTTTCTGCAGCTGTCTTGCTTCTTTCTGCACCCCTTGCCTCTTTCTGCACCCCAATTCCCCTTCCTGCATTTCTGTTGCTTCATTATGCATTTCTCTTGCTTCTTTCTGCATCTCTCTTGCTTCTATCAGCACCCCTTGTGCCACTTTCTGTACCTCATTCCTTTTTCTGCACTCCTCTTGACTCTTTCTCCACCCCGCTTCCCTCTTTCTGCCCCTCATGCCCCTTTCTGCACCTCTCTTGCTTCTTTCTGCACACCTCTTGCCTCTTTCTCACCCTCTTCCCCCTTTCTGAATCTCTGTTGCTTCTTTCTGCACTTCTCTTGTCTCTTTCTCTACCACTCTGACCTCTTTAGGTGGCTTTGTTGCTTCTTTCTGCAACTCTCTTGCTTCTTTCTGCACCCCTCATGCCTCTTTCAAACCCCTCTTCCTGTACCCCTCTTGCCTCTTTCATACACCTCTGATCCTTCTTTCGGCAATTCTTCTGTTTCTTTCTACAGCTCTCTTTCTCCACCATCCACCCTCTTTCTGCACCCTGTTGCCTGTTTTTACACCTCTGTTGTTTATATTTGCACTTCTTTTGCTTCTTTCTGCAGCTCTCTTGCTTCTTTCTGTACCCCCTTGCCTCTTTCTCCACCCATCCATATTCTTTCTGCACCCCTTTTACCTCGTTCTGCACCCCTCTTGCCTCTTTCTGCACCTCTGTTCCATCTTTCTGCACTTACTCTGTTTCTTTCTGCACTCTCTTACTTCTTTCTGCACCCCCTTGCCTCTTTCTCTACCCATCCACCCTCTTTCTGTACCCCTGTTGCCTCTTTCTGCACCTCTGTTCTTTCTTTTGGCACTTCTTTTGTGTCTTTATGTACATCTCTTGCTTCTTTCTGCACTCCTCGTGCCTCTTTCTGCACCCAGCTTCCCTCTTTTTGTACCCCTCTTGCCTTTTTTTGTACCTCTGTTGCTTCTTTCTGCACCACTCTTGCTTCTTTTTATACCCCTCTTCCTTCTTTCTGCACCCCTCTTGCCTCTTTCTGCATCTCTCTTGCCTCCTTCCATACCCCTTGCACCTCTTTCTGTACCCCTCTTCCTTCTGTTTGCACCCCTCTTGCCTCTTTCTGCACCTCTGTTGCTTCTTTCTGCACCACTCTTGCCACTTTCTCCCCCCTGTTTACCCTTTTTGCATCTCTGTTGCTTCTTTCTATACTTCTCTTTCCTCTTTCTGTACCCCTCTTGCCTCTTTCTGCACCTCTGTTCCTTCTATCTGCACTTCTTTTGTTTCTTTTTGCAGCTCTCTTGCTTCTTTCAACACCTCCTTGTCTTTTTCTCCACCCCTCTTCCCTTTTTCTTCACCCATGTTGCCTCTTTCTGCACCTCTGTTCCTTCTTCCTGCACTTCTTTTGTTTCTTGCTGCACATTCCTTGCTTCTTTCTGCACCCATTGTGCCTCTTTCTGCACTCGTCTTCCCTCTTTTTGCACCCCTCTTGCCTCTTTCTCTACCACTCTCGCCATGTTCTCCACCCCTGTTTCCCGTTTTTGCATCCCTGTTGCTTCTTTCTGCACTTCTCTTGCCACTTTCTCTACCCCTTATACCTCTTTCCACACCTATGTTGCTTCTTTCTGCACTTCTCGTGCTTCTTTCTGCACCTCTGTCCCTTCTTTCTGCAACCCATGTGCCTCTTTCTGCACTCCTCTTCCAACTTTCTGTACCCCTCTTGCCTATTTCTGTACCTCTGTTCCTTCTATCTGCATTTCTTTTGTTTCTTTCTGTAACTGTCTTGCTTCTTTCTGCATGCCTCTTGCATCTTACTACACCCCTCGTGCCTCTTTCACACCACTCTTCCTTCTTTCTGCACCCCTCTTGCCTCTTTATCCACTCCAGTTCCCCCTTTCTGCATCTCTGTTGCTTCTTTATGAATTTCTCTTGCTTCTTTCTGCATCTCATCCCTCTTTCTGCACTCCTCTTGCCTCTTTCTCAACCCCTCTTTATGTAGCTCTGTTGCTTCTTTCTGCACCCCTTGTGCCTCTTTCAAACCCCTCTTCTCGCACCCCTCTTGCCTCTTTCTGCACTTCTGTTCCTTCTTTCTGCAATTCTTTTGTTACTTTCTGCACCTCTCACTTCTTTCTGTACCCCTTTTGCCTCTTTCTGTATGCCTCTTCCTGTACCCCTCTTCCCTCTTTCTGCACCCCTCTTGCCTCTTTCTGCACCTCTGTTCCTTCTTTCTGCACCTCTTCTGTTTCTTTCTGCAGCTCTCTTGCTTCTTTCTGCACAGCTTGCCTCTTTCTCCACCCATCCACCTTCTTTCTGCATCCCTCTTGCCTCTTTCTGTACCACTGTTGCTTCTTTCTCCACTACTCGTGCCTCTTTCACACCCCTCCTCTCTCTTTGTGTACTGCCCTTGCCTCTTTCTGCATGTCTGTTCTTTCTTTCTATGCTTTTTTAAATTTATTTCTGCAGCTCTCTTGCTTCTTTTTGCACTGACTTGCCACTTTATCCACCCCTCTTCCATCTCTTTTCATCCGTGCTGCCTCTTTCTGCACGTCTATTCCTTCTTTCTGCACTTCTTTTGTTTCTTGCTGCATAACTCTTGCTTCTTTCTGCACTCCCCGTGCCTCTTTTTGTACCCCTCTTTCCTCTTTTTGCACCCCTCTTGCCTCTTTTTGCACCTCTGTTGCTTCTCTCTGCACCCCTCTTCCCTCCCTGTGCATCCCTCTTGCTTCTTTCTGTATCTCTCTGGCTGATTTCTGCACCCCTCATGCCTCTTTCTGTACCCCTCCTCCCTCTTTTTGCACCCCTCTTGCCTCTCTCTGCAACTCTGTTGCTTCTTTATGCACCACTCTTGTCACTTTCTCCACCCCTTTTTGCATCTCTGTTGTTTCTTTCTGCACTTCTCTTGCCTCTTTCATACCCCTCTTCCCTCTTTCTGCAGCCCTCTTGCCTCTTTCTGCACCCCTGTTCCTTCTTTCTGCACTTCTTTTGCTCTTTCTGCACCTCTCTTGTTTCTTTCTGTGTCCCTCTTGCCTTTCTCGCCACCCAAGTTCCCCCTTTCTGCATCTCTGTTGCTTCTGTATGCATTTCACTTGTTTCTTTCTGCATCTCTCTTGCTTCTTTCTGCACACCTTGTGCCTTTCTGCACCCCTCGTCCCTCTTTCTGCACTCCTCTTGTCTCTTTCTCTACCACGTTTCCCTCTTTCTGCACCCCACCTGCATCTTTCTGTACCTCTGTTCCTTCTTTCTGCACTTCGTTTGTGTCATTCTCCACCTCTCTTGCTTCTTTCTGCACCCCTATTGACTCTTTCCCCACCCTGCTTCTCTCTTTCCTTATCTCTGTTGCTTCTTAATATACTTCTCTTGTCTCTTTCTCCACCCCTCTTTCTTCTTTCATTAGCTCTCTTGTTTTTTTCTGCGCCTCTCTTGCTTCTTTCTGAACACCTTTTGCCTCTTTTTGCATCCCTCTTTCTGTACTCCTCTTGCTCTTTCTGCACCCCTGTTCTCCTTTTAGCATTTCTGTTGCTTCTTTATGCACTTCTCTTACCTCTTTCTCCACCCCTCATCCCTATGTATGTCTGCACCTCTGTTGCTTCTTTCCGCACCTCACTTGCTTCTTTCTGCTTCGCTGTCTCTTCTTTCTGCAACCCGTGTGACTCTTTCTGCACCCCTCTTCCCTCTTTCTGCAATCCTCTTGCCTATTTCTGCACCTCAGTTCCTTCTTTCTGTACTTCTTTTGTTTTTTTCTGGAACTCTCTGGTTTCTTTCTGTATCCCTCTTGCTTCCTGCTGAACCCCTCAAGCCTCTTGCTGTACCCCTTTTCCCTCTTTCTGCTCCCCCCTTGACTCTTACTGCAGCTCTATTCCTTCTTTAAGCACTTCTTTTGTTTCTTTCAGCAACTCTCTTGGTTCTTTCTGCCTGTCTTGCCACTTTTTTCACATATGTTCCCCCTTTTTGCATTTCTGTTGCTTCTTTCTATACTTGTATTGCCTCTTTCTCCACCACTTATCCCTCTTTATGTCTGCACCTCTGTTGCTTCTTTCCGTACCTCTCTTGCTTCTTTCTGCACCTCTGTCCCTTCTTACTGCAAACCTTGTGCCTCTTTCTGCACCCACCTTCCCTCTTTATACACCCCTCTTTCTGCACCTCTGTTCCTTCTTTCTGCACATCTTTTGTTTCTTTCTGGACCTCTCTTGTTTCTTTCTGTATCCCTCATGCCTCTTTCTCTACCCCACTTCCCAATGTTTGCATCTCTTTTTCTTCTTCATGCACCTCTCTTGCTTCTTGCTTCATGTTGCACCCCTCATGCTTCTTTCTGTACCCCTTTTCCCTCTTTCTTCTCCCCTCTTGCCTCTTTCTGCAACTCTGTTCCTTCTTTCAACACTTCTTTTGTTTCTTTCTGCAACTCTCTTGCTTCTTTCTGTATCCCTATTGTCTCTTTCTCTACCCACTTCCCCCTTTCTGCATCTCTGCTGCATCTCTGCTGCTTCTTTATGCACTTCTCTTGCTTCTTTATGAACCTCTCTTGCTTCTTTCTGCACTCCTCGTGGTCTTTCTGCAACCCTCTTCCATCTTTGTGCACTCGTCTTGCCTCTTTACGCACCTCTGTTGCTTCTTTCTGCACTTCTTTTATTTCTTTCTGCCCCGCTCTTGCTTCTTTCTGCACCCATCTTACCTCTTTCTTCGCCCCTTTCTGCTTTCTCTTGCTAATTTCTGAACCTCTCTTGCTTCTTTCTACACCCATTGTGCCTCTTTCTGCACCCCTCTTGCCTCTTTCTACACATCTGTTCCTCTTTTCTGTATGTCTTTTGTTTCTTCCTGCACCCCTCTTGCTTGTTCCTGCACCCCTCATGCTTCTTTCTGCACCACTCCTTTCTCTTTTTGCACCCCTCTTATCTCTTTCTCCACATCTTTTGCTTTTTTCTTCACTACTCTTGCTTAATTCTACACCACTCTTGCTTCTTTCTGAACCACTTGTCCTTCTTTCTCCACTCATCTTCTCTCTTTATGCACCCCTCTTGCCTCTTTCTGCACCTCTGTTCCTTCTTTCGGTACTTCTTTTCTCTTTCTTCACCCCTCTTGCCACTTTATCTACCCATGTTCCCCATTTCTGCACCTCTGTTGCTTCTTTCTGCAATTCTCTTGCTTCTTTCTGCACCTCTGTCCCCTTTTCTGCAACCCTTATGCCTCTTTCTGCACCCCACTTCCCAATGTTTGCATCTCTTTTTCTTCTTCATGCACCTCTCTTTCTGCATTTCTCTTGCTTCTTTCTGCATTTCTCTTGCTTCTTTCTGCACCGCTCATGCCTCTTTGTGTATCCTTCTTCCCTCTTTCTGCACTCCTCTTGCCTCTTTCTGCACCTCTTTTCCTACTTTCTGAACTTCTGTTTCTTGCTGCAGCTCTCTTGCTTCTTTCTGCAGTCAGGTGCCTCTTTCTCCCTCCTCTTTCCTCTTTCTTCACCTCCTGTTGCCTCTTTCTGTACCTCTGTTCCTTCTTTCTGCACTTCTTTTGGTTTTTCTGCATATCTCTTGCTTCTTCCTGCACCCCTCGTGCCTCTTTCTGCATCTCTCTTTCCTCATTTTGCACCCCTCTTGCCTCTTTCTGCACCTCTAATGCTTGTTTCTGCACTGCTCCTGGTTGTTTCTGCACCTATGTTGCTTCTTTCTGCACTACTCTTGCTTCATTCCACACCGCTTTTGCTTCTTTCTGTACCTCTATTGCTTCAATCTGCACCCCTGTTCTCTCTACCTGCACCTATCTTCCCACTGTTTTGCATCTCTCTTGCCTCTTTCTACAGTTCTCTTGCCGCTTCATGCAACTCTGTTGCTTCTTTCTGTACCCCCTTACCTATTTATGCACCTCTGATGGTTCTTTTGGCACTTCTCTTGCTTTTTTCCTCACATCTCTTGCTTCTTTTTGCACCCCTCTTTGCGTTTTCTGCACCTCTCTTGCCTATTTCTGCACTCCTCTTACTGCTTTTTGCAACTGTTGTTTCTTTCTGTACTTTTCTTGCTTCTTTTTGAACCTCTCTTGCTTTTTTCTGCACCTCTAATGCTTCTTTTGGCATTTCTCTTGCCTCTTTCTGCACCTCTGTCTGTTCTTTCTGCACTGCTCTCTTTGTGCATTCCTTTTACCTCTTTCTGCATTTCTGTTGATTTTTTCTGCATATCTCTTGCCTCTTTCTGCACCCCTCCTGCCTCTTTCTGCACCTCTGTTGCTTCTTTCTGCACTTCTCTTGCTTGTTTCCGCACCTCCATTGCTTTTTTCTGCATCTCTATTGCTTCTTTATGTACCCCTCTCCCCTCTTTCTGCACCTCTCTTCCCACTTTCTGCACTTCTTTTGCCTACTTCTGCACCCCTCTTACCTCTTTCTGCACATCTGATGGTTCTTTCGGCACTTCGCTTGCTTTTTTTCCTCACCTCTCTTGCTTCTTTTTGTACGCCTCTTGCCTCTTTCTGTACCCCTTGTTCCTCTTTTTCCACCTCTCTTGCCTATTTCTGCACTCCTCTTGCCTCTTTTTCACCTCTGTTGCTTCTTTCTTCACTTCTCTTGCTTCTTTCTGGACCCCTATTCCTTCTTCCTGCACCTCTAATGCTTTTTTCTGCACCCCTCTTGCTTCTTTCTGCACCCCTCTTCCCTCTCTCTGTATCCCCCTTGCCTCTTTCTACACATTTCTTGCCTCTTTCTGCACTTCCGTTGATACTTTCTGCACTTTTCTTGCTTCTTTTTGCACCTCTCTTGCCTCTTTCTGCACCCCTTTTCCCTCTTTTGGCACCTCTCTTGCCTCTTTCTGCAGCTCTCTTGCATATTTCTGCAGTTCTCCTACCTTTTTCTTCACTTCTGTTGCTTCTTTCTGCACTTCTCTTGCCTCTTTCCTCACCCCTCTGTCCTCTTTCTGCACTTTTCTTACCTGTTTCTGCACCTCTCTTGCCTCTTTCTGCAATTCTCGTGCCTCCTTCTGTACCTATGTTGCTTCTTTCTGCACTTCCCTTGCCTCTTTCTGCACCCCTCTTTTCTGTTTCTGCATTTCTCTTGCCTATTTTTGCACCTCTCTTGGCTTTTTCTGCAGGTCACTTGCCTCTTTCTGTACTTCACTGGCCTTTTTCTGCAACTCTCTTGTCTCTTTCATTACTTCTTTTCCTTCTTTCTACACCTGTTGCTTCTTTTAGCACTACTATTACCTCTTTCTATACTTCTCTTGCCTGTTTCTATTCCTCTCGTGCCTCTTTCTGCACCTCACTTGCCTCTTCCTGCACCTCACATGCTTCTTTCAGCGCCTCTCTTGCCTCTTTCTGCATCCCTGTTCCATCTTTCTGCACATCTCCTGCCTGTTTCTGTACCTCTCTTACCTCTTTCTGCACTTCTCTTGCCTCTTTCTGCACCTATGATGCTTCTTTCTGCACTTCTCTTTCCTTTTTCTGTACCCCTCTTGCATCTTTCTGCACCTCTGTTGGTGCTTTCTGCACTGCTCTTGCTTCTTTCTGCACCTCTCTTGCAGTTTTCTGCATGCCTCTTTCTACACCCCTCTCACCTGTTCTGCACCTCAATTGCCTATTTCTGTACCCCTGTTCCCTTTCGCTACACTTCTCTTGCCTGTTTCTGCAACTCTCTTGCCTCCTTCTGCAGTTCTCTTTCCTCCTTCTGCTTCTCTGTTACTTCTTTTGCACCCCTCATGCATTTTTCTGTACCTCTTTTGGTTCTTTCCACACCTCTCTTGCAAATGTCTGCACCCCTCGTCCCTCTTTCTGCAACTCTCTTGCCTCTTTCTGCACCTCACCTGCTTCTTTCAGCACCCCTCTAGCCTCTTTCTGCATCCCCTTCCATCTTCCTGTACCTCTCTTGCCTCTTTCTGTACCCATGTTCCCCTCTTTCTGCACCTCTCCTGCCTGTTTATGTACCTCTCTTGCCTCTTTCTGCACCCCCTTGCCTCTTTCTGTACTTCTGTTGCTTCTTTCTGCACTTCTGTTGCTTCTTTCTGCACATCTCTTGCTTTTTTTTTACCCCTCTTGCTTCTTTCTGCACCCTTCTGCCCTCTTTTTGCACCTCTCTTACCTCTTTTTGTACCTCTCTTGCTTCTTTCTGCAGTTGGTTTGCCTCTCTCTGCACCTCTTTTGCTTCTTTCTATACTTCTCATGCCTCTTTTTGCACCTCTCTGGCTTCTTTCTGCACTTCTCTTGCTTCTTTCTGTGGACTTTTTGCCTCTTTTTGCACCTCTGTTGCTTCTTTCTGTACTTTGCTTACTTCTTTCTGCACCTCTCTTGCTTCTTTCTACACCCCTCTTATCTCTTTATGCATCCCTCTTTCTGCACTTCTCTTTCCTCTTTCTGCAGCTCTGTTGCCTCTTTCTGCACCTCAGTTGCTTCTTTCTGTATCCCTCTTACCTCTGTCTGTACCCCTCTTCCCTCTCTCTGTACCTCTCTTGCCTTTTCTCTACTCTTGTTCCCTCTTTCTGCACCTCTCCTGCCTCTCTCTGTACCTCTCTTGCCTCTCTCTCTACTTTTCTTGCTTCTGTCTGTACCTCATTGCTTCTTTCAGCACCCTTCTTGCCTCTTTCTGTACCCTTCTTCCATCTTTGTTCACCTCTCTTGCCTCTTTCTGCACCTCTCGTGCCTCTTTCTGCAGTTTTCTTGCCTCTTTCTGCTCATCGATTGCTTCTTTATGTACTTCTCTTGCCTCTTTCTGCACTGCTCTTGTCTCTTTCTGTACTTTACTTTCCTCTTTCTGCACATTTGTTGCTGTTCCTGCACCTCCCTTGTTTTTTTCTGTATTTCTCTTTGCTTTTTTCAGTACTTCGACCACCTTTTTCTGTACTCAAATGGGAAGTGCAAGCTGTCAAGTTTAAAGGTCTTCATGCTCTCATGACTGAGGTATATGTCTTCTTGTATATGTATTCTCACATGTGTTATGCATCTGAAGATGGTAGCTTAAAAAGCGGGTAGCGTCTCCTATAGGTGGTTAAATCTTCTCAGTTCTGCTCTGTTATTCGATTGCACAGGCAGACATATCTTATGTATGTAGGCATTAGAGAGACCCTTAAATATACTATTAAATTCCCATGTGCCCTGTATTATGAGCAGAAAGAAATACACACACCTTTTGTACAGAAATTTACAGAGTGTTCTGTTTGAAACACAGGTATTCAAGTATTTGCATGTTTATTTTTATGTAACATGTCACTAGGTAAAAGCAGAGACACACACATGCATACCTTCACAAACTTGGTCAGATTTACCACAGTGATATGGTTAGGATTGCGGTTTTACATTTTGTAGGCCTAACAGTCTGAGCAGTCGATGAATAGTGAACCTTCAAGAGAGGTTTAAGACATCTTGGGAGAAGGATTAGTGATTAGGCTACTTTGTATGAGTCTATGGGATGGTACAGTTGAAGTGGGCCACTTTCTGCACCTCTGTTGCTTCTTTTTGCACTCCGCTTGCTTCTTTCTGCACCTTTCTTCCTTTTTCTGCACTTCTTTTACCTCTTTCTGCATTTTTCTTGCTTCTTTCTGCACCTTTCTTCCTCTTTTTGTACCTCTCTTCCATCATTCTGCACTTCTTTTGCTTCTTTCTGCACCTTTCTTCCTCTTTCTGTACATGTCCTACCTATGCAGGCATAGTTAGAATTTAGCATTTAAAAAACTTTAGAAATTCACTGAAAAAAACACAGGTTTCAGAGACGTTATAGTTAGTATAAGCCTTTAAAAGATCTTAGAAATTCACTTAAAAAACCACAGTTTCCGGGACATTATAGTTAGGAATTAGCATTTAAAAACATTAGATATTCACTGAAAAACACAGGTTTCAGAGACGTTATAGTTAGGCTGACATTGCATTTGTACAAAACCAGAGAAATTCAGCCATTATAGTTAGCTGAGCTTACCGTAACTCAGGCCCCTGCAATCTACTGCTGATGACGTCACATATTACATCACTTATGACATGGTCAATGACATCTCAAATGACATCTGTTGGACCCGGCCTCGTGGCGTGGTCCTTAACCCCCTGGATTGTGGCCGTTCCCCGCCCCGGCCTTCACGGGCCACCCGTCTGAACTGCACCAAGGCCCTTCACCCGGAACTACACGTGGTCGCATGCTCCTCATGGCTCCGCCATCTTGTTGGCATCCACGTCACCCCGTGCACCAGCCGGCGCGACCCCGCTCGACCCGGCCTCGACCCCAGCGAAGCCCCGACCTCGAGGCACCACGGACTGGCCAGGGGGTGCCGCAGGAACCATTCATCGCCCCCGGCGGAGGACGGTATCGATGGGACCCCCAACTGTCCTCCCCTCTCGAGGTGTGATCGCCCTGCAACTCCCATGGGCCTGGCGCCTCTCCTGCTGGGCGCCTGGCCACCTCCACCCGGCCACTCCGCCCCCTCGGGCGCATAGGTCCGGACATCAAAGGGCTCCAGACCTATATCTGGGGCGACCCCACCACAGCTCGGCAGTTGTATCCCGGAGTCGAGAGCCCTGCTGATTGAATCGCGGCTGACCCTACGGAGAAGAACTCTTGTCGGAAACATCACGAGCCCTGCTGACTGCGTCGCGGCTCCCTCTTGTGAACCCTTTCTGAACCACCTGAAACATCGGAGCCCTGCTGACGCTGTCGCGGCCCAACCTCGCTGAAACCTCCCTCGGAGCCCTGCTGACGACGTCGCGGCTCGAGCTGAGCAGAAACCATCTTGAGAGCCCTGCTGATTGAATCGCGGCTCTCCACGAACTGTACGCCAGAGCCCTGCTGACGCCGTCGCGGCTCGACCCCTCCGAGATCCGGAGGTCCTCCAGCTTGAGGATAAGAACTGGGCCCCAGGTACCCTCGTACCGCATTCCTGCCAAAGACTGTCCCGCTACCCCGACCCTTCCAAAGAGACACTGAGACTTTTGGTGGATCCCTCGATCCCTTCGTGTAAATATTGACCTCGTAACCTTTTTATTGCTGATAAAGAATTGCTTGTCTTGAGACAACCTCCTTGAGTCCGGTGTGGTGGTGTTACTGTGCTAGTACGTGATAGGAGAAGGACCTCTCAGGAGGCTTCTCGGCAGCGCTCGGCTACTTCGTGCAGTGCGAGGGCCCCCCTTGGTGGTCTCACCGACTCCTCGGGGTCCGCCTTCCAACATTTGGTGGCCAGCGACGGGATCCGAGCCGAACGCAGTACGTACCAGCCAGGAACCACTAGCTACCCATCCAAACGAATAGCATCATGAGCAGCCAGGAAAACAATGCGACAATGGAGTTCCAGCCCGAACGGCTGGAAGAATATACGCACAAAGAATTAAAACAGTTCTGCAGAGACAAAGGCATTGCAACCACCAGCCTCGGTACCAAGGAAGAGATGCAGAAAGCTCTGAGGGCATGGGTGGAGGCCGGGGCAGGCCCCTCCCAGGAAGAAGGGCCCTTGCCCCTGACGGAGACCACAGCAACCGCACTGACCCCGGCAACCGGAGGAAGAAAAAGCCTAGAAACCGGCCTCTCCGAAGAAGAAATACGAGAGCGGGAAAAGGTCCGGAGCCACGAGCTAGAGCTCGCCCGACTGCGACTGGACGGCGAACTCCAGCTGGCAGAAAAGAAACTGGCCCTCGAGCAGCTACGCCTTCAAGAAGAGATAGAAGAGAAGAGACGACACCGGGAGTTGGAGGAAAAGAAACTAACTCTTGAGCACGAGCGCAGTCTCAAGGAGCTCGAGATCAAGGCCAAGAACGGAGGGACCAACACCCCCAGTACTAGAGACACTCTACCGCCTTCCGAGGCCAAGGTACATATCCCGAAGGAGGTCGTCAAGGAGTATTACAAGAATGACGATATCCAACAATGGTTCAAGGCCTACGAGGTGGCCATGACCTCCCATCGAGTGCCCCGAAAAGACTGGGGCGCAGGCCTGTGGGGGCGATTCCTGAGTGAAGGGCGGGACACGCTGCTCCAGCTACCGGAGGAGGTGATGACCTCCTACGATCACATTAAGGAGGCCCTGCTCACCCGCTACGGGCTAACAGCGGAGATGTACCGCCAGCGGTTCCGAGACTGCAAGAAAATGCCGGGTACCACATGGGTGGAATATGTGGACTTTTTCAGTCGGGCCCTAGAAGGGTGGATCAAAGGCAGCAAAGTAACCACCTACGGGCAGCTGGTCGACCTCATCGTGTGGGAACATCTTTCCAACAATTGCTTCGTGGAACTGAGACAGCACCTCCTCGACAGCAAAATGACCGACCCGCGAAAACTTGCCGTCGAGGCCGATCGATGGGTCAACTCCCGGGTCCCCCGGAGCTCAATGGGGGAGTACCAGAGGAACCCCAATGGACCCCCACGCCAGCGCGGTGGGGGGGGAGGGCCGAACAGGAACCGAGACCCTCCCGCTGGGGCCCCCAGGAGCCCCCCTCGAGGGCCACCGCAGCCACATCTCTCCCCGAGCCTAGCGCGAAGGGTGGGCCCGGCCCGACCCGGACCACGGCCACCAGTGACCTGCTATGGCTGCCAACAAACCGGACACTTTGCCAGCGACCCGGCCTGCCCTCTGAACCGAAGAAACGGGGCCGGCGGGCCCCCGCCCCGGCAGCTGACAGCCGCCGCCTTGGGGGGAGGAGAAGAGGAAGAAGAGGCCCTCGACCGAGAAAGCGCTGAGTGGGAGCCGGCAGCCATGTCCCTGGTCTGCCTGGGTAGCCGGGAGATGGTACCCTGCACCCCCATCCCAACCAACACCCAGAAGTACCGGCAGCAGGTCACGGTCAACGGACAACGGGCCGAAGCCCTTCGCGACACCGGCGCCAGTATCACCGCTGTCCGCTGCCACCTGGTGACCCCTGAACAGATTCTACCGAATGTGCTGTGCCCTGTACGGACGGCCGACAACAGTGAAAGCCTATGCCAGATGGCCCTGGTCCCCTTCGAGTGGGGAGGGGTGACGGGCCTGCTGAAGGTGACAGTGCGCGACGACGCCCCGGTCGACTGCCTCCTGGGGAACGACTTGGAGAGTTCCCCCTGGGCTCAAGTAGAATGACGAGAGCACCTCCGAATGTTGGGACTGGCTGATTGGGCCTGCGCCATCACCCGGTCCATGACCGCCCAGGCCCCACGCTCATCCTCGACCTCCGGGACCGCCCGACCCGAGGGGCTCACACCCCCTCCCGCCAGCAGCGAGGAGGAGGCGGACACCGACCCTGGGTCCAGCGAATCCTCCCCCGAAGAGATGGCTTCTCCGAGCACCCTACCAGAGCTGACGCAATGGCAACACGAAGGGGGCCCCACCCGAGAGCAGTTCCAGCAAGAGCAACAGTCCTGTCCCTCTCTCGAAGGGGTCCGACAACAGGCGACCGCGCAAGCCAACGGTGACCAGACCGGCACCCACTGGATCTACTGGGCCGAGGGCCTGTTGTACAGTGAACAGAAAGTAGCAGAACTCGGGGCCAGCCGCGTGTTGGTGGTCCCCCTCCGCTTCCGGGAGTTTCTTCTCAACCTGGCCCATGATGTGCCCCTCGCCGGACACTTGGGGCAAGACAAAACGTACAGTCGTCTGGTGACCCACTTCTACTGGCCCCGGATGCGGAGAGATGTGGACAACCACTGCCGGTCCTGCCAGACCTGCCAAGCCAGCGGAAAGACGGGGGGTCGGGTCAAGGCCCCCCTCCAGCCCTTTCCCGCCGTCAGCACCCCGTTTGAACGGGTCGGAATCGACATTGTGGGACCCCTGGACTAGGCCTGGGCAAAAATTTCGTTCCGTTCGCGGAAATTGCGATAATTTGACATTTTTGCGTTCCGCGAAGAGCGCGAAAATGTCAAAAATTCCGGTTTCCGCAGCTTGGCGATAATTTGTTTCTTGCTCGCGCTGTAAAATGATACATTCTCGCGCGCGCGCGATCGCCTTACCTGAATCCCTGCGTTCGCCGACAAGTTTTCTTGATCCGGTCGCGTTCTCCATGAGATGTTGTATTGTTTTTAGCCATTTGCGCTGTCTCGCGACAGTTCGCGCCCGCAGTGACGTCATGCGTCGCGCGATCACGTCTTTCTTCTCGCGATCATGCACCGCGAGAACAACTCAAAACAAGATGGCCGCGCCCGCAAGCAACCACATGGGTAAGTTGGCGACCCGCAACCATGCAGAAAATCTCGCGAACATGCCGGAAAAAAACTTCCGCATCTTCGCGATATTTCTGCTTGTTTGCGATAATTTTAAACATTCTCGCGATAATTTGCGAAGGTTAATTCCGCAAATTCCGCCCACCCCTACCCTGGACCCCCAAACCGCCCTGGGCCACCGCTTCATCCTGGTCCTCGTGGACCACGCCACCAGGTACCCGGAGGCGGTCCCGCTCAGAACTATAACGGCCCCTGTGGTAGGCCGGGCCTTGATGGGGATCTTCTCCCGAGTGGGATTCCCCAGCAAAGTGGTGAGCGACCGCGGCACGAACTTTATCTCCAGGTACATGCGGTCCCTGTGGCAACAGTGCGGGGTCACATACAAGTTCACGACCCCATATCACCCTCAGGGGAACGGACTGGTTGAGCGATTCAACCGAACATTGAAAGGGATGATCCAGGGCCTGGAAGAACCACTCAGGCGGAAATGGGATGTCCTGCTGCCCTGCCTCCTGTTTGCCTATCGGGAGGTCCCGCAGAAGTCCCTGGGGTTCAGCCCGTTTGAACTATTGTATGGACACCCGGTCCGCGGACCGCTCAGTCTGGTCAAGGAGGGCTGGGAGATGAAGCCCCGAGGCGCCTCTCCTGACGTCTACCGATACCTCCTGACCCTCCGAAACCAGACCCGCAAGTTCCGAGCCATCGCCGAAGCCAACCTCGAGGCCAGCCAGGAGGACATGAAGCGGTGGTACGATCGCAACACTTCTACTGTAGAATTCGAGCCAGGTCAGAAAGTATGGGTCATGGCCCCGGTCGAACCCGGCGCCCTCCAGGACAAGTGGACCGGGCCCTTCAAGGTGGTGGAGAAGAAAAGTCCCGTCACCTACTTGGTCGATCTGGAGTCCCCCCGGAACCCCCTCCGGGTCCTACATGCTAACAGGCTAAAACCCCACTTCGCCCGGACCGAACTGAGCCTGCTGCTGGCGACCGACGAGGGGGGCGAGGACGACTCCGAGCCCTTGCCCGACCTCTTGCAATCCGACATTCACGATGGATCGATCGAAGGGGTCCAGCTCGCCTCGTCCCTGACCCCGGAACAGCGCAACGACTGCCAGCGATTACTGCGGGACTACGCAGCCCTCTTCTCTCTCAGCCCGGGGGTGACCCACTGGTGCGTCCACGACGTCGACACCGGGGAGAACCCCCCCATACGACACAGAGCCTACCGGGTGCCTGACCGAGTGCGGGCCTGCATCCAGGCCGAAGTAGCGAAGATGCTGGCCCTGGGGGTCATCGAGCCTTCCGACAGCCCGTGGGCCAGCCCTGTCGTCCTGGTGCCCAAGGCCGCAGCTCCCGGCCACCCCCCGGAGTTGCGATTCTGCGTGGACTACCGAGCCCTGAATGTAGTAACCAAGACGGACACACACCCGATCCCCCGGGCCGACGAACTCATCGACCGCCTAGGGGCCGCTCGCTACCTGAGCACGCTGGACCTCACCGCCGGGTACTGGCAAATCCAGCTCACCCCCGGCGCCCAAGAAAGATCCGCCTTTTCGACTCCGGATGGGCATTACCACTTTCGGGTGATGCCCTTCGGAATGAAGAACGCCCCGGCCACCTTCCAAAGACTGGTGAACAAGGTTTTGGCCGGGCTTGAGGCCTTCAGCGCGGCCTACTTAGATGACATTGCCGTGTACAGCAACCACTGGGCCGAGCACCTCCTCCACCTGAAGGCCGTCCTGGCCGCCCTCCAGCGGGCCGGGCTCACAATCAAGGCCAGCAAATGCCAAATCGGCCACGGATCCGTGACCTATCTGGGCCATCAAGTAGGGAGCGGGCAGGTGGCCCCCCTCCAAGCAAAGATAGATGCCATCCAGACCTGGGAACCCCCCACTACCCAGACCGCTGTCCGGGCCTTCCTGGGCCTCACCGGATACTACCGGCGGTTTATCCGGGACTATGGGAGCATTGTTGGCCCCCTCACAGAGTTAACGTCTAAAAAGCAGCCCAAGAAGGTGCACTGGACACCCCGCTGCCAAACAGCCTTCGACACCCTCAAAACGGCCATGTGTACTGCTCCGGTGCTGCAGGCCCCGGACTACCAGAAGGAGTTCGTGGTACAGACGGACGCCTCCGAGTATGGGATCGGGGCCGTCCTCTCCCAAACTGACGAAAAGGGGCTCGACCGACCAGTGGCCTTCATCAGCCGGCGACTACTGCCCCGGGAGCAACGCTGGAGCACTATTGAGCGCGAGGCCTTCGCTGTGGTGTGGGCCCTCAAGAAGCTCCGGCCCTACCTCTTTGGCGCCCACTTCCGGGTCCAGACCGACCACCGGCCCTTGCAATGGTTAATGCGAATGCGGGGCGAGAACCCCAAGCTGCTGCGATGGTCCATCTCGCTACAAGGGATGGACTTTGACGTCGAACACCGGCCCGGCAATGACCACGCCAACGCCGACGGCCTGTCCCGCTTCTTCCGCCTTGACGAGGAGAATCCCCAAGGAGATGGGTGACTCTCCATGCCTTCGGCTGGGGGGGACGCCTGTTGGACCCGGCCTCGTGGCGTGGTCCTTAACCCCCTGGATTGTGGCCGTTCCCCGCCCCGGCCTTCACGGGCCACCCGTCTGAACTGCACCAAGGCCCTTCACCCGGAACTACACGTGGTCGCATGCTCCTCATGGCTCCGCCATCTTGTTGGCATCCACGTCACCCCGTGCACCAGCCGGCGCGACCCCGCTCGACCCGGCCTCGACCCCAGCGAAGCCCCGACCTCGAGGCACCACGGACTGGCCAGGGGGTGCCGCAGGAACCATTCATCGCCCCCGGCGGAGGACGGTATCGATGGGACCCCCAACTGTCCTCCCCTCTCGAGGTGTGATCGCCCTGCAACTCCCATGGGCCTGGCGCCTCTCCTGCTGGGCGTCTGGCCACCTCCACCCGGCCACTCCGCCCCCTCGGGCGCATAGGTCCGGACATCAAAGGGCTCCAGACCTATATCTGGGGCGACCCCACCACAGCTCGGCAGTTGTATCCCGGAGTCGAGAGCCCTGCTGATTGAATCGCGGCTGACCCTACGGAGAAGAACTCTTGTCGGAAACATCACGAGCCCTGCTGACTGCGTCGCGGCTCCCTCTTGTGAACCCTTTCTGAACCACCTGGAACATCGGAGCCCTGCTGACGCTGTCGCGGCCCAACCTCGCTGAAACCTCCCTCGGAGCCCTGCTGACGACGTCGCGGCTCGAGCTGAGCAGAAACCATCTTGAGAGCCCTGCTGATTGAATCGCGGCTCTCCACGAACTGTACGCCAGAGCCCTGCTGACGCCGTCGCGGCTCGACCCCTCCGAGATCCGGAGGTCCTCCAGCTTGAGGATAAGAACTGGGCCCCAGGTACCCTCGTACCGCATTCCTGCCAAAGACTGTCCCGCTACCCCGACCCTTCCAAAGAGACACTGAGACTTTTGGTGGATCCCTCGATCCCTTCGTGTAAATATTGACCTCGTAACCTTTTTATTGCTGATAAAGAATTGCTTGTCTTGAGACAACCTCCTTGAGTCCGGTGTGGTGGTGTTACTGTGCTAGTACGTGATAGGAGAAGGACCTCTCAGGAGGCTTCTCGGCAGCGCTCGGCTACTTCGTGCAGTGCGAGGGCCCCCCTTGGTGGTCTCACCGACTCCTCGGGGTCCGCCTTCCAACAACATCTCTGATGACCTCACTGATAACATCAGGCATAAAGCAGGCATAATGATTGTGACAAAAGCACGTCATAGGAGTGACTGAGAGGAAACAAAGAAGGCCCTACAATCCCCCATGGTGCCTCAAGTCCTGTGGGTGCCCCCCTGTGTGCAGGCACACCAGTTCCTGCACGACATGGACTTTACAGTCCATACCATGTAGGAACTGTTGTGGTGTTCCCATTGCATTGCCCATTTTCAGGGCACCACTGTGTGAATGTCAAAAACAAAGCCTGACAGACAGGAGGAAACTCCTAATCTGGCGGGTGTCTGACCACGCTCATAATTGGGTCAAAAATATCTGTGAGCCTTTCTTACAAACCACTTATACGATGGACGCGTTCCTGTTCCCATAATGACACTGCACAATGATTTGCTGAGAGACAGAAGAATGCAACATTTTATCTTAGTGGCAGATATCAAAAAGTTATTTTAGAGCGTGTTCCTACATTAGGGTCAGGAGCTCTTTCAGACCCTTTCTAGAATCGCTGCAGAGCCCTTGTGTAAGAGAGTAGGATCTGCTTCATATGGGTACCCTCACTTTTTGCTGGTGTTTCACTGTTTTTCGACCTTAGTCTGCCTGTTGCCCTGCTAATCAGAACCCCAGCCTAGCTGCTTCCTCTCTAAAATGCTTTCCATGTACATTAGGTACATTTCTAATTGGATTCTGGAGTGCCTTATAAGCCCCTAGTATATGGTATACTATTGCATAGGGCATAGGTACCTCAGAGGCCTACCAGGGGCTGAATCATGTATTATGCCACCACTGGGAAGCACTCCAAAATGACACCCCAGGTCTGCTACTGCAGCCTGGGTAAGGTGGTGCATGCACCCCTTACTGTGGTATAGGCTACCTATATCACTACCATTGCACACACATATAAAACCTATAAGTCACTCCTATGGCAGGACTTAACAATCCTGAAGGCAGAGTGCTTGGTTTTTATGTGAGAGGGTACCGCTGCATGAGCAGAGCCCCTCTGCAGCATTCGGAGTACCTCATCTGATGCTGTTTGTGGTACAGCGTGACCATATACCCTTAAGTGCATTATAACCTCGCTGAAAATGCTAACTTTGGACTGGCTGCACGGAAACATGTTGTGTTTGGTGTCAAACACTTTGGAATACTACCCCCGCCAGTTGTGGCAGCAGGGGTAGCATTCCACCCTTCTAGAGGGAGAGACATGCTCACACTGGTCTACCCGGTAAAGACTTTCTAAAGCCTTGGCATCACAAAATGAATGCCACTGCCACAGACACGGGTCTGGCCTCCTGCTGCTGGCCGAAACTCTGGCAGGGAAGGCCTGAACAATAGGTTTCCTGTCCCAGGGAGGTGTAACCACCTCCCCAGACAGGCAGATGTGTATTGGGGCTGGGCAGGAGCACTCTCTGGTGCTTTGAAGTCCTGCACTGGGGGCACACTTGGTGTCCCTGTGCGTAGTCCAGTTCAACCCGGTTGCAGGGGCTACCTGCCCCTGCTCTGGTGTGAAACTGGGCAAACAGAAATGGGTGTAACCACCCCTCTTTCCAAACCCTCCCATAGGGGGATCCCTAGAATATGTCCAACCCCAAAACTTAGTATAAGTATGGGAACCCAGTCCTTGAGACTTTGGATTACCCTGGATGAAACTCTGAAACATATATCCTGGACCTTTGACATTCTACTTTAACTAGAAGACTGAAGAAATCTCCCTTGGGGTCAAGGAGTGACTCCCCTGCTTGGCAGGCACCAAAGAAGCAACTGTCTGGTCTGCAATTCTGAAGCTCCCACCGGATGCCGAAGTCTCTGCATCCCCAGAGGTGGATTTCCAGACTTCACCGAGGCTACCCTGACTCCACAGCAAAGCTGAGGCCCGTGGCTATCGTGGGAGACGTGGAACCATGACCCCTGGACACTGTGATCTTTTGCTGATCCATCATCTTCCTGGTCTTCCTCAAAGTGGTGCTTTGGGCTCTGAGTAGCCCCAGCCTTGAGCACCTCCTGCACCGAAGATCTCTGGCCTCCACTCCACGAGTGACCCAAGGACCAGTTTCAAGTGCGACCGCTTGAGGCTCCTTCGTGATCATTAGCCCGTTGGCTAGTAGGTCCCCACAAAGTCAACTCCTCTTCTGATTAGGCTTTTCTGGTTGCTCCAGATATGCCCCGACTTACCCTTGCTGGGTGAGTCCCCCAGACCTTGTTGGTATGCACCGATGTCCTTTTTCTATTTCCAAGTGACTTGCCATTGCCAAGGCTTGTTGGGTCCAATCTGGTCACCGACACCGCAGCACTCGACAGACTTTGTAGGACAGCTCGAATCCAGCTCCTGGTCATTGTCGACGCCTCTCGGACCTCGTGTCTGAAGAATCAGGACACCTGTCAACTCACCTGAAGCACCCGACATCTGTGGGCTTTGGACTATCGTGCCCTTGGTCACTGGTAAGTGACCCAGACTCTGTCCCCTCTGCTTTCAGGTTCCTTTTATCCTAGATCCGGGCATGGATCTCTTCGGACACTTCTCCTCTTCACGGCAGCAGCACTTCCTGAGCAGCTTCCATTGAAAACAGTGACGCTACCCGACACCATTTTACACCTATGCACCTGGCTTCCCTGGGTGAGGTAACTCGAGTACTCCAGTGCTCCCATGGGTGTTGGCCCTAGACACCTCTAAGTCCAAAAGGGTTCGCTCGTAGTCATCCTCTAAGTGTCCTTAAACTCTTAATTTCCAACCACAACTTTCCCCATAGAAGTTGACGGCGATTTTTGGCTGTGTTGTCACACTGCACGCGTCCCCCGTGGGTCCCCTCTGTCACTACTTTGGGTGGTTCCTTGTGGTCCAAGCACTTCTACAGCCTCTAGGCCTTGTGTCTAGTTCAGTCAGGGTTCTTATACCACTTTATTGGTATATGGTTTGGTACGCCCCTAGGGCCCAAACGTATATTTGTGCTTTTACTGTTGAATACTGACTTGTAACTTGAGTACTTCGAACTCCAGCCTCATAAAGAGACTAGAGGGGTGTGTTTTATCTTAAATGCATATATTTTAAATATATATCTGTTGTGGTTGTCTTTTCATTTGATCATTCAAGAGATTATAGACTAGTAAATGAAGCTGCTTTACATTCCTTCAAGACTTACCCTGAAGGCTGCTCTCCATAGCTACCACTAGGATAGCTTTCAATAAAGGTTGTCTTTAACCTATCACCATAACGGGTTGTTTGGACTGATACAAGGTGCCCACCATAACTAGTGGACAGCATATATCAGGCCAAATTCTCACACCTTTGCTGAGATTTTCTCTGATTTTCTCAGACATACCTATTTATTTGCCTTGCTTGAATCTATGTTTCTTTGAGACCCTACTGAATTTTGTGAACTTCTACTTATGGGAAGTGCTTATTGATTTGGAATTGCTTAAATCTTTATTCGTTCACCTCTTGATTTGGAACTCTTTATTTGTTCTCAAATATGTGTATTGTATTGATAATGAATTGATTACCTATTTTGAGAACTTATTAATAAAGAGATACTTACAAAAAGATTCTAATTAAACTTTGAAAACTCATACCCACTCTCATCATTGACAACCAAGTAATGATATTTGGACTGTGATGAATAGATTTATTTGCTTTGCAGCTCCTGATTCATTCTCTTCTTATGTCCAAGGTCTTATAGCCCTGGGCCCAGTAATTAGCTAGGCCTTTCCTCTGGATGAGTAATACAATTGATAACGTAAACCAAGTATTTATTTAAGGTCCCTGCTCCACCACACTTAAGAATGAGGTGGACTCTCACAGGCCTGTATGTCTATCATGTCAGTATGTCTTAAATGTATTTTTCAGGAACCCAAATGAAAAAGAATTATAACCGCCACAGAAAGCATTATGTATATTAGACATAAACACAGGGCCTGACTCTCAAACTGTGGTTTGCAGTACATTTTGTAGCAATACAAACTGTACTACAAAACATACATATACATTTTTGCCTATACCTGTGTGTCCTGAGTACTCTGCCCCAACTGTGGAGTCTTTCCACAAGTAAGTAAAGATTTTAGTAATAACTGAAGGAGGAACACAGGGGAGTAGGTGGGAAAGGGGGAGACATACTACTAAAGGGGATCGGATTAAGGAGCTGTAAAAGGGGTTTTGAGAGGGTCAGAGAGGGGTTTAGGGAGGGATGTCATCCATCACCCACAAAAGAGTAAGCCAATTATTTCACTCTAGGATGGATACATGTCACATACACTTTGTAGTAAGTTTGCATTCGGAGTTTATGAATACTGAAAGTAGTAAACTTACTTTAAAGTTTAAATGTACTCAAAAGTGTAACTTACCTTTGTGAATCAGGTCTTGGGCCTACTTTGGTGCCAATGCCTACTATGGTGCCTTCAGTGCATCACAAATATTTATAAGTATTCATTAAAAATAAAAGATAGAACATCTCTGCCAATTTTTGAATGAATATTTGACAAAGAGGTTAGACCATGAGAGTTACCTGATGCTTCCATTCCATTCTTCATGTCTAAGAAAGGAGGATAAATAGACTCTGGTATAGACTATAGGTCATTGAATCAAACCAATATCAAACAGATTTGTTTGATTACATCAAGAAAGTAAATATTTTCGTTTAAAGAGGTTTGAGTATTGCATACAATCTTATTCGAGTAGGAGAAGAAAACAAATGAAAAAGGGCCTTCGATAAAAATTGTGAATTTTTTAATATTGTCATGCCATTTAAATTTAAAAATGAGCCTGCTGCATTTCAATATTTTGTCAATGAAATCTTTCATGAGTACATTGTTTTTTGACATTCCTGTATTCTCTCATAAAGATCCCGTCAATAATTTTTGAGTACTGTTTCAAAAGCTCAGCTATAATCATTAGAAAAGAAAAAAGTCAGAACTATTTTGGATTAGCCAAAATCTCATAATGCATATAATAAATATAGTGATTCTTGGGGTTTGGCAATTTCTGTCATTGAATAAATTATAACTATAATAACAAGTTAAGCAAAGGATGGATTTTGTTTCTTTGGTACAAAAAGGCCAACAAATCCAAGCCTTTCAGACTCTTCACGCTAACAATTATATTGTGACATCTGAATTACCAGCCACCATATATGTTGTGGAAGCTAATGTTTCAATGACACCTTAGGAGAAACTCTGTCACAACAACATCTAGCAAAAGGTCAATTATACCCTGGGGGCTATCAATTTAATTTGAAAAAACTTTTTTCGGCAGGTTAAGGCAGATATTTAGTACTTGAAACACCACATAAACCAGTGTAAAATTCAGTTCAGCTAATCCACAAATACGTACATAATAAAAAAAGCCATATATCCATAAATATATCAAACTAATTGCAGTTAATACACCACACTTTTAAATAAAGCCACGTTAAAACATACTTGTTGATCGTTCAGTGTGAGTTAAACCTCAAGAGCATCTTTATGAGTTCTGATATTCTGTTTTAAACATCGATTTAAGAAAATATTGTCTGTATTGGGAATATAGATTAAAGAACTACATAAAGTGCATTGTGCTTTGCTAACTAACATCATCACATGCACATGGGGTCAGGGTAGGGGGGGCAACATCTCTTATTAGGAAAGGTAACCAACCGATGTACAATTCCAAATCTAAGCCTGGTCAAGACAAAAAGGTGTTTGACGTTAGTAACACTAGTTAGATATTTTTCATGACCCACCCCAAATCCATGGGACAGATAGAATAATGTTGTTGGGTTCATCCTCTCTGTACCCATCCACCACTCAGCTTTATGTTGTACAAAAGTATCTTTAATGCATTTCTTGGTAAAAGATAACACTTGTCGAGTTTCGGCACATACTGATAGTCAAAGTTAAAGTGCTAAAATAGAAGTGTAAATATGCTAGCCAGGGAATACACAAACCATTTTCCAATGCCATACAATCCAATATGATAGATTTAGTAAAACTAGTTTCTTCTTTGGACCAAATGGAAAACCAGAGCTAAAGTGGTATTACAAGCATCAAATCCTCCAGATACTGTAAGCCCACTTCATGATGGGCGATCAAGGTTGAGGCTGAAGCTGGTAATCAGAGTAATCATTTCAAAAAAATATTGTCCTCTACTTGCAATGGCTTACTGGTGGCTTTGCACAGATCCTTAGAAAATTGCCGCAGCCCCCCTTTCCTTGTATATCTCCACCACTTCTTTAATAGGTCGACACACCCATTGACAGGAGTTTTTTACTCATCTTTTCTATGGGATGTAAAATCAGTTGAGCCCAGGAACCAGTGCTCGTAACTAAAACTCCCAGGTAGCAGACAGTGCTAACTTTTGAAATGACGGTATTATCTATATAAAAAGACCTACATTTAGTTGGCTTTTGCCCGCAAATCATAGTAAAAGTCCTGCTTTTTTTTATTCCCATTTTTTGGATGCCATAAAGGCCCCAAAAGCATTAATCGATTTCTGTGGACCGACCGGGGTCCTAGATAGTAACACAGCATTATCTGGATATAATAACACTGGAATAAGGTTCCCGGCAGCACACGGGACATCACCCTGTAGAGATTGCATAGCAGTATCCACATCATTGATAAAAACTGAAAAATAAAGAAAGGCAAAACACAACTTTAACAAATGCCACGTCTGACTTTAAATGAAGGGGAACAATCTCCCAAAGGACCATATTGCACTTTACTTGACAAAAATAATAATCGCTTTAGAGGCACCAAGAGATAGCAGTGATTACCACAAGAGAGCATGATCAAGAAGGTCAAAAGCACTGTTTAAGCTTGCGAACAAATGTATAAAGATACTAATTTGGCTCTGGTATATTTTCCAATCAGGAGATCTAGATTAATACACTGCTAGATGGTACCTATACCCTTCCGAAAGCCATACTGGGCAATAGATAAAATAGAAGATTCATGCACCCACTCCTTCAATCTCACAAGTAAAATCCAGCTCATCAATTTTACTGATGAATCTAAAACCGAGATTGGACGATAATTCGTGGGGTCTGATTTATCACCCTTCTTATAGATGGGTAAAATGATTGAAATGGCTCAAAAAGTAAGGATTGTATAAACTGCTACTGCATTAAACAACCTTGTCAGGATGGACCCCCAAAGTTCTACAGCTGACTCGAGGCATCCACGGGTATCCCATCAGGCCACGGGGTACTACCACTGTCACTATGGTGCAAGGCTTGAGTACCCTCATCCAGCGTGATGTCTAGTGGGAGATGCTCCCAGCTACCACTCACTCAAAACACTTCTCGGCCACTATTCTCAGCTTTTTGAGCACAAATTGCTGAGACATGCAGCACTCATGTTTTCATGTGATAAAAGGATTAAACTCTGGAAAAGAGTCATTTTTTGAGAAGGGGACATTAACCATATCCAAGAGCAACTTATGGTCATTAGATTCCAATGCAAATGTTGAATTGCACCACGCCTACTTCTTTAGCACCATCTTTGTAGCTGCAAGGGCCCGCTTATATTCAAGACGGAGGAGCTTAATAATAGTATTATCCTGGAGATAGCTGTGTAAAGCCAACTTCAGTTTTATTTTAGTGTACCATCTAGATTCCCAGCCACCATATTTTGTAGAAGCTGAGGTTTCAGATGGCTCTCTAGGACAAATTCTGTCACAACATCATCCAGCAAAAGGTCAACTATACCCTGGGGACCATCATTCCAGAAAACTAACTCCAGCTGAAATAAACAACACAATTTTAAATAAAGAAGCTATTAAGGCTGCTTTTGAGGGGCAACATGTTCAGTCATAGTGCATATAGACCATCTACATTTTTATATTTCCTAAGTCTGCTAAAGCATTAACTAAACATCAACTGAATTATTACTATTCTACACGAGAAAATTAAGAATGCATTGCAAAAAGCAAAGAACTAGACAATAAATATTTTCACAAACATTGGTGACAAGTCCCACCATATCAGCCTGGAGATTCCATTTGGCTATCTACAATATTTCTGCATTTGAATGCAAACAAAGGTTTATTGGACCATTCTCCATTACAAAAGTATTAAATGAAGTCACTATGAAATTCGAATTACCTACAACCATTAAAATTCATACATGTGTTTTTTAAACTGCTGAAAGCCAATATCTGGCTGGGGCAGCCTTCTCCAACTATAGTCATTGATTGATACAAACAGTATAAAGTAAAGACCATTCTAGATGTACGACTACATCAGGATGTTTTGCAATTTTTAGTATAATGAAAGGGGTTTTACTTGGAAGAAACATCCTGGGAAGCAGGTAGTTTAATAAAAATGCACCTAGACTAGTGAGAACATATCATGATACATACAGACAAGCCCAGATGAAGGCCTGTGTTTCTAGCAGGGGTGGGATCTTGTGAGGAACAATAACACAGTTTGTCTCCCCTACTTTAATTGTAAGAAAGGATGCATTACAGGGGCCAATAAGGGCATGATAAACATTGGGGCTAAGTCATGAAATAATATTTGCTTCCTTAATACCATGCATTGCCAGCATATTTATATCTTTTTTTTTTCTTTTTTTTAAATTCCCCCCCCCCATGGTGGTGGGAGAAAGATTAACACTGAAACCAAGATCGTACAGACATACGTACATAGAAGATTATACAACTGAAATACATTGTAAATTAAACACTGAAATCAAAATCATACAGAGATATGTACATAGAAAACAATACATTGAGTAAAGTACATTATTAATTTGTCAACCACTCTTCAAAAGGAGCCCAGTTCTTAGAAGCAATTAAACGTCGTCTCTTTCCTCTGAACTTTTGTACGGAAGATTCTAATTTAAACCAGGCCAGCATCCTGGCCTGCCAGTGACAAAAAGTAGGCGGTTCAGGATTTATCCAGAGGGACGTAATACTAAGTCTAAGCATTGCCATTGCAATAAACAAGAAAGCCTGCATATATCTTGATCTTTCAGGGGCAGTGGAATATTGGTAGCCAGTGATTACCATTTCTGCAGAAATTTTAATTGAGGAGTGAGTAATCTGCATGAGAAAGGTTTCTATTTGATTAATAAAGAGTGACAACTCAGGGCAGTCATACAACATGTGAAGAGAATCTGCAGATGGGAATTTGCATCTGGGACAAAGTGAACTTTTACCCCCGCTGACAGTCCCCCATCTGACCAGTTTTGCAGGCGCATAATAAAGATTAAACATAGCCATATAACTTTGGGTACGGAGAGCACCAGAAACCAGAACAGACCTAGCTAAGGTCAATGGGAATTTTAAATCAACACAAGGTACTCCGAATTTAATCGCCCATTTATTATTATGATCGGCTAAGTCATCTGGGAGTTGAGATAGGAAAGATTGATATAAAATTCCGATTTTTACTTTCCTTCTTACTAATTCCACAATTGTAATTTTGTCAAACAAAGTTGGGTTCAACAGAAGTTTTTTATCTAGGAAACTTCTAAATTGCAAGTATTTGAAAAAATGATTAGACTGTAGTTGAAACTTATCTTTTAAAGATAAGAAGGAGGCCATCAGGCCGGAATCAGCCAAATCTTCTATATCCCTCAGACCTTGAGAGGCCCAGATGGAGGCTACACCCTCTTGAAATATTGCTGGAAGCAATCCAGAGGCATTTAATGGCGTGTAATAATTAAGTTTAGAAATGTGAAAATGACGCCGCACTTTTTGCCAAATCGCAAATAGTGCCCACGCCACCTTAAATCTAGTTTTTTTAAAATAGCTTGGCTCAAGAATGTGTGTTAGTATTCCTTTTGTGGCATCTCCTAATGCAATTGAATATACTGATGGCAACAAATGTAGCGGAATCTCGGGAGTCTCCCCTGATAAAGGAAGAACGAAATGCTGAATCATAGCTGCCCAATAGCAATATGCTAAATGCGGGACTGACCAGCCCCCGCGATCCTGCGGGAGACAGGTCCATTTGATGGCCCTTCTTGGCTTACGATATGCCCATAGGAACCTTTGACAGATCCTTTCAGCTCTTATTAAAGTAGAATTAGAAATTAAAAGTGGAATGGATCTAAATAAATATAAAAATTTAGGAAGGACAAACATTTTAAGGATATTGCAGCGGCCAAATAAGGAAAGATGCAGGTGATCAAGTCTTTCTAGCTTGTTGTGGAGCAAATCAATAACAGAAGAGTAGTTCAAATCCGGAATCTGCTCGACATCAGCAAATTTGAATACCCAAATATGTTGCCTGTGCACTAATAGGGACTTGGGATATTGGCATAGCCGATGTTTGTAGAATTTGCGTCTTTGCAATATTTAGCTTGTAGCCCGAGATTGAACCAAATTGAGCTGCCAAGATCTCCACTGCCGAAAAAGAGCCGACGACACTATCTGTTAATACCACTATATCATCGGCATATGCCAATGCCTTATATTCAATTCCGTGAACAATAAATGGAGAGATATTTTGAGATTTTTCTATCAAAGACAGAAAAGGATCAATAAATAAAGCGAAAAGAAGTGGAGAGCAGGGGCATCCTTGTCTGGTGCCTCTGCTAATAGAAAAATAAGACGATTAATTCCCTGAGATACGTATTTTAGCCATTGGGGATATATACAGAGCTTGCAGAGCCTGAATAAATTCCGCTAAACCCTTCCAGTACAGAACAGCCCATAAGTACCCCCAGGAGACCCTGTTGAACGCCTTCTCGGCGTCCAACAGGATCACCCCGAGGGGAGAGTTTGTCAACTTAGCCCAGTCTAAGAGGGCAATGACCCGCCTAATATGGTCAGTCGTATCCCTGCCGGGAATGAACCCATGCAGACGAATGGAAACTAAAGAGAGAATTATTTGCGCCAATCGAGAAGCTAAAATCCCTGAATAAATTTTGTTATCAGTGTTTATTAGCGCTATGGGGCGATATGATGCAGGGTTTAATTCCTCCTTGCCCTTCTTCTTGAACAAAACAATTGTCGACTGGCACCAGGAATCAGGGATAGCCCCGTCTGAGCAAGTTGAAAAACCTCTAGCAGCTGCCGCTTAAATAAGTGTGCGAAAATTTTATAGAATTCAAGATGGATAAGATCCGGCCCCGCTGCTTTACCGTTGGAAAGAGATTTTATAGCAGCCGTGATTTCTTCCCAACTGATAGGTTCTGCGAGAATTAGATTCTGATCGCCGGTAACCTTTTGAGTATCAAGAGATTCAAAAAATTGGACCAACCGGGTTTGTTGCTGCTCAATTATATTTGACTCCTTGGTATATAAGCTAGAATAAAAATCAACAAAAGTGTTTACAACACCCCTAGGTGAGTCTTGAATTATGCCGGACTGATCCTTGACCCTAAGAATTTGACTAGCTACTGCCCTTTGCTGTAAGCGTTTTGCTAGAACTTTTCCAGCCCTTTCCCCCACCTCATACATTGAAGATCGAAATTGGAAATACTTGGCTGCTATATCCTCATAAAAAGGCTCCAAGAGGTTAGCCTTTGCTACAGCAACTAATTTCTGGCTTATTGTTACATCCTCCCCCCTACGGATATTAGTACTTAAATCTAACTCTGCTTGTTGAAGTGCTGCTACTCTAGTTTTAACAATCTGTTGTTCTGTTTGCCAACGATAGGATGCGATTCTCTTGGTCTCGCCACGCAAGGCGGCTTTAAAAGTATCCCAGACAGTGCAAACCGATGCTGTAGAGCTATTAATTTAAAAAAACTCTGGGATCCAAACCAACAACCGATCCTGATATAGTTTATCAAATAATAGTTTCCTATCAAAGGTCCATGATCTAATTTGATTAGCGGGACGATCCCATGGAAAACTAAAAATAATGGAGTTATGATCAGATATGGTCCGGGGATTGATTTGAATCTTAGTAGACCCCAGGATTTCAGTAGACAAAAAAACAAAATCAATACGAACCATCTTTTTGTGGGGTATTGATAAAAAGTAAACCCATCTTGGCTTGGATAATTATGATGCCATACATCTACCAACCCATGTTCAGAGAGTAAGGTACGGAGCGCCTTATAGACTTGGGGCTTCCGCCCGACGTATGCACTGTATTTTATAATATCTAACTGACTAGGGATATTAATGTTGAAGTCCCCACAGAAAATCAGTGGGTGTGGCCATGTAGCTAATTCTAAGTTTAAATCCCTCAGGACCTGTGGACCATCTAAATTAGATGCATATAACGAGCATACCGAAAGCGGACAATTGTTAACAAACAATTCTGCAATTAGCCCTCTGCCTGAATTATCCTGTTTTATCCTATTAATCCGCCCAGCCCCAGTTTTTAGAACAGCAACATGATGGTGGAGGTTTGTCGGGTGGAAGCCACTAAATCATAACCCGAAAATCTGAGATAGCCGCGGGTACCCCAGGGAATATGGGTTTCCTGCAGGCAGATTAAGTCCACCTGCATCACCTGTAACATTTTATGAAAAATCCTACGCTTCTTAGGGTCATTCAAACCGCAAATATTCCAAGTTGCACACGTCAATCTAGGACCTCCCATTGATTATGATAGAGAACAATACATCTAACAAGCAATTTAAACAATTTATAAAATATATTACTACAGTCCATCCTGAAAAATAAGTGAGTTGACAACATCTTATATACAGTTGAAATACTGCTACTAAAGTCTGTATCAGTGAATCTAGCCACCTCTTCCACCCACCACCACCACCACATACCCAGTAACCCCATCCAGCCACCCTCCCCACCCCTGCTGAGCCCACCCGCCCACCCGTTACTCCCCCTACACCCCTCTCCCCCCATTCGGAGTACAGGACGGAAGTCCTTGTGATGGTTGAGTAAGCGTCACCCACACTCCGCTGAACCTGCAATTTCTCACTTACAGAAAAAAAAAGGAAACAGGGAATGATCCTAAATGTCATTAGCAAAAGAAAAGGTTCGAGGGTTCATATATACGAGATAGGTCATCCCCAAAAGCCTAAAAAAAGAGAGAAAAGCAAGGATATAAGATATGACCTGCCCCACAGTTGCGAGTAAATAAAGAACAAAGCAAAACCTAAGAAAATTCGACTACATTGAATCCAAAAATTCCTTGGCAGATATCTCCGACAAAAAAAACTTTGTCTGGCCCTTGAAAATCACTTTTAGTTTTGCTGGAAAGAGCAAAAACGCCTGGGCCCCCTTCGCCTGAAACAAAGAAATTAGCTGGCGTAGATGCCAGCGACGATCAACAGTCTCTGCGCAAAAGTCTGGACGAACAAAAAATTGACAGCCTTTAGCAGACCGCTTTTTATTAGGTCTGGCTAAGTCGAATATGCATTCACGGGCAAGAAAGTTGTTGAAGCAGACCAAAATAGCTCGGGGATAAGAATTATTAGCGCTAAGTGAGGACTGTTTTTTCCTGGTGAATGGAAAACGATGCGCTCGCTGAATCTGAAGGTTCCAATCCCATTGGGTGACCTCTGGGAAAGCATCTGCAAAAAGTTCCACCATAAATTTTCGAACGTCATCGCTCTCCTTATTTTCCTCTATCCCCAAAAAGCGCAAATTATTCCTTCTGGCCCGGTTCTCAATATCGGAGAGTTTCCATAAAATATCTTTGCGTTGTTCTTTAACCTCCATGACTAGATCTTTCTGTGTAGCTGTGGCATCTTCAAGAGCTGAGATTCGTTCTTCAGCTTCTGCAACCCTTGCGGTGGTCTCAGCAGAGGACTTGATGACACGACGTAAAGAATTCTGCATTTTGCGACACACCCCTTGAGTACGCATGTTTTCTTGCCTTGTCGCTTCTCTATGCATCATTATAGTACGATATATTGTTACCAACGAGACCTCTTCCGGAATCTCAAAAGAGTCCCCTCCACTATTGCCGGGGGCATCCTGCAGGTCGAGTTGGAGCTGATCCTCTCGGCAGTCACCCTGTGTATTTTGCTGAATATACTGACGGATGCCTTGGATCCAGGGACCTTACGAACTGTGTCTGCTGACATATCCCTTGCAGCCTTACTAGGTCGCCAGTCGGCCGCATCACTGTCATTATCCGACCACTGAAGGTCAAGGTCGTCCTCCTCCCCGGACACAGAATGATCGGACACAGAATAGAACTTGTCTGTGGACTCGCTGACCTCAGAGCCCCTAGCATTATACGGTCGTTCTATGGGTAGCTCCAGAGTGGCAGGAATAAGTATATTAGAAGATTGGACTTCATTACCCAGAATGCACTGAGCCGGAGCAGATACAGCATTAGAAAGACCGGGGGACCGAATTACTTCCTCTTGAGTATCATTTGTTTTCCTGAGTCTAGGCGGATCCCCAGGTATATATATAGGACTTGTCGCAGTGTTAGAGAGCATTAAATCATTAACCGCTTGCAACTTTGCCACCTCCTTACCAGCCAGGGAGTTAGAAATCGGCGCGGTGTCCACCGGAATGACAACAGATGGACTAGCAACTGCATTCAGGATCGAAGCCTTTTCTCTTGATCCAAGCCTGTCGAAGATCTGAGGCAGCGTCTGACCCTTAGCAGGCAACAGGGGCACGGTGGGTATAGCTGCGGGATTCAAAGAGGACGTTTTGTCCATGCTCGATGCTCGGCCTTTCTGGGGTACAATCCCAGAGCCTTTCATATCTATGTCCTGCATGTTGCGTGTAGCGCTGCGGGACTTCAAAGCGGCAGCCACCGCTTTAGAGGAGACTTTCGGTGGCATCCTCAAAATCAAGGGAGAAGCTGAAGGAGGGACGCCAGACCTGGAAGGAAGGAGCTGCACCTGAGACGCCGGTCACAGTGTATGGAGCTTGAGCAGCCCGCCAGAACCACCACAGCTCCAAAGGTAATGCAAATCTAGTAATAGCCAGGTAGAAATGAGGGCCATAAGCTCATGTTGTTTTGCTTTCCGTTATTCTCCAATTTTACCACATATTAGCACTGCGGGGCTAAGCCATCATTCACAAATCCATTGCGGTCCAGCAGAGCAAACGCTGCCTCACTCGGCCGAGATCACGGCCGCCATCTTACCCTGCATATTTATATCTTTAATATATTCTTTGAATTAAACTTTCCGATATCAAATGCAGGAACAGTACCAATCTATGTTTCCAGCCAAAGTAAAGGATGTTATGTATAAAGAAGCCTGCACATTTTTCCAATCCAAGATGGTGGCTGACCTCACACTAAATTTTGCATTTCAAATGTCAGCATACATTAATCAGTTAGTGGAGGCCCTTTTTTGTATCTTTCGTATATTGAAATACTTAACCTGATGATTCTTGCTTCCCAATCAATGATTTTCAAATGCTTATATCTCTCACCACCTCTAGATACCTTCCTTTTCGATCATCATTGGGACAGTGTCTTCTGTTTTCTTCGCTTCAGTATCTGGATAATTTTAATAAATGACATTTTCATGGGTAATTTCTTCGCCAGTATTTGAAAGGATGTAGACATTTCCATGAGGGTGGTACTGTGTTTCTGAATGCTAGCTATTTGAAAAATTCTTCATGAGTTTAACTGCTGTAAGATGCGACATTAACCCACCTTTTCTTCTAAAAACTCTGCACTAGGATTTTTATTGTGTCAATACATCAAGCAGCATGTATATTGATACTGCATGCACAATATACTTGTAGTGTAGAAGGATTTACAATCTACGTTATCCATAGTGTAATGTGTTACTGGAAAATCACCTAATCTGCATGTAGGTGCAGAGACCTGTCCTACTGAATTTTGATCCCCCGAATATTGTGGCACAAGAAATTGGCTAGATGTACATAGACTCCTGTTTGTGATTTCCTAATAGCTAATTTTTGCAAATCACTATTAGGAAATTGCAAACAGCTATGTACAATAGTGTGTTTTACACTGTTTGTGAATCACAATGAGTTGCAAGGGACCTGTCTCATCGGTATTCATGAGAAAGGTCGCACTTTGCGACCCATTGGGAATGGCCGACACTCACAGGTATGGTGGCCTGCTAGGGTCGGGCAGACCACCATGTCTGTAACTGATTTTGAAGCAGTTTTTCAATTTGAAATGCAGTCCATTTTCATTAGAGGAAAAGGGATGCATTTAAAAAAGCAAAATATAAAGTTTCCTTTAAATTTTTTAAGAGTAGGCAGTGGTCTTTCATGGTGTCAGTAAAGTATGAATGCTTTGCAACCGCTTTCCCGGCACAAAACATTCATAGATGACCCTGCAACTCGTTATTAGGAAGGGACGCCCTTTTCACACCCCTTCTAATAGCGATGTGCAAACCCAATTTGCGATTTGGTAACAGCATACCGAATCATAAATGGGGCTTTGCAGTTTTAAAAAAAAATGTCAGGTCACAAATGTCCCAAATATGCGAATCAGGCCATTTGAGAGCTGCTTGACTCTAAAAGATATAACAATGGAATATCTTAAATGTATTTAAGATTACTGTTGTCTTTGTTTACATCTCCTAGGGCCAGATTTAAAATACAGAATAGGAGAAAAATCTATTTAAGGTTCAGACAAGGATGCTATGCAGTGCCGATGCTATGCCTTTACCAATCCCCCTTCCCCTTGTCCTCGGCTGTTAATCCTATTAGCCTCCTCACAGAGAAACGTGGGTGGCAACCAGAATGAAAGTAATCCCGACATTCCTTGAGTGGAGCAGTGAGTATGATAGCTAGAGTGAAATAACTCGGGAATAGCCATATACCTGCAACACCTATCCTTTCACTAAAAACCCTAGGTGGATGGAGAAAAGAAAAATTAGTTTGTTTTATGCTGAAAGTTATCACTAATCCTATACTGGTTTACCCACTAAATTACTCTGCTTGTTCCCCTTTTACCAGCAAGCTAACTACTATCACGAGAAATAGAAGTCTCTTATGCATACTGCTTAATATGTTCGTATTTGCTAACGATCCCCTTTCAAGAACTGTTTGTCCCCATATTATGAGTTAGGGCCAACAAAGGAAGCGTAGTATGCTCGGAGACTGGATACACTGGAACACAGGTCAAATGTTAACCCAGGAGATTGAAAACACTAGACAACTAACTACATGAATTCATATACTCCCCCCTCCTGAGTCAACAGAGGCAATATAAGTTCATTCAGGCCTCAGAGTCTTCGCTTGACTCTATTAGTTTATGATCCAGTTGGAAGTTGCATCTCTCTCTCATATTTGTTCGGTTTTCTCTTTTTGAAATCCTCGATTTTTTGACTTCTTACTTCCCTAGTTCCTTTTGTCTTGCTACATTTTGCTGGTGTTTTGCCTCTGTTAGTTCTGTAGTTTATAGTGTGTTTCAGGCAGCCTACAGGAGCTTACAGTAGGATTCCTAGTTGGCCAGGGCTCAACATGGCAACAAGGTAGCCTTTGCTGCTGTACCTTGTATATTTATATGTGTTCGCATCTCTTTCCAGTTGGTTCGGCATTCTCAATGGCGAGAGAGTAAAGAGTCTCTGAAAACAGCTAGGTAGCACAGTACCATCCATTGATTAACACAGTTCCATCTAGAAGTGATCTCCAGTCCTATGTTTCTCGTTTGCCCTTCCACAGTCTCTCCCAAAATTGAAATCACCTGCAACACGTCCATCTCTGCTTGCCAGTACAGGTATTTAGGGATGACAGGGGTTTATAGCAGTTCTACATTCTCAAAACCTGACACCCTTGCTCTGTCTTGAGTCTACAGGTTTGAATAGTTGCTTTCCTGGCTTCAGAAGTTCTTCGAGAGAGAGAAAGTTGTGGAAGGCCAGAGGAAAATCAATGGACCAGTTGCAAAAAGATCTATCAGCTGCCTGCAATCGTTAAACCATGTCTGAGGAGTGAAAGTGTCTGTGTGGATGTTGGAAATGGCCCTTTTTGCAGGGTTAGCCCCAAACCTTTTGTTTCTTCCTCCTATTTTTTCCTGACTTGTGGTTGTTAGTTTTAGGAATCTAGGCACTTTACCACTGCTGATCAGTGCTAAAGTGCATATGCTCTCTGTGTAAATTGTTATTGTGATTGGTTATCCATGATTGGCATATTTGTTTTACCAGTAGGTCCCTAGTGAAGTGCACTGAGTGTGCCAGGGCTGATAAATCAGATGCTACTAGTGCGCTTGCAGCACTGATTGTGCCACCCACATGAGTAGCCCTAAAAAGAGGTCTCAGGCCTGCCACGGCAGTGCCTGTGCGCAGTTTGCTAACTACCATGTCGGCCTGGCAAGTACACCCACTTGCCAGGCCCTACCTTTTCCTTTCCTTGCACATAGGACACCCGTATGGTAGGCCCAAGGTACCCCCTTGGCAGGGTGCAGTGTATATGAAAGGTAGGACATGTACTGGTGTGTGTAACATGTCCTGATAGTGAAATAAGTGCCAATTTTGTTTTTCACTATTGAAAGGCTATCTTGCCAATAGGACAGAATGGGGACTACTTTGTAACATTTTACAAGCATATCTTCCCATGGGGATAAGATGGAAAATTGCAGTCTGGTATCCGTGAACTCAGAATTTAATAATACATCTTTTAGGAAGGGTGTTTGTAAATAGCACTTTTAGAAAGTGGCTATTTTCTTGTTAAACCTTTCTGTGTGCCTCTGCCTTTTTGTGGATTGACTGACTGGTTTCAGTATGACAGAGGATGGGCATTCCCTGTAGACAGCCTCTGGGGGGTTGAGGTGTGCCTGGCACTTCCTAGATGACCAAGCCCTGAGCGGAATAGGCCTGATATGCATTTGGATTGGTGGGAGGAGTAGCACCTGTACCTGAACAGGTCTGTGCCTGCCTTCTACAATGCTGGCTCCACCTCCCTGTGGTGTGTCTGGAGCCAAGGCTCACACTGACAAAGGATGTTGTTGTGCACTTGCAGAGTGTTCCCAGAACTGGATTGGACTGGGCTCAGAGCCCCTTGCACAAAGGGATCAAAGACATTTTTGGGGCATAAGTATTAGACCTAAAACCCCTGAACTTTAGACTATTGCTGGACGCAAGAGGAACCTTTGCTGAGGAGAAGAGCTGAAGAAACTGAGGAGAAGTACTGCCCTTGCTGTGTGTCTGGGTTTGGCCTGCAGTTGCTGTTTCTGCCAAAGAAAGGAGAAGGACTTTGCTGTGAGCTGTGTCCCCAACTTGAAGAGGGACTTTGCTGTGTGCTGTGTCCCCTGCTTAAAGAAAGTCTCCATGGGCCTGAAGAAGAGTTGGCCTCCTGTTTTGAAGCCCTAGGAACAAAAGGACTTCACCACCAGCTCCCCTGAACTTCCTTGCTGGGAGTTCTGACCTACCAGGAGGTGCCTGCCACTGAGTTGGGCCCCTGGAAGTTGTTTCTGCTGTTGGGAGCTGGAAGAAACGCAAGAGAAGCTGGAAAATCTGTTTCCGACACTGTCAGCGCCGCGGCAGTGACACCGCGAGCTACACCGAGGCCCTGGGAGCTGCTCGTGTAGTGAACGACGCAGCGCCCAGCCTGTTCCACAGCTCTAACACCCTATGGCGCCCGCCACCGCCAGCAGTGATCGGCCGTGACCGACGCCAGCGCTCGCATCACCTCTGTCTTCGCCAGCGCCTTCATCTTGTTATCGCGGCACCGATAACCGCCAAGGGTGACTCGAGAAACTTGCCAATGTCGCATCATCACTGGAGCCGACATCAGCCATCTTCGACGCCGTTCATCGTCACCGACTTCATTTTACAAGCTACTGCTGTTTAGGGGTCTGTGTGACTGTGCCCGACGCCGCAATCCTCGTGGGCTATGCCGTACTTTGGATTTTATGCTGTCCTGACTTCGTGGTATCCCCAGTGGGTGCTATTTGATTTCTTCAAGCTTATTTTTGCAACATCCTTTTTTTAACCCCTTCAGCGCGGCGCGGATTACCGTGCCGTGCTGAAGGTTCCATTGAGCGGGCGGGGCCATGACGGAGTGGTTCCGTCATGCGCACAGCATAACCGACGCGCATGACGTAACCACTCCGTCATAAGCAGCGATGAGGTTAAAACATTTTACTGAGTATCTGTATGTTGTATTTTTGTTGTTTTGGTCTTTTTTAGTTTAGATAAAGATATTTTATTTTTCTAAACTTGTGTGGTGTCCATCTGTGGTGGTTTCACTGTGTTACTGTGAGTGTTGGTACAAATACTTTACATATTGCCTTTGGGATAAGCCTGTCTGCTCGTGCCAAGCTACCAAGGGGGTGAGCAGGCGTTATCTAAAGTGTGTATCCCCCTTACCCTGACTAGAAGCAAGGGTCTCTATTTGGACAACGGTACATACCTCTGCCAACTAGAGACGCCCATTTCTAACAGTGGACAAAGGAAACTAGTGGTGTTTCCATAGGAATCCTTAGAACGTTTTGTAACTTAAAATGTTGTTGATGACCAGCTCTGCAGGGAAGGCTCATCAACATTATTCATGGTCTGGTGTCTAAGGAAGTTTGGATTACTAGAAAACAAATTGTGTTTTTAACAGTTGTGAGCCAGAACCATCTTCGGAGGGCAGGGACAAGTCTTCCTTTTTTTCAAATATGTTCTTTTTAGCATTCCATTAGAATACACTGTACCTACTTCAATGTTTCCTAATTGGATTTATGGTACCATTATTGAGCTATGACCATTCATATGTTATATTGTTTTGATAATGGCATATTGTAACAGCAGAACATAGCAGAGATGTGTAGAGGCAACTGTTTACGTCTGACAGTGTGGTAATAGTGGTTTAATTGTGGTGCCTATAAAACAGTCCCAATAAAGATATCACAATTTGACATATTGAACATAAAATACCATGTATGCTTTCTGCGTGAATAACTAAATAAACTACAATGAATAAGAAATATTTCTTTGATGGCTACTGAAGGGCTATGGGTTATACGGGTGTATTCCACATAATAGTTCAGATTTTATTTTATTTTATCTCATTTTACAGAGCCTACTGCCCCACCATACAGAACAACATAGCGTCTGATGGTTAAGAAAAGGCGGTCTAAGTATAATATTTTTATGTATGCACTTAAGTAGCAGAGTGACTATCCTATGATCCCGATGAATGCCCAGAACTAATTTGTCATCAAAGGCGGAAACATGTTGATCGTAAGATAGGGTATTTTTTCCAACCCTACATTCACTTGCATTTTATTAACTACTTTATAGGCAGGAAGAATAAAGATATTGCCCCTATCTAGATGGTTTTTTAACGTCACCTACACGTTTTTCTTGTGTTATTGTTTTTTCTGCACTCTGCCCCTCGCCACCATATTGAGTTGGTAGATCCAACCCGTGCTTTACACTCCTGCTCCTTCCCTCTAGGGTGAAGTCGTAGCCCGCACGGGGTACCTTGCGGTCCCCGTGTGTTGGAGGAACCCAATGATGAAGCATGTCACCCTCGGGCGAGTGAGGGTTTTCGTCCATAACATTGTTATGCCCGTGTTCCACACCCATTTATTCTATTAGTTTCTTTTTAGAGCTACCCTATATTACGTGTGAGTATCATACTGAAGAGGGGAAACAGCACTTCAATTTTAAAGTATAGGACATAGTATCAATTCCTGGGATGTTTTGTGAAGGTTGTAAGTGGAATCTGGGGTGCATCCACGGAGACATGGATGTGGTAAGGGTACTAATTAACATCATTGCAGGAGCAGTGCTGAGGAATTGTTTTTATAATTTATAATATTGTTTCCGTTGCATAGTGATGCTCAACTTCACCAATGTAATTAATAAGTTAGCCAATTTAGTTCCTTATTTGCCTAATTTATGGTGAGGTGGAAGACCCATGTGACAGGCATCTGAAAGGGACAAGTCTTCTTTAAATAGATACAACCTCCACAGCTACAATTTTGTGATTTGTTTAAAAATGCAGTTATTTGTGTACCCAAAAAAAGATTTTGAACTGAACTGAACTGATTTGTTCAGTTCTGTTCTTTTTATTGTGAAGTCCAAAGCAAGGCAGGACCTAAAATGAGGGGTTTGTAGTCAAGTAGAGCCCTTTCTCACTGTAGGTTTCCAGCCTTGACCTGTTGAGGATTTTCGCCTCCCATATGATTCTAACTCAATAGTTAAACTTTACACAAGATGGAAAAACAACTTTTACCATACTGTGCTCCTTCATGTATCTATGAGGATGGTGCCTATATCCTGGTGTCCAAGTCCCAGTCTACCTCATCCCACTGAATACCATTGAAATGTATATCACCATTGCTTCTTATGGAGCATTTATTGTTTTCACAATGAGCCCTGATCCCTATTATTCTTTTGTATGTTTTTTGTTACTTATTATTATTTCTTACTTCGTCTAAATTGTTTTTGCCTTTTTTAGTGCTTTACATAATAACAACGTTTTTGTTTAAATGTTATTTCACATATACGACATGCAATTCTCAGACACAAAATTTGATACAACGGACAGGCTACCAAATGTGAGACAGACATCCCACACAGAAACTAGATATCCTAATGTGAGTCAGACTGTTTGGGCTTTGTTGGCTCTCAGTCCCAACTCATTCTTTCTTTAAATCATTACATTTTATATAACATTTGCTAATATTTCCTATTTCAAATCCACAATAGCTATTCTCCTTGAGAAAAAAATGACTTAATTTGCCTTTAGGTAATGCTAAAAAATGTCAAATTTTCGGGAGCTCCATTTTAATCCTAATGCAGAGACTGACATATCGGTCTAATCCATTCTTATTTTTTCAAAATGCTGGAACATCAAAATCTTACTCTTAAATGTGGAATAGTTATCATGACTACCAGCCTGTGCTTTGGGTCATTATGAGATCATTAGGGCAATATATGAAATGCCATTGCTTCTCCCATTTGAACAATAGAATATTCTGTCGCATCTACAAAGTATTGAAAAACTGAAGAAGCATAAGACGCACTTTTAGCAGTGGTATGTGGCAGCACATCCATGCTTTTTCCATTTATTTAATTTTGTGGCTTATGTTAGTTTGTTATATTATTATGCTATATGCATATTTCATCATTTTGTCATCTTCCTCAGGGGACTGATCCTAGGGTATCAGCTATCACCACACTTGGGGCCCGATTCTGATGTCGTTCGGAAGGCCTCCGAATTGGATTTGTCTGATTCGTAGCCCTTATTCCCGACCGAATTGTACACAGGTCTGAACAATCAAGTACAATGCAAAGATCGCAAAAGTGCTGACCCAAACCGCTCAGTATGACCCGTTCCTAGCCGAATCGTGCCGCGCAATGGAACCGATTTCCGACCGAGCGAATATGAAGCACAATTCGGACAGCTGCTTCGCCTCGGTCACAGCGATATGAAGCGGCCTTCAGAAGCTTGCTTTAGGGGGCCGTAGCAGGCCCCCTTCACCTGGAGCCTTCCAAAATCTGTCAGGGCGGTGTGCCCTTGGGTCCCCCCCAATATAGGCATGCACAGTGTGGCAGGCACCATGGGGTGCCCACCACAGACTGTACACTTTTCCCTACCCACCCCTTTTCTTCTATGGGAGCCTTTGTACGCGTCTGTACACGAGCCCCCCTAGAGTTCAATGGGATTCCGAGCGAACCGAGTCCGTAAGCCTACGGCAGCATCGTACTCGCTCGTCCGGACTCCTGGAGCACGTTTCGCTCGGAAAGCCCTCCGGATCTGAGTCGTATGGAGGGCTGTCCTAGCGAGATTGGAATCGGGCCCTTAGTGTTGCATAACAAGACAGAATCTTGTTCAAATACCAGTTCACTGCTTAATAAGCATAATAACGAAGGACTGTTAACTAATCACCTGGATTATATGTTTAACCAATTATCTCATGCAACTACTGAAACCCAAAAAATATTGATTTGACTGTAGCCTGAAGAAAACCTTAATAGCATTAGAGGTTTGTATCTACTGTACAAATGTGTATGCCATTTTACATGGACTGCACATACAAATTTTTCACTCTACACCGAATTAATATTGTATACCTCATCTTATATGCAAACAACTAAAGATACTTTAAAACTGTAAAAGGACGCATACACTGTTTTTTATTTTATTTTTTTTTTTTTTCCAAAAATTTTATTAAAACAATAAAGCAGTTACAAGCATGGGCCTACAACCACCAGGGCCGGCCGCTAGACTCAGAAAGGATCGTACATTAGTTAAAGCAGTAGGCGACACCTGGGGCCCAGCCCCGTAAATGGCTCAGGATAGCTCGAGAGAAGCAGGAGACATACATTTAACATAAATAACAACAAAAAACAAAAGGCGAGGCATACGGGCAAAAAGCGTGGGTCAGGCTACACCCGGGGGACTTTTACTCCAAACCTTCAATTAGCTATCAACAGGAGGGAGTACTGAAAGATCGGGGGGGGGTAACGGGAAAGGAACATCTATATTCGATTATTACAATCAGTTGCAAGGAACCCTCAAGGGTCAGGGGGACAAGGCAATATCGGTGTCCACTAGGGGGGGCGTACAGATACCCCCACGATACACGTTCCATTGCCCCCAAATTCTACCCCATGCCCCGGGTTTACCGCGGGCCACATATACCGTCTTCTCCCTGAACATACACCAGTCCATGTTTTCCTTCCATACTGACACGGTGGGCGGCCGCTGGGAGCCCCAAAGCTGCGCTATATCCCTCTTAGCAATCATGTAGCCCAGGGCCGCCCACCGAGTCTGCGCCGCGTTATAATCATTGGGCTCCCACACATTCAAGACACAGCGACGCACCTCCGGCAGCAGCGCCACCCCGGTGACTTGTCCCATGACCCCATGAACCCGACGCCAGTATTCCGCCACCTCCCGGCACTCCCAAAGGATATGGAGAAAGGTGGCACTGAGCCCACACCCCCGCTTGCAGAGCCCATCTTCCGAGAATCCCATCGAGACCAGACGGGGGCCCGTCACATACACCCGGTGGAGAATCTTTAACTGGACCAGGCGGAGACGGGCTGGAATGGCGACTTCCTTGGGGGACGATAGTGCGGACTGCCAGTCCTCGTCGTCTAATTCCACCCCGTCCCCCGTCCACGTCTCCCGAAGGCGCACCAATAGGTCAGCCCGATTATTAATGAGTTTTTTATAGATTAAGGAGATAGTACTGTCGGGAACATGACCATCAAGTATGCGGTCCTCGAGGGGCGAAGAGGCCGGGATCTTGGTCCCCTCCCCAAAGACAGAGAGCAGGGCATGCCGAACCTGGGCGTATCGGAAGAACTCCTTTTCCGAGAGTTCGTATTCGCTCTGGAGCGCCGCGAAGGTCTTAACCGCGCCCTTCATCCATAAGTCTCCCACTCTACTGATGCCAATCGTGTCCCAACGGTCAAACCCCTTCGTTGTCCAGAGGCTTCCCAGTCGGTCGGAGGCAAATAAAGGAGTAGCGCATGTCAGTCGCTCACTCCAGCCCATGGCTACATTGGCCGCCTTCCAAATCCGTACCGCGATCTTAGTGGGGCCCGTGAGGGTCCGTCCAGCCGAGCGGGAGTAAAGCGCCCTGTTATAGTTACCGCAGGGAAGCAGGAATTTATCCATCTCATACGCCGGGTTCAAGCCAGGCGCATACGTGGCATGGTTAATGGCTGATAGCTGTGAGGCCCAATAATACCTGCGAATGTCGGGAAGCGCGATGCCCCCGTCGTACCAGGGGAGAGTGAGTTTGGCCAGGGCGATACGCGCCCGTCCGTCCCACACCAGTCTCCTCTGCAGGCTCTCTACTTCCCGAAAGTAGGCCACTGGAATGATGTCGAAGGAGTTCTGAAGTGCATAGAGGAACCTGGGAAGGGACATCATTTTAAACAATGCGGCCCGACCCAGTGGGGACAGGGGCAGCCTACACCACCGAGCCGTGTCTTCCCTCAAGCGCCGAAGTGGAAGCAGGAGATTGTGCTCATAGCGAGCTACCGGGTCCAGCGAGATGTGTATCCCCAGGTATTTAAAGCCGGACTGAGATATTTGGATCGGAAGCCGAGGCGGCAGGAGAGGGGGGCCACCGGAGATAGGATAGACACAGGATTTAGACCAGTTAATCGTGAGACCCGAATTTCTCCCGTAGGAAGTCAGAACATCGGAGAGAACGTTAAGCGACTGCCGCGGCGAGGTAAGATACAGGAGGATATCGTCAGCATATAACGAGACCCGATCCTCAAAGCCCGGGGACCACCGGATCCCCCTGATCGAGGGCTCCCAGCGGAGCCAAGCGGCGAGTGGCTCCAGGGCGAGAGCAAAGAGCAGAGGGGACAACGGGCACCCCTGCCTCGTACCCCTACCGAGAGCGAAGGGCCGAGAGACCCGCCCATTAACCACCACCTGAGCCATGGGTCCCGTGTAGAGAAGCTTCAACTAGCCAAGAAATCCCTCCCCAAAGCCGAATTTGGTCAAGACAGCCCAGAGGAATGGCCACTCGATGGTGTCAAAGGCCATCGTGGCATCTAAAGAAACCAGCACGGCCGGTTCGGAGAGGTACTCTGCCCTGGCGAGGGCGCCATGGAGACGCCGCAAGTTGAGGGCGGTGTTGCGATGTGGGATGAAGCCGCATTGATCAGGATGAATCAGATCGCAGATAACGCTCAACAAACGATTGGCAAGGACTTTAGCCAGGATTTTAGGCTCTGCATTTAGCAGTGAGATAGGCCTGTAAGAGGCACAGCGGTCCCGTGGCTTACCTTCCTTGGGGATCACGACTATCGTGGCCAGTCGCTGGTCGACCGGAAGGGAACCGGTCTCAAGGGACTCCTGAAACATACGACTGAGGAAGGGAGCTAGTTTATCCGGGCGCAACTTATATAATTCGATAGGTAGACCGTTGGGACCCATGGCCTTGCCCGAGCGAAGGGACCGAATCACAGTCGCGATTTCATCCACCGACAAGGGAGCGTCCAGCTGCTCACGGTCCTCGGCAGAAAGGCCAGGCAAAGCAATGTCCCTCAGGAGAAGGCGAGAATCTTCCTCATCCCTATCAGTCACCGGGGAGTACACCGTCCGGAGGTGGTCGGCAAAACATTCCACAATCTCACCAGGCTCAGTCACACACACTCCATCCGAGACACGCAACTCCGGGACCACACGATTCACTCTCTCCTTCTTGTCCAGCCACGCAATCAGCTTTCCCGCCTTGTCCCCGGCATCATACAACCGACCCTGCTGCTCCCTATACATAGTTTTGGCAGCGTCGGTGACAAGAGATCTGTATTCAAACTGTTTCAGGCTGAGGGCATGGAGCCCGTCCGGAGTGACACCCGCCTCCAAGGCCGACTCCAGCCCCGAGATGTCAGTCTCCAGCTTCACCACCGCCTCACTCCTGAGCTTCTTGGCCACTACTATCTGGGAGAGGGCGTGTCCGCGGATTACGGTTTTAAAGGCTTCCCACAGGGACATTGCAGACAACACAGACCCCTCGTTTTCAAGAAAGCATTGGTCCATAGCCTTAACCAGACTCTCGCGGGTCGTAGGGTCTCGCAGGTACCACGGGTTAATGGGAGCGATCCGCCCTGCAGACCGCGACTCGGTGTCAAAGAGAAGCCACAGCGGGGAATGATCGGAGATACCCCTCGCCAGGTGCCTGACCTCTCGAATTCGACCCGTCTGCGCCGCGGGCATAAGGAAATAGTCTAACCTAGAAAGACTCCCATGTGCCCCAGAGTGAAAGGTGTATTGACATTGGGTCGGATGCATTAATCGCCAACTATCCACCAGGCCGAAGGTCTCCAACAGACCACCTAGCCAAGCCTGGGCAGCGGGGAGGGCCCTGGGTGGGTGACGATCCAGGTCCCCCGAAACCACCGAGTTAAAATCCCCGCCCATAAGCAAAAGGCCATCCGGAAGTTCAAGCAGCATTCGACCCAAGTCCGCGAAGGTGGAGTTCTGGAGGCCCGGTGGGACGTAAATTGAGACCAGGGCAAGGGGATGCCCCTCCCACCTCCCAGTCAGACAAACATAACGCCCTCTGTCATCTGAGACCACCCTCGTGATCTCCAACAGAAGTGAGGATCGCAGGAGAATGCCCACCCCCCTGGAGCCAGTTGTGAAACCAGAGTGAGCCACGAGGCGGTATCCCCCCCTGTTCATTGCATGGCAGACATTGCCAACCAAATGCGTCTCCTGGATAAACACCACATCAGGAGTCAGACGACGCAAATACTGCAGAACTACACCCCGTTTGATACGGTCCCCCAACCCATTGACGTTCCATGACATCAGCTTCAACCCGTCCCCCCCCATCCCCTCCAATAGATCAGAGGTCCCCCCGCAAGTAGCACAAGTCCCAAAGGTGGCAGAAAATCAATACCTCGCCCTGCAAACAAAAACCACACTACAAAACAACCCCTCCTTCCCCCCCACCCCCCCCAACACCCAACTCCCCCCACCCTGCACCCCTGCGGGCCAAAAAACCCCCCCAAATTGCAGTGTGCCTGTCGCCCAACTAACCCCAGTCTACAAAAAGACCCCGGAGGAGGAAAGGGACCCGCCCCCGCCCGCCCCCCATACAGGTACTAGCAAAACACACTGAACCAAAGAAGTACAACCCAGCTGAGCAGTGCAAATTGGCAAAATCAAGGACCAAGAGTCACTCCAAAGGGGACCCGTCACCGTTGGCACCCGCAGAGGGCCCGGGACGGCCACCTCTGTCCGGCAGCGAGTCCAACCAGTCACTCACGGCCACAGGAGAGTCAAAGAAGGCAGTCCGATCCTCATGTTCCACTCGGAGTTTGGCAGGGTAGAGCATAGAGTACTTTAGGCCCAGCTCACGAAGACGACGTTTCACCCCCTGGAATCCCATCCGCTGTTTCTGGACAAGTTGAGTAAAGTCCGGATAAAAGTTAATGGATGAGTTCTCATATCGAACCGGGCCATGGACCCGCGAGGCCTGCAGAATCGCATCCCGGTCTCTGTAGTAAAACAGTTTGGCCACGATAGGCCTCGGGGGGGCCCCCGGCCGTGGCCGCCCGCCCGGAACTCGATGAGCCCGTTCAACGGCAAAAAATTTACTCAAGCCCGCAGGGGTCAGCTGTTGGAGGATGAGTTCCTCGACCAGGAGGTCAACCGGGCGGTCGTCGGAGGACTCCGGTACGCCGATGACACGGATGTTGTTGCGTCGGGCCCGTCCCTCGAAGTCCTCCAGCCGCCGGGCCATCTGCTCATTGACCACCTTGATGTCGCCGAGCGCGGCCTGCAGGTCCGCCACATCCGCACCCAGGGTGGAGGTCCGCGCATCGAGAGTTTGAACCCTCTCGTTTGTTTTGGAGAGGTCCGCCCGTATTAAGGTGACATCAATCGCCACCGTATCGATCTTGCGGGCCAGGGCCTCGTATTGCGTGGCGATGGTCTCCCTGATGCCATCAATGGCGCCCATGATGTCCTGTAGGGAAAGTTCCGAAGAGACGGATGTGCCACCACCGGCGACGTCTGAGGGGGGACCGGCCGTTCCAGGAGAGCCTCTGCCCTGAGTATAGCGGTCCATGTTGTTGGTCTGGACCGATCCTCCACGGAGGGAGGATTTAGTCTTGCGCCCCTCGGGGCCCCCCTTGCCCCCCATGAGGCCACGGACTCCGAGGGGGACCGCCGGACAAAAGTAGTTGGGATACCGGCCCTGGAAACCAGCGCCTCACCCGAGGCCACAGTATGGCGGTGCGGGGGGACCCAAGGCGATAGGCACTCTAGTGGCAGGAGGTGACAAAGCTTTGTGCAGAGGTCAGGAAAACACCCCGCCACCTCAATCGCTCCACCGGCCAGCCCCCTGAGGTCTGAAAGTGAAACCGAAAGTGGCCGAGCGGCCCCTGGCACCGCGCCGCAGCCGTTGTTGTTCAACTGCGACACGGCCCCACGGCTCACCTTCGCCCCGGGCACCTCCGTCGGGTGGGTCCCAAAAGTTCAAACAACGATAACTCAGGATTCCCGGGTCCGATTAAATTTCTGAAAGGAGATACGTGCTCAGCCGGTCGTCATCTCCCAGATTCCATAAACCAAATCAGGATATTGTCAGGATAAATTCCGAGGAGCAGCGAGGGTCCGGGGAGCCCTGTGCTCACGCGACCATCTTGGATGCGCGCTAGGCTCCTCCCTCTGACGCATACACTGTTGGATTGATCATAGTACTAAATACCCATGTAAGCCACCATCATTATATTGATTTCTGACAATGAATGTTATATGGTTTGAATGAAAATGTACCATATGGTTATAAATCCCCTCACGTAATTTTATGAATAGATCGACCAACTGGGATTTAAATGTGTCTTCAGCCTAATTAAAATACATGGGAACATAGGAGAACAAAATTATAAAAAAGGTGGTGATTGTATGACTAAAAGCAGGTATTACAACTAAATTGCCTCGTTTCACAAAGAAGCAATTATGTGCCACTCCACTTTGTATGATTTATCAAACGCCAAGGAAGCTTCGCTCATAGATGGTAGAACATTGACTGAATTTAATTTGATGTTCGAAGCGAAGCTGCTGAAAAAGCTTTCCAACAGACCGAAAAAATAGTACATTGAGTAGTTTTCAAGCTTGCAAAATCTAAGCACATGCTTTAAACCCTTCGAAATTGCTGTCTATGGCCTTTGTGAAGAACAAGTCAAATGCAGTTTATAGCAAGTCAATGCATACCTTTGTTCTACTGAGATAATAAGATGATGACAAAAGAAGAGCAACAATGAATTTGACTTGTGGCTGACTTCTTTGTTTTAAAATAGAGTTGAACATGGTAAAAATGTACATCTTTAAAAAAAGTAAGCACAATTAAAGTAAATGGTTTTTTTGTACATTAAGCTGGTATAGTTGGTTAGTTTAGCACTTAATAAAAATTCCCACTATACTTCACTGAAACCATTCAGACACCTGGAATAAATTAACGGATTACTGACAGAATAGCGGAAAAAAGAAAATTGAGGTACAGAAATATTGTGTCAAAAATATCGCTAAGAAAATAATGTTTCACACTAATGCTGTTAAAAAACATACAGAAATATCCTTTTTTATATCTATCTATCATCGATCTATCTATCTATCTATCTATCTATCTATCTATCTATCTATCTATCTATCTATCTATCTATCTATCTATCTATCTATCTATCTATCTATCTATCTATATATATATATATCCACAAACAGAGAAGCTCCTTCCGGATCTGCTGGGACCCTTGAGAGGTGGCGCACACGCCAGCGGAGCACGCCAGCAAATATATATATATATCATTTAAAATAGTAAATCTTAAATATTTTAATCTATACCAACAATATAATGTAAATTAAATACATTTCTTTAATATTTAATAATTTAATACGATATATGAATATATACATATATAAACAAACATATGCGTGTGTGTATATATATATATACATATATATATATCAAAAAAGGCATTTCTCGCGCGTTTCCAGGTTTTTCTTAGAAGGAGATTGTATTTAGAGACTTAGACGTATTTCGACAGCACGGTCTTTGTCAATGAGTCATACATATATATATATATGCAACTCCTTGAACTCCTCGAACCTCCGCTACAAACACACAGCAGCAGCGGCGAACAGAGTAAACGGACCCCAATTGCTGGCAGGAAGATTTTATTTCTGCTCCTCTGCTCAGTGACGCGTTTCGAGCACAGCCGTGCCCTTGATCACACACAGGTAACAGTTTGCCAAAGCCATTTAAACATGCAGGGTGAGTTCACTTCCTGTGTCAGGTGATCATAGACACAAGAAAAAGACTTGCAAAGAAGACAGATTGGGTACATTTCATTATACAATCGCCATAAATTGTTTAAATGCATCACGCAATTACTAGATGATGTATGCAATATATCTGTATAAATACAAATAAAATTAAAACAGCATCATCGTTAAATATATATCACTTGGTTCACTTCGTGCAATTTAAAGTGAAAAAATAATGTAAATACATATAGAAATATATTTACAACAACACTGGTAATGGATAAAAGAATGTAACACGGTATAAAAACTGTTAATAAATAGGATAAAAATATCACTAATAAAACAGAAAAAATAGTGCCACATAATCCAGTAATGAACCAGCGAAGGTGATACATAACAGCCTGAATGCTAGTGATAGATATGAATATGGCTTGAGTGTGGTTATTACATGTCTTAATGCATAGTCTGAGGTAGAAATAAATATAAAGTGCCACAATAATGTGCAAAAGCATGACCTGATTTATCCTTTCCTTCAAAAAGTTTGTTTTCATCTCTATTGAAAAAAAGGAAAATCTACAATAATTAAAACCCATGAAAATTCCCTAAAAGATCCTGAAAGAATCTAAAAAATCTAAAAAACCAAAAATGTGCAAAACGAGCAAAAGCAGCTGGAATTCTATAATAGTGCTGACAAAAAAGACATAGAGCCAGTTGAAAACCCTTCAAGATATTACGAAGGAGTGAGGGCTGGGTAAACAGAGATGTGACTAAAACAGCTATAAAAATCTACCAAAACCCGTAAAAAAATCCATGAAAATTCATAAAAGCTTATAAAAACTATTTATAAAAGCTCATGAACAATCTACAAAATAGTATGTCCAAAGAGAGGTCAACACAGTGTAAAAGAGGGAACAGCCACATAATACTAAAGGAAGTTGTGCAGATCTTCAGTTGTATTTAACCCATGTGGTGCTTTACTATCCAGTTCTAGAATGATGCGAGATTCTAATTGCCTTAGTTTCTTTTCTTTGTTTCCACCCCTTCTCAAGGGGGGAATCGCATTGATAACAAAGTACGAGAGGCAGCTGAGATCGTTGTTGTGTTCTCGTTTGAAGTGTCTGGCTACAGGATAGGAAGAATCATTATTAACTATAGCCCGAATATGTTGAAGAATTCTGACGTGCACCTGTAGCTTGGTGCTACCAACGTAACGCAAGCCACAGGTACACGCCAAAACATACACCGCAAACTCAGTGCGGCAGTTGTAACTCCCATGGATAACACATTTTTCTTCCGAAAATGGGGTGGTGTAATGTGTAGTATTGACACCAAACTTGCACGCACGACGACACGTGGAGCATTTAAAAAAACCCTTTCTTGGTTTCAGCCAAGTGCCTGTGGTTCCTGTTTCTGGGCAGCTTTTAACTAACTGGCTCCTCATAGACTTTGCTCTTCTAAAAGTGATAGTAGGAATATCAGGGAGACGAGGACCCAAAACACCATCTGTAAGAACTATGGGCCAATTTTTTTTGATAATATTTTTTATCTTTCTCTCCTCTCTACTGTATGTAGTGATTAACCTTGGACATGAGTCAGCTTCAGTTACGTCAGTTTCTTTGGCTGTCCCATGTAGAAGGGTGTCTCTAGGTCTGTCTCGTGTTTTCAACACCGCACGGGTCAGGATTTGGTCACTGTACCCTCTTTGTTTTAATCTGTGTAACACATCCTTGGTGCATTTGTCAAGTTGTTCCGTTGTACTGCAGATACATTTGATCCGCAGTAGTTCACCAAACGGAATACTCTCTATTAAATGTTTAGGATGGCTGCTATTAGCATGCAGAGTGCTGTTGCCTGCTGTAGGCTTCCTAAATAAAGTTGTTTCAAGTATGTTATCTTCAATCAGCACTCTAACATCTAAAAATTCGACCGTGGTTGTACTGATTTGTGATGTGAAGTGCAAATTCATATGATTCTGGTTGATGGTAGAAATAAAACTGATTGCACTTTCCTCATTTCCCCTCCAAATCACAAAGACATCATCTATATAGCGTAGCAAATGCACCACATGATGATTAAAAATTTCCCAATGTTGTTTTTTGAGGACCTGTTCCTCCCACCAGCCAACATGTAAAAAGGCATAGCTGGGGGAGAAACAGGATCCCATAGCCACGCCTCTTTGCTATTTGAAAATGTCATTCCCAAATAAAAAGAAGTTATTATTAAGACACCAATTTATCAAATTGATTAGTATTCTGTTATGAAGAAACAATTCACTCCCCCTTGAGTCAAGGAAATATTTAACAGCATTCAGCCCATCCGTGTGATTGATGCTAGTATATAGCGATTCAATGTCTAGAGCAATCAATAAGAAGTTCGTCTCCCATGTGATGTCTTTGATCTTATTTAAGAAATCACCAGTGTCTTTGATGTAGCTGGGACGTTTTTTTACAAAGTCCTGTAGAAAAAAGTCAATATACTGGGAAACGTGTTCACTGACACTGTTGATGGCAGAAATAATCGGTCTTCCTGGTACTGGTTCAGTTAGTTTATGCACCTTTGGGATCAAGTAAAGTGTGGGTATCACAGGGAAGTCCATGTCTAAAAATGTATATTCCGATGAAGAAATAAGACTCTCCCTTTTGTATTTTAATAATTGCTTCCTTAGTGATTCTTTGGCAAGGTTATACTCTTTAAGGTTTGATTTACCATAGCATTCTTGATTGTTTAATTGTCTTTTTGCTTCAATAATACACTCCTTTTTTGGCCAGAGTACGATGTTGCCACCTTTGTCAGATGCCATAATGATAATTTCATTGTTCTTCCCCAGTTTAGTCATGAGACGATCATATTGGTTGTTCATATAAGATGAATTTTTTGGTTTCTTTTTGGTTTGGATATACAATTTTTTAATATCATCTGTCACACGGTCATGGAATACATCCACTGAATCTTTGGGCATCATAGGAATGAAGGTGCTCTTTGGTTTAATATATATAAATGCTTGGGTTATTTTGTTTTAAATGACCACCATAAATATATATTTAAAGTGTTTTATAAGGCGCAAACATGACACAAGAGTATCAGAGTGATGTACATGCAGTTGGAAACAGAATCTAAGACCTGAAACATTAAAATGAACACCTACTGAAAACTTAGAGCATAGAAAATAAAACTAAAGCAAGATATGGGATGTTGTATCAGAGATAATATAAAACATCTGTCATTCAGTTCTGAAGCATGGGGATAAATTCTCTGGCTGACTTTCTAGGTCCTATATTTATTCAGATTAAGTTCCAAATACCCTGGGGAATGGTGTTTGTTAGCAATTTTACTAGGATGGATGTGCTGCTGTCCTGTATTAGAGTGAGAGTCAACGCAGCACTCATGTAGACATGTTACCTGAGACTTTTTGTGAGATATCTGTACATTAGCATCCTTTTCGCCTTTCTTTTGAAAGTGTGGGTTGATAGGTTTGACCGCATCCCGGGTGGTAGGGAATTCCATATCCTTGGAGCTGATCCTGAAAAAGAGCATGTGTAGTTTTTTTGTTTTCTGAATCTGGTTGGTTTTAGCCTGAGGGAGTTTGAAATTCTGAGGGAACTGCTGCCCCCTGAGATTCGTATCTTTTCTTCCTGGTACTTAGGTTCATTAAAATGCAAGACTTTGTGAGTGAGGAAAGCAATTTTCAATTGAGTTTTCAATTGAGTTGATCACAAGAGGGAGCCAGTTGAGAAACCTCAGTGAGAGGGTAATGTGGTCAAAGTTTATAGTGTGTATCACAAGCCTTGCAGCTGCATTGAGGGTCGCGTCAGGTGGAGCTGGTTTTGCCTTGGGATGACATGAAGTGTTGCACAGCCATATTCTGTTCAGGATATCACTAGTGATTGTACTGCTAATTTGACATCTGGTGGTGGCTGGAATGGTTTCACTTCCTTCAGTAATTTGAGGTGGAAGGATGCACTGAGGGCCTGACTGGGAACACAGTCCAGCCCTGGCAATACAGCTGGAATGTCCTCAGGAGGACTGTGGGGTCGACTAGTGAGAAGCAACAAACCAGTACCAAAACCAGACCCTACTGCTTGAGAATCAGCCCTCACGCTTCCGGCCTACTGGGGAAAAAACCCTGATACCCACCACGGCCACTCAGGCCCTGAATCCACTGATATTTGCTAGCCTGTTCAGATTCTTATCCAGTGTTACTCCAATGGATTTAGTGGATTCTATAATCATAGGTTTGCAGTTGAGAGGCTCTAGGTGATTAGGCCGATTTTGAATATGTTGGGGGATGTTATGAGTGGGGATTTATAGGTATTCTGTTTTCAGAGATCTCAGCTCGAGGTTGTTTTGAGACAGCCAAGTCTGTGTTTTGATTATAGTGTTATTTAGTTGGATGATGTCCTCTAGAGAGGATATCTTTGAGTATAATTGTGTATTATCTGCATACATGTGGTAGGCAAACATAGATTGTTTGAGGATTTCCATCAGTGTGTTCATATAGAGGCTAAAGAGTGTGAGGGAAATGGTCGACCCTTGTGGAACTGCTCATCTCACTGGTGAAGCGTTTGAGAGTGAGTTTCCCAATTTGATTCATTGTGAATGGTTCTGCAAGAAGGATGCGAACTAAAAGAGCACTTTCCCTGATAGCTGAATTCTGTTTTTTAGCACTTCTATTACGTTGTTGTGATTGATCTTGTCAAATGCTGATGAGAGGTCCAGGAGAATGAGTAGGCAAGAATCATTGTTATCTAGAATCTTAAGGGTGTCTTCTATGATGTGTATGATGGCTGATTTAGTGGTATGCCCTGGTCTGAATCCAATCTTCAGGAAATCAAGGAAAATGCCTTGTTTTAACTATACATTTACAATCTCCACCAGTATGGGGGAGAAGAAGTGGCTGAGATCCTTTAGTATGGTGGATGGGATAGGTTTGTTAAAATGTGTAGTTAGTTTCAAAGATATTAAGGTCTTGTCAACCTCATCCTCATTTAGGGCTTTATTACGAGTTTGGCAATCCAACCATTGTAAGACCACGTCCGCCCCCGCCAGCAGTCTACGGCGCTGGCAGTCCAAAGACTGCTGTATTATGAGTTGACAATGGGGCTGGCGGTGTGGAGGCAAGGATCTTGTAGCAGTGGTGAGTAACTTTCACAAATATATTGATGCCTGTATGTGCATTTCAACAGCAGAATGTGTCAGTTGCACACATATCCCTGATATATGTTGGAAAATATAGCATACCCATTGCCAGGGTTCAGCCCATATGTGGGCAGTCCTGGCAATGGGTATATGGTTCGAAAAGGGCGTACCTTTAGGGCACCACAAACAGGGTCATAATCCTTGGTGTGAAGATCCTGCTGTGAAGGGGGGACCTGGAGAAAGGGATCCAAAATGGAATCTCCATGGAAGATGAAGAAAGTGATGAGTACACACCCCGCATCCTTTGTTAGCACTATCTTAAAGCAAGCGGCAGAATGCTGCGGTACACTTGTGGAACAGGCAACTCATAATACTCACGGTGATGCAGCTCCCCTGTACCATTCTTTGGGCTGCCTTTCCCCAACTGCAAATCCAGCAGTCATCGGTCCGCTGGCAGTCTTGGCGGTCCAGCAGCGGTCTTTGCAAAGCTGATCTGCCCAGCTCGTAATACAGCGGTCAGACTGCCTAGCTCACCACGCTTGGACTGCCACCGCCGATTTGGAGGTACATGGGACTGCCAAACTCATTATAAAGCCCTTAGTGTTTATAACTCCAGATTGCATGATTTTTCATCTTTTATGGGTGTTTTTCAGTTTCTTCATCAACTGGGGATGGAGGCCCACTTGTGGGACACACCCGCGCCGCACGGCCACCAGCTGCTGCGTGTGCCCCTTGCCTGCCTTGCTGCCTCGCCGCCGGCCTCGCTGCCGCCTGGTCACTCCCCATTGGTTTCCTGACCCAAGACCACCTCTCCTTCAGGAAGAAGCTGAAGACCTGGCTGTTCGAGCAGTAGCGGCACCCCCCCTCCCCCAGCGCCTTGAGACCCTACGGGTATGTAGCGCGCTCTATAAGTGTCTTTGATTGATTGATTGATTGAGGCTCATCGTCGGTATGCTAATCGCTGTCTATAGTGGCTCATAACCTTTTTTTTGTCAGTCATGATTGATTTTTCGATTTCAGAAATGTATTCATCAAAAAAGGAAGAGAAAGCTTTTCAGTTTTCCACTGAGTTGTTGGTAATCTTGGTTACCTTGTTTGCCCCTGTTAATAGATTGGCAATTTCAAAAAGAACAGAAACACATTAAGATAAACAAAACATTATATTTTTTGAAATATATTATTGAAAATGATACTTACAACAATGATATATTCTTGAAAATTATATTACCTGAAAAAATTGATATTTCTGCATCACAATATGTTTGCATCACAATATTTTTTTCCCGAAGTTTCTGTATCACGATATTCAAACTCTTAGTCACTCAGACATTTGTGACATTCCAGTTTATTACATAGTGGATTGGGTTCACCATGTCTTTGTTGCACACATATTTCCGGATTTAAACAATCAGGATATGTTGAAGCTTAAAGTGAACTTTCTTTCTTACAATTGCATTGAACAGTTTATACTAACGAACTTGTTTAATCTGTTGATTTGAGTTGTTCATTATTGGAACTTTTACTTTTATTTCATTAGGACATTTGCATGGATAATTGGAAGCACACCTCGGAACTAATAGAAGAAACCTGAGGGCAATCATAAACATATTGCAGGATCCTTCAACCATGTAATCGCATTTAAAATTACTCATTATAAAGGCAGGTCTAACTTGGCTGTCCAGGGCGGAATAGCGAACATCCACACATTTAATGGAGGGGGGGAGCATGTCCCTCTTAGTGAAAACCTTTACGATAATATTTACCCAATAGTAGTTCTCCTGGGACTATATTATCAAACATACTTTGTTGACACAGTAAAGTTGAAAATGTCCTCCAGAAAAAAGAGGATGCTTAGTCCCTGCGCCCCATTACAGCACAAAAAGTTGTTCGGCTCAAACTTCCTGCTGACATATTAGCTGAGGGAAATGTGGTATATTATTATTAGGCCACACCAGCCATTCTTTTGATTAGCTCTTAGCCTCCCATACACCTATGGTTATCGTATTTATATGTTCAACTCTCTATCCACAAAGCCTTCAAACACTCCTGCATCATAAAAAATTCCCTATATCCAAAAGGTGTTTTATTGAATTCCCCCTGTCCGCAGGAGCATCCCGCATTCCTTAATGAACCATATTTTCCCCAATCTAATGATAAACAATTTTTACGATGAATGAGGTCATTCAAATTTACTGGAAGAGCCTAATGGCACTTCATTTGCATGTAGACCATGTGTATAACCAAGTCTGTGAGCATGTAATTATATAACTCCTGACATTGCACATGTCCCACTGCTCATCATTACACTGATGAAAGATAGCAGAATCTGAATTATATCAAGGACAGACTACTGACTGACACATAAATATACAAAAAGTGATTTCAATAAAACAATGAGTGAAACACTAGAAAACCAGAGTCTTGGAAAGATATGTCTTTGCTCACTGGCAGAATTTCTATATTAAAAACTAAGACATAATTTTACACATCATAATATGTAAGTATCAGATGATATAATTTTCAGGATCACTAAACATAACAATAGTGCTGTTAGTTTTAGCTAAGAAAGGAAGCAAAAAATAAACAAAACTGAGGACATCCTGCCTTCCCTGACAGGACTAGGGTGGATTGTAATAACTTGTTAGTTTTTACATATCTTTATGCCAAATAGTCTACTTGAGATGAGAAGGTAATCCCAAAAGAGAAAAGGCAATGCAAACTCATAGATTGATCTAAGAACAGAGGACTGATAATGGGGAACCCTTTCTAAGTTCAAAAGGTTTTTATTGGATAAGTAAAGGTGTCAATACATGAGAAAAAAGAAAATACAAACATATCTTCAATTAGAGGAGAAAAGTAAAACATGGTAATGAAAATATACAATTGATCAGAGGATAACAGAAGTTTAAGGCTGAGTAACAAAAATCAGCACTGGTACTAATGAGCAATAAAGTAGCTTATATAAATAGAATAGTACAAATGAAAATCAATGTCAATCAGGGGGGCTTAGGGACCTCTTGCTGAATAGGTGAGACATGAGAGGAACGTTTAGCACAGGTATCTAGATACAAGGTTACAGGAAGCCATAAATCATGTCGTTTAGCAGCTAGACTAAGGGGGTGTACAAAAGCAGTATCTAGCCTGTGATTATAACAAACATTGTACCACCATGCTTTAAAAGAAATATTCGTAAAGTCTTTCCAGTTGACGGTGATTTGCTGGAAAGCAACAGCTAACAACAAGTCAACAATTTGCGTGTTGAGGTCAATATTATCCCAACAAGGTGAAAGGCTTCCTAAAAAAATATTGACAAGAGAGAAGGGGAATGTGGTGTGGAATATGGCATTGATTTGGGTCCAAACTAGTGTCCAGAAATTTTGCGTGAAAGTGCAAGAGAAAAGCATGTGGAAGAGAGTGGCCTTAGGAGCAGAACAGGACCAACAAAGGTCTGGTGTAGAGGAGAATCTCTTATTCAACACCTGGGGAGAAAAGAGAAGCCTATTGTATATGAAAAAGAGGGTTTGTGTAAGAGAAGCAGCTCTAGATGTCTTGCGAAGTTTGGTCCATAGTTTATCCCAAAGGGAGGTGGGCCAAGAGATGGCAAGGTCAGACTCCCACTGTTCCTCAACTTTGGACTTTGGCCTAGGTGTGAGAATCGTGTGAAATGAGTGGTATATTGAGGAGGCTGTAGGGTGAGTGCGCAAGAAGGAGTGAAGCTGTGAGGTATGATTTGGGGGATGGGGATGCGTGAGGGGGTTGGAAAGAAGAGCATAAGTGGACATGACTGCATTTTTAAGCGCAAGATACTTGCAGGCAAAAGAACGAGGGAGATGGAAGTGCTGGCTGAGAGCGGAGAAGGATAAGAAATCAGAATTAGAGAAGAGTTGAGAAACCCAGATTAGACCCCTCTGTCTCCAGGTTTTCCAATAAAAGGGCTTGCGATTGATGGTAATACTATTATTGTGCCAGATAGTGGAATTGAGAAACTCTGCTGTAGAGGAAGGAGGATCTGGAGAGGTGGAAAGAAGCAACTTGGCTGTGAACTTGTGGATAGGAATGGAGGAAAAGTGAGGTTTACAAGAGAATGAGAGATATTCAGCAAAAGTGAAAGGGGCTAAAGAAAGCCGCTCAGTGGTAACCCATAAGGGGGACGGCTCAGCAGGGTCTTGCAGCCAATGGGAAGCTTGCCGCAGAAGGAATGCTTTGTGGTAAGCGGGGAAATTCGGGAAATTAACTCCACCCTCGGATTTGGGGAGTTGCAATCTAAGCAGGGACATGCGTGCTTTTTTGCCGGACCAAAGAAAGGAGGAGAGAATGGTGTTAATCTTCTTAAAGAACTTAGCAGGGATAGGAATTGGGATGTTGGAGATGGTGTAAAGGACTAACGGGGAGAGCATCATTTTAATCGTATCAAGACGACCCCACCAGGAAAGGTATAATGGGTGCCATCTGGAAGTGAGGTCGGATAGTTTCTGGGTGCATTTGGTGAGACACAGCGAGACAGTGTCGGAGAGGGAGGGAGTTATGTGTAGACCTAGGTATTTGATGTGTGAGGGGCTCCAAGTAAAATTGGACGCCATAAAGTCCGGTTTAAAAGTGAACTTAGTGAGGGGTAGAATCTCACACTTGTCATTGTTTAGCTTATAACCTGAAATCTGGGAGTATTCGTGAACTTCAGCTAAGAATGCGGGAATGGAAGTTGCGGGATTAGACATGAATAATAGAATATCGTCTGCGTAGGCAGCAAGTTTAATATTAGTGTGGGAGATTTGGAAACCGTGTAAGTTGGGATTTTGACGAAGCTTTGAAAGAAAAGGTTCCAGGGCCAAATTAAAAAGAAAAGGGGAAAGAGGACATCCCTGACGAACACCCCTACCTAGGTTAAAAAAAGAGGAGACTAGACCATTGGCGCAAACCGCCGCTCTAGGACTGGAATAAAGGAAGGAGATAAAAGAAATAAAACGTGGACCAAATCCAAACCATTTGAGGGCGGAGAAAAGGAAAGTCCACTCCACCCTATCGAACGCTTTTTCTGCGTCTAGGGCAATGGCTGTTAATGAGTCTTGGAACTGTGGAGATTTGGAAAGGACATTAAACAACAGTCTGGTGTTATCGGTGATGAAGCGACCCTTAACGAAGCCAGACTGTTCAGGGCCTAGCAGTTCGGGAAGGTAAGGGTCTAATCGAATGGCGAGAGATTTGGCATACAATTTATAGTCAATGTTGACCAAAGAAATTGGTCTGTAATTCTTACAATGCTGGGTGTCTTTGCCTTCTTTGGGTATAATACAAATGTGGGCGTCTGAGAATGTACCTGAGGAAGAACCGTTTAATATGAAGGAGTCAATAAGGGAGTGGAGTCTGGGCAGCAACAGTTTGGAGAAATGTAAATAAAATTCAACTGTGAATCCGTCTGGCCCAGGGGCCTTATCCTTCTTGAGTGACTGAAGCGCTGTGAGTAATTCATCACCAGAGATTGGTGATTCAAGGGCAGATAAATCAACAGGGAAATTAGGAGGCGGTTGGATGGTGGCAAAAAAAGCAGCAAGAGAATGAGCAGTGGGGTGCGTCTCAGAAGAATAGAGTTTGGAATAAAACTGGGAAAATTGTTCTAAAATGTCAACATCTGTATGCTTTAAAACAGAATTAGCATCGTAAACAGATTCAATATTCAGTTTGTTCTGTTTGACTTTTAAATAGTTGGCTAAAACCTTCCCCGCCTTATTTTTACCACCATAAAATTTTGAACTGGATTTCAACAAGTACAATGAAGCATCCTCAGTGGATTGTTTGTTAAATTGCATCTTAGCAGCAATGAGGGCGGTCAGACTTTCTTGCGAATGGGATGTATAGAAAGAATGCTCTAGCTTTTTAATCGTACAGAGGAGGTCATTGGTGCGTTTGCGAGCATTCATGCGTTTGGTGGCCACAAAGCTGATAATGAAACCTCTAGCTGCTGCTTTATAGGCATCCCAAACAACGTGGTTAGGCACAGTGGGTGTATCATTAATGGTGAAAAATTCTGTGGTGAAATCTACAAAGGAGGCGGAGAATTTGGGGTCGAGGAGTAAAGTGTTATTGAAGCGCCATCTCTTTGGTCCGGTGGACTTGGGTAAAATGTCAATGTTTACCAAAACGGGGGCATGATCAGAAAATAAGATGGGGCCTATATCAGCGTGGGTTAGGGATTGGGACAAAGGGTGGGAGAGGAAAATGTAGTCAATACGTGACTGGGAATGGTGAGTTGGGGAGTAGAAGGTGAATTCTTTAGAGGTGGGATTGCAGAGACGCCAAGCATCAATGAGTTTATGTTGGGATATCGCTTGGGCGAAAAGCTTGTGGGATTTATTAGGGACAAAGGGTACCTTGGAGTTCCTGTCTAAAAAAGGGTCGAAGGGAAGGTTACAATCACCTGCTAAGATAAAATTATCGTCAATATATTCGGTGATACGGGAGGCCATTGCACGCCAAAAAAACTGATCACCACCAGTAGGGGCGTAAATATTAAGGAGGGAAAGAGGGGCGCCCTTTGAGGAGAGTTTAACGTATAACCATCTACCATCAGGGTCTGATTCAGAAATCAAGAGCAAATGAGCAAAAGATTTACGAACTAATACAACCACTCCGTTCCTCTTACCATCACCCGGAGATGAGAACACAGCACCCACCCAACCTTTCTTAAGTTTGGCAGCCTCAGCATCGGACAGATGTGTTTCTTGTAAAAAGGCAACGTCTACATTCAGTTTGGCTAAATGAGAAAGGATTTTTTGTCTCTTAATAGGAGAATGCAGACCTTTAACATTCCAGGAAACAATTCGGACTGACATTAAGGATTAATCAGAAAGTGGATCAGTTGAAAGGTAGGACAGTAAGGAAATACCTCGCAGCGAGCAAGGGCACAAGAGAAAAAGAGAGTGAAGTGAGAATTAACGTGAATGAACAGGAGTAGAAGAAAAAGAGAAAGAGGAACCAGTGAGGCCATAGAGATAGGAAAGAGCCAAGAAAATAAGAAGAATGATAGGAAGATACAATAATTCTTAAAGAAAATGATGAGAAAGATGAGAGGGAGAATCAAATAGGTGAAGAGAGATGAATACAAGCAAGAGAGCCAACAAACAATGCGGAAAAGAGAAAATGTCGAAAGAGAAGTGGAGAAGAACCATGGAAAAGATAGTGACACCAATAAATCTGAAAGCAACGAGGGAAAAGGGGAGGTAAGGAAACATCGAACGTAAAAAAACATGATAAATAAGGAATGAAGAGTACTTACGAGGGGAAGCATGGGAGAAATACAATCAGGAACTGGGAACAGACGGAAATACATGTGGAGATGAGGGAAGGGAGGTAGGGCCAACTGGGAGAGGCAGGGCAGTCGGGATGAGGGAAACGTCCAACCAGAGATAACACAACGGAACGCAAAACAATGATCTGTGAAGGGAGAAAAATAACAAGGTTAGAAACTCGAACACAGCAAAGATAAAAAAGAGAACATATGACCAACTGAGGAACTAGAACAACACTATCAGACTATAAAATGAGAAATATAATCTTAACTAGAAGTCATAAAATCAGAGGAACCTGCAAAAATGAAGGCAAAAAAAAGCAAACGGAATAGAGGGTCAAATTGCAACTATAAAAACAAGTCATGGTGGGTGGGAAGAGGAACCAGCTATCTCCATGTCATGTTGTCCACAGGAGTTCAAGAAGCTTCGAAGTCGCGCTGGATCCTCATATGTCGTAGTCTTGTTGTTATGGGTGACCTTAAATAGACAAGGATGAAAAAGCCCATATCTGGCGCCAATGGAGCGAAGGTCTGGTCTCATATCAAGGAAGGCTTTACGACGGTTTGCAGTGGCCCTGGCATAGTCCTGTGCAAAGAACAAAGTGGAGCCTGACCATGTGAGACGAGGAGATGCTTTGGCGGCTAAGAGGACTTTCAGCAAGTCTGTGTACTCTAGAAAGTACATTATTACACCTCTAGGCTTCGCTGGCGTGGAAGGAGAGGAGGGAGCTCGACCAAGCCTGTGGGCACGTTGGATGTTTAGTGAGGTATCTTCAGGAAGGTGAAGAAGCTTCGGGAGAAAGGATTTGAAGAAACTAATGGGATCATTTCCCTCACAACCCTCCACCAGGCCGTAAATACGGAGATTGTTGCGTCTGTTGCGATTTTCAAGATCCTCCACCTGCTTCTGAAGAGAGGAAATCTGCGTGTGCATGTGGGAGACCTTGGTGACAGAGTCCTGAAGAGAGGACACGTCACGCTCCACCGACGAAACTCTTTCATCCATCGAAGCCCAGTTGTCAGTGAGAATCTGCAACTTAGCATTGGTCTCTTCCATGTAAGGGCGCAAGGCCCGTTTCTCTTCGAGAAGTAACTCCATAGAAATGGGCGAAGAGGGCTTAGGAGGCGAAGGAGGGTCCTTTTTTAACCTCTTAGAGTTCGCCTTTACTGAGGGTTGCGAGGGGGTGTCTGCAGTCGACGTCATCTCAGTTGAAGCTTCCAAATGGGCTAGTGCAGTGAAAAACTTGGAATTTTTAATGAAATTACGCTTTTGAACTCTACTGGAGCAATCCGCCATCAGCACGCCTATGGAGCGTGAGTTCTTAAGATATCCTATTGCCCGACTCAGAAGGGAGCAGAAAGCAGATTAATACAGAGACATGCCAGGTCAAAAAATTGGACTCATAGGAGTTAGAGACTGAAGTCCTAAAGGTGGTCGCCCTTCATGAGGAGAGGTGAAAATTCCAGTCAGAACATGCAAGATGGTCTCAGTGTTCAACTAAAAAGAACTCCAAAGGACAAATTAATGTATAGGTGTGCCAGACAAAAAACTGTAGACGTAGATATCTAAGGCTAAGGTCATAAAATGGCCGCCGTGGATGAGGAGAGCCAAAAAATTCCAGTCAAAACCATGAAAAAGGCCACCCTTTCAAAAGAAAAATAAAGAAAAGTCACCTTAGAATATTGGTCTGCCACATTTGTGCCCCAGAGGCTGCTGGGGTCATATGCGTGCGGACGAGGCATCCAGGGATCTCATGCGCGCTAGGACGCGCTGTTGAAGCATTCGCGGGCAAAAATAAACAAAATGGCGGCCGCGGCCGATGATAAGCCGCGACCGGAGGTAAAAAGGGCTGTTAAGTCCAAAATAGCTGTGCCTCAGGAGCGGAAGGGGGATGAAAATGAGCCTGGCATCTTCCGGTGCAAGGGGCTTCCCTCCGTTGCTGGAAACGGGTGCGCGAACCGCCGGTAACCTCCGGTTCGGACGGAGCCGTCACCCGGACGCCGCCATCTCCTACGGGCGCCTAGCCACGCCCCTCAATGGGGAACCCTTTCAAGGCAAAGATGTGGCTGAAAATCTGAACTATTTGATAGCTCTGCCTCTTAAGATCGATACTTTATGATGGTTCCAGGCATATGAGGAAGCTGTGCTTTTTATGTACACCCTCAGCAAGGCTGTTTATACTGCATGTGTGTTTGGTGTCAATGTTGCAATAAAGATGTGAGTGTTCCTTAAAGAATCCTCTAATTCTACTCACCCAACCACCTAACCAACACAGTCATTGAAGTGCATTTGATGGAGAGTAGCTCATGGTAGTCCATTTCATGCGTCATAGTCTCTGAGGCATCCAGAACCTGAAATATGTTATTGAGAAGAAAGAAAATAAATGAGAAGAGTAGTGAAACCCTGAAAGGCTAGTACCACTCTCATTCATATGCGAAATGGCATGCTTGTGAACGACTGTTCCTTTTGAGTATAGTTCAGGTCCATTTGGCCTTGATCTTGATGGGTCACATCAGTGAAGGACACCATTGTGACTGAAAGAAGAGATAGCAAAAGGTATCGTTAAATGTGACTTTCTTTAAGAAGATGACAGAGGAGAATCGGACAAAGTCCCTTGAAGAGGCTGACGGTTATCATCGAAAACAAACAGGGTTTTCTTCAGGTATATGAATGCCAATGCCTATCTGAGTTGACTTCCCCCTCCAACATTCAGGGATTCATGTCCTACTACACATGGGAATTGCACCCTCTACCAAATAAGTAATCAAGACACTAGTCTGTGCATCTGCTTTGCATTCACCATTGGTGGGAGTAGTGGTGTGTTTGTGGTCACTGTTAATGATATTACAATTCCAGTTGGAAGATAGTAAATAACAATGGGCCCCAATCCCTGATATCAACATTCCCCACCTTGTGTTTATTGACTAAATATTATGATCCATTAGGTAATTACTGTTATTAAAATATCTTGATCAGATATCCTACTCGGCAGACTGTGCTTACCAATGTGTCTGTGTGTTTCTATATTTATTGAGCCCCTGATGCCACACATAGAATCACAACCAGCTCAGGGCTTCAACCATGAACATTATTATTTTGTTATTAAACGTCGTGGTCAAATTCACAAGGTAATCTTCATACTTAAGTGGAATTGTGGAATGGTTTTAATGCACATATTAATTCACAAAATACATGTACAAATTGGGGTGAGCAAATATTCTCACAGGTGCGGAGAGTGGGTATTTCCAGGAAACGGATGACTAAGAAATCAGCACATTTCTTAGATATTTTCGTACATTTACAAGACGTTAAGAGATGTAATCCTGCTTTGAGCATGAACGAAGCTGGATCCATAGTGGCGAGGGGAAGAAATAACTACCAGGATACAGAAGGAGCACAGAGGGGGCGGTAAAGGGGTTTTCTTTTGAATAAGAAAGGTTTCTTAAAATGAAGCTGCTCTACTCCAATAGATGTACACATAAACCTGATTAATGATTTTCGAGAGCCAATCCCAAAATACTACTTTCAGGAGTATGTCACATTTCCAACTTCGTTCTAGGCATACAAAATATACATTGCATGATTGTGATTGATTTTGTTTTGACACTTAACATAGTTCGTGTCTCTGTACATCTATTCAGTGCCACCAATCTCTTAGCATTACAGTCATAGTAGACATTTTCCACTATGACTCCAAATCATTGTGAAGTCATTGTGCAGCGTTTCATTCATCACATGAACAGTACCGATTCGGTTATGTTTAGTGGATTCAGTTTTTCAGGGCAAGTTGCAATATTGAGGTAAATTGTGAAAGTAAATTGAACATGCGTGACATAAAAACCACATCTATGTGCATGCTTCTTTTTGGTCTCAATTGTAGCTTTTTTTGTTTAAAGATAAGAGCCCGCCACCCCTCCCAAGCCCACATTTGGAGATTCTTTTTCAATGTAGCTCTGAAAATATTTACAGATGTTTTACCAAATCCTTGTTGTACTCCATGCTATATTTTTTTATAAGGGAAGCTTTGTTTTAGCCACAGCTGAAAAGTCAACATCAAAAACACAAACTAAGGCTAGTTTTAGATTAGTTGTCTCTCTGGAGTATTGGAAATGATAGTAAGAGGCATGCTGCTGGGCAATACTCATATTGATCAGTTTTCTTTATCCAGAATACTTTTGGGCAGATTTATGAGGGACTTGCGCCCCTTTTACGCCGCCGTTGCGTCACTTTTGTGACGCAGCGGCGGCGTAAACCCTGCACCATGTTGCGCCCCATTTACATCGTGATGCATCTATGGAGATGCGTCACGGTGTAAAGCCCTGCGCCTGGGCGTTGCTACTCAGGGGGGGGCGTTCCGTCGCAGAAACGCCCCTGAAAAGGGACTCAGTGAAATCTATAAGATTTCACTGAGTCACTTTCCCAGCGCTGATGCGTCAAAACCCTGCGCCTGCTTGAAGCAGGTGTAAGGCTTGACGCACCATGTTAGGGATAGGGTAGGTTGGAACAGTGCTGGAGTTGCGTCGCGCTTGCGACGCAACTTCAGCACTGCGCCAACCTTACGCTGGCAGATGCGTCACGTATCTGCTTGTCCTTGCGCCACGATGAGCCGCATTGTAAATGCGGCGCATCTGCGGTGGCGCAAGGGCAAACTTGCGTGATGCATCTTCCCTGGCGCATCCATGCTGATTTGCAGGGATGCGCCAGGGAACATAAATCTGCCCCCAAGTACCTAAACGTAATTTTGAGTCAATCTATCCTATCCAAGCGATTTAAATCATTAGGTTTTGTGCACTGTTGGTCAGTTTAAAAACGATTGGTGAAGTCGAATTGTGCAAAAAAGATATCCAACGATTTGTCTTGCGGTAATGAATACATCTGCCTTTAAGAATCCGCAATACTTATGATCCAACATTATTATGACATGTTGACATGTACCTTATAAATAATGAGACTTAACACATGCATTGTATCTAGTCAGTAGCCTATTTTATTTATAACGTCACTGGCTCCAGAATCTCTCCGTTCCAGTTTTGAGAAACCATGATTCCAACAACAAAAAACCTTTTCTCAACAGTGGTGTGAGGGCTTATAAATGGGAAGGGCAGCTTCTAGAAAGATTCAGTAATATAAAATGTAAACTAAAAGTGATTCATCTTAGTACGTTAACATAGATATTGGTTAATATAGGACACCAAACATGGGCACACAGCCTGTTTGCGGTTGCAAAGTGATCTGTTTATAAATTATTGGCTTTGCAACAGCTACATAGAGGACACAATGTCTTCGGGAGCTGGGAATAGTTCTCAACTCGCAATGTGCACTTTCCCTAACGCGGCAATTTGAAAGGAGGATTGGGCATGCAATGCAGTGCAGTCTATTGATGATTAGCAACCACATTTGTCGTCACAAACAATTATATATGACACCCAAAAGGGGTTGTATCTATTTGTAAAGTGGAGGCTGTCTATTAGGGACAGTGTCCACTTTGTATAGACTGTATGCTATTGACATTGGAGAAACTAGACGTGCTCCCCAAATGCCATTCACAGAATGCCCCTTTCTAAGAAATAGCAATTAATACACAAATAGGCATTCTGCAAATGTGAATTACAGAGACAGAGAATGTAAGAATGTGGGTCATCAGTTGAGGGGGATAAGTACCCACCTCAAGTAATAATCACAATCCTTGTTACGGTGAACAACTAAAGTCACTAAATAAACCTGAGCTCAACCCTCTGGTAGCTATGGCACAGAGCTGACAGGCTTACCTTAGAGTCAATGTTTAAAGTATTTACATAGTAATAAAACAATAATAAAGTTGAAATGCAAAACAATGAAAGTCCTCAAAGGAATGAGGTAAATGACAATAAATTGACAAAAAGTCAATAGGAAGAACCAGATATATAAATCTATAAATTGTCAGTAAAAATAGTGCCAAGTTGCACATAGTGCCAATGATAGTCAATGGTTGCAGGATACTGGGACCTAGGTGTTACTTTGCACAGACTGTAATAGAGCACAGGACAGATACACCAACCAGGTTTTTTCTGGTGAAAGATTTTACCTTCTGACTTTAATCCTTTAAGCCTCAATCCACTATACCTCAGGGGAGGCACTTAGACACACACGTTGTTAGGCAGAGGCCAAACAGTAGGGTCGAGTCCAGGTCCAATTGCAACTGATAAGCTGGGCAGTTGAAAGAAAGACCCTCATGGAGACTGTTGGGTCCCTGTACCTGTTAATAGGACATTAGCCTTATGACCCTTGTAGTCAATTTTCAGAAGTGGAAGAGCAAGTCCAGTCTTCACAGCTTGTGCCCCATTTATGCCTGATACAAGATCGTGACTGGGAATAACTCAATGATATGCCCATAATCAATGTCGTCACAAAGATCCAGGAGCCAACCCTACCAATGTTGGATGTTTTCAAGATGGTAAAAGCTTTCACGCACACTAAAATTGGACTATGAGGGCTGAAGTGAGTTTATCATGGATAATCATAGTGTCGTCCCACATCTAACACTAAAATCCAGTTTGAAATAACTACTGTACCCACAATTAACCCAGAGATAGACCAAGTAGGATGTTGGCAACCAGACAATGAATACACTAGAATTGCTTTGGCATCCTGTTTTCACCCTTTGAAGTGTGCATCAAGTGTTATACGTAAAACACCAACAGACCTGTCAAACAAGATTTGATATTCAAGCAGGATTTGACTCTGTAATGTCAAAAAGAGGGCAACACAATTGGAGCCAGCCTAGCTGGGGGACAAAAATAGGTGTCCTGCCCAAGTGCCAGCTAACATTTTCTTGCAACAAGGAAAACATCTTTGAAGTGCACCTCAAGTATTATATGAAAAACCATAGTGGACCTGCCAAACAGGATTTGACATGCAAATCCTCACAGTCACAGTTTGTATGTTTTGTCAGGTTCAGAGGACCCATATCCACCCATTCAGTTCAGCTCATTGTTTGCTCTTTGAAGGCATTTCATACCCATTCACACCTATTTAAATGTTAATTGCTGGCTTGCAGAAGTGGTATAACAAATTCAAATGGGCCTTCAGGGGCTTCAGTAAATGAAAAGATAATGCTCTAATACTTATTTTTCTTTAATATTTTGTAAAAATCAAATCTCACCATTGAATTGGATTTTTATGAAGTATTAAAATAGTTTAATTATTCTTCTAGCTAGTGCCTTTCCTGAGATACAGTATTCATGTTTAATCACGACCCACCTTTCTACCACCTAGACATCAAGAGGAGCATTTTCAAACTACTCCAGCTGAATAACAGGACTTTACATGTGCAGAGCATTGTTATGCAGTAGCGGCTCCTGGAGGGAGTGCTGCTGGGTGGGGACGCAGGGCGAGGGAGGGGCAGGGTTGGGGGGTAGTAAATTCCGAATTATGGCCCAACGGAGGTAAGAATACAAATACATTCGTTGCACGCCAAATGGGATGCAGCGCGTGCAACGAAATTCGTTTTATTTATTTATTTGTATACTTACCTCCGTTTGGCCATAATCCGGCGTTTACTACCCCCAACCCTGCGCCGCCCTGCAACACCGCCCAGCAGCACTCCCTCCAGGAGCTGCTACTGCTGTTATGTCTGTGACATAAAAGTGCAGATATCGCACCAGAGTTTTCACATGTCCTTGACGCGAATGAGCACTCCTTACACTCTAATGCAGGATATTTCTGGATGCCGTGCTCAGCATGCGGTTAAGTGTACACGCATCCTAAACTGTAGTGGCATCTCTGTGCTTTCAGAAGGGTTATATGTAAGCTGCATCAAGCAGCAGACATGAATAATGTTGGCAAAATTGCAGAATTACTTGCTCATAAAAGCATGCCTAACTTGGACTTCTTCATGTGCTAAAAGGAGGCCATTAGTTTCAGGAAAGATATGTGAGCAACAATTTAATCTGCTTTTTCCAAGAATATGGCCTGCCCATACAATGATTTCCAAAGGTCTCAATTCATGATGTAGTAAAGTATTTTCCTGTGATGGCAATTTGTGTTTGAATCCTATATAACAAGACATTTCTAAGTAATGGATGCATCACAACACACTGGCTGCATTATTTTTCCTGGAGTTCTTTACTCCATGGATATACTTTTTGTCACTGATTTTTTATTCTTTCAGTGGGAATTCCTACTGGATCAAGTTGTGAATTTTCTTACTTGACTGTTTTCTCTTCCTTAATGCCAGGGGAACTGTGTGCCTTGCTGATAACATCAGCTTTGATCTTCACCTTCAATCAAGAGCAGCATGATTTCCAAGAATTTATTTGCTGTTTGTGTGTTTTTTCCTTTTATCTGGAACCCTTTTAAGGATACACTTGACAACTTTCATATATGCTATTAAGTGCAGGTTTGCACAATCACTACTAGGAATTGTCACTCCTCAGACAAGCTATACGTGAACTCAACAGACCTTCTCAAAATCCAGCCATTGACAGACTATCTATCTCTTCGCTTTACAGAAGTAGGTAGCGTTGTTCAGGAGTCGTGGCATTCCTACTCCAAATTGGGATTATGATGATGATGATTACACCTATTTAGTGAACACCTCTGTCCTGCTATATAAATGGGACTAGATCTGGAACTCTTAAAAATAACTTGTACATGTGTAAAGTCTGAATCATTGAACAACCCAAGGAGTTTACAAATTGACTGAATTAACTACTAAATCAATATACATGGCATCCTAATCCTGATGGGGTTGTTAGCAGCAATTATAGGACCCATCAGAATTATGAGTTTTTTATTTTCAGCTGGAGTGTTTGGCAGCTGAAAGCTAAAAGTAGCTATAAAATATGGCTCAAAATGAGGAACTGGAATGACTGATTCTTCCAGTAATTTCTCATTCCCTGGTACGACCCTCAGCGGTTCGCTCAAAGGTGAAAGGTAAGCAATGACATCCTATCCAATTTGTTTAGTTTAAGCATCAAAGAAAGAAAAGGACATGTCAATGCCCTGCATAAAATATACTTTATTTACAATAGGGAAACAAAATGAATACTACAATTTACCAGGGAGATTTTGAATCCAGCTTTCATGACTTGAAATGAAATTAAATGAAATTAAATGTATTTTTATAAAACACTCAAATGCCCGGAGGCGTCTTGGCGCTACCGCTATAAAAGTCTATGAAAGGAAGGCTTCACGATGACACAGCAGGAGGAACTAATGAAGATAGATAGTCTATTGGCCGAACAGCCACATTTTGAATGCTTTTCTGAAGGGAAGAAGGCCCATCTTTTCTTTAAGACTAAGGGGCTGATTCCGATGTGGTCGAAAACGGCTCCGACTGTCGGCTGGAGAAGTTTTGACCGCATCGGAAGTGCCAGTTTTGATTTCTTTTTGACCGACCCATTTTGATGGGGCCGAATGGAAAGGAATCTGAACCGGATTTTTGATTGGCCTTCGATGGGCTCGGAGAGCCCAGCAGCTATTCGGAAATCCTCCATCAATCCCTCAGTACGGAATGCATGCTCCCACTGAAAAGAATAGTATTGCGACCAAACACTTGCTGGTCTGGAACCAACCACTGGAGGTCATTCTGTTCCAGTTCCCAACCGATGTAGGATGGACCACAATGTCAGACGTACTCCGGTCCATCCGACATCGGAATAGGCCCCTAAGAGTGAGAGTATTCCAGAGTTTGGAATTGCAAGTTACAAAGCTTTTGCCGCCCAATGAGAATCTCCAAACTTGGGAATGACAACATTTTCCGCCCCAAAAAAATGCAATGACCTGGATGGGGTATACCAGGAAAAATGGTGTTTAAGATAGTCTGAGACAAAATCATGAAGTTCTTTAAAAGCAATACACAAAGCTTTGAAATCAATATGAATTCTTTTAAGCAACCAGTGCAGCTTAACTAGGGCCTTTGAGGCTGATGGATGCCTAGGCATCAATAGCAGCAGACTAACTGCAGAGTTTGCAGTTTATTTAGGAGTTTTTACTGCAAGTTGATGTAAAGGGCAGTGCAATAATCCAGTTCAGATAACGCAAGAGCAGTGACAACAGTCTTCTTCAGCTCATGGGGAATAAAAGGAAGCACTTTTCTGAGAATCTTCATATCGTAAAAGAAAGACAAGGTCACACCATTGATTTGAATTTCAAAGGACAACTTGTCATCAAAAAGAATCCCTGAGTTACTTACTTTCCTGTCTGGGGTTGGCAAGGTGCCCAACTCTTGAGGCCACAAGCTTTGGGACTAAAAGGGGATGTTGTTGCCGAATAGGAGGAGCTCTGTTTTTTCTGAGTTCAATTTAATGCAGTTGTTATTCATCCAATTGCCTATATACACATGCAGTTGTGGAATCTGGCTGCAGTGTCATCAGGATCACAGGACAATGAGACCACAATTTGGGTGTCATCAGCGTAAGATATTACAGAGAAGCCAAAAGATTTGAAAAGCCTGGCCAAAAGTGTGCCATATAAATAAAAAAGGGTGGGAATCAGGGAAGTCCCCTGTGGCACACCACACGGTAGAGTAAAAGGGTTGGAGAAAGATTTGTTCAAGGGAACAAATTGTTCCCATTTAGACAGAAAGGATTTCAAAAGAGCGAGTGCTGCTCCTCTGATTCCACTAGTGTGGAGACAGTCAATCAACAAGTCATGATTGACCATGTCAAATGTCGCCGAGAGATCTAAGAGAATTAAGGCTGCATTTCTTCCTTCATCCAGGGTGGATATTATGCCTTCAGGTGCGATACTAAAGGTTGATTCAGTGCAAACTGAGTAGGATTGAGTAGGTGGTTAGTGATTATATAAAAGACAAGCTCCCGATTTATAGCCTTTTCAACTATTTTGGCCGGGAATGAATGGCGTGACGTGGGTCAATAGTTACTAGGTTCCTGAGGGCTAAGGTTGTACTTTTTCATGGAGGCATGATAGATGCTTTCTTCCATGCCTTGGGAAAGTGGCCAGAGCTAAACATTTTATTGAAGATCTTGGCCAAATATGCACATATTACCTTAGGGGCCAGTTGTATTGCTTTTAGATGGCATGCATCCAATGGGGAGCCTGACTTGATGAAATCAAACCTGCCAAAATTACTGTTGGTCATAAGCGGGGAGAAAGAGGTCAGTATTTCTGCACTAGTAAGGGAAGAGACATCATCTTTAGGCAAGGGGGTTGAATGACAGTTTGAGGCAAAGTAGTAGCAGACATCCTCTACTTTGGCCTGAAAACATAAGCCAAAGTATTTCAAAAAGATTAGTTATAGTTGGTATTATTCAAAGATGTTAGTGAGGTTTTTAAACTGTTGAGAATTATTCTTTAGTGGAGTTTTTCAAAGTCTCCATCTTATGGATCAAATAAAAGGTTTTTTCCTTTAGAACTAAGGTTTTGTACTTACTTATTGTGTGTATATAGATATCTCTTTCAAGAGTGTCATAAATCTTTCTCCATCTGCGCTCCTGTCTGCGAGTTGCTTTTGGGCTCTAAGTTTATCAGAAAACCAGGGTTCTGAAGGAGTAGTTCTATGATTGGTATGCACTTTTTCTGGGGTGAGCTGATTTACTACTGTGCCTATCCAGTGGTGGTAATCTGAAGTGGCTACATCTAAGGTCTTAGAGAGATTTGGCTTTCACCTAGTAAGAGCCGAGTCCAGCTGAATTGAGCCTATCATATGCCAGTGACAACCTTTTCTAGTGTAGTGGTAGGAGTTGGCTATGGGTGATTTAACCAGTATCTTCATTCAAACATGACCGCCTTGTGGTAGGATCATGTCAGTGGCAATAAGGCTGTTAATTTAAGAAAGGGGTTGTCAGAAAAGACACCAACCAGCATGTGGCCCAACACATGAGTTGGGACATCTACCACATGAGCTATAATTTATTAAAAAGTTGGCAAATATTTACTATTTCCACTCCAGTCAGTGCAACATTAGGGGAAGTGTTGGATTCCAGAGGGATAACATTTACTATTCCCACTCCAGTCAGGGGAACAGAAAGGAAAAGGTTGGATATTGGAGGGGCAAAATGTACTATTCCAACTCCAATAACTTTAACAGTTGGGAAATTGTTGGATTGCTGAGAGATAAAATGTACTATTCCCACTCTAATAAGGGGAACAGAAGGGAAAGTGTTGGGATGTGGAGTCTTTACTTTTTCTACCACCCCTCCAGGTAGTGCAGATTTAGAAACAAACAAATTGTCTTGAACACAAAAAAAAAAAATCAGATACATAGTAAATAAATACACATATAAATATGTAAAAAAAGAAATCCAAATATAGTATATATTAACAACTAAATAAAATAAATACATATTGCAATGTTAAATGCATATCATATATAATTACAAATATTATTATAATTAAAATACAAAAATATTTTTCATTTAAGTAGATATTTTTATTTAAAAAATATTTATTAACAAACAAATATTTATTACATTTTATTTGTTACAAATTATTTACACTATCAACATAACTATTTATTAATACTTAATTTAAATGAATTTACTTACCACCCTATACCCTACAAAACCCACACCTACAATTTGCATAAAAAAGAATTGCACAATTAACATAATTATCATATAAATAAATAAAAATAATTTAAAAGGATTTTTAAATGTATGATAATTAAATTACGTCCCAACCTATATCCCTATGAACCCACAATCCGCTAAAATTCTCAAAACCGTAAAAAATTATTTATTTTAATTTAATAGCTACTAAAAATTGATCAACTGTCTTAAAAAGCAAAAACAATAATTATACAAAAAATTGACATCATATACTTTTAAAATATATACTGAAATACATAATAATAATTAAAATACTATATTAGAAACAACTACGATGTCAGTCGCAAAGGCTCCGAATGGCATTTGGATTTTCCTAACCTGTTTCCGACCGACATTTTGAAGCGACCAATTATGATAGAAGCAAACCGTTCAGTCTTTCCCACTTGGTTCCGATCAGCATTTGGAGACTCTGAGTCTGTTGGAGCCAAATAGTACAGGTCTATGGACCGTGTTTCCGACCAACATATTACCATGTCCGATTCGAACAGCCTTTCAGAATCGGTCTGTCCGAAACACTGAACGACTGTCAGAAAACTGACCCACAGCAGGCCCCCTTCACCCAGAGGCTTCTGGTTGGGGTCCATGGGGTGGCTGCCACAGGGTACAAGGTTTTCCGTAACCACCCCTTTTTTCAATGGGAGCCTGTGTTGTTGGTCAGAACACAGGCTCCCATTAAAGTCAATAGGAGTCTGACCGAACGGTGTTCGGAAACATCATAATTGGTCAGTCGGACTCACCAAACCCGAGTCAGTTGGAAATAATTCCGACAAGGAGTTGGTCAGATTGCTTTCCGACAAACATTGTAATGAGGCCCTAGATTTTTGTAAACGATATTAATGACTTTGATATTTAAAAAATCGATATTACTTACATTAAAATCAATATTATTTAGAACAGTATTCTTGCAGATGATATTTCCATATCACATTATTTTAGTAGAATGATATTTTTATTTCAATATTTTGTCTGAATACGGAAGAAGCCTCTACATAAGAAAGTATTGAAGATAAGAAGATGTTGGGTCTGTTAAATATAAACATGCAAAAAAATTGATACAATATTCGGGGTATAATTTAAAAAGGCAAATTTTAAACAGGCAAGTAAATTGATGGAACATTCGGGGTATAATTTAAAAAAGCAAATGGCAATATTAACTAACACACCTAAAATGCAAAATACGTTATTTCTAACTTGGTGAAAAGATAATTGAAACAAATTGAACACCATAAGAAGATTATGGAAAAAGTAATGAATTGTAGTTTCACTGAATATAGTGCAAGGAAATATTTTCTGACAATGTGAAATACTGACTAGGACTTGTCTATGACTAGAGGCGGGTCATTCAAACAATGGCCTAATTCTATGGAAAATCCAGATGATCCATGTTTTCTACTGGATCCAATTGTTACATGTTGGTGTTTACACTTTTGAATATGAATAGAGACCTAAGCGCCTGAGGCGGAAGCCGGGTGCATTTTGCTTGCATTTTTAACTTGTATTTAAAATTGTTTAGCATTTGCAGGAGACAACACCATACAGCGGATTTTAGCGCTGACGGGTTGAAAGAAACAGTGCTGCCTTTCGCGCGCCAAACCCCCTGGCCACGCCCACTGCTGGAGGCCACGCCCACCACAACACAGGCTTCTTAAAGCGCACTGAGTGCTAGTCGCGCCATAAGAGACCTAAGCGCCTGAGGCGGAAGCCGGGTGCTTTTTGCTCGCATTTTTAACTTGTATTTAAAATTGTTTAGCATTTGCTTTTAACCACTGTCACTTACCCCTGAGCACTTCCCCTTGTTACACGCTGCAGGAGACAACACCGTACAGCGGATTTTAGCGCTGACGGGTTGAAAGAAACAGTGCTGCCTTTCGCGCGCCAAACCCCCTGGCCACGCCCACTGCTGGAGGCCACGCCCACCTTCTTCTATAAATATGTGCATTCCCAGGAAGCGCAGCGGACGAGCGCAGCGGGAGCGCCGTTCGTGCGTGGAAGGCGTGCCTAAGGCAAGCCCGTCTGCACCCGTCCGCGCACGAACGGGCTTAGGGCCAGAACCTATGCCGGGTGTGGACACCAATAGGGTGAGCTATTCGCGTCGTGCCTTACTAAGTCTTAGACCTACAAAGAACGCACAGTGTAATTTTGTACACGAGTCAGATGGACATTTTATATATTGTGTACTCTGCCACCCGGTCAACTTACAACTGACTCAGGCACCAATTTTACACTCTGGCCTGAAATTAGCAGAATTGAACTGTAGGTCGCTCCCCATGCACGCCCTGCTTATTAACCACCTGCTCGTGGACCATGAGCTAGACATCCTGTTTCTTACGGAAACTCACAACACACTCGGACTCGGATGTGGTCTTGGCTCTGGCCCCGGGTTTTCTTATCCAGTCCCAAGTACGTCCCTCTGGTAGAGGGGGCGGACTGGCCATTTTGCATAGAGATCATTTCTCTTGCAGAATTAGCGATGCTCATATCACAGACTCAGAGAGCTGCCATTTTACCATCCATCTGGCCCCGACAACCTCTCTGGCAGGTCTTCTGGTGTATCGCCCCCCCGGCCATTCTGGTCCCTTTGCGAGCGCCCTACTAGAATCTATCTCAGCACTTGCCCACTCTACACCTAACTTTACTGTGCTAGGGGACCTCAATATTCACTTTGATGATCCCCTAGACACAGGGGCTGCTGATCTGATACTAGACTTGGCTGCTTACGGCCTCCAACTGGCCAATACCGGAGCCACCCATATCAAGGGCCACCTGCTAGACCCAGTTTTTACAAATGTCCGCACCCTCCAGGCCAAACCTTCTTGCCCCCTCCATTGCACAGACCATTTTTTGGTTCCTCTTTTCTGGCCAGGAGAATTCAGGAAGCCCCACAAGCCCGTCACGTACACCCAGGACAGGGCATGGTCCAGACTCTCAACTGAGGACTGGGCCAGAGCTCTGGAATCGACGACCCCCACCCCCTCGGGGGACCTTGTCGTAGCTGATAGCAATTTTAGGAAGTGGATTTCCGACTCACTCGACTCTATCATACCTATAAAAACCCGTGAAGACAAGAGCGGAAAGACAGGCTCGGCCCCCTGGTTTAGCCTGGAACTCAGAGCCCTCCGCAAGGAATGTAAAAAAGCGGAGTGACTGTGGAGGAAGGACTGGCTCCACTCTAGTAAAGACTCCTACCGGAGGACTGTGAGAGCATACAAATCTGCTTTGAAACTTTCTAAGGCCTCTTACTATGATAATAGGATAAAAAATGCCACAAACTCCGCGAGAGAATCCTAGCTCATCGTCAAAGAACTCCTAAAGATACCACAACCCCCTTAATTGACTAGGGCCCTACCGGACAGGAGTAATGAACTTGCAAAATACTTTGACTCTAAAGTCTCCCACATTTTAACTTCACTTCCACAGCCCAACCAGCTACCCTGCTGGGACAACGTGACGCCTGACACTTGTCCAGTAGGCGACCCTCGCCCGCAGCTTAATGCTTTTAGGGCGGTCTCATCGGACGAAGTTGAAAAAACTCTGGGCAAGATGAAAAGTGGCTCTCCCCGTGACCCTGCTCCCATGAGGTTTTTGAAAGCAGTCGCTTCTGTGATTGTTCCTCCAGTTCTGGAGTTGATCAATGCCTCACTGTCCCAAGGCTCCGTCCCTCCTAGTTGGAAGGGGGCGGTAGTTAAAGCCCTTCTCAAAAAACCCCAATTGGACCCAGCTGATCTGGCCAACTACAGGCCGATCTCGCTCCTCCCGGGCATCAGCAAAATTGCTGAAAAACTGGTTAACGTCCAGCTGTCCTAGTTTCTGGAATCTAACAATCTGCTGCGACGTTCCCAAACGGGGTTTCGCCCTGGCCAAGGTACGGACACTGCCCTCCTCGCCGTCATCGAGGAGGCAAGGTGCATTTTGGATTCGGGGGTGTCAGTGGCAGTGATCCTCCTGGACCTAAGTGCAGCGTTTGACACGGTGAATCACCGTGTCTTGCTCCACCGGCTGGCCAGGACAGGACTCGGGGGCACTGCGTTGGCCTGGATAGAGTCATTCCTGTCGGGCCGTTCGTTCCAGGTCTGGGATGGCAACTCCCGTTCTGACTCCCTTCCTTTGACAAGTGGGGTTCCCCAGGGTTCCTCACTTAGTCCCACTCTTTTTAACGCATATATGGCCCCTCTGGAGGATGTAGTTGCCCCCTTCTGCATCAAGATTGTGAGTTATGCGGACGACACGCAATTGGTCGTCTCTCTCTCACATCTTGATCAATGCCCAGATAATCTCCTGCACTGCCTCCAGAAAATCCATCTCTGGATGTGCGAGTCCTCACTCAAACTTAATGGGTCAAAAACAGAAGTTATGCTGATGGGCAAGAAGTGGTCAGCAATTCCATCATCTGTTTGGCCCGATATTATGGGTGAGGTACCCGCCCCCAAGAAAGAAATCAAGAGTCTTGGGGTCTGGCTCGAACCGGACTTATCAATGAAAACCCAGGCAACTAAAACAGCTGGAACCTGCTTTGGACTTATGCGGTCAGTCCGCAAGATCCTTCCTCTGCTTCCCCTTCAATCCAGGAAACTCCTGGTTCAAGGACTGGTCCTTGCACGATTGGACTACAGCAATGCTGTCTATTTAGGAGCCCCTAAAGCTACTCTGGGCAAGCTACAACGAACCCAAAATGCGGCTGCCCGGATGCTGATGGGTCTTCCTTCCAGAACCTCTGCCAGACCTGCGCTTAAGGCTCTCCACTGGTTGCCAGTGCGAGAGAGGATCGAGTTTAAGGCAATGTGCATCGCTCACAAGCTCCTCAATGGACAAGGCCCTTCGATCCTAGGAGATATGGTTATCACGTACAAAGCCTCGAGATCTCTGCGCTCGGACAATGAGCGACTGGCAAATGTCCCCAAGTTTAGGAGGGTGCGTACTGGAGGCCGTCGCTTCTCCGTAAAGGCAGCCACACGCTGGAATTCGCTTCCCCGCAGTTTGCGGTTGGAACCCTGCTACTTGCGTTTTCGCAAGCAGCTCAAAACTCTGCTTTTCCCTAAATAAGTTTTTTCCTCCTCTCTTGCCCAATTTCAAGCTCTCACAGCGCGGGGATGCCTCCGGGTCACCAGGCGCTTTACAAATCTTTAAATAAATAAAATGTCTGTTGAATGGGTTACAGATTACTGAATTAATAAGAAAAACATCTATTCAGTCCAAAAGAGATCATTCGATAACAAATCATTTTCAAAGATGAAACTGCACTAATGCAATGATTTTGTATCTGGTGACCATGTGTTTTATGTTTTTATAATGTATCATATGACTAAGGATTTGCTATACATTAACATCGTCACTATACTTGCATTGCTTACATTCGATCGTGTGACAAGAGCTTAAGGCCTAAGAAGAAGACCTATTTTTCTAACAAGTTGTGCTGATTAATAAAATAGGAAAATAGTTGTCATGTTTTCTTAAGCTTTGCCTAAAAGACCAGAGAAGAGAAAGGCCTTGTAAGCTCCGTCTTGAAGGAATGAGAGGATATATCATAGCAATAGGCTTCCGTAAACATTCTATAATTTAAACAAAAGAATTCTTCACTGTCCTGCTTAGCACGGCAGGAGCCGAACAAGGTCTTCAATTCAGAGGTATAGGTTCATCTTTGTTCCCCAAGCTCAAGCTGGGATAATTGAGACTGGTTTACATTGCCTGGAAGCTGGACCCATATAAGAGCCCGCTTTAGGATTGTTTCATTACATCTTCTTCCACACCCTAGCAGACATAGTAATCCAGAGGTCAGTGGTGCATCTGGGTCAATTTAAGTGTCAGCACACAAGAAAACAATCCAATTTCTATGTGTATTGTCATATTTCCTAATCCAAAACACAGCTTGCGTTGCTTCATTCTACGTGAGAAAATGCCTAGTGACTGATTTTTCAGACCCACAGAGATGTTTTTGTAGGAATACATGAGAAAAACTCAGAACATATACAATTCTGCAAATGTTTTTCAATTTACAAAATAGACCTGGACATTGCAGATGTGTTATTTTGTTAATAATATATGAAGTGCACTTCCACCCATCAGGTTTTTTGCAGCTGAAGTCACTAGAATTGGTTTGAGGATAGTAATTAGGCCTGAGCAGAGTCACCAAAAAACTCTGCCATGCTACACGGAGTTCCGTAATGGGCGGCGCTTTGGTCATGCTGTTTGTGTTGATTTTCAGTGCTGGGTGTTTGTCCCATGCTGCAAAATCAGCACAAATGGCACAATGCGAAGTGCAAGAGGGTGCTGCTTCTTTTCTGTCTCAATGAGAGCGTTCACGACCAACCTTGTGAGCCCTCAATGAAAAATCTGACCACCCACGTTGAGAGGTGGATTTTTTCTCGCTCGCCAACTTGACATTTTTCAGAGCTCTGTGCACTCCGTGGATTGCGGAAATCCCCACAAACTCCACAAATGGAGCGGAGTTCACTGCCCATGCCTAATGGCAATATCTGCCAAAGAGTGTTAGAGCATCCTCAGTGGTTGTGACCTCAGGTGTGTTCATGATAGTAAGAATATGAATTATTAGTTGGGGTGGATGATGGCCCACCTCAAGTTATAAAATCCCTACTCTGTTAGGGCCCCAAGCAAAGGTTTCAGTAATTTAAATTTGGGTATCTGAGTATTCCCCTGGTATTAATGGAAGAGAGCACACAGGCATCAATTAGGAAAACGCGACCCTAGAAAAAGTTTACTCCGTTTTAGAAAAATACAGTAAAACGTTATGGATAAAACAGCATCAAACTGCAACTATCCAATAAGGGGAACTGGAGTACAGATATTTTAAAGATGGAAAAGAAAACAGGAAATAAGTAAGGCCAATCAGAAATCACTGTTAGCGATTGAGTGGGACCTAAGCACAATTTCAGGTCAACTGCGATGGAGTACAGGTCGAGTACACCAACCAGGTCATATCCAGTAAGAGATTTTACCTTGGGACTTGATCTCTGAAATGGAAGTCAAAATTCTCACAGAGGCAAGGTTACGGGCTGTATCCAAGGAAACCCTTAAGAAGTCAGATAGCAGTTGGATGAAGTCCTGCTGAAGCAATTAGTTTTTGCGGGAGAATCTCTGAGTGGGAAAATTCTAATTTTGCGCCAAAGGAAGTCCTTGCATCATCAGAATACTTTGAGAACTTCACCTAGACAACAAGTTTACATTCAGTGTTGGTCTCTTTTTCAGAGCTCAGTATCCATCCGTGGGACAAGGTTGAATGCTGAATCTGATGATGAATTATTCAAATCCAGATAGCTTTTCACTGAGGGCTTACCAAAACACATTTGCTGCTGTGAAGAAACTCCAAGTAGAATAATCATGCTTTTTCAGCCCTCTGAATTTGCGCCTTGGGTAGATTGACTTGGATGGTTCTTACTGGTACTCTGGAGGTGTAGAAGACCAAACATTTACTCACATTTTTAAAGTTGCTAGGAAAGTCCAATTAAATACAGCCAAGGGTCTCAGGACCTTAGATACCACACTTAAGGGTCTGGACTAACTCCATCCTAAGCCACCAGCATTGTCCATTTAATGTCTAGTTGCAACTGGTTAGGTGGGCACATCAGGAAAAAGGAATCTTACAGCTTGGGGTGTACTTGTAGTCACACAAAATATTCAGTCAACTGAAAATTTGTGTCTACTACTATGCCCTGGGTAAAAGTGGAAGTAGGCCTAGTCCTACAATTCTCAAATAGGTAAGTGCACTTTTTCCTCTGTTTTTCCATAGACCCAGTTCTGAGAATGGTGCCTTGGGGTGCCACATTTTTGGTTGGTGCTAGCTAGTGGGTGGGGTGACCCCTGGTTGTCCTTAACTAATGGGGTAAGAGATACAAGGGACAAAATTCCCCACTTTTCCAACAGTTCATGTTTAGCCCTATGTTAGATCTGTCACCCCTGGGTGGACTTCCCCCCAAACCATTGCCTTCTCCCCTCCTGTTTTGCTGAAATAGTTTTTTGCTGCCCTTTGGTCTGTGGGCACTTTACAACTGCTAACCAGGCCTAAAGTTCTTGTGCTCACATCTTCAAACTTTGTATCATAGTATTACACCTGATTGACATATTTAATGGATTTATAAGTCCGGAGTAATGTGGTATACCCTATACCTTGTAAATTAAATGCTACTAGTGGGCCTGCAGGGCTTGTAAATTAAATGCTACTAGTGGGCCTGCAGCACTTATTGTGCCACCTATTTAAGTAGCCCCTTAAAACATGTCTTAGGTCTGCCATTGCACCATGTGTGCAGAATTAAACAGTCAACTTGACTTTGCAAACAACCCCATTAATTGGTATTATTTTATCTTTAACTCTGTTGGCACTATTTTAACCCTGTTTTATATCGTTTTTTAGTCAGCGCGCCGTGTCCTAAATTGTAAGCACCTATTTTTTTAAAAACTTACTTGGGTCCATTGTTGCCCTGCGGACAGCGTGGAGTTGTTGTGGGCGGTGGGTGAGGCTTGGGACTTCCGCGTTGACTTCCCCGAGACGGTCAGAGTAGCTCCGCCATCTTGGATAGGGGGAAGTTGGCGGTGTAGCTGCCCGGCCGGATCCTTCCAGAGGCCCATAAATGATCGCACAGCCGCACCCGCAAAAGCGGGCGCGCCTTAGGCGTGCCTAAGGCAAGCCCATCTGCGCCCGTCCGCGCCCGTCCGGCGCAGGGCGCTGGCACCCTGGGTAACACCGTGCCTGATTCCATCAAATATTCGCGGGAGGAACTTATTGCCCTGGCCTCTACCTGTCCTTCTTTACTCTGGCATCCGCATGAACAGTCCTTTTATTGGAAATCATGTTTGTTTGAACTGACTCCGGCCCAGAGGGCCATGCGCCCATCAGGGTTTAAGGAATTTAAATTCCTGAGCCTTAACTGCCGCTCTTTGATAAAGCACCATGCTGAGGTCTTTGATCTTAACTAAGATTTCGTGGCAGTACCTTGGCTGGCTCTCCCGCCCAGGTATGCATTGAAAACTCTGAATCGGGTAGGGGGGAGAGGGGGCGGGGTGGCAATGGTAGTCAAGGAGGAATATAGGGTCAGCCTGGAGAGAGAACCTATAGTGGGCTGTGAATGTGCCTCGTTTAAAATCAGGCTAACACATAACTTTTCACTGGCCGGTCTCCTGATCTATAGGCCTCCCAGACCAGCAAACAGCTTTTGGGATGACCTATTAAATAAAATGGGTCACTTTGCTAGCAAGGCAGCCATTTTTACCATTCTGGGTGATCTCAACCTCCATTTTGAGAAAATTGAAAAAGTGGAGATTGTCAGTCTTCTGGCAGACCTAGAAGCCTTCCAATTAAGACAGCATGTGCTTGCGGCTACTCATGCAGCTGGTCATTTGTTGGATCCTGTTATTTCCAACCTTCCTCAGATTATAATGCGCACTCCAATCCCACAGGCCTGGACCGACCATTTTTTGGTCTCCTTTTCCCTGCTACTACAGACTAAGGCTGATTTTATTTGCCCCACTAAAACTCTGAAACGCGCTTGGCACAGGTTTAACCCAGAGGTTCTCTCTGTTTGGTTATGTAGCCACCAACCTCAGTTACCCTTGTCCGCGGATGCAGCGAATCAATGTTATCATGATTGGCTGACGGCTGGCCTGGATAATTACATCCCTGCTAAATGGGAAAGGAAAGGTCGCGGGCCATCCAATCCGTGGTTTAACGACGCCCTTTCCCTAGCTAAGAAGGGCTGTAAACAGTTGGAGCGCGTCTGGAGAAGCACCTATGCTGCGACTGCAAAATTGTAATATCGAACGGCCCTTAAATCATACCATAAGGATATCCGTAGAGCGCGGGTGGATTTTGTGGCCAGTAAAATTCTGGGCAGCTCCAACCCAGCTAAGACTATCTTTTCTTTACTGGGCGACATGAAGAATCCAGGCGGCAATAGGGTCTCTCCGGTTGCCTCCAATCACCAATGCAATGAGCTAGTCCTGCACTTTATTAATAAGGTGGAACAGATCTATCAGGGACTCCCGCAAGTAGTTTCCCTGCCTGTGGAGGCGGACCCGACAGGGGGTGAGACTGCGGATGGTCGTAGTCTGGTGGCATTTCCTTCCATCACACATCTGGAGTTTGTGGCTTTGTGCTCAAAAATCAAATCTGGCTCCCCAGCAGACCCAGTGACTCCCACTCGCTTCCGTCAGCTCTACTCTTCCATCTCAGGGGTTTGTTTGGATGTGGTTAATCTGTCATTGTCAACAACATCAGTTCCCCGGGCTTGGAAACATGCTAAAGTTGTCCCCTTGTTGAAAAAACCCTCCCTAGACACTGCCGAACCGGGTAATTATCGTCCCATCTCTCAGTTACCCTTTCTGGCTAAAGTGACGGAGGCGCATGTAAATTCTTGGCTGGCTTTGTTGAGCAACATGCCATATTTGACTCCACGCAACTCAGCTTTAGGCCCCGGCACAGTACCGAATTTGCGCTTCTGGTTGTGTCAGAAACGATTAAGAGCCATTTAGATATAGGGGACTCAGCGGCCTTGGTCCTCTTTGACTCTCATAAAATACTCCTAAAACGTCTGCAGGACATTGGGGTCAGGGACTCAGCCCTGGCCTGGATCAAATCATTTTTATCAGAAAGATCTTTTCAGGTCTTGGTGCCTCCCTTCGCCTCACAGGAGTGTGCTCTACACCAGGGGGTACCACAGGGCTCTATATTGAGCCCATTATTATTCAATCTTTACGTTAGCCCATTGGCGAAGCTGGCTAAGGGAAGGGGGCTATCATTGGTATCATATGCTGATGATACCCAATTGATGATAGCCTTCTCTAAGAAATGTACCACCAATCTGGATAACTTCAAGGACGATCTGCTGGCTATTTCTGACTGGATGGCAGTGAACTGCCTACAACTGAACTCCGGGAAATCAGAAATCCTGCTATTCGGGAAGGATAGGGAGCTCTGGACTGATCTTCACTGGCCGGACCGTTTAAAACCTGCCCCAGTCCCTAGGGACACTGTAAAAAACCTTGGGGTATGGTTTGACCGAGGACTGACCTTTGGGAAACAAACAAAAGCTGTTGCTGGGGTCTGTTTTTGACTCCTGCGGGGTCTTAAGCCATTGCTCCGGTTCCCCCCCCCCCACGGTGCGGCAGACTATCATCCAGGCGTCTGTTCTTTCTAGATTAGATTATGGCAATTGCCTATATTTGGGAGCAACTAGGGCTAGCGTAAACCGCCTCCAGGTGGTCCAGAACCCAGCGACACGGATCCTGGTCTCACTACCCAAGCATTTTTCAGTCGCCCAGGTGCTTTCCAAACTTCACTGGCTGCCAGTGGCTAAGCGGATACAGTTTAAAGCATTGTGTATCTCACATAAGATTCTAGCAAAACAGGCTCCGCCGGGCCTTCTACATTTGTTGGAGGCTTATGTACCTGAGCGCTCACTGCGATCTGCTGAACAAACTTTGGTCTGCGCTCCTCGAGTGTGGAGGGCCAGGGCAGGGGGCCGTTCGTTTCGATACTTGGCAGCCAAACTGTGGAACTCACTTCCGACACCTACTAGAACTATTTCTAACCACCTGGTTTTCCGTAAGGCTTTGAAGACTTGGCTTTTCCCCCTCTCTACCATTTAACTTCTGTGACTTGCTCCAGCTTTCGTTTCTGGTTCTTGTGCTGCGCTGGGACGCCTCATTGCTGTGGCAGCCATGCGCATTATAACTTTCAAATAATAATAATAATAATTGCCAGGCCTAAAACTATTTTTTGTAGGATGTATACATATTAGTTACCCATCGTGTAGGCCCTAAAGAGCCCTTGAAGAAAGGTATATTTTATTTATTTAAAAAGTTGAACATGTACTTTTCATTTTACATGTCCTGGTATTGAAAACTCACAAATTAGGTTTTCACTACTGCGGGGCCTACCTCTCTTGTAGGATAACATTGGGTTACATTAGTACATTTAAGAGGTGATAACTTGTGTTTGGGACCAGGTAGAAATATCATGTTTATGTGTCTGGGGAACTGTAACTTAAAAACCTCTTTAACAATAAAGCAGGATTTTAAATGTAAATATTGAAAATGCCATTTTTAGAAAATGTATCAAATACAAAACGGGGGGTACCTGTCTCCTTCAATACTTCTGCTTTATCTCTTTATAGCATCAAACAAAACATGTCTTTTTTGTTTGATTGGGTTATTTATTAAACCATTTCATTTAAGATTTTTTTCTTATATTTTGTGCAAAATTCAAAAGTGTGAAAGGTAGAGACACATACATTTCAAGAACCATCAACAGACAATACATTGAACATTCACAAATTACATTCATAAACAAAAACATTGAAAAGCGACATTAATTATATGCAAAACAATTCCAATCAGCGTTATTTTTTACACCATTCCATTTAACACACGGTAATCCTTGGGGCTGTCACTCAAACCAAACTCCAGGACATACCTAACAAGGGGAACTACTTTCTGCTTGTAGGGAGGTAATTAATTTTACAGTTGGGGTCCCTCAATAGCAAAAGTATAGTATTTAACAGTTCCTCAGTGTTTCAGATTGCCAACGTATTTCAAAGCACAGGCTTAGGGTACTGTACCTAACATCAGGGCTTTTAATTCATGGATGTTCACGAATTCTGAAAAATAAATTATGCAAAAATCAGTGTAAGTAAGTCTGTACCTAAACTACATGAATTTCTTAAAAACAACTCTCCTGTTCTCCAACAGGGTCTAACACTTGCTGGACAAATATTACCTGGTGAAAAATTTGTTGAAATCATCAGTTCGCCTTTATGGAGGCAACAATGTAGCTGGTCTGTATTTACTTTGTAATCGGGCAATGGGGCTTGTTGCTTTGCCTATAGTTGACAGTCATCCCATGTTTATCTGTAACGACACCAAGAGGTTGAGCGCCAATAGTTACTTATTGCAGGTCAATTAACATTACAAATGTTTGGTTTAACTTTTAAAAGGTTTGACATTTACCTTTGCAATCGTGGAAATATCGCGCGGCAAGCTGAGATCAATCCACACGCGTTGCGGTTTACTAAAAGAGTTACATTTGTCAGTTGCCCATTCTAACAGACCGCGAGCCACAGCGCAAGCAGGTGCTGTTTGGTTTCAAACAACTTACTTCCAACAGCTTAATCGGAGCACTCCAATATTGTTCAACCAGCACAAATGCATATTAAGTAGCTGGGAGGCATTTCTCATCAGAACATATAACGCGTGTGACGCTGTGAGCGATACCTTGGGAAATGTAATTTCAGCAACGATAATCAATAGTAATGCAAGGATGGGGTGAGCGTTCTATCTCCCCAACAGGTGCATTCTGGGAATTGTGGTTTGAAAAGCAGTGCATTATGCTCTAGACATTTTTGTCATTCCGTTGAGACCTGTGACTGCACTATTGTATTTTAATATCAAGTAGGCCTCTTTTTAATTAAAGCAGTGTCAATATCAATTAACCTTTTCGTTCTATCCAAGGCAAATAAAACTGTCTCACTTGAAATCCTTTTCACTATGGGATTTTTCAATAAAGTGCTCGACCATGGGTGCTGTTAACACTTTCTTTTTTATTCTTGAACGATGTTGTGTGATACGTTGGTTAATCTGCTGATTTGTCTTACCTATGTATAACTTCAAACATGGGCAGAGAACAGCATAAACCAACATTTTGGTTCTGCAATTTGTAAACTCTGAATGACGCCATCTGATGGCATTATGTACAAATACAGACCCTTCAGTTACGGTGTCACACATGGAGCAGTTTCCACATTTATGATGGCCCACAACTGGTTTAAGTTGCCTGTGTGATCGTATATTCCATTTGGGTCGTGCAGGAAAGATATCTGCCCTCACAATTTGTTGGCTAATGCTCTGATTTTTCTTCATGGCAAATAGAAGGACAATCCAAGTTTTCTAACAGATGCCAGTTCTTAAGTACAATTTGCTTAAATTTATTGGGATCTGGGCCAAACGTTGTGACACAAACCAGTCTTTCCAGTGGTACTTTCTCCTTCTTTCGTAGAAGTGCTTCACGAGGTGTGTACCATGCTCTTTTTATTGCGCGTTTTAAAATCTTCTTTGGATATCCCTTCATGATAATTTGTTCATGAAACATGGCTGCATGCTGTTCATAATCAGTTTTTCTTGAACAATTTTGTCTAATTGGCAACAGCTGACCATATGGAAGGTTTTCCTTCAGACTTCTGGGGTGAGCACCACTTTGTCAGTGGGTTTACGGTGCAGTGAGGTAGTCAACCTATTCTCATGTGGGGAGACCTCCACATTCAGAAATGTCATGCAGGTCTTACTTGAGTTCAAGCTGAATTTTAAATCTTCATGACGAGTATTTTACCAACCATGGAAGCTTTCCAAATCTTCATAGGAGCCTCGCCATAGGCACAAAACGTTGTCTATATAGCGAATTGTTGTTGAAAATGAATTTTTCTTCATACTTGGCCATGAAGAGAACCGCCATTTCTGGGGCACAGGGACAACCCATGGCGATCCTTTTCACCTGAACAAAGAACGAATCTTCAAACTTAAAATAGTTTTTTCTGAGTGCTACCTCAGCTAGTTGTACAATGAATGTAGTTGGCACCCTGTGAGGATGTGGTCTTTCTTCCAAGTACGCTTCAATTACTTGTAACGCCTCATCTTGGGGTATCTGCCTGTGCAAAGAGGTTACATCAAATGAAACCATCCATTGAGTTTGATCATCAAACTCTTGGCCTTCCACTTTGATGATAAAATCAGTTGTGTCTCTTAGATATGATGGCACATCCGTCGAAAAGGGCTTCAAGAAAAAATCAAGTATTTTGAAATGGGTTACAAGAGGGAATCGCTTCCCAACATGATCAGGCTCCCTGGGGGTCATTGAGCCTTTTATGGATCTTCGGCAAAAAATAGTTTACCGGAATCCTTGGACATTTTTTGAAAAGATAATCAAACTCTTTAGGTCCCAAAAAGACACTGTCCAAACTAACCTTTAGTATTCGGACTATTAGTTCTTGTGTTGGTCTTGTGGGTGCATCGGGACATACTCCAATGCCTCCGCCAGATCAACACAAACCTGTCCACACCTCTCTGTGTGGCCACAACATCTGTTGCAACACCATCTGCCAGCGTCACACGGAGGGAGGAGAACTCTAGCGGAGAGTCCCCGGCACCACAGAGGCCTGCACCTGAGGATCCCGCCCCCAGGAAGAAGAGGGGTCGTCCGAAGAAGTACATGTGAGAGGCAGATGTCCCAGAACATCCCCCAGGGCCTCTAAACCTGTTCTGGACAATGTTCTTTGTACGCAAGCCGTTCACCTTGTCCAATCGCACACAACTCATCCACATGACATGGAGGGTTCATGTTGGGCCAATGTAGCAGACGACTGTGGACTTTACACTGGACATTTCATCTACCAGCACATCCAACTCTAATGTGAACTTTGGATTCCAAAACCAATGTACAGCACCCACCATCCTGTGCACTTTCCTCACACATGTTTGAAAATAAACTCACCAGTACGCCATACTTGCCTCTGTTGTGATTCCAAATTGCCATGTGTCATGGAGATGTCGATCTGCTACACAACACAGTGCATGCCAAATACTGCAACAATGTGACCAATGTATTTGAGTCATGGTGATGTGACACATGTGAGAGAGACACACCACTATGGCACCACAACACATACTCACCATGGCCATGTTACTCATCCCACACAATGATGTTGACCTAAAACACATTGGCATGCACAGACACAACACCAACCCCAGTCAGTGGTAACAAGTCCACAGGTGAGGTAAGCAGATGTCAGTCAGATGTGGGAAGACAGACAACGCATATAACAAAGCACAGCACAGGTTCATTACACATCAGCAACATGTTTATTCCACAATAGTTGCACGGTATTTCTACGTAACATTGGACACATGCTCACAAAGTGTTGGAGAATTGAAGTCCAGGGTTGTGTGGTACATCAGTTGATGGGAATTGACAACTTCCACACTGATATTGGATTCTGGGTGTTGGGGGTCAGTGTTGACCAAACAACAGGCAAAGTACCCTGGGAAGGACAGACACAAGATAGAGTCAAAAGCAGAGCAGAAGAGGAGAGAAATGCAATACACATGCACAAAACATGTCGCAAGAAACCTACACAAAAACAAGTTAGCAGTTCTACCCTATTGTGGAGTACACACCACCTGAATGGACACATCACTGCACGCATCCAGTCAAGTGGCACACAGACACACTCAGACAGCAACAGAGCGGCCACAACACATTCCAGGCTAACTCCATACATTGACATCACAACCCTGGAAACTCCCATTCAGGTGAAGAAATTGTTGATGAGCTGTGAGCGGACATCACCCTCATGAGAGGCACTTCCTTCCGCACTGCCATGTTGTGTAGCATGGAGCATACAAGGATTATTTTGTACACCTTTGCAGGCTCATATGGGAGGGCCCCTCTGGTATTGTCCAGGCAGAAAAAGCGGCTTTTCAGGAGGCCGAATGTCCGCTCAATCACCCTCCTGCTCCGACCATGTGCCTCATTGTAGCGCATCTCGGATGGTGTCACAGGGTTCCGGAGGGGTGTCAGCAACCATGGCATGTTGGGGTATCCGGAGTCACCTACACACACAAAAATGAACAAGTAGCTGAGTTTTGTAGGAGTGTGGAATACAACATTGACAAACACACACAATGATAAACAGTCAGTACACACCGACAAGCCAGGCATGCTGAGCTGGCATCTGTGACATCAGCGTTGCAATGCGACTATTCCTCATGATGTAGGCATCGTGCGCCGAACCAGGGAACGTGCACACACATGTGTGATAGACATGTCAGCAAGACATACCACCAGAGCATTGATGGAGTGGTAGTGCTTCCTGTTCCGGTATGCCTGCTCATGTGCCTGTGGTGGTATCAGGGCCACATGTGTCCCATCAATAGATCCGATGACGTTCGACATCCTCCCCAGTGTATAAAAGGCATCCTTTATTTCAGGGAGTTCAGCTGGGCTAGGGAACTTGATGTACAGGTCTAGGAAATGCAACATCCCCTCCAAGACATCGCATAGCACCTGACTAAACATCGTTTGCGACATACCACCAGCAGTAACCACAGTGTACTGGAAGGTACCAGTAGCAAAGAAGTGCAGGGATGCCATCACCTTCACCTCTGGGGTCAGTGCTGTAGGGTATGTCTGGCCAGGTAGCAGATGTGGCACCAACTGCTCTGTCAACTCCTCAATCAGTGGCCAGGTGAAACGGTACCGTCTGATGCAGTCGCGATCCTGCATGGTCGCAAGCTCTGGGAATGATCTATGGACAGCTGGTGCCCTGCAGTACAGAGATGCACAAAGGAAGATTGTCAGTTCATGTACCCATGTGGCCATGACCAGGCTCAATATCACATGATAGGTCATGACATTACACGATGTACTGAGGTGTGTGCTGTTGGGCATGGACACATATGTCACCTACATGACCATCACCTCACATCTCAATTCCACATGTCCACATGAGTCCCATGCAGTGCAATGGCCAATCATCTGTCTGTGTCACCCAACCTATGTACTGCTGTGACGTTACAAACACACACCACAGTGACAAGTGAGGCCTGATGTCTCCCAGGCATCACAGATCTTTGCCATGCAGAAACCCAGGGTCCCTGTCTTGCCACATCGACATTGGCATGGACATAGCGTATCACGTACACATCACAAGGCAAGCGTAAGTCCCACAGGCAGTGGCCACTGTTGTTCCTGCAGGCCCTACATGTACGTCTCTTAGACACACACACACCATCAAGGTTGATGCAAATACCACATGGATGTGGAGACTGTCAGCCATTGGGCACATTTGATCAGACACATCTGAGACACAACATGCACACAGACTGTGGGTGCGCATCAGTATTGTGGCTATAGGTCTCACTGTGATGTACATGCAATCACCCCCTGGACTCAGGGTGTATGTGACATGCCCCAAACATATCCAACATGAAACTGTGTCTGTGACTCATGCCCATTACTGTACAATTGCACATCACAGTGGTAATGTGCACGACACACAAAGGATTCTGCCCCCAATGTAAATGTGCACAGCCTGGGAGTGGCTGCACAAAAGTGCCACCCAACAAACCAAATGTGACCCCCCCAAACACCCAGGGAATGCAGCCTTACATGCCATGGGACACTGTGTGGCAAATGCTGTAGTGTGGTAGGTGTGCACAGGTGTCCCTGGCTAGAAATTGTGTGTTGAATCCGTAGAATAGTCACACCAATGAGGTCCGACATGGGTGACAATGCGTACGCATTGCACGGTTCATGACCGAGCTGTGCGTACACTTTGCCATTGAATGCAATGAGGTCCAACGCGGGTGACAATGCGTATGCATTGCACTGTTCATGACCGAGCCGTGCGTACGCTTTGTCACTGACTGCAATGAGGTCCGACGTGGTTGACTATCATGCATACGCATCAGGCAGGCATGGTCCGAGACAGGTGCACGCCTTGGCCATTGAATCATATGGAGACGGGTGCATGTGTATTTTCAAAATACACGTTGTACAGTCAGTTGACAGAGCCGGGCGCACCCATGGGCTCTGGACTGTCATGGAGACGGATGCGGATTCAAAACTTGTACGAGTTGTGCACTGGAAATTCAGTTGGATGCCTACAACAATGTTGCAATTTCAAGTGTTTCATGAAGGTGAAGATTTGAATGATGCGGAAGGCGTGTACGAGTCGTACAATTCCATAGATTGGCCAGATTCATAGAATGCAACCGTGTTGGACCTATCACTTGGGACACATGGCACAGATTCTGCCTCTGCAGCACAGATAAAAGGCTGGCTGGACCCCAGGGAGCTCACTTGCCTGCACTACATGCTACTGGACCACATCCCTGCTACCACTGCTGCTGTCTCGGCATCCTCTGGCTCCTGCTATGGCACATACTCTGGAGAGGGCCCCAGCCTTCACTGAGGAGGAGACCCAGGTCCTGCTGGACGGGCTCCTTCCACAGTACAGCAAGCTCTATGGGAAACCAGGGGAGCAGGTGAGTGTGCAGTCCACTGCCTTCCTAATTATGCATGTTGTCTGACTAGCAGTACTAGCAGTGTGTACACCAGTGGCAAGCATTCTCACTGACTACTTTCATCCCCCAAAGTGTGTAGGTACATGTAATGAACAGGCGTCCTGCTGCTAAAGTGCATTTGTGCAAGCTTAAACTATCCAGGCATTGTTAACATGTCAGACATGCAGGTTATTTGTCCTTTCCCATGGTTGCACTACCTGTGTAACTTATTTTCCTTTGTGATGATGACATGTATATCCAAATGTGTGCAGCACAAATCTGGGGCATGTGTGTTAATGTACTTTTAACTTTGTCATCCTCACAGGTTGATGCCCACCAGAAGCAGGAGATATGGCTGACCATCGCCCGGGCTGTTCGTTCGGTGGGAGTCTACAAGTGCCGGATCCGCAACTGCCAGAAGAGGTGGCAGGACCTTCGAGGCTGGACCCGGAGGATAGCTAGAGTCCAGCTGAAGCTGTCATCTCTGCGCAGGAGGGGCGGACACCGGACCCTGACCCCGTACATGCTCTGGATACTGGCAGTGGATCTTCCCGGACCTGGATAGGCAGCTGAATGCCAGACAGCAGCAGGAAGGGGATAAGTCCATGCCTAATCTGTGTACTATGTCTGACATGCTAATTGCAGTCTTTTGGCCTGGTCACACTTCCACATTACGTAGGTCTTGTAGTCCAATACTCAGGTCCCTCAATTGTGTGATGCACCCTCCTCATCTGTTCCACAGGTGTGGCCCCTACAGACTGTTGCTTGTGTCACTAGGGCACTGTGCCCCTCCAGTCAGCTATGCTCCATCTACCGGACAGCATCTGTTCCTGTGACTCTGTTGTGTGTTTCATGGGTGGGTCAATTGTTTGCCCAATGCCTGAGACCTGACATGTGATCTGTGTGTGCCCTTGAGATGTGTTCCAATTGCTGGTCTAACTTGCCACATGTGGCTAGGGTATTCCAAACAAACCCATGCAGCAGGGGACTCCAATTTTGAAGCCTCAGGAGTATGTATATCAAGTATGTCACACTTGCTTAGCCACCTGACTACTGTCTAGGGCCAAACACTGTTTCATGGAGACCTGGCCAGTCATGTCTCCTCAAGGGCATTTAGAAACACTTTGTAATCCCACTCCTGTGTATTAAATTAGAGGTTGTGCTTAGTGACATGTGCCCTCAGGTGTCAAGACGCCATTGCATTGTTCAAAAATAATTTCTGACAAAGCAAGATCATTCCCTGAAAGACTGTGCCTTGTAAAATATCCGCGTTGGTTGAGATTGGCTCCGACCTGGAGGACCTCTCTTAAATCCATTCTTAATGGTTTGAGAGACTCCTCTATATTCTGTTAGGTTCGTTCTTGCACTTCTTAGTGAAGTTCTCGGTCTAGTTGTTCTGGGCGCGAGACACTTCTCTGGTTACAATGCGCCTGCGCGACCTTCGCGCGGCGCACTTCAACTGTAGAAATCCCCGTAACGGTCGCCTCTTGTATTCCTGAATGACCGTTATTCCTGAGGAGAGTCTAACGAGTGAATTTAGTGACACAAGAATCCCAGTGAACAGGGAAGTTATTTCAGAAGTGATTCTAGTAAGATTTTGGAACAATTCTGATTTGCCTTTTGACATTATTTTCAGTGCTTGTTCAGTTAATTGGCTTCCAGTTGGCGTCAAGCGTTAGACGCGAGTAGACGGAGATTTGGGAACCTGGAGAAGCGTTTATGTGAAGAGAAGCCTTCTCTCATATGAAGTAAGCGTGTTCATTTTACTTCCATTTTCCAGTGGATTAACAGAAAGTAAAGTTTGGAGAAAGCACTGAAGAAAACTTTTGGCTGAACTTCTCAGTTGCTCACCTGCTACAATTCTCTAGCAACAAGAATTGCAGAACCGCTTATTGCAATTCCGCAAAGGACTCAATTTGTTGCCTGCAAGAAATAAAAGATACAGTGATACAGGAGGAGAGTAGTTGCAAGACTGTTAGCAATCTCTTATTGAAAAGTTGCAAAGACTGTTCTACCATTTACCTGGGATAGAAGAGATGATATTCTAAGTTGCAAGATTATCCAATAGAGACTTATACCAAATTTCCGAAGACTGATCAAATAATCAATAGACAAAACATAAATAGAGAGTTGCTAGGTCTCTGGTATTAAAAGGTAAAATATAGGGTTTGAAGATAAAATAAATAAACGAAAGTAAGGAGGCAGGGAAGGTATAATACATTGTGTTTATTATTTCAGATATCTTCATAAGAAATCCCAGTGAAGCACCAGTGACCAGAGGCAGTCTCTCTTATGTTTGTCTTCCACTTCCCCTTTCCCCCTTGGCTGAATTCAGAGACAGAGGTTAATCTTCTGCCACTGGCTTTGGTGAGAGGGATTTGTGGATTAGTCGTCTGTTCCTGGGGAGATCGCAACTTTGGTTTGATATCAGGTGTCTGCCTCTGTGTCATTAGGGTGTGGCTTGTTGTTATGTACAACTGGGGTGTCCATGATTCAGAGGGTCAGCAGAACATCTGAGATGTGACTGTGAGAGACAAGACCTGTGTGACATATAGGTGTGTGATCATCTGACAGCGCACAATGGTGTATGCAACTGTGTCCTGCATGCAGCTGGGTTACATGCATGGCAGACTGTGATGTGTTAATGTACTGGGAGTTGTGTTTGCAGAGACTCATATGTCTGATTTGCACGATGTGGGGTCTTCTGGGACCTGTATATGTTGTTTGCAGGGAATGGGCAAGTGCGCCGGTCATCAGCAGAGTTAGCTTTACCCCTGACCTAGGATTGTGAGTCAGTGCATATTCTTGTTGTCTGGATGCCCTGCCCCTGTGACAGGAGACAGTGTTGACTGACTTTCAGGGCATCCCAGTGCCATGGCATTTAACTTGCTATGAGTGATCCTGCATTGTGTTCAAGTGTGCACCATGCACCCCATTGTGGCATTGCCCATCAGGACATGAGAACATCATAGTGTGTGTTGCTGGCATGCATCACAAACATGTGAAATGAGTTTCTGCCCATTCCTTCATCCGGACACCTGTACTGAGTCAGTAGCAAGAGATGTGCTGTGTGTATTGTGACATACTCCTACATGTTCACTTGCATGTCCAACAAATGTGTGGGTGGTGCATGTCGGCACATTGAGGTATTAGCATCCAACATACAACAGACATATGTGTGCAAGTCAAGGAGAGATATGTGTGCCATGGTTGATGTTGAGAATGACAATTGGCTTATTCTAAACAGTGTTGGCACTTTCAGCTGTGTTCAGCTGATGATGCCAGGGCTTGCCCTGTGATGTGATGTACTCACTGTGGTGTGTGCAGTCGGTGCAGGTGACTGATGTTGTTCTCTTACTTCCTATTCCTATCCAGATACATCCACAGACACAGGAGGGGACAGCTCCATGGACCAGGAGGAGCCACAGAGCCTGACAGGGACAGAAGGAGAGGAGTCGGGGGGACCCAGTGGCACGGAGGGTGAGAGGAGCCACACAGAGATGCCGTCAGCACCATCTCCCCCCCAGCTGAGGGCCACAGCAGCTCTGAGGATGACTCCCTTGGGGAGGCGGGTGTCAGCAGCCACCAAACCCCAGCTAGGGAGGCTGTTCTTGCCACCACTACCACCACCATCACCACCCTCCCATCGGCTCCCATCCCAGAGGTCCCTGTAGGCTCCCGTGTTCATGAGCATGTCTCCTTTGAGCCAGGTACCGCACCCCCTGCCCCTGTGTCCCCTGCTTCCCTGAGTGAGGAGTCTGTGGACTTACTTAGACAGATCCATGTAGGGCAGACGTTGATGCTGAAGGTCCTCCATGCACACACAAGTCTGTTGACACAACTGGTGTCGTTCATGGAGGGCATTTCATCGGGCATGTTTGCCCTACAGAGGACCTATCAGTCCATGGCCTCCTCCCTGACGACAGTAGTGTCCCTCCTCCAACAGTCCCACACCCCTCCTACCCATGCACCACCCACGATTCCTAGCAGCCTACCTGTCCCAAGCACACAAACACCTGCACATTCTCACAGAGCCACAGACATGGGCAGCACTCAAACACCCAAACCAAGGTTTAGACGTGCACACAAGCAAGTGTAGGGGACTGATACCACACTCACAGGGGCTGGTTTGCAGACACACACACAGTCATCCACAACATCTCCTCAGTCCTCCAAAAGCTCCCCCTCCCAGCCTCCTTCCCTTGCCTCACCTGCAACCCCATCTCTCCAGAAGCTCTTCCTCTGTGACCTTGGCCTCTTCCCAACCAACCCAGCAGATCCTGATTACAAGGGGAAGAGGAAGTCCCCACACACAGAGGGGAGTGCCCCTCACACCTGGTCACCCTCCCCCAGGTGCAGTTAGACTGAGACCCCCACCCGCAAGTCCCCCCGGAGCCGGAAGAGCAAGACCCCCCGCCACCACGCAGCTCCAAGGCAAAGTCTCCGTCCTCCATCCCCCAGGCCACCACTCATGAGGTTCCCCCGCCACTCCCTGCCCCGGGTTCCCCCACCCACAGATACACCATCGCCAAAATGCTAAGGCCCTCCCCCCTACCACTTGCTCCTCCACACCTGGTCAGACAGTTAGTGCCACTGATGTGGGGACCGTGTCCCCCCTGTCCTGCCCACCTCACCTGCACCCCATTCTGCTCACATGGATGTAGGCACTGCAGTGGAGTCCACGACCACCCTGTCTGACTTGGGCACTGCCGTGGGGACCCAATCCACTCCATCTGACCTGCGCACTGGAGTTGTGCCGGCACCCACCCCATCTGACTTGTGCCCCACAGTTTTGACTGCATCCACCACTTCAGTCAGCTCCACTGCAGTTGCAAGTGTCTCGCCTGCATCCACCACCTCTTCACTGCCTCCCTCTGCTGCTCCCTGATCCTGTCCCTGCGGTGCCTGGCCTGTCCCCATGTATGCCTCTCCGAGGGGATGACCCAGGTCCTTAGCAGTGCAGGCAAGCAACGTGTGACAGTTGTCACTCTAGTTCACTCCTTGGCATTTGGACATGGACTGGTCATTGGCCTTTTGTTGGAACGGACGTTTAACTTTTAATATGCTGAATAAAGCTTTTTTCTTTATCCCTGTGAACTTGATTTAGCTGTACATTATGTCGATGATGTTTAACATGCCCTTGCACCTATAATGCTTGTTTTTCAATGTAGAATACTGATGTGTTGATGTGAGGTACTCCATGTGGTCCATGAGATATGTATCCTATTCTGGTGGGTATCCATGTCATTCTTTGCAGCTACCTGGGTGTGTCATGATCAACTATTTGTGGACATCTCTGTGAACATTTCATTTGCATGGTCACATCTGTGGCTTGCACCCATGCACATATGATGTGCTTCCCATTGTCCGATTTGTCAATTTCACAGACTTTGTGCGCATCACCACTGGACCTACAGGTGTGGGCATCATTGGTATAGGAGCAACTGGGTCCTCTGTGCAACTTGCTAGACATATGTTTTGAGTATGTGCAGATGACTTAGGGGAGACTCATGTACCCAGGCTGTTGTGACCAGAGCCTTCATTGTGTGGTAACTGACGGCTGACTGACCTAGTGTTCTGCTGACATGAGTGAGACGTGCTGTGAATATGTTCGGCACAGCTGGGCTTCCACAGGAGTTGGCTCCCCTCAAGTAAGTGTGTTGTCCTGTGACATAGCCTGGGCCCATGGTGTGTGTTGTATGAGCATGTGTGTGTGTCCACATCCCTTTTCATACACAGGCAGTGTTCCCTTGATATGTTCCTGTTGTTGATGCTTGCTGAGTGGTACTGGGTTCATCCCACTACTTTGCCATGGGCTACCAGATGTGTGGGTGCATGATACACTACTGTTAATTGGTGTATCATCATTGGGATTTGTCAGTTCTGAGTGGTGATGATGTTGTCAGACACAGATGGGACACAGTCAGGGTTCCCCAAGGCACTTGTTTATTTGCAATGTCATGTAGTTGTCCCTAGGTGGTACCTTTCAGTGATTGAGACATGTGTATGTGACTGCTCCTACTTGTCGGGTTCAGGGCTGGAATGTTGGCAGGTGTCAGCATGTGTGCCTTGTTGTTCTCTGTGGCTTCTGCACTGTCCTGGGACTGTGGCAGGTATTCTGAAGGTTACGTGAGCTTTGACGTCATGGCCATGTACCGCATACTGTGCAGTATGTCTGTTATTCCCCAGGGTTGCAAACTGTTCTTGTGTGATGAGTCTGTGCACCTTAGTTCCTCCCAACATTCCTGTGTTTGTCATGGGTGCATGTGCAATGTCACCTGTCCATGTGGGCTTCACAGATGCACATTGTTGCAGTTCAGGATATGTGGTGTTGAGGGTGGACTGATGTAAATGTTTGCATGGATGGTCCCCCTAGCTCCCGTTTGTCCATGGATGAGGGGCCATGCTGAGTGATTTGTTTTTGTGTATGTGTGATGTACATTTGTGGAACAGGACACATGTCTGGGTTTCCCAGTTTTTACGACATCTGCCTCCATCACAGTGGAGGTGTCATGCATGCTTGTGTCACCCCAATGTCCGGTCACTGGGGGTAGTGCTGTTGTGTGTCAGTCTCTTACTGCGTCAGTTGGTGTTCATTCCAGCTTGTGTCACATGTGTCTGTTGTGCTCCCTCTCATCTCACAAGGCATGATTGCCCACTAACGGTGTCCCAATGATGGTTTACTTTTGTATGGCACTGTGTCCACATCTGTGTCACTGTGGTTCAACCCCCCTCATGTGTTGTGTAGTTGCCTGGGGATACTGAGACACACACACACACACACATGTTGTGTCTCATGTGCAGTGTGAGGTTGCCTGTTTGTGATTGTGCATCTGCATCAGTGCATTGGTATTGCTGTTGTGGGACATTGTCTGGATGCTGTTTCTGTGATTTTCCCAGCTGTCCCTGTGAGTCAGATCACATCATTGTGCACATTCATCCTGGTTGTTAGGTGCCATTGCTGGCATGGAATGGGAGTTTGTGAGCTGACACCAACAGTCTACACAGGTTGTTTTGATTAGTGTGTCTATTTTCGAGATGTGTGTATGCCTTGTGATGGTCACTTCTGCCCTTGTGTCATTGTACACTATATGCATTGTCAGCCCCCATGTGTGGTGCCTGTCTGCACATGGCCGAGAGTGTGTTATGTTTTCACAGCACTGTTAGCCTCACCACATCTCTGTGGGAATGGGACACAACCACTACTTCACCCCAGAAGTGTTTAATGTGTTGGGAGCAGGGATCATACATGCTGTTTGTTATTTGCAGCTTTGACCATGATGGCACTTACCTTTTGGTCACTGTGATGAGGGGGGGTTTAGACCCCATCACCACAATGTTCAACATCTGCTGCAGTTTGGAAGCCCACACTTAACTTTTGTTCTACACAGTGAGGGGGTGTTCTTTTTACATTGACACAGTGCTATGGTGATGCTTGTATTGTGTAGGGCACACTCATTTGTTGGTCACACATGTGCTGTTAGTTACATTGTATGTTCGAAGTCATAATCACTGTTGTGGGGATTTGTCACAGACTACACACTGTTGTCATGATGTTAGGGGGATGTATTTTGCTGACATACCTAATATTGGAGTATGATGGATGTGTGGCGCATCACCAATACTATGGCTGTGGGTGGCAGTAGTGATGGGCAACAGGTCCCCTATGAGTGGGGGTGGCAGGGGTGATGGCCAACAGATCACCTATGGCTGGGGGTGGCAGTAGTGATGGGCAACAGATCACCTATGGCTGGGGGTGGCAGTAGTGATGGGCAAAAGGTCCCCTATGGGTGGGGGTGGCAGGGGTGATGGGCAACATGAACCCTATGGGTGGGGGTGGCAGTAGTGATGGGCAACATGGGTCTTATGGCTGGGGGTGGCAGTAGTGATGGGCAACAGGTCCCCTATGGCTGGTGGTGGCAGGGGTGATGGGCACCAGGTCCCCAATGAGTGGGGGTGGCAGGGGTGATGGGCAACAGGTCCCCTATGAGTGGGGGTGGCAGGGGTGATGGGCAACAGGTCACCTATGGCTGGGGGTGGCAGCAGTGATGGGCACCAGGTCCCCTATGAGTGGGGGTGGCAGGGGTGATGGGCAACAGGTCACCTATGAGTGGGGGTGGCAGGGGTGATGGGCAACAGATCACCTATGGCTGGGGGTGGCAGTAGTGATTGGCTACATATGCCCTATGAGTGGGGGTGGCAGTAGTGATGGGCACCAGGTCCCCTATGAGTGGGGGTGGCAGGGGTGATGGGCAACAGGTCACCTATGGCTGGGGGTGGCAGTAGTGATGGGCACCAGGTCCCCTATGAGTGGGGGTGGCAGGGGTGATGGGCAACAAGTCACCTATGGGTGGGGGAAGCAGTAGTGATGGGCACCAGGTCCCCTATGTGTGGGGGTGGCAGGGGTGATGGCCAACAGGTCACCTATGAGTGCGGGTGGCAGGGGTGATGGGCAACATAAGCCCTATGAGTGGGTGTGGCAGTAGTGATGGGTAACATGAGCCCTATGGCTGGGGGTGGCAGTAGTGCTGGGCAACAGGTCCCCTATGGCTGGGGGTGGCAGGGGTGGTGGGCAACATAAGCCCTATGAGTGGGGGTGGCAGGGGTGATGGGCAACAGGTCCCCTATGAGTGGGGGTGGCAGGAGTGATGGGCAACAGGTCATCTATGGTTGGGGGTGGCTGTAGTGATGGGCACCAGGTCCCCTATGAGTGGGGGTGGCAGGGGTGATGGGCAACAGGTCACCTATGAGTGGAGGTGGCAGTAGTGATGGGCAACATATGCCCTATGGCTCGGGGTGGCAGGTGTGATGGGCAACATAAGCCCTATGGGTGGGGGTGTTAGTGGTGCTGGCCATGCAACCCCTATGGTGGCCTGTTGTTAGTGGCCAGGATGTGGATCCCCTGTGTGTGTGTACCACTTTGCGGGTACGTGTCATTTGTTTGTGTGGTAGGTGTCTGACTTACAGCCTGTGCCGTCAGTTTCTGATCTGGTCATAGATGTAGAGTACTGGTATGACCTGCGCGATGGGATTCATGATGTGTTTGTGTCGTACACGCTGCTTGTTGCTCCGTCTCGTACCCGCTGCAAGCTGGTCCATCTCGTAGCCGTGGATTGAGTTGTGGCGCAAATCGTAGCTGATATGCTTGTTTTCCGGATGCTGTGACGTGCCGCACGTGGCGACCCGTCTGGCGCGTAGGAAGTACGCATCATACTTGTCAGGGTGGAAACTGCTGTGGATACTGCTTCCGGGAGACTCGGTTCGGCGATCGGATGTACGGCTCGGACGGAGAATGAAGCTTGAATCACAGCCTACGTGTCGGTCGTGTTTTTGGCAGTTATGCGCATCGTACTTCGTCTACAGGGTGGACCGGCTACGGATACGTGTCGGTCGCATGGTAAGGCTACGGACAGCTGTCCGACCCGGGATCGGAATCGACCCCTTGGTATTTATAAAGCTAAAGCCCTTTCTATACTTAGGGGTTGTCGATGAATATGACGGGTATGTTCTTAACCTGGAGGCCCCAGGGAATGGTTCCAGCTTTTAAATGTTTCAACAAGAAATGAATGTAAATTGTTAATTGTTCAATGTGTTGTCTGTTGATATTATTTGAAATGTATGTGTCTCTACCTTTCACACTTTTGAATTTTGCTCAAAATATAAGAAACAAATCTTAAATGTAATGGTTTAGTAAATAACCCAATCAAACAACAAATACCTGTTTTTTTATGCTATAAAGAGATAAAGTAGAAGTATTGAAGGAGTCAGGTACCCCCCTTTTTGTATTTGATAAGTATTACGCACCTACCTGACCCTTGTCCTACGGGCCGAACCCCTCTAGCGGTTTCATTTTTAGAAAATTAGCATTTTCATGTCCTAACCATTTGGAGCCTGCATCCTGTTTCCTAAGTTACATGACTAGATGCAATTGGGGATTGGCCTTTATGTATTCCTCCCAGTCACACAATAGCTGGATTAGATGTTGGCAGGATGGGCCATCCTGATGGGAATTGAGCGGTAAGGCTATGCACAGCCTCACTTGCACTTCCAAGTGATTGCTTCATCTCACGCACAAAGAACATCACTCTAGCCTCTTATGACTCCATACAACCTAGAACCAGGGCTGGGGGAAATTCCACACATTTCTGCAGGGGGAAAACTCAAGAAGTTTCTTCCACTTCAATGCTGGCACCAGGTATAAATATTGGACCGTTAGACCAACTCTTTAGTACACAACTGGACTTGTGGATACTACAGATGAAAGACTGCCCTGATGTCTGGGAAGCAAGACTGTACCTGATCACTTCATTCCAGGCTACCTGAAGTGACTCTAAGGGTCAGCTGACTGACCTCCTGTTCAAAGCTACAGGGAAAGAACAAGCTCTAGATACCTCCCTGAAGCTACCCAGCTGCCTGCTGCACTGGACCTGACTGGGCCTGCAACTGGACCTCCCTGAACCCTGCTGGCCTCCTCTGCTGGAGTGAGTTTCTGAATACCAAGATTTGCCTCCCAGGTCCTATAAACTCAGTTTGGCATCAGTTGAACTCCTCCTGTGAAAAAAGGAGAAATTTTGAAGTTTTAGGCTCTTCGCAATGTTAAACTGGCCGGCTTGTGTGAAAAGTTTGCTGCCAGTGCCGACTGCCAATGGGAAGCTTTGGTGAACCCACCTCCTTGCCCTACAGCAACCAAGAGCAACCTGCAATATGAGATCTCCACTTCTTGCTGCAGGTTTGACAGCCCGCTGTGACCATTATTGCAAAGCTCCAGCAACAACCGTCCACAACGGCCAACAGGATCTTCACTCCACTGTGATGACCTTCCACGACTCCCGGTACCTGACCCATTCTCCATTGCAGTTGGCATGAATTTATGACTTTACCCCGGTCTAGCAAGACCAGATGACCACGAGTGGTGCTTTGTGATGTGTTTGGCACCCTACTTACCTCAAATGTTTTACATTGCATATCTCTGTTCTACTGATTTGACTTTTGTCATTTCGGTGTTAAATAATTTATCACAATGTACTCTATTATTCTAACTCAGTGTGAAAATGTTCTTGTATTGTGTTTCCACTTTTTTTACTGTTCGAACTGCTGCATTAATACTTTACACATTGTCTCTGATTTAAGCTGACTGTTTTTGTGCCAATCTACCAGAGGGCTAAAAACAGATTAATTCTGACTCATGTTCATCGCTGTCAGACATATTTTTTACTTTGACCTGGTCTTGTGCGCCTAAATATCAGCAGCTAGTGCTTTGATCATTTAGGCGCTAGTTTTTACCTTAAACTTAAAAAATCCAAAACTCAGGTTCTACTGATTAGATTTGTGATATTTTGGGGTCAAATAATTTTTTTAAATTACCCTATTTTTCTGACTTGGTGTGGGATACTTCTTGTGTTGTGTTTTCACATTATTACTGTTTGTACTCTGAACAAATAGTTTACACATTGCCTCTAAGTTAAGTTAGACTTCATTTTCTGCCAAGCTACCCAAGTGTTAAGCACAGGTTTATTTAGTGACTTTGGTGGCTCCCCCTATGAGACAATGTGTTCTATCCATTTAATACGCCAAGATGTTTTGCTTTTTTATCACCTGGTTTTTGACCTTTTAATGTGTTGGAATCTCATGGCCTGTGACTAACCCACAGTAAACTCATGGTGAATGGACTGGTCATGTTCACCATCAGTATCTGCCTTTATTCATAAGGCCACTGCGATGCAACATGGGTGAAAGGCACTTGGCTGATTACCCGTTAATGTGTGTGCACACGTATGAGGGCTTTGCGTGGGAGACTTATTGTCATGTGCAGCCTGGTATCTGTGCACAGGTAGCCTGAGGCAGAGGGAACTCTGCAGGATTGGCTATTGACGTGGTGTAGGCCTCATAATATTAGTGTACACTGATAGGGAAATTCAGTGTGGTTTACTGTCTTCTCTGCAGTGACACTCGATTATACACCTATGCGTAGGTCTGCTTTAGATTGCAGCTTCACTTCGCTTTGGCCTACAGAGATCAGTGGCAGCTCGAATAGGGGCGTAACCTGTTTGTAAATATCAATTCTGCAAGTTCAAAAAAAGTATCTGCACAGCTTATGGGTACTCCAGGAATGTTATATTATTCTAGCTCAGCTCAGGATCAGAGCAGAGGCCTTATGCCACCATGGTGTGCTAAGGTAATTACTTTTCCTCTAGCGGCAGGAACAAAGGTCTCTCTATACAAAGGGAGCAAATAACAGTGTGTCCCTCTGCTCCTGAGTAGGAACGGGGTGGGGTGGAGTGTAATACATCAAACAACTAGCAGTCACACTATACCAGGGATGGACATGCCCAAGCCCACAAAACAAAGGAGGGAGCCTAAACCTTTGGAGCCAACACAGAGGGGGCTCCATTCAAAGGTATGCTGGGAAATGCCCTGGCAGTGATGTCAGTGAGGGGCAGAGCTGAGGCCCCTAGAGCAGATGTGTCAAGTGACTCCTGGGAGACGCCATTTTGAAATGTCCCAGCAGACTGTGCAGAAGGTTTGAAAAAGGATGGAAAGGTGATGTGGTACCCCAGGATAGGCCAGAGGTGCCTCACTGATGGAACATCTCACCCACTACTTAAAAGGTCTTGCGCAGGGGAGAGCTCTCTCTTGGTTGTGACATCCTGCTGGACTCTGGGGCTGGAGGTGGCAGCCATTGACAGTGGTAAGGAAGGACACCCTAATGGCCATCTGGACTCAGGAATCTGACTTCAGTTGACCCCAGGACAAGTGGGGCTCTCCCCAGGAACAGGGAAGCTGGTCTGCTTACACCATCTGTGGACCAGTTGGGGTAAAGACTGGGCTTCTGTGCCAGGGTGGAGAGAGGCCCTGAGGGAAATCAAGGACGTAGGCTGATGCAGAGAGCCAGTGGAACCAGCGCCCTGTAATTTTCCATTCTTTAGATGCAAGGAGACTTTAGGAGAGTGCTGCAGCTGTCTAGAGCTCGCCACCAGGACCCAAATGAGAAGAGGATCACGCAAAATGGCCCAACGAGATCGGGATGTCAGCATGCAAAGAATCTGACCTTTGACCCTCCAGCGAGTCCTGGAGCAGCTTGAGCTCCACAGCCCGAGCCGTTCAAACCCCTGCTCCACTCCCAGTGCCTGTGGGGCCGATTCACAGTACTAACTTAAGACAAAATCCTAAACTTACTACTTTTGGTATTCACAGAAGTTAGGATTTTGTCTTAAGTTTGTCTTAAGACATACTTAAGACAGACTTAAGACAGTCTTAAGACAGACTTAAGACAAACTTAAGGCAGACTTAAGAAAGACTTAAGACAGACTTTAGACAGACTTAAGACAAACTTAAAACAAAATCCTAACTTAAGTCTGTCTTAAGTCTGTCTTAAGTCTGTCTTAATTTTGTCTTAAGTCTGTCTTTAGACTGTCTTAAGTCTGTCTTAAGACTGTGTTAAGTTTGTCTTAAGACAAACTTAAGACAAAATCCTAACTTCTGTAAATACCAAAAGTAGTAAGTTTAGGATTTTGTTCTTTACCTGGAGGCCCCAGGGAATGGTTCCAGCTTTTAAATGGTTCAACAAGAAATGAATGTAAATTGTGAATTGTTCAATGTGTTGTCTGTTGATATTATTTGAAATGTATGTGTCTCTACCTTTCACACTTTTGAATTTTGCTCAAAATATAAGACACAAATCTTAAATGTAATGGTTTAGTAAATAACCCAATCAAACAACAAATACCTGTTTTTTTATGCTATGAAGAGATAAAGTAGAAGTATTGAAGGAGTCAGGTACCCCCCTTTTTGTATTTGATAAGTATTACGCACCTACCTGACCCTTGTCCTACGGGCCGAACCCCTCTAGCGGTTTCATTTTTAGAAAATTAGCATTTTCATGTCCTAACCATTTGGAGCCTGCATCCTGTTTCCTAAGTTACATGACTAGATGCAATTGGGGATTGGCCTTTATGTATTCCTCCCAGTCACACAATAGATGGATTAGATGTTGGCAGGATGGGCCATCCTGATGGGAATTGAGCGGTAAAGCTATGCACAGCCTCACTTGCACTTCCAAGTGATTGCTTCATCTCACGCACAAAGAACATCACTCTAGCCTCTTATGACTCCATACAACCTAGAACCAGGGCTGGGGGAAATTCCACACATTTCTCCAGGGGGAAAACTCAAGAAGTTTCTTCCACTTCAATGCTGGCACCAGGTATAAATATTGGACCGTTAGACCAACTCTTTAGTACACAACTGGACTTGTGGATACTACAGATGAAGGACTGCCCTGATGTCTGGGAAGCAAGACTGTACCTGATCACTTCATTCCAGGCTACCTGAAGTGACTCTAAGGGTCAGCTGACTGACCTCCTGTTCAAAGCTACAGGGAAAGAACAAGCTCTAGATACCTCCCTGAAGCTACCCAGCTGCCTGCTGCACTGGACCTGACTGGGCCTGCAACTGGACCTCCCTGAACCCTGCTGGCCTCCTCTGTTGGAGTGAGTTTCTGAATACCAAGATTTGCCTCCCAGGTCCTATAAACTCAGTTTGGCATCAGTTGAACTCCTCCTGTGAAAAAAGGAGAAATCTTGAAGTTTTAGGCTCTTTGCAATGTTAAACTGGCCGGCTTGTGTGAAAAGTTTGCTGCCAGTGCCGACTGCCAATGGGAAGCTTTGGTGAACCCACCTCCTTGCCCTACAGCAACCAAGAGCAACCTGCAATATGAGATCTCCACTTCTTGCTGCAGGTTTGACAGCCCGCTGTGACCATTATTGCAAAGCTCCAGCAACAACCGTCCACAACGGCCAACTGGATCTTCACTCCACTGTGATGACCTTCCACGACTCCCGGTACCTGACCCATTCTCCATTGCAGTTGGCATGAATTTGTGACATTACCCCGGTCTAGCAAGACCAGATGACCACGAGTGGTGCTTTGTGATGTGTTTGGCACCCTACTTACCTCAAATATTTTACATTGCATATCTCTGTTCTACTGATTTGACTTTTGTCATTTCGGTGTTAAATAATTTATCACAATGTACTCTATTATTCTAACTCAGTGTGAAAATGTTCTTGTATTGTGTTTCCACTTTTTTTTACTGTTCGAACTGCTGCATTAATACTTTACACATTGTCTCTTATTTAAGCTGACTGTTTTTGTGCCAATCTACCAGAGGGCTAAAAACAGATTAATTCTGACTCATGTTCATCGCTGTCAGACATATTTTTTACTTTGACCTGGTCTTGTGCGCCTAAATATCAGCAGCTAGTGCTTTGATCTTTTAGGCGCTAGTTTTTACCTTAAACTTAAAAAATCCAAAACTCAGATTCTACTGATTGGATTTGTGATATTTTGGGGTCAAATAATTTTTTTAAATTACCCTATTTTTCTGACTTGGTGTGGGATACTTCTTGTGTTGTGTTTTCACATTATTACTGTTTGTACTCTGAACAAATACTTTACACATTGCCTCTAAATTAAGTCAGACTTCATTTTCTGCCAAGCTACCCAAGTGTTAAGCACAGGTTTATTTAGTGACTTTGGTGGCTCCCCCTATGAGACAATGTGTTCTATCCATTTAATACGCCAAGATGTTTTGCTTTTTTATCACCTGGTTTTTGACCTTTTAATGTGTTGGAATCTCATGGCCTGTGACTAACCCACAGTAAACTCATGGTGAATGGACTGGTCATGTTCACCATCAGTATCTGCCTTTATTCATAAGGAGACTGCGATACAACATGGGTGAAAGGCACTTGGCTGATTACCCGTTAATGTGTGTGCACACGTATGAGGGCTTTGCGTGGGAGACTTATTGTCATGTGCAGCCTGGTATCTGTGCACAGGTAGCCTGAGGCAGAGGGAACTCTGCAGGATTGGCTATTGACGTGGTGTAGGCCTCATAATATTAGTGTACACTGATAGGGAAATTCAGTGTGGTTTACTGTCTTCTCTGCAGTGACACTCGATTATACACCTATGCGTAGGTCTGCTTTAGATTGCAGCTTCACTTCGCTTTGGCCTACAGAGATCAGTGGCAGCTCGAATAGGGGCGTAACCTGTTTGTAAATATCAATTCTGCAAGTTCAAAAAAAGTATCTGCACAGCTTACGGGTACTCCAGGAATGTTATATTATTCTAGCTCAGCTCAGGATCAGAGCAGAGGCCTTATGCCACCATGGTGTGCTAAGGTAATTACTTTTCCTCTAGCGGCAGGAACAAAGGTCTCTCTATACAAAGGGAGCAAATAACAGTGTGTCCCTCTGCTCCTGAGTAGGAACGGGGTGGGGTGGAGTGTAATACATCAAACAACTAGCAGTCATACTATACCAGGGATGGACATGCCCAAGCCCACAAAACAAAGGAGGGAGCCTAAACCTTTGGAGCCAACACAGAGGGGGCTCCATTCGAAGGTATGCTGGGAAATGCCCTGGCAGTGATGTCAGTGAGGGGCAGAGCTGAGGCCCCTAGAGCAGATGTGTCAAGTGACTCCTGGGAGACGCCATTTTGAAATGTCCCAGCAGACTGTGCAGAAGGTTTGAAACAGGATGGAAAGTTGATGTGGTACCCCAGGATAGGCCAGAGGTGCCTCACTGATGGAACATCTCACCCACTACTTAAAAGGTCTTGCGCAGGGGAGAGCTCTCTCTTGGTTGTGACATCCTGCTGGACTCTGGGGCTGGAGGTGGCAGCCATTGACAGTGGTAAGGAAGGACACCCTAATGGCCATCTGGACTCAGGAATCTGACTTCAGGTGACCCCAGGACAAGTGGGGCTCTCCCCAGGACCAGGGAAGCTGGTCTGCTTACACCATCTGTGGACCAGTTGGGGTAAAGACTGGGCTTCTGTGCCAGGGTGGAGAGAGGCCCTGAGGGAAATCAAGGATGTAGGCTGATGCAGAGAGCCAGTGGAACCAGCGCCCTGTAATTTTCCATTCTTTAGAGGCAAGGAGACTTTAGGAGAGTGCTGCAGCTGTCTAGAGCTCGCCACCAGGACCCAAATGAGAAGAGGATCACGCAAAATGGCCCAATGAGATCGGGATGTCAGCAGGCAAAGAATCTGACCTTTGACCCTCCAGCGAGTCCTGGAGCAGCTTGAGCTCCACAACCCGAGCCGTTCAAACCCCTGCTCCACTCCCAGTGCCTGTGGGGCCGATTCACAGTACTAACTTAAGACAAAATCCTAAACTTACTACTTTTGGTATTCACAGAAGTTAGGATTTTGTCTTAAGTTTGTCTTAAGACATACTTAAGACAGACTTAAGACAGTCTTAAGACAGACTTAAGACAAACTTAAGACAGACTTAAGAAAGACTTAAGACAGACTTAAGACAGACTTAAGACAAACTTAAAACAAAATCCTAACTTAAGTCTGTCTTAAGTCTGTCTTAAGTCTGTCTTAAGTTTGTCTTAAGTCTGTCTTTAGACTGTCTTAAGTCTGTCTTAAGACTGTCTTAAGTTTGTCTTAAGACAAACTTAAGACAAAATCCTAACTTCTATAAATACCAAAAGTAGTAAGTTTAGGATTTTGTCTTACGTTAGTTCTGTGAATCGGGCCCTGTGTCAGGGGGAGTGGGCAGTCACCACTGCAGAAAGCACCCTACCCTTAGGAGCAGGCTGGGGAGAAGAATTTTTGCGGCTCCATGGGCAGCAAAGGGGAGGCTGTTGCATGGGACTCACTGGGGACATCCAGGGGTCGGCTCTCAGGGGTGCCCCCCAACATGACAATGCCCGGAATACCTGGGTGGGACCAGGCAACTCTAATGAAAAGGGACAGGTAAGAGAATAGGAAAACAAGAAAAAGAAAGGCAGCGGCTCTCCATGGCTCAGCGGGAGAGCCACTCATTGATCATTCACTGCTGCCAGAGGAGCGCCCAATAATGCCCTATGGGGCTGAAAGTGACACCTTTATGCTGCTTGTGGTGGTCTCTAGACGGTGGGGCCGACACAAATAAAATAAAAACAAAGTGTGGGAAGGCTCCAGAGGCACTGCAGCCCCCTCCAAGGGCCCAAGGAGATGGTTTTAAATGTGCTAATCCTAAATTGAAAGAGTCACAAAATGGATGACTACGCTAGGATTTTTTTTTTTCAAATTTCAAGCACTCTCAAGCCTGGTGCATATGCTCTAAAGCTAGGATTGCAGTGCCCTCTAGGGGTTAAGGTTTTAGCTCTAGTTATTGTGGCCTGGAGGTGGTTATGAAAAAATACATGTTCAGCATTTTCTAGGGGTGGAATTTATGGTTACATGTGATTTATGATCAAAATGTGATGTCCTCTAGAATTTATTTTAATAATTTCATGTTCCCCTCTAGGGGCTACTTTTATAAGGGAGACATCCTTAACAACGCGGTCCAAACAATGCAATCCCTTTACCATGCAAATGCCTTTATCATGCATGCCTTTACCACGCAAACCTTCTCCGTGCACATGCCTTTACCATGCATGCCTCAACAACGATAATGTAAGTATATGCCAGGTAAGTGCATGTATGTGTGGGTGGGTGAGGGTATTTGGGTGGCAAAGGTATTTTCAGGGTTTAAAGTAGATGAGGGTATTTGGTGGTAAGAGTATTTTTGGGGATTAGCGTGTGTAAGGGTATTTGGGTGGTCAGAGTGTTTTTAGGGTTTAGGCTGGGTGAGAGTATTTGGGTGGCAACTTACCTGCTAAATACTTACATTTTGTTTGTAATGGCATGCATGGTAAAGGCATATGCATGGTAAAAATTTGCCTGGTAAAGGCATGCATTGCATTTGAGTGGTAATGTATGCATTGCAAAGGCATACATGGTAATTGGATGCGTGGTTCCATCATACAACACTTTCATAATCAAATTTTCAATGCTGCAAGTATTTTATGAGAACCCAGACCCAGGGGAAATGCATATTTAATTTCTGTCAGTGCTTTATTGAAATAATGATGCTGACAACGATTCGTGATAAAAGTACAGATGCTTTATTATCATTAATATATCATTAATAGGCGCAAACAGATATGGTTATTATAATTATTGCAGCTAGTTTTAAAACAATGATTTTTAACTTCATTTGTTGCTCTTGAACCTTCGACCTAGTCAGTGTACTTACCTGAGGTGGTTATATGACCGCTTCAGGTTGTCAGAGGTAAGTACGCAAGATCATCAAAAGGTATTCCCATCAGCCTCATGAATATTTGTAAATTACTGCCTAATATTGAGTAGTGTGTGTGAAATAAATGTACTTTTCCTTTTTCTCAAGAAAAAGCACAGACTGTGCAATTTTTTGAGTATTATTATTGTGCTCCAGTGAAGAGTGAATAATGACTAGCCTACACCAAGTTCCCTGAGTAGGGCTTGGACTGCTCGGCTTCGCTACCTACAGCGGGTTAGGGTTTTTAATTACCAGTGGAGGACAAATGTGGAACCATTCCTTGTGCATGCCACACAACTAATGGCCCGTTTTCTTATACACTCTGGAAGGGATTGTGACTGTTGCTTGACCAGGGTTAAAATGCCAGTCAACCAGCAGCCTGATTTCTCACCGTTCTACTTTTTAATTGTTTTCACTTTGTCTCTGCCATTGCCAGGTTCAGAATTCTATTGTACTTGGTGCAGCTCACATAGAAAGAGGAAAGAACAAGGAGAAATAAATATAGTTCTCCTCATTATGCCTACCCCCAGGAGGTGTAGCATTTTGATGCATTTCCAGGTCTATAACTAATGCTAAATATGGGTATGTGCCAAAAATTCATGGGTGGATGTGTGGGACAGAGTAACGTAAGTCAGCAATTCGCACTGCTTTGCTTTACTCCAGATTTATCAAGCCATGCAGGGCCATGCAAGGTGGTCTTGGGTGGCTTGATAAATCTGACTTTGTTGTTGAGTCACCCTTGAGCCCCTTTGTGCGGCGCATCACAATGATAAATATGCCCCCGGGTTCTAACAGTCAGTGCCATTTTTATTTTTTACTATTCTAAAATATTTTACTATTGTGTGAACCTCTCCACCTTTCTTTTATCGTTAGTGAGCAAAAGGTGTGCATATACTGTATGCTGATTGATTGTATTTATATTCAGCACTGAGAGAGAAGCAATGATTTTGTACCTATTATACTGTGTGCAGTCAATATAAACAAAAGCAATTTTATATAATGAATACATTTTATTACCCACCGTAGACCATAAAAGATTTCATGAATAATTCTAAATAAGAACGGAGGCATTACCAAGACATTTAAGCATTGCCTGTGCACATTTCATCATCCGGATAAATCAGATGGAAATTAAAATGAAAAATTCATCCATATTTCTTCCACTTAAATGCAGCAATAACAGCAGCATTATCAGTTTATATACTACCTAATTGATTGTATTCTCTGAATGTGCTCGTATGAGAAAACCATCCCTCTGACAAGCCTAGAATTTTATATCTGCAAAACTTCGTGGCATAGTCGAGTTTATTGTTAAGTAATTCAATGCGACATTTACAAACTGTGCAGCCATAGAGGGAGGCCAATGCAGGTAGGTTATAGTGAAATGTATCCAAGAGCTTATAGAGGGCCTTTTCTTACACTGCCTGGGGCTAATGGGGCATGAGTGCTCTTTTTTAACAGGATTGTGGAAAGATGCCGAGAGCGCCTACTGTAGATACGGAAAGGTGAAACAATTCAAGATTTAAAAACCTCAGGCCTGCAAATGGATGCACCTTGCCTATTCAGCATAGGTAACTATCTTCTATTGCCCTGGACTGCATTGCCTTTCTTTATTTTCAGTTGTGAAGATTAAAAGAAGTGAAGGAGATGAGGATTACTTCAACATCTGTCTCTAGCCGGATGTTTGTGGAAGAGGACTATTTCAAACTGTGTAGTAAAGCTTAGTTGTCTCGGAGGTAAGGGAGTTAGGCAGGAGGATTGTGGGTATGATGCTCAAGCGAGCTTTCTTCACACCCTGGCTCAACTGGCTGGAGCCTGGGGAAGCCGCTACTGGGGATCTCCCAAAACCCAGAATCCCTTGGTCTTATCTGCTTTTCCAGATTCATGTGTGATGTGCTGCTCCAACCTTTGAATTCTGGGACTTGTAGTCCTGTATTATAATGAAACACACAAGACTTCAAGTCCCAGAGTTCGAAGAAAAACCTGTACTGGAACAGCACATCAAGCACGGACCTGGTCAATTTGGCACAGCTGCTTGCATGATTTGTGAAACAGTAAGACCTGGGGAAATGGATTAGACAGTGGCGGCTGCTCCATTAGGGCGTTGAAGCGCCACCCAACTGCTTTCTCGCAGTGCGAGAAGCAGAAAATAAAATGGTATTTTACATACCATTTTATTTTCTGCTTCTCATGCTGCGAGAAAGCAGACGGCAGGGATATACCTGGTTGGGGGCAGGGTGGGAGCATAAGCGTTGTTTGGGCAGGCGGGTGGACATTTTGGGGAGGAGTGGCTCGCACCACTCTGAGTGCCCTGACTGCTTGGTCGGCCCTGGGGCTGACCAAAGCAGTCATGCGCACTCTACATTTTCTCTATGTGGGCTGCATGCAGTCTACATAGAGAAAATGGACTCCATACTGATGCCCAGCTGGGCGCCATCTGGGACTGCCTTTGCAGCGTTGTGATTGGCTTACAGGAGGGGAGGGAGCTGCAGCATGCCTGCCTGCTCCTTTTCAGAGCGGGACCCCGGCCCAAGAGCAGAGGCCGCACTGAGCCGGGCAGGTAAGTTTTCTCTTTATTTTAATATTAACCCCCCCACCCCAGTGCGACCCCCCCGGCGAGGATTGTGAGCCGCGAGGCCGGCGACTGAAAATGAGAGATGCCTCCCCCTAGAAACGGAAACTGGGACTGAGTGGGGAAGGGCTCAAGTACAGGGCAAAGGTAGCTAACATGCGCAGTTCATGGTTAAGAGGGTGAACGGTAACCAGTTTCAAACAGCACTTACCGCTGATGTTCAGCCCCCTTGTAGCTCCGGTTTGGGGCTGCTAAAGATTAGTAAAATAGCCAGGGCACGGGACAAAAAGGTGGCTGTGTAAGGGTCAAGTTGCGAGTAAGAATTGAATTCGTGCCAAAGAAATGAACGGTTCATGGTCTCTGCTTGCAAAGCAAATGTTTGCCGATTACTGACGAACTCGGGAAGAGAACAGATAAAAGGGTCCCCTTTGTTGCTTCAAGTCAATTTTATCGTTCATTAAGTGTGCCTTCAACCTGGCTATGAGCTTTCAGAAACAGACCGTGTGTTATGGACACGCTATTTCGTTACAGCAGCGAGGAATTAGCTATGGGATTCGTTTTAGCCACTATTCAGACTGTGTTAATTGGGTTTTTCTCCAACCTGTGTGCAAGTGGGACAGAGAGTGAAATGCTGGTTCTGTGACAATTAATATTTCAGAATGTGTTATCATTACTTTGGCCTGCATCAATACCAGCCTGGGTGATTTTTGCACAGCTTGAGAACCAAATGTCAAAAATTGGATGTTTTCACCCACATTTTCAGTGAGTATTTATTTAAAAGCAAAAGAAACGCTACACGTAATCCAAATGGGTGACCTTTTCTATGAATGTGTGAAATTCAGGCTCCTTTGAATGTGTTTGTTGTCTCGTTTTAGTTTACTCCAAGATGGAGTTTCAAAGAATCATTTGTAGTTTCACGGGTTATGGAAGGTGACGAGTTTAGATAACAAAATGTCCTTGCTTTCCGGACAAAAGTTGTCCAGTCTAGACAGTAGCTGTGGAAGGCCCAGGGCGCTCTTCATGGCAAATAGTTGTGGTATCTTCTAAAACGTCTAGCACTTGTGGTGGTGTGGTGTACTAGTGTGAGGCAGTGCCGTGTGACGTTACTGCTTAAAGTGAATACACGTTTGGAGTCATACACACTGCTCACGACCAGAGCTGCTCCAGGCCTCAGCCTGGCTCCACCTTCTCAATTCGTTCCATAATTTTAGAGTATGCCAGGGTATCCTGTCTGATTGGGGCTGAATTTTAGGCCTGTTTTCAATGATTTTAGGAAACTTTGAGATTCATTTACGAAAACAAGTTTTGAGACTATACATGACAGAGCAAAATTACAACAGAGTGGATATCCCTTGACCGGGTCATAAGACATGCACTCATTTCTACTTAAATCATTTGTGCTTTTTTGATGCCCTTTAGTCGGCATGATGGCTCAGTGAGTTAGGCTCACATTGACAGAGATATGGGGGGGGGGGGTAAACCGCTAAATTTAGATCAGATATAGTGCTTATCTCGGTGTATAATCTACTTAGAGCTCAATATAAACTTCGAACAGCAAGGTGCATGTTGGCTTCTGTGCTTTGCGCTTTTAAAAAACCGCTCAGCAGAGTTAGCATAGCCAGTTTTATAGGTCTGCACGCACTCTCAGTGGAAGTTTACTGCCCCCCCCCATCACTTTGAAATGTCACCAGCCGCCAATGAGGATTAGATACTGACTAATGTGAAGCAGCCGTTTGAGCAAAGAAAATAGAAACTGTTATTATTACCACGTTTGTTACATGTACCGCACACAGGCCAATGCCTGTGATGCAGAATCTTGCCACTTTTTATCAGCATATACTGACGCTCCTGACTCGTTTTGCTTGGATGAAAAAGAACACCTCCAATGTCTAGTTTGTGCGGAAATGGAATGTTGACATCCCAAGTCTTAAAACCAACAAAATCACAATTTGCAGGTTTAGAGGAAAAACCGGGTCCATCGTTTTGCTGCAATGCAGATCTTCAAACTGGGAGGCTTTGAACACAGACGACCATATTAAATAAACAGCTTGTTTAGTGTTGGTGGTGATGGATTTCGTCAATGGTGTTGGCCATATTACATTTACGCCACAGAGCCATACCAGTGGCAGAATGTGCAGCATATAAAAAGCGTTACATAACGTGACAGAAACAGGTATATGAATTTGTCCGTGGTTAATACTGACAATAATGAAAAAACGGCTTTTGTGAACTGTAGTGCTGATGTCTTAAAATATATCTATGTCTTAAGGTTAATGCACTTCATATATAATTTATTGACAATATCACCTTTCAAATCAATACACTCCACCCCTCAGTTTTAGTCGGCCCCAGTGAGACTCTTTGCAGTTAATCTGAATGTTTGGGGAGCTGGACGTGTGTCCCAAACATCGTTTTAGCAAATTATGAACATTACATTGATGCAGAATGTTGCATACCTCTAAATATAGAGAAGCTTCTACCTTTCTACCGAGCATACATTGAATAAATGTAGCTATAAGAGATAAATGCCATAATCCTCAAGCCGACAATCTATCCGACCAAGGTTTAAAAGACATAACACGAAACTATCACATTGGAATCTGCAATAGATTTAGATGACATCACTCAACAATGCATTAGGGGTCTGATTTACAAGCCCCTTGCGCTGCCAGTGGGTCACTTTTTGTGATGCAACAGCAGCACATTTTGCTGCCCCATATTTACAAGGACAGGGAAAGCCACCCTGTGTGGCTTTTCCTGTCCTTGTAAATATGGCCCCTTTACAAGCAGCACTTTGCGTGAAAAGGGGCGTTCCATGGTTGTTGCTGTGGGTGTTTCCACGCAACCCCCATTGAACCGGACACATTTCTCCTCTTTTTTTCCCCTCTTTCTACGCGTGCTGCATTCTGCACATAAACAATCCTTTGAATAAAGATGTTTTACAAGTTCAATGTGTGCTAATGCAGCACACATAGAAGTTGTAAAATGTAATTTCTGATTGTTTATGTGCAAGAATCATCCCCTGTGATGCAGGCATCCTTGCACCATCGTCCACAAGAACACTATCCGCATCACGACCAACTCCGACGACACCCTCACAGCCGCCGAACACCGGCACTTCCAGATACACACCAACCCCAAGACCACTCTCAGAGGCACCCTCATCTACAGACCCCCGGGACCACGCACACAATTCTTTTTTTTTTTTTATATATCTTTATTAGGTTTTTACAGCAGCAAGAATAATTGATCGAGCCCTACAAGTCGTACGTAGAATTAACATAAATTGAATAAGATCAGACCAGATTTCATTTAGAAAAACATTAAAATACAAAGGCAATAAAGAAGAAACAGAAAAAAAGAAATTAATCTTCTAAGATTGAATCCAATTACTAATAGGGGCCCAAATTTTAAACCTAAGGCTTTCTTTTTCCTCCCCTTTAACCGATACACAGCTTGCTCTAACTGATAAATATTCAGCAATTTCGATTGCCATTGAATGAATGAGGGAGGATCAGAATATAGCCAATGGGAGGTAATGCAGTATCTAAAAATAGACATAGATATAAATAAAAAACCTTCTTCAGCAATTGACCACAATTTAACAGGATTTGATTGGACACCACAGATAACAAATTCAGCGGAGAGGATAACAGATGAATTCATGATATTATTCAAAAACATTTGAATTTCAGAAATAAATTGAGTTAGATTTGGACAGAAATAAAACATATGAGCAGCATTTGCACCAAGAAATTTACATCGACTGCATTTATCACCCCTATTAGCTTTCCATTTCATCAATTTGGCTGGAGTATAATATAAATCAAAACTACTCATAAAGAATTGACTTTTTAAGGATCCATTAATTAAAACTAAATCAGATAGATATAAAGCATCAGATAAATTAACAGACTCTATGCCCAAATCCTTTTGCCATTTTAAATTAAATAAATCGAGATTGTCTTCCATCCGGGTTAGCATAGTCTGATAAATTATGCCAATTCTATTTTGTTTCTTACAACATTCGAGTATATCAATTTTCCTAATTTTATTAGTATATAATAAGTTCTTGGTGAGTAAAAAACTACGTATTTGCAGATATTTGAAAAAATCTTTTTGAGGTACATTATAATTTTGTTGCACGTACAAAAATGAAACAAATCGTCCTTCTTGATAGAGATCACCTAGACTAAACAAATTGAGTCTTTGCCATTGCTGAAGAATCTGGTCTGAAAATATTGGTGGCAGAATCAGATTATTAAATAATGGTGTATAATAAGTAATATTATTAAAGCAAAATCTTTTCTTACATTGTCTCCATACCTGATAAACGGTCAATATGACCTTAAATCTTGTTTTTTTGTAATAGCTTGGTTCTGAAAAACGTACAAGACATTGACGTACTTGAGCACCTAGAATCATTTCGTAGATTGTTGGATAAGTAAGGTCCCTAGATGATGATTCTTGAAAAATTAAGACTCTCATAAGTTTGTGATATCGCCAGGTAGTATAAGCGAAGATTTGGTAATCCCCAGCCTCCTCTATAAGTAGGGAGTGAACACCATTTAAGGGATCGCCTAGCTCTCTTATATCCCCAGAAAAATCTTGAAAATATTCTATCTATTTTTGTAAATAGAGTAGAAGGAAATAATAAAGGTATAGTACGAAAAAAATAAAGAAATTTGGGGAAGAAGAGCATCTTAATAACATTAGTACGACCATAAAGGGAGAGATGGAGATTATTTAACCTTTCAAGAGATCTGTTGGTTGAGACGAGTAGTGGATCAAGATTAAGATCAACAATATCTTCGACCTTGGCAGAGAGTATTACACCTAAATATAAAGCCGTTGTAGCATATGTCAAATCAGTTGGTGGGCTAACACTAGAGTTAATTATTTGTGTTTTGGCTATATTTAATTTATATCCAGAATATAAACCAAATTCCCGAGCTGCCTCTATAATTTTAGGGAATGCTAAATTGATATCCGAAGTGGCAATCGCGACATCATCAGCATACGCGAAAATTTTATACTCTACTTGATGGATTATAACCGGAGGGATACTCTCCTGGTGTATTAATTTTTGCAAGTAAGACTCAATATAAAGTGCAAATAAAAGAGGGGAGCATGGACGCCCTTGCCTAGTCCCCCTTGTTATTGATAGTGTAGTAGATGTATCAGAAGCTATGCGAATTACAGCCCTAGGCTGCTTATATAAAGCTTTTAAAGCACGTATGAATTCAGTTGGAAACTTTTTCCAATTCAGTACTTGCCAAAGGAATCCCCAGTCTACCCTATTAAACGCTTTCTCAGCATCAAGTAAACCGATTCCGACTGGGGATCCCGTGGCCTGCGCCCAGTCTAATAAAGTAATAATCCTTCTGACATGATCAGTTGTATCTCTCTTTTTAATAAAGCCATGTTGCGAATCAGCCACTAAATTTGGCATTAAGTCATTCAGTCTATTAGCTAATATTTTAGAGAAAATTTTACTATCTGACGTTATTAAGGATATAGGTCCATATGACCCGAGATCCATAGGATCCTTCCCTTTTTTTTAAATACAACAATAGTGGCTAGTGACCATGATGGAGGCGGCCGACCATTGAATGCTTCTTGAAAAATTTTCAGCAACTCTGGTTGTAGAATATTACGGAATGTACGATAAAATTCCAGAGGAATATTATCTGGTCCAACCGCTTTACCAGACGCCAGACCAAGAATAGCCCCTTCTATCTCTTCCCAAGTAACTGAAGCAATTAGTGTACTTTTTTGGTCTTCCATAAGAGAAGAAAGATGTTCAATATTCGGAAAATAATTAGAAGCATCTTCACAAACACTAGTACCGTCGTTTGATTGATTGTACAGAGATTGATAAAAATCTCGGAATGCTTTCAAAACACCAGACTTGGATTCCTGAATGACCCCATCCATATCCAGTATTTGAACTATTTCCGTGGCGGTTGCTTTCTGTCTCAGTCTTTGAGCTAATACTCTACCAGTTTGTTCACTTAATTCATAACATTCTTTTTTAAATAGTTTGTACTTCTCAGCTACCTGATTGGCTAAAAAAGAATAAACGGTCGACCGCGCAGTGGCCAATGATTTTTGAGCCTCTTGTGTCTCTGAACCCAGCCTGACACAAGAAGCTAGTTTTATTTCTGCTTGCCTTATTTGATCCAGACTCTCCCTAAAAGCAGCTTGTTTTTTTTTTTTGCGGGAATTCGAATAACTCAAGGTTTCACCCCTTATTATTGATTTAAAAGTATCCCAGACCATTTGTATCGAGGCAGTATTATTATTATTCGAAAAAAATTCCCTAATTACCAGAGCCATATGAGCTAGATAATCTTGATCTAACAATAAATTTCTCTGAAATGTCCACGGTCTTTTTTGTGAGTGGGCTAAAAAATAAAGCGAAAGGTCTAAAACAATAGGATTATGATCAGAAATAATTTGGGGTAAAACATCAATACTACTATTACAGACAAGTTGAGCAGAAATAAAGAAATAATCCAGGCGAACAAATTTTTGATGTGGAGCCGAAAAATAAGTAAAGCCTGATTCTAGGGGTCTAAGTTTGTTCCACACATCTATCAGTCCATTACTTAATGTTAGTTCTCTAAGAGCTTTAAACGTTTGAGGTTTGCGATCTTTATATTTCCCGAAATTCCTAATATTACAATCAGCATTAATATTAATGTTGAAATCACCACAGAGAATTAAAGGATGATCCCAAACTGCTAATTCAGAATTGATTGTATTAAATACCTCCTTATCGTCTAAGTTCGGGCCATATACAGAGCAAATAGTAAGTTTATTCCCGTCAATAATAATTTCTGCAATCCCCCATCTCCCCCATCTATCGCCTAAAAATCTAATGCATTTCCCAATTCCGCGTTTTATAAGGATAGCGACACCTCTAGTTATTCCTATTTGTTTAGAACAGACAAGTAACTCTAGATTAAGATTTTTCAGCAAATTCCTCTTAGACCAAGGGATGTGTGTCTCCTGTAGACATAAAATATCGATTTGCAGAAATTGAATCAAGTGTCGCAAAATCCCCATCTTTTTAAAGTCATTCAGGCCGTTAACATTAAGAGAACAGATTTTAATTTTTCTCACCATTTTGAAAATCTTTAAAGAACACCAACAATAGTAACCTGTTTAATTAAATCGAAAAGTCCTTTTGCCAACAAACGCTCAAATAAGACATAAAGATCAACCTACTAAGGCTTATATAGCCCAAATCAATCATCATTGCTGTTTTATACCACACCACCCACCACCACCCCCCCCACCATCCCCACCACCCCCACCACAGCCTCAACCCCCAGGTTGAGGACCACCCACCCACCCCCCTCCCCCACACATGAGGCTCAGGAACTGACAGTTCCTGTGTAGGATGGAGTGCCGTATCTCTCTGGCTTCGACCCGTATCAGAAAAAAGAATTCTTAGAAATAAGTAGCGCTAGGCTAGATATATATATATATAATTTGTCAAAACCTTGATAATATAAGAATTAACTATGCAATTATAATATGAAAGAGAAAAAAAAAGCAGAAAAATATCTAATATCTATCGCTAGGCCATATATTATAACATAAGTAAGAACTCCTTAGCTTTGATCTCTGAAAAAAAGAATTTTGTTTGGTCTTTCCATATAACCTTAAGTTTGGCGGGATTCTGAAGGTAAACGGTAGCCCCCTTCTGCTGAAATTGAGGTATTAGCTGTCTAAGCTGCCAACGCTGGGTCACCGTTGCCTGACAGAAATCCGGCCGCACAAAAAAAATACAGCCTTTGACAGATATCTTCTTCTCAGATCTAGCTAGCAGTGAGATTTCCTCTCTTGCAACAAAGTTGTTGAAGCTGACGAGGATTGCTCGAGGATATGGCTGGTCACCCTGTCGAGTGTTCTTCATAGAGAACGGAAAGCGATGGGCTCTTTGGATTTCCTTTGTCCAATCCCATGTTTTTAAATCAGGGAACGCCTCATTTAAAAGTTCAATGATAAATTGTCTAGTATCAGACCCTTCTTTCCTTTCGGGAATACCCAAAAATCGCAAGTTATATCTTCGAGCCTGATTTTCTAGCCCGGTTAGTTTGTAAGAGAGGTCATCCCTATGAGCTTTCACATTCTCAAGTTCTGCTTTCTGGGTTCGTGATTCTTCCTCCAAGACCAGAGTACGTGCCTCGGCTTCGGTGACTCTATCAGCGGTCTCTGCCGATTCTTTGATTGCTCGACGAACGGAATTTTTCAGCTTGGTACAAGTGGCTTGAGTACGGAGATTTTCAGCTCTACTCTCTGCCCGATGCACCATCATAGTATTATAGATAGTGGCTAATGTGATCTCAGCAGGGATTTCAAACGGATTAGATTCGCCTTGAGTATTGACCAATGTATCTCCGGCTTCAATTTCAATCCCATTTGTTGCCCCCGGAATATCACCCAAAGGTACAGAAACAGTAGAAGGGTTTCCAACAGTCTCGATTCCACGTTTGGTTGATGTGCGATTATGAGAACCCCTCTTTTTTCATCTTTTAACTGTGGCAATACTTGTACTAAGTGAAGCTCCATCATCATCGTCTTCTCCTAAAAGACTACTCTCTGCAGTATAATCTGCCCATTCCCTGCTTTGGGTTGGACTATCATCCGATGTATAATCAGACAGAGAATAGAAATTTTCACCCCCCTCTTGAGGAGTTTCGGCTCTTTCTGAAATATTTAAGCCTGAATTCACAAAAGTTTCAGCAAACTTTATAGATTGGGGGGGATCACTAAGGACTCCATCTCCCATACTCCTTTGCGGGCCAAGCGCCTGTGAATCTAGGTTTATAGATACTTCTGATATGATTGGCGCTTTTATTATGATACCGGTTTCGCTAGTATCAACAGCTGCAGGTTCAGACACTTCCGGCATAGATATTGGCACAGCTATAGGGATAGTGTCTTTCTGTGTCCCTACTATTTTTTTTTCAAAGAAACCATGAAGCGGGTGAGTACCTTCTTTTGCAGTAGGTTGGAGCAAAGAAACTTTCTCCAGAACGCTTACGCCCGTTATACTCCGTGCTTTATCGACTGACTCCGGGATAAATAAAGATTCACTCACAGTTTCTTTTATTTGTACAGATTTTCCTTCAGCGGGTTGTTTTGCCCGCACGCTCCGGGTTTGAGCCTTTGGCTGGTTTTTTTGTGGCATGTTTTGAGGCTTCTGAGATCCGTTAACCTCCCGTTCTATCGACCAGTGTACTCCGACAAGCCTAAGGTAGCGCCAGAGCGGGAGTGGGAAACGGTTACAATATTCATGAGCAATAAGCAGCATCTGTTAGTAGTCTGGATAGCTAATAGCGTGATTGAATTGGACCTCCAAAAACTTCTACACCGACAACAAGATCTCTAAGCCTCAGTCCGTATTCAAAACGAACACATGCTTTTCCTCTAGATCAGAAAAGCCACTTAATAGTAACAGCGGGTCACAATGTATCTTTGCTTTAATAGGAAATTACAGGTCTCTCTTCCCCACTTGAAGTCAAACAGTAGAGACCAATTTGTTTAAAGCCATAGTTATAGCTCAGTCGGCGCCGCCTGAGTGTTTTACTTGATAAAACGCAAAACCGCAAAGTGAAGAGCCGCTCTCTCCGTCATCAATTCACCTCAAAATCCATAAAGTAAATTTTTTATCTCCCGGATAGCGCCAGTCGAAATACTGTAGTGAGTTACAATATAGCAGTTCTCTGCTAACTCACGTGTGATAATCCGGTTGCACAACAAGGAAACTGCTCCGGGAACTCAAATTGGAATACTGGAACCACCAGACCTCCGAAGCTCCGTCCGAGTCCGAACCCGGATCCAGGGCGCAGGCTTCCCTCCAAGTCTCCGAGTTTCCAAATCAGCATCGCCCGATGTATTACAGCTGGCTACAATGTATCCTTTTCGTTTTTCAGCTCACACGATTTAAATGTCTCTCCCCATCATTTTACACGGCAGAGAAACTGTTTAAAGACGATGCTTCCATAAACGTTTTTTCAAATTCTCTCCAGAGTACGGAGCCAGAGTGAGGAGCTGCTCACACAGCCCACGCCACAATTCAGCGAAGACATCGCCGACTTCATCAGCCCGCACGCTCTCCCCTCCGCTGACTACATCCTCCTCGGGGGCCTCAACTTCCACCTGGAGAACAACAACGACCGCAACACCACCACCCTGCTGGACAACCTCGCCAACCTCAGACTCAAGCAACTGGTGACCACCCCCACCCACTACGCCGGCCACACGCTTGACCCCGTCTTCTCCTCCAGCAAGGACATCTCCTTCACCACGCCTCCGGACTCCACTGGACAGACCACAGCTGCGTCCACTTCAGCTTCAGCAAGACCACGCACCACCACCACATGCAACAGGTCCCCCGCAGAAGCTGGAACAAGATCACAGCCGACCAGCTCACCACATCCCTGAACCAGAACCCTCCCGCCAGCTCAGCGAACCCCAACCAAGCTGCAACCAACCTCACAAAGTGGATCAGCAACTGCGCAGACGACCTCGCTCCACTGAAGACCCCCCCGCCAGACCCGGCACCAAGAAAGCATCCTGGTTCACCGACGAACTCAAGAGCTCCAAGAAGAACTGCCGGACCCTCGAGAAAGCCTGGCGCAGAGACCCAACTATAGACAACATGACCACCCTGAAGCTCGCCACCCGAAACCATCAACATCCTACGCATGCTACGTAAGATCTTCCGGTGGATCCCCACCGATACCAGGAAGATGGTCACCCAGGCCCTTGTCACCAGCCGACTGGACTACGGCAACTCCCTCTATGCCGGAACCACAGCCAAACTACACAAAAGACTCCAGCGCATCCAGAACGCCTCAGCACGCCTCATCCTGGACATTCCCTGACACAGCCACATCTCCGAACACCTGAGACACCTGCACTGGCTCCCAGTCAGCAAGAGAATCACGTTCCGACTCCTCACCCACGCACACAAAGCTCTCCACAACCAAGGCCCAAGATACCTCAACGACCGCCTGACCTTCTACACTCCCACCCGCCAGCTACGATCAACCAGCCACGCCCTCGCCGCCGTCCCCCGCATCCGAAGAGCCACAACGGGAGGAAGATCCTTCTCCTACCTGGCGGCCAAGACGTGGAACTCCCTCCCCATCCACCTCCGCCTGACCCAAGACCACCTCTCCTTCAGGAAGCAACTCAAGACCTGGCTGTTCGAGCAGTAGCGGACCCCCCTCCCCCAAGCGCCTTGAGACCCTCCGGGTGAGTAGCGCGCTATACAAATGCTCTGATTGATTGATTGATTGATTGATGGTGCAATGATGCCTGTGTCGACGCATTGCAGCAGCTTGTGCGCCAGTGCAGAAGAAAGCACAGAGATGCAACATATTGTTGTAAATATGTTGCATCCCTGTGCTTCTAAACGAACGCAGCGCAGCAAAATGACTTGCTGCACCGCGCTGCGATAGTTTCTTGTAAAACTGCCCCTATGTGTTTATGAGTATAATAGGTCCAAATCCTTAGTTTTTTAATCATAGCAAGGGTTTATTAAATACTTTGGAACGTGGCTAGCTATCCTTTGGAGATCAGGAGGCAATTACTGATGGAGTTAGAGTCCACTGCTAAATAATTATGTTGCTGTGCTTGGCTGACAGCTACTGTGTCATTGAGGAACTTCCCTGCTTCACTAAATTCACATGAAGAAAATATCTAAAGCACGTCACAAAACTGTCTTCCTTTTTATATTACCTTATAATTTCTGGCAGTGTGATTGCGATTCAATATTATTATTATTGTTGTTGTTGTTGTTTTAACTTCAGTTCTCAATTGTCTAAAAGATGGAAAGGCTGAGGTGGTGTATTGCAGAATGAGGAAAAGCAAAGTGGGGAAAGAGGGCACTTGTAAGTGGAACATTTTCTCTCTCACATTCTGGGCTGGATTGACTAATTTTCATCTCAGAGTAGCAATCCAATTTGCTGTGCTGCATTCCGCAAGGAGAGAAACAAAACACAGAGCCTGAAGAGCTATAGAGATTGGCCCACTGCTGTGGTAATACCATTCGCTTGAGTTCTAAAAGGCTGCCTCGTGTTAAGCACAGCCACACAGAGACCGGTGTGCACTTTTTAGAACAGAATTTGCGCTAAAGGCATACACTTCCAATACAAATCCCTATGTTTCGACAGACAGAGAAACATGTTTTCTTGAGCAAAGCATTTCTCCTTGTTAGCGTCTGAGTATATGAGTAGATCAGACTCTGCTTACAAATGTGCTACAGCAATACGCCCTTGACGCAAAGCAATGCACAGCAGCATATAACACTATTTGCACTGAGGAAAATTGACAATTCCAGAACTAAATAACTTTGCACCAGACAGTAAATAGCAATGCAGCACTTTGCTTTAAACTGCGATGGTGCAAAGCCTTTGTAATCTGGGCTTCCTGGTTAAAGGAACATAACATTGTAATCTGATTTAGAAGGCTGGAGCACATCCAGTGAAGTACTGAAAGAACGTCCATTTGATGTTTATTTGTTCCTAATTTTTGTTTATCTCCCAGTGGCAGCTGGTGACATTTTGAAGTACATGGGTTTAAAAGTTCGGGATGAGTGTTAGACGCAAGCGAGCATTTCTAACCAACATAAAGGTGCTCTTGGGGGTTTCTTCCCCAGAGAAAATGTTGAAAATAAGAGTAGGCAAATGGTGCATTTTAAAGTAAATTTGAGAAAGCAAGGTTTATAAGGATTTTCGAAACTTTGTCTTTGCGCTGCCCTTTTTTCACAATCCCTTTCATTTCAGTCATGTAAGATTGATGGCAACACCCCCACTCTGTAAATTGTTCCAGCACCATAGAAGGCCCAGAATTGAAGCTGCACATCTGCTAACCCCATGATCATAAAAGCAGTGTGCGCATTAAAAGGCATGGCAGGAATTTCCATCCCCAAAGTTTACAGCTTGACCCAGTGTTTGTCTTGACAAATGGCTTGCAACCTCAATAAAAGTGTGTTTCACTGATAGCTGGCAAATCGGAGCACTGTAATACAAACCATTGTCAGGACATACACTCAAGAATGGGTAACAATTTAGATTTGCCTTACGTTAAATTACATATAAATTCACAATAGAAGTTCACAGGAATATATTAATTATGTAAGTATTAAACCTTATAGAAATCGGAACATCTTTTGTGTTTTTTAAATTTCAACACATCACAGCCCAAGAAATGGTAGTGTTGTTCCATCGTATCAGATAGAACTGGACCACGGTCAGCTCGTTGAACAAATGGTTTATGACATCTTTCAGAAACGCGATGAAGAGCTTGGTATAGTTCATCAGCACACGCTCTTACAATGCTTGTCAGCACCATATGACAAAACTTAAACCACGTTGAACAAGTTGCTGCTGTTACTGTGTGAACTCATCCTCCACAGGTGCCAAGTGGCTCAGTGTCAAGTATAACATCCTCAGCCTCTTGTTTCAACACTGGAAACAATGATCCAAATTTCACAGAATACAAAGTGCCTCTGACTTAAAAGCCTGAAGGTGTAACATTTGACTTCGGCAAGTATGATTAAAGCTCTGCTGCTCAACAGTGAAATCCTTTTCCCTAAACAATTCTATTTCAGGACCGAAGGCTCCGATTATGCTTCCCTTTCTTTTACTGGTAAAACACAGCAGTCGATAAAAAAGTTTTTAAATTAACATAAACTACTTTTCTCATGATACTTTGCTCACAACCACCAATCATTGTCCAGCAGACCATATAAGATTAGCTACCAACATCTTAAGAGCCTCTCTCTTTGCTGCTCACAGCCAAGATAAGTGACTCTTTATTATTGTTCTAATGGCTATTGGGCATTCATTATTGTTGTCCATTTATGATACTGTATGTAATTATTTGTTTTTGGAGACATATTGTTGCACTCCTTCCCGTGCCGTCTGATTCACAGAAACAAAAGATAATATTGATAGACCTGTTGTGAGTTCCAGGAACGTATAGTGAGTGCACCTGGTCACTCTTTCTGAGCAGGCCGCCAGGTGGCTGTCACCCACGTTTCATTAATACAGTGCTGGCACCTTCCCTAATCGGGCACGATTGCACCTCACTGAGCCATGGAACGTACATAGCCCAATTGGGCTGCACATTTCGGCTCGTTTGAGCTATGCGTCATGTCCTTTCTATCTTTAGCCCTCCTCATGCTCAGCTTCCAGCTGCTCTAATTATCCTCGTGGAGTGGAGGTGATGTCAGCTCCACTGCAATAATTAGAGCTGCCCTTATGAGCAGTGTGCACGCTCAACAAAACCGTAAGGCTCTGGGCACCCTGCTTACCTAGGGCTGCAATAATTCTGACTATTGCTTTGCTGAGGAGCCAGTGTAATTTTCTTCTTGGTGCACATGGGGTTGGCTCCCCTCCTGGTTGATCCCTTGGGATCGACTTGGCACAGTGTTAAGTACTTACTAATATTTCTTTAATAATGTACAATTGGGCCAACTTTGATGAGGAAGAATACAAGTCCTACTCTGAGGTGCAACCACAGGGCCCTATTGGGAAGACAATTTTGTTGATGCTCTGGATGCCTGTGTCCAGCAGTCGGTCACTAGGGCAATTGAGACTGCTGCTTCTATCACAGTTACCCAGGCCCTAGAGGCTGCTCTTAAGTCCATTACCTCTGAACTAGAAAGCTTTACTAAACAACATGGTTTCCACAATCTTGTGATGCCTGATACTAAGCCAGTTCTTTGGACGTGCCCCCAAACCAAAAGCCTAGTCATCTGAGAGGCCTCATGCTGATGCTCTGGCCAGTCTCCCAAAAGGTCTTCTAAGTGATCATGGCTACTCAGCCCCCTCGACCGCCACAAGTGCACAATCTAAGCGCAAGGATGATAAAGACACCAACACTGACTCTACGCATACGGATTCCACCCATTCAGATCACAATATCCCTCTTAAACTTAAAAAGGCATAGAAGTCTGCCTCAGCCAAGCCACAAGGCTCTGCTGTAACACCCTCAAATTCCTTTACTTTTAGTCCCCAAGATACTGTTTAACCATGATTGTTTGATTGGGCTGCGGTTCCAGCGGTGTCTGATTATCTACATGAGAATTTGCATAAGGGACTCAACAAGGAGGTCCACAACTGTCTTTGGGCAGAATGCCCCAGGCCTGATATCCCTGACAAAGTTGCTGAGACCTCTGAGATCAACCGTACTATGTTGACTTTTCTGAGGAAATTTGCCCAAGATTAAAAAAAGAGCATTGACTGTGCATGGCGCAGATGCCAAGAGATTTAAGAGATGGCCTTTGTGGCCAAAGAAACTGCTCCCATGTTGATCTCAATAAATTGTCAGGCTGCACCTAAATACGCTATATGCTTGTTAGGGCACGCTAACTGTGCTGTGTAAGCGAAAGTTCCTCATGTGCTTGGATTCAAATCTGACTAAAATCGCTTCGGCTGAAGCAGGCCTCTTGACTGAGGGTCACCTCTTTGGTGATAAATTTGTGAAAGAAGTTTCCAATTAGGCGGTACCTTCACATCTCTAGATAAAGCCCAATCAAATATCAAGAGGGTATTTCAGGTGGGCCTGGATGGATTTCACACAGTTAAGTGACCAAAAAAGTCTGCAGCACTGAGCGGAGTTCCACAGTTCGCTGAGTGCGTTGGGAAATTCTGTTTGCGTTGATTTTTAGTGTTGGGTGTTTGTCAATGTGCAGCTCAAGAAGGCGCTGCTTCCTTCGGCCACTGGATTTTCTACTTGAGAGGCAGCTTCCTCAATGTGAATGGATGGTTTCTAACCACGAGGGGTGGCGACCACCCACAGCCACCTGCATTGAGAATTCTCGCTGGAAGGTGGTCTAGCATTGGATTTAATGTTGGCGAAGCGCAGAATGCGGAAAACTCCACAAACTCTGCAAATGTAGTAGAATTCACCTCCCAGGCCTAATTTCAGGCTGGCCTTTTTAAAAAGGATGGGCAAGGCAGGGGCCACTCACCAGGTCTTTCCCATTACCAAGGCCATCCAAGAGGTGGATAGGGTTGTGGTAGAGGAGAATTGCAAGACTCCTCCGGGTTAGGCACATTATATCCAACCAGACAATGGTCTCCCAATGGCACTTCAACAAAAGCAGGTCGAGAATGGGATTCCAATCCCAAAATTTTACAGGTAAGAATTCTCAATACCTCAGTAATACCATTGGAGGTCTTGTTCAATTCCTTCTTCACAATTGGAGGATTCTTACTCAAGATGCATGAATATTGTAGACCGAGAAGGGATTTCACCTAGAGTTCTATAAAGCCCTTCGTCAAATGTCACTCTCTCAGGAGAAAAATGTTTCCCTGCCAGAGTCTGCTTTTATACATGTGGAAATAGGAGACCTGCTGCAGAAGTGTGCAGTGGCGTATTGCAACAACAGTGCAGTGAGCTTCTGCAGCAACGTCTTTTTGGAACAGTAGAGAGGAGGGTGACACAGATTACTTCTGAATTTATGAGACTTTAACCATTACATCACTTACAGACATTTCTAGATGGAGGGCATCCATCTTTTATTGGATCTTTTGAGGAAGGGTGATTGGATGGTCCATTTGGACCTCAAGGATGCATATCTGACCATTCATATCATCCCTCCTCTCCTGCGATTTCTTCAATTCCGGTGGTGGGACTGGTGGCTGGAATATTTAGTGCTTCATTTCGGGCTTTCTTCTGAGTCATAGTGTGTCACCAAGGTAATGAAGCCAGTGATAGCCCATCTCGGAGAACCCGGAATCCGCATCAGAGTTTACTTAGAGAACATTCTCTTTATGGCTCATTCCTAAACATTTGGCACCCTTCACTTGCAGATGACAAATCTATCTTACAGGATTTGAGGGTTTATCATAAACGGAACCAAGTTGGTTCTCTGTCCCTCTTAGACAATAGACTTCATGCGGTTTGTGATTGATTCTCAGTTGGTGCAGCTGTAGCTTCCCACAACCACACTGCGAGACATGAAAGAGGAACTGAAATCAGTCCTTTCCCACCAGGTAGTTTCTCTGCGAGTGGTCACTCGCCTCGTCGGTCTGCCGGAGTCCTCAATCAAGGCCATTTTTCCGGGTCCCCTTTATTACAGGGCATTCCAGAGATTTAAAACACCTACAGAAGGGCTCGTCTCACAGGAATCAGATTCCACAGGCAGAGGAAGTGATGAAAGAATGGCAGAGCCATCACTGGGTCCCAAACAGAGGTAATAATACAGTCCGATGCCATCCGGTGGGGCTGGGGAGCGCATTGTAGAGACTTCTCTACTGGCGGCAGGTGGTCCCTCCTAGAAGTATCAACTGCCCGGAACTGTTGGAGGGGTCCTTTGCGATCAGGACCCTTCCCCCCCCAAGAAAATATCTTGCTGCATCCTTCTCAGGACGGACAAAATCTCTACAGTGAGGTACATCAACAAATTGGGGGGGTTCGAGATTCTCCCTGTTAGTCGAGATAGCCAAGGACTTTTGGGACTATTGTCTGAGTCACCAAATATTGGTGATAATCAAGTACATTCCTGGACAGTCCAATGCTGTGGTGGTCTGGAACTCCAGGTATCTAGCAGATTACAGCTATTGGCAACTCCATCCACCTCCGTTTCAATGGATACAATCAATTTGGTTTCCTTGCATAATAGATCTTTCCCCCTCCAGGCTGAACCAGCAATATGAGAACATTTTCAGCTGGAGCCCAGACCCGTTAGCAAAGGATGCCTTTTCTCAGGATTGGTCTTTGACGCTGAATTTTGCCTTTTCCCCATTTGCACTGATACCCAGGGTGGTGACTCAGATCACCTGCCAAGTGGCAAAACTGGTATTGGTCACCCCTCTTTGGAAGGCACAGCCTTGGGCTTCGATTCTTTTGGAGATAATGTGTGATTGCCCTCTCCTTCTGCCTTGGTCTCAGATGATGCTCCAGTGCCGTCATGGTGAGCTGCACCCATTGGTAATGTCGACAGTTGTCCCTGATGGTCTGGAGGCTTTCTGGCAACAGTGGAATCTTCCAGGAATTTCAGCAGACGCTTCAGAGTTCATCAAACAAGCCTGGGCCCTCCCTATTAGGAACAGGTACTCCTCAGCATGGCGATGCTGGATCAGTTGGTGCTTAGAACAGCACGTGGTTCTCCTGGTTGTAGAATTACCCAACATTGTATATTTTCTGTCTCAGAAAGCTCCAGATCGTTTGTCTTACAGGTCTGTGAATAGTTGCCAGTCTTCTATTTGAGCATGGCATAAACAGGTTGATTTTAGGCTGATACGAATGCACCCTGTCATTTGTAAACTTCTTTAAGGTATCAGGGTGGCTAATCCTCCCAAGGCTAAATATTCCTTTCTGTGGGATGTATCATTGATTCTGTCTCTTCTTGATAGATGGCCAGATAATAATTATCTATCCAGATTCTACCAATTGAAAAAATGGCCCCCGGACAGTCGAGCCTGTGAGAGGCTCCTTGACAGGGGATCACCTTTCTAAAAATATCCCTGTTTAGCTCTAATCAATTTCTCCCAAGTTGAAGATGTGAAGGAAAAACACTTTCAACTACCATTTACACAGTATCGATGGCAGCCTGATGCTCTATCAACACTCATTTCCCTGCTATCATGAAAGAATCTGCTGCCTCACCTGACACTATGCTAACGAGCCGAGGTGGATGCTGAGAACTGCAGGCGATCTGGCAGACCCAACTTCAACTCCTGTGAGCCTGCACCTGAAAGGTGATCCTTGGGTTAGTTGAAGATAGGAGTGTTGCATGTTCTGTGCTCACTCGAATCTCTGGGCTTTGAGGCACGGTTGAAGGAGCTCACCAGTTTTTATATTGTTATGGAATGAGTGGGTCTGACTGTCCCTCTTCATCCCTTGACTGACGCCCAGCATTTCACCCTCTACACCAGGAGGAACCTACTCAAAGGCAGTCTGGAACGGAGTTGACCAAGGTGAGCCCTGACACGATCAATGCCAACTGATTATCAATTGCATCTGACCCCTCGCTAGCATATTGCGTCTTCCGCCCCCGTTGTGCATATCTCATGGCTACACAGTGTTTTAAGTGGAGGAACTTTCTAAATTGGTACTGTCCAATCCTTCATCTATCCTCATGGTTACTTTTGGTTCATGCACTATACTTTTGCATTTTTACTTTCTCACAACAGAAGAAATAGAAAAAGGACCAATTTTTGCCTCTTCAGCAATAGCCTCCATTCTGATGCTGCTAATATGTTGGGCTTCTTAAAGTGGAGCTCTGATCCACTCCCTTCTTTGTAACAGGATCCTTACTTGCATTGTTAACATCTAATAACATTTTACAAACACTAATGCTCATCACCCACATTATCTAGGAGTGCCTCAACTATATATGCAGTATCTTTCAACACAGTATACCTGTCATCACCCCCAGAACTTTGATCACTGACCAGTCCTGAGACCACGCAGAGAAACAATAAGAAGTCCATGAGTTATTCTCAACCAAGAGCTCAATCTGGTGGCCACATTTTGAATTGACAATCTCCCTCTCTAAGCTCCTCACTTTCAACTTGCTTAAGCAAGAGCTCTCAAAGTTTCTCCCTCCCTCAAAAAGAATTCCAACCTGCAAACCCCATTTAATCCCACTCATCCTCTACACAGAGCCTCCGAGTTACTTCCATTCTCTGACATGGATCCGCAAAATGCTCCCAAAATCACCATAGCACCTTCTGGACTTTTTGCTCATAAAATCATTAGCCTCTAAAATCCTAAAACACTGACTCCTCAAATTCCATCCAGAAACACTGGTCTCTGACCCCTCCTTTTGGACCAACGAAGGAACAATAATTACAGACCTCATTTTCTATACAAATAGGCACACAAAATGTAGGAAAGCCCTGCTTTCAAAGGTATCAATCTGTAAAAGTAGAAAAATCCCACAAGGTCTCAAACTACCAGTAACCCCATCTTCGACATGCAAAGGATCAGTCACCATCTCCATCTAAAACAATGGCATCATCCTCATTCAGGCATCGGATGGCCACCTTAAACTATTTGAAGAATTCTTTCCACTCATCAAGAAATCAGCATAAACCTCTAAATCGTCCATCGCTCCACCCTTATTTGACATCCCCAACACACCCCCTTCCGCCATAAACTTGGTAACCACTGGCCACCACACTAGATTACTACTTTTTCCACACCAAGAGTAAACACCCTGATTTACACAATCATACTTAATTATTTATTTTATTTTAATTTATTTGAAGTTTTATATATCGCGAACATGACCCGTTAGGGTATCAGAGCGCTTTACAAGGAAAGATGCATTACGTACAGGATGGCACAGGTAAAATACAGGGATAGGGGTTAGGGAAATGTCAATAGAGCGACAAAGCCATGGATATATACAGTTCCAAAATCAGCGAGTGACTTGATTATGATAGGACAAAGAAGAGATATGTACAATAAATGGTGCAGGGAGCAATAGAAGGAGTGAAGGTTGTAACATGTAGAAGGTCAATCAAAAAAGGAGATTAAGCGAAGAAATAAATCAAGAAAAGGCAGAATGTGCACCAAGGGAGCGTTATTGGAGGAATTTGCTCATTAAGAATGCTTTAGCTTCTTTTTTGAAGAGCGCCCGAAGAGGTAATCTTCTGATGGAGGAAGGAAGCGAGTTTCAGATTCTTGGTGCACCAGGAGAATTCTCGATTGTATGTTTTTACCTTGCGGAAGCGGGGTGGCAGGAGTACACGGTCTCTGGAGGATTGTGAGTTTCTGAATCTCCCAAATAACACAATTTTCTGGACGAGATATGCCAGGGAGTTCGTGTACAAGGCTTTGTGAGTGATGCAGGACAGCTTGAGTTGAATTCTGCCTTCAAGGAGGAGCCAGTTCAAGGCCTTCAGTTGTAGTGAGATATGGTCAAATTTTCTTAAGCGAGAGACAAGTCTAGCTGCTGCGTTTAGGCAAGCTTTTAGGGGGGCCGTCTAAGTCTTAGGTATGCCAGATAGTGTGGATCAGCCATATTCGATTCTGGAGATAACTAACGCCTGAAAAGGGGTTTGTAGGTAGGCAGTTCCAAGGAAGGGTTTTAGTTTTCTCAAGTAGCTCCGATGGAATCTGGCAGTGTTGGTCATCGCGTTGATATGTTCAGTCATATTCAGGTTGCGGTCCAAAGTAATCCTGAGAGATTCGGCAGAATCCACTATGGTAGGGGTGCAGTTGAGTGCTGTGTTGGAGTTAGTTCATTCCAGGATGTCATTAGATTTTTGTGGGGGGGAGATGAGAAGAAACTCAGTTTTTTGGGCATTCAGTTTGAGCTGGTTATTGGCGAGCCAATGGACAGTCAGTTTTAGGGCAATATTTAGATAGGTGATCTCCTCAAGAGAGGAGATTTTAATGTAGATCTGAGTATCATTGGCATACGTGTGGAAGGAGATGTTGGCCGAGTGGAGAATTTCGGCCAAGGGTTCGAGGTAGAGATTGAAGAGGGTAGTGGACAGAGTGAAGCCTTGCGGGGCACTGATGGAGATCGGGAAGGGAGCAGATAGGTTGTTGTTGACAAGGAATCTCTGGGTGCGGTTCTGGAGGGAGGAACCAAACCATTTCATGATGGTACCTCCTAGACCCATCCTGTGTTCAAGGCATTCAATAAGTTTCTTGATGTTGACCGTGTCAAATGCAGAGGAGAGATCCAGAAGGATCAAAAGACAGGTTTTGCCTTGGTCAAGGACTAGGAGAGCATTGTCAACGATGTGAAGAATAGTAGTTTCAGTGCTGTACCCAGGCCTGGACCCAGATTTGAATCAGTCAAGTAGCTTGAAATTGGCAATGTGTTAGCTTAGTTGTAGCTGCACACAATTCTCCAGTGCTTTAGTGAGAAGAGAGATATTCGAGTTAGGTCTGAAGCTATCTGGAATTTCCAGATTCAGAGTTTTTTTTTTAGGATGAGGATAACTTGCCCGGTTTTCAGGGAGTCAGGTATGGTCCCTTGGAGAAGGGAAGCATTGATAATAGTAGTCCAGATAGGAGTGATGAGTGAGGTGGTCGCTGCCTAGCAGTTGGCGAATTTGGACAGTGAGCCTTGTTTTTGGGTGTTGCTTGGTGGGGACGAGAGGAGAGAAGGGTACCATAAGAAGAATGAGGAAAGTTTGAGGAGGCATTGAGTTCGTTACCAACCGAGTTGATTTTGGTTGTGAAGAAGGAGGAGACCTCATTGCAGGTTATTGGGGATTTTAGTAGTTTCTTTTGATCATTTTGCTAGTTTGTGTGATCAAAGTTTGACTATTTCGAAAAGTTTGCGTGCTCAGTTCTTGGCATTTTCCAGCTCTGATTTGAAGAATTCTTTTTTGGACAAAAGAATATTCTTGTTGTACGTATTTCCAGCCTGGCAGAGGACCGCTCTTGCCCGGGCACAACCTGCGTGTGACCCGCACTGCGTTCAACCTCTGTGCATTTTAAGCACTCTTGCATGTTTGCAATGCCACCCTGGCTGAGCAGAGAATTGCAGGAGATGTAGGCAGAGTTCCCCGGTCAGAGGTCAAGGTAGCTGGCAGTGGCAAGGGTCCTGCGCTGCAGGACACCTCCATGTAATTTATGTGCTCCAGCGCAATTGTGATGCAGCCCCACCCAGACAGAGATTGCTAGGAGATGTAGGCAGAGCCCCTCGGTCTGAGGGAGGTAGCTGTCAGGAGCGAGGGTCCCACGCTGCGAGTCATCTCTGTGTAATTTATGTGCTCTGGTGTGTTTGCGATGCTGTCCCTCCCGGGCAGAGGTTGTCAGGAGATGTAGGCAGACTCCCCCAGGTCAGAGGGCAAGGTAGCTGGCAGGAGCGAGGGCCCTGTGCTGCGGGACACCTCGGCTTAATTGTATGCGCACTGGCGCGTTTGTGATGCGTCCTCCCCGGGACAAGAATGCTGGGAGATGTATGCAGAGATTCCAGTCAAAGGTCAAGATAGTTGGCAAGCTATTCTTATATGGACTGCTGGATCATGACTGGTGGTTGTGAGCAGGGTATCATGGGAAATGTAGTTTATGTTAATATTTAAAAAAATTATTAATACAACAGTAGGAATTGTCGCACTCCTGGAAGTGTTTAAAACAGATCACTATATAGTCTACTATCTCTTTAGGAAAAGTGTTGGGTGCAGGTGGGTACCGCCCACTGATTTAAGATGTTAGTACTCATTCACAATGATTGTGTCACCCTAGGAAAGAACAAAGTCCCCCCTTTGCACTCTGATTCGAGAAATGTGCAGCTTGTACATGCTTCTTTACCTCATTCAAATGGTAATCAATCTGTAGGCAATTTCATCAATTGTAGATTATCATTTATTCAGTAAGAAGCATTAATGTTTGTAGTTTGAGAATCTCACACTACAACTGACAATTCGTATACATTTAATACAAATCCCTCTTATGCATTTAATATGAATCCCAATGCTACTCTTCTTCCCCTCATGTTAGACATGGGCAGACCTTCCCTTGTCTCTAAAGCAAGATTCTGCCCCTTGCTTTTTTGGCTGAGGGTTAAGATGACAGCTGAACTTCTGCCATATGTACGTGCATTGGAGGATGTCAAATGCAGGGACACAGCAAATAAAATCAGCTGGCTGAGAGGTGTTAAGAACTTGCTTACAGCTATTGGGATGGGTGACTTACGGGAGGCCAATGACCTCACCTCACCTTCCTCGGAAATGTGATGTGAAGAATGCTTACTGGGGGTGGGTAACCCAGGAGGAAATGAGCAGCAGGGCTTGAGGGCTTCTCACTCTAGACTTTATGGCTCATAAACTAGATCATTCCCTGGAAGGCTACCTTAATTCCATAGAACACCCGGGATATAGAAAATTGTTTTATATCCATATCAGGTTTGGTACTCTGTGCCTGAATGATTTCACTAGCAAATGGAATTGCAGGAACGAGGTTGCTCTGAGCTGCCCTGTCTGTAAAAATCATCAAGAGATCCTAGGCCATATAATGTTTACCTTCCCATTATACGTGATGCAGAGGAAAAATTGGCATACTCCAGTCTGCAAGCTACTGGGACCTGACAATTATAGAATGGCACTGAGAATCTTGAAGTCTGATGCCAGGCCACTGTTTGCTTGTTTGGTGGCAAAATTCTCAGGCAAAATGTGGGGTATTAGAGGCAGGTTTCAGAGGGTGAACTTTAAGTTAAGCCTTAACCAAATTACCCAGGTTCTAGATTTTTAAACTTTAAAGAAGGTGACATTTGTGGTTGTACAATATGTATTTTGTATCCTTTGTATTTTGATGTTTTTATTCTGGTTTTATAACTGTTCTATTGCATACAATCAATTCCATACACTGATGCACTTTCCCATGGTTTTATCATTTCTACATTACATCTATTATTCCTGCTTTTTATAATGCAGATTACCGGATGGTTTTGGAGAGAAGCCAATGGTAACATTCAATGATTGTATTTAATTGTAAATAATATTATTGCACGATTGCATACCTTTTCTAAGGCTACCAACTGAATACTGCTGTCATCTATTTTAATGACTTTTATTAGGTTGATCCACAAATTGCACGGATCATAAGATTGCCAAGAGAGAGGGTAGAAGTGGCAGAATGTGTCATATTATTGTTGTACATTGCGATGTCTTTACCAGGCTTCTGATTAAGACTCACACTTTATTGTATCACTCCAATATCATTGGTATATTATAAGCAAACTTATATTACTTTTTGTCAAAATAAAGTAATAATAATAATTGAATCCAAATGCATTTTGGTACTAGCCCTTCGTCAGGGGACTGTATCCAGTAATATAATCGACAACCATTGGTCAAATAACCAAGAAAGACACAACCTGCCAGTCAAATTCTTCATCAAGACAAAAGTAATATCATGTCTTACAGATAGTTGAAAAAACCTGAGAAACAGTGTCTTTAAAGTGCAGTCCAAAGTTGCAAACCAGCTCGTGCCCACACGGAAATGAGAAAGGTAAATAAAAGTAAAAGAAAGATACCTTTTTATTAGTGAAGAGGGGGTCTGAGAGTCCAATATTTAAACCAACTGCCAGCTTTGAAGTGAGGTAAGTGTCTGAATGTTCCTGCCTTCCTCCCTTGGTCCCCTGATGTCTTTAGTTACAAAAGGACTAGTGTGCAGTTATTTCTATGTGTGCTGGGGCACCTTTATTAAAGTGCAAGTGTGGAATGTGTTAGCTCCTCCCATCACGTCAGGATGGCTCATCCGGCCAACACCCACTCCAGATTTGTAATACTGTCTGAGAGGAATATACAAAGTTCAACTGCCAACTACACCTAGTCATGTGAACAGGGATACAGGCTGCAGGCACCAAATGAGTTGGACGAGAAAACGCAAAGTTTTTGCAAGTGCCATTTCCAGAATTGTGTCTTGAAATCTGACTTTCTGATTAAAAAGAGGTTTCATTTATAATTAATTTGAGCCCAAACTTGACATTTCTACCTGCTCCTATAAACGTTATCACTTACTAAATATAATTGGGTAACCCAGTATTATCTTAAGGGAGAGGTATACCTTGCAGTAAAGAAAAACAAACGTAAAGGTTTTCCACCACCAGGACATGTAAAACTTAAAAGTACATGTCCAACTTTTTAAATAAACTGTATCCTGTCCTAAGGGCTGCTTTGGGCCTACCCTAGTAGCTACATATATGCATTAAATAAGAAGGTTGAGGCCTGACAAGAGTATTCGCTTGCCAGGTGGAAATGGCAGTTTTACACTGAAAACCGGCTGCAATGGCAGGTCTGAGACAAGTATTAAAAGGCTACTGTGGTGGGAAGCCATAATAGTGCTGCAGGTTCACTGGCAGTATTTAATTCTTAGGCCTGGGGTAGAAGTAGTACCACTCTACTAGGGACTTACAAGTAAATTAAATGTGCCTCTCACAGCTACACTGAAAAAAAACTGCCCGATCTGAGGCTGCTTATACACTACAGTAATTGTGTGCTCAACCATGAGTAACACTTATTTGGCATTCCTCTCTGAACTCTTTCCATGTCATCAAACACAGCTCTAGTACAAAACATGATGATGTATTTTGTAAGGTCTGTATGAATGAACTGAATTGAATTCTATACATCACACAATTGTTTTATACTTGTGTTCTGGAGCAAGTAGAGTGGACAAAGGTAATGATTCAGATTGAATTACAAAATATCAACTGATCCCATTCGGAGCGAATATGCAGAGTCAGGCTTTCCTAGTATTTTATGATAAAAAATTAAAAGCCTCAACCACCTGAGCATGATTTATTGATTCTGGAAATGGTGACACAATGATAATAACTCAGGTGGAGGCTTTTTGAGTAAGTGGGTTCCTTAATAAGAGAAGTAAGGTACCTTGTGACTGAAACAGAGGGCCTTGCAAGCGGCCTGCTTGCAAATAGATAAACAATGAAGAGCTTGGTGGAGAGAAAATTGACTTGAAAGGAATCGGTGGCAACAGAGCCAGGAATATGTCTCCAACCTCTCCATATTAATAGTTCAAAATGTCTGGAATCCAAAGTACATAAAAACATCAATCTGGGCCCAGTGATAACTGAAAGTAGCTAACTCTAAAAATGGAACATATCTATCTTCTAACAGGGAAAGAAAAAACCAATAACAGCCAAGAGTTTCCTATAATAATGGAATTATTGTCATAAATCAAGGACTATGTTTTGGTCAGTAATAGTTTGAGGTGGATAGTTAAGGATATTGGCTACTTGATGCCACATTTATCTGATCACTCAGGGGTATACCTGGATTTGGACCTGAAAAATAGGCAGAGTGGTAGAGCCTGGACTTTCGATCGTATGTTGCTCTTGGATGCAGAGGTATCTGAGCCACAAGACAAAATATGTTTTGGGCCGAAATGCAGGGTCAGCCTCAGCTTCCATAGTCTGGGACTCCTTGAAGGCATACCTAAGGGGTACTATTCCTAGCAGGGTGTGTTTTAGAAACAGGCAGTATAGAGAGGAGGTTGCCCAAAGAGAAGCAGAAATGAAGAGTATAGAGGATGGTATGAACAGTAGGATAGAACCAGTGAAACAGCAGGATAGCATGGCCAAATTGAAGGAACTAAAGGGACAACTAGACACCATCCTTCAGACGAGGGTCATGCATCGATGGGAGGTGAGTAAGCTAGCCCATTTTGAATATGGCGAAGGAGCTGGCAGTTTATTAGGATGGAAAGTAAAATCAGATAGGACGCACAATTTGATAAAATCAATTGAGGATGGCAATAGTAAGACTGTTGTATCCACAGACTAGCAGATAGAGGGAGCCTTCTGTGATTATTTCCAAAAACTGTACTCCAAGGATAGGGTAGTTAATAAACCTGAGGTTGTGGAATGGTTGAGTATGGGTCCCTCTCAATTCCTTGTACACAAGCCAACAGGAATCTTTAGAACATAAAATCTCGCAGGGAGAGGTTTAGATGGCCATTTAAGCTATTAAGGGGGAAAGGCAGGAGGCCCAGATGGTTTGCCAATAGAACTTTAGAAGAATCTGGGATAAGTCTTGATTGCAGCTATGACACAGCTTTTCAAAGAGATCTTAAGTGATGGAGGAAAGCTCCCAGGTTCTTGGGGCGAGGCAACAATTATCCTCTTATTGAAGCCAGGGAAGAACCCAGCGAGTTGTGAGTTGTATGGACCCATATCACTCTTAACTACATACTATAAAATATTTGCCAAAGTCCCAGCTGATAGGCTGGGAACAGTAGCAGGGGATATGCTGCACCTTGATCAAAAGGGCTTTGTTAATGGCAGGAATCTATACAAACTTAGATATGATCTGATAGGCGCAAGCAATATAGCCACAACATACTCGCTTCCCCTTGCAGCTATGACCTTAGATGCTATTAAGGCCTTTGATAGGGTCAACTGGGTGTATCAGTCAGTTGTTCTAGAGAAATATAACTTTAGTATACAATTCTGCAGAGCCATCCAGTTGATCTATCAGGAGCCATCTGCAAAACTGCTGGTAAATGGCAACCTAACTAGCCCCTCTAAAATCACGAGAGGCACTAGACAGGGCTGCCCCTTATCTACCCTCCTCTTTAATTTGTATATCGAGCCATTTTCTCAGAGGCTGAGGGATGAGATTACCATCTTACCATTAAGGCATGAGAGATGGGAGCAGAAAGTGGCCCTCCGTGCCGACGATATATTGGCCCTCTCCTTGGACCTTACTAGTGCCCTACCAGTAGTAATAAAGCGTGCTGAAGAATTCAGCAGGATATCAGGGTATGAGGGAAATGCTGAGAAGACTGACCTGATGTCATGGAACATAAGGGTGAGCCAATATCAGACCAAAAAAGAGATGAGGTACTTTGGGGTTAGATTAGTAAGGATATAGATAAAATCTCAGAGACTAACCGGATAATGTAACATAGAAGTGCCAGAAGTTATGAAGAGCTGGGCCCACCTTCCTCTGTCAATCCTTGGGAGGGTTAATCTGGTAAAAATGATAGTGCTGCCCAAAATCACCTTTTTCTTCAATGCTATTCCACTACATTTTAGCAAACTGGCTATAGATAGCCTGCTGAAGTTTATCAATTATTTTATTTGGTCCTACAGAAGAACCAGGATGACTGAAGGAAGCTGAGGTGTAGGAGGAAGAAGGGGGGACTTTCATTGCTGGACTTACAGTATTATGCTTGGACCTTCCAGTTGTCCCACTCCAGGATGTTGTTAAAAACACCAGATTGTGGTGGGGTAGGAGCAATGTTCTTAGCAATGCTAAAAGGTACCAGCTTTGTTCCAGATGGCTTCCTGTTTAAATATGGATATACCACATTTAAACATTTAAAAAAAAAGATATGGATGAAATTAGACGGTTTACGGGCCTCTGTTATTTTTCTAGTCTTGCCCCCTTGTGGGATTCCCCTGGTGCACCAGAGTGCCTTAAGGATACATTAACACAGCCACTTAGAGAGGCTGGGCTTAAGGTATGAGGCAATTTAGTCCAAGATGGTATACTTTTACCCTGGTCAACGCACTACACTATATTGGAAGGGGGCATCTACAAATTTAAATATATCTAACTTCAAAGCAGGGTCAAAAGCCAAAATGTAACCATTGTTAGAGGAAACCCTTTAGAAGAACATCTTGTGGGCAGACCAAGGGGGGAGAGGGAGGTCTCCACATGGTATTAGAGCAAAGAAGAGGCAATAGATGGGGACTTCAAATTAGCAGAGGAACTGTGCAGCGTTTGTATGCCAGACGAACCCTGGGAACATCGCTGGCAAACATTGTTTTGCGTTTGGTTCTCCATAGTTAAGCCAGCTTGGTTGAGAAGAAACCATCTGTTTACAACTCATAGGGCCTACTTAACTCCCCAAAGGCTATCGAAGATGACGACAGGACCCCCTGGTAGATGCAAAAAATGTGACCTGGAGAAAGCATCCGATATACATATGTTTCAGGAATGTCCTGCTATTTCTGACTTTTGAGGAGAAGTTGGCAAAACTATCTCGGCCATTCTAGGCTTTCAAGTTCAACTGAGCCTCTCTTTAATAACCTTTGGGATCACCAGTGAAGTTATGGGCCAGCAAGGTCTTTTCTTTTTTTATGCAATACTCTTAGCCAGGAGAGAAATATGTAAAAAATGGATGGAATACTTGCCTACTTTGCATCCTGAGTAGCTGTCTTCTGTCATTTCGATGTCCAAGCAAGATCTGAGAAGGATCCAGACTGGGAGGATAAAAGCACACTGGACCTTTTAATAAGATGGTCAGATGCGGAGGTGCGGGAGAACTGTTGAGAATCCAGATTATATATCTATATTTTTGTTAATAGAAATGTGTCCTATGATTAAATCTCTCGGGATCTCTCCAGACTGCGTTGGGCATCCCTCGCTCACTCCCTTTATTGCCAACATCAGCAGTCGCCAGTGGATACTGGACCAAATTGGAGAGTGACCATGCTCGTCAGTGGGACAGTGCCCTCCCAGTACACAGGTGTACCAGCAGGGAGGAGAAATCCTAATCCTGCATTCAGTAACGTGTAAGATACAGGCGGCAAGTAAGGTTACGGAGGTCAGAGGTGAATGAGGACTAAAATATTAAAAAATAAATTAAAAAAATACACAGCTCTAGATCTTCTATAAAACAACAGCAAAGATCCATTGCAAGAGTAAGGTGCTGTGGTTATTCCTTCTGCTCATAAACCAAAACCTTTTATTAAAAGGTATTCCTGTGGCTCCAACAGCCCCATACAACAATTGCGGACCAACACGTGTTTTAGGGCACAAGGGTTTTTCCGAAAAATAGGCAATGAAAGCAATATACAGCTTTTGAGAAATTGTTACTGTCTCCAGCCATATAGCCTATTAAAATGATCTACCAAATACTGCATGTCGGAGTTTGTCCATTGGTTGCACTGTATTTTAAATATTTACCAAATACAGAGAAGTACTACAGACATTTACTTGTAATTTTCAAAATACTGAATGTGTATACAAGTTATCCATTACAATTTCTATTCACCTATGACTGAACAGCAATATAAGAAGAAGGGCAGGAGAAAATAAACTTGCGTGTTCCATATTCTTCTAGTGTGCAATATCTCCAGCCTTGGGGAAGGATAATCCGCATGACCTATGAGAAGCACTTCTGGCTGTAGCATAAAGAAAGCACTCTGACAGGGCAGATGAGTAGGTTAAAAAAAACAGGAAGCCAGCCCCAACACTTCATTTTCGTGTTCTGTTTACCTTTTTGTCTGACTTGGGTACCTCTACTTAAAAAACTGACCAAAGCCACATGTATACATGCATCAATTGCATGAGCAAAAGGAAAGTTTAGGAGGAGTTTCGGAGGGCTTTATGTGTGAAAAAGGGCACATTCCATTTCAACACTTAGATGCATCTGGATGAATATAAAAAAAAGAAACCTCATACTGGCACAAGTACTTCAAATTAGAAATACTCATAGAATAAAGGGCTCTCATTTTGACAATAATAGATATTGTCATAATAGGCTGCCTAACATGCTCCCAAAGTCAGCCTGGTGAGAATTTGCACCCAGCATACTGTGCGGGTGTCAGGATGGGCAAGTATCCTGTCTACCGCCTTACCTGATCATGCCTCACTCACCAGGCATTTAATGCTGCCTCTTCCTTGACCTTCAATAGGGGGTCAAACTCTGAAGCATAGCATGTAACTCCTGTAATCCACACTGCTGCCCTCTGGTACACTGCCTCTGCACTGGGCTGCCATGGCACAGACTCTCTTTGGGTGCTTTCTGGAACAGAAGCACTCTCTGATTGTGCCTTTACTGGAAAAAGTTATGGTGGTCATAACTGTCCTGTTGTATGTTAGGAAACAACGTAAGCACACAAATCAGGGGTGCTCTTGATATGACTGTCCCAAAGAGCTCACTAGTGGGCAAACTACAGGGGAAGGGATTGGCTTTGTGACATTATAGAAGGGGGTGAGGGAGGTGTAAAGTGCTAACCACCAAGCAGTCTACATGGCAAAGGAGTGGCACTCTGACAACATGGAACTGAGGCAATATGTACCGGAAAGTGCTTGCTGAGAGGTGATCTGCAATGGAAATGAGAGGCCTGGTGGCAAAACAGAAGGGTGTATCAGGAATTGGAAAGTAATCACCACTGGGTGCTCCACAAAAGAAAAAAGCAAGGGCACCATATGTGTTAGTATGATATACAAGTCTACTTGTAGGATGTAAGCATAGTGACATAGCTCTGGGCTGATCCAGACACTGATGGACAACCTTGCTAGCCAATGCCTAAAGCCCATTGAACTGCCCTAGACAATGGCTAATATATTTGTTCCTGTGTTTAAGAAATAGTTGTATTACTGCAGGGAGCTGAGTACCCACTTCTAGTGATATTGACAATCTTTTTAAGAATGGACCACAAAAGTAACTAAATAAAGCCGAGCTGAACCCCCTGGTAGCTATGTCACAGAGCTGACAAGCTTAATTTAGAGGCAATGTTTAAATAATTTATGCAATACCAATAAAGTCACAACACAAGAAATTCCCACACCAATTTAGAATAAAAAATGTAAAAACATAAAATGATACCAAATTAAAACATCCAACAAGGGAAACCAGAGTTATCAATTTTTTAAGTTTAAGCTTCAAAATAGTGCCAAAAAGTGGTAACCACAATTATTTGGTTGCGCTTCACCGGCACCTAGGTGAAAGTAAGGCTGACGTTCAATCCAGTCTGGCATTTTACCTTTGGACTTGGGGCTGATTTATTGTTTGACAGATGGGTTACTCTTTCACAAATGTGATAGATATACTGTCCACAATATTACAAGTCCATTATATCCTATGGCACTTGTAATATGGAGGATGGGCTATTACATTTGTGATGAGCATTCCATCTACTAAACTCTAAATCAGGTCCTCAGACTCTGAAACAAAGTTAAAAAGCAGCTGCATCAGATCTCAGTGGAAGAGTTGGCTTGTGGAGGGAAAGCTCTGAACAGGAGAAATTTGAATTTTGCAATCTAAGAAGGTGCCTCGCCAGCTGGATTTCTGCCTTCAAACTTAGTCACTTATTTGGAGTGCAGATACTTCTGGTGAGGCAAGACTGCAGTCTGTAGTTGAAAAGGGGTCCACAAGGCTGGATACCTTGTATTCCCACTGAATGAGATTTGCTGCTTCAGAAAACCTCAATCCAGCAGCAAACTGAATCATTGGCCCAGATTCAATGCACCCTTTTCAAATCCCCATAGAAGCTTGGTCTGTTTACTTTGGTGCAGTGGTTGTTAGCCTTTTGACTTTTTTGGACCCCCATGTAATCATTACTGGAACCCGGAGACCCCCACTAAATCATTATTGGAATCCGAGTTCACTCATTGAGTCATCACCAGAAGCAGAAGATCACGGTTTAAGCATTTTTGATTACATGAACCACAAAACACTATGCAAAAAATAAAGAAACAAGCATTGATCTAACAAATACACTAATTATGAAATATATTTTTTAATTAAAAAACAAATATAAAAAATCTGTATTTTAGTTTAAAAAAAGGAGGTTGGAGCTTTACTGAATTCAATTGATGGCAGTCTTCATTCATACTACATTCTGTTTGATGCACTTAAACGTCTCTTATAAATCAATCTGAGGATAAGAACTAAGGGGACGATTCAGAAAACTAATCTGAGATAAAATAATAAACTTACTACTTTTAGTATTCACAGAAGGCATTTAGTAGTAGTAAAGTTAGGATTCTTAACTTTACAACATTTGTATCACAGGAAGCATCACTCCCCTCAATCATCAGACCAGCGTGGAGATTCTAACTTGTTTCTTTCTCCAGCATAATATTCCTCTGTACAATGGGCCCATTTTCTACTGAGGCTTTTGATCAGCCTAGTGGTGAAGCCCAATACTTTATCCACTCAACCATGCAGCTCAAAGGGCCTATTTTATTTTGGGTTGACTCAAGATAGTACACATTTACATAAATCATATAAAGGAATTCAAATGGGTTAAAAAAAAATAATATATGAATGTTGGGCCTTTCAAAATTGGCTCAAGCTACTGACTCTGACCGTTCTACCATGTCCCAATAAATCACATTTCAAAAACGATTGCATAAAGGGCACAACGTGAAAAATATACTCCAGATTAAGACACTGTATTCAAAAGGAAAGGCAAGGTTCCATTTAGTGTCCAATTCAATTAAAACAATTTTGACTGGAACCCATCTGCCACAGTGCTTCCTTTGTGTGGCTGCCAGGCTGAGTCATTCAGCACTCTCTATCACCCAGTCTACACTTCTGCACACATGTCACGCACAAACTGCTCAGAACCCCCCAATCAATTTTACACAGAACAGTAAAATGGGGGAGACGCTGTGAACTGGTCCCACTGCATGGCAGAGGCCCATAAACCAGAGATCAAAAAGAAAATAAATTGAGACTTTCTGGGTAGACTCCACCCTACTGAAAAATCAGAGTCTGCTTCAGACTCCTAAGAATTCAACATACTGGCCCAGAAAGCCAAGCAGCAGCAGCTACAGGTGCTGCATTTAAACATTTAGTAAGACATAGAGAAAACAACCTTACACGTGTTTATCATTCTAATTCATATTAAAGGACTAGCCCCAAAGTAATTTAATTCTGTTATCCAGGTTTGGCCTACGGGTATGGCCAACAAATTCACTTGACGTTGGACTATGAAACAACACAAATATTTGAAGAGGTTATTCACAGAAGGATATTCCACTGAAACAAAATTATACTCCGGAGCATTTCTTGTCCACACAGCATAATACTGGTTAGAACGAGTGTGTGTAAATTGCTAGACACAATATGTGAGACAACCACATTAGCCATAAAGACCTTTTCAGTCCTATTACTCTACAATAAAGGTGCATGTGCATACACTGCATACATCATGCATGTAATATGTCTGAAATTGAAAGAGTGGAATCACTGTTAGCTAATCTTTTGACAGTGGTCACAATTGTTAAGACACTCTTACTTCACATAAAATACAGTACATTTCAAAGCATAATTCCAGACCTACTGATGCATCTTAGAAAAATACATCAAATATTTCCCAATACACTGTGCAAAAATCTGTAAAAACAAACTATTTTAATCAATAAGCATTGACACCAAAATATTTAAAAACCCATTGTCATTTGAGAAATATGCAGGTCAGCAACCCTGACAGTAATATGTAGCCCCAATCCATGGTGGTGAAAAGTATTGAGTGCATGTTAGAGAAAGGTCCTTGAAGACTTGTGTATACAGTCAACTGTGAGATCGTTTTCATGGAAATGTTTGCTCATATTTGGCGTTATAATGTTCAGTGAGCTGGCCACTGCTACACGTTATTTAAGAAAAAAAGTCTGACAAGAACAAAGGAAGCCAATTCTATCTCTGGTTTGCAAAACAGGAAATACAATTCACAGCACGCAATCAATAGAAATGAAACAAAAGTTACAGCATTACCGACATTGGTCCAATACGCAAATTGAATTTATGGTTTAACACTTACCTGTGAACCCTCTGGGACATAGACATGAAACTGTACCAAACACTTCTGTACAGGTGGCACCATTTTTGCAGGGGGAACTGTTGCATTGATTGATTTTCATTTCACAGAAAAGTCCTTCATAACCAACCAGACATTGACAGCTGTAGTTATACATGTGATCCAGGCAGAATCCATGTTCTGAGCACTGGTTTCCGATGCAGTGATCAATGTCTTCCTCGCAGTATACGCCTGTGTAACCTTCAGGACACATGCATCTGCAAAAGCGATCAGCAAATGCTTTAAGAATTGACAGTGATAGCCTACTTGAAATGGGTGTAAATTTAACTATCAAGCGTGTTTAATTTTTATATAACTTTTACGTTTATATAACTTGGAGCAGCAGAAAAATAAGTCCGCTCACTTAGAGCAGGTTGAATTCACTGTTTACAATAAACATTATGGGTCTAATTACGATGTCGGGTGGACTTAAGTCTGCCCCACATCGTTTCAGTCATGGGACCGCCCGACCTCCTGGCGGCAGTCCCAACTAACCAATTAGGATGCGACGAACAGTGGTCGGTCGCGCTCCTATTCTTTATAATGGGAGCATGCATTTCGGCTGAAATGCATGCTCTCATTGTAAAACAAAGATGTGCCTGCCACGGGGTGCAGGGATCAACAGGGGTGCACCATAGATGCCCCCTCAGCCAGTAAGTGGAGGCAGTGTACTCATGGGGGCCCCGTTTGGGGTGCCCCAAAGTACACTTCTGACAGCCTTTTGAAAGGCTGTCGGAATCCGACATTGTAATCCCAAGGGCGGAAACGGCCACCCTTGGAATTACTGAGGTAATTTCGACTGGCAGACGGGATCTAAGAGCCCATCGGAGGCCAGTCAGAATGACAGGTCTGATTCCTTTCTGACTGACACCATCAAAATTGGTCAGTCAGAAAGGATTCCAACCGACTGGTTACGATGCGTTAGGAAACGGCTCCAACCTACGGTCAGAGCCGTTTCCGAACGCATCGTAATCAGCCCCAAATTTTATAATACGCCTTTGTTTGAATTATTTTGTTGATCCATTTAATCAATAAAAGCCAACTTATTCAATTCAATTCCTTTATTCGAATACATATTGTATCTATCGAAAAGCCAGACATACATAAGATACAAAAGTTAAAATACACTCCATAATCAAAAATACATGTAATATGAAATCATGCAGCAGGCCTATACAGTAGCCATAGTGCAACGTGCTCTTGTGGCTACTTTCAGAAAGGCGCCCAGGTGAATAGGTTCTTCCTCATTCTACCAGGTGAAAGAGCAATTTTAGATAAGTTCGAACTTTAAAAGAGGGACCAAAAAAGTGCTTTGAATACATAAATAAAAAATAAAAAAAACAAAAAATGTAACATCGATTGTCCTGAATTACCATCACAGGGACATGGCATAGAATCCAGGCTGACATTAAAACCCAGTGGGAAGCAGAGCAGATATTTCACTCTGCCAGCCCTGCATCGAAATGAAAGGCTTTGTTCCCACCATACCGCACCCAGGTCATTTACCTGCCAGTATTGTCTGGGGGGGTAAATGACATGTAGATTGCTACACTCCCCTGTGAAGTTTCCATACATGCTTTGTTAGAGATTGCATGCTCATACAACACCTGTCATTACTGTTTTTTATTAATATTTAAATCGTTGAGTGGGTCGACAAAGACCCGTTCAAGATTGACCAAACGGAAAATGTATCTAACATTAGCTAACCAGGAAATCTCAATCCCTTTCTCACATTTAAGGCAGTTTTTGATAATGTCCCTGGTTTACACTTTCTCATTTTTCCATATGGCAAGCAATAATGGGGCGGTCGTGCCTTGATGTAGTCCTCAATGTATGGAAAATCCAATTCTCTGTGACAGATTAAACTTCGGAATAAGATAGATGCCATAAGGGCCTTGCTACAAAATCTGTTCTGCTTTATCTGAACTGAACTACAATTCTGAAAGCACCACGACACTGGGCGCCAATGTTGAGTTTTATATATTTGCAGTAGTGGGGAAAGGACACCCACACCCCTAGGTTGTGATACATAAGATAAGGCACCTTTTATTCGTTTTAATCTACTTCGCGCAACCTGAGGAGCCCACAAGCCTGTGGCTGAGAATAATCTCAAGTAGGAAAACGTGCTAATGAATGTCAAGTTGTTATTGCTGATGGAAATAGAAGCTAAGTGGTGTTTCTTTGGTCCACATCCCATAATAAAATATTTTTGTAATTGGTTTGCAAATCATAAAATTGACAAAGCCATGCACCAGACGTCGTAAGTGTTAGTAAGGGGGGGCCTTTAACTAAAGGAACATCTGAAATCAACTTCTTTAAAAATGAGTGAAGTTTACTAATGAATAAAATGAATAACAGCAGTTCCAACACACACCTTTTCATAATCCTTGCAAAACATTTATTGGCAATGAGACTGCCCCTTCAGCGGTGATTCTGTATCTGTGTGCAAGTAGGCAAGAAAGTGCACCAGTGCATCGTCAAGTCCATGCGCTAAAAGGATTGCCCACAACTTGGAGCGGTTTACACAATCCAAGGTTTGAGGTAGGTCCATAAAGGCTAAATTTACTGGTGATTGTAGTGCAAATGTATATTTGCTAATAACCAGGGACAAATGTAAAAATTGTTGAACCGTACCAACACTACTCCTAAAACCGTATTGGCAAAAACTGATGTTGCTTCTTACCAATCCTTAATACGATTGTATAAAATTCTCCCAGGAATCTTGACCTAAGTAGCAATAAGGGAGATAGGTATATATAGCAACTGGTTTGAGTATGGTCTCCCTTTTAAAAAATTGTCACACTTATAGAAGTTGACCCTGATTCAGGTAGCGAAGAATGAGTCAGATCATTCAACACGTTCACCAACAAGGGTTCCCAAAACTCAGTGGAGTACTTAAAAAGGTCTATTGGGACACTGTCCGGGCCAGGTGCCTTACCACCCACACTTTGAACGATTGCATCCTCCACTTCTATTAAATAGCCCTTCAAGTCTGCCAAACCTGGGTCGCCAATGGCAGTGTAAATTTAAGAAAAATGTACTTGTAAAAAAATGTAAAAATGTACTAATATATACTAGCAAAATAGCAAGTTATGGAAGTTGCTGTTTGGCTCACTCTCCTATTTCAGATACCTCCATGCAAAATACTTGCTATTTTTTGTAGCCGCATATATTACAAGTGAATTTCACTGATTTTGCAACATTTCCCATTTCCTACTTGAAATGGCCTTTTTGTAAATCTTACGGCCTGCTGCCACTACCATAGGATCTCTAGTGGTAGCTAAACGCGCCCTTTGTAGATTACTATTAGCCACTGAGCAATTATGATTGAAATATCTAGATTTAAAACACTTAGCTTGTGGGGGATGTATCAGCTTGCTCCTAATATTTAAACACAGTAGAGTAAAGTTCAGAACCATATGATGATTATCACCGCCATTGTTCAAGAACACTTCAACCAGAGTCATGTTTTCTTTCGCTATATTATGGAGGAGTTAAGCTTGGTCAATAGATCTGTATTTCAATCTTAGGCCACTGGTATTTATAGAAAAGCTAGAGACCCAACACGCCACACTTGAAGTGTTATAGGGAGGGTAAATGATACCTCCACTGGGTTATGATGAGTAGAAGCTAGCACTTACCCTGAAAAGACAAGAACAACCAGATTAGGTGTCAGAAAAAAGTATCTATTGAGGCCAGGCAGCCTCTACCCCTATAGCTAGGTATCACTTATGCGCCAACATAGGCAAAGTCCATTACATTGTATAAATTATGGGAATCAAAGAGATTCTTTAATTCTGCTCCTCTTGTATCAATGGCAGATATACTTCTGTTGTAACTTTACTCTTTATCTACGCTACAAATAGCTGTAGAGATGCTACCTGAGTCCAATCTACATTAAAATCTCCTGATAGTTGCAACAACATTATGCAATTTAAATAGTTGCTTAAATTCTAACGAAACTAGCAGTAGTTACGGTACATCTGGAAATCAGTGAGATTATTCACCCTCACAGGCAATTGGGAGTTAAATACAGATAGTGGTAATAGCCTGGTTAATTCAAGAGTGAACAATTTAGAAACAGTATCACACATACATTTTTCAATACTACTCAGTTACGCCCTCATAGGTTGAAGCTTTTTTCTGAGGCAGCACCCACTTTTTCACTCAGTATATTAAAGTTTGGCGACTCCACGTTACAATTATCTATAGTCTGCGTTGATTGTGACAAAGGCTGTTTAAAACCCCAGGTATTAAGTTGTCTCTGACAAGTGGATTTGCTTTTCCTTGACCCTGCTAGGGGCTTGGCAGCATGCTTTTTCTTCTTATATACTGGCTCTTGGTCAGACAGAGTACTTATAGAACTGCTAGGGCTTGGGGAGGAGGGGGTAAACGATTGCTTCATTTAACATTTTATTTTTTGAAAGTTTTTCTAACATTTCATTATAAATTGTATTTTACATTGCAAGTGCATTGTGGAACCATATGTTTGCGCTACAAATCACGTGCTGTTGTTTTTTTTAACATTTTTTGCTGTGAAGTCATGAATTTCCGAAAAAAAACTTTTTAATGCTCTTTTACCCTGGTGATCCCCTGGGATCCCACCACTGCAGCTAGAGGGGCAGGGTACTCATGCCCTGTCCCCTTTGTTTTTTTTGGGACTTGGCTGAAGCTGAGTCCCAAGATGGCTGCCAACAATTCCTGGTTACAGTGTTGGCAGCCAATCAGAGCTCTGCAGATACGTGCACAAACTTGTTATTATTTGCGAATTAGCCGCAATGGCAGATATACAATTTGGATTTCCTTAATTTTCTGAACAACCACTGATAAAAAGCAACATCTGCAGACCAAAAGTTTGCTTTCTGTCAAATTTAGCGTAATTCTGTCTAGTGGTTTGGGCTGTAGTTGTGTTCAAATCTCCTGTGGGAACTAACAAAGGAAACACACTTTTTTTGACTCCTCCTTTTTCACAGACCCCACTTGACGTATCACCCCGAAACCTTCCATGAGCAGCAAGAATCACCAACACTTCTTTTGGAAAATCTCTGGAAGATTCAGCCAAAGGCCCAAAAGACATAGGTGCGTTTACTATTGAAACATGGTCCTAAGTATAACTACCTAGTGGTGACCGCCACTAGGTATTTATAGATAGGACCTTGTTTCCATAAGAAAAGTATTTTTTTTGTCGACCACCAAAAAGTTTTTTGACTTGCTTATATCTTTTGCGCCGGTTGATGATTTTTCACGAAATTTCACCCAAAAAATACACCGCTGATTCTAGTTGTGCATGGAACATTTCAGGGTGATCCATCAAGCGGGGCCAAGAAAAAGTGGAGGAGTTCAAAGGAAGTGCTCTTCCCATATCAATTCCCATAGAGATTTCAGACACGACTACAGCCTGAACAGCTGGATGGAATTAAACCAAATTATACACAGACATGCCTACACACACACACAATTGAGGCGAACGACCTCTGATACAGTGAGATGTAAGATGACACCAAGTTATCAAGCATAGAGGATAGTCTGAGGTGAATTGGTCCATTGCATCTGTTAGCTGCAAAACTTCAGATTTGTTCCAGTTGATTACAAACACAGAGAAAACCCCAAACAGCACAATCTAGCGGTGGAGAGGAGGAAGATTCACAACGGGGTCCATGACGAACAGTAGCATGTCATCTGCATACAGTGAGGCCAAAAATGGTCAGCACTGGAATTTCGACCCATTTTGCAGATGGCGCTCCTGCAAGTGTCGCACAAGAGGGTCCATGGCTCTGATGAACAGTAATGGCGATAAGGGACACCCTTTTCTAGTACCTTGCAACAAGGCAAATTGTCCATTAAATGCACCATTTACCTGGAGCCTAGCCACAGGTCTGTGTATAGTAAGCATACAAGATCATTAGAGCCCTTAGGAATACCCAGTTTTTGAAGTGCAGCATATAGAAAAGACCACTCTAGTGAATCAAATGCCTTTCAGCATCAAGTAATATAGCAGCAGCAGGGAGGCTGGGATCTATTTAATTAATGACTGCGAATGCCGTGCATAGGTCAACAGATGTAGATCTATTTGGAACAAAGCCAGACTGAAACGGGGAGATGATTTGGTCCACTAGTAGTGATAGGCGCATGGCAATTAGTTATTAAACCTGATTTAGCAGTAATAGAGGTCGATATGAGGTGCATTGAGTAGAGGGTTTACCCGGTTTAAGGAGAAGAGTTATAACAGCCTCACTCATTGAAGGGGGAAGTTGTCCATTTTCAAGAGATTCAGCATATAAATAGGGAATCAATAAAGATTTATATGTTTTGTAAAAGATTCTGGTTGGTCCATCAGTACCTGGAGCGCGGTTGCCATTGAGATCCTCAATGGCTTGCGACAGCTCCTCAGCTGTAATAGGTGAAGTTAGAAAATGACGCTGATGGTACTCAGACCAGTCCATCAGCACCTCTTCAAGATAATTAGTGAGAGCTCCATCAGAGGGGGGACAGCGAGTGGTGTATAGGTGAGAATATAGGCAAGGAGGGTAGAGGCGATATCAGCACTGCGTGTATGCACTACACCTTCTTTCGTGTGCAGTTGTGTGATGACACCTGACTGGTGCTGAGGACAAAGGAGTCTGGTCAGTGTCCAGCCTGGCCGCTCGCTTTCACCATATATTATTGCTTGTGCATACTTGCCAAGATAATTGACCTTGCGAGCTGCAAGGCCTTGGAACTCAGCCAGCAGCTTCACACGTTGGTGCAGTGGAGGGGGATCTTCCATTGAGGTACGTTCATCCAGGACACGCAGTGCATCCTCCGTGGTCTTGAGTTCACGGCGGACGGCACGCGGCACTCTGGCCTGCTTAGCAATGCATATGCCCTGTATATAGACCTTAAAGGATTCTCAGAGGGTGCCATACTGGACCACAGAGCCGGTATTTAATTTATAATATTCAACTATGGCGTCCCTGATATCTGTCTGGAACACACTACCATTTAGGGTCTCAGCTGAGAATCGCCAAGGGATAGATGGACGAGCCACACTGGGGAGAGAAAGCATCAGCAATATGGGGATTGGGTCTGATAGAGTTCGAGGAGGTGCTCCACAGAGAGGGCATGTACCAGTAGACTGGGAGATAAGTACCAATAGTCTATGCGAGACCAGGTCTCACGAGTGGCCGAATAGAATGAAAAGCCTGTGTCAGAGGGGTTCAGGGGGCGCCACGCATTCTGTAGTAATGAGGAATGCAATAGAGTATTGAGTGCATGAAGCGAGCGCTGTTTTGTGATCTGTCCACGGCCCATTGTGTCAAGTGAAGGGGTCAGTGTGAGGTTGAAGTCACCTTCCATTATGATGGAATCAACTGAGAGGTTAGCAATATGCGCAGCAACAATAGTGAAAGATTCTGGCTCATCTGTATTTAGTGCATAGATATTCACTAGCAGTATATGTTCCATCCCCAGAGTGCCAACCACTAGCAAATATCTACCATCTGGGTCTGTGATTACCTTGTGTGCTTGAAACGGATGAGAATCCACACTCCCCTAGAAAACGTACTGTTGCTGGTGAAGAAACGGTTTTCGCCCCAATTTGAGACAAATTGATAGATAGAGTTAGGGGTGTTGTGGGTCTCCTGCCGAAAAAGCCAGCTGAATATTATGTCTTGTAAGGTACGACAGGACCTGTCTTCCCTTATGGAGGTTGGAAAGGCCCTTAACATTGCATGACATACATTTCAGCTCCAACCCCTGGGAGCCCTTAACTGTCATTGTCATTGCAGATCTGGAGTTGGAGAGTGGACATGTCACAATGAGAAGGCATATGTTGAGTGGAACTGTAGTGGAGGCGGAGTTTTAGATGACACACATTGCTATGTTAGCATAAGCCTCTTAGATGTTAGAAGCGCAATCTTGCCACTTTTGCTGCTTTTGCACACGACACTGCAGATAGATGTTATTATTTGAAAACTGCTTGCTTGCCTTTTCTTCACATGAGAACTGTCTGTTGTTCACATCCCTAGACGTGCACTGCGACCTTGGTCTGAACATTGTGTGCAGAAACAGTCTGAGCCACCAAACAATGTATGTTTTTAACTTCAGGTTGATCGGCCCACGCTCTAGCCATAACACGCACACAGCTGCAAATATCTGAAAGTCAAGACCTTTTAATATTGCCGTTTGCATGCACTAGACACACATTCTGGAGAAGAACTTTTCCAGGCGCAGAGCAAAGATGATCCTGTGATGTGATTCACCTAAGCTGATCTTTACGGTATGGGGTTCCCCATTCAAACCTAGAGACCTTCTATTAGTCTAATACTACTAGCTTACTAACAAAGGGAGGGTGGTTGTATTCCACTATCATTTGTAATATGATGTCTCCCTTCATTTTCTATGGTATTGTAACAATGCTGATGATTTTAATTTTAATCATTTGTCTGCTTATGTTAGCCAAAGTACTGCATCTTCGGACACGTAGTTTATAAAATATACATTTTAAACTTTACTGTGTCTCTGAATACTCTTGTTGTGGATTGATATGAGAATAATAACGAACAGGTATTTCTGATTCCCACCATTCCTGAGAGTACACTAAGTCGCATGTTCTGGGTTGTCTAATCATTGGTAGCTTCTATATGGTATGAAGACCGAATGAGACACTGATGCTGGTCGGATAGGGGTTCTGGGTACAGAGGTGAATTTTTGGTACACCACAATTCACTGAGGTCCTGGTTTCCTGCGCATAGTTCTGTGCATGAGCAGAATTCCTGCAACAGAACCATAATACATATTGTCTCCTGAAAGAAAAACACAGCATGGAATTCTAGAACATATAACGTCCCAAATTCCACCCGCCCACATCAGATAATAACCTAACCAGTATATGGTGAATACCATATCATCCCCAAGTAACATAGGAGATCTCCTTGGGGGTGGTAAGGCTCATGGAGATCGCTGCAACCATGGTGTAAGAAGGTTAAATAATACAAAATACACTTGTGTACAGCCAGCAAAATGTCATGGGTTCGTGAAGAGGTGTGCAATACAAAGAAGTCAGAAAAAAATATAAACAACTTCCCGCAGAACAAATATTTATGTTAGGTGCCAATGAATCCAACAAAGTTCATGGGGCAACATAAGGAGAGTGCGTCTCGGCTGCTGCCTCCCAGCCTTCCTGGGAAGGTGAGCTGGACTTGTGCTGCTTCCAGAAGTCGATCGCGTCAGAAGGTGTTTCGAAGATGTGACCTTTGCCATTAAGGGTGATGCAAAGTTTTGCTGGGTATAACATTGCATATCAGACATTTGCTCTCTGCAATGTTCGCTTAATGTCTTGAAATTTGCTTCGAGTTTCCTGTAACACAGGGGTAAAATCTGGAAAGAAAGAGAGTGACATGCCCTGATGTTGGATGGAACCCTTGTCACGAGCAAGCCACAGCACAGTGTCTCAGTTGTGATAATTCAGTAGCCGAGCTAAAATCAAGCGAGGATGGGTACCAGGAGCGGGAAACAACCTTTGCAACGTAGTCATTACCTCGCACTACATGTACAACGCAGCCATTACATCGCAAGATCCTTTACAACGCATGTCACTACAAGACAGCCATTACATCGCATGACAATACAACGCATGACACTACAACGCATGTCGCTACAACGCAGGCATTACATCACATGTCATTACAACGCATACCATTACAACGCATAGTACCCCTACACTATCCAACACTTACCCTACTGTTGCACCCCCTGGAGCTAGAATAGTAATTTTTAACCCTACACTATCCAACATTTACCCTACCTTTGCACCCCCTGGAGTTAGAATAGTAATTTTTACCCCTACACTATCCAACACTTACCTTAAATGCAATGTAATGGGATGCATTGTAATGGTATGCGTTGTAAAGGTATATTGCGATGTAATGGAATGCGTTGTAAATGAAGTTTCAAAAAATTTGTTGTAGTGGCATGCAATGTAAATGTATGCGTTGTAACGTCATACATTCGCCAGGAGCAGACCTCGGTGCCATGGCCCTAAGCGCGCGTTCTATTGCAAATGTAGAGGAAAAGGCCGAACAGATACGTCAATAACCGCTCCACATAACCATCCATTGGGCCCGTGTTGGTTGTTTTAGCCACTCCGGCTATACAAATGTTGTTGCGACACGATCGTGCCTCCATATCTTCTGCCTTGGAGGTGACCGCCTTAAGGAGTTGTTCAGTACGCTCCGATCTCTTGGCGGTGGCAGGTTGGGCATATTCCATCTCAGATATACGTTGTTCAGTAGCTTCTATGCATGACTCGTGATGTTCCATGTGATTATACATATCATCAAATCGGACAGCCAATGCATCAACCCTTGCATCTATGACCTTGAAGCCAGTGGGTAGTTACACCATGATTGCCGCTATTCAATCAGATGGTGAGGATTCTGAATTAGAGGAGCTAGGAGGGTCTCCACGTGGTGGGTCACCACCATCTTTAAGGTGAGGTGTCTTGGCTGCTTCGAAAGGGAGCTGGCGCTGTTTGGGGCGTGATGTAGGAACAGATTAATAAAATATGGCACAGTGACTGAGCCAGTAATATCACACCGCCTGTTCGCCAACGCCCACTCAACTACCAGTTCACCAGCCCGAGCACTGAGGTCTGAATGTCATAAATTCGCAGATGAAAGGGCACTCAGCACCAGCCCCTCCTCCCGGCCCCAGCACTCCAAGGGCCCATTCTACGGCCCAATTCCAAGAGTTGTCAAGGTGGTGTATTACTCTTGCCGCACCCTGCTAACCAAACGCAGAGAGACAATTCTGCACCTGCTACAACATATAGGGACCTTCCTTTTTTAGCTGTTTTTGGTGTGGGGAAGCAACTGACTTTCATTTAGAAAATGCCAGAGTGCAGGAGAGTCAGAAATATATGATGATAAACTGACTGCCTCGGCCCTCTGGTCGCTAGCACTCTCAGACATGAAGTGCAGCATATGTGGACCTTGCAACAGTAGGCCCAATGCCACCGCAATCTTGATTTACAATGCGGCTGCTCAGCGCACCCAAGACCCTGCCCTCAGGCTCCCCTGCGGTCCCACCTACCGCAGGGCCTCCGAGATCTGTGTCAGGTCTCGGGGAGTGAGGGCCACCGCAATGCTGCCACTGTTTTTACCACTATGCCATGGGGCCCTGGATATTCCACGATAAAGCAATCATGCCGAGCCTTAGTCTCCACGGTCGAACAGCATGTCGCGCAGCGCTGGACTGCCGATTGATTGTGGTGGCTCTAGAACTTCAACACCGAGCGACCATCTTGGAGCCCGGCTTGGCCACGCCACCCCTTTTTAAAGCCACTTGAATTCAAAGCAACATTTTACGTTTTTTACGTGATTTTTTTTATCTTTCCTCTATTTTTTAAGAAAAATACAGTGGTTTCAAGGAAGGAATTCTGAATTATTGGATTGGTTTTCCATCTCTCAATTCATTTCATTTGGGGAAATGCATACATTTTTTCATTTAAAAAAAAGTTTTTGGGGTAGTTTAATTTTTGGATTAGTTTATTTCTGGATTATTGAAAAATGCAATGTGACAAATGGATCTTATATTAGAATTTGTTTTAAAATGTTTTTTTTAAATTTATGGTGAGCTGTTTGGCTTGTTGGAATAATTGAGACTTGTGGAGAGAAAATATCACCAAATTATGAAGAAAGAAGACAACTAGAGGTAAATCATTTTTTTATTTAAAAAAATAATATCAACAATGTCAATTTATTTCATTCATACCGTCCACACAAGGGGAGTAATTTTAGAGGGTATTTGTTGCTGTTTGGAGTGTAAAATATATTCAGAACTGTCAAGTCTCAAGCTCTCATTTTCCAATAATCTTTCTGACATCTCTCTACTTTTTGGATGTCCGAGGATTTAGACTACTTTACAATTATTGTGCCATTCTCATTTCGTTTTTCAAAATTTCCACCAGATGGTATAGTTGGTGTAAGCTTTTCCTTTTGAGTTGTGAAATGAACTATGCCAACCCTCTATGGCATTGATATTTTTTTGCTCCTCCTTTTTAAACAGGTCGAGTAACAGTCCGACCATTCAATAGGAAATCTTAGTTTCCTTCTCCTACCCAACTTGCTTAGATGGCAAATCTATGGTTTCTTATAAGTAATTTAGAAGTGGAGCCAATGTTTTCTCATTTTGTGAAAAATATGCTGATTTTATATTTAAAGTGTAGAACTTATCCAAACATTCAGGAGGTAGAAAACACAATGCAGTAAGCCTATTTTAATGAATATTTAAATTTATTATTTCACATGTAATCCTCAGCTAAGGGATGCTTTTTAAAATTTTCTCCAATATGACTGGTAAAAGTGAAAACAAGTCTTTGAATTTGTGTGTTAGGGTATATTTTAGCAATTGTATTTATCATTTGTAATTCAAAGTCAATAATTATTTTCTTAGAAGTTATATTTACCTTTTTAGATTTTACAACTGATAACAATTCAGTGTAATTTGAGGATAGTTTGTCAGGATGTAAACCCGAAACTAATGGAATGGTAGTGTGTTAATGTGTGCATGAATAGTATACATTTGGGTGCCTATATGAGGATGTGTTTTAAACGTTCCATCCATCATCCAAATGTCACTATTATCCAGGTGTACTATGTTATGCACTGTACTAAAGATTAGTATTCATTTTAGAGAGTTCTCTTATCAAAGAGTAGAAAAGGTTAATTAGTAAAATATAGAGTATTTCAGGGGGATGTTATTGTCAGAGTAGGATTGAGGAGTTACTCTTTGGGAATTTCCTGCCTGTTTTTGTAATTTAACCATTCTTCTTAAATTCGAGATTAGGGGTATACTGCTGGCCACATATATGAGAATATTGCTGGCTACCTCCCTCAAAACTGAGCCACAGCATTCATTGGAGGTAGCTGCAAGAGTCTTTATTTGTTGAATGCTTTACCTTACTTCAGGCTCCAGTGCAGAAGCCCAGTGGTTATACTCTGTTGTTCTTCCCACTGTGTCACCAACAGCACATGCTCTGCCTTTGCTATGGTATGAAAAATAATCAGCCAATCCTCCTTATAAAAAATACATATTTTATTAGTCTATTGTCATATTTTAATTTAATGTAACTGGCTTGTGTAAATGATTTGCATGAGAAAAAGAAAAATAATATGAGTTTAATGTTATAATGGTGAGTATTATTTTCTTCTTTGTGATTGATCCTACTATGAAAAGAATTGTAAGGTTAACTTATGGAGTCTGTTGGGAAAACAATTGTTAAACAGTAATTTTTGATTGGCATATTACAGAGCCCACAAGGGTATCTTGGCACTGAGCAGGTGTGTGTGCCTAGGCATGATTATGGTTCTGATGTGGAGTGGAAGTCTGTTCCATACTCTAGCAGTGATTTAATAGTATGCCCCTTTCCTTCTGATCTGGTTCTGTTTATAAATGGAGTTTTTGTGAGTAGGAGTTATGTAGAGCAGAGGTGTCTGGGTGGTTGATGGAGAGAGATGGGACTGTTTAATGCAGCACTTTGAAATGTGTGTGAGGAGTTTGAAATTAGTGCATTTGTGTATCTCGAGCCAGTAGAAATGGCTGAAGTATAGTTGTGCTGTGAATCCTGTGTGGGAGGTTCCGATTGAGGTTTAGGTTGAGGATGAGTCTGACTGCTGAGTTTCGGATGGTTTCATCCTTATGGTGAGTTGCTTGGTGATCCCAGCTTAGAGGGTGTTCCAGCAGTTCAACTTGCTGGAGACTAGAGCATGAGTGACAATTTTTCTAGTGTTGCTCAGGAGTTATTTAATGATTTTCCTCAGCATATTCAGGGTCTGGAAGCAGAATGCAGTGACAGCGTTGAATTCTGTAGTATGTGAATTTTGCTGTAAATTTCTCTGAGGTTTAAGAAGTGTGTAGTGGTGTAAGTGTGGGTTAGAGATCTGCTGGCCATTATCTGGAGTCCCATGTTCAGGTGTTCTTGAAGAAGATCATTACTTCTGCCTGGTCGGTGTTGAGCTTGATACAATTAGCATTCATCAATGTAGCTGCATTGGTCATACAGGTGGTGAACTTGTTTCTTGCGGTGAGGTCTTGTCCAAGAGGAATTTTGGTGTCCACATTCATCAAGGATAGTGGACGATACGAGGCGCAATTGTCCAGAGGTTTACCCGGCTTAAGAATAGCAACTATAATTGCCTCTCACATAGAAGGGGGCATCTCGTCCATGGTGCACATGTCCTCTTACAGCGTGATCAGGTGCGGCAACAAAAGGTCAATGAACACCTTGTAAAAAGCAACAGTGAGGCCATTCCCTTCCGGCGCACTCCCCGCCCTCATGTCAGAGAGGGCCAGTAATATTTTATCCCGCTCGATCGACCGCATCAAAAACTCCCGATGCCAATTGGACAACCATGGCAGCTTAATATGCGTTAAATAGTGTAGAATTTGATCATCAGAGCTGCAGCCTCTCAAGGCGTACAAGGTTGAATAGCATTGTCGGAATTGTTCCGCAACCTGAACGTCCATCAGCAGAGAGTCACCAGACTGCATTCTGATTTCTGGAATCGACGAGGTGTCTGTAAGTACGGGCCGTGGCGTATTTTCCTAGGTGTTTAATTTCCGCATCCGCCTCCGCATGGTAGTCCTGTAAAGTCTGCGTTAATTCTAGGGTAAGCCTATCATTCGGGCCATCTATCAGAGAGGTATCCAACACCTTTAATTTACGTTCCAGATCCACCAGTCTGATACAAATTGATTTAAGGACTCCCAAGTGTTTGGATATCGCTACCTCCGAATATATACCTTAAAAGCCTCCCATTCAGTTTGGAAGGAAGCAACTGATCCCACATTAGCCTCAAAGTACGTCTCAATAGCAGTGGTCATGTCCTCCTTAAAACGGCATCCATTAGGGAATAGGATGGAAAGTAACATGTAAAGGTGGAATACACATCTTGGGTGAGTCCAGCACCAATAAAAGGGGAGAATGATCAGAGTAGGTGCGAGGTAGAATCGTACAAGATTTAATGTGTGGCAATAATTGCCTGGCAGTAAACCAGTAGTCAATTCTAGTGTGGACATTGTAGTACGCAGAGTAATGTGTGTACCTTCCTTGACCCGCATGTCTAGAGCGCCAGACATCGCACGTGCCTAACCTAACCAGTGAGGTCTCCATAATTTTAGCCGAAGCAGATACGCGTCTCTCCGGGCCACCAGACCTATCCAAGGCAGGATCCCTGACAAAATTGAAATCCCCTCCCCATAAGAGCTGCCCAGTCGTACGCAAGTGAATGAGATCCATCAGTCTGCTATAAAAGTCTGGGTTATCGTAATTAGGGCCATAAATATTTATTAGAAGCAAATCAATTCCCTTACCAGAACATCTTGTGAGCACATATCGGCCCCCCTAGCATGTGTGGTGAAGCCAGCCACATGCACGTTGCCCTGGAGCCCTTTAGTGTGTAAAATATGTCTATCCAGTGGGAGGTGCGTCTCCTGCAAGAGGGCGATATGATTGTCATGCCTATATAGGTAACTTACATTTTTTTAAACTTTCCTATAGTCGTTTAAGCCTCGGACATTCCACGTGAGCACTGTAACCGAGTCTGGGCAGCCATCCCTGCGTGTCTCAGCCCTATCCGTCATGAGTGGGTATCCAGTATGATTGCCGTATCACCAATATCTCCAGGACTATACCACCGGAACACTTTGCACCGCGAATTGTCACAAAAGAAGAAATTGCATATGTCAGTCTCCATAACTTCCCGCCCCCCACCCATGCCAGGCTTTTCCCAACTGTGCCTGTGCAATCCAAACCTACACCTTGTGCATTTCGGCAGAAAGCAACATCCTTGAAAAACATCGATGTGTAACTCAAATCCCACTAGCCCCCCACCCACGTCAGACCATCCCCAACTTGGCTGTGATGCATCCCCATAAACCAATGGAACCTCCCAGCCCTCCCCTCAATAACAAAAGGAACACTCCCAAGTGTGATTCACGCGCAGGCGGATGTTGCTTGTTAGACAGAGCTATGGGGCCTATGTGAGGCCATGCTCCAGACACCGTGAAATATACATTATGCAACTGCAATGTGTGATGTATCTCCAGATCCCCATAACATCCCCATAACATCCCCAAGTGCAGTACATTAAATGTGTCCATAGTACAAGATGATACCATTCCAGGTCATTCATCAAGACAGTCGCAACAGACCAGTACCTTCACCCACGGAAGGAAGTCCTTGCACCAGAGCAGAGTGCACTCTCTGCACCTCCCAATAGTCACCCTCTCCCTGCAGGAGGTTCAGAATGCCGCACTGGTGCAGTGGTTACAACTGGGGTGAGAACTCAGCTATTGTGGGATGCAAGGAGAGAGATCACGGAACCTCATTCCATCACCCAGGTTCCCTTCAAAAATCACTCCCACCCGCCCCGTAGGTTCCAGACCATACTTATCATCAGGCAGTGATCAGTCCTGCTCCTCCATCGGTCCTCCTGTCACCTCATCAAGAAGTTGTTTCTCCGGACTGCGTCGCTGCTCCTACGACCAATCTTTTAAAGCTTTCTGCAGGACCTTCGGGTCTGTAAAGATGTGGGATCTACCCTGTCTGTTAACGCAGAGTTTCGCTGAATATAGCATGGCATAGTCCACCCCCAGGTCACGAAGTTGCCTTTTGATTGGGGCGAACTGCCGTCGTGCTTCTTGGACCCGCATCGTGAAGTCCGGGAACAGATAAATCGTAGACCCTTCAAAGCTTCAGCGCAACATCCCGATCTCGTTAATTGAGCAGTTTTGCAGTGATCGGTCACACAGCTGCACCCGGGGGTGGCCTCGGGTCCAGAGAGCGGTGCGCTCTCTGCACCACAAACATAGTGGAGAAGGAGGCCTCGCCAGGCAGGGTTTTCAGAAGCCTCTCTGTGAAGAGCTCCATATTGCCTGTCTGAGTGGTTTCCAGGAGACCCGTAATTCGGAGGTTACAGAGCCGGGAACCTGCTTCCAAGTTCTCAGTCTTTTCCTGCAGGACCTTCAGAACCCTACCCAGCTGTTGGTGTTCAGTGTCCAAGGTGGCCTGCGCTTCCTCCGCTTACGTCAGCTGACGTTCGGACATATGGAGCCGCTCAGCATGTTTATCTAGCCTTTCGGCCATACGATCCATTCTGTAAGACAGCACATCCAACTTAGTGCCCAGAGCCGTGATACCCCCCCTGCAGGTTCTTCTGCATTGCCAGCAGCAGGTCTCGAATGTCTTGGGGCGAGTCTGCGGCCTGCCGCTCCTGCATCCCAGCGCTGTTATCAATGGAAGTGTCGCTAGACTTTGATCTCTTCTGTTCGAACGTTAACTTTGGTTGCGCTCGGTCCACCCTGCCCATCTTGACCATCAGCTGCTTGCAGCCTGTGCTCAGTCTAGAACATTCGCACAAGATTATCAGCAACACATAGGCAGCGTCATCATAGTGGGAAGACCTTCAGTCAATTTTGCTCATCTTGCACTCTAAAAATGTATAGAAATACATTCTATTGTTATAAATTAATGTTGTGCTTCTTTCATGTTTGATTACTTTCTAATTCCATTTTTTGGTGCTGTTAAAGTATTTACAATATGTCCTTTGTTCAAGCCTTGATGCTCGAAAGCTTTAGCTACCAGGGTTGAGCTTACGGTTGTTCAAACAAACCTGATTGGACCTAAAAATGGTTCTGCTACTCTATTCCATGATAAGACCCCACAGCCATATCATATAATGCACCCAGATCCTCACATCAAGCATGACTGCTTTTGTGCCAAGCTACCACATGGTTAAACCTCAATTTAACTTTTGTGGTTCACTCTGATAGTGATTGTGGCTGTTGCTTGAACAGGGGTCACCCCATTCACCCAACAACCCATATCCTCACAATTGCCAGTCCATTTCCAGTTTTCAAAGCATCAGCATAGCTGATACATCTCTTATCTCGTTGTATGGAGGTATTTATGTTCGATACATTCCACAAAGACATTGTCTTCACTTAATGAAGTAATATGTTCTATCTGTTTGTCCCAAAAAATAATTAATCAGTTATACAGATTACAACAAGTCGCCATGTCTGTTTCTGCAACACATTCTGTTATATACAACAGTTAATTGCACTAAAACCACTGGGCTGTAATATTACATTTAAAATGTTCAATTGTTTGGAATGTAAAATGCATTAGCACACAATACAGAAATCAGCAAGGGAGTTACAACTGAAACATTCTGAAGAAGTTGCACAGAGAAGGATATTTGAGGATGTTATGAATAGGGTGTGCATCCATGTGAAAAACAGGGCTTTTGTGATGCAGAGTATTGCAAGATCCCCATCTTCACATCTATCTGTGAGTACAAATAGTATTTTTACCTCTCTTTCACAAGTGTCCACTGTCTAGTTTTTTGTAAACTAAACAGTGAACATTGTTGAGCAGCGCACATGGTTCACATCCAGTTTCACATTTCCTGCAAAACCTTTATATTCCAACCAACTCTTCTGTGAAAGAAAGCTACTGAGTAAGCATTAGTATAACAAAAACAGAAAACGTTAGCTGTGAGTAGCTCAATAAACAGGATGTAACTGAGATTACAATGGCAAAATACAAACTACGTACAGGCTTAATTTGGTACTGTGATAAAGACAAACAAAATGTGGAAGATAGGAAAAAATAAGAAGCCTTCAAATTGGTTAATTCATACTAGATAGGAGTTGACAAGTGTTTATTGCAAAATTTTGGATAGAATGGTCAGTTGGGTTCTTAGTAATGGAGGGGGGAGGATTCTAAAGGCAGGTTGCCTTACCTTCTGACCTCAAATGGAATTCATTGTAGTTCATACAGATTTGGGATATGTGAATAAATGTTCTGTTTGCAAAGCCTAGTCATCCTGAAGCATGGACAACACCCGTGAATCTGTGAGAGGGAATCACCAGCAAGGACAGTATTTCAACAGCAGTTTTTGATATTGTAAGAAAGTGGTTTATTAGTTAAGGTGGAATGGTGTACACCACAAGTAATAAAGTCACGATCTTGTGAGGTCCAATTATAGGTTTGTAAATAAAGATACTCTATGCTTCATCGCATACCTAGCAAGAAAAAGATTAGCACAGTTGCTGTACATGGAATGAAAGAAAAATGTATTTGTTAGTCTGCCATGAATTGCTCTCTTTCCTGACAGGTTTGTTATATGTGAAAATAGTACACAAACCATGTTTGAAAATACTTAAATGTTCACATTTCGTTATTTTTCCAAATGGTTTTGTGCATTGGTTCTAAATGTTCCATTTCTCACCCAAAATTATTTTTCCTATGTGGATTTGAACCCTTTTTTATCACAAGCTGAACCATTCACGTGCCTTCAATGTATCTTTTCCTTTCCCAACTGAGGCACCATCTCCCTTTTTTTTTTCTATAAATGGAACCCCTTGTAATATTATATACCCCCTTCTCTCAGCAGAGTTTGTCAGTAGAAACACAACTTAACATTCCTTCCATTGTAGAAGAAGACTTTTCCCCAAAAATGAAATAAAAGTTAAAATATCTGAAATCTATTGTGGTGATTTTTTATTCCCTTTTTCTTATTTTTTTTCTAAAAGTTCTCAACGTACGCAAACATGTTTTAATTAATTGTTTAAATGATTAAGATAGCACCTGTTGGCTCATAAAAAATGTACCATTTCCACTTCATTCTATTCAAGTAATTATTGGATATAGTGCACTAAGTCAGGTTTCAGCATGTGCTAAAGTAGGCCGATGGGTTATGCAGGAAAATACTGTGTTAATTGGAACTTGACAATTATCTCACCCCCATCCTGATGGAACTCCTCTGGCTTCCTTGCTGGGCCACCCCATCTTTAAAACCAGCTGCAACATTTAAAAAGCCAAGGTGACCACGTTTGGTACACCAGCAACCAGAGCAACATCAGGCTGCAAACTTAAAAGTGCAAACAGAAAAAAACAAGAATGCAGGTCATTTTCAGCTATGCACCCAAATCTGGAACAGCATCACCATATTCATCAGGACTGCTAAGGTGCTACTCCAATTTAGGAAAGAGTTGAAAACTCACCTCTTTAAAGAAGAGCCCGTCTCTTGCATCTCTCTTGCATGTTGGGACTTTTGTAATTGCACTTGCTTTTGAGATCAGTGTGAGAACTGAATTTTGATCAACTCAAATGTTCATCCTAATGGGGCATATCAGCAACAACCGGTGATAATTATCGCTAAGCACACTTAGCGCTAGGATAATTATCGCCAGCTAGTGGGGATTTTTATCGCTGAGATAGCGTGCTATCAGCAACGCTTATCTCAAAAGCGATAAAAATCCTAGCGCTAACTGCCTAACGTGAGATTATCGCTGGAAACCCAGCGATAATCTCACGAAATGTGGCGTTAGCTTGTTGATAGGGCCTCACAAACTTAGCCATGATATCCACCTTCCATAGGATATCATGGCTAAGTCAGTCCTGAAGCAGGCGTAAGCAAAGTAGCAATAACAGGGGTTATCGCCACTTTTCTTGCCGCTATGCTTCATGGCGTGGGGCTTGATGATAGGAGAAATGTCGCCTAGCGACATTTCTCATGTCACGTCAGGAACGCCTACTTTGCATCTCATTAGAGATGCAAAGCTGGGCGTTAGGAATTTGTGCGCTAACGCAAGGTTTCACACGTTAGCGTGAGCTTGCTAATTAGGCAATACAATTATCGCCGCTTTTCGGCCGAAAACGGTCGCAAAAGCGGCGATAATTTTCTATCGCCGTGTTGTAGATATGCCCTTATGACGTCTGATTATTTACTATTTGACCAATGACAATGATGAAATGTATTATTAGCACTCATACTTGCAGGACTGATACAACTTTTTAAAAGTTTAATATTAATATTCAAAATTTAAGGGAATAAAGCCTTTTAATTCTTGGCAAAGTGGTCCTGATTAGGGATTCGCCGTGAGTAGGCAGTGTTCCTGTATATTACGCCGTACTTAAAGATGGACATGAGGATTCCTGATAGTACAATGGCTATAGACACAGCCTCAATAAATTCCTTTATCCTCTGCTAGACTACCCTGTCGACTGCAAGGCTGGTTTGTCATCAGATTTAGGGCCCGATTCACAAAGGTAAACTGAGACGAATCTAACTTAATGATTTTCTTCGGTATTCACAAGGACAATTTACGAGTAGTGAGGTAAGAGTTATCTCAGTTTAGCTCTCAGTTAAACTTCAGACCAAAACTTAAGTTTAACTGAGAAAATAGTCTAACGTTACTGCTCGTAAATGCCCTTTGTGAATACCAAAGTCCTAAAGTTAGAACTCCGTTCAGTTTACCTTTGTGAATCGGGCCCTTAGTGTTTTGGTAAAGGGAGAGGTGATGAGACAGCAGGGTACAGGCTCCTGCAATGGGCAATGTTGATGATATAACCAAAAGCACTATTGAATGCTTTTGACTAAACAGCTCTAAAGCCTCGTAGCATTGTCACTTGATTACACTTTTCAGCGTTGGGTGATTGCTAAATAATGTGCTGTGCTGGCTCCTATTATTGACATATCCATACATTGTGTATACTCTTGTATTATTGTTACTCGGCCCAAAGAAGTATTACATTGAAAACATGTATAGTGAATATCACAAGTATTGTTAACTATAAAATAAAACATGCTTTATTTTGCACCTTGTGTACATAATTGCCACGTAAAGGAAAACTGCTAACGAAAATTGCCAGGTCTGTAGTTAAAACTTTCACATATATGAGGCGGCCTGAACATAATTCTACTAAAACGGGCTTATTATTATTTTCATATATGAACTAAATAAATGCTTCAATACTTATTCGGTTTGAATTTGAAATTAGTTTCCAAACATCCGAGTTTTAATTGTTGGGGTAGCAGTATTGAAAGAGGTGTAGAAAACATACAGCACGGCACGAGGAGGCATAGTGCAGCTACTGTTATTGAAACTCTACTTATTCGAGTGACTTAATGTAAAAAAGAAGCACTTCCTTGGCGACTTAAGAAATTGTCTTTATCAAGACTAGTAATTTCACATCACAGATATATCCCATGCTCTGCAGAGCTGAGATATATCTTAGATATCTCTGAGGCACTCGCGCATCCCTCGGGGAAAGTCAGTGACACAATTTGTATTTTACATTGAAGTGCTGCAAGGATACCCAGGGGAACCAGAGGAAGAAAGTTATTGTACAAGGACTCAGAAGTAGTCTTGTACAAGCGCCCTAATTAGGATGAAATATAGAAGAAATGCTGTTGGGCAAAAGGTTTCCAAGTGACTTTGGCTTCTTCAATAACATGCACAGCTCTATTTATTATTAAAGAATGACTACAACTTTTTAAAACATTATATTCACTTCTCTGCAACATTTATAGAAACTATTGTTATTCTTATTTGTTGTTAACACGTTATAATTTAACATCCGTCAATTTTATAGAAATTAAATTTGAAAAGCACATACTGAAGGACGAGTCAAACTTAATCCACATTGCCTAACTGCTCAATTATCCAGAGTTAAAGAAGTAGGAACATTAGATGTGTACCTAAAATTACACATCGAGCGCCCTATTTTCTAAACCTGCTGATAACATCAGCTGATGTAATAGTCAGTGCATCGAGTTCTGGTCATTTGGCATTAATTCATTCAGAGTGCTAAACAGATAATCGTAGTTATTATTTTCCATTTTCTATAAAATCCTGACAATGAGGTGTTTTCCTATCTGCTAACTACCACAATGTTGCAAGAAAAAACAATTTAAATACCACTGGCATTCACCACCCCATATTCGGTCATAGTTGTTCATCACATGTGTTATACCTGGCACCATTGGCGTGGGTCTCCCCTGCATTTTTTCCCTTTGCCTCCTGTGTTTTTGCTGTGTATTGGACTTCATTTTGCTGGTTAGATACTTTGGGCACTTTGCCACTGTTGTTCAGTGCCAAAGTGCAAGTGCTCGCTTTGTAAATTACTGTTATCGATTAGTGATTCCATAATTGGCATATTTGATTTACTTGTCAGACCCTAGTATAGTGCACTATGTGAGCCCAGGGCCTGTAAATCAAATGCCGCTAGTGGGCTGTAGCACCCACAGAAGCGGCCTGTAAAATGTAACTCTGGCTTGCCATTGCAGAGTCTGTGTGCAGTCCGGGACTGCCATGTCGACTTTGCCAGTCCTTAAATCTTCACTTTCTCCTTATTAGTCACCCCTAAGGTAGGCCCAAGGCACCCCTGTGGGCAGGGTGCATTGTATGTGAAAGGTAGGACATGCCCCGATGTGTGTGGCATGTCCGGATAGTGAAATACTGCCAATTTAGTTTTTTCACTATTGCAAGGCTACCTGTTCTCATAGGACAGAATGGGAAGTTTGTTTATAACATCTTATAAACATAACTGGCCCTAGGAACAAGGTGGAAAATAAAGCTTAGTATGCCTGAACTCAGAATTTTAAAATGCATCTTTTAGTGAGGGTGATTTTGACATTCTGTGTTTGAAAATACCACTTTTAGAAAGTAGGTATTTTCTTGCCTAACCATCCAGTGTGCCTCTGCTAGGTTTGTGTATTGCATGTCTGGCTTTTGGATGACAGGGGCTGGAGAGGGGCAGTGGTTCCAGAAGGCTGATGAGTCAGGGCTGATATGAATAAACCTGGCCTGCATTTAGAGTAGGGTAGGAGATTTCCGTTTTAACTGAATGGGTCTGGTCTGCCTTTAACAATGCTTTCTCAAACCAGTGCTTAATTTGTGCCGGTGCTTTCCGGTGCTCAGCACCGGCACTTAATTATCACGGCCGGGTCTACACGCATTGCTGCACGTAATTGATTTTTATTTTTTATATTAATTATTTACCTCACTACTGGACTTGGCAGTGGCACAGAGTGTTGTTCAACTTCTGGTCTGCAGTACTGTCTGTCTACTCGTCCATCTCCCGAGTCCTGAGTGACTCAGTCCCAATCCCAGCGAAGCTGTGATGAGCCTTACTGTGGGCACCTGGGAGCGAGTGCCTTTGGGGGGTGGCTCTGCAATTACAGAGGTATTAAGAAGGCACGCGAAGGAGTGGCGCAGGACCTTCCCAATACACGTGTTCTCGACGGGGACACTGACCCCTAATCTATCTGCATTATCCTGGTCTTTAGAAGCTTGTGTCTAATTGAATAGCTGTCCAGTTACGACCTCAGACACTTACATTGATCGCAGTGCCTCTCATTTCCGAAGGATGCACATAACGCCGAGGCGCTAACTCTCCATTGATTAGTGCCTGTAAATAGCCTAGGATTAGTACTGGGAGTGCTGCCTGATGTGTGAAGAGATGCCCCTGTCTCTAAAAACATGATGGGCTTGGAAGTGTCGGCCACATGCCAGGTGCGGCCTCGTGTGTGACGTACTCTTCCCACCCCCAAAAGCCTTTTTGAATAACTTATCTGCCAAGTGACTTACTCTGCTCCAATCCTTCCGAGTTCCAACTTTAATTACAGAAGCACTTGTCTGGCATGTGACTGACTCTTCCCACATAAGCACTCGCTTGCCATGGGACTGACTACCCAAAGGCACCACTTTTCCCAGAGAAAGTCTCACATGCCACTGACACTGCCCCATCTTTACTGGCATTTAAGTCACTGCCAAGCACCGACCGACTCTACCCCAGCCGCATCTTTCTTTCAAATGCACCCGTCTGCGTGTGAGGGACTACTCCATCTCATCAGCCATTTAGAGGCATTACATTAACAGCTGGCTGACGTTTCCCCAGTCCTCTGAGCCGTTGAGAGGGACTCGCAATACTAGCGACTGACTGTGCCACTTTCAAACAGCCTTCCAGCTAAACTAACCTGATACTTAATTACCTCTCCAAAACCCCAAATTATTTCTTAAAGGAACTTCTCATTATTGGATGTCAATCACCTTTAGACAGCAGTGAAAATAAGTTTGTGCAGAGGCTGCTTCACTCTGTGCTTAGAAGAGGCTGTGAGGGTGGGCAGCCCTAGGGGAGATGCTAGTGACCGGGACGTAAACCTGGGTTTCCGTTCCTTTTATCTACACAACAACAGCTTGTGTAGCTTCAGTAGTTGCCACTGTGTGCGTTACAAAGTAAGAGACAAGGAAACCCTAGAAGTCAGATGGGACCAAGGGTAGACATATATTTTAAAGAAACAGTGGTCCCATTCACATAGAGTAGGTAAAATATCGCAATTAATACAATGAGAAATTGGAGTTATACAAGTAGTCAATGCAAAAGATAAATGCAATTTTTAATTGTGATTCAGAAGCAATTAATTCTCATGGGGATCGAAACGTCGTCGACTTACATCTCTAACTCAATACTGTATTTGATATCCGATTGCTTGAGTATGAGATGCTGATCTGACTTTTTTGTATTTGCAATCTCTAACGCACCAAAAAGTCACCTTTTAAAGTCACCTGCCTGGGTTAAGGAATCGGCTGATTTCCCTTTTACCTCATCACGGTTAGCTCACTCACCGTTCTGCTTATTAATTGCTTCTGAATCACAATTAAAAATTGCATTTATATTTTGCATTGACTACTTGTATAACTCCAATTTCTCGTTGTAGTCATTGCGATATTTTACCTACTCTATGTGAATGAGACCACTGTTTCTTTAAAAAACTGTGTGCGTTACAGCAGTGCCCGTCTGAATGGCAATGCCCATGGTGTGCCTGGCAGGGATTGTTTTATTTCCCTGATTCACCAGTGGGCAAAGCTAAAGTTATGGTGCAGTAAGTCGGTGATTCTGACAGGGGTTTGTGATGCACTTATACTGGGCATGAAGTGCTAAAGGGTTTATGTAATTAATGGCCTGCCCTGGCTGAGCCAAGAAGAGAATGGAGATTCATGAATGAATCTCAATCTTGTTGATGGCGTGGCTGTCACGGCCCTTAGTTCAACTTCAGTCACAGTGCTGCTGGGTCAGTGGGCGGGACACTGATTTTGGGCTGGATTTTGTTTCTGCAGGGTTTGGGACCCGTGCAATTTTTTCAGATTGCGCATTTCCGCGCAGCCACGCCCCAGCATACCCGCACTGCCGCACCTTACCACCGAGTCCCCAACGCCGTTCAAGGTCTGAGTGCCTGTGCCAGCCAGCGCGACCTCACCCGACCGTCCAGCGACGATGTGAGGTCATGCAGCAGTAGCGCCAATCCTGACAACAACAGCACCAGGTGAGGCAGGCAGGCTGACAGGCCAGGCCTAACAGTCACTGAGATGAGGCCCAATCAGTTAATAGCCTAAGCAAGGCAGTGCAGTCCATGTGTGTCTCGGCAGCCTGGCCCACCACGAAAGAACTGGTAGGTCAATTCCTAACAAAGTTAAGCAAACAGAGCTGCAGTACAGAAGAAGTTTAGTTAAGTAACTAATAGTAGCATAGCCGCCATGATGCCAATTATATGCCTTGGGTGGGTGGCTGAGGCTGTTGTGAAGTTGTTGTTGTGTACCTCACCTCTTCATTGTGTGCCTGCGATTCAGTGTGTACCTGGCCCATGCATTCTGCATAGGTGACGTGGATTGTGCTCCTTTAAACAGTATTGTGGCCCTCTGGTGTGCATTGCACACGTCCGGTGTACATTTCGTGCCTGCTCAGGGTGTGTGACAATTGTAAAGGTTAAGGAAAACTTCACAAATTTGTGACCGTTTATGTCACATATATACTTTTTAAGGCCAAAGTAATGATTCTGCAGAAAATCTGTATTACAAAATATGAAGTAGTGTTCGCATCTGCAAAAGCTCCTGTCCCCATAAAAGCTCACCAAAATGCAAACTTGCAGAGAAGTATTCTGCATATATTTCACTGTGTGAAACTATGACGCAAATAGTAACTTAAGACATGACACACCATGTGTTGTGTTGTATTGTGCATAGCTGCATTGCTTCATTTGTGGGGAAATATGTGTCAAGCACCAATGATTTTCTTAGCAGCCAGTTGCCGGTACTTGCGACAGCCAGATATGCCTAAAATCAGGGCTAGCTAGTCTTGACTCCACCTCACGCTTCCTTCTCCACCACCTCAAACTTCCGGTTTCTTTCGCTCACACCAACAGGTTCTTTTTCATCCTGCTTTCTTCTTATGTCTGTGTTTTCCTAGGTTTTTCTCACTCCTTATTTCTTCCTCTTGTACCTTATTCTCTCTTTTACTCTGGGTCGGAGTATCTGATTGTAAAAAATAAGTCCAGGTCCCCAAAAATGAGTTCCAGTGCTAACCACCGGCACAAATTAAGCACGTGTGGCCCAATCCAAACCAACGCTGCTATTTTGGGGGGAGCGTGGTGGTGGCGTGAGTCAACTATCGTGAGCAGGTCATGTCACCCTGTGGTAGACTAGTAGTAGCTTCCTCTCGGCAGCTCTGCTACACAAGATTTAGTCGATTGATCATGTGAGAGATGCACTGCCTGGCCGGTGGCCGCCTATTACTGGCCACCGCCGGCGGTACTCAGGTTTTTTACTGAAACGTTTGCTGGAAGTGGAATCCCAGCTTGAAATACGCCAAGAGTGATGCTACTGATGATCAAAAATGATAGCTCACCTCAGTCTATACAAGCTGCGAAGATTGCCTGCATCAAACATACGATGGATGTGGACATGTAATAGATGTATCTGGTTACTGTAGATGGCCATGTAATAGTTGAATTATATCATTTCAGGTGCTTTATTTAGGAGTAGACCAAAAAAACGGCTTTTGATGTCCACTCCTGAGCTCAAACACACAGTGAGCTTAGCTGTGCTCTTTTCAGTAACCAAGATATAGCTTGGTAAATTGTATTTAAATACTGGCAGACAAGTGTAAACCCTCAGTAGACTTCTGTACTGTGTTGGAGAGGCCTAATTGTTGGCGTCCAAAGTTAAAGCAGATAAATACATGCTGGCTGCAGGCCAGGGTAGTTTACTAGAGACACTGGCAGCCTTCCCCCTATAGAAGTAATAAAAGGCTGGGTTGAGTTTGTGACAAGGTAACAAGGTACGGACTGACAATAGACAGAGAAAGCGTGACAAGAATTTAGCAGGCTACAGTAGATGGTGAGGTAATAAGATACAGACTGTCTGTGATTGGTCTCTCTGTAATGGAGCTAGGTAGGAAGCAAGACAGTGACTAGAGTCTCATCATTGGTACAAGATCTGAGGGGACTGCAAGACTAAGACTCCCATGTAATCTATAGCACTACGGCCGGAGCGGACGCTATAGACAGCGCATGGCACTCATGGATTGCTGTTGATTCTACTTGGGGGAACCTCCTATCAAAACCTTACTATGAGGAAGGCTCCCTTGCTGAAATTCAGATCTGGCATTACATTTGACTTTTGGCAGTGCCAGTCGAAGATGTGGGTGGAGCTAATATAGTAAGTGGGTGGAGCCAGAGAAAAGTGGGTGTGGTCTCCGACAAACATTCGAGCACCTCCACTTCATATTTTACAAATTAAGCACTGTCTCCAACTCCTGCCAGGAAGCTGCACCAGTGTTTTTGGCTGGGTACAGACACTCTCTGCCTTCAGAGAACAAAGAATTTTGGTGTATAAAAAGAAGGCCCCAGACTTTCAGATCACTTCTGGGAAATCAAGAGGAACCTTTGCCAAGGAGAACAGCCATAGAAGCTGAGGAAAAATACTGCCCGTGTGCTGTTTGCTGTCTGGGGCTGGCCTGCAGTGGCTACTTGCAGCGAAGAAAAGGAGAAAAGGACTTTGCTGCTTGCTTTGTCCCCTGCTTGAAGAAAAGATCTCCAAGGGCTTGAACTGAGCTTGCCCCCTGTTCTCAATAAAAAGAGGGGCCCAGACTTTCAGATCTCTTCTGGGAAATCAAGAGGAACCTTTGCCAACTAAATCAAAAGCACTACTCAAATCAGCAAAATATAAATATAAGGTACCGATATTTGCCCTAGTGTATTTACGGATGAGTAGCTCCAAATTAAGGCATTGTTCGATTGTCCCCACGAGTTTCCAAAACCCATGCTCCTCGGCCCATTCCTCCAGCCTTTTAAGTAAAACCCTACTCATAACATTTAAAGAGGTATCTAGGAGGGAAATCAGGCATAGTTTTTAGGGTCAGTTTTTTCCCCTTTTTTATAAATCAGGACAATGATAGACTCACCCCATGTGTGTGGTGTTATGTCCATTACAGCTGAATTAAACACTCTTGTTAAAATAGGCCCCCATAATTCTGGTTCAGATTTAAAAATGTCAACTGGGACTCCATCAGGACCTGGTGCCAGCCCCCAGCACTCTCCTGGATTGCCTGGAGAACTTCTTCACAGGTAATGTCTAGGACGTATGACCTCCCTTCATGGGGCTTCTGATCTGATCTCCCCACCATCTCCTCAGCATTGCTAAAAATTCCAGAACAGTGTGTCACCCATTTGTCTGCCCGAATAAAGGAGCAAAACTTTGGACTGTTGCCATTCATTAGAAATGAAGCGTTTACTGTAACCCAGAAAAGTTTATTATTACTGGTTTCCGAGGAAATTATCAGATTTTCCCATGCTTTTTCCTGTAGTTCCTTTTTCCGGGCTGCTAGGGCTAGTTTGTACTCTTGTCACAGGGGTTGTAGTGTAGTTCCTATTTCCCTAATAGGCTCTATGCATTGGAATAATATACCCTATAGATTTGGCATAGGAATGAGGTCAGTATGCCCCTATCGAGTATGTTAAACTTAATTACTTTGTACCAGCTAACTCAGAGGCCACTAGAAACTCCTTGTAAACAAGAAGAGAGTAGTTTCTGGCAACCGCATAAACATGACAACTGTGTTTCCCTTTAGAATCCGAGCACTCTCAGAATCGTGGAAACAACAGATAACAGTTTCACTCAGCTAATCGTGCATGCTTAGTTTCTTCAGAGTTACACAGAAAGAATAGACGGGAGTTTCAATAAAAGGGTTTATTGAACAGTCTTGTTTCTCGTGTAAGAGATATGAGCTGTTATAATCACAAGACAGTATGCAAGATATAGTATGTACAGCGTAAGCAGTAGAAAGAAATAATACTGCGCTAGCATTATCTTTTAGCTATGACACATATATTCATATACATAAATAACAAAGGCTAAAAATGCGAGTACTCATAAGATGCTTCTCTAACTAGTTATACACCAGTGTACCTAACCTAAGTGTAGTACTATGTAAGAAGTAGGTGCTGTATTCTATAGGATGTTATTCTATAGTTTAGTATAGTATGCCAAGAGTCCCTCTAGGCTCTAGTCAGCTCCATACCTTGAGAATGAGAGAGGTGGGAATCTCTTTCCGGGTCTCGAACTCTAACACCCCGCGAAGGGAGTCAGAACACTGGAAGCTGGATTCTCTGTGAGCAGGGATGACAGCGTCTATTGTCAGTGCATCAGGCCGGGACATGGGCTCCTCTAAAGTCGAGGTCTCCTTGTACTTGCTTGGGCACGGGAAGGTATATTTATACCTGGTAGGTGCCTTGGAATGTTAGCATTGACGTAAAGTCAGGCAGAGGAAGACGTCAGGAATGAACCCTTAAGGAATAGCGGTTCATGGATAATAAATTAGTTCCTGAAGAAATCAATAATCCTGTCCTACGGGAACTCCCAAGAGCTTATTGGTATGGTTGCTAAGAACTCGTTGTGAAGTTGGGGTGGATGGATGTAGGTGACCATGCCTGTATTTGGATAGCATGGCTAATGCCTAAATATGGACTGGGATCTTATGCCTATATAAGGGCAATGCAAATTGGGCCTATATAAGGACATGTTACAGGGAAACCTATATACGGACACCTAAAGCGGAATACAACAGGGTTTAATCACCAATATGTCTCATGGTGTTTTAGACAATGCATACTTTAGCACCTGAAGTGCTTTGGTGCAAGTACTATCAAACCTCCCCTTTTTGTGGGGGGATTTTATCAATCTGCCTAATTAAAAATGATTTAATAAACGATGTAATACAGTTAAAATTTCTGATTACTGTAATTGGGGAGATCTCATCCTGGAGGCAGTAAGCCATTCTCCCCTGATTATGTGGTATTATTTGCTTTAGTATCCTACTTGGATCAACACCCGTCCACTTTATTCTGATACCATTTGTCCTAAAAGGAGTGATATGGTCAGCTCGATTAAACACTTCACTCCTGGACCCCAAAAAAGCAAAGATAAGGTGAGCAAATTGTGGTCACTCAGGATAGATGGAACGACAATAGGCTTGTCACACCTTAATATATCCGGGGTAGACACTAATATATGATCAATGATCGAGAACATATTTCTCCCTATAAAGGTTGGAAATATGACCCCATTTTGTCCACAGCCTCCTCTAAGTAAGAGGATATCATATTTTGATATCATCTGGTTTAGGGCTTCTTCGTACTCGTTGTGGCAAAAGTGATCAGGTCTCTCCCCGTCACCATGGATGGGGCTGCATACCTGAGTACTGGGCATATGGCATGCCTGTATATTAAAATCTACTGCCCACAGCAGGACAAAGTCAGTGCTAATTGGAGCTAAAAATATTTCTAGTGCCTGGTCAAGGGCTATTACCCCTTTAATACATGTCGAATCAAAAATACTATTATAAACATTTACTCAGATAAGATCTTTCCCTCCCTTTTTGCCTAACCATAAGATCTGTGCATGAGGTTCCACTTGTGTTACTTTTTTAACCCTTACAGAACTTTTATTAGAAATAAGTGTCTGTAGACCCCGCTTTGCTCGACCTGCTTGTGAACCAATTGCTGGAAGGAAATAGAAGGAATGTCCATAGATATGTACAGGATTTAGGCACCAGGTTTCCTGCAGGCACATGATATCATAACTGGATATAAAATTAACCCAGTCAATATTCTCAACCTTATTTATCAGCCCATTCAAATTCCAGGTTGCAAAATCAAACCCTTCACTACAGAGTTTTCCTTTTGGCCCAGTATCTATTGCACTTCCTCGGGGGGGGGTCTTTATCCGGTGCCTCATTTGGCTCCCCTAACTCGGACGGCATGGTTTCAACCAGCCCACCCATATGGAAGGCCTTTGATGTGTGTAGGCCATCCCTGAGGCCTGGTTTACTTAGCTGACTATCTATAGGTTAAAGAGTGGACAACCCTTTCTGGTCTAGATTTAACAATGATTTCAGTCAATCGCATTGTTCCAATTCACTGAGGGGGGCAAATCTATTGTAGAGGGTTATCCCTGTATTGCCCTCCTCGATTGGAGCAACAGTTCTCATTTGTCCCTCACCCCCCACGTAGTCTGCATTAATTTACCCCTGTCAAAGGGGATCTAGAGAAAAAGAACCCATAGGGTAATACTTTTATCTGTGTCCCCCTAGAGGGGTCCCTACACAGATGGTCTAGAAGAGCTCTAGGAGTGTGGTAGTTGTTAAAGTTCAAAATAACATAATACCCGTTCATTGTTTTATTTGTCGAGCCTAGCCACTCCACCCATCTCGCCATAATAATTTCTTTTGCAAGTGGGACAACCCTGTTTCCCCCACTGGAGACCTGATGAGACAACCAGTGGAAAGATTTGTCCAACAATTGAATAGTGTTTTCTGGCTGATCTTTTCTTAGGGTCGCAACTTTGGTCAGGATCAAGACGAAGGGGTCTGAGGCCTGAGGGAGGTGCAAGCACTGGTAGGTTTTAATAGATGCCCCCCTAAGCGGTGTATATTTGTTGGAATGAAGGACCCTCCCCCCTGTTCCTGTAAGGTTAGAGGAGTATTATTGCCTAAATCATTAATGGCAGTGACAGATTGCAATGGGGCCGTCTTGTCTCTCCAGGGCAGTTGGTGTTGGTGTACTGGATGGGCAATTTGGGTTTGAGGCTCAACTTGAGCAGTGGATGGCAGACTACTCATATTGGTGGGCCTATTTATATTCCCCTCTTTTGTGTTAGAGATCTCAAATACTTCCGTTCCCCCCGGGTAGTTTGATTCCCCTGGACAATTCCACTGTGTAAATGTGGCGGAGGCCCAGTGTGCTGATTGGGAGGCCCTGTAAGTTGGAAGGGAGGCACAGTGGATTGATGAAGAAATGGTGTAACTAGGTCTTCAATATGACAGTCGCTCCTCAATTCTCACTAGTTGCGCTTGCAATGGGTTTAACAGTACAGTAATTAATGTCTCAAACCTCTTCCACATATCATCATCCTCTGTCAGTGGGACAGAAGCAATATCCTTAGTTATCGCAGGGGACAGGGTGGAATTTGAGCCAAGGTGAGTTGTTTTGGTTCCTTCCTTTCCTCTTACATCTTTTAGGTTGGGATTTCTGCTTCACCGGCTGCTTTGCTGGTCCACCACCCATCCTGCGTTTCTCTGGGAGCTCACTGTTCTTGTCAGGCGCGACTGTTGGACCCCGACCCAATATTGATGACTTTGATCTGGTTAGATTTGGGGTTCTCAAGTTGGCAGAGGTAGGTACCTTTAACAAATAGGAACCCTTGCGTCTAGTCAGGGTAAGGGAGTACACTCCTAAAATAAACCCTGTTCACCCCCTTGGTAGCTTGGCACGAGCAGACAGGCTTATCTCAGAGGCAGTGTGTAAAGCATTTGTGAACACATACAGTAATCATGTGACAACACTACAGATGGACACCACACAAGTTTAATATAAAAAATAAGTATTCTTTATATAGACTTTTCACCAGACCACAAACAATAAAATTCCACAATACTGTACTTTAAAATGGTAGAATTAGCTTTGTTCTCTTAAGATGGTAAATGCGACACTCAGACTTCAAAGTACCTTAAGATGCGTATCGCAAGACAACGAAAGTGTTGCAAGGACGGTGATGCGTTGACGATCTGGTGCAAATAAACAAAGATGGTGCTTTCTTCTTGATGAGACACGCTTCCCGGTGATGCGGCGTCTGCTGCGACGTTGATCCTCTTCTCCGGCAATGTGAGAGGTTTCCACACGATGCGAGCCGCGACAGGCCCTGCGACACGCTTCCCAGTGATGCGGCGGCGTCTGCTGCAACGTCGATCCTCTCCCCTGGCGCTGCAAGTTGCTTCCATAATGATGCAAGCCGCGACAGGCCCTGCAACCCTCTTCCTAGTGATGCAGCGGCGTCTGCAGTGACGTCGATCCTCTTCTCCAGTGATGAGCCGTGACAGGCCCTGCGACACGCTTTCCAGTGATGCGGCAGCGTCTCCTGCGACGTCGATCCTTTCCCCTGGCATTGCGAGGTGCTTCAGTGGACCTGCGATGACTCAATGATTCTTCTGCGACTCGCTTCCTGGTGATGCGGCGGTGTCTGCTGCGATGTCGATCCTCTTCTCCGGTGATGCGAGGCACTTCATGTTGTGAAGCGGCAGTTCGGCGACATGCTTCTTGTTTGTGAGTCACGCTTTCAGCTCCTTGCGACACGCTGTCCCTCAGAAAGCCTCGCAAAACAGCAGACATTTCCAAAGAACTCTTGGGGAGCAAGTGGGTGAAGTCTGTTGTCCCTGAGACATCAGCAGGAGGCAAGCTCTTTTCCAAGCCCTTGGAGATCCTTCACAAGTTGAATAAAGTGCAGACAAAGTCCTTTCTCCTTTCTTTGTCAGTCAGGCAACCACTGCAGGCCAATCCCTCAAGCTTAGGGATAGTCTCTCCTCAGTCTCTCTGGTTCCGCTCCTCAGCAAAGGTTTCTTCTTGTTTCCCAAAGTGATCTAAAGTTCTAGGGTCTGGATCCCCCTTTTTATACACAGTTTCTCTTTGTTCTCTGAAGGCAGAGAGGCCTTTGCCTAGTCCAAACCAGTTCTGGTCAGTCCTGGAGCACTTTGTTGACAAGACTCCTTTTTTCCTTTGACAGTGTAGGCCAGGGCCATCAGACGCACCATAGGAGGTGGAGCCCGCATTGTGGAGGGAAAGCACAGCCCTATTCAGGTTCCAGGTGCAACTCCTGCCACCACTCTACATGTAGATAGCCCTATTCGTCCCTGTGCTGACTGACCCTGCCTCCGGGAATTTCCCCAGCCCCTGTCACTCACACTCCAGACAAGGAATACACAATCTAGCAGAGGCAAGTTTGGTTGGTTAGACAAGAAAATACCTACTTTCTAAAAGTGGTATTTTCAAACACAGAATGTTAAAACAAACTTCACTAAAAGATGTATTTTATCATTCTGAGTTCAGGCATACTAATCTTAAATTTCTATCATGTTCCCTGAGTCAGCTAGGATTATAAGATGTAATAATCGAACTGCCCATTCCGGCCTATGGGAAAAGGAAGCCTTGCAATAGTGAAAAACGAAAATGGCTGTAATTGACTATTAGCACATGCCACACACATCAGGGCTTGTCCTACCTTATACTTACAATGCACCCTACCCTTTGGCCTACCATAGGGGTGTCTGATATGAAGAAAAGGGAAGGTTTAGGGACTGGCAAGTGGGTGTACTTGCCCAGTCAGCATGACAGTACCAGACTGCCCACAGGCTCTGCAATGGCAAGCCTAAAACACATTTTAATAGGCTGCTTCTGTGGGTGGCACAACCAGTGCTGCAAGCCCACTAACAGCATTTAGATTACCAGCCCTGGGCCCTCCTGGTGCACTGTACTAGGGTCCAACAGGTAAACCAAATCAGCCAATCATGGAATCACTAATCCATTCATCAATTTACAATAGGGAGCACTTACACTGTGGAACTGGACAGCAGTGGCACAGTGCCCAAAGCATCTACCACCAGCAAAAACACATGAGGCAAAAGCAAAAAATGGAAGGCAGACCCACGCCAAGGTGCCAGGTCTGACACTCATCAAGAGGGTGGGAGCCCCCCGGTGCAGCCATGGGTGTATATAATGCCAACAGTACTGGTGAGGGCGGTGGTGAGGCTAATAGGGGGGTTAGCGGAACATTAGCAAAATTAGCACCAAGTGAAGAACGCTTCAGGGCAATCAAAGAGTCCAGGGAAAGTCATCTCTCGGTTATTGCAATCTCATGAGTCAGTACCGACTCTGCCCTTGTTAGAAATGCATCTAATGTACCTGCCATACTCCCCACTGTCTGATCAGAATGAGTCTTCCTTTTAGCCATCACTTATGAGTTTCCAGAAGGTGTATAAGTGAAATAAAGAAAAACACACACAATCCTACCAAACTACAATAGAGTACATTGTTGAGTGTATTGTGGGGTCTCAAATCAAAGATGACAGACGGTGGGCCCAGTCCAGTCCCTTACACGCTCCGATAGGTGCTGATGGGCCCGCCATTGGCCCAGGCTTTGCCTGGCGTGGCCAGATATTTCTTGCAAGAAATGAACATATGCGGGCGCACGCTCATGCACAGTTTTCACCACGAACGAGATGAAGAGAGAAGGAGGCCAGCCGGGGACGCCGCAGACGCCGCAGATAAGGTAAGGTGCTTTAAAGATATTTTTTTTTAACTTTAGCAATTGTTAATAATAGGGTGGGTTGGAGGCGGGGGCAAGCCAACTCCGCTCCGCACCGGAGTGTGCAGGGTTCTGCCTACTCCGCGGAACACGGAGTAGGCAAAAGTCCGCACACTCCGCGGGTGGAGCGGAGTTCTCCACCCAGCCTTAGTCGATATTTGATTGATGATTTTGAGGGCACTTGGCCCACCCACACAAGTGAGATGGCATTTTTATCGAGACACCGTGGGGAACACCTGGTGGTAGGAAATTTTTGTCAGCCCAGTGATCCCACAACTTTTATTCACATAAATGTCCGGAAAATGTAATTCTTTTAGCTAAATTTGAGGTTTCAAGGGATTCTGGATAAGAAGACATTGGGGGATCCATGCAAGCCATACCTCACTGGACTCCCCCAGGTGTCTAGTTTTCAGAAATGTCTGGGTTTTGAGGGTTTCTCTAGATGGCCACCGAGACCAGGATTAAAGACGCAGGTCCCCCCTTGGAAAACCAAGTCGTTTTGTGATCAATAATTTTGATGCCTCCACAAGATGTTTTGAGCCCTTCCCTGTTGCAGCCACTTGGACCACCCACACCAGTGAGGTAACATTTTTATCGCGAGACCAAGGGGAATGTTGGGTGGTAGGAAATGTATGCCGGCTCAGTGATCCAACAACTCTCCCATACAGAAATCTGAGGAAAACATGATTTTCTAAAGCTATATTTGAGGTTAGCAGGGGATTCTGGATAAGAAAACATTAACCTTAGGGGATCCACACAAGCCACACCTCTTTGGACTACCCCAGGTGTCTATTTTTCTGAAATGTCTGGACTTGGGAGGTTTCCGTAGATGGCCGCTGAGCCTGGGACCAAAAATGTTGGTGACCTCCTTGCAAAACCAGCTCTTTTTGTGATCAATAATTTTGATGCCTCCACAATATGTTTTGGGCCCGTCCCTGCGGTGGGCACTTGGTGAGCACAAGTGAGGTAGCATTTTTATCAGGAGGTTTGGGGGAATGCCTGGTGGTAGAAAGTTTGTGCTGTCCGGGTGATCCCACAACTTTCCCTCACAGAATTTGTGAGGAAAACCAGATTATTTCAACTAAATTTGAGTTTTCAAGGGATTCTGGATACAACATGTTATGGGATCTTCACAAGCCACACCTCCCTAGGCTTCTCTTGGTGTCTAGTTTTGAGAAATGTCTGGGTTTGATAGGTTTTCCTAGATGGCTGCTGAGCCCAGGACCAAAAAACACAGGTCGTCCCTGTGCAGAACCATGTTGTTTTGTGATCTCACAGACACCTGGCCCACCCACTCAAATGAAGTAACATTTTTATCGGGATACCTGGGGGAATGCTTGGTGAAGAAGAGAAACAGGAAGAGAGTTTCTTCTGAGTCCTTGGGTCCCATCCTACATAACACCACACTTCTGCTGACAGGTGATCTGAGCATGGATGCAATCTCCTTTAATGAATGGGTTGCATCCTCCCTAGATGTTATTGCTCCCCTGAAAATGGTAAAATTAACTAGGAAAAAGCCTATGAGCTTCGCTTAGAGAAAAGCGCCTGTAAAACGCTGGAGCGCAATTGGCAAAAGACTTATAATCCAGAGGCGAAGTAAATATATAAAAGTGCACAAAAAAAAGTCATGCCCTCAAACGCCTGGCTATCAGGAATTTTCTAGCCAAGCAAATTAAAGAGTCGGATAATTCATCCAAGGAAGTGTTCAAGATTGTGCAAGATCTCATGAAAACTCAAGCCACCATGAGCACGATCAGGTCTTCAGCTGATTTATGTAGAGATCTGTCTAACTTCTTCCAGGAGAAGGTACACTCTATATATTCTTCCTTCCCGGCCTCAAAGGATTGTACAACTTCCTCACTGGCTTCGGATTCCCAGTGACACAGGTCTGATTTCCGACCTTTCTGTCCGACCTTGTCCTTGCTAGAGCTAGCTAGAACTAAGTCTGGCTTGCCTCTCGATCCTTGTCCTGCTAGTTTTTTTAACCAGCTGGCCCCATTTTTTAATCCACACCTTAATGCTATTTGGAATGCCTCTTTGATGTCAGGGAGTTGTCCCTCTGTTTGGAAGAATGATTTTGTTCTGCCTATTCTTTTAAAGAAAGACCCAGATCCTGGCTTACTCAAGAACTATAGGCCCATCTCCCTTCTGCCCGCTCCTGCAAAAATACTGGTGAAGGAAGTCCAGAGACAGCTCTCCAATTATCTGGAATCCAATAATCTCCTGCATGATTCCCAGTCGGGTTTTAGGGTGGGCTATAGTACCGAGGCTGTGCTCCTGGAGGTGGCGGAAACCATCCGAGAATTACTAGACCAGGGATGCTGTACCATGCTCGTGCTGCTGGACTTGTCCACAGCATTCGATACGGTCTTGTACTTGATTCTTATAGACCGACTGGCACAGCTGAGTATCTCGGGGACCATCTTAAACTGGTTCTGCTCTTTTTTGGAGGGGCGGTCTCAGCAGGTTTTTCTGCGCCCTCATGTCTCCTTCTCTTGCCCCATTGTATGCGGAGTCCCGCAGGGCTCGGCACTCAGCCCAACCCTGTTTAATGTCTATCTGGCTCCTTTGGCATCGATTGTGGAACATTGTGGAGTGAGAATTATCTCTTACGCTGACGATACACAGCTTGTGTTTTCCTTTAAGGACACTGCCAAGGCAGCGTTTGACAGCTTCAGGCATTGTCTAACTAAGATCTCCTCTTGGATGATGGACAATTGCCTGAAATTAAATACTGAAAAAACAGAGGTGATGTTTTTTAACCAACCTTCACCTCCACTGGCTGATCTCTGGTGGCCGACGCAGATGAATCCACCTACCACCCCTGTCTCTTCAGTCAGGAATTTAGGCTTCAAATTTGACCCGAAATTGTCGGCCAAGGTTCAGATAGGTCAAGTTTCCAGAGCATGTTTCTGGAAACTTAAAACCTTGCGAAGATTTCTTCATCTGTTGCCGATGGACTGTCGGGGCACTATAGTCCATGCCCTTATTACATCCCAGCTGGACTATCCTAACAGCTTATATTTAGGTTTGCCAGCCTACCTTGTCCATAGACTGCAGACAGTCCATAACGCCACAGCAAGATTTATCAGAAATGTGCCCCTTTGACAACATATCTCCCCTCATTTGCGGAGCCTTCATTGGCTCCCTTTGAAAAGGAGAATTGAATTTAAGGCTTTGTCTCTTGCTTTTAGAGCCACAAGAGATAGAGGTCCTGGATATCTGAAACAGAGACTTCAGAAATACCATCAGTCCAGGACCTTGTGTTCCAATTCTCAGATGCTTCTCCATATCCCTCGCTTTTCTAAAGCTAGGATGGGTGGACAAGCCTTTGCAGTGAGAGCGGCTGCTCTCTGGAATGCTATGCCCTACCATCTGCGGAAAGCAGATTCAGAACCTTCTATTAGGAAGGCGTTGAAAACATGGATGTTTGAATTGCCTTAGCGTGTCCCTTTCCTCCCTTTCTGACCACTCAGCACCAGGACACTGCCGTTGGTGGTAGCCGAGCGCTTTATAAACTCCTTGGTATGGTATGGTATGGTAGGATATTTGTGCTGTCCCAGCTAACTCCCAACTTTTCCACACAGAAATGTGATGTTTGAAGGTGATTCTAGGTAAGAAAACATTGGGGAAAACCCACAAGCCCCAGCACCCCGGACTCCCCCAAATGTCTAGTTTACTGAAATGTCTGGGTTTGGTAGTTTATGGCTGCTCAGCCAGGGACCAAAAGCACACATTACCACCTTGCAAAACCAGGTTGTTTTGTAATGGTTAATTTTTATGTCTCCACAATATGTTTGATCCGTTTCCTGTCACAGGCACTAGGCCCACTCACACAAATGAGGTACCATCTAGTTTTAGAGACTTGGGGGAATGCTGGGTGGAAGGAAGTTTGTGGCTCCCCTCAGATTCCAGAGCTTTCCATCACAGAAAAGCAAAGAACATTTTTGGGCAAATGTTGAGGTTTCTGGGTAACAGACCCTGGTCAGCATGAAATAGGTCACCCAATCATAGATTCCCCTGGGGATCTAGTTTTAAAAAATGGACAGGTTTGCTTTGTTTCCTTAGGGGCCGGCTAAGCTAAGGCTTAAAATCCACAGCTAGTAACACTTTAAAAAAAAGGGGTCAGTTTTGTGTAGAAAAATGTGATGTGTCCACATTGCATTTTGGGCCATTTCCTGTCACATGCACCAGGCCTACCCACATGAGTGAGGTATCATTTTTATTGAGCGACTTCGGGAAATGCTGGGTGGGTGGAAGTTTGTGGCCCCCCTCAGATTCACAGAAATATGATGAAAATTTACTTTTTACACATTTTGCAGTTTGCTAAGGATTCTGGGTAACAGAAACTGTTGAGAGTCACACAAGTCACCCCATCCTGGATTCCCTTGGGTGTCTAATTTAAAAAAATGTACAGATTTTCTAGGTATCCCTAGGTGCTGGCTGTGCTATGGACCAAAACCTCAGCTAGTCACATTGCAAAAAAGGGTCATTTTCAGTAGACAAATGTGATGTGTCCACATTGCATTTTGGGCCATTTCCTGTCACGGGACTAGGCCCACCCACACAAGTGAGGTACCATTGTTATCGGGAGACTTAGAGGAACACAGAATAGTAGAACACATGTTATTACTAATTGTATTTCTGTGCATTTCTGCCTGTACAAAGAAGTCATTATGAAAAGTTCTCTATAATTCACATGCTAGTATTTGTACCCACAAATTCAGAGATGTGCAAATAGCCGCTGTTTCTAAACTCCATATCTTGCTCTCATTTCAGAAATACTTAGCTTTCCTTAATACCTATTTTTTATTCTTTATATTTTACCAAATGAATTTGCTGTATACCTTGTACACAATGAAAAATCAGTGTAAGGTGCAGCTCAGTTATTGACTCTGGTGAACCTACAAGCCCTACATATTCCTGCAACCATTAGGGCTCAACTAATGTAATGTTGTATTGCTATCAAAAAGCAGTCATAGATCGAATAATTTACAGCTGAGAACCTAGGCACACATGGCTGTATTTTCCAACTCAATTTAAATATTTATTTTAATTTCTACTGTTACTTTTTATAGGAATACCTTAAATGATCTACACAACTCAACCCTTGCTGAATTCAGAATTGTGTCTACCTTTTGGATATGTATAGCATTCTGGGATCAATTATTGGTTTTGCACCCATATCTAGCACTAACAGGAAGGAGGTTGAAAGCACAAAAAATAGGATAACTAGGATATGTCCCAGGTAAATGTCAAAACTGTCTAGAAAATCTTAGTTTTATGCCAATAGTCTGCCTGCTCCTGAAAGATGGAAAGATTAAGATTTTAGCAGCACAAACCATTTGTTGATTCCATTTGCAAGGAAAAAAACAGAATCTTTCTTATGTGGAAATTTTGTACCGTTTTTCCTTAGCAATTTCAGAACTAAAGTAGGAGATACAATTGAAGATCACACCAGATCCACTAAACCACCAAACGCCAATACAAATATATGCCCACAAAATCAACTAAGATGATATTTAAGGTAAAATAGGCCAGGCAGACAAGGCAGAATTGCATTAAAATCATCAGATAAATGAGGACACACCCTCACAGTTAATTGTCCAAAACTGAATGACTGTATGCTGGGTGGACAGATTTCTGAATGTGATAAAGGAGTTGGAAGGAGAAATAACATGGTCTACAGAAAAAAGTGGAAAGAAACATACACCATCGACGAAGAGAAGGCTCACATGCCGGATGAGTGGAGGGGGGTCTGTCTCCTCAGGTGGCTTATAGATGTATCTTCCCATCTCTTACGTAATGCCTGAATGCATAATTGACTATTTTACATTTTAAAAGAACCGCAACTCATCAGAAATTAAATGCCATATCTCATAGATTTATAGCATATGGAATGAAAGCATTTCAGTTTTGTTTGTTCACTTCAGTAGGCTGTTTCAATTATTTTGTCAGGGTTCAATTGCAAGCTAAACCTATTGGCTTTGCCAGTGTTTTTTTTTTTTATCAACTACTTTTCCTTACTCTTGTCCTTGTAAATGCAGCTTGGCACGAGCAGTCAGGCTTATCTCAATAGCAAGGTGCAAATTATTTGTACATAACACACACAGTAACACAGTGAAAACACTATAAACAGAAACCACACCAGTTCACAAACTTAAAGTATCTTTATCTAAACGAAATAAGACCAAAACAACACAAATCCAAAATACAGAACTCAGAATAGGACTTTTTAAAGGTTTCAAGCAATTCTGTCCATAGAACTCTAAGGAAAGGGTGATTTTACACAAAGTACCTTAGATGCGTCAAAATTAACAAAGAAAAACAGCCGCAGAGGGGGAAAATGTCAGAAAACACAGCGATGCATAGATTCCTGAGCCCCTGGGGAGGCAATGCATTAGTTCTGCTGCACGCAGGATAAGTGTTGCCAATAATCCAGACTGTAAGGGGAAGCGGTGCATCAAAACCCAAGAAAGTTCTGGTCTGCGGGTGATGATGTGGAAAGCTTGGTGCACAAGTGCAGACACTCTGGAAGTCAATATGGTGAAGGCAAACAGGCGCTGCCTTGTTTTCTTCCGCCGCGGTCCCACAATGCATCAATTCTTTCAGCAGGACCTGCGTTGGAGACACGGCGGTGGTCTCAAACGTCAGAGATACATTGCGCCGAAGTCGGGCTGAGGCAGTTTCTTCAGCTGTAGGCAGGCGCTGCATTAATTTCTTCAGCCGCATGGTGGTGGTGAGAAGAAACTGTTCCGGCATGGCACTGGAAGAGCGAAGCATTGACTTTCAGGTCTTTTGTAGCAGTTGGCACAAGGAACCACCTCCAAGGGCCCAGAACTGACATTGGCTTCACTTGGCATGTGACAACTTCCAGCAGTGGAGTTAAGGGATGCTGCAGGTGAAGTATTTGATGGCCCTGAAACTTTTTAACAGGAGGCAAGCCCTTGGATACATTCAGAAGCAGGATACACAGCAAAGTCCAGTCCTTTTCCTCTCCAAAGCAGAAGCAGCAACTGGAGGCCAACCCAGCAAAACAACTCACAGCAAAGAAGCAGTACTCCTCCTTACAGCTCTTCAGCTATTTTCCTTAGTAGAGTCTCCTCTTGATACAGAAGTGTTCTAAAATTCTGAGGTTTTAGGCCCAATACCTATAAACATGTTGGCCTTTGAAGTAGGCATTCTTCAAAGGATTAACTTTTTAGTGCACGTGTTCTTGTCCTGTCTGGTCTTGGCTCCGGACAAACTCCGGGGGGTGGGGGTAGACAGCATTGTGAGAGGCCAGGTACAGCCCTATTCAGGTGTCTGTGACTACGCCACCCACCACTCCAGCTCAGGAAGGCCAATCAGCCTTGACGCCCATTGGGCTATGTTTGCGCATAACAAGATCCCTTTTATTATTATTATTTTATTATTATCAGGATATGCAGGGCACACCTCAACTCCCTTTGTGTGACTGTCTAGAGTGAATGCACAAACATGACCCTGCCAGTCTAAACTAGACGTTGATTCCAGAGGCAGGCAGAGGCACTGAATGGTTAAGCAAGAAAATGCCCTTGTCCTAAAAATTGCATTTGCAAATGCACAATTAAAAAAACACCTTCACTTAAACATGTGTTTTTAAATTCTGAGCTCAGAGAGCCCAAACTCCAAATCTCTAGCTTTTGATGATTGAAAGTTACACTTGTAAAATGCTACAAGGCAGCTCCAATGATAACCTATGTATTTCCCTATCCGGATATGTAAAACACACCAGTACATATTCTACCTTTCACATTAACTGCACCCTGCCCTTTGGGGTACATTTTGCCTACCTTAGTGGTGCTTTACATGTACTAAAAGGGAAGGTTTGGGCCTGGCAAGTGGGGGCACTTGCATGGTTGACATGGCAGTGAAAAACTGCACTAGCAGACGCTGCAATGGCAGGTCTGACACATGTTTACAGGGTTACTCATGTGGGTGGCACAACCAGTGCTACAGGCCCACTTGTAGCATTTGATTTACAGGCCATTGGCACACATAGTGCACTTTACTAGGGACCTACCAGTTAATCCAATATGGCATTCATGGATAACCAATCAGAATCACAATTTACACAGAGAGCATATGCACTTTAGCACTGATCAGCAGTGATAAAGTTCCCATAGTCCTAAAGCCAACAAGCACAGGTCAGAAAAAAGGAGGCAAACGAGAAAACGTTTAAAGATAAACCTGCAAAAAGGGCCAGGTCCAACACCCATATTATTTCTGAAAAACATGTTGCTTGATTATAAACCAAGTGCATTTCGAAAAAAATAAGGTGATATGAGCTTCCAATGTGCTCTGTCGTCAATAAAATAGAACATAGTTAGCTTATCTCTGTAAACAGCACGAAAATATATACTGAAAAAGGCAAGTGAAATTGCAGTGAAGAGATAGCAAAGAGCATGCCAATACCTGTACTTGTTAATTTCATCTTCACAAGTTGCTCCATGTTGACAGCGGTTTTCTTCACAATCATTAATATCCTCCATACAGTCTTGTCCACTCCATCCTGGGGCGCAGACACATTGGTAACCTTTATTTTCTTCATTAAGGAAGCAGCTACCTCCATTTGCACATGGCTACCAGTGAGAATCAAATTAAAACAGTAAGGCACTTGCAGTGGATATAATTTGAAATCTTTAAATATAAATACATAACAACATGAAAGCTCTCAAATATCGATTAACAATTGTATTTAATCAATGTAAATTAACATAAGGTAAGTTTGTATAGTTTTTTCTAAATCTGACAATACTTTAAACAACAAAATCTGCAATAATTAATAAACATTGTTTGAGATCATTTATAATAGCATGAGTAAGGATTCCAGTAAATATCTGAGAACTCCTATAGCAGGTATTTCCTATTAACCCCTTCGATGCTCATGACGGAGCGGTTCCGTCATGAGCATCGGTTGGGCTGTGCTCATGACGGAACCGCTCTGTCATGAGCACAGCCCCCGGGGGAAGCGCTGGCGCTCACCCCCTGGGGGCTCGATCTTCGCACCAATTGGGGGGTTGGCAGCGGAAGAGATTCCGCTGCCACCCCCGAGCCCCCCCACGCTTCCTGATGACTACAGCACGCACAGCGCGCGCCAACGTCATCAGGAAGCGTTGGACGCGCTGGAATTCATTTCTTCCAGCGTGTCCAGGTAGGTGTTTGGCTCTGGTGTGGCGGGGGGGGCGGAATTGGGAGGCCTTGAGGCATCGTGGGAGAGGAAAGAGTATTTCCTCTCCCCTGATGTCTCAATGCTGGGCATTCCTGTCCCACAATTGAGCACAGCGTCGCGGTCGTGGAGCAGGGATGCCCCACTAGACACCAGGGATGTCTTTTTCTTCATGTAGGAAGCGACCCCTTGTGCAAGGGTCGCTTCCTTGGGGGCATAATTTACAGTAAGACTTTTCAGCCCCCCCCCGGGGGCAGATCGGTCGACTTTCGGTCCATTTGCAGAAAAGCCCACTAGACACCAGGGATGCATTTTTTTGCATGAGGAAGCGACCCCTTGGGCAAGGGTCGCTTCCCTTGGGGCATAAATTATGGGAAGACTTTTCTGCCCCCCCTGGGGGCAGATCGTCATTTTTCTGTCTGTTTCTGCTCCCAGGGGGGGTAGAAAAGCCCACTAGACATCAGGGATGTGTTTTTTTAGAAGTTAGGAAGCGACCCCTTGGGCAAGGGTCTCTTCCTTGGCGGCATCAATTATGGGAAGACTTTTCTGCCCCCCCTGGGGGCAGATCGGTTGTCTTTCGGTCCGTTTCTGCTCCCAGGGGTGGCAGAAAAAAGCCCACTAGACACCAGGGATGTGTGTTTTTAGAAGTTAGGAAGCGGCCCCTTGGGCAAGGGTCGCTTCCTTGGCGGCATAAATTATGGGAAGACTTTTCTGCCCCCCCTGGGGGAAGATCGGTTGTCTTTCGGTCCGTTTCTGCTCCCAGGGGGGGCAGAAAAGCCCACTAGACACCAGGGATGTTTTTTTTGAGTAAAGGAAGCGGCCCCTTGGGCAAGGGTCGCTTCCTGGGGGCCCAAGTATTTTTCAAGACTTTTCTGCCCCCCCTAGGGGCAGATCGTTTTTTTGAGTAGCCGTTTCTGGCCCCGGGGGGGGGGGAGAAAAGCCCACTAGACACCAGGGAATTAGTGTAAATAAAAATAGAAGAGACCCCTTTGGCAAGTGTCGCTTCCAGGGTGCAATTTTTATAATATGTATTTGGCCCACCCGCCCAGGGACAGAGTAGCCTTTTTTTTCCCTGCTGTTTTCTGCCCCACCTGGCACACAACCCGATTGACCATTTGGGTAGTAACATAGCATGTTATAATGTTTATTGTTATATTTTTTGTGAATTGCAATAGTAATGTTTTTTTTTTTACTTTTTTGTTCTAGTTGAAGGCTTTTGCTCTTTTCAGTTTGCCGTGTTGTTACTGGTGGTTCTGCTGTTTGTGTAGTTTGGTAAGAGACTTTTTTTTGTACAATGTAAATGTGTTTGATTTCTCTGCATGAATTTTTTTTGCAAATGGTGTAATAATAGCAGTATGTTTGTTTTTTGAGTGTCAAAAACTTTTTGCATTGGTGCTCGATGTGTATTTTGTTGTCTTGTGAGTAATTTTTTGTTTTTCTTCTTTCTAGTTGGATATCGTTGGTTTTTGCTGTGTCACTGCAGAGTTGGTTTCTGGTGAGTGCAGCTGTCTCTTGTAATTGAATTGTGTAGTTTTTGAGTACATTGATCTTTGTGATAAAGGTACACATTTCTTTACTTACTTGGTTTGCACATTGTTGGTTGTTGTTGACTTGTTTGTGCAGTCTTCTATCTTAGTAAGTATAATGGCTAGCCGCAAGATTACTGCTCAGCAGGTTCTTGGTTTGCTGTTTGAGTCTTCCTCTGACCATGGTTCAGAGACTGACTCTGCATCTGAGGGAGAGGAGGCAGGGGATGATTCTGGCAGTGAGTTTTCTCTCCGTATGGAGTCATCGGATGATGAAGATACTCTTAGTGCGGATGAAGTGCCTGTGTTAGAGGAGGAGACTGATGTGCCGATAGTGCGGCAAGAGGCATCTGGGCTGCAGCCTGGGGCTGCAAGGTTTCCCCTTCTTAGTGTAGTGCGGCAAGAGGCCTGCAGCCTGCGGCTGCAAGGTTTCCTGTTGTTGTAGTGCGGCAAGAGGCATCTGGGCAGCAGGCTGGGGCTGCAAGGTTCCCTTTGAAAGTGATGACCTCTGGGTTGCCCCTGACATGGTGCAGCCGGCATTGCCAGAGTTTACTGGTGTTCCAGGGTCTAGAGTGAATACTGAAAACTTTTTGCCGGTAAATTTTTTTCAGTTGTTTATGGACAATGTGTTTTTGCCAGAGATTGTTGAGCAGACTAATTTGTATGCCGATCAGTTTTTGAGGTACAACAGTGCCAGTCTTAAGCCACACTCTAGAGCTACCCGGTGGACTCCCACAAATGTTGAAGAGATGAAGAAGTTCTTGGGTTTAACTTTTTTGATGGGCTTGCTAAGGAAGCCATCAATGTCATCATATTGGTCTAGCAGTCCCTTGATGGCAACGTCTATTTTTCCGGCAGTCATGAATCGTGACAAGTATTTGCTTCTGCTTTGGATGATGCATTTTGTTGATAATGGTTTAGCGTTGCCACGAGATCACCCTGAGTGTGACCGTCTTTTTAAGATTAGGCCTGTCCTTGATCACTTTGTTGATCGATTTTCTGAGATTTATGCCCCTGGGAAAGAAATTGCAGTGGATGAGTCTTTGGTGTTGTTCAAGGGCCGCTTGGTTTTTAGGCAATACATTCCTAGTAAGAGGGCACGCTATGGAATAAAGCTGTATATGCTGTGTGACAGTAGGACTGGATATGTCTCTAATTTCCGGGTGTACACCGGTAAGGAATCTAGGATTAACCTCCCTGGTTGTCCGTCCACTTTTGGAGTGACTGAGAAAATTGTTTGGGAACTTGGTAGAGGATTTTATAGCAAAGGCCACCTTTTATATGTAGATAACTTCTACACTGGTGTGCGGTTGTTCAGGGAATTGGCCAAAGTGGACACTGTTGCTTGTGGCACAATCCGCTCTAACCGTAAAGGTTTCCCGAAAGAACTTGTTTGTCAAAAGCTTGTGCGGGGACAGTGCAGTGCGTTGCATTGCCAGGAGCTTCTTGCTGTGAAGTTTTCAGACAGGAGAGATGTCTACATGCTGACTACCATCCATGATGAAAGCACTTCACCTGTGACTGTTTGGGGTCAGGTCGCTGAAGCGCGCAAACCTGTGTGCATTTTAGACTATAATAGGCACATGGGTGGTGTTGACAGAGTAGATCCGAGGTTGGAACCTTTCACTGCTCTTCGTAAGGCTTACATTTGGTACAAGAAGTTGGCTATCCATCTTTTCCACTTGGCAATGCTTAATGCTTTTGTTGTGTTCCAGGATTCTTGCCCTGAGTCAAAGATGACTTTTGCTAAGTTTCAGGAGTCTGTAATAGGCAGCCTTGTTGTAGTGGAACAGGCAAGTGTTCCTAGAGTTGGAGTGGTGGAGGATGTTGCTAGATTGAAAGATCGCCACTTTCCAGATCATATTCCTCCCACACCCTCAAAAGATTTTCCCAGTAGGAGATGTAGAGTCTGTTGGCGAAGAGGTACACGGAAGGAGAGTTGTATGTACTGCTCTAACTGTCCTTCTCAACCTGCACTGTGTGTCCCTGCTTGTTTTAGAGCGTACCACACGCAAAATAATTTTTGGGAGCATTCATGAGTGGTAAAGTGAACTGCCTGGTCTGTATTCTTTGGATAATTTGATTCTGTTTCAAGGTTGATGTTAGTGCAATGTATTTAGTTGCTGATTTTTTGTTAGAAGATTTGTATCTATTTGCGATTTGTTTGTGTTTTTATTTTTTTTAAAAAAAATCCTAAATGTGATGGCAGTGTGTGTAGGCTTGCGCTTGGCTGTTGGTGTGTGTGGACTGGCACTTGGTTGGTGGTGTGCATGGAATGGTGCTTGGCTGGCGGTGTGCGTGGACTGGCGGTGTGCATGAACTGGCGGTGTGCTTGGACTGGTGCGTGGCTGGTGGTGTGCGTGGACTGGAGCTTGGCTGGCGGTGTGCGTGGACTGGAGCTTGGCTGGCGGTGTGCGTGGAATGGTGCTTGGCTGGCGGTGTGCGTGGACTGGTACTTGGCTGGCGGTGTGCGTGGACTGGTGGTGTGTGCGGAATGGTGCTTGGCTGGCGGTGTGCGTGGACTGGTGGTGTGTGCGGACTGGTGCTTGGCTGGTGGTGTCCGTGGACTGGAGCTTGGCTGGCGGAGTGCGTGGATTGGCGATTGGCTGCCGGTGTGCATGGACTGGCGATTGGCTGGCGGTGTGCCTGGACTGGCACTTGGCTAGCGGTGTGCGTGGACTGGCGCTCTGCTAGCGGTGTGTGTGGACTGGCGCTCAGCTGGCTGTGTGTGAGTAGTGACTTTCTGATGGTCACTACACACACTGCTAGCTGAGTGCCACTTCACGCAATCCATCAGCCTGTGTAGTTGCTGTGTCTGGATTGTGGGCGTGTGAAAGTGATGGGCCCTTGAATGGCGCTGTGTGCTGGTGTGAGTTTTGTTATGTGATGGGCCCGCGGCTGGCGGTGTGAATGGTTTTGTATGTCTCACACGTATGAAAGGTGTATGAATGGCCTGTAAAGAGGTTGCTGCCTTGTCGTGGCTTTACAGCTCACGAGCTGTGAGTCAATGGTTCAGTTTCTTGCCCTTTCAATTATTACCAGTGCATTTCATTTTTGTGAAATCACTTGCTTTGTATCTACTGAACCATCACTCACCCTCGTGCCAAATCCAACCAGTATGTGTGTGTGCTTTCGGATTAGATGGCTGTGCAGTAATATTTGTCTTTCTGAAGCAGGGTGTACCTTGTCCCTTTTTGTGAATTTTGTAATGTGTTGCTTTTGTGCCTGGTGGTGCGAATGGTCTTGTTTGTATCACGTATAAATGGTGTGTGAATGGCCTGTACAGTGGTTGGTGCCTTGACGTGGCTTTACAGCTCACGAGATGCGAGCCATTGGTTTGGTTTTTTGTGAATTTAATTATTGACAGTGCATTTCATTTTTGTGAAATCTCTTGTTAATAAAATGTAATACACTGAACCATGACTCGCCCTCGTGCCAAATCCAACCAGTATGTGTGTGTGTTTGAGGAATAGATGGTTGTGCAGGAATCTTTGTCTTTAGTTTCTCTGCCAAGGTACACTTTCCATGTAAGAATAACCCACCAACTGTAGATATTGTCGAAAACCCATGGGAGTTCATGGTGATGTCTCTCTTATGAATTCAAAAAGTTTTTTTATCCCCAATGTCCTGCAAACCTCAAAATGTCTGCCACATTTTCTTTGCAATATTATTCCAAAATTCTCACGCTGTAGGAACAATAGTTAATCTGGTTTTGCAAGGGGGGTCACTTTGGTTTTTGGCCCGGTGCTCAGCGGCCATCTAGGGAAACCTACCAAACCTACACATTTCTGAAAACTAGACACCCGGCGGCTTCCAGGGATGTATGGCTTGCGTGGATCCCCCAACGTTTCCTTACCCAGAATCCACTGCAAACCTCAATTTTTGCTGAAAAAATCACTTTTTTCACAAATTTTGGTGTGGGAAAGTTGTGGCATCACCGGACTCACACAAATTTTCCACCACCCAGCGTTCCCCCAAGTCCCCCGGTAAAAATGGTGCCTCACTTGTGTGGGAGGCCCAAGTACCTGCAGCAGGCAAGGGCCCAAAACGTAGTGAGGCAGCATCAAAATGGCCTATCGCAAAACCACCTGGTTTTGCAAGGGGGGTCACTTGGGTTTTTGGCCCGGTGCTTGGCGGCCATCTAGGGAAACCTACCAAACCCATGCATTTCTGAAAACTAGACACCCGGCGGCTTCCAGGGAGGTATGGCTTGCGTGGATCCCCCAAAGTTTCCTTACCCAGAATCCCCTGCAAACCTCAATTTTTGCTGAAAAAATCACTTTTTTCACACATTCTGGTGTGGGAAAGTTGTGGCATCACCGGGCTCACACAAATTTACCACCACCCAGCATTCCCCCAGGTCTCCCGGTAAAAATGGTGCCTCACTTGTGTGGGAGGCCCAAGTACCCGCGGCAGGCAAGGGCCCAAAACGTAGTGAGGCGACATCAAAATGGCCTATCGCAAAACCACCTTGTTTTGCAAGAGGGGTCACTTTGGTTTTTGACCCGGTGCTCGGCGGCCATCTAGGGAAACCTACCAAACCCACACATTTCTGAAAACTAGACACCCGGCGGCTTCCAGGGAGGTATGGCTTGCGTGGATCCCCCAACGTTTCCTTACCCAGAATCCCCTGCAAACCTCAATTTTTGCTGAAAAAATCACTTTTTTCACACATTTTGGTGTGGGAAAGTTGTGGCATCACCGGGCTCACACAAATTTACCACCACCCAGCATTCCCCCAGGTCTCTCGGTAAAAATGGTGCCTCACTTGTGTGGGAGGCCCAAGTACCCGCGGCAGGCAAGGGCCCAAAACATAGTGATGCGACATCAACATTGCCTATCCCAAATGTCGCATCACTACGTTTTGGGCCCTTGCCTGCCGCGGGTACTTGGGCCTCCCACACAAGTGAGGCACCATTTTTACCGGGAGACCTGGGGGAACGCTGGGTGGTGGTAAATTTGTGTGAGCCCGGTGATGCCACAACTTTCCCACACCAAAATGTGTGAAAAAAATGATTTTTTCCATCAAAAATTGAGGTTTGCAGGGGATTCTGGGTAAGGAAACGTTGGGGGATCCACGCAAGCCATACCTCCCTGGAAGCCGCCGGGTGTCTAGTTTTCAGAAATGTGTGGGTTTGGTAGGTTTCCCTAGGTGCCGACAGAGCTAGGGTTAAAAAACTACAGCCAGTCACTTTGCCAAAAAAGGGTCATTTTTCACTGCAAAATTGAGGTGTGACCACGTTGCGTTTTGTGCCATTTCCTTTCGCGGGCACTAGGCCGACCCGCACAAGTGAGGTACCATTTTTCTTGTAGGACTTTGGGGAACGCGGGGTGGGTGGAAATTTGTGGATCCACGCGGATTCCAGCACTTTCCATCACAGAAATGTGGGGAAAATGTGTTTTTTTTGTCAAATTTTTACATTTGCAAGGGATTCTGGGTAACATACCATGGTGGGAGGCAGTCAAGTCACCCCATCCTGGATTCCCCTGGGTGTCTAGTTTTAAAAAATGTATAGGTTTGCTAGGTTTCCCTAGGTGCCAACAGGGCTAGGGTTCAAAAACTACAGCTCATCACTTTGCCAAAAAAGGGTCATTTTTCGCTGCAAAATTGAGGTGTGACCACGTTGCGTTTTGCGCCGTTTCCTGTCGCGGGCACTAGGCCGACCCGCACAAGTGAGGTACCATTTTTCTCATAGGACTTTGGGGAACGCGGGGTGGGTGGAAATTTGTGGATCCACACAGATTCCAGAACATTCGATCACAGAAATGTGGGGAAAATGTGTTTTTTTGTCAATTTTTTACGTTTGCAAGGGATTCTGGGTAACAGACCATGGTGGGAGGCAGTCAAGTCACCCCATCCTGGATTCCCCTGGGTTTCTAGTTTTTAAAAATGTATAGGTTTGCTAGGTTTCCCTAGGTGCCAGCAGGGCTAGGGTTCAAAAACTACAGCTCGTCACTTTGCTGAAAAAGGGTCATTTTTCACTGCAAAATTGAGGTGTGACCACGTTGCGTTTTGCGCCGTTACCTGTCGCGGGCACTAGGCCGACCCGCACAAGTGAGGTACTATTTTTCTCGTAGGACTTTGGGGAACGTGGGGTGGGTGGAAATTTGTGGATCCACGCAGATTCCAGAACTTTCCATCACAGAAATGTGGGGGAAATGTGTTTTTTTTGTCCATTTTTTATGTTTGCAAGGGATTCTGGGTAACAGACCATGGTGGGAGGCAGTCACGTCACCCCATCCTGGATTCCCCTGGGTGTCTAGTTTTCAAAAATGTATAGGTTTGCTAGGTTTCCCTAGGTGCCGGCAGGGCTAGGGTTCAAAAACTACAGCTCGTCACTTTGCCAAAAAAGGGTCATTTTTCACTGCAAAATTGAGGTGTGACCACGTTGCGATTTGCGCCGTTTCCTGTCGCGGGCACTAGGCCGACCCGCACAAGTGAGGTACCATTTTTCTCATAGGACTTTGGAGAACGCGGGGTGGGTGGAAATTTGTGGATCCACACAGATTCCAGAACATTCGATCACAGAAATGTGGGGAAAATGTGTTTTTTTTGTCAATTTTTTACGTTTGCAAGGGATTCTGGGTAACAGACCATGGTGGGAGGCAGTCACGTCACCCCATCCTGGATTTCCCTGGGTGTCTAGTTTTCAAAAATGTATAGGTTTGCTAGGTTTCCCTAGGTGCCGGCAGGGCTAGGGTTAAAAAACTACAGCTCGTCACTTTGCCAAAAAAGGGTCATTTTTCACTGCAAAATTGAGGTGTGACCACGTTGCGTTTTGCGCCGTTTCCTGTCGCGGGCACTAGGCCGACCCGCACAAGTGAGGTACCATTTTTCTCGTAGGACTTTGGGGAATGCGAAGTGGGTGGAAATTTGTGGATCCACACAGATTCCAGAACATTCGATCACAGAAATGTGGGGAAAATGTGTTTTTTTGTCAATTTTTTATGTTTGCAAGGGATTCTGGGTAACAGACCATGGTGGGAGGCAGTCACGTCACCCCATCCTGGATTCCCCTGGGTGTCTAGTTTTTAAAAATGTATAGGTTTGCTAGGTTTCCCTAGGTGCCAGCAGGGCTAGGGTTCAAAAACTACAGCTCGTCACTTTGCCAAAAAAGGGTCATTTTTCACTGCAAAATTGAGGTGTGACCATGTTGCGTTTCGCGCCGTTTCCTGTCGCGGGCACTAGGTCGAACCCGCACAAGTGAGGTACCATTTTTCTCGTAGGACTTTGGGAAACGCGGGGTGGGTGGAAATTTGTGGATCCACGCAGATTCCAGAACTTTCCATCACAGAAATGTGGGGAAAATGTGTTTTTTTGTCAATTTTTTATGTTTGCAAGGGATTCTGGGTAACAGACCAGGGTGGGTGGCAGTCAAGTCACCCCATCCTGGATTCCCCTGGGTGTCTAGTTTTTAAAAATGTATAGGTTTGCTAGGTTTCCCTAGGTGCCAGCAGGGCTAGGGTTCAAAAACTACAGCTCGTCACTTTGCTAAAAAAGGGTCATTTTTCACTGCAAAATTGAGGTGTGACCACGTTGCGTTTTGCGCCGTTACCTGTCGCGGGCACTAGGCCGACCCGCACAAGTGAGGTACTATTTTTCTCGTAGGACTTTGGGGAACGCGGGGTGGGTGGAAATTTGTGGATCCACGCAGATTCCAGAACTTTCCATCACAGAAATGTGGGGGAAATGTGTTTTTTTTGTCAATTTTTTACGTTTGCAAGGGATTCTGGGTAACAGACCATGGTGGGAGGCAGTCACGTCACCCCATCCTGGATTCCCCTGGGTGTCTAGTTTTCAAAAATGTATAGGTTTGCTAGGTTTCCCTAGGTGCCGGCAGGGCTAGGGTTAAAAAACTACAGCTCGTCACTTTGCTAAAAAAGGGTCATTTTTCACTGCAAAATTGAGGTGTGACCACGTTGCGTTTTGCGCCGTTACCTGTCGCGGGCACAAGGCCGACCCGCACAAGTGAGGTACTATTTTTCTCGTAGGACTTTGGGGAACGCGGGGTGGGTGGAAATTTGTGGATCCACGCAGATTCCAGAACTTTCCATCACAGAAATGTGGGGGAAATGTGTTTTTTTTGTCAATTTTTTACGTTTGCAAGGGATTCTGGGTAACAGACCATGGTGGGAGGCAGTCACGTCACCCCATCCTGGATTCCCCTGGGTGTCTAGTTTTCAAAAATGTATAGGTTTACTAGGTTTCCCCAGGTGCCGGCAGGGCTAGGGTTCAAAAACTACAGCTCGTCACTTTGCCAAAATAGGGTCATTTTTCACTGCAAAATTGAGGTGTGACTACGTTGCGTTTCGCGCCGTTTCCTGTCGCGGGCACTAGGCCGACCCGCACAAGTAAGGTACCATTTTTCTCGTAGGACTTTGGGGAACGCGGGGTGGGTGGAAATTTGTGGATCCACACAGATTCAAGAACTTTCCATCACAGAAATGTGGGGAAAATGTGTTATTTTTGTCAATTTTTTTCGTTTGCAAGGGATTTTGGGTAACAGACCATGGTGGGAGGCAGTCACGTCACCCCATCCTGGATTCCCCTGGGTGTCTAGTTTTCAAAAATGTATAGGTTTGCTAGGTTTCCCTAGGTGCCGGCAGGGCTAGGGTTCAAAAACTACAGCTCGTCACTTTGCCAAAAAAGGGTCATTTTTCACTGCAAAATTGAGGTGTGACCACGTTGCGATTTGCGCCGTTTCCTGTCGCGGGCACTAGGCCGACCCGCACAAGTGAGGTACCATTTTTCTCATAGGACTTTGGGGAACGCGGGGTGGGTGGAAATTTGTGGATCCACACAGATTCCAGAACATTCGATCACAGAAATGTGGGGAAAATGTGTTTTTTTTGTCAATTTTTTACGTTTGCAAGGGATTCTGGGTAACAGACCATGGTGGGAGGCAGTCAAGTCACCCCATCCTGGATTCCCCTGGGTGTCTAGTTTTTAAAAATGTATAGGTTTGCTAGGTTTCCCTAGGTGCCAGCAGGGCTAGGGTTCAAAAACTACAGCTCGTCACTTTGCTAAAAAAGGGTCATTTTTCACTGCAAAATTGAGGTGTGACCACGTTGCGTTTTGCGCCGTTACCTGTCGCGGGCACTAGGCCGAGCCGCACAAGTGAGGTACTATTTTTCTCGTAGGACTTTGGGGAACGCGGGGTGGGTGGAAATTTGTGGATCCACGCAGATTCCAGAACTTTCCATCACAGAAATATGGGGGAAATGTGTTTTTTTTGTCAATTTTTTACGTTTGCAAGGGATTCTGGGTAACAGACCATGGTGGGAGGCAGTCACGTCACCCCATCCTGGATTCCCCTGGGTGTCTAGTTTTCAAAAATGTATAGGTTTGCTAGGTTTCACTAGGTGCCGGCAGGGCTAGGGTTCAAAAACTACAGCTCGTCACTTTGCTAAAAAAGGGTCATTTTTCACTGCAAAATTGAGGAGTGACCACGTTGCGTTTTGCGCCGTTACCTGTCGCGGGCACAAGGCCGACCCGCACAAGTGAGGTACTATTTTTCTCGTAGGACTTTGGGGAACGCGGGGTGGGTGGAAATTTGTGGATCCACGCAGATTCCAGAACTTTCCATCACAGAAATGTGGGGGAAATGTGTTTTTTTTGTCAATTTTTTACGTTTGCAAGGGATTCTGGGTAACAGACCATGGTGGGAGGCAGTCACGTCACCCCATCCTGGATTCCCCTGGGTGTCTAGTTTTCAAAAATGTATAGGTTTACTAGGTTTCCCTAGGTGCCGGCAGGGCTAGGGTTCAAAAACTACAGCTCGTCACTTTGCCAAAATAGGGTCATTTTTCACTGCAAAATTGAGGTGTGACCACGTTGCGTTTCGCGCCGTTTCCTGTCGCGGGCACTAGGCCGACCCGCACAAGTAAGGTACCATTTTTCTCGTAGGACTTTGGGGAACGCGGGGTGGGTGGAAATTTGTGGATCCACACAGATTCAAGAACTTTCCATCACAGAAATGTGGGGAAAATGTGTTATTTTTGTCAATTTTTTACGTTTGCAAGGGATTTTGGGTAACAGACCATGGTGGGAGGCAGTCAAGTCACCCCATTCTGGATTCCCCTGGGTGTTTAGTTTTCAAAAATGTATAGGTTTGCTAGGTTTCCCTAGGTGCCGGCAGGGCTAGGGTTCAAAAACTACAGCTCGTCACTTTGCCAAAAAAGGGTCATTTTTCACTGCAAAATTGAGGTGTGACCACGTTGCGTTTTGCGCCGTTTCCTGTCGCGGGCACTAGGCCCACCCGCACAAGTGAGGTACCAGTTTTCTCGTAGGACTTTGGGGAATGCGGGGTGTGTGGAAATTTGTGGATCCACGCAGATTCCAGAACTTTCCATCACAGAAATGGGGGGAAAATGTGTTTTTTTTGTCAATTTTTTATGTTTGCAAGGGATTCTGGGTAACAGACCATGGTGGGAGGCAGTCACGTCACCCCATCCTGGATTCCCCTGGGTGTCTAGTTTTCAAAAATGTATAGGTTTGCTAGGTTTCCCTAGGTGCCGGCAGGGCTAGGGTTAAAAAACTACGGCTCGTCACTTTGCCAAAAAAGGGTCATTTTTCACTGCAAAATTGAGGTGTGACCACGTTGCGTTTCGCGCCGTTTCCTGTCGCGGGCACTAGGTCGACCCGCACAAGTGAGGTACCATTTTTCTCGTAGGACTTTGGGGAATGCGGGGTGGGTGGAAATTTGTGGATCCACACAGATTCCAGAACTTTCCATCACAGAAATGTGGTGAAAATGTGTTATTTTTGTCAATTTTTTACGTTTGCAAGGGATTCTGAGTAACAGACCATGGTGGGAGGCAGTCAAGTCACCCCATCCTGGATTCCCCTGGGTGTCTAGTTTGCAAAAATGTATAGGTTTGCTAGGTTTCCCTATGTGCCGGCAGGGCTAGGATTCAAAAACTACAGCTCGTCACTTTGCCAAAAAAGGGTCATTTTTCACTGCAAAATTGAGGTGTGACCACGTTGCGTTTTGCGCCGTTTTCTGTCGCGGGCACTAGGCCGACCCACACAGGTGATGTACCAGTTTTCTTGTAGGACTTTGGGGAATGCGGGGTGTGTGGAAATTTGTGAATCCACGCAGATTCCAGAACTTTCCATCACAGAAATGGGGGGAAAATGTGTTTTTTTTGTCAATTTTTTATGTTTGCAAGGGATTCTGGGTAACAGACCATGGTGGGAGGCAGTCAAGTCACCCCATCCTGGATTCCCCTGGGTGTCTAGTTTGCAAAAATGTATAGGTTTGCTAAGTTTCCCTATGTGCCGGCAGGGCTAGGGTTAAAAAACTACAGCTCGTCACTTTGCCAAAAAAGGGTCATTTTTCACTGCAAAATTGAGGTGTGACCACGTTGCGTTTTGCGCCGTTTCCTGTCACGGGCACTAAGCCGACCCGCACAAGTGAGGTACCAGTTTTCTCGTAGGACTTTGGGGAATGCGGGGTGTGTGGAAATTTGTGGATCCACGCAGATTCCAGAACTTTCCATCACAGAAATGTGGGGAAAATGTGTTTTTTTTGTCAAGTTTTTACGTTTGCAAGGGATTCTGGGTAACAGACCATGGTGGGAGGCAGTCAAGTCACCCCATCCTGGATTCCCCTGGGTGTCTAGTTTTCAAAAATGTATAGGTTTGCTAGGTTTCCCTAGGTGCCGGCAGGGCTAGGGTTCAAAAACTACAGCTCGTCACTTTGCCAAAAAAGGGTCATTTTTCACTGCAAAATTGAGGTGTGACCACGTTGCGTTTTGCGCCGTTTCCTGTCGCGGGCACTAGGCCGACCCGCACAAGTGAGGTACCATTTTTCTCGTAGGACTTTGGGGAACGCGAAGTGGGTGGAAATTTGTGGATCCACACAGATTCCAGAACATTCGATCACAGAAATGTGGGGAAAATGTGTTTTCTTTGTCAATTTTTTACGTTTGAAAGGGATTCTGGGTAACAGACCATAGTGGGAGGCAGTCACGTCACCCCATCCTGGATTCCCCTGGGTGTCTAGTTTTCAAAAATGTATAGGTTTGCTAGGTTTCCCTAGGTGCCGGCAGGGCTAGGGTTCAAAAACTACAGCTCGTCACTTTGCCAAAAAAGGGTCATTTTTCACTGCAAAATTGAGGTGTGACCATGTTGCGTTTCGCGCCGTTTCCTGTCGCGGGCACTAGGTCGAACCCGCACAAGTGAGGTACCATTTTTCTCGTAGGACTTTGGGAAACGCGGGGTGGGTGGAAATTTGTGGATCCACGCAGATTCCAGAACTTTCCATCACAGAAATGTGGGGGAAATGTGTTTATTTTGTCAATTTTTTACGTTTGCAAGGGATTCTGGGTAACAGACCATGGTGGGAGGCAGTCACGTCACCCCATCCTGGATTCCCCTGGGTGTCTAGTTTTCAAAAATGTATAGGTTTGCTAGGTTTCCCTAGGTGCCGGCAGGGCTAGGGTTCAAAAACTACAGCTCGTCACTTAGCCAAAAAAGGGTCATTTTTCACTGCAAAATTGAGGTGTGACCACGTTGCGTTTTGCGCCGTTTCCTGTCGCGGGGCACTAGGCCGACCCGCACAAGTAAGGTATCAGTTTTCTCGTAGGACTTTGGGGAATGCGGGGTGTGTGGAAATTTGTGGATCCACGCAGATGCCAGAACTTTCCATCACAGAAATGTGGGGAAAATGTGTTTTTTTTGTCAATTTTTTACGTTTACAAGGGATTCTGGGTAACAGACCATGGTGGGAGGCAGTCAAGTCACCCCATCCTGGATTCCCCTGGGTGTCTAGTTTTCAAAAATGTATAGGTTTTCTAGGTTTCCCTAGGTGCCGGCAGGGCTAGGGTTCAAAAACTACAGCTCGTCACTTTGCCAAAAAAGGGTCATTTTTCACTGCAAAATTGAGGTGTGACCACGTTGCGTTTTGCGCCGTTTCCTGTCGCGGGCACTAGGCAGACCCGCACAAGTGAGGTACTATTTTTCTCGTAGGACTTTGGGGAACGCGGGGTGGGTGGAAATTTGTGCATCCACGCAGATTCCAGAACTTTCCATCACAGAAATGTGGGGAAAATGTGTTTTTTTTGTCAATTCTTTATGTTTGCAAGGAATTCTGGTTAACAGACCATGGTGGGAGGCAGTCAGGTCACCCCATCCTGGATTCCCCTGGGTGTCTAGTTTTTAAAAATGTATAGGTTTGCTAGGTTTCCCTCGGTGCCGGCAGGGCTAGGGTTCAAAAACTACAGCTCGTCACTTTGCCAAAAAAGGGTCATTTTTCACTGCAAAATTGAGGTGTGACCACGTTGCGTTTTGCGCCGTTACCTGTCGCGGGCACTAGGCCGACCCGCACAAGTGAGGTACTATTTTTCTCGTAGGACGTTGGGGAACGCGGGGTGGGTGGAAATTTGAGGATCCACGCAGATTCCAGAACTTTCCATCACAGAAATGTGGGGAAAATGTGTTTTTTTTGTAAATTTTTTACGTTTGCAAGGGATTCTGGGTAACAGACCATGGTGGGAGGCAGTCACGTCACCCCATTGTGGTAAATAATTTAATTACCGGAACTTAATTTGATGCGGAACATTAATAAGAATAGCTCAATAAAATAAGAGGCAGAATCCGTGGTATTAGAGGTTCGGAACGGGCTTTATTCCTATACAAAGGAACATAATTCGAATTATGGGCCTTCTATTCCATCACCACGAAAGTTCAGGAAGGAAGGAACAATACATTATTGACAGATAGGCAGTTTTATAGAAAATACATTACAGTGAAACAGATGCAGGAGGCGTAACAGTTGAAAACAGAGATAAAGGCATACATGCGTAACTAAAATGGGTGTAACTAGGCGTAACTAAAGAACGTCATTAGGTATGATGTCACAAATGGGTGGTTCCATGAAAGAATTTCGCAATGTCAGCAAAAATACTTGGCAGAGATGCGCGCGCAGCAGCATGACGTGTGATTGACGTGTAACTAGAGGGTGAAGGGGACTTGACATTTAGCTCTACATGTGGAGACAGAAGTCTGGGGTTATGTCAACCTAATCCCAAATCACATCTAATATCCTATGTTTAAAGAACTGTGTTATCCAAAAAGAGAGGTCTCTTAGGATAGAATCTTATTCTATACTGACTATACTGACTGTTAGTGCGTGTACAAGCGTCTAAGTGTCTACACTAGATGCGAGGGGGTAGGAATATTCCATGGTAACAGGGCTATGAATTACTTGCATGAGGGCAGCGAGGCCTGGCCCCTTTGCACGGAAGCTGGAGGAATGTTTACCTAAACTACTAGACAGGAATGCATCGGATGAGGAGCGAAGGAGATAATCTCGAAGGTGAAATACAGTTTTCTGGCAAGCGACGGGCTGGATCAGGCACCGTTAGCCGCGCAGGGAGTAAGACAAAGTTCATGGTCACAGATGCAGGCTCAGACTGGAGCTTTCAGAGGCAGAAGGCAGAAAAGGCTTGATGACAGAATTCGGGCCTACTCGCCTGAATCTGTAGAAATGTGGGAAGTGAACCATATAAAGCCGGTGGCTTTTCATACTTAGGAATAGAATATCCGGCCCATTCATGGCGGATCTGAAAGAGGACATGTTGACGGTGGACGCACATGTGTTTGCGTCTTCATAACTGGAATTGGAGGGAACATACATGTACTTGTGATTTATACATGAAACCGTTGGGGTCCAAGATAGGGGACATAACCGACCATAAAAATCCATATTTCCACATTCCCTTCTTGTCCCCTACTTGCCCTTAGGAGATATCAATCTTCATCAATCCATCGATTTGTTCATATAACATCATTTGTTCTTCTTTCTTCTTCCGGGATTTTGAACGAAAACTTGGATGTGGGATACACGAGGTGGCACATAGACCACAAATCGCTGGCCCACATTGTAGACATAAGCAGCAACTGAATAGTATGAGAAAGCCAATACCTAGGAAGGAGAGCATTCTCCATCCCCAGGCTGACAACACGCCCCAGAACCAACCGGACCAAGTCCAGGTGCCTGGACTCTGGTGTATCTGGCTTACAATCTTATGAAGGCGGGTTATGGCTTTATATACTGACGGTGAATTTTCTGGTATGAAAATGCAACAACTTGATCCGATGACCCTACAAGCTCCGCCCCTATCGGCCAGGATGACGTCAAGGACAAGGCGATTCTGAAGCACAACAATCCGCATAGCAGACTGCTCTTCTGTTAAATTGCCTAAGGCGGAAATAGTTTCGTTCACTACTGCTTCAAGGGTTCTGGTTAATCTACGTATCAACTTACTATTAGTGACTGTACCTATATAGGGGAAGAAACCTTTATTGAAATCTGTGTATTTTTCCCATGCTGTTTCAGTGTAATCGACAATTGGGAGATCTCTCTGCTGTCTATTGTGTACTAAATGAGTATTTCTATGATAATCAGGAGGAGCTAGGAAAACAGGTGGTAGAAGGAATGCTATGTAACAGGTACCATCCCAATCTAGAGGTAGGCGTATATATGCGGTCTGGCCACATATAAAGTAGGAATGACGAGAAGCTCTAAATGTAGACTTGCCTTGATCACTGAATTTTATCACAGTGGTGCATTTACTATGGCCCATGTGTATGGAGCCATTCTTTCTTATGCATAGTTCCCCTTTAACCGGGAACACGGACATGGCGGACAAGATTGGTGTAGCTTCAGATTCAACGTTCAGGATCATGAGGTTAAGTGTAAAATTACCTAATCCATATACTTCATTTTCTAGATCAGTTCCTGTTTTTTTGGGAAGTCCCTCCTTGTTAGGGTAGCAGACTTTAAGCAAAACTAAGTTCATGTTTCCCCATACCCAGTTGTCTTGATAAGCTACTGAATTCGAATCTAGGGATTTAATTAAACTAAACCATGCTCCACAGGAGCCATTGTGTGTGAACGGATATGGAAAGAGGGGCAAAACTCCCTTATAGTTCTGATAGGGAGGGAGTCGGCCACATATCCAACAATTTGTAGCATTGCTAGTCTGATGGGAATGATGTAACATACTAATAAAAGTGTTATTGCGCAGCGCAAATCTATATGACAACTCATGCGGGGGTAATTCACTAAAAGAATGTTCAGCAGTAACATTGTAAACATGTTTAGAAATAGGATAATATATGTGCAACAATATACTTGCAGCGATTATTAAAAGACATAAGAAAAACAAAATTAACAACGTCACTGTGCAATGACTACGCAGTGATTTACAGTACGCATGTTTCTTCAACTGCATTTGATTATTTCTTTCTCTATTCCGGTCCAGAGGATACATGTCAGAGACAAATTCAACCGATTCACCTTGGAGAGGACTTAAACAATCAAATTGTCTGACTGACTGGACCTCAATTTTAGTCTATATAGTTCTGAGTTCGTTTGCTCAACCAAGGGGAGCTTTAAGTCTGTCTTTGAGGAAATACAGGGTTTAGTCTCTATATCGGATGGTAGTCCATAAAATTTCTTGATATGACTCGAATGTATCCAACCTTTGCGACCTTCGATCTTCACGGCTGTCCTCGTGGTGAGCAGTACAAGTTGAGGCGATTTCCACCTCGGATCCAGCTGAGTCTTCCGGTCAAAATTCCGCACCAACACCAAGTCCCCGGGAACTACGTCGTGGGGTTTCACCTCGGTGTTGTCGGGAAAGGCTGCAGCTACCTGTGAACGACAAGATTGTAGTGCAGACATCAAGGAAGCCAGGTAATCTGTCAGCATATTACAGTCAACGTCAGTTATTTTACGAGGTATAGGCGTCCCCCACATATTTGGTGGTCTACCGAAGATCACCTCATACGGGGATAGCCCTGTTCGAGAGTGCGCTACCATTCTCATGTAAAAGAGTGCAACTGGTAAGGCTACTACCCAATCGACACCTTTCTGTCTACATATTTTGGACAATCTAATTTTCAGAGTTTGATTATGTCGTTCCACGAGACCTGCTGCCTCGGGGTGTCGGACACAGTGAAATCTCCATTGATAGCCTAACAAAAGTGAAACGTGTTTCATTAGTTCGGATGAGAACGACTGGCCGTTATCTGAGTAGACAACACGTGGTAAACCGTACCGTGGGAAGAATTCTCGAACTAACTGTTTGGCAGTAGTCGGGGCAGTGTAATCTGAAACCGGGTAGGCTTCTGTCCAACGGGAAAGAGCACAAACAACTACGAGAACATATTTGAATCCTCGACATCGTTCCATCTGGATATAATCCATCTGGAGGACTTCAAAAGGGTGATCAGGAGGCTGAAATCCACCCTGTTCCACGGGAATGCTTTTACCTGGGTTAAACTGACAACAGATCATACAGGTACGAACTTTTTGTTTAGCTGCGGCTCGCAAATGTTTGTTGAACCAAATGTATTGAATGCTGTCTAGCATAGCTTTTTCTCCTAGGTGCGCTGGACTATGTATTGTATTAATGATAACTTGGACCATTGAGTCGGGAAGAAACCATACAGATTTTTCCTTCGTCATCCATCCTTGATTCGTTTGGATCCCTCCTAATTCAGTCCATTTCTTTATTTCGTCTGGTGTAGCATGTGTCTGTATGTCAATTACGTCAAGAGCGGGATCCTTAACCGTCATGCAATGTGTTGGTGTCAGAACTTTTGTCTTTGTCATGTCAGATGTGTGAGTTTTATTCTGAGCAGTCTGTTTAGCTGTTCTGTCAGCTAGGTCATTGCCTTGGGAAATGATATCAGTAACTTTCGTATGAGCTTTACATTTCATAATTGATATTGCAATGGGTAGATGTATTGCATCTAATAAGGCATGAATGAGGGGTCCGTGCTGAATGTGGGCACCGTGAGAAGTTAAATAACCTCTCTCTCGCCACAGCACGCCGAAGTCATGTACAACTCCGAATGCATAACGTGAATCAGTGTATATGTTGACTTTCTTATTTGTGGCTTGAATACAGGCTTGTGTCAGAGCGATGAGCTCTGCTGCTTGAGCTGACAAGGTATTAATACGATTTGTTTCAATGACTTCAGTGTCTGTTGTGACTGCATACGCGGCCACTAGCTCTCCTGTATTTGTTCTCATACATGAACCATCTACATACAACGTCAGGTCTGGATCTGACAATGGGACGTCTGTCAAGTCTTGTCTGGGTTTCGTCGTGATAGTAATAACTTCAATACAATCATGTGCTAGTGGGTCTGTTCCATTTACTGGCAAAAGTGTGGCAGGATTCAATGTACTACAACGTCTGATTTCTATGTGTGGCTGGAACAATGTTAATTCGTAACCGGTGAGTCTTGCTATAGTCAAGTGTTGTGTTTGCGTGCGGTTCAGGAGAACCTCTACTGCGTGTGGTACTTGTACTGTCAATTGATGTCCTAACACTATGGCATCGCTTTGTCTGATTGCTAAAGCTGTCGCTGCCACTGATTTCAGGCACGCAGGCAGAGCCTGAGCTACGGGATCTAATGTACTAGAAAAATAAGCACATGGTTTGTGTGATCCTGCTTGTTCCTGTGTGAGTACTGACAAAGCAGTACCTTCGCGTTCTGTGACAAAGAGTGTAAACTGTTTATTGTAACATGGTGTTGCTAGGACAGGTGCTTGACATAAAGCTTTCTTTAAACTTTCAAAGGCGTGTGTATGTTCTTGAGTCCAAGGGAGGACAGTCGATGTGGCCGCCTCCTGTGTTGTCAACTGAATGAGTGGTTTTGCTAGAAATGCATACTGAGGGATCCACTGCCTACAATATGAAGTGAGGCCTATAAAAGCCCGTACCTCCTTTTGTGTCTTGGGTATTGGCATGTTAGCAATTAACTGGATGCGATCTGGTGTAAGCTGCCTTCCCTCCTTGGACAGCGAGTGCCCAAGGTAAACAACTCGCTGGACACAGAATTGCAGCTTAGAAGGGGACACCTTGTGCCCCTTTTCGGCCAAAAATTGTAAAACCGTCAGTGAAGCTTTTTCACATTCAGGTTCGCTTCTAGCGGTGATCAGCAGATCATCGACATATTGAAGCAGGGCAGTGTTGACTGGCATGTGGATACTGTCAAGTTCTCGTTTCAGTGCTTGGCTATAGATGCTGGGGCTTTCTGTGAATCCTTGAGGTGCGCGTGTGAATTTAAAGCTTCGTCCATTTAAACTAAATCCGAACAAGTATTGGCTTTCCGGATCTATTGGGACGCTGAAAAAGGCATTCTTGAGATCAATTACAGTAAAGAATGTTACTTCGGAATCAATGGCTGTCAGTAATGAAGAAATCTCTGGAACTACGGGGTATTGTGGTACAATACATTTATTTAATTCGCGCAGATCAATAACCAATCGATATACTGGCGGGGCTTTAGGATCAGTTCGTTTAAGGATCGGAATTATCGGGGAATTACATACATTGGAGTCGGTTTCCACAACCACTCCTTGGGTAATAAGCTCGTCAATGATTTGCAGTAAAGCCAATACAGCATCTGGTGGTAACTTGTATTGTCGCATACGTGGTAGTACCACTCCTGTCTTTAGTGTGACTCGATATGGTGTAATGTTCATGCAACCAACATCTGTAGGGCCTTGCGCCCATAAATGTGTGGGTAAAGTCTGCAGTCGGTGATCCATGTCTCGGGACATATAGTGCCCTTTGAAATCACGTAAAAACAATCTTACTCCTTCCGGAGAACAACATATTATAGCTCCTAGAGCTTTCAATGTTTTTATACCTAACAGGTTTTCTGGACATGATTTAGTAAGCAATAAATCTGTAGTTCGTGTCAAGGGACCAATCGTAAGTGGAAGAGGCTGTGATACCTCGTTAATGATAGGTTTTCCTGAAAAACCAAGGGAAATATTCTGTGAGCCTGAGAGGTGTGCCCCTGGAACTTCACTACGTTTTATGGTTGTTCGGCTTGCCCCTGTATCAAGTAAAAATTTTCTGTCTTGGCCTAATAATTCACTGTGTACATAAGGTCCTTCTTGATCTACAGGGACCTCGATAAGGGGTAAGCCAACTTCCCTCTCTAGGCTGTTTCATGAGTATCGTTGATAATCAGGATAGTCATACTGTGCGGTCTGGTACATCTGTCGTGTCGTTGTTGGTGTGGCAGCAATAGGCTGCGGTGGTGGAGCTGGCATAGACTGTTGCGGAGCTGGCATGGCCTGTGCATGCTGCGGGGCTCCTTGTTGGTTCTGATCCTGTCTAAGTGGTCGTGGTCTTTCTTTTGTATTACCTATGGCGATATTATGTTTTAAAACTGGACAATCGTGTACATAATGACCTGGCTGTTTACAATAGTTGCATGTCCCTTTTACAGAAACTGCTGAAACACAGGACTGTGTCATACCCTTTTTATGACCGTCAGCTGGAACTGTCTGGGAAACTAGCATTTTCATTTTCGTGTCTTTCATGCGTCTTTGTTCATGTTCTTGTTCCTCTCTAATTCTATTGTGATGGTACTGTAGCATTTGTAACATTTGTGACGGAGTGTTACCTTGCCAGGTACTCTCGAATTTCAATACTCTATTCTTAACTTGGGGCAGGGCATTTTCAACTAATTTTGTCACAAACAGATGTGGATAAGATTCGCTACTTGCTTTTATTCCACTATTTATACCAAAACATTTTTCGAATCGGGCATAAAAGTCACTAGTGTCTTCATCTTGCTTTTGTTTACAGGCTGAGATTGCACCCCAGTCTTCCTTTTTCGTAGTTAATAAACGTGGCAGTACCTGTACTAGTAAACCTGGTAGTATTTTGGTCTTTTCCCCAAGCCCTAAACCTGGACCTCGAGCTGTTTCTTCGTTTTCTAATGCTGTCCAATCTATCTTTTGGTCTCCCACCTCCCAATCCTTTTCTTTGAGTTTTTCGTAAATGCCCGCAGGCATTCATACCTTTAATATTTTCATAATGTCGGGATAGGTATACTCTCCCATGAGCAACATGTCTTTAATTTCACGGTGGAAACCCGCTGGGTCTTTGTCATGACTGGGTACCACTTTCTTCATTTCTAATAGTTCCATTTTAGATATGGGTGTGTATACAAACACACGTTTAAACTGATTGTCATCACCTTTTATCGGGTGGACTTCGCGTAAGGGATTCTGTCTATCCATATAATACGTCGTTCTTTCCTTGATGGGCAGTGAGACATGTTCGGGGCATACAAAAAGAATGTACTGCTTTCTGTATTCTAGTATTTCTCTAATTAACTCAGTACCTGAACCTCTCCATTTATTCGTGAGTAATTCAGTTAACATATCAGGTAAGGGACCAGGATCGGAGTGTTGGCTTTTATATAATACGAGGAGTTGTTGAATCATATAGATACCAGCTAAACGCTGTTCATCTGGGGTGAGGTTCAAAAACGTGTGTGCTAGTGTATCATCACTATATTTTCCGGGACTGTCAACCCAGTGAACGGCTGACCTGGCTAATTCTTGTTCGTCCATAGAATCGAGTATATGATAACCCCTTCGTTCTCGGAGTAATTTGTCAGCGGCTTGGAACGCATGTTCGGGGGACCTTATATTTATTATAGGGGTTTGGAAATTTCTGTTATTTTCTGGACGTATTGGACGTATCGGATCAGTAAAGCCTCTGGTATTATTATGGGGTCTTCCTTTACTTACATAGGCTATTGTTTCTAACTGTCCTGTGGGCAGTTCTAATTCTTCCTCCTCTTCGGTTTGTTCAGGCTGGTCTACTGCTAATCTTTCTTCGTGTATTCGTTCTACTTCTTTGCGGATTTTTCGGCACATAGCTATTATACTTAATCGTTTATCATGTCTCCCTTCTGATATATTCCGACTCCATGTGGTAAGAATTTGCATTTCTTCCGGATTTACCCCTGGTCGGTCTTGATTTCTGACCACACAATTTATGAGAAAACGTAACAGTTCCCCCTGTATCTCCACTTTCTGGTACTCCATGGCTCTATTAATACTTTCAGAATCTCGCCCTGACTGGATAAAATGATATATATTTTCTAAATGTGTAGTCATTCCTGGTAGCCTCCCTAAATATATTGCAGCTCGTCGGATACGTAATGAGGCCAGCAGCATTTCATCCTTTTTGCCGGGCACCGGGTCATATCTACAATCTACTAGAAGTTCCTTAAGCATGTCGGGAGTTACTAGTTTGGGCGTACGTTGGTGGGCTAATTCTTGAAAGGAAAGTTTATTTACTCTGGTTGGCGTGGAAAAAATGTTTGTTGTACCTCCTGTAGCACCGCCTGGGGTGCTGGATGTGAAAGGATTCGTTGAACGTGATATAGCAACCATAGGTGTGGGTACAGCTGTAGAAACAGGTGTGCTTGCCGGAACTTGTATCGGAGTTTGTTGTTGTGGAGGTACAGACGGAGGGTCTTGGCGTTGAACCCCCTCGGCAGGCGGTCTATGTGGTGCAGTATTAGCATACTCGGGAGCTGCGTCGTCTAAATAAGAGGAAAGGAAAACATCTTCTGCGGTTCTGTGATGCCCTTTGGGATGTGCTTTTATCGGAAACAATGGGGGTGGCAAGTCTTTTGGTATCTCCGGAGTAGCCTTAGGTAACCCTTCGGCCAGAAGAGGATACATACCATTCATAAGGGCATTTCTTTGTCTGTCTACTTGTTCTGCTTTTGCTCGGGTACCTTCTTCAATTAATAGATTTTCTCTGATTTTATTTGAATTCTCCTTACTCTTCTCTTCCTGTCTGCGTGCTTTTTCTGTACGTCTATACGATTCTTTACGCCATAATTCAATGGCATCTTTCTGTGATTGTCTAGCTTTCTTTTTCCATAATTCTTCCTCTACTTTCATGATGCAATCTGCATCCCAGGTCCCAGCTGTGGGCCACCTCTGACTTTCTGGTAATTCCTTGGTGTAGTCTGCCCATAAATCAAGAAATAATATGGCGTCTAGGCCATGTTTATGATACATGAAGTACCCTGGAGTGGCCCTAGGAGGAATGGGAACAGCTTCTTTGAGTACCCCTTTTCTAGTTTTGATCTGTCTTAATTTCGAAAAGAGCGGCATATTGAGAACTGATCTGATACCTAATTCTGAACACGTTTTAATACAACAAAACACAATAATGAACAGCCATTCACACCACAATATGCAGAACGTATTTAAAACATTTAACATTTAACATTTAATGAACAACAATGATGGCCATTTAGGGAACTAGTCACTAAGCATAATACTCGGCACTAACTAGGTAATTCTGAATTATATACTAGACATACTAGATATACTGCTAAACAGTACAGATACACTGCTGAAACAGTGCAGACCGGATTTGTGTACCCAAACCCGTCTTGACCGGCACAACCTATGTGCACGTCAGAACGCCTCCCCGACAATGGTACTCACCGGGTAGCTCGGAACGGAAGGCCTCGGAACTGAACTTGAACTGGACTTGGACCGGACTGGACTCGACTCGATACTTCGAAACTTCGGAACTTGGTGGGCCTCTGCATACCTCGGATCTTGCTCTCTCAGCTAGGCTCTGTTCGGGATACTTCGCACTTCTCACCGCCTCGTCTGGGTGTTGATCACAGCCTCAGTTACCCCCGCTCGGTAGGAGGGCGATACAGGAAATCCTGTGGGTACGCGTTGTTGTCCGTCCAGCTGTGGCAGGAGACCGGGTCTGCAACGCACCTCCGGCGCGTGAGATGAGAAAGTGTCCCTGTTCGGGCGCCATATATGTGGTAAATAATTTAATTACCGGAACTTAATTTGATGCGGAACATTAATAAGAATAGCTCAATAAAATAAGAGGCAGAATCCGTGGTATTAGAGGTTCGGAACGGGCTTTATTCCTATACAAAGGAACATAATTCGAATTATGGGCCTTCTATTCCATCACCACGAAAGTTCAGGAAGGAAGAAACAATACATTATTGACAGATAGGCAGTTTTATAGAAAATACATTACAGTGAAACAGATGCAGGAGGCGTAACAGTTGAAAACAGAGATAAAGGCATACATGCGTAACTAAAATGGGTGTAACTAGGCGTAACTAAAGAACGTCATTAGGTATGATGTCACAAATGGGTGGTTCCATGAAAGAATTTCGCAATGTCAGCAAAAATACTTGGCAGAGATGCGCGCGCAGCAGCATGACGTGTGATTGACGTGTAACTAGAGGGTGAAGGGGACTTGACATTTAGCTCTACATGTGGAGACAGAAGTCTGGGGTTATGTCAACCTAATCCCAAATCATATCTAATATCCTATGTTTAAAGAACTGTGTTATCCAAAAAGAGAGGTCTCTTAGGATAGAATCTTATTCTATACTGACTATACTGACTGTTAGTGCGTGTACAAGCGTCTAAGTGTCTACACTAGATGCGAGGGGGTAGGAATATTCCATGGTAACAGGGCTATGAATTACTTGCATGAGGGCAGCGAGGCCTGGCCCCTTTGCACGGAAGCTGGAGGAATGTTTACCTAAACTACTAGACAGGAATGCATCGGATGAGGAGCGAAGGAGATAATCTCGAAGGTGAAATACAGTTTTCTGGCAAGCGACGGGCTGGATCAGGCACCGTTAGCCGCGCAGGGAGTAAGACAAAGTTCATGGTCACAGATGCAGGCTCAGACTGGAGCTTTCAGAGGCAGAAGGCAGAAAAGGCTTGATGACAGAATTCGGGCCTACTCGCCTGAATCTGTAGAAATGTGGGAAGTGAACCATATAAAGCCGGTGGCCTTTCATACTTAGGAATAGAATATCCGGCCCATTCATGGCGGATCTGAAAGAGGACATGTTGACGGTGGACGCACATGTGTTTGCGTCTTCATAACTGGAATTGGAGGGAACATACATGTACTTGTGATTTATACATGAAACCGTTGGGGTCCAAGATAGGGGACATAACCGACCATAAAAATCCATATTTCCACATCATCCTGGATTCCCCTGGGTGTCTAGTTTTCAAAAATGTATAGGTTTGCTAGGTTTCCCTAGGTGCCGGCAGGGCTAGGGTTAAAAAACTACAGCTCGTCACTTTGCCAAAATAGGGTCATTTTTCACTGCAAAATTGAGGTGTGACCACGTTGCGTTTCGTGCCGTTTCCTGTCGCGGGCACTAGGTCGACCCGCACAAGTAAGGTACCATTTTTCTCGTAGGACTTTGGGGAACGCGGGGTGGGTGGAAATTTGTGGATCCACACAGATTCAAGAACTTTCCATCACAGAAATGTGGGGAAAATGTGTTATTTTTGTCAATTTTTTACGTTTGCAAGGGATTTTGGGTAACAGACCATGGTGGGAGGCAGTCAAGTCACCTCATTCTGGATTCCCCTGGGTGTCTAGTTTTCACAAATGTATAGGTTTGCTTGGTTTCCCTAGGTGCCGTCAGGGCTAGGGTTCAAAAACTACAGCTCGTCACTTTGCCAAAAAAGGGTCATTTTTCACTGCAAAATTGAGGTGTGACCACGTTGCGTTTTGCGCCGTTTCCTGTCGCGGGCACTAGGCCGACCCGCACAAGTGAGGTACCAGTTTTCTCGTAGGACTTTGGGGAATGCGGGGTGTGTGGAAATTTGTGGATCCACGCAGATTCCAGAACTTTCCATCACAGAAATGGGGGGAAAATGTGTGTTTTTTTGTCAATTTTTTATGTTTGCAAGGGATTCTGGGTAACAGACAATGGTGGGAGGCAGTCACCTCACCCCATCCTGGATTCCCCTGGGTGTCTAGTTTTCAAAAATGTATAGGTTTGCTAGGTTTCCCTAGGTGCCGGCAGGGCTAGGGTTAAAAAACTACGGCTCGTCATTTTGCCAAAAAAGGGTCATTTTTCACTGCAAAATTGAGGTGTGACCACGTTGCGTTTCGCGCCGTTTCCGGTCGCGGGCACTAGGTCGACCCGCACAAGTGAGGTACCATTTTTCTCGTAGGACTTTGGGAAATGCGGGGTGGGTGGAAATTTGTGGATCCACACAGATTCCAGAACTTTCCATCACAGAAATGTGGGGAAAATGTGTTATTTTTGTCAATTTTTTACGTTTGCAAAGGATTCTGGGTAACAGACCATGGTGGGAGGCAGTCAAGTCACCCCATCTTGGATTCCCCTGGGTGTCTAGTTTTCAAAAATGTATAGGTTTGCTAGGTTTCCCTATGTGCCGGCAGGGCTAGGGTTCAAAAACTACAGCTCGTCACTTTGCCAAAAAAGGGTCATTTTTCACTGCAAAATTGAGGTGTGACCATGTTGCGTTTTGCGCCGTTTCCTGTCGCGGGCACTAGGCCGACCCGCACAAGTGAGGTACCAGTTTTCTCGTAGGACTTTGGGGAATGCGGGGTGTGTGGAAATTTGTGGATCCACGCAGATTCCAGAACTTTCCATCACAGAAATGTGGGAAAAATGTGTTTTTTTTGTCAAGTTTTTACGTTTGCAAGGGATTCTGGGTAACAGACCATGGTGGGAGGCAGTCACGTCACCCCATCCTGGATTCCCCTGGGTGTCTAGTTTTCAAAAATGTATAGGTTTGCTAGGTTTCCCTAGGTGCCGGCAGGGCTAGGGTTCAAAAACTACAGCTCGTCACTTTGCCAAAAAAGGGTCATTTTTCACTGCAAAATTGAGGTGTGACCACGTTGCGTTTTGCGCCGTTTCCTGTCGCGGGCACTAGGCCGACCCGCACAAGTGAGGTACCAGTTTTCTCGTAGGACTTTGGGGAATGCGGGGTGTGTGGAAATGTGTGGATCCACGCAGATTCCAGAACTTTCCATCACAGAAATGGGGGGAAAATTTGTTTTTTTTGTCAATTTTTAATGTTTGCAAGGGATTCTGGGTAACAGACCATGGTGGGAGGCAGTCACGTCACCCATCCTGGATTCCCCTGGGTGTCTAGTTTTCAAAAATGTATAGGTTTGCTAGGTTTCCCTAGGTGCCGGCAGGGCTAGGGTTCAAAAACTACAGCTCGTCACTTTGCCAAAAAAGGGTCATTTTTCACTGCAAAATTGAGGTGTGACCACGTTGCGTTTCGTGCCATTTCCTGTCGCGGGCACTAGGTCGACCCGCACAAGTGAGGTACCATTTTTCTCGTAGGACTTTGGGGAATGCGGGGTGGGTGGAAATTTGTGGATCCACACAGATTCCAGAACTTTCCATCACAGAAACGTGGGGAAAATGTGTTATTTTTGTCAATTTTTTACGTTTGCAAGGGATTCTGGGTAACAGACCATGGTGGGAGGCAGTCACGTCACCCCATCCTGGATTCCCCTGGGTGTCTAGTTTGCAAAAATGTATAGGTTTGCTAGGTTTCCCTAGGTGCTGGCAGGGCTAGGGTTAAAAAACTACAGCTCGTCACTTTGCCAAAAAAGGGTCATTTTTCACTGCAAAATTGAGGTGTGACCACGTTGCGTTTTGCGCCGTTTCCTGTCGCGGGCACTAGGCCGACCCGCACAAGTGAGGTACCAGTTTTCTCGTAGGACTTTGGGGAATGCGGGGTGTGTGGAAATTTGTGGATCCACGCAGATTCCAGAACTTTCCATCACAGAAATGTGGGGAAAATGTGTTTTTTTTGTCAAGTTTTTACGTTTGCAAGGGATTCTGGGTAACAGACCATGGTGGGAGGCAGTCAAGTCACCCCATCCTGGATTCCCCTGGGTGTCTAGTTTTGAAAAATGTATAGGTTTGCTAGGTTTCCCTAGGTGCCGGCAGGGCTAGGGTTCAAAAACTACAGCTCGTCACTTTACCAAAAAAGGGTCATTTTTCACTGCAAAATTGAGGTGTGACCACGTTGTGTTTTGCGCCGTTTCCTGTCGCGGGCACTAGGCCGACCCACACAAGTGAGGTACCATTTTTCTCGTAGGACTTTGGGGAACGGGGGGTGGGTGAAAATTTGTGGATCCACGCAGATTCCAGAACTTTCCATCACAGAAATGTGGGGAAAATGTGTTTTTTTTGTCAATGTTTTACGTTTGCAAGGGATTCTGGGTAACAGACCATGGTGGGAGGCAGTCAAGTCACCCCATCCTGGATTCCCCTGGGTGTCTAGTTTTCAAAAATGTATAGGTTTGCTAGGTTTCCCTAGGTGCCGGCAGGGCTAGGGTTCAAAAACTACAGCTAGACTCTTCGCAAAAAAAGTGTAAATTTTCAGTGTGAAAATGTGGTGTGTTCACCTTAGGTTTTGAGCCACTTCCTGTCGTGGGCACTATGCCTACCCACACAAGTTAGGTACCATTTTTATCGGGAGACTTAGGGTAGTTCAGATTTGTAAAGCAACTGTTATTACCTATTGATTTTTGATGCATTTCTCCCTTCTAAATGAAAGACATTGTGTAAAAAAAAAGTCATTTTTAAAAATGACCTTTAATTGTCATGCAAGTATGAGTATTCCCAATTTCGAAAATGTGCAAATATGCACTGTTTCTAAACTCTGTAATTTGTTCCCATTTCAGAAATACATAGGTGTCTTTCATACCGATTTTTCCATGTATACATTTTCCCACAATAATTGCTATATACCCGGAACAAAAAAAAAAAACATGACAAAATGCTGCTCAGTTTTTTACTCTGGGTTCGTTGGACTCTTGGTGAACCTACAAGTCCTATATATCCCCACAACCAGGAAGGTCCACCGGATGTAACGGTACATTGCTTTTAAAGAGATGTCATAATTAGAAGAAGTTACAGGTGAAAACGTTGACTCAAAAGGCTGCTTTTTGTTAACACATTTTTAATTTTTCCAATATTTAACTGTTAGTTTCTATAAAGAAAACTTGATGGATCTACACAAATGACCCCTTGCTGAATTCAGAATGTTGTCTACTTTTCAAAAATGTATAGCTTTCCAGGATCCATTATTGCTTTTCTACCCATTTCTACCATTATCTGGAAGGAGGTTGAAAGTACAAAAAATAGCAAATATAGGGTATGTCCCAGAAAAATGTCAAAACTGTGTAAAAAATTTTGGATTTCTGACAAAAATCTGTCATTCCCTAAAAGCTGGAGAAATGGTGATTTCAGCCCCACAAACCCTTTTTTGATATCATTTGCAGAGAAAAACCCAGACGCTTTCATTTGCAGCCACTTTTCCCCATTTTTCTAAAAACAAAACAAAATTTTGCTGTATTTTGACTAATTTCTGGGAACCCTCTAGGAGAATCCACAAACCCTGGGTACCTTTAGAATCCCCATGATGTTGGAAGAAAAGGATGCAAATTTGGCGTGCATACCTACTGTGGTCAAAAAGTTACAGGGGCCTAAGCGCGCACTACCCCAAACAGCCCAAAAAAGGCTTAGCACAGGAGGGGAAAAGGCCTAGCAGCGAAGCAGGTAAACATTGCATCTCCCTTAGAATATGTCTACTGAAATACTCAAATATCATGTTGTCATTGCCTCCAACAGGCTGTAAAATATCCTACATTTTAACACTAAATCGTATAATTCGTGTTACCTTTGTTCATGTCAATACAAATGTAGTAAAGTGTTGCCATCCCTGTGATTGTCGCCCCAATCTTAAATACCCATCGCTCCTTCGGGGCCTGCTACTGTTGAGGATTTGTGTATGTCCATTTTTCTTTGCAACACTAACAATGTACAAAATTTACTTTCACACCTATTCTCACATGTACACACTGATATAGTACCATTGTCATTAAGACAAATTCTCTGTGATGTTTAGAAGTACGTTTTTCTGACTCTTGTTAACTAGACTTCAATTAGGGCCTAATCACTAATCTTTTTCAAAATGTATGCCTCTCTTGTCATTCTTGTTTTTCCCCTGCATCACTTGCTGCCTGTTGTTGCTGCAACACTTAGTCAAGTAGTTTCTTTTGTTTACTTCCATTGCCATTGTTCATGCTGTCTTTGATGAACTTTCCCTGGCTCTGTCACAAAACTCCAACTATGTCTTCAATGTCTTTCAGTTAGACCACTGTGCCCTATTCATTCATATAACACACTGTTGTTTATGTAACTATTTTGTTCAAACATCTACAGATGACATAATTATAGAGGGGGTAGAATAATTATTAATGTAGGGGGATAGTACTTATTTTCTAAGGCAATTTGCGTTTTATTAGACTCTACTGTGATTTGCTGATGGAATTGTTCATATTCTCACACCACAGTGATTCTGTAGTTCAGTTAATTTCCTATGCAAAAATAATGTATGTAAACTCTCGATTTTGGGGGTCAGCCTGAGAGACATTTTCCTGTGGTACTAGGGATGCTATCTGTTTCTCTCTTGATATCCATACCCGCTTAGGACTGAGACTAATTTTTAAGTTTTGCATTCCTCTATATCTCCCTATTCACAAGGGGCCACATTTACTATTGCATTGCCCTTGCATCATGCATGGTGCTGCAAGGGCAACATAATACTTAAGTAAAGTAAGATTTACCAAGCAACGCAAGGCAACCTTGCGTCGCCCTCCGGTGTTTGGTAAATATGGAGTATCACAAGGCTGTGCAAGTCACTGACTTGCATTACTCTGTCCTGGGGAAAGCATGCCATAGGTGTTCCCAAGCATCCAGTCATGGATTTTGATGCATTCCTAGATTTACAAAGAGTGGAAAACCTTGGACTGCATCCAAAGGTTCAACAAGGAGAAATATCTGTATTCCACTTTGTTGTTTAATCTTTCTAAGTGTGCTGCATTCTGCAACACACTGAGAAAGAAGTAAAAGCCTATAATGATTGTTGTTGTGTAGAAAGATGTCAATTTCTGCAAACAAAATAATCCTGCCTGCAACTCACCTACCTTTTCACCATGGCACAAAGGTACCTGCTTTGGCACTACGGGGAAGATTGCGCACCAGCGGAGGCAGAGAGCAGAAATAGACCATATATCTGTAAATATGACACATTCCTGCCCTTTCCATACCACGCAGTGCATCACAGCACAACACATTGTCTTACAGCATCGGGTTGCATGATAAATCTGGGCCTTAGAGCCTTCAGGGCATTGACACAGTATTACCTTACATTTGAATTTTATATTAAAACCCTTAAACTATTCCGTTGATCTAGAACTCAGTTTTGAGTGGGCCCTTTTACTTAAATGACTATACTTTCTAATATTTCGATGTGTTGGGAGGTGCATTGACAAAGGGACCCAGTGCTTTATGGAACTGAGGGTTAACACCATCTCCAGTTCATCGAGCTGTGGGCAATCTGCTTGAGGTATATTTTGGGGCTTCAAGATTCTGGGGTCCTGGTGTCCACAGTACCCAAAACATGCAGCTAAAGTATAACACATTGTAGAATGGACTGTGGAAAGTATGCACTCTGACGATTAAGAGGAATTAGTTTAGTCAGATTTGTGCTAAGTAGTTGGAATACAAACATCTCTTACCAAGTTCAAGTTCTTACGCTGTAAAAATGTACTAAAAGCACTTGGAGGAACCTTTTAAATGCCTTGCCAATACTTTAGAATTGAATTAGCCTATCACTGAGTCTGGATTCTGTATCAGTTGCGTACATAAACCTATTCACTCAGGTTAGGGCAAGAACATCTACCTGTTTTCAGTGTTTAACTTCATTACAAGGAAGTCAGACAGAAGAAGCCGACCCTACACTCTCTGGCTTTAGAGACATTTGGATGATCGTTAGTGTAGAAGGACTGATGAAATTCACATGCTGTACTTTCATTTGGGTAAGGCTTTTTGAAATCAGATTTCTCGTACGCACTTTACTATGTGCTTGTTTGCAAACACTGTTAGTCAAAGGGTTAATATAAATATTATTTGAGACATGCACTCAATGAACAACAGGTGGAAGTTGATTTTTTTAAATGTTTATGAAATTTTGGAAAGGCATATTTCGTTATCCGATTTTAGCTCCTACATACAGGGGCTTATGACAACTACTGTGGTGCTAGGATCAATGTACTCGTAGTAGCGGTCCGACAACTATGCTCCGTCCATCGTATTAGGAGTGCTGTGGTCGGACTGCCAGCAGCCCGCTACAGCACCGCCGGCACCACCAGGATCCTGGATCATGCGGTGCCGGCGGTGTTGAGAGTGGGGAGGAATTCAGGTGATGCTGATCCCAGCACAGCCGTCCATATTACAACTTGCCCTTCTGCAAACCTTTTCATGGTGGTGACCCTGCCATGAAAAAGCTAGTGGAAAGGCAAGGAGGGGGTCCTCAAGAGGGCCCACGGGCACTCTGCCCATGGAGGTTGGTGCGGTGGAGCACATGTTATGCCCCCCAACAAATGCACTTTCAGGTATGCACTATGTGGCATGCACAACATGGTGCATGCCACACAATGCACGTACCTGCAGCAGGCTATCTCATGGCAACGGGTATGTGGTACAGTCTCTCTGTGAGCCTAACATACCACCGCTGTGAGACCGCTGTACCACCGCCCGTCTGCCTTGGTTTACAGTGGTAATCTGACAGAAGGGTGCACAACCGGTTTGGCATTCCTCCTGTGAGTACCGCTTTGTTCGCCATAAGTTGGCAGGGTATGCTCAGACGTGAGTCCCTTGCTCACTTTTCCACTGGATTCAAGCAAGCCTGGCTGAAGACGGCTGAAATGTCAGAAACCGGTCCTAGGAAGCTTGTTTCCAGTCCAGGGAAGGCATGGCTTGGCAGTTCGGGCTGGACTGTTCCCATGAGGCACAGGGTCAGACTGATTTGCATATGGCCATGTCTGAACTGGGGTGGCAGAGTGGGCTAAAGAACGGTGATGGATCAAACCCAGATCTGTTGACTGGGTGTGAGTGTTTTTATTGGTTCTGATGCTCCGTCCATCACCACCCCCTTTTGTACCGCACAGTCTCTCTGTGAGCCTAACATACCACCGCTGTGAGACCGCTGTACCACCGCCCGTCTGCCTTGGTTTACAGTGGTAATCTGACAGAAGGGTGCACAACTGGTTTGGCATTCCTCCTGTGAGTGCAGAGGTGGCGGTCTCACAGGGGGACTGCCAAACTCACAATAAGGCCCACAGTCTAATAAAGAATCAACACTCCATTTACTTGTTTTTCACCTAAGGAAAGAAAATGGTGGGCGAGTCTGACTGTTTAGAAGCTCCGGAAAAGTGAGGCTGGAAAGGTTGTTTAGCACTGTATCCGCATAATTCAGACTGAGGATAAACAGATCAGGGAAATGAACTGTTATTCTGATAATTACCGCCTGCATCTTGCTTCTTAATAGTCCTGTAAAGTGTGTTATATAATAGCGTAAGGGCAACTCTCTAGCCGTTGAACCAGGTGAATCTTGTTATTTTCCAAAAACCATGAATGGCAAACATGTCAAACATTGTAATTGTGTGTCATAAAACTTAGTTTACCTTCTTACAGACTTACCCCCATATTAAGAAAACTTTTGCTGCATGAGTAGGTGTGATGAGTTTAGGGGGATTTCCTCTTGTTATGCACATTTGACATTATGTGCAGAAAGAAAAAAAGTGTGCAGTTGGGTATGAAGAACAGGAAACTGTATGCACTGCAACAGAGTAGCAGTGTCACCCTCCCAAGGTGTGCAAGCACTCGCCTGTCTTTGAGGGCACATGTTATGTCAGGGTTGAAGAAATGCTTCCAAAAGCAGACAAGGGGCACATTGAACTATGAAGGGCAGTAAACAGTGCCCAATTTCCCTTAAAGAAATATTGTAATTTTGTAGGTGGATGAAGGCAAGCCTGTGTAGGACACATGATTAATTACATTCACTTATTAGATCATGTGAGAAAGTAATCCTTTTGTTCTGATCAACACCATTGTTTGATTGATAATGATGGTAACTGACACTGACTGTGCCCTAGGCTCTGCTACCAGACCCGGGGTGAGTGCTCTGATTATATGGTAATTAGGTTTAATTCCAATAGGTGCTGACAGCCTAGCTGTACGTTCCTAGTATATATTAGGGCATGTAGGTTTAGAGGCCCGGCAGATTTAATGAAATTAAGTCTGCACTACTGTGCTGCCTGCTGTCATTTTTTTGCTAAAAACTCCAGAGCTCCAGCCTTTCAAGAGATTTCCAGGAGTTGACTGGTATCTCGCACTGAGCCACTCCGATGCGGATCTGGCCTGACGAAGTGTCTTGCTCGACAGCTAGCTCCAGAAAAGTGCAGAGGTAAAACATTGATGGAGGCCTTCCGCTTAGAGTATCCGACCTGTGCTCCTTTGTGGTTGGGCTCAAACTTTGACTTTGTCCTGGTCAAGCTGACCAGATGTCCCAAAGTGGGGCTGTGGGATTTTAAACACTAGAAAGTGTTTATTCTCAAGAAATTCATATCTCCCATTCCCCTCATTGGATTTTTGAAGTTTTGGTGTCTATTTTTCAGAAAAATATAACCTATTTTTATAAATCAGTGTCTTTAATTTATTGTATTGGTGTTTTAAAATGCTTTACACACCTCTCTCCTAAGTCAAACCGGCCTGCTCATGGCCAACTAGGACGGTTTGAGCAAGTGAATAGTTTGTTGAGACCCTGGCTGAAACTTTAATTGTGTTTGTGGCCTTATTACTAGTGGAATGTTACCATGTTACCACTACTAACCACTACTAACAAACTACTTTCCAACATATGCGATTTACAGTTAGCTGTAGGAGATTGAGGGTAAGGCAGTAGACTGGTAGTGATAGAACTTTTGGCAGTGATCCAGAATGTGAGGATGAACACAACATATCAGAAATGCACACATTAGATGGTATGGCACAGTCACACACATGTATAGATGTTGGCAGGGTTACTGCTAATCAAAAGTCAATCCTGATATGCCCGGCAGCAGGAAGTTCTAGTGTGAGGGTAGGCAGGATGTGGATGGAAACAGCCTGTGATGGTGTTCCAAACTTTGTTGATTTGCTGGAGTATGTGTGCCACCAAGGACCGACCACCACTGCGTACACTTCGCCATCAACAAATCCAAGCCACCCAAACCAGCCCCACGCCCACCACGAAGGAACTAGAGCAAGGTTACCGACGAGCAACTTAACTCCACCCTCACCCGAGAAAACCACACCTGGGCACCCGACGCAAACGACGCAGCCAGAGAACTCCACACCTGGATCTTCAGCTGCACAGATGAGCTCGCCCCGCTACACAACCCCGAAAGCCAACTCCCCAGTAAAGCCGCCTGGTTCACCACAGCTGTCCAAGAAGCCAGACGCGCCTGCAGATGCCTAGAGAAGAACTGGAGAAACACCAGGACAACTGAAAACCACACTACCAACAAGGACGCCATGACGGACTACCACAACCAGATCAGAGCCACCAAGAGGAACATCATCCACAACAAAATCCTGGCCAACTCCACCAACACCAAGGAACTTTTCAGTGTCATTCAATAATTCACCAACCCACGCAGCGAAGCCATAGACATCACCCCATCCCAAGACCTCTGCAACAAGCTTGGAACCTATTTCCACCTCAAGATCAAAAACCTCTACGACAACTTCACCAACCATCCTCCAGGCACCACAGACTGCCCTCGCCCCCCAGAACCATTAGCCAGCCCTTCATCTCCAACTGGACACCGATCACGGATGAATACACCGCCTCGACCATGAAAAGCATCCCTCGGGGACCCATTGACCCCTGCCCCCCTCACATCTACCACAGAGCTGCGGCCGCCATCGCACCCAAACTACAATGCACCATCAACACGATCTTCAAAACAGGCACCTTCCCAGATGACTGGAAGCACGCAGAAGTCAGACCCCTGCTCAAGAAGCCAACAGCTAACCCCACCGACCTCAAGAACTATTGGCCAATCTTGCTCCTCCCCTTCACAGCTAAAGTTGCAGAGAAAACAGGAAACTGACACGATTCATTGAAGAGAACGCCGTCCTCTTTGTTTGTGGCTTTTGCTCATAAGAAATAGCCGATGCATGTGATAAGAACTTGTCCTTGCCATCAAAAGGTTGCAGAGTCATCAGCATATTGCTGTGCTAATGGCGTTTGTGTGTTTTTTGCAGAAGGCTATTAGTGCAGATTTCTGGACAAGCAAAGGTGCATGGCTGAGCAGAGGGCTTATCCCTTGTATATCTGCAAATGAGATTAGTGACATTTCTAGGGTAGATCAACCATCGTTGCTCAAGGTACATGGATCTTGGTGGCTGGACTTTGATGCTGCTACTAGGGTTGCTGTTGGTCCAGAATTGTGCACTCTCGATAGCCATCAACTGGAACATGAAGAGAGTTTTGGGCACTTTAAAAAAGTTGGAAATTGACAGTCAGTTCCTCCCTAGTAGGTGGGCCATCTTACTAGCATCCTGAAAGATAAGCCTAAATTTAAGATAGATAGCCACCCATGTCAGACATCAAACAGGTCCCCATTGATCTTTTAGCATACGTAAAAAAGAGTATTTTAGAAGGGTTGTTGCCATTCAATCCCGATTCAATCCTGGAGGAGCTAGTGGAGACTTAGCTAATGATTCATACATATTTTGGTTTATTTCTCCTTTGGAATGGCAAGAATGTCCTTTACTTGTTTCTGCATCCCACTTTTTTTTCCCCAGTAAATTACCGTAGTTCCAGTGCTGATACCTCTGACATCTTGTGTCCTAAAATCCTTGGTAGAGTCTGTTTAAAGAATTTGCCATATTTTTTCAGGTAAGTCCCTTTTTCACAAGAGAAGGGAAATGGAAAAGTTTGCAGATGAAGTGGTAGTGCATTTCCAATTTGTTAAATGTATGCCTAGTCATTTCAGCTGCTTGTCACTGTGGGTCTCCAGATTTCCTTTGTTAGCTGGACATACCATGCAATCAACACCAGACTCTGCGAATACATTCCTTAGGTGTCTAAAGGTTCTTGGAAAGTTACTTTGTAATCCCGGGTGGTAAACGCCGCTCTGCTCGCAGAGTTTGTGGAATTCTGGAACTCTGCGCTCCGTAGATGAACATGGAATTCCTGAAGTTCCGCAATTTGGGCATGAAGAGGAGTATTTTTTCCGTTTGTGCGCTCAAGGTTTTTTTTTGGCACTCAACCACGAGCAGCAAGGGCCATATGTACAACCAGTGTAAATTGCGACTTGCAATTCACGCTCGATTGCGTGTCGCAATTTAAATGTACAACAGTGTCAGAGACACTGATTGCGAGTCCCAATGGGGTCGCAAAATACGAGCCTCGTGAATATTAATGAGGCACTCGCAATTTGCGACCCCATTGGGAATGGCTGGCCCTCCCAGGAATGGTGGCCTGCTGGGCTCAGCAGACCTCCATGTCTGGGACTGCTTTTCAATACAGCAGTTTTTTTAAAACGCAGACCGTTATCCTTAAAGCAAACCGGGATGCATTTTTAAAAAAATGAAACACTTTTGTTTCATTTTTTAATGGCAGGTAGTGGTCACTGGAACCACTGCATGCCCCTAAAAAATATTTTGCCCTGCATTTGCAAAGGTACCTTCCCATTTGCGACTGCATTACCACCCTCTTGAAGAGGGCAGTAAATTGCGAGTGTTTTGCGACCGCAAATGAAGTCGCCAAACATTTGTACATGGCTTGTGAGTCTCTATTAGAAAGGGAATGCCCCTTCCTAATAGCTAGTCGCAAAACACTATTTTGCAAGTTACAAATTGTTTGCGACTCGCAAAATAGTGTTGGTACATGGCCCAGAGGAAAATTTAATGCGTTAATGGGTCACAATCCCTTTTGCGCATGCAATTTCCAGTCGTACATCTGGCCCCAAGACTCTCAGGCCGCATGCAAGAGCACGTGAGACTTCTTAAACCGCTAGTGAGCTCCTGCGAGACTTTGTTCTCCCTCGCACGACTTCTGGATGCGGCTGCACCAATCTAGCATTCTTAGAGCCGATCGCTATATCAAACGGAGCAGTTGAGCAGCTTTTCTGCTTGAAAATGCAGCTGAGAGGCATTTGGTGTGAATTTTCTTTTCAAACTGTCCATTGGAAAAAAATGTTTGTGTGGGAAGCCATTTTTGTAAAACTTTTTTATCAAACCAGTAAAAAGTGCCCCAGATACTGCAACTTTCTGTTCCTGTCCAGCAGGCTCCTCCCAGTGCTTTGTCCCTCACCTAGTCACTTTTCATTGGGATTTGGAGCTGAAAGGACCACTCTCCTTGTCTGCTGCATATTTACCATTGGATTTAAGGACTTTGTTTTTGTGATATCACAAGTAGGTTGAAAAACTGGTGTATAAGGGTGTTGTTTTTTTGACTAGGGGCATGCACCTTGATTTATTTGTACTTTTAAAATTTATTGTGGTGGGTACCCTCCAGTTTTCGTAGGGGCCTAGCTTTTTGTGCATGAAATGTATGTTTTGTAAAGGAGAAATGTTGCACAGTTCAGTACATTTTCGTCTCCATATTTTTAATACATTTGCAATATTGATTGATTTAATTCACTATGTGGCTTAGTTTGCCAATGAGCCTTCTAGCCAGTAGGCCCTGTACTATTCATGGATGCATGAAACAACTGTTTCTGAGGTGTTGGTAGAATTAAAACATCATTTAGGCCATGGATGGCATTGGATTAAAATACAAAATTTGGATGTTTGTTGTTTTTCACATCCTTACACCGCAAACAGTATTTAGGTGGGGTAATGCCTTTGGAGGATATGTGTTGAACATTTTTAGCCCTGTTAATTTTTATTTTTGGCATTGCTGAATTAATGCTGTATTCTCTGTGTTACCATGCCTCTGTTGTCTGGCCACTGTGTGTGTGTATGTGTGTTTGGCATAGGCCACCATTTGCCTTAGTTGTTTAAGAATCAATATGCCACGTGGCCAGGAGCCATTTTGTATAGTTGGTGTCCACCCTAGACCTGCATGTGTTCTTTGTTTTCCAGGCTGCCTGCTTGTTGTTGTGACCATATGGCTGGTGGCCATTTTGTGTAGCCAGCCAGTGTACTGTCTCCATAGGCCTACATGTCTTCTTTGTTTGTGGCCATGCCTTCTTGCTGATTGTTGTTTCCTGACAATGTGGCAGGTGGCCATTCTGTGTAGCCAGTCAGTGTGCTTTTGCCATAGGCCTGCATGTCTTCTCTTTGTTCCTCATGCCTCCTTGCTTGCTGTTTGACCATGTGGCTGGTCGCTACTTTGCGTATGCATCCAGTGTGCTTTTGCCATAGGCTTCCACGTGTTGCTCTTCTGTCTTTGTGTTGCAGCCATGCCTCCTTGCTTGTTAGTTCACCATGTGGTTGGTTGGTGGCCATTTTGTGGAAGTAGCCAGTGTGACTTTGCCATAGACTTGCATGTCGTCTCCATGTTCCAAATGCAATTTTTGATCTGTGTTGGTGTTGATGACCATGTGGCAATGGCAGGAAGCAATTTTTTGTGCCCAGTCAGTGTGGCCCTTTGCCATATGCCTGCATGTATGGTTGAGCAATAGATAGCAGTTTAATAGATAAAAAGTAATGATATGCTTGATGATAATGTCAATTATTTATACATTTCTTTTTTTCAATGTTAGTTTTTTTTTCTTTAGAAAATTATTTTTCTCATTTTCATAACATTTGGCATTAATAAATCAACCCCATGTCTGCTACAGGTGCAGAACAGCAATCATTGTGTAAGGACTATTCAATTGTCAATGCATTTGTCAGCTGCACCTCCCTGCATGCCACATCCCGCTTGATGCATTGCTTATAAAGCAAACAGTTGCAGCTGTATTGAGTGTTGTTGTTGCTCTTTCTAATCCTTCCTGAGTATAGTCACCATTAAAATTTATGTTGATATAGTTATCCGTTTTACGAATGAACACTGTGTACTATTGTTAATTATTTATAATAACTTAAGTAACCACACTAAATGATATTGTTTGTTTGTACTACTACTTGAAATGCAACAATGCCACATTTCACTGATGTTTTTCTTGCTTCTTTGCTTTTAGGTTCACAAGAGAGAAGACCTCACCCACCATACAGCCAGACAGAAGGCCTCTGCATGACGTGACGCATGACTGACTACACAACACGGTCATCTCTTCAGCTTGTTGTGAAGCTAAGTGCCACTGCCAACTGACAGCATCAAGACAGCCCCAAAGAAAGGTGCTGCCAAGAAAGTGGTTAGTGGGGAGCAGAAGACTCAGATTTCCACCACTGGTGTACTGATGGCAACCTTTTTCAGGAAGGTTGTGCCTTGCCTGCTGCACTGCCCTCCAGCGAGCAAGTTGAGAGCCGCCCTCCTCCATCTACAGCACCACCTCTCCAACTTAAGCCCATAACCATGTCTGTCAGTGAGGTCGCCAATGTAATGTCGACTCCGACAAATAGTGATGTTGAATTGGATTTGTCCCTTTTGCAGAGTAGTACACAATCTTTTCAGGAAACACAGCAAAGTGGACAGCAGCTGTAGCCAGCAATTGATTTGTCTGATGTTGGAGCAGAACAGAAGGTTGAGCTTCCTTGAGAGCATGAAGTTAAAACCCTTCTTTTAGAATTATTGACTCCCACATCTCCAGCAAGGAAAGGGAAGGGTACTGCAGCACCATCTTCTCCAAGCACCACTTCTGATGATGATGATGATAGGGACATGGAATGTATCCCGATAGAGACCAGGAGACAACAGGAGAGGCAAGAGAAAAGAAAGGTTTCAGAAAGACTTGGGGGCATATTATCAAGCGGCAGCAATAATTATCACTGGCCGCTCTTAGCTAGAACTTATTTATCGCCGGCTTTCGCTGGCAATTATCGCCATGCTATCGCTGTATCAACAACGCATAGCGCAATGGCGATAATATACCAGTGATAGCGGTGTTTTCCATGGAAAATCGCTGGTTTTCCAGCGATGTTCCATGGAAAACGTCGATAACCTTCATTGTTAGGTATAGGTAAGTCAGCATTTTAGCAGACGTTAGTTTTTGGCGAAACGCGCGGGCCTCCTTGTAAATATCGCGATGTACATCTAGCGATATTTTACAATGTAGTCCGTCAGGGGTACACCCAGTGATGCTCACTGTGAAGCGAGGCGTCGGGAAAACGGGTGCTAACATGCGATAATGCATGTTATCACCACCTTGTAAATACGGCGATGAAAATATCGCCGCTTTAGCGGCAAAAAGTGCCGCTAAAGCAGCGATACTGCCCTTGTTAATATGCCCCTTAGAGTTATGGAATAGGATGTAGAGTAGGATGACGATGGCAAGGTACTCATGGTGGAGGGTGACACAGAGGAATCTGACATTGCTTAGCAACCAGCTACGAGGGAGGTAACACTGTCACCAGCTCCCATATTTGCAAAGCCCCAGCTGAGACCTGCACCAACCCTTGCCATCGGAGAAGCAGAGAGGCAATCAATAACATGCCCATCTACCTCCATTTTATCTTCAGGTATTGGACCGGTAAAAAAGTACTCCTCCCCAGTCAGGGACTTGTCTACAGTTCGCAAAGAGGGAGAGCACAGTGCAGTGTGCACAATTTACCAAACAAATGTTCGTCAAGGTAAGCCTGGTACACATTATATTACTGGAGGTGTCTTGCTTGTGATTCATGATGACGATGATGACTGCTCTGGTACGGGGTTACTCGAAATCACTCAGGACTGGAGGAGTATCATGGAAGAACTCATGGCGGGATTGGTAAGCTGCAGGACTACCCAACCAACAGCAAGAAGTTATCAACCATCAGCTTCAGTTCAAAGGTAAACCAAGAGTCTGATCCCTAGTACTACTCAGATATTTGGAATAGAGGGAGTTGTGTTTGCGAAATGCTGCTGTGTGTGTGTGTGTGTGTGTTGGACTTGTGGCAAAAGTGAAACTTTGAGGCCCCCTCTTGATATTTTTGCTCTGCCTCTGACTCTTCTTATCGTGATACACTTCTCATGGAGCTTGCCATTCTTCTGTCCCTCTCCGTGTCTTTAAAATGCAATTTCTCTTTTACAATCGCAGGCCTTCTTCTTGTATCCTTCATGAATGAAAGGTGAAAGCTAGTTGAGCTCCACAACTCTCCTGCTTACCTACCAGGTCTGTGCAGAGAAGCCACAAAGAGGTGTGCTCCTGACATGCTGTGCCCGTAAGTAAGAGCTGGTCTGCCATTAGGAAGTCAGCGTGCTAGTTGTTTTGCACACAGAGAGACATAGAAACACATGCTGACACAACCGCGCAGTGGATGCGAGCAGCAGGCGCATCAAAGGCAAGCCCGTCAGCGTCCAAAATGCGCCATGGATCGAGACCCCTGGTTGTTTCTCCCACCACTACTGTTTAAGGGAACAGCTACTGGCACTCAACACTCCCTACTGCTGTAACCTATGCAACTTCTCCCCCACAGGTAACCCCATAGCAGCTAACCCCATAGCGGTGCACCTGATAGAAACCACACCGAGGGATAACAACTCTCCCAATGCTACAAATAATTCACTGACTTGTATCCTGCTGAACACCAGATCACTGATCAAGCACAACTATGACTTTGAGAACCTGATGCAGAGTTATAATCCTGATCTGGTTTTCTTAACTGAAACTTGGGCCAATGAACCTTCGGAGACTGACTGGATTGCAGCGGTACTAGCAAGACACAAATTGGCAAGTGTAGACAGGAAAAGGAAAAGGGGAGGAGGTATCGCAATTATTTTGTGCTCTATTTTTAAACCCGCGCTTGACCCTAACCAGCACCTTGGAGTAGAAGCGATGACGTTCAATTTCAAATTTAGTAAGATTCTGTCCTTCCCAGGATTACGCTTGTACCGGCTGCTAGGGGCCTATGGCCCCGTTTACACAATCACTGCAAACATTTATGGAAGTGTACTTAGACTCCCCCACTTTTACAGTACTTGGATATTTTAATTTTCATCTCGAATGCAAAAACAATACGGACACCTCCCTTCTGGTAGATAATAAGGCAGGTTTTGGGATGTTATATTAAATCAAGAGGAGCTTCCATGCAGTAATACAAAATATCAAAGGGAATGGATCACTTGACCTGAGTAACCAGGGTTTGCAACATTTGTGTTGGTAACCTGTAAAAAACCCACATTCACGTACACAAGTCGTGAGGCGGTATATTTTGGTTCTCCGCCTTGTTTTGAAAAACATGACAGCATCATCATTGGGTTTCTTTTTTTTGTCGTATGCTTTTGATATTTTGTTTTTAGGTTTTGGAATGACCCAGATCATTACAGAGCCCACACACAAGGCCTGTCACACATTGAATGGAATCCTCACTAATAACCCAAAGATTTTTTTTTTTAAATACTGCCGCTAACCTGGACCAATAACAGGCCTAGTTTTTTCAAACTCCTTCTCTCGGAGAAAATAGTGCCCTTTCACAATAGATTGGATCCAAGATCCAACTGTGGCACAAAATTAACAAATCTGACCTTGATGAGACCCTTGAGAGATACCTTCCCTTGTTAGTCCCAGATAACAATAAGGCTGCTGATAATGTTGACTGCTGGATTAGATAAGCAATCGATCCCCTGGCCCCAGAAATCTTTTCTAAATAACACCGTAACCAAGCTCCAGCCCCATGGTACAATGCAGAACTCAAAAACACAAAATCTAAGTGCAGATGTTTAGAATATACCTGCAGGCTAGATTACAGTGAGCAGGGCAAACTTAACTACAGACTAGCTCTAGTAGAATATAAAGAAGCAATTAAAAATGCCAAAATGAACTAGTTTACGTCTAACATAGAGGCTGCAAAACATTCGACTAGTGAGCTTTTTAAAACTGTCACTTCTATGTCCAAACTTCAGCGGGAGAATCAATTCTCTCCTGATCAAGCCTTCTGCTATGAAGTGGCCAATTGTTTTCAGACTAAAGTACAAACAATCTACAAGGAGCTTGCAGGGGACGCTCCAGACACTGGCAGCAAGGTGTTAATAGAGGATACTGTCTCTGGAATTCCAACTACCTGGCAACTGCTAAGTTTCTCCCCTTTAACCTCTGAGAAAATAAATGATATACTACTGTCCATCAAATCTGGCTCTTCGTCGGATCCATGTCCTCCCTCAAAACTACACATGGCTTTGGATAGGGTTAGTACTCATTTGGCCCTGCTTCTGAACAACGTTCTCATGCCAGGTAATTTCCCCGATTCTTGGAAGAAAGATTGTATAAGGCCCATTCTAAAAAAAACCCTCACTAGACCCCTCTGAAGTAAAAAATGACTTGCCTATATCATGCCTACCTCTCATGGCCAAAATTCTAGAAAAATCCATTAATCTTAGCTGACGTGCTACTTAGAATCCAATGACCTCCTACACACCACCCGACATGGCTTCAGACCAAACCACTCTATAGAATCAGCCTTAGTCATGGCCACCGAGGAGATATGTGAACAGCTTGACAGTGGAGGGAGGGCCGTCCTCATCCTACTTGACCTCTCAGCTGTGTTTGATACTATTAAGCCTCTACTACTAGAGCAGAGGCTGAGGTCAGTTGGAACACTGCTCACCTCCTTCCTTGCTTTGAGGGAACAGAGGCTGTGCTGGAGTAAACTTACATCTGAGGCCTCTTCACTCCCTTGTGGAGTTCTTCAAGGCTCAACACTGTCACCTACCCTCTTCAACATCTACGTCACTCCTCTGGCTAAGATGATCAAAACACATGGGTTCTCATTGATCTCTTATGCCAACGACACTCAGATAGTTATATCTATATCCTCTGGTACAGAAATAGTGGCTGAGAGGTTCCATAACTGTCTAAAGCACATAATTGGGTGGATGCATCTGAGTTATCTTAAACTAAATACAGATAAAATGTAGGTGGTTGAGTTCGGAAAGGGACCATCACTCTGGAATCCCCTATGATGGCCAGCAGAGGCAGGAGACTGTCCTGATCCCACTGATAAGGTCAGAAACCTAGGAGTCATGTTTGATGATCGGCTCAATTTTGAAGGTCAGAACAATCTTCTACCCTCCTCATGCTTTTTCCTTCTAAAAATCCTGCAAAAAATTCTTCCATTCATTCTACAAGAACTGAGAAAAACCGTAGGGGTCACCTTAATTCTCTCTAGAATTGACTACTGCAATGCTCTCCAACTATTAAAACTTCAGTCCTTGCAGAATGCCGCAGCGCTGGTGTTGCATCCCTAAATTCCATCCCATTTTCAACAGCATTAGGGACCTCCATTGGCTTCCGGTCCAGCAAAGAATTGAATTCAAGGCTCTTTGTCCAGTGCATAAAGCAATATACGGTGGAGGGCCTCTGGACCTATAGTAACTTTTTTCCTGGTATGCCCTGTGGCGTAAGATCAGCCAACAAAGGGCATTTTCAGGTCCCTAAAATTTGAAGGGCAAATGGGGTGGAAGAAGTCTTTTCCATTGGGCAGCCAAGCTCTGGAATAGGCTGCCAGTTGTAATTAGGCTACAATCAAGTGGACTCTTGTTCAGGAAGATCCTTAAGACCAGGTTATTCCCATCCAAGTAGGAAGTAATATCTCACATCTCTGGTAAAGCATACGGTACATGTCACAGTCAGTGCCAAGATGCCTTGGCATTCGCATACTTTACAAATGTTTTATAATTATTAGTTCAATTTGTAACGCGCATGGCTGCCCCAGCAACGGGGCATCCCAGCGCGACCCTGACCAGGACCAGACATCAACGACAGACACAGCAGGCCACACAGTCTATAAAGACTCAGCAGGACCAGAGAACAACCAAGTCTTTATCGCTTTACGAAAAGGAAAATGCTGTTGAATAGATCTGATAGAAAGCGGTAAAGAGTTCCAGAGTTTGGCGGCAAGGTTCCGAAAGGAGCGACCTCCAGCTCTGGCCCTATGGATGCGAGGGACACAGACCAAAGCACAGCCCGCCGATCTCAAAGAGCGGCTGGGGGTGTAAGTCGTTAAAAGATTGGCCAGGCTCAAAGGGGCCTGACCGGATAAGATTTTGTGGGCCATGCAGAGAGCCTTAAACTGAACACGTTTCTCCACAGGGAGCCAGTGCAATTTAGGGAGCGAAGCCGTCACTGAACTAGACCTAGGAAGCCCTACCAGCAAATGCGCAGCGGCGTTTTGAACCCGCTGCAGACGTTGAATGCTGGTTCTATTGGCGCCCAAATAAAGTACGTTCCCATAGTCCAGCCTAGACAAGATTAAGGCCTGGACTATGGTCTGACGTACTTCAGGTGGAAAAAAGCCAATCACGGGTCTTAGGCCACGAAGGAGCCCAAAACACACCCCAGCCACAGTCTTGGACTGCGATTCAAAAGTCAAGCCTTGGCCAAGCCATATCCCAAGGTTTTTTACGACTTTCTTAGGAGAGGGTGCAGGTTTAAGACGTTCCGGCCAGCATCCATTGGACCATATATCTTGGTCCTTCCTGAGCAATAATGTCTCGGATTTCCTGGCGTTGAGCTGCAGAAAATTAATCGCCATCCAGTCCGCCACAGCTAAGAGATCCTCCTTAAATTTCTCTAAGTTGTCATTGCAATTCTTAGAGAAGGAGATCAGCAGCTCGGTATCATCAGCATATGACACCAATGCAAGGCCTTTGCTCTTAGCTACCGCAGCCAAGGAGCGAACATAGAGATTGAACAGGAGCGGACTAAGAACTGAGCCCTGTGGAACTCCTTGAGGCAGGGCATGCTCCTGGGAAGATAACGGAGGCATAGACACTTGAAACGATCTATCATTCAGAAAGGAGCAAAACCAATCTAAGGCCTCACCTTCGACACCAATTTCCCGCAAGCGAGTTAGTAAAATCGAATGAGAAATGGTGTCGAAGGCAGCACTAAGGCCCAATAGGACCAGAGCCACGGAATTACCCCTATCCAGACTGTCCTTGATAGCCTCCGACACTGTTAACAGAGCAGACTCAGTCCCATGATGCTCACGGAACCCATGTTGCGAAGGGTCAAGAATAGCATTGTGAGCTATATACTCTGAAAGAACAGCATTAACATGGGACTCAGTCACCTTGGCCAGGAAGGGAAGAAGGAAAATGGGTCTGTAGTTAGCCGGTTCCCGGGGATCCAGGGAAGGCTTCTTAAGCAGTGGCACAACTTTAGCATGTTTCCACGCTCTGGGAACCATTGCAGAGGAAAGACATAAGTTAACCAATCCCCGAGCCCAGGGAGAAATCACAGAATGGAGTTAGCAAAATAGAGCAGGAGTGAGAGGGTCGACTGGGGATCCAGACTTAATCTTCCGACAGAGAACAGTGAACTCATCGGAGGATAAAGATGGAAAAGAAGTTAAGCTGCTACCCACCAAGGGGCCAGAGGTGATGAGAGCCTCACTCCCCACACATTGGTCCACCAAAGGCAGGTTTAAGTAGATATGCTCGACCTTAGCCAGGAAGTGGCCGGCCAACTCACTACACTGCTGGTTAGAAGCAATCGGAGAAGCGACCATAGATCCAGCATTTCTCATGCTCTTAAGTAGGGCAAATACCGACTTGGAAGGGTTAGTACTGGCCACGATTTCCTTTGCCACATACTCAGTCCGAGCCTTTCTAATAAGACGATGATATTGTTTTATGGCGGCCCGGAATTCCCGCTTAGCTGAGTCGTCATAAGAACGTCTCCAGACACGTTCCAGGTGCTTACAGCCCTTTTTGGCTGAAACGAGAGAGGTGTCGAACCAGGAATTTGAGGACCCTCTGCTTTATACTCCCAGACGAGCTGGGATACAGGTGTCTAAGCTATGGCCAACCCATTCGTGGAAGCAAGAGATTGAAGCCTCCACATCACATGGCATTGGCATGGCATGGCATTTACTTACTTAATTACTTACTTTACCAACCCTTGCATTAAAAATGATCCATAGGTTTTAAGATATAGAATGAAGAACATCAGTTGTCAGCATCATCATCATTAAGGCCTTGTTTTGCCTAACCGTAAATGCCTATCTAAGCTTGTGGATTCCAGACTTTGTGTTCATTTGTGATAACTTGTGGATTTCACAAATAATACTTTTGGCTCCACATTAGCCATAACTTACTAGTATTGCTATTTTTTCAATTTTAGCCCAATTAGGCATTCTCATTGTTTCATCACCATCATGCACTACTCAAGTGGTGTCAATTCTTTGTATATCTTTGATAAATATATATAACCGACGCACTCAGTCTTTCTACTTCCATTTAGTTGCCTACCACGTATGATCATCAATCAATCATTCAAAACAATCCTACAGTTGGACTCACCTGCGTCAAACTGTGACTTTGTGATGCCTCCCCTGTTTTTGCTGCACAGATATTCAGGTAAGACAAATAGTATGGATGTAATTTACCTTAATAAACTGCTACTGGTTATATCTAGATAGTTCAGACCCTCAACACAATATAGCCTAGGTAATTTCATCATGGCAGCATTCCCTATAAAGGTCAAGACAGTTAGAGAAGTTTAAGCCTAGACTCTATAATTAAGTGCTACAATATCTCTAGTCTTAAGTTACAAGCACATACACAGGCTGCATAGAACTACAACAAACAAATGATGGACGGAATGCTGACAATGCAGACATTCTCCCCAGTCAAGAGATCTGGGTTCAATCCATCGTTCTTTTGCCCACTACACCACCCCAGTTTAGACATGGCCATATGCAAATCAGTCTTGACCCTGTGCCTCATGGGAACAGTCCAGCCCGAACTGCCAAGCCATGTCTTCCCTGGACCGGAATCAAGCATCCTAGGACCGGTTTCTGGCTATCAGCCGTCATCAGCCAGGATAGCTTGACTCCAGTGGCGTAGTGAGCACGGGTCCCACGTCTGGGAATACCCATCCCACTTAGGGCGAAAAGCATTACAACAAACAAATGATGGACGGAATGCTGACATTCTCCCCCAGTCAAGAGATCTGGGTTAATTCATCGTTCTTTTGCCCACTACACCACCCCAGTTTAGACATGGCCATATGCAAATCAGTCTTGACCCTGTGCCTCATGGGAACAGTCCAGCCCGAACTGCCAAGCCATGTCTTCCCTGGACCGGAATCAAGCATCCTAGGACCGGTTTCTGGCTATCAGCCGTCATCAGCCAGGATAGCTTGACTCCAGTGGCGTAGTGAGCACGGGTCCCACGTCTGGGAATACCCATCCCACTTAGGGCAAAAAGCATTACCACAAACAAATGATGGACGGAATGCTGACAATGCAGACATTCTCCCCCAGTCAAGAGATCTGGGTTAAATCCATCGTTCTTTTGCCCACTACACCACCCCAGTTTAGACATGGCCATATGCAAATCAGTCTTGACCCTGTGCCTCATGGGAACAGTCCAGCCCGAACTGCCAAGCCATGTCTTCACTGGACCAGAATCAAGCATCCTAGGACCGGTTTCTGGCTATCAGCCGTCATCATTCAGGATAGCTTGACTCCAGTGGCGTAGTGAGCACGGGTCCCACGTCTGGGAATACCCATCCCACTTAGGGCGAAAAGTGTTACAACAAACAATTGATGGACGGAATGCTGACAAATCTGGGTGTAGTGGGCAAAAGAACGATGGATTTAACCCAGATCTCTTGACTGGGGGAGAATGTCTGCATTGTCAGCATTCCGTCCATCAATTGTTTGTTGTAACGCTTTTCGCCCTAAGTGGGATGGGTATTCCCAGACGTGGGACCCGTGCTCACTACGCCACTGGAGTCAAGCTACCCTGGCTGATGACGGCTGATAGCCAGAAACCGGTCCTAGGATGCTTGATTCTGGTCCAGTGAAGACATGGCTTGGCAGTTCGGGCTGGACTGTTCCCATGAGGCACAGGGTCAAGACTGATTTTCATATGGCCATGTCTAAACTGGGGTGGTGTAGTGGGCAAAAGAACGATGGATTTAACCCAGATCTCTTGACTGGGGGAGAATGTCTGCATTGTCAGCATTCCGTCCATCAATTGTTTGTTGTAACGCTTTTCGCCCTAAGTGGGATGGGTATTCCCAGACGTGGGACCCGTGCTCACTACGCCACTAGAGTCAAGCTATCCTGGCTGATGACGGCTGATAGCCAGAAACCGGTCCTAGGATGCTTGATTCTGGTCCAGTGAAGACATGGCTTGGCAGTTCGGGCTGGACTGTTCCCATGAGGCACAGGGTCAAGACTGATTTGCATATGGCCATGTCTAAACTGGGGTGGTGTAGTGGGCAAAAGAACGATGGATTTAACCCAGATCTCTTGACTGGGGGGGAATGTCTGCATTGTCAGCATTCCGTCCATCAATTGTTTGTTGTAACGCTTTTCGCCCTAAGTGGGATGGGTATTCCCAGACGTGGGACCCGTGCTCACTACGCCACTGGAGTCAAGCTATCCTGGCTGATGACGGCTGATAGCCAGAAACCGGTCCTAGGATGCTTGATTCTGGTCCAGTGAAGACATGGCTTGGCAGTTCGGGCTGGACTGTTCCCATGAGGCACAGGGTCAAGACTGATTTGCATATGGCCATGTCTAAACTGGGGTGGTGTAGTGGGCAAAAGAACAATGGATTTAACCCAGATCTCTTGACTGGGGGAGAATGTCTGCATTGTCAGCATTCCGTCCATCAATTGTTTGTTGTAGAACTACTTGAAGGCAGCAGTGCAAAAGCATAAATTTAGATTAATAAGATATAGTTTCCCCCATTATTTATTTACAAAGCAAACCGCCCTCTCCACACAAACAACATGCCACCACTCTCTCAAACAAAACTGACCCAAGTCCCAAAACTCAAAATGTTCATGAAAGTCTCTAGAGTCCCACCCCAACTCCGTTTCCACCCTCAGCACCCAGCCCCAACAAACAACAAATCCCTCCAACCAAAACAAAATAATTAAAAAAAGGGTTAGAAGAGGGCATTATGGATGTTGCTCCAGAGCTAGTCCATGCTCTGCTCCATCAAGATGAGCCAGCCCTCGATAGTGTCTAGCCTCTGCAGGATGTGGCTCAGAAATGGTATGTTCCCATTCTGGTGGGGAGTGGCAGCAGTTGTCTGGTTGCTGCGCCGGCAATGGGATTGCCGGGAGGCTGAGGTAGGCCGGCTACACTGGGGCCCAGGAGCTGAGAATTGATCGCCTTCTCTTCCAGGACCACCAGCCGCCGGTATTCAAGCTGGATACGCTCCAGCCTCAGCCTCCACAAATGGACCACTCACTGTCGGGTGGTCCACTGGACCAGCAGGAGAAGCTATATTGAGAAAAAGAAAAAAGGCAAATTGTAAACAATGCTATTTGCAAACAATTGTCTTAAGTAATAGTGTGGCACAGTAGCAGAACATTGCTGGTCCCCAAGGGCCATTCAAATTTATTTGATGTGATGATTATGATTAGGAGAAACACAAGGCCAATTGCATGTTATATTTTACCCACACATGTTGCCAAAAATTAAAAAGCAGTGACTGTTTAGCAGAAAAGTAACAGGCGGACTGGCAGAGAATAACATCACAGGTTTAAAAAACAGTGATTGGATTATTTTTCTCTTCTAAAGGCTTTTCAAGTAACTATAAAGAGAGTGAGACACTTTGAGTTTAAAAATAAATGACTTCTCATTCATGGGTATGGCATTATGCTTTATTAATGAGTACAAGTGTTGTGTGGTGCTAAAATGATGACGCCATGCTCATTGCTAACCCTGGGCATAGCACTACGCTTCGCCCACGTAGTATACGTAGCGCTGCCTGCTTCGCAGTTTTCGAAGTAGGCGAAGCAGGCAGTGCTACGCACACGCCAGGGCGAAGCGTAGCTGCCTGCCGCCCGCCACCCGCCTCCCGCCCACCCTCCTTTTAAATTAATACCCTGCATGTTAAAAGTAAAGAGACTTACCTGAATCGCGGCATCTCCGGGGCTCCCTCTTCCTCATTTTCAACTTCTTGTGACAAATGCGCATGCGCGGACGCCCGCGCATGCGCATTTCTCGCAAGAAATGCGCATGCGCGGGCGTCTGCGCATGCGCATTTGTCAAGAAGTTGAAAACGAGGAAGAGGGAGCCCCGGAGACGCCGCGCTTCAGGTAAGTCTCTTTACTTTTATTTATTTAACTTGCAGGGTATTAATTTAAAAGGAGGGTGGGCGGGAGGCAGGTGGCGCGTAGTGGATCTACGCGGAGCGCGCGAGTGTGCGTAGATTTGGGCACACTACGCGCTGCTTCACGTAGCCCCACTACGCCCACTACGCCCACCCCTGCTCATTGCTAGCCAGTGCCTCTGCTAGTTTTATACTGGCTGCAGCTGTAGTTGACAACTATCTATTTCCAATGGCCCGGCTCTTTGCCAAATGCATTTCTCTTTCTACCCTGTCTCCTAACAGGCAGATGCATAATAAATAGGATACTATGTCAGTCACACAACTCATGTATGGAATGCTGATATTAATATATTATCCTGTCTGCCGTTAGTAGAGGGTCAGGAAAATGAATCGAATGGACTGCAGTACAGGGACCAGAATGGATTATATAGATTGTATATGGCTCATTCGTCACTGTGTATCCCATATTCCAAACTTGATATCAAATCATGTACTTACTCCCACTCTACTCTGTGGCCTAACCCACCACCATGTTTTCCACCAAATTAATTTGCTGGGCAAGACCCAAGGAAAGGAAACTTGACTTACTCTACTGCAGAGGGAGGGTGTAGGGGATTGTATTAGTAGGGTAGATCTTTTTACATATCATAGAGGGGCCACTAAAATGATCATAGATTCATCATCTTTGGCTTATTCAGTCACAGTGAGAAAAGCTCCAAGGAAATGGTGAAGGGCCTGGTTTAGATCATCACGGCCCGGTTACTCCATCATACGGTGACAGATATATATCCTAGATCAGGCCTTAAGACCGTTGGTAAACCTATGACCGGGACCTAGCCATCAACCTATCCGATCTGAGCTCCATTGTAGCTAGCCTAAAACTTTGACTGACAAGATAGCTGTATGTGGTTATTTAAGCTCTATGGAGCTAGAATGCAACATATTTGATTAATTCTATACAAAATTCATATCTTAATTTCCCTGCATTCGATCTTTGTCATTTTCGTGTCATTTTAAAGATGAGACATGTTTTCATTTTTATAAATTATTGTTGGATTTTTATTGTGTTGTGTATTTTACTTATTTACTGTTTTGGTGGTATTAAATGCTTTACACATATCTGTCTGCTACAATAAGCCTGACTTCTCTTTTGCCAAGCTACAAAGGGTTGAGAAAGAATTAATTTATTGAGACTTGACTGGAGCAATTAGTGATTGAGGTATTATTACTTGCTGAAGGTGAATATCCCCACCTTCTAATAATTCACTTTCCTACAGGCCCACCTGGCTGTGCATCCGTAATAGTAGCTTGGATGTGATGCCACTGACATAGGCGAATTCTGGAGAGAACTGGGAGGTGGCAGACTCAATAAGCGTTGTGAGGGAATCAGTGTAAGTGTTGGAGGTGTCTACTTATGAGTCTTGTGCAATTTGGAGGTTGCTGATGCAGGTGATGCTGGCACACGACAGGAGACAGTGCTGCTTGTGTAAAGTCATCACCCTCTTCATCCTCATGACCACCTTCTTCTTCCATCACTGGGCACTCAGTTGCTTCTCCTCTCTCATCTCCATCACCACCAGCACCTTTCTTTTTATGGTGCTCCTCCCACCGTATTATGTGATGTTTTCTAAGATGGGACACTTGGCCTCCAGTACCGTGGTGCAAACAGAGCTTACCTTGATGAACACAAGCATGGCAAATGGAGCATATTGCAATGTTATACACCTACTTGCTAATCATTAAGAAGTTCCATTCTGGGGAGGAGATCATTTTTAGTGTGCCAGTGCCGATGCCTGAAGAACTGGAGGTTAGTGGCTGCGTCTTTACTCTAGGGCGCACTTCGACTGTGTTAGTGGTGGAGGCAGGTCTCAACGGGGGTCTTACAAATACGGTAGCAGGAGGAAGTGGTGATCGAACCACATCCCTCCGAGCAGCTTGAAAAGGAGGGGTCACCTCAGTGTCCTCTGAGCCATAATACAATAATTCTAAGACTTTCAGAAACTTTCCTTTTTCCTTGTCTCTTGGGGTAGGTGTCGGACTCTGCAGAGGTTCAATCCATGTCCAGGTCATCATAATGGGGGCATGGAGAGGATCATGGAGTACCTTTTCTTTTCCTTGCTGGAGATTGTGAAACCAATAATTGAAGAGCAACATCCTGATCAGCAGGAAATACAACCTCCTGTTCTGCTCCTACTTCAGTAAGGACTGTTGCAGGCTGCAGCTCCTGTTGTCCCATTTCCTTTGCGATTGGGTATTAGCTTGAGGTTGAGATGATAAATTCAGTTCATATTCACTGCTGATTGCCATGAATACATCGTTGAGAGACATGGGCTTGGGCTTAGCCTTAGGTTGGAGTGGTGCCATTGATGATGGCGGAATGCGGATCCCAGCCTTTTGCTGCCCATAGGAAGGTGCAGCAGATACACCACATTTTTGGAAGAAGGTGGAGAATGGCATGCCAGTGGTGGCAATATCCTTCTTCTCCTCATCACAAGCCACTTTACTGGCAGGAACACCCTTCTTTGGGGCCACCTTAAAATTATTTCTGAGCTCTGTCAGTTGCCACTTAACTGCACAAGTGGAACTAGAAGAGGACTCAATGTGCATCACTGCTGGCCTTCTCCCTAGCTGTACTCTGTGTGATGTCTCTTGTGCACCTAAAACAAATGAAGCTAGAAAGAAAATCTGTGAAATGTGGCATTTGCAGTTTAAATCTACAAACAATATAATTTAGTGAGGTCACATCACAAATATTTAAAAGTAGTATATCCATTCCAAACCATAGTAACATAATCTTTCAATAACATACATATTGAAAAGTGTACCTTATGTGCCGCTAAGGGCAATGAGATGCCTGAAGCAGGCAGGGGATGCAGTGGGAAAATTGAATAATCCTTAAAGGAAATTTGGCTGGTGTGGTCCTTTGGCCTATTGCAGGCAGGGGTGCATGAGGGAAATGAATAATCCTTAAAACAAAGTATTGCTGGTGTGTGCCTGTGGCCTCTGACAGGCAGCATGTGCAGGGGGAAATTGGAATAATCCTTACAAAATGTATTGCTTTTGTGCACCATTGGCCTATGGCAGGGGGTGGGTGTAAGGGGGAAATTGAATAATTCTTAACAAAATATTGCTAATGTGAGCATATGGCAGTTGGGGTTTGCAGGGAAAAATCTAATAGTTGAAAGAAAATGATTGCTAGTGTCGCTCTAGGGACTATTAGAAATCCTATGGGAGGCAAAGAGGCGCAGGAAAAAAAAATGGATAAAAACACTGTATGTGCATACTACAATCATACTCAAGCAAATTAAACTCATATTAGGGAAAAAAGAAAATATGAAGAAAAAAAAGGCATAGATCTCTTCCATCAATATCCCTAGAAAATGACTTTAGAAAAGAGGAAGAAAAGGAACTCACTAGCTACACAAAATGGCTGCACTGGTACATGACCACCAAGGGTGAAGGCATGGACAACAAGGAACACATATGGGCCTATGGCAAATGCAAAGCACACCAACTACAAATTGGGTGCCCGCTACATGGCCTCCAAGGGCAAAGACATGGACAACAAAGGAGACATGCAGATCTTTAGCAGAAGCAAAGCCCACTAACTACAAAATGGCCACCGGCCACATGACCACCAGGAGCAAAAGCATGGATAAGAAATAACACATGCAGGCCTATGGCAAAAGCAAAGCACACTGACTACAAAATAGCAGCCAGTCACATGGACACCAAGGGCAAAGGCATGGACAATAAAGAACACATGCAGGCATATGGGAAAAAGCACACTGACTATGCAAACAAATATGGCCACCCTGCCACATGGCATGGAGAGCAAAGACAAAATGGTGGCCTATGGCGAAAACACACACACACTGGCCAAACAAAAAATGGCCACGTGGTCAACACAGAAATGACCCTCATGCCAAAAAACGCAAAGCATCCGTCAACTTTAAAAGTCAATAAACCACACACATCTCAAGGAAAGCATCAAAAATTACCCCACCAAAAAACCTTAACACTTTGCAGAAAAACGCAAAATATAAAAAAAAGATTTTGCATGTCTAAATCTATAGATGTTTTAAAAAAGAAATAACATATTCCTCTTAAACAGTTCTTTATTTAATGTCTAGTAATAATAGCTGGCTGGACGTGTACTCTGGCGTGGGCACATTAGGCCCCAAAGTATAATGAGGAAAATAAAAGAGCAAAATTCCCAAACAACACACAAGAACATGGAGAAAAAAGTGTTTTAAATGTTTTGAAACCAGGATCCCAGACCTTCCAAACCTGCCCAAACATTTTACTTTAGTAAAAACTAAAACACTTATTGCAAAATAATCCCCTACTGCAACTCCAGGCCACCCACAATCAAATTTAAAAATGAAAGAAAAGAAATACTGCCGAGTGCCCTCCATGAAACAACAAAGGTATCCAAAAGTTCTTTAACTTACTTGATTCCTCAAATAAAAATACTTACAAATTCAGTGGTTTATGCAGCAGCGATGCAGACAAAGAGAGTGATCCTTTCCCCTTAAAATCCAAATGAAGAACGACCAAAGGATTGGAAAAGCACTGGGAAGAAACTCTGGACAGGAAGAGGAAGCTGCACCTAGGTGGCCCTTACTTCTTGTTGAAATAAAGAAGTCAGAAAAAGCAAAATAAAAGAAAATCTACTCAAGAAGCAGCCCTCTGAATGCGAGACCTCACGTTAGGAAACAGCGCCTGAAGGCTTCCTAGTGACTTGAAATCACGCTAGGGGATGCCAAATCTCGCTAGCCAGATCTCTTGCTAGAGCCTCACATTGTTCCCATTGTCATTGCGTTGCTCGAACAGGAGCAAAATTCTACCATGAGGCAATTGGCAGAATTTGTCCTGAACTCTGTGTTAAAGAGTAATGTGGATGGCCAAATGTCCACCAATTTCCACCGCCCTTAGTTTACAGATAGCTACATACACCTTTCTTCCCTGTTTCCTTTAGGAACTTTTCCATGAATCTGTCTAAAAACACACTGAGATTGATTTTGCAATGTTTATGAAAGAATATATTTGATTAAGCAAACAAGCCCAAACAGTTGAAAAACATGCCCTCTAATGTATACTCCCAGATAACTTGCTCTCATTTGTTCATAATGTTCTGATAAATCTTGGACTGATATCCGAGAGCTTATAATGAATAGTTTGCCAGCCGCGCTAAAAGGGCAGTTCTTATTTTGTCCTGGTGCCTGTAGGAAGTGGTAGGATTGCAGGTCATTAAGATGATTATTTACAGTCTTAGAATGTTTTATCTAAAATCATTGATTTTATGTATGTTAATCTAATTAGTTTAATGGAATCAAAGCACCCATAATGCATTAGGTGCTCAGAATAGAAAGGATGTCTGTACTGTAATGACCAGAAAGGAGTTGGTACCCCAGGAGTTAGGCATCAGCACACATTTGTGGGGAACAGGGCTTATCTTTCAGCATCAACGTTTGACCTAGATGAAGGGAAAGAAAGGCAGAAGTGAAGAAAGGAAAAGCAAGAGAAGTTATGAAAACAGTGACAAAGGGAGAAGAAAAGGAAGAAAAGAATCTTGCAACAGAAAGTGTAAAGTGCTGGTGGAAGAACGAGGTATGAGGTGGAATCAACACGAATCGCCTTACAAATCAGCAACCCTATAATTTAGCACTGATGGCGCTGGGATCATATGGAAAAATGTGGGCCACTGCACATATATTATAATTTTACAAACTAACCACTGAAGAGCATTGATATATTTTTAATGTTTGTATCCTATGTATAGGCGTAAATAAGCAAAACCCTGAACATGTTTGTAACTGTAAATTAGCAGTGTCTGAAGCGGTTAAGAAAATATTACAATAACATTTTTAGTTGCTCTCATCAGCCTCCTTTTCATAATGATTATGGCATCAGCGCAGTGTTATGCCACGTACGGTAAATCTGCACTCAGTATGACATGTTAAATCATAAAAATGTTAGAATTTGCCAGATGCTCAGCAGTTTAGGCGTAAACCTTTCAGGCAGGAAGCATTTTGGTTTTATTTCATATTCACTTGTAAAAGCTGCCCCAAAAATCGAGAAGTAAAATAAATGTTGATTGCTCCTCTGTAAAGGTATTGATTGCTGTAAGCTGTATCTGTTTATGATACCTTTCTGTCGAAGAAGGGATTGATTAGGTCTTTGCAACAGACGTTATCATGTCTCTGCAGCTGGTAGAAGCAGAATGGATTCAGCAAGCAGTGTTATTTCATTTAAAATATTCTGCGTGTACGTTTCCATCACTCTGCCCAGCGACCCCGTTGCTCCAACAAACTGGGAGAAATATGTCACAATAAGTTATCAATGGTTAACACAACTGTGTGTGTGTGTGTGGGGGGGGGGGGGTTGAATCAGCATACGTGAATCTTTCTCGCTCTTCTGCCTGACCAAGAGCAACATGGCAGTGACCCTTGTAGGACTGAGAGCAATCATATTACTAACAGATAGATGCCTTCGCGCAGTCATCAAAAAGTGCCTAACCGAAGGTTCACAAACGTTGTTACTGTTATATAGTCCGTTCATTTAAAAAGAAATATAAGTTGAAAACTAGTATAAAAACCACAGAAACATATTTTCAATAGGCGGGTTTTCCCACGAAAACATTTTAGCAGAAGTTTCTTTTTCAAAAACATGTTTTTCACTTTTTTTGAGGGAAGTGGGGTAGACTCTGACAAGGCAAAGTTCGGTGAAATGCATACAATGTACACCTTCATGTTCCAATTCAATGAGCACAATTAAGTCTGCTAGCATCCCTACCAGTTGGCTACAAAAATGTAAAGTGCCGCAATACCTTCAATCAATCAATCAATCAGGGAATTATAAGTGCGCTACTCACCCGTGCGGGCCTCAATGCGCTGGGGGGGGTCTGCAACTCCGTTCAATCAAACAGCCAGGTCTTGAGGGCCTTCCTGAAGTTGTTCAGGGAGGGGGCGCTTCTGATGTCAATCGGGAGCTCGTTCCAGGTCTTGGCCGCGATGTAGGAGAATGCTCTTCCCCCTGTTCTGGTTCTGCGTTTGCGTGGGGCTTCGGCGAGGGCGTGGTTGGCGAATCGAAGGTTTTTCTTGGGTGCATGGAAGGTGATTCTGTCATTGAGGTTTTGGGGTCCGGTGTTGTGGAGGGATTTGTAGGCTTGTGTGAGTAGTTTGAAGGTGATTCGCTTCTCAACTGGGAGCCAGTGGCGGTTCCATAGGTGCTGGATAATGTGTTTGTGTTGGCGGAGGCCGAGGACGAGTCTGGCGGCAGTGTTCTGTATCGTCTGGAGCTTGCGGAAAAGAGACTTGTTGATGCCGGCACAGAGGGCGTTCTCGTAGTCGAGAATGCTGGTTGGGAGGGCGTGGGTGACTGTCTTCCTTGACTTGGGGGATCCATTTGCAAGTCTTGCGGAGGGTGTTGAAACAGTTGGAGGTGATGCCGTTGACCTGACGGTTCATGGAGAGGGAGGAGTCGAATACGATACCGAGTTTTCTGGCGTGGACTGTGGGGCTGGGAGGGGTGCCCAGGGCGGTGGCCCACCAGGCGTCATTCCATGCTGCCAGGGAGGTTCCGAGGACGAGCACTTCTGTCTTCTCCGAGCTGAGCTTCAGGCAGCTGTTTCTCATCCAGGATGCAACATCTTGCATTCCTTCCTGGAATCTGAGTCTGGTGGTGGTGGGGCCCTTGGTGAGGGAGAGGATGAGTTGAGTGTCGTTGGCATAGGACACTATGTTGAGGCCGTGTTGTCTGACGATGGTGGCGGGGGTGGCCATGTATATGTTGAAGAGGGTAGGGCTAAGCGATGATCCCTGGGGGACGCTGCACTAGATTTCCGTGGGTTCGGAGAGGAAGGGTGGCAGTGTGACCCTCTGGCTCCTGCCAGTAAGGAATGAGTGGATCCAGTTGAGGGCTGTTCCTTGTATGCCGGCAGCGTGTATTCTGTCGGAAAGTTTGCGGTGGAAGACGGTGTTGAATGCTGCTGATAGGTCTAGTAGGATGAGGGCTGCGGTGTGGCCTTGGTCGAGGAGGGTTCCAAACTTTACTACTCTTAAATGCCTTTTTTGAATACCGAAAGTCATAAAGTTAGGATTTCTTCTCAGATTACTTTTGTGAATCGGGCCCAATTTCTCTTGTTCCCCTTTTCCAATTTTAACCATTTATTTTCTTAAATAAATATTCTTTATTTTGTTAAGTTGTTTATGACATTAGATTGTGTTGTGTTGTTATATTTAATGATGTATGGTACTGTTGGAATGGATCACGTACCTCTGGGGAGAATCCAGCTCCTTGTCTCATAGCTACTTGTGGTAGAGAAAACTTTTTCTGTGAACTTTGTTGCAACCTGTTTATATGTTAGTAGGGGCACCTCCTTTCGATCTTTAAAGTCTATATTTGTAGAGAACGGCTCTTGTTCTGAAAAGGCTGCATCAACGTCTTGAGCTATTGGTATGCATTTGCATGATTTCAAGATTACATGTTTGGATTTACCCTTTCGTTTTGATTGTTCCCAGTGAGCCACCAAAAGCAGTGAGCTCCATATATACTTAAGTATTAGACAATAATGAATATTTATCTCTGGAAAAACAGCTGTACTGCAGTGCTAAAAGATAGCATAATGACAACATGACCTGAAGTAATGCAATAAGTCTGCCCTTGAAGTTCAAGGCCACTCTGGCAACATTTACCCCAAGTATGACTGGATTCTAAACTTCATTGGAATCTCTAATCATGTATATTTGATTGAGCCATGGTTTGGCGCCTTGTCTACTCTCTTGCAGTCAACCTACACTTTATCTAATCTCGAGTATTAAAGAAGCATTGGGTTGTCAGTTTCTGGGTATATAATTAATCATTATGTAATATGGTTTTGATCAAATTTGCAATTGGACTAGTAGTAATTATTTGAATATAGTATGAATTTCAGTGGCTAATCAAATGATTAGCTGCCATCAGTTTTCATTTCCCCTGCCAACGAGGCAAGGGCAGCTCTGTGTATATTTTTCTGTTCTTTCAAAAGGGAAGGAAGACTAGAAATCAAATTATCAAGGCAATATACACTTAGAAGTAACAGACCAAAATTCCTAAGTACAAAGCTATTGTTGCTGCGCATATCATATGAATGATCAACCCAGATACCTAAATCAGTATTGTTTCAAAGTGCCCATCTAGAATAAATGTCCTTTAAAAAGCAGAAATCAAATAGAAGTGAAATCCCCACATTGTCATTTGTTGCTCAAATATGACTTTACCTTGAAAAAATTAAAAGACAAGAGGGGTTTGGCACACCAGTAACAATTAGTATAATTAAACGCAGTGGCTGGGAGAGCATCAACAGACGCATGGTTGAAGACAGTCTCAATGTACAGAAGTTTTGTCTGGTAATATATACAGTTCTTTAGGTACAAAACAAAACTATTGCACATTATTGTAAAGCTTGTAGATCTAGGCCTAGTCATGAACGATAAATACAACCATCTGATAAGGGGGATGCAGGTGGCTCTCGATCTTGTGGAGCGCTAGTGTGGGCCAGTGTGTATGTGTGGGGAGCTTGTGATCACTGCATGTGGTATGTAAGCTGTGTTCTTATTGGCTTAGTTTTCCTAACCTCATGTGACATCTGACTTTGTGTTTATTTTGCAACACGTGCCTTTGGCCAAATGTGTTGTATTGGGGCCAATCTCTTCAGACCTGTTTATGGTGTCGATCAGGGTTCTCCCCTCTTTGCACGTTTATCTTCAGGCTAAGTGTAACCCCACCTGCGACCTATCAATCAGTAGGCTTTGATTTGGGTTGCAGGGCCTGTCTGACCACGTATCTCTGACTCAGGGTTGATGAGGAGGTCATCTCGGGTGAATTTGACAGCAATGATATGAATTTGCTATTACAGGTACATATAACATGGTACATTTGTCATAGTGTATGTCATAGTTTACATCAACATAATTTTTACTGGATTGATGTTGTTATGCATTGACATCGCATTCACCGATATTAACACTTTGAAGTCAGGCACCCGCACAGCACAGGCCTTAAACCAGCTATAGGGATCCAAAATCCTCTGTGACAAAGTATGAACCCTAGTTGAGGACACCACTAAACTAATAAGCACTTTCCTTATATATCACAGAAATACAATTTGCGTGTCACAAACTCCAGTGGAAGTGAAGGAGACCAAATATGATAGGTTGTGCAACATTTTAACAAGAGGGACGAGCTAAATTAAGCACAGATAAAATAACCCTGTAGTGATGTATACCAAATCCCCAGCCGCCAACCTGTAGCCTGAAAAAGAGGCTGTAATCACCTGACACTGCATGTGGAGGTACAAATTAGGTGTAACCTCAATCTAGCAAGGTCTATCACACATCTTGATTTGCAATAGTCACAAGTGCAGCAGCATCAACGTGTGAATTGAGAAGTAAGGTGTAACAAAAATCTGGCTTTTCTGTGTGGGGTTCTCCCAGCTTTTTCACCCTTTTCTGAACCTTATTTTTGCTGGACCAACAACTGCACTAATACACCTACTAAACCAGAGTATACTGCCTATTCCCCCTTTAAACATGGTAAATTGATTTACTCCTAATTTACAGATTTTATTGTCTATAACTCCATATTATATAGTGTAGAAAATGCACCCAGAGCGTTGAAGTTAAATGAAGCTGGACTTATGAAAAATGTTGAGCTTTTTGACTTCCACACTTTCACTGGGACCAATCTGCTTGCTACAGTCAACCAGCGCTTTATCAGGGTTGGTCTCAAATCAGCCCTAGGTCTACAGCGATCATTGAATACTATTGCCACTTTTTACTTTTCAGTGTTAATTTCACATACAGTCGTCAAAACCCATATCTCTGCTTCCCCTCATTAGAATTTTGACATTATTTCATGTAATTTGGGTCATTAAAGATGACTTTATTTTTCTAATTCAGTTTGCTATTTTTATTTGTGGGTTTTTAACGTTAATACTGATTTGTTGCTGCATAAATAAATTACACATTGTCATATGCTAAGGCTGTCTCCTCTATGCCATAGCTGCAGGGGGATGAGTCTATGTTAATTTAGTGACTTTGGGGTTCACAATGTTTAACCCAAAGATAATTCATTTCTTACACAAGGCCACTGCATAAAGCAAAAAGATAAGGCTGGATGTGTAAAAATGAGTAATTACATTATAACACGTTGTTTTTGAAGAAGTCTCCATGCCACCAACCAGCAATTGAAGTTAAAACTACATTGCAACAATTATATAAATGTCTGAATCGTGCTCAAAATATAGCATTGAAGATGGTGGGTAAAACACATGAAAGAAGATTTGAGTACGTATAGTTGAGCATGGCTGATATTTCAGTGATTTCTTTCCTACTGCTACTACTACTAATAATAATAATAATAAATATTAATATTACTTACAGAATAAGTGAAGTAGTAGTAGTAATCTTTCTGCATATGTATAAAATATCCATACGAGCAGATAGCATGTCAGAAGTATTTGTACGGTTTGGTACAAAAATGTAATTCCCGGCCGACATATCAGTATTTGGTACCAGCTAGTGGTGTAGTGTAAGACATGCTATATGTCATAAATTAACAGGCAGACTTACTTCAAAACCTAGAAAGAGATTCTGCACATGACTACAGGGACCTGAAAAAGCAGAAAGCATGGGGATTTATGCCTCCTCCTCTTCCGCCTTATGAGGACCCTGGTGGTGAATACTGCCCGGCAGAGGTTAAAGTAAGGAATGTCCTTCTTATATGAAAACATTTAAAAATAGAATTTGTTTTTGTCATTCATGTTGGCACAATTCTTTTAAGGAATATACCCAATTTAGAAATTAGCATGTAAAATGAAGACATTTGAATATATTTTGATTTCTTTCTGTATTGAAGAAGTCAATGATGTTTATTAGGTACTGTACAAATGCCACACACCAGTGCCTAAAAGCCTTGCCAAACAAATGCTTATACTCTCATATCAGTATTCAATAAACAGTTCAAAAGAAGCTAAACTGCTAAGGCAACCGATTATTGAAGGGAAGAAACCAGCTATAACAATGTACATTATTGCAGAAATGTTTGAAAATGTCAATGATTAGCAATATCTCAACTTCATTATACCTCTATGGATGATGGGCAAGGTAGCAAGCATGTATAATTAAGCGCTTCTGCTTGGTCCACACAAACGGCTCCTTTAGGGCAGCTTACGTTAGGCAATAGGCAAGCCTCAATATCTATCTCACAATTGAGGCCTTCAAATCCTGTGTAGTGAAGTAAAAAAATAAACATTTAAAATGTATAGAAATCAAGGGTTACAGTTTTCTAGACAATTGAATAATCCAACATTTCTGAATGAGAAAAACTTAAATGATTTATTGATTCGATGCATGAATTTGTTTCTAACACAGCTGGCAAACCTGAAGTGCATTGGTGTTTATAGTTTACATTAGAGCCATATGAATATAATAACATTTTGTTCATTAAAGCTCATGATGTAATGTAATGTAGGCCTACAATATGGGAAGGAAAACAAAAAGTATTAAACTTCATATCAAATCTGACTGATTGTAAACATGATAAACATTTTTACAGCACTCACACCTGTAATTTGCTTTTAATGTTGTCTACAGACAGCAGTTATCATGATTTCTATCGAAAACCCAGAGAGGACCTATGAGCCATTGTTGTTATTGGAAAGATTCTCGTGCAGCTCTGTAGCACGAGGATACTTATTGTGTTCTGAAGTGTGTTCCACATCCGAAAGTGGAACAGTGGTTCCGAGTTTGACACCAAAATGTAGGTAGTTGCTGGTTGTTCCTCACAGGATGCTCCTGGTTGTGGGTGTATTGCAAGAGAGGATTTGGATAAAAAATTCATTTAATTACAACAAATTTAGGTGCTTAAAGTGATTTTTTAAATGGCCAATGCGCAGCATTTTCCTCAACCACCTCCCTTTATGGCACCGGTGGTTGAAAATGTTTGAAAACTATTTAGTAGCCATTGATGCGGTTACGTTTTCAGCTGAACAGAAAGTAGAAATTTTATACAGTTGCTTTGGTTTTGCAGCGCAGCAGGTTTTCGAGAACCTTCCATCAGTCCCTACACCACAAGGAAGTTCCAGTGATGGGAAAGAGTGGGGTTGCTATAAGGAGGATTTGAGCAAGCAGTGAGCAGAGAAACCGAGCATTATGCTTGAAAGACATCATTTTTTTAATGAGAAACCAAGGCGCTGATGAAAGTTTGGAGGAGTGCATTTCAGTTTTAATGGTTCTAGCATTGACATGCGAGTTTGAAGAACATCCTGATATATACATCAGAGACCAATGTGAGTTTGCCTGCATTTTTCAAAAAAACAGGTACGATTACCCAGTTGCAGGAAACCTACATTGTTGTAAACTATTGACAAAGTGAAGGGCAGTGAGCGCTCTATGATTTCAACTAAATCGATTCATAGCAAACATTCAATCAATGCTCTATGAGTTACTTGAGATGTTGTGCTGACTCTGTCAGTATGGTAAATGTAGATAACTCTGGAAAAAAGACTTTAACAAAGGGAAACACCTTCTGTTGAGGTGTGGCTCAAAAACACACCTTGGTAATAGTGTTAACTGCCCTGCCATTTGTAAAAGATGCGTGTCATGTAAAAAAAAAATGGCTGATCAGGAAACAGGTCTACCAGAGTCAATAGCAGAGAAGTGGGGGATTCAGTGGACATACATACAGAAAAGCTTCATAAGGTTATACTCACTGTTGAATGCAGTGCTGCCTTTGATTAAAAGGAATGTAAAGGGGCCATGGGCACCGCAGTGATTGGTGGTGTTGAGATTCCACTTATGGCTGACTCAGGATCACTGATTACTATTTTGTCAGAAGACATGTTTCTTGCTAAATGGAATGGCAATGTCAAACTAGAGCTGACAGATGTTAATCCCAAAGCGTTTGATGAGTCTGATATAGACATTTTGGGTGTGTTTCATATCCAGGTTGGAGGGTTTGGGCTGGCACAATGTTACAAAGATATATGTAGCTGTCAAAGGTCGGAACATAATTAGATGGCAAGATTTGGCCAGGATGGGCTTATACTTAGTGGTGCGATCTGAGATTCCCATAGTTGTGGGGAAAATTCCAGCAGGTTATCAGGAAGAGGGTCTTCGGGTGGTGTGTATGAATAGTGATTCACCTGTGGTGGATATTGAGAATATGCTAAAACAATTCCCGGAGGTGTTTTCTGGCAAATTTTGGACCATCAAGGGCTTCGAACTTCAAATTTGCCTTAAGTCAAATGCACAGTCTGTTGTGCACAAGGTATGTATTTTCTTCTTTGTGCAAGAGAGGAACTCAAATCTGTACTTAAGGACTTATGTGCTCGGGGGGTCATAGTGTCCTGTGACTCTTTGGAATGGGGTCTGCCATCGTGTTGACAAGGAAAACTCTAAAATCTGGGGACATCCACTCTCCACTGGGACCATAGGGGAAGCCTGAAGCCCCATGGGGTCATTTGAGATGTCATCAGTGATGTCACTGACCATGTCATGAATGATGTAATATGTGATGTCATAAGCAGTGCATTGCGAGGGTGTGAGTTATAGTTAGCTCAACTAACTATAACGGCAGAATTTCTCTGGTTTTGTACGAGTGAAATGTCCAACTAACATTAACGTCTCTGAAACCTGTGTTTTTTCAGTGAATTTCCAAGGTTTTTCAAATGCTAATTTCTAACTATAAAGCCCCTGAAACCTATGGGTTTTTCCAGTGAATTTTAAAGGTTTTTTAAATGCTAATTTTGAACTATAATGTCCCTAAAACCTATGTTTATTTTATGAATTTCTAAGGTTTTTTAAAGTCTAATTTCTAACTATGCCTACAGAGGTAGGACATGTGCAGAAAGCGGAAGAAAGGCACAGAAAGACGCAAGATAAATGCAGAAAGAAGCAATAGAAGTCCAGAAAGAGGAAAAAGGTGCAGAAAGAAGCAAGAGGTATGCAGAAAGAACCAACAGAGGTGCAGAAAGAGGCCTTGTTGCAAAGCCATCCTGTGCCCCCAAAGTTTTGCTGACTGATACTAGTGGTAACTGACTCTGACTAACCAGGCCTGGAGCCAGTGATATGCTGAAAGACACTTAGAATACAGTAAAGACACCTACATACACTAAGGTACACTATGGGTTGAGGTACCCTTGTGATTGGCATGACCTACCCTGCAAGGCCCTAGTACATAATAGGGCAGGGGGATGAAAACTACCTCTAAGTCATGGGGCAGAAAGAGGCAAGAGAAGTGCAGAAAGAAGCCACAGAGGTGCTGAAAGAGGCAAGAGAGGTTCAGAAACAGGCAAGAAAGATGCAGAAAGAAGGAACAGGGGTGCAGAAGGAGGTAAGAGGGATACAGAACTGCACAATAGAGGTACAGAAAGAAGCAAGAGCAGTGTAGAAAGAAGCAAGAAAAGTACAGAAAGAAGCAAGAGAAGTGGAGAAATAGGGAAGAAGGGTACAGTAAGAGGCAAGAGGGATACAGATATTTGCAAAGGAGGTACATAAAGAAGCAAGAGCAGTGCAGAAAGAACTAGTAGAGGTGCAAAAAGAGGCAAGAGGGGTGCAGAAAGAGGAGATAGGAGAGGTGCACAAAGAGGCGAGAGAGGTACAGAAAGAGGCAGGAAGGGTGCACAAAGAGGCAGGAAGAGTGCACAAAGAAAGAAGAGAAGTGCATAAAGAAGAACAGAGGTACTGAAAGAGGCAAGAGAGGTGCATAAACAGGCAGGAAAGGTGAAGAAAGAAGGAACAGGGGTGCAAAACAGGTAAGAGGGATGCAGAAAGAGGCAAGAGGGGTGCAGAAATAAACAAGTGAGGTGCAGAAACAGGCAACAGAGGTACAGAAAGACACAAGAGAGGTGCAGAAATAAGCAAGAGAAGTGCAGAAAGAGGCAAGAGAATTGCTGAAAGAAGCAACAGAGGTGTGGAAAAAAGCAAGAGAAGTGCAGAAAGAGGCAAGTGAGGAGCAGAAAGAAGGGAGAGCAGTGCAGAATGAACCAACAGAGGTGCAAAGAGAGGCAAGAGGGGTACAGAAAGAGGTAGGAGAGGTGCACAAAGAGGCAAGAGAGGTACAGAAAGAGGCAGGAGGGGTGCTGAAAGAAGGGAGAGAAGTGCAGGACGAGGCAATAGAATTGCTGAAAGAAGCAACAGAGGTGTAGAAAGAAGCAAGAGGAGTGCAGAAAGAGGCAAGTGAGTTGCAGAAAGAAGTATGAGCAGTGGAGAAAGAACCAACAAAGGTGCAAAAAGAGGCAAGAGGGGTACAGAAAATTTAGGAGAGGTGCACAAAGAAGCAAGAGAGGTAAAGAAAGAGGCAGAAGGGGTGCACAAAGAAGGATGAGAAGTGCAAAAAGAAGCAACAGAGGTGCTGAAAGAGGCAGAAAAGGGTGCAGAAAGACCAAGAGAAGTGCATAAAGAAGCACAGAGGTACTGAAAGAGGCAAGAGAGGTGCATAAACAGGCAGGAAAGGTGAAGAAAGAAGGAACAGGGGTGCAAAACAGGTGAGAGGGATGCAGAAAGAGGCAAGAGGGGTGCAGAAAGAAACAAGTGAGGTGCAGAAACAGGCAACAGAGGTACAGAAAGACACAAGGGAGTTGCAGAAATAAGCAAGAGAAGTGCAGAAAGAGGCAAGAGAATTGCTGAAAGAATCAACAGAGGTGTGGAAAAAGGCAAGAGAAGTGCAGAAAGAGGCAAGTGAGGAGCAGAAAGAAGGGAGAGCAGTGCAGAATGAACCAACAGAGGTGCAAAGAGAGGCAAGAGGGGTGCAGAAAGAGGTAGGAGAGGTGCACAAAGAGGCAAGAGAGGTACAGAAAGAGGCAGGAGGGGTGCTGAAAGAAGGGAGAGAAGTGCAGGACGAGGCAATAGAATTGCTGAAAGAAGCAACAGAGGTGTAGAAAGAAGCAAGAGAAGTGCAGAAAGAGGCAAGTGAGTTGCAGAAAGAAGTAAGAGCAGTGGAGAAAGAACCAACAAAGGTGCAAAAAGAGGCAAGAGGGGTACAGAAAAATTTAGGAGAGGTGCACAAAGAAGCAAGAGAGGTAAAGAAATAGGCAGAATGGGTGCAGAAAGAAGCAACAGAGGTGCTGAAAGAGGCAGAAAAGGGTGCAGAAAGACCAAGAGAAGTGCTGAAAGAAGCAACAGAGGTACAGAAAGAGGCAAGAGAGGTACAGAAACAGGCAGGAAAGGTGCGGAAAGAGGGAACGGGGTTACAGAAAGAGACAAGAGAGGTGCAGAAAGAGAAAAGAGAGATGGGGAAACAAGCAAGAGAATTGCAGAAAGAGTCCAGAGAATTGCTGAAAGAAGCACCAGAGGTGTGGAAAGAAGCAGGAGAAGTACAGAAAGAGGCAAGTGAGGTACAGAAAGAGGCAAGAGGGGTGCAGAAATATGCAAGCGAGTAGCAGATAGAAGCAAGGGCAGTGAAGAAAGAACCAACAGATGTGCTAAAAGAGACACAAAGGGTGCAGAAAGAGGCAAGAGAAGGGCAGAAAGAAGCAACAACGGTACAGAAAGAGGCAAGAGTGGTGCAGAAAGAGGGGAGAGAGGTGTAAAAAGAGGCAAGAGAGTTGCACAAATAGGGAATAGAGGTGCAGAAACAGGCAAGAGATGTGCAGAAAGAGGCAAGAGAGTTGCTGAAAGAACCAACAAATGTGTAGAAAGAAGCAAGAGAAGTGCAGAAAGGACCAACAGAGGTGCAAAAAGAGGCAAGAGGGGTGATGAAAAAGGTAGGAGAGGTGCACAAAGAGGCAAGAGAGGTCTAGAAAGAGGCAGGAGGGCATGCACAAACAGGCAAGAGAAGTGCAGAAAGAAGCAACAGAGGTGCTAAAAGAGGCACAAAGGCGCAGAAAAAGCAAGAGAAGTGCAGAAAGAAGCAACAGAGGTACATAATGAGGCAGGAGAGGTACAGAAACAGGCAGGAAAGGTGCAGAAAGAGTGAACAGGGGTGCAGAAGAAAGAAACAGAGGTGCAGAAAGAGAAAAGAGGGCTGCAGAAAGAGGCACAAGAGGTGCAGAAAGAAAAGAGTGAGGTGCAGAAAGAGACAACAGAGGTGCAGAAAGACACAAAAGAGGTGCAGAAACAAGCCACAAAAGTGCAGAAAGAGGCAAGAGAATTGCTGAAAGAAGAAACAGAGGTGTGGAAAGAAGCAAGAGAAATGCAGAAAGAGGCAAGTGAGGTGCAAAAAGAAGCAAGAGCAGTGCAGAAAGAACCAACAGAGGAGCTAAAAGAGGCAAGAGGGGTGCAGACAAATGTAGGAGATGTGCAGAAAGGATAAGAAGTGCAGAAAGAAGCAAAAGAGGTGCTGAAAGAGGCAAAAATGGTACAGAAAGAGCAAGAGAAGTGCAGAAAGAAGCAACAGAGGTGCAGAAAGAGGCAAGAGAGGTACATAAACAAGCAGGAAAGGTGCAGAAAGAGGGAATTGGGTTACAGAGAGTCAAGAGAGGTACAGAAAGAGAAAAAGAGGGGTGCAGACAGAGGCAAGAGGGGTGCAGAAAGAAACAAGTGAGGTATTGAAAGCGCCAACAGAAATGCAGAAAGACAGAAGAGAGGTGCAGAAACAAGCAAGAGAATTGTGAAAGATGCCAGAGAGTTGCTGTAAGAAGCAGTAGAGGTGTGGAAAGAAGCAAGAGAAGTGCAGAAAGAGGCAATTGAAGTGCAGAAAGAGGCAAGAGAGGTACAGAAAGAGGCAACAGGGGTGCAGACATATGCAAGCGAGTAGCAGATAGAAGCATGAGCAGTGAAGAAAGAACCAAAAGAGGTGCTGAAAGAGGCATGAAGGGTGCAGAAAGAGGCAAGAGAAGGGCAGAAAGAAGCAACAACGGTACAGCAAGAGGCAAGAGTGGTGCAGAAAGAAGGGAGAGAGGTGTATAAAGAGGCAAGAGAGTTGCACAAATAGGGAAGAGGGGTACAGAAACAGGCAAGAGATGTGCAGAAAGAGGCAAGAGAGTTGCTAAAAGAACCAACAGAGGTGTAGAAAGAAGCAAGAGAAGTGCAGAAAGGACCAACAGAGGTGCAAAAAGAGGCAAGAGGAGTGCAGAAAAAGGTAGGAGAGGTGTACAAAGAGCAAGAGAGGTACAGAAAGAGGCAGTAGGGGTGCAGAAACAGGCAAGAGAAGTGCAGAAAGAAGCAACAGAGGTGCTGAAAGAGGCACACCGGGTGCAGAAAAAGCAAGAGAAGTGCAGAAAGAAGCAACAGAGGTAAATAAAGAGGCAAGAGAGGTACATAAAAAGGCAGGAAAGGTGCAGAAAGAGGGAACAGGGGTGCAGAAAGAGGCAAAAGAGGTGCAGAAAGAGAAAAGAGGGGTACAGACAAATGTAGGAGAGGTGCAGAAGGAAGATTGAGAAGTGCAGAAAGAAGCAACAGAGGTGCTGAAAGGGGCACAAAGGGGGCAGAAAGAGCAAGAGAAATGCAGAAAGAAGCAACAGAGGTACAGGAAGAGGCAAGAGAGGTACAGAAACAGGCAGGAAAGGTGCAGAAAGAGGGAACTGGGTTACAGAAAGAGGCAAGAGAGGTGCAGAAAGAAAAAAGAGGGGTGCAGAAAGAGGCAAGAGGGGTGCAGAAAGAAACAAGTGAGGTGTAGAAAGAGGCAACAGAGGTGCAAAAAGACATAAGAGAGGTGTAGAAACAAGTAAGAGAATTGCAGAAAGAGGCCAGAGAATTGCTGAAAGAAGCACAAGAGGTGTGGAAAGAAGCAAGAGAAGTGCAGAAAGAAGCAAATGAGGTGTAGAAAGAGGCAAGAGAGGTGCAGAAAGAGGCAAGAGGGGTGCGGAAATATGCAATAGAGTAGCAGATAGAAGCATAGCAAACAGCAATGTCCCAGGGTTGGACACCCCCGGACATTGCAGGATCTAGCCCTGGGGGTTTGCGGTCCCCAGGGCCATCAAGGACCCCAGGAGAGGGGCTGCACGGCCCCCTCCCTTCTTTTTCAAAGCCCCAGGGAGGTGGTGGTCCCCGGGGCTTGGGGGTCCGTAACAGACCCCCAATTTCAATATTTATTGCCCCGGGGAGGTGGTAGTCTCTGGGGAGTATGGGGGGGCTCAAACTTTCAATACACAAACTGAGCGGTCCGGCCCTATTTTTTGGAAAATTTCACAAAGATTGGTCAATCGACGCCAACGATATTGGCAAATCAAAAAATGCTTTTCCTATACCAAAAGTAACAAAGACCCTACACCTTACAACCACCCTCACATGGACAAGAAGATGTCAAACGAACTGTAACAAAACCCATATAATTTACATGATTACCTTTCCCTTTGACCTTAAGTACATAGGGATGACCTGCCGCAAGATAAAACAACGGATCTGCGAGCATAGGAGTAACATCAACTGCAAAAGAGCAACAACCAAAATGAGTAAGCATTACTTCGATTTCAACCACTCAATTGACGACTTACACTGGGTAATCCTAGAAACACAACCTGTAAAGATTCACAATGCCGAGTGAGTGTTATTTGAAAAGGAACAAAGATGGGTACATCGCCTACAGACAAATACCAAAGGGTTGAATGATAACATTCCTTGGCATGCCCTAATGTAATGCCCAGACAATATCGCTCATGTTCCACTCTGTAAAACTCAGAACTACTGATGTAGAGCAAGAAAAAATGTAAACAAACGATCTCTGTATTACACTCGACTGTACAATACGAGATGCCCGCATCACATTCAATTCCGAAATACTGATACAAACCAACAGAAGAACAAACACAAGCGATCTCTGCATCTCATACAACTCTATAATGCAAGATGCCCACATCGCATTCAACTCTGAAATACTGTTACAGAACAAAAACAGGTGATTTCATTCAGACCAAATGAACAACAAAAATCAATATTGACACATGGGAAGGACACTCAAGAAGGTCTCTATAATCATAATAATAAAATCACCATGGTTACATAAGTGTCAATACAGTGAAGAGCAGAGGGATCTCTTTTCCAAAGATCCGCTTTTTTTGGTAATCAAAAGACCTTAAATAAGTAATGAGCCATTGGATGAAATGGTATTCACAAGTTCACAATTTACTAAAATATGAGCGTGTAACTATCAATAATATCGTGCCACGCATATGTAGAGTCTATCTGCTCTATCCATAGCACCTAATAGTAGATAATGCAGACTCATCCCGGGCAACTAAAAGAACTCAAATAAGCAATTAGCAATTGTATGAAATGGTATTCACAAATTCACAACTTACTCAAATATGAGCGTGTAACTATCAATAATATCGTGCCACGTATATGTATAGTCTATCTACTCTTTCCATAGCACCTAATAGTAGATAATGCAGACTCATCACGGGCTCGTGTCACCCGAGGCGCTGTGAATAGAGTCAGCACAAGTCCAGATGAAGCACACATCGGTGAGACGCGAGACACGCTTGTCCTACGCATCACCAATAAGTAAGGATATCTAACCCTTTCTCTCCTTCTGGAGCAGGTCCTTCGAGCCGACCGGCCCCTCGATGAAGCCTGAATCTGGGATGCCAGAGGTATTTAATGTTGTAACTTTAACGAGCAATGAAATACTAATTTGCTTTCCGCCCGCTGTGTCTTTTTCTGAAGAGCAATGTCTAAAAAAATATCGATCGGCCCCTTGAGGAAGCCCGCTCTTGGGATGTCAATAGGATCATGTGTAAACATTCATAAGTAATGGAATACAATTTTGCATTACCTACGCTGTTTTTAATCAAAACAATGTTTAGCGCAATAACGCTTACACGCTACGTACTAGTCGCGTGAAGTATTTCAGCATAGCGCATTTCTGGGAAGCTATATATATATTGACATTAACAACATCCAGGAGCATTATATATACGGCATCCGTTAACAATGAACATGCACTGGAAAAACAGGCGCGGCTGGATACACACGGTTTTAATAACGAAGAGACAGGTACAGCCAAGCAGTGTCCAAAATGAAGCTCTTACCAACACGCAAATGCAAACGCCTAACATGTTTATGAGAACCCTGAACAAATAACTTGAGCCATGTCTCACTCTCGAGTTTTTACCGACACGTAACACATATCAAACTGAAAACACCACCCTAACAGCGAGCGACAAGTCTTTCAAACTCAGCGCCTACATCACGCATGTAATTGTAATGGGAGTCTTAATCCAAAAACTTATTTCCACACATACCATCACAGTCTTAGCTACACACTGACCAGTCTGTCAGTACCATAGTCCAATAGCCTACACAAGCATCACCAACACGAGGTTTTATTGTTCAAAAAAGAAAGTATACAATTGCACCTTTCTTTTATTTCCAGTCACAGGTACAACCGACCTGACTCTACAAAAAGGTAAGTTAACCACCTATAGTAGTCGCCACACTGAGCCACTACAAATCCACTGGTCCTAAAGAAAGCCTCTAGATGAAACATGAGGCTGAAACATGTCGACCACCATCAGTGCAGTAGATTGGTAACTTTATCTACGCATGCATGCACCTTTGTTTTTACTTTCTCACATCACCAAATTCATTAAAGTATCTACCAATATGGTGGCGTAGGGAATTTTAAACTCACTTCACAGGGGCACCTACCCTCCTTTCACTCTCAATTTCTGGACCCTACTGTAACACCATTTGGTCTTCCTCCAGGTGGAGGTCAGCAAATTCTCAGAATAAACCCTATGATGATGCTGTCATGGTAAACAAAGGCGGAGAACCAAGATATACCGCCCCTATCTTGTGTACGTGAATGAGGGTTTTTACAGATCGAAAAACATGACCCTGGTACGCAGGACAAGTGGTCCATTCTCCCCCCTCTTTTGATTATTTGGATATTGTAGGACCACAACTACTCATGTCGAAATGTACACACATGGGATATACTGCACCCTGCCTTAGGGCTATAAGACCTACAGTAGGGGTGATTTACCTATACCTCATGCAGTGTATGGGGGCATGGCACACAGGGCTGTGTGCCATGTTGACTCTTCGGTTTTCTCTGCATCAAGACACGTAACCTGCAGTGGCAGTCTGTCTGGCCTTGATGAGGAGCCCCTGCAGTGCCACAATTGGTGCTGCAGCCCCAGAGGACACTATTTAGTACTCATACCCTAGGTACCAGGGTACCATTTACTGGGAATTACAGGAGTTAAGGAAGTTGTGCCAATTGTGGTACAGTTTTGGTAAAGAGATCTGGCACTGGAAACCTGGTTAGCAGGGACACAGTGTGCTTACAGTGTGAAATCACATCACACAAAAAGTGGGGGCTAACCATGTCAAAAGAGATACTTTTCTACAGTGATATCATCAGTATTGTCATCTGAGATGTCATCAATGAAGTCACTGACCATGTAAAGAGTGATGTAATATGTGAGGTCATATGCATTGCATTGCGGGGGTGTAAGTTATATTTAGCTCAGGTAACTATAGCTGCTGAATTTCACTTGTTTTGTACGAGTGAAATCTGAGCCTAACTATAATGTCCCTGAAACCTTTTTTTTCAGTGATTTTCTAAGGTTTCTTTAATGTTATTACCTAACTGTATTATCCCTTTAGCCTTTTGTTTGTTTTATTTAATTTCTATTGTTTTTTAAATGGCATTTTCTAACTATAACATTCCTGGAACCTCTGAATGAGTGCATGAGTGTCTGACTAGGTCTGTGAGTGGGTGCATAAATGCATTAGCGGGTCTGAGACTGGGTGTGTGAGTGTATGAGTGGGTGCATGAGTATCTGAGAGGCTCTGTGAATGGGTATGGGAGTGTCTGAGTGAGTCTCTGACTGGGTGAGTGAGTGTCTGACTGGTCTGTGAGTGGAAGCATGAGTGGCTAAGAGGGGTTTCTGAATGGGTGCTTGAGTGTCTGGCTGGGTCTGAGAGTGGGACGACTCCTGGTGGCTGACCGCACTAGGAACTGCTCCAACGCCCACCAACCACGCACGCAACCTAGGGGTCATCCTCGACTCGACCCTCTCCATGACAAAGCAGGTCAAAGCCGTCTCTTCCTCCTGCTTCAACACCCTCCGCATGCTCCGCGGGATCTACAAGTGGATCCACACTGAAACAAGAAGGACGGTAACCCAGGCCCTCGTCAGCAGTAGACTGGACTACGGAAACGCCCTCTGTGCAGGAGCCTCGGCCAAACTCCTGAAATGGCTCCAACGCATCCAGAACACATCCGCACACCTGATCCTTGACATCCCTCACCGCAACCCCATCACACCCTACCTGAGAGACCTGGACTGGCTCCCTGTCAACAAGAGGATAACCTTCAAGCTCCTCACCCACGCACGGAAGGCACTCCACAACACCGGACCAGCGTACCTCAACAACCAACTCAGCTTCTACACCCCCACCCGCCAGCTCCACTCTGCTGACCACGCCGTTGCCATTGTCCCCCTTATCCGAAGAGTGACCACCGGTGGCAGATCATTCTCCCACCTCTCCACCAAGCCATAGAACACCCTCCCCATCCTCCTATGGCAGACCCAAGACCAACTGATCTTCGGAAGACTCCTCAAGACCTGGCTTTTCGAACAATAGCTGCCTCCCCCCCTCAGCGCCTTGAGACCCTCTCGGGTAAGTAGTGCGCTTTATAAATGATTGGTTAATTGATTGATTGATTGATTGATTGATTGATAGGGAGCATGAATGTGGGACTGGGTCTTTGACTGGGTGTCTGAGAGGGTCCATGAGTGAATTTGTGAGTGTTGGAGTAGGTGTCTGAATGGGTGTGTGAATGTCTGAGTGGGTCTCTGGCTAGGTGCATGAGTGTCTGAGTGGGTCCATGAGTGGGTACATGAATGCCTGAGTGGGTCTATGAGTGGGTTGTGTGTCTGTGTGGGTCTCTGAGTGGGTTTCTGACCAGGTGCATTAGTGTCTGAGTGGGTTTGCAAGTGGGTGTATGAGTGTCTGAGTGCATCTCTTACTGGATGCATGAGTGTCTGAGTGGGCCTGTCATTAGGTCTGTGAGTGAGTGGGTCTTTGAGTGGGTGTGTGAGTCTCTGATTGGGCCTGTGAGTGGTAGCGTGAGTCTCTGAATGGGTCTGTAAGTGGGAGCATTAAGTGTCTGTTTTGATCTGTGAGTGGATCTATAAGTATCTGTGTGGGTCTGTGAGTGGGTATGTGAGTGTCTGAGTGAGTCTCTGAGTAGCTGCATGAGTGTCTGAGTGGGTCTGTGATGGGTGCATGAGTGTCTGAGTGGGTTGGTGAGTGGCTGTATGAGCATGTGAGTGGGTGCGTGAGTGTCTGAGGAGGTCTGAGAGTAGCTGCATGATTCTCTGAGTAGGTCTCTGATGGGTGCATGAGTATCTGAATTGCTCAGGGTGTGTGAGTGTCTCAGTGTGTGTGATAGTGGGTATGGGAGTCTCTGAGTGGGCCTGTGAGTGGGTGGGTGACTCTCTGACTGTGTCTGTAAATAGAAGCATGAAAGTCTCTGTGTGTCTGTCAGTGGGTCCATAAGTGTCTAAGTTGTTCTGTAAATGGGTGCATGAGTCTCTAACTTGGCCTGTGAGTGGGAGCATGCATCCCTAAGTGGGCCTGTAAGTGGAAGTGGGAGTCTCTGATTGGTTCTGTGTTTGTGAGTTGGTGCATGAGTATCTGAGTGGGTCTGTGAGTGACACTGTGAGTATCTGAGTGAGTCTGTGTGTAGCTCAGTGTCTGTCTAAGTAGGTCCATGAGTCTGTGCACGGGTATATGAGTGTGGCTATGAGTGGGTGCATGAGCCTCTGAGTGGGTCTTTGAGCAGATGCATAATTGCCTTTGTGGGTCTGTGAGTGGGTGTGTCAGTTTCTAAATGGGTCTTTAAGTGGGAGTAGGAATGTCTGAGTTAGTCTGTGCTTGGGTGAGAGAGTGTTTGAGTGGATCTGTGAGTGAGTGTCTGAGTCTCAAATCAAATGAAATGCCATTTATAAAGCGCCTGGTGATAGGAACGGAGTGTCCCCGCACTAGAATCAGACATAGGAGAACAGAGAACTAGATCACAGACCTAAAGCTAGTTACAAAAAATGGTGATGAGATATGCTGCGAATAACCAGGTTTTCAGTTGTTTGTGAAAATTATGTTCCACTGAGTCAGATCTCAACATCAAGGGTAGAGAATTCCAGATTTTTTCGACAAGGTAACTGAAGCAGCGAGCACCAAGTCTCACTTTACAAATTTTGGGAACCATAGCCTGAAAGGATCCACTTGATCTGAGGGTTCAGAAAGGAATATAAGGCGTGATTAAAGGTCGAAGGTAGTTGGGGCTCCTAGTCCACCAGATTTTGTGGCAAAAGAACATTGCTTTATACAAAAAAAAATCTTGACGTACAGCCAATGGAGAGTATTCTAAGCTTTAGAGGCAGAGAATATTCTAGGGAGACAAAGAACCAGGCATGCTGTGGCATTCTGGATGCATTGGAGCCTGGTCAGGCTTCCCTTGGCTGCCCCAGATATAGGACTTTGCCATAGTAAAGTTGAGACGTGAGACATGCACGATAGTTTTCCTGGCTGCTATGGGGAGGAGATCGATAAGTTTTCTTAAGATTTTAAGGATTCCAAAACACTTACCCCCTACTCTCCTGGCTTCCCTGTCAAAGGAGAGTTCCGAGTTGAACCAGACCCCAAGATTTATGGTTACTGTTTTGGGAGCAGGAGTTTGTCCCAGGGAAACAGGCCACCATGCCGAGGTCCAGATAGAGGGCACTTTCCCTACAATAAGTACCTCTCTTTTGTTGTATTAAGTTTAAGGCAGTGGTTGGACTCCAAGAAGCTAGCTCTTCTAGGCATAAAGAGAAACGGACTGCTGAGACTTCCGGATCCTGTGATAAAGTGACAATAAGCTGTGTTTCATTTGCGTATGACACAATTGTCACATAATGTCTTTCCACAATGTCCGCAAAGAGGCCAATTTAAAGATTGAACAAAGTGGGGCTTAAAATAGACTTTCTGATAGGAAAGGGTTCTGGGACACTTGAAAGCTCCTCTCATGAAGATAAGAATGTAGCCATCAAAACGCGCTTCCTTCAACACCGCATCGACTAAGTCTTTGACGAAGAAGGCAATGAGATACAGTGTCGAAGGCTGCACTTAGGTCCAAGCGGACCAATGCAGCAGTTTGTCCAGCATCTGCACTTTTCCTTAGCATTTGAGTGGCTAGAAGGAGCGCAGATTTCATGGAGTATAATGCTTTAAAGCCTGACTGAGTAGGGTGGTAAAGATCATTAATGGTAATGTAAGAAGTGAGGTGGCTGTTTACCACTTTCTCTCATATTTTAGCAAATATCAGGAGTGGAGAGATGGGATGTAGATTATCTAATGCCATGTGATCAGCGGACGTTTCTTTTTCCAGGTGGTAGGATAATCGCCTGCTTCCATTTCAGGACGATCTCTCCCACACCATAAGAGAGTGTGAAAAGTTGTTGGCTATAAGGAGTAATAACATCCAACCCTTGCACCAGAACCTTAGATGGGGCAGGGGCAGAGGGAGATCCTGACTTGATGCTGGATGTTATATTCTTCAGCTCTTCCAAGTTAGGGGCTGTGAACTCCTTAAGACCATGCTCTTTGGCTGGTTCAGTTGGAAAGGCATCAAGATTGATAGGACTGTGAGATTCTAGAGGGAATGTGTCATAGATTTGAGCTACTTTGGAGGAGAAGAACTTTGCAATCTTATTGCAGTTCTCCACCGAAGCTGGAGCAGGCGCTGTAGTGCGGTCCATCGATGACAAAGATTTAAGGATCAAAAAAAGTTATTTAGATGAATTACTAGCTGTTTCTATTTTATGAGTATAGAAACTGCATTTGGTTCTTCGGATCAGTGCGTGGTACTTTTTGAGTTCCTCTTTATAATTGCCTTTAGTGCTAGGGCTATAGTCTTTCCTCCAGATGCGCTCTAAGTGCTTACATGCCTTTTTGGCTAAATCGAGTTCATCAATAAACCAAGGCACAGAGTTCTGCCCACTAAGAATTTTGTTACATGATGTCCAAGGCAGAGCTTCATTCAGTGCTGCCGATATACAGTTTTCAATCTTTTTGGTGTCTTTTTAGAGTCTCGCTGAGTCTCACTGAGCCTATCGCCTGAGCCTGTCAGAGCCGCTGTGTCTGCGGTGGGTGGCGGTGAGGATGGCGGCTGTAGTGAGAGCAGGAGTGGGAGCGAGAGTGGGTGTGGATGTAGGCACAGCGGGAGAGTCCTTGGTGCACAGGGCGATGGCGAAGGTGGCTAAATTGCCAGAATGTAGCCAGTGACCTGCTTGCTTGCCTCGCGTGCTCACTAGTCTTGCCTTGTCTCTGCTTCCCCACACACCTGCCCCACAGGGGGCTTTGGCTACTGCCATTGTACACCTACAGCTTTAGCCCTGGCAGTGCTTACAGTGCCTACAGAGACAGGGCAGAGGCCAACGGTAAACAAGCAGAGGATGTGTTGCATTAGTGCAGCAGTGGGTTGCTTTGTTGCACTGAGGAGACGGCGGCGACCTCTGCTGCAACAATGAAGCACAGCAAGAAGAGTGGTCAGGAGTGACTCAGGACAACATACAGGAGAGAGCACAACGTAATACAATTCACATAAGTTACTGTACATCTTGCCACATGAGCTCTGCCCTGCTCTGCTCAGCCATTGATCTGTACTCCCAGCACGTGTTTTGCTGGGACAAATCCGGGACTAAGCCAGGATTAAGCCGGGATTAAGTTGAGACTGCAATAGGTGTACGCAGAAGCACCACTGCACGACAGTACATACTGTTAAGCCTCAACTCAGAACTTGACAAACCAAAATAGAACTGTAATTACAGTCAGCCAGCCACGGAGGATGAGATCAGGCAAAGTCAGGCGGACCCCAAATCAGACCCCCCCCCCCAAAAAAAACTCAAAAAGTGCAGAAAACTTCTAGTGCCAACCAAGGGGACAAAACCAAAAACCAAAATATAACCCAGACAAAAAAAAGAATAGCAACAACCTTACAGAGCCCACTAATCTCTCCAAACGCGACCTTATTCAGGAATCAGAAGGGGAGAGGCACAACAGAAATAAACAAGGCCTTCTTTTTCCTGAAAAATCCTGGGGCACACTTTTTTCAACTCCACAAGCACTGCCAGGTCTGCCTGCCCCTCTAACTCCTCATAGGGCGATCCACAACAAAGGATCAGACGTCATTCCAACTGCTCAGGCATCCTTGGGACTGATAGTCCCCCCTCTGGATCAAACGGACCTAAGTGGTCAAGACCCAAATCAGGACTCTAGTAAAAATAAAAGACAGCCATACAAGGAAATGGAAGAGAACAACCCGATGAAAGAAACTACCTCGGCAGGGGTTGGCAGAGGGGAAACAACAGCACCAGCAAACCAGCCGGAGATACCCGCAGAGGGCCTGGGAATCCTGAAGGCAATAGCTGCGACTCCTCCTGTCAAAGGGAGAAATTGGAGAGAAGCAAGGCGTAAGGTCCAGTACACCAGTATCATATGCGATCCTGAAAAACGCCTTAAGTATTACCCTAAAATCCACATCCCCCTGTACACTTATGAAGCCACCTGTTCCTAAACTGGCACTGAGAATTGAAGCCCAGATACAAAGGACAAGTGCTGCCCAAGCTAATGACTTTGAAGACTTAAAAAATTCATGGTTGAAGCTCCTGAGCCCAACATCAAACAAGGAGACCCCACAAGATCCAACCAAAACTGAGATAGTAGAGGCCAACAAATCCCCCAAGCAAAACGAAGGGGAGCTGACCAACCTGGGGGAAAATCCGGATAAAAATATGGACAAAAACAGAACAGTAATGACATCAACCCAGAACACCAGTCAAACAGCTTCTAGTAATAGCTTGTCAAACTCAAAACAGCACCTGGGCACCAATCAAACATCACAGCAAGAGAATGTACTTAGTGCTGTTGCAATTCATCCGGAGCTTCTCATGTCCGTAATAGAAACACTCCAATCATCTGCAAAGGCACTTAATTGGCAATCGGACAAACTGGACATTCAAATAGACCTAATGAACATTATAGCCCTCCACATAGCAGGAATAGACACTAAATTGGACAAACCTAACAAGCGAATAACAACAGCACAATCAAAATACACGCTAGAACAAAGTCCCTGCGCCTGCAGCCCAATTATAGACAAGCTGAGCCTCCTTCCAACTCTTTTAGAACAAATTATAGCACTCAGACAATTAAGTCTGCCACGCTCCAAGCCCAAAGAAGCTGAAAGTAAACTACAACCAGCCTCCTTCAAACAGGTGGACAAGGAAAAACAAAAAACGATAAGCATGGAAAAAGCAGGCCCCACATTAAACTTGCCCGTTCCACTCAATCCAACCAAACTAACAAGAAGACAAAAAAAACGTGAAAGGAAAGCAAGGAGCAAACTATCAGCAGCCAACACAAAGCATGGAATTAAAGTGTTTCCTATATTCACTACAATTAGAAAAACAGATTAAACACTACAAGATTGTCAGAGGGCGCAATGAACATATTAACTGAGGCCTCAAAAAAGTGGTTCCTAGTTATACCAGGAAGTCCCCAAGGAACAAAGAGACTCTAATGCAAGTAGCATAGTAGAGGCCGCGCAAAATGAAAAGGAAAAAGCAGCAAGGACCAGGAAGAGCGCAGAACTTGTAGTTCAGAAAAAAACAACATCAAGCCTACAGAGCAGTATCCATATAGAGAGTGAAGAGGAACCAAGACCATTTAAAGTAAGCCTGGGCGTTGAACTACGCTCCGTTCGCGGAGATTGCGAAGTTTTGGTAACTTCGCGCTTCGCGTAGAGCGCGAAGTTGCAGATTGCTACGCAATCTAGCGCGTAGCGTAGTAAATTTGCTTCCTCGCGCGCTCAATATTCATTCTCGCGCGCGCGGTAACGTCTTACCTTGATTCTGCGATCGCCAACTTGCTTTTCTGTCTGTTTGCGAGCGCCACGAGATTTGTACTATGGCTGCCCAAGCCCGCGAGAGTGTGCGACCCCGAACACGTCATTGGTGCGCGCGAGCTGACTTCCGGCGGCTGTTTTGGTAAGATCGCGATCCCGAACATGGAAAAACTGCAATCTGGCAAAGAATATCTCGCGAGCTTCATAAAACCTTCTCTAAAATGATCATTTTGCTCAGAAAACTCCTCAGATTGTGATCTTGCTGTAGTCTTTGTGTAAGAAAGAGTCCTTTAATTTTTTTAACACTTTTTTTTCAAGAGGAAGGAAGTGCCCCTGACACTACAACTTCCTGTTCCTGTCCAGCAGGCTCCTCCCACGTGCTTTGTGCCTGTGTTGTTCACTTTCATTTGGATTTGGAGCTGGAAGGATCACTTTTTGTGTCTGTCTGCTGCATCATACAATTTTTTTGGATTTATTTGAGGAATTTTTGATTTGAGATTTAATTTACGACAAGTAAGTTGGAGAATTGGTGTGTTTGTTTCATTGGGGCTTGTTTGTACCTACATTTTTCTGGGATTTTTATTGTTTTTAAAAATTATTGTTGTGGTGGGTGGCCTGTACTACTTTCAATATGGGCCTAGTTGTTTTTCTCTGCAATTTCAGCCAGTAGGGTACCCATGGGTCCATGTTTTGTGGTGTCTGTAGAATTTCTACATCATGTAGGGCATGGATGGCATAGGATTGAAATGCTAAACGTGGCTGTGGTGTATTTCACTGTTGGTGTGTGTGTGTGATTTACCTTTGTTGGATGTGTGTGCTTGTGGCCTAGTAGTCTTCCACTAGGCCCAGAGGTAGTCAGCCTCCAAGCTGTCGTGCGTGATTTTAAATGTACAGTTGGTGTTGTCTGGTGATTTTCCTTTACTCCATGGATGGCTTTGGATTTTATTGCAAAAGGTGTGTTTGGGGTGCAATAGCATTTTTTGGGTGTGTTCTAAACAAATTGGGCTATTTTGGCCTGCATGTAAGGCAAGGGATTCAGCTCGCGAACTTTCAGTAACTCTGCACAGCGCGACAACGCGGACTTACAGTTTTCGTCATTTTTGCGCTCACAATATGCGTGTTCGCGCACGCGTGAAAGCCTTTTTGTACAGTTCGCGATCCCGAACACGCAGCTTTTGCAATCTGGAAAACAATAGCTCGCGAGCAACATAGACCCTTCTCGAAAACGCTTTTTTGTGCATTTCTGCACAAAAAACTCCTCAGGCTGTCATTGAGCTGTAGGTTTGGAGCAGGGAGAAGCTGTTATTTGTCTGGAAAACATTTTTATGAGAGGGATTAAGTTCCACAGACACTACAACTTCCTCTTCCTGTCCTTTCCAATCACTTTTTGTGTGTTATTGTGGTGGGTGGGCTGAGCATGTGTGTGGCGGCCATTTTAGGAAGGCATGCATTGTGCCTTTGCCATAGGCGTCCATTGACTGTCTCCCATTTCTTGTGGTTGTTGTGGGTGTGTGGCGGCCATTTTGTGAAGCCATCCAAGCAGTGTGCTTGCTTTTGCCATCCGGTTCCAAGCTTGTGGCCTAGTAGTCTTCCACTAGGCCCAGAGGTAGTCAGCCTCCAAGCTGTGGTGCGTGATTTTACATGTACAGTTGGTGTTGTCTGGTGATTTTCCTTTACTCCATGGATGGCTTTGGATTTTGTTGCAAAAGGTGTGTTTGGGGTGCAATAGCATTTTTTGGGTGTGTGCTAAACAAATTGGGCTATTTTGGCCTGCATGTAAGGCAAGGGATTCAGCTCGCGAACGGCCATTTTAGGAAGGCATGCATTGTGCCTTTGCCATAGGCGTCCATTGACTGTCTCCCATTTCTTGTGGTTGTTGTGGGTGTGTGGCGGCCATTTTGTGAAGCCATCCAAGCAGTGTGCTTGCTTTTGCCATCCGGTTCCAAGCTTGTGGCCTAGTAGTCTTCCACTAGGCCCAGAGGTAGTCAGCCTCCAAGCTGTGGTGCGTGATTTTACATGTACAGTTGGTGTTGTCTGGTGATTTTCCTTTACTCCATGGATGGCTTTGGATTTTATTGCAAAAGGTGTGTTTGGGGTGCAATAGCATTTTTTGGGTATGTGCTAAACAAATTGGGCTATTTTGGCCTGCATGTAAGGCAAGGGATTCAGCTCGCGAACTTTCAGTAACTCTGCACAGCGCGACAACGCGGACTTTCAGTTTTCGTCATTTTTGCGCTCACAATATGCGTGTTCGCGCACGCGAGAAAGCCTTTTTGTACAGTTCGCGATCCCGAACACGCAGCTTTTGCAATCTGGCAAACAATATCTCGCGAGCAACATAGACCCTTCTCGAAAACGCTTTTTTGTGCATTTCTGCACAAAAAACTCCTCAGGCTGTCATTGAGCTGTAGGTTTGGAGCAGGGAGAAGCTGTTATTTGTCTGGAAAACATTTTTATGAGAGGGATTAAGTTCCACAGACACTACAACTTCCTCTTCCTGTCCTTTCCAATCACTTTTTGTGTCTTATTGTGGTGGGTGGGCTGAGCATGTGTGTGGCGGCCATTTTAGGAAGGCATGCATTGTGCCTTTGCCATAGGCGTCCATTGACTGTCTCCCATTTCTTGTGGTTGTTGTGGGTGTGTGGCGGCCATTTTGTGAAGCCATCCAAGCAGTGTGCTTGCTTTTGCCATCCGGTTCCAAGCTTGTGGCCTAGTAGTCTTCCACTAGGCCCAGAGGTAGTCAGCCTCCAACCTGTGGTGCGTGATTTAAATGTACAGTGGTGTTGTCTGGTGATTTTCCTTTACTCCATGGATGGCTTTGGATTTTGTTGCAAAAGGTGTGTTTGGGGTGCAATAGCATTTTTTGGGTGTGTGCTAAACAAATTGGGCTATTTTGGCCTGCATGTAAGGCAAGGGATTCAGCTCGCGAACAGCCATTTTAGGAAGGCATGCATTGTGCCTTTGCCATAGGCGTCCATTGACTGTCTCCCATTTCTTGTGGTTGTTGTGGGTGTGTGGCGGCCATTTTGTGAAGCCATCCAAGCAGTGTGCTTGCTTTTGCCATCCGGTTCCAAGCTTGTGGCCTAGTAGTCTTCCACTAGGCCCAGAGGTAGTCAGCCTCCAAGCTGTGGTGCGTGATTTTACATGTACAGTTGGTGTTGTCTGGTGATTTTCCTTTACTCCATGGATGGCTTTGGATTTTATTGCAAAAGGTGTGTTTGGGGTGCAATAGCATTTTTTGGGTATGTGCTAAACAAATTGGGCTATTTTGGCCTGCATGTAAGGCAAGGGATTCAGCTCGCGAACTTTCAGTAACTCTGCACAGCGCGACAACGCGGACTTACAGTTTTCATCATTTTTGCGCTCGCAATATGCGTGTTCGCGCACGCGAGAAAGCCTTTTTGTACAGTTCGCGATCCCGAACACGCAGCTTTTGCAATCTGGCAAACAATATCTCGCGAGCAACATAGACCCTTCTCGAAAACGCTTTTTTGTGCATTTCTGCACAAAAAACTCCTCAGGCTGTCATTGAGCTGTAGGTTTGGAGCAGGGAGAAGCTGTTATTTGTCTGGAAAACATTTTTATGAGAGGGATTAAGTTCCACAGACACTACAACTTCCTCTTCCTGTCCTTTGCAATCACTTTTTTTGTGTTATTGTGGTGGGTGGGCTGGGCATGTGTGTGGCGGCCATTTTAGGAAGGCATGCATTGGGCCTTTGCCATAGGCGTCCAAACTTGTGGCCTAGTCGTACAGTAGGCCCAGGGGTACAACTCAGCAATCATCACGGCGGGTTTTTTTTCCTTGCTATTCTTCTTCCTAAGTGTACACTACAAAGTACAAATACAACAGGATCCCTGGCCTTGTCAGTCTCTTAATGGTTGGCTATACTGTTGATGTTGTTCACTGACTTCATGAAATTTAATAATTGTGATGACCACCCACGAGACACTAATAAGTTATATATTATATTATGGATCTTTTGACTGATGTTCTTCTGGCTTTTTTGCTTTTAGGTGCACAAAAGACAGAGGTGTGTCATCATCATCCACTGTTGTGGTGCCAGACCGACGTCCTGCTGCTGTAGTGTACACAACGTGATGTGTCAGTGACCTGACCAGGCATCTCTGCAACTTGTGCAACTGAGTGCTGTTTTGACATCTGTTGAAGATGCCCCCAAAGAAAGCAGGTAGCAGGTCCTCCGGTACCAAGAAAGTTGCCATGGAGAAGAAGGAACAGAAGAAGAAGGAAGTGTCACTTAAGTCTGGTGTGCCTCCCAAAACCTTTTTTGGTTCACCAAAAATGAGGCCTGCAGCAGCGGTGTCGGGGGGGCAAGCTGGGGGCAGCACCTCCACATCAGTGGGCCCAACCCACCAACCCATGCCCAAGCAGATGAGTGTGGAAGAGGTAGCCAGCCTTATGGTAGAAAGCAGTGATGCTGAGCCTGAACTAAACTTATCGCTATCTCAAAGTAGTACACAATCAACGCAGGAGGGAACATCATCAACACAGCAGATAAGTGGTCAACAGCCGCAGCTACCGCCCGCAATAGTAGCTGTTCCTCCTGAAGTAGGGGCAGTTCAGGAAATTGAGCCTCATGCAGAGGAAGAAGAGGAAGCCACTCCTTTAGAAGTTGCATTGGCTTTTAAATCCCCAGCAAGGAAAAGGAGGGTTAGTACATCAAGTTCTTCACCAAGCCCCCCTTCTGATGATCTAGATGTCACTTGGAAGCCACAAACTGAGTCTGAGAGGGAAACACATCACAAGAGCAGGCATGGCAAAAGGAAGGTTCCAGAAAGCCTTACACTTATGGATGTTGATGTAGAAGAGCAGGTTGATGATGATGATGATGATGAGCCAGTCATCACAAACATCACTCCCGGGCCTGAGGAGATGGAGAGCAACATTTTTACATTATCCAAAATGGATGCGAGGGATGTAGCACGCATACCTCCAACACAGGTAACACCAACACGACCTCCAGCTTCCATATTTACATTAGCAAAGGGACGGCAGCGTCCTACATCCAGCACAACAAGCACCACCTCAGCAGAAGTAGGTAGTGGTCCTGCACAGAGTCAAATTCAACACACACCCTCCAGTTCATCCGGCATTGGAAGTGGGAGTGGCACCTCCAGCAGGAGACAAAAGTTAAGCTCCCCAGTGTGGGACTACTTTACGGTTAGCCCAAAGGAGGAGAACATTGCTGTATGCTCCGTTTGTCATTCCTCTGTTAGCCGTGGAAAGCTTGGTACAAACTATGGTACCGGAGGCCAAATGACCCATCTGAAAAAACACCACGCAATCCAGTGGGAGGAGCACCTTAGGCTCATCAAAACTGGAACCATTGCTGTTGGGCATAAACGAGTAGAAAGTCCGCTCACGGTGGAACAGGAAGAAGAGGGAGACATTCTCTGTGCTAGTGGTACACAAAGTAGCCCTGTCCCCAGCACTGCAGTGGTAACGCCCACATCCTCAGCCACATCTCATTGGCACAAGAGTAAGAGCCAGCCTGAGACACCAAGGAGTACTGCTGGACCAAAAAGTGCGACGTCGACCACAGGAAGGAATACCATGCAGCCTACCATTCTTAGCATGTTTAGTAGGCCGGAGGGGCAGTACGAACGCAATCACCCAATAGCACGTTTGTACAATGCTAAGCTGGCAAAAATGTTAGCACTGGACCTTCTCCCTTTTTCTTTTGTTGAAGGGGTGGGTTTTCTTGAGTTTGTGACCACCATCTGCCCAAAATGGAAAGTTCCCAGCCGCTACTATTTTGCAAGAGTTGCTGTTCCAGCACTACATCACGACGTGCTGGAATTGCTTGGAAAAGCCTTAAAAAAGAGTGCTGTTCAGAGTATACACCTGACAACAGACATGTGGACCAGTTGCCAAGCCACTGATTACATGTGCATCACTGCACACTGGGTCTCTTTTTCGGGTGTTAAAGATAAGATATCTGACGGCGTTGTTGACACCGCTGAGATTTTTAAAGACACTCGCAAACATGCAACTGTAGCCATGTTTGCAATGGAGAAATCTCATACTGCTGCTAACATTTTGGATGAGTTTAACAGCAAGGTGTTTGAGTGGCTGCGACCAAGAGGTCTTACCATTGGTTTTGTTGCCACGGACAATGGCAGTAATGTAGTTCGGGCCATGAAAGATGGTGGGTATTTCAGGGTGCCATGTTTGGCACACTGCATTAACATTGTTGTGCAAGACTTTCTGAAAAATGAAAGCAAAGTCAGCAGATTACTGACCACCTGCAGAAGAATATGCACACATTTCAACCATTCTTTTAAAGCCCGGAAGGAGCTGAGGGTGATTCAACATGAGCATAAAATGCCAGTCAAAGCACTCATCCAAGAGGTGCCAACACGTTGGAACTCAACGTATTACATGCTTGAGCGTCTGTTTGAGCAGTACATACCACTTAATGCTTATGTCATGAAAAGGTCAGGGGATCCTACAGTGAAAGGCATGAGAGTTGAGAGGGCCCAATGGGACCTTGTCAAAAGCCTGACAGAGATGCTACTTCCTTTTGAGGTCTTCACCCGTGAAGTGAGCCGGGAGGACTGTACTATGGGCCAAGCTATCCCATTGTTGTACATGCTAGAGCAACAGCTGAAGGAGGTGGCAGAAATGTACGCAGATGTGGATGACAAAGTAGACGCACATTCTTTGGCAGACACCTTATCCGCTCGCTTATCTCACAATACAAGGATTCAAAATAACATTCTGTCAGATCCACATTACATTACTGCCTCAATTTTGGATCCACGTTACAAATTATTGCTGCGCAGTAATGAAGTCATTCCTTTTTCAGAAGTGAATGTTGCCCAGTACAAAACTTTGATAGCTGAGGAAGCCACTGAGTTTGAAAACGAAAGGATCTTCATTAAAGGCCCGCCCCTCCAGGGCAGAAAAAGTACTGCAGGGCACCCAGAACGAAGTTCTACTTCAGAAGCCAAGAGCAGTGCGTTTGCCTCCCAGCAGTCAACACTGCCAGCAGCAATAACATCAACAGCACCAACAGGATCATCAGGCACATTTACAAAAACGGCAGGTGATTGGTTTCTACGGAAAGGGTATTGCACATCAATGACTGATGCAAAGGCAAAAGAGGCCCAGGAAATCGGAGCACCCCTGAACATTGAGCGGATGGTTCAGGCCTATCTAGATGACACAACAGAGGTCTACATGGAGCAAAGCCCATTGGTGTATTGGTATGGGAAAAGAAGCCAATGGCCAGTGCTCAGCAGGCTGGCGATAAAGTATGTGGCTTGCCCTGTTGCAAGTGTCTCTTCAGAGCGTGTTTTCAGTGCTGCTGGTGCCATTGTTACTGTCAAAAGGACCAGTCTCTCGCCCAAAAGTGTTGAGAGGTTAACCATGATCAAAATGAATCAACACTTTATACCACCGGAGTACAAAATACGTGAATTACAGGAGGAAGAGGAGAGTGACTTTGATGACATAAGTAGTGGATTGTTAGACGTACTGCTGTCCGAACCACCAGAGTTTGAGGACGAGCTCCTCTTCCCTGACAACTAGGCTTTCAAATTGTTCTCCCTTCCTTTATTTGTGTGTGACTGTGTGTATCTGTTTTTCTGGTTCAAAATCTACATTCACAACAAAGCCATCAACAGTCTCCTTTTTTTATTTCCCTATTGGAGTTGCACGCCTGTGCATAACTGTCCACTCCACTCCTCAGGGTCCTGCTCCATGTTCCTTACTCTCCCTAAGTACATTTCAAGCAAGTCAGACATTGGATGGAGATGGAGAATAGTACAATACATGTTGCCTCTAACAGTCCCTCCATAAGAAGTGAAACGTGACTCCACCTATATTCCATTTTGTTTCCAATCCGAATGAAACTCATCACTGACTGGCAGAAGGCTAGGCAGGCATCAGATCAGACAGCCAAAGAGAACACCAAGACAGGTAATGAGTGATTATTGTGAATGATGGTGGCATGCATTGCATTGGATGCTGGCTGACTACGAAGAATTGTGCATGCCATGAAGTAGAACTATACTAGTTTATCGACAAAGTACAAGTGACTCAGGTGTGGTGACAGTTAATGTTTCCTTGTTGTTTAATAATGACCACATTGTACTCCTACCACTGCAGGTGCCGGCCAATATCCGTTGCAATTTGGTAATATGGAATATATTATAAACTTAATCAGTCACTACAGACTGAGTTGGTGTTGGAGAATACGTACCACACGGTCACCATCATTGAGGATGCTGAGCATACTATCTTTGCACACAGTCAGTTGGATTGGAGAAAATTTATGGAATAACGGCGTTTCATGGGCTGACATAAAAGGTAAAAAGTTTGAACAAGAACCACAGCAGACCTAGGCTAGATGTCCGTGTAGTGGTGTGGACTGGAGTAGAGTGTAGTGGTAAGACGGACAGTGGCGCATTGATTTAGTCACTTCATTGGGAAAATTCTAGGTTGCTGCAGTGCATTTGACATTTCTCTGGCTCGGTCAAAATGTAAGTAAGGGGTAGGGTGCCTGGCCTGTGCCGCGGTTCTCCTGTTCTGTGGCTGTGCTGGCTCCTGAATCCTGTCCTGTTGTTGTTGTACCTTAATGCTTGCTGTAGAGTAGACACACTATGTAGCCTATCCAAGCTGCCTCAGTCTGAAAGTGTTCTCTCCAGAGTGTTGTCTTGCACTCCACTGTAATTGAGTTTATTGTTGTAAAGGCTGTAATTTTTCAATACCCCGTTTGTTTTTCCATCTACACTTACAGGCCGGCCTTTACCCTGTGCTACAGTGGGAGAAACGACTCACACGTACCTTACCAATACGCATCAGGCATTTCATGGGCTGACATAAAAGGTAAAAAGTTTGAACAAGAACCACAGCAGACCTAGGCTAGATGTCCGTGTAGTGGTGTGGACTGGAGTAGAGTGTAGTGGTATGACGGACAGTGGCGCATTGATTTAGTCACTTCATTGGGAAAATTCTAGGTTGCTGCAGTGCATTTGACATTTCTCTGGCTCGGTCAAAATGTAAGTAAGGGGTAGGGTGCCTGGCCTGTGCCGCGGTTCTCCTGTTCTGTGGCTGTGCTGGCTCCTGAATCCTGTCCCGTTGTTGTTGTACCTTAATGCTTGCTGTAGAGTAGACACACTATGTAGCCTATCCAAGCTGCCTCAGTCTGAAAGTGTTCTCTCCAGAGTGTTGTCTTGCACTCCACTGTAATTGAGTTTATTGTTGTAAAGGCTGTAATTTTTCAATACCCCGTTTGTTTTTCCATCTACACTTACAGGCCGGCCGGCCCTTTACCCTGTGCTACAGTGGGAGAAACGACTCACACGTACCTTACCAATACGCATCAGGCAGGCAGTGATACCCAAGATTGATGTGCGGAGTGTCCATGGAAGGGAGGACCAAGAAGAATGACGAGAATGATGCAACTCCTCATTTGGACCAGGATAATACAGTAACTTTAGTATCATCATTCGTCTTTACATTTATTTGCTTGCTTTTTTCTCTTTAATCATTACGACTGTGTGTTGTGGTTTGTTTGTTAATTGATCCAACTTTTTTTTAGTTTCCTTAGCTAGCTTGAAAAATGAAAGTAAGCCCGGTAGAGCATGTAATTGGGTTCGGTCTGAGCTCTGAGGGCGTCAGACAGGCAAGGCAAATTTCAATTTCGTCCCTGACTGTACTGTCTCATTGGGTCATAGTAGTTATAGTACAACTCATTATCTCATTAACCATCAAGTTATCCTCCTCAGCATGCATGCATTTGCTTTCTCTCACTTCATACTTTGATTTCTTTGATAATGGATCATGGTCGTCTTACAAGATTGTGTTTTACTTTTGTTGTGTCCATGCATATTGTCTGTTTTTCTTTCTCAAACCTTTCCCAAAACCCCACTTCCCATCCAATCATCAATCCCTAACCCTCTTCCCCCGGGCTGTGTGATTTATATTGAGGTGTGATGTGATGACTATGTACACCAATTGATCACACGCTTGCTGGGGCAGATGTGGTGAAAGCAACACTAATTGAATTTCAACTAAGGCAGGGCAAGGATCTTCTTCTGCTTGACCACCCATGCTGTAGTTTACTTTGTGTTCTGTTCCACTCCTCCTCCCTGAGTCTCAGTCAAGTGACTTTCTCTTTCTTTTTTCAAACGCTATTGCCAGTGTCTACTACTACCACCACTATAATGGCATCTACTCCGTCAATTTGGGAAACCAACCATGCAGCCATCAGTGTGCCGAACTTCATCATCAATCACAGGTAAGATAAGTTTGGTGGGAGGTATGGACTAGGAGGAGAGACTGACAGTACTATGACAATTAAAAATAACTCAGTGAGGGGTACTGCATCTATCGGTTTGTGTGTTACAAAATCGGCAGATATTTTAAATCAAACACTGGCTGTGGGCATGCAGCAGCACGGAAACAAAGTAAACAACCATGTAACTTACATTGAATTCGGAAAACTGTAACCCACCACAAAAAACATTAACATCATATAAATAAATAGTAAGTATATTTTTAATATCCCCTAACAAAAATAAACTATCCCGCTCTGACCTAACCCACCCCCCTCCCTAACCCCAACGAAACGAAAGTCCAAAGTCCCAATGTCCGTTGAAATCCCCAACGCCCACAAACCCACCCACCAACAAAAGGAATTAAAAAAGGGGCAAACGACGAGGTCCTCTATTGTCGGCGGGCCTTAAGGTGTTTGTCCACCAGGATCTTGACCCGCTCCTCCATGTTCTCCTCCCAGCGGGCCATCCGGCGGAGCAGCTGGCGGCGAAATGCCCTAAAGTTGCTTCCAGGGTGGGGGGCAGCAGTGCTGGAAATCGAGGCGCGGCGGCGGGCGAATGCCGGACCACGGCGCCGTGAAAGTGGAGGCCGGGCCTGACTGGGGCCCGGGGCATTGGAGGAGGCCGCCTCCTCCTCCTCCTCCTCCTGAGCCACCAGCCGGCGATAATGCTCGCAGATGGCCCCCAGTTTCCGGCGCCAGGCCCTAGCGGCCAACTCCTTCCTTGATGGTTTATTGGAAGGAGTATCATCTATATCAAAAAAGAAAAAGAACATGTTGAAGCCAATACTCTTAGCAAAACAGGAACACTAAAATCATTCAACACATAGTGTCACAGTATCACTAGCAAGCACAGTTCATAACATTTGGGATTTGGTGCTGGGGTAAGTATCTCTAATCCTACTTCCTTGGACTCTAACATTTGTGACCGTTTCAGACATTATTTATAAATATAATCGTACTATGTATGTACTGCGGTACACCAGTCGTGCTGTTCTTATCTGTAGTTTAGCCCAATTACATAACCTTGTTGTAGGCAGCATGCCAGGTCCATCAGCTAAGCTTGCACCCAAGAGAAACAGATATGAGCCACATGATGATGCAGACTCACGTTACTTTTATTTACTACTACTGTCTGCAGGTGGGGAAGCTCATCTTTTGTCTGACGCCTTACGGCCGTTGGCACTGGTCATACTCTGTTACATGAGGGCAAATGGCATGCACAATTTCACTTACACCCTGCCATGGGTACTACAAAAAGGCTGATTATTTATTTATCGGATCCAACGATCATTGCTTATATTCATATTATAGATGCTGCTAGTGCTAATACGATATACGACATCAGGTCGGTAGCGGTCGGTGGTGGGAGTGCTGCCGGTCGGTGACGTGGGAAGGTGCAGGGTGGGGATAGTAAACGATGGATTAAGGACATTCACAGGTAATTAAAGAATACATAAAAAAACAAACATTGCTGCACACAGTAGCACACACTGCATCGCATTCGGCGGTGCAGTGCGCACCTTGAAAATAGTTTTATTTATTTTTATGTTGATTACCTGTATTTGGCCGTAACAGTAATACACAGTTTACTCGCCAGTGCCACCCACACGTCCCCTCCCCATGTCGCCGTCCGCCAACAATCCCACCACCAACCGCTACTGCAGAGGGTACTTTGCTTTCATTGCTTGTGTAACCAATATACATAAACATTAAACAACAGATAGGCCACCCTTTGCAGGCTGGCTGCCCCAATCAAAAATACATTAATAATAATAGGTAGGGAGTGGTCCCCAGAGTGGGAGGAAGGGGTTTCCGCTTGATAATATATGACGTGCTTGCAAACTACTGCAAGTGTACTGTATGCTCATAATACTACCTTGATTCCTCTAGGCTTTGCTACTGTTGCGCAGTTTCTGTTACATTTTCTTCAAAGTAAGAATCTCCAGTGACACTTTCCACCTATACTGTCTCTTGGTGATAGTACATCCAGGCATACATCCATTAAAGTAAACGTCTATCCTTTTGTATATATCTCTTAACAAACCTTAGTTGGTTTCACCAACAAACACCCATGCTTCTGCTCCTTCCTTCCTTGCCTTGGCTTTGAGTTTGAACCAAAAACACCGCTGATTCTTGCTATCTAGTACTATCCACCCATACTGTGTCGCCCACCCAGGCAGGCATTCTTTCACCTTCCACCCATCCTTCAACAACCCATGCATCTGATCTTATTACTATCAGACTCCTATACATGCTTCCAACAACATATCCTTCTCTGCCGGTCAGTCATATAGTTTATCTCGCCCATCCTTCCACCCTTAGTGCTTTCCCTCTATGTTCAACACATCCATGAAGGTCATCTGATCTGAGTTTGTCTTCTCCATAAAACATTCACAGCTGATTTTGGAGTCAAATAAAAGAGGCCATTGGTTACTCTACTCACGCTGGTAATGCTACGTAAAGGGTGTCTTCTTCAACCGTTGTATAATGTCGCACAGTACAGTGAAATAGTGAACACAGTTCCATCTAGCTGTAATGTCAAGAAGTAATGATTATAACTTACCGCCGCCGGCCACTGCTGCTGGATCGCCCCTGGGCCCTGTGTCTCCTGCAGGTGCCGCCAGTTCGCCTGCCCCCTCCGGAATGGCCGCATCGCTGGCCCCGACGGCACTGGTGGATGGTAGTGTGCCTAGAAAAAAGCATCAAAAATTTTTTAGATGCCTGTAAACCTCCCCCTATTTTAAGTGTTCACTTGGAACATTGAACAAAAAGTTAATGCGATGCAACATACATCAGCACTAGACAGTAAGTACAGTCAGTAGACAGACACTAGTAGGATATGGTTCCACTTCCTAGGGTCATCTAGTCCTACTCTACTCTTTTGAAAGTTAGCCTGAGCCATGAGTAACCCTTTTAGATTCATCATGTCGACTACTACTCTTTTGGTGCATATGATACCTGCCAGCGTATTGACATGTGCAGTAGATGCCTTTAAGGCCGCTTGACTGTTGCGTACAAGTGAAGAGGTCGAAAAAAAAACAACATATTGACTTTGTTTAGTTTATATTTCTTAGCCATCACACATACATGTTACACTTTTTGGCATGACTGCAAAATGCTAGCATCATTCACCAGTATACTATCTAACGGCTAACTCGCAGCGTTTTTCTCATATATCATAGGCGGAAGATTCCCTTCTACAAACCAGAGATTTACAGAGCATAGTGGATGCAAGATGATGTAACCAGTATTTGTACGTTCTACGGTGAGGGATCTTCCAGAATTATAAAGATCTTGGCTCTTGTTCTTGTTGTCAATCATGCACTTGTAAATGTTTACTGTTTTAATGTTAGGCTTTTTGCTGGCTTATTGACTATGGCTGTCGTAAATTAAATTTCATATTAACGATGTACAGAGTTTGATACTTGTTTCAAATAAACCTTTTGAACTTACACATAGACTCTGTGGTATTTGGTGTGGTGGAGTGGACTTACACAAGTGTGTGAGCAAAATGGTGTTTGTTATTATGTTCTGGATTGTCTCTGTCTCTGTCATCATCAACATTGTGTATCGTCTTCGTGGGGGGGTCGGGAGTGGGACCCTAATGTGAGACACTATAGCTAGTCTGTTAGGGGATCCTGGGTTCTTCGGACTGAGGTGTGATCAGTAAGATCCAACCTCCCATCAGCACCATCCTATTTTGTTGTGCATAGTTCTGTATGTGACTCTGCAGAATCCTAGACAATAGTAGTATCATGTACTATCCGATCAAAAATACTAGTCAAATATCTGGTTGGGCATTTTGTTTGTGGTAATTGTCAAAGCCTCAACATTGAGAAGACTTGAAGAGGACAACCCAAAGGACAGGACCCAGTGGCTAGAGCTATTGGTCAATCAGAGTTTTATTGTTGCAAAGAAAACCTTCTATTAAAGAGTGGGCAACTGTGCAAGCTTCGCTACACACAGAGTAATAATAGTAATAGTAGTAGTAGTATTAGTAGCACAGAGAGTCATAGCAGAGGGAGTTAGAAGCAACTTCGAGGCAGGGATAAACAGAATTAGTAAACAGATAGTCAAGGTCAAAGAAGTAAGCTTTTGTAAAAAAGAGATTCAGAAAGTGGAACCATAATTTAGAGTTTGGGAAAAAAAAGATGCAGTAACATAACATTTAGGGAAATATAAATGTCAATCTAACCAATGCAGGACTTACTGGGGCCAGCTGCAGGAGCCTCAGTAGAGGAGAGGTCCTGGGGTTCCCCCGCCGACTCCGACCCCGTCTTCTTGCCCCTGGGTGGTGCTGATGATCATGTAAAATATAATAAAGAAAGAGACCAACATTAAGGAGTGCTGTGAGAAAAACAATAAGTCAAAGAACATTTTAGGAAACAACAAGTGCAATAAAATTGACCTATCTAATCAGATGGATCGACTACTGGCTGCTTCCTAGTGCATTTACGGATCGTCTACTTATTTATGAACACTCCAGTGTTCCTTGATCATTCTGATTCCAAAAACTAACAAAGCCTAGTAAGTACCACCTGACCTACACCACCTATTCCAGACGGGCCAATTGTTCACTAAGTCTGCACTTCAATTTTTTTCAGCCATCAAATGCATAGATGATGAGATGGAGGACACATGCATAGTTGCATACATTAGTGCATACATACAACAAATTGTGGGTTGGTTGCATAATGCTGATCTAGTTCTGCTACTGACTGACCATGCTAAGCCTACCACTCACTAAACAAAGTACAAAAGGTTCGACGGAGGACTGGGGTAAGCAGCACTCAGTGACAGAGGATGCGTCACGCAGACCGCATAAAACAATTAGTAACTACTACTAACAAACTAAACCTAGTATCCAATATCCATCCACCACTATTTCACAGTAGGACAATGGAAGGACTAGAGTCTCTCTAGCAAATCGCATTACCTAACTTCAGTTCTGTAAAGTAAACTCTTACATAATCAGCATCAGCACAAGCTAGCGCAAACTACGTTGCAAACAAGTAAGAGTACCACCGTGCACCTGGGTCCTTAAATCAAAGAACATTTTGCTTTTTGGAACGTAATACCAGCAACGCTTGGCACGCAGCAGTAATCTTGTTGTTCATCTAATTTAATATACACAATCAGTTACTCACCAAGCCCGATGACCTCGACACCTAGCAGGTCCAACAGGTCCTGCTCCCGGTCCAGGATGTCGGACCACCGGTGAGCTAGCTGGTTGTGGGTGCGCCGGATCCCAGTGCACCGGAACACGGCCCGGCGCACCTTCGCCCACCGACGGTGCCGCTCCTGGGTAGCGTACCCGGAGCCGGGCCTGCCGCCTGCTGCCAAGGTCAAGGGGAGGAGGCGCTGGATGAAAAAAACAAGAGCCGCCACCTCCTCCTCCCCAAACAGTTGCCGGGCCTGCACCCCTGCAGGACGTATTCTGCCGCAAGGCAGGCGGCGCTTCTCTGCGCCTGCAGGTCCCTTGCCCTTGGGACTTGGGGTGCCCTTGGCCATGGTTCTGGGGTGGGTGGGAGGCGGAAAAGAAAAGTCCGAAGGGGAAAAAAAGTTAGGGGGAAGAAGATAGAAAGAACTTTATAAAAGTAACAAAAACACAGTAAAAGTAGAAATAAAATGCAAAATATAAACTGAGGCAAACAGAGAAATAGATAATAACTAAAAAAAGTCAGGAAAAAGGCTTTAAAGACAAAGGATTGCTGTGATAAAGGGAGGATACAAAAGTAGGCCCAGAAACATGGCATAGAGTGAAAAACAAGATGGCCGCGCCCATTCGCGACCGCGTGGGTAAGTTCGCGCGATATTTCTCGCGAACATGTACAATTTATCGCGAACAAGTAAAATGCGCTCCCGAACACGTCAATGCACATCGCGAACACGCTATCCGCGACCCGGAACAGGAAATAAGGCATCGCGAGCGGGCGGGACTATAGAAAAACAAGATGGCCGCGCCCATTGGCGACCGCATGGGTAAGATCGCGAGATATATCCCCCGAGCATGCAAACAGTTCCCCGAACATGCTTACCGCGCTCGCGAACAAGAAAAAGCCATCGCGAACAGGTTGCCACAAGCAACTACGCAAGCTCGCGAAGCTTCGCGAAGGTCGCGTAGTGCAATGACATCTTCGCGAAGCTTCGCGAAGCGCGACTACGCGAACTACGCCCAGGGTTAATTTAAAGGCACTACAGGAAATCATCAAAGAAGCGAACACCACGATTGTCTACAACTTACTGGGAAAAGGCAACAAGAAGAAATAAAAGAAGGGCAAATCAAAAAACTCACGCCGCATGGGCTCAAACCTTGTGCAAAACAGGAGAAGTGGAAGGAAGGGACAAAAGGTACGTTATTTGGAAAAGAAGGCTTAAACTCACAACAAAGCAAGTAACCAAGCGAGGCACCAGGGAACAATGACCGGAACGAATGGGGAACAATCAAGAGGAAATTTCAAATATCAAACAAAGCCTCAATGACTAGGTGGAAAAAATCCCGCGAGGCAAGGACTACAAGACCTCCCCAAATAAGAACACCAAGAGCCCACCTCCTAACTCACCCACAAAGGCCATTCTACCACACGGAGGCCTTAGAGTCAGCATAAATAATAAGGGGGAAGCCGCCCTTTGGGATGGTGCACATGCGACCCGCCCAAGGGTAGCAACCTTTGGAAAGGAACTAACACCCCAAAGTAATTCCCTCGGTGTAACCGGGAAATAGAACAACCAGGCTAGCAGGCCACCACTAACAATTACACTAAAAGATGTCAAAATTAGCAATAAGTCTAATGGCGACAAGCATAGAATACAAATATCAACCCTGGCGGGAACATACCAAGAAGTCAGTAACAGCAGCAGCACAGGGAAGTACGGACAACAACCACAACAACTACTATTAACACCAAAGTATGAGTCCCAGGGGTTGCATGATACCTTAAATAGGGGCAACATACTCAAACTGACAGCAACTATCCTAGGGCTTAAACATCTACATACAGCCAACCTACTTTCAGTGGAATTCTGCAAGGCAGGACACAACAAGACCAGGAAGGAAAATCTCACGGCATGGCAAAAGGAGGAGATTGTCCAGCTAAATATGACCTTTAAACAACAATTTGACACATGGGGCATAAGGCTTTTGAGACCGGTCAAACCAGGGATATATCGGTGGAGAAGGGAAACGTGGGGTATACCCCGGAGACAAAGGAACAGGTTCATTCAGTCCTCTGGAATGCAAGGGGGCACAGCCCACCAACAGTAAGTTATAGCGTCGACAAATCCGGGGAAGGAGCAAGTACTGAACCCATCTTGGATCACTGGAGCTGGATAGCAGGTACGCTAAACAAAGGGAAAGCTAATTGACCCCTACACAAACAGACAATGAACAACAGCCAAGACACCTTTCACCTTATCTCATGGAATATAGCCGGAACCAAGAAATGGCTAGAAGACAGCTGGCCCCTTCAAAATTGGCCATCATGTGACATAATCACTTTACAAGAGACTTGGGCACTAGAGGAGCTGCTGCTCGTCGGGTACACACACTTCAGCACACCAGCAGAAAAAGACAGCAGGTATGGTCGCCCAAAAGGGGGGTTAGCAGTCTATGTCGCGACTGACATTAACATCACATCTGAGCAAATAGCTCCTTATGGTCCAATCGTGCAATTAATAAAATTGTCTTTTCCAGGCAGAGCGGCACCTGTACTACTAGCCAATATCTACGTACACCCATCTGCGAAAGAGAAGAAAGCTCAGATATATCTGCTAATAACCATAATCAATGCCATACGAAACAGCAACCCCTTCTGGGAAATTATCTTAACAGGTGATTTTAATTCAAATTTAATTTATACACCAGAAGAGGCCGATAAGCTAGCAGCAGATAATGAGTTCTGGAACGTAGAACCTCAATCCCAGATTAAATCAGACCGTCCTGACCAGTAGGACAGCAACTGGTAACAACTCTGGAATACTTGGGTTTGAGGTTCCTAAATGGTAGAACACCTGAAGACTGCCCTCCAATGAATACTCATTTTGGAGGCACCTTGCTATCTAGGCTTGACTACACAGCAGTATCACTCCCACTACTGCCCTTTCTCATGCAGTTCTCAATTGAATTTACTACTAAAAGTGACCACTCATACCAGCATATCGATTTCAATTTAAAGCCTCCTAAGCATCAAAACAGTATGGTAATTGCAGACTGCACACTCTCAACCGATTTGAAACAACTGAAACGGTCAACAGATAACATTGAAGACCTTCAAGTAAAAGTACAGTGAATTAAAATGTAGAGCGAAACAAGTGAACGTAACCAGATAAAAGACTGGGCAAGTTTCACCGACAAGTTAACAACAAATATGTCCGTTAAACCCAAACAAGCCGGGAAATCAAAAAATACCAAGTCAATTTCAACTGAACTGGTTAAACTTAAGCCAGAAATAAGGAAAAATGCAAGGAGACTGAAAAGAACAGTGACATCACGCCTAGACTGGGATGGAAGACAGAATCTCAAGAAAAAGCATAAAAAGATACTGTGGGGACACAAAAGAAGAAGTGAGGACAACTTTTGAGCCAATTATTATTCAAGGAGAAGAACACCAACTCATGTGCATTTTGGGGAATAATAAATGGGCTAAAGCGTCCTGTGAATTCAATCACCTCAAGCGTACAAGAAATTGTTTGGGCCACACTATTAACAAAGAGATTCACAGACACTGAACCATCGAATCACCTAGAATGGAGGGAGAGGACGCAAGTGTCTATCAAGGAGCAAGAAGAACAATTGAGCTTGGACAGGAGTGTCCTACAAAATACAAACAGTGCCCTAACTTGCCAACGGTCTAAACTGCAAAACACAGAAGAGGCACAATGGAGAGAAGCTTGTGGTGTAGAACCTGCATCTGGAAATTCAGGCTTCTGTGATGAAGATGTAAGAAGAATACACCTGAAGGGTCATGGAAACGGGGCCCAAGGTCCAAACGGCATCCCCCCCAATAATCTTCAAAACAGCTCCAGATTTCTGGAGCGGAAGACTGAAAAATCTGTTTGAAGAAGTGGAGAGAGAATGGCAAACTCTGTCAAGCTGGCATGGATCAGTAATTGCTGCACCTCTGTTTTATCGCCTTAAAGGCGACTTTTGACAGCGTGGACCATCATATTCTATGGGGAAAATTGCGTACATGGAGCATCCCTGATAAAATACTTAGAGGAATATTGCTCGTATACTCCAATACATGGATGAGAGTAAAACTGGGAGATGGCGCAAGGCTATCAAGAAAAGTTAAAACCACCATAGGGCTCAAACAAGGATGTGTCCTGGCCCCCCATCTCTTTAATATTTTCATGGCAGACCTCGTGCCAAAACTTAACAAGATCATATCCCATCTACCTAAATTAGGTACTTTACCACTATCCCATTTATCATATGCGGATGATGTTGTTTTGATGAGCCTAACTAAGATCGGCTTACGAAGATCACTTGTAGGAGTGCTGGAATTTACAGCCGACAACAAGCTAGAGATAAACATTACAAAAAGCAAAACAAAGCTGATTAGCAGACATCAGACTGCTAAACAGCAATTCCAATTAGAGGGCAAAAAGTTAGAATACGTATCTAACTAGTATCTGGGGTTCTACATCGACAACAGGCATAACCGACGGGAGCAAAAAGTTTACATGACTCAGAAAACAAACGCCTTATCATTCGCCTTCGGGTCCTTATCAAAAAATCTTAAGGGGCCATCATTTAAACCCTTACTAGCAGTAATAAAAACCAAAATGCTACCAACACTATCATACCCCAGTACGGCTTTATACGGGAAAGATGCCGACCTGCTAAACAAATCTCAAGTTACAATCTACAAAAGAGTCTTTCAAATTCATCAGGCAGCATCCCCAGCACAGGTTAAACTAGGATTTGGGGTAACCAACAAAACGCTGGGGAGAATGTTTGCAACCATTAATCAATGGTACAGCCTGAAGCAAAACACTATAGACTCGGAATTGAATAAGGCTCTGTGGGACGAATTAGAGAAAGATGAAAAGTCCCCATGCAATCAATACCTAAAAAAGGCATTACTAGAAACCTGTACAGGTGAGCTTTGGGAAACCAACCTGCCCTACTCAGCCTTTAAGCAAGCTATAAATAAATCAGCAAAACTTCACTCGCTGCTAGTTGATAAAAATACTTTCAGTACAAGAAAACACGCTTGGATGGTAATGACTAACTACAAGACACTCACCCCAGCACCATATTTAAATATCACGTTCTCAGCCTACAGAAAGCTGCAACTAATGGCCTTGCGTCTAGGTAAACTGCCATCCATTGCGGTACAGGCAACTTGGGTCTACAAAGGGTCGAAAGAATGTAGACTATGTGGGAGCAGCAAAGAGGACCTTGTCCACCTAGTGTGCATCTGTCCTAAATTATCACAAGCACGAGCCACTTTATTAAAACACGCCATGAACATTAGAGGTATAAGGACTTGCAGATTGGCAATTATAGCGAGCTTGGATCCAACAGACACTTCATTGAACTGCCAACTAATAAAGTTCCTCTCTGTTCATGCGCAAGCATTAAAAAAAGAATCTTGTGCATTGTTCACTAACATGTGGAAATATGGATTTTTATGATCAGTTATGTCCCCTATCTTGGACCCCAACGGTTTCATGTATAAATCACAAGTACATGTATGTTCCCTCCAGTTCCAGTTATAAAGACGCAAACACATGTGCGTCCACCGCCAACATGTCCTCTTTCAGATCCGCCATGAATGGGCCGGATATTCCATTCCTAAGTACGAAAGGCCACCGGCTTTATATGGTTCACTTATGCCATTTTACAGTCCAGGCAAGTAGGCCCTGATTCTGCCATCAAGCTTTTCCTGCCTTCTGCCTCTGAAAGCTCCAGTCTGAGCTCGCATCTGTATCCATGAACTTTGTCCTACTCCCTGCGCAGCTAACGGTGCCTGACATCAGCCTGTTGCCTGCCAAAAACTGTATTTCACCTTCGAAATTATCTGCTCCGCTCCCTACCCAATGCATTCCTGTCTAGTAGTTTAAGTAAACATCCTGCCAGCTACCGAACAAAAGGCCCGGCTTCTCTGTCTTTATGCAAGTAATTCATAGCCCTGTTACTATGGACGATTTCTGCCCCCGCATATTGTGTAGACACTTAGACGCTTGTACACGCACTCACAGTCAGTATAGTCAGTATAGAATAAGATTCTACTCTAAGAGACCTCTCTTTTGGATAACATAGTTCTTTAAACATAGGATGTTAGATATGATTTGGGATTAGGTTGACTTGACCCTCCAGACTTTTGTCGCCACATGTAGAGCTAAATGTCAAGTCCCCTTCACCCCCTAGTTGCACGTCAATCACACGTCATGCCGCTGCGCGCGCATTTCTGCCAAGTATTTCTGCTGACATTGCGAAATTCTTTCATGGAACCACCCTATTATGACATCATACCTGATGACGTTCCTTAGTTACACCCAGTTACACCCACTTTTGCTACGCATGTATGTTTTATCTTTACTATCAATTGTTACGCCTCCTCCGAGGCCTTCCGTTCCGAGCTACCCGGTGAGTACCATTATCGGGGAGGCGTTCTGACGTGCACATAGGTTGTGCCGGTCAAGACGGGTTTGGGTACACAAATCCGGTCTGCACTGTTTCAGCAGTGTATCTGTACTGTTTAGCAGTATATCAAGTATGTCTAGTATATAATTCAGATTTACCTAGTTAGTATCGAGTATTATGCCTAGTGACTAGTTCCCTAATTGGCCATCATTGTCTATTTCATTTAAATGTTAAATGTTAAAATGTTTTAAATATGTTCTGTATATTGTGGTGTGAATGACTGTTCATTATTGTGTTTTATGGTATTAAACGTGTTCAAAATTAGGTATCAGATCAGTTCTCAATATGCCGCTCTTTTCGAAATTAAGACAGATCAAAACTAGGAAAGGGGTACTCGAAGAAGCTGTTCCCATTCCTCCTAGGGACACTCCAGGGTACTTCATGTATCATAAACATGGCCTAGACGCCATATTATTTCTTGATCTATGGGTAGACTACACCAAGGAATTACCAGAAGGTCAGAGGTGGCCCGCAGCTGGGACCTGGGATGCAGATTGCATTATGAAAGTAGAAGAAGAATTATGGAAAAAGAAAGCTAGACAGTCACAGAAAGATGCCATTGAATTATGGCGTAAAGAATCATATAGACGCACAGAAAAAGCGCTCAGACAGGAAGAGAAAAGTAAGGAGAATTCAAATAAAGTTCGAGAAAGTGCATTAAGTGAAGAAGGTAATCGAGTAAAGTCAGAACAAACAAACAAACAAAGAAATGCCCTTGTGAATGGTAGGTATCCTCTTCTGGCCGAAGGATTACCTAAGGCTACTCCGGAAATACCAAAAGACTTGCCACCCCCATTGTTTCCGATAAAAGTACATCCCAAAGGGCATCCCAGATCCGCAGAAGATGTTTTTCTTTCCTCTTATTTAGACGACGCAGCTCCCGAGTATGCTAATGCTGCGCCACATAGACCGTCTGCCGAGGGGGTTCAACGCCAAGACCCTCCTTCGTCTGTACCTCTGCAACAGCAAACCCCGACACAAGTTCCGGCAAGCACATCTGTTTCTACATCTGCATCCACACCTATGGTTGCTATATCACGTTCAACGAATCCTTTCACATCCAGCACCCCAGGTGGTGCTACCGGAGGTACATCAAGCATTTTTTCTACGCCACCCAGAACAAGTAAACTTTCCTTTCAAGAAATAGCCCACCAACGTACACCCAAACTAGTAACTCCCAACACGCTCAAGGAACTTCTAATAGATTGTAGATATGACCCTGTGCCCGGAAAAGGGGACGAAATGATGCTGGCATCATTACGTATCCGACGAGCTGCAATATACTTAGGGAAGCTACCAGGAATGACTGCACATTTAGAAAATATATATCATTTTGTCCAGTCAGGGCGAGACCCTGAGAGTATTACCAGAGCCATGGAGTACCAAAAGGTGGAAATACAGGGGGAACTGTTACGTTTCCTCATAAACTGTGTGATCAGAAATCAAGATCAACCAGGGGTAAGTCCGGAAGAAATGCAAATTCTTACCACATGGGGTAAGAATATATCAGAGGGGAGAAACGATAAACGATCATGTATAGTAGCTATGAGCCGAAAGATCCGCAAAGAAATAGAACGAATACACGAGGAAAGATTAGCAGTAGACGAACCTGAACAAACCGAGGACGAGGAAGAATTAGAACTGCCCACAGGACAGTTATAGACCATGGCCTATGTAGGTAGAGGAAGATCTTGCAATAATACTAGATGCTTTACTGATCCGATATGTCCGATACGTCCAGATAATAACAGAAAATTCCAAACTCCTATAATAAATATAAGGTCCCCCGAACATTCATTCCAAGCCGCTGACAAATTACTCCGAGAACGAAGGGGTTATCATATACTCGATTCCATGGACGAACAAGAATTAGCCAGGTCAGCCGTACACTGGGTTGATAGTCCTGGAAAATATGGTGATGATACACTAGCACATACGTTTTTGAACCTCGCCCCAGATGAACAGCGTTTAGCTGGTATCTATATGATTCAACAACTTCTTATATTATATAAAAGCCAACACTCCGATCCTGGCCCCTTACCTGATATATTGACTGAATTACTCACGAATAAATGGAGAGGTTCCGGTACTAAGTTAATTAGAGAAATACTAGAATACAGAAGGCAGTACATTCTTTTTGTATGTCCTGAACATGTCTCACTGCCCATCAAGGAAAGAACGACGTATTACATGGATAGACAGAATCCCTTACGCGAAGTACACCCGATAAAGGGTGATGACAATGAGTTTAAACGTGTGTTTGTATACATACCCATATCCAAAATAGAACTATTAGAAATGAAGAAAGTGGTACCCAGTCATGACAAGGACCCAGCGGGTTTCCACCGTGAAATTAAAGATATGTTACTCATGGGAGAATATACCTACCCCGACATTATGACAATATTGAAGGTATTAATGCCTGCGGGCATTTACGAAAAACTCAAGGAAAAGGATTGGGAGGTGGGAGACCAGAAGATAGATTGGACAGCATTAGAAAACGAAGAAAAAGCTCGAGGTCCAGGTTCAGGGCTCGGGGACAAGACCAAAGCACTACCAGGTCTACTAGTACAGGTACTGCCACGTTTATTAACTACGAAAAAGGAAGACTGGGGTGCAATCTCAGCCTGTAAACAAAAATCAGATGAAGACACTAGTGATTTCTATTCCCGATTTGAGAAATGTTTTGGTATAAATAGTGGAATAAAAGCAAGTAGCGAGTCGTATCCACATCTGTTTGTGACAAAGTTAGTTGAAAATGCCTTGCCCCAAGTTAAGAATAGAATATTGAAGTTCGAGAGTACCTGGCAAGGTAACACTCCGTCACAAATGTTACAAATGCTACAGTACCATCACAATAGGATTAGAGAAGAACAAGAACATGAACATAGACGCATGAAAGACACGAAAATGAAAATGCTAGTTTCCCAGACAGTGCCAGCTGACGGTCATAAGAAGGGTATAACACAGTCCAGTGGCTCAACAGGTCCTGTAAAAGGGACATGTAACTATTGTAAACAGCCAGGTCATTATGTACACGATTGTCCAGTTTTAAAACATAATATTGCCATAGGTAACGCAAAAGAAAGACCACGACCAATTAGAAAGGATCAGAACCAACAAGGAGCCCCGCAGCATGCCCAGTCCATGCCAGCTCCGCAACAGTCTATGCCAGCTCCGCCACCGCAGCCTATTGCTGCCGCACAAACAACGACCCGACAGATGTATCAGACCGCACAGTATGACTATCCTGATTATCAACGATACTCATGAAACAGCCTCGAGAGGGAAGTTGGCTTACCCCTTATTGAGGTCCCTGTAGATCAAGAAGGACCTTATGTACACAGTGAACTGTTAGGTCAAGATAGAAAATTCTTACTTGATACAGGGGCAAGCCGAACAACAATAAAACGTAGTGAAGTACCAGGGGCACCCCTCTCAGGCACACAGAATATTTCCCTTGGTTTTTCAGGAAAACCTATCATTAACGAAGTAACACAGCCTCTTCCACTTACGATCGGTCCCTTGACACGAACTACAGATTTATTACTTACTAAATCATGTCCAGAAAACTTGTTAGGCATAAAAACTTTGAAAGCTCTAGGAGCTATTATATGTTGTTCTCCGGAAGGAGTAAGATTGTTTTTACGTGATTACAAAGGGCACTACGTGTCCCGAGACATGGATCACCGACTACAGACTTTACCGACACATTTATGGGCACAAGGCCCTACAGATGTTGGTTGCATGAACATTACACCATATCGAGTCACACTAAAGGCAGGAGTGGTACTTCCACGAATGCGACAATACAAGTTACCCCCAGATGCTGTAGTGGCTTTACTACAAATCATTGACGAGCTTATTACCCAAGGAGTGGTTGTGGAAACTGACTCCAATGTATGTAATTCACCGATAATTCCGATTCTTAAACGAACCGATCCAACAGCCCCGCCAGTATATCGATTGGTTATTGATCTGCGCGAATTAAATAAATGCATAGTACCACAATACCCCGTAGTCCCAGACATTTCTTCATTACTGACAGCCATTGATTCCGAAGCAACATTCTTTACTGTAATTGATCTCAAAAATGCCTTTTTCAGCGTCCCAATAGATCCGGAAAGCCAATACTTGTTCGGATTTAGTTTAAATGGACGTAGCTTTAAATTCACACGCGCACCTCAGGGATTTACCGAAAGCCCCAGCATCTATAGCCAAGCACTGAAACAAGAACTCGACAGTATCCACATGCCAGTCAACACTGCCCTGCTTCAATATGTCGATGATCTGCTGATCACCGCTAGAAGCGAACCTGAATGTGAAAAAGCCTCACTGACGGTATTACAATTTTTGGCCGAAAAGGGGCACAAGGTGTCCCCTTCTAAGCTGCAATTCTGTGTCCAGCGAGTTGTTTACCTTGGTCACTCGCTGTCCAAGGAGGGAAGGCAGCTTACACCAGATCGCATCCAGTTAATTGCTAATATGCCAATACCCAAGACACAAAAGGAGGTGCGGGCTTTCATAGGCCTCACTTCATATTGTAGGCAGTGGATCCCTCAGTATGCATTTCTAGCAAAACCACTCATTCAATTGACAACACAGGAGGCAGCCACATCGACTGTTCTCCCTTGGACTCAGGAACATACACAAGCTTTTGAAAGCCTAAAGAAAGCCTTATGCCAAGCACCTGTTTTAGCAACACCATGTTACAATAAACAGTTTACACTCTTCGTTACAGAACGCGAAGGTACTGCCTTGTCAGTACTCACACAGGAACAAGCAGGATCACACAAACCATGTGCTTATTTTTCTAGTACATTAGATCCCGTAGCTCAGGCTTTGCCTGCGGGCCTGAAATCAGTGGCAGCAACAGCTTTAGCAATCAGACAAAGCGATGCCATAGTATTAGGACATCCATTGACAGTACAAGTACCACATGCAGTAGAGGTTCTCTTGAACCGCACACAAACACAACACTTGACTATAGCACGACTCACTGGTTACGAATTAACATTGTTTCAGCCACATATAGAAATCAGACGTTGTAGTACATTGAATCCTGCCACACTGTTACCTATAAATGGAACAGACCCACTAGCACATGATTGTATTGAAGTTATCACTATCACAACGAAACCCAGACAAGATTTGACAGACGTCCCATTGTCAGACCCAGACCTGACGTTGTATGTAGATGGTTCATGTATGAGAACAGGTACAGGAGAGCTAGTGGCCGCTTACGCAGTCACAACAGACACTGAAATCGTTGAAACTAATTGCATAAATACCTTGTCCGCTCAAGCCGCAGAGCTCATCGCTCTGACACAAGCCTGTATTCAAGCCGCAAATAAAAAAGTCAACATATACACTGATTCACGTTATGCATTCGGAGTTGTACATGACTTCGGCGTGCTGTGGCGAGAGAGAGGTTATTTAACTTCTCACGGTGCCCACATTCAGCACGGACCCCTCATTCATGCCTTATTAGATGCAATACATTTACCCACTGCAATATCAATTATGAAATGTAAAGCTCATACGAAAGTTACTGATATCATTTCTCAAGGCAATGATCTAGCTGACAGAACAGCTAAACAGACCGCTCAAACTCAAACATCCGACATGACAAAGACAATAGTCCCGACACCAACACATTGCATGATGGTTAAGGATCCCGCTCTTGACGTAATTGACATACAGACACATGCTACACCAGACGAAATAAAGAAATGGACTGAATTAGGAGGGATCCAAACGGACCAAGGATGGATGACGAAGGAAAAATCTGTGTGGTTCCTTCCTGATTCAATGGTCCAAGTCGTTATTAACACTGTACATAGTCCAGCGCATCTAGGAGAAAAAGCTATGCTAGACAGCATTCAACACATTTGGTTCAACAAACATTTACGAGCAGCAGCTAAACAAAAAGTTCGTACCTGTATGATCTGTTGTCAGTTTAACCCAGGAAAAAGCATTCCCGTAGAGCAGGGTGGATTTCAGCCTCCTGATCACCCTTTTGAAGTCCTCCAGATGGATTATATCCAGATGGAACGATGTCGAGGATTCAAATATGTTCTCGTAGTTGTCTGTGCTCTTTCCCGTTGGACAGAGGCATACCCGGTTTCAGATTACACTGCCCCGACTACTGCCAAACAGTTAGTTCGAGAATTCTTCCCACGGTACGGTTTACCACGTGCTGTCTACTCAGATAACGGCCAGCCGTTCTCATCCGAATTAATGAAACACGTTTCACTTTTGTTAGGCTATCAGTGGAAATTCCACTGTGTCCGACACCCCGAGGCAGCAGGTCTCGTGGAAAGACATAATCAGACCCTGAAAATTAGATTGTCCAAAATTTGTAGAGAGAAAGGTGTCGACTGGGTAGTAGCCTTACCCGTTGCACTCTTTTACATGAGAATGGTAGCACACTCTCGAACAGGGCTATCCCCTTATGAGGTGATCTTCGGTAGACCACCCAATATGTGGGGGACGCCTATACCACGCAAAATAACTGATATTGACTGTAATATGCTGACAGATTACTTGGCTTCCTTGATGTCTGCACTACAATCTTGTCGTTCACAGGTAGCTGCAGCCTTTCCCGACAACACAGAGGTGAAACCCCATGACGTAATTCCAGGGGATTTGGTTTTAGTGAGGAACTTTGATCGGAAGTCTCAGCTGGATCCTAGGTGGAAATCACCTCAGCTCGTACTGCTAACGACGAGGACAGCCGTAAAGATCGAAGGACGAAAAGGCTGGATACATTCAAGTCATATCAAGAAATTTCATGGACTACCGTCAGACGTAAACGACACACCTTGCGTGTCTTCCCCGATTGACTCAAAACTTCCTTTGGTTGAACTGAATAACCACGAACTATATAAACTAAAACTTAGGTCTAACAAGTCAGGCAATTTGATTGTTTAAGTCCTCTCCAAGGTGAATCGGTCGAATTTGTCTCTGACATGTATCCCTTAGACCTGTATAGAAAAAGAAACAGAAGGATAAAGTTGAAACGACATGCGTACTGTAAATCACTGCGTAGTCATTGCACAGTGACGTTATTAATTTTGTTTTTCTTAAGTCTTTTAATAATTACTGCAAGTATATTGTTGCACACATATTATCCTATTTCTAGACATGTTTATAATGTTACTGCTGAACATTCTTTTAGTGAATTACCTCCGCATGAGTTGTCTTATAGATTTGCGTTGCGCAATAACACGTTTATTAGTATGTTACATCATTCCCATCAGGTTAGCAATGCTACAAATTGTTGGATATGTGGTCGACTCCCTCCCTATCAGAACTATAAAGGAATTCTACCTCTCTTTCCATACCCGTTCACACACAACGGCTCCTGTGGAGCATGGTTTAGTTTAATTAATTCCCTAGATTCTAATTCTGCAGTTTACCAGAATAACTGGGTATGGGGAAATCTGAACTTAGTTTTACTCAAAGTCTGCTACCCTAACAAGGAGGGACTTCCCAAAAGAACAGGAACTGATCTAGAAAATGAAGTATATGGATTAGGTAATTTTACGCTTAATCTCATGATCCTGAATGTCGAATCCGAAGCTACTCCAATTTTGCCCGCCATGTCAGTATTTCCAGTTAAAGGTGAATTATGTGTAAGAAAGAATGGGTCCATACATATGGGCCATAGTAGATGCACCGCTGTAATAGAATTTAGTGATCAAGGCAAGTCTACATTTAGAGCTTCCCGCCATTCCTACTTCATATGTGGTCAGACGGCATACATACGTTTACCTCTAGATTGGGATGGTACCTGCTACATCGGATTCCTTTTACCACCTGTTTTCCTAGCTCCTCCTGATTATTATAGAAATACTCATTTAGTACACAATAGAGAAAGGAGAGATCTCCCAATAGTCGATTACACTGAGACCGCATGGGAAAAATACACAGATTTCAATAAAGGTCTCTTTCCCTATAAAGGTACAGTTACCAATAGTAAGCTGATACGTAGATTAACCAGAACCCTTGAAGCAGTAGTGAACGAAACTATTTCCGCCTTAGGCAATTTACCAGAAGAGCAGTGTGCTATGCGGATTGTTGTGCTTCAAAATCGTCTTGTCCTTGACGTCATCCTGGCCGATAGGGGCGGAGCTTGTAGGGTCATCGGATCAAGTTGTTGCATTTTCATACCAGAAAATTCGCCATCTGTATATAAAGCCATAACTCGCCTTCATAAGATTGTAAGCCAGATACACCAGAATCCAGGCACATGGACTTGGTCCGGTTGGTTTTGGAATGTATTATCTACCTTTGGATGGAAGGTCCTATCCTTCCTAGGTATTGGCTTCCTCATATTATTCAGTTGCTGTCTATGCCTACAATGTGGACCAGCGATCTGTGGTCTGTGTGCCACATCGTGTATTCCACCACCAAGATTTCATTCATCCCAGAAGAAAAAAGAAGAACAAATGATGCTATATGAACAGATCAACGGATTGATGAAGATTGATATCTCTTGACGGGCAAGTAGGGGACAAGGAGGGAATGTGGAAATATGGATTTTTATGATCAGTTATGTCCCCTATCTTGGACCCCAACGGTTTCATGTATAAATCACAAGTACATGTATGTTCCCTCCAGTTCCAGTTATAAAGACGCAAACACATGTGCGTCCACCGCCAACATGTCCTCTTTCAGATCCGCCATGAATGGGCCGGATATTCCATTCCTAAGTACGAAAGGCCACCGGCTTTATATGGTTCACTTATGCCATTTTACAGTCCAGGCAAGTAGGCCCTGATTCTGCCATCAAGCTTTTCCTGCCTTCTGCCTCTGAAAGCTCCAGTCTGAGCTCGCATCTGTATCCATGAACTTTGTCCTACTCCCTGCGCAGCTAACGGTGCCTGACATCAGCCTGTTGCCTGCCAAAAACTGTATTTCACCTTCGAAATTATCTGCTCCGCTCCCTACCCAATGCATTCCTGTCTAGTAGTTTAAGTAAACATCCTGCCAGCTACCGAGCAAAAGGCCCGGCTTCTCTGTCTTTATGCAAGTAATTCATAGCCCTGTTACTATGGACGATTTCTGCCCCCGCATATTGTGTAGACACTTAGACGCTTGAACACGCACTCACAGTCAGTATAGTCAGTATAGAATAAGATTCTACTCTAAGAGACCTCTCTTTTGGATAACATAGTTCTTTAAACATAGGATGTTAGATATGATTTGGGATTAGGTTGACTTGACCCTCCAGACTTTTGTCGCCACATGTAGAGCTAAATGTCAAGTCCCCTTCACCCCCTAGTTGCACGTCAATCACACGTCATGCCGCTGCCCGCGCATTTCTGCCAAGTATTTCTGCTGACATTGCGAAATTCTTTCATGGAACCACCCTATTATGACATCATACCTGATGACGTTCCTTAGTTACACCCAGTTACACCCACTTTTGCTACGCATGTATGTTTTATCTTTACTATCAATTGTTACGCCTCCTGCATTTGCTTCACTGTAATGCCTATTGTATAAAAATGATTACTTATCAATAAAGTACGGTCTTCACTTCCTGAACCTTCGTGGTGATGGAATATGGAGCTCATCGATTTAAATTGATTTTGGAATAAAGCCCGTTCCGAACCTCTAATACCACGGATTCTGCCTCTTATTTTACTGAGCTATTGTTATAGATTTTCCGCATCAAATTAAGTTCCGGTAATTAAATTATTTACCACAAACACCAAATAAGACGGACTGGTCAGTGGCAGATTGTGTTTTCCGAACACAAGGGAGAGCAATGCAAGAACACTGGGAGGAACATTTCCAATCTTTATATAGAGGACTACGTGTCAATCAATGCTCCGGATTCACTAACTGCAAACTACGTACTTTGAAAACGTCTGCATTTTATTAATAATTAACTCAACTGAACTATGATATTCCGATATAAACTTGAGTGTAATAATTGATAAAACAAAAGATTTTTATGACTTTTAGGAAAAAAAAACTTCTATTGCAGTTCTACGTTTTAGTAACTGTATTGTTATGGTTTTAATTAACTGAAACAATAAAAAAATATTTTTGACCAGTTTTCAATCTGTGAATTAGCTAGAGTGACATTGTCCCCAACTGGGGTGAATTACATAGTAGGGTATGAGTGTGTACATGTGTTTCTGTGAGTGGATGCGTAAGTGTCTGTGTGGGCCTGTGAGTGGGTGCATGAGTGTCTGAGTGGGCTTGTAACGGGTGCATGATTGTATGAGTGGGTCTGTCAGGGGGGGTGTGAGTATCTGAGTAGATATGTGAGTGGTTTTGTAAGTCTCTGGGTGGGTCTCTGATGGGTACATGTATGTCAGAGTGGGTCTGTGAGTGAGTGCATATGTGTTTGAGAGTGACAGTGAGTGGGTGCATGTATGCCTGAGTGGGTGTGTGAGTGTCTATGTGAATCTGGGAGTGGTTGCATGAACCTCTGAATGGGTTTGTGAGTGGTTGCATGAGTATCTGAGTGAGTCTCTGAGTGAGTGCATCATTGTCTGAATGGGTCTGTGATATGTGTTTCAGTATCTGAGTGGGTCTGTGAGTGGCTGCATGAGTGTCTGAGTGGGTCTGTGAGTGGGTGCATGAGTGACTGAGTGGTCTTTGAAACGGTGCATGATTCTCTGAGTGCACTTGTGAGTAGGTGTGTCAGCATTTGAGTGGGTCTGAGAGTATGTGTCTCAGTGTCTGAGTGGGTCTATGAATATGTGCACGAGTCTCTGAGTGGCTTTGTTGCTGGGTGTGCTAGTCTCTGACTGGGTTTGAAAAGTGAGTGCATGAGTCTCTGAGTGGATGTGTGAGTGGGTGTAAGAGTGTGAATGGGTCTCTGAGTGAGTGCATTAGTGTCTGAGTATCTAAATAATTTTTTTTAAATATCACTGATATTCACGAATTCGGCAAGACGTTATACTCTGAGCGCTGTGACAAACTTGCAAATATTTCATGCAGAAGAAAATATTTCAATATCCCATACACATAAGGGGTCCCACAAACACCACTATGGGGTCAGGGTACCTCTACCCTCTACCCTGATCCCTTCCATTACTTTCAAATTTAGTTTGAGCCCCCCATGACCATGTCCTATTAGATAAAATGTTGGCCACAACTTTCTCCACATGTTGCGGGCAGCCAATCACAGCATTCCTGTTGGCTTGTGCATTTACCATTCATCACAAAATAGTCGCACAGTATTCACAATTCTAGATTATACATTTGTTTTCCCTTTAATATCTCAAAAACTACTGACTGGATTTACACCAAATAACAAAAAGGGTTCTTTCCAGACCAAGACTTACCTTTCTGCCACATTTGGTGTAATTCCGTCTACAGGTTCGGGCCGTAGTAATGTTCAAAATCCTATGGGAATTAACATGGGAATTGCACTTTTTTGACTCCCCCTTTTTCTCAGCCCCTGATCACCCTGAAACTTTCCACGCACAATAAGACCCACTGGCAAACATTTTGAGAAAAGTTGGTGAAGATTTGTCAACTGGTGCCAAAGATATAAGCAGGTCAAAAAAATAAATTCCTAAGGAAAATAGGTCTTAACTATAACTACCTACTGGTGACTGCCAGTAGGTAATGTGTATATTCACAGAAAACTAAAAAAACGAAGACTTTATAGTTAGGGAATAAGTTCCGTGACAGTATAATGTTTTAAACTAAAAGAAACATTGACGCCAGTTATAGTTATCTCTAGTAATTGTAACTTGTGCTCTAAGGTAAATATAACTCGCACCTCATCAAGCACAGTTATCTATATTTTCTTTGCAAATGTTGCAGCAACATTATCAACAATGTCATAGAAGATGTCGTAAGCTATGTAATATGTGGGGTAATTCTCTATGCATTCGAACATTGTCACATTTTTGGAAGTTGAAAATATCCAGCAGGACAAAGTTGGAGGCTGTAGCTGACGAGACCTCCATGAGGCCGAATATATTTTGTGAGAAGTCCCATTGAACAGGATTTGCTGCTGAGGAGAAGAACGTAGTGGGAGTTACAGAAGAGTCAGGCTGTTCGGTGATGCACCTTGTGCAGATCATCGAGCAGCTATGCCCTGGTCTTCTGTTGGTTCTCAGGCGCTTTTTTCCAAGTCCCAACTTTTAGGGTTAGAGGACAAGCACCATTAGCAACACCACCAAGGGTCCAGGACTGGATGGGACTCACTCCAGCAGAAGCCTGGTGCAGGGTTCAAGGTCTCTGGAGCTTGATTTGTCCCTGTAGCTCACAGAAGAGGCCAGCCAACTAGCTCTTGAAGTCTCTCAGGTAGCCATTGGTTTAAGCAGCAAGGCAGGTCTAAAGCAGTAGGGCAGTCCTCTAATTCTACAAGGCAAGCCAAAGCCAGCAGGGCAGTTCTCTGCTAGCATCACAGCAGTGATCTGAGGTACAAGGCAGGCCTGGAGCAGCAGGGTAGTCCTCTGGGGGTCCAAGGCAGTCCTTCTGATGTCTTCCGCAGGTCCAAAAGTGTACTGAAGAGAGGCTCAGGAGGTCTAATATTTATACCTGTGTCACCCTTTAAAGTGGGGAAGACATTTAGGCTATCCCACATTTGGTCCTGAAAGTTCCTTCCTTCCCATGTCCAGGCTCAATGCAATCTAGGGTGACAAAAGGCTGGTGCTATGTTCCTTTGTGGTTGTGTAATAGGCACCCCTTTGAAATGGAATTGGGGCAGGGAACAGCTATGCCCCTCTCATCCTGATAGGATGACCAATCTAGTCTCCTTTTTTCTCACTGTCTGGGAGGAATACACAAAGGCCAACTGGCCTTTACAGTCTTGTAACACATGACACAGGCTGCATGCAACAAATGATTGGGAGAGTAAAATGCCTACTTTTAAAAAGTGGCATTTTCAGAATTGTGACTTAAAGTCCGTCTTTACCACTAAAGAGAATTTTAAATTGCAATTAATTTGATTAAATATGAGTTTTCTACCTATTCCCAATCAAAATGTAGCACTCTTTAAATGTAATAAGGTAACCCAATGTTATACTGCAAAACAAATTTGGGAGTTTTTCATTACCAGGACATGTAAAACTTAAAAACTAATTTCCTACTTTTTATATACAATGCACCCTATTCTTTGGGCTGTTTAGCTCGACCTAGGGGGTGCTCTATATGTATTAAAAAAGTAAGGTTTATGTATGGAAAAAGGGTTCCTTTTCCAAGTCAAATTGGTAGTTTAAAATTGCACAAAGGGTGCAATGGCAGGTCTCAGGCAGGATTTAAAGGGCTACAATGAGTGCTGCAAGCCTACTAGTAATATATAATTTACAGACTCTGGGTTCATGTAGTACCACTTTACTAGGGGCTAATAAGTGAATTAAATGTGCCAATTGGGTTTAAGCCAATTTTAGCATCTTTAAGAGTATAAGGAATTTAGCACAGTTTAGCAGTGGTGCGTAAATTAAGTCCTAAGGGAAACAAAAGCAAAATTCAGAAAACAGGGAGGCTGGGTGTAGACAAAAGGTTTGGGATGAGCCTGCAAAGAGGGCCAAGTCCAACAGGCCTAAACCCATTCCTTCGGTTCTGGAGCATATATGCAAAGCTTTATTATTGAATGTGATTTTTAATAAATATACAAAAAATGGTTGAATACCCCTATACAGTGAATGCAGAATTTGGAGGCTAGACACTAAGAAAAATTCCTACCTTAAATTCTTACATGTTATACTTTGAAACATGTGTGGGCTACAGAGCAGCTAAGGAGTGGTTTTCCTAATATTTGATAATAAAGTTCCTTCATGCTAAAAACAACTATTTTGACAGATTTCCTTGCAGATTTGAAAGCTATAAACTCAGATTGCATGTATTAGTTTGAACCCATGTTTTCCTTATCAGCCTAGTGGATGGCTGTGCCTCAGCCTAAGGGGACCTTTAACTTCAGTGCCATTGGTGTAATTCATGCACCAAATTCTGAGTCCTGACTGGAAATGTAAATATGCCATATGGGTATTTGCCAATGTTAGCATGTTTTAGAAATCAGAGCACACACAATGGGGATTAGATAGCAGTGTTTCGGTGTGCAAAGCTCCAAAACCAGCAGCACCCAAAAGGCAGCATTTTCTGACACTGCACTCCTTCCCCCCAGCTAAAAAACAATGAACAACATAACCATACCATTGGCAGTTCTCATTGTCTATATGACCAGGGTGTGGAAAAGCCATCTGTATAAGCGTTGTCAGTTCAAGACTCACATCCCACTGTCAAGTCCATTCCTTGTAAGGAGATGGATCACCTCTACTGTTTTGGACCTTCCCTGATTGTTTGACTTTGACAAAACTGCTCCTCGGTCCAGCTCAATGCCAGCCACTAACCTTACCCATGGTGAATCTTTTCATCTGGGTCTGGTTGGCACATGTACCCCTCAGAGCAGTGACACAGACCCTATTCACTGTGGCCATCTGGAAGTGATTCCAAAGGTTTCACCATCTCATCTTCTAGGCGCACCTCCGAAATATGGGGCACTAGGGCATGTTTTGTGTCCTCATCTGATTAAGCCTCTCCCCAAAGCACTGGACTGCCACCACTGCAAAATGCCCACTTGTGAGTACATTCTTTTTTGGGAATGAGGATCTCTCCCCTTGTGCCCTGTGTAGGATTGTTAAGAACTAAAATGAAAACCACTGAAATTCACAGTTTATAGTTAAGACTGGTACCCAGAACTCAAACAACAGCTATGCAAAACATACCTCACACACCTAATGCAACGTTCATTACTCTTGAAGTGACAGGCGTAATTACAAATGTCATAAATAATCTTATAAATGAGATTACCTACCAAATTAACCTTAACTTTATGCAAGGGAAGACTGTGAGTGTGGTTTTATTTGTTCTTTTGAGTATATGTTGTTACTTAATTACAATGTGCAATTAGATGTTATTAGGTTTTGGTATAAGTACTAAGATTTCATTGAAAGTGGTATATTAGAGGAGTCTGTAACCTCATCCTGCCAAGACTCATAATAGCTTAAAAGTCTGTTTTACATTGTAAGCATTTCTTTAAGAAAGGAAATGTATCTAATTTTTGCTGTGATAAGATTAAAAAGTGTAGGAACAGGAATGCTCATTATATTTCTATTTTTATTCTTATTATTGTTAAACTAAAAACACATTTTATGTAGTGCTAGATAAAGCAGGAGATGCATTTTAAGCAGTGCCTAAAACATGTGTGACTATCTATATTAATGGTCTTCAGTGTATTGATGACAGAAGGAAGAAAGGCTGAATTTACCTTTCTCAGACTAAAATTCATAACATGCAATGCTCACCAGATGCCAGGAGAAGGTGCTTAATTCAACGCAGTATTTTGGTGGTTTAGTAAATAAATATAAACATACACATATGGATTAGCAAAGGAATAATATACATCATTACAGTTTCACATCTTTTTTGTAATCTATTGCCACACACACACACTATAGCATTTCTTTATTCTTTTGGTTTTCTATTTGAACCAAAAATCTCTTATGTTGGTGTTTTTATTACAATATTTCAACTTGCTTTTCTTTTCAGCATTGCTATCCACGGTATTTTATATATTTTGTTTCACCTTTCAGTTTGCTTTCGCATAGCCTGTTTGCATTCTGGCATATCCTTTTCCTGGTTTGTGTTTCGATTTATATGCATCACAGCTTTTTTATTCTTTATTCCCACAACAAATGAAACTAGAGTCTGTCAAATAGTTTTGATTGGATGTCTAATCATTCTTGAAATATGTCATACTGCTTTATGTTCATTTAACGAATGGTCACGATCGAAGTGCTGTAATATGTGAGGTACTCTGGCAGCTCACACTGATCAATAGGACATAATATGTGTATGAAACAAGCATTGGCAACTCATATAGATCTTTACGATGGCCGTTAGGTCTTGACGATGCGAACGTATGCAGCAAGACACATGTGCACTAATGGTCATCAATCTTGGAAAAAGGGTGAGGTCAAGGAAACACCTGGGTTCCCATAAAGGTCCCCACAGTAAATAAAAAATGAATATCCTCAAGTATGCTGTGAAAGGATAGAACTCATCTAGTCAGAAGATTGCGAAACCAAAATACTCCTGGGTGGGACAAACATAATAATAATGAGCAATACCATCAAATCAAGACAATACAAATGAGACACAGAACAAAGCTTCTCAGTCATGATTATAGTGGCTGAGACAATGCCCAATCTAAGTATATGTTAGCTCTTGAAAATAGGTCTGCATACAAGTGGTCTGCCTACAGACAGCTAAATCTGTCTGCATTCAAAAATTTAAAATGTTTCAGTAAAAGAGTTTAACAGTTTTTTACAACTGAGAGCTACACAAAACATGATCATTCATTTGCAAAGACGCTAAAATATGACAAATGTTTTTGCGGTACAGTAGCAAACCAGCAAAATATGATATCCTATATTTAAATCTTGTATCAACTGATGTTTTTTGATGAGAATGCAAGAGAACAGCAAATGTTCTGTCTTCATATGAAAGGAGTTTTCAAGAACTGGTTTCTAGCAACATATGGGGTTTTTGAGAAATGTTTTCTTCAATGCAGTCCCAAATGACAATTCATATTTTCACAGACAAAAACTGAACAGTAAGTCAGGTTTCTGATTTTGTTGCTGGTTCCTGCTCTATAGAACACTCTTCTATTCGAAGTCTGACAACGACTTAGCTACTAATTATTCAGGCATTTTTCCAGGTATTAGGCAAAGATATTGGTAGAAGTAAGGAAGGTTGTGAGAAATTGGGTTGTTGGTTGACTGGGGTGTGAGTACTGGTCCAGCAACAGCCACAGTCCCTTGCAGGGTGAACCACAAAGAGTCACTAGATTAATGTATGCTTAACTCTGGGTAGCTTGACACAAAAAGTGGTCAGGCTTAACATAGCAGCAATGCGTAAAGTATCTTTGCAGCACACAAACAGTAATAAAGTAAAAACACAACACAAGGAAAATCCCACACCAATTTAGTAACAGTAGAGGAACATTTAATAAATTACTTGACACCAAAATGACAACAATCTAATCAGTACAACCAAAGTTATGACTTTTGAAGGTTTTTTGTAAAAACTAGCAACTACAAGATCAAAGCACCAACCGTGGACATCTAGACACAAAAGAATATTTGGCGTTCCATGATGGAGCACGTTGCAGATACAAGAAGTGGCCAGGGCCAGGTCAGTGCTTACCTTGGGAAATTTTGAGAAATTTTTTTCTGAAAAGGTATAATTCAGTTGGCAAGAATGCAGGCGGTGTCCGAGGAGGGAGTGTCATCTTTAGGGAGCCTTGGGTCAAAGCAGCGGTGATGATTTCTACATTAAGGCTTAGTCTGTGCTTTGGAAGTCGAAAATCTCCAGCGGGAGGAAGCAGAAGGTTTTAGTCAAAGACAGTTCCAATGGCTCGTATACCCATTTGGCAAAGGACCGCTGAACAGGTTTTGCTACTGCAGAGAAGAAAGTAGCAGGAGATGTTATGATGGCAATCTGACCGGCTATGCACCTCGGGTGGTAGTCGAGCAGGTTGGTCCCAGTCTCATCCTGGTTCTCACAGCAGTTTTTGGACAAATATCAAACTCCTCAGTTTTGGGTTTTGGCCATGTCGTCACCTTTAGCACCACAACCAAGGTTCTAGCACTTGTGGCACACCACTTGGGGGTTCATGACTCACTCAGGCTGGGACCAGGTGTGGGTCAAGATGGTGGGAGCCTTTTATGTCCCTGTGGCTCTGAATAGGAGGGGCCAGCAAACTAGCACTTGGAGTCACTCTGGTAGTCCTGGGTTCAAGTGAAGGTGTAGGGCTCAACAGCAGAACAGGCCTCTGAGGGTTCACGGCAGGCTCCAGGCAGAAATCCTGTCCTTCCAAGAATAGCAGAGCAGTCTTTCAGAGAGCACAGCAGGTCATAGCAAAAGTCAGTCCCCTGAGAGTCTTTCTGCAGGTTCAGGAGTGAACTGAAGAGTGGTTCTGAAGGTCGTAATTTATACCCTGATGCCCTTCCACGGGAAGGTTGGAAAAGCTTTTAGAAACTTTCTTTGAAGTGCATGGCATTTCCTGACTCCCCTGCCCTCGCTCCAAGCTGGCTGCAGTGACAATGTTAAGTTGATAAATCCTGTGTGTGAAGGCAGAGCATAGCCTTTTCAGTTGCAAGTTGGGCCAGCAGATGGCCCATTCAGGCAGTCCTAATCCCTCTGCTGTGTGACTTTCTGGGAGGAATACACAGTCTGTCAGTTACACCCAGTCACGTGGCTGAGACGAGCTGCAGGCACAGAAGGACCAAGAACGGGAAAAGTTAACTGCCATTTTCTAAATTTTCAAAATTGTAATTAAAATTCTGACTTTACTATTAAAGAGGATTTTTCATTGCAATTTCATAGATTCCAAATATGAACATGGCCACATGGTCCCAATCAAAAGATAGCAATTATTAAATTAAATTAAATATAATATGGAAACCCAGTATTATCCTATGGGACTGGTAAACCTCACAGCAGTCCAAAACAATTGAGGAGTTTTTTTTTACTGCCACGACATCTATGTCCAACCTTTAAATTGCAATCCAACCTGCCTTATGTTCTACAAAGGGCTACCTCGGGCTTACCTTAGGGGGGGCATATATGCATTAAAAGGGAGGTTTAACATTTGACAAAGGGGCTAAATTGTCATGTCAAATTGGTAATTTAAAACTATATTCAGGCTGCAATGGTAGGATTAGGAGATGCATTAAGGTGCTACATAAGTGGATGGCACAATAAGTGCTGTAGGCCCACTAGTAGCACTTAATATACAGATCCTGTGAATATGGTGTACCACTCTTCAAGGGACTTATAAGCAACTTAAATATGCCAATCAGGTGTAAGCCAATCAAACCCTATTTAGGAACAGCTATTGGAGAATCTGCAAAAAGGAACCCGTGAAGCAAGGCTTACATTTTGTTTATTTAAAATACTACATGATTGGCATTGATCTCCAGTCAAATTGCACAAAGCTGGCCTACTTTCACATACTAATTGTTGGAGATGCTCCAATTCTAGCTGCGACACAACTCACATCATCTGTGAATGCCCAAATATACAACCTTTTTGGAACTATGTTGGTAACATTTTACACTCCAAAATGCCCTTACATTTACCACTCACACCAGCCAATATTCTTTTACATGATCTACGTCATTCCCCAAAGCTCTCTAAACCACAACACCGTCTTTTCCACACTGCATTGGCTACAGCTAAAATATGTATTCTACGTCTTTGGAAATCATCCTCTCCACCCTCACAGGAAGAATGGTTAATAGCCATGATACAAACGGCTTCACATGAACGAACGATCTATAACCTTCAGGATCAAACTGAAATATTTCTCCAAACCTGGTCATCTTTCTTAACAACAAAAGTTGCTGATACTACTAATTCTCCTGTTACTCTCACTGCATCCAACCGAGGAAACTATCTCATTGTTCTACATCTTTGTTTATTATGTCTTTCCTATTATTAATTGCCTTTTCTTTTTTCTCTCCCAGCTCTCCGTACCCTGGTTTCAACTCTCCACATTATCCTTCATATTTTATTCTTCTCCTTTTTTCTTACACAATTTTACTATTCTCTCCCAAATCTACTTTGTCTTAAACTTTTTGCAAGGTGAGTTTTTTCCTATGATAACACCTTTCTCTATCATTATTATGATGATTTCATATACAGTCACTTACTCATATTTATATTTGATCTATTTATTTTTAACCAATTTATATTTAACCAATTAATAATGTATGCTATTTCAGTTTCTTATTTATGCCATTCACATATCCATTAATTATTACCCTTCTTGCATTCTGCTCCCCTCCCCTTATTTTTATCTTCTCCTTCTCTGCTTTATCACTATTTTTCTAATTATCTATTCAATTATTTAACTATTGATTCACAACATGTCTATTTATAAGCTCCATATTTATATGCTTTTATTCATCACCAAATGTCATGTATTTATCGTTAGTTTTTATTATAGAATTTCTCATTTATTTATTCACAATTTATTACTGCCTCCTTATCATTATTCTCTTGATGTATTTTCATTGTCAAATTCAATAAAACATTTCAACACAAAAAAAAACCCTATTTAGGAGAGTGAGCACAAGCACTAGTTAGCAGTGTTAAAGTTTATAGAGTCCTAATTTGATCAAAAACTAATTTCGGAACACAAAATATTTGAGGGAAGATCACCCTAAGGCTGACAGGTCTAACAAAGGTATATTACATAGTTTACATTTTAAATTGGTTCCACTTGAGGTCCTTCAGCTAGTATTGCCTGTGGGTGGGTGCATTCTCTCCTATTGTAGATAGGCAAATCCTCATTCAAATTAAGCCGGAAACCTGATCATTGCTGAAAGCACATGCGGATCTAAAATTAATTTGCCAGAGGGACAACTCTCACAAGAAGACCAGATGTTTATGTAGTGCATGTCTTTTTAGTCAGTGGGTGACGGTTGCCAACTGACTGAATTCACCACTTGGGTGAATTCCCAAAAACATATTTCCAGTGAAGCATCAACTCACAAATGCTCTTGCCTGTGGAAAAATTCAATTGGACTCCAAAGCTGTTATGGATGATGTGCAGAATACTGGTCTTAGACCCATACTTAAAAGTTCATTATCAGAGAAATGTAACTAACAAAAGATTTCTCTGCTAGATGTGGAGCAACGTAGTACACCTTCCTTCCGCCGCAAGACCTACAAGTGAGATTGGCAGTGAAAAACCTACTCCCATGGTTCCAAATGGTCTTTAAATTGGACAATGGACCCAGGGATAATATTGTCAGAACTTTGCACCAAAGAAATTCTAAGGGCTGATATGCAGGACTAGAGCCTTTTGAGTCCCAAAGGACAATGGCACAAAGCAAATAAAATAAACCCACTAAGGACAATATTCAAAGTCAAAACTATGAACATTTAGTCAAAAATTAACAATCATTACCAAAGGATAAAAGGTACTTAATCAGGCAATTGAATAATTCATAATAAGCGAGAGGTTTCAATAGAAGTGCTAGACCTGGCTTTTGGCCTTTGTGCATTTTAAAACTGCTTGCTAGTGCAAACGTGCTTGTGCTCACTCATTCAAATATGGTAAAATTGGCCTACACCTAATTGGTATATTTAATTTACATGTAAGTCCCTAGTAAGTGGTACTAAAACTAATAAACCATGTAAATTACGATGCATTTGAGGGCAAACCACATTCTCTATCTACTTCCAATCCAAAGTTATCATTTATTCAATGTAATAAGGTAACCCAGCAATAGTTTGTGCCGTCTGCCAGGGTCCTAGGTCACATGACTGTGAATAGCTCTGCTGTTGGGGTTTGTGTTTTGCTTCCGGAGAGTAATAAAAATGGGGCTTAGGTGTTGGCAGGATGGGCCATCCTGGAAGGATGAATCGGAGTAGTTGTACCCAGTCCCACTTTTGTGCTTTTGTTGCAATTTTTACTGAAAAATGTAAAAGTCAATATGTCCAGTTCTACTAATTGAGTTGTTGTCTTGTCATTCTGATATCAGTCTATTTATTAAAATGTACTCTAAATGTCTAAATTGGTTTGATATTTTTATTATGTTGTGTTTTCACTTTATTATTGTTTTTGGGCTACAAAAATACTTACACATTTTCTAAGTTAAGCTTTACTGCTTATTTGCCAAGCTACCAGAGGGTTAATCAGAGGTTAATTTAGTGACTTTTGTGGTTAACCCTGACAAGGATTGTGGCTGTTATTTGAGTGAGACTTCCACCTCCCTCAGCCAATAACCCAAGTTCTTACAATAATGTAGAACTAAAGAATAAATCAATGGCCTAAATAACAAATATTGAAAGTACAGAACCAAACAATAGTTTGACATGGGAACTGCTCACTTAAAAAGGCAACGAAAGCCTTAAGGATGGAGTGAAATAACAGACTGTCGTCCTGTTTGCCTTTATTGAAGCGAGCAATAGATATGTAAAAGAATGTATGTAGGAGATCGGTAACAAGATCGACATGGATTATGCCTCTGCAGAATACGCACACAGTTCTGGCTAACATCAAAAATGAAGCACATTTTACAGGTTTTCAAGTAGTGAAAGTCACACTCGTGATTTGTGAAATGATACAGTGTAAATACTGCTAGAGGTGCCCTCAGAATGCATAATTAATCCTGATCCTTCACCTGAAAGCAAGAGAATGACACCGCAGCATTGCAGGTGTGCAATACAATGGACCCTTCAGAATCATCCACAGGAACATTAAAAGTTCTTGACTTGTTGCTAGACGGAGTACAGTTACAACGAAGCTTGTTACCAAGCGAAGAAAAAAGTATATTTTGCTTCAGCACAGCTCCACAGAATAAATCCTATTTCGGCTATTTTCTTTACATGGAAAAGAATACAAACAGGCCTTTTAAAGTGAAGAATTAAACAGTCCTTCTTTTTGTAATTTTAAAAGTGCATGTTTGTACAGGCGGCAATCTGTGGGCCAGTCAATTCAACTCTGGCCTGGTAATGGTAATTTAAACATATAAATGAGCATTGTTTTAATTAATAAATCTGTCCTATCAGAATTCTTGCGCTTTCAGTGCTGGTAGACCATCAAATCTAAGACGGAGGCCGTCAATTATATATCTGTTTCGTGGCTTCGAAAACCTCCTGTGAGGGCATTGCCTGTAACGCGCATTGAAGTAAGCTAAGCCTCTGTGGAATACCAGCGCAACGGTATAAAGCAGTGCAGACGCTATACAGAGAGACCTCCGTGTAAATTAAGCTCGGTGACAAAATATCTCTTTCCAAAAAATCCGCACCAATAGTAGTTTAAAACAGTGGTTCCTTTTGGCTTTCCCTATATGGCAGACACTGGGAGTGGACTAATAAATAACTAATAACAAGTATGCATGCCGAACATGGTATGTAGAGCTATCTCCTTGCCACAGTACTTTGGCGTGGTGTTGCTGGACAGAACGTGCATTGCTCTTCGGCACACTGCAAACAGGCGGGAGAGTTATTATTTGGCAGTAATTACTTCAAAATACAATGTGCTAGTATTTGGAAGAAAGACAAAAAAGAAAGGGGACATGGCATTGGAATGGTTCGTATGTTTTAAAAAGTAGAAGAAAACATTGTTTTGGATTGTTGCAAGGGTAAAGATCCAATTCCCTTCTATGCTAGGCTACCAAGAGCAAATGGCTATAGCCATTCAATAAACAGGGTCCAACAAAATCAGGGCCCCAACACTAATGGCATCCATCATTCTTTGAAGATCATGTAGGCCTTGAAAAGCAACAATTGGCATTTGACATTAAAAGCCAGCCTTAGGCATGCATCCAGTAGAGTTTGAGGAAGACTGATGGGAATCGGTTAGTACATTCTTTATTGAACGCAGAGAAGAACACATGGATCTTCAATCCATGTTGCAGCTCCTACAAGCCTGATGTATACTGCTGGGTTACACTATAGTACAGAGCCTCAGACTTAGACCAAATTGTTCATTTTTAATGATCCTAGAGTGAGAGGTTCTAGGTAGTCGATCCCAGGTTTCTTTTCTTGGTGAAATCTAAAGCTGAATGATCTTGGTTAGGTAGTTAGAAGAATGACACTGCGTCCTGGCATCTCAGATCCCAATCAATTCAGATGCATGTTTCTAATGTACTGAGTTTTGAGAGATCTGTAGAGTATATTACAATTATCCAGCTGTGAAATGAATATGATGATGCCAAGAGAATGTTGTCTCTAAAGGTGAATATAGGGTGTGCTTCATAACTTGTGGAGATTAATAAAGTGTTGTTCAGTGTAGGATGTAAAGGGGGAGTGCATTTGAAGCAGAGCCCACATAATAGTAGCCCTCTGTACTGGTGCTAATGAAGCTCAATGGAGGTATAGGATTCTGGATCCATGCCATATTTTTAGCATAACCTTGAACAGTATAAAGGAGCTCCATCGAGGTTAATTGTGATTGGGGGTATTACCAAAATCAGACATCGATCTGGCCTTCCTGGGCATAGTTCGGAAATCCCTGGTCAACCAGAATTAGCCCACATGACAGCCCTTTGTCTCATGCCAGCAGTGGCTCACCTCTCCTTTTTCATAGAGAGGTTTTGATTAGAAAATGGTTTTCCAACGTGGATTTTCTCATCTGTGTGAATAGTAACTGTATATTGGTGACAGAAAACAATTGACCTGATGCTGCTTTGCGCAGAAAGAGCTCTTGATATTGGTACATCATTTTGCAACCAAATGTCTAAGTGAAGGAAGGGGCAGTGTCGGCATGCAGAAATACATGTCCTTTAATGAATGATAACATTACCCAGCACTGAAATATTTACAAAAGGAAAAGAAAAGTGGTGGTGATGTTAATCCATTTTTAAAGTAATGTATTGAACTTCAAAGTGTAATATAGGTATGTGAAAACGAGAGAAAAGTATAAATAAAGCATAGTGCTGAGTAGTCCTATGTTGTATGCAGTAACTTTATCCAGGATTGTCTCTTTAACCACCAACAAAGTTTATCTTCATTAGATGGCTTTTTTTTCTCAATGTTCTCAATGCACTGGTTATTACCTCACATATTACATCACTAATGACATGGTAAGTGGCATCACTGATGATGTTACTGATGATATCTCAAATTACATAACTGATGACTCACACCCCATAGAACCTCTCATACACCCACTCCCACTGCCACATAACCACTTACATACCCATTCACAGACCCATACCAGTACTCACACAATCACTCTTCTATAGCGACCCTGTAACCTCTGTTTTTTTTAAGTGAATTTATAAGGTTTTTCAAATTCTATTTCCTAACTGTAATGTCCATGTAACCTTTGTTTTTTTCAGTGAATTTCCAAGTTTTTTAAGATTCTTTTTCCTAATCATAACACCCCTGTAATCTTTGTTTTTTTAAGTGAATTTGTAAGTTTTAAAAATTTTATTTCCTAATTGTAACCTGTAACCTTTTAGTGTGAGTGAGCGTGGGAGTGTCTCAACGTGTATGAATGGGTGTGTTAGTGTGTGAGCAGGCCTGAGAGTAGCTACATAAGTGTCTCACTGGGTGTACGATAAGGTGTATGAGTAACTCAGTGGGTCTGTGGGTAGGTGTCTGTTAGACCTGGCATTTCTTGGCATGATTGCCCCTGACTTTTTGCCTCTACCTCCTCTATTTTTGACTGACTTAGATGCTTTGGGTACTTTGCCACTGCTGATCAGTGTCAAAGTGCAAGTGCTCTCTGTATAAAGTATCATGGTAATTGGTTGTCCATGCCTGGTATGTTTGTCTTACTAGTAAATTCCCTAGTAAATTGCACTATGTGTGCCAGGGCTGGTAATGCAAATGCTACTAGTGGGCCTGCAGCACTAATTGTGCCACCTACACCAGTACCCTTAAAGAGGGAATTCACGCCTGCCATTGCTGTGCCTGCGCACAGTTTGTTAAACTGCCATGTTGTACTGACAAGTGCACCCACTTGCCAGACCTTACCCTTCCCTTTCTATGTACATCAGACACCCCTGCGGTAGGTCCAGGGTACCCCCTGGGCAGGGTGCAGTGCATGTGAAAGGTAGGACATGGACTAAGGTGTGTACCATGTCCTGACAGTGAAATAATCTCCATTTCGTTCTTCACTGTTGAAAGGCCATCTTGCCCGTAGGACAGAATGGGGAGGCTGTGTAATATGTTTTCCAGCCTATCTTCCCAAAGGCTTAAGATGGAGAGGTGAAATTTAGTGTGCCTGAACTCACAATGTAATAACACATCTTTTTATTAAGGTGTTTTTTTGCATTATGTGTTTAGAAGCCACTCTTTTAGAAGTGGCTGAGTTTTTGTGCTCTAAACATGTCTGTGTGTCTCTCCCTGGATGTGGATTGACTGTGTGGATTTGAAAGCAATAGGATCTGGGGAATGTCTTGAGCCAGGGGAGGAGGTGAGACAGCAACAGGCTGATGTGCATCTGGAGTGTAGGGGGAGGGGTAGCCCCTTGAGGTGAAGAGGTCTGGGTAGCTGCCATAAAACAATTGTCCCATCTCCTGTTGAGTGATTGAGAATCCAGCACCCCACTAATCAAAGGAAGAAGGTGTCACTGGCAGGGAGGCACCCAGAACTGCTTTTAACAGGGATAAGTGTCCCCCTGAACACAAAGACTTCGAAGTCATTGAGGGGTGTAACTATGAGAGCTGAAGCCCCTGAACTTTGGAGAATGGCTTGATCAAGATTGAACAAGACTGGAGGTACTTTGTGGTCAAGAGGAAACTTTTCCAAGGAAGAAACAACTGAAGAGACTGAAGAAAAGGACTGACCCTTGCTGTGTGTTCGGGGGCTGGCCTGCAGTTTGCTGTTTTAACCAAGGAAAAGCTAAGGGGGCTTTGCTGTGTGCTGTGTCCCCCTGCTTGAAAGGACTTTGCTGTGCTGTGTCCTGAAGTAACTTATCCTCAAGGCCCGAGGTGAGCTGGCTCCCTGTTGTGGAAACTCAGGAACACAAAAGTTTCCAGGAGCGTGTCAGCGACGCTGTGTGTGTGTGCTTTTTGCAGCCTGAGACCCTCATAAGGAGTGCCCTGTGATTGTGGACACCTGGAGTCCAAGCGAGTCTCAGCGACGCTGTGCGCATGTGCTTTTTGCAGCCTGAGCCCTTTGTGAGGATTGTTTTGTTATCTTGTGCGCCGGAATCCAAGTGAGTCTCAGTGAAGCTGTGTGCATGTGCTTTGTGCAGCCTGGGACCTTCATGAGGATTTACTTGTTAACATGCACAACCAGAATCAGAGTCTCAGTGATGCTGTGCGTGTGCTTTGTGCAGCCTGAGACCTTCGTGAGGATTGCCTTGTTATCGTGCACTCGGATTTCAAGTGAATCTAGTCAACGTGGTGTGCGTGTGCTTTGTGCATCCTGAGACCTTCGTGAGGTGTGCCCGGTGATCGTGCACCCGAAGCTCAAGGGAGTCTCAGCGACGCTGTGTGCGTGTGCATTGTGGCAGCCTGAGATCTTCGTAGCAGTAGAGGCCCGGACAGGCAGCCGTGGAGGAGCTGAGCCGCTGGCCCGAGCCTGCCTTGCCAATTCACAAAGATTGCATCGGAGGCCCAAGTCAATGGAAGAGGAGAGGAGAGTGAGGTCGCACCCCCCAGGTAACGTGTGTCGACGCCTGGGGCAGGGTGCGGGCTCAGAGGGAGATGCTCTTGGCCTCTCTCTCATTACGGCAGCGCGAGTCTCTGCTTCGGGTCATTTCGTGGCCCGTACTGGCAAAGGGAGTGGCAGTACCGGGGCCAGAGTGCAGAGCTGACATTTTCTTATACCATACCCATGTTAGAGGCAACCGTTGACAGAGGCTTTCTGCGAGTCAGCACGAGTGGCGGAGAGATCACCTGATGCACCATGACCGGTGCTGGAGTGTATTACAAATTACCGTATTTCTGCATAAGGGTGTACCTGATTGTCGTATTACACATTGCATCATATCTGCATAATAAACTACCTGATTAGTGTACTATGCATGGCATTATTTCTGCATAACAAACTACCTGATTGTCGTATGACACATTGTATTGCTTCTGCTTAACGAACTACCTGATTAGCGTATTACACATTGCATTTTTCCTGCATAACGAACTACCTGATTAGTGTATTATTCATTGCATTATTTTTGCTTAACGAAGTACCTGGTTGTTGCGTTACGCATTGCATTATTTCTACATTGCAAAGTGCCTGATTGTTGCATTACGCATTGCATTATTTTTACATTGCACAGTGCCTGATTGTTGTGTTACGCATTGCATTACTTTTCCATTGCAAAGTGCCTGATTCTAGCATTACGAAGTGCATAACTTTGTATTAGGACTACAGTGGAATGTTTAGAAGTGCTCATTAATATTGCCAGAACTTACAAGGGCTGGCTGGCCTAACAACCAGCCAGGAGGAATATTACACATACTCATATGTTGGATTTATATTGTGTGGTCTTATCGTACATCTTTTTATATAAAATTTCATCATTGGGTTGCTGTGAACGTGGTTTGCAAATACTTTACACATTTGCCTTGAAGGTAAGCCTGGCTGCTCGTGCCAAGCTACCAAGGGGGTGAGCGGGGGCTATCTCAGAAGGTGTCCTTCAATTCCCTGACATGGAAACACGGGTCCCTATGTGGCCTAAGGTACCTACCTCAGCCAACCAGGGATCCCGGCTAAAACAGTGTGTGAGTGTATAAGTCAGAGTGTCTGAGTGGGTCTGTGAGGGTATGTGATAGTGTCTGAAGGAGTTTCCGGGTGCCTTCATGTGTGTGTGAGTCAGTCTGTGGGTGAGTGCATGAGTGTCAAAATGGGTGTGTGAGTGTCTCACTGGGTGTGTGAGTGGGTACATGAGTCTCTGAGTAGATCTGTGAGTGGGTGTGGGAGTCTCTGAGTAGGTCTGTGAGTAGGTGTGAGAGTGTCTGAGTGGGTTTGCAAGTGCTTCCATGAGTGTGTCAGTCAGTTTGTGAGTTACTGCATGAGTGTCTCAGTGGGTCTCTGAGTGAGTGCATGAGTCTCTAGGTGGGTCTGTGAGTTGTGGCATGAGTCTCTGAGTAGATATGAAAGTGGGTGAGAGAGAGTATGAGTGATTCTGCAAGTGGGTGCATGGGTGTCTGACTGGGTCTGTAAGTAGGTGTACAAGTATATGAGTTGTTCTGGAGGGGGTGCATGAGTGCCTGAGTGGGTTGTGCTCATTCTCTGCTCATTTTCTGCCATTTTTCTGATCACTTCTAACCTTTATTCAGCCTCTTTCTGCTTATTTCTGACCTTTATTTTCCCTCTTTCTCCTCTAACACCGGGAAAGCGAGGGAAGCTTAGGGCCCCACTATCCCAACTGGCTCTACTCCTGCAGGAGCCAGAATTGCTCCCGCAAGCAGGGAGTTGCTTGAAATAGCTGCTCCCTGCTTGCAGGAGCACTGTTATCATTTGTTTTCACTGTTTATTTGCGGGCAGGGGAATAGATGAAAACTCCGCTTTCTGCAAGCTAGAACTGTTTGACAGCTCTGGTTGCAGAAAGTAGAGTTATGTTTGCTTGTGCTTGATGGGAGCTGGCACCAAGCAAAAGCAAACAGTTACCTCCAGAGGGTTGGCACCTCGAGAGGTTGCAGGAGCCAGCCCTGGGTAGTGGCGATCCCTAGGGCCATTCATGGCTCCACAAGGGGTGCCGCGTAGCCCCCCTCATTGTAGCAGTTAGCCCCAGGGAGGTGGTGGCAGGCTGCAAAGAAGGGGCGCATGTGCCCCCTGCATTCATTTTATGTCGTAACTGTGTATTCTGTGCCCTAGCTTAGACATCACCTAGGGAAACCTGTAGATTTTTGAATAGTAGGCAACCAGGGGAGTACCGGGGTGCATGATTTCTGTGGCTCTTGCCAGGCTTTTTCTACCCAAAATCCCCTGCAAACTTCAACTTTTCATTAAAAAAAATTCTTGAATTTCTGCGAGGAAAAGTTCTGGAATCTGCAGGCAACCACACATGTCCTACCATCCACCCCCAAGAAATACAGTGTCTTACTTGTGTGGGTGGTCCACATCCCTGCAACAGGAAGGACCCAAAACGTATTGTAAAGTCATCAATTTATCTATATCCATCCAACATGATTTTGCAAAGAGGCACCTGGGTTTTTGGTCCTGGGCTCAGCAGACATTTAGGGAAACCTACCCACTCAGACATTTCTCAAAAACTAACTCCCCAGAGGCGGCCTAGGAAGTGTGGATTGTATGGATACCCAATTTCTTTACACAGAATCCCATGCAAACCGCACCATTAGCTAAAACAAATCACATTTTCCTCACATTTCAAAGGGAGAAAGGTACGGGATCACGAAGCCGGCACAAATTTCTTATCACCCAGTGTTCCCCCAAGTCTCTTGATAAAAGTACTACCTCACTTGTGCTGGTGGGCAAAGTACCCACGAAAACAAAGGGCCCAAAACATATTGTGGAGACATCAAAATTATCTTTCACAAAACCACCTGTTTTTGCCAGGGGGTACCTGCGTTCTTGGTCCAAAGATCAGCGATCATCTAAGAAAACCAAATAAACACAGACATTTCTGAAAACTAGACTAGGGAGGTGTGACCTGTGTGGATACCACAACGTTTTCTTACCCAGAATACCCTACAAACCTCAAATTTAGCTAAAAAATCTACTTTTCTCATTTTTCTGTGTAGGATCACCGTGCCAGCACAATTTTCCTACAACCCAGCGTTCATCTCGGTCTCCCGCTAAAAATGTGCCAAGTGATTGTGACAGGGAAGAGACAAAATGTGTAGAGGTTGAGGGGGCATCAACGCATGTCCATTAGTGCCGATTTTCTTTATATGTTTTAGGCTGACTCTGCTTGGGCACCCACAAAATTGAGGTATCATTTTTATCTGGAGACTGAGGGGAATACTGGGTGGTAGGGAATTTGTGCTGGTGCAGTGATCCCATGAGAAATGTAAGGAAAAGGTGAATTTTTAACAACATTTGAGGTTTACAGGGAATTCTGGGTAATCAAATTTTGGGGGATCCGCACAAGCCACACCTCCTTGGACTCCCTTAAGTGTCTAGTTTTCAGAAATGTCTGGGTTTGGTAGGTTTCCTTAGATAGCCCCCGGGCCCGGGATCAAAACCCCAGGTGCCCCTCCCTTTGCAAAGCCAGATCATTTTGTGATGAATAAATTTGATGTGTCCACAATACATTTTAGGCCCTTCTCTGTTGTGGGCACTTGGTCCTCCCATACAAGTGACATAGCATTTCTATTGGAAGACTTGGAGAAATACTGGGTGGATGGAATTTTGTGGCTACCCACAGATTCTAGAACTGTCCATCCCAAAAATGTGAGGAAAATGTATTTTTTGGGCCACAATTTGAGTGTTTGCAAATCTGGGGTAAAAACGTAATGCAAGCTATGCAAGTCAGCCCACCCTGTATATTCACATTGTAAAAAAAGGGTCACATTTTTGTTGAAATATGCACTGCGTCGATTCTGCATTTTGACTCATTTCCTATTGTGACTACTAGGCTACCCATACAAGAGAAGTACCATTGTTATCGGAAGACTTGAGAAATGCTGGGTTGAATGAAGTTTGTGGCTTACTGCAGATTACCTTGATAGCCCTAGGTGACTAGTATTACAAAATGTACAGGTTGGTTAGTTTTCTCTAGGTGCCCTCTGAGCTAGAGTCTAAAATGTAGAACTACCCACATTGGAAAAAAAGGATGAGTTTTCACCTGAAGAAAGCCCTGGGTCCATGTTACGTTTTCCTGTTGTGGCCACTAGGTCTAACAAGTGAGGCAGCAATTTTATCAGGGGACTTGGGCGAACAACAGCTGGGAGGACATTTGTGGTTCCCGCAGATGACAGAACCTTCCATCTCAGAAATTTGAGAAAGATTTGTTTTTTTAAATAAAATTTTGAGGTTTACAAGAAATTTGGTATAAAAAGCAATCCTGGTGGAGCCATGCAAGTCAGTCCATCCTGGATACCTCTAGGTGTCTAATTTAAAAAAATATTACAGGTTGGCTAGGTGTCCCTAGATGCCAGCTGAGCTAGGATCCAACATATAGAGCTACCTATATTGGACAAAAAGGGCCAGATGTCAGGGGCGCTAGGTGGCACACTTGCGGAATGGCTGCCCTCGGGTGAAGCTCCCGCAGTCCGGTAGCATAATCCGCCTAATTATCCTGCTTTCAGTGGCGAGAATGCGCTGTAAATGCCTGGCATAAGTGGAGTGGTGACAGAGGAGCTACCCTGGCGAGTTTGGTGGCCAGCGCGGCTGTGAGCGGCCGGCTGTAGGCGAAGACAGCTCCGACCGGGGCAGGGAACTTGACTGGCGGAAACCTGAGGTGGGCACGCCTCAGCTACGACAGACCAGGGCACCCACAAGGCGTGCAGGCCACAGCGACTGCCCAGAGGGACTGCAGCGCCGCGGTGAGGCGAAAGGTCTGGTGGGGCATCCGAACGGCAGCGCAATTGGCGACAGTGTGGAGAGCTATGACCGGGAGCAGCGAGAGAAAGTACAGCGGGCGGCGCGGACTGCTTCGGTGGGCTGGACGGACCGGCTGCAGCGAAGACCGGAGTGACCCGGAGCGGTAAGCGGACACAATGGAGAGGAGGGGGTGAGGGATCTCTGGCCCCGGCCCTGGAGGGCAGCCCTGGACACGACAGACCCCTGAGAACGAGGTGGTGGGGGGCTCTGAGCTGCAGGGCATTGCGGTGGGACTGCACCGGGACACGCTGGGCCCCTGCTTCTGAGTCGGGACGAGGCTGAGCGGAGCGACGCTGTGGGCGACATCCAGGAGCTTCTTTCCCTTTCTTTTATTTTGCCCTGAAGAGGTGACTGCCGGTGGCAAGGGCGGCCCTCCTGCGACCCTGGGAGGGCGGCTGGGAGCAGCACCAGAGAGCGACACCTTCTACCGGGTGGCAGCTGGGGCTCGCGTAGCCGACAGTAGAGCGCAGGCTGATACCGGCATAATAACAGGGGAACGCTGCTTGACACCCGGCGCTGATACCTCGGAGGCGGCTGGCGCATGGAGGATTGGGGTTGCGCTGGGCCAGGGGACTGTGTGTCTGGAGAGGTGAGTGAACTAGGCCCGGGACCCGATGTGCTGAGCACTGCATTTAACTCTGTCGGTCCCTAGCGGGCGGCCCTGCACTTGGGAGGACGGTGTATGGAACCTGCTGTGCATCATTGACGGGCAGGGGCGATTTGGAGGACGAAGTGCCGTGCAGACGGGTCTGCGCCTGAGACCTGCGGGAGATCTCTGCCACAGAGGGTACACCTGAGATACGTGGTCTACTGCGATGCCCGGCGCATGGGCCGCTAGGGACGTATAACTACCGTGAGGCGGCACTGCTTGGATTCTCCTGGGATAGAGTGTGCAATATCCAGGCGAGATGGGGAAGACGGATCCTCGCCAGCCCCGACTTCACTTTGAAGCGAAAAAGAGCACTAAGAAAAGCCCGGAAGGTAGTACTGAACCTGCGACAACAAGTACCCGAGACCCGCCGATGGAACCTGACGTGGACATGAAGGCAATCCTTCTGGAGGTGAGACAGGGAATCGCTACTATTGCTGGGAAGATGGACGACATGAACACGCGTATGGATAATATTGTGTGCAAAATTGATGGGCATGAAGACAGACTAAAGGAGGCGGAAACGCGTATATCAGACTCTGAGGATGCAGCGGCGTGCATGCAACAAACGATGACCCAAATGGACAAGCTCCTGAAAGTTATTGCGGCTAAGAGTGAGGACATGGAAGCGAGTAGCCGCCGCAACAACCTCCGCCTCCTAGGTATTCCTGAAACTACCAATACTTGCAGGATGGAACTCTATGTGGAGAAACTGCTAAGGGCGACGATAGGGGCAGACGCCTTTTCATCCCAATTCGTGGTGGAGAGAGCGCACCGCTCGTTGGGCCCCCGACCACCGGTGGGAGGCCCGCCGCGACCCATCATCGCACGGCTTCTTAACTATAGAGACAGAGACGTGGCCCTCAGGAGGGCAAGAGAACAAAAGCAGCTGCAATATGATGGGGTCACCTTCACTATCTACCCAGACTTCACTGCCACGGTGCAGGAAGAAAGAAGAAAGTTTCTCCCGGTGAAACAAAAGCTCCGACAGGCACAAATAGACTATGCTCTGCTTTACCCGGCCCGGCTTCGTGTTACCCATCAGGGTAAGCAATCTTTCTTCACCAAACCACAGCAAGTTGAGGAGTTCCTCAAAAACCTGAGACGTCGTGATGCGGGGGAACGCTCCACTATGGGGTCCTGGACACCCACCACTTCCGACATTGACTGAGAGCCCGGGGCTGTCCCTGTGGGCGTAACATGCCTGAGTGGCGGCAGCTGCAAACACCTGTCTCTCGAGGCGACCATGTACTGTCAGGTGAAATGTAACCCCACACCACTTGGGAAGGGGTATTGACACTGAAAGAGACTTATGAACATACCGGATACCCCTGTCTTTCTGTGGGATGTGGTGCGCTCCGACGTGCCCCCTCAGGAAAGAGAGGGAACTTGTGAGCCACCTGCTGACACACCCCATTTGGGAGATGCCCCCCAGGGCGTTTTTTTCTTTCATAGAATTTGGTTGACACCTTGTAGTTGTGTCCTAGTGTTCGTAAGACATTTCAGTTGGGTAGAGAGAGGGGGGGTGGGGACAGAGCTACTGGCATGGTTGGGATGCTTCAGTGGGAGGGGGGAGGGGGACGGTTAGTGGGAATGTTATAGTATTCACTCACATGGTGCTAGTTAGTCAAACAAGAATCAGTATAACCACAGACAGCGACACGCCTAAGAGGATGCGGAGGGCTTCCTTCATTGATAGGACTGAGAATGGAGGGTAGGATGCCCGATAATTGTATGGGGATCCTCTCCTGGAATGTGAGGGGGATGGGGGACCCCAGGAAAAAGAGACAGATCCTTTCAAATTTAGATTGGCACAAGATCAGTATTGCACTGCTGCAGGAGACGCATTGCGCCCCACAGAGTGGTAATACTTTTGCGGAGAAATGGTCGACTTATAGGCTTTTTTCCTCTTACTCTTCCTACGCTCGGGGGGGGTGCAATCCTGATTAAGCGCCACAGTGTGGGGGAGACTAGGGAATGACACGGTCACGCTGGTGTGCTGTTATGGCCCGAACGTAGATACCCCCGATTTTTTCACAGTCCTCTGGGGCAAAATCCTGGCACTGGGCACCACCCACATCATCTGGGGAGGGGACTTTAATGTGGCCTTTGTCCCGGCCGTAGATAGATCAAAGGTGCTGCCGCACCGTTATAATTGCACACAGGCCACGATGCGGGAAATCATGGAGGAGGGTGCGCTAGTGGACACTTGGCGTCACATGCATCCGAGAGCACTGGAGGGCACGCATTTTGTATCCAGTGCAGCATCATGGGCTCGTATAGATTACTGTTAAACGTCCAGGGGGCTGGGACCATGCATTGCTAGGGCTAGTCACTTGCCGCGCACATACTCGGACCACTCTCCGGTGCTCCTTGAGCTCCGCATGATGGGAGGCAGTGGCACACAGAGATCGTGGAGATTGCAGCCTACGGCGCTACTGGACAAGGTGTTTCGTGTCGAGCTTGAGGAGGAGATTGGGCTCGATTAGAGGGGTATGCATGTCAAAAAGCTTTGGAGTACTCCGAGATATGCGCAGGAGGCTCCAGCGCTTGGAAAACGAGCTGAAAGCTCTGGAGTTAAAGATGGCTCAAGGGGGCGGTGGAACGGCGCATGCGGAGTTCAGGGATAAGCTGTCGGCTGACCGAGAGTCCAAATTCTTGGGAAAATACTGGAGAGCGCGGCATTATGGGGAAGGGGAACGTCCGGGTAAAACGTTAGCTGACACCATACGATCAACTAGATTTTCTAACTACATTCTCGAAATTACAGATGGGGACGGCGGGCTGTATAGAGACGCAAAGACGGTGCAAGATGTGTTCGTGGACCACTATACCACACTCTATGCGACGCAGCGTAGGGACCCCCTAGACCTTGAAGTGTTCCTGGGCGAAGTAGCGCTTGGGTGGCTGGAAGACCACCACAGGGAGTTTCTGTGTGCCCCGTTTGAGCTTGACGAGGTGCGGGAGGCAATAATGCAGCAAAGATCCGGCAGGGCGCCGGGCCTAGATGGGATTCCGGCGGAATTCAATCAAACGTATGTGGATACCATGGCCCCCCTACTGAAAGAACTCTTTGAGGTGGCTCTTGAGGGTGGCGTACTGCCCCCTTCAATGCAGGAAGCCCTGATCACGTCCATACTTAAACCCGGTAAGGAACCACAGCACTGTGCTTCTTATAGACTGCTGTCTCTCCTCAATTGCGACACCAAGATACTGGCCAAACTCATAGCGAACAGGGTTCAACAACTCCTCGGCAAATTGGTCCTGCCTGACCAGTCGGGCTTTGTCCCGGTGCGGGCAACCTCGCACAATTTACGTACGCTATGCTCGATTCAGCAGAATGTATCGCCGGAGCTCCCGATGGCTGCGGTATTCCTGGACGCTACTAAGGCGTTCGACTCTGTTGAATGGGACTACCTATTCGGCATTCTGCTCCGCATGGGGTTTCCCCCGGGATTCGGCGCATGGATCCAGATGCTATCCAGACAGCCCATGGCCAGAGTGCTCATAAACGGTCGCGTCTCGGATGCCTTCCCAGTTACGAGAGGGACTAGGCAGGGATGCCCGCTGTCCCCCCTCCTATTTGCCCTTGCGATCGAACCCCTGGCATGTCGGCTGCGACAACATCACAACGACAGGGCACTCCGGTCCCCCCAGCGTCAAATATTGATCTCGATGTACGCTGATGACCTGACTCTTTATGTCCGAGACCCCCAGAATAATCTTAACCCCCTGTTGTGAGAATTTATAGTATTTGGGAAACTATCAGGTATACATATTAACTGGGAGAAATCGCATGTCTTCCCCCTTACGGCGGCAGCGGTCCAATTCCCACTGGACTATCCACTTGAGTGGTGTGACTCGGACCTGAGATTCCTGGGGATCCAAATTTCGGGAGATAGGGATGAAATGATCAGACTGAACTATGGCGCGGCCATGAGTCAGCTCACTGACAATGTCACTCGCTGGATCGCAATGCCCCTTTCTATGGCGGGACGGGCCTCACTGATTAAGATGGTGGTGCTGCCGCAATTTTTATACCTGTTTCTTAATGTCCCCTATCACCCGGGCGTTTTTTTTTCAAAACCCTGCGATCTGAGCTTATAAGACTGTTTCAGGGTGGCTGGCGGCCGAGGGTCCAGTGGAGGGTTCTTACCAGACCTGAGGCGGTGGGAGGATTCGAAATACCGGACTTCGAGCTCTATCATGCATGTGCACAAGCCCATTACGCTTATTATTGGGTGCGCCCGCCAGCGTGCATGCTGCAGGTGGCGGCGGAGCACTGGCTGGCGGACCGGATCCCTCTGGATGGACTGCTGCATGCGCATCGGACTGGTGTGATAGATGCGGCGGAATGGATGCGGGGTTCCTGCATCTCGCCTGGGAATGCCCAGAGGTGCGGAAATACTGGAAACAGGTCTTTGGGGCGCTGGCTGAGATGACGGGCCTTCTGGTGGAATGTGACCCTTTAGTCGCCTTGTTGGGCTACACCTGGCAGATCCCGAGGGCGTGCCGACGCTATGACTCGGTTTTGCTGCTGTTGGCGAAGCGTAGAGTGGCCTGTAGATGGGGTAGGGGGAGAGCCCCTAAATTTAAGGATTGGCTGGGGGACCTGGTGTACTGTCAGGAGTATCTTACTATATATGCGGAAACACTACCCACTATTTTGAAACCTAAAGATATATGGGAACCCCTAACGCACTACCTGCAGACCCATGCTGGTAATTCCCCCCCCCAGACTGGCCTGATGGCGGCAGTACTAGACTCTCTTCCCTATGGGCAGGTACGGATATTACGGCTGTCAGATAGACGACACTGCCTTGAGGGACGTGGAGACACGGTGTTGGGCCACAGCACTATGATGACCCCGGGGATGGGATGTGTGCGATATGTTTGGGGCTGCTGCATTTTGCCACAGGCTGAAAACGGGACACTGGCAGCCCAACAGAATTAAGTACTTTCCCTGGCTGAAGGCTAAAGATGCTGAAAAGGTATGCCCTGTGGGACCTCCCGCCCCTATCGCCGATTCATATGGGGGTTCACCAGCACTACATGCGGGCTAGTTATATTACTTTCCTAGTCATGTGCTTCTGTATGCATAGATTGTACAATCTCTATACTATGAGCTGTCTGTATGCTGTGTGTGTCACTGTTGATGTACCATTTCCTATTTACAATAAAAATTTTCACAAAAAAAAAAAGGGCCAGATGTCGATGGAACAATGCGCTGCTTCCATGTTGTGTTTTGGGCTGTTTCCTGTCATGGCCACTAGGTCTACCTACACACTTTTGGTACCAATTTTATCAGGAGGCTTGTGGAAATGCCGGGTGGATGGAATTTTGTGTCTCTCCAGACATTCCAGAACTTTCCATCACAGACATGTGAGGCAAATGTGTTTTTTTAGTGAAAGTGAAAAATGAGGTGAGAGCCAGGCAAGTCAGTCCACTATGGATATCCCTAGGCGTCTAGATTTTAAAAATGTACAGCCTGGCGAGGTACCAGCCAGATTAGGGTCCAAAATCTAGAGCTACCCACATTGGAAAAAGCGGGTCAGTTTTTGGTGGAAAAATATTATGAGTCCATGTTGCATTGTGAGCCGGTTCCTGTCATGGACACTAGGCCTATCCACACAACTGAGGTACCATTTTTATTGGGAGACTTGTGGGAGCATAGAATACTAGAACATTTGTTGTTACCAATTGGAATTAGCTGCATTTCTGCCTTTCAAATGTAGGCCAGTGTATACAAAAGATAACATTATGAAAAATACCCTCCAAATCATATGCTATTGCTGGTACCCACAAATTCAGAGATGTCGAAATAACTGTTGTTCCTGAAATCTATATATAGTACCCATTTCAGAAATACATTAGTTTTCATGATACACAATTTTCACTCTGCCTATTTTGCTATGAGAATTGGTCTATACTCTGTACTCAATGAAAAATCATTGTACGGTGCAGCTCAGGTGTTGCCTCTGGGTACCTTGGGCTCTTGGAGAACCTACAAACCCTATATCCCTGCAACTAGAAGGGTCTAACAGAAGTAATGGTGTATTGCTTTTGTCAATTGGCTACGTGACAAAAAGTTACAGATGAAAATGTTGTCACAAATGCCCATTTTTCCTAGTCTTTTTCAGTACTTCTTTATTTCAACAGTTATTTTCCTTGAGAGACTAAACATATCGCCATGTGATGAATTTGTCTACTTTTCAGATAAAAAAAAATATATATATATATGTTTACAGAGTTTTATATAGCTCGAATTTGACCTGAGGGTATCGGGTATCAGACGCTTTACACAAGCACCAGTTGCGTTTACATAAGGACTCATTCATTTTTGTTAGAAATGTTTAGCTTTTCTGGATCACCCATGAGTTTCATACTAATTCCCACAACAAACTGGAAGTAGGTGGAGAGCACAAAAAATAGGGAGAATTGGCTACCATTTATAAATATGCCAAAACTGTGGTACAAAATTAGGTTTTATGATTCAGCTCTGCATGTTCCTGAAAGTGTGACTTTAGTAAAGTAAACTGTTTGTGGATGCCATTTTTAGTTTAAAAAAACCAGACACTTTTATCTAGAGAACGTTTTCCCCCTTTTTTCAACAAAACTCAAAATGTTGCTATATTTTGCTTATTTTCTTGGTCCCCTTCAAATGGAATCCGCAAACCCTGGATACCTTAAAAATACCCAGGATGTTGGGAAAACAAAGATGCAAATTTGGTGTGGCTACCTTATAAGAAATAATGTTACGGAGGCCTAAGCGCGGACCACCCCAAATCGCCAAAAAGGGTCTCAGCAGTGGGTGGGGGGGAGGCCCAGTAGTTAAGGGTCAAACACATTTGTTTATCTGGACGGTTGGGTCTGCAAGAGGCTGGATAGACTTGCAGGATTGCCAGTGCAAAAACACAGCGTTCTGATTGGCCCAGGAAGTCTGATTTTCCGTGGGCCAATTTCATCCGATGGGATTGTGCTTACTTTCAGGCCTCTGATGCCGTAATAGTTTCTAAACAAGTTTACAGAGTAATTTATGCAGAAGAAGATTGGACAATGTAATCACGATGTAATCAGTTATGTCATCAATGATATCATTTGAGATGTCATCAGTGATGTCATAGAACATCATGACTAATGTAATTTGTGAGGTCATAAGCAGTGCATGGTAGAGTGGCAAGTTAACTGGTGAATGTCTGTCTTTTTTTGTTCAAAATATTAATGTTGTCACTGACACATTCACCTAACTATAATGTAACTTTAACCTTTGGATTTTGTAGTGAATTTCTAAGTTTTTTGTCTTTAAACAAAAATAGATCTTTTTATCACACCTATCTATAATGTTACATTTTCTTTTGGATTTTTCAGTGACTATATACATTGTCAAGATACTCAATATTCTGGATATGGTAATTGTTTACAACAATATTTTAAAGCTCTGAATTTTAGCAGCAGACTCCCAGTGACATCAACAATAGAACTAATGTTTAATGAACTTGAAACATTCATTAAGGCATTCAAATATTAATCTGACAAAAATGAACTGAAAGTCAACATGTTGTAATTATTGACCTCATAAGTGCTATCACATGAAGCAAAAGTGCCTAAATCACTGAGTCTTCATGAACAAGGTGAGTCAAGGTAAAGCAAAGATGGACAATGATGGGCTTGAATCCTAATATTGGATGAAGAAGTCTCTGTCGTAAAAATCTTTGACTGTAAAGTGGGCATGGAAGAAAGGTGGAAATGTTTTCGCACAAAATATTACCACTTGTTGCATTTCCAATCCCCAGAAACCACAGATAAAAAGAATATTGAAAAAGCAGGAAAGTTCAGGCAGATGAGGCTGCATGCACCGGTAAAACAAAAAACCCAAACAAGATGCTGAATATGTAATTTGACTAATTTTCCTAAAACAAGAACAGAACCAACATTTTCTATATGCACCGGCTCTAGCCATTGTGGGATGCACACAATTTAAGAAACTATGTTAATTGGAAATGTTGTTATTCTAGCCTCCTTACAGGCCACAGATTATTTCACAAAAGATGTAGCAAAAAATGGGACTGGTTACCCTGGTGTAGCGAAGGACAGAATGCTGGTGAGCGAGACACGACTATTTCTGTCTATTAGCAAGGGGACACAATTGGCAAGCTTGATCCGTCTAGTGCCCATTTTGAAAAAGATGAATTACAGAACCTCGAAAAATCTCGAATGACAAGGTTTTAGACTGAAAAATAGGCTAAATTGTTCCAAACCTTTAGTACAAATCCTAGAAACAAAAACACAATAAGTGGCAGAAGAAGAAAATGCGGTATCAAGCTTGTTGAAGGTACAAATGTTAACAATATTGACTTATCACGAATAATTTAGCTTGATATAGCCTCAGAGGTTCACAAATTAGTGGCAGCAGGGACACATGTTAATTATATTCTAGGTTCATTATTTGAACCAATGGAGGCGGGTATAACAAGCATTGACAATTCTAATATGTCTTAGCCATGAACCCTATTGCCTTGGCCAGTCCTTGCTGTTTCTTAGCGCCGAGCCCCTGGGATTAGCACGTGCATCCACAGTCACTGTTTGAGCCTAGACAGAGCAGAGCCCAGGGTCTTGCCCCTAAGAGCAAAGAAACATTACCAAAGCGAGTAGGTTTGGCAATTCTTCTTTATTTTTTGTAAGTATGATGTAATACATGGCATTCCCCTACATGGCTGTCATTAGGAACTACTGGAGTTCTGCTTAGGCACACACTGCAAAAGGTGCATTTTAGAGGTATGCATAATTTTATTCCCTGCAATTCAATAAACAATTCATGAAATTAATGTTTTAATGTGTTCTACAATTAGTTGATATCTTGCATAATGACCTGTTTCACGTGTCTTGTGAGAATCCAGCAACCGACTAATTTGTCCAGAAAATGCCTCCTGGTGGGATATTTTATACACAGATGAGCCTTCTGCAGGCATGAAATTAAGATAAATTGTGTGGAGTGAAATATCGAGAAAGATTATGAATTTCACGTAACACAAATTCTGTAAATAACACGACTTTTACCTGCATATTTACATTTTCTCCCTGGTCTGGAGCATTTACAGAGTGCCACTCGACATTGAATTAAGTCTTTCTTGCATTTGGCAAATAACTCATATTTATATCATGCCAACCAAACGCTACTCATTTAATCATCTTTCAAAAGATGAAAGGCTGAATGCCCTTGCAATATTTACATTTCTGACCCTGGGGTGAAACACAGATTCCTGCAGTGAATGTAATCCACTGAGACAGAAACCCTCTCATTACTCTGCCTATTGTACTGAGTTCTTGAGTTAGAATTTGAGATTCAAAATGGTATAGCTTGCACACATCTCGTTTTAAACGATCATAACCTCTTCCCACAAATAATAACAAAATCTCACATATATATGTGTATAAGTTGTCAGTTTAGTTTACACCATTTTCAAAATTGACACATATGACGAAAAGCCATGTGCCTGACTTCACTTACCAGCCGGGCAATTGCAGTCATAGAATCCCAGGTGATCGTTGCATCCTCCTCCATGTCTGCAAGGATGGGAAAAACACTCATCGATTTCAGTCTCGCATCGTTCCCCTGTGTAAATAAAGGTTACACTACTGAAACCAATGTTAATTCATCGAAACCTATTATCAAATTTAAAGCGATCACACACTAGAGCCTTTTGACCTGTGAGTTTAAATTGTGATTTAAAGATAGAAATATATTTTTCTATTCGTGCTTTTGCTGGCAAGAGATTAATGTGTTATCACTTTTGTTGTTAAGTAGAACCCTTAAACATACATGCTTCATTTCATTTCACCAGACCACGTGAATGTCGCTTGATGTTTTACCAAATTAAAGTATCTCATAACTAGGAGACATAATCGTATAGATAAGAAATATCCATGCACGGCAAAACAATACTGCTTAAAATTGATATAAGGATTACATTTGTATTCTCCTAAGAAATGTTTCCCTTTAAAGATGTTTTAGCCAAAAATCCCTGTTAATTAACCAAATGCTTTAACTTAAAGATCATTTCTGTTAAATATTGCAGGAAGACATAAGATTCGTTTCTTTCCTTATTTTTTTTAATCTTTGAAAAGCGCCCTCAAATACCATTTTAACAGCTTAAAGACATCTAAACACATTAATTTATCATTGTCTGTAGTTCTAACAGAGTAACAAATCCAGCAGCCATTTTGCCTCTTCATCAAAGGAATGTGTGTGCCCGCTCCTCATTGCATAAATAGATGCTTGCACATCTTTGAAGCTTTTAGCTGAGACGGCGCTCCTGATGTGTTTACCTCATAGTGCAAATTATTTCTGAGTACAGGTGGTGGTTGTTGCTGCAAAAGCCAGAGAAACAAGGGCTGTGTTTTTTTTTCTCTAAGCACGTCTTCAATGCCGCAGTTTTTCAATCTCCTGCTGTTTCCTCTACTCCATTTCCTGCTGAAATAACAACTTAGTGCTGGGATCTGGGGGCCTCGGAGGATACTTTCTGTGGCTTTGGCAGCCTTGGCCTGAGGCCATTGCCACAAGTAGAAGATGAAGAATCAAAGATAAAAACGACTTTGGAAACTTTCTATAATATTCGCTGACAGATATTACAAGCAGATGTTAAATTTTCTGCATGGATAGATATGGCTTACTGACTTTTGGATAGATCGTCTTCTGGTCTTTGTTATCAAATATAGGTCATTATATTATTGCGCACTCTTTATTTGGCTGTCTGGTTCTCCATAGGTTTTGATGATTCCTCAGTAGAATTAAGAAGATGAAGAAGACAAAGAAAGGTTCTGCTATAATACCCCTGCTCTGGTCCCAACCAAAAAAACAACATTTCTCTAAAGTAATTTATGAAATTGAGATGTAGAACATGAAGGACCGCCCAGCTGTAATGAAAATTCAAGCAGAGATATCGGTGGCCAGTAATATCACAAGGCTTATCCTAAAAAAGACTCATCTGGAGGTATAACCTCACCAACAAAGTCTTTTACTCTGCTAACGTTTGATGACCTGATGTGTGTAATCAAAGCATGTAAACCATTTCAGTTGACATTAATTTGGCCTCACAGTGATTGGACGACAAGTGATCTGTTCTGAAGGTAATAGTGAAAGGAGCCAAACATAAAATAAGTTGAGGATGACTGGAACAACTATTAGACCATATTTTAAAGAGACAAGAGAATCCAAGTCGAGAAGGGGACTAGGGTACAAGTAATTATAAAGGAACAATGGTTCCTCACAACATAAGTCATAAACAGCAATGAACACAGAAATACAATGATGTGTATGTTTTTAAAATCCCAATGGAATTTAAACATTTATTAAATCAGAATAAAGCAACCAGTATTCAATGAGAAAGGGAGCTTCCGAACTCAGGCAATACAGCATGTGGCAGAAGTACAACAAGTAATTACGCCACAAACATATATATAGCACCATTGCACATATATACAATTAATAAATAAACAAGTATGTGTCAAGGTGCTGAGCTCAATACCTTTCAGCACTTTCATGGTTGCTTTATTCTGATTTAATACATTTATAAATTCCATTGGGATTTCAAATCGTATTTCTGTGTTCATTGCTGTTTATGACTTATGTTGTGAGGGTCCATTGTTACTTCATAACAACTGTAAGATTATGGCCAAAGAAATTGAATCCCTCAAAAAAAGTTACAGAAGACTTGGGAAGCAGAAACAGAAGGAATAATATGCAAATGTATTGAATAACAGAGGGATCTGAAGATCCAGATATGCTATCCTTTTTCAAACTCTACTTTCCAGCTATGTTGAGTCTATTGAGTGTATCAAGATTAAAATAGCATAGTGGTTGGAAACTAGGCCGAGTACAGCCAATTTTGGGAATAAGACAAGAGTTATAATTTTGTACTTACAATTTACCAATTTTATGGTTATCCTGCCTGCAGGTAAAGAGAAAAAGTAAATTACCTAGAGGAAACGTTACATTTTCAATTCACAGGATGTATTCAGAGCCACGGCCAGTAGATGAAAGGTGTCAGTTGTTGCCACAGCTGAAAGGCATGAGCACTACAGATGGTTTGATCCATTCCAGTCCTTTTAGAGTGACTTATAAGGCTACAATTTTACTTCCAAGGAACCTAGAAAGCATAAGGAGTCTACACATTAAAATAAGATGATTTAAGAACTAATGTTCTTATATGAAATGCTTAACTATTTTTTCTCTTTCTGATGCTTGTGGATTTCTTGGAATAATTCACTTTGTTGCAATGAAGTTCTTGTTGGGAATGTTGGATAGCTGTTCTCTTCAACAAAAGTAGTCTTTCCTTGTAGGTTTGGGCTCCTGATTATGACTTTGGTGGTCTCCGAGATCGCCAAAGTCATTAAGACTGCTTGCCAGAGTCCGACTTATTTTTACTCTGGTAGGCGGTTCTTTGAAAGTCCCAGTGTAGTGCCTTTCAAAAAGGCACCGTGATGGGAGCATCTAAGGCAGTTCCTGCAGGGCATGGACTGTTAGGTCAGGGAGAAATCCCTTACAACGTGGTCTTTACACCGCGATAAATTTACAACGTGATAATTACAACGCAAGTCGTTACAACGATTTGCGCTGGATGGAGCTATACACTAAGGAATAGTACGATTTACTATTCCAACACCTTCCCTACTGTTACGTAGGCTGGAGTTGGAATATTAAATCATACTATTCCTAAGTCTAGCACCTTTAGCGCAAGTCGTTGTAACGACTTGCGTTGTAATGACCGCGTTGTAAACGTATCGCGGTGTAAAGACCGTGTTGTAACGTCATACATTCCGATAAATGGCCTGCAGGAACTGGGGGTGCATGCAGACAGGAGGCCACAAACTGTGCCCCCCTGCACGCACCTCCTGGTGCAGAGGGTTGGGGGCCCTGTAGAGCCCCTTTTGTTTCCTAACTGCCCCACTTTCCGTGCCAGTTGCATCGCCATGAAAAGTGTGGCAGTTAGTTAACTCGTAATATGCTTGGGAGGACTGCAGCAGCCCCACCAAGCATATCGAGGCTTCAAGACTGCAGCGCCTCCATCAAGGATCTCTTATCCCTAGCGGCCCGACCACCCTGGTCGTAATAGGGTGGCCCGCACCCCAGTGAGTCTGGTAGTCCATGGACTGCCAGACTAGTACTAACCCCCTTAGTCATATGTGAAGTATCTGTGATCCCCTATATTTTAATGAACTCTACTGTATTATCCAAGAGGATCGCTATTTATAACATAAAACAAATTCTTTTTTCTTTCTTTCTTTTGAGGTCGTCCTTTATGGTAAGTGTTTGGAAACATTGTCATATCTCTTCCTTTGTGCTAATAACTGGTATATAATATCTATTTGTATCCATTTATACCTAATTTCGAAATATGTTTTGGTTTGATGTTTTGATATATTGTGTTGAAAAACTGCCCATCTTCACTGGTTCGGTGTTTTACCACCCCTTGTAAGTCTTCAAGTATCCTTCTGATATCAGCTTTCTATTTATTGCACCTGTTTATGGAAAATATAAGACCATAACCACAAAACTGCAATCAGCATCGGGTGTACTATTGTCCCAATGGAACTTATTACATTTATTTACTTATTCAATAAACATGAGAAAACATACAGTAACATATAGTGAGCAAAAAGTGAAGGGGTTCTGAAAATCAAAAGATTTCCTGACCTCAGACATGTAGTGGTAAAGTGATTTTTAAGTGATATAAGGATTAGAGTAGTCACGATAGAGAGAACATCTTGTACTCCACAACAATCAGGAATTAAGAGTTGGAGTTAAGATGTAGCTGTTGACAACGTTTCGATCCCCAACAGCGGTTATGGTGTCATCATCAGGACAAGTCAATCTAAATGCCTGAGAGGTGGCCTTAATAACGTAGAGAGTTAGGGTAGGGAAGGAGGGGAGAGCGACCGGAAGAGGGGGAAGGAAGTGGAAAGAACAAATGAGAGAAGTTAGGGAAGAACGAAGGGGATGCCAATAATTTAAAATATATATATATTTAAAAAAAAAAATTAAATCAAGGATGATGGGAGAATAAGTGGTACATTACACACTTTAGAACCAAGCTTGTGCAACTCTAGTGATTCAAAGATGAGGTAGCCGTCATGTGTGGGTGATGGTATGCTGGCCCTGGGAAGTGAGATATATTGCTTACTCATATAGATGTCGTGCATTACGTGATGGCAGTTCATTAGCAAGTGCTGGGGCAGTCTGTTAAATAGGAAACAGATTTACTGTGGGTCCAAGCTGAGGACCGCAAATCCAGTGTAAAGGGGGACTATTCCCCACCAGTGGACCTGGGTATACACGAGGATGTAAAGTAAAGAAGCAATGCTGAAAGAGAATATGAAAATTACCACCGGAAAGGGAGGACCTGCCTACCCATTAAGTGGAACGCTGGGTTGCAGCCAAGCTTACCTGCCAGCCATTGTCAAGGTGGGGGGGTTCAATTTCTAGTCCCTGGCATGAGTATCCAAGCTCCACAACTGTACCCCAGAAATCACTAACTGTCCCAGAGTTAAGTTTGTTGCCAAAATAGATCACTGGTACGGTGGCTTATTCAAGTATTTATGTCCCCCAGGCTCTAGTGTATTTTGCTGGGAAAATTCAAGACATAGCTCCAATCAGGAACTTTTGACCAGGAAGGATCATCAATATGAGGCACGACATCTATAGAAGCAAGCCATAAGCCTTTAGAATCTTCACTCGTACTTCTTGAGCATCCCTCTTGGATTGCGTCAAACCACAATTCTCTAATAGTAGCACTCATACCAAATCTCTTACTTCGACTCAAATTGCCAATTGTCCTTGAAGAATAGGTTGAGTAGTTACAGACTAAATCCTGAGAAATGTGTGTAACCCATTGGGGGGGGGGCTGGAGGAGGAGGGGACTTGATGTAAGATCCCTTGCAGGCTGACAAGGTTTTTGGGACTCTCACTGAGGCTCCCACTTTAATCCCAGGTATCCCAGGTATCCAAAATGTTCATTGTGTTGGGGTGTAAGCAGCATTATGCCACCTGGTATTTCAAGTACCATGCTATTAAATTATCTAAATACCCCCTCTGCCCCTACAACTAGCACAATGATACATGCATCTGCTGCCTCCACTGAACCCTCTACTCTCTCTTCTTATCTTTACCATTCTACTCTTGCTACCTTTACATCTTTTCCTACCTCTATTTTCTCACAACAAGATAACCTAGCTTCTCCCAATAGCTATGCTCCTTCTTTAGAATCTGGTATCATTCTGTCCAAGGGAAGTTTCTATTCTTGCTGAGAAATCACTGATTAAGCTATGTAATTTCATATGCAACCCTACTTTCAGCACTGTTAGTGTTATCAAAACCATATAAGAGATAGAGATTTCTTTATTTCTACATTATTAAACAAGTATTGTAGAAAAAACACAAAGTACTCAGTGAGCAAAGCAGCATGAAAGTTCATATCACTTCTCAGATGCAAAATAGCAGTGCACATTAAAATAGATAACATTGGTTAGAGATGTGTGAGATTGCTGTAAATCCTAATGATAGTTTTTAACTTATGTTACAGCTATTCCCACCCCCTTTGTTTGTTTCCCTTCAATGATGCACCGTTTTGCACTTGTAAAATGCTTTCTTTCTATAAATTGTTAATTTGTAGGTTGTTCCTGATCTATTTCCAGTTCTTGCACAGTGCATCCATTCCTATCTCTTGCTGAATGTTGTTATATATCATGTTCTTGCAGACAATATGCATGTGTTTGCTATGATAGTTGGTGAATGAGCTGGTATTGATATCTGGTCTTGAGCAAAATCCTTTTTCTTCGAGTTCAAGGAAGGTCAGAATATTTTACAGGCTCTTTTTAAAACAATATTCATTTGTGCAATGAGGATTTGCACTGTGAAAATTAGCATTAACCACTTTTTGGACTCCATTTTTGCTTGCTTTAGGACTCTGTGCACACAGGCTTAACTTAAGGCAAGGAGTAAAGTATTTAGGAAGTATCAAAACACCAAGCAATAAAAATACCAAACTGAATTAGAAAACTAGAGTAAAACGTAATAAACAAAATGACATCAAATTACAAAAATACAATAGGGAAAAAAGAGATATGTGTTTTCTAATGTTTTTACTAGAAATAGTGCAAAAATATGCCAAGTTCCAATGATAGCCCATGGTTGTGTTAGACCAGGACCTTGGAATGATTTTGGGCTGACCACGATGGAGCACAGGTTGGAGACACCAAGTAGGTTTGGCCAAGTCAAACATTTTGCCTTCTTACTTAGGTCCCGATTTAGACTTCGTTAGATGGGTTGCTCCATCAAAAACATGATGGATATCCTGTATCCCATTGGATGTAATGCACTTGTAATACAGCAGATGGATTATCCACCACATTTGTAACAGAGTAACCAATCCCCCCCAAAATCTAAATTTAAATCAGGCCATTTGTCTTTTAAATCCCAACTTTTTAGCATTTCTGAAGCAGCTTCTCTTGGCCACTTCTGAGGCTGCCAGGACCTGAGGGACAGCAACTCCAGCAGAAGCCAACAGCAAGGTTCAGTCCAGATCTGGTTGTTACAGGTCAGATGAGCACTCCTGGGAAAATGCCTCTTGCAGGTAGTAGTGTCCCTGTAGCCACACAGGAGGTCAGCAACTGGTATGTTATGTTAAATTGTTCTTATAAATCGCACAACTCACCCTGGCTGACTGGGAGACTAAACTGAGGGAAGCTATATGTCAGAGGGGAGTAAATTTAGAACAAGAAGGCTTTTAGATCTTTCCTAAAGGTAATCAGTGAAGGGATTTTTTGAACAGCTATAGGGAGCTTAGTCCAGTAGCTCGGAGCTAAGTATGAAAAAGCTCTTCCTCCAGTGCGGGTAAGACAAATTCTGGGGACTTGAAGAAGGTCTATGGAGCTGGATCTAATTTCCTACCTGGGCAATATTTAGCTAGTTTTTTCCGAAGGTACAGAGGACCACTTCCCCTCAGGGCGTTGTATGTAAGGCAACAGATCTTGAAGAAGGATCTGTTCTTTATTGTTAGCCAGTGCAACTCTCTCAAAAGGGGGGTTGAAGCTGAGCCTGCCGTACGATTCAAAATCAGACGTGCTGCCGTGTTCTGAATCACTTACAGTTTCGCCAGTTTAATTTGGCCCACTTCAGCCAGCAAAGCATTCCCATAGTCCAGACGGGTAATAACCATTGCCTGGACTAGGGTTCTGCGCTGGGAGGTAGGCAGATAGGGAAAGATTTTCCTAAGCAGCCTTAAACCATAATAACATGAGCTAGTCGTCGCCGCTACATGATCTTTCATGGTCAAGGCCAGATTCAGTTTTAGGCCGAGAATTTTCACGGACTGTTTAGGGGTGGGGGGCTGACCCAATTGGATAGGCCACTAGTCGTCCGACCAGCTATTTATGGCTTTTCCCATCAACATAACCTCAGTTTTTCCAGGGTTGAGCTGGAGGCAATTACTTGTCATCCGTCAAAGATGGTAAGCATTCCGGAGGCAGAACTCCCCTATCCAGCAGCATTTTGCCTGAGGCATACGGTCCCAACATAACAGTTTGAGTTCTTCCAGACAGATAGTGTTCTAGCCATTTAAGGGCTGTCCCTTTTATGCCACAATCCAGGAGTCTCACCAACAGCTTCTAGTGTGAAATAGTATCAAAAGCTGCGGAGAGATCAAGGAGGATCAGAATGACTGAACCTCCCCTGTCGACAGTTAATCTAAGCGCGTCCGTTTCCGCCAAAACTGCGGTTACTGTTCTAAAGCCTGGACAAAAACCAGACTGTGAGGGGTCCAGAATGTGATTGTCCTCTAGATACAAGCTTAGCTGTCGATTGATGGAACTTTCCAGGATTTTTCTTAGCAATGGTAACAAGGAGATGGGGCGATAGTTAGACAGGACCAAAGGGTCTGCAGAAGATTTTTTTAATATGGGGCGGACAATCGCCTCTTTCCAGGCGGCCGGAATGGTACCCGAGAGGATGGAATGGTTGAATATGTCTCGGATTGCCGGTGCCAGTGATGCCATGATTTTCCGTGGACAAATATCCAACGGTGATCCTGATTTGGCCCTCGTAAGATCTTTAATGACCTCCTCTACTGTGACTAATTCAAAGCAATTTAAGGAACAAGCTGCCATCTTATTTTGTTCCTTGGGTATTTGTAGAGAAGCCACATCAGGAATAGTAGAAGGAGGAAAATTTGCGTAGATATTTAATATCTTTTCTCGAAAGTAAATGGCCAAGGAGTCACATTGCTCCTGGAATTCCTGGGGCGTCTGTCTGCAGGCTTTAGTGGAGACAAAGTCCCGAACAATACTAAACAAGGTTTTCTGAGAATTACTTGCATTGTCGATATGGCTGATAATAAATTGTCGTCTAGCGGCTTTTAAATTCAGATGGTAATTGGACAATGCCTTCCTGTAAAAACCCCTATTTTCTTCGGTCTTGCTGGTACGCCATCTCCTTTCCAGTCGCCGGCAGCTGGCCCTTTCTAGCTTCAATTCCCCTGAATACCAAGGGCTTGAGGCTCTTCGAGAGGCAGAATTCACTTGTTTTTAGGTATGACTGCATCGAAGGCCACTTCTAAAGCGGTATTGAAAGTCTCCAATTTTTTGTTCACTTCCATAGTATTGACTGTTTGATTAAGGGAAAAAACCTAATTAAATGCCACAGGAGTGAGATTACCCCAGATCCTCCGTTGGTCATGAAGTTGTTTGAAGGGGCGCTTTACACTATTTTGGACTAACAGCGGTATATGGATCATAATCATATAATGGTCTGTCCAAAAAAGTGGGTCTGGGAGATCACATTGAATCCGATCAGAATTAGAAAATACGAGGTCCAATAAATGCCCAGCATTGTGGGTGGGACCTATAATTCTTTGGGTCAGGCCCATAAGTTTAAGGGAGGAAAATAGTTTATTTACTTCCGGGTCATCCACTTTTTCCCCATGGAAATTAAAGTCACCCAGCAGGAGAAAAGTATTTGCTGCCAATACATGAAGTGCAAGATATTCCACTAAGATATCTGCAAATTTCGTTTTTGGTCCTGGGGGCTGATATACTAAAGCTCCATACCAGTTATCGGAAGGGGAAACAGAAACTTTGAAAATCCCTAGTTCTAAACAGTCATTGCTAACCGAGAAAACCCATTTCACCTCTAGGTCTTTTTTAAAAGCAATGGCAATTCCTCCTCCTTTTTTACTATCCCGGTCCAGATGAATACATTTATAATTCTCTGGAATCGCCAGAGTAATCATAGTGTGGTTAGAGGGGGCTAGCCATGTTTCTGTGAAGAAGCACACGGTGGGGTCATGTAAGGTCATCATGTCCCATATTTCAAAAGGATGTCTCGCTAGGGATCTAACGATGCATAGAATGTTTTTGTGGGACATAGCTCCTGGCTTTACTGTATCTCCCCGAGGAGTGGATGCTTCACCAGATACTGTCATTTGAAATTGACAGTTATTGCAGGTGACAGGGCCTTCTAACATAAGGGAACACGTCTGCGTACCATTAATAAACAGACATTTATTCACTTGAGCCTGTATAAAATGAAATTTTTGAATGTACTTGACGTAGGGCATCTGCGGAGTAGCATACCAGGGGCAAGTACGCCCTGGGAATGGCAGCATTTCTGGCCTCTGGTCTCGTTTGGGCGCGGATGGGCACAGACGGGCTTGCCTTTGGCACGTCCGCTGCGCGCGTCCGCTGCGCACGTTCGCCTCTGCTTCCTCTAGAAATAGAGCGAGGAGCCAAACACTAGTGCGCAACCACCGATTCCCCCCAAGATGTCCGCCTGCTCCCGGGAACAATTGAGTGCGTGCCCTGCCCTACTCCACCCCACACCTATGTGCCACAAATAAAGTTACAAACAAAGGTAAGGACTTAAAAATAAGCGTTTATATTAGATTTAGCCTTCAAATACAAACAGTTAAAAACAATCGATTTGCGTGCAGCGCGAAGAAGGTAACACTCCCGGCTTCCGCCTCAGGAGAGAACTGCCCAACTGACACTTGGAGAACAATATAGAGTAAATCCAGTGCTTCAGGACTCCTCTTAGGTCACAGACAGCAGGTTTAGTCCACCTTTGTTCTACTGCAGGTCCAGAAATGTTCTGAAGTGGGTGACTTAGGTTTTTCCATTTATGTTTGGCACCAGTTAGTAGGTTGGAGTGACTACTAGGCCCTCTCCAACCAATAGGGTAAATTGTCCCAAGGGAAACCCTGCTGACTTTTTCAGTAATTCCTGTTTGCCTTACTGCCTAACATCAGGGCATTCTCAAGATGGTGAAAATCTTCAATCTCATTACACTCGGATTCTGTCGTTTTTGAGTGTGTATGGGAATGCACTATGGTAATCACCAGTGTCCTCTCAATTTTTAGCACTAAAATCCAGTTTGACTCAGGCCCTTGGATAAAAGTATGTTATGACAGAAATTGAGTCCTTTCACATCAGACAAAAATACACAAGAATTGTGCTGGCATCTGAAGTACACCAAAGGGTTATGTGTATCTCAACAGGACTGACAGGCAAGATTTGACACTGTGGTGCCAATAAAAAGCCCTCAGCCAGTCCTTCCTACCAAATGTGCTCTAATAATTTCAATAAAAACAAATAAAGACATCAACAGCCAGGATGCATTTATTTTTCTAATGAAAGCCTACGTAAGCCTAGGTATGATAACAATGTGCATAATGACATTGATTCATGGAGCCACCAAACTTCCCAACTATGCCCATGGATTGCTTTTTGCACGTGAAAACCGATGAGCACAAAACACATATCCAAGAATATCCAGCACTTGTTGTGCCAACACTGGGTGTCATTCATTTGATGGATTATGAGTATCATAAAAATTTAGGACAACATTTAGCAGAATACTTTGGGAGGACAGGTGCAACCAGTGTGCTCTCTTTGGCCTTTATTTAAATTTCCTATAGAATTTTGGGTTGATGAGGCCTGGAGATGCACCAATGTGCTTGTAGTGGTACGGAAGCCAGTATACTGAAAGGTGATTGTCAAACACTCCCAAAGCAATGGTATGCTTCCCACAGATGAAGGCTTGTTAGCATTAAACATATGTCCAAGGATAACCAGAATTTGGTGTGCCAACTCCGGGTGGAAAACATGTGATTGATTGTATTAACAGTATTGAGGACAGCATTTACAAGAGTGCTTTGTAAGGACTGGTGCAGTCAGGCAGTGTGTTCCCCTCCATCTCTTTGTCAAATTCACAAAGGATGATGTGTTAATGAAACCTGGGAATGAACATGTGTGCTTAGAGTGAGGAATCTGATATACGTCAAGTGACTCACCAAGCACCCCAAGCCAATTGATTGTTCCTTGCTGATGAATGTCAAAGTATCCAAGGATATCTATCACTTGGTGTACCAACCCTGTGTGGAAGTGATTGAAAGCGGTTATCAATGATATTGAAGATTGCATTTACCTGAACGCTTTGTGAGGACTGATGCATTCAGTGTGCTCCCCAACCTGACTACTTAAATTCCTTGAATGATGCTTAGTTGATAGCCTGTGGAGTCTTCACCTGTGTCGAAGGGCACAGAGGCTAATATACTGTAAGTGGATTAATAGTGATTGTAAATACTCTAAAGCCTACCGGTCTAAATTCTGATGAGGTTCTGTGCTATGTTCTTCTACTATATGTGGCCCTGATATAAACAGTCAGGTTAGCTCATGCCTACTTAACATTATAGTAAAATATTTAAATAAATATGCAACTCCTAGGTTTGCCCATTGGATAAACTTAATATAATTTGATTTTGGTGGCTCTCTTTAAAAAATTGCATGCACTGTAGAAATGTGTTTACATGTATTGATGTTTACTGCACAGAGTTGTGATATTTTGCTGTTCTGCGCATTAACATGTGTACCAAAATCACTTTAGAATATTTTAGCACATGCTGGCTACATATGCATATATTTCTAGGTTATGGATTTGCCTGGACTATCTTTTGTAGGTTTTTACTTTGGCACTGTGCCTACTATGAGAAGCTAAACTAACTATTATGCAGTGGCTTGGTTAATATATCAACTTTTAGGCTTTTTACTTTCTGTGTTTTAATCAATCCTATACATCTTAATAATGTATGAAACTTAAGCGTCCATGCATTACTGGTGTTTTCTGCAATAAATTATGTTTTTTATTTGGTGCTGGTGGTGTTATAATGCCTAAATCAGGCAGTGTGCCTTTATAGCAAACTACATTACCCAGAATCAATTTGAGCAAGTTTCAACATTTGTTTATTTTGGTTTTTCAATTATGTATAACTGTAAATAATCATGCCATTCATTCACTGTTTTGTATAGACATCTAAGATAATGTCTTAGTTAAATACCGCTAGTGAGCACCATTACTGACTTGTTTTTTTGCACTGGAGCACTTGCACTTTATGAGAATGTACTTTGGATAATACATGCATCGTTTGACAAATTATATGGAGCTACTGAATTGATTTCTTATAGGAAGGTCAAGGTACAATGTGAATCAATTAATTATGGCAGCACCCAGCAGCTTTTATTTGATGGCCAACCACCTACAACCACCCCAAAACCAATGGGTTTCTCATTGCTGATGAACATCAATTAGCACAAAACACATATCCAAGGCTCTCCAGTACATATTTTCTCAACACTAGGAGGCCAACACTTGACGGAGCAGGGTTTTCTATATCTCAATCTTTGGGTGACCCCCCACCTCTGGTCATATGGACCTTTGCTCATCAACAAAGAGAAGTAATAGGGAGTAATCATCTACATTAAGCGTATGATAATAAATCATTAAACAGCTTTTAGTAGAGTCAGCAAAGAGAGTTTGTGTGAGTTAAAGGATATTATTTTCAATTCCTTTTAAGAGTTCATGTTTTATTCAGTAAGAATGTATCTTTAGATATCAGCATTAAACATTAACATAATTCAATAATCAATATTTGATAATAAAATAGAATACAATATTTGTTATAATAAATTAAAATGCAATAAGGACGTTCCTTAATTTAAATAAGAAGGGAATAAGATAGAATACATTGTCAGTTCAGATACTCAATTATAGAGTTCTGATGAGAGAATCAATGTATAAGCATAAAGTCTTTGCAGAGACTACCCCACTCTTTCTTCTTAATTTTGGCACTTATAATACATAACCCTTACACCTAACTAGCATTAACAATAAGCACTGAGCATTGCCAGCACCACTTATTTAGCTTGCTTTATGCTGAATTTTTATGGTCTTTGTTGGACTTGGCCCTTTTTGCAGGGTCATCCCTGAACTTTTTGCCTTCCTCCTGTATTTTTTCTGACCTGTTGTTGGCTGTTTTATGACTCTGGGCACTTTACCACTGCTGATCAGTGCTGAAGTGCATATGCTCTCCCTATTGTAAATTACTGTATTGATTAGTGATTCCATGATTGACTGATTTGGTTTACTTGTCAGACCCTAGTATAGTGCACTGAATGTGCCCAGGGCTTGTAAATCCAAATGCTGCTGGTGGGCTTGCAGCACTGGTTGTGCCACCCTCAGAAGCAGCCCTGTAAAATGTGTCTAAGGTCTGCCATTTCAGAGCCTGCGTGCAGTCTGGTACTGTCATGCTGACTGGGCAAGTGCACCCACTTGCCAGTCCCTAAACCTTCGCTTTTCTTCATATCAGATACCCCTATGGTAGGCCCAAGGGCAGGGTGCATTGTAAGTATAAGGTAGGACATGCCCTGATATGTGTGTGGCATGTCCCAATAGTGAATTACAGCCATTTTCGTTGTTTAACTATTGCAAGGCTACCTGTTCTCCATAGGCTAGAATAGGCAGTTTATTACATTTTATAATCCTAACTGACTCAAGGAACATGGTAGAAATTCGAATTTAGTATGCCTGAACTCAGAATGATAAAATACATCTTTTAGTGAAGTTGGTTTTAACATTCTGTGTTTGAAAATACCACTTTTAGAAAGTAGGTATTTTCTTGTCTAACCATTCAAACCTGCCTCTGCTAGGCTGTGTATTCCCTGTCTGGAGTTTGAGTGACAGGGCTGGGAAATTCCCGGAGACAGGGTGAGTCAGCACAGGGCTGAATAGAGAGATCTCCATGTAGATGAGTGGGAGGAGTTGCCCCTGGACCTGAATAGGGCTGTGCTTTCCCTCCACAGTGCTGGCTCCACCCCCTGTGGTGCATCTGATGTTTCTGCACTGCTCTGTGAAAGGAGAGAAGGAATCATGTCAACAAAGTGCTCCAAGGCTGGGCTTTCACTCCACAATGCTGGCTCCACCTCATGTGGGGCGTCTGATGTTTCTGCCCTGCACTGTGAAAGGAAAGAAGGAGTCATGTAAACAGAGTGCTCCAGAACTGGTTTGGACTGGGCAAAGGCCCCTCTCCCCTCAGAGAACAAAGGATTTTGGGGTATAAGTAGTGGGTCCCTGATCCCAAGAAATTAGATCACTTTTGGAACAAGAAGAAACCTTTACTGAGGAGCGGAACCTGAAGAAACTGAGGAGAGACTATCCCTAAGCTGAAGTGCTGCTTGGGGGATTGGCCTGTAGTGGTTTGCCTGGCTGCCAAAGGAAGGAGAAGAGACTTTGTATGCTTATTTCAACTTGTAAGGATCTCTAAGGGCTTGGAACAGAGCTTGCCTCCTGCTGAAGTCTCAGGGTCAACAGACTTCAACCCCCAGCTCCCCAGAGTTCTTTTGAAGTGCCTGCTGCTGTTTTGGGCCTTCTGAGGGACTGCGTGTCGCAAGGAGCTGGAAGCGCGACTCAACGAAGGCGAAGCGTGTCGCCGTCGCTGCTGCTGCCGTCGCACTTCTGAACAAGGGTGTCGCCGCTGGAGTTGTCGCACTGCACCGCATCGAGAGAAGCATCTCGCAACGAAGAGGAAGCGTGTCTTTGTCGCTGCTGCCTGCCATCGCACTTCTGAACAAGGGTGTCGCCGCTGGAGTTGTCGCACTGCACCGCATCGAGAGAAGGGTCTCACAATGAGGAAGAAGCGTGTCGCCATTGCTGTTGCTGCCGTCGCACTTCTGAACAAGGGTGTCGCCGCTGGAACTGTCGCATTGCACCGCATCGGAGAAAGTGTCTTACATCCCCTAGAAGCGCGCCCCCGTCAGAGCTGCTGCCTTCGCATTTCTGAACAAGGATGTCACCGCTGTGGTTGTCGCATTATGCGGAAGCTTCATGCATCGTGGGAGAAGAGTGTCGTAGTTGGAGCTGTTGCCGTCGCACTTCTGAACAAGGGTGTCGCCGCTGCAGTCCACACATCGAACCGAGAACTTCTCGCATCCCCGGAGAAGCGTGCCGCATCTGGAGGATCTTCACGTCTTTATTTCTTTACACCAGAACTTTGCGGCATTTCCATCGCTGTGACATTGCTTGTCGTGGAAGCGCAACGCATCGTAAGGTACATTGACGCAAAGTGTCGCATCTTAAGAATTGAACTGAACTAAGCTAAAAACTACCATCTTAAAGTAATAGTATTGTGTATTTTTGTCGTTTATGGTCTTGTGGTAAATCTATATAAAGTATACGTATTTTTGATATAAAACCTGTGTGGTGTCCATATGTAGTGTTGTCACTGGATTACTGCATGCGGTCACAAATGCTTTACACACTGCCTCTGAGATAAGCCTGTCTGCTCGTGCCAAGCTACCAAGGGGGTGAGCAGGGGTTATTTTAGGAGTGTACCCCCCTTACCCTGACTAGAGGCAAGGGTCCCTATTTGTCTCAAGTGCATATCTGTGCCAACTAGAGACCTCCAAATCTAACAGTCTTCATGGTCCTTCTCCTCCATTTGGGGCCCAATCTTTCTATGCACGTAACCAGCTTTGCTTGAATTTAAAATAGAAGCGTTAACTCCTCTCACTGAAAGAGAAAAATGGATGTTCTTCACTCTCACTTATGGTGATGCTTAACTTGAAAAATGAAAGATAAATCTAAAATGTGGAATGTTTGTCTTTGTTCCTATTATTTTTACAGTCTTGAGAAAGCCCTAGGCATATCAGTTTGAGGGGTGGGGAAGCATGTGTTTGCTGTTCATATGAACCCTATGTTATGCTTCATATTAAACCATCTTTAAATAAAAAGTGAATTTCAAAGAAAAATGGATATAATGATGATTTATTATTGAAAGGGAAGATACTCCAAACACTCCTTTCAACAAAACAAATGCCTAATCATTAACTAACAGAGGGTTTCTGGAAAGTTACAACATTTGCAGCAAAAGAGAAGAAAAATATCTTGTGGAGAGTAACGATTCAGCATAGAAAACAGGCCTTTAAATATTAATGCATTATTTTAAGTTCACATGTGTAGGAATATGGTATATTAGTAGGTAGGGATAGTCACTCACAGCTAGTGATAATAGCACAATCTCTAATAGGTCCAGTCAGATCTCACTAAATTAATCCTTGCTCAATCCTTGGTAGCTTTGAAAATGAGCAGTCAGGCTTAACTTAACAGACAGGTATGTGTAAAGCATTTAATACCACTAAAACAGTCAATAAGGTAAAACACAACACAATAAAAATCCAACACCAATTTATAACAATAGAGAATATTTTTATCTTGGCACCAAAACAAAACAGTAAAAATCCAATGAAGGAGCCCGCAAATATGAAGTTTTAAAGATTAAATAAAACATTGTGCATTCTAGTGTCAAAAACCCTAAAGCACCACTCACAGCTATCTGGTTGCGCTGGACCGGGAAAAGTCAAAGTTTTAGGCTAACCGGGATGGAGTGCAGGCCGGATGGAATGAGGGCTAGGTCCCGATCAAATTTTACCTTCTGACTTAGGGCCTGATTTAAATCTCAGCAGGCGAGTTACTCCGTCATAATGTTGACTTTTATCCTGTCCGCCGAAATATAAATCCCATTTTATTCAATGCGATTTATATTTCGCCAAACAGGATATCCGCCACCATTGTCATGGAGTAACCAGTCTGCCGAGATCTAAATCAGGCCCTTAGTCTTTTTCTTGGCGCTTTTCTCTAGATGACGAGTCCTTGGGTTCTTCTGATCCAGTGACAGATGCAACGATGGCAGCCTGCTGCAGAATGATGCCTCTGTGAACCTCTGGAAGTTTGTGCCTCGATGGCGAGAATCTCCAAAGCTTTCAGTGGGACAAACCAGCATGGTCAGGCCGATTTGTGAGTCAATGGTGGCTGCTTCACTCTTGAAATCGAGCCGTTCACCTCCTGAAGCTTTACTGCTAAATGTTGCAGAAATTTTCCAAAATTTTATTTCTTGAAGTTTCTTGGGTCCTTTGGGGGAAACAAGGGTCCAGTAGCACAAGTCAAGGGTTCAAAGACTCTGAATTGCCTCATGGGGCTAGAACTCAATTTCCCACAATGCACTGTATAGGAGAAATCCAGTTGCAAATGTTCAGCTGGGGTGATCCTCTCTTTGGTTTGGCAGGTAACTTCTTCCAGCTCTGTTGTACTTGTTGCTGATCAGGGAGTCCACTCTGTTTCCTTTGAATCAGGCACAGTCCTTTCTTTGTTGAGCCTTGTGAGTGCAGCAAGTGCAGTCCTTTTGAGTGCAAGGCTTCTGTTGTGCAGTCCAGGAGGCCAGCAGGGCAGTCCTTCTTCTTCTAATGTTCCAGGCAGTGATCTGAGGAGCTCCTGCCGCTCTCCCATGGTTTTTTTTCTATTCTGGGCTGGCAAGAGTGGGAGACACCCCAACTAATAGGAGCAAAATGACCTTCCTCTGCAATGACCACTCCCGGCAAAGTGTGGGATATTTGTGACCCAGAATGCACGGTTCTCCCAAAAATCTAAATGAAGAAATTCTCTCCTAGTTTGTGTGACTGTATAAACCAACCCAGAGCTGTGGCTAACATCTGACTACACTCCCCTTCCAGTTAGGGAGGCTCCCAGCTCGCTGGGGAGCAATGAAGTAGGGGCTGGTCAGGATCCTATGACAGCTGTTCTCCTGCTTTTGAAATAAATCCAGCTTATCTCCTGAAGCCCCCTTGCATTCCCTGGCTTTTCAAGGAAGTAGATCTCTTCCCACCAAATGGCTGTATTGTTTCAGCCCAAGGCAATAGTTATAATAAATCCACCCTTGGATGTTGTTGGAATGAATGCAACCATTACTTTGATATGCTGAATGATATATCTAGCTAGCTCCAATCAATAGTTAGACTTTATTATGCTTAATAAAGCCTTCCCATGTTTGCCTATGGGGCTAGCAGCACTGAATATGGAAAAATTACTTTGGCTTTTCTTCCCTACCAGGGAATATAAAACCGATTTTATATTGCCCCTGATTTTAATAACAATGCACCCTATCCTGGGGTCACCAAGCACAGATGGTAGCAGTGAGTTTGGACGTTGGCAGTACTTTTAATTCAGAATCAAATTTGCACATAGTTGTATTTATTTACTTATTTATTTATTTATTGGAATGGACATAGTTTTATTTTGAAACCAGCCTGCAAGGCAGGACTGGTTTTAAAATGACATCAGACACCACAGCAGTGAATACTTAAATGCACCAAGTCCACTGGGGTGTCTATACCTACATGCCCTCCATATACAAGGGCTTACAGGTAGGTTGTCTTTGCAAATTAGAAATATTCCAATTACCATATACATTTAGATAGAGCACTAACCCTTAGGACTGCTTAGTAGAGCCCAGGGCACTTTCAGAGTCAGTTACCACAAGCACCAGTCAAACAATGGGATGTGATCAGAGCAAAAGGATGATTTCTTACAATATGGCATTGAAAGGCCAACTTAAACCAGCACGTATTTAATTAATTTGCAGACCTATCACATTTAAGTACATGGTACTGCAAAATGTGCATTTAGTACATGTGGTATTAGACATAGGTTTGCTATATATATTTTTTTTAAAGCGTTTTTGTTCGCAAATGAAATTCACTCTTACACATGCGTCTGATTGTGAGAATGAACATTATTGAGGACTGCACTTTGGGAGATGTGGTGGGAGCCTATAGAGCCCCACCCCACTGTTTACATTTTCTAAATGATTTGGGGTTGATGAACTCTGGGAATGCACCTATGTGCTTGGAGCAGAACTTGATATCCTGAAAGCGTTTGCCAAGCACCCGCAAACCAGTGGACTACCGCAATGCTTTTGGGGGACTGATACAGGCAGGTATGTTACCCTCCTTCACTATTTAAATTGGTTATAATAATGGCTGCTCGGTTGCAATCATATTGAAAAAAACTGTTAAGTCAGTATTTTTTCAACCATAGAAGATTAAAGTTCTACATTTATCTTTAGGTCTGTGATAAGTTTGTGTTATTATTATACTTTTCTTTTCTTTCAACCTATAAAAGAAAACGTCAGTGATTGTAATGGCAGTACATTTCGTTGTTTGAAATCCTGCGCTATGAGTAAATATAACCAGTTTGTACCCTGTACTTCCTTTTCATTTCCTTAATTTTGTATACTTTCAACATAATATGCAGAAGAAGTATTTAAATCAGTAGGGAATTTTAATAGAAAAGAATGGGTTACAAGCTATTAAAAGATAACAAACACGCAAAGACATTATGTCCAATCGCTGTTTGACATTTATTTCTCCTTTTTCAAAGGCTGTACTTTCATTTTTCTGACCTCTCTCCCTGCTAGTGCAGGTAACTGTGAATGCCAATCTTGAAAACGTTCTCAAATTAATTAGCACATAAACTAATGGAGCAGCATTAATGATATCTTGACATGAAGCCTGCATGTTCTGCCTGCCTAACAGGATGAAACTGGCAAATGATCGTAAAAGAACAGTTTAATTGAGAAAGAGTCAAGGAATTTGTAAATTTAAAGACACATTAACCCTACTCGTTATATGAGCCATTCAGTTTGAGTTTTAGAGTGCAGAAGGTCCGGTTCTCAAAATATATTACGAAAGTTTGTGAGACATGCAGATATGGGTGTCCTCTACCATAAGCATATTTTTTAATTTACATAAGAGAGCTATGTGCAGAGGAACGGCCAGCTCGGTAGACCAAGCACGGCAAATGTGGGGCCAAATATACTATTGGACCGGCTGCTGTGCCCGATTTCTCGCAACCAGTAATTTATTTTTGGAATCAACCTATGTAGTTATAGGTCCGCGCACAAAATAAGGAATTGGGAGTAGGTCGTAGAGCAACCTGCCTGATTAATATTCATTGGGCAGGTCGAAAATTGCGTTACCTTCACAAGGATGGTGGCCTGTAAGGGACAGCATACCATTACCATTACGCCTGTGGAAGTATTTCAAAATATTTTTGTTTTAAAACATATATTTTACCATTTAAAACATTGCAAATGTGGAGTACATATCACATGAACATATTAAAGTAGCCAGATGCAAGAGCAAAAGAACAAAAAAATGCAATTTTGATCTAATTAATTATACAATACATCCCTCATGAGGAGTCTGAGAATGAATCTAAGTGACAATGGAGTAAAGGGTCATGACGATCAGATTGTACAAAACGTCTCTACCTCTTGAACAAGGAAAAATTCCCTCCAAGTACATTATACTTATCAATGTTCCGTCTACCCAAAAAGAACATAGCTCCATGACTTGACTATCACTCCCTTGTCGAAATCCCACACCACTATCTTAATGTTTGTGTGCACAAACGTGTTCATGCATCGCCCATGGACTAACTTTTCCTGTGTATGCCACAGACTGATATCAGCCGAATGAAACCACAGTGCTTCAATTAATTAGAAACTCTGCAAAAAGTGCCCATATACTTATGAAAACCTGGGATTGATAATTGAGTTTATAAATGAGTTTCTAATGACCCAACACTACCTCCTCTACCTTTCCCTGGTGGAGAGCCGGGATTTCCATTTTAGAAGTATACCTACATTTGCTACTGCCAGGGCCGTAGTAAACCACATTTGCCAATGTTTAGTCAGGCCTCCAACCCCTGCAAAATCATGTAACATCACCATGAGGGCCATAAGCAGGATTGTATAGCCACATATTGCCTCAAATACTGTATGAACTCCATGCTGGCACTAAGTTAATCATGGACATGCCCATAATACATGTCTCCACGTTGAGATAACATCTCTAACAATTTGAATTAGCACTCAGGTAAAGAATTGCTGAGGAGCAAGTGCCCTCCGTGCCTGATTTAAAAGACACTGAAATTAACTGTGACCTCTCTCAGACCTTCTCCTTGATGTTGGAATATCATATCCAGTCCTTTCCTATGTGCTCACAGTCCAGTCACTTTCTCGGCATTGTCTTAAACGCTCCAGGAGGGGTTATATTGCTGGGCCCTATGATTCCCATAAATGATCTCCAGGGCCTTCCTGTGCCATTATCAGCCTCTTATCTATCACCCCCTCGCTGGTGTCACAGCAATTTCATGTCACGGTTTCTTAATCCTCCATACTTCGAGGAAGCCTATATTTTGATATTTATCATGGTTTGGTATTACCTCAAATGCATTTCTGAAGGTTATATCAATGGCACCTAATTGGATTCTAGAAATAAGTATAACGAGTGTCCCAAATGTGTTATTCAGTCTGGCTGCCACGTTCATTTTTATAATTAGATCTCTCCCCGCAAAGAAATGTCCAGCACCTTCTACTTTTGTAAGTTATTTCTCACCTTCCTCATATGGGAAGTATTATGATCCCTGACCATGTCTCTTAAAGCCATATTAATGCAAATACCCAGATCTTGAATATTTTTTGACATTCGGTGGAAAGGGTGGACCCCAATAGCTGGTGTAGTTGTAAGGGGTAACACCTTAATTTTATTCCAGTTATAGGACAATCTATCAATGCAGGACATGAAAACTGGTATAGAGGAGTTTAGTTTGGAAGGCATGAGCAGGATGTTGTTGGGGCATTGAAAATCTTTTTGCACACTTGCCACTGTGGGAATCCCTTTCACTTCAGCATCCTGGTTTAAGGCCACTGCGAATGGTTCTACAGCCAGCACGAATAGTAACAGCGAAAAGGGGCACACCTCCCTAGCCACCTGGTTTAATAAGGAATCCTTCAGACTTGAATAATCCACAATTTATTTTTGCAAATGTCGCTGCATATAACCATTTAAACATGGTAATAAATCATGAGCACACTCCGGCTCTTTCCAGTGTCCAAATCAAGTACCCGACTCAATCAAATGCCTTTTCGCCATCGAGCAAAATGGCTATTCTCTTCATTCTTTATCAGCCACATTATATGCAAAAGAGTTCTCACATTGACAGTGTTAATGCGTCTCCGAACAAATTCTCAGTGGGCAGGGTATGTAAGGAATGGGATTACCTTTTTTTTGGTTGGCTACGGTTTTCATGGCAGTATTTAAATTAAATGGGGCGGTAACTACCAAGGGGATCATTTCCAGGTTTAGGGAGAAGTTTTATTATTTCTCTGTCGATCCCTTTTTTCTCTGTGTCCTTAAATAACTGATGAATGAGTTTTGTTGATGCTGTAAAAATCAATCGGGCAACTCTCATCCTCTGAAGCTTTCGGAGAGGATATTTCCTCTAAAGCGACTTTGATCTCATCGGTCATCAATTTCCGATCTATATCAACCTGCATTTTATCAGATAAAGTTAGCATTTTTACACTGGCTAGGAACAGTTCCTCTAAGGTGGTTAATAGGATTGCCCCTATGAAAACCTACAAACCTCAAACCTCGTTTAGCTCGTAAACAGGAAGTATGGTTTACGGAGCACTTGAGATCTCTTAAACAACAGGCGAGGAAACTAGAAAAGGTGTGGAGAACGACCCACGATGAAATTGACAAGAATCATTTCTGGGCAGCCCTAACCAAGTATCATAAAGAAATTCGTAACGCCCGGAAATCCCACATACAGGCTCTTCTTTCAGCTGCAGGAAATACTCCCAGGATCTTATATCAAACCTTAAACTCATTTGTGAAACCAGCAGCCTGTGAAACTTCTGAACTAGCTTCACAACAACTTTGCAATGAAGTTGCTCAGTTTTTCACAAACAAAATAAATAAGATTCATGACGACATTTCTAAATCCAATCTATCTACCATTGGAGATACGTTGTTACTCTCGGAAAAGGAAAAAGAGTCAGAATCTACGCACTTGCAATCTTTTTCCCTTATCTCCCTGATGGATACCGAATGTTATCTTGGTCAGATAAAAAGCGGGAGCCCTTCAGACATTATCCCGGCCAGAATCATCCCGTTAGTAGGAAAAAGTCTGAGCCCACAGATTCAATGTCTCATTAATCTTGCTCTGACGGAGGGGCAAGTTCCTGGGGAATGGAAAAAAGCACTAGTAAGGCCCATCAGAAAAAACTCCTCCATCCCCTGGACCGACTTATCTAATCTTAGGCCCATCTCTTTACTCCCTTTATTAGGGAAACTTATAGAGAAACATGTCAACAAACAGGTATCACACTACATTGAACAGTCTGGTAAACTAGATAGCTCTCAGTTTGGCTTCAGACCTAAACATAGTACTGAATCCGCCTTGCTATCTGTGACAGATGACCTTCACATGTATCAGGATAGAGGGTACTCGGTGATCTTGGTACTGTTGGATTTATCGTCAGCGTTCAATACCATATCCCATAAAATCTTAATCGAACGTCTGACCGCAATTGGGATTGAGAGCACAGCGCTAACCTGGCTAAAGAGTTTTCTATCTAACCGTACCCAAGCCGTTAGCATGGGCCCATTTTGGTCGACTGAAACTTACATCATGAAGGGGGTGCCAAAGGGCTCTTGTCTAAGCCCGACTCTTTTTAACATCTATGTGGCACCCCTGGCCAGAATATTGAGAGACTTTGGGTTTGTCCCTGTCTCTTACGCTGACGACACTCAGCTCTTATTCCCTTTCAAACATCTTACCGACGAAGTGAGGGTGGCCTTCTCAGATGGCATGAAGGCTGTGGCGAATTGGATGAAATCTAACTACCTCCAATGTAATGTAAATAAGACCGAAGTAATGCTCTTTGGGGAGGTTAGAACTCTGTGGACTCCGGAGTGGTGGCCATGTGAGCTTGGTCAAGTACCTGAACCTAAACTGGTCGTAAAAAACCTAGGGGTTCGTCTTGATCGGGAGCTCACTCTCAAACAGCATGGCAATTGGGTGGTTGGCCAATGTTTTCATGTTATTGGACTTTTACGTAAAGTTTTTCCACTATTACCTGATTCCACCAGAAAAACCTTGGTACAGGCACTAGTGCTGAGTCACCTGGATTATTGCAACGGACTCCTGCTGTCAGCTAATGAGGGAGTCCTGGCAAAACTCCAGGTGATACAAAACACCGCGGCGAGACTTGTGCTGAACGCCCCCCCAAGAACACCTTCCAAACCACTCCTTGACAAATTACTTTTAAGACATGCTGTCTCATCCATAGGACGATACATGGATCTGGACCCTCTTATTGGAAGCACAAATTTATTCCGTACAACCCCTCTCGGCCTCTTAGGTCCAGTAGCCAACTCCTACTTAAAGTACCTACCACAAAGAAGATCAGACAAGGTGGGAAAGCCCTGTCAGTGGTCGGTCCAACTTTATGGAATAAACTTCCTCTTGAGCTCAGGCAATGCTCAGAACACTTTGTTTTTAGGAAAAAACTTAAAACGTTTTTATTTTAGAAACCTGTCAACCGTTCCAGTTATGTAACACTGAATTGAACTGTACGATATACCTCCTGCAGCTGCCGGCCTCTTTTTCTTCTCTCTTCTTTTCTGTGCGCAGAGATACTCTTGTTAAGAGTCGATTCTAGCGCGATATAAATCCATAAATAAATAACCATTAGGTATCAGACTGTTCTGAGCCATATAGAGTGCAAAAATACACTGTGAATTATTTCGTAATATCTGCGGGGTGCTTTTGTAGTGAGCCAACCTTTTTCTTTAAAATCAGTAGTCATCATAGCTTCCCACTATCGGGAGTTTTTCATACTGGGCCTGCTTTCAACCCCTGTTTGTAAAGCCTCCCACAAGTATGCATCAGAGCTTGGGGCCAATTATGCATCAGGTTCTCTAAGGACAACTGTCTCCACTGGCCATAGCATTTGAGGTGACGACACTGAGACCTCTTTGGAAGTCATACTTTGCGATTTCTTCTTTTCATGTTTGCCTTTGTTTCTGTACAAGCTCATCCTCCATAGTTTAGGAGGAGGAAACACACTGTTCATTGATTTGTACAGTGACACTGGAGCTTGACCTGACACAAATGTCAGAGGCCATCACTCTAGGCAGAATATTCTACGTCAACCGGAAATAATCGATATGGGAGCAACTTCCACATGTAGAGGACATAAAAGAATACTTCTACTTGCTAGGACGTAGGATTCTCCATATGTCTACCAGGGCATGATCATCTATAACATACTTAGGAATATCCCTGTTATGCCCCGGGACTGGCCTGTACAGCCTGTCTAGTAACGATTCTAAGGTGGCATTTCAGTCTACCTCAACTTTCCTATTATTGCTACCAAACTTTAAAAGGCCTGTCAAGCAAGGATAAAAAACAAATTTGTTCCCCCAAAGGGTGGTAGATGTAACCCATGATAACAACGGAATATTGAATTCTGATTTTTACAAATAAATACAGTTTCACTGGATATTTTCAAATGCACATGGTATTTAAAATATGTGGAGTTGAGTTGAGTTGAGTTGAGTTGGCCGCGATCCTCGGAGGTGGAACCCAGAACGTGGTGAGCGTCAGACGTCAGGCCCTGATGAGCGTTGACGAGCCCAGTGGGCGGAGCCGAGCGAAGCGAAGCGAGCAGTTGCGGCTGACGGCTGTCGGCTGTCGGCGGCGGCATGCAGAGACCGTGAGTGGTGACCATAGAGACCCAGTACCTGTGGGCGAGACCGGCTGCGGCTGTGGCGGTGGTAGGTGGTGAGGGCGGATAGGCAGAGACTGCAACTGCTGTGAAGGCAGGTGCCCTCGGTAGAGCAACATTCAAGTAAGTCGACCCGGGGAGCACTGGGGAGCATTAGTCTTAAGCCATTGAGAGCCTGAGGCCCAAAGCAATCGGGTTACAGTCTCTTGGCATTGACGCCTTGCGTGTGCTTGTGTTTGTGCTAGTGGCAAGAGGCACAGATCTGGCAGTGATCTGGCACTGAACTCTGTGTAATAGCCACGGAAAGCTCACTCACCCCCTCGTCGCATTGTGCTCTTGCCCGTTCTTGCCCTTTCCCACCACCCCCGCGCCCGGTGTATTTCCACTTCTGGTTCTCGCCCGCTGGCTCTCGCTGGCTCTGGTCTCTTATCCCACTTTTGGTCTCGGCCTTCTCGATCCCGCCCCCACTGCACTAGGTCTTTGCTCTGGTCTCCTCCCTCCTTGGCCAGTCAACTAGCCAGTCACTTGCCTAGGCTGCCTAGCAGCTCGCCAGTCAGTTAGCTCTGCCAGCCCTGGTTCTGCTCCCCCGCCCCCTCCAACCCCCCTGCCCGCCGCCACCATTGCTGACCCTACTGCCCAGAAGGAATCTGGCCCGTGACTGCTGGCCCAGTCCCCCCCCCACGCCGCAGCGCTGCAACCTTACCGGCGATTCTATCTAGTCTTGACTGCCGCACAGTTGTGGACGCGGCGTTCTGGTGGGAGTTGGGAGCTGGGAGGCCAGCAGGGGTCTCAGGTCTCAGGGTTTTCCCCTTGGTGCAGTTTAGGATCAGTTGAAGGGAGGACGCGGGTTGGGAACTGCAAGCGGTTGTGTAGGGATCAAGAGAGTGGGGGAGTGCCCTTGAGTATGCCTCCGCATACTGCTATAGTCAGCTGAGTTTGTTCTTTTTGCCTAGGTCAAGGTCGGGCAAGTCCAGCAATTTTGTCCTGGAGGCAACTGGCCTCTCACGCCTCCACTCGCTTCTGCAAAACACACCCTAGCCCGGTTGGCACAGTTGGCAGTTAAGGGTACGCCTGACAAAGGGCTCAAGCAAGCTAGCCCAATAATTTATAGATTCTAACAGTCTCGCACAACAACAGAAGCGATGAGATCAGGAAATATGAGAAAAGCACCTCCCACTTCAAAACAAAAGAAATCAAAACGGTTGGCTGCAGTCGTGGAGTGTTGTTTAGCCAACCCGGCGACACCACAGGATCACATGGCCTCACTGAAGGCCCCCAACCAGCTACCAAACGGACGGCAACACACTAACAACAGCAGCTTGCTACCTTCTTATACATCATCTGTGACCACCTCAAAATCCTTTTTGCTTCTGGACTACTTTAAAAAAGCCCCTGAGGCAATTAAGTCTTGCGATCTTAATCAATCCACTGAGACAAATATACAATTGCCTCACTTGTTTCCAATACCATCCAACACCCCGGTTCACACTCCGGACGTTTTCATTTTTGGGCCAGCTCCTGACATTCGGGAAACTGTTTCAGAGAGCGGAGTGATCGCACCCCAAAAACCAGCTCTAAGTCCTCACCAACTCCCACCATGTCAGCTTTCCCCTCTTTTCGACATGGTTAATCAAGTGTTCTGTCTGAATCAGCAACCCACCAGGAGCTTGACCTATAATCTAAGCCTCCATGCACCGCAAGTATCTCAATCAGAGAATCTTATGGCTATGTCATCACATAACCCCCAGGAGTTTGAGGTGGCCCCCATTGCGCCCCACTCTTATCTAATCTTTCCACAAATTCATGGTCAAAAAGACTTGGACTCCAACTTTGACATACCCAGCCTCTGCCCTCTACAGGTTTCAAGTTTCTTAGAGGGGTCCTCAGAGCTAATTAAGCCTCAACAGTGCCCACCCCCATCTCCAGCAGTAGCAACAGCTTATCCAAAGGTCGTACAAAGTACAGAATCAAATGTCCAATGGTTAGTGGATCTGTCTCTTTCCTTTAGGAACTCTCACAACTCACTCAAAGATTCACCCAATTCTAGATCCAAAACTGACCCAGACCATGACGCCTTTATAACCACGAGTATTTGGCCTCAATTACTTCAGACTTTTCAATCCACAGTTACGGCCCTAAACCATCACTCCGACAAATTAGACATCCAGGTGACCTTATTGAACACTCTAGCATTTTTCACAGCAGGGATTGATAGCAAGCTGGATAAACTGAACAACCTAATAACAAGTGCGCAAGCGTCCACAAAACTAGTCCAGTCAGTTTGTTGCTGCTCGCCCATTATTGATTCCCTTTCTTCTCTCCCAGTTTTTCTAACTAGTGTCTTAAACGAAGTAAAGTTGTTGAAGGGTGGTGGCACATCGCCACATCCGGATCAATCTACCCGAACGATCCCAATTCACAATCCAGAATTGGTGAATATTCATCTACCAACGACTACTGGGTCCCAAACAAGAGGGGAATGCAAACCCTCTATGATACAGACCGTCCATCAAGTTGTCTCTCACCACGTCCAAGCCACCCCATGTCCGGAGACTCTGTTTGTACAAGTGGTCACAAGCCCACAGACAGCAAACGGGCTTCTCACCTTCATTGACAACAACGTGGCAGGGACTAGTAGTAACCCTGATGCCGTAGCTCCAACTACCTCAGAAATACACCAACCCCCCTCGTTGCCCTGCAGTAAGAGAGAGCGCAAACGTCAGCGAAAACAAAGGAATAAAACAAGACTTAGTACAATAGTTGATCACCCTAAATTATTCCCGATGTTTTCAACTGCCACCAATAAAAACACCTTAAGCGCCCCACAACCTTCTGCAACGCCATTAAATTCCTCTCAAAGCCCCCATATGGTAGACTTACCCCCAATTGCCAATCAACAGATCCCTGCGAGCAGTCCCGAGCAAAGTCCCTCATCAGCTGAAAGTGGGGCACTAGAGTCCCAGCCGGATATAAAAAAAACCAAGAAGCAAATCCAACGATTTAACTACAATAAGGACATCAGCCATAACTCTTCAACCCCAATCAGCAGTGCCGTTAAGTCCATCTCAGCATAGACCCAATTTCCACACCATAAATTCCAACAATACACCAATTTTATTGAATGATTCACGGTTACTCAGGCAAGGCACACAGGACTTTCCCCAATCCCAACAGGGTGCACACTCAGACCTCACAATTGTCAAAACCATTCAGCCCAACTTAAGCCGGAATTCCGACATTGCTAAAAACGATTCACTGCATTTAAAAATTCTCCTAGCCCCCGAATATAAATCTAAAGGTCGGCAGGACATACTTAATAGATCAAACATAATTAAATTAGTAAATGGAGTTCCTGGTTTTGAGGCTTTGACTTCGGACGATATCGAGTCTATTGATTTTCTTCCCCCAAGGGGTAACCAACCCTCAGAGGTAACCCTGGTGTCTTTTAAGTCCACCACTTGGGTACGTGTTTTCTTAGATCAAAAGGACACATTTCGGAAATGGGGTATCAAAATTTACCCCTACTCCAGCCCAGGTTACCCCACAGTGTTATCACAGCAGTCGCCCACCCCGCTAAGATCTGATAGATCTAGGACTGGAGGGAACAACAGGCCATACTCTATTTTAAAAAATGCTTTAGGATCAATACAATCGTCTGAAGATGGCCTGTCTAATCTTCCGAACTCCGTAAAAAACTCTGACTGGGGTTGGCTATCAGCCGCCCTGTCTCGCAATACATCAGATTGACCATGTGACGATCACCGTGCAGTTCAACCTTGCAAGGCTCATGGCCAACCAAGATACCATCTATCTCCTCTTATAATTCCCCCGATACCCCAGTCACAGTCATTGTTTACTCTGTGTTCATGGAATATCAGTGGTCTCTCTCAGAAAATTACCAACTTGGAGATGCACTCCTTTATTTTTGGTCATGATCTAATAGCCCTCCAGGAAACCTGGGCCTCCCAAATCAGTCCAGTTTTAGGTTTCATTGAATTCTGGAAACCGGCAATTAGAATAAGTCCCTACGGCCACCCCAAAGGTGGTCTGTCGATCTATGTCTCAAACAACTTAAAAGGTCCGATTGAGCAATTGAACTTTGACGAAGACAGGGTTCCTCGGAGTCAAAATAAGCGAATGGAACAAACAGCGATCCCTTTTACTCCTGAACGTGTACATTAATCCGAGTACTCGATCTAAAAAGGCCCATCTAACACGCTTAATGAAAATCGTGTGTGACCTGGTGGTGGATTACCCCCATTCAGACTACATTATCACCGGAGATTTTAATACCAACCTCTTCCAGGGTAATCCCATTGATTAAGAAGGGCTTTTGGCATCCATAACTACGGAAGACATGACACAGTCCAAAGCCATAAACCAAGTGTACTGTGGCCTTGGTGAGCTTTGTGTGCTGCAATTTTACAGCATAGGCTTTCTGGTAATGAATGGCAGATCTACAAACGACACTCCTCCTAATTGGTCCTGGACTAATGGGCGTAAATGCTCCTACCTAGACTACACCATCTGTAACTCAGTGCTGTTTCACCACTTGGGTAATTACAGTATTCTTCCTCGATCAGAAAGTGATCACCGACCACAAGTTGTTTCCCTTAACACACACCCTGAGTGTCATAAACTTGCTTCAACAACATGCACAGGAATTTACACAGAAAACCTAAAACGGTTAAGATGGACTGACGATATCAGCTTAAACATCATGAAAGCATGTTCGGTATTCATAACAGAAAGCACGGATGCAGTGGTTTCCCCCACCGGCGCGTGGTCGTCCTTCTGTTCCCAACTGATAAGTCTTTTTCCATCTAAACAACATTCTCACAAGGCTCTGCGGATCCTCAAGACATCCCCAGGTAACAATGAGTACTTGAAAGGGTATAAAACCAACCAAAAATTGTTTAGGGAGGCTATACAAATTGATAAATGGCACCATCTAGGCCAATTTTTGTGTAAACTTCTACGGGAGAGCAAAAACCCCAATTCTAGAAGATTCTGGGCATCAATTAAACGCCAAAACTCCAGCTTTTCTAGATTTGGGTCAGCAAACATTGTAGAAGCTGATTGGTTCGCCTATTTGACAGACCATTTTAGGGCCTCTGAGGTCTCAAAGACTACAGTTTCATGTGCTTCTAACCCAACATTAACAAACTCACATTTGATCTGGAGCAACTGTTTAGACCCACGCAGTGAACATCTTCAGGTCAGCCAAGAAACGGTTACCAAAGTTCTATCAAAAGCAAGAACAGACGGCGCTCCGGGTCCAAACGGCCTCCCACAGCCCTTGTTTAAATCAAATATTGACCAATGGTCAAGATACTTAACTAATCTTTTGAACTTCGTGTGGACAAGTTCAACTATACCGGATTCATGGCGAGGGGCAATAATCCACCCGATCTACAAGTCAGGCTCTCATGCCTTGCCAAACAACTATAGATTAATTGCCCTATTAGACATTGAGGCCAAGTTTTATGCTGGAATCCTATTGGAAGAGCTGAGATCTTGGGCCGAGCAGAACAACTTGATTCCAATGAATCAAACCGGCTTTTCCGCTAACTCCGGCACTATGACTAACTTACTGACACTGTCCATAATCGTTGACAAAGCATTAGTTACTTCTAGGGTGGTCTTTTGCTGCTTTGTAGATTTTAAAGCCGCATTCGATCGGGTACCAAGGGCTGCCCTTTGGGTAAAGTTGAAAAAATGGGGGATCCCAGCCAAACTTTTGGATGCTATCATCCAATTGCACTCAGGCACATGGGTGCAAGTGAAGTTGGGGACCGGCACACATCTCTCTCGGAAAATTATGACATCCAGAGGAGTTAAACACGGATGTGTGCTGGCCCCCCTCCTTTTTAACTTGTTCATAGCGGACCTGCCATCTTCCCTTGAAGAAACAAACAGCTACCCTCCCAAGATGGGAGGTGTATCAATAAGTAATCTTTTATATGCCGATGACCTGGTCCTTTTCAGTCTGACACGGGTAGGGCTTCAAAGGCTACTAAATAAACTAGATATATATACCACCACAAATAGTCTAGAGGTTAATCTAAAGAAAACCCAAGTGGTTATCTTTGGTAGAAAACGTTACCGTGGAGGAGGATGGCTGTATCACAACATGAGTCTCACAATAGGCAACGCATATAAATATCTAGGGGTCAACTTTGACTCCAGGGGTAACTTCAATAAACAGCGTAAGGCCATTTCAGTAAAAGCTATGAATCTACAGGTGAATTTCTGCAAGCTTTCAAGATCTTTGTCCGGCCCAACTCTATCCCCACTACTGGAAGTTATGAGAGCAAAAATTGGGCCGGTATTGACATAAGGTGTTGAGATTTTTAGGGGGAAACTAAACTCCACTTTTAACCTACAGGTGACCAAAATCTATAAAAAAACTCTTCATCTGCCCAAAACCGCCTCTGCTGCTCAGATTAGACTTGAATTGGGCCTATTAAACTATGAAATCTCTGGCACAGGATTGTATTTAAATCTGCACCATAAACTGAGACAAGCAAACACAGGCTCATTGGAGTCTTTAATTTGGCTGGACATCTCCCCGAAAAACCCATGCAGCTCTTATAGCCGTTTTTTTAAGGACTCGATCCAAGAACTGTCTGCGTGCGCCCTATGGGACCTTAACCCTAGTAGGTTAGTATTTAAAACTAGCATTAAGAAATGTATTCGAATAAGGTCCCTGATTATTGATAAAGCCCACTTTGCCAAACGCAGACATGCATGGGCTACAATGAGCTCGTATGGTCGGTTATCCCCTGCCTCCTACCTATCCTGCACTTACTCCTGGCACCTAAAACTTAGTTTTATGGCCGTCAGACTGGGTGATTGGCAATTTTTAAAGGACATGCCCGCCTGGTGCCGTTTGTCAGAGGATGTAATGTGCAGCGGGTGCGGCATGACCCTTGAAACCCTGGTTCACATAGTATGCCTTTGTCCCACTTTTATGTCACAACGTAGACGTAAATTGAAAACTGAGTGGAACAGGCTGGGAATCCGGTCGTGTAGACAAGCAATTATGCCAGAAAATACAGCTCTAAATATTGCTTTTACAATCTTTATACGACAGGCATACCGCACCCTCAGGCTGTAACGGGAAGGGTTTGTCATCATGTCCTCTTTTAGGAGCTATCCCTTACCACATTGCAATCTTTTTAATGCTGCTAAAATTGATCTTATTTGACTGCTCCCCTGTATATTCTGCTGCTACTCTACGAATCATTGGATCGCAGTTATGGCTGATTGTTAATACCTGAAATCGAATGTATTTTAATTGTCATTGTCATTGTTATTTGCATATTCTGCTCTTTTATCATTAATTCACCAGTGTAGTTTTTTAATGTAATTTGAAGTTTTTAAGAATTATTGCTCTTATGGTATGTTTCTTTTTATAATGTGTATTGCTGCTGTAATTTTGAGGTGTTCTTTTAAGGATATTTTTTTATATCCAAAATAAAGTATAATAACTATGTATGAACCAGTACAGCCATCCCAACTTTCAAAGGGGAGCTGTTCTTCGCCACCTGGAGTCTGTGTAAACCTGGTTCATACATGAGACTCTTATCACCCAAAATCTTCTCAATTTGTCCAGCCCTGTTGGGGATAGGTGGGTTTCCTTGATCAAAGCCAATGTCAGGGTGTTTTGTCACCATGTAAAAAAGCAAATTTTTCCACTTCATATAGCGGCTAAGCCGATCAGAATTGAACAAGAGGATTTTCAAATCTACAGTGGTCATGGCAAAAAGGGTACTGTGAAAATCTGTGATGATTTGTTCAGATGTGGTGGTATCACAGCATTAGAACTCCAATATCTAAGGTGGACACAACGGTCTCTACTATGAGACCTGAAAACCTTATTCTAAGTTCTAAGTTTAGGGATGTACATAAATCTTTTATAGGAGTGAAGCAGGTAGTATTAGCCACACCCATAATGAAATTATAGTGTTGGTGAATCTTAAATGATTTAGTTGCCAACTAGTCCTGTAGATAGATGGTATACCAGTCATACTCACAACCAAACTACATGGTAATAATCTGCTCAACAATAAGATCAGTTTTGGAATCTACCATATTCAAAAAATAAAAATTCTGGTCCCTGATGTGTCAAGAACACAACAAAATAACTAGTGCATTATCGTCCAGTAGTGGTAGTATTTATACAGCCTGGATCAGTATCTGCATCAACTAAACAAACATTTCTAAGTTTGCACATCAGAATTTGGAGTTTACCAATTTCACTCAATGATCTCCCAACATGGTGGTCCTGGCATGGTAACTCTTCCTGAAGTCCTAAAACGACTGATGCTGTGTTCTATTTCCCATCACACATTTGGATAGATATGATTATCCATAGAGTTATAACTTACCTAGGACTTTTCATTGATTCTTTTAATTTCTGCTGTCATAAAAATGCTCCCTTGTTCATTAAATCTTCATGAAATGGGTATGATTTGGCCATTCCAATAACAAGGTACCTTCCCAGCAGTACAGGCTTTGCCAGCTTCAGGTCTGCAGATAACCTGTAATATTGTCAGTGCTAGAGTGTGTAGTTTCCATCATTGTATCATCCATGGCATCACAAAATGATCTAATTTATCAGGTTCATCAAATTTAATCGTCCACCTCTCCTTTGTGACTATCATAGCTGCAGGTCCAGTATACCATATTCTGATATTTATCATTCCAAGCCAAGTCTTGGGCACTGACATCTCTTACATTTACATGAAGTTTCCAAAGAAAGATTTGCTGCTATAAAGATGTAATTATTCTGGATATCGATGGATTCATTGTCTTTTTTGTCTGAGACAATGATGTGCCTTGCCTGCTGATGCAAATCAATTATCAACACAACTTGGAATTCAGTTAATGGTAAATTGTTTGTAACTGGAATTTTTTCTTTGCAAATGATTAACACACAGGTTACCAAATCACATTTTGAAAAGGATGCCCCAAGCACATCCCTCCAAAAATGTGAGTACGTAGTACATTTGAACCCACATACCAATTTGGAAAAGCTCTTCTAAATGTTAAATGGTTTCAATACATTTGAAAAAGCTTTTTACTAGTTGCAAACCCTATAATTTAGTGGTCTGGTGGGTTTGTTATGGGTAAAAACCTTTGTACATCTGGACCCCAGTTCTAAGTTGGTCCTCAATGAATATTATAGCTTCTATGAAGCTTAGAATTGGAGGAACGCATCCTGCTGAAACCAGCATGCCCGTCTCTCCATCTATAAGGCTGAGGAAGAGCATAAGAAAGCTATGTCTCTTATGTGGTTTTCTGGATCCTTCTGGCCAAACCTGTGGACCCTTTGAAACTTGACCAGAGGTGATAATTCACCCTTCATTAGCTCTTGAAGAAACAAGGTCAAAAGAACAGTCATATGGAATTGCTATGCACACTCTGGAATTTCCATAATGGGGATATTGTAACATCTACTCCTGTTTTCCCAGTCCATCATCTGTCTTTGCATGTACCTCTCTTCTTACCCCTAATCTGGATCTCTATTTAAAGTGTCTAAATGAGATTCCATTGCCGTCCTTCTTTGTTCTGCTGTGGTCAGCCATGATTGAACAGATATTCATTCTCTTTCGAGAAATCTGATTTCAACCACTGTTCCAGTAGTGTGGTCCTTCACTAACCTAATAGATGACTTAATAGAAATGATTCCTACAGCAGAGCTACCAGTGTAAATTTGACCATGGCTGTGGGTTGCTTGGTCGATGAGTCAATTTTTTTGTTCTTTTGTGAACCACCTTTGAAAATAGTAGCTGCTGTTGGGATTTATGCTGTACTTTGGGAGGCATCAGGGAAGGGGTCACATACACCAGATGGTAGTAGTGGAAGATACATAACAAACTGAGAAACATCAGCTACTGTTGTCATGTCCTTTAGGATAGTCCTGTCATGTATACCCCATTTTACATACATTGTCCTATCCACACGACAATAACGATTCTAAACAGGTGACCTTTTACTTAGTAGCTTGCTCCTGTCTCTTCGACTCCAGGCTCTCGGTATTCTATCACAATCCCTGTACCTGACGTACATAAATATGTCCTCCGGCATAGTATAATTATTGATTTTTCATGTCTTTGCCCTGAGTATAAAAACAGGAGGAACAAGGGTTGACATTCCATAGTGCATCCCCTAGGCAGTACTGACAATTGCATGCCAGTCTTGTAGGTATTGGTTTCAAAGGCTGGTGAGTCGGAGTTGGCCTGTTCCATGAAGACTCATTATACCAATGTACATTTGCAATTTTCCATCATGGTATATGACAATTTCAGAATGAGTTGAAAACCCACTAAACCTTCTGAGCAGCCTCCCAACTAGTTGGTCAGCAGCACAGTCAATCATGCTAATCAAGCTGAAGTAGTACAACATGATACCTTTCCAAAGAAGGGCACCACGTTTTAAATAGGCCTGGGTCTTAAATTCATGACAGTTATCAATTTCTACAGTATAGTGTGCTGTTGATATCCCTTTTACTGGTGAGCTGATTGCAATCTGGTCTCCCCATCTGTCAGTCAGTATAATTTCATCTATGTTGACACCAGTATGTGCACAGAGTAACAGGGACATTCCCTCTGACCCTCTGCTTCAGAGTAACAGCAGCACAACTGGGTGTACTTTTCTTGTCAGGCCTTTCCTTTTGTTCTGTTCACCGCAGGCTCATGTGGCAATCCCAAGAGCCATCCGTTGGTTGGATGGTGCACCAGATCTTTTGCTGCAGTCTGCCATCACAATGAAAGAGAAAATGTGTTTTGGATCACTGTTATCATGTGGCATTTCCCCAGGGTGGATCAGAGCACCTCTAATTGCCATTATCTTGCATGCAGCCTCGCCTCACCTCCTCTTGATTTTTTGTAATGCAGCCCAAGTTTCTAAAAGGATATAGGACTGCTTGAAAAAAAAACAATTTTGAAAAACATCGGAGAAAGCAGGCAGTGGTCCCCTGAAATACTTCCCCATGATTCTAACACCATGATTACTTTTACCCAATGCAAATCAGTTACCAATGCAACTTGGATTGAGTAACTGGTACCTTTTTTTGCAACTGAAATTCTGGTAGGAAACCACTGATGCATACCTTACCAAATAGCATTTTGAAAATGATGCACCAAACATGCCCCTTCAACATTGTGAATCGGTAATAATTATAACCCCAAGTACCAATTCGGAAAAGCTCTTCTTAGTTGATGAATGGATTTAGAACATTAGAAAAAGCATTGTACTAGTCCCAAAGCCTATAATTTAGTGACCAGGTTGATTTCCTACAGGTGAAAACCTTTGTACATCTTGTCCGTGATTCTAAGCCGGCCCTCAATAAATATTCGATTTCCACTAATCATACAAGTGGAAGGACGCAGCCTGCCGATACCAGCATTCCCAGTCTCTCCACCAATAAGGTCATGGAAAAGTATTTACTTAAAGAGGCTCTTGCAGAGTATTGTAGCAGATTGAATTTCTAGGCTCAGTTCAGATGCAGGCTTGCAAATTTGCTTGGTAACCATGTATTTAATTACATAATGGAATCTAGTAAACTATCAGTGCCCTGTCTGTGGTGCACCTTCCCCTGCAAAAGCTGCATATCAGGGGGGGACAATCAATCAACCAGGGGCTTGTAAAGTGCGGCTACTCACCCGTGAGGGTCTCATGGTGCTGGGGGTGGGAGAGACTGCCGGTCAGAATGGTAGGCAGAACATTCAAAGAGCCAGGTCCTGAGGTCCTTCCTGAATTGGGTCAGTGATGCTGATTGCCTGAGGTACTTGGACAAGGTGTTCCATGGATTGGCAGCGAGGAAGGAGAATGATCTTTATCTGGTTCTAGTCTTGTGGATCCTGGGGATGGAGGTGAGGGCGAAATGAGCAGATCGGAGTTGTCTGGTAGGTACGTGGAATGTGGCGTGGTGATTCAGGTATTCTGGTCCATCATTGTGTGGGCTTTGTAGGCGTGAGTGAGGAGCTTGAAAGTGATTCTTTTAATGACTGGAAGCCAGTGGAGTGGTCGGAGGTGGTGTGTGATGTGGGTGTGATGTGGGATGTTGAAGACTAGTCTGGCAGCAGTGTTTTGGACATCCTGTACTTTATGTTATGTTATGTTATGTTATGTTATGTTGTGTTATGTTATATAGAATTTCTATAGCGCACGGCTACTCCGACAGAGTGTCCCGGCGCTTTTCACTTGCAGCTCAGCGAGAATAACATAACAACATGAAAGCAGAACGGAAAAAGTCAGAAGAAAAAAAACCTAAAGATTAAAAAGCCAGGTCTTAAGGCTCTTCCTAAACAGAAGCAAATTAGACGTGCTCCGTAGAACCAGAGGCAGCGAGTTCCAAAGCTGGGGGGCTTTCAAACTAAAAGAACGCCCCCAGTACGGGCTTTCCTTACACGTGGCACCAAGGCCAGGTATAGAGCTTCTGATCGTAGAGAGCGGGCAGGGCGATGAAAAGTCAACCTCCGCTGCAAGTACTTTGCCCCTGTGCCAAACAGAGCTTTATGCACCAGGGTCAAGGTTTTAAACATGATCCGTTTCCGGATAGGCAACCAATGCAGCGCCTGCACCAGCCCAGAAGCTCCCGCTGGCCTATGGAGTCCAAAAAGAACACGAGCCGCAGCGTTCTGCGCCACCTGCAGGCGCTGGACCAAGTAGTCCGGGAGCCCCAGAAAGAGGGCATTGGCGTAGTCCAGTCTAGAGCCTATTAGAGCCTGAACAGTGACCCGCCTGTGCTCCTCAGAGAGCAATGGTAGGAATTTGCGGAGCATCTTCAAAATGCCAAAACAGGTGCCGACCAAACCAAGGATATATGATCTTAACGTAAGCTTGTTGTCCAGCTTAACTCCCAGGTTTTTGGCGACCAAAGAAGACTGAGCAGGGGGACACATATCCATAGGCCACCAGACCTGCCATTCAGGGTCGGCGGTGCATCCGAAGAACAGGATCTCTGACTTGCTGGAGTTGGCCTTAAGGCTGTTCCGCTGGAACCAGTCAAAGACCATCCCCAGACAGCTCCGAATACACTCTCCATCGAATGCCTGATCTTTCCCGCATGTGAAGAGCAGTTGAGTGTCATCTGCATAGGATACAATCTGGGCCCCAAAAGCCTCCACCAATGCCGCCAGAGGGGCCATAAAGATATTGAAAAGAGTCGGGCTCAACACAGATCCCTGTGGAACTCCGACTCCCAATGGCGGCATCTCTGCGGTGCTTTGGGAAACCCAGACTGTTTGGCGGCGGCCCTCGAAAAAAGATGTAAACCATTTGACACCGTCCCCCTAAGACCGATGTCATAAAGCCTGGCGAGAAGCGCCTCATGGGGGACGGTGTCAAAGGCCGCCGACAGGTCTAGCATGACAAGCATGGCCTTGCCGCCTACATCCAGCGTCTCCCGGATGACCTCCGAGACCTCCAGCAGTGCCGTCTCAGTACTTAAATTGGGACGGAACCCGGATTGTGATGGATGCAGGAGATGGTTGGTTTCTAAGAAACCAGACAAGATGCCATGGATATGCTTCTCCATGATCTTAGCTAGGGCCGGGAGAAGGGAGATTGGCCTATAGTTGGCCAACACCTCGGCATCTAGTCCAGGCTTCTTCAGGAGGGGGATCACCATTGCCCTCTTCCAGGCGCATGGGACCCTTCCCTCCCTCAAGGAGGCATTATTGAGCTGTTTCTGTGTTTCACTGACGTAGAGTTCATTGCGGTAGTGGAATCTGTTGGTAATAAGTGTGTGGGTGACCATTCTTCTGGACTCCATGGGGTTCCATCTGAAAGTCTTTCAGAGCAGGCGGAACGTTGGGAAGCAGCTGAGGAAACAGCATTGATTTGGCGGTCCATCGTGAGTGAAGAGTCCAGTATGATGCCAAGGTTGTGTGCACGGTCCATTAGGGTGGGGGGAGCACCCAGAGCAGTTGGCCACCAGGATCTGTCCCAGGCTGACACAGTGGGTCCCAGGATGAGGGCTTCAGTCTTGCCCAAGTTAAGCTTGAGGCAGCTGTCCATCATCCATGTTGTGACAGACTTCCTTCCACTGCGGTAGCTGGTTCTGGCGGTTGAGGGTTCATTGGTGAGGGAAAGGATCAGCTAGGTGTCGTTGGCGTAGGAGACGATGTTGAGTCCGTGGCTTCTGACAATGGCTGTGAGGGGGGACATGTACACATTGAAAATGGTAGGGCTCAGGGAGGAGCCATGGGGGACTCCACAGCTGATCTATGTGGGTTCTGAGAGGAATATTTGTAGTATGATTTGCTGGGTATGGCTGGTGAGGAAGGAGTGGATCCACCCCAGAGCCCTGTCGCAGATGCCAGTGTTGTAAAGTCTGGTGATTAGGGTGCGTTGGGGAACGGTGTTGAAGGACGCCAAGAGATCAAGTAGGATGAGGGCTGCTGTCTCGCCACAGTCAAGTAGGAAGCGGATGTCATCTGTGATGGTGAGGATTGCAGTCTCTGTGCTGTGGTTGCTTCAGAAGCCGGATTGGGAGGTGTCCAGGATGTAGTTCGCTTCGATGGACTCAGAGATTTGGGCGTTGATGGCCTTCTCCATGATCTTGGCTGGGACGGAGAGGAGGCCAATTGGTCTGAAGTTTGTTTGTGAGGTCTGTCGGGTCTGCGGATGGCCTCTTTAGCAGGGGTTTGATCTTGGCATGTGTCCAGTTGTCAGGGAAGGTGGTGGTTTTGAAGGAGCAGTTGATGGTGTGGCAGAGCTGGGGGTGGTGGTGGCAGTCATTCAGTGGAATATGTAATACGTGCATGGGTCCATTGGGGACCCTGAGTGGATGCACTTCATAGTCTTGAGCGTGTTCTCTGTATTTAGCGGGGTCAGCAGGGCATGGTCTGTTGAAGGGCGGCTTGGTTGTCTGCGATGGTGGTGGGTGTGACAAAGCTGTCATAGATCTTCCTGATCTTGTTGTAGAAGAAGGTGCTGAGTATGTTGCAGAGGCCTTGGGAGGGGGGAACGTCTGAGGGCTATCTCTTGGGCCTGGCAAACTACTTGATGATTGGGTAAAAGAAGTCAGGGGAGATGGCAGATACTTGTACATATCACTATGAATGATGAATGTGACTATCACTATGCCACTATACCTACTGAACGCAGTTTCGCTTGGGTCAAACTTGTGCAAGAGATCGAATTGCACAAAGAAGCACATTTTGTGCATGCGTTCACATTTTTTGGGAGCATTGATTTTTACCAATTTTTGAATATAGGAAAATACTATTTCAAAATCTAGACATAATGTGCATTTTTAGTGAATGAAATCTAATTTTCTAATGCCTTTCTTTTTCAAAATGTGTAAGGAAATGTATGAGATTCCTTTCAAAATGTTTATTTTAAGCAAATGTTCAGGAGCAAGACCTACACCCTCAACAAGCTCTTAGCTAAGGAAATGAATCGAATGATGATTTAACACCTTTGAAGCTAAGCAGCTGGAGGTTGCGTTGTGAGGTTACTCACTCAATATGAGATGTTGCTTATCTCCTTCATTGAAGAGGATTACACAGAAATGAGCTATTTTTAATGAAAATCTTGTGCTAATGTTTTTTTATGCAAATCAGCACACTTATCCAAAGTGAAAATTCATGTTTTTTTTGTGTAACAAACACTAATAAAGATAAGCAACAAAGGTATTTCTTGGCCCCACGGAGTTTAAGTAAAAGGTGAACTAAAAGGAAAATAAAAAAGTAAGAAGTATATTTTCAGTAGTATGGGCAAAATTGTTAGTATGCTGGCATAATTTGTTTAATTTTGAGAATTACACCATTACGCCATTTTGCAAAATGACATGCCATTTGCAGAATTACAACGCGTACTGTGTTAAGATATAGCACAAAATGATGGTTTTGCATTTCAGGTAATTATACATCATTTCACATATTTTGTTGTAATTTTTTGTAATTACACTAAAGCAAATTACGTGATTTTCACAAACCCCTAACCATTGAACAAGTTATACTAGCATTTTGGGACTGAGCACTGGAAGACTGTTCCCCCTGGATGTGTCGGATTTCTTAAAAACTTAATAAAATTGGGAAACCCCAGTTAACATATTTATATTTTTAGTAAAATATGCAGATATGAAGTAAGGTCACAGTAAAATGGTGCAGGAAATACACCAGTGTCTTGTTAGTGAAATACTCCAGTGCCTTACACGTTAAATGTTACATTGTCTGCACTGTGTATTCACAATACACACATGCATGTGTAGGAAAATCACTTAATGTATAATATTGTTGTCTCACTGGAAAAGGTTAAAGTAACATTGTAACATTATAGTTAGGTGTAGTAATAATATCTTACTTTCCAATCCTACTTTACATTACAAAACTCAGAAATTCACTCAAAAAGGTTAAAATGATGGTATAGTTAGGTGAATATGTCAGCTAAAATGTACTGTTTTCAACTCAAACATGACATTCAACAGCTATAGTTAAATGAAGGGACCCAGGCAAAATAAAGGTCAAAAACTAGCAGAAAGAGGCAAAATAGAGAGCAGAAATGAGCAGAAAGAGGCAAAGTAGAGGCAAAGTAGAGACCAGAAATGAGCAAAAAGAGGTGAAATAGAGATCAGAAACGAGCAGAAAGAGCAAAATAAGGGCAGCGATGAGCAGAATGAGGCAAAGTAGACATTAGAAACATGAAGAACAAGGCAAAATAAAGATCAGAAGCCAACGGAAAGAGACAAAATAATGGCCAGAAATGAGGAGAAAGGCAAAATAGAGATAAGAATATAGGAAAGTGCCTCCTTTCACATGATCAGCCCACACTTTTTGTTGATGCCAGATGTAATTTAGAACTGTAAGTGCACTGAGTCCCTGCAAACCAGGTTCCCAGTGTCAGATCTCTTTCTCAAAACTGTAACATGATTGGCACAGCTTCAACAGCCCCTAGAAGTCCCTAGTAAATGGTACCACTGGTATCTGGGACACAGGTACTGAAGTAGGTACAATGGGGCTAGGTACAATGGGGCTGTATCAGTACAATGGGGCTGTAGCAGCAATTTTGCCAACCCAGTGACCCCAAGGACCCAGACTAAAGTCAGGGCATTCCTTTCCTGACTGGGTACTACAGGAGGGTTGTGCAGGGATATGGGTCGTTTGTCACCACCTCACAGAACTGACTCCAAGAAAATGCCCAAAAAGGTTAATAGGACAGTGACTTTTGACACCCTGAAGGAAGTAAATTGCACCACACTAGGTTCCAGGTTATTCAGAGCAGTTCATGTTGTTGACAGATGTCTCTGAACATGGGATAGGAGCAGTCCTATCCCAGAACAATGATGATGGCCATGATCAATCTGTTGCTTTTATAAGCAGGAGGCTTTACCCCAGAGAGCAGTATTGAAGTGTCTTTGAGAGGGAGGCCTTCACTGTCCCTGAAGAAGCTGAGACAATACCTGTTTGGTTCTCATAAACTGACCACAGACCTCTCATGCAGATGAAAGGAGACCCCCCATATTGTTAAAGTGGCCCATATTGACAAAGACTGGTAGTAAAATCCCTTTCTAAACAGTGGTAGAAGGTTCACTGGCGATTAATGTAAAGCCAACTCCGGAAAAGGACTAGGAGATATAATAGGGAAGAGAGACCTCTGGGTAGGTTTGTGAAACTAATACGTAATCAAAACGCTTAGGAGATCTAGGAGGGATACAACCCAAATGTTGGGTTAATAAAAATACAAATATTTCACTAAGAGGTATATAACCATTGAAAAGGACATTTGAATTGATTTGATCTTGTCTGGGACTGCCTCCTTCTCCTAAGTAAGTAATGGGAATGGTTGCTGGGTTATATTAAACAAATCAGCAAAAATAGGACATGTTAACAACAGACTCGTTAATTCATAGGGCACCCGTTAAACAACCCGACAGGAAAGGAGATCAGTGGAAAAGTGCAACACGATTTAAACACGGCTGCACAAGTGATATTCCCCTGTGAAAGCAAACTCGGGGGAGATCTGTTATAGTTTTTCTTGCGAAACGGTTTTGAAAAAAAAATATTGAAGTAAAAGCAAGTGCCACGACTACGGTAGTAAACAACTATCAACCAAGTTTTCGTGGTTTTCTTAGAAATTGGAACTAGAAGTAAATACAGTAATGATGGATAGGAAATATTTACCTGCCATGTCATAGAGAACAACAGACGCATAAGTTGAAATGATCACAAGCAAATACAGGATGCACTGAACCAAAATAATAGTTTATGTCCACACAAGAAATAATTGAATCTAATTCCAATTTTATTGTTTATTTTTAGATGTATGGTCTGTTTTTATGGAATTGATGAAAAAGTCACAAATGTTATATAAGTCCTGAAGAAGGTGTCAAAGAATTAAAAGATACACCGAAACGCTGTGTCAAAACACTGTTCTTTGATTATAACATAACTTGAGTTAATGGATTGATATATTGTTTTAACTGATTTATTTAATTTTAGATGTATTACATAAATATGAGTATTACATGTTTGGAAAGCAGTTGATGAAAAATTTGACTGACAGATTTTTTTTTTTTTTTACAACGTTATTACTGGAATAAATGTATTGACAAATTGATGTATTTTGTTTTACCTCAGTTGTAATACTTTTTATGTGAGTAACATATATGTGAAATGGGTTTATGAAAAGTTGTGACTACAGACATTGTCAATCAGTCATATCAGTATGATGATTTTTTAATGTTTTAAAAATAAGTGCAATTAAAAGCAGGTCTTTTCTTGCATTGTTTATGATAAAATATACTTATCCAAATAAACTAGTCATAATGGTTGAGGGCAGATTCTGGTTCAGTGCAAACTATTGTAAGTTGGTGAACTTGACACAGAAGGGAATTTCGTTTTTGATAAGTGGGATCTGACTGGTCATAGGCAGTCTGCCACCAACAGACATGTTTCTGACCTAATGGGGTGGCAGCCAACGCTCTCAGATGCCTGAAACAAAGCCTGCTCTGGGTGAAGGTGTTTTAAACCTCCTCCAGGCCAGAATAATCTTCCTGAGTTGGTCACTTCAAAGGTGATGTTGCCTTTGATGTGCCACCCAGGCCAGATAGTGGGGGATGCCAACCCCCTGTCCTGCTCTACATTTGGTGGGAGGACAGGTGGGAACATTTGGTAAATGGACTGATTGTCCCATAAAATGTTTGCATTTGTAATTGCAGCATTGCTCGCTCTAGAGTAAACGTGAGTGTTCCTAGGTAAAAGTGTTTTACATTCTGAAACATTTTCCTTGATGTAACTTGTTTCTCACTATGCATTTATAACTGTGTTCTTTAGATTGAGTCTCTCTCTCTCTGACAGTACAATAGTTGAGATACTGAGAATATCAAGCAATATATGTGGATCATCTGGATTTTGTAATGTGTATTTTATGCCTTTGTCTTGCAGTTTCTTTGAAGTTGCATCTTCTCATTAAACTGCCATTGTATTCTGCCTCCGATTCCATGTCTCACATGTCTGTTTTCTTCATTTTTAGAGCAAGCTTTCCTAGGCACCTCGGCTCAAATTAAGGTGCCCCTTTTGTCCTCAACTTACTCCCTTGCTCACTCCGTGGTGGCTCCCGGGGCTCTGCGTTCAGCCCCCTGCCCCCTTGACCCACAATACATCTTCCCTCCAACATTTTGGTGCCGTGTGACTCGGATTGGCAGTACCGGCAGACCTGACAGCAGAGACAGCTGGGACCGAGAGGGGACGCAGGCTGGGCACTCGTGACTCCTTTCTGACTGAAGCCTCAGAGGACAAACACTCAGGTAAGTCTATGCTACCTGATGTGAGTGTCTTTTGGTAACGGTTTTTGAGAGGAGCGCTTGTGAGACCTCTGCGTTCTTTCTCCCTCTTTCAGTGTTTCTTCCCTGTCTGGCTGGTTTCGCTAAAGGACATTCTAAAGCTGGGGAAGCTTGTGTGCAGCATGGAATTCTGAGCTAGAGAGTAATGTTAGGAAGGTAGGTGATTTATGTGTTTTTCTTGCTATATATAGACGTATGCTATTGTTGTGCCTCTCGTAGAGCCAAAGGAAAAGACTGCGTCTGGCGTCTTTCAAGGGCTCACTTAGCTTCATTGATGTTATAATATTTTGTTGAGAAAACAGACAAAAGAATAAAAAGACAAGGGAAAGACTGCATCTGGCGTCTTTCAGTGGTGCTCATTTTTATTATTATTTTAATATTTGGTGTAGCTTGCTATGGTGCCTCTCTGCATATAGTGGAATAGAGAGGGCCTCTGTACCAGGGGGTGAAGGGATCGCCTGACAGGGAAGGAAGGGTTGGATTTACTATCTTAATCTTTCAACAATAGTCTGGTGCTCCTCTGATAATTCAGTGGAGGCCCCTACTTCAGTACTAGTAGGGAGGAGGCCGATTATCCCGGCTCGCTTAGCTACCGAGTTGCGGGATATCACCTGTTTGTGGATTATAAGTGGATTCCCCGGGATGATTTACTAGATATTTTTTTTTATTAGTTATAGGTATTTTTGTGGCGGTTTCCTTTTTTTGTGTGTACACCATTGTAATAGGAAGCATTTGTTTCGCCCTCCAGTGGGCAAAGCATGCAGTCATTGTTTAAAATACAAACACTAAACAAGCCTGAATTGCTTTCTTCCTGAAACACATGTACAAAAATGTCTGCCAATTACTAGGTATTTTCAGGACTGTATGGTTTTGGTTAGTGTTTATTGATGTATATAGAGCTCTTTATCAAGTGTAGCAGCACAACTTTTTTGTGATTATTGCTTTTATGCTTTTATGGTTACTGCATTGAAACGTCACTGGCTGGCACAGAGGCTGATTTTAGCGAGACCATAATATCTAGGTGCAAAGTGATCAGTTATTCTTTTTATTGTTTGTTTAATAATATGCAGACATGTATTGAATGTACAAGAACATAATATTTTTGTCAAAATTGATGTTGACTGGCCCCATACCAATCCTATCAATTAAGGGTAAGGGCCCGCTAGGCAGGGCATTGCTACATGATTTTCTGTTGTGATCATTATATTAGAGACCACTGCCATGTACAAAGACTGGTTTATTAATTAGATTCAATAACTAGGGAGGTTTTCAAAGGCGCTTTTTGTACTTCCACATGTATTGATCTGCCACTGATGACTATAGAGATTCTGTAATTTAAAGTTTTGAGCGCCACAATTGTGACAGGTATATTGTTTAGTGCTGCCTTCTTTCCTGTGTGCATATCTGTCATACAGGAATATCCCCCCATCAGCACTGCAGACCTCGCTAGGAAAAAAGCCAGTAACCATTTCCAGTACTACTTACATTAACTAGGTGTCACCAAGGTCTGAGGAATGTGTTTTCTTTTTTACTTTTTTTAAAACAGCATAGTCACACAAATGATTAGAATACATGGTTACAGAACTTATAAAAATACAGACACCATATATGTGCAGGTTTCTATGGTAACACCAGGATTAGAGATACAAACTGTAGTAAACAGCTCTTGGCCCCGTAACTAAGGTTGGGCGTAGTTCGCGAAGTAGCACTTCGCGAAGCTACGCAAAGTGAAGTTCGCACTACGCGAGCTACGCGTAGCACTTCGCGAACTGCGAAGTAACATGTTCGCACTGTGCAAGATGTTGTTTTCAATGATTGCACAGTGCGGACAAGCAACCGGCACTGTGCAATCATTGAAAATGGCATCTTGCACAGTGCGAGCTGTAGTTTTCTGCTGCTCGAGTAGATTTTTACTCGAGCTGCAGCTTTCTCAACGCGAACTGGTAGTTTCTCATCGCGAGCGGTCGCGAGCATACGCGACCCCTCGCAATGAGAAACCTGACCTTCTTGCGTTGGGAATCTCGCCGGGAGGTTTATTTTCCATGCTCGCGATCGCGAACAAGGAAAAAGTCTCGCCAGGATGTCATTTTGCTTGCTCGCGGTCGCCAACTTGACGTTGAGGACCGCGAGCAAGCAAAAAATGACCGCAGCACTACGCAACACTACGCTACGCGTGTTCGCACTGTGCTACGTGCAGTTCGCGTAGCGCGAAGTAGCGCGAACTTCGCAAACTACGCGAGCGTAGCGTAGTGCTTCGCACAGGCCTACCCGTAACCCCCTGCGAAGCAAGGTCCTTGTTTATTGCCTCGGTGAACATCCGGGTGCCCTACAATTTCCTGACTTCTCACCAGAAGGAGTTTATAACGGCCCAGATAAACAGGAGATTAAAGAGGCATTTTATTTCATCATCAAAGAGGCATTAGGGGACGAGCTTATACTCGACCACTCCACCTCCCTAACTACTGACACATAAGGATAGCACGTAAGGGTGGGCGTAGTTTGCGAAGTAGCACTTCGCGAAGCTACGCAAAGTGAAGTTCGCACTATGCGAGCTACGCGTAGCACTTCGCGAACTGCGTAGTAACATGTTCGCACTGTGCAAGATGTTGTTTTCAATGATTGCACAGTGCGGACAAGCAACCGGCACAGTGCAATCATTGAAAATGGCATCTTGCACAGTGCGAGCTGTAGTTTTCTGCTGCACGGGTAGATTTTTACTCGAGCAGCAGCTTTCTCAACGTGAACTGGTAGTTTCTCATCGCGAGCGGTCGCGAGCATACGCGACCCCTCGCAATGAGAAACCTGACCTCCTCGCGTTGGGAATCTCGCCGGGAGGTTTATTTTCCATGCTCGCGATCGCCAACTTGATGTTGCTGATCGCGAACAAGGAAAAAGTCTCGCCGGGATGTCATTTTGCTTGCTCGCGGTCGCCAACTTGACGTTGAGGACCGCGAGCAAGCAAAAAATGACCGCAGCACTACGCAACACTACGCGTGTTCGCACTGTGCTACGTGCAGTTCGCGTAGTGCGAAGTAGCGCGAACTTCGCAAACTACGCGAGCGTAGCGTAGTGCTTCACCCAGGCTTAGATAGCAGTATATATATATATATATATATATGCAAAAAAGAAAAGCAGAGAACTCTGGGTAGTTCTCAAGTTTAGGTGGAAAGCAGCTCCTGTATGGAGCACTCTCAACACCAGCGACACTCTAGATCTGCTCACCTCAAATGTCTGTTTTTCTATCAAAGTTTTTAAGCATGGGATTAGCACAGTGCCATCCACGCCGAGATAGAAAAGGACAAAGTCTTTTGTCATTTGTACAGCAAAGTCTTTAAGCATAGGACTAGCACAGTACTGTCCTTGCCGAGCTGTAAAATTACAAAAGCCAATTACCACTTCAGGCACAGTATTACAGCTTTGAATCGGTAAAATACCAACCAATCCAACCTGAAATGAGTTAAAGCAACCCCTGACACTGTGTTTCGCTCTAATTAGAGCTCTTCAGAGAGGTATAGCTTTGTCCAGACACAAGGGAGCACCCAGTATAAGTCAAAGAAATACCCTTTCAGGCATAGAGTGACGAATAAATTATGCAAAAAAGAAAAGCAGAGAACTCTGGGTAGTTCTCAAGTTTAGGTGGAAAGCAGCTCCTGTATGGAGCACTCTCAACACCAGCGACACTCTAGATCTGCTCACCTCAAATGTCTGTTTTTCTATCAAAGTTTTTAAGCATGGGATTAGCACAGTGCCATCCACGCCGAGATAGAAAAGGACAAAGTCTTTTGTCATTTGTACAGCAAAGTCTTTAAGCATAGGACTAGCACAGTACTGTCCTTGCCGAGCTGTAAAATTACAAAAGCCAATTACCACTTCAGGCACAGTATTACAGCTTTGAATCGGTAAAATACCAACCAATCCAACCTGAAATGAGTTAAAGCAACCCCTGACACTGTGTTTCGCTCTAATTAGAGCTCTTCAGAGAGGTATAGCTTTGTCCAGACACAAGGGAGCACCCAGTATAAGTCAAAGAAATACCCTTTCAGGCATAGAGTGACGAATAAATTATGCAAAAAAGAAAAGCAGAGAACTCTGGGTAGTTCTCAAGTTTAGGTGGAAAGCAGCTCCTGTATGGAGCACTCTCAACACCAGCGACACTCTAGATCTGCTCACCTCTAATGTCTGTTTTTCTATCAAAGTTTTTAAGCATGGGATTAGCACAGTGCCATCCACGCCGAGATAGAAAAGGACAAAGTCTTTTGTCATTTGTACAGCAAAGTCTTTAAGCATAGGACTAGCACAGTACTGTCCTTGCCGAGCTGTAAAATTACAAAAGCCATTTACCACTTCAGGCACAGTATTACAGCTTTGAATCGGTAAAATACCAACCAATCCAACCTGAAATGAGTTAAAGCAACCCCTGACACTGTGTTTCGCTCTAATTAGAGCTCTTCAGAGAGGTATAGCTTTGTCCAGACACAAGGGAGCACCCAGTATAAGTCAAAGAAATACACTTTCAGGCATAGAGTGACGAATAAATTATGCAAAAAAGAAAAGCAGAGAACTCTGGGTAGTTCTCAAGTTTAGGTGGAAAGCAGCTCCTGTATGGCGCACTCTCAACACCAGCGACACTCTAGATCTGCTCACCTCAAATGTCTGTTTTTCTATCAAAGTTTTTAAGCATGGGATTAGCACAGTGCCATCCACGCCGAGATAGAAAAGGACAAAGTCTTTTGTCATTTGTACAGCAAAGTCTTTAAGCATAGGACTAGCACAGTACTGTCCTTGCCGAGCTGTAAAATTACAAAAGCCAATTACCACTTCAGGCACAGTATTACAGCTTTGAATCGGTAAAATACCAACCAATCCAACCTGAAATGAGTTAAAGCAACCCCTGACACTGTGTTTCGCTCTAATTAGAGCTCTTCAGAGAGGTATAGCTTTGTCCAGACACAAGGGAGCACCCAGTATAAGTCAAAGAAATACCCTTTCAGGCATAGAGTGACGAATAAATTATGCAAAAAAGAAAAGCAGAGAACTCTGGGTAGTTCTCAAGTTTAGGTGGAAAGCAGCTCCTGTATGGAGCACTCTCAACACCAGCGACACTCTAGATCTGCTCACCTCAAATGTCTGTTTTTCTATCAAAGTTTTTAAGCATGGGATTAGCACAGTGCCATCCACGCCGAGATAGAAAAGGACAAAGTCTTTTGTCATTTGTACAGCAAAGTCTTTAAGCATAGGACTAGCACAGTACTGTCCTTGCCGAGCTGTAAAATTACAAAAGCCAATTACCACTTCAGGCACAGTATTACAGCTTTGAATCGGTAAAATACCAACCAATCCAACCTGAAATGAGTTAAAGCAACCCCTGACACTGTGTTTCGCTCTAATTAGAGCTCTTCAGAGAGGTATAGCTTTGTCCAGACACAAGGGAGCACCCAGTATAAGTCAAAGAAATACCCTTTCAGGCATAGAGTGACGAATAAATTATGCAAAAAAGAAAAGCAGAGAACTCTGGGTAGTTCTCAAGTTTAGGTGGAAAGCAGCTCCTGTATGGAGCACTCTCAACACCAGCGACACTCTAGATCTGCTCACCTCAAATGTCTGTTTTTCTATCAAAGTTTTTAAGCATGGGATTAGCACAGTGCCATCCACGCCGAGATAGAAAAGGACAAAGTCTTTTGTCATTTGTACAGCAAAGTCTTTAAGCATAGGACTAGCACAGTACTGTCCTTGCCGAGCTGTAAAATTACAAAAGCCAATTACCACTTCAGGCACAGTATTACAGCTTTGAATCGGTAAAATACCAACCAATCCAACCTGAAATGAGTTAAAGCAACCCCTGACACTGTGTTTTGCTCTAATTAGAGCTCTTCAGAGAGGTATAGCTTTGTCCAGACACAAGGGAGCACCCAGTATAAGTCAAAGAAATACCCTTTCAGGCATAGAGTGACGAATAAATTATGCAAAAAAGAAAAGCAGAGAACTCTGGGTAGTTCTCAAGTTTAGGTGGAAAGCAGCTCCTGTATGGAGCACTCTCAACACCAGCGACACTCTAGATCTGCTCACCTCAAATGTCTGTTTTTCTATCAAAGTTTTTTAAGCATGGGATTAGCACAGTGCCATCCACGCCGAGATAGAAAAGGACAAAGTCTTTTGTCATTTGTACAGCAAAGTCTTTAAGCATAGGACTAGCACAGTACTGTCCTTGCCGAGCTGTAAAATTACAAAAGCCAATTACCACTTCAGGCACAGTATTACAGCTTTGAATCGGTAAAATACCAACCAATCCAACCTGAAATGAGTTAAAGCAACCCCTGACACTGTGTTTCGCTCTAATTAGAGCTCTTCAGAGAGGTATAGCTTTGTCCAGACACAAGGGAGCACCCAGTATAAGTCAAAGAAATACACTTTCAGGCATAGAGTGACGAATAAATTATGCAAAAAAGAAAAGCAGAGAACTCTGGGTAGTTCTCAAGTTTAGGTGGAAAGCAGCTCCTGTATGGCGCACTCTCAACACCAGCGACACTCTAGATCTGCTCACCTCAAATGTCTGTTTTTCTATCAAAGTTTTTAAGCATGGGATTAGCACAGTGCCATCCACGCCGAGATAGAAAAGGACAAAGTCTTTTGTCATTTGTACAGCAAAGTCTTTAAGCATAGGACTAGCACAGTACTGTCCTTGCCGAGCTGTAAAATTACAAAAGCCAATTACCACTTCAGGCACAGTATTACAGCTTTGAATCGGTAAAATACCAACCAATCCAACCTGAAATGAGTTAAAGCAACCCCTGACACTGTGTTTCGCTCTAATTAGAGCTCTTCAGAGAGGTATAGCTTTGTCCAGACACAAGGGAGCACCCAGTATAAGTCAAAGAAATACCCTTTCAGGCATAGAGTGACGAATAAATTATGCAAAAAAGAAAAGCAGAGAACTCTGGGTAGTTCTCAAGTTTAGGTGGAAAGCAGCTCCTGTATGGAGCACTCTCAACACCAGCGACACTCTAGATCTGCTCACCTCAAATGTCTGTTTTTCTATCAAAGTTTTTAAGCATGGGATTAGCACAGTGCCATCCACGCCGAGATAGAAAAGGACAAAGTCTTTTGTCATTTGTACAGCAAAGTCTTTAAGCATAGGACTAGCACAGTACTGTCCTTGCCGAGCTGTAAAATTACAAAAGCCAATTACCACTTCAGGCACAGTATTACAGCTTTGAATCGGTAAAATACCAACCAATCCAACCTGAAATGAGTTAAAGCAACCCCTGACACTGTGTTTCGCTCTAATTAGAGCTCTTCAGAGAGGTATAGCTTTGTCCAGACACAAGGGAGCACCCAGTATAAGTCAAAGAAATACCCTTTCAGGCATAGAGTGACGAATAAATTATGCAAAAAAGAAAAGCAGAGAACTCTGGGTAGTTCTCAAGTTTAGGTGGAAAGCAGCTCCTGTATGGAGCACTCTCAACACCAGCGACACTCTAGATCTGCTCACATCAAATGTCTGTTGTACAACAGACATTGTTGTACAGTGTTGTATCGCAAACCCACAGCAGGAAACACATTATTACATGCTCTGAGCAGTCATCCCAACACACTCAAATGGAGCATCCCCTATGGGGAATTGCTCTGAGCAAAAAGAAATTGCAGCACAGAGGAAGGTTTTCGAAAGGAGCAAACGATTATCACACAAAGATTTAAAGAAAGAGGATATCCCATGTGGGTACTCAAAAAGGCTATGGAAAGGGTTAAGGAAATAGACAGAGGCACCATTCTCGAGCTCTCCCCTGACTCCAACCCACAAAAGGACAGTGAGAATCCAGAAACCAGGCTGATACTAACATACAATGGACACTCAGACCAAATAAAGAAAATGATCTCCCGTAATTGGAATCTCCTCAAAGGAGATCCTGTTATAGGTAAGATGATACCAACATATCCATCAATAAGCTACAGGAAGGGATGCAGCTTAAAAGATCTGTTAGTCCACAGTGATCTACCCAGCAAGGAAAGAAGCAACAATATCGACCTACAAGGCTTCTACCCATGCGGACACTGTAAAGCCTGCGGCAAAAGCCGCATGCGGAAAGAATTTTGGAACAGCAGTACTAACAGTATGATTAGTATTAAACAGTTCCTCACATGCAGCAGCACGAATGTAGTTTACGTGCTTGAATGCCTTTGCCAACTTAGGTACGTAGGAAGCACCACACACATGGCAAAGAAACGGGTCCTCGAACATATGAGGGCAATCACTAACAAGGACCAGCAGTACCCCATTGCCCGTCATTTTGAAACAAAGCATTTTTCGGATTACACCAAATTGTCCTACTATGCCATAGAAAGGGTAACACCCAATAAAAGAGGAGGCGATAGCACTCTAAAATTAAGGCAACGTGAATCACGACACATAATTGGGATGGGGACCTGATATCCTAATGGCCACAACATGGACGAGGAGATGGCCATACACTTGTACGGCGACTAATGGGGCATTAGGTTTCATCTATGGTAGCCAGGTTGCAAGCATGATCACAATTGAGAATAGGTGGGATACTCTAAGGAGGATGGACATTTAGGGTGTATGTATATTGGCCCAGAAGGGTCAACGTTGAATTGTTATTTTAATGAATGATTGGTATTATGATTCTTCAATTCTAGTATGTCTTTTGCAATATGATTAAAGCGGATTTTGTTTTATCTTTACAGGAAGAAAGGAAGGGACTATGTCTCGGGCTCGCGACACAGGATCCCTACCCTTTTCTTCCCATGCTGCTCTCCAGTGAACAGATAAGATCAATTTCAATTTTATCTTTGATTTAAGCACAATTTTTAATCTGATTTTGATTTTGGGTAAATGGATGCACCATTGGACCAATGTTTTGTATTTTGAATCTGGACACAATAGACATTATTGTATGGACTTTCAAATGTTCGAACGGGGTAACAATTGCAGGCAGCCTCTTATCTTGTTCCCATCGGTGTACAAGCATGATACACTATCCAAGAGAGTATGTAGTAGAACAATAATTCATAATGATACCTGACAATAGGGGATCAAATTAACAAGTGATGGTTACTATGCAACAGATAAGAGACCCAGTAATATCTATACAAATGTTTTCTGACATTATTCCCAATAAAGGCTGTACCCACTATGGGAGTACGTTAAAGCAGGCTGGGTTGCAATACGAAGCGTACATGGGCAAACTACGTATCTCTGCATTATTAACTAGTATATACTAGACAAGAGACTCCATTGCTATTTGGCCATTAACACTATTTTTAACAGAAACTATACCCACTACGGGAGAATGTCACGAGAGGCCAGGTCTCAAAAGATTTGATGCATGGCATGTGTCCCCGTTGGTGCCTACGATGAATATTTAAACATGCACAAGCATATTAAGCAGTGGCCTGGTATGATGCGCAATGTTTACAATGAGGGATATTATCAATACACAAATGTATTTGTTTAATAATGTGTTTACCCTAAAAGAATGTTTGCCACCTTGTACGTTGATGTATACCGTTCTTAAATGGCGCATACTGAGTATCACTATTAGATGCATTTTCACCTTTCCAATATGGCGCAGAAAGACAAATGTGATAGTCCTTTTTCAATGTCCACGAGGGTACTGACAATGTATGTTAATGATGGTCCGGGAGCATAACGTTGTGTGAGCAAGCCCAAGGAGGGTGAAACGCATCACGTTGGGTTTATGAAGTAAATAAACCCCCTTTGAAATATCCTTGGAGCGTTGTGGCGTCTTTTTCTTACGACCCAAGAGCACAGTTGGAACTCCGTTTTTTTTAAAATATATATATATATATATATATATATATATATATATATATTCACAGAAAAAAACATAGGTTTCAGGGGTGTTATAGTTAGCTGCCCATTTCACTCGTACAAAACCATAAAAATTCCTCCGTTATAGTTAGTTCTGCTAACTATAACTCACGCGCCCGCAATGCACTGCTGATGATGTCACATATTGCATCATTCATGACATGGTCAGTGACATCACTGATGACATCACTGATGACATCTCAAATGACATCACTGATGACATCACTGATGACATCATTCACTGAATGTGGTTTAATTTGAAATTTAAATATGTATTATATATATATACCAATCTGTATTGAAGATTGAGTGGATATATAACTGTCTGGATGGAGGATTTAGTAGCTGTTTGACTGTCTTTATAAGTGAGTAATTAAACTATGTGAATGTGTGCAGCACTGTCTCAGTTGGTCACTAACTACATGAGTGTGTATATTAGTTATTGATTAGTTGGGTGAGTATTTGTATGGGACACTGAGTTTGTGTGTGGTTGGATGGGGTGTGTGTAACTCTATGCATAGATGTGTGAATGGTTGATTGACTAGGTGTATGGGTTTAAGAGTGCATGTGGAAACAGTTGTTTGGGTGACTGAGTGTATTTATTTGTGTGTTGGTGAGCGAATATATGTTTTAGTTGTTCATCTTCAACAAAGTAAAAAAACAAAAGGCATTGTATGTGAGAGTTGGTGTATATAAATAAGTTTGTGTAAGAGTCAGTGATTGTGAGAGTAAATATATGAATGAGTGTATAATTGTAATGGTGCTTTTTTAACATATTAACGATGAGTTACTATGTGTTTGAATAAATGAGGTGTCGTTGGATAATTGTGTAAGTGAGTAAATTTAAGTGCGATACATTTTTTTCATGAGTGAGTAGGATGACTGCATAACCGACTAAGATGACTGCTGATGTGTCAATGTCTATATATGTGTATAAGTGCATTTGATAGTGTTCTATTAATTAATGACTGCATGTATAGATGATTCTGTTGTTGAATGGGTAGTTGTGTGTGTAGACTTAGGAATCAGTGAGTGGGTATGGAGTAACTGGTATTGGTGTGTCAATGGTTTCAAATATGGTACTCTGTATTTTACAGTGAGTGATGAAAGGTTATACTAGTGTATGATGAAGTGTATCGGATTGTCAAGTAGATGATGTCATCAGTGATGTCATTTGAGATGTCATCAGTGATGTCATCAGTGATGTCACTGACCATGTCATGAATGATGCAATATGTGACATCATCAGCAGTGCATTGCGGGCGCGTGAGTTATAGTTAGCAGAACTAACTATAACGGAGGAATTTCCATGGTTTTGTACGAGTGAAATGGGCAGCTAACTATAGCACCCCTGAAACCTATGTTTTTTTCTGTGAATTTCAAAGGTTTTTTAAATGCTAATTTCTAAATATAACGTCTCTGAAACCTATGTTTTTTTTCAGTGAATTTCAAAGGTTTTTTAAATGCTAACTTTTAAGTGGGATAGTAGTTATATCGATTTTTTGTACTGATTTTCTACAGTTTTTTAACTGTTTATTTATAAATATTTTATTCATTAAATGACATATATTTTTCTGAAAATTGCAAAAAACATTTTTTAATTAAAACTGAAATATTGATTAATTTTCTTGTTTTCATTTATTATTTTAATATATTTATATCATTTTCTTTAAAAAAAAAATCCAATTTTTTTCGCAGTCGCGCACTCAAAGTGTACACATCACGGTGGGTGCGTGCATTCTAGTCACCATTTTAGAAAAGTCATGAAGGATCCGTGTATGGTGTGCGACGGCTGCGTGTTTTTCAGTTACATCATATACATTTAATATCACGTGATATGCGCGATTGGTATGCGACCAGTCTGCGACTCCTGCTCCCGCGCATTCACGACACATGCGCATTATGGTACGAGATGTTTGCACGCTTGCGGGTCCCGCGTGACATCATATACGTGCTGGGGCGCGCTGGGTGCGCGACTCCCGCAAAAAGAAATTATGTTCCAAAATGGTATGTATGTGTCTTTAATATACATATTAAGGCAAGAGATTATGTAAGATATTCATCAAAATATTATATTTGTACTTATAAGAAACTTATATTGTTTTAAAATATATTTTCGCGAAGTCGGGTGCGTGCGTCGTGAGTGCAGAAAACCAGGTCAGCAGAGCTGCTGTAGAGCCAGAGAACCAGGTCAGCAGAGCTGCTCTAGAGCCTAAGAACTAGGTCAGCAGAGCTTCTCTAGAGTCAGAGAACCAGGTCAGCAGAGCTGCTGTAGAGCCAGAGAAACAAGGTCAGCAGAGCTGCTTTAGAGGGAGAGAACCAGGTCAGCAGAGCTGCTTTAGAGCCAGAGAACCAGGCCAGCAGAGCTGCTTTAGAGCCAAAGAACCAGGTTAGCAGAGCTGATTTAGAGCCAGAGAACAAGGTCAGCAGAGCTACTCTAGAGTCAGAGAACCAAATCAGCAGAGCTGCTTTAGAGCCATAGAACCAGGTCAGCAGAGCTGCTTTAGAGCCAGAGAACCAGGTCAGTAGAACTGGTCTAGAGCCTAAGAACCAGGTCAACAGAGCTGCTCTAGAGCCAGAGAACCAGGTCAGCAGAGCTGCTGCAGAGCCAGAGAAACCAGGTCAGTAGAGCTGCTTTAGAGGGAGAGAACCAGGTCAGCAGAGCTTCTATAGAGCCAGTGAACCATGTCAGCAGAACTGCTTCAGAGCCATAGAACTGGGTCAACGGAGCTGCTTTAGAGCCAGAGAACCAAGTCTGTAGAGCTGTTGTAGAGCCAGAGAACTAGATCAGCAGAGCTGCTCTGTAGTATAAGAACTAGGTCAGCAGAGCTGCTCTAGAGCCAGAGAACCAGGTCAGCAGACCTGCTGTAGAGACAGAGAAACCAGGTCAGCAGAGCTGCTTTAGAGAGAGAGAACCAGGTCAGCAGAGCTGCTTTAGAGCCAGAGAACCAGGCCAGCAGAGCTGCTCTAGCTGACACTGACTGACTGACACTGACTGACTGACACTGACTGATTGACACTGACTGACACTGATTGACACTGACTGACACTGACTGACTGACACTGATTGACTGACACTGACTGACTGACACTGATTGACTGACACTGACTGACACTGATTGACTGACACTGACAGAGTGACTGACACTGACTGACATTGACTGACATTGACTGACGCTGACTGACTACTCTCTACTACTCTACTACTGACTCTCTACTACTCTACTACTCTCACTCTACTACTCACTGTCTACTACTCACTCTCTACTACTCTCTACTACTCACTCTCTACTACTCTACTACTCTCTACTACTCACTCTCTACTACTCACTCTCAACTACTCACTCTCTACTACTCTACTACTCAGTCTCTACTACTCACTCGCTACTACTCTCTACTACTCACTCTCTACTACTCACTCTCTACTACTCACGCTCTACTACTCTCTACTACTCACTCTCTACTACTCTCTACTATTCACTCTCTACTACTCACTCTCTACTACTCTACTACTCACTCTCTACTACTCTCTACTACTCACTCGCTACTACTCTCTACTACTCACTCTCTACTACACTCTCTACTACTGTCTCTCTACTACTCACTCTCTACTATTCACTCTCTACTACTCACTCTCTACTACTCTCTACTACTCACTCTACTACTCTCTGCTGCTCTCTAGCACTCACTCTCTACTACTCTACTACTCTCTCTCTACTACTCACACTCTACTACTATCTCTCTACTACTCTCTACTACTCTCTACTACTCACTCTCTACTACTCACTCTACTACTCTCTACTACTCACTCTCTACTACTCTCTCTCTACTACTCACTCTCTACTATTCACTCTCTACTACTCACTCTCTACTACTCGCTCTCTACTACTCACTCTCCACTACTCACTCTCCACTACTCACTCTCTACTACTCTCTACTACTCACTCTCTACTACTCACTCTCTACTACTCTCTACTACTCTCTCTGCTACTCACTCTCTACTACTCACTCACTACTACTCTACTACTCTCTACTACTCGCTCTACTACTCACTCTCTACTATTCTCTACTACTCACTCTACTACTCTCTCCTACTCTCTACCACTCACTCTCTACTACTCTACTACTCACTCTCTACTACTCTCTCTCTACTACTCACTCTCTACTACTCACTCTACTACTCCATACTACTCACTCTGTACTACTCTCTACTACTCACTCTGTACTACTCACTCTCTACTACTCACTCTCTACTACTCTCTACTGCTCACTCTCCACTACTGATTCTCTACTACTCGCTCTCAACTGCTCTCTACTACTCACTCTACTACTCACTCTCTACTACTCTACTACTCTCTCTACTTCTCACTCTACTACTCTCTCTACTACTCACTCTCTACTACTCACTCCCTACTACACACTCTCTACTACTTGCTCTCTGCTACTCGCTCTCTACTACTCTCTAGTACTCACTCTAATACTCACTCTCTACTACTCTCTACTACTCACTCTCTACTACTCCACTACTCTCTACTACTCACTCTCTACTACTCATGCTCTACTACTCTACTACTCTCTACTACTCTCTCTCTACTACTCACTCTCTACTACTCACTCTCTACTACTCTCTCTACCACTCTCTACTACTCACTCTCTACTACTCTCTACTACTCACTCTCTACTACTCTCTCTCTACTACTCTCTACTACTCACTCTGCTACTCACTCTCTACTACTCTCTACTACTCACTCTCTACTACTCACTCTCTACTACTCTCTACTACTCACTCTCTACTACTCTCTACTACTTTCTACTACTCACTCTCGACTACTCTCAACTACTCACTCTCTAATACTCACTCTCTACTACTCACTCTCTACTACTCACTCTACTACTCTCTACTACTCACTCTCTGATACTTGCTCTACTACTCTCTACTACTCTCTACCACTCACTCTTTACTCTCTATTACTCGCTCTCTACTCTCTACCTCTCTACCTCTCTCTCTACCTCTCTACCTCTACCTCTCTACCTCTACAACTCTACCTATACACCTCTACCTCTCTACCTCTCTGTACATGCACACATATGCACATATATATATGCATATATATGCATATGCATTTATATATATGTATGTGTATAATCTGCATATCTATATAAATATAAATTCATGCAAACATATACATATACATATATGCATACATATGCATGGTATGTATATGAAAGTTTGAAAAACTCTAATACAAGCAAAGCTAAAAAGCCACCTAATTTCAAACAGAATTGCTTTAACTTAAACGAGGGCGAGACCTATTGCATTTTCAATGCTTGTTTACTTTGATTCCATCAAGAAGGCATTCAGATGTGTCACACATTTTCCATAAATTCTGAATGGTAGCACTCTAGTTGCTCATTAGATCACTGTAGTAAAGATACTGCTCACCAGGGAAGTCTACTGCTGGTATTGAAAGTGCATGTTTCAGTCTGCATGGCAGAATTTTTTAATGAAATAGAAGAGGATTTGTGAAGTCACTCAAAATGTGCCCTAATTTTTCTTTTTCCCTCACTAATCATAATTTCTATGGCAAAATGAACCTCCTCATTGTGTTCCTTTTAAATTAAACTACTCACTCTCTACTACTCACTCGCTACTACTTTCTACTACTCACTCTCTACTACTCACTTTCTACTACTCTCTAGTACTCTACTACCCTCTACTACTACTCTCTACTACTCACTCTCTACTACTCACTCTCTACTACTCTCTACTACTCTCTCTCTACTACTCCCTCTCTACTACTCACTCTACTACTCTCTACTACTCACTCTCTACTACTCACTCTCTACTACTCTACTACTCTCTACTACTCTCTACTACTCACTCTCTACTACTCACTCTCAACTACTCACTCTACTACTCTCTCTACTACTCACTCTCTACTACTCTCCACTACTCACTCTACTACACTCTACCACTCACTCTCTACTACTCTCTCCCTCTACTACTCACTCTCTACTCCTCACTCTACTACTCTCTACTACTCTCTCTGCTACTCTCTACTACTCTCTCTGCTACTCACTCTCTACTACTCTCTACTACTCACTCTCTACTACTCACTCTCTACTACTCTCTACTACTCTCTACTACTCTCTCTACTACTCACTCTCTACTACTCACTCTCTACTACTCTCTACTACTCTCTACTACACACTCTCTACTACTTGCTCTCTACTACTCACTCTACTACTCACTCTACTACTCACGCTCTACTACTCCCTACTACTCACTCTAATACTCACTCTCTACTCTCTCTACTACTCACTCTCTACTACTCCACTACTCTCTACTAATCCCTCTCTACTACACACTCTGTACTACTCTCTACAACTCACTCTCTACTACTCTCTACTACTCACTCTCTACTACTCTCTCTCTATTACTCACTCTCTACTACTCACTCTCTACTAGTCTCTCTCTACTACTCTCTACTACTCTATACTACTCACTCTCTACTACTCTCTATTACTCACTCTCTACTACTCTCCCTACTACTCTCTACTACTCACTCTACTACTCATTCTCTACTACACATTCTCTACTACTCTCTCTCTGCTACTCAGTCTCCACTACTCACTCTCTACTACTCTCTACTACTCACTCTCTAATACTCACTCTCTACTACTCTCTACTACTCACTCTCTACTACTCTCTACTACTCCCTCTACTACTCACTCTCTACTACTCTCTACTACTCTCTACTTCTCACTCTCTACTACTCTCTACTACTCACTCTCTACTACTCACTCTACTACTCTCTCCTACTCACTCTCTGCTACTCTCTCTACTACTCTCTCCTACTCACTCTCTGCTACTCTCTCTACTACTCTCTACTACTCTCTCTCTACTCTCTATTACTCATCCTCTACTCTCTACCTCTCTACCTTTCTCTACCTCTCTCTACTACTCTCTACCTCTCTACCTCTCTCTACCTCTCTCTACACGCACACATATGCACATATATGCATCTGCATTCATATATATGTATGTGTATATATATATACATACATATATAAACATATATATAATCTGCATATCTATATAAATACAAATATAAATGCATGCATACATATATATATTCCAACCAAATCCGACTTCTTATCAAAATCAGACACCGACACTGGAGATGCTTTTCAGCCATCCGGCTTGGGTATTTATTCTTCGCGTAACGCGTTTCGGGACAACTCCCTTGATCACACAATCAAATGCGAACAAATCAGTTTCTTTACATATACATATATACATGTTATGTACATGAAATTTTGAAAAACACTAATAAAAGCAAAGCTAAAAAGCCACCTAATTACAAACAGAATTGCTTTAACTTAAACGAGGGTGAGACCTATTGCATTTGCAATGCTTGTTTACTTTGGTTACATCAAGAAGGCATTCAGATGTGACACATTTGCCATAAATTCTGAATGGTAGCACTCTAGTTCCTCATTAGATCACTGTAGCAAAGCTACTGCTCACCAGGGAAGTCTGCTGCTGGTATTCAAAGTGCATGTTTCAGTCTGCATGTCAGAACTTTTTAATGAAATAGAAGAGGATTTGAGAAGTCAAAATGTGCCCTAAGTTTTCTTTCTGCAGCACTAATCATAATTTCTATGGCAAAATGAACCCCCTCATTTTGTTCCTTTGCAAATTAAATGTTTTAAATGTTACCACTTTATTCCAATCAAGATGGCTTCAGGTGTGCCATACCTTTGTCATAAGTAAGACTGTTAGCGCTCTAGTTGTTCTTTAAAACACTCTGGGATTTCTGTCATTGGGCTATACTTGGGCTACATCTCGGTGATATTTGTGCTACATTTGGGCTCTTTTGTCTCTGGTGGCCATCTTGGGAGACTTGTTATGAAGTTTCCTAATTTCCTCATTTACTGCAGTCTCCTCAGTAGGCATACTGTCAGTTTTTTACTTTGATTCAATGAAGAAGGCATTCAGATGTGTCACACATTTGCCATAAATTCAGAATGTTAGCACTCTAGTTGCTCATTAGATCACTGTAGTAAAGCTACTGCTCACCAGGGAAGTCTGCTGCTGGTATTGAAAGTGCATGTTTCAGTCTGCATTTCAGAATTCTTTAATGAAATAGAAGAGGATTTGAGAAGTCACTCAAAATGTGCCCTAATTTTTCTTTCTGCAGCACTAATCATACATTCTATGGCGAAATGAACCCTCTCATTTTGTTCCTTTTTAAATTAAATGTTTTAAATGTTACCACTTTATTCCAATCAAGATGGCTTCAGGTGTGCCATACCTTTGTCATAAGTAAGGCTCCCAGATCATCACCCTAGATCATTGGCTAGCCAAAGCCTGTGATGCAGTGGCCCCTCTGAAGCGGGTCACCATTAACCGCACCCACAATGCCAACAAGTGGTTTAGCCCTGGCCTTAAAGCCAAACAATTAGAATTACGGCAGGCTGAATGAGCCTGCAGAAAAGAATACTGCCCTACCCGGAAACAATATTATATTACCATTCTTAAAGAATACAAACAAGCCATCTTGGCAGCTAAAACAGAATATTTCTCGGAGTGCATTTTGGCTGCTGAAAGCCAACCACGGGAGATCTTTGCCACCGTTCATGAGTTGGCATCCTCGAACAGAACTCTGCCTAAGATCTTCCCCTCTCAGGTGTTATGCGACTCATTAAATGAATTCTTTATTGATAAAATAATTTGTATCAAAGCCAACATCCCCCCTTCCTCGTTTACTCTCCCTCAACCCCCCCTTCCAGGCAATGCCTTGTCCCTCACTTCCATCCCCCCGCTCACCAGAGAAACCCTGCTCCCCTTACTTAACCGCGTCAAGTCAGGCTCCTCAGCTGACATTGGCCCGGCACGTATTCTTTGCCAGATCTTTGCCAAATGTCCATCCCCGATTCTTACCCTTCTTAATGACTGTTTTATGCACGGTTCTGTCCCTGTCGCTTTCAAGAAGGCTATTATTCTTCCTATACTAAAAAAACCGGGGGCCGATCCCACATCCACGATGAATTACCGACCGATATCCCTTCTCCCTTATCTGAGCAAGATAGCTGAGTCTCATGTCACCAGACACTTAGCATTTTTATTGAGGACAGCAATTACCTTGCACCCTGCCAGGCGGGTTTTCGTCCCCGCCATTCTACGGAGAAGGTGGTTATTTCAGTCATGGATCAACGGGGGAGGGTCTTGATACTAGCACCCCTCAGGCCCTGGTCCTCCTAGACCTATCCGCCGCCTTTGACATGGTAGACCATTCCATCCTCCGTGTCGAGGCGGCGGGCATAGGAGGACAAGCACTGACCTGAATAGGCTCATTCCTGGCCGATCGTACCCAGGCCGTTCATCTGGGAGAATTTTCTGCCCCCCCCTCGCAGGGTTCAATGCGGTGTCCCTCAGGGCTCCTCTCTTTCCCCTTTATTATTTAATCTTTATATCTTTCCTCTCATTTTTGCACTACAACAAAAGGAGGTCACAGTCTATAACTATGCTGATGACCTACAACCCTTTTTTTATTTCTCTTCTCCCTCATTAGCCGTCTCTTCCTTCCAGTCTGTCATGCTGTTTATCCGGGAATGGATGAATGTGAACCATCTTAAACTTAACCCAGATAAAACGGAGTTGATTTTGACAGGTGGCAGCAGCAACCCCTGGTCTCCCTCCTTTTGGCCTTCTTCCCTCGGCTCCCCTCCTATGCCCTCCCATTCTGTTAAGACTCTTGGCATCACACTTAATCATCATTTGACTCTTCACTCTCATATTAACTCGGTTGTCTCTTCTTGTTTTTTCACTTTGCGCACCATCAGGAAAGTTGCTCGGTTCTTCACTCCCTCTGCACTCAAGCTGATTGTAATGGCCATGGTTTTATCCAAGATTGATTACGGGAACATCATTTATAATGGTGCTCCTGGCTACGCACTTTAACGCCTTCAGATGGTACAGAACTAGGCAGCTTGTCTGGTACATGGTTTTCCCAAATTTCATCATTCATCACCTCTTCTTATTGCTCTTCACTGGCTCCCTATCAAGCAACGAGCCCTGTTCAAGCTCGGTTGCCTTACCTTCCAAGCCCGGTCGGGCACGGCCCCTGCCTTCATAAATTCTGCCATTACCAAATACTGCCCTTTCAGAGTCCTTCGTTCATCCGCCAAATCTCTACTAGTTATCCCTCGTTTTAAGAAACAGAGATCTGGAGGCCAGAAATTTGCGGTGCTCGCGCCCACTTTCTGGAACTCCCTCCCTCTCCACATTAGACTCTCTCCTTCCTATATGGATTTCCGCAAGGTCCTTAAGACTTTTCTGTTTAAGCAGGCCTTCAATTTATAGTCCCCTGCACTCTTCTGCCCAGGAATTCCTCTAGCGCCATGAAACTGCTTTGTGAACGTGCGCTGTATAAGTTTTTAAAAATTCAAATTCAAATTAAGACTGTTAGCGCTCTAGCTGTTCTTTGGAACACTCTGGAAAGCTGCAGTAGAACACAAAGGAATCAACTGACAGTCTCTGCCCTTGTTGGATGTACATGTTTTACTGAGAATGTCAGACTTCATTCTCACATGACTGAGAAAGATAATGTGAATTTACAGAAAATATGCTCTCAGTTTAGCTTATAGATCACCTTCCAAACCTCTGTGGGAAAAGCATGTGAAAATAGTTTTCTCTCAAAGATGATTCATGATATCCCAGCAGAAGGCTTTTTCACATGGTAAAATCACCTTAGAACATACCATAATTCCTAAAATGAGTATGGTACCATCAACAAATGATTTATAATGTAACTAAAGTCTTAAAACCTTCTATTAACTGCAATGCTTTTTAATGAGGTGCTATCATGTATATTGGTCCCAAGATGGCTGCCAACACTTCTTGGATGAAGTGCTGACAGCCAATCAGATCTCACAATGAGATGTGTGGTTAGGCTCCGCCCAGATATGTATATGATTTTACTTTTGATTTTCTCAGGAACTACTGAACGGATTTACACCATATATGCAAAAGGCACATGCCTGACCTGAGGACTACCTCTTTGCCAAATTTCAAGTAATTCTGTTCAGCCGTTCGGGCTGTACCTTCGACTAAAGGTCCTATGGGAAAATGCATGGGGAAAACGCATTTTGGGACCCCCCTTTTTTCTCAGCCCCCGCTTGACGAATCACCCCGAGACTTTCAGGGTAGGAGCTGCTGAGCGGAGCGCCCCATTAGTTTTGAAAATTTCACGAACATAAGTCAACCGGCGCCAAAGTTATTCAAAATAGAATTTTCAGATTTCCTATGGGAACTCGGTCCTAACTATGACTATCTACTGGCGGTCGCCTCTATTCACACTGTCTCCTCCAAGCACCAACCACCTGGGACAATAGGGAGATTCACAAGTCACTAACGACACATTAGGCTGTGAACAGCACACGTTATTACTGCAGGCACTTAACAACCCCAACTTGCCCCTGGCTTGTGAGCATCATGACCAGGAGCTGCATGAGCAGCTGCAGCACCAGCCCTCACCAAGTATCATAGAGCAGTTACAAGGGCACCCCTCTATAATGCACTACTCGTTATTGTGGGGATACTTACAAAACCGCCAGTTACGAAGAGAAGAATATTGTTAATTCGCTGTCATAAATTGCCCACCTCAAAGATAGCTCCAGGAGGTGAGCAACCAACCCACACAATACTCTAGGCTATAGATAACGGTAGATAAATGAAAAGGCTGTGTGGTGCCCCTTCTGAGGATACATCCCCATCCTCTGTTCATGCTCCACCCCTACCTTGTGCAATACTATTGACACTAATTCCAACCCTGGGAGTTGATACAACAAATTTGCAGCAGGTGAGGCTGATAGTAACACCCAGTGGAGGTACACTGTTACTCCTTACTACACTCAATGCTAGAGAATAATGGCAACACCACTAGAACACGTGATAACAATTTTTACTGCTCAGGGAAAACGTATAATAAAACATTGTGGAGAGCTGCACAAACTCACACAGACTATGCTACACCCATGGCCAAAAGAGGGTACCTTCAATAAGGCAGTACTGGATCATGCTGCAACATTCCTGGAGGGGAAGTACTCCGGTAACAAACTGAATAAACGTAAAGAGACCCTGGCTCTGTGGAGAGTCTTTAAGGACAATGACGAAAAGTCCCCAGTACCTACCGCACGGCCACCAGCCTATGACGCAGATGGCATGTATACAGAGCGAGTTATCAAGGCTGACCTAGAGCCTAATTTAAATGATCAGGCAGCTGTAGGACATGAGGATATTTCTATCCCAGACCCCTCAGATGACTCACCAGACAGCAGGCCAGAGAACACGCAGGGCCAGCTATCCCTAAGCTCCCAAAGCCCAGGGGTGCAGTGTGCAACATCAGGAATGCCAGGTCAGATTGATGCGCTATTTACAATAAAAATGACACCAGCATCCAACTCTGCAACTCACCAGCAGGAAGAGGACTCAGAGAGCGATGGGGCCTCTGGTGGTTCACAGCACAGCTCCCACCTGCCACTTCCTAGGCCTAACCCCACAGCACCCACATGTGTCACTGAAAATAGCGAGCCCTTAGAGACAAGGACTAGACATTATGGCCCATTCCTCTCCCCTGGCCAGCAGCCCTACAATACACAGGCACACCATAATGGGTGGCGGCCCCTTAACACAGGTCCCAAGCGAGAGGAAGGGCACTTGCTACAATTCAATGAAGGAAACAGGGATAGTGAACAATATCACCCTGAAATAGCTACTGAGGCGGACATTAGCAGGTGGAGAACAGAGCACGACTTACATCAAAGACCAGGTAGAGAAGCAGGGGACATGTCACACGAGCAGCATTTAGGAAGCCCCACTGACAACCACGCAACAATACAGCAGTTGTCATTACAAGTGGACAGGGTAGAGGATCAACTCACTGAACTTATGGGTGGTTTAGGCCAATTCAGTAGGAAGCAGCCACCAACACTAAGTGAATTAGCTGGTGCTGCAGGCCCGGTGGATTCACGTAGTGGTGGGGACCCAACGATCCCACCACAGCAGGAGCCATGGATAGACTTCCATCAGGGAGTCCAAAGCATAGCCCCAGCCCCACCTCAGAGTAACCCAGCAGCTCTTCTGACAATCAACCCAAGCATACCGCAAGCTCTGCCAACAGTTGTTATACCATCATATATGCACATACATCAGGCAGTGCCACCAGTAGTCACACCACACAGGCCAGTGGCACAACAGTTAGACCATGATAATCTTGATCTGCCAAGTGTGCTTGGACGGGCAGAAACAAGATGGAGAAGGCAGAGAAGAACAGAGATAGAAAGTCTTGCAGTGTTAGGTAGCCATGGGCGACCTGATGACATCCCACAGGAATATGATGTATCAGGTACTGCACAGCTGCAAACAACAAGATCTAGAGCCCTGTATCACATGGCCCCTAACAGGCCAATACCGTCAATGACCAATGGTCTGACGCCAAATGAGATAGTGATACTTGGAGAAGGGTCTGACTACTATGTCAATCCATTCTCAGATAATTTGGCAGGTTGGACAGAAGCTAATGCACCTCAAATGAATGTCTAGCCTCGAGACGGGTCATTTGAACCAGAATAAATGGCCACTGCTGAAGAATGTATTCTGCAGGGGGCAGGAGACGACGATTGGAACTACGAATACATGAGCAAAGGTCTAAGAGTTTGGCAGAAATACTCACGTAGATATGACCACACAAGGCCTACAGGGGTGACACGCCAGCTGCCCCTGCTACTTAAAAATGTCAAAGACCCCCCCCCCCCCCTATGTCTCTTGGTCACTCATGGACAAGGACAATTTGAAGAAACAACTCCCACCCCTCACAGAGGGTGCTGGAAAATGGATACAGGCCTTTGAAAAGCACACTGCAGGTGTACCATTGGCTATTGGAGATGTAAAAAGTCTGCTCACCTCCCTGATTGGAGAGGATGCAGAGGATATGTTCACACGCATTGACACAAGACTGTCCACTGCTAATACACAATGTGATGGTAATCCTTTCAATAAGATTAGATCACCCCTATGGAATGAATTGCGCCGGAAGTTTCCCGACGTCCCGGATATTGGCTCTCTGATGTCACAAACAATGCAAAGCAATGAAGATCCAGCACAGTACATTTCAAGAATGAAGGAGAAATGGCATCAGGAGTTAGGAGAAAAATGGGACGTGACAGGGGGTAATTGTAGGTTCTTTTACCACACAGTTAAAAAGGGACTGCCCACCGCAGTACAGGACAAATTAGATGGAATAGTGGCAATGGAATGCAAACCGTGGCCAGAGATACAACACCACATCATTCATTATTGCAAAAAGGAGCTGGAACAGGAGAAGAAAATTGAAAATGCAGCAGCTAAATTAGTGCAGCAAAAACTTAAGAAAAGAGAGGCCCTTGACACAATGATGGTAGCCTCACCAGTGAGTCAAATGACTGCTGTTACCAATCTCCCACAAGATGCCCAGAATGTACTAGGAGGTAACACACAGGTAGCAGCACCACGTATGCAGGCACAGCCCATCAATAACAATGCACAACAACAGACATACACCAATGAGCAACAACAGCAGTATTATGGTAATGAGCAGATGAGGTATGCAAATACTGGGATGCGGGGGAGAGGTAGAGGATTCAGCTCCCAAAGACCTGCGCCACAGCCAGGAGCACGACTGTGCTTCTACTGTCAGCGACCAGGACACCTTGTGAGGGAGTGCCATACTAAAATGCGGGATGAAGAGAGGTCGGCAGGTAGAGGACACCCACAGCAAGCTCAGGTGCCAGTACAATACTTCCAGCAGCAGCACCCACAGCCACTGCCGCCCCAAGCAGTGTACTCCTATCCTTCTCCAGCACAGCAGCAGCCAATGCTGCAGCAGGTACAGTTACAGACACCTGTGATGGCCCAAATGCAGACCCATATTCAACAAGCACAGCCACGGCTACTTCAGCCACAAATGCCTGTGTACCAAATGGTGCCACAGACGCAAGCTCCTGTGCCCCAGGGAGCCACGGTACTGCCCCCCACCAATCCCTTTTCACAGGGCACCGTCCAGCAGTATCAGGCTGGAGGGTATTTAAGTTAGGACAGCCCACAGACAACTCTAGTGTGTCCCGTGTTATCATGCCTCACAAATATCAGAGAGGACCCAGTTGTGTATGTCACGATAAACAACAAAACGTATAGTTTTATGATTGACACAGGTGCTACATTTTCCTGCATTAGGGAAGGAGCACTGCCCATCTCCAATCAGAGCGCAGACATACAGGGTTTCTCTGGGGCAATAATAAGGGTCCCTTTCACCAAGCCAGTACCAATGGAAATAGGAGGCAAATGTATTCAACAACGTCTACTCTACTCAACACAGTCCCCAGTAAATCTCTTGGGACGAGATCTCATGGCCAAATTAAATATGACAATAAATTTCAATGAAAACGGCACAATGACCTGCTCCATTCCTGGTACATCAATGGCCAGGATGATGGCTGTCACTGTGGATTCTTCCCTGAGAGATGAGATAAGAGCCCGCCCGATGGATGAGCAAGCATTCTCCACAGCAGTACACATTGTTGTTGCCAACACACCAGAGATGAATGGGCGCACTGTCCAACTTCCCAAAGAATTTCTTTTTCGTCCCCAATCACAGAACATCCCTGCACCTGACAAAAATATGATCCCAGGAATACACTGTCTTGAAATAACACCCACATATGGAGCTTTTTTAGCGCTAGCCGACTATGCCCACACATGGGCCTGTGTCATTTTCATTGAACCCGGACATCAGGTGAGGAACATTTCAGATCACCAACTATTTGGGGATCCTGAGGAATATTTCAAAGCAGAAATTATTTACCAAAATGCAGTCCACTTAGCGGTGACAGTTGAGATTAGAACTCCAACTCCGCCCACAGTATTTGATGCTACCCGTGACTCAGACTTGGCTCAGGTACCGAGCATCCTTTGGACAACAGGTCCCAATGATGTGGGGCTCATTAAATCAGCTACACCATTCAGAGTGACACTGAAACAAGGTGCCATTCTACCCAGAGTGCGCTAGTACCCTTTGTCTAGGGAAGCAGAGGAGGGAATTGCCCCTACCATACAAGCACTGCTGTGCGGAAACAGAAGACAAACCAATGGAGACTAGTGCATGATCTTCGCTCGATTAACAGCATAGTGGTCCCGGAGTTTCCCATTTTCTCTTACCCTTCAGAAATACTTACCAACATCCCATCTGATGCTAAATACTTCTCCATCATTGACCTGAAAAATGCATTTTTTAGTGTCCCTCTACACACTGACAGCCAGTTTGTATTCGCATTCTCATTCCAAGGTAGACAATTCACATATCAAAGATTACCACAAGGGTACTGTGAGTCCCCCAGTGTGTTCAACAGAGTTGTCAAAGATGACTTGTCGAAATTCCAATGTGACAGCACCTTGCTACAATATGTCGATGACATACTCCTCTGTAGCACCACTGAGCAGCAGTGCCGACGGGATACAGTTGCTCTGCTGACAACATTGGCACAGAGAGGATACAAAGTAGACAAACAGAAACTTCAATACTGTCAGAAAGAAGTACAGTACCTAGGACAGCTGATCTCAGCATAGGGAGAAGAGTTACCCCAGGAAGAGTAGAGGAAATAAGAAACACTCCAGAACCTCAGACAGTTAAAGACATGCAAAAGTTCCTAGGACTAGTGAACTACGTTAGACAATGGGTTTTTGACTATTCTACCATTACTGCACCACTCCTGTCAGCTGTCAAAATGGCCAAGGACAGGCGTAACAGGTTTGACTGGACACCTGAAATGAAATCAGCCTTTGCAAAAATGAAAAATAAAATTACAAACACATCAGTGTTAGGCTCTCCTGACTACACAAAAGAGTTCTATCTATTCACTCACTGTAATGGACAGGTCATGATAGCAGTCCTCACCCAGAAGTACCCCATGGCCACAAACCCATTGCATACTTCAGTGGCATGTTAGACTGAGTAATGAGAGGCCATTATGCCTGTGAACAGGCTTTATCGACCGTAGAATTTGCTGTTGAGTAAAGCACCCCCATAGTTATGGGCTCCCCTCTGACACTGTACACTGAGCATGCAGTCTTTGCAATAATAAAAAAAGCTAAAACAACTCTTACCACACAAAGAGTGTCAGGATACGAAGTGATACTGTCATTACCATCCTTGAAGGTTGTTAAATGACATACTGTGAATCCAGCCACGTTCTTTGCCCATCCCATTGCCACCACTGATGATGACAGTCATGACTGTGCCACATATTGTCTAGACGAGTCAGGTACAGCAAAAGAGGACCCATTACCAGATAGTGTAATTTACTTTGTTGACGGTTCCTCTACCATTGATCAAGAGACAGGAATAAGATACACAGGTGCCGCAGTGGTCATAGCACAACAGAGGGACTCCTCTGACTCTCTAGACATCATACAGCAAATAGCAGTGCCATCACATTATTCAGCACAAGCAGCAGAGTTAGTAGCTTTGATTACAGCCCTCAAACATGGAGCTGATAAGAGGATTACTGTGTACTCAGATTCTGCATATGTCACCACAATGACACATTCCAGCATCCTGAGATGGAAAAGGCGTGGCTTCCTCAAAACCGATGTCACGCCTGTAATGCACAAACAGTTACTTGAGGAACTAATAGATCCATTAACGTTGCCAGCAGAAGTGGCTGTAGTAAAGAGTGCTGCACACACAAATGGCCAAGATTTTGTTTCCAGAGGAAATGCCATGGCAGATTGGGCTGCAAAAGCAGCAGCCAGAGGGCCCGACCTGTACCATCTCTAGTCACAGAGCCAAATACCAGTGCCCCCATCCTGCTTGCTCAAGATGCATCCTTAGCAGTACAGGTAAATACACGAAGTACAGTTGATGACACAAGTGAGCCGCTGCTCTCAGATACCCCTGATCCAACACTTCCATACACTATAGATGACACACAGCAATATGATATCATTGCACAACTGCACCTTCGAGAGATACAGGGGAGTGCCCCACCTGAAGAAAAAGAGCGGTGGAAGAAGAGGGGAGTGCAACAAGATGCCTCAGATTGTATTTACAGACAGACAATGACAGGGAAGCCAGTCATGCCACAGGCACTATTGCAAGTGTCACTCACTCAGTTACACCTTCCTGCACATGTACTTCGTGATATCATGTCCACAACCTTGCAGACAGAGGGGTTCATCCCCAATGCATATGAACAGATACAACTCTTCGTTCATCAGTGCCTCATCTGTCAACAGTATTCAGCTAACCCAACTATGTAAACAGTTGCCTCAACAATACCTAGGCCCAAAGGTCCCTTTAGAGAGCTCCACATTGATTACGTAGACATGATTGACAGGTGCCATAATTACAGATACCTCATTGTAGTGGTATGCCCTTATTCACGGTGGATTGAAGCAGGACCATGTGTCCATTGTGACGCAAAGGCCGCAGCTACCTTCCTGCTTCGTGAGCTCATATGTCGCTGGGGATTACCGGATGCCATTCGGAGTGACAATGGCCGCCATTTCTCAAACGACATCTTTGACATAATTACCACAATGTTAGGAATAAAACATAAGTTGATGGTATTTGTGAGCGCCTCAACGGCCTGCTCAAAGCCAAAATCAGTAAGATAAGTGCCACAATTGCAAAGAAATGGCTCTATTGCCTTCCCATTGCTCTGTTCACACTCAGAAACGCTCCCAGTTCTGACCATCACCTCACACCTCACCAGCTTGTCGCGGGCAGATCAATGAATGTGGTTGTTCCCTCCACCAGACCTAAAGTAGACGCTGATACGTCTTCTGAGATTGTGAAAGCTGAACTGTTTGATTACTTGTGTGCTCTATCTCGTGCTGCAAAGCTCCTTTCTATTCAGATATCAAGAACACAGAACAAGGGCCCTATTTCTGATGAACTTCCACCTATTTGCCCTGGGACAAAGATCTTTGTAAAGAAACAAGTCCGGAAGTGGACAGATCCGAAATTTGAAGGACCCTATCAGGTTATAGACTCCTCACCCACTGCAGTCCGAATAGCCGAGAGGAAGACATGGATACATCGGAGTCACCTGAGGATGCACCCGGCACCATCCCAGGCCTGAATTATGAACGAGAGGAGGGCATCATGTTTCCGCTGTATATCCAAGAGAAGGAGTATGGAGATCGCATGATGATCTATGGACTGAGACACAGCAACAAACGCCCCACGCATATCGAACTGTCACTGAAAAAGATATGTACAGTCACCATTATTTTCTTTGTTGCATTTGTTGTCACAGTAACTGCATTTCACTGGCTTGTAGTACGTTCAGAGAGAGAGAGAATTGCAGCTAGCAAAATTATATCCACCTTAGGACAACCCCAGTCCAAGTCACTTCCTGGTACCTATGCACCGCCCAACTTGGCACCTTCCACACTCCCTGCCAACCCTACAGAATGGGATATGGTACTTGATATCACCCTGAATGCCCCTGTGCCAGATAGTTACTCATAAACGATCCTGTCAGAATAAGAGAAGTGTTGGGAATAAGTTGAGTGCCAGAGGCAAGAAAGTGGCAGCCCGGTTTACGCCACGTACCGCTCGTAAGCAAGCAATAGCGGACTGGGTCAGTAACCTTCAAAACACAGTTGTGTACACCTATGACCAGCACTCCATGCCTGATTTCCACTCCCAGCGCACTGATAAGATAGCAGAGGATAATGGGGTTCACAACGCACTATTAGACAACATGTGGTACAGAGACATGAGGGAGGTTGGGAGAAAGGTCACAAATGAATCCTGCTTTGTGTGCTCACACATCCCTCACGCTGTAGGCGCAGATAAATTGATATTTCACAAAAAAGTGCCACCACCCACTGCCAAATGTCTCCTACACCTGTTTCTTTGCCGCATACATGGTCAGATACAGCTCCACTCAGCCACAATAGATGGTGTGTTTGTGAATGCTACAGAGTGGGATGACAAGTATATTACATTTACAGTTGTAACTTATCCATCAGAGTTTGAAAGGGGACTAGAGGTTTACCATGGTATGGAAGTGCCCGCCGACCTAATGCAGGTCTGGGAATATCAATTTAAGAGACTAGGGTACTTTACCTTCCCAACACCCCCATCAAAATGCCACTCACCTGTACATCGCCAAGTCAACCGTAACGATCCCCAGTGCCCTTGTCAGTGGAGGCCGATATTGTGCCTACAGGCCAATATTTATTTTAACAACAAGTGGAATGGCCCACATGACTTGATATGTAAGGCAGCCTCCTTAGGGGATGCCATTGTGGAGGAAGAAAACACACATCGCATTAATAAGGAAACAAGGGAGGAGTGCGCTGAGATATGGGCACAAGAGACTAGAAGATACACTTTCAATGAGGGTACAAAATACAACCCGAAAAGAGCATACAAGCTAAAGTCTCCTCTCCTTTGCTTCCTAGGTAATGGAACAGTTTCTGTGGGTCGGAACACTAACTGCAGCAACACAATTTTTATTTCGGACCTTCAGTACGGCACCTCCAGCCTCATGGACATCTATTTGGCCTGCGGTGAACACATTTATCTGCAGCTGCCTCCCCTCTGGAAAGGACTCTGCTCCATCGTTACGATGCATGAACTGTACCTGGTTGTACCAGCAACGAACATTTCCCGCATCCATACCCACCCGATGACAGGTGATGTCACCCTGCTCCACCACCAAAAGAGGAGCATCTGGAAATACTTCTCAGATGGCCCATTTCACGAGATTCCACAAGAATTCCTCCTTTTCAACGAAGCTGAGCTATTCTTCGGGGGCGCTGTCCCCATGTTCCAGACAAAAGCCAATGCTCGCTGGCTCCAGGTGACGCGGTATGAGCTGATGCAGCTCGTCAACAACACCTGGGATGGGTTCAACGCCGTGAAAGAAGAACTGAGGCCTCTGAGACTTATGGTTCTAGAGCACAGATATGTTCTAGATCAGCTAACTGCAATGAGTGGTGGTGTATGCGCAAGGTTGGGGAAATCCTGCTGTACTTTCATTTTGGCCAATGATGCGGACAATGGAACACTTACAAAGGCCATTGAAGACCTGGACAATCTGGGGAAACAGATGCATGAGGAGGGAGGTGCTGAAGCAGACGCTTTTGATAGGATGCCTTCATGGCTGTCTGCTGTACTAAAATTCATGATGCTTATCATTTGTGTGTTGTTGCTGTTGTGTTGCGGTATACAGATTCTAATACATTGTGTAAAAAGATTCAGCTCTAAGGCAATTGGCATGAACTATGCAGACTCAGGAGTATACACTAGAGTACGCACTGAACAAGGGGACGGGTAAGAAATAACTGTGTTAAATATAGTTGAGCTCACCATCCCTGGCTCCAACACGTCACAGGTACCCCTTGCTAGGAGCTACCAGCCCCAGGTGCCTGGTAGCCTCCCACTTCCCTCGAGGAAAGACTTGGTGCACCCGTATGAGATAATGGCTGACCAAAAGGGGGAATCACCGGGAGAGATAGAAGCAGACCCGAATAAGAGTGACGGAGGGCCTTCTCCTCGTGACGCAACATGGCCACTACCCCTACCGCCAGCTAAATATGCTGTGCGAATGGTGTTCATGAAAGATGAACAAGAGGAGGGAAATGAGAAAGGGACTGATTGTCCCATATAATTATCCTGAGACATCCCTACCACTTAGCCAGCATGAAACCCCTGTGTAGGCCCTTCTGTTCAAAATGTAGGCCTCTTTGTTAAATTGACCATAGCTCTGCCATTTTACTGTATGGCAGGCTGAAGGCAGGTCTGACCCAAATCCTATTCAGCTCCTCTTTCTGCGAGGCCTCCTGCTCCAAACTAGTAGCCCCCACCCTACCCGAGTGCTCAGTTCACTGTATCAAGGTTCAACATCCCCCTGAAACTTTCGACATACATGGACTGGTACATGCTTCCTGGGCTGGTTCATGCTTTTAAGGAAGTGGCAACCGCAGAGTGTCAAGTTAAAGAACAGAGGAGATTTATACATGTATATATTGAATTCCCGTCCAATACCCGACCTTTTTCTGCTTGCTCTATGCAACTTACGACAAGCGATTGGCCTGAGAAACTGACCTTTTTACCTGAGTTTACGGTCAGCATTAAGCGGGTAAATGACGAGATGTCTGGTAAAAATTGCAGACAAAGCTTTTTGGGGTAGCCTGACGTAGGTAGAAGTGGCGTGAGATGATGTTATTGTAGGCGCCTCTCATAGCCTAAAAATGATATAAAAGGGGAACCCACACAGTCATCAGCGGACTACCTTGCTGTCTGTGTGTAGGTAACAGACTGTGTAGGTTTTTCCCCAAGAGCTAAGAAGCTCTTGCTTTATTTTATTCAAAGTGTCTTATTCTGCTTAGCTTGAAGTGTGTTGTTCTATGTTACCTATATGAAATGTCATGTTATGTGTAATCATTTTTATTCTTCACTTTTGCATTTAAAATGTTTGCATTTGTAATTGCAGGATTGCTCGCTCTAGAGTAAACGTGAGTGTTCCTAGGTAAAAGTGTTTTACATTCTGAAACATTTTCCTTGATGTAACTTGTTTCTCACGATGCATTTATAACTGTGTTCTTTAGATTGAGTCTCTCTCTCTCTCTGACAGTACAATAGTTGAGATACAGAGAGCATCAAGCAATCCATGTGATCATCTGGATTTTGTACTTTGTATTTTATGCCTTTGTCTTGCAGTTTATTTGAAGTTGCATCTTCTCATTAAACTGCCATTGTATTCTGCCTCCGATTCCATGTCTCACATGTCTGTTTTCTTCATTTTTAGAGCAAGCGTTCCTAGGCACCCCGGCTCAAATTAAGGTGCCCCTTTTGTCCTCAACTTACTCCCTTGCTCACTCCGTGGTGGCTCCCGGGGCTCTGCGTTCAGCCTCCTGCCCCCTTGACCCACAATACATCTTCCCTCCAACACATTTCTTAAATGAGGAGGAAGGCCCACATTAAACCAAACACAAGGAGATGATGGACAAAATGCTGTAACTTTTCAGACACTCACCCCCAGTCACAAATCTGGGTTGAATCTATCATCATTCTTTAGCTCACTTCTCCACCTCAGCTCAGACCCAGCTATTTTGAAATCAGTCTTGACCCTGTGCCTCAAGGGAACAGTCCTTGCCGGAAATACCAAGCCAGTTCTTCCCTGAACTGGAAGCAAGCATCCTGGGACCGGTTTCGAGGTAACACCCATCAGCCAAGGCTAGCTAGAATCCAGTGGCAAAGTGAGCAAGGGACCCACGTCTGGGCATACCCTGCCAACTTAGGGCAAACAAAGCAAATGCAAGGGGATGATGAACGGAGTGCTGAAACTTTCGGGACACTCACTCGCAGTCACAGATTTGGGTTAATTCCATCATCGTTCTTTAGCTCACTTTGCCACCACAGTTCAGACCCAACTATATTTAAATTAGTTCTGGCCCTGTGCCTCATGGGAACTGCCAAGCCTGAACTGCCAAGCCAGGTCTTCCCTGAACCGGAAACAATCATCCTGGGACCAGTTTCGGGGTATCACCACCCATCAGGCAGACTATTTTGAATCCAGTGGCAAAGTGAAGGAAGGGACCCATGTCTGGGTATACCCTGCCAACTTAGGATGAACAAAGCAAACACAAGGAGATGATGGACGGAGCACTGAAACTTTTCATACACTCACCCCTAGTCACAGAGCTGGGTTATATCCATCATTCTTTTTTAGCTCATTTCGCTACCTCAGTTCAGACCCAGCTATATGCAAATCAGTCTTGATCCTGTGCCTCATGGGAACAGTCCAGCCCAAACTGCTAAGGCAGGTGTTCCCTGAACCGGAAACAAGCATCCTGGAATCAGTTTTGGGGTAACCCCCCCCCATCAGTCAGGCTAGCTTTAATCCAGTGGCAAAGTGAGCAAGGGACCCACATCTGGGCATACCATGCCAACTTAGTGCAAACAAAGCAAACACAAGGAGATGATGGACAGAGCACTGAAACGTTTCAGACACTCACCCCCAGACACAGATCTGGGTTGGATCCATCATTGTTGTTTAGCTCACTTCGCCACCTCAGTTCAGACCCAGCTATATGCAAATCGGTCTTGACCAAGTGCCTCATGGGAACAGTCCAGCCCGAACTGCCAAGCCAGGTCTTCCCTGAACCAGAAACAAGCATTCTGGGACCGGCTTCAGGGTAACACCCTTCATGAGCCAGGCTAGCTTGAATTCAGTCCACATTAAGCCAGCACCATCCCTAAGGTGGAGCAGGCGATATAGACCCCAATTTTTAATATTCACCATTTTGAGATTGTGGTTAAATAGGTATAGGGTAGTGCTCTTCCCACAGGAAGTGGTCACTTAGAGGGTGTAGACACCCTAAAAGTAGGTATGTCATTGGCTACAATCTGTCGCTCCCTTTAATTCCCATAAATTTAGTGTTTAGGTGCTTTCCCTGGAGCTTGAACCTTAGATTTGATGGACACAAAGAAGAAACAGACCAAGAAGAGCCCGAAAACTGAAGTCCTGCTGCAGAGAAAATAGCACCAAACCCTGCCTTTGCATTTGTGTTCGGTAAAAACATGGATAGTGACCATTGCCCTTAAGAGTTTACCATTAACATGCGGCTGAACCAATACAACGCAGCAGCTGACCTAGGCTTCGAAAGCCACTCAATGAATCTAAAACGCATCAAGTGTTCCATCAACAGCCTCCCGACCCTGGTCTCAGAAGCGAAACTGCTACTATCCAGCATTAACGAATCAGAGGGAGATTAAATCCTCAGATGTTCAATGTTCTCCCAAAAAACTGGCAGACCAGTTAGCAAAACTGGTACGGGGCAAAGCAAAGCTTCACAAGGGAAAGGCTTCAGTCATCCTATAAGGTCTGCCCAAAAAGATATCAACCAGTTGGGAAGAAATATCAAAAGGCCACCAATGGATCCAAAAATAATAAGGAAGCTCAGAGAGGCTCCAAGACAGCTGAAGATGGCAAAACTCGAACTCCAAAGAAAATATGGAAGTCCTTCTGGGCTAAACTACTGCACGTTATCAGGACTAACAACTCTGCAAAGTTTTGGAGTACCATAAATGGATAGGGGGCTCTCTCACTAAGGTAGCTTCTTCCAACATCTAGGAGAGAGTGTGAAACCACTTTCTCCATGATCATTTCAATACCCAACCATCACCAGACCAATTCCTTGTGCAGGAGGAAGGCTATGCGGCTAGCGGTGTCCGGGAAGTTACAACCGAGAGCCACGACCAGGCAACTGTCGGGTTCCCCATCATAGAGGTCCTAATCCAAAAACAAATCGCCACCAAGGTATGCAGGGATGGGGCACCAGGCCCAGGCAGAATACCACCTGCTCCATGTAAGGATGACCCAGAATTATGGGATACCCAACTAGCCCCGCTCTATTCATCCATACTGGAAAAGAACTGCATCCCCTCCTTCATGTTGTGGTTCGATTCTCGCTCCAATTTTCAAAATGGGTGACAAAAGAGCTCCAGGAAACTACCATGGATAACAAGGCAAATACTTCACTTGTGTGCTATTGGACCGTCTACAATCATGGGCTGAGATAAATAAAATCATTCCCCAAATCAAACTGAATTCACAAGGCACGCTTGAACAACAATGAACCTAACAGCACTCTCCTTTTTGATCAATCAGGCGTAATCTAACACCTGCCCTTTATATATGGGGTTTATAGATTACATTCTACAGGGTCGATTGCTGGAAGTTCTGGCAGAAGCTTGCCCTCCTTACCATTCCTGACACCTTGCTCAGGGCTCTGTAGATTCTACACCATGATACCTGATTCAGAATTAGGAACGGGGATGGTTCGTGCCTTTCACAGCCAATACCCACCACGCAAGGCCTCAAGCAAGCAAGGTTGCGTTCTTGCACCCACTCTATTCAACTTATTCCTATCCAATCTTTCTCTGGTCCTCAACTCAGTAAACGTGCATCCAATCAAACTTGGTGGCCTCTGCCTCTCAAACCTACTCTATGCAGATGACCTGGTTCTTATCAGCAAAACAAAGATTGATCTGCAACGCCTCCTGGATGAAACTGCCACATTCTCTAAAAGGAACAGCCTGCAAATAAACAAATAGAAAACCAAGATTCTCACGATCCAAGTTGCCAGAACTCAAAAGCCAACTTGGTCCCTCGACCGAGATAAATTAGAAGCAACCAACTGCCATAAGTACCAAGGTGTGCTTTTTAATGACAATGGCAGATATGCGAGCTAGCTGATGGGATTAAAAAATGGAAGGCACTGCACTTGAATTTTTTCTCAGATCCGCACACATAAAACTAAAAGGCCTCACCTTTACACTGATCCTCCAGTGTGCGCAGGAGAAGGTTCTCCCAAATCTAACATATAGGTGTGAGGCTCTGAAAGGGCAGGAGAGTGAGACACTTGACAAAACGCTCACAAAGATCTACAGATCAGTTTTCCAGTTCCCCTCTTACATATCTCCAGTGCAAATAAGATTGAAATTCAGAATCTGTACACAGGCGCTGGCTCGCAAGGCCGCCTTGGCTATAAGCTGTCACATGCTTAGGGCCTCCAAGGAAGGCTCCCTGGCACACCACTTATGGATGGGGTTGGCTACAAACTATAGGTCGTCGGACACTACTATCTGACCCAAGCCCTCAGCACAATTATCTTGGAACCCACCATCAATTTACACATCAGCCTGCAGTACTTCAAAAGGCTCACAATAATTAGCACAAAATGGATCTTTTCAATAGAAGATGACCAGTCTCTCTGTACGGTCCCTCAGCTGGATGGCCCTATGCACCTATAAACAAATGACACCCCAGTACTACTTAAACAACCCCTACAATGAAAGGATAAAGCACAGCTCATGAAGCTGAGAAAGGGGGTGTCCTCACTGCCGGCCACCTCCCACAGTGGAAAAGGGGGAAGGCTTAGGCAATGTGATGGCTCTCAACATAAAGAGGACATAAAACAAGTCTGTGCCTCACCCTTCTAGAGGATAGAAGGGGTCTGCTACGAAGGGGTTGGATAGCTAAGGACATAAGATCCTGCAGAGGAGCAGTCCTGGCCTGCTTCAGCCCTTCGAATATCATCCTGAATTGTGCCTTGGTTAAATTTATGGACGGTTACTCTTGGAAGACAGAGGCTCAGAATTGTGCATGCGATGGGCTGACAGATAACTCAGTCCCCATTAGGCACTCGCAACTGACCACTCCCTCATAATGTCATTACCCCCTTCTGCTGCCTAGAAACTAACAGATACGCTCCAGCCCATATAAAAGTGTTATTGAAAGTAGGTGTTTCCCATTCACCCACTTAGAGTAAATGACGCCAACTCCTTGCCCTTTTAACTAACATATGAATGCACTTTTTATTCTAGCACCATCTTGTTAGTAACATGTAATATAGGCCTTATGTGACTCGATGATTTTGTTTACTTTTCTTGTCGTAAACCTGTATCTTAAAAAATGTAACCTTATGGAATATGCAAACTGTGATTGGATGCCACCTTTTCTTGTTGCAAAGGTTTATACTAATCCTTTAATAAAGTCTTTAACAATACAAATATGTATGAGGGAGAGGCTGGATAAGTGTTTATATTACTGCTTTCAAGCTGTGTTACTGAGTATTGCAGTATGCAACTGTGTCTGCAGAAGTGTCCTCAGTAGTCCTAGATAAGTAGCAATGTGACTGTGAGACTCATTGTATAACTAACCATAAGGGTCTGAAAGTGCAGTTGTCAGTGACTGTGAATGTGTGAGTGTAAATATTAAGGTTTCAGCAGCTAGTCGACGGACTGTGGGCTAACTAAATACTAATTACCTTAGGGGTGAGTTATGTATAATAGAAGATAATTTAAAGGTAAGGCAAGAATTGTTTAAAGTTAATTTGTCCTACTATTGAAACTGCACACACTGGTTCTGCAGAAGAAGACCTGTGAAATGTTTGTAGCAGCACTTGTGTATATGATTCAGCTATTAGTGCTAGTTATTTAGTAAACATGTCAATGAGTTTCTCAGTCACTATTTAAGTGGGTCTTTGGACATTCAACGAAGTGTGTACCCATACATCTACTATTCTTAGTGTCTCCATGGTTCTCTAAATGTATATATCAGGAGCATTATGGACTTTGAAACTCTGTTAATGAGTTTTGGGGTACACAACTGTGTCTGCAAAAATATCCCCAGTAGGCCTAGATACATATGATGTATTGGTATATATAGTGAATGTTTAGGAGCTAATGTAAGTAAATGGTGGGTGTATTAGTGCATCTATGCTTTTGCAGATAGCTATGTATGTTGTAGTGTAATGTGTATGGGACAGGGCCAAAAAAATGGGGCTTCTAAGCAAGTTTATATACTTATAGTTTTGAAACGTTTAGAACATGATCTCTGGTCTCAGTAGCATATTAACAAAAAAGAACCCTCTCATCACAGACAGCCTGTGACATATTCCATTTGAGAAAAGTAATGATGAAAACACCGCCATGACAGATTACACAAAACTTTTTATTTGAAATTCATACAAAATACACTTAGTATGCCTTGGCCATTTGAACAAAGTTAGGATAAGTAGCACTCTACAGAAGTGGAGGTTCAACATGGGCATCTGCTTTGATTAAATCTATAAGGGCTTCCTGTTGAGGTTTTATTTGTGTGGAATGAACATTGTTAGAGAATATCATCTGCCCTGTGTATTTACCTTAGAAGAGACATGGATTTCTGGAACACCTCTACACAAATAAAGTTCTTTCTATTGGGTAATTAGGAGGTGCTACCCCGTTGGATACATGTATAGTGCATAAAGGATGCTGAGGAAATATTTTCAGTTACCTTGTGTGTCTATAACTTTGTGAATGTGATTGTCTCTCGAGTGTCTTCATCATATAACTTTATAAGTTAGAACCGCAGAGAAAACATACTTGGAAAATCTGCACTATAGAAAAGTAAATGTTTGTTTGGTGGAGATGCAATCATACTGGGACTTCCACTTTTCTCCTCTATGATGTTGGCATACATGCTGTAGGATATGTGAGCACTGGATTATTTGTAGTAGAAAAGCATTTTAAGGGTTACTTACATGTTTTTAATATGAAGTAGACCTAGGTGCCGATCACGATCCGGTAAAAACCGGGTACGAACCGTCGGAAGGAGCATATTCTCCGTCCGACGCGTACCCGGTTGTCAAAATATACAAACATGGAATTACGATTCGCACGGAAACACCATTTCCGTACGAATCGTACAAAACCCCGACCGACGAAAATAAACATACAAATGTGATCCGGGAAAGCGCCGACGTGACGTCGGGACGCATGCAGCCTGCCATTCACGAACCAGGAATCACGATTCGCACCGACGTCATCCCGCACGGTGAATATTTTCCGGCTGACAAAAACTGCCGGGAAATCAGGACGACGCGAACAAGGAGTACCTGTACGCGACGGACAGACATGGACCCGAACCTACGTGTCATCCCGGCCCTCATAGCAGTCGACCTCCTCTACAGGTTCGGACGCAGACACCGCAGAAGGTCAGAACAACAAAGGGAGAGGGGAAAGGGGGGGGCAGGACCAGGGGCAGGCCACAAAACCCCCACCAAAGTCACACAGCACACATGCCCTGGACATACCTGACCCCCAGGCCCTGGTCACTACGAGGGGGTGGGGGTGTGTCCAGCAAAGCCAGCGACCGCCACAACGGAAGTGCTTGACGACGCAAACCGGCAACACAACAATACAGGTACGTCCCGTACCCACGCCTTAAGAGCGTGGGTACGAGTCGTACCCCGCCCACACCTACGTCATCCCAACAATGGCGGGACGGCTGTACCCACGTGGCAAAGGCCTGGGTACGGCCCGCACAAGCATCACATAGCGTGGGGACACATATGTACGGACCGTACCCCCACCCCCGTATGCATGGAGCGTACCCCCAACCGCAGCAGTGTAAGTGGGACGAAGCGAGAGACGCGTTAATAGCTCTCTGGTAGTCCTGCCTCATGTGTCTCGGTAAAAGCAGCGCTAGAGTATCTGTTGTTATGAAAATTGTATTTTTAATCTGTTAAAGTCACGCTTGTTTTTTAAAATCCAATCACTTAACCCACTTCCTGTTGGTCCACCACTTCCGCTCTAAACGCAGTCTAGTGTTAAGAGGGAGGGAGTTAGCAGCTGCTGCACAGCAGAGCTGATTGGTTGGAGGGCGGTAGGGGACGATACTTCAGCGCGCTGGAGCAGACGCGCAGCGGATGAAGCGAGAGACGCGTTAATAGCTCTCTGGTAGTCCTGCCTCATGTGTCTCAGCGCGCTGGAGCAGACGTGCAGCGGACACGCGCAGCGGGCGCGCCGCGGGCGCGCTGAAGGCGTGCCTAAGGCAAGCCCGTCTGCGCCCGTCCGCGCCCTGCCGGGACCAGGGGCCATAAACCCTGGCCAAACACTGAGGTATTCGTCTTCTGAGTTGATGTCCTTTGCTACATTGTCCTTTCCTATCAATCTCCCTACCCTGTTATTATTGGAAACGGAAAACCTCCTTAGGACCCCCGCCGGTACCCGCTGTGACCCCTGTGACGTTGTGACCTCAGCCCACGCTGATGCTCCCCCTGCCTATTCGGTATCCGGATCAGTAAAACCGCCGGGCCTGACAGTGGCTCTTCTGAATACAAGATCTTTACATAAACATCGTCTTGAAATCTTTACCCTCCTTCAAGATGGCGTTATTGATATTCTAGCACTGACGGAAACTTGGATGGGGGATGCATCAGTCCCCGACCTCATCTCTTCCCTGCCAGGTAATTTTGATGCCTGCTGGCACAATAGGCAGGATAATAGAAGAGGTGGGGGGGTGGCGACTTTCTTTAAATCTAGTCTAAAGGCCACCACAATACTATCAGAAAGCTTGGATAATTCTGAGATCCTAGGAGTCAAGTTTACGTTTGACTCCTCCTGCTTTGTATTGCTGACAGTTTATCGCCCCCCGGACGCCTCACCAGGTTTCTGTGACCACTTTAGCGAAACTATATCAGATCTTAGTACACGCTATCAAAAACTCATGGTTGTGGGCGATTTCAACTTCCATTGGGACAGCAATCCCCGTGAATCTCAGGCCAGTCAGCTGGACACGACTATGTCTAACTTGGGATTCCATCAGTTGGTTAATGGCCCTACTCACCTCAAGGGACACACCCTTGACCTGGTCTGGTCAACCTGCCAGCAAGTCAGACTTTTAAAGTGTCTCCCATGTGTCTGGTCGGATCACTTCCTTATCTCCTGCTGGGTTCCCCTGGACGGTCCTTCCACCTTTTTACCTCCAGAGTGGAGGAGAGTGCGAAGTTGGCATAAGATCGAGTCGGATAATATCACTGATTTCCTTCAAAAACTTCCTCCGCTTAGGCCTGAGGAGGGCCATACCAACATTGACTTAACCAGCCAATCTCTTAGTGACACTCTCCTCCTGGCTATTGACCATCTAGCACCAGTACGCAGGGAAAGAGTCAAGCCCAAAAATAAAGGGGCCCCCTGGTTCAACGAGGCACTACGGATACATAGACAGAGCCTACGTAAAGCTGAAAGACAGTGGAGAAGAGCTTATAACGCTTCTGACCTGATCCTTTATAAAGCTGCTCTGGCCCTGTATAAGAAAGCTATCACCTCAAGGAAAGCAGAATATTATGAGGCTCGGATTATTGAGGCACCTAATAAGCAAAAGGAAACTTTCAAGATGCTAAAAGAGCTTAGCAGAAAGGTCGATGTGCCTTCGACTCAAATACCTTTCGATGTTGACACCTCTTTTTGCAGAAAGTGATGGATATTTTGCTTGAGATCAATAGATCCCCGGTGATTGCCGCTAGTCAAGGGCTAGTGTCGCCTCAAACTTCACCAGCCCAATGGCTTGCCCAATTCCCGCCGCTGGACTCAGAAGCCCTGGCCTTCCTGATAAATAAGATCAAATCCGGCTCACCGGCTGATCCCTGTCCTCCTAGGATTTTCCAGTTGGCTCGCCCAATCTTGGAATGTCAGATCCTCTCACTCCTTAACAACTCCCTGGCCTCGGGTCAGGTGCCAAGTAACCTGAAGGAGGCTCGAGTTATTCCTCTACTGAAAAAGCCAGGAGCTAATAACGCTGAATTGAAAAACTACAGGCCTATCTCACAACTCCCCTTTTTGGCTAAAGTTATGGAGCAACATGTCCTAAAACACCTTTCAGGTTTTTTGGACACATTTAAGCTTCTACATCCACGTCAGGCAGGATTTAGAGCATACCATAGTACGGAGTTAGTCATGCTGTCCGTCCTCGACGATCTTAGATTGAATGCTGATAAGAGAGAGCCAAGCGCACTTGTGCTCTTGGACCTCTCCGCAGCATTTGATACGGTCAGCCATTCCATCTTGCTGACCCGTCTGTTGGACCTGGGACTCAGGGGCTCGGCCCTTGACTGGCTAAAATCCTTTCTCTCTGGGCGCTCGCAAAGGGTGCAGCTTAGCGACCGTTTTTCTAAGAAAAGTGTCATTCCATGTGGTGTACCCCAGGGCTCTGCGCTGTCCCCTCTGCTCTTTAATATCTATCTGCAACCCTTAGTGGCCGCCTTATCCAATCTTGACTGTCGTGTCTTTAATTATGCTGATGACACCCAGCTCATTCTGAGGATTGACAATTCAGCTCAAGCCCAAGAGACGGCTCAAAACATCTTAAGATTCACAGCTGGCTGGATGACAGCGAATTCTTTAAAAATCAATCCCGATAAAACGGAGGTCCTCGTCATCCCAACTATTAACAACTCTTGGGGAGGCCTGTTCTGGCCCAAAGAACTTGGGACCCCTCCATGCCCATCCCCAGCTGTGAAAAGTCTGGGCATTAAGATTGATGCAGAACTTTCATTAAGTCATCAAGTCTCCTCTGTGGTGGGCATCTGCTCTGGTATTATGAGGCAACTGAGGAAACTGGTCCCCATTCTGTCTACCTCCTCCATGAAATCCATAGTCTCGGCTACTATTCTGTCTCGCCTTGACTATGGAAATGCGCTGTACCTAGGTCTTCCTCTGAAACTCACCAACCGGCTCCAGGTGGCACAGAATTATGCCGCTAGGCTAGTTTTTGGCCTTCCCAGAAGGTCTCAGGCATCACCTCTGCTTCTAAAGCTACACTGGCTGCCCGTTAGACAACGCGCTAAATTTAAGGCCCTATGTATCGCCCATAAGTCCCTCTATGGTCACGCTCCCAGCTACATTAGGGATCGCCTGGCTAAGTATGTTCCGGGACGCCTACTTCGCTCTACAGATGCTTTCCAACTGGTCTGTCCCCGAAGCAACTTGGCCTCTGTGATCCTGCCACGCCTTTGGAATCAACTGCCAGATGCCGTTCGGAAAGAGCCAGGCTTACTCCCTTTTCGAAAGATACTGAAAACGCTGCTTTTCAGAGACATTTTCTAAGATCTCTGCGACCAGGACTGTCTTTACCGGGCTAATTTTGCAAATCTCCTTCTGTCAAAGCGCTAAGAGACCTGTCGGTATACATGCGCTATATAAATTCCTCTACAAATACAAATACAAATACAAGTACGACCCGTACCCCCACCCGCGGACGTATGGAGAGTACCCTACCCCAACAGTGTAAGTACGACCCGTACCCTCACCCGCGGACGTATGGAGCGTACCCCCACCCCAACCGTGTATGTACGACACGTACCCCCACCCGCGTACGTATGGAGCGTACCCCCACCCCAACCGTGTATGTACGACACGTACCCCAACCCGCATATGCATGGAGCGTACCCCCACCCCAACAGTGTAAGTACGACCCGTACCCTCACCCGCGTACGTATGGAGCGTACCCCCCAGCCCAACAGTGTAAGTACGACCCGTACCCTCACCCGCGTACGTATGGAGCGTACCCCCACCCCAACTGTGTAAGTACGACCCGTACCCTCACCCGCGGACGTATGGAGCGTACCCCCACCCCAACAGTGTAAGTATGACCCGTACCCTCACCCGCGGACGTATGGAGCGTACCCCCACCCCAACCGTGTATGTACGACACGTACCCCCACCCGCGTATGCATGGAGCGTACCCCCACCCCAAAAGTGTAAGTACGACCCGTACCCTCACCCGCGGACGTATGGAGCGTACCCCCCACCCCAACAGTGTAAGGACGACCCATACCCTCACCCGCGTACGTATGGAGCGTACCCCCCACCCCAACAGTGTAAGTACGACCCGTACCCTCACCCGCGTACGTATGGAGCGTACCCCCCACCCCAACAGTGTATGTACGACCCGTACCCTCACCCGCGGACGTATGGAGCGTACCCCCACCCCAACAGTGTAAGTACGACCCGTACCCTCACCCGCGGATGTATGGAGCGTACCCCCACCCCAACCGTGTATGTACGACACGTACCCCCACCCGCGTATGCATGGAGCGTACCCCCACCCCAACAGTGTAAGTACGACCCGTACCCTCACCCGCGTACGTATGGAGCGTACCCCCCTCCCCAACAGTGTAAGTACGACCCGTACCCTCACCCGCGTACGTATGGAGCGTACCCCCCACCCCAACAGTGTAAGTACGACCCGTACCCCCACCCGCGTATGCATGGAGCGTACCCCCACCCCAACAGTGTAAGTACGACCCGTACCCTCACCTGCGTACGTATGGAGCGTACCCCCCACCCCAACAGTGTAAGTACGACCCGTACCCTCACCCGTGTACGTATGGAGCGTACCCCCCACCCCAACTGTGTAAGTACGACCCGTACCCTCACCCCCGGACGTATGGAGCATACCCCCACCCCAACAGTGTAAGTACGACCCGTACCCTCACCCGCGGACGTAAGGAGCGTACCCCCACCCCAACCGTGTATGTACGACACGTACCCCCACCCGCGTATGCATGGAGCGTACCCCCACCCCAACAGTGTAAGTACAACCCGTACCCTCACCCGCGTACGTATGGAGCGTACCCCCCACCCCAACAGTGTAAGTACGACCCGTACCCTCACCCGCGTACGTATGGAGCGTACCCCCCACCCCAACAGTGTAAGTACAACCCGTACCCTCACCCGCGTACGTATGGAGCGTACCCCCCACCCCAACAGTGTATGTACGACCCGTACCCTCACCCGCGGACGTATGGAGCGTACCCCCACCCCAACAGTGTAAGTACGACCCGTACCCTCACCCGCGGATGTATGGAGCGTACCCCCACACCAACCGTGTATGTACGACACGTACCCCCACCCGCGTATGCATGGAGCGTACCCCCACCCCAACAGTGTAAGTACGACCCGTACCCTCACCCGCGTACGTATGGAGCGTACCCCCCACCCCAACAGTGTAAGTATGACCCGTACCCTCACCCGCGTACGTATGGAGCGTACCCCCCACCCCAACAGTGTAAGTACGACCCGTACCCTCACCCGCGGACATATGGAGCGTACCCCACCCCAACAGTGTAAGTACGACCCATACCCTCACCCGCGGACATATGGAGCGTACCCCCACCCCAACCGTGTATGTACGACACGTACCCCCACCTCATATGCATGGAGCGAACCCACACCCGTGTATGTTCTAAGCGTTCATATCGTGAAATAGGAGGGGTGGGTGCAGAGTCCTCCCAGCAGTGCCCAGAGACAGGAGGGGTGTGTGCAGAGTCCTCCCAGCAGTGCCTAGACACAGGAGGGGTGGGTGCAGAGTCCTCCCAGCAGTGCCCAGACACAGGAGGGGTGGGTGCCTAACACTCACAGCAGTGCCCAGACACAGGAGAGGTGTGTGCAGAGTCCTCCCAGCAGTGCCCAGAGACAGGAGGGGTGTGTGCAGAGTCCTCCCAGCAGTGCCCAGAGACAGGAGGGGTGTGTGCAGAGTCATCCCAGCAGTGCCCAGAGACAGGAGGGGTGGGTGCAGAGTCCTCCCAGCAGTGCCCAGAGACAGGAGGGGTGGGTGCCTAACACTCACAGCAGTGCCCAGACACAGGAGGAGTGTGTGCAGAGTCCTCCCAGCAGTGCCCAGAGACAGGAGGGGTGTGTGCAGAGTCCTCCCAGCAGTGCCCAGAGACAGGAGGGGTGTGTGCAGAGTCCTCCCAGCAGTGCCCAGAGACAGGAGGGGTGTGTGCAGAGTCCTCCCAGCAGTGCCCAGAGACAGGAGGTGTGTGTGCAGAGTCCTCCCAGCAGTGCCCAGACACAGGAGGGGTGTGTGCAGAGTCCTCCCAGCAGTGCCCAGAGACAGGAGGGGTGGGTGCAGAGTCCTCCCAGCAGTGCCCAGAGACAGGAGGGGTGGGTGCCTAACACTCACCGCAGTGCCCAGACACAGGAGGGGTGTGTGCAGAGTCCTCCCAGCAGTGCCCAGAGACAGGAGGGGTGTGTGCAGAGTCCTCCCAGCAGTGCCCAGAGACAGGAGGGGTGGGTGCAGAGTCCTCCCAGCAGTGCCCAGAGACAGGAGGGGTGGGTGCCTAACACTCACAGCAGTGCCCAGACACAGGAGGGGTGTGTGCAGAGTCCTCCCAGCAGTGCCCAGAGACAGGAAGGGTGGGTGCAGAGTCCTCCCAGCAGTGCCCAGAGACAGGAGGGGTGGGTGCAGAGGCCCCCAGCAATAAGGGTGGAGTACCCACAGATCAAATTGCCACAATTGTCAGTCAGGTGCACAAAGACCCTGCAGTACATGTAACACATGTGTGCGAGTCTGGGAGTACACACATGCATACAGCCTAAAAGGGAACATGTCCACATGAAGTCATGTCAACAGACTACATACACAAGTACAGTGATCACCAAGGATGCCACGAATGATGCAGGTGGAGACATCGCTCTGCATGCATGGCCAAAGTTAAAGGGGTCCGTCACACACCCAGCTAATGTACACACAGCTCAGCGCTAAATATTGGGAACACCCTGCAGGGAAGATGTCAGGGTACACAGAGGAAGGAATACACCTTGGGACAATTTCACCATGCAGTAACTGCTTACATGAACAGAGAAACCTAGCTAACACCTTGTGATGGCACACAGACACCAGGGTCCCCCCTATGACCAGCACACTACTACATTTCCCACACACCCAACACATGATCACCACCCAAAATCATGTAGCAGCCCCACCAACAGCAACACCACAAAAGCAGTAGTGTTCTAAGGAAAAATAAAAGGCTTTATTCAGCATTTCCAAATAATGTGTGTGTGGATCAAGTTCAATATTGACAAAGCCCATAGGGCAGTCCATGAGTCACAGCTGGAAGGGGGACACAGTGGGACGCGTGTCCCCTAGCTTGCCTGCACAGTCAGACCCCTTCGTCTTCCACAGCGGGGAGGGCATCATGTGGGGGGGAAGGACCAGGCACCGCAGGGACATGAGGGCGAAGGGTAGGCGTCGTGGGTGCAGGGATGGAGGACTCCACCACAGGGGGTGGGGCAGGGCCAAAGGCGGAGGCAAGGATGTCGCTGCACACCTTAGCAAGGTCCTCCAGTGTCTCCCCTGCACCCGAAGGAACCACAGGCCCCAAGGAGGGGGGGGGGTGGAGGGATGGGTCGCAGCGCCACTGGGGAAGGGTGGGGACAGGGGGGGGACTCAACCACCCTGACCGGGGACTCCCTTGACCGCTTGCGGGGTGATGTCACAGTGGGGCTCAGGGACAGAGCGGCCATGAAGGAGTCCTTGCCGGATATGTGGCCAGGAGAGCTGAGGGGAGGGGATTTGGAGGGAGTGGATTGGGTGGAATGCGGACTCCCACTCTGGCTGCATGACTTACGTTTGCCCCCCGACCCAGTGGGTGTGCCTACTTCACCCTGTGTGTGCGTGCCAGGAGGTGTGCGTATGACCTTCCCTGCTGGTGTGGTGCCTGTGTCTGTTGTGGTGGGTGCATGCTGACGTCTGGGTGTACGTGGGACAGGCATGGGAGTGGGAAGTGTGGATGGGGCAGGGGTAGGGGGTGGGACGTAGCGCTGCAGGAGACCCACTGCTGCAGTCAGTGTCGAGTCTATGGACCTCAGTAACTGGCCTTGGTCAGCCTGCGATGAAAAAATGCCCTCCAAGTATGCCTCCATGTTGTGCAGCACTTGGCTGTGGCCATGGAGGACATTAAGGATCGCAGCCTGACCAACCTGCAACTGCCGCTGGATGTCCACAGACTCAGCATTGGCGGCAGCAGTGGAGACAGGGGCAGGGGGTGCGGTGCCTGGCAGGAAGGAGACATGTGGTGACCGGGCACGCTGGGAAGGGAAACGAGCAAGTGGGAGGCGGCTGATGGCAATAGAGGGGGCGGGGTGCAATGTTGTGCCACTGTCAGCTGCTGGTGCAGCCTCCGCCCACTCGGAGAGATCATCCTCGGACCCGTCAGCTTCATATTCTGTTGCGCCAGTGGACAGGTCCTCGGCCTCACTCTCCTCCGCCTCAGTACCACTCAATGTGCCAGCCACAATGTCAACGCTGGCACTGGTGCTCGGTCCCTCCGCTCCGTCTGTGCTCATGTCTCCCTCCGTGTCCCCCGACGATGCTGTGGGCAAGGTGAAGAGACAGCAATTAATCACACACCTGTATACATATGTCACATGAGTCCAATCTACATAGGTTACAGTGCATAGCCTGCAAAGAAAGATCAGTAACACCTACAAAACAAGGTACAGATGTAGGGCATGCAACACACAGTTGGTTGACCCACCATGCCAATGAAAATCCATGGAGAGCATGACACAATAGCAAATGACATGAAATGGAGTTTGACATAGGAGCCAGGCCCTGGGGACAATCCAGCACTGCATCTGCACCACACAGCGTTGCCGAAAATAGGGATGAGGAGGGACCATATCCATGAACTTGAGGCACATGCTGCATAGGTAATACTGAAAACATGCCCACCATGACTGGCTCACTGCACCTTGAGTGTATGTCCAGACAAACATCACACACTGGCCAGACCTAGCAAGGAGAATTCTGGTTTTGACATGTAGGCTTGGCCCGCACCAACCACCCCCTACATGAGACAATTTGTTGAGACACAGCTGGCACTTACATCTCTTAGTCTGGGTGAAATACACAGGGGCTGCATAAATGCAAGATTGGACGCCAAATACCCAAGGTGCGCCTGTCCAAATAATCATGTACAAATGGTCATCATCAGATGATTGTAACAAGACACACAGGCACTGGCCACTGTGACTATGAACAAGGAAAATCAGGTCAGGCTGTACAGTGGACACTTGTGCTACATTTCACGTCAATATACATGGCGCCAGGGGACAATGGCACAGAGCACAACCTATGCTGTAGACGCAGGTGCGATCCTCCGCGTCCAGCACCGGATATCCTGCCAGCGTTTCCTCACCTGGGCCAGGCGCCGCTTGCGACCATCCGCACTCCTCACGGCACTGACGGCGGTCAGCCATATCTGCTTCTTGGCAGAGGCGCCTACCTGTGAGGATGAACAAGTGACACTACATCAATACACCAGGCACATGTTACAGAGAGACATATTAGAACAAATTTGCTGTTTACAACAAGGCATAGTATGCATCCAACGCATTGCACCTTTGTCATAGGGACATGATCCTCTGGGGAAGGGCAAAAACAGTACGTGCTATTGAAAGTACACAGGTGGAATGAGGGCAACCACACAATCAATGACCCAGGCTCACACTGTGCATCACAAGCTACACCAGGATAATGTGCAGCACCTCTAAGCAGTCACATGCCACAGGCCACTGACGCTACCGCAGCAGAGTACACAGACACACACAGGCACAGGACATTCACCTGCCATTGCCAAATGCAGCGACAAACCTCACTCTGCACATGTGCCACTAGACGGGGGGCTCACAGGTGTGGGGCTGGCTCTGCACGTCAGAGACACAGCACTGCTCCCTGCTCACATCACATGGGCAGGGTATATCCATCCCTCATGCAGCCCGGGTGCTACACTCCACATATGCACCCACCCACATGACAGGGGACTTACACACACACCGATGTCCAGGGTACGAACACATCATGTGGACACTCTCAGCACAGGTACACAGAACTAACACACATCTGTGGGTACAGTCACCTGTCACACTGGGCTGACCACATAATCACATGAGGACTGTAGAGGCTACATTCCCAGGAGGACAAGACAGGCAGAATGTGGCATGCACCATGCAGTGATTTTCACAGTAAACACAATGCTAGTGAGGACGGCAGACATGCACCACAGCATGCTCTGGCTGGGAGACATCAGGCATTCCCCCCCTGGGACCCCCCCTACAGTACATAGCATGTGTGTCACACCTGGACACAATGGCAGAAGTCATACTCACAAAAAAGGGACACAGTCTGTGCTAGTGGACTCTGCACACACCTGATACCCTGGTCGCCCATACAGCAGGGGGTACTGTGGGAGGATCACATCCAGCAAAGCCAGGTTCTCCTCCAGGGTGAAAGGCTGTGACCTCTCCACAGACCTTGACATTGTTCCAGGGAATCAGTAGCAGCAGCTGGGTCGTCGAATACAAAGATGTGCAGGCAAGTGCTCCCTCATGGGACCTGGCTGCCTTATATCTGCCTTGCTGGCCTGTTTCATGCACAGGAGTACAGAGTGATTGGTCACTCACATTTGCATCCTATGTTTCCTCCAATCCCTTCAAACCTAGCACAGTCAGTGGGTTCTTATTGTGTTATTTTCTTCAGCATGATGTCAACTCCAGAAGCACATTGCAACAAAGTAGATTCATTCAAACTGACTACTGCTGTGCACCTGCTTAAAAAAATTCAAACTTTAAACTGGGTCTCCATGACAACCAGCATGCATGTAGGCCTTTATACTTGTCCCTCATGTGTCCCCTATGTAATTTGGAGCTCCACACACAGGTACGGTGCGTCACGGGGCCCTAGGGCACCCCAAATGCATATCAACGGCCCGTACAGGCGTGTGTACGGTCCGTCTCACTATGGGTGTTCTCGCGTATGCATACTCATAGTGATAGTGAGCGTACAGGCGTGTGTACGGTCCGTACCACTATGAGTACGCATACGCGAGAACACCCATAGTGATATGGACCGTACACACACCTGTACGCTCACTATCACTATGAGTGTTCTCGCGTATGCGTACCCATAGTGGTACGGACCGTACACACGCCTGTACGCTCACTATCACTATGGGTGTTCTCGCGTATGCGTACCCATAGTGGTACGGACCGTACACGCATGCGTACGCTCACTATCACTATGGGTGTTCTCGCGTATGCGTACTCATAGTGGTACGGACCGTACACACACCTGTATGCTCACTATCACTATGAGTACGCATACGTGAGAACACCCATAGTGAGACAGACCGTACACACGCCTGTACGCTCACTATCACTATGGGTGTTCTCGCGTATGCGTACTCATAGTGGTACAGACCGTACACACGCCTGTACGCTCACTATCACTATGGGTGTTCTCGCTATGCGTACCCATAGTGGTACGGACCGTACACGCGTGCGTACGCTCACTATCACTATGGGTATGCGTACCCATAGTGATAGTGAGCGTACGCACGCGTGTACGGTCCATACCACTATGGGTACGCATACGCGACAACACCCATAGTGATAGTGAGCGTACAGGCGTGTGTACGGTCCGTACCACTATGAGTACGCATACGTGAGAACACCCATAGTGATAGTGAGCGTACAGGCGTGTGTACGGTCCGTCTCACTATGGGTGTTCTCGCGTATGCGTACTCATATTTATAGTGAGCATACAGGCGTGTGTACGGTCCGTACCACTATGAGTACGCATACGCGAGAACACCCATAGTGATACGAACCGTACACACGCCTGTACGCTCACTATCACTATGGGTGTTCTCGCGTATGCGTACCCATAGTGGTACGGACCGTACACACGCCTGTACGCTCACTATCACTATGGGTGTTCTCGCGTATGCGTACCCATAGTGGTACGGACCGTACACGCGTGCGTACGCTCACTATCACTATGGGTACACATACGGCAGCACTCCCATAGTGATAGGGAACGTACACAGGCCCTCTTAGCGGAAGTACGGTGCCTTTCACACATCACAGTGGTGACAGGCAGCACACAGGAAGGAATAGGGCTGACATACTTGTCCATGGATGGACATCAAGGCATTGTCTGGCCAGTACTACATGTGTGGGGCACAGGTGTGAAAGGCTGTGATGTGGCACATTACTCCTGAGTGGAGAAGGCACCAGATGTATGATGAGATGTGTACAGATGTTATGTGTGACGGTGCAATATGTGCCAGGCATGCCCTTAACTCCTTTGACATGTGTGCATGTCGTACTGTACACTTGGGATGAGCGTCACTGGCATGGCACGGTCAACAACACTCGCAAGTGTCCCCTGATGGCCGGTACAGGGGTTACCACACCAGACATGTCACTACCCACGGTGCACGATGTGACTATGTCATGTATGTGTGGGGGGTTCCCATTAGGTTGATGTTGGAGCTCCCTCAAAAGCATCAGCTGTTGCAGCAACCAACATGTGTCTGTGTGTAGATGGACATGGCACACTGTTCCGCACACCAGGCCACATGTGGTATCGGATGTGAGGTGCGTATGTATGCATGGGACACGGAGTAGCGTAACAAGGACATGTCTGCATCCTCTCTATGAATGTGTGGTGAGTCATCACATGTACACCTTCATGGCAAGGTGTGTGGGCTGTCCTAGTGTAATGTCATGTGACCTGTGGCTCTAGTGTTCTGCTACCAGTCTCTGCAATCGACATCCTACTTCTGCTGATGTGTGGATGTATGTCACTCCTGTGTTGTGTCTGGCTGTTCACTTACACTGGGACACAGCTAATCCCATGCCATGGCATGTGGAGGTTCACAATCTCCGTGTGTAGCTGGGTCTTGGTAGGAGTGTCACCTGCCAGCCATACGTGTCCAGGGCATGTGGCACATACCTGACTCCGTATGTCACATATGTGTATTGACAGATTAACATGTGCTCAGCACCAAAAAATTGTTGTTGTAGTGCACTCACTCTTCCTTGTCACTTCCAAATTACTGCAGAGCGCCGCCTCTTCCCCGAGCAATTCCGGACTTGGCTGACATGCGGGAGAATGACTGTATCCGGTGCTACCGCTTCCCCCAACCGTTGATTCTGGAGTTGACGGCGAGGCTGGCACCACTGAGGTGCTGGACTTTTAAGAGTCCAGAGGTGTCAGGGAAACAACACCCAAAGACCCCTGAGTTCCTCCTGTCTCGGTGTACAAATAAACAGAGACACGGGCTTCTCGATGGTGGCGTCAAAGACCAAGGTTTATTTACTGCAGGGACACAGAAGTCATAGGAACCACACAGAGGCAGAATCTATGAGACTGTTCAAATTGCGTTAAGTGGGTTACTCTTTAAATACGCGCAAAATGTCTTTAGGCTACATTACACGAATATTTCTCATGCCCAACCCGGTATCCCAAAACAAACAGTAAATAGACATCAAACAATAATTTGTAGGATTTCGGTATTCGATCAGATCCCCTTGTCAGTTTTCCATTCTTTACCCGATCCTCCCCATCATAAAAATCGTAACCTCCCCATTGTAAAAGCCCAGAAGGAGAGGAGCAGAGCCAGGTGCAAAGGATTGAAAAGGAGGATAAGGGGTGTTTATGGGTCATAAACGGGCATGGCTGCCGTCTTCGGCCTTTCAGTCAGGACAACGGACACGAGAACCAGTATGGCAGGGCTGGCCTCAGGCAGGGGAGGCAGCTTGATTCTGCCTAGTCATGTAGTGTCAGCCTTTCTCTAGGCTCGGCTTACGTGTCCTTAACAAGGTGATTCTGCCGGGGTCATCGCCCGTTCATTGACTATGTGAGGGCAAGAAACAAAATGGATGCAATAACTAAAATGGATGCCACGACTTTACAACAGAATGCCCTATTTCTCAGTGAATTCATGCTAGTTGTGTAGCGAAAACACTGTCATGCATGTAATGGATCATTTGCGGTTCATTGGTACCAAAAACGTTTCAGTACTACGATACCGAATTCACGGGTTTGGATCGCTACAGAACCTCAGACCGTCCTTTTGCCCTTACATTGGCAATAACTCACTCTATGTCAGAATCCATTTCTATGTTCATCAGGTCACTGATATGTTGTTGGAGCATTACTCTATCCCGTGGCGTATCTATAAAAACAGGTGGTCTTCTTACCCATGTTGAAATGCAGACGTTACATAAGGCAGGACCACACTGAACAATGAGACAGCACGAAAATAAAAATACTAATGCAACGCCAGTGACTATCAGAACCTTCCATCCCCACGCAGACAACAGGCTCCAGAACCATCCCATTAATGACCAGTCACCTTCCTCTACATGAATAGAGTCAGAGATCTTATGTAACTTAGAGATGGCCTTGTACACCGTTGGCGCATTATCTGGGATAAAAACACAGCAACTCGATTGGATCATCTTACACACTCCACCTCGATCTGCAAGTAAAACATCAAGAACCATACGGTTCTGTAACGTCATGAGGCGATCCGCTTGAAGCTCAGCTGTCAGGTTACTAAGGGCACCCGCAGTTTCGGTGATAGTGGGTTCAACTACCCGTGTTAGTTGACGTAAGTTTCTACTGTTGGCCATAGGCCCCCATAACGGAAGGAAACCTTTGAAGAAGTCTCCTGCTTCTTGGCCAGTAGTATCTTCCTTACTGAAAACACCTCTCACAACTCTAGTTTTGTGATAGTCCGGTGCAGCAGTGTATGTCGGAGGTAGCAGTTGAGCGATATAACATGAACCTGAGAAGTCAGCAGGCAGCCATGTGTATGCTCTGTCTTGGCAAACAAAATAAGTACCCTTAGCAGCTAAGAATGCAGGGGAAGACTGTGACGGGAAAACATATGTTTCGATACAGTCACTCTTCCCTAGTCGAGCTTTCGGATTCCTCCCATTTCCTTGCAAACAGACCTGACCTTGGTGGGGTACGACCCAGATCGGAGTCGAGCTTTTACGTTTGTTCTCACCCAGAGTAATGCCATATTCCGTAACATTCCAACCCATGTAAACTCGCAATTCATCCTTGGGAATGAACAGGGTATTATTGACATCTCTAACCATGTCAGTGATTCCTTTTACCAAGGCTCTATTAGCAGAGTTATACCGAGTGGAACGCGGAGGTCGTGGAGGATAGGTCTCTAGGGCATAAGCGAACATGGTCTGAAATGCCCAGAATGATCCATTATAACTAAAGGGCAGGACCAGATAAGGGATGCCCTTGTCCATGGTATGTGGTATCAAGCCACACACCCAGCAGTTTGTTGTATTAACCACTAGTTGATGTTGGTGCAAGAGTTGAATGAAAGTGTTATTTATAAACTCAGAGCGTCGAGCTTGCTCGTGGGCAGGAAAAGGGTGGAAAGAATGAAAAGAAACAACAGTCGGAGAAACAGGAACATGGGGGATACTGTAGATGTAACAGGTGTAAAGATCATCTGGATACCAAAGATAATTCCGCCTACCAAAGTTATCAAAACAATTAGAAGTGTCAGAGTACATTGCATTAGAAAACATTTGCTATATAATATGTCATATAGCTTTGTCTTGTGCACATTTATGACATTAACCCGTCGCAGTTCAGGAAGCTCCATCTTCTACAACCGTTCGCAACGGATGGTTTGTACCTGTTAAAAACTTGCCTCTGTTTACCCTGGGAGTTCCCAAGATAGACAGAAGAAACCGACCTTATGTCTGATTCCCTGCAAATTAAAACAAGGCACACGTTACGACCCTACGGTAACCCAGACGGCAAGGTGAGAGAAAAAAATAAAAACAAAAAGATAAAAATTTTGAGCAAACTTCCTGACTGAATGGAATGCAGTTAGATCAAAACAATTTTCAAACGGAAAGGCAATTATGCAATGTCATTGGTTCATAACATGAGAACGTAGATTATATCTGTACTTTCCGGGTCTTGTCTGATCTTGAAATAGCTGGTCTACAGGTGCGGAAATGTTCGACTCCACAGGTGGCAAATGTTCACTTTGTGCAATACTCGGTCCAGGATTCAAAGGAGCGGTTCCTGCTGAGGTGTCAAAGTTCTGTGTTTCAGTTCGTGGGTGGTCCGTTATGTACTCTGCATCACTGAAAGGGATGTGCCTAGGAACAGGTTCTGTCTCGGATACACCAAGTCCCTGTCTAACCCAATTGTCATAGGGGAGTGGGAGAGGGACACGCTTCGTATGGCTAGCGTGTACCCAGTTTTTCCTTCCAGCTAGGCGTACTGCAGTTCTTGTTGTGAGGAGTACCTGAAACGGACCCACGAATCTTGGCTGGAGGTTCCGAGTTCGTTCAAAGTTCCGAACTACAACTTGGTCGCCTGGTTTCAACGTGTGGCCTGGACTCTCTGGCAGTTTAGGCAAGGATTTGAATACCTGTTGATGAATAAGGCTTAATTTAGCAGTCAGATCATAAAGATAATCAATCAACATTGGGTATTCAATCTGAATTCCTTTGGCCTAGGGACTCCCCAGACATTAGCAGGACGACCGAACACAATCTCATATGGGCTAAGCCCTACTCGAGAGTGTACAGTCGCTCTGGTGGACAGTAGAGCTAAAGGCAGTGCGTCTGGCCAAGAGAGACCAGTGGAAGCTTGAATTTTAGCAAGTTTCAGCTTCAGGGTGCCATTGTACCCTTCAACCAAACCCGCTGACTGTGGGTGATTCGCACTGTGGAATTTTTGATTAATACCCAGACCCGCACACACACTTTTCATAACTTTCCCTACAAACTCACTTCCATTGTCCGACCAAACAATCCGTGGCATACCATACCTGGGGAAGTATTCTTTGAGGAGGATTTTGGCAGTGGACATAGCAGTGTTATCCTTCAACGGATATGCCTCAATCCATCTTGAAAAGGCACAGACTACCACTAGGACGTATTTAAGATTGTTACACCTATCCATGTGGATATAATCCAACTGAATCACTTCAAAGGGACAAGAAGGGGGAGCAAAATGACCAGTTGGGGTTGGGGTTCCCTTGCCAGGATTATGCATCAGGCATATCATGCAGTTTTTCACCACTCTTTCCGCACACTTAGTAATTCCATCGTTCTTCCATACTGGAGCTAACATTTTACAGATCCCTTTCGAACTGATGTGCGCCGCTCCATGCGCCATCGTGACTACCGCAAGTACATACGCATCAGGTAACATCCAACGTTGCTGTTCGGACAAATCAACCCAACATCCACTTGAATACATTTTACCCGTTTTCTCCTTCCATTCATTCTTCTCATTCTCAGTTGCTTCATTCTGGATTGCCTTCACACTTTCAATCGTATTCTCACACATCCCTGATTCAGCAATCCATCTTGCAGACGTTGCAACATACATTCGGCTCGTCATGTTCTTGGCCGTCTCTTTGGCGACCTCATCAGCAAACGCATTTCCACGGCCTACATCATCCGTAATCTTCCGATGTGCACTGCATTTCACAATCGCAACTTCATTCGGTAGGGTCAGAGATTCCAATAGATCACTGACTAACTGTCCATGTTGGATTTTAGTCCCATGGGATGTGAGAAAACCTCTTTCTCTCCAGAGACGTCCAAAGTTATGTGATACGCCGAAGGCGTATTGGCTGTCAGTAAACACATTCACTCTCTTTCCCTCAGCTAAAACACACGCTCTTGTTAGTGCAATTAATTCTGCAGCTTGGGCAGAATTCTGACTTATTCTTGCAGTCTCAACAATCGTACTCAAAGTCGTAACTGCATACGCGGCCGTCACATCACCATTCTGTAACTTAAAACAAGACCCATCGACATATAAAGTGCCGTCTGGATCTGGCAACGGAGTGTCTTTTAAATCAATCCGACCTTTTGTCTCTTCCTCAGTTCTGAAACAACAATCATGGGGCTCTGAATCACTCGACTTCTGAGTAGTCGGCAACAACGTTGCTGGATTCAGTATGTTGCATCGCTTGATCTGAATGTGACTTGCCAAAAGTGTCAGCTCGTAGCCTGATAGTCTAGCACTGGTGAGGTGCTGAGTTTTCGTTCGATTCATGAGTGTATCCACGGCATGTGGAACCATGACTATTAACATATTGTTCATGACTAGTCCAGCAGACTGCCTAATAGACACTGCAGCTGCTGCTGTAGCTCTCAAACAACTCGGCAATGCTCTGGCTACCGGATCTAATGTGGATGAGAAATATGCACAAGGCCGCTGTTTGTCACCAAACTGTTGCGTTAAAACACTCAACGCACAACCTTCTCTTTCATGGACATATAGTGTAAACGGCTTACTGTAGTCAGGAGTACCTAACACAGGAGCTGAGCATAACGCATCACGCAATTCCGAGAAGCTTTGTTGACATTCATCAGACCATGGCAAAGGACTCGGAACACCTTTTCCAGTCAGAGCCACCAATGGTTTTGCCATGAGAGAAAAATTTGGGATCCATTGCCTACAGTATGACGTAATACCCAAAAACGCACGCACTTCTCTCTGTGTGCTTGGTACAGTCATCTGCGAGATTGCTTTGATTCTCTCTGGGGTCAACCTTCTTCCCTCCTTTGACAAAAGATGACCTAAGTAGGTCACTTCTTGGCAACAATATTGCAGTTTAGAAGGTGACACCTTGTGATGTAAGTCTGACAAATGACGTAATAAAGAAATTGTAGCTGTTTTGCAAGTTTCCTTGTCATCAGCAGCCAGTAAAAGATCATCTACGTATTGGATCAGGGCAACACCAGGAGGAAGTACAAGAGCATCTAATTGACTCTTTAATGCTTGGCTGTAAATTGAAGGGCTCTCACAATAACCTTGTGGAGCGCGCTTGAATCTGAAACTGCGACCTCCTAAGGAGAAACCAAAAATGTCTCTACTTTCCTCGGCTATGGGAATGCTGAAAAATGCATTTTTCAAGTCGATAACCGTAAACCATGAGGCTGAGGCAGGAATCAACTTCAATAATGCAGTGATATCTGGGACCACAGGAAACTGTGGAATCACTATTTTATTAACTTCTCTGAGGTCAATCACAAATCTGTAGATTGGAGGTTTGGATGGGTCAGTACGTTTCAAAATCGGCAAAACAGGACTATTGCAGACATTTCCTCTAGTTTCCTCAACCACATCTTTCTGTATTAAGTCTTTCACAATCAGTAAGAGTGCTCGTTCCCCTTCATTCGAAATCCGATACTGTGGGATTCGTGGGAATTTAACATTCGCTTTCAAACTTACCACATAAGGGGGAATTTCCAAGAGGCCTACATCGTTAGGACCAGTTGCCCAAAGAGTATCAGGGAGAGAACGCAGCTCCGGTGGGAGCTTATCCATCGACATATACATTGGAGAGATGACTCTCTTGCCTAATGTGAGCTGTACTCCCGAAGGAGAACAGTACAGTGTCGCATGTAGGCGTTTCAACAGATCTAAACCAAGCGGATTCTCATTACAACCGGTTGTTAGAATAAGGGGTGCTTCTAGTTCGCATGGCCCAACAGATATTGATAAAGGACTAGAAACAGGATTGTGAACAGGGGCGCCTGAGAAACCTACTGAAGTGTTCGTTAAGCCAGACAAAGGTGCGCCAGGGAGTTTCGCATGCATAATTGAACTTTTTGCCGCACCAGTATCCAACAGAAATGGTTCGACCACGCCTGAGGTAACTACTGCGACATAAGGTCCACTCTGATCAACTGGAACTGATACTACTCCCTTTCTTTGCCTGTGGCTGTCCTAGTACTCGCTTCTCTGAATCTCCTCATTATGATCATAGTAATCTTCAACATGATACTGTGGAGATCTACCTGTTTGCGCAGATTGTGCATTTCGCTGATCGAAATAATTCGATTGGCGATCAGCCTGTGGTGTCATAGTACCACGTCCTCTACCTCTAGGAGCTTGCGTAAATCCAACAGTACTTCTCTGAGCTGGGACACCACTAGTCTGTGCGTGCAGTACCGGACACTCATTCTTATAATGACCCTCCTTTTTACAATAGGCACACTGATTCCATGCTAACTGTTGTCGGGAAAAACCATAATTAGATCTTTGGGACGTCCCTTGCTGGAATTGTGGCTGTTGGTGAAACTGGGGTCGCTGCTGTGAATCTGACTGATTCGAGCGAGGCGGATACGCCTGTTGCAAAAGAACTTTAGTCTTTAAATCTTTTGTTTTCTTTTCTGACTTTTCCTTCTCTTCTTTCTCTCTATTCTCATAATACTGAGCAGTTGCAAGTATCTGTGCTGTCGTCGACACTGCCCATGCACTTTCAGAATCCTTTAACTTGTTACTAAGCTCAGGTAGTAAATTAAACACGAACTTGTCGACAAACAACCTTTGGCCTCCCTCAGTACTCATATCTTGCCCACTGTGATCTACGAAGGTCTCTTCAAATCTAGTGAAGAAGTCAGAGACGCTTTCATCCTTCTTTTGTTTGCATGCCGATAGTTTATCCCAATTGACACGTAATTCTGGCATCAGCGTTTTCATCAGATTAATTATTCTGCCAGGTAGGGCAGCAATCAGAGGTTCAGGTTTAGCACCGCCAACTTGTTGCGCATCTGCTGCTACAATAGCTGGCCAATCACCTCCTAAGGCGACTGGGTGGTTCTCTTGCCGAATCTTGGCCCATATAGGCTGTGGCACTACATTACCAAATAACATTTCAATGTCTGCCAAATTCATGATGCACGCTTGAACTGTCTGCGTTAACTCTTTGTAATAACCAGCAGGATTTTTACGTGGGTCTGGTAACGCTTGTTTTACTGCTAATACTTCGGCCCGTTTCCAAGGGATGTGTATCCACACTCTCTGGAAATGTGCCGGGGCAGCTACAATATTATTAGCCCCATCAGCTTGAACTGCATCACGCCATATCGGCGGAACTTCCCTCATCGGATATTGACCTCGTTTTTTCCTAGTAGCAATCGGTGAACCGTCAGGGTCTCTTGTCGCTCGAAGAGGGGAATCATCCCTATGAGCTAAAATCAGTTCTATTGCTCCCCTTACTTCTGAACCTATCACCATTCCTGCGGCGAACTTCTGTTGAATATTTATCAAATCAGAGGGGACGGAATCTAAGTCATCATCTTCCCATTCTTCACGCACAAGAGAACACATCACGTCAAAAACATAACGTTGAGTAGGTTCATTCCATTGCATAAAAGTATCTAACACTCTTCGTGCATCATACTTCGCAGCTTTCGACATCCACCTAAGAGCTGTCAAATCTAACATTTCTCGTTCCTGAGGACCAGGAAGCTGGCTACGTCTCTGTATAGAGTCAGAAACGGGGGTCCCAATTAAAGACCTGTAGAGAGGAGTTAAAATATTAGTTACAGAGTCGGTTATTTTCCGACGAACGGAAAGCGGAGTCAGAATGTTCACAGGGTTCGGGAATAGGGCAGCTGGAGCAGATGAAATAGTAAGGGTAGGAGTAGCAGGTAAAGCAGTTTGCAAAACGACAGGAAAAGGCGGAGCAGGCGACCCAGGGAGAGTGGGTGCCGAAGGAACATTAACCACGGGAAGGACAGGAGCTGGAATCAAAGGAAGTGGAGCAACTATTCCAGGCTGACCAGCAGCTGGCTGTACAACAGGTAGTAACTGTGGTACTGTAATACCCTGTGCATACGGTGGAGGTGAATTTAACAGGTAAGACAACAGAGGATCCTTCTCATGATCCTCCATCAGCTTAGTAGGACAAGATGGCAATACAGGGTAACATTTATCAATTGCCAAATTATATTTTCTATTCGCCATCTCCATTGCTTTCTCAGTCTCGTTGACATGCAGCTGCCTAGCAGACTCCATTAAAGTCAACCCTTTCTCTTTCTGTTCTTTCTTCGTCTTCCTAATTTCTCTCTGTTTGGCTTCTTTACGCCATACGCGAAAAGAATCAAACATTGCCGGCCGGGCTTTTCTCTTAAACAACTTCTTTTCTAGATTGTCTAGAATTTCGGTTTCGACTAAGGACACCATCTTTTCTGATATAACGGACCCATACTTCATTATACGTAATAGGACCAACACCATGTTTACAATAGAGCTCATATGTAGGAGTTCCAATCGGAGGAACCGAACACGAATCCTCTAACCGGGAATCCTCGTTGCAACGTAACCAGGACAGGAAACAATTACTACTGGTAGTCATGACAAACAAAGACAAATTCCAACCAAAATGCGCAAAGAACTTAGGCCTACCAAAATGAACTAATACCAAAACAAAGATTATCTAGACAAGAGCAACCAATGATAATCTACAAATTAAACCAGAGCAACAAGGAACAACCAAACTGAGCGTAACCCACTTAATACTTAACTGAAATGTGGAAGACGTCACCAAGGAGAACCCGTCTACGTCTCGCCGTACTAAGGTCTGCACCTCGGGTCCAAGACAGGGCGACAGTCAGGGCAGCGGTCCTCTGTAGCCGTCTGGGAACGGGAACCCTCGTGGAAGAGATCGTCGGGCCACTTTTACGACATGCAGGGATCGATGAAGCGGGGTACCTCCCTCCGGAATCTTCACACGAAACTTCTCGAACTTTTCAGGCTTTGGACCGGTACCTGATGACGTCGCCCCACGTTGGGCGCCAATTTGAGGTTCTGGACTTTTAAGAGTCCAGAGGTGTCAGGGAAACAACACCCAAAGACCCCTGAGTTCCTCCTGTCTCGGTGCACAAATAAACAGAGACACGGGCTTCTCGATGGTGGCGTCAAAGACCAAGGTTTATTTACTGCAGGGACACAGAAGTCATAGGAACCACACAGAGGCAGAATCTACGAGACTGTTCAAATTGCGTTAAGTGGGTTACTCTTTAAATACGCGCAAAATGTCTTTAGGCTACATTACACAAATATTTCTTATGCCCAACCCGGTATCCCAAAACAAACAGTAAATAGACATCAAACAATAATTTGTAGGATTTCGGTATTCGATCAGATCCCCTTGTCAGTTTTCCATTCTTTACCCGATCCTCCCCATCATAAAAATCGTAACCTCCCCATTGTAAAAGCCCAGAAGGAGAGGAGCAGAGCCAGGTGCAAAGGATTGAAAAGGAGGATAAGGGGTGTTTATGGGTCATAAACGGGCATGGCTGCCGTCTTCGGCCTTTCAGTCAGGACAACGGACACGAGAACCAGTATGGCAGGGCTGGCCTCAGGCAGGGGAGGCAGCTTGATTCTGCCTAGTCATGTAGTGTCAGCCTTTCTCGGGGCTCGGCTTACGTGTCCTTAACAAGGTGATTCTGCCGGGGTCATCGCCCGTTCATTGACTATGTGAGGGCAAGAAACAAAATGGATGCCGTAACTAAAATGGATGCCACGACTTTACAACAGAATGCCCTATTTCTCAGTGAATTCATGCTAGTTGTGTAGCGAAAACACTGTCATGCATGTAATGGATCATTTGCGGTTCATTGGTACCAAAATCGTGTCAGTACTACGATACCGGATTCACGGGTTCGGATCGCTACAGAACCTCACCACACCTGCAACCGCTGCACAGGTATCCTACGGCACTGACACCCAAGCTGAAGGTAATGGCAGCCCTACATTTTCTTGCCACGGGTACCTTTCAAAATACCATAGCTCATGTTGGTGGCATGTCCCAGAGCATGTTCTGCCGTGTGCTGCATGATTTCTTAGAGGCCATGTTGCTTCACCTGGATGAGTTCATCCATTTCCCAACCCCTGAAATGTTGACTGGGGTCAAGCGTGGATTCTATGCCCTGGGAGGGATGCCCCATGTCATTGGGTCCATAGATGGGACACATGTGGCTTTGGTACCACCACAGGCACAGGAGGTAGCGTACAGGAATCGCAAGCACTACCACTCCATCAATGCCCCTGTGGTGTGTCTGTCCAACATGGTGATTTCACATGTCTGTGCTCGTTTTCCAGGATCAGCACACGATGCCTACATCATGAGGCGTAGCAGGGTGCCTGAAATGATGACGCAGCTGCGCAACGAACGAGCATGTGTTGTTGGTGGGTACATTCTGTCTGTCCTTTATTTTGCCTAGACTTCCAGCACCACCGCTTCTCCTGTCCTACTTATGTCCATGTGCTTTCCATGTAGGGGACGCTGGCTATCCAAACATGCCATGGCTGATCACACCTCTCCGCAACCCCATCACGCCGGCCCAGCTCCGCTACAACACCGCCCATGGACGGACGAGGCGAGTGATAGAGAGGACATTTGGCCTCCTGAAGAGCCAATTCCGATGCCTCCACAAGACCGGCGGTGCCCTCCCATATGCCCCGGCAAAGGTCTGCAAAATCTTCATGGTCTGCTGCATGCTGCACAACATGGCAGTTGAGAAAGCTGTGCCACTCATCCTAGATCAAGATGATCAGGACCATCCACCCGTGGAGGACGAAGGTCTTGGCAATGGGGCTAGTGATGTGGAGGATGTGGTTCCGCAAGAGGACATCCGGACTCGGCTCATACGCGACTTCTTTGCTTAGTGGTGAGTACCAGTGTCTGTGTGTGCACGCATTGGTCCACGTGTGGCATGTGTTGCGATGTGTGTGTCCATCTGCATGTATGCCACGTGAGTCAGAGGTGTGTGTGGATGTGTCACTGGAGTGATGGTGCCAGTGATGTGTATTTCCCCAGTCATAATTGTGACCTGGCATGTTGTCATCCTTACATGTGTCGAGTACATGCACATGCAAGTGGCTGTGCTTTTTGTGGCTGACTTCTTGTGTGTCTCTCATCCCCAGGTACTTGCGCATGCCGTCTGCTGGTTGCATTGTTGTGGCACTGCTATTCCTCATGGACACGTCATCGTGTGCTGACTCAGTGTTACACGCACGGACAAGTTTGGAAGTCTCCTTAGGTTAAGGGATGCATCAGGGGTGTATTGGGTGTGGCAGTTGTTTACGATGTATGCACACTGCCCCTGTCGATGTTTGGTTCCTCTGCAGACATGTCGCATCACCATGGTACACATGACATGCAGCTGGGTACACCTGAATAGATGGTCAGACTTGTTGACAGTCATCAGTGATGGGATTGTGGAATGTGATGATGGCATCAATGTGTGTTACACTGCCCTCTGACACATACGGTTTGCATTGGCTTGACATGGTGTGGGACTTCCACATCAGCGGATCAATGGTGTATGTCAGTCTCTCCGTGAGCAGCAGGGGGTGTTTAGCTGTTAGCCGACACTTGTGTGCCAGTTCCATGGCTATCACGCATTTGTGCTGCAGAAGGGGGGTGCCAGTGTTGGACCCACATGTTACTCCACATGACCCGTTCATGTGTACTCCGAGTTGCCTCTGCAATCCCGAATACATGACTAATAAAGGTGTCCCTATGCCTCCAAGGTGCCTCTTCTCAGTCAATGCTGGTGTGTTGCCACGGTGCATCCGGCATGTCTGGCATGGTTTTCCGTGATAGTGGCTATGTGTCTATGTGTAGAGTAGCAAAATGCAAGCTGTTTGTGTGGGATTAGACTGTGTATTGTGCATGATGTCCATGACTGTGTGGGTATTGTGACATGTGCCATCCCCATGCATCCAACGTTGGCCAGGCCACCATTCTCTGCATCCACCTGACTCAAGCTTGCAGGACATGGTTCTGCCACCTGTCCACACATACCTGGGTGCCCCCCAGGACACTCCACATGATCCCTGACCTCTGCGCATAGCTGTCGCTGTACTCAATATGTCTGTCGGCACGGTTGTGCGGCCACCCCCTCAGGTGGTTGGGCCCATCACGGGTGTGTTTGGTGCTCCATGTCTGTCTTGCCTAATACAATGTGACCCATGTGTGTCCGGTGCCAGACTCAGGCCCCAGGGTGTGGATGGTTGAAGTCAAATGAGAACTCAGGCATGGTTAGACTTTACAAGACACATGTAAGGTAATAATGCAATCAGTAGGCATCTTCTCTTTATGGTGTGACTTTTTATTTTGGTTGGGGTGGGGGGGGGGTTTGACATGAGGGGCTTTCCGGGTGTGTGGAATCCAAAGTTCACTGGGGGAGTTGGTGTCCTTGCCATTTGAAATCCTCAGAGTCCATGCCACAGTCTTTGTCAACATTGGTCAGACAGTGACCAGCAAGTCCATGTGGCAGAGAATGTCTTTTGCTGCTGTGCTGCTGTTGCTCCAGTGGGCCAGGTGCCAGGCCAGGTGTCCTGGGAGATGGTGCTGTTGCGCCGACCCTCACGGTCTTTTCCGTGGACGACCCGCCCTCCTGCGGGGACCCTCAGAAGCAGGAAGTGACAATGTTTGGGATGCTCCATCGGATGTCTCCTCCTCCTCCTCCTGATCCCTCCCTGTGGGTGGTGATGTTCTACGCCTGATGGCACAGGGAGGGTAGCCCATGTTGTCGGCCATCCGACGGAGTGTACTGTGAATTCCCGTGAACACCGTCACGAGCTCAGCCTGTCTGTCCTCCATCCGCCGTTGGTGTCGCAGTAGACAGGCATGTTGCTCCGCATGTTGCTGGGCCTGCTGGGTCTTGATCTCATCGAGGGTCCCCTTCATCTCGTTGAGGGTGGACACAACCTGGGCCATGCCCATGGTGTACTGCCGGTATGTGTCCAGGATGGTTCGGACATGGAAATATACCGGTTCCCCAGCCAACCGGTCAGGCTCGCGCCTCTGCCGTCCTCCACTCCCACCACCCCTGCCCACTTGCACCTGGCCTGCCCTTGTGGGCACATCGGGTCTCCGGGACCCCTGAGGGGTGGAATTGGCGTTGTCGCCTGCCTCCTCCTGGGTGCCCGGGACACCGTGTCCCTCCTGGCCAGCCTGGCTGCATTGTGGTGGTGGGGCAGGGATCCTGGGTGTCTCCTGGGATGTGGCAGGAGTGGGGGTGGTGGTTGGCCCAGTTGTACCTGACGCAGGTGCTGCAGGTCGTTGGACACCAGAGGGGCCAGGTTGGTCGGGGTCGGGTTCGTCCACAGAGTGGTGAGAGTCGTCGCTGCCGGTGGCTCCGTCATCCCGCCGAGCCGGGTCCTGTGAGTCTTCTCCCCCAGTGTTGGGGGTTGATCCACGACGTTGACCTGTGTGTGAGAGAGACAATGTTAATTTTGTTCCATGCAACATCCATGTTTCATTGGTTTCAAAGTTGGCACATTTCCTCTGGGAATTTGGATATGTCTTGCATTCCACTCACAGTGCACTTGTGCATGGGTATGTCCCTTGGGCACAGCTTTTGCGACTTTACCTATGTGTGGCACAGTCTTACTTGCTGCGTCAATTGTGACTGCAGTAAGCAGTGGAGTGGGCAGGTGTGGCGAGCCATGCATTGGCGCCTTCCGTGTAGCACTGTACGTGGGTATAAGGAGTTGTTCCACACACTTATATGATGCAGGTAGCTGTCGTTGTGCTCGTGCACAGGTTGTGACATGGCCCTGTGTTTTGCCATGGAGAAGAGGGGGGGTCCTGGCACTGGCCACCCTTGTCTACATGCACGCAGTCCACCTGCTGACGAGCAGATATTCCCACACACCAAAAGGCTGATTTGCTCTCCCTGTGTGTCCCTTTCTCGCTCCCTCTCTGTCCCCCTCTCCCTCCCTCTGTGTGTCAGCCTCCTCCCTCTGTCCGTCTCCCTGTGTCTCCCTCCCTCTCTGTCCCCCTCTCCCTCCCTCTGTGTGTCAGCCTCCTCCCTCTGTCCATCTCCCTGTGTCTCCCTCCCTCTCTGTCCCCCTCTCCCTCCCTCTGTGTGTCAGCCTCCTCCCTCTGTCCGTCTCCCTGTGTCTCCCTCCCTCTCTGTCCCCCTCTCCCTCCCTCTGTGTGTCACCCTCTGTCACCTCAGCCCAGCTTCCTGGGCACACACTGCTAGCAGATCTTTGAATGGCCCTTGGATTGTTGATGTGAGTTTGTTTCTGATCTCCAGGCACCCATTGGGTGTAGTGTCTGTGTCTGCACTGCTGCTGTGGTGGTGTGTGCTGCCACTCTTTCACAGTGTTGGCTGTTCATTAGCTGCTGTCATGTGCAAGAACGTGCCGTCACCCCCATGTGTTGATGCAAGGCGTCCGCCATTTGCTGGCAAGTCATTCCTGTGTGGGGACACACTGTTTGTCTGGCTGTGACCTAGGCCATATGGGCAGGGGGCATTGTTGTCTGCTTCTGATTTGCACTATGTGATTTTTGTGGCCCACCCTCCCGCCATCCGGCTTACCGTGTCATGTGTTGGTGTTTTCTGTGGCCTGTGACTTGACTTTGTCCAGCTGGGTGCATGGGGAATGGTGGCGCCAGTGGCATGTGCGTGTTCATGGAGTGTGGTTGAGTCATGCGATAGCTTGGGGTGGTTGCGTGCCTGTTTGTGAGTTTGGTTGTGGATGACGTTCCCCCCATGTGAGGTGAGTTGTTTGTGTACTCACCCGGTCTCGGAATCCTTCTAATCCGTCCACTGTCACCACCGGCAGTATGGCCATCACCCTCTCCTCCCAGGGATGGTATTGTACGGTTCTGCGGGGCGGCCCTCCTCCAGTGACGTTGGCCTTGTTGTGGTCGTCGGTCATTTTGGCTCGGACCCTCCTCCGCAGATCGTACCACCTGGCTTGGCATTCATGCCTGGTCCTTCTGGTGTCCGCAACAGCATTCACAGCATCGACGATCGTCTGCCACATGGCTGTTTTTTCTGAAATGCTGGTCTGTCTGACCAATGTTCCAAAAAGGTGTGGCTCAACTCTGAGGATTTCATCGACAAGGACCTCCAACTCTCGGCTAGTGAACTTTGGATTCTTGTTAGTGGGCATGGTGAGGGGTGTGGGTGTGGATGGTGGGGGGGGTGTGGATGGTTGTGGGTGTGTGGGTGTGGTTGTGCAGGTGTGTGTGTGAATGTGATGAGGGGGTGTTTGTGAAGGTGTGTGTGTGAAGGTGTGCAAGTGTAAGGTGTAGTAAAGGTTCTAGTATGGTGCTGTAGGTTGTCTGTGGGGTCTGGCAGCAGTGAGTCTGTTGCAAAGGCTCATGGTTTGTGTGTGTGGGCCCTTTTTATTGGTCCATTGGTGGGTGTGGCTGTGTTTGAACTTTGGGTGGGTGTGTTATAAGGAGTGGTTGTGTTTTGGGTAGGCCTGGGCGGTAAATTCCGTTCCGCTCGCGGAATTTGCGGAATTTGGGTAATTTCGCGTTCCGCGGAGAACGCGAAATTGCCCAAAAATCTGCGTTCCGCGACTTCGCGAAATTTTGTGCTTGTTCGCGTTCTCAATATGCGTGTTCGCGAGATATTTCACCCCGAGCACGCAAACTGCGATCGCGAACAGGAAAAAAGTATCGCGAACAAGCAATTCCGCGTGTTCGCGGAATTTCTGCGTGTTCGCGGAGATTTTTTACCGTTTCGCGGAGATTTGCGAAACGCGATTACGCAAATTCCGCCCACCCCTAGTTTTGGGCCTCTGTTTTGGATTTTGGCAGTTGCAGGTCAGTGAATGTGTTGTTTTTGTGGTTGTTGGACATGTTTTGTGGCTTTGTGCCATTCCAATGGTGTATTCTTGTGTTGTTTTGCTTTGTCCTGGTTGTGTACGTGCGTTTTTAGCGTGTGTACGGTGTGTACATGGGCCATTTTGTTGTACAGTGCTGTCCTTGTGTCTGGCTTGGTACGACTCGTACATGCGCGATGTTGTGTGAAGGTGGTGATGTTGGGGCCTGGGGTGCGCTCCGTACTTAGAATGTTGGGGTGGGGGTAGGCTCCATGCATACGCGGGTGGGGGTACGCGTCGTACATACAAGGTTGGGGTGGGGGTACGGTCCGTACATACACCGTTGGGGTGGGGGTACGCTCCATACATACGCGGGTGAGGGTACGGGTCGTACATACATGGTTGGGGTGGGGGTACGCTCCATACATACGCGGGTGAGGGTACGGGTCGTACATACACGGTTGGGGTGGGGGGTACGCTCCATACGTACGCGGATGAGGGTACGGGTCGTACATACACGGGTGGGGGTACGACTCGAACGTACATGGGTGTACATACACGGGGGGGTACGACACGTACACGGGTGTACATACACGGGTGGGGGTACGACTCGAACGTACACGGGTGTACATACACGGGGGGGTACGACTCGAACGTACACGGGTGTACATACACGGGGGTGTACGACACGTACACGGGTGTACATACACGGGTGGGGGTACGACTCGAACGTACACGGGTGTACATACACGGGGGGTACGACACGTACACGGGTGTACATACATGGGTGGGGGTACGACTCGAACGTACACGGGTGGGGGTACGACTCGAACGTACACGGGTGTACATACACGGGGGGTACGACACGTACATGGGTGTACATGCACAGGTGGGGGTACGACTCGAACGTACACGGGTGTACATACACAGGTGGGGGTACGACTCGAACGTACACGGGTGTACATACACGGGGGGTACGACACGTACACGGGTGTACATACACGGGTGGGGGTACGACTCGAACGTACACAGGTGTACATACATGGGTGGGGGTACGACACGTACACGGGTGTATATACACGGGTGGGGGTACGACTTGAACGTACACGGGTGTACATACACGGGTGGGGGTACGACTCGAACGTACACGGGTGTACATACACGGAGGGTACGACACGTACACGGGTGTACATACACGGGTGGGGGTACGACTCGTACGTACACGGGTGTACATACACGGGTGGGGGTGTACATACACGGGGGGTACGACTCGAACGTATGGGGGCTGGGGGGGGTCGGCGCGTATGCGGGCACATGTCTCCATGGTTGCTATGTGAGTTCGGTGCGGACGGTGTTTTTTCCATACGGTTGTAACATCGGACGCACGGGATGGATCGTGATTCCGCGGTCGGACTTCACTTTTCACATTTGTACGGTAAATCGTCCGGGGACGTGTCGGACACATTTTCCGACCCGAGGACGTGTGGGGAATTTTTCCCAATGCGATTCGTATGGTCTTTTACCCATGCGAATCGTAATTGGCAGTTTGTACGGCACTTGTACGATTCGTACGGTAAAAAGACCGGATACGAGTCGTACGGGGAATTTTTTTACCGGATCGTAATCGGCACCCTAGTCTGTAACCTTCTTTTTTCCCCTAAAATATTGAGAGTTACGCACAGGTCGCGACTGGTCGCCCTGAGTGCGCGACTCCGGCATTGTATTGGTTGTAGTAAAACCTATATATTGAGACTTGCAACGTTTAATTTAAAGTAAGAGATATGGTATTATAGCATGGAAAGTAGTATATCTACTGATAAAAAACATTTTAATGGTCATTTTGATGTTATTATGGGAGACGCAATGCCGTCTTGCACCGTTGCGGCATGTACTTCAGGAGCTGTGTAGGAGATGCGCCTCTGGCATTTTTGGGGGGGAGGAGAGTAGGAAAAGACTTATATAGACAGTTTTTATGGTTACTTTAAGCAAATCAATTTATTGATAGACTATAGAAAATAGTGTACTATACTTGAAATCCATTTCCTATGCCGTCTTAATACATTTCATGGCGGTAAACAGCCAAAATATCAAAAAAATAATATCGAGTGGACAGAATATCGAGTTTTAAATATGGAATGGACAGACTATCGACATACCAAAATATAGTGGTGAAGAATATCGAAAATCAGGTAAGAAATATCGATTTGCATAATATCGAAGTAAGTAATATCGACAGTCATAATATAGTTGTTAAAAATATCGAATTTCTTTATAGTTTTTTAAGTGTTAGTATATGTGTTAAAAGTATGTATTAATTTTGGAATGTATGTTTGAATATTTTTAAAGTAATTTAATTGTTATTAATTAATTATTAATTGGTAATAACTAATTTATTGTATTTAATTATTCATTGGTAATTAATTTGTAATAATTGGTAATTATTTTTTATTAATTGGTAATTAATTTGTATTAATTGGTTAATTGATAATTATGTTAATTGTACTAATTTATTATTCGGTGCGGGTTGTGGGTTTATAGGGTAATAGGGTGGGAAGTAATTTAATTATAATTAAGTAATTATTGAATATATTTTTGTGTATTAATAATTAATTTACTGTTAATTATTAATTGGTATTTTTTATTATTTATCAATTTTTGGTATAGAAAATTAATTGGTTGTTGATTAATTATTAATTGGTAATTAATGTGTATTATTTGGTAATTAATTTTTATTAATTGTTTAATTGATAATTATGTTAATTGTATTAATGTATTATTTGTAGTGGGTTGTGGGTTTATAGGGGAATATGGTGGGAAGTTATTTAATTGTAAATAAATAATTTGTTGAAATTATTTTTGTATATGAATAATTAATTTATTATGAATTAATTATTAATTTGTATTTGTATTTATATATTTTTTAATTGAACATTAATTGGTTGTTAAATAATTATTAATAGGTAATTAATTTAAAAAATATTTATTGGTATTTATAAATTATTAATTATTAAAGGTTGTGTGGTTGGTAAATAATGTTAATACATTTTTTATTACTATTAATAATTAATTTATTTTTAATAAAATATTAAATTATTATTTTTCCTACTATTGCACTCACTGGAGTGGGAATAGTAATTGTTACCCCTACGCTATCCAACGCTTTCCCTACTATTGCACTTACTGGAGTGGGAATAGTAATTTTTACCCCTACGCTATCCAACGCTTTCTCTACTGTTGCACTCTTTGGAGTGGAAATAGTAATTTGTACCGCTATGCTATCCAATGCTTTCCCTACTGTTGCACTCACTGGAGTGGGAATAGTAAATTTTACCCTCCCGCTATCCAATGCTTTCCCTACTGTTGCACTCTCTGGAGTGGGAATAGTAATTTTTACCCCTACGATATCCAACGCTTTCCCTACTGTTGCACTCACTGGAGTGGGAATAGTAAATTTTGCCCTCCCGCTATCCAACGCTTTCCCTACTGTTGCACTCTCTGGAGTGGGAATAGTACGTTTTTACCCCTACGCTATCCAACGCTTTCCCTACTCTTGCACTCTTTGTAGTGGGAATAGTAATTTTTACCCCTACGCTATCCAACGCTTTCTCAACTGTTGCACTCTCTGTAGTGGGAATAGTAATTTTTACCACTACTCTATCCAACGCTTTCCCTACTGTTGCACTCTTTGGAGTGGGAATAGTAATTTTTAGACCTACGCTATCCAAAGCTTTCCGTACTGTTGCCCTCTTTGTAGTGGGAATAGTAATTTTTACCCCTTCGCTATCCAACGCTTTCCCTACTGTTGCACTCTCTGGAGTGGGAATAGTATTTTTTACCCCTACTCTATCCAACGCTTTCCCTACTGTTGCACTCTTTGGAGTGGGAATAGTAATTTTTACCCCTACGCTATCCAACGCTTTCTGTACTGTTGCACTCACTGGAGTGGGAATAGTAAATTTTACCCTCCCGCTACCCAACGCTTTCCCTACTGTTGCACTCTCTGGAGTGGGAATAGTAATTTTTACCCATATGCTATCCAACGCTTTCCTTACTGGTGCACTCTGTGGAGTGGGAATAGTAATGTTTACCCCTACGCTATCCAATGTTTTCCCTACTGTTGTACTCTCTGGAGTTGGAATAGTAATTTTTGCCCTCCCGCTATCCAGCGCTTTCCCTACTGTTGCACTCTCTGGAGTGGGAATAGTAAGTTTTACCATCCCGCTATCCAATGGTTTCCCTACTGTTGGACTTACTGGAGTGGTAATAGTAAATTTGACCCGCCCGCTATCCAACGCTTTCCCTACTGTTGCACTCTCTGGAGTGGGAATAGTAATTTTTACCCATACGCTATCCAACGATTTCCCTACTGTTGCACTCTGTGGAGTGGGAATAGTAATTTTTACCTCTACGCTATCCAATGTTTTCCCTACTGTTGCACTCTGTGGAGTGGGAATAGTAATTTTTACCCTTGCGCTATCCAGCGCTTTCCCTACTGTTGCACTCTCTGGAGTGGGAATAGTAATTTTTACCATCCCGCTATCCCAATGCTTTCCCTACTGTTGGACTTACTGGAGTGGTAATAGTAAATTTGACCCGCCCGCTATCCTACGCTAAAAATATAGAATATTTTTTATTAATATTACGTTAATATATATAGGAATTAAATATTTTTTTTAACTTACATTAATTATTTATTAATTGTAATGTTATTTAAGTATTTGTAAGTATGTTTTAGTTAATGATATTTAATATTTCATTAATTTTACATTACTTTTAATATATTTAAAAAATTCGATATTTTGACTAACTATATTTTTTACAACGATATTTTGGAATCGATATTTTAGTACTTACCTGTTTGTAGATAGGCAGTCCATATTTTGGCATTCTATATTTTTTCCTCGATATTTTTGTAGGTCGATATTCTTGTCATCGATATTCTGTCAGTGATCCTTTATGGCATCACATGTCTGATACGATGAAGCAGCCCAGGAGTCACAAATCTCATGTGACACAGAAAATAATTAATTTGATTGGTGCAGTACCTATTTATGATAATTAGATGGAAGTCCCATACCTTTAACAGATATATTGGATGCGGTTTGAATTTCTACTGTTTAGTAGAGGGAGACAGAAGCTTGGATATGGCTTGAAGGTTTTTTTGAGCCTTCAATTTTTTGGAGATGGCATCTGCAGAAGACTTTATGGAAGAGGAGGAACAGAATCCTTTGCAAGAAGAAGAGCAACCAAAGAAAAGACCAGAAATTATTGTCTGGGAGTTTAATTAATACTGTAGAAAGGAAAGTGAATGGATGCAAGTTCATGAGCACTTTATGTATAAAAAAGTGTTTTCAAAAGGTTCAGAGAAAAAATATTCCTGGGATACATCGAGTATATACAAGCATCTGAAGACCTGTCTGGTACGTGCAGAGATGGAGAGACTGAAAAGCAGCAAAGAACTTCTGCTGAGGATGTGGGAACATCTGCTGCCATGTAACTTACTGAAGTCTCTACAACAACTCCTGAATTTGAAAAAATTGGCATCTATTGTCCGAAGTTCTGTACTTCTCTAAGGGCCATATGTAGGTAAATTTTTTTTACCGATTCATAAATACCGAATTTTACCGAATCGGTATTTAAGAATCGGTAAGTTATATGTAGGTCAACATTCGGTAAACTTTACCGAATCGGTAAAATTCGGTAAACATGAGTCGGAATTTTCCGAATCGGTAAATACCGAAGCGGTATTTTCCGAATCGGTAAATACCGAATCGGTAAATACCGAATCGGCAGTTTAACAACACATGACTTCAAGCAGCCAATCCTGTGCAACCTCAACCCCACCCAACCAGGGAGTGGCCACACCCAGGCAGGTGCACACAATTAGCAGACTCTGGAGAGGCTGGGAGTGCTGAGGAGAGGAAGAGAGCAACTGCCAGATTCAGACCTGGAGACTGCAAGAATGGCAAGCCAGGACACAGAGAGGGAAGGAGGGGAGAGGAAGCGAAAGCTCAAATTCAGCCCAAAGGAGCTGCAAGTTCTGGTGGAGGAGGTCGTGAAACAGCACCAGAAACTATTTGGGAAACTGTCTCAGCAAGTGCCTGAGTCAGAAAAAAGAAAGATCTGGCTTGGAATCCAGGCACAGGTGAATGCCATAGGAGTGACCCCCCGGGACATCGATGTCCTGAAGAAGCGGTGGTATGACATCCGCATTATCACCAAGAGGAAGGTGGCAGATTTAAAAAAAGAGGCCAGCCAGACAGGAGGTGGACGCAACAGAGCACCAGCCCTGACAGAACTGGAGGAGCTAGTGGAGACAACGATTGAGCCAGAGAGCATCGTGGGGATTGGGGACGCTGACAGCTCCGCCAGAGGCACCTCCAAACAAGGTAAGACGCTTGCACAGCAATGTGCCCCCCCCCTACCCCTATCCAAACTCCCAAAATGTGCCATGAGAATCCAACTCCAGTACATGTATTAGTGCATGCCTGCAATGCATCATGGGAGATGTAGTCCCTGAAAGGCCAAACATGATACGAGGACAATGAGATACTGTCTAGAAATTGTATTGTCATGTCAGGAAGACAAAGCTTCAGGTTCACTTAGCTGCTGTTGCTTTTCTGTCCACAGGCACTACTGCGCACAGAACTGGCCATGAGAAGGGAGAGAGAGCACACCACACACCCAGCACAGAGAAGGCCACCACCAGTTCCGGCCAGGGAACGGCACCACAGGCACTTACACCACCCCAGCCAGCATCGCCGCTCCAGCCAGCATCCACAGTCCTGCAGGTTTCACCACCATCTTCACCTCCTGCACAGCACAGGTTGAGGAGGCGTCCTGCAGCTAGGTTGGATGTGACCGACTCATCATCCGATGAGTCGAGGGGCCCGGAAACGTCCACTGTAACCCAGGATGTAACACATGCCAGTGTGCCTTCCGAGTCTGAGGGAGAACACACAGTTGGCAGACGGCGCCACAGGGCTCGGCCGCAGAGTCCACCTCCCCTTGGGCAGGGCCATGGAGTGTTCTCAGGTCTTGAGGGCACCATGGTGAAAATACAACGCGTACAGGCAAGGGCAATGGTGTCCGTACAGCGACAGATGCGTGGCCTACACAACACCTTTGGAAACATTGAAAAGGGCATCACCACCATGGCAGGGGGCATTGCGGATATGGCAGCGGGCATGCGGGACATGTCCCAATCCATCATGGAGCTGTGCTCAAGGTTCGATGAGGACAGGGCCACACGGCGCAGGGGACATCAGAGGAAGGATCAGACCTCGAGGGCAGTGAACCGGCTGGCGACTGCCACATCGCTGATCTGCAGGCGCTCTGTTGCGATGCAGGAGGGCCTTGCACAGTGCAGCACAGATGTGTCCAGGGGGATGGTTAGGGTAACAAGTGCACTAGAAGTGCTGCTCACCAGCCAGTCTGCAGCAGCTGGCGCTTTGGATGCTGGCGACACAGAAGACACGACCAGCAGGAGCAGCATAACCCCCCCCGTCCCAGACACTCGTCGGAGCAACAGGCGTCAACGTGGTGCCACTGGTACCCCAGCCAGTGAGGACGCCCCCTCAATTCCATCCCGCACTGCTGCGCGTGGGCGCAAACAGTAAAGCCCCATGCGAAACAATGACACATTTGGGTGAAGTAACCCTTAACTCACAAAATTTAATTTCTCATTGTTGTTGTAATACAGTTTCCTTTGTGTTGTGGCGTAGTGCTGTCTGATTAAACTACGTCATGGCATCCAACTACAGGCTGTGTCCCCTTACTCATTCAGAAATAGTTGGATGTGATCTCTGCCCGTCTCACTCTTCCATCTGTTGCTGCTTGTACTCCTGCTGCGTTGGCCTCTGCATGCGCAGTCTCATCATCATTGTCCTCAATATATGTCATTTCGACCTCTGTGCCTCTCTTTGTGGCAAGGTTGTGCAGCATTGCACAAGTGGCAATAATCTTGCAGCAGAGGATAGGTGTGTACTGGCGTGCACCTCCACTCTTATGGAGGCAGCGAAACCTGCTCTTCAGTAGTCCAAACGTGCGCTCCACCACATTGCGAGTAGATTTGTGTGCCACATTATATCGTCTCTCACTCTGGGTTGATGGGTGTAGGTAGGGAGTGAGGATGAATGACCGCACGGCATATGCACTGTCCCCTAGGTGAGTAAAAGGGAGACATCAGTCACATGCCTCAATACACTATGATTTGCACTGAGTACTATGTAGCGTCACTGTTACTTACCTAGCAGGTATCCTTCCCCGAATTCTCCCGCAAGCAGTCGTGTGTAGATCCCACTGTTCTGGAAGATGTAGGAGTCATGGGTGCTCCCAGGGAATTTGGCAACGATATCAGTGATGATGTTCCCTGCATCGCAGATTACTTGCACATTGATGGAGTGGGTGGACTTTCTGTTTCTGTAGATGTGCTCAGTGGCAGCTGGTGGGCAGATTGGGATGTGTGTGCCATCTATACAGCCAATGACATGGGGGAACTGTGCCATTTGATAAAAGTCAGTTTTAGTTTTCTGCAGTTCAGCCTGTGTGTTAGGAAAGCTGATGTAGTGGTGCATTCTCTGCATCATGGCATCCAGGAACTTCCTGAAGAAACGTGACATGCAACTCTGGGAAACTCCGCCCACCGCAGCTATCACCCCCTGGTAACTGCCAGATGCAAGTAGGTGTAGGCTGCAGAGCACCTGCACATGTGGTGGTATGGCATGGGCCCTTTTGTTGGCTGGTCCAGGAGTGGGTGCAGGTCCCTTATCAGGTCCAAGATGGTTTCGGGGTGTAGCCTGTACCATTCATGTATCTCTGCGTCAGTCAGTTGGAAGAGTGTGATGCGCTGTCTGTAGATGCGTTCCTCCCGTCTCCATATCCTCAGTCCTGCAGCCTGTAGACGTAGCCGCCTTGCAATGACATACAGAGCAGCCATGTTGTCCATGCTGTTGCATTTTGGGATTGCTTAAATGCACTGTTGAAAATTACCACCTGCTTTCTATCAGTGTTAATTACCGACTCTTATTTACCGATTTTGAAGGATTTCTTAATTACCGACTTTACATACATAACATTTTTCAGTATTACCACTTCATATTTACCACTTCATATTTACCGAATCGGAAAATATGTATTCGGTAAATTTGAAGCGGTATTTTTGAAGTCGGTAAATTTGAATCGGTATTTACCGATTCATATTTACCGAATATGTGTTTTTGGCCTCCTACATCTCAACTATCTAAATACCGGTCGGTAACGTCTGTTTTACCGAATTTCGGCCATTACCGACCGGTATTTGGCTACCTACATATGGCCCTTAGTGTAGGCGAACAATCTGTAGCTACACCTAATTTAACTATCAATGCACATAGCTGCTAATTTTTTTTTGAAGGTGAAGGACACTTAGGTGCCGATTCGGATCCTGGAGAAACCGGGTACGAACCGTCGGACGGAGCATTTTCTCCGTCCGACTCGTACCCGGTGAAACACCGTTTCCGTACGAATCGAACAAAACACCGACCAACGAAAATATACATACGAATGTGATCCGGGAATGTTTCACGAACCAGGAAGTACGATCCGCACCGACGTCACCCCGCACGGATTATATTTTCCGGCTGCCAAAAACTGCCGGGAAATCAGGACGACGCGCACAAGGAGCACCTGTACGCGACGGACAGCCATGGATCCGAAGCTACGTGTCATCCCGGCCCTCATAGCAGTATACCTGCTCTACAGGTACCGACGCAGACGGCGCAGAAGGTCAGAACCACACCCAGGGGCAAAGGGGGGGGGCAGGAAACCAAACCTCCACCCATGTCACAAATCATACATGCCCTGCACATACCTGACCTCCAGGGCCTGGTCACCTCGAGGGGGTGGGGGCGTGTCCAGCAACGCCAGTGTCCGCCACAAGGAAGTGGGTGATGACGCGAACCGCCAACACAACAAATCCGGTACGTACCGTACACACGCCTTAAGAGCGTGGGTACGGGCCGTACCACGCACACACCTACGTCACCCCAACAATGGCGGTACGACCCGTACCCACGTTCGAAAGGCCTGGGTACGAGCCGGACCAGCATTGTTGGGGAGACGTAGGGGTACGCGTGGTCCGACCCGTACCCACGCCCAGAAGGCCCGGGTACGGTGCGCACCCCTACGGCACCCCATTGGGGGTCCGCACCGTACCCATGCTTTAAGAGCGTGGGTACGGCGCGGACCCCCAATGTTGGTGTGCCGTAGGGGTCCGTGCCGTACCCATGCTTGAAGAGCGTGGGTACGGGTCGGACCACGCGTACCCCTACATCACCCCAACAATGCTGGTACGGCCCGTACCCAGGCCTTCCGAACGTGGGTACGGGTCGTACCGCCATTGTTGGGGTGACGTAGGTGTGCGCGTGGTACGGCCCGTACCCACGCTCTGAAGTGCTGGGTACGGCGCGGACCCCTACGGCACGCCAACATTGGGGGTCCTCACCGTACCCATGTTCCAAAGGCATGGGTACGGCCCGTACCCAGGCCCGCAGAGCGTGGCTACGGGTATGTACGAAGCGTACCCCCACACGTGTATGAATGGAGCGTACTGCCACCCCACCAGTGTATGTCCGGAGCGTACCCCCACCCGTGTATGTATGGAGCGTACGCCCCACCAGTGTATGCATGGAGCATACATGGCCAGACATAGGAGGGGTGGTTGCCTATCACTCCCAGCAGTGCCCAGACATAGGAGGGGTGGGTGCAGAGTCCACCCAGCAGTGCCCAGACACAGGAGGGGTGGGTGCAGAGTCCCCCCAGCAGTGCCCAGACATAGGAGGGGTGGGTGCCTATCACTCCCAGCAGTGCCCAGACACAGGAGGGGTGGGTGCAGAGTCCCCCCAGCAGTGCCCAGACATAGGAGGGGTGGGTGCCTATCACTCCCAGCAGTGCCCAGACATAGGAGGGGTGGGTGCCTATCACTCCCAGCAGTGCCCAGACATAGGAGGGGTGGGTGCAGAGTCCCCCAGCAGTACCCAGACATAGGAGGGGTGTGTGCAGAGTCCTCCCAGCAGTGCCCAGACATAGGAGGGGTGGGGGCAGAGTCCCCCCAGCAGTGCCCAGACATAGGAGGGGTGGGTGCCTATCACTCCCAGCAGTGCCCAGACATAGGAGGGGTGGGTGCAGAGTCCCCCCAGCAGTGCCCAGACATAGGAGGGGTGGGTGCAGAGTCCTCCCAGCAGTGCCCAGACATAGGAGGGGTGGGTGCAGAGTCCCCCCAGCAGTGCCCAGACATAGGAGGGGTGGGTGCCTATCACTCCCAGCAGTGCCCAGACATGGGAGGGGTGGGTGCAGAGTCCCCCCAGCAGTGCCCAGACATAGGAGGGGTGGGTGCCTATCACTCCCAGCAATGCCCAGACATAGGAGGGGTGGGTGCAGAGTCCCCCCAGCAGTGTCCAGACATAGGAGCGGTGGGTGCCTATCACTCCCAGCAGTGCCCAGACATAGGAGGGGTGGGTGCAGAGTCCCCCCAGCAGTGCCCAGACATAGGAGGGGTGGGTGCCTATCACTCCCAGCAGTGCCCAGACATAGGAGGGGTGGGTGCAGAGTCCCCCCAGCAGTGCCCAGACATAGGAGGGGTGGTTGCCTATCACTCCCAGCAGTGCCCAGACATAGGAGGGGTGGGTGCAGTGTCCCCCCAGCAGTGCCCAGACATAGGAGGGGTGGGTGCAGAGTGCCCCCAGCAGTGCCCAGACACAGGAGGGGTGGGTGCAGAGTCCCCCCAGCAGAGCCCAAACATGGGAGGGGTGGGTGCCTATCACTCCCAGCAGTGCCCAGACATAGGAGGGGTGGGTGCCTATCACTCCCAGCAGTGCCCAGACACAGGAGGGGTGGGTGCAGAGTCCCCCCAGCAGTGCCCAGACATAGGAGGGGTGGTTGCCTATCACTCCCAGCAGTGCCCAGACACAGGAGGCGTGGGTGCAGAGTCCCCCCAGCAGTGCCCAGACATAGGAGGGGTGGATACCTATCACTCCCAGCAGTGCCCAGAAACAGGAGGGGTGGGTGCAGAGTCCCCCAAGCAGTACCCAGACATAGGAGGGGTGGGTGCCTATCACTCCCAGCAGTGCCCAGACATAGGAGGGGTGGGTGCAGAGTCCCCCCAGCAGTGCCCAGACATAGGAGGGGTGGGTGCCTATCACTCCCAGCAGTGCCCAGACATAGGAGGGGTGGGTGCAGAGTCCCCCCAGCAGTGCCCCGACATAGGAGGGGTGTGTGCAGAGTCCTCCCAGCAGTGCCCAGACATAGGAGGGGTGGGTGCAGAGTCCCCCCAGCAGTGCCCAGACATAGGAGGGGTGGGTGCCTATCACTCCCAGCAGTGCCCAGACATAGGAGGGGTGGGTGCAGAGTCCCCCCAGCAGTGCCCAGACATAGGAGGGGTGGGTGCAGAGTCCTCCCAGCAGTGCCCAGACATAGGAGGGGTGAGTGCAGAGTCCCCCCAGCAGTACCCAGACATAGGAGGGGTGGGTGCCTATCACTCCCAGCAGTGCCCAGACATAGGAGGGGTGGGTGCAGAGTCCCCCCAGCAGTGCCCAGACATAGGAGGGGTGGGTGCCTATCACTCCCAGCAGTGCCCAGACACAGGAGGGGTGGGTGCAGAGTCCCCCCAGCAGTGCCCAGACATAGGAGGGGTGGTTGCCTATCACTCCCATCAGTGCCCAGACACAGGAGGGGTGGGTGCAGAGTCCTCCCAGCTGTGCCCATGGAAAGAAAGGGGTGGAGTACCCACAGATACAATGCCCACAATTGTCAGTCAGGTGCTCAAAGACCCAGCAGAACACGAAACACATGTGTGCGAGGCTGGGAGTACACACATGCATAGTGCGGAAAAGGTAACATGTACACATGAAGTCATGTCAATATACTCCAGTCACAAGTACAGTGACCCCCAAGGATGCCACAAATGATGCAGGTGGAGACCTTGCCCAGCATGCATGGCCAAAGTTGAAGGGGTCCGTCACACACCCAGCAAATGTAGACCCTCCCTCTCTGTCCCCCTCTCCCTCCCTCTGTGTGTCAGCCTCCTCCCTCTGTCCGTCTCCCTGTGTCTCCCTCCCTCTCTGTCCCCCTCTCCCTCCCTCTGTGTGTCACCCTCTGTCATCTCAGCCCAGCTTCCTGGGCACATACTGTTAGCAGATCTTTGAATGGCCCTTGGATTGTTGATGTGAGTTTGTTTCTGATCTCCAGGCACCCATTGGGTGTAGTGTCTGTGTCTGCACTGCTGCTGTGGTGGTGTGTGCTGCCACTTTTTCACAGTGTTGGCTGTTCATTAGCTGCTGTCATGTGCAAGAACGTGCCGTCACCCCCATGTGGTGATGCAAGGCGTCCGCCATTTGCTGGCAAGTCATTCCTGTGTGGGGACACACTGTTTGTCTGGCTGTGACCTAGGCCATATGGGCAGGGGGCATTGTTGTCTGCTTCTGATTTGCACTATGTGATTTTTGTGGCCCACCCTCCCGCCATCCGGCTTACCGTGTCATGTGTTGGTGTTTTCTGTGGCCTGTGACTTGACATTGTTCAGCTGGGTGCATGGGGAATGGTGGCGCCAGTGGCATGTGCGTGTTCATGGAGTGTGGTTGAGTCATGCGATAGCTTGGGGTGGTTGCGTGCCTGTTTGTGAGTTTGGTTGTGGATGACGTTCCCCCCATGTGAGGTGAGTTGTTTGTGTACTCACCCGGTCTCGGAATCCTTCTAATCCGTCCACTGTCACCACCGGCAGTATGGCCATCACCCTCTCCTCCCAGGGATGGTATTGTACGGTTCTGAGGGGCGGCCCTCCTCCAGTGACGTTGGCCTTGTTGTGGTCGTCGGTCATTTTGGCTCGGACCCTCCTCCGCAGATCGTACCACCTGGCTTGGCATTCATGCCTGGTCCTTCTGTTATGTTATGTTATGTTATGTTATGTTATGTTATGTTATGTTAAAATGGCTTTTATAGAGCGCACGGCTACTCAAAAAGAGTGTCCCGGCGCTTTTATTTAAGGTAGGCTGCAGTATACTAACATAACACATTAAAAGACAAAAAGTCACAGACCGAAAGACAACAATAAGCAAAACAAGACCTACTGGGTGAACAACCAGGTTTTGAGGTCCTTTCTAAAAGCTAGTAGGCTGGTGGCTCCCCGAAGTGTAGGAGGCAGAGAGTTCCACAGCTGTGGCGCCAGTAGTCCAAAGGAGCGACCTCCCAGGCGCGCTCTCTTCACTCGCGGGACGATCGCCAAAAACAGGGATTCTGATCTCAGAGAGCGAGCCGGTCGGTAGAAGGCGAGTCTCCTTTGGAGGTACTTTGCTCCCGTCGCATGAAGGGCCTTGTATGTCAGGGTCAGAGCCTTAAAGGCGATCCGCTTGCGGATTGGGAGCCAGTGCAGGGTCTGGAGCAAACCCGCAGTACTAGCGCGTCTATTCAGTCCAAAAATCGCTCTCGCCGCAGCATTCTGCACAATTTGGAGCCGCTGTAGCAGGTACTCTGGCAGGCCCAGGTACAGAGCGTTTGAATAATCAAGCCTAGAGCCTATCATGGCCTGCACAGTCAGCTTCCTGTGCTCCTCCGATAGGAGGGGAAGAAACCTGCGTAGCATCCTAAGGAGGCCGAAACAAGTGCCCGACACTCCCAGGATCTGGGACTTCATAGTCAACCCCTTGTCCATCTTGACCCCCAAGTTCTTAGCCATTTGGGATGAACAAGTTGGGGGGAACATATTGGTAGGCCACCAGGCCTGCCAATCTGGCTCCGTTTCACACCCAAAGAAAAGTACCTCGGACTTATCGGAATTGCACTTGAGGCTGTTCAGTTGAAACCATTGAAACACAGCCTCAAGGCAATCCCGGATACTCTCCCCATCAAAGTCTCCTCCTCTCTTGCACGAGAAGAGGAGCTGGGTGTCGTCAGCATAGGATACAATCCGGGCCCCAAACGACTCCGCCAATGCCTCCAGAGGGGTCATGAAGATATTAAAGAGGGTCGGGCTCAAAATAGAGCCCTGAGGGACCCCGACTCCCAAAGGCGGCATCACGGCGGAATCTGGCGAGGCCCAGACAGTTTGCCGGCGGCCCGCTAGAAAGGAGGAAAACCAGCTAAACACCGTCCCCCGTAGTCCAATCTCATAGAGTCTTGTGAGAAGACCGTCGTGGGGGACGGTGTCAAAAGCCGCCGACAAGTCCAGCATCACCAGCATGGCTTTGCCCCCAGTATCCAAAACCCCTTTAATGGTTTCTGAGACCTCGAGGAGGGCAGTCTCCGTGCTGAGATTTGGGCAAAAACCCGACTGGGTGGCATGCAGAATCTCATTCGACTCTAGAAAATTGGACAGCACCGTCTGCACGTGCTTTTCAACAACTTTCGTAAGAGCCGGCAGCAGAGAGATAGGCTGATAATTAACTGGGGCCTTTGGATCCAGACCAGGCTTTTTGAGCAGCGGGATGACCATTGCCTGCTTCCATGCCTGCGGAACCACTCCTTGGCTCAGCGAGAGATTCAATAGCGGGTTGGCCAATGGATTAACCACCTCGGCCAATTTCGCTAGAATTTTAGCAGGGCATGCGTCCAGGGGCGAGCCCGATTTCAAGTTGCCCAGAAGTGCTAGAGAGGCGGGCGCAGATATAGGTGGAAATACGCCCAGCGTCAAGCCTGGCGCAGCCGGAAGCGATCGGTTGGCCTCAAAATTAATTCGCTCCACGGGTACAGCCGATGGAAAAGAATCCTGTATAAGTTGGATCTTGCTAGTAAAAAAACTAGCAAGATCAGAGGCCCAGGAATCGGATGGTCTCTCCTCCAAGATGTTAGTCCGTGGAGAAATAAATTCTCTAACTATAGAGAAAATCTCCTTACAGGAGTTGGAGGCAGCTTCTATCCTCCCTGCCAGGTAGGCTTTCTTACCCAGGCGAATGTCGCGGTGATACTCCTTAACCGCGCTCTTATAGGTCAACTGAGCATCCGAGTCATATTTTACCCGCCAGGCTCTTTCAGCAACCTTGCACTGCTGCCGCCTAACCGACAGTGCTGCGGTGAACCAAGGGGCGGAAACTCGTTTGGGAGTAAGACGGGGGGGCCCGTTCCGGGGCAAGATCGTTGAGCCTGTCAAAAAGCCATGCCTGCAAGGACTCCAAATCCTTCGTCAGGTCGCCAGAGAGGGGGCAGGGGTGATCTAGGGCAGCCTGAGCCAGCATCTCAGGGGTCACTCGATGGAACGCCCTATGGGTACGACCATGCTGCTGTGGGGCGGCAACAGCCGATTTAACTGTGCCTTTGATCGAAAATTTAGCCAGCGAATGGTCTGACCATAGTACCGGGATAATCTCTAGGACCTCCAAAGGGGACGTCGAGAAAACCTGGTCAAGAGTGTGCCCCTTGTCATGCGTCGGCCCCTGCAGATAAGGGAACAATCCCAGCGGTGCCATAGCCTCTAAGATTTTAATAGCGGCCACGTCAGATGGATCATCCATCCGGAAGTTGAAATCTCCGGCCACGATACAGTGTTCTGCTTTCAGGGCCAGTCCCAGTAAAACGGAGTCAAGATCTTCAAAGAACGTTCCAGGTGGGCCCGGCGGTCTATAGACCAATAATCCCTTGACTGATTGATGCGGAGCCAAAGTGATAGAAAAAGCGAGGGACTCCGAGCCACGAATATCCTCCACTGGCAAGATAGTACAAGCCGTGCCTTTCTTCACCACCAGTGCCACTCCACCACCCCTTCCCTTCGCTCTGTCCTTCCTGAAGACGTTATAGTCAGGCGGAATTGCCATGGCGACGTCTGGATTCGAAAGTTCTCCCACCATGTCTCGGTGAGCATAAGACACAGTGGCTTAGCCGTGTCAAGAAGCTCAAAGACGTCTTGTGCATGTCGGCACGCCGATCTGGTGTTTAGTAGCATGCAGAGATATCTCACACTGGCGATGTTATTGCCAGGGGAGCAAGGCAAAGCACGGGAGGGACGCCATCCGCAACCGGGGCAGATGGACTTACCACGGTGACGCCCAGGAAAGACAGTACAGCAGCCACAGGAGGCAGTGAGGGGAGCGCGGAGCTCCTCAGCAGTATAACGCAACGTGAGTGGGCCTGTATGGCACATGCTAGATGACCGAGCCTGTCCCGCCGCCCCGAGCGCCTCCGGAACGCTGACGGGCGCAGACGGGCAGGACTCTGGCTTGACTCAGGCATGGCGAGGGCGCGACCGCTGCGCGTCACCGCTGCGCGCAAATGCGAGCTTTAAATAGGCAGCGTGGCGGTGCAGCAGCGCTGGAGCGCTGACCCCCGACCCCAGGAAGGGTGAATAGACCAATCCAAGATGGCGGCGGCGCGTCACGTGACCCCGTGAGCCCGGACCCGCAAAGTGCGGTGCAGGTAAGATTTTATAGTGCGTGAGAGGGCCAAGGGGGGGGCGCGGCTAGCATAAAAACAGGGATACGAAAATAAAACAAAACAAATACAAAATCGGGAGGTTTAAAAAATTGCAAGTGCAAGCAACGACAAAGCGCTGTACGTGTGAGCCTAGTGCAGCGTGGTGGTCACCTTAAACAGGCTGACCCACGTTCAAGCTCACCTTAAATAGGCAGCGTGGCGGTGCAGCAGCGCTGGAGCGCTGACCCCCGACCCCAGGAAGGGTGAATAGACCAATCCAAGATGGCGGCGGCGCGTGACCCCGTGAGCCAGGACCTGCAAAGTGCGGTGCAGGTAAGATTTTATAGTGCGTGAGAGGGCCAAGGGTGGGGCGCGGCTAGCATAAAAACAGGGATACGAAAATAAAACAAAACAAATACAAAATCGGGAGGTTTAAAAAATTGCAAGTGCAAGCAACGACAAAGCGCTGTACGTGTGAGCCTAGTGCAGCGTGGTGGTCACCTTAAACAGGCTGACCCACGTTCAAGCTCACCTTAAATAGGCAGCGTGGCGGTGCAGCAGCGCTGGAGCGCTGACCCCCGACCCCAGGAAGGGTGAATAGACTAATCCAAGATGGCGGCGGCGCGTCACGTGACCTCGTGAGCCCGGACCCGCAAAGTGCGGTGCAGGTAAGATTTTATAGTGCGTGAGAGGGCCAAGGGGGGGGCGCGGCTAGCATAAAAACAGGGATACAAAAATAAAACAAAACAAATACAAAATCGGGAGGTTTAAAAAATTGCAAGTGCAAGCAAGCAACGACAAAGCGCTGTACGTGTGAGCCTAGTGCAGCGTGGTGGTCACCTTAAACTTCTGGTGTCCGCAACAGCATTCACAGCATCGACGATCGTCTGCCACATGGCTGTTTTTTCTGAAATGCTGGTCTGTCTGACCAATGTTCCAAAGAGGTGTGGCTCAACTCTGAGGATTTCATCGACAAGGACCTCCAACTCTCGGCTAGTGAACTTTGGATTCTTGTTAGTGGGCATGGTGAGGGGTGTGGGTGTGGATGGTGGGGGGGTGTGGATGGTTGTGGGTGTGTGGGTGTGGTTGTGCAGGTGTGTGTGTGAATGTGATGAGGGGGTGTTTGTGAAGGTGTGTGTGTGAAGGTGTGCAAGTGTAAGGTGTAGTAAAGGTTCTAGTATGGTGCTGTAGGTTGTCTGTGGGGTCTGGCAGCAGTGAGTCTGTTGCAAAGGCTCATGGTTTGTGTGTGTGGGCCCTTTTTATTGGTCCATTGGTGGGTGTGGCTGTGTTTGAACTTTGGGTGGGTGTGTTATAAGGAGTGGTTGTGTTTTGGGCCTCTGTTTTGGATTTTGGCAGTTGCAGGTCAGTGAATGTGTTGTTTTTGTGGTTGTTGGACATGTTTTGTGGCTTTGTGCCATTCGAATGGTGTATTCTTGTGTTGTTTTGCTTTGTCCTGGTTGTGTACGTGCGTTTTTAGCGTGTGTACGGTGTGTACATGGGCCATTTTGTTGTACAGTGCTGTCCTTGTGTCTGGCTTGGTACGACTCGTACATGCGCGATGTTGTGTGAAGGTGGTGATGTTGGGGCCTGGGGTGCGCTCCGTACTTAGAATGTTGGGGTGGGGGTACGCTCCATGCATACGCGGGTGGGGGTACGCATCGTACATACAAGGTTGGGGTGGGGGTACGGTCCGTACATACACGGTTGGGGTGGGGGTACGCTCCATACATACGCGGGTGAGGGTACGGGTCGTACATACACGGTTGGGGTAGGGGAACGCTCCATACATACACGGGTGAGGGTACGGGTCGTACATACACGGTTGGGGTGGGGGGTACGCTCCATACGTACGCGGGTGAGGGTACGGGTCGTACATACATGGGTGGGGGTACGACTCGAACATACACGGGTGTACATACACGGGGGGTACGACACGTACACGGGTGTACATACACGGGTGGGGGAACGACTCGAACGTACACGGGTGTACATACACGGGGGTACGACTCAAACGTACACGGGTGTACATACACGGGGGTGTACGACACGTACACGGGTATACATACACGGGTGGGGGTACGACTCGAACGTACACGGGTGTACATACACGGGGGTACGACACGTACACGGGTGTACATACATGGGTGGGGGTACGACTCGAACGTACACGGGTGGGGGTACGACTCGAACGTACACGGGTGTACATACACGGGGGGTACGACACGTACATGGGTGTACATGCACAGGTGGGGGTACGACTCGAACGTACACGGGTGTACATACACAGGTGGGGGTACGACTCGAACGTACACGGGTGTACATATACGGGGGGTACGACACGTACACGGGTGTACATACACGGGTGGGGGTACGACTCGAACGTACACGGGTGTACATACATGGGTGGGGGTACGACACGTACACGGGTGTACATACACGGGTGGGGGTACGACTTGAACGTACACGGGTGTACATACACGGGTGGGGGTACGACTCGAACGTACACGGGTGTACATACACAGGGGGTACGACACGTACACGGGTGTACATACACGGGTGGGGGTACGACTCGTACGTACACGGGTGTACATACACGGGTGGGGGTGTACATACACGGGGGGGTACGACTCAAACGTACGGGGGCTGGGGGGGGTCGGCGCGTATGCGGGCACATGTCTCCATGGTTGCTATGTGAGTTCGGTGCGGACGGTGTTTTTTCCATACGGTTGTAACATCGGACGCACGGGATGGATCGTGATTCCGCGGTCGGACTTCACTTTTCACATTTGTACGGTAAATCGTCCGGGGACGTGTCGGACACATTTTCCGACCCGAGGACGTGTGGGGAATTTTTCCCAATGCGATTCGTATGGTCTTTTACCCATGCGAATCGTAATTGGCAGTTTTACGGCACTTGTACGATTCGTACGGTAAAAAGACCGGATACGAGTCGTACGGGGAATTTTTTTACCGGATCGTAATCGGCACCCTAGTCTGTAACCTTCTTTTTTCCCCTAAAATATTGGGAGTTACGCACAGGTCGCGACTGGTCGCCCTGAGTGCGCGACTCCGGCATTGTATTGGTTGTAGTAAAACCTATATATTGAGACTTGCAACGTTTAATTTAAAGTAAGAGATATGGTATTATAGCATGGAAAGTAGTATATCTACTGATAAAAAACATTTTAATGGTCATTTTGATGTAATTATGGGAGACGCAATGCCGTCTTGCACCGTTGCGGCATGTACTTCAGGAGCTGTGTAGGAGATGCGCCTCTGGCATTTTTGGGGGGGAGGAGAGTAGGAAAAGACTTATATAGACAGTTTTTATGGTTACTTTAAGCAAATCAATTTATTGATAGACTATAGAAAATAGTGTAATATACTTGAAATCCATTTCCTATGCCGTCTTAATACATTTCATGGCGGTAAACAGCCAAAATATCAAAAAAAAAATATCGAGTGGACAGAATATCGAGTTTTAAATATAGAATGGACAGAATATCGACATACCAAAATATAGTCGATTTGCATAATATCGAAGTAAGTAATATCGACAGTCATAATATAGTTGTTAAAAATATCGAATATTTTTTTAGTTTTTTAAGTGTTAGTATATGTGTTAAAAGTATGTATTAATTTTGGAATGTATGTTTGAATATTTTTAAAGTAATGAATTTTATGTTATTTAATTTTTTTGTAATTTAATTCCGTAGCGGGTTGTGGGTTTATAGGGGATTAGGGTGGGAAGTAATTTAATTATAGTACAATAAATAATAATTTTTAGGAATTATTAATTATTTGTAATTTAAGTTTGCGTTTTACTTCTGTAGCGGGTTGTGGGTTTATAGGGGACTAGGGTGGGAAGTAATTTATTTGTTATTAATTAATTATTAATTGGTAATAACTAATTTATCGTATTTAATTATTCATTGGTAATTAATTTGTAATAATTGGTAATTATTTTTTATTAATTGGTAATTAATTTGTATTAATTGGTTAATTGATAATTATGTTAATTGTACTAATTTATTATTCGGTGCGGGTTGTGGGTTTATAGGGCAATAGGGTGGGAAGTAATTTAATTATAATTAAGTAATTATTGAATATATTTTTGTGTATTAATAATTAATTTACTGTTAATTATTAATTGGTATTTTTTATTATTTATCAATTTTTGGTATAAAAAATTAATTGGTTGTTGATTAATTATTAATTGGTAATTAATGTGTATTATTTGGTAATTAATTTTTATTAATTGTTTAATTGATAATTATGTTAATTGTATTAATTTTTTATTTGTAGTGGGTTGTGGGTTTATAGGGGAATATGGTGGGAAGTTATTTAATTGTAAATAAATAAATATTTATTGGTATTTATAAATAATTAATTATTAAAGGTTGTGTGATTGGTAAATAATGTTAATACATTTTTTATTACTATTAATAATTAATTTATTTTTAATAAAATATTAAATTATTATTTTTCCTACTATTGCACTCACTGGAGTGGGAATAGTAATTGTTACCCCTACGCTATCCAACGCTTTCCCTACTATTGCACTTACTGGAGTGGGAATAGTAATTTTTACCCCTACGCTATCCAACGCTTTCTCTACTGTTGCACTCTTTGGAGTGGGAATAGTAATTTGTACCGCTATGCTATCCAATGCTTTCCCTACTGTTGCACTCACTGGAGTGGGAATAGTAAATTTTACCCTCCCGCTATCCAATGCTTTCCCTACTGTTGCACTCTCTGGAGTGGGAATAGTAATTTTTACCCCTACGATATCCAACGCTTTCCCTACTGTTGCACTCACTGGAGTGGGAATAGTAAATTTTGCCCTCCCGCTATCCAACGCTTTCCCTACTGTTGCACTCTCTGGAGTGGGAATAGTAAGTTTTTACCCCTACGCTATCCAACGCTTTCCCTACTCTTGCACTCTTTGTAGTGGGAATAGTAATTTTTACCCCTTAGCTATCCAACGCTTTCTCTACTGTTGCACTCTCTGTAGTGGGAATAGTAATTTTTACCACTACTCTATCCAACGCTTTCCCTACTGTTGCACTCTTTGGAGTGGGAATAGTAATTTTTAGACCTACGCTATCCAACGCTTTCCGTACTGTTGCCCTCTTTGTAGTGGGAATAGTAATTTTTACCCCTTCGCTATCCAACGCTTTCCCTACTGTTGCACTCTCTGGAGTGGGAATAGTATTTTTTACCCCTACTCTATCCAACGCTTTCCCTACTGTTGCACTCTTTGGAGTGGGAATAGTAATTTTTACCCCTACGCTATCCAACGCTTTCTGTACTGTTGCACTCACTGGAGTGGGAATAGTAAATTGTACCCTCCCGCTACCCAACGCTTTCCCTACTGTTGCACTCTCTGGAGTGGGAATAGTAATTTTTACCCATACGCTATCCAACGCTTTCCCTACTGGTGCACTCTGTGGAGTGGGAATAGTAATTTTTACCCCTACGCTATCCAATGTTTTCCCTACTGTTGTACTCTCTGGAGTTGGAATAGTAATTTTTACCCTCCCGCTATCCAGCGCTTTCCCTACTGTTGCACTCTCTGGAGTGGGAATAGTAAGTTTTACCATCCCGCTATCCAATGGTTTCCCTACTGTTGGACTTACTGGAGTGGTAATAGTAAATTTGACCCGCCCGCTATCCAACGCTTTCCCTACTGTTGCACTCTCTGGAGTGGGAATAGTAATTTTTACCCATACGCTATCCAACGATTTCCCTACTGTTGCACTCTGTGGAGTGGGAATAGTAATTTTTACCTCTACGCTATCCAATGTTTTCCCTACTGTTGCACTCTGTGGAGTGGGAATTTTTCCCCTTGCGCTATCGCTATAGTAAATTTGACCCGCCCGCTATCCTACGCTAAAAATATAGAATATTTTTTATTAATATTACGTTAATATATATAGGAATTAAATATTTTTTTTTAACTTACATTAATTATTTATTAATTGTAAGTATTTGTAAGTATGTTTTAGTTAATGATATTTAATATTTCATTAATTTTACATTACTTTTAATATATTTAAAAAATTCGATATTTTGACTAACTATATTTTTTACAACGATATTTTGGAATCGATATTTTAGTACTTACCTGTTTGTAGATAGGCAGTCGATATTTTGGCATTCTATATTTTTTCCTCGATATTTTTGTAGGTCGATATTCTTGTCATCGATATTCTGTCATTGATCCTTTATGGCATCACATGTCTGATGCGATGAAGCAGCCCAGGAGTCACAAATCTCATGTGACACAGAAAATAATTAATTTGATTGGTGCAGTACCTATTTATGATAATTAGATGGAAGTCCCATACCTTTAACAGATATATTGGATGCGGTTTGAATTTCTACTGTTTAGTAGAGGGAGACAGAAGCTTGGATATGGCTTGAAGGTTTTTTTGAGCCTTCAATTTTTTGGAGATGGCATCTGCAGAAGACTTTATGGAAGAGGAGGAACAGAATCCTTTGCAAGAAGAAGAGCAACCAAAGAAAAGACCAGAAATTATTGTCTGGGAGTTTAATTAATACTGTAGAAAGGAAAGTGAATGGATGCAAGTTCATGAGCACTTTATGTATAAAAAAGTGTTTTCAAAAGGTTCAGAGAAACAATATTCCTGGGATACATCGAGTATATACAAGCATCTGAAGACCTGTCTGGTACGTGCAGAGATGGAGAGACTGAAAAGCAGCAAAGAACTTCTGCTGAGGATGTGGGAACATCTGCTGCCATGTAACTTACTGAAGATTCTACAACAACTCCTGAATTTGAAAAAATTGGCATCTATTGTCCGAAGTTCTGTACTTCTCTAAGTGTAGGCGAAAAATCTGTAGCTACACCTAATTTAACTATCAATGCACATAGCTGCTAATTTTTTTTTGAAGGTGAAGGACACTTAGGTGCCGATTCGGATCCTGGAGAAACCGGGTACGAACCGTCGGACGGAGCATTTTCTCCGTCCGACTCGTACCCGGTGAAAAAACATTTAAAAAATGCAAGTACGATTCGTATGGAAACACCGTTTCCGTACGAATCGAACAAAACACCGACCAACGAAAATATACATACGAATTATGATCCGGGAATGTTTCACGAACCAGGAAGTACGATCCGCACCGACGTCACCCCGTACGGATTATATTTTCCGGCTGCCAAAAACTGCCAGGAAATCAGGACGACGCGCACAAGGAGCACCTGTACGCGACGGACAGCCATGGATCCGAAGCTACGTGTCATCCCGGCCCTCATAGCAGTATACCTGCTCTACAGGTACCGACGCAGACGGCGCAGAAGGTCAGAACCACACCCAGGAGCAAAGGGGGGGGGCAGGGGCAGGAAACCAAACCTCCACCCATGTCACAAATCATACATGCCCTGCACATACCTGACCTCCAGGGCCTGGTCACCTCGAGGGGGTGGGGGCGTGTCCAGCAACGCCAGTGTCCGCCACAACGGAAGTGGGTGATGAGGCGAACCGCCAACACAACAAATCCGGTACGTACCGTACACACGCCTTAAGAGCGTGGGTACGGGCCGTACCACGCACACACCTACGTCACCCCAACAATGGCGGTACGACCCGTACCCACGTTCGAAAAGGCCTGGGTACGAGCCGGACCAGCATTGTTGGGGAGACGTAGGGGTACGCGTGGTCCGACCCGTACCCACGCCCAGAAGGCCCGGGTACGGTGCGCACCCCTACGGCACCCCATTGGGGGTCCGCACCGTACCCATGCTTTAAGAGCGTGGGTACGGTGCGGACCCCCAATGTTGGGGTGTCGTAGGGGTCCGCACCGTACCCATGCTTGAAGAGCGTGGGTACGGTGCGGACCCCCAATGTTGGTGTGCCGTAGGGGTCCGTGCCATACCCAGGCCTTCAGAGCGTGGGCACGGGTCGGACCACGCGTACCCCTACATCACCCCAACAATGCTGGTACGGCCCGTACCCAGGCCTTCCGAACGTGGGTATGGGTCGTACCGCCATTGTTGGGGTGACGTAGGTGTGTACCCACGCTCTGAAGTGCTGGGTACGGCGCGGAACCCTACGGCACGCCAACATTGGGGGTCCGCACCGTACCCATGTTCCAAAGGCATGGGTACGGCCCGTACCCAGGCCTGCAGATCGTGGGTACGGGTATGTACGAAGTGTACCCCCACACGTGTATGAATGGAGCGTACTGCCACCCCACCAGTATATGTCCGGAGCGTACCCCCACCCGTGTATGTATGGAGCGTACACCCCACCAGTGTATGCATGGAGCATACATGGCCAGACATAGGAGGGGTGGTTGCCTATCACTCCCAGCAGTGCCCAGACATAGGAGGGGTGGGTGCAGAGTCCACCCAGCAGTGCCCAGACACAGGAGGGCTGGGTGCAGAGTCCCCCCAGCAGTGCCCAGACATAGGAGGGGTGGGTGCCTATCACTCCCAGCAGTGCCCAGACACAGGAGGGGTGGGTGCAGAGTCCCCCCAGCAGTGCCCAGACATAGGAGGGGTGGGTGCCTATCACTCCCAGCAGTGCCCAGACATAGGAGGGGTGGGTGCCTATCACTCCCAGCAGTGCCCAGACATAGGAGGGGAGGGTGCAGAGTCCCCCAGCAGTACCCAGACATAGGAGGGGTGTGTGCAGAGTCCTCCCAGCAGTGCCCAGACATAGGAGGGGTGGGTGCAGAGTCCCCCCAGCAGTGCCCAGACATAGGAGGGGTGGGTGCCTATCACTCCCAGCAGTGCCCAGACATAGGAGGGGTGGGTGCAGAGTCCCACCAGCAGTGCCCAGACATAGGAGGGGTGGGTGCAGAGTCCTCCCAGCAGTGCCCAGACATAGGAGGGGTGGGTGCAGAGTCCCCCCAGCAGTGCCCAGACATAGGAGGGGTGGGTGCCTATCACTCCCAGCAGTGCCCAGACATGGGAGGGGTGGGTGCAGAGTCCCCCCAGCAGTGCCCAGACATAGGAGGGGTGGGTGCCTATCACTCCCAGCAATGCCCAGACATAGGAGGGGTGGGTGCAGAGTCCCCCCAGCAGTGCCCAGACATAGGAGCGGTGGGTGCCTATCACTCCCAGCAGTGCCCAGACATAGGAGTGGTGGGTGCAGAGTCCCCCCAGCAGTGCCCAGACATAGGAGGGGTGGGTGCCTATCACTCCCAGCAGTGCCCAGACATAGGACGGGTGGGTGCAGAGTCCCCCCAGCAGTGCCCAGACATAGGAGGGGTGGTTGCCTATCACTCCCAGCAGTGCCCAGACATAGGAGGGGTGGGTGCAGTGTCCCCCCAGCAGTGCCCAGACATAGGAGGGGTGGGTGCAGAGTGCCCCCAGCAGTGCCCAGACACAGGAGGGGTGGGTGCAGAGTCCCCCCAGCAGAGCCCAAACATAGGAGGGGTGGGTGCCTATCACTCCCAGCAGTGCCCAGACATAGGAGGGGTGGGTGCCTATCACTCCCAGCAGTGCCCAGACACAGGAGGGGTGGGTGCAGAGTCCCCCCAGCAGTGCCCAGACATAGGAGGGGTGGTTGCCTATCACTCCCAGCAGTGCCCAGACACAGGAGGCATGGGTGCAGAGTCCCCCCAGCAGTGCCCAGACATAGGAGGGGTGGATACCTATCACTCCCAGCAGTGCCCAGAAACAGGAGGGGTGGGTGTAGAGTCCCCCCAGCAGTGCCCAGACATAGGAGGGGTGGGTGCCTATCACTCCCAGCAGTGCCCAGACATAGGAGGGGTGGGTGCAGAGTCCCCCCAGCAGTGCCCAGACATAGGAGGGGTGGGTGCCTATCACTCCCAGCAGTGCCCAGACATAGGAGGGGTGGGTGCAGAGTCCCCCCAGCAGTGCCCCGACATAGGAGGGGTGTGTGCAGAGTCCTCCCAGCAGTGCCCAGACATAGGAGGGGTGGGTGCAGATTCCCCCAGCAGTGCCCAGACATAGGAGGGGTGGGTGCCTATCACTCCCAGCAGTGCCCAGACATAGGAGGGGTGAGTGCAGAGTCCCCCCAGCAGTGCCCAGACATAGGAGGGGTGGGTGCCTATCACTCCCAGCAGTGCCCAGACATAGGAGGGGTGGGTGCAGAGTCCCCCCAGCAGTGCCCAGACATAGGAGGGGTGGGTGCCTATCACTCCCAGCAGTGCCCAGACACAGGAGGGGTGGGTGCAGAGTCCCCCCAGCAGTGCCCAGACATAGGAGGGGTGGTTGCCTATCACTCCCATCAGTGCCCAGACACAGGAGGGGTGGGTGCAGAGTCCTCCCAGCTGTGCCCATGGAAAGAAAGGGGTGGAGTACCCACAGATACAATGCCCACAATTGTCAGTCAGGTGCTCAAAGACCCAGCAGAACACGAAACACATGTGTGCGAGGCTGGGAGTACACACATGCATAGTGCGGAAAAGGTAACATGTACACATGAAGTCATGTCAATATACTCCAGTCACAAGTACAGTGACCCCCAAGGATGCCACAAATGATGCAGGTGGAGACCTTGCCCAGCATGCATGGCCAAAGTTGAAGGGGTCCGTCACACACCCAGCAAATGTAGACACAGCACTGCACAAATGTCTTCACAACACCCTGCAGGGAAGATGTCAGGGTCCACAGAGGAAGGTACACGCCATGGGACAATGTCACCATGCAGTAACAGCTTACATGAGCAAAGTTTGATAGCAAATACCGTGTGATGGCACACAGATAACAGGGTCCACCCCACGACCAGCACACTACAACATATGCCAGACACCTAACACATTATCGCCACCCCAAATCATGGAGCAGCACCACCAACAGCAATGCCAGAAAAGCAGTAGTGTGCCAAGGAAAATAAAATAGCTTTATTCAGCAATGTTCTAAAATGTATTGTATGAAAAGTTCCATATGCACAAGGCCCATAGGGCAGTCCATAGTTCCAATCCAGGTGGGGGACACATAGGGATGCATGTCCCCTAGCTTGCCTGCTCAGTTCAGACTACCTTGTCATCCACGGGGGGGCATCATGTGGGGGGGAAGGACCAGGCACCGCAGGGACAGGAGGGGCAAGGGTAGGTGTTGTGGGTGCAGGGATGGACGACTCCAATGCAGGGGGTGGGGCAGCGCCAAAGGTGGATTCGAGCACGGCGCTGCACACTACTGCCAGGTCGCCCAGCGTCTCCCCTGTACCCGAAGGAACCACAGGCCCCAATGAGGGGGGGGTCGGAGGGATGGGTCGCAGCGCTACTGGTGGAGGGTGTGGACAGGGGGGGACTCAACTCCCCTGCCGGTGTCCTGCCTCCACCGCTTGCGGGGTGGTGCCATACTGGGGCTGATGGACACACTGGGCAGGACTGACCCTGTGTCCGACTCTTGGCCAGGAGAGGTGAGGGGAGTGGATTTGGAGGGTGGTGGTCGTGAGAATTGTGGACTCCCACTCTGGCTGTGTGTCTTCCGTTTCCCCCGACCCAGTGGGTGTGCCTACTTCACCCTGTGTGTGCGTGCCAGGAGGTGTGCGCTTTGCCTTTCCTGGTGGTGTGGTGCCTGTGTCTGGTGGGGTGCGTGCATGGGGACGTCTGGGTGTGCTTTGGACAGGCATGGGAGTGGGAAGTGTGGATGGTTCAGGGGTAGTGGGGGACGTAGCGCTGAAGGAGACCCACTGCTGCAGTCAGTGTCGAGTGTATGGACCTCAGCAAGTTGCGTTGGTAAGACTGCGCAGCTGAAATGCCCTCCATGTATGCCTCCATCTGGTTGAGCACTCGGCTGTGGCCATGGAGGACATAAAGCATCGCAGTCTGACCAACCTGCAACTGCCGCAGGATGTCCACAGACTCGGCATTGGTGGCAGCAGTGGAGACAGGGGCAGGGGGTGCGGTGCCTGGCAAGAAGGAGACACGTGGTGACCTAGCACGGCGGGAAGGGACACGAGCAAGTGGGAGGCCGGTGATCGGAATGGAGGGGGCGGGTAGTGATGGATTGCTGCTGTCAGCTGTGGGAGCAGCCTCCGCCCCCTCAGAGAGCTCAGCCTCGGACCCGTCAGCGTCATAGTCGGTGGTGGTTTGACTGGACAGGACCTCCGCTGCACTCCCGCTGGCCTCCATGCCACTCGATGTGCCAGCCAACTCAGCACTGCTGGCACTGGTGCTCGCTCCCTCCTCACGGTCCGTGCCAGTGTCTCCCTCGTAGTCCCCCGACGATGCTGTGGGCAAGATGAAGAGACAGGAGAAATCAGACACCTGTCACATGAGTCAACTCTACATAGGTCACAGTGCATAGCCTGAAATGCAACAAGAGTAACATCTACAATACAAGGTACATATGTAGTCCCTGCAACACACAGTTTGTTGACCCACCATGCCACTGTTAAAATATGGAGAGCATGACACAATAGCAAATAACTTGATATCAAATTGTACAGAGGAGCCAGGCTCTGGGGACAATCTAGCACAGCATCTGCGACACACAGCGTAGCCAAGAAAGGGATGAGCAGGAACCATGTCTATCAACTCTTGGGACATGCTGCAAAGGTAATACTGAAAACCATGGCCAGCATGACTGGATCACTGCACCTTGAGTGTTTGTCCACACAAACATCACACACTGGCCAGACCGAGCAAGGAGACTTCAGGTTTGGACATGTAGGCCTTGCCCGCACCAACCCCCCCCTACCTGAGACAATGTGATTGAGACAGAGGAAGTACTTACACCTCTTAGTCTGGGATGAAAACACATGGCCTGCAATAAATCCTGATCGTACACAAACTACCCCTGGTGCGCCTGTCCACATATATCACTGACAAACAACCATCATCAGATAGCTGTACCAAGACACACAGGCACTGGCCCCTGTGAGTATGCACCAGCTAAATTAGGTCACCCTGTACAGTGGACACATGTAGCACAGTATACGTGAATACAAATGAAGCCAGGGTACTATGCCACAGGGCCCAAACTATGCTGAAGACACAGAGAATGTCCACATTGTCTGATGACACACATGATACCTAGGAAAAGGTGCCCCAGGGGACTGTAGTGGCCACACTACTCCATGGCCATGGATGGATATGACTGGAACACAAGCCACCATCCCTGCACTATGCATATCTCACACTCAAGCACATCATGTCAGAGGGCACAACATTCGACATGCAGGCAGTAAGGCAGTACACATGAAACACACACTCCCATGTCGGGACTCAGCATCAGTGCCAACTAACATGGACCCCACAATGACAGAACTGGCCAGGGCACAGGCAGCGTCCAAAAACCTGTTGCACACCACCCCCACACATGATGCTGCAAGCATTGGGCACTTGGATTAACTGCCAGCCTAGATGACCTTGTGCAAGAGTGACTACACACAGACCAGGGAACACATGGCAAGGAGGGGAAGGGAGGAAGATCAGCACCGCTTTACTTTGGGGAACAGGATATGCACTGCACATTTAAACCCTGGCAGTGTATCCATGCAACTGCACACTTCCAAAACCTGGTCACACACAACAAACACACATGTACCTACCCCCTTCCTGCTGCTGCTTCTCCAGTAAGCACCTGTCCAAGTCAGGGAAGACCACCACCAGCACACGCTTATGGATGTGGGTCAGACGCCGGCGCCCACGATTTTTGTGTCTCTCAGGTGAGACCCCCAGCAGGACCCGTGCGATCCTCCGCGTCCAGCACCGGATATCCTGCCAGCGTTTCCTCACCTGGGCTAGGCGCCGCTTCCGACCCTCCGTCCTCCTCACGGCACTGACGGCTTGCTTCCAGATCTCCCCCTTGGCACAGATGCCTACCTGTGAGGATGCAAAAGTGACAATACATCAATCCACCTTATCAATGATACAGAGACACACATATTACAAATTATGCATGTTTAAACTGGCCATAGTATGCAGCCAACTCATTGCACCTTTGTCATAGTGACATCATCCTCCTGGGAATGGGCAAATGCAGTAGGTGCCATTGAAAGCACACAGGTGGCATGAGGGGTGCAACACAATCAATGATGCAGGCTCACACTGTGCATCCCAAGCTACAACAGGAATCTGAACAGTACCCCTAAGCAGTAACATGCCCCAGCCCACTTACGCTACCTCAGCAGAGTACACAGACACACAGGCACTGAACAATCACCTGGCATTGGCAACTGCCGCTACAAACCTCACTCTGCACATGTGCCACTAGACTGGGGGTGTCATAGATGTGGGGTGTCTCAGCATGGCAGACATCCAGCACAGCTCCCTGCTCACATCAGATGGGCAGGGTATATCCATCCCACATGCAGCTGGGGTGCAACACTCCACATATGCACACACCCACATGACAGGGGACTCACACACACACACCAATGTCCAGGGGACAACCACATCATTTGGACACTCTCACCACAGGTACACTGAACAGACACACATCTGTGGGTACTGGCACCTGTCACCCTGGGGGGAGCACAGACTCACATCAGGACTGTAGAAACAACATTTCCAGGAGGATTAGGCAGTCCGAAAGCGGCCTGCACCATTCAGTGATCGTCACAGTAAGCACTATGCAAGTGCGTTGTGCACACAGGAACTACAGCATGCTCTGCATGGGAGACATGAGCCCTCCCCCCCCCTGGGACCCACTATGAAGTACCCTGCATGTCTGTCACACCTGGACACAATGCCAGAAGTCACAGTCACAAAAAGGGGCACAGTTTAAGCTAGTGGAGTCTGCACTCACCTGCTCCCCTGGTCGACCATACAGCATGGTGTACTGTGGGAGGATCACATCCACCAACGCCATATTCTCCTCCATGGTGAATGGCTGGGCCCTCTCCACAGACCTGGACATGGTGCCAGAGGAATCACAAGCAGCAGCAGTGTTGTGGAATGAAAGGATGTGCAGGTAAGTGCTCTCTCAAGGGACCTGGCTGCCTTATATCTTCCTTGCTGGCCTGTTTTATTTACAGGAGTACAGAGTGATTGGCTCAGTCACATTTGCATCCTACATGTCCTCCAATCACTTTAAAACTACCCCAGTGCCAGGCTTTGCATGGTTTTAAAATTGAACATGATCTAATGTCAACAACCACATTGCAACAAAGTATATTGTCTCCAACCCACTTCTGGTGGAAACATGATGCAAAATTCAAACATGAAACTCGCTCTCCATGACAACCAGCATGCATTTAGACCCCTATACTTGTCCCTCATGTGTCCCCTATGTCAATCCTATGTTACAACACAGGTACGGTGCGTTCCACAGCCCTAGGGCACCCCAAATGCATTGCAACGGACCGCGTGTGTACGGTCCCTATCACTATGGTGGTGCTGGCGTATGCGTACGCCATAGTAGTTCGGACCGTACACACGCGTGTGTACGGTCCCTATCACTATGGGGGTGCTCGCGTACGTGTACGCCATAGTAGTTCGGACCGTACACACGCGTGTGTACGGTCCCTATCACTATGGGGTGCTCGCGTACGTGTACGCCATAGTAGTTCGGACCCTACACACACGTTTGTATGGTCTGAACTACTATGGCGTACACGTACGCGAGCACCCCCATAGTGATAGGGACCGTACACACGTGTGTGTACGGTCCGAACTACTATGGCATACACGTACGCGAGCACCCCCATAGTGATAGGGACCGTACACACGCGTGTGTACGGTCCAAACTACTATGGCGTACATGTACGCGAGCACCCCCATAGTGATAGGGACCGTACACACGCGTGTGTACGGTTCGAACTACTATGGCGTACGCATACGCCAGCACCACCATAGTGATAGGGACCGTAAACATGCGTGTACGGTCCATATCACTGTGGCGTACGCATACGCCAGCACTCCCATAGTGATAGGGACCCTACACACGCCCTCAGAGCGTATGTACGGTGCGTTTCACACCTGACAGTGGTGACAGGCGGCACACAGGAAGGAATTGAGCTGTCATACATGGCCAAGGCTGGACATCAAGGCATTGTCTGTGCAGTACTACATGTGTCGGGCACAGGTGGGTCAGGCTGTGATGTGGCACCATACTCCTGAGGTGTGAAGCTAATTAAAGTATGATGAGCTGTGTACACATGTCACGTGTGATGGTGCCCTATGTGCCATACATCCCCTTCACTCCTTTGACATGTGTGCATGTAGTACAGACTTGGTGGGCCATGCGTCACTGGCATGGCACAGTCACCGACACCCGCAAATGTCCCCTGATGCCAGGTACACAGAATGTTACCCCTGACAAGTGAATGCCCGCATTGCACGCTGTAGCTATGTCATGTGTGTGTCATGTGTTCCCATAGGTTTGCTGTAGGTGTTTGGTCAAATGCATCTGTAGTTGCTGCAACCAACATGTGTCTGAGTGTAGATGGGCATGGCACACTGTTACGCACACCAGCACACATGTGTAATCCGACATAAGGTGTGTATGTATGCATCGACACGGAGTTCCAAAACAAGGACATATCTGCATACTCTCAAAGTATGTGTGATCAGTCTTGACATGTAATCCTTCATGGCAAGGTGTGTCGTCTGTCCTTATTCTATGACATGTGACCTGTGCCTCTAGTGTTGAGCAACCTGTCTGTACAATAAACATCCTTCTTCTGCACATATTAGGATGTCTGTAACTCCTGTAATGCGTCTGCCTGCTCACTTACACTGGCCCACAGCTAGTTTCATGGCATGGCATATTGAGGTTGAGAATCAACGTTTGTAGCTGGCTCTTGGTAGGAGTGTCACATGCCTGGCATACGTGTCCAGGGCATATTGCACAGACCTGACTCTGTATGTAGCATATGTGTATTGCCTGTTGAGCATGTGCTCAGTACATTGACATTGGTGGTGTACTGTACTCACTCTTTGTTGTCCCTTCTAATTCACTGCAGGGCTCCGCCTCTCCCTCGAGCTATTCCGGACTTGGCTGACCTGAGGGAACATGACTGTATACGCCGCTACCGCTTCCCCCAACGTTTGACTGAGGACTTGACGACACGGCTGGCACCACACCTCCAACCGCTACACAGGTATCCTACTGCACTGACACCCAAGATGAAGGTGATGGCACCCCTACATTTCTTGGCCACGGGTACCTTTCAACATACCATTGCCCATGTCGGTGGCATGTCCCAAACCATGTTCAGCCGTGTTCTGCATGATTTTTTAGAGGCCATGTTGGAGCACCTGGATGAGTTCATTAAATGCCCAACTCCTGAGCAGTTGACAGGTGTCAAGCGTGAGTTCTATGCCCTGGGAGGGATGCCCCATGTCATTGGGTCCATAGATGGAACACATGTGGCTTTGGTACCACCACAGGCACAGGAGGTAGCGTATAGGAACCGCAAGCATTACCACTCCATTAATGCCCTTGCGGTGTGTCTTGCCAATATGGTGATTTCACATGTCTGTGCTCGTTTTCCAGGATCAGCACACGATGCCTACATCATGAGGCGTAGCAGGGTGCCTGAAATGATGCTGCAGCTGCGCAACGAACGAGCATGTATTGTTGGTGGGTATACTCTGGCAGTCCTGTATTTAACGTCATCTTCCTGTCTTACTGCTTCTCCTGACCCACTGTTGTCCATGATGTTTCCATGTAGGGGACGCTGGCTATCCCAACATGCCATGGCTGATCACGCCTCTCCGCAACCCCAGCACGGCTGCCGATCACCGCTACAACAACGCCCATGGGCGGACCAGGCGAGTGATAGAGAGGACGTTTGGCCTCCTGAAGAGCCGATTCCGTTGCCTCCACAAGACCGGTGGCGCACTCCCATATGCACCGGTGAAGGTCTGCAAGATATTCCTCGTGTGCTGCATGCTGCACAACATGGCAGTGGAGAAAGCTGTGCCACTCATCCTGGATCCAGATGAGCAGGACCATCCACCCGTGGAGGATGAAGGGCTTGGTCACGAGGCAAGTGATGTGGAGGAGGAGGAGGCGGTAGAGGACATGCGGAGTCGGCTCATACGCAACTTCTTTGCTTAGTGGTGTGTTCCAGTGTCTGAGTGTGCACGCATTGGGCCGTGTGTGGCAAGTGTTGCAATGTGTGTGTCCATCTGCATGTCTGCCAAGTGAGTCAGAGGTGTGTTTGGATGTGTCACTCGAGTGATGGTGCAATAGAAGAATGTTTATCCAGAGTCATCATTGTCACCTAGCATGTTGACAACCTTATACGTGTCGAGTACATGCACATGCATGCGGATGTGCTTCTTTTGGCTGACTTCTGGTGTGTCTCCCATCCACAGGTACTTGCGCATGCTGTCTGCTGGTGGCATTGTTGTGCTCCTGCTATTCCTAATGAACACAGTAACATGTGCTGAATCAGCGTTACATGCACGGACAAGTTCGAAAATCTCCTTCGGGTAAGGGATGCAGCACAGCTTTTTGGGAGTGGTATTTGTTTTGAATGTGTGTGCACTGCTCCTGTTCATGTTTGGATACTTTACATACATGTAGATTCACCATGGGGCACATGACATGGAGCTGAATTCACCTGAATTGATGGTCAGACTTGGTGACACTCATCTGTAATGGGATTGTGGATTGTGATGGAGCCATCAATGTGTGTAACACTGCCCTCGGAAACATACGGGTTGCACCGGGTTGACATGGTGTGTGAATTCCCCATTAGGGGCTCAATGGTGTATAGCAGCCTCTCCGTGAGCAGCAGGGGGTGTTTAGCTGTAACCCGTCACTTGTGTGCCAGTGCCATGGATTTCCAGCATCTGTGGTGGTAAGGGGGGTGCCAGTGTTGGTCCCACGTTTTCATCCACATGACCTGTGTATGTTTTGACAGAGTTGCATTAGCATTCCGACACACATGAGTAATAAAGGTGTCCCTCTGCCTCCAAGGTGCCTCATCTCTGTCAATGGTGGTCTGTTGCCACTGTGCATGTGGCATGTCTGGCATTGTTCTCAGAGATGGTGCATATGAGTCTATGTGTAGAGTAGCAAGATGCAAGCTGTTTGTCAGGGATTAGATTCTGTATTGTGCATGATGTCCATGGCTGTGTAGGTATTGTGGCATGTCAGTCTCCACGACGGCCACTGTGCTGCATGTGAATCCATTGTGTGTGTGTGTGCCATGTTGAACCAGACATTCCTTCCTTGACATACACCTTTTGCATAGTTCCTTCCTGAGATCCTTGTCTTTGTGTGCTACTTGTGGCATTGTTTTCTTGACATGGTGCATGCTGCTGCAGTCCCTGCAGCAAGGGCACCCAGTGTCCATGCAAACGAGCTGGTGTTCATCATGGATTGCTTGCTGACATGTGCTATGCTGATCAGCAGCATCTGTGCCTCATGCGGCAGCACACTCTGCATTATGCACAAGATCCCCAGTTCCATCAACCTCAAGGCAAGAGGGAGACCATCCCCCAGGTCAACTACGACATCCGTGTCTAATCCTACCCTGCACTCTACGGACATGTGCGTTAGAAATCCCATGATACTTGTCCACATCCAGGGTGCATCTGCACAGCTCTGCTACTACATCCGGCGACCAGGCCACATCAACGTCCAACAGAGATGGGGGGAGTGGATCACTGCCAGCTGCAGGATGACCTTCTCAATCCACGCACACTCAGGATGCAGCCCACAACCACAACACAACCTTGTGGCACTGTGATCCAACACCCAATTGTGCCATCTCCATGCATCCAACCTTGGCTGGCCCACCATTCTCCACATCCACCTGACTCAAGCATGCAGGACATGGTTCTGCCACGTGTCTACACATACCTGGGACTCCCACCCCAGGACACTCCACATGATCCCTGACCTCTGCGCATGACTGTTGCTCTTCTAAATAGGTCTGTAGCCACAGTTGTGCGGGCACCCCCTCAGCTGGTTGGGCCCATCACGGGTGAGTATGGTGCTCCATGTCTGTCTTGGATGGTACATTGTGACCCATGTGTGTCCTGTGCCAGACTCAGACCCCAGGGTATGGATGTTTGGAGTTACTTCTGAAATCAGGCATGGTTTGACTTTACAACACACACATGTAGTGGAATAATGCAAACTGACAGCATCATCTTGTGATTGTGATGATTTTTATTGGTGCTGGGGTACGTGTTTGGGGGGGTGACAAGAGGTGCTTGGCGGGAGTGTAGAATCCAAAGTTCACAGGGGGAGTTGGTATCCTGCCACTGAAAGTCATGAGAGTCTGTGCCACAGTCTTTGTCAACATTGGTCAGACAGTGACCAGCAAGGCCATGTGGCAGAGAATGTCAGTTGCTGCTGTGCTGCTGTTGGGCCAGAGGGCCAGGTGCCAGGCCAGGTGACCTGGGAGATGGTGATGTTCCGCTGACTCTCACGGTCTTTTGCGTGGACGACCCACCTTCCTGCGGGGACCCTCAGAAGCAGGCCTTGACGATGCTAGGGACGCTCCGTCAGATGAATCCTCCTCCTCCTCCCTCCCTGTTTCTGGTGCTGGTCTACGCCTGGTGGCACAGGGAGGGTTTGCCAGCCTTTGGGCGATCTGTCGGAGTGATTGGCTCACGTCCCTGTGCACCACCAGGAGCTCAGCCAGTCTTGCCTCCATCCGTCCATGGTGTTTTAGATGACTGGCATGATGCTCGACCTGCAGGGTCTTCATCTCATTAAGGGTCTCCACTACCTGGTCGATGCCTCTGGAGTCACGCCGGTATGCGTCCAGGATGTTTCTGACGTGTGACATTACCGGTTCCTGAGCCAACTGGTCAGGTTCGCGCCTCCGCCGTCCTCCACTCCCACCACCCCTGCCCACTTGCGCCTGGCCTGCCGTTGTGGGCACATCGGGTCTCCGGGACCCCTGAGGGATGGCATTTGCGGTGTCGCCTGCCTCCTCCTGGGTGCCCGGAGAACCTTGTCCCTCCTGGACAGACTGGCTGTGTTGTTGTGTGCGGGCAGGGCTCCTGGATGTGTCCTGGGATGTGGCAGGAATGGGGGTGGTGGTTGGCACAGTTGTACCTGACGCAGGTGCTGCAGGTGGTTGGACACCAGAGGGGCCAGGTTGGTCTGGGTCATCCACGGAGTGGTGAGAGTCGTCGCTGCCGGTGGGGTCCTCTTCACGCAGAGCCTGGTCCTGTGAGTCTTCCCCCCCAGTGTTGGGGGGAGATCGACGACGTTGACCTGTGTGTGAGAGAGACAGTGTTAATTGTGTTACATGCAACATCCATGTTTCATTCATTTTTGAGTTGGCACAGTTCCTCTGGGTGGTTGGATTTGGCTAGCATTACTCTCACAGTGCACTTGTGCATGGGTATGTCCCTTGGCCACAGCTTTCGACACTTTACCTATGTGTGACACAATCTTAGTTGATGCATCTTTTATGAACGCAGTGAGCAGTGTAGTGAGCGGGCGTAGCAAGCCATGCAGAGCCGCCTTACGTGTGGCACTGTACATGGCCAAATGGTGTTTTTTCCATGCTATTTGAGAATGCAGGTAGGTAACTTAACAATTTGTGACAGGGTTCAGACAAACACAGTGGGTGGGTATACTGGGTGTAAGGTTGTGTTTGTGCCTGCAGCACGGATGTACTTGTGCACAGATTGACACATGGCCCAGTGTTTATCAAAGGTTGAAAGGGGGGTTCACGCAGTGCCAAACCTTGTCTACATGCACACAGTCCACCTGCTGACGAGCGGACATGTCCACACCACCCAAGGGTGATTTGGTCTCCCTCTGTCTCCCTTTCTCCCTCCCTCTGTCAGCCTCCTCCCTCTGTCCGTCTCCCTTTCTCCCTCCCTCTGTCAGCCTCCTCCCTCTGTCCGTCTCCCTCTGTCTCCCTTTCTCCCTCCCTCTATCAGCCTCCTCCCTCTGTCCATCTCCCTTTCTCCCTCCCTCTGTCAGCCTCCTCCCTCTGTCCGTCTCCCTCTGTCTCCCTTTCTCCCTCCCTCTGTCAGCCTCCTCCCTCTGTCCGTCTCCCTTTCTCCCTCCCTCTGTCAGCCTCCTCCCTCTGTCCGTCTCCCCTTCTCCCTCCCTCTGTCAGCCTCCTCCCTCTGTCCATCTCCCTCCGTCTCCCTTTCTCCCTCCCTCTATCAGCCTCCTCCCTCTGTCCGTCTCCTTTTCTCCCTCCCTCTGTCAGCCTCCTCCCTCTGTCCGTCTCCCTCTGTCTCCCTTTCTCCTTCCCTCTATCAGCCTCCTCCCTCTGTCCGTCTCCCTTTCTCCCTCCCTCTATCAGCCTCCTCCCTCTGTTCGTCTCCCTTTCTCCCTCCCTCTGTCAGCCTCCTCCCTCTGTCCGTCTCCCTTTCTCCCTCCCTCTGTCAGCCTCCTTCCTCTGTCCGTCTCCCCTTCTCCCTCCCTCTGTCAGCCTCCTCCCTCTGTCCGTCTCCCTCCGTCTCCCTTTCTCCCTCCCTCTATCAGCCTCCTCCCTCTGTCCGTCTCCCTCTGTCTCCCTTTCTACCTCCCTCTATCAGCCTCCTCCCTCTGTCCGTCTCACTTTCTCCCTCCCTCTCTCAGCCTCCTCCCTCTGTCCGTCTCCCTCTGTCTCCCTTTCTCCCTCCCTCTATCAGCCTCCTCCCTCTGTCCGTCTCCCTTTCTCCCTCCCTCTGTCAGCCTCCTCCCTCTGTCCGTCTCCCTTTCTCCCTCCCTCTGTCAGCCTCCTCCCTCTGTCCGTCTCCCTTTCTCCCTCCCTCTGTCAGCCTCCTCCCTCTGTCCGTCTCCACTTCTCCCTCCCTCTGTCAGCCTCCTCCCTCCCTCTGTCTGTCTCCCTGTGTCCACCTCTGTCTCTTCCCCTCTCCCTCCCTCTGTGTGTCACCCTCTGTCACCTCAGCCCAGCTTCCTGGGCACACACAGTTTTCAGGTCTTTCAAAGGCCATTGGCTTGTTCATGTTGGTTTGTTTCTTCTCTGCCGGCACCCATTGGGCGGAGTGTCTGAGTCTGCGCTGCTGCTGTGGCGGTGTGTGCTGACACTCTTTCAGTGTGATGCGTCTTCATTAGCTGCTGTTATGTGCAAATTGTGCCTTCATACCCATGTCGTCCTGCAACGCGGCCACCATTAGCAGGCAAAACAGTACTGTGTGGGGACACACTGTTTGTATGGCTGTGCCCTAAGCCATATGGGCTGAGGGCATTGTTGTGTGCTTCAGAGTTGCTCTATGTTAGTTTTGAGGCCCAACCTCCCGGCATCGGGGACATCCTGTCTTGTGTTGGTGTTTTGTGTGGCCTGTGACTTGGCATGGCCTTGCTTGGGGCATGGGGCATGGAGGCGCTAGTGGCATGTGTGTGTTTTTGGAGTGTGGTTGTGTACGGTGCGGGCTTTGGGGGGGTTGCGCGCATGATTGGTATTTGGGTTGTATATGGCGTTCCCCCATGTGAGGTGAGTTGTTTGTGTACTCACCAGGCTCTCGGACTCTTTCTAGTCCGTCTACTCCCACCGGCGGCAGAGTGGCCATCACCTTCTCCTCCCAGGGATGGTAGTGTACCGGTCTGCGGGACGGACCTCCTCCAGTGATGTTGGCCTGGTTGTGGTCGTCCGTCATTTTGCGGCGGACCGTCCTCCGCAGATCGTACCACCTGGCTTGGCACTCATGCCTGGTCCTTCTGGTGGCCCAACAGCATTCACGGAATTGACTATCCTCTTCCACATGGCAGATTTTTCGGCTATGCTGGTCCGTCTGACCAATGTTCCAAAGAGCTGTGGCTCGACTCTGATGATTTCGTCGACAAGGACCTCCAGCTCCTCCTTTGTGAACTTTGGATTCTTGTTAGTGGGCATGGTGTGGGGTGTGGGTGTGGATGGTTGTGGGGGTGTGGGTGTGGATGGTTGTGGGTGTGTGAGTGTGGTTGTGCAGGTGTGTGTGTGTGAATGTGATGAGGGTGTGTTTGTGATGGTGGTTGTGTGAAGGAGTGCAAGTGTAAGGTGTATTGATGTATGTAGTATGGTGCAGTGCGTTGTCTCTGTGGTCTGGCAGAAGGGGATCTGTTGCAAAGGATCATGGTTTGTGTGTGCTGGGCCTTTTTATTGGTCCATTTATGGGTGTGGCTGTGTTTGAACTTTGGGTGGGTGTGTTATAAGGAGTGGTAGTGGTTTGGGCCTCTGTTTAGCTGTTTGTCAGTTGTAGGTCAGTGTATAGGATGGATTTGGCCTTTTTGGATATGTTTTGTGGTGTTGTGTGCCTCGAATTGACTCTCCTTGTGTTTTTTGGGTTTGTCCTGGTTCAGTAGGAGTGTTTTTTGCGTCTGCACAGTGCGTACATGGGCCATGTTGTTGTACAGTGCTGTCCTTTGCTATGGCTTAGTACGACTCGTACATGCGCGATGTTGGGTGAGGGTGCTGGTGTGTGGGCCTGGGGTAGGGTGCGTATGAACACGGGCAGGGTGTTGGTCCGCACCGTTCATCGGTGGTGGTGTTTCGCACTGTACATACAGTGGGGGCTGGGTGTAGGGTCCGTACATACATGGGTGGGGAGTTGGTACACTCCATGCATACACGGGTGGGGGTACGGTCCGTACATACACGGGTGGGGGTACGGTCCGTACATACACTGGCGGGGTGGGGGTACGGTCCATACATACACGGGTGGGGTGGGGGTATGGTCCGTACATACACTGGTGGGGTGGGGGTACGGTCCGTACATACACGGGTGGGGAGTTGGTACGCTCCATGCATACACGGGTAGGTGTACGGTCTGTACATACACGGGTGGGGGTACGGTCCGTACATACACTGGTGGGGTGTGGGTGCGGTCCATTCATACACGGGTGGGGGTACGGTCCATACATACACTGGTGGGGGTACGGTCCGTACATACACTGGTGGGGTGGGGGTACGGTCCGTACATACACGGGTGGGGTGGGGGTACGGTCCGTACATACATGGGTGGGGTGGGGGTACGGTCCGTACATACACTGGTGGGGTGGGGGTACGGTCCGTACATACATGGGTGGGGGTATGGTCCGTACATACACGGGTGGGGAGTTGGTATGCTCCATGCATACACGGGTGGGGGTACGGTCCGTACATACACAGGTGGGGGTACGGTCTGTACATACACGGGTGGGGGTACGGTCCGTACATACATGGGTGGGGTGTGGGTACGGTCCGTACATACACTGGTGGGGTGGGGGTACGGTCCGTACATACACGGGTGGGGTGCGGGTATGGTCCGTACATACACGGGTGGGGAGTTGGTATGCTCCATGCATACAAATGGTGGGGGTACGCTCCATGCATACACTGGTGGGGGTTCGGCGCGTACATCCGCGGCCGGGGGGTGTTTTGCGCATACATGCGGGGTCTGTGGTGGGGTGTTCGGCGCGTATGCGGGCACGTGTCTCCATGGTTGCTATGGGAGTTCGGTCCGTACGGTGTTTTTTCCATACAGTTGTGAAATCGAAAGGACGGGAGTGATCGTACTTGCGCGGTCGGACTTTATTTTTTCGATTCGTACGGTAAATCGTCCGGGAATGTGTCGGACACAATTTCCGACCCGAGGACGTGTGGGGAAATTTTCCCGATGTGATTCGTATGGAGTTTTTCTCATGCGAATCGTACTTGGCAGTTTGTATGCTACTTGTACGATTCGTACGGAAAAAAATCCGGATTCAATTTGGATGGGGGAAATTTTTCGAGGATCGGAATCAGCCCCTAAGTGTATGTCTTACTGCTAACAAAAACCTGCTTATTCTTTTTTTTTTTCTTTTTAACCATTTTATTCATGAACATAGTCCTTAACATTCCCTACCATACAATGCAGTGTCAAAGGATATATCGATACAGGTGTCAAGTGTACATTGTGACAGGCCGGTAATGGCGAGAGAAGGAACTCAAAAAACAAACAACAGTAAATAAAATAAACTAAACCATGGCAAGACATGCATCAGTAAAATGAGTAGTAGAACAAATTGTCGATCATCATATCACAACAGTACATTGACGTAACACGTAGTTTGATGGTGAATTGTATCTTGTTAATCTGCTTGTGAGTTCGGGGTAGAAACATGTGGTGCAGAATGTAGAAATTGTAGCAAGGGCTCCCATCTGTCTTTGGGGCGAGAGGTGGCTGGTAGCTCCTCTGCGTACAGTCTTACGTTTGCCTGACAGTATGCTAGATCTTCGAGCCACGCCTTTGCAGTGGGGCGCATTTTGCTTTCCCAGGTCATAGCTTCTCTGCGTTTGGCGAGCAGAAGCGCCACCCGAATCAGCCTGCCTGTCAGACCCTTTCATGTTGGCAGTACGCTCAGTAGGCAGACGCGGGGAGTGCATGGCACCTCGACATGCGTCATTTAGTGCAGCTGATGTGTGACCTCCACCCAGAAGGATGCCACCCTATCGCACTCCCAAGCCAAGTGCCAGAAGTCGGCCCCACTACGTCCGCAGCATATGCATGTGTTGTTGTCTCTGAGGCCGTATTTGGCCAGCGTGTATGGTGTGTGATAGATCTGGTGTAGAAACTTAAAGTGAATTATGTGTTAAATCCCATTAGAGGAGAGTGCACTTGTGAGTATGGAACAGTGTTCCTAATCTTCCTGTTGATAACGGTGGGATGAGGACTCTGTTCCACTTCTCAAGGCTCTTATGGTCGCAAACCAGTACGTTTTCTTCCATGGCCGCCTTATATAATTTGGTTATTAGCTTGTGTCTGGTGGGGCTGAGTGGCAGTGTGTGCAAGGACTGCAATGTTGGGGGTTCTGTGGGAAACGTGGGGAAGTGTGCGTGTAGTGCATTGTGCAATCTATGAAAGGTGAAGGAGAACAGCGGTGTTTTGTGTTGTATATAGTTTAGATCAGCTAGCGTTAAGAAGGTACCATTAGGGAACGCATCTTGCATCTTATCTATCCCAGCCAGAGTTAGAGTGTGCATAGCTTCGGGCTCTTGTGTAAGCGATGCAGAGGCATGGTGAGCGAGAGGTCGAAGTGGTGAATAGAGCGGGAGTTTCCCGGCTGAGCGGCCAAGCGCCTGCAAGGCTGCTATCGTGATGTCTATGGGGTTTGTTTTGGCTTTCAGGGTGCCCCTGCGGGTGTGCGTAAGTATGGATTTCAGGGGGATGGGGTGTGCGTTCCCGTCTTCTACTGCGGCATGTGGGATTAAGTTATGGCTGGTGTACCAAAAGTGAGCATATTGAGCATTGACACAGAGATAGTACAGATATAGATCAGGCACACTGAACCCTCCTTTGTTGTAGGCCAGAGTTAGCATCTGTAGACCCACCCGGGCCTGTTTCCTGCTCGAAATCAGCCGTATAACTATTGAGTATAGTGTTCGGAAAAAAAGCATGGGCAGTGAGCTAGGAATGTTGCTCAATCAATATAAGAATTTGGGTAAAACGACCATTTTTATTAAGGCTATACGGTCAGCTAGAGAGAAGGGCAGCTTTATCCACCTGTCCACCTGTTGTTCAAATTTAGTGACCGTTGTGCCGTAATTCTCCCAGATAATGATGTCAGGGTCGCGGTGAGCCCATATTCCGAGATATTTCACGGGGTCTTTGGTCCATAGCAGGGGGAACTCCAACTCCTGTGGGGAAGTGTACTCCGTCAACGGTACCACCACCGATTTGGACCAATTTATGTCGAGGCCAGAGAATAGCCCAAATCAAATGTATTCTCTCAGCACGGGTTCCAGAAAGACATGGGATTCTCTGACAAACAACAGCATATGATCCACGTATAAGGATATGCGCACAGGTCTGTGAATGAATCGCAGTGCAGCTGCCCCGTGTTGTTGACGGATAATATATGCAAGCGATTCAAGCACTACTGCGAACAGGAGCCGTGATAAAGGGCACCCTTGCCGTGTGCCTCTGCTTATCTGAATGGGGGCCGAGGTGTTTCCGTCCACTTCAACATGCGCAGTGGGGGCTGTGTATAGCAGTCTTAGCCAGGAAATGAAGTTAAATGGGACCCCATCCACCAGAGGATGAAGAAAACATAGCTCCACTCTATGGAGTCAAAGGCTTTGGCCGTGTCGAGCAACACAGCCGCCGCCTTCAGGGTGAGGTCCAATTTGTGAAACATGGAAAATAGCGTGCGCAAATTGTGAGAAGTGGATCTGTCGGGGATGAATCTGGATTGGTCAGGGAGGACCAGGTTCGGCATAAGGGGTGTAAGACAGAGCATGAGGATTTTGGCTAATATCTTCGCATCAATATTGATGAGTGAGAGGGGCTGGTACGACTCACAGCAAGAAGGTGGTTTGTCCTTTTTGAGCAGAGTGATTATTAATGCCTCCCGAAATGTGGGTGGGAGTATGCCCACCTCGAAGGCCTCCGCATACATTTCGAGAAGGTGGGGTGTCAGCACTTCTGCGAACTCTTTATAGAATTCGCAGGTCATGCCGTCTGGGCCAGGAGCCTTTTTGTTTTGGAGGGTTTTAACTGCTTCGCGGATGTCTTCTGCAGTTATAGGCCTGTTGAGGTAATCCCACTGGCCGTCAGATAGCCACACTAATGTGACATCCATAAGATAGGCGTCGAGGTCTTGTTCTGCGGAGTCACCATGTGAGGTGTAGAGCTTGGCATATGATTGCTGAAATTGAGTGGTTTTGACCTGAATCGTGTAGTGGTCTGCTCCAGTGTCATCCGTTATGTTAGTGATAGTGTGCCTGGCTTCATGGGCTCGGATTTTTGCTGCTAGATTATGCCCCGGCCATCCCACCTCCCCATATGCACGGGCTACATGTATTTTTGATAATTAGCGGACCTCATCCATAGCTACTTCATTGTATTCCACTAGGGTTTCCTTAATCTGTGCAAGGGTCTGAGTGTTGAGCGATGTGTCATATTCCCTCTCGAGTCTTGTCAGGGTAGTTTCAAGTGTGTTAAGATGCTCCCGAATATCCCTCAGGATTCCTGCTGTGGTTCTAATACATGTGCCTCTAATTGTCACCTTGAATGCCTCCCATAATACCGCTACGCTTCAGAGTTAAAGCACCATGTGAATTGTCGGTTAATGATACGTGGAATATGAAGTTGTTGTTTAATCGGGTTGTGGTCTGACAGTGTCCGGGGTAACCCCTCAATCCTCGACACCCAGGGAGCTGCAGTCTCGCTCAAAAGCCAGTAGTCTAGATACAACCAACTGCCGTGGGACGTGGAAATGTGAGTGCCCTCCCGTCTGTCAAAGTTATGCAGACTCCACACATCTGTCAAACTAAGTTCGGCCATTCCGTCATTAATAACCCTAGCTGCGTTTGGCGCATGATCCCCAGCGCTGCTGGATTTGTCTTTACTGGGGTCAAGGTGAGTATTCCGATCGCCTCTCCAGATCATAGTTGCCTCGGGCCATGCTCGTAAGATGGAGAGAATGCGTTCAAAGCGGTCCAGGTCATCCGTATTGAGACCATACACGTTAACTATTGTGACCAATTGTCCCGCAAGTGTGCCCTGTGTAATTGCACAACGGCCGGCGTCATCAGTGCTACTACGTATCTCAGCAAAGGGGAGGTTTTTCTTGATGAGGGTGAGTACTCCTATGGCGTAAGCAGAGTAAGAGGATGATGTCCTGTATTATGCCCACTGCGCACCAATTTGTGCCTCGGTTTGGCGAGTCAGAAGTGTTTCCTGAATCAATGCAATTTGTACCTCGTGTCTGTCATGGTACGCAAGTATCTGCCATATTTTTTGGGGAGAGTTGAGCCCCCGTACGTTCCATGTTAAAGAGGAAAGTGTCACATGATCTACGTGTGGCATATCAGCACAGAAAACCGTTTTCATTTCACAAGTACAGTGTGAAGAACCGACATAGCAATGGACCTAACATCTGTAGTATTGTCAGCCATATGAACGCCTACCCCCACCCCCTTTCCCTCTGAAACCCCCTCACCCACTTCAGCATCCCAGTCCCCCAAAGCAATACCCAGAAGGCAAACATAGTGAAACAGGAACAATAGTGGGAAATACCCATGGGGGAGCGCCGAGGCGCTGTGAACTCCTGAACGTAGCAGGAGGTGGCCAAAGACCTGGTAAGTATAGTAAGAGTGTGCCATATCCCACCCACTTAAAACAGAACATATTGAACAAGAATAGTGCAGTACACATTTAGGGAGGAAGAGGAACTGAGTAATAATCAAAGTCTTATCTGTTCTTGCGTCAATCAGAAACAGAGTTCGAGCAGCAGCAGTCTTAGGTTGTGAAGGTGTGGCATCAGCCAACAGGCTACATGCCAGGAAGTCAGCAGGGTTCATATCAGTAGAGTCCATCATCAATTTCAGTGGGCAGTTATTCTGCTGTGTCTTGTGAGGAGCCGTCAGGATCTTGTTCATCTTCGGCGGAGGTGTCTCGGTGTCGGAGCTTGAGGGTTTTGACATAGTTCATTGCCGATTTTAGGGTGAGAAAGATTTTGGATTTTCCCTTCACCTCAATGCGAAGTCTCGCTGGGTAGAGCATTGCAAATGGGACATTTTCGGCAATCAGTACACATTTCACAGCTTGATACTCTCTCCTTGCGGCTTGCACTGAGGCCATGAAGTACGGGTAAAAGGCCAGGGAGTAGCCTTCGTGAGTTATGGACCCTTTTTCTCTGGCGAGATGCAAGATGGTATCGTGGTCACGATAGTTCAGCAGATGCGCGATGAGAGGATGCGGGGAAGCACTAGGGGAGGCTGGAATTTGCGGAATCGCGTTACGCAACTCTCCGCGAAACGGTAAAAAATTTCTGCGAACATGCAGAAATTCCGCGAACACGCGGAATTGCGTGTTCGCGATGCTTTTTTCCTGTTCACAGTTGCTGTTTGCATGCTCAGGGAGAAATATCTTGCGAACACGCATTTTGAGAACGCGAACTAAAAAAAATTTCGCGAAGTCGCGGAAAGCAGAATTTTGGGCAATTTCGCGTTCTCCGCGGAACGCGAAATTACCGAAATTCCGCAAATTCCGCGAGCGGAACGGAATTTACCGCCCAGGCCTAGGGAGCACCCGGCAGAGGACGAGCGGCCAGGGTGCAGTGCGCACACTCTAAAATCAAGACTGGTGAAAGGTGTTTGGCTCCGAATATTGAGCGCAGCAGGGATTCCATGTATAATTCCAGACGTCCCGTGTTGGTTGATTCTGTGATCCTGAGGTTATTACGCCTGGAGCGGGCCTCCAGGTCCTTGTTCTTGGCTTGGATGATTGCCAGTACTTTCTCCATGCCAAGAGATTTTGCTGATACATGTTGCAGGCCGTCCTCCATGTCGGAGATTCTTGTTTCGGCCTCATTGAGACGGAGAGCGTGTTTATCCAACTTGGTGGACATGTGGTCCATCCCTAGATTCAAGTTATCGATCTTTCCGTCAATGGTCTGCAGGCTGTTTTGGACAAGAAGAAGCGTTTTTTCGATGGCAGTAAGACTGTCCGTAGGAGCCTCCATCTAGGAATCGGATGTGGATCATTGCTGCGATTTTCCGCTTTTCCGAGGCTCAAAGGTGAGTCGGGGCTGGCCCGCTCAGTTCTACCCCCATAATTTCATGGGATGGCTGACGCTCGTGCGGGTGTGGTGGCGAGCAGGTCTCTCAGTTGCCAGGGGAAGGAGGATGACTGCACAAAGAATCACCGCAGGTGCAGGTTGTAACAGGGCGCCAAACTGATAGCCAGAGCTGGTGCAGGAAGCAGCGATAGTTAGTGGGAGCCTCAGGCACTATAGTTCTCTGCGAAAGGTTTCAATGGCTAGGAGTGAGGCAGTGCAGCTGATGACAGCACCAGCAATGTGCTGCAGATTGGCTCAGTGTGGGCGGGAGCGGAGTCCAGTACAACCCCCAGAGCTGCGCCAATGGTCCATCAGGTATAGGGTGGGTAGTGAGTAATTAAGCAAATCACTAGTGGCTCACAGTCAGCTTGTGTGTGTGGCAGGGCACAGTTCCCCCTAGGTGGAGAGTTGCCAGTCAGCAGGCTGACGGGGACTTCACCCTCAAGGTCAGTAGCGTGGTTTCCAGGCACCAATCTGGGTGTGGAGGAAAGCACACGGCCCACACTCAGGGTGACGTGCAGCAGCAGCAGACACATGTAGGCCAAGTCCCCTCGTGGTGTGAATTAAGAATGATATCCCATGTCGGGAGCCAGCCACCCGGAATCGAGGAAGATAGGGAAAGCGGCCCGTGTTTATCAGAGCCGGGCCTATGTCTCTTGTAGGTGGGGGCGGGGAAGGCGCGCTCTGTACCGGTCAGAGCACTGCGGGGCAACAGCTTCCTGGCGGGCTGTAAGAACGCAGATGGGCACAATCGCTCCCGGCCCCTCAAACACAAGGCCTCACCTGCGTAACAGGATGTACAGGGTCGCAGAAGACCCCGGCCCCAGGGTGACCGCCCACACACTGCAGCCACTAGCGACACACCGGGGGCAGGATGGGTGCCCTGCCGCAATGTCCGCTTTAGACGGGTGTTGCTTCTCAAACTCCAACTGCCCAGGAGATGGCAGGGACAGCATTCTCCGCTCCGAGCACACCAAGCCGCGATCCGTCAGTCATCCGTCTCAATGCCCCAGTCCTTAGCGGGGTTTCAGAGCCGCCATTTTGATGATGTCGGCTCCATGACTATTTTCGCCAATTGTTCGCCAAGGCGGCAGCGCCTGCCCCAGAGATGCACGTAGAAAGATGCAGCGTAGCCTCACGATGCCGGCTGTGTCTTTTGGTGCTTGGATGCGGACAGGAACTGCAGGATTGCTGAAGGATTGTGTCTTTGGCCGGCGGAGCTGCGCTACCACAAAAGCAAAAAGCTGCTTATTCTTCCTTGTAAAATAAAAGGTCGTGGAAATCCCAAATGACAGCTTGTATAAAATGTATCTTTGCATCAGAATTTTTGACTGCAGTATTTTCCACATTTATGGGAAATATTTTTGTCTCAAGGTTTTCAACACCATCTTTTGGGATGTGACATACTGTTCCATGAAAGGCAGAACAGCCTCATCACTATCTGTTCCAAATGTTGGTGCATCTTTTATCCATAACAACATGTGTGTATGAGGCGCACCTCTTGCTTGGCACTCTTTTTGCCAAAAGAAATCAGTTACTTCTCCAAGAGGAGGCTTTGTTTTGTTGCAGATAGAAGATGTCATAACTTGAAACCTGTGGTTGAAATAGCTGCAAACATTAGTGGGATCCAAGGAACAAAGTTCTCCAGCTGCTTTTACTTAGATGTTCTTTATGTTTGACTTTGCTTCTTGCGAGAACTGAAGTAGGCCATCCCACACATACTCAGCACAACTGAGTGGTAGAAACCACGTAGGTGCTCCTAGGTTTCTCAACATGCATTTGCGTTCACAATGGTAATGATAACAGTACTTGTTGGTGCCACACTAGCACGCCATCAAATTGATTAAGCTGCATTCCAAGTTTTCACCCATTCCATGAACTGTGTCAATGAATTCCCTCGCAGAGAGATTTTGTATATGAAGTCCTGACTTCAATACATGGTTTATCAGCATATGATAGCCCAAACAAGTCACTCTCAAACAGAAGATGAAATATGTAGGGAATACACTGCCAAAATCTTGGATCTTCTGAGTATAATTTTGTTGATTGGTATTCAAATGCTGGTATCTGTACAGAGTGGTCATCAAAGCATCCACCTTCTCCAATGGAAAATGTTTGTGGAAAACAGCGAGCTGCTAAACTTTTCTCCCAGAATATGTGACGTTACAATGCGATGATTTACATCGCGGTAGGTTACATCACAGTTATTACAATGCAAGTCGTTACAATGACTTTGGCTGGAGGGCGCTTGACTTAGGAATAGTATGATTTAGTATTCCAACTCCAGCCTACGTAACGTAACCTTGTAACAACTTGACTTGCAATAACCGCGATGTAAATGTAGTGCAGTGTAACAACCGCATTGTAAAGGTCGTCCGCCTTTCTCCCATACCCTCTTGAGAGCTACTTTTGCTTGCTTCATTTTAAATAGATCAATGGAATCACCACTCAATTCTTTGAAATGCAGGAGATTGATGCTGCAGTGTTCATAAATCCCTTCTGATATTGATTGCGCCTCATTTTCAATCTGCCCTCTTTATGGCAATGTTTCATCCTCTGCATATACCACATCTTCAACAGCATCAACATTCTTATAATAAACATTATTTTCTACCAGGTATGATGTTGTATTTTTAACATTACTTGTATCTACTACCTCTTTCCAGATTTCTGTATTCTTGGTAGGCATACCATTTACTAGAATGACAAGTGGTTCGTTATCCTCTCTGTCTACACCAACAGTTTTAATATTTTGTTTAAAATTTAAAGGTAAGTACACAACTCTTCCTTTCAGGCCTTTTTGTGGGTCAGTTGGTGGCAGCTTCTCTGTCTTAGGCTCCATATGAACTATGACCTGGAATGTGTATACACATTGTATTAGAATGGATTCATAAACATTTAAATGTATAAGTTTTTGAGGAATAGATACCAATTCTAAGTTGTTGTTTATTGCTCTAGCTGGCATTTCGTTTTATTCTCACTTATCACAACAGGACTTACATATACAATTCAAACCTCGTCTCTACAAATAAATAAACAGCAAATTGTTGCCACTCATCACTGTCCTCTTTTTACATTTTTAAATACAAATCAACATTTTGAGTTTGACTTTTGTAGTGAGTGGGTCAACCACAAATATAAACACAGCTTGTTTTTTTAGAGGAAACTGTGTTAAACTTTGTAATGTATTCTACAAAGTTTTTTAATAGTAATCCTGTCCCTTGTTCCACTACACCTGCAGATGTCAAATGCTCATTTTCCATACACTCCTTTTCAGGACCAAAGTATGAATTTGAACATCATCACCTACTTTTTCTACTTCTGCTATTGTACCATGCAAAGGAGCTCTATTCATTTCTCCTAAACATAGTGTAGGAGTGTTAACATAGTAAAGTCTTTTAACTTCTGCATTTCAGAGTGTTGAACAGTTAGCAATCGGAAATGATGAAAGATGCATTGCACACTTTCTTTGATAGACATGTTAGTGAATGTCCTAGTAAATTACTATACTTTTTCACTTTGTACGGATCTAAGCCCTCCAAAATTCAAATTTTCTGCTTCAAAGTTTTACATGAAAACTCATGAAGAAAACAGCTCATTATTTCAATAGTTTTTGCTGAACACTACAAATGCTGCTGCAATTCCACTTATGTACAGGGGCTTATCTACATCTTCCCAGTACCTCTTCAGCTATCACTTCCTCAACATTACCAGGAACCAGTTCCTCTTTCGCAACAGGAATACCACCCTTCACATCATAAAATCGACCAGTTGTTTCAACTGCATGCACTGATGTGTACTCTTGCTTTCTTCATTAAAGAAAGGCTCAGTGCTAGATGTATAGTTTCATTCACCTATAAGGATTTGACAAAAGTAATTTTTACTCACAAGTCATTTTTTCTGTCTTTTTCTCTTCATACTCAACATGGTTGCATCCAGTGTTTTCATTCTGTTTTATATGAATACAAATAGTTTTCCCTTCAAGGCAAAGGCTTTTTTTAATACTGTTTCTATGTGTTCTTTTTGATTATAAGCTGATGATCTTTCTTATACAGTTGTTATATTTCTTACTAAATGTTGTATTATCCTATTTCTAAATATTCTTCTTCAAATCTCTTTGTACTGTTTCTGCCTAGCTGTTAGATGACTTGGTTTTTTAGAATGGTTTCCTCTTTGAATTTGAATTACTGCTTTTTGTTTCTCAGTTGTTGGTAAAGCTTTCTATTTGTTGACATCATTGTTCATGGTTTTAATTGCTTTAACTATTGTTCTAAGAAACTGCTTAGTTCTCTTACCAGCAAATGCTTTTTCTGTAGAACATTCTATCACCCAGTTTTTGTTCTGAGTTCTTTCAAAGTACCACAGTTTTTTGTATCCTTTTGTCTTCTAGTCCTTTCTTGTCAACTTAAAATATTGTCCCTATACTCAAACAGATATCTAAAATCAATACAGAATACAAATTTAATGTTCTATAACTAAACAATCTAAATTCACAGAGGCATGATTATTTTATTTTATATAAACTTGGACAAAGTAGAGTGTCATATGGCCTATCTACAGCCTATCTTACTAATCACTTTAATGTAATAAATGTAAAGTCTGCCAAACAGTAAAAATGCAAACAGAGGCTATCAAATACCAATAGCTATATTCACGGGGTACTTCTCTGGATGGGTGACTTGGTCGCATAACAATTATTAATGGGTTATTTAAGTGAGCGTGTCACCACCTCCATTACTCCTAGATACCTATGAGTTGTATCTGTGTATATGAGTGAATGTTTAGATGCTTCTAACAGTGTCTCAGGTGGTGTATTATTAGCTCCACCCTCTTGTATGTGCTTTTCTGAGATTCTAATCAGGGTGGAAGACTGGATGTATAACTGAGCATATGGGCCTGTAAGTTTGTATGTAGCTCACTGAAACCTTTAAGTACACATGCTAGCTTTTATGTACATAGGACCGTACCCTATGGCCCAGCTGCAGGATACCTTAGAAGTGAGTTATATGTGGTATAACAGCAGATTAAAGCTTCTCAAAGTGTATTAAATGCCAACTCGGCCTAGCAGTAAAATAGGTGCAGAGCTTCAAGTATGTCAGGCCTGTGACATGTTTCAAGGCCTACTTCTCTGGATGGCCGACTTGGTAGTGTCAGTTCTTTACCAGATATGTGCATGAGTGTCTAAGCCCCTATGTGGTGATGTGCAGTAATGTACCCATATGTAAGAAAGTGTATGGGTACATTACTGGTTTTGTTTGTGACTGTATGGCTCTCTAAATGTGTTTTTAAGGGGTACTATGGATTGCTTCCTTGTGTATCGGTTACTATTGGGTTACTTAACTGAGTGTGCCACTGCCTTAATTAGTGCTACAATAATAACAGTTGAGTTTTTGCTTGTGACTGAATGTTTAGATGCATCTAAAAGTGTCTCATGCGGTGTATTAGTGGCTCTGCCTTTTCGTATGTGCTTATATGAAATTGTAAACAGGGTGGAACACAAGATGTATAACTGAGAATATTGGCCTGTAAGTGTACATGTAGCTCACTGAAACTTCTAACTACATGTGTTAGCTTTTTTGCTCATTGGACCGTCGTGCCCTATGGCCTAGCTTCAGGCTACCTTAGAAGTGAATTACATGTTTACAGGCCTACTTCTCTGGATGGATGACTTGGTAGTGTCAGTTCTTTAACTGATATATGAATGAGTGTGTCTGTCTCTATTTGGAGGTTTGTTTCCATATGTAAGTAAGGTTGTACATTATTGGCTCTGTTTGTGACTGTATGGCTCTCTAAATATATATGTAAGGGGTGGCATGGATTGCCTCCTGGCAGGGTATGTTTAAAAAAAATGTATTGAACATTTTATTAGTCAGAAATGTAAATCATATAGGGCATATGAGTGTATATATATTGCAAACGTAACGCACAATGTATAATCTTGTACATCCAAAAAACACTGTAAAGGAAAGGAAACATAAAAGGAAGGGAAAGAAAGGGAGAAACTAAAGGGGTTAGGAAAAAAGCAATAACTTCAACGCAGGGGGGAAACTAGTACAGCAGCTAATCGCATACGGATGGACAAGCAAAGTATAGTGCCAACTACAACATTTATCAACAATGCAGACATTAGAGGGGAGCAGCAGAATGTTCTGTTATTACCCAGAAGGTCCAGCCGATGTGGCTGAAGGACTCATCAGGCCGTCCTGGTCATCAGGACCAAACATGCTGTAGAACTTTGTGAAAACCTAAGGCTCAACTGTAATAACATCTAATGGAACTTGAGATCAAATCCAATCCTGGAAGGGACCCCAAATGTCACGGGTTCTGGAGGCCGTCGGCATCAACTCCCAGAATGTATTAACTGTTCCTGACAGTGTGTTACATCTGCAATTCAAGACTGGACATTTGGAGCCCTCGCTCTCCCCCAGGTCATGGCCACACGTCTCTTCTCTAGCAGTAGTAGCATCACAAGTTGGCGCCTAAATTCAGGTGGGATGTCTTTTGTGTACCCTAGAATACCCAGAAGCGGTGACGGCTCCAACGCCGTCTCGGGTATCCCACTAATTGAAGGAAAATTTTTTACCCAGTATTGTGCTATCTAGGGGCAATACCAAGCCCTGTGGAGGATGGGGGTGAGCCACATCTCCAGCATCTAGCATCCTCACGCAAACCCATCCGGAGAAGCTGCGCGGGCATCCTGTAGAATCTATGCAAGAATTTCAAGTGAATTAAACAGAGTTTATATTTCAGAGAGAGCAACTCCAGCTGTCCACAACAGACTTTCCACTGTTCTTCAGTCAGGGGTGTGGGTAACTCTTCGTTTCACCTCGCATATGACTTGGGTTGAACGGTCAGGAAAGTGAGTTGCATAGAATTGCATAGTCGTGTGATTAGCTTCCACTGGGAGGTGTTATTTAATACATACTCTAGGGCTGTTAATGTGGGTGGAGGGGCAGGGAAGGAGTTATGTGACTTGTGGCTGGTGTCCCTGATCCGGTAATATACGAGTAAGTCAAAGAAGCGTGAAGAGTGAAGTGCCAGATCCCGCCGCCTCCAGGGGGGGGTGACAAAGGTATCCCCTGGGTACAGATCGGCAAAAGTCCTCCAGCCGAGTTTTTCAGCTCTTAGAACCTCGCCACGATCTGCCAATACCGGTATATGGGGGTTATATGCGAGAGGGGCAGACAGGGCATACAGCAGCTCCTGCTTTGCTCTCAAGCGCAAACCTTCCCAAGCCCACCGGAGCATTTCTCTAGTATCAATTTCATTTCTGGGTCTTTTAAATTTAGAGAAAACTAATGGAACAGAGACTGATCTGTCCAGCTCATTCGCTATATGTGGCTGAAATGGAGTAGGGAATACCCAATGATTTAGGAAATGAGCTTGTACACATTAGGCGTACAAGGGGATGTCTGGTGCTCTGAACCCTCCCTGACTCAAAGGCAGAGTGAGAAGTTCCCAAGAAATCCGCTCCTGTTTCCCAGCCCACACTAGTAGGATCTGAGCATTTTTAGAAATGATTGTTTAAGGGATACGGGGAGATTGACAAAAAGATAATAACATTTTGGCAGCACGACCATCTTGGCTATAGCAATTCTTCCTGCTAAGGAGAGGGGGAGCGTGAGTAAGTATTAATTTTCCCCTCCAGCCAGATAATCCTGCGTCCAAAATTCATCTTCCAGAGCTCCTGCAAGTCACAATTTAGTCACATCCCCAGCCAGTCAGCCCATTTGAGTCGATAGCCCAGTGGAAATAGGACTGTGCAGTCTGTCAGAGGAAACATCGTGGATCTGGACCAGTTTTTTTTGGATGCCAGATAACCCAGCAAATCTGGTCATTTTGCAGAGTATAGGGAGAGTATTTTCTGCTGGGTCATTTATATAGAGCGTGATATCATCCACGTAGAGCGAGATTAGCAGGCCTCTAGTTGAGAACCCCTCTCCTCTGTCGGCATGATGCTGTTGGATTCGAGTAGCCAAGGGTTCCATGGCTATAGCGAAAAGGAGTGGAGATAGAGGGCACCCTTGCCTTGTACCCCTAGTGATAGGAAAGCTCTCTGATAGGAGACCACTTACACACAGCCTGGCAGTGGGGCCAGAGTAGAAGAGCCCAATTTGATTTATGAATGCCAGGCTGAAGCCTAGTCATGTCAATATTGTGAATAGGTACGTCTATTCAAGAGAATCGATGCTTTAGTTGCATCTAGCAACTCTGCCGCTGCTGGCGTCTGGGGATTAAAGTAGTGGAGTAAATCAAAAAAGGTTCTCAGAATATGTGCTGTTGACCTACCTGGTATAAAACCATATTGATCTGGTCTTGCTATCAAGGGAAGTAGGGGCTGCAATCTCTGAGTGATTAGTTTGGCATCAATTTTGTTATCTACATTAATAAGAGATAACGGGCGATAGGAGTCTCGACTTGTGGAGTCTATCAGGCTTTAAGGGTTTGAGTATTACTGCTTCACGCATCGTGGGTGGGAGATAACCTGTGTCGATAAATTCCTGGTAAACCTCTAATGATTGTGGGACTAAGGTAGGTTTTATAAAAATAAGCGCACAGGCCATCAAAGCCTGGAGCCTTGTCATTCGAAAGACTATTGATGACCTGTATTATATCTTCTACTGTCTAGGGTTCATCTAGATATTCTCTGTGCGCCCTACCTATCCAAAGCAGCTCCAGTGAATCTACATATGTGTGCAGCTCATCCTTTATATCTGGGATAGTAGAGGAATATAAGTTAGCATAAAACTCAGATAGGTGATTGAGTATCTGTTGCGATCCTCTAATTGGGTCACCATTCTCATCCCTCAACTCTGTAATGATAGCAGAATTTCTCAGAAGTCGAAGCATGGCCACCACAGTTCTGCCAGGGTGATCACCCTCCCCGTATCTTCTAGCAGTGGTGTACTTCCCCATGAATTTCACTTCTCGATTTGCCTCCTCAGTATATTCAAAGAGCAGTTCTCTAAGTGATGCTAAGTGATCCCCTTCGCCCGTATTGAAAAAATTAGTCTCCCTATCTTTGAATTGTGACTTGAGAGCTTGGAGTCTCTGTCTGATAGATTTTAATACGTCGGCTTGTTTGGCAATACAGCATCCCCTTATAACCACCTTAAAGGCCTCCCAGAGTGTACCTGCCAATTCGACCGAGCCCTTGTTTTCTGCAAAATAGTCACTTATAGCCTTCCTCATTTCCTCACGGAAGACTGAGTCTAGTAGGGCCAAGGGAGGGAGCCTCCATGTGAAGGGGCGTCTAGTTGGCCTCTGGGATTTATAGCTGCAATAGACAGGGAGCATGGTCAGAGAGGGTTCTTGGCAGAAAACACACCTCTGAGGTCCATGTAGCAATATCCCGGTACACCACCTAGTAGTCTAGCCTAGACCAGGCGTTATGATGTGTGGTGATGCAGGTTCCTACTGCGCTATCTGGGTACGATGAAACCATATGTCTACCAGATCATTTGCTTGAATAAGAGAGTTAAGAGCTTCACTAGCGCGTGGATGAAGTCTCCGTGATGCCCCTCTTCTATCTAGGGAATAATTTAATATGGCATTGAAGTTCCCTCCCCAGATGATAGTTTCGTAGCCCAGACCTGCAATTTGAGCCCATGCATTATGGGAAAATTCTGGCTCGCCCATTTTGAGGCTGTAAATAGCAGCGAACACCACCTCTGATCCACACAATGAGCCTTCAAGAATGACAAATCTCCCTTTAGTATCGAAGTGTGTATCTGTGGGTTTCCATTCCGCACCTCTACGCGTGAGTATGGCCACCCCTCTTGCATAATTAGAATAACCAGTGGCATACACCTCCCCCCAATATCTATGGTGCAGCTTAGTACTGGATGCGTCAGACAGATGGGTCTCCTGCAGAAATAAACAGCAATCAATCTTGTGCCATAGCAGGTATGCTTGAATGAGCCTGGCCTTTCTGTGGTCATTCAGACCTCTAATATTCCACGTTAGGAACCTCAGGGCTGACATGTTACTTTAATGCAATGTGACCAATTTTCATTGTGTACCCCCCTGGCCGAGCTCGGGAATCCTATCTTAACAAAAGCAAGCTTAATCTGGGAGCAAGTCTGAGTGTGCCTTCCTCTGTTGTCCCAAATAGACTGATAGAACTTGTCCCATAGTTTACACATATTGCTTGACCATTTAACAATATTCTGCTGCACTACAACCCCGAACCCAAACCCCACACCAACTCCCAAATTAGGTTGAGCATTAGCATCCCACCCCTCCCTGAACTTCAAAGAGCCCCCAACATAGGCTAAAGAAAACAGTTACGGGAGATCTCCCCAGGGGGAATGTGGCTGGGAGTTTTAATGAGAGATCAATTGAGATTACACATTTCCTTTTTTGACAATGCGATTTGAACAGTGAAAGGTGCAGTCATCAATCGAATCTTTAGCACAGAATATACAGGCCACTAACCTCACTCCTTACCACCACTCCCAGGAGTCCGATCATTGTAAATGTGCAGAAATGTCAATCATTGTCACTGCGGGTCGCTTCTGATCTTCCTGAAGTTTTCAGCAGGCGTTTTTTACCTGCAGAATGTTTGGCAAACTTCAGAGCTGATTTTGCATCTGTGAACAGGAGGTGGCTGTCCTCGTCTGTGACTTCAAGCTTGGCTGGTTACAGAAGGGCGTAGGTGATTCCCGCTTGATGAAGGATTATTTTGGCCGGGATGAATTCTCTTCTTGCAGACTGAACCACCGGGGTTAAATCAGGGAAAAAGGAGATCTGGTTACCCTGGTGTGTTATCTGGCTCATTTCTCTTGCTGCACAGGAAATAACACCTCTATCACTATAGTTGAGTAAGCGGGCCAGGATAGGCCGCGGGGTGTCGCCCACCGGAGGTCTCAGGCCAGGGATCTGTGAGCTCTCGCTACGATAAACATGGCAGAAAGAGAAGTCCCAAAAATGTCCCACAATAGGGTTTCAACAAAGTCCTCAACCTTGCCCATGGCCGTGGTGTCTGGTATGCCTGTGATGCACATGTTATTTCGGCGGGACAGGGCCTCCAAGTCCTCGTTTTTAGCTTTAATGACCTCTAGGACCCTTTTCATATTTAACAATTGTTCTCCTGATTTGGCTTGAAACTTGTGCGCATCTTTGGCTCGTTTTTCCAATTTATCAATGCGCAGTTCATGAGAGTCCTCTTGTTTTTTACCTGATCTAGTATGTCAGTGGGCTTGTCTATCTTATAGTCGATTGTTTTGAGGCTAGATTTTACGTCCAGAAGAATGGAGTGCAGATCATCCCCCCTCGGCGGCCCCATCCCTGTGCACAGCTTTGGGATCTGGTTCAGAATCCGTGTGCCTAGTCAACCTTTTATTTTCAAACTGCAGTTTGGTCTGTTTATTGTCTGTTTTCCCCATGTTTCTAATGCTATGCACCATGTGACTCTGGGCAATAGCTTGCTTAATCTTCCCGATGGCCCCCAACCCCTAGAGACCCTTACGGGTGATTGTTTGCGCTTTACAAATGTGGATTATTATTAATATTATTATTATATTATCGACTCCACCCAGCAGGGCTTCATAGCGCAATAGGACGCACTCTTAAACACGGCCGGTCAACCATTTATTGATTGCTGTAAACACGCTCCTAATGCAGTTGAAATCAGTTTTGCCTTTCTTTTAAGAAATACGTCCTAAACGCTGACAGTGTGCTAGTTTCTTTATGCCTCAAAACTATATCTAAATAACTTTAAAGTGTATATGAGAGCAAGCGATAACCTAAAATATTTTAAACATTTATATATTTCTAACTGTAATAAACTTATATTATGGTAAATATATTTTCTCAAAATCGCGTCGGGTGCGGTCTCCTTGCATGCTGGGTGCACGATTGCCATGTGACCTTAAAAAAAAGCATTTGATTAGTTCATAACATTTCCCATTGTAGCAGTTGGAGAACGCCACCCATTTTAGTCATTCTCTCTGCAGCATTTGATGAGACACACCCCTTCTGCTTAGAGAGCTTTTTTGAAAACGTTTTGCTATGTACACATATCTTACACTACACACAACATGCAACCATCATCTTCATCAATATTCATGGTCTGTAAATTAGCCTTCCACCTGTGATAGCCATGCACCTAAAAGTTACATAACCAAAGTTTTCCCCACTGCCAGAGGTAACATGGTTACATACGCTGTCCACAGCCCAATGTAATGTGTTACTGCCCAGGGGCAGTATCATGCATAGATAATGAACACACGGACACAGATAGATAGTGGAAGTGGGTACGGGCATGTGCGCATGACTCCTTTTTATTACCAGGGTCACATATCCAGTGACGTTTGTGCTGGATGCGTGTGGGGTGAGTGTAAACCAGCCCTCAGGGAATTGTTGCTGCTAGCATCAACTACATCAGTAATCATTGGATCACACACAGAGATTCAATAATAAAAGGGTCAATAGTTTGTGCTGCAGTAAGGTAGGGACAGTAGATGTGAAATAATACACAAAAGATTCTATCGTAAAAGAACCATAACTTTTGGTATACTGAGATACAGGCAGTAGATCTGAAATAATACACAGAAAGATTGTATCATAAAGGGTCCATCAGTTCTAGTGCACTCAGATAGCCACATCAAAAGCATTCAGCATGTGCACAGCCAGCGATGATGCGCACTGGGGGCGGGCCATACTAGGAGCAATGTCTGTTGCCTACAGGACTGCATTATCTGCAATACCGATTCGATCTGAATTGTGAACACTGCTCTCTACATTGTAGGCCAGAGAGAGTGGTCAGCAAACGCCCACAGCCAAGTGGCGTTGACTTGAGCGGCCCTGTTTGTAATACATGAAGCAACAAAAAGCGTCTGCGGAGCCTGCAATGATGCGTATGTGTGGTGCGAACAGAGCGCACTGGAGCAATGTCTTTTGCCTACAGGACTGCGTCATCTACAATAGCGACTCGATCTGAATTGTGAACACTGCTGTATGCAGTGTAAATTGAAGGCAGTAGTCAGCACAGACATCCATGAATACTTTTTATCACTTCCTCTTCACAAAATACAAAAACATAACTTACAAAAATCTCTGCAATAAATAAATCAAAACAATTCGAATTGCGATCTCTGCTGTTCACAGTGTATACTGTTATTCAATGTTCATTTCCACTACCAAGAAGAATTTCGATTTGGTCATTGTGCTAAGCCTATAACTCATCGAAAAAAAGTTCTTCAAGCCAGTATACTAAAAGGATATTGTGTATATTTAACAATCACCACTCGATCTGAATTGTGAGCCCTGCTGACCGCAGTGTAGGCCAGAGGCAGTGGTCATTAATGCCTCACAGCCACGTGCTGTTGGATTCAGAAGCACGGAGTTGGTTGCACCTGATCGGAGGGGGTACACAGAAATCATCACAGACTTTAACTTCTGACATCCTCAATCATAGAATCAAGACCCCGTTTCACTGTTCGGACCTGCTGTACTGCGGTGTGGTCCAGCGACTACAGTCAACCAAGCCCAAAAATCATGTGCAGCAGTTAGCTTTGGAAGCACAGAGTGTGATGCACCTCAACGGAGGGAGTTGTGTGAAAACCAAGCATAAGGTAATATCTTGAATGTTCCCACGGAGAGAAGAAATAAGGAGACTTCCCCGTGGGAACATTCAAGATATTGTTGGAGATTACCGCCAAGCACCTCCTCACAGCTTGTGCAGTTATAATTGGGTCGGGAGAAGACCAAGATTCCATCAGATATGTAAACAACATTTGGAACCGCCATCGGCTCCACACCATCCTCAGCATGTCCCAAGAGTGACAGTTGATATATGAATGATTGAGTTTTGACTAGTGGAGAAGCTATTTTGGTCCTGATGAGAATCCCCACACCTGGAGGGATTCGAAACGCGTAGACCACGGTGTTTAGGCCAATCAAACATAAAATTTGTATACGTCGGCAATTCAGTCCAATCTATTTTGTTGATGGCTTTTTCTCGGTTTTTGTACTAAGTGTTGTTGACTAAAAAATGTTTTTGTTAAAAGTATTTATCTGGTAAAACAATTTGAAAAAGGAGTGTTAGTGGAAGTACGATCGGAAGTGAAGAGTGGTGTGAGTGGTGTGTAGTGACAGTTTGATAGTGTTGGAGTCTTTGATTGAGTGAATGGTTTGTTGCGAGTGTGCACAAGTGAAGTTGGATGTTGTCTTTTTTCAGAGTGTGAGGGGAAAAGGGTGGTTTGTTCTATATGTTTAAAAACATTTTGATAAAAATGTAAAGATGTCGACAATGATTTGTGTTGTTGTTAAAATTCTAATGTAAATTGTGAAAAAGTTTGGATTAAACCAACGGAAACAGTGGTTGTTGTGACATTGGCTTTGTTTTAATGCGCTATGAATAGAGTTTGAAGGCTTGGCCTTGCTGTGTAGAAGCCAAACCCTGCATTGGTCTCCCTCTTTCACATACGGCGGTGTCGAAAGGTGAACTGTGGGGCATTTGTGTATCGCAGTGGCCATGACGGTTTCTGAGTACCAGCAGGCTGAGAGCATCATTCACGCAGCCACCTTCGCTCATGGCATCAGCCTCGTGGCGGTGTAAGCTGCGCAGACCTGGCAAACACGTTCGCCATTCCAGAAGAGAACCACTCCCAGAGAAACGTGGCTTTTATTCATACCCCTATGCTAGACTTGCGTACACTGAGCCAGCCCACTACGCTAAAGATTTGGGGGGGAGGGGGCACGTACACACTATGTTTTCCTAATCTTCCCTACTGACTGTACTATCATGGTTGCGTCCACTGTGTACTTCACTCAATAGACCATCAGTTTATGTTGACATGTACATGTCTGTGCTCTGCATACTCAAGTCTCTCCAGCACATCCCCTCAACACTTTGCATTGTATACTTTTATAATCTAGAATCACTTGCCACCTTCGCAAATACTTTGCTCCCATCTTTACCTGCATTCTGCATTGTGTGGCAGAGGTGCCATGCCATGTTTGGTTTGTTTACATGGCTAGCCACGGTTCCCACAGTACGTAGTGTCATTGTGTCTGCTAGGTGTACATGTTGTTTGTCATGTTGTATGTGATTATATAAGGTAGCGCGTTTATTCACGAGCAGTGGGTTCTCCCATTTACATATTGCTGTCTTAAAGAGGATACAGAAGTTTTTCTCACAGGTGAAAAGTGCGACCACAATGGCAGTCATTCATTACTATGCAAGAATGTCCAACTGCACAACGCTTCTAAGCTTACAGCCCCCAATCTTGAGTGCTTTCCTAAAAGCATGCCAACTTCCAACATCAGACCAACATTCACACAGCTTTCTAACGGCAGTTATCTGCTTCTTAATAACATGGACTGCTACGGAATTTGAGCTGGTATACCATATGTCCTTACTGTTTCAAACCGAGTAACTTCCTTGGGCAATGTCTATACCCACCCACACAAAGTAACTCCCAAAGTTCAACTTGGCCTTCAATACCTACTTTGAAAACAGATTTCATTAAACTGAGCAAACTGAAAGCCCTTTTGTTTCAAACAGAAGTGTCCCTCACTTCTGCAAAATAAATTTATCAACTGCAGATAGCACAAACTTCAAGTAAAATACAGTCCCTTTTAAATACGAACCTCCAATTACACTTTGTGAATTGTTACACAATTTTCAACACATCTGACACTCAAGATCTGGCACACTTTTTTAACACTGTCTCCTCCGTCCTTGTCACAGGCTTTCAAACTGTTTTTGGTATAATACCAGACTTCATTCATAGGATCATCTCTGGAATAACAGGAACAGTGCCCATAATTCTCGCTCTGTTTGCGGCCATCCTACTACTATTTTTGCTTGTAAAAAATGGCTGCGCTCCCTGTGGTAACAAGCATGTATGACAGAATACGCCTCTACGCGAAGCTACATCAATACCATGAAAAAATGGAACAACTTTTCAGCTGCCTGCCTCCAACTATTATCGGAGCCAGCTACAACATGACATTTATTTACACATATGCAATCTGCGTGCAACCATCTTTTTTTTGCAAAACTTGCCCATTCGACTGGCGAATGGATCTATGCCTTGCCAACATCCCAACAATTGCTCCTGATGTCCAGCAGGTAATGGAGTATCTTGAAAACCATGAACTTGATTTTCTGGCAGTGGAGCAATGGTGGATGCAACGCAAAAAGGTATCCTGGCGAAATGGGATTTCTGCGCAGCCGCGAAATATCTCCTGCAACGTGCGACCTTTGACAACATCGCAGATTGCCTGCCAATTCAAATTGCCACTCCAACATTTGAGGAACATTACTGTCCCTTCGAGGATATGAATTGGATCGCCTCGCTTTCCTCACACGATGGCAACAATCGCCTCTTGGAACATTACGCTTCTCAAGCCACTGAAAAACTTCCGGACTGCAATCTCCAAGACTTGTAAGAAATTCACGTTATCCTGGGATTGATTTTTTCCTATACATTTTTTTAATACACTTCAATTGAACTATTGTATTATAATAACTTTCTAAGTATGCTCAGGCATTTGAACTCTGTTTTCATTATTGCCCCTTACGTCTCCAGCCTAACCAGGGATGGGTGATGTATGGCCTATACAAATACGCTATTTACTTGCTAAATTAGCCTAAACCCGACATCCATTTTGAAACCATGTCTATTCTTTGTGCACACGTCTCTCTGCCTGCTATCCATAAAGCCCTTTCACACAAATTAGCTCATCCTCAGCCTCTGCTCACGAGCTGGCGATCAAGATAAAAAAACACAACATGGTTTAGGAACTGGTTGGCACAGTGTGTTAATCATATCCTACCTTTATTTTCAATATAGAATTTTGTCATTCATGTCTAATAGCTATTGTTTATATCACATGGAACTGTCACATGTAATGTGCAATTCACTGATGCAGGAGCTTAGGATTGAATACAGCAGAAGCATTTGGAGTTTGCCTCAGCTCGATGCCTCAGCTCTTGCACAAGAATGTTTTTTTGAAAGGGCTGAAGACAATAATGTATGGTTTGACGAGAAGGGTACCAAATGTGTTTCTGAGAAGCGCAATGTTTGTGTTCCTCCTCAAAGTTCCGAAGTGAGTAGAACTATTACCAATTCTGACACGGACCAGATTGAATCTACTGTAGAAGAGATTGCTGACTGTTCTGCTGTTGATAATTTTGTGTCACAAAAAAGGAGTATCAGGGTACCTAAGAAGTTTGATGATTACATTTTGGAATATTTTTTAGTTTTTTGTTTTCTTAAAGGATATATGTGGTAATCGTATCCTACCTTTATTTTCATTATAGACTTTAGAGTCATTCATGTCTAACAGGTATTTTTTATGTCACATGCTACTGTAACATGTAATGTGGAATTCACTGATGCAGGTGCTTAGGTTTGAATACAGCAGAAGCGGTTGGAGTTTGCCTCAGATGGATGCCTTAGCTCTTGCACCAGTGGGTCCATTTATGGCACTTAAACAAAGACACTTTTTATATAACTTGCAGACTCCATTGCTTTATTACACACAGCCACTTTCTTAGACACACCTGATTCCACCATTTGTCTTCTGTAGCATTGCAACATTCTGCATGATAATTTCTTTATTCCTGCTTGCTAAAACACTGCATTCGAATCTTCAGTCCGGTAGGGGTGAGTAGTTTGCTTCCCACTCCCTGTATAGTATAAACGTATACTAACACTACTTACACAGGTATGCTACAGCGGCCAGTATCCTACAGCACCCACAGCTCATCACTTTACAGCAATCAGCTCACGGCTTAGGCTCATAGTTTGATCCCCTAGTCTTCAGACCGGTAGGAGTGAGAAGTTTGCTTCCCACTCCCGCTATAGTCTAAACGCATACTAACACCACTTGCACAGCTATGCTATAGCAGCCAGTATGCTACAGCGCCCAGAGCACATCAGTTTACAGCAATCAGCTCACGGTTTAGGTGCACGGTTACATCCCCGAGTGTACCAGCACCTCACCCTAGCACCATCTCACTCTGGGCAAAACAGCACTTTCACACCGGTAGGGGTGAATACTTTGCTTCACACTCCCTGTATGGCACACCCTAACCACCCCACAGAGCTCACAGCGCTCCTACCCTCCTCTTTCCTACTTTTTTCGCCCTTTTTACCCTTAATCGCTTCAACAGAATCACAAAATGGCTGCCAACACTGCCTAGTTGCAACCGTTCGCAGCCAATAACCAGCAAGCTCGTGCTCATAACGCCTCAGCCAATCAGATGGCAGAATTCCCAAATATCGATATCTGTAAATTTCGATATTTCTCCAAAACTACTGAACGGATTTACACCAAATAAACAAAAGTGTGCTTTCTAGACCAAGAACCTTCTCCCTGCCGAATTTGGGGTAATTCCTTTCACCCGTTCAACCTGTAGCCTTGTCTAAAGTTTCCTATGGAAATTGCATGGAGAAAACACGTTCTGGGACCCCCTTTTTTTTCTGCCCCCCCTTGACGAATCACCCCCAAACTTTCACAATAGGAGCTGATATGAACAAAGAATTAGTTTGAAAAATGTCATGAAGATGCATCAAACGATGCCAAAGTTATAAGCAAAACAAAAAATGTTCTTCCTGTGGAAACTTGGTCCTAACTATAACTACTTACTGGCGAATGCCAGTAGGTAATATATGTATACACATACATACTGCTGTTCATAAACTTCAGGAGGCAGGCATTGAGGGCCGTATTATGAATTTAGGTGACATTTTCTTTGACCAACATTGTCTCGGTCATGGGACCGACTGACACCCTGTCCGCAGTCCTGACCAACTCATTCGGGTGCTTACAAATACTGTTCGGTCGCATTTCTATACTTTACAATGGGAGCATGTTTTCGGCCGGAATGCATGCTCGCAATATAAAATGGGATGTACAGTTCATCCCTGCACTCCGTGGCAGGAACCTCAAGGTGGTTGCCACAGGGTGCAGGGATCAACGTGAGGTCGTGCACCCAAGTGGGCCCTGCTGGGGGCCCTCATAGTCAAGTTCCAATAGCTTACCTGTGTTGGAAAGACCAGCATGAAAAGGCTGCTCTTGGGATTACTGCCTGTATTCTGACTAGTGGACTGGCTCTCCGAGCCCTTTGAAAGCCAGTTGTGTTGACCGTTCGGATTCCTTTCCGATCGCCTCCATCGTAATGAGGCGGTCGGAAAGGAATTCGTCCAGCAAATTATGATGTGGTGGGAAAGGCTCCAACCGATGGTCGGAACTGTTTCCAACCACATTGTGATAGTGTCCTGAGTACACAGACCTGGCAGAATGACTGTGGGTGTTGGGTTATTGCACAAACGCATAAAACAGCACGCAGAGGCAGATAAAGCGGGGACACTAGTCATCCGCCTACTTAGAGATTTTCCTCCAGTTGTTCCCATACTTGATAATCGCACCTCATTGCACAATAGTGTAAATACCCAACTGGAGATAAACAATGCCTTCCAAGAATATAATGAACACTTGTACACTGCCACTGGGATGATAAACCCCAATGTGCTACATGATCGCCTCCAAGTACTGCAGCTACCTAAACTGACGAGAATGCAGCAGGAGTCGCTAAAAGCGCAGATCTCGGCAGCAGAGATATGCGAGGCAATGAAAGACTTCACATGCAAAAAAACCCCAGGGGTAGATGGTCTCCCTGTAGAATTTTATGCAGCGTACACCACACAATTATAGCCCCAACTCAAAAAGTTATATCAGGCGGTGCTAAATGGAGGAGCCCTTCCTCTACCATGATCCAGGCCCTTGTAACATCCCTGCCGAAACCAGATGGAGACCGTAGTGACATAACGGCGCATTGGCCCCGTAGCCTTTTATACACTGAATACTGAGTAAAACGCTAGCTAGTCGCCTTCTCCAATTCCTCTCTACACATATCCACTTGGACCAATGTGGATTTGTGCCTGACCGGAGCACCTCATTGAATATCCGTAGATTATTCCACGCAATGTGGGCACTCCAGGATCATTTCCCTAATGCTGGATGCCTTTCTTTATATTTACTACAAACTTTCGATAATCTCAGTTAGGAATATATGCTGGCCACCCATAAAAAAAATTGGGATCCCTACAGAGTTTATCAAGTGGGTGAAAATATTATACACCTCTCCAACAGCACGAGGTTGCACAGTGGCCCACATTTCAAGCACACACATGATAGAGAGAGGAACACAGCAGGGATGCCCATTATCCCCAATACTGGTTGTACTTGCACTAGAAACTATAGAACAGAAGCTGTGTGGTGTTGCGACCTCCTGGAGTATCCTACAGGGGCAGACAATACACTCCCTGTCCCTATATGCAGACGACATTACACTATATGTCAGGGATTTCTGGTGGGAGGTCCAAACAGTTGCTCAAATATTTGCACAGTTCCACTCTATTTCGGGACTGACCATCAACTTTGACAAGTAACTTGTATTCCCCTTCAAAGGAAACTCTGTACCCAGAACGATCCACGTTGGAGAAGAGGGATTGACAATAGTCTCAGTTACCTTCAAGTACCTGGGAGTACAAATATATAGAAAGCAGCCAGACACCCTTGATGGAAATGTTGAGAGGGTGACTACTTCCCTGCGATATCGCTCCTTTTGCCAGTGGCAGGATGCCTGGCCATAGCGAAAATGGTTATGCTGTTGTGGTTCTTGTACTATTACACTATTCTCCCAATAGTGGTATCCAATGCACTGTTTTAATTATTGAATTCTATATTAATAGAATTAATATGGTGCACAATAAGATGCCGAGTTAGTCTGGCAATGCTTCAATTACCAGTAGATGCTGGGGGTATGGGAACCCCTGATTTCAATGCCTACTCTACAGGGAGCCAAATACAGTGGGCAGCATATTGGCTAGCAGGATGTAACCTACAAGAGGTGGCATACACCTCTGTCATGATTACACAGGGCATGCTACACACCGTGCTGTGTCCTGGAAGGACTACTCCACCTGCAACTCCACCACTCTTGAAGGTAGCGCTAACTTACTGGAAGCGGGTCTTAAACTACACAGCATCCATTATGCCATGTTCACCTAATATTCCGTTGTTAGGGCTTCCTACCCCTGCTGGAGTGCTGACATGCCACCAACTCGCTAGGTGGGAATGAGATGGTGTGACTAAAGTTGGAGCATTATTTGGGGAGTGTATTCTACTGAGCCATTTGGATTTTATACAAGAGCAATGCCTCACTAGTTGCCAGTTTCTATTAGATGCCGGCATAATTTGGTATATTAAATGTGTATGGGCCCCCGAAGGATTGGAGCCGCCAACACACAAACTAGTGCACTTGATACACTTGATGGGCACTGGCAGACACCTGACGAAGTGGTTATACCAGGGTATTAGGACGCACATACTCCCAACCCTAGCTACACTACATGAAAAGTGGGAGGCGAATATAGGTAAAGTCCTTTCAGACAAGGACTGGCAACCCTTCTAGCCTATCCTAAGGGAGTCTCTCACAACTCACGCTTTAAATTCATACAATATATGATCACACAAAGAGCATACCTCACACTACATTTAATACATCTAATGTTTACCGCGGTGACAGTGAACTGCCCCAGATGTGTAGAGCAAGACTCTGACTTCATGCATATGATGTGGTCAAGTCCCACAATCTCCACTTCTTGGACACAAATAGCATACTCATTACGAGAGGTAGTAGGAGGCCTTGCATGGAATGCAGTGGAAGGATGTATCTTAGGTTTCTACCCATGCCATAAGGGATACAAGGTACAGGTAAGGTTCGCTGATACTAGCGAAACGCGTTATTACAAGGTGTTGTAAATCGACGAGATCACCAACAGTGATGACTTCGAGGGAAGAGGCGGAACACTGGGGGCTGGCGGAAAGTGGTGCAATACGACGGGAGAAATGGTGATGGTTACATAAAATATCTATCGCCATGTCCTGGGATGTGCTAATGAAATTATTCAAATCTTTGGATATGGACGAACCTCGCAGGCAAGTAGATAACATACCTGCAGATATATGCAAACTAGTGCCGCCCTGAGACATGCGCACAATGACAAAAAACACTGAATGAAGGGTGGACGAAGGAACAAACAACATAAAAAAGGAGGGGAGAAAAGAGTTATTTCTGGCATATAATTTTGATGCTTACCCTACTAAAATGCTTATACATGAGATATAAGAAGAGGTCTCCCTGCAATCCCTTGTACACCTGGCTTTTGTGAAGCCTGCACCGATTGGTAACTAAGGGGGTGGGGGGGTTGTTATGTTTTTAATATTCTAATCTTCTTGAGTTCTAAGCATAGCACATTCCTATTTTATTTTTGGGTCATATATTAGTGATAATCGTTTTTACTAAAACAGTATTTTAACTTTTCAGGAGTCTTATGCAGAAGTGACATACTGTGATGTGTACCATGGGAGGCTCACTGTTGTGGACTCACTACAGACGGGTTATTTGGTCCTTTACAGGCAGCATTATATTCCATTTTATGCCAGCCGTTTCTCCTTTCCTATTAGATGGCTGTGTTTCCAGTTTGCAATCATGTGCTTTTGATGTGTTGTTTCTTTGTCTCTACTGTGTTTGTTCATCCCATAGAGCATTGATATTTCACCATGTTTGTGAGTGGTTGGTGTTTTGTGGCCTTCCACTGTTTACGTTAAGACGCTACTCTATTTGTTTTCAAGTTTGACTTCATCAAAGTGCATGTTTTTTCATAGTGAGCTTGCAATCTACACTTTAATCTCCACTTTCAACCACCTAATCTCGTCCTGCCCTTCCCTCCTGCCCTCTCTATGCACCTCATCGGAATGAAAGAGGGCGCCCTCGGTGATCCCTTTAATGTCTCCCAATGTTATATTTCCCTCTGCCACTTGGATGTGATCTGAACCTCTAAGTGTCCTGACTATGGAAGCATGTTCTCATCCAAAGCCACTCCATTTTCTTCATTAATTTGGGAAGGACTAGCCATCCCTATGCATAATTATATCATTACTAAAAGCAGGGAAATAAGGACAGGACAAGTAGAAAGGTGATCTTAAATAATTGGTTATGCCTGCTGGAAATGGCAGTACTGTATTTATCTTTTTCTGGTGCAATTTTAATGAAAGTATGTCTAAGCCAGTGTCAACGTAGAAAACCTTCATCTTTAACTGTAAAGTCCCAAGGGGCATATCAACAACAACCGGCGATAATTATCGCTAAGCGCTCTTAGCGCTAGGATAATTATCGCCGGCTAGCGTTGATTTTTATCGCTGAGCTAGCGTGCTATTAGCAACGCTTATCTCAATAGCGATAAAAATCCTCACGCTAAGTGGCTAACGTGAGATTATCGCTGGAAACCCAGCGATAATCTTACGTTAGCTTGTTGATACGGACAGACAAACTTAGCCATGATATCCTCCTTCCATAGAATATCATGGTTAAGTCAGAAAAATACCAGACGTAAAAAAGCAGCGTTAAACCCGGTTAGCGCTGCTTTTTTTGTCTCTAACAGGGTTAGCGATATTCTTGATAATAGGAGAAATGTCGCTTAGCGACATTTCTCCTAATATTTTACTCTGGAACGCCCCCTTTGCATCTCATTAGAGATGCAAGAGGAAGCGTAAAAGAGTAAAAGGGTGCTAACATGCAAATTTGCATAACTTTTAACTGGGTACTATCCCGGCACTCTTATGTAACAAATTAGTGTATCACACAGTATAGTGAGAGGTGAAAAATTTAACGCAGCAGTATTGATGCTCACAGTTTTGACTTTCCCCCAATGTTCAAAAGTAAACAGTACTGTACCAAAAAGATTCGGTCATAACACATAATTGGTTTAATTTGCATGTGATTCTGGATTCCAATGTTCACAACATGAGTAAATAATTCCTGAATTTACGTAATTCAAACTTCCAATATTCTGAATACAAAGATACATGAATAGTTTCTGTGTAATGCACCAGTTCCTCGTGCAGCAAAAACAAGTAAAAACGTGTTCGAAGTTCAGTAGAATGATGATCCAAAAACAGCCGACACGTGTTTCGTTACCGATTTAACTTTTTCAAGGCTGTTGGAGTAAGGTTATAGAACACTTAAGCCAGATCACAGTGTACAAATACACTCATAAACGTGATTCAATCCTATGTGTTAGTTCCAGTCACATATAGAAAGAGTAATCCCACAAAGAATTTACAGTTTACCGAGGGTAGTGAAGTTTCCATACATTCATTGGTACAGTGATATTCACCATAAACCCAATAGCTAGGTCAACCAGAAGGCAGGAAAAATAGATCCCAAGCGCCAAGTCACAAACCGAACCATGTGAAGTAAGCAGATAATCCAATAATCAAAGAAGTGAATAGAAAAGACCCAAGAAACCCATAGTAAGTCCTAGTAACGTTCCAGAATACTCGATCAAGATATGCAAGGTCTTGAAGTTTTTACCTTCTATTATATCATGGATATGCGCAAACATTGTGTCATGACATTGCAGTCCCAAGGAAAATTCCAATGCTAGGCCAGGAAATGTCCCGAAAACCTGTAGGTGAGTTCTTTCCAATCTGTCCGTATTCTGGAATAGATATGCATGCATTTAGAATTTAGCTTGTTGGGGATCGTCTGCATCAATTCTTTACATTGCGGGCCGAGGATCTGGTATTTGTTGCCCCCTCTCTCCCCGCGTTTCCACCTCCTGCCCCTTCTAGTTTTTTTGAGGTATCTCGATTGTATGTGTTCCGTGTCCCCTTTCGGTAATGGTTCAGCTCTTCTAAAAAAGATGAGCTTGTAGTGGGGTCCGGGTGGTTGCCCTGAATAACGGGTTCTGGTTCTGTGGTGTGACTAGTTTCACTGCAGATACTAGAAATATCCGATCCACTGGTGGAAGGTACATTTGGTATACTGGTAGTTGCCGTGTTTCTAGCGACTTTTGTAGATCTGTCCTCATCAAATTTTTTCGCGAATGTAAATACTCTGCCATTTTTATAATCGGTCTCGTCTCGTTTGAATTTTCTCATCTTATTATCTTTAATGTATCTTTGGTGACCATTGAGAATATCTTTCAAGATCTGATAGTTTTTTTCAGTGGGCTCTGGTAAATTGAGGTTTTTAATCTCCAGTTCTAGTGTTGCAATTTCATTTAGCAATTTGTTCCTACTAGTTTGGGACTACGGAAATTTCTTCTCAGTCCCCACATATGATTTTCATACATAAGGTAATGGGGTGTCAGGAACGAATTTGTGGATGGGCGAGTCCCACGAAACGTGCCGATTACAGATACGTAATCATTTTGTTGTTCCTAAATGGCTTTTGCATGCATATCTATTCCAGAATACGGACAGATTGGAAAGAACTCACCTACAGGTTTTCGGGACATTTCCTGGCCTAGCATTGGAATTTTCCTTGGGACTGCAATGTCATGACACAATGTTTGCGCTTATCCATGATATAATAGAAGGTAAAAACTTCAAGACCTTGCATATCTTGATCGAGTATTCTGGAATGTTACTAGGACTTACTATGGGTTTCTTGGGTCTTTTCTATTCACTTCACTTCTTTGATTATTGGATTATCTGCTTACTTCACATGGTTCGGTTTGTGACTTGGCGCTTGGGATCTATTTTTCCTGCCTTCTGGTTGACCTAGCTATTGGGTTTATGGTGAATATCACTGTACAAATGAATGTATGGAAACTTCACTACCCTCGGTAAACTGTAAATTCTTTGTGGGATTACTCTTTCTATATGTGACTGGAACTAACACATAGGATTGAATCACGTTTATGACTGTATTTGTACACTGTGATCTGGCTTAAGTGTTCTATAACCTTACTCCAACAGCCTTGAAAAAGTTACATCGGTAACGAAACACGTGTCGGCTGTTTTTGGATCATCATTCCACTGAACTTCGAACACGTTTTTACTTATTTTTGCTGCACGAGGAACTGGTGCATTACACAGAAACTATTCATGTATCTTTGTATTCAGAATATTGGAAGTTTGAATTACGTATGTTCAGGAATTATTTACTCATGTTGTGAACATTGGAATCCAGAATCACATGCAAATTAAACCAATTATGTGTTATGACCGAATCTTGTTGGTACAGTACTGTTTACTTTTGAACATTGGGGGAAAGTCAAAACTGTGAGCATCAATACTGCTGTGTTAAATTTTTCACCTCTCACTATACTGTGTGATACACTAATTTGTTACATAAGAGTGCCGGGATAGTACCCAGTTAAAAGTTACGGTATAGCCACTAGTGCCCTGCTCTTGGGCCTCGTGGACACTCGCATCCTAGGTAGTGGGATGTTTCTCTATCCGGATGGGCACCAAAAACTGTTCTAGCTACTAGGGAATAGATGTGCGACTCAGTTCCATCACTACCTTGTTTGAGATTGTTGTAAAGCTGTTGTGGAGGTCTGCACTCTCTTCTTTGCATTGCACTCGTTACAGATAATATTTCCCTTTTCCCCTCATCATTGGTTACTGCAATTAACATGGCAAATTTTGACGACGAAAGAGACAGAATCTTTCTTGAACTGTGCTCTGGGGAAACAACCACTAATCCCAAAGAAAGGGCAACCACTGAGCAGGAGGGCCTTAGATCCAAATTTATCAAGTTAGAGAGATTAAAAAAACAGGAGCTATCAAGGTGGTGGGATGCCACCACTTTGAAACGATACATTGATATAAGGCAAATTCCCAGAGGTCTCCGAGTTATAATTTTTCCTTCTTTTGAGGACTTGGACCCGGACCTTTTAAAGGAATGGGAAGAACTCATTACCTCATCCTCCTATAAAATGATGGATGTTCTCATCCGACATGCAGATCGTAAACGGAACAAATTGCTAAATGAAATTGCAACACTAGAACTGGAGATTAAAAACCTCAATTTACCAGAGCCCACTGAAAAAAAATATCATATCTTGAAAGATATTCTCAATGGTCACCAAAGATACATTAAAGATAAAAAGATGAGAAAATTCAAACGAGACGAGACCGATTATAAAAATGGCAGAGTATTTACATTCGCGAAAAAATTTGATGAGGACAGATCTACAAAAGTCGCTAGAAACACGGCAACTACCAGTATACCAAATGTACCTTCCACCAGTGGATCGGATATTTCTAGTATCTGCAGTGAAACTAGTCACACCACAGAACCAGAAGCCGTTATTCAGGGCAACCACCCGGACCCCACTACAAGCTCATCTTTTTTAGAAGAGCTGAACCGTTACCGAAAGGGGACACGGAACACATACAATCGAGATACCTCAAAAAAACTAGAAGGGGCAGGAGGTGGAAACGCGGGGAGAGAGGGGGCAACAAATACCAGATCCTTGGCCCGCAATGTAAAGAATTGATGCAGATGATCCCCAACAAGCTAAATTCGGAGACTGCGGTGGCAGAATCTCCTGACCATGTGCAAATTGTCAACTTGTCTAATTGTAAATTAACTAAATGTGAGGAAACGGCTCTTATGAAAGGGCTGAGCTTTTGTCCCACTAGCAAACCGGATTTTGTCAATATTCATGTGGACCTCTATAAATTTGTGAGAAAGGTAAAACTCAAAAAACATTTTTTGATGAGAACCAGACTCCTTTGCCCTGTTTCGATCCGGTGACCATACCGTGTAATAAAACTATTGGTGATATTGCAAATGTACATTTATTGTCCTCTTTGAACGACGATTCCATTTCTATGTCAAATGTTCTGGGAGATCTGGGCATAGAAATGAACACTAATTGGGATAGTGGGCTTAAGATTGCTTCACAGTTTGTGCCACGATTACCTGCAGACAATATGATCGATGCCTTTCACAGAGCTGTGACAAAAGGTCTACATGCTCTTGAGGATAAATTAAGGCATGCACACAAACACTATAGATACAATCTAACGAAATCCGAATACCAGTCCCTGAAAAAACTCTCGGCAAACACACAGATAATAGTGAAAGAAGCAGACAAGGGTGGCAATATCGTCCTAATGCAACAGAGTGACTATGACAAGGAAATCAATAGACAATTATCAGATCACCGAGCATATATTAAGTTATCAGCTAATCCCTTGAAAAACATAAACTCTTTGATTGAATCTAGACTCAGGACATGGCAAGGACAGGGTCTAATAAGTGATGCAGAAGCTAGATACCTCTTCAACCCCACACCGAAAGCCCCATGTTTTTACGTACTTCCAAAAGTACACAAGCCAGCGGTGTTTCCCCCGGGCAGACCAATAGTCTCTGGCCTGGGCTCCCCTACAGAACATATTTCGGAATACATTGATTACTTTTTACAACCCTTTGTATTGAACCTTCCATCCTATTTGAGGGACACGGGTGACCTGCTGAACAAATTGGAGGACATTGAGTGGCTACCTGAAATGTCTTTTGCCACATTAGATGTGTGTGCCTTGTACACCAGTATCCCATGGGAAGCAGGCTTACGGGCCTTGAAAGACACTTTATTTCAGAGGGATGCCACACTTTATGGACACACGATGATGCTTTTAGACATGACCAAATTGGTCTTAGAAAATAATGTATTCATGTATAGAGGGGAATGGTACCAACAAGCAATGGGAGTAGCCATGGGGTGTAAATTCTCACCTTCTATAGCAAATATTTACATGGGAATGTTCGAAAAGCAACATCTTTGGATGAATGGTCCACCAGAACTTACTACACACATCATGTATTGGGGACGATACATTGATGATATTTTCATTATCTGGACAGGAAGTCAATCACAATTTATTTCTTTAACGGAATTTCTGAATGACAACACTTTTAATCTAAAATTCACCTCTAACTTTAGCACTACACATGCTGCTTTCTTAGATATTACTCTCTATATAAAAGACAACAAAATCATGTCCAGACTATACAGAAAGAAAACGGCATGCAACTCGGTCTTGCATGCTGACAGTGCACACCCTGTGGCCCAAATCAATGCCATCCCTCTAGGGGAAATGTTCCGTCTTCGTAGAAACTGCAGTGAGGATGAGGTCTTTGTGCAGGAATTACATCTCTTACAGGAACGTTTCATACGTAGGGGATATGCACCAAAGGTTCTAAAAACTGCTAAGAATCGAGTACTTTCCACACCTAGAGACTCACTCCTAAAAAAGAGTGAGAGCGTGGCGAGTAAGAAACACACCAATACCAAAGAAATAGGTCTTATTACTGACTTTCATGTGGAGAGTAAGGCAATCTACAAAATAATGTCGAAGCACTTCCATTTGCTACTACTCGATAAATCAGTGGAAAAATGCCTAACTGGCAAACCTAAGATTGTACACAGGAGGAACAAAACTTTGAGGGACATATTATGCAGAAGCTATCTCCCACCGATGCCCAAGACGCTCTCCTGGTTACCAACCAAACCAAAAGGGTTTTATAGATGTACACATTGTAACATGTGCCCCTTGGCGATGAATGGTATCAAGGAATTTAGTTATAACACTGGTACTATTCACTATATCAGAGATTTCATGAACTGTGATTCAAAATACATAGTCTACTGTATAGTATGTACCTGTAACCAAATCTATATTGGCAGCACTATCCGTACGCTTAAAGAGAGGATTCAGGAACATATGAGGGCCATTCGAAAAAATGATCAGAGCTATCCTCTGGCAGTACACTTTAATACTATGCACTCAGATAACTCACTCCTCAATATAAAATTTCATGGAATCACTCAAGCCTTCAATCACCCCAGAGGTGGTGATCGTACACTGAACCTCAGAAAGCTGGAGGCACAATGGATTATTCGGCTACGGGCCGTAGAACAGGGCATCAACTTTGATAGGGAACTACAAGTCTTTCTTAAAGATTAGATGCCCATATACTGATTGCACCAAACACAGGAATTTGTCAGGACGTGTAGGATGTTAATCGGAAATGTTATGGAATACATTGTGTATATTAACGCTCACAGTTCTTCCTTTGTCTATGCCTAATTTCTTTCAAGACTTTCCTTTGCTCTTTTCTCCTTTGTTTACATAGCTCATATGGCATTACATGTCTTGTCTCATTGATGTTTGCTGTAGTTCATTTTGGAATGGATAGACAGGTTCTTACAAGGGCTGAGAGAGAACTAACTCTGCCCTTATGGATTATTTTGCAACCAAAGTGTGATTTGATTGGAAGAACGACATTAGGGTACTTTTATATATCACTTACTCTCCCTAGTCCGAACGCTTATGAGGGGGTTTCCCACTTATTTTTAGCAACCGCTCACCGTTTTGACCGTCAGTGGTTTGCATAGGTACTTAACATATAGCCATCCCCTCCTTTGATGGATTTTCCACTCCAATATGGCGGATGTATTTGCAGGAAACGTAGTCCTGTTTCTTTGAATCTAGGAACAGGAAGTCTAATTAAGACATGGAGCCTTTTTACTCTTTCTAGCTTGGGATATTAATAGAGGTGACGGTAACGTCAGAGACAGCCTTCACGGACGCCGGCTGCACGACTTGCTCAACTACTGTAGAGCGCTTCTAGTAAGTGAACACGTGAGAGCCCGCGCTTACTGCGGATACGGAAATTAGTTTAGTTTTGGACTTTGTCTTTGTCCTGGAATAACGTTAGATTGTACTTAACATATATTACCGTTTTTTATGCAGGCACCTACCATAGTGCTTTTCGGCAGAACTCTCTGCAACATGGCCATCGTAAGAATATATTAAGTAAGATCACTGTTGTTTTTTTGTTCTTGTGTTTTTTGCGATACTCTCATGGCTGCTCCCTCATGTGCGCTCGGGCGCCCTTTTTTTACGCTAATTAACTTAATCTGTTGTTTAACTGTGACTTCTTGCTTTCAGTACTCGGTGACATTGGGTCTTTTGCTTTATAGGTTGTTTGTTTACTTCATGGGAGATCATAAGTGTTTTTTCCCTCCCAATACCGTCCATCACTGACACTGGGCATTGTTCGAATAACGCGACTTTGACAGCTTGGACACCCACTCGACTACATTTTGAACAGAATTTCCTTGGGGGTAAGAACGGATATCACGCATACTATTGCGCAGGAGGGGTCCTGTTAATGGGCCTAGTATAGTAAACCTTTATCGCATACGTTATAACTGACTTTGTTTTAGCACGTAAGATTGGCTATTTTTTCCCTTTGTCGAATTTTACCTGTTCCCATACATTAGTGAGCAGTTAATCACTGATTCTTTATTGGCTGTTGTTCTCAGGTCCTTGTGAGACTTTCGGGTTTACTTTGATTACGCATACTATTGCGCAGGAGGGGTCCTAAAAATGAGCAGACTACAGTAAGCTCTTACCGCATATGCTACTACTGACCTCGCCGTAGCGCATAATATTGGTTAGTTCTTCTAATACGTTGGGTGTAAACTTTGCTGGACAGGCATGGGTCAGCTGTAGATTAAAATCGTTTCTTTTTCTTACTCCTCTTTCTGTTAGGCGTTTGCCTGGATTACTTTAGAATCCCGCTAACTATCCCCACCAGGGCTCGGATTCTCAGACCCTGGACTTTTGGGACTACGGAAATTTCTTCTCAGTCCCCACATAGGATTTTCATACATAAGGTAATGGGGTGTCAGGAACGAATTTGTGGATGGGCGAGTCCCAAGAAACGTGCCGATTACAGATACGTAATCATTTTGTTGTTGCTAAATGGCTTTTGCATGCATATCTATTCCAGAATACGGACAGATTGGAAAGAACTCACCTACAGGTTTTCGGGACATTTCCTGGCCTAGCATTGGAATTTTCCTTGGGACTGCAATGTCATGACACAATGTTTGCGCTTATCCGTGATATAATAGAAGGTAAAAACTTCAAGACCTTGCATATCTTGATCGAGTATTCTGGAACGTTACTAGGACTTACTATGGGTTTCTTGGGTCTTTTCTATTCACTTCACTTCTTTGATTATTGGATTATCTGCTTACTTCACATGGTTCGGTTTGTGACTTGGCGCTTGGGATCTATTTTTCCTGCCTTCTGGTTGACCTAGCTGTTGGGTTCAAGGTGAATATCACTGTACCAATGAATGTATGGAAACTTCACTACCCTCGGTAAACTGTAAATTCTTTGTGGGATTACTCTTTCTATATGTGACTGGAACTAACACATAGGATTGAATCACGTTTATGACTGTATTTGTACACTGTGATCTGGCTTAAGTGTTCTATAACCTTACTCCAACAGCCTTGAAAAAGTTACATCGGTAACGAAACACGTGTCGGCTGTTTTTGGATCATCATTCTACTGAACTTCGAACACGTTTTTACTTGTTTTTGCTGCACGAGGAACTGGTGCATTACACAGAAACTATTCATGTATCTTTGTATTCAGAATATTGGAAGTTTGAATTACGTATGTTCAGGAATTATTTTCTCATGTTGTGAACATTGGAATCCAGAATCACATGCAAATTAAACCAATTATGTGTTATGACCGAATCTTGTTGGTACAGTACTGTTTACTTTTGAACATTGGGGGAAAGTCAAAACTGTGAGCATCAATACTGCTGTGTTAAATTTTTCACCTCTCACTATACTGTGTGATACACTAATTTGTTACATAAGAGTGCCGGGATAGTACCCAGTTAAAAGTTACGTTATAGCCACTAGTGCCCTGCTCTTGGGCCTCGAGGACACTCGCATCCTAGGTAGTGGGATGTTTCTCTATCCGGATGGGCACCAAAAACTGTTCTAGCTACTAGGGAATAGATGTGCGACTCAGTTCCATCACTACCTTGTTTGAGATTGTTGTAATGCAAATTTGCATGTTAGCACCCTGTTGTTGATAGGGTGCTAGTTTTATCTCTGCTTTTTTGGCTTTTAAAGCCAAAAAAGCAGAGATAAAGCCCTTGTTGATATGCCCCCAAATTCTTAGCCTTGAGCAAATATACATTATCTCTATCAGCTAGCTCACCTAAGATGCCCTGATTTACAGGGTTGCACTATGGAGTGCTTGAAGCAGATTCTTGAGGTGTGTCAAGGATTTTATCCAATGGTGGTAAAAACGGTAATGTCACCCAAGTAGGTCATACCAATTCTATCTGTCTTCTCAGAACCATGGTATCTAATTTCTAAAAGCTGACATAGACATTCAATGTTCAAAGAAAAACGACCTAAATTGATAATGCATCTTTGTGGCATAGAATGATAACTTCTTCGTAACACTATCTGTTAAGGCTATCTGACAGTCAGTACTTAAACATCTATTAAGGACATATTTGCATGTAATTACATAGTAAAATAGCTCCTCTGCTCTATGAATAGCACAGGCATCTGTCTTTAAAATGGCATGGTGTTACTAATATTCCATGAAAAACCTTCCTTATCACTCTTATTCGCTTGCTTCTTAGTCAGCTGCCACATATTTCCTATCTCTGTGTGTTTGTTCCTCCCCGGGAGCATAGATGTTTATTTTTGTAGGTGATACTTTCTCTTTGTGTTCAAGCACTCTTCAAGAGTTCCCTTGTATACTTCTCTTCACTCTCTGTTCCTCCCTCATTGTTTGCAGCCATTGTTGCTTGCAAGTAGTTGTTGATGCTTGCCCCCACACCCCTCTCTCTGTTGTTGTTGCATGGTCTCACACCCCTGCCTCCCTCTGTTGTTAATGCGTATCCACCCCTCCGGCCATTACAAATAACTACAATGCAGATGACGTTGGCTGCGATATAGCACATTTTTTCCACAACACCCTCCATGTTGAACACACGCTCTTCCTCTGTGATGCCTACAGCCCCACCCTCCCGGCAGCAATGAGTAAAATTGGGGTAGGGTCACAGCACTTAAAAAAAAAAACTTTGAGCAGTGCCTCACAGAAGCTGTGCTGCTGCAAAACATCGATAAAAAACATTAAAAAAGCAAATAACTCCCGTAAGCGAGAGCTATTGGCTTTGGCAATGCCTATTGCTACAGCATATGCAGTAAAATAGATTGTAATGTTAGGAAAGCTATCAACGTTTCTGTCTTCCTGCTACTAGTTGTTTGTCGAAATATCGGCTACAGAATCCTCATACTTTCAAAATATTGTGGCCAAAATATCGAGAACCAAAATATCACAAAGGTATGTGCATTCAAGTAGGTATACATGGGCTATTCTTGACGCCATATTACGTACCTTAAAGGCATATATATCGTCAAGGGAGAAGCATGTGGAGTTAAGTGAAGTAAACCTATGTTTTTATCTCTCCAATATTTTGGTCCACATCAGTTTGTCCACAATATTCTGATAGGATCATCTGGAGATGACATTAAGGTGGAACAACACCCTATCATGAGCACGCCGACGGGTAGAATAGTTTATTATTGAACATATATTCAAGCATGCCGGCTTGAACCTATGACTGCAAAGCAGAGAGCTGCCTGTGACATTCAAGTAAATTGAACCTATTGATGGTGCCCCATCTCTGCTCCTGGCAGTTCTTTTTTTTTCCTATTCAAGTAACTGCTTGCATTTCCCGTCTGCACCTTCCCCATTGTGTAAATTCATAAAGATATACATTCCTACTAGATGTGAGTTTACTATGAAATCAATGTGACATAAACGTGAAAGTGGGGTCATGCCCTTGGCTGTGATTATATTTATTCGTGTAAAATGTTTGTCGTATAAGATAGTCGACAAATAGGTGCCACGTGTTAAAATCCCTGTACTGGTTTATAAACCTTTGCTTTAAATTAAATTGCTGTATTATTTGTAGCTATTGTATTTTTGAAAATGCAGAGCTTATTAACAAATGCATAATTTAAAACTTTAGTCAGTCTTTGTATTTGAATTCATGTGGTAATGCAGAAACGACATTAATATTTCAATCCATTTGAAATAGAACATTTAAGCAAGAAAAATATGTCCACCATTCTATACCAAAGTTCTTTGTATAAATTATGTTTTCCAATATTCCCATACCCTGTATGCAATTTTTAAGTTTCATCCTATTTTTCTTGTTCAAAACATCTTAGAAGTACATTATTTTGTATAGACGGGAGCATATTGTGCGAGACAAAATGACACTGAAGAAAAGACTGCATTTGCCAGTTCTTTCTCAGTTTTTGCTCAGTAGACCAATTGTCCTTGAAGAAGCTTCCTTAATTAATTACTATCCGCGTGTGTACGCTGGTGATATTGGCAGGAATTGATTGGGCGTGTTAGACACTTCATTTAATTGGAAGGAGAAAAACCTTAATTAAAATATTACTGTCGCTAATCTAACCTACACCCCAGCAAAATGCTAATCTGACCTACACCCCAGCAAAAGTTACAAAGTGTTTTTAAAATTAGGTTTTTGGCACGTGCAGTGATTCATAAATAATAGACATGAGAAGAAAAGGATTGTGTTTCTTTCAAGACAGGAACCCCTCAATACTTAACTACAATAATGTAATTCATTGAAACATGTACACGATACTTCCTTCTAATTATTCTACATTAATTAATTTTAAATGTATGCAGTGGACCTGAGTAAAATACTTTTTGTCTGATCTGTGTGCGTGAAGTTCAGCTAAAAATCGAACTTTGTTTAGAATGGGCTTTAGGTGATCACTGTGCATTATACACATGCCTTTGACACGTACATTTGAGACTTCAGCGTCTGTATCGGTTTCTGGTAGACGCTGATTTCAGCACGTTGGGCATTCACTGAGAGGTGCTGTGGAATCCGCACCAGGCACCCGTCCTCTTCCAACCAGCAGCACTGATGTATGGCCGGACTGCTTGAGGCGAAGGCATTATAGAGGTGAGTGACAGAAATGTCTAATGAAATACACGAGAGGCAGAGTAGAAGTTTACATGTATTGGGCGCGAAGCACCCTGCAAACTTGACATTCCCAAATTTTCCTTAAGAGGATGCCCACAGTTTCAATTTTATGAGACAATGTGTGCTCCGGGTAAGGCATCTCCCAATACATCAAAAATATCGAGTAATAAAAGAAAAAGGAAAATCACTGATTCACCCCCAAAAGTGAGTTTTTTTACACATTATTTTCACATATGAAATTAACAGAACTACAGAATCATGGGATGAGTGAAAGAGTTATATATCATAGCAAATCAAAACACAGTCTCATAAAATGTCATATTGCTTTAGCACCTAAGCAATATCCCACTACATGAATACTTATTATGCCACCTCTATACGGTCATTCGGAGATGGCAGAACAAGCTGGATACTGAACGAATAGGGAACAGTGATTCGGAAGAAAGACCTTGAAGAAATAGTTGGAGCTTTATGACTGAGCCAGAAGAGATTAATCAAGAACAGCATGAACAATGACAATGGAAATAAACAATTACTATTCTACTTCACTTTGTTGTAGAGAAATGAATGGCAGTGAAATGTGCCAGGAGAGGACATGTGTGACATCTATTTGGTCGGAGCTGTGAGGCACAAATTGAGGCCTAGTTGATAAGAGACCAGAAAAAACACTTCTACACACCAGTGAATAATTGTTTTAATAGCAACAATAATATGTCTATATAAAGATGTGCAATTGACTGTGAAATTCAGGGGCTGCACCTTCGCTGAGGTGGAGGAGCGTCGCCCCACTGCTTTGAGAGCAGTTGAAAAAGGTAAAATAAAATGATGATAACTCAATGTTATCATTTTATTTTTCCGTTCCTAGTTCAGCTGAGTTCCTGGCTCAGCTGGTTAGGGGCAGGGAGGTGCTAGACGTCACGGAAACAGGGTGAGGAATAGTGGCGCTCTTAACTGCGCATGGCGGTTTGGCCAGTTGTCTCGGGCATGCCAAACAGTCAGGCGTAGTTTTCATGTTCTCCACTGACTGTAATACACAGCTTGGGTGGAGATTATGCCCAGCCTGCCAGCCCCTGCTGAGTGCCAAACTAGATCATTCAGACCAATCACAATTCTGCTGTAAAGCAGCGTTGTGATTGGCTAGGGGATTATGGGAGTTTCCACTTCCTTCCTACTCCTGGAGCCCACCGAAAAGCCATAGAGGATGGACCGGAGGTGGCCGGTAAGTGTTTAAATCCTCTTTTTTTTCATTTACAATTTATTCATTCTGAATGATAAATAATGAATGTTGCACCCAAACGTTTTGTCAACATGTATGTTTTAGTCAACATCTACAATAATATGGTTCAAACAATACTAGGTAACACAAACCAAAAAGTTATAAGAAAAAAAAATAAAAGGAATCTTTTAAGAATACAAAAAAACACATTCAATGACATTGAGGTAGTACACACAAGTTCTGCAATCACCAAATTGCTGATGACATCACATATACATCATATGTCAAATATACTGAATATAGAAATAGCTTGAAAGAATACTAAGTACAAAAAGTCCAAGCATTTGAAATACTTTATATCTACAAATATAAAGAGACAAAGTAATCATTTTAACTTAAAATTATTTCTTCGCTTTAAAAGACACTAAGGGGTGATTACGATGTCGATCGGAAAGCCTCTGACTGCAAAATTCCAACCAAGGCGGGCAGAATTAAAACCGGATGGTCATTCTGGCTGGATTCCGACGGGCTCAAGGAGCCTGTCGGCCAGTCGGAGACTCCACCATCATCCTAATAGAACGGCGTTTCCATAGTCGGAATTACGATGTTGGTTTCCGACGTCCATTCTGTGCCGGCCTTTCTGACATGGAAAGGCTGTTGGAAAGTGTCTTTGGGGGCCCCTAGCTGGGTCCGCTTGCCTCTGCAGACTACGGTTGTGGGCTCGGGGGGCACCTATGGCGCCCACCTTGAATCCCTGCACCGTGAGGTGCCTGCCACACGATACAGGGATTTATGCAAACTCCCATTTCTGTATGGGAGCTTGTGCTACAGCTGGTTTATGGCCGAAGCACAAGCTTCCATAGAGAAAAGGGAGTATACAGCGTGTGGCCGCAACGTAATCATCCGGTCGGGACCGCTGATCGGAGGTTGGTCGGTCCTGAATCTGTGACGGTGTCGACTGACATTGTAGTCGGCCCCATAGAATCCTATGGCAAAAAAATAAAACAAAAAACTGAATCCAACCACCGAAAAGATGCACAGAATATCAGTACTCAAAATGGTAGTGCATTAGTTTATTTTGTGCTTTATGCATTAGAAATGTGTTTGTAATACATGGAAAACTATTAATTTTATTATATAAACATTTAACTTTATATTATTTTTTCTTTTCCATTTTAATTAAAAAAATATTTGTTTTTGAGAAACATAAGCTTTGCAACCGAAAACCACATTTTTACAATGATTCAAGTCATTAATGAGTCATACATTTTTTTCCAACTTATAAAAGGACTTGTGTGAACCATTTGAATTGCAACTAAGAAGGGGTCTGAAAGTGATGTCGCCCATCCAATATGCAAGTCACAATGAAATGTATAAATGCTTTACAACCATATTACAGTCACAAGTCTTTTATCACACATCAACATCTTAAAGGTGCTTGTATATGATTTGGCAAAGGAAAGCTATCCATTTTGGACCTTTTGTGAATTATATAGGGCAGTTTTGAGGGGAGTTACAGGTGGTCTATTCCTCCACTGTAATCTCTCTGAGATGTTCCAAAGTGGTATTTTCTTTTTGGTTTTAAAGTAACACCTGTCCAAATAATGGACACAAGCAACTTTTACAAATGTTTCAATTCGGAAAATCAAAATACAAGGATGGTGGCCTGCTATTTCTTCTCTGTATTTAGGGCCAGCCACAGAAGACAGTAAATTACAAACTGCCTTATCATAATTCACAAGGTACATAATTTTGTGATTCAATGTGAACGGACATTTGATGATGCCTAGGTAATATTGCAAAATGGTGGGCAGGTCGCAAAAGGTCAGTTTATGACATGCAGGCACGTAGATTAGTCAATAAATATTTAATTGGATGGATCAACAAACCATCTCATATTGTCTTAAAATATCCACATATTTTAATTACATTACACAGTTCATTTCAGCATTCACATATTGGCAATGTCCAGGTTCAGTCAACTATCTAAGTTTAAGCACTGGCGTATGAATTGTCTCACACTTTATTTCAAAGCATCTTAGCTAACAGAAGTTGCCATAGTTCAGCCTGTTGACATCTTCCGGATTGCACATTAATTAATTTGCATCTTCTTGAAATACATCTAGTATGGGAAGCACAGTGCAGTTTATCTACACCTGGGACTCCTATTTCGTTGTATGTAATAAAGTCGACTTTTAAAATGTCAGCTACCATTAATTTGAGTTGAAGATGTTGAAGTTATAATGTAATTCTACATTATTAACCAGATCCCAGTACATGTGCTCTGACCCCTAAAACTTGCTGAACCTGGATACACACCTGATAGCCATATTAAAAGTACCTATTAGTCCCTAGTATATGGTACAACAATGTAGCCAGGGCCTGCAGTTCAAATGTCACTAGTTGACTGCAGCAGATATTGTGCGACCATGCAAAGAATGTCCCCAGGCCTACACCTGCAGCCTGGGTAAGCAGTTTTAAAACTGTAAATTCGACTTTGCAAAATACACCTTTTACCAGGCCTAAACTAGGCTTAATACTTATAAGTCAAAACCTAAAGTAGGTCCTATAGGGCCATAGGGCAGGGTTCATGGTATTTAAAAAGTATGTTTTAAATGTCCTTCCACCGATAAATCTCCAAAGTCAGTTTTCACTGCGGAAAGGATGCCACTCCCACAGGAAAACATTGGGTTACATTAAAGCACTTAGAAAGTTGTCAATTTCCTGCCGAGCCAAATGTTCTTTTCTGCCAGTGTTCATGGTGACTTGACTGTTGGTGGCTTCCTTGTGGTGAAATGGGTATTTCTCCCTGTTAGAACTGGGATTCTCTAGTTGGCTGAGGTACGTACCTTAGTCCAAATAGGGACCCTTGCTTCTAAGTCAGGGAAAGGAAGGACACCTTCTCAGAGAGCCCCTGCTCAACCCATCGGTAGCTTGGCACGAGCAGCCAGGCTTATCTCCAAGGCAAATGTGTAAAGTATTTGCAACCACGCTCTCAGCAACCCAATGATGACACCACAAATGGACTTCACATGAGTTTCATAACAAAACAATTATATGTCTATCCAAAATATATACGATAAGACCACACTATATGAATCCAACATATGCGTATTTGTAATATTTCACCTTGCCGCTTATTAGGCCAGCAAGCCCTTGTAGTTTCTTGCAGTATTAATGAGCAATTCTTGATGAGCCAATGCAGACCTAATGCAATGCTATGCAGTTCGTAATGCAAGAATCAGGCACTTCGAGATGTAAAAATAATGCAGTTCGTTATGCAACAATCAGGCAGTTCGTAATGCAAAAATAATGCAATGAGTAATGCAACAATCAGGTAGGTTGTAATGCAAAAATAATGCAATGCGTAATGTAACATCAGGCAGTTAGTATTGCAAAAATAATGCAATATGTAATGCAACAATCAGGCAGTTTGTAATGCAAAAATAATGCAATGCGTAATGCAACAATAATGTACTCCGGCACTGATCACAGTGCTCTGGACGGTCTCTATGCCACTCTTACTGGCTTGCGGTCAGCTACTGACAAAATATGCCCCCAACATGGGTATGATGGAAAACAAAGTGCAGCTCCACACTCCAGCCCCGGTGCTGCCACTCCTCTGCAAGTACGGGCCTCGATACGAGCTTGAGAGGGGGCTCGCGCTGCATGGATGGGAAGGGCAGAGAGCGTTACTCTCAGAGCCTACACCCCGTCCCAGGCAGCGACACATGCACGCTCACTGAGCGTTACCTGGGGGGTGCAACCTCACTCTCCTCTCCTCGCAACTTGGGCCTCCGATGCAAATGTATTGATTTTGGGCAGTGGAACTCGGGCCCCCCGACGGGAATGGTTTGAGGTCCCTCCTTGGCAAAGGCAGGCTCGGGCTGGCGGCACAGCTCCTCTGGGGATGGCGGTCTGGGCCGATGGCAATGACGAAGGTCTTAGGCTGCAGCAGGGCACACGCACACAGAGTCACTGAGACTCACCTGAGCTCCGGGGTGCACAGTCACAGGGCAATCCTCCCAAAGGTCTCAGGCTGCATGCAGCACATGCACCCAGTGTCGCTGAGACTCACTTGAGTTCCGGGTGCACACGATCACAGGGCAATCCTCACGAAGGTCTCAGGTTGCACAAAGCACATGCACACAGGCTGTAGCAACTTTACAAGTGCAATTTGTCAATAGTAATATGCTTACTTTTTGTGGGTGTTTAACCACTTCTTACTCCTCCCTATTCCCCCCTTATTTAGTATTCTCCATTTTGTATTCACTCCCCTAAGCCTTTCTCGTATTTGTTACTATAACATATACTTGCCTCTACGGAGACTCCACACTCGGGTCAGGCATCTCAACACAGAGAAAAATAGGAGAGGTGGAGGCACAAACTCTGTCGGTATGTTTGTGAATTACATTTTGTAGTACATTTAGTAGTACTACAAAACATATCACAAAATATAGTTTGAGAATAGGCTCGGGTGTTTTTATAGAGAATTGGGAAGTATTCTGTAGTCATTTTGTAATAAACTCCATTATAACATAATTACGTGTTGGACCTTAGATCCTTTTTACAATTTAACATTGGGTTAAATTTTCTTCTCATAACGCTGGGTGTGGGAGAGGACAGAGCAAAGTAACACATTATGATAATAACGTGTTTCTTTTACATCTCCTAATATCACTCTTCTGCAGTTTCTAAGTGCTATAAATAGCAAAGCAATTCCCAATTTAATTGTACTCACTTTACCTTTGGAAATATGCAAATATGCAAAGCCTAGTAGGTCTTCAACTAATTTTAACTTGTGATCTGCAAATCACTGTTTATGTTATAGTGTTATGTCATTGCATACAGGGAAAGCAATAAAAGACATCAATTTATATAAACAAAGAGAGAAAAAAGAAAAGAGAAGAGACCCTAATAGAAAAACATACAAAATGTATTTAATAAAACGGCTCAGTGTTGTAAGCTGGTACATAAAACATAACAACCTATACATAACCAGACAAGTGGTAGACAAGGGGATGGTTGCATAACAAAGGAGTGCACACAATTTACATAAAATTCCAGTAAGCAAAAAAATTTGTGTCCTCCAATAATTGCGGCCACAATGGCGTCGACGGCGTTTCGACCTTTGGTGTTAATCCATGGTCATCTTCAGGACATAAAATATACTGAGCATCCCAATTGAACTCAAGTAACCAGCAATAGAAGTTTCAGCTGGTTACTTGAGTTCTTGTGCGGTGTTTGAGTCCCGCTTGGATTTGATGCAAAGAAAAGTCGAGGATGATTTGATCGTTCTTTTGTTCCCTTGAAGTTAACATTACTTCAAGCTGTTGTTGTCGAAGTAACCGTGGATATCGCCAATTTTCAGCCCTTGAAGTTGCTGTGGCTGAATTGAACTCAATTCGATATCTAAGCTATTTAGGAAATAAATTGCTCAATTGGGATGCTCAGTATATTTTATGTCCTGAAGATGACCATGGATTAACACCAAAGGTCGAAACGCCGTCGACGCCATTGTGGCCGCAATTATTGGAGGACACAAATTTTTTTGCTAACTGGAGTTTTATGTAAATTGTGTGCACTCCTTTGTTATGCAACCATCCCCTTGTCTGCCACTTGTCTGGTTATGTATAGGTTGTTATGTTTTATGTACCAGCTTACAACACTGAGCCATTTTATTAAATACATTTTGTATGTTTTTCTATTAGGGTCTCTTCTCTTTTCTTTTTTCTCTCTTTGTTTATATAAATTTATGTCTTTTATTGCTTTTTGATATTTGCTGTTGAATTATACACTTTGAACCTCTTGTTTGGAATAATTATTGAATGCCCCTGGTTCAGGTGGTTTGGGCTGCCCCTGGGGTGGTTAATGATTGCATAGAGGGATGCAGGATTGATTATCAAGTGGGGTCAGTATGATTTTAAGGGAGAACACATTGAAGAATCATTTCTATTCATTACTCCCACCTAAAATATCTCTATATTTTATTTAGATATGTTTTTCAAGATATCGCACTTTACTGCCTCGTTTCTCAATGCTTGGTCCTATCATATGATGTATATTGAATGTGAATCTATCATTAAGCATTTTCCATGTTTTCAATTTTAGTATTGTTTTCACTAACTTGTTAAATGTTTGATCCAATCCTTTGATTTTTTTTTTCCTCCTGCTCACCTGACTTCCCTGTGTCCGTTCACTATGTGTTGTTATGTTTCATCTGCAAGTATTTCTAAACTGCACCCCTGCTACATATCCATCATTGAAATCATTACATCGAATGTAAACACAAAATCAACCCAACACACAGGGCCCGATTCACAGAACTAACTTAAGACAAAATCCTAAACTTACTACCATTTTTGTATTCACAGAAGGCACTTACTCATTTTGGTATTCACAGAAGGCACTTACTCATTTCGGTATTCACAGAAGTTCGGAGTCCTAACTTTAGGACTCCTAAATGCCTTCTGTGAATACCAAAAGTCTTAAAGTTAGGATTCTTCTCAGTTTAGGAGTAGTAAAGTTAGGACTCCTAACTTTAGGACTCCTAAATGCCTTCTGTGAATATCGAAAGTCTTAAAGTTAGGATTTTTCTCAGTTTAGGAGTAGTAAAGTTAGGACTCCTAACATTAGGACTCCTAAACTGAGAAAAATCCTAACTGGGCCAGGGTGGTGCAGAAAGATTTGTTAAAGATCGCTGAGAGCTCATCGGTGCCGGGGGACTTGCACAGCTTGAGGCGTGCTATCGCCGATATTACCTCCTCTATGCGGATGTCTTCATCCAGGTGTTCGGCCTGGTCTGAAGTGAGAGCCGAGGTCTTAGCCCCTTTCAGGTAGCGGCCTCTGGATCGAGTTGCTGGCTGTCATACAGACGTTCATAAAAATTTTGAAAAGCGTTCGCAATGTCTGGGCCCTCCGTGACCAGAGACCCTGAGGGGGCGAAAATCTCAGTGATGCCTTGCTCATTGCATTTAGCATGGAGAGTAGTGGCTAGATGGCTGCCGCACTTGTCCCCTACGACATAGAAGGAGTGGCATAGGTGGAGGGTGGAATATTCTGCTCTATTCAGGTCCAGCGCCGCAAGCTGCACATGGGTGCTGGACAGTTGGCACCACACTTTCAGAGCACCCATCCGTTGATATATGCGTTCGAGTTCCTTCACGGGGCCGGTGAGGTCCTCTTTTTTAATCCTGTGCAGTTGATTATCTGCAGAGGAAATGGCTATAAATTCCCATCTGATGACGGCTTTGAGCGCGCCCCAGAGGGTGGCCAGCGATGTCTCAGGGTTAGCATTGTGGTGTAGTCAACAAGGGCATGCTGGATTTACTTTTTAACCTCCGTCTGATGCAGTAAGGAGTCCCGGAGTTACCAAACCCTGGGGGGGGGGCGTGCAGTCGGGGTATAGACAGCGCAGCTGTGTGTATCACAACCTCCTTGGTGAGTGAAAGAAGCTCCCTAGTGCCCAAGAAATGATCCGACTGGGCCTAGGTTTTGTGCGCATGAGAGAAGAAGGAGAAAGCTATGGACTGTGGGTGTTTGGCCCTCTATAAATCCACCACCCCTAGTTGTTCCAGATGGACCAGGCCTTCCGCAGACAATGCCCCCGCCTTCCTCGAACCGCTGGGCCAATCTGTTCAAAGCATTATCAAAGACCAGGTTAAGATCCCCCTATTAGCACTAGTTGGTCCCCCAAACTCAATGCCCTGTCCAACGCTCCGTCTGGGAACTCATCTTGTTTCTCATTAGGAGCGTATATAGAGACAATCACAAGGGACCTGTCTGCAATGGTGAACCTGTGCACTAGCAAGTGCCCCCTAATTTTGCTTACCCTCTGCTCTACAGCCCAGGAGAAAGACTTGCTAACCAAGATTTCCAACCCCGCTGACTTGGATGGGTCTCTTGTAAAAGGCAGATATCTACCCGAAAGGACTCCAGAAAGATAAGGATAGCCCGCCCTTTAGTTGGGTTATTGAGCCCTCATACATTGAGCAACAGAACCCGGATGGCCCTACTCGTCATGTGTGGAGTGAGGTGTTTACAGCCCTGTCTGCCTCCGGGTACACCTGGTGCCCTCCCTGATCCCCACTTCTCAGGCACCCAAAGGAATCCCTACAAAAAAGGCAAATAAAACGACCTCTATGTAGGTGAGTGTGGACCCCAACAAATCACTCGCAACAAAACCCAACAATAATAATGACCAGGAGTAGAGAGAAGAACAAAGTTGTAGTCCTGTGGAATAGCAAATCCACATGGTGGGCCCAATGGTTGTTGGAATGTGGTCACGGGCAAGACTTCCCCCGCCCACCGCCCCACTCTAAGTGTACACATCATAGGGACAGGGACCCTGATTAGGGGACAACACTTTCAGCCAATGTGGAGGAGACCGCTTCAAGGGCCGCCTGACGACCCCAAGCGATCTCCTCCGGGTCCGGTTTAGTCGGGGTGCGGGGACATCTCACTGTCTGCCAGCCATTCTGTTTTGTTTTTTGAGACAGCGGTGGCTTGTCCCCCGGATGCTGCTCCTCTGGAGGTGCTATTCCCAGCAGTCAGAAGGTCTCTGCCAGGGAGTGCAGCTGGTAGAGCCTTCTGTCCCATCAGAAGATGAAGCGAAAAGGATGCCCACAGGAGTAGGAGACACCAAGACCTTGGAGGTGCGTCGTCGCCTGAAGAAATAACCGTAGCAGGGTGATTGCCGCAAGGTCTTGGAAGAGAGTAGGGTACTGGCCCTGGAAAACAATAGGGTGGAAACTGTGTGCTTTCCTGAGGATCTCTTCCTTCACCTGAAAGCCATGCACACAGACCAGGATGTCTGCTGGCAAGGAAAAATTCTTTCTAGGGAGGCCCACCCTGTGTGCTCTGTCCAGTTGGAGCGGGGACGGCGGATGACCCCCAGTATGTGGTGAAAGAGCTCACGGGTGAAGCCAAAAATGTCGTTCCCCTCAGCCCCGGAGGCCACTCCCCTAATTCGTACATTGTTCCTCCGGGAGCGGTTTTCCAAATCCTACAGGTGTGACTGTATGTCTATGTGTTGCTCCCGGAGTCGGATGACTTCTTGCTGGAGAGTTTCCACCTCTTCATCTCTATTTCCATCCTTTTCCTCTAGATCTGCCACGTGTTCTCCCAGAGCATCAACGTCTTGCCGTGTCTCTTTGAGCTCTTGCGCGAATTTGCTTTTAAGGGAATGGAGTTAGTTTCTCAGGGAGGTGAACAGTGCCTCCATGAACGACCAGGTTACAGGTTCCTCTGCGTGGTGCTCCGACGGTTGGCATGATCCTCCAGAGGGTACGGCTGCCTCCCTCGTCCCGCTCCCCCCGGACGGGGGAGAAGGTCCTTGATCGTGCAGTCCTTCTTGAGGCATCTGGCCGCCATGGTCACTTGCCGGGTGTCTCCCAGCCCCTCCAGGCACAGCTTATAGGTTGCAGATCAGGCAGCCCAGGCACACCGGACCTCCCCAGCTGCGCAGAGTGACTGCAAAACGGCTGCACACTCCAGCCCTGAACAGCGCAGGCCAGCGGCCCAAGGCCAGCACGTGGTGAAGAAGAGGCCGCTCAGGTGTGCCCCCAAGCTGCAGCGGTACTCCCTCCGTGTGGCACAGATCCACCTCACGTTGCTCCAGGGGAAGCCCGCTGCCTCTCTGTGCCCCTCTCCCTCACAGCAACAGTTCTATCCTGCCCGGGCCAAAATGCCCATCGATGACCAGGGGGGCCCCCTCAGGCGGATCCGGGCTGTCGACTGGGCCCTCCCGGGGTGTGGGTCTCCGTTCGGTCCCCCAACGTAGGCCTTCCCGGCCCCAAGCCCACGGCTCCAATCGTGGTTGCACCGGAGCTGCCCGCGCTCCAGGAATCAGGGAACCCTACGATGCTTAAAACTCCCCATCACGGGCCCAGAGAGCGCTGCTCGGGACGGCGGTCGGCGGTAGTGCAGACAAGGTACGTTTAGTCGTGACGCCATCTTGGCCACGTCCCCCTAAGCAGATATTTGAAAAGTGCAATCCATTTCCGCCTGATCTTTCTTTCAAGCACGTCTTCACTTTGATCCATTTATTATACTAATTTTCCCAGAACAGTGTGGTTGAGCATTTACTAGTTGAAGACCAATGATGATTCTGGAATTGGCCTTGAACCTACATTTGCCATGTGATCACAAGCTGTGCTGAGGGAAGGGATCCCCAGCTCTACCCCAGCATGTGATATGTTGGAATAAGTGAAGTTATAGATTTCTCCTCACTCACCCTTTAAGATCTTGTCAAAGGTTAAGGTAGGATCAACAAATGTGGCTAACCACAGCCACTGTGACGACATGGGAAATGTTGGGGTCAAAGAAAGTGTAGAGATCATTGCCACCTTCCCTGCATCAGGCGGTGCTGGAGAGGACAGTGCGTACAACATCTCCAAAATGATCATCCTTTATCTAAAAGCCCTTAGAGGTGATCAGAAAGCAGTTTCATCCCAACTCTAGCAGTGGACTGTTGCACACTGGATACAGAATCAGATCAATGTCAGTGAGCATGTTCTTTAATATAAAATACGAGGCAAATGAAAGCTACTTGTATGAGCCTTTAGCCTTTTTACACAGTGGACAGATTATGGTGGAGCAGTTCATGAATGTTAATCAATCGCTAATAGATTTTACCATTTAAATCCCTGTCTTTGAATTCTTTAGAGTACAATAAACAGAAAGAAAAGACACTTGCCATTTAGCATTACCTGACAAAAATATTTATAACTATGTTTAGGGCTATCTTTTCTAACCTGTAAAGCCAGGCATGCACTTGCAGATAAATTGTGTAGGTTGGTTTGGCTGGCTTTTTGCTACACAAGTAGCTCCATTGTAGCAAATGTCTGCATTATTTAGGCATTTCTTCTCTGAAATATCACAGAAGTCTCCTGTCCATCCCGGAGAGCAGAGACACTGAAATGAAAAAAAAATATCTATATCAACATGTTGACCTTTTTTTAACAAAATGGTTTAGATTTGTTTGTTTTGATTTTTTACCCATATACAAACTTTATATTTTGACATGCAACAATTATCTTAAAAGAGATGACATCTCAATTAGCCAACACGAGTATACTGTGAAATTGTTAAGGCATTTTAAGGCTACACCGAGATAGACAGTATATTGAACTTTGAAAACGGGCAGACTCAGACAATATTTCAGGGATAGTGAAAAGGGGAAATAAAGTAACTTGCTTCTTACTCATAAAAGAAAATCATTAACCATAAACTGTACTTTTTTGTTTGATACTCTTATTGGTTTCTGGATTAAAAGGTGCATTCATTGAGCATGTGCATTCATATAATAATAATAATAATAATAATAATAATAATAATAATAATAATCATCATCTTTTTGCATTTCAGGAAAGTGTCAGTCTATATCAATTAGAGGGCAAGCGTTTAGACCAGACCAGAACAGTTTTGGAGTGAGCTGCATGAACTCTTAAAATTCTAAATCTATTTATGATTCCCACGACGCAATGAGTGGGTCGAATCATAGGAAGAAAGAACACTTACATTCTTCGATGCAATTTTGAAAAAATAGAAATGCTAATATTGGTCACAGACCCTATCAACATTAAATAAATTATTCACGGCAGGAACATATATACATTGTTATTAATTACAAATACGACACATTAACACAGGTACTTTTGAGAAGATTGTGCTTTGATCAAAATACAAAATTATCCATAGGGTGCTCCAAACAAATCCAGAAAAATTTATGTCAGATACTGAACTAAGATATTAAATTGAAGAAAAAGGGTTCGACAACGAAAGTATGTGCGTGGTTAGGACTAAATATGCATGTCAATTTCAGATGCGGTTCACAAAGGATACGTCAGATCCGGACGGACAGTTGGTAACTAGTTGAGAGAATCATTATGGAGAGCTCATGACAGAGTACTGCCCTTATTAGCTAAGATTAACTTTTGAATCATTTAAAAAATGGTTGAATTCCATAAACCATGTTTGACATACCATTCCGATAGATGGTGCACCTTGGTCCTTTACTGGGTATTGGAAAGGGTGTGGCCTACCAACTGTGTCCTACAGTTGAAATGCTGATTCCAGTAATAACCTAAGGCTCAGCTCTGTATTCTATCAACTGTAGACTGTTAATGTTAAGCCCAATGGGAACATGTTTTGATTAAATTATCATATAACATCTAAACTCTGAGTTCACGCAAATTAGCCAGTTCCTTTTACACACACTGGAAACAATTTTCTATAGAAGTTCCTTAGTCCTTTTTAATCTCTTAAGGCAACAGATAGTCACGTTCCCTATTTTAAAATGGCCATTAAGTTTAACAGCAAATGATTACCCGGAGCATGATTGGGTTGGGTGGAGTGCAATTCTGCTTCATCGGATCACGGTTAGCCGTGTTCCTCTATTAGATTATCCAGGCATGGGAACACCAGCAAGATTATACCAGCCAGAAAAGATGGTTCATAAAATCGATGATGGCTTTAGCAGTAGCCAACCCTCTGTTCCTGTTCCCACCCAACGTTTGCCTGCAACACGATGAGATCATACAGTGGTCCTCCTTTCTGAGGCACTATTTCCTTTCTTTCCAATTGTCCAACCCTCCTTCCACCACTTCCACCCCACACCTGCCTCAAAGCTCACATTGACCAACTGCCCCGAAAACACGCAGAACATAAAACGCAGGCAGAATTCTGCAATCGAAGATCAGTTAACTCCCCTTGCCTGGGGATTAACTCGAGACGGGTGGGCTGTTACCATACAGGAACCTTCATTTTGTGCACAAAGTTTTTCCCCCACAAGTACTGTGCAACTTATAATCAGAGCTGTAAACAGAAAGATGTAGTGAGGGATGTTAGGTGACGTCTGCCTCCAGTTTTCTGTGTATGATCTAACAGTTGTGTCAAGGAGAGTAAAATAAATACATTGTAGCTATGGTGCAAAAACAGACACGAGCTTACCTGAATTTTGTTTCCCCTGTACACTTGTAATTGTCAAAAGAACTCCTTAGGGAATATATCTTTCCACTGAGGTTGAAACAGAAACATGTCCTTAGCAATTTTTATGTCAACTGGGATTCGGATGCCTGTATGATAACGAGTGGATTGTCTGAGGAAGATGAATTCTAATGAGCTGACCTTTACTAAAAACCTAATTGTGAGTTTGGAGGTGAAATGGATGGGGTAAATCACATTGCTTTTACCATTAATGTCTGTTAAAATGTTCTGTGGGCTGGCAACAGTAGCTAGATTCGGAGAATTTCCCAGAAAACATTTTACGGAGTGCAAAACCACTGCATGTGATCTTTCCAGCTGGTATAAACAACTGGAAAGAATGCATGAAGAAAACAAAGTTTGTACAGAAAATTATATCATCAAACAGGAAATATGTCATTGAAAAGTAACAAACCAACTGGAAGAGGATAAAAGAACACCTATGTTGCTGTCCTTGCATTTTAGAGTAGTTGCATGGTGCATTCCATCAACCTTTTTTGCTTATATCTCTGACACAAAATAATTTTGGCAGCCTTTGTGTAGCTTTTCAATCCACTTAAATGCTGGAGCACACTGAGCCATATGTCTTAACCTATAATCTTGGTAAATACCATAGCACGTGAGCAAATTAGAAAATATGTTTAGTGTGTCAGAGTTGCAGATATTGCAACAGAAGGTGGTAGGAAAAGAGGCCTGGATAATGGGACAGTCAATGACAGGGAATGATAGGGAAGCAAAGAACATCAAATGTCAATGCAGTTTCATCCCTGGCTCGAACAGTAGAAGTTTGTAAGAGAAGTTTGTAACAAATGGTTCCTTTTGAACTTAAGAAACACTATTTAAGGAGAAAGTATGGTTTATCTTCAACCTTGCAATCAATGAGCGGACTGAAGATGAAGCAAAAGCTGGAGGAGCAGAGAACCCTGGTAAATCTTAAATATATATGTTTTTCTGTTTTCTACAACTAAGGAATAAGTTAGCCTTATCACAATAGCAAATAGCTTCATAATTCTTTAAAAATGAAAAGGGTGATGTCTGAATATATGACAATCAAATCAATAGTTGTTCATAACCAAAAAATGCTACTCAAACGTTTAACAGCGGTAAACACTGTCCCAAAGTAAAAAATGTGGCTATGTATGGAATGCCCTAAAAGCTGGGCTTAAGGGAAGGCTCTTAGCTTTGGACTATATAAACAGAGATAGTTGAAATTGGCGATGCAAGAACTATATGCAAAACTTAAAAGTGCTGATACCATCTAGCTGCAAACTGAGGTGGCTAAACTTAACCTACATTGGAGTATGGAAATTGCCCTTAAATATAACCTTAATAAGGAAGAGAGCTAAGAGTATGGAGAGGCCTCTGGGCGATGCCTGGCACAAAGGCTTCGCTCAAAGGAAGTGGCGCAAATAATTAAAGTCATGACAGATACACAGGGTAATCGAGTAGACACTCCTGTCAAGATCTTCAATGTTTTTCATACTTTTGTTCAGGGATTGTATATTTGAAACCTCCCTGCTGGGCAGGCAAGCGAGAACTTGCTGCAAAGTCTATGCAGTGAAAGGCTGAGCCCGGAGGAGGTAGCTATCCTGGACAAACCTATCACCATGGAGAAACTCGAGGAAGCCTTAAGTATAGTTGCTCACGGTAAAGCGGCGGGGCCCGATAAACTGCCTCTAGAGGTATATTAAACCTTTTTCAGGAATTAAAGGAAGACATGTTGGCCACTTTCCAACAGGTCCAGCTGGGGGCCGCACCGTTATTATGGAATGAGGCAAACATTATTGTCTTTAAAAAAAGGATAAGCCGTCAGATATCCTGGGATCTTATCGAACTAGATCCCTGTTAAATTTTGATGGGAAAATCTACGCAAAAATTTTGGCATCCCAGTTGGCCAGAGTTATCTCTTCACTAGTGTCAATATGGCATCATGAGTTTATACCCGCTAGGGGCACAGTCAACCACATCAACAGGGTTGTAACCCTTTTGGATGCAGCCAACGCTCAGGGCAACAAGTTCGGCCTGGTATTAATAGATGCCAAAAAGGTGTTCAACCGTGTTGCGTGGGACTTTAGTTTAGCGCTTCTAAGATGGCTGGGGTTTGGCCCCGGCTTTATCAAGGCTGTCCAGGCGTTGTATCAGACCCCAACTGCTAGAATCTGTATAATGGTCCTAGAGTCCGAATTGGTACGCATTTCTAGAGGTAAGAGGCACGGATGCCCATGCTACCCATTGTTATTTGCGCTATATATCAATCCTTTGTGTAACTATGTTGGAGCAGAGTTCTAGGATTAAATCTGTCATATGTAGACAAGAATAATTTTGTGTATTTGCCTATGCGGATGACATAGCGCTTGTAACATCTGACTCTGTCACAGCTATGCCCAAGATAGAGCAACTTGCGTACAGGTTTGGCTCAGTATCAGGTTATAAACTTAATGTATCTAAAACTCAGATTATCTGTATAAATCAAGCCTGTAGTGATGATCCCAGGGTGACTAATGAGGCGACATATCTGGATATTAGAATTAGGACTTGCTTGAAGGAACTGGTGGAGGTTAACTGGGACTCTATTCTCACCAGTGTTAGAAAACAACTAGAGAGATTTTAGTGTCTGCACTTGTCACTGGTGGGAAGGTGTCACATTCTTACAATTAATATTTTCCCTAAAGTATTATACTATTTTAGATCAGTTCCACTAGAGCTTACCCGGGGCCAGCTACAACAGCTTCAATCAATATGTGCTAGATTTTTATGGGCCCAAGGGAGACCTCGTTGAGCAATGCGCTTCATGACGCTATCCCTGGAGAAAGGTGGCTGGGCACTTCCAAATTTTGCTTAAATGGGATGAGGCTAATGATGGGAAGTGTTTCCTCTGTGGAGCAGAGGTGGTAGATATTTTACATATCTTCTATACATGCAGGCATTTGACTCATTTTGTGGAGTATATTGAGACATTTCTCCTTGAGATAACAGGGGTTGGAATAAACATTAGGGTGTCCATGCTTCTGTTAGGAATTGAGGATGGGTGAGGGAGGTATGGTTGGCGCATACGTTCTGACCTTTTTAGCTACAGCCATGGCTCGGCTATGTATAGCCTCTATTTTGCTACAGAAGGAAGCTCCTACTTTTGAGATGTGGAGAGCTAGATTTTACGCTGTGTTTAACCTTGCATATAGCCTCTACTCTCTTACACATAGGCAGAAATTTGGCATACAGATTTGGGGCCCTCTAATTGAACACATGAAAGATTGAGTATACACCTACTGTTACAAGGTTTTATATACTCATCTTATGCTATGTACTTATTCTGCTTTTACCCTGTGGATGAACTGCTTCTTGTAATATATTATTTGTTTTGATACACCTCACTAATAAATTCTGTATTGCATTTTTTCCATGTCATGGATTGAAATGCAAAAAAAAAGACTACTCTTGTGCTTTGCCCAGCCCATGGGGCATATTATCAAGCACGGCGTTGAAATTATCGCTGCTTGAGCGGCAGAAAACTGCAGCTAAAGCGGTGATAATGGGCTTGATAAAATGCCGCTGAGAATTCCAATAGAAGCCCATGTTGACACCAGAACGTAGGCTCCTATGGAAATTCTTAAGGGCATATTATCAAGCCCATTATCGCCGCTTTAGCGGCAGTTTTTCTGCTGCTTAAGCGGCGATAATTTTAATGCCGTTTCTTGATAATATGCCCCCATGATCTTTTGGGATTTTGAGTTCGGAGTTAAGCATCACTCTTCCTCAGTCTGCAATCTCCGCAGCATCATCCACCCTTAAAGCTGGAATCTTTACTTCATTTAGAAAATAAAGTAAATTGAGTGTAGGTCTTTCCAAAATGTTTGTGTTAAAAGGCACCACTATTTGTGTTTCTTTTTTCTGTGTTTTGTATTATGTTTGTTTTTTGCTGATGGCCTGAAGTTCACATTAGGCAGGGTGCTGAAAGGCACATGTGAGGTCAATGGAAAATGGCATATTTGGATGGTAGAAGGCCTGTGTTTTTGTGAATTTTGGCCTGATTTGTCGGCATACAGTGCTGTGTTTTAATTTTTAGAGCCTAGTCTGCTGTAAGCCTTGGATGCATTGTGTATGTATTTTTCACTTGTTCACTGCTTTCATACTAGAGGTAATTTTTATTATTTTAAGGGCCATAATGGCCTTGAATTCAGGCCAAATGTAGGCGATTATGTGTCCGCATCTGCCTATTGGTGGATAGTTACAGGGAGCTTTAGCAGTAGAGGCCCACATAGCCAGACATTTTCCACATGTTTGCCCACAATTTCTGTTAGTGTGAGATAGTTGAATAGTTGTATTTTTCAACTTTTAAAAGTGTTTTGTAGTGGCAATTGTTTCTGTGTGATGTTTGTGTTTGGGACATTTTTAAAGTTTGTGTTAATATTCTTTCACTGTTTCCATTCTGCTGTGCTATTGTGTATTGCGGGTGCTTTACTGGTACTGTATTAGTTCAATGGATAGGCCCAGGCACATTTTGGGTGTACATTTGTGAAATCCATTCCTTCCAGTTCTACCAGTACTGCTGGGTAAGGAGGAGGAGCGGGCTCCAGCTAGGGTAGACGAGGCATGTTCGCTTTGCAACCATGCTCTCTTTGCTTGCTGGACACTTTGTGGTCCCGGATTCTTTGTGAATCATAGGTGGCCATTTTCTCTTTGCTAAAATGCCTTCTTCTTTGCAAGCCCAGTGACTGCTCCTATTTTTTGGAGCCAGTATGTGTGTGTGTCTGTGTATGTCTATGGGTGTATGCTTGTGTTTGTGTGTGTGGATATGTGTGTGTGTCTGTGCTTTTGTATCATGGCGGCCATTCTGCCTTTTTTTTAATTGCCACCTTATTTGCTGGCCATGCGGCGATGTCCATTTTATCATAGCATGCATGCATGTGTGTGTGTGTGTGTGTGTCTGTTGGTGTGCACTTGCTGTCCAATGCCATGAAGTGGTGAGCAACTACCATTTTGTTGAGCCAGTTTGTGTTTCCAAATATTGATAATTTTCTTCCCCTTTTGAAAGCTATTTTGTAGGATCATAGAAATGAGAAGAAGCCCATGTCATATTGAAGTTTACTGTTTGATAAGTAATCCTCAACTAAGGATGATTTTTGAGTTTTTCGCTAATATGAATGTAAAAAGTGAAAAAAAACCTTGAATTTGGGTGTTGAAGTAAATTTTGATAATTGTATTAATACTTGATACTTTGAGGTCCATCATTACTTTTCTAGGACTTGTATTCATTGTTTTGGATTTTACCACTGTTAATAATTCAGTATACTTTGACATTTACTTGTCAGAGGGTAAACTATACACCAATGCAGTGGTTCCCAATGTGTGCACCGCGGCGCCACAGTGCGCCATCAAAACTAGCCAGAGGAGCCGCGCACCAAGCACACAGTTTGGGAAACACTGCAAGCAGCAGTTTTGCAGCCTTAAAGCTCTAGGTACCAGCACTGAAAGAACCCTACCCCTTATGCCTCACAGCCCATCACTGATGCCCCACCTCCGAGCCTCACATGCCACTGCACAGTGACAGCATTGTAGGCCAAACACAACTTTCTAAAAGGGTCCAGGTACAGAGCAGCCGTGAGTGTAAAGCAGGATGCTGGCTGTAGCTTCCACGCTTTGACTTTGAGACATAGCTAAGTGCCTTCAACTGACCTCGCTCTGATGAAAGCTGACACATAGACTCGCTGACTGTCTGAAAAGCAAGGCCTGTCCACAGCAATACACAAACTGTCTATTGGAAACAGTCACAGGATGTCAGTGAAGCCAGTATCAGGCGTCAGATTATGGTGCCTCTCCTAGTCTGACTGAGACTTAGCTCAGGAGTCACATTCTTGGCTGTCTAATTTAAAGATAACATCCTGTGCCAGTTTAAAGCACATCAACATCTCGTCAGGGACAGTAAGGGCTATATAAATATAATTCTAGATAAAGAATCTAAGCTGCCTTAATTTGAGGCCCACGTCCAGTGTCAGATCTGTGGCTATCTACAAGAGACACACCCGGTTTTAGAGATTAAGCTCAGCTTCCCAAGGACATCAATAGGCCCCCATCATTTCCCTCAGTGCAATGCATGGAAGCTCTAAATCTGCAAATGCACTGCAGTGCTATGTACTCAATGAAATGCAATGCACTTTGTTTAACACACAAATATCACTATCTGCAGCTGTTATACCCAAACGCAGTGCAGTTCTAGTCACCACAGGGTGAATGTAAGTACCCCACAAGCACAAGCACAGGTGCAGTGTTCTGTGTCCCCATTATATAACCCAAGCCCTCTAACTTTCCCCAAAATACAGTACAATTCCCTGTGCTCAAAGCCAGTGTTCCGAGCCCTGGTAGTTCTGTGCCCCAAATTAAATCCAGTCTTCTATATTCCAGTCAGCACGTAGGTGTTCTAGGCCCCTATTAAGTACTGTACTGCCTAGATTCAAGTGTAGTGGTGTACAGTCTGTGTCCCTAGATGCAGCCCCCGGAAACTGTCCCTTCCCTGACTCTCAGTCTCATTCCTGCTCTTTGAAATCACAAGGTACTGCCAGACACTTATTGTGAATGAGTCCCACATGCCAGCCCCCCTCCAGAAGCCATTATGTGCCCAGGCAAAGCTATACCCCAGTACAGCCTTGCAAACTTGCAGCTCCAGCAGGGGGTGCACCTTCCTCACTCATGTCTCCCCTGTGGCACACAAATACACATCGGTAGATTAATCACAAAACTAGAAATCGCTTGGGGCATAAACCCTGCTGCTCTCTTCCAGAGGATCACAACATGTATATCTCACAAGGGGAAATGTAAGACGGGTGCTGCCATGATATAATACAAGCAGGTGTAATGGCAGTACAGCTCTCCTTGGCCAACCATGTGCACATCTCTCCAGCATGAGGCCGCAAATGTATGCCTCTCCTGCTGGGGATACTGTGTGTAGCTCACTCCTGGGGTACTCAATCTATGCTCTCGCCATATGCAAGTCTTTTGTGTGGGGAACAAACTACACACTAGACCTGTTTTGTAAACCCCTCTACCCACCCATGGGTTCATAGTGTTCTTTATAAAGCTTTTTGTACTGTATACAGTATCATGCTATGCAGATGTAGTCCGTGTCAATATGTGCCTGTGCTTATGACTGTAGTGAAGTGAAGGAGTGTGGGATACATCCAAACATCAGTGAGCATGAAATGTCCATTTGTCATGAGCACTTTATATATGGCCAGCCCTACTAATGTACATGAAGCATATTTCAGTTAAACTGAAATAAGAGTTTGGTTTTTGTGTTCGTGCACCCTGAATAAACTTATTTCATGGCGCTTTCAAATTAGCTGGCCAAGGAAAATGAGAGTGTGAACTAAAGTGATTTGCCTGAAATTTCTCTCTCTTGTTAATAGCAGGTGCAGGAGATTCAAGAGAGGTGGTGCTTATATTGCAGCTCTTCAACTGGAACAAAATGATTGTTCAATATACGTTCTTCGTTCAGATTCCAGTTTCCCCTCAGCTGTACTGTATTCGGTGTTTTTTTTTGTCTTTAAAGAACTACAATAGGGAGGATTAGAGGCACTGTCTGTGGTGCTGGGTCCAGATCCATTTGGGGTCACTAGTACAGTGGGGCAATGGCAGGGTTAAGGTAGGGATGCCCATCTCTAGCTGGGAGAAAGCTCACACTACTTGTTTCCTAACACACCCTCAGGCCATTAATGGAAGGAAGATAATGCTGCTGGGGCTCTATAGCACTAGGGGCAGGGCAGGGGACTCACAGTGCTATGGCGACATTACTGACAGGGCACTGCTTGTAGAAAGCTCAAATTGCTGAGGCCTATATCAAAGACATGCTGCTCAAGGAAGCTATAATTCATGGGGTTCTATGGGGTACACCGCAGAGAGAGGTCACTGCTACAGTCTTAGCACTCACAGAGACTGCTGGAAAAGGTCATATTACTTGAAAATTCCTCTCCTCCAGGCATTCCTCAACATAAGCAATGCCTGCCCCTCATTGAGAACTGGATGGTGAGCACCTAACTGAAGCTCAACCCCACAAGGGGCTGTTATTTGCCAAGAAAAACAAGCAATAATTAGTCCAAACCAGAGTCAGCAGCATGAACCGGGACCAATTCAGACGCAAACTTACATTCAACAGCTAGTTACTTAGATTCACCCTGGACACCAACCTCAGTCTCAAGGACCCCACTGTCAAAGAAAACTAGGATAGCCTGATACCATCAGACTGGAGGCAATAATGTGCAAAAGAGAAAAAAACTAGATGACAGGCGCTGATCTTCTCTATCAATGCACCCAGGATCTAAACCAACATTCCTATATACATCAGGGCCTCACAAACCCTGCTCAGGAACGAGCTAAAGAAACACCTCTCTAAAGAGCACTACATCACAATGCAGCAATAGTTTACTTCTCAAAGAACCCGTGTTCCTCCAATCAGTCATTGACATTGCATGGGGTTCCACAGTGGATGGGATAGGATTACATCTATGATTAAAATACCTTCATCAGTTTCATCCCAATTATTTTCAGGGGGAAAACTGGAAATGCTCCCAAGGCCAGGCTGACTCCCCCACCTCCCACCAAGAAAAGTAGGGCAATGGGGAGCGATGGCCAACGGCCAAGAAGTCAAGGGAGCTACGGGTCAAAAAAGTTTGGAAACCAATGCACTAATGGGACAGTTGTGTTATTTATGTTAGTGTGAATAGTCTAAATTTAGGTAAATGGATGGGGTGTTTATTTAAAAGCCCATCAATCGACCAAATTTCATCATTCTGAAGGGTTACAAGGTTATGGGTTGTGCTAAATATAAGTATTATTTTCTGTGGGTTTTTGTTCTCATGCAAAAGGAATGGTTCATCAGAGAAAGTAACAGTTAATTCAGCGGGGATGTTAATGTCAGAATATGTTTATGGAGTTAATCATTGGGGATTACTTGATTTTTTTTTGTCTTTGTGCCATTGTTAGGAATTGTGGGCATACTACTAGCTACATGCATAGGGATGGTTTTCAATATCTGCCTCACAATTGAGCCCCAGGTCTCATTGGAGGTGGATGCAAGTTCTTTAATATTTTGTAGATGTTCACATACTTCAATCTCCATTGCAGAGCCAAAGTGGTTATGCTCAGTTGTCTTAACTCTGGTGTCTTCTAGAGCCTGTGCAATGGGATGAACAACACTGTGCATCTCTCCAATGACTCCTGGCCTCACAAAACCTCTCCTTACAATACTGGTAGCCACCATACTTTAAGAGCCTCTTGCCTCTCCTGAATTTCACACAATTTGCTTTGTTAGCTGATCCCATTGATGGTGGTTCTGCTAAAAAAGAGAAATAGATAAATATTTATGTTTTTGATGTTTGATGCATTTTTATCTTTTGTTACATTGTCTGGTTAAAAAAATGAAAAAAATGTTTGGTTACATTTTCTTTATTCAAAAGAGAAATGATGTGTATGTTAACTATTGTGTCTGGGAAACAAACATGTTTGTTATTTTAGAAATGTATCTTGAAATTGGTGTCTTGTTGGTTTATGAAGGAAGCAATGGAATGTTGGTATTTATGTTTTGAAGTGTATTTTTTTTTAGAAAATTGATTTTTTTTCAGTTGTGCTATTATCTTTGAAAAAGAGAAAATGCAATTTATCATTTATTACTTGGTTTTTAAATTTTGGGTGAATTTCTTCTTATTATCATTTCTTATGTTTTTTATGATACTTGGAAATTGGTTATTTTTAGGTAGAATGTGTTCTGAAGTTTGATGCATTTGGTTTATCTCAGTAGATGTATCCGTTTTAATAAGAAAAAATACAGGTTGTTATTTTTATTTTAGAATTTATTTTTGATACCATAGCCATTGTTCAGCACTTTTTCAGAGTTAAATATTTGGTGGAGTTAGACTACTAATTGTGCCCCCTAGTTACTGTCCAGCACCTACTCTGAGGTTAGTACCTGGTGGAGTTAGAATAGTAACATTTCCCACCATCCACTGTCCAGCAGCTACCTTAAGGAAGTATCCTGTAGAGGTAGAATACAAATTTGGCACCTCTGATGACTGTACAGCACATGCCCTGAGGTAGGTACAAGGTGGAGTTAGAATATTAAATCCCACCATTCCCAGTGAATATCCAGTACCAGCCCTGAGGGAAGCACCTGGTGGAGTTAGAATATTAATTTTACCTCTAGTCAGTATCCTTTACCTGCACTGAGGCAAGCAGCTGGTGTAGTTAGAATAGTAACCTGGTTCCCCGGTGGTTGTTCAACACCTGCCCTAAGGTAACCATTTATCAGATTTAGAATTCAAATTGTTATGTTTGTTAGTGTACAGCGTCTGCTCTGAGTGAAGCAACTGGTGGACTTATAATAGTAATTTTTGCTCACAGTAAATATTCAGCACATGCTTCTAAGTATAATCCTAGCAATTTTACCATACTTTTTAAATTAACATTTAGCAATTGTTTTGGGAAAAATAATGTTTTAAAAATAAGTTTTATTAATTAGTTTTATTTAATATTAGAAAATATATTACATTAGAAAAAACAATTAAAAAACTGCAAAATTGTTTAATATAAATTCATTTAATGAACACAAATCAAGACAGTGTGTCTCAAACAAATTTCAAAAGATATTGTGGTAGTTATCTGTAAGTTTAGGATAAATAAATTAATATATCTTTAATATAGTTAACAGGTAAAAATATAGGTATTTTTTGTTATAGCTTTACTTACTTGAACTAGTAGATGGCGTTCTGTCAGAGTAATCTGTCTGTTCAGTACCACTCTCAGTTAACTGTAAGGTCACAAACAAAGTAAGTGTACTAGTGAATGCAAAATGATGGGCGTCTGCATTTATACATTTTTGGTGGGGTGTGGTAGATGAAAAGTTAAACAAAGATATGTTTTGGAATGTAGATTTTGAAGTGAGGTTTTTTGTGAATGGATGTTTTATTAATTTGATCCAATAAGGAAAACATTTGTTTAATTTCCTGTTGTTCAACAAGAGCCATTTTAATTTGGGAGAGGTTGAAAATAAAGGGTTAAAATAAAGGACTAAGGGGCCGATTCCAATGTCGGACAGACCGGAATCTGTGGGTTCCAGACCTGCAAACACTTTTCGGTCACAGTCCTATACTTAACAATGGGAGCATGCATTCCAAATGGAATGCATGCTCGCATCGTTAAGTGCAGAGGTGCAGTTCATCCATGCACCCATGGCAGGCACCCCAAGGTGCCTGCCACCAGGTACAGAAATCAACAGGGGGCCTCAAACCCATATGGGCCCTGCTGGGGGCCCCTAAAGACAGTTTCTCACTGCCTTTCTGTGTCAGAAAGATGGGCACAAAATGGCAGTGGGAAACTGCCATTATACTCCCTCGGCCAGAAAGAGCTAGCTGCGGGAGTACTGAAGGGTTTCCGGAAGGCAGACGGGCTCTCAAGCCCGCCGGTAGCCATCCGGAAAACCGAGTCGAATTCCTTTCCGACCGAGCCCATCAGAATGGCTTGGTCAGAAAGGAATCCGAACTGGCAGGCCCAATGCGGTTAGGATGGCTCTGACCGAGGGTTGGATTCATTCCTAACCACAACAAAATCTGGTCCTAAGTTGAAAACGGTGATTTGGAAACACGTTTATTGATGGAATAGGCATATTGTGGCATGCTTTATTGATAATGTTTATCTGTAAAATACATTTTGGAAAATGTTAATTTGCTGACTTCTTTTTTATTTTCTATAGGAAAAACTAAACTTTTAATATTTGTAACTAAAACTACTATCCTACATTGATTTTAAATACGTGTTGTAACAGAATGCATGCTAATGGCATGCATGGTAATGGTATGCGTGGTAATGGCATTTTTGATTAAACCGTTTATATATCCTTGGTTGTGTCTTTCTTTGTAAAAACGTGTGTTGTAATGGTAAATTCATTGTAAAAACCATGTTGTAACGGTGTGTGTGGTAAAGGCACCCGTTGTTCCATCATACATTCGTGTAAAACACTTTTAGTTTTCTTGTTTGCTACTTCACAGCGGGGGTTCTTAGTGAGAGCCATATATAACAAAAGTAATTCATAACATTTTGACAAGCATTTCACCCGACCCACCCTGGGGTGATACGGGCTTATAATCCCATTTATAAATACCGCATGTTGAAACCTGTTTGAAACTTCACCAAATTTTTGTGATCATATATGTTGTGTCATAATTCGTGATAGCTCCTTTGAACTTACTGTGCAGCACTTATGTGCACTTTATGAATGAACATCTTTCAGAGTCCCTACACCACCATCCCCAAAGTAAATGTGCATTTATATTAAAGCTTGCCTTGTACATTTTTAAAGATTGACAAAAGACCATCCCATGTGAACCACATGGGCATAAGAATATTAAAAAGTTGTATTTAGCAAAGGGACTATACTATACATTGCTGGGATACAGTGAGGCAAATACTTACAATAGAAACTTTCTGCTGATAATAGCGATGATTGAGTAAAATGGACTGCAACCACTATCTGATCAACTACAGCTCCAGGTTGTTTGCGATATATCATTCTGAGTTATTTTTTTTCTTTTAAATCTATTGTTATACAGAGCATGACTACAGCATTTGCTTGGCTACATGCTTTCTTTTTTTTCGTTCAAAACCAAAGTCAGCTATTGCAAAATAAAACATGTTCTGCTTATATAATTCCTACAAGAGACTAGTGACAGTATACTGGTCTAGAGAAATTTAACAAGGAAGTCTGGCAACACTGAGGATGGAAAATAGCATCCCACAGGGATGACAGCATTAAAAAGTGATGTCCGTCAGGGTCATAGGTAATGATAAGTGAGCACTTGCAGGACTGAGTCTAACCAATAGTGAAATCCTGCTGACTGAAGGTAATTAAAAAGGAACCCTTTCTCAGCAGAGGGTAATGAAAAGCGATGTCCTTTTGGTAATCAAAATTGAAATCGTGTTAGACTGACTCAATGTAATGAAAAGTGAGATATTGTGATTCTCAGTCACTGAAAAGTGATTTCTTATTGGAAAGTGTGCTATAAAAAGTATCAAACTGTAAGGTCATGCTGCACTGACCATGAGCAGAAATGTCGGTCTGGATCCATGGCACTGAGAATAAGACGTTAATGAACTTGGAATACTGAAAAGTATGTGATTCCTGGATTCAAAACATTGTACTATGATATCTCCTTGTGCAGCAACAAAAGTATTTATTTGTATATGTTTCTAGAAACAAACTGTTGTAGTTCTCATGCAACACAGTCTCAGTGCAAATTCACATTTCCGTCTTCTCTGCATCACTCTGCTCCTCATCTGTTGCAAGTGATGAAAACAAAATGATTCAAGATGATGGTGCTGTCAGACCACCATCATTAAGCAGTAGCTAATATAAAAAGTGGGTAGCACAGTTCAGGAAGGGTGTACATAATGCCCAAATCAAACTAAATGATGATGTAGAGACCTGCAGTGTCTCTTTAAAGTTGTGTGTTATGCTTTAGTTGAATTGAGATAGTAAAATTACTTTTTGATCAACTGAACCAGCATTCATAGAATAACTCATTCAGTATTGCTTTTCATGTTCCATGTAACATGGTGGTGGCGGCATGTTGAAGAGGCGTTATGGTACGGACTGCGGTACTGAATGGGAGATACCAACATCCCTCCCTTTTTTGTAATAGGATTAATTTCAAGAGCCTGAAGCTTTGGTGTAGGACTATGGATATAATTGATTGATAGAATGCCACTCATGGCTATATTACCAGAAAATGGAACACGAAAAGCAATACTTAACAAGATCTATGAGCCCTAACGAAGTTCAATTGATTTTGAACGAAATGCGTTGGCTGGATGTTTGGGTTGCTGGATCTTTTTGTACTAAAGTGGAATTAAATAAAGGAAGAAAATATTTTCCAGAAACAAATATGAGGACAAATGAAGTTATCCTGTAGTCGTTAGTCCTGCCTGACATGTTTCATCCTAATCTCTGCCCATTCAGACATATCTCGCAGCTATTTCTTATTTTCCGGGTGGGTGTGTGTTCATCCATTTGATGGCTATCCATCTTTTGGCCAGCACTAGCCCTAATGTCAAGAATTTAGGGCTATGTTTCTTCTTTTCAGGGACAGGGAGGCGGCCCAGTAATACTTCGCAAGGAGTGTGTGGGATCCATATATGTGTAGAAAGGATCACTCGAGGCAGGTTGTCGGAGTAAAGCTTAAGTTTATTTCCATGTAGGAAAATACGATCCAAGCCCAGCCTGTAGGTCCACAACAGACCTCACACAATTCAAAAGCATACATTCCAACCCCTCTGTAACTAAGCTACAAGCTAAGATCATGCATTCCCTGCTAACCATAACACCGCAACAAAGCTACCTACAGATGCTACACACCTCCCCTCCTTCATAAAAACAAAACATGAGAACAGCAATAAGAGAAAAAAAACAAATACAAAATAAACACACTTTAAATGGATAAGCAAATAAGATAACTAAAGGACAAGACTTTGGGGCCGATTACGATGGCGGGCGCACAAAGTCTGCCCGCCATCGCAGCTGCAAAAGGGACCGTCTGCCATAGTTGTGATGGTCCCACCATACGAATTATGATGCCTGCCAGTGTGGCGGGTGCATCCAGTATATTTTACATTGCGGCAAGTGGTGCTGCAAGCAGCACCCACCGCAATGTAAAAAATACATGTTGTGCTTTTACATGCACAATGTGACAGGCACCGCTTGGTGCCTGCCACATTGTACATGCAAACGCAGCGGGGTACCATAGGTACCCCCCATGTCCCCCCCAACACCTTGTGGACCCACAATGGGACCCCAACAGCAGGAACTGCCAGCCTTTCCATGGCGGCAATGTAGCCATGGAAAGGCTGATCACAGCCTGTATCGTAATATGGATGGCATATTAAACCCGTTTTCTGCCAGTCGAAGAGTCGACCGGCGGAAAAGTGGCAGACGGTCTTTCCGTCTGCCTTGGACCCCCCAGCCATCATAATATGGTGGGGGGTCTTTGCGGTCAGGATGGCGGGCGGATCACACCTGCCGGGCCGCCGGTGACCACCGCTGGCCCGGCGGGGGTGATCCGCCCGCCATCGTAATCAGCCCCTTAGTACTTACAATCTACTGTTCCACTGTACAAAGTCTTTTAAATAAGATGGCTTCATTCTAATCCTAGAAGACAACCCGGGAAAAGTTACAGAATCATTTTGTTATTGTCCCTCACAGGAGAATCCAAGGGACCTTTGTATGGAGCAACTCTCCCAAGGTTTCATATACAATGATCTTGCATTTTAATTGCATTGTTAAACCCTTTAATTACCCGAATGGGCTTAGAAAATTTAGAGTTCTAACCTGGTTGCTTGATAACCACCATGTCACCAACAGCAACCCTAGTACTCTTTGCAGCCTTTCTAGAAACAAAAAGAGATTTCCTAGCTAATATTTTTCCAAATTCTCTCTCACGCCAACAGTCTGTGCTTATATCCGTCATTGCTGCCCCTTCCAAATCTAGCACCCAGTATGGTTCGACTAGAGTACAAGGAGATCTACCCCTAAACAAGACAAAAGGGGTATTCCCAGTTGTACTGTGGGGAGTTAATCTGTAAATCTCAACCTTCTTCATGACTCAGTTAAACCTATCAACCATGCCATTGGTTTCAGGATGATACAGAGAACACTTTTTATGCTTAATCCCACGCTTCTTTAAGAATTCTTTCCATTTCTCGAGAAACCAATTGAACGCCATTATCGGTTAAAATGGCATTGGGATAACCTTTCCTTGCCATGAGATTCTCTAAAAAAACAATCACGTTCTTAGTTTCAATCCCACTCATGAAGCACACTTCTGGCCACCTCAAAAACATGTTTATAACACTATAACAAACAGTCCCTGTCATTCACAATGAATGGGACCAAGTATGTCTAAGGCTATTTCCTTCCATGGTCTGCCAGATAACTCCCTGACAACCATGGGTTGTACCTTCACAACCTTGGACTTCTCACACATTGCACATGCCACACAATCTCTCACCAGCCTTTCCAGCTGTGGAAGAGGTGTGGTGTAGCGCCCAGGGTGCCTGACTCCGGACCACGGGGTTCACGGTTCGGTCGCCGGTGGCAAGTCCGCCTAGCACCATGTGACTCTGGGCAATAGCTCGCTTAATCTTCCCGAGGACCCCCAGCGCTGGGAAACCAATTCGGAGGTTGCTGTGTGTTTTACAAATTCAAGGTTATTATTATTATTCCAACTTGTGAATCCATGCCAGGCCATCAATATGATGAGCAAAGCATTTCTTTTGTCTTGGACATTTCTAGATGAGAAATGTGGGCCAATTCAACCAACCTAGCACGGAGTTTAAGCGAAGGTATCAATCTTGTGCCACGAAACAAAAGGTCGCCACAAACACTCAACTCATCTTTCACACCCCAAATTTTTCTAGCTTCCTCAGAATCTTGTTTCTTGGAATGCCATCCCTAATTGACAAGAATCAAAACCTCAGAGAGTACTAAATCAGAGTATAACTCCTCTCGCCACTTATCCTCAGATACAATCTCCTCGTCCACAAAGCATACATGAGTATCATCATCAAGTTCCTCACATGCCTCGCTCTCTCTTACTTTTCCAACCAATCTAGACAACATGTCAACCGCTCCATTTTCCACACCTGGTATGTACTTTATTTCAATATTATATTCTTGTAAGGCAACCACCCATTAGGTTAAAAAGTTTGCAAAGAGGCTTGTGTTCTGTTCTAATAATTAATTTCGATCCCCACAAAACATTCTTAAATGTTCTAATAGCCCAGAACACAGCTAAGGATTCCCACTCAATGACTGAATAGAAAGACTCAGCACCTTTCAATCCTTGTGATGCAAACATAATATTTATTGTGCCCTCATCATCCTCTTGCTGAAGCACAGCTCCTAAACCCTTAAGGCTCACATCTGTATTGATGATAGAAACTTTCAAGGTATCAACACTTTTAAGACATGGGGCACTATTGAGTTTCTCTTTCAAGATTATAAATTCCTTCTCACAAGCATTGTTCCAGATAAACTCCACCCCTTTCTTGAGCAGCATCCTCATGTTGACACTTAGTTCCGCAAAATTCTCTGTAAATTTGTTGTAGTACTCAATCATTCCAAAAAATGTCATCAATTCTTCTCTTGAAGTAGGGGCACACATTTGAGAGAGGGTATCTACCAAATCAGATTTGGGCATGACACCATCACCAGAGATGGTGTGACCCAAATAATTGATGGTAGTGGTGGCAAAGTGACACTTCTCAGCTTTAATGGTTAAATATGCATTGTCCAGCTTTTCTAGTACCATACCAAGATGACACCCATGTTCCTCCTCATCCTTCCCAAACACAAGGATGCCATCTTGATATACGCAGACCCCTTTAGAACCCCTAAGAACTTTCTCCATGGCAGGTTGGAAAACGGATGCCGCTGATACTAAGCCAAATGGCATCCTCACAAACCTGAATGTGCCAAATGGTGTTACAAAAGCTATTAAGTCTCCAGAAGACTCCTTCAACTTATCTGGTGATAAGCAGAAGTCAGCTCAATGGTGCTGAACACCTTAGCACCATCCAGCAACACCAACAGCTCTGAAATATTTGGAAGTGGATAGCGATCCACTATAACACTCTTATTCAGCTGCCTCAAGTCTACACAAAGGTGAAGACTTCCATTGGACTTGCGGGCAGCAACAACTGCGGCCAACCACCTCTTCAATTATACCCCCGTCCGTAAGTTTCTGTATTTCCTTTTGCATTTCATCCCTAACAGTCAAAGGTCCATTTCTTACTTTACAGCATGAAGGTTGAGCTCCAGCACACAAACATATTTTGTGTTGAAAACCCTTAAGACGCCCATTCTCTTCCCTGAAAACATTTGGAAATATCTTTGATTTGAGATTTAACATCACCACTTAAAAGTAAGCTCCCTTGAATCATGCTTACCTTATCCTTCAACAGATTGGGAGTAACACTACGTGGGACAAGCATAACACCCAAGTCACCTTGGTAAACCCAACTTTTTATACTGTCTCCTTTTTCAGATACGTATATTTTTCCTGATACATAACGCTGTTTGTACACAATCAAACCTACAAAATAACCTTCCAGAGGTATTGGTTCTCCACCATACACTAAAGGATTCATGTCAGGTTTGTGCAAAGAAATGTTATGCTTGTCCCAAGTAGTGTTACTTATTATACTGTCTCCTTTTTCAGAGACGTATATTTTTCGTGATACATAACGCTGTTTGTACTCAATCAAACCTACAAAATAACCTTCCAGAGGTATTGGTTCTCCACCATACACTAAAGGATTTATGTCAGGTTTGTGCAAAGAAATTTTATGTGCAGGCTTATTTTGAAAAAATAGCTTGGAAATTATCATAATTTTAGCACCTGAATCAAAGAGAACTTTAGTAGGTTTCCCTTCTACTAAAATGGTATCAATGGGACATGTTTTACACTTAACGTTGGCACTATCAACCCGAGCCACAATCTGCCCAAAAACAAAATCCTCTTCAACATCCTCTGTTTCAACACACTTCACATTTGTAGAGGATGACCTTGCCTTACAAACAATGGCAAGATGTCCCTTATTTTTACATTTAGAACATACAACGTTTAACGCAGGGCAATTCATGTCATTTGCCAAATGTCCAGGCTTATCACACCTGTAACACGTCCATGTAGTGGGTTTGGATTTCATACTACCTCCTTCAGTTTTACCATAGAGTTCTTAATATCCCCCTTCACTACTTGAACTATAGACTGTTTGTCTTTCTTTATGATATCTACACACTTCACAGAGTGTTCAACTCTTTTTGCAACCTGTCAGAAAAAGGTTCATCCCTCATCCATAACTCTTCCCTAATTCTCTCAATATTACATCCCACCATGAATTGATCTCTAATTCCTTCATCAAGGAGATTTGAGAATTTACAGGATGAGGCAATATTCCTTAAGTGAGAAATGTAACTTTCAACCATTTCTCCATCACTTTGCAGTCTCTTCGCAAAGTGATATCTCTCTAGAATCATGCTGGCATTGGGAAGAAAATGTTTATCTAAAGTTGTAATGCAAACGGCATATTCATTGAGGTCTTGAGCTTTAGCACCACTCAATTCATGAAGATGGTCATAAACCTCTTGATCCTCAGACCCCAAACAGTGTAGTTAAAGTGAAGATCTTCGTTCTGCACTCAATGATGTCCCACATACTTTTGCATCGCGTTCAAAAACTTTCTTCCACTTTTGCCATTTTCATGGGGGGCTCACCAAGGGACACCAAAATGAAAGGAGGAGCAGTGACATTCTGCATTTTTAAAGAAATAAGATGAAAACAAAAGAAATGTTCAGAAATTAAAAAAAGAAAACAATTGTAAAAACCCTAGAGAGTGTGCCTGTCACTGAGCAGGCCAAAGATAAATTAGTAAGAAGGCAACCACTGTATAAAATAAGAACCAAATGCGCAAAACTGTTATATTGACAGAATAATAAAAATGCACTCTTAAATTATAGATTATTCTTTGTAAACATATCTGTCACTTTGAAATGTATTTAAGCATTGAAGAGTCACAATGCACAAAAACAGCACCGAAAATAAAAGTGAAGAAACACTGTATTTATCACATGAACCACTTTTCAGAATATTGTTTTTGCTTAAGTTTGCCTGTCATTGTGAACGCAATCATTAATATGGAAGATGCAGTTGAGCACTTTAACAACAGTTAGGCGGTTCAGCTTTTAAGACTTTAGACATGCGCAGTTTGCATATCCAGAAGACAAAGTAATTTGAGCTGACCGGAACACCATAAACTTACAAGCATGCGCAGTTTGAGGATCCAGGGAGGCGGAGCAATCAGAGAAAGCAAGGGAGCGAAGAGCATCAGCAAGAGCCGATGGTACCAATCAGGGGCTAGGCAAAGTTTCTTCCCTGTTTCTCCGCTGTCCAGTTGAAAACGATCAAGGAAGCAACGAGCGACAGCAAGCACCTATGAGATCAATAAGGGGCTTGGCAAAGTTTCTCCACTACCCAGCAGGAGACAAATGTAGAGCCTCTGCAGTGTCTCTTTGTAGCTCACAAGACAACAAACCAGTCACATTCCACTCCATGCAGGAAGGCCATAACAAATGAGGAACAATGTGGTGAAACCCAGCCGCTTCCAACTGCCGCTCAGGAGAAAAATGGTTACGAAGCACACACAGAAACGCCGTTCTGCACTCGCACAGGGCTGAGAGAGAAAGGAGGCGAAAACAGGGTCTGCAGCACTGTAGGACCCAGGAAGGGGATGTAGTGCAAAATGTCCTGGAACTGCGTGAAGCAGCAACAAAAGTTACAGATCCAAAAGGGCAAACAATGTGAAGCACAGAGCTCCGGCTGGGACTCGGCGCAGTCAAAGTAAGTAAGTACACATGAACTTGTGGCTCATAGACACATGTTGAAGACATTCACTGTTGAGGTTTTCTTTCCAAAGTCCTTCCTATGATGTTTATCCTGCCAACTACGCCAGTGTGGGATCCGGATATGTATAGAAAGGATCACTCGAGGCACGTTGTCGGGTGAAGCTCAAGTTTATTTCCATTTAGGAAAATCCCATTCAAGCCCAGCCTGTAAGTCCACCAACAGTCCTTGCACAATTCAAAAGCATACATTCCAACCCCTCTATAACTTAGATACAAGCTAAGAGCATGCATTCCCTGGTAACCATGACACCGCAGCAAAGCTAGCTACAGATGCCACAGAGTGCCCTCAATCCCCCAGCCAGTGGCAATTTTTCGATTTTGCATCACATCCCTCCAGAAGGGTGTTATATCTGTGCAGTCTCATGCCATATGTAAAAAGTTTGTTTCTGGTGCTCCACAATGCGGGCACCTGCCCGATCGTAAATGGTAGATAGCTTGCAGGGTTTTAGGGGTAAGGTACAATTGGTGGACAAAGTTGTACTGTATCAGTTTAAAGCGTGTGTTTGAATTCACAGTGAGCATCCCCTCACGTATCTTGCTCCAGTCACATGGTGTCAATTCATCTCCCAACCCTTTTGCCCATCTATTGTGTACCTTTGGGGTTTTTACCAGGGAATCATCTTGCATTGTTCCATACAGGTGGGCTATAATTCTCCGGCCCCTAGTCATATCTAATAGCCTGTTCAGTGTTTGTGAAGGTATGAGTTCATCTGGGAAACAGGGCCAGATCTCGTGGGCTGTAGACGATATCTTGTTATTTTGTAGGTATTGTCTAGTACATAGTGCAAACTGATCTATTGCGTCATCTCGGGTAATAAACTGTCCCCCCAGGTATAAGTTACCCAATACATCGCATCCCCTCTCTTTCCACTTCCACACCGACATGATGTTTGCTATGTCTGCAAATGGTTTAAGCATATAGATTGGTATATCCCATGCATAAGGGACCCTATGTAGGACCTTTATGACAACCCTTTTCGAAATGGATACATTTTTGGGATTCGTGCCCCACACATGAGGAGCTCCGGATGTTTATAGTTTCCACCTCCATCACCCAAAACCTCTTGTTGCAATTGTCCTCCTTGTCGAACCAGTGGACGAAGTGTTAGTGATGGGCTGCCATATAAAAGAGCCCCCGGTTAGGAAGTTCAATGCCCCCCTGATCCCAGGCTTTTTGTAACATGGTCAGCCCTCTTCTCTTGCATTACGTGGACCATAATAAATCTATGATTATACTATCCAGTTTCCTAAAGTATCATCAAGGGATCTTGTAACGCGAGCCTTGCAAGGTTTAGAGGCGTCACCACCATTTTTACTAGGGCTGTTTTTCACATCATTGTAAGGGGAACATCTCTCCAGAACTGGACCGAGACATGTCACCTGGTGACTGCCCTACCAATGTTCATGTCCAGGAATTGTTGTTTTTCAGTGGCTATACTGATCCCCGGTTAGCGCGCGCATACCCTTTGGACTCCAGAATCGTACAAGCTCTGGAAGCAACACAGGGTCCACCTCCGCCAAATCTCCAAGCAGAATTAGCTTAAATATCTGGGCATTCACTGAGATGCCAGACGCCCCTGCGAACTCTGGCAGTGCTATTATCAATATCGGTATCGCTCCAGCTGGATCCCACAAATATTCCAGGGCATCATTCGTGTAGAGTGTGACTGTGTGTATGGTATCTCCCACTGTGATACCCCAGGGCACAAGTCTGTGCTGCAGCAGTGCCACCAGTGGCTCCATCGCTATCGTGAATAGCAGCGGCAACAGAGGGCAGCCCTGTCTCGTACCAAGGTATAATGAAAAAGCCTGCAACACAAAGCCACCCTTCCACACTCTGGCACTTGGTGCATTATATAATAACTTGAGCCATAAATGCATTTGGGCCCAAAACTCATTTTTCTCGGAATTGCCATATATATATTCCCTCGTAAATGAATTGAATGCCTGCTTTATGGACAAGGAAAGCTAGCGCGAGGGGATGTGGAGGACATAAAGCAGTCTTGATATATTATACATGATGCTTCTCTTGGGGATGAGCCCACACTGGTTATGTATGAGGATGGGTAAGCATAGAAGCAGTTGAGATGCCAACAAGCCGCTAAGTATCTTGGTTTCAACATTCAACATAGAAAGAGGCCAGTAGGACATCACTTCATCCACCATATTGCCTGCTTTCAGCCCTAACTCTAGAAGTGCCTCATGCACAGTGTCTGGGAGGTGTTTAAGTTGGTATGCCTCAATGTATATCTCTAGCAGTTTATCGTCCATCAGATAACCATATTTATGATAGAATTTTGCCAGGAGGCCATTGCCCCAGTGTTTTTGCCATTTTCTGGTGTCTCTGAGATGCAAAGATCTCCTCCCTTGTCAAGTGTGCTTCAAGCACAGCCCTCTTCTCCATTTCCAAGAGGGGAAGCTCCAACTCTGTCAGGAGGTCCACTCCCCTATTCTTTGTCACTGTCTACCTCTCAGTCTATATTCTTTCAGGATGGGTTTGTATCAACTTGTTTATAGCTGCTTGTGAGGTGACTAATTTACCTCTAGAATTTGTCAATGCCAAAATGGGCTCTAGGAAGTCCTGCAACTCACCAACCTTGCCAACATACCTTCTGTCTTATCCCCTCAGCATTCAAGAGACAGTAATCTAGTCTGCTATATGTACCCATAGTAGGTGTGTAGAGGAGACTATTCTAGAGTTCGGGTACCTTTCTCTCCAAACATCTAGTAGGCTAAAACTCTGCATCAGCGCCTGTAATTGGATGGTCATATGGGGCTTTTTATGGGCCTTTGAGGGTTTGTGATCCAATGTCATGCCTAATATGCAGTTGCAGTCACCAGCAAACATCATGACGTTGATGGCCACTTAGTCTATTTTGGTGACCAATTCCATTTGCGAACCTTAGATGGCTGCCATTAGGTCACATATTGTGGGTTATCTTACTTGGGTGTCCACAGGAGGCTGTTCTGTTAGACTGCAGTGGTGTAGTTGTCTATTTTGTTGGTTTGTGTTGGTTTAGCAAATGTATCCTTTCCCATATTTCGTGCGTTCGGAGAATGTCACACCTCAGAGTGTGGTCAGAGCCTGCTTGGAGGGCCCGGCCCTCCTTACAGACACCACAGCAATCAGTAGGTATGAAGATGGGAGCAGGACAACAGGCAAGTGGTTAATAGAGGTAGGGCTTCAATGCCCCCCAGCATTCCTTTGCAATAAACAAGCCCAAGGAAGAGCATTTCAGTGGCAGCTGGCAATTGAGGGTGTTCATGCCATGGTGAGGTTGTACACTTTAATTGGAGAATGGTACTGGCTGATGCCATTATGTTCTGGATTATCGTAGCTCTACCAGGCCCAGAGCATGTGTCCCGCCATCAGGGTCCCATCACAGCCACCACCGGGCCTAGGAGGTGGTGGGGTGTCACAGTTTCATCTAGGAACTTATCTATTTTACCAGGCAGTCAAACAATGTGAGGGCAGTGTCCCTCCCTACCTCACATCCATGTTGCGTCCACCGCTGCTGTCCATATTCTTCATCAACTGCAAATGGGGCAGCCACACTGGAGGAAAATCACCTGGGTCTCATGTGGTGCACCACCTCCGTGCCCTCCTCTTATTGCGTATGGGGTTGCCTTCCAGGATGATAGTTGCGTGGGCCTCCCAGGCCACGCACAATTGCCACAGTCCACACGGGCAGGCTGTGGCCCTGTATGCTATCTAGCCATCAAGCTCCACTGCAGAGTTGCATGCCATCTTCTAGGTCTCTTAGGCTGCGGAGGACAGCCACAGCCAGGTCAGGGCAGAATTGAGCCAATCACCTGAGGGCAGGGTGCACCTTCACTTGCCCTGGATAGCCACTCGGGCGATGGGCAATACCGGCAGCTGGGGGAGCCTCTATGCTCCTTGAGCTTTTCTGCAAAATTTGCAGAAAGTGTCCAAAGATGGAGATCTTGGTTCTTGTTGATTCCTTTAAGAAAAAGAGTGGTCCAGTAGCACCAGCCAAGAGTTCAGAGATTCAGGATTGCAAGGTTCTTTTGATGTTGTTGCTGGCAGTGGAGGACACGAAGTCCCATATCACATTGTGCCTAGAGGCGCCAAATTGCTTGCACCTGGGATACCTGTCATCGTGCCCAAAGTGCATGCATTCGTCCGGCAGCATCGGATCAGCAAGGAACTTCTGTTTTTGTAGCGGGCGGTGGGGGACTTACGTATAAAATTGTGCCTTATATATGGGGAGGGGATGTTTCAGCCCCACTCAGCTTAACCACAGGACACTATGGGAACGAAGAGAATCCCATTCACCCCTACCCAGTGCTTCGACCCTCCATGCTAACCTAATAAGCACAAGCGGACAATGCACAGGGGGAAGATAGGTAGGGAAAAATAACAAGGGAGGTTGTAAAAATAATGGACAGGTCCCCTCAGGGTTTCACTAGGACTGCAGGCATTCCAGCAACAAACAACAGGGACACACTGTAAGAAGAGAGCACAAAACATAGGTAAGAAAATACCCAAAAAGCAATAGGGTGATAGTAGGAAACAGAGTAGAGAGAAACATTTGCTCACCCTTATTGCTAGAAAATATCCTCCACAAAGTTCTGGTACTCAACACAATCCATAACCAGGTTTTAAAAGGATATATACCATAGCAGTCCAATTGAATCCTAGAAACGTCCAGGCAGAGGATAGAATCAAGGAAATCACAAGATGTGGGAAAAAAATGCTTAGCGCAAAAAAACAAAAATGCCCTAAATCCTCTTCTCAATGGTATAGTTCAGCAGAAAATCCATGTACAAAAATGAACATCAGTGCACTGGAAAAAACAACATGATAGTCCACTGGAACGAGAATATTCACTCCCCGCTAACCTGATAGCAGCAAGAAGTTCCCAAAATCCAGGTATAAGGACGTAATCCGATTTGCTCCAGCCGGAACAAACCAACTCCATAAGGAAAGAAACAATGAGGACGGCTCTCCATGAATTGAGAACTCCGTGCTTCAGCTGGGCGTAAAGATGCGACTGCCAGAATCCTTCCGGGGCAAGGAACCAGAAATGAACCCAAGTGAAGAGAAACCAGGAGGTGGCTCTCTTATGCGTCCCATCTCGTCTCTTCCACCCTTTGCGGCTGTGCGGAAGAGAGAACAGCGCTATGCGTGAAAAAAGCAGGAAGGAAAACCCACCCACTAGAGCAGAAACACGCAAAAGGAAAAAAGCAAAGCAACCCATCACTGGAGGAAAAGAAAAATGGAACACACACATACGGCAACAAGGTAAGCAACAGAAGGCTTAATCAGACCGCAAAAGTACCCCCTCTCAAAAGACCTCCCAGCGGATGGGGCTTAGCAGCATGATGGACCTGAAACCAACGGACCAAACTGGAAGCATGGATGGAACCAGCAGGTTCCCAAGCACGATCCTCAGGGGGATAACCCTCCCAATCCAACGAAAAATACAGACGACCCCGCCGTCTCTTGGAATCAAGAATGGCATGCACTTCAAACTCCTCACAGCCATCAACCAACAAGGGGGAAGGCGGACGCAAGGCCACAGAGGTGGAAGTATAGGGTTAAGAATGGAGGTATGAAAAACAGGGTGGATACAGTAATCATTGGGCAAGACAAGCTCCACAGCAACTGAATTCATCACCATAAGAATACGAAAAGGACCCACAAAACGAGATTGCAATTTACGAGGGCCCCTCAAATGCAAATTCTTAGAGGATAACCATACCCTATCCCCTGAGGCATAAGAAGGGGCCGGAAGACAATGCCTTTCTGCCCTGGACTTCATCCCTAGCTTTACAGCCACTAGATGTTCTTGGGCCGTTCTCCAAATAGCAGTTAATTTATGACTCAAAGTGTTCACAGTTGGAACCCTACCAAAAGGCTGAATGGGTATGGCCTTAGGATGAAACCCCATTAAACAAAACAAGGCCGAATTAAGGCTATTATTGTAAGCAAACTCTGCGATGGGAAGTGCCTTCATCAAACTGCCAGTAAGAGAGGAAAGAAGACAACGAAGATACTGTTCCATCGTCTGATTGGTAAGCTCCGTCTGCCCATCACTTTGAGGATGGTAAGCAGAAGCACCAGACGTCCGCTAAAAATTAAAGATAGCTGGCTGCACAAGAGGCGTATGCATCTTAGAAGCCCCCCCACCTCCCTAGCCTTATAAGCATTTAATTCATGATGCAAGGCCTGATTCTCCAGTCACAAATCCCTCACCTTGTTTTGTACAGAGGAGAGGGCCAACGCTAAATCCTGCAGGGAAGGACCTACCCCCAACCCAGGCGATAAGGGTGTGACATCACCCTGTTCCCTCTTCGTTCGGGCAGTTTTACATTTTGTGGGCTTGGGTTTCTGTTCCAGCCCCACTCACCTGAACAACAGGACACTGCAGGAATGAAGAGAGTCCTATTCACCCCTACCTAGTGCTTCGACCCTTCGTGCTAATCTAATAAGCACGAGCGGACAACGCACCGAGGGGGAAGATAGGTAGGGAAAAATAACAAGGCAGGTTGTAAAAATAATGGACAGCTCCCCTCAGGGCTTCACCAGGACTGCAGGCATTCCAGCAACAAACAACAGGGACACACTGTAAGAAGAGAGCATAAAACATAGGTAAGAAAATACCCAAAAAGCAATAGGGTGATAATAGGCAACAGAGTATAGAGAAACATTTGCTCACCCCTTATTGCTAGAAAATAGCCTCCACAAAGTTCTGGCACTCAACACAATCCATAACCAGATAGTAGAATGATATATACCATAGCAGTCCAATTGAATCCTAGAAACGTCCAGGCAGAGGATAGAATCAAGGAAATCACAAGATGTGGGAAAACAATGCTTAGCATAAGAAAAACCACGTCCTAGATCCTCTGCTCACTGATATAGTTCAGCAGAAAATTCATGTTCAAAAATGAATATCAGTGCACTGGAAAAAACAAGATAGTCCACTGGAATGAGGATATTTACTCCCCGCGAACCTGATAGCAGTAAGAAATTCCCAAAATCTAGGTATAAGGACGTAATCCGATTTGCTCCAGCCGGAACAAACACACTCCATAAGGAAAGAAACAATGAGGACTGCTCTCCAGGAATCGAGAACTCCGTTCTCCAGACATCAACAGGCCCTCTTCCCAACCCATTTAGGGCCCCAGGGACTACATTCCATGGGGCAGGGTACATTAAAGGAGAGGGAGGTGCATGACTCCCCTCCCCAATCTTTTTTCCTCCACAGAAAACCCATTTCCTGGGGCCCAATGTGTTAATTAAGGGGTGGGGTGCACAATTCCCCTCTTGCTGGCTGTTTTCAACCCTGGGAAACCCTTACCCTGTGGCAAATGTATTTATTGATGGGACGGGGGTTTCACAGCCCCCCTCCCCAAGCCTTAAAAAGGCCCTGGGTGATCCACCCCCAGATTCATAAGTTAAATGATGAGGGAGGGGGCTGCATAATTCTCCCTAAGCCATTTCTTTCCCCTGGTACACCATCATCTTGCGCTGGCTCACTTACTGTATCCAAGGGAGTCCAGTAGTTTTCCTGCCTTATCTACAGAGGGCAGGCATTTATGCATTTCATCCCATCTAGCAGCAGCATTTTCAAGTCTGCTCCCTGTGGACGAAAGATTTACAAATACTCCTGCCGGCTGTTGGAGACTTGTGATTTGTTTCTATGTCCATACTGATGCTGACACAGGAACTGAACAATATATTGCTCGCACATGGAAAGAACAAAATAAATAGCTGTTCCCCCTGGGAGGAGCAATGCCAGTTCCAGCACCATGCAGGGAGCTGGCTGGAGCCGCGGGGTCCTGGGGCTCTCCTCACGGCCCCTAAACTGTCGGTCAGTGAGTACCCTGTATGAGCACTAGGGCCCCACCTATATTTGATACAGGCCGAAGGGGATGTGGTCCCTGAGGCCAAAATAGCCTTGGGATGGTGTGCTGCATGCTTCCCTCCACTTTAAAAAAAAGGTATGATCCAAGGAGGTGGGGTTCCTTGGGCCTATAATGGCTCTGAGAGGGGGGTTGCGCAACACCTCCCCTCATATTTACATTTCAGCCCCAGGAACTCAACCCCCTAGGGTTTAATAAGGCTAGGAGAGGGAGCCACATATCCCCATCAGTGTATTAATTATTGTGTTGCTTGAATATGAACTTACCTTAAAAAATGAAAAGACAAAAGGCGTTTGGCAAACAGTAACAAGTTGGTTTAATTAAACACAGCGGCCAGGAGAGTATTGACAGACTTGCATCTGAAGAAAGTATCTTAATGTGATGAAAATGTGATTTCTTTTAGCTAAATTTGAGGTTTGAAGGGGATTATGGGTAAAAAAGACTCTGGGGAATCCACACAAGCCATGCCTCCTTGGTGCCCAGTTTTCAGAACTGTCTGTGTTTGGTAGGTTTCCGTAGATGGCTGCTGAGCCCGGAACCAAAAACACAGGTGACCCACTTGCAAAACCAGGTCGTTTTGTGATTGATAGTGGGGTACCTGGGTTTTTGGACCAGGCTTGGTGGCCATCAAGGTAAACCTACCAAACCCAAACATTTCTGAAAAGTAGATACCAGAGTAGTGTAGGGAGGTGTGGTTTGCGTGGATCCCCCAACGTTTTCTTACCCAGAATCCACTGCAAACCTCAAATTCAGCAAAAGTCATATGTTCCTCAGATTTATGTGTGGGTTCAGCATGTCGGCACAAATTTCTTACCACCCAGCGTGCCCCTCTGTCTCCCAATAATAATGATACGTCACTTGTTGGGGTGCCCTAAGCACAGTCAGCTGAAAAACGTATAAAATTAGATGCAGGGGGAACCAAAACGTGTCAATAGGGGCTGATCCTGCTTTGGGCACCCACACAAGGGAGGTATATTTTTGATATGGATACCGAGGGGAACGCTGGGTGGTAGGAACTTTGTATCGGCCAGGTGACCCTTCACCTTTCCCACAAAGACATGAGGAAAATCTGTCTTTTTAGCTAAATTTGAGGTTTGTTGAGGATCCACGCAAGCCACACAGCCAGCCAAGTGGCAGTCCACACACACTGCCAGCCAAGTGCCAGTCCACGCACACTGACAGCCGAGTGCCATTCACACACACCACAAGCCAAGTCCCATCCAACGCACACTGCCAGTCAAACGTCAGTCCACACATACCACCAGGCAAGTGCCAGTTAACACACTTCACCTCCAAGTGCTAGTCCACACACCGCCGGCCAAGTGCAAGTCCACACACATTGCCAGCAAAATGCCAGTATACACACAGCCAGTCAAATGCCAGTACATGCAGACAGACAGCAAAACTCCAGTTCACACAAACACACACAGCAACATTTTCACCTTTTCTTGCACGGATACTTTTTTCTATATAATTTTGTTTAAAAAATCTCTCCAAGTATATAGCAGGTTACAGTATTTTAATAGCATTTTTATGCTTACGTCTAAAGATGACTTTCGTGAGAATCTGACGTTGCAAGGCTTCGTTGGTCACCGTAGCACCAATAGATAGCATATGCTATGGTTGTGTAATTCAGACACTTCAAAATAGCGGTATCCTGGCAAATATATGTTCAGCTACTACAGTTGGGCAGTGACATTTATTGTGTTTTACACCCAAAGAGAGTATAGATCACAGTATCAGGCGCCTTTGAAGAATATCCCAAATATGGAATATAGAAAGTTGTATTATAATGTACGTTGTGATATATTAAAATAGGAAGGAACACAATTGGCAAGTTGACAAATGAAAGTGCCACAGGCTTATCCTAGGTCATTATTCTTTGAATTGAAGGAACTAGACAGTATGGTTGTGCCCATACAGTTATGTTTGAATTGTGGACAATATCTGGATACTGGTCTTGGTGATACTCAAAGATGGCGTTCGTAGTTTCTTTTTTTTTAAAATGAAACGCTACTTGTTCGCGGTCACGTGGTATGGTATCTGGTGAAAGGTTAAGAATGCAGATTTTCAAACACTCTTTCTTGTACTCAAGGAAGTCGGCATGAGTGGGCTGCATGATTGACCAAAAATAAAGAAGGTGAGGAGATGGGGTATAATGGGACACCTTATCATGCATAGTCTCAATCAAGATATCTTCAGACTTGATGAAATATACCCTTCCTTTTCCTGTTTGGAAGATGATATTGTTTTGTTTAGGATTATTCTGGAACCATAGAATCGATACTGGCACTCGGGATATCTTCCGACCAGAGGAAAGATATCCTTCCTTGATACTTTTCCATTTGGAAATCAGCATTATTATGTTTATAACAATACGGGAATCAACACATATACCATAGTGCATCGACTTAATAGAGATTAATATTAAGTTGGGTCCGCCTATTATAGCGGATGGCGTAGTATATGGAATGTGGATTTAGATACAGGTTTGACATGATAGAGGCAGATGGAAGAATAGTTTAAAACTAATGGATTTGGTACACTCGTCTGAGACTGGATATTTCTGGTCTATTATCCTTTAGAGTTTCAATAAACCTTATACTAGAGGGCGACGGATAGGAATCGGACCCCATCGTAACTATTTCCCCACGCTGGAGGACTGTGTGGGTCGGAAATATCACCACACATTGAGTATGTATGAATTTTAACATATTATACCGCAAGCGCAATGTAAAAAAGATGCTACGCGATGAGGGTAGATTTTGACTAATCATCCCCCTACTCTATCCTTCGCAAACTTTTAGAATTTACTATTTGAAGACGATTTAGGTTCGTAAATTGTAGACAATTTTCACTGGTGGGTGGAAGAGCACTCACAAATCGGATGTGTGGGTGTTGTTGGGTTAAAATTATTGTTGCGATAAACATGGTGAATAGTCACATTGTAGACTACTTTCAATACACATAACACATATTTGATAAAGGAGATGATATTTCAACGTTATATGTCACCTGTTGTTTTGTTTAAAAAAATAAATGTTCCTGTGTTGAGACAAACAATCCCGTTCGTGATAAGAAAATATGTTCAAAACTGGATGTTAAAGTATATCAAATTATTGGTCCTTCTGAGTACGGATTCACGTATGGCGATAAAATTGAGCGTAATCAGAGAGTACCAGGTGTACAAAGCTAGAACACTCAGTAACTAGGGAAATGTTCTTCAAATATCTGTACTTTTCACAGTGGAGGTTTTGTGTTGTTGTCTCTTAGAGCCATGTACATGTGAGAGACGTAATGATAGTGACTGTGATCTATTTTTTATATAGCCTTGAAAAAGTCGCATGTATATGTAACAGAAGCGAAGAAACATGTGTTGGGTCTCGATCTGTCAAAAGAACTCACACTTGGGAAGGTTCGACAAAAAGAATAAAAGATTGAAGAATCTCTTTGACCAGTGTATATATATATATATATATATATGTACATATTTATGTTGACAAACGGAGTTACTACTGTCATTTGATTGTACTTCGAAAACTTTTACGTGTGCTCGGGATTTTGTAAATATTAGAGTCGCAGCTTAGGCCACAGAATTTCGGGAGGAGGGTGGTTCTCTCTACCTTTTAGCACTGTACAGATAAAGGATACATAGATACACATACAGTGGATAACCCGGGGCACCTTTTCACTATGAACAATACCACCAGTCTATTTGTAGTACATATGGTGGTGATGAGTGCTGTTTCTGTACTGTTACTGTGTCTGAATCCAGATTGTATGGCTTCAAACAGCTGGCAGTTGCTGAGGTGGTAGGTGAGCTGTTGGTTGCATAGTTTCTCTAAGACAGTAATACTCAAAGTACGGCCCGGGGGCCCAATGCGGCCATCCTGACCTTTATTTGTGCCCCCCTGATCAACAGTAGCACTGGGATGCTATTCACTTTACGGAGCAATAAAATTAAAAAGTTGCTAAATATACAGGCTAGCCGTTATTTGAAAGTTAATTGACGTCAAAGAAACAAAGTATCTAGTTTGTCCTACACCACTCAACTTTAGGATCATCTTCATTTTCAAAGCAATTTTGCAGCAAAGTGTAAAAATATAAAGTCTCTTCAAAATTCACAAAGTGTATTTCATTAACATGCAAAACCATTTCACCTTAGTAAATCAGTGCATTGAAAATAATTTTTTAAGTGATATTTTTCAAATATGAATTTAGAAACATTTATTCTTCCCCCCACACTGACAATAATGCCAAAAGTGAACTAAGAGGGAAGTCAGTTGTTAGTGTGCTGTAAGGGTAGTCTCCTATAAACACTACAGTTTATTAAATTAAACACAGAAGAAGGTTTTGTACAGTGCACATCTTGGACTCATGAAGTTAGAAGTTCTCTTATATGTGATAATAAAAGAAAAAGAAAGGAAAGTGAAAGAAAACATTTGCCTAGGATCATACAATTTGGTAAAGTGGGAAAGCTGAGATTAATCTCAGGTTTTCTGGTTTCGTATTGTGCAATTCACCCACTAGATGTATATGCTTTGCTTCCCATACACCTACCTCACTTCCCCCTCCCCCATGGATCACCACTGTGCTGGCATCGATGCAGGCCTTGTTTACATCACAGAATAAACGTTGTGGCCCTTGAGAAAATGTTTGCGAGTACCCATGCTCTAAGACCTTGTCCAGGTATGGGACTGTTACTCTTCATTACAAGCTCCATAGGATAGAATTAACCTGGTGACTTGTTTCCTCCTGACAGACTTCTTTGTATGGGGTGAAAGTGTTTTGACACACCTTAGCAACCCTCAAAGTAGCTTTCTAAACTATTTGAGTGTAATAAACTCTACAGTGAAATTGTGCCTTTATATTACAAATATTTCTGACAAACATATCATCCTTATTACAGTTCTGCTAGGCACTCATCGTTTCCCCATAACGGATGGAGCTAATCTATGATTTTGAATTCAAGATGGTGGCAAGCAGATGGGAGTTTTGAGTATTTTATTTTGTGGTGCATCCTGCTTACACTTTTAGTAACTTTATAGTACAATTCCACATCCAAAAATATGATTCTTTTTCATTATCATTCATAAATAGGTATGATTATTTCAGTTGTTACATTGTAACCTTTCCATAACATCCGAACTTCTACAAAAAATGCCTCTGGTATTATATTTTGTTGCTTCAAATGCAAATCAGTAGACTTTGGCTGAGCGCCTCATCTAACCACACGATAAAGAGGTTAGCATGAGATGGAGCAAATCTGGAGCTAATTACAATTCCATGTGCTTGTTGGAAGGAGGTACCTTCACATAAGTGTTAATCTTAAAGATCTTTTAGTCATACTAAGCATCCTTTTGGTATGTTTATAATAATTGGCTGCACATCAATTTAGGTAGTATTTCAAAGACTGTAATCCACTGCCATGTCTTATGTTAGTATAGAGTGATACTATGTTGTATGTTGCAAACATCAAGTCATCTTCCTTTACATCACTGATCCACTGAGTGCATGCTGGTTATCCCTGATGGGAGAGGGCAGGTTAATCACAAGTGGATACAAGAAATAAGCAATTAACTCAGATATTTATTTGGTTGTTGAGTTGATCCCTGTAATAATCAGTCTACCAAGAGGGAAAGGGGCATTTTTGCACCTTAGGTAGTGTATATTTGCAAGGAAATCTGGCACATTGTTGATCTCGAGATATTTGTATTCATATTCAGTAAGACGACTTTTTCTAAACCTATCTTTAAATTTGCCATTGACTTATTTGCCCACTCTGTGAGTACGTTTGTTATCCAGCCTTCGGTACCAGGTGGGAGTTTGCAACTGGGTAGACAGATATTTGTCAAATTTAAATGTATTCATTATCAGTATGTTGGCTGCCTTGTTTGACCCCCATATAGATAGAGTGGTGTCATTCTGCAAATCCTGAAGTGTAATTATCTCTGTTATGATAAGATTATCTTGCATCTTATGACCTAGTTTTACTTTGCCTGGTTTTCCAAGTCTATGCTAACAGCCAGTAGAAACACTTCCAGGGTGTTGCCTACAATTGGCTGTGGGGTGAATTTATATTTTAAATTCAATTCACAATCTATAGTGATATCATTGACAATATCCAGAACTCTGAGTAGTTGAATCATCATAAGGAGGCACCACATCCTGTTCTGTGGTTGATAGTAATGTCAGAGTGTCCTGTACATCAGCATTGTGTGTAACTGAGAATATCCCAAAGTATATGTACAGTTTTGGGATTAGGCCTTTGGGAAAATATTTTTTCAATTTCAACTTACATACATATTTGTACACATCAACTTTGATTTAATTGACAACTCACATCATTTTATGCCTAAAAGACAGTATCTCAACACCAAACTTTCAATGCCATGGCGGCAGTCTCTGTGAACTCACAGAGATTACTGCTGTGTTGGTGGTAACCTCAAAATATGATTGTACTTTGTCCATTAAGGGGCAGATATGATGTCCTCCACCACAATGACCGACAGAATAAAGTCCTTAGTTGCCACAATCTTGAGCTCTTGAGCTCCGAAAAATTGTCTGATATTTAGTCAAGTGATTTTATATTGCCTGACTTCAGCACCTCATCTATGAGGCATTACTGAATATAAATTGCAAACAATGCCCACAGGCCCTTTGCCCAAAAGATTGTCTTTGCCCAAACCCTTATTTCTAGAATTATCTGCCAAGATGTAATAAGGCACAACATGTGCCACTATAATGCATACCCTCTTGAGAACTTTCTGGGCACGAACATTATACATTACTATTCGCACTGGATAGTACCCAATGAGTCCTTTTATTGTTCTATGTCAGGAACAGGAAGGAAGCATCACTTCAAATCCTCATGAAAAAATAGCCACCAAACACACACACACCTTTCTAAATGGAGACCAATCAAAATATCATTCCAAAAGGATCACCAAACATGGAAACAATTTCCATAGGATCATTTTGATACCAAGCACTTTTTGTCAAATATTTTCACCATCCCATCTTGTCAATATGCTCCTGTTATATCAATTTGCAAAGGGCATCTTATCAGAGAATCTGCACTTTACAACTCCTCTAGCTTGTTCTGCAGCTGGATTCTTCACCTCTGATTTAGTTCTGCTAGTTCCAGACCATATATTCTCCATTTGTTCTTGGTCTACTTGTGTTCATGCCTTAGGTATGCTGAGCTATAGTTCTGATTCTGTACTTCTAGCTCCACTTCTGCTAGCGTTGTGTCTGCTACAGTTCAACTGCCATCCTGCCAGGTTCTGGTTGTATGATCCAGTTCTGCTCTAGATAGTGAAATCAGAAATAAATTAAAAGTCTGCTCCTAATGGGCAGAAGCAGTTTTCCGGTTCTTGCCTGCTGGGACCAGATTTACTGTTTGTTCTTGCTTGACGGCAGCTTCAAAGCCCCTGCCAAGCCAAAGCAAACACCTAGGTCTCAAGGGTGGGCACCTCAGGACAATGAGAGGCGGCCCTGGGGGTGTCGGTCTCCAGTGCCATTACCGGCTCCAGGAGATGGAGCCATGCCGCACCCCTCCATTCAAATTGCTCAGGTTGCCCTGGGAAGGTGTTAGTCCCCGGGGCCAAAGAGGGCCCAGTATAGGGCTGCGTGGCCCCCCTTCCCCTTGTAAACAAAGGCCTTGCACCGGGGAGGTGGTGATACACAGCCCCATAAAAAGCCTGGGTAGGGAACCAATTGCTTCACATATCACTATACTAATTTTCAACACTAATCCTTTATGGGTCCCAGAGTAGCGTCCTACTCGCCAGAAAAGTGCTTCAACACCCATCAGGGGTAATAGGTGCTGAATAAATGCAAACCTCTCTTCACCTTTTATCCCTCCGCTATCCTACTCACTCCAAATAATTGATCCACCGCTCAAATCACTTTCATATTTCACCCTACTAATTCAGCACTAATCCTTTATCGGTTTCCAGAGTAGCTTGCTGCAACACCCCATCAGGGGTAAAAAGCACTATGTAAATACAAACCTTTTCTTTTTCCTCTTCTATCCTTCTGCTATCCTTCCAAATCCAAATAACTGACTAGCCTATCCACCACTTAAAATTTACTTGCATGTTTTACTATACTAATTCAACACTAATCCTCTATGGGTCCTGGAGTAGCGTGCAACTCACCGAAAAAGCGCTTCGACGACTCGTCAGGGATAGTAAGTGCTTTATAAATGCAATTATAATACAATACAATATCTCATGAGAACTCAGAACTACATTTTTAGGATTCATGGGCTTTAACATCCTTCATGTCAAAATTTAATTTAGGGTTGCTTCGGTTGGACTCTACTATTGACTAGCTGGGGACCCAACATAAATACTTTTGATCTTTAATTCTGCCCTCAAACTCAACGGTTGATTAGAGCTCTTCAAAAAGGGAAAACATCCTTCCCTATAACACTAGGGAATCCCAGATTTGAAGCCTTCCCTTGCTTATACCATTAGCACATTTCTCTGCATTGGAAAAGTGGAGCATTCCTATATGTTTTTTATCACAGCTTCAGGTTCATCAAAGCGGCGCATCTCTGCATTGGAAATTCCAATTCACCAGAGAGTGTCATCAACCTTATTTTTGATTCTAGTGATGCTAGACTCACTATAATGTAGGGGGAACAACTTTGGGTGCTAAGCCAATTAGGGTACCTGGTTCAGTAATTAAATGGTAATGTGGGCAGTGGGGCATTTACAGATCTCAATTCATGGTCAAAGTTTGAATCAAGCTGCTGATGGTATCTTTACTGGTCAATATAGCAACATTCATAAGACTAGTGAAATAATCCACATGATTTTTGGTTTCAAATCTTAGTTTGCATCTATGTCATTCCCTACCCACTCATCATATTTGTACTGTGACTGCTCCTTTTACCTTCTGAATGCAGATGTCCAGGCATAGTCTGAAGATGATGATACACTTTTATCACAATGTAGCCCTCTTACACATTCCATTACGAATTAAGATGTTTTCTGAGCACCTTTCAAGCATTCACATGCCCTAAAAGTCTAGGGAGATTGCATCAAAACACATTTACCATGAACATTAATTGGTGGGATCACAGCTGCTATCTCTTTGTAATTTTTAACAACTCCTGATTGCTTGTGATCACTGAATGTCAGTCATTCTAGATTTAAATCATGGAAGAAGGAAAATCCAGGAATCATGCACATCAATGGCAAAAAGCCAAAGCTCAATACTTTACTTGGGGTATGAATTAGCAGTACTAAATGATATTGAGTTTTATGTATTGAGAAATTACTGATGAAGTGTGGAAAGATGTGTTTGTGTGTTCAGCAAAGATCAGTAGATTAGTTCAGATGCAGAGTGAGCTCCCTCACAGGGCCTGAGCTGGAAGACCAGGATGGCTAACAGTTTACACAAAATGTACAACTTACACTGTCCCTGTACAGAGCCATAGAGACAGCAAGGCCTTATCTTCTGGTATTATTCAGGAGTGGCTATAACACGTATTACCTCAGACCATTTGCAATGAAGTCCTGATTAGTGGATCTTGACTGTTGCATCGTGCACTTTCTATATCTCCCTAGGACTGTGTGACATAGAGTAACATATTTTGCTTGGTTAGTTTGAGCAATGGAAGGTTTTCCGCTTGCTACCCAGTAAAAAAACAAAATTAAATGTCAATGTTTGCTTGAGGTATTGGGTTGTGCACTATTTCTAATCTCTAATGTCCATGACTTTCAGCCTTTTGCAGTTCTGAGTGGTACTTTCTTATTATAAAATGTACTGACCCACACTTTCAAGGTATGGCATAACACTGGCCCAGCATACCTCAACAATTGCATTTTCTTTCACAGACTTTCCAGACACCTCCACTCGCCCAAACTACTATGTGCACAGATTCCTTTCATACAGATGACCAGATCCTGTGGTCAAGCCTACTTCTACATCTCTGGTAAAACATGGAATGACTTGCCACTACACATGAAAGCCTCCTCCTCACTTCTTGAATTCCATAAGAAGCAGAAGACCTAGCTGTGGCCAGGCTCACACTTGTTGAGCACCAGGATGCCCTCCATGCTGATAGTGTTCTCCATAAATCTACATAACAATGTTGTTACAATTGAAGTGCACTGGGTTGCTTGACTATGATTTGGAGCATCACAAAATGTCAAAGTTTTTTTTTTTAAGGATGTCATTTATATTAAAACAGATGCCATCCTTGTTAGGTGAAGGTAACTTGAGGCATAATGAGCCATGGACTTGTATGAGAAATTCATTTACAAAGTCCGAATGACAAATGTACTTGGCATTGGACTGTGGATCTCTTATATGCATAGATTTATATCGTACCCTACCATGCACTTTTCATGCCATTAGCCCATAGTATCCTACATCATTCATAGTGTTTTGTTTCGCAATATCAATGTTTTAAAATGGCTATTAGATCATGTATTGGGGTATTGCATTGCTCCTTATTAAACCCCACAAAATATCATGTACTTCATTATTTAATATACGGAGGCATGTTTTAAAATGTATTGCATTATAGACCTCCTTCAGTCCGGGACCCTGCCTTTGGAGTCCTCCTAACGGCCCACTATGTACTACATAACTTAATATTACATAAGTCCTTAGTGATATTCTTTGGATTGGGTCTGCATATGTTGGAGGGGCACAATAACTGAACCAAATGAGAGTCACTTGAGAGACAATATATTTTATTTAGGGAGTTGCATTTTGCATTGATTTGAATGTCATGAGCAACATAATTGTGAATTGCAATGGGTTCAGTGAACCATGAAGTAGATGCCATTGATCATCGTTTGCCATCAGTTTTATAATTTGCTGTTCTTTTCACATATTGTTAATATGCCACGTGCCTCTTGTGTTGCTACTGTAGCATTGAGTTTTCCTATAATGAGGAACTATTCATGGCTCTAACATTGTCTGATGTAATACGTGTCTCTCTAATAAAGAAATCCTGGTGAAATGTTATTGAAAAGCATTATATCAAGGATGAATATTTGAGGGCCACATCAACAGACTTATACTTGTTGCTTTTCTTCAACTAACAATTATGGTATTATGAGGGCCCTAACTTCAAATGAAAGTAGTATTACAGCTAACATGCCATGTTTAGTATTGAGCATTGTACTGTATCTTTTAAAAATTGCCAGAATTAAATGAAAATGCACCTTGTTGGAAATTACCATCTGTTGAGTAGTCTACCCCAGATTTTTACCTTGACTGATTGTGCTGGTTATAGAACATGCTAAAATTGGCATAACACTAAATGACATGTTTAACTTACCTATAAGCCCCTAGTAAATGAAAGACACGTGCACCATGGTCAGTAAGTTAAATGCCACAAGTAGACTTCAGAACACATTGTGCCTCCACTATAGTGACAGTGTACACATGACTGTGCATATTTGATCTGTCCAAATAACCCCTCTTGAAAGGTTGAAGCTCTATGTTTAAAAATGAATTAAGTCATTCTTTGCTATGCAATGCATTACTCCTCATAAGGAATTGTGAAAGGTATTTAAAAATATGACATGTAAAAGTGTTATGTTTAAACATATCCTTACAGTGAAAAGATTCCAAAATCTATTTGCACTGTGGCAGCAGGGTCTTTCCATAGGAAAGTACTGGGATAAAATATTAAAGGTAATAATGATTTGAAATATATACATATTTAATTCCTGGACTTTTAAAAATATTTATTGACTGCTGCCTTCATTGGCGAAGTCAGATTTATAATAAGTATCTTGGGAAATACACTTTTCAAAAGTTACCTTTTCCCTGCCTAAAACATCGGGAGGCCCATTTGTATGAGCTGTAGCTCTCACCTGGCACCTGAATTGCGACCTTGATGAGGTGTGAACTTCATCCCAGAGCAGGCACAAAAGGGAAGATGCTATGCTCTCTTGACAGGATGACTTGTGGGCCGGGCTCAGGACCTTGATAAACTTTAAAGGGGCTTTCAATGTCATAAGCTCATTTTAACTGACACCATGCCTGCACCTTTATTTTGGACCCCCTAGGCAGGCAGGCTCCCAAGCCCGAGGGAGAGGAGCTTCTCCCAGGTCTGATTTAATGCACCCACATAGGAGAAGCTGCTCATTTCCATTGCTACACCTCTAGGTTGGGCACAAGAGCTCTGCACAGGGGTAGAAGGGTTCCGAAATCTCTGTTTTAATTAGAGAGGGAAACTGTGGAATTGTTTGCAGTAATGTACACAGGAAATGCTGCAATCATTGGTGGGTGTCCCCTGGAAAGCTTTACCGAGTTGGTTAAGGAGGAGGCTGGAATAACCCCTACCCACAGGTTGGTGCTAGGCATGAATGTGGCATTCCCAGTAACCTCCTCTGAACACTTTGTACCTGCTGTCTGTGACCTGAGGAGAGACTAGAAGACTTATCTGCTCTATATATATAATCAGCACAGGACAAAGAGGTAGACTTCAAGGACCATCATGCTGAACTCCTGTTTCAACTGCAGGGATGCGACAAGAGGTCATTTATGAAACTGCCCAGCTAATCACTTCCAAATGGTCATGCCCTGGACCATGTTGCTGGCCTCTTCTTGAGTGATTCTCGATCCCCAAGTGCGGTCCCCAAAGTACTGGTCCTCCGGCTGGTGTCAAGCTGTACTCCTCCTAACTTTTCCTGAAACCTGGAAGTTAGAAACATTTGGGTCCAAAGACCTCTGGAGGACTCAAGCCAACCTACCAAGCTGATCCAATGAAGGTGTGTTGCAATTGGACTAAGATTCCTACTCAGAACCTTTCCGCTGCAAAAAAATCTAATTTAGCAAGACCTAGTGGAGTAAGTATGCAGCCTCATGGAGCCATCTTCAGGTACAGCTTGAAGTCTTCCCTCACTGGAAAAATGTGTGCTCCTTATCTTGGCAAAGGCACTAGAAGAATTTCTCCTTTTCAGAGCTCCCCTCTCAAAAGTCATTAGCTTTAGAAAGACCTTGTCCAACAACTGTCCAACAATGTGGAGCCCTGTTTGGTCACATCCTACTGTCTTGTCCTGCTGAGGACTTTTGGTTCCCATTTCAAAGTTTAAGGGTATGATTTTGAGTTTGGCAGACAGGTTATGTTATCATAAATGTGACAGATATCCCACCGGATATTTTACAAGTGCATTATATCCAATGGCACTTGTAATACGATGGACAGATATCCGTCATGTTTGTGATGGAGTAACCCATCTGCCAAACTCTAAATCAGGCCCTAAGTCCAAAGGTAAAACTTACAACAAGGTTGTACTGGGCTTATGTATCCAGCCCATTGCTCTATCGCGGCCAGCTTTAAATTGTGCCTAAGTAGCAGTCACGGTCAAACAGATGACTGCAGTTGACGCTTAATGCTTTTTCCTGCTGCTTTCCTCTTTAACATTTGAAAATCCATACTTCTGGTTTCACTTCATGGATTTTTATTGTTTAGGTATCCTTTTGTTTAAGGAAATCTACTTATTTTTTCTAAACAGGTTTGGCTTTTTTCTTTCATTGTGTTTTGACTTTATGATGGTTTTGATACTGCATAACAGCATAAATAATTTATGCATTGCCACTAAGGTAAGCTTCTTTGCTTGGTGCCATAAATACCAGGGCGTTGAGCTCAGGTTAATTTTGTGACATTAAGGATTCAACCTGACAAGAGTACTGGTTATTACTTGAGGGGGGTCTCACCCCCCTCCACTAATACCCCAATGTCTTACATTGCTGTTCACCAGTGGGATTTTGCAGTACCACTCAGTGATTTAAGGTAAAATCAAAAAATCTTTTTGTAATCTGTCATCAAAATTGATTTGTATTTTCTATTTTTGATCTTTCCTAAATGTAATTCTTCCCTTCTACAGTTTTGAACCTATTATTGGTGAAAGGATGGTATGGATATAAGACACCGGCTGACACTGCACACGAACGTGGCGGCCCGGCGGATCTCGGCTCTTATCCTGCCCTTGGATTGACTCCAGCATTCAAACTTCCTTCCATACTTCAGTAATATCCCCCCGGACCGTCGCAGTGGACCGGGGTCCCGACCCTGCTCTCCGCGCTATCTAACACTCCATTAGTGGCCATTAGACACAGCCCCCCCTACCAATCATCTTTGAACAGACACCTTTGACACTGCACCATACCCGTGGTTTCCTTCACCCATGCCGGCATCCCGGTCACTTCGGTCCTTCCCAGACCTGACCTCGCATAGACGCTGTCCACGCTGCGCCCTATCCGTGAATTTCACTGCGCCCACTGGTAACCTGATTCATCCTTGGACTTACCAGACTGTCACTCACAGCTTACTCCTCTTAACCTGCTGCACCTTTAAATTTTTGCATGATGGTCCTGATTTAATAGGACTGAAACGCCATCGACCTACCTACCAGCGCTTCTCATGGCGCATATTCAACTTTGCTTCTTTGAAATCTAAGAAACGTGTTCTATCATTGTAAATAATCATTCTTGTTGCACCATTGATCATTGTACATAATTTTTGTCACTTTGTCACTTTGCGCCTTCCGCTGATTTCTTCTCACTTGTCACCAAGTTCCTTTTTGGGTTGCCTTTGCTATTTATGCTCACAGTGCTGATGTAACTGTTCTGTATACACTGCAATTTCAAATATATGATGCCATGAGCACTTTTGAACAAACTGCCGGGAGTCTCCCTCTTACCTTTTTGTAATGTTGTGTACATACATATGTATTTGCCTTCCTCATTGAATCCGGTTGAGACATTGTTGCTAACATTTGCTTACATTGGTGTTCAGCAGTAGTATTTTGAGGTACCACTCAGTGATTTAAGATAAAATCAAAAATCCTTTTTGTAATCTGTCATCAAAATTGATTTGTATTTTTCAAATTGACATTTTATTTGCTATTATTGATCTTTCCTAAATGTAATTCTTCCCTTCTACAGTTTTGCACCTATTATTGGTGAAAGGATGGTAATGGATATTAGCAGCGGTGAGAACTTTAGCATGGTTGATATGAGGAGGCTGTGCAGAGAGAATGGGATGAAGCTGGCAAAGGGGTCCAAGAAAGTGGACTATCAGATAGCCCTGTGAGCAAAGCAGTTATGTTATGTAGATTTCTAAAGCTGTCTGGTGCCTCCAGGAAAGGTGCTTCCCTGTGTTAATCATGAGTGACACAAAACAGCAGAAGAGAGAAGGGAGAGTGCAACCCAGGCTGATAACAGCCATGTTTTTCACTGTTTCCAGAAGCTTAAGTGAATTTGGAATTTCTTTAGCTTAGGTGGCATACAGGTCCTTGAGGGCTTAGCCAGGACTCAAAAACGGTGTCCTCCCATTCTTGCTCTTATGGGGCGTGGTGCAAAGTCCAGATTTATATCTGCTGATCATAAGTATCTAGTAGGCATATATGATTGAATCAAGGCAGCTAGACTGGGTGCTCCTTGCTTATAAAGGATCTTATGGGAGATGCAGAGATATTTGAACTTTGCACTCTTTTTAACTGGCAACCAAGCTTACCTAAGAGTTGAGAATCCAGACAGAAATTTGGGGGAGAGATAAGAAGCCTTGTAGCTGCAATTTACTACACTCAGTTCAAAACAGATCTTTTAGCGCCCTGAGAAAGAATGTTGCAATAGTCAAGGCATGAGATAACAAGGGATTGTACAATCAGTTGGCCAACCTGTTCAGTGAAAAAAGCCATGATGGATTTGAGACTTCTCAAGCTAACAAGCAATAGCTAGCTAGGGTATTAACTTGGGTTTTAAAGGATAGCGAGTCATCCATCCATACACCCAGGGTTTTTACCACAGATTTAAGTTCCAGGGTGCCCATTACATATAGCCACCATCAATATCCCCAGAGATCGGTGTGCCTATCCGGCAGGGGGCTTGCAGTTTTATTATTGTTAAATTTTAGACATTTGTCATGCATCCAGTTTCTGAACATTGTTATACAGTTTTTTTTAAATTGGCACTGACATCAGACAACTCCGCAGACAAGGAAATAATTAACTGAGTGTTCTCAGCATCGGACACTAATGAGATTCCAAATTATTTCTCCACATCAGCTAAGGGTCTGATGTAGTTATTGAAAAGAGTAGGGCTAAGTGCCAAGCACCATGGATGCTGTGTACCAGCACTCTTTGGAATGAGGCAAAAGGGGGAGATATTACTTGAAAGGACCAATTCTTTAAAAAGGAGGTAAACCAAGTCAAGGCTTTGCCCCATACCCCCACTTCATTGAGGCGGAGTAGCAGGACAGCATGGGGGACTGTTTTGAAGGCAGCACTTAGATCTAGAAGAATCAGTGCCTGGGATTTGCCTAAAGTGCAGTGCTCAAAGAAAGATTGACCAGTTCCAGAAAGATTGGTGTAATGCTCTCCTGTAATTTCAAGATACAATCCGGTTTTAGTAGATCATTTGGGGATCCTGATTTAACATGGTGCATCAGGGTAGAGATGGGGAACAACCTTTACAACGCAACTTTTACAACGCACTACCATTACAACGCATTTTTTACAACGCATAATCCATTACAACGCATGATATTACAACGCAGGACACTACAACGCATTTTTAAAAACTACCTTTACAACGCATTCCATTACAACGCATACTACCATTACAACGCATACCATTACAACGCATAATATTACACTATACTATCCAACACTTACACTACTGATGCACCCCCTGGAGTTAGAATAGTAATTTTTACCCCTATACTATCCAACACTTACACTACTGATGCACCCCCTGGAGTTAGAATAGTAATTTTTACCCCTATACTATCCAACACTTACACTACTGATGCACCCCCTGGAGTTAGAATAGTAATTTTTACCCCTATACTATCCAACACTTACCCTACTGATGCACCCCCTGGAGTTAGAATAGTAATTTTTACCCCTATACTATCCAACACTTACCCTACTGATGCACCCCCTGGAGTTAGAATAGTAATTTTTACCCCTATACTATCCAACACTTACCCTACTGATGCACCCCCTGGAGTTAGAATAGTAATTTTTACCCCTATACTATCCAACACTTACCCTACTGATGCACCCCCTGGAGTTAGAATAGTAATTTTTACCCCTATACTATCCAACACTTACCCTACTGATGCACCCCCTGGAGTTAGAATAGTAATTTTTACCCCTATACTATCCAACACTTTCCCTACTGTTGCACCCCCTGGAGTTAGAATAGTAATTTTTACCCCTACACTATCCAACACTTACCCTACTGTTGCACCCCCTGGAGTTAGAATAGTAATTTTTACCCCTACACTATCCAACACTTACCCTACTGTTGCACCCCCTGGAGTTAGAATAGTAATTTTTACCCCTACACTATCCAACACTCACCCTACTGTTGCACCCCCTGGAGTTAGAATAGTAATTTTTACCCCTATACTATCTAATACTTACCTTAAATGTAATTTAATATTATGCGTTGTAATGGTATGCGTTGTAAAGGTAGTATGCGTTGTAATGGTAGTGCGTTGTAAAGGTATTTTTTAAAAATGCGTTGTAGTGTCATGCGTTGTAATGTCATGCGTTGTAATGGATTATGCGTTGTAAAAAATGCGTTGTAAGTGCATGCGTTGTAATAGTGTGCGTTGTAACGTCATACATCCGGTAGAGATAGAATGTTCATCAGGTAGAGACAGTTCGTCAAGTCCTGTTAATTGTGTATGCTTACTCAGTGTGACAGGAGAACCAGGCTCTTTTATTTAATTACTCATTTTAAAATGAGAGTAAATGTAATTTATCTTGTTGACAAAATGATCTGCATGATTTTTGCAGTGGCTATTCCATGTTTCCACCAGCCTAGGAGTGGCTGCTGGCTTGGTCAAGTTGTTAAAAATGGAAAAAATTTACTTAGAGGGATTGCTGCTGGTTTTGATTTTATCTGCAAAAAAGTTGGTGCATGCCTTTTTGACCATTTTATGATAGCCTTTAATTGCTACTGCAAATTGTGTTTTTGTATGGCATCATTGGATGTTTACCTGCTACAGTCCACCACATGGGAGCAAGGGGATACTGGGGCAGAGGATGAGAAATAGATAGTGGAAGAAGGGGAGAATAGCCTGGTAGAGTCCTCAGGGTAAAAGATCGAGGTGCCCATAGGATGCAGTTCAGCTGCCTTGTGCAGAGCTGGGAGCGGTATATTCTACCACAGTCTGAGCCAGCCAGAGATAGAAGGCAGGCAAGCAGAGAGAAACCTAAAGCTACAACTGACTATACATGGCCTGGAAGAAAAGTAAATGGAACTGGAGGAGGGGACTCTAGCCTTGGGCTTGGAGGAAAAAAGGGGCCCTGCTGGCTCATGAAATTAGCCAATATGAACTGGACCTGCTGGCAAAAAGGGCCTCTGAGTTCAGTGATGATGGTGGCAGTGATAGTGAAGTGCCTAGTAGATTTGAAAGAGTCCACATCCCCAAAGACCTGATGCCTATATATTTGGTAGGTAATGACATTTCATAAGTTGTTTGCAGCGTATGAGCTGGCCCTGTGTATCCATAGAGTCCTAGAGAAGGACTGGGGTTCGTCTGTGGAAGCACATGCCAATTTCTAGAAGGAATACCCTTTTGTCCCCTGAGATCTCTCTCCAGAGGAGATATGCCCCATGAATGAAGTCCTGATCTCTAAGGGCCAGATTTAGAAGTTGGCGAAGTAAAACACTCCAAACATGATGGATACCCAGTCTGCGGTATTACAATCAATTCTATCCTATCGGGATTGTAATATGGCGGATGGGATACCCGTCATGTTCGTGACGGAGTATTCCGTTCTGTTCCCTCCGTCGACTTCTAAATCAGGCCCTAAGTTTGGTCTGACCCTTAGGAAGTATTGCCTGAATTTAAGGAATAGCCAGAAGCTGTAACACACGTCATTATTGAACCTTGAAGACTCATCAAGTAAGACACTACATGGTTGTATTGTTGCAGGGATTCTACTCATGCACAGAACTATGTGCAGGAAACCAGGACCTCAGTGAATTGTGGTGTACCAAAAAACTCACCTCAGTACCCAGAACCCCTATCCGGCTAGCATCAGTGTCTCATTCGTTTTCCGTATCATCTTGAAGCTACCAATGATTAGACAACCCTCTGTCCTTGCGCCCGCTTGAGGATTACCATTGTGTCATCTACACTGACGGTTCGGCGCAACCAGCGACGGAATCTAAGCATGCTTATTCAGCGGCCTGCGCAATTGTGGCTGGTACTTTCGTGAATGGTGTATTCAAATCTGATGTCGTGCACATGCAGACATTGGGTGATTGTACCACCCAGTTGGCAGAGCTACGTGCTCTGGTACTTGCAAGGAGTTTGCTGACCCTCGAGTTACTACTCTTATAGTGAGTGACTCTTTTTACTGTGCTTAGTCTTTCAACGACAATTTATTCTTTAGGTCTCAGAATGAGTATTGTGATTCCAAAGGCAGCACAATCAAGCATAAAATGATTTTGGTTCGAGTTGCAGACCTTAAACAACGTCTGCCGCTAGTGAATGTAATTCATACCAGTGAGTAGGTGTCCATGCTGTCGGAAACAGCTTAGCGGACGAAGCAGCGAAAACAGCAGTGGCAACATATCTAGTAGCAGCAGTTACAAGATCAAAAAGTAAGATTGATGATTACATCTTGGCAGCTATTGCTGCAACAGAGAAGGGAAGTGATTACCCTAGAGGTTTCCCTTCTAAATACTCTTATCATTAAGTCCTGATAAAGTTCCCTATGTGAGAATTAACGACCTTGGTGACAGATTGATTCCCAACATGGACTGCAGACTTTCCTTGATAACACCAGCTCACAAAGGTATGGCTTCTGCCCATGCCGGCGTTTCGGTGACTGTTACTCTCTTACAACAACGTTACTGGTGGCGCAGATTGTATAAAGAGACACGTGCTTATGTTCTTAATTGTGACATTTGCCAACAGATAAAACCTTCAACTGCTGCACGCCCACCTCAAACACAGTTGTACATATCTAATAAACCACTTGGGTGCATTTATTTGGATCACTGCGGTCCTTTCTCCTCTGATACTGCGTATAAGTATATCTTAGTTGCAGTGGATTCGTGCACACGTTTTCTTTGGGTCTGGCCACAACGGAGTGCTGATGCTAGAACTGTCATCAGGGATTTGTGTGTCTTTGTGGGAATTTTTGCATGGGGTACCCTTCATTCTGACCAAGGTCCTGCGGATGCCTCTAAGGAGTACAAAGAAGCCATGAGAAGTCAAATTTTTGTCTCAATACCGGCCTGAGGGCAATAGTGTTGTGGAGCGAATGAACGGTGACTTAAAGCAATCCCTGACAGCTAGGGTTTTAGGTACTGGCAGGAACTGGTTGGCCCATCTGTATAGCGTTCAACGTGCACTTAATAATCTCCCTAGAAGGTCTCTGGGTGGGTGGACCCCATACGAAATGCTCTTTGGCATAAAGATGTTTGTCCCGGACATTGATGGTCCAGAGATGGCGGCGTCAGCTGCATCCTTTGACGTTGATGATCAATGTGCTGTATTACAGAATCTACAAGAGACCAGAGACAGTCTTGCAAAGGAACACTTGCCCTCCACAACTGATGCTGCACTTCAGATTCCGGTATTTGGCTGGCTACCTCGAGTTGGTGACATGGTCTGTGAGAAGGAGTTCGGCCCCTCTTATCGTGTTCCAGTACCAGTGCTTGGCTTGCAGGGTACAAGAACAGTCATTTTACCTCCACTTTCTGGTTGCAAGGATAACAGGTACATCTCCATTGACAATGTCAAACTACAACGAGTGGCCGACTCTTCATAGTATGACTCCAGCGGTCTCTTTTCCAGCAAATGCTGAGAAATTCTGTTTTGACTCAGGCAACTACCAACAGGCCTGACATTGCCATCGAGATGCATGCAGTTACTAATCCTTTATTGCCTCCACCGGCTGGTGGTCCAACTGAAGATACTGAGTATGCTTATCCCACAGATGTGTCGTTGCCTGGTTTGAATTCAAGTGCAGCTGACAAGTCTCGTTTTTCATTTGACACGATGACTTCCAATGCCCCATCGAAAATTTCTAATTTTGCTGCTTGGTTTAAAAGACATTTTTTAATTCCCCCTTGGACTTACATTTGGCTGGTGCTAATTACTATTTTTTTTTTTTATGTCCCTTGGATTTGTGGTTGGACGAATTTGCTGCAACAGAGAAGGGAAGTGATTACCCTAGAGGTTTCCTTTCTAAGTACTCTTATCCTTTAAGTCCTGATAACGTTTTCTATGTGAGAATTAACGACGTTGGTGACAGATTGATTCCCAACGCGGACTGCAGACTTTCCTTGATAACAGCAGCTCACTAGGCCTGGGCCAAAATTCCGTTCCGTTCCCGGAAATTGCGATAATTTGGCATTTTCGCATTCCGCGGAAAGCGCGAAAATGTCAAAATTTCTGCATTCCGCAGCTTAGCGATAATTTGTTTCTTGCTCGTGCTGTAAAATAATACATTCTCACGTGCGCGCGATCGCCTTACCTGAATCCCCGCGTTCGCCGACAAGTTTTCCCGATCCGGTCGCGTTCTCCATGAGATGTTGGATTGTTGGTAGCCATTTGCACTGTCTCGCGACAGTTCGCGCCCGCGGTAGCGTCATGCGTCGCGCGATCACGTCTTTCTTCTCGCGATCATGCACCGCGAGACAAGTGAAAACAAGATGGCCGTGCCCGCGAGCAACCGCATGGGTAAGTTGGCTAGCCGCAACCACGCAGAAAATACCGCGAACGGGCGGGAAAAAAACTTCTGCATCTTCGCGATATTTCCGCGTGTTTGCGGAGATTTTTAACATTTTCGCGATAATTTGCAAAAGTGAATTTCGCAAATTCCGCCCACCCCTTCAGCTCACAAAGGTATGGCTTCTACATAGATATGTCGTTGCCTGGTTTGAATTCAAGTGCAGTTGACCAATCTCGTTTTTCATTTAACACTATAACTTCCAATGCCCCAGCGAAAATTTCTATTTTTGCTGCTTGGTTTAAAAGACATTTTTTAATTCCCCCTTGGACTTACATTTGGCTGGTGCTAATAACTATTTTTTTTTTATGTCCATTGGATTTGTGGTTGTATTTTTTCATCTAGTAAATGGACACTATCTCACCGAAAGATCTACAATTAGATTAATTGATGGAACTTTTGCTCCCCACTCCTCATCTCACATCATGAAGAGGGACCAGACATTTGTGAATATTACTGCCTGACCTGTGTTAGATGGGATTGTGTGGGATGCTGTTAAATTTCAAATTCATGGTCCCACAGAGGTGATTAATATCCCCAATGTACTTCGTGTTTCCATGGGGGATGTTGTTAAACAAAACATCCGCTCCGATGATTGGGATGTTCAGGCCATAGAGGCTCTTTTTTCTGATTTGAAATATTATGCTGCTTTTGATGCTGAAGATTTGTATTTAGACACGGCTAATTATGGGGAGTTGTTTTGCTACCAACACTATGGAAATAATTTTCTGCATCAAGAGAATACATTTAGAAATGTTGGTAATTATACGCAATGGGAACATTGCCCAGCGCCCATTGAAGGCAGCTCCAAAACTCTAGTGAACAAATTTACATATTTTACTGATTTCAGTGTATCTGAACCTGACGCCTTTTATTTTAAAGTGGCTGCTGAGTCAGCTTCCAAAGTTTGACTGACCCACACTCCATTATTGTATTCCAAGTCCTTTATGGATGAATTGGCTATAGGGGGCTATGAGCTGTGGAAAGATACCATTGATCTTAAATCTGTTTGGGGTTCTAAAGCATGGCAGGTACAAGGTACAGAAGCTCTACATCATGCTTGCCTTATCCCAAACAACATGTTGTTTTTGAATTCTACCATTTTTCAAACCACCTGTTTGGATTGGCTACTTCTAAAGAGATGAATTCCCCCCTATATTCCTGATCTGGGCACCTATCCGAAATAGAATAATCACACAGATCTGTCCCTTAATGCGTTGCAGTCATTTATTACTAATAAATCCTTCAACATTTCCAACCTAGACCCTGAAGGGTGGTTGATATGGCAGAAAAGCTCAGATTCCTGTCAACATCGTTTTCTGGGTCTGTACCCGGGCTATACACAGGTTAGAGTGGACCCCCAATTTGAATCTTCCCATTCTGTTATTACCTATTCTGTAGGGAAGTTATGTCAGAACTGGTTGCAACATTCCACCTTGGCATCTGTTAAACTTCATTTATCAAAATTGAATGACAAAGTAGATTTGAATAATTTTGTTAAGGATCCTGTGGGGGCAGGTCCAAAAGATGGGTGTATGCTGTTTATAACAAAGTTTGGAAATTATCTCAAATTGAAGCTGCATCCAGATTAAGGGCTATTGATCAAGCAAATTTGGAAAAAGTGCTAGCTGTCATCGATAATAGCATTAACACCCTTTCTTCCAGAATTTCCACATTAGATAATATTGTTTCATCTGTTGTGGATATTGTACAGGATGATATGTCTGTTTTATACCATGGTCAAAATCAATTGCATTCTATAATGCAGTTTGCATGGACTTTACAAACATTGAAGGCTGAGAAAGTTCCCTGGGACTACATGAATACATCATCTTTATTCCTGCCGTTTAATCTGACTGCAAAGCAACAGTTCATGTCCATAAAAAATGCAACATACTCATTATTGCATATTGAAAAGTTGGAACCTTTACCTTTCTATGAGGCCAAATCGAACTCAGCTGTTTGGCTTTTCCACGGTTTAATCACCTTGCCATTTCCATTGTTTAAGTTCAGTTCATGTATGAAACATTATGCTCTAGGCAGATATGAACCATTGGGTTCTGCTTTCCTGCATGAAGTTTGGTCGCTCCCATTTACGTACAGGTGCATGAGAGAGGGTAAAGAAGATTATTTAAAAGGAGAGGAATGCACTTCCACACCTGATCACTCACTAGTCTGTAGGAACATCCAATTGCATGTCACCTGCAATGTTCAGGCACCGAATTTAGCTTGCATTCTGAAGGGAAATCCTGTGGCAGCAATTTCACCCACTTTTACATTATTAGCTAACTAAATAATGAGGCATGCTGCGAGATGTTAGTGGGAATTCAGTACATTGTAACTGTCTCACAACGCGTAGTCTGCTGTAAAAATGTCCTTTTCCCACCCCCGCATGGGAGACTGGATGTATCCATCTGGCCTTCCATCCCAACCTTGAAAGCAGAGTTCAACAAGATGAGTAGAATAAGGGCTCTATTGTCTCAAAAAGAAGTCACATTCGTCTTTCACGTGGAAAACACCCGCACCGAGGTACATGCGCTTTTAAATACTGATCTCCCCCTTCATTTCAGTTCTCTGATTCATACTATATTCAATGCCTCGTCAACAAGTTGTGGGCTCCGGCCTTGTGACCTCCTTCCAAACAATATTTGGTGTGATAGCGGCATTTTTTCATTCTATTTTTTCCAGCGTCTTTGGCGGGCTACCATTGATTCTCGCCCTGACTGCTGGTGTGCTCCTGTTGGTTTGTTTACTCCGCAATGGCTGCACGATCTGTATCACACGACATCCCGCCGCGGCTGTTTCAGCTGCGCAACCGGATGCTTGAATACAATGGAACATTGCTGCTGGCCACCTTAAGCGTAGCCTATGGATTATCCTTCCGGTTCTCTTACTTTACTTGCATGCAACCTGTTTTCCATTGCCTAGATTGTCCATTCAAATGGGCTCTGGATTTGTGTCTCTCGAACACGGGGTCTCCTGCCCTGGATTATGATCGACTAATGAGTCCCTTGGTGGCTCATGAGTTGGACTGTTCTGGAATCGGGATTACGGCCTGTGGAGCGGCACATGGAGTCCTAGGGAATTGGGATATATATACGGCAGCGTATGACTTCTTGGCGAGAAGTCATCTTGAAGAACATGCAAGTTGTCCTCTGATTGTGCTAGAGGCTCCGGTTATCGAAGAACATGTATGTTCATTTACTTGACTTGACGGGATGGCTGAATCTTTTACAGAACATTATTATGACTTCCTCTTGGAGGCAGTTGCTACTTCTGATGGACTGATTATTCTCATATCAGTCCACAACAAGAGTAATCAGAGACACGGTAACGTTTAAAATGTTTATTTTTAACTACGTGCCCTAAGGTGCAGTACTTTGGCTAACATAAGCAGACAAATGATTAAAAACAAAACCATCAGCATTGTTACAATACCATAGAAAATGAAGGGAGAGATCATATTACAGATGATAGTGGAAAACAACCACCCTCCCTTCACTAGTAAGCTAGTATTATGAAACTAACAGAAGGTCTCTAGGCTTGAATGAGGAACGCCATAACATAAACATCAGCTTAGGTGAATCACATCAAGTGATCAACTCTGCTCTGTGTCTGGAAAAGGTTTTCTCCAAGTGTCTGAATCATGCATGCAAATGCAATATTAAAGGCACCCGAGTTTCAGATATTTGCAGCTGTGTGCGTGTTATGGTTAGAGCTTGGGCCGATCAACCTGAAATCAAAAGCATACATTGTTATTTGACCTTGACGGCTTCTGCACACAGTGTTCAGACTAAGGTCGCGGTGCACGTCTGGGAATGTGAACAACAGACCGTTCTCATGTGAAGAAAAAACAAGCAAGCAGTTTTTCTTGTAATGACAGTTACCTGCAGTGTCGTGTGCAAAAGCAGCAAAGTGGCAAGATGGCATTTTACATCTAAGGCGCTTATGCTAACATAGCAATATGTGTAGATAGAACCCCGTCTCCACTACAATATGAAGCTCAGCAAAGTAAATGATTAAGATGGGCAATTATAATCCAATGTTGAAGGAGAACATACTGTGTAATTATCTTACAGAGTTCTGCCAGCACCTAATTAATTCCAAGCTAACTGTACCCGAAAGCTTGGGAAAGAGGCTGACCTTTAGATCAGCACCAAAGTGTCGAGGAAGGTATCCACAGGGAGCCATAAATAACGTAGGCCAGGTACCCTTCAGCAGAAGAATGGGGGAACAGGGAAAAAACAAAAGGAGTTCTCTAAATCTCCCCAAAAGAGTTTTCAGGGAACGGAGTCCCATTCTTTTTTTGATCCTAAAGGGGAGGAGGAGTTAATGGGAAGAAACCCATGAGACATAATCAGCCAGATACCATGACTGTGTATTACTGGGAGAGGAGGTTGCCCCAGTTAGTTTGGGGCAGTGTAGAGATTACCCTACTGTGCCTGGGTGACAGTGAAGTGGTACCAATGCATCACATGTCTGACAATACAAGAAATATAAAGGCAGTGGCTCTGTATTTATGGGCAGAAGGCAGATGCTATGAGACACAGGAGCCAGCATGACTACTGTTAGGTGTTATCTTGTGTCTACAGAGAAGGTTCTTCCGGGCATGGTTGTACTCGGATGTGATAGCTGGCAACCAGGAAACCACTATCCTGTAGCTTTGGTTGCCCTGGAGTGGGGTGAGTTTTCTGGTTCTCTGAGGGTAGTAATGAGTCTATCCATGCCTATAGATTTCCAACAGGGGGATGAGCTAGTAAGAAAGAAGTGGCACTCATATCTCATGGTGAGATGTTGAGATTGCTTAAGTGGGTACTTATGACCACACAGTCCATGGCAGCAAGACAGGTGAGTCAAAAGAACCCAGAGCCTCAAACAGTGACCTAAGTGCCTGCCAGGAAGAGGATGGACAGGGAGTGTGGGAAATCCTTCCAGTGAGTAGCCCAGTCTGGGAGGATGCTGATCCTGAGAGAGACCCCTAAATTCTACAATGGAAGATATTACTGCAGTGAGAGACTTGCCTCATTAGCAGGGTGGTAAGCTGATGGATAACCATCCAAAACAGAGTTCTGTAAGTTGCAGATGGAGTGTCCCCATCTTGCACCCTATGGTGACAAGCCCAGGCCCAGGCAAATTGTGACACCTCTGGTGATCACCACATTTATTGGAATGATGGTCTCCTTTATACTGAGCCTATGGTCAATGAGCCTATGTCAACCAGAGTGCCAATGGTCCTCCAGTCCTCCAGTGCAATAGGGCCTTCCTACTAGAGCTTTTAGTGATTCCAGATGACTAGCAAATCAGATGCATTCCATAGGTCCTGTGGTCTCTGCCAGACCAGTGGAAAGTTAAGCCTAAAGTATAAAGCACTCCTGCAGCCTTTCCTTGTGGTGGAAACACCCTTTGAAAGGGTAGGAGTTGGTATTGTTAGGCATCTGGATGTCAAGAAAGCAATAGGTGACAGGTATAATTCCGGTCCCGGTGGACCATGACACAAGGTACCCCACGGCCATATTTCTAAGGACTGTGGTGACCGGGGCACTGATAGTGAGCTTTACCCATCTAGTTTTCCCAACAAAGTTTAGCCGGACAGGGGCACCAATTTCATGTCTTCTTACATGAAGAATGTGAGAAAATTGGTTGTTGGTTGAGGAGCGTGTTAGCCTTTCTCAAACACCAGCCAAAGTCCTTGTCAGGGTGAACCACAACAGTGACTTAATTACCTAAGCTTAACTCTCTGGTGGCTTGGCACAAAAGCAGTCAGGCTTAACTTAGAAACAATGTGTAAAGTATATATGCAGAACACAAATAATATTAAAGTAAAAACACAATACAAGAAAAATCCCAACTCAATTTAGAAAAAGAGTCAAATGTATTAAATTGACACCAAAACAACAAAAATCCAATTAGTAGAACAGAAGATATGTACTTTTAAAGAGTTAAGGTAAGTATAGCGCCTAAAAGCACAATGTGCCACTCATGCTTATCTGTTTGTGCGAGACTGGGTGAAACTGTGATAGAGTTAGGGCCGGACACAGGGCCCAGGTTAGTCCAACATGAAGAGCTCCATGCGCTGTTGAGGAGGCAGCAAGGAGCAGGGAAAACATCATGGATGGTTGTCACTGTAGTAAGAAGAGCAGACCAGGCCTTGTGGCTGGTTATCGCTGTAGTTTGAAGATACTATTGGGTGTTATGGACAGTCACTGCTGTAAATTTGCATTGATGATCACCATGGGCTGTTGATGCTGTAGCGTGAAGTACACATCTTGTGTTGCCAATCATCAGTGGTCGCTGTGGGGCAGAGTCAGGTTCACCTGTGCTCCGCATTGCCAGTTGGTGCAGGCAGCAAGGTTTTGGTGCATACAGGCCTGTTTGCTGTCATAAAGAGCCCAAAAATAAAGTTTTTTTCCTTTTTGTCAAGGAGGAGTTAGACCTTTGTCACTCAATGGGGCCAGGACCTGAGGGGCACCTCTTGGGGATGAGGAACTCACTCCAGCAGAGGCAACAGGGCTCAGGCAGGTCCAGTTGCAGTTCTAGATGCAGGTTCAGGCAGCAGGTCAGTTGGGCAGTTGGGCAGCTGCATGGAGGCCTCTGCAACTGTAGCACTAACAGGAGGTCAGTCGGCTGACCCTCAGAGTCACTTCAGTCTGGGATGAAGGGTGCAGGTCCAGTCTTCCTTTTCAGTAAGCAAACTGGCCTCAAACGAAAAGTCTAGTCTTCCCTCTCAGCAAGCAGGGCAGGCCTCAAGCAGCAAAGCAGCAGGGTGTCCTTCTGTAGTATCCACAGGTCCAGGAACTTACTGAAGGTGGGTCTGAGGGTCCAATATGTATACCTGGTGCCCTTTTGAAGTGGGGAAAGCTTCTGGAGTTTCTCCTTACAGGTGTGTGGAATTTCCTTCCTCCCTGACCTGGTACTAGGCTGTCTGGGGTCGCCAAGACTGATGCTCACCCATTCCCAGAGCTGATGATCTCATTGACCAGTCAGGGGCTGCCAAGATCCAAAGTACCTATGACTGTTGGCAATTTTATTGGCAGATTGCCCTAACTGAGGAGGCCAGGGAGAAATTAGCATTCTCCACCCCATAAGGGCATTTCCAGGCCCCAATTATATCCTTTAGGTCACAAAATGACCATAACACCTTCCAGAGTTTAGTCAACCGGATCATAGCTGGGCTGCAAAGATTAGTGATGCCTACCTGTCTTCATCTCCAGCTGGGAACATATCTACCATCTTAAAGAAATACTTCAGGTCATGCAACAGGCAGGTCTGACTATCAAGGCCAGAAAGTGTCAGATAGGGCAAAGCACAGTGTTTTACTTGGGCCACCAGGTGGGTGGAAACCATATACAACCACTCCAGCCTACGTTCCAGACCATTATGGCCTGGCAGCCTCCTAAGACCCCGAACAAGGTGAGATCTTCTTAGGTCTTACTGGGTATTACAGGAGATTTGCCAAGAGCTATGTCTCCATTGTTTCCCCCTTGAATGAAGCAGTCAAAGAAGTTGTTCTAGACAGAGGCGTGTCAAAAAGCATTTGAAATGCTGAAAGAAGTCATGTGTTCAACATTAGAACTTAGGCCCCCTCATGCACTTAGGGCACCTGATTTCATTAAGGAATTCCTTGATCAGAAGTATGCTTTAGAGAATGGTATTGGGGCTGTTCTTTCACAGCTAAATGATGAGGGCCTGGATCAACCTGTAGCGTTTGGCAGCTTCTACCCAGGAAACAAAGGTGAAATGGAATTGAGAGGGAAGTATTTGCAGTGTTCTCGGCACTAATGAAACTGAACCTCACCATTTTGGAACTCATTTCCAGCATCAGACAGACTAGAGACCCCTCAGGTGGCTGATGTAAATATGTGGTAAGAATCCTAAACTGTTGTGGTGGTCCATCTCACTACAGGGCATGAACTATACAGTGGAACATTGCTCTTTGACTGACAACACCAATGCTGAGGTTTTTCTGCCGTAGCGATCAGAACTCTCACGCGGGTAGGTAGTTCTCCCCCATCTGCTGGGGGAACTTATGTTGGAAATTATCATCTTTTGTCTCACACGTAGACTGCCACAGCCATTCTGCCATCCACTACAGTGTTAGTATAAAGATGAATGCCGGCTTACTCTCTGTAGCCTGGCTGTGCAGTTTTCAAACTGCAAATTCAACCTGGAAAAAAAATTCCTTTTGATAGGACTGAACCTTCCTTTTAATAAGTCAACACTAAGTAAATCTTACTGTTCATAAGGTGGGGGTACAGTATTTAAAAGTAGAAAATGTACAATTTCAATGTTAAACATGTCCTTCCACTGAAAAGGCCCAAAAGCTATTTTACCTGTAGAATGTTGGCTATTCCATGGGAAAACAGTGAGATACAATATTACATTTAATGATGTTATCTCCACCTATGAAGCATCATCACTATTTATTACAACCCAAATTTGATAATGAAGTTAGATTTGGAACAAATATTGTGAAAAATGCACTTTTAGAAAGCTATCCTTTACCTGCTTAAAGCCTCTAGAATCCCGTTTGCATAAGCGACAAAGTTCACCTGGCAGCTGGACAGTCCCTTAACCCCTTGTGTGCCCATGACGAGCTGGACTCGTCATGGGCCGCGGTTGCGCTGTGCTCATGATGAGTCCAGCTCGTCATGAACCCCGCCCGCCAATGCAACGCCCGGCACAGGGCGGGGAAAGGGCGTGGCACACAAGGGGTTAATGAGGTTTGAACCTTCTCCTATTGCAGTGGATAAGGCCTTTAGTGTGGGGAATTTGTGAGTGCTGTTGACAAGATGGTCTGTGGGCTGGGCCCAGGTACTTGATTGCCTTCAAAGAGGCCTCCACTGTCATAAGCAAATGTTGGCTGACACCAGGCTGATTCCTTTCCTATGTGCCCCCACCAGACAGGCGACATTCCTAGAGAAAAGAAAGCTGTCCCCAGAACTGATTTAGAGTGACCACTGAAGAGGGGCTGCTCATTTCCATGGCCACACCACTGGGGTGGGCACAGGGTCTCTGCACAGTGAAAGAAGGGTTATGTCATCTTGTTTTTAGGTAGAGAGGGGTACTGTGGGACTGTAGAACAGACAAGAAATGCTGCAAAAGTCTATTGGGGTACCCCAAGAAGTTTGCACTCAATTGTTAATGGAGGAGTCACTCCCATTAGACCAAAAAGGGGGTCACTGTTCCATAGGTGTAGGTGTTGGAGGGTCACCCTCACACAAAAAGAAGAAGAGAGAAATGTCTTAGAGCTGAAAGAGGATATGGCTAGGTCTAGGATCCACTGTATAAGGGGGAGAATACAATTTGTCTCTTGTTGCCCTCACACACCCCGAGGGATGTCATGCTTCATCATTGGGCATTTGCTCCTCATTGGGCCGGCGCTGCAATGCCCAACGGGTCCCCCGAAGGGTCACTTTGGTGGAGATCTTTTAAGAGAACAGCCGAATGCAGGGGTTTTGGGAGAGTGGGTCCTATGTGTGCAATGAATGTGTGTGTGAGAGAGTTAAAAATGGCTAAAGGATACCGAAGGGGGAAAGGGTTTATTACTGTGTTGTTCCCTTTGCCATGCTAAAAAACCAGAAGGTTGTGCGTTACGTCTCTGAGCTGTAATGTGCTCTTGGTAACTGAAATGGTCAGGTCGACATGTTTTGCGCCCAGACAGTCAGAACGATCCTTGACGCTTTCTCAGGACCAGTAATAAATAGTGCAGTGCTCAGTGCAAGTGAAGAGGGGATATTAGCCCTCTTTGTGAAAGGAGCGGGCTTGAACTGTGTAAAACTACAGCTAAGCTACAACTCAGTCATTAAATCGCCCCTTAGAAACGACCTAGACAAGGAGAGAAAATAAAGGAATATAAAAAGACACAAAGCACTTGTTAGTCATAGATATATGGCGTTTGTCTGTTTATGAAAGTGTCAAGCGCTATCTGTTTTATGTGCAAGGAACATGACACTGGTACTGGCTGCAGTGAAGGGTGGGTCTCCGGGGAGGGCAGTCCGAGCCTACCCATTGTTCAGCCTGCCGTTTGCGGCCAAAGTGGGAGACCTCATGGGTGTTCTGGAATGCCCCCACTACCCGGGTCGCGCCATCTTTGAAGTATACATGGTAAAACTGAGAAGTTTACATTGGTTGCTCAAGGCAAAGTGTGTCACAGTGGCCACTCCCCAGAGTGGGTAGTATGATGCGGTGTACGGCTGTGAGCTAGTGAGGCCGTAACACATGCACACAACCTATCCCACCCTGAAAGGGCTGTCATGTCCATGCTTCAGTAGCACTACCAGAGCATTTTCGACTCAGTAAATAAGTATTTGACACACACAAGCAACAAGGGTAAATGTCCCCGAACCGAACCTCACGTCTAATGGAGAATTATTCCATGGGCTGGGGTGCCGGTATTCCCGTGTTGTCACGGGCTGGTGGGGGGGAGAGAAAAGGATAAAGGAGCGAGTAAGCGCAGTGGCCGTTACACACACTGATGAAACAGCTAAGCAGTGGCAGTGTGGACATAGTCCACCAATGTATACTCACGGTTTTGCAGCAAAAAAGATGCATCTTAGCACCTACCCGACCTGGCACCTGCCCGTATGTTGTAGGCAAAGTGAGGTGGGTCTTGTTATATGGCTCTGTGTGGCGGTGCGGGCGGTGCCGTCTTCTGGGTCTGTCGTCATTGTGCATGTGTGGGGGAGTAGTAAGACTGACTGTGCATGCGCAGCTATTGTAGTGACTGCGCATGTGCATTAAATTACTGTTCCTGCTTTCCTTATGTGTTGTCCTAGCCTGACATGAAAAGTGGTGGCCAAACAAGGAGGGTCGGGATCAGTGCCCTCAGTAACTTATATTACATTGTATGGTAGTGTGTGAGATGGCTCAGCGCCAGGGAACAACATCCAAGTAGTCCAAGAGTCAGTGGGGTTCCTAAAGGGGGTGTGGTATAAGGTGTGCATCTCTCACCCACCAGACCCCCCATTAGCTTTGAAGAGTGTATTGTTTGAGTCTGGGGTTCAGTGTATCTACAGGTAATGCACGTGTGGGGCAAGATGTGTGGCATTACGAAATGTGTAGAGGAATATTTAGATGCTGCTCACACTAAGTGTAGGGGTATCCATGGTGTTCCGCCCCCTGTGTAGGGTGAGAGGGTGTTGATAGATGTTGACATTGATAAGGGCATGTTAGGTTGGGTTCATAGTTCAACCCACGGTATCTCATCATTGAGACCGCATATGTGGGTACATAAGCGATAAACCCACCACTGTTCACGTCTCAGTAGTGCGGGGTTACTCCATACTTGGTTAGCTTCCAGGATGCTCCATTCCATCCCGTCGCATGAGTGACCTGCTTCAATGAAATGGTTCGTCATCTTGGTCGCTGTGCGGCCACATCGGATCAAACTCCTATGTTCACTGATCCTGAGGTTGATTGGTCTCGTGGTCATGCCAACGTACCTCAGTTGGCATGGGCATGTGATGATGTACACAGAGTTCTTTGTGTTACAGTTCGTGTGTGAGCGTTGTTCCCATGAGAAATCTTCGATCTGGAGAGCTTTGGTGTGTTTAGTCGTGGGACAAGAAGTACAAGAACCGCAGAGGTAGTGTCCCAACACAGGGGGTAGATTCCACAGTGTATTAACCTGCGTTTTTTTCTGTCTTGGCCGCGTCTGTACCAGTTGGTCCCGTAGGCTGGCTGTCCACTTGAATGCGAAATGTGATTGCTCGATTTTCATCGAGCCAGTTTTGAGGATTTTCCAGTTCCGTTTGATGATTTTCTTAATCCTGTTGGACAGTGGTGTAAAAGTGGTGACACAGGTGATGTCATCGCTTGTTTGGTGTGGCCTGGTTTCCAGAAGGCATTGGCGATTATTGTTCCTGGCACGTTTTTTGGCCTTCTGGACGACCTCAGCTGGGTAGTCCCTTTCCTGGAGATTGTTGGTGAGGGATTTGTCTTGTTCCTCAAAATCCAGGATATTGCCGCAGTTCCTCCGGATCCTGAGGAACTGGCCGTTAGGGAGGCTCTCCCTGAGTGCTCTGGGGTGGTAGCTTTTAAAGCTCAAGAGGCTGTTGCGATCAGTGGCCTTCTTGAATGTCTTGGTCTGTAATTTACCATTCTCAAGGGTAATCCATAGGTCCAGGAACGGGGTGGCTATGTTGGATGATGTCATTGTAAAGTGTAAGTGGGGATTCAGATGATTAATCCACTTGTGGAATTTGATGCAGCTTTCTTTAGTACCACTCCACAGGATGATGACGTCATCGATGTATCTTTTCCAGGATGATAAGATTTTCCTGGAACGGGTTTGTGTCCGTAAATATGTGGCTAGCCTCAAAGTGCGCCATGTACAGCCCTGCCAGACTGGGCGCAAAGGTACTACCCATAGAGGTACCTTGTACCTGGTGGTAAGTAGTGGTCCTGTACATGAAAAAATAGTTTTTGAGTGCGATGGTGATGCACACCAGGATAAAGTCAGCCGGTGTATTGGTAGTAAGATCTGTCTCACTCAAAAGGTTCCCTACTACCTTGAGGGTGGCATCTTGGGGAATGTTGGTGTAGAGAGCTTCTACATCGATGGTGATAAGGAGGTCGATGGCTCTAGTATTTTCTTCATTGATTTCCTGGATCAAGTTCAGGACCTCACAGGTGTCCTTGAGGTAAGCTGGTGTGGCCTGGACAAGTGGGCGTAGAAAGAAGTCACTGAAATGACTCAGTGGTTCGAGTAGCGAGCCAATGCCAGATGCGATTGGGTGTCCTGGTGGAGGGACAATGCCCTTAAGAATTTTGGGCAGAAGATAAAAGTACGGTGTTTTGGGATCTGTGTTCACCAGGAAGGTAGCTTCTTTTGGGGAAATCCAACCCTCGTTGGCTGCCTCATTCACCATGATCCTGATCTTTGTCTGGAGGTGTTTCGTTGGGTCAGTGTCCAATTTTTTGTAGTATTGAGTACTTCTGAGTTGTCTGAGACATTTCTGTTTGTAGTCCTTGATGTCAAGGACCACGGTCGCTCCCCCTTTATCCACTGGCTTAATTAGGATACTTTCATCATCCGCGAGGGAAGTGATCGGTCATCGAAGTTTGTTAGGTAGATTGTTGAATGTGGATTTTCTTTCTAGTTCATTTGCCTCTTTCAGTACCGCTTTCTCAAAGGTTAAAACCTCACTATGTACCATGCCCACTGTGGGGGTAAATTTGGAGGGTGGTGTGAGCCCAGAGTCCTCTCATTCTGGTGTGTCTTTGTCTAGAAAGAAAGATTTCAATCTTATTTTGCGGAATAGTAGGAGGAGTACCTCGTTCATACGGAAGTTGTCCTCTTTGGGAGTGGGGTCAAAACCTAACCCCATCTCTAGGACAGTTGTTTCGTCCGCATTGAGTTGCCTCTTGGATAGGTTAACGATCATGGTCTTGGATTTGTCATGCTCCTTGTTGTGCATTGGTTCTCTGCATCTTGCCAATGGATCTGTTTGTTCCCTCTTCTTCTTCCTCTGCCTCTGCAACTGCCTCTGCTCTGAAAAGGGGGTAGATGGTGATGGAAGATTGGTTGTGGGGATTTTTAGGAGTCACTCCCACCCACAGGTTGGTGCCAGGCATAAATATGACATCCCTACTACCATCCTCAGAACACTTTCTGGACCTGTGGTAGAACAGAAGAGGATTGTACTTGCTGTTTGTTGCCTGAAAATACTGGACCTACTCTTCCTTTGTACAAAGGAAAAAGTAGTAGATTACAAAGGTTATACAGCTGACCATTAGTTCACACTACCGCGAGGTACAAGAGGCCTTTTCTGCAACTACTTAGCTGACCAGTTCCAAATTGACCGGCCCTGAACTATCCTGCTGGCCTCTGCGGGAGTGAACTGTGAGCCCCAAGTACTGTGCACAAAGTCATGGACCCTTGGCTGGTATCAAATGTACTCCTCCTACCTTTTCCTGAAATATGGGACTTAGAAACCTTTTGGTTCCAAAGACCTCTGGAGGACCAACCTAACCTGCCAAGCTAATCTGTTGTAGGTACATTTTCGCTCACCCAATGCTTCAGGTTGCTCCCACTTGGAACTTTTCCACAGTAGCAACTCTGATTCAGGTGACTTCACAGAGAAAAGCTGTGAACCCCTCTTCGGCTACAGCCTGCTGCTTTGCTCCATTGGAATAATCTGTGCTCCAAAAATGTGACTAACTCTAAAGGTTAAAACCTACACCGGACAAAGGTGCCAAAAGTATTAAGAAGGAGAGGGACCTTCTATGGGTGTGGAATTTCACCTATTCTAAGCTTTCACGCCAAATGTCAGTGACTTAACCATCAATAAGGAGCCCTCCTCTGCTGCTGGACCCCCCCTAAGGATTTTTTTAAACTTCCATTTCAAAGACTAATTCTAAAGTTAAAACTTATGACTGGATCCAACCTAGGTTCTCTATCTGATGTATGTTCCATCACGGACATTCTTAACTAGTGCATAGGTCCCGAAGAAGCAAAACCAGATGACTACAGTTGGTGATTAACTCTTTTTTGGCCCTACTTTCATGCTTAAACTTTACAAATTCATAACAGCATTTTCCCTTATTGCATTTGTGTTGTATTGTATTATATTTATTAAAATATGTTAAATGTTCTAAACTGGTTTAGGATTTTTGTTGTGTTATATTTTGACTGTATTACTGTTTTGCTACCTCATAAATACTTTACACATTGCCTCTAAGAAGCTGGAGGGAGACAGCGGCTCTTCAAAGGTTTGACACTTCCTCAAACAATGTAAGTGTGGGATCAATCCTTCAAGTCCATCATTGAAATGCACAAGAGACTGGGTTTTTGAGGTTTATGAATAATTCAATAAACATCCACCAGTATGTTAAATAAAAACTCAGTCTGAAAACTCTTAATCATCTACTGGCGGATGTTTATTGAATTATTCATAGACCTAAAAAAATAAGTCTCTTTTCTAAGTGAAGCCTGTTTGCTCTGGGCCATTGCTAGAAGAGTGTTGAGCTCAGCTTAATTTTGTGACTTTAAGGGTTTATCTGACAAGGGTTGTGGTTGTTACTTGAGGTGGAAACTCATCCTCAAACAATACCTCAATTTCTTACAGACCTGTTCAGGACAGATAGACACCATACACTGGTAGCAAGTCAACCGCCATTTAATGCCACTTTCTTAGATTTCATGAGGTTTAAAAAACACTACATAATGTAACAACACAAAATTCAACTTCTACTATGAGAACCAGGCTAACTCTTCACTTATTTGTTGACTATGTCGTTATGTCGTGGACCTTTTGCAGAGTTCTGTTGTCTATAGGCTAGTTTGAACTATAGAAATACCACATAAATACATACATACATATATACATATATACAAACATACGTACATATATGAAGTGAATGATCAAGTGAATTGTCTTTCTGTGATGTCATATTCATAGGTCGGAGGGAAAATGATGCTACGTGTGTTATGCCTGTATGTCTCATACAGGAAAATTGGATACCCCCTGAAATTAAATTCACATAAGCACCTATTGAAATGCTGCAAGGATGAGCAGTGGAAGGTAGCACTATGCATAGAGCAGCACATTCAAGAATTGGCCCAGCATTCCAAAATGCTCATTTATAATGGTATTTTTACACAAAATGTGTATACAAAATATACTCTACTTATTTCCTCTCTTGCTGATGACTGGATTTACATTTACAATGATGACTCTGTTGACTTGTGGCAGTTCTGCTGTTATATGCAGACTGTTATATATAGTTGGTGAGGTGCACTAAACATGTAACAAGCATTATTCTCCCTCTTGGACATAAAGTCCTTCTATTGAACCATTACACTGTAACCCAGGTGTCTCCAACCAGTCGATCACGGCCTACCAGTAGCTCTCAGTGACCTTTAAAGAGGCTCCCACCCTTGAGTTCATTTTTAAATTTGCACAGTGTCACATTTTCCTTTTGGAGCTAAGGGAAGGCTGTGTTTACTTTATTTGATTATGATCAGGCTGCATATAGCAGGGCCTGATAATGAACAGTGTGCAGCCAGATTTATGAATCAGACTGGGACACAGAGTTCTTCCTGTTGCACTGAAGTTTTTAACTCTAAAATAAAAGTCCTTGTTGACTCAATATTGGAGGTAGAGAACAAAATGATGTGTGAATTACGGGTGGGCGTAGTGCTCCGCTTGTGGTACTGTAAAATTCGGAACCATGTGGCCTGCAACATACATTCGAGTTGTAACATCTTTCGCTGTTTCTTTCGCTATTTCGTCAGCAAAAGTATTACCACGACCAACATCATCGGTAACTTTCTTGTGCGCACTGCATTTCACAATCGCAACCTGTAACGGCAAGGTCAACGACTCAAGGAGATCATTCACCAACTGACCATTCTGAATCTTAGTTCCATGCGAAGTCAGGAACCCACGTTCTTTCCACAAGCGCCCAAAACTATGGGCCACGCCAAAGGCATACTGACTGTCAGTATATATGTTCACTTTCATTCCTTTCGACAACACGCATGCTCTTGTAAGTGCAATTAATTCTGCTGCTTGAGCCGAATTATGTGGTATGCGTGCAGTTTCAACAATCGTGTGCAAAGTCGTAATAGCATATGCAGCAGTCGTATCACCATTCGGAAGCTTGAAGCACGAACCATCCACCTATAAGGTACCATCACACTCAACCAGGGGAGTATCTTTAAGATCCACTCTCCCTTTTGTTTCTTCTTCTGTTCTGAACAGACAATCATGATGTTCAATCTCATCTGTGTCTGCTGAAATCGGCAATAGTGTAGCTGGATTCAACGTGTTGCACCTCTTTATGTGCACATGACTCGCTAGCAGTGTTAACTCATAACCTGACAATCGAGCACTAGTTAAGTTCTGTGTCTTGGTCCTGTTTAGCAACGTGTCCACTGCATGCGGAACCATTACCATCAACGTGTTATTCATTACTAACCCAGCAGACTGTCGAATAGACACAGCTGCTGCCGCTGTGGCTCTCAAGCAACTCGGCAATGCCTTAGCTACCGGATCCAAAGTCGACGAAAAATACGCACATGGACGTTGTTTGTCTCCATAAGACTGTGTTAACACTGACAATGCGCAACCTTCCTTCTCATAAACATACAATGTAAAGGGTTTACTGTAGTCGGGGGTACCCAACACAGGAGCCGAACATAATGCATTACGCAATTCTGAAAAACTTTTCTGACACTCTTCAGACCACGGGACGGGATTCGGTGTGTCTTTACATGTTAATGCTATCAAAGGTTTTGCCAGCAAAGAAAAACTCGGAATCCACTGCCTGCAGTATGAAGTAATACCCAAGAAAGCACGCACTTCTCTCTGTGTCCTTGGCACGCTCAATTGTGCAATGGCCTGAATTCTTTCTGGGGTCAGTTTCCTCCCCTCTTTCGATAAGAGATGACCTAAGTAGGTCACTTCTTGTCAACAATATTGCAGTTTTGAGAGAGACACTTTGTGATTAAAGGTAGACAAATTACGCAACAATGACAATGTAGCTTCTTTACAAATCTCCTCAGTATCCGCGGCGATTAGTAAATCGTCAACATACTGAATAAGGGTAGCACCACTAGGTAAAACAATTGTATCAAGCTGCGCTTTCAAAGCCTGACTGTATATTGATGGACTTTCACAGTAGCCCTGTGGAGCGCGTTTAAAACGTAAGCTTCGACCTCCTAGACTAAAACCAAAAATATCCCTGCTCTCCTCTGCAATCGGGATGCTAAAGAAAGCATTCTTTAGATCGATCACTGAGAACCAAGCAGCGGAAGCCGGAATCATTGTTAACAAGGCAGTTATATCAGGGACAACTGGAAACTGTGGCACAACTATCTTATTGACCTCTCTAAGATCGATCACAAATCTGTAAACAGGTGGCTGAGAAGGGTCAGTACGTTTTAAAACAGACAGAACCGGACTATTGCAAACGTTGCCTCTTGTCTCTTCAATTACATCCTTTATTATTCACGTCACCGCAATGACTAATGCGGTATGTATAAGTGTTTTCGTCATGTTTCATTGATGAATTCACCGTGTATACGATACTACATATTGAACCCTCGGGTTCCATTTTAGAACGGCATCCATTTTGTGGTTGCCCTCACATAGGCTGCGCACTAAGGCCATTCCTAGGCCTGAAGGACACACGATCTTTCTGTGACTTCTCTGTGACCTGTGCAAACTGACTCCGCTGCCCGAGGCCAGTCCTGTCTGGCCGGTTCCTTTTACTGCGGCCAAATGGGATTAGCATCAGGGCCCGACACATCATAAAGTCATGTATCCCACACGAACTCTGACTAATCTCTTTTACATCTGACTCTGTTTCCTACTTTATGGCTTATTTTACGAGGAGGAGGTGCCCGTTTGTTGGGGTCTGCTGATATCTGATGAGGGTTCTGAGCCTCGCTGGGTAAATAATTATGGGCTGATCGAGCTGAAATGTGGGATTGTCATCATGACTTTGCTCTTTCTTTGAAACGATGATATGTGAATGATCAAGCTGTAAAATAAGGAATGTTTGCCTAAAGCGTAATATTTTGTATAAAAGGAGAAGACTGGTATTTGTTAGGGGGCAGTCTCCTGAGAACATACACCGTGCTGTACTTCTCGGATACCTGTGATTGGTCTGCAGCCAATAAATACGATATTTGACTTCACCTAGAAGACTCTGTGTTTCTGTAGTCTGAAACAGGAAGAACTCGAAGTCTTCGGGTGTGTCCCCTGGCACCGCTGGGTTGGTTCTGGAAAACCCAGTACTTCACGCTCCGCCCACGGAGTGTGTGTAGTACTGCCCACTTCGCGCTGTAGGCGTAGCAGGGGCAGACTACACACACCCTGCGGCGGAGCAGAGTTGCTCGCCACCCGCCTCCCTCCCGCCCATATTTTACAATTATTAGAAACATTAGATAAAGAAAAATTACTTACCTGAGCTGCCGCGTCCCGGGGCTCCATCTTTCTGCTTCCTGGATAGCTTCTTCCTCACAAATGTGCATGCGCAGGCGCCTGCGCTTGCGCATTTCTCCCGAGATAATTTGGTTCTTGCTCGCACTGTAAAATAATACATTGTCTCGCGCGCGCGATCGCCTTACCTGAATCCCTGCATTCGCCGACAAAGTTTTCTTGATCCGGTCGCGTTCTCCATGAGATGTTGTATTGTTTTTAGCCATTTGCGCTGTCTCGCGACAGTTCGCGCCCGCAGTGACGTTATGCGTCGCGCGATCACGTCTTTCTTCTCGCGATCATGCACCGCGAGACAACTGAAAACAAGATGGCCGTGCCCGTGAGCAACCGTATGGGTAAGTTGGCGAGCCGCAACCATGCAGAAAATCTCGCGAACATGCGGGAAAAAAACTTCCGCATCTTCGCAATATTTCCGCGTGTTTGCGATAATTTTTAACATTTTTGCGATAATTTGCGAAAGTGGATTTTGCAAATTCCGCCCACCCCTACTCCACACTAGGTTATATAAAAATATCCTTTGTATTCCACATAAACCACATTAAACCATAGTCACATAAACCAATAATTACTTTGCGAACTAGGCAATTCTCTTAATGTCATAGTTAGTGCAATGAGGTAAACATGTATATGGTGCACACATCATAAAAACACCATTAATGTAAATAATATCTAGATCCTGAAATGATACTCATTATCCAGTCATAGCAAGACATACAATGGCATAAATCATAACATCAGGGCATAAACTGCAGGTTATACCATACATAAATCATCACTGCAGAGTATCCTACGCAATCCTGAATGTGCACGCAGTATCCTGATAAGGCAAGAATCTACATGACACACATTATAAGATCAGGGCATGCATGAGATGCAGTATAAAAGCTTGTGAATCAACACAAGCGTAAATACTGTCATGTAGGTTAGAATAGAGGTAAACTCACAAATCACCAATATTCACAGTAGTACCTAAAATTACCCCATATACCCATAATAACACAGGGCGCAGCCCAGATGCACTCCTATTAGGTGGTATACAGTAATTAAGGAATGAGAAAAGGGCTCAGAGGCATCTACATGCCTATCGCAGTGAATGTGATAATTTGTAAGCTCTCTGTGGAATGCGGGATCACAACCTTCAACTACATCTACCCTTGTAGTAAGTAGTACAGCTTGAACCACCACAAAGGTATGGTATGGGGAGGCCAGGACAGCTTCACCACAGTCTAGCAGTCGCAAGGAAGGAGTGAATAATGTGCGCTCTGGGCCCGGTTGAGTCCAAATAAAACAAGTACACTATGGGCAATTAACTGTGTGGAATTCAGCCCGGCAATGCACGGACTGTGCAGGTCCGGTACGGCAAACACCTGTGTGCACTGTTAAGACTGGTCTGGAGTTAAAGTGCCTACTCCTCCATGGCCAGAGTGCAGCTTGATCCTTCTGTATGCTGCAGGGCCCAGAGAGAAGCTGTGTGGGCCCCTTCTGTGGGTCAGCCACATTGCTAGTGGTCCCCGGGTTACCAGGACTTGAGCAACAAGTGCCAGCAGCTGGCTTCCTCTGTTCAGCAGAGTTCGTGGTGTATCTGTGCAGCGGCAGAGGCCTGAGGCAGATTTGAAAGGCTACTTCAGTGGGTGGCACAAGCAGCGCAGCAGGCCAACCAGTAGCATGTCATATACAGGCCCTGGGTATATGGGATACCGCTGTACAAGGGACATACAGGTAAATTAAATATGCCAAACAGGTGTAGACCAATCTTACTAAGTTTACAAGAGAGAGCGTATGCACTTTAACAATGATCAGCAGTGGTAAAGTGCCCAGAGTCATAAAACCAACAAAACTGGTCAGAAGAAAAACAAGAGGGAGGCAAAATGTTCTGGGATAACCCTGCAAAAAGGGCCTTTTGCACCCAGTAGCCAGTAGACACTGTGCCATATTTATTACTGAAAAAAATCAAATGGGAGAAATTTAAAGTGAAGAAAACCTTTTCTATGAAACATTAAGTATTAATGTATTCCTCCACTTTCAATTAATCCAAATACATCTTAATGTTTTATGAAGCATGTTCATTCACTTAAAATTCCTGCCATTTAAACAAATGTATTTGTCTGTTATAAATATGGCAGCATCTCTACAGGCCAGTGGGAGCAAGATGCTCAATGTTTCTCAATCTGACACTTGGAAATGGGAGAAAAGGTTAAATGATGAATTTTATGGAATCCATAAGAACAAAGTTAACTCTTCTCTTACATTTTCTCCATACAGTGCCATATGTATAAGTGAAAAATATAGCCATTTTTTAAGTTGGAGAAAGTTAAAAAGCAAAAAAAGTTCCATATTCTGAACATTTTTACAGAAAAATGTTCTGCCCTTTAAATTTCTTCCATTTGTGTTATACATATAATGGTGCCACAGATGGCGACTGTATGTCCTGTGCACAAGTACATACAACACAGTCCTTTGGTCACCCGTACACTTATATCCCATTCATACACACACACATATGTTCCTACATCCCCAAAGACTACGCTCTCACTGACACACATGGCAGCTCTGTCATAGTATAATTGGTTGCAAGCCGTTAAGCATTGGGGCGTGTCCCCTGGGCACTGGTGTGTCGATGTTGGATTGTTGTTACTCAATTGGATTCAATAAAGTTTCTTCAAAAGTTTTTTTTGTAGTTTATATTTCTTTAATCACGAAATTCATATATCATTTCGATGATGCATCGTATAATACGAGTTTACAATTCCCAATGCATGTCGGCGTGATGCCTTCTTCCGGGGAATATCTAAAAGTAAATGAATGAGGCGTTTGTAGTACTATGTCACCTTTTATCACTAAAGAAAAGTATTACAGGCATTCATTGGCGTCAATTGTGATTAGTCTTTCTGCGCGTCTCAGTAGTGATTAATGTGGGGCGGTATTTAGTGACTGTTAGTTCGTATCGTGGTCTTAAAGCTAGGTCCAAGGTAATATGACTATGGGACTCAGCGGAAAAAGAGAAATTATGTACGTGCATTTTAAAGAGCTATGGGTGAGTGTTTAAAGAAACGAAGTGCAATCTTTATGCTAATGCGGGCGTGCGTCATAGTAGTGGTACAATCGAGAGTGTCTCCCATTATTTCGCGTGTGACACAAAGTAACGCTTGCTCTCTAAAGTTACTTACTTTCGAGTTAGGAAGGTTTCTAGCGCATGCTGTGGACAGCCGTGCCGGGTGCCTCCGTCAGTGTGTGAACGCTGGGTCGAATGTGGGTTAATGTGAGGTTGTGTGATAAAAATGGAAATGGAACTCATTGTTTGAGAACTGAAAGTGAGAAAAGACTATGCGTGCAACATCAAACACATTTGACAGTCTGCAATATAAAACATTCATCTGTGTAAAATAAGATAATTAATACACTTGTTAACTGTTAATGCAATCAGAGATAACATGTAAATTCCATCCGGTCATTCATCCCGTTTGGTTTCATGGAATTAAGTGTGCGAATCCAGTGATTTTCACGTTGTAATAAAGTTTTGTGATTGTCTCTGCCTTCCGTTTTAGCAATGATTTCCAGGATGTTGAATTTGAGTTGGCTTATGTGATGTCCAGCTTCTAGAAAATGGCTTGCCACTGTGGATTTGAGGTTCTGGGTCCTGATGTTGCTTTTGTGTTCATTTATACGTGTTTTAATTCTTCTTTCTGTTTGTCCCACGTATATTTTTCCACATGAGCATTTTAGTTGGTATATTGTATTGGCTGTATCGCATGTGGCTGTTACTTTAAGTTTGATGATATAGCCTTTCATCGGATGTGTGATGTATGAACCAAGGATGATGTTGTTGCAATTGTTGCAATTCCAACATGCTAGAGTTCCTTTGTGTTGGATTTGTACGGTCTGATCTGTGGGTTTTTTTTATAATCTCTCCCAGATTCTTGGCTCTGGTGTATGCGAAGGTTGGTTCCTGTTCAAAAATTTTATTGAAATCTGGTTCCACTTTCAATATGGGCCAGTGTCTTTTAACAATTTTTTTGAAGCATTTACTCATGTCCTTAAAAACATCGTTCAAAAAGCTAATGAAACAGGCACCATAAATGACAAAGTAAAGAAATTTCTGATTCAAACCAACCCAAAAAGTCCCACCATATATATGGTACCGAAAATACATAAAAATTTGACCAAACCAACTTTCCGACCGATAGTGTCCACAAGAAACAGTCTCCACGAACCGGTGGGCAAATACTTGGACAAATACCTCCAACCAAGCGTTGTTAAACTACCCACGTACATCAAGGACACAACGGATTTTCTCAATAAATTTCAAAAGATCACAAAAGACAGGAATGAACCAATCCTCATGTGTACAATAGATGTCAAATCTTTATACACGTCCATCCCACACTAGAGTGGCCTGGAAGCAGTAGAACAAGCACTTCTACAAAGTGAATACAGTACAGACTTACAAATCTTTTTGATGGAACTAATGTTTTTCACATTACAACACATTTATTTTAAATGGAAGACAGACTGGTTTTTGCAGAAGACAGGTACATCAATGGGAAATTGTGCCGCGCCAACATACGCGAATATCTTTATGGGAATGTTTGAAGAAAAACACATCTTAACCAATCCTACGTGGCAAAAACATCTAAAAATGTTCGTAAGATTCATAGACGATATATTCATACTATGGAATGGACCAACATCGACCCTTAACAAACTGCTGGGTGAACTTAACCTGGTAGATGAAAGAATACAATTTACTTCAGAGACACAACTAAACACCATCAACTTTTTGGATGTAAAAATCACACAAACCAGTGAAGGTTTTCAAACAGATCTGTTCAGAAAACCCACGGACAAAAACAACATGCTGTCCTACGACAGCTTTCATCTCAGGTCCTTAAAAAACAATATGCCTTTCACGCAAATACTCAGAATAACAAGAATAGTGTCAAACCCCAACATCTGGACAACACGCATCAATGAAATGCTGAAATGCTTTCGAACAAGAGGATATCCAGAAAACATCTTACAAGAAGCAGAAAATAGAGGCAACACCATCAGCAGGTCCACTGCCTTGTCAACCTCAAGGAAATCCACAGACAACCGTACTACAATAGTATCTAAGTTTTCTACCATGAGTAAATGCTTCAAAAAAATTGTTAAAAGACACTGGCCCATGTTGAAAGTGGAACCAGATTTCAATAAAATTTTTGAACAGGAACCAACCTTCGCATACACCAGAGCCAAGAATCTGGGAGAGATTATAAAAAACCCCACAGATCAGACCGTACAAATCCAACACAAAGGAACTCTAGCATGTTGGAATTGCAACAATTGCAACAACATCATCCCTGGTTCATACATCACACATCCGATGAAAGGCTATATCATCAAACTTAAAGTAACAGCCACATGCGATACAGCCAATACAATATACCAACTAAAATGCCCATGTGGAAAAATATACGTGGGACAAACAGAAAGAAAAATTAAAACACGTATAAATGAACACAAAAGCAACATCAGGACCCAGAACCTCAAATCCACAGTGGCAAGCCATTTTCTAGAAGCTGGACATCACATAAGCCAACTCAAATTGAACATCCTGGAAATCATTGCTAAACAGAAGGCAGAGACAATCACAAAACTTTATTACAACGTGAAAATCACTGGATTTGCACACCTAATTCCATGAAACCAAACGGGATGAATGACCGGATGGAATTTACATGTTATCTCTGATTGCATTAACAGTTAACAAGTGTATTAATTATCTTATTTTACACAGACGAATGTTTTATATTGCAGACTGTCAAATGTGTTTGATGTTGCACGCATAGTCTTTTCTCACTTTCAGTTCTCAAACAACGAGTTCCATTTCCATTTTTATCACACAACCTCACATTAACCCACATTCGACCCAGCGTTCACACACTGACGGAGGCACCCGGCACGGCTGTCCACAGCATGCGCTAGAAACCTTCCTAACTCGAAAGTAAGTAACTTTAGAGAGCAAGCGTTACTTTGTGTCACACGCGAAATAATGGTAGACACTCTCGATTGTACCACTACTATGACGCACGCCCGCATTAGCATAAAGATTGCACTTCGTTTCTTTAAACACTCACCCATAGCTCTTTAAAATGCACGTACACAATTTCTCTTTTTCCGCTGAGTCCCATAGTCATATTACCTTGGACCTAGCTTTAAGACCATGATACGAACTAACAGTCACTAAATACCGCCCCACATTAATCACTACTGAGACGCGCAGAAAGACTAATCACAATTGACGCCAATGAATGCCTGTAATACTTTTCTTTAGTGATAAAAGGTGACATAGTACTACAAACGCCTCATTCATTTACTTTTAGATATTCCCCGGAAGAAGGCATCACGCCGAAATGCATTGGGAATTGTAAACTCGTATTATACGATGCATCATAGAAATGATATAAGAATTTCGTGATTAAAGAAATATAAACTACAAAAAAAACTTTTGAAGAAACTTTATTGAATCCAATTGAGTAACAACAATCCAACATCGACACACCAGTGCCCAGGGGACACGCCCCAATGCTTAAGGGCTTGCAACCAATTATACTGAATCCCCACACTCCTTGTTCAGAGAAGTGACACCCTAGGAGCACGGACTTACCTCTCCAAAAACCTGATAAAATATGATCACAAATACATAAGCTGTGCACGTACCATACCTATAGCTCTGTCATAGTGCCTGCCCCTAGTCAAAGTATTTTGTTCAACCAACAGCGTCTCGCTCCATGGACATAAGCCTTGCAGTCAATGAAGCTGGGCTTGTGGGCATCTGGTAACAAGGCAAGAGTTGCTTAGCCGTCAGTAGCTTGCAATGATTTTCACTGATCAGAAGTAGCTCTCCCTACAGAAAAGGTTGGAGAACCCTGATTTAGAGGGAGAGTCAGTTCAGCCAACACAAAATTTCATATGATTGTTTCATGTGTGAAAAGAGACTAAGAAGCTGGAGCTTATCAAATGGAATGTGCCCATGTAGTTTCCATTGGTATTACAATAAGTATTTCCTCCACTTTTTTGACATTCCCTATAAACCACAGCACAATATATATTGTACTAAAATGCTGACATTTATAATCTAGACTGTTTAGCAGAGGTTACAAACAAAGCAATAAAATGTAATAAGTAAAAATAAATGAACATTTCAAAGAAATGACTCGTTTTGTTTCTTGGCATCGAGTTTAGAACATTTTAATTGTAGTATAATAGCCTATCGGCTCAATAAAAAGATTCCCGCCAAATGTTCTCTATATACAGTTTAATTCAAACTTTGTGCAAGACAAAATACATTAATAACTTCATTATAGCTCCATAAGAAGCTAAGGAAGTAGGAACCCCAATGAGCGTGAGTAGGTGTCAACTTGGAAATTCATGCACCGTTAGTATGAGTGATATGTCATTGTTTTTGGGCCATGAAAAAATTTAGCTCTTTGAAAAAAATGCACCCCGTTAGGATTCACATGAGCAATCGACCATCGGGTTGATAGCAGCAAAATCGACAGAGAATATATTTGCATTGAAATAAATCAGTCAGTATTCACCAAGATGCACATCAACACATTGTGGTGTGGTTTTAATTATCATTATTGACATTTTGTGCAAGGAAGTCGTCCTATGAAGTGCTGTGTAACTGCTAGCTAAGAAAACGGATGCTGACTTTGTACATCTATTATTAGCCCAGTTAGCTGTAGGGACACACTCAGGGGAAATAAAAGTAGGATTAATGACAGTGACAAAGTGGCTTCACAGAGATGCGACTATATTTTCAGCAAAGACCGTAGGGAGCGGGAAATCAAGAGACAGGAGCATTGTTGATTAAACCGTGACAATCACCAGTTTTGGGTGCTGTTTGTCAGCATTTAAACCATTGTGAATGACTTCATCCCAAATACAGCGAATACAACTATGTAAATCATAATTATGTTAGAAATTGGGTTGCTGGTTGACTGGGGTATGAGAAACCGCGGCCTGGGCAGGTGGGGCCGGGTTGGGGGGACTCGACAGATGACCACGACGTAAAATTAAATAAATAATGAATTTTCTCTTGTGATCATCTGTTGAAATCCCCCCCAACTGGCCCCACCACCTCACTGCTCTTACCTACACAGGCCGTGGCTGGGTATGAGCCCGAGTCAAGCAGCAACCACAATCCTACTCAGGGTAAGAAGCAGGCAAAGATATATTATCATCTTATAATGAAATCTGCTCCAACCAGAATGAGGAATTGAATGTACAAATAAACTGACAGTTTAGGACAAGTCCCAGGCTTGTTGGTTTAATCTATGTAATGCTTGTACCCTTCCTCTTGATTTCACCTTATAATTTGAATTTCTTGTATCCACATGGTTTTAAATTTTAATATTTTGTATGCTTGTTTATGTTTTTCACAAAACTGTGATGTTGAGAGTATGAATATTCCTCAATGGCAGTGCGACAGATCAGAAAGATAAGACTGGACCTATTTAACATGATTTTCTTTTGTTTATATATGTTGCTTGATTGTAATTACCCATCTTGAGAATGTTGGGCCAATTATTGTGTCATGTTAGGTTTCTGATGTATTTAGCAATTAGATTTAGCGCACTTGGGCTTGATATTTACTGGAAATGATCTGAACTTATATGCATGAAGTGCGTTCTTAATTTTTACAGCAATACATTAGCATGAGGTATATTTCTATGTTATGGGTTACATTGCATTCTGTGTTTCAGTTATGGATTTTTAATACTTATTGTACAATGCTGTTTGCCCACATGGTCTTGATTTCAGGTTGGCCACGGTTGTCAGGTTTTCCAATGCATAGCGTGATATGCGGTGATAGGGTGTCACATCCCTTAAGTAAACATTTTATATATGTATTATGTTGCTGAAGATTCTTGTATTTTACCAAATTCATTTGTAAAAGAGGCAAAACATTTTTAAAAAATTAGAACATTCAATAATGAATCAATATGCAATTTCTTTATTATCTGTAAAATATGTGCACATAATATATTTTTTTGAACAGTGTAATGCTATGTGAATTGTACAAGATGGCTGCTGCCATTGCACAACTCTCTCTTGTGTCCTTTGTTGAGTACCACGTATTATCCTATGTTTTTGTAATGATCTATTTTTCGATTGACAGCCGTGATTGAGGTGGTGAGCAGAAACGTATAAAGTGCTACATGCTCCTACCACAAGTCAACATCACTATTTTCACTACTGTTGTGCTGCAGTTTCTTTAACTTCATCACCACTTGGTATTTGGTTTTAAATACCCAGTTCCTACCACCAGGGGCCATAGCATCTCAATGCTGTGAGGGTCTGCATTTTGGGAGGAGTTTTGTTGTTGCAATTGATATATATATATAAATTCAATGAAAAAACCATAGGTTTCAGGGACGTTATAGTTAGGAATTAGCATTTAAAAAAACCTTAGAAATTCACTGAAAAAACCATAGGTTTCAGGGACGTTATAGTTAGTTGGACATTTGACTTATATAAAACCAGAGAAATTTGCCTGTTATAGTTAGTTGAGCTAACTATAACTCGCGCCCCCACAATGCACTGCTGATGACGTCACATATTAAATCACTGATGACATGGTCAGTGACATCACTGATGACATCACAGATGACATCCCAAATGACATCACTGATGACATCACTGATGACCTCATCCAGTGAATGTGTGTTTCTGTTAAGTTTAAATATGTTTTATAAATATATATATGCCAAGGTGTATTGAAGAATTAATGACTGTATGAGACTCAGGATGGATGATTAACTAGGTGTGTGACTAACTGTATAAGTGACTAATTAATTATGTCTTGCTTAATGCATGTGTTAGCGACTGATATAGACATTCACACAGGTTAGGTTGTTAGTTGGTGTGTAAGCAGTTCCATGGTTTGTTTAGCAACTAAATGAGGATATATATGATCTATTCATTGCTTGTCTGAGTACCTGTATGAGTACCTGAGTGTCTGCGTGGGTGAGTGGTGGGGTGTGACTCTCTGCATAGATGTGTGAGTGGATAATTCACTGGATATATGTGTTCAAATCTGTATCTGTGAAGGTCTGTATGGCTGAGTGAGTGTGTGTATGAGTGTCACGTTGAGTGAAGGGATACCTCAGTGGTACATGTGAGTAACTCCATATGTGAAAGGCACTATATATGAGTGTTGGACTATATAAATGACTATATGTGAGAATTGTGAGAGTGCCTGTATGGGTCAGTGTGTCCTTGTATTAGAGTGTAAGTATGTGTTTGTATATGTTTAAATAAGTGACGTGGTATGTGTATAACTGTACAGGTGAGTAAATGAAAGTGTTATTGATTATTTCCATTACTGACTAGGTGTGTGAATATCTCTAAGAATGAGAGGCAGCGTGTGAGTGTCTGTATAGATACGCGACTGGATATGATAATGCTGTATTGATGGCTGACTGTATGTATGAGTGAGTGTACAGGTGAATGAATGGATGTGTGTAGACCTACAAATTAGAGAGTGGATATGCACTAACTGGTATTGGTGTGTTCACGGTTTTGAAAATTATAGTCTGTATTTTAGACTGGGTGTATCAAGTGTTATATTAGGGTCTGATCAGGTGCATCTGATTTTCACGTGGATGATGTCATCAGTGATGTCATCAGTGATGTCACTGACCATGTCATGAGTGATGTAATATGTGACATCATCAGCACTGCATGGCGGGGCGCGAGTTATAGTTCGGTCAACTAACTATAACAGGCAAATTTCTCTGGTTTCATATGAGTCAAATGTCCAACTAACTATAACGTCCCTGAAACCATGGTTTTTTCAGTGAATTTCTAAGGTTTTTTTTAAATGCTAATTCCTAACCATAACGTCCCTGAAACCTATGTTTTTTTCAGTGAATTTCAATGTTTTTTTAAATGCTAATTTCTAACTATAACGTGCCTGAAACCTATGGTTTGGTTTTTTCAGTGAATTTCAAAGGTTTTTTAAATGCTAATTTCTATTTATAACGTTCATTAAACCTATATTTTTTTCTGTGTTTTTTAATTCTCATCTCATTCTCAACATGGTGAAAACCGCAAATCTCAGCACTCTTCCATCAATACTTTACACCAGCAAAATTGCCACAAACAAGAGCCCCATCTAACGCTAATGAAATGCACTGTAGGCATTCCCGTGCAAAAAAAGATGAAAACACCACTTCCCCATATTTTCAACGACCAGTCAAATCTGCAATGCAATCCAAAAAGCAGGCGATAAGCCGAGTTAGCAGTAACAAATTACCATCAACCTTTAACTGGTGTAAGGAGGTCGAGTAACTACTCCGTTATTTCGACCCAACTCACAGCCACATCTAAACACCAACATGTGATACAGCTACTGATCATGCAGCTCTGACACCCAACAACGCCACAACACCCAGCCCCACCACAACCAGAACCTCCCCCCCGGACCACCCCCCTACTACCACCGAGGCAGCACAAAACAGAACAACGGACCTTCCCAAAATGCCAAGCCCCTCAGCCACACAATACCTGAATGTTGGGAGATGAGCAACCAACTATATATAAAGGAGGCAAGTCACCCATCACTGATAAAGCACACAATGCCAAGTGTAACCCTCATGTGCTGCACAGACCTCAATATGCAAAGCACAAACCTCTCCATGTGGAGATATATTATTGGTACTTGTAGTGTAGTGCACAGTGGATGCAACCATGTTACTTCAGTCAGTGGTGAAGCTCTCGGTCATGTTGCTGTGTTGTCCCCCCCTGGAAGCGGAAGCGAAGTGGGCTGCTCCAACATACGCCACTCCAGCGTAGGAGTATAAATAAATAGACCAGGCCCTAGGCATGGTTCACTTGTGGGAAAACCAACAAGTCTGTAAGAACGGCAACCCTCACCCTGGCACGTGGCAGCCGCCATAACCGCTGGCCTCCTCAACACAGGGCCCCTGCGAACCCAGCGGCACAGCACCGCAGACTTATGTCTGTACCGACTACTGCCTTCGATCTACACTACGGACAGCACGGCTCACAATTCAGATGCAGTGGTGATTGGAGATGTCGCAATCCAGTTTGCAAGACACGTTGCTCTCAGTGCAGCCCGCACGGAAGACGCATGATTGCAGGCTGCACACATGCTGTGTGCTTCAGGTGCTACTAACTCACTGCACCATATGTCATCCCCACGTGGCCTTAGCAACGCAGAATTCATTAGACAAAGCACATTGCTCCAAGTGCGGCCTGCTGGGACCACGTCTCATCGCAGGGTGCGCACACGCTGAGAACTCCAGGTGCCACTAACTGTGCAGCTCAACTCAACGCCACATAGCTGGGCACCCATCCTGACCACTGCCTCCGCCCTACACAGGAGTTACATGATTCACAATTCAACATTAGTAGCGATGCAAATTGTGTAAGAGACTATAATGGTTTAAGAAGACCAAATGCTCCCAATCTGTGCAGCTCAAGTCAACGTCACCTGCCTGTGGGCCTTTGCTGACCGCTGCCTCCAGCCTATACTGTGGAAGACCAGCGACACATGGTGCCAACTAACCCTGTTCAACACAAGCCTATCCCACATGTGTAACTGTCTCCTGAGTCCTCAATGACAGTGACCACAGCACCAGACTCCCTTCGATCACCGAGGGGTATTTCCACTTGGAAGACCGGCGACACGTGGTGCCACTGAAACTGTACTGCGCAAGGTGTGTTTGGGTCACCATTGTATGCACATGGCTGTGGACCCTAGCTCATCGCTACCTCTGCCCTACAATGTGGGTGACCGGCAACAAATGGTACCAGTAACCATCTTCAACACAAGCCGATCCCACATGTGTAACTGTGTCCTGAGTCCTCAATGGCAGCGACCACAGCACCAGACTCCCTTCGATCACCGAGGGGTAGTTCCACATGGAAGACCGACGACACGTGGTGCCACTGAACCTGTACTACGCAAGGTTTGTTTGGGTCACCAACATATGCACATGGCTGTGGACCCTAGCTCACCGCTATCTCTGCCCTACACTGTGGGCGACCGGCAACAAATGGTACCACTAACCGTCTTCAACACAAGCCGATCCCACATGTGGAACTGTGTCCTGAATCCTGAATGGCAGTGAACCCAACTTCTTGCCAGTGACCACAGCACCAGACTCCCTTCGATTAGTGTGGCATATTTGCATATCGAAGTCATCAATGTGGAAAGTATTGCCGACGAAAAGATAAGATAACGCAAAAGATAAATTTTACACAAACTGTCGATTTCCCTTTCCACGTCCAGTAATTTACAAAGGAAGAGTGAACAGTTTTATGTCAGCAATGAGATATACCATCACTCGAAAATCACCCAAAAATACTTCTAATTTAAAAAGGAACAGAAGCATCGAAGTACAATAATGATCACAATTCGGAGATTTTGAAGATGTGAAATGCAAATATGAACATACAATATGATGCACATAACTCAATTGCTGTTTCTCACTATGTCACATCATATATTACCAACTCTGAGAAAAGAGAATTCATAGAAATGTGGGAAGAAATTTCAAAGGAGAAGACACTTAGGAAAAAAATGTACAGTGTTAGTTTGAAGATACTTTCACATTGAGAAATTGGATCCTACCAATGTTCGGATCGATAGACATCTGCAAGTTTATACACTTACATAGATACACTCCGACCCCAAGACGACCCTCAGAGGCACCCTCATCTACAGACCTCCGGGACCTCACGCACAATTCAGCGAAGACATCGCAGACTTCATCAGCCTGCACGCACTTCTCTCCGTCCTCCTAGGGGACCTCAACTTCCACTTGGAGAACAACAAGGACTGCAACACCACCACCCTGCTGGACAACCTCGCCAACCTCGGACTCAAGCAGCTGGTGAACACCCCCACCCACTATGCCAGCCACACGCTTGACCCCGTCTTCTCTTCCAGCAAACACATCTCCTTCAGCCACTCTACCGGACTTCATTGGACTCACCACAGCTGCGTCCACTTCAGCTTCAGAAAAACCACGACCCACCACCACCCGCAACAGGTCCCTCACCGGAGCTGGGGCAAGATCACCGCCAAGCAGCTCACCACCTCCCTCAGCCTGAACCCTCCCGCCAGCACAACAGACCCTAACGAAGCAGCCAGCAACCTCACACAGTGGCTGACCACCTGCGACGACGACTTCGCACCACTAAAGAACCCTCCCAGCGGACCTGGCTGCAAGAAAACCCCCTGGTTCACTGACGAACTCAAGGACTCCAAGAAGTACTGTCGCACCCTCAAGAAAGCCTGGCGCCACGACCAGACCACAGACAACATGACCGCCCTCAAACACGCCACCCGCAGGCACCACCAGCTGATCCGCACCACCAAGAAGACAGCATACAAAGAAAGACTGGACAGTAATGCCCACAACAGCAAGGAACTATTCAGCATCGTCAAAGAGCTCTCCACCCCCAGCGCCGGAAACAACGACATCACTCCTTCACAAGACCTCTGCGACTCACTCGCCTCGTTCTTCCACCGCAAGATCGCCGACATACACAACAGCTTCTGCGCACCAACCACGCTCCCAACCGCCGAACCAACGCCCCCCACCACCACCCTCTGCGCCTGGACCCCGGTCACCACCGAAGACACCACCCGCATGATGACCACCATCCACTCCGGATCACCTGCCGATCCATGCCCCCACCACGTCTTCAATAAGGCCGACTCCATCATCGCACCCCAACTGCGGGACATCATCAACACCTCCTTCCACACCGCCACCTTCCCGGAGAGCTGGAAGCACGCCGAGCTCAGCGCCCTCCTGAAGAAACCAACAGCTGACCCCACCGACCTCAAGAACTTCCGCCCCATCTCGCTCCTCCCATTTCCTGCCAAAGTCATCGAGAAGACCGTCAACAGACAGCTCGCCGCCTTCCTCGAGACGAACGGATCCCTCGACCCCTCGCAGTCCGGTTTTCGAGATAACCACAGCACCGAGACCGCACTGATCGCAGCCACCGATGACATCAGATCCCTGCTCGGCAACGGGGAAACAGCGGCCCTCATCCTCCTGGACCTCTCCGCAGCATTCGACACTGTCTGCCACCGCACCCTAGTACTGCGCCTCAGCGACATCGGGATCCAAGAGAAGGCACTGAAGTGGATCATCTCGTTCCTCGCCGAAAGAACTCAGAGAGTCTGCCTCCCCCATTCAGATCCTAGGCCACCGAAGTCATCTGTGGCGTACCACAGGGATCATCCCTCAGCCCGACCCTCTTCAACGTCTACATGAGCCCCCTCGCAGCCATCGCACGCCAACACAACCTCAACATCATCTCCTACGCTGACGACACCCAGCTGATCCTCTCCCTCACCAATGACCCCACCACCGCCAGAACCAGCCTCCAGGAGGGGATGAAAGACATCGCCGAATGGATGAAGAACAGCCGCCTGAAAATGAACTCAGACAAGACGGAAGTCCTCATCCTGGGACCATCGCCCTCCGCCTGGGACGACTCCTGGTGGCCACCTGCCCTGGGCGCCACTCCCAAGCCAACGGACCATGCACGCAACCTGGGCTTCATCCTGGACTCCTCCCTCTCGATGACCAGGCAAGTCAACGCCGTCTCCTCATCATGCTTCAACACCCTACGCATGCTCCATAAGATCTTCCAATGGATCCCCACCGAAACCAGGAAGACGGTCACCCAGGCACTCGTCACCAGCCGACTGGACTACGGGAACGCCCTGTACGCAGGAACCACAGCCAAACTTCAGAAAAGACTCCAACGCATCCAGAACGCCTCCGCACGACTCGTCCTGGACATCCCCCGACACAGCCACATCTCCGGTCACCTGAGAGACCTGCACTGGCTCCCCGTCAGCAAGAGGATCACGTTCAGACTCCTCACCCACGCACACAAGGCTCTCCACGACCTAGCCCCCAAGTACCTCAACAACCGCCTGACCTTCTACACGCCCACCCGCCAGCTACGATCAACCAGCCTCGCCCTCGCCGCCGTACCACGCATCCGCAGAGCCACCACCGGAGGAAGGTCCTTCTCCTACCTGGCAGCCAAGACCTGGAACTCCCTCCCCATCCACCTTCGGCTGGCCAAGGACCATCTCTCCTTCAGGAAGCAACTCAAGACCTGGCTTTTCGAGCATTAACGGACCCCTCTCCCCCAGCGCCTTGAGACCCTCCGGGTGAGTAGCGCGCTCTACAAATGCTATGATTGATTGGATTGGATTATATTCAAAGTCAACAGGAACCATCTGGATAAGTCTAGTTTTTCCTGTGGCACGAAATCGAGTTTTACAACAAATCTGTGATGATATAGACTTACGTTTCTTTGCTAGTCAAGAGAACTGTACAGTAAATTACAGTTTGATATGTCTAGGTGTTGATCAACAAATGCAAGATAATACTGTTCTAAAGTTTGAAAAAGAAATAACAAAGTTTAAAGTAGTTTCCGGTGAAAATCCCAACTATATTTATATTTATTGCCGACATACTCATTATATACTCATTCAAACTAGGAATGTAGATGTACTACCACTAACCCTGTTCAACACAAGTCGATCCCACATGTGTAACTGTGTCCTGAGTGCTGAATGGCAGTCACCCCAAGTCCGTGGCAGCGACCACAGCACCACACTCCCTTTGATCACTAAGGCATATTTCGATATGCAAGGCCAACGACTTGTAGTCCCACTAACCCTCTTTAACACAAGTCGATCCCACATGTGTAACTGTGTCCTGAGTCCTGAATGGCATTGACCCCAACTCCGTACCACCACACTACCTTTGATCAGTGAGGGGTATTTCCATATGCAACTACAGACTCCAGTAGGCAAGTAAGTATCACAGTCCTACACCCTACATATTATCCTTTTAGTATCCTTGCTTCAAGAACTTTTTTATATCAGTTATAGCTTTACTACAATGACCAAATTAGTCTTCAAATGAAAACTAAAATGGAATAGCAGTCTACACTGCAGGCAGTACAGCTCGCAATTCCATTTTTAAATGATCATTTCTAACAACAAGATTGTACTCAGAAAATACAACACTTCGTCAGTGTATTCTATACTTATTTCATCTTTTCATCATATGCCTACACTACACTCACTAGGGCTCCCAATGCAAATTATTTCTTCATTCATTAACTACAGAGTCACTAGGCAAGTAACTATTACAGGCCTCAAATCTACACAATATCCTTTTAGTATCCTTTCTTCTTGAACATTTTTTATATCAGTTATACCTTTAGTACAATCACCAAATTCATTTTCAAGTACAAACTAACACTCAGCAGTCTACACTGTGGGCAGCAGACCTCGCAATTTGAATTTTGGACACGTGGTGCCAACTAACACTGTCCAACACAAGCCGATCCCACATGTGTAACTGTGTCCTGAGTCCTGAATGGCAGTGACCCCAAGTCAATGGCAGCCACCTCAGCGGCAACCTCTTTTTTATCAGTTAGACATATTTCCATATAGAGTGTCCCAAAACTTCATGGCAGCGACCACACCACTACACTCCCTTCGATTAGTGAGGAGTATTTTCATACAAAGCCTTCTCCGATCATTAGTGGATCGGTGTAGGTATCTGTTGTGCTACTCTGGTGAATAATTTGTGTTTGTTAAAAATACGCTCTGGGGAACAATTTGTGTTTGTTAAAAATATGTTCTATGTTGCTTTTAATCACTGAATTTGCTGCTTTTAACTTAGAACTGAGGAATCGAGCTGCTTTAGAGTTTTTAAAATTTAACTTGACCTTGTTTGCTCATTTGCAAGGGAGGCGGGAAGGAGCTCTGTTGAATGCCCCGGGAGGACCATCAGGCACGCACTGAAAGCAGGGGTAGCAGTCTAGCTGCGCTGGCCCTCGCGTTCATCTCTCCTCAAAAGAGGCGGATGACGCGGCCGTGCTACGAGACAAAGCCTTCTCCGATCATTAGCGGAACGGTGTAGGTATCTGTTGTGCTGCTCTGGTGAACAATTTGTGTTTGTTAAAAATACGCTCTGGGGAACAATTTGTGTTTGTTAAAAATACGCTCTATGTTGCTTTTAATCACTGAATGTGCTGCTTTTAACTTAGAACTGAGGAATCGAGCTGCTTTAGAGTTTTAAAAATTTAACTTCACCTTGTTTGCTCATTCGCACGGGAGGCGGGAAGGAGCTCTGTTGAATGCCACGGGGGACCATCAGGCACGCGCTGAAAGCAGGGGTAGCAGCCTTAAGGAATATAATTTAGATGCCTTGTTTCTTACAGAAACTTGGCTTTCAAGTGTATCTGATCCAGCGGTAGTACAAGCCTTGCCCCCTGGATATGTGATTCAGATACAGGATCGGGAAGGGAGCAGAGAAGGGGGGCTGGCTATTATTTTTAAAGACAAGTTTAACTGTCGGATTACACCCGGCTTGATCCCAAACTGTGAAAGCTGTCTTTTTTCACTCGGGTTCTCACCTACATGCACTTTTTCTGGAGTCCTCATATATCGCCCGCCGGGCCCAACGGGCCTCTTCATTAGGGAGCTTCCGGATATTCTAGCTAAAGCTGTTAGCTCATTTTCTAATTTTTCTGTTTTGGGTGACTTCAATATTCATTTTGATCTATCTTCCTCCGCGGATGCTGAGGCAATTATAGACAATTTGGGTGCTCTGACACTCAAGCTAAAAGTGCTCTCCCCCACCCATCAAAAAGGCCACCTCCTCGACCCACTTTTTTCCAATATCGAAAGTCTTGCGGTAGGAAACCATACCCCCCTGCCTTGGTCAGACCATTATATGGTCACTTTTGTTTGGACCAACCAAGAGGGCAGCTAGCCACGGGAAAAGGGAAAAACATGGTACCGAAACTGGTCTAAACTTTCTGTTGAATCTTGTGCATCTGCCCTTGACAACACTAGACCGGTTTTAGGGGATGACCCTGAACTGGATAACAACATAGTAAATCTATGGCTGGAATCATCCTTAGATACACTTATCCTGGAAAGCTGGATGACTAGGAAAAAAGATGGGCTTTGTGTAGCGTGGTACTCCCCCAAACTTAGAGAACAGAAACAACTATGTAAACGGCTGGAGAGAAGTTGGAGAAGGGATTTTTTGAGTGCGGAGAAAATTAAATACAGAGAAGCTATTAAAACCTATAAGGCTGGAATTAAAAATGCCCAAGCTGAGTATTATGGAGAAAAGATTATCTCCGCATCATTCTCCCCCAGGGAAATGTTTAAAATTGTGAAATCCCTCATCAAACCCCCTGCGCCCCCATTGCCATCAGAGGACGCTGCACAAAGCTGTTTAAAAAAAATGCTTTTTTTGGCTCTTGGGGTCCTTGTGAGGCCCCCTGAGCAGGCCTGGGGATTCAGGGAGTTTCTACCATGCCCCCTTTTCTTCTCTTTTAACCTCTTTTTCACTGTTTTATTGTGACTTGGTTCTACTGAGTCACAAGATGGCTGCCAACACTTCCTGGTTTGGAGTGTTGGCAACCAATCAGAGTGAAACTCGTGCCCGGGAAGGTTCGCGAACCCTCCTCGGTGCTCACATATTGATATTTTACTTTTTTAAATTTCTCAGGAACTACCGAACGGATTTACACCATTTAAAACAAGGTCTCTTTCTGAACCAAGGGCTACCTTTTTGCCAAATGTGGGGTAATTCTGTTCAGCAGCTCGGGCTGTAGCCAGTTCCAATTTTTCCTATGGAAATTAACATGGGGAAAAAGTGTTTTGGGACCCCTCTTTTTTCTTGGCCCCGCTTGACGAATCAACCCGAAATATTTAAGACAGGAGCTGACCGGAGCACCCCAATAGTTTAGAAAATGTTGCGAAGATTCGTCAAATGGCGGCAAAGATATTGGCAAATTAAAAAAACGCTTTTCCTATGAAAACTAGGTCCTAACTATAACTATATACATATATATATATATATACATATTCACAGAAAAAAACATAGGTTATACAGACGTTATAGTTAGGAATCAACATTTAAAAAACCTTAGAAATTCACAAAAAAAACATAGGTTTCAAGGAAGTTATAGTTAGTTGAACATTTGACTCATATAAAACCAGAGAAATTCGCCTGTTATAGTTAGTTGACATAACTTTAACTCGCGCGCGCGCAATGCACTGCTTATGATGTCACATATTACATCACTCATGACATGGTCAGTGACATCACTCATGGCATCACTGATGACATCTCAAATGACATCACTGATGACATCACTCATGACATCATCCAGTGAATGTGTGTTTCAATAAAATGTAAATATGTTTTATATGCACATGCCAAGGTGTATTGAAGAATGAATGCATTTACAAGTGCCTAAAGGAATTATTTTGTATGTATGTGACTGACTGTATAGGTGAGTGATTGAAAGTGTCTTACTGAATGCATGGGTTAGTGACTAAACTGTGTAAAATCTGTATTAGTCTCTCCATTGGTGTGTAAGCAACTGCATGGGTTGCTGAATACCTACATGAGTGTCTATATAGGTTATTGATTTGTTCCCTGAGTATCTGTATGGTTCTCTAAGTGTCTGTGTGGGTGGGTATATGAGTCTGTGCATTGATATCTGAGTGAGTGATTCAGTGGTTTTATGGATTAAAAAGTGCAACTGGAAATGGCTGTATGGGTGAGTTAATGTGTCTACGGGTGTGTTGGTGAGTGAATACATGTGTGTCTCAGTGGTATATCTGTGACTAACTACATATGTTTTAAGCCACTATATGTGAGTGTTGGAGTATATCAATGAGTATACGTGAGACTAAGTTATTTAGAGAGTGGGTGTATAAATAAGTGTCTGCTTCTATCAGTGATTGTATTAGACAGTAAATATGTGTTAGTATCTGTATAAATAAGTGATGTGGTATGTCTAAAAATAACGCAGTTGATGTGTATAACTGTATACATGATTAACAGGGTATGTGATTTATTCTTTGCATTACTGACTAGGTGTGTGAGTAACTCTATGGATGATTGGCAACATGTGACTGCATGTATAGATGTATGAGTGCATATTATAGTCCTCTATTGATGAGTAACTACATGTATAAGTGACTGGATGTGTGTGTAGACCTAGGAAATAGTGAGTGCTATGTAGTATATGGCATTCTTCTGTGTATGGTTTCAAAAATAGTAGTCAGCATTTTAGAATGGGTGTATCAAAGTTTATATTAGAGCATCAGTATGTGCATCAGATTGTCACGTGGATGATGTCATGATTGATGTCATTTGAGATACCATCAGTGATGTCATGAGTGATGTCACTGACCATGTCATGAGTGATGTAATATGTGACATCATCAACAGTGCATTGCGAGCGCGCGAGTTATAGTTAGCTCAACCAACTATAACAGGCGAATTTCTCTGGTTTTATATGAGTCAAGTGTTCAACTAAATATAACGCACCTGAAACCTATATTTTTTGGGGGAATTTCTAAGGTTTTTTAAATGCTAATTCCTAACTATAACGTCTGTAAAACCTATGGTTTTTTCAGTGAATTTCGAAGGTTTTTTAAATGTTAATTTCATATTTTAATGTTTATAAAACCTATATTGTTTCTATTATATTTTAAAATATTTTGGAACTCTATTATACTTCTTGTTTTTAACTAGAATCTAAGGGGCATATTATCAAGGAACGGCGTTAAAATTATCGCTGCTTTAGCGACAGGAAACTGCCGCTAAAGCGGCGATAATGGGCTTGATAATATGCCGGAGAACAGAAGCCCATGTTCTAGTGTTAACATGGGCTTCTATTGGAATTCTCTACGGCATATTATCAAGCCCATTATCGCAGTTTTATCAGCAGTTTCCTGCCGCTAAAGCAGCGATAATTTTAACGCCGTTCCTTGATAATATGCCCCTTAGATTCTAGTAGAATTATATACTAACATTCTACTATGACTTACAATGGAATACTAAACAGAGCACATGACTTTACAGCAATGACCTCATAGATTCATCCACAAGTCTTGACTCCGGTAGGGGTAAGACTTTCGCTTCCCACTCCCTATATTGTAAAAACATAAACTAACACTTCTTCCACAAGTATGCTACAGCACCCGGAGCACATCACTTCACAGCAATGAGCTTACAATTTAGGCTCACGGTTTAATCCCAGAGTCTTCACAACAGTTGGGATGAGTAGTTCGCTTCCCACTCCCTATATACTATAAACGCATACTAACACTACTTACACTACAGCGGCTAGTATCCTACACTGCCCAGAGCCCATCACTTTACAGCAATCAGCTTGGTTTCATCCCCAAGTCTTCACACCGGTAGGCATAACTACTTCGCTTCATTCTTCCGGTATACTATCAACACACATAGCGGTCAGTAGTTTGCTTCCCACTCCCTGTATGGTATAAACGCCTACTAACACTACTTGCACAAATATGCTACAAACACCAGACCACATCACTTTACAGCAATGACCTCATGGTTTAGACTCTCGGTTTCATACCCCAGTATAGCACAATATCATATCACCACAATGCCACTCTGAGCAACACCGCACTTTCAGACCCTTAACATTGATAACTACCTACTGGCGACTGCCAGTAGGTAATCAAGAACAAATTACCTTGATTCTTTTAGCTTTCAAAAATTCTCTCTATTACTGTCTTACTACTTTTCCATATAAATAGTTTTTTTAATATTCAAGTACACATCGAAGTCAGAAATGCAACTTATTCTATCAACACACTTTCTAGAACATTCTACAACACGTGGAGGTTAAAAGTTCATCACTTTTTTCAAACCTAACAATATTTTTTTGCAACATTTTCTCAAACATTTAACGCCACATGCAGGTTAAAAGTTCACGATTGTTTTAGGTTCGAACAGTGACTTCCAAATGCAAGTAGCAGGTGTGGTTGAATTGAGCAAATTGTATCCTATAATATGTACTATAATATGTATGTGCAAACTGCTTTTTGTTAACCAATCACAAACATACTTTTCCACAAAACGAATGTGCACCCTACTTTTAAAAAACAATGCTTTTCATCTCCCAATCAGGTACTGTTTTGTATGCGAAAAAAAACTAGTTCCCCGTCTTTAAACATATCTTTAAACATGTCTCTTATTCTACGAAGGAACTGCATGAGCTACAGACATCTTTCCATACCTTCCAGCCATACCTTCAAAATGCTAGTGCGGATCGTGGGACATAGCTATGTTTTCTGGTGCAAGCGGTATGCAGAACACAGACGTATTGACTTAGACCTAGGTTTACAAAATGTGGACATTAAATGGTTTGGACTGAGAGGATTGAAGTGGCACCAATTGTTGCCTTTGGTTAAAACATGTTTGCATCTCCAACACCCTGACCTCATGATTATGCACTGTGGTGGAAACGACCTAGGCACATTGACAGGGGTAGATTTGAAAATGCTTATGAACGACACCTTTGGACAACTGATGTTACTTTTGCCTCAAACTGTCTTTGTATATTCCAATATATGCCAAAGACAGAAGTGGAATTGGTCCTCAGATTGAAAAATCTCGGAAAAAAGTCAACAAACCTGTCTCTGCATTCCTCAGAGACCACAAAATGGGGTCCATATACAACAACATCATACGTTTTGATATGGCGGATATATACAGAAGTGATGGAGTACACTTCACAGATCAGGGAAACCGAGTTTTCCTGAATAACTTGAAGCTATGCATCCACACTTATATGTAGCTCCAACTAATGAACACAAGGGCTCTTTTTAGAGCCACCCTATACCTTACAACTTAGGTCCCCTATTTTAGGGCCATATAACACCAACTCCTGCACCCTTGCCAAAATCTATTCTCCACACAGCTGTGGCGCAGCGGCCAGACCATCTCACTTTGCAGCACAGACCTCTCGCTTTGATCTCCAGCTCTACTCACCCTTAGGGGTGAGTAGTTTGCGCTCTACAAATACCATATTGATTTACCTTCGCACTCCCTATACAGCACCACCTAAGCACCATACACAAGCTACAATGTTCTAAACAAAAGTTCATCTAAGTACCTATAACTACATGCTGACACTACTTGCACAGATATGGCACAGCGGCCAGAGCACATGACATCACAGTATATGACACACAGTTTGGGCTCACGCTTTAATCCCCGACTCCGGCAGCTGCTTAGCTTAGCAACATGAGACCCTAGACAATACCTCACATATATTCCGTACCCCAGGACTTTCATACCAGTACGGGTCAGTAGTTCATCCTAGTAGTTATAAACACATCGGGAAACAACTTCCACAACTGTAGTGCAGCGGTCATGGCACATGACTTCACAGCATAAGACACACAATTTGCGCTCACGCTTTAATCCCCGAGTCCCGCACCAGCTCACCTTACCCGCATCAGACTCTACCCAATACCTCACCTAATTTCCGTAGCCCACCACTTACACACCGATAGGGGTGAATACTTTGCTTCGCACCCCCTCTATAGCACACCCTAAACACCCCACAGAGGTTACAGTGCTCATGCCCTCCTATTTCCCACTTTTGTTCCCCTTTTTTCCCCCATTTTTCACCTTACTCACTTCAACAGAATCACAAAATGGCGGCCAACACTTCCTAGTTGCAACCGCTCGCAGCCAATTAGCAACAAGCTCGTGCTCGCAACGCCTCAGCCAATCAGATGGCAGAATTCCCAAATATCGAAATCTGTAAATTTCGACAATTCACAAAAACTACTGAACGAATTTACACCAAATAAACAAAAGCATGCTTTCTAGACCCTTCTCCCTGCCAACTTTGGGGTAATTCCGTTCACCCGTTCGATATGTAGCCTTGTCTAAAGTTTCCTATGGAAATTAACATGGAGAAAAAAAGTTTTGGTACCCCCTTTTTGACCACCCCCCCTTGTTGAATCATCCCCAAACTTTCAACATAGAAGCTGATCTCAACAAATAATTAGTTTTGAAAATTTCACGAAGATTCGTCAATCGGCACCAAAGTTATTGGGAATAGAATGTTGCCATTTTCCTAGGGTAACTAGGTCCTAACTATAACTACCCACTGGCGACCGCCAAGAGGAAAAGAATAAATAAATATATATATATATATACATATATATATGTATATAGTACATATTTTCTATTTATTGCTATCTATAGGTGGATTTATATTTCATCATACATTGATTATTAAATGTTAAATAGCCGCCATAGAGTACGGAACAATAATGAACCATTAAACAGTTATTCCCTTGAAATGTTTCAGTCACACAAACATGATAGTATGTTGCTTATGTCTATAGTGCAGAAGGCCAGAGATCATGTGATCAACCGGCAACCAATAAATGTTTAATTATCACGTAACGCAGACATGTGACCAAGGCCACTGCGTTGGCTGAAACGCGTCTGTCTGACTTGCACCAAACCGAAAATAAAGCGCTTCATTGGCACTAAGCTTATCGAGTTGTCCATATCGCAACCTCTTTTTTATCAGTTAGACATATTTCCATATAGAGTGTCCCAAAACTTCATGGCAGCGACCACACCACTACACTCCCTTCGATTAGTGAGGAGTATTTTCATACAAAGCCTTCTCCGATCATTAGCGGATCGGTGTAGGTATCTGTTGTGCTACTCTGGTGAATAATTTGTGTTTGTTAAAAATACGCTCTGGGGAACAATTTGTGTTTGTTAAAAATATGTTATATGTTGCTTTTAATCACTGAATTTGCTGCTTTTAACTTAGAACTGAGGAATCGAGCTGCTTTAGAGTTTTTAAAATTTAACTTGACCTTGTTTGCTCATTTGCAAGGGAGGCGGGAAGGAGCTCTGTTGAATGCCCCGGGAGGACCATCAGGCACGCACTGAAAGCAGGGGTAGCAGTCTAGCTGCGCTGGCCCTCGCATTCATCTCTCCTCAAAAGAGGCGGATGACGCGGCCGTGCTACGAGACAAAGCCTTCTCCGATCATTAGCGGAACGGTGTAGTTATCTGTTGTGCTGCTCTGGTGAACAATTTGTGTTTGTTAAAAATACGCTCTGGGGAACAATTTGTGTTTGTTAAAAATACGCTCTATGTTGCTTTTAATCACTGAATGTGCTGCTTTTAACTTAGAACTGAGGAATCGAGCTGCTTTAGAGTTTTAAAAATTTAACTTCACCTTGTTTGCTCATTCGCACGGGAGGCGGGAAGGAGCTCTGTTGAATGCCACGGGGGACCATCAAGCAAGCACTGAAAGCAGGGGTAGCATCCTTAAGGAATATAATTTAGATGCCTTGTTTCTTACAGAAACTTGGCTTTCAAGTGTATCTGATCCAGCGGTAGTACAAGCCTTGCCCCCTGGATATGTGATTCAGATACAGGATCGGGAAGGGAGCAGAGAAGGGGGGCTGGCTATTATTTTTAAAGACAAGTTTAACTGTCGGATTACACCCGGCCTGATCCCAAACTGTGAAAGCTGTCTTTTTTCACTCGGGTTCTCCCCTACATGCACTTTTTCTGGAGTCCTCATATATCGCCCGCCGGGCCCAACGGGCCTCTTCATTAGGGAGCTTCCGGATATTCTAGCTAAAGCGGTTAGCTCATTTTCTAATTTTTCTGTTTTGGGTGACTTCAATATTCATTTTGATCTATCTTCCTCCGCGGATGCTGAGGCAATTATAGACAATTTGGGTGCTCTGACACTCAAGCTAAAAGTGCTCTCCCCCACCCATCAGAAAGGCCACCTCCTCGACCCACTTTTTTCCAATATCGAAAGTCTTGCGGTAGGAAACCATACCCCCCTGCCTTGGTCAGACCATTATATGGTCCCTTTTGTTTGGACCAACCAAGAGGGCAGCTAGCCACGGGAAAAGGGAAAAACATGGTGCCGAAACTGGTCTAAACTTTCTGTTGAATCTTGTGCATCTGCCCTTGACAACACTAGACCGGTTTTAGGGGATGACCCTGAACTGGATAACAGCATAGTTAATCTATGGCTGGAATCATCCTTAGATACACTTATCCTGGAAAGCTGGATGACTAGGAAAAAAGATGGGCTTTGTGTAGCGTGGTACTCCCCCAAACTTAGAGAACAGAAACAACTATGTAAACGGCTGGAGAGAAGTTGGAGAAGGGATTTTTTGAGTGCGGAGAAAATTAAATACAGAGAAGCTATTAAAGCCTATAAGGCTGGAATTAAAAATGCCCAAGCTGAGTATTATGGAGAAAAGATTATCTCCGCATCATACTCCCCCAGGGAAATGTTAAAAATTGTGAAATCCCTCAACAAACCCCCTGCGCCCCCATTGCCATCAGAGGACGCTGCACAAAGCTGTTTAAAAAAAATGCTTTTTTTGGCTCTTGGGGTCCTTGTGAGGCCCCCTGAGCAGGCCTGGGGATTCAGGGAGTTTCTACCATGCCCCCTTTTCTTCTTTTTTAACCTCTTTTTCACTGTTTTATTGTGACTTGGTTCTACTGAGTCACAAGATGGCTGCCAACACTTCCTGGTTTGGAGTGTTGGCAACCAATCAGAGTGAAACTCGTGCCCGGGAAGGTTCGCGAACCCTCCTCGGTGCTCACATATTGATATTTTACTTTTTTAAATTTCTCAGGAACTACCAAACGGATTTACACCATTTAAAACAAGGTCTCTTTCTGAACCAAGGGCTACCTTTTGGCCAAATGTGGGGTAATTCCGTTCAGCAGCTCGGGCTGTAGCCAGTTCCAATTTTTCCTATGGAAATTAACATGGGGAAAAAGTGTTTTGGGACCCCTCTTTTTTCTTGGCCCCGCTTGACGAATCAACCCGAAACATTTAAGACAGGAGCTGACTGGAGCACCCCAATAGTTTAGAAAATGTTGCGAAGATTCGTCAAATGGCGGCAAAGATATTGGCACATTAAAAAAACGCTTTTCCTATGAAAACTAGGTCCTAACTATAACTATATACATATATATATATATATACATATTCACAGAAAAAAACATAGGTTATACAGACGTTATAGTTAGGAATTAACATTTAAAAAACCTTAGAAATTCACAAAAAAAACATAGGTTTCAAGGAAGTTATAGTTAGTTGAACATTTGACTCATATAAAACCAGAGAAATTCGCCTGTTATAGTTAGTTGAGATAACTATAAGTCGCGCGCACGCAATGCACTGCTTATGATGTCACATATTACATCACTCATGACATGGTCAGTGACATCACTCATGGCATCACTGATGACATCTCAAATGACATCACTGATGACATCACTCATGACATCATCCAGTGAATGTGTGTTTCAATAAAATGTAAATATGTTTTATATGCATATGCCAAGGTGTATTGAAGAATGAATGCATTTACAAGTGCCTAAAGGAATTATTTTGTATGTATGTGACTGACTGTATAGGTGAGTGATTGAAAGTGTCTTACTGAATGCATGGGTTAGTGACTAAACTGTGTAAAATCGGTAATAGTCTCTCCATTGGTGTGTAAGCAACTGCATGGGTTGCTGAATACCTACATGAGTGTCTATATAGGTTATTGATTTGTTCCCTGAGTATCTGTATGGTTCTCTAAGTGTCTGTGTGGGTGGGTATATGAGTCTGTGCATTGATATCTGAGTGGGTGATTCAGTGGTTTTATGGATTAAAAAGTGCAACTGGAAATGGCTGTATGGGTGAGTTAATGTGTCTACGGGTGTGTTGGTGAGTGAATAAATGTGTGTCTCAGTGGGATATCTGTGACTAACTACATATGTTTTAAGCCACTATATGTGAGTGTTGGAGTATATAAATGAGTATACGTGAGACTAAGTTATTTAGAGAGTGGGTGTATAAATAAGTGTCTGCTTCTATCAGTGATTGTATTAGACAGTAAATATGTGTTAGTATCTGTATAAATAAGTGATGTGGTATGTCTAAAAATAACGCAGTTGATGTGTATAACTGTATACATGATTAACTGGGTATGTGATTTATTCTTTGCATTACTGACTAGGTGTGTGAGTAACTCTATGGATGATTGGCAACATGTGACTGCATGTATAGATGTATGAGTGCATATTATAGTCCTCTATTGATGAGTAACTACATGTATAAGTGACTGGATGTGTGTGTAGACCTAGGAAATAGTGAGTGCTATGTAGTATATGGCATTCTTCTGTGTATGGTTTCAAAAATAGTAGTCAGCATTTTAGAATGGGTGTATCAAAGTTTATATTAGAGCATCAGTATGTGCATCAGATTGTCACGTGGATGATGTCATGATTGATGTCATTTGAGATGCCATCAGTGATGTCATGAGTGATGTCACTGACCATGTCATGAGTGATGTAATATGTGACATCATCAACAGTGCATTGCGAGCGCGCGAGTTATAGTTAGCTCAACCAACTATAACAGGCAAATTTCTCTGGTTTTATATGAGTCAAGTGTTCAACTAAATATAACGCACCTGAAACCTATATTTTTTGGGGGAATTTCTAAGGTTTTTTAAATGCTAATTCCTAACTATAACGTCTGTAAAACCTATGGTTTTTTCAGTGAATTTCGAAGGTTTTTTAAAAGTTAATTTCATATTTTAATGTTTATAAAACCTATATTTTTTCTATTATATTTTAAAATATTTTGGAACTCTATTATACTTCTTGTTTTTAACTAGAATCTAAGGGGCATATTATCAAGGAACGGCGTTAAAATTATCGCTGCTTTAGCGACAGGAAACTGCCGCTAAAGCGGCGATAATGGGCTTGATAATATGCCGTAGAACAGAAGCCCATGTTCTCGTGTTAACATGGGCTTCTATTGGAATTCTCTACGGCATATTATCAAGCCCATTATCGCAGTTTTATCAGCAGTTTCCTGCCGCTAAAGCAGCGATAATTTTAACGCCGTTCCTTGATAATATGCCCCTTAGATTCTAGTAGAATTATATACTAACATTCTACTATGACTTACAATGGAATACTACACAGAGCACATGACTTTACAGCAATGACCTCATAGATTCATCCACAAGTCTTGACTCCGGTAGGGGTAAGACTTTCGCTTCCCACTCCCTATATTGTAAAAACATAAACTAACACTTCTTCCACAAGTATGCTACAGCACCCGGAGCACATCACTTCACAGCAATGAGCTTACAATTTAGGCTCACGGTTTAATCCCAGAGTCTTCACAACAGTTGGGATGAGTAGTTCGCTTCCCACTCCCTATATACTATAAACGCATACTAACACTACTTACACTACAGCGGCTAGTATCCTACACTGCCCAGAGCCCATCACTTTACAGCAATCAGCTTGGTTTCATCCCCAAGTCTTCACACCGGTAGGCATAACTACTTCGCTTCCTTCTTCCGGTATACTATCAACACACATAGCGGTCAGTAGTTTGCTTCCCACTCCCTGTATGGTATAAACGCCTACTAACACTACTTGCACAAATATGCTACAAACACCAGACCACATCACTTTACAGCAATGACCTCATGGTTTAGACTCTCGGTTTCATACCCCAGTATAGCACAATATCATATCACCACAATGCCACTCTGAGCGACACCGCACTTTCAGACCCTTAACATTGATAACTACCTACTGGCGACTGCCAGTAGGTAATCAAGAACAAATTACCTTGATTCTTTTAGCTTTCAAAAATTCTCTCTATTACTGTCTTACTACTTTTCCATATAAATAGTTTTTTTAATATTCAAGTACACATCGAAGTCAGAAATGCAACTTATTCTATCAACACACTTTCTAGAACATTCTACAACACGTGGAGTTTAAAAGTTCATCACTTTTTTCAAACCTAACGATATTTTTTTGCAACTTTTTCTCAAACATTTAACGCCACATGCAGGTTAAAAGTTCACGATTGTTTTAAGTTCGAACAGTGACTTCCAAATGCAAGTAGCAGGTGTGGTTGAATTGAGCAAATTGTATCCTATAATATGTACTATAATATGTACGTGCAAACTGCTTTTTCTTAACCAATCACAAACATACTTTTCCACAAAACGAATGTGCACCCTACTTTTAAAAAACAATGCTTTTCATCTCCCAATCAGATACTGTTTTGTATGCGAAAAAAAACTAGTTCCCCGTCTTTAAACATATCTTTAAACATGTCTCTTATTCTACGAAGGAACTGCATGAGCTACAGACATCTTTCCATACCTTCCAGCCATACCTTCAAAATGCTAGTGTGGATCGTGGGACATAGCTATGTTTTCTGGTGCAAGCGGTATGCAGAACACAGACGTATTGACTTAGACCTAGGTTTACAAAATGTGGACATTAAATGGTTTGGACAGAGAGGATTGAAGTGGCACCAATTGTTGCCTTTGGTTAAAACATGTTTGCATCTCCAACACCCTGACCTCATGATTATGCACTGTGGTGGAAACGACCTAGGCACATTGACAGGGGTAGATTTGAAAATGCTTATGAACGACACCTTTGGACAACTGATGTTACTTTTGCCTCAAACTGTCTTTGTATATTCCAATATATGCCAAAGACAGAAGTGGAATTGGTCCTCAGATTGAAAAATCTCGGAAAAAAGTCAACAAACCTGTCTCTGCATTCCTCAGAGACCACAAAATGGGGTCCATATACAACAACATCATACGTTTTGATATGGCGGATATATACAGAAGTGATGGAGTACACTTCACAGATCAGGGAAACCGAGTTTTCCTGAATAACTTGAAGCTATGCATCCACACTTATATGTAGCTCCAACTAATGAACACAAGGGCTCTTTTTAGAGCCACCCTATACCTTACAACTTAGGCCCCCTATTTTAGGGCCATACAACACCAACTCCTGCACCCTTGCCAAAATCTATTCTCCACACAGCTGTGGCGCAGCGGCCAGACCATCTCACTTTGCAGCACAGACCTCTCGCTTTGATCTCCAGCTCTACTCACCCTTAGGGGTGAGTAGTTTGCGCTCTACAAATACCATATTGATTTACCTTCGCACTCCCTATACAGCACCACCTAAGCACCATACACAAGCTACAATGTTCTAAACAAAAGTTCATCTAAGTACCTATAACTACATGCTGACACTACTTGCACAGATATGGCACAGCGGCCAGAGCACATGACATCACAGTATATGACACACAGTTTGGGCTCACGCTTTAATCCCCGACTCCGGCAGCTGCTTAGCTTAGCAACATGAGACCCTAGACAATACCTCACATATATTCCGTAAACCCAGGACTTTCATACCAGTACGGGTCAGTAGTTCATCCTAGTAGTTATAAACACATCGGGAAACTACTTCCACAACTGTAGTGCAGCGGTCATGGCACATGACTTCACAGCATAAGACACACAATTTGGGCTCACGCTTTAATCCCCGAGTCCCGCACCAGCTCACCTTACCCGCATCAGACTCTACCCAATACCTCACTTAATTTCTGTAGCCCACCACTTACACACCGATAGGGGTGAATACTTTGCATCGCACCCCCTCTATAGCACACCCTAAACACCCCACAGAGGTTACAGTGCTCATGCCCTCCTATTTCCCACTTTTGTTCCCCTATTTTCCCCCATTTTTCACCTTACTCACTTCAACGGAATCACAAAATGGCGGCCAACACTTCCTAGTTGCAACCGCTCGCAGCCAATTAGCAACAAGCTCGTGCTCGCAAAGCCTCAGCCAATCAGATGGCAGAATTCCCAAATATCGATATTTGTAAATTTCGACAATTCACAAAAACTACTGAACGAATTTACACCAAATAAACAAAAGCATGCTTTCTAGACCCTTCTCCCTGCCAACTTTGGGGTAATTCCGTTCACCCGTTCGATATGTAGCCTTGTCTAAAGTTTCCTATGGAAATTAACATGGAGAAAATACGTTTTGGTACCCCCTTTTTGACCACCCCCCCTTGTTGAATCATCCCCAAACTTTCAACATAGAAGCTGATCTCAACAAATAATTAGTTTTGAAAATTTCACGAAGATTCGTCAATCGGCACCAAAGTTATTGGGAATAGAATGTTGCCATTTTCCTAGGGTAACTAGATCCTAACTATAACTACCCACTGGCGACCGCCAAGAGGAAAAGAATAAATAAATATATATATATATATACATATATATATGTATATAGTACATATTTTCTATTTATTGCTATCTATAGGTGGATTTATATTTCATCATACATTGATTATTAAATGTTAAATAGCCGCCATAGAGTACGGAACAATAATGATCCATTAAACAGTTATTCCCTTGAAATGTTTCAGTCACACAAACATGATAGTATGTTGCTTATGTCTATAGTGCAGAAGGCCAGAGATCAGGTGATCAACCGGCAACCAATAAATGTTTAATTATCACGTAACGCAGACATGTGACCAAGGCCACTGCATTGGCTGAAACGCGTCTGTCTGACTTGCACCGAACCGAAAATAAAGCGCTTCATTGGCACTAAGCTTATCGAGTTGTCCATATCGCTCTGCATGTGCATGACTGCACGTTGGAGTAGGAATTGCAGATTACCCGGGAGATTGGCTTGATTACCCACTACAGACCCCTCTCCGACAAGATGGCTGATCATCGCGCAAGCCACGAAGGATTGTAACTCCAACAGAAGCACTCAAGGATCAGTCCCCTGCTTGACTACCCAGAACGTCTTCCACTTTGCAGTGTTCTAAGGTCATTTCCACGGGTCGGAGCATTCGTGGAGAAGCTATGAGACACGCATAGTAAGTCGGGGAACATTTGGGAATAGTCAACATGTGCATATGGGGAGGCGCTTAACAGTTGCTGGTTGAGATCTTGACATTACTTTACCTAAACGCGCGCTAGATAATCAATTATAACCCAGGTGCAATGTCTAATGATGCGTTACATGAGAGAGAATTGGCAGCAGAAGAACTATTTACGAATCTACCTAAAGTAAGAGAGAATAGTGTTATGTTGAACGTAGAGAGCTCTAAATTTGCATTTAACTGATAGCTATCTGAGATGAGCAACAAAATCATCGATTGATTCATCGCTCTTCTGACGATGAGTGTAAAATATATATCTGTTCATGACTAGATTTTCTTCTTTCAAGAAACGGACTTCTAGTCTGCAAATGGCTTCTTTGTATTCGTCAGGGACGGCTTGTCCGTTAGCTTGTAGAGCTTGAGGTAAAAATCTAAATAGACGCTGACCCTCTTTAGCTAGAGTACTTAGTAAAATTGCTTTCTTGCACTTTCCTGAGAACTCTTGGCCATACAAAGCTTTGAGATAGTTATCAAAGATGATAAACCAGTCTTCCCATGGTATTGGAGGATTGCCAGGTTTAGGTAGGAAAAGTGGTGGAAGAGTAACATTTACTTGTTGCGACATATTGCCGTTTGTGAGGAGGAGCTATTTGTATATTACAAATGCAAATATCTCATATAAAATGAAAAATTGGGGATGATTATGTAAATAAGGTTAAGCTACATTGCTTGTAGTTGCCTTAAATAGAATATGTTGTATATAATACTGTAATTGTTGAGAGTTGAATGATGGTGTGCGTATCAGCGTTGCGTGAACTTAAATTTCCCTTTGTTGTTTGTAAGGTGTGCATGTCACCGTATGCAGTAGCAGTGGCACACTTGTGATCCCCTATATTGAAAACAGTCTTTTATATGTCTTTGGATGAAATATTTCATCCCATCCTCGTCGGCAAAATGTTGAAAGTAGAGACGTCGGATGCGGAGGTTGACACATATATATATATTTAATTATAGAGGAGCCGACAGAACAACTCATCGCCAGCTGACCAACCGCTAACTGGCGTTCCTAGAATAACAGGCTAGAACTAGAATGCAGCTAAGTGTTCTCGAAGGTAAGAACAGAGTTAGGAATACAAAAGGATGCATTCACAACATGTTACAACCAAGAATGATTCGGAACACTATACTGACATAGAAATTTTACTGAAATTATTCGAGACAAAACAGCAAAAGTGAATTAACAAAATGGTGGGAGGTCAAATCCCTAGAGAAATACCATGAAGCAGGCAGCGTGCAAAGAGGTCTCCACTTCATATTGGCCCCCAGCTTCAAGAGTCCAAATCCGCTCCTATTAAAAGAATGGGTGGAGAGCAACTTGGACGCATCTATGCGGTTGATTTGTTTGCTCATCAAATATGACAAAATTGATCGCGAAACTAATCTAAATGAAATTGAACGCATTCAATGCAACCTCGAGAAACTAACGAATTCCAACAACAAAGAGCCAATAGATAAAGGCATTAAGGAAATGAATGAAAGCCTAAAAAAACAAGAGGATGTGATCAAAAGCAGAAAGGCGTACAAATTCACGCGCAATAAAAATAAGTATGAGCAGGGGCAAGTGTTCACTTTCGCGCGCAAGTAAGATTCCCTGAAAAAACAAAAGACTAAAAGTCAAACAATAAGACAACAGTGCTAAAGATGGTATATATGCCTCCACATCCGAGGTGAGCACAATACCCAGCGGCACTGAATCTGAGCGAAGTGGGGAATAAGCGCTCAACTCAAAATCCAAAATAGAACATTTAACCTTTGTGGAAGAGATGGATTTTATCCGGGAACAGCGCAAACAGAAGGCGCGAAAGTCGCAAATGCCTCAGGCTCGAAAGGAAGGGGGTAACAAAAGAAGCACTGGTAACAGCATCAGCCTAAGTGGACAAAATGATCAGTAGTCTAACTAAGATTGAACTTAACTAGGCGGAAAAACAACTGCTTGCTTTGGGTTTAAGTTACTGCCCTAAGAGTAGGCCTGGGCTAAATTTCCGTTCCGCTCGCGGAAATTGCAATAATTTGACATTTTCGCGTTCCGCGGAGAGTGCGAAAATGTCAAAATTTCCGCATTCCGCAGCTTAGCGATAATTTGTTTCTTGCTCGCACTGTAAAATAATACATTCTCGCGCGCGCGCGATCGCCTTACCTGAATCCCCACGTTCGCCGACAAGTTTTCCTGATCCGGTCGCGTTCTCCACAAGATGTTGGATTGTTGGTAGCCATTTGCGCTGTCTCGCGACAGTTCGCGCCCGCAGTAATGTCATTGGTCGCGCGATCACGTCTTTCTTCTCGCGATCATGCACCGCGAGAAGAGTGAAAACGAGATGGCCGCGCCCGCAAGCAACCGCATGGGTAATTTGGCGAGCCGCGACCATCCAGAAAATACCACGAACGGGCGGGAAAAAAACTTCCGCCTCTTCGCGATATTTCCGCGTGTTTGCGGAAAATTGTAACATTTTCGCGATAATTTGCGAAAGTCACTTTCGCAAATTCCGCCCACCCCTACCTGAGAGTAACTTCAATTATATTGAAACCCGCATTGAGGTTTTTAAATTCATTCGCAAATTAAAATAAAAAAAAATAGTTGCCATCAAAAATCACGCCACCAAATACAAAGGAAAAGAACCACCACTCACAGGGCCTCAGACTGGGTTAACCGCAGGTGAAATTCCTCTGTTGAGAACCTTACATGCACTACGGGAAATGACTATTGAGATTAATCTTGCCCACAGTAGAACACAAAATCTAGTTGATCTCGAAGGAATCAACATTTCAGCTCCAGGACAAAGCCCCTTCAAAGCTCCATCTACTTTCGTGCCGGTTATGCCTCGAGATGCCGTGGGTAACTTTCACAACAGAGTGACTGATGAATTGAAAAAACTATACCGACAATCCAAAAAGTACACAAAAACCTCGAATCAGCAAACAATGCAATACTTCCAACTCATGAATAAACTCAAAAACAACTCAGAAGTAATAATTAAAAAGTCGGACAAAGGAGGAAATATTGTTTTGTGGGAACAAAGACGAATACAAGGCAGAGGCATATCGGCATTTGAACAATGAACAATGTTACAAAAAAATCAGCACAGCAGAGGCGAAAAAGATCAGTAAAAACTATAAGGAGGAATTTAACATATGGAGAAAAATGGCATGATATCTAAAGATTAATTTAACTTTTTAAACAACGAGTATCCGATCATGCCCACGATCTACTTCATCCCCAAGGTCCATAAAGGGGTGAAACCGATTCCAGGGAGACCCATCATATCTGCCAAAAACAGTATTTTTGAATGTACCTCTTCAATACATTGATTACTACCTGCAAGAACACGTTACTAATCTCTCAACCTATATACTTGACACCAATGATTTCCTGTGCAAACTGAGTAGACAAACATGGTCTGATGAGTATTCACTACTTACCTTAGACATCACTGCCTTGTATACTAATATTAGACAAGAAGACGGTTTAAAGGCAGTTAAGCATTATTTGAACAAAAGACCTATAACTATGTATAACCACAATTGCATGTTACTTAAAATGATTAGTTGGTGTTTAACTAATAATGTGTTTATTTTTTATGGCAATGTCTATCAGCAAATGCAAGGCGTAGCTATGGGGGCATGCTTCTCCCTCAGCTACGCTTGTCTCCATGTCGGCTGGTGGGAGGAGCATGCTCTACAGGTACAACAAAGTCAAACTTGGATCAATCATATTGTCAAATGGTGGCGTTACATAGATGGTGTCTTTATAATGTGGCGTGGAAAAGAAAACCACGCCAAATTGTTTATAGACAACATCAACTATAACTAAATTAATTTAAACTTTACAGCCCACATTGACAAAGCCTCGGCCAATTTCCTAGACATCACAATGTATATTAAAGAGAATAACATCGAAACATGTCTTTATAGGAAACCCAGAGCTGGCAATACATTGCTACACATAACCAGTTTCCACCCGCAGCACACCATCACTAGCCTACCATATGAGGAGTTCTTGCGCATCCGTAGGGCCTGCAGCTCTAATGAGGACTTAAGATACCATCAACAAGCAGCCAAGCAAAGGTTTTTGGAAAGGGGGTACAACCTTAGAAGCTTGGATTCAGCTATAAGGAAAGCCAGTATGAAAGACAGATTGTCCATACTGAAAGGTAATAACAGGAGAATCCCCACAGTAGAGTCTCTGGACGAATCTGTATCGGAGATGGCTATAGATGAAAACCCAGAGTCTGAACAGTGTAGGCTTATTACCACCTACAGTAAATAAGCCAATGCTATCAAATCCATCACAGTGCACAATGGCCTATTGTCTTGACTGACACCACTCTGAGACAAATATTACCTGATAGACCTAATCTGACTTTCAGGAAAGCTTACTCCATGCACAATGACCTTGTGAAGACTAGCCCTGAATGTGATTTAAAAAAACTAGCTGGCTGTCCCCGAAAAAAGGTTTTTTCAAATGCAGCACTTGCCGTGCTTGCAAGTTTGGAGTAAACACTACCTCCTACCATACAGCCTTCAACGAGAAACTCATTAATTTGAAAGGCCACTATACATGCAGAACGGACCATGCTGTCTATCTTCTACAATGTGGCTGTGGGCTTAAGTATGTAGGCAGCAATAAGCTACAGGTTCATGTGCGTATATTACAGTATTTACGTGCAATCGTTAACTCCGACCCAGCATATCCAGTGGCACGACACTTTAAACTGGAACATAATAACAATCTCAATAGTTTCCAGTACTTTGTGATCAACACTGTTCCTATTAAGAAGAGAGGGGAGAAAAAATTAAGGCAACTTGAATCAAGTTACATAGTCGGGCTCGACACCAAATACCCTCAGGGTCTGAATTTAGGGGAGGATTTACACAACTACCTGTAAGCTACTTTTTTCAGTAGGCTGCCTGTTTCCAACATAGGCGCGGCACTCAATGGCACAAACACGTACGAGCGTCGACAATAAGCAATTTCCCTTTCACAAATATGTCAGGTAATACACTGTAGTCTCACAATAAGTATTTATCAGCAAACTGAATCTGCATTTTTTATGCCATGACATGTGTTGTTTTAAATTTTGCACGCCTGACACTTTTTACCACTGAGTTGCACAAAATATTTGCACATTGGTGCCGCACATTACTATGGATATTTGATCAATATCCAAATAATACCGGCATATGACTATAACGCAGTGTACATTGCAGTATTTGCACTGGTCTATTTTTATGATTTCAGTGTTGCAAAACAATACTGGGATTTTTTTGTAAGAATATAGAATTCAATATGGCATTTTTTTATGTTTCTGATGGTTTTAATAAAATGTATTTTCTACTATTTGAAGCATATGAATTAAATGCATTTGTGCATTGTTACATATTTTCTATTTTATCCTATCTATATGTATATTTATATTTCATCATACATTGATTATTAAATGTCAAATAGCCGCCATAGAATACGGAACAATAACGTGTCATTAAACACTTATTCCCTTGAAATGTTTTAGTCACACAAACATGATAGTATGTTGTTCATGTCTATAGTGCGGGATGCCAGATATCATGTGATCAACCGGCAACCAATAAATGTTTCATTATCACATAACGCAGACATGTGACCAAGGCCACTGCTTTGGCCGAAACGCATCTGTTTGACTTGTACTGACCGAAAATAAAGCGCTTCACTGGCACTAAGCTTATCGAGTTGTCCGTATTGCTCTGTGTGTGCATGACTGCACGCTGGAGTACTAATTGGATATATACATATGTACATATATGTATATATATATATATTCACTGAAAAAACCATAGGTTTCAGGGGCGTTATAGTTAGCTGGACTTTTCACTCGTACAAAACCATCGAAATTCCCCCGTTATAGTTAGTTCAGCTAACTATAACTCGCGCGCCCGCAATGCACTGCTGATGACGTCACATATTACATCACTCATGACATGCTCAGTGACATCACTGATGACATCACTGATGACATCTCAAATGACATCACTGATGACATCACTGATGACATCATCCAGTGAATGTGTGTTTTTCTGAAAATTACATATGTTTTATATATGTATATCTCAAGGTCGATGGATGAATAAATGGGTATATAAGTGTCTAAATGGATGATTTGTTTTTGAAAAATTGATTGTATAACTGACTGATTAAGTGTATCTTAGTGAATACATGGCTTAGTGAGTAATGTTTAAATATGTAAATATCTGTATCAGTCTCTCACTTTGTGTATAAGTGGCTGTATGGGTAGGTGAGTAGCTACATGAGTGTCTATATAGGTTATTAGTTGTTTTTTTCAGTATCAGTATAAGTGTCTGATGTCTGTATGGTTCGGTGGGGGGTATTACGTAGTACATAGGTGCATGAATGAGTGACTCACTGTTTGTATGTGTTGAAGACAGCATGTGTGCAGGACTGTATGGGTGGATGAGTGTGTGCATGGGTGTGTTAGTGAGTGAATGACTGTCTCAATAGTGTCTCTATGAGTAACTACATATGTTTTAAACTAGTATATTGGTGTATATAAGTGAGTATATGTGAGAGTGAGAGATTGAAAGAGTTCCTGTATGAATGTGTTTCTATAAGTGATTGTTAAAAAGACTAAGTATGTGTAAGTTTCTGTAGAAGTAAGTGTGGTGGTGTGTGTATAACTGTATATGCAGGTAAACGGATGTTTGATTCTTTATTAGCATGAGTGACTATGTGTGTGAGTAACTTTATGGATGAGTGGTGTTGTGTAACAGGATGTATAGGTGTATGAGTACATATGATGAGTGAGTACATGTATGAGTGACTGTATAGGACTGTTGGTGAATGAGTGGATGTGGATGTGGATCTTACAATTACTGAATAGGTTGTTGTAACTGGTATTGGTATGTCCATTGTTTTGAAAATTTTAATTTCTATTTTTGAATGTGTGTATCAAAGGTTATATTAGGGGGAGAGGAGGTCTGCCACTCTATCACAAGGATGATGTCATCAGTGATGTCATCAGTGATGTCACTGACCATGTCATGAGTGATGTAATATGTGACATCATCAGCAGTGCATTGCGGGCGCGCGAGTTATAGTTAGCTGAACTAACTATAACGGGGGAATTTCTATGGTTTTGTACGAGTGAAAAGTCCAGCTAACTATAACGCCCCTGAAACCTATGGTTTTTTCAGTGAATTTCTAAGGTTTTTTAAATGCTAATTCCTAGCTATAACGTGCCTGAAACCTATGTTTTTTTCAGTGAATTTCAAAGGTTTTTTAAATGCTAATTTCTAGCTATGCCTACAGAGATAGGACATGTGAAGAAAGAAGGAAAAACGCACAGAAAGAAAAAAAAGAGATGCAGAAGGAAGCAACAGAAGTCCTCAAAGACGAAGAAAAGTGCAGGAAGAAGTATAATGTGCAGAAAGAACAAACAGAAGAGCAGAAACAAGCCTTGGTGCAAAATCATCCTGTACCATCAACTTTTTCAGATGGATACTGGTGGTAACTGAGTCTGACTAACCAGTCCTAGAGCCAGTGCTATGTTAAAAGACACTCAGAATACAGTGAAAACACCTACATACACTAGGGCGCACTATGTGTTGGGGTCCCCCTGTGATTAGCATGACCTCCTCTGTAAGCCCCTAGTATATAATAGGGCAGGGGATTAAAACTACCTCTTAAAACGCACCACAGGGCGTGTTTGAACACGTCACCTCATGCCCCGTCCCCTCCGTTCCCCACTGTGTAAACACGCCCTGTAGTCGTTTTAAGTTGGAAGATTAAGTCCCCTTGAATCCTGAGGGTCCCTAGGGTCCAACTAGACCACTAGGTACCTCCAGTAAGCGCCACAGAACTGCGTTGCAGAGAGGTGTAAAAAGTGGCACGGCCTGCACCACCTCTCTGCAACGCAGAGCAGTGGTGCTTACTGGAAGCACCTGGTGGGCTAGTTGGACCCCAGGGTCCCTCAGGATTGAAAGGGAATTATTTCCCCAACTTAAAAACGCGCCACAGGGCCTGTGGGCGTTCTGAGTTGAGAGATTAAGTCCCCTTGAATCCTAAGGGTCCCTGGGGTCAAACTAGCCCACTAGGTACCTCCAGTAAGCGCCCCAGAGCTGCGTTGCATGGAGGTGTAAAAAGGGGAGTGGCCTCAGAACACCTGTCTGCAACGCAGCTCCCTGGCGCATACTGGAGATACCTGTTGGGCTAGTTGGCCCTCAGGGACCCTCAGTATTGAAGGGGAATTAATTCCTCAACTTACAACTGGCCAGGGGGCGCGTTTGCAGAGTGCTGCAAGGAGGGGGTGTGGCCTCCGGCACGATGCCGGTCTTTTATTTATTTATTTTTAAGAAGGAGGGCTGTGTGGCCCCCTTTCTTTTTCTAATTTATTAGCCCTGGGGACCCCATCCCCCAGGGCCTGCACCCTATTTATTTTTGTTGAAAAAAATTAATTTGGCCCTCCCAAGGCCTTAATCAGCCCCGGGGACCCCAACCCCAGGTCATGGCCTTTTTTTTTTTTTTTTATTCTTTAGGAGGGGGGCTGTGTTGCCCCCTCCTCAGGCCACTTATGGCCCCGGGGACCCCATCCCCCGGGGCCGGCCTTTGTTTTTTATTTTATTTTTTTTAAAAATATATGTATAGAAACACCTAGGACATGCTGGACAAACCGTATGTACCTATCACCATGATGATTTGCGTGATATTCATTAAAAGGCGGCTATGCATACAATGAATCCACGTAGAATGTATTCACACCGCTAGTGAAGCTCTGACATGTCTGACACCCTACCGTGCCTAATCCCGGCGCCCCCGCTGGTGGGTACTCTCCAAGTAGACACCCTTGTCGTTTATTTATACAAACATGGGTAGCTATTGACGGGCACATTTAATACACATGCACACCAAGCCATCCAAAGGGGATTCGAAAAAAATTCGACCAAACTATGCAAGAAACCCCCTCACGGTTAACAAAACACACATCCACCGCCGGATGTGTAATACTTTTTATTTTACTCTCTGGAAAGGAGACAAACCTCACTTGAGAGTCACAGCGTGCTCCTGGCTGAGCACAATGCTGTGTTACACCCACCAGTGCCCGCCGAGTGCCACACACCTCTGTGTTGTATTCCACCAGCTAGTGCGTATGCTATGACACTCTCTAGCCCATGTGCACTGTAACACCACCCCATGAATATGTCATGCCACACTTGCCTTCGCACGGGTTATATTGCCCCATCTAACGTGCCTTCCTCGATGCCTATGTTATAAAGCACAGCGCTATGCCATACATATTACAATCTGGGATCCATATCTTTGTCTCAGTGCATATGCAATGTTACACTACCCAGCACATATTTTATATTACAACTTTAGAGACTACTTAGGTTACACAACACTGCCCTGTGCATATTACACTCCAAGGCGCATATCACATAGCAAGCGCTAGTGCTTGTGCTATCTCGCGCTCTCCAATGAATCTGTCATTGCGCACAATGTATTGCATATTATATTTCACGCCCCGGTTCATCTTATATCACACTTTTTGGTGCATAGTTTATACCATATACTATATCTAATTTTCATTTTCAATCGTGCTCTCAGGACTATGTTCTATATAACACTGCGTCCACCTACCCTTTTCACGGGCATTACATTTTGCGATGGGGGGTGGAGGGTCAGGGGATGTTTCTGCCAAGTGAGCCCGGAGTCACAGTCCCAAACGTCCTCTTCTTCCTGAATAAAAGTGAGATTATGCTGCATACTTGTTCATATTCATAAGTAGTTCGCACAGACACACATTTTAAAAACAATAAAGTTCCTAATACCCACCTTCTATGAACAGTTAGCTTGCTGCCCCATCCACCTCCTCCCTATCCTCTGTTGTCTCAATCCATGGACTAGCCTCCTCCCTCCTGCCATTCATGGTCTGATGTGCTGCCACTGCCCTGCATTTAGCATGATGTACCAGTCCACTCATCCTGCCCTCCATTGCCCAATACTATGGCCCATCATTGACCTCCTGCTTAGCCTCTGTGCTTTGCTTGCTGCCCCCATTCTCCTTCCCCCTGCCCTCCGATGTCTTTGTGCATGCCCCTGCTCCATCCTTTTTGACCACCATGTTCCATGGACCTGCCAATCCTATCTACTCTGAGTGTTCTGTTGAGCTGCCACTCCCCTACCACCTGCCTAGCATTGTCAGATGACTGTAACCTGTCCCTGCCACCTCCACCCTGCCTGTCCACATGCCATGCACCTATCCCCTTCCTCCTGTCCTCCATGGTCCATTTTACTGCCACACCCTTCTGCCCTCCCTGGTCTGTTGTGCTGCAACTGCTCCTCCTGCCTGCCCCGCGTGGTCTGTTGTGAGGCCCCTTCCCCTGAACTCTCTTGTCTGTGCCCAGGTCCTGACCCTCCCTTCTATCCTCCATGGTCCTTTGTGCATGCCCCTGCACCCTCCTTCTTGCCCATCATAGCCATTGTGCTGCCACTAACCCTCCCGCTTGCCATGCATGGTCTTCTGTGCTGCCATGGCCCCACACAACCTTCCCTGTGTGGTCAGCTAGCTGCTCCTGACCCCCTCCCACCTTCCCTCCATGGTCTGTGTGTATGCCATCATAGTCTCACTGTTGCTCTCCATGGTGTGTCTTGTTTCTAGTGCCCATCCTGCCTGACCTCCATGGTCATCTTGCTGCTCCTGCCCTGCCCCCTTGCCCCCAGCCCTCTGTTTCCATGTGCAGACCTCTATTCCCTCCCTCCTGGCTTGTCGGTTCCATTGTAATGCCCCTGATCCGTCCCTCCTGCCCTTTATGATCTGTTATGCTGCAGCTTTCTCTCCTGTCTGTCCATTATGGTCAGCTAGCTACCATTGCCTCTTTCCCCTCTGTTGTCTGTTGTCCATGAGCATGGTCCTGTCCCCTCCCTATTGCTATCTATGGATTGTTGTGCTGCACTCCCGTTCCGCATGCCCTGTGTGGTGTATTGTGCTGCTGCAAACCCTGATGCCTGCCCTGCAGGGTCAGTTTGGTGCACCTCTCAATGTCCCTCCTGTCCTCTGTTATCCGAGTCCATATCCCTACCCCAGTTCCTCCTGCCTACCATGATCCAATGTACCATACTTGCGAACATTTTGAACTTGGTAAGAGGGAGATTTTGAAATAAAACTGTGGTATTGATTTTCCCCTTTGAGTTACATTGAAAAAGAGAAGATTGTAGACAGGAAACAGATCAATTAAAGCCCATTTGAGCTTAAAAACATTGGCCGTTTCCAGGCTGAAACGGGTCTGTTGGCATGTATGGTTGTATGACCACTGCCTCTTCCTTCTGCCCACAATGGTCTATTATATTGCCACAGCCTCTCTTGCCAGTCCTGTATTGTTGGTTTGTTTCCCCTGCCCCCCTTTCCACTGCCCTCCATAGTCTGTTGTGCTGCCACTGCCCTTCCTGCCTGCCAAGTGTGGTCAAATTGTTGCCTCTGCACTCTCCTACCTGCCTTCAATTTTCAGAGTCCGTGCCCCTGGCCTCTGCCTCTCAACAGTATCCCAATGAACAACTAGATTGCTAACATTCTATATTTTTTACAAAAGTGTGGAATGCCTGACGTCATCTTGATGTAATCAAAACTGTAATGCCTAGAGCATTTCCTTTAGAAATTACATATATGAAAGGGTCTTATTTGCATCAAAATTATGGTTAGTGCTCTAAAAAACTAAAATGAGGACATATTTTCTGAGTTTTCAAATAGCGACAAAGAACTTTTAAATTATTTGTAATCTTAGTTTTTTTATCCAGTTGACCACTTGATTAAATGTTACATCCAAGGGGAGAGGGTGTGGTGTTACTTCCAGAGCTGCTGACTTTGCAACTGGGGAACCAGGTTGGAGTTTCTGCTTCAGCTCAACATTCTGTGATTCTGGTCAAATCACTTAATCTCCCCATGTCTACAACCAAAATGAATTTGATCTTGTGTGATGTAACCAATGTTCATGTAAAGCACTCCAATACCTGACAAGTCTGCACTATAAAAAACTGCAAATACACAAAAAATAAGTGTTTTGCACACTTCTGTCATTGGGCTACATTTGGGCTACATCTGGGTGATATTTGGGCTACATTTGGGCTCTTTTGTCTCTGGTGGCCATTTTAGGAGATTTATTTGTTATGAAGTTTCCTAATTTCCTCATTTACTGCAGTCTCCTCAGTAGGAAATGCTTTCAGTTTTTTACTTTGATTCCATCAAGAAGGTATTCAGATATGTCACACATTTGCCATAAATTCTGAATGTTAGCACTCTAGTTGCTCATTAGATCACTGTAGTAAAGCTACTGCTCACCACGGAAGTCTGCTGCAAGTATTAGAAGTGCATGTTTCAGTCTGCATATCAGAATTTTTTAATGAAATAGAAGAGGATTTGAGAAGTCACTCAAAATGTGCCCTAATTTTTCTTTCTTCAGCACTAATCATAATTTCTATGGCAAAATTAACCCCCTCATTGTGTTCCTTTTTAAATTAAATGTTTTAAGTGTTACCAGTTTATTCCAATCAAGATGGCTTCAGGTGTGCCATACTTTTGTCATAAGTAAGACAATAAGCACTCTAGTTGTTCTTAAGAACACTCTGGGACATTCTGTCATTGGGCTTTACTTGGGCTACATCTGGGTGATATTTGGGCTACATTTGGGCTCTTTTGTCTCTGGTGGCCATCTTGGGAGATTTCTTTGTTATGAAGTTTCCTAATTTCCTCATTTACTGCAGTCTCCTCAGTAGGAAATACTTTCAGTTTTTTACTTTGATTCCATCAAGAAGGCATTCAGATGTGTCACACATTTTCCATAAATTCTGAATGTTAGCACTCTAGTTGCTCATTAGATCACTGTAGTAAAGCTACTGCTCACCAGGCAAGTCCGCTGCTAGTATTCAAAGTGCATGTTTCAGTCTGCATGTCAGAATGATTTTATGAAATAAAAGAGGATTTCAGAAGTCAAAATGTTCCCTAGTTTTTCTTTCTGCAGCACTAATTATAATTTATATGGCAAAATGAACCCCCTCATTTTGTTCCTTTGTAAATTAAATGTTTTAAGTGTTACCACTTTATTCCAATCAAGATGGCTTCAGGTGTGGCCATACTTTTGTCATAAGAAAGACTGTTAGCGCTCTAGTTGTTCTTTAGAGCACTCTGGGAAGCTGCAGTAGAACACAAAGGAATCAACTGACAGTCTCTGCCCTTGTTGGATGTACATGTTTTTCTGAGAATGTCAGACTTCATACATGACTGAGAAAGATAATGTGAATTTACAGAAAATATGCTCTCAGTTTAGCTCATAGATCACCTTCCAAACCTCTCAGGTGTGGAATTTTCCAAATAATCTCGTTGTCCAATAATGCTAAAGGAAAACTTGTCAAGCGATATTATCGCGTCCCTGCCCCCCTGCGCCCCCTCCCCTTAACCCTGACGGCAATTCTTTTATTTCTATTCCCCTTTTATTCCATTTTTTTTGGCTGTGTATTTATTCCGACAAAATACGTACATTTCAAACCACACGTAATGTACTAATTTACCGTCACCCTTGGCAGTGTATTTATTCCCACAACAAATGATTTATAATGTAACTAAAGTCTTAAAACCTTCTATTAACTGCAATGCTTTTTAATGAGGTGCTATCATGTATATTGGTCCCAAGATGGCTGCCAACACTTCTTGGATGAAGTAGTGACAGCCAATCAGATCTCACGATGAGATGTGTGGTTAGGCTCCGCCGAGATATGTATATGATTTTACTTTTGATTTTCTCAGGAACTACTGAACAGATTGACACCATATATGCAAAACGCACATGCCTGACCTGAGGACTACCTCTTTGCCAAATTCCAAGTAATTCTGTTCAGCCGTTCGGGCTGTACCTCGGACTAAAGGTCCCTATGGAAAATTGCATGGGGAAAATGCGTTTTGGGACCCCCCTTTTTTCTCAGCCCCCGCTTGACGAATCCCCCCGAGACTTTCAGGGTAGGAGCGGAGCGGAGCGCCCCACCTATTTTGAAAATTTTGCGAGGATTTGTCAACCGGCGCCATAGTTATTCCAAATAGAATGTTGCGGATTTCCTATGGAAACACTGTCCTAACTATAACTATCTACTGGCGACCGCCAGTAGATAATATATGTATATATATATATATATATATATATATATATATATATATTACCTACTGGCGGTCGCCAGTAGGTAGTTATAGTTAGGACCCTGTTTCCATAGGAAAACCGCAACATTCTATTTGGAATAACTTTGGCGCCGGTCGACGAATCCTCACGAAATTTTCAAAACTAATGGGGCGCTACGCTCCGCTCCTACCCTGAAAGTCTCGGGGGGGTTCGTCAAGCGGGGGCTGAGAAAAAAGGGGGGTCCCAAAACACGTTTTTCCCATGCATTTTTCCATAGGACCTTTAGACACAGCTACAGCCCGAACGGCTGAACAGAGTTACTTGAAATTTGGCAGAGAGGTAGTCTACAGTTCAAGGAAGTGCCTTTTGTAGGTCTGGTGTAAATCTGTTCAGTAGTTCCTGAGAAAATAGCATTTAAATCAATATATATATCTGTGGCAGCTTACCGTGCGCTTACCATGCGCTTACGGTAAGCTTTTGTGCATGGCATATCAATAACTGAAACATTTATTCGATTACCTTTCACAACGAAGCGCATAATATGTCCTCCGTGAGCGGACGGTGCGCGAAGCGCATCGTGCGTACATGGCCCATCCAGCGTAACGTGGGCACGCGGGGCGCGTAGCGCACCGCGTGCCCACCGTGGGTGCACGGCACTAACTGCGTAAAGTGGGCGCGCGGTGCGCGAAGCGCACCGCGTGCTCACTGTGCGCGCACGGTGTGTGAAGCGCACCGTGCGCGCTCAGAACAAACTGCGTTAAGTGGGCGCGCACGCCACGAACGGCGTAAAGTAACTTAGCATTTAAAAAACCGTACAAATTCACTAAAAAAACCATAGGTTTCACACACGTTATAGTTAGGAATTAGCATTTAAAAAACCTTACAAATTCACTGAAAAAACCATAGGTTTCACACATGTTATAGTTAGCTGGACATTTTACTCATAAAAAACCAATGAAATTCCCCCGTTATAGTTAGTGCAGGCAACTATAACTCACGCGACCGTGTGGGCTGCATTCTCTTCCAGGGCACTTTCACAACAATCCATCGTGAGCACAGCACCAGTCACCTCCCCCAGTGCAAACAACCATCCTCTGTTCCGTTTTCTGCAGCCTACAGAAGCCGCAGCGGATCCACGTGTACGTGTATTACCTACTAGTTATAGTTACAACCATTTTTTGATTTGCTTATGACTTTGGCGTCGTTTATGAAATCATTATGAAATATTCCAAAAAGATGCAATTTTTAGGTCAGCTCCTATCTTGAAAGTTTGGGGGTGATTCATCAAGTGGGGCTGGGAAAAAAGAGGGGTCCCAAAACGCGTTTTCCCCATGTTAATTTCCATAGGAAATTTTGCGACGAGCTACAGCCTGAACAGCTGAACGGAATTACCCCAAATTTGGCAGAAAGGTAGAGCTTGGTTCAGAATCGACCTTTTTTCTAAATGGTGTAAATCCGTTCAGTAGTTTTTGAGAAAGTCAAAAAATAAGAGTAAAAAAATCAATTTCCCATAGGAAACTTTATGCAAGGCTACAGCCGAAACTACTGAACCGAATTACCCCAAATTTTGCAAAAAGGTAGTGCTTGGATCAGAAAGTGACCTTTCTTTTAAATGACGTAAATCCATTCAGTAGTTGCTGAGAAATTAGAAAAACTTAAAGTTGTGATATCTGGGAGGAGCCTAAGTCCTGTGCACGAGCTTCACTGTGATTGGCTGTCAACACTCCAAACCAGGAAGTTTTTGGCAGCCATCTTGTGGCTCAGTGGAAGTGAATTAACAGAAAATAGAGAAACAAAGGTATAAAACAAGAGACGGGGCAGGGTAGAAACACCTTGACCCCCCTGGGGCCTGATCAGGGGGTCCCAGAGGGACCCCCAGAGCCAAAAAAAGATATATATATTTTTTTAATTTTGGCGCGTTTGCACAATGGTGGAGGGAGGGGGAGGGCCTGACATAGCAAGTGTGCAAACGCACCCCCGGCAGATTGAAAATTGGGGGATTAATTTCCTTTCAATCCTGAGGGTCCCTGGGGACGAACTAGCCCACCAGGTACCTCCAGTATGTGCCAGGTGTTGAGAGGGCATGCCCCTTTTTACACCTCTCTGCAACGCGGCTCTGTGGCGCTTACTGGAGGTAGGTGGTGGGCTAGTTGTCCCTCAGGGACCCTCAGGACTCAAGGGGGTGTAATCCCTAAATTTGCAACTCTCCAGGGGGCGCGTTTGCACAGTAGTGCAGGGAGGGGGCGTGGCCTGATGTGACAAGTGTGCAAACACGCCCTGTGGCGCATTTTAAGTTGGGGGATTAAGTCCCCTTGAATCCTGAGGGTCCCTGGGGGTCAACTAGACCACCAGGTACCTCCAGTAAGCGCCAGCGTTACAGAGAGGTGGTCCAAAGCCATGCCCCCTCTTTACACCACTCTGCAATGCAGCCCTGTGGTGCTTACTGGAGGTACCTGGTGGGCTAGTTGGCCCCCAGGGACCCTCAGGACTCAAGGGGACTTAATCCCCCAATTTACAATGCACCAGGGGGTGCGTTTACACAGTGGTGCAGGGAGGGGCGTGGCCTGATATGACAAGTGTGCAAACGCACCCTGTGGCGCATTTTAAGTTGGGGGATTAAGTCCCCTTGAATCCTGAGGGTCCCTGGGGGCCAACTAGCCCACCAGGTACCTCCAGTATGTGCCAGGGAGCTGCATTGCAGAGAGGTGTTCAGAGGCCATGCCCCTTTTTACACCTCTCTGCAATGCAGGTCTGTGGTGCTAACTGGAGGTACCTGGTGGGCCATCAGGACTCAAGGGGAATTAATCCCCCAATTTAAAACACACCAGGGGCGTGTTTGCATAGTGGTGAATGGAGGGGGGGGCCTGACATAGCAAGTGTGCAAACCCACCCCCTGGCACATTGTAAAGTGGGGGATTAAGTTCCCTTTATTGAATCCTTAGGGTCCCTGGGGGCCAACTAGACCACCAGGTACCTCCAGTATGCGCCAGGGAGCTGCTTCAGAGAGGTGTTGAGAGGCCATGCCCCTTTTTACACCTCTCTGCAACGCAGCTCTGTGTCGCTTACTGGAGGTAGCTGCTGGACTAGTTGTCCCCCAGGGACCCTCAGGACTCAAGGGGGTGTAATCCCTAAATTTGCAACGCTCCAGGGGGCGCGTTTGCACAGTGGTGCAGGGAGGGGGCGTGGCCTGATGTGACAAGTGTGCAAATGCGCCCTGTGGCGCATTTTAAGTTGGGGGATTAAGTCCCATTGAATCCTGGGGTCCCTGGGGGCCAGCTAGCCCACCAGGTACCTCCAGTAAGTGCCAGGGAGCTGCGTTGCAGAGAGGTGTTCAGAGGCCATGCCCCTTTTTACCCCTCTCTGCAACGCAGCTCTGTGACGCTTACTGGAGCACCTGGTGTGCTGGTTGACCCCCAGGGACCATCGGGACTCAAGTGGAATTAATCCCCCAACTTAAAACGCACCAGGGGGCACATTTGCACAATGGTGAAGGGGGGGGCGGGCCTGACATAGAAAGTGTGCAAACCCACCCCCTTTACATTGTAAATTGGGGGATTAAGTCCCCTTGAATTCTGAGGGTGCCTGGGGGCCAACTAGCCCACCAGGTACCTCCAGTATGCGCCAGGGATCTACTGCAGAGAGGTGGTATGAGGCCACGCCCCCTTTTACTCCTCTCTCCAACGCACCTCTGTGGCACTTACTGGAAGTAGCTGGTGGGCTAGTTGGCCCCCAGAGACCCTCAGTACTCAAGGGGATGTAATCCTCAAATTTACAACGCTCCAGGGGGCGCGTTTGCATAATGGTGCAGTGAGGGGGCATGGCCTGATGTGACAACTGTGCAAACATGCCCTGTGGCGTGTTTTAAGTTGGGAGATTAAGTCTCTTGAATCCTGAGGGTCCCTGGGGGCTAACTAGCCCACCAAGTATGTCCAGTATGCACCACAGAGTTGCATTGCAGATAGGTGTAAAAAGGGGCGTAACCTCGGACCACCTCTCTGCAATGCAACTCTATGGCGCTTACAGGAGGTACCTTGTGGGCTAGTTGGCCCCCAGGGACCCTCAGGATTCAAGGGGAATTGATCCCCCAAATTTAAACCTGCCGGGGGCGCGTTTGCACAGTGGTGAAGGGAGGTGGCGGGGCCTGATATGACATGTGTGTACTTATGCAATCACTCCACCAAAACCCAAACACTTCACCATGCACTCTCCTTGCAGCACTCTAATCATCCAGTCACTACCCATGCACTCAAGCAATGACTCATGCACTCACTCATGCACTGCTACAATACCCTGAGAAGTACCCATGCAGTCCAGCCATCTCCCTGTCACTACCCTTGCACTCCTCCAATCACCCAGCAAGCACCATGTACTTATCCAATCACTCCACCAAAACCCAAGTACTTATAAATTCACCACACACTCTCCTTGCAGTACTCTAATCTTCCAGTCAGTACCCATGTACTCATGGAATGACTCAGGCACTAACTCATGTACTGCTACAATCCCCTGTGCACTACCCATACAGACCTCTAACCACCTACACAGTAGTGATTCACTCCTCCAATTATCCAAGTTGTACCCATGCACTCCAGAAATTCCTCTGTCACTACCCATGCACTCCTCAAATCAGCCATCCAGCATCATGTACTTATCCAATCACTCCGCCACAACCCAAGCAGTTATAAAATCATTATGCACTAACCTTCCAACACTCTAATCATGCAATACAGAGGAGGTTATGCTAATTATAGGGATACACCAACACATAGTGTTCCCTAGAGTATGTTGATGTTTCAACTGTATTCTAAGTGTCGTTTAGCATAGCACTGCCTCCGGTCCTGGTTAGTCAGAGTCAGTTACCACAAGTACCCGTCACTAAAAAGTTGGGGGCACAGGAGGTCTTTCTGCTCCTCTGTTGGTTCTTTCTGCACATCTCTTGCTTCTTCCTGCAGTTTTCTTTGTCTTTCAGGACTTCTTTTGCCTCTTTATGCATTTTTCTTGCTTCTTTCTGCGCTTTTCTTCCTCTTTCTTCACATGTCCTAACTTTGTAGCAATAGTTAGAAATTAGCATTTAAAAAACTATTTAGAATTAGCTGAAAAAATCATAGGTTTCAGCCACAGGTGACTGCTGCTCGTCCCCCGGCAAATGGAGTTTGCAAGTTTCCGTACCTGAGCAGTAACACAGAACGAAGGTCTCGCCGGCCGGCTGACGTCTTTGGCGTGTCTGGTTCGCAAACGAGGCTCATGCTGAGATAAAGCCCGTAGCATAATGGAGGTTGCCCGGCAGAAGTCAAGATTAGTCTTGCACGGCCTCTCAAGCGATTAATGACTCGATAACATGCAGCTTCTGAGCCGAGCCTAAGCCTGAAAATAAACTGGCGACGTGCGGGAAGGACGTCTCCAATTTGAAGAGGTGAGCCTGCCTTGTGATATTTTGGCTCTAGCTGACACAAGCTGTTTGATGTTACCAGAATGAACTGAAGGAGAGCGTGCATTATCTGCCTGAGGTCTGCACTTTCCTTTTCTTTTCCTGGGTGTGAAGGTTCTTGAGTTAGAAGCTTTCCCCACTCCAGCATCAGGTTTATGGGGCTGAAACCAGGACTTTTTGCTCATTAACTATTCACTAATTAGGGGCATTGAATACCGTGTTAACTTGACTAAGACCCAGGATTCAAGGGGAAAAAAGAAAAAATGGGAAAACATTTAAAACAGGCGAATGCTATCACAAAGGTTGACTCTGCGGCTGGGCTGAAAGCCAAAACTCGCTTAGCCCAGGCAAAGGTGATATCTTCAGCGGCCAGAGCTGAACATAGTTCAAATTGACCTCGCCTTAATTCAAGTTTTGAGAGCTCTGAAGAAGAGCTGCTCGAGTCACACTTGGAAGAGGGGGTTCTTGCTACACAGAAGCTAACAGATGGGCCAATTAGTATGGAGAAGGAACAGGTAGTCGAGTCTACAACAGGGGTCAACAAGGACGAGATGAAAAGCTCTAAATACTTTCCTCTATTCTCCAAAAAAGCATCTCAGTCGGCTCCTCCCAAAACCACAGCAAACTGCAGCTATTAATGGAGCCAGGGCCAGAAGATGTGCCAATTGGTTTCTCATAGAACTCATCTTTATCACCATGAGCTTAGACGTTTGGGCAGGCTCCCTCTATGGTTGCTCTGGTAGCGCAAGAGTCTGGTCAACCCTTGGATGGTCAGGTTACACCTTCAACCCCAATACCATCAATGTCACAGACTCAGCCGGTTCAGTCATCTCCTAAAGATATTATAACGCTGCAACAAGAGGCTCAAACACAGCCACAGATCCAGTCCCAGATGCCTGGTAGAGCTGGCTTGGAATCCTCAGATCAGCCTCCTGGGAACCAAAAGCCAGATGGGAGAGTACAACAGGACAATTTAGAATCCTCGATAGAAGGAGCTATTACTCAACAGATCGATATAAAGACCATGCTGAACCTTATCTTGGAGGAGATAAGAGAAATGATGAAATCCCAAGAGAATGAGATAGCCTCCCTCCACCAGCGTCTTGAGAAAATCAAAGAGCCAATGGCCTTCCAGCAAAAATCCAAGAAGCTGAATCAAGGATCGCCCTGTTGGAGAATCAAATAAGTAATATGCTTTTGAAAGTAAACAAAGCTGCAAAAGATGAAAATCATTCTAGAGAATAAACTCGAGGAACTTGAAAATCACTCCAGACAATCGATCTTACAAATAGTGGGGGTCCCCGAGGGCAGTGAAAGATCCCAAACTCTTCAATGGGCCGACTTGTTTATTAAACAGAAGGTCTTGCCCAAATTTACTGGAGACCTTACTATTACAAGGGCACACCGAGTCTCCTCACACCCTCTGCCCAACTCAAAAATACTAGGTACCATCTTGATTAACTTTGCTGACTTTCGTATAAAGGAGATTTTGGCCAAGGCAATACAGCAGAGGCAATTTTCTATCAATGAAGTCCCGAAATATCAGATATTTTCTGATGTGTCAGCTGTTGCTGCACGCAGGCGCTAAGAGTTTGTTAAACTCTTATATCTTTTCAAAGCTCAAGGGGTGCAGGCTTCAATAGCCCAGCAATCCAAGCTTCGTGTCCTCATGAGGGGAAAATTCCATATGTTTTCAAATATAGAGGATGCTCATGGTTTGCTGAAAGAGATCTCTTCTCTAAATTGAAATTGTATATAGCGTGATGCAAAAGGTCTCTACTGCCGGGGGGAGTAGGGTCACCCAGGGAGTAGCACCACCACACCCAACAGTGAAGTAAGGGGGTGAGATGTGGCTAGCTGGGTTTTACACATTTCCGGTGGGGTTCTCTCGGGGGGTGGGTGGTAATGGGGGGGGTGTCTTGCAGTAAAAAGAGCAGTAGCAAGTGGGACCAGGAAAACAGGGTTTAGAGTTCAGAGGATTTTTGCCGCAATTTAAATTTTAGAAATGGTTAGTAAATGTTGTATTATGTCGGTAAATGTTATTGGGATGTTAAACAAACAAAATATGGAGGGCTCATAAGGTGGCTGGACTCTTTTATTTCTTCAAGAAATATACCTTAAAACAAATTCCCCTAAGCTCTTTCTCCCCAGAGATTTTTCAATTTGTTTTGCATCAGCTGGGCTGGCTAAGAGCGGAGTAGCTATTTACTTTTGTAGAAGTATGGTATGGGAGTTTTTCCAAGTCCGGGGAGACCCTCATGGATGATGGCTATGGGTCTTGGCTAAATTAAATCGGACGATATTAGATTTTGTGAATTATTATGGCCCAGTCATAGACGATCCTCAGCTTTAACGAAGGCTAGTGAGCTAATTAGGGGGGCTCCTGCACAGATTATTGCAGGAGGGTATTTTAACTTTATCCAAGACCAGAGAAAAGACACTTCCAACAAAAATAAGAAGCAAATTAAGCCAACGACTAAAAACATCCTGGATGCCATAAAACAGGATTATCAATTGATAGATCCATGGTGTAAAGTCAACCTGACAACATGTGAGTATACATGCTACTCCCGTCAATTTCAAACGACTTCTCACATCGACTTTTTTTTAACATCTTGGTCTTCGAATTATGTAGATGCAAAAATTGGAGCTAATTCATTTTCTGACCACACCTATGAAAAATTAGATCTGGAAATTGAAGAGGGAAAGAGGATGAGATCCAGGTGGCAAATGGATTGTCTCCTACTCCTAGATCTTCAATGGATAGCTGATTTAAGAGAGTAGATAATTGATTATTTTAAGATCAATGAAGGAACAGCGGAACCATTCTCAGTTTGGGGGGTTTAAGGCAACTGTACGTGGGCAAATAATTGCCTTTTTGGCCGCTCAGTCCAAAATACATCGCACCAAAATAGCTGAACTCCAGCAGGCTGTCGACAGTGCCTTGAATCAGAGAAATGCCCCTCTACAGGGATACGGGGCAGCAGTGAATTAGCTTGAAACGGCTAAAAAGGCGCTTAGGGATTTTTTTTTAATTGAAGAGATAAATAGCTCCCAGACTTTCCAACAACGTGTATATGAGGAAAGCCAAATGGTTGGTAAATTGTTAGCTGGGTTAACTAAGAGTAGACAGGAAGTGGAAGTTTTCATGGAGCATTATCAACAGCTCTGCCCTATGCTACCAAATATGAGGTTAGGCAGGACTCAATTAAGGAATATTTTGAGAGCCTAAATCTTCTGACTTTGTCTAATTTCCTTGCGGAACAGATCCAGCTCGATATATCAGGTGCAGAAACTTTGACAGCTCTGAATTCTATTGCAGAAGCGAAAGCCTGTGGAAATAATGGGCTGCCTACAGAATTTTTTAAGGCATTTGCAAAGGAATTGATCCCCTTCTTGACAAAGCTTTTTAATAATATAAAGATTGGTGGTGCTGTCCCCTCAATCTTAAAAGAGGCTATAATTGTAAGCTTTGTGAAAAAGGGTAAAAATTCCAAGGACGTTAATTCCTATAGACCAATTGGCCTTCTAAATGCCGACTACAAAATTCTAATGAAAATTTGGGCCCAACGCTTCACTCCCTTAGCACAGGAAGTGATTCATAGAGAGCAGTCTGGGTTTGTCGCAGAAAGGTGGATGTCCTCTAATACTGACTTTTTAATTCAGGCTCTTGATATTTTTTAACAATAACTGTATTCCAGCGCTCATTATGATGGTGTACTCCGAAAAGGAGTTTGACCTGGTTAATTGGGACGCACTCTTTTATGGTCTGGGCAGGTTCAATGTCCCTTTGCAGGTCATAGAAATGCTTAGGAATATTTACCAGGGGGCCCCGGCTCAAGTGGTGATAAATGGAAACTGAGCAGGGATAGTAAATATCTATTTCAGGCCTAGGCACGGGTATCCACTGTCCCCCCTATTGTTCACCTTCTTTATTGAACCCCTGGCTATAAAAATCCGTGACAACAAGGAAATCAGAGCGGCAATTCTGGGTATTGCAAAATTGAAGTTGTTTGCGGACGATATTATTTTATATCTAAGTCCTGAGAGCCTGAATCTAGATCGGGTATTAATATAATTTAGTCAATTTGAATTGATTGGGGGTTATAAATTAATCAAAATAAATAACAGAGATTTTGTGCCCGATTCACAGAACTAACTTAAGACAAAATCCTAAACTTACTACCATTTTGGTATTCACAGAATGCACTTACTCATTTTGGTATTCACAGAAGGCACTTACTCATTTCGGTATTCACAGAAGTTAGGAGTCCTAACTTTAGGACTCCTAAATGCCTTCTGTGAATACCGAAAATCTTAAGTTAGGATTTTTCTCAGTTTAGGAGTAGTAAAGTTAGGACTCCTAACTTTAGGACTCCTAAATGCTTTCTGCGAATACTGAAAGTCTTAAAATTAGGATTTTTCTCAGTTTAGGAGTAGTAAAGTTAGGACTCCTAACTTTAGGGCTCCTACATGCCTTCTGCGAATACCGAAAGTCGTAAAGTAAGGATTTTTCTCAGTTTCGGAGTAGTAAAGTTAGGACTCCTAAAGCGGCGATAATTTTATCGCCTGTCTTGATAATATGCCCCATAGATTGCAAAAAATAATTGTAATGGGCACAGAACTGAGAATCTGTACCCAGGTAGAAAACTATGTGTTCTCTAAGGCAGCATTACACCAGCCAAGACCTTGTGCACTGGAGTTAATAAAAGCGACAAAGGCTCAGATTTTCACATCTTTATGGAAGCACTGATAAAACAGATGCTCCCGACTCACTCGTCAGAACCTATTCAATGAGACAAAAAAGAATTTCAAGACAACACGCTATTTTAGGTTTTGTTTGACCAAATAGGTAATTTTGCCTGGGAAGCAGTGAGAAAGTCTTTAGTTCAAAGACCTCTTCATATGTTAGGACAGTGGCTACACAGGGGCACCTAGTTCCGGTGAAAGAGCCTCTGAGTGCAGCAGATTTGTGTTCTTGTATAAACCTTACTATAAGATCCTTCACAATTGTAGTGTGCCGCACAAGAGTATTAATCATCATTACAAAACGTTTGTTGTACCAGTGTTCGAGGCTGCCCCCTGTGTTCCTGGCATACAGGCATTAACATATTTTTTCTTGTTTATTTACTGGTAACATTTATGTGGATATTTAACCGAATGTACCTTAAAGGTTTACAAAATGGTACTAACAAAATAGATCTGCAGGGATAGCAACAGTGCAGGAATGCTCACACATATAACAAGTCCAATAGTGGCAGCAGCTGTGCAAGTTTCCCTCACACACAGAGCAGGCATAGTGCAGGATCCAGCCCTGCGAGATTCCTTAAACAGAGAGAATGGCTACTTTATGAGCAGCAGGGCCCAATATATCTGTGTTCACACAGGAGAAATAGAATTCCGGCAGCAGCAGTCCTAGCTTCTTAACCACAATTCCAAATGCAGAAATGACTGCCATTGGCAGGCGGCCTGGGTGAGGCTTCAAAGGCTATCAAACCGTATGAAAGCCTGCATAGTCTATCCTGTAGCTGTAGTCCTCCAGCTGTGGCTATGGCAGGGTGTGGCTGTTAATGTCTGGGTGCCCGAGGCATCAGAGGAGAAGGGAAGATAGACAAAGAGGCTGAATACGTGTGTGGTAGGTGGTCAGGAGGCACATATGTAAGGATAAAAAAACAAGTTACTTACCTTCAATAACGATTTTTCTGGTGGATACAGTATCTGCCTGTGGATTCCTCACCTTTTGAATTACCCCTGTGCCAATGTTCCATGGAAATTCTTTTCTTAGCTCTCCCACATCGACGAGGACATCATAATAGCACAGCTCCGCTCGCAACTCCGTATGATGTCACCGGAGCCATAAGAAGACCTCGTCGGCGTGCTGACGTCAGTTCCATACATTTTTTCCATGCCTTAGAGGTGAACGGGCAGACCGACAATATAACACAAGTATACGCAGTATACATAAAATATATACGAATACATATAGTATATGCATAAATAGAAAAGAAAAGCCAACAACAAAAGCATTTCCTAGCAATAAACTGAATGCATCAAAATGACATAGAGAAGCTGACAATGTCAGACAGTTAGAACTTTTTCGGTATATGCGAGGAGGAGAACGGGGAGGCTGGTGGGTCAGTATGGAATCCAGAGGCAGATACTGTATCCACCAGAAAAAGTGTTACGGAAGGTAATTAACTTGTTCTTCTGATTGATACATCTGGATGTGGATTCCTCACCTTTTGAATTGAATCCCAAAGCAGCACCTCTCCCGAAGGAGGGTGTCCACCTGCTTATACCAAAAAATCATGCAGCACAGAGCATGCAAAATGGCAATCCCTCCTAACCTCCGAATCCAAGCAGTAATGCTTCGCAAAGGTGGGGAGGGAGGCCCAAGTTGCCGCCATACAAATGTCTAATACAGGAACACCTCTAGCCAAAGCAGAAGAAGAAGACTTAGCTGGTGGAATGAGCTCTAATACCTTCAGGCGGCTCCTTCTTGGCCAAGGTGTACCAGATCTTGATGCACTAGATGATCTACCTGGAGAGTGTTCGCTTGTGGACAGCTTTGCCTTTCATTCATCTGATGTAGCCAATGAAGAGCTGATCATCCAACCTTAGACCCGTGTTTCTGTCCAGGTAGAAGCTGACAGCCCTCTTAGTGTCCAGGCGATGAAGTCTCTCCTCCTCCTTAGAAGGGTGGGCGGGAGAATAGAAGGTAGGTAAATACTGTCCTAAATGGAAAGGAGTAACCACCTTAGGCAGGATAGCAGCCCTGGTTCTTAGAACCATCTTTTCTGCATAAAAGGACAAAAATGGAGGTTTCGAACTAAGAGCCTGAAGCTCACTTACCCTCCTAGCTGAGGTAATAGCAATCAGAAAAACCGTCTTAAAAGAAAGAATTCTCAACGGACAACTATGAAGAGACTCAAAAGGAGACCCCATCAGAAATGTAAGAACTAAATTCAAATCCCACTGAGGCATTATAAAGGGAGTGGAAGGAAACTTATTGGTGAGACCCTTACTGATCTGGCAAACAGAGGAAAGCCGACAATGCCGATAAATAACCTTTAACAGTAGCCACAGCACAACCCTGCTGGTCCAAGGAAAGTGAAAATCCTAGAACGTCAGATAAGCGGGCTTTCAATGGATCAATGGACCGCTCTCCACACCATGTCACAAACTTGGACCACGTAGAGGAATACATTGATTTGGTGGAGTGTCACCTGGATGATCAAATAACACCCACCACATCCGGTGGGAGTGAGAAAGAACTCTGGTTGCCCCATTCAATCTCCAGGCATGAAGTTGCAAGTTCTGGCGGTGGGGGTGTAGAACCTGTCCCTGCGACTACGAGAGGATGTCTGCCCTGAAAGGTAGGTGGAGCGGAGGGTGTAATGAGAGGTGAAGTAGATCTGTGTACCACACCCTTCTTATCCAATCCGGAGCGATCAAAATAACTTGGGCCCAGTCTTGGCGAATCTTCCTCCGAACTTGAGGAATCAAGGGTATGGGATGAAACGTGTAAAGGAGTTGCGAGCTCCAATTCAATTGAAATGCGTCCCCCAACACTCCCTGCATTGGATACTGAAGACTTCAGAACGACCAGGATTACGCATTCTCTTGAGTGACAAAAAGGTTCACCCGATGAAACCCCCACATCCAAAATATGCGAGTGACCACCTCCGGATAAAGCTGCCACTTGTGATTGGCTCAGTAATGCAGACCGAGACTGTCCGCATGCACTTCAGCACCCCAGCCAGATGATTTGCAATCACACAAATCTGATGGCCCTGAGCCCAGGACTGGAGTCACAGAGCTTCTCTGCAGAGACGATAAGACCCTACCCCTCCCTGTTTGTTTATGTACCACATCGCGGTAGTGTTGTCCGTCAGGACTTGAACTGACTGACCGTGAAGGGAGGGAAGGAAGGCCTTGAGAGCCAAACGTATTGCCCGCAACTCCAAAAGGTTGAGATGAAACAAACTTTCCACCGGAGACCAAAGACCTTTGATCTCCAGATCCCTCAGAAGAGCACCCCACCCCAGAGTGGAGGCATCTGTGATCACTTTGGCCATCAGTGGAGGAGGTTCAAAGGGCTTTCCTTGAGACAGGTTGCCCTGCACACTCCACAAAGACAGCTCGGCTGCAGTAATTCCTGGAGATACTGACCTTCTCCCGAGATCTCCATTGTGCTGATACCACTGCCTGTGGAGGCACCACTGGAGTGCCCTCATGTGCCAGCGTGCATGGTTGACCATCAGTATTCAGGAAGCTAACAGACCAAGCCGGCGTAGGACCTTAAAGACTGGAACAACCGCTCCATTGTGAAGTAAAGGAATCATCTCCTGAATATTGAGAATCCTCTGTGGTGGCGAAAGCTCGACAAATGGTGGTGTCCAGTATTGCCCCTATGAACAGGGTGTGTTGGGAGGGCACCATGTGAGATTTGGACACATTTATCGAGAAACCCAAGTTGAACAACAACTGTCGCATGCAAGTGGCACAACACCAACTCTGGAGACTTTGCCTTGAGCAGCCAGTTGTCCAGATAGAGGAAAACAGGAATACCCGACCTTCTGAGATGTGCTGTCACCACCGCCATCACCTTCGTAAAGACCCGTGGTGCAGAAGTGAGACCGAACGGGAGGACCACAAACTGGTAGTATTGCGACCCTACCATAAACCGGAGATAATTCCGATGTGACTTCTGGATGGGAAGATGAAAGTACGCATCCTGCAAATCGATCAACACCATCCAGTCTTCCTGTTGCAGCTCCAGAAGAACCTGAGCCAAGGTAAACATTTTGAACTTTTCCTGCCTGAGGTAAAAATTCAAAACCCCGAGGTCCAGAATCAGTCTCAGCTGTCTGTCCTTTTTGGGAATTAGAAAATAACGGGAGTAACATCCCTGACCCCTTTCCTGCTCTGGAACCACCTCTATCGTGCCTTTTTGCAACAAGGCAGCAGCAGCAAATTGTCCTCTGAGCACCAATCCTGGCTAGGAGGGTAAGGAGGTGGAAACTCTAAGAAAGGGAGGGCGTCCCCATTTCCCACAAGTTTCAAAACCCAACGGTCTGAGGTAACCGATTTCCAATCTTATAGAGAATGGAACACCCAACACCCTACAGGACCCGCATGCTCCAAGGTGGGGGATCTAGAGCTGCTTTCCTGCGGCACCAGTGGTGGGGGAAGGAGAGGAAGAGGAGAAGAGTTATACAGAGGGTTCTGGTGCTGCTGCTGCTGAGGCTGTTGACGGCCCTCGAAAGGAAGCCGCCTTACCAAAACGACAGTACCTCCTATATCCAAATCCTCTGGATTGGGACTGAAGACCTCGGGATTTTGCAATGGCTCTCCTGTCCTTAAATCTCTGCAGTGCAGAATTACCCTTTTCACCAAAAAGCTTGGATCCATCAAATGGAAGGTCAAGGAGAGTAGCTTGCATATCAGGAGAAAACTCTGAAGACCTGAGCCAGGCAGGCCTCCTGGTGGCAATAGAGGAACAAATCACCCTGGCCACCAAATCAGCAGTATCCAGACCAGACTGGATAACTTGACGGGCTGCATCCTGCGTATCCGTCTGAACTTCTAAAAAGGAACCACTATCATTGTCCCATAACTTGGTAGCCAACTGCTTGGCCGAATCCATTAAGGCATAAATATACCTCCCAAACAAGCATGTAGCATTGGTGGACTTCAACACCATACTTGAAGAACAGAAGACCTTCTTTGCAGATTGCTCCAATTTCTTAGAGTCTCTGTCTACGGGAGTTGGAGGAAAAGATCCTGTAGACTGTTTAGAACAGGAAGCCTATACTACTAAACTTTCTGGTGAAGGATGCACAGAAAGAAAAGCAGGATCACCCGGAGCAGCCCTGTACCTCCTTGCTACAGACATTGAAACAGCAGTAGCAGAAAGAAGCTTCTGCCACACCTCTAGAATTGGCTAAGTCAAAGCCTCAGTAAAAGGTAAAAGAGTTTCAACCACAGAAGACGGACAATGTAATACTTCTGTAAGAATAATGGGTCTGAACTCAGCAGTGGGTAACTGAAGGTTTAAAAGTTCAGCAGCCTTCCTAATAATAGCATGGTATAGCGCCTCTCAATGGCCCTTAAACTCATCAACAGAGTCTTAAATTTTAGCTTCATCAGCCTCCTCCCGCTGAAATTCTTCCTCTTCTAACAGTCTTTGGACTTCTCTTCTTGACCGCAACTCCGGAACTGGCGGCGCCAAGCGTGGCACCGTAGATACCGTTGCCGGTGTTGATGGATGAGCCTCTGATGTGAGCAACGGCGCCGATCGAAGTCGAGAGGAGGAAGGACCACCAGATGGCGCTGGAGACTGTGAAATCTGTGTCAAAAACCTCAGAGACAAAAACTGCCAGAGGGCACCGTCGGCATAAAGGGGGTGAAGGGTGCCTGGGCATATTGTTGAAGAATACCCAAACTGAAAGCAAGCAGACCCACTGGACCCAATGGTGCACCGGTAGGGTAGGCTGCTCTGGCAAACATGCCGTACATCGCATTAAGAAAATGCGAAGGATCTGACCCCGTTCCAGAAAAGGGTGGATAAGGAGCCGAGGCACCGGAAAATACATCCAAGGCTCCTGTGAATCTCTCGGTGCCGGAGATATCCTTGGCGCTGGAGAACCATTCGGTGTCGGTGAATGCACCGGAGAACCCCTCTGCATCAGAGAGTGAGCCAGAGACGCTTGAGGAGAAAATGAAGGTGACAGCGAAATGATATCTGGAGACAATTTGTGCATTGGGATGGATGTGGGTTTAAGAAGGGAATGAAGATGCGGCGGGGCACAGAAAAACTAACACCGCAAATTCATGTATATGTTGGTTTAAAAGGACAGCAGTTTTGTACTGTGCCTAACACTAGGGGTGTTGTACTTTTAATCACTTTTTAATTGAGGAAATACAGGGACAGCGAGGAAATGTAATGCACACGTGTTAATGTGGCATCTGGAATCAGGACCTGGTCTCTTGATCGCATTAGTTCACATTTCCTTACAATGTCGGAACCTTGTATGGTACCAGCAACAGGTCCTACTTGGTTTTCCTCTGTTGAATGTGGCCCATTAACTTCTGGAATTTAGAAGCGGTAAATCCACTTCCCCCTCACTTTCACTGCATGTGCATGGCTTTCTGCAAAACACTTTTGCAGGACTCTACACAAGTCCTTTGATAAGGAATGGTGGAGGGCCATACTTCCATTGGTTATAGAGAGAAGGAATGCAGAGTTCCTGAGGCATGCTAGTCCATCCCTGAGACTTGATCCCAGGGTTCTAAGGTCATGTGGGATATGCTACTTCCTCGGGGTGGAGGGGAAGGAGACATTTCAGAAGCTATAAAGTAATAACACAGCTCACACCCTTCCCATCTTCCATCAGAGAAGCCCATGATGATACTTCCTTCTGAGAAATGGGTGAAAATGAAGGTAGAAGTGAAGTACCATCATGAGCATCCAAATCCTCAGTGGAGGGAAGCAGGTGAAGTTTTGTTTTTAAAAAGTTTTAAATATTGCTAACTAGACCCGACGATATCTAGGAATCAGAGCACTTTACATGAGCACCAGTTTTCGTTACAGATGACATTCATTTTTGGTAGACTCAGGAAGACTAAGTGATTTGCCCAGAATCACAGAATGTTGAGCGTTGTTGCAGAGACTTAAACCTGGTTCACGAGCTTCTAGGTCAACCATTCTAGCAGTAAGGCTACACCCTCTCTATCTGTGAGGCAGGTGACACCCAGGACCATCACACATCTCTCAAGGCTTCCATGATTCTAAAAGCTTAAGGCAGCCTTCTCTCCTTGTTTTGAGTGCTGTAGTGACACAGCTCCATTGAACCATGCCAAGGAAAACAAAGTTCAGAAAGACATTCACTCCACCAGTGCTGTGAGGCATGTTGTGGACAGAAGACACCACTGTGAAAATAGTGAGAGATGTTGAGAAAAAGCCAGATGGGTAAGCTTCCCTCAATACCACCTCATCGTCAAATGATCCAGGGCTCTCCCCAAAGCAACTCCAAAAAAGGGAACATGTTGAGGAATGAGTTCAAGTGGACCTCAAAATTTACTTGGCCCTCAAAATGTGGCACATTATGAGCTCCCTTCAGTAGGAGAGGGTGGGGGTGCTACAGCTAGTGGTAATGTGCTCCCAGTGAAGTGCAGAACTACTGAACATCTTGTCAAAGGAAGGGAAGCTTGTATCTGTCAAAACAACAATTTTTGGTTCATTTCCATGTCTTAAATATTTTAAGAAGGTTATGCAAAAGAACATGTTGTTTTAGAGCTGAATTTGAGAGGAGGTAGGTAGAAATGGAATCCCACGATTGGATAACCAAATTTTTAATTGAGAAAATCTAGAAGTGCCTTATGTCTTTTAGGAAACAAGTCCCAAACAGAGGTTTGATATCCAGATAAGAAAACAACAGGTTTCAGACCAAGAAAAAACATATCTATGTGGAATTGATGGCTAAGATGCCGGCAACGAAGAGTGGATTATTTTCAGTACTTACACCAGTATAACTGCACAAGAAGCACCAAGATTTGGTATGCTATGCTCCCTATAGCAGTTATTATTATATTAGCATTTATAGAGCGCAACAGCTACCTCCAACGGAGGTGTCCCGGCGCTAGCATCCATCCAATGAGGGAGGCCAAAGAGAGAGACTAAGGATGAGGTAGCTACTACGGAAGGCCAAACAGCCAGGTTTTAAGAGCCTTCCTAAAAGGCAGTTCCGCACTAATCTGCCGAAGGTCATTGGGCAGTGTGTTCCACAAGATCGCAGTTCTCACGGAAAAAGCACGTCCCCCCGTCCTTGCTTTTTTAAAGCGAGGAGTGACAAGGAGTTTAAGATTGTTGGATCTGAGAGTTCTGGTGTTCTGATATTTCTGGAGCCTTCGCTTCAGATAGAGAGGACCTACCCCTCTTAAAGCTTTGTGAGCTAAAACCAGAACCTTGAACATAACTCTCTTCCTCACAGGGAGCCAATGCAGATTGCGCAGATGGGGAGTGATGTGATAGCATAGGGGCACATTTCTAATGAGCCTGGCTGCTGCATTTTGGATCCACTGAAGTCGCCTCATAAGATAGTCAGGGAGACCAATAAAGAGGCTGTTGGCGTAGTCCAGCTGGGAGGTGATGAGAGCATAGACCACCATATTCCTACAGTTCATAGGAAGGAAGTGAAGACATCTACGCAGTGCCTTCAGTTTCCAGAAACACTGAGAGGAAATGTGCTTTAATTGGGCCTTGCCTGTCAGTTGGGAGTCAAACCTAAAGCCCAGATTCCTTGCTGAGTTAACCGAGGTGGATTTAATTCTGCTGGCCACCAAAGCTCGGTTTGAGGTGGAAGGGACTGATTAAAGAATAGAATCTCAGTTTTGTCTGGGTTTAATTTCAGGCAGTTATCTGTCATCCAGGAGGAAATATTCAGAAGACACTGCCTGAAATTCGTGAAGGCATTCTTGCTTTGTTCTTTAAAGGAAAAAATAAGTTGTGTGTCGTCTGCGTACGAGACAACATGAACACCCCATTTTTCCACAATAGATGCTAGAGGGGCAAGATACACATTGAAAAGTGACGGGCTCAATGCCGAGCCCTGTGGGACCCCTTGTGACATAGCCTTAGAACTGGAGACATGGGGATGTAGAACGACCTGCTGTGATCTATCTTCCAGAAACGACTGAAACCAGCATAACACGGTCCCTGTAACTCCTAAATGATGAAGCCTGTTCACGAGGATCTTATGGGAAACTGTGTCAAATGCCGCCGAGAGATCTAACAACACGAGCATTGCACAGTTTCCCGAATCCATGGTTTCACGTATTGACTCAGCCACCTCTAGAAGAGCTGTCTCAGTGCTGTATCCAGCCCTAAAGCCTGACTGGGAGTCATGAAGGTGGTTATTTGATTCAAGGAAGTCCGAGAGCTGCCTCTGGACCTCTTTTTCCCAAAAATTTGCTGGAGCCGGCAGTAGAGAAATAGGTCTGAAGTTTTTCAACTCTGTCGGGTCCGCATCCTCTTTTTTGAGGATAGGTCAAACAAAGGCTTTCTTCCAGTCAGATGGAAAAATTCCAGTTTCCAGAGAAGTATTCCAAAGAGTGTTCAAGGTGTTATTGACTATAGGGGCTAGAAGTTTAAGGACTCTGGCCGGGCAAGGGTCAAAAGGGGAACCGGACTTGACTTTCATTAGTTCCTTCAAGGATACTTCCTTCTCAAACCGACGAAAGTCTGACCATTTATCTGAAGTGAAGTCTGTCGCCACGTCCAGCTTATCCACAGTTGGAAAGGTCGAATAAATGGTCATAATTTTATTGTGGAAAAACGAAGCCAATTCCTCACACAATGAGAGAGACGGTGGAACCGTACTTTTTAGAACCTGAGGTTTCATGAAACTCTCCACTATCTTAAAGATCTCCCTTGGAGAGTTGTCTGCCTCCACAATTTGTTTTGCCATAAAGTCTCTCATGGTCCTGCCTTTCAAGGTATGAAATTTTCTCAAAGCTGCCTTATATATCACTTTAGCTGATGCTTCATAGTCCTTTCTCCAGATACGCTCCAGCCTCTTACAATGACTTTTTTCCATCCGGAGCTCTGTGGTAAACCAAGGTGCTGAAGGTCTACTCGTAGGCACTTTACAAGGTCTGATCGGGGCTATCTTGTCAAGGGCGGCAATCATCCATGAGTTAAAAAGGGAAGCATCACGAGTCGGATTCCCAGAAAGAACAGGAGAAGTATTAAATAGTTCATCGCTCATTGAAGCAGGTGTAACCTTCCTCCAAATCCTTCTGTTTTCTAGAGTGGGCTTACTGTAATTATCAGAACACTTAAGTCCCATCATGAATGTGACCAACATGTGGTCTGACCAAGTAACAGGTATAGGCTCTTCCACTCTGATGGCCATATTATTGGTAAAGATAAGGTCCAAAACATGGCCAGCAACATGAGTGGGGGATTGAACTTTTTGCATCAGATGTAAACTTTTTAAAGCATCTCCTAATAAGCTGGCTAAGGAACAATTCGCCATGTCCATATGTACATTGAAGTCTCCTAGCACGGTGAGATTGGAGTATCGTACCAAAAGGTTTGCGATACAATCAAACAATAATGGCCAGTAGGAGGCCGCGGTGTTTGGGGGTCTGTATATCAGTAACCCTGCCATCGAATGGTGTTTAGAAAATTTGATATGGAAGGACATGGCCTCTATAGGCCCCAGGTCTTCAATTTTCTTATGGGAGATTTCCCAGTCCTCCCTTAGAATTATGGCAAGGCCTCCCCCAAGCCTATTATCTGCTCTGTTAACCGTAACCATTCTGTAACCCATGGAAATGGCTAGACAGATGTCAGGGTTTGAGCTTTCTCTCAACCATGTTTCTGTCACAAACAGCAAATCCCACTCATAGGTTTTTAGAAGCAGCCAGATTTCAGCGGCGTGTTTCAGGAGGGACCTGCAGTTAATCAGAGCAGCCTTAATTTGTTGTTCACATTTAGCATTGCATGGAGGATCAACATGCGGCAGTTCTTCATGAGAGTCAGAGCCACTACTTTCCATCCAGGATAATCTATTTAGATTAAATTTGCAGGATCCACACTGTGACTTTGAATACCTTCTTCCTCCTATCAACAGCCTATCTAACGCAAAACATGTGGGCAATAAGCAGTCTGAATTGGACAGCTCAAGCAGTTGATCTCTAGACCATACCCTTCTCACCAGCAGCATGGCAGGCGCTGAGCGCGGCACGAGCACGGACGGGCGCAGACGGGCTTGCCTTAGGCGTGCCCACTGCGCGCGTCCGCTGCTTGCTCGCGCCAGCCTGCAACTTAAGTATGCCCCTGGTGCTGCGTGATAGGTCCTTTGCTCGGCACACCCCCTCAGCAGCCTACAGCGTCAGCGCGCATGCACAGAGTGCATACACTGCCCCCACGCTTCTGCACTGTTTCTGGGTAACGATAGCGTGCAAACAAGGAATAACACCCCGCAGAACACCAGTGATCAAGATAAAAACTTAATTTTTAAAGGAACGTCAGTGCAGAAAATGCTAAAATTGTGGCAAACAATACAGCGTCTCTCCCGGCTCACGCCTCAGGAGAATGCAGTAGGGCGCGCTCGCGCCAACCTGCAACTTAAGTATGCCCCTAGTGCTGCGTGATAGGTCCTTTGCTCAGCACACCCCCTCAGCAGCCTACAGCATCAGCGCGCATGCACAGAGTGCATACACTGCCCCCACGCTTCTGCACTGTTTTCGGGTAACGATAACGTGCAAACAAGGAATAACACCCCGCAGAACACCAGTGATCAAGGTAAAAACTTAATTTTTAAAGGAACGTCAGTGCAGAAAATGCTAAAATTGTGGCAAACAATACAGCGTCTCTCCCGGCTCATGCCTCAGGAGAATGCAGTTATTTGAAATAGGATAATTTCTACATTTTTCAGTGATTTAAAGAAAAATTTGAATACAATAGAATTAATGTAGTTAGCAATAAATGGCAAACCAATTTGCGCATTCAAATTTTTGAGAAACATTACTTAGGAAATTGTGGCAATAGCAGACGATGTATTAAACTGCTTTTCAATTGTGTCAGACATATATTTCATAAACATTAATCATCCGACTTACTTTCAATGTGACTCTGCACTATGATGGCCGAGCAAGGACAATAATAACTTTGTCCAGGCTGTGCTTCACTGGTTGCCATGTGCACAAAACTCAAACAGTTTTGATCAAGTTGTGAAACCATAATTAGAATCCATGTTTTCTGGTTGAAATGTTAGCACAACTTGTATATTTTTAGTAGCTGATATTTGTTTCCAAAGAGATTATTAACAGAGAGCATGTGTCTAGAGTAATCCAACTCAATAGTACTCATGTCCCACCAGGATTCAAAGCTGAGAACAATCAGAAGTCCCTGGAGTGGATGCATGAGTCCGCTCAGCCACCAAACCCAGCCTAATTGACAAATAAGCCAGGAGATCATGGATCTTCCCACATTCATGGCACACGTATTTGTACTGCATAATATTGACCACCAGAATCTCTATATTCATATCAGAGTGATTTAGGTGGCCGCGCGGCCCCACTTCCGGGCCCCAGGGCCCTCCCCTTAATTTTTATATTTTTTATTAAAAAAGGAAGGGGCTGCACAGCCTTCCCCCGGGGCAGATTTTGGCCCCAGAAACCCTTTCCCCTGGGGTTCAGCCTCTAATATGGGTACCCGGGTCACACCCAGGAAACCAAGACTCTTTTTTGGGGACCATAGGGGAGAGCCTGAAGGCCCACAGCAGTCCCTGCTAGCTCACCATGTCCTGCGGGAGACAGCAGTGCTTTTGGACAGAGGGAGCTGCTGAACATGCAGTTCACTCTGTCCAAAAGCAATTCTGCTCCGCTTGCAACAAGCAGGAGCATTTTTAATGCTCTTGCTTGCTGAAAGCGGAGCAGCATTTGCTATGGCTTTGCAGGAGTAACACTGCTCCCGCCAAGCCATAGCAGACTGCTATGTCCTGGGGGGGTTCACTTCAGAACATTGCAGGAGCTGGATCTGGGCGTGGCAGTCCCCAGAGGCATTATTTGCTCCAAGAAGGGGGCTGCACGGCTGCAGGGGGTCTGTACAGCCACCAGCATTATTTACATTTAAAGCCCGGGTGAGGTGGCGGCCCGTGGGGCTGTGGGGTCCACAGGCCCCCTGCTTTGTTTCCAAAGAAAGCTCTGGGAGATGTTGGGGTATTCCAAGAGGCCCCCAGTTTTTAAAATATAAGCTATGGGGAGGTGGTGGTCCCCGGAGCAGCCTGGGAGACATACAGGCATCCCCCGCATTTACTTGAATTAGTAAGCCCCAGGAGGGGGGTCCATTTACCCCCTCCTGTAATATGCAAATGCCCTGGGACCTGGCCCACCCGGAAGCTGATTAATAAGGATGCACTGGAGAGTGCCCTTAGTTTTCCACATTTTTGGCAGATGTCACGGACCCAGCGCGACTCTCACCAAAATCTGTTTTAAAAAATGCTTTTTTTGCCCCAGGGGGTCCAGGCCTAGGAGTTCAGGGTATTTCTAACCTGCCCCTTTTTCTTTTTTGTTTATGTTTTGTGGGACTCAGCCTCAAGCTGAGTCTCAAGATGGCTGCCAACACTATCTGGTTGAAGTGTTGGCAGCAAATCAAATTTCAATAGCATTTCAGTAGAATTTTTGGCTCCTGGATATCTATATTTTATAAACTTAAATATCTCTGAAACTACTAAACAGATTTTCACCAAATCATAAAAAGCACACTTTATGGACCAACAGCTAGCTTTCTGCTAAATGTGGCAGAATTCTGTTCAGTGGTAGTCATGTTAAAAATTATGAAAAATCCCCATGTGCTTCACATGAGGTAAATGTGTTTTGGGAGCCCCCTTTTTTCTTGGCCCCCTCTTTATGGATCACCCTGAAACTTTCAACACAGCAGCTGAACCAAGAAGGGGGAAGTTCTGTGAACATTTTGTGCAGGTTTGTCCAGACGCGCTGTTAGACTCTGTAGCAAGGTGAATGATGTGCAGGGGCTCTATGATTTGGTTGCATGGGAACACTTGTCAGATAATTGTTTTCCAGAGCTAAGCCAGCACCTGATTGATAGTAAGAGGACTGATCCCATAAAGCTTGCTGTGGAGGCGGACCGCTGGGTCAGCACTAGGGTCCAAAAGGGCTGTGTGGGAGACTCCGCCAAAGGTGAGCAGGGTTCCCGGCAGAAGAGTGGGGGGGACAAGGATAAACAGAGGGAGTTCCAAAAAGGGCCCCAAAGTAATCCCTAAGGGAATCAAGGTAAGGGTTCCGAGCCTCCCACTGAGAAGAAGCCATGGATCCCGACAGGTAAGCCTGTTCAGAGGGGTTCCAAGGCGTATTATGGTTGTGGTCAGGTGGGCCACTTCCAATGGAATCCTAGGTGTTCCAAAAATGTTACCACCGCACCCACTGGTGTACTGCCCCGGCAGATGGCTAGTGTAGCCTTGGGGGATGAGTTGGGGGCCCAAGATGGGTGAGGCCCCGCAGAAATGTCCCTGGGCTCTTTAGGAGACAGTAAGATGGTCCCAATAGCTTAGCTGCCTGATAACAGTAAAAAGTACCGGCAGCAGGTGACCATCAATGGCCATAGTGTGGAGGCTCTGAGAGACACTGGAGCCAGTGTGACAGCTGTCAGTTGTCGGCTGGTGTCTGAAGAAAAGGTGGTCCCCAACGCATTCCCAGTAGTTGACACTGACAATTCAGAGCACCTCTGCAAAGTGCCACAGGTTTCCTTTGAGTGGGGGGTCTCAGGTACCTTGAAAGTAGCTGTGAGATCAGTCATGCCTGTTGACTGTCTGCTATGGAATGATTTGGATAGCTCCGTTTGGGTGAAGGTGGAGCGGAGGTCTCAAATAGAGATGTTGGGTCTGCCTGAGTGTGTGTGTGTGACCACTCAGTCGATGGCAGCCAGTAATGGCATTCAAGAGGACCTGGAGCCTAAAAAGTGGCCCAGGTGCTTGCCAAAAAGAGAAGAGGCAGGGGGCATGTGAAACCAGCACCCAAAGTTCCCCCCCGTCCAGGAGGAGGCAGACCCTGAGTAACCTTGGGTGTAGTTCACGTAGTAGCGCTACGCGTAGCTACACAAAGTGAACTTTGCACTACGTGAGATACGCGCAGCACTACGCGAACTGCATAGTGCGCTGTTTGCGACGATTGCACAGTGCCGGATGCTTGTCAATCAATCAATCAATCAATCAATCAATCATTGTACTTATAAAGCGCGCTATTTACCCGTGAGGATCTCAAGGCGCTGAGGGGGGGTGCTGCTACTGCTCGAAGAGCCAGGTCTTGAGGAGTCTTCTGAAGGTGAGCAGGTCTTGGGTCTGTCGTAGGTGGGTAGGGAGGGTGTTCCAAGTTTTGGCAGCGAGGAAGGAGAAGGATCTGCCACTGGAGGTCATTCGTTGGATGCGGGGGACAGCGGCGAGGGCGAGGCTGGCAGAGCAGAGGTGGCAGGTGGGGGTGTAGAAGCTGAGTCTGCTGTTGAGGTAGGCTGGTCCGGTGTTGTGGAGTGCTTTGTGAGCATGGGTGAGCATCTTTAAGGTGATCCTCTTTTCAACGGGGAGCCAGTGTAGGTCTCTCAGGTGGGGGGGTGGTGTTGCTGCGGCAAGGGACGGTGAGGATCAGTCGGGCGGAGGCATTTTGGATGCGTTGCAGTCGTCACAGGTGTTTGGCCGGGATTCCTGCGTAGAGTGCGTTGCCGTAGTCCAACCTGCTGCTGACGAGGGCCTGTGTCACTGTTATTCTTGTTTCGGTGGGGATCCACTTGTAGATCCTGCGGAGTATGCAGAGGGTGTTGTAGCAGGAGGAGAAGACAGCGTTGACCTGCTTCGACATGGAGAGGGAGGAGTCGAGGATGATTCCTAGGTTGCGTGCGTGGTCGGTGGGTGTCGGTGCTGTTCCCAGTGTGGTCGGCCACCAGGAGTAGTCCCAGGCTGAGGGGGTGGATCCAAGGATGAGGACCTCCATCTTGTCCGAGTTCAGCTTCAGTCGGCTGCCTCTCATCCATTCGGCGACGGCCTTCCTTCCCTCATGGAGGTTGGTTTTGGTGGTGTGCGGGTGCTTGGTGAGGGAGAGGATGAGCTGAGATGATGTTGAGGTCGTGCTGGCGGGCGATGTGAGCGAGGGGGGCCATGTAGATGTTGAACAGCGTCGGGCTGAGGGATGAGGCCTGGGGTATGCCGCAGATGATGTCGGTGGCTTCGGAGCGGAAGGGGGGGAGACGGACCCTCTGGGTTCTGCCGGAGAGGAAGGATGTGGTCCAGTCCAGGGCCTTCTCTTGGATTCCGGCTTCTTGGAGGCGTGTCTTTAGTGTGCGGTGGCAGACCGTGTCGAAGGCAGCTGACAGGTCCAGGAGGATGAGGGCTGATGTTTCGCCGTTGTCTAGTTGGATTCTGATGTTGTCTGTGGTGGCGATGAGGGATGTCTCGCTGTGCAATCATTGCAAACGGCATCTTGCACAGTGCGAGCTGTTGTTTTCTGCCACTTTTGTAGATTTTTCCTCGAGCGGCAGCTTTCTCAACGCGGACTGATAGTTTTTCATCGTGGGTGGTCGCGAGCATACGCACCCACTCGCAATGAGAAACCTGACCTCTCTGCGTTGAGAATCTCACAAGGAGGTTTATGTTCCACACTCGTGATCGGCAATTTGATGTTGCTGATCGCGAACGAGGAAAAAGTCTCACCGGGATGTCATTTTGCTCGCTCGTGGTCGCCAACTTGACGTTGAGGACCGCGAGCAAGCAAAAAATGCTAACTACGCTACGCTTTTTTGCACTGTGCTACGTGCACGCATAACGTGAAGTAGCATAAACTACGCAAACTGCGCGAGCGTAGCGTAGTTGTCTGCCCAGGGTTAACCCTGAGGGGTATGCCCTGGAGCCTACAGGGGAGCAAGTGGCTGAACTGGGGACGTGGCTGAGCTGACCCATTGGCAGTAGGAAGGAGGCCCCTCCAGGGAAGGATTCTGCCAGGAGCAGCAGACCTGCCCTTCTCTTATTGGTTTGCGGCAGCAGGCTGCAATCCAGTACTCTGGTGCTCCCGTGGGTGTTGGCCCTAGACACCTCTAAGTCCAAAAGGATTTGCTCGTAGATATCCTCTAAGTGTCCTTAAACTCTAAATTTCCAACCACTACTTTCCCCATAAAAGTAAACGGCGATTCGCGGCTGTGTTCTCACACTGTACGCAGCCCCCGTGGGTCCCCTATGTCACTGCCTTGGGTGGTTCCTTGTGGTCCATTCACTTCTACAGGCTCTAGGCCTTGTGTGTAGTTCAGTCGTGGTTCTTATACCACTTTATTGCTATTTGATTTGGTACGCTCCTAGGGCCCAAACAGTTTTTTGTGCTTTTACTGTTGATTGCTAAATTGTAACTTAAGTACTTCGAACTCCAGTCTCATAAAGAGACTAGAGGGGTGTGTTTTATCTTAAACACATGTGTTTTAAATATATACCTGGTGTGGATGTCTTTTCATTTGATCATTCAAGAGATTATAGGCTGGTAAAACAAGCTGCTTTACATTCCTTCAAGACTTAGCCTGAAGGCTGCTCTCCATAGCTACCACTAGGATAGCTTTCAATAAAGTTGTCTTTAACCTATCACCATAAGGGGTTGTTTGGACTGATACAGGGTGCCCACTATAACTACTGGACAGCATATAGCAGGCCAACTTCTCACAGTGACTGACAGGGTCAAGGCTTGCATCAAGGAGGAGGTCTCCAAGATGTTAGAGCTAGCGGTGATAGAGCCCTCAAACAGCCCTTGGGCCAGCCCAGTGGTCTTTGTCCCAAAAGCTGCCGCACCCGGTGCCACGCCAGAACTCCGGTTCTGTGTGGACTACCGTGGGCTGATGAGCTCATAGATCGGTTGGGAGCTGGCCGGTACCTCAGTACGTTTGACTTAACATCTGCGTACTTGCAGGTTGCCTTAACGAATCTATCTCGTCATCCCGCAGTCTTTTTCCCTGCAGAGAATCACAACACGGTCGTTACAAGGACCGCGTTGTGATTCCGCATACCATTACTCCGCAAGTCGGAACAACGACTTGCAGAGGGGGGGTGCTGGATGTTGATATTGTATAATTTACTATTCCAACTCCAGTCTGTGCGGACACCAGGGAAGGTGTTGGATTTTATATCCAACACCTTCCCCCCTCTCCGCAAGTCGTTGTTCCGACTTGCGGAGTAATGGTATGCAGAATCAAAATTCGGTTGTTGTAACAATCGCGTTGTGATTCCCTGAGGGGACAAAGTTTAGCGGTAAACGATGTTGGGGCAAAGGAGAGGTCAGCATTCTCCATGCCAGAGGGGTACTACCAATTCCTGGTGATGCCCTTTGGGTTTAAGAATGCTCCTGCCACCTTGCAGAGGTTGGTCAACCAGGTGCTGGCTGGGATGGAGGACTTCAGTGCCGCCTACCTGGACGACATTGCAGAGATCAGTTTCAACTGGGAAGAAGACTTGCAGGTATATCTGTAAACAAAGCCATTACTCAGGGTAAAGTTAGGTCCTATGAAGGCCTAAATGCCTAATTCGCCAGACTAGAGAAACTTAGGAAAATAGAGATTGGTAAATGGTGGGATGGGGCAACACTCAAGGAATATATTACACTTGAGAGAATCCCACAGGGCCTCCGTTCAAATATTTTCCCAATTTATGACAATTTGGAGGAGGACTTTCGCCTCCTTTGGGAAAAAGAACTCATAGGGAACTCTATTCACCTCATGAATCTTCTCATTGAGAATGCTGAAAGAAAGGTACAGAAGGCTGCTGAAGAAGCTGACTTACTTGAAAAAGAAATAACTGATAGGAAACTCCCAGAGGTCACCAAAAAGAATTATGCAATTTTGGAAGATATTTTGAACACATTTGAGGAAGAAATCAAAGAGAAAAAAGTTTGCAAATTAAAGTGGGATGAAATAGACTACCGTAATTGTAGAGTCTTTACTTTTGCCAAGAAATTTGATAACTTGGTCAAATAAGACTTACAACTTGGCAGTTCTGCCTCATCTAGCAATATTTCGGTGACAACAGAGGAGGGAACAGGGGAGGGAGCGTCCAATGCAGCAATGAGCAACAGTTTTTTACGCGAGGCTCAATGTACCTGTATCGGCAACAAAGAGAACAACACCAGGCAAAGAGAGGACATGCCAGGAAGACCAAGAGAGGGAGTAGGGAGAGAGACAAACTCAGAAACAAGAGACAGGGTGAATACTCGCTCTTGGAGCAGGGCCAAGCAATAGAGAAAGAGCCAAACAAAATTCAGATCATTACTTTGTCCAATACTGTACTCACTGCAGATATGATATCTGTCCTCAGTAAAGGGATGAGTTTTTGTCCTACTACACACTGTGACATGACCGATGACCGATGACCGATGTTAAAATTGATTTGTCACGCTAAGTATAGGCAGAGAGATTCAGCCATACCTGACCTATATAAGCAAACCATTCCATCTGTTTTTGTTAATAAGGTTCAAGCATGACAAAGGGGGCAACACTGTGGTCATGGAAAGAGATTGCTATGAGAAAGAGATTATGAACCAACTTAACAATGCCCTGTGGTATAAATAACTGCCCAATAATCCTGTCTTTAGTACCATGAAAGTGATCAATGAACAGCTTAAGCAATGTAATATTATGGGACTGCTTAATGACAATGAATATAGATACTTGCCAATAGATAAGCCTAGGTACCCTTGTCTTTACTCAGTACCTAACATCCATAAGAATACCACTGCTCCCCCAGGTAGGCCAATTGTGTTCGGTATAGGTCGTCCAACAGAGAGAATCTCAGAGCTTGTGGACACATATTTACAACCTTTTGTGAAAAATCTACCTTCCACTATCATAGATACGAAACATATCCTCAACATAGTTCCGGACATTATCTGGGACGATTCCATGATCTTCGTAACACTAGATGTGGTGTCATTGTACACCAACATCTTACACCAACAAGGATTGACAGCACGTCGCATTTTTTATACAAAAGGCCTGTAGATTTTCTCAAACATTCAGAAATGATAATAACTATGGCACAAATGATTCTTGAACACAATGTGTTTTTGTTTGGAGGGGACTAGTATGAGCAGACGTGCGGTACCACGATGGGTTCCAGGTTTTGCGCCGTCTTTTGCCTGCCTCTTTATGGGGTGGTTTGAGGTGGCACATATCTGGGGCCCATCGGGGGCTGCTTGTCAAGACTATATTATGTACTTTTGCCGATAACATTGATGACTGCCTTCTAATTTGGATGTGAGTGACTTATGTGATTTCTTTGAATAATCTCAACAATAACGCCTACAATATGAAATTTACTATGTCCTATAGTGCTGAAAAAATTATATTTCTGGACTTGGAATTGTTCATTGAAAATAATAACATCAATTGCAGGATGTTTAGAAAAGAGACAGCCTGCAATTCCCTATTACATGCGGCCTGTGCCCACCCCAAGGTACAGATCAACTCAATACCTTTTGGGGAATTTTACAGGGCACGCAGGAATTGTAGCAAAGATTCAGATTTTCTACAATGCACAACTGATATTGAACAAAGATATTTGGACAGGGGCTACAACAAGAAAGTAATATACAAAGCGAAAAGAAGAGCCCATAAACTAGTTTGGAATTAGACTCTTAAGCCCCAAAGAAAAACTATTAAATGACCAGCAGAACCAGTGAGAATGATCACCAATTACCATCCATGGTCACGCAAAATCTTTAATATCTTGAAACACCACTGGCATCTGTTAACAACTGATGCTGAGTTAAATAAGCACATTACCAAGCATCCCAGTCTAACTTATCGTAAAGGGAAAACAATATGTAACATGGACAGTCCTAGTTACCCCAATAAGAACAAGACCAACCTGACATGGCTACATGGAGTTGTAGTATGTGTAAATTTGCGCTTACTGAAATATGTGACTTCCAATATAATGGCTCTAGAAAATACTATATCAACCAACATAAAGATTGTAATACTACGTTTGTGATCTATATTCTAGTATGTAAGTGCGCGAAAATATATGTTGGTAGTACCATTAGAAGTCTCAAGGTACACATTTCCGAGCACTTTAGAGCACTGAAAAACCTAGATGAGAGATATTCTATTGTGCATCACTCATTAGCATGTGTGGAACACAGCCAACATCTATCTTTCAAATTTCATGCTCTGGAAACTGTACCTATTGATTGCAGGGGTGGCAATTGTGAACTGAGACTGCGTCAGGCTAAGGCTCGCTGGATTCTTAAACTACATGCAGTTGAACAGGGAATCAATATTGATAATGAGTTACAATATTTACTGGGAACTTGATCTATTTGACCCTGTAGCTGTCTAATTTACTATTGTTACCATGAATGTGTTTATGCTCTGCAATCCCAGTTCACTTTAGGATGTCTGAAGTCTTAATGTTTACCAAGGTTGTTTTGGTTTTCTGTGTTACACCTGTCTAGATAATTATGATGTTGGAACTATCAGAATGATGGAAAGTTTTGAAAAATTGTTAACATGTTATGCCTTATTAGTAATCCTCTAATAGATCCTTACTATTTCTCCTTCTAAGATACTAATATCTCTCTCCACTACACACTCTTGTCACTTACTAATCACTTACTAATCATACATCTTGGGGGAAATCACTATAACCTACCTGATCTGTTTCTCCGTGTTCGAATTTAGGAAGTTGGTAATTCTGGATGGTTAACTTATATGGTTGCCCTAAATTTCTAGAGACTTCACTGTTCTATCACAGGTCTACCTAGCGAGGATATATACAATATATGAGTCTTGGATGTCCTATTGCTGGAATAGGCTATCATTTCTAGCTAATCTAGCACTTTCCTATTTATACTTGCTGAATTGGATCTAAGTTCCTTGGAACACAAGCTAAATTTATACTATATTTATTTATTTATTTAATCTTTATTTCGGCCGATTTGGCCATAAAAGATGTACAAAAGAAGCACATGAACATGTAAAACCATCAGAGAAGGTAATCAGGAAACACATCAGATAAAAGACCATACAATTAAAATTAGAACTTAAAATTAGGTGGGAGCCTGCGACTTTAAAATACGGGTGCGAATATGCCAGACATTAGTGAGAAATTTGGCTAGTGCAAACACAATTGGACCTGAAACATCAGTTTTTAAAATTCTATACACCGGGAGGTACTCCCTAAAACCAAGGTTTCTAATGAGTGGTAGGAGCCAATATTTCCTGGCGGCCTTGTAAGTTGGACAAAACAAGACCACATGCAGATCGCTTTCCTCTGCTCCCACACATGCCGGACATAGCTTGGTAGATGGCAGTGTTGACCAGGAGCAGGTGTAGGATCGCAGAGGCAATGTGCCATATCTCCATTGGAGAAATAGCTTCCTGGCCAACACAGGAGACATAGCGTCCAGAACCCTCTCCAGCCGGTATGAGACCTTACTTTGCGCGAATACAAATGTTAATGACCCCTCATCCTTGCAGTCTAAGGCCATAGATAATTTCTGCTCGTGATAAGCACTGACCAAAGCTCTTCGTGGGATCCTTAGTGAGGCATTAGCAGGATCCGACCACAGGTCGGGGAGCCCCAATCCCGTACAGGACTTTTTTATATATTTTATCCACGGGATCTGTAGAGCTTTAGGGTGGGTTAGAAACTCCCTCAGTTCCGCCCTATACGAAGAAAGTTCTTCGCTGCTCCATAGCCTTCGCCAGTAGACTATGGGTCTGAGACCTAGTTCATCTGCTAATGGTCTCAGGCCCAGGTCCATCCTCAGGGGGAGGAGCGGGGTACTGGACGGGAGTGCTACTATCTGTCTAATGAAGTTGATCTCAGTTATAGACAAGCTGCAGGAAGCTGTGTGACCCCACATTTCCGCCCCGTACATCAGAGCTCCTCTTGCCTGAGCCTTGTATATCTGGATAAGCGGCCCCAGCGGTCGATATGTCGAGCTTTTCATCAACCGAACGATGCCGCCAGTGGTCTGCACTAATTTAAGATTAACCCTAGTCTGGTGGGTTCCCCAAGACATGGTTTCATTCAACGTTACACCTAGATATTCAAAGGTGGAGACTCTCTCTAAACGTGATGCTCCCAGTAAAGGGTTCGGGCGTGATCTTGGGGTTGGGTTCAGGACCATAAACTTAGTTTTGGTAGAATTAATTTCTAACCCCCTATCTGTGCAGAAAGCCACAAAAGAATCAAGGATCCTCTGTATCCCCAAGGGAGTTTTGGACAGCAGCAGGGTGTCATCTGCAAACATAATTGCAGGCAGCCTGCTGCCATTCAATTTTGAAGTCTTAATGTTTACCAAGGTTGTTTTGGTTTTCTGTGTTACACCTGTCTAGATAATTATGATGTTGGAACTATCAGAATGATGGAAAGTTTTGAAAAATTGTTAACATGTTATGCCTTATTAGTAATCCTCTAATAGATCCTTACTATTTCTCCTTCTAAGATACTAATATCTCTCTCCACTACACACTCTTGTCACTTACTAATCACTTACTAATCATACATCATGGGGGAAATCACTATAACCTACCTGATCTGTTTCTCCGTGTTCGAATTTAGGAAGTTGGTAATTCTGGATGGTTAACTTATATGGTTGCCCTAAATTTCTAGAGACTTCACTGTTCTATCACAGGTCTACCTAGCGAGGATATATACAATATATGAGTCTTGGATGTCCTATTGCTGGAATAGGCTATCATTTCTAGCTAATCTAGCACTTTCCTATTTATACTTGCTGAATTGGATCTAAGTTCCTTGGAACACAAGCTAAATTTATACTATATATTAGATTAAATTGGCGCTGTAATATCGGAGCACGCATTTTGGAGCCGTTATCACGTGTGTGTTACAGATTATATTGGTTTACATCACTAAATTTATCAAGTTTACCACTAGTGATTTCATTGCACTCTTACAGGACTCAGTCATGAGGGCTTGAATAGAGTTTAGATTTCAAATGTTAACTATTTAGGTTCTTAAAGTAAGGGCCCTCAGATCAATACACTGACTCGTACTAAAATTTGTCATAACGAGAGTGCGCTACCTATAGATTATTAAGCTAATACTGTTTACAATAGCTCTCTTTTTAATGATCGGTTCTATGGGTTTTAGCTTTTCATTGTATTGGATTAACATGTACAGTACACCTATCTATGATGGCGCGGATGTTTCGTATGTGGTTTCAGCTACATTTGTTAGATATGTTGTCCTTTCTCTATCTCACCAATTTAGAGGGTATATCACCAGTTTTACCAATATGGCGCTTGCTCAGTACGCGGGAACTTTGCACAAGGAACCTCTACCGTCAAGGCAGTATGCCAGTATAAGGTAATTTTGGCTGGATTTCATAATAGTTTGTTCCAGCTAGCCTAACCGACAAATACTTGTACTCTATTGCACATTAGTGGTTTTAGATGCCATGAGCTTTTACTAGTGCACCCTCGTTATAGTAATTATAGGACCATATTCCTTTTTTTACTTCTTGAAGATTAATTACACTTTCCATTCAGGATAGCTTTCCGTATTATAGTATGCGGACAGCCACGTGTTTTTTAATATAATTTTGGATCCTAAATATCTTTAGCGGGAACATTTAGTTTGCGCATATTAGATTTTCAAGCGACACTATCATGTTTTTATGGTTAAAATATTTTAAATAATTAGGAGATGTATACCGACTGCTGCTATGATATTATGCTTCTTACACTTAAGAGTGATAACTAAATATTGGTTGCTCTCTCTGCTTTTACGTCTACAGGAAGGGTGGCTGATTGTGACCACTTTTAGCTTTCATCATTGATTTCGGACTTACTTGTGTCCCTTTATAGATGAATTGACTTGTTTAAGACTCTTCTATTTGACCACCTTGTTGCTTTATCACACATGATTATTTTTTATATATATTAGAATGATGACTTTAGTTTGGCCAATATGTCATCACTAATGTTCAATTACCTTGTTCCACTACTAAAATCAGTAGTTTTAGTGTTGCTTACAGATTGACAGGTATAATTTGTAATATTAGGCTGTTGTGCTATTTAGTCCCTTAGGATTTCTGAGGAAACGTGTAGTTGGCACTTACTTAGTTTGTCTCATAGGCACATGGGACTATTCCCTTGTACTTTGGGGATGTAGGACTATTCACTTTTACCTTGGGGATGATGTGTAGGACTTCACAATCTCTTTGCTTTACTTTTTCTTTCTTTCTAAGTTTAAGAGCACATTTTTCTTTTCTTTTTGGTGAGCCTCTCACATGATTCTACTCCTTACTGAAATACTGTTACTTTACGTTACACTAAGAGAAGGGGCGAGTTGCCCCGCTTTTTGTTATTTTTTAACAATTCTATCACCTTGTCCATTTTCTGCTGCACTATGGGTATACCATACATGGGTTAATGGTGCAACTTACCCCAAGGCATGAACGTATTCTGTTAAGAAGAATGGATATCATGGAAAGCTATCTTGCAGAATTGGTATAAAAAACAAGAAGAACACATTCAGGACTGAAACTTGGACTTTAATTTGAAGATTGTACTTGAGTGCTAGTTGCTTGGGCAGCCAACTGTTTTCTGTATTTATGTGGGCCTCTTGCCTATAGCTTACAACATAGGGGAGTCGTTGTATGGTGACCCTTGAGCAACAACACTGAATTTGATATTGTGGTATCTACACTTATAACTTCCCTGTGCATTTGTCTTCCCCTACTACCTGTTCTTCTTTGGTTCAAGGCCAGTAAGTGCCAGATCGGGCAGGGCTCTGTGGTGTACTTAGGGCACCAGGTAGGGAGCGGCCAGGTGGCGCACATACGGCCCAAGATTGATACCATTCTGGTTGGAGGATTTCAGTGCCGCCTACCTGGATGATATTGCAGTGTTAAATGCCACTTGGGAGGAACATCGGCACCACCTCTGGGAAGTGTTGAAGGCTCTGTCTGGTACCTCACCTCAGTACGTTTGACTTAACATCTGGGTACTGGCAGGTTGCCTTAACTGATGGGGCAAAGGAGAGGTCGGCATTCTCCATGCCTGACGGGCACTACCAATTCCGGGTGATGCCCTTTGGGTTGAAGAATGCTCCTGCGACCTTTCAGAGGTTGGTCAACCAGGTGTATGCTGGGATGGAGGATTTCTTGGCCGCATACCTGGACGACATTGCAGAGATCAGTTTCAGCTGGGAAGAAGACGTGCAGCACCTTTGGAAAGTGTTGAAGGCTCTGCAGGGGCAGGCCTCACGATCAAGGTAAGTAAGTGCCAGATCGGGCAGGGTTCCATGGTGTACTTGGGACACCAGGTAGGGAGTGACCAGGTGGCGTCCCTACAGCCCAAGATTGATACCATTCTGGCTTGGGAACCCCCAAGACCCATACAGAGGTGGGATTCTGTTTAGGACTCACAGGGTATTCCAGGAGATTTGTTGAGGGGTATGGCACCATTGCTGCCCCCTTGAAAGAACTATCAGGAAGCAGCCCAAGAAGGTGAATTGGACTGACGCCAGCCAGAAGGATTTTTATGCCCTGAAATCTGCCATGTGCATGACGCCCTTGCTTCAGGCACCCAAGTTCTCAAGGGAATTCATTGAGCAGACAAATGTTTCAGAGCATAGTGTGCGAGTCATGCTCTCACAGCTAAATGAGGAGGGCCTAGACCAACCTGTAGCCTTCAATAGTAGAAGGTTACTTCCACGGGAACAGAGGTGGATTGCGAGTGAGCGGGAGGCATTTGCTGTTGTCTGGGTGCTGTAGAAGCTGAGGATTTACTTGTTTGAGACTCACTTCTGGGTTCAGATAGACCACAGTGTACTCAGATGGTTGATGCAGATGATGGGTGAGAATCCAAAACTGATGAGGTGGTCCATTCCCCTACAGGGGATGGAATTTAAGGTGGAGCGCCGCTCCGGTACAAAACACGCCAATGCTGATGGTCTGTCCAGATTTGTTCGCCTTAGTGATGAGAACTCCCAAGAGGGTGGGTAATTCTCCCCACATTTCAGCGGGAGGGGACACGTTTTAGACCTGACACCATTGGCGTGGGTCTCCCTTCCATTTCTTTCTGTAGCCTCCTGTGTTTTTTCTGTGTGTTGGACTCTGTTTTGCTGGTATAGATGCTTTGGGCACTTTGCCACTGCTGTTCAGTGCCGAAGTTCTCACTTTGTAAATTGTTGTTATGGATTAGTGATTCCATCATTGGCATATTTGATTTACTTGTCAGACCTTCGTATAGTGCACTGTGTGAGCCCAGGGCCTGTAAATCAAATGCTGCTAGTGAGCTGCAGCACTGATTGTGCCACCCACAGAAGCTGCCTGTAAAATGTGATTCTGGCCGGCCATTGAAGAGCCTGCGTGCAGTCTAGACTGCCATGTGGACTTGGCAAGTGCACACACTTGCCAGTCCCTAAACCTTCGCTTTTCTACATATTAGTCACCCCTAAGGTGGGCCCAATGTACTCCTGTGGGCAGAGTGCATTGTATGTGAAAGGTAGGTCATGCACCGATGTGTGTGGCATGTCCTAATAGTGAAATACTTCCAATTTCATTTTTCACTATTGCAAGGCTACCTTTTCCCATAGGACAGAATGGGGAGTTTGTTAATAACATCTTGTAAACATAACTGGCCCTGGGAACAAGGCAGAAAAATAAAGTTTTGTATGCCTGAACTCAGAATGTTAAAATGCATCTTTTATTGAGGGTGATTTTTACATTCTTTGTTTGAAAATACCACTTTTAGAAAGTAGGTATTTTCTTGCCTAACCATCCAGTGTGCCTCTGCTAGGTTTGTGTATTGCATGTCTGGCTTTTGGATGACAGGGGCTGGAGAGGGGCAGGGGCTCCACAAGTCTGATGAGTCGGGGCTGGGCTGAATAGACCTAGGGTGCATTTATAGTAGGGGGATGTGATGTACTTTCACCTGCATGGGCCTGGCCTGCCTTCAACAATGCCGTCTCCACCTCCTGCCAGGACGATCCACCAGTTAGGACAGAACTGGTTTTGGCTGGGTACACTCTCTACCTTCAGAGAACAAAGCATTTTTGTGTATAAAAAGAGGGGCCCAGACCCCAGAATCTTAGATCACTTCTGGGAAATCAAGAGGAACCTTTGCCAAGGAGAAAAGCTGGAGAAGCTGAGGAGGAATGCTGCCCCTGTGCTGTTTGCTGTTTGGGGTTGGCCTGCAGTGGCTACTTGCTGCCAAGGCAAGGAGAAAGGACTTTGCTGCTTGAAGAGAAGATCTCCAAGGGCTTGAACTGAGCTTTCCCCCGGTTCTAGAGGTCTCAGGAACAGCAAAGACTTCAACATGTCTGTGGGCACTGTCTCTGATCGTCACTGCAGGAGAAAAGGGTAACCGACTCTGTCATCGAGTCCATCGCAGAAGTCCGTGTCCTCAAAGCACCACCAAGAGCAATGCCTCTCTTCCCAACGCAACCCTGGTCTCACCAACTCCGTCAAACGAGCCACTGCTTGCACCACATCCTGAGGGCACAACACTCTGCAACGCTTCGCTACACACTGAACGGATTTCACCGGCTACATCACTGCCTGACCCGAACATCGCCTGGCTCCGTTGCCGCACCGTGACTTGCCAGCACTGCAGCGGGCACCGTCTCACCCTTCAATGCAAGCCCTGGTCTCACCGACTCCGTCAACGAGCCGCTGCCTGCACCGCATGGTGATGACACTGCCTGCCACAACGCTTTGCTTCACAACACGACCACCACTTTTGCCGCTGACCGACTCAAACAGACGTGTTGGTCGCAACAAGAAAGGTACTGTGTCCAAGTCTGTCGTCGCTTCAGCTGGCCCACATCGACGCTGTTGGCTGGAATTGTTAGACTCTGTTGTATTCAGTATGGTGGTAGCCCCAGGAGGGGCTAACGAGTTGGAAGAACTGTGTTTTATTGATTTTCCTGCAATTTAAATGTTATTTTACACAAGTAGTACTTTTCCACAGTATTGTATGTTGGAATTTTACCGTACTTGGTCTTGTTGTTTTAGATAAAGATTTTCTATTTTTCTACACTGGTGTGGTGTCCATTTGTAGTGTTTTCACTGTATTACTGTATGAGTTCACAAATGCTCTACACACTGCCTCTGAGATAAGCCTGTCTTCTCGTGAGGGGATGAGCAGGGGTTATTTTAGAAGTGTATCCCCCTTACCCTGACTAGTAGCAAGGGTACCTATTTGGACAAAGGTACCCACCTCTGCCAGCTAGAGACCCCCATTTCTAACATCCACCAAACTTTTGGCAAAACAAGAAAGCCTTTTCCTATGGAAACTTTGGTCCTAACTATAACTACCTTCTGTCGACTGCCAGTAGGTTATATATATAAATACCAGACTAAAAACTTTGTTCTTAGCTATGACATTTTTCAGCAAATTAAAGCTTCCACTGTTGCACCCCCACCGCAGACCTCTCTTTTGCTTTCAAATAAGTCATTTCAATTAGTAGATTTAGATTCCTGAGGGATACAGCATTTGGATGGTGCCTTTAATTTTATCTCAGTGACTTCTGATTCTTGTTCTCAATTTCTTTGGGTGCGGCTACAGCACTTAGCTGATGCTTGAACTGTAATTGAGGATTTGCAAGTCTTTATTGGTACATATGCTCCATTACACTCAGATCGGGGACTGACTTTCTTTTTTATTTTTTTGAAGTCCTTAAAAAACAAAATACAATTATAAATAATATACAGTTCATTGGCAATATTTCATCTTGTTTAACATAAAAAAATTTACATAAATCTGAAAGAAAGAACAAATATCATACGCCAGGCATTAAAGCGCAAATTAATAACATTGCAGTGTCCACATATAATATGTTATAAGGCATATAAAAACTACTATTTCCCATAATATCCATAACGACTCTTGAATTTTTATTCAAAAAACTTCCCCCAGATTCCATCAAATGTTCTAATACCCCCACTCGTTGCGCGAAAGTACTTTCACTAGTTTTAACACGTTTCATCTTATGAAGCCAATCATAAAAGAGTGGAATCTGCTCTGTACACCATTGTTGTAGTAAAATAGATCTAGCCACTGCCATAGCAATATATAATAATTTAGCCACCTGGTCAGGAAAAAAGAGATCGGGATTAAAGCCATACAAAATTAATTTCTCGTTCACTACAACTTCGATACCACATTTCATCTGAAAGTAACTGAAAATCTCTTCCCAGAACTTTGCAATCTTATCACAATAGACTATAACATGTGACCAATTGGCTGGAGAATGATGAATACATGTGAAACAATGTGGAGAATGATTAGGATACATTTTAGCGATAGAAAAGGGTGTACGATAAAGCAGCCACTTACTAAAAAATAACATTCTATGCCAATTTGCCCCCGTAATGTAGTAAAATTAAATCTATTAATAACAGACCAACCACTTTTTAATTGCCTTTTGACTAAGGTCCAACTTTCTATTTTGAGCGAGATGGCGCTTCCATACCCCTGGTTTTCTATCCGACATGTCGACTAATAATTCGTTTATTAACTGACTTTGCTGTTCTAACTGAATAATATCCAATTGAACCAGGAGTTTATAAATAGATTTATATGACCCTAATAAGATGAAATTTCGGGTGACTAATTGAGACATTTCCGTCAGAGTGATCCATTTCCCATTTCTCAAAAAGTCAGAGACTTTTGAGAACCCTGCCGCAGCCCAATTGACGGCAAGATCTGAACCTTGTGTAACACCCGTCAGTGGAAGAATACTGGATAGTAAAGATGTTAAGTTAATGGTGGGAATAGAATATCTTTTAAACAGAGTCTGACGTTTTTTTAAAAACCACTGAAGGGACTTATAACGAACAAATTTGGGAGATTTAAACACGTGTAAAGGAGCATGTATCTGAATTTCCTTACAGATTAGATCCATAAATGTATTTATGAATAATTTTTTTGTGTAAAGTTGAGTTTCGAATCTGGATAGGTACTAGGCAAAATAGGCATAATACTAGTCTCTAAGATTTGGAAGAGCAAGCCCTCCCTGATCCAGATCTTCATATAAAACACTAAGTGCAATGCTTGGTGTTTTCTTTGCCCAGATAAAAGCTGTAAACATTTATTCCACACGAGCAAAGAAAGAACCTGACAAAAAACATGAAATAGTAGAGAATAAAAAATTAAAAAGAGGAAGGACAGACATTTTGATCAAGGCTATCCGACCTAAAATGGATAATGGTAGAGAGTTCCAACATGAAAACAACTTTTGGACTCTTTGAAGAAGGGGATTAAAATTTATATCATACAAATCCCTAACTGAGGCTGAAAAAAAGACACCCAGATATCTCTTTGGTCTAGAATTGGTGCAAGAGAGAAAATTAGAATGTAACTTCAAGGCTTCACCACCATTTTGTAAAATTTCTGTTTTCTTTTTGTTTATACGGTATCCCCCTAGAATTTCGAACTCTTCAAAAAGCTGAAATACTTTGGCTTGAACTCTAGGCTCTAGGCATATAATTTTAGTTTTGCCATTGATGGAATTGGGGGGGGGAATTTCTGCACAGTTCCTCAATGCTATTGCCAAAGACTCGATGAAGAAGGCAAAAAGGACTGGCGATAGGGGACATCCCTATCTTGTACCTCGTTTTACTAATACTGATTCTGCCAAATAGTGTTAATAATTACATTAGCTTTAGCATTGGAATATAAGTTGCGAATCAAAGATATCATTTTAGGTGAAACCCCCAAAATAATAAACAGAGTCTCCCAAACCACCAAGTCAAATGCCTTTTCGGCATCTAATAACAAAACCAAAGCAGAAATCCTTCGTGTCTCAAAGTAATCTAAAGCCTCAATTAAATAATGTGTATTAGCAGCTAATTGTCTGCCCGCAATAAAACCATTCTGATCCGGATGAATCAATTCTGCCGAGATAATATTAAAGCGTACTGACAACAATTTTGTCACAATTTTGTAATCTGAATTTAGTAATGTTATTGGGCGATAAGAATTTGGGTCTTTACTATCCTTCCCCTTTTTCAAGAAGCTCACTACGTTACCTTGTCTGAAAGAATCTGGTATTGTTCCCCCCTCTAACATAGAATTTATTAATATAAGTAAAATTCACCAAATGCAGAAAAAAAGACCTTAAAAAATTCCGCTGGCAACCCGTCTGGGCCACAGGCTTTGCCATTAGGTAGATCTTTTATAACTGTCTCGAGCTCCACTTTAGAGAATAATCTAGCCATAGACTGTTGATCTACTTCTGAGAGCCTAGGTAATTCATTTTTATGTAAAAAGGCTTCTAGCAAGGAAAGATCTACCTTCTGATTTTGACCATATATGTATTCATAATGTTTAAGCATTAGCTCCCCTATTTTAAGCGGATCATCTGTCTCTAAATCAGTAAAAGGACACTTTAGGGTTTTAATTAGATTGGCGGCCGCATATTCCTTAGCCTGCCAAGCCAAAAATCTACCCGTAAAATTGCTTTCTTCGTATACCTTTTGGTAGTGTTGCCGAACAATCGCTTCGTTCTGAATATAATAATTAGCACTAAGATCGCGTTTTGCCTGATCAAGCTGAAGTTGGTTAACTCTAGATGGATTATGAAGTCTTATAGTGCTGAGTACTTGTACTTTCTGCTCTAAGTTTTTCTTTTTAACTCTAAATTCCTTTAGATTGGCTGCATCCTTTCCAATGATTATTCCACGGATAAAAGCCTTAAGCGAGTCCCAAACTATATTTAATGGGGCAGATTCATTGTTTCGGGTAAGAAATTCTTTAATCTCTACCTTTATAGAGTTAACCCAAGACTCATCACTTAAATATTCTCTATTAAATACCCATCGCTTGGGAATTTTTACAGAATTTTCTAAATAAATCCCTAAAACTATCATAGCATGATCTGAGAATCCATTATGGAAAAATTTCTGCTGACTGAAACAGAGCTTTCTAGAAACCCAAAAAAAATCTATACGTGATGAAGACTTGAATCTGCCTGACCAGCACGTAAATTCTGCTTTAGATGGAAAATTCAAACGCCATGGATCGTGCACATCAAGTGTAACCCCATAATTTTGCAGAATTTTCAATGATTTAGGTTTTAGCTGTTTCCTTGTCTTGGTAGAGGAGTCTATTATTGGATTAATAAGTATATTAAAATCTCCCCCAATTACCACATCCCCTATAACGGTCAACAAAGATTGAAACAATTCTTCATAGATCTTAAAGTTGTCTTTAATTGGTGCATAAAAACTAACAAAGGTTATAGGTCTCTGTCTATGTTTAACTGTGCATGTAACCCAGCACCAACGCCCCTATTGATCCTTTTCTGAGTTTATAATCTCTGCATGAATATTTTTATTTAAGAAGATAGCTGTCCCTCTATGGGACGCAGAGGTACTGGAAAAACCTCGATACGAGGCCCAGGCCCTAAACATAGAGAAATCTAATATCTTTGTAGAAGAAATATGGGCTTCTTGTAACAGAATTACCGAAGGATTTTCAGTTTTAATCCACATCTCTATGGCCCACATTTTCTTCTGATTATTTAAACCATTTACATTAAATGAGACCACTTTCAGTTGCTCCTTACCGGTCATTACAGTGATTTAACAAAATTCTTGCAATCGATTCAATCCTCATAGGAAGATATAAAAAACCTTGATCAGAAGAAAAATAATTCAAAAAAACAAAGGACTTCATTTTTCTCTTACTTTTACACCCTATCCAACCCTTGTGCCCCTCCCCCATCTCCATAATGCTCCTAACCCTACCCCTAAAACCTCCCCCCCCCAAATGTGGTCCTTCCTTCCTCCCCCATGCCAACCACACTTCCCTTCCCCCTAACAACCTGGGTGTCTTGTTGTCACACCCCTGTGAGCCCTCAGCCCCCCCTCAGCAATGAAGGTATTTTAACATGCTTAAACTCTAGTGAAATCAAAGTAAAAGGTACAATAACCGACAATCTAAGTCTAGCTTAGCATATAACCATGAGGCTGAATATCATATCCAGAGAAAAAGAGAAAAACAAAAAAAAACAGAGTAGAGTAAATATATATATATATATATATATATATATATATATATTTTCAATTCTCTTCCTTTACCAAATGCAGCCATTTGATTAAGACAAAGGAATTTTTGGCCAGTTCCACTTCTTTTCATTCACCCTTTTTGACCCTGCGAGAGTTCCTTCAATAACTCCTGAGCTGCATCTAGGTCAGAGAACATGAAAAATTTGCCTTTCACAAGAACTTTCAACTTAGACTGTTGGGCAATCGAGGCCTGAGCTTTAAACAGATGTAAAATTTTCACAAATTCCTTCCTTCTACGTGCCGCTGCTGCAGACATATCTGAGAAAATACGGCACTTTGATGTTTCGTTTACTGAAAACTGTCTTTGCTGTATAGCTTTGGAGAGTATTGATTCCTTGATGCGAAAATCAGAGAAGTTTAACAGTATTGTACGTGGCAACGAGGAGTTAGGAAAGGGGTGAGCAGGTACCCGAAGCGCCCTGGTAATAGTCAGGTCCCCTTCAAACTCAGGAATAACTTTTTGCCTAATGAATGAGGTGACCCATTGTACAGTGTTGGCCACCTCTAGCCCCTCCGGGACTCCAACTATTCGAAGATTGGATCTCCGTGTATAATTGTCCAGTTCATCCAGTTTATTTTCAAATAACTGCCTGTTTTTAGCTACCACCTTAACCTCTTCTTTTACCACTGTCATCTGATCCTCAAGGATAGAATTCCGAGCCTCAGCTTCTTGAAGTCTTAGAGGGAAACTTGAAATTACATCCTCAATTTTCTCCAGTCGCTGATGTATTGAGGAGAGTTCCACTCTCTGATTTTTTTTCAACTCCCGAACCTCCTATAAAATTAGATTTAGCATGTCTTTAACCGTCATCTGAACCTCACTTGCTGACTCAGTGTTCAGACTAAGGACGGGACTAAAAGGATCCATGGCATAAGGTGGCGGAGTAACCATATGCTCAGCCGTGTATCTTCTGATGAGAGGATCTTCTGTGCACCCAATTGAGACTGTGTCTTTAACTTTATCGGCGAATATACAAAGGAACCAGGGAGAATGGGAATTGAGATACCTTCCTTCTGGACCAAGACTTGTGCTGGTATAATGTTTCCTGAACGAAACTCTCCTGAGACAGTAAGCAGCGATGAATCAACATCTCGGTTAGATATCGGCCCCAGCAAAGGTACAGTGTTTGAACACGTATTCACTTGTGTGACAGCTTCAGAAGTTCCATGAGTCACCAAGGCAGACTTTGCGCATAATGGAGCAAATGAGGGTTGAGAATTCCCTGAGATCTCCTCATCGGATTGCAGATTTAAGGCAGGATTCACAGGATTCACAATATTTTTGAAGATTATTTTATCATTATTTTTCTTTAAAAAAAGAGAAAACTGTCTTGCTTCTTTAGTAACTGCTTTCGCTTTCTTGGGGCTGGCAGATCCAATATTATCTGGTTGGGGCAGAACCGGGCAGGGAGTAATTAAGTTCATATCCGCCGTCATCGTATCTACTAAAATACTGGTTTGACTTAATGGTTCGGCAGAGAGTGATTCCTGTTCATCTGTACTCTCAAATGTAGAGTTGAGTTCTGGAGATTTTTCAGAGGATTCCTTATCTGCCGTCAGAGCCGCTTCCTTTGCTTCCTTTGCTTCCTTGATCTGAAGGCGACGAGCCTTAGCTTTAATACGAGCACCCCACTATATCTCCAATACCTGATAACAGCTTTTTCCTTAAAACAAATAGGTGTGGGGTATAGAGTATTTATTTTATTGACTTTCAAGAAATATTCTTCCTGTTTTCTTGGGTGCCCGAGTACTTCAAAGGAACAAGCACCCCCCCGTCGAAGATTTATACGCATGCGGGCAAACAATGCAGGGAGTGCAAAGAGGTACAACCGCGCTTTTTTTTTAAATTCTGGAACTTGTCATTTCATTTAATCCATTTTATCATGAAGTGTTTTTAAGCCAAGCCCCCAAAAAAACAGATCTGTATGTTCCCTTTATTGCAGAATAAGGTTTCCTTTTTTCCCCCCTAGGCACTAGAGGCAAAATTCTTATTGCTGATTTTCTGTTGTGCCTCCACTAGGTCCGCTAAGTCCGGGAGCCGCCAAGTGCTCTGCAGTACCTTGATACCACCCAACCGGGCACAGCACAGTTACAGTCAATCAAGCGTCTGTTGCCTTAACCCCTTCGATGCTCATGACGGAGCGGTTCCGTCATGAGCATCGGTTGAGCTGTGCTCATGACGGAACCGCTCCGTCATGAGCACAGCCCCTGGGGGAAGCGCTGGCGCTCCCCGACCTGGGGCATCGATCGTGCCCCCACAGAGGGGGATGGCAGCGGAAGAGTTTCCGCTGCCACCCCCGAGCCCCCCCACGCTTCCTGATGACGTCAGCGTGCACAGCGCGCGCCGGCGTCATCAGGAAGCGTTGGACGCGCTGGAATTCATTTCTTCCAGCGCGTCCAACGGGGAGGGTGAGTATTTTGCTGCTGTATGGCGGGTGGGGGTGGAATTCAAAGGCCTTGAGGCATCGGGGGAGAGGAAAGAGTATTTCCTCTCCCCTGAAGTCTCAATGCTGGGCATTCCTGTCCCACGATCGCGCACAGCGTCGCGATCGTGGAGCAGGGATGCCCCACTAGACACCAGAGATGTCCTTTTGGTGATTTGGGAAGCGACCCCTTGGGTAAGGGTCGCTTCCCTGGGTGGCTAATATATGCACAGACTTTTCTGCCCCCCCGGGGGCAGATCGGTCCACTTTCGGTCTGTTTCTGCCCCCAGAGGGGGGGCAGAAAAGCCCACTAGACACCAGGGACGTGTTTTTATTTATATGGGAAGCGACCCCTTGGGTAAGGGTCGCTTCCCTGGGTGGCTAATATATGCACAGACTTTTCTGCCCCCCTGGGGGCAGATCGGTCCACTTTCGGTCCGTTTCTGCCCCCACGGGGGGCAGAAAAGCCCACTAGACACCAGGGATGTCGTTTTGTTCATTTGGGAAGCGACCCCTTGGGCAAGGGTCGCTTCCTTGGGGGCATAATTTTCTGGAAGACTTTTCTGCTCCCCCTGGGGGCAGATCGGTCGACTTTCGGTCCGTCCGCAGGGGGGGCAGAAAAGGCCACTAGACACCAGGGAATTAGTGTAAATAAAAATTGAAGTGACCCCTTTGGCAAGTGTCGCTTCCAGGGGGCAATTTTTATAATATGTATTTGGCCCACCCGCCCCGGGACAGAGTAGCCTTTTTATTTCCTGCTGTTTTCTGCCCCACCTGGCACATAACCCGATTGACCATTTGGGTAGTAACATAGCATGTTATAATGTTTATTGTTATATTTTTTGAGAATTGCAATAGTAATGTTTTTTTTTTATTTTTTTGTTCTAGGTGAAGGCTTTTGCTCTTTTCAGTTTGCCGAGTTACTGGTGGTTCTGCTGTTTGTGTAGTTTGGTAAGAGACTCTTTTTTGTACAATGTAAATGTGTTTGATTTCTCTGCATGAATTTTGTTTAGCAAATGGTGTAATAATAGCAGTATGTTTGTTTTTGAGTGTCAAAAACTTTTAGCATTGGTGCTCGATGTGTATTTTGTTGTCTTGTGAGTAATTTGTTTTTTTTCCTTCTTTCTAGTTTGATATTGTTGGTTTTTGCTGTGTCACTGCAGAGTTGGTTTCTGGTGAGTGCAGCTGTCTCTTGTAATTGGATTGTATAGTTTTTGAGTACATTGATCTTTGTGATAAAGGTACACATTTCTTTACTTACTTGGTTTGCACATTGTTGGTTGTTGTTGACTTGTTTGTGCAGTCTTCCATCTTAGTAAGTATAATGGCTAGCCGCAGGATTACTGCTCAGCAGGTTGTTGGTTTGCTGTTTGAGTCTTCCTCTGATATTGGTTCAGAGACTGACTCTGCATCTGAGGGAGAGGAGGCAGGGGACGATTCTGGCAGTCAGTTGTCTCTCCGTATGGAGTCATCGGATGATGAAGATACTCTTAGTGCGGATGAAGTGCCTGTGTTAGAGGCGGAGACTGATGTGCCGATAGTGCGGCAAGGGGCATCTGGGCTGCAGCCTGGGGCTGCAAGGCTTCCCGTTGGTGTAGTGCAGCAAGAGGCATCTGGGCTGCAGGCTGGGCCTGCAAGGCTTCCCTTTGAAAGTGATGACCTCTGGGTTGCCCCTGGCATGGTGCAGCCGGCATTGCCAGAGTTTACTGGTGTTCCAGGGTCTAGAGTGAATACTGAGAACTTTTTGCCGGTCAATTTTTTTCAGTTGTTTATGGACGATGTGTTTTTGGCAGAGATTGTTGAGCAGACTAATTTGTATGCCGAGCAGTTTTTGAGGGACAACAGTGCCAGTCTTAAGCCACACTCTAGAGCTACCCGGTGGACTCCCACAAATGTTGAAGAGATGAAGAAGTTCTTGGGTTTAACTTTTTTGATGGGCTTGCTAAGGAAGCCATCAATGAATTCATATTGGTCTAGCAGTCCCTTGATGGCAACGTCTATTTTTCCGGCAGTCATGAGTCGTGACAGGTATTTGCTTCTGCTTCGGATGATGCATTTTGTTGATAATGGTTTAGCGTTGCCACGAGATCACCCTGACTGTGACCGTCTTTTTAAGATTAGGACTGTCCTTGATCACTTTGTTGATCGATTTTCTGAGATTTATGCCCCTGGAAAAGAAATTGCAGTGGATGAGTCTTTGGTGTTGTTCAAGGGCAGCTTGGTTTTTAGGCAATACATTCCTAGTAAGAGGGCACGCTATGGAATAAAGCTGTATATGCTGTGTGACAGTAGGACTGGATATGTCTCTAATTTCAGGGTGTACACCGGTAAGGAATCTAGGTTTAACCTCGCTGGTTGTCCGTCCACTTTTGGAGTGACTGAGAAAATTGTTTGGGAACTTGGTAGAGGATTTTTTAACAAAGGCCACCATTTATATGTGGATAACTTCTACACTGGTGTGCGGTTGTTCAGGGAATTGGCCAAAGTGGACACTCTTGCTTGTGGCACAATCCGCTCTAACTGTAAAGGTTTCCCAAAAGAACTTGTTTGTCAAAAGCTTGTGCGGGGACAGTGCAGTGCGTTGCGTTGCCAGGAGCTTCTTGCTGTGAAGTTTACAGACAGGAGAGATGTCTACATGCTGACTACCATCCATGATGAAAGCACTGCACCTGTGACTGTTTGGGGTCATGTCGCTGAAGCGCGCAAACCTGTGTGCATTTTAGACTATAATAGGCACATGGGTGGTGTTGACAGAGTAGATCAGAGGTTGGAACCTTACACTGCTCTTCGTAAGGCTTACATTTGGTACATGAAGTTGGCTATCCATCTTTTCCACTTGGCAATGTTTAATGCTTTTGTTGTGTTCCAGGATTCTTGCCCTGAGTCAAAGATGACTTTTGCTAAGTTTCAGGAGTCTGTAATAGGCAGCCTTGTTGTAGTGGAACAGGCAAGTGTTCCTAGAGTTGGAGTGGTGGAGTATGTTGCTAGATTGAAAGAACGCCACTTTCCAGATCACATTCCTCCCACACCCGCAAAAGATTTTCCCAGTAGGAGATGTAGAGTCTGTTGGCGAAGAGGTTCGCGGAAGGAGAGTCGTATGTACTGCCCCGACTGTCCTTCACATCCTGCACTGTGTCTCCCTGCTTGTTTCAGAGCGTACCACACGCGAAATAATTTTTGGGAGCATTCATGAGTGGTAAAGTGATCTGCCTGGTCTGTATTCTTTGGATAATTTGATTCTGTTTCAAGGTTGGTGTTAGTGCAATGTATTTAGTTGCTGATTTGTATCTATTTGCAATTTGTTTGTGTTTTTATTTTTTTCTAAAAAAATCCTAAATGTGATGGCGGTGTGTGTAGGCTTGCGCTTGGCTGTTGGTGTGTGTGGACTGGCACTTGGTTGGTGGTGTGCGTGGAATGGTGCTTGGCTGGCGGTGTGCGTGGACTGGAGCTTGGCTGGCGGTGTGCGTGGACTGGTGGTGTGTGCGGACTGGTGTTTGGCTGATGGTGTCCGTGGACTGGAGCTTGGCTGGTGGTGTGCGTGGACTGGAGCTTGGTTGGCGGTGTGCGTGGAATGGTGCTTGGCTGGCGGTGTGCGTGGACTGCTGGTGTGTGCGGACTGGTGCTTGGCTGGTGGTGTCCGTGGACTGGAGCTTGGCTGGTGGTGTGGGTGGATTGGCGATTGGCTGCCGGTGTGCCTGGACTGGCGATTGGCTGGCGGTGTGCCTGGACTGGCGATTGGCTGGCGGTGTGCCTGGACTGGCGCTTGGCTAGCGGTATGCGTGGACTGGCGCTTGGCTAGCGGTGTATGTGGACTGGTGCTTGGCTGGCTGTGTGTGAGTAGTGACTTTCTGCTGGTCACTACACACACTGCTAGCTGAGTGCCACTCCACGCAATCCATCAGCCTGTATAGTTGCTGTGTCTGGATTGTGGGCGTGTGAAAGTGATGGGCCCTTGAATGGCGCTGTGTGCTGGTGTGAGTTTTGTTATGTGATGGGCCCGCGGCTGGCGATGTGAATGGTTTTGTATGTCTCACACGTATGAAAGGTGTATGAATGGCCTGTAAAGAGGTTGGTGCCTTGTCGTGGCTTTACAGCTCACGAGCTGTGAGTGAATGGTTCAGTTTCTCGCCCTTTCAATTATTGCCAGTGCATTTCATTTCTGTGAAATCACTTGCTAATACAATTGTATCTACTGAACCATCACTCACCCTCGTGCCAAATCCAGCCAGTATGTGTGTGTGCTTGCAGATTAGATGGCTGTGCAGTAATATTTGTCTTTCTGAAGCAGGGTGTACCTTGTCCCTTTTTGGTGAATTATGAAATGTGTTGCTTTTGTGCCTGGTGGTGCGAATGGTCTTGTTTGTATCACGTATGAAAGGTGTGTAATGGCCTGTAAAGTGGTTGGTGCCTTGACGTGGCTTTACAGCTCACGAGCTGCGAGTCATTGGTTTGTTTTTTTGGGAATTTAATTATTGACAGTGCATTTCATTTTTGTGAAATCTCTTGCTAATAAAATGTAATACACTGAACCATGACTTGCCCTCGTGCCAAATCCAACCAGTATGTGTGTGTGTTTGAGGAATAGATGGTTGTGCAGGAATCTTTGTCTTTAGTTTCTCTGCCAAGGTACACTTTCCATGCAAGAATAACCCACCAACTGTAGATATTGTCGAAAACCCATGGGAGTTCATGGTGATGTCTCTCTTGTGAATTTAAATTTTTTTTTATCCCCAATGTCCTGTAAACCTCAAAATGTCTGCCACATTTTCTTTGCAATATTATTCCAAAATTCTCACGCTGTAGGAACAATAGTTAATCTGGTTTTGCAAGGGGGGTCACTTTGGTTTTTGGCCCGGTGCTCGGCGGCCATCCAGGGAAACCTACCAAACCCACACATTTCTGAAAACTAGACACCCGGCGGCTTCCAGGGAGGTATGGCTTGTGTGGATCCCCCAACGTTTCCTTACCCAGAATCCCCTGCAAACCTCAATTTCTGCTGAAAAAATCACTTTTTTCCCACATTTTGGGGTGGGAAAGTTGTGGCATCACCGGGCTCACACAAATTTACCACCACCCAGCATTCCCCCAGGTCTCCCGGTAAAAATGGCACCTCACTTGTGTGGGAGGCCCAAGTACTCACGGCAGGCAAGGGCCCAAAACTTAGTGATGCGACATCAAAATGGCCTATTGCAAAACCACCTGGTTTTGCAAGGGGGGTCACTTTGGTTTTTGGCCCGGTGCTCGGCGGCCATCTAGGGAAACCTACCAAACCCATGCATTTCTGAAAACTAGACACCCGGCGGCTTCCAGGGAGGTATGGCTTGCATGGATCCCCCTACGTTTCCTTACCCAGAATCCCCTGCAAACCTCAATTTTAGCTGAAAAAATCACTTTTTTCACACATCTTGGGGTGGAAAAGTTGTGGCATCACCGGGCTCACACAAATTTACCACCACCCAGCGTTCCCCCAGGTCTCCCGGTAAAAATGGCGCCTCACTTGTGTGGGAGGCCCAAGTACCCGTAGCAGGCAAGGGCCCAAAACGTAGTGAGGCAACATCAAAATGGCCTATTGCAAAACCACCTGTTTTGCAAGGGGGGTCACTTTGGTTTTTGGCCCGGTGCTCGGCGGCCATCTAGGGAAACCTACCAAACCCATGCATTTCTGAAAACTAGACACCCGGCGGCTTCCAGGGAGGTATGGCTTGCGTGTATCCCCCAACGTTTCCTTACCCAGAATCCCCTGCAAACCTCGATTTTTGCTGAAAAAATCACTTTTTTCACACATTTTGGGGTGGGAAAGTTGTGGCATCACCGGGCTCACACAAATTTACCACCACCCAGCGTTACCCCAGGTCTCCCGGTAAAAATGGTGCCTCACTTGTGTGGGAGGCCCAAGTACCCGCGGCAGGCAAGGGCCCAAAACGTAGTGAGGCGACATCAAAATGGCCTATCGCAACACCACCTGGTTTTGCAAGGGGGGTCACTTTGGTTTTTGACCCGGTGCTCGGCGGCCATCTAGGGAAACCTACCAAACCCACGCATTTCTGAAAACTAGACACCCGGCGGCTTCGATGAAGGTATGGCTTGCGTGGATCCCCCAACGTTTCCTTACCCAGAATCCCCTGCAAACCTCAATTTTTGCTGAAAAAATCACTTTTTTTACACATTTTGGGGTGGGAAAGTTGTGGCATCACCGGGCTCACACAAATTTACCACCACCCAGCGTTCCCCCAGGTCTCCCGGTAAAAATTGTGCCTCACTTGTGTGGGAGGCCCAAGTACCCGCGGCAGGCAAGGGCCCAAAACGTAGTGAGGCAACATCAAAATGGCCTATCGCAAAACCACCTGGTTTTGCAAGGGGGGTCACTTTGGTTTTTGACCCGGTGCTCGGCAGCCATCTAGAGAAACCTACCAAACCCATGCATTTCTGAATACTAGACACCCGGCGGCTTCCAGGGAGGTATGGCTTGCGTGGATCCCCCAACGTTTCCTTACCCAGAATCCCCTGCAAACCTCAATTTTTGCTGAAAAATCACTTTTTTCACACATTTTGGGGTGGGAAAGTTGTGGCATCACCGGGCTCACACAAATTTACCACCACTCAGCGTTCCCCCAGGTCTCCCGGTAAAAATGGTGCCTCACTTGTGTGGGAGGCCCAAGTACCCGTGGCAGGCAAGGGCCCAAAACGTAGTGAGGTGACATCAACATTGCCTATCGCAAAGCCATGGTGTGAAAAAAGTGATTTTTTTCAGCAAAAATTGAGGTTTGCAGGGGATTCTGGGTAAGGAAACGTTGGGGGATCCATGCAAGCCATACCTCCCTGGAAGCCGCCGGGTGTCTAGTTTTCAGAAATGTGTGGGTTTGCTAGGTTTCCCTAGATGGCCGCCGAGCACCGGGTCAAAAACCAAAGTGACCCCCCTTGCAAAACCAGGTGGTTTTGCGATAGGCCATTTTGATGTCGCCTCACTACATTTTGGGCCCTTGCCTGCCGCGGGTACTTGGGCCTCAAACACAAGTGAGGCACCATTTTTACCGGGAGACCTGGGGGAACGCTGGGTGGTGGTAAATTTGTGTGAGCCCGGTGATGCCACAACTTTCCCACCCCAAAATGTGTGAAAAAAGTGATTTTTTTCAGCAAAAATTGAGGTTTGCAGGGGATTCTGGGTAAGGAAACTTTGGGGGATCTACGCAAGCCATACCTCCCTGGAAGCCGCCGGGTGTCTAGTTTTCAGAAATGTGTGGGTTTGCTAGGTTTCCCTAGATGGCCGCCGAGCACCGGGTCAAAAACCAAAGTGACCCCCCTTGCAAAACCAGGTGGCTTTGCGATAGGCCATTTTGATGTCGCCTCACTACGTTTTGGGCCCTTGCCTGCCGCGGGTACTTGGGCCTCCCTCACAAGTGAGGCACCATTTTTACCGGGAGACCTGGGGGAACGCTGGGTGGTGGTAAATTTGTGTGAGCCCGGTGATGCCACAACTTTGCCACCCCAAAATGTGTGAAAAAAGTGATTTTTTCAGCAAAAATTGAGGTTTGCAGGGGATTCTGGGTAAGGAAACGTTGGGGGATCCACGCAAGCCATACCTCCCTGGAAGCCGCCGGGTGTCTAGTTTTCAGAAATGTGTGGGTTTGCTAGGTTTCCCTAGGTGCCGGCAGGGCTAGGGATAAAAAACTACAGCTAGTCACTTTGCCAAAAAAGGGTCATTTTTCACTGCAAAATTGAGGTGTGACCACGTTGCGTTTTGCGCCGTTTCCTGTCGCGGGCACTAGGCCGACCCGCACAAGTGAGGTACCATTTTTCTTGTAGGACTTTGGGGAACGCGGGGTGGGTGGAAATTTGTGGATCCACGCAGATTCCAGAACTTTCCATCCCAGAAATGTGGGGAAAATGTGTTTTTTTTGTCATTTTTTTACGTTTGCAAGGGATTCTGGGTAACAGACCATGGTGGGAGGCAGTCAAGTCACCCCATCCTGGATTCCCCTGGGTGTCTAGTTTTCAAAAATGTATAGGTTTGCTAGGTTTCCCTAGGTGCCGGCAGGGCTAGGGTTCAAAAACTACAGCTAGTCACTTTGCCAAAAAAGGGTCATTTTTCACTGCAAAATTGAGGTGTGACCACGTTGCGTTTTGCGCCATTTCCTGTCGCTGGCACTAGGCCGACCCGCACAAGTGAGGTACCATTTTTCTTGTAGGACTTTGGGGAACGTGGGGTGGGTGGAAATTTGTGGATCCACGCAGATTCCAGAACTTTCCATCCCAGAAATGTGGGGAAAATGTGTTTTTTTTGTCATTTTTTTACGTTTGCAAAGGATTTTGGGTAACAGAACATGGTGGGAGGCAGTCAAGTCACCCCATCCTGGATTCCCCTGGGAGTCTAGTTTTCAAAAATGTATAGGATTGCTAGGTTTCCTTAGGTGCCGGCAGGGCTAGGGTTCAAAAACTACAGCTAGTCACTTTGCGAAAAAAGGGTCATTTTTCACTGCAAAATTGAGGTGTGACCACGTTGCGTTTTGCGCCATTTCCTGTTGCGGGCACTAGGCCGACCCGCACAAGTGAGGTACCATTTTTCTCGTAGGACTTTGGGGAAGGCGGGGTGGGTGGAAATTTGTGGATCCACGCAGATTCCAGAACTTTCCACCACAGAAATGTGGGGAAAATTTGTTTTTTTTGTCATTTTTTTATGTTTGCAAGGGATTCTGGGTAACAGACCATGGTGGGAGGCAGTCAAGTCACCCCATCCTGGATTCCCCTGGGTGTCTAGTTTTCAAAAATGTATAGGTTTGCTAGGTTTCCCTAGGTGCCGGCAGGGCTAGGGTTCAACAACTACAGCTAGTCACTTTGCCAAAAAAGGGTCATTTTTCACTGCAAAATTGAGGTGTGACCTCGTTGCGTTTTGCGCCGTTTCATGTCGCGGGCACTAGGCCGACCCGCACAAGTGAGGTACCATTTTTCTCGTAGGACTTTGGGGAACGCGGGGTGGGTGGAAATTTGTGGATCCACGCAGATTCCAGAACTTTCCATCCCAGAAATGTGGGGAAAATGTGTTTTTTTTGTCATTTTTTTACGATTGCAAGGGATTCTGGGTAACAGACCTTGGTGGGAGGCAGTCAAGTCACCCCATCCTGGATTCCCCGGGGTATCTAGTTTTAAAAAATGTATAGGTTTGCTAGGTTTCCCTAGGTGCCGGCAGGGCTAGGGTTCAACAACTACAGCTAGTCACTTTGCCAAAAAAGGGTCATTTTTCACTGCAAAATTGAGGTGTGACCACGTTGCGTTTTGCGCCGTTTCCTGTCGCGGGCACTAGGCCGACCCGCACAAGTGAGGTACCATTTTTCTCGTAGGACTTTGGGGAACGCGGGGTGGGTGGAAATTTGTGGATCCACGCAGATTCCAGAACTTTCCATCCCAGAAATGTGGGGAAAATGTGTTTTTTTTGTCATTCTTTTACGATTGCAAGGGATTCTGGGTAACAGACCATGGTGGGAGGCAGTCAAGTCACCCCATCCTGGATTCCCCTGGGTGTCTAGTTTTCAAAAATGTATAGGTTTGCTAGGTTTCCCTAGGTGCCGGCAGGGCTAGGGTTCAACAACTACAGCTAGTCACTTTGCCAAAAAAGGGTCATTTTTCACTGCAAAATTGAGGTGTGACCACGTTGCGTTTTGCGCCGTTTCATGTCGCGGGCACTAGGCCGACCCGCACAAGTGAGGTACCATTTTTCTCGTAGGACTTTGGGGAACGCGGGGTGGGTGGAAATTTGTGGATCCACGCAGATTCCAGAACTTTCCATCCCAGAAATGTGGGGAAAATGTGTTTTTTTTGTCATTTTTTTACGATTGCAAGGGATTCTGGGTAACAGACCATGGTGGGAGGCAGTCAAGTCACCCCATCCTGGATTCCCCTGGGTATCTAGTTTTAAAAAATGTATAGGTTTGATAGGTTTCCCTAGGGGCCGGCAGGGCTAGGGTTCAAAAACTACAGCTTTTCACTTTGCCAAAAAAGGGTCCTTTTTCACTGCAAAATTGAGGTGTGACCACGTTGCGTTTTGTGCCGTTTCCTGTCGCGGGCACTAGGCCGACCCGCACAAGTGAGGTACCATTTTTCTCGTAGGACTTTGGGGAACGCGGGGTGGGTGGAAATGTGTGGATCCACGCAGATTCCAGAACTTTCCATCCCAGAAATGTGGGGAAAATGTGTGGTTTTTTTCATTTTTTTTACGATTGCAAGGGATTCTGGGTAACAGACCATGGTGGGAGGCAGTCAAGTCACCCCATCCTGGATTCCCCTGGGTGTCTAGTTTTCAAAAATGTATAGGTTTGCTAGGTTTCCCTGGGTGCCGGCAGGGCTAGGGTTAAAAAACTACAGCTAGTCACTTTGCCAAAAAAGGGTCATTTTTCACTGCAAAATTGAGGTGTGACCACGTTGCGTTTTGTGCCGTTTCCTGTCGCGGGCACTAGGCCGACCCGCACAAGTGAGGTACCATTTTTCTCGTAGGACTTTGGGGAACGCGGGGTGGGTGGAAATTTGTGGATCCACGCAGATTCCAGAACTTTCCATCCCAGAAATGTGGGGAAAATGTGTTTTTTTTGTCATTTTTTTACGTTTGCAAGGGATTCTGGGTAACAGACCATGGTGGGAGGCAGTCAAGTCACCCCATCCTGGATTCCCCTGGGTGTCTAGTTTAAAAAAATGTATAGGTTTGCTAGGTTTCCCTAGGTGCCGGCAGGGCTAGGGTTAAAAAACTACAGCTAGTCACTTTGCCAAAAAAGGGTCATTTTTCACTGCAAAATTGAGGTGTGACCACGTTGCGTTTTGCGCCATTTCCTGTCGCGGGCACTAGGCCGACCCGCACAAGTGAGGTACCATTTTTCTCATAGGACTTTGGGGAACGCGGGGTGGGTGGAAATTTGTGGATCCACGCAGATTCCAGAACTTTCCATCCCAGAAATGTGGGGAAAATGTGTTTTTTTTGTCATTTTTTTACGTTTGCAAGGGATTCTGGGTAACAGACCATGGTGGGAGGCAGTCAAGTCACCCCATCCTGGATTCCACTATGTGTCTAGTTTTCAAAAATGTATAGGTTTGCTAGGTTTCCCTAGGTGCCGGCAGGGCTAGGGTTAAAAAACTACAGCTAGTCACTTTGCCAAAAAAGGGTCATTTTTCACTGCAAAATTGAGGTGTGACCACGTTGCGTTTTGTGCCGTTTCCTGTTGCGGGCACTAGGCCGACCCGCACAAGTGAGGTACCATTTTTCTCGTAGGACTTTGGGGAACGCGGGGTGGGTGGAAATTTGTGGATCCACGCAGATTCTAGAACTTTCCATCTCAGAAATGAGGGGAAAATGTGTTTTTTTTGTCATTTTTTTATGTTTGCAAGGGATTCTGGGTAACAGACCATGGTGGGAGGCAGTCAAGTCACCCCATCCTGGATTCCCCTGGATGTCTAGTTTTTAAAAATGTATAGGTTTGCTAGGTTTCCCTAGGTGCCGGCAGGGCTAGGGTTCAAAAACTACAGCTAGTCACTTTGCCAAAAAGGGGTCATTTTTCACTGCAAAATTGAGGTGTGATCACGTTGCGTTTTGCGCCGTTTCCTGTCGCGGGCACTAGGCCGACCCGCGCAAGTGAGGTACCATTTTTCTCTTAGGACTTTGGGGAACGCGGGGTGGGTGGAAATTTGTGGATCCACGCAGATTCCAGAACTTTCCATCCCAGAAATGTGGGGAAAATGTGTTTTTTTTGTCATTTTTTTACATTTGCAACGGATTCTGGGTAACAGACCATGGTGGGAGGCAGTCAAGTCACCCCATCCTGGATTCCCCTAGGTGTCTAGTTTACAAAAATGTATAGGTTTGCTAGGTTTCCCTAGGTGCCGGCAGGGCTAGGGTTCAAAAACTACAGCTAGTCACTTTGCCAAAAAAGGGTAATTTTTCACTGCAAAATCGAGGTGTGACCATGTTGCGTTTTGCGCCATTTCCTGTTGCGGGCACTAGGCCAACCCGCACAAGTGAGGTACCATTTTTCTTGTAGGACTTTGGTGAACGCAGGGTGGGTGGAAATTTGTGGATCCATGCAGATTCCAGAACTTTCCATCCCAGAAATGTGGGGAAAATGTGTTTTTTTTGTCATTTTTTTATGTTTGCAAGGGATTCTGGGTAACAGACCATGGTGGGAGGCAGTCAAGTCACCCCATCCTGGATTCCCCTGGGTGTCTAGTTTTCAAAAATGTATAGGTTTGCTAGGTTTCCCTAGGTGCCGGCAGGGCTAGGGTTCAAAAACTACAGCTAGTCACTTTGCCAAAAAGGGGTCATTTTTCACTGCAAAATTGAGGTGTGACCACGTTGCGTTTTGCACCGTTTCCTGTCGCGGGCACTAGGCCAACCCGCACAAGTGAGGTACCATTTTTCTTGTAGGACTTTGGGGAACGCGGGGTGGGTGGAAATTTGTGGATCCACGCAGATTCCAGAACTTTCCATCCCAGAAATGTTGGGAAAATGTGTTTTTTTTGTCATTTTTTTACGTTTGCAAGGGATTCTGGGTAACAGACCTTGGTGGGAGGCAGTCAAGTCTCCCCATCCTGGATTCCCCTGGGTGTCTAGTTTACAAAAATGTATAGGTTTGCTAGGTTTGCCTAGGTGCCGACAGGGCTAGGTTTAAAAAACTACAGCTAGACTCTTCGCAAAAAAAGTGTAAATTTTCAGTGTGAAAATGTGGTGCGTTCACCTTAGGTTTTGAGCCACTTCCTGTCGTGGGCACTATGCCTACCCACACAAGTGAGGTACCATTTTTATTGGGAGAATTAGGGTAGTTCAGATTTTTAAATTAACTGTTATTACCTATTGATTTTTGATGCATTTCTCCCTTCTAAATGAAAGACATTGTGTAAAAAAAAGTCATTTTGAAAAATGACCAATAATTGTCATGCAAGTATGAGTATTCCCAATTTCGAAAATGTGCAAATATGCACTGTTTCTAAACTCTGTAATTTGTTCCCATTTCAGAAATACATAGGTGTCTTTCATACCGATTTTTCCATGTATACATTTTCCCACAATAATTGCTATATACCCGGAACAAAAAAAAAAAAACATTACAAAATGCTGCTCAGTTTTTTACTCTGGGTTCGTTGGGCTCTTGGTGAACCTACAAGTCCTATATATCCCCACAACCAGGAACGTCCACCGGATGTAACAGTACATTGCTTTCAAAGAGATGTCATAATTCGAAGAAGTTACAGGTGAAAACGTTGACTCAAAAGGCTGCTTTTTTCAACAAATTTTTAATTTTTCCTATATTTACCTGTTAGTTTCTATAAAGAAACCTTGATGGATCTACACAAATGACCCCTTGATGAATTCAGAATTTTGTCTACTTTTCAAAAATGTATAGCTTTCCAGGATCCATTATTGCTTTTCTACCCATTTTCACCATTATCTGGAAAGAGGTTCAAAGCACAAAAAATAGCAAAAATAGGGTATGTCCCAGAAAAATGTCAAAACTGTGTAAAAAATGTTGGATTTCTGACAAAAAACTGTCATTCCCTAAAAGCTGGAGAAATTGTGATTTCAGCCCCACAAACCCTTTTTTGATATCATTTGCAGAGAAAAACCCAGACGCTTTCATTTGCAGCCACTTTTCCCCATTTTTCAGAAAAAAACTAAAATTTTGCTGTATTTTGACTAATTTCTGGGAACCCTCTAGGAGAATCCACAAACCCTGGGTACCTTTAGAATCCCCATGATGTTGGAAGAAAAGGACGCAAATTTGGTGTGGATACCTAATGTGGTCAAAAAGTTACAGGGGCCTAAGCGCGCACTACCCCAAATAGCCCAAAAAAGGCTTAGCACAGGAGGGGAAAAGGCCTAGCAGCGAAGGGGTTAATTAGATTAAAAATACCTTTCGGCACTTATTCGGCATTTTAGTCCTTGCAAATACGTGTGTTGCCTTATGACAACGTCGAAAGAGCCCAAAAGAAACGGATCTAAATTTTAAAATTGCACTTAAGTAAAAAAAGCCGCTGCTTCCCCTTCGCTAAAATTTGTGACCACCATTCAGACCCTTTCACAGTTTGCTTGTTACCTTCCAGTTCGTCCAGCTTGGTTGGTGCAACGCCAACTCAGGTCCCCTCAGTAAAGCGCTCAATATTGTGCCCCAGTGATGAATACAGGCCCCAGCTAGGCCCTCAAGTACAAAGGGTTCGCCCTTCTGTGTACAAAGTACTAGGAGGAAATTGGCACGGAAGCTGCAAATACAAAGACAAAGTTTATTAACCTTCAAAGGTGGTCCTACAACCTGCACAACACTCTACAGTATTGCACAGAGTAGCACAAAGAACTTGTGCACATGGTCCCCTTTTATACACAATAGGGGTGGGGCTCATAAGTAGGCGGATACAACATAAAGCAAGATTTTTGGTCATATATGGACATGTTCAGTGCATAATCGATACATGGGTGGAGTTACCGTTTCCTGAGACCCGCGAAAACACATTCAAGCAAAGCCTAATTAGTAACAGATGTGGTCAGTTTTGCACCAACCGCACAGAGGAGTTATTTATAGACTGTTGCTAGGCAGATCTCGGGAGTGGCTAATGAAGAGGTAAGACTCTTCTCGTGCAGAGCACGCGGTTTCATGGCCATACAAGATGGCGGATGGCTAAGCAAAATGGAGTCTGAACATTAGTCAATATAAAGCAGGAAACGTAATCCAGAGACGAAGAGCACATGTCTTCAGTAAATGCTTAATCATATCGCTGTTTTATTTACAACACCAGAGTCACTTTAAAACACTTTTCGCATCTTTTGCTTTTTCTACCACGGAGGGAATTCAGGGAATTCAACTCGACGTCCAAAACGCTGCTTATCCCTCACCATCTGAACTCGAAATTCACTCCACTGCCGCCGCGAAAAACGCTGTTTTCCGCCGTTTTCTTTCCATGGCATTTCCCTCACTCTCCAAACATCTTGCCTCGGAAAAACAACCGCATCACTGGGAGCAGAAAACCAGCCAGCCAGGAACGTGCCGCCATTGCAGAGGGTGGGGCCGGGGATCACCTGTGGCTACACTGAGGCGTGGCACTCTGTAACCATCGCCTGTGAGGAACCAAAGTAGCAGTAATTCTGTTAGGGTCGGGGACTGACTTTCACCTCTAAGGCTTACCTGGATAATATGGGCACCTTAGGTGTTGTTGCACATTCTTCCGCCACTTATCAACCTAAGAGAAACTTGATAGTGGAAGAAAAGTACAGTGACTTAAAGTAGTCCTTAACAGCTAGAGTAAGAGGTTCAGGTCATAGTTGGATTCATCACCTGTATGGAGTCTAGAGATCATTAAATAATCTGCCTAGAAGGTCTTTGGGTGATCCAAATCCCTACAAAGTACTGTTTGGGGTCCAAATGTATGTTCCACGTTTTGATTTCTCTGGCGCAGTGGCTAGAGATGTGCCCTTTAACATCAATTAACGTTTTGCTGTCTTACGGAAATTGCAAGACTTCCGAGATAAACACTTCAGTGTGAATTCTAAAAGTTCTTCCACTGATGAAGTGAAGGAGCAACCAGTGGTTTCTAGTTGGATTTCTAAAGTTGGAGATCTATCTGGTCTGAAAGAAGATTGCAGATAATAAAGAGTTTGGCCCATTCTACAATGTGATTATGCCTCTGCTCGCTGGCTGTAAATATAACTGACTAGTTTCCATTGATTTGCACAAGTTACATAATGCGGCAAGTTCTAAATAGTAGGCCAAAGGGTTTCTGGGTAGTTCCTTCAAACCGCTTCCTAACCTGCATGAAATCACTCTACATGTATTATTCAGTCCAAATCTTTCCACACCCCAGCTGGGGTCTTCAAATGCTCAACTTTCAATCATTCCAGAAAATGATAAGAGCATTGGATGTGTTTCTAGCATGAGTTTGCCATTTTCCACTGCTGCTCAATGCAGCGAAGTCCTATACTATCAACCGCCTTTGAAGGGGCCTGCCTGCTCTTTTTTGCCCACTGAGTTCCCTGTTTTTACTTAGGCTGCATCTGGTTATTTTGTCAACATCTATTTCTTCAGATTCTTCATATCCTTTCCTCATGGTCTGCTTGTACTTTTCCTTTGGATGAAACAGGCATATCGGATTCCTCCATTGTCCAACTGTTAGATTTTTAGTTCCATGTTTTTTTCTCCTTCTCTGGATTGGGTTTATTACAGTCTTCTTTCTAATCTTGAACAGACACTATCTTCCAGATCATACTTCAGCAGAAGCTGTAGCTGAGGTGCTTATGCCCCATTCTGCCTCACATAAGGTCCGAACATTACTGCATTCCCTGTCCATAATGGTATTGTTTGGGATAAGGTTCTCTACAACATTTATGGTCCAATAAAAACATTTCAAATTCCATATGCTTTTAAAGTTTCTATCAAAAAAATTAAATCCCAGGTTCCATTTCGAATGAATAGGATGTTTCGACTGTTTCTAATACGCTATCTGAATTAGAATGGTACTCTGTATTTGAGAATGAGGATTTGTATTACAATTCAAAAAATTACGGTGAAATGTTTTGTTACCATCATTATGCACAACACTATTTACAGAGAGTTAGTATTCCTTGTGCGTTTTTAATTGCACACAGTGGGAACACTGCCTGACACCACCTGTAGGTAGTTCTAAATCATATTTAAAGGACTTCCCTTATTTTTCTGGTGATGTCCCCACAGATCATGTTTCTTTTTTTTATAGGCTGACACCTTCACCACTGCAGAAAAATATGCTCACGCAAACAGAATTGATAGATTCCAAATCATTTATTTCATAACCAGCCATGTATGGTTATGAATATTGCAAGAACAATATTGAGCTTAAATCTGTTTGGGGTACACAGCACTGGCAGATTCAGGGCACTGATTCTTTATTTAGGGCTTGTCTGATCCCGTGCCAAATGATCTTTTTAAACAAAACAGTAGAACAGACAACATGTCTGAAGACCGCCTAGCACTGCAAGACTTATTATTGGGTCCCACGTCTACTCATTCTAAGCATTTTAGTTTTGCCACATTGTTCTGCTCGATTTTCCCGGCCTTCTTGTGAGGAACAATGATGGAATGTGACTTCAGTCTCTTATCATTCAAGTCTAAGGGTTAGAGTAGTGAATGGAGCCTATTTACTAGGCACTTCGACATGATTCTGTGCTCTTCCCCATAGATCAGGGCTTGCACACATAGCCTAGGGGATAGATTCGTTAGTATTAGGGATAACCTGTCCTGTAGTGAGGGTATTTCATGGAGCTGTGCTGAATTCAGGCCTGGTAGGCCTCAAACGGGAGAGACTCCATCTTTCTTTCTGCTACGGCAGCTTGGGATGCTTCTAGGTCAAATGTAATGTTTTAGTTATGAGGTGTTATTCGCTTGGAGAGAACCGGTTCAGGCCGGCCCTTATCGAAGGATTGTATTTTTCTTCATGCCGAAGACACTACATCAGGCCGGCCGGCTGGGAACGTGTCCTTGGTACGGGGAGGTACAAGAATTTGGTGGGCGGCAGGTTACGGGCCGGAATTTTCCATGAGGAAACGCACCTCTATATTAGTGAAAGTCTGAGGCAGTTACATGTTCAGTCCGTAGGCGGCATCTAGCCGTTAGCAGTAAAGCTACTACTTATTCCAGGGAAGACAGACGCCATCTTGAAGGCGGAGAAGAACCGAGAGACAGATGCTCTCCTAGCAGAATAGCCAGAGAGGAGAGAGTAGCCGATAAGGAAGAGGTCCCAGTGACTCGGAGAAGGGTGACTTCCAGGCGAGCCGAGGCACAGACGAGAAGGGAACCTAGATGACCACTGAGTGCAGGCTACATACTACTAAGGTGATGTCGACCCTTTCTTATTAGAGTGTACAACTTAATCTTTCACTTTTCTTTGCAGGTTATGTGTTATATCGTAATGTTATGTGATTGTGTATGTAATGAGTAATAAAGTATCCAGTTTGTAGTGAACCAACATGTGCTGCGTGTTCTTGTATGAGAGGGTAGCCTATTCTTCTAGTCAGCTGCGGCTACATGAACAGATGTTAACCCTGATCAGGTAAGTGGTAACTGAATAAGGGAAAGAGGAGCCCCTCGAACCTGAGAACAGGCTATGCTCGAACTGGCAATCCTTGTGTGATCTGATGAATAGTGAGACTGATTCCCTTTTTGTATGTTATGGTGATCATAGGATGAACTGTCGTATGAGACTGCCGTCTAGGTAGAGAGGTCTGGATTCGTATAGGATCGCGAGGCCGCCACTTGTGATACTGTCGTATGGGCAGAGAGGTCTGGATTCGTAGGGGATCGCGAGGCCGCCGATTGTGCTGAGACTGCCGTCTGGGTAGAGAGGTCTGGATTCGTATGGGATCGCGAGGCCGCCACTTGTGCTGAGACTGCCGTCTGGGTAGAGAGGTCTGGATTCGTATGGGATCGCGAGGCCGCCACTTGTGATACTGTCGTATGGGCAGAGAGGTCTGGATTCGTATGGGATCACGAGGCCGCCGATTGTGCTGAAACTGCCATCCGGGTAGAGAGGTCTGGATTCGTATGGGATCGCGAGGCCGCCACTTGTGATACTGTCGTATGGGCAGAGAGGTCTGGATTCGTATGGGATCGCGAGGCCGCCGATTGTGCTGAGACTGCCGTCTGGGTAGAGAGGTCTGGATTCGTATGGGATCGCGAGGCCGCCACTTGTGATACTGTCGTATGGGCAGAGAGGTCTGGATTCGTATGGGATCGCGAGGCCGCCGATTGTGCTGAAACTGCCGTCTGGGTAGAGAGGTCTGGATTCGTATGGGATCGCGAGGCCGCCACTTGTGATACTGTCGTATGGGCAGAGAGGTCTGGATTCGTATGGGATCGCGAGGCCGCCGATTGTGCTGAGACTGCCGTCTGGGTAGAGAGGTCTGGATTCGTATGGGATCGCGAGGCCGCCACTTGTGATACTGTCGTATGGGCAGAGAGGTCTGGATTCGTATGGGATCGCGAGGCCGCCAATTGTGCTGAGACTGCCGTCTAGGTAGAGAGGTCTGGATTCGTATGGGATCGCGAGGCCGCCACTTGTGATACTGTCGTATGGGCAGAGAGGTCTGGATTCGTATGGGATCGCGAGGCCACCACTTGTGATACTGTCGTATGGGCAGAGAGGTCTGGATCCGTATGGGATCGCGAGGCCGCCGATTATAAGAGGTCTTGGTATGTATAGTAGGAAGTCCCTGTCCTTAGGTGGTAAGATATATGTGGTTACCTATTGTAGATAGGCCCTAGGGAGAGGGAGGGGGTAACGTTCTGACTGGGTTAGTGAGGCTCTGATGAGCGGGTTCTATCTGATCCGAAAACCCAAGCAGAACATTTGGCGTCACGAACCGTTTACGAAACCTGTGTGCGTTGTGGTTGTATCGTGTTTGCTTTCGGCGCGTGCGTGGTTTCGTTTGTATATTATTTATCTATAATTGTGTGTATAGTTTTTTTTTTTTTCTCTTTCTCTTTCTTCTTTTCTTTTTTTTTTTTTCTCTTTCTTTTCCGAGATGTTTTCTAGAAAGTCGAAATCTACTTTTAAGTTGCCCTTTGATATTCCCGGCTGGGATTCAACGCCTTATGAAGCCTTAGCCCGTGAGTGGGCTGATTCTACTGGTTTGAGTGAGAATTGGAATTCTTTTTTGGAGCTGGCGGAGCCGGCTAATGTGATTACTTGTTTACAGAAGGCGCCGGTATCTAAGGGTGATGAGCTTCCCGTTTTGGGGCGCAGAGGTTGGATTGTTCTGTCTGCGTACAGGATTCTGCATGAGAGGTTGTTGAAGTTACAGAACTTGCATAAGGATTTGGAAGCGAACTTTGTTGAGATTCAGAATGCTCATACTTTGTTGCGATGTCAAAATAAGTTGCTTGCTGATAAACTTGAGACGTACCAAACTATTGCCGAGAGGGCGGCTGTGCGAATTGCTCGTTATAAATACAAGAATCGGCGTGGTCGGGTTTCGACGCGAAAGGTGCGTCTGGTCGTGGCGAAAGCCGGACTGGATTGGAATCCTGATGAATGGGATGGTAATATCTGGAACTCGAGTGATTCTCCTTCCTCGGGTGAGGAGTCTGCCAAGCGCGAGTCCTCTCGCTCCGGCCGTGATTGTAAGTCTGCTTCTTGCGCCTCTGATGGTGCACCCCGTGATTGCGCTCGTCCTTCGAGTGGGGTCGATGCTTCTTACACTGATTGTTCCTCTACGTGTACTGGTCGAGCTCCTTGTGATGCTCGTCCCGCGGTCTCGGTGCATCCAGTTTTTCGGCGGAAGTTGCAGCAGGCTCCCGGTGCTCCGAATGGTATTGCTTTAGACTCTTTGGAGGATTTTACTCAACAAGAAATTAGTGATATTTTGCAGCGATTTCGGCAGCGAGCTGGTGAGACCTTACTCACATGGATGGTGCGCCTTTATGAACTGGGCGCTGCTGGCATTATGTTGGATGCTGGCGATTGTTTGAAGTTTTGTTCCTTGAGTTCGGATTCTACTGTACAGGATCATTTTCGTAACTTTAATGTTGGTGGTCAAATTTCTTTGCTTCAATTGGCGACTGAGGGTTGTAATCAAAAATATCCTACTGAGTCTGACTGGCCTGTGAATGACAAACCGTGGTATACTTTGCGCGATGCTGCGCAACGTCTCAAAGAGGAGGTGATGAAAACGGCAATTTTTCTAAATACTGCTGACAGGTTGCTTGATGGTTTCTTGACATCTTCTGTGCGGAATCGTATTATTCGTTCTTCCCCTGTTGCTTATAAGCAGGTCATGATGACTTTATTGATTAATCAGACTGGTAACATGTTATCTGTGGTGCTGGAATCGGTACGCCAACTCGGTGAGTTGGGTGAGTGGTTTAAACCTGAACGGCAGTCCCGGCCTGACACTCGTACTCCTGGTGACAATAAACTTACTAGACGTCATATGTTTTTTGGTCTTATGGCCGATGGTGTGCGGAAGGAGGACATTGATGGTGAGACTACTTCTCGTTTGTGGGAAATGTTTCGCAAACGTGGCTTGGATCGTAAGGAGGGTGCCCGGCGTGTTCGGACAACTGAGTGTGATCGTGGTTTTTCTGACGGTAGCGGTGATGACGACCGCCGTGGGCGCTCTGATCGTCGTGATGATCGACGTTATGTACGTGATTTGTCCCCCCGTCGTGAGAGAGACAGGGAGAGAGAGGGGGAAAGAGAGAGGGGGAGAGATGATTATGTTAACAGCAGACGTAGAGATGATAGGGATCAATCCCCTGAGTTGAGAAGGAGAGAGGATCGACACATATTGGCCGATCGAAACCCGCAGTACAATGCAGAGAACAGGAATCCATTTCGTAATGGAGATGGATATGAACAGGAGGTATCGATACCTGGGAAACGTGAGAGTCTTTATCCTGATTTATCCTGGTACACAGAACGCAGTAAAAATGACTAGGAAATAGGTCAAGCTCCAGTACACAGATGGGCTCACAGAGATAATAGACCCTATGTAGATATTGATATTTATTGGAGACATCGTAATATCCAAAGGGCCCGAGCATTGGTAGATACAGGAGCGGAGGCCACTCTTATTACACCTTTTGAGAAACAGTTACTTGCATGTTATTGGGCTCTGGTGGATACCGAGCAATTGACTTTGGGACATGATATAGTTTTGCGACCTGAAATTCCTATCATGCAGTGGGTTATGAGTTCGCCGAAAACTCACCGAATTGGACACGCTCAAGAGGCGAGTGTGATTAAATGGAAATGGTATATACAAGACAGGGCACGTGTGGGACAAAAAGGAGTTGCATCTTTGCATGAGCAGGTGGCACGGGCGCCATCAACTGAGACTGAGAGTGAATGTTCCGTACCTTTAGTACAGGAGTCTCCTGTTAAGTGGGGTAGACCTTTTGATGATTTGTCCGCAGAGGACAGAAACCATGTCTGGTTTACGGATGGTTCAGCAAGGTTCATAGGGACGAAACGGCATTGGAAGGCGGTGTCCTATAATCCGATCACACAAAAATTGCTGAGTACAACTGGTGAGGGTAAGAGCAGTCAATTTGCTGAACTCTATGCTGTTTATCAAGTTCTGAAACAAGAGTTACCTGGCATATGTCATATTTTCACCGATTCTTGGTCTACTGCCAATGGACTGGCAGTTTGGTTACCGACTTGGCATTCCCATAGTTGGAAAATCCATTCAAAAGAACTGTGGGGAAAAGAATTATGGCAGGAGATTTGGGAAATGCTCCCACAGAGTACTGTTACAATCTTCCATGTGGATGCTCATACCCCGATAAACTCTCTTGACAAATTCTTTCATAACATTGCAGATGAGAAATCTAAAATTGCTGAGGCAGTGGTGGACAGGCAAGATTCTGATATTGCGGGATTGGCGAAATGGGCCCACCAGAAAGCAGGACACTTTGGAGAGAAAGCCACTAGCAGGTGGGCTGCTGATCGAGGAATTTATATTCCCCTAGATTTAATCAAAAATGTTATTCTACATTGTCCCATTTGTCAGCATATCAGGCAGCGCAAAGTGCCCCAAACTGTTAAAGGTCATTTACATCGCGGGAAATTGCCCGCTCAAATTTGGCAGATTGATTACATCGGTCCACTTCCTATGAGTAGGAATTGTCAATATGTTTGCACTATTGTTGATATATACAGTGGCCTGTTGGTGGCCCTTCCCTGTAAGCAAGCTACCCAATTGAATACTATTAAAACATTGGAATTGATTATGATGTATTATGGTGTGCCATTCCAAATTCAATCTGATAATGCATCCCATTTTCGTGGAAGATTGGTACAGGAATTCTGTGTGGAAAACAATATTGAATGGGTGTTTCATATACCATATTATCCACAGGCCTCGGGTCTTGTGGAGAGTTTGAATGGCCTGCTGAAAGACCAGTTACGTAAATTAACAGATGACAAGTATAAGAATTGGCGAGACTTTTTGCCTCAAGCGTTATTGATTTTGAATAACCGTCCTTTTCTAAATGCTGAATCCCCACTTATGCGTTTGTTTCCTCCGAATGTTGATGCTAAGCCCAATGAAATCAGAGAGACTGTGATGTACTGGGAGATTACTCCCGGAGCTTTGGCTCCATGTAGAGCGACCCCAGGGTCGGCAGGTTTAGACTTGCATGCCATGGATGACACCGTTATAAAAAGTAAGGATCGAGTCATCATTGAAACTGGTGTTGGTGTTCATATACCAACTGGAAATTTCGGATTAATCGCCCCTAGATCGGGGCTGGCTGTAAAAGGCATTCAGGTGCTTGGAGGAATCATTGATAGTGATTATCAGGGAGAGATTAAGGTGCTCCTGCTGAATAGCAGTGAGGTTGACTTACTGATACATCAAACTGACCGAGTGGCTCAATTGCTAATAATGCCTGTTTTCAGTGGTGAGATCACAAAAGGCACTGCCCCAACGTTGCTAACTGTACGAGGCCAGAAAGGTTTTGGCTCCACAGATAATCCTGGGGCCAGAGTTTGGGTGCAGTCGCCTAAGAATCCCCCTGAACAAGCAGAAGTCATTGCAACCGGTCAAGACAACACCATTTTAGTTATGAGACCAGGGAAAGATAGCTGGGAAGCAGTCCCGGCTGACAAATGTTACTTACGAGAATGAATAATGCCTGTATTTGATTCTCTTTCAGATCATTCTTTGGACTGTTGCTGCAGGATGTGTCGGCGTTGGACTCCTTTTGGGCTGGTACGACGAGAGAGGAGGGATCCCATCAACCCGGGCTGAGTTGAGAACCCGAGTGTCGCGTTCCTTCGCTGCGTGGGATTCGTCGTCGAAATTTTGGATTACATTAGCCAAACAAGTGACTAAAGCCCCTCATTTCTGCTTGACACCGATGAGATCGGTGACGGACATTCTAGCGACTTGTTTAGTTGCTGTCCCTGCTTCATTGGAGACTTTGACTCATATTTTTAATATATCAAATGCTCGCCCCAATGTTCTTCTGGGCGATTTTGCTGCCCATGAGTATTGCCCCTTGTGTACTGTACTGTCAGACCCGATACCCCCCATCCAGTCCCAAATAGTTACCTATAATATCACACAGGGTGATTTGTGTTTTTTCCTTACTTGTGATCCTAGTGCGATTTCTGAATGTATGCGTTTAAAATTGAAAGGTGCCACTTCATTCACCGCTCATGAACGAACTTTGTGCCTTCAAAGGACACCGAAAACATGTACTTCTGTTCAGAATAACATGACTTGCAAGAGTTTGGTAGTTACCCCCAGTCATTATCGCACGATGTTACTACCTGCCGGATGGCTTTTCTCATGTGGTAATACTTCCTGGCCATATATTCCCGCAAATATTTCTGGAGGCCCTTGTGCCATTACTAGACTGAGCTTGCTAATGTTTTCATCACATCCGAATGCCAACTCTCGTGTGATTCGAGATACAGTGAGGTTACAGGAGGATTGTGACTCATCTTTGCATTTATATTCCAAGTCTGAATACCTTAGCCTGGCTATTTCAATTGTTGGTGTTCCTGCTTTGGCAGTTTATAATGCCAAATCTATTGGGAAAATGGCCTGCTGGATGGTAAAATCCATCAATCATACTTCTACAGTCCTGTCTGACATGCTATTAGACGCCCAGGGTGAACGTAGGGCTATCTTGCAAAATCGAGCGGCCATTGATTATCTTTTGCTCTGATTTTGAGGGTCTTTGTTGTTTTAACTTGTTGGATCATACAAAATCCATTCAAGCTCACATTGATAAACTACATGACTTGACAGAAGAAGTTAGAAAACACATTGACCAGGGCTGGTTTGACTGGCTCTTTAATTGGTTACCTGATTTGCATATGTTACGTCAGATATTAGGAGGTATTCTGATTATTATCGGCATTTTGATTTCTATCTGTTGCTTTATTCAGTGTATTCCTTCACTACTTCAGTTCTGCACACCTGGTACTAGACATAGATCAGTTAGTCTTGTTTCATATTATTCTTCCACAGATATTAGTTCTGTTTAATGAATGTATAATAGACTGAAGTCAAGGGTGAAATGTTCTGCTCGATTTTCCCGGCCTTCTTGTGAGGAACAATGATGGAATGTGACTTCAGTCTCTTATCATTCAAGTCTAAGGGTTAGAGTAGTGAATGGAGCCTATTTACTAGGCACTTCGACATGATTCTGTGCTCTTCCCCATAGATCAGGGCTTGCACACATAGCCTAGGGGATAGATTCGTTAGTATTAGGGATAACCTGTCCTGTAGTGAGGGTATTTCATGGAGCTGTGCTGAATTCAGGCCTGGTAGGCCTCAAACGGGAGAGACTCCATCTTTCTTTCTGCTCCGGCAGCTTGGGATGCTTCTAGGTCAAATGTAATGTTTTAGTTATGAGGTGTTATTCGCTTGGAGAGAACCGGTTCAGGCCGGCCCTTATCGAAGGATTGTATTTTTCTTCATGCCGAAGACACTACATCAGGCCGGCCGGCTGGGAACGTGTCCTTGGTACGGGGAGGTACAAGAATTTGGTGGGCGGCAGGTTACGGGCCGGAATTTTCCATGAGGAAACGCACCTCTATATTAGTGAAAGTCTGAGGCAGTTACATGTTCAGTCCGTAGGCGGCATCTAGCCGTTAGCAGTAAAGCTACTACTTATTCCAGGGAAGACAGACGCCATCTTGAAGGCGGAGAAGAACCGAGAGACAGATGCTCTCCTAGCAGAATAGCCAGAGAGGAGAGAGTAGCCGATAAGGAAGAGGTCCCAGTGACTCGGAGAAGGGTGACTTCCAGGCGAGCCGAGGCACAGACGAGAAGGGAACCTAGATGACCACTGAGTGCAGGCTACATACTACTAAGGTGATGTCGACCCTTTCTTATTAGAGTGTACAACTTAATCTTTCACTTTTCTTTGCAGGTTATGTGTTATATCGTAATGTTATGTGATTGTGTATGTAATGAGTAATAAAGTTTCCAGTTTGTAGTGAACCAACATGTGCTGCGTGTTCTTGTATGAGAGGGTAGCCTATTCTTCTAGTCAGCTGCGGCTACATGAACAGATGTTAACCCTGATCAGGTAAGTGGTAACTGAATAAGGGAAAGAGGAGCCCCTCGAACCTGAGAACAGGCTATGCTCGAACTGGCAATCCTTGTGTGATCTGATGAATAGTGAGACTGATTCCCTTTTTGTATGTTATGGTGATCATAGGATGAACTGTCGTATGAGACTGCCGTCTAGGTAGAGAGGTCTGGATTCGTATAGGATCGCGAGGCCGCCACTTGTGATACTGTCGTATGGGCAGAGAGGTCTGGATTCGTAGGGGATCGCGAGGCCGCCGATTGTGCTGAGACTGCCGTCTGGGTAGAGAGGTCTGGATTCGTATGGGATCGCGAGGCCGCCACTTGTGCTGAGACTGCCGTCTGGGTAGAGAGGTCTGGATTCGTATGGGATCGCGAGGCCGCCACTTGTGATACTGTCGTATGGGCAGAGAGGTCTGGATTCGTATGGGATCGCGAGGCCGCCGATTGTGCTGAAACTGCCGTCCGGGTAGAGAGGTCTGGATTCGTATGGGATCGCGAGGCCGCCACTTGTGATACTGTCGTATGGGCAGAGAGGTCTGGATTCGTATGGGATCGCGAGGCCGCCGATTGTGCTGAGACTGCCGTCTGGGTAGAGAGGTCTGGATTCGTATGGGATCGCGAGGCCGCCACTTGTGATACTGTCGTATGGGCAGAGAGGTCTGGATTCGTATGGGATCGCGAGGCCGCCGATTGTGCTGAAACTGCCGTCTGGGTAGAGAGGTCTGGATTCGTATGGGATCGCGAGGCCGCCACTTGTGATACTGTCGTATGGGCAGAGAGGTCTGGATTCGTATGGGATCGCGAGGCCGCCGATTGTGCTGAGACTGCCGTCTGGGTAGAGAGGTCTGGATTCGTATGGGATCGCGAGGCCGCCACTTGTGATACTGTCGTATGGGCAGAGAGGTCTGGATTCGTATGGGATCGTGAGGCCGCCGATTGTGCTGAGACTGCCGTCTAGGTAGAGAGGTCTGGATTCGTATGGGATCGCGAGGCCGCCACTTGTGATACTGTCGTATGGGCAGAGAGGTCTGGATTCGAATGGGATCGCGAGGCCGCCACTTGTGATACTGTCGTATGGGCAGAGAGGTCTGGATCCGTATGGGATCGCGAGGCCGCCGATTATAAGAGGTCTTGGTATGTATAGTAGGAAGTCCCTGTCCTTAGGTGGTAAGATATATGTGGTTACCTATGGTAGATAGGCCCTAGGGAGAGGGAGGGGGTAACGTTCTGACTGGGTTAGTGAGGCTCTGATGAGCGGGTTCTATCTGATCCGAAAACCCAAGCAGAACACACATAGAATGAAATTTGCACATTTCTTAACAGGGCGCTGCTGAACTGTTAAGACAAATCGATAAGGAAAATGTGACAGTTGTCAACAATGAGATGACCACATTGTCAATGCGTATTTATTCTTTGATAATTTGATATAATTCAGAATGTCATGTCTGTGCTTCAACATCGCGAAAGGTCAGTTGAAATTGATGTTACAATTAAGTTGGACAATGCAGGTTTTGAAAGAAAATCCATTGCCATGGAAATATTTGAAAGCAATGAATTCTTTTGTCTTACAATTTGACAAGCATTCTTACAGTGATAACTAAAATAACATGACCTACACAATTCTTAATATAGAAAGGTTAGAAAAATGTACTTCATCAGGCACCTAGCTCTTTCACAATTTAATTTCTCTCCCTAGCTCAATGTTTCATTTCACTTTGTGTCTTAGACGTTTTCGTGTAGGTAATAGGTGCACCTTTTTAATATGAGGCTTGGTGTATCATTTTGAATAGAGACGCATGCATGAAAATAGTGAGGTTTTTGTTACTCCTCAGTGTGGTATTGTTGTAAATTGGCAGAGATTGGCTTAACATTAACGGAAGCCATCTAGTATTTAGAGGCTATCTTGTCCATTTTGTGGAATCCATTTGTATTTCTGGCAGCCATTTTGTTTGCCATATGCTGCCACGTGCTCACCATGTGCTCTGTCCTCCCTCAGTGTTGTCTGCTCTTGTAATCTGCCTAGAAACAAACTATATTTAACATCTGCCACCTTCGCACATGCCCAGTTTAGTTTGCAGCTGTCCTTGCAGCTGTTAGTAGTATGTAACTGTCAGGATGTGCTTATTAGCATTGGCAAACTGTTAACTCCTCCTTCTCCTATACTTGTACCGCCCTCTTTTGAGCCCCTGTGTGGGTACAAAAGGACCATGCTCCTTCTGTTCGGTGTGCTACTTTCATGCATTACAGAAGGGTGCTGTGTGAATGTAGTTCCACCTCATGAGGTTTATTAAACTGTGTATTTTCTATTCCAGTTTTTGTGCCAACTTCTTCCTATTGGTCTGAGGACTCTGTGCAGAGAAGGGCAAACCCCTTGCACTGGTGGGCCTAGCTGAGGTCCACTTCTACAAATTGGCACCCGACACGTGGGGCTCATCGGCGACTCGGATGCCCAAAGGATTGGTCGCAACGAAGGATTGGAATCTCATTCTGGACGCGATCGCTGCCCGATGAGACCCGAGTCTTGGCAACCACGGCGTTTTTCCTTTCTTTCTGATCTGACCATCCAGGTGGTGCCGGTCCTTGACTGAGATCCCTTCTGTTGATTCGCCGTGCAGTGACCATTTGGTCGATTTTAGAACTTGGCAGTTGGAACCTGGACACCAAGTGATTGGTAAGAGTCGTTCTGCGGCGATTGCTGTTGGTTTTTATGCCTGGGATTGGTAAGGTAGTTTAGTAGCACTTACTACGGCTTTTGTATTTTGGAATTTGTGTTGGCCAACATGGATTTCTATGTGATTCATATATAAATTTCAATTTATATAGGCAGGTAATGAGGAGAAATATCTCTATCTGACTTGATTTGAACATCACATCGTACTAAAGGTACCTTAAGTGCTACTTTGATTATAATACTGCATATTCTGCACTATTTTTGGCATGCCTGTTTTTAGCACACTTCGTAGGATGTGTTGCTTTTGTAGTGGTACCAATTTGAGACTCGATGAAGCACAACCCCCCACCCCCCCCCCCCCCGGAGGGGACGTCTAATAGGGATATGTATATTAGGTATGGTCTTTCTTCTATAATGTACAGCACATTATGGAATATATACACTTGTAAGGATTCTGAGTTGTGTTGGCCTATGCATGGGTCATTTGATTTACGAAGGATTGTGTATGTGGAACAATGTATGTTTAAGTGAAAGACTAGGCAAGATATGTTTGACTGTGTACGAATGTGGGAGAAAGAAGTGCATGAATGAATGAAGCATGAGCAAGCCTTGATTGAAAAAGAACAGCGAAAGAACATTTATGCGAAAGCATTAGAGTTGAAAAACAAAGAAATACAAGAGTTAAAAGAGAGAGAAGATAGGGAGCGCAATTTACAGGTAACTGGCCAATACGCTGTTCGGCGGCCCCTTTATCCTATACTTAATAAACCACAAGATGATTTCTTATTATTAGATCGTCCTCCACCTCCGTATACTGTTTCTTCTGCCCCTCATGAGTCAGATGAGGACTCCGGTTCAGAGGAACACAAGGCACGAGAATACTCGTTCTATGTTGACCGCTGAGCGTGCGTCCCAGCTTAGATCTGCTGCTCGTAAAGCAGTTCGTAGCACTGCCCCCGCCTTTGAACTTCTAGATAGTATGAAAGGGTGGCAGGAAAGGGAGCAGCTGTATTTTACTGAGGTGTTTGCCGCAGAGGTCCATGAGCTGTTTATTGATTTATTTTTTGGATTGATATTACCGCCTGATATGTGGAGAACTGTTCGTAAAATTTATGATCGTGCAGCTTTTGGGGCGTTATGGAAAGACTTAGAACAAATGGATGTAGAAAGGGAACCCACACAGAAGCCATGTCAGTTAATTTTAGATCTTCCCGCAGCTATATTAGCGATTATTCCCCTAAAAAGATAGATTGGACTGTTTTAGCGTCTTGTAAGCAAAAGGCAGATGAATCGGTCTCTGATTTCTTTAGACGCTTTGAAGAAGCATTCCATGATTTTAGTGGCCAGTCATTGACAGATGACACGGGCAGACATCTGTTTGTCGATAAATATGTCGCAAACCTGTTGCCAGGAATAGCTAGTCGCCTAAAAGCCAGTGAGATTTCATGGACTACCTCTTCTCCGGTTTCTCTCTTGACTATGGCTCAGTATTATGAACGCCAGGAATTAGAAGCAAAGGGTAATGAGGATAAGAAGACTAAAGAATTAAAAACAAAGGTTATGTTGACTCAGGCTTATGGTCCGCCTTTTAGAGGTAGTGATAGAGGTGGACGTGGATCTTATGGTTCGTCTTTCCCTTCTTATACTCGTTTGAATTTGTCTGTTGACCAGTGCGCGTACTGTAAGAAATTTGGGCATTGGGCTTCCAATTGTCCAGCACTGCGTGCTCAGCAGTGTCCACGTGGTCGGGGACAAATGAGAAATGGTTCAGGATATTCAGGGCCTAGAGGAAGCACAGGTGATTGTGCTAGGTTTGATGCGAATATACGTGGGCAAGATGGGTTTAACACTTTTGATAGAAGGAACCAATATCAAATGTCCGACTATGTGCCGTCTGATTTTCAAGATTCTGCTTATGCATAGGATTGCCTAGGATGGGGTAAGGAATCAGTTGAAGTTCCAGTAGATCAGAGGGGTCCCTATGTTACAGCACATGTTTTGGGTTCTACCGATCAGTTTCTGGTTGATACAGGCGCTACTTGTAGCGCCTTGTCTAAAAAATTGGTTTCAAGAGCTCCCCTGTCTGGCTTTACCATTACATCGATAGGTTTCGATGGAACCCCTTCCCTTAGCCCACTGTCACAACCACTTGCATTCCATGTGGATAAATTTACTGCTCCATGTTCATTTTGGCTTTCCCCGAATACACCAGACAATATTGTGGGTCTTGATATGCTCAAGTATTTCAGGGCTACGATACGATGTTCTCCAGAAGGTGTACGTGTTTTCTTGAATGACAACCATCCTGTGACGGAGAGAGCTTGCCTTGTTAAAGAGGATATTGCATTAGCTTCACTCCCTAGTACTTTGTGGGCTACTTCAGACACTGATGTAGGGCAAATGGTTATTCCACCAGTACATATTAGTGTCAAGGAGGGTGCTGTGCTGCCACGTTTGCCTCAATACAAAATTTCACAGGAAGGCGAAGAAGCACTCATACGTATTGTCCATGATCTCATTGAAGTGGGGGTTGTTGAGGAAGTTCCTTACAATGTTTGTAACAGTCCGATTCTTCCTATTCTGAAAAAAGATACTGACACTAGGATTTACCGATTCATTATTGATTTGCGAGAAGTTAACAAGATTGTAGTACCACAATACCCTGTGGTTTCTGACATAACAACACTTCTTACTTTGGTTCCTCCGACAGCAACTACATTCTCTTTGATAGACTTGAAGAATGCTTTCTTTTCGATCCCTATTCATCCTGATAGCCTATATTTGTTCGTTTTCACTTTGAATAATCGATCGTATAGATTTTGTAGAGTTCCTCAAGGCTATACTGAGAGTCCTAGTATTTACAGTCGAGCATTAAAAAGACAAATGGATTCTTTCGTTTTGCCTGAAGGTGTGGCTCTCATACAATATGTTGATGACATCTTGTTGGCAGCTGATACCCCTGAACAGTGTGAAAAATGTACTTTGTCCTTGCTTTCTTTTCTTGCTTCCCATCATCACAAAGTGTCACGAAAGAATTGCAATATTGTAGACCGAAGGTAACCTACTTAGGTCACCTTCTGTCTAAGGAGGGACGTGCACTCACACCAGATCGCATTCAAGCCATTTTAGACACACCAGTGCCCCGTACTCAGAAAGATGTTTGTGCATTCATTGGTCTTTCTTCTTTTTGTAGGCAATGGATATTAGGGTTTTCACACATTGTTAAACCCTTGCTAGCACTTTACTAAAGATACTCCAATGCCCCTCCCATGGACAGATGAATGTGAGACTGCTTTCCGACAGTTACGACAAGCTCTTTGTTCAGCACCAGATTATACGAAGCCTTTTACACTCAATGTACATGAGAAAGATGGATGCGCATTGTCAGTTTTAGTGCAGACACATGGTGACAAACAGCGTCCGTGTGCATATTTTTCAGCAGTACTTGATCCTGTTGCTCGTGCGTTACCTGGATGCTTCCGTTCAGTTGCAGAAACAGCTATGTCAATACGTCAGAGTGAAGGGATAGTTTTGTCACATAAGCTGTTGGTGCTAGTACCCCATGCGGTTAATGCCCTTTTAAATCAGACGAAGACACAGCATTTAACTGGTGCTCGTCTGACAGGATACAAATTGACATTGTTGGCCCCTCACATTACACTGAAGAGATTTGCGACACTAAACCCAGCCACTTTGTTGCCATACCTGGTGACTCAGTCTCAGTCACAGGAGTCTCATGATTGTATATTCCTGAATGAGGAGCAGGCAAAGAGTTGTGTCGATTTGCAAGACACGCCCCTTTCAAGTGTTGATGGGGAACTATGGGTTGATGGGTCCTGTTTGAAGTTACCAGATGGTACGTCAGCTGCATATGCAATTACAACACTTCAGACGGTAGTTGAGACAGCTCGTATTCCATGGAAGTCAGCTCAGGCAGCTGAGCTAATAGCTTTGGCACGAACGTGTGAACTTAGTACTGACTTATCTGTGAACATTTATACAGATAGCCACTATGCTTTCGGAGTGGCTCATGATTTTGGGCTACTCTGGAAGGAGAGGGGCTTTCTTACATCCCACGGTATGCAAATAATGCATGGAGAATTAGTACATAATCTCTTGACTGCTTTAACATACCATAAGAGAATAGCAATTGTTAAATGTAGCGCACATAAGAAAGTAATTGATAAGATAGGACAAGGCAATGCTTTTGCATACCAAACAGCCCGTGAAACTGCCATGCAGCGAAGCACCACGTCTATGTACGTAGTGAAGTCACAGGCCGAACGCGGGCATGATACCAGACAGGAAGTGTTAGATATGCAGAGATCTGCTTCTGCAGAAGAAATTGAGCAATGGTCTAAGGAGGGAACATTGGACGATGAGCGCTGTTGGAGGAATAAAGAGATGAGCAAGTGGAGATTGCCTACAGCCTATTTACAACCTATGATTCATATGGCACATGGGCCGGCACATGTTGGAGCCTCCTCGTTAACTAAATTGCTCACGCAAGTTTGGGAGCATCCAGAAATTTCCGGCACAGCTAAAAAGATGGTGCAGTCTTGTCTGATTTGTCTTCAGCATAATCCTGGTAAAGGGACACAAACTCCTACAGGAGGGTTTGCTACGCCAACCGCACCTTTTGAAGTTTTGCAAATGGATTACATCCAGCTTGAGCGCTGTAACAACTTAAAGTATGTTTTGGTAGTGGTATGGGCCTTCAGTAAATGGATAGAGGCATACCCTACGAAGGACAATACAGCTCTCACTACAGCAAAGGTACTTTTGAAGGAATTCTTCCCTAGATTTGGTGTTTGTAAACTTTTATGGAGTGATAACGGACCCCATTTTATTGGGCAAGTTGTCGAATATGTCCTGAAGGGATTAGGGTCAAAGCAGAAATTTCATGTTGCTTTCCATCCACAATCAGCAGGGCAAGTGGAAAGGTATAACGCCACACTTAAATTGAAACTGGCGAAAATACTGGCTTCCACATCCTTGAATTGGCCAGACGCATTACCTTTGGCACTGTTGTCCATTAGATCAGTGCCACATTCGCAATCTGGTCTTACACCATATGAGGTGGTGTTTGGAAGGCCTATGAACATTTGGGGAATTCCTAAACCATGTCCCATACATGATGTACCATGTGTATTGATGAGTGACTACTTATCACAATTGACTGACAGTTTGATTTCTATTCATCAACAGGTTCGAGAAGCTCTTCCTGATAGGTCTGCAGGTGAAGGCCATGGACTTCGACCTGGAGACCAGGTGATGATCCGATCATTCCAGAGGTCAAGCAGCTTGGAACCGAGGTGGCGCGGCTCGGAGCAGGTGCTCCTTTCAACGAGAACTGCGGTCCGAGTGACGAACAGGAGGAACTGGGTGCACTCCACCCACTGCAAGAAAGTGCCGTCTACCTTGGTGGATCCTGCTGCTTTGATCGATCATCGGGACATCCTGGATACAGAGAGAGGCCAAGCCATATCACCTGACGAACCTGAGGAAGTCTTCCCGGACCACACGATTCCTGGAGTATCTCTATACCAACTGAGACAACGGAAAGAGCCTGCATCGTCGAAATAGACTGGTTGAGCAACCGCCCTGGGTTAGTGAAACGGAATGCCGATGTGGCAAGGGGGGGATCAGTCCTGTATAGTGTAGCGACACCCGTCTTGGCCCTCGGTGAAGAAACCAACGGCTGCCCAGGGATAAGAGCTCCAACGATTGTTTTCAACGACAAACTGATCATGTCCACAATGAGATCAACTGTTGCTAAGAGAAAGATCATTTGTGCTATCGGGTTTGTTGTTGCTATGGTGGCTGTAGCAGTAATAACCTGGTTCGTTGAGAAAGTGGCTCCTGCTCGAGAGCTTTTGATCGCCACTACTCCAGTATCAGTTGAACACCACTACTTTACACTTCCCTACCATGAGCAGAAGCATCGACAATCCTACTTAAATAATACCTTTATCCAGATGTTGCATCATACTCATAATGCCACAAATACTACCAACTGTTGGGTGTGTGGGATGATACCTGCACATCAAAAGAAAGGAGGAACACCTTTTATTCCTCTTCCCTTTTCTCATAATGGTTCTTGTCAAGCTTGGTATGCGCTTTTGTTTGCATCTGGAAGACGTACAGTAGGCGGGCTTCTTTTATGGCTTAATAAAGTATGCTACCAAGATAAAGTTAGTTATCCTCAAGCCAAAGGGACCAAATGGTAATGGGAAGAGTATCAACCGGACAATATTTCAACACCATATGTCTTCACAAATATGAGAACTTTTACCAGTAATGAACAATTTGTGATTTCTGTTAATAGAGCTAAAGCAGATCTATGTATAAGCAGTATTGGGAGAATTCCAGTGGGGAAAAGTGAATGTACTGTAATTCTGACTATTGAAGGTGTAAATAACAGTAGTTTTATAGCCTCACATAATACCTACTTTATCTGTGGTAGCCACGGATATTATCAACTACCTGCTGGGTGGTCAGGTGTGTGCTATGTGTCCTTTCAATTGCCCCCTGTGTTTCTGGCACCTGCATCCTACCACCGGGACCTTAAATTATTCGACGATATCTCTAGAAATAGATACAAAAGGACAATAAGTGCTGACGAAGTAGACCAAACTGGTACCACTCTGCAAAAATATGTCGATTTTAATTTAGGTTTGTTCTTCTTTGTGGGTGCTGCATTAAACAGTAGGAAAATAAGACGATTGACTAGAGTTGTGGAAGCTGTTACCAATCAGACAGCTATGGCACTTGGGAACATTACGGAGGAGCTGCAAATTGCAAGGATTGTAGCTCTCTAGAACCGAATGGTTCTAGATGTGGTTCTGGCTGATCGAGGTGGTGCATGTCGCATCATCGGTAGCAGCTGTTGCGTATTCATACCGGATCACTCACCTTCAGCATATGACGCAATATCAAAACTGCATAAGATTGCTGCAGAAATTCATCCAGAGACTGGTACTTGGACTTTTGCTGAATGGTTTTGGACTCTTGTTTCTGCTTGGGGCTGGAAGCTACTGACTATCCTGTGTGTAATGGTTACGATACTTTTTACATGCTGTGTATGTATTCAATGTGGTCCAATGCTTTGCTCCATTTGCATCTCTGTCTGTATACCTGTCAAAAGGAATGTTGCAGAAACAAAGGCCCAACAAATGTTGAATAAAGAGGTGGTCGAATTAATGCTAATAGATGTACGGGATGCATATTTAGATTACCCCAGAGGAACAAATGTCTTCAGCTAATGCTAAAAGGGGCGTCTGTTGTAAATTGGCAGCGATTGGCTTAGCATTAGCGGAAGCCATCCAGTATTTAGAGGCTATCTTGTCCATTTTGTGGAATCCATTTTGTATTTCTGGCTGCCATTTTGTTTGCCATGTGCTGCCACTTGCTCACCATGTGCTCTGTCCTCCCTCAGTGTTGACTGCTCTTGTAATCTGCCTAAAAACAAACTATATTTAGCATCTTCCACCTTCGCACATGCCCAGTTTAGTTTGCAGCTGTCCTTGCAGCTGTTAGTAGTATGTAACTGTCAGGATGTGTTTACTAGCATTGGCAAACTGTTAACTCCTCCTACTTGTCGACTGTGCATTTCTATATGACCTTATATGTACATAAAACCTTCTCCTGTACTTGTACCGCCCTCTTTTGAGCCCCTGTGTGGGTATAAAAGGACCATGCTCCTTCTGTTCAGTGTGCTACTTTCATGCATTACCGAAGGGTGCTGTGTGAATGTAGTTCCACCTCATGAGGTTTATTAAACTTTGTATTTTCTATTCCATTTTCTATGCCAACTTCTTCCTATTGGTCTGAGGACTCTGTGCAGAGAAGGGTGAACCCCTTGCACTGGTGGGCCTAGCTGAGGTGAACTTCTACAGTGTTACTTAGAGTCACATTTGTGGAGAGATAACACTTCATGGTGTCTATAATGCATCCATGGCTAACCTTGTGTGTCATTTGAAGGGTGCACCCATACCATTTATACAGACGTTGCTTTAACAATTTCCAGGAAAACATTTCATCTCCAAGTATCCCATTTCTCAGCAGAGGTACAATCACTATAAAACACTCAATTGCCACAGCATTTCAGTGAGCTGATACACCATATTTTTAAAGCTTCTAGCACAGCTGGAGTTTTGATATTTTGCACACTGATTCAGTCTGGATTTGTTTCTACGTTTCAGACTGCTTGGATTTATGCCGTCTTTTATACATTTGTTGTTTTCAAGTGTTTTTGGAGGAATTCCAATTGTGCTAGTTGCTATTTTGGTCCAATCTTTGTTGCTCCATAATGGATGTCTCACAACAAGGCATGATGGTAATGGAACAACCACATGTCCTCTTGTGTCCTGGACATGTAATTTTTGGAAAATACAATGTTGATGAACACAATGATATATGGACATATAAAAATGAACTTGCCTCTCCATTTTTGAATTCACCCGATATGGCCTCCCCGTCAACCCTGAGTCAGAAATATGTGGTTAGGTAGGCTCTGCGGCAGAGGCCTGAGGTAACTGATTGACAGATCACAGGTGGGAGAACATGTAACCTTTAGACAAACGTGCAAACTAGGAAACCCAGATCAATCCCACAAATAGGCAGCAACAACACAAGGGTCTCAGGAGATAGGTCCCAATAAAACACGTTTGGCCCGAAGGGCATGCGTTCCCATAACATCATAAAGTCAGATGTCAAACTAAGTTAGGAACACACAGCCACTCAGAACACAGCATGCACATTACACACAGTGATCACACACTCCCCATTCCAGACACCTAGATATGTACCCACAACCTACATATTGCTTCATTTAGAAAAATTAGAACAACTCTTATTCACCATAGCTGAAATGCCTTCAGAGGTGTGGTTAGTACATAGTGTTATTTCACTGCCTACCTCGACATTTTAATTCACTGCATGCATGAAACATTTCCCTGTTGATAGATGTGAACCCCTTGGAAGCAGCTTCATTCATGAGTTATGGTCACTTCCATTTACATATTGTTGTGAACCTTTCACTAAGGAAGTTTTAATTAGAGAGGAAGAATGTGGGGGGTGTGGCCGAGCCGTGCAGGAAGATGGGCGCCTGTTGAAATGGCTCTGCCGGCCAGGTGCATAATCCGTCAGATATCTGAGTAACTACCACCCAAACAAGCGCTTCATAGATGGGAACAGACTGCCAGATTGAAGCGGAGCAGTTTGAGACCAGAATTGATACTGGAGACAGCAGAGCACCGCTTGACGAACCCTTGTGGTCCTGTTGCCCAGGTGGATAGAAAATGCGTGAGGAACAGACACGGCTGGGCGGCTCTGACCGGCCGCAGCTGGGAGATCGTCGAGGCTATGAATCGAGGCTGTGATCTGGGCCTACCGGGGTGTGTGGCCTGCCTGTGGTCCCCGAAAATCAGCGCGCCTGCCAGAACAGGGCTGAGCGGTGATCGCAGGGGAAGGCGCTTGACGGTGCCCTGGTCGGGGGCAGACAAGGACGTAAGTGGCAGGAATACCCATCATACATGGTGAGGAGTTGTGGGGCTGTTTGGTGACGCGAGCGGAGCAGGAAACAATTTGTTAATCCTGCTACCGTTCCGCCTAACGCCATGTAGAAGAGTAGACCTGTGCGGCCTGGGGCTCAACAGTGGACTTAGACCCCAGAGAGCATTGGCGGCAGCGGACGGGATTCCTCCCCGGGCCGGGTGACCACAAGGCGCTCAACTGCAGCAGACCTAAGCGCGGTGGCTAAGCACACAGGCCCAAAGCCCCACCACAACCAGCGTGAAGATCGCGCTTCCCTGCTCTCGGCGATCCCACTCCTCCCACGACTGGCTAAAACACCGGACTAGGCTCTCCACTGCACCAGACAGAGAAAACATGGGAGACACCCCTCACCTCATACAACTCACCATTACAGGCCCGGAAACTGCACCGCAGGCGCGCCTGTCCAACCGCATTAGCGAAGTGCTCCACACGGTGCAAAGCAGAGGCCCCCTAGATCGGCGAGACAGGTGCTGTGAAACCTAATACGCCACATATTACCACTGCGGGTGGGACACCTGGAGCAGAACCGCGGTGAGCGCAACCACCAAGCTGGACTCTCCCCACTCATAGCAGGGCATCACACTGCATTTGCAGAGACGCATCACAGAAGTTAACCGTTTGCAGCCTGTGTGGCCCCAATGCCAGGTGCTTCCCACAGCTGCAAAACTCCTTAGGCGACCATCCTGAAACTTGCCTGCAGAATGCTCTGAGGCGACATTCAGTAAGTGGCACATGCACCATTGCAGGCGCAATCCCCAGACAGAGGTCCCCCAGAACATCTCAGCTACAGACGCAGAGTTCACACTGCGGATGCAGCAGTCAAATTTGTCACTTACACCGCCCTGGGAGGCTAGTGGAGGTGATGCTGCTGCTCGGTGGAGGGGATACGGCGAGCTCCAAGACCCTGCTCGCCGGCGCCAGAAGGACAGCCTCACAGTGGTCGAGACACCCAGCAGTTGGCCAGACACCTCACCCCACACTGCCCACATACTGGGCACGCCGCCCTACCCCCGCCGCGCAAACAACTCACACGACGATGCAATGGGCAAGCCTGACAATAAACAGACCGAGATCACATTCGAGAAGCGTGCCACAAGGCTACAGAAATGGAGTCTACACCGATCACGGTGGTGCCGGAGACGCAACTCTACCTAGACCAGGAGGCCGTCATCAAAACAATGCTACGGGAGGTCAAAACCAGCCTACGTGACATAGACTCTAAACTAGACTCCCTAGCATGGACCACGTCTCCCAATGGTTAGACAAGCATGAATCACGCATTGACATGCTGGAAACAAGAGTATCCGACTCTGATGACTGTCAGGTGGAGACGTACGAACGTCTGCTCCGTATGGATAAAGTGCTTGACATAATCAAAGCGCGCAATGAGGACCTTGAAGCGCGCTCACATAGAAACAACGTGCGCATCACAAGAATTCCGGAGTCCACGAACATTGTCAATATGGAACAATTCATAGAACACTTACTGAAAGAACTGTTTGGTTCAGGACTGTCCAACATGTTCCTAGTTGAAAGAGCGCATCGCACTCTGGGGCCAAGGCCCTCCCCTGGGGCGCCGCCGAGACCTATACTGGCCCACATACTAAACTACAGAGACAGAGACGCCGTGCTGTGACTGGCCCGTGAAAAAGAGGAAATTAAATATCAAGGAAACAACATTGCCTTCTATCCTGATTTTACACAGGCTGTCCAAGCGGCCCGCCGCCAATTCATTCCTGCTAAAAAGTAATTAAAAAAACTGCCACCAAATATGCCATGCTCTATCGAGCAAAATTGGGGGTACAAACAACGGGTAACCCCATGATCTTCACGGAGGCCAGCGCCACCCTGAAATTCACAAAACAAGCAGCAAGGAAACATCAGTTGCTGGACTCGGCGGCAGCAGCATACCCAGACAGTCTGCTAAGTGACAATGACTAGCGTATCCACCCATAGAGGCACTTCCAAGGGAAACCACATGGGGACCACTGTAGGCAGATTCGCGGTTTGTTCCCAAAGCCAATTGTTAGCATGTACTCCCGAGTGGTGCACAATTTCTCGGCCACCCTGTTGTTAACATGACAGGGCAGTAAGCCGGTGACCCCTCGCCCCCTCTGGGATGATTCCCGTCAGCCCTACATGCCTGTTCACTGTGATTTGTAAAGGGTATACACAACCTGATTGGGGGGTTGGTGTGGGAGAGGGATAGATGGGGGGTAGTTGTTTTAACTGTTATACGTTTACTGCAGTGCATACTATGTTCTATGCTGTTGCCGAAGTGTAGTATTGACAGATGTGGTACTCCCCTGGAAACAGACTGGGATGGCTAAATTGACTTGCATCACCTGGAACATCAGAGGTCTGAATGACCACAGAAAAACACGGTTGGTACAATCCTATTTGGTGACGCACATGGTAGTTATCTGCCTATTGCAAGACACTCACCTGAAAACCACCGACTGCACTAGACTAAAATCCACCAGATGGTCTGAAATCCATACCTCATGCTACTCCAACTATTCCAGGGGGGTGGCTATACTGATTCGTAGGGGCACTCCATGGCAGACGATCAAGGTAATTAGCGATCCACAAGGAAGGTACCTATTGCTAATGGGAACATTATTCCACGGAACAGTGCTGATTGCAAACACATATGGCCCGAATATCGATGACCCCACCTTCTACCAACACGTATGGCACCAAATGCAGACACTGGGGTATGCGGCAATTATGTGGGGGGGGGACTTCAACACAGTCTTATCACTCGAACAAGACAGGGAAGGTGCATCACGCTCACATCACCCACAGGCCGCATTGATTTTGAAGGGGTTAATGGCAGATTGTGGTCTTATTGACTCCTGACGAGTGTTACATCCCGGAGTCAGAAAAGGAGCATTTATAACACAGCATCACAAAGCTTGGTCATGGCTAGACTTATGGCTCAACACCCGAGACCTCTACTCCTGGGTCATGGCTACGGAGCACCACGATCGTACCCTTTCGGATCACTCGCCGGTAACACTGACACTGGTGGTACCCCAACCCTACATACAGCCCTTCATGTGGCGCTTCCCACCACATGCGCTTCTAGATGCAGGATTTATGGAAGAACTTTGCACGAAGATTAAGGACTAATTCAATCTCAACAATGGCACCGTTGAATCCGTTGGGGTGTTGTGGGAGGCGTTTAAGGTGGTGGTCTGTGGACATTGCATAGCGGGCAATCAGGCATACAGAGAGATATCCCTGGCAGCCTGCACAGGCTAGAGTCGGGGCTACACACGTTAGAAACACAGTATTTCTAAACACCCACCACCACAATCATGGGCCAAATCCACAGCAAACTCACAGAGTATGAAGCAGAAGTAGACAGGGAGGTCAAATTCTTACACAAAAATGCGACGGCAGGGAGATATGGGGAAGGTGACAGACCCGGCAAAACACTAGCAAATCTATTGCGTTGGGCTAGAAGCTCTACATTCATCACTGTGCTGCTAACTCCTGCGGATGAACTAGTACACTCCCCGACAGACATCCTAGGCCTTTATGCCCAGTTATACGCCTCACAGACAGCCCCCACGGACTCAGTCCTTACAGAATATTTTGCCATTATAGAGCAGCTGCGGTTCAGTAGAACACATCGGGAATACCTAGATTTCCCCTTCACGGTTGAAGACATACGACAGGTGATTGGGTCACTGCCAGCAAGCAAGGCGCCAGGGGCCGACGGCCTCACGGCTAAATTCTATAAAGAATACTCAGAGCTGCTAGCCCCATACCTCCTGGCAGTATACCAGGAGGCAATGCAGAACGGCGATCTCCCAGCCACGATGCGCGAAGCCATTTTTATTACTTTAATTAAACCTGACAAGGACCCCCAACAATGCGATTCCTACAGACCCCTTTCATTAATAAATTTAGATGCCAAAATCTTTGCCAAGTTACTGGCTAATCGACTCCAACCCCTATTACCGCTCATAGTGAGGCCAAAGCCAAGCAGGATTCGTACCGGGTAGGTCCACTTCCCACAATCTGAGAACTTTATTCGGACTCTTACATTATCTTGCCCCTCATGTCTCTGCTATAGCGGTCCTCCTTGACGCCACAAAGTCGTTTGATTCCCTGGAATGGGGATTCTTGTACCCGCTGCTCAGCCACCTGGGCATGAGCCCCCTCTTCATCCGACAGATCCAACTTCTGTATACCAAGCTGACTGCACGAATCAAAGAAAATGGACTGGTTTTAGAGCCCATAGAAACCAACCGAGGGACCAGACATGTTTGCCGTTATCGCCCCTATTACTTGTGATTGCAACTGAGCCGTTGGCAGCCCGCCTGCGTCAACACCACGCAAATAGGGGATCGGCTTCACAACAAGGGCACTTACCGAGTTGATGTATTCGGACGATATAATCCTATACATGGTTAACCCCGAAGAAAACTTATCTACAATGACACGGGAACTTTTACGATACGATGGCTTCTCTGGGGTACATATAAACTGGGGAAAGTCGGTGATTCTGCCATTCACATCAGGCACGTGGGCCTTTGTCCCTGAATATCCATTGGTCTAGGCAACCGGCCCGGTCTGCTATCTGGGCATCTGGTTCAGCAACAACTTGCAGGAACTATGGACGGTCCATTATGGCAGGGTGGTGGACTGGATCGAGGAAAGGGTTAAAAGATGGAAAACACTTCCCCTTTCCCTAGCAGGCCACGTGGCAGTGTCCAAGATGATCATCTTACCCAAACCACTCAATCTCTTCACAAAGATTCCCTTGCCACTCACGGTACAGTTTTATAATAGACTTCGATCACTTATGTTCGAGTTGGTGTGGGTGGGCAAACAACCCAGGATTTCATGGGAGGTACTCACACTCCCGCAATCACAGGGAGGCATGGCAGCACTGGACTTTGCTCTATATGCGCTAAGTGCACAGGCGCAATTCTTGCACTTTTGGGCACACCCCATCCCATTCCAGCCGCATGTTGCTATAGAAATTGAATGAGTGGCACCCCTCCTATTATCCACAGCACTATTCCACACATATAAACGCCCCAGTGAGGAAATTGACACCACACATGCTCTAAGATGGGCATGGGAGGGCCTTCGCAGGAGGGCTCAGCTGCCAATGTTGTACTCCCTGTCCATGCCACTCCCCAACAACCCACTCCTACCCCCGCTTTTGAACACTACCACACATCAATGCCTGTCCACACTCAACATATGCAAGGGAGGCGATCTTTTTCCTGCTGACACTTTTCTCACAATGCAACAAATGTGCGCTCCTGCTGCACCATTGGCGCTATACATGTTAATATATTACAAAATAAGGGCCTCATGCAAAAAACACTTTACTATGTTCCCGCACCCCCGCCAACGCTGCAAGTGCTTGAAAATATATTAGCAGTAGCTTCTGGCCGGAAACTGGTCTCCCGCATCTACAGAGGCATTCAGAACACACATCCGATTATAGTCCCGACTTCTCGTAGAGCGTGGGAGGAGGACTTAGGAAGGGGCCTTACGAACAAGCAGTGGGAAGTAAGTTGTAGACAAATGGAACAACTGACACCAAACTATCGTCTTAGGTAAATTCATTCATCGCCTCTACCGCACACCCACACAGCTACACAGAATGGGCCTGCGGGGGGATGACAACTGTTGGAGGTGTGGGACCCCCTAGGCCACCTTCCTCCATTTGGCAAGGCAGTGCAGACCAATCGTGAACCATTGGCTAAAAATATTCATTCACATACAAACAATCACAGGACTGAGTTTCCCACGAGAGCCCGGTGTGGCGATATTGGGCATAATGGACATGGTGCAGCCGAAACTTCGCAAAACTATCCGCAATCCTTTTTTTAATGGCAAAAAGGCAGGTGGTGGCGAGTGTGACATATTGTGACATATTGCAGGCCACAATTGGCAACATACTGGGAACTGCTATGATCGTGATCGCGCCCTAGAGACATATGGGAGCCCTTTGCCAGTTGTCTACAGTCGGAGGAAGCCATTGACCTGGAATGGGATTGGGAATGTGAGCCTGAGGTGGGCGGAGGCTGTATACAGAATCGACTAATGTATCTGATGCCGTGGTGCAGTCAAGGCAGTTGGATATGGGCTATTTACAGGTGATGCAGATAAGCATTCTGGGGTGCTTTATGCGCAGCAGAGGAGATGACATCTAGTTTGGAAAATAGGGCAACTGGTGGAAAGTTGTGTACTCCACTTTTTTGTTGTTGTTGCATATGTTGTAAAAATGCAAATAAACAGAATTTAAAAAAAAGAGAGAAGAAGAATGTGACTCTACTGTCAGACAGTCACTTGTTTGTAAACAGGTTAAGATTGACGGCTCATGTAATATTTTAGAGCCTAATTTGGCTTGTTATTTGAAAGGAATTCTGGATCCTGAAATTCTCCCTTTCATTATGGTACTATCTAATGTGAGTTATCTGATGCTTAGCGGTCAAGACGGTGGAAAAATGTGGGCTGGAGTCCCGTATATTTTATCAGTTTCTCAGCTAGTTACTTGTTGCAACAATGTCTTGTTTCCCCCTCCACATGGGATTGTAGATTGTTCATTGTGCCCTTCCATTCAAACTTTGAAGGCAGATTTCAACAATCTAAGCAGCCTCAAAGCATTATTGTTCCAACAAGAGGTAGCTCTCACATCTGTTTGCAAGACGAATGGCAGGTGGCTCAAACTTCGAGTGAGATACAGTCATTGTTAAATATAAATCTACACCTGCACTTCGGAGAATTAATGCATCAAATCTTTAATAACTCTAGTGCAATTGTTTTTAAGGTTGTAGCCTCTGACCTTGTTCATTCTTTTGAAACCATCTTCGGAGTAATACCAGATTTTTCCACTCCATTTTCTCTAGTGTATTTGGAAGATTCCTGTTGCTGTTATTCGCTGTTTGTGGCATTCTCATCCTGTTCCTGTTTCTACGCAACAGATGCTCCTTTTGTGGGCGCCCTGGAACAGGCACCGCTCCAACACTAACATGAGCATATGCTTCAGATCTTTGGAATTATACTACTATAGGAACTGGATCTTGATTGGTCCCTGACATTCTGACCTGCTTGGTTTACCTGCATGAAACCCATGTTCCATTGTATCTGGTGTCCATGTGAATGGACACTAGACAATTTTTTTACTTCGCAGACTCCCACTACCCTGGACATTGGACTACTGATGAGTTTATTAGTGAACCATTTTCAGAAATGTTCCTTGAGTTTTGCGACTTCTTCACAATTTGAAGTTTGAGCCACTAGCCTACGAGGAAACTTGTTCATCAGCACATGGATCACAGGATTCAGGCTTTGCTAAAATGGATGCTGGTAACCCAATACTTGCATCGGCTAAGACTGGAGACCATATCTGCTCTTTGGAGCTTGTTACTTGGCCGTCGACCAATCATCATGTGCGGAATCAGACGCCCTCACGGAGTCTTTAGCCTATGAAATGGTGTCTGACCCCATGAATTCCTCCAATTCACCAAAATTTGATTGTACTTCCAAACTTAAATTATTTTCTATTTGTTTTTAGTAACTCTCACTTGTGAACTATGCTTTGAGTATGTTTACCTTCTTATTATATTTTGTATGTTTAGTATTCATTTTAGTGCTATTGGTTTGACCAAAGGGTGAGTATCATGTGTTTTTCGCATGGCCAGTTGTGGTTTACCCTGTTAGCCTAAGTGTGCACATTGTAGGCCGAATTTCTTTTGCACACATTTCTATGTAAAAACATTTGCTTTGAGCTACATTGTACTTTCACACAGAACCTGCATATGTTTTTGCGATCTGTTCTTTTCACAGGATTTAGTCTGATCACGCTAGACAAGGTCAAACAACAATGCCCCTTGTTGGTCTCTTTGGTCAGACACTAACACCTAGACATAACATGAGAATGCAGCTGCTGTTTGTAAGCACAAATGTTTTGTAATTTAACTGAGCACAAGGGCTTGAGAACTCACAAACTGAGAGAGGGTGCTGAGACAAGATTGCTATGTGAACTGAGATATAGAATGTCCATCTGTGTATAGTAAGGTACGGAATCCGCCACTAATCCAAGAGATCTTTGAGATTTATGGAGGTTACTTTTTGGGGCGTTCTTATTTGCCAGTTCATTTAGCAAAAATCCTGTGTATTGCTCCCAGTGGGAGATGTGCCCAGCTGCATCTGGTTTGTGTATGTTGTATATGAGGAGGGCAGTTTCAGCCAAGGTGGTTGAGTTAGTTGGCGTGCATTTGATCCTTTTCAGGTTGAACGAATAGATCTCCCCTAGCATATTGTCTGGCTTAATTGCAGTATGCGTCCTCGATGTCAGATGGCGTTCCTGGGGACGGTGGTCACTTTCACCATTGTCCCCCATTCTGAACCACCGGATATGTGGAAATAATGCCAGACTGGCGAAAGTGTAATCCAGAATAGAGCTAGACGTTTGTGATTAGAAGGTTTCTACTGGAGGAGACAACACAACTTCACATAATCAACAATGGACTATTGATTTGCCAGACATAGAACTAGGATTTGGTGTATTTTAAAATTAACTTTTTTAATGTATAAGGAAGTTAAAACCACAAGATTTCGTCCTTGACAAACCAATTAAACAAACTAGTCCACTACATTACCTATCACAAGGGAGTTGGAGGAAATCCATCCTATTGCCACACTGTGAAATACTAACCTTCATGAGGAACAAAGAATCAAAGGGCCTGCAAAAGACCGCAAAATGACACCTCATGCCCAGTGTTAAGTAATAGTACAAATATATTTATTTGTTCTTTTACCAAAACCATACAAGCTTGTTCAATATCACACACATATACAATAATTTATTATACTTCATTCATCTATAAAAACATTAAAAGACATGAATTAAGATAATAAAAATAGTAAGCATATAAGATATACAATTCTACTGCAGAATGACCAAAAATAGTAAAACATTTGACTAACACAAAACAGCTCCTCTAATTCATATCCACAGTAATAAATCACTTTAACATCATGAGCACTAGCATTTGTCTCAATGAACTAATGTATAAAATATGTCCAGACAAAAAAATATAAAGTTCAATTGATTAGCCCAGTGTTAAGTACCCTTTAGTGTAATTTCACATTCACACCACAGAACAGCTTCCACCAGGTAACTTAGGAGACCTTTTTGCTTTCCATTGATCATGGATCTGCATCACCAAGCCTGTAGTTACAACAAAAGAAAGAAATATCTAGAAACAAAGACAAATGAACTTAAGTGATTCAGCAACTTAGGGAAAACTCAGACATCATCATAACAGACAAATAAAACAACACACTAGTATTTCACCCTGATGACTACAAAATAGAAATAGGAAGACAGCTTTCAGATATAAAGTGCCAAACACAAATTAGCCAAAGATCTACTCTCTCGAGAAGAAAACATATTTTTGTTTCTGCAGCACTCTACTATGGCAACATTTCATTTGCATCTTAAAATACATGAAAAGGGAATTCTACCTTTAGGAAGTCTCAAAATAACTGGTATTAACTAGGCCTGGGCGAAAATTTCGTTCCGTTCGCGGAAATTGCGATAATTTGACATTTTCGCGTTCCGCGGAGAGCGCGAAAATGTCAAAAATTCTGGTTTCCGCAGCTTGGCGATAATTTGTTTCTTGCTGGCGCTGTAAAATAATACATTCTCGCGCACGCGCGATCGTCTTACCTGAATCCCTGCGTTCGCCGACAAGTTTTCTTGATCCGGTCGCGTTCTCCATGAGATGTTGTATTGTTTTTAGCCCTTTGCGCTGTCTCGCGACAGTTCGCGCCCGCAGTGACGTCATGCGTCGCGCGATCACGTCTTTCTTCTCGCGATCATGCACCGCGAGACAACTCAAAACAAGATGGCCGCGCCCGCAAGCAACCACATGGGTAAGTTGGCGACCCGCAACCATGCAGAAAATCTCGCGAACATGCCGGAAAAAAACTTCCGCGATATTTCCGCTTGTTTGCGATAATTTTAAACATTTTCGCAATAATTTGCGAAAGTTAATTTCGCAAATTCCGCCCACCCCTAGTATTAACGTGATGTGCTTGACAATTGCAGACTATATTAACCATCAAATACAGTTCCTGATGCAGAACCTTGTATTCTACATAACAGACATCATGCATGTACTGCTCAAACTAGACAACATAGACTGTCAACAGGAATATATCTTTGCTACCATTGATGAGGTAAGCCTATACACATCAATAACAAATGAAGATGTCTTCCGGGCCACAAAAAAAGCATTTACCAGTAGATCGACTTCCTATCGGGAGATAAACAAGATGATGCTGGAGATGCTGAGTGTTTGCTTAATCAATAATGTCTTCAGTCACAATAAGGAATATTTCATTCAAATACACAGGGCAGTGATGGGAGCAAAATTCACCATACTGTATGCCTATTTACTCATGGAAAGCTAAAATATTTTGGGTATAGCAACACACCTGCTAGGAATACAAAACTCATGTCAGCTTTTGGTGGACAATACATAGACAACATACACATGATCCACAAGGAACCCCAGAACATACATCATGGTAATTTTAAACAAGCATTGGCATAGCGAATAGGACTCGCCTTTGGGAACTAACAAACTATTAGCCAGAGCTATTGGCTTTGCCAAAGTCTTTAAGCTATGTTGTAGAGCAGTATGGCTACTCTGCAGCATGTTGAAAAGTTACAATAAAAAAGTGTTATAAGCATTCTTGTTACCTTATATATAACGAAGAAGACATTATATACAACTGAACATAAAAAATGTTTTATAGATTTTTTGTCCTTTTAATACTGCAACTTCTTCCTGCCTGTTCTTATGCTTGTTTGTTATAGCTTTTTTGGGTTATGGAGGGGGGGCATAAATAATGGGAGGGTGAAGTTTGGGAACTAGTACCTGAATTACAATGCAAGCAGCAAACAAAACACTAGGGGAGAGTTAACAGATGCCAGATTCGAGGGCAGACTGAGGTGATGCTGAGTGATGCTGAGCTGGTGCTACGGTGGCAATGTGCTGGTGCATAGGTGAGGCTCAGATGATGCAGAGTGATACCAAGGTAGTGCTGAGTGATGCTGAGGTGGTGGTGCTGTGCTGGTGCTTTGTTGATGCTGACCTGGTGCTCAGGTGGTGCTGAGTGATACTTAGCTGGTGCTGAGGTAATGCTGCGCTGAAGCTCAGGTGGTGTGCTCTGATGCTGAAGTGGTATTGCGTTTGTGATAAATTGCTGCTGAGGTAGGACTGTGCTTATGCGGAAGTGGGGCTGCGCTGATGCTGAGGTAGAGTTGTGGTGGTGCTCAAGCGATGCTGAGTGATGCTGAGGTTGTGGTGCTGCGCTGGTGCTTAGGTGGTGCTGAGCTGCTGCTCAGTTGGTGCTGAGTGATGCTGAGGTGATGCTGCACTGATGCTGAGGTGGTGCTGTGTGATGCTGAGGTGGTGATGCACTGGTGCTGGATGATACTGAGGTGGTACTGAGGTGGTAATTTGCTTGTATGGAGGTGGTGCTCAGGTGCTGCTGAAGGATACTGAGGTGGTGCTGACTGATGCTGTGGTGGTGCTGAGTGATGCTTTTGTGGTGCTGTGCTTGTGCCAGGTGGTGATGAGTGATGCTGAGCTGGTGCTGCGCTGGTGCTGATGTGATACTTATTGGTGCTGAGGTGGTGCTAAGCTAATGCTGAAGTGGTGCTGCACTGGTGCTGAGGTTGTGCTGCACTGATGCTGTGCTGGTGCTGACTTGGTGCTGTATTGGTGCATTGATACAGAGGTGGTGCTGCACTGGTGCTTAGGTGTTGCTGAGCTGCTGCTCAGTTGGTGCTGAGCGATGCTGCAGTGATGCTACACTGATGCCAAGGTGGTGTTGCGCTGATGCTGAGGTGGTGCTGCACTGGTGCTGAATGATACTGAGGTGGTGCTGAGGTGGTGGTTTGCTTGTATGGAGGTGGTGCACTGGTGCTGCTGAGGGATACTGAGGTGGTGCTGACTGATGCTGAGGTGGTGCCGAGTGATGCTTTGGTGGTGCTGTGCTGGTGCCAGGTGGTGATGAGTGATGCTGAGTTGGTGCTGCGCTGGTGCTGAGGTGATACTTATTGGTGCTGAGGTGGTGCTAAGCTAATGCTGAAGTGGTGCTGCACTGGTGCTGAGGTTGTGCTGCACTGATGCTGTGCTGGTGCTGACTTGGTGCTGTATTGGTGCATTGATACAGAGGTGGTGCTGCACTGGTGCTTAGGTGTTGCTGAGCTGCTGCTCAGTTGGTGCTGAGCGATGCTGCAGTGATGCTGACTTTGTGCTGTGCAGGGGTGATACTACATTGTTGCTGGGGTGGTGCTAAGCTAATGCTGAAGTGGTGCTGCGCTGGTGCTAAGGTTGTGCTGCGCTGATGCTGTGCTGGTGCTAACTTGGTGCTGTGTTGGTGTAATGATGCAGAGGTGGTGTCGTGCTGTTGCAGAGGTGGTCTGTGAAAAGAGATGTTGAAATCCAGTTGGAGTGGAAGCTCAGTGGGTTATATCAGAAAACCAAACACCCTGAAGCTTCTAACAGTGAGCCCAGAGAGGGTGTTCAAAAGAGTTTATGAATAAAATGTGCAGAAGTGAAAAAATAAAGGAAGGGGTGGGATGAAGCAATAACATAGAGAGCTGAACATTAAGAAACAAGAGCTTTGCAATCGTTTTTAGTGGTATGAAAAGACAGATTTGTATTTTGAGGTACAATTCTACAGCATTTCTTTGACATGCTATTGGTATCAGTATCATCTGGAAAATAACAAATATGACATTTATTTGTGGGCTGGTACTTTTATGAAGATAGTACACCTCATGCTATTCCAGACATTTTGCTTTATAGTAGATTACATTCTGGGACTTGTACTTTCATTTTTACGGCTTAAGGTATGATACATGATATGAGACAATTGGCGCTGTACAAGCTCTCAATGCTTCACTCACAGAAACAGAATGAGATCCTCAAGACATATCAATATTAGTCAAACTCCTTTCTAACCGAGCTGTCTTCAGCATACGGGATCTCTGAACTCAGCTGTACCCTGGGTATCCCAGTAACTACAGAATGATGATCTGCCAGTAAGCATTTTGCAGGTGCGGAAATGACAACTTTCTTTACAAACAATATACGCAAGGAATAGGACTTGGAGTCTATCTGCATAGTTCAAACTTAGTTGTACTTCATGGCATAACATTCCAAGTTGCAGAGTACCGAAGTCGCTCCACCACATTTTTAAGTCACAAGTACCCGTCATAACGTTTCTTTGCATTCTGGTTTGTGCAGTTTTAATCTTAAAAGCAAAACTACAACTGCTAGAATGCAAAGTATTTCAGTTGCTGTTTAAAGTTAACTAATTTAAGTGCAGTTTTAAAATGGTGGTTCTGGCTCTGCACAGAGAGGGGGCTGAGTATGGGCAGGAAAGCTTCCAAGGTGGATCTAGAGATAGCCCTACAAGCCTATGAGGAAGTCCAGCGGCAGCAAGCAGCAACAGTGGAAGATGACCCTGAGGGGTACCTCGGTCTGGATGAGGATGAGACCCAGGACCCAGAGCTGCAGGAAGGGCAACCTCCCCCCAGGAGGAAAATCAGGATATAGAGGATGGGCCAGGGAGGAGTGTGTCTTCCAGCGTCCTGTCACAAGTGGAGTTGGAGGACAGTAGGGAAGAGAGGAAGCCCAAGCTGGAGCTGGTTAAACTAAAACTGGAGAAGGAGAAGGCTGAGGCTGAAAAGACCTTGGAGGAAAATAGAATGGCCATGAAGGAGAGAAGGTTGGCCCATGAGCTCAGTCTCAGGGAGATGGACATATGAGCCAAGCAGCTGGAGTCCAGCAATATTGGTGGCAGTGCACAAGCAGAATCTACTGGAAATGTGAGATTCCACATACCCAAGGACCTGGTGTCCAGTTGTTATGTGGTTAATAACATAGATAATTGGTTTTTAGCGTGTAAGGTAGCTCTGAGGATTAACATGGTCCCAGGAGAGTGCTGGAGGTACTTGTGGAGGTGCATGCCCACTTTGGGGAGACACACACTCCTAACACTAGAGTTTGAGGACCAAACCAAGCATGCCCCATGAAGGCCATTCTTTTTGCAAAATGTAGGCTGACCCCTGAGAAGTACAGACAGAGGCTCAGGGAAAGCCACACACTTTCCAGCCAGTCCTGGGTGGGCATCTTAGACGATTCCAGCAAGGCACTAAAGGGCTGCATGAGGGGCGGCTGTACAACCTAATCTTGAGCAAGCACATGCTCAATACCTGTTTTACAGAGCTGCGCCAACACCTGGGAGAGAGCAAGCTGGCTGACCCCAGGCAGCTTGCTGAGAAGGTAGTCTTCTGGGACAGCAGCAGAGTGTCCAAGAAGGCATCTTTACGGTACCCCCAAAGGGGGTCAGGGTGCCCACCAGAAGAATGAGATAAAATAAAGAGTTCTCTAAAGGCCCCCAAAATAGCTCTCGAGGGAAAGGGTCCCAATCCTAATCCCAATCCCAATCTGGCCACCAGAAAAAGGGTGTCTCTGAATCATAGCTGGCCCCAACTGTTATTAGTGTTAATAGTATGGGCTCATACCAAGGGCCCCAAGAGGGGACTGCCTCTCAGTGGAGGGAAACCCCCAGGGTTGGCTAGTATAGTGCTTAGGGAAGAGATGGCCCCAGTAAATGGTGACAAGTCAAGAAAGTTATCCTAGTGCCCATGAGTGACAAGGAGATGGTGCTCAAAGCCCACATACCTTCCAATACTACAAAGTATAGGCAGTGGTCAGAGTGTGGAGGCTCTGAGGGACACAGGAGCCAGTATGACTACCTTAAGGTGCCATCTGGTGTCGTCAGAGCAAGTGATTCCCAATACATCCCACCAGGTTGTGGTAGCTGACAACAGGGAGAGCCACTATCCTGTGGCTCTAGTTCTCTTTGAGTGGGGATCTCAGGTCTGCTAAAAGTTGCTGTGAACCCTGCCATGCCTGTGGACTGCTTGCTAGGGAATGATATTGATCACACTTGCATTGGTAGTTCCCCACTGCTAAAAGTCATTCCTACTGGGGCTGGCTCATGAAATACTACCTGGCAAGACACCTGGGCAGGGCAGTCCGCTACTTTCACTGGCTCCAGATGAAGAATTCCTCAGATACATTCTGTAGGATTTGCTTAACCTGCCAGGCCAGTGGGAAGACAGAGAAAATGCTGAAAGCTCCCCATAATCCCTTACCTGTTGTTGGCACCCCTTTGAAAGTGTGGACAGCAACATTATAGGTCGCTTGGATCCCAAGATAGCCTCAGTTAACAGGTTTATCTAGGTCTTGGTAAGCCACACCACTAGAAAGCCAGAGGCCATACCTCGGAGGACTACTACTGCACCCACAGTTTAGAGGGCCCTGATGGGAATTTTAAACCAGAGTGGGTTTCCCCAAAGAAGTGGTGTCTGACAGGGGCACCAACTTCATGTTGGTGTACATGACTGCAATGTGGAAGGAGTGTAGTGTTACTTACAAGTTTTCAACATCCTACCATCCGAAAACAAATGTGCTTCCGGAAAGATTCAAGAAACCCCTGAAGATCATGATTATGGGCATACCTGACCGAATAAGGCAGAAGTGGGAAATCCTCTTACCAGCCCGGCTCTTTGCCTACAAGCAGGAATCACAAAGGGGGTTGAGTTTAGCCCATTTGAACTTTTGTATGGTCACTGTGTTAAGGGAACCCTCAGTCTCATTAAGAAGGGGTAGGGGCATGCTCCCAAGAAGCCTCCCCGGTATGTGATTAGCTATATGCTAGTCCTCTGGAACCAGATGGCCAGATTCTTGAAGAAGGTTTCTGAGAACATGGAGGATAGCCAGAAGGTGATGAAGCATTGGTCTGACCAGACTGCTACCCCTGTGGAATTCCAGTGTGCGCAGTGGGGTCTTTGGAGACCAAGGCTCTCCAAGACCATTGGACTGAGACTTATGAGATAGTTGAGAGGAAGGGGGAGGCCACCTACCTGCTTGACGTTAAGTAAGACCCCAGACACCTCAATATCAACCATTTCAAGCCACACTTTGAAAGGTCTGAGGTCGCAATGCTGAGGATGTGACTGATGATGGGCAGAAGGAGGAGGAGAGTGAACCTCTTCCTAACCTCCTGTCATCAAAAGAGAAAGATCAATTAAAGGTGTTAACATCTCCTCTACCCTAATCCCAGAGCAGCAGAAGGACTGTTGCCAATTGTTAGTGCTATTTGCCTCTTTGTTTTCCCTCGCTGCTGGGTTTACACATCTCTGTACCCATGCCATTGATACAGGAGACATTCCCCTGTCAAAATCAAAATATACAGTCTGTCGGATGAGTTGAGGGCCAGCATCAACGATGAAGTCCCTAAGATGTTGGAGCTAGGAGTGATTGAGCACATCAGTAGCCCTGGTCCAGCCCAGTAGTGCTGGTACCAAAAGCTGCCCCACCGGGTGCCACCACAGAACTCGACTCTGTGTGGTCTACCTCGATCACAACTCAGTTACTAAAGTTGATGCTCATCCCATCCCCAGAGCTGATGGGTTGATTGATAGGTTAGGGGCTGCCAAGTTCATGAATTTCTTTGGATTAACTTCAGGGTACTGGCAGATTGCCCGAATTGAAGAGACTAAAGAGAGGTTAGCCTTTTACACTCCTGAGGGCTGTTTTCAGTTCAAAGTGATGTTGTTTAGGCTGGAAAATGCCTGTGACACCTTCCAGAGGCTGGTGAACTAGGTCCTGGCTGGTATGGAGGGCTTCAGTGCTGCTTACTTGGACAACAAAGCTGTCTTTAGTAGCAGCTGGAAGGACCACCTCTTTCACTTGCAGAAAGCGCATCAGGCCCTTCAAAATACAGGCCTGACTATCAAGGCCATTGAGTTCCAGATAGGGCTCGGGCCTGGGGTGTCCTTGAGACACCTGGTGGGCGGGAGTAATGTGCAGCCCCTCTAGACCAAGATAGAGACCATTATGGCCTGGGACCCTCAAAAACGTAAACTGAGGTGACTAAGGGTGATCTAGGGCCTCACAGGACAATACAAGAGGTTTGTCAAAGGGCATTGACCCATTGTTGTCCCCTTGACTGAGCTGACTTCCAAGAAGCAGTCAAGGAAGGTGATCTGAACAGAGACTTGCCTGAACGCTTTTGGCTCCTTCAAACAGGCCATGTGCTAAAGACCCATGCTTTTCCAAATAAGTTCTAATTCAAACAGATGCCTCAAAGTATGGCACAGAGAAAGTTTTATCTCAGCTCAATGATTAGGGCCCAGGTCAAACTGTAGCTTTCACCTCTAGGAGGTTACTTCCCAGGGAGCAGAGGTGGAGGGCCATTGAAAAAGGAGCCTTTGCTGTGGTCTGTGCACTGATAAGTTGAGACATACTAGTTTCAGACTCACATTTGGGTTCAGACAGACCACTGGCCTATCAGTTGGCTAATACAAATGAAGGCTGAGAATCAAAAATTGTTGAACTGGCCCATCTCATTATAGGGAGTGGACTTTATGGTGGAGCATAGACCTGGGTCAGACCAATGAAATGCTGATGGTCTCTCCAGGTTCTCTGCCTTAGTGATGAGAACTCCCTGGAGATTGAGTAGTTCTCCCCACTTTCACCTGGGGGGACATGCAATAGACCTGTCAGCCTTAGAGTGTTCTTCTCCCAAACGTTTCTCCTACTTACCTCTGATTTTTGCTGGATTTTGTTTGTTGTCCTTTGGCACTCTCTGCACTTTACCACTGCTAACCAGTGCTAAAGTGCTTGTGCTCAGTCTCCTAAACATTGTTTAATTGGCATATTTATTATGCTTATAAATCCCTCGAAGAGTGGTATATATATATATAATATATAAATGTCCTGGTAGTGGAAAACTCCCAAATTTGTTTTTTTACTATTGTGGTACCTACCATTCCCATAGGATGACATTGGGGATTCCTTAGTACTTTTAATAAGCTGTAATTCCTAATTGGGAGCAAGTGTATATATACCATATTTACTATCTATGAAATTGTAATGATAAACCCCCGTTAATGGTACATTAACATTTTTCATTGCAATTTTGAAAATGCCACTTTTAGAAAGCTGGCCTTTTTTTGTCTTTAGCCCTCTCTGCCTGCAGCCTGCCTTGAGTCACATTACTAGGTGTATCTGACAGTTAGACTTTGTGAATTCCTCCCAGACACTCTCAAAGTAGCGGGAGTAGGTGTGCCTGAATGGCCCATCTGCTGGCAGGATGGGGGGCGCTTAAGGACAGCCCTACTTGCAACTGAATAGCCTGTGCTCTGCCAGGAGATTCAAGAATTTCCATGCACTTCAAAGAACCTTTCCAAAAGCCTCTTCCCCATTCCAGGAGAAAGACACAAGGGTATAAACACAGGCCCTTCACCCCACCTGTGGATACTCTGCCAGAAAGAAGGACTGCCACTCTGCTGAACTGCTACTCTGAAGGAACAGCTGAACTGCTGCTTTTGAAGGAACCACTGACCTGCTGTGCTGGCCTGCTGACCTCTTGCCTGCTGAACAAGAACAGGACTTGCAACTCTATCTTGAACCCATGACCCCAGAGTGACTCAAAGGGCTCATCTTGATCTGAGCCTAAGGGACATAACAGGCTCCCCCACAGCTCCTGGACCTGTCTTCAGCGGTTTCCTGACCACCAAGTGGTGCTTCTCAGGCCCTGGACCCTTTGTGCAGCTCTTGAAATCAAGCTTTTGTGCTCTTCATAACCACGTGCAAGCCAGTTTGCACCGGAACCATACAGTTCACTCCAAAATCCATTGCAAGCTGCTGCCAGCCTGTCTCTACACACAGCAGCATCAACAGCCCACAGGGCAATGCCAACACGAAGCTCTAGCCTTCCCGCCCATCTGCGACGCTCGGTCTGCTTTTTTACACCAAACTGACTGTCACCCGCATTGAGTTCCATGCTCCTCATGACCTTCTTCAATGCAAACTGGACTCTAGCTACAAAAAATCTTCAACAGTACTAAACAGGGACTGTATCTGACCTATGCTCCATCGCTGTCAGCTGGAACGTTTGACTTTGACTCGATCTAGCGCGATCAGGTAGCCGCAGTTGGCATGGTCTGCATAAGGTGCTATTTTTCAGTTTTCTCTAAAAATTCATAACTCTGGTTCTATTGATTGTATTTTTGTCATTATGGTTTCAAATCATTTGTTTAAATGTACTCTATGTTTAGCAATTGGTTTGGGATTTTTCTTGCATTGTGCTTTCACTTTATTATTGTTTGAGTGCTGTATGAATACTTTACACATTGCCTCTGAGTTAAGCCTGAATGCTTTTTGTGCCAAGCTACCCAGGGATATGTACAGGTTAATTTAGTGACTTTTTGCAGTTTTTCCTGCAAGGAATTGTTGCTTTTGCTTGACCGGGTCTCACACCTCAGTCAACCAACTACTCAATTTCCCACAGTCTGTATCACAGTTTTAGTTCCATTGGTGTTTTCAATAGTTGAAGAGATGGAGCTGAACTACTTTACTGCCTTAGACAGTGATAAATGTTTGCTTGTCACTGGAACATTAAAAGGAATGTGCCGCTTTTGTCTGGAAATGTTTCAGCATTTGTTGGCATATCATAAGCAAACAACAGATTATAAGTTAATATTATTCAACATAACAACAGAATTCAAACAAACAGGGAAAAGCACATCAAAACTGTCAAAACGTAATGGAATACAGCAACCACAGTACATCAACACAGCACACTGCAATAACGCACCACACAGCACAAATACAACAGAACACATCACCACAACAGTATAATGCCAAATAACAGATATGCACAAATATTTGTGTCAAGCATTACTACCCCCAGAAGCCTGCTTTCATAATTCAGCAATAAAAGGTGTTTACATAAAGCCTTGCATTAACCCCTTGAGTGCCCGTCCATTTCCCCGCCCTGTGCCGGGCGTTTCATTTGCGGGCGGGGTTTATGACGAGCTGGTCTCGTCATGGGCACAGCGCAACCGCGGCCCATGACGAGACCAGCTCGTCATGGGCACTCAAGAGGTTAACTACCACCAAGGACATAACATTGCAGCCAAAATGTTTTCTTTCTAATCTGGCCCCTGTCCTAAATTAGCGTACGCATTATTTTGATAAGTTCTGAGGACTGCTACTGTTGTGTTGTTAAAATGTTTTACATTTTGCTGTGTTTATGTAGTTATGTTTTTTTCCCTTGTGTCCTGTGTTTTGAATGTATTTTTTCATTGTGTTTTGTTTGATTATTTACTCAACTTTCAAATTGTTACAAATGCAAACATGTTTCCTGTCAAAAGGAGCAAATTCCAGTACATAGCCAGGGAAAAATGCCCATTTTCCATTGCCAAAGGAGTTATGTGTATTTGTAAAGGTTATCCTGCCACTGAGCTGGTGTGTGTGCCTAGCCCTGCCAATGTTAGGTTGGGTAATTGAAAAGCCAGGTCTTTAGCTTCGGGTACTCAAGAAGAGATGAGGAGGCTCTGGTGGGATGTGGGCAGCTGTTACATGCTTTAGTAGTGATGTAGAAATACACTCGTCCTCGTGATCTGGTTCTGTGTATTTGTGGGATGTGTGCTAGTAGAAGTCCGTCAGAGCACAGGTGTCTAGGTGGCTGCTGGAAAGAGATGCAACAGTTTAGGTAGATGGAGCCTAAGTTGATTTGTGACTTGAATGCGTGTGTGAGAAATTTGAATTGAGTGTGTTTGCGTATTGGGAGCCAGTGGAGCTCTCTATGATGTGTGGTATGTGAGTGCCATATGGAAGGTTGAGGTTGAGTCTGGTTGCTGAGTTCAGGATGGTTTGGAGTCTTCTAGCAAGTTGCCTGGTGATCCCAATGTAGAGGGTGTTCCCATAGCCCACCTTCCTGGTGACTAGGGAATTAGTGGCAGCTTTTCTGGGGTTGCTTGGGAGACATTTGAAGATGCAGGAAGCAGTGAAAGCATTGACTTGTGCAGTCACGTTCAGTTTGCTGTCAATGATTATTCTGAGGTTTATGGTATGTGTTCTGGTTGTGGGTACAAGTTTGGCCAGTCACCAGTTGAAATCCCATTGTTGAAGATCACTACTTCTATCGTGTTGGTGTTAAGCTTCAGACAGTTAGCTTTTATCCAGTTAGGGACTTCTGTCATCCAACAGGTGAACTTGTTTCTTGTTTTGGGTGTATGCTATGAGAGGGGGAGGATGAGTTGTGTGTTGTTGGGGTAGAAGAGGATGTTTATGTTGTGCAGGCAGATGATGTTGGCCAGAGGGATCATGTATATGTTGAAGCCGGTTAGGCTGAGTGATGAACCTTTAGGCACACCACAAATCAATGTGCGGGCTTCTGAGAAGGTTGACAGCTTGTGGTCTGTCAGTGAGGAAGGAGCCAATCTAGCAGAGAGTGGATCCTTGGATGGCAAGCTCATGTATGGACCTGATGAGGATGGGGTGTGATATCATATCAAATACCTGCAAAGAGGTCTAGGAGAATGAGGGTTTCCATGTCTCCTCCATCAAGGATCATGCAAAAGGTTACTGTGGTGGCGATGAATATTGTTACTGTACTGTGGTTCAGCCTGAATCTGGACTGCTTGGCATGGAGGAGCTGGTGGTTGCTAACGTGGTCGGTAAAGTGTCAGTTGATTAGTGTCTACACACTTTGCCAGTCAAAGTAGGAGGCATATGGGTCTGTAGATGGAAAGAGTGGCTGGTGGTTCTTGAGCATCGGCATGATGGTGGGCATGTTTTCAGGTTTTAAGGAATGTGGCTGAGTCAATGGAGGCACTGAGGATTTGCGTTAGTGCTTCGTTTATTGGTAGGAGTCCATTGCTGAAAGCGTGGTGGGAGGTAGCATACTACCTATTCAGCTCTAAGATTTCATATACCAATCATTCTAAAATCACGACACAGACTATGCCTTAAAAAATCTACCCACATTTATTTTCTGTTTCTCTGGCTAATACATTATACTTTAGTTATACCCTTCATATATAGGTGAAACCGATAGAAAAGAGTTTTAAATACCTGCATGGTTTATAGCTTTATATATTTTCTAATGCACTTTACATTTCTGTGTTTCATAACCAAGGCATCAAAACAGCTTTGTATAATAAAGTGTAAGTTAAATGAAATGCAGGTAATCCACATCCTCTCCCAACTCTCGGGGTGTGGAGTAGGAAAAGGATCACAATCCCCTAAACAGGATTTACATATATCACTTATTTCAGCCTTGTAAACAACAAATTTGAACTTGCTTTTTTGATATATGTCAGTATAGAAAAATGTTGATAATTTCAGATATTTCAAATATTTAGAACCTACGTTTGAGAATAAATTATTGCAGTTTAGACAAGCAGGGGATTTGCATGGCTCAGTTCAATATACTTCAGACCCGTGAGATCAATTTCAGTGTATACAGGTGCATGAATCCAAAATCTAAAATCAATATGTTGAATGCGTTTTAGCAAAGCCAAATCACTTTGGCGGCTACTTATCCCGAACGGAGAAGCCGGCTGTAGTCAAAAAATAAAATTACATTGGAGTACGCCCCCCAAAAAATATCATTCGAATTTTTCAGAAAAGGCTGTATTCATTTGATATAATCTCGATATGAAACATTTCTATCTATCCTTTGCTTTACATACACATCTTAAATAAAAATACAGTATCTCTCATTCCCCCATGAACAATTACTACAAACAAAAGAGTAGGAATCATGATCAAGTGACACATCAAGCCCTTATTGAATTATATACTTGTTTGTGGCCACTTTGCAACTGGGGTGTAGAACTGAGCGTGTCCTCAGCACTGCAGTAAACATTATTGCAGTAGAGTATGCGTTATGATTCTTTATGGAAGGCAGGGCAGCCTGTGCTTATGCCTCTCAAAATTTAAATGGGCACGCATGGTCACCGATCAACAAATTGTTGCCTGGCATAGTAGGAGATCATTTGGGGAAATGTAATTTCACTTAGGGTTGTTTGCAGTGCTTATTTTGTAAAAGAATAGGTGCTCAAAGCTCTGCTCAGAAGACTGCGACCAGCGCTGTGCAACGTCTAGTTTGTTTGCTGACAGTTCTGCTATTTTCATTTGTTTTCTGATATTATCATGACTGGACAGTGACGAGTGAGAATCAAAACAATGAAGGTCAAATACTGATTCAGTTACTATATATTTCTCGCTTGTGGTGATCATTGTTAGGAAGTAGAGGGCCTCAGAGGCTCAACCATGGAAAGGCCACATTTCCTCTCATTCTAAAATCAAAGCCTTTTAAACTAATGCTGTAGCAGAGTTTCTATGGAGTGATGTGCAAAGCATTATTTTTTAGTTGAAAGCCTATAATGAAATAGGAGAAGGTATGTTTATCTTCCTCAGGTGTTGCTTATAAGGAAACAAAATCTTTTTATGTTCAGTGCTACATTTCTGGGTATTTGGGAGGGTTTATTTGAACTATTCGAGTTTTTTTCCTTTATTTTTATTTTTATATTTTGTTTGCTGGTGAGAGATTAGCCTCTTGCATTACCTTGATTATTTATTGTTCTTGATTAGGGTTATTAACAAAGTCTTTGGATCTTTAATGAATAATTTGCTAAACAACTCTTAACTTGAACCGATAGCATGTTTTCTGTTATTGTTTTTATTTTCTAATTAAACCTAGTCCACCACACATGTTTATCTATTTATTGTTTGAATGTAATGTCTGCATGGCTGTGTGATATCAATTTATCTAGCTCAATAGTGTACTCTTTCTCCGAATCACTGAAAGCAGTACGGAGCATATCAGCAACAACCGGCGATAAATATTGCTAAGTGCACTTAGCGCTAGGATAATTATCGCCGGCTAGCGTGGATTTTTATCGCTCAGATAGCGTGCTATTAGCAACGCTTATCTCAAAAGCGATAAATATCCTAGCGCTAACTGCCAAATGTGTGATTATCGCTGGAAACCCAGCGATAATCCCACGAAGTTTGGCGATAGCTTGCTGATAGGGCCTCACATACTTAGCCATGATATCCACCTTCTATAGGATATCATGGCTAAGTCAGTTTCAAAGCAGGCATAAGGAAAGTAGCGATGACAGAGGTTATCGCTACTTTTCTTGTCGCTATACTGCTTTGCGTGAGGCTTGATAATAGGAGAAATGTCCCGTTATACTGGGGAGGAACACCCACTTTGCATCTCATTAGAGATGCAAAGATGGGCGTTAGGAATTCAGGCGCTAAGGCAAGATATCATACGATAGAGTGACCTTGCTAATATAGCGATACAATTATCCCTGCTTTTCGTCCGAAAAAGGCTGCAAAAGCGGCAATAATTTTCTATCGCCGCCTTGTAGATATGTCCCTACGTTCCTTCTTTGTTTGGACCTGGGTGGTGGTAAATACTTGTTCGTTTCTAAAGTGATACAGTAACAATATCCAAAAATGATAATTTAAACATCGTTGAGATTAATTGCACTAGATATCATTTTATCAAGAATACATCTACTATTTGGAATGACCTACAGTTATAATTTACAATTGATAACCTTAAATTTCCTCATATCGAATTTTCGCACAATTTAGAGCCCGCTTACAAGAATAATTCCTGATTTCCATGGTAACAGCATTTTCACTGTGAGAAATGATCACGTATGCATGTGACCTGGACAGCTTCCAGGAGCAGCTCTATAATTGTAAAAGTCTTCAACATGTTTCAGCGACACAAAGCTCAGAGAAATAATCTTCGCAAATCCCCCCAAAAATTACTGATTGTTTTAAGATGCATTATTGAACAATTGAGCGATAAATAGGATCTAAAGAATATATATGACGTAACATGCTTAAATATCTGTAGTTCGGGTCAAATTAAATGCATCCGTTTATTCATTGACCCTCCAATAGTAGGTACGTTATATTCTGCATGTCTTTGTTATTAAAAATAACACAATCACTGGGGATTAAGGAAACGCTTGGCGATGAGAAGTGCCTTTAAGGGCTCATGGCTTTTCAATTGGTGCAATGATGCTCCTAAAACTATAACACTACTAATAGTGTTAATGTATGTAATTCTGAGATGAGTGAGTACCGAGATTTTTCGTGGGGTATTCTGAGAGAGCAATAAGAAATGGAAATTAAATGGGAATTGTTGTTTCTGCGTGTCATTAAATTGGTAATTTTCTAATTTCTTGGCTATGTTATATCTGAATAATGATTTGGTATACGTTTACCAGTTGAATGCCGGGAAGGAAAAGAAATTTGGGAAGCAGCTTTTTTGCATTAGTTGCAATTCTAGGTTCAGCTGGTAGCAGGAGTGGCTGGCAAAACCAGGAACTCAGCCTACTTGTAATGAGTGTCTTAATGTAAAGAACTCAGTGTGTGTGTGTGTGTGTATATATATACGGTACGGTGGCGTGCGCGAGCGCGATTCTGATTGGCTCTTAGATCTTAGTAACCATTCGAATCGGTCGAAACCAGGAAGCGGCGGCCGCCATTTTGTGTGTTTCACTCAGAAAAAAAAGAGTGATAACAAGAAAAGGGGGCAAGGAGGAGAGTTACAGACCCCCTAACATTTGTAAGGGGGTCAAAGAAGGACAGAAAAGTACAAAGAAAACATTTATTGATTTTAAAAAAAATCGCGGGGTACGCGTACGGTAAGCGTACGGTAAAAAATAAAAATAAAAAAAGAAATGAAATGCAGATTTAAGTGTTTAGATATTAGGGGGCTCTAAAAAGAGCCGTTGTGTTTATGAAGTGATTTTTTAGTGGTACCTACAAGTAAGTACCGATGCAGAGTCTAAGGTTCAAGAGGAAGACTCTGTTCCCTTCATCATTGAAGTGCACACCATCTCCTCTATAAATGTCTTGCATGTCGTAACGCAAGTTGTTGTGGTAAATGGAACCCATACCATAGTCACGGAGGAAAGCAGAAACAGATTTGTTGACGTGCTTTCTTGCTTTGTCAATCTGCGGACAGAAATGATTGGACCAGTTCCATTTTTGCCTTTGGCATATGTTAGAAAACACAAAGGCAGTTTTAGGGAAAAGTGAAAACAGTTGTGCAAAGGTGTCCTTCATAAGCATTTCCAGACCTACCCCAGTCAAAGTGCCTAGGTCATTGCCACCACAGTGCACTATTATGAGGTCAGGGTGTTGGTTTTGCATGAAGGATTTCACCAATGGCATCAATTGGTGCCACTTTAACCCTCTCTGACCAATCCATTTAATGTCTACATTTGGCAAAGCAAGGTCTCTCACCATACCTGTTTTCTCTGCAAACTTTTCACTCCAGAAGACATAGCTGTGTCCTACAATCCACACTGTGAACATCTTCCAAGGAGATCTGGATGCACTCAGGAGGTGTATTTCAGTAGAATGGTAAAAAGAAATGAAAGACAGTTTGGAAATGGAGGCACACATTTTTTTTTTTTTTTTAAAGAACTGATTGGCTGTTTCATACCATTCTACACTAAAAACTAGGCTGTATGTGTAAATTTATAGAAGCATGTTTTGTATTGGTACAGAAAAATGTGTTACCAAAGAACAGTACTATGGATTTGCTGTTAGGTTTGAAAAGTCAAGCACTCTTGCTCTGTGGAATTGAAACATTGTTTGGTGAACTTCTGACCTAACTCCACACAGCAGTGTTCCATGAGCTGTTGCTATGGTAGCAGGCAGAAGTCAAGTTGGGGGAAGGGTACTAGGCAGAAGTCAAGTTGGGGGAAGGGTACTTTTGGAAAAGGGTTGGTTTTCAACCAATAGAAATGTGTGATTACATTTGAAAAAAAGGGGGAAGCACTGAGATTTGAAATGTGTGGAAAAAGAGAGGGAAAGTTTGCCATTATCTGGTTCTGCTGAGAGGAGAGAGGTGTAAAGAACAGAGATCCTGGCTCTGATAATCTGCTGTTTGAGTGCCACATTTCTTTCACAACTAACTAATTTTAAAGGTGAGTTTAGAGTTTGAGAGGGGATGTATATGGTAAATTAAGAAATGAATAATAGAAATGCAATTCTTTTTGTTGAAGTTGTGTTTATTATTTTCTGTTTTGGGAGAAATTTAAATGTGAGGAACATGTAAAATAATATGGACTATGTTTTCACGATAAATTAAGGTGTACTGGTATAAAAAAAGAATAGTTTAAGGGTTTGAGGTTGGACTCAGTAATGCAAATACATACAGCATCACTAAGGCTGGTTGCCCTTGCTGGAGTGTAGGCAGTCACCCAGGTTACAAATGGTGCTGGTCTGAAAAAGCAGTTTGGACATGTGCTTTTTTAAGAATCTGAAAAGTGGATTCATAATGTGTCAGTCTGTAAAAGTGATTATCACTTGCCAAAAAAAAGAGTAGTAAGTGTGCTTTCAAATTGGCAAAGAAATTTCGTTTTGTGACTAATGTGAAAACATGACTCTGTGTGCAAAGAGGAATTATAGACAGAGATTTATTGCGTATTGCTCTGGTGATTTCACAGTTGCATTAGATGGAAAGGGGGAGCCATTTTTTGGTGCAGAAGCAGACTCTTAGCACACACCCAGCTGCTTACCATGTGGAATCATGCACAGTATTCACAAGCGAGTGGGGTTTGAGGTTTCAGTCGGTGATGCAAATACATTCAGCATCACTAAGGCTGGTTGCCCTTGCTGGAGTGTAGGCAGTCACCCAGGTTACAAATGGTGCTGGTCTGAAAAAGCAGTTTGGACATGTGCTTTTTTAAGAATCTGAAAAGTGGATTCATAATGTGTCAGTCTGTAAAAGTGTTTATCACTTGCCAAAAAAAAGAGTAGTAAGTGTGCTTTCAAATTGGCAAAGAAATTTCGTTTTGTGACTAATGTGAAAACATGACTCTGTGTGCAAATAGGAATTACAGGCAGAGATTTATTGCGTATTGCTCTGGTGATTTCACAGTTGCATTAGATGGAAAGGGGGAGCCATTTTTTGGCGCAGAAGCAGACTCTTAGCACACACCCAGCTGCTTACCATGTGGAATCATGCACAGTATTCACAAGCGAGTGGGGTTTGAGGTTTCAGTCAGTAATGCAAATACATTCAGCATCACTAAGGCTGGTTGCCCTTGCTGGAGAGTAGGCAGTCACCCAGGTTACAAATGGTGCTGGTCTGAAAAAGCAGTTTGGACATGTGCTTTTTAAAAAATCTGAAAAGTGGATTCATAATGTGTCAGTCTGTAAAAGTGTTTATCACTTGCCAAAAAAAAAAGTAGTAAGTGTGCTTTCAAATTGGCAAAGAAATTTCGTTTTGTGACTAATGTGAAAACATGACTCTGTGTGCAAATAGGAATTACAGGCAGAGATTTATTGCGTATTGCTCTGGTGATTTCACAGTTGCATTAGATGGAAAGGGGGAGCCATTTTTTGGTGCAGAAGCAGACTCTTAGCACACACCCAGCTGCTTACCATGTGGAATCATGCACAGTATTCACAAGCGAGTGGGGTTTGAGGTTTCAGTCAGTAATGCAAATACATTCAGCATCACTAAGGCTGGTTGCCCTTGCTGGAGTGTAGGCAGTCACCCAGGTTACAAATGGTGCTGGTCTGAAAAAGCAGTTTGGACATGTGCTTTTTTAAGAATCTGAAAAGTGGATTCATAATGTGTCAGTCTGTAAAAGTGATTATCACTTGCCAAAAAAAAGAGTAGTAAGTGTGCTTTCAAATTGGCAAAGAAATTTCGTTTTGTGACTAATGTGAAAACATGACTCTGTGTGCAAATAGGAATTACAGGCAGAGATTTATTGCGTATTGCTCTGGTGATTTCACAGTTGCATTAGATGGAAAGGGGGAGCCATTTTTTGGTGCAGAAGCAGACTCTTAGCACACACCCAGCTGCTTACCATGTGGAATCATGCACAGTATTCACAAGCGAGTGGGGTTTGAGGTTTCAGTCAGTAATGCAAATACATTCAGCATCACTAAGGCTGGTTGCCCTTGCTGGAGTGTAGGCAGTCACCCAGGTTACAAATGGTGCTGGTCTGAAAAAGCAGTTTGGACATGTGCTTTTTTAAGAATCTGAAAAGTGGATTCATAATGTGTCAGTCTGTAAAAGTGATTATCACTTGCCAAAAAAAAGAGTAGTAAGTGTGCTTTCAAATTGGCAAAGAAATTTCGTTTTGTGACTAATGTGAAAACATGACTCTGTGTGCAAAGAGGAATTACAGGCAGAGATTTATTGCGTATTGCTCTGGTGATTTCACAGTTGCATTAGATGGAAAGGGGGAGCCATTTTTTGGTGCAGAAGCAGACTCTTAGCACACACCCAGCTGCTTACCATGTGGAATCATGCACAGTATTCAGAAGCGAGTGGGGTTTGAGGTTTCAGTCAGTAATGCAAATACATTCAGCATCACTAAGGCTGGTTGCCCTTGCTGGAGTGTAGGCAGTCACCCAGGTTACAAATGGTGCTGGTCTGAAAAAGCAGTTTGGACGTGTGCTTTTTTAAGAATCTGAAAAGTGGATTCATAATGTGTCAGTCTGTAAAAGTGATTATCACTTGCCAAAAAAAAGAGTAGTAAGTGTGCTTTCAAATTGGCAAAGAAATTTCGTTTTGTGACTAATGTGAAAACATGACTCTGTGTGCAAATAGGAATTACAGGCAGAGATTTATTGCGTATTGCTCTGGTGATTTCACAGTTGCATTAGATGGAAAGGGGGAGCCATTTTTTGGTGCAGAAGCAGACTCTTAGCACACACCCAGCTGCTTACCATGTGGAATCATGCACAGTATTCACAAGCGAGTGGGGTTTGAGGTTTCAGTCAGTAATGCAAATACATTCAGCATCACAAAGGCTGGTTGCCCTTGCTGGAGTGTAGGCAGTCACCCAGGTTACAAATGGTGCTGGTCTGAAAAAGCAGTTTGGACATGTGCTTTTTTAAGAATCTGAAAAGTGGATTCATAATGTGTCAGTCTGTAAAAGTGATTATCACTTGCCAAAAAAAAGAGTAGTAAGTGTGCTTTCAAATTGGCAAAGAAATTTCGTTTTGTGACTAATGTGAAAACATGACTCTGTGTGCAAATAGGAATTACAGGCAGAGATTTATTGCGTATTGCTCTGGTGATTTCACAGTTGCATTAGATGGAAAGGGGGAGCCATTTTTTGGTGCAGAAGCAGACTCTTAGCACACACCCAGCTGCTTACCATGTGGAATCATGCACAGTATTCACAAGCGAGTGGGGTTTGAGGTTTCAGTCAGTAATGCAAATACATTCAGCATCACTAAGGCTGGTTGCCCTTGCTGGAGTGTAGGCAGTCACCCAGGTTACAAATGGTGCTGGTCTGAAAAAGCAGTTTGGACATGTGCTTTTTTAAGAATCTGAAAAGTGGATTCATAATGTGTCAGTCTGTAAAAGTGATTATCACTTGCCAAAAAAAAGAGTAGTAAGTGTGCTTTCAAATTGGCAAAGAAATTTCGTTTTGTGACTAATGTGAAAACATGACTCTGTGTGCAAAGAGGAATTACAGGCAGAGATTTATTGCGTATTGCTCTGGTGATTTCACAGTTGCATTAGATGGAAAGGGGGAGCCATTTTTTGGTGCAGAAGCAGACTCTTAGCACACACCCAGCTGCTTACCATGTGGAATCATGCACAGTATTCAGAAGCGAGTGGGGTTTGAGGTTTCAGTCAGTAATGCAAATACATTCAGCATCACTAAGGCTGGTTGCCCTTGCTGGAGTGTAGGCAGTCACCCAGGTTACAAATGGTGCTGGTCTGAAAAAGCAGTTTGGACGTGTGCTTTTTTAAGAATCTGAAAAGTGGATTCATAATGTGTCAGTCTGTAAAAGTGATTATCACTTGCCAAAAAAAAGAGTAGTAAGTGTGCTTTCAAATTGGCAAAGAAATTTCGTTTTGTGACTAATGTGAAAACATGACTCTGTGTGCAAATAGGAATTACAGGCAGAGATTTATTGCGTATTGCTCTGGTGATTTCACAGTTGCATTAGATGGAAAGGGGGAGCCATTTTTTGGTGCAGAAGCAGACTCTTAGCACACACCCAGCTGCTTACCATGTGGAATCATGCACAGTATTCACAAGCGAGTGGGGTTTGAGGTTTCAGTCAGTAATGCAAATACATTCAGCATCACTAAGGCTGGTTGCCCTTGCTGGAGTGTAGGCAGTCACCCAGGTTACAAATGTTGCTGGTCTGAAAAAGCAGTTTGGACATGTGCTTTTTTAAGAATCTGAAAAGTGGATTCATAATGTGTCAGTCTGTAAAAGTGATTATCACTTGCCAAAAAAAAGAGTAGTAAGTGTGCTTTCAAATTGGCAAAGAAATTTCGTTTTGTGACTAATGTGAAAACATGACTCTGTGTGCAAATAGGAATTACAGGCAGAGATTTATTGCGTATTGCTCTGGTGATTTCACAGTTGCATTAGATGGAAAGGGGGAGCCATTTTTTGGTGCAGAAGCAGACTCTTAGCACACACCCAGCTGCTTACCATGTGGAATCATGCACAGTATTCACAAGCGAGTGGGGTTTGAGGTTTCAGTCAGTAATGCAAATACATTCAGCATCACTAAGGCTGGTTGCCCTTGCTGGAGTGTAGGCAGTCACCCAGGTTACAAATGGTGCTGGTCTGAAAAAGCAGTTTGGACATGTGCTTTTTTAAGAATCTGAAAAGTGGATTCATAATGTGTCAGTCTGTAAAAGTGATTATCACTTGCCAAAAAAAAGAGTAGTAAGTGTGCTTTCAAATTGGCAAAGAAATTTCGTTTTGTGACTAATGTGAAAACATGACTCTGTGTGCAAAGAGGAATTACAGGCAGAGATTTATTGCGTATTGCTCTGGTGATTTCACAGTTGCATTAGATGGAAAGGGGGAGCCATTTTTTGGTGCAGAAGCAGACTCTTAGCACACACCCAGCTGCTTACCATGTGGAATCATGCACAGTATTCAGAAGCGAGTGGGGTTTGAGGTTTCAGTCAGTAATGCAAATACATTCAGCATCACTAAGGCTGGTTGCCCTTGCTGGAGTGTAGGCAGTCACCCAGGTTACAAATGGTGCTGGTCTGAAAAAGCAGTTTGGACATGTGCTTTTTTAAGAATCTGAAAAGTGGATTCATAATGTGTCAGTCTGTAAAAGTGATTATCACTTGCCAAAAAAAAGAGTAGTAAGTGTGCTTTCAAATTGGCAAAGAAATTTCGTTTTGTGACTAATGTGAAAACATGACTCTGTGTGCAAATAGGAATTACAGGCAGAGATTTATTGCGTATTGCTCTGGTGATTTCACAGTTGCATTAGATGGAAAGGGGGAGCCATTTTTTGGTGCAGAAGCAGACTCTTAGCACACACCCAGCTGCTTACCATGTGGAATCATGCACAGTATTCACAAGCGAGTGGGGTTTGAGGTTTCAGTCAGTAATGCAAATACATTCAGCATCACTAAGGCTGGTTGCCCTTGCTGGAGTGTAGGCAGTCACCCAGGTTACAAATGGTGCTGGTCTGAAAAAGCAGTTTGGACATGTGCTTTTTTAAGAATCTGAAAAGTGGATTCATAATGTGTCAGTCTGTAAAAGTGATTATCACTTGCCAAAAAAAAGAGTAGTAAGTGTGCTTTCAAATTGGCAAAGAAATTTCGTTTTGTGACTAATGTGTAAACATGACTCTGTGTGCAAATAGGAATTACAGGCAGAGATTTATTGCGTATTGCTCTGGTGATTTCACAGTTGCATTAGATGGAAAGGGGGAGCCATTTTTTGGTGCAGAAGCAGACTCTTAGCACACACCCAGCTGCTTACCATGTGGAATCATGCACAGTATTCACAAGCGAGTGGGGTTTGAGGTTTCAGTCAGTAATGCAAATACATTCAGCATCACTAAGGCTGGTTGCCCTTGCTGGAGTGTAGGCAGTCACCCAGGTTACAAATGGTGCTGGTCTGAAAAAGCAGTTTGGACATGTGCTTTTTAAAAAATCTGAAAAGTGGATTCATAATGTGTCAGTCTGTAAAAGTGATTATCACTTGCCAAAAAAAAGAGTAGTAAGTGTGCTTTCAAATTGGCAAAGAAATTTCTTTTTGTGACTAATGTGAAAACAAATGTAGTAATATATTTAAATAAAATAAAGGAATTTTTGTTTAGTTTTTTTCAGGTATTGCTGAAGAGCAGTGAACAAAATTTAAGATGCCTACAAAATCCAGAGTAAAGAAAGACCACAAAAAAACCTATATTTGAAGACAACTGGAGGACCTAAGTTAGTTGGAGATGCTCATGTTGGGAAAAAGAAAAAATCTTCTGGTAAGCAGACAAAAATTTTTTTAAAGAACATATTCAAAAAAAGGAAAAATGTACAAAATGTCTGTACTGGAAAGAATGTTTTCAATAGAAAAGGATAGGAAAAAATTGAGAATTTAGTTAATGCAAATATACCTTCTGCAACTAAAAAGATTAACTTAAACAGAAAAACAGCGTTTAAAGAGATACGTAGAAAAATGTTTCAGAGAAGAGTTATGTCCAATTTGATAAAGGATGTGAAGAAATAAAAGCAAAAGGCTAAGTTTTATAAGAGAAAAAAAGAAATTGAAGCCATTGCAGTAAAGGCATTAGAATTAAAAAGGAAACTATTCATTTTAATTTTGAATAGTATGCGTACATTAGACAAAATGGTTAATGTACTGAAATCACAAAGCAAAAGGAAAAGAGTAGTGAACAGAACAAACTTTTCTAAAGTGTTTTTAGGAAAATGGATGCATAGTTCAAGTAGTGAACCTTTTTTTAATGAAGAGAGTTATTTTCAAAGTAATAGTTTGCTGCATGCAGTTGACACCAGAGGTCGTGCTTATGAAGTGAAAAATGGTTGCATAATGGAGAAGGAGATAATGGTTCCAAGAGATGAGGTACAAGTGATGGCGGATGAGGCTATGGGGAGACGTCCTAAAGCCCCAGTGTACACTTGGAATAGTAGTAGTATTTGCACTGTGCGTCAGGAATCTATTGATAAATTTCGTGAGTTTCTAAGAGAATATAGTAAAAAAAGTGTAAAACAGAAGATTAAGGTGCTTCAAAGTCTGGATCCATGCAGAGTGAGAGATAATACTGGTTTGCAGGGTCATTCTCTGGCTTGTCTATCTAGAAAAGTGTGTAATAGTGTTTTCCATCATTTTAGGATGCTGGCTGTTCATCATACTGAAATGAGAAAGTTTGTGAGACGGTTGTATTTTGCTAAAAGTCCAGCAATAAAGTTAGATGAATTGAATAGGGCTCTGTTCCGTGGAACGGTATCAGATGTAGAGAAGGTTGTTGATGAAATTCAGTTTTGTTACTTTGGTCCTGAACAAAACAGTGCAGAGAAGGACACAGTAAATGAGGAAGAAGTGGAAGAGAATGTAGAACCCTCTGTAAGTAAGACATTTAATGATCACATAACAAAATTTGCAATAATCTCTAATGAAATACCAAATATTACTTGTATTTGTTGCCGCAGAACTCATTATAGAAAACAAACTAGGAATGTTGATCTCTACAGAAAGAGTGAAAATGAAGATAATTATAAGTGGAAGGATTTTGCCACATATATTTCTTGAAAATTGTTTTGAATTGGGTGAAGATCAGCGTATTTGTAAATACTGTTACAACAAGTTAGAGGAAAATAGAATGCCGACCAGAGCTGTACATAATAATTTAGAATTGGATGCTATTCCTGCTGAACTTTCTGAATTAAATACATATGAGTCTATACTCATTCAATGTGTTCATCCGTTCCAGACCATAGTACGTATGGAGCCCAAAACTGGTAAATTACCTCCTTCAGATTTACTGAGAGGTTTAAAAGGTAGAGTGGTGTATTTGCCCTTGGATTTGAAAAAAAATATGGAAACTATTGATGCGGATACTTTGGAAACTGAACCATTAATTATTCTGGTTAATGGTGTACCTACAAAGAATAAGAAGATTTGGCAGGAGCTGGTAGATGTACGGAAAGTACAAAGAGCAAATTTGTATTTGAAAAGGAATAACAAATGGTATGAATCAATTTATATAGAAGAAGAAGAAGAAGAAGATTTACAAGAAGACACAGAAACACCAACTGGACAAATTGAAAAAGTGGACAAGTCAAAGGAAGAAGAAATGTATGAACATTTTAGCATACATCCTCTTCATTCAAAAGAAGTTATGGGAGACAATATTGATCTATTTCAGATGAAGAAAGCAAAAGGAACTCCCGTGAGTGTATGGGAGGAGAGCTTGGAAGCTCGATGTTTTCCCCAGCTGTTTCCTAAAGGAAAAGGAGGACGATACGATGAACGTCCGGAACAGATTCCAGCTTCTGAGTATCGGACTACAAGACTATATGCTGAAGATCCCAGATTTCGACAAAGTATTCCTTATTTGTTCCATCTTTTATTTGAAAGCGACTTGTCTGCATTGTCTTATGCAGTAAATCACATTTTAAAAAGTGGAATACATTTACAAAATGTGTCTGCTAAGGATTTTAGGGAGAAAGTGCAGCACCGAGATGATCATTTGGAAACACAACTGATCAATCTGATGGCTTGTCAGCGTGGGACAAATGAATATTGGTACCGACGCCATGGTGAATTAAAATGCATGTTACGGAATTTAGGAACACCAACATGGTTCGTTACCCTAAGCTGTGCGGAGTACGCTTGGGATGATTTACTGGATTTTCTACGAGAGGCAAATTCAAACATTAAAAACATCGAATACAAGACAGCAGGAGAACTGTGCTCATTGGATCCGGTTAAAGTTTGCAGATATTTCAATCATAGATTTGAGGCTATGATGTCGTTCATCTGCAATAAAAAAAATCCACCTGTAGGAGAAGTAGTGGATTTCTTTTGGAGAAAAGAGTACCAGGCAAGAGGTGCTCCTCATATTCATATGCTGTTGTGGATCAAGGATGCCCCAAAGTTTGGAACAGATGCTGATGAAGCAGTGTTATCTTACATTGAAGAATATGCAACATGTGCTATACCAAAAAGCACAGAAGAGAAAAAGTTAAAGGAGCAAGTTTTACGTTTCCAAAGTCATCGGTGTGGAAAATACTGTCAACGGAAATACAAGAGCAAAGATAAATACTACACTAAATGTCGATTTGGATTTCCTAGACCTGTTCTTTCAAATGGAAGAGTAAACAGTTTTATGTCATCTGTGAGACATACTATCACAAGAAAATCACCTAAGAATACCTACAACCTTAAAAGAAAAGAAGAATCAAAAAATATAAATGACTACAACCCAGTGATTTTATCCATGTGGAACGCTGACATGGATATACAGTATGTAGCTGACAATTCCATTGCTGTTGCTCGATATGTAACGTCTTACAGTATGAAATCAGAAAAAACAGAATTGAAGGAAATGTGGGAAGAGATTTCTCACGAGAAAACTGTCAGTAAGAAGCTGTACAGTTTCAGTTTGAAGATGTTATCGCATCGAGAAATTGGATCCTACAAATGTTCAGATAGGTTATCTTCTGCAAGTCTCTACTCGAAATCAAGAAGAATAATTTGGGCAAGTTTAGGCCTTGCAGCCATGAGAAATCGGGTACTGAAATCTGTTGGAGAAATTGAATATTTGGCCGAGAATGACCCAGAAAGTACAGATATTTTGAAATCAAACATGTTGGACACATATTATCCCAAGAGAAGTCATCATCTGGAGAACATGTGTCTCTATGAAGTGCTGCAGAACTACATTTATTCACGGAAAGCCACAGAAGACATCAACAATGGAAAATATAAAGTCATTGATGAGGAAGGATGTTTGGTGAAGCAAACAAAAGGAAGTTTGATAAATCACAGGAAGCTGAGTTGCGACACTACTGACAAAAAGGAATTTTACTACTTGGCTCTTTTACAGCTGTTTAAACCATGGCGTACAGAGGATGAACTACTGGGAGAATTTCAAAGCTATGAAGATTCTTTTAATGCTTGCAAAGACAGCATACAATGCAGTACATTCTCAACTTATCTGCAAATGTTAAATGAAGAAATTGAACAGGAAACTACAATTGCAGCAGAAATAGCTAGAGACAGTTCTCAGGATAGCCAAAGTTCAGGAACACTCAGTCAAGATCCCCTAGGACAACCAATCGTTGAAAATGAAGCATCAATAGCCATGAATGAAGTGGAAACGGCTATGAATCAAGCTCAAGAAGAATTTATAGACTTACAAAATTTGGAAAGACAACTGAACAAAGAGCAGCAACAAATTTATGAAGAGATCAGAAACAAAATTGATCACAGATTTCTACATGAAAAAAAAGAGTGCTCATGCACATCATTTCATCCAATCAGGATGTATGTAAGCGGACAAGCTGGAACTGGAAAAAGTTTCCTTATAAAAGTCATCAGAAGCTACCTACAGCAAACAACGGATTCTACTTTGTCTTGTGTGGTTACTGCTCCAACTGGGTTAGCAGCATATAACATAAAAGGAATCACTTTACATCGTTTGCTAATGTTACCAGTGGAGCATGAGAACAAAATACAATACAACAAGCTACCTGGAGAAGCATGCTTGGAAGTTTCAAGAGTATTGAAGAAGATGCAAGTTCTCATTATTGATGAGGTGAGCATGGTATCAAACTTAATGCTTGCCTTTGTGCATTTAAGAATGCAGCGAATTCTGAAGACAGACTATGACATGTTATTTGGAGGAAAACACGTCATAGTTTTTGGAGATCTTTTGCAACTTACTCCAGTTAAAGGACAACCAGTGTTTAATACTGTGACACATGAAGACACGAAGAAGTCATTGGGAAGCATCGGTAATACAAATATTTGGTCCTTCTTTGAGTACAAGGAACTTACTACTAATATGAGGCAAGCAAACGATGAAGAATATGGCAGTATTCTGAAAGATATCAGAATTGGACTACTCACTGAAGCTGGCAAAAAAGCATTACAGAGTCGGCTGCTACATAATTTATTTCCAAAGGAAGAAATAGTTGCAGAGAAGATATACAAGAACATTGCAGAAAACAAAAGTGTCATCTGCTTAATGCCAACTCTACGTGAATGCCCAATATTCAATGAGGAGCTTTTGAAATTGGAAAAGGAAGATATCAGGAAATTGGAAGCAGTGGACAAAATTGAGGATGGAAGAATTACTGTCACATTAACAGGCACACTGAAAAATAAATTGGATTCACTAGAGAAGAACATTTCCAAAACAGCTGGATTAGAAAAAAATCTATATGTTTGCATGAACTGTAGAGTATTTTTAAGGAGAAATTTGAATGTTGAAAAAGGTTTAGTTAATGGAGCTATGGGAAGAGTTGTGGGTTTTATTAATTATCAGAAAAAAGATGGAATTGAATGTTTAAAAATAAAATTTGATCAGATAGAAGAAGTTAAAGACATTTGTCGTTGTTCAGTTCGTTTCATGCTTGTGAAAGATTTATATGTACGTAGGAAGCAGTTTCCGTTTTCTCTAGCATATGCTGTAACTATTCACAAGTCTCAAGGATTGACTGTAGATTGTGCATTTGTGAACATTGGTTCAACTGTGTTCAAAGAAGGTATGGCATATGTTGCTTTGTCACGAGTGAAAACATTATCAGGTTTATTCATGATAGACTTTGATGATTCAAAAGTTAGTGCTGATACAAATTGTGTAAAGGAGTATAATAGATTAAGAAGAAGCTATGCTCCTCATTTAGGTCAGTATCCTGTGTAGGAGAAACGTGTAGTTTCTCGTAAAAGGAGAAATGAGAATATCTGTAATGAAGATGTAGAGAGGAGGAAAAAAAAGAGGAGTGATGTAATTGCAAGCAAAAAGAATAAGGAAAATGAAGAACAGGTTGTAGGATGTCATTTTGAAAATAGCTCTGGTGTCAACTGCTACGCAAATGTAGTGCTGAATGTTGCATTTTATCTGGAAAGTTTGCAAGAGCAAATAATAGTAAATCAGGGAAAAAGATTCTGTTCTGTGCTGAGTCTCCTTTTTGAAAAGCTGAGTAATGATAAAACTCAAATAGAAAGTGCTACTGAAATTAGAAAACTTTTAGATGTATGTTCAGGACGAACACAGTTTTCTCAAAATGTACAGCAAGACGCACAGGAATTCTTGATGTATTTTCTTCAGGTACTGGAAGAAGAAGGGGTTCCCATTGAAAATGTATTTGGTCTCTCTTATAAATGGGAACATAGTTGTGAAAACTGTTATAATATATGTGGCTCTAATGTTGATAATGAAAGGTTTATTTATTTAACATTGCCAGAGAGTAAAACAGTCACTTTTGCTAAATTAGTTAAAGATGCTAATCATAGCATGCAATGCGGTGAGTGTAAATCTGACATGTTTTCAACGTTAATTTTAAAGGAATACTGACAGTATGTAATTTTAATGATGCAACGATGTAGAGCTGATGGTTCAAAATTGGATACTTTAATAAAGAAGTTTACAGGACAGCAATTATCAATTTCAGGAAAAACTTTTGTAACAGTTGCAATAATTTTCCATGATGGACCTACTGTAACTTCTGGTCATTACACAGTTTATCTTAAATGCGAAAAAGGCTGGACACTGTGTAATGATTCCCAATTGATTTTTAAGCAACGTTTGCCTTTTGATTTAGCAAATTCCTATCTAATCTTCCTGAAACCTAAATTTTAGAGAGATTTGGCAACATCTGGACAAAACAATTTTACCATTTTATTGGATTACCATTGGAATTTACAAATAAAAAGATTTAACAAATTATCATTTGGCCTAATGGAAAGGTAACCAATTGTAATGTGGAATTTTTCCATTTTTTAATGAAACTTTGGAAAACCAAAAATTTAGAAAAAATCGGTAACATCTGCACAATTTAAATTTTGGAATGTTATTGGATTGCCATTGGAAATTTTTTCAAAAAAGATTTTTAAAATTACTATTTGGCCATGCGGAAAGGTAAACAATTCTATTGTGGACTTATTTAATTATTAATAAATCTTTCGGAAACCAAAATGTTACAGAGAATCGGTGAGATCTGTACAATTTAAACTTTAGTTTTTTATTGGATTACCATTGGAAATTTAATCAAAATAGAATTTTAAAATTACTATTTGGCCTAAAGGAAATTAAACCAGATGTATTGTGGAGTTATTTGAGATATATTATTGTGATTATACTTCTGAAACAAAAATATCAGACGGTATTTTAAAGAAATAAGTTATGTTTATGCAAAAAGAGATTGTGGGCTTTTTTAAAACAATCTTTGAGATTGTTAATTTTTTTTTTGCCCGCTGTTAAATGATGAATGCAATTGCTTTCACAATTTATAGTGAAATGCAATATATTCTGAAAACAGCAAAAAAAAGGCAAACATATTTTTTGAAAAATATGTAAATATGTGTACTGTATTATAAAATGTTTTATTAAATATTAATACTTTTTTCTTTTTTTTCAGATTGAGATAGAACATTTTCGAAAACTAGAACCATTTTTAAAGCAATTTAAAAAAAATTTAAATGAATAAATATTTTTTTGAGTGGGTATGGTAAGTCAATAATATCATGGTCCCTTTTTTCCACTTCTCTACAATCACATTTTCAGTTTTTCATTGTAGTCTCTCAAGGACCTTGTAATGTGATAATTGATTTTTAGTGTTTTTAAAAAAAAATTAAAAAAAATTACGCGTACCGTACGCGTACGGTAAAAAAAAAATTAAAAAAAGTTTTTAAAAACATATATAAAAAATAGATGAAAGGTAAGGTTGGCTCTTAAAAGAGCCGTTGTGTTCATGCAGGGACAGAGGAAAGAAAGAATGGGAATATTAAACGGTACGACAAGTGTGCTGATCTATTTTATTGTTCACTAGGGAAATACTGGTCTCCCTACAACAAATTAGATCATGACAAGTGGCGCACCTTATTTCAACCCTCAGAAACCGAGGGTTAGTTTCCAGAGGACCAGAAAAAGGAGATGCTCCCCCCACAGATGAAGGGCTCACCTGACCTGCAGAAGAAGGACTCGGCACTGCAGATGATGGTCCAGGCTGAGCTGCTGTGGATGTGCTTGGTTGATTTACTGAAGGGTTACCTTCAGTAAGTCGAGCATGTGTCCTTCTGTGTACATCCTTAAGGTGTCTCATCATGGTGTGATTCCCAAAGGAATACTTCCTGTCGGGATTCCCTTTTGAAAGTACACGGCCACACAGCTTACAAGTCACTAAGGGTGCATTTACCTTTTGCTGGCCTTCTGGAAAAGAAAAATACTCCCATATGTAAGAGGTCTTTTGTTTCCTCGCTCTCTGCCTCAAGGTAGTGCTGCTAGCCTCACTCTCAGAAGGGCTCTGCTGTTCTGCCATCGTATCACAAAGACAACCCAGCTCCTTCTCCTAAGGGATCACAAGCAGAAATGAGGGGAATGGGTGTGGTGTAGGAGAGTTCTAGAACTGAAAGTAGTTTCAACCAATCAAAAGTTGTGTTTCATGATCACATGACCTACCGTACGCTTACGGTACACTTACGGTGCGCTTACGGCAAAAGTACGCATGCGCGTAAAAAAGACACGCGCACGCGCGCATGCGCAAAACAGGCACGCCCCTTCACTTCCGCGTAACGTGCGCGTGCAGCGTACGCGTTACGCGCTATGCGCGCGTGACGTGCGTCTACGCAAATTGCGTAAATGAACGCTAACAGCGTAGAAATCTAACGTAATTACAGCAAGACGTGCGCTTACCGTACGCGCACGGTAAAAAAAAAAAAGAAAATGTATTGCTAATAAATTGTACCTGTTTATTTTAAAAAAATTGTAAAATAAAAACATATTGTAGAATTTTTAAAATTTAACCATAGTCTTTAAAAAAGGATAGACAATTAAAATAAAAATATGTAAAAAAAAAAGAAGAAAAAAAAAAAAATTAGCATTTAAAAAACCTTGCAAATTCACTGAAAAAAACATGGGTTTCACTCACGTTATAGTAAGGAATTAGCATTTAAAAAGCCTTGCAAATTCACTGAAAAAACCATGGGTTTCACACACGTTATAGTTAGGAATTAGCATTTAAAAAACCTTAGAAATTCAATGAAAAAACCAAAGGTTTCACACATGTTATAGTTAGCTGGACATTTCACTCGTAAAAAACCATTGAAATTCCCCCGTTATAGTTAGTTCAGCTAACTATAACTCGCGCGCCCGCAATGCACTACTGATGACGTCACATATTACATCACTCATGACATGGTCAGTGACATCACTCATGACATCACTGATGACATCTCAAATGACATCACTGATGACATTATCCTTGTGACAGAGTGGTAGACCTCCTCTCACCCTAATATAACCTTTGATACAAACATTCAAAAATAGAGACTGAAATTTTCAAAAAAATGGACATACCAATAACAGTTACAACAACCTATTCAGTAATTCTAAGATCCACATACACATCCACTCATCCACCAACAATCCTATACAGTCACTCATACATGTACTCACACATCATATGTACTCATACACCTAAACATCCTGTAACACAATGCCACTCATCCATAGAGTTACTCACACATAGTCACTCATGCTAATAAAGAATCAAACATCCATTTACTTGCATATACAGTTATACACACACCACCACACTTACTTTTACAGAAACTTACACATACTTAGTCTTTTAAACAATCACTTATAGAAACACATACTTATTCATACAGGAAGTCTACCAATCTCTCACTCTCACATATACTCACTTATAAACACCAATAGTCACATATACTAGTTTAAAACATATGTAGTTACTTATGAAGACACTATTGAGACAGTCATTCACTCACTAACACACCCATGCACACACTCATCCACCCATACAGTCCTGCACACATGCTGTCTTCAACACACACAAACAGTGAGTCACTCATTCATGCATCTATGCACTACGTAATACCCCCACCGCACCATGAAGACACTCAGACACTCATACTGATACTCAAAAAACCAACTAATAACCTATATAGACACTCATGTAGCTACTCACCAACCCATGCAGCCACTTATATACAAAGTGAGAGACTGATACAGGTATTTACACATTTAAACATTACTCACTTAGCCATGTATTCAAAAAGATACACTTAATCAGTCAGTAATACAATCAATTTTTCAAAAACAAATCATCAATTTAGACACTTATATACTCATTTATTCTTCCATCGACCTTGACATATACATATATTAAACATATTTAATTTTCAGAAAAACACACATTCACTGGATGATGTCATCAGTGATGTCATTTGAGATGTCATCAGTGATGTCATGAGTGATGTCACTGACCATGTCATGAGTGATGTAATATGTGACGTCATCAGTAGTGCATTGCGGGCGCGCGAGTTATAGTTAGCTGAACTAACTATAACGGGGGAATTTCAATGGTTTTTTACGAGTGAAATGTCCAGCTAACTATAACATGTGTGAAACCTTTGGTTTTTTCATTGAATTTCTAAGGTTTTTTAAATGCTAATTCCTAACTATAACGTGTGTGAAACCCATGGTTTTTTCAGTGAATATATATATATATATATATTATCTACTGGCGGTCGCCAGTAGATAGTTATAGTTAGGACCGAGTTCCCATAGGAAATCTGAAAATTCTATTTTGAATAACTTTGGCGCCGGTTGACGAATCCTCGCGTAATTCTCAAAAATAATGGGGCGCTCCGCTCAGCTCCTACTCTGAAAGTCTCGGGGTGATTCGTCAAGCGGGAGCTGAGAAAAAAGGGGGGTCCCAAAACCCGTTTTCCCCATGCATTTTCCCATAGGACCTTTAGTCGAAGGTACAGCCTGAACGGCTGAACAGAATTACTTGAAGTTTGGCAAAGAGGTAGTCCTCAGGTCAGGCATGTGCCTTTTGCATATATGGTGTCAATCTGTTCAGTAGTTCCTGAGAAAATTGCAGCTAAAAGTACATAAATATCTATATGCGCGCACCGTGCGCGCACGGTGCGCGCACCAAATGTGCGCGAGCGTAATTCTGATTGGTGGTTAGATGTCAGTCAACATTAGAATCGGTCGACATCAGGAAGTGTAGGATGCCATTTTGTGTGTCGCAGTGAAAAAGAAAGGTGGAGAACGTGAAAAGGGGGCAGGGTAGAGAGTTCCTGACCCCCTAGCCTTTGTCAGGGGGTCCCTGAAGGACCCCGAAGGGTGAAAAAAACATTTTATTTTATTTTAAATCGCGGGGTGCGCGCACGGTGAAAAACCCTTAAAAAAAAATACATTTTAAACTGTTTATAAGTTTATAGAAGATATTAACTATGCTGTTCAACTTTATCCAAATTAAAAAAAAAAGAGCTGAGCCATTCCATATTACAGGATACAGTCAATCTACTATATACATAGGTAGTTTATTGTAAAATAAATATATACAAAATATAATAATACATACATAAATTAGCATTTCAAAAACCTTACAAATTCACAAAAAAACCATATGTTTCACACACGTTATAGTTAGAAATTAGCATTTAAAAAACCTTGCAGATTCACTTAAAAAACCATAGGTTTCACACATGTTATAGTTAGGAATTAGCATTTAAAAAACCTTGCAAATTCACTGAAAAAACCATAGGTTTCACACATGTTATAGTTAGCTGGACATTTCACTCGTAAAAAACCATTGAAATTCCCCCGTTATAGTTAGTTCAGCTAACTATAACTCGCGCGATCGCAATCCACTGCTGATGACGTCACATATTACATCAATCATGACATGGTCAGTGACATCACTCATGACATCACTGATGACATATCAAATGACATGACTGATGACATCACTGATGACATCATCCAGTGAATATGTGTGTTTCTGAAAAATAAATATTTTTTATATATGTATATCTAAAGGTTAATGGAAGAATAAATGGGTAAATAAGTGTCTAAATGGATGGGATTTTTGTAAAATTAATTGTATAACTGACTTATTAACAGTATCTTAGTGAATACAGTGATGTAATATGTGACGTCATCAGCAGTGGATTGCGGTCGCGCGAGTTACAGTTAGCTGAACTAAATATAACGGGGGAATTTCAATGGTTTTTTACGAGTGAAATGTCCAGCTAACTATAACATGTGTGAAACCTATGTTTTTTTCAGTGAATATATATATATATATGCAAAAAAAAGTAGAGAACACAGGGTAGTTCTCAAGTTTAGGTAGCAAGCAGCCCTAGTATAGAGCACCCTAAGCACCAGCAACACTCTAAATTTGCTCACCTCAAATGTCTGCTATTCTATCAAAGTCTTTATATATATAATCCAAAAAGAACAACACTCCTCCCTCAAGAAGTACAGCGAGCCCAGCCAGCCAGTTTGTAAGCTAAATGCTGCGTAACACCTTTGAACCCTCCTCGGCCCTAATCTTATGCAAATGATGGGTAATTGCTTATTCGTCTCTTAAAGTACATGGTACAAGTATTGAAGAAAGAGGTCCTTTCAAGTGAGTTCAAATTAAAGATGTTTTGAATCACGTTTTGGAAGCAAACAAAAGTGGTCTGCGGCTCTTTAAGTATGCATAATGTTCTCCTTTTTCGACATTTCAGAGATATTCTCACATTCATAACATCAATGCAGTTCAAAAACAAGCCATCCACAGACCACAGTGTCCAGAGTGCATTGCATTCATGCTGGTCAAGTACTTACTTCTTTTGACTCAAATATGTCAATTTCACATAGGGCATAGTAACCAAATGTCCTGCAACTCCCAAAAGACAAAACCTCTGCCTTCATGTTTTATTTTTAATGAAAACAATGTTTAAAGTGCCTTAGTGCATATTAAATGTTGCTTCCAGGTCTGTGCTGAATTAAACAATCCGTGCAAACCCTCGCTGCTTCAATTATTAGTCAGAGTTCAACGTATGTCAGGCAGGCCTCCTGTTCCTCACAGTGTCCTCAACCTGCACAGTTCCCTCCTCGTTTATTCGTTGTAGCCAGCTAAAACTTAATTCAGTCCTTCTTCAATACTTGTACCATGTGCTTTAAAAGATGAATAAGCAAGTACCCTACATTTGCATCTGATTAAGACCCATGAGGGTCGAAATGTGCTATGCAGCATTGTGCCTTGAATTAAATAAATGAAGTTTTAGCTTACAAACCTGCTGGCTATACCTAAGCAACACACACATCCACTAACTCTCCAATAAAGCCAGATGCAGAGCCACTAACTCACCCATGCAGCTGCTCACAAAACCAATGACACATCCATACAGTCACTAACACAGCCACTCACAGACACATACAGGCACTCATACACCCACTCACACACTGATAGATACATACACACAGCCACTCACGACTTATATTAGAAAAACTTTCACTCATTAGCAGTACACTAACTATACTAATTTAACTTTTGTAGTACCTTAGTATATATTTTTAACACTCATAAACTTTTAGAAAACACTGACTGGATATTGTTATCTGTGATGTCATTTGAGATGCAAAAAACAGTTGATGGACAGAATGTAGAACAATGTCATATATTCACCACAGTACAGAGATCTGGGCCTAAATCCATTGTTTCTTTGCTCACCATGCCATTCCAGTTTGATCCCAGCCATATGCAAATCAGTCTTGACTCTGTGCCTCATGGGAACAGTCCAGCCCGACCTGCCAGGCCAGGTCCTCCCTGGACTGGAAACAACCATGCTAGGACTGATTTCGGGGTTTCATCCCTCATCAGCCAGGATAGCTTGACTCCAGTGGCATGGAGAGCACAAGACACACGTCTGGGTATACCTGTCCCACTCAGGGTGACAAATGCAAAAAGAACAATTGATGGACAGAATGCAGAACAATGTCATACATGCACCCCAGTACAGAAATCTGGGCCTAAATCCATTATTTTCTTGTTCACCATGCCATTCCAGTTCGAACCCAGCCATATGCAAATCAGTCTTGACCCTTTGCCTCATGGGAACAGTCCAGCCCAAACTGCCAGGCCAGGTCCTCCCTGGACTGGAAACAAACATCCTAGGACCGGTTTTGGGCTAACATCCTTCATCAGCCAGGTTAGCTTGAATTCGGTGTCTGAACTTGGGTGGCGAAGTGAGCTAAAGAACCATGATGGATTCAACCCAGATCTGCGACTGGGGGTGAGTGTCTGAAAAGTTTCAGCGCTCCATCTATCATCTCCTTGTGTTTGCTTTGTTCACCCTAAGTTGGCAGGGTATGCCCCAGACGTGGGTCCTTTGCTCACTTTGCCACTGGATTCAAGCTAGCCTGGCTGATGAGGGCTGTTAACCCGAAATCGGTCCTAGGATGCTTATTTCTGGTCCAGGGAAGACATGGCTTGGCAGTTTGGTCTGGACTGTTCCCATGAGGGACAGGGTCAAGACTAGTTTGCATATAGCTGTGCCTGAACAGGGTGGCAAAGTGAGCTAAAGAACGATGATGGAGTCAACCCATATCCGTGACTGGGGGTGAGTGTCTGAAAAGTTTTAGCACTCCATCCATCATCTCCTTGTGTTTGCTATGTCATTTGAGATGTCACCTGTGATGTTATCAGTGATGTCAATGACCATGTAATGAGTGATACAATAGATAAGGTCATAAGCAGTGCAAATTCTCCAAAACTGCTGAACAGATTTACACCATTTGGCAAAAAGGTTGCTTTCTTGACCAACAGCTACCTTTCTGCTAAATTTGAGGAAATTCCATTCATATATATCATATATATTAACAACTGGCGGTCGTCAGTAGATAGTTATAATTAGGACCTAGCGTCCGTAGGAAAAGCATTTTTTGTTTTGCCTATTACTATTGTGTTGTTTCACGAATCTTCATGACATTTTTCCCCAAAATTATTTTTTCAAATAAGCTCTTATCTTGATAATTTGGGGGTGATTTGTCAAGGGGGGGACTCAAAATGTATTTTCTCCATGCAATTTCCATAGGATTCTTTAGACAAGGCTACAGGTCAAACTGCTGAACGGACTTACGCCAAATTTGGCAGTGAGAAAGGTCTTGGTCCAGAAAGCACGCTTTTGTTTAAATGGTGTAAATCCGTTCAGTGTTTTTTTGTGATATTAAAGGAAAAATATATATATATATCTGGGCGGAGCCTAACTCCCGAGCACAAGCTTGCCTCCGATTGGCTGCTAACACTTCAAACCAGGAAGTGTTAGCAGCCATCTTGTGCCTTGCATCGAGTGAAAATAAAACAGAGGTCCCGGGGACAATTATATATATATATATATATGGGTTGCGGCCTCAAGCTTGTGAGCAACTTTGGTTTTATATATATATATATATATATATATATATATATATATTATCTACTGGCGGTCGCCAGTAGATAGTTATAGTTAGGAAAGCTGAAAATTCTATTTTGAATAACTTTGGCGCCGGTTGACTTCTCTTTGTGAAATTTTCAAAACTAATGGGGCGCTCCGCTCAGCTCCTACCCTGAAAGTCACGGGGTGATTCGTCAAGCGGGGGCTGAGAAAAAAGGGGGGTCCCAAAACGCGTTTTCCCCATGCATTTTCCCATAGGAACTTTAGTCGAAGGTACAGCCAGAACGGCTGAACAGAATTACTTGAAATTTGGCAAAGAGGTAGTCCTCAGGTCAGGCATGTGCCTTTTGCTTAAATGGTGTAAATCCGTTCAGTAGTTCCTGAGAAAATCAAAAGTAAAATCACATATATATATGGGTGGAGCCTAACCACACATCTCATCGTGAGATCTGATTGGCTGTCAGCACTTCATACAAGAAGTGTTGGCAGCCATCTTGGGACCAATATACATGATAGCACCTCATTAAAAAGCATTGCAGTTAATAGAAGGTTTTAAGACTTTAGTTACATTATAAATCATTTGTTGATGGTACCATACTCATTTTAGGAATTGTGGTGTGTTTTAAGGTGATTTTACCATGTGAAAAAGCCTTCTGCTGTGATACCATGAATCATGTTTGAGAGAAAACTATTTTCTCATGCTTTTCCCACAGAGGTTTGGAAGGTGATCTATAAGCTAACTGAGAGCATACTTTCTGTAAATTCACATTATCTTTCTCAGTCATGTGAGAATGAAGTCTGACATTCTTAGTAAAACATGTACATCCAACAAGAGCAGAGACTGTCAGTTGATTCCTTTGTGTTCTACTGCAGCTTCCCAGAGTGTTCTAAAGAACAACTAGAGCGCTAACAGTCCTACTTATGACAAACGTATGGCACACCTGAAGCCATCTTGGTTGGAATAAAGTGGTAATTCTTAAAACATTTAATTTAAAAAGGAACAAAATGAGGGGTTTCATTTTGCCATAGAAAGTATGATTAGTGCTGCAGAAAGAAAAATTAGGGCACATTTTGAGTGACTTCTCAAATCCTCTTCTATTTCATAAAAAAATTCTGACATGCAGACTGAAACATGCACTTTCAATACCAGCAGCAGACTTCCCTGGTGAGCAGTAGCTTTACTACAGTGATCTAATAAGCAACTAGAGTGCTAACATTCTGAATTTATGGCAAATATGTGAGACATCAGAATGCCTTCTTGATGGAATCAAAGTAAAAAACTGAAAGTATTCCCTACTGAGGAGACTGTAGTAAATGAGGAAATTAGGAAACATCATAACAAATAAGTCTCCCAAAATGGCCACCAGAGACAAAAGAGCCCAAATGTAGCCCAAATATCACCCAGATGTAGACCAAGTATAGCCCAATGACAGAATGTCCCAGAGTGTTTTAACAAACAACTAGAGCGCTAACAGTCTTACTTATGACAAAAGTATGGCACACCTGAAGCCATCTTGAATGGAATAAAGTGGTAACACTTAAAACATTTAATTTACAAAGGGACACAATGAGAGGATTCATTTTGCCATAGAAATTATGATTAGTGCTACAGAAAGAAAAATTAGGGCACATTTTGAGTGACTTCTCAAATCCTCTTCTATTTCATAAAAAAATTCTGACATGCAGACTGAAACATGCACTTTCAATACCAGCAGCAGACTTCCCTGGTGAGCAGTAGCTTTACTACAGTGATCTAATAAGCAACTAGAGTGCTAACATTCAGAATTTATGGCAAATTTGTGACACATCTGAATGCCTTCTTGATGGAACCAAGTAAAAAACTGAAAGTATTTCCTACTGAGGAGACTGCAGTAAATGAGGAAATTAAAAACTTCATAACAAAAAAATCTCCCAAGATGGCCACCAGAGACAAAAGAGCCCAAATGTAGCCCAAATATCACCCAGATGTAGCCCAAGTATAGCCCAATGACAGAATGTCCCAGAGTGTTCTAACGAACAACTAGAGTGCTAACAGTCTTACTTATGACAAAAGTATGGCACGCCTGAAGCCATCTTGATTGGAATAAAGTGGTAACACTTAAAACATTTAATTTACTAAGGAACAAAATGAGGGGGTTCATTTTGCCATAGAAATTATTATTGGTTCTGCAGAAAGAAAAATTAGGGCACATTTTGACTTCTCAAATCCTCTTCTATTTCATAAACAAATTCTGACATGCAGACTGAAACATGCACTTTGAGTACCAGCAGCAGACTTCCCTGGTGAGCAGTAGTTTTACTACAGTGATCTATTGAGCAACTAGAGTGCTAACATTCAGAATTTATGGCAAATGTGTGACACATCTGAATGCCTTCTTGATAGAACCAAAATAAAAAACTGAAAGTATTTCCACTGAGGAGACTGCAGTAAATGAGGAAATTAGGAAACTTCATAACAAATAAATCTCCCAAGATGGCCACCAGAGACAAAAGAGCCCAAATGTAGCCCAAATATCACCCAAATGTAGCCCAAGTATAGCCTAATGACAGAATGTTCCAGAGTGTTCTTAAGAACAACTAGAGCGCTTACTGTCTTACTTATGACAAAAGTATGGCACACCTGAAGCCATCTTGATTGGACTAAACTGGTAACACTTAAAACATTTAATTTAAAAAGGAACACAATGAGGGGGTTCCTTTTGCCATAGAAATTATGATTAGTGCTGAAGAAAGAAAAATTAGGGCACATTTTGAGTGACTTCTCAAATCCTCTTCTATTTCATTAAAAAATTCTGATATGCAGACTGAAACATGCACTTTTAATACCAGCAGCAGACTTCCGTGGTGAGCAGTAGCTTTACTACAGTGATCTAATGAGCAACTAGAGTGCTAACATTCAGAACTTATGGCAAATGTGTGACATATCTGAATACCTTCTTGATGGAATCAAAGTAAAAAACTGAAAGCATTTCCTACTGAGGAGACTGCAGTAAAAGAGGAAATTAGGAAACTTCATAACAAATAAATCTCCCAAGATGGCCACCAGACACAAAAGAGCATAAATGCAGCACAAATATCACCCAGATGTAGCCCACATGTAGCCCAATGACAGAAGTGTGCAAAACACTTATTTTTTGTGTATTTGCAGTTTTATATAGTGCAGACTTGTCAGGTATTGGAATGCTTTACATGAGCATTGGTTACATCACACAAGATCAAATTCATTTTGGTTGTAGACATGGGGAGATTAAGTGATTTGACCACAATCACAGAATGTTGAGCTGAAGCAGAAACTCCAACCTGGTTCCCCAGTTGTAAAGTCTGCAGCTCTGGAAGTAACCCCACATCCTCTCGCCAAGGTGCTACATTTAATCAAGTGGTCAACTGGATAAAAAAACATAAAGATTACAAATAATTTAAAAGTTCTTTGTCGCTATTTGAAAACTCAGAAAATATGTCCTCATTTTAGTTTTTTAGAGCACTAACCATAATTTTGATGCAAATAAGACCCTCTCATATATGTAATTTCTAAAGGAAATACTCTAGGTATTACAGTTTTGATTACATCAAGATGACGTCAGGCGTTCCACACTTTTGTAATAAATATAGAATGTTAGCAATCTAGTTGTTCATTGGGATACTGTTGAGAGGCAGAGGCCAGGGGCACGGACTCTGAAAATTGAAGGCAGGTAGGAGAGTGCAGAGGCAACAATTTGACCACACTGGGCAGGCAGGAAGGGCAGTGGCAGCACAACAGACTTTGGAGGGCAGTGGAAAGGGGGGCAGGGGCAACAAACCAACAATACAGGACTGGCAAGAGAGGCTGTGGCAATATAATAGACCATTCTGGGCAGAAGGAAGAGGCAGTGGTAGTGCAACCATACATGCCAACAGACCCGTTTCAGCCAGGAAACATCCAAAGTTTTTAAGCTCAAATGGGCTTTATTTGATCTGTCTCCTGTCTACAATCTACTCTTTTTCAATGTAACTCAAAAGGGAAAATCAATACCCCAGTTTTTTTTCAAAATCTCCCTCTTACCAAGTTCAAAATGTTCGCAAGTATGGTACATTGAATCATGGTAGGCAGGAGGAATTGGGGTAGGGACATGGACTCGGATAACAGAGGACAGGAGGGACATGGAGAGGTGCACCAAACTGACCCTACAGGGCAGGCATCAGGGTTTGCAGCAGCACAATACAGCACACAGCGCATGCGGGACGGGAGTGCAGCACAACAATACATAGAAAGCAATAGGGAGGACACAGGACCATGCACATGGACAACAGAGAACAGATGGGAAAGAGGCAATGGTAGCTAGCTGACCATAATGGACAGACAGGAGAGAAAGCTGCAGCATAACAGACCATAAAGGGCAGGAGGGATGGATCAGGGGCATTACAATGGAACAGACAAGCCAGGAGGGAGGGAATAGGGGGTCTGCACATGGAAACAGAGGGCTGGGGGCAAGGTGGCAGGGCAGGAGCAGCAAGATGACCAAGGAGGTCAGGCAGGATGGGCACTAGAAACAAGACACACCATGGAGAGCAACAATGAGACTATGGTGGCATACACACAGACCATGGAGGGAAGGTGGGAGGGGGTCAGGGGCAGCTAGCTGACCACACAGGGAAGGTGGGAGGGACCATGGCAGCACAGAAGACCATGCATGGCAAGCGGGAGGGTTAGTGGCAGCAAAATGGCTATGATGGGCAAGAAGGAGGGTGCAGGGGCATGCACAAAGAACCATGGAGGATAGAAGGGAGGGTCAGGACCTGGGCACAGACAAGAGAGTTCAGGGGAAAGGGCCTCACAACAGACCGCGCGGGGCAGGCAGGAGGAGCAGTTGCAGCACAACAGATCAGGGAGGGCAGAAGGGTGTGGCAGTAAAATGGACCATGGAGGACAGGAGGAAGGGGATAGGGGCATGGCATGTGGACAGGCAGGGTGGAGGGGGCAGGGACAGGTTACAGTCATCTAACAATGCTAGGCAGGTGGGAGGGGAGTGGCAGCTCAACAGAACACTCAGAGTAGATAGGAGTGGCAGGTCCATTGAACATAGAGGGCAAAAAGGATGGAGCAGGGGCATGCACAAAGACATCGGAGGGCAGGGGGAAGGAGAATAGGGGCAGCAAGCTAAGCACAGAGGCTAAGCAGGAGGTCAATGATGGGCCATAGAATTGGGCAATGGAGGGCAGGAGGAGTGGACTGGTACATCATGCTAAATGGAGGGCAGTGGCAGGACATCAGACCATGCATGGCAGGAGGGAGGAGGCTAGTCCATGGATTCAGACAACAGAGGATAGGGAGGAGGTGGATGGGGCAGCAAGCTAACTGTTCAGAGAAGGTGGGTATTAGGAACTTTATTGTTTTTAAAATGTGTGTCTGTGCGAACTACTTAAAATATGAACAAGTATGCAGCATAATCTCACTTTTATTCAGGAAGAAGAGGACGTTTGTGACTGTGACTCCGGGCTCACTTGGCAGAAACACCCCCTGACCCTCCACCCCATCGCAAAATGTAATGCCCGTGAAAAGGGTAGGTGGACGCAGTGTTATATAGAACATAGTCCTGAGAGCACGATTGAAAATGAAAACTAGATGTAGTATATTGTATAAACTATGCACCAAAAAGTGTGATATAAGATTAACCGGGGCGTGAAATATAATATACAATACATTGTGCGCAATGACAGATTCATTGGAGAGCGCGAGATAGCACAGGCACTAGCGCGTGCTATGCGATATGCGCCTTGGAGTGTAATATGCACAGGGCAGTGTTGTGTAACATAACTAGTCTCTAAAGTTGTAATATAAAATATGTGCTAGGGAGTGTAACGTTGCATATCACTGTGACAAAGATATGGATCCCAGATTGTAATATGTATGGCATAGCGCTGTGCGTTATAACATACACATCGAGGAAGGCACGTTAGCTGGGGCAATATAACCCGTGCGAAGGCAAGTGTGGCATGACATATTCACGGGGTGGTGTTACAGTGCACATGGGCTAGAGAGTGTCATAGCATACGCACTAGCTGGTGGAATACAACACAGAGGTGTGAGGCAATCGGCGGGCACTGGTGGGTGTAACACAGCATTGGGCTCAGCCAGGAGCATGCTGTGACTCTCAAGTGAGGTTTGTCTCCTTTCCAGAGAGTAAAATAAAAAGTATTACACATCCGGCGGTGGATGTGTTTTTTATTAACCATGAGGGGGGTTTCTTGCATAGTTTGGTCGAATTTTTGTTGAATCCCCTTTGAATGGCTTGGTGTGCGTGTATATTAAATGTGCCTGTCAATAGCTACCCATGTTTGTACAAATAAACGACAAGGGTGTCTACTTGGAGAGTACCCACCGGCGGGGGCGCCGGGATTTGGCACGGTAGGGCGTCAGACACGTCAGAGCTTCACTAGCGGTGTAAATACATTCCATGTGGATTCATTCTATGCATATTCGCCTTTTAATGAATATCACGCAAATCGTCATGGTGATAGGTACATACGGTTTGTCCAGCATGTCCTAGGTGTTTCTATAAATATATATATTTTTAAAATAATAAAAAACAAAGGCTGGCCCCGGGGGATGGGGTCCCCGGAGCCATAAGTGGCCTGAGGAGGGGGGCAACGCAGCCCCCTCCTAAAGAATTTAAATAAGAAAAAGGCCATGACCCGGGGGTTGGGGTCCCCGGGACCGATTAAGGCCTTGGGAGGGCCAAATTTATTTTTCTCAACAAAAAAAAATAGGGTGCAGGCCCAGGGGGATGGGGTCCCCAGGGCCAGTAAATTAGAAAAAGAAGGGGTGGCCACACAGCCCTCCTTCTAAAAAAAATAAAATAAATAAAAGACCGGCATCGCGCTGGAGGCCACGCCCCCTCCTTGCAGCACTCTGCAAACGCACCCCCTGGCCAGTTGTAAGTTGGGGAATTAATTCCCCTTCAATACTGAGGGTCCCTGAGGGCCAACTAGCCCAACAGGTATCTCTAGTGTGCGCCAGGGAGCTGCGTTGCAGACAGGTGTTCTGAGGCCACGCCCTTTTTACACCTCTATGCAACGCAGCTCTGTGGTGCTTACTGGAGGTACCTAGTGGGCTAGTTTGACCCTAGGGACCCTTAGGATTCAAGGGGACTTAATCTCTCAACTTAGAACGGCCACAGGGTGCGTTTACACAGTGGTGAAGGGAGGGGACGGGGCCTGAGGTGACGTGTGCAAACACGCCCTGTGGCGCATTTTAAGTTGGGGAAATAATTCCCTTTCAATCCTGAGGGACCCTGGGGGCCAACTAGCCCACCAGGTGCTTCCAGTAAGTGCCACTGCTCTGCGTTGCAGAGAGGTGGCGCAGGCCGTGCCCCTTTTTACACCTCTCTGCAATGGCGCTTACTGGACGTACCGAGTGGGCTATTTTGCCCCTAGGGATCCTCAGGTTCAAGGGGACTTAATCGCCCAACTTAAAAAACGGCCACAGGGCATGTTTACACAGTGGGGAAGGAAGGGGACGGGGCCTGAGGTGACCTGTGCAAACACGCCCTATGGTGCGTTTTAAGTTGTGGAAATAATTCCCCTTCAATCCTGAGGGCCCCTGGGGGCTAACTAGCCCACCAGGTGCTTCCAGTGAGCGCCACCGAGCTGCGTTGCAGAGACGTGGTCCAGGCCGTGCCACTTCTTACACCTCTCTGCAACGCAGCTCTGTGGCGCATACTGGAGGTACCTAGTGGGCTAGTTGGACCCTAGGGACCCTCAGGATTCAAATTAACTTAATCTCCCAACTAAAAACGGCCACAGGGCGTGTTTACACAGTGGTGAAGGGAGGGGACGGGGCCTGAGTTAACGTGTGCAAACAAGCCCTGTGGCGCGTTTTAAGTTGGGGAAGTAATTCCCCTTCAACCCTGAGGGCCCCTGGGGGCTAACTAGCCCACCAGGCGCTTCCAGTAAGCGCCACTGAGCGGCGTTGCAGAGACGTGGTCTAGGCCGTGCCCCTTTTTACATCTCTCTGCAACGCAGCTCTGTGGTGCTTACTGGAGGTACCTAGTGGTCTAGTTGGACCCTAGGGACCCTCAGGATTCAAGGGGACTTAATCTCCCAACATAAAACGGCCACAGGGCGTGTTTACACAGTGGGGAAGTGAGGGGACGGGGCCTGAGGTGACGTGTACAAACACGCCCTGTGGCGTGTTTTAAGAGGTAGTTTTAATCCCCTGTCCTAATATATACTAGGGGCTTACAGAGGAGGTCATGCTGATCACAGGGGGACCCCAACGCATAGTGTTCCCTAGTGTATGTAGGTGTTTTCACTGTATTCTGAGTGTCTTTTAACATAGCACTGGCTTTAGGACTGGTTAGTCAGACTCAGTTACCGCCAGTATCCATCTGAAAAAGTTGAGGGTACAGGATGATTTTGCAACAAGGCTTCTTTCTGCTCTTCTGTTTGTTCTTTATGCATGTTATCCTTCTTCCTGCACTTTTCTTCGTCTTTGATGACTTCTGTTGCTTCTTTCTGCATTACTTTTTTTTCTTTCTGTGAGTTTTTTCTTCACATGTCCTATCTCTGTAGGCTCAGTTAGAAATTAAAATTTAAAAAACCTTTGAAATTCACTGAAAAAAACATAGATTTCAGGCACGTTATAGTTAGGAATTAGCATTTAAAAAACCTTAGAAATTCACTGAAAAAACTATAGGTTTCAGGGGCGTTATAGTTAGCTGGACTTTTCACTCGTACAAAACCATTGAAATTCCCCCGTTATAGTTAGTTCAGCTAACTATAACTCGCGCGCCCACAATGCACTGCTGATGACGTCACATATTTCATCACTCATGACATGGTCAGTGACATCACTCATGACATCACTCATGACATCTTAAATGACATCACTAATGACATCACTGATAACATCATCCTTATGATAGAGTGGCAGACCTCCTCTTCCCCTGATATAACTTTTGATACACACATTTAAAAATAGAAACTACAATGTTCAAAACAATGGACATACCAATACCAGTTACAACAACCTATTCAGTATTTCTAAGATCCACATACACATCCACTCATTCACCAACAGTCCTATACAGTCACTCATACATGTACTCACTCATCATATGTACTCACACACCTATACATACTGTTACACAACGCCACTCATCCATAGAGTTACTCACACACATAGTCACTCATGCTAATAAAGAATCAAACATCCATTTACTTGCATATACAGTTATACACACACCACCACACTTACTTCTACAGAAACTTACACATAGTTAGTCTTTTAAACAATCACTTATAGAAACACATACTTATTCATACAGGAACTCTTTCAATCTCTCACTCTCACATATACTCACTTCTATACACCAATAGTCACATATACTAGTTTAAAACATATGTAGTTACTCAAAGTCAAAGTCAAAGATAGCTTTATTCGATTTCAGTTGTTAAAACCATAAAAGCACATAAAAGTACATACATAAGAACACAATAATAAAAGATCAAAATACATCACAATCTGAGTACTTCATAATAGGGAAGACCTAAGTCAAGAAGGAAGCCAAAATTTAATTCATAGAGGATCTACATCGAATTGCAAATTTTAAAAAGTTTGAAACAGCACTAATGGTCAATTCATCTTCTAATAGCAGCAGCTTTGCATAAGCAGGTTTACACTGTCTCAGGCCCCAAATCTTAAGAAGGGGAATCAGAAATCTCTTTCTTCCCCAAGCATAATATTTACAAAATAAAACACAATGTATTGTTGTTTGCTTAGAAATGTTATCACAGGGGCATTTAATTAAGCTGGACGACCAATCATTATTATCGGGGAAGGTTAACATCCTATAATAAGAGCCGGTTCTAAGTCGAGCTAACAACATCCTAGTGTAACAGGAAAGCTCAGGAGATAGATAAAGCTGCATGCCAGATCCCTGAAATATTAGATGATGATGTAATACAGATGTCTTATTCCTCTCCTCAAGCCACCGTTTGGACTCCAGAAATTCAAGACAACATTTTTTAAAAGCCTTTCTGGAGATCGAAGATAGCGAGGATGGGGTATTAAAATATCCTACATACCCCATGTTAGTCAGGAATTCCTTTATAAATGAGATCCATTTGATATCTTTCGAACTCTCTAATCTCATGCAGTCTAGCAGAATGGCTCTATTATAAGTAGTTGCCTCAGAGGTCCATATCTTATGCCATAGCAGTAACGGGCTAATTTTTATTAGATCCGATATGTAAACCAGATCGAGTTCTCTATGGCAAACGTATGTGGAGGTCGAAACGGGTACCGCTAAGAGATAGCGCAGGAAAGAATTTTCTTTAGCTTGTATTTCCCGGCAATCCGTGGTACCCCAAATACCCGCCCCATAAATAGCGGTTGAGACACATTTAGACTTGTAAATCTCCAAAAGGATACGTACAGGCCTACCCCCCAATTTATTTGCAAATTGTTTTACTGCACCTAGAGCACGGGCAAAAGCAAGATTCCTTGTACTGACCGCTGATTTCCAAGTTCCCATGTTATTAAAAACAATCCCTAATATGAAAAAGTACTTGTTAAGCCTATCTTAGACTTTTGAATAAAAATATCACAAGAAAGCTTTTTCTTTGATGAGCAGCACATGGTAAAAGTTTTCCCAATATTAATTTTTAAACCCCTAGAACGCATATGAGATGAAAAACTGGTTACCGCCTTTTGGAGGCCCGTTTGGGTTCTAGCCATGATGACCGCATCATCAGCATAAAATAAAATGGGGACCGCCGCTCCATCAATTTGTGGATAATCTACATCTAATTCCAATAAAAATTCCGCCACACCATTTATATATAAGTTAAAAAGAAAAGGTGCCAAAATGCAACCCTGGCGAACGCCTTTCATTATTGGGAATTTGTTGGTACATTCTCCTCTTTTTCCATATCGTACCTTTGCCCCAGCCCCCCTATAAAGTTCTTTTAAAAAGTTTAGAATTATTTGATCTATGCCAAACCCACTTAAAGTGTCCCATAAAACCTTGTGGCTTAAGCAATCAAACGCTGAACTGAGATTAACGAAGGTCATAAAAAGGTTGCCCTTTTTTGCCGTCGTATATTTGCCAGTTATTAAAGCTAAGTTAAGGCCTTGTTCGACAGTTCCCAATCCTGACTTAAAACCGTACTGAAATTTAGATAAAATATCGTTATCCTCCGCCCATATTTGCAACCTATTTAAAATAATTCTACCAGCTACCTTCATAAGTGAGTCGAGAAGCGAAATTGGCCTATAACATTTGGGATCATTACGGTCTCCCTTCTTAAAAATAGGCACTACGATCGCTTCCTGCCAAGTAAGTGGGAATCCCTTTTTGTTGAAGATATTTAATACATTGGTAAGCAATGGGGCCCATAAGGAAATATTATCTTTATAAATGTCTATAGGGATCCCATCAGGCCCTGGAGCTTTGTTTTTTGAGCTTGCCAACAATGCTTCTTCCACTACGGAGATAGAAAAGAAGATCCCTAGTGGGAACAGGAGAGAAGAAATAGGCTCGCTAACAACCGATTGAAATTGGAGATTACAATCTGAGGTAGGCAAGTCATCTTTTTTATAGAGCTCGGTAAAGTGGTCGACCCAGACTGAATCTTCGATAGCAAGCTCTATCAAGTCAGATTTCCTTTCGTTAAAAAAAGGAGCATTTATTGCTCTCCAGAAAGCAATATTGTCTCTCAAAGAGCTAGCCTGGACTAAAGCAGTCCAGGCATTTTCCTTCAACTCCGATTTCCGCTTTTGTAATGAGGATCGATAGGTTGCTCTAGCAGTTCTAATTTCTTGTGGATTTTTGGGTATTTTTTTTAAAACCTGTTTTAAGTTAGTATGAGCTTTGGAACATTCTGAATTGAACCAGCCCTCTGCCTTAAGTTTCGCCCCGTCCCACGGAGTTCCTGTCAGTTTGCTGCCAATAAGAGATGTGATCCTCAAGAAGGCACTAATGACAACATCTGGATCAGGCGTTTCATCTAGACAAATCATGAAATCATTAAATTGATCTGCAATCAGAGTATGCGTGAATTTTATAGGATCAACCTTATTCCATTTTATCGCGCAGCCGTTTGTTTTCGACAATGAAATGGCATGGCGATATCCATTGTCAGCTACGCTGGGCATGAGTCTAGAACTCAAATCAAAATCAAAAATTGAACTAATTGGGTAGTGACCACTGATCGCAATGTCCAATGTTTTAAACAGCAGGACATTGTGATGGTGGCTGGAAGTGATCAATGTAAAATCAATGACGGACAATATACCACGCCCGTTGAAAGTGGGTTCAAAGTTAACCTGAGGACTACAAAATTTGTTTACAAAACCCAGGTTCCAATCAGAAAGTAAACTATTAAACAGGTTTCCCGTCATAGAATGCTCAAAATGTGTACATGGTTCGCCGATTAGGTTTACCATACCGCATGTGCCTAAATTACTGTAGGGGCATAGATGGCAATTAAAATCGCCCGTCCATATAATACATGGATCATTATATTCCTTTTCTATCTCATTACGTAAACAATTAATTAAGTCATCCAAGACTTCTTTCTGATCCTCCTTAGGGATATTATTATATAGATTAACTAAGATGATGGAACAATTTCCTTTCCCTTTTAAAAAAAGTAACTGAAAGGCATTATGACCCCCAGTAGAATGGTGCTTTATAGTCAAATTAACTGCATTTGAGATATAAGTGCAAAGCCCCCCGGAACATCTGCCCCTCCTAGACTGGGTAGCTGTGGTGAAATATGTACGATACCCAGCAAGATGGGTTTCAACCTGATCCCAACATTCCTGGAAACAGATTATATCGTATCTTTCAACGAGGTCACAAAAAATAGGGTTGTTTAGCTTATTAGATAACCCCGCTATGTTCCAGGACAAAAGGGCCAACTTCCGTCTATGAGCAGGTTCAGATCTTTCCAGGACATGCGGATTTACGACAGAAACGTCTAGTACTTTCGGTAAGGAATTTGATCTAGTATCCCTCACGGTGATATTGTGAGGTTGTAAGGAGACCGATTCACCATCTTGTACAACCTCAGGGTCATTTGGAACTACGACTTCTTGGGTGACCAGTTCCCCAGATAAAATCCGAGGAACAATTTGAGTACTTATTAACTCTTTGTCCCCGGCATTATGCATGTCCCTTAAATGGCCATTCTCAAGGTAGTTACATTCTTTCTTAGATTTATTGGATTCGCCGCAAGGATCATGCTTGGCTTCACCAATCACATGGAGTCAATCAACCATCACCAGGCAACTATACCTATTGGTGGTCGTTATTCCTCGCCAGAAATCCCCGATTTCCAATTCCCTGTTTGGTTGCCTTCTCCACCCCCTGGTATCTCCTCCTTTCTCTTGGTAACCTACTTCACCCCTGCTACAGTCATAGGCTGAGTGGAGGGGGGACCTAGGGGGATAGAAGAAAGAAAGTTTCTTGGTTCCAATAGCCTCGTTATTATTATGGGTATCCCAGGAGCAGATATAATCCACCGTAGCCGGGTCCTCAAAGTTAACCAAGACACAATCGCCCTGGATTGTTTTTCTACCGAACCCCACCCAGGGAGCCCTACGCACCATTAAAATCTTACTCGTCCTGTTTGGAGGCAATGGGCGATTTAAATTAAGCCAGTATTGCACCTTATTTTTTAGAGACCCAGTGGACTCCTCCATGTCCTCCTTCAATTTAGGAACCCCGGTCAGACCCACCAAAAAAGGGGTTACTTCCGGGGGTAAATTGATAGCTAGTTTCCCTGATTGAAGTTCATGTTTATAATCCTGAGTTTTGTTTGCCTCCAGAGTGTTATTTGTGGCAGGATTAATGGTGTTCTCTATGGGTTTCTTCTCTGGGAAGATCAAATCCAATATAGTTTCATTCTCATTTGGGACTGATGGTTTTTTTGTTGTCGAGCCCACAGGATTTTTTTTTTGATGAGTTAAATTCTTATTCCCCGCCTTTATTACCTCGGAGCTAATCAGATTTTTAGAATAGACGGTCAATTCAGTTAATTGTTTTTCAATCAGACTCAGTCTATTTTCTAGAGGGAAAATATATTTTTTAAAAAGCTCACTCATATGATTAAAAAGTTTATGGTAATCAGCCTCAGCAACCTTAGAATTTACTAATGGGCTAGAAGCGACCTCTGCATTGTCCAGTTCGGAAGTCATACTATTCACATGTGAACATGCGGAAATACGACCATCCTTTGACAGTCGGTCTGATTGTTCCCCGTTACTCGGGGTACCACGTTTAGCCCTTTTTCTTCGAGTACCAAATTTCTCAGACTGTGCTTGGTCTTCATTAACTTCTTTATTTTTCCTTTATTTCTTGGCATTTTTTGGGTGGCGCCCTCTCTCATACCCCTCGTTTGTCTTGGTGTTAAAACTTCTACGGTTTGAAGTGGTTCTAGGGCCAAAGACCTCTCTAACTGCGAGTCTAAAATACAATCAGAGGGAGACGGTGATAGGTCTACCACATTTGGGATGCTGTGAAAGTCCGCATGAACTGTAATGGGAGCTAATTGCTTATTCTGATGGTCTGGAGTTTTGGCTGTTGCGAAGTGTCCCAAAGACGAGTGTTTTGCTAGAATAAGATCTTGGGACACTCTCCGTTCAATAAGAGCAATTCCCTGATCGATGACTGAGTTAGCCCTCACGATAAAGTTATCCAAAGGGCCAATTATACTATTTGCATCCGTAGCCACTTTATTCCTAGACCCTCGTGTAGACGCCATTTACAGATCAGGTTGTTCAACTGCGAAACGCTACACAAATACAGAACTAAATTGTAATCAGCCACATACAAGAATAAATATTAGAGGGGGGCCCGGTCCGGTCCTACTCGGTCTGTAATGGGCTGAAACGGGCCCGCCCTTGGCCCAGGCTTCGCCCGGCGCGCGTCCCGCGCGCTTCCCGCGCTGCGGCAATAGGCTCTGAAGATATAGTTAAGGCAAACGAAAAGGGGGAGTGTCCAGGAAGAGGCAGCAGCTGTTGGCGATGTTCTCGCTGCAAGCGCCTCGCAGTCCCTCACGCCCTGTTCAAACGCCCACAAGGTTGGCTGGCAAACGGAGGTCCACAGATTCAAGCACGGGCGGCTCCCGCGAAGCGGGGGCCGCGAGTCGTGTTTTAAAGGCAGGGAGGCAGGCAGGCAAGCAAGGGGGGAGTGTCTGGGAAGAGGCAGCAGCTGTTGACGATGTTCTCGCTGCAAGCGCCTCGCAGTCCCTCACGCCCTGTTCAAACGCCCACAAGGTTGGCTGGCAAACGAAGGTCCACAGATTCAAGCACGAGCGGCTCCTGCGAAGCAGGGGCCGCAAGTCGTGTTTTAAAGGCAGGGAGGCAGGCAGGCAAGCAAGGGGGGAGTGTCCGGGAAGAGGCAGCAGCTGTTGGCGATGTTCTCGCTGCAAGCGCCTCGCAGTCCCTCACGCCCTGTTCAAACGCCCACAAGGTTGGCTGGCAAACGCAGGTCCACAGATTCAAGCACGAGCGGCTCCCGCGAAGCGGGGGCCGCGAATCGTGTTTTAAAGGCAGGGAGGCAGGTAGGCAAGCAAGGGGGGAGTGTCCGGGAAGAGGCAGCAGCTGTTGGCGATGTTCTCGCTGCAAGCGCCTCGCAGTCCCTCACGCCCTGTTCAAACGCCCACAAGGTTGGCTGGCAAACGAAGGTCCACAGGTTCAAGCACGAGCGGCTCCCGCGAAGCAGGGGCCGCGAGTCATGTTTTAAAGGCAGAGAGGCAGGCAGACAAGCAAGAGGGGAGTGTCCGGGAAGAGGCAGCAGCTGTTGGAGATGTTCTCGCTGCAAGCGCCTCGCAGTCCCTCACGCCCTGTTCAAACGCCCACAAGGTTGGCTGGCAAACGAAGGTCCACAGATTCAAGCACAAGTGGCAGACCTCCTCTTCCCCTGATATAACCTTTGATACACACATTCAAAAATAGAAACTACAATGTTCAAAACAATGGACATACCAATACCAGTTTCAACAACCTATTCAGTAATTCTAAGATCCACATACACATCCACTCATTCACCAACAGTTCTATACAGTCACTCATACATGTACTCACTCATCATATGTACTCATACAGCTATACATCATGTTACACAACACCACTCATCCATAGAGTTACTCACACACATAGTCACTCATGCTAATAAAAAATCAAACATCCATTTACTTGCATATACAGTTATACACACACCACCACACGTACTTCTACAGAAACTTACACATACTTAGTCTTTTAAACAATCACTTATAGAAACACATACTTATTCATACAGGAACTCTTCCAATCTCTCACTCTCACATATACTCACTTATATACATTAATAGTCACATATACTAGTTTAAAACATATGTAGTTACTCATAAAGACACTATTGAGACAGTCATTCACTCACTCACACACCCATGCACACACTCATCCACCCATACAGTCCTGCACACATGCTGTCTTCAACACATACAAACAGTGAGTCACTCATTCATGCACCTATGCACTATGTAATACCCCCACCGAACCATACAGACACTCAGACTGATACTCAAAAAACCAGCTAATAGCCTATATAGACACTCATGTAGCTACTCACCAACCCATGCAGCCACTTATACACAAAGTGAGAGACTGATACAGATATTTACACATTTAAACATTACTCACTAAGCCATGTATTCAGTAAGATACACTTAATCAGTCAGTTATACAATCAATTTTTCAAAAACAAATCATCCATTTAGACACTTATATACCCATTTATTCTTCCATCGACCTTGAGATATACATATATAAAACATATGTAATTTTCAGAAAAACACACATTCACTGGATGATGTCATCAGTGATGTCATCAGTGATTTCATTTGAGATGTCATCAGTGATGTCATGAGTGATGTCACTGACCATGTCATGAGTGATGTAATATGTGACGTCATCAGCAGTGCATTGCGGGCGCGTGAGTTATAGTTAGCTGAACTAACTATAACGGGGGAATTTCAATGGTGTTGTACGAGTGAAAAGTCCAGCTAACTATAACGCCCTTGAAACCTATAGTTTTTTTGAGTGAATATATATATATATATATACCTAGTTATAGTTAGAACTATATAAGGATAGGAAATTGATTTTTTTATTTGCTAATAACTTTTTGACGCGTTTTGGCAAATCTTCACGAAAAAAAAAGTTTTAGATCCTGTGCTCCTTCCTAGGGCCAAAAAAAGGGGGTCCCAAACTTAAATTTCCCTATGGAATTTCTATAGGCATTTTTGTTACGCTCTAGAGGTAAAACTGATGAATGGAATTTTCACCAAATTTAGCAGGAAGCTAGATGTTGGAACAGAAAGTGTGTTTTTTGTGATTTGTTGTAAATGTTGCGAGAGTCCTGCGGCTATGAATAATGAAAAATCGAGCCGTGTGATTGATCAATAGTACCTTTTTCCCACTAACTTCTGCTAGTAGGTAATCTATGAGTTAGGTAAAAGAAGATATAAGCACTAAGCATAATGAGACATCTAAGTTTGTTGTGTGCACTATATATATGGTCCCTGTTTCAAATGAATGCTGTAAGGTGACCAATATAGACAGCATAAAGGGTCATTGCTAAATGCTGTTATTATGAGCAATGTAATGGGTCCTATGTTGATTTTCCTGGCTTTAGGGACAAAATTGGAATGTGGAATGTATTTACACTGCTAGTGAAGCTCTGACGTGTCTGATGCCCTACCGTGCCTAATCCCGGCGCCCCCACCGGTGGGGACTCTCCAAGTAGACACCCTTGTTGTTTATTTATACAAACATGGGAAGCTATTGACGGGCACATTTAATACACACGCACATCAAGCCATTCAAAGGGGATTCAACAAAAATTCGACCAAACTATGGAAGAAACCCCCCTCACGGTTAATAAAACACACATCCACCGCCGGATGTGTAATAATTTTTATTTTACTCTCTGGAAAGGAGACGAACCTCACTTGAGAGACACAGCATGCTCCTGGCTGAGCCCAATGCTGTGTTACACCCACCAGTGCCCGCCGAGTGCCACACACCTCTGTGTTGTATTCCACCAGCTAGTGCGTATGCTATGACACTCTCTACCCATGTGCACTGTAACACCACCCCGAGAATATGTCATGCCACACTTGCCTTTGCACGGGTTATGTTGCCCAATCTAACGTGCCTTCCTTGATGCCTATGTTATAACGCACAGTGCTATGCCATACATATTACAATCTGGGATCCATATCTTTGTCACAGTGCATATGCAACGTTACACTCCCCAGCACATATTTTATATTACAACTTTAGAGACTAGTTAGGTTACACAACATTGCCCTGTGCAAATTACACTCCAAGGCGCATATCGCATAGCACGCGCTAGTGCCTGTGCTATCTCGCACTCTCCAATGAATCTGTCATTGCGCACAATGTATTGTATATTATATTTCACGCCCCGGTTCATCTTATATCACACTTTTTGGTGCATAGTTTATACCATATACTATATCTAGTTTTCATTTTCAATCGTGCTCTCAGGACTATGTTCTATATAACACTGCGTCCACCTACCCTTTTCACGGGCATTATATTTTGCGATGGGGGGTGGAGGGCAGGGGTTGTTTCTGCAAAGTGAGCCCGGAGTCACAGTCACAAACGTCCTCTTCTTCCTGAATAAAAGTGAGATTATTCTGCATACTTGTTCATATTTTAAGTAGTTCGCACAGACACACATTTTAAAAACAATAAAGTTCCTAATACCCACCTTCTCTGAACAGTTAGCTTGCTGCCCCATCCATCTCCTCCCTATCCTCTGTTGTCTGAATCCATGGACTAGCCTCCTCCCTCCTGCCATGCATGGTCTGATGTGCTGCCACTGCCCTCCATATAGCATGATGTACCAGTCCACTCCTCCTGCCCTCCATTGCCCAATTCTATGGCCCATCATTGACCTCCTGCTTAGCCTCTGTGCTTAGCTTGCTGCCCCTATTTTCCTCCCCCCTGCCCTCTGATGTCTTTGTGCATGCCCCTGCTCCATCCTTTTTGTCCACCATGTTCCATGGACCTGCCACTCCTATTTACTGAGTGTTCTGTTGAGTTGCCACTCCCCTCCCACCTGCCTAGCATTGTCAGATGACTGTAACTTGTCCCTGCCACCTCCACCCTGCCTGTCCACATGCCATGCTGCTATCCCCTTCCTCCTTTCCTCCATGGTCCATTTTACTGCCACACCCTTCTGCCCTCCCTGGTCTGTTGTGCTGCAAGTGCTCCTCCTGCCTGCCCGCGCGGTCTGTTGTGAGGCCCCTTCCTCTGAACACTCTTGTCTGTGCCCAGGTCCTGACCCTCTCTTCTATCCTCCATGGCCCTTTGTGCATGCCCCTGAAGCCTCCTTCTTGCCCATCATAGCCATTGTGCTGCCACTAACCCTCCCGCTTGCCATGCATGGTCTTCTGTGCTGCCATGTCCCCTCCCACCATCCCTGTGTGGTCAACTAGCTGCCCCTGACGCCTTCCCACCTTCCCTCCATTGTCTGTGTGTATGCCATCATAGTCTCACTGTTGCTCTCCATGGTGTGTCTTGTTTCTAGTGCCCATCATGCCTGACCTCCATGGTCATCTTGCTGCTCCTGCCCTGCCCCCTTGCCCCCAGCCCTCTGTTTCCATGTGCAGACCCCTATTCCCTCCCTCCTGGCTTGTCTGTTCCTTTGTAATGCCCCTGATCCGTCGCTCCTGCCCTTTATGGTCTGTTCTGCTGCAGCTTTCTCGCCTGTCTGTCCATTATGGTCAGCTAGCTACCATTGCCTCTTTCCCCTCTGTTCTCTGTTCTCCTTGTGCATGGTCCTGTCCCCTCCCTATTGCTTTCTATGGATTGTTGTGCTGCACTACCGTCCCGCATGCCCTGTGTGGTGTATTGTGCTGCTGCAAACCCTGATGCCTGCCCTGTAGGGTCAGTTTGGTGCACCTCTCCATGTCCCTCCTGCCCTCTGTTATCCGAGTCCATGTCCCTACCCCAATTCCTCCTGCCTACCATGATCCAATGTACCATACTTGCGAACATTTTGAACTTGGTAAGAGGGAGATTTTGAAAAAAAACTGGGGTATTGATTTTCCCCTTTGAGTTACATTGAGAAAGAGGAGATTGTAGACAGGAGACAGATCAAATAAAGCCCATTTGAGCTTAAAAACATTGGACGGTTCCTGGCTGAAATGGGTTCTGTTGGCATGTATGGTTGTACCACCACTGCCTCTTCCTTCTGCCCACAATGGTCTATTATATTGCCACAGCCTCTCTTGCCAGTCCTGTATTGATGGTTTGTTGCCCCTGCCCCCCTTTCCACTGCTCTCCATAGTCTGTTGTGCTGCCACTGCCCTTCCTGCCTGCCCAGTGTGGTCAAATTGTTGCCTCTGCACTCTCCTACCTGCCTTCAATTTTCAGAGTCCATGCCCCTGGCCTCTGCTTCTCAACAGTATCCCAATGAACAACTAGATTGCTAACATTCTATATTTATTACAAAAGTGTGGAACACCTGACGTCATCTTGATGTAATCAAAACTGTAATACCTAGATCATTTCCTTTAGAAATTACATATATGAGAGGGTCTTATTTGCATTAAAATTATGGTTAGTGCTCTAAAAAACTAAAATGAGGACATATTTTCTGAGTTTTCAAATAGCGACAAAGAACTTTTAAATTATTTGTAATCTTTATGTTTTTTTATCCAGTTGACCACTTGATTAAATGTTGCACTTAGGGCAGAGGATGTAGTGTTACTTCCAGAGCTGCAGACTGTGCAACTGGGGAACCAGGTTGGAGTTTCTGCTTCAGCTCAACATTCTGTGATTCTAGTCAAATCACTTAATCTCCCCATGTCTACAACCAAAATGAATTTGATCTTGTGTGATGTAACCAATGCTCATGTAAAGCACTCCAATAACTGACAAGTCTGCACTATATAAAACTTCAAATACACAAATAATAAGTGTTTTGCACACTTATGTCATTGGGCTACATCTGGGTGATATTTGTGCTGCAGTCTCCTCAGTAGGAAATGCTTTCAGTTTTTTACTTTGATTCCATCAAGAGGGTATTCAGATATGTCACGCATTTGCCATAAATTCTGAATGTTAGCACTCTAGTTGCTCATTAGATCACTGTAGTAAAGCTACTGCTCCCCACGGAAGTCTGCTGCTGGTATTAAAAGTGCATGTTTCAGTCTGCACATCAGAATTTTTTAATGAAATAGAAGAGGATTTGAGAAGTCACTCAACATGTGCCCTACTTTTTCTTTCTTCAGCACTAATCATAATTTCTATGGGAAAATGAACCCCCTCATTCTGTTCCTTTTTAAATTAAATGTTTTAAGAGTTACCAGTTTATTCCAATCAAGATGGCTTCAGGTGTTCCATACTTTTGTCATAGGTAACGCTCTAGTTGTTCTTAAGAACACTCTGGGACATTCTGTCATTGGGCTATACTTGGGCTACATCTGGGTGATATTTGGGCTACATTTGGGCTCTTTTGTTTGTGGTGGCCATCTTGGGAGATTTATTTGTTATGAAGTTTCCTAATTTCCACATTTATTACAGTCTCCTCAGTAAGAAATGCTTTCAGTTTTTTACTTTAGTTCCATCAAGAAGACATTCAGATGTGTCACACATTTGCCATAAATTCTGAATGTTAGCACTCTAGTTGCTCATTAGATCACTGTAGTAAAGCTACTGCTCACCAGGGAAGTCTGCTGCTGGTATTCAAAGTGTATGTTTCAGTCTGCATGTCAGAATTGTTTTATGAAATAGAAGAGGATTTGAGAAGTCAAAATGTGCCCTAATTTTTCTTTCTGCAGCACTAATCATAAATTCTATGGCAAAATGAACCCCCTCATTTTGTTCCTTTGTAAATTAAATGTTTTAAGTGTTACCACTTTATTCCAATCAAGATGGCTTCAGGTGTGCCATACGTTTGTCATAAGTAAGACTGTTAGCGCTCTAGTTGTTAGTTAGAACACTCTGGGACATTCTGTCATTGGGCTATACTTGGGCTACATCTGGGTGATATTTGGGCTACATTTGGGCTCTTTTGTCTCTGGTGGCCATTTTGGGAGACTTATTTGTTATGATGTTTCCTAATTTCCTCATTTACTACAGTCTCCTCAGTAGGAAATACTTTCAGTTTTTTACTTTGATTCCATTAAGAAGGCATTCAGATGTGTCATACATTTGCCATAAATTCAGAATGTTAGCACTCTAGTTGCTTGTTAGATCACTGTAGTAAAGCTACTGCTCACCAGGGAAGTCTGCTGCTGGTATTGAAAGTGCATGTTTCAGTCTGCATGTCAGAATTTTTTTATGAAATAGAAGAGTATTTGAGAAGTCACTCAAAATGTGCTCTAATTTTTCTTTTTGCAGCACTAATCATACTTTATATGGCAAAATGAACCCCCTCATTTTGTTCCTTTTTAAATTAAATGTTTTAAGAGTTACCACTTTATTCCAATCAATTTGGCTTCAGGTGTGCAATATGTTTGTCATAAGTAGGACAGTTAGCGCTCTAGTTGTTCTTTAGAACACTCTGGGAAGCTGCAGTAGAACACAAAGGAATCACCTGACAGTCTCTGCCCTTGTTGGATGTACATGTTTTACTGAGAATGTCAGACTTCATTCTCACATGACTGAGAAAGATAATGTGAATTTACAGAAAATACGCTCTCAGTTTAGCTTATAGATCACCTTCCAAACCTTTGTGGGAAAAGCATGAGAACATTGTTTTCTCTCAAACATGATTCATGATATCACAGCAGAAGGCTTTTTCACATGGTAAAATCACCTTAGAACACACCACAATTCCTAAAATGAGTATGGTACCATCAACAAATGATTTATAATGTAACTAAAGTCTTAAAACCTTTTATTAACTGCAATGCTTTTTATTGAGGTGCTATCATGTATATTGGTCCCAAGATGGCTGCCAACACTTCTTGGATGAAGTACTGACAGCCAATCAGATCTCACGATGAGATGTGTGGTTAGGCTCCGCCCAGATATATCTATCTTTTTAACTCAAATTTTCTCAGGAACTACTGAACAGATTTACACCATTTAAGCAAAAGGCATGAGTCTGAACTGAGGACTACCTCTTTGCCAAATTTGGTGCAATTCCGTTCAGCAGTTCGGTCTGTAGCTGCGTCAATAGGTCCTATGGGAAAATGCATGGGGAAAGCGCATTTTGGGACCCCCTTTTTCTTGGTCCCTGCTTGTTGAATCAGCGTGAAATTTTCAGGATAGGAGCGGACTGGAGCTGGCCAAAAGTTTGGAAAATTTCGCGAAGATTCGTCAATCGGCGCCAACGTTATTCCAAATAGAATGTTGCGGATTTCCTATGGAAAATAGGTCCTAACTATAACTACCTACTGGTGACTGCCAGTAGGTAATATATATATATATATATATATGTATATATATATATATATATATATATATATATATATATATATTACCTACTGGCGGTCGCCAGTAGGTAGTTATAGTTAGGACCGTGTTTCCATAGGAAATCCGCAACATTCTATTTTGAATAACTTTGGCGCCGATTGACAAATCCTCGCGAAATTTTCAAAATAGGTGGGCGCTCCTCTCCGCTCCTTCCCTGAAAGTCTCGGGGTGATTCGTCAAGCGGGGGCTGAGAAAAAGGGGGGGTCCCAAAACGCGTTTTCCCCATGCATTTTTCCATAGGACCTTTAGTCCAAGCTGCAGCCCGAATGGCTGAACAGAATTACTTGAAATTTGGCAAAGAGGTAGTCCTCAGGTCAGGGATGTGCCTTTTGTAGGTCTGGTGTAAATGTGTTCAGTATTTGCTGAGAAAATAACATTTGAATCAATATATATATCTATAGGCGTGCTCGGAGCGCTTACGGTAAGCGTACCGTACGCGCACAGTTCCATGTGCGAGCTCAATTCTGATTGGTGGTTACATGACTGTAAACATTCGAATCGGCCGAAATGAGGAAGTGTCGGCCTCCATTTTGTGTGCCTCACACTGATAAAAAAAAGGAGGAGAACATGGAAAGGGGGCAACGAAGAGAGTTGCAGACCCCCTAGCGTTTGTCAGGGGGTCCAAGAAGGCCATAAAAGTATGAAAAATACATTTAAATGTTTTTAAAAAAAATCGCGGGGTGCGCGTACGGTAAGCTTACCGTACGCGTACGGTAGAAAATAACAAAAAAAGAAGAAAAAAACTAATTTAAGTGATAAGATATTAGGGGGCTCTAAAAAGAGCCGTTGTGTTCATTGAGTGTTTTTTGGTACCTATAAGTAAGTACCGATGCAGAGCCTAAAGTTTAAGAGGAAGACTCTGTTCCCTTCATCATTGAAATGTACACCGTCTCCTCTATAAATGTCTTGCATGTTGTAACGCAAGTTGTTGTGGTATATAGAACCCATACCATAGTCTCTGAGGAAAGCAGAAACAGATTTGTTGACGTGCTTTCTTGCTTTGTCAATCTGCGGACAAAATTGGTTGGACCAGTTCCACTTTTGCCTTTGGCATATGTTAGAATATACAAAGGCAGAATGAGGAAAAAGCGACATCAATTGCACAAAGGTGTCCTTAATAAGCATTTCCAGACCTACACCAGTTAAAGTGCTTAGGTCATTTCCACCACAGTGCACAATAATAAGGTTAGGCTGTGGGAGATGTAGAAAGGTTTTCACCAAAGGCATTCATTGGTGCCACTTTAACCCTCTCTGACCAATCCATTTAATGTCTACATTTGGCAAAGCAAGGTCTCTCACCATACCTCTTTTTTCTGCAAATTTTTCACTCCAGAAGACATAGCTGTGATCTACAATCCACACTGTGAACATCTTTCAAGGAGATCTGGATGCACTCTGAAGGTGTCTTTCAGTAGAATGGCAAAATGAAATGAAAGACAGTTTGAAAATGGAGGCATACATATTTTTTTAAAATAAAAAGAACTCATTGGCTGTTTCACACCATTCTACACTAAAAACTTGGCTGTATGTGTACATTTATAGAAGCATGTTTTGTATTGGTTCAGAAAATTGTGTTCCCACAGAAGAATAGTTTGGATTTGCTGTTAGGTTGGATAGGTGAAGCACTCTTGGTCTTTCGATTTGAAACATTGTGTGGTTAACTTCTGAACTCTCTCCTCACAACACTGTTCCATGAGCTGTTGCTATGGTAGCAGGCAAAAGTCAAGTTGGGGGAAGGGAACATTTGGAAAAGGGTTGAAGTTTTCAACCAATAGAAATGTATGATTTCATTTAAAAAAAAAGTGGGAAGCACTGAGATTTGTAATTAACATGTATATGTGTGAAAAAAGAGAGGGAAACATTGCCATTAATTGGTTCTGCTCAGAGGAGAGAGGTGTACAGCTCTGATATTCTGACTGTGATAGTCTGCTGTTTGAGTGCCACATTTCTTTCTCAACTAACTAATTTTAAAGGTGAGTTATGAGTTTGAGAGGGGATGTATGTGGTGAATTTTGCATGAGTCTCACAGAGGAATTGCTGTCAGAGATGTATTTTGTGTTTCTCTGGTTCTTTTGAGAAGTAACCATGCATATGTCTCTTGCAACTGAAAATACACAGTCTGCATAAGCAGACTGTTAGCACACACCCAGCAGTTTATCCTGTAGAATCCGGCTGAGTATTCACAAGTGAATGGTGTTTCATGGAAGCAGTGAGTAACATCACTAAGGCTGATTTCTTTTGCTGGAGTGTAGTCAGTCACCAAGGTCACACATGTTCATGGTCTGAAAAAGCTGTTTGCACATGTGCTGTTTTCTGTGTTTGAAAACTGTAATGAAAATGTATGCGACTGTTAGAGTAATTAACGCTTGCAGGAAAAAACAGTACTAAGTGTGCTTTGAAATTGGCATGCAAATTTCATTTTCTGCCTAAAATAACAGAAAACAGTAGTAAATGTGCTTTGAAATTGGCAAGCAAATTTCATTTTCCGTGTAAAATCACAGCATGAGTCTGTGAGCATAGAGGAATTGCTGTCAGAGATGTATTTTGTGTCTCTCTGGTTCTTTTGGGAAGTAACCATGCATATGTCTCTTGCAACTGAAAATACACAGTCAGCATAAGCAGACTGTTAGCACACACCCAGCAGTTTATCCTGTAGAATCATGCTTAGTATTCACAAGTGAGTGGTGTTTCAGGTAGCAGTGAGTAACGCTAATACATTATACATCACTAAGGCTGATTTCTTTTGCTGGAGTGTAGTCAGTCACCAAGGTCACACATGTTCATGGTCTCAAAAAGCTGTTTGCACATGTGCTCTTTTCTGTGTCTGAAAACTGTAATGAAAATGTATGCGACTGTTAGAGTAATTAACGCTTGCAGGAAAAAAACAGTACTAAGTGTGCTTTGAAATTGGCATGCAAATTTCATTTTCTGCTTAAAATAACAGAAAACAGTAGTAAGTTTGCTTTGAAATTGGCAAGCAAATTTCATTTTCCGCGTAAAATCACAGCATGAGTCTGTGAGCATAGAGGAATTGCTGTCAGAGATGTATTTCGTGTCTCTCTGGTTCTTTTGGGAAGTAACCATGCGTATGTCTCTTGCAACTGAAAATACACAGTCTGCATAAGCAGACTGTTAGCACACACCCAGCAGTTTATCCTGTAGAATCATGCTGAGTATTCACAAGTGAGTGGTGTTTCAGGTAGCAGTGAGTAACGCTAATAAATTCAACATCACTAAGGCTGATTTCTTTTGCTGGAGTGTAGTCAGTCACCAAGGTCACACATGTTCATGGTCAGAAAAACCTGTTTGGACATGTGCTGTTTTCTGTGTCTGAAAACTGTAATGAAAATGTATGCGACTGTTAGAGTGATTAACGCTTGCAGGAAAAAAACAGTACTAAGTGTGCTTAGAAATTGGCAAGCAAATTTCGTTTTCTGCTTAAAAACACAGTAAACAGTAGTAAGTGTGCTTTGAAATTGGCAAGCAAATTTCATTTTCCGCGTAAAATCACAGCATGAGTCTGTGAGCATAGAGGAATTGCTGTCAGAGGTGTATTTCGTGTCTCTCTGGTTCTTTTGGGAAGTAACCATGCGTATGTCTCTTGCAACTGAAAATACACAGTCTGCATAAGCAGACTGTTAGCACACACCCAGCAGTTTATCCAGTAGAATCATGCTGAGTATTCACAAGTGACTGGTGTTTTATGGAAGCAGTGAGTAACGCTAATACATTCAACATCACTAAGGCTGATTTCTTTTGCTGGAGTGTAGTCAGTCACCAAGGTCACACATGTTCATGGTCAGAAAAACCTGTTTGGACATGTGCTGTTTTCTGTGTCTGAAAACTGTAATGAAAATGTATGCGACTGTTAGAGTAATTAACGCTTGCAGGAAAAAGCAGTACTAAGTGTGCTTAGAAATTGGCAAGCAAATTTCTTTTTCTGCGTAACAACACAGAAAAAAGTAGTAAGTGTGCTTTGAAATTGGCAAGCAAATTTCATTTTCTGCGTAAAGTCACAGCATGAGTCTTTTATGGCCTCTTTGGACCCCCTGACAAATGCTAATGCATTCAACATCACCAAGGTTCATTATCTTTGCAGGAGTGCAGTCAGTCTGCCAGGTTACACATGTATATGCTCGAAAAAAGCAGATTGCACATGTGCTGTTTTCTGCCTCTGTAAACTATAAAGAAAATGTGTCAGACTGTTGGAGTAATTAACAATTGCAAAAACAAAAAAGTGTGCTTTTGAATTGCAAAAGAAATATCCTGTTCTGTCTAGAATTACACCAAGAGTCTGTGTGCACACAGGAAGTGATCTTAGAGATTACATTCGTGTTGGTTTTCTTGTGTTTTTCAATTGTAGGAAAGGGATAGATAGTGTTATAAGAAAAGACAAGATCATGACAAATATAGTAATATATTTAAATTACAAAAAAGGTATTTTTTTTTAGTTTCTTTCAGGTATTGCTGCAGAGCAGTGAAGGAAATATAAGATGCCTATAAAATCAAGACAGAGAAAACAACAGAAAAAAAAGGTTTATTTGAAAACAACTGGAGGACCCAAGTTAGTTGAAGATGCTCATGTTGGGAAAAAGAAAAAGTCTTCTGGTAAGCATACAAAGGAATTTTTTAAAAATATATTCAAAAAAAGGACAAATTTTAAAAATGCCCCCATTGGAAAAACTGTTTCAAGTAGAAAACAACAGGAGAATAGTGAGAATTTACTAAATGCTAATGTACAAGCAGAAGCTATAATAATTAATTTGAAAAGAAAATCAGCATTTAAAGAGATCCATAGGAAAATGTTTCAGAGAAGAGTGATGTCCAATTTGCTAAAGGTTGTGAAAAAATATAAGAAAAGAGCAAAATTTTTAAAGAGAAAAAAAGATATTGAAGCCATTGTAGCAAAGGCTTTAGATTTAAAAAGAAAACTATTCATTTTAATTTTGAACAGGATGCGTACATTAGAAAAAATAGTTAATGTAATGAAGTCACAAAGCAAAAAGAAAAGAGTAGTAAAAAGAAGTAACTTTTGTAAAGTGTTTTTAGGAGAATGGATGCATAGTTCAAGTACTGAACCATTTTTTAATGAAGAGAGTTATCTTCTTTTTTTTTTAAAATATTTTTATTTTCATCATCACGGTAGGCACAAAATGAAATACAGTAATACAGAAGCATATATAGTAGTATACATCAACAGTATGATAAATTCAAAAAGGCAAAAAAATGCATAGCATATGGCATAACATATGGACATATGGAGAAGGAAGGCAACGAAAATAGAGTAAACAGGTAATCAGGAAGAACCATATAATCACAAATTGAAATGATCACCAAATGATATAAAGCAATATAATCATAAGGGCACACAGGAGCATTTACTTCGTGAATTACAAAGCCACAAATATATAATAGATTGATCAAAAAGACATTGGTCGCCAAAGTGCTTCTAATTTAACCAAGGAGCGAAGTCCCCTTGTATTTGCTAAGGCAGCCTCCAAGCCATAGGTGTCCTTAATTATCGACCAAAAATCCTCAACCTGAGGGGGTGTGGGGGAAATCCAAACCCTAGCAATAGCTAGTCTAGCAGCCGCCATTAAGATTGAGAAGAGACATGCTAAGCCTGAATTATTTTCTTTACAACCCAGCATGATCTCAAGACCAGTCAATGGTTGATTCAGACCGAGTTTTAGCTGAAGTAGCTGTTGAATTTTCTGCCAATAAACCGTCAATGAAGGGCATGAGATAAACATATGCAACAAGTCGGCAGCGTATAATCTGCATTTAGGGCAATATTTTTTATCTCCCGTCATATTACCTGGATCCCATTTTGCAATTCTAGCCGGTGTGTAATATAACATACAGGTAATACGTAATTGCTGGAGTTGCAAGTTGACAGAGTGCACCGAGTCCCTTACATTAACTAGTGTTTGTTTAATCATACTAGGGGAGACCGTTAAACCTAGCGTTTGACTCCACCGTTCAGCTAATTTTACGCTACCATCGAGTTTAAAGCTAGACAAATGAATATACATCATGCCTATTAAAGACTTGGTCTTTGTGCCATATATACAATCCCAAACACTTGACTGTGTAAACTCAATTGGAGCAAGAGTTGTAGTCAAATAGTCTCTTATTTGCAAATACTTGTAGAAAAAATTTACCGGTAGCTTATACCTTATGCGCAAATTTTCGAATGACATGATTCCCCTCTCATTATAAATTTCGCCCAGGTATGAGATCCCATATTTACTCCAAGATTTGCCTGCCTGATCCTGGAAGATCTTAGGGAGCAGTGGATTCCCCCACAAAGGAAATTTAGCATGCATTTTGGGTAGCTTACACTTACTAGCCATATCTCTCCATATGAACACAATATCCCTCAGAGTCTTAAACTTAACTCTCTTAAAGTAATTTGGATCGTTTATTCCATAAAGAAACATGTCCCTTTGATTACCTAAAATAAGCTTGAATAGTGAATTTGGCTGGTCCAAGCCCAACAAGCATCGAAAACGAAAAATAAATGAAGACCAAAAATACATTTTAAAATCCGGAAAACCCAGCCCTCCCTGTTCGTAAGGAGATTTAAGTAGCTCGATTGCTCTTCTGGGTTTTTTATAACCCCACAGAAAGCTGCTACATATGCCCTCCAGTTTTTTAAACAAATTGTTAGGAATTTTCAGCGGAATAGAGCGGAACAAATATAAAAATTTGGGAAGTATTTTCATTTTTATTAGGTTAGATCTACCCAATAACCCCAAAGGGAGTCTGTGCCAAAATTTAAATAACCTAGCGGTTTCCTGCAAGAGTGGTAAATAGTTGATGTCTATAATCTGTTTAACATTAGGAGTTATTTTTACCCCCAAATAAGTTACTGTAGTGTACGCCCCAACCATCACATTATGAATCCCTGAAGTAGTAAGCACTTGAGTTTTATTCACGTTCAGCTTGTATCCTGAGACATTACCGTATTTCTCAGCTTCATCTATGATCTTATTCACGGCCTCACTTGGATTAGTAGCATAAACCGCTATATCATCAGCATATGCTGTGAGCTTAAGTTGAGAGGTGCCGGAGACCAACGGATCAATGTATACACAAGATTGAAGGATACGTAAAAATGGCTCTATATATAGAGCAAAAAGTAATGGTGACAGCGGGCAGCCTTGCCTGGTCCCGCACAGTATCCTAAAAGATGTTGACCTAGAGCCCATATAACAGAGATTAGCTTGGGGATTACTATATAGAGCTTTTACACAGGACTGGAACTGCTTACCGGCACCTATCTTTGCTAGGATAGCCCAGAGAAATTCCCATCTGACACGATCGAACGCTTTTTCAGCATCCAGTAAGATCATGCCAAAATCGATTTTCTTTTGCTCTGCATAGTCAAATGAACTAATGGCCGTGTTAACGTGGGCAGTAGTATCCCTCCCTAATATAAATCCATGTTGACTTTCAGAGACTAAGTCCGTCATGATCGGGGCTAAGCGATTTGCCAAGATCTTAGAAAATATCTTCGCGTCCGCATTAATAAGCGAAATTGGCCGGTATGAACCACACTCAGTCGGTGGTTTGCCCTTTTTTAAAAAAAACACAATCTGTGTCTTATTCCATGATGCCGGCACCTCACCGTAAATAGCTACATATTGGATTGCACTGATAAGAGGTAGAAGTATGATCTGTTTGAAGGATTTATAAAACTCTAATGGTATTGAGTCAAAACCAGCCGCCTTCCCACTCGGTAGTAGTGACAGTGCAGATTCAACTTCTTCTGGCAGGATTGTTTCTTCTAATGTATTAATTTTCTCATTATCTGCAGACTGGAGGCCACTGTTATTGATATAGCCTATTATCTCTTCTTGGTTAGATGACCATGTCAGAGAATATAACTGTTGATAGAACTGCGAAAACTGATCTAAGATATCGGATGTTTCCGTATACAATATCCCATTTGTTCCCTTAATAACATCAATCTTAGTTCTAGCTTTTGCCTCTGCAGTCTGATATGCCAATACATGTCCTATATGTTCCCCATACTCATACCTCTCCAGCCGATGCTTACTGTACTTTGCGGCCATTTTCTCTCTTAAATGTTTTTTAACTGCAATTCTTGCATCAATTAAAGAAAGGAGCATACTTTCCTGGGCCTTTGAATCCTTACTCTTAACTACCTTCACGTGTTCTCTCTCAATATCACGCAGATTAAGTAATAAATTCTCCATTTCGCTTTTTCGTTTTTTGTTCTGTAAAAGAATATATTTCTGTGTAATACCGCGGACGAACGCTTTCATAGTATCCCAAACAATTATTGGAGATGCAGAACCTATATTTATTCTAAAAAATTCCTTTAGTTGCTGTGTAGTACTCGACAGATATTCAGTATCCGTCAGCAAATACCTAGGGAAAGAGAATTGCCTGATTTCCTTATCTTCAATTTTAACCTGAAAAGAAAAAATAATGGGGTTATGGTCGGAGGTCACCCGGGGACATATTTCCATTTTCGATGTTCTAAGTACTCTATCAGAGACCAAGGCCATGTCAATCCTAGAGTATGATTTATGAGGAGCCGAATAGTAAGTATAGCCCGGTATTAGAGGGTATATATGTCTCCAAGCGTCCTTGACAAACTGAAGCCTCATCATTTGCATTATCGCTCTACGAGTTTTGCACATTCTTACATTACGCCTATTCCCCGTAGAGTCTATATGATAGTCTAAGACACAGTTAAAGTCCCCCAAGATTAATTTTTCCCCCTCCCAGTTTAATAGTTCCAAATTAAGGAATTCGAAGATATTAGGATCGTCGACATTAGGGCCGTATATGGCACAAATCACATATTTCTTACCCCCTATAGCCAGCTGAGCTATTGCCCATCGGCCCCATTGATCTGCCAGTTTGTTGATAACTTCGCAGGCAAACTTTTTATCTTTTAAAATAGCTACTCCTTTAGTAGATACGGTTTGAGTTGTACTAATGACAACCTCTAGCCCCAGGTCCGCTAATAAATTCCGGTCTTTGTAAGACAGATGAGTTTCTGTCAGCACCACTAAATGAGACTGATAGATTCGTAAGAGAGTTATCTTCAAAGTAATAGTTTGCTGCATGCAGTTGACACCAGTGGTCGAGCATATGAAGTTAAGGATGGTTGTATAATGGAAAAGGAGAACATGGTTCCAAGAAATGAGGAAGAAGTGATTGCAGATGAGGTTATGGGGAGACGTCCTAAAGCCCCAGTGTATACTTGGAATTGTAGTAGTATTTGTACTTTGTGACAGGAATCTATTGATAAATTACGTGAGTTTTTAAGAGAATATAGTAAAAAGAGTGTTAAACAGAAGATTAAGGTGCTTCAAGGACTAGATCCATGCAGAGTGAGAGAGAATACTGGTTTGCAAGGTCACTCTCTGGCTTGTTTATCTAGGAAAGTATGTCAAAGTGTTTTTCACCATTTTAGGATACTGGCAGTTCATCATACTGAAATTAGGAAATTTGTGAGAAGATTGTATTTTGCTAAAAGTCCAGCACTAAAGTTAAATGAGTTGAATAAAGCTCTGTTTCGTGGATCTATATCAGATGTTGAGAAGGTTACTGATGAGATTCAGTTTTGTTACTTTGGGCCAGAACAAGAAAGTGCAGGGAATGACACAGTTATTGAGGAGGAAAATGTGGAAGAGAATGTAGAACCCTCCGTAAATAAGAAATTTGAAGATCAAATTACAAAATTTGCTATCATCTCTAATGAAAGACCAAATATTACTTGTATTTGTTGCCGGAGAAACCATTACAAAATCCAAACAAGGAATGTTGATCTCTACAAAAAAAGTGAAGAAGAAGATAATTATAAGTGGAAGGATTTTGCAACATATATATTTCTTGAAAATTGTTTTGATTTGGGTGAAGATCATCGTATTTGTAAATACTGTTACAACAAGTTGGAAGAAAATAAAATGCCAGCTAGAGCTGTACATAATAATTTAGAATTGGTTGAAGTTCCTGCAGAACTTTCTGATTTAAATACGTATGAGTCTATACTCATTCAATGTGTTCATCCGTTCCAGACCATAGTACGTATGGAGCAAAAAACAGGCAAATTACCACCTTCAGATTTAGAGAGAGGTTTAAAAGGAAGAGTTGTCTATTTGCCGTTGGATTTGAAAAAAAATATGGAAACTATAGATACAGATACTTTGGAAACTGAACCATTAGTTATTCTGGTTAATGGTGTACCTACAAAGAATAAGAAAATTTGGCAGGAGCTGGTAGATGTACGGAAAGTACAAAGAGCAAATTTATATTTGAAAAGGAATAATAAATGGTATGAAGCCATTAATATGGATGAAGATGAAGAAGATTTAGTAGGAGACACAGACACACCAACTGGGCAAATTGAAAAAGTTGACAAGTCAAAAGAAGAAGAAATTTATGAACATTTCAGCATACATCCTCTTCATTCAAAAGAAGTAATGGCAAACACCATTGATCTGTTTCAAATGAAAAAAGCACAAGGAACTCCTGTGAGTGTATGGGAGGAGAGTTTGGAAGCTCGATGTTTTCCCCAGCTGTTTCCTACAGGAGAAGGTGGACGATATGATGAACGTCCAGTCCAGATTTCTGCTTCTGAGTATCGGACTACAAGATTATATGCAGAAGATCCCAGATTTCGTCAAAGTATTCCTTATTTGTTCCATCTGTTATTTGAAAGTGACTTGTCTGCACTATCTTATGCAGTAAATCACATTTTAAAAAGTGGAACACATCTACATAATGTGTCTGCTAAGGATTTTATGAACAAAGTGCAGCAGCGAGATGATCATTTGGAATCACAATTGATCAATCTGATGGCTTGTCAGCGTGGGACGAATGAATATTGGTATAGACGCCATGGAGAATTGAAATGTATGTTACGGAATTTAGGAACTCCAACATGGTTCCTAACCCTAAGCTGTGCCGAATACGCTTGGGATGATTTACTGGATTTTCTACGAGAGGCAAATTCAAACATTAAAAACATTGAATACAAGACAGCAGGAGAACTGTGCTCATTGGATCCGGTTAATGTTGGCAGATATTTCAATCATAGATTTGAGGCTATGATGTCCTTCATCTGCAATAAAAAAAATCCACCTCTTGGAGAAGTTGTGGATTTCTTTTGGAGAAAAGAGTACCAAGCAAGAGGTGCTCCTCACATTCATATGCTGTTGTGGATCAAGGATTCTCCAAAATTTGGAACAGATGCTGATGAAGCAGTGTTATCTTTCATTGAAGAATATGCAACATGTGCTATACCTAAAAGCACAGAAGAGAAAAAGTTAAAAGAGCAAGTTTTACATTTCCAAAGTCATCGCTGTGGAAAATACTGTCGACGGAAGTACAAGACCAAAGATAAATTCTACACAAAATGTCGATTTGGATTTCCAAGACCTGTTCTTTCAAAAGGAAGAGTCAACAGTTTTATGTCAGCTGTGCGACATACTATTACAAGAAAATCTCCCAAAAATACGTACAACCTGAGAAGAAAAGAAGAGTCAAAATATATAAATGACTACAACCCAGTCATTTTATCCATGTGGAATGCTAACATGGATATTCAGTATGTGGCAGACAATTCTATTGCTGTTGCTCGGTATGTCACATCGTACATTACTAAATCTGAGAAAACAGAATTGAAGGAAATGTGGGAAGAGATTTCTCACGAGAAGACTGTCAGTAAGAAGCTGTACAGTTTCAGTTTGAAGATGTTAACGCATCGAGAAATTGGATCCTACGAATGTTCAGATAGGTTATCATCTGCAAGTCTTTACTCGAAATCCAGAAGAATAATTTGGGTCAGTTTAGGCCTTGCAGGAATGCGAAATCGGGTACTGAAATCTGTTGGAGAAATTGAATATTTGGCCGAAAACAACCCAGAAAGTACAGATATTTTGAAAACAAACATGTTGGACACATATTACCCAAAAAGAAGTCATCATCTTGAGAACATGTGTCTCTATGAAGTGCTGCAGAACTACATTTTTTCACGGAAAGCCACAGAAGACATCAACAATGGAAAATATAAATTCATTGGTGAGGAAGGATGTTTAGTGAAGCAAACAAAAGGAAGTTTGATTAATCACAGGAAGCTGAGTTGTGACACTACTGACAAAAAGGAACTTTACTACTTGGCACTTTTACAGTTGTTTAAACCATGGCGTACAGAGGACGAACTACTTGGAGAATTTCAAAGCTATGAGGATTCATTTAATGCATGTAAAGATACCATTGAATGCAGTATTTTCAGGAATTATGTCCAAATGTTAAACGAAGAAATTGAACAGGAAGCTACAATTGCAGCTGAAGTAGCAAGAGACAGTTCTCAAGACAGCCAAAGTTCTGGAACGCTCAGTCAAGATCCCCTAGGACAACCAATCGTAGAAAATGAAGCTGCAATAGCCATGACTGAAGTGGAAATGGCTATGAATCAAGAAAAGGAAGATTTAATAGAATTACCAGATTTGGAACAACAACTGAATGAAGAACAACGACAAATTTAGGAAGAAGTCAGAAAAAAAATTGATCACGGATTACTACATGAAAATAAAGAGTGCACGTGCACAGCATTTGAACCAATTAGGTTGTATGTGAGTGGACAAGCTGGAACTGGGAAAAGTTTCTTAATTAAAGTCATCAGAAGCTACCTACAGCAAAATTCTGATTCAACTTTATCTTGTGTTGTTACTGCTCCAACTGGGTTAGCAGCATATAATATAAAAGGAATTACTCTCCATCGCTTGCTAATGTTACCAGTGGAGCATGAGAACAAAATAGAATATCACAAGCTAACTGGCGAAGCATTTTTCGAAGTTTCAAGAGTGTTGAAGAAGATGCAAGTTCTCATTATTGATGAGGTAAGCATGGTATCAAACTTAATGCTTGCCTTTGTGCATTTAAGAATGCAGCAAATTCTAAAAAGAGACTATGACGTGCTATTTGGTGGAAAACATGTTATAGGTTTTGGGGATCTACTGCAGCTCACTCCAGTTAAAGGACAACCAGTGTTTAATACTGTGACACATGAGGACACGAAGAAGTCATTAGGAAGCATTGGTAATGCAAATATTTGGTCATTCTTAGAGTACAAAGAACTCACTACCAATATGAGGCAAGCAAAAGATGAAGAATATGGAAGTATTCTGAAAGATATCAGAATTGGACTACTCACAGAAGTAGGCAGAAAAGCAATACAGAGTCGGTTGCTACATAATTTATTTCCAAATGAGGAAATAGTTGCAGAGAAAATATACAAGAACATTGCAGAAACAAATACTGTAATCTGCTTAATGCCAACACTACGTGAATGCTCGATATTCAATGAGGAACTTTTGAAATTGGAAAAGGAAGAGATTAAGAAAATGGAAGCAGTGGACAAAATCCAACATGAAAGAATTACTATTACATTAACAGGCGAACTGAAAAATAAATTGGATTCTCTAGAGAAGAACATTTCGAAAACAGCTGGATTAGAAAAAATTCTATATTTTTGCATGAACTGTCGAGTATTTCTAAGGAGAAATTTGGATGTTGAAAAAGGTTTAGTGAATGGAGCTATGGGTAAAGTTGTGGGTTTTGTTAACTACCAGAAAAAAGAAGGAATTGAGTTTTTAAAAATAAAATTTGATCAGATTGAAGAGGTAAAAGACATTTGTCGTTGTTCAGTCCGTTTTTTGCTTGTGAAAGTCTTATATGTACGTAGGAAGCAGTTTCCATTTTCTCTAGCATATGCTGTAACTATTCACAAGTGTCAAGGGATTAACTGTTGATAATGCATTTGTAAACATTGGATCTACTGTGTTCAAAGAAGGTATGGCATATGTTGCTTTGTCACGAGTGAAAACATTATCTGGTTTATTCATGATAGACTTTGATGACTCAAAAGTTAGTGCTGATGCAAATTGTGTTAAGGAGTACAATAGAAGAACCTATGCTCCTCATTTAGGTCAGTATCCTGTGTTGGAGAAATGTGTTGTTTGTCGGAAAAGGAGATTTGAGAATATCTGTAATGAGGATGTAGAGAAGAGAAAACAAAAAGAGAGTCATGTGATTGCAAGCAAAAAGAAAAAGGACAATGTTGAACAGGTTGTTGGTTTCCATTTTGAAAATAGCTCTGGTGTCAACTGCTATGCAAATGTAGTGCTGAATGTTGTATTTTATCTTGAAAGTTTGCAAGAGCAGATAATAGAAAATCATGAAAAAAGATTCTGTTCTGTGCTAAGTCTTCTTTATGAGAAACTGAGTGTTGATAAAGCAAAAATAGAAAGTGCGAATGAAATTAGAAATCTATTAGATGTTTGTTCAGGACGAACACAGTTTTCACAAAATGTCCAGCAAGATGCACAGGAATTCTTGATGTACATTCTTTTGGTACTTGAAGATGAAGGGGTAGAAATAGAAAATATGTTTGGTCTCTCTTATAAATGGGAACATAGTTGTGAAAACTGTTTCTACACATGCAGCTCAAATGTTGATTCAGAAAGGTTTATCTATTTAACATTACCAGAGACTAAATCAGTGACTTTTAGTGAATTAGTTAAAGATGCCAATCACAACATGGAATGTTCGAAATGTAAATCAGACATGTTTTCATCGTTATTTTTAAAGAAATATGGACAGTATGTAATTTTAATGATGCAACGTTGTAGAGCTGATGGAACAAAATTGGACATTTTAATAAAGAAATTTACAGGACAGCAATTATCAATTTCTGGCAAAACTTTTGTAACAGTTGCAATAATTTTCCATGATGGGCCTTTTGTAACTTCTGGTCATTACACAGTTTTTCTTAAATGTGAAAAAGGCTGGACACTGTGTAATGATTCTGAATTGGTTTTCAAGCAACGTTTGCCTTTTGATTTAGCAAATTCCTATTTAATTTTTCTGAAACCAAAATTTTAGAAAGAAATTGCAACATCTGTAGCAAACATTATTACAATTTAATTGGATTACCATAGGAAATGTCATCAAAATTTATTATAAAAATTACCATTTGGCCTTACGGAAAGGTAATAATTTGCATTGTGGACTTCTTTGACACAAATTATTTTGGTGATTATGCTTATGCAACAGAATTTTTGGACGATATTTACTGAAATTAGTGATTGTTCTTAAGTGAGATTTATATTGCAAATGTTTCATTTCCATTACGGTATGTTTTAGTGAGAAGAGATTCTGGGCTTTTTTTAAACAATCTTTCTGATTGCTTTTTTTTTTGCCCGCTGTTAAGTGATGAATGCAATTGCTTTTACAATTTACAGTAAAATGCAATATATTCTGAAAACAGCAAAAAAAGGGCAAAAATATGTTTGATGAAAAATGAAAATATGTGCACTGTATTCTAAAAAGTATTGTTAAATATTAATACCTTTTTCTTTTTTTACAGATTGAGAAAGGAAAAATATAAAAACAAACTTCTTTACAGCAAGTAAAATAAATCACTTATTTTTCTTTTAGTTATTTTCTTTGTCAGGTAAGTGTGACATTTTTGGAATTATCACACATTTACTTTAATGCTCACTTTTTTTCATTACTCTTCTCTATGCTTTTTTCATTTCTGTAGTAGTCCCTCATGGACCTTGTAGGTTGATTAAATTTTTGGGTTTAAAAAAAAAAAAAAAAAAAAATGCGCACGGTAAAAAAAAAAGAAAAAAAAAGTAATTTGAAAATTTTTAAAAAAAGTTAAGAAGTAAGGTTGGCTCTTAAAAGAACCGTTGTGTTCATAAAGGGAAAGAGGAAAGAAAGAATGGGAATACTAACAAGGACCACAGATGTGCTGGTCTATCCTATTGTTTATGAGGGAAACACTGGTCTCCGCATGAACAATTAGGCCATGACATCTTGTGCACCTCATTGCAACCCTCCCAAAACGAGGGTTTATATCCAGAGGACCAGAAAAGGGTGATGCTCCCACCGCAGAGGAAGTGCTCGGTTGAGCTGCCGAAGATGTACTCGGCTGAGCATCTGCAGGTGTGCTTGGGTGACTTACTGGAGATGTTTCTCCAGTATGTCTAGCATAAGTCCTGGGATGTTTATCCTTAATGTGTCTAACCATAGAGTGATTACCAAAGGAATACTTCTTCCTTGGATTCCCTCTAGATAAGACACGCTCACAAAGTGAGCAGGTGACTAAAGGAGCATTTAACTTTTTCTGCCCCTCTGGATAGGTGAAATATTCCCATACAAAAGAAGTCTTTGGTTTCCTCCTTCTCTCTCTGATGATGCTGCTACCTGGCTCACTCTCAGAAGAGGACTGCTGTTCTGCCATCGTATCACAAAGACAACTCAGCTCCTTCTCCTAAGGGATCACAAGCAGAAATGAGGGGAATGGGTGTGGTGTAGGAGAGTTCTAGAACTGAAAGTAGTTTAAACCAATCAAAAGTGCTGTTTCTTGATCACATGACCAACCGTGCGTGTACGTTACGCTTACGGAGCGCTTACGGAGCGCTTACGTTAAAAGTACGCATGCGCGTTTAAAAGACACGCGTATGCGCGCATGCGCATAACAGGCGCGCTCCAACACTTCCGCGTAACGTGCGCGCGTAACATATGCGCTTACGCGTCGCGTACGTAGTACGGACGTCTACGTAAATTGCGTAACCATACACAAACAGAGTAGAAATTTTACGTACATAAAGCAAAACGTGCGCTTACGGTAAGCTTACCGTATGCGCACATAAAAAAAAATTAAAAAATGGAAAAAAAGATTCACTATGTTATACTACTATATCTTACCTGTTTGGTTAAAAAAAAGGTGAAAAATTATATATTGCAGAATTTTTAAAATTTTACCATAGTGTTTAAAGAGAATATAAAGTAAAAAAAAAGATGTAAAAAACCTTGCAAAAAGAAAAAAAAAAAAAAATTCACATTTAAATATAAGAATTAGCATTTAAAAAACCATAAAAATTCACTGAAAAAACCATGGGTTTCACACACGTTATAGTTAGGAATTAGCATTTTAAAAACCTTGCAAATTCACTAAAAAAAACCATAGGTTTCACACATGTTATAGTTAGCTGGACATTTCACTCGTAAAAAACCAATGAAATTCCCCCGTTATAGTTAGTTAAGCTAACTATAACTCGCGCACCCGCAATCCACTGCTGATGACGTCACATATAACATCACTCATGACATGGTCACTGACATCACTCATGAAATAACTGATGACATCTCAAATGACATCACTGATGACATCACTGATGACATCATCCTTGTGATAGAGTGGCAGACCTCCTCTCACCCTAATATAACCTTGCATACACACATCCAAAAATAGAGAGTAAAAAAAAAAAAATTGGAAATTCCAATAACAGTTTCAACAATGTCTTCTGAAATTCTAAGATCCACATACACATCTACTCATTCACCAACAGTCCTATACTATCACTCATACATGTACTCACTCATATGTACTCATTCACCTGTACATCCTGTTACACAATGCCACTCATCCATAGAGTTACTCACACACATAGTCACTCATGCTAATAAAGAATCAAACATCCATTTACCTTCATATGCAGTTATACACACACCACCACACTTACTTCTACGGAAATGTACACATACTTAGTCTTTTAAACAATCACTTATAGAAACACATACTTATTGATACAGGAACTCTTCCAATCACTCACTATCACATATACTCACTTATATACACCAATAGTCACATATACTAGTTTAAAACATAAGTAGTTACTCATGGAGACTCTATTGAGACAGTCATTCTGTGGAAATATGGATTTTTCTGATCAGTTATGTCCCCTATCTTGGACCCCAACGGTTCCATGTATGAATCACAAGTACATGTATGTCCCCTCCAGTTCCAGTTCTGAAGACGCAAACACATGTGCGTCCACCGTCAACATGTCCTCTGTCAGATCCGCCATGAATAGGCCGGATATTCTATTCCTAAGTATGAAAGGCCACCGACTTTATATGGCTCAGTTACTCCATTTTGCAGTCCAGGCAAGTAGGCCCTGATTCTGTCATCGAACTCTTCTTGCCTTCTGCCTCTGAAAGCTCCAGTTTGAACCTGCATCTGTAACCATGAACTTTGTCTCATTCTCTGCGCGGCTCACGAAGCCTGACATCAGCCCGCTGCCTGCCAAAAACTGTATTTCACCTTCGAGTTATCTGCTTCGTTCCCTGCCCGATGCATTCCTGTCTAGCAGTTTAAGTAAACATTCTTCCAGCTACCGAGCAAAGGCCCGGCTTCTCTGTCTTTATGAAAGTAATTCATAGCCCTATTGCTAAGGAAGATTTCTGCCCTCGCATCTAGTGTAGACACTTAGACGCTTGTACACGTACTAACAGTCAGTATAGTCAGTATAGAATAAGATTCTACTCGAAGAGACCTCTCTTTTGGATAACATAGTTCTCTAAACATGGGATGTTAGATATGATTTGGGATTAGGTTGACTTGACCCCCCAGACTTCTTGTCTCCACATGTAGAGCTAAATGTCAAGTCCCCTTCACCCCCTAGTTGCACGTCAATCACACGTCATACTGCTGCGCGCGCAACTATGCCAAGTATAATCTTATAGATCCACCTATATATGACATCATAACCAATTATGTTTCTGTTTTACTCCTCATTACGCCCATTTTTGGTTACGCAGGTGAATCGTCATTTTCCTTATCAATTGTTACGCCTACCGCATTCGCTTCATTGTAATGTATGTTCTATAAAAGTCATTTCTTGTCAATAATGTATGTACTTCACTTCCTGAACCTCCGTGGTGATGGAACTTGGAGCAACCGATTATAATCGATTATTGGAATAAAGCCCATTCCGAACCTCTAATACCCCGGATTCTGCCTCTTATTTACTGAGCTATTTTATTATGTTTCCGTATCAAATTAAGTCCCGGTAATTAAATTATTTACCACATGAATGGCGCCCGAATAGGGACACTTTCTCATCTCACGCGCCGGCGGTGAGTTGCAGGCCCGGTCTCCTGCCACAGCTGGACAGACAATTACGCGTACCAGCAGGATTTCCTGTATCTCCCTCCGGTCAAGCGGGGGCGACTGAGACTGCGATCAACACCCAGACGAGGCGGTGAGAAGTGCGAAGTATCCCAACCAGAGCCTAGCTGAGAGAGCAAGATCCGAGGTATACAGAGGCCCACCAGTTTCCCGAAGTCCTGAGTCAAGTCCAGTTTCCGCAGTGTTCGAGTCGAGTCCAGTCCGTTTCAAGTTCAAGTTCAGTTTCCGAGGCCTTCCGTTTCCGAGCTACCCGGTGAGTACCATTGCCGGGGAGGCTGTCTGACGTGCACATAGGTTGTGCCGGTCAAGACGGGTTTGGGTACACAAATCCGGTCTGCACTGTTTCAGCAGTGTATCTGTACTGTTTAGCAGTATATCTAGTATATCAAGTATATAAATTCAGAATAATTCAGTTAATGTCGAGTATTATGTTTAGTGATTAAGTTTTCCTTAGACCGTCATTGTTATTGATTGTTCAGGTAAATGTTAAATGTTAAATGTTTTAAGTACGTTCTGCATATTGTGGTATGAATGACTGTTCATTATCGTGTTTACTGTATTAAGTCTGTTCAAAATCAAGTATCAGGTCAGTTGTTCAAAATCAAGTATAAGGTCAGTTCTCAATATGCCGCTCTTTTCGAAACTAAGACAGATCACAACAAGAAAAGGGGTACTCGAAGAAGCCGTTCCTATTCCTCCTAGGGACACTCCAGGGTACTTCATGTATCATAAACATGGCTTAGACGCTATATTATTTCTTGATTTATGGGTAGACTACACCAAGGAATTACCAGAAAGTCAGAGGTGGCCCACAGCAGGAACCTGGGATGCAGAGTGCATCATGAAAGTAGAGGAAGAGTTATGGAAAAGGAAAGTCAGACAGTCACAGAAAGACGCCGTTGAGTTATGGCGTAAAGAATCTCATAGACGTACAGAAAAAGCCCTCCGACAGGAAGAGAGAAATAGAGAGAATTCAAATAAAGTACGAGAAAACCTATTAATTGAAGAAGGTACAAGAGTGAAATCAGAACAAGTAGACAGACAAAGAAATGCCCTTATGAATGGTATGTATCCCCTTCTGGCCGAAGGATTACCTAAGGCTACTCCGGAGATACCGAAAGACTTGCCACCCCCATTATTCCCAATAAAGGTACATTCTAAGGGGCATCCTAGAACCGCAGAAGATGTTTTTCTTTCTTCATATTTAGATGACGCAGCTCCCGAGTATGCTAATTCCGCCCCACATAGACCGCCTGCCAGGGAGGTTCAACGCCAAGATCCAGTACCCGTATCTCTACAGCAACAAGTCCTGACACAAGTTCCGGCAAGCACATCTGTTTCTACATCTGTTCCTATAACCACTTCTATAGCTGTGTCCACACCTATAGTTGCTGTATCGCGTTCAACGAATCCTTTCACGCCCGATACCCCAGATGGGGCTACGGGAGGTGCTACCAACATTTTCTCTACGCCACCCAGAATAAATAAACTTACTTTTCAGGAGTCAGCACATTCACGTACCCCCAAACTCATAAACGCCCGTACGCTTAAAGAACTTCTTGTAGATTGTAGATATGACCCTGTGCCCGGCAAAGAGGACGAAATGATCATGGCATCATTACGTATCAGAAGAGCCGCGGTGTATTTAGGGAAGTTACCAGGAATGACTACGCATCTAGACAATATATATCATTTTGTTCAAACAGGGCGAGATTCTGAATGTATTAACAGAGCTATGGAATACCAGAAAGTGGAGATACAGGGGGAACTGTTACGTTTCCTCATAAATTGTGTGATCAGAAATCAAGACCGACCAAGGGTAGACCCGGAAGCAATGAAAATTCTTACCAGATGGAGTCAGAATATATCAGAAGGAAGACATGATAAGCAAAATTGTATAATAGCCATGTGCCGAAAGATCCGTAAAGAAATAGAACGCCTACACGAAGAAAGGTTAGCGGTAGACCAGTTCGAACTAAACGAAGAAGAAGGATCAGGACTGCCCACAAGACAGTCAGACACCATAGCCTATGTAGGTAGAGGAAGATCTTGTAATAGTAATAGATGTCTTATTGACCCGATACGTCCGATATATCCAGATAATAACAGGAATTTCCCAACACCCATAGTTCATATAAGGTCTAACGAGCATTCATTCCAAGCCGCTGACAAATTACTCCGAGAACGAAGGGGTTATCATTCCCTCCTCGATTCTATGGAAGAACAAGAATTAGCCAGGTCAGCCGTTCATTGGGTTGACAGTCCCGGAAAGTATGGTGATGATACAGTAGCACACACGTTTTTGAATCTCACCCCAGATGAACAGCGTTTAGCTGGGATTTATATGATTCAACAACTCCTTATACTATATCAGAGTCAACATTCGGACCCTGGTCCCTTGTCTGATATATTGACTGAATTACTCATGAATAGATGGAGAGGTTCAGGTACTAAATTAATTAAAGAAATACTAGAATCAAGAAAGCAGTACATTCTTTCTGTAGGTTCAGAACATGTCTCACTACCCATTAAGGAAAGAACCACGTATTACATGGACAGACAGAATCCTTTACGAGAAGTACACCCAATAAAGGGCGAGGACAATGAGTTTAAACGCGTATTTGTATATACGCCCATATCGAAAATAGAATTGTTAGAAATGAAGAAAGTGGTACCCAGTCATGACAAAGACCCAGCAGGTTTTCACCGAGAAATTAAAGACATGTTACTCATGGGAGAGTATACCTATCCCGACATTATGACAATACTGAAGGTATTGATGCCTGCTGGCATTTACGAAAAACTCAAGGAAAAAGAGTGGGAGGTAGGAGACCAAAAGATAGAATGGTCAGCATTAGAAGCAGAAGAAAAGGCCCGAACTGCAGGAGCAGGGCTTGGGGATAAAACTAAAGCACTACCAGGTTTACTAGTACAGGTACTGCCACGTTTATTAACTACGAAAAAGGAAGATTGGGGTACTATTTCAGCCTGTAAACAGAAGCAAGATGAAGACACTAGTGATTACTATGCCCGATTTGAAAAATGTTTTGGTATAAATAGTGGCATAAAAGCAAGTAGCGAATCATACCCACATCTGTTTGTGACAAAATTAGTGGAAAATGCCTTGCCCCAAGTAAAGAACAGAGTATTAAAATTCGAGAGTACCTGGCAAGGTAACACCCCATCACAAATGTTACAAATGTTACAGTACCATCACAATAGAATTAGAGAGGAACAAGAACATGAACATAGACGCATGAAGGACACGAAAATGAAAATGCTAGTTTCTCAGACAGTTCCAGCTGAAGGACATAAAAGGGGTATGACACATTCCGGTGATTCAACAGGACCTGTAAAAGGGACATGCAATTATTTTAAAAAGCCAGGTCATTACGTACACGATTGTCCAGTTTTGAAACATAATATCGCCATAGGTAATACAAAAGAAAGACCACGGCCACCCAGACAGGATCAGAATGAACAAGGAGCCCCGCAGCATGCACAGTCCATGCCAGCTCCACCACAGTCTATACAATTTGTGCCAGCTGCACCAGCGCTGCCTGTTGCTGCCACACAAACCACGACACGACAACTGTACCAGACCGCACAATACGATTATCCCGATTATCAACGATACGCATGAACTAGCCTAGAGAGGGAAGTTGACTTACCCCTTATCGAGGTCCCTGTAGACCAAGAAGGACCTTATGTACATAGTAAATTATTAGGCCAAGATAGGAAATTTGTACTCGATACAGGGGCAAGTCGAACAACTATAAAACGTAGTGAAGTTCCAGGGGCACCCCTCTCAGGCTCACAGAATATTTCCCTTGGTTTTTCAGGAAAACCTATTGTTAATGAAGTGTCACAACCTCTGCCACTTACGATAGGACCTTTGACCCGAACTACAGATTTATTGCTTACTAAATCATGTCCAGAAAACCTGTTAGGAATAAAAACACTGAAAGCTCTAGGAGCTATAATATGTTGTTCTCCGGAAGGAGTAAGATTGTTTTTGCGTGATTTTAAAGGTCACTATGTATCTAGAGACATGGATCCCCGACTGCAGACTTTACCTACACATCTATGGGCACAAGGCCCTACTGATGTTGGTTGCATGAATATTACACCATATCGAGTCACATTAAAGGCAGGAGTGGTGCTACCACGAATGCGACAATACAAGTTACCACCAGATGCTGTAGTGGCTTTGCTGCAAATCATTGACGAGCTCATTGCCCAAGGAGTAGTTGTGGAAACAGACTCCAATATATGTAATTCACCGATAATTCCGATTCTTAAACGAACAGATCCGAAGGCTCCGCCAGTATATCGATTGGTTATTGATCTGCGCGAATTAAACAAGTGCATTGTGCCACAATTCCCTGTGGTCCCAGATATCTCGTCATTACTGACAGCCATTGATTCCGAAGCAACATTCTTTACTGTAATTGATCTCAAGAATGCCTTTTTCAGCGTCCCAATAGATCCGGAAAGCCAATATTTGTTCGGATTTAGTTTAAATGGACGTAGCTTTAAATTCTCACGCGCACCTCAAGGATTTACAGAAAGTCCCAGCATCTATAGCCAAGCACTGAAACGAGAACTTGACAGTATCCACATGCCGGTTAACACCGCCTTGCTTCAATATGTCGATGATCTGTTGATCACCGCGAGAAGCGAACCCGAATGTGAGAAAGCATCACTGACAGTTTTACAATTTCTAGCCGAAAAGGGGCACAAGGTGTCCCCTTCTAAGCTGCAATTCTGTGTCCAGCGAGTTGTTTATCTTGGACACTCGCTGTCCAAGGAGGGAAGGCAGCTTACACCCGACCGCATTCAGTTAATAGCTAACATGCCAATACCCAAGACACAAAAGGAAGTACGAGCTTTCATAGGTCTCACTTCATACTGTAGGCAGTGGATCCCTCAGTATGCATTTCTAGCAAAATCACTCATTCAGTTGACAACACAGGAGGCAGCCACATCGACTGTTCTCCCTTGGACTCAGGAACATACACAAGCTTTTGAAAGCTTAAAGAAAGCTTTATGTCAAGCACCTGTTTTAGCAACGCCATGTTACAGAAAACAGTTTACACTCTTTGTTACAGAACGCGAAGGTACTGCCTTGTCAGTACTCACACAGGAACAAGCAGGGGCACACAAACCATGTGCTTATTTTTCTAGTACATTAGATCCCGTAGCTCAGGCTTTGCCCGCATGCCTAAAATCAGTGGCAGCAACAGCTTTAGCAATCAGACAAAGCGATGCCATAGTGTTAGGACATCCATTGACAGTTCAAGTACCACACGCAGTAGAGGTTCTCGTGAATCGAACGCAAACACAACACTTGACTATAGCGTGACTTACAGGGTACGAACTTACATTGTTCCAGCCACATATAGAAATCAGACGTTGTAACACATTGAATCCTGCCACACTTTTGCCAGCAATCGGAACAGACCCACTAGCTCATGACTGTATTGAAGTTATTACAATCACAACGAAACCCAGACAAGACTTGACAGATGTTCCATTGTCAGATCCAGACCTGACGTTGTATGTAGATGGTTCATGTATGAGAACAAGTACAGGAGACTTAGTGGCCGCTTACGCAGTCACAACAGATACTGAAATCATTGAAACAAATCGCATAAATACCTTGTCAGCTCAAGCCGCAGAGCTCATCGCTCTGACACAAGCCTGTATTCAAGCCACAAGTAAAAAAGTCAACATATACACTGATTCACGTTATGCATTCGGAGTTGTACATGACTTCGGCGTGCTGTGGCGAGAGAGAGGTTATTTAACTTCTCACGGTGCCCACATTCAGCACGGACCCCTCATTCATGCCTTATTAGATGCGATACATCTACCCACGGCAATATCAATCATGAAATGTAAAGCTCATACGAAAGTCACTGATATCATTTCTCAAGGCAATGATCTAGCTGACAGAACAGCTAAACAGACTGCTCAAACACAAACATCCGACATGACAAAGACAATAGGTCCGACGCCGACACATTGTATGACAGTTAAAGATCCTACTCTTGATGTAATTGATATACAGACACATGCTACACCAGACGAAATAAAGAGATGGACTGAATTAGGAGGGATTCAAACGGATCAAGGATGGATGACGAAGGAAAAATCTGTGTGGTTTCTTCCTGATTCAATGGTCCAAGTTATTATTAACACTATACATAGTCCAGCGCATCTAGGAGAAAAAGCTATGCTAGACAGCATTCAACACATTTGGTTCAATAAACATTTACGAGCAGCAGCCAAACAAAAAGTCCGTACCTGTATGATCTGTTGCCAGTTCAACCCAGGAAAAAGCGTTCCCGTAGAACAGGGTGGATTTCAGCCTCCTGATCACCCTTTTGAAGTCCTCCAGATGGATTATATCCAGATGGAACGATGTCGAGGATTCAAATATGTTCTCGTAGTTGTATGTGCTCTTTCCCGTTGGACAGAGGCGTACCCGGTTTCAGATTACACTGCCCCGACTACTGCCAAGCAGTTGGTTCGAGAATTCTTCCCACGATACGGTTTACCACGTGTTGTCTACTCAGATAACGGCCAGCCGTTCTCATCCGAATTAATGAAACACGTTTCACTTTTGTTAGGTTATCAGTGGAGATTCCACTGTGTCCGACACCCCGAGGCAGCAGGTCTCGTAGAAAGACATAATCAGATCCTGAAAATCAGATTGTCCAAAATATGCAGAGAAAAAGGCGTCGACTGGGTAGTAGCATTACCAGTTGCACTCTTTTACATGAGAATGGTAGCACACTCTCGAACAGGGCTATCCCCGTATAAAGTGATCTTCGGCAGACCACCAAATATGTGGGGGACGCCTATACCACGCGGAATAACTGATATTGACTGTAATATGCTGACAGATTACTTGGCTTCCTTGATGTCTGCACTACAATCTTGTCGTTCACAGGTAGCTGCAGCTTTTCCTGACAATACCGAGGTGAAACCCCATGACGTAGTCCCGGGGGACTTGGTCCTCGTAAGGAACTTTGACCGAAAGACTCAGCTGGAACCTAGGTGGAGGTCACCTCAGCTGGTGCTGCTAACGACAAGAACAGCCGTGAAGATCGAAGGCAGAAAGGGATGGATTCATTTAAGTCATATCAAGAAATTTCATGGACTACCAGCCGATGTGAATACCACACCTCGTGTGACTTCACCCATTGACTCAAAACCTCCTTTTGTTGAAAAAAGTAGTTCTGAACTTTATAAACTAAAGCTTAGGTCCAACCAGTCGAGCAATTTGATTGTTTAAGTCCTCTCCAAGGTGAAGCGGTTGAATTGTCTCTGACATGTATCCCTTGGACCTAAATAGAGAAAGCACCCGGAAAATGTTGAAACGACAGGCGTACTGTAAATCACTGCGTAGCCATTGCATAATGACGTTATTAATTTTGTTTTTCTTGAGTCTTTTAATAATTACTGCAAGTTTATTGTTGCACATATATTATCCTATTTCTAGACATGTTTACAATGTTACTGCTGAACATTCTTTTAGTGAATTACCTCCGCTTGAGTTGTCTTATAGATTTGCGCTGCGCAATAACACGTTTATCAGTATGTTACATCATTCCCATCAGGTTAGCAATGCTACAAATTGTTGGATATGTGGCCGACTCCCTCCCTATCAGAATTATAAAGGAATTTTACCTCTCTTTCCATACCCGTTCACACACAACGGCTCCTGTGGAGCATGGTTTAGTTTAATTAATTCTCTCGATTCGAATTCTGCAGTTTATCAAGATAACTGGGTATGGGGAAATTTGAACTTAGTTTTGTTTAAGGCCTGCTACCCTAACAAGGAGGGACTTCCCCAGAGAACAGGAACTGATCTAGAAAATGAGGTATATGGATTAGGTAATTTTACGCTTAATCTTATGATCCTAAATGTCGAATCCGAAGCTACTCCAATTTTGCCCGCTATGTCAATATTCCCAGTAAAGGGTGAATTGTGTGTAAGGAAAAATGGTTCCATACATATGGGCCATAGTAAATGCACCACTGTAGTAGAATTTAGTGATCAAGGCAAGTCCACATTTAGAGCTTCCCGCCATTCCTATTTCATATGTGGTCAGATGGCATATGTACGTTTGCCTCTAGATTGGATTCCTTTTGCCACCTGTTTTTCTAGCTCCACCTGATTATCACAGAAACACTCATTTAGTACATAATAGAGTAAGGAGAGACCTCCCGATAGTCGATTACACTGAAACAGCATGGGAAAAATACACAGATTTCAATAATGGTCTTTTTCCCTATATAGGTACCGTTACTAATAGTAAACTGATACGTAGATTAACTAGAACCCTTGAAGCAGTAGTAAATGAAACTATTTCCGCTTTAGGCAATTTAACAGAAGAGCAGTCTGCTATGCGGATTGTTGTGCTTCAAAATCGTCTTGTCCTTGACGTCATCCTGGCGGATAGGGGCGGAGCTTGTAGGGTCATCGGATCAAGCTGTTGCATTTTCATACCAGAAAATTCGCCATCAGTATATAAAGCCATAACTCGCCTTCATAAGATTGTAAGCCAGATACACCAGAATCCAGGTACCTGGACTTGGTCCGGTTGGTTTTGGAGTGTATTATCTACCTTTGGATGGAAGGTCCTATCTTTCCTAGGTATTGGCCTTCTCATACTATTCAGTTGCTGTCTATGTCTACAATGTGGACCAGCGATCTGTGGTCTGTGTGCCACATCGTGTATTCCACCACCAAGATTTCATTCATCACGGAAGAAGAAAGAAGAACAAATGATGCTATATGAACAAATCAATGAATTGATGAAGATTGATATCTCTTAACGGGCAAGTAGGGGACAAGGAGGGAATGTGGAAATATGGATTTTTCTGATCAGTTATGTCCCCTATCTTGGACCCCAACGGTTCCATGTATGAATCACAAGTACATGTATGTCCCCTCCAGTTCCAGTTCTGAAGACGCAAACACATGTGCGTCCACCGTCAACATGTCCTCTGTCAGATCCGCCATGAATAGGCCGGATATTCTATTCCTAAGTATGAAAGGCCACCGACTTTATATGGCTCAGTTACTCCATTTTGCAGTCCAGGCAAGTAGGCCCTGATTCTGTCATCGAACTCTTCTTGCCTTCTGCCTCTGAAAGCTCCAGTTTGAACCTGCATCTGTAACCATGAACTTTGTCTCATTCTCTGCGCGGCTCACGAAGCCTGACATCAGCCCGCTGCCTGCCAAAAACTGTATTTCACCTTCGAGTTATCTGCTTCGTTCCCTGCCCGATGCATTCCTGTCTAGCAGTTTAAGTAAACATTCTTCCAGCTACCGAGCAAAGGCCCGGCTTCTCTGTCTTTATGAAAGTAATTCATAGCCCTATTGCTAAGGAAGATTTCTGCCCTCGCATCTAGTGTAGACACTTAGACGCTTGTACACGTACTAACAGTCAGTATAGTCAGTATAGAATAAGATTCTACTCGAAGAGACCTCTCTTTTGGATAACATAGTTCTCTAAACATGGGATGTTAGATATGATTTGGGATTAGGTTGACTTGACCCCCCAGACTTCTTGTCTCCACATGTAGAGCTAAATGTCAAGTGCCCTTCACCCCCTAGTTGCACGTCAATCACACGTCATACTGCTGCGCGCGCAACTATGCCAAGTATAATCTTATAGATCCACCTATATATGACATCATAACCAATTATGTTTCTGTTTTACTCCTCATTATGCCCATTTTTGGTTACGCAGGTGAATCGTCATTTTCCTTATCAATTGTTACGCCTACCGCATTCGCTTCATTGTAATGTATGTTCTATAAAAGTCATTTCTTGTCAATAATGTATGTACTTCACTTCCTGAACCTCCGTGGTGATGGAACTTGGAGCAACCGATTATAATCGATTATTGGAATAAAGCCCATTCCGAACCTCTAATACCCCGGATTCTGCCTCTTATTTACTGAGCTATTTTATTATGTTTCCGTATCAAATTAAGTCCCGGTAATTAAATTATTTACCACAATTCACTCACTAACACACCCATACACACACTCATCCACCCATACAGTCCTGCACACATGCTGTCTTCAAAACATACAGTGAGTGAAACAATCATGCACCTATGCACTACGTAATACCCCCAAAAACCATGCAGACAGTCAGACTAATACTCAAAAAAACAACTAATAACCTATATAGACACCCATGTAGCTACTCACCAACCCATGCAGCCACTTATATACAAAGTGAGAGACTGATACAGATATTTACATATTAAAACATTACTCACTAAGCCATGTATTCACTTTGATACTCTTTATCAGTCATTTTCTTAAATTATTTTTCAAAAAAAACATCCATTTAGACACTTATACACCCATTTATTTTTCCATCGATCTTGAGATATACATATATAAAACATATTTAATTTTCAGAAAAACACACATTCACTGGATGATGTCATCAGTGATGTCATCAGTGATGTCAGTGACCATGTCATGAGTGATGTTATATGTGACGTCATCAGCAGTGGGTGCGCGAGTTATAGTTAGCTTAACTAACTATAACGGGGGAATTTCATTGGTTTTTTATGAGTGAAATGTCCAGCTAACTATAACATGTGTGAAACCTATGTTTTTTTCAGTGAATTTATATATATATATATATATATATATATATATATATATATATATATATCACCACCAATCCCGCTTCCTCTTCAGCAAACAGGTCCGACACAGCTGGGGTCACATTTCAGCAGGGCTTTATTGTCCACCAAACAGCAATAAAATTGAACGTATTAAGCATTAGTCTTGCGCCTGGGACGCATTTCGGCGATTGCCTTCTAATAAGGCTGCGACATCGTCGTCTCTGTAAAGTGCCAGCTCTTTTCTCCCATGCAGGATTCAGGGTGGAGGAGTCCTGCTATTGGCTGACCCCTTCAGCGGTGATCCGCTACTCTCTCCCCAATGCCAAGGATATATATATATATTCACTGAAAAAACCATAGGTTTCACACACGTTATAGTTAGGAATTAGCATTTAAAAAACCTTGAAAATTCACTGAAAAAACCATAGGTTTCACACATGTTATAGTTAGCTGGACATTTCACTCATACAAAACCATTGAAATTTCCCAGTTATAGTTAGTTCAGCTAACTATAACTCGCGCGCCCGCAATCCACTGCTGATGACGTCACATATTTCATCACTCATGACATGGTCAGTGACATCACTCATGACATCACTGATGACATCTCAAATGACATCACTGATGAAATCACTGATGACATTATCCATTGAGTATGTGTTTCTGAACAATTTTAATATGTTTAATATATATAGGGAAAGGCCTGTTGAAGAATAAGTGGGTGTACAAGTGTGTAAATTGATGATTTTCTGTGGCGCGTAACTGACTCTATAAGTGAGTCATTAAATGTATCTTACTGCAGACTAGTGACTAAACTGTGTAAATGTCTGTATGTGCCTGTATGTTGGTGTATAAGTGGCTGTGGCTGCATGGTTTTGTGAATAGCTATATGAGTGTCTTTATGAGTTATTGATTGCTTGTCTGAGTATCTGTATGGGTTCCTGAGTGTTTGTGTTGGTAGGGTGTGTGTTACTCTGTGACTAGATGTGTGAGTGGGTGATTCAGTGGGTGCATGGTTTTAAGAGGGCATCTGTGATGAACTGTATGGTTGAGTGAGTGTATGTATGGGTGTATTAGGGATTGAATGTATATCTCAGTGGCACATTTGTGACTAACTACATATGTGAAAGGCAGTATATATCGTTTAAGAGTATATAAGTGGGTAGATGTGAGAGTGTGTGATTGTGAGAGTGACTGTATGGATGAGTGTGTGCTTATATCAATGATTCAATAAGAGCGTAATAATGTGGTACTATTTTTATGAGTAAGTGAACTTAAGTGTGTATAACCGCATAGGTGAGTAAATGGGAGTGTGATTATTTGCATGATTGACTAGGTGTGAGAGTACCTCAATGGATGATTGGTGGTGTGTGAGTGTCTTTATAGGTGTATAAATGCATATGATAGTCTTGTATGGAGTGACTGTAAGTATGAGTGACTGTACAGGTGAATAGGTGTATGTAGACCTAGGAGTTAATAAGTGGGTATGTAGTTATTGGTATTGGAGTATGTATGGTTTTGAGAATGGAACTCTGAAATTTTGAATCAGTGTATCAAAGGTTATATTAGCGTGTGAGAAGATGTGGTAATTTATCACATGGATGACGTCATCAGTGATGTCATCAGTGATGTCATTTGAGATGTCATCAGTGATGTCATGAGTGATGTCACTGACCATGTCATGAGTGATGTAATATGTGACGTCCTCAGCAGTGGATTGCGGGCGTGCGAGTTATAGTTAGCTGAACTAACTATAACAGGGGAATTTCAATGGTTTTGTACGAGTGAAATGTCCAGCTAACTATAACATGTGTGAAACCTATGGTTTTTTCAGTGAATTTGCAAGGTTTTTTAAATGCTAATTACTAACTATAACGTGTGTGAAACCTATGATTTTTTCAGTGAATTTCAAAGGTTTTTTAAATGCTAATTCCTAACTATAACGCGTGTGAAACCTATGGTTTTTTTACTGAATTTGCAAGTTTTTTTAAATGCTAGTTTATGTATGTATTATTATATTTTTTATATATTTATTTTACAATGAACTACCTATATATATAGTTATAGATTGACTGTATCCTCTAATATAGAATGGCTCAGCTCTTTTTTTTTAAATTTGGATAAAGTTGAACAGCATAGTTAATATCTTCCATAAACTTATAAACAGTTTTTTTTTTTTTTTTTTTAAGGGTTTTTCACCGTGCGCGCACGCGCATCGTCTCCGTGTGCGCATGCGTGCGTGCTCCGTGCGTGCTCCGTGTGTGCATGCGTGTGTGCTCCGTGCGTGCTCCGTGCGTGCTCCGTGCGCGCATGCGTGCGTGCTCCGTGCGCACATGCGTACGTGCTCCGTGCGTGCTCCGTGTGCGCATGGGTGCGTGCTCCGAGCGCGCACGGCAAGTCATGTGATTACGAAACAACCCTTTTCATTGGTTCATAGTAGTTTCAGTTCCAGAATCTTCAAACACCACACCCACTCCCCTCATTATTTCTTCTTATTTCCTGGGAGAAGGAGCTGGACAGCTTTTCCACTACGTGAGAATGGCAGAACAGCAATCTTCTACAGAGAGTGAAGAGGAGACCTTTGTGCCACCAAGCCAGGGGAAACAGAAGGACTCATTCATATGGAAGTTCTTTACTTTTCCAGAGGGCCAGAAGTAGGTGAATGCCGCAAAAGTCACATGCACTGTTTGTGGAGTTGTCCTATCTAGAGGAGATCCAAAAAATAAATACTCCTTTAGTATTTATACTATGCTGAGGCACTTCCAAAAGTGCATCCTGTGGCTTATGCTCGTGAATCTACAAGAGCCACAAGAGACAATCCTCCAGGAGCTCAGCCGAGCACATCATCTGCGGCCGCAGATTCACCTGCTTCAAGACCTCTGGATATCCACCCTCTGTTCCAGAAGGTTCATATACGGTGCAATGTGTGCAATGTTGTTCTCTGTTATGGTGAGCGCAGCATCAACTTAATAGAGAACAAAATCCAGCAGCACACATGCTCCACCCCATAATTTTTTCCATTTTTTTTTTGTTCCTGTTGAACAGTTTTTCATTCCCTGTTTTTCTTTGCTGCTCTAAAAAAAACAAAAAAATACAAAATTGTAAAAAAACTAAAAAAACAATACAAAACAAAAAAGACAAAAAAAACAGTTCTTTTCAGAACTCACTTCACTTCTCCAAGAAGAGCTATATTCCTAATGTACTGTGTTGTAATTTTATTCAATGAATGTGTAGTGTATACATGAATGATTGAAATGATGGAAATGACTGAGTGAAGCAGAGGAAAGGACTGACAGAATGAGTGAGAAAAGGAAAGTATAATCAGTCATGAAAGGGAAGTGAAAGATTGACTGCAACAAAAGGACTAAGGGTAGAGGATACAGGTAAGAAGAGTGAATGAGTAAGGGAATGGCAGTGAGTAATGGAGAGAGAGGGAGGGGGGAGTGAGAAAAGGGGAGTAAGGGACGGAGATAGGAAAAGGGAGTGACAGACGAAGCGGATGAAGTACAGCAGGGTAAAGGGATTGAAAGTAAGAGAAGTGGAGCGATGGTGAGATAACAGGTAGGAGGATTAAAAAAGGGGGTAAGAGAAAGTGAGAGATGGGGAGTGAGGGGATGGAGGGATTTAGGAAACTGGAGTGAGAGAAAGGGAGTCAGGATTTCAATGAGCAAAGCAGAGTGAGGGAGAGTGAAGGAAAGAATGCGAAAAGGTGAAGGGGTGTGAGATACAGACAGGAGGAAGTAAAGTTTGAGAATAGGAGTGACTATGAGTAAAGGATAGTGACAGTTAGGGAAGGTGAGGGAAGGAGAATGACGGAGAAGGTTAAAAAATTTAACATAGATGGAAAATGAGTGATGGAGAGAGGAGGAGTGGTAGAAACAGAGGGGCAGATTTATAACAAACTAACGCAGCACGTTGCAGCAAGTAATTTTGCTGCGCCGTGCTGCGTTAGTTTCGAAGCACAGAGATGCAACATATTTACAAGAATATATCACATCTCTATGCTTCCCCAGCGCTGGTGCACAAACTGCAGACATGCGCCGGTGCAGGCTCCCTTGCACCATGCTGCAAGGATGCCTGCGTGGTGGGGAGATTGTTCTTCTGCAGGAAGGGACACCTTCCTGCACAAAAACAATCACAAGAGGCTTTTTCCTCTTTCAATGCATGCTGTAGCATGCAGCACGCACTGAAAGAGGAAAAAACGAGGAGAAATTAAAACATTTCTCCTCGTTGTGCCTCGCTACGCCACCTCTAGGGTGGCATAGCATTCACACGCATCTCCAGAGTTACGATTTCTCGTAAATCTGGAGATGTGTCTAGTTCTATGGGTGTTGCGTGGGAACACCCACAACAACAACCATTGAACGCCCCTTCAACATACAGTGCTGCGTGTGAAGTGGCTGTATATACAAGGAGAGGAAAAGTCACGCAGGGTGGCTTTTCCTCTCCTTGTAAATATGGAGGAGCCCCATGCGCCACCAGTACGTCATGAAAAGTGACGTAGTGGTGGCGCAGGGGGCTTGTAAATCTGCCCCAGAGATGTTAAGGAAATTAAGGGTAAGACAGACAAAGGGAGAGAGACAGAAACAGAGACAGAGAGCAAGGAACTGAGAAGGAGTAAGGCAGTTAGAATGACTGAGACATATGGAGACAGGGAGAGAAACATGGTTGAAAAAATAGTGATGGAGGCAGTAAACCTAGGGGAGTAGTAGAGAAGAAGTGAGGGAGTTACGAAAGAGCAGTAAAGGAAGAAGAGAGAGAGAAGGGGAATGAGAAAAGCAGAGTTAGGACAAGTGAACAAAAGGGAGCATGAAAGTGAAGGGGTGAGAAATACAGATATTTTAAACTTACCTGACCAACAAAATAACTTAATTAGAAATAAATGGGTTTTTTTAATTGCAAGAAAAAAGGATTCAATTTCCTAAATTTTCTTTCTCGATCTGAAAAAAAAGAAAAAAAGTAGTAATATTTAACAATACATTTTAGAGTACAGTACACATATTTTCATATTTAACAAAGTAATTTTTTTCCCTTTTTTTGCTGTTTTCAGAATATATTGAATTTCACTGAAAATAGTGATATCAATTGCATTCATCACTTAACAGCGGGCAAAAAAATAAACAAACTGAAAGATTGTTTAAAAAATCCCTGAATCTATCCTCAGTAAAACATACCTTGATAGAAATGTAACATATATATTAAAAATATCTTCTAAGAACAATAACTATTTGCAATAAATAACGTCTGTATATCTTGTTGCTTAAGCACATACACCTAAATAATATCTGTCAAAGAAGTCCACAATAGAAACATTTACCTTTCCATGAGGCCAAATGGTAAATTTTAAACCCTTTTTAGGTGAAATATCCAATGGTAATCCTATAAAATCTAAAATTTTGGTTTTAGAAAAATTACGTGGGAATTTGGTAATTCTGCAGGCAAACGTTGGTTGAAAATCAATTGAGAATCATTACACAGTGTCCAGCCTTTTTCACATTTTAGATAAACTGTGTAATGACCAGAAGTTATAGAAGGTCCATCATGGAAAATTATTGCAACTGCAACAAAAGTCTTTCCTGATATTGATAATTGATTTCCTATAAACTTCTTTATTAAAAGTGTCCAATTTTGTACCATCAGCTCTACAACGTTGCATCATTAAAATTATATACTGTCCATATTTCTTTAAAAATGACGTTGATAACATTTCTGATTTACATTGAGAACATTCCATGTTGTTATTTGCATCTTTAACTAATTTACTAAAAGTCACTGATTTACTCTCTGGTAATGTTAAATGTATGAACCTTTCAGAATCAACATTAGTGCTGCATGTGTTCATACAGTTTTCACAACAATGTTCCCATTTATAAGAGAGACCAAACATATTTTCTATTTCTACCCCTTCATCTTCCAGTACCATAAGCATATACATTAAGAATTCCTGTGCATCTTGCTGGACATTTTCAGTAAACTGTGTACATCCAGAACAAACATCTAAAAGATTTCTAACATCAGAAGCACTTTCTATTTTAGTTTTATCATTACTCAGCTTCTCATAAAGGAAACTCAGCAGAGAACAAAATCTTTTTTCATGATTTAGTATTATCTGCTCTTGCAAACTTTCAAGATAAAATACAACATTCAGCACGACATTAGCGTAGCAGTTGACACCAGAGCTATTTTCAAAATGACAACTAACAACCTCTTCAACATTGTCCTTTTTCTTTTTGCTTGCAATCACATCACTCTCCTTTTGTTTTCTCTTCTGTACATCCTCATTACAGATATTCTCAATTCTCCTTTTCCGACAAACAACACGTTTTTCAAACACAGCATACTGACCTAAGTGAGGAGCATAGCTTCTTCTTAATCTATTATACTCCTTTACACAATATGCATCAGCACTAACTCTTGAGTCATCAAAGTCTATCATGAATAAACCAGATAATTGTTTCACTCATGACAAAGCAACATATGCCATACCTTCTTTAAACACACTAGATCCAATGTTTACAAAAGCACTATCTACAGTTAATTCTTGAGATTTGTGAATAGTTACAGCATATGCTAGAGAAAATGGAAACTGCTTCCTACGTACATATAAGTCTTTCCCAAGCAAAAAACGAACTGAACAACGACTAATGTCTTTAACCTCTTCAATCTGATCAAATTTTATTTTTAAAAATTCAATTCCATCTTTTTTCTGGTAGTTAACAAAACCCACAACTTTACCCATAGCTCCATTCACTAAACCTTTTTCTACATTCAAATTACATCTTAAAATTAATCGACAGTTCATACATACATAAAGATTCTTTTCTAAACCAGCTGTTTTCGATATGTTTTTCTCTAGAGAATCCAATTTAGTTTTCAATTTGCCTGTCAATGTGATAGTTATTCCTTCATGCTGTATTTTATCCACGGCTTCCATTTTCATAATCTCTTCATTTTCCAATTTCAAAAGTTCTTCATTGAATATAGAGCATTCATGTAGTGTGGGCATTAGGCAGATTACAGTATTTTTTTCTGCAATTTTCTTGTATATTTTCTCTGGAACTATTTGTTCTGTTGGAAACAAATTACATAGCAATCGACTCTGTAAAGCTTTTCTGCCATTTTCTGTGAGTAGTCCAATTCTGATATCTTTGAGAATACTTGCATAATCATCATCATTTGCTTGCCGCATATTGGTAATGAGTTCTTTGTACTCAAAGTATGACCAAATATTCACATTACCTATACTTCATAACGATTTTTCGTGTCTTCATGTGTAAGAGTATTAAATATTGGTTGTCCTTTAACTGGAGTGAGCTGCAGTAGATCCCCAAAAACTATAACATGTTTTCCTCCAAATAACACGTCATAGTCTGTCTTTAGAATTTGCTGCATTCTTAAATGCACAAAGGCAAGCATTAAGTTTGATATCATGCTTACCTCATCAATAATGAGAACTTTCATTTTCTTCAACACTCTTGAATTTTCAAAACATGCTTCTCCTGTTAGCTTGTGGTATTCTATTTTGTTCTCATGCTCTACTGGTAACATTAGCAAATGATGTAAGGTATTCCTTTTATGTTATATGCTGCTAACCCAGTTGGAGCAGTAACAACACAAGACAAAGTTGAATCAGTTTTTTCTGTAGGTAGCTTCTAATTACTTTAATTAAGAAACGTTTTCCAGTTCCAGCTTGTCCACTCACATACATTCTGATTGGTTCAAATGATGTGCATGAGCACTCTTTATTTTCATGTAGTAATCCATGATCAATTTGTTTTGTGACTTCTTCATAAATTTGTTGTTGTTCATCATTCAGTTGTTGTTCCAAATTTGGTAAGTCTATTAAATCTTCCTGAGCTTGATTCATAGCTGTTTCCACTTCAGTCATGGCTATTGCAGCTTCATTTTCTACGATTGGTTGTCCTAGGGAATCTTGACTGAGCGTACCAGAACTTTGACTGTCTTGAGAACTGTCTCTAGCTACTTCAGCTGCAATTGTAGCTTCTTGTTCAATTTCTTTATTTAACATTTGTACATAATTTGAGAAAGTACTGCATTCTATGTTATCTTTGCATGCATTAAAGGAATCTTCATAGCTCTGAAAATCCCCAAGTAATTCATCCTCTGAACGCCATGGTTTAAACAGCTGTAAAAGTGCTAAGTAGTAAAATTCCTTTTTGGCAGTAGTGTCGCAACTCTCCAAACATCCTTCCTCACCAATGACTTTATATTTTCCATTGTTGATGTCTTCTGTGGCATTCCGTTTATAAATGTATTTCTGCAGCACTTCATAGAGACACATGTTCTCAAGATGATGACTTCTGTTTGGGTAATATGTGTCCAACATATTTGTTTTCAAAATGTCTGTACTTTCTGGTTCGTTCTCTGCTAAACATTCAATTTCTCGAATAGATTTCAGTACCCGATTTCGCATTCCTGCAAGGCCTAAACTTACCCAAATTATTCTTCTGGATTTGGAGTACAGACTTGCAGATGATAACCTATCTGAGCATTCGTATGACCCAATTTCTCGATGCGATAACATCTTTAACCTGAAACTGTATAGCTTTTTACTGACAGTCTTCTCGTGAGAAATCTCTTCCCACATTTCTTTCAATTCCGTTTTCTCAGATTTAGTGATGTAAGATGTGACATACCGAGCAACAGCAATAGAATTGTCAGCTACATACTGAATATCCATGTTAGCATTCCACATGGATAAAATGACAGGGTTGTAGTCATTTATATATTTGGACTCTTCTTTTTTTCTTAGGTTGTAGGTATTTTTCGGAGATTTTCTTGTAATGGTATGTCACACAGCTGACATAAAACTGTTTACTCTTCCTTTTGAAAGAACAGGTCGTGGAAATCCAAATCGACATTTTGTGTAGAATTTATCTTTACTCTTGTACTTTCGTCGACAGTATTTTCCACACCGATGACTTTGGAAGCGTAAAACTTGCTCTTTTAAGTTTTTTTCTTCTGTGCTTTTAGGTATAGCACATGTTACATATTCTTCAATGAAAGATAAAACTGCATCATCAGAATCTGTTCCAAATTTTGGGGCATCCTTGATCCACAACAGCATATGAATATGAGGAGCACCTCTTGCTTGGTACTCTTTTCTCCAAAAGAAATCCACAACTTCTCCAAGAGGTGGATTTTTTTAATTGCAGATGAAGGACATCATAGCCTCAAATCTATGATTGAAATATCTGCAAACATTAACCGGATCCAATGAGCACAATTCTCCTGCTGTCTTGTATTGGATGTTTTCAATATTTGAATTTGACTCTCGAAGAAAATCCAGTAAATCATCCCAAGCGTACTCAGCACAGCTTAGGGTAAGGAACCATGTAGGAGTTCCTAAATTCCGTAACACACATTTCAATTCTCCATGGCGTCGGTACCAATATTCATTAGTTACACGCTGACAAGCCATCAGATTAATCAATTGAGATTCCAAATGATCATCTCGCTGTTGCACTTTGTTCATAAAATCCTTTGCAGACACATTATGTAGATGAACTCCAGTTTTTAAAATGTGATTTACTGCATAAGATAGTGCAGACAAGTCACTTTCAAATAAAAGATGGAACAAATAAGGAATACTTTGACGAAATCTTGGATCTTCTGCATATAATCTTGTGGTCCGATACTCAGAAGCAGGAATCTGTACTGGACGTTCATCATATCGTCCACCTTTTCCTGTAGGAAACAGCTGGGGAAAACAACGAGCTTCCAAGCTCTCCTCCCATACACTCATGGGAGTTCCTTTTGCTTTTTTCATCTGAAACAGATCAATAGTTTTTCCCATAATTTCTTTAGAATAAAGAGGATGTATGCTGAAATGTTCATGAATTTCTTCTTCTTTTGACTTATCCACTTTTTCAATTTGCCCAGTTGGTATTCCTGTGTCTGCTAGTAAAACTTCTTCATCTTCATCCATATAAATTGATTCATAGTACTTAATATTTCTTTTCAAATATAAATTTGCTCTTTGTACTTTTCGTACATCTACTAGCTCCTGCCAAATTTTCTTATTCTTTGTAGGTACACCATTAACCAGAATAACTAATGGTTCCGTTTCCAAACTATCTGCATCAATTGTTTCAATATTTTTTTTCAAATCTAATGGCAAATAGACAACTCTTCCTTTTAAACCTCTTTGTAAATCTGAAGGAGGTAATTTACCTGTTTTGGGCTCCATACGAAGTATAGTCTGAAACGGATGGACACATTGAATGAGTGTAGACTCATACGTATTTAAATCACCCAGGGCCCGATTCAGAGAACTAACTTAAGACAAAATCCTAAACTTACTACCATTTTGGTATTCACAGAATGCACTTACTGCTTTTGGTATTCACAGAATGCACTTACTACTTTTGGTATTCACAGAATGGATTTACGACTACTAACTTTACGTCCGCACTCGGGCTGGAAATTCCGGCCCGGAGGCGGGGCTTCCGAGCCGGAGGCGGGGCTTCCGGGCCAGAGGCGGAGCTTCTGGCCCGGAGGTGGGGATTCCGGCCAGTGGCAGAGATTTTGCCATGGCCAAAATCTCAACCTCTGGGCCGGAAGCTCCGCCTCCAGGCCAGAAGCTCCGCCTCTGGGGCCGGAAGTACCACCTCCGGGCCGGAAGCTCCGCCTCCGGGCCGGAATTTCCGGGCCGGAATTTCCGGCCCGAGTGCGGATGTAAAGTTAGTAGTCGTAAATCCATTCTGTGAATACCAAAAGTAGTAAGTGCATTCTGTGAATACCAAAAGTAGTAAGTGCGTTCTGTGAATACCAAAAGTAGTAAGTTTAGGATTTTGTCTAAAGTTAATTCTGTGAATCGGGCCCATTGTTCTGCAGGAATATCAACCAATTCTAAATTATTATGTACAGCTCTAGCTGGCATTTTATTTTCTTCTAACTTGTTATAACAGTATTTACAAATACGCTGATCTTCACCCAAATCAAAACAATTTTCCAGAAATAAATATGTAGCAAAATCCTTCCACTCAGAATTATTTTCTTTTTCACTTTTTTTATAGAGATCAACATTCATTGTTTGAGTTTTATAATGGCTTCTCCGGCAACAAATACAAGTAATATTTGGTCTTTCATTAGAGATGATAGTAAATTTTGTCATTTGATCTTCAAAATTTTTACTAACAGTGAGATCTACATTCTCTTTCACATTTTCCTCAATAACTGTGTCAATTCCTGCACTTTCTTGCTCTGGACCAAAGTAACAAAACTGAATATCATCAATAACCTTCTCTACATCTGATACAGATCCACGGAACAGAGCACTATTCAACTCATTTAACTTTAGTGCTGGACTTTTAGCAAAATACAATCTTCTCACAAACTTTCTCATTTTAGTATGATGTACTGCCAGCATCCTAAAATGGTGAAAAACACAAACTTTCCTAGAAAGACAAGCCAGAGAATGTCCTTGCAAACCAGTATTCTTTCTCACTCTGCATGGATCTAGTCTTTGAAGCACCTTAATCTTCTGTTTAACACTTTTTTTTACTATATTCTCTTAGAAAGTCACGTAATTTATCAATAGATTCTTGTCGTACAGTACAAATACTACTACAATTCCAAGTGTACACTGGGGCTTTAGGACGTTTCCCCATAACCTTATCAGCTAACACTTCTTCCTCATTTCTTGGAACCATTTTCTCCTTTTCCATTACACAACCATCTTTAACTTCATAAGCTCGACCACTGGTGTCAACTGCATGCAGCAAACTATTACTTTGAAGATAACTCTCTTCCTTAAAAAATGGTTCAGTACTTGAACTATGCTTCCATTCTCCTAAGAACACTTAACGAAAGTTATTTTTCTTCACTACTCTTTTCCTTTTGCTTTTTGACTTCATTACATTGACTATTGTATCTAATGTACAGATCCTGTTCAAAATTAAAATGAATAGTTTTCTTTTTAATTCCAAATCCTTTGCAACAATTGATTCAATATGTTTCTTTTTCTTATAAAATTTTGCTTTCTTCCTATATTTTTTCACATCCTTTAGCAAATTGAACATCACTCTTTTCTGAAACATTTTTCTACGAATGTTTCGAAATTCTGTTTTTTCTTTTTAAGTCATTCTTTCTTGCTTCTGATTGTACATTAGCATTTAGTATTTTCTTTCTATTGTCTTGTTGTTTTCTACTTGAAACACTATTTGCAGTGGATATATTTTTTACATTTTTTCTATGTATGAGGATATTTAAAAAAAAGTCCTTAGTCTGCTTACCAGAAGACTTTTTCTTTTTCCCAACATGAGGTTATTCAATTAATTTGTGTTGTCCAGTTGTCTTCAAATATAGATGTTTTTGCTGTTCTTTTCTCGTTCTTGATTTTATAGGCATGTTTAATTTATTTCAGTGTTGTTCACCAATACCTAAAAGAAACTAAAAAAAAACATACCTTTATGTAATTTAAATATATTACTATATTTTATTTGAGCTTTTCAAACCTATCATATGAGCTGCCCCTTTCCTACGAGTGCAAGTCTTACAGAACAAGAGCAACACAAATTAAATCTCTGACAACAATTCCTGAGTGCAAACAGACTCATGGTGTGATTCTAGGCAGAAAATGATATTTGATTGGCAATTTCAAAGCACATTTACTACTGTGGTAGAGCAAGTGATAACTACTGTAACAGCCTGACACATTTTCCTTATAGTTTAGAGAGGCAGAAAAGAGCACATGTCCTAACAGCTACTTGAGACCATGAGCATGTGGAACCTGGGTAAGTGATTAGACTAGACCAAAGGAAATGAGCCTTGGTGACGTTGAATGTGTTAGCGTTACACACTGCTATCTGAAATACCACACAGTGCTGAATAGTAAGCATGGGAGTGCTGGACAAGCAGCTGCCTGTGTGCTAAGAGTGTGTTTCTGGAGACTGTGTATTGTCAGGTGCAAGAGAGATCTGCATGGACACTTGCACAACTGCATGAAGACTGCAGAGATGTATGTAAGAGTACATGTGTGGTAAGGGTTAATTGGAGTTTTGAACATGTAGGAACTACCTCACCCATTGCAGGATTGGAAGGAAAATCTACCATGTTGATTTCAAATGTGTTAGCATTTGCCTCTTATTTGTGAGATAGTGATTTGTGCTGAATGCTAACCAACACAGTTGAAGAAAACAAGCTGCCCCTTTCCTACGAGTGCAAGTCTTACAGACCAAGAGCAACACAATATTTGATTGGCAATTTCAAAGCACATTTACTACTGTAGTAGAGTAAGTGATAATTAGTGTAACAGCCTGACACATTTTCCTTATAGTTTAGAGAGGCAGAAAAGAGCACATGTCCTAACAGCTACTTGAGACCATGAGCATGTGGAACCTTGGTGAGTGATTAGACTAGAGCAAAGGAAATAAGCCTTGGTGACATTGAATGTGTTAGCGTTACACACTGCAATCTGAAATACCGCACAGTGCTGAATAGTAAGCATGGGAGTGCAGGAGAAGCACCTGCCTGTGTGCTAAGAGTGTGTTTATGGAGACTGTGTATTGTCAGGTGCAAGAGAGATCTGCATGGATGCTTGCACAACTGCATGAAGACTGCAGAGATGTATGTAAGAGTACATGTGTGGTAAGGGTTAATTGGAGTTTTGAACATGTAGGAACTACCTCACCCATTGCAGGAGTGGAAGGAAAATCTACCATGTTGATTTCCAATGTGTTAGCATTTGCCTCTCATTTGTGAGATAGTGATTTGTGCTGAATGCTAACCATCACAGTTAAAGGAAATAAGCTGCCCCTTTCCTACGAGTGCAAGTCTTACAGAACAAGAGCAACATAATATTTGATTGGCAATTTCAAAGCACATTTACTACTGTGGTAGAGTAAGTGATAATTAGTGTAACAGCCTGACACATTTTCCTCATAGTTTAGAGAGGCAGAAAAGAGCACATGTCCTAACAGCTACTTGAGACCATGAGCATGTGGAACCTTGGTGAGTGATTAGACTAGAGCAAAGGAAATAAGCCTTGGTGACGTTGAATGTGTTAGCGTTACACACTGCTATCTGAAATACCACACAGTGCTGAATAGTAAGCATGGGAGTGCAGGAGAAGCACCTGGCTGTGTGCTAAGAGTGTGTTTATGGTAGGCCTGGGCGAAGCACTACGCTACGCTCGCGTAGTTTGCGAAGTTCGCGCTACTTCGCACTACGCGAACTGCACGTAGCACAGTGCGAACACGCGTAGCGTAGTGTTGCGTAGTGCTGCGGTCATTTTTTGCTTGCTCGCGGTCCTCAACGTCAAGTTGGCGACCGCGAGCAAGCAAAATGACATCCCGGCGAGACTTTTTCCTTGTTCGCGATCGCGAGCATGGAAAATAAACCTCCCGGCGAGATTCCCAACGCGAGGAGGTCAGGTTTCTCATTGCGAGGGGTCGCGTATGCTCGCGACTGCTTGCGATGAGAAACTACCAGTTCGCGTTGAGAAAGCTGCCGCTCGAGTAAAAATCTACTCGAGCAGCAGAAAATTACAGCTCGCACTGTGCAAGATGCCATTTTCAATGATTGCACAGTGCCGGTTGCTTGTCCGCACTGTGCAATCATTGAAAACAACATCTTGCACAGTGCGAACATGTTACTACGCAGTTCGCGAAGTGCTACGCGTAGCTCGCGTAGTGCGAACTTCACTTTGCGTAGCTTCGCGAAGTGCTACTTCGCGAACTACGCCCACCCTTAGTTTATGGACACTGTGTATTGTCAGGTGCAAGAGAGATCTGCATGGACGCTTGCACAACTGCATGAAGACTGCAGAGATGTATGTAAGAGTACATGTGTGGTAAGGGTTAATTGGAGTTTTGAACATGTAGGAACTACCTCACCCATTGCAGGAGTGGAAGGAAAATCTACCATGTTGATTTCAAATGTGTTAGTATTTGCCTCTCATTTGTGAGATAGTGATTTGTGCTGAATGCTAACCATCACAGTTCAAGGAAACAAGCTGCCCCTTTCCTGCGAGTGCAAGTCTTACAGAACAAGAGCAACGTGAATTAAATCTCTGACAACAATTCCTGTGTGCAGACAGACTCATGGTGTGATTCTAGGCATAAAACGATATTTGATTGGCAATTTCAAAGCACATTTACTACTGTGGTAAAGCAAGTGATAATTACTGTAACAGCCTGACACATTTTTCTTATAGTTTAGAGAGGCAGAAAAGAGCACATGTCCTAACAGCTACTTGAGACCATGAGCATGTGGAACCTGGGTGAGTGATTAGACTAGAGCAAATGAAATGAGCCTTGGTGACGTTGAATGTGATAGCGTTACACACTGCTATCTGAAATACCACACAGTGCTGAATAGTAAGCATGGGAGTGCAGGAGAAGCACCTGGCTGTGTGCTAAGAGTGTGTTTATGGAGACTGTGTATTGTCAGGTGCAAGAGAGATCTGCATGGACGCTTGCACAACTGCATGAAGACTGCAGAGATGTATGTAAGAGTACATGTGTGGTAAGGGTTAATTGGAGTTTTGAACATGTGGGAACTACCTCACCCATTTCAGGAGTGGAAGGAAAATCTACCATGTTGATTTCAAATGTGTTAGCATTTGCCTCTCATTTGTGAGATAGTGATTTGTGCTGAATGCTAACCATCACAGTTCAAGAAAACAAGCTGCCCCTTTCCTGCGAGTGCAAGTCTTACAGAACAAGAGCAACACAAATTAAATCTCTGACAACAATTCCTGTGTGCAGACAGACTCATGGTGTGATTCTAGGCATAAAACTATATTTGATTGGCAATTTCAAAGCACATTTACTACTGTGGTAGAGCAAGTGATAATTACTGTAACAGCCTGACACATTTTCCTTATAGTTTAGAGAGGCAGAACAGAGCACATGTCCTAACAGCTACTTGAGACCATGAGCATGTGGAACCTGGGTGAGTGATTAGACTAGAGCAAAGGAAATGAGCCTTGGTGACGTTGAATGTTTTAGCGTTACACACTGTTATCTGAAATACCACACAGTGCTGAATAGTAAGCATGGGAGTGCAGGAAAATCAGCTGCCTGTGTGCTAAGAGTGTGCTTCTGGAGACTGTGTATTGTCGGGTGCAAGAGAGATACTGCATGGACGCTTGCACAACTGCATGAAGACTTCAGAGATGTATGTAAGAGTACATGTGTGGTAAGGGTTAATTGGAGTTTTGAACATGTAGGATCTACCTCACCCATTGCAGGAGTGGAACGAAAATCTACCATGTTGATTTCAAATGTGTTAGCATTTGCCTCTCCTTTGTGAGATAGTGATTTGTGCTGAATGCTAACCATCACAGTTCAAGAAAACAAGCTGCCCCTTTCCTGCGATTGCAAGTCTTACAGAACAAGAGCAACACGAATTAAATCTCAGACAACAATTCCTGTGTAGACAGAATCATGGTGTGATTCTAGACAGAAAACGATATTTGATTGCCAATTTCAAAGCCCATTTACTACTGTGGTAGAGCAAGTGATAATTACTGTAACAGCCTGACACATTTTCCTTATAGTTTAGAGAGGCAGAAAAGAGCACATGTCCTAACAGCTACTTGAGACTATGAGCATGTGGAATCTGGGTGAGTGATTAGACTAGAGCAAAGGAAATGAGCCTTGGTGACGTTGAATGTGTTAGCGTTACACACTGCTATCTGAAATACCACACAGTGCTGAATAGTAAGCATGGGAGTGCAGGGAAATCAGCTGCCTGTGTGCTAAGAGTGTGCTTCTGGAGAATGTGTTTTGTCAGGTGCAAAGAGATCTGCATGGACGCTTGCACAGCTGCATGAAGACTGCAGAGATGTATGTAAGAGTACATGTATGGTAAGGGTTAATTGGAGTTTTGAACATGTAGGAACTACCTCACCCATTGCAGGAGTAGAAGGAATATCTTCCATGTTGATTTCAAATGTGTTAGCATTTGCCTCTCATTTGTGAGATATTGATTTGTGCTGAATGCTAACCATCACAATTCAAGAAAACAAGCTGCCCCTTTCCTGTGAGTGCAAGTCTTACAGAACAAGAGCAACACAAATTAAATCTCTGACAACAATTCCTGTGTGCACACAGACTCATAATGTGATTCTAGGCACAAAACAGTATTCCTGAGTGATACCAGTACACCTTAAATTATGGTGAAGACATACTCCATAATATCTTACAAGTTCAAGGCAGTTAAATATCTTCCAAAACATAAAATGTAAAATACAACTTTAAAAGAAGAAACACATTTCTAATATTTATATCAAAATGCACCACATACATCCCCTCTCAAACTCATAACTCACCTTTAAAAGTAGTTGGTGAGAAAGAAATGTGGCACTCACACAGCAGATTATCAGAGCCAGAATCTCTGAGCTGTACACCTCTCACCAGAACCAGTAAATGGCAAACTTTCCCTCTCTTTTTTCACACATATACATGTTAACTTCAAATCACATTGCTTCCCACATTTTTTCAAATGGAAACACACATTTCTATTGGTTGCAAATTTCAACCCTTTCCAAATGATTCCTACCCCCAACATGACTTCTGCCTGCTACCATCGCAACAGATCATGGAACACTGGTGTGAGCAGAGAGGTCAGAAGTTCAGCACACAATGTTTCTAATCCAAAGAGCAAGAGTGCTTGACTTTTCAAACCTAACAGCAAATCCAAAGTAATGTTCTGTGGGAACACATTTTTCTAAACCAATACAAAACATGCTTTTAAAAATGTAAACATACAGCCTTATTTTTAGTGTAGAATGGTGTGAAACAGCCAATGAGTTCTTTTTATTTAAAAAAAGTATGTAAGCCTCCATTTTACAACTATCTTTCTTTTCATAGTGCCATTCTACTGAAAGACACCTTCTGAGTGCATCCAGATCTCCTTGAAAGATGTTCACAGTGTGGATTGTAGGTCATTGCCATGTCTTCTGGAGTGAAAAGTATGCAGAAAAAAGAGGTATTGTGAAAGACCTTGCTTTGCCAAATGTAGACATTAAATGGATTGGTCAGAGAGGGTTAAAGTGGCACCAATTAATGCCTTTGGTGAAATCCTTTCTACATCTCCCACAGCCTAACCTTATAATTGTGCACTGTGGTGGAAATTACCTAGGCACTTTAACTGGGGTGGGTCTGGAAATGCTTGTTAAGGACACCTTTGTGCAAATGATGTCAGTTTTTCCACAAACTACCTTTGTATATTCTAATATATGCCAAAGGCAAAGGTGGAACTGGTCCAACCAATATTGTCCGCAGATTGAGAAAGCAAGAAAGCACGTCAATAAGTCTGTTTCTGCTTTCCTCAGAGAATATGGTATGGGTTCTTTATACCACAACAACTTGCATTACAACATGCAAGGCATTTATAGAGGAGACGGTGTACATTTCACAGATGAAGGGAACAGAGTCTTCCTCTTGAACTTTAGACTGTGTATCGGTACTTGTATGTACCAAAAAACACTCAATGAACACAATGGCTCTTTTTCGAGCCAACCAACATCTAAACTCTTGCACTTGATTTTTAATTCTATTTTTTTTACAAAATTTTTGCCGCCGTGCGCGCACCGTGCGCGCAACCCGCAAATTTTTGAAAAAAAATAAAATGTTTTTTTCACCCTTTGGAATCCTTCAGAGACCCCCTGACAAAGGCTAGAGGGTCAGGAACTCTCTACCCTGCCCCCTTTTCATGTTATCTACCTTTCTTTTAAATGGAAACAAACATTTCTATTGGTTGGAAATTTCAATCCTTTTCCAAATGATTCCTACCCCCAACATGACTTCTGCCTGCTAGCATAGCAACAGATCATGGAACACAGGTGTGAGCAGAGAGGTCAGAAGTTCAGCACACAATGTTTCTAATCCAAAGAGCAAGATTGCTTGACTTTTCAAACCTAACAGCAAATCCAAAGTAATTTTCTGTGGGAACACATTTTTCTGAACCAATACAAAACATGCTTTTAAAAATGTAAACATACAGCCTTGTTTTTAGTGTTGAATGGCCTGAAACAGCCAATGAGTTCTTTTTATTAAAAAAAAGTATGTAAGCCTCCATTTTACAACTATCTTTCGTTTCATATTGCCATTCTACTGTAAGACACCTTCTGAGTGCATCCAGGTCTCCTCCTCACTCCCTGAAGTAGACTGCTGTTCTGCCATTTTCAAGTAAAATTGATAGCTGTTCAGCTCCTTGTCCCAGGAAATAAGAAGAAATAGTGAGGGGAGTGGGTGTGGTGTTTGAAGATTCTGGAACACAAACTACTATGAACCAATGCGTCTGAGTGCATCCAGATCACCTCCTCACTCCCTGAAGTAGACTGCTGTTCTGCCATTTTCAAGTAAAATTGATAGCTGTTCAGCTCCTTTTCCCAGGAAATGAGAATAGTGAGGGAAGTGGCAAGGCATTTATAGAGGAGACGGTGTACATTTCACAGATGAAGGGAACAGAGTCTTCCTCTTGAACTAAAGACTCTGCATCGGTACTTACTTATAGGTACCAAAAAACATTCAATGAACACAACGGCTCTTTTTAGAGCCAACCAACATCTAAACACTTAAACTTGATTTTTAATTCTATTTTTTTAATGAATTTTTTGCCGCCATGCGCGCACGACGCTATTTTTTGAAAAAAAATAAAATGTTTTTTTTCACCCTTCGGGGTCTTTCAGGGACCCCCTGACAAAGGCTAGGGGGTCAGGAACTCTCTACCCTGCCCCCTTTTCACGTTCTCCACCTTTGTTTTTCACTGCCACACACAAAATGGCATCCGACACTTCCTGATTTTGACCGATTCGAATGTTGACTGACATCTAACCACCAATCAGAATTACGCTCGCGCACGGCACCGTGCGCGCGGTGCGCGCCTATAGATATTTATGTACTTTTAACTGCAATTTTCTCAGAAACTACTGAACAGATTGAAACCATATATGCAAAAGGCACATCCCTGACCTGAGGACTACCTCTTTGCCAAATTTCAAGTAATTCTGTTCAGCCGTTCGGGCTGTACCTTCGACTAAAGGTCCTATGGGAAAATGCATGGGGAAAACGCGTTTTGGGACCCCCCTTTTTTCTCAGCTCCCGCTTGACGAATCACCCCGAGACTTTCACAGTAGGAGCTGAGCGGAGAGCCCCATTAGTTTTGAAAATTTCACGAAGATTCGTCAACCGGCGCCAAAGTTATTCAAAATAGAATTTTCAGATTTACTATGGGAACTCGGTCCTAACTATAACTATCTACTGGCGACCGCCAGTAGATTATATATATATATATATATATTCACTAAAAAAAGCATGTTTCAGGGACTTTATAGTTACAAATTAGCATTTAAAAAACCTTTGAAATTCACTGAATAAAAATAGGTTTCAGAGACATTAGAGTTACAAATTAGCATTTAAAAAACCTTAGAAAGCTTTAGGGCTGTTATACCATAGGTACAGCCCTGAGTACCACCACTTCCCCAGGGCTATGTTAAAAAATAATTTGTGGGGGGCTACAGCCCCCCACACAGCCCTGGGGACCACCACCTCCCCGAGGCTATTTCAATGATAGGATGGGGCTGTGCGTCCCCCTTCCTGGAGCCATAAATGGCCCTGGGGTTCACCACTCCCCAATGCAATGTCCCAGGGTGCCCACCCACAGGACATTGCAGTTTTCTATGGCTTGGCGGGAGCACTGCTTCGGCCAATCTATAGCAAACTCTGCTTCACTGCATGATTGCTCTTGGGCAGAGGGAGCTCCATGTTTGCAGCTCCCTCTGCCCAAAAGAAATACTGGCTCCCACAGAAGGCAGGGAGCCGGCAGGGACCACGTAGGCCTTGAGGCTCCCCCTGCGGTAACCAATGACCTGGCCATGCCTCGAGGATTGGGTCCCGGGCAATATCGGCCCAGGTATGGGGGCCACAAAGGCCCCCTACCCATTTTAAAGCCTGGTCCCAGGGGATGGGGTCCCGGGCCAAAATTGGCCTCAGGATGGGGGCCCCCCTCCAAAATTAAAACAATATATACAATACAGAGCAGGCCCCGAGGGATGGTGTCCCCGGGGCCAAAATCGGCCCACCTCCCCTTCCAAAATACATAAAGTAACAACGGCCTAGCCCAGGGGGATGCAGTTCACGGGGCAGAAATCAGCCTCAGCGGAGTGGCCACATGCCCCTTCTCCTGTTTTATTAAAACAACAAAATAAAAAAAGAGTCAGACCCTGGGGATGGGTCCCCGGGGCCCACAAGGGTAAAGGGAAGGGGGGCCACACAGTCCCCCTTCCTATAATTTTTAAACTGAAGCCACCAACTCGCCGAGGCCCCACCCCCTTTCTCCACTACTCTGCAAACACTCCTTCTGGCACACTCTTGGTTGGGGATGAAGTCCCCTTCGCCGCTGTGGGTCCTTAGAGGCTAACTAGCCCACCTGTTACCTCCAGTAAGATCCACACAGTGGGATTGCTGAGAGGTGGTTGGACACCACACCCCTTTTTTCACCACTCTACAAAAGTACCTTGGCACACTGCTGGCAGGGCGATGAGGTCCCCTTCCCTCCTGAAGGCCTCAGGAGTAAAGTGGACTTCATCCCCCAAGCAGCAGTGCACCAGGAGGTGCATTTTCAGAGTGGTGGAGAAAGGGTGCGTGGCCTCTGATCATCTCTCAGCAACCCAGCTGTGTGTGGCTTACTGGAGGTAACAGGAGGGCTAGTTGGCCCCCTTGGACCCTCAAGAGGCAATGGGAATTCATCCCCTAAATAGTTGTGCGCCAGGAGGTGCGTTTGCAGAGTGGTGTAGAAAGGGGCATGGTCTGCTACCACTTTTCAGCAATCCCACTGTGTGGGGCTTACTGGAGGTAACAGCTGGGCTAGTTGGCTCCTAAGGACTCTCAGCAGCAAAGGGGACTTCATTCCCCAAACACAAGCACTCCAGCAGGCACGTTTGCAGAGTGCTGGAGAAAGGGGGCATGACCTGCTATTAAAATTCGGCACTCCTGCTGTGTGGGACTTACTGGAGGTAAAAGGAGGGGTAGTTGGCCAAGGATGTCCTTGGGGGCCAACTATCTGTCTCGTTACCTCCAGTAGGTCCCACACAGCAGAACTGCTGCGAAGTTGTCAGAGGCCACACCTCCTTTCTCCACCACTCTGCAAATCTACCTCCCGGTGCACTACTAGTTAGGCGATAAAATTCCCTTGGCTCCAGAGGGACCTTGGGGGCCAAGAAGCTCTCCTGATACCTCCTGTAAGTCCTATGCAGTGGAATTCCTGAGAGATGGTTGGAGGCCCAGCCCCCTTCCTCCACCACTTCAGATACGTGACTGCTAGTTAAAAAACCATAGAAATTCACAAAAAATAAACAAAGGTTACAGGGACGTTATATTTAGAAAATAGAATTTCAAAAACCTTAGAAATTTACTAAAAAAACAAAGATTACAGGGATGTTATAGTTTCGAAATGGAATTAGCTATAGTTAGGAATTAGCATTTAAAAACCTTAGAAATTCAGTGAAAAAAACACAGGTTTCAGGGACATTATAGTTAGGAATTAGCATTAAAAAAATCGTAGAAATTCACAGAAAGAACATTAGCTGAGCTAACTATAACTCACGCCCCAGCAATACACGGCTAATGCGTCGCATATTACATCACTCATGTCATGGTCAGTGACATCACTGATGACATCTCAAATTACATCACTGACAACATCATCCAGTGGCTGTGAGTGTTTCTAAAAAGCTTAAGAATGTTATATATATGTGCCAAGGTGTATTGAAGAATGAGTGGGTTTATGAGAGCCTAAGAAGGATAATTTAGTGTGTGCGTGACTGACAGTATAAGTGAGTGATTATACGTGTCTCAGTAAATTTATGGGTGAGTACCTAATCTGTGTGAATGTCTATATCAGTCTGTCAGTTGGTGTGTAAGTGGCTGCCTGGGTTAGTGAGAAGGTACATGAGTGTCTATATGGGTTATTGATTAGTTGTCTGACTTCCTGTATGGGTGCCTGCGTGCCTGTGTGGGTGGGTGAGGGTGTGTATGACTCCCTGCATGGATGTGTGAGTGCACCTCTCTTGCCTCTGTCTGTAACCCTGTTCCCTGTTTCTGCACCTTTCCTGACTGTTTCTGTACCTCTCTTGTCTCTTTCTGTACCTCTCTTGCCTCTTTCTGCACTTCTCTTGCTCTTTTTGTACCCTTTGTGCCTCTTTCAGCACCTCCATTACTTCTTTCTGCACTTCTCTTCTTTCTTTCTGCACCCCCTGTCTCTTTCTGCACTTCTCTTGCTTCTTTCTACACCTCTGTTGCTTCTTTCAGCAATTCTCTTGCCTCGTTCTGCAGTTCTCTTCCTTCTTTCTGTACCCCTCCTGCCTTTCTGTATTTCTCTTGCCTCTTACTGCACCTCTCCTACCTCTTTCTGCACTCCTCATGCCTCTTTTTGCACCTCTGTTGGTTTATTCTGTTGGACTCTTGCCTTTATTTTCACCTCTGTTGTTTCTTTCTGCACTGCTCTTGCTTCATTCTGCACCCCTCTTGCCTCTTTTTGCACCCCTGTCCCCTCTTTCTGTACCTTTCCTGACTGTTTCTGCAACTTTCTTGCCTCTTTCTGTACCTCTGTTGCTTTTTTCTGTACTTCTCTTGCTCTTTCTACACCATTCGCACCTCTTTTAGCACCTCTGTTGCTTCTTTCCATACTTCTCTTCCTTCTTTCTGTACCCCTCCTGCCTCTTTCTTCACCTCTCTTGCCTCTTTGTGCACCTCTCCTACCTTTTTCTGCACCCCTTTTGGCTCTTTTTGTACCTCTGTTGGTTCTTTCTGCACTGCTCTAGCTTCTTTCTGCACCTCACTTGCCTCCTTCTGCACTTCTCTTGCTTCTTTCAGCAATTTTCTTGCCTTTTTCTGCAATTCTCTTCCTTCTTTCTGCACCCCTCCTGCCTCTTTCTGTACCTCTCTTGCCTCTTTATGTGCCTCACTTGCCTCTTTCTGCACTTCACTTGCTTCTTCCTGCACCTCTCTTGCCTCTTTTGGCACCTCTATTGCTTCTTTCTGTACTTCTCTTGCCTCTTTCTGCACCTCTGAGTTAGAGGTAGTTTTAATCTTCCTGCCCTATTATGTACTAGGGCCTTACAGAGGAGGTCATCCCAATCACAGGGATACCCCAACCCATAGTCTACCCTAGTGTATGTAGGTGTTTTCACTGTATTCTAAGTGTCTTTCATCATAGCACTGGCTCCGGGCCTGATTAGTCAGAGTCAGTTACCACCAGTAAAAGTCAGCAAAAAGTTGGAGGCACAGGATGACTTTGCAACAAGGCCTCTTTCTGCACTTCTGTTGGTTCTTTCTGCATACTTCTTGCTTCTTTCCACTCCTTTCTTTCTCTTTCTGCACATGTCCTACCTCGGTAGGCATAGTTAGAAATTAGCATTTAAAAAACCTTTGAAATTCATTGAAAAAAACACAGGTTTCAGGGACGTTACAGTTAGAAATTAGCATTAAAAAAAACTTTCAAATCACACTGAAAAAGCCATAGGTTTCAGGGGCGTTATAGTTAGAAATTAGCATTTATAAAACCTTTGAAATTTACTGAAAAAGCTATAGGTTTCAGGAACATTATAGTTAGAAATTAGCATTTAATAAACCTTAGAAATTCCCTGAAAAAAACACAGGTTTTAGGGACATTATAGTTAGGCTGACATTTCCCTCGTACAAATATAGAAAGAATCGGCAGTTATAGTTAGTTGAGCTAACTATGACTCGCGCCCCCGCAACGCACTGCTGATGACGTCACATATTACATCACTCATGACATGGTCAGTGACATCACTGATGACATCACTGATTGCAGTAGCTTCAATTTGATCCTGATAAAGGCCACAACACTTTTATAGGTCTTGAGGCCGAAACATGTTGATCGTTTCCAAATGCAGCTGTCTCTAATGTCGGCAGTTACATTGCAAGCTTTCTGTTTTTAATGCTGTCACAGGGTAGCATAATAAAGTTCACCTTAGCTAATCTTGTAGTCAGTTTTAAACTACTACTCACTATAACACAGCACTTCACCTACAACACACCACACTCATGTGGGGTTTTAGGACCACCCTCTTTTCAAAAAACATCCCTGTGCTCCTCCGTCGTAGCGAGGGGGTTGTAGCCCGCGTCACAACTAGGTTCTTGACACGAGGAGGCACCACTATGATGAAGCATGACACCTCTGGTGTGTGAAGGGAACCATCCTTAAAAAGGGATTCCCCTCCTGAGCATGGTAGGCACAATCCACGCACCCTTTAGACTTACGATTGGGACCCGTGGACTCTTTCTGTGTTTGGTATTAGAAAGAGTGGGGAGTCGGCCCACCAGGGCCTTAAAATCTCCTCATAGCCCCCCTTGTGTGAATACATGTTACTGTTACCTTAGGGCACGAGGTAGACTTACTTGAGGTAACTATAACTGTTGAATTTCATTGTTTCTTTTTTAGTTTAAAACATTACGTTATCACTGACATTTTCACCTATCTATAGCATCACTTTTTTGTGAAAATCTGTTTTACTATACATAAAACCAACCCCCTGTTGTGCATTACTTGCAGCCAGGCCCTGTGTCCAGCACCTCCCGTAAGCAGCCAACTCCCTGCTGCACCCATACATTATTTTTTTTAAAGTGTGAGGGAGTCAAGCCCCAGTCCCCGAACCATTCCAAGCCCCAGAGACCCTTTCCCCTGGAACTGGATTTTTTTAATACGGAGAAGGGTGTGTCACCCCTCTTACTGAGCAACTAGTGGCCACATGGACTTTTGTGAGATTCTTTTGAACCCAAGCCTCCAGATATACAAATATGTTTGTAGCTTAATATTTTCAAAACTACTGTAAGGATTGACACCAAATCATAAAAAGCACGCTGTATGGAGCAAGATCTAGCTTCCTGAAAAATATGGTTTAATTCCGTTCAGCAGTTTTTGCGGTAGTGCTGTTTAAAATGGTCTATGGAAAATGCATGGGGATTTAGCATTTTTCTACCACCTTTTTTCTCAGCCACAGCTTGACGGATCACCGCGAAACATTCCAGGCACAAACTGGGCAAAAAGAGACATCATTTGGAAAGTTTTGTCAAATAGCATCAAACTTATTAGCAAAACAAAAAAAGCCATTTCTTTTGAAAATGCTGACCTAATTATAATCACCCAGTGGCCTATATTCATACAGGTTTGCCGCCTTTAGAGTTTGCCAGAACATGTAGCATATCCTGTCTGACATTTTAACATATTTCAAGAGACATAGGCTATAATGGATTTGTAATTTGGTGGACAGTACATCTGCCACAATTTGTAACAGGGTATTCTGTCACTTATCTGACTTACACTCCATCTCAATGAACAGGTCTGCTGTTCATCCCTTTGTTGCTTAACTGAAATTGAGCGTGTGTCACTGTGATATTTGGGCTTTTATATTGACTTCTTTTTAGTCTGTGTGCCTCTTTCATTGCTGCAGCTTTATCTGCAAATCCCTTCAGTGCACTATTATATTTGTCTTCACTTAAAAAATTAGATCCAGTTGGCAATACATTTATGGAATATTTATGTTAGGTGATATTTCTCTATCTTTAAATGTAAAGTAATAAACGTTTGCCATGTCTGAAATATTTTAAAATTATGTGTGAGAGACTTATTTGCACAAAGTTCATTTAGTTATCATTAATTAAATTTATGTAGATCAGCATCAGTGATTATATTGCACTTTTTGAAAGTACATTTCCTTCTGGCTTCCATTATTTCAAGTTGTAGATGCTGGTTGTTGATTCTACGGTGAACAGTAGTGTTTGTGCATGGGTGAATAAGCTTTTTTTTCAAAAGATCAGTGGGCAGGCTATCTTGGTTGAATTTTTTTTTCCCATTGCCATTGTTTGTTAATTTGTAACACATTGGGGGATATTCACAAGGATCTATTGCCGAGTTAACAGCACTTTATCACAGCCAAACTTGTGATAAACATATCACCCCAATCACAAGCTGGTGTTAACAGCCCACAGCACCAGTTTACCCGTGATAGCAGCAGCAAAAAACATCGCCACAGATGACCCCTGCAACTATCGCTAATGAGATGCAGAATAGGCATTCTCATGCCAAAAGCCGCGACAACACCACTCCACAAAATATACAACAACCAGCCAGAACTGCGATAAGAACACAAAACAGGTGATAAGGTGCTTTAGCACCAGGAAAATAACACCTGCTCTGGCCTGGTGCAAAGTCGGACCACAGCCTGCACCTCAAGAGAGGGCACAGCCCACAGCCACATCGGAAGGGCAACAGATGCAATGGAGCCACTGGTCATGCGGTCCAGACACCCAAGAGGGCCACAACACCCAACGCCACCACCCCAGGACCCCAACCCCCACCCGGAACACCCCCCTGGACCACCACAGAGGCTGCGCAGACAAAGACAGCGGACCCCCAGGAAACGCACCAGCCTCACAGACCCAACACCTAGCAATGTCATTGCACACTACAGGCACAAAAGAACAACCATCATACGCATCATGACCAACATCGCCCAACAGGCCGACGGCAACAACAAAGCGGACAACCAACATCCCACCCCACACAAAGCTGCTGGTTGTGCTGCACCTGTTGGCCCCTGGTATCCCCCAATCAACACCCGCCAGAGTCGGATGAGTCTCACAGCCAGCCACATCCAAGTCCCTCACACCTGTCCTGTACATCACCATCAGCCTGGTACCCCAGTCCCTATACATCCAACACAATGTGCAGGATCCGCTGGAGACTAAGTAAGGACCATACGCCATAGCTGGATGCACGCACATGTTTGGGGCAATCCACAGCACACATGTCCTACCTGTGCCACCTGGTGACACAGCACACAATCACCGCAACAGAAAGCACACGTCTCACATCAATGTGCAGGCAACATCCGAACACCATGGAACCTCTCACAATCTCGCCTCCAAATATCCAGCCAGTGTGCATGGTCCCTTCATCCTCCGACTGTCCATCAGCAACCAAAGATTCCAGGATGGCACCAAGGGAAATGCACAGCCCCTTGGCAAGTTCCAAATGAACACCCCACTCACCTCAACTCCACAACCATGCAACTCACAATCCTGGCAATGCACACATCACAAAATCACAACCAAGATGCAAATCAACAAGACCACCCACCAGACACAACAGAACAACTCACAATGGTAACCTAGGCAAGCCGTGAACATGAGCCATCAATGGCATGGCATCTCAGCCACACACTAGCCGAATGTGGGGAGAGGTGGAAACCCGGCATGTCTGAAGGATGCAGGAGAACCATGATTGGGAAAGTACACAATGCCAAGAGTGGCGGAGATGTGCTGGACAGACCGCAGTATGCCGAACACACCCATATCCATGGCAACATACACCTCTGGTGTATGGAGTGTAGTAGACAGTGGACGCAACCATGTCACACCAGCCAGTGGGGGAGTTTGCAGAAATGTTGCCTGTTACGTCCCCCCGTATGCATGAGCGGAGTGGGATGGCCCGGCGCACACCAGGCCAGCGTAGGGGTGTGAGTAAAAAGCATGTAGCCCTGGGCATGGTCCTCTTCCAGAAAGTCCAACGTCTCTGCCAGGGTGACACCTCTCACCATGCCACAAGGCCGACGCCGTCCTCGTGAGCGTAGTTGCCTGCGATCCTGTGCGCCTGCCGTATCCCGGCCCGCTGGACCCCGAAGCCATCAGGCCCGCCCCTGCGCAGCCAGGCCAAACTGATCACCTTCCCACGCCGGCGTGTGTCAAGGAGGGCCCACCACGTGCCTGCGCAAGCTCCAAGCCTGAGGCCCGTGACCTTGACAGCCTCTCAGACCATCACGGCCTCCACGACAGAGGCCCGATTTACTCCTTTCTCGTTGACGTACTCTACTGCCAACTCCGGCCTACACCACGGTCAAGTACGTCACACATTTGGAACTGAGTCTTGATTACACCATGGCAGTTAACATTATTTAAGGCAGAGTTCATGTCACTATACTCCCTTCGATGTGGTGCCACCAAATCTGTCCATAGCATTACAACCACATGTGGCTGTGGGCCTACGCGGACTACTGCCCACAGCCAATGCTGCGCAAGAGTATGTCACAGAATTGGAACTGAACATCGATTATTCAAAGTCAGAATACATATCATCACACGCAAGGAGAGGCGTAAGAGGATGACGCATTGCAGTCTGAAGGGAATAGGATCATCATTACGGAGGTGATCGAACACTAACAACAACTGCCCTGGTGTCACTAACTCTGTGCATCGCGAGCCAACGACAGGTGGGTGTGGGCCACTGCTGACTACTGCCTTTGGCCCACACTACGGACAAGTAGGTCACACATTTGGAACTTAGTCTTGAGCATACATTGTCTGTGTACGTACAAAAAGGAAGATTCAACTTTGGTCAGGTGGCAGCAACCATGTGTATAGCATCCCAACGACAGGTGGGTGTGGGCCACTGCTGACCACTGCCTCCGGCCTACACTGTGGTCCAGTAGTTCACAGAGTCTTGATTTAGCGATGGTGGAGTTCATATCAGTGTACCTCCATCATCGCAGACTGCATCCCCTCTCAGCACAGGTGCCACTAAGTCTGTTCCCCGACATTCATGGACACTCTCTGGTCATACATTGGTGGTGTCTGAGTCTATGGATTAGGGGCTAGTTTTCATCCTCATGTAGCTGATACAGAATTGGTGGTGAAAACAAGGCTGTCGCTTTCCACTCCACCATTTGCTGCTTCCAGATAATATCAGACCTTCTGCATCATGCCCTGGAGGACACCTTCCTCTGTCCCCCACAAGACTCCGCCACATTCACCTCCGACATCGATGAAGACCCACTCACTGTGCGTGGACCTACCTCAGTGCACCGGAAGTCATCGTCCCGTGGCAGGGTGCCTTTGCCAGCCGCTGTGCATCCGGGGCCACTAACTCTGTGCTGGTCAGGTCCGGGAGCCCATCTTCTGAGATATTGGATGGCCTCTGAGGTGATGGCCTTCGGGTCATCAATGCCATGTGTCTGTGGCCCTGCGCTGTCCACTGACTCTGACCTCAACTGCGGTCCACCAGGGCTCACACACCAATTCGAGTCCAGACTGGTCAGGATGTCGCATCACCACAGGAGGCACACCCCACCACTGCCAGGACCACCTCCAACCGCAATCTGCCAGAGTCAAAACGGTGGTCCTGACAGACTTACGGAGGTACTCACACCTGTCATGGATGTTATGTTATGTTATGTTATGTTAAATATATTTCTATAGCGCGCGTACACCCAAAGGTTTCATGGCGCTGAGCAGTGAAGTACAAAAAGCGAGGGTTACTGGTAGGCTTTTGTGAATAGAAAAGTTTTGAGAAGGGATCTGAAACGCGGCAGGGATAATTCAAGTCTGAGATCCAGCGGGAGGGAGTTCCACATCTGAGGTGCCAGGAAAGAGAAGGTGAGTCCGCCGTGTTTTTTTCGATTGAAACGAGGAGAAATAAGGAGGTTAGATTGAGACGAACGGAGTGTGCGAGTGGGAGAATAACGAGAGATTAAGGAAGAAATGAATACAGGTGCCTTGCAGGTGAGGGCTTTAAAAGTAATACAGCCCAGTTTGAACAGACAGCGTTTGGCAACTGGGAGCCAATGGAGGAGCTTAAGCAGTGGGCGAATGTGTTGGGACCGTGGTTGATGGGAGATGAGGCGGGCGGCCTGATTCTGTACCAGCTGGAGACGATGAAGTTGATAGAGGGGAATGCCAACATAAAGGGAGTTGGCATAATCTATTCGTGAGATGACCAAGGCCATGAGAACCACAGTGAGGGCCTCGGAGGTGAGAAATCTAGCGATCTTCCGGATTCTACGTAGGTGGAAGAAGCATGAAGATGTAACTGCCCCAATCTGGGGTGTCATGGACAGGTCACTGCTGATGATCACTCCAAGGCTTTTAACCGATTTGGAAGGTCAAGGAGGATTACCCAATGAGGGAGGCCAGAAATTGTTGTCCCAGGGGTCGGAGGGGCCGGTCAACACCAGCTCGGTCTTGTCTGGGTTGAGCTTGAGCTGACTGATATTCATCCAGTCCCTGATGAAACAAAGGGTGGCCTGAAAACTGGAGACAGACACAGCAGAGGGTTTGATGTCAAAGACAAGTTCAAGATCGTCCGCATAGTTGAAGCAGACTACTTCAAACTTGCGGAGCGAGTGAATGAGAGGAACCATATAAAGGTTGAAGAGCAAAGGTGAAAGAGACGATCCCTGGGGGACGCCGCAAGTAAGAGAAGTCTTTTTTGCAAGAAAGGCGGACAGGCGTACGGCTTGAGAGCGGTCGCCCAAAAAGGAGGAAATCCATTTTAGGGCCAAGCCCTGAATGCCGGCAGCTCTGACACGGTCGATCAACAGATTATGATCGACCGTGTCAAAAGCGGCCGAGAGATCTAAGAGAACAAGGGCTTGGGAGAGATTGTGATCCGCCCCCCTGCGGAGCTCGTTCATCACGGCAAGTATGACCTGCTCAGTGGAGTGAGCAGGTCTAAAACCGGCCTGATGGGGATCTAGGTAGGAGGAGCATTCAATAAAGGAACTAAGGCATTGTGTAACATGAGCCTCCAGGATCTTGCTCAAATAGGGGAGGAGGGAAATAGGTCGATAATTGGAGAGAATAGTGGGATCAGCCTGAGGTTTCTTCAAGATGGGGAGAACCTCAGCTGCTTTAAAGGAGGCGGGGACAACTCCTGTTTTTAAAGAGTTGTTAAGGAACGCAAGCGGGAGGTCAGGACAGGTAAGGAAAGCTTCAGAGAGGAATGGGGGGGGGCAAGGATCCGAGGGAGAGCCCGAGCTGACCTTTTTTAGGAGTAGAAGGAAGTTTTCCTTGGAGATCGGAGGAATTTGATCGAGGGACATGGTGTTTGTAGGAGGAGACCCCAGAGTTAACGGGGGAGGAACCGAAGGAATACTTTGTTTGATGGTAGAAATTTTCTCAATAAAAAAATTATTGAGGGCGTCGCAAAGATCCTGAGTGGGTGCAGGTTTGAGGGTCACCCTGTCAGGTAAAGATAATTCGTTGACGATATGGAAAATGTCTTTAGTTTTGGTTAATGAGTTCGTAATTTTGTGTGAGAAGTAGACAGATTTAGCTGTGAAGATAGCTTTTTTGTAATCAGTTAGCAGTTTGAGGAAGGTGACTTTAGTACTAGGAGAGTAATTGCGTCGCCACCTGCGTTCTGCCTGTCTAACAGAGAGTTTCTGCAGTTTGAGGTCTTCAGTGAACCACCGCTGTGTGTCATGAGGTCGCCTGACTATGGAGAACTTTTGGGGGGCGACGGTGTTACTGGCTGCACGAAGCCAGTTGTGGATGGCAGTTTCTTGGTCGTTAAGACAGTCAGTGACCGTGGGCCGGGAAGCGGAGAGTAAAGAGCAGAACTTATCTTTGTTAACCCGACTCCAATTCCTAGTTAGGATTTTTCCCGGGATAGGAGGCTTGGCTAGGCGTGGCAGGTCTAGAGAGAATTGAATGGAGTAGTGATCCGACCAGGGACAGGGAGTAATAGATAAAGAGGAGATGGATAAATTGGCTGTCCATAACTGGTCGAGAAGGTGTCCTTTAATGTGGGTGGCAGTATAAACATGCTGAGTGCAGTTTAGGCCCCTGAGAAGGTCAGTGAATTCGCGGGACTGCGAGGTTTCGTTGGGATCAGAGGGCCAATAATTAAAATCACCTATTATCATTAGATTGGGATTGTTTATTAAAAGGTGCGAGATGAGGTCGCCGATTAACTGGGGAAAGGAAGGCATGATGCGGGGAGGTCGGTAGAACAGGGCGCATACCAGGGAAGCTAGAGGGGAGTCGAGTTTGATAATGAGACTCTCAGTAGAGGGGATCGCAGTGACCGTGAGGGCAGTGAACTGTAGCTGGTGGTGGATGATGGCAGCCACACCACCTCCATGAAGCCCGTCAGGTCTATTAGTCTGTAGAATGTAATAGCCAGTAGGAATAGCTGCCAGAATGTCAGGGAAGGAGTCGTCTGTGAGCCAGGTTTCGGAGAGAAGGAGAACGTCAGGTTTTAGAATGTCAAGGAGGTAGAATATTTCTGATTGATGTTTGGGGAGGGATCGGGTATTTAAATAATAAAAGTTCAACTTATGTTTGATGGAGTGAGGGAAGTGAGGGATGTTCGGCGGGGAAAGTGAGGAACATATAGTGGACTGAGGAAGAGGCGTAAGAGGACCAGAAAACAAAATTCCACAAGAGGAAAGCAGTTGGTTTAAAGATGGCTTAATGGGCCAGGAGTGGCGAAGAGAGCATAAGTCACTGAAGGAGTATTTTAGAAAGTGAGTGGCGAGACCTGGCCCTAGGCCCGGTCGTACGCGGACGGGCGCAGACGGGCTTGCCTTTAGCGCGCCTTCGGCGCGCTGTCGGCGCGCCCGCTGCGCGCGTCCGCTGCGCGCTTGCGCAGGCATCAGGAATTTATGCTCACTGTCTCTCAGCGACTAGTGCGCGAGTTGTACCCCTCACTCAAGATGGCGGCCTCGCAGGTGAGTGTCGTGTCCTGCCGCCGTGAAAGCACGACGGGTTCGGACAGGCAAACGATGTATGCGGGGCGGGCACTGAAACCAGGTGAGGGTAGTGGCTAAGATCGGCGCATAATTAAAAACATGGAGCAAAAACAGAGTGCAAGTGGATTAAAGCACACAAATAGTACACAAGTTTAAAAAGCAAAGATAAAACGCTTCCCGGCTTCCGCCTCAGGAAGTACTGCAATTACAAAGTATTACCGATAAGGTTTCACAAAGAGCGCTTCCCGGCTTCCGCCTCAGGAAGTACAGCAAATGCAGCGCGCTTGCGCAGGCATCAGGAATTTATGCTCACTGTCTCTCAGCGACTAGTGCGCGAGTTGTACCCCTCACTCAAGATGGCGGCCTCGCAGGTGAGTGTCGTGTCCTGCCGCCGTGAAAGCACGACGGGTTCGGACAGGCAAACGATGTATGCGGGGCGGGCACTGAAACCAGGTGAGGGTAGTGGCTAAGATCGGCGCATAATTAAAAACATGGAGCAAAAACAGAGTGCAAGTGGATTAAAGCACACAAATAGTACACAAGTTTAAAAAGCAAAGATAAAACGCTTCCCGGCTTCCGCCTCAGGAAGTACTGCAATTACAAAGTATTACCGATAAGGTTTCACAAAGAGCGCTTCCCGGCTTCCGCCTCAGGAAGTACAGCAAATGCAGCGCGCTTGCGCAGGCATCAGGAATTTATGCTCACTGTCTCTCAGCGACTAGTGCGCGAGTTGTACCCCTCACTCAAGATGGCGGCCTCGCAGGTGAGTGTCGTGTCCTGCCGCCGTGAAAGCACGACGGGTTCGGACAGGCAAACGATGTATGCGGGGCGGGCACTGAAACCAGGTGAGGGTAGTGGCTAAGATCGGCGCATAATTAAAAACATGGAGCAAAAACAGAGTGCAAGTGGATTAAAGCACACAAATAGTACACAAGTTTAAAAAGCAAAGATAAAACGCTTCCCGGCTTCCGCCTCAGGAAGTACTGCAATTACAAAGTATTACCGATAGAGTTTCACAAAGAGCGCTTCCCGGCTTCCGCCTCAGGAAGTACAGCAAATGCAGCGCGCTTGCGCAGGCATCAGGAATTTATGCTCACTGTCTCTCAGCGACTAGTGCGCGAGTTGTACCCCTCACTCAAGATGGCGGCCTCGCAGGTGAGTGTCGTGTCCTGCCGCCGTGAAAGCACGACGGGTTCGGACAGGCAAACGATGTATGCGGGGCGGGCACTGAAACCAGGTGAGGGTAGTGGCTAAGATCGGCGCATAATTAAAATGGATGCCATCATCAGACTGATACCCTGCTAGGCACTACAGGTGCCTCTGACTCAGTGCACCGCAAGCCATCGTCCGTAACTGATTGAGTTTTGTGCTGTGGAGAGGTTGCGCAGCGATGTCACCTCAAGCAGTGTGGGAGACCTGGGACGTTGATGAGGAAGATGATGCAGGTCTAACACACCCCACTGCATCTGCATCAGGAATATCTCAAAGGGACACAATCCGAGACTTTTTCTTCACATGGGCATGCTCAGCTGTAGTCCCCAGACCTCAGTGCACTGCAACTCATGAACACTTCTGTTTGCTCATTGTGTGCCCTCTGGACTTGCTCAGGCTACTTCCATGATGTTCCGCAGTTGTCCCTGTGATACTGGTGTTGTCTGTTTACATATTCATTGTGTTAACTGTTGTATTTGTTGCCAGCACCAACAACTCCCTGAGGGCTGGCTTGCACCCACCCCACACACATCCAGCACAGTTGTCACTGTAAATGTGGCCCTGCCAATATAGGGGCCAGGCACACGTGCCTGTAGCCTGTTCAACATAATGTCTGTGTGTGTCCCTGTGGTCTTGTTGTATGCATGGGGTCCCAGGGCACTACAACATTACCTTGTGCTGCGTACTGCGGATGCAGGTATGTCACCGCAGGCAGCAGGTTTGAGATTGGACATGTAGCTTTGTCGTCACCAACTCAATTCGTAAGGGGAGTGGTCTGGGCCGTCATACGCAGAGTCAACGTGGGTGTGTAACTGATATGTGCGGGCCCCTGGGAGTGGTTGTGTACTGTGAATGTGCATCTGCATGTGTCTCTATGGCAGTGTTGGTCTCCTTTGTGGGGTGTATGTAGTCCATGAAGGGTAATATACACCAACGTATGTGATCTAGTTCGCCTTCCATGGGTTTGGAGCCCACCCACACCTGTTGGGCCACTTCCTTTTGGCCTGCTGACACATGGCATTGAGGTGCCATGTGTGGGTAGGTGAAGTGTTGTGAGCTGGCTGTGCTTTCGGGTGCCTCCTACTGTGTAGTCTGTTGCAGGCTCTGTGTTTTCCTCTAAGTAGCTTGGCTGCCCTCATCCTGGTGGTGGGTTGCGTGGGATATCCATGGGCTGTTGTAGGGCATCGGTGTCGAAGGTGTGGTGGTCCTCTCCGGCATCACAGATGTGTTGTCTTCTGTGCTCTGCTGGAAGTGTTGTGTGCCCCTCTGCAATGTGAAGGTGAGATGCATGTTGACATTGTGTTGACATGTACGTTGGCGCATTGTACTGGTGTACATGCAGACTTATGAAAATGTACATTGTGACTGTTTGGGAAGTGCTGGGGTTCTTCTGCGGGACAGTGTAGATTTGGACTACATGACGGATGTGAGGTTGTACGTTTACACTTCCATTTCACAGTTTCCAGCTCTGTCAGATGTATTAGGCATGTTTCTGTGCATCAGCGGAGCCAGTTGTGTCCTCTGTTCTGCGGTGTCGGCTTTGCACATTGTACCATGTTGTCGTCAATGTGGGTGTGCTGTTCTTGCTATGTGTGTGTGCTGCAGTGTGCCAAGGGGATGAGGGACATGATCCAGGGTAATTGTGGGTGTGCAGTGTGCTACAACTCATTGTGCATGTGTGGCATTGTGCCCATCTCCCCCATACCCCAGTCCCTGGTCGTTACTCACCATGTTGATGTTGTGTCAGGTCCTCTCGAGCTGGGTCCGTACTCCCGACTCCTTGCACGGTTTCCACACTGATGACTGTGGCCTCGGTTACCTCCAGCTCCTCCTGTGATGCAGGACTGCCACCTTCTGTCGCCGTTGCAGCCTTCCTGTTGGCAGCGGGTTTGTACCTGGTTTAGGTTGTCACATCATGCCAGCGCCTCTTGGCCTCCTCGATTGGCCTCCTCGGCACTCCGACTGCATTCCAGGTGATCTACTTGTGGGTCAGTTGCTGGTAGTGTTCTGTCACCTCCGTTACGCTGATCTGGTTTTGCTGTGGACTGCACCCTGACTTCCTCTCCCTCTTCTCCTCCGCCATCCCCGTTGTTCCTTGCTGGTGGTCGGTTGGGGTTGTGGGGTTCGCATTGGCCTCTGCGCTGGGTCAGGGTGCATCCATGTTACTACGTGCTTTGGCTTGTTTCTGGTGTGTTGTTTCTGTGGTTTTTGTGGTGCATTTTCCTGCCAGATGCGTGGGATATGCAGGCCTGTGGCTGTTTTTTGCAACTGTTTGTACCGCGATTGGTCTCATCGCATGATTTTTTGCATTCTCGTTTTGCATTTTTGCGGCATGGAGTTGATTTTTGCGCTGCCATTTGACGCGTTATCTGGGGACTATCGCATGCTACTGCCGCGTTGTAAATACTTGGTTGGCACGGCGTAATTTTCCCGCGATAGGCTGCGATGTTGAGAGTTGCGTTAAGCTACTCTTGCGGTAGTTATCACACGTTCTTGTTAATATATACCCCATTATGTATTGTCTAGAGTGTTTTTGTTGCAAAAGAAGTTGAGCATCAAGTATTTATGTATCCATCGTTTATGTCTTGCTTAAGTTGTATCAAATTCTGCTTATAATAATAATTTATCACATTTATTAATTTTTGTGTGCCACTTTATTATTGTTATTTTCGTGATATCTTTCACATTTATTGACTGTGTAACAGTTATTCTTTACCTTGAACCGTTGTTGTTCATATAGATTTCACTGGGCTGCCACAGTTGTGATTAACTATCTCTTAAGGAAGGCCTCTAGCCAATGTAGAAAAGTTGCACCAGTATACATGAGATTCTGACAGATTTAGTAAGATAATTATTTGTCAAAAATTTGCCTTTTTCAATTCCCTTCAAAAGAAAAAAATATATTTCTTTCTTGATAATGAAGCGCATTTCAGAGCTGATACAATGCGTAAGGCCCGTTGTCCATGTGTACAATTCATAATCCACCTTTGAAAAATAGATTTGAAGACAATAAATATAAAGTATATTTTTCAAATGTTATTATGATAATTTATTGAACAGTACGATAGATCAAAAGGGGTCAGTTTTGAGCTCTGACATAATTAGTGTGGTTACGAGACCAAATAAACTATTCACATTTTTCCAACCACCGACAGATTAATTAGTGACTGTCCGTGACCTGCAGGGCATTAAAAAAGGGACACAGTTGACATTAACCCGCGGTTCCAATTTACTATTCTGTATGTTGAAACTACTTAAAGAACATAAGATTGTTACACGCTCATATTCAATACATGTTTTTAATCACTAAAATAAAAGGCATAAAAATCAATATACCCTTACACGAGCTATACTTGTTTTTGTTACCATAAATAAAAATACATGTTTAGCAGAACACATGTATTATCAGACATTTGGATGCTATATTTAGGTGTTTGAGCAGGCTAATTCATAACACTGGACTGAAATTAGCTGAATTGGATATCTGATTTTAAATGAAAAATCTAAAACCCATTCCCTTACTTGATACAAGTGCAAAACAAATTGCCGACAGAACCTTACTGGAAAATCTATATAGCCGGAGTTAATATTTGCTGTGCTATTGATTAAAATAAATAGCAAACACATAAATGTGTGTTCTGCTGATCACTTACATTAATAAATGCTTTCCAAGCTTTGGCTTGCTAGCACGTTTACATTATGAAGCACTGAATCAGTTTATCATATATTAAATTACTTACACTGAATCCTCCAATTATGTTGAGGCACAATCCTTCATTCAGACAGTTGATGCTGAGCAGCTTACAATAGTCAATTATTTCCTCACAGTTCTTTCCAGTAAATCCTGACATACAACTGCAGAGATACAAATGCACATTAGAAAACTCAAAATGTAAAAGATAATTGCATTTAATTAGATTTCATAATTGCATTAAAAAAAGGCCTCCCTGTAACAGAAAAGGTAATCATCCTTAGTTCACTATCACAAATAAGCAGCAATTGTTTGTTGTTTTGATTCTGGATATTCTCAAATTTAGCAATAAACAAAATTGTGTTAATTGAGACTTGAGAATTGTTGATCTCTCTTTATTATTCTTGCTTTCGACGACAAAGTCCAAAAAGGTATTTTTAAAATCCTCGTGGCTGATACTTTAGGAAGCACTTATGACATTTGAAATGTTAATGATAAATATTCTCACTGAATGTCAAAAAGTACATAACGAAAAATGTTAGGAACTGTATGCCTCGTTAATAGACATTCATAATATGCAAATATTAGATAATGTTGGCAATTGATTTTGATGATATAATGCAAGATACAGAATATATTTGTTTTTGCCTGACAACTGTTCCATGACTGTAATTACAAAAACCGATTTCCTTTAGGAAGAGATGACATCATTCTACTCTTTTGCACTTTATAATACTAAAGATGTAGGGCATTCTGGCATCTAGAGTAGACACTTGGGGCATATTTACAAGCCCCTTTCACCCCCCCAACAACATCACTTTTTCTGACGTTGTAGTGGCGATAGGGTCTTTGCCTTATTCACAAGGCGGTGTTAAGCCACTTAATGTGGTTTAACGCCACCTTGTGAATAAGGACCCTTTCACGCGAAAAGGGTGGGCAATGGGTGTTGCGGTGGGTGTTCCACTGCAACACCCATTGATTTTGATGCTGCAAGGATAGTATAAATATAGAGCAGTGCCACAATTAAGACCAGGGAAAACCTGGTCTTAAACAGGCGCAACGAGGAGATATGTTACATTTCTCCTCGTTTTTGCTGTTTCTATGTCTACTATATTTTGTGAATTGTACCTGGAATCCTCTCTTCTCATAGGAGCGGACTGTAAATGGACCAGAGAAAGGGCATGGTAACAAAGCAAATAGTTCTACCAATACTGGGTGATATTATTCGGCTTTTATGAGTTTTTTCCTCTTTCTGCATGTTTTACTGAATTCCTGTCCATTTTCCAGACATATTTCGACCTGCTTTTCCACGATTGGAACTGACCTAAAATACTGAGGCGCTTGTAATATCGTTTTAGATGCTTGGAACTGGACCTATAAAGCTCCATGTTTTTTTACTAGATTTACCTGAAAGACATCTGCATTTGTCTGCCAGGATCTTTCACGCAGGGGCGGCTCCTCCGCTATGGTGGAGGAGCATCGCCCCACTGCTTTAAAGCAGTGCAGAAGCAAAAACAGAAAATGATAATAACTGAAAGTTATTATCATTTTATGTTTAGCTGCTTTGCAGGCGGGTGGGTGGGCGGGGCTGCCGTAGTCTGTGAGCAGGGTAGTGGAGAAGTGGTTTGCCCACTACTAAAAGTGTGCAGTGACTGTTTGGTCGGCACTTTTGGGCCTTCGAAACCAGTCAAGCGCACTTTCACATTTCCCCATGTAGGCTGCATTACAGCCTGCATGGAAAACAGGGCCATCCCTACAGCCCCTGGCAGAGTGCCGTGTCACAATGCTCAGACCAATAACAATGCTGCAATTGGCTTATGGGAGGGAGCATGGCTGCCTGCTTCCTGTTCCTGAAATCGGAAGCAGTAGAGCAGGAGCAGCAATGCGGGACCAGGCGGCGGCAAGGTCAATTATTTTTTTCAAATGTATTTTTTTCACTTCCTCCTGCATTCACAACCCCCGCGCAACTTCCCCCTCGCCCCCTGCAACCCTACCCACCAACCAGTCATGCCCGCTGCAGCTGCTTTCAGGTAATTAAAAAAAATAGTTTAATCAAAGCTCCGACCGCTCGTGCTAATTGACACATCACCTAAATAAATTCTATCAGGAATGGAGACCGCAGTTTTAAGAACCGAGTTAGCCCATGGCCCTTTTCCTATTAGTTCAGATTGAATATTAAACTATCAGGCTAGATTAGCCAGTATTGGTCATCTGAACCTGTTTATATTTCTGTCTTGATTGAATACTTCATTATCACTTTCCACCAATATCTACTTAAAGTATAAAATACAGCAGAAATTGGGATATTGCTCTATGGCACAACTTAGAACTTTGGATCTTCACAGAGGTATTTACAAAACGTATATGAAAACCTGTTTGCTTTTCAAAACTCCACATGCTACTTCAAAGAATCATACTCAGAGAAATATTTAAAGCACAATGAGCAATGGACCTTTGCTTCACCTGATATGCAAGATACATAAATATATTAAAGAGTGAAATCTCTGAAAAGTTACATTTCCCCAGTCTGAAAACCAGAATCGCAGTTTTGGCCAACCTTCCAAAGAGAAAACACTCACTCACCAAGGAAATGCAGCATGCAGCGGCGTGCTATTTATGAGCACTAGAAGAGAGTGAATTTGCACAATCTGTAGACTCTCAAATGTTTTTTTTTTCGTTGCGAGTTTTACGAGGTAATCTCATGCACCTTAGAAGTTGATCACAAGATATCCTTAAGACTTCTTTAAGATCCAAGGTTGGATTACAACCAATTGTTTAAGCAGAAATGCTTCTAAAACCGAATTTGTCACTGTTGCTACTAATTACTGGCACAAACATCTGAGTGCACATTATCAATCTTCTTGCATAGGAAATAGTACCACTGAAGTCAAAGACAAGGTCAATACATTGGGAGTGTGGTTAACAAGGCATTGTCTATGGATGTGTGATATTCAAGTACTTGCTTTTGGTAATTACATGACATATTGGAAAAATAAAGCAAAACTACACCAATGGTACTGCTCCTATTTTAATAAAAGCTTGGGAACTACCTGTGCCTCTAAGCCATGATTAAAGTTAAAACATCTGAAGATGAAAGGCATAAGCTGCTGTTCTCTGGCTCATTTTGCATTCTGATCATTGTTAGAAATGGGATTCCTGCTTGGTTCAGGTATTCCCCCAGGCCAGGCAGGAACTACCACTCCAGTCAGGTTAAGTTAGATACACACTAAAAGTTAACCTGTGCTCACACTTTGGTAGCTTGGCACAGAGCAGTCAGGCTTATCTAAAGAGGCAATGTGTAAAGTATTCGTGCAATACACAAACACAGTAACACAATGAATAAACTACAAAACTACTCCATACAGGTTTAGGGAAATAGAGAATATTTATAAGACCAAAATGACAAAAATCCAATTAGTAGCAATTTTAGATATTAATTTTTAAAGATTAAATGCAAAAACAGTCCTTAGAAGTCACAAGCGGCCAAAAGGTCTCCTGGTGTTGTAAGAGAGTAGTGCAAGTCCAGAAGTCAGGCCGAATGTAACGAAGGGCAGACCAGCTACAGGGCCCACGCAGGGTCTGCTGAGAAATTACCTTAGTTGGAGCAAAGTGTCAACTCTGAGGGCCTGATGCATCAATCATTTCCACCCGGTCGTTGTTGATCTTCGCTGAGGTGAAGGCCATGTGTGGTCATTGAGCTGGGCAGTCCTGTCGGCCAGGCTATATGTGGGGTAAATCTGTCCATTGTGTGGGAACATGACACAGCCTATTCAAGTGAAGTGTTAGCCCCTCCCTTCCATTCTGCCCAGGCAAGGCCATCAGAATGCACATGTATGTAGATGGTATTCAACACACCTATCCTTCCTGTTTCTTCAAAGTTCATCAAGTGTAATCATTTGGGGTGCTATCCTGGTAAGTGCTATGTCCTAAAGCACTGGAAGGTACATACTGAGTTAGCTGGTATATGTATATCAGTCCCATGCATCCTGGGACTGATATACATATATCAGCTAACTCAGTATGCACTTGCTAAAAGTGGCATTTCTTAAACAGTAATGTGAAATCTAACTTCACCAGCAAGAAAGATTTGTTATTACCAATTCAAACATATGAAATATGAAAAAGCTACTCTTCTCTGATCGGGTATTATAGCTTAAAAGTGTATAGAGAATTTCCTAATTGCTAGCCTATGAGAGGAGTAGGTCTCACAGTTGTTAAGAAGGAAATAGGCTGTTTGTCACCACGAGGACTTGCAAAACTTAAAAGAGCATGTCCTACCTTTAACTTTTTCAGCACCCTGCCCTTAGGGCTACTAGGCTTTACCTGCAGGGTGACCTATGTAGGCGCGGGTGGAGAACTCCGCTCCACCCACGAAGTGTGAGGAGATTTGCCTACTCCGCGTTCCATGGAGAACGCGGAGTAGGCAAATCTCTGCACACTCCGCAGCGAAGCGGAGTTGGCCAGCCCTTCGCCTCTACCCCCATTTTAACAATTAATTAAACATTAATGAATACTAAAACAAAAAGCACTTACCTGTACTGCGGCATCCTCGGGCTGCACTCCTCCTCTTCCTCACCGTCTCTGGGTGATCCTTGCAAAAACTGTGCATTTCTCGCAAGAAATGTGCATGCGTGGGGTGGCGGAGCGGAGTTTCACGGAGTTTGTTCCCAACTCCGTGGACCTCTGCGTAGTAATAAAAGTGGAGTTTCAAGCATCGCAAACAGTTTTAAATGCCAAGTCAAAATCGCAGTAATGCACACACAGCCCATGCAGTAGCAGGGCAGGCCTGAGACAGTTTTGAAAGGCTACACCTGTGGGTGGCATAATCAGTGCTGCAGGCTCAATAGTAGCATTTAATTAGCAGGCCCTGGGTCTATGGTATGCCACTTTCTAAGGGACTTACAAGTAAATCAAATATGCCAAACAGTTGTAAACCAAATATACCGGGGCAGATTTACACGGCCACTGCGCCACCAGTACGTCACTTTTCGTGACATCCTGGCGGCGCAGGGGGCTCCTCCATATTTACAAGGACAGGTAAAGCCACCCTGCGTGACTTTTCCTCTCCTTGTAAATATGGCCCCTTCACATGCAGCACTTTGCGTTGAAGGGGCGTTCCATGGGTGTTGCTGTGGGTGTTCCCACGCAACACCCATGGAACAAGACACATCTCAAGATTTATGAGAAATCGTAAATCTGGAGATGCGTCTGAATGCTGCGCCACCCTAGAGGTGCATGCATTGAAAGAGGAAAATGCCTACAGTGATTGTTTTTGTGCAGGAAGGTGCCCCTTCCTGCACAAAAACAATCTCCCCACGATGCAGGCATCCTTGCACTATGGTGCAAGGGTGCCTGGCCCAGTGCATGGCTGCAGCTAAGGTGCCAGCGCAGGGCAAAGCACAGAGATGTGACATATTCTTGTAAATATGTTGCATCCCTGTGCTTCGAAAGTGCTGCAGCATGGCGCAGCCGATGTGCTTGCGATGCCACGCTGTGGCACTTCCTTGTAGATCTTACCCACCATGTTTAGAGAAGAGAGAACATGCACTTTAGCACTGGTCAGCAGTGGTAAAGTGCCTACAGCCTTAAATCCAAGAAAATAAAGAAAAAGAAGAGGAAGAAGGCAAAACGTTTGGGGTGACCCTTCAGAGAGGACCATTTTCAAACACCTCCCCTGTCTAAAGCCTGGGTAGCCCAATCAGTACTTTGATTAACTTCCCTCCTCAGAGCAATTGAACATGAAGAATGGCCCACTACTACAGGAGTACCTGCCAGTTCTACACCTCTCTAAACTCAGTTGGATTCCCCTATCTGTGCTCTCACTAGCCCCTGAGCTAAAACATGGAGAATCCTTCACCTTACCTGTGGACCCCCTCTGTGCAGAACATCACCTGTACTTGCTCACAGATGCATCCCAGTAGGAAGATAGTATCACCATGGCCTACAAGTGATGTGGTCCATTCCACCCATTGCATCTGTCTCCAACCCAAGGAAAACTCTATCCACACAAGGACAGCAACCAACAGAGGCTACTGACAGATGTCAGTATCAAAAACCAGGGCCCAGGCCCATCACTGGCCTCTGTCTTCTGTGGTTTCACAAAGTGGGGGGAAGTTGCCCCAGGTGCCTTGCATCCTTTCTCCACTCTCCCTCTGGGTCTGTACCCTTGGGCTGGGCAGGAGTCAGGGCTGAGTCCTTCCTCCCCTACCCCTCCACCAGGAGTTCTATACCCTCCCTTTGGGAATGATTTCCCAAGAAAAAAAAACTGTTTGGGCAACTTGTGGCAGCTGCCCTCCCACCAGTTCAGGGGGAAATTTACTGAACATGGCCCTCCAACCCAGGCTCTGTACCCTTAGGTTGAATTGGAGTTAGGGGGTTCTGCACCCTCCTCTGTGGAGTGGTACTGCCAGAATCCAGAATTGGTGGATGCTTATGGCAGCCACCCGCCCACGTTCTCCTGACACTGTGGGGCCCCTTCAGTGGATGGTCTCTCGTTACAGACTTGGCTCCCCTGCTGGTGCTCCCACTGGGAACCATCCAACTTCTGGGCCTGGGTATAGGAGACCATGTGTCTCTGTCCACCCCACAGCTCCTTTTACTTTGAGAAGGGACATGGGACCTCTTAGCCCCATAATTAACTGGGACCTGTCTGGGTTACTGTGAACCACCCCTACCCTCGATTGGGGGAACCTGAGCCAATCCCCTTAGGATCACTCCCAAATGCCTTTTTAGACACTCTGGTGCTCACTCAGAGGTCTGCCTCCTTAGCAAGTTTCCTGGGCCAGAGAAATTACACTCATTCTGGTGTTGGGGTAGTCCTAGAAATCAAACCCTGAACATGTGCTCTCTGGCAATCAAATTTTACAGTCCTTCAAAAGTGTTTAACATGCTACCCTTCACCCAACAATCCAGGACTTTGCAAAAGTACCCCAAAAAATTCTCCCAGGACTGGTGATACAGTTTCTGCCGGCCTCTGAATCTCAACCTACATTTTTTGGGGGTGAATCCATACTTCCATACCTGGGCCTCCTTCATGTGAGTATACCTCAACCACCCTTTTTCTAAGACCAGCAGGGTATCCCTCCCTCCACCAGGAATATGACTCCATATGCCAGCTCCCCAATTTTCCTCAGTATCCTCTGCACCTCTAGCGCTATCTCATTTGCCTGAAACCACTGGTGTATGTCATCCCACTCCTTAAAGCTAGGCAGCAAGTCTCTGGATATACAGGCTGTCTTCAGCACTGAACACAGTAGTTTTGCTGTCACCAATATTGTTGTTGCTGCACCCTATCTGCAGGGCTCTGATTTCCAGCTCCTTGAGACTCAGTTCATGAGCCCACATGACCTTTTTCTCTTCGATAGCTCTCTCAGCCTCAGCTGCTTCAAGGAGAAGGTTTTCTCTGGCTGAAATATTTTCAGCCTCAGCCATCTTGTTCTGAGCCAGGGCTTTGTTGGCCTCAGCTCTTCTCTCTTCTGCAGCGGGTTGGGCCAGCTGCAGCCTCTCAGTCTATCTGTCCATGAGCTGCTCAGGGTACAGAGTTTGGTATGAGATGCATCTCCCAGCATAGGATCCAGTCGGGGACTCCCTCTCTGCGGGCTTCCTTTTCTATCTGGAGCCTCTGACCAGTCATTTTTCCACTCTTCCCCATTCTCAGGGACACTACCCTCTTGGGCCTCTGATGAAGAATCATTCTGTAGAATTCCAATGGGGTCCTCCCCCTCAGAATTTCCTGTTATTGCTTCCTCCCTACGTCTGAACTCAAATGCATGTAGGGCCAGTTTCAGGACCAACCTCTCTTCACAGGCAGCCCCATTTCCTTGCAGAACCGCCTCAGCACCCTCATACTGCAAGATGACAGGCAGCTGAGATCCATTTCACTGGTGGAACAAAAAAACTGAGTTCAAGGTCAATGAAGATGAAGCAGGAGTAAATTCAGAAAATTTACCAATTGAGAGAGAAATTTAAAATTGTAAAAGTGTTTGTATTGAATTGCATTGAACAATATGTTCCTATATGGTATTGCACAAACACAGGTCTTAACCCACCACTCGCACCAATGTTAGAAATGAGATTCCTAGTTGGTTGAGGTATGCATCCAGGCCAGGTAGGATCCACTACTATTGTCAGGGTAAGCTACATACACAGTAAAAGATAACCTGTTTGCACCTTCTGGTAGCTTGGCACAGAGCAGTCAAGCTTATCTTAAGAGGTATTCGTGCAACACACACACACACACACAGTAACGCAAAGAATACTCCACGAAAAGTCTCCAAACATGTTTAGCAACATAGAGAAAATTTATCTGAGCAAAATAAGACCAGGAAAACAAAAATCCATTCAGTAGAAGTCGAAATATGTATTTTTAAATATTAAATGCAAAAACAGTGCTTAGAAGTCACTAATGGTCAAATGTTACTTGAGGTTGCGAGAGACCGGTTTCATATCCAAAGTTCAGGCCAATCCCGATTGAGGGCATGCCGGCTACAGGATCTACGCCCTGCCCACTGAGAAAGTATCTTGGATGGAGCAAAGTGCCAAGACAGTGGGCATGATGCATCAATCTTTTCCACACAGTTGGGTTGCTGTGTCGTTGTCGTGCTTCCTTGAGGTGAAGACAACATGTGTCATTGAGCTTCACAGAGTATTGTCGGCGGGTCACGCAGGCTGCAAAACTGCTGTTGGCAACAGACTGTGTGTCGAAGGGTGGCATGTCAGTTCCAATCATTGCAAAGTTGACGATGCGTCTGTTTTGTAGCAAAACAGCAGCAGAACCTAGTTCTGAGGGTCAGAACTTGGAGAGGGTACCTCAGGCAAAGTAGGTCTCACAGAAGGCAGAGTACAGCAGCACCATCTGAATTATAGGAAGTCTTCTGTGTCTCTGAGACTTCAGAATATAGACGATAAGCCAGCAAGTCCTTGGAGATTACTTGGAGGAAAGGCAGAGCCCAGCTCTCCTTCAGCAGAGTCAGGGAGCATCAGGCAGCAAGGAAACAGGCAGAAAAGCAGTCCTTTCAGAAAAAGCAGGCCAGTTGAGTCATTTAAGCAGCACAGTAATCTTTCTGACTGAGGTTCAGTTCAAGATCCAGAAGTGTCTAATTTGATGGAGTCAGAGACCCAGTATGAATACCCACAAGTGCATTTGCAAAGCAGCACTCTGAAGTGCACAAGCATCTCTTCCAACGTAGTCCTCTCTGCCAGGCTACAGGGCTGACTGGCCGTAGCGGGCATCAGGTGTTTTCACAGGACACTGAAGTGTGGGGGCCATTTTGCAGTGGTGGGTGCCATTTTTGTTACTGGGGGACGGTTTTGCAGTGGTGCTGCTATATTGACCCCAATTAACAAAAGCAGCAGGGGGCGTGGTCTGTCATCATTCTAATAAAGCAGTCTTGGGCTGAAGGGGAAGCTCTTCCCCTTCAGCTTCAGGTGGGGGCTTTTAAAGGAAATTGCTTCGGTGTGAGCCCTAGATGAATTTTCAACATCCTGTGCTAGGGTCCATAATACAAGAGGAATTAAAGAACAGTTCATTGCAGCATATGATGTTACTAACAAGATAAAGGCATCTAAAGTTCAGATACCCAACCCTCATAGTTGTAGTGCCACCTGTGTCTTCATACAATCTCTTGAGATAGTTGAGTGACCTCAGCAGGACTTTCAGACCAGGCTAAGACGGCAGTCTTCTCAGAGGAAAAGACATGTTTTATGCGGGTATATTTTCTGTGCCTGTGGTACCTGTTGGTAGTGCCAACCTTGCTTACTGGAATTCATTTCCTCATCAGATCCATGGAAAATATATTCTATTATAATATGAAAATGTATTTTGACCCTTGTATTAGGACTCAAAATGAAAACGGTAGTTCCTTCCCCTGCCCCCCATTTTTTGCAAATAGTCAGTAGTCTTCCTATCTTCATCTATATTTATTAGCTATATTTACTAAAAACTAGGTATGATGTCTAATCTGGAATGAATATCTGTGGTTAATCTTACATCAGCTTGGAGCAAGATTCAAAGTTGGTAGCACAGCCTGGAACTGATGGGTATTATTTCTATAGATCTATATGTAGATATTGGGACTGCCATGTGTAGAATCCAATTGCTTCATAAACAGCAGGATGCTTCTTAGTTTGCGTCTTCAGAACTAATTAAACACGTCATATCGCTTGTTCACAAATTAGAATAGTGCTTTAATAGAGGAGGTTTATAAGGTGTTAGCTGGGGTATATTGGGGGTTGGTAGTTGGGCTTGTGTGTGTGCACATGCATGCTCAGGTCGAATTGATTAGACGTGTTTGTCAGTAGATGCTACTGTATTTATCACTTAAACTGAATGCGATGTATGCTTGTTTTACCAGCGGTTCGGATTGTGAGGATGTCTTACAATGTGCATTAACAATTAGAATGTTTCATAACAAGATAATCTGTTCAGTAATACAAGGGAACAATTAAAGCGTATGAACCCAGCAGAGCTGGCAGGTATTTCCGACTCTGAACCCAAAAAATGGTGATACTCTCGTACCTGTGGATGAACAATACAATCTGCATTGTGGGTTGCTGGCGTTCACTCTTTCCAACCATCTATCCCTCTGAGGCACTGCAGCAACATTGCCACGATGCAGCTACAGTGAAAACAGCCTTTCAGCGTTTGCACCAAAGATGTGGAATTCAGTGCCTGCACCGACAACAAAAGAATAGTTCTTTGAAACATGTGTATTTTCTTTATTCCCTTATTTTGTTTATAGACGTTTTTAAATTAGAAAAACATATTTGTTTCTGATTGGAAGAAGTGGCCAGACATTTTGGAGAGCAGAGATGATCCAGAGAGATCAAACAACTGCAGAAGTTGGCTTGGTCCTTTATACAATTATAAATGTATACCTAACAATATAGTGCCCAATTCGCTAATGGTCCAATGTGGGCATTCATAAACGGGTAATTATTTAGGCATACAGACATTAACAACTACACTGTACAACAGCATTCACTTTCACCTGCTGCATACCATCCACAAACCCAGATCACCTTTATTATTTTGTAGATCATCGTAAATGATGCCCACATTGTAATGTTCTCAGACTCTATTTATAACTATTATTTATCAAAGTAACTTATTATATTAACTGTTCACTTGGCAGTCTCTCTGTAAAACGTTGCTTCCCTCTTCACTCCCACCCGGGCCCCTCTGTGTTGGTTAATTTTTTTCTCCCAGATAAAATTAATGTTGCCCTCCAGCTCACTCCCTTATTGCTATCCTCATTCGATTGCAATCATACCTGTTTCTTTCTGTACTTTTCCTCTCTCATTACCTAAATGTATCATGCTTGTCTCGATTTTATCGTGTGCATTTGAGCTGCTATATTTTTCATCAGTGCGTACATTATGACATTATTACATATTTCCAACATGTATTAGATTGCATTCCACACAAACATAATCAAAAAATGAAGGCTGAAGCTAAAGCAATTCATGAAAGAGAAGGCGCAACCTTATAATTCATTACTTGTATGTGAATGTATTCTGTATTTGTATTGCCGCAGTTAGATGTAATTTCAGAAGGCTGTCAACCATTTCTCCTATTAGCGATGTGTGTGGGTGTAATGATATATGTAACAAATGTGGAGTGAACCCATGTATCTTCTTTCCATATGATCTAAAAATTATTTCCTGACATCAATAATGTATATGACCCCTTTTAGGGGCCTATTCACAAACTGCATTTTGTAGTGTGTTTAGTAGTATTATAACAGTACTACTAATGTACTACAAAATGCTATTTACTAACTGACATACAGAAGCCTATGCGTCTACCTCTCCTATTGTTTACGTGCCACGATCTCCAGCCTGAATGAGGATATCTCTGCACATGTAAGTAATGTTTTTGTGGTAAATGTGGGACAAATAGAGGAGAGAGTTTTTAAAATGGGCTACGCTTACAAATAAATGGAAAGGTTTTAAGCAAGAATAAGGAGGGGTTGAGGGAGGGACATGCACCCACCCACATAAGAGTAAGCACATTGCTATTCACAAACTGCACTTCTATAGTTACTACAAATAGTTCAATAAAAAAATTGCCGTCACAAGTTTCATAACATGACTACAATTGTTTTGTGATTCTACATTAAAGAAATATGATTTTTTTTACTTTGAACCAGAGTGTTTTAGATTATGAAAGGCAACATTTAAATATTTGGGCTATGTTTAGTACTGGTTAGTAGTATTGATTTACTTTCCATCACACAATGGATGGATTTCAATAATATTGCCAGGAGAGCTGTGGTTGAAAAGGAACGTGGGTGCAATTTTCAAATGGACCACTTTGCATCAAATTATATTACACTATCATTGAAATTTCACACTTAGGTCACCTTCTCTTTAACAATCTATTATAGTACATGCAGCACATCATTTTGTATTCCCAATCTGTTTAGTCACACCAAGCACCAAACTAAGTGTGTGACACAGGCAAGATTGTTGAAATTTCCTTTCTTTTAACACATGTCCCACCCTCTGCATGTATGCCTGTTTGTGGCCTACTCAAAATTCCATGTTGCATTTAAATGATAAAATACATGTTTTTGGCAGGGCTCTAATTAATCATTTGTAATAGGATTTGGACTAGTATTTTCTCAGAAGATCTGAAGACAACACTAACTCTTCACCTTCTGAAAAAAACCTACAGAAGAACTTGACGACTTACCCAACTACAGCCCCAGCACTCACCTACCACTTATTGGCAACATCATTGGAAAAGTATTCTATGTCCAATTACAAGATCACATCAGTGATAATGTGAATAACTACCAGTCTGTCTATAGCTCACCCTGAAGTACAAAGACATCTTCTTTACACATCAGAGTCGAAGCGAACTTCCCGGCTCTCCTGCCCTGACTTTAGAAAGCTCATTCATTCCGACTTTCCCATGTGTGGTAGTCTCCATTGGCCCCGCCCAGCCCACTCCTGCCACTCACTATAACGAACTCTTGATGCACCAACTATCTTAAGACTGTCAGTATTAATCATGGATTTTTTGAGCCTTGGGCCTGCTCGTTCCTCCCAGCAAGAGTATACCAGGGTGTGGCAGGGCACAATGTTTCCTACTGGACCCAGAGTGGAGTGACCAGAGTTGCTGCGGAGAACTGGTGGTGGTGCGTCGAGTGGTCCTTAAGCAGTCTATTCTTCTGAGACCAACACTCCAATCGCAGTCATGGGTAAACACGATAGTTGGCCAATCTAAGCTCACCTTTGAGGGCAAACGTCACACACAAGAGGTGGATCAGGAAGCCCACCTGGAATCGTCCTTTAAGGGCCCAATGGGGGATGACTCCCAAGATATAGATATCAAGGAATTGCTGGTAGTGGTCAAGATCAGCTTCAGGGCTATAGATGCCACATCCTTACCAACCGCCTCGACAACAGGAAATAAAGGGTTGATAAACACTCTAAAGAACCCATTCTAGAAATGACCAAGGATAAAAATGAAGATCTGGAAGGAAGATTATGGTGCAACAATCTTAGAATCACAGGGATTCTGGAATCCACAGCTATCACCACGATGTAGGGCTTTGTAGAAACTCTACTCTATGATCTCTTCAGAGAGGCATTGTCACCTATCCCATTACTGAGCACCTCCTTAATTATAAGGACCGTGACACGATAATCTGCCTAGCTTGAGAGCGCCAATCTATATGTCATCAGGGAAACACTCTCTCTTTCTACCCCAATTTCACTGTATCAGTACAGACTGCCTGATGTGCATTTCTGCCAGTCAGAAAGCTCCTACAGAAGGCTGTGGTTCCATATGCTTTATTATATCCCACCAAGGTGCACATCTCCCATGGTGGTAAATCCCACCACTTCCCTGATGCTAAATCAGCCCTCAAATTTTCTAAGCACATCACTCGCCAGCAGCGCTCCCCTGATGCATTGCTTGCCATATCATCCTGCTGACAGCTCTCTATATGACAATGATTGACTGGTCGAAGTTGAGATGGCATCAAACTAATTGTCTAATCAGACCTGATTCCTTACTGGGTCGACTCTGAGGACAGTCAATCAATCAATCAAGCAATCAATCAATCATAGCATTTGTAACTCGCGCTAACCACCCGTGAGGGTCTCAAGGCGCTGAGGGGAGGGGTGCTGCTACTGCTCAAAAAGCCAGGTCTTGAGTAGACTCCTGAAGGTGAGTAGGTCCTGGGTCTACCGTAGGAGGATGGGGAGGGAGTTCCAGGTTTTGGCGGCGAGGTGGGAGAATGATCTGCTGCCAGTGTTCGCTCTTCGGATGCGGGGTACGATGGAGAGGGCAAGGTCGGCAGAGCGGAGCTAGTGGTTTGGGGTGTAGAAGGTGAGTCGGCTGTTGAGGTATGTCAGTCCGGTGCTGTGGAGTGCGTTGTGTGCATGGATGAGGAGCTTGAAGGTGATCCTCTTGTTGACAGGAAGCCAGTGCAGGTCTTTTAGGTGGGGTGTGATGTGGCTGCGGCAAGGGATGTCGAGGATCAAGCGTGCAGAGGTGTTCTGTATGCATTGTAGTTGTTTCAGGAGTTTTGCCGAGGCTCCTTCATAGAGGGCATTGCCGTAGTCTAGCCTGCTGCTGACGAGGGCCTGGGTGCCCGTTCTTCTTGTTTCAGTGGGGATCCACCTATAGATCTTGCGGAGCATGCGGAGGGTGTTGAAGCAGGAGGACGAGACGGCGTTGACCTGCTTGGTCATGGAGAGTGTTGAGTTGAGGATGAAACCAAGGCTGCGTGCATGGTCGGTGGGTGTTGCTGCTGCTCCCAGTGTGGTCGGCCATCAGGAGTCATCCCATGCCGAGGGGGTGGAGCCGAGGATGTGGACTTCCGTCTTATCTGAGTTCAGCTTCAGGCGGCTGATCTTCATCCACTCTGCGATGGCTCTCATTCCTTCGTGAAGGTTGGTTTTGGCGGTGAGGGGGTCCTTGGTGAGGGACAGGATCAGCTGGGTGATGTCTGTTACTTTTGAAATGCCTCATAGATCTCTACCATGTGTCTGTTTCCACTTGTGTGAACTGTGTCCTACCATTGGTTCTTTCTCCTCTGGCCACTGTTTGGCAGGGGTTGATGTTCAGCTCAGTTTTGTTCCCATGGATGTATTTCAGCTTAACAGTTCTAATTGTGATGGGTTGTACAGGAGGGGGTGGTATCTAACTGCTCAACCAAGTTTGGGGGTTGTACTCGGAGGAGGGTGGGAGGGGTTATTTCTCACAGTTTTTTTTTCTTTTTTACTTTTCCTTCCAGTCTGTTTGGTTACCTCGGCGAAACATCACAATACTCTCAATTTTTCACAATCTGACTATTACACAACCAATTTTTCACTCACTGCATATGCTTATTAGCACTGTACGCTGACGTTGACGATGTGTCTCACCTGGATCATTCGCTGCCTAAATGACCAACAGGAAGCCCATCTTGTCCATGCCTTCTTAGTCTACCAACAAATAGACATCTGCTTCCTCCAAGAATTACACCTCACCTCTCACATAGCTCCAGGGTAACGTGCTAGGTGGTGTGCTGAGAGACATGTCTCATTGTACTCTAATTACGCAAGAGGTTTTGCCATTCTAATACGCAGAGGCCTCCCATGGAATCTCACACACACAATCATAGACAAGCAAAGCCGCTATATTATATCAGTGGGTACTCTTCATCGACAGTTAGAACTTTTATTTGGGATCTATGGCCCCAATACGGATACACCTGATTTATTTACTGAATTCTGGATCTTGGTAGAAGAACTTGATCCTGTTACTATACTTTGGGGAAATTTAATGTGATGTTCGCCGGTGCACTGGACCTCTCTGGGACCTCTCTGGGACCTGCCGGAGACCACACCTCAGTGCGATACTGACACTCTCCACGCTCACGCATGGCAATTACTTGCTGGATGTCTGGATGCAGATGCAGATGCATTCTGAGACATGAGAGGGTAAATGCTTCACATCGCACCACAATGCCTGGTTGAGAAGTGATTATGAGCTTGTATCAAAGGATGTCAAAAAGTGGGGCTGAAGATATCACATTTACTCCACACGTTATCTGGTCATGCCTAGGGGTGGGCGGAATTCGCCAAATCCACTTTCGCAAATTATCCCGAAAATGTTAAAAATTAACGCAAACACGCGGAAATATCGCGAAGATGCAGAAGTTTTTTTCCCCGCATGTTCGCGAGATTTTCTGCATGGTTGCGGCTCACCAACTTACCCATGCGGTTGCTCGCAGGCGCGGCCATCTTGTTTTCAGTTGTCTCGTAGTGCATGATCGCGAGAAGAAAGACGTGATCGCGCGACGCATGACGTCACTGCGGGCGCGAAATGTCGCAAGACAGAGCAAATGGCTAAAAACAATACAACATCTCATGGAGAACGCGACCGGATCAAGAAAACATGTCGGCGAACGCAGGGATTCAGGTAAGGCGATCGCGCGCGCGCGAGAATGTATTATTTTACAGCGTGAGCACGAACCGCTTTCCGCGGAACGCTAAAATGTCAAATTATCGCAATTTCCGTGAACGGAACAAAATTTTAGCCCAGGCCTAATCATGCCCCAGTGCTTTTCGAACGGACAGTTCTGCAGGCCTCATCCCATGCTTTCTCGTGATGTCTGCCCTCCGGGGGCGCTATGGGACATAGTATTTCAGAAGTAGAATATGCACAGAGGTAATTGCTTATTTTACACACAGTGAGGGCTCAATGTAATCCACGTCCACGTTGTGGGATGCTTTCAAGGTAATGGTATGTGGTGCCTGTATCACCAAACAGTCGGCCATATTAGGCTGATTATTTTCAAAGCAATGATCCTGTCCCCTCGGCCACTGTACGTGGTAAAATCAATGACCACTCTGATGAGCCAGTCTGAAAAATTAACCATTTGATGCCGATATGCCCAAGCTCACCTCTATGGAGAGGGATACCGCCCGGGTAAAACACTGGATGCCTACTCATTCAACCCTATGCATCTATATATGTGACAAAACTGTTAGATGAAAACTCTACACTCCAAGACACTCCCACAGGCATCCTAAAAACGATGTCCACATTTTATGTCCAACTATACACTGATACTTCTAAATATACTCAGTCAAAATTAACAGAATATTTAGATACTATCCAACTGATTTGGCTTGACAGGTCACACAAAGAACACCCTGACTCCCCCATCACTTTCAAAGAAATTGTGCAGACAATCAATTCACTTCCTGGAAACAAGGAACCCGGGCTAGACAGCCTCACTGCCACCTTTTACAAAGAATTTGCATCTCTATTAGCACTGCCTCTCTTTGCCATATATGAAGACTCATTGGAAGCATTTGAGCTGCCCCCAGGCTCAGAGAAGTCTTTACAGTGTCTCTCCTTAAACCGGACAAGATCGCATCCATATTAGAATCTTACAGACCATTATCAATGATCAATGTAGGTAATGAAATTCTCACAAAAATTTGGTGAATTACCTAATACCACTGCTATAAAATATAGTACACCCAGACAAATCTGGATTTATCCTTGGCTGATCCACCTCACATAATCTTCATACAATCTTTGCAGTCATGCACTATCTAGGCCCCCTTATCTTGGCAGTTGCTACATTACTTGATGCTACAAAAGCATTTGATTTGCCGGAATGACCATATCTTTTCCCACTTATCCAGTGCTTGGGACTTGGTTCCACCTTTATCCGTTACATTCATCATCTTTACACACTCCCCACAGCACATACCAATCTAAATGGACTGAATTTTGGACCCGTTTCAATCACTCATGGCACGCGACAGGCCTGCCCACTTTTGCCATTGTTGTTTGCAATGACTGCAGAGCCCCAAGCCGCATGACTATGGCAACATCATGCAAATCGGGGAATAGGCTTTACCTCAATGGGCCTGATAGTCTCAATGTATGCTGATGACATTACACTATACATCTGCAAACCCGGGAAAAGCTGGCACTAACTACACACTTTAGAGGTCTTTCCGGCATACAAATAACCTAGGCCAAATACACACTTTTTCCCCTCATGGACAATACTCACCTGTTTTGACCTGAGTACCCTCTGCGATGGGCAACCGGGCCAATATGAGATCTGGACATATGGCTTAGCCGCAACCCGATGGAACTTTGGACAGTCAACTACGGCTGCAAAATTGCGTTGTTAGGGGACAGAATCCCCATCTGGTCCTAACTATCTCTATCGCTAGCAGGCAGGAAAGCCTTTGCAAAAACTGGTCCTACCCAAATTGTTCTATTTATTTCTTAATATCCCCGTTCTAATTTCTGCTCACTTCTTACGCCACCTACAGTCAGACCTAATCACATTGGTCTAGGCTGGCATGCAGCCCTGAATCTCTTGAGACCTATTTACCCAGCCCCTCACTCAAGGAGGATTAAGCGCGCCAGGAATTTCTTTATATGTGCACCACACAATTTTTTCACTACTGGATTCACCCAATACCATATCTGTCTCATGTCACAGCTGAGACAGATCATGTTGCTCCATGGCCCCTGTCCATGGCAACAGTCTTTCCCTACAGAGCACTGTGGGCAGAAGTTGACACTGTGGCCTGTGTTCGCTGGGCCTTTGGAGAAGGGCTGGACTAGACTGCATTAACGTGCCTTCCATTCCATTAGGTCGCAACTCTCTGATGGAACCACTGCAGGACCAAGGTGCTCTATTATGAGCGCACCATTATAATATGATCACATTCTCGGATCTCTATCCAGAGGACACCTCCCTCCAAGCCCTCAATACTAATAACTCGCCAATGCACTCCGCACTGGATCTTCTTTTATATTACCAAATCAGAGCTACCTGTCGCACCATTCACAACACTTTTCCAACCCTTCCACTGAAACTCCAGACACTCAAACACCTTCTCACGACATACTCCTCAGGCAAATTATTAACCCGATTGTACAATATCATGCAACACACCTCTCCAATTTTAATTCCAAGAGCCCGCACATTGTGGGAACCTGATTATGGCTCTCTGCTCACGGACCCTCAGTGGTACTTTCCACTAATTACAGACTTTGGTTATATACATTTTCATTTTTTGAATTGTATATATTGAACCCCAGCACAATGGTTTAAGATGGGCCTAGCTCCTGATTCTAATTGCTGCAGATGTGCTGCAACACAAGCCCCCTTTCTCCATTTGGCATGGCTGTGTCCTAAAGTGGTGAAATTCTGAGAGGAAATCTTTAAGAACATACATACAATCACTGGGCAACAAATTGATTGGTTTACTGGGCTGCGTTAAAGCCATTCCAGGCACAAACCACAGATTTAAAACCATGCTTCTTCTACTTGCCAAACGCAGGGTGGCCATGAAATGGAAGATGCCCGGTGCTCACGGTGGATTCCTGGTTACTAGATGCAACATACTGTTCCGAACAACTCTCCCATTAGTAGGGACTAATGCCCCCTCGGTCACACCCCAAGTAGATATGGGAACCCCTGCTTGGTTATTTACACACCAAAGATAAACTGATCCACATACCACCAATGTTCGTTTCTACTGTGACACTGGGTTTACCTGGCAAATGACTCGTTATCGTTTACATTTTTTGATAGGCTGCTGCGCCCTCCAGTCAGATGATTGTTGTTTTTCTATATCTGTCACACCTCCCTCTGCTGTTCATTATAGAGGAGCTATTTTGTTGTCTGTATATGTTGCACTTTGTTAGTTGTTAGAAATGGGGTCTCTAGTTGTAAAAGGTAGGTAGGTTGGTACCTTTGTCCAAATAGGGACCCTTGCTTCTAATCAGGATAAGGGGGATACACTCCTAAAATAACCCCTGCTTACCCCCTTGCTAGCTTGGCACAAGCAGACAGGCTTATCTCAGAGGCAGCAGGTAAAGCATTTGTGAACACATACAGCAATACAGTGAAAACACTACAAATGGACACCACATCAGTTTAAAAAAATAAGTAATCTTTATCTAAACCAAGACAAGATCAAACAACAAAAATCCACAATACGGTATTAAGAATAAGGCTTTCAAATGGTAGAAATAGTTTAGTTCAATGCAAGTTGTAAATGCAACACTTTTCTCAAAAGTACCTTAGATGCATCACGCAAAACAAACAAAATGGCCGCAGGGAAGGTGATGTGTTGGTTCCTTACACTCAGGGAAGGTGATGCGTCGATTCCTTGCTCCGGGGGAGATGATGCTTCGGTTCCTTACTGCAGCGCAGGGGAGTTGATGCATCAGTTCCTTACCGGAGAGGAGGTGATGCGTTGTTTTCTTACTGCATGGGGAGTTGATGCATCTGTTTCTTACTGCGGCCCCCAACAATGCGAAAGTCTTGGCGCCTCGATGAGATGCCTCAATCCGGTACGGTGCGTGGTTTCGTGCAGGTGCACAACAGGTATGCATCGGGATCGGTGCGGTGATCTCGGACTTCGGAGATCGTTGCACCCGGTGCATCGTGCGGCGATTTCTAGAGCAGCGGCAGGCACTGCGACAGTTTCTTCGGCGATGCATCAGAAAACAGGTGCGGATGCGACATGCTTCTTCGAAGTTGTGCCGATTTTCAAGCTTCCAGCGACAAACAGTCTCTAGAGGTCCTAAACAGCAGAAGGCACCTCTATGCAGGTTGGAATTCAAAGCAAGGAAATTCAGGGGAGCTGGTGGTGAAGTCTTTGTGTCCCTGGGATATCATTTCTTCAAGCAGGTGACAAAGCAAACAGCAACGTCCTTTTCCTCCTTTCCTTGTGGCAAGCAGTCACTGCAGACCAACCCTAGACAGCAAACAGCACAGGGGCAGTATTTCTCCCCAGCTTATCCGGCTCTTCTCTTTGGCAAAGGTTCCTCTTGATTTCCCAGAAGTGATCTAAAAGTCTGGGCCCCTCTTTTTATACCCAAAAATCATTGGTTCCCTGAAGGTAGAGAGTGTCTGTACCCAGTCAAAACCAGTTCTGTGGGGCACAACAAAATCCATTGTCAGTGTGAGCCCTGGCTCCAGACACACCACAGGGGAGTGGAGCTGTCATTGTGGAAGGCAGGCACAGCCCTATTCAGGAGCAGGTGTTACTCCTCCCACCACTCCAAATGCAGACCGGGCCTATTCAGCCCAGACCTGACTCATCAAACTTCTGAAGCCACTGCCCCTCTCCGGCCCTGTCATCCAAAAGCCAGACATGCAATACACAAACCTAGCAGAGGCACACTGGATGGTTAGGCAAGGAAATACCTACTTTCTAAAAGTGGTATTTTCAAACACAGAATGCAAAAATCACCCTCACTAAAAGATGCAATTTAACATTCTGAGTTCAGGCATACTAAACTTAATTTTACTACCTTGTTCCCAGGGCCAGTTATGTTTATAAGATAGTATAAACAAACTCCCCATTCTGTCCTATGGGAACAGGTAGCCTTGCAATAGTGAAAATCGAAATTGGCAGTATTTCACTATCAGGACATGCCACACATATCAGGGCATGTCCTACCTTTCACATACAATGCACCCTGCCCACAGAGGTACCTTGGGCCTACCTTAGGGGTGACTAATATGTATATAAGGGAAGGTTTAGGGACTGGCAAGTGAGTGCACTTGCCAAGTCCACATGGCAGTCCCACATTGCACACAGACTTTGCAATGGCAGGCCAGAGTTACATTTTACAGGCTGCTTCCGTGGGTGGCACAATCAGTGCTGCAGCCCACTAGCAGCATTTGATTAACAGGCCCTGGGCACACACGGTGCACTGTACTAGGGACTGACTAGTAAATCAAATAGCCAATTAATGAAACACCAATACATAACAGTAATTTACAAAGGGAGCACTTGCACTTTGGCACTGAACAGCAGTGGCAATGTGCCCAAAGCATCTAGACCAGCAAAACGGAGTCCAACATACAGCAAAAACACAGGAGGCAAAGGCAAAAAATGCAGGGGAGACCCAGAGCAATGGTGCCAGGTCTAACATTAGTCCATCTCAATTGCTTCTACAAGTTATGTAACTACAAAGTCTTAATCATACACATGTTGTGGTGACATGATCCTTACTGCCGATGTTCTTCCCCCGTTCCCTTTTCTTCTTGTCCTCTTTCCTATTTACATTTTGCCTCTCCTTTCTTTTCTCCCTCCCTTTTTTCCCTTTTTCTCTTTAGTTTATTCAATGTATCATTCATTTTTTCATGGTGTGTGTTAGACCTGGCCTCTTTTTAAGTATTTTCTCAGTCTTTTTGCTTTCTGACCTCCCGGTTTTGACTCAGGTTTTGCTGGTTTGTTATCTCTGCGCACTTTCTCACTGCCATTCAATGTTAATGTGCAAGTGCTCCTCTTGTAAATTGGATTATGGATTAGTGTTTCCATAATTGGCATATTTGATTTACTGGTAAGTCTCTAGTGAAGTGCATTGAGAGTGCCAGGGCCTGTAAACCAAATTTTGCTAGTGGGCCTGCAGCACTGATTGTGCCACCCACACAAGCAGCCATTCAAAGGGGTCTCAGATCTGCCACTGCAGTGTCTGCATGCAGTTTTTAATGCCATGTCGACTTGGCAAATGCACCCAAATGCCAAGCCTTAACCTTCCATTTTATTACATGTGAGTCACCCCTAAGGTAGGTCCAAGTTGCACCTATGGGCAGGTTTCAGTATATTTGAATGGTAAGACATGTACCTGTGTGTTTGACATATCTTGATAGTGAAATACAGTATGTTTTGTTTTTCACTGTTGAAAGGCCATCTGTCCCGTAGGATAGAATGGGGAATACTTTGTAACATTGTGTGAGTATATCTTTCCATTGGGACAAAATAGAGAAATTGTGTTTAGTATGCCTGAACTCAGAAAGGAGAAATGCATCTTTTCGTAAAGATCATTTTTATGTTCTCTGTTTGAAAATACCACTTTTAGAAATGTGTTATTTTCTTGCTTGGTGCCTCTGCTGGGTCGAGGATTGACTGTCTGGCTATGGAATGACATGGGCTGGGGATGTATATTCTCTTCAGACAGCCACTTGGGGGGTCGAGGTGTGTCTTGGCTTTCTTGGATGAGTCAAGGCTGGGCCGAATAGACCTGGGTCACATTTAGAGTATTGGGAGGAGATTTCCTTGCACCTTAATGACCTGATATGCCTTGGAGAATGCTGTTTCCTCCTCCTGCCGGAAAGCTGGGCCAGAGAGGACCAAACTGGTTTGCACAGAGCATGGACACTCTCTACCCAATAGAACAAAGAATGAATTCTTTATTAACCGTACGATAACTTAAAATCTTTACACTAAAAAACACATAAGCAATGCCCCTCCTCCCGTTTGCCCTCCCCCAAGGTGCTTCCCAGCATTCAGAGTAAAAATGCACCATGCCTGCATGGGCTCTGTTTACTGCTTTGTGTCCTTTTAAGACCTAAGATTAAAAATAAATTAAAATCTGGAATCAACTCCTTTTTACCAATTTTGCTCAGTTCTGTAAGGATCAATAATTATGTAAAATCCATTAGGGTCATTCCCTCCGTAATATCGGTTGTAAGTGATAAAATTTCTTGATATGCCCCCTACCGGACCCCACTCTCTCTTTATAATCCGAATGTCCGTACTGAGAGCCTCTGGATTGATTAGCATCCGTTGGGGCTGGGGCACCAGCTGGTTTAATTACTCGATGATTGCGACCCTGGAATCTGCAGCTTGTTGCTGGGAGTCAAGTGCAATTCTAATTTGATGAGTAAACTTGCCGGATCTAGCAAGTAAAAAAGTAGTAGTTTCTAAGAAGCACCATTCTGAGGCCTCCCTGCAGGTTCTGAGGCGCTTATCCCTTAGTGCTGGGCACAGCAAACGATGGCGATCACTGGCCAGCTTGGGGCAGTAGCATAGAAGATGAAGTCAGGATTCCCTATGGTAATTGCATAGCCGGCAAGAGACAATGTTGTCTTTTCACGCCCATTTTGGGTTAAGTGAGGTGCAAAAACAGGATTTTCCTTCTCGCTTGTGCTGAGAGTGGGTGACGCATATATGGTTGAGCTTTCCCTGGGAATGTATGAATTGTCAAGTACCAGTTTAAAAGAGTTGTACCGGAGAGAGGCTTGATCAGCCGCGGTCGGTAGTAGGAGTTCCTGCAGGGCGGTGACGTGGGGAGGGGGAGGGGCAGGGTGGGGTGTAGTAAACTATGGATTAGGGAGGTTTACAGGTAAGTAAACATATAAATTAATAAAAACGAATTTCGTTGCGTGCACTGCATCCCCAAATGCGATGCAGTGCACGCAACGAAATTCGTTTTATTAATTTATATGTTTACTTACCTGTAAACCTCCGTAATCCATAGTTTACTACCCCCCACCCTGCCCCTCCCCCTCCCTACGTCACCGCCCTGCAGGAACTCCTACTACCGACCGCGGCTGGGCTTGATCCAGTTCAAACGAGATGGTCTTGACTCAGCGCTTCACAGCTTTAGCCCAGGCAGAGTTAGGTATTTCATGAAGGGGCATGCTCCCTGCCTCTATTTTCAGACAATCTAATGCAGTTTAAAAGAGTTGTACCGGAGAGAGGCTTGATCCAGTTCAAACGAGATGGTCTTGACTCAGCGCTTCACAGCTTTAGCCCAGGCCGAGTTAGGTATTTCATGAAGGGGCATGCTCCCTGCCTCTATTTTCAGACAATCTAATGCTTGGTCCAGCTTAGAGTGCCATGGGGAACCCGCTGCCCTAAAAATCGTTTTTATAAAGTGTTTGAAAGTAGTTTCAGGGGCTTTCAGTCCTCTGTTATAGTATTTTATTAGGTCCCCCTGTAATGCCAAGACCCGTCTATTTAGTCCTATTTCCAGCCTTAGCCTGGTGTTCCTTGCTTGTCTGGGCACCTGTAGCAAAATTGTATAAGCTTTTATCTAGGCTACATTGATGGATTTCTCTAATGCACCTGGGAAGGCTAAGTGACTGTAGGTGATTTCTGGAATTAGTTTTGCCCTAAGTACTGTCAGCATGGGCTCTAAGGATGGACTTGCTAGGCGATAGCTTAGACGTGTAAGAGACAGAATTATTCTGTTGATTTTCGGCATTAGCTCCTTTATGTGTTTAGCTGCCGGAGCCATCACTGTTACCCATATCCCCAAATAGTGGTAAGATGTAGATGTCCTATTTCGGTGATTACGTAGAAACCAGGTTGCTTGCTTTTTGTGTGGGTATTTGCCAAAGATTATTATCTTTGTCTTGTTCTCATTAATTTGCAGGCTGTTTTCCTGGTTCTACACTGCTAGACTTTTTAATGCTCTTTGGAGTCCCATCCTGGTGTGGTCTATGATCACTGTGCCGTCCGCATACCGAAGGATTGCCAGGGTCATCTTGCCCAATCTCGGAGGTACTAGGCTGGCATCTTTCAATGCTTGCCCCAGGTCTTCTGTGTCCAGATTGAATATTAGTGGGGCCAAAACACAGCCCTGCTTTAGTCCGGTGTTAGTTTTGATTCTCTGGGTTGCAGTTGTTGGACTTTGACCCAGACCGATGTCCCCTCGTAGAGGGCTTTCATCATTTTTAAGAATGTTGTCGAGATGCCCCAAGATTTGAGTTGTGCCCATAATCGCCCTTGATTGACTCTATCGAAGGCCATGGAGTAGTCTATAAAGCAGCAAAATAGGGGCAACTTGTTACTCATTACCGCATGCTTCGAGAGGTAAGACAGCGCTAAGATGTTGTCCATGGTAGAGCTGTTTGCCCTGAGCCAGTTTGATAAGGCAGGAGGATGCCGTTCTTGTCCACCTAGTCCTCTAAGTCCCTTAGTAGTAGGCAGACATAAACCTTTGCTTCGATGTCGAGCAGGGCTATTAGCCTATAGTTGGCAGGGTTCGAGTCGTCTCCCTTCTTGTATATTGGAAACAGGATTGAGCCTTTCCAGGATTGTGGTAAATAATGCTGTGAAGTATGAGTGATTATATAGCGGAGTAAGGATGGATGCAATGAAAGCTAGAGCAGACTTAAAAACTTGACCGGAATACCATTTGGTCCTGGAGCCCCAACAGTTTTTATTGCCCTGATGTAAATTGCAGGCTCCTCCACTGTGTAACCATCAAACTGACTGGGCACTGTGGTTTCTTCCTGCGTGCTTTGAGGTTTCATGTCTTCGGCTGAGGCTTGGGATCACTCTGAGATGGGAGGGCCCACCTTGTATGAATCATTCATGTTCAGACCCTTCACGTACTGTTTCCAAACATGGCCAGTGACACTGTTTTCTTTAGGCAGGCTTCGAGAGCTCAGGCCATTGATGTATCTACATAACTTGCTGTTATCGTTTTCTTTAATTAGTGAGAACACTTTAAGCCAGTTCTTTTCCGTCTGCTGTCTTTTCAGCTCCCACACTTTCTTCTTATATGTGGTTTGCAGCCCCGAAATGGTGGTCATCTGTGACGAATGGACTCCTTTCCATTTTGCCTTAATTGCCTTTTTAAGAACTAGTTTACATTGTGTCAGGCACTTCGGTGCTCTTTGTTCCGGCAAAGGTTTTTTGGGTTGGGGCTTATTCTTACTTGGCTGGCATTTCCCAGTTTCTTCTGTAAACCCTCTATCAGGATTTCCCAAAGACTTACGGTGTTCTTTGTGCGCCGTGTCTGAAATACCTCCCCCCTTGCGGCTACATACTGCAACAGGCTATTGCTAAGGTGGCGGTCTATTTTAATCTTTTAAGGGCTAAATATCTTTCTTCGCCCAGGGTTGCACCAATTGTTTCCTCAGCTTCCGCTGGTTCCAGGGCCAGGTTGAAGGTAGCACGAAGTGGCCTATGGTCGCTTTCATCTCTGTCATCCACTGCAAAGTCGCATAGCTTATGTGCCTTTCTTTCCTTGATTAAAATGTAATCTATAGTGGATATATTCCTAAAGGTAGACTTAGGGATCCATGAGGGGGGCTGATTTTTTTAATTCCATGAGTGGATTGTAGCTTAACATTTTTAAGGAGGGGGATCAGCGGCCCCAACTTCTTAACATTGCTGGGTGCGGCTGGGACTTGATCCAGGCCTCTCCCGCAATTATCACATTGTGATTCTCAAATCTAATGAGTATGTCTTCCAGGATGCTGATAAAGGATTCCATCCCAGTTGCATTTTGCATTTCGTTAGGTTAATGTAGCAATTGATCAGTAGCAGGGAATGGGGCTGTGGTCCCTTTCTCAGCCCCTCAATTGTAATGACTTCGAGGTCAGGTTTTTCTACTTTTATGGCTGTAGTTTTAAATTTGCAAGTATGATTTATAAAAATGGATAGACCTCCTGATGTGCGTACAAAGATGGTCTTTTTATTTGCTGGTATGTGATGTTAATAGAAGCCTCCAATTGGGGTGGTTGACTTGGTCTAGGTCTCCTGAAAACGCAAAATGTCCCCCTTTATGAGGAAGTCTTGTTATGTTATGTTATGTTAGTCCAACTTGTATAGCACAACAGCTGCCTCAGCAAAGAGGCGTCCCGGCGCTTACTACAGGCAGACTGCAAAAACTAGAGCCTAAACCGAAGGGAAGAGATGAGTTTTTATTGCCTTCTTAAACGTCAGGTAGTTCTCCAGACTGCGAATGTGAAGGGGGAGGGAATTCCAAAGCTTGGCCACTAGACAGCAGAAAGATCGTTCCCTGGCACGTAAACATTTTACCCGCGGGACAAGAGCCAGGCATGACCCCATAGAGCGAAGGTGCCGTGTGGGTGTGTATGGTACCAGTACATCAGTCAGAATACAAGGGGAAGAGAGTTTCAAGATTTTGAAGGCCATGCAGAGAGCTTTAAATGCTATGCGCTTGGCCACAGGCATCCAATGTAATCAACGGATTACACCCGAAATGGGGCGCCTTCTCAGGAGTCCTAAAAGAGCTCTGGCAGCCGCATTTTGGACCCTTTGTAAGTGCATGACCTCAGCTTTATTCGCCCCACAAAAAAGCGAATTAGCATAATCAAGCCTTAACAGTGTGGCCGCCTGGACAATCAGTTGTCCAGTGGACGAGTCAAAATAACCCAGAAGGGGTATCAATCCCCGTAGAAGACCGAAACACATGCCTGCACTTTTCTTGGTGTGGTCCTGAAAACTGAGGTTTGAATCCATCCATACCCCTAGGTTTTTCACCACTGACTTAGGGGTGGGTGCACTCCCTAGGGTGCTAGGCCACCAGTTCTCACTCCAAAGCTTGATCTTTTTACCCACCAACAACACCTCCAATTTATTAGCATTGAGCTGGAGGCAGTTGGCGGTCAGCCACTCCGCGACCGCCACCAGCCCGCTAGTAAATTTAGAGGCATCCTGCATAAAATCGTCGGTGAGAACCACCACCAACTGCATGTCATTGGTGTAAGAGACAATGGAGAGACCCCTGTCCCTGGCTATCACTGCCAGAGGTTGTACGTACAAATTAAAAAGTACGGGACACAGGGCAGAGGAAGGGTGGAGCAGACACCTGAAAAGTTCTTTCAGAGAGGAAAGATCTGAACCATTCCAAGGCAGAACAACCAATTCCTGCCTCCTCCAGACGATTTAAAAGGATCTGGTGGGATACAGTGTCGAAAGCGGCACTGAGATCTAACAGGATCAGTGCCGCGGTGTTACCCACATCTAGAATGGTCCACACATGTTCGGTCACAGCAAGGAGCGCTGTCTCCATACTGTGCCCTGGGTGGAAACCATTCTGCGTGGGATCCAGGATGCCGTTGGAATTCAAAAACGCTGTAAGAATGGTGTTAATGTGTGCCTCAGCGATTTTAGCTGCCCAAGGTAAAAGAGAGATTGGGCAGAAATGTTCTAATTTAGATGGATCCAGTGATGACTTTTTGAGAAGGGGGACTACCATTGCCTGTTTCCATTGCCTCGGGACCGTTGCTGTGGAGAAAGAAGTATTAATCAACTGGCACAGAGGCGATGAGTTGTGTGGAAATATGGATTTTTATGATCAGTTATGTCCCCTATCTTGGACCCCAACGGTTTCATGTATAAATCACAAGTACATGTATGTTTCCTCCAGTTCCAGTTATGAAGACGCAAACACATGTGCGTCCACCGCCAACATGTCCTCTTTCAGATCCGCCATGAATGGGCCGGATATTCCATTCCTAAGTACGAAAGGCCACCGGCTTTATATGGTTCACTTATGATATTTTATAGTCCAGGCAAGTAGGCCCTGATTCTGCCATCAAGCTTTTCCTGCCTTCTGCCTCTGAAAGCTCCAGTCCGAGCTCGCATCTGTATCCATGAACTTTGTCCTCATTCTCTGCGCAGCTAACGGTGCCTGACATCAGCCTGTTGCCTGCCAAAAACTGTATTTCACCTTCGAAATTATCTGCTCCGCTCCCTATCCAATGCATTCCTGTCTAGTAATTTAAGTAAACATTCTTCCAGCTACCGAGCAAAAGGCCCGGCTTCTCTGTCTCTATGCAAGTAATTCATAGCCCTGTTCTATGGAAGATTTCTGCCCCCGCATCTAGTATAGACACTTAGACGCTTGTACACGCACTAATAGTCAGTATAGTCAGTATAGAATAAGATTCTACTCTAAGAGACTTCTCTTTTGGATAACACAGTTCTTTAAACATAGGATGTTAGATATGATTTGGGATTAGGTTGACTTGACCCTCCAGACTTCTGTCGCCACATGTAGAGCTAAATGTCAAGTCCCCTTCACCCCCTAGTTGCACGTCAATCACACGTCATGCTGCTGCGCGCGCATTTCTGCCAAGTATTTCTGCTGACATTGCGAAATTCTTTCATGGAACCACCCTATTATGACATCATACCTGATGACGTTCCCTAGTTACACCCAGTTACACCCACTTTTGCTACGCATGTATGTTTTATCTTTACTATCAATTGTTACGCCTCCTCCATTTGTTTCACTGTAATGCCTATTGTATAAAAATGATTACCTGTCAATAAAGTAACGTCTTCACTTCCTGAACCTTCGTGGTGATGGAATATGGAGCGCATCAATTTAAATTGATTCTGGAATAAAGCCCGTTCCGAACCTCTAATACCACGGATTCTGCCTCTTATTTTACTGAGCTATTGTTATAGATTTTCCGCATCAAATTAAGTTCCGGTAATTAAATTATTTACCACATAAATGGCGCCCGAACAGGGACACTTTCTCATCTCACGCGCCGGCGGTGCGTTGCAGGCCCGGTCTCCTGTCACAGCTGGACGGATAACAACGCGTACCCACAGGATTTCCTGTATCTCCCTCCTGCCGAGCGGGGGTAACTGAGGCTGCGATCAACACCCAGACGAGGCGGTGAGAAGTGCGAAGTATCCCGACCAGAGCCTAGCTGAGAGAGCAAGATCCGAGGTATACAGAGGCCCACCAGTTTCCGAAGTTTCCGAAGTTTCCGAAGTTTCGAGTCGAGTCCAGTCCGGTTCAAGTTCAGTTCAGTTCCGAGTCCTTCCGTTCCGAGCTACCCGGTGAGTACCATTATCGGGGAGGCGTTCTGACGTGCACATAGGTTGTGCCGGTCAAGACGGGTTTGGGTACACAAATCCGGTCTGCACTGTTTCAGCAGTGTATCTGTACTGTTTAGCAGTATATCAAGCATGTCTAGTATATAAAATTCAGAATTACCTGGTTAGTATCGAGTATTATGCTTAGTGACTAGTTCCCTAAATGGCCATCATTGTCTGTTTCATTTAAATGTTAAATGTTAAAGTGTTTTAAATACGTTCTGTATATTGTGGTGTGAATGACTGTTCATTATTGTGTTTTATGGTATTAAACGTGTTCAAAATTAGGTATCAGATCAGTTCTCAATATGCCGCTCTTTTCGAAATTAAGACAGATCACAACTAGAAAAGGGGTACTCGAAGAAGCTGTTCCCATTCCTCCTAGGGACACTCCAGGGTACTTCATGTATCATAAACATGGCCTAGACGCCATATTATTTCTTGATCTATGGGTAGACTACACCAAGGAATTACCAGAAAGTCAGAGGTGGCCCGCAGCGGGGACCTGGGATGCAGATTGCATTATGAAAGTAGAAGAAGAATTGTGGAAGAAGAAAGCTAGACAGTCACAGAAAGATGCCATTGAATTATGGCGTAAAGAATCATATAGACGTACAGAGAAAGCGCTCAGACAGGAAGAGAAAAGTAAGGAGAATTCAAATAAAGTTCGAGAAAGTGTATTAATTGAAGAAGGTACTCGAGTAAAGTCAGAACAAACAGACGGACAAAGAAATGCCCTTGTGAATGGTATGTATCCTCTTCTGGCCGAAGGATTACCTAGGGCTACTCCGGAAATACCAAAAGACTTGCCACCCCCATTATTTCCGATAAAAGCACATCCCAAAGGGCATCCCAGAACCGCAGAAGATGTTTTTCTTTCCTCTTATTTAGACGACGCAGCTCCCGAGTATGCTAATGCTGCGCCACATAGACCGTCTGCCGAGGGGGTTCAACGCCAAGACCCTCCTCCGTCTGTACCTCTGCAACAGCAAACCCCGACACAAGTTCCGGCAAGCACATCTGTTTCTACATCCGCATCCACACCTATGGTTGCTATATCACATTCAACGAATCCTTTCACATCCAGCACCCCGGGTGGTGCTACCGGAGGTACATCAAGCATTTTTTCTACGCCACCCAGAACAAATAAACTTTCCTTTCAAGAATTAGCCCACCAACGTACACCCAAACTAGTAACTCCCAACACGCTCAAGGAACTTCTAATAGATTGTAGATATGACCCGGTGCCTGGAAAAGGGGACGAGATGATGCTGGCATCGTTACGTATCCGACGAGCTGCAATATACTTAGGGAAGCTACCAGGAATGACTGCACACTTAGAAAATATATATCATTTTGTTCAGTCAGGGCGAGACCCTGAGAGTATAAACAGAGCCATGGAGTACCAAAAAGTGGAAATCCAGGGGGAACTGTTACGTTTCCTCATAAACTGTGTGATCAGAAATCAAGATCAACCAGGGGTAAGTCCGGCAGAAATGCAAATTCTTACCACTTGGGGTAAAAATATATCAGAGGGGAGACACGATAAACGATCATGTATAGTAGCTATGAGCCGAAAGATCCGCAAAGAAATAGAACGAATACACGAGGAAAGATTAGCAGTAGACGAACCAGAACAAATCGAGGACGAGGAAGAATTAGAACTGCCCACAGGACAGTTAGAAACAATGGCCTATGTAGGTAGAGGAAGATCTTGCAATAATACTAGATGCTTTACTGATCCGATATGTCCGATACGTCCAGATAATAACAGAAAATTCCAAACTCCTATAATAAATATAAGGTCACCCGAACATTCATTCCAAGCCGCTGACAAATTACTCCGAGAACGAAGGGGTTATCATATACTCGATTCTATGGACGAACAAGAATTAGCCAGGTCAGCCGTTCACTGGGTTGATAGTCCTGGAAAATAGGGTGATGATACACTAGCGCATACGTTTTTGAACCTCGCCCCAGATGAACAGCGTTTAGCTGGTATCTATATGATTCAACAACTTCTTATATTATATAAAAGCCAACACTCCGATCCTGGCCCCTTACCAGATATATTGACTGAATTACTCACGAATAAATGGAGAGGTTCCGGTACTAAGTTAATTAGAGAAATACTAGAATCTAGAAGGCAGTACATTCTTTTTGTAGGTCCAGAACATGTCTCACTGCCCATCAAGGAAAGAACGATGTATTACATGGATAGACAGAATCCCTTACGGGAAGTGCACCCGATAAAGGGTGATGACAATGAGTTTAAACGTGTGTTTGTATACATACCCATATCCAAAATAGAATTATTAGAAATGAAGAAAGTGGTACCCAGTCATGACAAAGACCCAGCGGGTTCCCACCGTGAAATTAAAGATATGTTACTCATGGGAGAATATACCTACCCCGACATTATGACAATATTGAAGGTATTATTGCCTGCGGGCATTTACGAAAAACTCAAGGAAAAGGATTGGGAGGTGGGAGACCAGAAGATAGATTGGACAGCATCAGAAAACGAAGAAAAAGCTCGAGGTCCAGGTTCAGGACTCGGGGACAAGATCAAAGCACTACCAGGTCTACTAGTACAGGTACTGCCACGTCTATTAACTACGAAAAAGGAAGACTGGGGTGCAATCTCAGCCTGTAAACAAAAATCAGATGAGGACACTAGTGATTTCTATTCCCGATTTGAGAAATGTTTTGGTATAAATAGTGGAATAAAAGCAAGTAGCGAGTCGTATCCACATCTGTTTGTGACAAAGTTAGTTGAAAATGCCTTGCCCCAAGTTAAGAATAGAATATTAAAGTTCGAGAGTACCTGGCAAGGTAACACTCCATCACAAATGTTACAAATGCTACAGTACCATCACAATAGAATTAGAGAAGAACAAGAACATGAACATAGACGCATGAAAGACACGAAAATGAAAATGCTAGTTTCCCAGACAGTTCCAGCTGACGGTCATAAGAAGGGTATAACACAGTCCAGTGTTTCAGCAGGTCCTGTTAAAGGGACGTGCAACTATTGTAAACAGCCAGGTCATTATGTACACGATTGTCCCGTTTTAAAACATAATATTGCCATAGGTAACGCAAAAGAAAGACCAAGACCACTTAGACAGGATCAGAATCAACAAGGAACTCCGCAGCATGCACAGTCCATGCCAGCTCCGCAACAGTCTATGCCAGCTCCGCCACCGCAGCCTATTGCTGCCACACAAACAACGACCCGACAGATGTATCAGACCGCACAGTATGACTATCCTGATTATCAACGATACTCATGAAACAGCCTAGAGAGGGAAGTTGGCTTACCCCTTATTGAGGTCCCTGTAGATCAAGAAGGACCCTATGTACACAGTGAACTGTTAGGTCAAGATAGAAAATTCTTACTTGATACAGGGGCAAGTCGAACAACAATAAAACGTAGTGAAGTTCCAGGGGCACCCCTCTCAGGCTCACAGAATATTTCCCTTGGCTTTTCAGGAAAACCCATCATTAACGAAGTAACACAGCCTCTTCCACTTACGATCGGTCCTTTGACACGAACTACAGATTTATTGCTTACTAAATCATGTCCAGAAAACTTGTTAGGTATAAAAACTTTGAAAGCTCTCGGAGCTATAATATGTTGTTCTCCGGAAGGAGTAAGATTATTTTTACGTGATTTCAAAGGGCACTACGTGTCCCGAGACATGGATCACCGACTGCAGACTTTACCGACACATTTATGGGCACAAGGCCCTACAGATGTTGGTTGCATGAACATTACACCATATCGAGTCACACTAAAGGCAGGAGTGGTACTTCCACGAATGCGACAATACAAGTTACCACCAGATGCTGTAGTGGCTTTACTACAAATCATTGACGAGCTTATTACCCAAGGAGTGGTTGTGGAAACTGACTCCAATGTATGTAATTCACCGATAATTCCGATTCTTAAACGAACCGATCCAACAGCCCCGCCAGTATATCGATTGGTTATTGATGTGCGCGAATTAAATAAATGCATAGTACCACAATACCCCGTAGTCCCAGACATTTCTTCATTACTGACAGCCATTGATTCCGAAGCAACATTCTTTACTGTAATTGATCTCAAGAATGCCTTTTTCAGCGTCCCAATAGATCCGGAAAGCCAATACTTGTTCGGATTTAGTTTAAATGGACGAAGCTTTAAATTCACACGCGCACCTCAAGGATTCACAGAAAGCCCCAGCATTTATAGCCAAGCACTGAAACGAGAACTCGACAGTATCCACATGCCAGTCAACACTGCCCTGCTCCAATATGTCGATGATCTGCTGATCACCGCTAGAAGCGAACCTGAATGTGAAAAAGCCTCACTGACGGTTTTACAATTTTTGGCCGAAAAGGGGCACAAGGTGTCCCCTTCTAAGCTGCAATTCTGTGTCCAGCGAGTTGTTTACCTTGGTCACTCGCTGTCCAAGGAGGGAAGGCAGCTTACATCAGATCGCATCCAGTTAATTGCAAATATGCCGATACCCAAGACACAAAAGGAGGTGCGGGCTTTCATAGGTCTCACTTCATATTGTAGGCAGTGGATCCCTCAGTATGCATTTCTAGCAAAACCACTCATTCAATTGACAACACAGGAGGCAGCCACATCGACTGTTCTCCCTTGGACTCAGGAACATACACAAGCTTTTGAAAACCTAAAGAAAGCCTTATGCCAAGCACCTGTTTTAGCAACACCATGTTACAATAAACAGTTTACACTCTTCGTTACAGAACGCGAAGGTACTGCCTTGTCAGTACTCACACAGGAACAAGCAGGATCACACAAACCATGTGCTTATTTTTCTAGTACATTAGATCCCGTAGCTCAGGCTTTGCCTGCGTGCCTGAAATCAGTGGCAGCAACAGCTTTAGCAATCAGACAAAGCGATGCCATAGTATTAGGACATCCATTGACAGTACAAGTACCACATGCAGTAGAGGTTCTCTTGAACCGCACACAAACACAACACTTGACTATAGCACGACTTACTGGTTACGAATTAACATTGTTTCAGCCACATATAGAAATCAGACGTTGTAGTACATTGAATCCTGCCACACTGTTACCAATAAACGGAACAGACCCACTTGCACATGATTGTATTGAAGTTATCACTATCACGACGAAACCCAGACAAGATTTGACAGACGTCCCATTGTCAGACCCAGACCTGACGTTGTATGTAGATGGTTCATGTATGAGAACAGGTACAGGAGAGCTAGTGGCCGCTTACGCAGTCACAACAGACACTGAAATCGTTGAAACAAATTGCATAAATACCTTGTCAGCTCAAGCCGCAGAGCTCATCGCTCTGACACAAGCCTGTATTCAAGCCGCAAATAAAAAAGTCAACATATACACTGATTCACGTTATGCATTCGGAGTTGTACATGACTTCGGCGTGCTGTGGCGAGAGAGAGGTTATTTAACTTCTCACGGTGCCCACATTCAGCACGGACCCCTTATTCATGCCTTATTAGATGCAATACATCTACCCACTGCAATATCAATTATGAAATGTAAAGCTCATACGAAAGTTACTGATATCATTTCTCAAGGCAATGATCTAGCTGACAGAACAGCTAAACAGACTGCTCAAACTCGAACATCCGACATGACAAAGACAATAGTCCCGACACCAACATATTGCATGATGGTTAAGGATCCCGCTCTTGACGTAATCGACATACAGACACATGCTACACCAGACGAAATAAAGAAATGGACTGAGTTAGGAGGGATCCAAACGGATCAAGGATGGATGACGAAGGAAAAATCTGTGTGGTTCCTTCCTGATTCAATGGTCCACGTTATAATTAATACTGTACATAGTCCAGCACATCTAGGAGAAAAAGCTATGCTAGACAGCATTCAACACATATGGTTCAACAAACATTTATGAGCAGCAGCTAAACAAAAAGTTCGTACCTGTATGATCTGTTGTCAGTTTAACCCAGGTAAAAGCATTCCCGTAGAACAGGGTGGATTTCAGCCTCCTGATCACCCTTTTGAAGTCCTCCAGATGGATTATATCCAGATGGAACGATGTCGAGGATTCAAATATGTTCTCGTAGTTGTCTGTGCTCTTTCCCGTTGGACAGAGGCATACCCGGTTTCAGATTACACTGCCCCGACTACTGCCAAACAGTTAGTTCGAGAATTCTTCCCACGGTACGGTTTACCACGTGCTGTCTACTCAGATAACGGCCAGCCGTTCTCATCCGAATTAATGAAACACGTTTCACTTTTGTTAGGCTATCAGTGCAAATTTCACTGTGTCCGACACCCCGAGGCAGCAGGTCTCGTGGAAAGACATAATCAGACCCTGAAAATTAGATTGTCCAAAATATGCAGAGAGAAAGGTGTCGACTGGGTAGTAGCCTTACCCGTTGCACTCTTTTACATGAGAATGGTAGCACACTCTCGAACAGGGCTATCCCCTTATGAGGTGATCTTCGGTAGACCACCAAATATGTGGGGGACGCCTATACCACGCAAAATAACTGATATTGACTGTAATATGCTGACAGATTACTTGGCTTCCTTGATGTCTGCACTACAATCTTGTCGTTCACAGGTAGCTGCAGCCTTTCCCGACAACACCGAGGTGAAACCCCATGACGTAATTCCAGGGGATTTAGTTTTAGTAAGGAACTTTGACCGGAAGTCTCAGCTGGATCCTAGGTGGAAGTCGCCTCAACTCGTATTGTTAACGACGAGGACAGCCGTGAAGATCGAAGGTCGAAAAGGCTGGATACATTCAAGTCATATCAAGAAATTTCATGGACTACCGTCAGACGTAAACGACACACCTTGCGTGTCTTCACCGATTGACTCAAAACTTCCTTTGGTTGAACTGAATAGCCATGAACTATACAAACTAAAACTTAGGTCTAACAAGTCAGGCAATTTGATTGTTTAAGTCCTCTCCAAGGTGAATCGGTCGAATTTGTCTCTGACATGTACTCCTTAGACCTGTGTAGAGAAAGAAACAGAAGGATAAAGCTGAAACGACATGCGTACTGTAAATCACTGCGTAGTCATTGCACAGTGACGTTATTAATTTTGTTTTTCCTAAGTCTTTTAATAATTACTGCAAGTATATTGTTGCACATATATTATCCTATTTCTAGACATGTTTATAATGTTACTGCTGAACATTCTTTTAGTGAATTACCTCCGCATGAGTTGTCCTATAGATTTGCGCTGCGCAATAACACGTTTATTAGTATGTTACATCATTCCCATCAGGTTAGCAATGCTACAAATTGTTGGATATGTGGCCGACTCCCTCCCTATCAGAATTATAAAGGAATTCTACCTCTTTTTCCATACCCATTCACACACAATGGATCCTGTGGAGCATGGTTTAGTTTAATTAATTCCCTAGATTCGAATTCTGCAGTTTATCAAGACAACTGGGTATGGGGAAATCTGAACTTAGGTTTACTAAAGGTCTGTCACCCTAACAAGGAGGGACTTCCCAAAAGAACAGGAACTGACCTAGAAAATGAAGTATATGGATTAGGTAATTTTACGCTTAATCTCATGATCCTGAATGTCGAATCCGAAGCTACTCCAATTTTGCCCGCCATGTCAGTATTTCCAGTTAAAGGTGAATTATGTGTAAGAAAGAATGGTTCCATACATATGGGCCATAGTAGATGCACCACTGTAATAGAATTTAGTGATCAAGGCAAGTCTACATTTAGAGCTTCCCGCCATTCCTACTTCATATGTGGTCAGACGGCATATATACGTTTGCCACTAGACTGGGATGGTACCTGCTACATCGGATTCCTTTTGCCACCTGTTTTCCTAGCTCCTCCTGATTATCATAGAAATACTCATTTAGTACACAATAGAGAAAGGAGAGATCTCCCAATAGTCGATTACACTGAGACCGCATGGGAAAAATACACAGATTTCAATAAAGGTCTCTTTCCCTATATAGGTACAGTTACCAATAGTAAGCTGATACGTAGATTAACCAGAACCCTTGAAGCAGTAGTGAACGAAACTATTTCCGCCTTAGGCAATTTAACAGAAGAGCAGTCTGCTATGCGGATTGTTGTGCTTCAAAATCGTCTTGTCCTTGACGTCATCCTGGCCGATAGGGGCGGAGCTTGTAGGGTCATCGGATCAAGTTGTTGCATTTTCATACCAGAAAATTCGCCATCTGTATATAAAGCCATAACTCGACTTCATAAGATTGTAAGCCAGATACACCAGAATCCAGGCACCTGGACTTGGTCCGGTTGGTTTTGGAGTGTATTATCTACCTTTGGATGGAAGGTCCTATCCTTCCTAGGTATTGGCTTTCTCATACTATTCAGTTGCTGTCTATGTCTACAATGTGGACCAGCGATCTGTGGTCTGTGTGCCACATCGTGTATTCCACCACCCAGATTTCGTTCATCCCAGAAGAAAAAAGAAGAACAAATGATGCTATATGAACAGATCAACGGATTGATGAAGATTGATATCTCTTGACGGGCAAGTAGGGGACAAGGAGGGAATGTGGAAATATGGATTTTTATGATCAGTTATGTCCCCTATCTTGGACCCCAACGGTTTCATGTATAAATCACAAGTACATGTATGTTTCCTCCAGTTCCAGTTATGAAGACGCAAACACATGTGCGTCCACCGCCAACATGTCCTCTTTCAGATCCGCCATGAATGGGCCGGATATTCCATTCCTAAGTACGAAAGGCCACCGGCTTTATATGGTTCACTTATGATATTTTATAGTCCAGGCAAGTAGGCCCTGATTCTGCCATCAAGCTTTTCCTGCCTTCTGCCTCTGAAAGCTCCAGTCCGAGCTCGCATCTGTATCCATGAACTTTGTCCTCATTCTCTGCGCAGCTAACGGTGCCTGACATCAGCCTGTTGCCTGCCAAAAACTGTATTTCACCTTCGAAATTATCTGCTCCGCTCCCTATCCAATGCATTCCTGTCTAGTAATTTAAGTAAACATTCTTCCAGCTACCGAGCAAAAGGCCCGGCTTCTCTGTCTCTATGCAAGTAATTCATAGCCCTGTTCTATGGAAGATTTCTGCCCCCGCATCTAGTATAGACTCTTAGACGCTTGTACACGCACTAATAGTCAGTATAGTCAGTATAGAATAAGATTCTACTCTAAGAGACTTCTCTTTTGGATAACACAGTTCTTTAAACATAGGATGTTAGATATGATTTGGGATTAGGTTGACTTGACCCTCCAGACTTCTGTCGCCACATGTAGAGCTAAATGTCAAGTCCCCTTCACCCCCTAGTTGCACGTCAATCACACGTCATGCTGCTGCGCGCGCATTTCTGCCAAGTATTTCTGCTGACATTGCGAAATTCTTTCATGGAACCACCCTATTATGACATCATACCTGATGACGTTCCCTAGTTACACCCAGTTACACCCACTTTTGCTACGCATGTATGTTTTATCTTTACTATCAATTGTTACGCCTCCTCCATTTGTTTCACTGTAATGCCTATTGTATAAAAATGATTACCTGTCAATAAAGTAACGTCTTCACTTCCTGAACCTTCGTGGTGATGGAATATGGAGCGCATCAATTTAAATTGATTCTGGAATAAAGCCCGTTCCGAACCTCTAATACCACGGATTCTGCCTCTTATTTTACTGAGCTATTGTTATAGATTTTCCGCATCAAATTAAGTTCCGGTAATTACATTATTTACCACAGTTGTATGCAAAAAAAGGGGGACGTAGGGGCCTTTTTCCACTCAAGCAAGAGTGGGAGGTCCAGCATATAGGGGTGGCCTTAACAAATCTATAACAAAAGTAGAGATATGCTGTTCCTCTGGAGTCAGGATATTCAGAGTCAGGAAAGATAGGAACCAACAGTATGCCCTTCGTGGGTCAGCGTTGGCAATTCATATGTTGGATTTTAATGCCCTCACACACCCTTGCAGGTGTCATGCTTCATCATCTGGGCTGCTCCTCGTTGGGTCGGCGGTGCAATACCAACGGGAACCCTAAATAGGGGCACTTTATCGGAGATCTTCTATCCAACAGCCGTGCGGTGAAATGCGGGTGTGAGGCCAAGACAGTGTAGATGTGGTGAAGTGATTTAAAATAGGATTGGGAGTACCTTGGGACAAACTTTATTGTGGGGTCTCCTATCCTACAGAAAAGCAATAAACAAGGCACTAGCCTGAGTATAATATCTCGCTCAGTGATGTCCTTGTTACAAAGTGTACGTCAACATGTTTCTCGCTTATAGTTATCTGCACTAGCGATTCTTCAGGACCAAATTTTTTTTTTAACTATCTACAGCTAGCATCAGTGGTATACAATGATACTCACGATAAAAAGTGGTAATTGATTAATGTACCTGTTAAAACCTGGATCCAATTAGTATAATCACCAGGCTTCAACAGCGCCTGGTGAAACACGCACCAGGGTCCAAAAGGGTTGTGTGGGAGACTTCGCCAAAGGTGGGCAGAGTCCCGGCAGAAGAGTGGGGGGAAGAGGGTAAACCAAAGGAGTTCCAAAAAGGGCCCCAAAGTAATCCGCAAGAGAACCAAGGTAAGGGTTCACAGCCTCCCACTGAAAAGAAACCATGGGTCCCGACAGGTAAGCCTGTTCAGGGGGGCCCCAAGCTGTGGTCAGGTGGGCCACTTCCAGGGGGATCCTAAGTGTCCCAAACCGGTTACCACCGCACCCACTGATGCACCGCCCCAGCAGATGGCTAGTGTAGCCCTGGGGGAGGAGTCGGTTGCCCAAGATGGGTGGGGTCCCACAGAGATATCCCTGGTCTCTTTAGGAGACAGTGAGATCGTCCCAAGAGCTAATCTGCCTGATAACACTAAAAAGTACAGGCAGTGGGTGACCATCAATGGCCATAGTGTGGAGGCTCTGAGAGACACCGGAGCCAGTGTGACAGCTGTCAGTTGTTGGCTGGTGTCTGAAGAGCAGGTGGTCCCCAACGCATTCTACCCAGTAGTTGCCGCTGGTAATTCAGAGTGCTTAGGCAAAGTGGCACAGGTTCCCTTTGAGTGGGGGAGGTCTCAGGTACCTTAAAAGTAGTTGTGAGGCCAGCCATGCCTATTGACTGTCTGCTAAGCAATAATTTGGAGAGCTCCCCTTGGACAAAGGTAGAGCAGAGGTCTCATTTAGAGATGTTGGGTCTGCCTGAGTGGGCGTGCAAGACCACTCAGTCCATGGCAGCTGGTAAGGGCATTGCAGAGGACCTGGTGCCTGAAAGAGTTGCCTAGATGCCTGCCAGAAAGAGAAGAGGCAGGGAGCACAGAAAAACGACCCAAGGTACCCACGGTCCAGAAGGAGGCAAACCTTGAGGGGGATGCCCTGGAGCCGACAGGGGAACACATGGCTGAACTGGGGGACCTGCCTGAGCTGACCCATTGGCAGCAGGTAGGAGGCCACACCAGGGAGGAATTCTGACAGAAGAAGCAGCAGAAGTGCCCTTCTCTTGTTGGTTTGCGGCAACAGGCTGCAAACCAGGCAGCAGGTGATCAGTCTTGATCACATTGGATATACTGGGAGAATGGTCTCCTGTATAGCGAGCCTAAGGTTGCTGAACCTAGGTCAGCCTGTCTGCTGGTAGTACCCCAGTGCTTCAGAGCCTTCCTACTGGGTCTGGCTCATAATGTACCTTTGGCAGGACATTTGGGGCAAGAAAAGGCCTTTGAAAGGCTTGTCACCCACTTTTACTGGCCCCAAATGCGTAAGAGTTCTGACACTCATGGTAGGTCTTGCTAGACTTGCCAGGCAAGTGCTAATAGTGGGAGGAAGTGTAAGGCTTCCCTGTGGTCAGCACCCACTTTGAAAGGGTGGGCATTGAAATTATGGGGACTTTGGATCCCAAGACGGCCATGTTAACAGGTTCATCCTGGTCTCGGTGGACCATGCCACCCGATACCCGGAATCCGTCCCTCTCTGGACTGTGATGTCCCCCGTGGTGGGTCGTGCGTTGATGGGGATTTTGTCCCATGTGGGGTTCCCCACAGAGGTGGTGTCCGACCGTGGTACGAACGTCATATCGAAGTATATGAAGTCCCTGTGGCAGGAGTGCGGTGTTACATACAAGTTCACCACTCCTTAGCAGTCCCAAGGTAATGGGCTGGTTGAGAGATTCAACTGGATCCTGAAGCGCATGATTATGGGTCTTGGTGAACCCATGAGGTGTAAGTGGGACGTCATCTTACCATGCCTTCTGTTTGCTTACAGAGAGGTGCCCCAGAAGTCCTTAGGGTTCAGTCCCTTTGAGGTGCTGTATGGCTATCCTGTAAGAGGACCTCTGAGTCTGGTGAAAGAAGGCTGGGCGAAAGCTCCCAGTAAACCTCCCCAGGATGAATATAGCTACATGCTAGCCTTCAAATACCAGACTAAGTGCTTCAGACAACTCGCTCAGCTGAATCTGGAAGTCAGTCAGGAGGAGATGAAACGGTGGTATTTTCAGAATGCCACTCTGAACGAGTTTCAGACTGGACTAAAAGTATGGGTCATGGCCCCAGTGGAGCCTTGTGGACCGGACCGTTTGAGGTGGTGGAGTGCAAGAATAATGTCACCTATTCGGTGGACCTGCAGTCTCATAGGAATCCTTTGCGGGTCCTGCATGTGAACTGCCTGAAGCCAAACTTGGAGAGGTACGAAGTGGGCATGCTCCTAGCAACAGATGCTGGAATGGAAGAGGAGACTGAGCCTCTTCCTGACCTCCTCTCCGCAAAGGAGCATGATGGGTTAGTGGACGGTGTATCACTCCCCCCCGCCCTGACTCCTGAACAGCAGAGTGACTATTGCCACCTGTTGGGACAGTTTGCTGCTCTGTTCTCCCTGATCCCTGGTCTCACTCAGTGGTGTGTCCATGATATTGACACTGGGGACAGTCCTCCGGTAAAGCTCAACATTTACAGAGTGACTGACAGGGTCAAGGCTTGGATCAAGGGGGAGGTCTCAAGATGTTAGAGCTAGGGGTGATTGAGCCCTCAAACAGCCCTTGGGCCTGCCCAGTGGTCTTGGTCCCACAGGTTGCTGCACCCGGTGCCACACCAGAACTCCGGTTCTGTGGGGACTACCGAGGGCAGAATTCAGTCACCAGGACTGATGCGTACCCCATCCCCAGAGCTGATGACCCCATAGCTCGGTTGGGAGCTGCCCAGTACCTCAGTACTTTTGACTTAACATCTAGGAACTGGCAGATTTCCTTAACAGATGGGGCAATGGAGAGGTCAGCATTTTTAATGCCAAAGGGGCACTACCAGTTCCGGGTGATGCCCTTTGGGTTGAAGAATCCCCCTGCCACCTTCCAGAGGTAGGTCAACCAGGTGTTCGCTGGACTGGAGGATTTCAGTGCCGCCTACCTGGATGGCATTGCAGTGTTCAGTACCACTTGGGCAGATTGCAGGCCTCACGATCGAGGCGAGTAAATGCCAGATCGGGCACGGTTCTGTGGTGTACTTGGGACACCAAGTAGGGAGAAGCCAGGTGGTGCCCCTACAAACCAAGATTGATACCATTCTGGCTTGGGAACCCCCAAGACCCCATCAAAGGTGAGAGCCTTTTTAGGACTCACAGGGTATTAAAGGAGATTCATCAAGGGGTATGGCACCATTGTTGCCCACTTGACAGAGCTGACTTCCAGGAAGAAGCCCACGAAGGTGAAATGGACTGACTCCTGCCAGAAGGCTTTTGATGCCCTGAAATCAGCCATGGTTCAGGTGCCCAACTTCTCAAGGGAATTCGTTGTGCAGACAGATGCTTCAGGGCATGGTGTCAGCTGAACAAAGAGGGCCTAGACCAACCTGTAGCCTTCATTAGTAGGAGGTTACTTCCATGGGAACAGAGGTGGAGTGAAATTGAGGTTGAGTAATTTGCTGTTGTCTAGGTGCTGAAGAAGCTGTGGCCATACTTGTTTGGGACCCACTTCTGGGTTCCGACTGACCACAGGCCACTTTGATGGTTGATGCAAATGAGGAGTGAGAATCCAAAGCTGTTGAGGTGATCCATTTCCCTACAGGGGATGGACTTTACAGTGGAACATCGCCCTGTTATAGAACATGTCAAAGCTGATGGTCTGTTCAGATTTTTCTGCTTTAGTGAAGAGAACTCCCAAGAGGGTTGGTAGTTCTCCCCACATTTCAGCTGGAGGAGACATGTGTTAGACCTGGCACCATTGACGTGGGTCCCCCCTGCATTTTTGCCTTTGCCTCCTGTGTTCTGTGCCGTGTGTTGGGGTCCGTTTTGCTGGTTTAGATGTGCAGGGTGCATTGTATGTGAAAGGTAGGACATGCCATGATGTGTGTGGCATGTCCTGATAGTGAAACACCGCCAAATTGCTTTTTTCACTATTGCAAGGTTACCTGTTCCCTCAGGACAGAATGGGGAAATTATTTATAACATCTTATAAACATAGCTGGCTGTGGGCACAAGGTAGAAAAATAAAGTTTAGTAAGCCTGAACTCAGAATGTTAAAATGCATCTTTTAGTGAGGGTGATTTTTACATTCAGTGTTTGAAAATGCCACTTTTAGGAAGTAGGTATTTTCTTGCCTAACCATCCAGTGTGCCTCTGCTAGGTTTGTGTATTGCATGTCTAGCTTTTGGATGAGAGGGACAGGAGATGGACAGAGGCTCCAGAAGTCTGAGGAGTCAGGGCTGGGCTGAATAGACCTGGGCTACACTTAGAGTAGGGGGAGGAGATTTCCTTTCACCTGAAAGGGCCTGGTCTGCCTTCAACAATGCTGTCTCCACCTCCTGCCAGGAAGCTGCACCAGTGAGGACAGAACTGGTTTTGGCTGGGTACTGACAATCTCTGCCTTCAGAGAACAAATGATTTTTGTGTATAAAAAGAGGGGCTCAGACCCCAGACTTTTAGATCACTTCTGGGAAACCAATAGGAACCTTCGCCAAGGAGAAGAGCCGGATAAGCTGAGTAGGAATACTGCCTCTGTGCTGTTTACTGTCTGGGGTTGGCCTGCAGTGGCTGCTTGCTGGCAATGAAAGAAGAAATGGACTTTGATGTTTGCTTTGTCATCTTGAGTATGAACTCCAAGGGCTTGAAACTGAGCGGGCCTCCTGTTCTGAAGTCTCATTGAAACACAAATACTTCACCACCAGCTCCCCTGAACTGCCCTGCGGGGAGTTGTGACCTGCAAGAGGTGCCTGCTGTTGTTTTGGGCCTCTAGGGAACTGTATTCCGCAGGGAGCTGGAAAATTGATGCAATGTGAAAGAAGCGAGATGCATCCACAACCATTTTCCGAAGCATCACTGAAGAAACCGTCGTGGCGCCTGCCGCGGCTCGAGAAATCACTGTGCTTCGCATTAAGTGCTCCAATCTGCGAAGTCTGAGACCGACGCACTGATTTTGACGCAAGGCCTGCAGTGTGGTTGCAAAAGTTCACGCATCGTACCAGATCATTGCATCGCATCAAGGTGCCAAGTTTGTTGCATCGTTGGGGGACGCAGTAAGGAACAGACGCATCATCTCCCCACGCAGTAAGAAATTGACGCATTACCTCCCCTGCGCTGCAGTTATGAATTGTATCATCACCTCCCCCGAATCAAGGAATCAACGCATCACCTTCCCTGCGTGTAAGGAACCAACGCATCACCTTCCCTGCAGCCATTTTGTTTGTTTTGCATGATGCATCCAAGGTACTTTGTTGGAAAAGTGTTGCATTTACAACTTGCATTGAACTGAACTATTTCTACCATTTGAGAGACTTATTTTTAATACTGTATTGTGGATTTTTGTTGTTTGGTCTTTTCTTGGTTTAGATAAAGATTACTTGTTTTTCTAAACTGGTGTGGTGTCCATTTGTAGTGTTTTCACTGTATTACTATATGTGTTCACAAATTCTTTACACACCGCCTCTGAGATAAGCCTGTCTGCTCATGCCAAGCTATCAAGGGGGTGAGCAAGGGTTATTTTAGGAGTGTATTCCACTTACCCTGACTAGAAGCAAGGATCCCTATTTGGACAAAGGTACCTACTACTGCCAATTAGAGACCCCCATTTCTAACATGGTGCTCTGCCGAGGACCGCCTGTTGTACTAGCTTTTAGGTGAATCGACTAAGGTGGATTCTCTGTGAGTATCCTTCTCTAAACCTCTGAACTTTACCCACTCTGTTATCTGGTGTGATCTGTGCCAAGGATTCTATGTGTCCAAAAAGACATAGAATGTTGGACTTGTTCAGAATGTCGTAAGCCTTAGGCTGTGTATTTGGGGGTGAGCAACACCTCGTAAATTGCTGTATGATTATTGTGCTTGGAGGTGTGCAATGTCAATCTATCCTCCCACAGAGTGGGCCTCTGGAAATTCTGATTTGGTGGGTTACTGTGACATCTCTTGCCTGATCTCTGGCTGTTGCCCCATTTGGCAATCCAGCCCTTGTTTGCTCTTCATACTGCCCAGCCTGGTTGCTTTTAAGGTGTCTCGCCGCACTGTGTAGGGGCTCCGGGCCCAGGGAGGTTGCTGCCTTGACTTGTGTGCTGGCAGCCTCCTGTGATGTGGGCTGCCAGACTACCTCTTCTTGAGTCTTCTCTGTTGCTTTCCCCGCTATTTGTGGGCCCTGCGAGTAAGTGTTCCATCGACTTCGATTCTCGCCTGTCTCGGTGTGTTCTTCCTTTGTCATCTTGGCCCTATTTGGCTGCTTGAAGTTAAAAATGGGAAAAAGTGGTTTTGAGTTGTTTATATTCTCTGTGCAGCCAGAATCCAGTATTCCTGGTAATAATAATGATCTTCTTTTGATTTTGGATTTCTTCAGTTGTTTCTTCAGCTTCTTTTAGGCCCTCCTTGAAACAGGGACTTCCGCCCCTGCCGCTGCTCCTTCCGCTTTTTAGGCGGGGGCTGCTTCTTTCTGTGGGACACCGATTATTGAGTCAATTGATCGGGCCTCAGGGTCCCCATTCCCTTGGGTTTCTGTGATGTTCTTGTTGCTCTTATTGCTTGGTCCTGCCTGAGGATCCTTGAATACACTGCTATCTGCAGGAAGGTGGTTTCCAGTGTTGTCTGGTTTCTCATTCTTCCCAGCTGATGCCTTGGGGGTTATTTGTTCTAGTGGGAACTTCTCCCTTTGTCTCTTAGCTAGTGCCGTACAAAAGTGGGTGGTGATGGACGGAGCATCAGAACCAATCAAACACTCTGACTGATTTGCATATGGCTATGTCTGAACTGGGGTGGCAGAGTGGGCTAAAGAACGGTGATGGATCAAACCCAGATCGGTTGACTGGGTGTGAGTGTTTGATTGGTTCTGATTCTCCATCCATCACCACCCCCTTTTGTACCGCTTTGTTTGCTATAACTTGGCAGGGTATGCTCAGACGTGAGTCCCTTGCTCACTTTGCCACTGGATTCAAGCAAGCCTGGCTGAAGACAGCTGAAATGCCAGAAACCGGTCCTAGGAAGCTTGTTTCCGGTCCAGGGAAGGCATAGCTTGGCAGTTCGGGCTGGACTGTTCCCATGAGGCACAGGGTCAGACTGATTTGCATATGGCCATGTCTGAACTGGGGTGGCAGAGTGGGCTTAAGAACAGTGATGGATCAAACCCAGATCTGTTGACTGGGTGTGAGTGTTTGGTTGGTTCTGATTCTCCGTCCATCACCACCCCCTTTTGTACCTCTTAGCTAGTGCCAGCATGTCCCTTAATACTTCTGGTAGCTCTGACCACTTTTCTATGTCGGCGCAAGAGCTAGTGCGAGCTGATTTGGCTTTGTGAATTTTGAGGTAAGCCTCTAGTTTTGCCAGCTTATCTTGGCGCACCACATGCTGTGCCATTTACTGTAATACATTAATTTGTTATTCCATTTTAGTGGAGTGCCAAATCAAGACCCTGGCAATTGTATCCTGTACTTCTCTCAATGCTAACAGATTTAACTCTTTTTGAGTTGCTTCTTCCATTGCGTCTTGCAGGGCTTCTTGGCCCATCGGGCTCCAACCCTCTGCTTGGTGCATCCTCACGTCTGAGGTCCTTCCGAGATTTATTGGTGTTGCGTCCAATGTTTTTTCAATGGTCAGCTCTAGTTTTTGTAGGAAGAAGGTGGTTAAGTTGTCCGTTCCTGAAGCATTGGTCTGATGATCATTCCAGAATGTCACTGATGAGGCAGTTCTCAAACAGGTTGTCATCGGGGGGTTAGCCACGAGCCCCTTCTTGTCCTCCTTATTCTCCTCCTCTATCGGCCACTGGTGGATTTCTGCTGTTATCCGCATGGGGCTTTTAGCCTTAACTGCGGGTTTTCGGGTGTTCTCAGGGCTACCTATGTTTTGTTTGGTGGCAGGCTTTCTGGAGATGTGACCACGCTGACCCGTGTTGTCCCCTTGAAGTCCTGAAGGTTTAGAGGTGGTCTCTGCCGCGCCTTTCTCTCCTTCTAAGGGATTTACCGGTATGTCTGTTGGATTACCGGAGGCCTAACTGAAGTGAGTAATGAGCCCTTGGTGGAGGGTGTTAGAGTTATTTTGCTCCTGAGTTTGTAAGATGGCTGTGCTTTTTGTTGGCCTTCTTTGTACAGGCCTTGCGGGCTCAACCTCCACCAGGTCTAGATCCTTGTTACTTGGCTGTTTCTTTTTAAGCACCATGTTCATGCACCGGTATCTGGAAATTCTGGAGGTTCTGTTTTGTAAGAGTTAGTACGAGTTAGTAAGAGTCAGGAAAGGCAAGAAAGGGAAGAAGAAAAGATTCCAGCATGGAACACCACCTTGGCTCCTTGATAATCTCTCTGCAGCCACAAGACTTCAAAGCATCAGATGGCCTAGAAGGAAGGCGTCCGTCAGGACAGAGGAAGTGACCAGCTCAGCGCTACGTGGAATTCCAGATATGCAAAACTCCAATCCAATCCTCAGCCAATATACTTGGAGGCCGACGCACAGTTAGGTGGTCGAGTCGAGCTGGGCTGTGGTTAGAGCTATGGTTCCTCGCAGGACCAAAGCACAGCGTGTGGTAAAACCAGAGCTGAAATTGGGACCTGGAACTGGGAGCGAAAAGATGAAAATGGTGTGAGGCACGGTGCTCCCCCTGTGCAACACAGCCCAGCTTTTTCCGCTTTTCCGGCTCTTTGTTACTCCTACTGCCTCATAATATAGTGTGCCCTACACAGCTGTTTGTTATTGCTGCTCCCACGGGCTTCTCCAAATTGTTATATGTGACAGGGGCTGCTCTCAATTGCCCTGAGAGAAGCCAGATGAGCGGGACCACCAGGCGCAACAACAGGCCACACCCAACCTAGTTGGGCCGCATCCAAGGTGCTGCCTGGGCTCGCACTCAGCAGCCATTGGCTAATGGCGGCTGCGCTTTCCGCCCCCCTGCTTGTCTGCTTTCCGTTGCGCCTGGTTGGAGCTTCTTTACCCGGTCGTGCCAGCCTCCGGGAGCCACGACCTGATTGCTGTGGAGGGGGTGGGGGAGACTACACCCCCTGCAGTGGTAGCATGGTAGCATGGGTCATTCGCGGGCAGCCGGGGTCAGCAGAGCAGCGAGAAGCAGCAGGGGTATGCTATGGGAGCAGCAGCAAAGTGACCTCTCCTTCCTCTTAACATACAAATGTGTAACAACAGACTCTCATGGCTTAGTATACATATTGGGGCCCTGACCCCAGAACTTAAGAACTCAGGATCAAGGAACCTGCCAAGAAGAAGAGCTGGAAGAACGGCCAAGGAGGAGTTCTGCCCATTTGCTGTGTTGTTGCTTTGCTGGGTTGGACTGCAGTCTCTGCTTCTGCCTTGGGCAGTGAAAGGACTGGATTGAACTTTCTTCACTTGACACTGAGTATCTTCAAGGGCTCGAAATAGAGCTTGCCTCCTGTTCACGAAGTCTCAGGGACAGCAAGGACTTCACTTACCTCTGGGTACCACTTCTAGAACTGTGAGTTTTAGTTGCCACAGAGGAAGAAAGCAGCCGACATGGTCACTGAAACTGCTGCTGGCTCTGTGTCCTGAAGGCACCACAGAAGGCACTGCCACACTTCACTCCTCAACCCTGGTCTCACCAATAACAACTGCCGTCGCTACCAACCCGGTGCTTGCACTGCAACCTATGGGCACCGCACTCCGCATCGCCTCGGTTCACTCTGCCGCCCTGGTCTCACCGACAAGGTTGCTGCCTGCTGACCTCAATACCCTTGACTACACTGTGGTGCCGGCTCACACAAATGCGTTTTGCCGGAACTGTTGGATTCTCTTGTTTTCACACCGTAGTAGACCCGGACGGAGCTACCAGCTTTATGGAACGGCAATTTAAAGTTATTCCTGCAAAGTGCATATTTTTGATTACTGTATGTTGGTCTTTTATCGTTTTGGTCTTGTTTGCACAGATAAATTTTGGTTATTTTTCTAAAAATGGTGTGGTGTCCTTTTGTTGTGTTTTCACTGTATTACTGTATGCTATGGGCAAATGCTTCACACACTGCCTCTGAGATAAGCCTGACTGCTTGTGCCAAGCTACCAAGGGGGTGAGCAGGGGTTATTTCAGTAGTGCATCCCCTTATCCTGACTAGAAGGAAGGGTCCCTGTAGGACTTCGCCCTTTTTGGCTAAAGTTCCCTTAACATTTTGCTTTCCCCCTAGACCTTTTTTCTGACATGTTGTTGCCAACTTAGATGCTTTGGACACTTTGCCACTGCTAAACAGTGTCAAAGTGCAAGTGCTCCCTGTATAAAGTGTAATGATAATTGGTTGTCCATGTTTGGTATGTTTGCCATACTAGTTAAGTCATTAGTAAAGTGCACAATCTGTGCCAGGGCTGGTAATGCAAATGCTACTAGTGGGCCTGCAGCACTAATTGTGCCACCCACACAAGTAGTCTTAAAAAGGGATCTCAGTCTGGCCATCGCAGTGCCTGCGAGCAGTTTGTTAAACTGCCATGTTGTTCTGACAAGTGCACTCACTTGGCAGACCTTACCCTTTTTTTTGCTATGCACATCAGACACCCATATGGTAGGTCTAGGGTACCCCCTGGGCAGGGTGCAGTGCATGTGAAAGGTAGGACATGTACTAAGATGTATATCATGTCCTGACAGTGAAATAATCTCCATTTCATTTTCCACTGTTGAAAGGCCATCTTGCCCATAGGACAGACTGGGGAGGCTGTGTAATATGTTTTCCAGCCTATCTTACCAAAGTCTTAAGATGGAAAGGTGAAGTTTAGCATGCCTGAACTCACAATGTAAAAACACATCTTTCTTTGAAGGTGGTTTTTGCACTGTGTGTTCAGAAGCCACTCTTTTAAAAGTGGCTGAGTTTTTGTGCTCTAACATTTCTGTGTGTCTCTGCCTGGCTGTGGATTGACTGTCTGGATTTGAAAGCGATAGGGTCTGGGGAATGTCTTCACCCAGGGGAGGAGGTGAGACAGCAACAGGCTGACCTGCATCTGGAGTGTAGGGGGAGGAGGAGCCCCTAGAGGTGAAGAGGCCTGCTGCTATAAAACAATTGTCCCATCTACTGCTGAGTGATTGAGAATCCAGACTCCCGCTAATCAAAGTAAGAAGGTGTCACTGGCAGGGAGGCACCCAGAACTGCTTTGAACAAGGGTCAGTGCCCCCTGAACAGAAAAACTTCAAAGCCATTGAGGGGTATAACTATGAGAGCCCGAGCCCGCCGTTGCCAAGTCCCAAAGATTGCATTGGGGGCCCAAACCACTAGACGAGGAGAGGAGAGTGAGTTTGCGCCCCCCAAGTAACGTGTGTCCACTCCTGGGGCAAAGCACGTGCTTGGAGGGAGAGGCTCTTGGCCTCCCTCTCACTTCAGCAGTGCGAGTCTCTGCTTCTGCTCATATAGCGGCCTGTATTGCCAAGGGAGTAGCAGTACCAGGGCTGGAGCGCAGAGCTGCACTTTTTGTGTTATACTATACCCATGTTGGGGGCAACTATTGTCAGAGGCTTCCTGCGAGTCAGCTCGAGTGGTGGAGACACTGCTTAGGGCACCGTGATCGGTGCTGAAGTATATTACGTATTACTCCATTTCTGCATAACGGAGTATCTGATTGTCGTATTACACATTGCATCATTTCTGCATAATGAAGTACCTGATTAGTGTATCCGCATTGCATCTTTCCTGCATAATGAACTACCTGATTAGTGTATGACGCCTGGCATTGTTTCTGCATATGAACTACCTGATTAGCGTATTACGCATTGCATTATTCCTACATAACAAACTATCTGATTAGTGTATTACGCATTGCCTTACATCTGTATAACGATGTACCTGGTGGTTGTATTACGCATTGCATTATTTTTACATTGCAAAGTACCTGACTGTCGTGCTACAAATTGCATTATTTTTACATCGCAAAGTGCCTGATTGTTGCGTACGCATTGCATTATTTTTACATTGCATAAGTGCCTGATTCTAGCATTAGTGCTGATTAATATTTCCAGAACTTACAAGGACTGGCTGGCCTAACAACCAGCCAGGAAGAATATTACAAATACGCATATGTTGGATTTATACTGTGTGGTCTTATCGTATATCTTTTATATAAAGTTTATACTTGTTTTTAGAAAACTCGTGTGGAGTCTATTTGTGGTGTCATCATTGGGTTGCTGTGAGCTTGGTTGCAAATACTTTACACATTTGCCTTGAAGATAAGCCTGGCTGCTCGTGCCAAGCTACCAAGGGGGTGAGCAGGGGTTCTTTTAGATGTGTTTCCCCCTTACCCTGACTTGAAGCAAGGGTGCCTATTTGGACAAAGGTACCTACCTCTGCCAACTAGAGAACCCCATTTCTAACAGAGTATGTTTGTATTTTCTTCTTAAATGTCAATAAAAACAATAAAAACATTATCTCACCAATATGGTGATGATACACAACTTCACTTGAAAGTCTCCTCATTTTCAGGCATCCAACTCCGCAAACACTGCCTGCACACCATCTGGTTATGGATGTCTAGGTGTCCTGCATCTACTTGGAGCTGAACCAAACCAAGAAAGAATTCTGTGTTTTGCCAAGAACAACACACTAGAAAGAGTACAAACCTGGCTCATTGACATGACACTTGACAGTTTCAATCCCCGACTTTCTCTGTATGCCACATTACTTGGATTCAACCTGAACACCAACCAAGAAAATACTACCAAAAAAAAAATGTATATGATACCAGCTCTCTCTTCTGAAGAAAGTAAAAGCATTTCATCTAGAAAGCAACTTTAGGACTGTTGTTCAAGTTCTCATAATCTTGCATCTGAAATTTGGTAATGCCCTGCTCCATGGCCTTGCAGAAACCACACTGGTACCCCTTTTAGGATGTTAGACCTGTCAACCTAAGAGTAATCTACCCCCATACATTTCTGCCTTCCTTCTCCTTTTGTTGTGGCCTTAGGACTCTTCACACTTTACAGCTGCTAACCAGTGTTATAGTGTATGTGCTTCCTCCTTAAAACATGGTAACATTGGCTCATACCCAATTGGCATATTTAATTTACTTATAAGTCCCTAGTAAAAAGTTACTAAATGTACTCAGGGCATGGAACTTAAATGCTACTTGCGGGTCTGCAGCACTGATTGTACCACCTACTATAAAAGCCCTTTAAACATGTCCCGGGCCTGCCATTACAACCTGTGTGTGCAGTTTAAACTGCCATTTCGACCTAGCAAAATAAACCTTCTGGCAGGACAAGCCTACCTTTTTAAAACAATTAAATCGCCCCTAGGTAGGCGCTACACAGCCTGGAGGGCAGGGTACAATGTTTTTGAAAAGTAGGACGTGTGCTTTAAGTTTTTACATGTCCTGGTAGTGAAAAACTCATATTATCATTTTTCACAACTGCATGGCGCTCCTCTCCCATAGGATAATATTGTAGTTACCTTACTACATTGTATAAGTAATTTATAAATGGGAATAGGTAATCCTTTCATGTTTGGTGTCTCTGGACTCCTAATCTAAAATCCTAACTTATGGTGAAGTCGGATTTCAAATTACAATCTTGAAAATGCCACTTTTTGAAAGTTGTCATTTTCCTGCCTTAGCCTTTTAATGCCTGTAGTATGTCTCTTGTCACATGACTGGGTGCAGCTGACAGTTCGGCTTTGTGTATTCCTCCTAATCAGCCACACACAGTGGAGAGCTTAGGTGTGCCTGGATGGGCCATCACTGGCAGAATGGGAGGGCTGAGAAGGGCAATTCCCCACTTACACCTAAATAGGTTGTTTCCTGGCTCCATGCAAAGAGCTGCATAACCCCTGGAGTTAGTCTGGAACCAGACCAAGGAAAGCAGGATGCCTGAAGACTTCAAAGGTAAACCTCTGGAAGCATCTCAACCACTTCAAAAGCAAAACTGGGTATAAATGCTGGACCTCAGACACCACCACTTCAGTACACTTCTGGACCTGTGGATACTCTGCCTGTAAGAACTGCTGTGCTGCTGAAAGATTGACACTCTCCTGGACTTCTGCCTTGCTGTGTTGCTGCATTGCTATTATGACCTGCTGCTTGCTACCCTTCCTCATGGGTCAGAAGGACTGGGCCTACATCTTTTGAAGCCAGAACTCCAGAGTGACTCCAAGGGCTAGTTGGCTGGCCCGCTGACTTGAGCCCCAGGTCAAACACCCTTTCACCTGTACCTGCACCTGGACTATGTCATCTGTAAACCTACACTGCCAGGTGCTGCAGCCCCAGACCTGCATCTCCGCTGCTGTGCAGCACATCCCCTAGCACAACCGATGCACCCCTGATGCTGTATGGATTGGACAAGTCACAAAGAACCTTATCACCACCACAACCCACATTTCATTCGGAACTGTTGCTGCATAAAGCATCCTTGGCACAGACCCATACATCTTTCATCGACGGCATTCACAACTCCTGTCTTCACATCGCAAGCCCTTGTTGACAAGATCTTCAATGATGATACAACAGGACCTCTCACCGCATCCTCAACGCATCTCTGAACCAACACATTGCTTAGGCTGCATGACACATCTTCGCCACGGTTCTTCGCAACGCTGCACTAAGCAGGATTGAAGGTACTTTATTCAGCAGCCCTTACCGGGTCCCTGTATCCAGCCTGCACTCTATTTCGATCAGCCTGAACTTATGACTGTGCCAAACTTCCGAGTGACAAAATATCCCCAGTTGGCTCTTTACTTCTGTTGATGGTATTTTTACCAAAATCATCCAGGGGAAACACATGGGGATGAATGTTCAAATTATCTAAATTTGATTATTTATTGAAAATCAGACTTTCAGTCTGGCAACTTGGGATAAAGAAATTGCTGGCTTCCGCTGGGAAATAAGGGCACCTATGTGCAAACAGAACAGTAGTTTATCTGCCCTATCCAACTGCATGAGGTCCTTGTACACATTCAGCCTACGCACTGAAAAGCAGAAGGTTGCTAAAGTGTCCAGATCTGTCACCAAGGCAAGGAATTGTGTTGAGCAAGGCAAGGCTGAACTCAAAGCAAAACAAGCTGCAAATGAACAAATCTAAATACCAGACAAAAGTCACCAATGTTGGAAATGGGTGAATTTTCTTACAACCACAACACAACCACCACGACAAAATCAAATAAATAGCATTGGGTGGAAATCTTATGTGGCTGGGTTGTATAACACCACTGAGGTAACCCGAGAACTAGCATCTGCTCCACTCAAAGCAACCCAAACAATGAGCAATCTATTTCAAGAACCAGCATTAGCTCCAGTTAAAGCACCCCCAACAACAAGCAACCCATCACATGGAGGGGCATGCCTGTGTACCCCTGGAATCATTCCACCCACCCTGGAGAGACTTATAGACAAAGGGAGAAGAAACAGAGCCCCAGGGCCAAATGGACTTCCCACTGCAATTTTCCAAGACGACCCACAAATTTGGAGTAACGCTGAGTGTAACGTGTTTGATAACATTCTCCTAAACAGCACCATTCCTTCATCTTGGCAAGGGGAGTACATAGTACCCATACAGAAAAAAGGAAGCAGGGATGACCCTGAGAACTATAGATTGACAGCCCTGCTTGACGTGAATGCCAACTCTTTCATCTCACTGTAAAAACTAGGGAACCATAAACAATATTATGACACTCGCCTTTCTAGTAAATAAAAACCTGGCCTACAAAACAAGCTTAACACAAGTTTTATATTGACTATAGAAAAGCTTTCAAAAGTATTGACTAGGCCAAGTATGGCAGAAGCTGAGCAAATGGTGCCTGCCATCAAAAGTAATAAATTCCATCATCTCCCTATATTCCAATAATTGAGTTTAAGTTAAATTCAGTAAGCACAACACCCTGTCTAAAAAAGTCCCCATAAATAAAAGACTAACACATATCTGCATTTTGACTACCATCCTTTTTAATATACTAATTGCAAATATGAAAACAAGCTTTGAAAAACCCCCAAAACCTGCCATCCAAGACTTAACAACCAACCACTTCCCTTTATGCAATATGCTAATGGCACCGTACTGCTGGACATCTCGGCAGTTAGGCTTCAAAACTCTCTTAATAACCTGTCTTTGTTTTCTAAGATAAGCAGATTACAAATAAACCCCGTGAAAACTAAAATTGTTACCTTCACAAGCAGCTTCCTTGCTCCTGGAAATTAAGAGAGCACGATTGATAAGGCTGGTTATAGGCATTGAGTTTCAGTCCTCTGGAAAATCAGTAACTCACCTGGAAACTCTGCAAAAATGGGCCACAGGGATCGCATCTGGCCTCTGAAAAATTGCAAGCCATATTACTGGTCCCTCACTACTACCGTTTACACTTCTTAAAAGCCAAATAGTTGCCTTCATTATCTTATGGTCTTGTGATATTCCCTGTTAGACCTTGCCATTTTGACAGATTTATCCCCAACTTTTTGCCTTTTGCCTCCGATTTCTCTGAGCCTGTTTTTGTTGGCCATAGGATTCTGGGCACTTTACCACTGCTGACCAGTGCTAAAGTGCATATGCTTTCTGATTAAATTGTGACAATGATTGGTTATCCATGATTGGCATATTTGATTTAATTGTAAGTCTCTAGTAAAGTGTACAGGTCTGTTCCAGGCACTGTACATCAAATGCTACTAGTGGGCTTGCAGTACTGGTTGTGCCACCTACATGAGTAGCAGTGTAAATATGTCTCAGACCGACCATTGTAGTGTCCGCACATGCAGTTGTAAACTGCCTTGTTATCCTTGTAAGTGCACCTACTTGCCAGGCCCAAACCTTCCCTTTCCTTACATGTAAGGCACCCCTAAGGTAGGTCCAAGTTACCCCCATGGGCAGGGTGCAGTGTATGTGCAAGGTAGGACATGTACTAGTGTGTGTGACATGTCCTAACAGTAAAATACAGTGGATTTCATTTTTCACTGTTGAAAGGCTTTCTGTCCCATAGGCTTATCATTGGGGTTGCACTGTACAATGTTTACAAGTGTAATTTGCAATTGGGACAACATAGGAAAATGGACTTTGGACTCTCTGAACTCAGAATTTAATAACACACCTTTTGGTAAAGGTGGTTTATAAATCCGGTGTTTGAAAATGCCACTTTTAGAAAGTGGGCATTTTCTTACTTTTCCATTCTGTTTGCCTCTGACTGTTTGTGTATTCAGCGTCTCGTGTGTGAGTGACAGGAGCTGAGATGTGCATTCACTCTAGACATTCACTGGTGGGGTTGAGGATTGCTCTGGCTTGCCTGGGTGACTTATGCCATCATGTCCAAGACCCAACAGGGTCTCCAAGCAGCACTATCTCACTTTGAGGTGTTCTGCCAATATCATGAGTTACTGGTAAATGTGGAGAAAACGAAGTTTATGGTGCTCCACAAACATAAAGTTATAAAATGGAGAGTGTACATGAACAATGTCCCCTTGGAACAGACAGATGTATTCACATACCTTGGGATAACGCTAGGTAGGAGACTGAACTGGCAGCCTCAGATTGATATGCTGTCCCTTAAACATGCTCAACTTGCTGGTGTTTTAATAAAAGAACAGAGGCTTTCACAGTCCAAACCTATCACCCCAGCCCTGAAGATCTACAGTTCCAAAATCAGTTCCTCCATATTATATGGCGTGGAACTTTGGGCTCACGAGAACCCATCATCCCTGGCATTAGCACAGAACAAATTTGTCAGATCTTTAATAGGCCTCCCACAATCCACCCCACTCACGCCTTTATACCTAGATCTGGGTTGTCATAATATAGAGGACCTAGCCCAATTTAGACCTATTGCATATTGAAGAAGGCTTTGGACAACTCCAGAGCTCTCATTATATGCTAAGGCTTTCACTGAAGTTAGGGCGTTGGGCTATTCATGCAAGATATCTTGGTTAACCAACCTAAAAACCACCCTGACCAATATGGGGATGAGTCCAAACCTATCACCCCAGCCTTGAAGATCTACAGTTCCAAAATCAGTTCCTCCATATTATATGGCGTGGAACTTTGGGCTCACGAGAACCTATCATCCCTGGCATTAGCACAGAACAAATTTGTCAGCTCTTTAATAGGCCTCCCACAATCCACCCCACTCACGCCTTTATACCTAGATCTGGGTTGTCATAATATAGAGGACCTAGCCCAATTTAGACCTATTGCATATTGAAGAAGGCTTTGGACAACTCCAGAGCTCTCATTATATGCTAAGGCTTTCACTGAAGTTAGGGCGTTGGGCTATTCATGCAAGATATCTTGGTTAACCAACCTAAAAACCACCCTGACCAATATGGGGATGAGTTCTCTATGGGTGGCCCCAGAGGACAGCCTATTTCCATCTAAAAGGGACCTCAAGGCAGCATATTGGAATATGGTTAAAACCAAGCATCTTCGATAGTCACGGGCCAACAATGGTGAGAGAATTCTTGGAGCACAAAGACAAGTCAAAGCTTGAGTCCTATTGGGATCTTATCACCAGACCGAATGATAGGAAGTTATACCATCAGTTCAGAGTGGGCTTGCTTCCAATTAAAGCTCTCACCAGTAGATGGCAGCCCCCGACGGATGACAAATGTTCCTTATGTCCAGTCCAAATTGAGTCACTTGCCCATATCCTGTTTGTATGTCCAGCCTATAAGTCACCCAGGAATAAATGGCTTAACCAATTTGTATGAATTTGGGCACTAGATGTGCTATGGTGGCACTTAGGATCTTAAAGACCAACACTGAGGAACCCATTGTGATTGCAGTGGCCACATTTTTGAGTTGGATGTGGGTTATTCGAGCTAATAAAGTAATTGCACTTTAGCCCTGTCAGATCGTTCATAGGAGGTCATGAGGAGTACGGTGTGGTAGCTTTATTCCTTGTATTGGCTGACAAGTGCCCCAGGTTGTTACTACTGGTCTGCTTTCTGTAGAATTATGGGCTGAGCAGTTTTTGCACCAGATAAGTTGTACGTGGTTGTCATTTACTCCTTGTTTTTAGCTTTTTAACATTCAACCACATTATTTTATCATCTGTTTTATCTTGTTGTGATTTTATAGCAATAATGTTTTAACATTTGTGAACATTATATGATGTTAATGGATTGAAGCCTTGACGGTCACTGATTATTGTATTAAGATAATTTTAAATAATTTTTTATAGATGTATATTGTCTTTTATGATTGAAACAAATCAAGACAATATTGATTGATTGGTTGACTTATGCAGGGCTGAATAGACCTGCTTTACATATAGAGTGGTGGGAGGAGTGTTGCTTATACCTGAATATTGCTGTCTCCTTTTGCACAATGTTGTCTCCACCCCCTGTGGTCATACTACACCAGTGAATGCAGGTACTGGTTTAGACTGGGTTCAGAGATCCTTGCCACAAAGAGAACAGAGACATTTTAGGGTATAAGTATTACACCTAAAACCCCAGGACTTTAGATTACTTCCAGGAACAAGAGGACCCTGCCAAGAAGAAGAGCTGGAGAGCTGTAAGGAGGAGTACTGCCCCTTTGCTGAGCGCTGTGTGGGGTTGGCCTGACTCTTTTTGTCTGGCTGTGGTATCCTGCTTGTGAAGAATCTCCTATGGCATGTGTGTGCTGGCCTCCTGTTGAAAGTCTTAGGGATACAAGTGATTTCATGGAAAAATACCCTGGCTGGGTCTAGAGGTGACCTGCCTGGTGGGCAAGCTGAAGAGCTGCATGAAGAACACTGCCCCTGATGTGAGTGGGGTGGGACGGCTTGCAGTTGCTGCCCATGCCTGGACCAGGAGTACGACTGGAATGTCCTCCTTCCTTTACTCTCCAAAGAAAGCATTTGGAGTGCCTGAGTGTGTTTCCCTCTTTATTTCTACAGCCTCAAAGTGAAAGTGTGTGAGAAGCACTTCTTATACTTCTTATACTGTTCAGTATGTGTGGAGCACTTTTGTTTACACTGCCGTGTTGCTCTGGCCTTGTGGTTACTGCGGTACGGGAGGGGAGAGTTGAGGCAGGAGAACAACTCTCCCTCTCCTTGGCAGCCTGTGCATACTCCAGCAGTAATCTACAGTAACCTGCAGTAACCTGCAGTAACCTGCAGCCGGTGAGGAACTTCGATTTTCAATTGTGATCGTATCGACCCGCCATTTTTGTACTCCGCCGCCATCTTGTGTTGCCCTCACTCAGGCAGCACGACGATCGAAGTCTTTTTCTGATTTTTCTGCAGGTTTGTGTCAAAATTAGCCTTCTGCCTCTATTTGCAAAGCTGGTGTTAGGTTTTGCCGAGTACACTAATCCCTGTCTGGTTTTTCTAATCCGCGTCTCAACTATCTGTTGGTTCACACTATTCTCCTCTGACTTTATCTTATCGTCAGGCCTTCGCTGTCCACTGCTAGCATTCTCTTGTTTCACAACTGTCCTCAAATACACACAAACGTATCTCGCCACCTGCAAGTTAGTTGCGGATCTGTTAATGAATTAGTTTGAGGGAGGGGTGACAAACACAGTTGAAGGAAAGGCTTCTTCGAGTCATCTGATACTTTGTTTTCAAACCTTTCCTATTGGTGCTGTCCTGTTTTTCAACTTTTCTTATTGGCTCTTTTCTATATGTTCTGGGTGTGTATTTGGTTAATGTGTATTTCACTTATATGGTATATAAGACTGTGCGCCACGGAGTGAAGTGGCAGTCTCCTGAGAACCTACCTCGTGTACTTCTGGGACAACTGTACTAGCTGCAGCTAATAAATCTGATCTTTTACGCCGACGGAGTGTCCCCGTGTCTCTGTGTAGCTAAGCAGGAGAACCCAGGAGATTAAGGTGTACCCTGCGCCGCCAGGTCCAAAAGGTTCTGGTTCTTCAACTGGCGCCCAACGTGGGGCGGCTTCAGTGGTATTGGTTCTGCCCGAAGGTCGTGAGGAACCCCGCAAGAATATTCTGGAGGAATCGCGAGCCACGTCAAGCGACCCCTGTATGTCGAAAGTGATCCGAAGGTCTTTTGCAGCGCGGTTACTCCTTCCTGACAGCTACTAACGACTGCTGCCCTGACTGCCACCCTGCCTTGGCCCTTCCTTTGATGATGTATGGTAAGGCGAGACGATAGACGGGCCTCTGTTGGTGTAAGAAGACGTCCTTAGTTAAGTATTTCGTGGGTCGCGCCCACAATTTTTGTCCTTTGTTCCTTAGTACCTCTGGTTCTTAGATTCGACTATTGAAATAGCCGAAGCCGAGGGTAAGTGCATTTGTGCTGCGTAAATTGAGTTTTACCCCCATGAAGTTTGTGAACAGTCAGGTGAAATCACGAGATGCCTGATCTGACTAAGTTTGGAAAACTTTGTTGCTTTGGTTGTAATAGGGATTCCCGGCTTGAGGACTCTTGTCCGATTCCTTCGGTTGGAACTCCCACATATGAGCTCTATTCAAAACATGGTATTGGCCCCATTGCCTTTAACGAGACATGGACCCGATACACGAAGAAAGATGGTGTTTTAAAATGGCCAGAAAATGGTAGTTTTGATTCTGATGTGCTAGATAATTTGGAAGCAGTTTTATTTAAATGAAAAGCCCGGACGGCAATGTTTGACTCTTTCCGCCTTTGGCGTAAGGAAGCCAAACAGAGAGAAATTAAGCAAGCAAAACAAGATAGGAAAGCACAGGGTATGACAATTATACAGGCTGCCCAACAATTCAAAGATGATGAAATTAATAATGCAATGGAAATTTCAGAAAGACAGCATCGTATGGCAATAGATAAATGTTATCCGGTATTGCCTGTCTCCCCTTCCGATAACAAGAAAGATTTAGAAGAAGATCCCCTAATGTCCCATTTATTGAGGTTGCCTCCGCCCTATGTACAAGGTACTAATGCACCCCAGTTGTTACAGCCTGTTCAGCTGCCAGCGGTACCTCCGTCTGTTCCGGCTCTTGCACATTTGCCTCCTCCAGTAGGACCGCCCCTACCAGTTTTGCCTTTAACTTCAACTTCTTTGCCCTCATCTCATGATCTTCGATCTTCTTTGCCTTCTGCTCCTCCTGCAATTACTGGTTCTCCTTCCACTAGTTTGCCTAATACCTTGTCCCCTACTCTTATGTCCAATTCTCCGTCTGTGCGTAAGCGTCTTACGGACACTGTCACTGCTATTCTATCTCCTTTCTTTGAAGCTTTAAATGTGTCTCCGGCTTTTGCTCGAAGACAATCTCGCAGTCAGTTCCTAGATTTTGAAGAACGAGAAAGGTTGGACTCTCTCGCACGTAAAAGGATCAAGAAGGGTCCTCAGTATAGTGTACCTGACATTATGCCTACTTTCTCACAATGGAATGCGCCTACGCAAAGATATGTTTTTAATGCAATGTGTGATACTCTCATGAAAGAATGGGAAGATGTGAATTCGAGTCCAATCCCACAAGATCTGTTAGATGTTCAGGCTGATTTTGATAAAGGACTTGTTGTGGGTTCTAAGGTTGAGAAAGCTGTAAGGACACTTATTTCTTATAGATCCTTATTGTCCTCTCAGGGTTTCCTTCATTCTGATCCGTCGGTTAGACTGACACTGAAAAATTATCCCATGAGAGAGGTTCCTCCAGTATGGAAGGAAGAGGTCGCAGCAGTAGGTGCTAATCCAGCTATTCCTGCTCATTTTCAACGTATATGGGTACATGTTCCATGGAAACGATCTGAAGTTTTGGCTCTTAAGCAGACTCTACCGGATCCTCGTAAGAATCCTGCAGGTTATTATAAAGAATTATCACAGACAGTTGACGCTTGCATCATGAACCTAGCTGATATCGATATGTTGATGGGAAATGTGGTCCCACAGACAATATGGGCTAAGATTCGTAAAGAGAATCACGCACAGGAATTAGGTGCCAATTGGGATGTTATAACTGCCACAGATAGAGACCAAGTGGGAGGTGCAAAGCCTGACGCTTTGATTTCGGAACTCCCTGGTAGGATTATTACATTAATGAAAACGATGATGCCTGCATTGAGAGTTAATTGGGATAAATTAGCAGCATGCAAACAGAAGAAAGACGAAAGTGTCTCTGATTTCTTCACCCGTTTTGAGGAGACATTTATTGATCACAGTGGTCAAGATATGGCTACAGAGGGTGGTCAGCGATTATTTGTGGACACATTTGTATTTAATTTGCTTCCCGAGCTGTCACACAAATTGAAAGATTACGAAAGTTCATGGGCTGTTTCTTCCTCTGCCCAGATATTGGCTACTGCACAATATTATGAGAATAGAGATAAAGAAGAAAGAGAAAAGCAAGAGAAAAAGACAAAAGAATTAAAAACAAAGGTTCTTTTGCAACAAGCTTATCCTCCTCGCTACGTTCAGCCTCAGTTTCAACAGCCTCCGCAGTTTCAGAGGTTGTATCAAAAACCTGAGCCATATATTCCGCGACCTTTGTTAGGACGTAATCAATGTGCCTATTGCAGAGAAGAGGGTCATTTTAAAAGTAGTTGTCCGGTTTTAATGCAGCACAATGGAGCATTATCTGCTCCATGAGGTCATGCTGGCCTCCAGTCAGCAAACAGAGGTAGAGGTCGAGGCATGTCAACCCAAGAACAACGTTCCCTTCCTCCTCCCAATTCTGTGAACTATTTTGATCAGCAAAATGTTAGGTCTACGCAGTATTATAATGAGGATTGTTATGTTGAAAGCGAGAATGAAACTCTTCACACTAACTAGGACAGCCATGGACAAAGTAAGGGAGTTGTGTCGATTCCAGTAGATCAGGACGGACCTTATGTTAACGTCACTACAATGGGTGTTTCAGAGCCATTTCTCCTAGATACTGGTGCGATGAAAAGTTCTATCATTCATTCCAAACTCCCAGGGGCACCTTTGTCTGGCTTAACAAATGTTTCTGTAGGATTTTCTGGTGCCCCTGTTCGTAACCCGGTTTCTTGCCCTTTGCCTATTTCAATTGGCCCTTATGATTTGGAAGCTCCACTTCTTTTGACGAATGGTTGCGGTGAGAATCTGTTGGGTCTGGACTTATTGAAAAGAATGCATGCTACGATATATTGTTCTCCATCTCGTGTACATCTTACTTTAGGACAGAAACTGATCTCTCCAATGTATTTGTCCAAAGATCAGTTTCCACCTGAATTGCTTTCTCTTCCGGCAACGCTTTGGGCCACGGGTCCGAACAATGTGGGTTGTCTTGAGATTCCACCTTATGTTGTCACTCTCAAGCCTAATGTTGAATTGCCACGTATTCCGCAGTATAGAATTTCTACTGAAGGTGAAAAAGCGCTTTTGGAAATCATTCATGATTTGATTCAGAAGGGTGTGGTTGAGGAAACGAGAGGTAACATATGCAATAGTCCTATTCTTCCTGTTCTTAAACGCACTGATCCTTCTCAGCCTCCTGTATATTGTTTCGTGATTGATCTCCGGGAGGTGAACAAAATCGTTGTACCACAATTTCCTGTAGTCCCAGATATCACTGCTCTGTTGACGATGATACCTTCCACAGCGACTTGGTTTTCTGTTATCGATCTAAAGAATGCCTTCTTTAGTATTCCCATTGCTGAAGAGAGTAGGGATATTTTTGGCTTCTCTCTTGGAGGCCGAAGCTTCCGGTTTAAGCGTGCACCTCAGGGCTATTGTGAAAGTCCCTCTATTTACAGTCAAGCTTTAAAATGTCATCTTGATGCTTTTCATTTGCCGTCTGGTGCTGCTCTTATCCAATACATGGATGACTTGTTGATTGCTGCTGATTCAGAAGATATTTGCAAAGATGTGACTGTTGCATTCTTACGCCATCTGTTTGATCTGAATCATAAGGTTTCACCTTCAAAATTACAATATGTTTGTCGAGAGGTTACCTATTTGGGTCATCTCCTATCAAAGGAGGGACGACGATTAACCCCAGAACGAATTCAGGCGATTGCGCAAATGTCTGTGCCATCCACACAAAGGGAGGTATGTGCATTTCTGGGTATTACTTCTTATTGTAGACAGTGGATCCCTAACTTCTCTTTGTTGGCCAAGCCTCTGTTGGCCCTCACTTTGAAAGATACGTCCCAGCCCCTTCCATGGACTGATGAATGTCAGAGGAGTTTTACTGACTTACGTACTGTTCTATGTTCCGCTCCTGTATTGGGTACTCCCGATTACAGTAAGCCCTTCACACTCTACGTTTATGAAAAAGAAGGTTGTGCGTTGTCAGTTTTAACGCAGCGATTTGGAGACAAACAGTGGCCATGTGCATATTTTTCGGCTACATTAGACCCAGTAGCTAAAGCATTGCCTAGTTGTCTCAAAACAACAGCGCAGCAGCGATTTCTATTTGACAGTCTGCTGGAATAGTGTTAGATAACACACTTATTGTTATGGTGCCGCATGCAGTGGATACCTTACTAAACCGAACAAAAACGCAGCATCATACGAGTGCTCGTTTGTCTGGATATGAGTTGACGCTTTTGGTTAGTCACGTGCACATCAAACGATGTAACACTTTAAATCCAGCTGCTTTGTTGCCTCTTCCAGTAGACAAAGATGACCAAGAACAACATGATTGTTTCCTCCGTACCGAGGAAGAGACAAAAGGACGAATTGATCTGAAAGATACGCCGCTAGAGAATCCGGATGGAATTCTATGGGTGGATGGTTCTTGTTTTAAGCTTCCTAATGGATATACAGTTTCAGCCTATACTGTTACTACTTTACATACAGTTGTGGAAACCGCACGTATCAGACACAATTCAGCTCAAGCAGCAGATTTGATAGCTTTAACGAGAGCATGTGTGTTGTCAAAAGGAAAGAGAGTGAACGTGTACACCGACAGTCAATACACCTTTGGTGTAGCGTTTAATTTTGGATGTCTTTGGAAAGAAAGGGGTTTCTTTACCTCTGATGGCACTAAAATACAACATGGTCAATTAGTGACTGATCTTCTTGAGTCACTTTCTTTGCCTGCCCAAATAGCAATTGTGAAGTGTAGTGCGCACAAAAAGATTACAGATGATGTTGGCCGAGGAAATGCATTTGCAGATGAAGTTGCGAAAAAGACAGCGAGAGACGCTACAAGTCGAATGTATGTGGCAGGTCCTGCAAATTGGGTTAGAGAGAGAGGAATGTATGAGGATACAGTGGAAAGTGTAAGAGCGATTCAGAAAGAGGCTACAGAGAAAGAGTTGAGCAAGTGGAAAGGAATACCGAAGTGTGCAGACAATGTAGTGAAACATTGTATTATTTGTTTGATGTACAATCGGGGAAAGGGAACCCCAACTCCAGCAGGTCACTTTGCTCCTCCGACATATCCATTTGATGTGTGGCAGATCGATTATATTCATATGGAGCGATGCAACAACCTCAAATATGTTCTGGTGGTAGTATGCGCCTTTTCAAGATGGATAGAAACATACCCTCTAAAAGACAACACAGCATTATCGACAGCAAAAGTTCTACTAAAAGATTTTTTCCCTAGGTTTGGTTTGCCGCACATTGTCTGGAGTGACAATGGGAGTGAATTTGTGCGCCAAGTCATGCAAAAAGTTTGTGCGGGTCTTGGTATCAAGCAAAAGTTCCATGCGGCAAATCATCCACAGTCAGCGGGTTTAGTAGAATGCTATATCGGTACACTAAAGTTAAAACTAGCGAGAGTTCAGGCTAGTACAGGACTCAATTGGCCCGATGCTTTACCATTGGCTCTTCTGTCCACCAGAACTGCAGTACACTCACGTTTGGGACTTAGCCCTTACGAAGTGGTTTTTGGACGCCCGGCTAACATATGGGGAGTCCCTCGCCCTAAGAAATACTCAGACTTACCATATCCAATGTTGATTGACTACTTGCATAACCTTATGACTAAATTGCGTGTTCTCCATCAACAGGTTCAGAGTGCTTTACCGGAGGTTTCCACAGACCCAGGTCATTCCATCCGACCAGGTGATTGGGTCTGTACAAAGAATTTCCAAATGACGAAAAATTTGGAGCCCAGGTGGAAGGAGCCTCGGTTAGTACTTTTAACTGCGAGAACAGCAGTCAAAGTCGAAGGAAAGAAAAACTGGATTCACAGTGTGCATTGTAAGAAAGTGCCTTTGCCTCAACCTTTCGATCAGTGGGTTCGTATGGGTATTGGTGACTCAAAGTGAAAAAGTTCAACGATTCGTACCTTTCAGTGATGCACACCTGAATGGAACATTGTCTGAGAAAGAGGACGACGGCATTCTGCAGGAAGGGATAACACCACATCGTCGCTTGAATACGACAAATCCACGAACATTGTTTCGAGACCAAACGATATCTGATAAAGAACATTATAATTTGAGATCTAGACCAAAGAACTCTTAAGATTTCTCTCTCCTCTGTAGTATTCTGTCCCAGTTGCAAGGTCACGGTAGGAGTCTTAGTTGCGACCTGAGTAGTGGCAATAGGTCTGCAGGACTTGCAGTGTCATAGGACGGCAGACAATCGTGACTAAGGGATTGAGGAAGATTGCCGTGAGCATCCACTTAGAAAGATGGAGACTACATTAGGCAAAAGAGAAAGTAAAGATAAAAAGAATCATTGTAAAGAAATGTATAGTCGTTGTGGTATTGCTTTATGTATTATTATATTATTGTGTATTCTTTTGGCGTGTATAAATTGGATTGTTATTGCTCTGCAGCAAAAAGTTGTCTCTCCTTCTACCTCTTCGTCTTCTTCTACTGTCTCTCCACATCTGTTTCATACACTTCCTCAACATGAACTCATTAGAAGAACTGAATATTATAACAATTCCATTGTCCAGTTGTTACATCAACATCAATTAGTGATCAATACAACTGACTGTTGGGTGTGTGGACTCATGCCACATACCGTAGAAAAAGGAATGCCGTATTTAGTCCTTCTGTTCTCCTATGAAGGTTCTGCTTGGGCTTATTTTGTTATCTTCTCCAATGCCTATCAAAGCAAATTCAGACGATCCGTTAGTTCACGTATTAGTAGTCCGGATTTTAGTCATAGTTCGTTGATAAAAGAAATGGTAGCTATGGCTAAAATCATGGAAAATAGTAAGATCTCCGTTGACGAAAGAAAAGCGTACACTAACTGGAATGTCACCCACAATGTCACTAGCCTTAGTGATAAAGTTAAAAAAGGAAAATCTTCACCGATTTGGACTATACCACATCAGGGCAATTTCTATTTACAGATAAATGGTCAGTCTGCTGACACTGTACAAAGAAATAGCTGTTCCCACACATACGTCTACTTCTCTCAAAACTCGCCTCCTCTAGTGCCGTCTCAAGGCACATATTTCATTTGCTATAATAGGGCTTACACATGGTTGCCAACTGGTTTCTCCGGTACTTGCCATATAGCTTTCCTTCTTCCCCCTACATACACCGCTTCTGCAAATCATCATTGAAACAGATATGGCAGAGGGATTATTAATTCCAAGGACACAGCAGGACAAGAGGGAGGAGATTTCCTCAAAGGATTTCTTCATTTTTGGGGTCCAATGGCCAACAGCAGAAATATAAGGCAATTGGTTTGTGTCGTAGCAACCACCATAGACATCACTGTAAGAGCCTTAAGTAATATCACGGCAGAACTACAGGCAGATCGTCTTATGACTTTACAAAACCGAGTTGCCTTAGACTTTGTTCTTGCAGACCGTGGTGGAGTATGCAAATTGATCGGGTCAAGTTGCTGTATATTCATACCTAATGACGCTCCAACAGTATACCAAGCTATCTCTAAGTTACACATGATCTCTGAGTTGGTTCATCAGGATGAAGGAGATTGGTCATTATTGGAGTGGTTTTGGGGACTACTGTCCAAATGAGGTTAGAAGGTATTGACATTCCTTGGAGTAGTTTTAGCCATCGTATTCTCTTGTTGCCTTTGTATGCACTGTGGCCCCGCCATCTGCGACCTTTGTGCCACTATGTGCATCCCAAAACCCAAATCACAAAGAACAGAGAATATCAAAATGATGCTACAGCAACAGTTCGATGACCTTATGGCCATCGACAATGACTCAGATTAATGTGAGTCTGAGTATCTTGCCTGAGTTCTGGCAAAAGGAGGGTCTGAGGAACTTTTTTTTTTTAAATGTGATTGTATCGACCCGCCATTTTTGTACTCCGCCACCATCTTGTGTTGCCCTCACTTAGGCAGCATGACGATCGAAGTCTTTTTCTGCTTTTTCTGCAGCTTCGTGTCAAAATTAGCCTTCTGCCTCTATTTGCAAAGCTGGTGTTAGGTTTGGCCGAGTACACTAATCCCTGTCTGGTTTTTCTAATCCCCGTCTCAACTATCTGTTGGTTCACACTATTCTCCTCTGACTTTATCTTATCGTCTGGCCTTTGTTGTCCTCTGCTAGCATTCTCTCGTTTCACAACTGTCCTCCAATACACACAAACATATCTCGCCACCTGCAAGTTAGTTGCGGATGTGTTAATGAATTAGTTTGAGGGAGGGGTGACAAACACAGTTGAAGGAAAGGCTTCTTCGAGTCATCTGATACTTTGTTTTCAAACCTTTCCTATTGGTGCTGTCCTGTTTTTCAACTTTTCTTATTGGCTCTTTTCTATATGTTCTGGGTATGTGTTTGGTTAATGTATATTTCACTTATATGGTATATAAGACTGTGCGCCAGGGAGTGAAGTGGCAGTCTCCTGAGAACCTACCTTGTGTACTTCTGGGACAACTGTACTAGCTGCAGCTAATAAATCTGATCTTTTACGCCGACGGAGTGTCCCCGTGTCTCTGTGTAGCTAAGCAGGAGAACCCAGGAGATTAAGGCGTACCCTGCGCCGCCAGGTCCAAAAGGTTCTGGTTCTTCAACTGGCGCCCACGTGGGGCAGCTTCAGTCGTACCGGTTCTGCCCGAAGGTCGTGAGGAACCCCGCAAGAAAATTCTGGAGGAATCGCGAGCCACGTCAAGCGACCCCTGTATGTCGAATGTGATCCGAAGGTCTTTTGCAGCGCGGTTACTCCTTCCTGACGGCTACTAATGACTGCTGCCCTGACTGCCGCCCTGCCTTGGCCCTTCCTTTGATGATGTATGGTAAGGCGAGACGATAGACGGCCTCTGTTGGTGTAAGAAGACGTCCTTAGTTAAGCATTTCGTGGGTCGCGCCCACAATTTTTGTCCTTTGTTCCTTAGTACCTCTGGTTCTTAGATTCGACTATTGAAATAGCCGAAGCCGAGGGTAAGTGCATTTGTGCTGCGTAAACTGAGTTTTACCCCCATGAAGTTTGTGAACAGTCAGGTGAAATCACGAGATGCCTGGTCTGACTAAGTTTGGAAAACTTTGTTGCTTTGGTTGTAATAGGGATTCCCGGCTTGAGGACTCTTGTCCGATTCCTTCGGTTGGAACTCCCACATATGAGCTCTATTCAAAACATGGTATTGGCCCCATTGCCTTTAACGAGACATGGACCCGATACATGAAGAAAGATGGTGTTTTAAAATGGCCAGAAAATGGTAGTTTCGATTCTGATGTGCTAGATAATTTGGAAGCAGTTTTATTTAAATGAAAAGCCCGGCCGGCAATGTTTGACTCTTTCCGCCTTTGGCGTAAGGAAGCCAAACAGAGAGAAATTAAGCAAGCAAAACGAGATAGGAAAGCACAGGGTATGACAATTATACAGGCTGCCCAACAATTCAAAGATGATGAAATTAATAATGCAATGGAAATTTCAGAAAGACAGCATCGTATGGCGATAGATAAATGTTATCCGGTATTGCCTGTTTCCCCTTCCGATAACAAAAAGATCTAGAAGAAGATCTCCTAATGTCCCATTTATTGAGGTTGCCTCCGCTCTATGTACAAGGTACTAATGCATCCCAGTTGTTACAGCCTGTTCAGCTGCCAGCGGTACCTCCGCCTGTTCCGGCTCTTCCGCATTTGCCTCCTCCAGTAGTACCGCCCCTACCAGTTTTGCCTTTAACTTCAACTTCTTTGACCTCATCTCCTGATCTTCGATCCTCTTTGCATTCTGCTCCTCCTGCAATTACCGGTTCTCCTTCCACTAGTTTGCCTAATACCTTGTCCCCTATTCTTATGTCCAATTCTCCGTCTGTGCGTAAGCGTCTTACGGACACTGTCACTGCTATTCTATCTCCTGTCTTTGAAGCTTTAAATGTGTCTCCGGCTTTTGCTCGAAGACAATCTCGCAGTCAGTTCCCAGATTTTGAAGAACGAGAAAGGTTGGACTCTCTCGCACGTAAATGGATCAAGAAGGGTCCTCAGTATAGTGTACCTGACATTATGCCTACTTTCTCACAATGGAATGTGCCTACGCAAAGATATGTTTTTCATGCAATGTGTGATACTCACATTAAAGAATGGGAAGATGTGAATTCGAGTCCAATCCCAAAAGATCTGTTAGATGTTCAGGCTGATTTTGATAAAGGACTTGTTGTGGGTTCGAAGGTTGAGAAAGCTGTAAGGACACTTATTTCTTATAGATCCTTATTGTCCTCTCAGGCTTTCCTTGATTCCGATCCGTCGGTTAGACTGACACTGAAAAATTATCCCATGAGAGAGGTTCCTCCAGTATGGAAGGAAGAGGTCGCAGCAGTAGGTGCTAATCCAGCTATTCCTGCTCATTTTCAACGTATATGGGTACATGTTCCATGGAAACGCTCTGAAGCTTTGGCTCTTAAGCAGACTCTACCGGATCCTCGTAAGAATCCTGCAGGTTATTATAAAGAATTATCACAGACAGTTGACGCTTGCATCATGAACCTAGCTGATATCGATATGTTGATGGGAAATGTAGTCCCACAGACAATATGGGCTAAGATTCGTAAAGAGAATCACGCACAGGAATTAGGTGCCAATTGGGATGTTATAACTGCCACAGATAGAGACCAAGTGGGAGGTGCAAAGCCTGACGCTTTGATTTCGGAACTCCCTGGTAGGATTATTACATTAATGAAAACGATGATGCCTGCATTGAGAGTTAATTGGGATAAATTAGCAGCATGCAAACAGAAGAAAGACGAAAGTGTCTCTGATTTCTTCACCCGTTTTGAGGAGACATTTATTGATCACAGTGGTCAAGATATGGCTACAGAGGGTGGTCAGCGATTATTTGTGGACAAACTTGTATTTAATTTGCTTCCCGAGCTGTCACACAAATTGAAAGATTACGAAAGTTCATGGGCTGTTTGTTCCTCTGCCCAGATATTGGCTACTGCACAATATTATGAGAATAGAGATAAAGAAGAAAGAGAAAAGCAAGAGAAAAAGACAAAAGAATTAAAAGCAAAGGTTCTTTTGCAACAAGCTTATCCTCCACGCTACGTTCAGCTTCAGTTTCAACAGCCTCCGCAGTTTCAGAGGTTGTATCAAAAACCTGAGCCATATATTCCGCGACCTTTGTTAGGACCTAATCAATGTGCCTATTGCAGAGAAGAGGCTCATTTTAAAAGTAGTTGTCCGGTTTTAATGCAGCACAATGGAGCATTATCTTCTCCATGAGGTCATGCTGGCCTCCAGTCAGCAAACAGAGGTAGAGGTCGAGGCATGTCAACCCAAGAACAACGTTCCCTTCCTCCTCCCAATTCTGTGAACTATTTTGATCAGCAAAATGTTAGGTCTACGCAGTATTATAATGAGGATTGTTATGTTGAAAGCGAGAATGAAACTCTTCACACTAACTAGGACAGCCATGGACAAAGTAAGGGAGTTGTGTTGATTCCAGTAGATCAGAATGGACCTTATGTTAACGTCACTACAATGGGTGTTTCAGAGCCATTTCTCCTAGATACTGGTGCGATGAAAAGTTCTATCATTCATTCCAAACTCCCAGGGGCACCTTTGTGTGGCTTAACAAATGTTTCTGTAGGATTTTCTGGTGCCCCTGTTCGTAACCCGGTTTCTTGCCCTTTGCCTATTTCAATTGGCCCTTATGATTTGGAAGCTCCACTTCTGTTGACGAATGGTTGCGGTGAGAATCTGTTGGGTCTGCACTTATTGAAAAGAATGCATGCTACGATATATTGTTCTCCTTCTGGTGTACATCTTACTTTAGGACAGAAACTGATCTCTCCAATGTATTTGTCCAAAGATCAGTTTCCACCTGAATTGCTTTCTCTTCCGGCAACACTTTAGGCCACGGGTCCGAACAATGTGGGTTGTCTTGAGATTCCACCTTATGTTGTCACTCTCAATCCTAATGTTGAATTGCCACGTATTCCGCAGTATAGAATTTCTACTGAAGGTGAAAAAGCGTTTTTGGAAATCATTCATGATTTGATTCAGAAGGGTGTGGTTGAGGAAACGAGAGGTAACATATGCAATAGTCCTATTCTTCCTGTTCTTAAACGCACTGATCCTTCTCAGCCTCCTGTATATCGTTTCGTGATTGATCTCCGGGAGGTGAACAAAATCGTTGTACCACAATTTCCTGTAGTCCCAGATATCACTGCTCTGTTGACGATGATACCATCCACAGCGACTTGGTTTTCTGTTATCGATCTAAAGAAGGCCTTCTTTAGTATTCCCATTGCTGAAGAGAGTAGGGATATTTTTGGCTTCTCTCTTGGAGGCCGAAGCTTCCGGTTTAAGCGCGCACCTCAGGGCTATTGTGAAAGTCCCTCTATTTACAGTCAAGCTTTAAAATGTCATCTTGATGCTTTTCATTTGCCGTCTGGTTCTGCTCTTATCCAATACATGGATGACTTGTTGATTGCTGCTGATTCAGAAGATATTTGCAAAGATGTGACTGTTGCATTCTCACGCCATCTGTTTGATCTGAATCATAAGGTTTCACCTTCAAAATTACAATATGTTCGTCGAGAGGTTACCTATTTGGGTCATCTCCTATCAAAGGAGGGACGACGATTAACCCCAGAACGAATGCAGGCGATTGCGCAAATGTTTGTGCCATCCACACAAAGGGAGGTACGTGCATTTCTGGGTATTACTTCTTATTGTAGACAGTGGATACCTAACTTCTCTTTGTTGGCCAAGCCTCTGTTGGCCCTCAGTTTGAAAGATACGTCCCAGCCCCTTCCATGGACTGATGAATGTCAGAGGAGTTTTACTGACTTACGTACTGTTCTATGTTCTGCTCCTGTATTGGGTACTCCCGATTATAGTAAGCCCTTCACACTCTACGTCTATGAAAAAGAAGGTTGTGCGTTGTCAGTTTTAACGCAGCGATTTGGAGACAAACAGCGGCCATGTGCATATTTTTCGGCTACGTTAGACCCAGTAGCTAAAGCATTGCCTAGTTGTCTCAAAGCAACAGCAGCAGCAAAGATTTCTATTCGACAGTCTGCTGGAATAGTGTTATATAACACACTTATTGTTATGGTGCCGCATGCAGTGGATACCTTACTAAACCGAACAAAAATGCAGCATCTTACGAGTGCTCGTTTGTCTGGATATGAGTTGACGCTTTTGGTTAGTCACGTGCACATCAAACGATGTAACACTTTAAATCCAGCTACTTTGTTGCCTCTTCCAGTAGACAAAGATGACCAAGAACAACATGATTGTTTCCTCCGTACCGAGGAAGAGACAAAAGGAAGAATTGATCTGAAAGATACGCCGCTAGAGAATCCGGATGGAATTCTATGGGTGGATGGTTCTTGTTTTAAGCTTCCTAATGGAGATACAGTTTCAGCCTATGCTGTTACTACTTTCTATACAGTTGTGGAAACCGCGCGTATCAGACACAATTCAGCTCAAGCAGCAGAATTGATAGCTTTAACGAGAGCATGTGTGTTGTCAAAAGGAAAGAGAGTGAACGTGTACACAGACAGTCAATACACCTTTGGTGTAGCGTTTAATTTTGGACGTCTTTGGAAAGAAAGGGGTTTCTTTACTTCTCATGGCACTAAAATACAACATGGTCAATTAGTGACTGATCTTCTTGAGTCACTTTCTTTGCCTGCCCAAATAGCAATTGTGAAGTGTAGTGCGCACAAAAAGATTACAGATGATGTTGGCCGAGGAAATGCATTTGCAGATGAAGTTGCGAAAAAGACAGCGAGAGACGCTACAAGTCGAATGTATGTGGCAGGTCCTGCAAATTGGGTTAGAGAGAGAGGAATGTATGAGGATAGAGTGGAAAGTGTAAGAGCGATTCAGAAAGAGGCTACAGAGAAAGAGTTGAGCAAGTGGAAAGAAAGTACAGGAATGTTGGATGAGATGGGATGTTGGGTGGAATTGTCTGAGCACCAACGTTGGCTGTTACCAAACGCCTATGTGCTGCCAGTAGTCACTATGGCGCATGGTCCAGCTCACCTAAGTGAAAAATGTATATGCAAGCTTCTGGCTCCAGTGTGGCAAACTGAAGGAATCCCGAAGTGTGCAGACAATGTAGTGAAACATTGTATTATTTGTTTGATGTACAATCCGGGAAAGGGAACCCCAACTCCAGCAGGTCACTTTGCTCCTCCGACATATCCATTTGATGTGTGGCAGATCGATTATATTCATATGGAGCGATGCAACAACCTCAAATATGTTCTGGTGGTAGTATGCGCCTTTTCAAGATGGATAGAAGCATACCCTCTAAAAGACAACACAGCCTTATCCACAGCAAAAGTTCTACTAGAAGAATTTTTCCCTAGGTTTGGTTTGCCGCGCATTGTCTGGAGTGACAATGGGAGTGAATTTGTGGGCCAATTCATGCAAAAAGTTTGTGCGGGTCTTGGTATCAAGCAAAAGTTCCATGCGGCAAATTATCCACAGTCAGCGGGTTTAGTAGAATGCTATATCGGTACACTAAAGTTAAAACTAGCGAAAGTTCAGGCTAGTACAGGACTCAATTGGCCCGATGCTTTACTATTGGCTCTTCTGTCCACCAGAACTGCAGTACACTCTCGTCTGGGACTTAGCCCTTATGAAGTCGTTTTTGGACGCCCGGCTAACGTATGGGGAGTCCCTCGCCCTAAGAAAAACTCAGACTTACCATATCCAATGTTGATTGACTACTTGCATAACCTTACGACTAAATTGCGTGTTCTCAATCAACAGGTTCAGATTGCTTTACCGGAGGTCTCTACAGACCCAGGTCATTCCATCCGACCAGGTGATTGGGTCTGTACAAAGAATTTCCAAAGGACGAAAAATTTGGAGCCCAGGAGGAAGGAGCCTCGGTTATTACTTTTAACTACGAGAACAGCAGTCAAAGTCGAAGGAAAGAAAAATTGGATTCACGGTGTGCATTGTAAGAAAGTGCCTTTGCCTCTACCTTTCGATCAGTGGGTTCGTAGGGGTATTGGTGACTCTGAAAGTGAAAAAGTTCAACGATTCGTACCTTTCAGTGATGCACACCTGAATGGAACATTGTCTGAGAAAGAGGACAACGGCATTCTGCAGGAAGCGATAACACCACATCGTCGCTTGAATACGACAAATCCACGAACATTGTTTCGAGACCAAACGATATCTGATAAAGAACATTATAATTTGAGATCTAGACCAAAGAACTCTTAAGATTTCTCTCTCCTCTGTAGTATTCTGTCCCGGTTGCAAGGTCACGGTAGGAGTCTTAGTTGCGACCTGAGTAGTGGCAATAGGTCTGCAGGACTTGCAGTGTCATAGGACGGCAGACAATCGTGACTAAGGGATTGAGGAAGATTGCCGTGAGCATCCACTTAGAAAGATGGAGACTACATTAGGCAAAAGAGAAAGTAAAGATAAAAAGAATCATTGTAAAGAAATGTATAGTCGTTGTGGTATTGCTTTATGTATTATTATATTATTGTGTATTCTTTTGGCGTGTATAAATTGGATTGTTATTGCTCTGCAGCAAAAATGTGTCTCTCCTTCTACCTCTTTGTCTTCTTCTACTGTCTCTCCACATCTGTTTCATACACTTCCTCAACATGAACTCATTAGAAGAACTGAATATTATAATAATTCCTTTGTCCAGTTGTTACATCAACATCAATTAGTGATCAATACAACTGACTGTTGGGTGTGTGGACTCATGCCACATACCGTAGAAAAAGGAATGCCGTATTTAGTCCTTCCGTTCTCCTATGAAGGTTCTGCTTGGGCTTATTTTGTTATCTTCTCCAATGCCTATCAAAGCAAATTCAGACGATCCGTTAGTTCACGTATTAGTAGTCCGGATTTTAGTCATAGTTCGTTGATAAAAGAAATGGTAGCTATGGCTAAAATCATGGAAAATAGTAAGATCTCCGTTGACGAAAGAAAAGCGTACACTAACTGGAATGTCACCCATTATGTCACTAGCCTTAGCGATAAAGTTAAAAAAGGAAAATCTTCACCGATTTGGACTATACCACATCAGGGCAATTTCTGTTTACAGATAAATGGTCAGTCTGCTGACACTGTACAAAGAAATAGCTGTTCCCACACATACGTCTACTCCTCTCAAAACTCGCCTCCTCTAGTGCCGTCTCAAGGCACATATTTCATTTGCTATAATAAGGCTTACACATGGTTGCCAACTGGTTTCTCTGGTACTTGCTATATAGCTTTCCTTCTTCCCCCTACATACACCGCTTCTGCAAATCATCATCGAAACAGATATGGCAGAGGGATTATTAATTCCAAGGACACAGCAGGACAAGAGGGAGGAGATTTCCTCAAAGGATTTCTTCCTTTTTGGGGTTCAATGGCCAACAGCAGAAATATAAGGCAATTGGTTTGTGTCGTAGAAACCACCATAGACATCACTGTAGGGGCCTTAAGTAATATCACGGCAGAACTACAGGCAGATCATCTTATGACTTTACAAAACCGAGTTGCCTTAGACTTTGTTCTTGCAGACCGTGGTGGAGTATGCAAATTGATCGGGTCAAGTTGCTGTATATTCATACCTAGTGACGCTCCAACAGTATACCAAGCTATCTCTAAGTTACACATGATCTCTGAGTTGGTTCATCAGGACGAAGAAGATTGGTCATTATTGGAGTGGTTTTGGGGACTACTGTCCAAATAGGGTTAGAAGGTATTGACATTCCTTGGAGTAGTTTTAGCCATCGTATTCTCTTGTTGCCTTTGTATGCACTGTGGCCCCGCCATCTGCGACCTTTGTGCCACTATGTGCATCCCAAAACCCAAATCACAAAGAACAGAGAATATCAGAATGATGCTCCAGCAACAGCTCGATGACCTTATGGCCATCGACATTGACTCAGATTAATGTGAGTCTGAGTATCTTGCCTGAGTTCTGGCAAAAGGAGGGTCTGAGGAACTTCGATTTTCAATTGTGATCGTATCGACCCGCCATTTTTGTACTCCGCCACCATCTTGGATTGCCCTCACTCAGGCAGCATGACGATCGAAGTCTTTTTCTGCTTTTTCTGCAGCTTCGTGTCAAAATTAGCCTTCTGCCTCTATTTGCAAAGCTGGTGTTAGGTTTGGCCGAGTACACTAATCCCTGTCTGGTTTTTCTAATCCCCGTCTCAACTATCTGTTGGTTCACACTATTCTCCTCTGACTTTATCTTATCGTCTGGCCTTCGCTGTCCTCTGCTAGCATTCTCTCGTTTCACAACTGTCCTCCAATACACACAAACGTATCTCGCCACCTGCAAGTTAGTTGCGGATCTGTTAATGAATTAGTTTGAGGGAGGGGTGACAAACACAGTTGAAGGAAAGGCTTCTTCGAGTCATCTGATACTTTGTTTTCAAACCTGTCCTATTGGTGCTGTCCTGTTTTTCAACTTTTCTTATTGGCTCTTTTCTATATGTTCTGGGTATGTATTTGGTTAATGTATATTTCACTTATATGGCATATAAGACTGTGCGCCACGGAGTGAAGTGGCAGTCTCCTGAGAACCTACCTCGTGTACTTCTGGGACAACTGTACTAGCTGCAGCTAATAAATCTGATCGTTTACGCCGACATAGTGTCCCCGTGTCTCTGTGTAGCTAAGCAGGAGAACCCAGGAGATTAAGGCGTACCCTGCGCCGCCAGGTCCAAAAGGTTCTGGTTCTTCACCGGGGCTCTGCTACGTGGACCTGGGATGCTAAGGATCACAGCTAGAACTCTGGAGAACTGTGGGAGGAGTCGGCCGTAACAAAGAAAGCTGAGGAAACCAGGGCAAGAGTCCCCGCGTTGCTAGAGCAATGCCAACGCCTCTCAAAGGTGGGGCCTCACCCCAATGAAGAACCAATCGTAGCGTGGCCTGCATTGGCAGGAAGGCGCAGGAGTGCAGCGCTGATGAAAGAGAATCCTTCCTGGGATTAGAAGAGTTGCTATGTGGTTATTTGGCCTGCTCCACCCCGCTGGCAGAGAGCCAGAGGAGGGTTTGCCAGGACATTGGGCTGCCGCAGTGTGGGTCCGGTGAACTTTGCACACCGTGGCAGCGAGGAGACAGGTAGAGTGAGCTAGGGGCAAGTGCTCATGTCGGACCCGGTCCAAGCTCCGCCCACCACTGTCCCTGTGGATGCCCGATGGGACACGTTACCGTGGGCTTTCTCTCTATCGGGTAAACCTTAGCAGCGGTCCCTGCTTCTCCTGAGATAGAGACCAAAAATACCATAGCCCCTCTAAGAGGAGTGCAGGGATACCAAAGCCTAGGTTAGCTTCGGGTTGCTTGTCTGCCGATGGCGAGAGAGCCAAGGCGGTCTGGGGTGTTACTTTCTTTTATTTCCAGTGGCGGGTTGTGGATTTAGGAGCTTTGGCTCCTGCACCTGCATTCTTGACTCATGTCCGGTACTAGGGCATTTCCCTGGCCTGATGTAATTTGTTTTTAATGTGTATCCTAACTACTGCATTATTGCCCTAAATGTGATGCCAGTTACAACATGTTTCTATGGCAGGAGCCACTTATTAAGTATCTATGACTAAGTTACTTTTGTGGCCCTCACAGTGATGTTGGGCATAATGTTTTCTGATGATGTTTGCTAATCTGTGCCATTGCAAGGAGGTGCTTTAGTGCACTGCATGTGATATCATAAGCATTGCGGAGAGGCTTAGCGATAATTGATTTATATGAATACAGTCTATGTAGGCATTCTTATGACAAGCGCCTAGTGGCACATTAATTTATGTGACTGTGGTCTAAAGTGTTTTTATGTACAATACAAAGATATATTTTTGTCATAAACTTGTGTAGAGTCTCTTTTGTGGTGTGCCTGGTGTGTCACTGGTGTGTGTGTGTGTTGCGCAAACGCTTTACACATTGTCTCTGAGATAAGCCTGATTGCTCTGCCAAGCTACCAAGAGGTTGAGCAGGGGTTATCTCCCTTACCCCGACTAGAGCGGTGGGTTCTGCCTGGCTTAAGTGTATACCCTAGCCAACCAGAAACTCCATATCTAACATACCCCCAAGATTTTTTGGGGCTGGCTAAATCAATCAAGTCTCTTCCGCCAAATATTCAGACTCCCAAAGGGTACAAGAAAAATCCCAGATAAGGCTAGAATTTGGTCTCACATACCTAACCATGGCCCAGAGGGCTGCCTTGTTGAAATTCTGATTCAAACTAATGAAAGCTGAAGTGGGAACCCTCAGATTCAATCTGGGCAAAGATTTGTTTAAGCCACCAACATCACCCAGGAAATATTTAGTGCAGAAATCCTTGGAAGACCTGCAAATAAACTAGCTATTGGTCCGGAAAATGACATACAGGCCCTTCAAATCCCTTTCAGAAAAGGGGGTAAGAACACTCTCAGTAAAGGAAGGTCTCTGGGACCTACAATCAAAAGCCCATATTCGACACTCTGTAGCAACCAATACCGAGACGAAGCACTAACCTTATTTGAAATTACCTCTGGCGAGACACTACAAACTCAATTTCCTAAGATTACAGATGGGCATTTTTGACGTAGGGGAAGTGCTCCAAAAATTGAATCTCTGGCCCTTGTAATTTTGACCTGCCCCATGTTTGAATGGGAAAGATGCTTTTGGTTAAAGTCTCTATTTAGAGAATTGGAAGTGCTTGGCTGCCAAGAGGCACTTAACAACTGCTTCCAGTATACAGACAGCAGGGCCACTGCCCGTTTTGTGAAATTCATGAACAAGGTAAAAGCAAGACTTGATTGTCAAAGAACTTTTCGAAGAACTACAATGTTCTCTATAAGTATAACCTTGCACTGGGCATGACGTTGTGTGACTGCGCCTTATTCAGTCCCTTTAATGCATTTCACCAGGTGTTTTTAAGATATGTATTATTTTGTTGGCTCTTATGTCCATATTGATAGATTTTAATCCGACCTACTAATTGACGTACTGAATTGTTCATTACAAAATTTTGAACTTTATTGCAGGCATTTAAATGTTAAGATTTTCCTCAATTTTTGAAACATATGGTCTGGGGTTTATTGGGATTTTAGCTATGTTACTAGTAATCACACCCTTTTCATTTGTAGGGCTGTTCAACTTAGGATCATATGATTGTGTGTTTTCGTTTTTTTAGCCTGTGATTTTTCAGCTGAATTTTATTGTGATCGTTTACAATGTTTTTCATTAACTAAGAATATATCTATTGAAATGAACATAAAAAATATAATATATAAAATTGAATATCTCTGGTTCTACTGATTGGATTTTGTTTTCGTTTGGGTCATTTTTTTCTGTCTCTGTTGTGTGCTCCTTTTGTGGTGTGTTTTCACTGTGTTACTGTTTGAAATGTTGCAAAAAAACTTTAAAATTCATATGCACGCATAGAAAACTACACGCATCCCCACAAACACTGCTTCAGGTACGACAAGGAGTCTCCATTGTTAATCAATATTAATCAATATTATTGAAGTTTCATCCCACACGTCGTATTAACCAAAACCTTCCAGGTTTCATAAATCATTCATTTTATTAGTGTTTCATTTCCACAGTGTGACCAACTTCCGGGTGTGTAACCAATTCATTATATAATTTCCATCATTAACAGATGGCTTTACAATCTCGTGCTCCCCCAATCCCTAATGCATTTATGGGCTGGGAGGCCTTTTTTCATGGGGAAAGTGTACCAAAATCAGAAGAAAACAATAAAACAATTTAATATCTTGTATGTGGTACATTTCAATAAGAATTTCCATTTTTAAGTTTAGATTAACAATTAACAAATTCAATAATACAAATCTGTGTTTTGAATCAAAAGTATAAGCTTATTTCTTGCATTTCAGCATTATTTTAATCATCAATTTAAATAAATCCAACAAAACTCAATATGTCCCAAAGTCGTACAATTTAAATATGTGTCCATGAAGGGCTCCTCATGTCCAAACAGCTATATGAACAGATTGTCATTTTCATATTGGTAACTATATAATATTCAATTATGAATCACTCGAAAACACACTACTCATATAAACTTTGAGTTATTATTTTTATTATTATTTTTTATTTATATCACTTATAGAGCGCACTATCACCTTGCAGGCATCCTGGCGCTGACAAACACGAGTGCACGTATTGTGGGTAAACCACGAGGAGCAAACAACAGCTTAGATAATGGGAAATAGCCAGGTTTTTAATCTCTTCCTGAAAGGGAAAAGATCCCTGACTTGTCTCAGTTCCAGCGGAAGCTCATTCCATAGTCTGGCAGCTGATACGGCGAAGGCTCTACCACCTGATTTAACTTTCTTGACTCTAGGTATTTTCACCAGTCTAGCTGATGCAGAGCGCAGGCATCTCACTGGAGTGTACCATTCAAACTTTCTCTGCATGGAGACGGGCCCGATCTCATGCAGGGCCTTGAACACCAAGCAGAGAGATTTAAACTGGATTCTCTGTCTAATTGGGAGCCAATGCAGCTCCGCCATAGCCAGTGAGGATGATGCATCTCTAGGACAGCCTAGTACTAGCTTGCCGCTGTTGACTGAATCCGCTAGAGTCTATCTAAAAGATATTTCAGGGACCCAAGTAACAGCGCATTACAATAATCTAGTGGAGAGGTGTGGCTCACTGGTTAGAGGCGGCAGACCCGTAAGCAGAGAATCGGCCAGGGACCAGGGTTCAATTCCCGACGCGGCAGGGTCATGGATCAGGGTCAAAACGGACTTGATAATTCTCGCCTTGGTACCTACTCTAACCAGGAACACACTCGGCAACTCTGGGCATTAAGCTTGCCTCATCTCTACAACGGCCCCCCACAGACGCCGGGGATGCCTGGTTTCACCTTGGAGATACCCAGAAAGGGACCATCTCACAGGGATAGCCAGGACGGGTTCCCCAGCGGTCTACAGCGCCGGGACACCCCGTTGCTGGGGCAGCTGTGCGCTTTACAAGTCTACAACATTTACATTTACATGCTTAGTATAGTCACTTGTACTACTAGCGCTCGCGTCTGGGAAGGCATTAAGGGAAAGATCTTTCGCAGAGTTCGTATAATGGTGCAACAACTTCCCACTGTTTGGTTAACCTGAGCTTCCAATGTTAACTTGTTATTAAACATAACGCCCAGGTTCCGATCCACCGGTCGTAGAGCGGTGGGTAAATCTAAAGGCCAAAAGATAACAGGCAGCACCGAAGGAACCTTCCCGACTGAATAATAAAGAGTTTCCTCTCAACCAGTGAGCCATGGCCCACAGACAGCTTTGACTCATCTCCCTCTAAGAGGAGAATCAGTTGCCTGTCATCCGCATAATTTACTGCATTAATATTATGCGGCCTAATGACAACAATCAGAGGTAACATATAAATATTAAAAAGAATAGGGCTAATTGCAGAGCCCTGAGGTACCCCATGCGTGATATTAGTAAAGGGAGATTGATAAGGAGGCAGGGCCACTGCTTGACTCCTCCGCGAGAGAAAGGATTGAAACCAGCTCAGAGCAAGGCCAGTCACCCCAACCTCCCTCAGCTTCCTCAACAAGATGGCATGGTTGACCATATCGAATGCGGCAGACAGGTCAACCAGAATAAGAACTGCTGCCTGCCCTTTGTCTGCCGTCCATCACGGTCACCAAAGCCATCTCAGTGTCATGCGCTGGCCGGAAGCCACATTGTACATCCTCTAGGATTTTATTTTTTTCGAGGTGTTTTGAGAGGTAGCTTCCAACCACTCTTTCTACAATTTTGGCCGGAAAAGGCAAGAGGGAGATAGGTCTATAGCTGTTGGGACTGGCAGGGTCCAGAGTGGACTTCTTCAACAGAGGAGTCACCAGTGCCTGTTTCCACTGAGACGGAACCACACCACTATGGAGAGACTGATTGCAGATCAGCCGAAGTGTGGGAAACAGCTCTGCTTCAAATTCCTTCCAGAATCTCTGTGGCAGGGGGTCCAAAGGTGAACCTGAAGAAATCCCTAGGGCCACCTTGCCAAAATCTTCTGCTGAGAGGATCGAAAACTCAGTTAGCTTATCAAAGGGCTGGCTCTCCGAGCCTCCAGGTATGATTTCATTACCACCCAAAGAGCAGCCACTGAGACCGTTGCGTTCTGGACTTACTAACTCAAAATGCAGAGAATCCTCACCCAGATCAGCAATAATAGTTGTCATTTTTTCAAGAAAGAATCTTGCCAGTATATGGCATAGATCTTGGGAGGGGGGTGTTTGATTCTTAGTACAGTCGGGACTAGTTAGCCCTTTCGCTGCGGCGGGAATTCCGCCGCAGAGCTGGGGGGGGGTTGGCGGCAGCGCGGTGCTCATGACGGAACCACTCCGTCATGAGCCGCGGTTGAGCTGTGCTCATGACGGAGTGGTTCCGTCATGACTCCGCCCACTGCGCTAATCGCCCGCACAGACGGGGAATTAGCGCCGCGTGGGCGGCGTGGCCGCCAATGGCCGCAGCTTGACGGAACCACTCCATCATGAGCACACGGTGACCGTGGCTCATGACGGAGTGGTTCCGTCATGAGTGGGGAAGGGGATAAAGTATTCAATATTTTAAAAAATGCATCTCGGTCTATTATGAGCCTTCAGTATAGTACTGGAGTAATAATCTGCTTTGGCCAAATTTCTTTCTTTCTTATAACACACCCTCAGACTTTTCCAAATAAGTTTCTCCTTATCATCATATCCGCTTCTCCACACTCTCTCCGCCTGTTTACAATCAAGTTTCAATTTTTTTAGTTTGTCATTAAACCAGGGGGTCGAAGGTCTGCCCACTCTCTTATGATCTTTTAGTGTGGCAGTAGAGTCTAATACAGAGGAAATCTGTCAGCAGAGGGAGGCATAATTCTCCTCCACTTGCTTAACTGGCAAAAAACAATCTTCCAGGTAAAACACAGGAACTAGTCCTCTTTTTCTTAAGAGGGCTTTCCATTCCCTGCTAACATATTTGCTCACGGAACTTACTACCTGGGTTTTATGGCTAGGACTAGGCACCAGAAATGTAATCAAGAAATGATCAGACCAGTCCATCGGCAAAATGTCCACGATATTAAGGACTTGATCCCCTGAGAAGATTAAATCAAGTATGTGTCCACCCTTATGCATTGCCTTGGCCACCTGCTGATAGAGGCCAAGGCCTACGCACGACTGAAGGACATTATTACAGCCAGAATCAAGAGTCCCATTCATCCACAGATTAAAATCCCCCAGAAACACTAATCTAGCGTGAGTGGCAGCCAAATTGGTGATGGTCTCCATCAGTGACTGCTGCTGCTGCACACTCAGTGCCCCAGGGGTCTATAACAAACAACCCCAGTTAAGATGTGTCCATGAACGTCTTTAATTGCAAAACCGAGTAGTTCAAGTCCATCAATTATATCTGTATCCATTATCACACAGTTCCAAGAGTCTTTGTAAATCACACCAACTCCCCCCCCCTCCCACTCAATCTAGGTTTGTGGAAAATGTTATACCCAGGTGGACAAGCCCAACCAGGATCTATCTCACACTCTGAGTCGGTCCACGTTTCTGTCATAAATAATACGTCTAATTCTTGGAGTTCCAGCAGCAGCTGAATTTCCACGCAATGCTTGGGTAAAGATCTAACATTAAGCAGCCCACAGGTAAGAGTGCCCTGTTTTAGAACGTCTGAAACAGGGAAAGCGGTCTGCTCAAATGTGAATTCGCCCATACCCCTTCCAGCGTCACCAATAGTACATAATTCCATGCTGGTGTATCTTACTAAACGGCTGTCTCCACCGAATTCCAACCTTCCTCCGCCCGGGGCAGCATGGCTGGCGCTGAGCGCGACCTTAGCGCGGACGGGCGCAGACGGGCTTGCCTTAGGCGCGCCTTTGGTGCGTCCGCTGCGCATTCGTGCCAGCGTTTCCTTTATGCCGGTGTGGGCCTGAGAAGCTGGACCGCTAACCTAGCAAAATGGCGGTTCCGCTACGAATCGGACACCAGCAAGGATCAAGCAGAATGTAAGTGAAATGCTGCTCAACCCCAACAACAATCAGTAGGGATATTTCAAAAAAGATCAAAGTTTATTTTTTTCTTTTATTTTTAAAAACAAGACACAAATGTTAAAAGCCCCCGTGATTGTCCAAATATCTTCGCGAGTTCAGAGACCCCCTCAGGCAGTGCAAAAATGCAAACAAGTGTTAGCAGCTCCCCGAAAGTCGACCACACACACAGCCTCAAAGTCATTAAAATTCTGCGCGTTTGCGCCAGAGTTTCCTTTATGCCGGTGTGGGCCCGAGAAGCTGGACCACTAACCTAGCAAAATGGTGGGTCCGCTATGAATTGGACACCAGCAAGGATCAAGCAGAATGTAAGTGAAATGCTGCTCAACCCCAACAACAATCAGTAGGGATATTTAAAAAAAGATCAAAGTTTATTTTTTTCTTTTCTTTCTAAAAACAAGACACAAATGGTAAAAGCCCCCATGATTGTCCAAATATCTTCGCGAGTTCAGAAACCCCCCCAGGCAGTGCAAAAATGCAAACAAGTGTTAGCAGCTCCCCGAAAGTCGACCACACACACAGCCTCGAAAAGTAATTCAAACGCTGCGCGTTCGCGCCAGCGTTTCCTTTATGCCGGTGTGGGCCAAGAAGCTGGACCGCTAACCTAGCAAGTTGGCGGTTCCGCTACAAATCGGACACCAGCAAGGATCAAGCAGAATGTAAGTGAAATGCTGCTCAACCCCAACAACAATCAGTAGGGATATTTCAAAAAAGATCAAAGTTTATTTTTTTCTTTTCTTTTTAAAAACAAGACACAAATGTTAAAAGCCCCCGTGATTGTCCAAATATCTTCGCGAGTTCAGAGACCCCCTCAGGCAGTGCAAAAATGCAAACAAGTGTTAGCAGCTCCCCAAAAGTCGACCACACACACAGCCTCAAAGTCATTAAAATTCTGCGCGTTTGCGCCAGAGTTTCCTTTATGCCGGTGTGGGCCCGAGAAGCTGGACCGCTAACCTAGCAAAATGGTGGGTCCGCTATGAATTGGACACCAGCAAGGATCAAGCAGAATGTAAGTGAAATGCTGCTCAACCCCAACAACAATCAGTAGGGATATTTAAAAAAAGATCAAAGTTTCTTTTTTTCTTTTCTTTCTAAAAACAAGACACAAATGGTAAAAGCCCCCATGATTGTCCAAATATCTTCGCGAGTTCAGAAACCCCCCCAGGCAGTGCAAAAATGCAAACAAGTGTTAGCAGCTCCCCGAAAGTCGACCACACACACAGCCTCGAAAAGTAATTCAAACGCTGCGCGTTCGCGCCAGCGTTTCCTTTATGCCGGTGTGGGCCAAGAAGCTGGACCGCTAACCTAGCAAGTTGGCGGTTCCGCTACAAATCGGACACCAGCAAGGGTCAAGCAGAATGTAAGTGAAATGCTGCTCAACCCCAACAACAATCAGTAGGGATATTTTAAAAAAGATCAAAGTTTCTTTTTTTCTTTTCTTTTTAAAAACAAGACACAATGTGAAAAGCCCCCGTGATTGTCCAAATATCTTCGCGAGTTCAGAAACCTCCCCAGGCAGTGCAAAAATGCAAACAAGTGTTAGCAGCTCCCCGAAAGTCGACCACACACACAGCCTCAAAGTCATTCAGAACCCCAGTCTGTTCTTCTCAAGTACCAGCCTAAGTGAGAGTTGTAAACCCCTATATAAAAACATGGTGATATGAGAGCAGTCTCTGAACTATATCAACCCCATATGTAAATCAACACATACATGCAGGCAGGCAATAAACACTCCCTTTATTAGGACAGTCAAACTAATCACATTAGTTTCCCTAATTTCACTTACCCCAAAAAGAAAGCTTCAAGTTACCTACTCAAACTCCGGTGTCCAAATACAAAGTACCTACTAGCAGACCTTGCTAGTTATGAGCTCCCTGTTTGGAGATAGAAACAGGATGTGCCTCATGTGTCTGATGTATCAAAAAGGGTCGGCCATAATGGAATGAAGTGTCTAGGGGAGAAATACATTTCTTAGCATTAGAGTGTGCTCTGTACTTGCCCAACTAGTAGGCTTCAAGTTATCTCCCCAAACTCCTGTGTCCAAATAAAATGTTCCAGCTAGGAGACCTCATTGCTTATCAACTCCCTGTGTGGAGGAAGAAACAGGACTTGCCTCATGTGAATGATGTTTTAAAAAGAGTCAGCCATATTAGAATGGAGTGGCTGGGGGAGAAATATGTTTCTCAGCATTTGAGTGTCAACTGTAAAAAATGAAATAAACAATCCATTTGACTATGTATGTAACCCTAGGTAAATGGGTTTCAGACTTACTGATATGAATGTGTTTGTTCTACAAGGAAACATGTGTACCCATAAAAACAGAAAACAAATAATCCCAGGATTAAATATGAGGGCACAATAACAATTCATAGAAAACAGATGTATTCAATGCCATCATTAATCTCAGTTTACAGTTTTCGAATTGAAGTTCCCTTCCTAGCAGTAAGTTTAATTTGCCAGTCCCAGATTTCACTGACACTACTTTCAGAACTGTATATTTCAATTGGTTGATGTTGTGTCATGCTATTTTAAAATGTACCACTACAATAGATAAAGGGTTCTTAGTTCTGATACTACTCTTGTGTTCAATTAACCTAGGTTTTGATTTTCGTCTCTGTTTGTCCTACATATGCTAGCCATCACAGGCATTTCAACAGGTACTTAAAATCCTTGGTATTACAAGTGGCCAAAGTATGTAACATGATCTGCCTGTTAGTCAATGGGTGTGAGATCTTGGTGCCTTTTATGATGTTGGTACAATGACCACAATAACCACATGGTTTGGTGCCATAATATGTGGTTAACTGTGTTGTCAACTTTATTTTCAAAATCTCATGCATGTTTCTTGATGGTCATAGGTAAATATTAGTGGGTTGCTTAAAATTTGGTTCAGGTCTGCTTCATTCTTCAAAAGCGGGCTAGTTTTTCAAGATTATCCATTTAATTTTGTAGCCTCTGATTAACAAATAGTTTGGCTGTATTGGGGCATGGCTTTTTACTTTCTAGTAAAACTGTGGGGGATATTCTCAAGAACGGAACTTTGCACATCGCAGTCTATTGCGGGAAAATAATGCGATGTTAACGTTGTATTCTCAACACGGCGGTACCATGCGATAGTCTGATGTTAACGCATCAAATGACCGCACTAAAGTTACCGTGATGGCAAAAAAACACAAAACACCAACGCGAAAAAAGTTGCGATGTGGCCAACCGTGAAAAAGAAAACAGTGGAAACCAGCGACAGGCCTGCAATTCCCACGCGTCATGTGTTAAAATGCACTATAGAAGCACCGAAAAACACTAACAAAATAATTTTAACTGCTTAGTACCATGGAGGAAGCCGGAGCAAGTACAGAGGATGACCAGAACACCACAAGCCCCCAGGGGAACCAGTCTGAGACCTCAAGTTCAGGAGAAGAAGATGAGGAAGATGAGGTTCAGTCTGCAGGAAAACAGGATCATCATCACGGAGGTGATAGAACACCACCAACAACTGTTCATCACCTCCAACGTGTCATTGGCAAATCAAAATGCAATATGGCAGTCCATCCTGGACAAGGTGAATGCAGTCAGAGTGAGGAGGAGGACAATTGGAGAGGTCAAACGGCGCTGGAATGATGCGAAGCGCAAAACCAAGAAGAAACTCACTGACAACCATCAGGCAGCAATGCAGACTGGAGGTGGCAGTCCAGCGGAACACCAGGAGCTGGATGAGATTGAGGAAATGGTGTCCACAGTCATCAGTGGGGAGACAGTGCAAGGAGTTGGGGGTCCAGACACTGCTCGACATGACCTGCCACAACAACACCAGGGTGAGTACCGAACAGGAACTGGGGGGACGGGAGAGATGGGCACAATGGAACACATTCACAATTAAGGAGAGCACTCTGCACACCCACAATGACTCTGGATCATGTCCCTTATCCCCTTGGCACACTGCAGAACACATACAAACAGCAAGTAGGCCCCTGTCCACTATGGGCACAAAGGGGTCCCTCCCCACACAGCACCAATCTCACAACCAACCCATGCACACGTGTCAAAACCAGCAAAGTTGCGTGTCTGTGAGCCACACTGGCAATGCAAGAGACACTGCATGATGAATAGCATGGCTGCAGTTCAATTATCATGACATGGTGCATGCCATGACACTGAGATGGCTGAGTGTGGAACACACCCGTAAAGGAGCAGGTCACACTCTGACATATCCACGTGCACAAAAAACCACTGACGTCAACAACACATCTGCAGATTAACCATGCTCAAGAGTCCAAAATCCAAACAAGAGCCAAAATTAGCAACATCTCAGCACTGTAGAAGCACAGAAGTCAAAGGCACACCACCTCAAAGGGATAAGGGGCAGCAAAATTACAGCTGCAGGGGTGACTCTCCCACAATGCAGCACACTCACATAGCAATAACAGCACATCATCATTGATGATAATGTGGTACAAAGTACAACACTTTCACAACAGAACAGAGGACACAACTAGCTCCGCTTGTACGTAGAAACTGGCCAATCACATTTGGCATAGCAGGAAACTGTGAGATGATAATGTACGTGTACAACCTCACACGCGTGATGTAGTTCAAATGTCCACTGTCCCGCATCAAATAGTCAGCTCCTCCCAAACAGTCACAATGTACATTGTCATGCAGTCTGTATGTAAACTTGAACAATGCGTCAACATACATGTCAACACAACGTTAAAATGCATCTCCCCTTCACATTGCAGAGGGACAATCAACACCTCCTGCAGAGCAGACCGGACAACTCATCAGTGATGATGAAGAGGACCACCACACCTTCAACACCGATGCCCTACAACAGCTCATGGACAGCTACGGCAACCCACCGCCAGGAGCAGGGCAGCTCAGCTGCATCGAGGAGACCCCACCCCCTGCGCAGACCACACAGCAGGAAGCACCTCCACCACAACTGGATCCCAGAACCTCACTGAAGAACACATCGCATTCCAAGGCCAGGTGTTAGACTGCCAGAAGGAGGTGGCGGAACAGGTGCGGGTGGGGTTTGTCCTCATGGCAGCCAAACTAGATGACATTCGTGGGTGTCTAAGTCCCATCAGGGACCACTTACACTCCCTAACGGACACCCACAGTTCACTCCAAGATGTCCAACATCCATGCCCAACATCGCTGGAGACATGACTCTGAGAAGAGAACAACTGTCTAGTCAAAGTGACCGCAGCAATGTCAGCCGAGATTTGGCACAGATGTTGAGGATAATGGAGAACATGGAGCGGATGCATGCAGAAAGAATGGCTGCCATGGATGCACACCAGCGAAAAGTTGTTGGGATCTTTCATGCCCTGAAGATCCTTATCATCACATTGCTGCCACTAAGGCAGTTGCTGATGAATGCGGCTGGTTCTTCTACACACACATCCCCGGCCCCTGATGTGTCAGTGGCACACAGTGCTGCAGACCAAACATCAGCACCCACATGTCAGGCAGATGACATAGAGGACGAATCTGCGGGTGATTCCACCTTTGTAATAAGAAGGAGCCAGTAGCATCCTTCTCTGCCATATGCCCTGTTTCAGCTTGGTTCTGCCCTCTGCATCATGCCCTGTAACAACACCTCCCACTACCCCCGAAGCACTCTGCGACACTCACCTTGGACCTCGACATGGACTGACATATTTTGTTTGCTTACCAATGACACAGCAATCAGACTGCGGATTGTACTCTTCCTCTTCCGATGTACTTGTCAGTCCCTAAATGACTCTGGCTGGCCCTCCACTAGGCTATAATGTAATGTGGGGTTTGCATGGCCATGTATTGCTCCAGCTCCGACAATCCACTGAATGTGAATAAGTCATTCAAATTCACACATATGTGTCATGTTCATAATCGTACACCCTGGGAAATGAAAGCAATGTGCATATTTGACGGTGACACACATAGGCGGTGAGATGACTGGGAATGTGTGTACTAGCTGTGGCCTCATTGCTCTAAAACAACAATCGCGCAATTTCACAACTTTGCCCCATGCAATGTTAGAAATAGGGCTGGGTATGAAATGTCAAAGTCGTTGGCAGGCCTAAAGTAGTGTCCCCCATCACATTTGACAACAGAACATCTCTTCCCATACCTACTTACACTCAACTGGGTGGACACAGCCTGTAGTGATGGATCACACTGATCCACATGGCAAGAAGTTGGACACCATACTCACATTGCTGAAGACACGTAAGAGCACAGATCTTTCAGCAACTATCCCAACCGCAATGTCTGGCTCACAGAGGTGGAGCTGGCAATAGGGACTCACCCCTAAGTGAAATATGTCAATCAGTCCCTCCCTGTGTACGGACAATGCTCATTGAGGCACACGATTTGTTATTCTAATCAACACTCATCACAGTTGAACACTAGTGAATTTGTGTAGACTTTATTAGCATGTCTGTGTCAGGACGGGCATGACAAGGGCCACAACATGCAGACCAATACATAAGACACTATCAGGCAGCATTTGGTCACGGTACAGTTCCACGTGACAGGCGTTGTGCATGTACCCGGGATGTTCTGCCATTGCGTTGGGGGCTCTCGTAGAACTGAGACTCTTCTGACCTGTGGCAGTTATGTGGATGATATGCCACAGCTCGGAGCAATGAGTCGTATGTGTGTGCAACGTTTGGACATATGGGTTGTTGTGTACATAAGTGTCAAGGGCATTCCATGCAAGAGTACCTTGAGCAAGGACTTCTGTGTGTGGGGTGTGGATACGTTGGTCTTTCATCAGCACTGTGCGTAGTGTGGGAGTCATCATCATCTGCTATGGTATCTCTCTCAGGGGGTGCCTGCCGCATGCAAGACCAAGGTTGGAGGTGCAGATGTCCTTCTGCCTTATGTATTGAAATGAAGGAGCTTTCATCCCTAATGTTAGTCTGACTACTGCTTGCATTCTGGAAATGTGATATGGCTTTCGCACTGCAATTGAGGCTAGGCCTTAGGCTTCTGGTGCACCAATAGAGATACACACACAACAGTTGGCATGTATGAGCCAAGAGCCCAAGCGGCCTTGCGCTCCTTGTACAATCCCTTCGTGGGCGGCCGCCCTCCGGGTGCATGCAACATTGCAACATTTTCGATTGCGGGCTGTGTGGCGCAGACACTGCAACAGAGACACATGCATCAGTTGGTTTCCTGTCCAACCCAGCCCAGAAATGAACAACGCCAGAGACCAGGGATAATTATTCAGACCCCTACGCTGGCCTTGCATACACTGACTCAGGCCACTCAGCCTACGCATAAAGGGGATGACGATGACCCTACGTGTCCCAGTTCTTCCCCACTGCCGGAGGTGAAATGTCTGTGTCTGCCTGGCATATCACGAGACTCAATCAGAAAGGTTCCATGACTTGCTTTGCACAGAGTTGGAGGCACCAGATACACTGCGGCCAGCACAGGCCTACCGCCATGGGACGGTGACTTTCAGTGCATTGAGGTGGGGGCACATTAAGTGCTGAGCGGGTGTGCAGCCTGCGATGATGCAGCGCCCTGGCAGTCCGGACAGGTAACGATTTGTGTGAGCCCTGCTGCACCGCAGTGTAGGCCTGAGCCAGCGGGCAGCGCGGGCCTACCGCCATGAGGCGTTTCCTCGCGGTTCACAGAGTTAGTGGCATCTATAGAGCTGAGCAGGTGTGCACCCTGCATTGATGCCGTGTGCACTGATATGATCTCTGCCATTGCGAAATAAAGACCCAGAATCACGTGTGTGACCTGGTGGGCCGCAGTGCGGGCTGCATAATGTGGAGGCTCCCAAGGTCGCGGGCTCCAGACTTGGAGCTTGCACTGGCACGTGGTGGGCCCTCTTGGAGACACGCTGGTGGAGGAAGGTGAGCAGTGGGGCATGGGTGCGCAGGGATGGACAAACACCGCTGGGCGGCGGGAGGGGCTGGGGGTGCAGCAGCCTGTGTGCGCAGGGGTGGCCAAGCGATGATGGCGTGTGCAATGATATGAACTCTGCAATTTATAAATCTGGACTCTGTGTCAGATAAGGGACCTGGTGGACTGCAGTGTATACCGGCACGTGGTTGGAGACACACCGGTAGCAGCAGGTGAGCAGTGAGGCCTGGGTCCACAGTGTTGGCACTCTCTCTCCCTCTCCCTCTCTTCCTTTCACTGTCTATCTCGTCCTCTGTTACTCTCTCTCCTTCTCCCTCTCTTCCTTTCACTGTCTCTCTCTCTCTTCCTCTGTTTCTCTCTCTGTCTCCTTCTCCCGCTCTCCCCCTTGCTCTCTCTTTCTCTCTTTCCCTCTCTTTCACGCTCTTGCTCTCTCCCTTTCTTTCTTTCTCTCTCTCTTTCTCTCTCTCTTTGACCTTTGATGAGCGCATGACACACCTTCTTATCTTGAATTTTGTCTTGCAGGCTGTGACTCACAGATTGTCTAAGGAAGACCCACCATGACTCTTCTGAATAGTTGTTTTGAGTTAAATTTGAATAAAATAATTTGTTTGGGAATTCAAAGATGAATGAATGATTCTCCTTTTTCTAACCACACATGAATGTTAATTGTTGTACTTGTGCGACATCAGGCAAATTGTTTTGTTCATGATTTCGTAAAGTTGGTGTAAAATATCCTTGTACGGGGGGGGTGCCTGAGGTAGGGCCCTGGGGGGGTCCTGGGGGTGGTGGCGGTGGGTGTTGTTGCCCTCTTGGGTGTCCGAGCTGCATGATCAGTGGCTCAAAGGCATCTGTTGTTCTTCTAGTGTGGCTGTGGGCTGGGCTCCCATTTCTGGTGCAGGTTATCGTCCGACCTAATACCAGGAAAGAGCAGGTGTTAATTCCCTGCTGCTAACGCGCCTTATCACATGTTTTGTGATCTTATCGCCAATCTGGCTGGTCGTTGAGAATGTTGCGAAGTGGTGTTGTTGCGGCTTTTTGCACGGGAACGCCTACTCTGCATCTCATTAGCGTTAGTTGCCGGTGTCATCCGTGTCAATGTTTTTTGCAGCTGCTATCGCAGGAAAACTGGCAATATCGGCTGTTAGCACCAACTTGTGAATAGGGCGATACATCTATTGCCACTTTGTCTGTGATAAAGTGCCGCTAACTTGGCGATAAATCCTTGAGAATATCCCCCTGTCATTTTTAGAAAATGTTCTATCTTCAGCTTCACTAAGCTTATAATTGGGATAATGCTTTTTAACAAATTTGTCAGTCATCTGTTCTTTGTATCTATTAATTGTCTGAACATTTTGATTTCAACCTCAGTAATTGAGAATTTGGTAGATGATTTAGAAAGGAGGGTTTATGAAAGCTTTGATAATGTACCAAAAGATTCTGATCAGTCTCTGTGACATATACCTCAGTCTGAATTATTTCATTACTCATTGTAAGTAATACATCCAAACATGATATATATATTCATACAGAGAGAGAGAGAGAGAGAGCGAGAGAGAGAGAGAGAGAGAGAGAGAAAGAGAGACATACACACAATAGCACAAAATAAGAATTGCAATAAAACTGCTAACTATTCAACTATTCAAAAGGCATGAGCGCAGCATTTTAGAATGCAAAATGTTGCAATTAATTTTATTCCAATATAATGCAAACATCACAATAAGTGCTGTACATATTGCACATTCATTTGGCTTCCCAGCCTGTTTAGGCACATCCTCTTTCACACAAAAGTATGCATGCCACCTAGCTTTCTCTATCTCTTTACAATAAATTGCATATCCCAGCAGTCTGAGGTACCATCTATTCTATATTGGGACTTATTGGACTCAACAAATCCTTTGTCTGCAATTGTGAGGATGCATCTTAAAGCACTCAGGTAATTTGTTTGACAGAAAGATTATCTGCATGCGCCAAATAGTCTTCTCTTTGTTACAAGCCCAACACTCTCTGCATGCCCAACTGCTTGCTATGTTTTAATTCTGCAGGGGGTATAACAACAATTGAACAGGTATTGGAACCAGGAAAGTTGGGGGTACCAAGACTGCCCTGCACCAAAGACAGATACTGACAAAGTACATATAAGGAGACCACAACAACTCCTCATTGCTGGCTAACCATTGCAATGATGTTAGATGATAGATGGACAACGGTTCATTGACCAACAGCACAGCGAAACAGAGAATGCACTACTGGACCCACACAAAGCACAGTATGAAGACATCGGAAGTGATATTCCTGGGAGTGGCAGTGAACCCTAATGTCTACAAAGCATCAAGGAAATGTTATACCTAGAACATGCACAATTTACTTAAAACTGGTAAATCTAGCTATAGCATTTCTAAAAGAAGTGCACAGAGTAACTGTGACAAGAGTTGCAAATCCAGTATTCTGTTACCTCAATTTACACAGACAGCGAACACAAGATGGGACTCGGGAACATACAAACCTCCGCAGCAAGAACTGTAGCCACACTGCCAGCATGTGCCTATAATGGCGAGTGCTCAGATGCTTTATTTATTCCCTATTGAAACGGGGGTATACTGAACACAGCATTCCCGATGGGCGAAGCTTACGGCGAACACCAACCTGAAACATAAGTGTGTTATCTGATCTTAATGGCCAGGCAACACACATGTAGGCACACATGTATGGAACGGTTCTCTCATTTGGCCACTGATCAGGTGCAGACTCTTAAGTAGAATTGTATTTTGGATTCCAGGTACAGTGAAGAGGCCCGACTCGAACTATGGCTACCATACTTTTGATTGAAATCGTATTAAATCGGGTAATGGTTTGAGCAGTCCTGCGAGGATGCCCTGCTCGCTGTTCATCGTCGGGGGCACCACAAAGAGCTTTCTGAACCGAGAATAGGCTCGACCGAGCTCTCTTGATGGGCAACTCGGCGGGGAAACACACAATCATGGGGCCTCCTTGCAGCACGTGAAGAGGGTGCCCCGAGTCATATCTCGCAGATGGTCATTAGCCTTGGGCTAAACTGCGGACCCCTGAAGGGCTTAGGGACCTCTGAATTGTTGCCTCCGCTCGTGCCGTAGGAGCTGCAGGGGCCTGTGTTTCGCCTCTGGAGTCTGGAGTAACTAGTTCCGGTTTCGTTAAGAGCCTATGAGAGTTATACAGAGGCAGATTCTATATTTGGCTCTAGAAAATATAGATGGCAGTGATAGTAAAATAGTGTTCCGTCCTTCCGAACAAGACAACATTATTACATAATTTGCAGTGAATATTGTTTTCATTAGGATCTGAAAAATGTCGGTATTTTTTCTTATGAAACCTTATTTTGCATAGTATCAATGTGGATTAAAATAGCAAAACAGAGAGATAACAAAGCGACAGAATGTGCCACATAATGGTCCATAACACCAATATCCCTTGGCGGTATTGCACCCAGCAATGGAAACAACATGCAGTAAATGTGACCCTTCAGATAGCTTCCCACTTCTTACCCTTTCTTCTTATGCAAGTAGAATAGTTTAACTAAGTGCTAGTACGTCATTTAAAAATGGATTCATCAGTATATATCATTATAAGGTCCGTGAAGAGTTTCTAACAACTTACTTATGATGCGTATGAATATTGCAGTGTTTATAAAGTAGGTGACCATTTTTACATTTGAAGAAATAGGAAAGATGCGGTGCATCGAGCATGGAACACATATCCCCATTCTCCTGTTCTGTTTCGTTTGAAAGCATGTACTTTAAAACATTTCTCAGTTATAGATGCAAATTATGCATTTGTTATACCGATACATATTTTAAATCCATTTCAACTGCATTCTCTGAATTTTATCTACCTCTTCTTTTAATTTTCTGCTTTATGATTTTTCTGAAAAAAAGATTCTATTTACTGCTTTTAAATAATGCTCAATGGAACCCACTTCAAAGCAGTCAAATAAAAGTCAAGCAAGTGTGAAGAGTACAAATTGTGCCTCTTAACGACACGGGAACATGTCCATAAAGCTATTTAAAATACTACAGAATAAAGTTCCAATAAATCAGTGACACATCTATCATTTGCAAATAGCTATTTTTATATCTGAGTGAACTTTAAATTTAGCTTCCCTTTTAATATGACACTTGAAGAATAATATTTTGAACAGTCAACACACAGGAGAAACATAAAATAAAAAGGTAGAAATGTGTCTTACTAGAATATAATAGGTGGTGGCACACCATCTTTGAAATCCATTAATTTACTTGTATTAATGATGTAATGGAGTTATTTATTTAAATAAAAAACTATTTTTATTTTATGGGTACCTTACTTAATATTAATTTTTATGGGTACCATAAAACATACACAACTCTTTAGAGTAGATAAGAATGTGTAAATTCGTATTCCCTTGCCCATTTAAAAATCTAAACGGCACATGCTATGTGTCATATTTAATGTCTAATATAAATTTAACTAAGTAGGCACAGTAACGTGTATTGCCTTACCTGCAAGCGTAGTCATTCTGCTGATGTGCACAGACTCCATTATTCTTACATGGAAAGTAATTACATGGTGTATTTGTGTTTTCACAGTACTTTCCAGTCACATTTTCTGGACAGACACATTTCACATCCTTAAAAGAAACAGAAGACATCGCAGTTAGCTTATCATTCTTTTTTTAATTTTTTTATTGAGAACAGGGAAAAAAAATAATCAACCAAGTAACAAATCAAAACAGACATATAAAGTCAAGTAATTAGCCGAGAATACCATTACTTTAAACACAATATCAAGAAGAGAAGTTAGCTTATCATTCCTGATGGCAATGCTTCAGTTTATTGAGCCTAGGAAACCCTCCACAAATACTGCTTAAAGTGCTGTTGCTTCGTTACAGGCCTGTATAAGATACTGAGCAACTGAATTATCTCCAGAGGGAGCAAATTTCACTTGATAACTTATTAGCATTAGTGGAGGACAAGACTATTTTCCAGATTTAGCATTACTACTCATCACAACATAAGCTTAAGGTGAGGTTCTGTAGCGATCCGAACCCGTGAATTCGGTATCGTAGTACCGACACGATTTTGGTACCAATGAACCGCAAATGATCCATTATATACATGACAGTGTTTTCGCTGCGCAACTAGCATGAATTCACTGGAAAATAGGGCATTCTGTCATAAAAGTCATGGCATCCATTTTAGTTACGGCATCCATTTTGTTTCTTGCCCTCACATAGTCAATGAACGGACGATGACCCCGGCCGAGTCACCTTGTTAAGGACACGTAAGCTCGAGCCCCGAGAAAGGCTGATGCTGCATGACTAGGCAGAATCAAGCTACCTCCCTTGCCTGAGGCCACTCCTGCTATACTGGTTCTCGTGTCCGTTGTCCTGACTGAAAGGCCAAAGACGGTAGCCATGCCCGTTTATGATCCATAAACACCTCTTATCCTACATTTCAATCCTTTGCACCTGGCTCTGCTCCTTACCTTCTGGGCTTTTACAATGGGGAGGTTACGATTTTTATGATGGTGAGGATCGGGCAAAGATTGGAAAACTGTCGAGAGGACCTGATCGAATACCGAAAACCTACGACTAATTATTGTTTGATGTCAAATTTACTGTTTGTTTGGGATACCGGGTCGGACATGAGAAATATTTGTGTAATGTAGCCTAAAGACATTTTTCGTGTATTCAAAGAGTAACCCACTTAATGCAATTTGAACAGTCTCGTAGATTCTGCCTCTGTGTGGTTCCTATGATTTCTGTGTCCCTGCAGTAAATAAACCTTGGTCTTTGACGCCGCCATCGAGAAGCCCGTGTCTCTGTTTATTTGTGCACCGGGACAGGAGGAACTCAGGGGTCTTCGGGTGTTGTTTCCCTGACACCTCTGGACTCTTAAAAGTCCAGAACCTCAAATTGGCGCCCATAGTGGGGCGACGTCATCCGGTACCGGTCCAAAGCCTGAAAAGTTCGAGAAGTTTCGTGTGAAGATTCCGGAGGGAGGTACCCCGCTTCATCCATCCCTGCATGTCGTAAAAGTGGCCCGACGATCTCTTCCACGAGGGTTCCCGTTCCCAGACGGCTACAGAGGACCGCTGCCCTGACTGTCGCCCTGTCTTGGACCCGAGGTGCAGACCTTAGTACGGCGAGACGTAGACGGGTTCTCCTTGGTGACGTCTTCCACATTTCAGTTAAGTATTAAGTGGGCTACACTCAGTTTGGTTGTTCCTTGTTGCTCTGGTTTAAATTCGTAGATTATCATTGGTTGCTCTTGTTTAGATAATCTTTGTTTTGGTATTGGTTCATTTTGGTAGGCCTAAGTTCTCTGCGTGTTTTGGTTGGAATTTGTCTTTGTTGCCATGACTACCAGTAGTAACTGTTTCTTGTCCTGGTTACGTTGCAACGGGGATTCCCGGTTGGAGGATTCGTGTTCGGTCCCTCCGATTGGAACTCCTACATATGAGCTCTATTGTAAACATGGTGTTGGTCCTATTGCGTATAATGAAGTATGGGTCCGTTATACCAGAAGAGATGGTGTCCTTAGTTGGCCGCCGCATGGTAGCTTCGAAACGGAAATACTAGCCAATCTAGAAATGAAGTTGTTCAAGAAAAAAGCCCGGCCGGCAATGTTTGATTCTTTTCGCGTATGGCGCAAAGAAGCCAAACAGAGAGAAATTAGGAAAACAAAGAAAGAACAGAAAGAGAAAGGGTTGACTTTAATGGAGTCTGCTAGGCAGCTGCATGTCAACGAGACTGAGAAAGCAATGGAGATGGCGAATAGAAAATATAATTTGGCAATTGATAAATGTTACTCTGTATTGCCATCATGTCCTATTAAGCCGATGGAGGATCATGAAAAGGATCCTCTGTTGTCTTACCTGTTGAATTCACCCCCACCGTATGCACAGGGTATTACAGTACCACAGTTGCTACCTGTTGTACAGCCAGCTGCTGGTCAGCCTGGAATAGTTGCTCCACTTCCTTTGATTCCAGCTCCTATCCTTCCCGTGGTTAATGTTCCTTCGGCACCCCCTCTTCCTGGGGCGCCCGTTCCGCCTTTGCCTGTCGTTTCGCAAACTGCTTTACCTGCTACTCCTACCCTTACTATTTCATCTGCTTCAGCTGTTCTGTCCCCGAACCCTGTGAACATTCTGACTCCGCTTTCCGTTCGTCGGAAAATAACCGACTCGGTAACTAATATCTTAACTCCTCTCTACAGGTCTTTAATTGAGACCCCCGTTTCTGACTCTATACAGAGACGTAGCCAGCTTCCTGGTCCCCAGGAACGAGACACGTTAGATTCGACAGCTCTTAGGTGGATGTCGAAAGCTGCGAAGTATGATGTACGAAGAGTGTTAGATACCTTTATGCAATGGAATGAACCAACCCAATGTTATGTTTTTGACGTGATGTGTTCTCTTGTGCGTGAAGAATGGGAAGATGATGATTTAGACTCGGTCCCCTCTGACCTGATAAATATTCAACAGAAATTTGCCGCAGGAATGGTGATAGGTCCAGAAGTAAGGAGAGCGATAGAAATGATTTTAGCTTATAGGGATGAGTACCCTCTTCGAGCGACAAGAGACCCTGATGGTTCACCAATTACTACCAGGAAAAGACGAGGTCAATATCCGATGAGGGAAGTTCCGCCGATATGGCGGGATGCAGTTCAAGCTGATGCGGCTAATAATATTGCAGCTGCTCCGGCACATTTCCAGAGAGTGTGGATACACATCCCTTGGAAACGGGCCGAAGTGTTAGCCGTAAAACAAGCATTACCAGACCCACGTAAAAATCCTGCTGGTTATTACAAAGAGTTAACGCAAACAGTTCAAGCGTGTGTCATGAATTTAGCAGACATTGAAATGCTATTTGGTAATGTGGTACCACAGCCTATATGGGCCAAAATTCGGCAAGAGAACCACCCAGTCGCCTTAGGAGGTGATTGGGCAGCTATTATAGCGGCAGATGCGCAACAAATTGGCGGTGCCAAACCTGAACCTCTGATTGCTGCTTTACCTGGCAGAATAATTACTCTAATGAAAACGCTGATGCCAGCGTTACGAGTCCATTGGGATAAATTATCGGCATGCAAGCAAAAGAAGGACGAAAGCGTCTCTGACTTCTTCACTAGATTTGAAGAGACCTTCGTAGACCACAGTGGGCAAGATATGAGTACTGAGGGAGGCCAGAGATTGTTTGTCGACAAATTCGTGTTTAATTTACTACCTGAGCTTAGTAACAAGTTAAAGGATTCTGAAAGTGCATGGGCAGTGTCGACAACAGCACAGATACTTGCAACTGCTCAGTATTACGAGAACAGAGAGAAAGAAGAGAAGGAAAAGTCAGAAAAGAAAACAAAAGATTTAAAGACTAAAGTTCTTCTGCAACAGGCGTATCCGCCTCGTTCGAATCAGTCAGATTTACGGCAGCGACCCCAGTTTCAGCCACAACCACAATTCCAGCAAGGGACGGCCCAAGGATTTAATTATAGTTTTCCGCGACAACAGTTAGCATGGAATCAGTTTGCTTATTGTAAAAAGGAGGGTCATTATAAGAATGAATGCCCAGTACTGCACCCACAAACTAGTGGTGTCCCAGCTCAGAGAGGTAATGTTGGGTTTATGCAAGCTCCTAGAGGTAGAGGACGTGGTACGATGACACCACAGGCTGATCGCCAATCGAATTATTTCGATCAGCGAAATGCACAATCTGCGCAAACAGGTAGATCTCCACAGTACCATGTTGAAGATTACTATGATCATAATGAGGAGATTCAAAGAAGCGAGCACTAGGACAGCCGCAGGCAAAGAGAGGGAGTAGTATCAGTTCCAGTTGATCAGAGTGGACCTTATGTCGCAGTAGTTACCTCAGGCGTGGTCGAACCGTTTCTGTTGGATACTGGTGCGGCAAAAAGTTCAATTATGCATGCGAAACTCCCTGGCGCACCTTTGTCTGGCTTAACGAACATTTCGGTAGGATTCTCAGGCGCCCCTGTTCACAATCCTGTTTCTAGTCCTTTGTCAATATCTGTTGGGCCATGCGAACTAGAAGCACCCCTTATCTTAACAACCGGTTGTAATGAGAATCTGCTTGGTTTAGATCTGTTGAAACGCCTGCACGCGACACTGTACTGTTCTCCTTCAGGAGTACAGCTCACATTAGGCAAAAGAGTCATCTCTCCAATGTATATGTCGATGGATAAGCTCCCACCGGAGCTGCGTTCTCTCCCTGATACTCTTTGGGCGACTGGTCCTAACGATGTAGGCCTCTTGGAAATTCCCCCTTATGTGGTAAGTCTGAAAGCTAATGTTAAATTCCCACGAATCCCACAGTATCGGATTTCGAATGAAGGGGAACGAGCACTCTTATTGATTGTGAAAGACTTGATACAGAAAGATGTGATTGAGGAAACTAGAGGGAACGTCTGCAATAGTCCTGTTCTGCCGATTTTGAAACGTACCGACCCTTCCAAACCTCCAATTTACAGATTTGTGATTGACCTCAGAGAAGTTAACAAAATAGTGATTCCGCAGTTTCCTGTGGTACCAGATATCACTGCATTACTGACGTTGATTCCTGCCTCAGCTTCATGGTTTACAGTGATCGACTTGAAAAATGCCTTTTTCAGCATTCCCATAGCCGAGCAAAGTAGAGACATTTTTGGTTTCTCCTTAGGAGGTCGCAGTTTCAGATTCAAACGCGCTCCACAAGGTTATTGTGAGAGCCCTTCAATTTACAGCCAAGCATTGAAGAGTCAATTAGATGCCCTTGTACTACCTCATGGTGTTGCTCTGATCCAATACGTAGACGATCTTTTGCTGGCTGCTGATGACAAGGAAACTTGCAAAGCAGCTACAATTTCTTTATTACGTCATTTGTCAGACTTACATCACAAGGTGTCACCTTCTAAACTGCAATATTGTTGCCAAGAAGTGACCTACTTAGGTCATCTTTTGTCAAAGGAGGGAAAAAGGTTGACCCCAGAGAGAATCAAAGCAATTTCACAGATGACTGTACCAAGCACACAAAGAGAAGTGCGTGCGTTTTTGGGTATTACGTCATACTGCAGGCAATGGATCCCAAATTTTTCTCTCATGGCGAAACCATTGGTAGCCCTGACTGGAAAAGGTGTTCCAAGCCCTTTGCCATGGTCTGATGAATGTCAACAGAGCTTCGCTGACTTACGTGATGCGCTGTGTTCAGCTCCTGTGTTAGGTACTCCTGACTACAGTAAGCCGTTTACTCTATATGTCCATGAAAGAGAAGGTTGTGCATTGAGTGTATTAACGCAACAATTTGGTGACAAACAGCGGCCTTGTGCATATTTCTCATCCACATTAGATCCGGTAGCCAGAGCGTTGCCAAGTTGTTTGAGAGCTACAGCAGCAGCTGTAGTGTCTATTCGACAGTCTGCTGGACTAGTCATGAACAACATGTTAGTAGTCATGGTTCCACATGCTGTGGATACACTCATGAATCGAACGAAAACTCAGCACCTATCAGGCTATGAGCTGACGCTTTTGGCAAGTCACATTCAGATCAAGCGATGCAGCATATTGAATCCAGCAACACTGTTGCCGACTACTCAGGAGTCGAGTGATTCAGAGCCCCATGATTGTTGTTTCAGAACTGAGGAAGAAACAAAAGGTAGGATTGATTTAAAAGACACTCCGTTACTAGATCCAGACGGCATTCTATATGTCGATGGGTCTTGTTTTAAGCTACAGAATGGTGATGTGACGGCCGCGTATGCAGTTACGACTTTGAGTACGATTGTTGAGACTGCAAGAGTAAGTCAGAATTCTGCCCAAGCTGCAGAATTAATTGCACTAACAAGAGCGTGTGTTTTAGCTGAGGGAAAGAGAGTGAATGTGTTTACTGATAGCCAATACACCTTCGGCGTTGCCCACAATTTTGGGCGTCTCTGGAGAGAAAGAGGTTTTCTCACGTCCCATGGGACTAAGATCCAACATGGGCAGTTAGTCAGCGATCTATTGGAATCCCTGACTCTACCGAATGAAGTTGCAATTGTGAAGTGCAGTGCACATCGGAAGATTACGGATGATGTTGGCCGTGGGAATGCGTTTGCTGATGAGGTCGCCAAAGAGACGGCCAAGAACATGACGAGCCGAATGTATGTTGCAACGTCTGCAAGATGGATTGCGGAATCAGGAATGTGTGAGAATACGATTGAAAGTGTGAAAACAATCCAGAATGAAGCAACTGAAAATGAGAAGAATGAATGGAAGGAGAAAACGGGTAAAATGGATTCAAGTGGATGTTGGGTCGATTTGTCTGAGCAGCAGCGTTGGATGTTACCTGATCCGTATGTACTTGCAGTAGTCACGATGGCGCATGGAGCGGCGCACATCAGTTCGAAAGGGATCTGTAAAATGTTAGCTCCAGTATGGAAGAACGATGGAATTACTAAGTGTGCAGAAAGAGTGGTGAAAAATTGTATGGTATGCCTGATGCATAATCCTGGCAAGGGAACCCCAACCCCAACTGGCCATTTTGCTCCCCCTTCTTGTCCCTTTGAAGTGATTCAGTTGGATTATATCCACATGGATAGATGTAACAATCTCAAATACGTCCTAGTGGTAGTCTGTGCCTTCTCAAGATGGATTGAGGCATATCCGTTAAAGGACAACACTGCTATGTCCACTGCCAAAATCCTCCTAAAAGAATACTTCCCCAGGTATGGTATGCCGCGGATTGTTTGGTCAGACAATGGAAGTGAGTTTGTAGTCTGCATTTCACCTTTAAACTTAACCCAACCAATTCACTAACAGGACTTCTTGTTTACCGCCCCCCCGGCTTCCCAGGTCCCTTCGCCTGTTCTCTTCTAGACTTAGTTACAACCCAGGCCCATTCCCTATCAAACTTTATGATAGTCGGGGACCTGAACATCCATCTAGAAGACCCGGCAGACTCGGTAGCCAATGATCTGATCCAAGACCTAGCGGCTCTCGACATCCGCCTACTAAACTCCGGAGCCACCCACATCAAGGGCCATCTATTGGACCCGGTGTTTACCAGCTCTCCCTCGATGCTAGCGAAGGAGGCCCTTCCCCTCCCTTGGACAGACCACTTCCTTGTCCCCTTCCAATTACCTGGAATCTTCAGGAAACACCGAATACCCCCCACCTACAGTAAGGACAGGACCTGGTCCAGACTCCCCACGGAAGAATGGGCTAAGACCCTTGAAAGAACCACCCCTGCACACGCAGAAGACCCGGCCACAGCAGACAGAAGATTCAGGGACTGGATCACCTCCTCCCTAGACTTAGTACTCCCACTTAGAACCAGGGAAGACAAAAACGGTAAACCTGGCTCTGCACCATGGTATACCGCGGATCTCAGAATACACCGTAAAAATTGTAAAAAAGCCGAACGGCTCTGGAGAAAAAACTGGCGACACGCCAACAAAGAGGCCTACCAGTCTACGGTCAAACTCTATAAAGAGGCCATCAAACTAGCCAAAGCCTCATACTATGATACGCGGATACAAGAAGCATCTAACTCAGCCCGAGAATCCTTTTTAATCGTAAAGGAGCTGACCAAGGTCCCCATCACTTCCCCCTCTAACACCCCTAAAGTTGACAGAAGCAATGAGCTAGCGAACTTCCTCAACGATAAAATCACCCGCATCCTGGTCTCCCTCCCACCCCCCGGACCCCCCAGCCACACGGAAAGCCGTATACTCCTCGACCAGGCTGAAAGTAACCTACGCCCCACTCTACCAACATTCCGACCAGTCACCCCCCTAGAGGTTGAGCGAACCCTAACGAAAATGAAAAGTGGGTCTCCCTTGGACCCAGCACCAATCAGGTTCCTCAAGACCGTTGCCTCAGTAATCGTACCTACTGTTACGGATCTCATCAACAGCTCGTTTGCCCACGGAACCGTCCCCGACAGCTGGAAGAGTGCTGTGGTTAAAGCACTCTTAAAAAAACCTCAGCTAGACCCATCGGACCTGTCTAACTACAGACCAATATCTCTACTCCCTGGTATCAGCAAAGTCACTGAGAAACTGGTAAATACCCAATTATCCCAGTTCCTTGAAACCAACAACGTGCTTCGACAATCCCAAACCGGATTTTGCCCGGGCCATGGAACAGACACTGCACTCCTCGCAGTCATCGAGGAGGCAAGGGGCATACTAGATTCAGGAGAATCAGAGGCAGTGATCCTCCTGGATCTGAGCGCAGCCTTCGACACGGTCAACCACCGTATCCTTCTGCATAGACTGGCCGATGCAGGACTTACCGGGACAGCAATCAAATGGATTGAATCCTTCCTTACAAGGCGCACTTTCCAAGTGTGGGACGACAATCATCTTTCATCCACCCTCCCACTCACAAGCGGCGTCCCCCAGGGCTCCTCCCTGAGCCCGACGCTTTTTAATGTCTATATGGCACCACTCGAGGACGTGGTAACACCATTTAACATAAAAATGGTGAGCTACGCTGACGATACCCAACTAGTCGTCTCCTTGTCCCAGCTGATTGACCATCCAGAAAATCTGACTAACTGCCTCATAGGAATTCATAACTGGATGAATAACTCATCACTAAAACTGAATGGGACAAAGACGAAAGTGATGCTACTAGGAAAGCAATGGACGACCATCCCTCCAACACTCTGGCCCGATGTGTTCGGAGAAATCCCCCCCCCCAAAACGTGAAATCAAGACACTCGGGGTGTGGCTCGAACCACAGCTCACGATGAAAACTCAAGCAACTAAAACCTCGGGCACCTGCTTCGGGCTCATGCGCACGACCCGTAAAATCCTGCCCTTACTGCCACCTACTTCCAGGAAGCTACTCATCCAGGGACTAGTGCTGTCCCGCCTGGACTACAGCAACCTGGTTTATCTGGGAGCCCCCGAGTCCACCATCACGAAACTCCAGCGGACACAGAACGCGGCGGCACGCATGCTCACTAACACCCCTTCCAGAACGTCCGCCAAGCAGGCCCTCAAAGCCCTGCACTGGCTCCCTGTGCGCCAAAGGGTGCAATTCAAAGCGATGTGTACAACACACAAGCTGTTCAACGGATCTGGTCCAGCGATTCTTAGTAAAATGATCACTCCCTACACAGCAACCAGATCCCTACGATCGCAGAATGAGAACCTAGCCAGCACCCCTAGATTCAAAAGAACCCGTACAGGAGGTCGACAATTCTCCGTTCAAGCGGCTAAGGGCTGGAACGCACTCCCTCGCTCCCTCAGACTAGAACCCAACTACCTGGTTTTCCGCAAGAAACTAAAGACTCACCTGTTTCCTAAATAAATTCCTTCTGTTGCTCTCCCCTCCCTCTCTTCCCCCTCAACAGGATTTCAAGTCACATAGTGCGGGGATGCCCTTGGGTCACCAGGCGCTCTAGAAATCGCTAAAATAAAAAAATAAAAAATAGGGAAAGTTATGAAGAGTGTGTGTGCGGGTCTGGGTATTTCCCAAAAATACCACAGTGCGAATCACCCACAATCAGCGGGTTTGGTTGAAGGGTACAATGGCACCCTGAAGCTGAAACTTGCGAAAATTCAAGCTTCCACTGGTCTCTCTTGGCCAGACGCACTGCCTTTAGCTTTACTGTCCACCAGAGCGACTGTACACTCTCGAGTAGGGCTTAGCCCATATGAGATTGTGTTCGGCCGCCCTGCTAATGTTTGGGGAGTCCCTAGGCCAAAGGAATTCAAACAGATTGAATACCCAATGTTGATTGATTACCTTCATGATCTGACTGCTAAATTGAGCCTTATTCATCAACAGGTATTCGAATCCTTGCCTAAACTGCCGGAGAGTCCAGGCCACACGTTGAAACCAGGCAACCAAGTGGTAGTCCGGAACTTTGAACGTACTCGGAACCTCCAGCCAAGATTCGTGGGTCCGTTCCAAGTCCTCCTCACAACAAGAACTGCAGTCCGCCTAGCTGGAAGGAAAAACTGGGTGCACGCCAGCCATACGAAGCGTGTCCCTCTTCCACTCCCCTATGATAACTGGGTTAGACAGGGAATTGGTATATCTGAGACAGAACCTGTTCCTAGGCACATCCCTTTCAGTGATGCAGAGTACATAACGGACCACCCACGAACGGGAACACAGAACTTTGACACCCCAGCAGGAACCGCTCCTTTGAATCCTGAACCGAGTACTGTACAAAGTGAACATTTGTCACCTGTGGAGTCGAACATTTCCGCACCTGTAGACCAGCTATTTCAAGACCAGACAAGTCCCGGAAAGTGCAGATATAATCTACGTTCTCATGTTATGAACTAATGACATTACATAATTACCATTCTGTTTGAAAACTGTTTTGATCTTACTGCATTCCATTCAGTCAGGAAGTTTGCTCAAAATTTTTATCTTTTTGTTTTTTTTTTATTATTTCTCTCACCTTGCCATCTGGGTTACCGTAGGGTCGTAACGTGTGCCTTGTTTTAATTTGCAGGGAATCAGACACTAGGTCGGTTTCTTCTGTTTGTCTTGGGAACTCCCAGGATAAACAGAGGCAAGTTTTTAACAGGTACAAACCATCCGTTGCGAACGGTTGTAGAAGATGGAGCTTCCTGAATTACGACGGGTTAATGTCATAAATGTGCACAAGACAAAGCTATATGACATATTGTATAGCAAATGTTTTCTAATGCAATGTACTCTGACACTTCTAATTGTTTTAATAACTTTGGTAGGCGGAATTATTTTTGGTATTCAGTTGATCTTTACACCTGTTGCATCTACAGTATCTCCCCATGCTCCTGTTTCTCCGACTGTTGTTTCTCTTCATTCTTTCCATCCTTTTCCTGCCCACGAGCAAGCTCGACGCTCTGAGTTTATAAATAACACTTTCATTCAACTCTTGCACCAACATCAACTAGTGGTTAATACAACAAACTGCTGGGTGTGTGGTTTGATACCACATACCATGGACAAGGGCATCCCCTATTTGGTTCTGCCTTTTAGTTATAATGGATCATTCTGGGAATTTAAGACCATGTTCGCTTATGCCCTAGAGACCTATCCTCCACGACCTCCGCCTTCCACCCGGTATAACTCTGCTAACAGAGCCTTGGTAAAAGGAATCACCGACATGGTGAAAGATGTCAATAATACTCCGTTCATTCCCAAAGATGAATTGCGAGTTTACATGGGTTGGAATGTTACGGAATATGGCATTACTCTGGGTGAGAACAAACGTAAGAGCTCAACTCTGCTCTGGGTCGTACCCCACCAAGGTCAAGTCTGTTTGCAAGGAAATGGGAGAAATCCGAAAGCTCGACTAGGGAAGAGTGACTGTATCGAAACATATGTTTTTCTGTCACAGTCTTCCCCGGCATTCTTAGCTGCTAAGGGTACCTATTTTGTTTACCAAGACAGAGCATACACATGGCTGCCTGCTGACTTCTCAGGCTCATGTTACATCGCTCAACTGTTACCTCCGACATACACTGCTGCACCGAACTATCACAAAACTAGAGTTGTGAGAGGTGTTTTCAGTAAAGAAGATACTGCTGGCCAAGAAGCAGGAGACTTTTTCAAGGGTTTCCTCCCATTCTGGGGGCCTATGGCCAACAGTAGAAACTTACGTCAACTAACACGGGTAGTTGAATCCACTATCACTGAAACGGCGGGTGCCCTTAGTAACCTGACAGCTGAGCTTCAAGCGGATCGCCTCATGACGTTACAGAACCGTATGGTCCTTGACGTGTTACTTGCAGATCGAGGTGGAGTATGTAAGATGATCCAATCAAGTTGCTGCGTTTTTATTCCAGATAATGCGCCAACAGTATACAAGGCCATCTCTAAGTTACATAAGATTTCTGACTCTATTCATGTAGAGGAAGGTGACTGGTCATTAATGGGATGGTTCTGGAGCCTGTTGTCTGCGTGGGGATGGAAGGTTCTGATAGTCACTGGTGTTGCATTAGTATTTTTATTTTCGTGCTGTCTCATTGTTCAGTGTGGTCCTGCCTTATGTAATCTCTGCATTTCTACATGCGTAAGAAGACCACCTGTTTTTAGAGATACGCCACGGGATAGAGTAATGCTCCAACAACATATCAGTGACCTGATGAACATAGAGATGGACTCTGACATAGAGTGAGTTATTGCCTATGTAAGGGCAAAAGGACGGTCTGAGGTTCTGTAGCGATCCGAACCCGTGAATTCGGTATCGTAGTACCGACACGATTTTGGTACCAATGAACCGCAAATGATCCATTATATACATGACAGTGTTTTCGCTGCGCAACTAGCATGAATTCACTGGAAAATAGGGCATTCTGTCATAAAAGTCATGGCATCCATTTTAGTTACGGCATCCATTTTGTTTCTTGCCCTCACATAGTCAATGAACGGACGATGACCCCGGCCGAGTCACCTTGTTAAGGACACGTAAGCTCGAGCCCCGAGAAAGGCTGACGCTGCATGACTAGGCAGAATCATGCTACCTCCCTTGCCTGAGGCCACTCCTGCTATACTGGTTCTCGTGTCCGTTGTCCTGACTGAAAGGCCGAAGACGGTAGCCATGCCCGTTTATGATCCATAATCACCTCTTATCCTACATTTCAATCCTTTGCTCCTGGCTCTGCTCCTTACCTTCTGGGCTTTTACAATGGGGAGGTTACGATTTTTATGATGGGGAGGATCGGGCAAAGAATGGAAAACTGTCGAGAGGACCTGATCGAATACCGAAAACCTACGACTAATTATTGTTTGATGTCAAATTTACTGTTTGTTTGGGATACCGGGTTGGGCATGAGAAATATTCGTGTAATGTAGCCTAAAGACATTTTTCGTGTATTTAAAGAGTAACCCACTTAATGCACTTTGAACAGTCTCGTAGATTCTGCCTCTGTGTGGTTCCTATGATTTCTGTGTCCCTGCAGTAAATAAACCTTGGTCTTTGACGCCGCCATCGAGAAGCCCGTGTCTCTGTTTATTTGTGCACCGGGACAGGAGGAACTCAGGGGTCTTCGGGTGTTGTTTCCCTGACACCTCTGGACTCTTAAAAGTCCAGAACCTCAAATGGGCAAAATCAATCTGACTGCACAACTCTTCAAACAGACGATGAGCTCAGGAAAATGAATCAGTCTCTACTTCATAAAAGAGCATTATCCTGAAATCCTCAACATCGTTAAAATATCAAAGAGTGGGCAAAATGCTTAGAGGTTCTTGACATTTTCCTGAGCTTGGCTTTAAAAAACATGTTACTGGAATGTGCCCGAGGTTCTGCCGGTGAGGTGAAATGCAACTTCAATGTCGTTATTTTTTTAATGACAAATGTCTTAAATACAAGCTCCAAGCTTCCTTGGAGCGTTTGCCAGTTCAGTGGTATCACTGTTCCACCAAGTGGGCTCCAGTAGGTAGGTGTTCACAGTCAGTGCTCATTGTGTGTGTTAAGATAAATTTCTGCAGTTAGGCCTCAAATATAAATCATGAGGAATTCCAGGCAAAGATTTTGCAGATGTTATGTGCAGGCTATGGGGGGAGATTAGAGATGAAGAGGTAGGAGGAGTGAATGGAAAGATATTGCTTGCAGCAGGAAGAATTACATGCTCCCGCTTTGCTGTACTGGGGGTTAGGTCATGGGCTTGGAATATGAGTCAGGCTGATATGTAGCCCTTTCCTTAATCGATTATAGTGGCTGGAAAAGTCAGGTGTCGGAAAACAGGACCGCTTGTAACCCACAAACAGGAACTCTACTCCACGCAATTTAAATTTGAGCCCAAGTCCATAGAACTAAAGTGTAAGAGATTTAGGGCCAGATGTATCAAAGGGTTTTGCCCATTCTGTGTCTATGGGGAAATGTGTTGATACATATGGCCCTTAGTTGTTAGTTGTGAAAGATGTGAGTCCTTCGTATGAAGTAAGCCTGCAAAAGTTTTCTTTACTGGAAAGCAAGTACCACCTGAGACCATTTGACTCTCTCCGATTAATGAATCCAAGGTCCGGGGAGGTGGTGCGGGCTAACAACCTCAGCTTGCTGGTATGCAACAACATTAAATTAAATCATTGTCCTGTAAGAGCTTTTCCTTATAAAAATTAAAAATACTTTTATTATGCACACACTTCAATATACTACACATCAATAACAAATATTTACAAGCAGATAGATAAAAAAACCTTTGTTTACTCCCTCATAACACATTACACCCCTAGTTGGTATTTAACTCTATAAAGAGAATCCCCCATCACTTATACTGGAATTATCAAAACGACAGGCCTACTTGCTATGTCAAGGTGTCACCATATTATTAAAAGCAACAACATGTTATAATTCATCAATGAAGTAAATGGGAATAGTAACAACATTCTATAATATTCACTGTAATATAAACCTTTGCAGTGTCAATAATTACTATTGTCAATAAAACATTAAAGTAAAAAGAAATGTGTCCCAGATTCTCATTTCTATTTTATTATGCTGGTATTGCATCTTTGGGTCCAACCATCAGGGATCCCTATATTTCCCAGCCCATATGCAAAAAGCACATGGTCTAAAGAAATTTGAAATGAGGTAACACTTCTGCCGGGGTCAGGGATTCCATACCCTGGGAGACTTACAGCAAGTTTAGGGGGAACATGTCTGAGGGGTATCCCTCACTCCCAACATGGACAATGGGGGTTGGTCAATGGTTCTCTGCTGTGTCCCTGTAAATGGGATCCCTGGACATTGTGCTGACATTAGGCCCCGGGGAATAGGGTGACCAGGCCCATAAGTATCTTATGGGGGAGGCTCCACTCAGTCACCCCTGCTGTCAAAATGTAATTACTTGAATATGCACTGACTCTTGTCCCTTGCCCACTTAAAAGTTATTTCTAAAGATTACAGCACAATGCTAAGCGCTTCTGTGCCTGGTGCTGCAGGGGCCAGGCTTCTTTCTTTATATTCTCCAGCTGTGTAGGCTTGATTTTCACACTCTTGTGCTCATTGTGCTCCTGTGCGCCAGTTCTAGCCTCCCCAGCATTTTCCCCAAGTCTCTTGGCCTCTAGAGTGGCATTTCATTGGGAGCCTGGTTTTCCTGCTGCTGGCCAGACCTATCCTCTGCCTGGGCTCCTGGTGCTCTCTCTTGGAAAATATCTTCCACAGCCCCTTCACAGCCAGCAAGCTGATCACCCCACCTGACACATTCACCAGGTCCCACATCCTCTTGGCATCTTGAAGGGCACCTGTGTAACAGCGGAGTCAAGCACCAGTTCACAGAACTTTCAGGAGAACACTCCAAGGTATGCCAGCAGATCCATTCCCCAAGCTGTTCATCAGGGGTGTGAAGGGGCCAGCACCATTTCATCTGGGGAGAACCAGGCTAGCACTGGGGTCCAGTTGAAATTAAAGTTTGCATAGCATTTTGGGACACTTTAAGATGATGATTTCAAGTGGCCTGGTAAAAGGCTGGCCTCAAATATGCCCTTAAATGACACAACTGTCTGATAAACTTCACACCAAAACTTAAGGGTCAGCCCCTCCGCTGTTTGGCTCCAGAGGTCTTGTCTTCCTCCTTTGTTTCTATGGGCTTGGGCTTTCCTAGCCCAGGTGCAGTGTCAGGAGTGACTTAGCACATGCAGATTTACTCCCTAACCCTTCCTTTCCTAAAAATAGGTTCAAGCACCGTTAATGACTCTATTGCATGGGAAGGTCTTTGTTCCTACTCCTGTCATTTCATAGAGTATCTCAGTTCTCAATGATTTAACTTATTATTTAACTAAGAGTCCAATAAGTATCTTCTTCAATAAAAAGCATGCACACTGTTCTACAGAGTAGGATAAAGAACGACCTTGAAAATACTACATTACAATATTAGAAAGCCATTCAGTGTGATCTCAAACAGTAGGTTGTTGAGATGTGTTCTGTTTTTCAAGTTATTTCCCATTCTTCTCCAAAACAACTTGAATTCATCTCCCATGGGTTTTGGTTTTAACAGCTAAGTAGTCCCCCGTGAGTAGATGATCCTCTTCCAGGAGGCCATTACTAGTTCATAGTGGAGGTTAGCAGAGCTTCGAGAGAATAAAGACCTAGCTGGGAACACCGTGCTTAAGATAATGGCTTATGATTGACGACGTGCCAGATGAGTTCACAGCAATGTTTGAATTACTTTTGGAGCTAAACATTGCAAAGGCCAAAACATGTAATTTTGGAATGTTCAAATGACTTTGAAAGTTTTATTATAATTGTAAATGCTGCAGTCGAACAGCAAAAATAGCAAGTTAATTGTTGTTGCTGACATGTGATGTTAGTAGCTTTTAAAATGGGCCTGCATTTATCAGTTTAATATCCAATGCTGATTTATATAACAAAGCTTTTAGAAATGCGGTTTCTGGTTGGCAGAGGTATGTACCCTGTCTAAGAAGGAACCACAATCCTAGTCTGGGTAAGTCACAAACACACCCTAAATTAACCTATGGTCACCCCTTGGTAGCTTGGCAAAGAGCAGTCATGCTTAACTTAAGAGGCGATGTGTAAAGTATTTGTGCAACATGTCAAACCGAAACAGTGATAATACCACCCAAAAAGATTCCACACCAAGTTAGGAAAATAGCTCTTAATTTAATAAATACACCAAGACGAAAGCAGCATAAATCCAATATGTTTTACCGGGGATATTGATTTTAAAAGAATAAGTGAAAATAGTGCCAAATAGCATTAAGTGGCAACAACGGACATGTGCTCGTGCTGAACCAGGACAAAGTCAAAAGTTCAGCCTGACCACGAAGGAGACCTGGCTGGCTACATGGACAAGGTTGGGCCTCTAAGCAAAAGTACCTTAGTCCAGGCTGCGTTGAAGATCCTGACAATGGAGAGGCTGTTGAGCGCAGAAGGGACAATGCGCTGATGTTGATCCACACATTCGGTGACGATGTGCTGGTCCTGTCAGCACAACAACAATGAGGCATCAGCTCCGATGCAGAGTTTTAGCTTCAATGTTGATGTGTCATCGAGGGAGTTGCGAGGACTTTATTTGGAGAGCGCTGTGCAGTGATGGTTCCGAAGGCAGAGCAGAGGCTCTGAGTTATGCAGATGCAGTGATGCACCAGTTTCGATCGGCGCACTGATGAAGATGCATCGGTGCTGACCACGCAGTAGTGGCGATGAGGCAGTTCTGTCTCTGCAGCAGAGATGAGTTGAACAAGCACCTTAGGTTCTCTTTCAAGGGCCCAGGACCAAGACAGCACCTCTTGGCAGAGCAGACTTACAGATTGCAGAGTACAGGTGAAGGATAGTTGGCAGTCTTTCATTTCCCTGAGACTTCAGATCGGAAGGCAAGCCAGCAGCCCTTTAAGTAATTCCGGGTTCAAGTGATGTAGGTGCAGTCCTTCTCAATCAGACCAGTAGGGCAACAGGCAGCAGGTCAGCACAGAAATAAAGCAGTTTTTCCAGAGCAGCAGTCCAGCAGAGTGAAAGTCCTTCAGAACTGCAGCAGTCCTTCTTCTTGGAAGAGTCTTCAAGGGTCCAGAAGTGCACTGTAGTTTACTGACGTAGTAATGTCTGAGGCCCAGTTCTTATACCCAGTGGTGCCTTTGAAATAGGGCAAACTTGAAAGAAGGGTTTTTGAAGTGCACAGAGGCCCTCCCATCCTGCCCTGGCTCAAGATTCGTTACAGGGAGTATGCAGTCCTTTGTGGGGTGACAGGACACGGCCTATTCAGGTGTAAGTGTAAGGCTGTTCCAAGCTACTCCCTCCCATCCTCCAAGGATGGCCGATCATGTCATATCTAAGCACCCATTGTGTTGTCTGTCTAGAAAGAATGTTCAAAGTCCGGCTGTCACCCTCCCAATGTGTGTTGGGGACATGCTGCAGACACAGAGGGTGAAGATGCTACCTAAGGATGTCAGGCTAACAACAGTGATCTACAATATCCATTTATTTTATAAAGCATGATTTATTTCTTCCTGAGGCGGTGCCACTGCCTGTGAGCCATGTGCCATCCTTTACAGGTGTAGTATTACAACAGCCACAGATTTGTAGATAAACAGTTTAGCCTCACTAAAGATATGCAGTGTTCAATAGAGTCCTGCGATTTATGATGATGTGTGAAAAAGATACAAGTGAAACCGGGGAACACCAAATGGAATAAAAAAGTGTTTTCACTTTGCTCCATGAAGAAAGTAACTCCCCCTTCTCCTCAAACTAGTCGATACTGGCCTGGGTCCTGAGTATGATTACCCACAATTGCTCACATACCTGTCATTTACCTACCTGCAGAATGAATGTCCATGTTACCTCTTAGTTTTGAATGCTGTGCACACTTTTGGTGTATATAAACATCCTAGTCTTTCTGCCATTGTTTCAGAACCTAAATAGATCCATGCACATGTCTGTGTCTAATCAGAGCCATATTCCTGAACATCAGAAAACAAACTTTTCACAGTTTCTAACTAATGGTGTGCTAGCAAAGTCACATCAAAGTGTAAGGTGCTCCATGGGAATCTAATTTGATAGTCTTACTGGGGCTACCGCACAGAGAATGCTCCCTCTGCAAATATATAGCATTATGTATGCCCGATAATGCCCGGTGCAGACTCTGGTCCAGTCAATCAACGCCTCCACTCAAGTGAGACCCACTGACCTGGACTATTACATGCCTACATCCAAGTGTTTAAGCCATTACAAGCATCTGTTCATGGAGGTGGTCACAGGAAGAACGAGAACACACATCAAATTAACAAAAGCCACAATGAGTTGGGTAAATATTTAATGTAAGATGTCAATATAGGCAGCAAAAGGCTCTAGCGAGTTAACTGCAATCAAGGTAAAAATTACCATTACCTTGTTTCAATTCAGAATGGACTCAATGGATACATGACTGGAAGCTGTTGAGGGCCCACAGTTTCAACCCCCTCCCAAATGAGTTCAAGAGCCTCCTCCAAATCATGGAAGATAGGCACATGAGGATATTCAGTGATCCCAGAAAGTAAAAAGAAAGCAGATATAATAAGCTACCTGTTATCCTTCCCTCACTACATGCTTCTTCTCCAGCAAAATAGTTCCATAGGGCCTACATGGTTTGCTGACTGCATCTAATAAAGAAGAAAAAATCAGCAGCCAACAGGACAGATGAGCCATCCAAGTTACCAGAACCTGAAGACCTGAAAAAGTGTGTATGCATTCTAGATTCGTTGGACATGGGCATATCTTGCCCCACTACGTGTGCCTAACTCAGCAGCAACGCTTTAGAAAAAGGTGTTTGAAGAGAAATCTACTTGGAATCTGTTAGTAAAAATTTCCTTTGCAGTGGCTTCCTGAGCTAGCCTTTGCTTCTCTTCTTACTTATGTAATTTGACTTGGAATCGTAACTCTGCATGAATACACATTAGGGCTTGTGCACTGGTGAGTATGCCCTAACTTTTAAGCACACTGACTTAACAGGTCACTTAGCTTATTGACAACACCTTTTAACCTGACTGTCCCATTCCATGGATCTTCCCTTTGGCCAATAAGGGTGACTGTGCATTTTTCATTGTCACTGTTTGAAGTCAACTTGTGTCATAACATCCAGAGGTATGGGTGACATGGTGTTGGGCTATGCATCTGGCCAGCTTAAAGTTTTATTGGTTGCTGTCACTTAAATCACTTGTTATTAGCTCTTTATTTTTTTTCATATCTGATTACCCTTAATGTTTTACCTGAATATCCCTACTCTAGTTCTTCTTTGACTTTCACTTTTTACAATGAAACGTGGTATTGACGATTATCCTCTTTGATATGGTTCTGTTATTTGCTGCACTTGATAAATAGCTTTGGTCCCTTCTTAAGACACTCTCATAATAAAATGGACTCTTTTGTTACCTATAATGTTAAAATATGTTAGCTCACATGGCCAATAAGCCCCAAAAATTGACTATTATGAGAGAGACACCAACTTCTGCTTATCATTCAACATTCCACAAGCTATAACACAGGTAGGGGTGGGGGGGTCACACAAGATTGTTAACTGCATCAATGCTAATTTGCATACCAAAGTTTCAGTCAGGCCCCTTTGGAAGGCACGTCTACAAAAAAATTATCACCAAGAGTATTAAGTAGATAGTGATATCCATATATACCTCCAGTGGAACCAAAGCGAACTTCTCATCTCCAATATCTTGGGTGGAATTTCAATTTAGGAATACTAAGAGTCAGGTGTTGAAATACATCAATACATCAATTGGGACTCGAAAGAGGGTGTTACGCGTAGGCAAGCCATTAAGGCATACGAGGTAAAATAGCAACCAGATGACAACCAAGCTGAAAGGTACCAGGAAGTAATAGATGTCAACTGAGTGGAGGAGAGTCTCCCGATTCTGGCGTGTGCACCTACTTCACCTCTACTTGGTTGGCATCATTGTAGTGAGGAAGGTCCACGCAGGAAGGTTGTAATTAAAGGTGATTTATTCATGCAGGGAACATGTTGAATAGTTCAGAACAACAAGCAGTTAAGTTGTGAAGGAGAGACCCGCCAGGAGCAGCCTGTCTGCTGCTCAGCCCATGCTCAGCTGTCACTTCACCTCTCTGTGTCCCAACATTCCGAGCCACATCATGACTCCAACATTCTATTAAGCACAGAGCACAGGCACAGTCTGAGCAGGAGGTGTAAAATACATTACATTACAAATGCAGGATACTGCATATCCCTTTTCCTTCCAACAGAAGAACAAATACAATGTATGATAAAATATAACGAGAGTGAACAAAGGACAGATCTCAAGGAAGGAACAACGGAGTGACAGAGTGAACGTCAAGGAAAAGAGCAAGCAAGGTAGAGTGAGGAGATAGATGGGAGAAGACAAGGAGGAGAAGGTCAAGTGTAAATATGCAGATAGAAAAAACCCATACTCTGCAACAATGAAATAAAAAGGAGAGAGTGAGACGCCTGAGAAGAATTAAGAAGTAGAGAGAGACACAGACGTACCAAAGACTACCCCTACAGACACCCACTGGCCCGACAGGCAAGCAAGGAAAGAAGGACAAGGCACGACGAGAAGAGAACAGAAGACAACCCAAACGCAAGTAGAAGAGAAGGAAGAAACTCTACTGGAGCATAGGAGAACGAGAAGAACAATTCAGAAAAGTAAAGGCAAAAGACTCAGGAAGAATAACAGCGAATGTGTAAGGTACAGATTCCAAAGATGAAGAGGAAGTGAACATAAGTAGGAAATCTGAACTGGAGAAAACAGAGAGAAAGCAAAGAGCCACAAACAGTATCACTATACTCCTCCCCATTTCCAAATAGACAATGCTAATAAGGAAACAGTGTAATGTGGCGTATTTAAAACAGCAATGTAAAATCACAGAAAATTACATAGAAAGTAAATAACAGCCAATGGGACAAAAACCCATGACCGCCCTCTACACCGATGAAAAAAGGGTGAGGAGCAATGTAGATTGGACCAAAACCCATTAAATAGCAGCCTGTGTTAAGTCAACCCCATGTAGAGGAAAACAGTAGTGCAATGTAGAGATGGGACTAAAACCCATAAGACGCCCTGTGTGAGGGTGACTGTAAAAGTAAATCGGACTTTGTCCCATGAAACGGTGCCCTGTGAAAGGGTACCTGTGTAAATGTAAATGGGACTATGAGCCCTGGAACGGTGCCGTGTGTAAGGGTGAAGACTGTAAGTAGCCCGTGTAGGCACATGTACTGTGAGCAAATGGGGAAGGAACCCATTACAATCCGTTTGTAGGGAAGCGTAAAGTGTTAATAGAACACATGAAAAATGGACAATGACCCCCTGAATGTGTACCCAAATCTTAATGAATGTGAGATTATGGATCACTAAATCCTACCGAATCAATCCCATGCAGGATAAACAGGAGATAGACAATCCCATAATGTAACGTAACACAATGCAAAAACATGTGTACATATGCTAGCTTAACAGCACATTGTCATTTGCAAACAGAAAACGTTAATGATGTGCATGTCACCATAATGAAAGAAAACTGCGTAATCAAAGCGATGCATACATTAGGCATAGGAACTAAATGCATTATAATAACATTTGCTGAATGTTATAGTATAGCGTGAGTGTGTTACAGAAGTCATGATAAAGTTTGTGATAAAACAAGTGAGTCTGTTGTGAGACAAGAATGCACAGTCACAAGTTGTACTCACTGTGAGAACAAAAAGTTCATACAAGTGGCTTCAAAAGTGCATTTTGAAATATCCAGAGTTTGGCAGAGAAGATGGACTAGAGTAGGCTGTCTCGCACACTAGAGCCAGCAGATTCTTCTCCAGACTGCCATTTCAATTGGAAAATTTGGCCGTGAACTGGCTTCAGATTTTCAAATATTTCCGGCTCCAAACTCCATATTTCTTCAACCAGTCCTACAGAACAGACGAAGCCTTTAATAAACTATGAAAAGACCCCAGGGTCGGTCTACATAAAACACCACACGCCAGCGCTACCCGCCAGCATTGAAAATGAGAGAAACCAAGAACTAGATGGCAGCACACACGATGGGCAAAGCGGGATGGCTAACGGCGCACACGGGCACCACACAGAGTCGCTTTGCAAAAAAATGTGTGTCGTCACAGGGCTCACTCATCGTTGAGGTGATCCACGTGGTCCGCTGAGGAGGTGCACACGCAGCAGGCCCACACAGGCAAGCAACAAAAAAATAATGCTTTCAACGGCCAAAATGCTAACAGTGAGTTGAATTCTGTGAAAAATGAAAGTTGAAAAGAAAGCTCACCTCAGACAGGGAGGACCACAAAGCAGTACAGTCAGAACAAACGTTACTTCACACATCACAATGTGGATGGGAAGCAGAAGACCACACAGTGAAGATTTCACAAAGACCAGCAAAGTACACAAGAAATTCCCTGACGAACTTCACTAGTACGTGAAAGCACTGAGTGGTGAACCATCGTGACAAAAGCACAAAACAAAGTTGACTGAGGATCAATCATGTGTGAAGAGGGTGACGAGATAACAAACGTCTGTACCTCCAGCATGCAGTCTCCATAAAGCACCTCCCAAAGCAAGATGACACAAATGTGGAGATATAGGGAGGAAGTGCACGAGGTCACACAGCATAGGCAGCAACAAATGACTCCATACCTGCTGCATTTAAAGACTAGATGTCTGTAGTAAGTGCAGTAACACTGGTCATGGTTTCCCTTCTTTATATTGCTCCATGCTCCACAATGTATTTGTATTACCTCAAGGTAGCAGAGTGTGTGCCTGGGAGTGAACCAGCGTGACTGAGATGAATTGTCTGCCTGTAGAGTTGAAGTACTTGAAAGGACAGGCAGTAGGTGTTTCAGCAGAGTCAAAAATACATAATTTAGATGAGCACAGCATGCCTGGGCTAGGGCTGTCCGATGGTGAGGACTCTGGTGGGGCTGGACGGCATAGTGGTTCATCTTACTAGTGTTGTTGTCTTCTTTTCTTTTCTTTGTAAAACTTCTTTCTTCTTTGTTGTCATCTTTGTGGTTCTGTGTGGAACACACATTTTTTCTTCATGTTTCTGTGGATACCTCCTCGTGAACTTCTTGTGGTTGTCGCAACTGTAGTCTCTGTAGATTGCGGCATCTCCAGATCCTCTTTTGTTCACCGGGGTCCTGAGATCCGCTTGTAACGTCACCAACTTGTCGCCAAATAAATGTAGTGAGGAAGAACCACGCAGGAAGGTTGTAATTAAATGTGATTTATTGATGCAGGTAACATTTTGAATAGTTCAGAACAGCAAGTGGTTAAGTTGTGAAGAAGAGCCCCACCAGGAGCAGCCTGTCTGCTGCTCAGCCAATGCTCAACTGTTACTTTACCTCTCTATGTCCCAACATTCCGAGGCACATCATGACTCCAACATTCTATTGAGCACAGAGCACAGGCACTGGCTGAGCAGGAGGTGTAAAATACATTACATTACAAATGCAGGATACTACAATCTTTTATTTTCTGGTGCCTTCCCATGCTCCATAATAGTCGGTCTAAACTTGTGACTTTGATCTGGTCCAGCATGACCAGATAGCCGTGTGTGGCGCTTTATGCTTTTAGCTACTACACATTGCAGTCTATTCTTTAAAAATTAATAATTTGTGTTCTACTGATTGGATTTTTATCATTTTGGTCTTGTTTTCTTTATTACGTTTTGCTGTAATTTGTTATCCTGCTGTGGGATACTGTTTGTGTGGTGTTCTAAGTGTTTTAATGTTTGAAGTGTTGCACAAATACCTGGCACATTGACTCTATGGCAAGCCTTATTGCTCTGTGCCAAGCTACCAAAGGATAAACACAGGTTAATTTTGCATTTGCCTGTGACTTACCCTTACTAGGATTGTGATTGGTGCTTGATCAGGGCTCACACCCAGTCAACCAGTAACCCAATGTCTAAGAATAATGATGATGATGATTATATTATATTGGCTGGATTTCTCAGGTTCCACTGACTTCATGCTTTGTTTTGGATTGTCTCCAGGTGCACAGAAAGTCAAAGATGACACAGATAAAGAGAGAAATCTGTGAGTTAGTTGACAGTGAAACCAGAGTCCTATGCTAAGTCCTCTACTTATGCTAAGTGCCTACAGCTAGTGCTAAGAAGATTGCCAATAGAAGAGGTTTCTGCCAAGTAAATGGCAAGTGAGAAGTCCTTTGTCAGTGTCAATACTGACATCAAGCCATTACCCTTTTTCCAGAAATGTTGCACTGCACCCTCCTCTGGGTACGAAGAGGCTGGGAGGAGGAATATCTTTGGATCCATTGTGACACCACCAGAGCTAAAATGCATGTCTTTCAGCACCACAGTGATTGCAGCCATGGAAATGAGCACTGAGTCTGAAATCAATGTCTCTTAGAAAACTGAATCTTCACAGGAAACTCCACAGGGATTACAGCAGAAGTAGGAAGTAGGAGCAGAGCAGGAAGTTGAGCTTGCTACTGAGCAGATCTTGCGGTGACTAGTCTTCTATTGGATACAACTGCTCTTCCATTGGATACGTCAGTTTCATGATCTTTGGCATTGAACAGATATAGCACTCCTCATCTTCTCCAAGCCCTCTTCTGATGATCTTCACATGGCTTAGAACTCAACCAAGACCCACTATGAGAGACAAGGAAAAAGAAAGGCTCTGAAAGCCTTGAAAGTGAGGAAAGTGATCATGAAGGGAGGAGAGTTTTGGTTAGTTTGGAGAGTGCACAGAGGAAGTAGAACTCAACTCTATATAACCCGCTCTGGGTCATTTACTTCCGCCAATACCACCTGCTTACATCTTTTTCAAAAGTTTCCAAAAACAGTTGCTGCAGGCATGAGTCACAGGTAGGGGGGCAGGAGAGGTCGAACAGGGAATCATGTACGGACGGGGGATTGTGTGGGATGGGGGTTTGTGCAGGGAGGGGGGTCACAGGGTGGTGTTTTATTTAATTTAAACAATACATACATAATTAAACTTACCTGTCTATAGGCCAGCCGGGTGCTGCATCTTCTCTGCTCTTCTGCTCTCCAGGAACAGAAAGCAGAAGCAGGCAGCCAGGCTCCCTCCCTCCCCTAAGCCAATCACAACTCTGCTCAAGCAGCTTTGTGATTGGTCGGGATGCCACCCAGCCAGCGGCTTATGGATAGGCCATTTTCTCCATGTAGGCTGCATTGAAGCCTACATGGAGAAAAGACAGAGTGTGCATGACTGGTTTGGGTGGGGGCCAACCAAGCAGTTTTTGTACACTCAGGAGTGGGCAGGCACACCACTCCGCCCCTGCCCTGCTCTCAGAGCAGACCAGCCCACCTGCCTGCAAATAAATAAAAAATTGGTAACAAAGAAAAGTTATTACCATTTAAAGGTTTCTGCTTCTCGCTCTGTGAGAAGCAGTGGGATGATGTTCCTCCGCCCTAGTGGCAGAGCCGCCCCTGTCCAAAAACCTCCACCACCCCTATTGCAGTCATAACAGGCCTTATAGAAAGGCCAATACCACTGCCAAGCTCCAAGTCGATAAGTTCTTAAAACTTTGGCACAATACGAAAGCTCCCCTCCCCAGACTGGGACTTAGTTACGCCACATTGAGAGCAGATCACAGAATGCTCAAATTGCCACAGCAAAGTTTGTCAAGGAAAGCCAGGTGGACCTGTTATTAATGGAGGTCAACTGACTCATCAAAAAAATCAAAACACAATTGTGTGTGAAGAGGACTTCGAAAACATAGCTGCTGGTTCTGCGAGAAAAGAAGATGTTAAAATAATAGTCGGTGGTGCTGGAGAGAAAGAAGATGTGAATGTATTGTGTGCAAAGAAAATAGTGTGACATAATTGCTTGTAATCTTGTGTAGATTTGCTATAGAAAACTACGCAAATTACTCTCACCCTTAGTGGTAATGGAGTCCTTTTAAAACCCCTTCTTCAGCAGCTGCCGACTTGTTGGTAATCTATATGCTGCAACTCTTGTTTGAGCACTTTGTCACTATCAATAATTATATAATTCAAAAGTAGATGGGATGAAACTGCCAAAGTTGTGGAGGTTGTCAAATGGGGCTAGTGTAGTCTCCGATCCAAATGCTACTCTCTTTTGAGAGTATGACACAGTCAGCAAGGAGAAGAGTACAATGAGGCAAGTGATAGCTTTATTAAACCCTCTGCAGGAGCATTTGAACAAGATGGAACATATTTTAAGCTTTGTCGCAGAAAAGGCAATTGCTTAGGTCAACAGCCTAAACCATCACTTAAATACAAATTAAAGGCTGCAAAAAGAGATTGTGTCCTTCTGAGAGTACATCTGTACCACAATACTGGATCCATTGTACTATAAAATGCTGTCCACTATCATTCCTTTTTCAGAATTGGATGTCTCAATTTGAAAGATTTGGATCAACAAGGAGATTTGGTGATCTAGAATAAAGAACAATTGCAAAATTTCGGCGAGGGCAAAACTGAAGAACAGCCTTCTACTGTGAAGTGGCAACCAACACAATTGCTGGCTCCTACTAAACCCACAGCAACACCAATTTTAGGTAAATTGACAAGCTCTGCAAAGGTTTGATTTCATATGAGAGGATTTAAATCAAGAGAACCAATGACAATTGAGGAAATTATCCAAATCAATATGGGTGACTCATAAGGGGTGCATCTGGATCAAGTCCCCTTGACCTAGAGGCAAGTTAAATAGGAACAGTACCCAGAACTCCGCAGAGTGATGATGGAGCGGGTAGTACAAAATTTTGTATACCTCTCCCATTTTGCATGAAAATTATTAATTAAATACTCCATTAATTATAATATTATTAAATGAGTTTGCATGTTTATTAATCAACATTATTAATATTCGAATTACACGTGGGATTTGCATTTCGCATGGCTAAATAACCATTATGACTAAAATCCATACGCATACTAACAAGTTGTACATGTAGTAATTAGAATACTGCATGATATATGTGCTTTTGTAATGTCTTGTAATGTTGCCCGAGAAGAGGACCAAAAAGGTGGAGATAATTGCTTTAAATGTTGCTATACGCTAGATAAATACATGCACATAGAGGAATTAGTAAGGGGTTAACATTAGATTTATTATTTTTATGTATTAATTACGTTCTTATGTTTGTTTCGCTTAAGTTGGAGTTTGGGCGTAAATCAAAGACAGCCGCCGACGCTACACGACGAAGTGGCCTCTGTCCCACGAGGCACGGAGTGAACTGCGCAGGCACGTGAAGTTTTCTAAACCTCGTCACAACCTTTGTTCCCCATGTACTCAAGCAAGGACACAGTGGGAAGATGGCCAAGACAGAAAACAAATGACTTTACAGAAAACCGAAACAGACTGACTTTTACACGAACCCATGACCTTACTCCTCGAACTGAACTGAAACCCTAATATCTGACATTGGACGATCTCAACCAGCCAATCCCGACTGACCTAAAACATTTAATTTGTATCATCTTTGCTTCATTTTATTATAAAAATACGCAGTAGAATAGAGAGGGACGCTTACGCTTGGCTTAGCTCATCAATGATCGATGCTGCTCAGGAGGTGCGCTGCGTTTCCTGAATCTTGAAGGTCCAGATACTGCCTTATTATCTGATGACTGCGAACTTTCCTAAATCTACGGGCAATGATAGATGCTTGCACGCCTTTGGTCCTTTGCTGATCATTAGGACTGTAGCGTGCTGAGCATAGAACTTTGAGCTTTGGCTTGCTTTCTGGCAATTTACAACAAAATTATGCAGAGCAAATGAATTAGAGGACTCCAAAATAGCCAGATTAGGTCAATATAATGTTCTGCGGTTTACTAGAAATTTTATAAACTTTCTAAACTTTGACGAGATAAACGCAAATTTAAATTTTATGAAAATTTAGATAAACAAATTATTGATTAACCAGAAATTATGAGTTATGAGTTTCATTTAAGATATAGATTCTGAAATCTTGAAATGTGTTTTAGCTGGTTCTAAATCACCATCAACCAATCCAACTAATTTGGTCCGTCCGATCGACCGAAGTGGGAGGAGTGCCTTGATGTTTTAGGATTGAGAATCTGTAGGAGAAAGGGCATTAATGCATATTTTGTATATGACTTTTCCTTCCCTATAGGTTATAAGGCGTTCGCCTCACATGTCCGGTGCTTGAACCACTCATCCCTCCAGTGTGTGCAGACCGGTATGGAAATGACGTGCGAGTGATGGTGTTATTGGCCCCACCAATGACTGCTTGTGTGAATGAATTTAGTTTGACTTTGGGTCTGTGATGCAGGGAGGATACCGGAACGGGTTGTTTCCCGTTGCTAGGGTTTTTTGTGCTGCAACACTGGCAATAAAGTATCTAGCATCTTAGCTAGAGAGTGTGTCTTCGGAAGCGAGTCTTCAGTGTAGCTGGGACAGTTGTCATGGTGAGAAGGACCAGTCTCTCTCCCTGAAATGTGGGGAGATTGACGATGAATAAAATGAACAAACAAATTATTATACTCCTGAAAACACAATTGTGGGCGCGGACAATTAGTCTGACATCACAAGGGTGGCAAATAATCATCCTCTGGATGTATGACAATAAGCTAATATAGATTTATACATATATATAGATTTGTTTATTAGATGAAAGTGATGGAACCCTCACTCACAAAACTACCACAATCCCTGTAATGATGAACTACAAACGTAACTACATCAACCTGTACTTAACCTTCTGGTAGCCTTCACAAAGGTAGTGGCAATGTATAACGTATTTAGGAAGCATACAAAGAGTAATAATGTGAAAAAAGAAAAAAGAAAATACATTTAAAAAAAATTTGAAATTGAAGTTGAAATAGATTTATAACTTTTTACGTTTCTAAATGAAAATAGCTCCAAGGAGCACAAATCACCACTCGTGGTTATCTGGTCTAAGACCGTGATAAAGTCACAAGTGCATGACAACCATGATAGAGCGCAGGTCAGATACAGTGACCAGTGCAGTCCTGCGGAAGAATTACCATCTCAAGTCTGGTGCAAAGAGCTCCATTTATGTTGGAGGAGGATGTAAGGAGGCAGCATTTGTCTTGAGTAGCAGGTTGAGCATCATGGATGGTCGATACTTTAGCATGAAGAGCTGGTTGTTGTTGAAGGTTCACATTGGTTGATGTTCAGGGGCGATCAGTGTTGGTGCGAAGTGCAGGTCTTGTGTTGCCAGTCATCACTGATAGTTGCTGTCAGCATGAAGAGCAGGTATCACTGGAGCGTCGAGTTGGCACTCATTGCGGGAGGTCAATCTCAGTGTGAAGAGGTCATTTTGCGGACACAAGAAACTCAAATGTTCACCTTTTCTATAGAAGTTCACACTGATGCTAGACAAAGGGTTCAGGATCTGAGAAGGGGAACCTTTTGGAAATCAGTATTCACTCCAGCTGAGGCAAGAAGCAGGACTCAGGCAGGTTTAGGCAGGTCCAGTTAGTACTGTTCAGCTGAGCAGTTGCAAGGTGGCCTCTGAAGGCTTGTTCTTTCCTGCAGCTCCCACAGGAAGTTGAACAACCGACCCTTGGAGTTCCTCTAGGTAGCCTGAAATGAAAACAAGCAGGTCCTACCTTCCTTCCTGAGATAACAAGGCAGTCCTTCCAACAGCAAGGCAGTCCTGGCTACAGGGCAGCCCTTCATCTGAATTCTCCACATGTCCAGGAGTGCTCTGATTAGTGATCCAGAAGTTCCTATTTGTATAACTCATTTAAGCCTTTGTGTCAGGGATCTGCTGACCTACCCCCAAAACTGATTCTGGTCAGTTCCTCCCATTTCCTGGGTTTTGTTAAAAATTGCCTAGGGGCACAAAAAGCAGGACAAGCCTGGTTACTGGTTCCTTTGTGTGTTCTGCAGGCAGAGTCATGTGAAGTGTAAACAGGGCATGGGGCAGGTCCTCTCATGTCATCCTGTGGCTTTCTTTGTTCCCATGTCTGGAAGGGACACACAACCCCAACAGCAAAGCCATTCACAGCCAAGTAACCCAGGTCACTGGCGGGAAGGTACAGTTAGGTTGGACAAGAAAATGCAACTCTCTAGAAGGGGCCTTTTAAAAATTATAACTTAATAAACAGCTTTACAATTAAAGAGGATTTTAAATTACAATTCATTTGAGTCTAAAAAACACATCTCTAACTGCTCCTAAATTGAAGCACGTATTACATGCAATTAGGTATCCCAGTGTTAGTCTATGGGAGAGACAGCACTTAAAATTGTGAAAAATATCTTTAGGAGTTTTTTACTGCCAGAACATGTAAAACTTAAACACACATGCCCTAATTCTTGAATGCCATGTACCCTCACTGATGAACCTTTAAGGCTTATCTTAGGGGTGACTTATAAGTGTTAAGAAGGAATGTTTGGGCCTGCCAAAAGATTCATTTAGCGAGGTTGAAGTGGCAGTTCAAAACTGCACTGCAGGCTGTAGTGGCAGACCTGAGTCGTAAGTGGGTGGCACACTGATTGCTGCTCCCCACTAGTAGCAATTAACTTACAAGCCTTGGGTACATAGGTATAGGCAACAATTACTATGTTTTAAGGAGAAAGCAATAAAAATGAGTTCTGCTAAGTAGGTGTTGGTGGCAAAACGATTGGGGGAATACTGCACCAGCTATGTCAGTTCTAACAATAAATATTGCAGTACATAATGCGGTAGTGCAGGTAATGCCAGCTGGTGTAAATAAACTTATATGAACCAGTGTGCATGGCGCAGATAGTCAATCAAGGAAAACACAGCTTTTTTTTGGGCTGTGGAGGACGGCTTGATGGGAGGTGAAAATGACTAATTCAACGTTAAGTTCAACCTTAGATTTTGAAATGAGCAATGGTATCAGACTTCCTATCCTTTCTTTGATTCCCATGGTAGGCTGCCAGTGAAGATTCAATAGACTGCCCTTCTTATATGTATTATTGATCACTTCCATGTAAATGGACACCATACTTGGAACAGGTAACTTGCACCAGTGAATACCAAATGATAACTCATACGGTTCTTTGCAGGTCTAAACTCAACTTTATTTGTAATGTGCGGGTGATTACTCCGGTGGAGTTGGGATTTTGTTTAATCCCTGGTTCTGGGTCTCTCCAGGTTCAATGGATCTTTGCCATTGTTTTAGAGAAGATCAGGAGCTATGCATCAGATGAATTATAATCACACAGCTAATATAATTTTGGACAATAATGAGATTTTTGTATAAGTAAGAGGGTTTAATTATTCAAAAAACGTAGTAGTTCATCTTTATTGCAAATCACAACTTAAATTCTTATGAATCTCTCTCATCAATATTTGACAGAAATATAAAATCAATATTGGTAATCAAATCATTATTAAAAGCAATAAAGTTTGTTCCATAAAGGAAAGAATCCCTATTTTAGGAATGGGGAGAGAAATGGTGTCAGTAATAACCCATAAAGGGCCCTAATTTGAGAGAGAGAGTGAGACAAAAGCATAACGTTTAGCATTAAAATCTGCACTATAAATACAAATATCAATAAGCAGAACTTCCCATAAAGAAAGGCCCAAGAAACTCAGTAGAGTCTCACTGTAATGTGGCATAAGGGTATGGGAAAGGATCTGAAAAAGTGTCTGTAAAGGAGAGGCCTAGGAAAGCGTGGTAACCCACTCTAGGACCATGCACTAATATAAACAACACATTACATCAATGTTGAAGCTTTCGGTCTTCGTCCTCCTTTAGCCAGTTACTATTCTTTGGAAGCTCTCCTGGAAACAGAATCACTGCTTGTCTTCTTACCGAATTACAAAAGTCCACTGACACCAATGTTAGATTTGCAACTAAATTGGGTCAAGTCTAAGTTCATGTTGATTGTTCTCCCATTCAGGTCTGCTTTCCCACGTAGAACTACATTTCTAACAATCCAAAATATCAAGTTCCTAACAATGGTCTATGTAGAATTTGAAACGTTACTATAATGAACAGATAAACATTTAGCACAAAAAAATCATTTGTTTCCTTTAAGAATTCAGTTTCTCCATATATGAACTCTACACTACCTCATTAAAAATCTAATTTCTAATAATTTAACAGTGGTCTTTGTGTAAGAGGAAACATTCTGTGAAAATATACGAAAACGATTATGCCACTATTATTTACTCTGAAAAGCATGATTATAGAAAGGTCACTTTATGCACACTCTGGGCCCTATTACGATGTGATTCGGAAATCCTCCAACCTAAGGCTGGAGGCTTTCTGACTCACATCTTGTTTTCATTTTTGACCGCCTAATTATAATCTAGGCAGTCGAAAGTGAAACTGGCCGGTCATTCGGCTGGATTTCCATGGGCTCCAGCAGCCTGTCAGCCAATCGGAGACCGTAACGTAGTCCGATACGTTTCCGCCTTCAGGATTATGATGTCGGTTTCCGACAGGCTTTCCATGCCGAGCTTTCCAACATGAAAAGCCTGTCGGAAAGTGACTTTTGGGGCCCCCAGCAGGGCCCTTATACCTCCACGGCCTCCAGTTAGGGGCCGAGGGGGCACCTATGTGCTCCCCTGAAAATCACTGCACTGTGAGGAACCTGCAACATGATGCAGGGATTACTTGTGCTACGGCCAGTTTTCATCCGCAGCGCAAGCTTCCCTAGGGAAATTGGAGTATGTGACCGCACATAGTGCAGTTGCATTGTAATTGCAGTGTCGGGACCGCCGACTGGAGGTGGGTTGGTCCCAAGACCACAACAATGAACATCAGAGGCAACTCTGACCAACATCGCTATTGAGCCCTATGTGTTTCCAGTCAAGTTAGCCTGTCAAACTACTTACTTCAGCCATTTGAAGCCTAACTCAAGTAAGAATGAGACCTACTACAATTTTATATTTTTAAACTCATTATTTTTCATTAAGATTTCCGCAAATTAAAATAATCTGTGTTAATTTTTCGATTTTACTAAAAATGCCTCACCGATTACTTTATCGAAGGGTTATTTAACCATTACATTTTTTCACAAATGGATCTTTAGAGTTTATTCTCATCCCAAACTGAGTCCTTTCTCTTTCTTTTCGAGCTCTCATATTGTTTTTCCTTTTTTTATTCTTCACAGATACAATCATTTAGTGCTAATTACCTCTCTATCCTTCTGTCTCTTTCTCTGATTTTTCTTTTATTTATATAAAATGTACAATCTTTATTAAAAGCCTACAAGGTCAGTATGCAAAGCCCTACAATTAATACTGGCACAAAAATTGCCGTACTAATTCCTTTCCGGTTGTTGCAAATCAATTAACAATGACAAACATTTCATTGCCAAATTTTCTATAAACACTAGGGGTCATGAATGGGTCTAATTCAGGTTTCAGGTCAGAAATATTCTTTGCAAATCCTAGAATGTTTTTACTTTCATCAGGTTTGTATGAACAACAATGCTGTACTTTCAGCATCTGGCAGAGTCTACCTATTCCTGCAAGCAAAATGTTTAGTTCCCGGCGACTTTGTAAAATCATGGCTCTAATAACCACTAAGGGCCAGATACAAGACCGTTGTTTGTGGTTGCAAAGGGGATTTCAGCCCCTTAGGGAACACAAAATAGGTCAGCCCAATGTACCAACCATATTTTGCGAGTCGCTAATCAATTAGCGACTCCCAAAATAGGGCATCTCTTCCTAATAGTGACTCCAAAACCTACGCATGAATGTTTTGCGACCGCGATCGCGGTCACAAAACACTTGCAGTTTACCAAACTTCTCAGAAGGGTGGTAAACCACTTGCAATTGGGAAGGGGTCCCCAAGGGAACAGTGAGAAGTTGGCCTGGTATATGCTGTCCACTAGTTTTAGTGGGCACCTTGCACCAGTCCAAACATATCCCTTATTGTTGATAGGTTAAAGACAACCTTATTTGAAAGCTGTCCTAGTGGTAGCTATGGAGAGCAGCCTTCAGGCTAAGTCTTCAAGGAATGTAAAGTAGCTTGTTCCACCAGTCTATAATCTCTTGAGTGGCTAAATGAAAGGAGACCACACCAGGTATATATATAAAATATATGTATTTATTACTAAATACACCCCTCTAGTCTCTTTATGAAGCTAGAGGCAAAAGCACATAAGTTACACTTCAAATAGAAAAGTAAATTAGCACAATACATGTTAAACCCAAGGGGTGGACCAAACCATATACTAAGAAAGTGGTATAAGAACCACGACTTGACTAGACCCAAGGCCTAGAGTCTGTAGAATCACTGGGACCCCAAGGAACCACCCATGGTAGTGACACAGGGGACCCATGGGGGACGTGTGCAGTGTGAGAACACAGCCGTGAGCTCCCGTTAGGCTCTAAGGGGAAAGTCGCGGTTTGAATTTTAAAGTTTAAGGACACTTAGGAGTGGACTAGGAACAAACCTTTTGGACTTAGATGGTTATAGGGCCAACACCCATGGGAGCATCAGAGTACTTGTGTTACCTCACCCAGGGAAGCCGGCTGCATAGGTGTCAAATGGTGTCGGGTCGTGTTGTCGTTTTCAATGGCAACTTGCAGAAAAGTGCTGATGCCATGAAGAGGAGAAGTGTCTAAAGAGATCCAAGCCTGGATCAAAGATGTGAAGAACCTGCAAGCAGAAAGGACAGAGTCTGGGTCACTTACCAGTGACCAGTGGAATGATAGACAAATGCCCACAGATGTCATGTGCTTCAGGTGCGAAGAGGGGAACCTTGACTCTTCAGCCACGAGGACCAGGAGGTGTCGAAGACAACCAGGAGCTGGATTCGAGCTGTCCCACAAAGGATGTCGAGTGCTGCAGTGTTGGTGCCCGGATTGGACACAACAAGCCTTGGCAACAGCAACCCACGCAGGAAGGAGAAAGATGCTTCGGTGCAGACCAGCAAGGTCCTGGGGACTCCCCAAGCTAAGGAGAGTTGGGGCACGTCTGGAGCAACCAGGGAAGCCCAATTGAAGTAAGAGTTGCCTTCACAGGGACCCACCAGTCGACAGACCAGGGATCGTGAAGGAACCTCAAGCGGGAATGCAAAGAGCGGGCTCACAGAACACTCGTGGAGTGTAGGCCCACAATCTTCAGTGAAAAAGGTGCTCAGTGTCTGGGCTACAAGTAACCCTATGCACTGCCTCGAGAGTCATAGGGAAGCTGATGCACTTGCAAATGTGCGCAGTGTCCAGGGGTTCCGGTTCCACCGTACCCACAAGGGCAACGGGCCCCAGCTTTGCTGGGGACTCGGTTCAGCCTCTGGGAAGTCTGGAAATCTACTTCTGGTGTTGCAAAGTCTGCGGCATCTGGCGGGAGCTTCGGAGATGCAGACCAGACAGATGCTTCTTTGTTGTCTGCCAAGCAGGTGAGTAACTCCTTTACCCCAAGGGAGATTCTTTAGTCATCTGGCGTTGAACAGATTGTCGAAGGTCCAGGATTCAGTTGCAGAGTTTCATCCAGGAATATCTAAAATCTTGTAGTCAGGGGTTCCTTCTTTATACCCAAGGAAGGGGTTGAACTTAATCTGGGGACCCACCTATGGGAGGGTTTGGAAAGAGGCGTGGCTACACCCATTTCCTTTGTCCAGTTTCGCGCCAGAGCAGGGGCTGGTAGCCCCTGCAACCGGTTTGAGCTGGACTATGCACAGGGACACCAAATGTGCCCCCAGTGCTGACTGCAAAGCACTCCTGGAGTGCTTCCACCCAGCTCTAACCCACTAAGGCCTGTCTGGGAGGTGGTAACACCTCCTTGTGACAGGAAACCTATTGTCCAGGCCTCCCCTGCTGGAGTTTTGGTCAGCAGCAGGAGCCCAGATCCATGTCTGTGGCTGGCAGCATCCATTTTGTGATGCCAGTGCTCTGTTAGCTGGTACCGGGTATACCGTTGCTGTCATGTCTCTCCCTCTAGAAGGGTGGGATCATACTCCCACACCAGTTACTGGTGTGGGGGTATGATTCCAAGGTGGTTGACACCAAACACAACATGTTTCCGTGCAGCCAGTCCAAAGTTAGCATTTACTGATTGGTTATAATGCACTTAATGTGTATATGGTCAGGCTGCATCACAGACAACCCCAGAGAAGAGATTCCAAAGGCTGCAGAGGGACTCTGCTCATGCATGGGCACCCTCTCACACAAAACCAAGCACCCTGCCTTCAGGATTGATAAGACCTGCCATAGGGGTGACTGATAGGTTTATATGTGCAGTGATAGGGTGAGGTATAGTGAACCTATACCTCAGTAAGAGGTGCATGTCCCACCTTACGCAGGCTGCAGTAGCAGACCTGTGGTGTCATTTTGGAGGGCTTCTCAGGGGTGGCATAATACATGCTGCAGCCCCTGGTAGGCCTCTGGGGTACCTATGCCCTGGGTACATAGTATACCATATACTAGGGACTTATAAGGGCACCCTAGAATCCAATCTGTGGTGTACCTAAGGTACATGGAATCAATTTACAAGAGAAAGCAGATAGGCTGGGGACCTAACTAGCATGTTCCCAGCCAAACTAAGTCAAAAACCATCAAAAAAAGGGGGGGCAACCATATAGTCAGATTCCACCTTCCTACAGGAACCCTTCCCCATTGGGAATGAATGTGCACATATATTTTTAGAGCAGGCAGTGGTCCCAGGGATTTTCTTTTAAGGAAAACGGTCTGCATTTACAAAAAATAACTGCTGTCCCAGACATGATGGTCTGCTGACCACAATAGGCCACCATCCCTGGGAGTGGCAGCCATTCCCAATGGGGTTGCAAATTGCGACAGCCTCATTAATTTTCATGAGGCATGCAGTTTGCGACCCCATTGGGAAACGCAAACAGTGTCTGAGACACTGTTTATAGTTAATTTTGCAACTCGCAAATTGTGACTTGCAATTTGTTTCAATTTGTGAGTCGCAAATTCCAATGGTCGTACATCTGACACTACGTCTGTATTTACAATTTCCAAATAATAAAGATCCAGAAGTTCTGGTTGCCAGTTTGCTCACAACTGTTGGAAGATTTTGAATGTTCTCATCCTTTAAAACAACTCCTGTGGGTGGTATGATTGCTCCTAAATGTCTCCTACTAATTGGGTCCCATCACCTACACTACGTGTATGTCGGTGTGAGAGGGTCATTGTTAAAAGATATGTACTGTATACATGATTCATCTTAGGAAAGAGCAACGCTAAATAGCACATATCCTTCCTATTATCTCAAATGCGTGTTCACAAACTACTAATTTATTTGAGGATAAATTATTTTCTTTTTAAATTCATCTTCTTTCTTGCAAGCATTTTTCAAAACATATTTCACTCTTTTTCTACTTAGTGAAATGTTTATACTCCTTTCTTCTAATGTCATGATGAATACTTCTGTAGGGGCCTGTTTGAAATTGGGGTCTCTAGATGGCAGAGGTAGGTACCTTTGTTCAAATAAGGACCCTTGCTTCTAGTCAGGGTAAGGGGGATACACTTCTAAAATTATTCCTGCTCACCCCCTTGGTAGCTTGGCACGAGCAGACGGGCTTATCTCAGAGGCAGTGTGAAGCATTTGTGAACACATTTAGTAATACAGTGAAAACACTACAAATGGACACCAAACCAGTTTATCTTTATCTAAATCAACAAGACCAAATACGATATAAATCCAACATACAATACTCTTACAAAATTAGTACTTGTGCAAAATAACACTTACATTGAGGGAAAATCAATAAAACACAGTTCTTCCAACTCTGCAGCTTCTCCTGGGGCTAACACGATACTGAATATGAAAAAATTTCAGCCGGCCGCGTTGATACGGGCTAGCTAAAGCGTCAACAGACTCGGACACAGTACCTTTCTTGTTGCAACCAACAAATCGGTGTGAGACAGTCGGGGCAAATGTCATGATCGCGTTGTGAAGCGGAGCGTTGCGGCAGGCAGTGTCCCCGCGATGCGGTGCAGGCAGCGGCTTGTTGACAGAGTTGATCAGGGCTTGCGTTGAAGGGTGAGACGGTGATCCCTGCAGTGCTGGCAGGTCACAATGCGGCGACAGAGCTGGTTTATGTTCCGGTCAGGCAGTGATGGATTCATTGACGTCCTTACAGCATGCAGTGAAGCTTTGCAGAGTGCGGTGCCCACAGGACGCAGTGCAAGCAGCGGTTCGTTGACGGATTCGGTGAGAACAGGGTTGCGTTGCGAAGCGAGGCACTTCTTTCGGCGGTGCTTTCAGGACACGGAATCCTGCGACAGACTCGATGACAGAGTCGGGCACCCTTTTCTTCTGCGGCGACAATCAGAGAGAGTGCATACACACAGAGTGAGGTCTTTGCTGTTCCTTAGACCACTAGAACATTGGCAAGCTCAGTTCAAGTTCTTGGAGATCTTCTCTTCAAGCAGAGGGACAAAGCAAGCTCAAAGTCCTCTTCTCCTTTCCTTGGCAACAAGTAGCCACTGCAGGCCAATCCCAGACAGCAAACAGCACAGGGGCAGTGTTCCTCTCCTGCTCTTCTCCTCGGCAAAGGTTCCTCTTGATTTCCCAGAAGGGATCTAAAAGTCTGGGGTCTTTCCTGTCCTCACTGGTGCAGCTTCCTGGCAGGAGGTGGAGACAGCATTGTTGAAGGCAGACGAGGCCCATTCAGGTGAAAAGAAAATCTTTTCCCCCTACTCTAAATGCAGCCCAGGTCTATTCAGCCCAGCCCTGACTCATCAGACTTCTGGAGCCACTGCCCCTCTCCAGTCCCTGTCATCAAAATTCCAGACATGTAATACACAAACCTAGCACACTGGATGGTTAGGCAAGAAAATACCTACTTTCTAAAAGTGGTATTTTCAAACACAGAATGTAAAAATCACCCCACTAAAAGATGCATTTTAACAGTTCACGCATACTAAGCTTTATTTTTCTACCTTATTCCCAGGGCCAGTTATGTTTATAAGATGTTATAAACAAACTCCCCATTCTGTCCCATGGGAACTGGTAGCCTTGCAATATTGAAAAGCGAAATTGGCAGTATTTCACTATCAGGACATGCCACACTCATCAGGGCATGTCCTACCTTTTACCTACAATGCACCCTGCCCACAGAGGTACATTGGGCCCACCTTAGGGGTAACTAATGTGTAGAAAAGTTTGCACTTGCCAAGTCGACATGTAAGTCCCTGACTGCACACAGACTCAGCAATGGCAGGCCAGAGTTAAATTTTACATGCTGCTTCTGTGGATGACACAATCAGTGCTGCAGCCCACTAGAAGCATTTGATTTACAGGCCCTGGGCGCACACAGTGCACTATACTAGGGTCTGACAAGTAAATCATATATGGCAATCATTGAATCACTAATCCATAACAACAATTTACAAAGGGAGCACTTGCACTTTGGCACTGAATAGCAGTGGCAAAGTGCCCAAAGCATCTAGACCAGCAAAACAGATTCCAACACACAGTAAACACACAGGAGGCAAAGGCAAAAAGTGCAGGGGAGACCCACGCCAATGGTGCAAGGTCTAACAGGGCCTTATTAAGCAGTTGTGTTGTTTTTGTATGCCTTAACACTATCTATAGGCTTGGAGGGTCTGACAAAATACCAAGTTGGATCCATTTCTTTTGTTTGATGGTTTAAGTTCATGCTCTTCATGAATAGAACTCTAGAAAGAACTAAGTCATAGTTTGAGTAAATCTATTTAAAGTGTACTTTCCTATATACTATGCTAAACAAAATACTACATCTGTTTGAATATGACAAATGTATGTGGTGATAAGTCACCTCCTCTGCAGCTAATAAATGTAAGTGGGTGCAGATAAAGCACTTTTTGTGACTAGTGCCTCTGTGTATTCTTGAACTAATTGTAAATAAATGTTAGTAGAGTGATCTCATGAATGATGCCTTTAGTTTTCTTCCATCTATTGCGGGTGCAGAGTTTGTACTTTCAGATGTAGACATAGATATCTCTCTCTCTGGTTTCAAATAAAACCCTTTTAATGTTGTTATGATGACTAATACTGTTACTAAAAAGTAATACCCATAATAATTCTGTATCTAGTTATATTTTAAAAACACATTTGTCTGTATTCATATGGTTAAGCAAATAAATTGCAGCAATATTTCACTGTTCATTTTTCAGCTTCTCAAGTTTTCGTTTGCAGTTAGTTCTTTTTTGCTTTATTGACAACCGTCTTTGTATAGTCATCCTTAACCCTACTCCTTCTTCTTTTAAATGGTTTATCCCTACACTTCTTTTGCAGCCTTGGGCTTAAGGAAAAGTCCTTAAAACAAAAAATATGTTTTTTTATTTCGGTCTTTTGCACTTTCCTATTTAAAAATGTCTCTCATTTTTTTGTTTCTTTTCAGAGGTCTTTTCAAACAGATTTTGCCCCATATTCATTTTTAGTGTGATGTCATGGGGGTTGAAACCGTTTTGATCTAAGATTATGCCATTCTTCCACTGACACATTTAACACCTGATTTGTGTAGTATGTCCATTCAGGTGCAGAATACCTTCAACAAGGCACTCTTGCTCTTTCTGACCTTCCTGCTTTCTGATGATCTTCTCCTGTGTCACTTTTATCTCTTGACTCTTCTCCTTTGTAATTGTAGGAGGTATGCAATCAACCAACGCACTTGATCTCAATTCCCTTTGGCCGTAATTCTGCAGCCATTCAGCATTGGGTGTGATTCTTCTTAATCCAGCACTTGTTCCTTCACCCAAATCAGCTGCTTGTTCAGGTGTTATCTCAACTGTTGTGTTTTGTCAGGTTAAGATCTTTTCTCCTCTTCTTCTACTACAGAGACTTCAATGCCACTTTGTGAAATCACAGCAACATGGATTGATGCAACTGTTCATTGTTCTTCACCCTCTCTCTCTTCCTTTCTGTTGTGCCTCTGCAGCACTGTTCCTTGCAATTGTCCAGTTTGTGATGGCTCAGTCACCAGTGCTCTTGGTTCTGGCTATTTCTTCATATAGACTTTGTACTCACTGAGTGTGCAACGCATGCACCCAGTTTCGTAAACTGGCACACTTAACAGCAGTGTCCGTGATGAGGATCACCTGATAGTGGCCTTTCCATCTTCAAAACATGACATCTGAACATGGTCCTTGACCAACACCCAGTCACCAGGACTTAGTTTGTGGCACTGTTCTTGATACGTGTTTAGTGCGGAGGTGTCAATCTGGTGAGAAAGAGAAGTCACTATATTAGCCAATCCTTTGCAGTAGGTGAGTATCATGTCGTCAGTGATATTTAAAAGTGCATTTACAGGTACAGCAAGCAGTCTCATCTAATGCTCGATCAAGATATCAGGAATACTCTGGATACTCATCAGCAACAAAGACAACGCATCTGGCAATTTCAGTGATGTGGAAGCACAAACCTTTGCCAAATCGAGACTTTATTGTTCCGTTGAGCTGTTTAAAAATTCCAGGGGCCTCTGGTCAATAACTACAATGTAATATCTGCTCAGTCTGTCATGCTGCACAAATCATTCTTGGGACCGCATTATTGAAATAAGTCCTATGATCTGACTCCAGTGAAACCCGCAACCCATGCCTAGGTATCAACTCTAACAACAGTAATTTAGCTACAGTGAGACTGTCACATCTCCATGTTGGGTAGGCTTTCACCAATCAAGAGTAAATGCACACTATAAATAGGATGGATCTTAACCCATTACAAACAGGCATCTCAATAAAGTCAATTTGCATTCTGTTGAAGAGACCACCTGATCTTCCTATGTGACTTAATGCTACTGGTGCTTTTTGTTCCTACTTCCATCTGTTGATATGTCACATAGTGATGTCACAATTTCTCTGCAAGCATCCTAAATCTGGGTTTAAAACAATTCTGCCTGAATATCCTCACCACTGCATCTCTCTCTAGATGTGTTGGGTCATGAAAATATTGTGTCATGGGAAACAATAAACTGCCTGGCTACACTGTTCTTTCATCTGCTCACATCCTGCTCGGATTCAACCCCGCTGTTCTGCTTCTGAAATAACTACAATATTCTAACTTCTTCCCATGTAATAGCTACTGACAACAGCATCAAAAAGACAGTGTCCTCTTCAGATTCATTTCGATAGGCCCCATTAAATGGGCATGTCACTAGTGCACAATAGCGTGCAACCTCTGTTTCCTACTGTGACATATCCATTCCTACTCGGGTAAACTGCATATATAACAACTGCAACTGTTGTTGACTTTTGAAGTGCCTTAAGCAGTTTTATTACATGTTCCCCATTTCCAATGTAAGTTCCAGATCAACCTCTATGTGACAATATAACTACAACACCATGGACAACACCAACATCATACTATCTGTAAAAAATAGTCACACTCATGAGGAAATATGAATTTTGTGATCAGTTATGTCCCCTGTCGTAGACCCCAACGGCTCCATGTGCATGCTATAAGTACATGTATGTTCCCTCCTGCTCCAGTTCTGAAGACGCAAATATATGTGCGTCCACCGTCAACATGTCCTCTTTCAGATCCGCCATGAATGGGTCAGATATTCCATTCCTAAGTATGAAAGGCCACCGACTTTATATGGTTCACTTTCCACATTTCACAGATTCAGGCGAGTAGGCCCGAATTCTGTCATCAAGCCTTTTCCTGCCTTCTGCCTCTGAGAGCTCCAGTCTGAGCCCGCATCTGTGACCATGAACTTTGTCTTACTCCCTGCGCGGCTAACGGTGCCTGATCCAGCCAGTTGCCTGCCAAAAACTGTATTTCACCTTCAAGATTATCTGCTTCGCTCCCCATCCGATGCATTCCTGTCTAGTAGTTTAGGTAAACATTCCTCCAGCTACCGTGCAAAGGGGCCAGGCCTCGCTGTCCTCATGCAAGTAATTCATAGCCCCGTTACCATGGAATATTCCTACCCCCTCGCATCTAGTGTAGACACTTAGACGCTTGTACACGCACTAACAGTCAGTATAGTCAGTATAGAATAAGATTCTATCCTAAGAGACCTCTCTTTTTGGATAACACAGTTCTTTAAACATAGGATATTAGATATGATTTGGGATTAGGTTGACATAACCCCAGACTTCTGTCTCCACACGTAGAACTAAATGTCAAGTCCCCTTCACTCTCTAGTTGCACGTCAATCACACGTCATGCGGCTGCGTGCGCATCTCTGCCAAACATTTCTGCTGACATTGCAGGATTCTTTTATGGATCCACCCACTTGTGACATCATGTTTAGTGACGTTTCTTGAATTACGCCCTCTATTAGCTACGTATGCACCTTTTATCAGCTGTTACGCCTCTTGCATCTGTTTCACTGTAATGTATTTTCTATAAAACTGCTTAACTGTCAATAATATATGCGTCCTTCCTTCCTGAACTTTCGTGGTGATGGAACAGAAGGCCCACAATTCGAATTGTCTTCCTTTATATTGGAATAAAGCCCTTTTAAAACCTCTAATACCACGGATTCTGCCTCTTATATTTACTGAGTTATTCTTATAGACTTTACCGCATAAAAAATAGTACCAGTAACGAAATATTTACCACATAAATTGGCGCCCGAATAGGGACACTTTCTCATCTCACGCGCCGGCGGTGCGTTGCAGGCCCGGTCTCCTGCCACAGCTGAACGGACAAAAAAAAAAACCCGTACCCGCAGGATTTCCTGTATCTCCCTCCGGCCAAGCGGGGACGACTGAGGCTGCGATCAACACCCAGACGAGGCGGTGAGAAGTGCGAAGTATCCCGACCAGAGCCTGGCTGAGAGAGCAAGATCCGAGGTATACAGAGTCCCGCCAGGTTCCGAAGTTCCGAGTCCAGTCGAGCCGAGTCCAGTCCGGTCCAGTTTCAGTTCCGTTCCGAGGCCTTCCGTTCCGAGCTACCCGGTGAGTACCATTACCGGGGAGGCATTTTACGTGCACATAGTCTGTGCCGGTCAAGACGGGTTTGGGTACACAAATCCGGTCTGCACTGTTTCAGCAGTGTATCTGTACTGTTTAGCAGTATATATAGTATGTTTTGCATATAAATAAGTATTACCTATTATCAGTATTATGTCAGTAACTAGTTTTCTATTAGTTATCATTGTTCGTAAAACTGTTAAACGTTAAATGTTTTAAATACGTTCTATACATTGTGGTGTGAATGACTGTTCATTATTGTGTTTTCTTGTATAAAGTGTGTTCTAGTAATAAGGTCTAAAAATGCCGCTCTTTTCGAAACTAAGACAGATCAAAACTAGAAAAGGGGTACTCGAAGAAGCTGTTCCCATTCCACCTAGGGACACTCCAGGATACTTTATGTATCATAAGCATGGTCTAGATGCCGTATTATTTCTTGATTTATGGGTGGACTACACCAAAGAATTACCAGAGAGTCAGAGATGGCCCGCAGCTGGGACCTGGGATGCAGATTGCATCATGAGAGTAGAAGAAGAATTATGGAAAAAGAAAGCCAGACAGTCACAGAAAGATGCCATTGAATTATGGCGTAAAGAATCATACAGACGTACAGAAAAAGCACACAGACAGGAAGAGAAAGGTAGAGAGAATTCAAATAAAACTCGAGAAAATCTATTACTTGAGGAAGGTACCCGAGTAAACTCAGAACAAGTAGATAGACAAAGAAACGCCCTTATGAATGGTATGTATCCACTTCTGGCCGAAGGGTTACCTAAGGCTACTCAGGAAATACCAAAAGACTTGCCACCTCCATTGTTTCCGATAAAAGCACATCCCAAATCACATCCCAAAACGGCGAAGGACGTTTTTCTTTCCTCATATTTAGATGACGCAGCTCCCGAGTATGCTAATGCCGTACCACCCATATCGCTTGCCGATGGTGTTCAACACCAAGAGCATCCGTCTGTATCCCCGCAATTACAAACTCCTACACAAGTTCCAACAGACCCGTCCGTTTCTACAGTTTTTCCCGCATCTACAATCTCTATCCTACGCTCAACGAATCCTTTCGTGCCTAGCACCTCAGACGGTGCTACAGGAGGTACGACAGACATGTTTGCCACTCCGCCGCGAAATAAACAGACTCTTAGAGATTTAGCCCTCCAACGTACACCCAAACTAGCAAACCCCGACATGCTTAAGGAACTTCTAGTAGATTGTAGATATGATCCTGTGCCCGGTAAACGGGACGAAATGCTGCTGTCATCATTACGTATTCGACGAGCTGCAATATATTTAACGAAGCTACCAGGAATGACTACACATTTAGAAAATATATATCACTTTGTCCAGTCAGGGCGAAGTCCTGAAAGTATTAGCAGAGCCATGGAGTACCAAAAAGCGGAGGTACAGGGACAACTGTTACGTTTCCTCATAAACTGTGTAATCAGAAATCAAGACCGGCCTGGGGTAAATCCGGAAGAAATGCAAAAACTTGTCACTTGGGGTCAGCATATATCAGAAGGGAGACATGATAAACAGTTATGTATAGTCGCTATGTACCGAAAGATACGCAAAGAAGTAGAACGAATACACGAAGAAAGATTAGAGGTAGACGCCGCTGACCTAAACAGAGAGGAGGAGGAGCAAGAGTCAGAGCAAGTAGAAACGATAGCTTATGTAGGTAGAGGAAAACACCATAATAATACCAGAGGTTTTAATGATCCGGTACGTCCAATACGTCCAGAATATAATAGACATTTTCCAAACCCTATGTTAAATAAAAAATCCCCCGAACACTTATTCCAAGCCGCTGATAAATTACACCGAGACCGAAGGGGGTACCACATGCTCGATTCCATGGACGAACAAGAATTAGCCAGGTCAGCAGTACAATGGGCTGACAGTCCCGGCGAATACAATGATGATGTACTTACACACACGTTTCTGAATCTAGACCCATATGAACAGCGCTTAGCTAGTGTATACATGATTCAACACCTCCTTATATTATATAAAAGCCAACACTCCGATCCAGGACCCTTACCTGACATATTGACAGAACTACTCACGCAAATATGGAGAGGGTCAGGTACTGATTTGATTAAAGAAATACTAGAATCCCGAAACCAATATTTAAATTTCGTATGCCCAGAACACATTCCAGTTCCCATTATGGGAAGAAAAATGTATCACATAGATAGACAGAACCCGTTACGCGAAGTGCACCCAATTAGAGGTGCCGGTGATAATTTTACACGCGTGTTTGTGTACACGCCTATAACTAAACTAGAATTATTAGAAATGAAGAAAGTAGTACCCAGCCATGACAAGGACCCAGCAGGTTTCCACCGTGAGATAAAAGACATGTTACTCATGGGAGAGTATACCTACCCCGACATTATGAAAATATTAAAAGTCCTATTACCCGCCGGTGTTTATGAAAAACTCAAAGAAAAAGAATGGGAGGTGGGAGACCAAAAGATAGACTGGACAGCATTAGAAAACGAAGAAAAGGCCCGAGCTGCAGGAGCAGGGCTTGGGGAAAAGACTACAGCACTAGCAGGACTACTAGTACAGGTACTGCCACGTTTATTAACTACGAAAAAGGAAGACTGGGGTGCAATCTCAGCCTGTAAACAAAAGCCAGACGAAGACACTAGTGATTTCTATTCCCGATTTGAAAAGTGTTTTGGTATAAATAGTGGCATAAAAGCCAGTAGTGAGTCATACCCACATCTGTTTGTGACAAAATTAGTTGAAAATTCTCTGATACAAGTTAAGAATAGAGTATTGAAATTCGAAAGTACCTGGCAAGGTAATACCCCATCACAGATGCTACAGATGTTACAATATCATCACAATAGAATTAGAGAAGAACAAGAACACGAACAAAGACGTATGAAAGATACAAAAATGAAAATGCTTGTTGCACAGTCAGTTCCAGCCGATAGTCATCAAAAAGGTGATTCCGCAGGTCCTACGAAAGGGACATGCAACTATTGTAAACAACTAGGTCATTATATACACGATTGTCCAGTCCTGAAACATAATATTGCTACAGGTAGAACACATGAGAGACCACGTCTACCTAGACAGGATCAGAACCAACAACAAATACCTCAGCATGCACAACCTAGGTTAGCTCCGCAACAACTAGCTCCGCAACAAATAGCTGCACCACAGAACGTAGCACCACCGCAAGCGCAGCCTATTGCTGCAACACAAGCAACGACACAACAGATGTATCAGTATGCACAAGCAGATTATCCCGATTATCAGCGATACTCATGAGATAGCCTAGAGAGGGAAGTTGGCTTACCCCTTATTGAGGTTCCTGTAGACCAAGAGGGACCTTATGTACATAGTGAACTATTAGGGGAAGACAGAAAGTTTTTACTTGATACAGGGGCAAGCAGAACGACTATAAGACGCAGTGAAGTTCCAGGGGCACCCCTCTCAGGCTCACAAAATATTTCCCTTGGATTCTCAGGAAAACCCATAATTAATGACGTAACACAACCTCTTCCACTTACAGTCGGTCCATTGACACGTATTACAGATTTATTGCTTACTAAATCATGTCCAGAAAACTTGTTAGGCATAAAAACATTGAAAGCTCTAGGAGCTATAATATGTTGTTCTCCGGAAGGAGTACGACTATTTCTACGTGACTTTAAAGGACACTATGTATCCAGAGACATGGATCGCCGACTGCAGAATTTACCTACACATTTATGGGCACAAGGCCCCACTGATGTTGGTTGCATGAATATTACACCATATCGTGTCACACTAAAAACAGGAGTAATACTACCACGAATACGACAATACAAGTTACCACCCGATGCTGTTGTGGCTTTATTGCAAATCATTGACGAGCTCATTGCACAAGGAGTGGTTGTCGAAACTGACTCCAATGTATGTAATTCTCCGATAATTACGATTCTTAAAAGAACGGATCCAAAAGCTCCACCAGTATATCGATTAGTTATTGATCTGCGCGAATTAAATAAATGTATTGTGCCACAATACCCCGTGGTCCCAGATATCTCTTCATTACTCACAGCTATTGACTCAGAAGCAACGTTTTTCACTGTAATTGATCTCAAGAATGCTTTCTTTAGTGTCCCAATCGATCCGGAAAGTCAATATTTGTTCGGATTCAGTTTAAATGGACGAAGTTTTAAATTCACACGCGCACCTCAAGGATTTACAGAAAGCCCCAGCATCTATAGCCAAGCACTGAAACGAGAACTTGACAGTATCCACATGCCAGTTAACACTGCCTTGCTTCAATATGTCGATGATCTGCTGATCACCGCCCGAAGCGAACATGAATGTGAAAAAGCGTCACTGACGGTTTTAAAATTTTTGGCTGACAAGGGGCACAAGGTGTCCCCTTCTAAGCTGCAATTCTGTGTCCAGCGAGTTGTTTACCTTGGGCACTCGCTGTCCAAGGAGGGAAGGCAGCTTACACCCGACCGCATCCAGTTAATCGCTAACATGCCACCACCCAAGACACAAAAGGAGGTACGGGCTTTTATAGGCCTCACTTCATACTGTAGGCAGTGGATCCCTCAATATGCATTTCTAGCAAAACCACTCATCCAGTTGACAACACAGGAGGCAGTCACATCGACTGTCCTCCCTTGGACTCAAGAACATACACACGCCTTTGAAAGTTTAAAGAAAGCTTTATGCCAAGCACCTGTCCTAGCAACACCATGTTACAATAAACAGTTTACACTCTTCGTTACAGAACGCGAAGGTACTGCTTTGTCAGTACTCACTCAGGAACAAGCAGGATCACACAAACCATGTGCTTATTTCTCTAGTACATTAGATCCAGTAGCTCAGGCTCTTCCTGCGTGCCTGAAATCGGTGGCAGCAACAGCTTTAGCAATCAGACAAAGCGATGCCATAGTGTTAGGACATCAATTGACAGTACAAGTACCACACGCAGTAGAGGTTCTTTTGAATCGCACACAAACACAACACTTGACTATAGCGAGACTCACCGGTTACGAACTAACATTGTTTCAGCCACACATAGAAATCAGACGTTGCAATACGTTAAATCCTGCCACACTGTTACCAGTGGGCGGAACAGATCCATTGGCACATGATTGTGTCGAAATTATTACTATCACGACGAAACCCAGACAAGACTTGACAGATATCCCTTTGTCAGATCCAGACTTGACATTGTATGTAGATGGGTCCTGTATGAGAACAAGTACAGGAGAGTTAGTGGCCGCTTACGCAGTCACAACAGACACTGAAGTCATTGAAACAAATCGTATTAACACTTTGTCAGCTCAAGCAGCAGAGCTCATCGCTCTGACACAGGCCTGTATTCAAGCCAAAAATAAGAAAGTCAACATATACACAGATTCACGTTATGCATTCGGAGTCGTCCATGACTTCGGCGTACTGTGGCGAGAGAGAGGTTATTTAACTTCTCACGGTGCCCACATCCAGCACGGACCCCTCATTCAAACCCTATTAGATGCGATTCATCTACCTATTGCAATATCGATTATGAAATGCAAAGCCCATACAAAAGTTACCGATATTATTTCTCAGGGTAATGACCTAGCTGACAGAACAGCTAAACAGACTGCTCAGAATCAGACTCTCACAATTGACACAACAAAGACAATAGTCCCGACACTAACACATTGCATGACAGTTAAGGATCCCGTCCTTGATGTAATTGACATACAGACACATGCTACACCAGAAGAAATAAAGAAATGGACTGAATTAGGAGGGATCCAAACAGATCAGGGATGGATGACGAAGGAAAAATCTATATGGTTTCTTCCCGACTCAATGGTCCAAGTCATCATTAACACAATACATAGTCCAGCGCACCTAGGAGAAAAAGCTATGCTAGACAGCATTCAACACATTTGGTTCAACAAACACTTGCGAGCAGCAGCTAAACAAAAAGTTCGTACCTGTATGATATGTTGTCAGTTTAATCCAGGTAAAAGCATCCCCGTAGAGCAGGGTGGATTTCAAACTCCCGATCATGCTTTTGAAGTCCTCCAGATGGATTATATCCAGATGGAACGATGTCGAGGATTCAAATATGTTCTCGTAGTTGTCTGTGCTCTTTCCCGTTGGACAGAAGCATACCCGGTTTCAGATTACACTGCCCCGACTACTGCCAAACAGTTAGTTCGAGAATTCTTCCCACGGTACGGTTTACCACGTGTTGTCTACTCAGATAACGGCCAGCCGTTCTCATCCGAACTAATGAAACACGTTTCCCTTCTATTAGGCTATCAATGGAAATATCACTGTGTCCGACATCCCGAGGCAGCAGGTCTCGTAGAACGCCATAATCAAACTTTGAAAATTAGATTGTCCAAAATATGTAGAGAAAAAGGAGTCGATTGGATAGTAGCCTTACCAGTTGCGCTCTTTTACATGAGAATGGTAGCACATTCTCGAACAGGGCTATCCCCGTATGAGGTGATCTTCGGTAGACCACCAAATATGTGGGGGACGCCTATCCCTCGTAAAATCACAGACGTTGACTGTAATATGCTGACAGATTACCTGGCTTCCTTGATGTCTGCACTACAATCTTGTCGTTCACAGGTATCCGCAGCTTTTCCCGATAATACTGAGGTGAAGCCCCATGACGTGGCTCCTGGTGACCTGGTGCTGGTCAGGAACTTTGACCGGAAGACCCAACTGGATCCTAGGTGGAAGTCACCGAAGTTGGTTTTGCTCACCACAAGGACAGCCGTGAAAATCGAGGGAAGAAAAGGATGGTTGCACTCGAGTCATATCAAGAAATTTTATGGACTACCACCCAGTGTAGATACACAACCCTGTATTTCCTCAAAGACAGACTCAAAGCTCCCCTTGGTTGAGCAATCGAACTCAGAAATTTATAAACTAAAATTGAGGTCTAATAAGTCAGACAATTTGATTGTTTAAGTCCTCTCCAAGGTGAATCGGTTGAATTTGTCTCTGACATGTATCCTCTAGACCGGAATAGAGAAAGAAATCAGCGAATGAAGCTGAAAAAGCATGCGTATTGTAAATCACTTCGTAGTCACTGTACAGTAACATTATTAATTTTGTTTTTTCTAAGTCTTCTGATCATTATTTTTAGCATACTATTGCATATGTATTACCCTATTCTTAAACATGCTTACAATATAACTGCAGAACATTCTTTTAGCGAATTTCCTCCGCATGAGTTGTCATATAGATTTGCGCTGCGCAACAACACATTCATTAGTATGTTACATCATTCCCATCAGACCAGCAATGCCACAAATTGTTGGATATGTGGCCGACTCCCTCCCTATCAGAACTATAAGGGAGCTTTGCCCCTCTTTCCATATCCGTTTACACACAATGGCTCTTGTGGAGCATGGTTTAGTTTGATTAATTCCCTAGATTCAAATTCCGCCGTTTATCAAGACAACTGGGTATGGGGAAACCTGAACCTAGTTTTACTTAAAGTCTGCTACCCTAACAAGGAGGGACTTCCCATAAGAACAGGAACTGATCTAGAAAATGAAGTATATGGATTAGGTAATTTTACACTTAACCTCATGATCCTGAACGTTGAATCCGAAGCTACACCAATCTTGCCCGCCATGTCAGTATTCCCAGTGAAAGGGGAATTATGTATACAAAAGAATGGTTCCATACACATGGGCCATAGTAAATGCACCACTGTAATAAAATTCAGTGATCAAGGCAAGTCTACATTTAGAGCTTCCCATCATTCCTACTTCATATGTGGCCAGACCGCATATATATGTCTACCTTTAGATTGGGATGGTACTTGTTACATAGCATTCCTTCTGCCACCTGTTTTCCTAGCTCCTCCTGATTATCACAGAAATACCCATTTAGTACACAATAGACAGCAGAGAGATCTCCCAATTGTCGATTACACTGAAACAGCATGGGAAAAATACACAGATTTCAATAAAGGATTCTTTCCCTATATAGGTACAGTCACTAATAGTAAGCTGATACGTAGATTAACCAGAACCCTTGAAGCAGTAGTGAACGAAACTATTTCCGCCTTAGGCAATTTAACAGAAGAGCAGTCTGCTATGCGGATTGTTGTGCTTCAAAATCGTCTTGTCCTTGACGTCATCCTGGCCGATAGGGGCGGAGCTTGTAGGGTCATCGGATCAAGTTGTTGCATTTTCATACCAGAAAATTCGCCGTCAGTATATAAGGCCATAACTCGCCTTCATAAGATTGTAAGCCAGATACACCAGAGTCCAGGCACCTGGACTTGGTCCGGTTGGTTCTGGGGCGTGTTATCAGCCTGGGGATGGAGAATATTATCCTTCCTAGGTATTGGCCTCCTCATACTATTCAGTTGCTGCTTATGTCTACAATGTGGGCCAGCGATTTGTGGTCTGTGTGCCACCTCGTGTATCCCACATCCAACTTTTCGTTCAAAATCTCGGAAGAAGAAAGAAGAACAAATGATGCTATATGAACAGATCGATGGATTGATGAAGATCGATATCTCCTAAGGGTCCGAAGGGGACAAGGAGGGAATGAGGAAATATGAATTTTGTGATCAGTTATGTCCCCTGTCGTAGACCCCAACGGCTCCATGTGCATGCTATAAGTACATGTATGTTCCCTCCTGCTCCAGTTCTGAAGACGCAAATATATGTGCGTCCACCGTCAACATGTCCTCTTTCAGATCCGCCATGAATGGGTCAGATATTCCATTCCTAAGTATGAAAGGCCACCGACTTTATATGGTTCACTTTCCACATTTCACAGATTCAGGCGAGTAGGCCCGAATTCTGTCATCAAGCCTTTTCCTGCCTTCTGCCTCTGAGAGCTCCAGTCTGAGCCCGCATCTGTGACCATGAACTTTGTCTTACTCCCTGCGCGGCTAACGGTGCCTGATCCAGCCAGTTGCCTGCCAAAAACTGTATTTCACCTTCAAGATTATCTGCTTCGCTCCCCATCCGATGCATTCCTGTCTAGTAGTTTAGTTAAACATTCCTCCAGCTACCGTGCAAAGGGGCCAGGCCTCGCTGTCCTCATGCAAGTAATTCATAGCCCCGTTACCATGGAATATTCCTACCCCCTCGCATCTAGTGTAGACACTTAGACGCTTGTACACGCACTAACAGTCAGTATAGTCAGTATAGAATAAGATTCTATCCTAAGAGACCTCTCTTTTTGGATAACACAGTTCTTTAAACATAGGATATTAGATATGATTTGGGATTAGGTTGACATAACCCCAGACTTCTGTCTCCACACGTAGAACTAAATGTCAAGTCCCCTTCACTCTCTAGTTGCACGTCAATCACACGTCATGCGGCTGCGTGCGCATCTCTGCCAAACATTTCTGCTGACATTGCAGGATTCTTTTATGGATCCACCCACTTGTGACATCATGTTTAGTGACGTTTCTTGAATTACGCCCTCTATTAGCTACGTATGCACCTTTTATCAGCTGTTACGCCTCTTGCATCTGTTTCACTGTAATGTATTTTCTATGAAACTGCTTAACTGTCAATAATATATGCGTCCTTCCTTCCTGAACTTTCGTGGTGATGGAACAGAAGGCCCACAATTCGAATTGTCTTCCTTTATATTGGAATAAAGCCCTTTTAAAACCTCTAATACCACGGATTCTGCCTCTTATATTTACTGAGTTATTCTTATAGACTTTACCGCATAAAAAATAGTACCGGTAACAAAATATTTACCACACTCATTACGTCTGAATTGCATCTAAATCAATTTTTTATGTTTATTTACAATATTTTCATGTGTGGCTATAGGAGGTGCCCCCTGCAACAGACCATTAGGTAATGTGCCCGCAGGCTCCAGGAAAAAATACACAGGGATACTCTAAATAAGTATTTGTTCCTTTTTCTCTCCTTTTCAAGTGTGTCCTCATCACTTGTATGAGTGTGATTTTGTCTCATGACATCACTTTGGTTGTGTGCTTATATGCAATATATTTGTTTTTAAATGCTGCTTCTGTTTGGATACCACACCTCAGGCTGAAGGTGTGGTAAAAAAGATACAGATATGAACACTAGTAACATGCCTGAAAGATCTTCTGCTGACGTAATATCCCCTTTTTTTTCTCTACATAGATATAATATTCAGGTGCTTACCTTCCGACAGGTAGGTCCTCTCTGTTTTTATTAACAACTCATTACCCTCAATTTAAATAAAGGTCAGGGCCCAAGGCAATAACCCTGATGAATGCCCAAGACCATTAAGACTTTTAAAAGTGCAGAAACATGTTGGTTTAATCCAAGGGTATGCAAGGATCATAGCATCCACCTACATATCCTGCCAATACCTTACTGTACTTTGTTAGTTATACCCAGGGTAACACCTTAATAAAAGAATACTTTTGTGCTATACACTGAGGAATTTTAGCAAAATAACTGGACTTGTTATCTAGAAAAACATTAATAACTATGAACTCACTCGGGACAGTCCAGCTCGCGGTCACGTCCGCCCTGGGATTACCATCTTACCAGGGGGGTCGAGGTGACCCTTCATGAAGCATGTCACATTACGTGAGTGAGCCCACCTAGTCCAATCCTTGGGAATTGCCAGGGTCAGTAGGAGACACACCACCATTATCCAAATAGGATTATTAGAGTAGCAACTGGTAGTTTTCCCCAAATTCTCTTAGCATAAGGTCACCACACCAATTGTTGTGTTTTACAGTTACTTTAGAGGCAGGCGTGGGCCCTTCTCAGCCTCTTGCTTCTCCCTAGGTGTTATATATGTGCAGTTATTTCCGTAGCAACATGTGCTGGTACAGCTAAAGTAGCTGCAGTAATACTCTGAGGCATCACTGTAGGAACATTTTCAATTTGTGCAGGCAAAACATTTGATATAGCAGGTTGTACAACAGACTGTGTCATTTGTAATGGCATTTCAATTTGAATTGCATTTGGGTCATAGAGGCTGTAGACACTGTCACAATATATGTTAAAGGAACCTCAGCATTTATCACAGGGGCAACATAAGGTAGTGGACACCCTGCTAACAATGCATCCACAATTTCATTTAATGAATCATGCTCCAACCTGATTTCTTTGCAGCACCCTTTTCATCTTTTTCCTGTGTCTTATTATTTTTCAACTTCTCAGGTTTTTCAGTAGTAGCTGGATACGGTATAGTCCCTCCAACTATAGCTTTCCTCCATGTCTGTTGTTTCTCATCCCATCGAACATCTGCATAATTACGCACTGCTGTTTTAGTTTTGTTGTTGTATTGTTCTTTCTCCTTAGCATGTGCTGGTTTCTCCCAAATGTTGAATGCTTCATGTTGTGTGGGTCTAGGTGGTGGATTCATCTCATATAATATTTTCTCAAGCTTTCGATTATTATCAGTTCAAACGTACCATATCTTGGAAGACTCAAAGTACCTTCCTTTTCAGTGATCTTGCACCATTTACAAAACCACAAACATGTATGTCACCCCATATTCCTTGTCATAATAAGTGCTGGTGTACCCTCTGGAGGCACCTCTTCACCTCCCCGTACCTGAATTGTTACATCACCTCACATAAAACTCTTAAAACCTTTCAATCTTGTCATGATTTCAAAGTATTCAACAAATAGCTAACAATGAAATTTAGATCCCAAATGTTTTGATTCTATTCTGCACGTTTGATGTCTTTTCCCCAATATAGCTCTAATACTTGAAGATTTCTCAACCAATCTCAATGTGCAACTTACAAATCAAATGACCAATAGCAGATCTGCACTCTGTGTCATCATTAACCAATAGCAGCACAATAATACACCAACTAACCAATCTCAGCGTGGTGCACTATGAGGTATGATCTAACTCATTGTAGCGGCTAGCCCTCCTTTACAATTTCTCTTCTACACACAATTCTACAACTTTGAGTGCCTGCCACAGGGTGCAAGATTTTCCCTAACCACCACTTTCTTCAATGGGGAGTCTGTGTTCTCGTTCGGAACACAGGCTTCATTGAAGTCAAACGAGTCCAACCGAGCGATGTTGGGAAGCATCGTAATTGGTCTTCGGACTCACAGGACCCGATTCATTCAGAAACTATTCCGAGACTGATTCATTAGGAACAGTCTCCGAGCTACATTGTAATCGGCCCCCCATTGAAAAACATTTAAAGGACTTTCTTAGTATGCTATCCAAACAATGTTTTGCCTTTTAACAATTGCTATCCCCTTGAGAAAAGTTGCAATATGTGACTGATTTTATCATACTAATCATATGGGCAGGCTGCTAGCTAGCGAGGTGAAGAAAACCCTGTTCCCAGCGATTTGGAATGCTCAGTGCTCCACAGAATGAACTGTTCAAGGAGCAAGGTGCTCCCGATCTCACTATCCTGTGCTGCTAGACAGTGCTCTGCATTTTAAAAATGTTTTAAAAGTACACACTTTCATAGTCTTGTACACAAGAATTCTAGAAACAATGGAATTATGTATATTATCTATAGTATACCACACTTTAAAATCTGCTATGAAAGCACATTCTTTTGAGCACTTAATTTCAAGACCGTATCAACACAGGACTCAGAACCCTTGGTATTCAATTATGCTATGCATATGTAATGGCTCGATAAATGGTCTTAATCTTCAATATTAAATTTATCATGTGTAAGGGTTTTAATGAACTGAAATACAATATTACCTACTTTTAAAACTAGCTGCCCATGATGCAAAATGAGAATACTTTGCCTGTTTCACCTGCATCATTCAGAATAAAATGAACCTTTTTCCTGTGCTGTCTTCTCTGCTAGTGACTGGCCACCCACAACGAGTATTAAGAAGCCCCTTTTGAAAATCTAGCATCAGTAATGTCATATGAGGTGTCATCACTGATGTCTTCAATTATATCATTTAAAATATCATGGGGAATGAAATAAGTGAGGTCATTAGTCGTGCAGAGGGGGCACAAGTTATAACTGTGTTAGTAAAGTATGACTGCTGAATAAGAGCGTTTAATAATTGTTTAAACGGGGGCGTGGCTTGCAGCCGAAGACGATGGCCGCAGCCTAGAGAGGCTCCTATGTCCAAAGCCCACTCCCGCAGTGATCTGGACACTAATCCTGGCGAAAACCGGTAACATCTCCCCAGAGGCAGCACCTGGGTGATAGGGGCACCGCCTGAGAGCGACATCGGCCTGGTGGCAGATGTGGCGGATGGAGGCCACGAGACTACGTGTGTGCGGCCTGCAGGGGGAGGCGGAGCCGGGGCCTTGAGTGGCGGCCTGCTGGCCCGAGAGAGTCTACTCCGACTTGGCCTCGTCCCTGCAGCCGGAGACATCAGAAGCCTGACGCGGGAGCGCTGCGGCCGCTGGCCCGGCTCAGTAAGGAGGACTGCTGGTGAGCACTCGACGCCGCTACGTAGGACCCCATGCGGCGCAGTGAGAGCGGTCCCGCGCTGTTCGGGGCCGCATCGCCTCTGGCAGTGGGACTCTGGCCGGAAGCTGCAGGCTCGGTGGCGGTGTCCCGAGAAAGGGGGGACGGCGGCCGCGGTCGCCTGGCGGCAGTGTATCGGTGCACTGGGGAGTGCTTCCCCCCCCCTGCTGAAACAGAGGCCTGCTTGGGGAGGCGCCGGAGCAGTGTATTGAGGCACGAGAGCTGAGGGACGGCGCATTCTGCATCGCGACCCCTCCGCCAACTCGGACACTTCGGAGGGGCGCTGGGACTTCCTTGGGGCGTTGGCCCCTGCGGTGGTGCCTTGAGACAGGCGTGCCTCGGGCGGACCTGCGGGGCGCTCGAGAAAACCTGCGTTGGCCCCTAAGGCGGTGACTGTGCAGTGAGGGCCCCAACGACGGATTGGGTCGCATTATCCCAGAGGCTAGCGTCTTGAGGTGTGCTTCGGATACCTGGAGGCAGCGGCGGGACACCGGTGAAACCAACAGGCCGCACATGGAAGACCTCGTGGCAGGCGGCGGCGAGTGCTGGAGCCCGGCTGCGCCTCGCCCCCCTCCTGGAGTCCCGAGTTGGCGGGGGGCAATATAGCTCGCATTGGCCATTATGGGAGGCAAGGGGCAGCGTGGGGGGCCACACACCAAACTTGAGAAATTTGCGTACCAGAAGGACCGAATGGACTCACCCCCCCCCCCGACAAGCCTAAGGAAATCACCCTCCAGGATGTAATGGCCACACTAACCCAGATGCAGGTATCAATAGGGACCATTTCGACGGACATCACGCTGCTGAGGGCCGATGTGTCTAAAATGAGTACGAGACTGTCGGAGGTGGAAACGACTGCGTCAACCCTAACCAGCGACACGGCGGAGTGCAAAAAGAAGATACAGACATTGGAACTGGTCCAAAAACAGCTGTTGGAAAAGCTTGACGACCAGGAAGGAAGGTCTCGAAGGAATAATGTACGCATGGTGGGTGTGCCGGAGAGCGAGCGGGGGCCGGCGCTGGACCTTTTCATAGAAAACCTCATCACGGACCAGCTGCAGCCACGCGGGCTATAAAAAATGTTCTCGGTGGAAACAGCGCATCGAGTGCCCGGAGGTAGGCCTGGACCAGGGGCCCCCCCACGACCGATCCTGGCGCGTATATTTAACTTCCGTGACAGGGACGCTATCCTGCAGGCGGCGCGTACTGCCCCCCCACTGAAGGTGGACAACTGTACGGTAACCCTATATCCGGATTATACTACAGCAGTGATGAAGCAGCGTCGCGATTTCATGTCCATAAAAAAGGAATTGCGCACTTGTGAACTCAAGTACGCGATGCTATATCCGGCAAAACGGCGGGTGGAGGCGGAGGGCCGAAAATGGTTCTTCAACACACCGGCGGAGGCTGCGGAGTGGTTGGAGGGATGGCGCCCGGCGAGTGACGTCAGCCGCGCAGGACAAGACCTTAAACAACATTTTAGATCCTCCAGAGCTCCGGAGAATGCTGGCTCAGAAGACTTGGAGCGCCCACCGCCGGAATGAATCGAAGGGGACATACTGGACTGCTAAACGGTATTGGGGATGAGGGGTTGGGGGGATCCCCGCGGCCACGTGCGTGGGGCAGCCATGGGGATTTTGGAAG